>NC_080111.1:12132500-17132500 GCF_950005125.1 Chionomys nivalis | reverse complement strand
CCCCTCAAAATTCCATCTTTCTTGCAGGCTTTAAAGTTTAAGAAATTCAAAACCAAATTTTAAAGCTTTGGTTGGACACTGACAGTCCCAGAGAGAAGCTGACCCATCTCAGCTTTGTCTTTGGAGCAATTTGCGGGGAGCTTAGAAATGAACTCAGGTCCTCGACCCCATTTTCAATTATTTATATTTTGTGACGGCTAATAAACAAAAAGAAAGTGGCAAGAAATGCCAAAAAGCAAAGGGAATGCATGGTTCACCAGAGGACTCATGCAATCTTAGAAGCTCAAAGGCAGGCCAGCTCTCTCATGGTGCTAGGAATGCTAGGCTCCTGGGGAGGGGGCCCGTGGCCTTTCTCACACGTGGAGGTTTTAGGGAGTAGGGTCTGGGGTCCCAGGGCTGCTGTTGTCTCACCTCCTATACCCACTTTATAGACCAGCCAGCAATGACACACATCTTTAATCCCAGTAGCCACAATGGCACACACCTTTGATCCCAGTAGCCACACTAACTTCCCATAGAAACCAGGAGATAGTGGTGTATCTCTAGAGGATTATAAAATGGGAGGAGACAGTCATCAATCTCAGTCTCATTCTGAGATTCCTGGAGGCAGGATCACCATTTTCAGACTGAGGTCGAGCTAAGAGCCAGTGGCTGGCTGCTTTGCTTTTCTGGTCTTCAGGTTAAACCCCAATATCTGTCTCAGTTTTTATTAATCTTGCTTTGTGTTCCCACACTGACTCTCTTCCTCCCCTTCCCCTGATAACAGCTATGTTCTGTAAACTATGGGGCAGCATGCCTGTCCCTTCTCCTTCATAACCGGTCACTGGCTGCATATACTTAATTCTCTCTCTGTTAGCCTATAAATGTGCACACACACACACACACCTCACACACACACACACCTCACATACACATAGGTGCACAGATATTATTGCTACCTTATACATTCATGAGTAACAAGTAAAATAAAATAATTCTTATTAGAACTATACTGAAAACTACAAGACACTGTCTTATATAAAGAAGTGTTGCTCCAAACACATTTCATAAGAATTAATTGGACACCGGGCGGTGGTGGCGCACGCCTTTAATCCCAGCACTCGGGAGGCAGAGGCAGGCGGATCTCTGTGAGTTCGAGACCAGCCTGGTCTACAAGAGCTAGTTCCAGGACAGGCTCCAAAACCACAGAGAAACCCTGTCTTGAAAAAACTAAAAAAAAAAAAAAAAAAAAAGAATTAATTGGGCTAAACTTGGGGCCAGAGAACCTTTGTTTCTTGCATATACCTTGGGACCAAGATTTTTCAAGCAGTATGACATGAATTTTTAAATCAAAATAATACAGAGTTTAAAAAGTGGTGCCCATAATACATGCCTGGCATAAATGCATCGAAGGAGGGGAATGCATTTAATACATCTTTACACGTGCTGGAAAGAATTCAGAATGCCAGTGAAGTGCCTTTGTCCTCAAGAAAGAAATCGTTGCCCTGAGCAATTTCATCAACATACAGGGTAGAAAATACATTATTGTGTGGCCTTTTAAAATGACAATTTGAATAAATAAGTCAGGACATTAAAGCATCACACTCATAAAACCACGATTTTCCAATGGGAACAATAAAATAAAACCATCATTTTTTTGTATTTTTTTTAACGTGTATGATGTATTTTGGTCCTTAGAACATTTGTATCTTAGAAGCTAAGAGTCTATTCTAAATAGGTCATTGGGCATAGAAAATTAATGTCACTATCAATAGGAATAACCCATTTACTTGTGTGTTTCCACGATTAGCTGCTTGGATCGGTGCGATCCTCAAGTCTTTCTCTCTTCCTGCAGCTGACACAGCAAAGTCCTTTGTTTCAATTAAATCTGGAAATCTGGAGCATTTGTGTCAACAGTGTTCAACATTTGGAGAAGATTTTATTTTATACCCCTAAATTAAAATCTAAACTGTTTAAATAACGGTGTAGTAAGAACTTAGCCAAGACACATTCTTTTGTCTTTTCCTATTTTAAGAATCTGAATTATTTCTTCTACCTTAAAATTTTACATTGAGAACTTATGGAGAAAACTAATTTAATTTTTGCACAGACTGTAACATTAAGGATATAAAATATCTACTTTAAAAAGGCATTATGGTGTTTTGTGGAGAATGGCTAGGGTGTGGTGGTTGTGTTTTGTACCACCCAGCTGAATGGCTAAGATGCTGTGGTTGTGTTTTATACTACCAAGCGGATTAGCCAGGATTAGAGGCAAGTGTACCGGAAAAGTACTGGCAACTGTAAATATCCAGAAACTAGGCTCCTTGGCATCCTTTATTTCCCAAATAAATGAAGGCATCAAATGAAGAAAAGAAGCCACCCATTTCTAACTGGTTGGCCTATAGCAACTTACACATCTTTCCCCCAGGAAAATTATACAGCAATGGATCCAGAACCTTCCCACTGGAACCTTCATGTGTTTTCAAAACTATTGCTCCTCCAAATCGACTCTACTTTTACCTGGAGCCTGTTCTGTCCCCACACCCAAGAGACCAAGCCCAATTCGATCTTGTGGCCTGCAGTGTCGAAACCACGTTGTTGGCAGTGCTCTGATAACAACTCCCATTCATTGAGTATACGCCATGTGGAAGGAACGACCTCCGAATGTCCTCATGCTGTTACAGAGATGGACAGCCATAGTGTGGCGGAGCAGAATCCATCATCTCTGGACAAACGCGAAGCCTTCTCTTCACCAGACTGTCTCCCTGCTGAACTAGAGTTCGGGCTCTGCTCTTCTGTCTTTGAGGCTCATCACCCCGGGCACCTGTACACATGATTCCCATGGAACGGGAGTGAGGGTTCTGTAGAGATCTGCAACCTTCCACTTAACTGTGCACCAGCGGCCTCTCTAGCTGCGTTTTCTGAGGCAACTCCGGAGCTCTTCACCCGTCAGCCTCCTAAGATGGACCAGGGTCCGGGTGATTGCTGAGCCTGAACTAAGAACGGGCTTGCAGGACACAGTACTCCAGCGTCAGACCAGCAGTGGCTGCTCACAGCATAAAGGAGGCTGCTCAGTGGGGACCTACCAGTCTCGTTGGCTAAACAGGCTTGGGCCGAAAACTGCCTTCTACACATTTATTCTCCCTGTAGATTGGAGCTGCCGCCAGCTCTGGCCAGAGAAGCGCTCCTGTAGCGGGCAAGGCTTGGTGTAGAGACTCATAATTGGTAAGTGCTGAGAACCAGTGACTGCCGAGTACCCGTCCCTAAGTGAGCATCTATACCCACCCTCATAGCTCAGGGACCATCACAGACAGGCGGCAGAAAGAACATAAGAGCCAGGGGGTGAATAGAAAGCTCGGTGGTTGAGAGCATAGGCTGCTCTTCCAAGGACCCACGTTCATTTCCCTGGCTCACATGACCACGCCCAACCATCTGCAATTCCAGGGCCCAGGAAAGCTGACGCCCTCTTCTGGCCTCCAGGAGTACTGCAAGCAAGTGGTGCTCAGACATTCACAAAACAGCACATATTAAAAAACAAATGAATTTTACAAAGGGAAACGGGTGGGATGTTGTGGAATGCGGCACCTGCACGCATAAACTCGCACAGCTGGGATTATCTGCACAAGACTTGCATAACACAGCGTCACATCAACAATCTACTATGGAGCAGGGAGGGACCCGTGAGACCTCACCCCTCCTTGAGAATCCATCAGCAGGTGGTGGTGGCTGGGGAAGAGTAAGACTTCTTCTGTGGTACAGGACAAATATCCACAGCTCAGGAAAGAAAGCCCCCCCCCCCACATTCATGTGATCAACTGTAACCAAATTCATTAGGTCACACAGACACAAAAATAAACACAGGAAAATCAAAGGAGGACCAATTGGGAGGCCAAAGGAGATCGATGGAAGAGAGGCAGATAGGAAAAGGTAAATAAGGTCAAAACACATTATTCATACATGTATGAAGACTACAATGAACCCCTTTACTATTTATGTTAATATTAATAAACTATATTTATCTCAGATATTTTTATTTTATGAGTTTTAAATATTTTTATATTTATATGCTAGTAAGTTAGGTCCTTTGAAAATTAGGAGAAGGACTCTTTGGTAGTCTTCATAAAACTGAAGTCGGAAAACACAAGACCAAAATAAGTACAGGACAATACCCATGGCCTCATTGGCCACCACCTCACTGGGACACTTCACATATAAAGAGAGAGGATAGGAAAGATTGTCACTTGAAAGGAAGAAGACTATGCAATTTTCACAGTGTTAGGTACGGTCCTTTCTTACGAACAAGCTCCTAGCTTGTAAATTCACTTAGAATCCCAAGATCAAATCCCACGGTCCTTTCTTAGACATCTGTGGGCAAAATGAAGTTGAGGTCCCAACACATACAATTCCAACTGAGGCCAAACAAAGATGCCTCTTCCTTTACATTCCTACAGAACTGTGAGAAACTTTTTTCTATCAAAGGTGGCCAGCTTGCCAAAGGCCAGTGTCCCATCATCTCCCCAACCTTGAAAACCTTTTATGTAAAGACACTTAAATCTTTTTTTAAGAGTCTTTTTTTTAATATTTATTTATTTGTTATGTATACAATATTCTGTCTGTGTGTATGTCTGCAGGCCAGAAGAGGGCACCAGACCTCATTACAGATGGTTGTGAGCCACCATGTGGTTGCTGGGAATTGAACTTAGAACCTTTGGAAGAGCAGGCAGTGCTCTTAACCACTGAGCCATCTCTCCAGGCCCCGACACTTAAATCTTTTAAACTCTCCCGCTTGGTAAAGCTTTCCTTACACAAAGGTCCTGCTGCATTCCCCAGAATTGATGGCCGGGAGCTGCTGCTGATGACCCCTCCCCCTTCCTTCATTGCCTTTACAACAATTATAAAGTAGCCAAATGACAGACTGAGGCCCCGCTCCCATCAGTGGGAGGCATAGTCACCACTCGTGTTAGAAGACAGCCTACATGTACTTCCTGTCCCAGTGTGCTTGCTCACTCAGGGTGGGCCACAGCATACCCTTTCTGCGGAGGGAAATGTGTTGCCTTCTGTCTTATTTGGGGGCTTCTTTGTGCAATACACAGTACATTCTCTTCCAACGCAATAAACAGAAGGATTCTGCCTTCAATGCTATAAAGATTATAAAACAATAAACAAGCATCCTTTTCACAATCTTTCTGCTACCACTTTCCTCCTGGGGGTTCCTTTGATGATTTCAATGTGTAAATGGCCTCCCAAGACAGCACTGTAGCTCTGCCCCGTGCTGTAAGAACAGCAAGGCTGTAATACATTACAGAGACAGCACATTCAGGCTGAGTCACTGTGCTGTTGACTGTGAGTCCAACATTAACAGATCAACCATTTATATCTATTACCCAACTAAGCAGAAACATGTAGAACAAATCCACGCTTCTTTGATTATATAAAGAAAATAAACCCATATAGGAAAACTGGGGAAATGCTTATAAATATAGCATAAAGAATTGCTAACATTACCCACACGTTATTAAAAATCAATACTTAATAGTATGGTGGAGGAACTCATAAGGTCCCATCTCCATCCCTGAGGAACTATTGGCAGATAATGACTGTTAGGATGGGGATGACATTTTCTTCAGTGGTATAGTCCTTGACCCAGAAAATAGCCTTCCAACCACACTGGAGCAAGAAACTAAACTCCATGACTCTGTCTCCATCTCTGTCCCTCTCTGTCTCTGTCCTCTCTCCCTCCCTCTCTCTCTCTCTCTCTCTCTCTCTCTCTCTCTCTCTCACACACACACACACACACACACACACACGCGCGCGCGCCGTGGAGGGATTGAAGCTGGAGGGAGACATGTTGGAAAGAAGGTTGTCAGCAGGGGCGTAGGGTGGAAGCGAGAGGGGAACAGGTCGTGGAATCAGCTAAAATTCATCATAGAAATGTATGAAATTGTCAAACAATTTCTTAAAATGAAAAATAAGCAAAGGATTTAGCAGATAAAGCGAAGGTCACAAAGCCACGTAGCTTAAGGACCGCGAGGTTAATTCACTGACCCAGAAGCAGAGCGCACCAGTCTCAGCCGCTCCTCCCTCTATTCAATTCTCTCTAGCCAGGAAGGTTTTTCTTAGAAGATGAATTTTTGGTAAACTTCTAGGTTGTTATTTGTATGTGTTTTATATAAGGTTATTGCATATCTGTTGAAACCATTTTAGTCTGCCTCTCATTATCTATTCCCATTGAGATGAAAATTTTAATAAAAACTATCTACCCATTCATCAAGATTGCTTGGGATTTATTTATGGTACAGCACAGAGAAGAAGCTTCTGGGAAGAAAGACTTAAAATCCATTATAGTTTCTATTAATAATTGTAGTTACTAATTGCTCTGAGAATTTTGGAGATATGCTAACATATAGTTAGAGTGAAGCCAGTCCAAAAGCTGCTATAAATAACCTCACATAGTCTTACGGAAGTCATGAGAACTTGAGAGTACGGAGGGTGGGAAGTGGAAACGAGCTTTTCAAACTTGTTAAACATTGTTATTGTCCATTTCAAACCACCAAAGCAGAAACTGGACATTCAAATCCACCTTCATAAAAGATCTTTTTAATTACATTTTTGGAATTATAACTCTTAAAGGAATCCCACACATGACTTTTGTTCACTAACGTGCCTGGCACTGTACAAAGAGGAAAAAAGCAATCAATGGAAACATGGGCCATCAGAAGAAGGGGATTGCAGCTTTAAGTAGCATGGTCAGGGGAGGTCCCACCAGGTGACAGCTGCCTATGGCCAGAATGACAAAGAACAAACTTGAGGTTATCCTGGGATGCAAATGCCAAACAGGACTCTAAGTCCTGTAGGTCACTTCATGGACCGAGTTTTTTATCTTTTTCTCTAGGAGGTAGGAGAAACAAAAGATACAGATAAAATTACCTTGCAATTTATTATTCCAGTTCTGGTAATTTTTCTGGCAAAAAATGGCAAACTGAATAGAATGCTGGGTAAGAAGACAAAGGTAGAGGGCTGTCTGAGGCAAACTGGTAGACTGTACGCAACAAAGAACAGCAGTGGCCTGGTCCTAGCTAGATGCCCAGTGGAGCCCAAGTCAGAGCCAAACAGAGGCAAGGGGGGTGAGAAGAAGCTGTGGTAGCCAGATGAGAGGTAGCAGAGGAAGGGCAGACTCGGAGGGTTGCAATATACAGCTGGAAAGCTTTGGGGGGGTCAGACAATGACTGGGGGTACTATGTACCTCCAGAGAGCAAGGTGACATTTGGAGAGTTGGGAAGACTCCAGAAGGAACCTGTAAAGGGACATCATGACAGAGAGGCACAAGAAGCTCCGGCAGACAGCCAAGTGTTTCAGGAAGTAAGTCGCAGTAACAAACAGTAGGCAGAGAACTTGTTTGGAGTTAACAGTGTGTGGATCACACTTAAAGCACCAGGAGAGATGATATCCCCGGGGAAATGAGCAGATTAAAAGAGAAAGCAGAAAAGAGACTCCTGGTCCCTTGACACTGCAGCCAGGTAGGTGACATCTAAGAAGTCCATTGAGAAAGTGTCAGGAAAAGAGCGTGATCCATGGTGACAAGTTCTGCTTTGGTCCTGAGACAAGCCTTTTGACATTTCCAAGTTAATAAAGAGCTGGGTTTCTGACAGGGATACTGAAGGCAGAGCCATGTGCATGTTCATTGCCTTTAGGCTCCCCTGAAGAAACTTGAGAGCAAGACCCCTGGTGGTCTGGCGAAGAACAGTCAGAGGGAGAAAGAAGCCCTGCTCCTGCAGGAAGACAGGCAATCTGAACTGCACAGTCAACATTCAAGAGACCCCAACATTGCCATAACTGTAAAAAGCAGATGCATTTCCTTTAGGCTAGATCCAATGTATGACGAGAGGACACTTCTTCCCTGCCCCTAGGGAGGCTTCTGTCGTTTGTGGTCTGAGGCATTTGAATGTAAAAAGACTGGAGAAGACCCACACCACCAGTGAGGAGTCTGTCTGCTGCCCTGGAGCAGCACTCCCTATCTGATCTTTGAGACAATATCATGATTTCCCAGCCCAGTCTTTACGTTTTTTTCCTTTGAAACACCATCTACCTTCTATTTGTTAGTTTTAATTCACATTAGCCATAGTTGGTCTCAGCTTCTGACAGAACAATTCTTTCCTCCCTGGTAACTGATAAAAGTCACAAAGTTATAAGTTAGGCTAATTTCACAAGAAAAAATTTAGAGATATTACTATATTGACAAATAGATGCTTAATACTACAGCCTGGACATTCCAGTGGAAATTCTTTCATTCATGGTCTTCCTTAATCTTAAATTAGCCAAAATAATGCAGGCTCTTTCTAAGGATTTTGTTTTTTGTTTTTTGGTGAAGGGTGTTTGTTTTGTGAAGGGTTGTTTTGCAGGCCAACAACCAAGCCTGGGGCCTACACATCTGCAAAAGTGTACTGCCACCAAGCTACAGTCTCCGTTGTTGGCATGTTTTCAACTCCATGACATATATACAGCATATTACCCGTTATGGTATGCCTTGGAATGACTGGTTATCTGGGGTAGGATGAGCAGGGAAGGGCAGAACTAAGCTGGGCAGATCAACTCTAGGGTCACTGAATATTTTAATCCATGGGAAGAGTTTGCTGTCAACCATGTTTGTATTTTGTTTTAACAGATACAGAGGACAACCCTCTGGGTACTCATTAGTGAAGCCAATTTGGAATATTTCATTTACTGTAGTTTCCTATATGTTTAAAATACTTCCCAACAAAGTATCTGTCTGAGAGCGTGCCAACAGTCTGGAAAAAGCCAGTCTTGTTTGAAGGGAAAATTCTAAAGATGTTAACCCTGTAATAGGTCAGAGCTCCTGATAAGCTGCACTGTGACTTCCTTCTCCACCTCCCAGGAAGCGCATGTGAGCTTCAGCTCAACACAAGCCATCAGAAAATGCCAGAAGGAAACACAGCCTACTTTGTCAGGCTTGAGAAAAGACACCCCTACACAGAACACTTCCAGGTTTTATGGCATTTTAATAAAGGTTATTACAGAGCTGTTAGAGTTGAATGAGGGAAATTTTTCTCTCCTAGGGAGCACAGGAATGAACCCCAGGCCCCCTGATAACCTGTGCGTTTTACAAGAGAAACCCCAAAACAGAACCAGCCCTTTACCCTTTGACTTGACTTATAAAAATATTCGCTGGATCTCAATCCAAACCTACCCTCAAACCTTGGGATACACTGCTAGCAGTGATGACCAGGACATTTGCTTACTGATGGACGTCTGATTTTGGTCACCAGACACAGAGCTTTGTGCTCCTCCCACACTCCCCCAACCCCAATCCAAGAGTTTGGAGCTGAGCTTTGCCTTCATGTCAGGAGGTGAAACTTTCGGAGGCAAGGGTAAAGAGAATCGTGAATGAAAAATAACTACAAAGTTACATACACGACAAATGTTGTCGCACTATTTTTCCATCATTCTGTGATCTGGACTCTTAATGAAAGGTTGTCATTGCAGAACCAATATCGGTTGTGTTGCCAACAAGAACCCCGACATGTAGCAGGCCACTCAGTCTGTTACAGATGGGGACACAACACAAGTTCCTAAAGAAATGAATATACCTCAGATTTCAGCCAAAATCCCCTTCAATGGCTGTCTCTATCTAAATTCTTAATCTTCTTTAGATATTCAGATCCTATTCATGAGGCAAAATAAGAAATAATCCTAGTTAGTAAAAAGCCTTACTAAAATTTACATTTTCAAAGTGTTAAAAATGAGTTCAAACAAAGATCAACCTGGTTTGTGCTTTCTGTCAGCACGTTTGGACAACACCAACCAAAGGTTACCTCTTTGGGGTCACAAAGACCAGCGGGCATCTTCCCTTGTGCTTTATCAGAAGGCAATTTCTTCCCAGCCTGTTTAACAAGGAGAGCAGTTCTCTGCTTGGATTTTGCAATCTTTATTTACTAACTTTAAAGTAACAAACCTTGGTTTCCAATTCTTTGTTTTCTCTTTCTTGAAATGATAATTACTTCTGCTGTTTTTCTTTTGATAAAATAAACATTTTTAAAATTGAATGCATAAAGGTATAGGTTCTGGGGCAGAACGGAATTAAAAACTAAAACTACCAATAACAGCATTTTAGTCATACACACTTACTCCTCAGGGACTCAATTTCTGCCCTCAGAAAAGGGATGCATACATATCTACTTCAAGATGCTATCGTAAAATTACATGAATTAATATGCATAAGGCATTCATATGGGTGCCTAAACCATTACTGTTATTATTAGTGTTTATAATATATTATTAGTTATATTATATATTTTATATTATAAGTTCTCATATTATTAGTATTATTATCAATTTTTCAAATGTTTCTTGAGTTTGTCATTTGTTCTTCCAGAAAATATCAGTGCCTGTACTGGAAATGGAAACTCATTTTTCTTTTTTAAATATTTACCTTATTTTTAATTGTGTATATGCGTATCTGTCTTGGGTGTGTATATGCACACAAGTCATGCAGAGACCAGAAGTGTGCTATGCCTTGGAGCTGGGGTTACATTCAGTTGTGAGCAGTTAAGATTTAAGTGATAAAATGTGAACTCCAGTCCCCTGAAAGCACAATACTCTTCAGTCCTGTAATCCCTTTTTTCTTTTTTTCCAGGAACTGAGAACCAACTAATTTCCTTATAGTTCCTATCACAACCAGTGGACACAACATAGATCATGTTTTGCAGGACGAAAATGCAGGAAGTGTTTATGCAGGAAAAGGAAGTGTAAAAAGAACTGGACCTTATCGTAGGATATTTCAGCATTCACAGCAAAGGTGCCTGGCTGAATGGGATACGGCATGTTCCTGAAGGTAGGGCAGGGACGTCTGTTTCCTCTGTCAATATGGAACAAGCAGGAGAATTGACAGGCTTGGACTGGGTCCTAGAGACAGAGCCATCCATAACAAACAAGGTTAAAGTTGGGGCAGAGCTCACATTTATAACCGCGTCACACATCCACTGTGTTTTCAATGTCAACAGGATTTACATACGGTGACACTGCACTTTAGAGAGATAGGATGCCAGGAAATAGAGCTCAGCGAAAGAAACCAACAGTATAAACTGGTGGTATATAAGAAATCCCAGAAGTCGGGGGTCAAGGAGAGGTTACGCTCCCAAATCGTAAGTGACGTTCACATGAAATGTCCCGTCTTTGAAACCCACAGATATGGCATATTTAAGGGATATTCTGAAAGCGTTGTGTTCCATGAAGTTACAGAAAGTAATTAATTGTATGGAAGGATCGGGTCATTCAGAGTTTAATACAAGAAGCACAACTATCAGATGAGAGAAGAGTAATTTCTTACACTTCTAGGAATCCAGACATTATTTCAGGGCTGATAAAAATAAGAGTATGGGAGCATTCCTAGCATATGCCCCTGTGGTAAGACTTTTGCATCCATACTGCACTGGGAGGAATAGGAGTGACCTGTTGAGTCATTTTAAAGATCCCCTTCACCAGTTTGATCAAGCACTTCCTAGAGACCCAACTTCTATTCATATTGGTGAACTATCCGACGCTGTAGAGAGACGTGAAAGACACATTTGATTGGACATAAGTTCACCTGAACAACACAAAAGGGAGGTCTGGTGAAAACAATAAATGCATACCACCAGATGAAGATTACAGGGTCTCAAATCAGGTTGCTTTTCCTACCACACAGTCTAAAGAAGAGGATGCCACCCAGACTTTCTGACAGGAGCTGTGTTAAGACGCTGGTAAGTTATGGAATCTGCCTCTGAGATCATCTAGCCCATGCGTCCCTACAACCTAACACTCACTTGTCATCCATGACAGCCTCGCTACAGTGGGGTCAGAATACACTGACGAGCCAACGCCTTCCTGACCAGGGTATTTTTCTCTGTAGATAGACCACTCTTGCCGTTTACCACCAGATCACTGTGAACTTGTTTCTCCAGTCAATCTTTGACCTAACTATTCTGAATCTGCTATCAAAATTGGTAGCTTTCAATTCTAATTCAGCAGAATTACATATTTAAATTATCTTAACCTCAGATCATAAAATAGAATTTGATAAAATACATTAAACTGATGTCTTTATCCTATCAGTTTTCCTAGATTGCCACCAAGCCACATACATATTTATAGAGTGTTATTAAAGCTACTAAAATGTATTAATTCAGCAATAGTAGGGTTTGAGTTAGGAATGGCTAAACCATCTAAAAGTTCTGGTTGGACCACAGCTATGCTACTAGCTCCCTTATAATTGTAGGGAAGTCGTATATTAATTTGAGATAGGAAGCACTTTCTCATTACACATATTTGATGAAGAGCAGCTTTTCTTTTGACTTTTGTGACTACTCTCAATTTGCTCAATCTAGAATTTCCCTCAAGGGACGTCACACACTGGCAAAACAAAATCAGTCAGGCTTGGGTGAACAACTCTGATCAGCACATGCTGTTCTTATCTTATGGAAGGTAGTCATGGCAAAACTGCAATCAGTCGTACCTACTGTGTGTCAGGATCTCACTACGCTTTTAAAAAGACTGCAACTCTGAAATATGACTGGACTTGTTCCTAAATCAGAAACGGGGTAGGGCTGGGTATGAGCCGGCACTAGGGTGTCTGTTTTCTCAGATTCTGCAGGTTGACCAGAGTGAGGAGAGCAGTAACCCAGAATTAAATAACTATAGGCTTGCAGACTCTGAAAGATTATTTTTGGTTTTGTTTGTTTGTTTTGTTTTTGATTTTCGAGGCAGGGTGTCTCTGTGTAACAGTTCTGGCTGTCCTGGAACTCACTCTATAGACCAGGCTGGCCTTGAACTCACAGAGATCCACCTGCCTCTGCCTCTCTGAATGCTGAAATTAAAGGCATGTGTGCCAGCACTGCCCAGTGTCTGAAAGATTTTATAGTATAAGAGGGAGCCACTTTTGTACTGGGAATAAATAACTTATCATTAAAAATATAATTTTCTATAAACTTATAATTAAAAATCATGCCATAATGAAGAAGCGAACATCATGAAATAGAAAATTTGATATTCTAACGTAGCATCATATAAACCTAGTACCCACTTCAGTTATTTCAAATAGGCAATGACTACAATACAAGATGCAAATGTCATGACATCTTCCACATTATACTTAGAGCATGCTAAAGGAGCAATCACAATGGGAAATCTGAAGGGACAAAAGTCAAAGGGAATTTCTTTAAAAGTTATGAAGGATAAAAAAGAAAGAAGAAACAAAAAAGGCTACATATTTTTTTCTCCAAAATCATGCAGAATCTTTATTTTTTAAAAAATTTTATTATTAATTGGGTATCTGTGTGTGGGTGTGTGCAGGTGCTTCCAGACGCCAGGTGTCAGAGCCCCCTGGAGCTGGAGCTCCTGGAGGTTGAGTCCTCTGATGTGGATGCTGGGAACTGAACTCAGGCTTTGCAGAACAATCTGGACCATAACTGCTGAGCAGGATCCACGCACAGATACATAATTAATAAGAAAATGTTAAAAAAAATCAATCCCAATTTCTGGAAATGTGTCATACGACTTTTTTTTTTTTTGCTTAAAATGGATGAGATTGAAATTATATTTTGGTTTGGTTACTTCATTAATCAGGTGATGATAGATTAATTTTCCATTAAAATTAAAATTAAATTAAAATTTAGATAAATTTATTTCCCGTGTCAGTGCTGTGTAAGCCTTTTCTCTCTGCTCAAAGTGATCTTACCATATTCAATTTTGATGCACCCCTCTTTCTTCTCCTAAGTATACAGAAGCCCATTTTTTCTGCTTCTACAAGACATGGGAAACTTTATAAACGTTTCGAATTAAATGTTCACAAGGTACTGGCCACTCAGTTCATGATTTTCAGATGTGAGGCTTCTCTGAAGGAAAGCGCTGTACCTCAGCATACTTGAAAAGACATAATGAGTACAATTAATTATAATTAATAATTACTCAAGTAGCATTATAAATTATCAGAATAAAATTGTGGTCTAATGTGGAATTGTTCCTAAGTAATTAATGAGGCTCACAGACCATCCTACGAAGTCAACTCAAGAAAAGGAAAAGAATTTAAAAATCACTTTTAAATGTTTTCTTTTAAGTAAACCAGTCAATGAAAACTTTGAAATCCACTAAAAGAAACTTTTACTGAAGTAAGGCAGTTCATGACTATAGAGGCACAACTATATTTTATTTAACACCCGAATGAAATAGTAATTCAACATAAGCATTCACAAAACGAAGGGTATTATTCTAAATAAATAATTTCTAGTACCGTGGTGCCATGAATGGACTCAAGTTCTGCCCAAATGAGATGATTTAGAGTATAATTCCAAACACCTGTTTTTTTAAGTTTAAAATTAGAATTAAAACACACGAATATAAATTACACAAAGAAAGATTTATACGATTTTAAAAAATTCTGAACTATATCAACAAACTATGTGTGGAATAAATTGTGGAGACTAAGATAAAATACATCACAAGTGAGGCGGAAGGCTTTAAGATGCCCAGTCTTTACAGACACATGCGCACAGCACACAGGTGAATTTCTCTTAGAAACTGCACGTGATCAGTGAGTCTAACCGTTAAAACATGCTGACTCCAGACCCTTAAAACCTAACAAGGAAAAATAGCCATACACCAACCAATAGCAGTTATATTAGCAACCACAACTGCTTTTATTCAAATAATAAAACCATTCCCTTAAAAGGAATTAAGTCTGGGTTTTGTCTCCAAAATATGCATCTAACAAAGATTGTAGTTTTGTATTTGAAGGGCCATGACATTTTGCTTTCTTTGAAGAGGAATTTTTACATAGCAACCAGTTGATTGCAGGGCACATATACCCACAAAAGTAGTAACTTTAATTATTACAACCGAGTGTCCTTAATACTGCATCCTGATTACGCCTTTTAAAGCGAATGTTCGGGTTGACGTCTATGAAATTGATTCTCTTGCCTTCTCTACAATATCACTTGTGGAATATGACGGAGGACAAATGCGGAATCAGAAAACCACTGATAGTGTTGCTGGGTGGAGAAAAATGCAGTAAAATCCTCCCTTTCCATCCCACGGCTCCTCACGTCACCAATTTGATCCTATATCAGTAAGTTCTTGTTGTTTTCCCTTCAGCCAGTGTTTCTGAGCCTGTTCCTCACAGATAATGAAATACTTCCTCTGCTTTATGCGACCACAATAGCAGGGGTTCTAGTCCATTTGCATAGCCTGGTAAACTGCTTTCTGAATGCTGAGACATGGGGAAAGGAATGGCTCTGCTGGGCACTGCTCTCACATAATGCCTGGCCTCTTCTTCCCAGTGGTGGCTGAGTAACCTCAGTTAGATGGTGGGCAGGTTCTAATTTGACATGAATTCACAGGTGTCTAAAAGGCTTTCTGTCTCAAAGAGTATTGTCTGCTTCTCCAGGGGTTTTAGATGTTTCGAGCAAAAATAAAAAAAAAAAAATTATCTTTCTGAAGTCGTAAGTAAAACTGGGAGAAGGTAACATTCACAATTCTCTATACACTGACTAGACCGCAGGAAGAACAGTTACAGAGACATGGTAATTATGTACCCAAGGGTGAGTCTGAGGGAGAGGTATGGTGTGTGTGTCAGGGGGAGCAGGGCACAGACTTCAGCTCAGCCTTCACACATCTCACAGAAGTGAGCTGGTCCCTAGAAGAGACAGAGTACCACTGGGCGTGGCATGGGCGAGACATGGCTACAAGGCTGGGCCACCTAGGCTCCCATTTATTTCCTTTTCTGGTTGTTTGCAAATTTCTACAGAAAAAAAAATATCACAGATTTGAAGTCTGGAAATCCACTGGGAAACTGGTCCTATTTTTAGACTCGACTCCCCCAAAAATAAATTCTTTGAAAACAAAAGCGTTCTAATTAATGCTGAGACGTCTCTAATCCAACATGAAGTATGTGCTACCGTTTTGGTGAACCGTGCGTTGTGGTGTATTCGCGAGAAGACAGGGCAGTTTGTCAGGACTAACAATGTCATCAAGAGTCTCACATAAGAGAATTTACAAAGAGATAGAAGAGATTGAATGCCACCTATGTGTATGAGAGGGAACCATTAAATGAGCTGCCATTACTTCAAAGAGACAGCCTTACTACTTAACGTTAGAAATCCTGACAGTTTTGCTACGGGCTTCAACTTCTTCAGCACTATATTACTGTCTTTGTTTCATACAAGATTTCTAACAGAAATCTTTAAATAAATGTATTTTATACAAGAATACACAATTTGGGATCACTTGTGTTACTCCGTCACACAGCCCAAGCCTCAGAGCACAGCTGGCCTCTCCTTTAATGGTATGTGATGGGTGCTGTTCCAGACATCAGCTGTCTTAATGCAGTCTTTAGGGGCTAAACACTCAACTACCAGCTCTCCACCCAAACGCCATTCATCCAAATCGCTCATCTCGGTGGAAATCCAAGACAAATGCGGTTTCTTTCCGGTGTGAGAGCTGCATTTAGAAGATTCAGAAGGCTAGAAAGAAATTCTCAAACAGTATTTTATAGAGTTCTTCACATAAGAAGGCTCTTTGGCCAAATAACCTTCTGCCTCCAACATGCATCTAAATGAGTCAACCACAGATGTAGTATGCTTTCCCGTGGTGAGTCACGCCTTACAGATGCTATATTTTATCATTTAAAATACATATATAAGTATTACTTCTGTTTTAAGCATTTCTCCTACCTGTAGAGCATTTTATAGGAAAAACACTTAGAAGGCCTGGAGTTACACAGCTAGTACCCAATTCTAAAACTCTGATACCATATTCAATAGGGATTTAAAATGACATTATTTTCTATAATATTTTGGCCTTTCAAGTTACAGAATAAAATCTCTCCCCCTTTTCTGGTGGCATAAAAGAGCTACTGGGGGCCTGTTCCGTACAATGCTCAATTTTAAGTGACCCATTCACCCCTTCCAGGTTTAGTGACAGGATCACAGTCAATCTCGGATTCATCTGCTAACTTTATAGCAAAAACAAAAGCTGCAGACGGAATATTCTTATTTATTCTTGACTGGTGCTGTCTGAAGGGTCTGTGTAGTCATCCGAGACTCCCATCACAGTTTGAGAGGCCACTTTTAGGCCAGCCTTCATTCCCTGACCTACCGCACGCTCAGCTAACAGGCTAGCTAGCGTCTCTGCTAAGGGTCACACCAAGTGACAGCAGTCACAGTCAGTCTGTGGGTCACGTCTGGGTTGTCATTCGACTGGCTGTTCCTCCCATTTCAAAGCTTTCCATGACCATAGGAAAATCACCAGATAATTCTCCGAAGGGGAGCGCATACAAGTAAACCATTTTATTACAGAGACAAGTTACAGAGATTAACTTTCTAAAACTAATTATGAAATCCCACAGACAAGGCGGACACCACACCACAAGGAAGTTGCTAAAGCGGTGTTTGAGATATCCAGCATGAACGCGTGCAGACCGCGTGTTCTAGGAGCAGGTAGGCAGGTGTTACTGAAACAAAAAACTCGTGTGTTCTTGTAATTTTTCACATACAGATCTAGGTGAAATGCCAGCCGCTCATGAATCTCCTTCCGCTATGCCAACACCTGTAACCTTTTAGAGAACAGCACCTATGGACGGCATCACTCAGCAATAGTTTCTATTTCATTAGATATAAATATTGTGTGGAAATTTTCCAATTTAATAGTTTCTATCATTATTTAAGAGGTCACAGTATGCATACAGAAAGTAAACGTATTTTTATTTCTCCACACATTTCCACTTGACTTAAAAATATATGCACTACATTAAATTGCTCTTCTTGTTGCGATTTTTTTTTTTTTTTGAGTAATGGTTACCTCGATGAAGGACTGCATAATGATCCCTTTGGGGCAGGGATTCGCTTTTGGTGAGTGGCAGGCAGCCTCTACCAGAGAATTAAAGCTGCGCAGACACATTAGTAAGCATGGCCCGGACAATACTGAGAACATAGCAACCACCAAGCTAGTAGTACGAAGGGAATGAGAGAGATTACCAATTACTGATATTTTAAACGACACTTTAAAAGAATAAAAGGCTGGAACAGCTGCTCTGTTTCTTGAGGACTGCCCGGCACTCAGTAGATCGCGAAGGACTCCTGGCTGCAGGGCGGCGGGAACTTTAGGGCTGGTGGGCAGCATGGGCAGCCACCGACCAGAGCGCTACAAACTGTGGGCAGCTAGCCTGAAAAGCCCAATGACAACCCCAGCGCCACCTGGGGACCCACCAGCGGGGACCCAGGACTGGACAAAAGTCTGTTATCCAAGTACTGGAGTTAAGAAAACAAGATGCGCAGGTTCGGCAGCTGCAGGAACCAGGACTGGGGGGGAAAGGCAGCAGCGCCCAGGGCCTGACTGGCTTGTCACACAAGTGCCAGTTCATCCGAGATGTGTTAGGGACTGTGGAAATCCCAACTTAAGACTCCTTTCTCCACTAAGTTCTCTCTCCACCCCGGGCAGCACACCCCGCTGTGGTAGGAGGTTGTCCCGGTCCCTGTCTCGCTAGCCCCTGGGAAGAAGGAAGAGGATGGAAAAGAGACGTTCGCGGGCCACCGTGGCGCATAGGGATGCCGTGGTACCTACCATGGTATTCCTGTCCCGGTACGTAGTAGGTGGGGTTGCCCGCAATGTGCAGGGAAATGAGCACCTCGCCCTGCTCCCCATCCCCTTCCAGCTCCCCGTGGTGGGTGCACAGGAAAAAGAAGGGCGAGAAGCGCGGGTAGTAGCCGGTGGCCGCGCGCGCCCTCAATGTCGCCAGCAGCAGCGTGGCCAGGACCAGAGTCCGCGGCGCCCAGCAGCTGCGCTCCATGCCGCCGCGCTCCGTGCCGCCGCGCGCACCGCGCGCTCTCTCATTCAGTTTTGGAGCCACGCGCAGGGAAGGCGAGCCGGCCGCGGGCTCGAGCCGAGCGGCTCCGGGCAACCGAGCCCGCGGGGGGAAGTTGGCGGGAGACCGCAGCTCCCGAAGTTACTTTGGGCCGCAGGAGCGAGAGAGGAGCGCGGGGCCGGAGCCACGGGCGCGGAGAGCGGTGTCCTCCGCCTCAGAGCGCCGCCGCCTGTGTGTGCGCGACGCCCCTCGGCCGGGCCTGGGAAAGCGCCCGCCCCCTCCACACCTTCTTAAAGCCCCGGGCGCCACCCCCTTCCCCCGCCGTCGACACACGTGTCCCAGCCGCGCCCCCGCCCCCGCGCCCGTCCCCGCCCCTCGGGCTCCGCTTGCACCTCTGGCTGGCGCCCGGCGCGTACGCGTCCCCCTGCCCACGTCCCGCTCCGGCCAGAAGGGCAGGGCTGCCCTGTCACTGCAGCGACAAGCCACCACGGACCGACAGGCAGACGGGTTTGCCTGGGGAGGCGAAGCCCTGGGCCCGCAGCCGCTCCTTCTGTGAGGATGCGCGGGGAAGCCGAGGGCGGCGGGGACTACGCGGTTCTTTGTCTGCACCGACTGCTCCCCGCGCCTCCCGAGGCTCGCAGCCCCGCAGCCCCCGCGACCAGCACTTGCCCCGGTGGTCCGCCCGCGAGTGGCCCAGAACCCCGACGGTGCCCCGCGCGCCCTTTCCAGCCGGGCCACGAAGCCCTGCGGCTGCCCCTGCCCAGGTCCTTCCTCATCTGCAACCAGGCTGAAAGGGAGGTTGGATGTCAGTGGGATTACCACCTGGAGTGGTGCGAGGCCAGATTGTCAGGCTGCTCGGCCTTGGGGACCCGACAGACGCGCTTAGCCAGACTCTGCCTTAATGCTTTGCTACAGGATTCCTAGGGCCGAGATGGGGGTGATAAATTTTAAGTCCGAGTTTATTTCTTTACATGTCATGTATGACCACTGCCTCTCGGGTGGGGGAGGGGAAGGCATGCGGAGGAGTGGCTGGCAGCCGCGATGAAGCGGGTGGTAATGAGCTGTCGCACGCAGGACTGCGGCGGCGGCGACGTGAAATCATCCAGAAGCACGTTTTTAACGGAGCAGGGCTGGCAGGAGCCCTGCGGCATCCAGAAACGGGAGAGCTGGGCTGCCAGGTTTTTAATGCGTTTCTCCACTGTCCCAGGCCTGGATAAGCAAGTCTGCCTGTAAGATAAACTCCGGAAACAGTAATACCGGAAAGGGTAGTCAAGCCTGAGTTGGGGATAGGGGTGTAAGAAGACAGGTATTTTTTTTCTTCCTCTTATGCAAGCATACTTTCGGCAGATAGAAAGGGCCTAACTATTGGTCTCCAATAGTTCAAATCCCCTGGAAGTTTATAACCTCACACACTCACACACGCAACTAATAATAATTATTATAATGGAGCTTTGTTCCATGCATACTACGGGCTGTAGATCCTTAGCCTAACATAATCCCACCTCCACCACCCCACCACCGGAAGAAGCAAAGTTCGCCCCATTTCACAAGGGAGAAATCAAAATTGTTGATAGTTTGTCCCAAGTCAGGCGAAAAGCTGACCCCAAAGACTCCTTCTGGCCGGCCACTGTCTAAAACCTCAGCCGGAGAAGAAACTGCAGCCACCAAGGTTTGAGGCCCGTCTCTGAGAAAACTTCCTCCCACCTCCATCAGGTGGTTATAGCTGCAGCCGCCATTACGGTAGCTCTTACACACAGTAGCTGTCTAAATGAAAATTTGAATTCTTCAGTCGTATTATCACATTTTAAGTAACTCACAGGATAGCAGGTATCGAGTGAGTGCATCCATGTGAACTACCAGACAGCGCTGTCACAGAAGAGAAAAGCAAATGTTCAGTTCAGTCTTTCAACTACACTTGCCGAACGCCTCCTATACACCAAAGTGCTAGACGTGTTCCCCAGAGCAGCAAAGTTAGGTGCCAGACCACAAGAAACTCAATCTTGTTTTAGAAGAGAGGGTGGATTAGAACAGAAGACAGGATTACTTCTGATGGGCAAATGCTATAGAGAAGCAATACAGGAATGTAGAGTTTAGTTTATAAGGCAAAGAAGGTTGCTTTCCACTGAGTTGTCAAGAGACTCTTTTCTGAAAGCGGGAGGGGAAACTGGAACCTTTTCATGTGGAAGAGCGTGTGAACGTGGGGGAAAACATGAGACCCGGAAACCACAGTCCAAAGGCCCTGAAGCAGCACTGTGCTTGGATAGGCCAGGCTCAGGAAAAGCAGCAAGAAACAGGAAGGATGATGTGGGCTGAAGCAGCAGATCAGAGTACCCAGTGATGGGGAGCACCTAGTGACTCGGGCCACGGGTGGTGTGACCAAAGTGTAGCGAAAGACAGAATGCTGAACGCCAAAGAGTTAGCGAGGGTTTTGACTTCTCGCCAGTGTTTATATTCAAAAGTAACTGATTTTAATCTGATTTACAGCACAGTTTCTAACATACTGTAAAAGTACATGACTCGTTCATTAATTCAACACACGATAATCGAAAAACTATGGTATGTAAAACCCTTTGTGCCGGGCGGTGGTGGCACACACCTTTAATCCCAGCACTCGGGAGGCAGAGGCAGGCGAATCTCTGTGAGTTCAAGACCAGCCTGGTCTACAAGAGCTAGTTCCAGGACAGGCTCCAAAAAAACCACAGAGAAACCCTGTCTCGAAAAACCAAAAAAAAAAAAAAACCTTTGTTAGGCTGGGGAAATACAGTTCCTGCCTCACTGAAGGAAGCAAAAAGGGACAGAAAGAAAGAGGACAGCTTTGACTTTCCTGAAGAAGGGACTGACATTAAGATCTACAAGGAGCTGGCTTCACAAGGAAGAAAATATCTCACAGGCCAAAGCATCTTAGTGCAAGAAAGACTCTCGGGGGACAAACATGCAGGTGGGGCAGCAAATGCAACCAGTGGCCGTCACTCTGTGAAGGGGAAACACGGTAAGCCAATTTCTATTGTAGTCATATACGTGCCTAAAAGATCATCCTCATCATACAGCAATGAGTGGAGATGTCAAGGAAAGACTAGACTCTAACCGGAGTGAGGGATATCGTGATTCACAGAGGGGTTGAGGGGCACAAAGCTGAGAAGCAGAGGGACCCACACCTATGGGTCTGCAGAACAAAATGGGTGCTGGATCTGAGACGGAAGTAGTGCGGACCGATGTGTCAGCAGTCACTGGCAATGGTCAGGGATTCACGGTTTAGCAAATTGTGGCTGTTAGGAAAGCTACATTTTAACTCTTTCTTTTATTATTATTTAAGTGAGTAAAGTGGAAAAGAAACATATCACTGAAGTGTAAATGAAACATAAGTATAAAATGTGACCTACTCGCTCATGTTGGAAAGATGGCTCAGTGTCCAAGAGCACTGGCTGCTCTTCCCAAAGACCAAAACTAAGTTCCTAGCACCTTGGTGATCCTCACATCTGGCTGTAACTCAAGCCCCAGGAGGTTCGACACTCTCGTCATGCCTCTGCGGGTACCAGGCATGCGCGTGGCACACAGACATGCACACAGATAAACACACTTATACACAAGAAGGAAATACTTGTTTTTCAGTGCAGAGCAGAGTGTCGTGGGGCATCCTGGGTAAACTGTATCCACACAGCTTTAGGCAAAAGTCTCCACTGCCCTTTGAACAACTGCTCTTCCCCAAGCTATGGAGAGGACTTCCAGCGGGGGGTTCGGGATGAGTTTTTTCTTTTGCCTGTTTGTAAATTTTATATAAATGGCATTATACACTATATTTCATTTTATGTCCAACCCCTTTGGCTCAAAAGTCATGACTGTGAGAATATCTACGTTGGTGCACGTGGCAAAGAATCGTTCACTTTTATGGATATACCTCATACACAAAAATCACCATTCATTATTAATGTAGTTTTGAGTTATTTTCATCTTAGAAATATGTTTACGTTTTGACTATTGTTCAACCATAAACACTGCAGTTTAAAATACTCTTTCATGTGTCTTTTGATGAAACCAATACATATCTATTGCAGATAAGAGAGAGTTGGACTGTGGGGAAAGGAACCTATTTCAATACACTAGTTCAGTAGAACCGGTGAAAAATAAAGAGAAGTCCTTACATATCAAACGTGAAGCAAAACCAGGAATCCACCGATAACAAAGGATCCAGCACACAGGATGCTTTGATTCGGTAGTCCTTGGATTTTCTCTTCGGCAGCCCTGTGGGGCAGGGGACAGGAGATAAAGCTCAGTCCCCAGGTGGGGAGGATGATAGGGTTATGCTCCTCAAAGTGGCTTTGCAGATCAGCCCACACTCCAGGGCTGGCCTGGAGATAGGAACCACAATGGGGTGTTTAGAAACTCGCTGTAACTCCCAAGTGGGGTTCTGTGTGTGTGCTTTCTGAAAACACCCGTCTATGATGGTACAAAAGGTCTTAAGCCGTGATGGGGATAAGCGCATAAAGCTGGTGCCCATGCCCAAATCTCTAGACCCTCAGGGGAAGAATGAACGGGGGGGGGGGGGCGGGGGGGTGTCTTCCACATTGACCTCAAGGAAACCCTCTCACCCAAATTTTAAACTGTGGTTTAAGAAATTCTGGCTCCAATTCACACTTTCATTTCACTTGGAAGATCTCTAGTCAAGATTTTGTTTCCTATCTTTGAAGTGTCCCTACATGCATTGCAGAAATGAATCCAAAACATCTCCAGGAAAGTAATGGGGCAAAAACTTTAAGGCTTCAAAAAACTCCTTCAGTCAGGGAGTTAGGAAACACCTGTTCCCAATCAAAAATCACCAATACCGGGAGAGATGATGTCCCAGTGAGCAATGAGAGGGGATGGCCAGAGTCAGGTCCACAAAGGCCTCAGGTATTGGAATGTTCAACTGTCAGTATATAATAATAAAGTTAGAAAAAAATAAATAACATTTCAAAAGCATAACTATGAATAAGGGACCATCAGGAATGGCCAGGTATTCTCATAGTGAAAATTCATGTCAGTAAAAATTTAACTCGTAAGGACAGAGGCATCTGCCCCTTAGAGGATGGAATAACTAGCTCTTTATGTACAGCAACTAGG
Organism: Chionomys nivalis; assembly: GCF_950005125.1. Taxonomy (NCBI): domain Eukaryota; kingdom Metazoa; phylum Chordata; class Mammalia; order Rodentia; family Cricetidae; genus Chionomys; species Chionomys nivalis. Next base: position 17,108,577 of record NC_080111.1, on the reverse strand, counting down.
CCCAGAAAAAAAAGTAAATGTATAAGATTATTTAAAGAAAGTAAAAGAAATCACTGAGATTTTAGGAGACTTTTAGACAGGAAGAAAACTCCTGGCTGCATGTTTTTGCAGGACCTTATGCAAAATGCGCAGGTCTGTGTTCTGAGCGCAGGAAACCAGTTCCTTTGAAGTCACTGGTGTGTTTATTGGAGCCACGTGAAAGAACACCTGAACAGTATACACAGGGACGTCCCAAATACATGGAAAGTCAGTGCATGGCAGCCAGCCCTGCAGAGAAAAAGAGGGAGCAGTGGGCTTTTCAATACATATTCTGAGGCTATTGGTTAACTACATAAAACAGTAAAATCAAACCAGGTCTCCCCCAACCCACGTGTGCCCACATCTACATTCATAAGCTTCTTCCAATGGGTCTCAGAACCTAGAAACCAGTTTGCATGGTAAATAGGTTTTGGGAAATTGGAAAAATAAGTCAGACATTTTTAAAACCCTACCCTTTCTATTCTTCCTGATTCCTCTATCATATTTGTCTTTCTACAAACTTCCAAATGCCACTCAGCATTGCGACAAATTCCCATAATTCTAGCATCTCAGAGGATGACATACTGGGATCTAAGAGAGCCTCGGGCATCTAGAATGTTCAAGGCCATATGAATCATGGCAGTTGTTGAAAAACAGCCACAACAACACAAGCGTTTCGAGATGTTAGTTCTATTCTGTTAGGAATAAATGAAATTATATGCTTTTAAAGATACAGGTATGTTGTATCTTTATATATAACCTGAAATGCATGCATTTTAACTCAAGCAGAATTGCGTATATAATAACATAAAGTCACAGACCCGTGGTCCCCCTGTTATCAGCTGACGCATTGAAATCTCCTGTTCCATGTCCCTGCATCTCCTGAGTCACACACGCAGTACTATGGTACACCTTGTTCTGTGAGTTCCAGACAAAATGGCCCATGATTGCTAACGATGTAAGAAATATTAAAGGGAAAAAAATCAGGTGACAAATTTTCCAACATATTCATCAGTAGGACAATGTACACATCATTGTTATGCAACATTTCATGATATTTTATATGACTGAGGAACTACAAATTTTCTGAATATTTCGTATAAACAGAATCATAACATCTTTAGGTTTAGATTTAGCTTCTTTTGCTTAGCACAATATTTTGAAGTTCCTTCAAGTTGTTGAGTGTGTCTGTAGTTCTTTGGGGGGGTTACTTTACAAGTTTTGTGGGGCTAGATGTGAAACACAGGGCCTCACACATGTATGCAAGCTTTTAAGCACCGAGCCACACCCACAGATGGGGTTTGTTTCATTGCTAAAGCTATATCCTAATGTATGGTATATCATCCACACTTTTGTGACTATGAGTGACGCTGCCAGGAACATTTCCATGGAGCTCTATATAAGATGTGCACACTTATTTCTCTCAGAAAGATACTTAAGAGTATGCATTGTGAAACAGAGAGAGTCAACTTTGCCTCTGTGATGAGCTTCTTTGGTGGACTGATGAGATCCGTGAGGCTCTTCTTAGGTGAATGTTTACGTATGTTTAAAAACTTTTAATAAAAAAATACTTGGGATTCAAAAGAAAGGAATCATATTGAAATGTGAATATTGCCAACACATTAAAATGTTTAATATGCTAATGTTTTCATGAGCCTTTAAAATAAGATATGGGAACAAGACTAGCCATTAATACTTTCAAAGCTAGGAGGAACTTGGACTGTGTTTAACTTCAGAATATTGTGCTGCCGCTCATAGTATACAAGCCGAATGCATGTATGCTGTGTCTTCATGACCAATATGGTTAGTGGGCAGCCTCATAACTGGAGGGAATCCCTTAGCCCACACCAGGTTCTCAGCTTGTGAAGAACTTGGAATAGAGTTGATCTACTATAGTGAATGTCAATGAAGAACTGCTCAAACGAGTCACTCTCGCGAATTCAACGTTTAGCTTAAAAAGCAAGCGCAATATAAGAAAATACACCCTTATTGGACTGGAGAGATGGCTCAGCCATTAAAGACTGGACCTACAACCAAAATATAAGAAAATGAACACTGATATTAAGCTTAGGTAGGCACCAAATAATACTATCTGTTATTTAAGCATTCACAGGTATACAGTGGAGTAGGAAAAAGTGAATGAAGATAACAAATTCAGAGTGGTGATTACCTGTAGGCAGAAGAAAGAGAGATTGTAAGGAAAGATACAGGAGATTTCAGTATATATTGTAAGTTTTAAATATGTTTTTAAAAGACAGGTTAACTGGGTAGGTCCCCTGGTGTTTGTTGTTATATGTTGTTTTATGTATTGTATTAAACATGTAATGTTTCTAATACAATTTTATAATATGCTATTTCATTACATACAATTATCATAATGAATTAACTCTTAAATTGTGTAATGAAAAATTACATTCCCACTTAAGTGTTAATTATACATTCAAAATGTTAATGAACATGTCTGAAATACTATACAAAAGTCAAATTATGGAATTAAAACTGGAAAGGAAAATATGATATTATCTCTCACGTCTTAGTCTCAAGAATGGTTAATGGTGGTTTGGTTAAATTTTAAAGCTGCTTTCAAATCCTTTTGGAGATATCCAATATCTCCAAGTTAATTCTCTTTATGCTTTCTTTTATTTTTCTATTAACTTGAGCTCCTGTGGAATCTTCACAAACATGATTTCCAGATAATTTTTAAAAATTCTGTCTAGAATTACTTGTAGATTAGAACTGACAAAACCTTTTGGTTATAACTCAGCAGACCTTAATTCAGTTTAGTTTAATCAAACGGCAGTTTGCTGATTACGAATACTGAAAAGCTCTGGGGAAGTTTTAGCCGCAGACACAGCTGAAATAATGCTGCTGGCTCTCCATCACCTACTTCTTACTGTTCTTTCCCAGAATGTCATAGGTCTCGGGCAAACCCTGGCAGCATGGTAGCTCCTGGACAGTTGAGGCTTGTTTTATCCTTAGAGGAATGAATCTGATTGGAATGCCTGAGAGTCACGTGTCACCCCTCAAACCAGTGGCTGCAATAGAAGGGCAATTGTCCCAGTCTGGGGCACCTCCCCTAAAGCCCAGTGCAGAGATAGATGCATCTGAAGCCCACACAGAGGGAGGGTGGGCCTCCTGAGGGAAGTGTACCCAAAGAAAGGTGGGGATGCGGAGCAGAGCCAGCAGCAAACATCCACACTGTCAGCTGAGGGTGTATGTGTTCTTCCACTGATTCCCACTGGAAACTCATCCCATGTCAAGTCCTCTTGTCAATGTAGACTATCCCTTGGTGAGTGCTGAGACAGGCTCATTTTCACAAGTAACATTCAAAGCAAGGTAAATTTTAACTTGTTTTTGTTATTATCATTATTATTGTTATTATTATTATTATTATTAATTATTTGATGTGGGATTCCCTTCTGTATGCTGTGAATATGTTTTATTACCATTGTTTAACAAAGAAGCTGTTCCGCCTATGGCAGTGCAAAATAGAGCTAGGTGGAAAAACTAAACTGAATGCTGGGAGAAAGAAGGCAGAGTCAGGGAGAAGCCATGTAGCTGCCAAAGGAGACAGACACCGTGACATTACCAGTGCAGCCTCATGACAATACATAGATGAATAGAAATGGGTTAATTTAAGATATAAGGTTTAGTTAAAAATACACGTGAGCCATCAGCCAAACAGTTTTGTAATTGACATAGTTTTGTGTGATTATTTGGGTCTTGGAAGTCAGAAAACAAATGCACAGTCTCCACTTACAATTATTATTATTCATTATTATCATAATTATTATTATTAATTTGGTGGTGACCAAACACAGGGCAAATTATAAACAGGTACTCTTCCCCTGAGCAAAATACAAAATTCAGCCTAATTAATTTTAATTTCATTTAATAAAAGGTCTGGACCACCATCAAACAGAGACCAGGGTTCCTATGCTCCTTAAAACAACAGCATTAAGTGTCTCTGTTAGACTCTTCAGCATGCTACCCCCATAATGAAATTACATACAAATAATATTTTTTTCCTGAAAGCTTTCTAGTATAGTTAGACAAAAAAGAAGGATTTGCTTAATATTGTTGGATTCAATGCTATGTATGCTGATGTAATGGGAAAAGTGTTCAGTAATGGGAAAATTATTCAGTGAAATACTCTGAGAAAATACTACCCACATTATCAATGTCTTACTGTACCTGAGATGACAGAAAAACAATAGGTGCTTTCAGAACATATGACTTTTCACTGCAAAAAGAATTATTTTGGAATTCAGTCTTTGATTATCAGTGCTTAGAACATAAGCTTTCTGTAACACAAACACACACAGGAAGAGAGAGAGAGAGAGAGAGAGAGGAGAGAGAGAAATTGGAGAGAGAGAATTGGAGAGAGAGAATTGGAGAGAGAGAATTGAAGAGATCTGCCCACTTTGTCCAAAGAAACCTTCTGAGACATTTTCTTATAACCCCCCCCCCATTGAATAGGTGTTTAGAGTTCTCCTTATGAGCAGTTACACTGAATATATTTAATTCATTAATTATAGTTCAGCTATAGTATTCCGGGTACCGTACCAAGCCATGATGATACAAAATGAGTGAGTTAAAGCTGCGTGGAAGAAACACATGTGACTCTTGTGTAAGCAACACATTGACAACATGAATGTTACAGATTCTGGCCCTTGCAGGAGCTGTAGAACACAGTCAGAGGCAGTGACCTTGCTGCTAGGGAATGTCTCAGTGAGTAAGAAATGCCTTAAGGGAGACTTAGGCTAAGACTCAAGGATAAGAACTATCCCAGGGACAAGAGAGTAGAGTTGGGGAGGAAGGGGTAACCAAAGCTTCATAAACAGAGGGCTGTACAAACAGGTGTCCAGTCAATGCAAAGCAGGCTTACAAGAATGAGAAGTTCCAGCTAAAGTTGCAGGAAGCTCTCATACAACTAAGGAAAGTTCCTACAGAGAAATTATATCACATAGCCACTGAGGTTTTATTTATTCATGTAATTATAACTAATTTTGTCTCAAAGCAGTCTAGTAGGTTACTTTTCTTGAGATGGCTGTAGGTTAGGGATTAGGTTAAGGCCTAGAAAACTTTCCTTATAAAGGACCAGGTGATAAGTATTTGGGACTTTACCAATTTAATATTATTTATATAACTATAAAAGATTGTACAGAACCATGTAACTTATAACAGGTGTTTACGTGGACCGACTTCACGATCAAGGCACTGGTATGTGGTGCTCGGGAGGTCCTGGTCTTTGACTGACTATGCCTTGGATGTTGTACCCTGTAGAGTACTGTTCCTCACAGCAGAAGCATGGACATGGCAAACATCTTCCCAGAAGCCCTTTTGTTTATAAGGTCACTGAGTCATTCCTGGGCTCTCTGCCCTTATGACCTAAACCTTTCCAATTAGGTCCCACCTGAACCCTGCTGCACTGGAGATTAAACTGTTGACGACATGAACATGGAAGGACAAGAACTTTCAAAGCACAGCTTTCATTGCAGCTGCCCCAGAGTCTGGAATAGGTACATTGTATGACTGGTTCCAACACAACTCAAATCCCCCAAACAAGCAACTTTTCCAACATTTATACTAAATGAACCACAGTGTATTTCTTCCTCACCATGCTGGTCTCAACTGTAAGCCCTCTTGCCTGGGCAACTCTCCATATGACCCAAGAGGCCATGTGAAGGTCTTTCTCCTGCTGAAGAAAGATGTCTGTCTAGTTCATCCCTGCCCTAGAAAGGCAGAGGTAAGGAAACCTGTGTAGGTAAGTGACTTGTCTTGCTCCAAAGTGAGCTTCCATTTTCTGTTGTATGAGGCAGCTTGTTCATTCCTGGCGGCTCAGACACAAAATAATCACACAGAAGCTATATTAATTAAATCACTGCTTGGCTCGTTAGCTCTAGCTTCTTATTGGCTAGCTCTTACATCTTAATTTAACCCATTTCTATTAATCTGTGTATCGCCATGTGTCTGTGGCTTACCGGCAAGGTTCTATCCGGCGTCTGTCTCTGGCAGGGAGGGCTACATGCCTTCTCCTCAACTATGCCTTCTTTCTCCCAGCATTCTTTAATTTTCCCTGCCTCGCTCTGTTCTATCCTGATATAGGCTCAAAGCAGTTTCTTTATTTATTAGCCAATAAAAGCAACACATAGACAGAAGGACCTCCCACACCAAGTTCCTATTGTAGAACGTCGGACTTGCTGCCCTTATCACAGGGTTTGCACACGTATGACACACGGGTGTGCATGGAAGTGACTATGTGCAGCTAACAGGGAACATTTCTGATTGTGAGTTTATGTCCTGTCCTCCAAATACAGAAAATCATAGTTAAGGTTTCAGTCTGGCCACAGAGGCCTAGTTAGCACACTGAAAAAAATCTGTCGTGTTTAGTGAATGTGTGGGTTTTAGACCACGAAACTCTCCCTGAGAGGCATAAAAATGCTCAAGACCTAGGAATGTGCGCCCCTCTTTCGGTGGTGGGGGGATAAAATGGCTACCTCTAGTAACTTATTTCTCTCATTCTTTGTCTTTATTTGAGTTTGAGAAAGTTTTTAAGAATTAGTGGGAACTTGTTCATTCCAAACAATTTATCTCTATGAATTCCTTTTCTGTGTACGTCACACGTCACAGACACACAATAAAGCTGCCATTACTTGCCAGTTGCATGAACTTTGATCTTAAATGGGTCATGGGTCAGTTTCCAACAAAGTGCTAAATGTCCAATAATGAGCAACTGCCATGCCGATGATATTACGAGACTTTATTTTTCTCCCAGAAGACACAATGACATATTTTTGTCTTTATTTTTTAGTTAATGGCTAGAATATGAACATAGCTTAAAGCCATAGACAATATATAACAGTTCTATCAAAGACAAGCTTCCAGAATTACTTGATTTGGCACCATATCTTTTTTCCAAATAGATTAATGAGAAATTCATTAATATTTAATAAGAAAAAGGCCATTTACAAATTTTACCTTAAAATTTAAAGAAATAGTACTTTGAATGTTTTTTTTAAAAACGGGTCACTGGCCGGGCGGTGGTGGCGCACGCCTTTAATCCCAGCACTCGGGAGGCAGAGGCAGGAGGATCTCTGTGAGTTCGAGACCAGCCTAGTCTACAAAGGGAGTTCCAGGACAGGCTCCAAAGCTACAGAGAAACCCTGTCTCGAAAAACCAAAAAAAAAACAAACAAAAAAAAAAAAACGGGTCACTGTTACATATTTGCTGTCAATGTAATAGGAGATACTGCAAAGAGAAATTTTTAAAGTTTCAGACTAGCCAATTCACTATCATTTATATAACTCCCTAGGAATATGCTAAGTATATCAAGTTTGACATTAAAACACTGGAGAAGGCTTTGATAACATGCCTAGTACTAGAGGTTTAGTATGAATATAGTAAATGAACTTATGACTATATGTAAATGAACTTATGAATATATGTAAATGAACCTGGTCTATGTTTGACCCCAGCCCTCTGATTGTACAGTTGGCCATCACTGGTGACCCCAGTCCCTTGCGTGTACAGTTGGCCCTCACTGGTGACCCCAATCCTCTGACTGTACAGTTGGCCATCACTGGTGACCCCAGTCCTCTGTACAGTTGGCTCTCACTGGTGACCCCAGTCCTCTGATTGCACAGTTGGCCCTCACTGGTGACCCCAGTCCTCTGCATGCACAATTAGCTCTCATTAGTTCATACTATTTTAAAACACATTTGAGTTTTGTTTTATGAGAACTCATAAATGCAATAATTCAATAAAATGGTCCTACTATAATTCATGAATCTAACAATGTAAGTTAATTATTGGACATTACAGCTATAATTTATTTGCAAATATGATGAACTAGTACTTTATGAATCACACAAATGGTGGTTTGGCTAAATTGAAGCCTTTAAAATTGTCACTTATTATTTTTCACAAGAACATGCAGCATAAACAGCCAATGCATAAAACTTTGTCCTAACAGTGACCAACTTTGTAACCATTAAAGCATCAGATTTCTCAAACAAAATCTAGAGTTTTGTCAATGGATTTTTACATTAAATTATTTTTACTAAGACTCACAGAATTTCTTATAGCATTGTTCCTCCTTTCTCAGAATTTTCCTAGTTTAATTCAAAGACTGTCTACAAGTTCTTCACAACTTACCAATTCAACTTGTGAATATTTAGTCTACACAACCTTACTCCAGTGTGCTTGACACATTGACAATCACAAAAGTCTTTCATTTAAAACTAATTTATAATTTAGCACACACACACAGTGGTGTAAATTGCTAGCTGTTTGTCCTTTTAGTAAAGGTGGAATTCAAGTCAGCAGTGTTCACAGTCGTTTTCTGGTCAGTGTGAGTTGCCTTAGGCCTTTGGGTGTCATAAGCTATGAAAACTGGCAAGGGGCATTTCATGGTCCTCTCACACCTAGTTCTCAAATAGTGCTCAGAAATCCTCTTCCAATTACATCTCCATGTCATAAAAGGGTGGTTCCTCATTTTCTCTTTGTGAGAACACAATCTAGCCACCCTGACGGAATCCCTTGGTAGGTGAACTGCAGTTCCTTTAAGAGCCATGCAGGTACCATGGAGAGGATTACAGTCTGAAAACTCCATGTGATTGGAAGTGATAAGTACTTCCCAGTTAGAAGGCTCAGGGACCAAGATTTCCCAGGAAAGGAAATCAGGGATCCAGCCCTTCGACCTGAGTGGACAAGTTGATCAAGGACTGACAGGTTGATGGATTATTTGGGGTCAGGACTTTTACTTTGGGAAACAAACCCTAAATTTTGTATATCACTAAACAGTGCTTTCTGGGAAAATTAGTACTGGGCTTGTGTGACAAGAGTTCTCACTGAATTTCAGAGTGAGTCACCAGTGGGTGACTGATAAAAGTGTGGCACCATGTCCTGCCAGGCCTGTGACCCGGGTCAAAGGAAAAGGAAAGAAAGAGGAGGACAATGTTAACAATGACCACCAACAGAAGAGAGGACTGTGAAGAGTAACAGCATTGCGAACTATGATTGACCTCAAAATGACCTTCAATAGACGAGTGCTCCAGCTAAAGTCTTCCTCCTCCTCTCTCTCTCTCTCTCTCTCTCTCTCTCTCTCTCTCTCTCTCTCTCTCTCTCTCTCACACACACACACACACACACACACACACACACACACACGGATGTAATGTATTCCATTCCAAGCTGGTCTCCAGTTCCCTATATAAGCTGAGCTGACCTTGAATTCTCTGGGGTGTTTAAATTACAGATATGCACCACTATGTCTGCCCTATAGGGAGCTGGTAATCAAACCCAGGGCTTCATGTATGACAGGCAAGCTCACTACCACTGAGCCAAATTCCCAACCCCTAAAATCAAACATGTGGAAACTAATATGTATCTTTGTCTTTAACCAAGTAAGCTCTATTGATATTAAAAATAAGTTTTATTGCTATTTAGGCCACCCTAGGCTACACGAGATTGAATCTCTCTAAAAGAGAAACAGAGCTCACACACAGCACTTGGGATCATGTGCCTTTAATCCCAGTACTAGGGAGGTGGAGGAGGAAGGAGTGATATGGCTGGCTGGGGGGAGGGATATAGGGCAGGAGGAGACAGTAGCTCAAGGCAGTCCATGGTTTAATGGAGACAGATGCACTCTGAGGAGACAATCTGAGGACAAGATCGCCTCTTTGATCTGAGCATTGGTAGAGGTAAAAGAACTCTCTAGTAGCTGGCCTCTCTGCTTCTCTCATCTTCCAGCATTAACCCCTACATCGGACTCCGTGTTTTTATTACAAAGACCAGATAGCATTTGTGCTATCACCCCATGAATAGTCCATGCTGCTGAGGTATCTCCTACTCAGCTGGTGTTTAATGCTAAACTGTTTAAAAAGGAAACAAAACAGAGACAAAAGTCAGAGAAACAGAAGCACGCAAGTATTCAATGCACTACTTCACAGTGCAGTGGTCAAAGTTCCCGTTTCATGTTGCACTATACATTGTTGCAGCATTCGGTTACTGAGAAAACATTTGTATGCAAAGGGATCCATTTCATTTCATCTCCGCAGTAAACACACAGAGCTGTTATTACTGTGTCATTCTGTAGATACAGATGGCCAGGTTCAGTGAACTTAAAAGGGCTCCATAGAGTTTCATTAGAGTAATTAGTCGTTGAATGACCAGGATGTGCCAGAGACAGATAGTAAATGACAGCCAAAACTGAACTCAAATCTAGTAGTTAAATCTACTGTCAAAAATGTTGTTTTCAGGGCTAGGAGACAGCTCTGTTGGAGAAGAGCATGCCATGTACACATGAAGACCTGAGTTCAATACTCAGAACCTATGAAAAAAAAAAGCCAACTATACTGGTCTGAACTTATAGTTAATTCCTGCACTGCAGAGTGATATGAGGAACCTTGGGGCTTTCTGATCAGCCAATTTATGTCTGTGTCTCAGAGGAGGTAGATGACATTCCTGAAGATGTCACCCAATATCAATATCATTAATATTTTTGATGCTATTATTAACTTATTAATAAGTATTTATGTCCTCCAACTTCCACAGGCACACACACAAATACACATATGCAGGCATGTGCACACACTTACTTAAACACATCGGCACACACATTCACATATAGACACACATTCATGTACATAAAATATTTATATACAAATTAGTAATAAATATAACAATGATATATATATATATCCTGAATAACATTTGAAAGGATAATTTGAAATTTTTGAGAATTACTAAGAAGACTCTATTGATAAAGGAATCTTGAAATGGGACTAGCCTATCAAAATCTACAATAATGCTATCATAAAAAACAATAAGAAAAAACAAGGGAGTAATGGAATCACGTTGAAAGAAAAGAAAAACCATGTATATAGGCAGTCTGATAGCAGAGGAGGGCAGAGTTTATTTAATATAGACAATACAAGTACAGCAGGCTAGTCATGTAGAGAAAATCACAAACTTTATTTCTTACTTCTCTAAGCACACCGAAATAAATATAAATTTAAATTTAAAAAGCCATTGGTTTGCATAAGAGGATAGAGGCAATCTTTTTTTTTATTTTATTCTTTTTTAATTAAAATTTCTGCCTCCTCCCCGTTTCCCATTTCCCTCCCCCTCCTCCCACACATTACCCCCTCCCCCACTCCCCTCCCCCTCTCCCCACTCCTCTTCTCCTCCCCCCACTCCATTCCCCCTCCCTCTCGATACTGAAGAGCAGTCCAAATTCCCTGCCCTGCGGGAAGACCAAGGTCCTCCCACTTCTATCTAGGTCCAGGAAGGTGAGCATCCAAGCAGGCTAGGCTCCCACAAAGCCAGTTCATGTATTAGGATCGAAACCTAGAGCCATTGTCCTTGGCTTCTCATCAGCCTTCATTGTCCCCCATGTTCAGAGAGTCCGGTTTCAACCCATGCTTATTCAGTCCCAGTACAGCTGGCCTTGGTGGGCTCCCAATAGATCAGTTCCACTGTCACAGTGGGTGGGTGCACCCCTCGTGGTCCTGACTTCCTTGCTCATGTTCTCCCTCCTTCTGCTCCTCATTTGGACCTTAAGAGCTCAGTCCGTTGCTCCAAATTGGGTCTCTGTCTCTATCTCCATCCATCGGATAGAGGCAATCTTTAGAAGCCATTAGGTAAACTAATAAACACAGTCTATATAATGATTTAAAAGACTTTTGGAGCAAAATATATTACAAACATAATGACAGCAAATAAAAATATAGGCTTATTGTGTGATAAATGCCATTCCGCATGATTGATATATCTCCATCCTATCACATGAAATAGGTATTATTTTCAGTCAATTTCACATGATGAGTACACAACCTCAGATTGCACAAAAATAGATAAACTTACAATTTGAATATAGACAGTCTGATCCACAACTGGCCTTTAAGTCATCCCTCAGATAATCTGTTGAGTAGGAAAATGTATACACAACAGTTATGGCCACTGATACACAGTGATTCTATAGACTACTGGTAACACCTAGACTAACAAAAGAAAGAAGCTGGTTAGACATTGAGAGATGATACAGACAGCTGGTTCCCAGCGGCAATCCAGCATTGACTGTTATGGCCAGTACTCACAACCAAAAGCTTATCCTACTGGACGAATGCAAATAAAAGCAGCAGGCAAATTACAATTAATGCTGAAACTGATTGTTCCCAATGGCATGTGAGCCACTGTATTTATATGCCATTGGTGGAACAGGCTTGCATCCCTTTGCATAAGAGTCTCATGTTGGGAAATTCAGAGTAGCATCTTTGAAAAGCTCTTAGAGCAGAACTTCCAGAAATGTAAAGTTTACTGCAAGGGTGATTGCCACACTACTTCCAGAAATGATGTTTTAATAGAAATTATTATTATTATAATATCTATCCTGTGGATTACTAGTTGTTCGGAATCAAAAAAAGAATAAGATTCATAGTTTGTACATTGTGGGTCCATATACTCTGTAGCAGAAGATAATTGCCAAATAAAGTAGAGGATCTCCTCCCATTTTAAAACCTCAGAAAAATACAGTTATTATCTTAATTAGAGTATTGAAAGGCTATTAATATTGTTTTACTCTGGAAATGAAAAAAAAGTTAGATAGAGGTTGTCCTGCCTCCCCCATGATGAGCAGATAGACAGACATACAGTGTCCTGCGTGGAAACACTGATCTACAGGTACATGTTTGCATATACAAAGAGCACCTCTGTGAGATGCAAACACGTAAAGGATATTGAGTAAGGGTAGGAGAAATTTTTTTATATATCGCTTTGTTTTGTTCTGCTTTGAGTTTTTGTTTTGTTTTTATTTGGTTTGGTTCGGTTTTGGTTTCTCGAGACATGTTTGTCCATGCCTATCCTATAATTCATTCTGTAGACCAGGCTGGCCTTGAACTCACAAAGATCTGCCTGCCTCTGCCTCCTGAGTGCTGAAATTAAAGGTGCACACCACCACCACCCGGCTTGAAATGTCTTTTGAACATGAGATGTATGTATATGTAAATTTACTAGAGTAAGTATATATGTATATACATATACACATAGAATAATAATAGATATTATATGGTGTGGGAGTCCCCTCTGTATGTGTGGATACCATAGGTTAATAAAGGATACCTTTGGACCTATAGCAGGGTGGAGCTTAGCTAGGTGGGGAGGGCAGAACTGAATGCTGGGAGAAAGGAGAGAGAGAGAGAGAGAGAGAGAGAGAGAGAGAGAGAGAGAGAGAAGCCACATATGTAGCCCTGCTGGAGACAGACGCCAAAACTTAGCCGGTCAGACACAGCAACATGGCCATACATGGATTAATGGAAATTGGTTAAATTAAGATGTGAGAGTTAGCCAATAAGAAATTAGAGCTAATGGGCCAAGCAGTTATTTAAATAATAGAGCTTTTGTGTGATTATTTTAGGGCTGAGCAGCCGGGGAATGAACAAGTGGCCCTCATACAACAATTATATATACATATATACAATCTGTTAAACTTATTCTAGTGATTTAAAGCTTAATGTCACATTTTAAGGAAAAAATAAATTCCAGTGAATGATTCTGCACTCTTTTCCTTTTTGAAACAAGTCATCGGGGGTAGTAAGAGTGTCTTCTCAAAACAAGTCACATGGCTCTGTTAACTTGGTCTATCTAATGTTTTTCAAATGCTATTTATCTCTGTTAGAGAATTTCAGTCCTGGATTGAAAAGCTTTACTTCTAGGGGCATGTATAGTAGTGGGATGATAATCTAGCAAACATGGAGGGACAACGTTAGAAGGCACATCAGGTACCTTTATTATTATTATTCAGATCAACTCAGTACATACCATTTTATACTAGCCGGAATCACAGATCAGGGAAAATGTGTGTGGCACCCATGGAATCAAGAGGACAACAAGAATACGTCACTCCTTCTACCATAGGAGTGTGGAGAATCCAAAACAAGTCATAAGGCTTGGTGTCAAATGCCTTAACCATCTCATCTGCTGAGCAAAAACTTATTTTTAAAGATTTTTTTAGTTTCATGTGCATGAGTGTTTTGCCTGCATGTATATGCACTGTATGTGTGCCTGTATGCATGTATGCACACTACATGTGTGTCTGTGGTAGTTTGAATGCAATTGACCCCCATAAAGTCATAAGGAGTGGCACTATTAGGAGGTGGTCTGACCTTGTTGAAGTAGGTCATGTGACCATGTTGGAGGAAGTGAGGCACTGTGGGGGCAGGCTTTGAGATTTCTCTTGCCCAAGCCTTGCTCAATGTGACAGACATTCCACTTCCTGTTGCCTCTGATCAAGAAGAAGCCAGCACCATATCTGCCTGCATGCCACCATACTCCTCTCCATGATGATAATGGACTAAACCTCTGAACTGTGAGCGAGTCACCCCAAATAAATGTTTTCTTTTATAAAAATCGGTGTGGATATGGTGTCTACTCAGCAACAGAAATTCTAACTAAGACAGTGCTTGTATGTATGTATTGAGTGTGTGCCTGGTGCCTGTAGCAGCCATAAGAGGGCTCCAGATCCCCTAAGACTATAGTTAAAAACCGCTGTAAGCTACCATGTGAATGTTGGAAACCAGGCCTAGGCCCTCTGCCAGAACTGCATGTGGTTGTTAATCAGAGTCATCGTCCCAGCCCCCTGTTCAAAATTTTATATGTCAAAATTATTGTATGCCAGTCCACATTAAATTTAGTGTTAGTGATTGTGTTGGAAAAGTACTGTACTGTGAAAAGCCATTTGCAATCATCTAAATGTATGCTTCTGAAGAAGGTAGACCTTGATCACAAAAAGCCAGAGATGCTGATGGTAGACTATAGCCAAACCAGTAGGTAGACATCACAAAAATCAATAAAAGGAGAAACCCTTCACTTATAGAAGCCAGTGCTTTAAGATCCGAACTGACTGGATGTGTAGCAGCACAAGAAATACCTGGAAGTTGAAATTAGAGGTAAACACATCATTCTATCAGGGGAGGTAGAGTGAGAAGGATAACTAGCTAGAGACCCTGTCAAACAATAGCAACGTAAGTCACCATGCAGATACAATCTGCTTGGTTTGCACGGTGCTATTTGTATGTGTATGGTATGAAGACTGACCACATGGCATTGGAGAGCCAATGAGGGCAGGGTCTCTTCCCTGAGGAAGACTTCTGCTCCCACTCTCAATATTCTTCAGGACACACACACACACCACCACCACCACCACCAACAACAACAATGACAACAACAACAATAACAACAACCGCTTTTTGAGAGAGAGCAAGGGGCTACATGGGAGGAGTTGGAGGGGAATGGTGCAATTATAATTTTGAGTAAATTTTAAAAATAAAAATTAGAATTATGAACCAGAAAAAATAAAAGTAATTATATGGAGTAATTATATTTTTCCTCTTAATTAGTATGTATTATAGAAATATAGATGGTATAAAAAATAGACGAAAGTCGAAGGTCAGGCTGATAGGAAATTAAAATTGGCGAGTAATCATTCTTATGGATATGGATGAGGCTGTAGGTGGAATTATCACTTCCTCTCTCTCATCTCAACTTCTAATGTGAAGTGCTAATTGCTTTAAAAGTAACATTTCTGACTACGCGAATAGGTATTTTTCCCAGGGACTATAAGTAGCAAGTTTCAACACCTGGTGAATCATGTTATTTCTCATCTCACTTAACAAATCCTTATAAGCAGCAAAAACTCTCCTGCAGAGGACTCATTTCTCTCAGTACAAAATGCTGGAGGCAGAAACCTAGCCCAGAAAAATGGAGGAGAAAGATCAGAAAACAGATATGTATAGCTGCCATCACAAACAATACTCTGTTCTCTGAACAAGGATGGCAGGCTCTTCGTCACAGGGCACGACCTTCCTTCTGTCAAAACGTGAACTACCAGAAACTTAAAAACCTAAACTTAAAAGAGGCAAATTTTTAGTCTCCTAAATTAACTAATTATCCAATAGATTTCTAGAAACATAAAGAAAATGTTACATTGGCTGACAAATTTCTGTAAATGGAGACTGGGCTTTTCTTTTCTGACCACCTAGACCCAAATAATCACACAGAAACTATATTCATTGCAACACTGTTTGGCCTATTAGCTCAGGTTTCTTATTAACTATCACATCTTAAGTTAACTCATTTGTATTATTTTATATTTTACCACGAGGCTTGTGGTTTGTTACCCCTTGCTTCTTGGGCAGATATGTGGCATCTCTCTGACTCCACCTTCTTTCCTCCTCCATATCTACTTTGATTTCTTGGCTTTCTATATTCTGCCCTGCCATAGGCCAAAGCAGCTTCTTTATTAACCAATGAGGGGAAAAACATATTCGCAGCATATAGAGGAATATTCCACATCAAATTTGTTTAAAAGAACTTAAGCAAACACTATATTTTTTTGTAGAATGTGCAGAACCAGCTGCCATCAATGGGATTATACTTCTATCCCTGAGAGAAAACCTCATGGTCCAGGAAATGACTTCTGAGATTCCCCCTGTGTGTGGTAACATGCCCAGTCAACCTTGTCTTTTAAATGCCTTGTTATCATATAGACCAACAGGAACATACACTTTGGTTGATTTTTATATTTGTTTTCTGTTCCCAAATGGACTTGGGATAGACCTAAAAAACATAAAATTGAACAAGAGCTTTTTAGTTAAGGGTATGAACAAAAGAAGAAAGGAAAGTATGGATTAGGGGCATAATACGTACTACAAATAAGCCCCAAAAGACTCATTATAATACTGGGACCCTTGTTTTTGAGAAGTCAAAGACCATTCACCAAGCTTCTAACAGTGACTTAGAAAGGGAAGAGCTAAATCGTCAAAGGAAAAACATCCCCATGAACCTTTAAAATTGACCTAAACTTTATTTGTAATACTGGTAAAAGTAAAAAAGAAGATATAACCCTGGGTACTTACTATATTTCTGAGGACTTTTCTGAGTGTATTTCATTCTTTACATTAAGCAATCCTCACAAAACCTACATAGGTTCATAACATGATTCTTTCCTTTTATTAAGAAACCAAGGAATAAAGAGACATGTAACTTGTTTCTGGTGAGGAACAAAGTTGAGATGTTTTTAAATGTATACTTAATAAGTATGAGGGTATGTGCAGTTATTATATATTCATCTACTTCAGATTAATATATTTTATTAAGGATACAAAGTGGCAAAAACAAGCCAAGCTCATACCCTAATTTTATACAGTGAGTTGTGCTGTTTGAAATTAAGTCCCACTTGCAACATCAATATGGAACTTATTGCCAAGATGAAAGGTCATACAAGATTGGGATGGTACAACTTGATGACTCAATTCTCTGTCCTCTTCCCTCTAATTAGACTACTGGGTCATCCAGTTCACACACCCTAGTGAGAGGCCATTCTGCCTTCCTTGAGAGAGGTCCTTAGTGTGTCAGGGCCTGGCAGCAACTCAAGAAGTACCTCTTGGCATTGACTCTAGCTCAGGCTATGAGCTTTGGACCAGAAGTTCTAATTATAAGATGCCAATGATCCAAAGTATGCTTCTATTAATTTGTTTATAGAATGTCATTTAAAAATAAACACAGTCCGCGTGGTGGTGGTGCACGCCTTTAATCCCAGTGCTCAGGAAGCAGACGCAGGCTGATCTCTGAGTTTGAGGCCAGCCTGGTCTAGGACAGACTTCTAGGACAACCAGAGTTATATAGAGAAGCCCTGCCTCAGGAAAAAAGTTTGCTTTTGAATAACTCTCAAATTTACCTTTCGTAGACACCCTTTATCTCCTTTCTGAACACTTTACAATATTATTAATTTGAAATGTAAACTACTCAAACTATCATTAATCTTCATATTATAATACATTAGATATATGATATATCTAATAAACAATATAATAATTTCTGATGGGTGGAGGGAAACATAAAGATCACAGCATAGAATTAAACCAATAGGCTTGCAACTCTTCTGTGGAAATAAACAGGGATCTTTGAGAATATAATAGCAATGTCACACAATGGACAGTTAAGTAAAAATGATCTTGATGATCTGGTTTTATTCACAGGATTCTGTCACTGTTTTACTTATTAACCCTTGATTGCTTGTTTTTCTGGTTGGGGATCAAATTCAGAGCCTTACTTTTGTATGCTAGAAAAGAAAAAACTCTACCACTGAGCTCTACTGAGCCCTTCATGGAAAAAGTACTTCTAAAGAAAAGGAAGAAGCCGGGCGGTGGTGGCGCACGCCTTTAATCCCAGCACTCGGGAGGCAGAGACAGGCGGATCTTTGTGAGTTCGAGGCCAGCCTGGTCTACAAGAGCTAGTTCCAGTACAGGCTCCGTAGCTACAGAGAAACCCCTGTCTCAAAAAAACAATTATCCCAAACCCAGATGACTAGACACTAGAATAAAAGGATAATCATTAAATACGGACCAATATGTCTCTACTAGAGACCAGTAACCCTACTATATAATGTAGGAGGTATGGCTTTGTTGGAGTGTGTATGTCCTTGTTGGAGGACATGTGTTATATCTTCCAAGTATGATAAGGCCCAGGCCACCCTCTACAAAATCTTCAGACTGAAAGGGGTAATCCTGTCCCAATGAATCTTTAGACTGAATCAGGAAAACATTTAATTCAGAGGGATTTCTTACAGTTTCAGAAGTCCATTATCATCATGGTGAGGACCATGGTGGCATGCAGGCAGACACGGTGCTGGAGTAGTAACTAAGAGCCCTATATCTTATAGGCAACAGGAAGCCCACTGAGACAGTGGGTGGTATCCTATACGTAGAAAACGTCAAAGCCCACCTCCACAATAACACACTTCCTCCAACAAGGACATATCCACTCCAACAAGGCCACATCTCCTAATAGGGCCACTTCTTATGAGATTATGGGGGCCAATTACATTCATATTACCACATTCCTTTCCTTAATCCCCATTAGCTTGTAACAACATCACAATGCAAAATGCATTTAGTCCAACTTCAAAATCCCCGTAGTTTATCACAGTCTCAACCATATTTAAAAGTCCAAGTTCAAAGTTTCTTCTGAGATTCATGTAATCTCTTAACTGTAATCAACTATAAAATAAAAATAAAAAAATCACATAATTCCAATATATAGTCACACAATATATACATTACCAGTCTAAAATATAGAGCATAATGAAAAAATGCTGGATCAATGCAAGACTAAAATCCAGCTGTGCAAACTCCAAACTCTGCATCTTCATGTCTGATATCAAAATGCTCTTCAGAGCTTCAACTCTGTTCAGCGTTGTTGACTTCAACACACTTCTTTTTCTTGGGTTGGTTCCACTCCCTGGTAGTAGCTCTCCTCAGCAGGGATCCCATGACTCTGGTATCTCTAACATCTTAGGTTCTCCAAGGCAATCCAGGCTTCAACTTCACAGCTTCATGCAATGTCCTTTCTATTAGACCGCCATTCAGAAACACCCCCGACACATGCCTGCCTGCCCTCGGTGGTTTTCTTTAGGCACAGAGAAAATTCCATAACAAATTTCTTCTATCCTTAGCTCTAAAGCTGGAACTATGTGGCCAAACTGCCACGTTCTGCTCCTTGTTTGGGTTAGAACATGGTCCCCTTGATCAATTACATGTTCACCGGCTTTCTGTCCTTTATTATGAGATTATGGGGGCCAGTTACATTCAAACTACCACAAGGATGTATCTGGATGGGAGGGGAGGTTGGGGAAACTTTGGGTACAAGAGGAAATTGTCATCAGGATATATTATATGAAAAATATCTATTTTCAATCAAAGAAAAAAGAAATTCTAATTGGCGGAAGCACTTTGCTTAACATTTTATATTAAGTTCATGGGATAAGACACAAATCTGGATCATCTGCTTTTGTGTTCTCCCTCTGAGCTACAACCCTCCACAGCCCTGTGCTTTTCTGGATATGTGTTTGTCCTTTAACAGTTCGGTCACGCCAATCGGACAGTGTAGCTGAGAAAAGCAGGTGAGAATGATTGCAAAAACTCCAGAACAATGCTACTTATTTTACAAATAGATTAAGTTACAACCATATAGATATTTCCGCTGAATTCCTTTGAGCTTCATAGCCATGTCACCAAGTACACACTGATTGTCTACCTTGTGTTCAATTTTAAGCAAAAGCTGCTCTGTCCTCATATATTCTATAATCCAACTGTTTTATAAATTTTGACTGGCAATCCCCAGTAGAGCCCTTCTACTCCCTGAGACAAAGTTTAATAATAATGAAAGATGTCCCCCAGAAGGAACGAAGGAACTAATGCATACTTGCCAGGACATCAATCTCTCACCTCGCTCCCCTCAGCTGCTGATGTTCCCCTGAGCTACTTTACTTAGATTCTTTTGTCAGGTTTTTGTAGCACATTATTCTGCTCCACTCGAGTCCACAATCACACAATTCCCACATGATTTCAGGAAGTTTTAGTCTGAAAAGAAACGTCAGTGTTAGGCATACAAGTGCTAGAAGGCCCTCACTGGGGAAGAGCTGGAGGACACAGACAAACAGAGACATGAGAGCAGCGGTTTCAGTCTCTGCTTTGAAGGGTGAGGGTCAGCGGGGTAGACAACACACACAAAAAGAAAACCTGTCATTTTAGAGCACCCGGCCCCTGTTCACTTAAAATGAATCCTCAAGCATAATTCTCTTAGCTTCTTCAGCCCTCTATTCCTCTCAGATGTAAGAAAATATTGTTTAGATATTGTCTACAAGGGCTACAGTGGTACTTAAGTATATAGAATGAACTCAGAGGTCATTGTACTATGTATGTATGATGTATGTTTGTATGTATGTGTATGTGTGGTAGGTATGTGCACATGTCCATGTGTGTGCAAGGGGTACAGGTGATGTATGCACATGTATATGAAAGTCACATATTGCTCTTCAGATGACATCTACCTAGGGTCTCTCGCTGGCTTGAAACTTATCAATAGGCTAAGCTGGCAGGCCTGGAATTCCCAGCAGTCCCCTTGTCCCTGCTTTCTCAGATCTCAAACTGTAAGTACACACCTCCACAGCTGGCCGTGTTGTAAACAACAGGCTCTGATGGTCTATAACAGTGTTATAAACTCAGGTCTCGGACTTGCATGGCTGACTAAGCCATCTCCCAGACACCACTGTTTACATACATCTCTATCATACTGAAAAATCCCAAGAGCTTGCCCCGATACAGCTACAAAGGGAACAGGTAAAGGCAGCTTTTTGCCCTTTGTAAATGAAGGCACAACAAATTAAACTAGATGTTAAGCCAATCAAGTGTAAATCAAGTGAGTTTTTAATAAAAGCTAGAAGTGTTATCAACTGTTAAACTAATTTTCTGAAGACTGTCACTTGTCCTTAAATATTTTACTCAAGGGCTTCCCTTCCTTTCTTCCCCAGGATTATTATTCTTCCTTTTGGTGCTGTGGGTAAGAAAAAGAATAGTGAGAACCCAAGTCCTGGAATGGCTCGGTCACAGGACTGGATCCAAGCACAAATGCCCACTTCCCTGGGATGCTGCCTTTTATGGTAAATGCATATGCTAGTGCCTGTCCCTCTTCAAACTGCTAGGGCCACTGCTGAGATAAGCACTTGATGTGTACAGGTCCAGAAGATACAACCTGTTAATATTAGCCATATTTCTATGTGTATGTTTGTCTGCAGGTGCACTTGTGGGACTATGCATGCAGGTGTATGGGGGTGCATGCAGGTGTGTGGGGAGGTGCATGCAGGTGTGCAGGGGTACAAACAGATGTGTGTGGGAGTGCATGCAGGTGTATGGGGGTGCATGCAGGTGTGCAGGGGTATATACAGGTGTGTGGGGTGAATGCAGGTGTGTGGGGATGCATGCAGGTGTATGAGGGTGCATGCAGGTGTGTGGGGAGGTGCATGCAGGTGTGCATGGGTACATACAGGTATGTGTGAGGTACATACAGGTGTGTGGGGTGTGTGTGAGGTACATACAGGTGTGTGGGTGTGTGTGTGCAGGTGTATGGGGGGTGCATCGAGGTGTTCAGGGGTACATACTGGTGTGTGTGGGATGCATACAGGTGTGTGGGGAGGTGCATGCAGGTGTGTGTGGGTGCAAGCAAGTGTGCAGGGGTTCATACAAGTGTGGGGGATGCATGCAGGTGTTCAGGGGTACATACAGATGTGTGTGGGAGTGCATTCAGGTGTAGGGAGGTGCATTCAGGAGTGCAGGATGTATGCAGGTGTGCAGCGGTACATACATATGTGAGGGGGTGCATGCAGGTGTGTGGGGTGCATGCAGGTGTGCAGGGGTACATATAGATTGTGAGGGGGTGCGTGCAGGTGTGGGAGGTAACAGGTGTGTGAGGAGTGCATGCAGGTGTGTGATGCATGCAGGTGTGTAGGGGTACATACAGATTGTGAGGGGGTGCATGCAGGTGTGGGGGTACATACAGGTGTATGTGGGGTACATGCAGGTGTGTGGGGAGTGCATGCAGATGTGTGGGGTGCATGCAGGTGTATGGGGAGTGCATGTAGGTTTGCAGGGTGCATGCATGTATGTGGAGAGTGCATGCAGATGTATTGGGGTGCATATACATGTGTAATCATGTATATGAAGGCCAGAGAACACCTTTGGGTGTTATTTTTCAGGTGTGACCCTTTTTTGAGACAGAGCCTCACCTTGGCCTGAGACTCAGCAAGCAGTCTAGGCTGACTGGCCATTGACACCAGGGATGCACCTATCTTTGACCCCCCAGCCCTGGGATTACAATTGTATCACCATTTTTTGTTGGCTTCAATATGAGCTCCGGGAAGATCAAACCCAGAACCTAGGCAAGAACTTTACCAGCTGATCTCTCTCCCTGCTTGTCCACATTTCTTTTTAACTGGGTAATTGTCTTTCCTTAGGCGATACACAGCATTTGTAGCGGAAGAAGAAACACACCGTGGCTCCTATCAGGAGTTACTGGATGGCTTCGATGTATCACTGAGTCAATGTCGTAAACCACAACCCTGCTGTTTCCCAGGAAGGGCAGAGGCTCAGCAGCAGTTAAAAGTATCTGTGTGAGAAACAGATTAAAGTTTCTGCTTTCACGTTTTGAAATTCGGGAAGAACAGCTTCTGTGTGAGGATTACAGATGTTGAGCTGGCCCTTGCCTTCGGGGTTTGAGGGAATGAAGCATAAGACTGACTGAAACATTAAAGGTCTGTATATCTCTTTCCTGCCCCAACACCCAAGCAGGAAGATCATCTCTCATTTTAAAAAGCTTTCATGTCTCAGGGGCCCCTGACCCACAGCTTCATTTTATATGAGTTGTAAACTGTTATTTATTTTGGGGGTCAGTCTAAATTTATATTTCTAATGTTTTCCTTTGGACTTATTTTTCAGATATTGCTCTTTTGAGAAAATGCACTTTGGGTTCAGAACTCAGTTAAAACACATTAAGGACAAAAGTATCGCCAGTGACTTTTTACAAACTGATAGATAATAGATCAACCTAAATGTATTTTTAAAAGTCTGATCTTGGAACTGTTCTTACAGGTTAAGAATACTGTGGCCCAATTCAAGAAGTCATTGTTTTTTTACTGCTGAGTAGTACTCTAATATGTATATATTCCATACTTTCTTCATCCATTCTTCCATTGAAGGGCATCTCGGTTGTTTCCAGGTTCTGGCTATTACAAACAATGCTGCTATGAACATAGTTGAGCATATACTTTTGTTGTATGATAGGGCATCTCTTGGGTATATTCCCAAGAGTGGTATTGCTGGGTCCAGGGGTAGGTTGATCCCGAATTTCCTGAGAAACCGCCACACTGCTTTCCAAAGTGGTTGCACAAGTTTGCATTCCCACCAGCAATGGATGAGTGTACCCCTTTCTCCACAACCTCTCCAGCAAAGGCTATCATTGGTGTTTTTGATTTTAGCCATTCTGACAGGTGTAAGATGGTATCTTAAAGTTGTCTTGATTTGCATTTCCCTGATCACTAAGGAAGTTGAGCATGACCTTAAGTGTCTTTTGGCCATTTGAACTTCTTCTGTTGAGAATTCTCTGTTCAGCTCCTTGCTCCATTTTATAATTGGGTTGATTAGCCTTTTACGGTCTAGTTTCTTGAGTTCTTTGTATATTTTGGAGATCAGACCTTTGTCAGTTGCGGGGTTGGTGAAGATCTTCTCCCAGTCAGTGGGTTGCCTTTCTGTCTTAGTGACAGTGTCCTTTGCTTTACAGAAGCTTCTCAGTCTCAGGAGGTCCCATTTATTCAATGATGCCCTTAATGTCTGTGCTGCTGGGGTTATACGTAGGAAGTGGTCTCCTGTGCCCATGTGTTGTAGAGTACTTCCCATACATGGGATGTACTCACTCATATTTGGTTTCTAGCCATAAATAAAGGACATTGAGCCTATAATTCATGATCCTAGAGAAGCTAAATAAGAAGGTGAACCCAAAGAAAAACATATAGACATCCTCCTGGATATTAACCTTCATCAGGCAATGAAAGGAGACAGAGACAGAGTCCCACATTGGAGCACCAGACTACAACCCCAAGGTCCAAACCAGGAGCAGAAGGAGAGAGAGCACGAGCAAGGAACTCGGGACCGCGAGGGGTGCACCCGCACACTGAGACAATAGGGATGTTCTTTCGGGAACTCACCAAGGCCAGCTGGACTGGGTCTGAAAAAGCATGGGATAAAACCGGACTCACTGAACATAGTGGACAATGAGGACTGCTGAGAAGTCAAGAGCAATGGCACTGGGTTTTGATCCTACTGCACATACTGGCTTTGTGGGAGCCTAGGCTGTTTGGATGTTCACCATACTAGACCTGGAAGGAGGTGGGAGGTCCTTGGACTCCCCATAGGGCAGGGAACCCTGACTGCTCTTAGGGCTGATGAGAGAGGGGGAGTTGATTGGGGTACGGGGAGGGAGATGGGAGGCGGTGGCAGGGAAGAGACAGAAATCCTTAATAAATAAATAAATTAATAAAAAAAAGGAAAAAAAAGAAAAAGAGGGAGGGAAAACTGGGGTAGGTATGTAAAATAAAAAGTAATTTTTTAAAATAAAAATTATGGAAAAAATCAAAAAAAAAAAAAAAAAGAATACTGTGGCCCAACATGTACTTCAGTCATTTTGTTCTGTTTTGGAGGCAGGGTCTCGCTCTGTAGCGTTCACTGGCCTCAAACTCAAACAAGGATCCTCCTGCCTCTACCCCCCCCCCCCAAGCACTGGAGTCAAAGCCCATGTGTCACCACGCCTGGCAGTCATTCATTTTTGTGGACACACTTAAGAAATGACATCACGTGGGATGTTCTTATGTCTGAAGTTCTCTCAGCCATTATTTCGTGGAAATTCATGGGCTCAATAAATGGTGTAAGAAATTGAAGTTCCAAGAAGGATCTCAAGTTTTGAATGATTATGTAGCCAGCCTGGACATAGATCTCTGGTGTCTGGACCAGCTCAGGATCCTGTGTGTTCTTCTCAGTATGAAGCAGGGATTTTTTAGTCCCTCCACGCTGCCCAGTTCCATTCAAGAATGAGGATCCATGGACATTTATTTTCTCTATATTTGTAGAACAATCTCCCTTCATCTGAAGTTATGTGTTCTGAGATACGCAGTGGGTGCCTAAAACCACTGATAGCACCAAAGCTGGTATTCAGGCACCGACTCAACGGTTGATCTCATAGCAGCCTGACCCATAAACCTGCCAGAGAAGCAACAAACACTGGACAGGAAAACCTCAGGTCAGGTGGGTGGGTCAGCATGGGATTTTATATTGCTCTTTAGAATGCTGTTCGATTCGGAACGTACATTGTTTGTTTCTGGAATTTTCCGTGGGATGTTTTTGGAGCATGCTTTACCATAGGGGAACTGAAGCCACAGAGAGGCGCTGATTGCCATGAATACGATTTTCAGTAATCCCAACAGAGCAGCTTGTGTACTCTGCCTTGAAAGTCACCCCTTAAAATCCAGTGGAAAGCTCAAAGTGAGTCAACACGTCACTGTTAGAGACCAGTCAATCTCCAGGATAACGTTTGCTTTTTAGACCAGTATATTCATATGTATTGTACACATACAAGTATTTAGCTAAAGATGTTTTTAAAAATATTTCCCGCTCTCTGCCTGATCGCCGCCATCATGGACACGAGTCACGTGCAGCTCATCAAGCTCGCTAGGGTAACCAAAGTGCTGGGCAGGACCGGTTAGCAGGAAAGTGCACGCAGGTATGTGTGGAATTTATGGATGACACCAGCCGCGAGAGGGAGACGTGTTCACCCTATTGGAGTCAGAAAGAGAGGCTCAGAGGTTGCTGCTGGGTCCTGAGTATCCACCACTTGGCCAATGATGACCTGCGACTATTAAATAAAACGTTTGTATTGTTTAAAAAAAATTTCCTATGAGATCACTGAAAAACAATACATCTGGAGCTGGAGATGTGGTTCAGTATCTAAAAGCACCATGGCTTTTCTTCTAGAGGAGCCAGGTTTAAGTCCCAGTACCCACATGAACAGCGTTCTCCATTCCCAGGAGATCTGATGCCCTCTTCTGGTTTCCAGGGCACCAAGCATGTACTGGCACACAGGCCTATATGTGAAGCATATATACATACAAAATAACATAAGTAAACAAATCTTTGAAAAATAAAAATGAATCAACTACATGTTAAATAAAACATTGCTAGTAAAAGTAACTATTTTTCTAAAACAAATAAGTTTAGCGATGTAATTCTTCCTTTCTCAGGTCTATTAGCATCTGGGTTAATGAAAATAACTAGATTCTCATATCTGTTTCTGCATTCCATCTATTTCAACCTGCACATTGGGCTAAAGTATAAAAAGATAACTGGGCCTCAAACATATTATTTGGAAAAGTAAGACTGTTTTAATCTCTTTTTATGTAAATGCAATATTACTTTTGATACTACAAAATTGCAAATCTCAATGAATGCAAATCTCAAAGAATGCAGGTGGCTTGAAGGATGATGGTTTACAATGCAAACCCCATCTATGAATTCTTCCTGTTTTATCACATTGAAAATCATGGGTCCAATTTCTATTTTAAATCATCTTTTATCCATTTTATAAACCCATCCTATTACAGTCATTTGGAAAAATAATGTCTTGTTGGCTTACATGGATCTTCCAACTTATTGTATATTTCACTTTTCAGGGTTTTTTTTTTTAGTAATTATTGATAATCTTCCAGATTCATGGTGGCAGACATGAACTTTCCAAAATTTTAATTTTCACTTGAAAGTTTGAACTTTGGCAACAAATATCTCCAGCCTTCCCTTGTGACAGGCTTATCTAGCTTATTTTGATGGGTCTCAAAGGACGTAATTTATGTGTTATGACTAAAATGATTAAAAGAATATTCCATCAAAACAGCTTTGGTGGATGCAGTAATTATACTTCTCTGGAGACAACCACTGGGTTCCAGTGCCCTGTGAGAGCATTCTGTTGCTCACAGACTAAAACCTCATAATCTCCATAAAGTGCGTCATCTTACTGCTTCACTGAGGATGTTCTAAAAGGGACCTAGGTTTTGCTTTACTCCAAGTGCATGATGGTGAACTCTGTGATGACTAACACACCTTGGCCTGTACTAAGGCATCTGTTGCTCAAACAAGGCAAATGTAAACATTGGTAAAAAGACTGACACCACACAATGTTTTATTATTAATATTATTATTATTATTAAAATTTTCTACCTCCTCCCCTCCTCCCATTTCCCTCCCCCATCCTCCACTTCCCCTCCCCCTCCCTTTCCAGTCCAAAGAGAAGTCAGAGTGCCCTTCCCTGTGGGAAGTCCAAGGTCCTCCCCCCTCCATCCAGGTCTAGGAAGGTGAGCATCCAAACAGACTAGGCTTCCACAAAGCCAGTACGTGCAGTAGGATCAAAACCCAGTGCCATTGTCCTTGGCTTCTCAGTCAGCCCTCATTGTCCAACACATTCAGAGAGTCCGGTTTGATCACATGCTCCATCAGTCCCAGTTCAGCTGGCCTTGGTGAGCTCCCATTAGATCAGGCCCACCGTCTCAGTGGGTGGGCGCACCCCTCGCGGTCCTGACTTCCTTGCTCATGTTCTCCCTCCTTCTGCTCCTCATTTGGACCTTGGGAGCTCAGTCCAGTGCTCCAATGTGGGTCTCTGTCTCTATCTCCATCCATCGCCAGATGAAGGTTCTATGGTGATATTCAAGATAATGTTTTTAAAATGAGTTTTTATCTTGCAGACTCTCTGAAAAGGTCTTCAGGCCCTGGGATTGGGGATCACACTCTGGAAAGTGTTGCTCTGGAAAGCCATGCTGCCGTTTCATGTAATCCCCCAAACAGATTGATGAATTTATCAGATTGTCTCTTTTTCTATTGATCCCAAAAGAAGTGTCACAGTGAGTAAATAACCTAACTCATCATTTATTTTTAAATGAGCTTTTAAAATTTACTTTGTTTTGCAGAGTTTGTAAGCTAGTAATATGTACTATGAGATTAAAAACAACATTGTTTCCATAATTAATAAAAAGGCATATGTGCTACATCGTTGCTACAGTATCTGAGAAGTCTCCATATGTACTCATTTTACTCTTGATCAATTATAAAATCAGGTCTTTTAAAGGGGTTAGTTGTGAGGTCATAGCTCAGTAGTAAGTTGTTTGAAAGAGGCCCTGGATTAGATCCCTAACACCACCAAGGAGGAGAGAGGAAAGGAAGAGAAGAGGAAGGGAAGATACACACACACACACACACACACACACACACACACACACACGGGGGTGGTGGGGGTGGTGATGGTTAGAATTTCATTGCCTACTGCAGCCGGGCGGTGGTGGCACACGCCTTTAATCCCAGCACTTGGGAGGCAGAGGCAGGCGGATCTCTGGGAGTTCGAGACCAGCCTGGTCTACAAGAGCTAGTTCCAGGACAGGCTCCAAAACTACAGAGAAACCCTGTCTCGAAAAACCAAAAAAAAAAAAAAAAAAAAAAAAAAAAAAAAAACCCTGCTAAACATACAATTAAATTTTAAGTAGTCTTTAATAGTATTAATTAAAAGTCAACACAAGTAATAAGTTTTCACCTATTAGAAGGATTTATTCCCTCATTCAAAATGCATTCATTAGCTCCCTAGAATGTGAAATTATATATACATAATATATGCAAATTTTATTTACAAAGCCTTCAATTCATACAGACCACAAACTACAGTATCTAAAGAGTCTTATAAAAGAAATGTGAGATTATGTATGTGTGCATATATGCTGATCAGTAAAAGACTATTAGCCCTCAACATTATAGACAACGAGGAACATTGCAGAGGACTCTGGGGATGTACGAGTCTTCTCAAGAGTCTACTTCATGCTTCATGTTCGCAAGTGTGCATTTCAAGACATATTAACCTCTGCCAATCCCTAACTAAAAAGTTGTGCTGCATTCCTTAAAATTGAGAATACAGGAAAGACAAGCATTTTTCTCTATCAGTGTGTTCTAGGTTTTCTGGGGCCTGAGGCAGGGGGATGACTTGAATGCTCTTGGCTGTGCTGAACAGCAGCTCTCTGGAGACTGTTGAAGGTGAAACCCCAATCTGTGGCATTTGCCAGTTTCGTGGTAATAAATAGTCTCAGTCTGGGCCCATTTCTAGCAAACAAGCTTTACAGTCAGTTTGTAGAAGTTCTGGATGCTTGATGTTCCAAGTTCTTCTTCTGGTAAGAGCTGACAGGAACACAAGTCTGGGAGCTCCCTGGCTTCTAGCATTGGTGGAGGCTTGGAGCAGAGCCCAACTCTGCAGCAATCAGTCAACAGCTTCAGTTACAGGTAAACTATTGGAAAGGATTCCTACCAGCACTGATTTATAGGTAAGTACACGGAGTCCTAGAGAGGTGGCTTGATTTCCCTGGAGCATCCAGTGTCAATGGATCACTCATGATTGTACTCCTGTCTTTAACAGTGGAGGCATGGTTCTCAAATGTTGTTCTATGTTCAAATCACCTGGAGAATACCAAGAAGCCCCAGGTCAGTGATCTCTCCCCAAGCCTCTCTCTCAGAAAATCTGAACGAACCCTAGATGTTGAGTTTCTAACAAGGTGGGGTAGGTAGTTCTGAGAAGGGCCCGAAACAGTTCCCCTTGGATATGCATTTGTTACTTTTTCAATGCCGTGACTGGATAGCTAGGAAAATAGCTTAAAGGAAGGGAGATTCCTTTTGGTTTCAGATGCCTCCACTTGTGCCAGACCGGCCTCCTTACTCTTGGGACTGCAGCAAGGTACTCCATCTACTACCGAAAATGCAGCAGAAGTAAAATCAAAGCCATCTTCCCTCTAACACATTTGGTTATTCTTGATTATTTGTCTCTCATTCTTCCTTGCATTTGCTATCTTTGTCGTTAAATAAACATTGAACAGGCATTTGTTTGCTTTGTTTTAGTCTCAGGCTTCATGTCAAGGATACCAAGAAGATCCAAACATCTTTGCAATTAGGAGGAGGCATGCACGAGGCATTTCAGCACAATATGAATTGGGTCATAGCTTGCCCTGATACCATAGAGTCACAGAGGTGCTCAAGTCGGTCTGAGATATCTCTTCTCTAAGAGAGCTGGTAACTGAGGCAAGGCTTATAGGGAGCTGATGGACAGAAGTGGTTCCAGAAGTGGGAACAGCAGGCATAACTCATTAATAAACGTCTATTCCAGAGTCCCCTCTCCAAAATGCAAGTATAAACAACACTGCCATTCCCACCACAGCCAGAATGGCCTTCATCAAGACAATAAATGATAACAAATTCTAGTAAAGACGCAGGGTGTAGAGGCAGGCAGAGAAAACCTTCTACACTATCACTATAAATGTGACTTAATCTAGTAAGCATGGAACTCAATATGGATGTTTCCCCCAAAACTAAAAATATAACTGCTGCATGATCTAGTATACTTTCCTTGGTATTTACCTGAAGGAATCTAAGTTAGCTAATAACAGGATATCTGCATCGCCATGTTATTGTGGCCCATCAGGGGGTGGAGGGATGAAGAAGATATGATATATGTATAGTTATTCATCACTAAAGGAGAGGGAAATTATATTATTTGCAGGAAAATAGAAAAATGAGATTATCATGTTAAGCAAAAGAAGACAGATTTAGAAAGACAAATATGGCATCTAATATGTAGAATCTAGACTGAAAATTAAGCTATTGAAATAGAAGGGACACGTTGGCTTGGGAAGACAAATGGGTGGGAGGGGAGATGAATAAGAAATTGTATTTTCCTATGTAGATCCACATCTGTCTGTCTTAAGGTCCTCTTTGTTGTCTAGGTTCTCTGCTGTTGTGGACTGTAGACTGGTTTTTCTTTTCTAGGAAGGAGAAAAAGATATGATCTCCTGAGTAAATTGGGATCATTGGAGAGGTAAAAGCGGAGAGGGGCAGAAAGAAGGGGAGGAGACAAAATAAAAAACAATAAGAAAAAGAAATTGTATTTTATCTCCCTTGACATTTACATTTCTGCTCCTTAAAACTATTAGGTTTTATATCAAGAATAGAAACCCTATTTCTCCTTCCTCCATTACCTGCTCATCACATTGCTATGGTCTGAATCTCTCGACAATGCATGTGCTAAAACCCTTTTCTGAATCGAAACACTATTACTGGAGTTGATGCCTTCATGAAAGAGATGCCTGGAGCAGGCCTTCACCGGAAACCAATTCTGGTGTCCTTATATTGGACTCATGTGATCTAGAACTGAAAAACAACAACAAGAAAACCTGTGTTGCTAAAAGCTGCCCAGTAGAGTAGATCTGGTATTTGCAGACACAAGATTCATGAGAGCATCTATTCCAGTAAAAATGTCTAAAAGCTACACTCTGAATTCTGGGACCACCTTTCAAGTGCCATTTGCAGATTAGGATTAATTTGTATTAATCTTATTTGTTGCCTAGATTGGTGCTTTTGTTAATCATGAACTAGCAACAAGACGTGAACAAGTCCTATAGACAAAGAAAAGGCAGAGCGCAATGTAATTGTCAAACCATGCGACATTTATGGACGACTTGGCCCTACCGTACTGCAATCTCTCATTGTGACCTTACATTACATCTTTACAAATACAATCTGCATTTGAGATTATCAAGTTGAAAAGAAGATGCCTAGCTTAAAATTTTCTCAAACATGCATTTTGTCAAACATATACACTTCCATGATATGACAATAACAGAGAGAAAAATAACAACAACAACAACAAAAAAAAAACAATCCTCACCTTCTAAGAGCCATAGTTCCTTTTTACAGCTCTTCCCTGGGAATAAGAAAGTCTTTCCCACAGCTCCCCAGCCAACTTTCCCTTCTGTTTCACAGAGCTTGGTGGGGGGGTGGGCGGGGGCTGCTAATTGGTAATTCTAAACAGGTCACTGTCAGGGGAAGTGTGGAATCATGATGAGTTCAGACTAATTTCAGGAGGTGGGCTAGATGCTAGGAAGGCAAACACTGTCATTATTAAAACCAGCAATCTCTACTAGATTTTCTGGGCATTCCTTCTGTTCTGTTGGGAACAGGGCTACACCCTTTCCATACATTGTATTACTTAAAAATAAATCCATCTAATGGGTATTATACCCATTTAGCAGAATTGCACACCGCGTGGTAGTCAAAGCAGAAGATCACACCTGGCCGAAGCACTGAGAGTAAGCATGATTGGAGAGCCCAGCATGGGTCAAGCCAGCCAGCACCCAGTATGGAGAGGGGAGGGGCTCCCTATCTTCTGGGGAATGACGAGTCGGTTTTCTTTAGGGTGGAGTGCCTGTACATCAGCCACACATCACTTCGCTGGATGGTCCCACACCCAGGACAGCACAAATTGAAGTTGATGGGTTATTATAAGAAAAGACAAGAAGTTGGGGCCGTAGGGAAGAGAGAATGGGTATGGAGAAAATTAGGGTAGCAGTTGGGTAAATATGACAAAAACGCAGTGTATGCAATTTTTAGAGAATTAATAAAACTATAATTAAAAAGGAAATGTAACAGCTATAAAACTAAATAAACCCAAAAGATATAAACCTTCATTATTTCCATGTCACAAACAGGGAAACTGAAGCTATGGTTAGTGAATGACTCCAAATTCATCATCAGTAACCGCTGAGCTAGGACTCAAGCCCGAAGGCTACTCCAAAGTGTGCAGCACCAAGACACTGCCCTATAAAGACCGCTCTCCTGCCCACAGAAACACGAGCTTACAAACCCAAGTGCGTCGTTCAGATACCGAGACAGTTATTAAGGAAAGTATGGCAGAACCATCAGCAGAAAGGAGCGGTAAGATAAGGAGGAGAAGTGTCCAAGAGAGGCTATAGGAAGGAGGCCTAAATATACCCAAATCTCGTTCAAAGTGGGGTACACTAAAACATTGTCTGTGACTTTTATGATGCCATAAGAAAGGTTGGAAGAGCCATAAAAGGGGTTAAAAACAAGTCCACAGGTTGCTAAGTTGTGGGAGAAAATAGACTACTGGATAACGAAACTCATATCTACTGAGTGCTTCCCTGTGCTCGGACTTGTTCCAACAGTTCTGTGATGCAAACATTATTTCCTGAATTAAAGATGTGATATGTAGCTCTAGGGGTTATAAAAGGATTAAAGACATAAGTAAGTGAAGTCTATAAAGTGCTTCTTTGCACAGAGTAGAGTCCTCCACAGATGTAGGCTGTGACAGCGAAGGAAAAAATCACAGGTCTTTCCACATTTCAGTGTGTCATTTTCATTGTAGACTATTATTATTGATAGCTATTGTTTGTTTTTCTAATTATTTTCATTAGCTATATTTGATAGCAATATTATCTATAAAAGTAGGGTATGACGTGGAAGATTGTTCCTTCAGGTAAAGAAACCATCGTAGATGAGATGCTGGCTGTGAGACTCTGAGGTGCACTTGTTGCCTGATGCAGACTCAGCACCAGCAAGAGCAGGAACCAAGGATCTTGGAGCTCATATTTATGACTCACCTGTTCCAATGACACCCGGATCCACACTCTGCCATTCTCAGGCCTGAGAGATGAATTTCTCAACCGATTTTAAACTGCTGGGTCTGCTCTTTACGAAACTTTTCTTTGTTCCTCTCTACACTGTTGGCCTTTGTCTGCAAATGGTCATAAAAGTTTCATAAAATGACAGGTAAGGGACAGGGAAAAGATGCAGGCACATGGTATTTGACACTCAAAAGATGTATGTGTCCTTCAGTGCACTCTGAACAAAGCAGTTCTCTGGGCATTAAAGTAATAACAAAGAACTCCGGGCCTTTCAAATAGTAAATTATATTGTCATGGGAGTTATTTTGTCCAATAAATAGCTGGTTTCACACACACACACACACACACACTACATACACAAACTAGATACCTTTTACTTTAGATGCACATTTGAGTCTTTGTAATGTCTGAATAGTTGGACAATAAAAAATGTGCAAAATTGCAAGTATGGGGGGTTGGAAAGCTGGTTCAGTATGTAGGAATGTCACTTGTGCCAGCATGAGGATCTAAGTTAGGATCCCAAGTAACCAAGAAGCCTGGCATAGGTTAGGGTGATGGTACACTTCTTTAATCTCAATATGCAGAAGGTAGAAGCAAACAGGTCTCTGTGAGTTCAAGGGCAGCCTGGTTTAAAAAATAAATTCCAAGCTGGCCAGGGCTACACAATGAGATCCTGGAAAACAAAAACCAAACAAAGATGAGGTATGACTACCCATCTGTACCTATAATCACATTATTGGCAGGGCAGAGACAGACAGGTTCCAGGACATTGCTGAAGGTCTAGCCTGGCCTAAACTGTGAGTTTCTTGTTCGGTGAGAAACACTGCTTCAATGCAGTAAGGTGAAGAGTGATAAGGGATCGTTCTAACCTCTACACGTATATATACAGCTATGTACACTCGCATGCATCACACCCACACAACACACATACAATGTAACTAGAATAAAATGTTTGAGCAGAGGATTCCTGCTTTCCTACCCACTCTTCTGTTTCCATCTTTCATGTCCTTATTTAGAGAGAATGTTAAGACCTCCATAATTAATTCCCACTTAGCGGCTACATCAAATCTCTGGAAATGGACTCTGTGTAGAAGACTGAACCACGTGAGACTCAGGAATCCTTGGCTTTGGATATTTCCGTGGGATGTTTATCAGATAGACATGGCATTTAGACATTATTATAGAATATTAGGCCTGAACTAAATTATCTTCCTTGCTTCTAAGTGGCACTATGTCTATCCTCACCCCAAGTGTTCTGTTTACTAGTGCAAGCAAAAATCACCCCATCCGGCAGTCTGTACGGATGATATCCAATGGGTGGAAACCTGTGCTTGTCATGGAAAGGTCTGGAACTTACCAGATGCTGTCCCTGCATTCATTGTGTGGTATGCATCTGATCTTGTGGGGCTTTTTGTAGGCTGTAATTTACTATATGACATTGTATTAGTCAGGGCTCCCTAGAGAAACAGAACCGGTGGGATGAAGCTATACATTCAAAGATTAATATTAAGTAAGTTTTAAAATAGTAGCAATATCAGAGTCACCCCTGGGAGCTGACAACCTAGTAGTTACTTTTTCCTTGAGGCTGGGTACTTCAGCATTTGGAGTAATCCATGATGGCTTTCTCTTACTGGAGAGAACCCAACAACTGGTAATAGCTTAGTCCACAAGGTGGGGTGTGCTAGCAGTTCCAATCTGACACCAGAAGCCCAGATGATTCCTCTGAATCTGTAAGCGAATCCCTGATGAAATGCCTTCTTTTGGTAAACAGCTTTGGTCGTAGTGAACACTTAATCCCACCATAACACTATTGTGAAATAAGCTGTGAGTGGTACCACTTCAGCATAGTCTCAATGATAAGTCTTCGAATAGCGCCTGACCTAAGAGAAGACCTGCTTCTTTGCTGGCCCCTGCAGACCCCTTACATTGTGTGTCAAGTCCCATGTCTCAGAACCATGGACAGCACCCGTCCCAACATTCTCATTTGATGAAAAGCAAATATTGCAAAATGACATTAAATTCTTTATGAAGGCAACCTAATTATTCAATACAGCAGCATGGGTGAGGTATATCATCTCATTTTCCTTCTTTCATAGTTGAAAAAAAAGAAAGCTCCCCAATATTGCTTAGGGTCTTAGCTGGGAACATCCTTATGGATTCCTGGGAATTTTTCTAGTGCCAGGTTTCTTGCTAGCCCCTCAATCAAAATATCTCTGTCCTTGTTCTCCATCTCTGTCCTTCCCCCATCTCTACCATCCTGTTCCCTCAAGTTCTCCTCCCCTCCTCATCCCCTTTTGCCCCAACCCCCAAGCTCCCAATGTTCTCACGAGATCTTGTCTACTTCCCCTTTCCAGTTGGATCTATATATGTTTCTCTTATAATTCTCCTTGTTACTTAGCTTCTCTGGGGTCATGGACTATAGGCTTGTTATCCTTTGTTAGTATCCACTTAGGAGTGAGTACATACCATGCTCATCTTTCTGGGCCTGGGTTACCTCACTCAGGATAGTTTTTTGTAGTAACAGGCATTTGCATGCAAATTTCAAGATGTCATTGTTTTTTATTACCTCTGAGTAGTACTCCATTGTTTAGCTGTACCACATTTATCCATTCTTTGGTTGAGGGGGCATCTAGGTTGTTTCCAGGTTCTGGCTATTACAAATGATGCTGCAATGAACATAGTTGAACAAAAGTCCTTGTAGTATGACTGAGCATCCTTTGGGTATATGCCCAAGAGTGGTGTTGCTGGATCTTGAGGTAGCCCTGTAGTCAGTTTGGTGACTATCTTAAATATTATCATAGAACCTTCATCCAGCAACTGATGGAAACAAATGCAGAGATCTGCAGTGGAAAACTGGGCTGAGCTCCCAAAGTCCAGTTGAAGAGTGGGAGAAGAATACGAGCAAAGAAGTCAAGACCATGATGGAGACACCCACTGAAACAGTCTACCTGAGTTAATGGGAGCTCACTAACTCCAGCCCGACAGTGAGAGAACCAGCAAAGGACCAAATTATTTCCTCTGAATGAGGATGCAGTTGTATGACTGCAGGGCCACTGGTGGTGAGACCAGGATTTATCCCAACTGCTTGTACTGGTTTTTTGGAACCCATTCTTTTTAAAGGGATATCATGCTCAGCTTAGATATAGTGGGGAGGGCCTTGGTCCTGCCTCAGAGTGAGGTACCAGACTTTGTTGACTCCCCATGTCTCTGAGGAGTGGATGGGGTGTAGGATAGGGGAAGATGAGGGGTGGAGGGAAGAGGAAGAAGGGAGGGAGAGGCATGTAAAATGAGAAAAGATAGCTTTTTTAAAAAATACATAAACAAACAAATTTTTAAAAAAGGAAAGCTCGGAGACAAAGCCTCACATGCAGGGAGGAGGGTGAAGCAACTTTGGAAAGTTCTTTAAAATGCAGATGATCTATAGAAACTTAGTGGTATTCTAAATCCTTCAACTGGCAACACAAAACTGCTGCCTTTTCTTTATTAAAATTAATTTTAAAATTGGGCCTGGGGAGACTGTTCAATGGATAAAGAACTTGCTATGCAAGCAAGCATGAGGAACTGAGTTAAATCTCAGCACCCACAAGAATGCCTGGCAGGTGTGTTTGCCCACCTTAAACACCAGTATTTAGGAGACAGAGACAGGAGATGCCCCCTGAACTGGCTAGCTAGACCAGCTGAGCTGGCAAGTTTTGTTTTACTAGAAGACCTGTCTCAGTAAATATGTGCAGAGCAGTTGAGGAAGACATCTGATGGCTGTGCTCGATTTACACACACACACACACACACGCATGCGTACATGCGCTCATACATACACAGACACACACTCACACCTGCACACATATACGTCCATACATATGCAAATATGTATAAACACTCTTAAGAACATCACATACATATGTACACACAAAACATAATGATTTAAAATTCTTCAGTTATATATAAAGTGTAAAGCTGAGTAAAAGCTGGGTGAGTTACACATTTACATAAATGGAATCATGTGCACACACGCGCAGGTGCATACGCTCCTGTGCACTAGTGGTCTTGGCGCCATCGACTTTCCTGAAAACGAATGTGAAATCGGTCACAGCATTTCTAAAACAGCGGTCTACGCGTGTTGTTGTTTTTAAAACAAATTCTTTAATGGAAGCAATGCTTTTCTGAAAAGGAATGCAACCTAACAGGATGAGTCCATCTTCAGGTGTTCTGGGTAAAGCAATGACAACCTCAAGCACAAAATTTGAGCGCTAACAAACTCCTTATCAGTCTTGTTCTGAGAACCCCACTTCTATCTCAAAGGACAATGAGGA
Organism: Chionomys nivalis; assembly: GCF_950005125.1. Lineage (NCBI taxonomy): Eukaryota > Metazoa > Chordata > Mammalia > Rodentia > Cricetidae > Chionomys > Chionomys nivalis. The sequence continues at coordinate 17,070,318 of NC_080111.1, read as the reverse complement.
GTGTGCACTGTGATTCCATTGCTCATAAAATACAGATTTCTCACCATAGGGTAACTTGCTTCTCTGGCTACATCATGGCGCATCTGGTGGGCTTGGGAAGGTTTGCCCAGGCTTCATCAGTGTCCGGGGATTTATGATTCATGGAGGAGATCAACAAACTGGTGCGAGCTGATTATGTTCTTGCTGAACGGCACCATCTGCCTCAACTTGTAGATCGTCAAAGATTTCTTAAACAGTGGTGTGGAATGATCTCATAAGAGGTGTTACCGGTGGTTTTCCAATGCCTGTTGATAGAAGTAGAATCAAAACCATAACCCTAGATGGTGAGTTTCTGAAATTAAATGACTTATTGTGTCTAAGTCTCCTATATTCAAAATGAGCTTTCCCTGACAGCTTTAGCAAAGTGGGAAAAAAGTGCTCCAGAATCTCTGAATATTAGTTTAGACCTAGTGGTTGTCTCCTTGGCTTATAGATAATAAGAGTTTAAAGTGTAGGATCTGGATGCAATAAGACTGTCTTGCTAAAAAGAAGTGTTAATCATTTGGAGTATGGCCTAAGATTCATCCTTAGGTGCGGTGACAGCAGCATACAAAATACTCGTGTGATCTCTCCGTGGTGGCTCCTTTAACAACGACAGTGAAAGCCGTGCTTATTTGGGTATTTTCTTTCCCCCTAAAATGATCTTATATCTTCATTGTCCACTTCCCATTTACTCTCTCGGTTAGGTTAGGGCCAGACTGCTAAGTTTACCGAAGGTCTTTGTCTCTCTTCCAGGCTGAGGCAAGTTGGAGCTGGTAGGCTCTTTCCTTCATTCTGCATGCCCACCCCCCCCCCCCAGTAGAGGCAACCTTGGAGAGTGTGTGTTCCAGATGTCACAGCAGATAGAATTCTGCCTGGCCAATATGGGGCTGTGATGAGAATGAGAAATAAACTCTTATTGTGTTAAACCCCAGAGATTTAGGGGTTGTCTATCGCAATTAATTACTTCAAACAATGCAGACCACAATTATCAGATGGCATTGAGATTTCTCACCACTAAAGACAAATCTCATTTTCACTACTAAATAGGGTATGCCAGGAAAGTTTTTTGTCTTGTTAAAGGGGGGAGGCGGAGAGATCTGTATTCACTCTATAGCATTGCTCTTAAAAACGATGCTCTTGGGTGCTTTGTGTAAAGATGAGCCTACACTCCCATTAGGTGGAATTGCAGCATGATTAATAAAAACCCAGAGACAGAAATTGGGGTTCAACCTGAAGGTCAGAAAAGCAAAATAGCCAGCCCTACCTCTTCCCTCTACCTCAGCCTGAGATGGTGATCCTACCTCCAGGAATCTCAGAATGAGACTGTGAGTGAGAGCTGTCTCCTCCTGTCTTATATTCCTCTCTAGTGCTGGGATTAAAGGCATGCACCACCACTGCCTGGTTTCTATGGATAACTAGTAGCGTGGTTAATGGGATTAAAGGTGTGTGTCACCACTGCCTGGTCTGTAAGGCTGATCTACAGCTGTTTTAGTCTCCGAACTTCAGGCAAGCTTTACTTATTAAAATACAAATGAGATATTACTACATGGAATGATGTGCAAAATAAAAATTTATGTCGTATTATCACTATCTTGGTCTTACAACTAGGCTGGAAGAACAATGTCTAATTCTACTATGTAATTCTCTATCTATCTATCTATCTATCTATCTATCTATCTATCTATCTATCTACACTATATAATTCTAGTATCTCTTATGCCTCTCCCAATATCCCCTAGTCTGGCAAAGCCACCTCTCCTGTGGGAGCTTCAATGTTAAAAGCAGTAATGTTTTGACAAACAATGGGAATACATTTCAAAAATAGACAATCTTAGATAGTTTCAACATTGAACAAGCATCATGGATTACTCTACACAAATAAAGACAAGTGTTATGTCACTAGACACCACAGCCTTATGAGACCACATCTTACGTTTTTGTCCTTGTTGACCGCACTATCCTTGTGTGGTACGTGGCTCCTGTTTTTTGAGCCATCTCCCGTTAGGGGGAGTGTATCACCCTAACTTCCTGGATTGAATCGCAGTGTGTGCTGAGTGCCAGAAGAGGACAGAGGAACTCAAGCTTTAACGGGCTTCCATCATGAGCTCTCTGCTCATGGAAGATGACTTCTCTAGGAAACTCATTGTTACTATAGAAGGCATCTGCCGCATTATCTTAGCCACAACAGGCAAAACCCAATGAAGCCTTCCTTTGCAAAAAGTTCCAAGCCAAGAACTTCATTCAGTGACCCGGAATTGATTGCGTGATTGTTAAGGTTGTAAAGGCCCATGGTGGAGATAAGATTACTATCTATAACTCACAAAAGAGACACAAAGGTTTGCCCAAGAATGTGTGTCGACTTCCTAGACCCACTCTGGACGAAAAACTCTCTATTTGAAGTGAGGTTTTCCCATTATTAGCGGATCTTTTTCCAAAGCAGCAGACTTAATGTTGCATTAAAGTTCTTGAAAAAGAAAACACTAGTAGCAAGTCCACCTGGTTTAAAGTCCCCACAGTAGCATCCGCCCAACACGGGTCTTAGTCCTCGCAGAGGGATACCTGTTTCCACATCACCCTTGCAATCCTTGCATCCCCTTCTCATCCATAACAAAAGAATGGCCATTACCTAAGGAGCAATTTTAAGGACAGGCTTGGTGACTCTGTACCTTATCCTCTTCTTTTCCACTCTGGAATTTGTTTGACTGCAGACGACATGCCGTTAGTTTCCTTTCTATCAAGGGTAAGTGTAGGCACAGCTCTGCCTTTTCAGGTGGAGGCTCCAACGTACCTGTGATGAGATGGTCAAATTCTGGGATTCAGACTAGAGACTCACTCTTATTACACACCTAAGTCACGCCATCCAGTTTAATATCAACAGGAAAGAAAACTGATTCTTCTTTGTTTACCTGGCTTCCTTGCCTCTCAGTTTAGAACCTGACTTGAGAACATGTGTAAAAGGATAGAAAATGGCAAAGCGGATACCTTGGGCAGACCCTGCCAAGGTAGGCGCCTAAGAGAACAAGACTCTTCAACAAGTTAGTGCAATGGGTTTACCTGGGGAGGGGGGGAGGTTAATGGGGGGAAGGCTGTCTGAGTGGGGAGAGGAGAGAGGCAGGGAGGCAGACAGACAGGAAAGTAAGAAGAGCCCGAGGAGGGACCGACTGAGAGGCACTTTTTAGAGGTGCACATCACCTGGCGACAGGTGATGTCAGTGCCTAGGCAGGATGGTCACTGCGCAGGAGCTAACAGCCCGTGAGCCAGCCCAGGCCAGAAGTCCATCATCCCAACTATGGAAATCTGTCCCATGGTTCAGCCTGTGAAGTTTTCAGGTTCTCTGTGATAGTTTACTGTAAGCAGATGGAGGAAGTAGAGGAAGGGGGAAGAGAATGAGGAGAGGAAGGAGGCAGAAGTGTAAGAGGAGGAGAAAGAGAAAGGAAGTGGCGGGGAGATTAGTTTGTATGCGGAAATGGTTCACAGGATCAAGGCAAAGACAAAAATTGCTGTGGCGCTCAGGAGGGAGAAGGATTCAGGGAGCAGGAAGCAGCAGGGCTCCTTCCAGGCTCACCTTTTCCCTGTCCTCTTCACTGCTGTCCTTGTAGGCAAGTTTCCTGCACGCCTCCAGACCGTCGGTATTTCGTGTTTCTTACATACTTCCTGCACGCCTCCAGACCGTACCGTATTTCGTGTTTCTTACATACTTCCTGCACGCCTCCAGACCGTACCGTATTTCATGTTTCTTACATACTTCCTGCACGCCTCCAGACCGTACCGTATTTCATGTTTCTTACATACTTCCTGCACGCCTCCAGACCGTACCGTATTTCATGTTTCTTACATACTTCCTGCACGCCTCCAGACCGTACCGTATTTCGTGTTTCTTACATACTTCCTGCACGCCTCCAGACCGTACCGTATTTCGTGTTTCTTACATACTTCCTGCACGCCTCCAGACCATACCGTATTTCGTGTTTCTTACATACTTCCTGCACGCCTCCAGACCGTACCGTATTTCATGTTTCTTACATACTTCCTGCACGCTTCCAGACCGTACCGTATTTCATGTTTTTTACATACTTCCTGCACGCTTCCAGACCGTACGGTATTTCGTGTTTCTTACATACTTCCTGAACACCTCCAGACCGTCGGTATTTCGTGTTTCTTACATACTTCCTGCACGCCTCCAGACCGTACCGTATTTCGTGTTTCTTACATACTTCCTGCACGCCTCCAGACCGTACTGTATTTCGTGTTTCTTACATACTTCCTGCACGCTTCCAGACCGTCGGTATTTCGTGTTTCTTACGTACTTCCTGCATACCTCCCGTACACACGGTGTTTCATTTTTCTTACATATCTGAAGGCATTTTTTTGTTTTTGTTGACAATCTGAGTCTCTTTTTTTTTTCAAAAGTTGTTAGTGTCTTTTTCTTATGTGAAGGTATTTGTGATCTTTTTTCCCATCTTTGGAGTTTGAAAGTTTCTGATTTTTATTTATTGGCCTTTTCTCCATTCAAATTAGAACTTCTTAAGAGCAGCCTTCACTGAAGACATTCTAATTAGTGTTTTTATTGGTTCAGCTTCTCCCTTTCTACTCTTTCTCTCTGTACTTTTAGTGCCATAGAATTTACACCCTTACATAACATGTAAAGGTATAATATGTAGTAATAGCTTTATAATTATAGTCACATGACTCTATAATTTAGAACAGCAGAAAAGGGGGATTTTAAAAATTTAGTTTTCTTTTTGGTGATGCTGACATAAATCCCAGGGCCTCACAAATCTAAGCAAGATCTCTACCTTGGGCTATATTTCCATCCCCAAAGGCAATTTCAGTGTAAAGATTTGTCTCTCTTTAGCTCTGGAAAATTTTCTTTTAGTATCTTTAGTAACATCCCTTGTTTTTCTCTGCTTTCTCCATTTTATTGGTCAATCCATAAAACACTAATTTCTTCATGTTACTAAGACATTTTGTTTGTTACATTTCAGCCCATGCATGTGCTGCATAACGTGTAAATCAGGTTAAACATATTTATCTCCTCAATGGTAAATAATTCATATTATTTAATAATTCACATTATTACATTATGGTGGAAACTTTCAAAATTCCTTCTTCGCATTTTTTAATCCTTACCATATATTATTATCTGCATTATCTGTTTATTATTGCAGCCGCTTTGCCGTGCAATAGCGCATCAGAATTTTCTGCTCCATCTGACTGTTACTTAGTACCCGTTGGCCCTCCTGTCCCCATGCATCCCCATCGCTCTCCCCAGCCTCTGGCTATCACCACACTCCCTTCAACTTCTATGGTAGAAGCTGTCTAAAATTCTACAGAAAGTCAGGCATAAAGCTTTAATCCCAGTAAACGGGAGGCAGAGTTAGATTGTGTGTGTGAGGTCAATCTAGTCGACATGCTGGCAGAGGAAGTGCATGGTAAAAGCTTGCTTAAAAAAAAAAGGTAAATCCCACATAGGAATAGCATTTGTCTGTGCCGGAATTTTGTTTAACATCGTGGTTCTCCGGTTTCGATCATGTCACAAATAACAGGATTTCATTCACTTTATGAATAAATAATCTCCCATCATCTGTATGAGCTACGTTTCCTTTATATGTTTGTCGGTTGATGGCTGGCAGATAACATTTCCTAGCCATTTCTCTATCGTTTCGAATGTCCACAGGAGGAGAAATGTCCCTTGGATATGACTGATCTTGTTTCTTTGTGAAACGTTAGTCAATAGCAATCCTTGGTCAGACGGCAGCTCTAAAGTTAGTCTTTTGAGGAACTTAAGTAGATTTTTAACCACTAAGTAATTATTAATGAACTTACATTGCAATCATTAATATACAAAGGCTCCATTGTCTCATCTTCAATGACCATTTGTTAACTTGTTTGTTTGTTTATGGGCTTCGTTTCTTTTTAATTTCTTCCTTTTCCCTCCCCTCCCCTCACCCCATTTCTTTATTTTTAGAGTCAGGGTCTTTACTCTTCAGCCCGGACTAACCTAAAACTTATAAAAGTCCTCCTGCCTCTGCCTCCCAAGTGTACCTACCATGCCTGGCTTGATCGCCTTGACAGTAGCCATTTCACTGGGGTAAGGTGGCATCTTCTTATGGCTTTGATAAGAGATTCTGAGAATTTCCCCCATGTACCTGCTGTCAATTTGCAGATTATCTTTTGAAAAATTCCTACTTACAGCTATCGCCATCAGTTAATCCTTTTTGTTTTGTTTCTCGTGTGCTTGAGGTATTTCTCACATATTCTGGATTCTAACTCTAGCTCAAATATGACGGAGTGTGTTTTCCTCCAGTAGATTGTGCTTTTCGCTCTATTGTCTGTTTTCTTTTCTGTGTAATTTTTTTTTTTTACTTTAGAGTATAATCTCATTTATCAGCGTAATTGTTTCCATTTTAAAACTTCCTTGATATTTGATATACTTTAGAATTTTGTAGAAGAAACGGATCTGGTGGAAATACGCTCTTGGCATTTGTTTGAGAATGTCTTCATTTCTAAAATTATAACCTTGCTGACTAAGATATTCTCAGATGTCAGATTTTTTTTTTCGTCCTAGCTGTGAAAAATCTCACTCCCTTTCTCCTGGCTTGCAAAGTTTCTGCTAACAAATGTGCTTTCAGGTTAATGGAACATCCTTGTATTACTGTTTTGTGGAAGCCTACAGATCCTTCATCTTTGCCTTAAAAGTTTGATTATAAACTGTCTTAGGATAGACGTCCTTGAATTAAGTGTGACTATTGTCTTTGATTTTCCTGTACCTGGAAATCTGTAACCTTTCTAGGAAGGGGAGAGATTTTTTTTTTTTTGTTTTTTTGTTTTGGTTTATCTTGCATTTTTCTTTCTTTCTTTTTTCTCTTTAATTCTTTTCTCACACATCAGAGTCCGACCCAGTTCCCCTCCCTCCACCACTCCCATGCCTCCTTTTACCGTTCTCCTCCCCAGATCCACTCTTCCTCCATTTCTCATCAGAAATAAAAAGAGAAAAAGAAAAAAAAAAAAAAGAGTGGGCTTCCCAGGGATATCAACTGAACACGGCCCAACAAGTTACAATAAGAATAGGCACAAACCCTGATATCAAGACCGGGCGAGGCAACTCAATAGGAGGAAAAGGGTCCCAAGCACAGGCAAAAGAGCCAGAGACACAGGAATGAGAAAGCTGTCAGTCAGCGGGCAGATGAAGTCAGTAGCTCAGTCTTTGGGTATCTGCTAGCACAGGACACACTGGCATTCACTGTAGTAAGCACAGTGCTGAGGCTCAGGTTCAAAGCCTAGACTTCCTATTTCTGCCTGTTGGAAGCAGGAGGCTGCTGCTTGAGATTAGAGGAGGGTTGGCACAGGCAACTTCTTTGTTCCGTCTTCTACGGCATGAGTTTCTATTTGGCTTCATTTGAAGCAGGCACTGTGGTCTCTTGTTGATTTCTTTCTTTTTTGTTTGTTTGTTTGTTTGTTTTTCGAGATAGGGTTTCTCTACGGTTTTGGAGACTGTCCTGGAACTAGCTCTTGTAGACCAGGCTGATCTCGAACTCACAGAGATCCGCCTGCCTCTGCCTCCCGAGTGCTGGGATTAAAGGCGTGCGCCACCACCGCCCGGCTCTTGTTGATTTCTTTAGCAGGTTTTTGGTGCATGAATAGTTGTTCTACTTGGATTGGATCTTACCCTGCTGCCGTCTGGTTCCACTTGCTTCCCTGCTTTGTAAAAGGTTTATTTATTTTTATTTTATGTGTATTATTATTTGTCTGCATGTATTTATGTGCAGGGGGAGGGAGAGAGAGTTTGGTGACTACTGTAGGCCAGGAGAAGGCATCAGATCCCCTGGAACTGGAGTTTTAGGCAGGTGTGAGCCACCATGTGGAGGCTGGGAAACAAATTCCAGTCCTTTGCAAGAACAGCAAGTGCTCTTAAACACTGAGCCATCTCTCCAGGTCTTTAAAAAAAAATCAATTTTAAACTCGTGGTAATTGAATAACATTTTTACTTCATAATATCTCTTTGTTCTCTTATTGTTCCTTATTGAACACAAGAGTAGTTCTTAATTTACAGGCAGCTCAGTACTAGCCGAGGTGTGGTGCACACTCCAGAACAAAGATGGTATAAAGAATGTGGAGACCCAGCAGTTGTAAAAGCTGTGATGCATTCTCCCAGAGACAAATCATGACTTTAAAGACAGGCATAGCCTTTAAATACATTCCTGATTATCTTTGAAAATGTAATCTGAGTTTTGCTTTTATTATTTTTGACATTCTCATTACTTGCATAATCTATTTTGGTATTCATGTTTTCTTTTTATGTCCTTGTCTTTTCTAAATCAATTCATTTTTATTTAGGATCACATATTCTCCTCATTGTGGACTTCCTACTTCACGTCTCTGGTCTTATTTATATACTGTACTATCTATTCCTTTGTAAAAATGGACTGTGCTATTTTTTTTCTAGTTTTACAATACAAATTTCCTTGTGTGATTTGTGTATGTTCTTGCCTATTCTCACCCCATGTGGAAAAGCAGTATCTCCACACAGAGTAACAGTGGTAGAAAGACAGAGTGGTGTTTATTTCAGAATAGGGGTGGAGATTTGGTTGGTATGTGGGGAATGAATTGGTCCCACCCAGATCCTCACTCCTCTTCAGACAGTTTGCTCTATCTCTCCGTTAATGGCATGGCTCATTTCTCCTCTCTCATTGCCACACTCTACCCCGGCCAGTGCCACTTACAGAGATCTTGTGAGTGTTTCCCAGCTGCTGGGATTCCTTCATGCGTGGCCTTATTTGCATTTGCACAAGAACACACACCCAGGACACAGCCTCGACAATGTCACTGCAATCACAAACATCTCTCATCTGCTGGCGGTTCACACAATACACAGTCCTTAGGAAAAGTTCTGGCCATTGATAGCTCAACTGAGGCTATCAGTCTATTTGCCATGATACTTGCTTTTAGTTAAAGTAAAATGATTTCTCATGCTATGTTGAACAGAGGTTTCTGAACCTCCCAGTCCTGCACCCGTTCAGTCCCAAAGAAACACACAGAGGTCTACATTAATTATAAACTGGTTGGCCTATTAGCTCAGGCTTCTTATTAACTCTTACATCCTACATTAACCCATAATTCTTGTCAGTGTTAGCCATGTGGCTTGGTACCTTTTATCAGTGAGGCATTCTCATCTTTCTTCCTCTGTGTCTGGGTCACAACTGCAGACTGAGTCTTTCCTCTTGCCAGAATTCTCCTGTTCTCATTGCCCCGCCCATGCTTCCTGCCTGGTCAATGCTAGGGGTAAGTGTCTACAGGAAGACACTTCCTAGTGAAAGGGGATTATCAATCTATCCTCAGTGCTTAGTCCTGAGATGCCTGTTTTAGGGGAGCCCTGGGACAGGAAGTAGAGAAGAAATGTATTTTTATCTCTTTGTTTCTGCTTATTTCCCCACTCTCCATCTGCAGAACTGATATTTTCACACAAGACACCTGCCAGCCCTGTCTGTTCCAGGACTTCTCACTAATAACAACAAGTTAAATGAACCACAAGTATAATTTCCTCTTTACAAACCTGATATTTTCCAACGGTTGCGGCACTCGGAATTATGGTAGCTTTATCTCCTGGGATAGTGTCTCATTTCCTATTCTGAGGTAGTTGTTCCCTTCTTCTGATAGAAGGAAGTTAGTCATCTGGTTTCTAGCAACACTATAAAAACTAGAAGAAAAAAAAACTTTGGAAGTTGCAAAACTGATGATTAACAGGAATGCTGTGGCCTTGTTTAGTTACGGGGTGCCACGCTGTTCACCCATTCACACTTGCTGATTGATTTAATGTTTGTAAATTTAGCTCTCCTCAGTCTCAGCTGATGTGTGGGTACATACACCAAGCAGACTGATATTTATGCCATAAGTGAGAAATAACTCGATAATTTATGAGTGGTGAAAACCCAAAGATGAGAAGGCTTTCCCCCAGAGAAAGAAGACACACACACACACACACACACGTTAGACAACTCTCCTTGGCACTTTCATTTTAAGAACGTGTGCATTTTATGGTGGAGTGGGAGAGGGAAATTGTGCAGCCCCCATGAACATTCCCTTTTATGAGCTGTCTCTGAGAGAGATGCATCTGTATAATGGAATACTTTTCTTTCCTTTCTGTCTCCATCGGCACAGAGGCTGAACCCATGCTGGTAAGAACGTGCAAAAGTCTATTGCCTGTGCGCTGGCTATCTGGGGGCTGCTAAGTGGCTGAAGCATTGAAGAGATGCCACGCTGAGGGCACAGCTTGTGAGCGGTTTATGTGCTGCATCCGGAGTGTACTTCCCTTTCTTCATACCTCTGTACTTGGTAACAGAGTTCTCTGTATTTTTCTTTTAAACCGGGAAGTGGTCTGCTTACAAAAGAACAACGTTCTTTCAAGGAAAAGAATTCTGAACAAGCGCAGAGAAGAACAGCTAAGGGAGAAAATTACTTGAATGTCTGCTTGGAAGAGCGTTTAAAAAAAGACGTTGAGGCAGATGATTGCTTAAGTGGTTAAAGGTTTGGGTGACATCTAATTCCACTATAAAACGTGTGTGAGGCATATGCCGGTGCTCAAATGAGTCAAAATGACAGCCACATGCACATGCTCACACTCTGCTCATCTTACGTCTGTGTACTTCAGCCTGAGGACGGTGGCAATGTATAACGAGGAGGCGATTGATCGGCTCCCCTCCCCCAAGCCTTTCCTTTCCCTCCTTATTCCCTCATGTTTGGAGAACTCTGTAAAGATGTCGGGAGGACCTAAGTCAGAAAATTGATCGGGAGTGCAAATGTTTACCCCAGCACAGTGGCGTGGATTCACCATAGCTTTGAAGCAAGACACAAGCTATTTGAATTTTGTTTTTAATCTTTTTCTTTTTTCTTTTTGGCACCAGGCCTGAGAGAGGAGAGGAGATACCAGAAAGGTTGGAAGTGGACAACATCCACTGGTTCAGAGCAGTTTGGGGGGAAAATCTGGTACATATTACCAAATGGCTCAATAGAGATCCAATACTACCTCTTTGAAAACCATCAATTGTTCTTGGTTGTTCTTAAAGTTTTTGTAAGTTTTGAATGAGTTGTATTAAAGTTTAGTCCTTTTACAAAAGATTTTTTAACAGCCTCAGATTATCAGGGTAGATTCCTGCCCAGCTTCGAGTCCTTAGGAAGATGTGCGTGACAGCACCCTAATGCCAAGAGGCCTCAGTGCCTACAGGGCACCTGGGAGAATTCACAGGACCTACAGCTGTTTGAGAAGGTTGGTGAGTGCCCACATTAAGTCATTCTGCGTCCTGGGTTAATTACTTGCTGAGCAGCTTTTTCTTTTCTTTAGAAACAAATGGTTTTCATTTTCAAAATGATTCATTTATTTTATGTGTATGTGTGCGTGTTTCATGAATGTACGTACATCCTGTGTGTGGCTGCACGGTGCCCGTGGACACCAGAAGAGGGCATCCGACTCCTTGGAAATGGTGTTCCAGATGCTTGAGAGCTGCCATATGGGTGCTGGGGCTCTGAAGGCAGACACTCTGCAGGAGCAGCAAGTGCTCCTAAGCGTTTGCCTATTACTCTAATCTTTCTTTTTCATTAAATATTCTTTATTCTTGAGAGTTTCATATCTGTGCCAATGAAATATAATCATGTTAAACCCATTTATATTTTATTTATTTATTTTGTGTACACATGTACACACATGCCACAATGTACATATAGAGATAGCTAGTGAGTTCTCCTGTTCCACCAGGCGACTCGAACGGAGATCAGGCCTGGCAGTAGATGCCGTGACTATTGAGAATCTCACTATCCCCAGATACTGTATCTCTTCTAGAGAATATTTAACTAAGCTTAAGAGGTTGAAAATAGATAAACTTTCAAGATGTCATTATTTTCTTCTTCTTTTTTCCTTTTTTTTTTGAAATTTATAGACAAATGGATGGATCTAGAAAACATCATATTGAGTGAAGTAACCCAGACCCAGAAAGACAAATATCATATGTACTCACTCATTAGTGGCTTTTAGACATAAAGCAAAGAAAATCAGCCTACAATTCACAATTCCAGAGAACCTAGACAACAACGAGGACCCTAAGAGAGACATACATGGATCTAATCTATATAGGAAGTAGAGAAAGACAAGATTACCTGAGTAAATTGGGAGCAAAGGAACCATGGGAGAGGGTAGAAGGGGAGGGGAGAGGAAGGAAGGAGAGCAGAGAAAAATGTAGAGCTCAACAAAAATCAACATATATATATCAATACAAACAATTTTTAAAAAGCATACATTTATTTTCTGCCAGTTTCTGTAAATAAGGAATCAGCTGTGGCTTGAGTGGTTTTCCCAGAAGCATGTTAGCAAGTTGCAGCCGCATCTGCAGCCTCAGCTGAAGAAAGATTTGCTCCCAAGTCCTGGATGTTGATTGCAGAAAGTATGGTCTTGGGCTCGGTGACTGCTGTCCCCCTTTCTCATTGTGCTCAGATCTTATGTATTACTTTCATATTCTTGCCATGCAGCCACTTTCTGCCTCTTCATAAAATGGGGCTACTCCCTCCTCCCACCCCAAGTGTGTGCATAGGTGAAGGTATGTGTGTATGTGCAAGTATTTGAGTGTGTGTGTGTGTGCATGGAAGTCAGAGGTCAATGTTGGGTGTACCCACCCATCTCTATTTAGAGGTAGGGTCTCTCATTAGGACCTGGGGTTAGCTGACCCACTAGGCTGACTGGCAGAGAGCCACAATTTTGTCTGACGCTGCCTCCCCAGTACCCCAGTACTGGGTTACAACATATACCATCTGGACTTGTACTTGTGTGTTGTGTCCTCAAGCTTGTAAAACAAGCTCTTTCTCAGTTAGGCTGTCTCTCTTTTTCACTTCCCCATAAAACATGAGAAGTCCCTGTTAAGGACTCTCCTTTGAAGGCCATGCCCACCTAAGATAATCTTTGTGGGTTTTTTTTTTTGTTTGTTTTTGATTAATTCAAAGTTACCAATTAGGGGCTTTAGTTACACCTGTAAACTCCTTTCTTCGCTGTCATGCATCCTGCAGGTTGGTGCAGTGCTGGGGTTGGTTGAGATCATTGCATCTGCTCAGAATTCTACCTGCCATGTTTTCTGCCCACCACATTACACTCAGTTCATCTCTTTTCCATTTTTACTCTAGGCAAATAAAATATCCTATGTAGCAACATCAGCCCCTTACATGAACACCTCTCTAACCAAATCATCCCTTTGTTACATTTCCTATTCTGCTGTCATATAAGAAGCATGCCCATTTCCTCAACTTTCCAATAATGCCTTGTAGGGCCCTCTGTGACAACTTCACGGGGACATTTCAGACACTGTTCCCAAAACCCTTCAGTTTTCACAGGCATTCCCTTTGTGTCTCCTCCCCAGCTTCTACCAACCTTAGGTCCGAACGCTGAGGACATGATCTAGACTTTGATGACAGCAACATCAACTGAAGACGTAAGTGCTGCAATTCACAGCGGTTTGACAAGCATTCTGCAAGTCAGTGAGCTGCAGCAACAGTCATATTTAACTCATACATCTGCCCCAATCCCAAACATAGGTTTGTGTTTGCTTAACAGTTACTCTGATAAGCTGATATAATCCTCTTAGCTTAAAATTCACAAGCTAGAAGTTCTCAAAAAAAGCCACAGGAAATTGGTTGTCTAATTGGACCAATTTACTTCTTGAGACCTAGAAAACCTGGAATACACACTGACACATTAAGAGTTAAAACCACATTCAGCTTCTATAGCCAGTCATCAGGCAAGCTTCCTGCAGGTAGGCTGCTCCAACACTCCCATCCCATCAAACAGACCCTGGAATCTACAACTCCTATTCCACCCCTAAACCCTCTTATCCCTCACGACTTGAGAGGAACTCTGAGAGTCAACATGCAAATAAACAGAAACACAGGCAACAGATAACCCAAAAGAATGGAAACACACAAACACTATCACCAAAAAATAACAAGCATTAAAAATCACTGGTCATTAATATCTCTTAATATCAATGAACTCCATTAACCTATAAAAAGATATAGGCTAAGAGAATGGATACAAAAGCAGGATCCAACCTTCTGCTGTATACCAGAAACACACCTTCAGCCTCAAAGACAGACATTACCTCAGAGTTAAGGGTTGGGAAAAGATTTTCCAATCAAATAGACCTAAGAAACAAGTGAGTGCAGCTATCCTAATATCTAACAAAATTGATTTCAAACTAAAATCAATCAGAAGAGGTGGAGAAGGACACTTTATACTCATAACAGGAACAATTCATCAAGATGAAGTCTCAACCCTGAATATCTATGCTTCAAATACAAGATCACCCACATATGTAAAAGAAACATTACTGAAGCTTAAATCGCACGTCAAACTCCACACACTACTAGTAGGAGACTTCAACACCCCACTCTACTCAATGGACAGGTCAACCAGACAGAAGCTTAACAGAAAAATAAGGGAACTAACAGATTTCATGACTTAAATGAACTTAACAGACATCTAGAGAACATTTCACCCAAACACAAAAGAATATACCTTCTTCTCAGCACCTCATGGAGCCTTCTCTAAAATTGACCAAAACTTGGTAACAAAGTAACAGATAAAAAAAAATAGGAATAACCCCATGTATCTTATCGGATCAAAATAGTTTAAAGTTCAAATTTAACAACACTAATTGTAGAAAGCCTGCAAACTCATGGAAATTGAACAGTGCTCACTTGACTCATGCCTGCGTCAAGGAAGAACTAAAGAAAGAAATGAAAGACTTCCTAGAATTCAAAGAAAATAAAGGCAAAATGAACCCAGATCTATGGGACACGATGAAAGCAGTGCTGAGAGGAAAGTTCACAGCACTAAGTGCCCACATAAAGAAAATGGAGAAATCTTACACTATTGATCTAACAGCACACCTGAAAGATCTAGAACAAAAAGAAGCAGATTCACCCAAAAGGAATAGATGACAGGAAATAATCAAATTGAGGGCTGGAATCAATAAAATAGAAACAAAGAAAACAATATATATTCTGTTAAGCCATTGGTCTAAAGCAGCTTCTTTATTAACCAATGGCAATAAAACATATTCACAACACACACTAACTTCCACTTCAAAAGATAGTTTTTCTCTTTTTTGAAAAAATAAATAATAATAGAGTTATATGGAACAAACACCTTAAAGAGAGGAACAAAACCTCAGTGTCAACTCTGGATTTGATTCTTTGAAGAGAAATACTATTCTTCTAAACAGTCTTTTAGTTACTGATTTATTTCTGTGTGTGTGGTATGTATGCGGTTAGGGGTTACACATATGTGTGCAGATGCATACACACATGCCTCTCATGGTGATGTAGGAATACAAACTTCAGTGTTATTTCTTGAGTACCATCTACATTTTGCTTGAGACCAGGTCTCTCACTGCCTTGGAACTTGGCCTCCAGGAATCTGTCCATCTTACCATTACTGGGATTCCACACGTGCACCAGCACATCCTGCTTTTCGTGGTGGGTTCTGGGGACCCAAACTCAGGTCCTCACTTGCAAGGCCAGTGCCCTACTAGCTGAATCATTTCTCCTGCCACTAAGCATAACCTTTTGCCAACAAATATAGCATGAAAAAACTAAGTGTACAGCTTGTCAAGGAGGAAGAATAAATCCTGGAAGTGAGCTAGGTTAGGGCTAGGGCTAGGGCTATGGTTAGTTCCATTCCATTCCATTCCATTCCATTCCATTCCATTCCATTCCATTCCATTCCATTCCATTCCATTCCATTCCATTCGGAACTAAACTTTTTATAATATATAGAACTTATTATCTTCTTTAACGGAGTTTTATAATTTACCCAGTATTAGGCAATCAGACAGTGTTGCAGTCACAAACCAGCTCAGAATTTTGATTTCAAACTCTATATTCACAACAATAGCACTGCAAAACCAAATTAGAAACAAGAAAATTATTTAAATATTGTTAAATAAGAAAATGAAAAACCAAAATTTTTTTCTTATTAAGGTTTTAAAAACTCTCTCTCTCTCTCTCTCTCTCTCTCTCTCTCTCTCAGGAAGGAGTAAAAATTTTGCAAGTAGGATTTTTTTCTCATGGTAACTGTCTTCTGTCAGGAAAGCAATGACCTTGCAAGTCAATATTTACTATAATTGATTGAAATCTGGACACACAGCAAGTCCATCTGGGAAAGGAAGTTCTCCTATATCAAAGAACTGTGATGCAAATAAAGGAGAAAATGATTAATCCTGGAAGAAGCAGAACTTTGGTCCCATGTTTACCCTCTGGCAAGTTAGCAGCAGAGAATCAAGGAGATGTCACTAAAAAGAACCAGAGACGCTGGAGGTTCTGTGTGTCCATCCACAGTTCTCCCTGTCCTACAAAAGCTCATTTTTCTCTGCGGCCAGGATGGCTTCTGCTCAGAGGTCTCCAGTTCTCCACATTTTCTGCTCACCAAATCCTCAAAAGCTGAACTCCATGTAGTTCAATCATAACAAACTATCATATCTCAAAAATATGTATTTTGATTAACTTTCCCTAAAAACAACAAGAGGGTTTATGGATAAATATTCCACATACTACTACAAAAGAGCAGGGGTCTTTTTCACTACTTGGAAAATGGATACCTCTTTCCTCTTTGCTCTCCTGAAAGGATTTTCTCAGTTCCTAAAAGCACCGTTAAAGAAATCTGAGCTAATGAACTCTACATGAATAAAAATGATGTCAGGTTTCTATAATGAACACTCAGGGTTGATGAGCACCAATTTAATTTATTGATGGTATAGTGTGAGCCACTGCAAGAGGTGTGGTAGTTTAGCTATGCCCATAAACGCGTAAAAAGATTCAATCTAACCGCATCTTGCAGTGTCTCAGAGGGAAGTGGCATCTGCCTTGGAAATAGGAACACGTACGGTTGGACCCACACATCCCGGCTGCGGGTCCTGACCAAGCACCTATTAGCTGTGTGACCTAGGGCCACCCTTAAGTTTCACTTTCTTATCTGAAGTGTATGAATGACAATGCCAATTCTTGAGGTCTGTTGAGAAGATGAGTTGTGCTTTTTAAATAAAATCTAGCTATTACTTGATTATTCTCGAGGTAATTGGATAGATCTCCCAGATGTATGTCACTGTTGTTTGAAACAGGATAAATAATATCATGTAGATAAGAAATCCCAAGAGCAACATTTGCAACATGTCTTAGCTAATTCCATTCAACCTCAAGACCCCTTACAAGTATGTCCTACATATAGGATCTACAATCGCCAGACATTATCAAAAGGACATCTAGTATTTATTTTCTAACGTCCTGTAGTTGCCGTGTGTCTCTTCCTTGTGTTTAACTTTCTCATTTTTCTTTCAAGTTATCATTTAAAGTTCAAGCAAGAATGTAAGCTACTTAAGCATAGAAAATTCATACAATGGTTCTTTGAGATCTTCCTTGTAATGACTTTTTCTTTTATCTTCTCAGCTAAGACACCCTCACCCCTCCACACACACACTCACAGACTAGTAGCCAAAAGCCATCGATGGGCAGCAATCTCTTGATTGCTACACCAGAGTGTTCACTGGCATGCTGATGCAAGAAGTAGGTCCAAGCTGAGAAGGCAGCCCAAACCTTCCTGGATGCAGATAGAGATTTCCTATCGTTCCCTCCGTGATGGTGGTGAGTGTTTTTCTTCTTAGGGAAGACAGACTGAATGACTTCTGAAAGTTGACCCTTGTTCGTTATCAACCCATTAAACACTGGCAGTTAAGAGGATGTCCTGGCAAAAAAATCGTTGTCAATGCTAACCAAAGATAAATATTTGTTGAGTAACCATGTTTAATTACAGACTGAAGGAATCCTACTGATGCTTTTCTTTGCCTAACCAAACCCCAGAAGAGTTGAAGAAGAGTTCCGAATTCGCTGTGTACCTTAATAATTTTTGTAACAAACTCTTTGAGAGGAGGTGACTACATCGGAAACAGGGCAGGTGAAGAACTGAGTTTTCAGGTTGTAAATGAGGAGAGGCTAGTAGGGCAAATTCTAGTTCTGTTATCTTCCCAGTTATGCCCTCAGCACAGCCCTGCCTCTTCTCTTCCTGCCATGGGACTGGTAGACTATATCCTGGAACATCTGGAAGTCACAGAGGTAAAGAGCCGCTAGAAGTGTGGGTGGACGGGCATGCACCTGGGCATCTTGCTCCTCTTCAGACTCCTTGACAGCTGAACACTGACAGCATCCTTGCATCTATCTCAGCCCAGCTGCTCCTGGAGAGGGACTGAATTCCAGGATATAGGAGGGATGTAGGAGTATCGGAGTCCTGAATTTTGTTACAGGAGACTTTGTCACGAGGCACCTCCCCAAATCATGTAGTATAGATTTCCTCATGTCCTACCTCACATAGGGAAGCACCAGCCTAAGCCTGACAATCTTTTGCTCTTCTCTCCAAGATGATGTTATTACTGAGTGTACTAGTCAGGGTCCCAGTGAGAAACAGTGCAATATTGAAGCTGACAATTTGAGGAAATGAATTATAAGACTATTTTCAGTTTTGTGGCTAGCGTGTTACAATACCTCAAGTAGGCTGGAAGTAGTATCAACACCACAAGGATAAAGCCCTTGCAGAAGCTGTCTGGATGGGGCTGCTGGTCTCAGCCAAGGTCACATCTGACAGCACAGGGAAGGAGCAAGGATGGGTGCTCCTGACCTCATCCACTTCCTGGTCGACTGTCTCTGCCTAGGGCTTCCTCGTGGCTGAGCCCAGTGGGAAGGCCAAGGACAAGGAAGCCTGTCTTGGTGCACCTAGAGGTCAGCTTCCAAGCACTGAGCAGGTCCAAGAGCTTACTGGGAGCTTCTGTGGGACATTCAGAAGGTTTCTTGATGACCAAGTCAGAGATGACCCCAACAATGACTAATGATGACCTTATGAGCTGAAACACTACAAAATATAGATAAACTGGGAATATGCGTAAAATATGGTTAGAGAAATAGATTCAAATGCTAAATAAACAGATAATTAAATGAATTTCAAAGTTGTAAGAAGGAATATTTGAAATGTGTGGCAGAAAAGACTATTCTGAGAACCAAGCCGATGGGACATTTGCAAGAGAGAATAATAGAACTCAATGGGCCACACAGGAGAATTGAGCATGCCCAAGAACACATTAGTGAGCTGGAAAATCACATCAAGGGATCTTTCTGAAGATTTCACGAAAGGACAAAGAGCCCGAGAGTAAACAGCAGCTAGCTATGACAGAAAGGTGAGAACCATCTCACAGGCACGATAGATTCAGATAAAGATGAAATGGAACAAGAGAAAAGATAAAGACTTCCCAGAATTGAAGACATTACTGGATAAGATTCGTTGTGCTGAATATGACACAAAAGAATAATGGAAAAAAAAGAATGCACTCTAAATGCAATCTGATGAAAATTTCAAACATCAAAAGAGAGGAAAATCAGATTTGGGGAATAGTAAAACTGTGAAAGAAGACAGATTTATTTCTTCAAAGAACTAAAAGGGAACAATGTTTGACTTTGAATTTAATAATCAATGTATGAAATGTTCTCCGGCCTGTAGGTCTCAGAGTTTGCTACGAAGTACACTGGCAGCCTGTCCTCCAGCAGAAAGACAAACAAATAGGGAGGGAGATGTGAAGAGATACAGGATGGAAAGATAAAGAGCACACGGAAGTTGATTTAGTTTAGTCATACTGGGCCATGACAAGGGGCAAAATTACGTCATGATTATCTAGAGGTAGCACAGTAGGGAGACAGGGACAAATGAGGAGCCATCAAGAGGACGTGTTCAAAATGCAATCCATGTCAGCTTTAGATGTTTATAGGGAAAACTAAGCAGGCGTAAGGATTTACTAAGTTAGCACCAAGTATTGTAAGACCAGAAATAGACAGTCAAGATTCATACACAAAGAGAATTCTAAGTTATTCCTTAGAAGACAGGAAGAAAATTCTTCCTATTTTTGTCTTGATTTTAGTCTAGATGTGTCATGAAATATCGAAACTGAACCAACTCAGGACCCGTCATTATTATCTCCTTCTCTCTGTCCCCATCCCAACACTCCACCCCACCTGCCCCTTAGTCCTCCACAGTGCTGTCTCACTCAGATCGGGGAAGTGGTTTCTGATCACCTCTAAAAGAAAATCCCTGACACCGAAGCCTGGCAACAAAAGAACTCTGAGGTTACTCACAGGCTACACTCAGCTCCTCGACCCCATTCTGAGTCGTTGAGAAACAAAATGAATTACAATGCACTTACTAGGCACACAAATTTGAAGTCAGAAGTTTAGGGGGTGGTAAGGGGATCAAGAATGAGCACTTTGATATTTTCCCGATGCTACAGATACACTATTACGTAACAGGGTGAGTTTCTGAAAAGATAGACAGACAGACAGACAGACAGCCCCTCCCCGCTGCGGTGAATACCCACTTTTCACTCCAGCAGCCTTGCTCTTCCTCTCTTCTGTCATTCTCCACCATCATGGTGAAGCTGGACAGCCACGTCTCTATAAAGCTCTATTTCCTGGCAGTATTGGTCAATGTTCTCATCCCTGTTACCAAATACAGAGCGAGAAGTGAGGAAAAATCAGGGAGAGATTTGCTGGGGCTCTGTTTGAAGGGAACCAGTCCATCATGGCAGGGTTGGCATGGTAGCACATGGCTCCATGGTGAGAGAAACCTGTTACAGCTGCTCTCAGCAGACAAGGGGGCAGAAACAGAGGACATGGTAGGACCACACATCAGGACCAGAAATAACCATGAAGGCTTGCCCTCCACAGTGGCTCAAATCATCCAGCCAGGACCCACCTGCCAAAGGGGCCACAACTGCCCCAAACACCCCTTCATCCTGGGGCCAAGAGTTCAAACAAAGGCAGACTTTTTACATCTCACCGTAATAACACCCTCTCTCTCTGGCCCCCTACACATTTAGGCAAGTCAGTTCTCTCTTACCAGGAGCTCCAGCCTGGGTACGGATGAAGCAGACAGTCCTGCTTCCCGAGGTCTGGGAGAGCAGATGCATCTAGGTCTTTTTCATGACTCGTACTGTTCGGCCTTTTCTGGGGCTTCAGAAGTCAATGCATCGATTCTCTTTTTATCACGGGCAGATACACTAATAAACTTTAATCATGCAAGGTTTACTTTCAGTAACAGATTAAAAAGCAGCCAGGAACTGGAGCCAAGAGCTGTTTGCTGTCCTCAGCCCCTGTCAGTGTTTTATGTGAAAATTCACTTAGCCCTATGGCAGTCCTATGGGGTGTGGACCATTCTCATTGCTGCCTTCCAAGAGAGGGAACTGTAGCACAGAGTGTGTAGCAGCTTCTCTGAGACCACAGAGTTAGTGTGTAACCTTGAGTAAGTAGCCATGAAAGCAGCAGGATTTGAGAGGAATTGACCTGGGAAGTTTCTGGTACTGTGATTAAATTCTTATTCTAAGGAGTGGGTTTTCTTTGAAAGGCAATATACCACAGAAACGTTGAAGAACCATACAGTGCATTCAATACTTTTAATCTCTGATTTCAGTTTTTTGCCTTTAAATACTTCTGTTTATTGCCTGAATCCAAGGTGATGTGCACACTGGCCCCGTTATTCTGGGTGATTGACTACAGCGTTTCAGCTCCCATAGTCACCGAGTTAGTTACATATACTGTCTGTCTGTTATGCTCTCACAGGGGAAATGTGAGTATTTTGACGTGTTTATTATCACAACAGCCGGTGAATGGGCTACACAACGTTCACACAAGAGCATTCAGTTTGCAGAACATGATCACATCATCTGGAGTGCATGTAGGTCAGGCGACTGCAGCTGTAAATCTGAGAAATATCTGCACTACCTGGTTCTCTTTGTGAGGAACCTCTAAATTCATGCTAAACCCACAAGCTGTTTTCTTGACATGATTAGAAAGCCAGGGTTGGCTGAATCTCAGTGCTTACTCGGTTTATCCCCCGGCTGGAAAGTTGAGTGTTCTCTTCCTGGCCCACCCTCTCTGTGGAAAGATGCACCAACATTTTCTCAAAAGAAAGCGTCAAAGACTGGTGGGTGAAGTTCGGCGGCAGTGTGTTTGCTTGGGTGTGGAGACCTTGGCTTCAGTCCCCAGCAGCACAAACAACGGCAAGCAACAACTCCTAGGGAGAAGTATTTTCCACTAGGTTTTTCAGTCCCTCCTGCTTGATTTCCTACAGGGTGCTAATTATTGGTAGAAACTGGAGGGATGAAGCCTATTCACTGGGGAATCTTTGCGGAGCATCAAAAAGTGAAGTTACTATTCCATTACACAGAAAACTCAAGTAGTCACCAGTAGGGAAGATTGCACTTGCAGCTTCAAATACAGACGGGCCGCTTGTAAGGAACCGTGCTGACTTTAGATAAAAGCTAAATGTGTGTTGGGATGGGTGAAGAGTCAGGCTAGCCAGAAAAGACACAGCCCTTTGGAGCTTCTTATGCCTCTTAGTTCCACTTCCCCAAATGCAGTATTATAATAAACTTAAAGATAGGAGACATCTTAAATCAAGATACTTGGATCTTATTGTGAATGAATTTTAGACCTTATCCTGTGAGTTGAGTTTTTAAAATGTCTTCTAGATAATTTTCATTGTCCACCTGCCTGGATGTACAATCACCCAGGACACACACCCCAGGTGTGCCGGTGAGGACATTTCTGGAGAGGTTTACCTAAGGTGGGAGGACTCAGATTGAATGTGGGTGGTGCCATCCCACAGGCTGTGGTCCCAGACAGAAAAAAAAGGAGACAGTTAATGGCTGCACTCATCCGCGAGTCCCTGGACACGACATGATCAGCCTCACGTGCCTGCCAACACCTTTCTGACATGATGGATTCTACTTCCTTAAACTCTTAGCCATAGAAACCCTCCCTCAGTTAAGGTGCTTCTGTCAACAGCTCTGAGGAACGGGACTGACACAGAAGGGAAGGAAGAAAGAGAGTACAATTTCGGAAAGAAAGCTGTCTGGGACCCGCCTTTGGTACCTCTTCTGACCCACCAGCCTCTCCCTGGGCTGTTTGTCACCAGAGGCAAGGAGGGCTCATCAGGGCCACTTTAAAGGAGGCACTGGGGAGACTTGCATCATAGAAAGAAATGGTTGGTAACCATTGTCTAGAGGTAACTAATTGTAACTAATTGTCAAGAGCAGACTTTTAGGTAACTAATTGTCAAGAGCAAACTTTTAGGTAACTAACTGTCAAGAGCAAACTTTTAGGTAACTAATTGTCAAGAGCAGACTTTTGATCGGCCACAGGAACTGATAGCTTGGGGCACAGGTCTATTTGAAGCCCAGGAAAAGAAGCTTGAAAAGAAGCAGAAACAGAAGGGCTGGCTGTCCTCATCCTTTGAAAGTTCATATTTGATGACACGTTTAATCCTGGCATTCTGGAGGCAAAGTCAGGTGAGTCTCTGAGTTCATAGCTGTGTAAACCAGGCTGGTTTTGAACTCACAGAGTTTAACCTGACTTTGCCACTGGAGTGCTAGGATTAAAGATTTTGCTTCCATATCTGGTTTCAAGAGTTTTGTACCTTACATTTAAGCCTGTCATTATTTTGGGGTGGTTTTTGTATGATGTGTGATGTTCAACTTTTCATCCTTTTGCATATGAATATCCAGAAATCTCAACAACACTAAGTGTTTGAGAAGATTATTCTTTCCTCGTTGAATTTTCCTGGCACCCTTGCCAAGATTGGTTTTGCAGAGATGTGCGGGTTTATTCCTGGATGCCCAGCTCCATTGCATTGATTTATATACATCTATATTCATGCCATTTTATGCTGGTCTTGATTACTGTAGCTTTTCAACAAGTTTGAAATTCATAAGCATGTGACCTTCAGGGTTGCTCTGTTTTTTCGAGACCATTTTGTTATTTATCCCCACATGAATTTTAAGATCAACTTGCCAACTTTTTTAAAGGATTCTGATAAGAACTTTTCGCTGTTTTTTAGCTAAGAGCCAGTAGGCTCCTCTACGCAGGGGCCTTCAAGAAACCCACCTGTAACTGTTTGAATTGTCCCGAAGAACTGAATTCAGGCGCTCCATTATCATTTTAAAATAACTTCATTCATTTTGCAGAAAAAAATGACATTAAACAGATGCGAAACCGAATTTCAAAGTGTTCATGAATAAAGATGTGGGCTGTCAAGAAATCCATAGCGCTCTTCTCAAGAAACGGGGCTGTTTAATCAGCAAACTGAGAAAAAAAAATCTTTGCAAGGGAATTTTTTTTCCTTTTGAAGAAATCTGATTGCTAATTATTAAACAGAGTACTACACAGTGTAACAACTGAGCTCGCGAGGAACAGAAACGATGAATCTTCAGTGAATGAAATTCAAAACGCAGCAACCACACTTCAGGTAGCAGCCCTGAAGGCCCTCTGGCCCTCCTCCAGAGAGGTCTGACTGCAGAGGGCTTCAGTAGGATGCTCCCCTTTATAAGTTTTCATGTCCAAGGTTTGCAAATGATGCCCCTGCCACTAATTTTTCTTCTCATCATTTGTCCTACTTACTTTCGACACATTTCTCAGTTACCTTGAGGAAATGCAGAGACCTGGCTGATGGGTATATGGATGAGATAATATGGGGTACAATGTTTCTACCAACTGTATTCTTACATAGACTTAAATGTTCAGTTTTCTAGTAAAAATGAGTCTAAGACACTCATTTCCATCAGACTTAAGATTGAAATAGGCTAATGGAAATTCTGCTTTGATGATTACCAGACACTAAAAGTATATGGATGAGATAAGATGGGTTGCAATATGTCTACCAACAACTGTATACTTACATAGACTTAGATGTACAATTTTCTAGTAAAAATGAGTCTAAGACACTCATTTCCATCAGACTCAAGATTGAAATAGGCCAATGGAAATTCTGCTTTGATGATTACCAGACACTAAAGGAGATCACACTGCAATATGTGCACTGTAAATGTGAGTTTTGGCAGCTGCCACATCCCTTAAGAATAATGCCTACTTTGTGTATTATCTTAAGGAGAGTCCAGTACGGCAGTGGCAACCTTCAGTTACTTGGGTCCTTTCCGTTTCAGGCATCTTCCACCACAGAGAATGTGTTCAGAGAAGAACAGCACCCTGATGAAGCATTTTCTAAAGCTAAGATGTGGTGTACAAAAGCTACAAGTTTCACACATGCAGATCTACTGTATTTGCGCTTTTGGAAAGGGTTACATGTGAAGTCAAATACAGCCGCACACAGATGCTTTCTGTCTGAGGTGTTGACCCTAGGAGATCCCAGGGATGAGCCTTCTTGCTTTCCCCATGCAGAATGGTTGGTTTTAAAGTCATATATGCACAAACAGCAAAAATACACTCAGCATGTTCTATTCATATTTATTTGTGCACACACACATAACAAGTACAATCAAAGAAAAAGAGACTCTCAACTTGAGGGGACACAGAAGGGGCTTGAGGGAAGGTAATTGGGGGAGGTTGGACAGAGGAAAAGGAGGGCGAAGAGGTGTAATTCTAGTTCAACTATGTGTATGTATGTATGTATACATATAGCCTTGTGCTTAATGCACACACTTGCATATAAACATACGCATATAATAACAGAAGTTTCATGAAATAATTAGTTTTTTACTACCTTCATTTCACTGCAGATATTTTCTATTCTGTCTTTTATTTGTATGAGTAGTATGCCCAACTGCCTTCCTAACTGTGACGGTACAAAAGCTGTAGCTGGACCAACACTGTTCATATCAGAAGAACTAATGCAAGCAAGGCAATCCAGCTGCCACCTGCTGACCCCGCTTGCACTCAGCTCCACCTTGAGTGAACTCTACGCTTTGTATTCCTCTGATTCTTCTTTTCCCCGTGACAACCACCAATGCCAGCTGCTGCAGGCAAACAGACTTATGCGAAGATAAGACAGCAGCGCTGGAGCATGGTGTGGGCTTTTCAAAACGAAACAAAACAAAAAGCATCTTTTTGAGCACAGCAATCCTTAAATTGGTGGTGGTAAAATCAGCAATCAAAACAAGGGCGAATCTTGGAGAAGCAGTTCTACAAAAAGGAAACGCATGCCAAGTTTCCGTTTTACAGCCCCCCTTTCTCTCGACTTTTTCCCCCGTGTCCTCCCTAATGTCAGATTTTATGCTCAGTGGGTGGAATATGGTTGCCTTCTTTACCCAAAATGTCTGCTTTCTTTCCCAGAGAGTGGCTTTTCTTTCTGACCGATGGCAGCCTTCCATGTTGTCTCTCCCATCTTTCTCTAGCCCTCTGAAGAATGGGAGCTCTTTTATTCAACCCTGGGCAGCAGCTCTCTTGACTCCTCACCCACCCATCAATCACCAACTGCCCAAGGATTCCCAGTAAACTCTGGCTCCCCTTCCTTTCCAGCCAGAACATCTTTTCAGCTTTCATCAAACAAGGACCCAGATACCACAGCCAAGCTAGACAGCAAGGTTTGTACAAAAAAATGTCGACTTCATTTCACACGGCATAGGATCTGTCGGGTATTGATGTCATTGTAGCTACTCAGCATTAGGATAAAGGTAGAGTTTAACTGGAGGTTTGGTGGAATTATTTAGCAACAGGAATCCCCTGCCCTTGCTCTAACTGGAGGAAAGTCCCCTTTAGCCATGGCCCTTTATCTTTCTGGTTAGCTGCATCTATGTAGATTTAGTAGTGAGGCGGTACCACCTCGAACCATCAGTCTTAAGGATTATTGTAAACCACCCCTACCTTTCCTGTGATGCATCTTTCTCCATGTTTCTGTTTAGTTCAGATGACTGAAGTAAATATGCATTAAATCTGCGGTATCAGGAAGTAGAACTCCAAAATTAGTTTCCCATCCAGAATGTATTCAGCAACTGCCGTGGCCCTTTCGTGAAGCTGCATTTTTAATTCCGTTCCGTCTTTAAAAGCTGGCTAGATAACGTGTAACAACAGGTAAACAAGCCTGCTAGAGCAGTGACTCCCAACCTCCCTACTGCTGTGACCCCTTAATACAGCTCCTCATGTTGTGGGGACCCCCAGCCATAAAATTATTTTCATTGCTATGTCATAACTGTCATTTTGCGTCTGTGATGAACCATGATGCAAATATGTGTGTTTCAGATGATCTTAGGCGACCCCTGTGAAAGAGAGCCGTTTGACCCCCGAAGGAGTCGTGACCCACAGGTTGAGAACTGCTGAATGAGACTATTCCATGTGACTCTTTTTGCACTATTGTCTTTTCAGGATTTTTACTAATGTTAGTATTCAAAACACATTGCCAGTGCTTTGGTACATAACCATGAAGACTGACTCTCTCTCCTCTCCTCTCCTCTCCTCTTCTCTCTCTCTCTCTCTCTCTCTCTCTCTCTCTCTCTCTCTCTCTCTCTCTCTCTCTCTCTCCCTCTCTCCCTCTATGTGTGTGTGCATGTGAGTATTCATTTGTGTTACAAACACGCTTATTAGTGCAATATTTTTAAACAGCTGCCTGTAGGTGATTTTAGTAAGCTCTGTCTTTCCATTTTCTTACTTCACTGCTGTGTGTGTGCTGCTGCAGGCCTGTGGAGGTCAGAGGACCTTTCCGGAATCAGTTCTCTTTTCTGCCTTCTCTTTTTCATGGCTGTTGCACTGAGTACTCCAGGTAAGCAAGCATACTAGCTGCCTCCTGGTGGTGCTCCTCTCCCTCTCCCACCTCTCTGTGGTGCTCCTCTCTCCTTATCTCCCACCTCTCTGTGGTGCTCCTCTCTCCTTATCTCCCACCTCTCTGTGGTGCTCCTCTCTCCTTATCTCCCACCTCTCTTTGGTGCTCCTCTCTCCCTCTCCCACCTCTCTGTGGTGCTCCCCTCTCCCTCTCCCACCTCTCTGTGGTGCTCCTCTCTCCTTATCTCCCACCTCTCTGTGGTGCTCCTCTCTCCACCTCTCACTTCTCTGTGGTGCTCCTCTCCCTCTCCCACCTGTGGTGCTCCTCTCTCCACCTCCCACCTCTCTGTAGAAGACTGGGATCACAGATGTGAGCACCACATCTCGCATTTTTGCATGGGTTCTAGGAATCAAACTCAGGTCCGTGGCTTGCACGACAATCACTGCTCCTCTCGGGGCTTTCCCTGTTCACCTCCTCCCAATCTGTACTCTCCTCTATGGTCTACATCATAGATAATCATCATGTTGTGAGTCACATTACATGGATGAGGTGCTGGAACATGGGCACAGAAAGGGAAGGGTGGGTGTGGAAGGTTTCCAGAGGAAAAGCCACTGGTAACCGCGCCTAGCTCACAGGCCTTTGCAGTTCTCCTAAGGCTGCCGCGTTTGTATGTACTCTCACAAGCATTTTCAAAAATATGTTTACAAGTTCCTGCCCTTCACCAAGCGCTGATAAAAAATTACCTAGGTTTCCCGTTTTGTTTTTTGCCACATCAAGAAGTGAGGAATAATTTATAGTGATTTCCTTAACTTCTGCTGCTTGGATCATCATGAAAAATCCCACTCATATCTGGGATGTAGCTCGCAGGAAAGATGTTATTACTATCTGAGTTCCTGCCACCAGGCACTGCGAGAAGGAAGTGTGTGTATCTCTGCATGATGAGAACTGACTCCCCACAGACCAGTATTTCAGTGCAACTCTATTAAATTACAGGCCTTGGCCAATCCCAGGAAACTCCCCTCTTCCCAACGAAGCATCTATCACCATCTAGACAAGAAATCTATGGCCCACCCTCTCCTGTACCTTCATATTCCAGCCTATCCATCTCCTCCCTTTGTTTTACTCTGTGAGGGAGGCTTGTTATATATTGTTTGTATCACGTTTTAATTATGGGCTATGGCTCACTTTATAGCTCCCCGAATGTCTTGGCGAGGTCTCTATATAAATAAAGTGATTATTATTAAAGTCAATTAATCAGAGGCACGATTCACTTTTCAGTACCTGACATCTTGAGTGTTTATTGACTCACAGAAATCTTTTTGTTCCCTCCCAGCGTACATTTTAAGGAATCAATAGCATCAAACATGATACTGTAGATTTCTTTAATTAGATTGTAATTTGTACATGCGTACGGATGTGTTGATCTGTTGAGGATGAATGATTGATGAAGAGTGCAATAAAATGTGCTATGGAGTAATGATGTTTGGGGAATGCTGGTGAAGCTTGTTGCATAATTTGCAAGTGATTTTAATTCATACTCAGCAAAAGAAAAAAGACAGAAGCAACTCCTTGTGTAATTAGAATCTCCCATTCACTTCAATTTCTTTTGGTAGGTCTTGAGTAGCTAATTCTTTCTTTTTTTCCTTTCCTTTTTTCTCTTAGTAACTTTTAATTGAATACACACACACACACACACACACACACACGCGCGCGCGCGCGCGTGTGTGGATACATATACATCATAAGTATATAGCTCCATGATTTTTCTATAGAAAACAGGCAAAATGGACTTAAGAATCCAGGTGTGTTTTCAATGATGGGATGGAACCCAGACGTTCACACATAAGAGGCAAAGACTTTTCTGTGAAGCTACTTCCCTGGTTCCAAAGGACCACTTAGTTCAAGATATAAAACATTTCTACTCTGAGCACCTACCTCCTGTCAGGTCTCTGTTATCACTTCTACTCCCCAGACTTATTTAGCTTTTTTTTTTTTTTTTTTTTTTTCGAGACAGGGTTTCTCTGTGGTTTTGGAGCCTGTCCTGGAACTAGCTCTTCTAGACCAGGCTGGTCTCGAACTCACAGAGATCCGCCTGCCTCTGCCTCCCAAGTGCTGGGATTAAAGGCGTGCGCCACCACCGCCCGGCTTATTTAGCTTCTTGTATGTATGCAGTCTCTCTCTACCCAGTACTTACTTTATGATACTTTGGTTTTTTATTTACTATCTATGAAGTATTGGCCACAAGGCAAGAATAGAAAAAACTATTAGAGATGATAGCCCTTCAGACCAGGGCTAAGAGGACACAGACAGGTAAACAAATGGAATCTGGTAGATGTTAGGGGTTCTACAAAGGAAGACAAAAGACCTCCAAGGACATGGGGTTCAGTCTCACTGGAGATTAATAAAAAGACTTCCCAGATGACTATCTTGAAGCCTATATATCTTAAAATTCCCTAAGTGCTAAGGACATGAAAATAGGAGAGGATTATCTGGAGGGTCTTCTTAAACTGTGGTTGAGAGCTTGCATTCCTTCCTCCTTTTCACTGCTCCCCACCTTTTTTTTTTTTTTTTTTTTTTTTTTTTTTGCAGGGTTTCTCTGTATGTCCTGGAACTTGCTCTGTAGACCAGGCTGGCCTCAAACTCACAGAGATCTGCCTGCCTCTACCTCCTCAGTGCTGGATTAAAGGCGTGCGCCACCGCTGCCCAGCAATCTTCTACGTTTTAATGTTTTCTACCTCTGGCCATCTCTTGTCTCTCCCATCTCCTCCTTCCTTTTCCCTTTTGATTTCCTTTCCCTCTGAAGTTGGAAACCTGCCTGACATGTGTTCTGGATCCTTCTCTCAGGATATATTCTTGTTCTAGGGGAGAAGAGATCTGACATGTGGCCCCAACTCCCTTGGGTTTTCTCAGGATTGAAGGGTCCATGACATTCCCAGTAGCTAAGAGTTGATAAAAGAACCCATGGCTGAGGATGGTGATGGACAAAGGAGACAGACAAAACCCTTCCAGACAATTAGCTTTGGTGTTCCTCTTTGAGTCCCACAGTTGAACAAATTGATTTTGGTTGAGTTAGTATTTACTGTGCTCCCGGTACCAGTGCCAAGCACTATTATGATGTCGAGGTGGAACGGATACAACTTTGCTCAATTTTGGCTGCAGAAACTCTGTCCTTCTATCTGAAAACCCAAAAGGTGGCTTGTGATGATAGACCGTCCACCAAGCACACTGTTCTAGTGAGTTCTGCCAGGAAGGTGCTTTTGTTGTATCAATAAGAGACCACTAACACCACCAGCAAGGGACTTGGAACCCCTGTTCCGTCATTATGCCAAGAATCCCCAGTTGTATTTCATCTGATTCTGGCAGGGCGATGTTTGTATCTTCCACTTTGGCTGTCCAGATGGGAGATTTGGCTGGAAATGAGCTGGTTGAAGTTCACTGCAGACTGGACAAATTTGCCCATGGTTGGTAAACTATAGAAACTGAGTGAGATACTCTGTCCTCATCTTTCTTTCTATGGGGTTTTGTACAAGGGGAAGCTGGAAACGTGGGAGACAGAATGTGATTATCATTGGGCAAGTTTAGACTAAGAGGCAGAGTAGCAAGATGATGAACACCCAAGGGGTTTTGATCCAGCAATCCGAGCTGAAACCCCACTGTATTGGCCTGGATGACTTGGGCCAGGTGCATAAACTTAACGGTGTTCACCTGACCATCATTTGCAGGCCTCAGGATATGGTGCCAGGGAGCAAGGAGGTACTGCATAAGAAGAGCTCTGAGTTCTGACTTCATGGCTTCTTGATAGAATTATGTTAAGATCAGAGAACACTCCAGTGCAAAACACAAGAGCTTGTTCACATTAGGGCTCAAGAGATAAATGGCATTCTTAAGTTCAGACTTTGGGGAGGCATAGTTAAAATAAAAGGTGCATTTCTCGTGGAGTGTGGCTCTGTAGGTTGGCTTACTCCATTGGCTCTTCAGGCAGTTGTTGCTTCAGAACAATTTGGCATCAATCACCAGGGTTTGCTCCGTGAATTACGGGTATTTAATGTTAAATAAGGTGGGCTATGTTTCTGTTATTGGGACACACCTAAAAAATACCTTGAACTTCTCAGAAGTGGGTTTTCTAACAAAGTCACAATTAACCAAAAATAATAATTAAACCAGAAGGGCAGGTCAAATTCAAGTCCTACTCTGAGGTAAAAATCAACGGCCAATAATATTATTTATATTGACATAGATATTGAATGGATAGTAAATTAGGGTGCTAGAGTTGATTAATGTCCAAGACAATGTATGGGAAGATTATGCACACATCCTGTGTGTAAATGAAGGCATACAATCCCTTTTTTATATAGTGTTTAAAGATCATCCTATATACGGAGTGATGAGCTGTCCTGGGATCAGACATAGGCAAATTCACAACCTCTGCTCCAAAGAAGGCACAATCCATTACTAGTATGCTGGCTTCTTCCACGTAGTATTCATACATGACAGAGTATTTTCTCTGAGAAAACACATCTCAGAAGTTGTCAGGACAGAAAATATGACTTGAGCGTCAGTACAGCAGAGGGAATAGCAAACAGTGAAGGGGTACGTACAGAAAGAACAGGAGACAAGCTTGGCCAGCTACTCATCTGACAGGTGGCTATTGTCCAGAATATGCAAGAACTCAGAAACTTAACCACCAAAAGAATTAATGGAGTAGAAAGTTTGTGAAAGAAGAAACACAGATTCCCAATAAATACATGAAAAAAATTATTCAACCCCCTTAGACAGCATGGAAATACAAACCAAGCTGCACTGAGATTCCACATCAGCCCTGTCGGATCTATAATAACACAAACTCTCCACAATGCTGTGAGAGTTCAGGGGTAAGGAACCCTTTACACTGCAGTGGGGACACAGCACCACAGCCACATGAAGACAGCACGTGGCGCCTTCAACTGAAAATACAACCATCACGTGGTTATAGACCTACCCCTATCATAAACCTGGAGGAATCAAAGTCAGCATTCCACACTTGCACACCCATGTTTACGGTGACTGTTCGTGACAGCAGAGTCACGAGCAAACGAGATCAGCCCTGATGTTCACCAGCCAATGAGAAATGGATGCAGAAAACATGGCAAGTATGGCTTATTTTTCAGCTGGAAAGGAAAACCTAGCAAAATCATTCTCAGGAAAAACGAGCAGAGCTAGAGATCGTCATATCAAGCAAAATGAGCCAGACTCAAATTCAGAATCATATGACTTATCTCATGCATACGATCAAACCAAACCAAAATCATAAAATTCAAAGAGAAACAATTAGGGAGTAAATTTGCTCAAAGAACTTTATATGAAAATGTCATCATGAAAGCCACTGTATAGAACAATGAATATAACTAAGTATGCATATAAAAGAATATGAGACTCTAGAACGGATTCCTTTCTTTTCCATGTTATTTGCAGTGGGTCCTGATGTCCACTATGAAAACACCCACTCCACCAGCTCCTCACCACCTGACCACTATAAATCATACCGTATCACTCCTCACTCAGAACTAGGCCCCCGCCGTCTTATAAACAGGGCACTTGGAGAGACCATCTTACAGAGACCACCCGTGTGCTTAGGCCTCTTTACTCTCTGGCGCCCTAATTCATTTGGAATGGAGGTCAACTCCTTGCCATGGGAAGTTCTAAGACATCAGGGCTCTTTTTATTGTGTTCTGATTTCATCTCCTCTTGTCTCTTCTTGCTACACTTACTACACTGGCCTCGTCTTCCTAGATAGGCTGCCCCAGGGCCTTTGTATTGGGCTTTACTCTTAGCCTGGACTAGTCTTCCTTCATTAAGCCATGTAAGTAATCCTTCATGACCGTCAAACTTTTATTCAAAGATCACTTTTGCTATGAGACCTACCGCGGGATTTGATACCATCGTTGTGACCTGACTCTGGCACTCTGGTGCCTCTACTGGGTTCTTTCATGTGCTCGCCATGGTTTTTGTTTATTCTTGGTCTCCTCCTAGAAGAACGTTAATGTTGACTCTGCAGCTTTAGTTACTGGACTCTGCCTATCCCCCACCCCCTGAACCATTTGATACTACAAATTCACTAAGTAAAGGAGTGGCACAGCGGGCTGGGAAGATAATTTAGAAATGATCTGACCTCCAGTGTAATGTTCCAGAATGTGGAGATGTGTAACATGAGGGCCTACTTGTTGGGGTTTATGTCCTGCCCAGTTCCCACAGCTGATGAGCCCCCAAAGAAAATCACACAGAGAGTCTGCATTAGATATAAACTGATTGGCCCATTAGCTCAGGCTTCTTATCAACTCTTGTAACTTATATTAACTCATTATTCTTATCTATGTCAGTCACATGGCTCGGTACCTTTTTCAGTGGGGCAGATCACATCTTCCTTCTTTGGTGGGGAGGACTGGGAGGAATGGGCTCCCTCCTTCCCAGCATTCTTCTGTTCTCATCACCCCACCTCTACTTCCCGTCTGGTTGACCCGCCTATACTTCCTGCCTGGCCAATCAGCATTTATTTAAAACATGATTGACAGAATACAGACAATTCTCCTGCACCAGAGATGCTTCTGCATGAACTGTGCACTTGCAAGCTGCACTCTTTGTCAGGGCTGCTAAGAGTACATGCTTTGGGTAGACTTATTTGCATAGCTGCTTAATGTATCAAGAAGTTAATACAGACGTTATAGTATTTATTCAACGCTTCTCAAGTTATTTATGATGAAGGACCTTCTCCCATCTACACTCTGCAACAAGTCAGGGCTTTTCCTCACTTTCGTAGCAAGCAGTGTCTACAGAAACATATAAATAGACATGCTAAAGAACGAGCAGAATGGTTTGCTGTGTTCAACAGAAATGCAACTGTTAACCTTCTGTGACAATTGACACTAGTTCTATTTTCTATTCTGTGTATGTATGCCCTGGACTCTCAACGTCCCTCCTAGTTCTGCCTGCTCTTCCTATCACCCGTATTCTTTGTTACCTTGCTGGTCCCAGCATCCTTCAGGGGAAGGCATGCAGAAAACCCAGCTGCCCACAGGCTCACTGACCTTTGGCACAAGGAATAGAGCCTTATCTCTTCAAAGTCTTCTTTCTGCTCTTCCACTGGGGACCAGCAAGACCCCTGCTTTTTAGCTTGTATCTTATATTTATTAAAATGCAACATGCCTAATGAAGTTTATGTATGTGATAGCTGGGCACATCTGAAACAAATCTAAAATTGTATCAATATGTTTGAACACAGTAGAAATATCTCCTTTGCTTCGTAGCAATCGAGCCTCGTGCCTGGATATAGGAGCAACAAGTACCATATCCATAAAGCAGATGCAGACACCTGACACTTAGTGGGAGGAAAGTAAAGTGTAACTTGGAGAATAAAGAAAAACAGTAAGCTCCTATATCTTGTTAAAAATACAGTGCATGGGACAGAGCTCACATTTCGGAGTGCTGCAGTTTCCCTATTTACAGCATCCTGCCTGAGCGTCTGTAGAGTTCCCAGGCAGTTGTCAGTTTATGTATGAATTCTCCATGGAGATGCACCCATAACACGCAGGCATCCGATATAGAAAATGACATGCAATGCCTTTCTTCTTCCAGTTTAATTAGTGATGTGACAACTGCCTGACAGGATCTACAATGGACGGGGGGGGGGGGGGGGGGGGGGGGGCGCTCTGTAGGTACTGCAGGCCTCAAGCCATAAGGTAACTGTGAAGCTGCTCCTGGATACAACTTAGCAAAGCCCAAAACTGCACAATGGAGTGTGGGGGGGGCAGCTCTGTAGGTACTGCAGGCCTCAAGCCATAAGGTAACTGTGAAGCTGCTCCTGGATACAACTTAGCAAAGCCCAAAACTGCACAATGGAGTGGGGGGAACGGCTCTGTAGGTACTGCAGGCTACAAGCCATAAGGTAACTGTGAAGCCGCTCCTGGATACAACTTAGCAAAACCCAAAACTGCCTTGTGGCTTCACTGGGGAGAAGACCCAGGAAGAACAGCAACTCAAACGTGGGTTGTTCAGTATGAGGAAAAGATACTGGCTGTGGCACAATCTGGGATTGCTAGTATAAAGAAAGTAATCTGGCCATAGCAAACCTGGAATACTGTATAAAAAGAAAGGAAGCTGGATATGGCTAGCTCTGGAGTATTTTTGTAAATCAACATATTTTAAGTTTTATTTTTTTTATTCATTGTACTGGAATATTTAAGGTATCTGAGTATCATAAAAGGTGTTCTCTTCTCTTTAGAGGAAAGTCAGTCTTAGTGTCTATCCATGTTATACATGTTCCTAACATCTTAAATATGTTGTTTGAAGATTTCAAGATTCCTTCCCAACTGAATGGTGATTTATGTGTTGGGGTAGGATAAGTGCTTGTGTGTTTGTGGCTCAGAGGTTGACTGGGTGTCTTAATTGTTATCCACCTTATTTTCTTGTGACATGGTTTCTCACTGGACCCAGAACTCACTAATCAGCTAGACTAGCTTGGCAGCAAGTCCTGGGGACCCTCCTGTCTCTGCCCTCCGCCCCCCAGCACTGGGGTGACAGGCACACATCATCACAGGTGGCTTTTACATGTGGTTGCTCGGAGTCAAACCCAGGTCCTCACGTCTGTATGGCAAGCGCTTATTTGACCAGGTCATCTCTTCAGAGCACCATGCCTGTATGTCTACCCTGGGCCTCACGGTGAACAAGGCAAAGTCCTTGCTGTGTAGAGAAAGCCAAGGAGAAAAATAGCAAGTGGCTCTTCAGACTCAGTGCAGACTGTGTGAAAGAAGCTGGGCGAGGGATGAAAGATCTGAGGCTGGAGAGTGAAGGGAGCGTGGGAGAGAGTGGGAAGGGGTCTGTCAAGTGGAAGGAAAGACTGCACCCACGAGGAAATCAGTGTTCCAGGCAGGGAATAGTGAGCAAGTGGGACTGAAATGGGAGCTTGTTTATTTTCTGGGCCTCAGAGGGAGCAAAAGGCCAGTGGGGAGAGGTCGAGGCAGCCAGGGAGAGAGGAAGACTCCTCTGCACAGGGCCTCAGGGGAACTCCCTGTTCAATGGGACGAGGTCCTTCTAAACAAATATTTTCTAATGGCCCCTTACTTGTCTTGTAATTAAAATGGATAGGTGATATAATCTTCAGCAACAATTTAAATAAAATAATATAATATCTTAATATATAATATAAAAATAATATAATCTTAATTCCAGGAAAAAATAGAAAGGCTATACTATGCGTCTTTCAGCGGTACCAAAAACTTAGGACGGATTAGTTGGATACTTGGACCTCCACGTAAGATCATTGTATGTCAGTAAACCGGTACCTTATTGGCAATTTAAATGGGCACCATCACTGTGGATGTCATAATTTCTGCAATGGTGAGTGGCACTTGAGGAGTGCTGAGCAGAAAAGTACAAGCATCGCACAAGACTGGAAACAGCTGGATGATTCTGTATGGAGTAAAACCCTTCAAATATCACTTAACATGTGAAACAGTTAGGATTTCGTCTGAGGCTACAATGACTAGGTTTCTAGTAATAGAATTACTAAATTTCAGAACTCTCAAAAACTTTGCTGGACACGGGGTAATCCTGCGTCATGAGACACTCCCCCATCCCCATGTGCAGCTCCCGTAAGTCTCAGAAGACAGCCATCCTGTGGTGGTTTGAATGCAACTGACCCCCATAAGCTCATAATCTCAGAGGGAGTGGCACTATTTTGAGGTGTGGCTTTGCTGGAGTGGGTTTGGCCTTGGAGGAAGTGTGTCACCATGGGGGTGGAGTCTGAGGTTTCCTATGCTCAGGATACCGCCCAGTATCTCAGCTGACTTCCTGTTGCCTGCAAGATGTAGGACTCTCAGCTACTTCTCAGTACCATGTTTACCTGCATGCCACCATGTTCTCCATCATGATAATAATGGACTCAACTCTGAAACTGTAAGCAAGTCCCCTCAGTTAAATGTTTTCCTTATGAGTTGCCACGGTCATGGTGCCTTTGCACAGCACTAGGAACACTAAGACACACCTCTT
This sequence comes from Chionomys nivalis, assembly GCF_950005125.1. Classification (NCBI taxonomy): domain Eukaryota; kingdom Metazoa; phylum Chordata; class Mammalia; order Rodentia; family Cricetidae; genus Chionomys; species Chionomys nivalis. The sequence goes on along the minus strand of NC_080111.1, from coordinate 17,032,670 downwards.
CACACAGCCAAGGAGACTGCGACCATGGCAGCTCTGTCTATCAACCCATTTTGTTCTCTGTGTTATGTGGAATGAAAATGTTTCCCATATACTCTGTCTAATGGAGTTGTGGGGTCTCTCTTTTCCTCGTGGTCCACTGGTCACCAGGCTAGGAGAACAAAGAGAATACAGTGAGTGTGCAGAGCTTCGTGTGGCCTGTGCTTAGGATGGAAATAGCCCTCCAGCAGTCTGCTTCAGTGAGACAGCTCGGCTCTGTTTGGGATCTATAATGGGAATATATAGGATGGGGCAGAAGCTGACACATCACCTAACTGGCGTTTGGCAGCACGGTCCTACCATACAGTTGAAGCACAATACCTAAGTATGAATGGACAGCACAGGGGGAACAATGGCAGGGACTATGTCAAAAGTCACACATATCTAAGTTAAGTTAGGCACCCAGGCTCAGGGATGGCTTCCAAATAGATAAAGTATTGAAATAGGGAGGGTGGGAGTGCGTCCTCCATGTTATGCCGAGCTCAGGGAGCTATCCAGGCTTGGTGAACTGCAGCCTTAAATGCAGGGGACTCCAGCATGAAGTAGCCACTAGCCATGGCCCACTAGTTAGCATTTGAAATGTAGTTAGTAGAATTAAAGAAGTGAAGTTTTGGGGGCTGGGGAGATGGCTCAGAGGTTAAGAGCATTTGCCTGCTCTTTCAAAGGTCCTGAGTTCAATTCCCAGCAACCACATGGTGGCTCACAACCATCTGTAATGAGGTCTGGTGCCCTCTTCTGGCCTGCAGGTATACACATAGACAGAATATATACATAAGAAATATGTATTTCAATTTGCTTAATTTTAAATAACCATCGAAGTCAGAACTACATGGACCATGTGACTCCCTGCATCATTATCTTGTAGCAGCTGCCCACCCTCCCTTTTAATTTCATAGCCACATCTTTTGATTCCTCTAATGTTATCACATTTGAGCAATGGACTTCTTAGAAACGTTGGACTGGAAGTGATGTGTCAAGATTTAATGAAGGCCAAACAAGGTAGAATATAATAGAGGCTTCCCTGCAGGACCCGTGTGGTCACCATTGAGGAGAAGCCCGGTTATGCAAGTCAGTTACCCTGAGACCAGATGTTGGAATGGAGAGGCACATGTCACCCAAAATTGGCACTGCAAATGAGAGAAGACAGCAATCGAGAAAGTTAGAGAGACAAAGAGGGGAATGACAAAGAGCAGGGCAGGGGGTACCTGGAACATCTCCATAGTAACGTGAGAGGGCATGAGATACCAACCTGGGCAAGGGATGCCCTGAGTGTCTCCACAGTAAGGTGAGGGCATGAGAGATATGAAACTGGAAACAGAATTCCAGTTGGCAGAAGTTCCCCCGCCAACACCTTCCCTTTACAATTTCTGAACAAGGATACCCTCCTCCACACACTGCGCAACTACTAGTTCTGGGGCACAATGGTTAAGAGTGTGCACTGGTGTTGTCCTCGTCCAGGTCACTGTTTAGGCAGCCATGCTGGTGAGACCTCACGGGGGAAACTCTGACAGTTCTAGGAGACACAGTCTCACACCCGCTCCCTCTTCTCCGGCTCTCAGTCTTCCCATCCCTTCTTCTGAAATGACCCCTGAACCTTGGGTGCAGGAGTTATGCTGTAGATGTATTAATCAGGGCGAAGAAAGGAAACACAATGTAACTACATTATAGTCTCAAAAATGATTTTTAAAAAATCAACTAAATAAATATCCTTGGGACATGAAAACAACAATCAAGGGGCACACACTGCTCTACTAAAAGACCCAAGTTCAGATCCCATCACGTATGTTAGGTGGCTTACAGATGCCTGTGACTCCAGGTCCAGGGGGACCAAACATATTTGAGTTTCTTGCGTGCCTACACTCAGGTACACATACACACAAACAGAGACAGACAGACAGACACACACACACACACACAGATACACAGAGAGAGACAGAGACATACAGAGAAGACAGACACACACACAGACACACAGACAGAGAGAGAGAGAGACAGACAGAGACAGACAGAGACAGACACACACACAGAGACAGGCAGAAAAGACAGACACACAGACACAGACAGAGAGAGAGAGAGTGAGAGAGGGAGGGAGAGAGGCAGACAGACAGACAGAGACACACACACACACACAGAGAGAGAGAGAGAGAAGAGAGACAGAGACATAAACTCTTACTAGTTCTTTGGTCCTAGGCTGCATGCACCATCTCCCCATTTCCACACCCCTCAGCTCTGTGTCCCTCTATTATAGTATTACCCAACCAGAACCCACCCAAAAGCAACAACGCCCGTCTCCTGGACCATGGGGACTCTGTTTGATGGCGACACAGCACAGTGTGCGCTTCCTGCATCCGCCTCCATCACTAGAAGACTTATCAGGAAGGGATGAGGCTCGCTTACCTTGGTATCAAATGCAGAATGCCTTAGGGACCAGGTGAGGTCCTTGACATATGCTGGTGTTTTAGAAACTAGTTACTTTGCTCTACAAAGACGGTAGACCTCAAATTCCCTCACCCCAGGATGAACATAGGGGTTCCCTCACCTGGACAGATGAACTTTGCAGGTGTGACTAAATCAAAGATAGAAAAATAGGGAAAGTACCTTTGGTTATTCAGGTGAGTTCAATATAATTCCGAGTCTTCTAAACAGGTAAAGGAGGCCTAGCGAGGCAGTAATGAGGAATTTACCTTTTGTAGCAACTGGAGCTTTGAAGATGCTGTGCAGGGGACTTTGAAAATACAAAAAAGGTGCCAAGGCAAGGGATGCAGGGACCCTCTAGGACACAGAAAAGGAAAGGAAACAGCTTTCTCCCTAAAGCTCAAAGAAGAACTCAGGTCTAAGGACATGTTGATTTTAGCACAGTGTAGCATGGTGCAGATTCCTTCCTGCCATAGTAACTGATCCCTGTGGCTTTATGCCACTGACTAGTGCTTGCTATCTGCTTGTCAGCAGACGGGGCTTGCTCAGGGCACCCTCAAGGAGCACAGTTCTGAATATCCTCACTATCCTGTAAGGAGCAGTGTGTGCTGGGTACTGAAACATGTTTGCATTGGGGTGGGAAGGCTCTTTTTGAGAGTGACGGCCTTTTTCTTACTTGTATCGATAAGACCAGAGACATCTCTTACACCATGTATTGACATAATTGATTTTAACCAGCATTTTATCTTTATTTTGTAGAGTATATATTATGTTAAATAGTCATCTGTATTTTCTATTAACTTCCATCTTACTTTTAATTGTATTACAAATAGGAAGAGCAGGTGGAACTTAGTACAAATTATGTACATATGGAGTGTAGTGGTTATCACATTCGCCTAACCCTCTGTTTTTCTAAATATCTTCTTCACCGCTGTATTTATTCCCTAGGGCTGCAGGTAAGGTAAAACAATGGCTCTGCAGCAGGAGTTGCAGTGGAAGTCTGATGTGGAGCCAGTGCAGGCAGCTCTTTATGATGCTCTGGGAACATGCCCAGGCCTCCCTCCTTGGGGTGCTGGCTGCCATCTTTACGTTCATACAACATCCCCCTTAATTCATGCTTATGTCTTAATTTCTCCTTATATAAAAGTGCAGTCATGTTGGGCTGCACTTCACTCTAAAGACCTTAACTACTTGTATCTGAATAGCTCCATTTCCAAATAAAGTTATATTTTGAGGTACATGGGAATTTGATGTATGACTCGTTTGGATGAGACACGGGAGCTGATAACAGCTGTGTTCCTCTTGGAGTTAAAATTCTGGAATGTGAAATCAATCTTTACTATTTATTCCCTTATCTGGAATTCATCCTTCAAATCACTGCAGTCTGTCTTTTAACCAACTTAAACTCAGAATGTTCTTACGTTCCTCTAACCTACTTGCTAGATTTAATATATGCATTTTGTCTTCATTAACACAAAAAGAGGAGGGGAGGGATGGAGGAACGGGGAGACACACAGGGAAAGGAAAGAGAGGAGGAGTCAGAGATAATAAAGGCAGAAACAGAGACAGACAGGGCGTCTGTCTGTAGGCTGGCCTCAAGATTGGGATATTTCTGCCTAAGCTTTCTGTGGCAGTTTGAGTGAAATTGGCCACCATAAGTTCATAGGAAGTGGTACTATTAGGAGGAGTGGCTTTTTTGGAGTGGGTATGGCCTTGTTTGAGGAAGCAAAGTCACTGTAGGGGTGAGTTTTGAGGTTTCCTATATGCCCAAGCCATACCCAGTGCCTCAGACCACTTCCTGTTGCCCGTGAATCAAGATGTCTCACCTACCTCTGTAAGAATACTCAACCACCTCTCTAGTAGCATGTCTGCCTGCACACTGCCTTGCTTCCCGCCATGATGATAATAGACTAAACTTCTAAACTATAAGTGAGCCACCACAACTGAATGGGGTAGCTCATGGGGACTGCCCTATTAGGAGGTGTGGCTTTTGCTGGCGTAAGTATGGCCTTGTTGGAAGTATGTTACTGTGGGAGTGGGCTGTGAGGTGTCATATGTGCCCAAGCCATGCCCAGTGCCATGGTCTACTTCCTGTTGTCTGAATATCACCATGTAGCAGCTCCCTCTCCAGCACCATGTTGGCCTGCATGCTGCCATTCAAGTTCCACTGTGATGATAAGGGACTGAACCACCGAAACTGTAAGCTACAACCTCAATTAAATGTTTTCCTTTATAAAAGTTTCTGTGGTCATGGTGTCTCTCCACAACAACAGAAACCCTAACTAAGACAGAAGTTGGTATCAGGAGTGGGGTATTGTTGTGAAAGGCCTGACCATGCTTTTAAATTTGGAGAAATTTGAACTTTGGGACTATGCATTAGGAAAGCAGTGAAATTCTTTAAGCTCTACTTATGGGCCATACTAATAGAACATTGAAGACAGTAGTGCCAAGTGAGTCTTGAACTGTGGGGGTCTCACTCAAGAGGTTTTAGAGAAGAATTTTAGGACGTTGCCTAGAAATTGTTCTTGTGATATTTTGGTGAAGAATGTGGCTACTTTTTGCCTTTGTACAAAATGTTTGTCTGAGGTTAAAGCATAGAGTTTTGGATTAACTCCCTTGGCAAAGGAAATCTCAAAACAGCCTAGTGTAGACTCTGGTGTGGTTACTAGTATTACCTCTATTGAAGATACTTAATGAAAAGGAGCAAGCTGAGCAGGGAAAAGTATTTCAGGAAAAAAGGAGCACCAGAAAGTAAAATGGTGCTAAGTCCTGTATTCAAGAAGATAAGCAGACTAAGAACTGAAAAATATTATAAAGAAAGTGGTAACTTCAGGGCAAGATCCCACCCAGCTAAATTTCCAACTTGTAAAAAGGGATTAAAAAGAAGTTTAGAATCAGGTGTGGCGGCACACATGTCTTTAATCCCAGCACTCAGAAGGCAGAGGCTGGTGAATCTCTGAATTGGAGGCCAGTCTGGCCTACAGATCCAGTTTTAGGACAGCCAAGCTTAGGCAGTGAAGGGAGAAAACAGAAACTGGTGATGTAATTGAATGAGGGGGCCATGTCCCATTCCCAGCAGCAGAACTTGGCAACTTGGTCCATGTGGTTCTGCCTTTAGAGCTAAGAACAGAAGAAAGGGGCTATGGAGTTTGCCCCCATGACTAAGGAAAGCCACTGAGGCCAAGAAAGGCCATTGCATGAAGCTGGAAGTTGAAGCCTGGGTTGCACTGGAGAACCCAAGGTGTTAGAGATGCCAGAGCCACGGAATACCTGCCAAGGAAGGCTGCCAAGAGGGACTGGAACCAGCCGAAGAAAGAAGTGTGCTGCAGCCAACAAAGCTGAGTAGATCTGAAGAGCACTTTGACGTCAGACATGGAGATGCAGAGATTCGAGTTTGCCCAGCTGGGTTTCTGTCTTGGTTTGGTCCAGTGTTTCCTCACTATGCTCCCTTCCCTACATTATGGAATGGTAATGTATGTCCTTGCTATTATATGTTAGAAGTATGTGATCAGCTTTTTGATTTTGATTTTATAGGGGATTACAGTTAAGGGATTGCTTGAATATCAGAAGAGATCTTGAACTTTGAAACATTGTTGAGACTGTGATAGACTATGGGGACTTTTCAAGTTGGACTAAATGCATTTTGCATTATGATATTGTTACAAGCTTATGGGGACCAGGGAATGGAGTGTGATAGTTTGAATGTAATTGGCCCCTACAAGCTCATAGGGAGTGGCACTATTAGGAGGTGTGGCTTTGTTAGGTAAGTATGGCCTTGTTGGAGGAAGTGTGTTACCATGGAGAGGACTTTACCGTCTCATATGTGCCCAAGCCACACCCAGTGCCTCAGTCTACTTCTGTTGCCTGGATAGCAACATGTAGCAGTTCCCTCTCCAGCGGCACGTCTGCCTGCAAGTTGCCCCCTTCCCCCGCCAAGGTGGTAATGAATTAAACCTCTAAAACTGTAAACTGCCACCTCAATTCATTGTTTTCCTTTATAAGTGTTAGATAGATCATGGTATCTATCACCCTATGCAAGATGCCTTCCAAGTGCTGGGATTACCACCTGTGCATATGCCTGCCTTGAGCGATAGATCTCTTCATTGTTTTCCATGGTGTACATCTGGAAATACCTTGGTATTTCACGACTTCCTTCTGTAGAATGCCACTGGTGGCCATTACTGTCCTACAATCCACAAAGTGACAATTCCCCAGTCTATTGCTGGCTCCCAATTTTGCCAGCAATACCACTGTAAAGAAGACACTGTGGTAAGGCCAAGTCAAACACAGAGGGACCCAAACCTGACCAATCCCAAATCATAACGGAGCCCTATGCTGTTTGACAATATCAGATTGCTTTCAGGCCCTGTCACCTAATGCGACTGATTTTTCTAAGCAGGCCCTAGTTTCCATCAAAATTGCTTGCTGTAATTCTGTATTTTGTTTAGGCTTCTATAGGTATAATCAAAAACTGCAAGTAAGCATCTCATTTAAATCTTTCATCACTGGGCTTGATATACAGTCACCTGACGTGAGATGAAACCCTGAAGGGAAGAATTGAGTGAGAAGATGATGCACATCCCACTCAAAACTCCATGGCCCTGCTCCATCTACTGAGAAGGCTAGTTTGCCCTGAAGGCTGATGTGCGCGAATTCCCCATCCCCCATCATCCAACACATGCATGTTAGCATTTCAGTTCCTGGGGTCTCTTTCAGCCAATGAAGATATTTAGTAGAACCTGGTTTTTATAAAGACAATGTCTGTAAGTGACATGCCTGAATTCATCAAGGACATGGCTGGATGATACTTAAATTACTCTGTCAGACCTAGAAAGACTGTGATGAGTACCTTTTTTTTTTTTTTTTCTGTTCTTTGGTTTTTCATTGGAGTTTCTACATTATGGACTCTTCTCTCCTTGTTTGCAATTTCACTGCTGCTGGCCCTGCCTACAATCAGAATGGTCAAGTTACAATACACTGTTTATCTCGGGAAGCATTTACAAACCTACTTCAGTCAAGTTCTTCCCTAAACCTCGACCTACTGAGCACACCTCACCATTCAGTATCCTGCCAATGGGATTCTTTGGTGGACTTTCTATTTTAATCAGTACACTTATAGATATTTGAATGTACATACTTTATTCCACATGGTTTTATCCTGACACACATATCTACCAATTCCCACTCATTACATCTGTAAATCTACTGAGATAAAGCTATGACATCCTCGGCATAATTTTAAGTCTTGCTCTGTTCTTAGTAACTCTATTATGTTCTCTTGGCATTATGAACCAGAGGTTTTTAAAGGAGTATGTTTAATGAACACAGTTCTTCCCATCTCTGTCAGCATCTGAAAATCGGATTCCCATGACAACTGACTCCCATAGGGTCCCTGATGCTGCTCAGGTCTTACTGGGAAGGACACTCAGCTGAGATACACTACATGGCTAAAAGCTTCATCTGTAGCTGCTCACCTGATCCATGTGCATGTACAGCAGAAGGAAAAACACGGGCCTGGTGTAAACAGACCAGCACCTTCCACACTCTTTTTTTTTTTTTAACATTTTTTATGGTTTATTTAATGTGCATTGGTGTGAAGGTGTCAGATCCCCTGCAACTGGATCTTCAGACAGTTGTGAGCTGCCATGTGGGTGCTGGGAATTGAACCCAGGTCCTTTGGAAGAGCAGTCAGTGCTCTTAACTACTGAGCCATCTCTCCAGCCCCCCTTCCACACTCTTTTCTGTCTTTACTTTTTAAAAACTGACAAGATTTTCTGGTGTTGTTTTTACCCATTGTCTCAAGAGGATGATTCAATATTTTGTTGACCACAAAACCATTGCTACATTTAAGGGTTTTTTTTTTTTGAAGTCCAATGGAGAATACATAAATTTAAAATGTACAGTTCAACTGAATTTTCCACTGTACCACCACTTACATAAAGATAAATGATATTTGTATCACTCCAGAAAGCTGTTATCAGATTCCCTTCCAGGCAAAATCACCAGCATCAGTACAAAGAAGAACTCTACCTAGACGAAGACCACAGGTTAAACTTTCCAGTTTCTGGCTTCTTTTACTTCTATAGAATGCCTAGGAGACTTAACTTACCTTATCTAACAGCTTGTGAGAAGAGTTTTTAAAATTCATTCTATGCACATTTGATTGCTTTCAGTTTTGAATATGATGAATCAAGGTGCTAGGGACAGTTTTTCTTTTTGTGTGTGCTGAGGCAAGAGGACATGTGTGCATGTGTGTATGTGGGCACACTTGTGTGGAGGCAAGGCGCCAGGTGTTTTTAAAGCTCTCCAGCTTACCAGTTCAAACCTCTCAACATGACTTGAAGCACGTGCTCTACTGAGCACATGATTTGGAGAAACAACAGGAACACACGGTGCAACCAGGGGAAGAAAGGGATTTGGTAACAAAAATATTCCATATGAAATCTACTTAGAGGGAAACTTGATATTTAATGGCAAAATTTAATGCTTTTATACTTTAAGAATGGGGAGAATGTAAATAGTAGCAAATATTTGGACTTTATTAGCACATTTAATCTATGAACTCAGTATTTAGAAGCTGTCTCACTTGGGCTGGGAATGGTGCACACTGATATATCTAAGAATGTGATCTACTCTTATCTCCACTAACATTTTCCCCTTATTCCACAAGGACTGTTTCAAATTATAGCATTATAATTATAGTATATATTAACTTTATCCTTGAAACTTTCATATTTAAAATTCCAATTGTAGTTGAGTCCTACTTTTCCATGGAAAAGAATGACCACAGGTTTCTTTCAGAGAGAGCAGGGTTTTACTGCTTAGTAAAAGGGTTTCAGATAGTGCAGGGTTTTACCGCTAAGTAAAAGGGTTTCAGAGAGTACAGGGTTTTACCTGCACCACACAACCCTTCCTAGCAAACAGGTGCAGCTTTCTAACCAGAGGGGCCATGGTGTGGGAGGTCCTTCTGTCTATATGTTGCTTTTATTGGTTAATGAATAAAAAAGCTGTGTTGGCCTGTGATAGGGCAGAGTAGAGCTAGGTGGGGAAAACTAAACTGAATGCTGGGAGAAAGAAGGCGGAGTCAGTGAGAAGCCATGTAGCCCCGCCAAAGATAGATTCCAGATGAAACCTGGCTGATAAGCCACAACCACTTGACAATATACAGATTAATAGAAATGGGCTAAGCAAAGATATAAGAGCTAGCTAGCAAAACACTTAAGTGATTGGCCAAGCAATGTTTTAAATAATATAGTTTCTGTGTGGTTATTTTGAGTCTGGGCAACCAGGAACAAACAAGCCATTTCCCACAAGAGGACCAGTCATTTATGCACACATTTTCCTTATTTCTATTTCCATATTTCTATTTTAAGTGGTAGTAACCCCATGAGTTTCTCTCTCCCATGTGCTTCTCTTCTGAACCTCAAAGTTGTTTTGAGACTCCATTTAGGTGCTCTCTTAAATTTGTTTGTGTTGCTCTAACAAAATACCTGATACTGGGCAGTTATGAATAAGTCTGTTTCTCACCATTTGTGGGGCTGGGAAGTCCAATACCAATGTCCAAGCAGATTTGGTCTTTGGTGGGAGATGCTCTCCACTTCCAGGGTTGTGTTAGATGCTACATCCTTCAAAACAAAGTACTTGTGATCTCTATACTAGAAGTGGCAGAGGGCAGAAGAGATAAGGCCATGTCTTCACAAGGCTCAAGGGATGGAAAGTCAACACCGAGTGAGGAGTTTCTTACCCCTTTTCTATAACATCACTAATCCACTCATAAGAATGGAGGCCCGACAACTAACCATTTCCTAAAGGAATAATTTATATTAACAGAACTCTGCATCAACGCTTGTTTGTATTCTGACAAACCCCTCCTTCTCCCACTGTGCCTCATGAATGCATGCCCCTGCTGGAAAATGAGTGCTGTGTTTTCAGGGCAGATAACCATAAACCCGAGAGCATCGCTGCTATGGTAACAGGAAAGCTTTCTTGGAGCCCAGCTCACCACATTGGTGATCAGTTTCACATGTGACTTTGGGAGAGATGAAGCCTCTCCAAGCCCATATTTAATCTTCTTCTATTTAAACTGATCCTCCAGTCTTCCTCATCTCAGCTAGAGTCAACCAAGCCAAACACCTGGAGCTACCAGTTACTCTTCTTCACAATTAATGGCCAATTATTTAACAAATTCCATCAAAATTTCATTCAAATTATGTCCAGAATCCAACATCCCACCACAGCCACTGCTGACACTTTTATCTCTCTGGTTCTCATGCTGCCTTTGTCTCTCTACAGCCCAATCTCTTCAGAGCATGTGGCAATCCTTTTCAAAACCTAAGCATGGTGTGATGCCTCTGCTTGTGTTTAGTTCACACAGCCGGACCCCAGACATGAACACTTCACAACCTCACTCACAACCTGCTCTTGGCACTTCTAATTCCTCCTGACACCCACTGCCCTCGTTTCTGCGTCCTACCTACACTCAGCCTGTATTCCGTGTTTGGGAAGCAGGGGGTTTTCCCAGCTCTTGGTGATTGTGGTAGGAATTTGCCTCCTCCACATACTAACTGCAATCTATTACATACTATTTTATGCATTTCTATTTTCAGCATATTATGTAGTAATAACCCCAGTATGTCTACTGATTCACTTATACCCTTTTCATTAAGAAGTTGATCTAATTCCTTTCCTTCCATGAAAGGGTACGTCTTAGCTACGGCCTAGGCAAATAGTGCTGAAAGTGTTGCATGCCTCTGAAGTCCCATTTCTGTGCTAGCTAGCACACAGGCTCACCTAGCCCATCTCCCAGTCCTAAGAAAGGTGGGTAAGTATAGGGAGCAAACATATGATCTAAGACTCTCCATGGAACTAAGACAACTGGGTTTGTTTACTTTGACGGTCATAAAGAAACAGACCTTACTAGTTTATCATTGCTTCAAGAGCTGAAGGGAACGAGGAATGATACGATCAGTACGGAATTATTAGCTCAAAGAGGATTGGTAATAGGCAATTCTTGAAGGACAGTCATGGCTACCTTCCATATGTTTCCCCTAAGCATAGCATGAGTATTACTTGGAGGAATAACACATGTAAATCATGAAATAACTGCATCTAGCTAGTGGTGCATCCCTGACATAGATCCAAGTACCCACTTTACTCTCAATGGTAGCATGCTCTTCTCTCCTCCACAGGCTTGGGGTCCCCAGAAAGTCCTGCTCCAAAGGACAGTTCTACCAATACTGGCATCAACTGCTGTTCACAGATGTGTATCCATTGCTTACTACTGTACCCCTTGTATGTAACACCCTGTGTGGCATGTAGCTGGCAGTTTTATGCATACATGCCACATATGGAAGTTGCCATTATATCGGACCCCCAACTACTTGAAAATGCAATGGAACAGATTAGTTTATCCCAAACCCTAGCAAATCTTTAATGCCTCTAAGCCCAGGATCTTCCCACTATCCCAAAGCTACTGTTATTTGCTCAAACAGTTGGAATGCCTTTGAAAAGTCCTGCCATTACTGTGCATCAACATGCAGTTAAATGAATGGATTACAATTTTCTCTGCTCTACCAAATCCTGCGTCTCATACTGTGTCTCATGAATGCACGGCACTGTTGGAAAATGAGCACTAACTGTGTATTCAGGGCAGTTAATGGCAAATTTGAGCAAAATGTTGCTATCTTGATAGGAAAGATTTCTTTGAGCTCTACTAAGCATTTTTGAAAGCAAATTGTGTCAGCAGACTGAAATTACATGCAAAATTATCAACACTATTCACATATGATAGGCAGCCACATGTAAAGATGAAAGTTTTAAAAACGCAGGAGAGGAAGCTGAATATCAGCTTCTGCCTAACTGGCTCCACTCCAATGCTCTGCTCAAGGATGAGCTGTGAAATGCAAACTATTATGGACAGGTAAGGAGAGGCTTCAGATAGCACCGGAGGAAGGGTCACAGCTGACTGTACACAGCTATTCCTGTGTTGTATACTACTTTGTTGTTGTTGTTTGAGCTAGGGTTTCACTGGTGCCTGTCCTGAAACTCACTCTAGATCAACCTGGACTCAAACTCACAGAGATCCACCTGCCTCTGCCTCCCAAGTGCTGGGATTTAAGTCGTGTACCACCACCTGGGTTGCATACTTTTAAAACTTACTGGGTGCTTAATGGGATTTGTGAACTCGGTATGTTGTTTTTTATTTACACACAGCATGAGTAGAGTGGTGCATAGAATAGATTATTCTATGTTAGTTTTTCACATTCTAGAAAATATTAATTATAGACATCAGTAGTTGGCTAATTCAGTCTGTTGGACATAACACTCCCTAGTTGTTCAGTCATAACACTTAAGGGCAAACAATGTAAGTCCTAGGTTGCTTGTTCTCTGACTTGATCTCTTAACTAAACTTTTGACGTTCTCATCGGATCCTGAAAAACAAGTAGAGTCTACACATGAAGTTAATATCTTCAATTCTAAAAGATACATGATACCATGACCATCTGAGTAACTCCAATTTTTTAGGAAATAATTTCTTGAGGTACAATATTTCCTTGTATGAGGATAGCTAAGACTTAACTGAATACCTGTCACATGTCTGGTACTTGCTCAGATCAAGACTTTCCAACCTTAGTACAACCTTTTTATTTTATTGAAAATAGATTTTTTTTCATATAATATATTCTGGTTATGGTTTCTCCTCCCTCAACTCTTTTAGTTCCTATCTAATCTACACTCTTCCTTTCATTATTAAATACAGGTCTAAGAAAGAAAAGGAAGGAAAGAAGAGAGAAAAAATATAAATAAAATAAAAACAAATCAATAGAAAAACAAAACTCAAACATAGTCAAAGGAAAAGTGTAAGAAACATATTGACAGAGACACATTCGCACACACAGAAATCCCACAAGACACGAAATCGGGAACTCTACTATATAAACAAGACATGTAAAGCAGTGGGGGCTGGAGTGACCAAAGCATTATGAGACAAACAACAACAAAAACCACCCCAAGATCAAAGAACCAACCCTCCCAAAATACCACTGAGTTTGTTTCTATTTCCTGTTGGCCATTTAACTGTTGAGCTTGGGGCCTGCCCGTAAGTGTGGTTTGTACCTAACGAGACTCCTTTGAAGAAAAATAAGTTTTCCTTTGCGAGTGGTGATCATTTGGAGATAGTTTCTGGATTGGGGATTGGGGTGTGTGTCCGCTTCCCCTCACAGCACTGGGACCCCATCTGTCTTAGGCCTGTGTACGCTGCCAGTCTCTGTGAGTTCATATGTATTGGTTTTGTTGTGTAGAGAAGACCTTGTTTCCTTGGTGTCTTCCATCTCCACTGGTGCTCATAAACTTTCCATCTCTAATTTTAGAGAGTCCCCTGAGCCCTGATGGGAGGGATCCGATGGAGACATCAACTTAGGACTGAGTGTTCCAAGGTCTCTCACTCCCCGCTTTGTCCAGTTGTGGGTGTCTGTATTTATTCTTATCTACTGCAGGCAGAAGCTTCTCTAATGGGTGAACAGCCCACTGATGTGAGTATAGCAGAATGTCTTTAGAAGTCATTTTATTGCTGTGTTTCCCCCCTAGGTCCATGGCCTTTGTAGGGCTCCATCTCATGGAATTGACCTTAAATCCAAGCAGACAGTGGTTGGTTACTCCCATAAGCTCTGCGCAGCTACAACACCAGTGTATCCCACAGGTAACTCAACATTGTAGATTGAAGGGTTTGTAGCTGCAACTGTCTACATTTCTCCTCTGGTAGCAAGCAGAATACCTTCCAATACCATGAACACTAGTCGGTAGGAGCGAAGGCTCTAGATAGACAACGGCTCAACTTCTCTGTTTAATGATTGATGTAAATGTTAATTCCAGTAGGGTGTTACCATCCGTTTGTGAAGGGTCTTGGCAATAGCCTAGGTTGTGTAGGGTTTCCATGGGGTCTCTTTGGTCAGTAACTCAATTAGATGTAACCTTTCCTACTTTCACATGGTGGTGAGGTGTCAGGCTGAGGCTTTGTCTCGCCCATTATTTGGTGACAATTCTGCTATAGTAATTGCATCTTACTACATTTAGCAACATCTCTAGCCTCTCTGCTTCCTACACAGGACCCACCTAGACAAACTGAAATCTCTCCAGAAATGCTAAATGTTTCCTGACAGGTAAATTTGCCTCCACTGGAAATAGCCACTTTAGCTACATCTAGTTATTTAATCGTGTGAACCAACTCTGTGAGGTAAACAATATTCTCCAATCATTATCAGTCAGGTTCGTATAACTGTAACAAAACACCTGAAATGGCCCATCAAAAAGAAAACAAAAATTGTCATAGCACAGTTTGAGAGTTTGGGCTCAGAGTTCAAGTCATGTGGCCCAACTGCTTTGGGATTTGTGGCTGAGCAGTATACAAAGGAAAGGAATGTGTTGTGAAGGAAGCTACTCACTCATGACAACCAAGACCCAAAAACAGAGAAGGGGCTAGAATCTCAGTATCACCTTCAAGATCACACATTCAGTGACCTAACTTCCTCCTGCTATGCTGAAGGTTAACAGTGCTTCCGGCTGGAGACTAAGCTTCTAAGGCACGGTGTGGCACAGTGAAAAGACAAGAGGAGCTAAGGGGTTCGGTGACCTGACTAGGGCCACAAAGCCAGTGATAAGAGTTGGTTTGGCCCAAGGAAGCCAGACTTCATGAGTTCAGGACAAGTCTTTTTTTTTTTTTTTTTTTTTTTTTTTTTTTTTTTTTTTTTTTTTTTGGTTTTTTGAGACAGGGTTTCTCTGTGGTTTTGGAGCCTGTCCTGGAACTAGCTCTTGTAGACCAGGCTGGTCTTGAACGGACTCACAGAGATCCACCTGCCTCTGCCTCCCAAGTGCTGGGATTAAAGGCGTGCGCCACCACTTTATAACTGCTTTATCACTACAGAGACGGGATCCTTTTGTGACTTTTTCATCTCTGAGAGCTGGTCTGGGATTGAAATGACAAGGGTGACCTTTAGCTATAGAGCCTGGCTCTCCCTAAATTAAGGAATGTGTAAAGTCAAAGATTTACATAAGAAAACCCCCAGTTTAGTAACTTTCCTCCAGTACCTTCCACAAAACTTTGGACTGAGGCAGAGCAGACAGTATAGGTGGCCTCCTTTCTTAAGGGATTATCCAGCCTACCAGACAGCATGATTCTCACTGTTAGATTTCTTCCTCTAATTGGAGAAACATACGTATCTTCCAAAGGGAAGACTTCATTTGTAGATGACCCTTGTTAAAATGCTAATATGTGTATTAAGCTCTATTTGTCTTCATTTAAATAAAGTGATCACATTTACTGTGTCATTTAGTAAAGCTATTAGAAAGTAAATTACAAAATAGCAGACTTCTGAGGGTCCAGTCAGGACAGGGAAATGTAATTAGGGGACTGCCAAGGAAAGCTACCTCTAGGACTGGCAATGTGGTGTCAGATGATTTGGGACAGATGTGCTCTGTAGGAGACAGGTAACCAGCTGCCTTGAGGACCAATGGTGTCTCCCACCAGAAACTCCGCCCCTTCCTCTTCTTATCTTCAGTTTCTCATCTGCCACTTGCTCTCCTTTCTGGTATCTCAGTTTTCACCTCACACTTCAGTTTGATCAGGACAGGTCAGCAAAACCGTATGTCCCTGGAGGCATTGCTCGGAATGGTTACCTACACGACTATCCATAGATCTCTACATCTGGAAACCCAAGTGTGAGTCTGTCCTGGACTCAGCTCTTCCCCGGTCTTGGAAGACGGATGATGCAGACACCCACTAGCTGTGGGTGGTGCCCTTCTGACTCCAAAGTTCCCATCTTGCACAGGAAGGCTAAGAGCGATCACTCCTCCTCTACCCTTTCCCTCAAGAGTGAGAGGGAAACGACTCGTTGTCTCTGAACAAGAGAGTGTAAGAAAATCATTACAGGAAAAGCTTCCGACCTAGGAATGCCGACTGTGAGAATTTTTCTTCAAAAAAAAATGGAATGGAGTAAAATGCCACCAAAATTTAAGCTACATATAATTAAGCACTTTAAAGCTGTTTAGTTTTTTCAAGAATTCAACAGTAACAGAAAACTACTTTAAAAATATGGACTCAGGTAAGAGGAAGGATTTTATTGTGGAGGTCTCAAAAGCCAAAATTTAAAGAAAAGGAAAAGGAAAGGAGGGAGAGAGAAAGGAAGGGAGGGAGGGAGGGAGGGAGGGAGGGAGGGAGGGAGGGAGGGAGGGAGGGAGGGAGGGAACAGATACGCTGATAAAAAGCCAGTTTGGGTGGTTAAGTGTGGGAGTGAGCAGATAACCCTTTCTTACACAAGCACTGGCAAGTCAACAGCAAGCAGACATAAGACTGGTGTGTGTGCATCTGAAGAAGCTGCCTTGGGTTTGAGAAAATCAGGGTAAAAAGATAAGCATAGAGAGCTTACATTTTTAAAAAATAACATATTTTGCAAGTATGATCTTTGAAAATCGTGGCCTTAGGAAATCTGCTTTGGCAGGAGACTGCAGAGGCTCCTGTGGAGAGGAAGTGAAAAGGGTGGCCGTACAAACAAGGGCTGCTGGCACATTCAGAGCGCAGGGGATACTTCACAGAGCAAAACACAGTCCTAAGTAAATGGGCTTCAGGCAATTTCAGTGTTAAGATAACATCATTAAGAGCAGAACAGATTGTGCTCAGACCCTGCTGTTTATAATTAACACGTTGCTTCCAAATACTCCTGGGCCCCTGGTAAAGAGTCTTCTGCTCACATCTACCCAGACCAATCAGAGTGTTTCCATCAGAGTCCATGCTGGGCCAGCACCTGTTTGGACAAATCCAATACAGCCAAAGAACTCCTCTCCCTGGCCAGCTAAGTAGGTGGATGAACACAGCTTGGCTTAGTCATTGTCACAGTGTCCATATGGCTTTGAGGTTTGTTTTCACAAGAAATCATATAAGTATTTTATTATGTCAAAGTTCACGGTCCTAGAAACAAAAACAGACAGTACGTTAGCACCCTTGCTCTCTGCTGCTCAGCTCTGTGACTGCAAAGCACGTGGGACGTAATTTACAACTGGACGATGCTGTCGGATGCGCCAGGATAGGGGTGGCACGGGTTTTAAAATACAACCAGAAACACAACTTTTAAACCACTTTTGACCACACAGAAAGTTACTTTGCTTTAAAATAACAAAACCAAAGTTAGGCTACTCAACATTTTGTATTTGAACTATACTGCAGAAAGTTTGGATTTTATTTAAAAGCCATTTGCTTTCTGCCTAATAACCGGAATAAAGTAATTAGAGATGCAAAAGTATTTAAATCTTGTTTGCCTCAGAACATTGTCTGTCTCCAAACACCTGTGTTATCGTCACACAATGCACAGCTCATCAGTCCTCATTTCTGGCTTTCATTATCTTCAAGTCTCTAACAGCAGCTGACCTGTATGCACATTTCAACTCAATCTGTATGATCCAAGAATATGATACAACAAACAACGTAGATGTATATTTTTATACTCTGACGGCAGGCAGAATAAAATAACAGAGGAAGAGACATATAATTATTTTTCTTTCTCCAAACTCATTCTTCACTATAAATATTCAGACTTGGAGGTTTATTATTTGACAAAATGATCAAAATAATTAGATATAATGATCTAGCAATAAGTATAAAATTAAAGCCTTAAATATTCAGCTCTGCAAAAATAATTATCCATGCGAGAACAGCCTTTTAGAGATACTAATTGCACATTCTTATTTATTAAACTAACACCAATTATTCTCTTTGTCTATCATTTTATAATACACTTTCTAAAAAAAGTTTCTACAGAAATGACTGACATACCAAATATTTTTAAAAAATATGGACAGGAAACTATAGATACTGCTTTTGGAAACACACTTAAAAATAGCTCAAATTGGGGAATGCTCTGGCTCCTGTGAACCCAACATTAGACTGAAGACTGTCTTTCATCAGAACAGCGGCTCCCTGAGAAACACCAAAACCTCCTAAGTAGCATACAGAGACCCTGTCGGCGCAACGTGACAAGACCGCCACGGATGATCACGTCAGTTAAGCTCTCCCAAGCAGAGACACGGCCTGACATCGTAACACTGCTAGATTCTCACGGCCTTCCTTCACTTACCTCTCAAATCTACTGGCCATAAAGTCCCTAGGAAAAAAACAGCGAAAAACCCTTTTCAGCCAGTAATCTGACTTACCAAGGGTCTTAAGAGAAACCAGATACAGTAAGCTACGTTTTCTCACCACAAACTAGAGTTCTATTAGTATACCTTTCTGAAGACATTCCCTCTGATGGCTTTCAATGTAAGATTATGAAGCAACAAAGTCAAATGGACTTAATGCCTTTGCCTTTGCCTTTTTTTTTTTGTTCTATGTGAAAGCAAAAGTATGGAAGACACTAAGTTAAAAACAACTTGAATCCACTGGGAGGCCCTCTATATTCCAAAGCCTTACTCAATAGTAGTAAAAAGTGGTTAATATGAAGACACATCTACATCCTAAGAATGCATAAAGAGAACGCAGAATCCACTGGAAAATGTTTGTCTAATAAGCTAGGACTAGAAAAATTCATAAACAAATAAAAACAGATTAATTGGTTAATAGGATTCTTTTTAATGTTTCAGTAATTATTTGTATGGCTATAGCACAGTTTATGCAATAAAATGTTAATAAATGGAATGGCTTTAAACACCCTAAGCAACTTACAAACATGCAATTATAGCATATTAACTGTATTCCATGTCAGTAAGCCAGCACCAGAAAATCAAATCAGACTGCGACATTTCTTTTCCTCAAAGACTGACTGAGGGATGGGTGGCGGCTCAGTGTTAGGAATATGTCCTGCTTGTGCAGAGGACCCGAGTCAGAGCTCCAGCACCCACGCCTGGATTCCTGATTTCAGGGAGATCCAACATAAAAACAGATCTATATGTAGGATTCACAAAGCCCAGAAGAGGGCACTGAAGATAGCTGTGAGCTGCTAGCCATGTGGGTGCTGGGAACTGAACTAGGTCCTCTCTCTGCAAGAGCAGCAAATCTCTTAACCACTGAGCCATTGCCCTTGTAGGAACCAAGTGAGTGACCAGGGAACTGAATCTCTGTGCAGCATTTACTAACCAAGCTGTGCAAATGCTTCCATGGCTCACCCAGTCCTCAATAAACAGGGGACTGTCAACTGAAACCATTTCACCAGCACAGCCATAGAGGCAGAATCAATCACCATGCTGCAGGCGAACACAGGAACTGCTCACAGGGCAAACAACCCACTTTAAAGGAAGCTTTGCTCTGTGGAACCTGTACACCTGTACTCGCTCTGGCCTTAGATACATACCAGATGCATATAAATACAACTTTGACTCCAGATAATGTTCAGTGAGTGCAGGAGGGTCTGATTCCCATGAAACACAAACTATTAATACAATGTGGATGACAATTTCTTGTAATCCTTTTTGTATGTATGTGGAATACATGTGTGTATGTAGGCTCGCATGTTTACGAGTGCACATATGCTTGCATGTGTACATGGAGGCTTGAGGTGGACACTGTGTCTCCCTTGATCAGTTTCCACATTACTGAGGCAAAATCACTTGCTAAATCTGGACCTTAGCAATTCCAGCTAGTCTCGCTAGCCAGCTCCGCCCAGACGGATGTGCCTGCCTCCCAAGTGCTGGGATTACAGGCAGCTGTGGAATCTGCCCAGCCTTAACCAGGTTCTGGTGGTAACTCTTGTCCTTAACCTTACATAGGAATGTTTTATTTACTGAGCCAACTCCTTAGCCTTCCTAGGGGTAATTCTTCAGTCAGAATTGAGAACAGAATCAAACCGTATAACATATATTTAAGAATTTAGTTTTATCTGTATTTTATTTCACTTTATCAATTCTGTTTTCACAGAAAAGACTTTTTTCTCATGATTTCAGACTTTGGGGGTAGTTTTGAGTCCGCTTCTTTAGAAATAAGTTTCTTAAAAAGAAAAAAAAAAAACAACAACAAAAACCAAAACCAAAAAGCAACTTTATTTTACACCCTCGAGGCATCTCACAGTGTCTTCCCACTATGGGAACTGGAAAGCCTGATTTTCACCTCACGGTAAGACCACTCCATAGATGGCTCCCACAGGCTCCTTGGAGGTTAGTTCTCTTCATTCTCTACTCCACGTTCTAAGTCCTTTTTGGAAGCAGCTGGCTTTCCTAACCACCCTTTCCCTTATTCTGGTCCTCTGTCTTTGATGAATCCCCTCTCTCATTCTGGGCATTCACTAACACATGGCGCCCCCTCTGTCTTTGATGAATCCCTCTCTCATCCTGGGCATTCACTAACACATGGCGCCCCCTCTGTCTTTGATGAATCCCTCTCTCATTCTGGGCATTCACTAACACATGGCGCCCCCTGAATGGTAACTTTCTTTTCAGTCCACCTCTCTACTACATGCCAGGCGGTTCAGTCACGCGAAGCTGGTGTCCTTATGTGAGAACCCTGCCCTTGAGACCCAGACAATCCCAGTCAGCAGCCTTCTCTCTACTTCCTTACCATTCTCTAGCCACTGAATAAATTTAGTACCTACTTTCCTTTGCTTTGCACCCTGTTACCTAATAAATTGTCTGCATACTGGTCTTTTCATCTCTAATAAATGTACTCGGAGATATTCTACCTCTCAGAACATACCTCTGAGATATTATTTGTTCCATTTCAGGAATCTGGGACACTAGGGATAATTAGGTTACAAACCCCTTCATTTTATTTTGACCTACAGATATTGGTTCCTGGCTGGTTTGCTTTCCCTTCTGTCCAGCTCAGACTCCATGGCTCATTACGAGCTCACGTGTTAGCATCTACTCAACTCCTCCGGCAAGACCCCAATGTTATGTGATCTCAATTTCTATTCTTCCCAGCCCTGGTAGTCCAGCACATGGAGGACTGCTGAACAAGATCACAGGTCTCACAAACTGACGCCACTGGAAACTCAAGGTCGAGAATTTCAAGCCCTCTCAGCATGCTGCTTTTCCCAGCGAGCACTGGCTGCCATGTGCAGGGCCATGGATTCCAACATCACACACTTTTCTCAAGCTGTTTCCAGCTCTGCCTTCAGTCACAATTCCTGCCTCTCCCTCATGGAGAAAGCAGAAGAATCAGGGGAGAATGCCAAAGAGCAGCTGAGTCCACGGTGCTCTGCTCTGAGGCCAGAGCATACTGCTGCCCCATCGTGGGATCTTTCAACTCCCTTCTTTATCCCATCCTTACACAGTACTGCAAAGATTTTTGTGTTTTAAATTATTCTGTTTTGTGTCATTAACTTTCCTATATTTTTCTTCAGCATTTAAATATATTCCTATCTTCAAAACCACACTGACTACATAAACACACATGCTGCGGCTCCACCATACTTGTTTCTTCATCTCAGAAGAGCCTAGACAATGTTTGCTGACAGTAGGATCACGGATATTAAGTGCATAAAATCTCTCTCTCTCTCTCCATGTTTTATTTCCCATGAAGCAACATCACAACACCATGATTTAACTTTATGTATACATATGCAGACATCTAAATGCACACACACACACACACACGGTGAGGGGGACTAAGATAAAGGAGACAGACATCTGATGTGGGAGAAAGAAGGAAGAACAAGAGATGCAATTGAATGAATGTAAATGTATGTAACACAAAAGCAGAAGGCTCATGGTAGCAGTGGCGGGGGGTAAGGGACTAGCACATCAGGGGGATGGGGAGGGAGTGGAAGGGAGTGGTGAGGGAGTTGGGGAGTAAGAACAAGTATAACAACATATATTAAGGTATGTATATGAAAATATCAAAATGAAACCCATTACTTTGTTAATAAAATGCTAGTGATTTTTCAAATAAAAATAATTATAGTAGAAAATAGTTGATTCACTATAATCTATATTATAAAGACAGTAAACAGAGGCAAATTCTATGCAAAAAGAACAGAAGGGATGAAATAATAAATATGAGAAATTAAATTAATAACACTATAGAATTATATATATATATGTGTGTGTGTATGTATACTAGTCTTTGGATATGTATTCAAACAAAATGAAAATGGAGCTGGGAATGCTCTTGTAGCTTCATTTTTATGATTAATACACTTGTTTATTTGTCTATACATGTATCCTTTTTTCCTGGTGGAAATGGTTTCCTTTCTTTTTTTAAACTTTTTTTACTGATTTTATTGAGCTATACATTTTCTCTGCTCCCCTCCCTACCTCTCTCATGGTCCCCATGCTCCCAATTTACTCAGGAGATCTTGTCCAGGATTGTAATTTGTAGGCTGGTTTTCTTTGCTTTATGTCTAAAAGCCACTTATGAGTGAGTACATGTAATATTTGTCTTTCTGTATCTGGGTTACCTCACTCAATATGATGTTTTCTAGATCCATTCATTTGCTTGCAAATCTCAAGATGTCTTTTTTTCTGCTGTGTAGTACTCCATTGTGCAAATGTACCACATTTCCCGTATCCATTCTAGGGTCGAGGGGCATTTAGGTTGTTTCCAGGCTCTGGCTATGACAAACAATGCTGCTATGAAGCGGTGTCTTTCTAATCAACACAACTGAGATGGACTGGGGTGACTTGACCCCACCGCAACACTGCAAGTGTCAACTGTGCCCATCGTGCTCTGACTGCCCCTCCCTTCCTCAGTCTCACAGGCATGTGGAGTCACACATATGACTCTACAGAACGACCTCACTCACCTAGGCTCTACCACGATCTCTTCCTCACATTTTTTCCTTCAAAAGTAAAATGCTTAATAACTGCACAGTAATTTTCCTAAGAAAATAAATTATTGACCAAT
Source organism: Chionomys nivalis (assembly GCF_950005125.1). Taxonomy (NCBI): domain Eukaryota; kingdom Metazoa; phylum Chordata; class Mammalia; order Rodentia; family Cricetidae; genus Chionomys; species Chionomys nivalis. Next base: position 17,009,404 of record NC_080111.1, on the reverse strand, counting down.
GTAATAATTTGTTATTTTGCTGGTTGGCTGTCATTATTTTGCTTAACTGACACAAACTAGAGTGATCTGGGAAAAGGGAACCTTAACTGATAAGTTCCCATCAGATTGGTCCGTAGGTAAGCATGTAGGGTAATTTTTTTGACTAATGATTGATTGGTCCTGGGTGGTATAAAAGCAATAAATGATTCATGGAAAACAGAAACACCTCTCCCCCATCTCTGTATGAGTTCTTGCCTCCAGGTTCCTGCCCTGTTTGAGTTCCTGACTTGGTGTCCCTCAGTGATGAACTGTGCTCAGAAGTGTGAGCCAAATAAACCCTTTCCTCCCCAACCTGCTTTATGGTCACGGTGTTCTGTCGCAGCAACAGAAACTCTAAGACAGTAGAGATGAAAACAATGGTAAGATCAGCTTCAAATTCTAGACCTCTGCAACATGGCCGACTACAGGACCATTGCTGAAACGGGAAACATTGGAAGGAAAGCTGAATCCTTCTTTTCTTATTTGTGTGTGGAAACAAGTTAGAGTTTCTGAGTTCAGTCTCGAGTTGGACTGTAAATGTCCAATAAAGGTCAGACTGTGACAAACAAATGGCCGTAAACAACAGGGGAGTTACTGATGGTGGCTGAGCAGTGTGGCTAAAACTGCCCGGGAAGGAAGTGTGTTCTGAGGAAGCCGCCAGGATCAGGCCTCAAGGAACGGCTCCATTTAAAGGTCAGGTGGGGAGAACAGGCTGGCAAAGGAGCCTCAGCAAAGGCAGCGGAGAACAGAGAGACACCGCGGCACCACAGAGTCCAGGAACCTAGGAGCAGAGAGCTTTGAGAACTGTCAGTGGTGGGAGGAATGGAGCACAGAAGAGGGAACACAGACACTCGCAGGTGTGGTGTAAATAGAATCAAGACTCTAGTAGGCAGGAGAGAGTGGTGTAAACTGCATGCTTTACTCCTCGACAGGAGAACAAGGAGGCAGATGTAGATCCAGGCTCAAGGCCGGGGGCAACGCAGTATGGAAGTGGCATCATGGAGGTCACTGAAATGATCTTGTCAAACAAAACAGTCTTGAAGGACTTGGTTTGGAGAGAAGAATCTGCTGCCACTATACAGCTGCAGGGGCAGTGGTATAAACCCAGAGTCACTATACAGCTGCAGGGGAAGTGGTATATACCCAGAGTCACTATACAGCTGCAGAGGCAGTGGTGTATACCCAGAGTCACTCTACAGCTGCAGGGGCAGTGGTGTATACCCAGAGTCACTCTACAGCTGCAGGGGCAGTGGTGTATACCCAGAGTCACTCTACAGCTGCAGGGGCAGTGGTGTATACCCAGAGTCACTCTACAGCTGCAGGGGCAGTGGTGTATACCCAGAGTCACTCTACAGCTGCAGGGGCAGTGGTGTATATCCAGAGTCACTATACAGCTGCAGGGGCAGTGGTGTATACCCAGAATCACTCTACAGCTGCAGGGGCAGTGGTGTATACCCAGAGTCAGGTTTTAGTTAAGGTGACCTGGAATGTCCTTCTGTATATATGTTGCTTTTACTGGCTAATGAATAAAGCTGTTTTGGCCAAAGGCTTAGCAGAGTAAAGCCAGATGGAAAATCCGAAGAGAGATACATAAAAAGAGTAGGCAGAGTCAGAGAGACGCCATGTAGCTGCTGAAGGAGAAAGACACCACCAGAACCTTTCCCGTAAGCCACAGCCCCGTGGCAATACATTGATTGATAGAAATGGGTTAATTTAAGATGTAAGAGTTAGTTAATAAGAAGCCCGAACCATTGCCCAAACTGTTGCAATTAATACAGTTTCTATGTGATTATTTGGGTCTGAGGAGCCAGGATACGAATGCTCAGTCTCCATTTACATTAAGGAAGAAAGGAAGAGAACTGGAAGATAGGTGTCTTACACGAATGCAGAGAGAAACAGGTCAAGTCAGCATAAAAGAAGCAAACATGTGACCCAAGAGTAGAAGACGGCCATGTGGGAAGAGGATGTGCTTACGGTCTAAAGTGTCGTCTTTCAATACAAATGAGCTTTCATACCCAATGATCTCTTAAATCCCACCTTCCAAAGTATTTCAATAATTTCATTTCTGGCCATCTAACCTACTGTCTACAACGTCTAATTCTACATCACTGGAAACCTCATTAGAGGATGTTATGCTGGAGCTTGTTCATTCCTTGCACTTAAATGATCTTTTCTCTTAAGTGACTTTTTATTATACTAGAAAGGGCATTCTTATTTAGCATATCATATCATCTGCATAATGGTGACATTTTGCATTAATAAATACTCTAAACTTACCGTGCAATGGCTCTGATGAAATCTAGAGAAACTGTGCATTTGTATTTTGGTCCATCAAGCTGATCATCATGACCAACCAGGGTTAACAACTGTAGAGTCACCAGGGAAGTAATCTAAAATTGAAAGGGTATTTTTATGAGAAATTTAATGACATTAAATAATACCTTTATTTACAATGCTACTAATACAGACATAAATGAATCCACAAAGAATACAAGTAATTTAAAATTTGTATACCTAAATTTGTACATATGTTTAAAAACCTAGTTCCAATGAAGAGTATTTAGCAAGAGCCTAGTTTGTTAAGAGATGATTGAAAATATAGTATTTTCTCATATAAACATCATTTGTGTGTGGGCAGATTCACGGGTATATATATATATATATATATATATATATATATATATATACCAAGGATAAATTCAAGAGTTTTTTGTTCTGTTTTGTTTTTGAGACAGCATCTCTCCTCTTAGCACCCAAGGCTCATCAGTTTGGCTAGGTTGGTAGGTTAGTGAGCTCCAAGAATCTACCTGTTTCTGTCTCCTAGGCTCTGAGTTCACAAATGTATGTCATCAGCTCTGCTTTCTATGTGTGTGATGATGATCAAATCCAGGTCTTCATACTAGCAAGAATTTTACTAGAGATAGCTGCAAATGGCAGATGTTTCTGCACAGGGAAGCATCTCTGACTGCTCCAGCATGCATGTACAGGCATGTGTAAGACAGAGGTGATGCATGTACAGGCATGCGTAAGACAGAGGTGATGCATGTACAGGCATGCGTAAGACAGAGGTGATGGATGTACAGGCATGCAGAGGACAGAGGTGAGACTTTTTCCATCCAGTTCTTCAGAAGTCAGTGACAAATCTGACAACCAAGAAGGAGATAAACAAGAGAGCCATTCCTATCCTTACACTCCTAGACACAGAAAATGATTTATAGAGTCTCTATTCCAGCAAGGAAAAGTAAAAGAGGAAAGTGCATAGACTATAAATTAGCATCTTAGAAGGACTCGATCCAGTGGAAGAAAAGCTCCCACAACAACAACAACACATACTCTACTTGAACATTGCCAGCTATTTTTACCATAGTCTGGTTCACAGAGGGTTTGTCATTCAAATTGAGTTTCGAATTGCCCTGAACATATTTCAGAATCAAATACTAAGAAAGTCTTACAGGGTTTGGAAAATAACCACAGGAGAAGAAACTTGCAGTTTCAACTAGATGACAGATTCAGATACACTGCTTCTCTGCATTGAGCACAACTAGCAGCATCCTGAATATAATGTAAGGGTCAATCAAGGAGGCGGACAATTGCAAGGACACCAGGCTCAAGGAGCAACACAAAGGGACAAAGTTGGAAATTCTTTGTCCCAACAGTAGAAAGGACGTCGGGTCTAGAACAGCTGGTGGGCAAGCCAGGAACAAGATTCATGGCCAGACTTAACCTCCCCGTGGATGGAAGGCAACGGTGAGAAATAAACTGGTAAGTCTGTGTCTGGCAAAGCTATCATTTGCAAATGAAGTGGAAAGAGACATTCTTAAACAAGAGGGAATTAGAGAATCTTCCACTGGGAGACCTACCTGTAAAGAAAGCCAAGGGACGTTCTTTAAACAGAAGTCTAAAAGGAGCATTGAGCATCAAAAAGAAAAAATAATAGCAGAGAGCTGGGTAGGAAAATGCAGCACCTCCTCATGGTATAATATTTGGTTAAAATTGTGTAGTTGGAACTTTCTTTGGGCTGCCAGCCAGCCCCAAAATAATGACACGGAGACCTTAGCTCAGGCTTGTCCCACTAGCTCTTTTAACTAAATTTAACCTGTTTCCACTCATCCACATTTTGCCTTAATGCTTTTTAAAATCTTTCATTCCACATGTCCTGTTTTCCTGCTTCCTCCAAGTCTGGCTCGCTAAACCCTGGCCTTTTCTTCTCCCCCACCATCTCCCTGTCTCTCTCAAAGCTAGATCCCTCCTACTCCTTACTCTCTCAGCCCAGAAGTCTCACCTATACCTCCTGCCTAGCTATTGACTGCTTAGCTTTTTCTTTTTTTTAGACAGGCAAAGTAAACAAATGCAACACATCTTTACATAGTTAAACAAATATTCCATTCCACAACAAAATGTAACAGAATCATATATTAAAAGCAATGCTATTTAATAAGTGTAAACATAAAGATGTACATGGAAGAGTAAGTGAACTGCTTCATATATAATGTGGGATCCCCCTCTATATGCTGTGAATATGTTTTATTACCATTGGTTAACAAGCTGCTTTGACCTATGGCAGGGCAGAATATAGAAAGGTGAGAATTCCAAACAGAAATAGAAGAGGAAAGAAGGTGGAGTCAGAGAGACGCCATGTAACTGCCAAAGGAGAAAGACACCAGACCCTTACCTGTAAGCCATAGCCTCATGGCGATACACAGATGAATAGAAATAGGTTAATTTAAGAAGCATGCCTGAGCCATTGGCCAAACAGTGCTGTAATTAATATAGTTTTGTGTGATTATTTGGGTCTGAGTGGGTAGGAAACAAAAGGGCAGTCTAGAAAATAAAAGGACAGTCTCCATTTACAAACATAAAACCCTGCACACCAAATTTTGGAGTAGCTTCAGTTACAAGAGCCAAAACAACAACCTCCACCAACCACTTCCAAACTAAAACACTTGAATAACTTGTATGCCCAGTAAGCTAATATTTAAACCATGGTCCTGGCACGTCACAGAGAACTAAGCAATAAAAACAAAGGGCTGGGGAGACTGCTCAGTGGGTACACAAGCTTAACAAGCATAGAGGACCTGAGACCTAGTTAGTATTCTCCAGCACCCACAGAAAAAGCTGGCACAGCAGTATGCACCTACAATTCCATCTCTGGGGAATGTAAAGACAGGTGGATCCCCAGAGATTGATGGCCAGCTGGTCCAGTCAACTGGAGAGAGATCTTGCCTCAGAGAGTAAGATAGACTGGCAGAGGAAGATGCCTAACACCAACTTCTGGCACACATACCTGCATAGATATGCAAAAGCACATACACCTGCACACACTCCTGCAGCACGAAAGGGGAACCTCAGCTCCCAAAGACCGGGGAAGAAAAGGAAGACTTAACAGCTATCTATGGAAAATAGGGTAGGCAGATCCTTATGATGATGAAAATGGTTTGTACCTTGATTGTGGTGATAAATATGCAGAGCTACAGAGGGAAAAATTTCCTTAACCAAAGATAGAGATGTACACAAAGATGAATGAATAGAGAAAGGGGTTGGAGGGGAAGATTGGTGGTAGTGTGCCCAGGGTTTGATCCTTAGTAACAAAACAAAAGATATATTTTAAAAACCAACACCCCTGCCCCCCAAACAACAGCAACAAGCAAAAACAGCACCAAATACATGGAAAATGATTATATATACAGTGGGGAAACTGGAATAAGATCAGTAGACCGCATCAATGCCAACTTCTTGATTGTAATACTTTTGATTTTTTTTTTTGTTTGTTTTTTGAGACAAGGTTTCTCTTTGTAGCCCTAGCTTCCCTGGAACTCACTCGATAGACCAGGCTGGGCTCAAACTCAGAGATCTGCCTGCCTCTGTCTTCTGAGTTCTAGGATTAAAGGCACCACCACCTGGCCCTTTTGTTTGTTTGTTTGTTTAGTTTTTTTTTTTTGATGAATTGTGATACTTTTGGCTGGATATTTTGCAAAATGTTCCTGTCAGGGAAAATTAATGAAGGACACATGGGAATACAGGGTCTGGATCACCTTTCACAAATGTAGGTGAGTGCATAATTATCCAGAAAAAAAGCTGAACTAAAGATAAATACTGATAAGGTGCTAAGAAACCCTAAAAACCTTTATCTTCATTTCAAAATTTTAAAGTTATCTACAAAGCTACAAAAATCTTTTAAAATTACAACATCTTGTGCCCATATTTATCAGGATTCTTTAATATTTGGATACAATACAACCTTAAGTGGGAAGTCAGCAGTTCCAAGCTGTGAGCCCACACTGGTTTGCACAGATTTGTCAGAGATCTGGAGCAGGTCAAACATTATTTCTTAATACTGTAGGAAGATTACAGTGCAACCCACCCTGACTGGTTTCCCCCCAATTCTTACCTTTTATTTCTAGCCTTCAAAATGACAAAAAATTTATTTTTGTTTAGGGACTATAATTACCACTTACATTTAAGTATATAATAAAAAAAAATTCTTGTGTAAAAATAATTGGAAAAGAAAAATCTGAGCGCTAGAGAGATGGCTTGGAGGTTCAGAGCACTTGCTACTCTGACAGAGGATTCGGAGTTCAATTCCCACCCTGGGCGATGCGCAACCTGTAACTCTGGCTATAGGGATCATATTCTCTCTTCCAGTTTCTGTAGCACAGCAGTGTACGTTCACACAAAATAAACAAGTCTCCCAAAGAAAAATTGAACTAGCTCACAGGACATGGAACTCTTAGAAAGAACACCATAAAGGATGATGGGTATTCTCAGTCCCCAGTCAGCCCCCCCAAGGCTTAATAGTAATTATGTTTCACAATTATGTAATGTGCCATCTTGGAGGTTTACTGGAAGCTTTTTAGAGTTCTTACAATAAAATTTCAAATTAAACATTTCATGTCAAGACCACTTTAAATATTAACAGTGTTTAGCCAAAGCAATGTCTGGCTCTAGGTGCTGGTGACTACTGAAAAATGGTTCACTAAGTCATCTAATGTTTGTTTTTAAGGGCCCTCTGTTATTATTAACCTATATATTTTTCTCTGCTCCTCTCCCTTCTTCTCCGCTCTCCTTCCACCCTCTCCCATGATTCCCATGTTCCCAATTTACTCAGGAGACCTAGTCTTTTTCTACTTTTGGGGAAGTTTTTCTGAGTATGTGTTGCTTTTATTGGTTAATAAAGAAGTTGTTTTTGCCCAATGGCTTAACAGAATATAGCCAGGCTGGAAGAGAAAAATATAGAGAGTAGACAGAGTCAGGGAGAAGTCATGTAGCCACCAGAGACAGACATGACGGAACCTTGCCAGTAAGCCACAGCCATGTGGTGATACACAGATTAATGGAGATGGGTTAGTTTAGGATGTAAGAGCTAGCCAGTCCAATAAGAAATTAGAGCTGATAGGCTAAGGAGTGACCTAATTAATACAGTTTCTGTGTGGTTATTTTGGTTCTGGGCAGCCAGGAACAAACAAATGGCCTCTCTTTACATACTTCCCATGTAGATTAGATCCATGTATGTCTCTCTTAGCTTCTCTGGGATTGTAAATTGTAGGCTGGTTTTTCTTTATGTCTAAAAGCCACATATGAGTGAGTACAATTATATTTGTCTTTCTGGGTCTGGGTTACCTCACTCAATATGATTTTTCTAGACCCATTCATTTGCCTGCAAATTTCAAGATGTCATTTTTCTGCTGTGTAGTACTCCATTGTGTAAAGGTACCACATTTTCCTTATCCATTAAAAAAAGAGAAATATATATGTAATTTATGAGTGATTAGAATTTATAGTCTTTATTTAGAAGTGTTAAGTGCTGAAGAGACTTAAAATTTACTTCCTTGAATTACTTATATCTGAAAATAGACACTTTTATGGAATATAAAAATTTATATTCTTTCTGAGGGATAATACTTTAAAAAAATCTTCATCTTTATATTTAGGATATATAGATATAGATATGTTTTAACATTGCTTAAAGTTATTTTTTTATGTGTGTGGAACAAGTATCTTGCAATTTTTAGTTCATATGAAACAAAATAAAAATATAACCTTTGATAGAAATTAAGAAAAACAAAGCCCTGTGTTAGCGCATTTCATTATTTCTTCTCTTTCACTCTTCCTAAATGACTCATTCCTCAGGGCCGAATCAAGGGCACGCATAGAGACACAGAAAGAAGCATGACAACTACCTACTAATAATAGCAACCATGGGACATCAGTGGTGTGGAACATGGAATGTGTCACCTATACGGGTTCTCTATAGCCCCTGTGCCAGACACCTAAATTTCTCTAGGTCTCACAATTTCCTTAGTACTTAGGACACAATTTAGTACTAATTAAGTATGAAAAACAGCTCCTTTGTCCAGATTCAGAAACAGGCTAATTCTGTCTTTTCCTTCTCCCAGTTCAGGGATACTAAAAATTTCTATAAATTAGAAGCATCTTGCGAATAAGATGAATAGTATTCACCTGCCTATTTTGGAATGTGGGCACTGTTCTACTTTATTTTACATTAGCTTAAAATAATCTGATTAAAAACTAAAGTAGTCTATTATTTGCTGTGTCACGGGTAGAACTAAAGAATATTAGGTGAACAGCCAAGCTCAAAAAGACAAATACTGCAAGTTCTTCATCATATATAAAAGCTAGAAATTTGATTTTTGAAAAGTGAAAAAGCATGGGATAAAACCGGACTTGCTGAACATAGCGGACAATGAGGACTACTGAGAACTCAAGAACAATGGCAATGAGTTTTTGATCCTACTGCACGTACTGGCTTTGTGGGAGCCTAGGCAGTTTGGATGCTCACCTTACTAGACCTGGATGGAGGTGGGTGGTCCCGGGACTTCCCACAGGGCAGGGAACCCGGATTACTCTTAGAGATGATGAGGGAGGGGGACTTGATGGGAGAGGGGGAGGGAAATGGGAGGTGGTGGCGGGGAGAAGGCAGAAATCTTTAATAAATAAATAAACAATAAAAAGAAAAAAAAAGTGGAATGCAGAATAATAGTCACATGACCGTAGGAAGAAAGGCCAGAGAAAGTCATAGCAAGTACCAAGAGCTAATCATCTCACCAGGTCAGTCATGATGAACAAGAGGAGACGTAAACAAAGGTTCCTAACACAGACAAATGCTAGCATGGAAGACACAGATGCTGACTGCCTGGATTATACACTGTACACATGAATTACTACACTATAGCTCATGAATATGCAGAATTATGTGTCAACTAAACGTAAAATATTTACTATTAAAAAACTAAAATATATAACCTTTTCCTTTAACTAGCTCCTATGAAAATTTAAAAATGAAAATCTCTCTCTGCATATACACAGATATATATATATATAGACACACAATTATTTTTGGCTTATGTCTTAAATGGAGCCATATAATATTTGCTTAGTTCATCTTCACTGTGTTATTCTTCTGTTCTTTGTTCTCATCCATGGTGGAGATGAGCTGATTATTTATATCTTAACAATAGGAGTTCATGTACCACAGTGAGGATTTTTTTTTTTTTCATAATCTGAGAGGCAGTCACTAACAAGCCTCAGCTGGAAATGCTTAATGTAAAAACAGTGTGAACCTGTTCCTGGGCTAACAAACTCTTCTTTCTGCCAACAAAGGGAAATCAATTTACAACTGTAATTAATTTTTAACAGGCTCATTATTTTTGTACTTTTATAGGATGGTATATAGGTCAACTGATTTATGAAATACTCCATATTCTAGCTGTTCTGGAAAACCTGTATGATCCACAACATATTAAATTATTTAAATAAACTTAACATGAAGTGTCAGTATGTGAGTTCCACACAACTCAGCAAATACCATAATTGTTGTGGTGGTTTGTGTCATAAATTAGTTGTTTGGCTTAGACTTTTACACACACCCAGAGGGGTGGGGAGAGGGGTGGATGGAAGCAATAGGAAGAGATGGGCAAAGAGCAAATACTATCAGGGCAGTTCAGTTTGAAACTGTCACTGCTGGTTTTGTTTCTTTATTTGTTTTATCTCCAAAAGGAGAAGCATGCTCAAATAACAAAACAAAACAAAAAAATATGTATTTTTATACAACAGAACTAAAAGAAATGGCTTGCATTTTTGGAAATGGTTGAGAATTTTTAGTAGCTAGAAGGATCCTAAGTCCAGAAAAGGAGAATAGGAAGTCATTCATTTAGGGACACTGGGTATGAAACATTCTACACATTCAGGGAAGCTGGAGAAAAATACACAAGAAATGGCAGCAGTTAAGTGGGAGGTGAGTGCTCTTTTAATGATCTGAATGAACAAAGTATCTGATTCCAGAGAAGGAGTTGAACTAATGGCAAGTGGGGCTAAGTGTGAACTTACTGAGATGTCCCAAAGTAAGGAGACAGACCATGAGGCATCAACAGTGACAACACTACACACAGGGAGACAAAGACAAGGGAAGTCAGTGTGACTTCAGAAACAGTTCACAGTGACAAGGATGAAGAAGAAACAAAGTGGCAAATCCTGGGTTGGACTGAGCAGGGCCTTACAGGAAAGGGCCTGCAATGGGGAGTTGGTTTGTTAGATAATGTTACTCATGAAAAAGAAAAGAAAAAGAAGAAAAAAAGACCAAACTGGTGCCTTTATTAGAAAGAGCCTCAAGACAAAGAGCCCAGAGAGGAGCTGGTGTAGGGCTAAGATCTGATGAAGCCAATGACCCAAAACAACGGTGACTGTGATAAAAAGAATAACGTACATTTAACATTTAGGAGAAAAGCATATTGCATATGATCAAACAAATAGGATAAAAGAAAACTCAGAAGTTATTTCTTCATTTGCTAAAGTAAAATCAGAAACATATTACATTTTCCCCTAGTCACGTTAATACACACACACACACACTCAGTAGACAGACAGATGAAGAGATTACTAGTTTTATTTTTTTTAACGTGCAAATGTGGTTATTTTTATGACCATTTTTAAGATTTAAGGCTGAAACTCCACAGAAAAGCTTTAGGGAATGATCCGATTTGTTATACCAGTATAAGGTATATTTGTGATATTCAGATCAATTCAAATTCAGCCATCATATTGGATGGAGAACTTGAGATGCAGGCATATAAGAAGATACGGGTATAAATACAGAGTCCGTACACCATCAATGTGCAAGGAAATTTTAAGACAATTTAAGGGAATAATTAAGACAATTCTGGAGAAGTCCTCTTTCTCATTCTGAACAATCAGGGCTTGTTTCCTACCATCCCAAGAACTCGGCCAACTATCAGCATGCCAGGTGTCTGAAGGCGAGGCACCTGACTTGGGCAGAACCTAGTGTTCTGTCCAGGGGAAAGGACGGTTTGCGCAGTCGCGTGGCTACGAACGGGCAGCAGCAGGCCACTGAGCGCGTGTGGTCGACTACAGATGTCAGGTGCGGCCTCCAAAGAAAGAATGCCAACGAGCTGTATATTGAGCTGTCATGAGAGACTCCCTTAAGCAGCACCAATTCTTCAATCACATGTTTACAAGTGATTGTAAATGTAGTGCACATTTCCACTGTAGAGATTATTACCTGTAACTTTTCCCCTAACTAGTTCTAATGTAGATCTGCCTATACAGTCACTATAGCAATAGTGTGGAACCTCCTAAATATGCATTTGCAAGAAAATACCCATACAAACTTTATGTTTTCGGCCAAAAATCTACCATGATCAAAAAAAAAAAAATCTATCTTTGTTGCATACATCCCCCCACCAGATAAAATAATGTATACAAGCCAGGCGGTGGTGGTGCACGCCTTTAATCCCAGCACTTGGGAGGCAGAGGCAGGCGGATCTCTGTGAGTTCGAGGCCAGCCTGGTCTACAAGAGCTAGTGCCAGGACAGGAACCAAAGGCTACGGAGAAACCCTGTCTCGAAAAATCCAAAAAAAAAAAAAAAAAAAAAAAATGGATACATATTTGGCATATTTATCAGAAGAAATACTATGTTTTGAACAAAGTGGTTATAAAATACGACTTACAAGAAACAAGGCACCAATGGTCGATTACTCAAAAGTAGAGAGTATAATTTATGCGAGGCTTTTCATCTCTTAGGCAGCATTTTACATGTCACTCCCAAGCAATGGCTCTGCTTTTCTAGGGATCAGTAAAAACACCTAGAATCAGACTGCCGCATCCACAAAGGTCAGAGTGGCTTTGCTGAAGGAACGTGAAGGAAGAGTGGGGAGAGTGCGGTTCTTTTACAAACGAAGACAAGAAAAGCAGCCTTGTATCCTGCCCAGCAGCATGATGGTAAGAACACCGTTAGCATCTCTTATGACCAGAGTGCAGCTAGCGGAAGGCATACAACAGCTCCACCCTTCCAATCATTGCTACCCCAGTGGAGGCAGAAGAGCCAGCCTCTTTCAAACAGCATCCCTGCTGACCTATTCATCAGCAAAGTGGACAGTTGCTAAGCCTCTCCATTACCCTGTATGAACTAGAATGCCACACAAATCCACTTGGGCTCGGGGTGGGGATGGAGATATAGTAAGATTAGGAAATGTTAGCGTTTAGATTTTTTTGTGATTTATGTAAATTCACGTGAATAGCATCGAGCACTTGAGTGAGGTATTCCTGAGACGTGGCATGCTGCACAAGTCGGGTGAAGTGGAGCACTGACAAAGAGAGGTGTACAGTCGTCTAGTACCAAACAGAATCACTTCTTAAAGACAAGTTCCACTTAGAGTCTAAATAGATAGTGCCCTCACTCAAAACAATTTATATGACTATCTGACAGCAAGACTTTAGGATGTTATAGTTTATAAATATAAGGTCATATTTCATATGACCAATATATGTATTAGATGGTCATTTAATCAATTATTCCTAGGGTCACCTGATCAGCATTTAATAAATGTATTTATTTGTAGAAATATTCTAGGACCCACCATATAATCTATAAATTAATTTTTCAGGGAAAGTAAATTACTTATAAAAAGTCAATTATTTGGTTAAAGAGCTTCTGGTAAGTTTAAAGACATCTGAAACATTGCTAATGAGGCTGAGGGTCTACATTTTATTCTAAGCTATGTTAAACAGCAATGCAGCTTTGTAAGGAAAGCTATCAAGTGCATAATAGACCATGAAAAACATACTGTTTGTATTTCTATATTGTCCATAATTTATTACATATAATTTAAAAGCTCCGAGTATCAACAGAATTTGTTAGACATAATTAAATTTAAAAGAAAATTACCAAAATGTAGCTCCACCACAGTCCTCAGTCATGCCCCCAACACTGAATTCAGGGCATGTCAGAGGACAAACCCAGCAGATCTTCACCTCCTGGAGACTCGTAAATCTAAGTTACAAGTATTGAGGATTACTGAAGTCAGAGAAGTTCAGTCCCAAATTCACCTCAGTGTGTGAGCCCCACAGAGCACGCAGGCCACAGTCTTCAGCTCCACTGTGCTCTCAGATAAACATGACTGTCTCTACTAGACACATACAAGGCTGTGGAAGCCACAGACACACTTATTTCCTCTTTATTGTTTATACAACACAGTGAGGTGTAGCTGACACAAATATCTATGAGATAGAATTTTAAACAAACAAAATTCAATTACAAGCAGGGGAAAGTATTGACTTTGAAATCTAATTCAATTAAAATAAACTTTATATGCTTCAGGACTGAAAAACATATTAAACAACTCCCATCTCTAAAAAACAGAAAGTGAAGTAAATACAATGGGTGCCTATCTGTCTTTGAAGGAAAATGTCAAAACTCTGGATTTAGTAAAACAACACGCTAGCTCCTCTAAGCAGCGGAGTCCTCCCTTGCAGTTACGCTGAGCAGAGGAGGGAGCATCTACTTCACATATGCTGCTGATAAAAAGGAAAACACCACTCTGCTTCCTGAGCTCCTACCTAGCTAATAAAACAAGTCAGATGAGAAGAAATCTTAAGGTTATTTACATACAATTAATCCAACATGTGAGAGAAAAGATTAAGCTTTAATAAAAAAGCAAATAAATGCAAATATATTCTATTACATAGGATAATGTCAATTAAAAACAGAGAAAGTAGAAACATCTATTTTAAGAAATAAAATTTGTACAGTAACTTATGCTCCATAATGTTTTCATTAATATTTCACAAAAGTAAAATAAATGTACAGGGGATTTTAAATATTTTTATTAAATTCTGTATAACTAAATATGAAATCACCCAGAAATTGCACATAACTGAAAATACAACCATCACCATGGTACATGAAACTGTTTCATAACAATTATGTTTGCTACCTTTCAACAGTTTCTTGTTATTTATTCCTAGCAAATCTTTATAATGATGAAATAATTGTCACCTTAAACAATTACATGAAAGCATCATAATAAGTTTCTTTAATTTTTTTCTAAGATTATGTAAGCATGTACAATTCAATGTCTCTACTTCTTAAAAAAATTTCCTCTTCAAAAATCACCTTACAGCTTGGTATCAATGATTTCAGAAATAAACTAGCAATGCCGTCCTTTGTGGAAAAAATAAGGCAACATGGCTTAATATTTTAAAGTAACTGGGACATGTGACAAACGCAAAGAACTGTACTTGAATTCCTGCTTTAAAAAACAAAGTATTCGAAATTTTTCAAACAAGTTCATCATTTTTCCTCAAACAAGGGGAAAAAATAAACACATTAAAGAATCATAATGTGGATTTAATAAGCTTCTGGAAAAAAAGATAAGTATATTTTATCTTTGAAGGTGGTTTTCAAAAGTCCCATCTCATCAAATTCACAATGTGAAGGTGATACCTGTAGACTTTACGTGTTTGCTGTGGTATGGCACATGCACGTGCGCGCATACACACACACACACACACACTCGTGTAGCAGAGAGAAGGAGAATATAAGAAAACCCCAGGGCAAGTGTGTCGGCCACAGCATTCACCCGGGGAAAGCCCACAGACCTTAGAGAAAACTTTAAAACAGACTCATGACAACGATTAAAGTTATATAAGGATAAAAATTAGGTGTGACTAATATCTAAAATGTTTTTAAGTTTAGTCAAGCTAAACACTCACACGTTCTAAGACGTTCAGGGGTTGCTACTACTGTCTGCTCATCTAGACATGAAAGCATCAGTGAGTGGGCCCAGAATACCCAAGACAATAACTTATTCTCAGATCATCAATTATGAATCATCCTCAGATCTCAAAAATATCTCCCTTAAGACGTTATATTTATAGTTTCAATATAGAAATAATTTAAATGAAATAAAATAAAATAATTTTTGTGATAACTTTAAATGTATATACCATAAATGATCAATTGTTATATGAATGTTTTTATATATAAAGTGTTAAACCAAGCTACAAAATAGCATCTTACTATAAGACAAATCTTTAAGATAATAAACTGAAAAGTAGTATTGTTTCATATAGACAAGCAGCCTAATTCCTTACCAAGCATACTTTACATGAAAGGGTATTCACATGTATGAGTACACACAGCACATACTAAATTTCTTCAAGTCATTCTGCCTTCACTCAAACAAATCAAATGTGGAAAAAATTTAAAATCGCTTTTTTTTAAGTATCAGCAGCAATGCTAAGTTAAAGCTGGTTTCCTACTGCAACGTGAAGCTACAATGCTGCAACACTGCCCTCTAGTGTTCACCCAAATAAGACAGTCAGCACAGCTGTCCTAAGAATAAAGAATTTTACTTCTTGCCAAATAAAGACAGACCTTGGGCCAAGCTGTTTCTTGTATTACTCCCAGTAACGCACACAAAGACTGGTGTGCACTGTTTAGCACAGTCAAAACCCAGAAAAGTTGATAAATCTTGTATCAGAGACCTCTAACTGTAACTGTTTGAATTTTCCTTAGATAGTTAAAAATCTCGAGGAGTCTATTTCTAAACAAGTAAGGTGCCCCAGCATCTTGAGGCACAGTGTATGAGGTGTGTGTGATGTGTGGGAGGTGAGGTGACATTGTGAACAGCACACACCAGGGTTACAGTGATATGGGAGGTGAGGTGACATTGTGAACAGCACACACACCAGGGTTACAGTGATGTGGGAGGTGAGGTGACATTGTGAACAGCACACACCAGGGTTACAGTGATGTGGGAAGTGAGGTGAGATTGTGAACAGCACACACACCAGGGTTACAGTGATGTGGGAGATGAGGTGACATTGTGAAGAGCAGCACACACCAGGGTTACAGTGATGTGGGAGGTGAGGTGACATTGTGAACAGCACACACACCAGGGTTACAGTGATGTGGGAGGTGAGGTGACATTGTGAACAGCACACACACCAGGGTTACAGTGATGTGGGAGGTGGGGTGGCATTGTGAACAGCACACACACCAGGGTTACAGTGATGTGGGAGGTGGGGTGGCATTGTGAAGAGCAGCACACACCAGGGTTACAGTGATGTGGGAAGTGAGGTGAGATTGTGAACAGCACACACACTAGGGTTACAGTGATGTGGGAGGTGGGGTGGCATTGTGAACAGCACACACACCAGGGTTACAGTGATGTGGGAGGTGGGGTGGCATTGTGAACAGCACACACACCAGGGTTACAGTGATGTGGGAGGTGGGGTGGCATTGTGAAGAGCAGCACACACCAGGGTTACAGTGATGTGGGAAGTGAGGTGAGATTGTGAACAGCACACACACTAGGGTTACAGTGATGTGGGAGGTGGGGTGGCATTGTGAACAGCACACACACCAGGGTTACAGTGATGTGGGAGGTGGGGTGGCATTGTGAACAGCACACACACCAGGGTTACAGTGATGTGGGAGGTGAAGTGACATTGTGAACAGCACCACCAGGGTTACAGTGATGTGCAGAAGTAATTGTTTGCTGCTTTAAGCCTCTCAAAAGCAGTGCCAAGTACTCACTTACAGCCTTTTAATATTATTTTATGCACCCCCAAGAAAAAAAGTTGCAAACTCCCAAAATTTTTAAAAATTCAGCCTTAATTATCCTTGTTCACTTTTCAAAAGGTAATTTGGGGACATCTAAGAATTATAATCACACACACACACACACACCATCATGATTCTTTTCTGTTTGGAGTCATCTTTCTCCAAGCTCTCTTCAAGCTAAGGTGAATTTGTTTAAATGTAACAGCTCCCAGTGTTTATTTCAGTCACTGTAGCACCTTGTGTGTTGTATGCAGACAGTTACTAGCAGTAATAAACACTGGAAATGTGTGTCACTAGGGCATGTGTGTCACCAGGATATGTGCGGCACCAGGACACGCGTGGCACCAGGACATGTGTGACGCCAGGACATGCATGACAGTAGGACATGTGTGGCACTAGGACGTGTGTGCATTAGGACATGTGTGGCAGGCAGTAGGACGTGTGTGGCATTAGAACATGTGTGGCAGGCACTAGGACGTGTGGTAGGCACTAGGACATGGGTAGCAGGCACTAGGACATGTGTGACACCAGGACGTGTGTGACAGGCACTAGGACATGTGTGGCACCAGGACGTGTGTGGCACCAGGACGTGTGTGGCACCAGGACGTGTGTGGCACCAGGACGTGTGTGGCACCAGGACACGTGTGGCACCAGGACACGTGTGGCACCAGGACACGTGTGGCCCTCAGGAAAAGACAACAGGATTGGGAGTGCAGACAGCACAGCAAGACCTCGTCTCCACAGAAGGATCAAGCAGGAAGGCACTGACCCAGCCTTTTAAAAGTATCAGCACCTTATACTATCCACAGCACATAACTGGCTAGAACACCTTTCTCCAACTGCACACGCACTATACATACGAACTGTCTATAAATGCCGACTTTATCGCGATGGAACTTTAAGATTCTTTAATGAATTAAAAGCCATCATCACAGGTTCCAAAGTGTGACTTCCATTCCGAGATCAAATTCACAGTGAAGTAACTTTGATGTAAATAATTATTTACACATTACCAGCCATAAAACAAACTGACCACTGCATCTGGGACATGACTGCTCTGAGACCTAGTTACATCATCTTGCCTTTTCTATTCCTGAAACATGCCAAGTCTTTCTGAATCATTTAAGACATCTAGTATGACTACACTTATGGAATTTTCTTTAAATATCAATGGAGAAAAGAAAAAAAGACACTATAACTACTTCCCAAAACCAAAATCCTCATCTTCTACTTCTGGGTTTATTCTGCCACCTAGTGAAATACTAAAAGTTTAGTTAATTCTGGAGAACAGACCAAATAACAAAAAGGGCATATCGGCCTGAAAAGTATACTCATGAGAAATAAAGGTATTATAGAACACTTTCATACACACTTATGTTTTCATTAAACCAGTGCTTACATATTACAACTCATCAATTTAATCAGATGCTTGTTTAATCAGCAGTGATTTTTTAAAATTACTTTACTAAAAACAGAAAAAGAACGAGAAACATTAAATTGCTTTTGACATTAGTTATACTTGTAAATTCTGTGTTACCCCCAAGGGGTCTGGGTTTGGAATTCTCAATACAGCTGCCCCTCAGCATCCTCAGGAGGCTTGGCTGAAGGACTCCATAGTTGTCAAAGCTGAGGACACACAAGTCCCATGTATGAAATAGTATGTACTTACATACAATGAACCCATCTTCAGGATAGTTTAAATCTCTTCTCTATTCCTTATCAAACATAACTTAGTGTCAATGCAACGATCAGATATTACACTACATTTTGTATTGAATCAGAACAAGAAAGGGCCTGCAAATGCTCAGTATACAAACAAGTCACTGTCTTTTTTTTCTGACTGTAGCTGGTTGAATCAGTGAACTCCAAACCAAGCCATACAAAGGGGCCAACCATACTTACTAACAACAATATTCATTGTCCAGTTAAAATATTAACATTTACAGATTTGCACCACCCACACCACCTGAAGAACCAACTAGAAGTGGCGGGAAGACCCCAGGATGAGGCCTACCTGGGAGAAGATATTTGCGGTTGGAGCCACTCTGCTGTCCACGATGCTATACAGTATTGCTAACAACCTGTCCAGTGGAAATGGCTTGGGTCCAAGGAGGTGATTGCTTGTCTGTAAAGAAAAGAGAGCATGAAACTCTTTATACCACACCATATGTCTTCTACACTATCAATTCCCAGTAGTAATATACTTGTTCTCTCAAATATACTAACAAATTTAACCTGTGGGCCTTAAAACATTACCCAATATCATGATTTATGTTTTTGCTGTGTTTATTAGCACCCATTAACTATACACAATAACAGGTTTTGTTATGACATTTTAATACACAGTTAATGCATGTTGATCATTTTCGTACCCTCCCACACCTGCGGATCCTCTCTTCCTATCTAGCTTCCTTTGCACCTGTAATTGTGTTTACTCAGTGACTTTCACTGTAACTACTTACAGGAGCACAGGCACCTTCCAGGGGCTACACCACTGAAGAAATGTCTCTCCCCCCTCCGTCTATCGATTGACTATAAATACCCAGGCAGGAGAATCCAGACCCGCTGACAACTCCACATTGAAGGGCCCTATCTCGTGCAGACAATGCCAAATCTTTTATACATGACTTACAGTTTTCTCTGCTCCAATAAGCAGGAAAAAACTCAACCATTTACAGTCTTGAGCTGCTGACTTTGCCAGATGATTTTTAAAGAGAATGTATAACCAATACTAAGACTTTTCTTTGTTTAAATTAAAATTTATGTGTAGTGTGTGTGTGTATGTGCGTGTGTGTATGTGCGTGTGTATGTGCATGTATGTGTGTGTGTATGTGCGTGTGTGTGTGTATGTGTGTGTATGTGTGTGTGTGCCTGAATAAATGGACGCGCACCAGAGAGACATGCAGGTGTGTGCAGAGGTCATCAGGCGTTAGATTCTGTGATGATGGCGTTACAGACAGTTGTATGCACCTTCTGGGTTCTGAGAATGGAATCCAAGTGTCCGCAAGAGCACCAAGTGCTCCTAACTGCTGAGCTATCTCTCCAGGTCTTAACTTCTGGACTAGAGAATACTATTTAATTCCCCCATTCCTCTTCAGACCAATTCCTCAAAAACATACTTGTTAAACATTTAGTTGACACTGTTTCAGAAGAGTTCAACACAGTTTTTCAATGATTGATAATTAGAAGTACCATCCTAACTTAGCAAATAAAACTAATTAGTGAATAAGCTGCCAGCCTGAAATAATTTAAAATTTATAAAAACTTTAAAGACTGTAAATGTTCATATTCCATAAGATATAATCACATCATTAGGAAATCACAATAACTGAAACTCCATTCTATTAGCAGATAATTTTAAAAGCAGGTTAAGAATTTAAGGGCTTCCTATTAACAGTGGAAAGTAAATTGGGAAAGTACATGCAAGGGAATATATTTAGTATTTAAAAGAAGAATGACTGTAAGCAAAAAACCCAGACCTGATTGATGTGTATGTTATGAATATGTTTTGTTACCAATGGTTAATAAAGAAGCCTGTGGCAGGGCAGAATAGAGCTAGGTGGAAAACTAAACTGAATGCTGGGAGAAAGAAGGCGGAGTCAGAGAGATTCCATGGAGCCAATGCCGAAACTTTACCTGGTAAAAGTCATGAACTTGTGACAACACACAAAATAATAGAAACGGGTTAATTTAAGATATAAGAGCTAGCTAGAAATACGCTTATGCTATTGGCCAAACAGAACTGTAATTAATACGGTTTCTGTGTGATTATTTTGGGTCTGGGCAGCTGGGAAGGAACAAACAGCCTCCGCCTACGCCTGATCAAAGTATAAAATGCAGAATTCACTCAGTTATTTACAGCTAAAAGATAGGTCAGAGATCATTTCCTGTTCTTAAATCTTGTGTGATTCTTCTATCAAATATTTCAAAAACTTAGAAATGTATAGAGGTTTAATACAATAAATACCAATGCAGTAACTACCAAATTTTATCAAATCCAGATGTTACATATGCAGAGAAACAAAACTGAGACCGCGTTACTAGTAAAGTTGAAACCCACTGAACCTATCTTACCGTCCCTTTCTGTCCCTGGAAGAATTCCAATCTAAAGTGTGATGCTTTTATCGCACACTGGTTTCTACAATACTAGAGCTTACATATCTATTAGCAGTGTACAGTACTAAGACTTTAAACTCCATATTAATTATATTATTTGGACGCAGCTTTTACCGCATTCCCCTTTCCCTTTACCATTAAGTTTTCTTAGATTTATTCATATTTTAAATGCAGCCCTAGTCCATTTTTTAACTTTTCCATTTTTATGACAGTATCACTAACACAGCTAGTTATGAAGGCAATCACTACTACAAATATGCCGTGACTGATTCCTGCAATCATTCCTTGTGCACACCTGCATTTATGCAGGAGAACAAGACACTGCTGGGAGCTTATTAACAGTGCTTTCTGGTTTGTTTTGTTCTTCTTGGGCACACAGGAAGACTGTTCCATCGGTACAGATGGACAGAGGCCATTTAAGTGAGGACAAGTGACGCAGGGATTTCCAAGGAGGAACTTTCCCAACCACTGCTCCCTCTGCTGGTAACTTCAGAGGTCACTGTGCTTCATCTGACATCACAGCTGGATATAAGAAGCTGTCCAACTCATACTCAGCTATTCTGCAAGCAAAATTCTGTTGTGGTAAGCCACTCAAGAGGTTTTTTTTATTATTATTTTGTTTTGTTTTGTTCTACAATGCAGCCTAGCCTTACCCTTGACCAATATACAAATTTCACTCATATTTAATTAGATTAGCTATTGTCAACCTACAGAGTAGGCAGACTCTGCTCTATACAGATTTATGGGGCATCTGTACTTAGAATCAATCATCAGTTCATATCAGTGTTTTCAGTGCAGGTGTGTAAATATCTCAATGTTGTTATGTCTGCACCGCGTCAATGAAGACCGGAATTATACCACACTTGTTAGTATTCAAGTTTCTTTTTGCACCATTTACCCTTTTGTCATTTTGTCACTGATTTGTAAAAATACTCACACATTCTAATCACTTGCCTATGAGTTCAAGAGAGTAGGGAGCAGAATTGAAGACTTTGGTGTAGGCCTGGAATCAGATCATGATACAAACTATGAAGAGGTGGGGAGATAATTGAATTTCCTCAAAACCGAAAAAAAGATGGACTGAAAAAATTACCCTTGGGATAAAGTATTCCCAAAGACCAAAGGAAATGAAGAATGCAAACGGCTTTGAAAAGGACAATAATGTATAATGTATATACTCAATGTCTCAAGAAGACAGATAAAGGGAGAAGTGGTAACATGCAAAAAGTTAATGGTCAGAAGCAAAACTAACTCAAGATAAAAAGGAATTTAATCCCAGATACGCTCCAGCACAGCTATCACAATAACAAAGGAAGCAAATTGATGAACAGTGGGAATACAGACATTAGAAAAACGGAACAGACCTTTTTATGGCAGTAACAATGAAAAGCAAAAGATAGTAAAGTTAGTTTTTGCTTCTTAAAGTCCTGAAAACACACCAGTATTTGAGAAATGTATACTGACTTGTTTTTAAGATTGAAAAACAACTCATAGCATTAAGAGTGTAGATTCTAGTCCAAAGTTCTCCACGTCCAGCTGAAAGTGAGGAGCAGTAGCTGAGGCTGCCTACCTTCTAAATCCACTGATTTTAACCTGGACCACTAACCTACTTTAAAAGTTCTCAGCGAGTGTAACAACAGCTTTTCTAGATTCTCCAGAACTTCCATCCTTCCATCTGCTTAATGACCTGAGTATTCATCTATTCTGTGAAATCTCGTAAGTGTTCCCACCTGTGATCCCTTTCTTCACAAAAGACAGACAGGGTCTCACTCTGCAGCCCTCACTGGCCTGGAACTCACTCTGTAGACCAGGCTGGCCTTGGACTCAAAGAATCTGCCTGCCTCTGCCTCGTGAGTGCTGGGATTAAATATATAAAAAGGCACACAAACCATAAATAAATTTATTTTAAAACCATTCTTTGCTGATATCTTGCCATTTATTAGAGGCAAGTTAATTTGTATACTAATGAGATATTTGTTTACATAAGTAACTAAATCTTTCGAAGCAAGAGTAGAGCAACTTCAATGTTCTACAAAGTTGATCAATATTTTGATTTTATACAAATCAGTGCTGAGAATATCACTTTGCCAACACACACCAGATGGAATGGCAGAAGTAGGCTTAAGGTATTTGCAAAGATTGCTTGAAATTCTGTGCTATGCCTAATCTAAACTTCATTAACTCAAACAAACATGTCAAACAGTAATTCTGAAAATCAAGTATTTTAAAATGAAACGACCCAAAAATAAACTAACTTGATACTTATATGCTGAGAAATAATGGTTAAAAAATAGTAAAGATTTTTATTTCCTTTAATTAAGCTATTATAATTTTAAGAGTAGGAAACTTCATATGCGTAGTAAAAACACGGTGACTCACAACAAACAACATGTGTGCTTCACATAGCATGATGGCATGACCCCTCAGGTCAATGCATGCTTGACTTTAAGTGGGCTCTTGAATGTTTAGAAATCTTTTACTATTGACATATGGGGTCAAGACCCATAGTTTTATATAAGCACCTACCTCCAAGTTTCATTGTAGAACTCTCTTTCCTGCTTAAGTGTTTATGGGTTTTTCATTTTTATTTCATTGATAGAATTTTTGTAGGTATTTGAGAGTGGAAAAGAGGAAGGTAAAAGAGTTTAACCGCTGTGTTTAACTGAACAGTACAGGAAGAGTGTTTTCATTAAATAAGTTATTAAAAACTTGGTCAACTCAAGTTTTTTCTCTGATGGAGGAAGGTCATTGGTTAATTAATAAAAAAACTGCTTGGCCTCATAGGTTAGAACATAGGTGGGTGGAGTAAACAGAACAGAATGCTGGGAGGAAGAGGAAGTGAGCTCAGATGCAGGGCAGCTCCTCTCAGAGCCAGACACGATGCAGCCAGCCGCCAGGTCAGACATGCTGAATCTTCCCTGGTAAGCGCACCTAGTGGTGCTACACAGATTATTAGAAATGGGCTAAATTAACATGTGAGAATTAGCCTAGAAGGCTAGAGCTAATGGGCCAAGCAGTGTTTAAAAGAATACAGTTTGTGTGTTGTTATTTTGGGGCATGAGCTAGCCAGACGGCTGGGAGCTGGGTGACAGGAATGCATCCCGCAGCTCCTTCAACACATCTCTGATTCCCACTTCTTCCAGTTTGCTTTCAAATAGTGCACTTAACAAAACATCACTAAATTAAAAGGTAACACTACTGACAGAAAAAGTTCTCATATGCAAATATAATTACACATTCATCCATTTCCTTAATTATCCTAAAATCGTAAGTTTCTCTAAATTAAAAAGTTAAGGGAATTTAAAATATAAATACCTTCTCATGTTTCTTTAGAAAGTTGGTTTTCTTGATTTTCCCATGATGCTGCAAGTAAGGAAAATAAGTTTTTAGATCAAGAAGTTTCCATTAGAAAAGGCAATTTGTTGAAAAGATGCCATACATAAATGATTATATATATCTTTTGTATATATAAATATGACTTTTAGAAATGTTATTTTACTTATTATGCTATGTTTTAGGGTAGACTTAGACTGGAGGAAGGATTACTTTTGCACATAAAGGTTATAAAATACAATAGACAATAGTAATAATTCTTAAAAGAATTTGTTACATTGATCTTAAAACCACATATTCACTGATATAAAAACAGAACTTCCAAAGATAAACAAATCTATTTGTCACTTGAAAGAAGACAGTAATTCATGGATTATACACTGGCTGAGAACATTTGAGCACTCAAGACTCAATCGTCAGAATGGGGTTGTCCTTGCCCTTCAAAGACAGAAGAAAACAACAAAACAACAGCAACAAAACCTGATTATTAAATATTCTCTGTCAGAGAACAAAGGACGGTTCCCTGAGGCTGGAGTTCAGACACCCAGGGCTTACATAAATGCAGATGGGAGTGGCAGCCTGCCTGTAATTCCAGCCTTGGAAAGAGACATCAATGACCACAGTAAGCCAGCTAGCAGACTAACCAGACTGGAGAGCTCAGGACTCTATGGAGAGACCCGAAATGATTTCCAACACCAAACTCCACATGCATGTGCACACATATGCATGCTCACCTTGTCCCCACACATGTGCACACAAACATTAAGATGCTCATACACACATATGAAAAAGAAAAAGAAAAAGTGGAAAGGTTTTGGACTAACAGTTTATTCCCAATTTCCTATCTTCTGTAAAGCAGCTGCTTTCTCCCAAGGTTAGACTGTGTGTGTAGGGCCCTTAGCAAACAGGTCCTAACTGTGTACTTGGTGATCTTAATCTGTGTCCTGCAGAAGTTTACGGAGAAACTTCAAAGCAGTCATTCCTTGTAGCCACAGAGGACTGAGAACCACACAGACAATACCAAACTCCATGGATATTCAAGTTCCTCACTGAAAAATAAGTATGATAGTTGTATAATATACTCTGATCTTTGGATCATCTTAGATTACCTAACATAATTTATTTATTTATTTTCTTTTTGGTTTTTCGAGACAGGGTTTCTCTGTGGTTTTGGAGCCTGTCCTGGAACTAGCTCTTCTAGACCAGGCTGGTCTCGAACTCACAGAGATCCGCCTGCCTCTGCCTCCCAAGTGCTGGGATTAAAGGCGTGCGCCACCACCGCCTGGCTACTTAACATAATTTAAATGCTCTAAAAATCATTAATATATTTATGGAATAATGACTATAAAATGTACATGTTTAGTACATATACAATATTTTTTGAAGCTCATATGTTTGAACCCGCAAGACCAACTGTACTCCTGGGATTTTCATAAGAGTAAGAAGTTACTGTTACCTTAAGGAAGAACCTCCTGTCAGTTCTCGCAGGGTTATAGGAGGCAAGGTATGCAGCAATAAGAATAAACTTAGAGTAATACGGAAGCTCCACATGGGTGTACGCCGAGAGACCTAAGTACAAAACACCGCGATTATCTACCAGGCTACCGTTAGGTGATAAGTGTACTTTACAACCTACCTTCTGACACCACAGCTGTGCCCTGCTACTGCTGCGGACACTGGCACTACAATGTTGAATATTGTTAACGACAAACTTTGCTCTACTTGATCGGTTCCTCCCAATTTCAAGTGTAAACCAGATTATTTTTTACTTTTAAGATTATTTTCTACATTAAACTTTCTCTGAAGGTCTTCTATGACCACAAAATAGGAAATTTTATTTCTACTCTAATTCTTTATTTTTCACATATATAGCTCACACATGTAATATTATGTCATGTGTTAAAAGCTACTTAGATAAAGATAAAAACCCCTATTGACACTCTCCACGGAAGAAACCATATCTAGTGTACTATATACCTACAATTCTATGCACACAAGAAAGTGTGTCACACATTGTGAGAGACCTTACATGAGTATTATTTAAAATATTTAAGTAATTTTAAGCTAACCACTACTTCTCATTTTTTAAACGAACAAAGAGCTCAGTTTGAAGGCACAAAGCAAGTAGTACAGATAAACTACAGTCTGAAGACTCACAGAAGCAGTACAGATAAACCACAGTCTGAAGGCACACAGGAGCAGTACAGATAAACTACAGTCTGAAGGCACACAGGAGCAGTACACATAAACTACAGCCTGAAGGTACACAGGAGCAGTACAGATAAACCACAGTCTGAAGGCACACAGGAGCAGTACAGATAAACTACAATCTGAAGGCACACAGGAGCAGTACAGATAAACCACAGTCTGAAGGCACACAGGAGCAGTACAGATAAACTACAGTCTGAAGGCACACAGGAGCAGTACAGATAAACTACAGTCTGAAGGCACACAGGAGCAGTACAGATAAACTACAGTCTGAAGGCACACAGGAGCAGTACAGATAAACTACAGTCTGAAGGCACACAGGAGCAGTACAGATAAACCACAGTCTGAAGGCACACAGGAGCAGTACAGATAAACCACAGTCTGAAGGCACACAGGAGCAGTACACATAAACCACAGTCTGAAGGCACACAGGAGCAGTACAGACAAACCACAGTCTGAAGGCACACAGGAGCAGTACAGACAAACTACAGTCTGACGGCACACAGGAGCAGTACAGATAAACTACAGTCTGACGGCACACAGGAGCAGTACAGACAAACTACAGTCTGACGGCACACAGGAGCAGTACAGATAAACTACAGTCTGAAGGCACACAGGAGCAGTACAGACAAACCACAGCATTCTCTAAGTCTGGTCATTGTCCTTCTCTCCTGCAGTATAAGACAGGAGGTCACCTGTAAATCAGCTGAAGTGCTTGGAAACCATCACACCATTCCCTTTCTTAAACAGAAATCTTTACATTTTTGAAAATATCTAAAATACATTTTAGATATTCTGAGTAATAAAATCTGGTCAGTTTGATAAAAATGCAGAATAATACCTTCTTTAAAGAAAACAAAATACTTTGAAAATATAAGTACTGAAGAGGACCCTTTAAGTTAATATAAAGTTGGATTTTATTTTAAGTTAAAGTTGTACCATGTAGCTGGATTATTTAGGTGAAAACACTAAAGAAATATTCATTGATTTTTCACATGGTAGAAGCCAATCATGATAGAATCTAAGGAAACACCAAACTGGCATTCAGTCGAAGGAAAAGTGTTAGTGAAAATATCTAGCTTACAAAGCAAACTCTTTTCAGACTCCATTTGCTGACTGAAGACCTAACCATCATGTCTGTAATAGTTTAAACAGTGTCCTGGTAATTCTCAGGGTTTTCTTTGATACCTTTTAGCTGTCCTGGGTCTGTGTCCTCTTCCTGTAACTTTTCCCACTGGGAACTAAAATAAAATAGGACAGCAAAATTAGACTGAAAATACAAGAAATCAATATCCTGCAATAAGAAGAGCCCTATAGAACACATCATTTTCATTCATTAGGAAATAGAAAAATAATATACACACACAGTATACATGTTGTACCTGTACAAAAACATTTGATACATATCAACAGTGTAACAAAATTCCCCACTGTTAATTTTTTAATTACCTTTTTTACTCTAATTACAATAAATAAATACCACTACCCACTCAGTAAAGCTCCCAACAGTTCTAATCACTGCACTGGATACAACTGTACATTAGTTCTACTCTGGGATAACTGATTGATGATCAGATTAGAACACTGAGGCCCAAAGATTAAGTCCTTCAAGAACACACAGTCAAAAGCAGAACTAATAAATGAATTCATATTTTTCAAAAAAGAGAGGGAAGAAAAATCAGAAACTGTACAGATGGTTAGGAACAGGCTAGAAGGATAAGGAAAGGCTTGTCAAGCAAGAGATACAAACTTGCATACTGTTCACTTACGCTCACCTTTGTTCTCATTTAGATGTAAAATTAAACTCAGTGTTTACTAACAATCCTTTGGATAGTTTCCTGGGTCATCACTCAGAGACCCTTATGCATAGTGTTTTCTGTTCAACTCTGCTTAACCTGTTTTCTACAGTTTTGATTACTTGGCTGACAGGTTGAAAAGATAAATATTTGGCTTCACTTCTCTTTGAAAATGCTCATTAATTTTAAGGTTTTATTAAATTTCTTTTGTAAGTAACTTTTTGCTTGGAAGCCTAGAAATGCTTTTCTTTTTTTATTTTTAGTCTAAATAGTTTACAAGTCTCAATGGTAGACTTAATAATGCTTCTGTCAAAGCTGCTAACAAGTAATCATGTTGTCTTATGTGGGGAAAAAAACCATGCAGCCTAGCCAGACACTGAGATAGAAAGTTTCCGGGTAAAACCAATAAGCCCTTCCAGACGAGGTCAGCGGGAGGAGGCCGTGCTTGGCTGCTGACTTTAGATGCAGTAAGGAGCTGCAGGCTGATGAAGACAGCAACTGCCAGAGCTGCAGGAATGCATCCCGTGGGCTGTTTCAGACTGGCGAGGTGCAGATCTCTAAGACACTGCATTGTTTTACATCTCTGGTCTGCGGTGATTTACTAGAACACAGCACACTAGCAGAGTCCCAAATGAACCACGTGCATAACCCGGGGTTCTATAACCCGGGGCTGTGGGCACTGGTGGTGCAGGAAAGCAGCCTTCCTTCATTTCCGACACGCTTCCTTTACTCCAGTGCTGCCCTTTGTACAACCCAGCGTTTCCTATCTCATGAGGTCAGACATGCTGACTCTTCTCTGTCATACTTACATGAAGAAGGGGAGGGAAACATGTCTACTTTAGTTTAATTGAAGAAAAGCATAGATATGAAGTTTAAATCGTTTAGAAATTTGAAGTATTTTAGAATTTAGATTTTGGATTAGGGCACTTAATCATCAAATCCTATACAAATATTCAAAGCACAACAAGAAAAAAACAACCAAAAAAACTGGTGTTTGTAACACACTTTGGATAAGTGATATCTAACATGTTAAACACACAATTACCTTGATATCTCCCTGAGATAAACAGTCTGCATTGCTTTCTTCAGGTGAGGCTCAATATTTCTCCAGAGTTTGCGAGTATCACGTTCACCTGCTACTCCCAGGAGAAAATTTCAATAATTCAAATCTTGTATAATTTTTCTCCAATGAAATATTAATGATTATATTTAGTTACCTTCTCCTTTAACTACAGGTTCACAGTATTTGGGAAAATTAAGCACTGCCTATGAATTTAAAAAGACAAACAAAAAGCAGAAATATTAGTTAAGAACTTTTCACATAAATTTTTTATTACAAATTAAGCAGTTGATTTTTAAGTACAGGATAATTCTAACTTATTACAGCAAAAAACAACAAAAACATCAATAATGGTAGCATACACACTATTGGCTAAATCTTACCTAATGCATTAGGTACATATAAAATAATAAGGCATAATTTGTACTTAGCCATATGATGAATAAGAAGATCGAGGTCAGACAATTAACTGCCATTTTCCAGCATATGAACACCGCCATAAATGAAGCATCACCTAATTAAGGATGATTTAAAGTATTTGCACTGGTTGCTACACATGAGTTCTTGGCATTATCCGGGGCGTACTAAAATCCATCAGAGAATAAGTCCCGAAATCTATTACATGTTGTAACAATCTCTCCAGGAATTCTAGCATGAGGAAGTGTGAGAAGAACTAACTACTCACAACTACTTGGTATTTTCCATACTAGAATCCTACTGAATGCAGTTTTAGTAAAATGTATGTGTTTATATACAGAGCTCGCATTCACTAACATGAATCTGATCTCAAGCATTTTATGATGAAATGATTTAATACTGGAGCCCAGAGCAGAGACAGACATAACAATATTGCAAGTCACTGCAGAGAGAGGAACAGACAAGAGCTATCTGCCACAGCCAGTTCTTACACTTAGAGTCTCACGTTAACAAACTCCGCAGCGTTCTCCAGCATCATGCCCAATTCTCTTGCCCCAGTTCTCAAACAGCCGCACATTTCTACCATTTGTATTAAACTTTCTGTGGATGTGACAACGCACCATAATCCAGGCACCTGGAAGCATTTAACTTAGGGATCATAACCGCAGAGAGTGAGTCCCTGACCATCATGGTGGGGAGGTGGCGGCAGGCTTGGCACTGGAGTGGGAGGGAGCTGAGAGCCTACATAGGAGGCAGAGAGAGCTCTGGGAGCAACTTGGGCTTTTCAGAACTTCAAAGCCTGCCCCCAGCAACAAACCTCTTCCAACAGGACCCCACCTCCTAATCCTTCCAAAACAGTTCTATCAACTGGGGGCTAAATATTCAAACATGAACCCATGGGGCCATTCTCAGTCAATCCACCACAGGTTCACTACGGCATAACAGGAATTCAAATTCACTAGTATCTTAAGCAATATCGCTAGTTTCCAAGAAAAACAAAACTATAAGGCTGCTAATAAAAACCGCAAAACTGCTGCAAAACCAAGCAAAATCATTTTTGATTGGTTTTGATACTACAAATTTTCACCATAATTGCACATCTCCTCACATGTCCCCCATGACAGTTATCAAGTTTAAATATTTTTACGAGTTCCATCAATAAATAGGAAAAGCGAAGGACACGGGTATAACTTTATTAAGAGTTGACAACAAGCTCAGTGAACATTCGTGTCCACCACAGCGAGAGAAGCAGAGCATCAGAAAGCACAACTATCTGGGCTCCCTGCTGACCATCTGCTGAGAAGAGCACTTACTATGTACGCCATCT
This sequence comes from Chionomys nivalis, assembly GCF_950005125.1. NCBI lineage: Eukaryota > Metazoa > Chordata > Mammalia > Rodentia > Cricetidae > Chionomys > Chionomys nivalis. The sequence goes on along the minus strand of NC_080111.1, from coordinate 16,978,249 downwards.
GGTGGCTGAGGAAACAGACACCAAGTACAGCCTGCCTATAAGCACAAGATTCGGTTTACCTAAAATTTAATTGTCAATCTATGAGGTGAGCTAAAGCCCGATTCAGGTAAGGAGAATATTTCCCATGGTTCCAAAGGAAAGACTTGTATTACTTTAGGTGGCAAACAATCGACTATAAATACTGACATGGCTGCCAAGTTAAGACGCTTTTCCAACTCTTCCTCAGTGAGATTTCCAGCACGGTTTCACTGTAATGGCAAGATCATTTGCTGAAAGATAGTCTGAGCCATATAAACTGTAGTGAGAATTTTAAGGAGACCCCAAATTGTCCCTTAGTGTGCCCACACCTTCTCCCAGTTCAATCAAATACTAATCTGGGCATTGCCGAGCAGAGATGTTGCAGATGAATTAAGACCCCAAAGAGTTCCAATAGGGAAGACTGTCAGGTGAGCCAGAGCTACTCACGGGAGAGCCTTCTCTCTGGTTGGTCACAGAGGTCAGTGGGTACAAGGGAACTCAAGCACTGTCCCTTGCTGGTAGATGGAGCTGACCACTGTACCTTCTCTAGGAGGCCTGAGGGAGACATATACCATCCAGTCACCAGGACCATGAAACTTCATTCTTATAACCCAAAGGAACAGATGTGTCCCCATAACCTCAAGAAGAAAATCCATTCTACACAAAATTTTGATTTCAGTTTTAATAAACAATGAAGAGAGAACTTAGCAACACAGTGCCTGGTTTGTGACCTACAGAATAGCAAGGTAATAAATGTATGTTATTTAAGATACTAAATATGACAATTTCACATGTAGCAATAGAAAACCAACATGCACCGGCAGCACAGACACTGAGATCGATAATTAATAAATGGGACCTCCTGAAACAGAGAAGCTTCTGTAAAGGACACAGTCAGTAAGACAAAATGGCAGCCTTACAGGATGGAAAAAGATCTTTACCAACCCCACATTTGACAGAGGACTGTTCTTCAAAACGTATAAAGAACTCAAGAGACTAGACATCAAAATACCAAATAATCCAATTAAAAATGGGGTACAGACCTAAAGAGAGAATTATCAACAGGAAAATCTCAAATGGCCAAAATAACTTAAGGAATTGCTCAGCATCCTTAGTCACCAGGGAAATGCAAATCAAAATGACTCTCAGATACCATCTTACACCTGTCAAAATGGCCAAGATCAAAAACACCAAGGGCAGCTCATGCTGGAGAAGATGCGAAGTTAAGGGGAACACTCCTCCACTGCTGGTGAGTGTGCAAACTTGTACAACTACTTTGGAAGTCAGTATGACAGTTTCTCAGAAAATTAAGACCCAGATATACCACTCTTGGGCATAGACCCAAAGGATGCTCAATCATACCATAAGGACACTTGCTCAAGAATGTTCACAGCAGTGTTATTCATAATAGTCAGAACATGAAAACAACCCAGATGTCCATCAACCAAAAAATGAATAAAGAAAATGTGGTGCATTTACACAATGGAGTATTAACTGAAAACAAAACAATGACATCATGAAATTTGAAAGCAAATGGATGGAAGTAGAAAAAGTCATCCTGAGTGAGGAAACTCAGACCCAGAACAACAAACACAGAATAGCAAGGTAATAAATGTACTCACTCTTAAGTGGATACTAAGTGTAAAACAAAGGACAACCAGGCTACAATCCACAGCCCTAGAGAAACTAGGTAACAATGAGGGTCCTAAGAGGGGCATAAGGATCGCCCTGAGAACAGGAAATACATGAGATCTCCTGGGTAAACTGGGGGTGGGGGAGTAGAGTGGAGGGAATAGGGGATGGGGACATGAGGGATCAGGTTAGTTAAGTTGGGGAAGGATGGAGAATGGAGAATTTGGTCCACATGGGACCAACCTAGGCCTTCTGCATGTGGTGACAGTTGTGTAGCTTGGTCTGTTTGTGGAGCCCTTAGCAGTGGGACCAGAGCCTGTTCCTGGCATATGAGCTGGCTTTTAGGAACCAATTCCCCATGGTGGGATGCCTCTCCCAGCTTTGATGCAGTGGCGAGAAGCTTGGTCCTGCCTCAACTTGATATGCCAAGCTTTGTTACCCTTTCTGAAGGAGTGGATAATGGGGGACGGGGATTAAAAAGGAGGTGAGGGAGAGAACGGGAGGAGAGGAGGTAGGGGAAATTAAAGTTGACATGCAAAATAAATTTTAAAAAATTAATGAAAAAGAAAACCAACATACATACTGAAGTATAAAAACAAAAACACTCCAGAGCCAAGTTGATATAATTCTGAATTGTTTTGGTTGTTTAGAATCTCATATCTCTTTCTTAAATACTGAAGGAACAAAAATCAGAACTAAGAATGCTTGAATTAACACTCATTAACTCATAGTGATTTCCAACAAGCAATAAGTTCTGTGTTGAAGAACTTCTAAATACTTAATGTGTATTAACTCCTTCAGTCCTTTGAAATATCCAATGTGACAGACATAACTATTGTGCCCACATTACAGATGACTTAATCTCCAATAACCACAGAAAAGTCTGCTTTCAAATGAATCAAATATCAGGACAGAAGCAACCCTTCCATGATAATCGACCTATCTTAAAATAGATATCCACAGACAGCTTGAAATGAGAAAATAAGCTTAAAGTAACCAAGTACAAAGATACTTCCATAACCAAATACAAAGGAAAAAAGATGGTACCCTAATCAATGGCAAAAGTAAGCATGACTGACCATCAGTACCTGACAAAACCAGAAGAGAACAGTGTCAGAGAAACTGAATTCCTCTGCTACCTGACAGGATGGACAGAAAACAACAGGGCACCCCATATGCCTCAAATGTAGTCTGTACCTAATCAGGAGGAAACATGGGACAAGCAGAGGACTCTACGGATCAACTGGACTGGAATCCTTAAAGGTCTCCAAATCATGGGAATTAAAAACAAGTTGTTTTCAGAAGAGAATAAATTCAAGAGACTTGACAATTCTGAATTGGATTATTTTGCTCTGGAAAATATTCATTGGGACAACATATGTAATGGGGTCTGAAGACTAGTTTGTAGTAAGAATATTAATTTTCTTTTGTGTGTTAATTGTCTGCACCACACAGATGCATACATCTACAGACCAGAAGAAAACCCTGGGTATCATTTTCAGGTGCTGTCAACACTTCCTTATGAGACACGGAACCGGCCAAATAGGTTACACTGGCTGACCAGGGGGCTCCAGGGATCCGCCCATCTCTGTCTCTCCAGCTCTGGGATTATAAGCATCCGTCATCAATTGCGGCTTTTAGGGGAATGGCAGGGGAAGGTTGGGTGGGGATCAAATTCAGATCTTCACAATTGTAAGTCAAGCACTTTACCCACTGAGCCATCTTTCCAGCTCTCCCTCATCCACAAACCAATTCTCTAATTTTGACTGTGGTATTATAGTTATGTGGGAGTATGTCTCTGTAGGGAAACATACTAAAGTATTCAGAAATAGTAAGGTATCAGGTAAACACTTTCTCTAAAGGGGTGAGTTATTTTTCTAAGCTTGCAACTTTCCTATAAATTAAAACCTGATTTCAATTCGTAAAATAAAATTTAAAATTATTGAATACTTTATCCTGTAAAAAATTACAGCATATATCAACACCATCAAACACAGTCATGAACTACATTTTACTAACAACTGGTCACCTCTCCATTTTACCAATTATTATTTTGGTACCCTCTTAATCACTAAGTCACTAGCTCTTCCCACTACCCAAAGGGACAAAGAAAACAAGACAGCCTAAGCAGACACTAGTGTTGCATTTTAAAAGAGCACCCATCTCTCACTAAACAGTTTAGCCATCTCTGAGTGATTTCTAATTATTCTAAGTCTCATCTTGCTATTTTAGAGGGGAAAGGTTTGAAATAGAAGAAAGTTAAAATGTATGACATGTTTTAAAAAATATGCAAACTCAGGTTAAGCAAATAGGCTACTGTGTTTGGCATTAGATAAGTATAAAATACCACCTTTAGTTAGCTTTTCTAACAATTATAATTACTAATTTTGGATTACCAAATGCATTTTCAGAGAAAGCAAAGCTAAATGAATATTCAGAATGGTATTTTATTTCCTCCTGTCTTTGTTGCCTATATAGGCAGTCTCTAAAACATACTTACACAATAGAAACTCCTAATGCAGATTTAAATGCACACACAGAAAAAATGCTTGAAAAGAATTTTATGTAGGCTACTTATGACATTTTCATAAATATACCATTTACAAACTTTGAAATAAGTAACACTATGCATCTGATGGAAAGTATGTGTCTCAACTCCTTCATGTCCTAGACACAGAGAAAAATATAAGAACCCTTTGTTCTGTGCAACGCTCTTCAGGGTGTGAGGACTTCTTACATCTGCTGGCATTGCCAGTGGTAAAGACATTCCCGCCTTCTTCCTTTCACAACTCCAAACCCAAGCAATGGGAAAAAGTTAGGCATGATCATTTCCCAAACTTCTAGCAAAATATAAACAACTATTCTAGTCTTTGTCAAAGTTAAAGCCTTTTATACAAAATCACTAACTGGGCAGTGAAGATCTACAATTAAAGCTTCTTGCCATACTCTAATGGTAAGCTCCTAGGCCAGTCACGACATAAATAAAAACTGGAGGAAGGTGATATAAGAATTAGCAGTCGGATACTAAATCGCTTGTTATTACATTTCCTGCTATTTTTCATTTTTACTTTAATGGTTTCTATAGTTTCTGTAACTAGAGAGAGAATCAGTAACTAAAAGTACTTGCTTTTCTGAGGACTAGAGCTTGAATGCTGGCTCCGACGTAAGGAGCCAGGGTGGGTGCCGCACACACCTGTACACCAGTGATGAGGAGGGACGAGATAAGAGCATCACTGGAGTCTCCTCACTGCCAGTCCAGAAGAGAAATGTAAGCTCCAGGATTGGAGAGACCCTGCCTCAAAATAGTGAGAGATAGAGCAGGGCACTATCAGTCTCCTCAAGCCTCTGCACGCCCAGCTCCACACACATGTGCACCAACAGATACAACACACACACACACACACACACACACACACACACACACACACACACTCCTAACAATTAAAACATGGACCTGATACTGAATGTGAGTTTTCTCATCAGGTCTAGTATGCACTAACCCACAGACATCAATCCTTTTAAGGTATATTAGCCTCAAAAAGCCTTATCCAAATTTCTGAAATATTTTCTCAGAGTCTGGCTTGTGTTAAAATTTTCTAAATGGAACAATATTAAAGGACACAAACATGTGTTTGTGTTCGCACACAAAATGCTCACTTACCAGATGTCTGAGCTCTTTCAGATCTCGGCACACAGTGTAGAAAACTCCAAGAAGAATATTAATATAGGCGGCATAAAAATCAGCTGAATACTCTGGAGGGTGGTCGTGAGACAGGATCTTTTGAAGGTTCCCTGTTTACAGAATACAGACTCACTCAAATGAACAGCATGGAAACATAATCATTATGTTCCAGGATGTTATAAATGTTTTTAAGAAAACAAACATTTAGGTCCAACAATAATTAGAGAAAATAAGTGATTACTAGTTTAAAAAGTGTAATTCTATGATAGAATAATTTGTATTTCTTTTCTTCATGGCACAAAAATGATGGCTTAATTCCTTCCCAAACACACGTGAGCTTACACTAATAAGGTGACCTGACTGGGGCCTCTCCACGGCTGACAGGTGAGAGACAGCTGCTAGAGCTCCTACTTGCTGGCCTTCAGGGAGAAGAGAAAGGTTGAGGGCCAAGTTCATTCCCAACGGACGATGGTTTAGTCAGCTGTACCGATGTAAAAGACGCTCCATCAACTCCCCGAAACTGGTCTGATTTGTCCTACAATTTTGCTTTGAGTGCAAGACCTACCACAGAAGGAAAAGTCAATCTAACATAGACTGAACTTTTCGGTGATGAATAATTAACAGTGGATGGATATAATCAAATGTCAAATGGCATGCAATAAAGGACTGTGGTACCTGAACAGGGAAAACAGGTGAGTCCTAACATCAACCCAGTTTTCTCCCCCACACTCCATGGAGCCCTGGCTGTCCTGAAACTCTCAGTGGACCAGGCTGGCCTTGAATACACAGAGATCTGCCTGCCTCTGCTTCCCATGTGCTGGGATTAAAGGCATGTGCTACCCCTGCCTGGTCCAACCGGGTTCTCTAACCAGAGTACAGAACAAAGAGTCCCAAGGGAGCTCAATAAAGTCACTGAGTTGAGGAGGAGGAGAACGGGGTAGAGTTAGGATAGCTTCAGTTTACAGACGTGCATCCAAGGCACAGAGTGATGCCAAAAATTAGGTCTGCCAAGAGGTCTTGAGTTTATATAAATTTGTATATGCACAGAATAAGGCCAAATAAAAACAAATGGAAATTAGAGAGATGGACAAAAAGCAATTAATGAGAACTAAAAGTCACATGGGTTTATTAATTTATATTAATTTTTAGTCAGAATGCAGAGACCATGATGAGGCATGAGTAGAGATTCCAAAAGACCATGGGGCACTGAACAGAGAGTCCAAAAGGTGCTAGGTCTTTGGGGAAAAAAGCTACAACTAGCCCTGGAGTAAAGGCAATTCTAGAGCCCTTCTCCCAAATACATCAAACAGCCTCAAAATGCTCAAATCACAAAGTCTATCATCCGTTAACTAAATAAATAAGTAAAGAATAAAAAGGTAGATAAATGAAGAAACCAGCAGGAAAAACAATGAAAGAAGCAAAGAGTTCGATTATTATAAATATCAACAAGATAAAGAAAAAGCAAAAAGGGCTCTATGATGAAAACTTCCAGAGGATGGCAAGATTAACTTCAGGAAAGGATGGTGAATTTAAAGACAGAGAAATAAAAACTGTATCAAAAAAAGTAAAGGAAAAAAATAAATTTAAAGAAACCCCAATGAGACACTATCAAGTGACATAAAATAAATAACACAGACCTGGAGCAAATAAAAGTTGTAAGTGGAGACAAAGCCTATGAAGAAATACTGGCTAAAAGTTTTGCTTAGATTGGTGGTTTTCAACAGGTGGGTCATGACCTCTTTGGGGTTGAACGACCCTTTCATGGGGGTTGCCTTACGACCATCAGAAAACACACATATTTACATTATGGTTCATTACAGTAGCAAGATTATACTTATGAAGTAGCAACAAAAATAATTTTATGGTTGGGAGTCAACACAACATGAGGAACTATATTAAGGGCTCACAGAATCAGAAGGTTGAGAACTGTCTTAGAAGAAACTATATATTTATAGATCTAGAATAACAAAAACACATTAGACTACATAATAAAAGCTATTTTCTTTCTTACATTTCTATTTTATTAAAACCAAAAGAGTATTACAGGTGTCTAATACACAGTACCAAGGTGCTTACAGGAGGAAGGAAAACACAGGACACATGTGGAACACAGCTTGTGTAATAAGAAATTGTAAGTCCCTGACTTTTTCATGTTGTTATCAGAGCAGGACTTAAGTATGCTGACAACAACTAAGCCACACCTAAGCAAGCATCATAGTGTCTTCAGAGGGAGAACAAAGCAAACACGCCCCTGGCTAAGAGACGCAGTCTTCTGCACGTAATAAAGGCTTTCAAAGCGGAGCCCTGGCTACACCTGAGAAGGTGTCCTTGAAACCAGAGCCACATCCCTAAAAATGCACGGCTGTCAGGCAAACATGACGGGGCCCCGTTAGCTGCCAATCCCTTTGCCTTGACTCCATGCTACACATGATTTGGTTTACCAATTAATGTTTCAGTTTTGAATAGAAAAAGTATGATTATAGTGCTTATGCTTTGCATAGAAAGGTCCTAAAACTTAATAAACAGATGTAACACGACTCCGTTTATCATACACTTAACAGGTCTGTTTTCCTACAGGACAAAATCGGAAAGACTGCTATATTTAATTTTTTCCTGAAATTCCATCCATGTTGCTTTGTATCTTACAAAAAATCAGATTCTACAATTATATCATACTTTTACCTTCATGATGCAGAAAAAACAGTACATTTTCATAATTTCCTTAACTTTGAAATAGTTTTTCAATATTTGAAAGTAAAATGTCACAGGAAAAGTCAGGTCAGCAGTGACATAGATCAAAAACAACTGTTTACTAAAACCCTTTGATTAAGCCTTTCTTTCCTTATCTTGTGATTTGTATGGATAAGAAGCTATTAAAAATAAGGTTTTCATCTATTTTGAGTTCCCTTAAATAAAAAACAGTTAATTAGCTAAAGCAGGAGGTGTTATTTGGTTTCTGTTCTTGTGAAAACAGGCAAAGCTGTGTTGCTCTTGGCAATGAATGTTTATAGCTCATGAGCTGAGAGGAACAGTGTTAACAAGGCCAAGATCACGGGATGCTATTTTCTCACAGTCCGCTTCGGCACCTTATGCTTCACAGCTATAACCCGAGTCAGCGGTATCCTCTCTGTATAATCATAGCTCAGACTCATAAAGTACAAGGCCAGTAAACAATACAAAAGTATTGTGTTCGTCCAAAGAGATAAATTATTAGACCCTATAAAATTTAAGATTAAACATAAACCCCAAGAAAATAGACAAAAGAACTAGCAGTAGGCACAGTAAGAGTTACAGCAATGACAAAATTTTATAGACTCAAGATACATGGAACTTAATCCAGGTGTATGATAAAGATTTCTCTACAGTTCTAACACGTGTTACCAATCTCGTATGCTTCTTTGGATGTGTGTGGATGTTATAGTCACAGGACACACACATATGAATGAACTAGAGATGATGAAAGTTTACCCTAGCGAACACATGAGAGCGATGAGTGACAGCAGACCCTTCACGGTTTCAAAATAAAATTTCTGCAATGCAGGAATACAAGCATTTTGAGACTGGCAACAAAACTAAACAACTGAAGATACCAAAGTATCTCAGGCTAACCAAGATATAGTTCTGAAGAAAAGACAAGGGTTATTTGCTCAAACAATTAAAACTTACCTATGCTATAATCGGGGAAATACAAGACAAATGGTTCAAAGCATCCGGTGTTTGGACGAAATTTTTCCCAAATGATCTCACTGAGAAAGATAACAGTCACATTTCTGTCAGTCTGCAAAGAGAAAGGAAGAAACGTAACTTAGTATTTAAGAATCTGAGGGCAGCAATTCCCTTTGCATTTATCTTCAACTGAATTCTGCAAAGCTTAACATACACAATAAATTATTTGCATATTAATAAACCATATTTAGAAAACCTAATCAGGGAGCTCAACCATTTGCAAATTTTCATACATAATTGCTTGAAATTTCCATAAAACTGTAGGTTAATCAACATCTCAGTTATTCACAAGCACCAGAGCGGTCACGCAAGAACATATTCTGTAGATACTAAGAAACACATCTGCTTGGAAAAATTAAGACAAAATCCTGTGAGAATTTTCTAAAATCTTGATAGGTATTTCCCATCATTAAAATATTTACAGCAACTCAGAAAAAAAGAAACATGGAGTTGGATAAAAGATTTGTCATATTGTATAACTTCATATTATTAAGAAATACTAAAACTTTCTGTTCGTTTTCAAATTACTGAGAAACATTAATGGCCACTATATATTAAAAATACAAATAACTGTAACTAATAATATCCCTCTAAATCACCAATGCTAAGTAAAAGAGGTTATCTTTTGAAATATATTTAAAAATTTCACTTAGTTTACCAAAAGCAATAATGAAAGCTGAATGTGCCCATTATTCTTTAAGAGACTCGTCACAAACGCCTGAGCACCAGCTAGAACTCATCCTGACACCCTTCCTTTTCCACACAGGCTTTCCTTTTCCCAAATTCTTTTTGGCTAACAATGCAGATGTGGTATCTGTTCTGGTCTGTAAGCATTCTTAGGATCCAATTTCATATGTAAATTGCACTACATTTTGGGGAAAATCTACTATTTGATTCCTAGCAAATGCGGTTCTTGTATGCTGTTTTGCATTACTTAGAAAAATAATTCCTTTGATTAACAAAAACAGCTGAACTTAATGAATAAATAATTCCACAGAGAAACTGATCATCTTTATGAAGGAGCACAGAGGTCCTTTTGCTCACAGGGAAGCACTGAAAGAACCAGGAATGTTATCACACAGGGGTCCTGCACTCACACTGAAAGAACCAGGAATGTTTTCACACAGGGGCGTCTCCTCAGCGGAGGACATAAAACACCCCCCCCCCCCCAGACCATTACCTACCCTGAGAGGAGACATCACAGGTACCTTATGGCCTGCTGACCTCCATGCTATGGGTCAGAGACCACACTATAGAACCCACCCACCCTCATGGGCACACGTACTGTGCAAGAGTTTCTCTGTAATTTACACTGTGTGAAGATGTGACACCGTGACTGGTTTAATAAAGAGCTGAATGGCTAACAGCTAGGCAGGACTTTTGGGGAGACAGAGGAAGAGGAGGAGTATGCTAGAGAGACGCCAGGGAGAAGTTGCTCATAAGGTACCGAGCAGAGGTAACCAGGCCACGTGGTAGAACATGCATTAACAGAAACAGGTTAACTTGACTTATCAGAGCTGGCTGAGGACAAGCCTGAGCTAAGGCCAAGTTTTCATAATTAATAATGATAAGTCTCTGTGTCACTGTCTGGGAGCTGGTGATTCATGAATAGCCTGACAAGAAACTACATCACACTTTAAAGAGGGACTGGGCTGCCTGTTACCTGGAAACCTTTCCCCAGACTGCACTGTTTTAAACATGCTGACAATGACCCGCCTCATTAGACTCCCTGAAGTCTGATCCAGGCAGAGGAAGTCGCTCTGCCTGGGTTTTCATGATCTCTTCCCAAAGCATCACTGCCTGGAGACCTGCAGGGAGCCCCCAGGAAGAGACTTTACTTCTCGTAAATGCAGGACCAACTTTCTACCACCAAGCTATACACCAGCCCCAAAGAAGAGTTTCTGACTACTTTTACCTTAGAAACTTACTGATTTAAAAAAAAAAATAATTCTGAATTTATTTAGGCTTAAAAGTATGCTCTATCCACATTCCTGATCATAAAGCTCACGCAAAAATCATCAGATTTATTCCTACTTATTTATTTAGTGTGTTCACATGCGTAGGTCGAGCGTGCAGCCGAAAGGACAATGTGTGGGTCTCTGTGGTCATCAGGGTTCCAGGTAGCGAATGTGGAGCACCAGGCTTGGTGGCAGGTGCAGGTGCCATCCTGCCAGTTCAAAGAGGCATCTCATAATTTTATAAAAGTTAAATATATATCGAGAAGTTGAAAAAAAAAAACAAGATCAATGATTTGAAATCTGTAGTATTTTCAACTGTTCATCTTAAAATACTTCCAGTATACAATGTTTTATCATAATTTAAATTTCCTTTGACTCAGACACTTAATGTAAAAAATAGAAAATGCTTTTATTAAGTTCCTCTGAAATGGAATACAATTCAAAATCAAGTAAACTCTCAGAATTGTTAAACTGATGGTTCCCTTTCTCAGTAGAGATTATAATAAAACCTCAAATTTTCTCCTAGTAGTTTCTATAAGTGAAACAAAAGTGGAAGTCCTTATTATTGTCATGGTCACCTCAATACCATTACTAGGTATGTAGAGAAAACATGAAGGGTGAGAATAAAGTCTAGGTAGCAACTGTGCGAAACAATGACTCAAGGACTACAAAAAACACAAATGTAAGCAGAGACTGTGCGTTCGTCCCAGCCGCCCAGACCCAAATAATCACACAGAAACTATATTAATTACAATACTGTTTGGCTGATGTCACAGGCATATTTCTAGCTAGCTCTTATACCTTAAATTAACCCATTTCTATCAATCTATGTATCACCACAAGGCTGTGGCCTACCAGGAGGCATCTTTCTCCTTTGGTAGCTACATGGCATCTCCCTGACTCTGCTTTTTCTTCCTAAATATCATTCTTCTGATTTCCCATCTGGCTTTACTCTGCTAAGCCATTGGCTGAAACACCTTTATTCATCAATCAATAAAAGTAGCACATATACAAAAGGGCATTCCACATCACACAAACACCTACAAAAACAAAACATATGAACAAAGACCAAAATGAGGACTGAAAACAGGCAGGCACCTTGTAACAGCAGTGATCACTAAGAGTGAACCACGGACCCCAAGGTTGACTCACTGCTTGCTCTCTCTAGCTCTCTACCCAACTAAATGGGGACCATGAGAGCCACAGACCCCAAGATGGACTCACTGCTTGCTCTCTCTAGCTCTCCACCCAACTCTTGATGGAGGAGTTACAAATGATGGAGGAGTTACTTTCATTTAATAAAGAAACTGCCTTGGCCCATTTGATTGGCCAACCCTTAGGTGGGTGGAGTAGACAGAAGAGAATGCTGAGAGAAAGAAGCCGAGTCAGGAGTCGCCATGATTCGCCCACCAGACACAGACGCAGGTTAAGATCTCCCTGGTAAGCCACCAGATCATGGTGCTACACAGAATATTAGAAATGGGTTAGATCAATATGTAAGAGCTAGCCAATAAGAGGCTGGAACTAATGGGCCAGGCAGTGATTAAAAGAATACAGTTTCCGTGTAATTATTTCGGGACATAAGCTAGCCATGCGGGCGGCCGGGTGCTAGGAACTTAGCCCACCGCTCTTAGTACAACAGACTCTTCCTAAACGAGGACCACGAGAGCCTCATACTCACTGCACTGCTCTCTCTAGCTCTCCACCCAACTCTGCCTACCTGCAGGACACAGCATTTCAGCAGCACTGGGAAGTCTCTTAAACCTGCAGCACTGTAACCGCTTGAATCAGAAAAACCCCAGTCAGCTCATGTTTGTCAACAGCTGGTCCCCGGCTGTTTTACAGTTGGGAGGGTTATGGAAGATTCTGCCTTGGCTCTCAGTACAATGCTACTAAACACTTTAGTACAAATGAACATATAGCTAGAAAGTATAATCTATTTATGTTCAAACCACTGATAAAATAATAAAACAAAATAAGCATATAATCAGCCACAAAATCAACGAGGTCTAAATTACTCTTGATTGAAGAGGACAATGGTACTGTTGTGCTTAAACAGCTCTTGTCTTGGTGAGTAAAACCCTAACGGGATATACACAACTATCCGGAACCCAGCGTCCCTGAATGGCGTGATACTAAGTGAGGACTGAATTTTCTTACCAATTTTCTTTCTTCAAGTTATTCAAATCTCTGTGCTTTTCCCCTGTAACCACTGATAATGTGCATATTCAATCTTTCCTGCTATCATGACAACTGCAGTTGACTTAAGACAGACAGTTCAGTGAGACCATAATAGCAGAGTGAAGAGCTGCACGCTGACAGAGTGGCTAGCAGAGAGCAAACCAGACGATCAGAATAACTACATCATAACTTCTGTAGATCAAAATGAAGGAACGTGTAGATTTCAATGTCTAGCCCTCTCTCATTAATGACTAAACACTCGAAATTCTTTAATAGACGGCAAATTACTTATAATTGAAAGCTAAAATAATTTATTAAGTCTACCAAATCACAAATTAATACCACTATGGGAAAAGACTGAACTTTAATCATAACAACATACTGGGGAGGGAACATATGATCTATTGAGGGAAACCCACTCTGTATATTACTTACCAATTCTTGTAACCTAAGAAACCCAGGCAAAAGATTTGCTTCCATGTCTCTTAGATATTCAGCTTTATCCAGAACCTTAAAGAGATGTTTACATGAAAATCAGTTCATAATGTATTTTATAAAGAATAACATACTGTAAGATTTTTAAACTTTCCATGTTACAAAGAAAAAAAATGTAGCGTTTTAAAGTAAGCTTAAATTTACTTTCAAAAGGTTATTTACACTTAAAAACATATTTCAAAGAGATTAAGCTAAAAACAGATTGCTAATAACAAATTTTAATCCAAATACCCAAAGAGAAAACACGTCATTGCTATATTTCTAATTGTACTACCACAACACAGGGTGGGAAGTGCTCTGACTCCATCCCCCACTTCTAAAAATTACAAGTCTTTATTACCCAAGAAAGACAGAAGTATATTCTAAAATTTATCACACAGAACTTTTCTTGATTAAACTTTACAGCTACACATGCAATGTTTAAACTGCTAAGCCAGGAGTTGGTGGCACACGCCTTTAATCCTAGCACTCGGGAGGCGGAGGCAGGCGGATCTCTGTGAGTTCGAGGCCAGCCTGGTCTACAAAGGAAGTTCCAGGACAGGTTCCAAAGCTACAGAGAAACCCTGTCTCGAAAAACCAAAAAAAAAAAACAAAAAACAAAAAAAACCTGCTAGATAACTCTAAGATTAAGTTTTGTTCAAAGTTATAATACTTTTGCCATAATGTTTCCTAAAACATACAGGCACTAGATATATACAGTGGACATTTATGAATAACATCATATAAAATAGAAGAGCAGAATGGTGATGAGTTTAGTCATGTTAATAACTATTAAAACTGACCAATGAAGTCATATGAGTACTCCTTAAAAAAAATAACCAGTCACATTATCATACACTTTAAAATTTGGCATTATTTCTTACTATCATCAAATAGCCAATACTCAAAAATTTCCAGACTTGTCCCCCAAAAATGCCTCATTAGTAGCATGGATGGGTCAAGATTCATGAATGCATGCGTTCATACAGGACAAAAGGAAAAATACTTGATTTCCCCCAATTACCAATTTCTTATTCTGAGTTTTTGCCCATTTTTTTTGTAATATTACTACAGACCTAATGGCTTAAAACAGATTTAAAATTTATTTTCTCACAGTTCTTGGAAGCCAAAAACTTAAAGACAGTTTCACCAAGCCAAATTAAGGTATTAGCAGCACTATGGTAACTCCAGTGGCTCCAGGAGAAAACCAGCTCCTGCCTTTTCCATCTTCTGGTAGCTCGATCTCTGTGGTACTGGAATAATGCGGCTTGTTACCCACATCATTCCAGTCCTAAAGGCAAATATCCTCAACCTTCTGATTTCCTGCAGCTTTTACAGTCTGGTCTTGTCCACCTGTGTAGCACACTTAGGTATCTCTATCTACTGACATTTAGGATCAGAGTCTGCTTCCTCCCAGATAATCTGGGTGGATCTCTCCACCGTAAGAGCCTTTTTCCAAATGAAGTAGTATTTCCAGGGCTCAGGATTAGGACTTGGTGTCTTCTTGGGGCTATTACTTGAGTACTGCAGTGCAGTAGTAAATTACATCTCCAGGTAATCAATAAATTAGAGCTTTGTGACATTTTTTTAACTATTTATCTAATATGTTCCTAGTCATTCAACTCATTTAAAAAATTTAAAGTTAAGGGCTGGAGAGATGGCTCAGCGGTTAAGAGCACTGCCTGCTCTTCCAATGGTCCTGAGTTCAATTCCCGGCAACCACATGGTGGCTCACAACCATCTGTAATGACGTCTGGTGCCCTCTTCTGGCCTGCAGGCACATACACTGACAGAATATTGTATACATAATAAATAAATAAATATTTAAAAAAAAAATTTAAAGTTAATTCTTTTAGAACTTCACATATGAATACAATGTATTTAACCACTGGCACCCCACTTGTCTCAAACTCCTCCTGGATTGCATTTACCCACGCCCTGCTCACAATGAGGGATAGCGACCTCATGAGCTCCTCCTCAAACATGGAATGCTGCTGGCTTGATCTTTGCAGACAGCCACAGCTGATCCTAGTACATGGCTTCATAACCCTGGTTTGCCCAATCTCTGTCCTGGAGGTATACAGATTTCTATTTAGGGCTGAGATTCCATAGTCACTTATTCTCTGTACTTCTGACCAACTAACTCTAAGTGCCTGGGGGAAAAAAAAGAAGCTTCTCTAGTGAGCTCTTAGCTGTGCTAATCTACGGGTAGGAAGACAAGCGTTTATTTAGAAGGCAGTTTGATACTATGTCCATTCAGCAAAGGAACAACACCAGGTTCTCCCTTTGGGCCTTTGACTTCTCAGGCCACAGGTTCTGACCAAGCTTACTGTAGTTTCCTCCTAAGGAATAGGCCTTAAGTCTAACCAGAAAGTGACTGGATCCCCCCAAGACATTACTATTGCACCAACGGCCATATCCTGCCAGGCTACTTGTTACTGTAGCTCACAGGGTTCACAGCGAGGTAAGGCGGTTGACGACTTTTCTCCTCCAGCAGCCTGCGAGCACATGACAGTGTGAGAGCCAGGCAGAGGGGAAGCTCCCAGGTCAGTACCAGCTTGACTTAACTCCTCCTCAAAATGTCTTATTAACTTAGTCAAATTGTCTTATATCTGGGCAGTATGAGCCTCTTCAAATTGGCTCCCATGCTCTCCATAACAACCCTAGTAGTCAGTGAGAGTCTCCTAACTTTAAAATGTGACAAGATGTTCTGTGTTATCTAGTGCATTACCTGTGGGAACTAAAGTCCTCTCTCCCCCAAAAAAGAACCCATTTTAATACCATAAACATTCACACTTTAATAATAAATCTTCTTGCAAATTATATAATCATTTAAATTAGGAATAAAATTAAGATTCAGGATAGTTTCCCTGAATAATCCAGATATTTTATCTTGCAACAACGTATGAGAATAATTATATTTAAATATTCAATTCTTAGTTTTGGCAAACTAAAGGTACAATTTACTACAATAAAGATATAAAGTAGTTTTTCGACTATACATCCTCATTAGGAAATTTCTCAACAATCTCCATTTAAATAACTCTCTAAGCTAGAACACTAACTCAAAAGAATTGTTCCACTTTAGTGAAAAAAATACAAAGCAGAAATAGCAAATTAAGAGTCTATTCTTTTAATCTGATAATGATTAACTGTTATAACTCATTACTTCATTATGCTAATTTATGATCCTTCTTCAAAAGCTATTATCAGATAACTATGATTCAAAAGAAAAACTGAGATATAAATATTATTCTTAATGATTTATAGTAAGGTATTCTAGTAGATTCTCAATTTGTAAGCCACAATAATCAGAAAAATTTTAATAAACAGAAAAATTCTTAACCAACTTCTTTATTATTTTCTAAGTAGTAAAGCTTACAGATTTTTAGTTACAGACCAGTCTAAACTTGTTCTACACCAAATATCTGTATACTTTTCTACCCTAATGTTTAGCCAATAACAAATGCTTCTTCGGTACTTACCTCAGAGTATGTGCTAGCGCATGCTCTCTCTCTCTCTCCTAATCTCACTAAGCCTACAAATTCTGTGTGAACCAATCCTTCTCATCTTCTATCAGTTACATCATGTAACCACCCTTCCCTGAGACAACTTCTATACACTATATTTAGATATTTCAACTTCTACAGAGATGGCTCTCTGTGGATATGCAATTCTGTTAAGCAAAGGCCCCTTTTGGCACTCGTTCTAACATGTGTTTGTATCACTAAAGCACCTTCCACGGAGCTCTATACAAAATAAGACTCAAAATAAATATATGGAAGTGGATCTACGGCACAATCAGTTTTCAAATGAAAGATGATATAATCACGTTAAATTACTTACAATATATACAGTCTGATCCTTGAGATTTTCAGTACTGGTCACTTGCTTAAACAATCGAACGAAGTCATTAAATGTTTCACAGGTTAGTTCTGTAGGACATTCGGCCTCTGAAGAATTGAGATGACTCAACTTGTTTAGAATTTGTTCCAAAAGTAGCTTCAAAGTAAAGCACTCCACACAGTTCACAAAGGCATGCGGGAGCTGAAAAACAAAACCGGAACAGAGTAAACAAAAGCATAGTTTCTGCTGATCGTCCCTGGGCACCCTGGGCTCTCCACCACCCTGGGCCCCAGAATCCTCCTGGCCAGTATAAATGACAACATCACGCTGGGGTTAGAAAAGCCAACAGGAAGAGGCAGCTAGGGACTGAAGCAGAGCTGCTGAGGAAAGAAGTTCAGCATGTCTTCCCTTGACACTGCATACTGGCAGTGTCTGCATTCTGCTACCAGCATCTCTTCCCTCGACACTGCACACTAGCAGTGTCTGCATTCTGCTACCAGCATCTCTTCCCTCCTCACTGCACACTAGCAGTGTCTGCATTCTGCTACCAGCATCTCTTCCCTCCTCACTGCACGCTGGCAGTGTCTGCATTCTGCTACCAGCATCTCTTCCCTCCTCACTGCACGCTGGCAGTGTCTGCATTCTGCTACCAAAGGCCCGAGCTAGGGCTACTGCGCTTGCTGGGTTCTGGCAACAGTGTACTCTAAGGTTCCTCGAGGTCTCGGGGTGATAAAGGCCATGATGAATTACTGTCCCTTAAAATATCCTTACACTCACTTCTGTGATTTGAGTTTCTCATCTGTCTTCCTCTAGACCCAAAGTAAACTTATATTTTCCTCTTTAAGTATGAGTATAAAGAAACCTATTACTTTTGAAATTTAAAATTCCTAGTGGGAATTTTCCTTACTGAAGAATTTGCGTCCTAGCAGGTTACATTTATTTACTAGAGAGGTACCATCAATATTTCCTTAGGTAGACTACTCATAATATCTTGCTACTTTCGTGCTATTCGTGACTCAAATAACAGCATTTTTTTCTAAGCACATGTTTTGGTATCTATAACAGAAGCAGTAATAGTCATATCTAACATTGATTAAGTTATTGCAAAAGTAACAAAATAGTAAAAGCATAATTCATTCCTTAAACATAAAACTTCCTTACATGCTTTTATTCAACATGTATTCTCTGGATACGTCATACATAAGCTTTCAAAAACAAATTGGTGACCAAACACCTTATATGTTCAGATTCTGAAGTCAGATATGAAATGCAACATCTTTGTGTTTAAAATGCCAGTTGATCTTTGGGATCAAAGAGTAGTATCTACAACTTAAAATTTGCCAAGCACTGTGCTTGTGGGGATGATACGTGTGTGTGTGTTTATGTGTGTGTATCTATATGTATGTACATGTATTTTTTTAAAAAATTACATCCAGGAAACACAATACAAAAAAGAAATTACAGTTAAGACTAAATATCTTGATGAGTCACAAAACAGGGGTGTATTTTAACAGCATTGGAAGTCAGGAAGCACTTCCCAGAGAAGTAGAAAAAAACACGGCTAAATAAATAATCAATCAACAGGATATCAGAAGGAGAGCAAGTGCGTAGAGGACGGTCATTCCAAGACGTAGGAGCAACGCAGGCCAAAGCTGAAACGGAGCAGGAACTCTGCATTTCAGGAGGCCATCTCAAACACGCGTCCTCGGAGCTGAGGTGAGACCAGAGCCTGTGGCCTGCACATCTGTTTCTCTGTACTCAGTTGCTCAAGATCACAGCCATGCCCATTCCAATAGATACTGCTTACTGCCAGCTCAGGATATAACAGTTGTGTGATAATATTCATAAACAGCATCTAAGCGTTACTAACTGCTTATAATACTACACGGGAATGTGTTCTTCATGGGTTAACATTTACTTATTCCAAAGGTTGTGTACTTGCCCCAGTTTGCAGCCAGGGAAGCCACTGTGCAGAAATCCTAGGAACAACAAAGGGAAGTGGAACTGAGAGTGGCCATGAGTGGCACAGACGAAGACCTGTCTCCACGAGGGAATGTGCTTATCCGACTGTTCAAGGATATGAAGGAGTTTTTGTTTTTAAATCCAGTGTCAATGGTGAAGGTCATTCAGACAGGAAATAGGAAAAGAGCTGGATGAGGGTATGTGTGGCTGTACACATGCAAAAGTCAGAAAGATCAGAATCAATACTAAGAGTAAAGAGTGAAAAGCAGACATCTTGTGTTAAAAAGTAAATTTTAACATTTTTAAAAGCTATTACTTGTTTATCCTACTACTAACTACTAGGCACCAAAGAGAGAAAAATGTAGCCCAACTGAGAAGTTTTTACTGTCAGGATTTATGTTAGTAACTAATAGCTTTTGAGGCTTATACACATCCAAAGTATTCCAACAAAATCTGGGTAGAAATGCTTTCTATAGCTGATGATACTTAGAGAAAGGAAAATCAGAGTAAGTCATCTGATCCACCCCCTCTCCAGCAATGCAGGAATGAAGGTCCATTAACATCAGGCTCAGGGGCAGCCTTACCTCTAACGCCTTCAACAAAGTTTGTGTCACATAGGTCTTCCCGCTGGCAGTATGTCCGTAAATAAAGATGGACGGAAAGCTGAAATGATGTCTCTAGGAAAGAAAGGCCCAGTTTATGTCTGTATGAATCCAGAAATGAGCATTTACCCACTGGTAAGAAAGTTCTATTGGTACAGTATAATACTAAACCCAAGTTATTTCAATGATGCATACAGGTAAAATCTTAGTATTCTCAACTTGAATTCAACTCAAAGCACTTTCCCTTGTGAAATTATCTTGAAAAATTATATGTGGCCATTATTAGCCATGTATCATATAACTGTAATTTTACTATTACATGGGTTTGCACATACAAACCCTTGTATTCTCAACTTTCTAAGAGATTTAAGAGATTTTTTTCATGGGCAATTTCGCCTATACTATATTTTAAATATTTTCAAAGAATCTAATGTCCTTGTAGGCTACAATTCCATTATACATTTTATTGTTTTAAAACTAAAACAATGAAACACGAGACATTTTTTGAAGTCTTAGTCCTAGGAAATCTTAAATACTTCTGATTATGCATAATTATTTATCTTGGCATAAGTGTAGATATTTCCTCAAATCAAACATTGATGAAATCTACATAGCAATATCAGATACAGGGGTATAGTTCAGTGGTATATCACTTGCTTAGAGTAAGGTCCTAGATTTGATCCCTAGCACCACAAAAAGTTAAAACGCATATGCAGAGATGGCTTTGTCAGAAGCAAACTAAGTGTCAAATGTTTTCCTGGCCTATCCAACAATATCAATATTTGTGAGATAGCCATTAATTACCAATAACTATAAGATACTGAACAGTGCAGACATCAGTTAAAGACAGGTGAGACTCTGAAGGGTTAAAATTTACTAGAGAGACCTAAATTTTAGAAATTATTTCAGATACCATTTCATAAGCAGAAAGGAAGCTTATGGCCACCCTCGACAGTTTTTTTCAAAGCTAGAAATCTGCTTTATGCTTCCACACTTGCTTACATCTACTATTTGGTGCCTAATACAACATTCCCTGCCCTACCAGGTTCCTATCGCTGTCATAGCACGACTAGAAGCAACTTGGGGAGGAAGGGGTTTATTTCAGCTTCAATTATAGTTCATCATGAAGAGAAGTCAGGACAGAAACTCAAGGCAGGGACCTGGGATGAGGAACTGATGCAGAGGCCATGGAGGAAGGCTTCTTACTGGATTGCTCCCCATAGCTTGCTCAGTTTCATTTCTTTATGGCTCAGACCACCTTCCCCAGTGGGCTGGGCCCTCCCACATCAATCACTAATCAAGAAAATGTCGCCTACAGACAATCTGTTGCAGGCATTTCCTTAATTGAGGGTCTCTCTTCCCAGATGACAACAGTAACCAGCACATTCCCCCTTATAACAACTTTTATATTGTACCTAGAGTTAAAAAGATCTCTTACACTGTTACTTTTCACCTTCAAAAACCTCCCCAACATTTGTAATAAGCCAGAATCTGGCACAGTGACTTCCACAATGAAGGTGCTCAGATAATATACACTTGCTAAACAAACAATCATCATCTAAGAATCATGAGCTAGTTGTTTGTTGTTGTTATTTTGGGATTGTTATTATTGTTTGGTATTTGCTATAGTGGCTCTTTGTATTTTCCACATGCAAACTTCCTTGAAGAAAAACACTGCTTTTGTTAAACATAATTTGCTAAAAGTACTCCTCTCTCTGAGTACTTTTGGTTGGAGTAATCTGGGTGTATCAAGTGTAGTGAAGGAATGTATAGAGCACTACCAAGTATGTATTTCAATAATATGGGTAACTCTAACTGAAAGCACTAAAATTAGAAAAGTCGATGCAGCTGATCTCTAGCTTAACTGATCTGACCCTTTTAGATGGGTCACTAATATTTCATAGGTCACTTTAGCCTCCATCCAACACTCAGCTGGATGAAAGTACATTTTTAAAAACAAACTAAGTGGATATTTGCATTAACTCACATTCCAGATAAGATCTGTAGTGGCATTCCAAATGTATTTTAATAAAGCTTGCCTGGGAATTGGGAAAATAAGACAGCCACACTGGTCAGCCTTACAGCTAGGCAGTAGTAACACACATCTTTAATCCCAGTAGCCACACTAGTTGCCAAAGAAACTGGGTGGTGCATGCCTTTAATACCAGCCCGAGAGGATTAGAAGACAGGAGGAGACAGCTCTTAGATTCCTGGAGGCAGGATCGCCATTTAGGACTGAGGTCGAGGTAAGAGTCAGTGGCTGGCTGCTTTTTGGTTCTTCAGGTTGAACCCCAATTTCTCTCTCTGAGTTTTTATTAATCGTGCTTCAAAGATCGAAGTGAAATTAATTCTAACTAATGAGAACAATGCAAAAGGCACACGAGAAATGAACGGTACCCCTGTCTATGAAAAGCAATCTCTAGCTGTGTTCCTTTCAGTGGAGTTCTCCCATCTAAAGCATCTCATCTGCTAGGCAGGGAGAGAGAAATCCAGATGAGACCGCTCCAGGCTTTTATAATTCTGGAAAAGCTGCAGGATTTTAAAGGCTAAAATACAGCATTATCCTCTCTGTATTTGACTTAATCTATACCACACTGCAAGGGGTGAAGTTGCACTTAATAAACACTCTGCAAACAGACTTCTTCCATAAAGCTTGTGCAGTAGCAACCTGCAGAAGCTATCTGGGGCTCACATAATCGGCAAAGCACGGCCCCATTGAAAGGACCTCTTAGAAAAGGTCTCAGGGAGCAGCCAGCCCTTCCTCTGCCGCCTCTGAAACGGACTGAGAGGTTTCTCTGGGTAAGAGATGATGGTCTGCCGTCTCGCCATCCACACACTACCCCGCAACGGACCCAGGACGCGCTGGGTAACGGTCTGACCACAATACCTCTCCAAACAGGGACTGCAAGGTGGACACCTGAGCCTCTCGACAGAGCACCAGGCTCTCCAAGTGGGACATTCTGGCGGGCACCACCCGAAACCGCAGGGTAGGTAGCCGCCAGTCAGCACCGGAGTCTATTCCGGCCGATTTCACGATGCTCAACCACAAGCTTCCCTCCCGGAAGCTCGGAGGCTGGGATGCAGGCGGCGCCGGCGCGATGCAGTGACGTCACGAGCCCGCGCATCGAGACCGCCGCTCTAGCCTCCCGGGCGGCGGTTCTCGGTGGTCGGCGCCCTGCGAATGGCATAGCTGTGCAGCCCTAATCCTGGGAGGACGGGGTGAACGGCGGGGGCCTCTCACGACACGCTTCGGGTGGCTTCGGTAAAAAGTACCCAGAGGCTTCCCCCTGGTGGAAACTAGATGACCTTCGGCGCGAAAGGGAGCTCTGTGGGATTTAATAAATTTAAAGTAATGTTTCATTTGTTTTTGCAAGCTTGGAACGAGATGTAGAAGTGTAAGAGTGTTGGTTAGGGCAATAGGAGTCAACATAACGCTGTCGTCAGCATACGCCTTCTTTACATTTGTATTTATCTGTAGGACACCTAGAAGCAAGATATTAGAAGAGCCTTGAAATTAAAGGACAAGGTGTGTAGAAATAGGAAAATTCGCCTTAAAAGACAGGGCTTTGGGGTCCTGAAAAAGATTTGGTCTGGGAGCATTGACTCAATTATGAACATTGAGATCTTTGAACTTTCATTTTAACTTTCTTGTATACAAAACAAGTACAACGGTAGATTATTTCTAAGAATAAAAGATAACGTTCACAGTGGCGTCTGTTACATATAGATGTTATAGCCGGTGCAAAAAGACAAAAAAAAAAAATGCACCCAGATTAGAAAGAGGCCCACTATGTATTACTGAACAGTACAGCTGCCTACGGAGGAAGTAATCTAGTTGCTTCTTCAAAAGAGACGCTAGCCTAGCTCTAACAAGTCAACTTGCAAGGCAAATGTCCTCACAGGGGCAGCGAAGAACTATGAAGTACTTAGAAATGAAGTGGACCAAATAAAATGGACATATAGTAAGGCCTGCACAAAAAAAAATACTAAAAGACAATAAAAAAGACATTCCTAAAAACAACTGTACTGCATTGTAAGAATAATGTTTGTTAAAATTAACCTGATTTTCTCAAAATGATAATGTAGACTCAATAAATAAAAAAAAAAAATAGAGGTTTTTTTTTTTGATGTTTGGGGGCGGGTTATTTATTTTGTTTCGGTTTTGTTTTTTGCTGTTGCTTGACTGAAAATGTGCTCCATAGACTCAGGGAGTGGCACTATTAGGAGCTTGCCCTGTGGCAGGAACTGTGTCACTACAAGTAGGCTTTTAGGTTTTATTGTTCCTAGGAATTGCTGGCTTCCTGCATTCCTGGATCCCCTCTTTTTCTCTCCTCGCCCACCCCTTATACAAGGCAGTTCTCAGCTCTCTGCATGAGCCCCTTCTCCATCCCGTTACTAAACCCTTCCAGAGACTCCAGCAAGCCCTCAGACCCCAGTTCTTCTTCTCCCAGATTTACTTCACCCCTTCTGCTTCTATGTAACAGAGAAGGAGGGATATGCCCTTGGGGTCCTAGGACATCAGCTGGGACCTTCTTTTGCACCTGTAGTGTACCTGTCAAAGAAGCTGGAGCTCACCACTCAGCTGGGGACCCTGCATATGTGCTTTAGTGGCCGCTGAGCTTCTTATTCATGAGTCAAACAAACTAACCTTTGGGTCACCCACCACTGTCTTCTCCCACCACAATCTGTCCCATCTCTTAACTTACAAACCTTACCTCCTTCCTGAGTTCTTTCCCTCCAGGTGGCACTGGTAGAAGACGCCACACCCACTTTTCAATGCTGCCCACCCCTTAATATCTCAAATCTCCTACCTCAACCTAATGTTAATGATTCCCCATCTCACTCCTGCATTGAGGTCCTAGAGGACCTACTACCCCACCCCTCACATATACAGGAGGGCAAACTGTCCCAGACCACTTATACCTGGTACACAGATAGTAGGTCCTTTCTATGTGAAGGGACCTGTAGAGCAGGCTGTGCCATAGTGGAGGCACAGGCACTCCCTGCCCATACCACTAATCATCAGGCTGAGTTAATAGCCCTTACCCATGCCTTCCAGTTAGCAAAGGAACAATCTTTAAATGTTTACACAGACTCCAAATATGCCTTTCATATCCTCCTGTCCCACACAGCTATCTGGAAGGAGCGTGGGATTCTTACAATGAGAGGAGGATCCATAACTAACTCAGGCTACATTATGGACCTGTTAAAAGCCTCCCATCTCCCCAAAGCTATAGGAATTATTCACTGTCGGTCTCATCAGACTGACAGTTCCATTATGCCCAAGGGAAATAACCAGGCTGACCAAGCAGCTAATACAGCAGCATTCCAGAGCCCAAACCTACCTCAATCACCTCAGGGGGTTCATACAGTACAGCCCACACTCCCACAGACACCCCCTGATACCCAGTGAATTCTGTCCTACCTACATTAGCTCTATCATCCTAATAGCAAAGCTCTGTTTCATTTTGCCAAGGCTCACCTCCAACTCACCCCTGAGGACTTAGAGTTCTTAAAAGCTATCACTGCCTCTTGTAAAATCTGTCAAAAGTCAGATTCCCAAGACCAAATATCGTAGCTTCCCTTTCCCACCCACCAGGCCAGGGGCTCCTTTACAGGAACTGACTGGCAGCTTGACTTTACTCATATGCCCACAGTCAGATGAGTTAATTATCTCCTGGTTTTGGTGGACACCATGTTTGGGTGGATTAAAACGTTTCCCACCACTAACAAGAGGGCCCAGGCAGTTTTCAATGTTCTTCTCTGAGAAATTATCCCCCGGTTTGGAATCCCAACCTCTCTTCAGTCGGATAATGGCCCAGAGTTTAACTCCCAGATCTCTCAAACTTTATCTAAGGCTCTTAATATTCCCTGGCATTTTCATATCCCATACCATCCTCAGTCTTCAGGGAAGGTAGAACAAACTAACCATTTCTTTAAAAATGTTCTTGTTAAGATGTCACAGGAGCTTTACCTAACTGGGTAAAACTTTTGCCTCTGGCCCTTCTTAGGCTTAGGGCTCTCCTCCAAATCCCCCTTTCCATCTCACCCTTTGAGCTCATGTATGGGCAGCCCGTTTTAATCCCCAGCCTCTCACCTAAAACCTGTCCCTCTTCTGATCACCTGCTTACTCCACTGCTATCCCATCCTTGCTCCCTATTACGGGATTTTACCGACTACTCATTACCTCAACCATGTGCCAATTCATGCCCACCACTGATTAAAATAGGAGATCAGGCACTATTCTCTCCCCCAGACCAATGCCCCTGACCCCTTCCCCCTAAAAGGTAGGACCCCTTTAAAGTAATTCTTGTAACTCCCACAAGTGCCAAGCTTGAAGGCTCTCTCATTGGATCCACCTGTCTCACCTTAAACCTTTTACTCTTCCAGCTCAAGATACCCCTCATATACAGTTACTCAAACAGGGCCCTGTTCCCTTAAGTTTCAAGATCAGCCATTTTTTTCTCCAGTTACAGAAAAATAGAAGTTTCATCACCGCACTCAACCCTCCTGTGCCAAAATCTCCATATACTCTCCCTCCTCCTCTTTCTCCTGTCTGCTTTACCAACTTCTCTATATCTCCAATGTCATTCTTAAATTTCCAGTTAGCCCCTCAGCTGTTATTACAGGGACCATCATTAAACATAGAGCTGGAGGTACAAGGATTGCCAAAAGCCCAGGCGGTAAGAAACAGTAATGAGTTTGGGGACATTCACAGCCCCAGACTCCAAAAACTCACAAAACAGACTTTAACATTACAGGTTTATCACTGACTGCAGCAGTGTCTCCTGGATGTTCAGGTAATACCATGATGCTAAAGAGAACAAGCACCTTAAGATTTGCTTCAGGTAAAACACTGAGGGATCTAATAATTCCCCTTTCCCATAATTCCCCCTTCTTTTCCTCCCTCCTCCCCACTGTCTTCTATTCCAACACTATTCCATCATAATTACAAGCTTTTAATATGTCTAAAATTTATTTCTTTTCAAATATTTTTCATAAGCTCCAGAGAGTCAATTGGACCTATCTACATGAACTAGACTTGCCCAGAATAAGTATCATTTAATTTTTCCCTTATCATTCCTAGTCTTGGGAGCCCCTGGAAGTTCCCTCCTCCACCCCTCAAAAAAAAAAAAAAAACCCTCTATCTTCCATCTTGGAATTCTCCTCCCTTAATCACCAGGATCTAAAATTTTTCCAGACATAATCTTCTGCCTTTGCAGCATCTTGCGAGGTCCGAGCTGCCAGCCAGCCAGTTCCACAGAGCCTGGAAAAAAACACAAAAGTAATCAACAACCCCAGGATGTGATCAAGCATCTTAACTCTGCGATGCCCACAGAATCAGCAAAAAGCAGTCTTGAGGGGCTAGAGAGATGGCTCAGTGGTTAAGAGCATTGCCCGCTCTTCCAAAGGTTCTGAGTTCAATTCCCAGTAACCACATGGCGGCTCACAACCATCTGTGGTGAGGTCTGGTGCCCTCTTCTGGCCTGCAGGCATACAAGCCAACAGAATACTGCATACATAATAAATAAATAAATAAATAAATAAATAAATAATATTTTTAAAAAAGCAATCTTGAGAGACCTGATGACGCCCATAAAATCAGTAGAAAACAGCCATGAGAGACCTTACAGCACCCTATTCCCACCCATTAAAGACCCCCAAATGCCCCAAATTTTTAAAATAAACAAAAGCGTGGAATGTCACGATTCAGCCACAACATGGCTGACACTTCTGAGTTCCAGGGCTACACATGTGCAGACAAGCACACATGTTGCATGGTTGCATCACTTACGTATGACACAGCTGTGTGAGCCCTGGTGTGCATGCGTGAGCTTCGTCATCTGTGTATAACGTAACCACGTCATCCCCCTGTGCACATGCACTGGGCCGGCCTTAAAAGCTGGACATGCTATCTTCAGCTCCCCGTCCCCCTGCTCACCGACATCATCAGGCCTGTACACACACACCCATGAACTCCTAAGCGGGTTTGTTGCGTGTTCCGTGTTTTCTTCTCACTTGCACCAGATAATTTCAATTCTCTCTTCAAATAGTGCTATGTTTTTCCATCAGTTTTGTTAAATTTACTGGTAAAACTAACAAAAGCCTTCACTATTTGCTATTGTGTAAGCACACTTTAATCTTCTTACTATAACCCACACCTGGCAGGAAGCACCTTTAAAACATGTTTGTTTTGGCTTGTGGTTGTGGGTGCATTACAAAATGGGGGTAACACATGGCAGTAGAGGCAGCTCTTAGCTGTGGAGGCAGAAGCCCGAGGTTGTTTGTTTATATCTGAATGAATCAGGAAGCAGAGTTATATGCCACAGGGCCAGTTGCTACAGTGATATTCTTCCTCCAGGTAGCTTCTGCTTCCTAAAAGGCTCCACAGCTTCCCAATGTCTTCAGGAGACTGACTCAAAATACAGGAGCCTGTGGGGGACATTGTATATCTTTTTTTTTAATTTTTACTTAAAAATTTCCACCTCCTCCCCTCCTCCCATTTCCCTCCCCCTCCCCTCCCCCATTCCCCTTCCCTCTGTCCTCTCTCTCTCTCTCTCTCTCTCTCTCTCTCTCTCTCTCTCTCTCTCTCCAATCCAAAGAGCAGTCAGGGTTGCCTGCCCTGTGGGAAGTCCAAGGTGCTCCCCCCTCCATCCAGGTCTAGGAAGGTGAGCATCCAAACAGACTAGGCTCCCACAAAGCCAGTACGTGCAGTAGGATCAAAACCCAGTGCCAATGTCCTTGGCTTCTCAGTCAGCCCTCCTTGTCCGACACGTTCAGAGAGTCCAGTTTGATCATAGGTTCCATCAGTCCCAGTCCAGCTTGTATATCTAAACAGGTGAAATATTTTAAACATTTCTGTTTCCTCTTTGGGGAATAGTTTCTATCTCCCTGTTTTTTTTTTTTCATCTTTATATCATTTTACACAAATTCTTTAGCTTACTAATCAGAGGTTTTTGTTTTGCTTCTTTTGAGACAGAGTTTCACTATGTAGTCCTGACTGGCTTAGAACTGGCTATGTAAATCTCTCTCTCTCTCTCTCTCTCTCTCTCTCTCTCTCTCTCTTTCTCTCTCTCTCTCTCTCTCTCTCTGCCTCTCTCCCCTTCTCCCCTCTCCCTCTCCCTCTCTCTCTCTCTCTCTGTGCCTCTCTCCCCTTCTCCCCTCTCCCTCTCCCTCTCTCTCTCTCTCTGTGCCTCTCTCCCCTTCTCCCCTCTTCCCTTCTTCTCTTTCTCTCTCTCTCTTCTGTCTCCACTTCTCCTCCCTTACTCTTAATGCTGTTCCCAATACCCACTAAATAAACTCTATCCCCAAGCTCTCTCTGCATGACTTATCTGTGTGTCTCCCTTGCAGGCCTGAGGCCACCCACTGAGGCCTTGAGTCACCTGCTGCTGCCCCTCATGGGACTGGCCTCACATCACCCGGCATCATGAATGATAATAAAGCTCACACCAAGGACTTTGATGCTCGTGATCAACAGGAAGTGCTCTATTGATTAATGCTTCCCCCTTTCCCAATCTCTGGCTGTTTGTTAATAATAAACAAAAAAGGGGAGGAATATAGGGTGAAAGGTCTGAGCCCTCTTCTGTGCTTGAAAACCTACTAAAACTCACCAGTCCCTGAGTTTGAAATCCCACCAGTCCCTGGGGTTGACTTGAAATCTCACCAATCCTCTAGAAAGTTCTACCCTGGAAAATTCCTCTCCCAAGGAACCCTATCTCCTGCTTAGTTCCCTGATGTTTCTCACCCAAAGAGAGGCAACCATCCTCTTGTGTCTCTTCCAATAAATCTCTTGTGTGGTGTTTGTTGTGCAGTGTGACTGTGGTACTCCTTGGCTCCCTACTGGAAGGTTACCTTTCCCTTCAGACCTGTAACACACCAATAATGAATGCTTCTCCAGCGAGTGGCTGAGGAAAGAAACTCTATGTACAATCAAACTCTGTGGGTATAATCTGGCTCTTGCTTCTTTGGGGAGTGGGGTGGTGATCACATAACTCATGTCTTTGTTTTTACACCTTTTACACGTGAGATTGACAGAATGACTGAGTATAACATTTTCTTATTATTTGGGACTGGTAAGCTTTGAACCCCCAGTTCATGGGAATCTGTTGCCACTGATGTAATAAGCCAATCAAGTCAAATTAATAAATCCAAATTTAATGAACAGAGCAAAGTACTCCCAGGTGACCCTCAGGTGGGCAGGAGAGGTATCACATGGCAAATATGGCTACCATGTCTTAAGCAGCCTATAGGTGTGGTCTTGAGCAGCTCCAATGACTGACTTTTAGTGGTCAGGGGCAGAGTTTGAAGAGGGTAGCTACTAGGGAGGGGTTTCAGCCTGGCACACTGAGAGGTTTGGAATGGGAGGAGTGACACCTGAATGTGGAATGGGACCCCAACATGGAGATTCCAAACAGAAACACTAAGTGATGCTTCCTCCAACACTTTTATTTTATTTTATTTATTTATTTATTTTTTTGGTTTTTCGAGACAGGGTTTCTCTGTGGTTTTGGAGCCTGTCCTGGAACTAGCTCTTGTAGACCAGGCTGGTCTCGAACTCACAGAGATCCGCCTGCCTCTGCCTCCCAAGTGCTGGGATTAAAGGTGTGCGCCACCACCGCCCGGCTCCTCCAACACTTTTAAAAGTAAAAAACAAAATAAAGAAGAGTGCAAAAAGTTCCATGACTAAGCCAGTTAAAAAGATTCTGAAGAACATCCATTTAGGATTGTTTCCATTTACATTTATTTATCAATTATTTCTTGGGAAGAGGATAATGCAGGCTCGTCAGTATTTTGATCTTAGGTTTTGGTTTATCAAGTCATCTTTTTGTCAGATAAAAGTAAAATTCTTTAAAGAAACTTTTAAATTACATTTGCTTATTTACTGTATGCATGTATACAAGTATATAACACATTCGTGCTTTTGGAAGTCAGAGGAGAGCGTGTAGGAATTGGTCTCCTCCACCAACTGAGATCTGGCATGGTTGTCAGGCTTGACAGCGAGAGACTTTACCTGCTGCACCCTCTTGCTGGCCTCACACGGAAGTAATATTCTTACATGACAAGCAATCGAAGAGGTGGGAATTCCTTAGGGCTCCACACTCTGCCAGCCAGGCAGGGTAGCTGTTATTCAGTAATCCAGCACCAGGAAGAGATTGGAAATGAAGAGAAATGCATTTCAAAAAGCTATTTAAAAAGGCAGAAGTGACAGACTTATTTAGAGAGGAATCTAGAATGATGTCTGAGACTCTGAGAGGAGTAATGGCTGTAGAACCCAGCCATGACAAGCTCAACAGAGGCCTGAGTCTTAGTAGCTTACCCTGAGGCAATACCTGGTTCCCATAAAGATCACAAACTGAGAGTACCCAGGCACCACCCAGTAACAGACCATCCAGAAGAAATTCCTAATGTTCCAACCATTGTAGATAGGATCACCTGCCAGCATACACCCTGCTAATATAATGTTTCTGGTTTTTATTGTTAAATAATGCCCTCTAGAAGGGCAGGGTACCCACCTCCTCTTGGAACTGCTGCGCTGACAAGGTCCCTGACAGCTTGTATCGTGCACACAATAAAACTTGCTTTTGCATTTTGGTGAGCTGGTTTCTCTGGTGGCCTTTCGGGGTCCCCACGGACTGGGCATAACAGTGGTTATCACTGGATGAGCTAGCGAACACTTTGGGGAGGTTGGAAGAGTTCGGTTTCTGGCAGGCAGAATTTTAGGGACCGGGACGCCATCCAAATGGTAATACTTCCTTGGCTAAACAGTTCTGGAGCTTGGGGAGAGCAATTTAAACTAAACACTCAGATCTGAGTCATTTACATTTAGGTAGTTATTAAATTCATGCAGGTTAATTCGCTCAAGGAGAGTGGATGCAAAGGGAAAGGCAGTATGGGAATCAACGTGACAGTTAGTTAAACCCGGAACTTCTGCTTTGTATGACACAATCTCAAATGTGGTGAGTGGTCCCAAGTCCATAATACTGTCTGATTCCAGTTAGAAGTGAGTAGATAGCCTCTCGGAATAAAAGCCTGCAAGATGGCTCGGCAGGTAGAGGGAATTGCTGTATAATGACCCAAACTCCATCCCCACAATCCACATACCTTAAGTACTCATACAATAAGAAAGTTTTTAAAAAATTAAAACCATCTGACAAGTACTTAATAGATTAGCACCAACCGATTTCAGAGTGTGCCATCACAACATAAATTGTTAGACTGACCAAAGCAGACTTGCAGGCACACCCTCCCAGTTTTGAAGCTGGAGCAGGGGGAATTTTCAGCCCGAGGTTGGAAGAACACAGCAGCTTGTGGAGGAGGAAAATCCCTCGGCCAAGCTGATTGCTGAAAACAGTGGTGAGTTTCTGGCCCTGACCGGAATTCCTTGGCTATTTCCAGGCTGCTACAGCTGTAGCAAAGAGAAGGAAAGCTTGAAAGGGTTGAGGGATGTCTGTGGGCGGATCCGCAGGTGCTGCTGGACTGGAGAAATAAGAGACACAAAAGCTAGTTTTTACAAAGCAAATCAACCCTTTGGAAGGAGGAAAGAAGGCCAAGCCCGAGAAAGAGCTTCACAAAGGAGGTCAAGGAGACCGAAAAATCCTGTTTCTATTGGCTTAGGGCACATTGTTCTGGCTTCCCAAGAAATTGCCCCCTACTCCAGGAGGATGGCAGTCACCCCGATCTGTAGTGCTGTTTTGCAAACTACTCCTAGCAGGCAGTCAGAAAATTCCTATCTTGCTCAGGTCTGTTCAGACTAGAGAAAGACAAGGGTGGGACCTGGTAGCCTGCCCTCCCCACTTCCATCCCTAAAATCCTGATGTTCTCTTCCTGGAAGTAATACTAACTCCACTAAGCGGTTTTAGTTTGGAGTCCTTTAGCTGAACTGTGACAGCTCACCGTGGTTCCTCGACAATGGCTGTTAGAACGGAGGGCCAAGTCTGGATGAAATGCAGTCTGAAACGTGAAGATGTCAGAAACTGGCCCCTGGCCACTGTACGCGGGTCAGCAGTTCCCGTCACCTGGGAAAGAGTTTTAAGCTTGAGTAGCTTCGCAGCTGCACTTTTCCGTCTCTAGATGTCGCTCTTGGAATCAAGATATCAATTCCTGGATCCAGGAAGCTTTCCTTACTCTAAGACAAGGCAGTGGAAGCTCACCTTCGGGAAGGAGAAAATTCTAAAAGCAAATGACTGTTTTCTTTCTTCCTAAGTCGGATATGTGACAAGAGAAGTTAGCGAGTGGAAATCCTGCACAGTACTTAGCTGTGACTCTGGGAATCTGTCTGACTCATCTGCCCCAGTTTGACCGGGCGCTACCTCCAACGTGAGAGGAAAGGTCTTTGGGTCCAAGAGCATTCAGTTAGGCTTCTCAGAGAACATCTGTAAACAGCCAGTGTGTGAATGTTATGCCCAGATCCGCGAAATCCCCCCCAAACCAAAAAAGAGACCGAGTCCTATATGTAAAAGCTAAAAACCTTTATTTTTTGCGAGTTTGCAAATTCGGTCTCTCCATGTGTCCAATGTTTTGGAATAATCGAAGAGCCTCAATCTCAGTGAGAGTTGGGTGTTTATAATAGTAAAGGGCGGGGGTGTGTGTGTGTGTGAGGGATTTCTAAGGTTGAGGTCCCCTGACTGGCTGACATTTGTCTAGGGTGTCCTGGTGAGTGTGTGCAGGCAGGTGATCCTATCTACAATGGTTGGAACGTTAGGCATTTCCTTTGGATGGTCTGTTCTTGGGTGGTGCTGGGGTAATCTCAGTTTGTGGTCCTTCCTGCAAACAGGTATTGCTCCAGGGTAAACTACTGAGACTCAGGCCTCCATTAAACTTATTGTGGCTGAGTCCTACACTGACAGGTGATAGTGGTTGGAAGTTAAGGACTTCCTCTGGGTGGTCTGTTCATATTAAGCTCATCATGGTTGGCTGAGTCCTACATTTCCCCCTTCACAAGCACCGATGACAGGCAGGACCCAGTTATGGGTCCTGCTTGTCCATGGTTTTAAGGAGGTATTTTGGGACCCAAGAACTATTTTATTTAATAAATCCATTAATCGACAACTCTGGGCCTATTTCCTGGTATATCAACGGGCACTCTAGGTAGTTATTTTGTCCCCATGCAACGGAGTTCTGCCTTGTTCCAACCTCTCAACTCTTCTGGACAGGGAGCATGGGAGGACATGTTCCTTTCTGCAACTACTTCAAACTGACCTTGGACCATCACACAAAACCTTGTCCTGTTTTAAGGACTGTCCCATGGATGCAGGGAGTGAGCCCCAAAGTGCAAGCCCACCATCCAGCAGATGCCGAATAGAGGGTGTCATTTTGTATAGCGATGGCCTGGTTACATAAAACTGTGGGGGCTCACCTTCCAGGGGGCACTACACAGGTCCCCGTACCTGTCAATTGCTGTAATGAAATTTCTCCTTGTTTTCCCCAAGGGCAGGATTTTGGGGAGACTGAGGTGCAATCACCAGCTATGGCAACTCTGACGTGGAAAGGGGGTTGTGTATTCAGGCAAAATCAGCATTCTTTAGTCAAATCCAGTTTCGAGGCATTTATCACCTAGAAGGTTTTAGAAATCAAGTCCCATAAAGGGTGTTGACTTTATAAGGAATATTGGCCCTGAGGTGTGGTTCCCAAGTGGACTACTGGTGTCTGGCTCCCTCCTGGGGGTGTGGTGACTAGAGCCTCCTGAGGTACCAAGACTGGATTATGTTCTATTGCCACTCGGGGGTTTGTCTGAACCTCTAATCTAACAGTGAAGAAAACTCCTGAGACTGGCCCAAGATAAGGCCCAGGGCCATCATAGATCTGAATACCCCAGGTTTTATCAGGAGTCCATTCTTCAATCAGAGTCTGTTTTCCTTGATCAGTAAATTATATCCTGAGAGGGTTAGCTTTCTGTCTTCCATAGGACCCACAACCCATATTATATTTACCCCACCGAACAATGATCAGATCATTTCTTACCAATGGTGGCCACCAGATAGGTCCAGTACTCACACATTTCCAAGATGGACAGAAGTAAGACTCGGCTCCCCCACATTGCTGGCACCAGGGCTTCTCAGTCTTGTGTCCTGGGAAGACATCAAAACTTCTCTTTCTCAGCTGGTGCCTGTCTTGGTTGACCAGAAATAAATCATGCACCTCAAATTCTAGAGGAAAGTCCTAGGTCCCAGGAGGAGCCGTGGCTGATTCTTGCTTGAGGATTTCTCCAGAGGTGTCGAGGACAGGCTGAGTGTGTTCTGCAGGATGGTGTGGATTAGCAGGAAATGTAGGATGGCAAAGGAGGAACAGTGCCAGCGAGTATAGGACCTTCATCATGGAGGGTGACTGCTAAGTTTAAGCTTAAGCAGGTTACCTTGACATTCGACTCCCCCCGAGAGGCCTTTTTTTTCTGGAATGATTCTGTGGGGTTCTCTATCTCTGGATCTGCCAGCCTGGTGTGGGTGTAATGAATCCAGGTGGCAATGCCATCTATTTTTAAGGCCGTTGGAGTTGTCAGGATCATGGTATATGGTCCTTTCCAGTGCAGCTCTTTACAAAGACTCAACCTCCTGGCTGAAACTTGTGTGGTGTGGGTGGTGGAGCTGTCTCATAAGTGGCCCTCACGTAGACTATATGTCCTTATGCACAAGAGCCACAGCCTCGAGGAAAACAAGCCAGGTTAGCATCATCAAACTCAGCAATAAGCTCAAATTTTAAGTTGAGCAAAATAAGAGGTGGTCTCCCAAACATGATTTCAAAGGGGGCTAATCCCAAGGTATAGGGTGAATTTCGAACCCTATAAAGGGCAAAGGGGAGGAGAGTCACCCAGTCACCGCCAGTTTCCAATGTTAATTTGGTAAGGGTCTCTTTTAGGGTCCTGTTCATGCTCTCAACCTGACCTAAACTCTGGGGCCTCTAAGCACAGTGTAATTTCCAACTTGCCCCCAGTGCCCTTACCAGGAGCTGAGTTACCTGAGAGATACAGGCTGATCCATTGACTGGGCTTAAGAGGACAGAAATACCATACCTCGAAACGATGTCCTCAAGTAGTTTTTTGGTGACTAGGCAGTTTCATGTCTCGTTGGAAAAGCCTCTGACCATCCAGAGGAAGAATCTATAAATACTAAAAGATATTTGTAACCATATTTGCCAGGTTTTTGCCTCAGTGAAGTCTATCTCCCAGTGGGAACTGGATTTGGTGCCTCTAAGTCTGGTTCCAGGATTTTTAGGTTGATTGTCTTCATTGATGAGTTGGCAGGCCTGACATTTTTCACCTATCTTTTGTATCTTGTGCCTGATTAATAAAAATCATAACCATGGCTAACCTATTCTTCTCAGCCTCAGGATCTAAAGGGGAGTATGCCCCAATGGCCTCTATAATCCGTTCTAAGAAGGCCGATGGAACTGACTTTGGCCAAACTGGTGAGCCAATGAGCGGCTTCACGGAGACCTCTCATCAGAACCTGGCAATAGACCAGGAGCCTCTCCTTACCTTCTGCCAAGTTGAAATTCCAGTTAGTATGGGTCGGGGGAAGGCTTGGTCTATTAGGGCAGGATTGACAATTGGGTTCCCCTCAGGCCCTGGCCCTAAATTTTGGGCCTCTTTTAGAATTCTCTCTCTTTCTTCCATGGTAAAATCACCTGTAACAACTGATTGTAATCTTCCCAGATGGGCTGATGGGTAAATATAACAGAATCTAAACGGTTAATAAGGGCCCTCGGGCTGTCTGAGAAACTAGGGTTTTGTTTTTTCCAATTATAGAGATCACTAGTGGCAGGGGGCTAATACTGCATCTGCTCATTGCCCTCTTCATTCTGTGGGCTGACCACCCTCAGGGGAAGAATGACAGAGGCCGCCACCCAGGGCAATTCTCATTGTGCCCATCCTCTGGTGAAGGGTGTGCTTTCCCAAATTCCTTGAGCTTCCCTGGGCCCCTTCCCTGGCACCTGATTAGTTGGAGGAGGCAGTCGGTAAGGATGGAGGTCAAGCCTCCCTTAAAGTTATCATGGCTGAGTCCTTCTGTGAATTAGCGTTTCCTGAACACTAAACTGTGGTTGTTTATTTTAGATTATTAAGAAAGTATCTTCTTATAATTTTTTTTGGCTATTGACTTATTTTTATGAACTGGCTATGCATATTTTTATTATTTGTGTTTAGTCCTGTTTGAGTTAATTTACTATGTGTTTACAGGTAGAATTTGCATATTTGAAGTACATAATTGGATAAATTTTGAATAGTATTTGTGAAATTGCTACCAAAATCTACATAATTACTTTCCCTATCTCTTCACAAAGATTTATTATGCCTCTTTTTTATTGCACTCTTATGTGCTCCAGCTCAGTTGTCATTGATTTGTTTTTGTTACTAAAAATTGATTGCATTTCTAGAGTTTTATATAAATGGACTTATACTTGTTTTATGTAAGTTGACTTAGACTATTTATAAAATATAGTATTTTTTAACCTGGCCTTTTGCATTTAGCACAATTATTTTAAAATTTATCCTTGTCACTGCTGATGAGAGAGAATGCTTTTTCTACATTATTAATAAACATTTGCCTTTTCTGTTACATATAATGCAAAGGTGTCCTTAGGATTCTGTCTATATTTTTTGTGGAGTTAGAGTAGATTTTTTTCATTGTAAGAGATTAATTTTTAAACAGCAATCTCTATTAGTGTTTTGCTTTATGATTTGAATCTTGGGTTTAGATTTATAATTGAAGTAGCTACTTCATTCTAAAATTTAAAAGTCAACAGCCTGGAATTTCTTAATTTGTTTAAATTGGAGTTACATGGAATTTATAATTGGAAGGAGAATTAATACCTATAGAATACTGAATCTTGTTGTTTCCATTTCTTCCCATCTCTCTTTGTCCTTCACTAACATATATTTTTGATAAAAGTTTTTCTTTTTACTCTATTTATATGGACTATAATTTTGGGGTAATTATTGAGAATAATCTTCATATATCCCTACTTGCTAACTAGATTGTGATATACATTTTTATTGCTGCTCTGGATTTTATAGATATCAGCAATATTACAATCAGTAACCAGTCATCACTTCAGACAGTTTTAACCTGCACACAAAGCCAGTTACACACTTTATTTAAGAGCAGCTTTCCCATCAGTTTGCCTCCAGTTTCAGTGATCATGGAGCATTAATTGTGAATGAGTCCATGCAGTGCACAGCCTACAAGTCAGTTCCTGAAGAACATACGAGCATCCTGATCAGCGATCAACCACATGACTTCTTTCTGCATCTGTTCATGATGACTGTCTGCTCATGATTAATGTAGACAGGATACGTATTGAAAACACATGTTGTTTTCTACTCTCCCAGTGATAAACTCACACGACGTTTTATAAAATGGGTAATCAGAAAAGTGAACCTGGGCAGCAAAAGCAAGTGCATGGAAGAAGTGAGGCTGATGGGTGAGAGAGTGAAAGGGAATCATTCACAAGAGCAGGTTCAGAAGAAATGATGTGGGTGCTGATATTCCTCAGGAAACCCAAAAATGATTCAGGCGGGGACTCTGTGGAGGACACAGACTCAACAAAGAGTGGACAAAGAAGAATGGAGAGGTGCCCAAGAGGAAGTGGCACTGGCAGAAAACCTCATTCCCTTTAAAGGAGCGCTCAGAGAGGTTTCACAGCATTGACAGCACAAAGGGTGAAAGTCAAGAACACTTCACGCAACAGTAGGATCTTAACAATATAATATTGAGGTTTGTGTTGGAATTAAGCCCTACTAGACCTCTCGGGATTAAGAAGGATCATATAGCAGGTGAAAACATGACTAATGAGGTCTGAGGGTAAATAAATTAACTCACCTAAATCTTTTCATCAAGTCCCATTTATTCTTCCTGTGTTCTCTCCAATGGTCTCTTAATGTTTCCCTTTTGATGTTCCAGCTGTCCTTCACTGTTCACTTCCCACAAAGTTTTCAGTTTATATACCCACACTGCTGTAGTTAACAATTCTCTGGTAAATAACAATGATACCAAGCATGCATTTCTTAGAGCTAACAGGATGGATAAAAGACTGACAAGGTAGGTGCCTTACGTCTCAGGAGGGGCATGGCTCTGAAGCTCCCTAGCAAGAATATGGGGAGGATTAAGATGGAGCTTGACCCCACCCCCCAGGCTAAGCATCAGGATGCTGAATCCACTGGCACCCAGTTGAGAAGAAATTTCTTTCTCTGGGGCTGGTTTAGCTACCCAAGCTTTTTCCTGTATATTTTAGGGGTAAAGTCCTCATGATGCTGGTCTCTCTTGGGGAAGACCGCTAGTTCTTCTCAGCTAGCTAGCTTAGACCCAAAATAATCACAGAGGAACTGTATTAATTAAATAACTGCTTGGCCCATTAGCTCTAGCTTCTTCTTCTTTTTTTTATTAAATTTATTTATTTATTTATTTATTAAAGATTTCTGCCTCCTCCCCTCCACCGCCTTTCATTTCCCTCCCCCTTCCCCAATCAAGTCCCCCTCCCTCGTCAGCCCTAAGAGCAATCAGGGTTCCCTGCCCTGTGGGAAGTCCAAGGACCACCCACCTCCATCCAGGTCTAGTAAGGTGAGCATCGAAACTGCCTATTGACTAACTCTTACATCTTAACTTGTCCCATTTATAGTAATCTGTGCATTGTCACGTGGTTGTGGCTTACCAGGTAAGTTCCAGCAGATCTATCTCCATGGCTGCTCCATGGTGTCTCCCCGACTCCGCCTTCCTCCTCCTATGCTATAGGCCAAGCCAGTTCTTTATTCATTAACCAATAAAAGCAACACACAGACAGAAGGACCTTCCACACCAAGGCTCTTAGCTGACACTACTTCCAGCATCTTGCTAATGTCATTACTTTCTGCTTCCAGCTGTTCTGTCACTCTTGGCTGTCTAGACTCTGAGGTAGCTATCTGTCCACCTCTGTTTTGTGTTTTGTTCTTTGGCAATGGGACATCTTACATCCTTCTTACAACCTTGGTTTTTATCCAGGGTCATCTCTGCACAGATTGAGTAAACCTCAGCTCCCTGGTCGTCATTCTGAGAGATACTGCATTTTAGGTTTTACTCTGATTAACATTCTGTGCTGTTTTCACCTGCCCAGTATCTCCTTACTTACTTATATACCCAGAGACCAGAGAGTGACATAGAATTCATTTTAAAATCTGTATAATACATATTAGACAACTCAGTGAGTTTTTGACAAATTGAAAATCTTATCAGCCAAATCAGATCTCACATTGTTCCCAGTTACAGGTATTGAAAATGCTTTAATGATTGAGGGCTGTGAATTTTTATTTTTAACAAAAGGAAGTAGGATGTGATAGAGTGAAAAAATATTACCATGTATCATAAAACAGACTATTTTATGAAACTCGTGACAAACGTCGAGAATCATAGGATGGAACTATTTTTAATAATGTAGATCATAAAAGAAACTTTTGAGGGCTGTGACAGTTAATTTTGATTGTCAACTTGATGGGATCAGTCTTCAGCTAAGAGGCGCCTCTCTGGGTGGTTGTCCAAGGGTTTGCAGAAAGAATGAATGGAATGGAGAAAGATCCCTTGAGAAATAAACACCTCCAAATGTGTGGTATATAGAGATAGGGAGAGTTCCAAGGAAACATTTATTGTTTTTTGTTGGTGAACAATCTATCCCTGTTGTTTCTGCTATTTTTGCTGCTTCCCTTTGCAGACATCAGACTCCAGTTTCTTCAGCTTTCTTGTGTGAACCAAACAATAGCAGCCTCTCTGGCCTCTCCTAAGTCTTCCGTCTTAGGCTGGCGTGGCTGAGACATCTGGCCTTTTGGACTAAGCAGCTCCTAAGGTTTCAGATCTTCTAGAATGTAGGTAGATATTGTTAAGCTACCTGGTCTCTGTCACATCAGTCGATCTAATAACACCCTCTTATAAAAGTGTGTTTACACACTCTCTATCAATTTCATTTCTCTGGAACTTTTACTAATATAAAGGCCATGAATTAGATTGAAGCATTGATTACACATTAAGTATATATCACGTTATATATCTAATTTCTTATCCTACTTTATTCCTGGTAACAGAACCACTTATGAGCATAGTCCATTGGACCATAATTATCATATGAGGAAGCTACCAGTCTGTCCAGTCAGAGTCCTTCTTCAGATTTTATGTGCATTAAGTACAAGAGGATTAGGACCAACACCTTCCTTCCACCAGAGTGACTTAGATGATAACTGATGAGTTTTAGGGTAAATTTAAGGCTTCTCATGGATATATTGGAGAGATCTTGGCAAGAAGGGTGATAATCCATGTCCATGTCCTAAGTATTATCCTCCTCCTCCTTCTCTTCCTCCTCCTCCTCCTCGTCCTCCTTCCTCTCTCTCTCTCTCTCTCTCTCTCTCTCTCTCTCTCTCTTTCTCTCATATACAGATATATATATATATATATATATATATATATATATATATATATATATATATTTCTAACTTTCCATGGTTTACTTTGGGTCCTTTCCCCTTTGCAACCAAAGAACATGAAAGAAGGAATTGAAAAATCTAGATTTATGCCTAATTGCCACACAATGGACAAACGATCCATGAAAAGCCTCTGTGATCCTCAGTATATTTCTTGTCTGAAACAAAGGAAAGGACTCAGGTTGGTAGTCCACTGTCCTCATTCTCAGAGTTATCTGTTAAACCAAAATGAAGGTGGGAAGAACAGAGATACTAGACCCCATACTAGCCTTTTCTGAATCAATGGTTATGTGGGTGTAGAAAGCAGGTTCCTGCAGTAATTTTTTATTTTAAACATGTGGGTGTTTTTCTCACATGTATGTCTCTGTACCATGTGTGTGCCTTTTGCTCTTAGAGACTGGAAGAAGGTCATGGCTCTCCTAGAACTGGAGTTGCAGATGGTTGTCAACCGCCATGTGGATGCTTGGAATGGAACCCAGAATCGAACCCACTGGGAGAGAACCCAGCGCTGTTAACCACTGAGCCATCTCACCGTCCCCAGGCACTTGCAATTTAAAAAATGATTTTACGTGATTCTGACCAATAGCCAAGCTGGGCAAGTCTGAGCTGTATCATTTCTGTAGAGTTTTTATATCTAATAATGCTCAGTACTGCGTTCCTAGAGACCACAGAGTTGGTTGAGTTCTTAGCAACTGATAAAATGAACACATGTAGAACATGAACTCTTTCTGCTGACTGGCTTCAGTCTGCAATAGATATGGGGATGATAACTGATAAGGATATGCACTATTACTACCAAATTAGGCTTCTAGAAAAGGAACATTAATAAATGAATTAAAATTTCTCAGTGTAGGTAGCCACCGGTAGGATAACCTCACAAAAGCAAACTTTTATTCAAGTAGTACGGGTGTTTAAAAAGACTAGTGCAGACAAAAAGGTGGAAAGTGCAGGGAACTTGCATGGTTACATTTGCTGTGTGTTACAAAGATGTACAGCAGCCAGACGTGCCACATTTCCAGTGTCAGAGCATAAATGCAAATTAGAAATACAAGATAAGAGATAATACAAAGCATGGTGATCTTTCTTAAGTAATTTTTTCCTGCCCAAAAGTTTCATTGTGTGTAAAAGATCACATATTTCTGTCATTAATTAAAGAAAACCTACAGAGATGTCTCATTACCCCTGCGGGTCTGTGTCTATCTCCCTCTTTATATACTTCAGTATACTTTACTAGTGTGTTCCTTGTTTTCACAAGAACAGTAACATGACAGGCAGACTTGAAACCCTTTGTCTGGAAGATAATTTCTGAATATATTGTCATTCTACTTCTACTGTTCCCCTGGTGGAAACTGCAGCGGTTCCGGGATAGCCACAGAGACAAACACTGCCCTCAAGTGTTTGTCTGCACTCATCTCTTCTGGGCACTGAGGGCTTTGAGGCAGTGGCCACAGAGACAAGAAAGATGTGTAGTCTCTGTTTGTGAACAGTTAGGAAAGACCTTTGTGGAGAAGAGGCAGGAGCATGGGGACAATCAAGCAGGCAGTCTAGACGGGGGCGGGGACTGAGGAACGCTTTTACACCCAAGGAAATAACTATTTTTGAAATATTACTGTAACTTGTCAGCCTTGACTATTCCTTTTTTCAGATTCCCAGGAAACTAGGGTGAGTAATTACAGGCAATGACTGTCATTGTCAAGATAGCTCCATAATTAGAGAAATACAAAATATGTCTCACTTGGAGGCACCTCGCTGTCAATTATGAAAGGTTAATAAAGTCAGAACAGTCAGACAGTGGGGACATCGAAGACGGTAGATGTTCTGTCCTTAAAACAGGGGGTTCTTTGCTTCAGCAAACCCAGCAGGAGAAATGGGTCCTGAATTCTGCAGTGAAGCTGATGGGATAGTTTTCTCTTTAGACCCTCTTTGCAGTGGGATCCATCTTTGCTTGTGTAAATGTTACAGAATGGCTTAAACAAGGCACCTTACTGTCTTAGCTGCTCCTGACGCTGCAATGAAACACGCCACCGAAGCAACTCTAGGCAGAATGGGTTTATCATGACTCCCAGTTCTAGGTAAATTCCACCACGGAGGGGAAGTCTGCCTGTCAAACTCTCCAAGGAGGTTAGGGAGCTGGGGGAATTGCATCTACAGCTACAAAGCGGAGAGCAATGAATGCTGGGACTGTTTTCTCTTTTTTGTGGAACCTAGAAACCACATCCAAAAGGTGTTACCCACTATTTGGGTGGATCTTCTCACCTCAACTAAGTTACTGAAGATGATTTCTTACCGTCATGGCTGCAGGCTGATGTAATCTAGGGTGTACCCAGCAGTTCGTTGCCTAGATAATTCTCAACACTGTCTAGTGGATAATTGATACTAACAATCACATTGTCTAAACAGCTTTAATAAGCTGGATGTAAAAAAAAAATCTGTTCCATGGTTTGAAAAATAAACCAAGGATCTTTGTCCAATAAAGTAAATCTGTGTGAACCAAATTCCTGTTTGGAGTTATGTAGTTGTTTATTTCACAAAGAGGAGAAGCAGTTGAATACAGCGGCCTTCAGGCACTGGGTTCAAATTTACTGATGTGCAAAACAGACCTCCTGAATGCTAATAAATGGACACAGTCATAGTTATGGGTTACATAGTCTATGTATAGTTTGCTTTATTTCAAAACCTAGCAAAATCTCTCCCCTCAAAATCTCTCTCTCTCTCTCTCTCTCTCTCTCTCTCTCTCTCTCTCTCTCTCTCCCTCTCTCTCTTTCTTTCTCTCTCTCTCTGAGACAGGGTTTTGTTGTGTAGCCTTGACTGTCCTGAAGCCTACTTTGTAGTCTAGGCTGACCTCAAACTCACAGAGAACTGTCTGCTTCTGTCTCTCAGGTGCCGGGATTAAAAGGTGTACACCACCATCGCCTGGCCACTTCTTTTTCTTTTTTAATTATACAAACCACCATATCTTTAGTTTTGGGCTCCAGAGATGGCTCAGAGGTTAAGAGCCCTAGCTGCTCTTCCAGAGGTCCTGAGTTCAACTTCCAGCAGCTACTTGGTGGCTCACAACCAACTCTAAAGAGGATCCTGTGCTGTCTTCTTACATTTAGGTGTACATAAATCTTCTTTTTAAAGATAGCTCATCTTTAACTTTTAATATACTCATATGCTTAAACATTTTAGAATATTTAACGAGTCCACAGCAGCTGAAGCTTGCTGCACAGCTTGTGTGGTAGTTGATGCTTCCATCCTCCCCCTCCCCACTGCCCTCTTCCCATCTTCCCTCCTCAACTATTCTCTCCCATTCTCCCTCCTCCTTGGCCCTCCTCCACCCTCCCTCCCCACTGCCCTCTTCCATCCTCCCCCTCCCCACTGCCCTCTTCCCATCTTCCCTCC
The DNA here is from genome assembly GCF_950005125.1 of Chionomys nivalis. NCBI lineage: Eukaryota > Metazoa > Chordata > Mammalia > Rodentia > Cricetidae > Chionomys > Chionomys nivalis. The sequence goes on along the minus strand of NC_080111.1, from coordinate 16,933,354 downwards.
TCAACTATTCTCTCCCATTCTCCCTCCTCCTTGGCCCTCCTCCACCCTCCCTCCCCACTGCCCTCTTCCATCCTCCCCCTCCCCACTGCCCTCTTCCCATCTTCCCTCCTCAACTATTCTCTCCCATTCTCCCTCCTCCATGGCCCTCCTCCACCCTCCCTCCCCACTGCTCTCCTCTACCCTATATCCCTACTGCTCTCCTCCCATCCTCCCTCGCCATTGCACTTCTCCACCCTCCCTCCCCACTGCCATCCTCCATCCTCCCTCCTTCCCTCCCCACTGCCCTCATCCTCCCTCCCTCCCTCCCTCCCCACTGCCCTCCTCCATCCTCCCTTCCACTTCCCTCCTCCACCCTCCCTCCCTCCCTACTGCCCTCCTCCACCCTCCCTCCCACTTCCCTCCTCCATCCTCCCTCCCCACTGTTCTCCTTGCTCCCCCTCTCCATTGCCCTCCTCCCCCTCCCTCCCCACTGCCCTCCTCCATCCTCCCTCTCCACTGACCTCCCTCGCTCCCCACTGCTCTCCTTTACTGTATATTGTATATTTAAGATATGAATTCTCTATTAGTAAAGTGTGAGAACTCTGTGAAAATTATACTAAAATAAATTCTAGCTCCAGGTAGCTTTATTCATCAGCTACAAATAGATGTGATATTTAAGCACTAACAATCACTTTGTAGTTTGCACATAAGAATAATTTTAGAAGTTACATTTTAGAAGGAAACCAGATTATCAAGATTTCAGTAGATGAAAGGCGTCTGCCCACATGCGCGACTTTTCCCTTCCTCTCTAATATGCAGTGTGACAGTGTCCACGTCCATTCTGCACTTTGTCAATGGTGACAACACTCGGCTTCAGCAGGGGATCACGCTACCTGCCAGGAGGTCCCTGCAGCGCTAGATGGATTTTTACTAAAGGTCAGTTTGTAATCGTTGTGATTTTTAAAAATGTATCTAGCATTTACATTGCTGTGGCCTAGTAAGCTGATAAAATTTAGCATCTCTGGTTCAAACAGAAATGTTAATTATTTGCAAAAAAAAAAAAAGAAAGTGAAAATGGCATGCTTCATAATTACAAACTTCCATTTGAAAGCCTTTGGCGTACCTTTGGATATGTTCTATTTCTGCTGATTGACCTTCTCCACTCAGAGGCTGGAAAATTACCTCTCCAGGTAGCTAAATATAATTTCAAGCCGTTTCTATCTGCAAACATGTGGGACCTGCTCTTTATTCCTCGGGTGTACATTGAGTGCTGGGGTAGAAGGAAGAAAATACATTGGTCTCTCTTGTCAAGAAGTCCCAAATTTAGTGAAAAAAGACATTTAAAAATGCATGTGTGCAGAGTTCATACATGGAGATATATCTGAATGCTAAAGAATTCTGATTCTACAAAGACAGCCCAAACTAACCTCAGAGGGCAACCCATGTTCACATTGGGGGGCAGGGAGTGGTTAGAGGTCTCATAAGCAGATAGAAGTGTTCTAGAAATGTGTAGGTCTGTGTAAAGACATGAACATTCGAGAGTGGCAAGAGATTAAGTTTGGTTAGAATGGGGTTGGAGGATTAGAGAGTAGCCAGAGACAAGAGAAAGATGGATAGAAAATCAAGTAACAGCCATGATGCTTAGCCCCAGCAAATGTACATCTATCCCACCACACACACAAGACCAATACTATTCATGGACTGCCTTCAATTTCTCACCCTCCGCTCAGTCTTCAGGTTACCAATGCTAAACTGTGAAAGGCAGGAGAGACCACTGAAGCATTTTAAGGCATGGTGGAGAACAAACCTGCTCCATTCACAGTGCAGAGACTGTTAGATAATAACCTATCACGTATCACGTTTGAAGAGGGAGCGACTAGAGACTACAGATGCACCAATACCTCATCCAGCACAGTATTTTAAAATCTCATTTACAGGCAATCAGAACACATGAATGGAACATCTAGCTTTGCAGGTGACCTTGTGTGTCTTTGTTTTCACACGCAACATCCTCAGTGTGTCACACCAAGTGACTGTCCTCCCAACCCTTGACCTTTTGATTCACTGCCACTCTGATGAAACTTCTCCTTTGGCAGGAAGCTGCAGAGTAATAGCCAGTTACAAGTTGAGTTTGGCCCAGTCTCAAGACTTTTCGCACCAATGTGTATATTTCTCACATCAGGTTTCTCTAGTCCTTTGATCTGGTTTCAGATAGTAAAGAGGTGAATCTCACCTGTGCGTAAAAGCTTACACAAGAATAAACAGGCAGCAGTGCCATAGTTTCTGCCTGTACAACAGGTAAAGCAAGACTCAGTCACTAATCAGACACAGAGTTTGAAGGTGATAATGGCGAGACTTGATGACTTCCAGGTTTCCAACATGACAGACTGAGGGGCTTGGCAAATGATCAAAAGAAGGAGTTCATCTAAGCAGAATTTAGTTTCATGCTGAATTTGAGCCTTCTTCAGTGATCAGGTTAAGGATGTGTGCACTACTTGTTTGTTAAATATTTCTAATTTCTAGGGTCAGATTTGCTTGTCTTTTCTCATCCTTACATCTAGATTTTGTACAATATCATCCACTCTTGTAGCTCCAATCAATGCTTGTGTGCCTGTCTTTTTGCTGCTAGAATTTCCCCTCTTCATCTAGCAAGTTAGTAGGAACTCAATGAATATTTACTAAATAAATGTACTGTGCTTTTATGACTCCATCTTCTACATTTTTTCAATTGTTTTTTTCTAACACACATAAACATTAGCCTATTTTTATAATACACAGATCTATCTGAGTCAGAAATTCAAGATTATAATCATTTTGGAGTTGAGATTCATGGGTGGCAATGGATGAATGAGATATCAGCAATGGATAAGTTCACTCATGAAGAATATTAGTAGAAGAAAGAAAGGAGAATATCAACAGGAAGGACTAAGAAGTGAAAAAAGTAGGAGGGTAAGTTCTCAAGGAAAGAGTAATGGGAACAAGATAAAACCAGAGAATAATCAATAACAACAACAACAACAACAATAATAATAATAATGGAAAGAATTTAGATGAAAGAGCTTATGTGTGGCAAGCATATCCACTGGACCACTCCAAACCTCAGGGTGTTATAGTTCTAACATGAAACATAGGATCATGTGTTTGAACACTTGGTCTACAGCTAGTATCACTGATTTGAAAGAGTAGATGAACTTTTAAGAGTTGGAAACTCATTGGAAAAGACCCTCATTGGGGGTCGGCCTTGAGGTCATATAACATTCTCTCTCTTCCTGTTTACACTCTGCTTGCTCTGGTGCAATGTGACAACCCACCACAGCTTACTCCTACTGCCATGTCTTTCTGGTCATGACAGACTGTATATCTTCTCAAATCACAAGCTCCTTTGGTTGTCTTTGTCAGGTATTTTTAACATCGATGAGAGGAGTAACCAATAAAAAGACTAGCAACACGGAAACTTGGAGACAGTATTTTACAATGAGTCTGCGAACGGTAGAATTTAACAAGGTGCTGTGTTCCCAGAAGGAAGGATATGTGAATCACCCAATCAAAGGTGAGAATAGGAGTGTGTTGCAGGGAGCTGCTTGTTCTTGCCGGCCTCCCGGCTAGCTTACACCCAAAATAATCACACAGAAACTGTATTAACTAAATCATTGCTTGTCCCATTAGCTCTAGCTTCATATTGGCTAATCCTTACATATTAATTTAGCCCATCCATTAATATGTATGAGGTCGTGGCCTACCAGCAAAGTTTTAGCGCATCTATCTCTGGTGGCAGTGGGTCCATGGCGTCTCTTTCTGACTCTGCCTTCTTCTTCCCAGAATTCCGTTTAGTTTTCCACACCTAGCTCTGTTCCCCTATAGCTCTGCTATAGGCCTGAAGCAGTTCCTTTGTTAATCAATGAAAGCAACATATAGACAGAAGACCTCCTACACCAGGAGTGAATGTGTTTGGCACCAGCCCATAGAGAGGGTCACTTTTCATGTGAGTTATTTGGTTTGTTGCATCTTTACAATCATACTCTTCGTAGAATCAGAGATACTTATTCTAAGAGGGAAAATACGTCCACTACAAAGGAAAAGTCTGTTTCACTGTAAGCTAATGCATGCTCTTGGGCACTTCTGGGAATGCCTATGATGGGGAATCACCTTCTTGGCAGTGGCAGTTGACTCTGATTTTCTAGAAAAAAAGCTGAGAGGAATATATAAATGTATAAATGTAGATGACCCACTCTGATATCATTTGGTGTTTCCACGTGAATGAAAATCTGTAGTACACCCTCAAGCAGAGCGATATGACATCAAGGACTTCAAATGGGGCATGAGATACTAGAATGGGTAGTGAGGAGAGGCTATGCAGGCATCATTTGTTATAATTGAAGCAACAATGTTATAACTCATTGGACCGGTGGTCTTGATAAATTTTCCCATGGGTCACTATCCATCAGAACCTGGAAAAGCTAATTCTAAAACATATGAAGAAGAAGATCAAAGTGGCACCAACTGTCTACTGGATTAGATGCTTGGAGGCCCTTCCCAGATTTCTCTTTAGCGAGTTTGTTGACCTACTTGCTGGGAATCTTCATCTTTAGACTCTATCAAGGATTGGCTCAGCTGCCCATAGGAGCTTCACTCACGGTTATGACTCTTTCCAGGCCAGTTAATAATTAATTGACTTGGGAATATAAAGGCCTGGGCATCTTGACCCATTCCAGGTCACATTGAAGATCTGTTCCAGCCTCAATAATGCTTGTGTGATCAGTCAAAGTTGATGTTAGGCCTTCATCACACCCCCAATCTCCTTCATTCCTGATCTTCTTCCTGCCTTTCCCTTCCACAGCTACTATTATCAAGGATTCTTCCTAATAAACCTATGAGACAACCTCAGAATTGGTCCTGAGGATCTCAACTGTTGACATTTCTATAATAAATAGTCCTGTATGGTGGTTATTTCTGCACTACTGTTCCTCATATCCTCAGGGATGGGATCTGTGTTCTGTTTAGCGATCTCAAGCTGTTGGCTTCAGCTCACTTTGCTCATGGGATCATCTTCTAGGTAGAGGTCACATGGAATTATAGGTAGCTCCTAGGGGGAGGAGAGGAAAGGGGAAAGGGTTAAGTTAGGAACATAGCTAACTAGGAGGAAGAGGAGGGGGCAGATGATAGGGCCATAAAGTATACCCTAGCTCCTGGAGAGAGGGGGGAGAGAGAGAGAGAGAGAGAGAGAGAGAGAGAGAGAGAGAGAGGAGAGAGGAAAGAAGAGGGGAGAGAGAGAAGAGAGATAAGAGAGAGGAGAGAGAGATGGGAGAGAAGAGAGAGAGAAAGAGAGATGAGAAGAGAAAGGGGAGGAGAGAGAGAAGAGAGAGGGGAGAGGAGAGGAGGGGAGAGGGAAGAGAGAAGGGAGCGGGGGAGGGAAGAGAGAGAAGAGAAGAGGAGAGAGAGAGAGAGAGAGAAGAGGAGGAGAAGGAGAAGGAGAAGAAGAAGAAGAAGGAGGAGGAGGAGGAGGAGGAGGAGGAGGAGGAGGAGGAGGAGGAGGAGGAGGCAAGGAAATGGTAGCTGGTAAATACCAGTTTGGTTCAGAGAGGCCTCTGAGAGTGTGCATTGACTCCCTGTTGGGTTGGGTCTTGCAGAGTGGGTGGACTCAGGTGGAAGCAAAGGTGGGTAATTTGGCTTTAGAATGATCAGATGGAGCAGAAGCAGCTCCCAGTAGAGGCTGCCCACCGATGCAGAGGAACCAGGGTGGCCGGCAGCTGCGGATGGCCACGGGATGTGGTTTCAGGACCAGAGGGGGCCAGCTTTGGCAGGCTCTAATGGTGGTCTGAAAGGAGGGGACCTTAGCAGTTTTGCACACCAAAGGGGGACCTAGGAGAGGCCACAGATGGGTTCTGGTGGTGCTCAAGTGGAGGTTTTGGTGGCCAATGGGAGAATAGAAAGTGTAAGGCAAAGCTTCAAGCAGTCAGAAGCCGGTAGGGACAAGAGGAGATGGGATATCCTAGAGATGGCTTTCTTTAAGGGATTTATTGATTTCTTCCAATGTTTTGTTTGTCTTTTCCTCTGTTATTTAAGGATATTTTTAATTTCCTCTTTAAGGGTCTCTATCATTTCCAGAAAGTTATATTTAAGGTCATATTCTTCTGCTTCTTCTGGGTTAAGATGTTCAGATCTTACTGTTGTAGAACCACTAGTTTCTGGTGGTGCCATATTACTCTTTATGTTGTTGAGTGTGTTCTTACACTGCCGTCTGCTCATCTCTTCTTCCAGTGGGTGCAGGTGGGGACCTATGCTTCGGGGGTGGTACCTTTTCCTCCAATTGGTGCAGGTGGGACCTGTGGCTTTGGTGGTTGCTCTTCTTCCAGGTGTAGGCAGTACCGTGCCTCTAGTAAATGCCGATATGGTTCTGGAGCTCCTCTAGGTGTAGGCTGGACCAAGGCTCCAGTGGTCACGTTGCAGTGGGGGCATGCATGCGCCTTTCCAGGTGCAGTCTGGACCAAGGCTCCAGTGGGCACAGACACAATGGGGGATGGTTGTGCATGTCGGGAGGCTACTACGGGCTCTCTAGGGTTTGGTGGGTAGGGGTGAGGTACGGGATGTGCCTCCTAGGGCCAGGGCACAAGAGCAGAGCCCTCCAACCAGGAACCCAAACACAGATCACTTCTGTATATTTTATTTTCACTCTGACTCTGTGGCTGGCTGAGTGTCTGGGTGCCTGGCTTCTATAGCCCTCTCTCCTAGCTCTCTTGCTCCTTTTTCTCCTGGGTTTCTCCTTCTATTTATCCTCTCTGCCTGCCAGCCCCACCTATGCTTTCCCCCACCTCCCCTTTGGCCATTCAGCTCTTTACTAGACAATGATGTGTTTTAGACAAAGAATCACAGCTTCACAGAGTTAAACAAATGCAACATAAACAAAAGCAATGCATGTTTACATCATTAAAACAAATGTTCCAATGCATAAACAAAAGTAACACAGCTTAAAATAATATTCTATAACAGTTTTTATTTTGTTTGGTTTTCTAGAGAGTATTATGGCTATTTTTAGGGTTAAGATGCACCAGCAATGTTGGATGTGAGTTTAAGTTTTCAGTTGGGTTGGAGAGATCAGATTCCCTTTGCTAGTGTTGGTGGGCAGCTGGGGTCAAGAGCAGAGGGCATTCCTAGGGGTCTCAAATGACAAATAGAGAGATCTCTAGAAAGGAGGGGTTGTTACCAAAGTTTAATCATCAAGACTGGGACAGTGGATCCAAGAAGAAACCCAAGACCTCTTCACAAGATGTTTGGACAAATTTGTTAAAAAGTCCCATTTGCTGGAGAAAGTCCAGTGGGGGTAATTCTGGAGAGACAGGTATCTCCTTGAAGCTAACTGGCCACCCAACTTGGCCAGTGATACTCCTCACCTATGGAGACCCCCTACCAAGACTAACTAATGCCCCTCTATTCCAGGCTCCCACTCATCTCCATGCCGTGGATAATAAATATCCTGAGGTTTCAGATTGTTGGTTCTCTCCATCAAAGCAAACACTGCCCACCTGACCCCACGTTTTCGGTACTTGTGCTGTGTCTCTGTTCTTTCTGCATTACCTAGCTGTCCCTGTCAGGTTCCCAGGACTAAGTCCATGCAGGTCAGGGTAGTGGAGAGCAATAGAGGCAGACACGTGATAGTCATCTCTAGCCTCTTCATGCACCCGTGCACATGTCTATACAGACAAACACACAGGCAGAAAGATGGACAGACACACTTGCAGGTCCACACAGACACAGACACAGATACACACACACAAGTCCACACAGGTCCACACATATACATGGACATACACACACACACAGGTCCACACACATACACAGACACACACAAGTACATAAACATGAGTCCACACAGGTCCACACATATACACAGACACACATACAGTTCCACACACATGTATACAGACACACACACACAGTTACACACAGATACATACACACATGTACACAGACACACACATATAGACATACACAGGGACATACACGGACACATAAACACACAGATACACACACATGAGTCCACACAGGCCCACACATATACACAGACACACATACAGTTCCACACACATGTATACAGACACACACAGTTACACACACAGACACATATACATGTACACAGACACACACATATAGACACACAGAGTCACACACACAGACACATATACATGTACACAGACACACACATATAGACACACACAGGTACACACACAGATACACACACAGACACATACACACGTATACACACACATAGACACACAGGTCCACACACGTACACATACACACACATATATAGATTCACACACACAGGTTCACACACATGTATACAGACACACACACATATAGACACACATACAGAGTACCACACACGCAGACACGCATACACAAACACACAAACACAGTACCTCTGATCCTCACTTCTGTGTGGGGTTGCCTGGTCTGGGAGTCTGCTGCTCAGTTCTGCACTCGAGTTTCTATGGACAAACGACCCTGTAAACACCTGAACTGTGTGTGAAGAATCAGAAGCGCACTTTCTCCCTGCATACTCTTCAATCTTAGTAGCGCTCCCTTGTGTCATCACCACACACCAGAGCATGCTTGGTACGGAGAGATAGGGGCATAGACAGCCCAGGGGAAACACTTTCTGCTTCCCTGAAGGAATCACTTAAAATGCAATGTTTTCATATACACGGTATAAATATCATGGGAGAAAATTTCGAAACTGAGGAGGAATAGGAAGAAGAAATAGGAAAATATGTGCGTGCCATTTTAGTCGCTGGGTGGTTGTGGTTAAAAGCACAGCTTCCTCACTTTCAAAATGGGCAAGCTAACAGCATCTATCTCTCTATCCCATATGGCACTGCTTCTGCACTTGGCAGAGTCTGCAGCATGGCTGGCATGCAATGCATTAACTATATCTTACACGCCTGGGTTCCTCTGCCTATACAGTTGGGACGCTTTCCCATAATTTAAATATCATTCATTACACGGTACTTTCTCCCATGTAAATGTTAACTTATAAAATGAGTCCTTAAGAATCAAGAGCCACTGGTAGGGTTTTAAATATGAAAGGTTCTCAATCTAAAGTTTTACATCCAGTGACCCCAAGCCCAGATACCTGAAGGACTAGGTAAATATTACTGCTAAAAGTGCCTGGTGAGGTAGTCTCTGAGGCAAAGCACAGAAGCCAGCTTTTCTGATGGTGCCAGATTCAAAGGCTGGAGTTCTCCCTCTCTTTCTGAGGTGAGTAACGAGTAAATCACTCCTCTCTCTATCATCTAGGTACGGTTTTAGGCTTCAAAGTAGAGAAATATTCGTGCTTAGAGATGAAGGGTTTTCTTAACTGAGATGCCCAGGGTCCTACTCCTTACACATATTACAAAAATACCCCGAGAAACTGAGCTACCTGGAGAGCTCCACCTATGGAGTCCGCAAGCCTCCAGAACCGAACACCTCCTGCCTCCTTCTCCTGCCTCCACTTGCCAATCCAATCAACCTTCTAGAAGCTAATAAGGCTGTGAGCCCAAGGTTGCTCATTGTCCATGGCCCCAATCCACACTTCTCATAGGCCAGCATCTCAGAATTCAGACCCAATTGTGAAGGGTCATGAGGAAATGCTATTCCAATCCAACTGCCTGATGCATCAGACCTGATATAAAACAAAACTGTCAAGACTGTACGTGCCAGGAACCCATGGTCTTGCTGTGTTTGGAGGGTTATCTATTTGCTTGACTTTATAGCTCTTTCAGTACTTGAAATATTTTCTTGAACTCTCCTGTCCCTTCCTCTCTGTTTCCCTTTCTCTTTTTCTTCTTTCTTTGCCAGAATGGCTCTCACTTTCTTCTCCAGTTAAGGTGCTTTTTTTTCCTCTTTAGTTTCTTTGGTGTTCTCCTTGCCTATAATACCCATTTGCTTATGCATGTAGAGTCCTTAACTTACTAGTTTTAAAATCTACTATCTCATAATTCTAGAATAAGTATCACAGAATTCTGGCCCTGACTCTTGCTTCATCTTTTAGACTGTTTATTTTTTCTTACTTTTTAGTCTTTCTTTATTTTTTATCTTGGAATCAAGGCATTTTGCATCAGTTATATAGGCCTTCAGTGTGAGATTCCGTGTCAGTCTGGGTAGAAACTGAACTGTGTTTAATGGTCTCTGTAACTGTCCATGCCAAAGGCTTCAATTTAGTTTCATCCTTGTGAGTTTTTTCTTTTTGCTGGTGTCTGTTATCTTCCCTGGTTATCTTTTGTCCTTATTAAGAACTAATGTGGTGTGTGTGTGTGTGTGTGTGTGTGTGTGTGTGTGTGGTGTACATGGTGGATGTGCACATGTTTTTTGGGTACATGTGACTAGGTGCACACAGAGGCCACAGGAGGCCATCAAGTGTCTTGCTGTATCATCCTCTTTCTTATTCACTGGAGACAGAGTTTCTTCCTGGACCCAGAGCTAGGCTTGGGGGCCGATAAGTCTAGGGATTTTCTTGTCTCCTCCTCCCGAGATTCTGTGATGACAGGTGGGATACACACTCCCGATTTTCCTTTTTAATAATTGTGTTTTCATGCAGTACATTCTGACCAGGGTTCCCCCACTTTATCTTCCCAGATCCTATCCATCTCCTTACCTACCCAACTCCACATCTTCTTTCTCTCTCTTTTTAGAAAACAATAAGGCCAATTAAAAAGCTACACAAACAAGATAAAAAAAACCAAGGCAGAGGAAAAACAACAGCAACAAAGAAAAAGCACAACACACACAACCTTATAAATAAAAAATCAGAAACCATAACCGATAAGCCAAAGCCTATTCTTTACTTGCTTGTTTGAAATTAATTAATTAATTAATTAATAGCCCAGGCTGGCCTGGGACTTATGGCTGCATCCATTAAATAAGTGTTACTTTCTATCCTACATTATGCTCCAAATGTCTTAAACATTGGTTATTGGATTAGTGTTTGAAAACATGCTTAATCCAGCCTCTTCTTTTTGTTCTACATTCACAAATACACGCAGTGATGGCTAGTTTTGGTTGTAAACCTGCAAAGAGGAAAGGGATCTCAGTTGAGAGTGACCTCTGTCAGATTGGCTTGTGGGCATGTCTGAGATATTTTGATTAATGATTGATATGGGAAGGTCCAGCCAACTAGGGGAGGTGCCACCCCTAGGCAGCTGGGCCTGGGCTGCAAAAGAAAGGTAGCCGAGTAAGTCAATGCAGCATCCTTGAGGTCTCTGCTTCAGCTCCTGACTCCAGGTCCCCCCCTTGAGCCCCTACCCTGGCTTCCCCAGACGACATAGGCTGTAAGCCAAATAAACACTCTCCTTCCCCAAGTTGCTTTTGGTTAGTGTTTCATAACATCAACAGAGGAAGATAACTAGAACACATTCACTTACTTCCTCTATTTCTATCCTAAGAATATACTTTTTAACAAGGAAATTATAGTCTTGTTGAGTTTAATTTTTTATTTTAATTTTTCCTTTTGTTGAAAAAATGTATATGCAAAACACCTGGTGCCGCCCTCAGTGTCCATGAGTTTACATGAGTTTTGGTCATGTTGATTTAGAAGACCTTGTTTTCTTGGTGTCTTTCATCCCCCAGCTCTTACATTCTTTCTGTTTGCTCTTCCCCAGGGCTTCCTGAACCTTGAGAAGAGGGATATGGGGATTTGACTTAATGTTCCAGGTCTCTCTTTCTCAGAACAATGTCTGGCTTTGACTCTCTATATTTATTCCATCTACTGCAGGAGGAAGCTTCTCTGATCATGGCTGAGCAAGGCATTGATTTAGGGGTAGAGCAGAATGTCATTAGGGACATATCTGTATAGAAGTCTAGACCTTGATGGTTAACTAGTGCCTAGCTTTGCCCTCTGATCCCCAGGCAAACTTCATTGGTTAGAGCACAAACAAAATATCATCACATTTACCCTTTTTAGTCTAAAATGAAAAAGAAGGTTATAACTAATATAAGAAAAACTATATACAATAAAAACAATAACTATGTACAATATATACAGGTAATAAATATATAAACAATGTCTAGTCCATTAGCAAATGACAAATTCAGGTAAAATATTCCATACCTATCCTTTCTTGATGAGTTCAAAAGGTTGTACCTAATTCACTTTCTACTCTAACTTGCATTACAAAAACTATTAATGTCTCTTATCCTTATATACTTTACAACTCTTTATTGAATTTCTTTTGTAAATCTGGTAACAATGAAAACTAACTTTTATGATATTTTAAAAATGCTGGCGGGTCCCAGGAAGAGACTCGCGGGTCCCGGGAGAGCTACCTAAGCGGGTCAGTGAGAGCAGGCAGCAAGCTCACAGAGAAGCATGGTGGGACTGGGCAGGTTCCCAACGGCGAGCGGGCATGTGGGTAGGGACATGTAACAGATACATTGTATGGATCAGAACTGGACATTTATTACTTAGAGGAGAGAGAGAGAGAGAGAGAGAGAGAGAGAGAGAGAGAGAGAGAGAGAGAGAAGGGAGAGAAGGAGAAGAGAAAGGAGAGAGACAGAGAGAAGGGCCTGAGAGACAGAAACACACGCACGCGCCAGGGAACAGAGAGAGATCCAAGATGGCCATGAGAGGTCAGGGGTCGCCAGGAGTGGGCATGACTTGCTTCTTAAAGGGACCAGGGACCAAAACTATAACACTAACTATAACTACAAAGACTTCAACTCCATCAAGACTTGAGTAAGTAGAAAATGGAAGCAAGCAAATTAAAAAAAAAAATGACAGAATCAGATAGTTGCCTGGACAGTCACCCAAAGTTCCTCTGCAACATTGGGGCATACATCTTTGGCCTACAGACCTAGCATAGCTGACATTCTAGCCTAAATAGAATGAGAATTTTCACCAAAAAAAATTAATTCAAATATGGCCATTTTTGCATTTGACTTAATTCAAATGACTTTTCTTTGATTTTATAGTATATAATCCTATTGACATTGTATAAGTAGGAATAGAAAATGGGAGATATCAGAGGCAGGTGGATTTCTGTATGTTCCATATTAGCAAACTTTACATAGTTAGACCATGTTTTAAGAGAAGGAAGGAAAGAAAGGAAGGAAGGAAGGAAATGGAAAGACAAATACAGGTGTGATCTATAGATTATCCAGACTACAAGGTTAGTATTAAGAGTGTCTAGTTAACAAGGAACTAACTGGTATGTGATTTCCTAGATCCTGGACATATAAAGAGCAAGGTCTCAAAACGTAAAGCAAAACACAGAATTAAGGATCCAGTAAATCATTATTTTTGTACGTCAACTAAGAGGTTTTTTTCCCAATTAGTCAGCTTCTATATACACTTATAATGGCTTTAAGTTTTCTATGTACCAAATAAAATACTTACTGAATAAAACTTTTTGTATTTTTTATCTTTCCAAGGAAGTGTTTTGATGGAATGAATCTTCCTAAAAATGTGGAGTTAAAATAGAGCTAAAGTCAAGTCCAACTACCACACATTATCTGTGTAATACTAGATAATTATGGTTAAAAGTATAGGTGCTTGTTTTGAAGTTCCTTCCTCGCCCCCCCCCCGTTGTTTCCCTTACCCTCATGATCAGCCACTAACCTCCCTCTTCCCTGACAATCCATCTTTTCTCTTCTTCCCTCTCCCTCCACCTCTTCCCTTCAGCTCTTTTCCTTTCTTTCCCACAATCTTCTTCCTTTGTCTTAGGCCTTTCTGTTGCTGTGAGACATTCACAAACCATGCTGTTTCCAACCATTCATGAAATGTTAATACAATAGCTAACTATACGCAATTTCAAATCTTTAATTACTATTATTTCCACAATTGTGATGGACATTTTTCATGCTTTCCATCTGGCCAACATATATACTTTTTAGCAATCTGCACATTTGATTAATTTCAGTTACTAATTCATTGATTGCTTCCCTGCTTACTTACCAGCCAAATCCTAGGCATTTGATTTAGATTTTAAAAGACTCACATGTAATTCAGATTTTCATGAGAGCAGCTTGAACTATGAGCAACAGCAGGTTGCTAATGCAAGATGGCAGATGTGTGTGCAGCACTGAGCAGTGTGACTGATGGCAGGGTCCCAGCTGCTGTCCTTGAAAACCAATGTAACACTTTCAGATGTAACATTCTCCAAATGAATGCTACTGGAAACCAATGTAACACTTTCAAATGTAACATTCTCCATATGAATGCTACAGGATACCTCTGCAGGTCTATTCTTGTGCTCTGATGAATGGTTTCTGCAAATGGATCACCTAGAACTCTCCTAGAGTGTGTGGTAAGTTAGCGCTCACTCACCCATGTTTTTCTTTCTTGTTACACTTTACCAGAGAACTAAAGAGTATCCCTATGGCTCCACCAAACTCCAAGTTACAGAATTTTGTACTACACATTTAAAAATTGCTTGTTCTAATGATTAACACGATAGACTAGGAACAGGATAAAATGTCTGCTAGTCATAGTACATGCCTGTGAATGGTAAACACTGAGATTCCAAAATCCTGACCCATGGAGTCATCAGGCTGTTGATCTGGTTTGCTTATATTTGTTTCACATGGAGACAGCAAAAAAGCACATTCTTTTCTTTAATTTAATCAATATTTTTTCTTGATATTGACTGATTAAAGATAATACTCATAAAAATTTCTGCCTAATGTATACACACAAACAAGATATAAAAAGTTGGTGCATTGAATTATATTACTGAAAGTAGATTCATTATAACAAAAATCTGTAGAAAAACATGACTTATCTGTATATGTTATGATATAATTATTTGACCTTCCTTGAATTGAGAACTTCAAGGACTCTAAAAGCCAGAGGAAAATCTGCTTAGTTTTACTGAAGGCTTTCTAAAGATATTTTAAAAAATCAGGCATGGACTCAATGCTCAAGGTGATTGTTTTTTAGTGAGTCAGAGCAGGATTGTGGCCACTGACATCAAAACACTGGTTTCACTAGGCTTGACATAGCAAAGACCACAAGCAGTCTTCGATCTTGTCTTTGAACAAGGCTGATTGTTCTCAGAGCTGCCATATAAGTACTTTTATAAACTCACCTTTAATGGGCAATGCTTTCCAACAATTACCCCTTTATTATTATTTGAAACCATCTTCAGCACTTTACTAATAGAGGTGGGTATGGCAGGATATGACATTGTCTCATACCTTCTTTCCTAGTTCATAAAATGCCCATGCAGTTTGTCACTTCTGCAGTAGATGGCAGTGTTTCGAGACTTCCGTGTTTTGCAACTTGGATGACAGGATGATGTTCTGAAGCCCGGCTATTTATATCACATATAGATTAGTCTGTATACACCAGGCAGGCTTTGCTTTCTTCACTTATTACTTCCTGGGTAAATGATGGAGAACAATGAAACTTACTTTGGCTGGCTTCATGTGTGTTTGAGAGTTGCCAGATACTAGAGAGGAGTTCATGAGAGACTTGAGAGCTGGGAAGGTCAAGCTTGGTGAGACTAACAGGGTCCAGATAGCTCTATTTAACATACTTTAAGCATAGAATAATAAAACCCAGGCATCATTGTGTTTTTAAAAGAATCCAATACTGAAATAAAGTACAATACAAATTAAATTTCATTTAAGTACTGGACATTTATTAGACCCCCCCAAAAGGTGAACTTATCCTACTTATTGAAAGGTAATGCTAACACTCAGCTTTGCACTGAAAATCTCCAAGGCATGTTTTTAGCTGAGTATTGTGTGTAACCAGTCATATTTTATTTATTTTCATTGACGCCAATAGATAAATGTGCCCCTCCTTTCTTCATTTGCACTTAAAAGCAATGAAATACTTTTCTTTTTCCACCATGTTTGTTTTCTAAAGCACCTAGCTATAATAAAAAATATTTTTTACATCGTTTCCATATTTGAAAGGCTCTATAAAGGAGGGAAACTTTCTGCACATTTGTAGTAAACGAGCATGTTTCTCAATTAGACATTAGTTGTTTATTTTGGCAGAGGAAGTTTCTTTTATCATTTAAGAATTCAAACATGAATGTAGCATGTTGTGATCAACTCCACCCCATTTCCTCCCTCCCACCAATTAAGTATTTTGTGGAATCCATCTTTCTCTAATCTGGCATTTTATCCTTCTAGTATTGCCTGCATACACAATAGTAAACATTCGATAAAGATCCCACGTGGGGATTCTGTAAAATGCTTTATTCATGCTTCCCCTCCCCCACCTGGTTTTAAATCAATTCCTGGGTATGCTCTTGATACTACTTCCTACTGATCTGGGAGATCTCTGCTTCCTAAATTGTCCTTTCTACTTTTTATTTTAACCTCTTGCTCACTGGTATCTCCTCATCCTTGAAATACTCACCTTGCCAATGTTAAATAACAATTAAAAATAAAAGCCTATTTCTTGATATATAATCTCAGTTTGGTTGTTGTCTATATTGAGCTTTGACTGTTATAACAAAAGGTCATACACTGGAGTTTCACATTTTTGTAACATCAGTTTTGTCTGCCTGTATGTGTGAGTGTGTGTGTGTGTGTGTGTGTGTGTGTGTGTGTGTGGTGGGGGAAGGAGTATAAGTATGCATGTGCCATACTGCGTGTGTACAACTTAGGGAAATTGACTCTCTCCTCCCACCATTTGGGTTCCAATGACTGAACTGGGGTTTTCAGGCTGGGCAGCAGGTTCTCTAACCTGCTCAGCCATCTCTCAATCTGTGACTGAATGGTTTAAATAAAAGAATCTCCAGAGCTCTGGAAGCCAGAGGCCTGAGACCGACCTCACAGTGTGATTCGTTTCTGATGAGGACACACTTCCTTGTTTGTTGATCCCCCTTTCCTTTTTAAAATTAGATTATTCAAGACATTGCCTCATTATAATAGATATCCTACTGGCTTCAAACTCTTGATCTCTTGTGGCAGACTCCCAAATGTATGAGGCACCACTTCTGACTCAATCTTTTGTTTTATTTAAGTTAATTTTATTTTTAACTGATGTATAAAAACAGAGAAACTATATATACTACATGACAGGAACGCTTCAGTGTGAATAATCATTGTGTCATTTGGCTGAGCATGCCTATGCCTTCAAAAATTGATTATTTCTTTATAGCAAATACATTTTTTAAAAAATGTCTCCTCTTTTAGTTTTTTGAGATGTATCATTTGCAAGCATTATTTGGTCACCCCATCTTGCAATAATAGCACACCAGAACTTTTTACGCAGGTCTAAATACAACTCAGCATCAGCTGGGCAGCCAGCAACCTCGTTCTCATTCTGTAAGGTCAGCACTCCTACCACAATCATCCTGTGATTATGGACTGATTTAACCTTAATTTTCTTACCAACGTTCCACCTCTGAATGCCATCGCACAGTATCTTAGGGCTTCAGCATGGTGTTGGAGTTGGGAGAGGCATAAATGTTAAGGTCACAACATTATCTCTATTTTTCTTCCCCTGGAGGATTTCAGATAATAATTTGGAATAAAAATAACTTTCACAGATACTATTTCTCACAACTCTCATTTCCTCACAACCCTCCACATGGTCGATGTGTTCCTGAATGTCTAATAACCAATGTCCTTGTATCTGTCAAGGTTGCAGTCTGGGGTTCTTATCTTTCTTGGCCACTCAAGCGTCCAGCGTTGCTCAACGTTTTATTCTGTCTTGGTATCTTTTTCTGACTTCTAGAAATGATGCTGTCTTCCTTCCTTTTTTTGTTTCCTTCCTTCCCTCCTTCTTCCCTCCTTCCCTCCCTCCCTCCCTTCCTTCCTCCCTCCCTCCCTCTCTCTTTCTATTTCCTCATTCTAAATATTGTTTTTCCCAGTCTCTTCTTAGTCTTCCTCCTTCTTAATCTTCCTCTAAGGTCAAGAGTCTGTCCTCAGAGATCCTTTTTAAATCTATGCCCTTGGCTTCAAGTCAGGTCTTGGGACTGCATACAGGATGTTGCAGTAGCCATTTCTCATCTCCGAGATGCAAAGAAATGTCTTCCCTTCCTGGACATTCCTATCAACTGCCTGCTGGTCCAATATTTCCTCAGATGGAACTGAAGTTAGCCCTTTCTTGATTCACTTCTTTTCTTATTAATGGCAATACAAAAGAAAAATCTGTAGTCTCCCACTCTCTAGGAAAACTACTCAATTATATGCTTTTTGCTGTTGCTGTTTTGTTTTGATTGGAAACCAAGTCTGCCTCTAGAGCTCAGACTGGCCTGGAACTCACTTCAAATTCCATGCAAGTCTCTAAATCATGATATTCCTCCTGCATCTACCTCCCAAATGTTGAGTTTACAGGCATAAACCACTACGTATGTTTTAAGATACCTGTAATGAGTATTCATAGTTTCCCCTACACTAAGCAATGTTTGCCTTCTGACAGTTTTAGTTAAATATAATTTACAGCATATTCCAATAAAAACTGAACACTTTACTATTTATCGGTCTTTCTTAAAATGTGATGTTAAAAGAGAGAGAGAGAGAGAGAGAGAGAGAGAACTGTGCTCCTTAGCCTAAAAGTCAAGACACCATTGGTCTCATGACCATGATGCTCAGCTGTGCGTGTCATGCCCCCACTGTGTGTGTGGCGTTAGTTAGTTAGGTAGCCACAATTACCGTGTGTTCATGATTGATTGGTCAAGTTGTGTCCAAAATACAACATCTCAAAGGACTTTTCTCCATGTTGTGGTCCTTACAATCTTTCTGCTTTCTTTTATTTTCCAAAGACAGATTGATGACCTGCGAGATGTTTCAGGTCATAGTCTTTTAGTCAAAATGCTTAAAACTGATTCACATGAAGGGTTCTCCTGAATACTAAATGGCTTGCTTCCAGGTCATACTTCTAAGGAATGTTTTTAAATGATAAATACAGAAACCACCTCTTATACATATTACATTTCACCATATGGGTTTGAAGCTAATGTTATAGTTTATGTTGAGATATTAAATTGTAGCAATGTAAATATATCACAATTATCTTCTGTTGCATGAATCAGCATTCTTAATTATAATGTTTGAAATTGAAAAACTTTTAATTTCTGGAACTTTGCTAAAGATTTTGTTTGTTTATTTCTACTGGGTAATAAACCAAGTGTTCCAGACATAAAACGAATGGTAGACAACTACAATACCACTGACCATCTCCAGCTCCAAATTCTTGAACTGGATGACATGAAGGGTTTTTCCCACATTACTGAAGGGGCCGTCCCATCACAATGTGGCTTAGGAAGTCCTTCTGAATATGTGTTGCTTTTATTGGTTAATAAAGAAGCTGCTTTCAGCCAATGGCTTAACAGAATATAGCCAGTCTGGAAGAGACAAATGTAGAGCAAGAAGGCTGAGTCAGTGAGAAGCCATATAGTCACCATGGGGGGCAGATGCCTCTGTTGCCAGTAAGCTACAACCTCATGGTGATGCACAGATTAGTGGAGATGGGTTAGTTTAAGATATAAGAGCTAGCTAGCAATATGCTTAAGCTATTGGACAAACAATATTGCAAATAATATAGTTTTTGAGTGATTATTTCAGGTCGTAGTGGCTGGGAAATAAATGAGCAGCCTTCCCCAACAGATTGGCCCCCAAATGACAGAGGCGCCATGTGGCCAGAGTGATTGTATGCCTGTTCAGGATTAAAAGGAAAGTACCTGAAAGCATGCCTGCCATTCAACACCTCTGCCTGAGCAAGCTGGCCTGATCTTGTCTGCTAGGAGTGCACAGGCAGAAGAGCATGGTGGATTCCTGCCACATAGACAGACCTATTTCCAGGCCACACAGTACACTGCATGACAGATTTAGCTTTTACTCATAAAAAGGGTTTTTATGCTGTGCGGTGCTACCCAGAGTTGAGGTGGTGAGGAAGGCTCCCACCTGGCAGCCTCAGAGGGAGTGAACAGACCTCTGCCATGTTGGATCACAAAGCAGCCTTAGTACTTGTTACGCCACTTAGCATTTTAAGAAGTGGTCCTGGTCAGAAAAGGATTACAAATATGCAATAGAACAGATTCAGATAAAATAGAACCTCTAAACAGGTCACAGTGTTGGATAAATGTGTGTAGGCTTAGGAGAGAGAAGAAGAAAATTATAGAGAGTTATAAAAAGAAGTAAATCAATTTTTAAAAAATAAAATAAAGTCTTTAAAGAGACAGAGTACAGAGGGCCATAGATTAAAAGGAGTAAGAAAAATAAGGCATGTAAAGATAGAATATACACAAAGAGTCTAAATTATGTTTATTGTTGTGTTTTCTTTGAATTTTTTGACAGTGAAGGAGCTAAGTACAGAGAACATTTCATTGTATGGTCTGCTAAGCCAAACCAACATATATATTTTAAAGGTATTCTGACTTCAAAATTTGGGTTTAAGGATATGTTGCTTTGGAAAAGAGGTTCTACTTTTGTTTCCATAGAAGATGAGAACCTGTGGATTCATTCCAGACTAGTGTAGTTTGATAGACCAAGAAACCCTGAAAGGTTTCT
Source organism: Chionomys nivalis (assembly GCF_950005125.1). Classification (NCBI taxonomy): domain Eukaryota; kingdom Metazoa; phylum Chordata; class Mammalia; order Rodentia; family Cricetidae; genus Chionomys; species Chionomys nivalis. The sequence goes on along the minus strand of NC_080111.1, from coordinate 16,912,927 downwards.
GTGAACCACCCCCAAAAAGAAAATACTTCACGCAACAAAAAATAGAAGCAGTTTGGAGAGAACTATATCAAAATTCCCTAAATGACTTTTTATAAATGTTTTTTACATTTAAAGGGGAAAATTATATAGAGATTTATATTGGTATGCATCTTGGTCTATTGATACAAATTTAAGGTCAATTTTGTTATATATGTATATTTCTGCTCATGGTTAAGGTATTATATTTGTGCAGCTCATTTAAAAATGTAATGTATAATTAAGAAATATAGGTTAATAGATAATTATCTATAACAGTCAAGCTTCTAGTCACATTAGTTAGGTTTTCTAGATACATAGAGATATATTTCAGTTAGATAAGTATTTTTCAAATCTTTCAGAGACCTTCAGAATATGGCATTTAAAATGTTTTAATAATTTAGGACTTTTCATGACAATGAGACACATCTGCTCCTGGCAGCACCAATCTTCTTTAAGGTAATGATGGACATTGAAGGAGTGTGTTAGCCATTTGGGCAAGAAACTGCTCTTGCCCGGACTGCTTGATGTAATGCTGCATGAACTGGATATGTAGGACCCACAGAGAAATGACTGTTGAACTTGCCTAAAGGTGAGAGGAGCCTTTGGGGTTCCTGCTTTATGAAAGAGTCTGCCAGACATTCTGCAGGACACAGAAGAAAATGACTGACAAACTGTCAATATAGGTGGGACTGTCTTTGAAATTTCCTGCTTCATGAGAAAGTGTGCCAGATACTATGGGCCAGTAGGCTGAAGATGAACACTGTAATGATACAGAAGAATTTTGGGTGACTGTCCAGGCAGCAAGATGTCTCTGTCAATTCTAGAGTTTGGGGAGTTGCTTTCAATGCACTTCCTGTTTACTTAGGTAATATTATATCCTTCTGGAGTTTTTGATAGAGTTGAAGAATAGTTAGCTATAATTATAGTTTTCCTTAGTTATGATAAAAGATAAAGTAAATATAAATGTTGTAGCTTTAATTCTTGCTTGATACCTATTTTGTTATATGTAATATTAAAATTACATATAACAACAACAAAAAGTTAAGACCTTCCTTTTTATTTAAACAGAAAAGGGGAAATGGTATGGGAAATCTTTCTGTATAGGTGTTGCTTTTATTGGTTAATAAAGAAGCTGCTTTTGGCCAATGACTTAACAGAATATAGCCAGGCTGTAAAAGATATATATATAGAGAGAGTAGACAGGGTGAGTGAGAAACAATATAGCCCCCTTTGGGGACAGACGCCTCTGCTGGAGCCTGCTGGAGCCTGCCAGAACTTTGCCAATCGCCTACGACCTTGTGGTGGTACACAGGTTAATGCAGATGGGTTAGTGTAAGATATAAGAGCTAGCTAGCAATATGCTTAATCTATTGGACAAAAAGTATTGCAAATAATATAGTATATGAGTGATTACTTCATGTCTAAGCAGGAGGGAAATGAACGAGTAGCCTCCCCCAACAACAACACTGTGTCTTGACTTAAGAATCACTCAGGGAGTGGATTGGCCCACATGACATCACTCTTGGAACAAACTGTGGTTGCATGAGCTCCTATGACTCACCATCATTGTTGTCCCATCAACAATCTATCCATGAGGCTGTTATGGAAAAAAATCTTCATCAAATACTTATTTTAAACCCAGTGCCACCAATATAAATATATAGTATTTCCATGTTCCACCAGACTCTAATTCAAAAACTGTATTTTAATATAACCACTCTTTATTGAACTCAATTTTGTATCCAATCACTATTACAGTTCCAAATGAATATTCTACTTTACTATATATGTTCCACATTTTCTCCTTTTTTGATTTTCAGATAAATTATAGTTTGTTTTTCTCTTCTCTTTCCATTCTCCTTTGTAGGTGTATTGTAATAGGCCAGGCCACTGGCCAAGATGATTTCTTTGATAGGAATTATTTTCTTCTGGAGTACTGCGCTGATTTTTGTGCAGTTTTTTTTTCTTTTGATACAGTTCTTCAGCATGGTTCATGATATGATGAGAAACTTTCTATAGTCTGACAAAGATTCCTCTTGTGTAAGTCTTACTACCATGTTACTTGAGTGTCCCCATGATCAACACCCAGAAACATCTGCAGCTGAACTATCTTAAACAACAAAGTATATGTTAGCCCCTGGTTTACAACTGTGAAAACTTTGACCCCTGTGAAATAAATTTCAAATGGTAGTCAACAAGCAGGGATGAATTTTACATTTTGGGGGAGTTTTATCCTGTTTCTTAGTCAGATTTTATATAACAATGTACCAGAATCTAAACTAGAGTATCTGAGTATAAAAGGGTGCTTGCTCAGAACAGACAGTGGAAACTCTGGGCCAGGCCCTTGGACAGATGAAAAAAGAAAGATACCACCTGCCCTACAACATTGGTATATGTAGCAATTTATCTAACCAGTTATTTTATTTTGGGGTTGACAGTCATATAAATTAGAAGGGCCTGACAGAAGGAATAATAAAACATGTCCAGGAGGGAGAAAATTGAAGTTACTTTTTGATGTCTAAGAGAAAGACTCAGACAGCAGATACTCCTTTCATGAATTAGAGATCCCTGCTCTTTAGGCCCTGTACTGAAATTCTCCTACACAGCAGTGGGTTTGTAATGACCTGGTGGGTAGTGCTGTGATCCACAGCAACTGAAGTTGTTGCTATGAACCTGAAGGGAAAAAAATTAAGTCTCACACAAGATCACTTCTGGTAAGACAATCAAGTTGTAGTTCTCAGTGAGGCTGGTTGAGACAGAAAGATATTGGTTTTCCTGATAAGTAACCTTGCTGAAGATCAAGAGATGACCTACAGCCCCTAAGAATGGTTTGATTACAGTTTGTATATGATAAGCCACCGGTGATTCTCTGTGCAAGATTGTTCCTCAATCTTACTGAGAAATGAACACCTAAGAGATATGGAAATAATCTTTCTTTTTTAAAAATGAAACTCAAGTCATAAAAAAATACAGCATTTCATCTGGGAAAATCAAATTAAACCTTTAACATTGGATATGTTAGAGGAGTGTCATATGAATAAGACTGCCCGAAGAGGAAGCAGATACACCTCTCTCAGTTTCTCAGTTGTAAAACCAAAAGGAAGAGGGCCATATAAATATCATAATAGATTTTTATGATACAGTGAGTACCCATGGTTATTACAATGTCTGAGCAAGGTGAGCAACTTGAACTACAGCACATTCTTATGGGAATAACTGGGAAGCTTATGTTTGGTTCATTCATTATTGGTAATAAGACAAACTCAAGATGCTGGTATTTCTGTGGCTCTCACAAAATAGTCTATTCAGACATGTGTAGGCTTTCCTAGGATTGTAGGGAGACAGTGTATGCACAAATATACTCATCTTCATTCATTTATACTGGCAGATTTTCAAGGGGAATTGAAACCGGAAAGAGGCATGAAACCCATTATGTAAATAAACAAGTCCAGTTTTCAGTGAAGTTGGCTTTCTGTCAGGGAATTGTCAAGTTGCCAAAAGCAAGTGAATGAATGATTTACTAAAATACTTGGTTCCACTTACAGAAAGCGCATGGTCTTCTTAGATCCCTCAATACACGCCTGCAAGCTAGTCTTGGAATGTGCTATGCTGGGGAATATTATTTTAAGATGTGTGACTTTTGTTTATGCTGCATTTATTTAACTCTGTGAAGCTGTGATTCTTTTTTTTTTTTTTGCCTGTCTAAAACATCTGATCATTTAATAAAGACCTTAATGGCCAATAGTGAGGCAGGAGCAGGACTGGCAGGCAGAGAGGATAAATAGAAGGAGAAATACAGAAGCAGAGGAGCAGGAAAACAAGGGGAGAGGAATGCCAGGGCCAGTCACCCAGTCACCCACTCAGCCACAGAGTAAGAAGGAAAGTAAGATTAGAGAAGTAAGAAAAAGAAAAAACCCAGAGGCAAAAGGTGTTTGGGACAATTTAAGTTAAGAAAAGCAGGCAAGAAGCAAGTCAGACTAAGGTCAAGTATGTATAACTAAATATAAGCCACCGTGTGCGATTTGGGAGCTAGGTGGCGGGCCTCTCAAAAAGCCAAAAGAATAAAACAACACACAACATTTTGGCATACCTACGTGGGCCCGAATTTTTATAAAAAGCCTGAGAAAGCTTAAAAAAACAAGTGTGCGGTCCCTTTAAGAGTTTTGGCCTGCAGACAATCACTTGTGCAGCTAGTACATGAAGTAGGAACAAAAACGGAAGTTAAAATGCCTACCACAGCGAAAGCATCGACTTTTTTGGATTTCTTTGTAACCCTGTCTCAAACTCTAGAGCCTGTCCTGGAACTAGCTCTTGTAGACCAGGCTGGCCTCGAACTCCCAGAGATCCGCCTGCCTCTGCCTCCCGAGTGCTGGGATTAAAGGCGTGTGCCACCACCGCCCAGCTAAGCATTGACATTTTAGAGCTCTAGGAAGGTTGAATGCAGTCACTGGTCATGTATCTTCAACCAGGATTTAGGCTTGGCTTTCATGACCCAACCTGAGAGTGGGTAGAGCCAGCTGCTAGAGCCTGTGGGGGATCTGGGTGTATCTTAACAGTTTTGTTCACGTGGTCAAAAAAGACTGGAGATAAAAGCGATTCAGATGGAAAAACCTGTAAACAGGTTCCAGACAATGTGAGTAGCCTTAAGAAAGAAAGAAAATGAGTATATGCAGTTATAGAAAGAATAAAGAGCTAAAAAAAATTCTTTAAAGAGACAGTAAAAGTAATATAAAAGAAAAAAAAAACATGTAAAGTTGTGAAACACAGGGAGTCTGGATCCTGTACAGTATTGTGTTGATTTTGAGTGTTTTGATTGCTGAAAAGCAAAGGACAGCTGCTGAGAGACATGGACTTGAAAGAGGGGCTGTGGAAATAAACCAGTCTAGATATTTTAGGAATTCCTTAGCTCTAAAAAATAAGAATGCCTTTACTTTAAAAAGTAAAAAAATGTATTTGTCAGATACAAATTAAAAATGCTTTGAAACGCTTTTGCTTTTGTTTCCACAGGAAACAAGAGGCTGTGAATTCATTCCAGCTGGATACAGGTTTGCTTTGATCAAGGGAGACCTGAAACTTGACAGGTGATATCTACCAACAAAGGTTACCACTGGTCCTCCCAGGACTTGGGCATTATCTCAAATTTTTCTCAGGGACACCTGGGGATGTCTTTGCCTAAAGTCAGCAGGTAGTGGTAGGGAGAGAACTGTGCTTACATTCCCAAGAGAAAAGGGAGTGTGAGTGATTTTCGGTTATTGTGTGGGTTATGGATGTTTGTTATAATTTAGGGAAATATAGAAAAACAGGATAAAAAGGTAACTATTAATCTCTGACATTTTGCATTGGCATGGATTTTGGTATATGGATACATATTCAAAGTCAATTTTGTTATACTGTATGTTTTTACTGTTATTTAAAGGACTTTTATATATTAGTACTGATTTAAGGTTATTTTGTTGCAACATATTGTATATATGCTTCTGCTGTTGTTTGATGTATTGTACCTAGGTAGTTCGTTTTAAAATGTGAGTAAAATTCTAGTTTTGAAAACTATTGTTATAACTATTTAAAATAATCAAGAAACACAGGTCAGTAGTTAGTCATCTGTAACAACCAAATTTGTAGATAGACTAGGTATGTTTATCAGATCATATAGAGATATATTTCAGATAGAAAAATGGTCTTCAATCCTCTCAAAAACATACAGAATATGACATTTAAAATGTTTTGTTAAGATTTTTCATGACAATGAGACACATTTGCTCCTGGCAGTACCAATTTACTTTGGAGATGATGGGCATCGAAGAAACTCCGTAGGGAATTTGCTTTCAATGTGGCAAGGCTAGACATTTGGGCAAGAAGCTGCTCTTGCCTGGACTGCTTGACAGTATGTTGTATAAACCGGACAAGCAGAACCCACAGGAAAGTGGCCCCTAAACTTTGCCAAAACAAGGTGGGATGGTCCTTCAGGGTTCTTGTTTCCCAGAAGAAACTGTCAGACATTCTGCAGGACACAAGAGAAAGTGACTGACAAACCACCAATAAAGGTAGGACAGTCTTTCAAATTTTCTGCTTCATTGAAAAGTCTGTTAGAAACTCTGGGCCTGTAGGTTGAAGATGGATGCCCCAACGTTGCAAAGGAACGTTCAGGCAGTTAGATGTCTCTGTCATTCTGGAGATTTTTGGAAGTTGTTTGCAATGCACTGTTTACTTAAATAATAATATATCCTCTGGTGCCTTTTATGGAGTTGAAGACTAGATAGTTATAGTTGCAGTTTTCCTTAGATATGATTTAAAGTCAGTTAGGTATAAAATTTGGATTTACTAAGATAGGATAGATTATGTGGTATTTTCTTTAAATTTACCAGACACAAATTAATTGGAATTGAGTACATGCGAATGTAATCTTTACTTGATAATTGTTCTTCTTGTATCTGTATTATTATGTCAAAGTTAAACCTTTTCAATTTTGTTTAGAAAGAGTAAAAGAGAAAATTTTGGAGAATATTATTTTTAAGGTGTGTGGTTTTGTTCATGCTGCATTTGTTCAATTCTGTGGAACTGTGATTCTTTGCCTGACTAAACCACCTGATGGTCTAATAAGGAGATGAACGGCCAATAGTGAGGTATGAGCATTAATAGGTGTGCCTGGCAGGCAGAGAGGATAAATAGAAGGAGAAATGAGAAAGAAAGAGGGGCAAGAGAACAAGGAGGGGAGGACGTCAGGGGCAATTACCCAGTCACCCAGCCAACCATGGAGTAAGAGTGAAAGCAAGACAAAAAGAAGAAAAGGAAAAAACCCAGTTGGGATAATTTAAGAAAAGCTGGCTAGAAACAAGCCAAGCTAAGGCCAGGTATTTATAATTAAGAATAAGCCTCTGTGTTTGATTTATGTTGGGGCCACGGTGGTGGGCCCCTTAAAAAAAGCCAAAAAAAAAAAATCACACAAGAGTGCTATCCATTACTACACAGGCAAGCAAGTTTAATTGAGTAGAGATGCAGGTACCATACACATGAGAGAACTCTGTATTGGCAAAATCAGGATTTGGAATATGGAGATCCTTTAATCTTAAACTTCATGATGAAATGCTTATAGTTTGGCCTGTCTCACAGAGTGACAAGAGCAGAAAGTGCTGGCTCAGCTTAAGAATTTTTACTGTCAAGCCAGGCGGTGGTGGCACATGTTTTTAATTTCAGCACTTGGGAAGCAGAGGCAGGAGGATCTCTATGAGTTTGAGTCTAGCCTGGTCTACAAAGCAAGTTCTAGGACAGTCAGAGCTGTCTCAAAAACAAAAAACAAAACAAAAAACAAAACAAGAACAACAAAGTTTCTCATTCTCTTCACACAAAAGCAGTAGCTTATTGGAAAATAGTAGCATCAGGAACCATAAAGTGAGTGGCAATTGGAAGATTTTAGTGTTTAGTAAAGACATCATGTGGCAAGATACATGATTCAACCTCTCCAAAGAGCAGCTTCTGTCGCGTACACTGGATCAAAAGAACATTCTCAGCCATAGCTAGATACAGGCATGGAGGATACAACAATTGCAGAAGCCAGTGGCACTAATGTAAACATTTGTGTTTAGATGCTGGTACCTATAATGTGTTTCTTAAACTTATAAAGAGATGGATTTCAAGCTGTATATGTGTTTATGGTGACATTACAGGAATGTTTTATCTTTAAACAATCTGTAGTCTATTGCTTTTTAAAATAAGCTGCTATTCTCAGTAAAGATCCATGTTTGTTCTGGGGAAAGCTAAATTTACGTTGGGAGTTTGTTCAAAATACAAGACCACATGGTAGATGATGAGGGAAAAATAGATTAAGATGTTCTATAACTCCCAAAGTTATAGAAATGGAAATCAACCTCTTTGATTCTCAAAATAATAAAAGAGTATATATATATATATATATATTTGTATATAAATATGTATTCAGCAATGTCCCAGCATTTGCTATTAATTTTACCTTAACCCACTTGCATACTGAATAGCCATTACAGTTCTTCAAGATTTATGTAACACAGCAGTATGATTTATTTACAAAGAGCTCCTTTGATGTTCTTTTTTAAGACAGCCCAATGAAGTTGTATGTCTTCCATCCAAACACTGTTTAATTTAAATTCCAAATTCAGGCCTGCAAACGAATGTGAACACTCAGTTGCATCTCCCTTGGGTTTGAGACATGTATAGATCCCATGTCAACTGACCGCTTAAGAATCCCCATAGCTGTCTTCCTCATTACCATGGTTCACTGAAGGCTGAGATGCTATGGTACTTCTCTACCTAGGGTCCAGGTCCAGACATTATTCCATTAGCTATGCCCTAGTTTTGCTCTAGAGCAGTGGTTCTCAACCTGTGGGTTGTCCCTCCTTTGGGGAGGGGTAAAATATCCAATATCCTGTATATCAGCTATTACATTACAATTTAGAACAGTAGCAAAAGTACAATTATGAAGTAGCAGTGGTTGGGGTCACCACAGCATGAGGAAGTGTGTTAAAGGGTCGCAGCATTACGAAGGTTGAGAGCCGCTCCTCTAGATGATTCTACCCCTCTCACTGGGCACAGGCTTTTTGGGTAGAATAATTAAGACATCATGCAATTCCTTAGCAAGGAGGATATCCTGATGTCCATGGGGTAACTCAGCCTAGGCCATCAGAGACTAACATGAACCAAGACATGATGGAACTGGACTAGTACGGTGATAGCCCTTTGAAGAACTTTCTGTTTCTTTTAGACTGAGATCCTCACCGTATGCTCTTCTTATGCGTACTTACTTCAGTCTGTAAATCAAGCAATCATTACTGCTCTCTCTCTTCCTTCCTTGACACCTTCTTTTCCTTTTTATATGTATGGGTGTTTTGCCTGCATGGATGTCTATGTACTGTGTGCATACCTGGTCATCACTGAAGTCAGAAGACTGTAGTTGCCTTCTTTTGGAAGCTGCTTTGGGTGGGGGCAGTGAACTTGAACTTGGGTCCTCTGGACTAGCAGCTTAGTTGCTGAGCTACCACTCCAACCACTCCAGCCCTTCTTTATTCTTTTCCTGATTAAGTTACTATTTTACTCTCACTTTGTAAACCAAGAGCCCCAACAGCTGAGTTGTGCCTCAGGGCCTGTAGAACCTTTCTTTCTGGAAAATCTGCTTCAAGGCCTGCTGGGATCTCTGGCAGATAGCGCAGTGGCAGAGCCAATCCCGCCCGCCTGTCTCTCCTTGGGGCTGAGTGGGATGGTGAGTGTCGATGACCCAGACCTCCCCTCTGGCCACCAGAGAGAAACACACTGAGTCGGGAGTCTTGTAGAAGCAGGATCTTGTTTTATTGTATCAGGCAGGAACTTATATAGGGTTGTGATGGGGTGGGAGTCTTGGGACAGCGTGAGGAGGAGAGGGGAAATAAGGGCCAATCATATTTTACCATGTTAGTGGTGGCTGGGCAGAGGCAGTCTTAGGTTGGATCGTGCTGAGTCATTCATATTACGGAAGTTATGGCCAAATACAGGTCACCAAACTTGAGCTAGGCTCAGAAAGTTACACTGGGCTTCACTCCCGGTCCCACGAGGCCCAACAAACGCCAACACTCTCTACTTTCTCTACAGTCTTCATCTCTTGATGGATAGCCTGAGGACAGAATGAGATCCTTCAGAAGAATACAGTAAGGACAGCAATCACAATGAATGAAGAGCTTCATAGCAGATGTTTAATACATTAGGGATCACGTATTCTTTTCTCCCAAGACGGACTTCTTTAAACCTCTGAACTCCTGACATACCAAAATTAGATCCGACCTCATCAGTAATTCAAATAAGATGTTGATCATGGACCATCAGCAATTCAAATAAGCACCTGGCACAATACCAAAGGACCACATGCCCCTGCTGCGTTCAGAAGTAATCCCTACCTAATTTATTCCAGAAAAGTGACTGTGTGCTGGTCAGGCTTGGGTGAGAGCTACCCTATCAGAGACCTTTGTATCACCTTTAAAGCTTTCCCCTTCCCTACCTTTCCTTCCTATACTTCCTTGCTTATCAAATTCTTTCTTTTCTTAACCCTCTAGACTGTAGGCTTGGGGGAGTGGAGCTGATGTGAAGCTGAGACTGTTTTTCCTTAATCTTTCACTTGGTTTATTCTTTTCCATCAGACTCATTGCTGTCCAGCATGTTCTCTGGGGATATCAGAGCACAATAAAATGTCACCACATTTTAAGTTAAGTGTATGTGAATCACTGCACACCCTAAAGAACATTCTTTAAACTTAAGAGATCAAAACCCATTAGTGGGTTGTGAAACCAATGTAGTAATTGTATTCAGAATTTTGAGAGTGGGCCATACTGCTGAGGAGGACAACATTTGGATGCCCAGGTCCAGCAGAATGATGGAAAATCCCTTTAATTTAGTATCTATTTCTCAGATAAATGTTACCAAGCTGATACTGTTTACATACTTTTTGAAGGAGAGTTTTGGCATGACAGCCTCTAAATTCAACTCAAGGTTATGTAATTTTTAAGAATATCTGTATCATTTTGTATTCAAACTCCCCCACTCTAGCCTTCTCCACCTCTCTAAGGGCTCAGCACCCCTTTGATGTTATTTTAGGGTTTACTTCTTTGACTAGTGACTAATCTGCACTTTTCACAGTATTTTCTTCCTGGTAGAAAAATTGTCCTAAGTCATTTTCTGTCCTTAAAATGATTCAATGCTCTGGGTACCAACTCTCAATTCTTCTTTCAAAGGCCCCACAGCTAATGGGACAAATTAATCCTTGGTTTTCTTTCTTCTTGATTCCCTTTAGCTAGTCTTCGCTTTCCTTACATTGCCTTTATCGAGTGCCAACCTCCCAGAATACATCAGTCTTGTGTCCCACAGGACACACTGCCTCTTGTCTACCCACAAATACTGTAGTAACCAACAAAGTTTGTTAGTGCCATCCTTTCTGTATTTAAAGTGCAGCTTCTGTCTTTTCTCCGCTCCCAGTTTCCTGACATAGACTGTTTGTATTATTCCCACTGTCTCCTTGATTTAGAATATAACCCATGGGTGCCTGTAAGATCACATGACAGTTTAGAAATTCTTTCAAGACATAAATGTGCAGTTCAAGAGATCTTGAATTTTACCAGGGAGACTTTTGATAGACAAATGTCTGGTATCCCCAACCTGTCTCCATTTTCTGTTTTTGTTTGTTTGTTTGTTTTGTTTTTTATCTTACCACTTACCTTCCTGGGGAAGGTCTGACCTCTTGTGGGAAAACCTTGTGTAGTGTCTCTTTACAAGAAGCCTGAATCCAAATCTGCACAGCAGGTGTTAAGAACATACTCACTGACTGACTGTATTGTTAATTGAAGTCTCTTGGTTTTGTAAAGAAAAGCACTAATATGAACCCTTTATTGTTTTATTAGTCTCAATTTTTCCAAAGTATCTTGTAAGAAAAGTATATCCCCAAACATTTTTTCCAAAATGTAATTATTGTGTTTTGATATTTATATGAATCTCCTTATCCAAATAGACTTGAAAGCATTTTGCAAGCAGGTTTAGACCTATGTAGTACGTTCAAGTCAATTAAAGTAAAATTCAATTAAAAAACAGCCACCTCCAAAGCAGGGCTCCGCGGCTGTTTAGCAGCTCACAGCAGCACCTCACAGCAGTACAACTTAAGCAGCAGTTGACTAGCAAAAATGAAGAACTCAATTTTCTTTTTAAGCCACAAGAGCAACAGAGAGAAGCAGAATGTAATTATCCAAATTAGAACTTTGCTGTGACACTGAGGTCACTATCTCTGCTATTCATGGAAGGGCCGAGGGATATTTATTGATCGTATGCAGCCAAGACTGCTGCTTTATGTCTCTGCTGATGGACAATCCCCTCAGGCACGCAGCCTCTAAATACTATAGCAACGAAAATTTACAACGTAGCAAAAATGTTCTTCAGGACTTCTCATATGCAGCCCTCATCCCTTATGCTCCCGCCTGAGGCTTGAAAGGACTTGACTATCTACCCAGTGACAAAAGTAGAAGAGAGTGTGAAGGATGTCTCTCATAGTGTATCTTTTAGTCCAGGGCAGCAGGAATCTTACAGTTATTTAATCTGATCCTGAATCTAAATGCTCAGCAAACATTCTGACCACTTCATTCTTTGATGTTTGTGTTCATGGCTCCCAAAGACTAAGGGATACCCAAGACAAGGGCAGTTTCTTTAGGAGTGGAGATGCTGTGGCTACCCAATAGAAAGCAGTTGTACCAAGTCATAAATGAAAAGAAATAACTCCATCACTATACCAAAAGATGCTTATGTGGATAACTGGATATGCCTTTCTGTACTCCTGCTGTAAGCTTACTCTGTATTCTCAGGCTGGCTTGATCGTCCTGTCCATGAGGACTGTATTCCTACTATATCATTTTTAAATTTAAACAGTAGATTAGATTTCCAGACAGAGATGAAAAAAGAAAAGCTAGGGTTCAGTTTATGCTGAGCTGAAATATCGTTTTACTCACAGATGCTTTCATCTGATAGAATTCTAAAATTAGAAACACATTAACGGATTTATCTCCGGGTCAAATTTCTTGATCAGTTTGCCATCACAATGTTATTATTTAATTTATTCCTTTCGGTAATGACTGCTTACAAATAACTTTCTGATACAAACAGAATTGAAAACGACCCTGTTCCTCCACGCTGATAAAAGCACATCTCAGAAGCCTGAAGAAGAGAAGATCCAGGAATTTCTTCTAGAGATACTGTTTATGTCTAAATCACAGCCTGTTCAGATGTCACTATAACCATTTTACACAATAGAAATCCAATAAAGGATTTTGATATAACGGTGCAGTCTCACTCGCAGTATGTAGATCATAGGGATTAAATACAAAGAGAGTGTTTCCTCTTCTGTCAGAAAAATAAGTCTTCATCAAGAGGAATATAGAGACCTGTACATTAGCACATTTATTATATACTCACTAGGTGAACAGACATGCCGAGTGCTAGGCAGACATGAACAGGAACATGATCGTCTCTAAATTCCTAATATCTCTGGGTGGAAAAAAACAGGAAAGAGCCAAAACTCAGTGGAGGGGAGGATCGTAGAGATGTTAGCATACATGATATTATTAGGGCTTCTTTTGAAATGTTACCTGCCTGTTGGGTGATGCATTACTTTTGTCTTTTGGGGAAACCCACCACCCAGCTCCCAAATAAATCACACATGGAGGCTTATTCGTAATCATGAATGCCTGCCCTTAGCTTGTCTTGTTTCTTGTCTTGTTGATTAATCTTTAATTAACCTTTAGCCTCTAGACTTTCATCTTTATTTCTGTATACCTTCTTTCCTTCTTTGTGTCTTGCTATGTAGCTGGGTAGTTGGCCCCTGATATCCTCTTCTCCTTGTTCTCTTGCTCCTCTTCCGCTTCCTTATTTCTCCTAGTATTTATTCTCTCTGCCTGCCAGCCCCACCTATCCTTGTTCCTGCCTTGTTATTGGCCGTTCAGCTATTTATTAGACCATCAGGTGTTTTAGATGGGCAAAGAATCACAGCTTCACAGAGCGAAAAAAATGCAGCATAAACAAAAGCAACACACCTTAAAATAATATTCCCCAACACCAGCCCTTCAGGAGCAAAGTTTTAAACAGAGTTTAGAGATATCAAATCTGCAGGAACATAAGGAGTAATAGAACCAAAAATGTCGCTGCCTTTCAGACAGTAAAAGCAGAATCATCACTAGTCACATAGAGAAGATACTAAATTTGGAGAATGTGGTAGGGGCATTCCTAGCTCATAAAACTGAGTGTTCTCCTGTCATCTAACCCACGTTCTCCCTTCAACAATGGCTCCTGTTCAGAATTTGCTGCCTGCTTCTGAGCACTGGGTATCCTCACGCGTCTCTCCATCTTTCTTTTTCTCTTCATAGCAACATATTTTGGCAAGGAGTTGACTAAGTCGATTGCTTCTGTATAGTTACTCAACTGTTGCCTCAGGCACTACCTACTTAGCACCACATTATTGCCTTCTCTTCAGATGTTGCCAACATCCACTCTTCCCTCTCATCCCATTGCTGTGGGGTCCATCCTGATAGCTTCCTCCATCTTGAAGCTCTCTCTCCTGCTTCTGGGGCCCCAACCCCTTCAGATCTCCATCTCACAGGGCTCATGGTCCACTTCTTTCTCTACTGACCCAGCCCTTTGAGTTTCCTCTTTTTCCTAGGATTCTATCATTGCCCTCTTATTTTGTTAATTACTCAGGACACTATGGGAAGTAGAAATAGGGTAAGGTTCGGACAAGCACATTGGTTTACTCGTTGGTTTTACTTCTTCTTAACAGTGTGACCCCAGACGCCTTCTCTGAACCTCTGCTTCCTTGTCCCCAATAAGCTATGGCTGATTTAGTGTAACTCCTCATAAGAAATGAATGTGAGGCCAAGTTTAGAGATGCTCTCCGGCCTGCTACAAGGCATGTGCTTCTCAAATGCTCACTCTTCCTTACTTCTCACCTTTGTGTTGAAAGTGCCTTAATTCATGTCTTTAGCTCAACCCTTATCCTGTTTCTATGAAAACATAGCATCCCTCAAGACCTGTAACTCACCCTGTAGATAAACCTTGTCCTTACTGTCACCAGGGGTCTCATTGTCCTAGAATTGTTTAAATCGCTGTCTCCTGAATTTTCTACCTTCTTCATGGTAGTTTGGGCTGCCTCAATCTATTCTCTATAACTTTCATTAGTCTTCTAATTAGTGGGTCTGCCTCCAGTCATTTCCCCTCCCACCTCCATTCTGTCTTCCTCTGTAGCTATCACTGGTGCATCCTCAGGACTGGAACGCCTTCTCTGTTCCCCGCTGTGTAGAGAGCAAAGCTCTCAGCATGCTCCCCTCACTCTAGTGACTCACCTTTTCTCCATCTTCCTTTCATAAATGACTTGTGCGGCAATCTGCTGGTAAATTTCTAGTTCACCTGTCTTAGCATTCACCCCGCCTTGTACACTGATTCCTTTGTCCAGCGTACTTTACTTGTCTTGTTCATTCCTTAGCTCACAGCTCATATACTTCCTTTCCCATGGAGAATTTCCCAACATTTCTCCTCATCATTATCCCATGTCTACCTTTTACGTATTCTTAAAATTTCAACACATCTTTACTGGATAACAAATTAGTTACCTACGACTCCATAAAAAATCACCCACAAACTTAATGGCTTGAACAAACATTTATTAAAGTGTGACAACTCCCAAAGGTCACGAGTTTATGGAGTTTATCTAGTTCTCACTGGCTAAATTAAGGTATTTTCAGCACTGTAGCCAACTTTAGATTTCACTGGGGAAATCTGTCTTCACACTCACTCAGGGTGTCAAAATTGACTTGCTGTCGGGAACTTGGGCTGAGAGACTCGTGGCCTTCTTGACACATTAAATTCCTTGATCTTCACCAGATTAGATCAGACTGTGTGAAAGTCTGTTTCATCAGAGAACACAGGTGGAAGAGGGATGGGGTGAGGAGGAGCAAAAAACTTAGTCTATTTGGACGGCATCAACAAAAATACCATAAACTAGGTGATTTAAATAAGTAGTGATTGCTCATAGTTTTAGAGGCTGGAAACTCTAGTTCTTGCTCATAGTTTTAAAAGCTAGAAACAGGTCAGAATGCTGGCATGGTTAGTGTCTTGGACAGGGTCCTACCCAACCCCCAGGCCTTTTTTTGGATAGTCTTCTTATATCTACACCAAACATACAGCAAAGAAAACAAGGTTAAATTTATGTTTCATATAAGGACGTTAATCCCATTTCCGTGGGCTACATCCTCATAGCCCGATAGCGTCTTAGGGACTCACCTCCTAATACCACATAATATTCGGGATTGAGATTCTAAAACATGAAAATTAGTGGGGAAACATAAAAATTGAGCAGCAAGATGGACAATACAATCATTAATAACCTGATCCCAAAAAGTATATCCTTTCATTTTTTTTTAAACTGGGATTTGTTTTTCTTGACATTAATGAACACTCAGCTTATTGAAAGAAAAGAGATGAACATAAATGAGTACTCTTAATAGAGGTACAACAGAACACAATCCAAGCATACTGACTAGAAAAGTACTATTTTCCTGATATAATATGGAATCTGGGGCCAGGTTATTGCTTCCCTTGGCTCTGTGACACTAAATCAGAAGGCCGGTTGTATTTCTTCCTCTTTGTCTTTTTTCCAACCCCATGGTGACAACTCCACTTCCTGATACTCTCTTTGTTTTAAGGCAAGAAGAAAGAAGTAGCACATTTCTTTTTTTGTCAGTTTTTCATCTCCTGGGGTTAGATGAGTGCCTGACCCTGCTAAGATCAAGAGATGCCACCTTCCCCCTGAATAAGTTGTGTTCTGTAATCAAGGACCAAGGTAGCTTTTGGGGAGGCTAAGATGACTAAGAAACTGGTAGGCAGAGAACTCTCAAGTTTGTCAGTGTCTAAATCCCCAGAACCTATACATACACTTCTTTATCATGGCAAGAAGTTTTTGTAGATGCTATTAAATTACAAATGTTGAGATGGGAAATTACCTTGTACTTTTCAAAGGCGTTCAGTATAAAAAAACTTCTTTATAAATGAAAGGGGAGGCAAGATAGATAAAATCAAAGAGAGAACCAGGGACAGATATTGGAACACTGTGATGGCTGGCTTTGAAGATGAAAGGGGGTCAAGAGCCAAAGAATGCTGAAAGTTCTGGAAACTGAAACAGACAGGAAAATCGGTCCTTCCCTGGACTTCTAGATGGCATGCAAGCAAGCTTATTAACACTTTGATTTTTGTTTAAATTTTCAGTCTTTCTGTGACCAGATACCTCAGAAAATAACTTAAAAAAGAGAAATTATTTCTTTCAGCTCTTGTTTTCAGAGTTTAACCCATGGTCAGTTAGTTCTGATTTGGGGCCCACAGTGAGTTTTAACATAAGAGTAGTGTGGTATGAGACAGGAAGTAGGGAAGAGGAAGGAATTTTCAAGCACTGAGGGTTTTCCTCAGTGATCTATGTTCTGAAGCTGGGTTTCACCACTTAAAGTTTCAGAACTTCCTGGCGTAGACCTAACAGCTCAGGACCAAGCCTTCATATTACAAGTTTCTCCTTCATAATTACAAGGTAAATTGTGCTGCTCTGAGCCAACAAGTTTGTTGTAGCTTGTGGTTGAAGCACCGGGAAGCAAAGCAAGTTGGGAAGATGGAGCTCCAAATCTTCTAATTTCTCTTTTCGCCTGGTCCCTGGTACCAGTACCTTTGAGGGTAAGACTATTTCCCCTTCTTTTGTGAAATTTAAGCTGGATTTATTTTTAGCTGGCTTATAAAAGTGTAAGAATTGTGCGTATCAACGCGGTAACATGTGATGCTTCAAAACAGGTTTCTGCTGTGCGGATATTAAAACCAGGTTAAACTTACCTATGTCCTCAAAAGTTGTCAACTTGTATGCTGAGTTTTAAGTTCTTTTTAATCTCCCTTTTGTGGCCTAGAGCAGCAGGCACACAAACATTTTCAAGCAGAGAACCAGATTTAAGTGTGGTAAGTTAGATATATCATGGTATAGCGTATACATTATTGTGTGCATGTATTCTTTTTCATGGATAGCACACATAATGAGAGCTGGGGAGTGGGGGGCAGCACAGACGATGAAGAAAGGAAAATCACATAGGCTCTTAGGTTCCTGAATCATGTTTTAACAGAGTAATCAACAAGATCAGAGACATTGATGTTCAGATCATTAGGTGTTTCACTAGACTGAACTAACACAGAGGGATTTAAAATGCTGATGCATGACAAATATTGCTATGTTAAACAAATTACAGGTAGTTCCTATGGACTGGAGGCACATTAATGACCTCCGATTTTCAGGGGTCAGTTCTTTGAAAAAAAAATTACTAACGTGGTGAGTTCATTCCTTCAAGTATCAGGCTGCCTAGAAACTACTGGCTTTCGGAACTGTTATTAATAGCAATTTTAAAAAAGAACTGTAACCCTTAGCACCACCGAGCCTGGAATCTCAAAGTCCGACTTCCATCTGCTGTGCATTTAATTCATTTACTGAAACCATTTTCATTTTGCTGAAAATCTAGAATAATTACAATTAAAGGAAATAACCCTCTAATTATTTCTAAAGAGCATGATCATAGACTCACATTGCTTCTGATTTTATTACTCTGAAAGAACATTTGGCTAACCCAATTTTAATTGGATGTTAGTGGGTCAGGAGGAGAAGTTTTTAAAAAGCTTTATGTAACCCAAACAGAAACTTTTACTACTTTTGAAGAATGGTTTTGATTTTTTATTTTTGAGCTCAGACACTGAAAGAATTTGGCTTGGTTTTTTTTTTCCTTCTCTGTCTTCATCTTTTTAAACTTTTTTACAGGTGTGTATCCCAAATTTGGATATAGATTATACAATTGTCACTTCTAGTCATGAAAGATCCAATTTCATATCACCTCGGGAATGCTTTCTTTAGAACACGAGACTTCTAAATCGTGGAAATGAGAATATCCCATTGTTTACAGCTCAGAGTGCAAGAGCCTAGGCACTGTACTCTGGCCTGCTGCAAAGTTATTTGCTGAGTGGTTACACTTTTTTGTGTCACATGTTTCTTGTCTATAACGTAGAAAGCTATGATAATTCAAATAGAGTATTTGTCATACAGTTGTCGTTGTTTTTAAGTGCATTGATAAAGTCCTTAACACAGCCACCTATCTATAGTGGCTTTACAGCAAGAAGCTAACTTATCATAATCTATGGCTGTTTTGAATGGCATTCTGGTTATTTGTGAAAAATAAATGTGGTTTATCTCATTAAATCATGGAATATTTGTGCTGGGATGAGAATCTTAAAAATCAAATGATCTTATCTAATCAAGCTCACTCTACAATCTGTTTTTCAAACTTGATACTTGTAATTATTCAAAAATGCCAATGTGGTGAATGATTCATCATCCACAGAATGAACACCAGTCTGCTATTATCTGATTTTGACTCTAGCTATTCCCTCCCCAACATCAGCAATTGTCTTAGTTAGAGTTTCTGTTGTTGTGAAGAGACACCATGACCATGGCAAATCTTCCAAAGAAAAACATTTAATTGTGGTTGACATAGACAAGAATTATGGGTTAATGATGGATGAAAGAGTTAATCAGAAGCTTGAGCTAATATGCCAACCATTTCATGATTAATGTAGACTTCTGTGTGTTTCTTTGGGACTGAAGGACTGTGGGACTGGGTGGAACAGAAATCTGTCAACACTGTCAGCCCAAATTCCTTCATGGTTTCCATTTCAAATTTTTGGGTGAGCGTATGCTGACTTTGTTCAGTAATGGCCTGTGATGTAAGCAGAAGCAACCCCTTCCTCCCTAGTGATGACCTATGATGTGTAATCAGAAACAGTCCCTTCCTCCCCAGTGGTGGCCTGTGATGTAAGCGGAAGCAACCCTTGTTTCTTCCTGAAACACTCAGTGATGGCCTGGGACGTGTAAGTGGAGACAAATTCTTTCCTCCCTAAGCTCTTTTGATCAGAGTTCTTTACCATAGCAAGACAGGGAAACTTGATGAAGAGAAGTATATACCCCCAGTTCTTGGCTGTTGTGAGAAAGAGAGTAGAGTTGTTCACCTGCCCCTATCAATGCTCTAAGAGACTTAAGTGAAGACAGCTTTTCTCTCTGTGAGACTGAAGAGGTGGTCTCAGAGCTTTCAGTTTCTGGTGCGTGCATTAAAACACTTCATTGGCACAGTCCTCAACATCCACTTTTGCAAAAAGGAAATGGTGCCTACCCAGCATTCTGAACATTCCAGACAATGTTCTTATTCATCCTCTTATCTTCAGTCCTCTTCATCTTCAGGGACACCTTCTCCAGCCTGCTCAACCTTTGTAATCCCAGGGCTAATTTCTTTACCCCTCTTTTCTTTAGCATTCAGTAGTTCAGGACGCTACTTTCCAACATGGCCTTTTTACTACTCTAACACCCAAGCTACCTGAAGCTCTATCTGATTACTTTGTTGGGAGGCCTTGATGATCAGAGGTCTCAGATATAACTCCATGACAGACCATCTACCATGGCAGGTGTTAGTGATACTGAAGCCACAGCCAGGCTGAGTTAGCAGATTTGAGGATCTGGAGGGAAAGGTAGACACAAACAAACAACTCAACTTGTAAAGAAGTTGAAGAAAACAGAGGAATCGACCCAACACACAGTAGGCAAACTTTTGAAAACTTTTGAGTAGAACAGTGACTTGATTAAAGCAGGAGCTCATGACAACAATATCCCAAACATGGAACAAATAGAACAGAACAAAGTTCTGGCCCTAGATGACAGAAAAAAAGCACAGGCATGAAGTAAAAGGATCATGAACCAAAATGGCAGCTATGGCAATTGGAACAATGAAATAGTCAGACACATTAAAAATAAAAAGATTGGAAACATATTGGTCACATTAGAATCTGGAATCATGGAAAGAGAAAGGTATCTGTCAGAGCTGACTCTACCCCTGAGTGATGGAAAAAGAGTTGTTCTCTTTCAGGCAGCTCAGAAATGGACAGAGGGAGTGCGGAAGAAACCGGAGACATTTAGGATGCAGAGCAGTGAATATGGTTTGTCTGTATCAAATGTGAGCTGATAGCAGGTGAGCACATTGGAATTGTCCCTTACCACTAGTAAATGTGAAATTAGAGACTCAGATGAGCATTCAACAAAACTCTAAAACTTTAAACCTGGAAAGAATTTCTTTTAAGAGACCAATTAGAGCCCATTCAGGTGCTTCAGTGAAGGGTGACAGCGGTGATTTTCAGGAAGTGGTGGAGTGTTTGTGAAGTTTATGCTTGAGTAATATTTGGAGATGTTAACGCATACCTCTCCCACAGCATTTTCCTCTCCATTTCTTTCTATTAACTCAGCAGCAGATTCCGTGCTTCATTGCCTATTAGAGAGAACAAAAGGCAAGGAAAACGCCCTTCTGGGCATCCATTAGGATCTAGTATCACTACAGCACATGCCCACTGGAAGAGGCATAAGGAAAAGGCAATGAATTTCAAGAGGCAAAAGGGAAAGAGGCCCCTTCCAATAAAACAGAGCTCCAAAATTCTGGAGTAGAAAAAAATTGTCCTTTAGTGCCTCAGAGAAGAGACAGCCAAATCTCACACACAACAAAAATTGCTACAAGCAGTGGTGTTCCACTATGACTGTACATCAGGTGGAGCTGTTTTGTTTCACATGGGAATCTGCACATAAGCCAACATCCAAGTCATTCTGTGTGGTGATTTGAATGAGAATGGCCCACATAGACTAGGTTCATGTTTGAGTACTTGGAATGGTATGGGATGGATTAGAAGGTGTGACCATGTTGGAAAACATGTGTCACTGGCGATAGGCTTTGAGATTTCAAATGATTCATGCAATTCTCTGTCTGTGTTCTTCCTTCTGCTTGTGGGTTGAGATGTGAGCTCTCAGCTGTTTCTGTTGCCACGTGTTAGCCATCATGGACTCTGACCTCTGAAACCATAAGCTCAATTCAATGTTTTATTTCTAAGTTTCCTTGGTCATAGTGTTTTATCATAACATCAAAGTGAATAATGCAACCTCCAAATATTTTGGGGTGGAATTATTTGGGTTGTCCACAGAAATACACATTCCTCCAACAGATTCTCTAGATGATTTGTATGGTAGCCAGGTTCACTTGCTTAGAGCAGTGTTTCTCAACATTATCAGTGTTAATATTTGGGTGAGTAATTGTTTGTTTGGCATTAGGAGCTGAAAATGGGAAAAATGCCTGTTTGCATTCATATTTCAGCAAAATTCTTGGCCTCTAACCACCGGATTCTAGAAACTTTTCACTTTTAATTGCAACACTAGAAAAATGCCAAGCATGCCTTGAGGAGGGCTTGGACACAAAATTCCTCCAATTATAAACAAGTGATCTAGATAAACCATAGGGTTAAAATTTGCTGGCTTTTGTCATATATGACAAAGAAGCAGCTGAGAGTGTTTGAGCTTTGAGAATCAGAGAAAATGTCTGAACATGATGATTACATAAACCAATGACTGACAATCCTCCTCTGTACTTCTCAAACTTGAGATCACACACTCTGACAGTTTTTGAGGTCTCAGTACCCTTTAAGGGTAAAGGTATGATGTATGAGGGAGGGTCTGTGGGGAAGCTCCTGGGTAGCTATTGGAATTTCCTGCAAGCATAGTGGTGTGGGGCTTAGAATTAAAAATGAAATCTTAAGAGAGGCAGAAGACTGGCATTTCTTACATAACAGCATATGAGGCCTGGTGTTCATGTATTATACATGCTCATATTGTATCACCCCATGTTATCAGAAATGCATTCTAAAATGTACTCCATGCATGTCCCTATGAATTATGTAGTAGAAGACCAAAGTGTATTGACTGAAAGAGAAACAGAGTAAAAAGTTCAGAGGTGACATATAAATTTTGATGTTATATACTTGAAATGACATTGTAAAATAAGTTTCAGGGAGGTTTGTAGGCTTCTGCAGTAGCTACAGCAACCCACTTTGTCTTTCTGGGAATATTTACATTCTTCCAATGCCTAGAAGGTCAATAACTTCAGGTGAAGGGTTTGAAGTTCAAGTAGACAACTGGTTGAGGTATTCACTTTCCTTTGAATAGAACAGTTGTATTATACAAAATTCATAACTCTGACATAAATATCTAACTCAAATGAAAAATATCTACTCACTCATCTTTGGCTTTTGTAAGTGGATGTGTTATTCCAGTTGTGTAGATAACCAAAATATTCTTACTATAATTTAGTAAAATCCTAAGAGTTTCCTTGATAAGGGGTGAGGACTATACTTCTCTGTGGATATAAAGACAAAAATTTAGAATGTAGTTAGAGATTTTACTGGTCTAGTAAAATGGTGGTTCTAGGCTCTTCTCAAAGATTCATGATGGCCCTAGGTCTGGGTATTTGGCTACTGGGAGTTTCCAGTACAGGATGAAGGCCATTACACAAATCTACTAACATAAAATGCAGAATGTGTAGCTCAGATCCAAGGGACATATTTGCAAAAGAAACCCCACACCTGAGGAATCTTATGAAAGAGAGGGCAGAAGATTGCAAGGGCCACATAATCAGGGAATTCATGCGAGATTGCATCTCCTAGTAGAGTCAGAAGCTACTCTCTGAAAGTCTCAACAGCATGACTGCTTATATGCGGTCTGAACAAGGACAATAGACTTGTCAAAGCTAGTGGATGCAAGCCCAGAGGCCCCAACCCTAAACAAGCTCAAATCAACACACACACACACACACACACACACACACACACACACGCACAGGAATCCTAGGAATGCTGAGAGTGGAAAGAATAGTGTTCCTCAGGAAGAGTACACCAACTGGTCATCCAATACAAAATGGTCAGCCCTGAACATGTACATACAAGTAACATCATACAGATTGAGCAAAGAAATATACATGGATATACGTATATGAATGCAACAACAATTTAAAAAAAAAGAGGCCATGACTTTGAAAGAGAGCAAGGAGGAATATAAGAGAGTGTTTGAAGGGAGCAGCAAAAGGGGGAAGTGGTGTAATATATATATTATAATCTCACAGAAAAAGCAAATTTAAAAGCTATGATTTAATGAATGGAAGCAAAGTACAAGTTAAAGTGCTCTACCCAATATTGAACACTTAGCATCAGGGCTGGAGTTCACATCAACTGATAATCAAACCAGTTGCTTTTGTATTCAGCAAGATACCTAGAATCTAAATATAGAGTTTTAAAATATCTTCTCTGTTTACTCCTAGCGATTTAAAAAGAGTAAGGGAAAAGATGTAACGTGTGTACCAATATTATTAAATATGAGCTTGCTTAAGGTAGATGTCTACATTCTATCATATCCTGAAAAACAAAAACAAGAAATAGCCCATACACTTCAGCAAGATGAAAACGCTTACGTTTCTGGGGCCTATGAGACAGTTTAGTTGGAAAAGACTGCTGACCTGAGTTCAATCTTTGTTTCTTAGGCTTTCTACCACTGAGATGAAACACCGTGAACAAAAGCAACTTTGGGAGGAAAGGGTTTGTTTGATTACAGTATAACCCAAGGTATGAACTCAAACATACAAGAGCTGATGCAGAGGCCATGGAGGAGTGCTGCTTCCTGGCTTACTCCCCATGACTTACTTTCCTGTAAAACCCAGAGCCACTAGCCCAGGAATGGTACTACCCCTCACATCAATCACTAATTAAGAAAATGCCCTACAACATTGCCTACAGCCCAAGCTTCTGGAAGCATTTTCTCAGTTGAGGCTCCCCTCTCTCAGATGTCTATAACTTGTGTTAATTTGACATGAAACTAGCCAGCATACCCTTAAATTGACTCCACAACGTTGTCCCCTGACCTCCAATGGAGAGTCATGGCTTGTATGCCTCTCTCCCCACATCATGGGTATACATATATACCCACAATAATGAATAAACCAACAGATAAACAGGCAAACAATTGAAAACTCACGGGTTTCCATGTCCAGGATATGATGCCCATTGTCCTTAAAAGCATAGAATGGTTTCTGTGATGGTCTTCTACAGACATAGCATCATGTGATGATTCTTCAAGCTGTGATGCTTGAATCCTTTCAAGGACTTACTGCTTTTGAAGTGAAATCTCTCTCCCCCTTTCTGTTTGAGGATCAGATGTAAGCACTGAGCTACTGCTACAGTGCCATGCTAGCTGGCCTGCCACCATACTCCCTGCCATTATGATCATGGACTTCAAATCTCTAAAATCACAAGTCATCATTTTCTTTTATGCTGCCTTGATCATGGTGTCTAGTTGCAAGATATTTGGTTAACAGGGTAGAGATATGCCATTGTGATTGGTTCAATAAGTTAAATGGCCAATATCTAGGCAGGAGGAGGCATAGGCATGACTTCTAAAACAGAGAGAGTTCTGGGAAGAAGAAAAGGGGTGTCACCAACTGGATGCAGACAAAACAGGACATGCAAGAACAGAGGTAAAAGCCACGAGTCACATGAGAGCCCATAGATTAATAGAAATGGGTTAATTTAAGTTATAAGAACTAGTTATAAACATACCTAAGCTGAGGATGAACTTTTATAATTAATAATAAGTTTCTGTATCATTATTTGATTGCTAGCAGTCCTGTGAAAAAGTACTACTACAGCATCTCTTCACAGCAGTAGAAAAGTATTTAGGATAAGGTGATAGCTGAAAAATTATAAAGACAAGCAAGGACGTCATATCTATAGAAATCTAAAGTACTGTCAGCTATAGGAAGAGGGAGGCCTGCTGCGAACTGTGAATTGTATTGCTCACGTGAAGAAGTTTTGTTTGATTTCTATCACTGTATACATCTAAATATGTATCATGTTTTCCACCAGTTTTTCACAAGCAGAAATCTCTCAGTAGTCATAGGATCTGAACTCGAGGAGTGGCATTTGTGGCAAGTATCAGAGGAGGTGACTTTTGGTGAGGAGGGAAGGCCTGTAGTCCCTCCTACCAGCCTCCACATCCAGGTCTTTACTCTGCCACTCAGATAGGTAACTTTGCCCTCCATACTGGATCTTAAAAAACGAGAAAATTTTGATCTGGGCCATGCCACAGTTAGTTGATTTTGCCATAATATTTCAGAAGCAACCAATATTATGATCAGTTCAACCAAAACACAGCATAAATTTAAATTGGAAGCACCATAATTATTTTTCTGTGTTTTAAAAAAATCTGAATTACACAAACTAAAGAATCTGATTCCAACACAGCTAAGATGATTATTCATGCCATGTAGTTTTCTGGGCCATGAGTCTTAAATATAAGAAGTTAAAAAAAAAACCCTGCAAAAGTCAGTGACAGAGTTAAAATGAAAAATATACTATTTTTTGAATGATAGTTTATGGCTCATAAGAGCCTGGAGTTGCCATGGCAACAGTAATACAGGAAAATAAGCCTCTAGTCCTCTAGTCTCTCTCTCTCTCTCTCTCTCTCTCTCTCTCTCTCTCTCTCTCTCTCTCCTCTTTCCTAGCCTTGGCACTCAGTAATAGAAAATGGTTTCAGACGATGTTTAAAAGCTATAATGTTCATAAATTAGTCTCAGTTAACACATACAGAAACCTTGAGTTTCTAAACAAATGATAGGTTGATGGATGTTAAGAGGATAAAGACATCTTTGGTGATTGTACAACAGATCCAAATTCCATAAAAATAAAATAAAACAGTATATGCCTGATTTTACTAGTGGCCTTTCCTTATCAAGCCTGAATGTCATCATATGCAATACCATCTTTGAATTCTGAACCATCATCATGATACGTCTCTGAAGTATTATGTCATTACAGTCACAGTGTGTACTGGACAATAATTGGGAAGTATAATATACTAATAAGAATGGTGGAGTCAAAATAGGATATGATCAAATTCAAATTCCAGCTCTGTTCTATTTATTTAATAGTCCAAGTTTCAATTGTGTAAGATATAAAATAGAGAGAAGTATAATATCTGATATAAAGTTGCTACAAATTATAAATAAGATATGAATTTAAAAGTACTTCACATAATACCTAGTATATATTAGGCACTCCAAATAGTAATTTATTAGTATTATAATCTATATTCTGCCCATAGCCTGCAATCATAGATATCTCAAGTAATTTTTGAAAACAGAAAAATTAGAGTTCTCACTATAATAATTTCCAGGCACTTTATTCCACTTGTGTTTCTAGTTTTATTAGTATGTTTTAGTTCTCAGTTAGTATTTAGAGACTGTAACCATTTCTAGAACTTTAAAAGTTGTTTACAATGTGTTTCCTGTTTACTTAGGTATTATTATATCCTTCTGGGGTCTTTGATGGAGTTGAAGACTAGATAGTTATAATTTTCCTTAGTTATGATAAAAGATCAATTAAATACAAAACTTTAGATTCACAAAGATAGGATATATGATAGAGTATTTTCCTTAATTTGTCAAATGTAAATGGACTAAATATTATAACTATAATTCTTGCTTAAAAACTGTTTTGTTTATGTAATTTTGCTATGTTGAAGTTAAAGCCTTCCTCTTTAATTATACAGAAAAAGGGGAGATGATGTAGGATATCATTCTGTATATGTGTTGATTTTATTGGTTAATAAATAAAGCTGTTTTGGACAATGCCTTATCAGAGTAAAGTCAGGTGGTAAATCTGAGCAGAGATATATATTTAGAGAGTAGGTGGAGTCAATCAGATGACAGCTAGTTGCCAAGGAAACAAGACATATAGAAAATGAGGTAAAACCATGACCATGTGGCAATACATAGACTAATAGAAATGGGTTAATTTAAGATGTAAGAGTTAGCTAGAAATATTCCTGAGCCATCAGCCAAACAATGTTGTAATTAATATAGTTTCTGTGTGATTATACAGGTCTGGGTGGCCAGGAAATGAAATGCAGACTCTGACTATCGTAACCAAAGACCACTATGCCTTCCTCCACTTATTCCTCTATAGATTTTATCCTGCTTCTGCCTAGAGCCCAATTTCATTCACAGTCAAAACTGGCAGGCTCTGAATGCTGACGTGCAGCTCAATCTCTATTTTGGCTTCAGTTTAATAAGTCAGATAAATAGAGTATATTATTATGGAAGTCTAGGAATATAAAAACAGGAGACTGAGAAAGAGCTGCTCAGAAGCTCAGTCAATAACAAGAGTATATGATAATCCCCAAAGAGCTTGTTGAAAGTGAAAACAAAACTTGGAATGGTCTGAGTAGAGATAGGGTTGTATCTACTTATTCAGAAAAGCAAACAAATGTCTTTCTTAGTTGCCCTGGTTGGTACTCTACTTGATCCCTGGTCTCTCACAGTACAACTGAGATGGATATGAAGAACTGAAGATGTCCTCTTGACCCTAAAGTATAAACCTGTTGCCTTAGCTTGTAGACTGAAGCCAAGTTGCTTGCTCTTTTTCTCCCCTGAGTTGAAGGACTGATAAACACAGAAGAAATCTGTTTGTATATAAAGGATAGATTTCCTCCAAGTGTGTATCTTCTCCTTGATTAAGAAATAAAATACAGTCAATACCATGGAAACGACCTTAGTCCTTTTCCTAGACATGACTACTTTCAATGTCAATCACTTTCTTATCTATTATTGATCAATTTAGCCTCTTAACTTTATTAGGATAATTATTATAACATGTATTCCTATTAACTTTCTACTGACCAATAATATGCTGTGAGGGGCTAGAGAGGTGGCTCAGTGGTTAGGAGTGTGTACTACTTTTGTGGATGACCCATGTTTGGGCCTGAACACTCATATCAGAAGCCTCAGAACATTGCCAAGGCATGTGAGATGGTTTAAAAATTTCCCTGACTCCGAAAATGATCTGCCAACCAGAGTTGGTTGCTCCAACTTTGCAAATGAGACTTTGGGTGATTTCCCAGGTAGCCAGTTGTCTCTGTCATTCATTGCACATTTTGGAAGTTGCTTGATTGCATGTCTGTTTACTCATGTAACATTATTTCCTTTCTCAGGTCTTTGATGGGGTTGAAGACTAGGTAGTCATAGTTACTTTCCTCTCATGACTTAGCCAAGCCATTTCTAATACAAGACTCAGACATTTTAGGATAGGATAACTATTAAAACATTTAGCATGTGTTTCTTGCTTAATATTATTTATGCTGGTTGTAATTCTAAATTTTTACTTGATATTTTTTCTTATTGTATATAGCTTTGTATTAGGTTTAGAAAAGTCTTATTTAGACAAAAGGGGGAGTTGTTGTAGGAATTCCTTCAGTCAATAGCCTGTACAATACCAGTCCACATGGGTGTGGTCTCTTGCCCCACAAATTCAGGCTAAGGCTTGGGTGGCCTCTCTCTCTCAGCTGCTGGATTTCGTTCCTGTTCCCCACTAATGAAGAGGACTGTGATCTGTTGTTCTACCCTTAAATAAAGAAACTTTTATCATACTCAATTCTGACCTAGTGTGGTACTACCCTATTATGTCCATCCACAGTAAAGGAAATATACTACATTGTTTTCCTTTTCACCTCACTAGGAAGTAATTCTTGTGATCACATTTAAGTACTTCACCATATAGATAGACCTGAAGTTTTATTAACCAATTCTCTAAAAGCAAGGTGTGAGTTTTCTGAAATAAGTTGAAAATTCTGTGTTACTATTCAATGTTCTGAATACTTAATTAGTAATATCACAGTTCCTCAAGCTATACTCAAATTTATCAATGTCCTTTTGGGTCCAGCCCAAGGTCATTTTTAGGGTTCAGAAAGGATGCACAGCAAGTTAAAGGAACTTTTTTCTTAGGATATCTAGGGTGAATCTCATACACATGCTGTTCTGAACAAGTCTTTTTATTATTCTGCCTTTATTGTAATTCTCCTGTCCTAAATCTAATTCCTCCTAGCTTCTTCTTCTCTAGCCTAAAAACTCTTCTTATAAGAGCCTTAAAGCAATAAAAAAATTACAAGAGTTACCTCTCACTGGTCAAAAGCACATTCCTAGAGTAAACAAAAAAGAGTTGAGCCACTGTCATGGCAATACAAGTTTCCAAGTTTACAGGAGTAAGATACTGACCAGACCAGGGTGAGGGGGCATAGTCCCCAGAGACAAACTGAGTCATAGGTCTATTGTCAGCAGACTGACAAGCAAAGGATTGTCATGCTTTTCTTAGGGCTCTCTTTTTTTTTGCCATAAAAGCATTTATTAAAAGGGGAGAAAGGGAGGGAGGGAGGGAGGGAGGGAGGGAGGGAGAGAGAGAGAAAGAGAGAGAGAGAGAGAGAAGAGAAAGAGAAAAAGAGGGAAAGACAGGGCTCTTTTTTAAAAAAAAAAACCAAAATTTGTTTATTATGTATACAATAGTCTATCTGTATGTATGTCTGCAGGCCAGAAGATGTCACCAGACCTCATTACAGATGGTTGTGAGCCACCATGTGGTTGCTGGGAATTGAACTCAGAACCTTTGGAAGATCAGACAATGCTCTTAACCACTGAGCCATCTCTCCAGCCCCCTCTTAGGGCTCTTTGTGTAGCAATCTAGGTTGGATATTTGCGACTCTGACCTTGTGCATAGGTGCAAAGTTTTAAACTTATGATCAATTTATAAAAAGGTTCTAGTCTAGTTTGAACTTGCTCTAAGGTGAATGTGAGATCATTATGTATAGTCAATCTGAACAAAAGAAACAAAACAGGCTTTTACATGTCTGTAGTCCTTGTGGAACAAATAGATCTAGTTATGAAGCATGTCCTAGCATGTATTCTACATATCAAAATCATGCAGTTTAATGAACAGTCATCTTCCTGATCATCCACAGATATATGTGCCCATAAGATTGAGATGTAATCATGAGACTACATATATGTGCCACATGAGATTATACAATACAATGCAGGTATTGGGGAGACACAAAGTTGCTTTAGCAAAAGTGAGCCACAGTATCTAGATGATCCTGCATGCCTTGCCTAGACTGGATTAACCTCCATCAAAGAGTCACTCATCTGGTGGGTTGATGTCTTTATTATCAATTGCCATATGGTGCATATTTCCTCAGCTTCCAACATAAATTAACTGAGAGTTGTCTTCTGGCAAGTGAATTTGTCATAAAATTACAACAAACATGAAGACACCAACAGAGGGAGAAAAGGGAGTAGATTTTAACAAGATGAAAGATTTAAAAACTTTTAAACTTACTTGCTTATTTTGAAGTAGTCTCACCACTTCTTGAACTAAAGGTCATGCAAATATGGACCACTGACAATCCACAGTGAAACTGTCAGTAGTGAGTCATAAGTTGGTAGGGATTTTTTCTCTTAGCTCTTTGGTCTTTTGGGGGCCAGCCACCCAGCTCCCATATAAATACATGTGTCAAACACCAGGGCACCCTCATGTGTAAGAGAAACATTACTAAAGTTTAGATCACACATTAAGCCCCACACACTAATAGTGGGAGACTTCAGCACCCCACTCTCACCACTGAACAGGTCTGACAGACAGAATCTTTACAGAGAAGAGAACTAACAGATTTTATGACTCAAAAGGGACTTAACAGACATTTATAGAACACTTCACCCAAATATAAAAAACATGTACCTAAAACAGTGACATCTTAGAATTTGCACGCAAATGGATGGAACTTAAAAAAAAAATCCTGAGTATAGTAATCCAGATAGACAAATGTGATATGTACTTATTCATTAGTAGATATTAGACGTAAAGCAAAGGATAACCAGCCTCTAGTCCATGATCCCAAAGAAGCTAGGTAACAAGGAGAACCCTAAGAAAAACATATATGGACTCCCTTGGGAAGAGGAAACAGACAAGATCTCCTGAGAAAGTTAGGAGGGGGAGAGAAGATGGAAAGGAATGGGAAAGAGAGAAGGGGAAGGAGGGGAGAACATGAGGGAACAAGATGCTCAAGAAGTGGGTAGAACAGTGAGGGAGAGAAAGGAAAGGGATATCTGGATTGAGCGAGTCATTAAAGGGCTAGTAAGAAACCTGGCACTAGGGAAATTGCCAGGAATCCACAAGGATAACCCCAGCTAAGACTCAAGGCAACAGTGGAGAAGATGCCTAAACTGGTCTTCACCTGTAATCAGATGGATGATTACATTAATTGTCATCATAGAACTTTCAACCAGCAACTGATGGAAGCAGATGCAGAGATCTACAGCAAAGCACTGGCCGAGCTAGAAGTGACCAGTCCAAGAGAGAGAGAAACAATAATATGAGCAAAGCAGTCAAGACCATGATAGAAACAGCTGACCTGAGCTACTGAGAGCTCACGGACTCTGGACTGATAGCAGGGGAATCTGCATAGGACCAAACTAAGCCCACTGAGTGGGTGGAACAGTTGTGAGGCTTGGGTAGTCTGTGGGACCACTGTCAGTGCGACCAGGATGTATCCTTAGTGCTTGAACTGGCACCCAGGAGCATATTCTCTTTGGAGGGATACATTGTTCAGCATAGATATGGGGGGGGTCTTGCCTTGAATTAAAGTGTCAGACTTTGTTGATTCCCCATGGGAAGCCTTACCCATTCTGAAGAGTTGATGGGGGTGGGGTGGGGGGAAGTGTGGAGCGGAAAAAAAAAACATACTGAGTGATATAATACAGACCCCTGAAAGAAAAATATAATATCTACTCACTCATAAGTGACTTTTAGACATAAAGCAAAGAAAAACCAGCCTACAGTCCACAACCCCCGAGAACCTAGACAACAAAGAGGACCCTAAGAGAGACATTCATGGATCTGCATAGGAAGGAGAAAGGACAAGATCTTCTGAGTAAATTGGGAGCATGGGAGACATGAGAGAAGGTAGAAGGTGAGCAGGGAAGGGAGCGGAGTAGAAAAAATATATAGCTCAATAAAAACAAAAAAATCAAACAGATGCAACCATACAACATATGGTCATTTGTGCCTTTCTCACTGTGCATACTGTTTTTAAGGCTTATCACTTCTGCAACATGCAGCAGTATCCCATTCCTTTTTTTTAATGAATAAATAGTCTTCCATATTATAAAAAAGCTAGATTCACATTCAAAAATGTAAATACCATGTCTTTAAAATGGGGTTTGGAGTATAAAATCTTTGACGAATTCTCTGATAATTTTTGAAGTGGCAATGCACTACTTCACAAGGTTTATTCATTTGTGTTCTGTGTTTCTGAGTCCCAAATTCCGAACCAACATTCTGAGGAGGGCATTTTGCAGTACAGCTAGTCTTCCCGAAAGCGCTGCCATGCCTCTGTTTGGGCGGAGTTGAGGTTGCTAGTGAGCAACTTAATTTCCCTGTGTCCTCCCCTGGCGTGCAACTACTACACACATGTGCCTCTGCATTAGCATTAAGAGGTGTTTTATTGAATTTTCTGTTTTCCTCTGTATGATGTAGTAAGTAAAAAACTCAGAATGAAAAAAAAATATTGAGAAGCAGGGGTTCTCAACACAGAGCTAATTAATAGAATGCCCTTCCCAATAGAATACCCTTTCCAATACCACTAGATTGTGCTTTTAATGAGGATATCAATGAAAAATGATTACTCACAGAGCTGAGAAACTCTACGGATGAAATGCAAATGGATTTAGGTCAGTGCTTCTTAAGCTGAGACCCACCTGGCACATAACGCTGCCAGGAGCCTACTGCAGTCTAGACAGTAGCGTGTTCTTGAAGCCAAAAACCTGTGCCAACTCACCAATGACCAAATTCACAGTGACAAATGAGTCATGAGATAATCTTTATGACTATGATAGTTTTGAATGTTAATGTGTACCATTAGTGTAAGTGAATAAATAATATGCAATAAAAAGGTGATACTTTGAATGCCAAGGGTTATACTTTGTAAATATTTATGCAAATTTCATTAGTTTGGTAGCTAGACTTAATTTACCTTACACGTTTTGGCAATAGATGATAATTTCACAAATAGATAAGAGATATAAATGCTAGTTTAATTTTAATTTGTAAGCAGTTTCATTGATGTACAATTTGGCATAAAATTAAATTATTCTAAATGTGTAGCTTAGTGATACCTTAGCAAATGTGCACAGTTATAGAAACATTCTTGCACACTGGTTTTACAATAGAAGTGCCCTGTTGTGCCCCTCGAAGTCAATCTGTGCTCTGGCTCCAGGCATTTATTGATCCACTTTCTCTACAGGTTTTCCTAATTTTAGAAATGCCATAGAACCCAATCATAAAATTTGATTCTGGCATTGTTAAGGTAGCACAATGCTTTGAACCACATTTTTTTTTATCTTTTTCTTTTTGTTCTGGACCAATTGCATTGCACTCGCTGATCAAACACATTATGTTTAACTATTTGCAAATGATGAATATTTTATAATTGTTTTTCCTTGACAGTTGGAAAATCTCTCTTTTCAGTTTAATGTATTTGGTCTGTTCACTTCCTTGGAAATCTGTAAGCATTTTTTGCTATATATAATTTTAGAACTCAACTTTTTATTTTGGGATAATCATATATTCACATTAAATCATACAGAATAATGTGCAGAGATTCATGGGTATCATTTACTCAGTTTCTTCTTTTGCAAAACTATAGTATTATAGCAGAACTGGGGTACAGACATTGATGCAGTCACCACACAGAATAGACCCACCAGCACTAAGACACCCCTCATTCCACTCTTTTGTGGTCATTGCCACCGTCCTCCAAGCCTCACTACTTATTGGCCCTTGATAGCTTTTAGTTGATTATACATTTCTGTAATTTTGTTATTTCAACACTGTTGTTCTTAACAATACATCATTTACTGGGATTGACATTTTCATTCAGCATAAATAGAGATCCATCCAGGTTCTTCCTTATAAGAATAGATGTGTGTGTGGGCATGCATGTGCGTGTGCATGTATATGTGTGTGTGCGTGCAAGCATGCATGCGCGCGTGTGTACATGTGTCTGCGTGTGTGCGTTACATGCATAGATACACATGTGTATACCTTTATGACCCTTTTCTACATAGGACAATTTCTGTTGATTTATCTTCCAGTTCATGATGTCTTCTTATACTACATCAAACCTTCTATTAAATACATCTGGTGAATTTTCATTTTATTTATTGTACTTTTTTTAAATTACAGAATTTCTGTGGGTTTTGGGGGGATTCATTTTCTCTACAGAAATTCTCTCTTTGCTGAATGGGAGTTACTATGTTTTCTTTTTAAGCATGGTTTCTTTTATTTTTGAAAATAAATCTTAAAAATCTGTTTAAAGATTTTGCCTCAGAAAATAATCTCAATCCACTCAGAATCACTTCACATAGAATGAATTTTTTCTCCCAATGAAAGGTAACACACTCCTGATATTTGTGTTTGTCTCATAATGTTTTGTTGAAAAACTGAACTTTTTAAATAAGAAATGATAGTAACTCTAGAGTCTAATTTTCTCTCTTAAAGATTTTTTTCCCCCAGAAAATTGATTGAACTTTAACCGATGATGTGTGGTTGCTAATGTCTGTGCTCATTTTTATGAAGTTATTATTCTTATATTTTAGCCTGGTTTTTAAAGACTACAAGTCTTCATACCCTAGTGCTCAGGCAATTGTTTATGCTCAAATACATCAAACCTGTGAGCGCACTATCCTCTGACATCCTTGGGCATTTCCTTAAGTCCTCTTCAGTTTTTGGTTTTGTTAAACCACCAAGCCCTCTTTTGTTTTCCATTTGTCAGTTGGTCAGAGATATGCGGATGCTTGGCTAGCACTGAGCTCACAACTGAAGGCAATGACTCCCATGTCCTTAAATCTTTCAGTAACCAATAGCTCAGCAGAGAGAGGCAGGGCCCCCTGAGCCTGTCCTAGTCCATAACTGTTGGCAAGGCCAGGCTTGTGCAGGCGCTGTGCAGGTAATCAAAGTTGCAGTGCATCGTGGTTACAGCGACTGCACCGCACCCAGACGATGTGGGCAGAAACGCTTCTTTCTCTCTATTCTCCTCCCACAATCTCTTTGCTCTTACACCCCCTGCTTGGAGATGTTCCTGGACCTTAGAGAAGATGGTGTAAAAGTCTTGTCTAGGGACAGGTAGTCAGCGAGCTTTTATTCCCAACACCCTGAGCAGCCACCAGTCCCTGTGTTCACAGTCATTCATCTGGGGCAGCTCTGGCCACCCTAGGAGTTTAGAGTCTAGCAGTTCTATATGAATTTGTCTTTGACCAATCTCAGGAGCCTCAATGACTGTTTTGGGTTTTTTTTTCCCCACTTAATTTGTCTTTCAAGCGAAGATTCATTGAGTTTATCGTGTCTCTTTTAACGAGAGTTGATTAAATTAAATTTTATGTTATATAGTATTAGCCTGTATATTTAAGTAGCTTTAAAGTAATCTTCTGTAAGTATTACTATAGGTCCACTAGCTTTGTGGAACTTTTCTTGTGCTTTTGAAATAATCTATACTCAAGCTTGAAACGTGTTGTAAATTATTTTTTAATTTGAGATTATAAGGTATAATTGTATCACTTCTCCCTTCCCTTCCCTTCCCTTCCCTTCCCTTCCCTTCCCTTCCCTTCCCTTCCCTTCCCTTCCCTTCCCTTCCCTTCCCTTCCCTTCCCTTCCCTTCCCTTCCCTTCCCTTCCCTTCCCTTCCCTTCCCTTCCCTTCCCTTCCCTTCCCTCCAGTTCTTTTCCTCCCTCCAAGTTCTCCCATATATCCCTCCTCACTGTCTTTCAAATTCATGACCCGTATTTTCATTAATGGTTATTTCATATTTCAAACATTTATCCTGTTAGCCTGTATAATCTTACTTATATGTATGTTTCAGGGCTGACCTTTGGTATTGGATTACCCGTTGGTATGCTCTTTCCTGGAGAAGACCATTTTTTTCTGCTCTCCACATTCCTTAGTTGACTACAGGTCTTCGTGTAGGGTCGTGGCCTCATGGACTTTCTCTTGTCCATTGTGGCATCTCTATTGGTGTTGTCCTTGTTCAGCTCATGTTTATGTGGTCGACTTTGAGTATAACTTCTTACATTATCAGGAGGCACAGTCTCATAGCCAACTCCCTGGTCCTCTAGCTCTGATAATCCTTCTACCCCTCATTCACAGTGTTCCCTAGCCCCAGGAGCAGGCTCCACATCTCTGCACCTAGGTTGGTTGTGGTTTTCTATAGTAGTCTCCATCTGCTGCAAAGAGAGGTTTCCTTGCTGAGGCATGAAGATCACACTTATCTTCGGGTGTAAGGACAAAAGTTTAGATTGCTGTTAGGAAGGATGCTAGTTTTGGAAAGTACTGGCTGTAGGTTCTCCTCCAATATCCACAGCGTCACGAACACTCCTGGAAATTCTTAGGAAAACACATTCTTTTTTCACTTTGAAACTAAATTCCATTTAAAAGAATAAATTGTAATTCCAGCGGGGAATTTGGATTTTGGACGTTCACCTCTGTCTTTCTTCCTTAAAATCCAGTGCCCCTGGCTCATCCCCAGCTCAGGAGCACCCGCTGCCCTCATTTTCAGTGGATCAGACAGATCTTCCCCCCCAAACTTTCTTCTCCCTACTCCTTTATTTATCCCAGCCTCCAACTTCAGGACGCACTCCCTGGGAACCTACAAGCCAAGGCTGCCAGAGAAGCAAGCAGGCCAGCCTCAAATTCTCACTCTCCCCCTTCTCCTCCATATCCAATTTCTCAACTTTCATCCCAAGATCTGTAGCGGACCACCTATTGTGGCCTTCCCTCATTCTCTGATGCTATTCTCAGGGAACTGAGCAGATTTGGGGGTAATACCCTGCTGCTTAGCACCTATGGACTCTCTAAGGACCCCTCTTCTAGCCCAAACCCATTCCTAAGTGTCAGTTCCCAATACTCAATATACTTAGAAACACACATGCCCTCCACACACTGACCACAAGGACCTACTGTAGAAGGCAACATCAATAGAAATCTTTGAGGAAATCAAGATGGAACTTTTATAGACCATCACCCCTGCATTCTAGTTTCTTTGGTACAGGAAGGTGCTCTGCAAGCCACCAAAGGAGAAGCTTATCAGCTCAGCCACAAACCCTTTGATCTACAGTGGTGTCCTGCTTGCGAGATAAGCATGCACTGTGGTGACATAAATCTTGTGGAGCCACCAAACAGTATCCAATACGGCTTCAGGCACACTCCACAAGATGGAACCCACACCCAACTCTTTTTTGGTGACCAAGAACCTGAGACTAGACAGTCCAGGAACCTAGAGTAAAATCAAATACTACTGCTTTTAAAAAAGGAGCAATAAAATGACTCCTATCGGCATTCTTCTATACTCATAGATCAGTACCTTCCTCAGCCATCAGCAGAACGACTTCCTCCTGCAGCCGAGGGGAGCAAATTCAGAGACCTGATGGGCGCTTAAAGGAAATCTCACACCGGCTCAGAACTGAGAGATAGACAGTTATTTATTTAGGGGGAAAACTTACAAAACCAGGATTCTCTGCTTGAACGATGGATGGAGATCCGATCCAAAGCAAGCAGAACAAGCAAACGGGAACCAGGGGGATGAGAGAGGGGAGCTGGACGCGCTTCCACATCCGGGTAAATAGTCTATGAGGCCATGACCCAGTAGGCAGGTAAACCTTCCCGCAGCAGAGAGCCACAGCCGGACTTTCCACAGAGAAATGAGAGCCCTTGGGATGCTCAGCCCTAAACAGGATGTCTCCATCAAATCCCTCCCCCCAGGGCTCAGGGAACACTGAGATAGAGGAGTTAGAGAGAATCTAAGAGCCTGAGTGGATGGGGACACCAAGAAACCAAGGCTAAATCATCAGGACCGGTGCACATATGAACTCACAGAGCCCAAGGCAGCACGCACAGGGTCTACACAGGTCTGTACCACATGGGGCGGGCCCTGGAGCTGAAGGATGAAGCAGAAACATGTCCCCATCCTTAACGCAAAAGCTATCTCAATTGATAACCACTTGTAAGTGAAATTTGAATTTTTGTTCAAAAGAGTCTCGCTGAAGACACAAACTACTCAACATTAGAAAACTAAGTTCACGGCATCATGGGAGCTCCCAGTCTCATAATGTCATGTCAAGGCTTTTTAATTTTCCAGTTTTATCTTAATCTTTATTCATATGGCTTGTCCTCTTTTTACACTACATTCCTTTGCACAGATATTATGGCTTCCAGTTGAGAGTTTTTATGTAGGAACACCCGAATGAGTGGGTTTCTGCATCTATGTCTGGTTCCCATGACGTTTCCTGGACTCTTTCCCGTTTGTTCATTTGTTTTACCCTATTCTGGTGTATCAGCTTTTGTTTCACATTATATTATGCTACTTTTATTTTATGATGATCCCTTAGAAGCCTGTTTTCTGATGAGAGGCAGAAAGGGGGGCTCAATCTTGGGTAGGGAAAATGGGGAAGGACTCTGAGGAGTAGACAGAGGAGAAACCATAATCAAATGATTATGTGAGAAAAAAAAACAAGCTTAATTTCCTTTTTTAATTTTCTTTTAATTTATTCTTTGTGTCTTTCACACCACGGCTCCCCATCATGTCTCACAATATTATTCTTATCCCTCCCCTCCCCTCCCCAAAATAAAACAAAATAAGATTTAGGAGAAGAAAACACAGGGAGGGAGAGAATCTCATTCTGGAGGTGGCAGTGTGACGTAGTGAGTCACACAGTAGCCTGTACATTTTTACATGCAGAATTTTGATGTGGGATTCTCCTTTGTATGCTGTAAATATCATTGGTTAACAAAGAAACTGCGTTGGCCTGCTGATAGGGCAGAACTTAGGTAGATGGGGAAAACTAAACTGAATTCTGGGAGAAAGGAGGCAGAGTCAGAGAGATGCCATGGGGCTGCCGCAGGAGACAGATGCGCTGAAACTTTGCTGGTTGACCACAACCTCGTGATGATGCACAGATTAATGGAGATAGGTTAAATTAAGATGTAACAGCAAGCCAATAAGAAGCTAGAGCTAATGGGCCAAACAGTGACTTAAATAATATAGTTTCTGTGTGGTTATTTCGGGTCTGAGCAGCTGGGAACCAACGAGTGGCCTTCCTGCAACAGACAGTCATCCTAAAGAATCATTGTTCTGGTTCGAAGCCCCTGGTCTCTGCTATACCTTTGATGCTGGGCCCTTACTAGGACTCTTCCTGGATATCCCATTGCTGCCCTGTGTTGTGGAGATCTTGCAGCTCTGGGTTCAAAGGACCAACTCCCAACCCCCTATGCTCTAGAAGATCGCAGATAGGGTAGATTTTGGGGTGTACCAACATATAACCCTGATTCTGGGCCTAGAGAGTTGCATGGTTGACCAGTCTGCCAGCTCTCCTATCTTTATCACTAGGGCAAGCTCTCCGGCATTGCCCTGGCTTGTTCACCCCTTACCATGATAAGGAACAGGCAGAGCCATTTCTCCCTCTTTGGTCTCCTCAGGGTTGGTCTCCCACACCTACACCTTCAGGGCCAGCTCTACTATGTTGCCCAGGCAAAGGAGAGGGGCCTCTTTCTCTAGTGCTGCAGCTGATGGGGATGGGGGACAGGGACAGCTCTCCCACCTGTCTCAGGTGAGGGAGGACGATCTCTCCTCTGCCCATACTACCACAAGACAGCTGACTGACTTATGGGGATAGCTCTCCCATGCTCACCACTTCAGGGCTGACTCTCCCACACATCCACCAATGGGGCCAGCTCTACTGTGCTGCCCAGGTGAGATGTAGGTCCACTTTCTGGAGGGCAAAAGCTGGTAAGGGGGAGGGCCAGTTCTCTTGCCCACCACAGGTGTCAGAGACAAGAGGATAAGAATTGCTTCCTTTCCTGTCATCATCACATGACAGATATGGGGGTGTGGCCAGCTCTCCCACAGGCGGGGCTCTCCTCTGTGCCTCTGCCAACAGAGTCACCTCTACTGTGCTGTCCAGGTGAGGAACAGAGCCTGCTTTCAGCTTCTCTGAGAGTTGTACATGGTAAGGGGGAGGAGGGACAGCTTCTTCCTCTATGGCAGGTGGTGAGTGAGGGTAAAAGGGGGGTATCCCACACACATACATGTTACCCACACTGCTATATGACAGATGAATGAATAACGGGGGCATCTTTCCCTTGCTCACAACTTCGGGGCTGTCTCACTGTATCTGCACCAACAGGGTGTACTTTATTGTGCTGCCTAGGTATTCAGGTCTTGATCTCAAGTATTGCAACTGGTAGGGGGCAGGAGCAGCTCCCAACCTGCTGCAGGTGGGAGCTAATTTTAATAAAAAGAAAAATACATTTATTCTTAACAGGCCTAATCATACAACATGATGAGTATTGGCCTTTTTTCATTGAAAACCCCATTAAGGGGCACTTTCTCCTCATTCAGATAGGATATAATAACTAGTTGAAATGAAATAATCACAAGAGGGAAATCCCACATCACCAGCATCCAGAGGGGAATCCACAGCAATCAAGCCAGATTCATCTCACCTGGTTTCTTAGTTAGGGTTTCTATTGCTGCAACAAAGCACTGTGACAAGAAAGAAGAAGTTGGGGAGGAAAGGGTTTATTTGGCTCACACTTCCGCATCAAGAAGGAAATCAGGACAGGAACTCAAACAGGGCAAGAACCTGGAGGCAGGAGCTGATGCAGAGGCCATGAAGGGGAGTGGCTTACTGGTTTGCTTCACGTGGCTTGCTCAGCCCACCAGCTTATAGGAACCCAGGAGGACCAGCAGCCCAGGGATGGCACCACCCACCGTGGGATGGGCCTTCCCCTATTGATCCCTAATTGAGAAAATGCCTTACAGTTGGATTTCACACAAGCATTTACTCAGCTGAGGCTCTCTCTTCTCCGATGACTCTAGCTTGTGTCAAGTTGACATGAAACCAGTCAGTACACCTGCCTCTCAATTTTATCTTGATTTTTGAAAGTGTTGAAACACTCAGGCCATCTGATCACCTCTGCCAGACCAGGGATTGATTAACTAAGTGGTAGTTCTTGATTTCTAAAATCCTACAAAAACCTGAATGGCTGAGAAGAGAGGGGAGGTCCTTCGGGGGTGAGAAGAGCTTAGCTGTTAGAATCTTCATATTCCAAAGTGAGATCTAATAATGACCTCAGACATAACTCTAAAAATCAACTAGGCAACAGAATTTAGAAATCCTCTCTTTCTCTATTACCTTGCTCACAAGCAATGGCTCATCTGGAAACTAAACATCCATGGCTTGCAAAATTACATCTATGCAATTTCAGAAAAGACTTTCAATTTTGAATACAATGTCTACTTTGTCTAATGCTAGATTGTTTCTCTCCTTTAAAATTTTTGAAGAAGTCATCTTAGTCTTTGTAAAATAGAGTTTTACTACAGTAAGGGATTGTAGACTCATCCTCTCTCCTTTCTTCCTCACCAAATTCCAGAGAAGAGAAACGGAGCCCTCAAGTGCCTGGGCTTCTAGTGGCAAGGAAAAGATAGCTAAGTCTGGGTCCCAAGGTTGCACCACCCGGTGCTACATCAGACGAGTTCAATCCAAGCATTAGTTCTTAGGAACTTAGGAACTTAGGAGTGTTACACAAGCCAATGGTTGTTCAGTTTCTTTATCTTTTATAGTCCCAAGTAGTACACACTGAACAGAGTGTGAAGATGGAGTTTCACTACTGACCCTATATGGCAGGACGAGAAAAGGATTTTCAGTAGTGAGATTTGAGATTTGAGCATTCAAGTGTTTCTAATTCTATGCTGTCAACGACAGACTTCTACTAGTTACTTAGCACTTATGAATCATGTTATAATTTCAAAATACCTTTCTATCAATAGCAACTTTGTAGCATGAATCAGGCTAGTTTTTTTTATTTCCTCCTCCCCAAACAGCTGTCTTGGTCCCATAGAATGATTGCAGAGTTTCACATATGTTTAGCTGTTCGAACTTTTAAGTTTATCTATATCACTTGTTCTCAACCTATGGCTGACAACCCTTTGGGAGTCAAATGATATCAGATAGCCTGCATAATGATATTTATATTATGATCCATAACAGTAACAAAATCAAGGTTATGGAGTAGCAACAAAATAATCTTATGGTTGGGGTCACCATAACAGGAGGAACTGTACTGAAAGGTCGCAGGTTGAGAGCCACTGACCTATAGGATGGAAGTCAAAAATTTTGCATGAAGGATGGGATCGGTCTTACCTTTGAATTCCTGGTGGCAAAGGACAAGATTGGAGGGCTAGAAGCAAGGGAGTCTGAGGCATGGTGGAGAACCTCCTCTCTAAAGGCATAGCCTCCAATAGAATTTAGTGTTCTAGCTCATCCCTAGTTCCTAGAGCCTTGGAGAACCCTACTTCAGTCTGAAAATGTGCTGTAGTACAAAGCACTGTGGAAACAGAAGGTCTATTGACATGGTCCATTTCACGCCTTCCTGATCTTAACCTGAAGGAGGAAACGAGGAATTCTTGGGGGAGCACAAGCACACTTTAACAGCCTGCGAACTCTGGGTTCTTCTTCTCATTGGTTATTGACAAGAGCAGACACCGTTGAATGCGCCTTCTGGTATAAGGATTCTGAGCACGAACCCAGAAGCAATTCCAAACCTGAACTAAGAATAAGGCTTTCCTTTGGCATGACTCAAATAGAAATGCTCTTTGACTCACAATCTTTGAGTTGGAGTCACATGCCAGTCTTTTGTCCCGCAAAGGCAATGTAAGCACCAAGATAAAACCAGACTCTTTGATTCTCCGCTTTCCCTCCTCAGCAACCTCCAAACTCAACCCCCACCCCAGGAACAGTAAGTTTTTCTTAAGGCATTGATTTCAAAGAAAGAGCACTTTATATAAGCAAGTTTGGGGATTTGAGGGCTTGGAAGAGGCACTAAAAATTACTGTCAGTTCTTGCCTTGAAACTCTCTCGCCGTGGTACACAGTGCTTGCCAACTGGCCCTGTAGATCTCATTACCTTCTTTTTTCCTTATCTTCCTCCCAAATTAAAATGCTAATTTAGGGGGGTTGGAGAGATGACTCAGTGGTTAAGAGCATTGCCTGCTCTTCCAAAGGTCATGAGTTCAATTCCCAGCAACCACATGGTGGCTCACAACTATCTGTAACGAGGTCTGCTGCCCTCTTCTGGTCTGCAGACATACACACAGATAGAATATTGTATACATAATGAATAAATAAATTTTTAAAAAATGCTAATTTAGCAACAGGCATAGGCAATTTCAGAATGAAACCTAAGGGTCATTCTGACCCTTCACTGCCAACAATACACTGACGATGTGTCCCCTTGACTTAGATCTTTGAAGACAGAGAGTGTTACGTTGGGCTGGTGCGTGTTTAAATTACCATCTTCTCCCCTAAATTGCTTTGGTGTTTTAAAGGCTTTCTGAGTATTTGCAGCAACACCTGATAGGGATTCTGGCTCACCTCAGTCAACAGCCACCCCATCTGTTCAATGATGCCCTCGTTTCAAAATCCTGATAGATCTTGAACTGTAATGCCTCAACTCCATACCTATAGGAGACCTCACTCACACTTCCAGATTGTTCATAGGTGCAGAAGCCTCTTCATGATCTTGTGTGGCCTTTACCCTAAGCCCTCTCCTTTTCCTGCCTTCACACAAGTGCAAACCTTCAGGGTATCAGATGAAGAGCATAACTAGTCTCTATTACTTAGGCTTTGGGCCCCTTTTTAATTAAGGCCATTTACGTAGTCCAGACTTCAGGATGGAAGTCTAAGGGGGCATTCTTCCATTTGCTCAAAGAGTTAAGCAAGCATAGGGTTTAAAAATGATTTCTACCAAAACGCATTTCTGTTATTGAGCATTCTGGGTTCACAAAAGGAATCAAAAATTAAGCAATGGCAACAGAGAAACTCATTTTGATAGATAGAACTGTTAAAAATTGCAATGACAATACTGGAGAAAGCAAATATAACAAGGAAACGGTACAAGGTTCACACCAGCTACGCAAGGCATTTGCAGACGACTCAGGGAAGTTAACCTAAAACAACCATCTCGTTAATTGGAACCTTAGGTTGTGGGGGAGATGGGAATATATCTACTGCCAAGATACCCATTGCCATCCTCTATCTCTTTAGCACACACTGGCTGCCAGTGAATATTCGTGCAATGAATGGAACACCTGCCAAACTCTCCGATGTTTCCAAACAAACTCTAAAATGCTGTAACAATCACTTCTGTGCACGCAGGCCCCATCTATTGCAAGCTCTGTGGACGAGAAATAGCTTGACTTAAGGTGAAGCGTGGGACTTCAGTTCGTTTGGTTGCACAGTGGGAAAGTGGGAAG
This sequence comes from Chionomys nivalis, assembly GCF_950005125.1. Lineage (NCBI taxonomy): Eukaryota > Metazoa > Chordata > Mammalia > Rodentia > Cricetidae > Chionomys > Chionomys nivalis. The sequence continues at coordinate 16,868,237 of NC_080111.1, read as the reverse complement.
GGAAACAAGCTCCTTAGAAATGGAAGGTCAGCGGCAGGCTTGACTCCTACATTATTGCTTGAAAGGTTTCTACCCAACTTCTCTGTCCCTATCTCTGGATCCGAGGAACCCTAACAGTCAGGGGCAGTTCTGTGGTTTTGACAGGAAAGCCTCTCAAGGGCTCCACGTCCACCTCCCTTTCTCGCCTGCACCTGCCATGCTGCCTCTTTCTTCTCTGACAAGATGCAGAGGTCAAAGCTCTTTCCTGTGTGGTGATGAAAAGCTCCCAGGACTAGCCTCCTCCTGGATCCAGGGAATGCCTCTAGGATTCCTGTGGGCGCGCTCGCCCCCTTGATTCTCACAACTCCATAGCCGCTACTCTGGCTCCTGCCTGACACTTAAGAAGCATCTCAGGGTAGCCACCTTCGCGCCCCGGGGCACCAGCAGTACCCCGCAGGATAGGGACTCAGAGGCGGGAAAGGGAATGGGGGGCTTGAGGGCTTCCTGGCTTCGGCTGCAGCAGCTGCAGCAGCGGGCAGAAGGGTGGAGGGTACTGAGCAGGGCTGGAGTCGGGGCCAGGAGGGAGGGAGAGAAGGCGGCGGGGAGGAGTGTATGTGTGTGTGTGTGTGTGGGGGGGTGTTGAGGCTGTGCCAGGCGAGCCGGAGGGGTGCTCCGCGCTCCCCCGCCCTCCTTCCGGGAGCGAGGATGCAGACTCTAGAACTGGTGCTGCTGGGCTGAGGAGGAGGCAGGGGAGTTGCAACGCGAGTGTGTCTCCTGCGCGCCCAGAGGCGGGGGGAGGCGGAGGACCAGGAGGCGGAGGAGGAGGGGGAGAATGCCTGGAGCTGCCGCCGCCGCCGCCGCGATGCTCCCGGCTCAGGAGGCTGCCAAGCTGTACCACACCAACTATGTGCGGAACTCGCGGGCCATCGGCGTGCTGTGGGCCATCTTCACCATCTGCTTTGCCATCGTCAACGTGGTGTGCTTCATCCAGCCCTACTGGATCGGCGACGGCGTGGACACCCCGCAAGCCGGCTATTTCGGGCTCTTTCACTACTGCATTGGCAACGGCTTCTCCCGGGAGCTGACCTGCAGGGGTAGCTTCACGGACTTCTCCACGCTGCCCTCGGGCGCCTTCAAAGCCGCCTCGTTCTTCATTGGCCTCTCCATGATGCTCATCATCGCCTGCATCGTTTGCTTTACCCTCTTCTTCTTCTGCAACACAGCCACCGTGTACAAGATCTGTGCTTGGATGCAGCTCACCTCCGGTGAGTGCGCGCTCACCTCCGCGGAGGCGGGGGACCCCTGGGTGTCCTAGCTCGGGAGGGGCTGGAGTGGGAGGGACCGCTCCCTGAGCTCTGCAGTCCGGACAACTTAATCCTCTCTCAGGCTGAGGGGTGTGGTAGGAGGAACCCCCGGGTTCCTCAGCCTAGGCACTGGTGCCAGGTCCCCAGGCTTTTCCGAACCTCCGGAGTGCTAGGGACGCCACCCAGAGGGACGCCCTGGAGGCTGAGCCCTTGTTGGGTAGAGTCCGCTCAGAACTGAAGATGGGATTGGGGGGCGGAGAAGTCGCCGCTTAGAGACAAGGTGTGTGTGTGTGTGTGTGTGTGTGTGTGTGTGTGTGTGTGTGTGTGTCTAGGAAAGACTGGTACAAGCGGGTGAAAAGCGGATTTAGAGATGCTGTAGTCGAAGGATCAAGCCAGTCTGTTTAGTCCTTCCTGGGATTATTTCTGTCTTTGCTTCAGGATGTGTGTGTGAGGGGGGCGTGTAAATTTGTCTTGGGCAACCATAAATATTTTATCATCCATCTGGTGATGAGTAAAATCTAATTTTGCTAAGTCCGCTCCCCCCCCCCCGGGTTTTCTTTAAAATAAAAATGTAGCTTAGAGTGTTCCTTAGCAGTTCTTCAAAGCCACACCCCCAGAGTCTCCTTGTCAGCCAAGGTCCTTCCATCTTCTCTCTAAACAGATTGGGAGGTCTTGAGGGAGTCGGGATTTCTCAAGATCTCATTTGGGGGAAGCCCTGTTGGGAAAGTGGATATGGGGAAAGGCTGTTCTTTAGCATGGCAGCACTCCTATTCATACAGGGTAGATTGTTGCCAGCTAAGCAATAGGAAGCCCCCGTTCCCCCAGCATCAAAGTTACTTTCAATCAAGAAATAATTATGAGTGCATTTTCTGGTGGGTGCTTTGAAGAGTGCTGAACACACTGGTCTTCTGACACCTCCCTTGCCACCACTGTACCTGCCTCCTCTTCTGAAATCAGGGTCCTTGAGTTCCTGACACATTGCTGAAGTCCTTTGGATTGGAGGGACCTTGAAGGTTTCTGGCAGTTAAACGTCTTCATTTATGTGTTATTATTGTTTAAGTCACTGAGTTTTAAGGTACTGTTTCTTCTATAGTTGAAGTCTTCCAGGAGAGGGGGGATTTAACCACTGAGTTCATCACAAAGTGTGTGAGGAAATAGTTAAAGGTGCTGGACCATGCTAAGGTTGCTGTTATTTTGCGAGCCTATAGTTCCTAAGAACTCGGATCACAGGCACTGTATGTGTTTCTGGAAAGGTTCATAATCTTGCTGGTTTTGTAGAAGAAGTGAAGCCTATGTGAGCCTAACGCATATTGGAGTGTTAGTCTTAGCTTTGTCTTGCTAATTTTGCTTTTAGTGTCAAAGTACTGTGTGAAAAGCAAGGGATGAGCATGCTCTCTTCTTCCTGTATGTAAATGAGGGTATTTGCCTTTTACCCCTCTACCTCCCCAACCTGAACAAATTGCTTGCTCTGTGTCTTTTTACTTTGTTAATTTTAGGGGTGTTTCAGAAGCAGAATGACTGAGATTTTCAGTAGACTCAGGTATTGTACCTGTTCGTGACACTTTCCTCTGCGTTGACTTCAAAAAGAACAGTGCAAACAGGATGCATATGTTACTTGACCCTACACTGCTAATTTTAATTCTTCTAAGTTAAATGACCTATTTAGACTAGTGATTCAAATTAGATTACTTCTCAGACCTCTGTAAGATCTGAGAGTAGTTTGTGGTACTTCTCCAAAAACACAGAGTTAAATACTATATATTTTGGTGAGGTTTTATATTCTAAAACTATATTTTTAAATAAAAATTAAGGAAAGCTATCTTTTGAGGGAAATCATCACTTTCAAAGTTAGCATACACTTCATTGTAGCCTTTTCCCTTTTCCTAAAACAGATAATGTAGAACATACTAAACTCTGGAGCAATGAAACATAATGTTAGGTATGCAGACACTTGTCATAAATGTACTATCTTGATTTCCATTCCATGAAAATGTGATGATAGAGTTTGTGCTGCAGTATGTATGAGGGAATTTTCTTCATCCGGAGAATTTAGGATCCCTACAAGGTATGTTTTTAAAACCCTCTGAAATCTGTTATTTTACTTCTAGTTTCATTTGTTAACTAACTATATTAATAAAATGATGGCTTATGACAAGAGATCAATTAAGAATCAAATCAGGTATATCTACAAATTTTAAAAGAATGAGATCTAAAAGATATTTATGAGAAATGCTATATTCAACATGGAATTTAGTTTTTATTAATTTGGGGGATGCAAGAAATGTACCATAGTATATAATGTACTAAACGCTCTCTGGAAGTGATGATGAACTTTGGATGTCTTCTTTTTTAGTACTCTTTAATGTTCATAAAATTTTCATATTTATAATTCAATTACCCAGAATAATCTAAAGGAACATTTTCTAAATATGAAAGGTGAGATTTAATATAGTATTTTATTATTGGATACTCTTTAACCTTAATTTGAAAGCTAAATAACTAACGTGTGTGTATGTGTGTGTGCGCGCGCATGTGTGGTTATCTAATTATTTTTAACATGGTAGCATCGTAAGTCAAGTAAAGTACCAAGTCCTAAATGAGGTGATACATTAAGATGACGAATGTAGGTTGTTTTGTAACAATATGATATCAAGAATTTTTAATGAGCCTGGTGCCTTTAACCCCAGTGCACAGGAGGCAGAGGCAAGTGGATCTCTGTAAGTACAAGGCCAGCCTGGACTGCATAGTAAGTTCCAGGACAGTCAGATCTATGAAGAGAAACCCTGTACCTCTTGTCTGGGAGGCCAGCCTCCAGCAGCACGGGGCTTTGATAGGAATCCACTATCTGAGGAGTAGTTAGGGGGAAAGGCACTCACACACTCTCTTGATGTGTTCCTTTTTATTCTTTTCATTCTCTATCTCATGTTGTTATGCAGCTTTTATACCCCAACAGAATCTTCCAGGCAGTACCAGAGTCAAAACAGTTGCATTCCATTTTTCAAGTGAATGATTACAGGGAAATCATGTTTTTCATCTCGCTCACATTACTAAACATTTTATGTATTGCAGGTGAAGAACAAAGTATCCCAAGAACCCGCATATATTCACACCCAAGCAACTTGTTACAGATTAGCCATGCGGCAAGCAAGGTGCTGTTGTCGGGTCTTTTACTGGCAGGCTGCATTTTGCAGCTACAAAGGAAGGGCCAATGACTTTATTACTTATCTTGAAAAGTAATCTTATAAGGAATCACAAACCTAAAGGTTTATAAATGAAAAAGAATCAGTCAGCTCTGCTTTAAATCTTTAGGGTACATATCCATTCATTAATAGTTTTAAATCAGGAGTTTGAGGGTAGAAGTGGGTATAAGGAATTAATCACATCACCCTTGGTCATCAAACAAAGCTAGCAAGGGCAGTGTGTCAGCCAGTAGTAATTGGGCTGCTTTGCTCTTGTATCCTGACCTTAAAGAGTTCTTCATTCAACTGTGTGCCTTTCTAAAGCTTTAGATTGCCTTCTTGGGAATTTTGCCTCATAATTATTTAACAAAAACATCTTAGTCTAACTTTGTTATTTTCAAAGCTTTGTTTCAGCTGTGATGCACTCTGAGACCCATGAACACATCTTGCAGAATTAAGGTTAAAAGAATTTAAACCAGCTGGGCTACTGGGACTCAAATGTTAGTCATTAACTTGAGCTCCAATCCATGCAGTGCCTTAGGTGAGACTCACAAACCCTAGCTGTGAAACATATCCTTGTATTTATTTTTATTCATCAAAACTCTGTAAAGGCTATCATTATTATTATCAAATTAGACAGCACAGCTTAGGGAGGGGTCCATCTTGATAATCCATAGGTAAAAATGTCCAGTAGAACAGGATGTTTCCAAGAGATAAACACACTATATTACAGACAGTGGAGATCTCGTGTCCACTCACACCATGCTAGATACTAGAGAAAGAGAACCACAGCAAACATGTAAAGGCACACAGAAGCAAAAGACATTCCTGGCTCTGCAGTCCCATGGCCTTGTCTAGACAAGATTGTCTCATCAGAGGATTCCCTTCTGGTGGGCTGACACCTGAAACTTCAATTGAAACTCACTTCTCCTTTGGCATGGCCAACGGCAACCCTGTCCCAAAACTTTAATCCCAGCACTCAGAAGGCAGAGGCAGGTGGATCTCTGTAAGTATGAGGCCAGCTTGGACTATATAATGAGTTCCAGGACAGTCATCTGTGAAGAGAGACTCTGTCTCAAAACAAAACAAAACACCAAAAACAAACAAACCAAAAAACCCCCAAACAAAACAAAACAAAATGAAGAGGAGGAGGAGGAGGAGGAGGAGGAGGAGGAGGAGGAGGAGGAGGAGGGAGAAAGAAGGAAGAGGAAGAGAAGGGGAACTTTTTAGAAACTAATATGTCACTCTGCCTTTGGGAGCAAACACACACACACACACACACACACACACACACACACACACACTGCCTAGTATAGAGACTGGGCATAAAATGATGAACGAGATAAATAGTGATGCAAATCTTTCTCATATCTTCAGACAGAAAACTCTTTGAAAAGAAAAGATAAACTTTTTTCTTTTGTGATTTCTGTAACACAAAGGGAAAATGCATCTGTAATTGTCAGGTGAGATAATGAAGTCTCATTTTTTCCTTAAGTCAACAGCGAAGGGAACTTGACTGCTCAAACACTTCATCCTCTATCGCTGTCTCTCTGAAGCAGTGTTCCATTCTCCAGGATTATATAATATCCCAATATTCCCAAGGTCCAGGAATAGCCAAACTCTACGGAGATGTTTTATTTGCTTGACTTACTTATTGTAGATCTTAAGTTGTTTCTAGAAACTTACATAGCCAAGGAGATATTTTCTTTTGCATCAGCTAAGATATGGTAGAATTGAAGGCTTTGTTTCTGCTCTAGACTTCTTGGTGGAAGACAGCTAACAAGGAAGTGTTCACTTTTATCTGTGAGATGGAGGGGATCTTATGCAGCTTAGGTTTCTTATTCAGGAGGTAATAGAACAGAAGTGAATTTCATCTCCCCCAGCCCATCCTCGGCTCCTGAGTGTGCCAGCAGGGAGCGGCACCAGTGAGGGCAAAGTGCTGGTTTGCTTGCTCAGTGTCTCCCAGCATCTTTGTCTTAGTTCCCTCATAAGTACTTTTAGCCAACTAACTTTCTTCATTTACTTAGAGTCACCAAAGGTCATTTCTCTGGCTCTAAGTCTTTTATGCAGAACCTTTGCAGTGTTAAGTCATCCCCTCTCATGACACCCTGCTCTTTTCCATGAGCATTTGATATTACAGATTGCTCATGTGTTTATAAAAGGTCTGTTGTCCCCAGAATACTGATAGTTGGACCTCACGTTTTTCTTTATATGATAAAGAGTTCAAGAACATGCATATATGTTGGGGTTAAAAGATGCATGGTGCAAGTTCAGTGCTGGTGCTATTTTGTGAGCCCAGAAACTGCTTTCTATGCCTGAGTTGTTAACCTGCAAATGGTTGTAATTACTTTGGGACATTTGTGCAGTGAAATGAACTAATGTGTATATCGGGATCTGGCTCATGGTAAAACAAAATGAAACCCAAACAACACTATGTGACCGTTAGGAGTGGTTGTTGTCGACTTACCAAGGTGCCTAGTAGTATTATATAAATGGCACATGCTATATATTCAATAAATTTCTGTTGAGTTAATTAGTGAAGAATGATTATCATATTGAAGAAATATTAGAATGAGTGTTAGATTTCTCATGCCCTGCAGTGAGAAGGAATTAGCCATGAGAGTCATGACATTCATCTTGGTGGCCTCAACAGCAGCTTCACTGAAGAAACACTTTCTTGTTCTTTGATGGTTATGGTTGTAACATGGTGGCCAGTTTCGTGATGATTTTTCCAAATGGAGGGTTATCTGATGTTCAAGTAATGATCTTTATTACAACACTAAGAAACAATCAATCATATCTGTCTTCAACATATTTTTTCTATTACCATTTAGTCTCTCACAAAGAAAAGACATCAGTAAAAACAGCACCAACAAATAATGTTATTCAGAATGGTGCTTTGATGTGAGAATCACGAATTTTGGCTGTCTTTGAAGAGTGGGACCTGTTCCAGGTTTTATTTTATTTTTTTAAATTTATTTTTTAATGAACTCCAGGGACATTCAGTACCAGAACAGAGAGTGTTTTCTAGGGTTTTGTGTTTCTTCATCCAGGGCACTGGTGCAGATTTATTCACACTGACCTCCCAGAGAGCTTGTAGTGCCCGCTCAGAAGTGCAGAGCTGGGAAGGGGCAGCTCCCAAGAGGGAACAAGCTTGGCATTTACTCAAGTGCAAACTTTGTGTTCAGGACAATCAAAAGACCTGTTTTTAGGGAGAAAGTTCTTACATGAAGGAGAAGCCAACCTATCCTACACTATGTCAGGAAATACTTCGAGAGGAAGCTAATCCACCCTCATCCAGTGTCTGAACTACCCCTAAACAAGCATCTTTCCCCACTAGACAATTGAAAATGTCCCTGCAGGTGCAGAGGGAAGGGTGTGTGGGGGTAGTGAAGGGTGTTTTCATTTCCTAACAGCATTGTACATAATGAGTATGCACAATTTTATCTGTCAATTTAAAAAATTAATATATTTTCAAAGATCTTTCTATTCACCACTCCAAACAGGCAAGGAAATTATTTGAAATAATTTTAGAAACTGTTTCTTTTTTCTTATATGTAGCATGACAAGGAAAGTGACAATTTAAGTGATGTTGTAAAATATATTAATGTAAATGTCAAAACAAACAATTTTTCTAACAGCAGGGTTTTAAGTGAAGATCTGAGAAACCTAACAGGACCCACACAAGCCATATGACTACGCCCTGCTATGGGCTCCACGCTCCTGGCACAAAGCTGCATATTAGTTTTTCTATAATAAAAATGTCAGCAATCTGTTATTTATTCATAAATAATTAATAAATATACTGAAAGCCTAACTAGAGTGTAGAGTAATAGAAGCTTCCTGTTAAAATACCTATCTAGCAGTTGCTCTTTGTAATGATGCTATGACTGAGGAAAGAGTCCAGGTCAGCATTTATACTGCACCTACCTCAGAAATCTTTCCAAGTAAACAAACTTTTAAATGAAAAAAAAAAAAAAAACAGACACAGAACCTATGGCTGGTATGGTGGTTCTGTGACCACTTCTTAGTATGTGTAAAGAAATAAGTGTGTAGAGAGAGAACTTGGAACACTTTGGCGTGAAGCAAAGAACACTCCAGGAGAATTCCAATTTGAGGGATTAATGATATGATAATTAGATCACTTTTAAAGTATAATTTCCATAATACAGTTGAACTTTGGGGGTCAGCGCCATCTTTAATTAATGGGAGTTTTCCTTATCATAATGAGTCAATGAGAATTTTTATTTGACAGGGGGACCGACAGAAAGGCTGACCTTTACTTTTAATAATAACAGGCAAGATATTAATGCTGACAGAAAGAGACTGCTTCAGATACAAATCGTAGATAAACTATTTAATGACTTAAAGACCGTGTTGTTATGAAAGTCACTGAGCATTTAGAAGCTCAATAACAACAGCTCTCATCCTGGACGTTCACAGATGTAACATCATAATTAAACACAATTTGACATCATCACCGTGGCTCGGTTCTGTAATGTGCCAGTGGCCCAGCATTCTGACCATTAAAAGTTTTGATCACTCTAGGTGTCATCTTGATCATCTTTTTCATCTTTCCTGCTGAGATAAAATAGGAAAATGAATGACTTACAAGAGGAAGGGCTTTATTTTTATTCCAGCAGAGACACAAACTCTGACCTCTTCCTAGAAGACTAAAGAAGGCAGACATTTCTTTTCTAAGATTTATTTTTGTGTGTATTCCTGCACACACACATGCCATACATGCGTGCATGTATGGCTCACATGTGCGATCAAACCTATGGAGGAAGGAGAAGGTATCAGATACCCTGGAGCTGGACTTATAGGTGATGATGAGCTGTCTGACATGGGTACCAAAAGCTGAACTTAAGTTATCTGGAAGAGCAGCAAGTGTTCTTAACCACCGAGTCATCTCTCTGGCATGAGAGGACACATTTCTGAAATAGATTTGCTGGTATGGAATTGGCCATAATTAATTTTGGCGTCTTTCTTGGCCTAATGAAATCAAGACCTGTAACAGCAAAGAGGCTGCCTATGTATGTGTACAAAAGGAAGAAAGATATTGAAGATTAGTCTGAGTGAAGTTAGTTTCCCAGCTATATATAATTTTGAGATTATGATTTATCAATGAATGGGCTAGTGGAGGAGTAAGTAAGGGTAATAGCAATCAGCAGCAAATAGTTATATATTTGAAAAGTGCCCTTAACTCAGAAGTGGGCATACAGAATTTAACTAGTCAAGAGAATTCTTACCATTATGTGCCCTATTAGAAAGGAATATCTGAGGGTAATTGAAAGAGTCCTCGGTTTTATCTAAACCACAGTATGTGTCAAGGACTCTCGATTTAAAGGTGTTTTGCAAATAGTCTGGGTGTAGGAAAAATGTTCTACATGGTTCTTAGTTGCTTTCAAAGAAAATCAAGATGAGGAGCTAAAAATACTGAGATAGGAAATGTGTGTTACATTGACAGGAGATCCAATATTCAACAAATAGGAGAATTGATCAAGCTGTGGTGAACGACAGGGACATAGACAAAGGAAACCAAAGATTAGTGAACTGTCAGCAAAACATGGAGGATGAGGCTCGAGATCGAATGGCTATGGGATGGGATCTAAGAACATCAGAGGCCTGTTAAGTTTGGCATCTCAATGACTCAAAAAATACTTTGTACAGAATAGAAAGTGGAAATGTACAATACTTGATACTATTTATCAAGACATGTGGCTTTGCCCCTTGCACAGGGAGCTATGATAAACTGGAAGATCAAGCTGTCCAAGAGCAGAGATGGTTAGACTTCTTGTGTGGTGATGGAAATGCTGAATATCAAAGCAAGCCAATATAAGAAAGGAAAATGTCATTGTGGGATATAACAAGGTGTTCTTATATAATCCTACCTTATAAACTCTAGGTAGAGAATTGAAAGGTTAAACTCATTTCTGTAATGTCTCTAAAGGGGAACTCAGAGAGTATTCAGATGAGTGTATTTATAATACATTACAGAATATGTACAGCTATACTAGATTGATTTAATTAATACAAGAGTATTAATTACTGGTGATATTGTGAGCCTATGCATTTATTAACTTAGTTTTAACAAGATGATTAGACTTTTTAACCACCTATATTACAAAAACCTTCACAGAGAAAGGAATTCTGTACTTATTGTTTTAAAAGCCATAGATAGTGACCGTTGGATGGTTATAACATCTGTTTAATAGATTATTCATCAATGCTGACACTGGATTAAAACAGAATAAAAATTGCAGAAAATAAGGGTCTTTTTAAAAATTTCTTTCTTTCTTTCTTAAAGATTTCTGCCTCTTCCCCGCCACCGCCTCCCATGTCCCTCCCCCTCCCCCGATCAAGTCTCCCTCCCTCGTCAGCCCAAAGAGCAATATATGTGTACCCTTATAAAATGTATTTAAAATATTTACATGAGTACACATATATGTTTGCACTAGGCTGTACTGTGAAATGTAATGCTAACTGTTAGCTATCATCATCTTTCAAGACACTTCCAGGCACTTAGCCCATCTAAATATGTCTTCATTTTCTTGGGTTTATTTTTCTTAGGCTTATACAACTGTATAAGAACTCATAAGATTATAGAATATTTCAAAGTGTTATAGACATGAAAAATATATTACCCGCTGTTCATGTTTTGCTGTGCTTTTACCAAGAAATCAAATACTAGGAAAACTTCAAATGTAGGGTGAAATTAAAGCAGAACAAGACCAGGGAGCAACCTTAGCCTGGTGGATAAGTAGCAGAGCCGGGGCTTCACAATCGAAGAGACCGAACAGAAATATTTATCTTTTGTGCTCTCAGGGCTATTGAGCTAATGCCCATGAGACACCAGACACTGAGAGAATCCCACATTAGGCTTTGGGAAGCTTAGCTGTCCGTGCTGTTCTGACGTTAGTGCTATGGCTGAAGATCTCAGGACTGGAGACGTCATTAGTAACCACAGAATTTAGTGTGAAGAAACAATTGCAATCACAGTGCCCCACCTAGCAAGTGACAATTATGTCACATGTGTGACTAATCTACCCTGTTCTGAGGAGTAAGAGAGAAAAGAGTGGATACATTGTACAGCATTGTAAAAAATCATTGTGGTTCCTGGACTGAGTTCTACACATTGCTAACAAAGCACATTCAGTTAGGAGTTTAACTTGGTGTTAACAGGCCTAGTGATTGCCCTTTTTATTTGTCTGGGTAACAACTCAAAGAAGAAGGAATGTATTTTGGAGATAACTGTAAACTTTTTGTAACTTTGACTGCAGAATCTTGGAAAGGGAAGCTGAGTTTAAACCTTGTGGGGAGCATTTTTTTTTTTTAACTGTTCAAGACCCAAGCACTTAGGTTCTCATATGAAGCTTTTCCAACTGATAAATACTTTTCACCATTATCAAGCCAAAATCGAATGCTTCAGTCTCTAATGACATCATTTAATGAAAATATTTTAGAAGTAGAAAGTTTTTCGTTCTGTGATATTTTTAATATAGTTATGATATATGGAAAACTGGGTTTTTCATTATTGTGTCTTATTTTTTCTAAGCAAAGAAGAAAATATGGCTGAATAAAGATCCAGTTATTTATAAACATGTTAATTCCTTGTATTTGTTTTGCTTTTTAAAAATAGGCTAGTTTTTCTTATTGATGTCTCTATTTTAATTTGAACCATCAGGTTATTGTGAAGTGAGTATGTAAGTTTGCTATGACTACATGTCTGACTGTGATCCAAAGGACAGATGAACAACAGGAAAGTGAAAGCTCTGTGCCTTACATAATGTGGAGATCCCTTGTGTGGGGACTGTCCAGTGCTGTTGTTGACAAGGGAGTTGACCAAATAAACCTGCTCCATCAGATTTGACTTCTGGGGATGCCAGCAAGCACGGTTGAGGGCCTTTTTAACTTCCAGTGAGAAGAGCTTACACAGGACATGGGGCAGCGTCCACCCAGCCCTAGTGCACAGGACCCAGGACCCCTCTACTGACCACAGGATGGTCTCTAGGGGGAGCTCCATACCCGTCATCTCCAGTGTTTCAGAACTTTGCCATTCACAGGGTCATGTCCTGGGGCACACTTCCTATTTGAAGTTATTCTCAAGATAACACTTGGGAGGATGGAGAGTGCAGAATAACTCGTGAAAGTTGAGAAAGAAAAGGAAAAAATTAATTAGATTATGTGCAGTAATAGAGGAAGTTTCTTTCCCTGAATACATCCCTTTAGATATTATTTTAGTTTCTTACTTTGGTGTTAAAATTCAGAGAAACTAGTTTCTATGAAGTATTAGAACTTTGAATAGTCTGTTGTGACTTTCTGTTGACTATCTCTTTAAAGGTGTCATTGGCAAAACCTTCCCCCTTCAGGACATTTGGCAAGTCACCGAGTTAATGAATTCAGAATTACAATGCTCTAACCAGTCATTTAGTGTAAGTGGCCATAAGCTGGGCACTATGTTTGGATCTCTGCAGTAACCTTGACAGTGTTTTGCAAACTTAGAAAATAGAGGTAGAAATTCCATTTCCTAAGAAAAATTCAAGACTTTCAAATTAAAAATAAATATTTTCAGTAACACAGACCATGGGTCTTAGTCACAGGCAAAAAGAAAAAAGATGCTTGCTTCACACACCCAAAATGAAACACTAATCATCTGATTTAACTACTGGCATTTATCTACTTATTACAGTTTAATTTCTTAAGCAAGAGAAAATGAATGAGTTCTGCTCTCTCCTCTGGATGCTACTCAGAGAAGGCATAAATTCTATCCCATTTTCCCTACCCCAAAGCAGTTCCTGAACATTATCTGGTTCCTATTTTATCTATTTGAGAACCTGGACAGACAATTCTTTAGATGAAACCACCAAAAAGCACTCTTTCTGCACAATGCCGGGCCTTTCTTTTCCATCTCCTAGTGGGGGAGTTCTTGATCCTCTTCAGAATCCCTCTCCTTAGCTCTGGATGCCCTACCATAACCCCAGAGCCCCCCAGAGCATCTACACCTGAACAAACCAAACTGAAAATCTGAAACCGCATGGATGTTCCAGCTGTGCATAGCACACCAGCACAGCAGTGGGAAACTTACTCTTTGGCGGAGGAGGGCAGAATTTAATGTGTAAAGCACAGAGAGGAACTCTGCAGTCAATGTAAGTCCTTGACAAGGACAGTTTTCCTTTGATTATTAAATAATTGAGTTTTTAAAATGAAGCATCTCTAAAAAAACCCCAAACCAACCTATAGATTACAAAGGAGACCCCACAGTGCTGAAACTTTAATTGCAATAGATTTATTGAGAACACCGAATGGGGTTAAAATGCAGTTTTTCATCTCTAAGACTTGTGCTAATATGAACAATTGCTGCATTAGGTATTTATTCCCCAAATGTTGCCCATGTTTGCTGTAGAAATATGACTTTTAGGAAATCAAACTTGGGCTTAACATCATGAGAGGGTCTTAAGTTTTCTTTTGTAGATTTGTTATTTAGCTTGCCCATCATTTTTGCTTTGGTTAGCATTTAATAAAATTAATTGTTTCAGTTCATCTGCAAACACATTATGAAAAATGTGTTATACATTTGTGTATAAGCACACATGTGGATACATTTGTACACACACATGCTCATGTTTGCCCTTGGTTCTCTGTGTGTGTTTGTGTTAGCGTGTGGTTTTTGTTGGGCATCTTATGTAGGGCTTCACATATGCTGGGAAGGGCTCTGCCTCTAAGCTGTATTATACTAGGGCTTTTATGTGTATGTTTTTTGTTGTTGTTGACTTTGTGTGTAGAATGGTGGTGCTGGGAATTGTAGTTCTTAACTCACACATACTGGGCCAGTGCTCTACCACTGAGCTATGTTGCCAGCTTGTATGTGTAAGGAAAAACAAAGTGATCATTTTTCTACCTGCTAATCACTGTCTACTTTCTCCAATTTTGTGCTGTTAAAATTCTAAGATGTAGTTTTATCACTAATATACTTGCTCATAAAAATTTTTGAATTTTATCTGTTTTTAAAATAATTTCCCTTAAAAACAGATAAAATTAAAAATTCAAAAATTAGTACTCACTATGACATATGCCATATATTTTTATTGTTAACAATCACTATTTATTAGATTAAAGAACTTCTTTTATATTTCTTTGTTGAACTGAAATTGTGTATCTTGAATTTTATTGAATATATTTTCTGCTTTTATTGAGATGATCATGTTACTTTATTTAATATGTTCTGATGAGATGAGTCAAAAAGTTTTCTTTTGGAGGGGGCAGTTTTGAAACAAGGTTTCTTTGTAGCTTTGGAGCCTGTCCTGGAACTAGCTCTTGTAGACCAGTCTGGGCTGGAACTCACAGAGATCTGCCTGCCTCTGCTTCTCAAGTGCTGGGATTAAAGGTGTGCACAACCACTGCCCAGCCGACACTAGGTTTTTTAATGTGTGTGTGTGTGTGTGTGTGTGTAGAGGACACAGGTGTGCCACAGCACACATATAGGAATGAGGACCACTTGCAGGAGTTGGTTCATTGCTTCTACCATGTGGGGCCCAGGGATCAAACTTGACTTGGCAACAAATGCCTTGACCCTGAGGCATCCTGCAGGCTCCATAGCCCTATTTTCTTACTTAATGTTTCTAAATAATGAACCATGAAGCAGACTCAATTATGTTTTAACATTTTGTGTGCATGAATATGGAATGCTGTGTATGCTAAATGAACCATCTGAATCAGAAAAAAAATGAACTGGGAATAGGTATTTGTGTTAAAATCAGATACGGTGTGTACGTTTGACCTTAATACATACAACCATTATAGAACCAAGTAAGCATTAATACATTTGAGCATAAACCTTGTCTTTGGATAGATTATTTTCCAAATTCTTTTCTTAGCGATCAGCCCAAGAGCCATCAAATCTGAGAGCTAAGAAGTGCAGGACGATCTAGAGGACAAAAGTAAAGGACAAAAAGGGCACAGAGCGTACTGTCTAAGGCACGGAGCAGATGCGACTGTCATGTGACCGAAGCGGCAGTGCCATTGAGCAGTCCCTCTGCCTCTGCTGCATCTGCAGACATTTATGTAATGGCTGTGGGAGAAGGGCTGATCAAGTACAGTGTAGACAGGAGCACCTTGCACTCACTGGCCCCCCTCTTCTTCCTTTGGTCTTTCTCTTCCTCCTGCTGCCATTTTTCCTCCTCCTCCTCTTCTTTCCTCTTCTCCGTCCCCCTTCTCTCCATCTCCCTCTTTTTCCTCTTGCTTTATCCTCTTAATATCATTTGAAGCTCAAGTTTTTAGAAGACAAAGTAAAACAAAACCCAAAGGCAATCAAAGTTTATAAATGAAAGAGAAAAAATTCTCTACAGTAAGGAAAGAACATTCTACTTAGACGTTAACCAAAAGATGACACAGAATCAGAATAATGTTAAGGAACCTTCAAAATAACATCAGTTTGTTGCTGCTTGGGGCAGTCATAAAGTACAGCCATAGGGGTGCTTTGCAATCATTTTTTTATACATTATTTGACTTTCTCACTGTTGTGAATTTTTAAAACAAAATATAATTTATAAGTAAAAATGTATAGCATCTTGGGTATCCTTTTTTAAATTCTATTTTATTCTATGTGTATGGATGTTCTGTCTGCATGTGTGTCTGTGTATCATGTGCATGCCTGGTACCCACAGATGGCAGAAAAGGGTGCTAGAGCCTCTGGAACCAGACTTGCACGTGGCTATGAGCCACCATGTTGATAATGAGAGTTGATCCCTGGTTCTCTAGGACAAGCAGCCAGTACTCGCAACCACTGAGTCATCTTTCCTGCCCCTCCAGTGCAGTTTTAAAGTGGATATTCTAAGCTACAGAAAAATGTGGGGAGATAAATTCTTCTCTGTATAAAGCCTGGCATATAAAGGTGCCCTTTTATGATATTACACAAACTTTTCATAATTTCTTTATAAAGGTAACCATTGCATTTGATTTTGAAATCCTTTTTGTAGTGTTTGGCTTCTGTACTGACTTCTTTATAATCAAAAAGCAGGATTATAGTCAACGCAAATTCCAACTTGTTGACCCGTCTCCCTAAATTTCTTTTATATTTACCCTAATTTCCAACTCATCACATATTTGACATAATCTTAGTCTTTGGCAGTGCTTATGTTTCTGTATGATCCATTATATGTTAGATTAACATTATTAACACATCTAAGGACTCAGTGTTACTGCAAACTAACTCTTTTTACCCTCCAAAGTAAGATTGGTGAGGCTCATGTTATACAAAGTACCCCAGGGCTTTACACATTGTCTGATTGGTTCCTAACAACATTATGAGGTACTATTATTATTCCCTTTTCACTGAAAAGGAAATACAGACATAGAATGATTAAGACATGTTGCTTGGCATTGCTCAGCTAGATTGTGTTCTTGAGTATGGTATAATTAGGGACACATGGCTGCTTTAAATTAATCCAAATGAAATTAAATTAAAAATTCAAATTTATAGTTGCCCAGTCAACACTTGAAGTCCTCTCTTGGTCCTTGTGGCATATGTTGAGTAGTGTTGAACAGAACATCTCCATGTTTGCAGGAATTTCCGTTGCATACAATTGTAGGAGAAGTAGCAGAGCTGGGCTTGCACCCAGTACCCACTTTTACTCATAATTGAGGTATTACCTGTATGGAAAGTCTATACACCGATGTTAACTCACAGGATAAAAGGTAATAAGTTGGACAGAGCATGGGTGGGAACTTTCTTTCTTCTTTCAGTTCACAAACATTCATGGAGTGATACTGTCCTCAATGCTGCTGATACAGAAATGGACCCAAAGCATTGGTTTTCTGATCTCACAGAGTTTAGATTTTACCCAGGTTAGACTGACATCAACTAATCACCAATCATGCAATCTCTAAAGGAGTGACTCACACCATCGAGAAAGGCGGTTAGAGTGTTGTGTTAGGAAGCACCAAGGCAAAGGTCTCCTTGATGAGACACAATGGGCCCAATTCACAGTCTCGGGTAGCAGAGATCAGTGAATTCAGTACCACAAAAATGGCAGGCGTGCAAAAGATTGCCTCTCCCTTCTGACTGGCAGGCATCTTCTGCTTGGGCTTCCTCTTTCTTCCTTAGTCTACCGTCATTTTTTTATTTCAAAGCCTAGTATACCTCCATTTGCAACAATTGGTTCATTAATAAATATCAGTTTTGTAGTTTTCCAACTTGGTAACACAGTGCAAACATCGCCTCTTCCTGTGACTAAGCCTGACTTGAGATTGCAGAAAAGTCTCTCTTAAGGCTCCATCCAACAAACAGTGACAAGTCTGTCAGGTCAGAGGTGACTGTATGCAAGGAGATGCAGATAAGTTTATTTTTAGAAGAAAAACAAGATGAAAATAAACCACCACTGTTGCAAGCAGGTCACTTGTTTGTTCCCAGCTGCTCAGCCCCCTGAAATAATCACATAGAAACTGTATTATTGAAATCACTGCTTGGCCCATTAGTTCTAGCTTCTTATTTACTAATTCTTACATCTTAATTTAACCCATTTCCATTAATCTGTGCATCACCACGAGGTTGTGGCCTACCAGCAAAGTTTAAGCACATCTGTCTCTGGCATCAGCTCCATGGCATCTCTCTGACTCTGCCTCCTTTCTCCCAGCATTCAGTTTAGTTTTCCCTGCCTAATTCTGTTCCCCTATAGCTCTGCTATAGGACCAAAGCAGTTCCTTTATTAACCAATGATATTCACAGCATACAGAGGGGAATCCCACATCACACCACATCGTCTAAAAACAATCTGTGGAATTTAGATTGTGGTTGTGAGTACTTTGAAGAAACTGAATCCTAAGATTTGGAGCTAAGTTAAAAATTTTCAATATGATGACACATTGACACCCACAGAGATAAATTCACTCTTTCATTTGCCAAATATTGTGAAAGGTTGATGCTTAGGGTAGTCCTTAAAACACCGTATTGTGGACTCCCTTCCTGGCCATCACTGCTCAATTTACACATTAGGTCCAAGTCTGTGTTTCTGGCTCTATTACTTGACTGTTACCACCCTTCTATTTGTTGCTGAAAGGAGAAAAATGCATTGCAACATGTACAATATTATACTGATATTCCAATATTTTACAAATAAAGTGTTTTTGCATATAAGGGTTATAGAATAGAATCATGTATATGATAAGGGTAGTGATATTTTATTTGTTTAATAAATAAAGCTTACCTGAAGATGAGAAGGTAAAACTAAGCCACTAGAGGCCAGGCAGTGGTCTCATACACCTTTAATCCCAGGATTTGAGAGACAGAGGCAGATAGATCTCTGTGAGTTCAAGGCCACCCTGGGCTATACAAGATCAAGACAGAAATAGATCCAGGTGGTGGTCGCTCACACCTTTAATCCCAGCACTAGAGAGGAATATGAGCCGAGATGAGACAGGAACTCATGCTATTTCAGTCTGAGGATTTCTTAGAGGTAAGAGCTCTCTAGTGGCTTGGCTGCTTTGCTTTTCTGATCTTCAGGTTGAACCACAATATCTGTCTCTGTGTTTTTATTATTTGTGCTACAAATGGCACCTAAATGTTTGGCAAGAATTTCCACATAAAGCCCAAGAAAGCTTAAAAAAAAGATTCAAGACAGACAAGAACAGAGTCAAGCTCAGCTTCTTGGGAACCATCTTTACTCTGGTAGACACTGTTTGCTGGAAGCAAGCAGAGGCATGGATCCTTTAAAAATGGCTTTCTGACTCAGCATTGGCTGCAGAAACCTCATGGGGGCGCTTCTAAAAGACTCTGCCACCAAACACTTAAATGGTGTTTATGAGCAGCCAACATCAGGCTTCTTGGTGGTGGCATGGACCTAGAAACTTCACAGAGTTGTGACCTAAATATGGCTCCTGCCATTACCTCTGCCATGAAACTAGATTCTTAAAAAGCTAAGGAATGGGCAGAACCATCCACCAAAGCCACACTTTAATTCTAGCCATGCAGTTTAGCAGATTAAAGATTCATATGGTCAGAAAAAGATTGAGATATACTGTAAAGACAGATTCAGATGGAAAAAATCTTTCAAACAGTTTACAGTGTGTTTAAAAATATGCCCAAACTTGGGAGAGAAAAGAAAAAGGATAGAGAAAGTCTTTTAAAATATGAAATAGAGTAAGAAAAAAAAAAGGAGCAACAGATGCTAAAAGATGATGTGGGATTCCCCTCCATATGCTATAAAAATGTTTTGCTACCATTGATTAAAAAGGAAGTTGCTTTGGCCTATAGCAGGAAAAAATATAGGTAGACAAGAAAACTAAACTGAAAGCAGGGAGAAAGAAGGTAGAGTCAGGTAGAAGGAGAAAAATGCTAGAACCTTTCTGATAAGCCAACCTCATGGCGATACACAGATTAATAGAAATTAACCCTAATTTAAGATGTAAGAGCTAGGTAGGAATACACCTAAGCCATTGTCCAAACACTGTTGTAATTAATATAGTTTCTATGTGATTATTCAGACCTGGGAAACCAGGGACAAAAACACAGTCTCCACTTACAAAAAGACATTTGATTATAAATGCTGCTGGATTAATCCAACCACCTTGACTTCAAAATTTAAGTATTTAAACTTTGGAGAAGAGGTTTTGCTTCCACAGGAAATGAGAGGCTGTGGATTCATTATGGGTTAAGAAAAATAAGATTTGATCAAGGAAGATCCCCTGAAAAATCTCCAGTGGGAACAGATGGCCCAGATGATTCAACATTTCAAAGCACCTCTGTTGCAGTTTCCTCTGAGTTCTACATCCAGAACTCAGGACAGCTGATTGAAATGATCCAGCCTCACAGAATTCCCCAGTCAGAACTTGCCCATAATCCTAAATTTTCTTCAGGTCCCCATAGGATTTGCAGTGCTCCCAATCAGCAGGGAGTAGCCTAAAAAACGACACCCACATTCCCCCCCCCAAATGGATTATTGATATTTGTCTTTGTTTAGAATGCTGGTTGCAAGTCATTAGGGATAATGGTCAGGAAAATAAGCTAAACAATGGACATTTTATTCAGGGTTCTTCTTTTGAAAAGAAAAAAAAGGGAGAAATGATATTGCAATGCTCTTGTATATTATAAAGAATTGTCACCCGTATTGGTTTAATAAGATATTGATTGTCCAGTAGCCAGGCAGGAGGAACAGGCAAGGCAATCAGACAAGGAGAATTCTGGGAGGAGGAAAGGCAGAGACATAGTAGTAATACAGAAGCAGAGGAAGCAAGATGAGAATGCCTTACTGAGAAAAGGTACCAAGCCACATGGCTAAACATAGATAAGAATTATGGGTTAATTTAAGTTGTAAGAGATAGTTAATAATCAACTTGAGTTAACAGGCCAAACAGTTTATAATTAATATAAGCCTCTGTGAGTTTCTTTGGGACTGAACAGGACCAGATGGGACAGAAACTTCTGTCAATAGATAAGAAATTCAGAATTATTAGCTTTTATCATTTTTACTTTCAATGATCTAATCTTTTATCTGCTTTGTTGAAGTGGGTCTCCCCTGAACACACCATGCTCTCCCTCATTTCTGTCTTCAAGCCCCATCTCTATCCTGCACAGCTCAAATACTGTGTGCATCTCATTTAGTGAGCACAGTTTCTTGTCCTGACACTCCCAATTCACTCTGCAAACTGGAGTTCCTGACACCACCTCCAAAGAAAATCAGCTATTCGACATTGCAGTAGGTATACTGAAATTTCCTTTTCTCCACAAGCATTTTATACTCTACAGAAAGGACTCAAGTCAGAGGACAATCAGCCTTTTTCTCCAGGGTCCTGGGGTTTCTCTACTCTTTCCCCTTAGTTTAGGGAAGATTTTGTGGGCCCTATTTCCAAGACTCAATCCAAGCTTTCTAGGTCCAGCAAGTATGGGATCCAAATAGATGTAGCCATGCATTTTTGGCTTCTATTCCAGTAACAGTCAGGTTTCCCAGTTCTACTTAAAAACGGTCCAGAAAAACCAAAAAAAAAAAAAAAAAAAAAAAAAACTGGCAACTGAGAATGAGTACATATCCAACTGCACTGGGCAAGTGCCTGATTTTAGTGGGGAGCCTGCAGCAATTACCCAGAAAGGCAATTTTTCCTCTGCAGGCCTGGATGGCTCACAAGAACCCCAAAAGAGTGAAAGTTACTGAATTTTGTTTGAGATACTTTTGTGAGAAAGCATTAAATCCCATAAATTGTCGTGAAACCAAGTATTTTGTCCATTTTGTACTGTTTTAAAAAATAACACACCATGGACTAACCTATGAAGTAAGAAATTTAGCAACTCATGGAGGATGGGCTCCATATCTCATGAGCAGTTGCCCAGAACAGATGTCATACAGATGTCTTGTGCTGCTGTGCTGTAACATCAGTGAGAGTAAAAGAGACTCAGGGTGTCATGTACAAGAGGTTACCACTTCCTAAAATTCCTTGATACTCTGTCATTGAATCACATTAGTTCTTTTATTTATGCTTCTTTAGACTTTGGCTCAGGTCTGTGCTCCTGAAAGAAAGATGATAAGCCATTCATTTAGATGTTACTAATGACATCAGATTCTGGATGCAAGAAATATTTGCTTATTTAGTGTAAGATAAAGAATAGTCCTTTCTGTACCTGAATCTGAATGGTGGCACTTTCTTTTCTCCATCAATGCACACAATAGAGGTAAACAAGTGATAAGCTTCAGTACTTAACAGGGCAGGTGGGATATCCTGCACAACACCAGGTGAACCATCTTATTTATGGAACCCTGGAATATGCCAGCATGCTGCCAGCTGCTTTAAACACCTTAATTTTTCTTTGGATATCTTCAACATTATTTGTTATTTGTTGTTGATATAACTGAAGCCCAGAGAAATTCTGTAACTTGTTCAGAGACATCTATCTGCTAAGTGGAAAAGCTAGGCTTGATCCCTTCTTTTATGAGTTTTTTTCTAATTAGTCCCTTTTATCCTGATTTCTTCATTTCCTGGTTTCATTGGTTCCTCATCTACTATCAAAGCATTGTGACAAATCAGTTGTTCTTGCGTTTGTATAAGATTTTGTTTTGAAATTCTTCCTCTTAATATTAATTTTTATACATTCTAAATTTTAAATGAATTATTTTTGATATCTAGTTTCTTGATTTTTATATGTATTTTGGAAATTAGTCCTCTATCAGATGCAGAGTAACAATTGGTAAATTTTTTCCCATTCTGTAAACTGCTGCTTTGTCCTATAGATGATGTCCTTTGCCTTACAGAAGCTTTTCAGTTTCATGAAGTCCTATTCATTAATTGTTGATCTTAATGCCAGCACTGTCAGTGTTCTGTTCAGGAAGTTGTCTTCTGTGTCAATGAATTCATGACTATACATCAGTTTCTCTTCTATAAGGTTCAGTGCATCTGGTTTTATGTTGAGATCTTTGACATACTTGACCTGAGTTTTATGCAGGGTGATAAATACTTAACTATTGGGATTCTTCTACATGCAGACATCCAATTTGACCACATCATTTCTCAAAGACTCTGTTTTCTTTTCCAATATGTATTTCTGACTTCTTTATAAAAAACGAATCAGTTGTTCATAGTTGTGTGGATTTATGTTAGAGTCTTTAATTTGATTTCATTGATAGCCTGCCTGTTTTTATGTCAATACCATGTGATTTTTCTAGATCTGCAGTACAAACTGAAATCAGGCACAGTGATACCTTAGTAGTTTTTTATTATTCAGGATTGTTTTAGTGATTTTTGAGTTTTTTGTTTTCCCACATGAAGCTCAGAAATTGTCCTTTCAAGATCTGAAAAGAATAGTGATAGAATTTTGATACGGATTGCATTGAATCTGTAGATTGCTTTTGGTAGGATGGCCATTTTACTATGTCAATCCCACCAATCCATAAGTGTGGGAGAGATTTCCATATTCTGATATTTTCTTTAACTTCCTTCTTCAAAGACTTGCAGTTTTTATCAAATAGGTCTTTCCCTTGCTGGGCTACAGTTATTCCAAGATATTTTATATTATCTGAGGCTATTGTGCAAACTTCCCTGATTTCTTCCTCAGTTCATTTGTCATTTATAAATAGTAAAGGTGCTGTTTTTGAGAATTAATTATTTATCCAGCCTTTGTTGAAAGTATTTATCAACTCTAGGAGTTCCCTGGTGGAATTTTTTGGGTTACTTATGTATATGATAATATCATCTGCAAATAACGATACTTTGACTTCTTCCTTTCCAATTTGTGTCCCCTTGATCTCCTTCAGCTATATTGCTCTTGTTAAGTACTATATTGAATAGATAAGGAGCTAGTGGACAACCTTTTCTTGTTCCTGAGTGTAGTGGAATTGTTTTGAGCTTCTATTTAATTTGTTGTTGATTATAGGCCTGCTATAGTAAAAATTGTTTTTATTATATTGAGGTATGTCCATTGTATCTCTAATCTCTCTGTGAATTTTATTATAAAAGGGTGTTGAATTTTATTAGAGACCTTTTCTGCATCTAATTGATAATCGTGTGCTTTTGTTTATTCAGTTTGTTTATATGGTGAATCACATTGACAGATTTTCCTATGTTCAACCATTTCTGCATCTCTGGAATGAAGCCTACTTGATCATGGGGGATAATCTTTTTAATGTGTTCTTGGATTTGGTTTGCATGTATTTTATTGAGTTATTTTGCATCTCTGCTCATAAAGGAAATTGGCCTTTAACTTTTTTCTTTGTTGAGTCCTAACATGGTTTGGGTATAAGGGTAATGGTGGCCTCATAAAATGAATTGAACAATGTTCCTTCTGTTTCAATTTTTGTGGAATAATTTAAGTAGTGTTGGTGTTTACTCTTCTTTAGAAGTCTGGTAAACTCTCCGTTTAAACCATCTGGCCCTGGGCTTTTTTTTTTTTTTTTTTTTTTTTTTTTTTTTTTTTTTTTTTTTTTTGAGAGACTTTTAGTAACAGCTTCTGTTTCACTAGTGATGATAGATCTATTTAAATTATCCATCTGGCCGGGCGGTGGTGGCGCACGCCTTTAATCCCAGCACTCGGGAGGCAGAGGCAGGCGGATCTCTGTGAGTTCGAGACCAGCCTGGTCTACAAGAGCTAGTTCCAGGACAGGCTCCAAAACCACAGAGAAACCCTGTCTCGAAAAAAAGCAAAAAAAAAAAAAAAAAAAAAAAAAAAAAAATTATCCATCCGATCTTGATTTAACTTTAATAAGTAGTACCTTTTGAAAAAAAGGTTACATCATTATGATTCTCTGGGTTTCCTCAGCATCTGTTGTTCAGTACCCTTTTCATTTATGATTTTGCTAATTTAGATATTCTTTCTCTGACTTTTAGTTTGTTTGGATAAGGATAAGGGTTTGTCTATCTTTTTAATTTTCTCAAAGAACCAACTCTTTGTTTTATTGATTTTTTTTGTATTTTTCTTTTGTTTCTGTTTTATTTTTTATTTTTATTTTTTAAATATTTATTTATTTATTATGTATACAGTGTTCTTCCTCCATGTATGCCCGCATGCCAGAAGAGGGCACCAGATCTCATTACAGATGGTTGTGAACCACCATGTGGTTGCTGGGAATTGAACTCAGGACCTCTGGAAGAGCAGCCAGTGCTCTTAACCTCTGAGCCATCTCTCCAGCCCCTTGTTTCTGTTTTATTGATCTCAGCCTTCAGTTTGATTATTTCTTGCCATCCACTCCTCTTAGGTATCCTTACTTCTTTTTGTTCTAGACCTTTCAGGTACACTGTTAATCTGCTAGCGTATGTAGGTTCTTAGTGCTACGAACTTTCTAACACCACTCTCATTGGATCCCACAAATTTGGGTATGTTGTATATTTATTTTCAACAAATTCCATAACGTCTTTAATTTCTTTCCTCATTTCTGTCTTGACCCATTTTTCCATTCAGGAAGGAGTTGTTTGGTTTCCTTGAGTTTGTAAGTTTTCTGTTCTTTCTGCTTTTGTTGATATTTGACTTTAACCAGTGGTGCCCTGATAAGATGCATGTAGTTATTTTTTTTTCTGTTCAACAAATTTTTTTTTAAATTTATTTTTTGTGTCTTAAAAGAGTAAATCATCAAAACTACCCCTATTCCTTTCCCCTCTGATTCACTCCTCAAAGTCCCCCACCAGTATTCCTTCCCAGCTGAGTCTGCTTAGTGCTGTCAGTGTGTGCATGGACCATCTACTGGAGCATTAGTAGCCTCTCAGGGGCCATCTCTCTTTTTTTTTTTTTTTTTTTTCTGATTTTTATTAATTAATTAATTTAATTATTAAAGATTTCTGCCTCTTCCCCGCCACCACCTCCCATTCCCTCCCCCTCCCCCAATCAAGTCTTCCTTCCTCCTCAGCCCAATGAGTAAGCAGGTTTCTCTGCCCTGTGGGAGGTCCAAGGACCACCCACCTCCATCCAGGTCTATTAAGGTGAGCATCCAAACTACCTGGGCTCTCACAAAGCCATTACGTGCAATAGGATCAAGAACCCATTGCCATTGTTCTTCAGTTCTCAGTAGTCCTCATTGTCCATTATGTTCAGCGAGACCGGTTTTGTCCCATGCTTTTTCAGTCCCCGGCCAGCTGGCCTTGGTGAGTTCCCGATAGATCATCCCCATTGCCTCAGTGTGTGGGTGCACCCCTCGCCGTCCTGAGTTCCTTGCTCGTGCTCACTCTCCTTCTGCTCCTCCTTTGGATCGTGAAGGCACAGGCTAAGAGATTGGGGCCATATCTCTTAAGTAAATAGACTCGCCAACCCCCAGCAGCTATCAGTGGCTATTAGCTCCTCAGCTAAAGAAGTTAATGATGGCTTCCTGACTGCCTCTGAACTCCATGCTGGGGTTTTGTCTGGCTTTATCTTACGCAGATTTTGTATGTGCTTTCACAATGGCTGTGACTTCATATATGCAATAGGACTGTCGTGTTCAGAAGATATTATTTCACTGTAGATATCCATGACATCTAGCTCTTAACAATCTTTATACTTCTTTTCCACGATGATCCCTGAATTGTGGGAGAAGAGGGCATAATACAGATATACCCATTAGAGCTGAGCACACCAGTCTCTTCTCTGCATGTTAACTACTTGTAGGTCTCTGCATTCATACACATCTACTACAAAAAGAAGCTTCTCTGTTGAAGGCTGAGAGGTGAACTAATCTATGGGCGTAAAGATAAGAACTTAGGAGGTGGTTTGTTACTGTTGACTTAACAAACAGTAGGAAATTCTCCCCCAGCTACAGGTTCTTGACCCAGTTAACAGTACCAAGCATGGATTGCATCTTACTGGGCTGACTTAAATGCAGGTGGGAAGTGGTGGGTTAATCCTATAATATTCAGAATCACAAGCTTTTTTTTTTTTTGGTTTTTCGAGACAGGGTTTCTCTGTAACTTTGGAGCCTGTCCTGGAACTCCCTTTATAGACCAGGCTGGCCTCGAACTCACAGAGATCCGCCTGCCTCTGCCTCCCGAGTGCTGGGATTAAAGGCGTGCGCCACCACCGCCCGGTCAATCACAAGCTTTTTTAAACAGAAAATTGGAACGCAAATTTGATATTTAGAGTCAGTTTTAAGTATTGTAAAGTTTTAAGTATTATAAATAGCTTAAAACTTGATTACAGACATCAGTGAAAGTATGTTAGGATATAGTTTCTATAAAAGAAAGGAACATACTACAGCAAAGGCATGAAAACAGTATGTGATTCCCACTTGCAGCCACACTCCGAACTTGCTCAGTCCAGCCAAGACCAGATGAACACAAATTCTTCCTTGTTTCTTCTTACTTTCTGGTGCTGTATTGATCCTGCCTCTCATGGTACACCTGAGAAAATTTAACCCACGATTTCGGTAAGGGTTCACATGAGAAATAAATGATGGAAAGGAATAACCAGGGATGGGAAGTCAATATACATGTAGGCCTAAAACCATTCTTTCTTGATCTTGCATCCTTCTCTTTCTGACATTTCCAAGTATATCTACTTTGTGATTGTGGTGGTCAGAAATCTTTTAGCTTTAACACATCTAGGACTAGGGAAATCAGACAGAAGATTAAAGAAACCAAATTCTGACCTTGGTTCAGAAATACACTCCAACAAATGATCTTCCAAAGGATGCTGTGCTGATCCTATAGGACCCATAGATGAGGTATCTTCTCAGCAGGGTTACAGGGATGAGATTCTCCCACTCCATGGATGAGGTAACCCTTCTACAGTGTGACAGGATGAGACTCTCCCTCCCCTCCGGTGAGGTATCCCATCTGCAGTGTGACAGGGACGAGAGTCTCCCACTCTGTGGATGAGGTGTCCCCTCTGCAGTGTGACAGGACAAAACTCTCCCTCTCTGTGGAGAGCGGAAATCAAGCCTAGTGTGCCAAGCAGTAATTCAAGGGAAAGACTCCACATTTATTTTGGGGATTTGCAGTGAACTATTGAGTGCCTTGGTCCTAAGATGGACTTTAAAGGATGAGTTGTTGCAGTGCATAACGCCTGTCTGTGCTCTATGCACTACCATACAGTTTGCGAGCTTCGGGCAAGGGGATGGAGGTTGAAACATACAGAGACACACAGACAGAGACAGAGAGACAGGGACACAGACTTCTAGTCACTGGTAAGGAGCCCTTTATTCAATAGCACCATGGAGGCTTGTATACCCAACAGTCAAGTGGGCCAACAGGTGAAAACCTTATCCTCTGATCGTCAAGGCCAAGGCAACACGTGCTTGTGAAGTGGAGCTGGTAAACAACTTTGACACAGCCTTTAGTAACTCAAATCAGAAGGAAAGTAAAGATCACTAGCAGAGAAGAGCAGCTGGAGGCCAGGACTCCAAATGGTCCCAACAAGTTGTGTCTTCACAGGGGAAAATGAGCAGGGGAAGGGTTCACAGAGCTGCTATTTCAGAGGGAAGGAAGATCCAGGTGACATTAAATAGAGAATTCTTGTGTGCTCAACTCAAAGAAAAGGCTAACGAGGTGAGGAATCTCTTAGTCCTTAGGTCTCAGCTTTCTAAAAACTGAGGAGGAGGCTGGGGGCTGCAAGGTGGCCTTCGCTTCCCCACCAAGTCATATGTGATCCTGGCAACCTGTTACACGTGAGAGAATGTGAGTTGAGCTGAGGATAGCATCTGACTTTGTTAATGACAGATAATATTATTAATTTGGGAGCATCTGATGGCTGGCTACTGTGCTGGCTAATTTTTATCAGCTTGATACAAACTAGAGTATCATGGGAAAAGGGAACCTCAGTTGAGGAATTGTCCCTGATGGAATGGGGTGTAGGCACGACCGAGGGGGTATTTTCTTGACTGTTATGGGGGAGCCCAGACCGCTGTGCACAGTGAGCAGTAAGTGATCTTGGGTTGTATAGGAAAGCAAACTAACCAAGCCATAGAGAACAAGCCAGCAGCATCTCCTCCACAGTCTTTTCTTCAGCTCCTGAGTCCCTCTGTGGTTGACTACTACTCGAAGTATAAGTCAAATAAATCCTTTCCTCTACAGATTGTTTTTGGTTTTTTCATAGTAACATAGACACAAACTAGACCAACTGTTTAAAACATCAATCTTATAGAGGACCTCTTTAACTCCCCGGTGAGAACCAAATTTGCAGACTGATAACTACAGTGTAGAAGGAAAATTGTAATATCACATATTTAAGCCTCTTTCCCTTTCTTGTGTCATGGATTAATCAGGGAAATGAAACCCACGGGAGATACAGACTAAGGGATATGGTCCAAAGAACTAGATTACACTGTTGTAAAGACCGGGTAGGCAAACTTAACATCTGTTGGTTCACACTGTAAGGAAGATCAGACTAGATCTTGATCACCTGCTTCTTCTAGAACAACCTCCATCTAATGTAAAGAGTAAGTTCTTTAATGAGGGCTGAGAGCCACACTTACCTGCGGACATTAAATGTTTAATGCAGGGTACAACTGACCATGGGGTGCCTGCCCCAAATGATTCATCTACAAACAACCCCTACACCTAAGGCTCAAGGATCAGCTCAGAAGAGGGGGCAGACAGATGGTAAGAGCCAGAACACTACGATGTCTGCCGCCAAACAGTATCTTAAAAGAAGGAGGAAGAGGACAAGGGCAAGGAGGAAGGAAAGACTGGGAGGAGTGGGATCATTATCATCAAAACACATTGTATAAAATTCCTAAGGAAATCATGAAGTTATATTAAAAAAGAAATAAAAATTAATCAAATCATATTTGATGTGCCTGGATCAGGGGCAGCACCAGAAAACACTTCTTTTTATGATAAAGCAGTAAGTGATGTGTTTATTCTTCCTCCGTCAGTGACACAGTACTTCAGGTAATAGCCTCTGGGTCTTCATACCACTGAGCAGGACATTTGGTTTGCTCTGAATGTGCAGTCCGTGGTGTGAGGGCACAGGCAGGCTAGACTGTGATAACGTGACAGCAGTTGAGTAGTAAAGGAACCGCAGGGTAGGCTGGCTTTGCTTAGCTGCTGCTGAATTCAGCTCCTGGACTTGAGAAGCTTTGTTTGCAGTGTGCCAGGGTGTGGAAAGTGGGTAGTAAGGGTGGGGGCTTAGCACAAACCTCCCGTCTGTCAGAAAGAAACTGAGATTTTAGCTGGGCTGTAGTTCTGGTGCTCTTGGAAATATTTTACCGATGTGGCTCTTTTCTTCCTGATAGATTATGTTCATCTTGTTCTTGATTGAGAGCTGTGATTTGTGTGCAGCACAGGCTCCCACTGTGTATGGTAGATGTCAGCATAATGATGCTTTCGCAATGGTGACAGTTTATGGAAATGTTTTTAAATTTGTTGCTACTGACAGACAGATGAATTCCCAATTAGTGTTATGGGTCACTAAGAGAGTAGACTTTGATAATGTCACACAGCCAGGGAGTGAAAGGGGCTTTTCTAGAATGGATATGTGGGGCAGAACTCCTGAGGACTAGGGTCTAAGGGGTCTTGCATGGCCTCTTTATTCACTGGAAACGACACACTGAATAGTTAATGCCGTTAAAATAGTGATTTTTTTACCTTAAGAGTATTTTCAGCTTCTTGGGAGCAATATCAAATATTTAAATGCATTAATGAGAAATTTACTTACTGGCATAAATGACACATTAGTTATCTGTGGATGAAAACACTTTTAGAAAGTTGGCCTTTATGTCATTTTACAAATTAAAACAAAACTTAAACATTATTATTTACTCTCCTGTATGTTACAGTTAGCTGGTTTCAGCAACTGAAAGACCAATAATAAGGGAATTTATTTTTTAAGATACAGACCTTCTCATCCAAAATGACTCAACGGAAATGTTAAAAGGGATAGTACAAGCTGGTGTGATCCTCTTTAAAACTGAGCCAGACAAATCATCCATGGTGGAAATCCTCTGATGGATTGAGGTTTTTGAGTTTTGTACATAGCGACCCAAGAGGACCCTCAATCTGTATGAGAAAAAGAATGGTACCTCTAGCACACCATGTGGTTAAGCCTAGAATCTTTCACTTAAACCTGCCCGTCTCTCAGAGATCCCCGTTAAAACTCAGTTTTTACTGCTGTGGTTAGTGTGCTGTCTATGTAAGATGCTGAGTGTTTCACTCGTGGGGTTTTATTTTCCCAACACTTTTGCCAATATTCATTACATTATAAAATCAATGCTAATAACAGAGAGTAACGTGTCCAACTATCAAGAGACAGACCTTGCTTCATACCCTTATGTTTTTCTCTCTTCATTGTTCCATGTGACAAGACTTGACAAGGATGGTCAGCCACAAGGGGACTGGACAGGTCATCTTGGGAAGTTAGCAGCCACAAGCTGTGTCTAATATTCCCTGCTCTCTTTTTCAGCTTAAGTATCACCTCCTCTACAGATCCTAGCATTCCTGTTTATGTCCAATAGTTAGCTAAGCCTCTCTGTGCTCATTGTGTTCTACATGCCTGTGGTCACACTTCCTATGCCTTATTGTGGCTAACACTGAACCTTAATGAATCCAACAGGCAAAGACAACCAGGGGCATTTCAGAGGAATCTGGGAGGCCAGGAGGGTGATGTGGAGGCCAGGTTGGTGATATGGAGGCCAGGTGGGTTATGTGGAGGCCAGGTGGGTAGTCTGGAGGCAAGGTGGGCGATGTGAAGGCCATGTAAATGACTGGAGGCCAGGCGGGTGATCTGGAAGCCAGGTGGTTGCTAATTGGACTTAAGGATGAGCTTCCTGTTTCTTTGTTTGCTTTAGGATGGACTTGATATACACATGGATCGACAGGCATCTTGGTGAAAAAGTCCAAATTTTCTAGCCATTGTGTTTTCAATGTTAGCAAAACTGAAACTGGGTGGTTATTTTGTTTTTCTGAGAAAAAACTTTGAGTGTGTGTGTGTGTATGTGTGTGTGTGTGTGTTTGTGTGTGTGTGTATATGCACGTGTGTCTGCATGTATATATTTATAATAGTTACATATTTATTTCCCAAAATGCAAGCAAAGATTTGAGAGGAAGACACTGGGGGAGAGTGGGATATAAGGGGATCTTGTCTGTAAAGGTTCAAAAGCCCCTACTTCAGCATTTAAGGGATCAATAGATGACAGGCTAAATTCCCCTCACAACCTGTTTTTGCAAGTTCTTATATAAACTAAGCTGTGAACGATTTGTACATTTTTTAATTATCGAAAAACGTCAAAAGAAAGATATTTCACGGAATTCAGAAATGAGGTATTTGCACAGCTGCTGAGGTGTGCCCTTGACTTAGTGCATTGCCTATCGTTGCTTCTCAGTCTCAGGAATAGGACTGTGCAGTTGCTGCAAAGGCAAGATGCCTGCCTACACAGCCTCTAGCAGTTACACTCTGGTTCCTCACAGAGAAAGCTGGCAAGCGCTGCTCTAAACAATGGTAGCCTCCCCCTTTGAGGCTGGTGAGAAAGCAAAGGGATTTGTTTCCATTGTTTCAGGATCCTCCAGGCAGGTAGCGTGTATTGATTACACTTAGAGATTCCTGTTGAATTTTGCAGTTTCTTTCATCTGTGTTGGTTGAATAATTGTACCTTGTAAAGGTGTATTCTAAGTACTTTCTGGAAAAATCTCTCATGATTGATTTTTGTGAAGAAGATTTAAATTTTAAATTGCCCCTGGCTTTTCCATCTCTGAGAGAACTTGAGGGGAAGAACAGGGTGGTCCCTCATGGTTGCCCTGACGACTGATGAGGTAATAATGTACAGGCCAGTTTCTTGGGAAAGGGCTCTCCATAGTAGAAGACAACATCATTAATAACACATCTTTGATCTCTGACTCACAAAATAATAGATTTCCACAAAAATAATTTAGTCTTGATGATTAAATGCATGCTTGTTATGGGGCTAAAGTAGTAAGAGGTTTGAAGTAAGGTAATCAAGAGATAATGAAAGACACCACTGTGGTCCCAAGATGTAACAGTCTATTTTTTTAAAAAGACAAATAAGATTTGATTCCATAAGCTTAGATGGAATTATTGGTCAGAAATCACTTGGGAGCCCCTCTTCTAAAGGGTTGGTCCCACACTGCACATCAGCTAAGTTCTCTGGCAGATAGAACATAAGAGGTCTAGAAGTGATCCTGGGCTTCGGCCTCTGCCGGACAGATGTGATCATTCCTGGGCATGTCCCTGGACTCTGGTGAGGGCTCTCCTCAGGACACATGCTGGGGCAGTAAGCAAGGTAGAAAGGACATTGAAGAAGAAAGCCAGGAAAGGGTATGTTCCTTGTCTGGGTAACCTGTGTGCAAATCCCATCTGCTGGGAATCCTGTGAGACATTGTGAGATAATCCTCAGACTACCCTTGCTGTGGAAGCTGGCATTCTTTAACTCACCCTATGATCTAAATAATCACTGTCAGGTTTTGTATCATGCATTGTGCTAGGAACTCTACCTAATAAGTTTGTTTCATCAAAATAATGAAGACAGATATCTTTACTCACATTTTATACACAGGAAATCGAAGATGTTGGTACAACTTGCAGTATGTTATTAGTTCCATAAATGTTAGTCCCATGATATAGATACAGGTTTCCTTAGCAGAAAAGACATTGCTATTTCCTCTGTGCTGTATATGGATGTGGTTTCCTCTTCATCAGACGATGGTTCAGACTTTTAAATGTTACTAATTTGTAATGTTGGCATATGGGTTAAAGTCACAATATTTAAATGCAGTAGCGAGTAACCTCAGAGCTATGTGGTTCAATCACCATTTCCTTCTCTCATTAGATAACCATGTAGGTGTCAAGATGGCTCTTTGTGGGTATAAATCTCTACTGAGAATCTAGGCTTAATGGACAGCTGTTGTCTGATGGTTTCTAGCTGCAGGTAGAGATGAGTTTGCAAGAACCAACCTTGAATTTATGTGGTCTTGATAGTGAACACCTGAGTAACCTCAGTTCAAACTCTGTCACCTGGAGCAGTATCACCCCACCCAAGAGACAAGGACTCAATGATGTCTTAATCGATGGGTAACCTGATATTTGTCCTCTCTTTTCATTAGAAAGGCACAAAGGACACCGAATATTGGTGAACAGTAACAGAGTCTCCAGAGTTGGCTAGACTAATGCATTTTTACCAACTTCCTCCTCTTCCTGTTAATAGACTAACAAGTTTCAACTAGAATGCAAATCATCATAACATGGAATATATTTAATTCAAACGCTGACTTCGCTGTGTAGCCTCATGGAATAGCCAATGTTGTGGCTACAGCTTCTTCATTTGGGTATTAGAAATTGAATAAAAGGAGAATCATACCTAAAAAGGCCCGCCTCGTAAACAGCCTCCCAAAGCTCATCTTTTTTTTTTTTTAAATTTAACGTAATTTCCTTATTGAATTTTTAGGAATTTCACATCATGCACCCTAATTCTGCTGATCTCCCAGTCTCTCCATACCCAATGGTTGGGAGGTCCTTCTGTATATGTGTTGCTTTTATTGGTTAATGAATAAATAAGCTATTTTGGCCAGTGGCTTAGCAGAATAGAAGTAGGCAGGGAAAACTAAACTGAATGCTGGGAGAAAGAAGGTGAAGTCAGGGAGATGCCATGTAGCCACCAGAGGGGAAAGACATGAGCTGCCAGCAGGAAACTTGCCTGTAAGCCATAGCCACATGGCAATACACAGATTAATAGAAATGGGTTAAATTAAGATGTAAGAGATAGCCAATAAGAAGCTAGAGCTGATGGACCAAGTAATGATTCAAATAATATAGTTTCTGAGTGGTTATTTTGGGGTTGAGTAGCCAGGAACAAGCAAGTAGCCACCAACAACATTCCCTCACCTCTGCAGCACCCTCACTAAAAAAGTTTTTAAGAAATCAAACAAAACAAAACAAAAACAAACAAAAAAACTTCTTTGTTCTTCCATCTTTCTGGCCTCTCCTCTGTCCTGACCTCTTCTTTTGTCCTGGTGGCATTGGGAGCTTCAGTGTGTGTCTTACAGTATACACTTTTGTCTAATCAGCTTTACTTGAAAAATGTTGATTATACTGAATCAACAGTCTGGTACCAAGTCTCTAGTTTTTGACACACCACCACCCCTGAATCTTCATCAAAATTCCTCTCGGCTATCCCACAGCCACCTTTAGTCATGGAGATCCTGCAAGTATCGGTCCACAGGATCAGTCCCTTCATGAGCTCTAGCAGGTCCTAGATGGGGTAGATGTTAGGGTGGGCCAACCCTAGTTCCAGCTGTGGACCTGGGTGATTGCTGAGCTGGTCCATGCCACTGGGTCACCCCCGCCAGATCCCTATGTTTATGTCATCAGGGTCATTTTTCCCTCACTCATGGTGAGGAGTGGGGCCAGCTATGCCAGGTTCAGTGAAGGGTGGGGCCGGCTAAGCGAGGCCCACTGATTTCATCACGCATGGTTCCTACAGTCCTGTAAAGTGATATAGGCCACAGACATCAACACAGACCCCAGATATAGCAGGACCTCAGAATCAGACAGGACCCTCAGCCGCAGCGTGGGCCAGGGTGACATTCTGGCTCTGGTAGAAGTACCTAGTAATCTTTGGTGGCAACACAGACCTCAGACTTCAACACAGACCCTGGCTGCAGTGGGACCATGGATCCAGACATGGTTCTCGGCAGCAGCTGTCCAGATGTCACCATTACCACAGGTGGCAATGAAGGCCATTCAGATCAGCACAGCGCCTGTGGTGATGTGGCCCTCGGACACCAACATGGCCCCAGAACTCATTTATCCACATGGCCTTTGATGGCAACAGGAACCTCAGACGTCATTATAGACCCTGGCTGCAGTAGGGCCAAGAAAGTTCATCTTAAGATTTAGCCATTTCTTGTATGGTGTGAGAGACTGAGCAAAAAACACACAATTATTACCCTAAGAGTTCATCTTGAATGCACAGTGAGAGCCTCTGGCCCTAGGTCCGGACTGAGGATAGTAACAGCCCGGTGGTAGGGGTAATCATGGGTGGTTGTCCTTTGCTGCTGAAGGTCCACCAACTCCTTTTGTTGCGCATTGTATTTTCTCTGTGAGCGAAAAAACAACCAAGAGTGTGTGTGAAGGGAGCATTAACTATTAACATACACATTTCAAATTGGCACTGCAAGAGGAAATATGGCTTTGATTAATTAAGAACAAATCTGGTAGCCAATATCAGATATCAGATTTTAAATTTCATTCAGTCTTTTTCACCAGAACACTACCTTTTCTCAGGGGTGAGTTTTGAGGACAGAGATTATGGTACTTTGGTCAGGAGAGGGCAGGTTGTTAGGAGGTGAGGTGCTGTGTGGTGAAAGCCTAATGTTTCCTTGTGTCTTGTTCGATCTAATGTGAACCTATCATATAACCCTGGGCATGTCATTTAACCACACTTCCTTCATCTTTATGTGAACCTATCATATAACCCTGGGCATGTCATTTAACCACACTTCCTTCATCTTTAAGAGGAAGTATAAGACTCTAGATCTAAAAATAGTAATGAACAATTTTTAAAGATTATTTTTCAATTCAGAGAAATAGAAAGATGGAGAAATTTTGGTTTTAGGTTTCAAGAGACTTAGATTATTTGAACTTTAAGAAAAGAAGCCATTACCAGGAAATACTAAAGATCCAGTTGAAAGGGTATAGTACCAAGAAGGGAGCGCAGACACTTCCCTACAAGAACATGGGAAAGTTTGAGGAAAGGGGGTTTGAGATACTTGGGGATTATTGAAAGCAAAATTACACTCATCGGAGACAAAGCGCAAGAATTACAGAGACCCTGAATGACGTAAATGAAGGAGAACAGAGGTACACACTGGGGTAAGGGTTCCCTACGGACTGGATCAAGGTCTTCCCTTTAGCATTCTAGCCTTTTCAGGTTGACAGATAGGGTAAGCTCAGTGAATCTTGTAAATAAAGATGAGCAGTCTCTGGGATTGTGACAGATTAAAATCAGGAATCCAACTCAGAAATAAGTAGAAAGTGACCTAGTTTATTCCACCTAACTGGCCATCAGGGATCTCCCCTTCCTCTATGACTGATTCCATACATAAGGGGTAATGTCCCGAGTGACTGTTAGCTGTGCTTTCTGCATCTATAGACAGTGGTGTGTGTGTGTCTGTGTTTTCTTTTTTTGTCATCATCCGAATGCAGAATTATAAACTCCTGCTTGCCTGTATGAATGTCTCTTATGGCCATGGTTTTGACTGCGTTCTTGGTAGTCATTACTAAAGAGTGGATATGATATAGAGGGAATGAAACACAAATGAGGACCTGACTAATCTGCATTAGAGACAGGGTAGTCTATTTTTGGATTGCTGAATTTGAAAGGTAACCAGGAAAGATAAAAACAAAACAAATAAATCAGCCAGCAGTATTGCTGTCGACAATTTTTTTCCATTTGTTAATTGCATACTTACTTATGAATGTCTTGAAACATGTTTCCTCAGCATCATGAAGTGCGGGATGCTTGGAGTCCTCTTGTTCCATGCTGCAGTTGTTAAATTTTATCTAATTTTACCCTTACTGCATGATTAGGAATGACACATTTGATTTCCAGAGAGAACCATTAGGGATTGAGTTCCGAAGGCTTTATGTATCCTAAACATCAATGTCACCCTTATGCTTACAGACTGGCACTTAGATTTGTTTCATTTGTAAGCTGAGGGAGTATCTTTTTTAATCTCCTATTTTCAAATTATAAAATTGCTATGTTCAGCTAGAAAATTAGTATAATGTGCACACAAAAGATTAAGATTCAACTTTTCCTATTGCCTGGTATTGACGTTGGTCAGATAAAATGGGCTGCTATGACTTTGGGGTGTGACTTATAAGGTGAGAAACGGATAATATGGGGAGACTGGTTCTTTATTGGTCATGACCACTGGGAAGAGAGAACCTGGAAATTGTCAGCACAGTACATATGTTTTCTGACTTAAAGTCTGGAGCTACTTATGTAGTAATAGGTGTAAAAGCTACGGGTATTTTGGTTTACTTGGCTGTGTTTTGAGAGTGTCCAAACAAATTAAATTTTGAGTTGCATAACTTAAAGGTGAAAATGGCTATTGAAAAAGACTTGCTAAGACTTTAGGGAGAAATATCTCACAGTGAATTTTGAGTTATTATTTTATCTGAAGGCACAAGGTGAAAATGACGTCACTGCCCTGGGTCATTGCCTGGAAGGAACTGGGTCCCCAGACTTACCCTCCTCCACTTTTCAGTGTTAAGCCTTTAGCCAAGAGCACTTAGAAATTTGCCAGAGTAAATGTTTGGCTGTCACATCTTACCCATAAGCCCAGTTCTCCTTGCCCTGAGCACTGGGTCCTCTTGATGTATTTTCTATCCACAGAGAGGAGTATTGAACTAATTGGGCTCATTAGCCTTGAGATATGTGATATAACTTGAAGGTATCCTCAGCGGGC
The DNA here is from genome assembly GCF_950005125.1 of Chionomys nivalis. Lineage (NCBI taxonomy): Eukaryota > Metazoa > Chordata > Mammalia > Rodentia > Cricetidae > Chionomys > Chionomys nivalis. The sequence continues at coordinate 16,829,974 of NC_080111.1, read as the reverse complement.
AGCCTTTGCTAGGAATCCAATACTTGGTTTTCCCAGTATGAAGTTTGGATTTGAATAACATTTCCTTGTGAATTAATCTCTGCCTGGTCTTTTCCTTGTGGTTATTGCAGAGTGATAGGAACATTAATTTGAGATGCACTGTACTAACAAAACGTTTAAAGGAGGAGTTCAGTGGAAAGGAAAGAGAGGACCTACATATTTCAGTTTGTGGTTTTTAATACTGATTTTGTCCCAGCAAGAAACTTCAGAACCTTGGACAAAGCAGTAAGTTTGTAAATGCCCATCATCTGAACTTGGGGGGTCTGTTGAACTTGGTGATCAACTTCTTTGCTTTTTATGTGTTCATTTACATTCCACATCATCTCCCGACTGGTTTGTTTCTGTCTTTACGTAAAAATTTCCAGTTTTGTTCTATCCCAGAATGAAAGTTTCCAAACATAGTATAAGCACACATGGTCCTCTCTTTGTACATGTGTTCATTTTCTTTCCCTGGGTAGCATCCTTACAGAATGGATTCCATCCCTGCGTAGCATCCTTGCAGAATGTACTCCATGCCACACAGAACCTTTGTTCTGGACTCCTACAAGTTCCTGGTCAGCTGGTTCTCAATGATGGCCAACTTTAAGTACCTACTGAATAAAAACCATTGTGCCAAGTATTACATATTTAACTTGTAATGGCACAAGTTAATAATAATAACATTTGTACCAGTTACCACATGCCAGCACCACTCCATACATGTTCTGGCTATTAAATTCTTACAAATCCACAGTGTCCTATGAGGGCTATCAGTCAGGTTCTATACAGGGCACAAAAATTATATCTTTCCCTTTATAGTTTCCTTGATGTGTAATTTCATGCTATAGATAGTATACATTGCACACACAATTGGATGTACAAACACATGCAACTCAAAGACTTTTAGAAATTTTATAGAGTTATAGTCTTCACTGTCATATAGTTTATGACATGTCTATCACCACCAAAGATTCCCTCCAGCCTGTCTATGGTTATTTCTCTCTTCCCCTCTATTCTACAGCACATATCTGCTTCATATTTCCATGAATTTCTATTTTTTAGGGAATTCATGTACTATGTGATTCTTCGCACTTGGCATCATTTACTAACATTCTCCTCTGAGCCACATACCTGAGACTGTGTGGATCCTAGGACCATTTGTTTTCATTGCTGAACAAATGTTTATTATATATATATATATATATATATATATAAGCAGATATATAATATGCATCATTTAAAATATATCAGACCATATATGTATGTAATATAATGTACAAGAAATATCATACATAAATATATACATATGTAAACATATATCATATTTTGTTTATGAATACTCCAGTTCATGGACATAAATTCTTTTCCTAATTTAGGCTTTAATCAATGATGGGTAAATATATGTTTTAACTTCTTTTGAAAGAATTTTAAAGACTAAAATTACTGAGTTTCACGCTAAGGTTATTTTTAACTTTCAAAGAAACTGCCACACTAGTTTCAGAGAGGGTGTATTATTTTGCACTTCCTCAAGGAATGTATAGGAGGAGCAATCTCTTCACATCTTGTCCACACTTCACATAAGCATACCACTAGGGTCATAGTGGCATTTCATGTTGATTTTAATTTGTAAATTAATAAATGATGTTGATCACATTTTCATTAGTCATTCATATATTCTATTTGTTAGTTAATTTACCTAATATTCTTTGCTAACTGTTTGTCTTATTGCTATGTCATGAGGGCCTTTTATATATTTTGTATGTTAGTTTTTATCAGATATATAATTCACAGTTGTTTTCTCATAAGTGGTAGTTATACCTTTCACTAATCCTTTAAGCAGAGAGGATTTTAACTCAATGATTATCATGTTGCTATTCATGTCAACCATCTGTTGGAAAACTGAGACATCGAAGGATTCAGAAGGATCAGGAGCTAAAGATCTGCAGGAAGATCTTTAGATCACTGCAGAAAGAGCTAAAGATCTAAGCATGGAGGGACAGAAAGTTAGGGCTGAATGACAATACTCAGGGTCTTGTACCTGGCTCTGATACTAGCCCGCTGGCGAGGGCAAGCGTCCAACTGCCAAAGGCGTCTCGGGGGTGGGTGAGACTGCTTTTGGAAAGGACTGTGGAGCGGTCAGCTGCTGCTCCTGGCGCTGTTACTGATGGAGAAGAGTCTGAGGTCTGATGACAAAGTCACTTCCATTTCCTCCCCAATGTTTAAAAGAGCTTCCCCTGCTCTCCACTGACAAACTTTAATCAGAACTGGTGGCAAAGCAGAAATGAGGCTTTTGGTCCCAGGTCTACCACCGAAAATCTAATTACAAGGAAAGAGATTTTGAAGTGAGAGACATTAGCCTAATTGCAGTACAGGCAGATACGATGTTACCCCGCTTTAAAGATGAGGAAGTTAAGGCACCAAAAATTGTGTAACAGTTCCAATATGTTAGCACACATAGTAGATGTAAACTGAAGTCTGAACCCACAGGTCTGGCTGCAGGGTTTGTTTTCTTACCTGCCTCTATTCTATTCTGCCTCTCTGGCCAAGAATATGCTGAAACAAACATAATTTGTAATTAATGGCATTTCCTGCTCTGTACTCTTGGGTTGCCTATGGTCATGTGATGTTCCTTAAAAAGTGGGAGAGGCTACCACTGAGTTCTTGAGAACCTAGACAAATTCTAGAGTTGGAGCTATCCTACTCCTTAAAGAGGACCCAGACAGGGAACTCTTGCTTCAGGCTTCAAGGGAATCAACCCAGCTGGTTGACTCCAGCTTTATTTTATATTAAATGGGGCAATTATCTACCTCCCTAATGCTGTGACCCTAATACAGGTCCCCATGTTGTGGGGACCTCAGCCATAGAATGATTTTGTTGCCACTTCATAACTGTAATTTTGCTGCTATTATAAATTGTAATATAAAAATCCAATATGTGACCCCAAGTTTTGACCCACAGGTTAAAATTTTAATTCTAATTTTTACCTCCTTACAACATTAGAAACTTGCCTGGAAAGGACCACGGTTCTTCTCTGGTGGTTGGCTTTGTATGGGAATCATTTGAGCATGGCTCTGTCTTAGGGTGATCTGCATGACATTGCATGGATCTGGGGTTTTGTTGTTTGTTCCTTTTCCTGGCTAGTCCTGTCTTTCCAGTTTTTACAGTGTTTTTAGTTCTAAAACTCTGAGTTTCACAATCTGGTTCACTGTTTTCATTTTGGATGTGAACTCGATGTTCTTATTGCTTAACTTGCAAATTCTGGAATAGTGATACTGCCATGACTTTCCACAACTGAGAAGCAAGGCAAATTTGGAATTTTTTTCTAGATGAGTCACTGTGTGAAAGCTGCACATTGGTAATCAGGTCAGTCAGTTGTGTGGTACTCCGGTGCTTAGAATTCTGTAGTGACATTTTATAATATTTATAACAGCATGGGTAAATAATTTTGCGTAGACAAACAGTGACAGGATACAGTGAGCTGTCTCAGTTGTGTGTACAGCACACCAGTGTCCCTCTTTTACAAATACAAGTGTACAGGATTTCTTTTCTTGATATATTTATCCAAACCAACTGTTAAAAATCAGAATTATCTCACTGCAGATGGAGAACACCAGGCAGGATAAAACTTTTGAAGAGAGGATTGTTAATGACTAATGAAGTAGCATTTCTTTCCAGTGAAAGTTATAGTCTGAGAGCAACCTAGAACTTATGGAGCCATCATCCCCTTGGTGACAGTTTGTTACTATTCTTAACAGAAATTACAAACAGCATAGGAACCTTGTAAACATGTACAGCTTTATATGTGAATTTAAAAAATAGCACAAATTCAGCCAGAATGGCTGCTACCTAAACATGTCTGTCTTCTTGTAGTTGGAGGTTCCCTATGTCTACCCATACCTAAAAATTCTTTATCACCTAGCAGGAGGGATGATCATGAGGAAGCTATTTTCTCATGTATATTTTGACTTTTAGACTTGTTCTTTTCTGATCAGAGAACCTGTGAAATGGAAATTCAGGATCACAGTTCTAAATATATGGTGTGAATTGAGACCAGGAGAAGCAAGTAATCTAATTCTCACTTTTAAGGATAAGCATATTTCTTGATACATCATCAGTGGTTTCTGTTTGCAGGATGCTATGCACATCCTGTTGTATCTAAGATCACCTGGTTATGATTGGTATTGATGTGGGATTTTGTCTACAAGCTTGGCATGGTTTCTGATACATTGAGGAGGCAATGCTTTCCAACCATTTTAGGGCCAGGACCAGACAGTTTTAACACAAAATTCTACCATATGTTCAAAGAAGAGCAAATACCAATACTCCTAAAATTATTCCACAAAATGAAAACAGAAGGAACATTGCCAAATTCTTTCATTGAGACCATAGTTACCCCAATACCCAAATCACACAAAGACTCAACAAAGAAAGAGAATTACAGACCAATTTTGTGCATGAACATCGATGCAAAACTACTCAATGAAATACTAGCAAACTGAATCCAAGAACACATCAAAAAATCATCCACCATGGCCAAGTAGGCTTCATCCCAGAGATGTAGGAATAGTTCAACATACAAAAATCTGTCAGTATAATACATCATATAAACAAACTGAAAGAAAAGAAAAACACATACATTCATCTCATTAGATGCAGGAAAAGCCTTTGACAAAATCTAATCTTCATGATAAAAGTCTTGTAGAAATCAGGGATACAGCCGGGTGGTGGTGGCGCACGCCTTTAATCCCAGCACTCGGGAGGCAGAGGCAGGCGTATCTCTGTGAGTTCGAGACCAGCCTGGTCTACAAGAGCTAGTTCCAGGACAGGCTCCAAAACCACAGAGAAACCCTGTCTCGAAAAACCAAAAAAAAAAAAAAAAAAAAAAAAAAAAAAAAAAAAAAAAAAAAAAAAAAAAAACATAAATATAATAAAAGCAAGCCCACAGCCAACATCAAATTAAGTGGGAAACTCAAAGCAAGCCCACTAAAATCAGGAACAAAACAAGGTTATCCAATATTTCCATATCTATTTATTATAGTAATTGAAGTTCTAGCTAGAGCAATAAGACAACTAAAGGAAATGAAAGGGACACAAATTGGAAAGGAAGACATATATGGAACATGTAACATTGTTTTTGAATATTCAATGAGCTAGAAGAATGACAGGAGAATGTTTTGGTCCCATCAGCCTTCCAGAGTGTATTTATTTGCCTTATTGACATGATATACTCCTAATAATAACTGTAAACCTTGTTTTGAAATAAGTTCACAATGAATCTCATGTATAGAAACGATAATTTGGAGAATCACATCGTACTAAACATTGTGCATGGTAGAATTTGGGGTGTTTCACAAGCTATCTGTGACGTTAAATCTGTTTAGTAGAACTGACATCTGTATGGACTAACCCAGGAAAAAGTTGAGCTTGTTGAAAAGTAATGAAAATAAAGTCAAACTAAAAGGCTCAAAATCACATGTGCTTATATTTCTTACTTGCTAGCAGCTGACAGAAGAATGACATCTTAACATTTAGATTTGCAAAACTTGACCCTAAAAATAAAGATTTATAAAAACACCATGAGAACCTCACAGATCCTTCCCCGCATCTTTCAGTAAACAGTGGGTTTCTGAAGGCTGGAGGTGTCAGGATTTCTTTCTAGGAAAGGCATTACTATAGTTCCCTGGCATTATTTGTTGCCTTACCTTACCTTAATCACAGGCATCTGCCTTTGTTTTCTGTAATAAACTATTTCACATTCATACATTCCCCACATCATTGTTTTAAGTACTTCGGCATCACCTGTGCTACCACCTAAATATCTGAATTCTTGAGTGCCCACATACCTATTAATATTTGGGCTAAGGACCTACATCTTTAAGCATATCAAGATATTCTCATGAAAACTAACGCTTGGGAGGTACTGTTTGATGATGTAAAGGAGTCACGACTTTTTTAAAAAAAATATGAACTATTGGCATTTGATGTGGGGAGGGACACGAACAGTACTATGGGTGGTGGGATGTCAGAGCAGCACAAAGTCCTGCATTCATCAGTTTGTTCAAGCATTCCACACACTTTGAGAGCACTGGTATGTGCCAGCCCTGTTCAAGTTTCTGGGGAATGATCAAGAAGATGGAAGTCCTATCCTCACCAAGTTTATATTTGACTATGAAAGACTCATTAAGCACAACAAAAATTAATTACCTTCAGGTAATTATCATTTTAATGAACAAAATCTAAGAAGGATTTCACACAGAATTTTGTGATATGTCATAAGAGCCATGAGCTCGAAAAAAGGTGGATACCAATCATTCATCTTCCTACTAGGGGGAAATTCCCCTTCTTATTCTTCTGATAATATACTCTATACTTTTCATAGAATGTTGGTTTTCATGGTGAAAGTTGGACTGAATGGCAAATGGAATCCCGACCAAGAACACTCTAGGAAAGCATTTGTCAAAATATATTCCTTGGGTGGAGACCAAGAAGCAAATAAAGTTGTTGAATTATCTGCTGGCTCTGGGAAGGGAAGGAGGCCTTGGCCAACACTCTTCCTTATCTTTGCCAAAATATACTGGCAAATCACATCGACAATAATATTTATACATCTAAGATTTATCGTATGACTCTTTCCTTGAAAGTCCCAAGAGTCTTTCTGAGAAGGTCAGCGCTGTTGGGCTGCAGAGTCCCTTGATTAGGACTTTAAAATTCTGATATGCAATGTACCCAGAAGCTTAGCTTTCTTGTTGGAATTTTTGCTTGGTAAGGACAAAAAGGTAACGTCTCAAATTGGCTGCATTTTCCCGAATATCTGGACAGTCTCCAGTTCCCAGTTTAGTTAGGGCTACAGGAAGGTTGAAAATAGTCCTGCTGTTGTGGACGGCAGAGGAGTGGACGCATCCTGACACCTTGTAAAGTTCCATACTTTGTTTAATCACAGGACAGGAGGAGAGAATTTGCTGACTCACTTGCTATCACCACAGGTGTCTGGTTTAAAGATGACCAAGCAGGGGAGGGTGCTGGAGAAAGCCGAATTCCTCACAAAACACACTGGCCTGGGAAAATGGTTTTTCCTCTTATTCATCATTGGAGGGGGTTGACTTCTATTCTTTACAATGAAAGGGAAACCAGACTTGGATGTGCCGTGAAGGCCTACGTGGGGAGGGAGAAAAGAGCGAGCTGAAGGAAAGCAGCATTTTCAACCGAGTCTCGTTGTTGTCATCTCTGTATTCTTTGGGATAGACTTTGAAAGAAACGACAAAAGCCTCGCTGTTTGGAGTACTTAAAACCATCTGCACCTGTGAAGAATTAGGTCACCATTTTCTACGGCTGTTGCCAACACAGTGACTCCTTTGCCGCCTAATTTCCCTAGGCCAGATTACCACAGAAACCTTTCAGCTCTGAGGAACTCCTAAGAAGGTTGAATCTGCACATTTCCAAAACGAATAATGTTTTCTAAGTTTCCTTGTGCTTTCTCAATACACATGGCCTTTGTTTGCCTTTCAACTAGAAATTTAGAGCTCACTTGCTTGTGGTTTCTTATAAAAGCCCATCTGGGAAAAATAAAATATGTGTAGTTCTGCAATAGAATCTAGAACTATCCCAGCTGACACCTTTCACCTTAATTTTTAAAAATTAACTCTAAAGAGGTGTGATTTATAAACAAGAAAACGCACCCATTTCATGCATGCGGATCACAGGTTTTAAGAAAGTAATGCATCTCTAGACACCGTCATGATCAAGATGCAGAACATCTGTGGCACACTTAAAACATCTTGTCCCTTTATATCCCACCACCAACTCTAAAAAATCACTGATTCTCTTTCATAAATGAGTTTACTCTCCCCAGAATAAGTGAAATGCATAGTATAAAGCACCAAGCCTCTTTTTTAGAACATGCTTTTTTTTTTTTTTTTTTTTTTGGATTTTTTGAGGCAGGGTTTCTCCGTAGCTTTTGGTTCCTGTCCTGGAACTAGCTTTTGTAGACCAGGCTGGCCTCGAACTCACAGAGATCCGCCTGCCTCTGCCTCCCGAGTGCTGGGATTAAAGGCGTGCACCCGGCTTAGAACATGCTTTTCCCATGTGTTTTTGTGCTTGTTTTTCTTTATTACCGAACACCATATATGTCATTTTTAGGTTTTATCTATTATGAATAAAACTACTGGTAGCATTCCCTGTACAAACCTTTGTGTTGACACGTTTTCACAGTTCTTAGGCAAATACAGAGGAGGAGAATTCGTCGGACATATGGTAAAAATGTTTTTTAGCTTTTAAGAAACTGCCAGATTGTTTTCTAAAGTGACTGCACAGCTTCGCGTTCCAACAAGTAGCAGAGACGAGCTCCACTTCCTCTGCATCTTCGAACACTAACTTGCTATTGCCTGTGCTTTGATGGAACTGTTCAGTGATTATACAGTGCTATTTCATTGCTTTAATTTGCATTTCCCTGATAACTAATGATGTTAAGTATCTTTTCATGTGTTTAACAGTTTGATGTGAAGCTTCCCGTGTCTTTAATACAATCTTTGATAGATACGTAGATCTGGAACGTTTTCCTCCCAGTCTAGATCCATTGAAAAAATGGATATTTAAAAACAATTTCAGTTTGATACTTTTTTTCCCCTTTGAAAATAGCTCCCCTGTCACATATTATACCAATTACAGTTTCTCCTCCCTCTATTTCTCCCAGTTCCTCCCTACTTCCCCTCTAGTCTGGATCCCTTTTTGTCTCCCATTAGAAAACAAGTAGGTTTATAATGGGTAATAATAAAACAAAATAGAATAAGATAAAAAAATAATACATTGGAACTGGAGAAAACACAGAAAGAAAAGAGCCCAAGAAAAGGCACATGAAATAGGTGTAGATGGAGAGAATCACACTCAGGAATCACATAAAAACACTGAAGAGAAAGTCATACCATGTACACAAAGAACTTGCAAGGTATTGATAGAAGAGCCTATCAGAATGGCATTAGGAGTCATTTTAATGGGCTGGATTTATTGTTGTTTTGTTTTGGTTGGTTGGTTTGGTTTTTACCTCTGTCCCTGGGCTATCTTTACTTTGGTTATTGCTGTTTTGATTGGTTGGTTTGGTTTTACCCTTGTCCCTGGACCATCTCTACTTTGGTTATTGCTCACTCAAGCAGTGTTTGATAGGGCTCCATCTTGTGGAATGTACCTTAAGTTACATCAGACATTGGTTGGTTATTCCACAGGCTTTGTGCTACCATTGCCTTCGCATATCTTCCAGGCAGAACATCATTGTGGATCACAGGATTTGTGGCTGGGTTGGTGCTTCTGTTTCTCCTTTGGTAGTGTGCGGAGTGCCGTTCTATACCAAAGACTCCAGACTGTGGGGGTGAAGGCGCCTGTGCAACTTCTCCGTGTTCAATGAGTAGTATAGGTGTTGTCTTCAGCAAGGGACCCTTGCTGTCAGTTTGTGGAGAGTGATCTAAAGCCATGCCAATGGCCTGGGTTGCTTGGAGGTTCTCTGGGACCCTTTGACCAATGACTCAATTAGATGTAACCCAATCCTGAAAGCTTTGTTTAGTGACAGGAAATGGCCAGTTGGGGCTCTTTCTTCACTGTTAGCTGGAGATTTCCCTTTGGTCCTTCTTATATAAGTATATATTTTAGTAAGCTTCTACTACATCAGCTTTTCATACTATCCCTCAAATGAACCTTAATTTTAGCTGTCTCTTCCTGTATGCCCTCCCTCATACCCCTCTTCTCTCCTCTATACTTGATCCTTCCAGTTCAGGTGCCCCCATTTATCCACAATTATTCTATTTTATTTCTTTTCCCTGGGGAACTCTGTCCCCTACCCACAGTCCTTACTCTATACTCTGATTGGTTTGCAGATTGTTTATCATTTACTTAACAGTTAATATTCACATAAAAGCAAATATATGTCTTGTTTGTTTTTCTGGATCTCCGATATCTCAATTGGGATTTTTTTCTAGTTTCATTCATTTAACTGTGAATTTAACAATGTCAGTTTTAATGACTGAGTAATATTTCATAGTATAAATGTATTCTTTCATTCATTGAAGGGCATCTAATTTGTTTTCAGTTCTGACAACTATAAATAGAGCAGAAGGAACATAATGGAGTAAGTGTCTCTGTGTTAGGAAGGAGCATCCTTTGTGTATATGCCCAAGAGTGGTATAGCTGGATATTAGGGTAGATCCAGTCCCATCTTCCTGAGGAGTCTCCACACTCTCTTCCATAGTGGTTGTACCAGTTTGAACTCCCACCAGCAATGGAAGAGTGTTTTCCCTACTCCACAAACTCACTCATGAACTGTTACTTGTATTGTTGATCTTACCCATTCTAACTGGTATACGATAACATCTCAGAGGAGTTTTGATTTGCATTTCTGTGATGCCTAAGGCTGTTGGACATGTCTTTAAGTATTTCTTAGCCTTTGAGTTTCCTCTTCTGAGAATTCCCTGCTTAGATCTGTAATTCATTTTTTAGTTGGATTATCTTTTTCATGATTTCTAGCCTGTTGAGTACTCTATTTACTTTATATATTAGCCATATATTGGATATGCAGTCGGTAAAATTCTTTTCCCATTCTGTAGGCTGCTGCTTTGTCCTAATGACAGTGATTTTTGCTGTGCAGAAGTTTTTCAGTTTCATGAGGTCCCATTTATTGATTGTCGATCTTAGTGCCTGATTATTCAATTAAGAAAGTCTTTTCCTATGCCAATGAGTACAGGGCTATTTCTCACTTTCTCTTCTATCAGGTTTAGTGAATCTTTTTTTATGTTGGTGTGATTAATTCATTTGGAGTTGACTTTTGTGCAGGGTGATAAGTATGGATTTATTTGCACTCTGCTACACGCAGACATTCAATTTAACCAGCGCCATTTTTTAAGGATGCTGTCTTTTTTCCATTATGTATTTCCTGCTTCTTAAAAAAAAAAAAGCCAGTTGATTTACGTGTGGTTCTTCAATTCTACTCCATTGATAAATGTGTATACTTTTGTGCCAATACCATGTGGTTTTTATTACCATACCTCTGTAGTACAACTTGAAAACAGAACTGCAGCTCTTTTTTTATTTAGGGAATTGTTTTAGTTATCCTGGGTTTTGTGTGCTTTCACGTTGTTGTAATGAGGCTGCTTGTTTGTTTCCTGGCTGTCCAGACTCCTGAAATAATCACACAGAAACTATATTATTCAAAACACTGCTTGGCCTATTAGCTCTAGCTTCTTATTGGCTAACTCTTAAATCTTAATTTAACCTATCTCCATTAATATGTACAACACCACGAGGTGGTGGCCTACCGGCAAGGTTTCAACCCATCTGTCTCCAGCAGCAACTCCATGGCTTGTCTCCGACTCTGCCTCCTTTCTCCCAGCATTCAGTTTAGTTTTCCCACCTGCCTAAGTTCTGCCCTATCAACAGGCCAAGGCAGCTTCTTTATTCTCCAATGGTACTCATCACATACAGAGGGTAATCCCACATCACCATGTGAAGCTGCAAATTGTCCTTTCAAGATCTATAAAGAATAGTGATGGAATTTTGATGGGTATTACATTGAACCTGTAGATTGATTTTAATAGAATGGACATTTTTACTATGTGATCCTACCAATCCATGATCGTGGTGATGGAGGTGGGTCATCTTTCTATCTGTTGTTTCATTGGTTAAGTAATAAAGAAACTGCCTTGGCCCCTTTAATAGGACAGAAAATTAGGTAGGCGGAGTAGACAGAACAGAATGCTGGGAGAAAGAAGCCTAGTCAGTGGAGTCGCCATGATTCTCCCACTCCAGACAGACGCAGGTTAAGATCTTTCCTGGTAAGCCAGCTCGTGGTACTACACAGAATATTAGAAATGGGTTAGATCAATATGTAAGAGCTAGCCAATAAGAGGCCGGAACTAATGGGCCAGGCAGTGATTAAAAGAATACAGTTTCCGTGTAATTATTTCGGGGCATAAGCTAGCCATGTGGGCGGCCGGGTGCCGGGGACGCAGCCCTGCCGCTCTTATTACAACATCGTGGGAGATCTTTTCATCTTCTGGTATCTTCTTCAATTTTTTCTTCAAAGACTTACAGTTTTTATCATATAGGTCTTTCACCTGCTTGGTTAGAGTTATCCCAATATATTTTATATTATCTGATGTTATTGTGAAGGTTTTGTTTCCCTGATTTTTTCTCATTCCATTTTCTATTTGTATATTGTAATGTTACTTATTTTGTGAGTTAATTATTTACCCAGCCTCTTTGCTATATGTGTTATGATATCATCTGCAAATAAAGATGCTTTGACTTCTTCCCTTCCAATTTGTGTCCCCTTGATCAATTTTTGTCATCTTGTTATCTTAGCTAAGACTTCAACTACTATATTGAAGAGATATGTAGAGAGTGGACAGCCTTGTCTTGTTCCTGAGTTTAGTGGAATTGCTTTGAGTTTCTCTCTACTTAAGTTGATGTTGGCTATGAGGTTACTGTAAACTCCTTTATTAGGCTGAGATATGTCTCTTGTATCCCTAATCTCTCCAGTACTTTTATCATGAAGGGGTGTTGGATTTTGCCAAAGGCCTTTTCTACATTCTTTAAGGCTTAGGTTCAATTTATTTTTGTTTTCAAAATTATTATACACTTTGTTTCTCTTCAGTTCTGAAACAGGAATAAATCACATAAAGTGAATGTTTTATATCTTATAAACACAGAAATTCTGAGAGAAAAAGAATCAGTCAATGTGAAAGTATAAACCTGGCTGTCCTCTGCTATGTCTAATCCAACAGGGACACAGTAAGGTAATGATAGATATCTAGATTGATTGATCATCAGACCTCAGATAGGGTCAACTTGACAAATTAGCCTCCCAGGGAGTGAAAATCAGTTTAAGTCAGAATAAACTAATTGCCAGCATTTGGTGATCCCCTCATAAGTTTGTAACCTGCCTTTATATTTCTGGTAGTTTCTTGAACATTTCCTTTATTCCATTAGATCAGTAAACAATGTTCTTAAACATAATGATACATCTGAGAGCACATACTTTCTCCCATCTGAAATGCTTCTCTTTTTAATGTCTTGGATATGACACATATTTTTATTGTACCAAGCTGGCTTCAAGGAATAAGAACATCTAAAAGGTAGGGCAGTCTAACAAATGTATTTGATAATGGGCTTTTTTGTGGGTGTACCAAGTAATTGTCCTAAGGCAATATCTAATAAGACAGAGAGCCCCGAAACCATCTGAGTAGGAGCCACAAAGTTTAGAAATGTTTAGACCCATTCTGTCACAGTCTATCTCCATCTGTCGTATAACATTCTCCTATTAGGAATATGTTGCTTAACCTCACAGATTCTAAAAATCGAACTTTGTCTTTCCACTACTGCCCACTACTTAGTTATGCAACGCTGACAATATAATTGTATCTCTTAAAAGCCTTAAGTTTCTCAACTATAAAATGGGAATATTACAGAATCTAACTCATAAAGTCTTATGAAGATTCATTGAGATAATTCATCTTCCCAGCACATTGTGAATCCATAGTATACGTTACTTTAAAATTCTATGTCCGATGAAAACAAGGGGAAATGATAACCCAGCACATGGCAGATACAATATTCATAGATACAAATTAAAACATTAAATATACAGACACCACCTTTCCAGAATTCAAATCAGATCTGAAGCTGCAGTTTGGAAGATGCTGCATGTTGTAGTAAAGCTAATGGGAATAGCTAGCATCTACAATATTCTGTTTAATATATTTAGATTTCAAAAGCAGAATTCTGACAGACATTCAGTAAGGCAGGGGCTCTTTCACAGGTTCCTATGAAGCAAGGGCTACATTAGCCTTAACTCCCCACAAGATGGGAGCCATGAGGATGCTAGAAGAACCCTTAAGGATGAGGAACTGCTAATCCCTAAGCTCCGAAGTGGATCAGAAAGACAGCTCCAGATCTGGAAGACCTTATATAACATGCCATTTGTAAACAAAGCTAAAAATTTACTTACATGCCTTCTCTAGCACAGACAGAAATGAACAGCATCAAGAGAAAGTAGGGAAGGGGACGTCATAATATGGAAGAAATTGTTATAAGGTTGAAATCAGTTCTGTATCCTTAACATATAACTGTTGGACATTGTTTACCAGAGAGAATAAAACTATATTAGTTATTCTTATCAAAGGAAATAAATGCTAGTTTAGTATTTAGAAGATAATTCTAAAGTAATAAATTTAAAGTGCCATTTCACTCCTTCTGATAGCTAGTATCATAGTTTCAGTGTGTTTTTAAAGAAGAGAAATAATTAGAAAAGGTGGAATTTGAAATCAAATTATACCTTCCATATTGCACAGAAATAGAAAAAGGTATAATGCATATTAGGAGAGTTTAAGTCATATAAATTATATTTCAATAAAAGTGGGTTTTAAATTTTATTTTTTATTTAAGTGTGTGAGTATGTGTGTCCATGCCTATGAAGGTCAGAAGTGGTTGTCAGATTACCTGGAGCTGGAGTTAGAGATATCTGTGAACCATCCTTTTGGTGCTTGGACCAGTTTTATGATCTAGCAGTAAGTTCTCTTATTTCCTGAGCCATATCTCCATCTTCTAAAGATGTTTTGTTTTACTTACAGAGAAAAGAAATATAATCCATGTTACAGAAGTCCGTGCTCTTGACTACTGTGACATTACTGCCTTGTCTTAGGGACACGAATGTTGATCCTTTGCGGGAGTTGTATGTCCTAGGTGTGAGAATTCCTAGGAGTCGTTTAATAGCTGCACCTTCTTTCCTCCTTCCCTTCTGTGAATCACACACGTTTTAGCATCTGCTTGCTGAGACGGCTGCACAGCACCTTCCCTTTGAGGTGGTGACTTCCAGCAATACAGAGAAAGACCATAGGCAATGTCTTGGGCCAAAGGAGTATCAGCAACTCCTTCCTGTTCTCCTTAAATGTTACGCTCATCTTGTTAATCACAATTAAGCTGATTTTTAACAAGATGTGTGCATGCTACTTGGCTCCTCTAAGCATATTTCTCTTAGTCATAGATTTCAACGAACCTGCATTTCAGCATGGACAGATTGACAGTTTTTGCTCAGCAATATTGGCATTGAGTCAGCAATCACTGAGTACACAGCACCTGGCTGCTCCTTCAAAGTGTTGCTGTGAAAGAAACTGTCTTCTCTGCTAAGAAGCAATATATTCTGTGTAACAGTCCTGGCTGTCCTGGAACTCGCTTTGTAGACCAGACTAGCACTGAACTCTGAGATCTACCTGCCTCTGCCTATAGTGCTGGGATTAAAGGCCTGGGCTGCCACAGGGAGCAGCATTTTTGGTTTGCTTTATTTCTAGATAGTGAGGACTTTGCTGTTTCTTGATGCCTTTTTAAATGATACTTGTGAGTTGGTTGAAAGCATCAAAGACAGCCTGAGGACCAAAACTGTTGTCACATTAGTGAAAGAAAGCTCAGCTTATCCGCTTGACCAAGAATGAGTCCGAGGTTAACACCTATACTTGGCTTCCTAAATTTCCCATCTGTCTGTAGTTTATGGCTCTTGGTCAATCTGAAGTCTCTGTGACCTATTCCAATTGTCAGAGTGTTGTTGCTAACAGGGGGTTTGCTCTATATTTTTTGGACAGCCCAGAAATTGTGGCATAGGAAATGAATGGGAGATACATTACAGAAATCTTTAACAGAGTTTTACAAGGGAATAAAGTTGCTGACCTCAAATCACTGAGAACTACAAACATACCACTATCAAGCAATATCCATATAGTTTCCAGCATTTAAGGAGGATATTTGTTGTATACATTGCTTTTGACCTGCTTGCTACTTTCACCAAATGGTTGCCTTAGCATTCATACATACATACATACCTTGCTGTCTGGGCCAGAGGATAGAATAATACATAATTTAAGATTACAGCAATGCCTTAGCTTAGGTTGTAAAGAAGGCTGGTTACATAGGAAATCCAGGGCAAATCAATTGGTTACAGTGTCCTCTTAAAGGGAGGCTGAACAGGCTGAGTACACAGAAAGACATCAGGCTAACTCATAAGGGCTTGCCACATGTATTATTCACATGGTTGTGAGGTCCAGAAGTTTCTGTCTCTTTGAATGTAAGAGTTATTTTTGCACAAATGCCTCACCACACACTTGAAGTCCAAAAGTAAGATACCAGAGATCCTTGTCCTCCTTTAAACAGAAGGTAGGAAAGGCTACAGATTATGGAAAAGCTGTGGTGCCTTCCTCTCCCTTCTTTGTCTTGCTAGGAGAGAGAGGAGAGGATCTTACAAACACGCTTTAACGGTGACTTCTGATTCTTGGTGGTCAGCGGAGATTCCATCTTGTATGCCTTGTGGGTTAACCATCAGCAGCTGACCTAGAGCAATGGCCGCATTTCAGAGAAAAGTGTGGCTTGTGAAGCCCAGCCTGCCTGAGTGCTATCGATCGACTTTTGTCTATTTCACCTGCAACCTGCACTGGTGGAAGAAATGAAAATGAGGAAAATGTTGACTAATTGGAGCAGAGTGGTCGGGAGCATAAGATAATAGAGGACTATGGTGATGGCTGGGGAAATGAACAGCAATTGCTAAGGAGCGCTGGCGGTGGGAGCAGAACTGTGAAAAGGCATGCCAGAAATTGCTGTGAATTCCAGAGAGTGGGGAGAGGAAATAAAAGATTTCAGAATTAAAGGGAACTACAAGAATATTGACTGGGAGACAGAAAAACAGAAGGATCTGGAGTATTTCTGTGTAATCTGCGTATAAGATGTCACATAGCTAGTTTAACAAAAATGTATAAATATAAAAGTTGGTGGTAGTGGTTAAGACATGGCCTGAGTACTGAGATGACCCAAAGACGGCATCTGGTTTTTTGAGGGGTTTAGAAGTCTCTTGAAAAGCCCCATCCTCAGAGTGTTGCCGTCATCTGATGTCCTTACGATTTTCTAAAAAAAAAAAAAAAAAAAAAAAAAAAAAAAAAAAAAAAAGCCAATTCACAGAGCATTGCCATTATTTGGCCAATCTTGGCACCCATTATAGGAAGCTCACTGTATCCAGCAAGTTTTTGAGAACAGTAATTGGCAATTATCTAAGATCACAGTATTGTGCGGGCTTGACTGAAACATAGAGCAAGATATATTAGAGCAAATACTGAAAGAAGTTAGGAAAATTACCAGGCACGAGTGAGAAGGAAACATGGAGCACGCAACAAACCCGCTTAGGAGTTTATTAGAGGGGGCGTGCACAGGCCTGGGGAATCAGTGTGCAGAAAGAGGGAAGAAGATGGGCGTCCACCTTTTAAAAACTGCCTAGTGTATGTGCACAAGGGGTTGACGTGGCTACGTCATACATACATGACGGGGCTCACGCATGCGCACAAGAGCTTAGCTGAGTCTTGTGTAGATGAAGTAATCCACGCATCATGTGGGTCATGCGGGGGCCCTTTAACATCCCCAGGAGCCATTAGGCACTTCCGCCTGAGGGCTTGTCTGCACCTGCATGACCCCTAGAACCTGGAAGTATCAGCCTTATGTGGCTGAAATTATTACAGTTAGGGTGCGCTAATCTGTATTACCGGAAACCTAGAAAGTCGTGTGCACGGGCAAGGCTGTTTCAAATACCTAGAGATGTCCTTTCTCGGGTGACTTGAGTATCCCCTAAGCAGTACTTGAAGGCGCTGAGGCCGAGCTGGGAACTGCTGGAGCATTGTGCATGCTCTGCCACACACATAGAGCCCTTCGCAAAGAACAGGAGAACCAGCACAAGGCAGCACTCACGGTTTGTTCGGCCCTTAACAGAAGGCTCGGCTACCTGAAGAAAAATTTCCTTAGCTGGACACAACCTAGGTATCAGTTTTTTCAGGATTGTTCCAGGAATGCCACTAAACAAGCATGAGCAATAGAAACAGAACAAAACAAATAAGACAACATGAAGACTAAGATGGAGCGGGAAGGGTCCGATTTTCAAAGTTTCCCTTTAGAGTACCTAAAATTTCGATTCTGGCAAAGAAAAAAATGTTACAAGAAACATAAAGAAGTAGGTTGCTATAGTTCACAAAAGTGGTAAATATCTGGCTGTCGTGTGCTGGTGCACGACTTTGATTCCAGTACTTAGGAGGAAGGAACAGGTGGATCTCTGTGAGTTTGAGGTCAGCCTGGTCTACAGAGCAAGTTCCAGGACAGGTTCTAAAAGACTCCAAAGCTACAGAGAAACTCTGTCTCAAAAAACCACACACACACACACACACACACACAGAGAGAGAGAGAGAGAGAGAGAGAGAGATAACTAAAAATTCAGAAATTGAAAAGTCTGAAAACAGAAATTAAAATTTTACTAGAGAGACTTAAAAGCAGATTTGAGCAAGCAGAAGAAAAGATCAGTAACACTAAAGATAGCTAAATCGTGATTAGCACAACAAAAGGATAAGTCGGCACAACAAAAAGGAAAAAAGAATAAAAATAAGGAGTACCCTGGAGGCCTCTGAGTATCACCAAGTACATCACAGTGTGCACAGTGGTACCCTGGAGGCCTCTGAGTATCACTGAGTATATAAGACTATGCACGGTGGTAACTTGGAGGCCTCCGAATATTGTCAAGTACATCAGAATTTTCATGGTGGTATGCTAGGAGAAGAGGGGTGAGTGAAGAGAGAAAAAGACAGAAGGGGTATTTGAAAAATACCAGCTAGAACAGAAAAGAAGTGGGAAACTCCTAAGCCACTCTATAAGATCAGTCTCAGGTTGATAGAAAAACCAAAAGAAAAGACAAGAACAGGACAGCATTCTTTATAAACATAGACACAAAACAATCAAAAAAAAAAAAAGACTAGCAAACTGAGTAGTCACATACCAAGTGATCACATAAACCATTCATCTCAGAAATGTGAAGTTTGATAGACATCAGAATGTCTAATACTATGTACCATATTCAAAGTAAAAACAACAAAAAATGTCATAACTACATCCAATAGACACAGGAAAAGCATTTGATAAAGTATAATCCCCATTTATCACAAACACACATGCACACACACATGTGTGTGCCAAATTAATGCAATAGAATTTCCTCAAACTTGATAAATGATACCTATAAAAGTTCACTGGTGGGACTGGAGACATGGCCCAGTGATTAGGAGCATTGGCTGCTCTTCCAGAGGTCCTGAATTCAATTCCCAGCAACCACCTGGTGGCTCACAACCCTCTGTAATGAGATCTGGTGCATTCTTCTTGTCTGACCTGCAGACAAACATGCAGGCAGAACACTGTATACATAATAAATAAATATGGTCATAATAAATAAATATGTTCATATGCTCTACCTAGACACACAGTAAAGCTATTTACTGGTGACATTACCCTCAATCTGGAAAGACTCTAAAACAAGATGAGAGTGTCTAGTCCTAGTTACTGCTGTTCAGCCCTGCCCTGGAGGCTCAGAGGTGCAGTTAATCAAGACATACAATAGAAGGCATCAAAGTTGGTCAGACAGAAACACAACTGCTTATTTACAGATGATGTGTTTTTATACATAAAAATCACAAAGAATCCACACTGAAAAGGAAAAACAGTCATCAAAAATAATGAAGTTTTTCAGTGTGTAGGCTACAAAATCAGTAATAGATGATGAACTGGATTTCTGTATACCAGTAAATAATGGTATGAAAATAAAATCAAGAAAATAATTCTATTGAAAATAAATAGAGAAAAGGAACTATAAGGTTGACACATTGAAAAATTGCAAAATATTGTTGAAAGAACTAAAAGACAACATTAAAGCTTGGTACAATCTTCATGATAAGTTTAGCTGGCTTCCTTGCAGAAATTGGCAAGATAGTCCTGACATTTCCATGACTCCCCCCGAAAAAAATGGAGTTGAAGAACATACACTTCCCCATTTCAAAACTTACCGCAGAACTGTGTTTTCCTGATAGTATGGTATTGTATAAGGATTTACTTACAGGTCAGCAGACAGAACTGAGAATCCAAATGTATGTCTTTGCCCAAGAGAGTTTTCCACCACTGCCCAGATTATTCAATAGGGAAAAGTTGTCTTTTATCAAGTGCATTCACATGTAAGAGGAAGAAATTGTGACACACACCTCACACTGAGTTGCTATCAGCCATAGATATAATTGCCAGAATTTAAAGTTTTAAATTACAGAAGGAAATGTTACTAAATATTCCTGATTGAAAATCAGTAATAAAGTTATAAATTTAAATAAGAGAATATTTTTAATATAATGTCAAAAAACAAACAACAAAAGAGAGAAATTAGATTTCACAAACCTTAAAATGTGCATGTCTCACAGGATATCAATAAGAAAATGAAAAGATAACTTGAAAATGAGAATGAATATCGTGCATTTCTAACAATGTCCTGTGGAATACTATCTGTAATTTTATTATGTTCTTCAAATTATCAGACCAGCAAATCCAGAAAAATAATCTCAGAAAATTATCAACGATAAACATTGTGACAGAATTTCAGTAATTTTAAATTTCTTTTTCTACTTTAAAAGTTTTTCTTGAGATATTTTATAATACTCAAAAATAATTAAATAATTTCTAAAAAGGGAAAAGAAACCCTCTGTGGGCACATTTTAAACTACTGTTAGCTTTCCGGCTCACATTCATTTTTTATCTGAATTAATTTTTGTAAAGATATACTTTAATGTAATTGATTCTATATTTCCTTTTTAATTATGCTGGATAGCCTTATGAGGCTATTGAGATAGTTAGTTGTAATCACTAGCTGTAATTTCCCAAGGATCAACATTGCCATATGTTATAACTTGTTCATGCCCAATGAGCTAATTTTAGTTTTGCAATTATCCACAGTTACGTGCCTCGTTGCCATGAATGGCACAAAAGAAGGGGGATCCTAAATATCTGATTCACAGAAATAATTATTACAGAATTGTAATAATTCTCAGGCATTGGATAGCTTGCTAAAATAACAAGACTTGATGTAACATAATTAACGTGAAGGATTTTTAATTCATTGAACTTTTCTCTGAATGCCTGTACCTGCAGGCAGTTGAAAAGCTCAGCCTGTGGTTTGTCGTCCCAGAGAAGTCTGGTTGTCATTGTGGTGCTACTCATCAGTTTTCCAAACCCCAAGGGCACAGTCTGTGCACTTTTTGCCAGTTTGACACTTAGTGTCACTTGTAGCATTATAAGGAAAAAGGTATATATTTTTTTTCTGACTCTGACAGCCAGTTTCTTTGCCACCTACACTCAGACTGCATTCTCTCTTACCACAAAGCACTCTCCCCAGTTCTTATGTCCTTGGTTTTTGGAAGGACGCGTTGACTGACAGGAAAAGCAGTGGGAGGCATCGTGGGAGTAATTGAGCAACAGGTGGATGAAATACGTTTCTTCCCACAGAGACACTGCCTTTCTTCTGTGTCGTTCTGTGCCTGTGAGTTCCCCAAAATCCAATACTTTATGCAAATAAACTTTCTTAGCTTGGATTTTTCCAGGATATCAGAGGGTTTCAAATAATGGATGAAGTCATAATGACATTTATTTTTACTTTCTAACATTTTATGCTGTTACTGGCTTTAGATTTCACCGCACTCTCAGAAATAAAGCCTTCCCCTTGTCTTATTGTGCAGCAGTAGAGTTCTGAGGAAAGAAGTGGCAGGTATAGACAAGCCTCAGCCCAGGAGGAGATGTGTAGAGGTACATCATGTCCCGGGTACAAGAAGGCAGGTGGAGCCAGAGGAAACTCACTGAAACCTCACCCTGCCTCCTCCTTTTTATCCTTTTCTCTCTGCAGAGAGCTTATACTGTTCTTATGCTCACATCTAGAGAACCATGGTCTTTCTCGGCATTCACAGACCAGGATGACAGAAGGAGGCACACTCCTTACCTCCAGGGTCCGTGTCTCCAGCTCATGCTTACAGAGTAAGGGGGAAATGGTGTAACAGCCAGAATGGAAGACAGATGCGATGCCAGCCAAAGAGTGTGTCTCTTCAAAAGGAGGTCACAACAGACTGTGATGGAAGGGTGGGAATCTGCACACGAGCATTCCCTCAGACCAGTAGCATAAGTGGAGGCTCTTGGTACTCTGTGGAGATGGAAAACAACAGATAGGGAGCCTTAATCTCATTTGTCTTTTAGAACAAGAAACTAATAAAACAAGTAAAATATATTATTTTAATTTTAGTTTAATTCAATCTCTATCATCATCTACCTGTCTGTCTATCATCTACCCATCTACCCCGAATTTTGGCCTTTCCAATTTGTCTACAACTTTCTTTTAACATAAAGAACACACAGGTACACAGAATTTGCCTAGGTTTATGAGCAGTTGGGTGTAGCATGAACTGATGACGTCAGTGTGTCTACATTGTCTTGGATAAGGGTCACAGCACACTTTCCACGCCGAGATGGGACCACCTCTGGGGTTCTCTGGCCAGCTTCTGATTCAGCAAGAAACTCTACCTCAAAAAATACCGTAACAAGGTGTCATCACGCTGTTCTCTACAGAGTGACCAGGATAGCACAGGGTTTGATTGATGTGTGGAGAAAACTGAGCTCCTCATTCACAAACTTTAAGCACAGGAGAACATTGTTATTCAAGGCCCCTTCCCGACATTTATGCAGAATTACTTTATAAAAACACGTGTGATTATTTGCAGAAAATAAAAACTGAGATAAAATACATTTTGTGAATTTTACAAAAACTGTAGCTAACTATTTAATGTTAGTTTTGTAAATAACAACTGGAAGTTTTGTTTTTATAAAGCTTATTTATTTACTTTTGGATTTTTCGAGACAGGGTTTCTCCATAGTTTTTGGTTCCTGTCCTGGAACTAGCTCTTGTAGACCAGGCTGGCCTCGAACTCACAGAGATCTGCCTGACTCTGCCTCTGCCTCCTGAGTGCTGGGATTAAAGGTGTGCGCCACCACCACCCGGCTAAGCTTATTTATTTATTTATTTATTTTTAAAAATCTTTTCTCATCTTATGTACCAATCCCCATTCCCACACTGCCTCCACCTTTCCCCCACCCAACCCCTCTCCACTCCTTAGAGTGGGGAAGGCTTTCTATAGGCAGTCAACAAAGTTTAGCACATTTCTTTAAGGCAGGACCAAGGCTCTCCCCACTATATCTAGGCTGAGCAAGTTGTCCCTCCTTAGAAAACAGGCTCCAAAAAACCAGTTCAAGCCATAGAGATAAATCCCGGTCTCACTGCCAGTGGTTCCATTGACTGCTCCGGTCATACAACTGGCACTCACATTCAGAAGGCCTAGTTCATGGTCTAATGCTGGCTCCCCACATGTCAGTCCAGAGTCAGTGAGCATCCATTAGCTCAGGTAAGCTGTTTCAGTGGCTATCCCCATCATTATTCAATGTTAGTCTTGTAAACGGTGACTGAATTTTTTTTAAAAAAAAGTGTTTAAGTCCTTGTTTACACAAAATGAAAGCAGTCAAATCAACTTTAGTAGTGTTCATAAGACCAGGAAGTAATTTAAAATTACCAAATAAAGAAGGACAAAAACTAACAGAGAGATGATGTAGGAGGGTCAGTCATCGGTCTATGTGTTACTTTCATTGCTTAATAGAGAGAGGAGGAAGAAAATATGAGCATAACCTTTTGCATGACTTTGGATTTGAGAAATAAAAGCAGAAATTCTAAACTAAAATTTAATTTAAGGAAAGAAATGGTTCCCAGTGCTAGATAACATTTCAAAAATTCAATTTATGAAAGAATATCGAGACTATACCAGCCAAGACAAAATAGATTTATTCTGAAAACAGCAAGAAAACATATTCATTATTGCTGCCATTTGGTAGCTCAACTGTGAACTTATTAAGGGAAATGGCTCAGAATATTAAAAAATGAATCCAAAGAAGAAAGACAATAATAAAAGCTACTAAGAGAGCAATAGAACTTCCGAGTAAAGATTGAAGTAGCAAAGAAAGCTCAGGTTTGCTATACAGTCATCCTGGTAGGCACAATGATGCTCTACAAACATTGAGTAGGTGTGAAAACCTGAGAAGGAAAAGGAGCTATCCAGCATTAGGCCACATGGGGGTAACTAACATTTACATAAGAAACTAAAAACGTGATCAGGAAAGATTCTAACTGGTGAGTATTTTAGATGACTACTTATGTTCATTCATTGATCCGTGCATTGTCTATGCTACAGCAGCTTAATTTAAGGATCATGGTAGAGATTATATCGGTTTGAAGTAAAATACATATGGTGCCAAACCCTGCTCTACACAAGTAATAGCATTCCACCCCACTGTAGACAGAGGGGTATTTAGTATCTTAGTCAACATGTTCAATCTTTAAATGGTTATCTTTCTAGAATCACTTATAGGCATATCTGAGCTTTCCACACCTTTGTGGAAATATATATGTAATATAAAAGCAAATATTTGCATTTAATTAAGTGTCTCTGGGGCTAGAACTTTAGCCAAGTGAAGCAATGTTTTTCAGTGCTTACATGATTCACTAAAGATCAATAATGACTTCAAGAAAAATCCATTTTTATTGGAGCAGAGTTTTTGAAAAATGGCAGGCATATTTTAGAGGCAGTACTCTGAGAGGCAACATCTGGCTTCCAAACCAGTCAGTGAGTTTCAACTCAGACTCATAGCATTAAATCTTACTCGTCACTTCTCCACCCATCAGAGGGACCAGAGCTGAGGCAAATCTGTGCAAGTTCAATAGGGTTATTCTGCCTCCCTACCTGCTGTCTCTGTCATCCAAAACTATTATTTCTCCTCTGTGTATTCTTATTCATTAACGATGTGCTACTGAGTGGAAATAAAACTGTTTTCAGTGCTGAATTAGTAATACATTTAATATTTACTTTGTCCAGTGACTGTCAAAGTACACAAAAATACAGATATTCCTGAGAGAATAGCATTTAATATGCAGATATATGCTTGGCATCTCTCAGATATTTTACATAAATTTTCTCTTTTCACCCTTCCAATAATCCGGTGAGGCAGATACTATGATGACATGTGTTTTTTAAACCAAGGCAAAAGGGAAAAGATAAACTACCCCAAATCACATAGTAATAATGGTGGGCTCAGAGTTCATATTCATAGCATTGAGTCTATGTTTAATCGTGACATCACTGCTTCTCAGTTATTATCTTCCTAATAATCTTTGAATTATAAATTTTGATTTTAGAACTTTAGAACAAAGCATAACAAAGTATGAGTGTGTTGGAGAATATTGGCATTTAATACATATGTATAAATTGTTTATTTTGTGTTAAATAAACACTCAGGGGCATTCTATTCCTATAACCCTGTTTCATTCTTGTAATGGTGTTAAATACAGGATTTGGTGGTCTTATTTTATAAACCAGGAAATCAAAGCTTTAAGAGGTTATAGAATTTCCCTGTGTTAAACAGGTAAGATGTAGCTGCTAGAGTTCCAATTCAGAGTAAATTGTTTCTGAATATATCTGCCCAAGAGACTCCTCTTTCCTGAATCATCCTCTAGACAGCTGCACACAGTCTTTCACAAGAGTGCTGTCAAGTTGTAGTCACTCATGCTAGTGGAGAGCTTTCCATTAATAGCCCAGCTGCTCTGAGCCGGATCTCTGCTGGTTCAGGACATCCTGGTGAGCTGGGTCATGGATGAGTGGAGCTGTAATTGTGCTGCAAGTGTATTTCTATTTGTCTGGAATAGACGAGGAGTCTAAAAAGCATGGGTCTGGACCAGTGAGTATCTTTTCAGGGAACAGAACAAGCAACTGTGAGCTACAGGCTGGATTGAAAATGCTTGGGGAATAGTCTCGGAGCCTACATTAGCAGCTATCATCCAAGAAAAGGTCAAAGAGTTAACTAATATATATTGCCTATCTACTGTGTGTTGAGAAACTATATAATTTCTATAATTCCTCAAAATCACCCCCATTTTGTTAAGATATGAATTAATGCTTCCAAAAGATGAATAACGGGCCAATAGTTCCGTGGTCAGACACAGACCTGGGTCTTCTGGCTCCAGAGCCCATGACTGTACTGAACAACTTTTCTTCTACAGAAAACCTTGGGTATAAGGAGAAAATGCAGATGTCAGTGTCACTACACAAGAGTGGCTCTTTTCAAATTTCCTTGAATACTGACTGCAAAATAAAATGAAGACAGTAGCTATTCTTTGCTCTTGTGGCCAAAGGTGGTGTCCTAAGACAGGTAGAATTTAAAAAAAAAAAAAACAAAACAAAACAACAACCCATAAGAGCTTCATTCTGCTTTGCAAAATTTGTAATCAAAGAACATCCCAGGGCACGTTTGTTCCTTTGGAGCCTTCTGTTTGGTGTTTGGTTTGGTCACGAGGCAGAAAGGAGCATAAAGCACAAGGTAGGAGTTGAGTTTCTACTTGGTTCGTTACTGGTTGCTTGACCTTGGGTGCCCTTGGGACAGCTCAGAGCACAGCTGCTCTGTTGTTCCATGGTGGTTACCTGACTTTCCTTGAAGATTGTGAGGTTGAATGAGTGAGAAGATTGGTTGCCAAAGTTCGTGGTATTGTTTCAGTGAAGAAGTGTATGGCAGGCTCCGGTCGCGTATGGCAGATCCCAGCTGTGTTCTATTGGGCATGCAGCTTCTGAAAATCTGATAAAAATAACTGAGTCAGGAATTGCGAACCACATACTATGTCAAAGATAACCTGATATCCATTTTCTTTAGGGAATTTATCAAGTTTGGCTTTCAAATATTTCAACTGGCCTAATGCGTTAGAAAGACCACATGAACCCAAACTAGAAGTTCCTGTTCCTGTTTTTAACTAACCAGTTATGTGACTTGAACAAATGAAGTTTGCTGTGTTTCTATTTTATTCACTTAAGAGTGCATTTTTCTTATCAATTGGAATTGCTATGATGATCTTTTGACAATGCAAAATAACAAATTTGAAAATAGATTGTAAGACAATACAAATATAAATCTGTTAATAATTAAAAGGAGCTATTGCCCACACACCAAAATGTTTTACTATTCAATGACTCCACTAAGCCATTTTTGAGTTACAGTATATTTCATTAGTGGTTCAAATAATGTCATTGACAAGAACTTAAATTTGCACAAATAGTAAATTATTTGCAGTATTGAGGAGAAGATGTGCATTAATGTTCTAACATCATATTGACCTATGTGGGTTATATAAACATAATCAGCTGGTCTTAATAACTTCACAAGGTAGTAGCTAAAAATAATATTAGTAGATATATAAACTAAAACATTTGAGAATTGGTTGACAAAGCAATATGCCTAATGCTGACGTATTCTGAGTGGATCAATGTGATTAGGAGAGGTTTTCAGAAAGGCAATTCGTTTCCTGAATTGCTCATAAAAACCAGAGTACTATAGAATTCAATCAAAAATTACTTTAACTACAAAAATACTTACATGATTTAAATACACAGAATTAAAGACATATTCCTTGTGCCTCCATGAAAACAGTCTTTTCTCTGAAAAGATTAGGTTTCACAGTGCGTGTTTTAACTAAGTTAATATGGGCTTAATTTGATCTAATACATTAAAACTCTTGTTTTCATTCTTGTTCATAATCTGTTGGTTCTGATATGTTAACCTCTTGATTTATTACTTGTAAGTTCATTTCTAGGTTCTAGTAGCATTTTTAAAGATTTATTTTATTGTTATCTATGTGTGTGTCCATGGTGGTGTCTAATTCCCCAGAACCAGAGTTACAGGTGGTTATGAGTTGCCCAGCAAGAATGTTGGGAACAGAACATGGGTCCTCTAGAAGAGCAACACGTACTCTCTTAATCACTGGGTTATCTCTACAGCCACCTTGAATAGTTTTTGTTTTGTGTTGCTTTATGCTTGTAATTGTCATATTGTTTACTCTTGATATATGAAAGTATCTTGAAGTCTTCTTTTTTTAAACAGCAGGCTAGTTAAGCTGGGTATATTGTAGCAGAACAACTAGAGGGTTTATTCGTATAGCCACTTGACCAAAAAATGATAAGAAACATAGTTTATTAAACATTTGTAGAGTTTTAAATCCTAATATTTGCTAAAATTATCTTTGACATACAGGCACCCTTTCTGAGAGTACCTTTCTTGCTTTGCTCTCAAAATCACCCATTTTTCATACCAATGGGAAAAGCTACCCAAATTCACCCTCAGAAAATAGAATTGCTCTTTATACTCCTTTAGTGTTTGTGAATTTGTTCTAGTGTCATTCTAAAGATCCTCAGCCCTTCAGGAGCACAGCATACGTGAAGCTCAAACAAAGAAATAAGCTCGTTCAGAAGTTATACTGAAATTTAACCGTTAAAAAACTTGATTTGAAACCACTTATTTAAATTGTTAGTAACGTGTAGAACTGGGTTTGCTAACTCCAGAAAGCAGACAAGGCAAAGAAAAATAAACCTCAATCTGCTTCAGAAGGTATAACTGTAGTCCTTTGTGCAAATCTGTATGATTTTGTGTTCTCTGAGCAAGAACAGAATAAGGACATCAGCAAAACTAGGTGTAAAGGGTAAAAGCTTTCTCGTTTTACTGCCTCTCTTTTTACACGTCACCAAATGCCATTTAGGTAAGACTTAGTCTGTTCCCCCTTCAATGTTAATAAAGTGGTTCTGAAAGGACTTACCACAGATTTAAGTTGTCTATTATGTCGTTTATATTTACTATAGTGCTCACTAATCTTTATAACAACCCTCTGAGGAGGCACGGTGGTCTACACTTACAGGTGAGGAGTCTGTGGTAAAGGCAGTTAGAGAATGGGCTCTTCATCACTCCCCTACCTTATCTTCATGTAGAATCACCTTGTTATTTTATAAAGATTGCCACCAAGAGGGGAAAATGGAAACAGAAAGTATTCACTCATTAAAACTAAGCCTTGATAATGCCCAAATACCAAGCAGTAAAGTCATAGTACACATTATAGAAGTCATGCTCAGAATCAGACATTGCCATTCATTTCCAGTCAAGTGGTGGTGGTGCACATCTTTAATCCCAGCACTTGGGAGGCAGAGGCAGGATCTCTGTGAGTTCGAGGCCAGCCTGGTCTACAGAAGCTACTTCCAGGATAGGCACCAAAACTACAGAGAGAAACCCTGTCTCAAAACAAACAAACAAAACAAAACAAAACAAACAAAACATTCATTTCAATGGCACATGGTACAGGAACAAAACAAAGAGTGGTTTAGGGCAGCTAATGTAGCACGCCAATGCTTCTCTTATTGCAGAAGTATCTACTCCAGTTCAAGAGTAACTTAGGAGCCCATAGCACTTGAAACAGAAGGAGAGTGCCCACATTTTTTAGAAAAAGATTTATTTGGGAAGAAAACAAAGAAAAAGAAAGATGCTTTTAAAAGGTGGGATCACAAAATTGGGAAGAAAGATGGTGGAAGAGAGCCTCACAGTGGAGAATGATGGATCTATATCCTTTGCCACGGCATCTCAGCCAGAAGACTGCAAACACAAAGGTCGTGCCTGACGATCCAAGGGGATGTCAGTACCAAATGGTAGGGAGATATGTGGCAGCTGGGAACTCTGGCAGAAGCAGGTCAATTCTGATTAGGGCCAGCTTCTAGCATGGATCCCCCACAGCTCAGACTGCTTGCTCTGTTGAGCATCAATGCTGCCTTCAGCTTACAAGCACAGCAGTCCTCTTGGGATGGCTGCATGCTGCTTGCCCTAAGGGATGGGGGATACAGTGGAGCTGACTCTGCCTGGAGGCAACACACACAAACATGGAGCTTAACTAGCCTCAAGCAGCAGACATCAGGGGGTGAGGAGGTGCATTGTAGCCAGGAGTTTGCATGAAACCTAACCCCCAGATGTCTTGTTTAGATGCAACATCACCCTGACGCAGGGCAACAGCAGGATTTCCAAGATGAGTCTTGGTAACAGTTCAGTTTTTATGGTGCTTGAGAAACCAGAAAGTTTGAACCAGACCAATGACTCTGCAATGAACATTTGCATGTAAAGCTATTTGGGGAAATGATACACACTGTGTGACCCACTGCAGCTTCCTGTGTCACTATGATAAGTGAATGTGGGATAGAGAGGTGGGACAGATGGAGGAACAGAGTGGTGTGTGAGTGGTGGAGAGAGGTGGAAATGCAGACTCAACAGTGGTGGACAAGGGAACACGTCATGGCTGAATTTAGCTGACAGGGCAGCAAGTAGCAGCCTGGAGCTTGCATAGACTCAGCCCCGGAACATGCTGTCCAGCTGCATGGTCACCCTGGTTCTAAGCAATGATAGAATGTTCAAGATAAAGAACAGTTCATTTTCTGAATTAGACCTTCTCAAAAGACCTCTGTGGTCCTTGCTGCCCATAGAGGCCATATTAGTATCTGTGGTCTGCTGCCCCAGGCCATGTTGAAACCTGAGGATGCCCATGGAGACCCTGTGGATGTCTGAGGCCTGTACTGATGCCGAGCACTATGTTAGGGTCTGATGTCCTGTTGCAGGCAAGGCATTGTTGATGTCTGTGTTCTATGTTTCCACCTAAGACACGGGATGCCCATGGTCTGTGCTGCCACTGAGGGTCATCCAGATGTCTGTGATATGTGCTGTAGCCTGAAGCCATGTTGGTATCCATGGTCTGTGCTACTACCAGTGGCCATGTTGGTGTGAGTAGGGCGGGCTAACACCAGAGACCACCAGCATATCAGTGCCCATAGCCTGTGTTGTCCTGGAAGTCATGTTGATGTCCTTAGTATGCTGCCACCAAGGGCAAAAATGGTGTCTGTGGCCTGTGTTTGATAGAAGGCCATGTTGATGTCTGCAGTCTTTACTGAGACCATGTTGAAGTCTGTTGAAGTTTAGTCATGTACTAAAGCTGGAGACCATGTGTCTATAGTGAATAAAGAAGCAATGAACATCTATGAGTGAATGTATATGCATGTTTATAAATGTGTGGGTATATATATGTATATTCATATATATGTGTGCATATATACATATATATGTGTACACACACACACACACACATATATGTCACACACACACACATGAATATAGACTTCTTTGGGAATGTGCCCAGAACTTGGACATCCAGATCATATGGTATATATATTTCTGATTTTTTGAGGAAAGCCCACACTGATTTTCATAGTGGCTGCATAAATTTACACTCCCTCCAGTAGAGAAAAAGTGTGCAATGTTCCACACCCAGGCCTACATTTGTTGTCACTCTGGTTTGTTTTTGTTTGTAGACAGAGACTGCTTGTTAATTTCCTAGCTGCCCAGAATAATAATTACAATACTGTTTGGCCAATAGCTTATGCATATTTCTAGCTAACTCTTATATCTTGAATTAACCCATTTCTATTAATCTTGGTGTCACCATGAGGCTGTGGACTACTGGTAAGTTTCCAGCAGGTATCGCCCTGATGCTGCCTGCTCTCTCTCTCTATCCCTTCCAGCCTGGTTATATTCTGCCCTGCCATAGGCCAAAGCAGCTTTATTCATTAACCAATAAAAGCAACACATATACAGAAGAACTTCCACATCATCTTCCCTTTTCTGTCTAAATAAAAAGGAAGGATTTAACTTTAACATAGTAAAATTACATATACAAAACAGTTATCAAGCAAGAATTATAGTTACAATATTTAGTCCATTTACATTTGGGAAATTAAGGAAATACTCTATCATCTATCCTATCTTTGTGAGTCTAAAATTTTATATCTAATTTATCTTTTATAATTATAACTGTCCTTCTTCAATGTCACCAAACACTCCAGAAGGGTATAATATTACCTAAGTAAACAGGAAGTACATTGTAAGCAACTTCCAAAACTCTAGAATTGACAGAGACATCTCGCTACCTGGACAGTCACCCGAAGTTTTTTGTAACATTGGGGCATCCATCTTCAGTCTAAAGGCCCATAGTATCTTGCAGACTTTTCCATGGTGCAGGAAATTTGAAGATCTGTTTTCCCTCATACTGACAAAGTTTGTCAGTCACTTTCTTCTGTGTCCTTCAGAATGTCTGGCAGACTCACGAAGTAGGAATCCTGAAGGACTGTCTCACCTTTATGCAAGTTCAGCAGTCATTTTTCTGTGGGTCCTGCATGTCCAGTTCATACAGCATTACATTAAGCAATTCAGACAAGAGCAGTTTCTTGCTCAAATGGCTAGCAAACTCCATAAGGAGCCTCTTCAATGTCCATCATCCTCTTGAAGTAGATTGGTGCTGCCAGGAGCAGATGTGTCTCATTGTCATTAAAAGTTCTAAGTTCTTAAAACATTTTAAATGCCATATTCTGTTAGTCTTGAAGAACACCTATTCACCTGAAATATATCTCTGTACATCTAAAAAACCTAACATGACTACAACTTTGATTATTACAGATGACTACCTATTAACCTATATTTCTTAATTGTACATTACATTTTTAAATGAGATACACAAACACAATGCCTTAATAAGAGCAGAAATATACATAAAACAAAACTGACCTTAAATTTCTATCAATAAACCAAGATACATACCAATGCAAAGTATTCATCTCTATAGCATATCACCATTTAAATTTAAACAAATATTTATAAACAATTGTTTAGAGAGTTTGGGCATTGTTCTCTAGACTACTTCCTGCTGATTGGGGGTGCTGTTAATCTGGTCTTTTATGGGATATCCTGTATGGTAGGTCCATCTCAGCCAGCAGTCCTGAAGCTGTGATGAATGTTGAACCATTTGGACCATTGCTTTAGGGGGTCTTGTCTGATCAAACCGTATTAGCCAGTAAGGAATCCACAGCTTTCTATCCTCTGTGAAAACAAAAGCAGAACCTCTTTTTCAAAGCAACATATCCTTAGATCCATATTTTGAAGTCAAGATACCTTAAAAATGTTGGTTTAGCTTAGCAGCCCATACAATGAAATGTCTCTCTGTACTTAGCTCATTCACAGCCAAAAAAAATTCCCAAAAAACCACAATAATATACATAAGCCAGACTCTCTGTGTATTTGCCATCTTTATGTGGCTTATTTTTTTTTGCTCTATTACTTTTTAATATTTGTTTTACTATCTTTACTCCTTTAATCTATGACTGTTTGTACTCTGCCTCTTTAAAGACTGTTTTATTTTTTAAAACTATTTCTTTTTATAACTGTCTATACTTTTTCTTCTTTTTCCCAAGCCTATGTACAATTTTAAACACATTATGACCCCTTCAGAGGTTTATTTCTGTCTGAATCTGTCTTTATTGCGTATCTGACTAGAAGTGCTTTAAAATGGTAAACAATGTAGTTGCAGTGACCCTGGATGCTGGCTCCACCTCTCTCAGCTTTTCAACATGATGGAGATACCTTTACTGCCAGCTCTGGGACACTCACGACCTCAACTCTGGGAAGCACCAATGAGCACATAAACCCTTTTTGTGTGACTAAAAGCTAAATCTTTCATGCAGCATACTGTGTGACCTGGAAATATTTCTGTGTACAGTGGTGGAAAACCACCATGTTTCCCTGCCTGTGCACACCTAG
Organism: Chionomys nivalis; assembly: GCF_950005125.1. NCBI lineage: Eukaryota > Metazoa > Chordata > Mammalia > Rodentia > Cricetidae > Chionomys > Chionomys nivalis. The sequence continues at coordinate 16,796,530 of NC_080111.1, read as the reverse complement.
CAAACCTGATCCAACTGCTTGCCCACATAGAGGTGCTGAGCAGCAAGCATGCTCTCACTTCCCTCATAATCTCAGGTAGACAAACAAGTACCCAGACCCAAAGTGGGTGGCAGGTCAAGCGTGTTAGCCCCATGTTGGGTACCATTTTGTATTTGGAGTCAGTTTATTCTTTCCCAGCTGCCCAGACCTGAGTAATCACACAGAAACTATATTAATTACCACACTGCTTGGTCTATTATCTCAGGATTTTTATTAGCTAACACTTACATCTTAAATTAATCCATTTCTATTAATCTGTGTATCTGCACGAGGCTGTGGCTTACTAGTAAAGGTCCAGCGTCTGTCTCCTTTGGCAGCTACCTGGCATCTCCCTGACTCTGCCTACTCTCTCTCTATATATATCTCTTCCAGCCTGGTTATATTTTGCCCTGCCATAGGTCAAAGCAGCTTTCCTCATTAACCAATAAAAGTAACACATACAGAAGGACATCTCATATCATTTGCTTGTTTATTCTTGATCTTAGTCATACTGGCTGGGATAAGATGAAATCCCAAAACAGTTTTAATTTGTATTTTAAGGATTTTATTTTCAGGTACTCCTCAAAAAATTTTCCTGAATATTGTTTGGCTCATTTTATCTCTAGAACTGCCCTGATGGAGCTTGGAGCATTGATGTTCCTATATACTCATGTGTTAGAGTCTTGGACCCTAGGACCTTTGCAGATGGTAGAGCCTGTAGGAAGAAACGGGGCCTAAAGGAGTTCTTCAGGTCACTAGGAATGTGCCTCTGATGGAGATTTTGGTATCCTCTTTTCTTGTTTTTATTCTCTGCCATGAGGTGAGAAAACTTAACTGTGAATTATAAACTCTGTCATTTATATACAGAAATACTGCTAATCACTGTTTTTTAGCAACCAGAGTCATTATTTATAGTCCTTACATATTCTTGTAAGAGTCAAACAACTGGTTAAACTTCCTACGTATAGAATGACCTGAGAGTTTTGTTAACCTTTTGCAGAAACTGTACCTCCTCTTTCCACTTGATCACCTGGCCAGACTACTTTGTTTTCAGCAGAAAATGTGACTTAAGATGTAAGTCTCTCATACACCAGAAAAGACAGGCTTCTCAATAAATATTATGTTATAATTGAGACCAAACATTTAATATTAATCCCGTCACCTCTTCAAAATGCCATACTGTATTTCCTGCCATTTCAGTGAAAGAGAATCGCACCACACAGAAGAGTTCTTTTCCCTTTGAAACCTAAACATTGGCATTTGCTGTGAATAGCATGGAGTCAAAGTCCTGCAGAAAATGAGTCGGTCAGTCACATATAAGAAACAGCGTCATAATTAGAATTCCCCTTTGCCTTTTAACAAACATGCAGTGTTTCAGGGATAAGAAGAAGCTACGGTTGGGTTGTTCAAGATCTCCACAAGAGCAGTTTCAGTGTGCACTCCTAAATGTGCTCTAGAAAACAAGAATATTGTTGGGCTCTTCCTAGAGTTTCTTCGGAGCTGCTATATTCTGAGCACCACATGATCATGTCCAGATCTGAGGCCAGGGAATTCTGAAGTGAAACACAGCTGTCCTGATATTTTTAAGAAAATTGTTAGGGAGACACTATGTGCAATCAGTAAGATTGTTCTTTTTCTTACTCTGTTTCAGAAGACAGAAACAATTTGTAAATGCAGAGTTGGTGTTCAGAATGTAAATTGGCTAGAGAATCTGTTTACGCTGTTAGATTTATGCATAAAGTGTAGATGCACAAACAAGGTCTTATTGACCTCAGCAGCTAAGCAGTGATCCAAAACAGACTCGTTGCATTCGATTTCATGCAGCCACCCAGCAGTTTTACCATTTCAGTTTTAAGGGTTGAATCTCTTACTGATTTAAAAAAAAAAAAAAAAAAACTTTGAGAAATACGGATTATCTCTCCCTCTAGAAAATTTAGCCAGCACTTAAATGGGTGTTGATCTAATGTTTAATGCTGGCATTGCTTAGAATGTAATGGCAGTTAGCATTTTGTTTGTTTTTTTTCACGGTCATCCTGAGAAGAAAATAAATTGCCCTGTGTTACACTGCTAGTAAATGTTATCGCCAATTAGCATATAATTGAGACCATGCTGGAAACAGTAAGTACACAAATGGATTTAAGAGCATGAAAAAAAGTCATCAATTGATGTCCATCTGAGCAGAGCCAAGGATGTGGAAATAAAAACAGTAGGATAAGCCGGGCGGTGGTGGTGCACGCCTTTAATCCCAGCACTTGGGAGGCAGAGGCAGGCGGATCTCTGTGAGTTCGAGACCAGCCTGGTCTACAAGAGCTAGTTCCAGGACAGGAACCAAAAAGCTATGGAGAAACCCTGTCTCAAGAATCCAAAAAACAAAACAGTGGCATGAGAAAATGAATTTTTAAAGCCTACCTGAAGGACACCTGCTCTTTCAAAGAATGGTTGATCATTTAACTGCTCAGTAAGTACCTGCCTGTTGAATAAGTTCAGTTTGTAATGCCTGTGCCCAGTACTAATAGCAGAAAGTATTCAGATGTAATTTTTCCCTTGAGAGCTTGGATAAGTGGCTGGAACTCTTAACCACACTATCAATGATGCTTGATTCTTATTCTTTCTTACACCAAAACATTACATGAATCCTCTGTCTTGAAATATTAGTTTTCACATTCCTTTTAAGAAAATTACCACCAGTCATAAAATATCCTCCAACTTCTAGTTTGTGTTTTCATTGGCTGTAATAGCTGTTTTTATGCTTCTCAAGGCTGCATAACATTTCTGGTTGAAAGAAATGGAAACATGTTCAGTGTAAGTAGGAAAACTGATAACAAATTAGATTCACTTTTAGCGTTTCTGTGAGGGCAAACAAACATGCCAGAGCATGAAGACTGTGGACATCCTACCACTGTCTCCAAGACCAAACAGTGACATTGCATCCTGCAGTGGACTTAGGGGCCCAGGTCAGTAGAAGCCTTCTGCTAGGCATTGCATTTGGCTACAACATAAAGGAAGGTTGAAGTCCTAACACCAACATTTAAGAAGGTGGCCTCGTTTGAAATTGGATGCAGATGAAACTGTTCTGTATTTGAGTAGGTAGTTCTTCTTTCCTTTGATTTGTTTTATTTTGTGTGTTTGAATGTTTTGTCTGTTTGGTGTGCCTGTGCACCAAATGCCTGGTACCCGAGGAAGTGGTGAGACTCCACGTACGTGTTGGGGATTGAACCTGTGTCTCTTATAAGAACAAGTGCTCTGAACCATGGAATCAACTCTCTACTCCCAGACTCATGCTGTGGGAGCTCCTTCCACTCCTTCAGCCAACAGCCTTTAAGGTAGCAGTCCACTTGGGCGTGGTCTCTTATAAATGCAGCTGTAAAGCATGCGCTTGCTTCTTTCTTCTGGCTCTAGACTCTGTTTTTGTTCCCCATTCGTGCAGAGGATTGTGATTTAGGACAGTGATCTGTTAGTCTCCCCTAAATAAATAACCCTTTATTATATACAATTATCAACTAGTATGGGGTTATCTTGTATCTTCTGCCATCAGACTCAGGTAGTTGGCCCAATATTGACTAATATTCTCTTACAAAGTAGAGAGAGCTATGAATGGTGGCACATATCTTTTATCATTCAGTAGGCAGGGGCAGGCAGTTCTCTATGAGTTTAAGGCCAGCCTGGTCTACATAATGAATTTGAGGATAACAGAGACAAAGCATAGAGAGATAGTCTTTAGCCAAGGAAGTCCAAAGAATGCTGGCAAATACCAGAATCTAGAATAGAGTCAGGAGATGAAGTCTTTCCTACAGGTCTCAAAAGGTACTAGTTCTATTAAAGCTTGACTGTGCTCATCTACACAACACAACTGGATGGCAACAAACCTGTGTTGTTTAAGCCACCGAGTTTGTAGGACCTCATTAAGGTGACCAAAGGAAATGAGTATCTGACCTGCTACCATATCACTTATTCCAACCACTATAAAGAGAAACTTTTCCTGGAACCTCCTTCTGAGTCACCAGTACTCCTGTGAAAGTGTGGAGAATCATTTGAATGGTGAATCTGATGTACATGCTAAAAGGAAGGCTGGGGAGGAAGGATATGGCATTTTCATAAAGTTTATAAGATAGGGAATTTTCATAGATGAGGAGGAGGCTCACATGCTGGGCAAACAAAAGGAGTCATACATGTCCAATAAATTCAATGTTGAAGTTATCAATGTAGGAGCCAGCCATGATAAGCTAAATATGAACATATCACCCAAAGGAAGGTCTTTACTTCCAACCATTATCACCTGCCAGAGTAGGACTCAGCCATCAATAAATTTAATGGAGACCTACATCTCAATAGTTTACCCTGAAGCAATACTTGGTTGTAAAAAGAACCATAAACTGAGATTACCTGAGCACCACCCAAGATCAGACCATCCAAAGGAAATGCCTAATGTTCCAACCATTGTAGGTAGGATCACCTGCCAGCACACTCACCAAGACACCCCTAGACAAATGTCAGCCAATCAGGGGTCCTGAACCTCAGAAACCCCTCACCCCCACCTTTACTACTACAAAACCCCAACTCTAACTGAGCTCAGGGCTCTCCGTTTATTCCAATACGTTGGACACGCGGAGAGACTGAGTTTGCAAGCTTGCATAAAATAAAGGCTCTTTGCTTTTACATACGGGACTATTGAGTTCTTGTTGACTTTTGGGGGACTTCACAGATTTGGACATATCAACATTAAGAGAGGTATAAAAACCCATTACACTAATATCACAATTAATGCTGTTTTCTATTTTTAAGGCATTTAATGAACAAATTGGTTTTGTATTGTATGGTGACATATATAGACCTGCAAACTTAACCCTTCGTGGATTTATTAAGCCATGACTCATGTTTCAACCAATTATTACAGCCTTTATACTTCCAGCTATCTGTTCACAGAATTCCAAATATTTTACTCAGGTTACAATTTCCCAGAAGGCATTTTAGTAGTGCTTAAACCACCATAACCCCTGTGTCAGGTGACTTTTTAAAGTATGTTTGTAATTTGATGAATGAAATAAGTATAAAATTGTACCATTGGATTTGTTTGATTGACATTTGTTTGATTTTTAGAAGAAAATACCATTTTTCCAATAGTGGTTCATAACATTCATTTTCTTGTTCTATTTTGTTTGAGAGTCTCACTGTGTCCTAAAGGAGACATAATCAACCAAGTGGCACTAAGTCACCATTACCATTGATGCCAAAGATCAATAAAGAAAATGAAACATCCAAGAAAATAATCCTGGTAAAAGATTTCGTTCCTTCAAAATAATTTCCTAAGTTACATTAACTGTGAAGCTAGCTGAGGCAGTTCCATCCTCGGGCATGACTAATATGTAGTAGCCAATGGTGAGAACATTGATGAATTCAACAAAATCAATGTTACCTTTCATTGCTATCTTTTATTTTATTAGTATTTTCTATTGTTCTACTTAAGAACATGAAATCAAAGCTCCATTATTTCAATATTTCTTGAAGAGGCCGTACCAAGAGCAGCTGATAATTTATGAATCAAGGGCTTTACATCAAGTGAAGAAACGGAAAGTTTACAGAGAACTGAGATACAATAAAATCAGCTTCCTAAAAGTAAGGGAGGTTTTTGAGAATTTAGGAGAAGAATTAAGCTACTTTAGAAGTTGTTGGTTGCAGGAGACTCACATAGCCTTCAAGGAAAAGTATGATTTCAAGGAACAGAAATAGAGCAGAGTTATTCCAGAAAGCAGAAAAAGCATGAGAAAAGGACAGATCGAGAAGCATGAATTGTGTTCACAGAACCGTGAGTGTTCATAGCTAATATTCTAAAGAAGTGAACCCTTCTGGTCTGTCAGGGCTGTGCTCACCCTGTGTGTTCATTGTTGACTGCTGAAAGCAGGCCTGGAAAACAGGAACCATGTGATTTCACTTCATTGGTAAGAAAATAGGCTGCAAGAGGTCACACACTTTACCCAAAGTCATAGAGCTCCAAGTGGTAGAGTTTATAGTTTGAATATTATTCAGATGTGAGGAAATTGTCTGATACATTAACATTGGCAGATCTAATATTGTTGCAGTTTAAGTTACAACTTGAATGTTAAACAAGGAAAAGGATAATATTTATTAAAATCTTTTGATAGTGCTTAGCTGTTGGTGCAAGAAAATTGAAGTTCATTTAGTAGAGGCAGTGGTGCATTTGTGTTCTGAGCAGAAGAAGGGCAAATTCAAAGCACTTCTTTGGAAGAATAATCTAATTTTTGCATTGGAAAGAGACGCTGGTGCTAATGCTAAGGTAGAAAGAATCTGGAATCAACAAATCAAAGAAAGTTAGCTGTGACTTTGGCTATTTCAAAGAAATATATCCAGAATTGATTGTCCATGAGAAATTGAGAGAAGGAAATAAAAGATATATGTCCATCTTATATAAGAATTGTGACATGATATGAATAATATTAGAAGAGATTAAAGGAGATTATAAAGTTGATTTTAGACATGAACTTTGAGATTTGAATCAAATATCTTAAGGAACCAAGAGAAAAATGAAGCTAGCATTGATTTGATATTCTCCTAAGTGGAGATAATAGTTGAAGTCTTAGATACATGCATATCCAAAGACAGCAGAATGAGATGGAACCTGCAAATGGGAAGGGAACTGGGCAGGGAGTTATACAGATGAGTAGTATTGTGTTCCAGTGGCTTATTGGTGTGATAAACTGAAAGAAGGGACCCAGAAATGATTAATCGTATTCCCATCTGCAGATGACAAGTGTGGAAATAATATACCAAAGGATCAAAGCAAGGGAGAGGAACAGTTCACTCCTTAAAGCTTTGGCTCTAACACCACAAATTCCATGAGGCCAGGACCAGGTCTGTGGATGACTTTTACCTTCCTCAGCTGGATTAGCTAAGCAGCTGAGAGCCAATACATAGTAAAGGCATTTGTGCTGTCTTTTAAGACTGACAGTCAGGTGATCCTAGTGATTCTGTTATACAGAAGGTAGAGGGCCAGAAAGCTGCAGGGGGATCCTATCCATAGGACCAATCTATAGGCATAGTGGTAGACATAGCAACCTTCCCGCCTCTCATTGGAGGAATGAGAAACTGGGTTAAAGAAAGGCGATAACTATCGACTAGTTGCTTTTGTTTTATTATGAGAAGAAGAATTTATGGAAAAAGGATGATTTATTTTGATTTAAAGTTTCAGAGGGTCTCGATCAATTATGGCAGGGAAGGCCTGGCAGAATTTGTGGCAGCAAGATTGTGTGGTGGAATTTCTTGGCATCATCACAGACCAGGAAGTAGACAGTGGTTAGAAGGAGAGATTGGGCAGTAACCTCCAAAGCTGAACATCTACTGACCTACTTCTGTTGGTCATTCTCTAAAGGCTCCACATCCTCCCAAAACAGTGCAAGTGGACCAAGTGCTGAAATGCAACCATGTAAAGACATTCGGATTTAAACCAAAGTAACTGTCGACTGCCCTGCATTTAAATAAGAGTCAGGGTGGATAGAAAAGTGGGCAACAAGGAATCTTATTAAAAGGAGGAGTTGGAAAGAAAGGTGGCTACAGGTTCTAAATTCATTGTAAGGTGAAAATGGAGAAAGCCGATTTTACTTAGGTTTTAGGTGGCTGTGATGACTTTCTGAAGGGTGAGTCTAGTAGAGTAGTAAATTTAAAGTGAATTGATAAGATCGAAGATGAAGCAGAAGGCAAGGTGATTGGTATAGATTATACTTGTGGATGATTTGGGTTAAAAGGAATCAGAAAGATGTGCCAAACTTCATGGGCATATTGAGGCTGAGTAGTTTATAGTTTCTGGTGTGGGAGTCCCTTCTGTGTGCTGTGATTACCATTAATGAATAAAGTAACAGTATTGGCCTGTTGATAGGGCAGAACTTAGGTAGGTGGGAAGGACTGGACTGAATACTGGGAGAAAGAGGGTGGAGTCAGAGGGACGCCATGGGGCCAATGCCAGAGTCAGACATGCTGAAACTTTGCTGATAAGCCACTGTCATGTGGTGATACACAGATTAATGGAGATGGGTCAAATTGTTATGTAAGAGTTAGCCAATAAGAAGTTAGAGCTAATGGACCAAGCAGTGATTTAATTAATATAGCTTCTGTGTGGTTCTTTTGGTTTGGGGCATCTGGGATGAACTAGCGTATTTCTCCTCCTACAAGTTTCTGTAATTCATTTATTGGAAGATAAAGAAACTGAGAGAGAAGGATGCAGTCAAGCTAGTATAGTTATCCACACAAAAGAGGAAAATCACAGACTCAATGAAGGAAGAACCTGAAGTTCAAGAGACAAGATGGTATTAAGAAATACTCCATCACTAAATTTTTCAAAAAAGAAGAAATGCGGAAACAAGATAAACATAACTATAACCTGGAAGGACAGCTCTATTCCTATACATTTAAGGGGGAAAGGCAAGACAGACAGATTGAGAGTAACACAGACAAAAGGTTCTGGCCAGATGAGAAAATTTATGACAAAAAAATCTTGTCATATTGCCACTGATTTTTAGAAGATGGTGCATAATAATTCAAGGTCCGAATGAACTCATTGGAATAGAGGAAATGGGTTCAAAGTGTGCTCTATGATTGAGCATCCCATGGGATAGGAGAATGTCTTTGAGAAGGCTCCGAAGATGATTTTACTCATAGAATATTGAGCAGAGGAATTGAAGTCCTTTGTGAGTGCTGGAAAGCCTTAGCAAGGAGAGAAAGAGATGATTACAGTTATCGTCACTGAAAACTATTTACAGACCAGTAAATGGAAAGCCCCCTTTCCATAAATAAATAAATAAATGGAGAAATAATAAGAATAATTTGCCAAAGTAGAAAGAAATGGATAGGGAATGGCTGTAAAAGTCTGACAGTTTGTGTCTTTCTCTACTTCCAAATTAATACTTTGACTTCAATGTAATAGTTTTAGGAGGTGGAACTGTAAGAAGTGATTAAGTCATAAGAAAAGGGCCCTTCAAATAAGATTAAAACTCACCAAAACCTAACCATGCTTCCCCCTACAGCAGACATCCAAGCTCCAGAACTGAGAGAAATGCTTCTGTTGTTTATACTCCGCCCACTCTATGGTTTCCAATGTAGCTTTAACTGACTAAAATGACTGTTTTTGCTGTCTTCATAGGTATCTATCCCCAAGTAAATTACATCAGAATGCGCATGGCTTATGTCGATCAGCTTACTTTGATTAACTTCTTTTACACAATGGCTACGTGTGAGTTCTGGTACTTTACTGTTTGAACTCAAGTCCTAGTCCCACTGTGCACAATCTTTTTTATAGAGGCAAGTTATTCTTATTGTCCCTCAGCTGCAGATGCTTTATCTGTACAACAGGTATTACTAATATAATCCCAACTTTGTAACTAATGGAGATTAAGTATATTTCATCAAGAAGGGTCATGGGATGACAGCTAGTACCCTTTTGCTAAATATTCTTAATTATGGCAATGATGACGCTAGTAATGCAATATATTGGAAATTCACAGGTGAATAAGATTAATTCTGTATTCTCAAGGAACTCATAGGGTGTTATGATGGATATTAATACATTCGAGAAAACTAACACAAAATAAAATTTACTATTTGAAAATTAGTTACTGTTCCTCATACAATATCTTAGACAGAGGAAACAAATTAAATGAGAAAGCATAAAGAAATACCCTGCCTTCATGGAACTTGGAATCTAGTGAAAGAAGAGAAAAAATAAGGGACAAAGAAAGTAGGTGTAGTCTCTCCAGGGGTGATACCTGTTAGGACAAGGACAGAGAACAGCTGTAAAATAAAGGAATGCTTGCCCAGATGGTGAGGTGGAGGGATGTGTGTTGAATAGAGCCATTCACATAAGCCCCTGAATAAGATGCTTGGTTATGAAGTCATCAGAAGAACTGCCGTAGCAACACAGAGGTGACACATCCAATGTTTCCTTGACATGGTCTGGCCAACTTCTTCAGGCTTCCCAGACCTGCTAACAGAATTTAAAAGAGACAGCAACCATTAAAAAAATTCCACAAAAAAAAAAAAATAAAAAAAACTAGAATGTGGAGAGAATGGACAATGTAGGGCTTGAGCATTTTTTTTTTTAAGAAAGGAGCTATTGTGTTCCCTAACACACTCTCCTAAAACAAAACCTCATTTTAAAAAAATAGACAAAAATCACAAACAACAACAAAAAGGAATTGGTGTTTTGGATAAGAAATCAATATTTTTTTTTATATTCAGTGTCTTAAAACCGTGGTTGCTTTACCAAGTATGTGATACATCAGTGTCGTGCAGAAATTGGCTTTCTGATTGAGTCATCTTTTTATAGACACTTGTTGTGCAAGAGAGAGCAGAGCCCCAGTTGGCTCAAGGATCTTTTGCTGGGGAATCAGAGGGCTTTTTGTTGTAATTCACAGGAGTGTTACTGTGTGAGGTGCAGAAAGAAGAAAGGCTTTCCACTGAGGCACAGAGGGGCTCTTATGGGATCTGTTCCACAACTAGGCAGCTTTGAAATTTGTTTCAAAATGTTCACAGATTTCTATCACAGAGACGGTTGAATAGGACGACCACAGAAGGCCTGCAAAAAAATGATTAACTGAATACGTATACTGTGTTCCCCCCCCATACAATATATCCAAATATTGCTTTATCCAGAAATGTTAACCAACCAGACCATTTTTAGTTGTTCAGCTGGCTGGAGGAGGGGACAGAGAAGCTGCTGACCTATCTAAAATACACAGGACTACCCCCTGCAAGAATTATGAGGTTCCAAAAGTCCATTTTGCTAAGGTAAAGAAATGCTATGTATTGCACAGAATTGTATCTGCAAAAAGAGAGGTACAAACATAGAGTAGGTAAGAGACAGAGAAAACTGGTACAAACAGTAGATAACAGTTCCCTTAAGGCACTGAAGGTCTTAAGGGAAACGCAATGCTTTTAACCTCGTAGAAACAGTGAAAACAGGTTTGGGAGCAGAAAGCAAGCATGCCTGGAGTTGGGATTGTACTGATGGAGTATGTTTACACAGAGCCACACAGACATGACTTGAGGGTTTTCATGTGTAGCCTGGTGACCTTTGCTAACCTAAATATATTAGTCATTTTTTTTTCATATGAGGCGGTAGCTGATGAGAGGTGGCTTACGGAGGGAGGATTTATCTGGGTTCATAGTTTGAAGGGTACAGCCCATCATGGCAGACAGGTATGACGCGTGCAGCTTCATGCTGGTGGGATTGTAAAGTGGGAGACACAGGTGCAGAGGAAGAAGTGTTGGCCAGATCCAGGGTGGACTGAAACCCATAAGCCACAAACCCTACTTCCTCTGGCTGGACGCAATGTCGAAAAGGCTCCCCAGCCTCCCAAAACAGATCCACCAACGGGGGACCCCAACTGGTGAAGCCTGAGCCAGCGGAAGACCATTTACATCCGGATTTTAGTGCTAATCTTGTTTTCTCATTTTAAGAATTAGGAATTTCAGGAAGTCAGGACCACAAGGGGTGTGCCCACCCACTGAGACAGTGGGGCTGATCTATTGGGAGCTCACCAAGGCCAGCTGGACTGTGACTGAAAAAGCATGGGATAAAACCGGACTCTCTGAACATGGCAGACAATGAGAGCTGATGAGAGGCCAAGGACAATGGCACGGGGTTTTGATCCTGCTTCATGTTCTGGCTTTGTGGGAGCCTAGACAGTTTGGATGCTCACCTTCCTAGACCTGGATGGAGGGGGGAGGACCTTGGACTTTCCACAGGGCAGGGAACCCTGACTGCTCTTGGGACTGGAGAGGGAGGAGAAGAGGAGTGGGGGGGGAGGGGGAGAGGGGCGGGAGGACAGGGAGGGAAATGGGAGGCGGGGAGGAGGCGGAAAATTTTTTTTCAATTTAAAAAAAAAAGAATTAGGAATTTCTTCCCTTGTCTGCTAGAAAGGTTGAAGGGGTTAGTGTCTTCAAATACTGCTGGTCAAAGCACCTACCCTTTGCTCAACAAATGCTGGATGTATTTATCACTAGCTAGGTAAGGACAAGACAAACAACTTTAGTAGCCTGCTGCTTTGATACTCAAGTGTAAGACAGTCAACAAATGAAAGAAAAATAGCAAAATTTATTTTAAATGTTTTTCTTAGAGATACAGCTTCTTGATCGGCATTAACTGTATTGCTAGTTTCTGGCATTGATGATGCAGTTGTACTTATATTTCCAAATTCAAGAATATTTAAGGAACTCTTTTAACTCTAATAGAAGATTAATTGGTGGGATGATTTCCTAGAAGACGCTCACGTGTGTGTGTGTGTGTGTGTGTGTGTGTGTGTGTACATATATGTAGAGAGAAAGAGAGGGAGTGATAGAGGAGAGACAGAGTGAGGGAGGAAAGGAGAGAAATAGAGAGACAGACAGACACACAGAGAGAACCAAGGGAGGGGGTTCATCTTTTAACTTTTATTTACAAAATAAACAGGCTCCCATTCTCTTCCAGCTGTCAATCATATTGCCCTGAACATCTGAAGCTACACATGGAAGATAAAATTTCAGAGTCTCTAACTGCTGTTCAATCAATACTACCTATTGCTTCTGTTCACGATGGCAAAATTACAGCTTCACCCCTGCAATGGAGTACGAACCATTAGCATCCCTCCAAAGATGTGGTCGTTTTAGGATATTTGCAAGTTTATTGTGTGCGATTTTCTACACTGTCATTTGAGCCTATTGTTAAAGTATCTGGTTCTGGTATATGGTAGAATTAGCATTTCTGGAGATTATTCTAAATAAAATTTTGACCTAGTGATCTATACGGTGTTCCCAAACCAGTTTCAAAACACAGTGAAGCTCCTGAAGAAAAGAAAATTGGTATTGTAGAAAGGCCCAGATAGAGAGCAGATCAGAGGGTGTGAAAACAGGTGTGTGTCACAGGTAGCTTTTGCCTGACAGCCCCACCTAGTTTTCATTTTCTGAAGATTTATTTCCTCAGTGCATATTCTAGTCTTTGAATAAGTCTAGTTTAATTTCCAATGAAAGGTTAAAAAACTCTTATTAATGTCCAGTTTGGGACTGAATCTCTATTTGGCCCCATAGCTGTGAGCTATGTATGACTCATCTCTCTTTCTCTCTTTTAGATGCAGTTCCTTGAAAGAGGGGGAGCTGCGTTTTATTAGTCACCCCCACATGGCACAATTTATGGTACATAGTAAATACTCAAAACGTTTAATAACTTCAGTGGGACTAATGAATAATTATTACACTAGGTTCTGAAGATTAAAAGAGTCTCTCAAAGATATTCAGTCTGCTGAATACAGAATACAACACCCGGGGATGTGAGCTTTGTCTGCACTCAGTGAAGGCTATGAAGGCCTAGAAGAAGGTTTGGAAAAAGGGAGGGAGCAATCGTACCATATTCTTTACTGGCTTCAAGGAGGCCAATCTAGTTCTCAAATGAAACCTTTGCAAATTTCCAAGTTAGCCTTGTGGATTAGTATATTATTCTTCCTAAATCTAATATAAACGTCATCGTCCACTCTACAGTAAACTGTAGAAATACATGTAAAGAAAATAAAAGGGGCTGGAGAGATGACTCAGAGGTTAAGAGCACTGACTGCTTGCTCTTCCAAAGGTCCTGAGTTCTATTCCCAGCAAGCACATGATGGTGGCTCACAAGAATCTGTAATGAGATCTGGCCTGCCAGCATACATGCAGACCGAATACTGTGTACATAATACATAGGTAAACTGTTTTTGAAAAGAATATATAAAATACATATAAGCCGTAGCATTAGCAGAGGCCATATGTAGTACAGTAGGTTTCTTCAATGTCTCTTGTAATGACTTTATACGTTGACTTGTTCTTATGGTCCTTGGTAACCCTACACCATCCTCCTCTATGACTTTCTTCATTTTACTTACCTTATGAAGTAGGAACTACACCATCCTCCTCTATGACTTCCTTCATTTTACTTACCTTATGAAGTAGGAACTATGCAGTATTTGTCCTTCTGTCACTGGCTCAACTCATTTAGCAAAATAACATCTAATTTCTCTCATGTTGCTGCAAATGGTGGGATTTCTTTCTGCTTTAAAACCAAACCACATTCTTCTGTATACACATCCACTGTGAACATAACTTATTCTTTAGCTACTGGAAATAACGCTGTAGTGAATGCAGACAGCAGCCATCTCTTCAAGACCCTCATTTCAATTGTTTTAACATACGCCCAGAGTATTAGTTAGGGTTTCTATTGCTGTGATGAAACATTGTGACCAAAAGCAAGCTGGGGAGGAAAGGGATTATTTGCCTTGCACTCAACATTGCTGCTCATCACTGAAGGAAGTCAGGACAGAAACTGGGGCCAGGGTTCTGGAGGCAGGAGCTGATACAGCGACCATGGAGGGATGCTGGTTACGGGCTTGCTTCCCTTAGCTTGCTCAATCTGCGTTCTTCTAGAATGCAGGACCACCAGCCCAGGGATGGAACCACCCACCATGGTCTGGGCCCTCTCCTGTTGATCACTAATTGAGAAAATGCCTGATAGCTGGATCTCATGGAGGCATTTCCTCAGCTGAAGTACCTTGTTTTCTGATGGCTCCAGCTTGTGTCAAGTTGACAAACAAAACCAGCCAGTACACCTAATAGCAGAACTGTCAGATCCTATGAAAATTCTCCTTTTAAAATAATTTACACTGTTTTCCACAGCGGTAATAGCATTTCACATTCCCATCCCCAATCAATAAGTATCCTGGCTTTTTCATGTCTTCAGAACTCCTTGTTTTATTCCTTGAATATTACTAATGGTAGCCAGCCTAGCGAGGATGAAGGCATATATAGATACACGTGTGTAAGCTCTGAACTTTTGATTTGGATTTCCTTGATGACTGATAATCTTGTGGGCATTTTTTGCTATTGAATTTTAATTGTATGAGATATTTATATATTTTAGACTGTAGCTTAATATCTATTTCAATCCTTCTTACAAAATTCTAGCTTCACTGTGATTCTCCGTTTTAGCCTCTTTTTGGCTTCCTGAGTGAAGTGGTAACTCTAGCTATGTGTCACCAGTCACATTTGGAACAGGATGTTGTTGTAGGTGGTGATTTTTGTTTTGTTTAGCTTGGTTTTGTTTTTTTTTTTTTTTTAATGAGAAATGAACTGGTATGCTACATGTGTAATTGAATGGAGTGGAAAACTTTAAGAAGCAAAGGAAATCTGGAAGAGAAAATATACAAAGGGTTAGAACTCTGACGTTTTATCAACTGTTATCATGAAAACAGGGCGATTTATATCTGAGAATCCATATTTGTGGCCTACTGGGTAGAATCTGGGTTTTGAGGTTGATAATTCCCTGAACATATCTTCAGCCAGATGGTTCTGCAGATGAGGTGCCATCTGACCAGGCAATGTTTAGTTATACTATTTAATTCTGTGTTTATTAAAGCTTTTTCTCTCTGGCAACTTACCATACCTTTTTAAAGCATTCCTTGGAAAACTGCTGAGATTTGGATAGCGACTGATTTTTAAAGTAGTTCATTAGGGATTCCAGAGAGCACTCCACCTTCTCCCAGCCTGTAGAGGGAGGCAAGCATTGGGCTTCTGTTGCCTTGCCACACACTCCACCCCTTACATCAACATAGTTGCTTGTGATCTTTAAGCCTATGCCTGAATTGCCGCAGTACTGAGAGGTGGTTTTGTAGTAATGATCATCAGTAATCTTGCAGTGAGTGACTGACTGAGTCAGGGGTCCACTCTTTGACTTGATTTATCTCAGGTGAGTAGCGATAATCAAGCTATGCCTGATCCTTGGTAATCATGATTCCATTTCCAGAAAACACATTTGTCTTAACTCAGAAGAGATAGGTCAATGTGATTGGTAGACATGGGAAATTTTGTGGTCCTACAACCCACTGAAGAAAACAGAAAATAGACAAGATAGAACCGTAAGTGTTTTTCAAAGCATACACGAGAGCATTATATAATATTACCATCCACTAGCAACCCAGGATCAATACTGGAAACATAGGTTAAAGAGAATGAAATGTCAGAAGACATAGGAGTCAATGAACACTATTTCCAGTGCATGGATGTTTGGCCCTCAAAGTTTATATGTTCACCTGGGAACTCTGATCACATTTTTGCCACTAGACATCAAATACTCAATTTTTAAATTATTTTTATTTTATTTATTTATTTTTATTTTTATTTTATTTTATTTTGGTCTTTTGAGATAGGGTTTCTCTGTAGCTTTGAAGCCTGTCCTGGAACTTGCTTTGTAGGTCCACCTGCCTCTGTCTCCCGAGTACTGGGATTAAAGGTGTGTGCTATCACCACCCAGCCAAATACTTAAATTTTTGACATGAAAACTCTGTTTATCACCACTACCCAGCCATGTCTACCACCAAAGATCACACACTTATATCAGAAATATCCAGAGTTATAAAGACCTCCTGAGCATCTAACAGGAAACCCAAAAGACTTTAGACAAAAGCAGAGCAAGTGGTTAAGGCACCATGTGTCACTAACATGGGCTCATAGTTATGACATTTCTTCTCCCAGCGCATCTGAGTCTTGGTGGCTGGGAAGCAGTTGAAGCAAGGGGTCTGTGGTGCCCCTTCCCATTTCAGGGTGAAGCTGCATTCCAATGTTTTCTAAGTGCTGGGGGCTTACACTTCCTGCATGTCAGTCATGAAAGTAAACCTGGAGATGTTTTTCAGGGGCCATAAAAAGCAGAACACCAGCTTTTATTTCAGATGCTGACAGTAATGGAGGAACATACAGAGAACAAGACAGAAACTCTAGTAATAAAAGGAGTATTTATTGTAGCAACATCATAGACTTATTGAACTGAGAAGAGTAATACAAGACCATCTCCCAAAAGTCAATTGATCATCACCATGCACTCTAGATTGTTTGGCCATTTTATGTAGGTAAGAAAACTGTCATCTAATACACAGTTAAATACTCTATAATTGGCTCTTCCTGCTGTTCATCTAAAGAGGGAACAAATGGGAGGCGGGCAGGGCCCTTTTAAAAGTGAATGTGCACAGGAGGTGCTCTTAGTGACTGCAGCTGAGGATGCATCCTGTCAGAAACCCAAGGGCAGGCCAGCACAGATGCCTGGATACTAGCAGTAGCCACGGTTATTGGACTACAATATATACTGACAGAGTCTAACTTGCCATACTCTCTCTGTCTGGGCTTGGTTTACGGGTAACTTGGTAACTTTTCGAAGGACTATTTGTCATGAGTGTGGTGAACTCTCTGTTTATTTGAATATACTCTAATGCTAACCCTGAGTTTTATAGCTCGGAATATTGTGGAGTTGCTTGTGATGGTGGGTCTTGCTGTCTTTAATGCCTTGTTATTCATGCATGCCAAGCTGTATGTATGTAGTTATCTTACATGTGTATTTATTCTCAATCACATGCACGTGTCTTATATTAGTCAAACACAGGTTGTTTTTTTGTGGAATTTAAGATAATCAAGCTTCCAAGCTTCCATCTTTAACGTAACAGTTAAGACCATGCGTTTTGAAATCTGAGTTCCTGTGTTCAACCACAACTTCCTTTTTAAACATGTGCTTTGGGGGAGCCACATCATTTTTTGTTTTCTTCATTATTTTTATTTTCTTGCTTGCTTGTATGAGATAGGATCTCTCTGTTAGGTAACCCTACCTGTCCTGAACTTGCTTTGGAGACCAGGCTGACCTTGAGTTCACAGAGATTCACCTACCTCTGCCTCCGACGTGCTGGGATTAAAGGCATACACCACCGCACCCAGCGTTCTTTATTGTTTTAGTAGTACACTGAGAATCTCTGCCGTTAGGGTTTTTGTGAAGATCAAGGGAAGTAATCGACTTAACACAGAATCTGGCATACAAGTCAGTGTTAAATCTTCCTTCAGCATCTCATCTGTGTACATACTGATAGTCCTGAGAGGAGGTGTGCAACTACCTGGCTATTTCTATCTTGTCTGACTACTGAATTTGTGTGAAAAAAGAATAAGAAAATGTCCAGATTTCTAAGTGGGTGGCTCTTTTTCTTCATTGATATCCAGCAAACTCGTGTCTAGGCAAAGCTGAAGGCAAGGCATGGAAAGTTGATTGTATTCTCTCACACGAGTTTTAAGGGGGCTTTACACCGAGTAAAGCTGCAACTCCTTAAGTATTTTTCTGGGTATTCCTCCGTATCTTACTTAGCAGAGCAGAGTGATTTAGTGCAAGGCTCTTGTCCCTGATGTGTTTCATCTTCTGCAGAAGGGTCAGAAGACACTGTTCTCATAGTTAGGAAGGCTTACAGAATTATTGTTCAAAACTAGATATGGGTTTGACAGAATGCCTTGTGGGTCAGTTTCTATGAATTTTACCTAGCAGGGAAATATCCTAAAAATAAATGAGAAAGAAATCTTTGTATTGAGAAGTCATTTTCAGAAAAAAAAATGGTAACTTGAGTTGAATTGACTTAAGGGGTAAGTTCCCCATGTAGTAAGGGGAAAACATTCTGTGGAGTAAGGAGGTAAGTTACCTGTGTAATTTTTTTTTGCCCTTTACTCATCTGGAATGGTCTCTTACAGGAGGAACTATTATCTCAGGAGGGAAGGGGCAGGTAGAAAATCAAAGATCCAAATGGTCCTAGAGGTGGTGCTTCTTCCAGATCCTGCAGACTACGCATGTTCTCTGCATGCTTATGCATCCCTGAGAGAAAGTCTTCATCATAACGCAGCTAGGTCATGAGCACTGTTAGAATATTAAAACACACATACACACCACACAAGCACCACACACACACACATACACACATACCATGCACATATACATACACACTCCACACACATGCATACAAATACCACACACACACACCATGAACATATACATACACACTCCACCCCCACACACAATACACACACACAAACACCACACAAACATACACACATACTATGAACATATACACACAAACACCACACACACATATACACACCACATAAATACACACATATGCACACACATCACACACATACACCACACACATGTACTATACACACCACACACACAAACACAGCACACACACCATACACACACCACACCACCCACTACATCACACACACCACCACCACTACCACCACCACCAACAACAGCTACAAGAACACAACAGATCCTTATCAACTAAGGATCTTTAAACTGTCCCTCCCAAAGCAATGTGCTCACTCTGATGAATCCAGTGAATTCCTCAGGAGAATTTTCAGAAGCTCAGAAAACACTACCATGGCAGGCATAGTACTAGAGCCTGCGGCTACTTCCACGTTTGGATCTTGGCTGCAGCCTTCTAACACCCTTTGCTCATTCCTGCACTTTACTTTTAGCCTCTTGTATGACCAGAGAGCAGATGATATGCAACTTGGGTCTCAGGCTGCAGGTAATGCTCAGGGGCCCGGCTGTGTTCTTAAGGCAGATATAAGAAAATACCAGTGCTGTCTCTGAAACTTCTGATAAGTTCCATTATTCCTAGTTTTTTTTTTTTTAAAGAAAGTCATAAATATTCTTTCTCAGCGTTTTGGGAAGGATTTTAAATTTTCACTTGTTAGTCAATTAAAACATGTGTGGATGCCAAATCCTGAACTGAATGAGCCAGCTAGGTTCCTTATAAGTTGGTGCTGCCGTTGGTCTTCAAGGGCACTGGCATCTTCGTAGAGTTTGTGTCTGTGTCTCTGTTTTGTGTTGTACTCAGTAGTGTTCAGTAAAGTGGCTACTTCTTAGTCCCAGATGTTACACCATAGGCACGAATTCTTTGCATTTTAACTTCTATGTTCCCTAAGGGGAACCTTTCCCCAGAATCCCATCCTGACATTTAACTGTTTCCTATTCCATTTGAACATTTTGATTGTTTATGGAAATGTTATTTTATATGTTATGTATCTTTGTATCCATCAATTTAAATATATAGGAAACCTACTTATATAAAAACAAATAACCAGAACATATATATATACATATATCATACATACATGTATGTATACTATATATGCTGTTCACGCACACATATATGATATATACTGTAATACACATATACATGCTATATATATACACACTGTAAACACATATATGCATATATGTGTGTGTATATATGTTGTACTGGTTAGTTTTTGTCAATGTAATACAAACCAGACTCTTATGGATAAAGAGAACCTCAGT
The DNA here is from genome assembly GCF_950005125.1 of Chionomys nivalis. Lineage (NCBI taxonomy): Eukaryota > Metazoa > Chordata > Mammalia > Rodentia > Cricetidae > Chionomys > Chionomys nivalis. The sequence continues at coordinate 16,776,348 of NC_080111.1, read as the reverse complement.
TGAGGAACTGCCTCCACCAAACTGGCCTGTAGGCATTGCCTGCGTGGCATTTTCTTTATTAATGACTGATACAGAAAGGCCCAGCCCACTGTGGTCTGTGCTATTCCTAGGCAGGTGATCCTCGATTGTATAAGGAAGCAGCATGATTAAGACAATGAGCAGTATTCCTCTCTCTGGTGTTTGGTCTCTGCTTCAGTTCCTGTCTGTGGGTTCCTGCCTTGGCTTTCCCTTGATGATAGACTGTGTCCAAATAAATGCTTTTATATCCAAGTAGCTTTTGGTCATTGTGTTTATTGTCATAGCAACAAAAGGATAACTAAAATACACTGTGTGAATTTGGACCTTAGCACACCTGACTCCATGTTAGAGAAACCAATGCACCATTCTGACCTAAAAATCCAGCACATAACTACACCTGCCAAAATGAGAACAAAGTTTAATCCATCATAGTCCATAGCTCTGAGAAAGTCCCTAAATGTACCAACCTTGCTTTCTGGTGTCTGTGACTCTGCTTACTGATAACTGTTCTCGGTAATTGACATATGTAAACCAGGGATGGTTTTGTGCATAAAAAGTCAAGAATAATAAGGGTTGTGGCTACAATTTTGGCAAGTTCCTGTGTAAATCACTTTCTATTGGGTTTAAGAGTCCATACGTTCTCTGAAGGAAATGCCTTTCAACAATCAAGTTGAAATTGTCAGCTTATTTATCATTATATCATTAACTCCCTCTCCTCTCACACAGGAAATCTATCTTTTATGCAGTTTAAGTTGAAATATGGTTTATCGTTAGACTTCCAAATACATTTAATGAGAAAGAATGTCATTTTCAACGAAATTTTTATTTGTCAAAGCTATCTGTTCCTCTTCAAGCCAATGGGGACACCGTCCGCCATCACAGTTTAGCTGGTGGATTCTTTGTCTGTGCTTAGGGGCTGTTCCTAAAGGATATCCCTCTCTTTCTTTTCTCTTTCTTCCGCGTATCATTGGCTCATTCTTGTCTGCAGTGCTGGATTTAGAAGTAACCGGAGCCAAATTTCAAGGTCTCACCCAGTAGCAGGTTCATCTCGTTCCTTGGCAGGCACAGGCAGCCCTTTATATGATGACTCTATAATTACCCAGTTTTGGTAAACACACATTATTTAGCCAGTGCAGAAAAATGGCTCCTTCAGAGCCATTACATAGCAGTTCATCAAGTAAATAGTGATTTAGCCATTTTCATGAAAACTGTGTGTTATTTTGTTGATCGTTTGTCAATCCACTGCACTCTGCTAATTCCCTTTACTCCTTTCTGAGTGTTCGGAAGCCTCTTTTGGAAAATCATTACTGTACTGTATGTAAACAGTTCGATGCTCTATTTCCATGTAAAACGCAGCTGGTGTGATTATTTTTATAGATATTTCTATTATGCACAGTCTCTCAGTGTTGGAGATAACAGGACACAGCACATGGACTATTAAATTGAATAGTTTTGATAGAAACAAAACTTCTTGATTGTATTTTTTAAAAAAGAATAGAAGAAAATGCTTGGGCTCTGGCAATATTTTTGTCTGATCATTTAAACTTGGAATAAATTAATGGCAAAATGGTAAAACCCATTTTAAACGATGCTCTTAGTCTTTCCCCGCTGTCTACAAACAGGAGGGCAGAAGGAGACTGCACTCAGTGCTGACCGAGCTGTCTCACTGAGGCGCTTTGGGGATTGAAGCTAAGATGGTGTTTTATTTACCTTTCAGAAAGATTCATTTCCTTCAGGATGGTAGTGCAATAGGGGCTTGAGGTATATCTCCCTAGAAGCAAGTGCCAGAAAGTCGACTTCAGCCCAAAGATAAAATTCATGGAGACTCTGGTGAGGAACGTGGGCTTATTTGTTTCTATAGTGATGGGCGATGCAGGGATGTCTAACAGAGCATAGGAGGTCGATGGAGTCCCCATCCTCGGCCACACTGTGCTGCTGATCCTGGATGGAAAATGTCATGTTGCTTCTTGTTTCTTCCCCTGGTGACGTGGTGTGTATTAATGATGGGTGTGATAATCTAGGTTTATTTAGCAAATCTCGGTAGGACACAGAGAAGCCCGAAATTAGAATGAAATCACTCAAGGATTTCAGACACAGGACTGGACAGAGAACAAAATCTCTACTGCTTTTTATGTATGAGCTGGCAGTGACTCATAAATCTTTATGACTTTTATTAAGAAAGTTGTCTTAGCCCATTAAAATATCTAAAATAATGATTGCATTCTATTTCACTAATCCATGTACAATTTACTCAGATCAGAAGCCCGGCCTGGAGAATAACGTCTCCATGGGACTTTCCCATCATCCTTTGGGAGGTGGTTGTTATGCATGGATCGGCAAAGTGCCCCCAAAGCCAACAAGGACACCGAGTCCCGCACATAAAAGCAAAGAGCCTTTATTTTATACAAGTTTGCACACTCGGTCTCTCTGTGTGTCCAATGTATTGGAATAATGGGAGAGCCCCGAACTCAGTTAGAGCTGGGTTTTGTCAGACATTTGTCTAGTGGTGTCCTGGTGAATGTGTGCTGGCAGGTGATCCCATCTATAAAGGTTGGAGAGTTAGGAATTTCCTTTGGATGGTCTGTTCTTGGGTGGTGCTCATGTAATCTCAGTTTGTGATCCTTTCTGCAACCAGGTATTACCTCAGGGTAAACTACTGAGACTCAGGCCTCCATTAAACTTATCATTGCTAGGTTCTATGCTGGCAGGTGATAATGGTTGGAAGTTAAGAACTTCTTTGGGTGGTATGTTTCTATTAAGCTTATCATGTCTTCTGCTATCCTTCTAAGTGTTCAAATGGTAGTGAGGTTTCCATCTTGCATTTATGTAGCTCGAATTCTAATTGGTCTTAATAATAAACATCCAGAGTCAGATATTAGGGGGTGAAAGCTGAAAGACCAAAGAAGCAGAGCAGCCAGTCACTAGTTCTTATCTCTACCAAATCCTCAGACCCCAGGGACAATCCTGTCTCCAAGAATCCTCTCAGACTGAATCCTGAGCTCATCTTCTCTTGTCTTACATTCCTCTCTCCACTCAGCCACACTTCCCATCTCCACCTTCCTAGTGCTGGGATTAAGGTGTGAGCCACCACCGTTTGGCTGTTTCTCTTTTAGACTGATTCAATCTTGTGTAGCCCAGCGTCGCCCTGAACACACAGATTCCTCTGCCTCTGTCTCCTGAGTGCGGGATTTAAAGTGTTTGCTATCATTACCTGGCTTCTATGGTTGACTAGTGTGGCTAGCTCCACACTCTGATCTTCAGGTAAGCTTATTTGTTAAAGCACAAACAAAATATCATCACATATTACTGCTTTATGTGAAGCTTTATGCTATTTTCTCTAAGAACTACAACTTCCAGAATCCCAGGAAATTAACCTGGTCCTTGGGCAGGTGGGCTTACAGGTTAATTTAGGGTCTAGCGTTGAACTACAATGCCCAGCATTCCCGGAAGTTACCTGGTCTTTGGGCAGATGTGATTTACAGGTTAACTGACGTTCTAACAACAGGCAATCAGAAAGCTGAGCATCACACTGTGACTTCAGCTCCTTCATCTAAGCACAGCAGGATTCCCCTACAGTTTCTGCCCACTTTGTTCCTTTGTCTTGTTCTCTGGCATCTGAAGCTCTGCCAACACCCATATAACCAATCCTCGGCTAGATCTTATAAGTGCCAAGAGTGGATTGTGCTTTCTGAAGAGTTATTAGTACAATATATTCAACCCTACATTTAAGTATCCCTCAGTAATTGATAATGTGACCGAGTCCAGGATGTTAGTATTTTCTATGAATTTCCCTAAGACAACAGATTTCAACAGAAAACAAAGCTAAAGGGTTAGGCACTGGACTTCACTACGAGCTTTCTTTAGAGAAGCAACTATAAGGAAAGGGGAGAGACAGGGACACTGGTCTCAGATCAAAATTCTTGGCACAATCCTTTGCCGTCGACAACCCAGGTGCCGCTCTGGAAGAACCGGAAGGCAGAACTAGGGTGAGAGGGCTGTTTTTAGGCCTGGCTCCACTCCAGCCTTTCCCTGGGTGTCTCAGATCCACGTAGCCTGGCTCAGAGTGAAGGGTACTTACTCACAGGTGCCAGGGAGGAAACAAGAGATATAAATGGGTAATGTATTTCTCTTCATTTTCCACCTATTTTGTGTTTGTTTCTGGATTAATTATGAAATCTATTGTTTGAACAAGGGGTATTTCCTTTGCATAGTATTTCCCAGGGCAGCATAAAACCATAAAAAAAATGTTATTTGATCAGATTTACAACCAGTCACATTTTAACCAATAGTTTATAAATCTCAAAATTTACATTTTTTGAACTACAAAAAAGCAATATTGTTGGACTATGTAGAGATATTTCCGATTTTGGTCTTTTAAATATGTGACTTTGGGAGTCCTGGCAGCGGCCAGTGGGCACCTCTGAATTGAAGGAGGGAACCAGGAAAGTTCATCATGGAATATGGTCTCATTGCAATCATTGCCCTCTTCCAGGACAGAAAATGTCAGCATGGGAAACAAGGGAAATGTATAATGATGTTCTGTGTCTTTAAAAGACAAGAGATGCCCACTCCCTCCCTCCTGAGGCAGGCAGGTCTTCTTTCCTGCTTGCAGCCTGTTCTCTCTCTTTTCCAGCTCTCTCTAAGAGGCAGCTTCCGTCTCTTCTCTTCTCTTCTCTTCTCTTCTCTTCTCTTCTCTTCTCTTCTCTTCTCTTCTCTTCTCTTCTCTTCTCTTCTCTTCTCTTCTCTCTCTTCTCTTCTCTTCTTTCTCCCCTCCCTCTTCTCCCTTCCCCCTCCATAACCCCCCTGAATAAATATCCAACCTCACCCTGCATGGCATGCCTATCCATCTGTCTCACCACTGACCAGGACGCCGCAGGGGACCAGTCACCTTTGGAGACCTGTCGCATGGTCTAGTGTTGCTACCTTGTATCTCCCTGCCCGGGACCAGCCACAGCTCAGGGACCTGCAGCCATCCCTGCCTAGGATGGGCTGCTCTCAGGGCCCACTGCCTGCCACCACGTGGCCCGCTACTACTGCTTGAGGACCTGCAGCGTTTCTGCTGTGTTCTGCTGCCAGGGATCCCACGGCATTTTTAATTAATCCATTACAAAGTGATTCTACACTGTGGTGCTTCAGACAACTGCACATTTATGCTCCCACTAAAAATGTTTAGACAGTTTGAGAAAGACCAGTTCTCCCACCTCCAGCACGTGACCTTGTGCGTCTGGGTCTGTCCCCACTAGGTCACCAGTTGTACTCAGAGCCACGGTTGCACCTGCATTTCTACCAGGTTGACCCAGTGGAAACAAACTGACTTTAATTTGACTGTTTATTTATTTCATTGGGCCAAGGCTTTCCGGATAAATAGAATGGGTGTTTGAACTAATTGTCATCCTTGCCTACTGTTTAAAGGGATTGTAGCTGGAGTTGACATTTCTTTTTTTTTTGTTTTGTTTTTATTTTTTGTTTTTCGAGACAGGGTTTCTCTGTGGTTGTGGAGCCTGTCCTGGAACTAGCTCTTGTAGACCAGGCTGGTCTCGAACTCACAGAGATCCGCCTGCCTCTGCCTCCCGAGTGCTGGGATTAAAGGCGTGCGCCACCACCGCCCGGCTTGACATTTCTTAATGGGAATAAAATGCAAGCATGTACACGTTCACATATGGCATCTGCCCACATTCAGAGTAGTAGGTTTTGATTTCTTTTCTTCCTCGGGAACTGCATTTCTGATGCATTTCTTTAATTCGTTCTCACTTTCGACCTCCTTCCAAACCTCTCTGCACCAGGAGTAACTCAGTTTTTCAAGTTTCCATTTCTCCCTTAGTCTCATGTTGGAGGTCTCTTTCCCAGCATGCCCCCTCCAAAGTGTTTATCCTTATGCTTGTACCTTATTGTACCTTCAAAAGTGAAGAAGGGTGTTTAAAAGAAACCCCACACTAGCTCTGAATTGAGAATAATAGAGGGTTATTTATTTAGGGGTAGATTCACAAATCACCACAGCTAGAAAAAGAGGCCAGATGTGTACTTTACATTAGCATAAATAGTACAAGAGGCCATGCCCAAGTGGGCAGGTAACTTAAAGGCTACTGGCTGTAGGAATTCCTACAGCACAATAGTAGTGTCTAAAGGGCAGGACAAGGACACTGACTTTGACTTTATGTGTTCCTTGTGATATTAATAAAGTTCAGTTCCAAAAAAAAGAGAGGGGAACAGTCCTTGCCCATCTGTACAGCCAACAAGAGGCAGCCTTGGATACTGAGGAGAACCACCAGAGAGCAGAGGTTAGGAAGTTTTTGTTTAGCCATACAGTACCGTGGGTCACCCGCAGTGTTCTTCCAACTAGGAAGCAGCAGGGGCAATAATTCTTACTCATCTCTTAAGGTATCTGGCGAGAAATCTAAATATGATACGTAAGTGCAGTTAGCAGACTATAAAGCTGTATAAAATTTGAGTTATAGGATCTTATTTCTGTTTAGGAAAACAATGGAAAATTGATTCCAGGGGATTATTCATTTTATTAAGCATGCACTGGACTATGTTGCATGACAAATAGACCATGTTCTGTGATTTGGCAAACTGCATATAGCTGCATAATATCCAATTTAGTTATCACGCTTGGGTTGATTTCTCCACATTCAGTCAAGAAATTAGATACATGTGGTCAAAGCTATGTTTGGGACTAGATTGAGAGCATAGATTGGCAGTGTTTGAGGAATTGCCTCAGAGTATTAATTTAAGTATCAAGTAATTTGGTTACTTTCTTTCCTCCTCCTCTGCCTATGTCTTTCTTCCCTTCACTCCTTTCAAGATGTTTCCCAACTCCTTCACTGCTTGTGGCGATCCAGACATTTTCTTAGTGGCTAAGTTCCCATGACATTAGTTATAGGGGTTAGGTTCTCTCTCTCTCTCTCTGTCTCTCTCTCTCTCTCTCTCTCTCCTGTGTAATTATTAGAAATGCTGTGAGTCCCCGTCAGCTTGTTGCGGGATCCCGGCGGCAGCAGACAGTGGGTCCGGAGAGTAGCCAGTCCTAGGCGGGGACCATGCAGGAGATCATGCACCAGGTCTCTGAAGATGGCTAGTCCCAGGCAGCAGCGAGCTATGTGGCTCTAGCAGGCGAGAGACAGACTGATAGGCACACCATGCAGAGTGAGGTTAGATATTTATTAGGTGGGTTATGGAGTGGAAGGGAAAAGGGGAGAGACAGAACATTACACATGGTAGTATGCACAAATGTGTATGCAGGTAGACTCCGTAACTGGAAATCAGGAGTCACCCTGGATCATGTCCCATCTTACTCACTGAGGCAGGGGCTCTCAATTAAACCTAGGGCTCACCCACAGGGTTTGTCTCACTAGCCAGCTCGCTATAGGGATCTTCTGTCCCTCCCTTCCAAGGCTGAACTCACAGGGCACCTGCCACACCCACCCAGCATCAACATGGCTCTGAGCTCCAGTCCTCACGTTTGCATGGCAAGGGCTTTAGCCAGGAACCCCACTCCCAGCCCCCAAGTCACGTTCTTAACCAGTTCTCACTCAGAAAATACATACATGTCAGTCTTCGTGTGTGCCAGGCATTTTCAACAGAAGATTTAGCTCCCCATATTAGATGCTTGTGAAATCACTGGAAGTGTTAAAGGAGAAGAAAACTCCAGAACTGTTGATTTCAAGGTCATAACTACCACCTGCAATGGGGGGTGGTGTTGACTGTGACTCCCTCCCTTCCTCCCACCACAGCCAACTGTTGTTAACCTTTGACCCAGTGAGGGGACACAGTAACATGGACTCCGGCTTCTGAGACCATAGCTACTTATCTTCCCAGTCAATCAGGCATGTATATTTCATTGACAGCCAGAATGCCAGCTGCTAGGGAGCCTAGGAACACTGCTTTGATTTCTCACCCACAACTTTGGAGTAAGAATGGAAGCCAATGCTGTCTGCCGGTAGCTTCAACTGTGCCCCCTGTCTGGTTTCTGTGGTGAAGTCTCAGAAACAGAGGTGGAGAATAACTGGATGCATCCTTTGCTCCCTCATGAGGAGTTGCAAGGTCTGCCATCGGGCTGAGAGTCGTGCAGACATATTTCAGCACAGAGCAGTTTCCATGGAGTACTGAGGACTTATGAAAATAATTTCTCCCTTTGACCATAGAGATGCTTCCTGGGGAGAGCACTGTTGGTCTCAGTGTGAGCCATTCATTCCTCGGGAAGCTCTGTCATAACATGTTCACATCAGACTTGTGCCCTGGGGATAAGTGGACGTTTTGATCCAGCCCCTGCCAGTGAAGTAAATGACGTAGGTAAAGGTAGCTTCGGAGTCCACTGACTTCCGACTGCAAAGGCTGTCTCGACGCAGCACAGATTTTCATGAATGAGCAGAAACACAGATGCTTGTTCTCTTCCCGGCTCACCAGACACTGTTTAATGTGTGTGGGAAGAGGGCTGGGCCACTTGAGTTCTCTGCTGGTTTGCGTAAAAAACCCATAAAATCCAACACGTCTTAGGATGTGATTTAGGAGTGCTGGCCAGGGACTCATTTCAGAACGATTTCCTAGGAGATATTATTTGAGAGTTGTGTCAAATTGAACTTTATTTATGACTTTTCCCTTAATAAAAGCTTCCTTCTAAAATGAAAGCCTATTACAACATTCTTAGGTTTATTTAGCAGGTTTAGCTAACATGCTGTAAATCTAATCCCAGGACAAAAGCAGCTAACTAAAATTTGCATTAAAAAACACATTTTTTTTTTCTGTTTACCCTACAGAAATTTAGCTGCTGGGGATGCACAGGATTAAGGAAAACTTTCTGTTATAAGTTCCATTCAGCAGTGGTCAGACCCTGTTTCCCCAAACAAGCAATAAAGTTTGTTGGTGGTTTCCTTAAGTCCAGGAAAAAAAGCATTTATTTGAAAGAAAATTGAATCAAAATATTGCTTTGTCTTTGTAGCAGAATTCCTGCTGGCCTGGCCAGAGGGTTAGAAACTGACCCTAACACCACCCCACCCTCCTCTGCCCACTACCCCGCCTCCCCCCCCTCCACCTTTGCCTCTGCAACCACCAGGTCACACCTGGCTTAGCCCCTGAGTTAACACCTAGCCTCAATCCATCCTATGTGTTACAGATACCTTTTGTCACCCTATGTGAATCTTGTCTGACAGTTTCCCAAGGATACAAAGCCTATGCAAAACTTGGTTGTGGGAGGTGGGACAGAAAACTGTGGTGTCTAATTAATGGAGAATTTGCACTTGGCATTGGATTTTTGGAAACTTCATTCAGGTTGTTTTGAATGAAATCAACTGGCCTAATTGTAAATATGAAACAAAAATAAAAACGCCCTGGGCTATGGGAAAGTGCTTCAATCCAGTGATGCTGGAGACCCCTGCAGCTGCCTAAGGCTAAATTCTTTCTCAAGGTGTCTCTGAGTTTTCTTTCAATAGATCTGCATGAACCCCCACCCTTGTGCATTTTCACAAAGGCCATATTTCTTAAGTTCCAGAGTACAACAGAAGTAATATGGCTGTCCTAATTGTGAAATGGATTGTCGTAATGGGTTTGCTGCAAGCTGCCAGGGTCTGAAAGCAGCCAGTCCCAAGCAGGGACAGCACACGAGACCATGCGGCAGGTCTCCAGGTCTCCAGGTGATGGTGGAGGGCGAGACAGATGGATTGGCACACCATGCAGAGTAAAGTTGGACATTTATTAGGGGGGTTATGGAGGGGAAGGAAAAAAGGGAGAAGGGGAGAGAGAGAGAGAGAGACACGGGGGAGAGAGGCTGCCTCTTCAAGAGGGGGACAGAGAGAGAGGAAGGAGGCTGAGGCTGCAAGCAGGATGGGAGTGGGCATGGCTTATCCCTCAGAGACAGAGCATTACAATTGTGGGCTGACATCTAGACCTAGTTTAACTTCACTTCTGAGCACAATTAAACACAGTTTCAGAAAAGGAGAGAAAGTGGATGGTGGTATTGGAAACACTGCTCTCTGAGAATGCTAAAATGCCCGGTGGAGTGCTCTGTGAAGCTCACTGTGCTTGCAATAGGCACTGCCTGGTCCTTCATTCTGAAGGAAGGAACAGTTAGCCACATGAGGATAAGGAAAGGGAGAATATGTTATTGGTAGAGGTCTTTTTTTCTCTGTATTCATTAGTAACTGGTCCCATACTTTCAAAATAGGGAAAAAGAATCAGCTAAATAGCCTTACCCAGTATTGGCTTTTCTTGATAATTCCATTCCTCTTTCTTTGGGGATAATTCTGAATGTGAGGGAGTGAGCTATTTAACCAGAAGATGTTAATCTCCACTCACCCTACTATTTTCAGTAACTGCTCATTCTACATGAGCCCATGTCCCCTGTAGTCCTGTTCACACACTGTATGTAACAGGGTTTCAGGGTATTTATAAGATCTCAGTTCAAACCTAATTTGGCTAAGAGACAGAAAGATGTGTCTACTGCCTGGGCCTGGACCAGGAAGAGTAGCAGCATATAGTTGGGTTGGGGGCTTCACCCCAACCCCCTGACATCCATTTTGGAATGTTGGGTTGAAAGTTCCATTTTAAAGCTTCCTCCCCTGGGAGTTGACTCAGTCCAAACTCCACCTCCAAGAAAGCCTGCCCAAGAGTAACCCCCTCCCCAGGGACGGTCAAGACCACCCACACAGCCTATTTAAACTGCCCCCTAGAGAACTGACACGGGGTCTCCCCTTTTCCCTCTCCTTGTTTTCCGGGGGGTGGGGGGGATGCTGGGATCACTGGCATCCATTAGACCTGGGCTTTTTCTAATGTGGTCTGATTTGCTCTAATTTGGATTATTGCATCAGCGGAGAGGCTTACCGGGCCAGAAAAAAACTTAACACATATTTAACCAATTTTTGAACACTCAGTCTGCAAACACTAATGGCTTGAAAAATACAAACACAAATTCATGGACTCTGACAGCCACCCCACTTCTCCCTGCTATACAGTTGGTATCTAGGAGATAAAGAGCATAGGAAACTCAATGAGGTTACTTTTATGCCCAGTCTGTGAGGACCCCAGATTACCACTAGGGACATCGACTCACTGAAATGCAAAAGCAAGGTTTATTTTGTACATGACCCAAGTCAGCAGGGTCCTTCCTCCTCAGCACAGCGGAGAGAGGAGGTACCCCACCCTTCTAGAGGGCATTATTTAAAGACAAAACCCAGAAAACAGAAAAGTTATATTAGCAGGGTGTGGGGTGATGGGTTCAATTCTGATTGGCTTGTGTCTAGGGACTTTTCAGAAATTTTATTTTCGTACCTCACCTGTAGCTTGTCCAGTTTTTTTATCTACTGACCTTCGGGCAGGGACATTCTATGGTTGTCTGTACTCTCCAGATGGCTACCCTGTTATTTTTGCCCCTAGCCATTTCTGAGGACTGGAAAGTTTTACAGGAAACAGCTTACACAAGACACAAGATGGAGGTGGAGGACAAAATGGAGGAACTTTGGCTCTTTAGTTACAAGGCTCAGGAGAGCCAGGTAGAAACCAAAATCCAGACACACTGATTGCCAGGCTATGTCCCCAAACATGTTGAAGTTCCATCAGAATGACATGAGATCACCCTTGTCATTTTTCACTGCTGCTCCTTTGGTTTCTATATCTCATCCCTCTTAGCCCAACTCTAATTTATATAATCCAGATAGTACCTTTGTTGTGCTACATACATGTCACAGCAAGGGCACTGGGTTCCAGCATAGCTAACTGAGTGCTTATTTCAGTCCATTCCTTACCGAATTCACCATTGTTTTCCACAAGTCCCAGAAAACTCAGCTTTTCTCAAAAGATATTTTGGGCTTTAGGAAGACAATCATTCCTTACAAATATGAAACTCCCATGGTTTCTCTCATCTCTTACACAGCTAATGTATCAACAAGACAAATAGTTCTTTCTGCAAGACACGTCATTTGGCTTTAATGTGTCTCCCATGTGTTTCTGTTGATTGTCATTTAACCTTCAGAAGTCAAGAGCCATATTTGCGATCAGTTCAAAGCAATGCTCTGGCAATCATAACGGTTATTAGTGATGACAATACCAAGTTATGAAATGGGAGTGTGAGGATATTTTGTTGTCCCCATTGAAACAAAGCAAAATGTCTTCCTTTATGTTGCTCTTTCTTTGTCACCCCATCTGCAGTTGTGACTGAGTGTTAGCAGTGAGCTAGCCACAGTCCTGGTAAATCCCCCATTTGATCTTATCACCAATGTAAGATGGATTTCACCCTTATGGTGCTACCCATGAAGACACATTCTAGGGAGCTTGCCCTGGCTTTTGCATGCCTGGTCATGTTACACATGAAGGAAGACACATTCTAGGGAGCTTGCCCTAGCTCTTGTATTCCAAGCTCAGAGTCCAAAACTACAGCAACAACTCAAAGTCTCAAGTGTTGACACCAAAGAAAACAGCTCATAGAAGCCTTGGGGAACCTCCAGCTAAAGGCTGTCTGCTGCACAGCCTTGAGCAAGTTATGCAACCTCTCTGTGTCCCATCTTCTTTGCTGCATCTTATTTTTACTAATAGACCCAGAAAGATGTGGAATGCAGTTTCATATTTAATACTTTGTATTTTCACCTTGAAATTGAATTCTATTGGTACATGTCTATAAATGCTATGGTTGAGAAGCTAAATCATGAATACTTTGACCAAATATTTCAGTTTATTGTAAAATTTTTATTACTCAAAGTTAGTAAAATAATTCAAGTTACTGCAATTAAAACAATAGGTATAAGTTTATATTACATACATATACCAGCCACCACAATGAATCTTATAGACCTTTAATAAACAAAGGTAAGATATGGAGAAAGCTGTATTTTGCTGCATTTTAAAGAACCTAATCTCCTTTTTCATCAGATATTATGAAGTATTATCCTCAAGACTACTTTATGCTATTTTTAAAATAACCTTTAACAACTATATGTGCTCTATGAATTATTAAAAATGTAGGAGGTAGATTAAAGAGGATAATGGAAGGTGAACATAACCAGTCTTACATGCAAGTATGAAAATATCACAGTGAAACCCGCCATTTTGAACAATTAGTATGTGCTAATGCTCATGCAAGCCAAAAGATAAAATCAAAACATCACTTTCATGTTACTCAGAGATCATTGCTGTTGCATTTCATCCTGAGCTGTATAATGTATTCTTTTTATATACTATGTATGTATAAGTATTTATAAATATTCATATTTAATTAAGCCATGTGTTACCCTTTTGTATTCATTATTATGTAACCTATAATTTCAACAAGTAATTTTCTTTCTATTTAGAAAAAAATTCATCTTCCCTAAAACAAAGTCCATATTCTCATTTCTCCAATTAACAGGTATTTTTCTGTGTACTATCGTATTGAAATTAGTATCGTTAATACTCTTATCACTCTGTAAATCCCTTTTAACTTGGCACAATCCTTTTTTTTAAAACAATTCAGTTTCTTGGGCCTGGGGTGATGGCACAGACGTTAAAAGCAGTTACTGTTTTTGCAGGGGACCTGAGTTTGATTCCAAGTGACGGTAGCTCACAACTGGTTGCAGCTCCAGTTCCAGGGAACATGATATCTTCTTCTTGCCTTTGTGCGCACCAAGCATAGGTGGTACATGTGAACATAGCAGGCAAAATACTCATACACATAAAATAAAAATAAATGAAATGTTTTCAAAAATGCAATTTTAGTCTCTGCAAAATCAGGGAGCCTGTATGGGTCAGAGCTAGGTCCTCTGCATATGTGTTATGGTTGTGAGGTTTGGTGCTCTTATGAAGGGAGTCCTAACAGTGGTAGTGGGGCTGTCTCTGATTCTTTTGCCTGCTCTTGGAACCCTTTTCCTCTGCCCTGGTTGCCTTATCCTGTCTTAATATGAGGCTAAATGCCTAGACTTATTTAACTTGTTATGCTGTATTTGGTTGTTTGATATCCCTGGGAAGCCTACTCTTTCCTTAAGGACAATGGAGGAGGGGGTGGACGTGGAGGAGTAACCCACCACCACCTGGAATTGGAGGGAGTGGGAACTGCAGTCGGGCTGTAATATAGAATAAATAATTGCATAAATAATAAATTAGTAAATACAATTTCAGATGAGGTCACAGCTTTGTGGGAGAACGCTTTCCTAGTATAGTATAAGACCTTGAGTCAGAGAGCATCACCAAACAAGGAGTAGAAAAATATTTTATTGTAAAATGTTACAGCCTCATCCATGACTAAGAAGTTCAAACCTATCAAGTAAAATCTGATATGAAAGTAGAGAAACCTCCCTCATTAGACCTTCCAGGACACTGATACCAAACACAGTCTTAAATAACCATACCCAATGTCCTTAAACCAGAAGCAATGAAACGGAATAGAGTCCCTGGGTCCAGTCTCTGACTTACATACTGTCTGTGAGAACAACTCCCTGAACCCTGCAGGGAAGAAATACTTCTTTCGTGTGCTTTTTAACTCATTAAAATATTTTCCTATGCACTTTCTGGTTGTCCTCTCTAACTTCTGCTCTCACAGATTCTCTCTGTTGGACTTCAGATAGGACACCCGAGCACACTACAGTGTTTGTAGAACACCTGAGCACACTACAGGGTTTCACTTGCATTTACCACTGAATGAGCAGCAAATGGCAGACAAGCGACCTAACAACACCACCTTCTGCACAGTTATGCCTGGTTCTTGTAATCCTCTATTTATCACAAGAGTATTATTCTATTATTTGTCAAGAAAATAGATATGTGTTCAAGGTAATCATTGGCTTCTCTGTCCATCAGCTGTGCTGATCTTGGGCTCGGAAATCAGAGGAACATGGCTTTCAGTCCCTTCTCTGCTGTGATCTTGATCAAGTTCCACTCCCACCAAGTCTCTAATATTTTTTCTCCGACTGTAAAAATTAGAGTAAAATAACTTCATTCTCATGTCGTGAGAGTTAGATATAATATCATATAAAGTATTTAGATATTACTTTAGATATTTAGGTATTAGTATTTAGATATTTAGGTAATCAGTAAATTGATTTTAGAATAAATTTGTTTTTAAAAATGGAGTTTGACAAACTGCCTCTGAAAGCATTGGTCTACAAATGTTCTTTGATATTTTCTCTTCATTATGAAATACAACCCAAGTAACAAGTAAAACACCTGCTTGGGGTTGAGTTTTATGTTGCTGTCTGACATGCCTTTTTCTCCTAAGTAGGTGCTGGCACATTTGGTATTAGAAAAAAAGCTTGTTCTCATGCTCTAGTTGTGGGCCATTGACCCTGACATTCACCTCCTTGCCCTTGAAGCTGTCATTCCTGTGATGCAGGAAACTCCTCAAGCTGGGGCTAGGGCCAGGGCCACACATGTGTTCTGCAGAGCCAGGAGAGCAAATCCAAAATTCTTCTGCCTTTACAGAATAAGATAATGACTTAGACCCCAGTTTAATCCTCCCTCTGCCTTCTGGGAGATCAAGAGTTAAGTGAGCCCTGAGCACTAGCCTTTGGTCTAAGGCACTTCAAAGGTCTTTTTGGAAGTCTAGTTCTAGTCAACCAGAAAACTATTTGTGTGTGTGTGTGTGTTGTTGTTTTTGTTTGTTTGTTTGTTCTTATGAAAATACTGTGTTGGGTCCAGGATAAACAAAAAGATTAAGGACTTGTAATCTTTGACCTCAACCCTATCAGAGCTACAGAGTGGGGACGTAGATACCAGGCTGGTTTCAGGACTGCAGAGGGGTGTTTTCTTTTTGTGAAGAATGAGCACATTCCAGAGATAAAAGCAGGGGGAGATGAGAGGTCAGGAAGGTAAACACAGTGTATATATTATACTGGAACTCATGAATGGTTGGGTACTGGTCTTTAATAAGAAAAAGAAGTACACAGTTACAAAGGACAGATGATTCCTGCACTATCTCTATTCACTGTGCAACAAGTCCTGGGATCTTTTGTAGGTTGCTGCAATGAAGAGAGATGAAAGAGAATCCACTTACCAATAGTTTTCTCTAAGAATTCTTAACACACACACACACTCACACACACACACACCCCTCTCTGTCAGGCTCTATCAGCTGTAAATTTTGTATCTTTAAGTTCTTAATACACATGGCAAATCCATTGTTTTCAATAACATTTAAATATTATTTCCAAGTTTTTATTCTCTGCTTAAAAATAGATGCTCATGAGGGTAATGGTGTAGATAGAATTTTAAAAGATGGGGCCCATTAGCAAAAAAAAAATGTTAAATATTTCTCACGAACCATCTCTTAAATATTGTCACACTAGTGTTTAAAGACTGATTATTTGATACGATAAAAGTTGTGTCTGAGAAAGTAGCAAGGCTATTGCCAAGGACTGGGAATTGTGGGTGGAGTGAGCGACTGGACGATGAGTGAAAGGCACAGAATTTCAGAATTACAGATTTTAAAATATCTGGATATCTGTTGCATTATTGTGGGTATACTTAAAACCACTGACCCGGGGTTTTGGAAATGGTTGAGATGTTAAGCCTTATTTGTTTGTTTGTTTATTTATTTATTTATTTATTTATTTATTTTCTATTTATTTTTACTTTTATTATAAATAAAGGTATCTTTGGATTGGAGAGATGGCTTGGAGGTTAAGAGACTTGGCTACAGCTGGGTAGTGGTGGTACATGCCTTCAATCCCAGCACTTGGGAGGCAGAGGCAGTCAGATCTCTGTGAGTTCGAGGCCAGCCTGGTCTACAAGAGCTAATTCCAGGACAGGCTCCAAAGCTACAGAGAAACCCTGACTTGAAAAAAGAAAACAAAAATAGACAAACAAAAGCAAAACAAAAACCCCAGAGCATTACCTACTCTTCCAGAAGCCCCGAGTTCAATTCTCAGTGCCCATTTGTTGGCTCACAACTTTCTGTAACTCCAGTTTTAGGGGATCCATCACCTTCTTCTTCTGACCTTCTTAGGCACCAGGCACACACATGGTCACAGGTGTACATGCATGGAAAACACTCCCACCCACTAATAATAATAATAATAATAATAATAATAATAATAATAATAATAATAAAATTGTAAAAAGACATGTCTTATGGGAAAGGTTTTCTGGTCAACTGTATCTGTGAAAAATTCCTGCTGATAATTCCATTTTGGTGATTAGCAGCTCACAGAAGCTTTGCCAAGCCTTGCAATAAGCAAAACCCTTTAACTTTGTTCATAGCTGAATTTCCAAAAGCATCAGTAACAGATCAAGACATCTTTATTTCCCCAAAATCACCTTAAGAAATGCTCATCTAGACCATGGCTAGAGAATGTTGGTGTCTGTCTTTTACTCTTTCTTGAACAGAATGAGATGAAGTTCATCAAGCAAAGCTTTTTGCTAGCATTATTTGGTCTCCTAATTTTCAGTGAAAAGCTTTTTAACAGATTTTGTTTCCGACGTGGTCTATCTCAGAAGTAATCTTTTTATTTGTATGTAGTATGTCTTAAATCCATGCTTACTGAGCTTAGAGAAACTGCTGTGACATTGTTTGTTTATTGTTGAAAACACTTCTCAGCTGTTGACCCAAGCATTTTTCATTGGCATATGTCTAGATACCTCTATCTAAAATTGATGCACTCAGAGAATATTATTTATCAGACATTATAGGAAAAGTGAAATAAGCACAAAATCTCATCACAGGTTTGTCTAATTGATGGACACATTTTAATAAATGTAAAAGAGAAAAACAATGTCAGTGGTGAACCATCCTTGTGAAAAGGTTGGAGGACCAAGCTGCACAAATCAAAGTCAACTGTTGATTTGTGCCTTAATTTTGTAACACTTTCACTTATAGATGACCCAGATACTGGAAAAAAATGGGAAATCATAAAAGCCTCCTTCTAGGATGACAGACTTCTAAGAGGTCAATGTGCCATTACTTCTTTTTATTATTAAATGAGGGACGATGGAGAAACTTATGACTCAAATATTTACATTAAATAAGTTATAAGCTTTCCTAATAGTACACTTCCTAGGCACATGCAGCCTGAGAAATATTGTCTGCTTTGAGATTTGAAGATAATGTGCCTGCAAATCTAAAACTTTTTTTTTAACTTTCTTGCAAATTAAGCATTTTGACCTTGTGACGTGATGTAACCTACAAAGTTCATGCTTAAGGATCATGCACTCAGCTCGCCGAAATATCCACAAAATGTCCTGGTGGCTTAAGTAAGCTTTTGGTTTTGCATTACAGCTGTCCTCAGCTTCATACAGCTGACAGGCCTCAGACTAGACATGCCTGATGTGATTATTTGATGAATTGCTGTTGATCTGTGTTGAATATTTCATTGTGATGCCATTGTCTACAGAATACAATAGATAGAAATTATTATTTTATTTCTTCAGGAAGTATTTACCAAGTGTTTGGTACATGGCAGGCACTGGGCATAATGGTCCTCAACTATGAGCAAATCCAATACATTATCTGCTCTTATGCAGTCTACCCTTGTTAAGAGGGAAAGAAGATCATTAATCAAATCACAGGAATAAGTTGATGGTAATGGGCATAGTCGTGTGATTCAAGGAAAAGAGCATCATGTTGCAAGTGTAATGTTGACCTGATGAATCCAAGAGGGCTTCTCACAGGAAGCTGAACTCAAATAAGAGGAGAAAGTAACAACAGTGTAAATCCAGAGAAGGGGAAAATTACTCAGGACAGAGGGATAGCTTTTGAAGAGGCATAAGGATTGATGTATGTGGAAGCTTGTCCTGGAAGAGTATTTACTGAAATCCCTGGAGTGTTGTCTATACTTCAAATGGAGAAAAGATCAGAAGAATCAGGACAATGATATCAAACGTGCTTCATATTTTCTTAGCCTTTATCTTGTAATGTTTTACAAGTTAAAACCTTAAGAAAAACTCCACAAATCAAGAACTTCTATTAGCTTGTCTCTTAGGAACCTTTTTGTGAGTTTCTTAACATCTTAAAAGTCTAATGTTCATAAAACTCTCGATTGGCTAAGAGTTGTGTTGCACTCTATAGAATTACTTGGGCAAGAATGGAAGTGGTCTGTGGCTTCAGACACCCATAACTCCTATGTGTTTCAGCTCCTGAGTGGGAGTGCTGGCCCCTCCTCTTCCCTTCTCCATTTTGCCACTCACTTGGATATATAAAGTATTAAGCAGGCACAGAGTATAGCCCTCCAAAGACAAAATGACAACAAGGGGTAAGGGAACAACAAAGGCATCGCCGTATATTTGTATGCATCTGTGGCCAGTAGTTCATCCTGTCACTGTTGTATAACACCCTATCCCAAATGTGAGGGTCCCAGGAGCAGGGACTTGACACTGTCTATGACATACTTTACAGGTGTGCTTTCTGTGTTCTGTTGCCGCATCTTAAGGCAGATAAACACTTAAAAACTACTAACTGAATATGTTACCAAGTTTCAGACACCACACCAGTGTGGAGCTGCACAACCAGCTCTCAACGGTTAGATACCAACTCCAATAAACAAATGAAGGATTCTGGGGTATAACTGAACATCCTGTGCAGTTGGGGGTCCTATCTGGAGGTAGGACAGCAGCAGGGTGATGCTGCCTCAGAACACACGGTAGAGGACAAACTATGGTCAAGTCATTCTTTCTGAGGGCTGTATGAAATGAGCAGAACCACATATGTGTACTGTGACAAGAGACTCCCTTTCCAGCTTGAGTGGAAACAGTGCCAGGAAAACACAGATTTGACTAGCCTGTTGGGTGTTGGGGTTGGAAGAATCTACGCTGGCTGTTGTCTCTGCCTGACACAGTGGCAACTGACATCATACCCAACCTGGTCTGTTGACTGAGATTTCTGTCCTATCCGGTCCTGCAGCCTTTAAGTCCCAAAGAATCACACAGAGGTCTACATTAGTTATAAACTGATTGACCCATTAGCTCAGGCTTCTTATTAACTAATTCTTATAACTTACATTAACACATAATTCTTGTCTGTGTTAGCCATGTGGCTTGGTACCTTTTTTGGTGAGGCAGTTACATTTTGCTTCCTCTGAGGCTGAGTCACGACTGCAGAATGCGCTTCCCTCTTTCCAGAATTCTTGTTGCCCTACCTCTACTTCTTGCCTGGTTGCCCTGTCTATACTTCCTGCCTGGCTACTGGCCAAACAGCATTTATTTAAAACATAAGTGACAGGGTACAGACCATTGTCCTACAGAAGTGGTCTCTTATCTGAAAAGGAGAGAGATGTAGTTCAATATTCTTCAATGCAGTCACTGTGCATCCCTCCTGGAAGAGCAGCATATAACATATAACTTACTACGGAGTTGTTTTTCCCAACACTAACTCTCTGAAGGAGCAAATGGAGCTTCTTTTTTTTGTTGTTGTTGTTTTTTTGTTTTTTTTTTTGTTTTTTGTTTTTTTTTTTTGTTGTTTTTTTTGAGACAGGGTTTCTCTGTGGTTTTGGAGCCTGTCCTGGAATTAGCTCTTGTAGACCAAGCTGGTCTCGAACTCACAGAGATCCGCCTGTGATGTCTTTATCTTGCCTGTACTCTTGCCATTTACTATGAGATCTCTGCAGAGCTTAGCCAAGACCAGCACCTTTCCCTTGAATTACACAACTCTGGACAACATTTCTTTATCAAGTTACTCAGTCCCCAGTGTTTCATTAAAACAACAAATATGGTCTAATGCATGGTGCTTACTCAATACTGCACGTAGACTAACATGTCCTGTTTATGGTGCAGGGTTTTCCTCCCGACACCCAGAGCTTTCCTAGTCATGGCATTTGATCTTCACAATTTGTGTGCGCTATTTGTAAGATACTTTTTATTATTTTTAGCCAAATAGAGGGGATCACATTAGGACCAAAGCTATCATGTTTTGAGCACTATCCATGTCTCACAGTCTTATACCACATCAGACAGCTGGAAGCCGTTTTTATAGATCCCATCAAGCATCACTGCAGATGGAGAGACAAAGGGTTGTAGCTACATTAGGTACTTGGGGGACTACAAACTCCACTGTGACTCGGTGCTGTGGAAACTGTGTGCTTCACTGTCTGTCAAAAAACCCCTTAATTTATAGACCTATCCTTACTCAATGAACTTAGTACCTTGTCCTGCTTGAGTTCCATGTCTCCCATGTCACTCTCTCAGATCTGCTTACAGTAGAGAAGGCTTTAAATGTCAAGTTCATCAAGTCACTTTCTGATTTCAAGACTTTGTTGTTCCCAACGTGAAGCATTTAGATGGTGTTTAAGTTCTTCATTCCCTTTCCTGCTTCATCTCTTCCACACCTACAGTTCTGTTCACACAAAATTACCTACAGGTCTTCAACACACCCAGATAATTCCTTCCTGCCTCTAAGGACCTTTGCTTATGACCCTCTCCACCTGGACCTTCTGTTTGTGTGTATTTTCCTAGACTAAAGCCCCAAAGGCAGGAACACTATCTCGTAAATACCTCTGTCTCCAGTGGTAGGTGCTGTGTCTCACATAACAAAACCCATTATATAGTGAAAAACAAATGATTTTCACTATATAGAAAGAATGATTGTAGTTCCAGTTGCAAACTCAACCTTTGCCAATGGTCTTTACGTTACACCCATAGACTACTCACACAGAAAGATAGTTCTGCTTGAGGTTTTATTAACAATTCAAAACCCAGGTTTTGTTGAGATCACTTGTACAGAGAGGAAGCTTCTTCTCTTGTGGGGAGAAAATTCTAAGCTCTTATGTGCACTTCTTGAAGTAGTAGATGCTGTTACTGGGAGCTATATTTGCAAGGCACTGGAAGTCTAGTGTATACAGAAAAGTGAAGTCCTGCTGAAAACTGGGTATCAGAAAAGAAGCTGATGAAAGTAAGAAGAATCTTTACTCAGCATTGTGGGGAATGCAAACTCATATGTCTATAATGGAAATCAGTATGGGAGTTCCTAAGAAGTTAAAAATAGAACTACTGTATCATCCAGCAATACCACTGCTGGGCATGTACTCAAAGGACTGTATGTTCTATCACAGAGATACTCATATATCCATGTACATTTGTTGAGGGAGCTGTGGGCTGTGTTCCTGCCACCCCAGCTCCTGGTCGCCTGGCTAGCTTATGCCCCGAAATAACAACACACAAACTGTATTCTTTTAAACACTGCTTGGCCCATTATATCTAGCCTCTTCTCGGCTAACTCTCGCACCTGGACTAGCCCATTTCTAATAATGTGTGTAGCACCCCAAGGTGCGCTTACTGGGAAGATTCTAGCCTACGTCCATCCTAGGTCGGAGCTTCATCACATCTGCCCTGGAGAGCAGAGGCATGGAGTCTAAGCTCACTTCCTCTTCCTCCCAGCATTTTGTTCTGTTTATTCCACCCACCTGTGTTCTAACCTATGAGGACCAAGCAGTTTTTTTTATTATTTAACCAATGACCTTCCTCTATCATACATTGCCACTGTAAACATACTAAGAAGGAAATACAACCTAGAAGGCTACTATCAAATAGATAATGAAAATAAGGTTCATATACACAGTGGAATTCTATTCATCTGTAAGGAAAGTAAATTATGAATTTTGCAGGAAAATAATTGGATCTGGAAAGTACAATGTTATGGAATCCAAACTCAGAAAGAAAATCCTGCATATTCTTTATCACATGCAGATCCTAGCCTGTAATAAATACATGCATATGTGTGTGTGTGTGTGTGTGTGTGTAACCTGTAAACTGTAAAAGAAACTAACAGAGGATAAAAAAATAGGTGATGAGGACAGACAAGGGTGGTGACCAGAAGAACACACGGGGCATGAAAGAGGAAAAGAGACTGGGGGGGAATTACAAAGGGGTGGAGGAGGGAGTGGAATTTACTAAACACACTTCGTTTTAAAATGCCATAATGTTTTCTAAAACCTTGTATGACAATTTAAAATACAAGGCTTTGGAACACACTGAAGAATACAGAGCAGTCATGAAAGTGTTTTAAAGGAGGATATTGCTGTATATAATAAGAAGTGGAAACTTTTAAGCTTCTTTGAGACACTAGAGAGCATATCTGAGTGTTAATACAAAACATTGCTAGCACAGCTGTTTAAGAAAGGATATAGACTCAGGGTCTAAGTGGTGGACCATCAAATGCCAATGTCTAGTGGTGGTTACTAGACCCCCAATGGTACCTCTGATGCCACCCCCAGTCCTACTCCATATACGTTGCCTGGTAAGGGTTCATAGCTGTGCTTCATTGGTAGATGGCCCTTGTTGAAAGCGAATGACCTTGCCTGGATGATTCTACTTCATTCATTTAGGGATGAGAGTGGCCTGTGAGTAACAGCTCATTGATACAGGCAGGTCTCAAAGTCCAGATCATTCTCCCAGAGGTTAAACAACACACTGCTTGCTCCTCACAAGCTCTCCTGGTAACCACACTGGCGTCAGAGCTCAGGGAAATTGTCTTGTCTCCCTGTCAACCTTGTCTCTTCCTTCATAAATCACTTCCAAAATCACTCTGCCTGAATTCCCCTTCTAGGAGTGCAGTCTAAGACATGCTGGTGGTTTGGAAACCTCTTGTGATAGCAAACGTTCCTGATAAAGGATTTAGAGAGGGATGCTATCCAATATTTGCTTCCCTAGATAGAGCTGTTTCCTAGCCATTGTTTTTACCCCAAACAGTCCCATCCATGACGTAGTTAGGAAGGCTGTTCTTTGTGCCTGTCTTTCAGGACTTCTGTGTACAGTCCTTGGGATTTCCCTACTCTTTTCGGTGTTCATAGTAGCTGGAATGAGAACAGCATTAGCCACAAACTGTCTTTCTGAACTCTGCAATCCTTGTTGTTTTTCTCCCTGCCACCTCCTCAAATTCCAAAGCAGCAATTGCTTATATCTCATGAACATCAAACAGATTTAGCACCTGAGAGGCAACTGGCAAGCCACCCGGGGTGCCGTATGTCATGTTTATATACTGCAGGTGTTCTACCTCTTGACTGGCAGCTCATAGACTGGCAATGGTCCAGTCTAAGGAAGAGAGAAGCCTGGGAAGATGCACTCAGTATAATTCTTCATGCAGTGAAATCTGCATATGGGTTTAGTTGATAGGGTAGTGATTATCATCTACCCACACATAATTATGGGAAGTATGTTGTTGGGCGAATTTTGGGTCCTTGTTAAACACATACTTGTGGGACTTTCCTGAGGGCTACTCATGGCCTTTGGCTGCTCATGAGCCCAGTTTGGCAGAGTTGGGTGTGACTGAAGAATTGAGGTGCTGACTCCATAATAGACGGCCAGACGCTGTCAAGAGTTTTTCAGCGTGATTTGGTTTTTGAAGTCCCACATTTGAGTGATACTGAAGCAATGGGTCAAAGCAAAAGACCCAGTCATTTTCTGTGACCTTACTCTCCTTTGGTTCCACAGTACCAATCTGTTCTTCTCATGACATGAAAAGAACATGGTAAGAATTCTCAGCAATTAATCATGCTAGGTTAACTGTTTAGGATACTGAGCTTAAACAGGAACAGTGTAAATCAGTATGCTAGCTCTAACCATTTCATAAGTTTTAAGTTCTATTGTCATTTCCTTTTCTGTCTCGCCTAAAGACTTTTTCCTGGCTTCCACCAAAACCTTCTGGTCCCTACAAGTGTGGCTAGTCTGTCTGGTGGATTGTGTAAGACATGTTCAGTCCCTCTCTGGTTCTCAGGATTAAATTGATCTGTCTATTGCCAGTCTCACTTCCATGCTACACATGGACCTTTGAACATCAGGAAATGTATCTTCCTTTTGGAGACCTCCCACAGCTGAGTTCTTGCCATAGAGATCTGAACTTGGATTCTCTCCAATTCCTCCATGCAACTCCTGAGTAAGCCCAGTTAATTTTTGGAAGTGCTTATAAATATTTTGGAAGTTTTCCTCTCAGTTTTGCAAATAAACAAACAAATAAGAAACCCAAAAAAGGTGCACTTTTGGGTGTTTTCCAAGAGACAGGGTTATACTGCGTTATAAAATCATGTATATATCAGAATTCTTTGTTGTTCCTTAGGGAACAATTTTCTTTTCATGGTTTCCATTTACTTTGGGTAGTGATAAGCTGTTTAAGATGAAAAGGCCAGCAAGGCACCCACGCAGCTTTTCATCTGGTCCACATGCAGTTATAATCTTAGGATTTTTCTTTTCTAGGGCTATGGTTATGCAATGCCTTCCCTCGCCCCCCTGCGGTCACCTTCATCTCCAGAGCCTAGGAAATTAAAGGCATCCTACTTGAATTATATCTAGTCCTCTGCCCTCCTTGTCCGCTGGTCCAAGGACAGAACAAATTGCCCATGGTCATGAGAGGTCAGGACAGTCTGGCATCTAGAGCATCTCAACAGACAGCAGTGAGGTCAGGTAACAATGAATGATATTCCACACTGAGAGAACTGGACATTTGATACTGTTCTCTGCAGGAGATAAAGTCAGCCAGCATTGGGTGAAATCCAGGTTCGGACACTAATAATGAACAGAAAGATAGTGGAAGAAACCAGGTTCTAAGTTTTCAGTAGACTGATTTATAAGCCAGGGCAGCCTTCGTGGGCACCCAACCTGGGCAGTGACAGTACCCCACCCTCAGAGGGAACTGCTGTCTAGGAGCTGCTTTACTGTGCCTCATTTTCTAAGTAGGGATGCTGCATTTCCATTTGCAGAGTCCGAATAACTTTATTGCAGGTAATGTGTATAACTCAGGACATAGCCCAAGGAAGTCATATTCCCCCTTTACACTTATGTTTAAATATGCTCATGACCTGTCTCCTTTCCACCCTCATCACTTAGGGCAACTCAGGATGCATTTATTTTATAAATTAATGCACATCACCAGAAGAAGAGGGCAGCATCCAAGGAATTGATCTTGAGTTCTTCGAGTTCTCCTGTCAGGAATGAGAGCAAAGCAAAGGTTGAGTGAACCACAGGTTTCTCAACTCTAGGTATGGAAGTAGACACGGACATGCCAAAAACCACTCATGGATGATGCCAGTAGCATGACTCCTCCAGCCACCCTAAATCTAGGTCCCACAGGGTCATGGCAATAATGGAAAAACAAGCAGACTTGGGAGAGAATAGGCTAGGATTCATTTTTGTGTGATTCAATACAAACAGCTTTGCCACTTTTCTTGCCCCTCATATCTGCCTTGGTAAACCTCCCCAGTCCACTGCAGGTCTGCTTTAGGTACCCATGAGAGAATCTGTCTGCACATACCAACCATTCGGAATGACAGCAGAAGGACCAGATGGGACCTTCAACTAGAACGCTAAGCCTGCCTCATTGTTATGCACTCATGAGGCAATTTTGTGGATAATTTTAAAGTAGTTTCTGGGGTTTTACCATTAACTCCACTTTTCCCTTTAGTATCCAGTCTGGATTTCATTTTATTAGAATGTGCTCTTTCTTGTTCAACCATTATCAACAAGGATACAACAAATAAAATTATAGCTAAAAATCTCCAATGAACATAGATACAAAAGATACATAGATACATTGTAGCAGAATGCTAGCAAATAAAATCTGAGGGCATGTGAGAAAGCTTACATTATATCACTAGGAGTACCCTGGGGTGCTCAGCCCATCTTCTTATGGAACCCAGGACTGACCAGCAGCCCAGGGGTGGCCCCACCCACCGTGGGCTGTGCCCTCCCCATTGAGCACTAAATGAGAAAATGCTTCACAGCTGGATCTCAAGGAGGCATTTCCTCAGCTGAGGCTCCTTTCTCTGATGACTCTAGCCTGTGTCAAGTTGACACACAAAACCACCCAATACACACACTCACATTCCTTTCTGTACCTTTGTTTACTGTTAGAAGTGAAGAAACAGCTCCATCATCTTTGGTGAAATACCAAAAAATTTCCCATGTTGTAAAACAAAGCTATAGATGGTGTTTGGCTCTGAGCATAAAAACAACAGTCCTCCCCTTGTCTCATGGTAGGTGGCAGGAATATCAGGGCTGAACTAGATGCTGGGGAGCAAATCAGATCAGTGGTGAAGATCAATTGGTGAGATGTACCTGGTTCTCCTTCAATCCCGCTTCTCATTGTAACTGCTAAACCATGGGGTGAGAGGAGACATAAAGAATGCACTCCCCAAGTGCAGACTTGCAATCCTTTACATTAGAAAGTGATTGCCAATGTGGAAACCTTCTATTTAGCCTTCCATTCTTCAAATTAAACATTTAACATATCTCCAATACAAAATTTCCTATCCAAATTACAGTGGCCAACACAAAAATTAATACACATTTGCCAATTAGACTTGGTTTTATGCTGCTTAATCTACAAGCCTCGGTTCCATCCTATCCTGTTTTTACCTCAAAATCATCACTGAAGAGTCACGAAAAGGTAGGTTTCAGTTTCAAGAGAATATGTGTATATATTGACGTGTGCATGTGTATGTGTGCATCCACACGTGCATTTGCGTGTATGTATTCACATGTGCATCCATTCCTATGCCAGTGTTAGAGCCTGTGTGGGGAATTCAGCCTGAGTCTCTCCCACAGAGCATGTGCTGATTTTACTAGAGGTTCCTTTACTTTGAAATTGCTAACGGAGTCTCTGTTCTAGGAAAATTCTCAGTAGTAGACAAGAATTACAGAATTGCTCAAATAGCAATGTTTTGTGAAATGGGATTATTATGAGTTTTTTGTGTGTTTTTTTTTGTTTGTTTGTTTTTTGAGTTTGCTATTCCACGGAATGGTTGGTCTCCTTTTTCTACTTATAAGAAGTTAATAGAGGACAGAATCAAAATTTCCCCACTCCGTGTCCCCTCCTGCTTTCTGGCCTTTTGTCTTTTCTCCCACGGAGGAAACGCATTCCCTTAAGTTTCTTACTGACTAGTTTCAGGGAGAATGGTTTAGGTTCTGTTGGCTGTCTCAAATGGACCTCTTTAGAGAGTGCTGGTGTTTAGGGTGAGACCTTATATGTAGACTGAGTCCACACATGTAGAACATGGTTCCTTGTGAGGCCTCAGAGACTGTGTCTACTGGTTTTCTCTGACACATTCTTACTGTTCTGTTCCCTGTGTTGCCATCTGGAGCCTTGTACAGGAGAGTCTAATAAATGTTGTGTAATAATAAATATTCAAGGCATATGGTCCAGGAGTTTTATGTAAATTCCACAAAAATATATTCTGCTTCCATGTTCATTTGTAACTGCCATGCCTACTAAATATGAGAATGTTAATAAGGTTTCCTGCTTTCCAGCTTAGAATATCTATCTGTATTTTTACCCATTCTCTCTTTTCCTTTCTGCCTTATAAGAGGATGTAGATGCTTGCTTTGTTTCTTCCCATTGCTCCTTTGATCCGATTTGTCACTGTTGATTGAGGCTTGCAGCCATGCACCACCACTCCTGAAACACATCCCTCGTACTCTACCTGGCTGTCCTCCCAAATGTTTACAAAAGCAGTCTTTCTGTTCCTAGAACTTTCTCTTTAAAAAAAAAAAAATCTTAGCCAGGCAGTGATAACACATGTCTTTAATCCCAGTACTTCAGAGGCAGATGAAGGTGGATCTCAGTGAGTTTGAGGCCAGCCTGGTCTACAGAGGAAGTTCCTGGACAGCCAGTGCTGTTACATAAAGGAACCCTATCTCAAAAAACAAACAGACAAACAAACAAAAATGTGTCCCAAAAAAATAACATAAAAACCAAATAAATGTGCAAAAAAAAAAACCCATGAAAGAAACAAAAAAAAAAACTTACATCATATTTATTTGAGTTTCTAAAGAACAGCAATTGTTCACTGCTTACTGCATGGTTTTTAAGCCTGTCTTATTTAGCTAGCCCAACATCCTCAAATCCCAGAGGTTGTCAATCACTTTTTAAAATCCCTCTCATCCTCCCACTCTTTCTTTAAACTACAACCCCATACTTTTTTGAAGCGCGCCCCCCTGCAGACGGTTCTACTTCTTTCATTGCTTTTCCTCCCCAACTTCTTTTTCTCCTTCACCCCAACCTCCAAGTGTAGCCGGTAGCCATTGGCTCCTTAGTGCTTTCTCTTTTTCCTCACAGGTCCTCCCTGAAGTATCACGTGGTATCGGCATTCTAGCGTCTCCTTCACGTGATGGCCTCCTTACCTAACTTCAATGCCTACCCTCTCTCTATGCCTCTTTTCTCACTATGCTTACTGACTCTTTTACCTAGGCATCCTTCCAAACTTCACAACTGAATCCAAAGTCAAATCGCGCCTCTCCCTCCCCATCCTCACCCGGCTTGTCCCTGGTACCATCTCTCCAGCCCCCTCTCCCAACCCCCACTCCACTCCAACCTGTCCCTGGTTCCACTGAAGGCCTCTCCTTTCCGAACCCTGAAGTCAGAAGCATTAGTGTGTAATCTTCTTCCGGCGCTCTTCATTCCAGTGCTGGCGATTTTACTTTTGTGGTAATTTTCGTACTTCTCTTTTGTTCTTTGTTCCCTCTGCTACTGAATTTAGGTCCTCGCTCTTAGTCTCCTAAACTACTAAGTCTCCGGAGCTCTACTTCATTCTATAGACTTATACTAGCTAATACGGAGCTATTCAGATGCAGGATGGATGTAAAATGCACAATGGCACTGGATACTTAGTGCGGAATTAATAATTTAAAATATCTCATAGTTTCCCATCGATTACATGTTGGAACAATTCGTATAAACTGATTTTATTTTGTGACACCTGGGTCCTTTTGAGTTACTCTCTGGGAACTTCAAATGCACCCTACTGAGCCTGGAGAATTCTCTTGCTTTCCTCAAACACTTGAACAGTTTCACATTACCATGAAATAGCACTGATCACAGACGCAACAGTTAACACACATTATTTTACAAAATGTCTTCAATATGTACCTCCTGGAGTCTCAGATCCAAAAGCATTGGTTCCACATTCCGTGGTCTGAGCAGTCTCATTCCATGCCATTCACTGCGCAGATAGCTACCACATCCTCTACCCCTTTGCCTATCCTCTGCATATCTCGAAACTGTGTCTCCAACACAATCCTCTCTCATGGGCTTGCAGTCCAATCATTGTCTTTGATTATAATGTTCCATCTGCTTAGAGTTCTGCTTATTCTCATATACTCATTTCTTCTTTCCTTCACTACTGTAGAGTAAAACCCCCTTTCTCCTCCACGCCACAAAAACTCTTCATTCCCAACACTCTTTGGTAGAAATCAGCTCGATGTGGGAAATAATCAGGCTAGCTAAAGGATAAAACAATTATATTTTTATTTATTATAAGGAGAAAACTCACGAAACAGGAACGAGAAGTCCAAGCTCAGCTGTGCCCCGCGGGAATCACACAGAGAGTGCACCTGGACTGTATACCCGTTTTCTTCACTTCCCAGAAAGCCACGCCTTAACTTGGATTCAGCTCTTAAAGATAATTGGCTAACAAGGCTTCTCCATCACTCTTTAACATTGCAGAGTGTGTAAATTGACCCGCCGTCCTCAGGACAGCATGCATTTTGCTTATTTATTTATTCACTTGTCCTTCAATTCATAGCAAGCGTGGCTGCCACGGGTTTGCTGGATAATTCCACCTCCTCGTCTTGGTCCCACTCCCTCCCCCACACACTTCATTGGAGGCTACAAAAACTCCAGAGCTCATACAGTTTGGGAGACATCAGAAAGGGCCAGCACATTCTCACGGAGGCCAAATGGTCTCTGCACCCCAACCCCCAAGGTAGGCTGCAGGTTTTGGTATCCAAGGGTCCCAACAGTACTCTGTGGTACTCATGCCTTCTGATCTGGCAATTCCTCCCTTGGAAAAAGCATGCCCAAACTTAATTTTCACACCCCTCCTTGTCAATCCTTCTCCTCTTGCATTATCAACGGCAAGAAGTAGAAACCAAGACTGCAATCGCGCTTTCTAATGTGCTGCCCCTTCCCCCTGTACTTTCACCTGGGGAGTTTCTGTGATCTCTGAGACTTCACAGAGGTGGCGCAAACCCTAGCACTTCTGCCCCTTCTCTCTGGCTTGTTCTTGGTCTTAGTACTGGACGGGCAGGACGGGAAGTTGGTGCTGACTATCTCTAGTTAACATTAGTTAGATAAGTAATTGAGATAACAGTTAGTAAACAGACAATCCAGGATTTTAAACAAGGTCTTTCTGGTTTCTAGATTTATGTTTAGCCATTAGCCTGGATTGGTTTAACCTGTCTGTAATAGATAAGCTTACTAACTGCATTTCATTGTTTCCAGATGCTAGCCAAGCCGCCCTTCCTGCTCCTGGCATAGAATAGTGCATACAGGTTGTGAAGGCAAGCTATGGAAAGAGAGAAAAGAAAAACTATCTAAACTTTCGTAAACTCTATCAAAGCCCCAAACTGATCTTCAATTGCCTTCGTATACTATAAACTGAAATACTCAAAGTGAAGATAGTGTCTTTTGGCTTTGCCAACCTCCCCTGTACATGTTTCTGCATTAAGCTTCCTGACTGACAGGTGACTTGCAAGGTAGCTGAGGTGCTGAGTGGACAAGCAGATAGTTTGATTGCTATTAATCGTCATAAAAATGTGATTGATAAAGCAAAACATAAAATCTTTCTCCCCAGGGCATGCTTGGTGCATCATCAAGGTTTGCTTGCTTGCTAGAACAAACCATGGCGAATTAATAATTATTTTTAGAGTTCCACCCCCAAAATAAAATTTCCATTTGAACATTTTCAATGTAAACAAAAATACTCACATACACATATACACAAATACGATGAGAAGAAACACATTTTAAAAGTGTTCCTTTCTACCTGATAAAGTGGTTTTAAGTCTCCAAAAAAAAATTTCCAATCAAACATTACTAACAAAAGGCATACACGTGTGCATTATGTTAGCAAGGTAAGGACAGAATGACAATTAAATCCAGCTGGAAGCCATATCAGATGTCTTTGTCTTCCTCTGTGAGAGCTGCAAACCTTCCAGTTTTAGTAAATAGCCTGTATATGCATTTTAGGGGGGTGAAAAATCTCATTTCTCTTGTTCTGTTGTTGCTATGGTTACCATCCTACAGAATCCCTGCACATACCAATGAGAAGAAAAAGGGAGGAAAGCAGAGGACAAGACTACCAACACTAATTTATTTAACACACACCTTCCAAACTGTAGGGACCCTTTAAAGGCAATTGCCTAGCTCAGGGTCAGGAACCTTCGGCACTCATATTCCTGGTATGTCCTTTCCAGTCTGATTTCCAGTGTCTCTAGGGAAGGCAACAGATATTTTAAGGTAAAGGAGAGTCCATTGTGACCATGAACTTCTAGTTACAAGAGTCCTAGTCTGTCGTAGACTGGCAGACATAATGTGAGAAGCCAGGGGCACAAAGACATCAGCTTGGGGGAAGCAAGAAACATTGGTATGGAAGTGGACCCCGTGTAGATCCCCAGGACCCAAACAAATCACAAGGAAACTTCTGTCTTCATTCCTGTACTGCGTTGTTTGCATACGGAAACAATTGATAGTGAGAATTCCTTTCTGGTTGGTAAGAAGCTTGATTGGAGATCCAGCCTCTTAGGATCAAAATGGGTCCATAGGCAATTCAAAGCTAAAAGTTAGAACATTAAAATTTTATTTAAAATTTTCTATTTCAAAATAGAAAGCTATGTACGTCTATTCATCCTTTGATGAATTCTGTAAACACTTCTTCTATGAGGACAATAGATCTAAGTTTTAGATAGAAGCTTTTCCAGCTAAAGTTACTCTTTTAAACTCAATGAAAATAAGACACGACAGAAAATAATTTTTGTTTCAGAAATGATGTACACCGATTGCCCTAGATCTTGTTCCTGAGGGCAAGTAGGTCATCCTATCTGCGTTCTGATGAATGAAAAACATGGATAAGGTGAGAGATTAGAAATCTAGTCTTTACTCTGATGTCAGCTTGGCTGAGTAATGTCAAGAAAAGCCACCTCATCCATATTTGTCCATTTCTTTATTTATAGATGAGCCACACTTTCTTCATCCATCCTGTAAGCCTTCTTACTGTGCGGCTCAGTGATTGATGCCAAGGTGCTTTGACGTGAAGAACATTTAAGACTACGCTATATTTGTATCATTTGTACTTATGTTAGTGTTTGTTCATGGGTAAGAAAGGGTTAAGGCTGTGAAGAATCAGCTGAGATCATATTCTGAAAGTGCCCTCAGGCCACCAGGGACAGCCTAACACCTGGTCCTCTTCAAGATCCTGCTCCAGGCTTTGGAGTGTGGATTTGAAGAGGAAATGAAGGCATTTTTGCATTAGCTTTTGGTATACTGATATTGTATCATTAATTACAGTGTTTTCCCTTCCCAATGAGGCCTGGTGGGTGGTAATAAGATGAATTAGCTCAATCTATTGCATTAGTTTCCTTTTACTGGGAGGTTTAAATCATTAAACTAATGATCTAATCTATATTTTTATACAAGTTAACAAAATTCGTGCAGTTACAGTTACACTTAGCCCCCAAACGATATAAACCTTGATAAATGGCCTTGGAAGAGTCTATCATATTTCAATAAAGAAAAAAAAAATTCCGTGAGAATTAAAAAGAATAAAGATTAGGGCAGCAGATTAAA
Source organism: Chionomys nivalis (assembly GCF_950005125.1). Classification (NCBI taxonomy): domain Eukaryota; kingdom Metazoa; phylum Chordata; class Mammalia; order Rodentia; family Cricetidae; genus Chionomys; species Chionomys nivalis. The sequence goes on along the minus strand of NC_080111.1, from coordinate 16,742,906 downwards.
CGAATTTAAACTTTGATTTTTCCAGATGTAATGAGTGTGTTATTCTTAAACAGATTCATAAAGATACCTGCTGTAGGTAGACAGGTCCATGTGTGTGCTGATTATATGTCCCCTCCTAATTACATGGCTCTTTCAGTTCAAGAAGAGTTGGGATGCTGTAATGAGTGTGTTATTTGTAAATAGAGTTGATTCACAAAGATACCTGCTGTAGGTAGATGGATCCATACGTGTGCTGATTATATGTCCCCTCCTGATTACATGGCTCTTTCAGTTCAAGAAGAGTTGGGATGCAGGTAGATACTGAAGCCCTGGAGCATCGCGGGTATCACAAGGCTTTTGTTGTGAATCTCAGCTCGTTTGAGGTCTAGCCTTCTCAGAAACAGTTGAGAAGGACGGAGACTTTTGGAAACTATTTCAGCAGCCTGCTGATAGTATCAATATCCCAGTGGTGACTGACAAAACCTATCACACAACCAAACTTAGTTTGTAATTTTATCAATAATCACTAAATATTCTTCCTTAAAGCTGAAAATGTGAGCATTTCAGCTTCATGAAAATAAGAGGAGAGAGAGAGAGAGAGAGAGAGAGAGAGAGAGAGAGAGAGAGAGAGAGAGAGAGAGAGAGAGAGAGAGAGAGCATAACTTGACCACTGGGGGACTTTTGGGCCTACAAGTCATTAAGTGCCCATGGATGATGCTGTGTTATACCCATGCCTTTGTCTTCCTGGTACCCTGACCTGCTTCTAACTTTTATCACTCTCTCCCCTAGGTCTCTAATTCATGGCCCCTTTGATCCTCTGCCCCGTATCTTTTTCCCTTCTATTATTTTCCTTCCTTACAGAAGACTGATTGAATTTTCTAAACACAAATCAGATCACTCACCATCTAAAATTCTTGACCAAACCCTCACTTCTCTTCAAAGATGATTTTAGCCCTTCCTCCATGTCTCATGGCTTCCTCCGCAAGTAGAATCCGGACTGACCTTTAGAAGTCTGGTCATCCTTCAGGTGTCACAGGTCTCTGAGCCCTGCCCAGCCTCCTGTGTGCAGAGTTAACTCACCTGTCTGCAGCTCTCTCTCTCAGCGTGTGCTTCAATCTTTTGTATTCCCAAAACTGAACTTAACCCATTTCTCCATCTTTATCATGAATATATCCCCAAAGTTCATTATAGTCCCTGCCAAAAAAAAAAAAAAGCTTAATATAAATATTGATTGATTGAAGGAAGAAGAAACAAAGGAAGGATGAAGCTGCATGGTTTGATGTATAATTTTGAATTTTCAATGTTAGTCCCCTTGATTACCATAGGAATATTTTCACAGGTTCCTTACAGTACAGCTAAGACCTTACGACACTTTTAATGCCACTTTCCTTTCAACATTTGTTCTTCTAATTTAAAAAATATTAAGTCAAAGCCTTCAAAACCAGCCAGCTGAACTGCTATAGTCTCTTGGGAGCGGTTAGTGTTCTGTACAATTGCTAATACGGTTTAAACGGTAGATAAATATTTTTGGTTTTGAAGTTAAGAGAAGTAAAATGTTAGTTAAATTAGGTGCTCCATCTAACTACATTCTGTGCACGTGTTTTTATAGTGAAATATAGAATAAGGACACACCTGTGTCTCCCAAGCAGCGACATCTCTTCCCGTGTGCTCATCTTATAACGTCACAGATGCAAAAGTTCTGGGTCACTTGAACTAGAATAGTCTGGGGTTTGATCATGTTAAAAAAAAAAAAAAGAAGAGCGAATTGTAGAAATGGTATGTTCCAATTTGAAATAGAGAAAAAAAGAATAACCCTAAATAAAACCAAATATATTTTTACTGAAGTTAAGATTCTCCTATTCAGTTGGATTGATAAGACAGAGTTGCTTTGATGTGAGATTGTTAGTGTGTATGTGTGTGTGTGTTTTCTTTTTCTTTTGGATGTAATAACTAGATTTCTGAGCAATAAATTTGAGCAACTGTGTTCTTCTGGGAATCAAATTAACTGAAAGAAAATTCAGAGCAGATTACAATCCACTTATTGTAAATGTATTTCAACAAAAGGGTGTAAATCAGGTTTGCTAAAGACAGGTATAAGAAAATGATTTGGTGAAAATAGACATGAATTGTTTACAGATAAAATTATTGAGATTTCATGATTATTGAAAATTAATTCTGAACTATTTATGTCCAAAGAACTATGCATGAGTCTCTCAACTACACAATGCTTTGCTTATTACATTATACACATATGCACGATGCAGTCAACTTGTTATCATATGAAGTGGGAGGTGGCTGAAATTTTCTGTCATCATCCTATGTTTGGGGGTTGGAAATGAATTACACTTCCTCCTAAATGAGTAAGGAAAGTCTGTGTGGTGCTGCACTTCTAAAGGCAAGTGTAGGGAAAGTGATAAGTCTGCTTAGTTGAAGGAAAAGGGATACACAGGAAAATGATGAACACAGAAATCATGTCTACATGTGGGCTAAGCCGTCTCAACTCCAACCATGTAAACAACTAAAAGTTCCAATTCTGAAAACATATATAGACAGTTCTGCTTTGCCAGGTGTGTGTGTGTGTGTGTGTGTGTGTGTGTGTGTGTGTGTGTGTGTGTGTGAGAAAAGACAGGGAAAATGGTTCACCTTTGCTTGTGGAATTAGTTATAGGCAACACACATACAGACACACATACACACACACACAGACATAACCCATTTTTTTTTCATTTTTAAGTTTCCTGTAATGATGTCTATTAATTTATAAGTTATAAAAGAAATATTTTCACTGGCTCTTGACAGTGTTCTTGGGTACCCTGCTTCATCCTCTGATCATTGTCAATTATGTATTCACCTTATGTTTCTAAGCAGTTAAAACTTTTCAAGGTTTTCCAATTTTTTCCCTAAACTCTCTTCATATATTCTGCTTCATTTTTTACTTTCTGATATTAGATATTTGCATAAATGTTTTTGCATTTATATGCTTACCTTTAGGGCTTTTAATTACACTTTTGATACAAAGTTTTCTCAAAAATATCAAAGTCATTTGAATTCCATCAGTAGTATTAAAATCAAGGGTAAACCCTCTTGATTGAAAATTCTTTGCAGATCTGGTGAGCGTATTCCTGATTCTGGGTCACGAGTGCTCAATATGAATACTGCAGGCTCAGAGCTTCTTTTCATACCGCGCCGCCTCTCCCCCAGGAAACACCCTCCGTTAGCTGTCTGCTGGCTCCGCAGCTGGCACTGGGCACCTAACTGATGATATATGTTTGTATATAACATAATCAAACTTTCCAGAGCTCAGGATAAATTACCTAGGTCACTCCACTTCTGTTTTATTGTGGCAATAGCATGAAACTAAACACAGTAGATGCAGCATGATGGAAAGTCTACTTCTACTTACCATGGAGGATTTTTCTTCAACCATGATAATTATGTCAGCATGGTGTTGGCCCCCAAAATCAGTATCCCCCCCAAAAAAAAAGCTTTAGAGGAAACGCAAACAGTGGGATTTTTGTCTCCTAACTGTATGATTATATTCAGCCATGAGCAGAGGAAAACATGTTATGTGTTCTGCACGATTTAAAAAGCAAACTTATTCAAATGAGACAGAAAAATAAAAAGAAACTTCCACACAGCTGAAGCTGAAGAGCCAATTAGAAGCAAACGATAATTGCAAAGGCCAACCCTGTGTTCTCTTTGGGCATAGAGAGCTTGAAGGGCATGAGAAAGGGAAAGGCTGGAGCTGTAGAGATGGAGAGTTCTGAGCTGTCAATGAAGGTGTTGCCAGTGCTTCATTTCACAGGAGAAATTGTCGGAGGATGGATGGCTGAGGTGATCTTTTTGAGAGGGAAAAAATTTTAACTAGTTGGGACTATCACCATCAGTTAATTACCATAAGCATAAAGAATATTTATATATCAAAATGAGATAAGCACAAGGTGACAAATGAAAGATCATAGCAGAAGAACACACTCAGATATGAACAAATGGAATAATTAATGGAATTAGTCACTGTTAAAATTTCCACAGCTTGCATTTGTAAAAGCTAAGTTTTCTCAGATATGCGGATAAAAGTCTTTAAAAATTACTCTGCTCCATTTCTGAGCACTATAGCTATAGGGCAGAAGTTACACGGTGAAAGGACACGTTGGGCTCTCTCTTCCTTCAGGGGCACTGAGTCTATAACGGACTTGATCACTCACAATTCACATCTCCTTGGAAACGAATGTCATCAGCTCACTGAAGTAGCATGAACACTGGCTTCCTGCCCTCTGGTGCTTCAGCAAGTACAACACTCCCCATCCGTTGCTCCATGACTGAGCTGCTCTCTCTTCAGGAGCTGACTGACTCTGCACAGTCTTGCCCCAGTTCTCAAGTCCCTGAGTATTCTCACGGCATGGCTGTATCTAATGTGTTCCCGCTGTCCGCATGCCTGCCAACTTACAGGTCTCCACCTGTAGACTGTGACAAGTCATTGAAGTCTGCTAAACTCACTGCTACATACTCAAAGTCTGACTCTAATTGGTGCCCATTAGATACATATAATCTTAGTTGGGCCTCAGTTCAACCCTAAAAAGCACAGGTCAAAAATTACAATCCTGGTTGTATAGTGAAGAAGATGAGGTTTTCAAAGGTTTTTTTGTTGTTGTTGTTTTGTTTTGTTTTGATTTTGTTTTTGTACAAGGAGAAAGAGCTGTCAAAAACATTTTGTCATGAAAATCAAGGGAAATAGAACTTTAACAGGACCAACTAAACAATTTTGACTGCAGTTGGCATTTTGATGTTGCTAAAAAAAAATGGGGTTTGTGGATAACCCTGGTCTCTGTGAGCAGTCTTGGCAGTAGACAGAAGAAAGACATTTAGAGAAAATTTGAAACTACCGAGAAGTCACAGAAACAGCTAATTCATTGCCAAAGAAAAGACTAATTAATTGACAAAGTATTCCAATAGATGGCACCAAAATGTAAATGATCATTTAAAAGGTATGCTAAGGAAACAATAATGATTAAACAAAAGAAGGTATTAATTTGAGATGGGGCGTATCGTAGGGATTTGAAGGGTAGTAGCTGGGAAGGGCTGCAGGGAGCAGAGAGTAGAGAAAGTGATGTAATTCTAGCTTAGTTAAAACCATATTAATAAAGAAGGAAACACTCTTTTTTTTTTTGAAGAGAAACAATATACATTCGCAGCATGTTGCCTGTTTCTATGTCTGGGAAGTCTCCCCTATTAATCTTCAGCATTGCATACAAAAACCCCAAGCAGACTGACTATGGAGGAAAGAAGGAAGACAGGGAGGGAAATTCCTGCCTTAAAGTACAAAATTTAAGTTCTCTGTGTCTTCCCAAACTTGAACCTAAAAAGTCTAGGCATGTAAAAATGCTTGTGGACAAAACAACAGAAACGAACAGAAGCCAGTTGTTTGTTTGTGTGTTTGTTTGTTTGTTTGTTTTTTCTGGCAACAGACCAGTAAAAGGGAAGCTTAGCCCGGCAGAATACTCTCAGTGGATAATTGTTTTATTCTCCAGACAAACCCCCTTCCTCACACCAGCAACTGCCAAGCAGGAAGAATCTTCTAACCCTCTCCTCTACTGATGGCGTCTCGAAACCGTATGAAGAACCTCAACGTCTATTTCTTCCTGCATAAATGAAGCACTCCTTCCCCACTCCAGTTCAGTCAGGGAGGTCTACTACATACTCATAACATGATGCTGAGTGAAAATAAGAGCCAGTCTCGTGAAACTGTGCCCTGTATGACTTTATTTCTCTAGCATTCTTCAATACAGAATAGAAAACAGGTTATGGTTGCCAGAGGTGAGGTGGAGGATAGGGACTTAGAACTGCTGAAGGATTGTATGACACATCCTTGGGGTGACAAAATGCTCTTTATCCTGCATGCATTGATGTCAATATCCAAAATTTAACACTGTATTGTAGTTATTTACAATCTTAGCTTTGGGGGAACCTAGGAATAAGGTTTCTTGGTTATTTCTTTCAACTACATATCTATCTACAATGATCTCAATATGATTATTTTCATTTAAAACCACAACCAATAAGAAAAGGAATGAGTGAAAACAAGGAAGAGAGAATCATAATTTTATGTTACATTTAAGAGGTCTTCCTTGCATCCCTGCAGTTTTAATTCTAATCCAGTTGTTAGGAAGAAGTGATAACACAGAGGAGATCCTCATTACATAGTAAGTACTGATACCTCCACTGGAAGCAATTTTTAAAATTGGAGTGTGGCAGCCTCTAATATACATTATTCCTTTACTCCCAGTATTTGCCTTAATGAAGCCTTCAGTCTAGAATAACTGTTCCTCTTGGCTGTCCATCAGGATACCTTTAACAAATACTAGTGTTGGGATTTCACCTTTAAAGACTGGCATCAGTCTGGGATAGCACCAAGGAATCAATACGTCTAAAGGTCTCCAAGTAATTGGCAAATGCATTCCCCATTGGGGATTCCTGATCAGACAAAGACCTCCTGTCTATTTGACACTCACTTGTGGGTGTATGTTTAAGATACAAAGAGAGGTCCATTTCATTGTGTTAGTGATGAGGTTATGAAGCATGTGTTTGTGTGAAGAGTTGGTATAGTTAATCTCCCAAGATTTCCCTGACTCATAAGCTTTTCATCTTCTCCCATGTTGCCCTGCCTCTTAGCACACACCATTCTCCTAAGTAGATCAAGGACGATCTCCCTTTCCCACTGCCACCCCAGCTCCCTCTCTCTCACCCTGTCCCTTGCCTTCTCTCTCTTGCCTTCTCTCTCTTCTCTTGTCCCCTCTTCTCTTCATTTTCTTCCTCTTTTCCATTTCTTGGTTCACCTTTTGTCTAAGACACTGACTTACCCTTCAGATCTCATTCGATCATCACTTTTTCGGAGAAATCATTTCTTATGAATGCTCTTACCCTACACCAATTAAGGTTGTAATAGTCTTCTTCCTACTCCGTTACTGCATGCCTTTAAGTCTGACTTCTACGGAGACAGAGATCTCCTTTGGTTTTGTTCACTATTTTATTCGCGCTCACAAGCCTAGTGCCTGATAAATTGCAGTTGATAGGTAAATGAATGAACTAAGCAGCCCCTAGGAGAATTGGGGAGCATTTAGAAGTAGAGATGGATGAGGTGGTAAAAGCACATGTCTAGAGATGCTTCTGCTGAAAAGTGGGAATGGTAAATTGCTAATGAGGCCTCGGGCAATTCTCCCAGTCTTCCTGGAGTGCGTACATCTTGGGAAATGAGAATTAAAATCATTTGGAAAACCTTTAGAAATACTAGTGACTAGGATTTAACCTACCTACACATTCTCATTTTACTGGTTTGAGGGCCCCCAGGCAGCTAGAAATTCTTCAGAGTGACTGAAGATGCAAAATCTGAGAGCCAGTGAATGAGGCTCATGATGTCAATAGTGCCACACTGCTAATTTTTGAAGTCATAGAGCATTGGGACCCTCCCCTCTTTGGTTACGATCATTTGCACTCACACAAAACAAATCTACAATAACTTGAGAACAGACACTGTAAAAGGGATCTATAGCCACCCTGTCAATGTTTACTTTGGACATGGTGCTACGTGAGATGCAAATAAATTAGAAAATAACAGTTGACGCAAAAACTAAGCAAAAAAAAATATTCTTCTGTTGATTATCAACATTCTCACTTTCAAAACAGCAATTTAAAAACACATCTTTCTGCCCCAAATCCCAGAGGGGTTAGCCCTGGAGATATGTTATTTTTAACAGTCTCATAGCTGCATTTTTAATATTCAGTGCTATAAGTACTCTGGTGCCAAATTCATTTGCTGTCACTTTCCAGTGGTTATTGACTTTTAGATAAAGGAACTCATTAGATACTGACTTTTCACAGCTAACAGAACCGTGTTCTGCTCAAAGATTGGGGATACCAAAATGAGAGCTTCATCTAGGAGATGCCACTTCAGAAGAGGGATCCTTCCTCGAGCTCCTCTAATTTGCATTGTTATTTTTATTGTCTGTTTCCTGGGTTGCGCCATAAACCATTTTATTTTATTATTTTGTATTGTTTTACGACAGGGGTCTAGTGTATCCAAGGTTGGTTGGTCCCAAACCCGTTATGTAGTTAAAGGATGACCTTGGGCTCCTGATCCTTCTGCATCCTCCTTCAATTGCTAGATTCCAAGTGTGCACCACTATCCCAGGATGTATGATACTTGAAAGTGGACATTGTGTTTCAAACATAATAAACAAGCACTCTGCCAACTGAGTCCCCTGCTTACTCCCAACCTCAGTTTAATAATAAGAGAACTTGGCTTATAAAGGAATTGTGCTTTGGTATACTGCTTTTCATCTTGACTAGAAAAGTTCATTGACATGATAAACACAAACATTATGAAAACAACATTGTTTCCTCATCATTGCACCTGCTGAAATTCAATGCACTTCTACAGCAGCCCTAATGCAACCCAGGAGTCCAGCTCCCAGGACTGCACCCAGGATAGCAAAGAGAATGCCTAGAGAGCAGTTGGAACTTCGAAGGAATTCTTATCTGAGGGCTAGATAAGGAAACACATGCTTTCTGTTGGAAACTTTCTCTTTTATTTCATCTTTCAAAATTCCTTTCTAAAAACCTCTCCCTCCGTCTCCACACAGCTGCCTCTCTTTACGTACAGCTACATAACAGCCCTCTCTCCGTCTCTCATATTTCCCCTTCTATCGCAAAGCCTCTGGATCAATAGCAATCTGATTTTTAGGGTCACACAGCACTTCTAGAGTAAACAATAAGAAACAGAGCCATACTGATCGCAGAGTTTCTCTCAGGCTAGAGATGTCACACTGACCGGCCAGTGAGTAGCGCTTGGTCGTGCATGTAGCTCTAAGTAATCAGGGTTCCCAGACAGAAAGTATCATTGAAATTCAGGACTTAAACAATGAAGTTAGTTGACTGAACCTGGAGGTTAGGAGTACATGCAGAAAGCCCATTACTACAGGGGATTATGACTACTGAAGTTACTTCATGTGTGACCTCTGGAAGTACAACCAGTCTCTTCACCGCTGAGCCATCTCCCCAGCTCCAGCTTCTACTGGCTTTGTGCATCGTTGAAGGCAGATGTACAGTTTTATCTTCGTAATTTAATAAATTGAGAAGCATAGCTGACCTTGGGAGAACTTACGTCGTGGCTGCAGGGTTCTAGCAGGCTCAAGCATGACACAGTACCAACAGGTTTTGTTATTTACCGTTCTCTTCCTTGCTAAACCGTTAGACTACATTCCTAAAACTAGCCTTCAAGGTCCATCCCCTTAGTTGGACATTGACTCCTGCCTGAGGCTGAGCACCAACCAAGATCCAACAATCAAAATTCATTCTTTGGCTAGTGTGTCCAATCAGGATTTAGCAACTTATCCTAGCACGGACTCGCCCCTTTCCCCCTTTAAAACGCACCCCTGTTGTTGCTGATGCTATTTGCTGCCAGCTTTTGTCCCATTCAGAGGCAGCTCTGCTCCCCATTTGTTCCCGCAGGGTAATAAATCTCCTTTGTGCTGAGAACTTGATGTCTGGGTGTGTTCTGTACCGACTTCAGCGGCTTCTCTACCTTACGGTGGCCAAAGTGTAACCAACGCCTCTCAATCTCTCCCACTGGGATTAGAGGATTTTAATGCTGCCTTCCATCTCCCATGATTCCTAAGGTTAGAAGATGGCACCCCAGGTTTCATGTGATCTCAGATGAAGACGGAGTATGGCCGCAAAGAGTGAGAGAATAATCCTTTTCCTGGCCTCCGCACCCTAAGAGGACTTGTGGCTACCATGTGCAGGCATCCAGCAGATTTTTCTCCTTTCTACCCTTTGACAGGCATGATTTCTGATTTGCAAAGGAATGTCCTCTTTCCCCTTCAGACATCTTACTGTGGTGGCCACCAGGGCACAGACCGAATGGTTTACGGAAGCTGGGAAGGGATCCCTAAAGCAAACCACTTAGGCATGACACGGCTCAAGTCTTTGCTGCTCAGTCACAGCTCCTCCTATCACAGACCATCCATGGTGTCAGGACACAGCCATGCAGGGCTTTGTGGATGTGCTCTGAATTAAGAGCGATGCCTTTCCAATGTAATGACTTTGTTTCTCACCACCCTCCTCACTTCTCATCAAAGAACGCGTTGCTTCTGAGCGAGAAGAGCAAAGATAAGCATTGAGGGCAGCCACACTTTATTTCATCCTTACAGCTTAACTTGGCAGAGCTCCGTGTCCTGTTTGTCTCTGAGAATTAAACGCGAAGTGAGGGGGGCTGACACATTGATGTGTATTAATACATCTATTAGGGCTAGAATGTGAGGTCAAACTGTTTCTACGGAAAAGTGAGGCTGTCAAACCGATTGTTGGCATCAGGGACTGGCTTGTTAATCATGCTGCATCAAGGACATCCTCCAGTCAACTGGACCTGAACCCCAAGGTTTTGAGAAAAACTGAATATGTTATAAAATTAGTATGGAAGTTAATGCTTTTACCATTTCTAGATAGAGTTACCTAAGTGCCTTTAAAGGAAAGGAAAATAGGCATAAACACATCAAGAGCTGTCTGTCTGCCTTGTCTGTGTCCCTGTGTGTGTGTGTGTGTGTGGTATATGCATGTGTTGCATGCGTGTGTGTGCGGAGGTTCAAAGTCAACACCAGGTTTCTTTCTTCTGTGGCTCTCTGCCTTTACTTTACTCACTAATGCTCATCGACTAAAGCTGACGTCCTAATAAACTTCAGGAATCTGCCTGTCTCCAGTTCCCAACGGCTGAGGTTACAGGCATGGACCACTGTGCCCAGTTTTTGCATATGTTCTGTGTATGTCAACCAAAGTCCTAGTACTTCTGTGACAAGCATTTCTCCATTGGAGCTGTATCTTTAGTTCTACCAAGAACTTTTAATGGACAATTTTTATCTTCTGAAGTTAATTACAGGAGTTAATAATTAAGGTTACCCTTAATCATTAATTTTAGTTAAATAAATATATCTAATAAAAATAAATGAACATTAATTTTTAAAAGTAAAATCCTAAGTAATTTCTATATAAATAACATAAATATATCATGTTGACATACGGTATTACTATATTAAATCAATAATTGTATAAATAGATTAATAATAGAATATGTATGTTTGAATTTTTACAACTTCATTTTTGGGAATTTTATAAATGTATTCAATGAAATATGATAATGTCTACCCTAATTTCCCCCTCCAAATCTCTCCTTTCTCTCCCATGCTCCCTCGCCAACTTCTTCCTAATTTCTCATTCTCATTCTCATCATTGTTCTCCTCCTTGTCCTTCTTCTTTGATAACGCATTATGTACAGCTCATGCTGCCTACATGAGCATGGGTGTGGGACCATCCACTGCCACATGAGAGACCAGAGGCCACCCCATCAACAAAGAATGATTTTCCCTCCCTCAGCAGTTATCAACTGCCAATCAGCTCCTCAGGTAGGGGTGAACCCAGAGAGCGTCTCCCACATCTATATTATAATTTTGGCTGGCTCAATCTTTCGGAGATCTTGTAACTACACCTGCTATGAATTTGTGAGTGCAAGAGTCATGCCACATTCAGAAGACAGTGTTCCTAAACACTCCTCCACACCCTCCAGTTCTTATATACATTCTGCTTTCTCTTCTGAAAAGTTCCCTAAGCCTTGAAGAAGAGGAGTGTGTAATAAATATGTCTGATTTAGGGCTGAACACTGGGTCTTTTATTCTTAGCACTTTGATCAACCATGACTAGCACTCATTACAGAAAGAAGCTTCTCCGGCCGGACTTGAGAGCAGTCAAATCCATGAGTACAAACATAAATATTTAGATAGCAATTCAACAACAAGATGATTTATATTTTAGGAAGCTAATAATAGCACACTCTACCCTAGGGCCTAATGTCCCCAGACATTATTTTCAAATGTGATTGCAGTATCAGCCATTAAATTCTCTCTTACAGAACAGACATCAAATCCATCCAATCAGAAGTAAGTTAGTTACACCAGTGGGCATGTTTGAGCTGACAGGTTGGCAATTAGTGTTCTGGGTCCAGAACAAGACTATCACCTCCTCCTTCATCATTGGTCACAGCACTTTCTAGTGACAGGAAAGCAAGCGAGAAGGAAAGAAGCTCCCCTATTGGTCTGCATGGTGTCTTCAGTAAGTGGGTCTTACTATGTAGTTACAGTGGGCAACCAAGGGCAATTTCAGTAGCCTGTGCTATTTTCAAGACCTCTTTGACCTCCTTGATCCGTAACTCATAGGGAGATATCCTATGCCTTGCACTGAGATTTTTGTTGAATAACTGTGTCTTCTGAGGGTGATATTGTCCACCCAGGCAGGGTAACGCTGTTCTGTTTCTTTAAGTTTTATTTTGAAATTAGATTACTGACAAGTAGGTTTCTATAAGGCTTTCTCATACATCTTTAGGTTTGGCTAACCTACCCACCATCTTATCCTCTCTCTACTTCTCATCCCATCCCAGTTTAACCCTGTGCCCAGTATTCTCCTGATTCTGTCATGTCACATAAATTGTAGTATTTCTTCAGTCTTACATGTGTACGAAGGTGAAGGGAACCCCGAATCAAATAATCCCACACTAGCTCCGAATAGAGTATAATAATGGGGTTCTTTATTTAAAGGGGGATTCACAGATCACAACAGGAACAAGAATGGAATCCAGCATTCAGGTATAAGAGTGGAGAAAGAGAAAGCAGGTGGACCCGTGTCTTTTTGGTACTCAAGGCCATGCCCAACCTAGTCCAGCCTCACAAAGGCCATTGACTGAAGGAGGTTCTTCATCACCTCCCCCTTTTGTCTAAATAAGAGAGTTCCAAACTCAATACAAAACTATATACAATAAGAACACATATAAGTATAAACATTAAAATTACAATCAGCATAAACAATATTAAGCAAGAAACATGTACTAAATATTTTAATAATTATTCTGTCCTGAGGAATCTAAGTCTTGTATTAGAAATGACTTGGCTAAGCCATAAGAGGAAAGTAACTATGACTATCTAGTCTTCAACCCCACTGAAGACCTGAGAAGGGAGATAATATTACTTGAGTAGGCAGGAAGTGCAATCAAGCACCTTCCAAAATGTGCAGTAGATGACAGAGACAACTGGCTACCTGGGCAGTCACCTAAAGTCTCATTTAAGCATTGGAGCAACCAACTTTGGCTAAGGCCTAGAGTAACTGAAAGACCATTTTCAGAGGCAGGGAAATTCTCAAAATTGTTTTACCCTGTCTTGGCAAGGTTTGGTAGTCTTTGCTTTTGTATCCTGCTTGTCCAGTCCAGACACTGTGCATTTTGTGTTTCGTTTAATGCCATGTTAAACATATGTTTTGTTTAACAAGAGCAGTTATTAAGGATAATTAAAGCAATTTCATACGTGGAGAGAGTTTTTTTGGTGATCAGAATAAGAAAGAAACCCAAAGCTTTCCATCAGTCGGGAGCTCCGATGTGTGCAATCCCCAGCGTCTGCGTCCGGGAAAGTCAGGGTCCTAAACAGGGGGAGGTAGGCCACTGGTGAGAAACGTTCCCCAGGCTGGCAAACACCGTATGTGTGTGTGAGGGGGGCGTACTGGTAGGCGTGGACTTGTTCCCCCGTTGGGTAGCAGGTGAAGGGGACCCCGAATCAAATAATCCCACACTAGCTCCGAATAGAGTATAATAATGGGGCTCTTTATTTAAAGGGGGATTCACAGATCGCAAAGGGGAACAGGAATGGAATCCAGGTGTGAGAGTGGAGAGAGAGAGAAAATGGGTGGGCCCACACCTTTTTGGTACCCAAGGCCACGCCCAACCTGGTCCAGCCTCTCAAAGGCCATTGGCTGAAGGAAGTTCCCAATTAGGAAGGTCAGAAGACAGTTTTTGGAGTCAATTTTCTCCTTTCATGTGTAGGTTCCTGGGATCAAACTCAGTTTATCTGCCTTAACAACAAGTGCCTTTACTCGCTGAGTCAGATCATTAGCCCAAATTATAACACATGTACTTGGTATATAATTAAATATAAATGTTTAGTATTACTAAGTAATAGATCACCATGATTTGGAGGATAAAATTGTAAACTATCCAGGCAAGTGATTAATATCACCTGAAATAGGCTTATTTACTTATGAGATCATCATTTTTAGTACAGGTCTATAAAAGAGAAAAATGAATTAAATTGATGATGAACTCTACTACTAATAAGTGCTACTCAAAGTTTATATGAACTAGATGAATGAAAACAAAAAATACAGTTAAGATCTGAATTTCAATAAGATGTTTGAAATTTTTCAAAATTTACAACCCACATATACAGTTTTGTTATCCCTACATTATACTCATAGCATTGTTTAGATATAGACACACACACACACACACACACACCAGTTTACTACTGGTAATTACAATTTCTAATTGAGAAGAAAATTTTAACTTTTGCAGATTGATATAACTGAACATTTTAATTCTTTTCTTGAGACTTTCATAGAGGTACATAAAAGTTCTCACTAAGAAGAACTTGAAGCTGGTTTTTGGGGGGGTATTCAATCTCTATATTATTTAAGTATTACTAAGTACATTAAAAGGAGTGATTAGAGGTTCTTATTTTAGAATAGTGATGCATTTTCTTTGTAACTGCTTAATTTATAATAAAATTTAGGCATTTTCTTGAAAATGTGAAGGAGATGCACAATATTCCAAAAAATGGAGAAAGGGATGTGTGAGCTTTTGGCTCCATCAGCTCTCCCAGCAAAGCTCCCTCATGGTGCACACCAACCCTCTTCGCTGAGGATGACTGTCAGTCACAGGCTTTCTGAAGATATTCCCCCTGTTGTAGGGGTTCCTGGAAACAACCTACAGCCTAGGAATAGTGTTACGGGAAGTCTTCAGACAGGGACAGAGGCCCAAGAGAGAAGAGCGAACGTTCCAAAGCATACGCTGAACACAAGGGGTTTGCAGAGCAGATGTGAGGAGCCAGCAGAGGAAGATGCAGGCAACTCAGTGAGTCACGTTCAATCAGTGGGCCTAGCTTATGATCGAAGGAATTCAGCTCACTGTACATGTGCTGAATTTAATATTTCAAGATATTTCTGCGGTAGCTGCTCCAGGACTTTGGTAGGTGTGCATAGGATTAAAAACAATTTAGGAGTGGAGGTGGGAAAATCAACATCCTAAAGAAGGAAATGTGCAAGTGTGTGTATTGTTACCTGGCTGTACGTGACCTCAGGCCGACCACTTGGTATTAGATAAGCATGTGATATGCCCTTCCCTGGGGAAGACCAGTTCTCTACCCTTAATATTCCTATAGTTGAACACAGTTCTTTGTCCAGGGTTGAGGTCCCTTGAGCTTTCCTCCCTTCATGCCAGCATTCAGGTATTGTGTGGATGTTGCTGGTTGCCAATTACATGTAGATACACACACATACACACACACATACACTTGAGTTTAAGAAAGAGCAAATGGGTACATGGGGGTTTGGACAGAGTACAGGAAAAGAAGGGGTGGACAGGATGTAATTATAATTTCAAAATATTATAAAAAATAAATGAAAGCGGAAAATGAAAGAACAAAAAGAAACACATCCTTTGAACTTGGGAATTGGTTTGTTTCATGTTGTACTGACTCACAACTCCTCATGTTTCTTATAAAATATGTAGGTTCTATGTCTTAAAGTGTTCTTATAGCGTTGAACAAATCTCAAACTATTTTTTTCTGTTTTTCATTCCTAGCAGTTTGCTTTAAAAAATTTTTTCATTTGTTTTGCCAGTTTGGCTTCTGTAGTGCTTCTGACAACAAAGAAATTATAACACATGTTCAAATACACACACACACACACGCTCACAGACCCTCACACACAGGCACACACAGACCCAGGCACACACATAGAGACCTGCACAGAGGACACACAGACCCAGGCACACACGTGCACACACATAGAGACCTGCACACATGCATACACAGACCCTCACACACAGGCACACACAAACCCACACACGCACACACATATACCACACGCACAACCACACACACACACACACACCCCTAGGATGTCTGTTGCAATGCTATCATGCTAGAGAAGCAGAATGAGTTGTCATTGTTTTGCAGGAACTGAGAAAGTGGTACTGACGCCACATCTCCTTCAGTTTCTGCAGAATGTTCCCTTAAAGCTGTGGTGGGTGTGTTTGTTTCCCAGTGAAGACTTGAGTGCTTCAAAAGTGTATCACACATCTTAAATCTCAATATGCTCCTTACTGCTTTAGCTCCCAAGCCCAACAATTTCAAATTGTCCTGAGAAAGCAGCTTGTTAAAATACCTGGCTCACCATTTCCATTCGTAATGGTGTCACTCATAATGGAATGGAATGAAATCAAGATCCAAGATGACCAAGAACATAACTCTCTCTCTCTCTCTCTCTCTCTCTCTCTCTCTCTATATATATATATATATATATATATATATATATATATTATAACACGTGTTCAAATACACACACACACACACATACACACATGCTCGCAGACCCTCAAACACAGGACACACAGAGCCAGGTACACACATGCATACACACAGAGACCTGCATACATGCATACATAGATCCTCACACACAGGCACACACAGTATATATACTAAAAACTCTCCTGAATTTGATTTTTGTTTTGTTTGTTTGTTTTGTTTTGTTTCTGTAGGTTTTACTTGACTCTAGGGTACCTTTGGTTATGACTGACAAAACTTCAAGTCAATCCACTTAGCAAGCAAAACTGAGTCAGTTATGTAACAGACAGGGTGTTTAGAGAACAATAAAGGAACGGGGCCTTAGGGATTAGTGCCAAGGAATCACCTCTAGGCCATCTTCTCTTGGCCCTTCTCCTGGGGAGGGTGGGCCCTCTCCACTTGATGAAGCACTCTTGGAAGACCCAGTCTTGATTTCTCTGCTTGCCAATCCCAAATCAAAGAAATCATATTTCTCTATGTATCTGCCCAAGAAAAAAATGTAGAGTAGTCCCACAGAAGCCCTATCCCCAACCCAATGATCAGAGTCTCATAGCTCTTATTACACATAAGAAATGGCTTGTGTGCTTTGGAAAATTCATATACCCAAATAATACCATCAGGAATTTCTTTAGGAATGAGCAAACCAGACACAGTGGGGAAAAGGATGATTTTATAAACCAAAGAAAAAACAGCCAAATTAAAAATAAATGCATATAGAAGCTACATTTAAGATTTGTGGTTCTATGAAAATACCCACAAGTATCTGTGTGGCATGGTAATAGTGATATAAAAATATAAATGTGGGCAGGATAGAATAGTTCATGTGGAAAATATCACAAGATTCCCATCTCTTTACGTTTCAAATGATAGGTTCGTTAGCTACTTAGATGAGCTTTGCCTTTTTATATGCATGACTAAGGGCCAGTGTCCTCTTAAAAATAAATATTTAGGTGATCATAGCAATATCAACTGGTAAATCGTATTTCTTTGTCACATTGCTTAGGCATTTCTCTTTCTCGTTAAACTTAAAACCTTTTATTTTGTGTATATGAGTGACTTTTTTCCTCCCAGTGAGTGTGTCTGTGTACCATGCAGGATTAGTGCTCTTGGAACCCAGAAGAGGGGGTTTGATTCCTGGGAACTGTGTCTTACCATGTCAGTGCTGGAAACTGTACCCAAGTAATCTGCAAGAGCAGTCAGTGCTCTTAACCACTGAGCCTTCTCCCTAGCCCATGTAGTCCTTCTTTAAAACACTAATGAGCAATCATATTGACAAACTTGGAAATGTTATTTAAACTTTCGTCAAACATGCAATTAGGGCTTTCTGGTAGACCAGCCACACAGGCAAGGGTGCACTTTGGAGATTTAAGGTTATAGTGCGTAGTTTGATCTCACTCACCCAGCACTAATTCCATGAAGTTCTTATTAGCAGAGATAAAGAACTGCTCTTCTATCAACTGTATCAGTTGCCCACTAAGTATTGTAGGCTGTACCAGTGGTAAGGAAAACACCGATTATCCACCCGTGGAAGCTCACACTCCTGGGAAAACACAGAGTAGCATATATCTACCATATAAAATGTTTACGTGAAGGAAATAAAACTGGGTGAGAAGACTAACAGGAAATGCTTTACAGACGAAGACTGAGGAAGACTACACTGACAGATGACCCTGACTTAAATAAGGACTACAGTCAGAGACAGGACACAGGCATGAAGGCAAAGTCACTGCAGCAGGTGGTGGAGTGGGGGTGTGGCTATTGCAGCAGGTGGTGGGGTGGAGGTGGGGCTACTGCAGCAGGTGATGGGGTGGGGGTGGGGCTACTGCAGCAGGTGCTGGGATGGAGGTGGGGCTACTGCAGCAGGTGATGGGGTGGGGGTGGGGCTGCTGCAGCAGGTGGTGGTGTGGGGGTGGGGCTACTGCAGAAGGTAGTGGGGCTCCTGCAGCAGGTGGTGGGGTGGGGGTGGGGCTATTTCAGCAGGTGGTGGGGGTGGAGGTGGGGCTGCTGCAGCAGGTGGTGGGGGTGGAGGTGGGGCTGCTGCAGCAGGTGGTGGGGGTGGAGGTGGGGCTGCTGCAGCAGGTGGTGGGGGTGGAGGTGGGGCTGCTGCAGCAGGTGGTGGGGGTGGAGGTGGGGCTGCTGCAGCAGGTGGTGGGGTGGAGGTGGGGCTACTGCAGCAGGTGATGGGGGTAGGGGTGGGGGTGGGGCTACTGCAGCAGGTGGTGGGGTGGAGGTGGGGCTACTGCAGCAGGTGGTGGGGTGGGGGTGGGGCTACTGCAGCAGGTGCTGGGATGGAGGTGGGGCTACTGCAGAAGGTAGTGGGGCTCCTGCAGCAGGTGGTGGGGTGGGGGTGGGGCTAATGCTGCAGGTGGTGAGGGTGGAGGTGGGGTTGCTGCAGCAGGTGGTGAGGGTGGAGGTGGGGTTGCTGCAGCAGGTGGTGGGGTGGAGGTGGGGCTCCTGCAGCAGGTGATGGGGGTAGGGGTGGGGGTGGGGCTACTGCAGAAGGTAGTGGGGCTCCTGCAGCAGGTGGTGGGAATGAGATTGGAGCAGTAGACTGAGATGAGACCCTACAGGGCCTTGTAACCAATGGCTAGGGCCTGGGTCTGTTTTCTAATTATAGTAAGATAGGTATCACTTGAGGACATGACACCTGACTGTGGTGGCAACCAGTTCTGAGACCTTCCTGATATCCCTGTTGGGTGTGGGCCGTGCGGATGAAGAATTATTGAGAGGGTAACTGAAACCCTGATCTCAGGTGGCAGAGGCAGTGCATGTGGCAAGGCTTATATGTGTCTGGGATAAAGGTCTAAGGGCTGGGATAGGAACTTTTTTAAGAATTGAGAGTATTTCAGCTATTTTTAAATAGAAAACTACCATAGTGAACTTTAAAAAGGTGTAGGGAGGGTCCTGGGAGGGGCGTGGACAACAGAGGAAGAGAAACAAGAAAGAGGCAGCAGACACAGCAGACACCAGACCACTCCACTGAAAGTTCTGGCCTCAACAAGATGTGATAATATACATTTGTAAACCCAGCACCCTGGAGGTGGAAGCAGGATTGTGAGATCTGGGCCAGCCTAGCTTACATAGCTATAGGTCAGCCTAACTACATAGTGAGATCTTGTCTGAAGAGGAAGGAAGCAGGAGGGAAAGAAAGAAGGAGGAAGGAGGGAGGGAGGGAGAGAGGAAACTCCAAGCTAGGTCGATACGGCTGGGATAAACTATCAAAGTTAAACCTGAGACTTAAAACACGAATAAATACAGCCATACTCAGAAGTGTGTACACATGGTAAGACGAGGAAAGACATTCGATTACTGGATCCAAGGCAAAACTGAACAAGCGATGTCCACCTGGAACACGGTAGGTTGTGTTTTTATCTTTCCAGCCTACCTAGTGCTTGGTAAGCTGAAATGCTCACAGTAGCATAGTAACAGAACAGGGTCAGGTATTTTGGAAGCAAAAGATACAGTAATCCGTGTGATTGTAGCTCAGGGATTTGACCTTATTTCCAGATCTACGTCATTTTGCATCCCATAGAAAGGAAAGAAGGATAGGTTCTATAGGCTTCTAGAGGAGATGTTGGTTTTGCTTTCCAATGATTCAAATATAGCCAAATGGGCTTTGCACTGGAGATTGTGGGCCCCTTTACAGCTATAAAACGCAAACATATTGCCGAAGAGTGCTTTCTTCCAGCAGTTATATTTCCAGTACACCCAGGGCCCAGCATAGCCACAGCTGGAATTAGTGGGCAGAATGTAAGGCTGGCTGTTTGCTTGTCTTTGTAAAATTGAGACTGGCAAAGCCAATGAGGGATGGAGCTGGACCTGTTGTCAACGCATTTAGAATTAAAAAAAAAAATAGCAACACAGTGTAGACTTGAGTTTTCATTTGTGAAGCTCTTGACTGTTCATCCATTTCCTAACCACAGTTCGTTAAATTTAACAATAATGTAATGCTGAATTCGCAAGGGACAACCACAACATGCTTTGTGTAATGAATTACTAGCTGCTTTAAGAAACAGAACTGATTTCACATTGTGTTGTGAAATAGAAATAAAAGCACTAAAACCTGTCTTTCTGCCGCCAAGGGGTTTGTTTTAGGAGTTTATATTGAAACAATAAACATTCTTTAATCCTTCTCCTTGCAAGCAAGTCCACTTTCTGAGGCCTGGTAATAAACAATAATTTATGATATACAATATCAATTTACACCTGTGCTTTCTTTCCATGGCAGGAGCATAACGCTCGGTGGTTGTTCTAGTAAAGTGCTTTATAATGATCTCACATCTGAAACAAAAACAAACAAAACGTTGTTTTTATTTTAAAATAAACAAAGCTTTGCAAGTTGGAGCTGGGTCTGGGGTGGGACTGAGTTATGAAATTCTAGTTAGCATCAGAGGCTAGCCTGGGGTAGAACTGAGTTATGAAGTTCCAGTTAGCATCAGAGGCTAGCCTGGTAGGACTGAGTTATGAAGTTCTAGTTAGCATCAGAAGCTAGCCTGGGGTAGGACTGAGCTACGAAGTGTCAGTTAGCATCAGAGGCTAGCCTGGGGTACGAATGAGCTATGAAGTTCCAGTTGGCATCAGAGGCTAGCCTGGGGTAGGACTGAGTTATGAAGTTCCAGTTAGCATCAGAGGCTGGCCTGGGATAGAACTGAGCTATAAAGTTCCAGTTAGCATCGGAGGCTGGCTTCAGGTAGGACTGAGCTACGAAGTTCTAGTTAGCATCAGAGGCTAGCCTGGGGTAGGACTGGGCTATGAAGTTCCAGTTAGCATCAGAGGCTAGCCTGGGGTAGGACTGAGCTATGAAGTTCTAGTTAGCATCAGAGGCTAGCCTGGGGTACAAATGAACTATGAAGTTCTAGTTAGCATCAGAGGCTGGCCTGGGATAGAACTGAGCTATGTAGTGCCAGTTAGCATCAGAGGCTAGCCTGGGGTAGGACTGCGTTATGAAGTTCTTCTAGTTAGCATCAGAGGCTAGCCTAGGATAGGACTGATCTATGAAGTTCCAGTTAGCATCAGAGGCTAGCTTGGGGTAGGACTGAGCTATGAAGTTCTAGTTAACACCCAAGGATGTCTACATTTGCGTCTTGAGCTAAATGCCACCAATGTACATTTTTATGATGATTATTGCTTCTCTTTTCATTTGATCCCATTTATATAAAAATTATGGTCTTTCCTTCTCCCCACATTGCTTTCTTGTCACCAGAGGCATTCAGACAGATTGGCTAAGCACATCAGAGAAGTGTAGGATGCCGGTGAAGATATAGGCAGCCACTGAAAGCTGATAACCACAGCTCCCATCAGTCACCAGATGGAATAATTGTTGCAAAGGGCCACTAGGTCTGAATCGATTATTTTCTTAGCGGGAGGGTTAACTTTTTGTTGGGTAACACAATGAGAACCCCTATTAACTTTCTGTCTTGATGCTTTTACTATATCGATCTTGAAGTGGGAATCTTACTGTCAGTGGTTTTTCAAGATGTCATTTAGTTTGGTTCTAGACAATAAAACTCCACAGAAGCAGTCGGTCCTGCTTGTTTGCAGCCACCCTATTGTGCAGGACTTCCCAAGGGCCACATCCAGGTGTATCACAGAGGAATCCGTGTGGCAAAATGGAGCACGATTAAATGAAGCACAATTAATAAAAACTCAGGGTCAGAAACTGAGGTTCAACCTGAAGATCCGAAAAGCAAAACAGCCAGTCACTGGCTCTTACCTCGACCTCAGTCTGAAATGGTGATCCTGCCTCCAGGAATCCTAGAAGGAGACTGCTGAGAGTTGTTTCTTCCCATTTTTAAAAAATATTTATTTATTTATTTTGTATACAATATTCTGTCTGTGTGTATGTCTGCAGGCCAGAAGAGGGCACCAGACCTCATTACAGATGGTTGTGAGTCACCATGTGGTTGCTGGGAATTGAACTCAGAACCTTTGGAAGAGCAGGCAATGCTCTTAACCACTGAGCCATCTTCTTCCCATTTTATCATCCTCTCTAGGGCTGGAATTAAAGGCATGCACCACTCGGTTTCTTTGCCACTAGTGTGGCTACTGGGATTAAAGGTGTGAGTTAATCCTGGTCTGTAAGGCTGACCAGTAGGACTGTTTCACTCTCAGATCTTCAGGCAGTCTTTATTTATTAAAATACAATTGAAATGCCACTACATTTCCCCTTTTTTTCTCTAAAATAAAAAAGAAGGCTTTAACTAATATAAGAAAACTATATACAATACGTACAATGACAATATATACAGGCAATAAATACACCAACAATGTCTAGTTCATTTCCATTTGACAAATTCAGAGAAAATATTTCATATCTATCCTATCTTGGTGAGTACAAAGTCTTTTACCTAATTTACTTCCTATCATAACTTGCTTTCTGGGTCTGGTAAATTGTAACTATAGCTATCTAATCTTCAACTCCCTCACAGACCCAAGAATGAAGTAATAGTAACTGAGTAAGCAGGAGTGCAAGCAAGTGACTTCCAAAAATGTGAGTAATGCCAGAAACAGCTGGCTACCTGGACAGTCACCCAAAGTTCCTCTGCAATGTTGGGGCATCCATCTTCAGCCTACAGGCTTAGCATATTTAACAGACTTTTCTTTGAAGCAGGGTATTTTGTGTCCTGCTTGTTTAATTAGGACAGTATAATGTCAGTAGTCAAGACAGGGGCTTTTTTTTTCCCCAGTGGCTTGCTTTTACCACAAAGAAAGTAAACTCCATGTGGGGTTTCTTCAATGCCCATTATCATCTCTGAAGTAGATTGGTGCTGCCAGGAGCAGACAGGTATCATTATCATAAAAAAGAAGAACCTAGCTTATTAAAACATCTTAAGTGCCATATTCTGAAGATCTCTGGAGTGTTTGAAGATGACCTATCTTAATTATATCTATGTTTGACCTTGAAAAGATATCTAATGTGACTACAAGTTTGATTATACTGGGTGATTAACTACTAACCTATATTTCTTTATTATCCTAAATAGTCAATAATAATAATTTTCAAGGACTAGAAATTTGCATTACATTGTTAAATGAGCTGTATAGGTACAATACCTTGAACAAGATTAGAAATGTATATATAATATGTTTTAACAAAAGTAATCTCAAATTTGAATCAATATACAAAATTTGCATACAATATACAAAAGTAAAACCAATGTAAAACATTTAAAACTAATAGTTACCTTTAAAAAGTAGATCCAATAACCTACCTTTTTATCTTATCATATCTATATCTTCCCTTCTTCTTTTCAGAGTACATTCAATAATCTACTTTATCTAATTTACTATCTTATATTTATATCCCTTTTTTCTTTTCCTTTCTTTTCTCTCTCTCTCTTTTGGTTTATTGAGACAGGGTTTCTCAGAAGCCATAGAGCCTGTCCTGGAACTCTCTCTGTAGACCAGGCTGACCTTGAACTCACAGATATCTGCTTGCTTTTGCCTCCCAAGTGCTGGGATTAAAGGTGTGCACCACTACCACCACCTGCCCCCTTTTTTTTTAAACAAGAACCTTGAATCTAATTTCCTTTTCCTAATTTTTATCTCATTTTCCTGACCATTATCTATAGCAACTTGTAACCAAAACATTAAACAAAAACAAATATCCATAATCCAGTTTTTGGAAATGCATGTGTAGTTTTCTAGGCTACTTCCTGCTAATTGGGGACACTGATAACCTTGTGGGGATCCAAGGAAAATTTAGGATTATGGTCAACTCTTTATTGGAGCTTTCTATGAGGCTGGATCACTTCAATCAGCAGTCTTGAAGCTGCTATGGATGTAGACTCCATCCAGAGGAAACTGCAATGAACTCTGAAACTCTGTGTCTTCTGTTCCCACTGGAGATTTTCAGGGGGTCTTCCTTGATCAAACCTTCTTTTTCTAACCAAGACTGAATCCACAGACTCATTTCCTGTGGAAACAAAAGCAAAACATCTTTTCCAAAGTAACATATCTTTTTAATTAAACTTTGAAGTCAAGGCATTTTCAAAATACATCAATTGGATTAATCCAGCAACATTTATAATCAAAAATCTTTTAGCAGCTATTGCTCCTTCCTCAGCAGTCAAATAATTCAAAGACAACACAATGATATACAGTATCTAGATTCTCTATGTGTTTCCATATTTACATGGAAGCTAAGCTGGGGAGGATGGGAGCTGGGAGTGCTATTTTTTCTTCCAAACCCAGGTGGCTAGGTTTGGGTCCAGTTCCTAGAACTGGAATTCCAATCCCAACTCTGACCTGGACAGGTGACTAAAAAGCCTCAGGCAAATAGCATTTTTGTGAATTTGAACTCCAAAATGTTGGGCACTGGTTGCAAAGCAGAGCTGTATGCAGTAAGTGTGACCATGGAATTATAAACTCAGAAGCACATCTTTCTATATTTTTCTGTTAATGGTTTATATCCAACTTTACAGTTAATGCATTTTTGACAAGTTGAAACATCAGCCTTCTGTGGTTTTGCTATGGTTTGGCAAGCTAGAACAGGCTACCTGAACACCAGGCATCTGTCCTTACATTAAGCCTGTGTCATCAATGTGCAGATTGGTGGCTTCAGGCATACAAGAAACCATCTCAAGACCAGGCATTTCTGGAGAGTGAAATTCTTCTCCTTGGTGCTGTCACAGATGACCTTGTAGATTCTGCCGCTTACACGCCAGTGTCCCTGTCCCTTCTCAGCTTAGATAATCTTATTTGACTTTTACCAAATCTGTTGTCTTGCCTTTGTCTCTGTATTTCTGTCAAATGTATGCATAGAGATCTCCCTTTTATCTTGGGGAAACCCTTTTCTCTCTCTGTGTTCCCTCTTGGATATGACTACCTCCTTGAATATTGTGACTATGAGATTTTGCTTCTGGAAACAAAAATCAAGGAAGAAGTTTCTCTCTGTGCCAGTTTTCCTTCCCCGAGGAGTAAGAGAATACAGGATAAAAATTATTACTCTCACCACAAATTATCCTAGTACAGACATTAAAATACATTTTAAAACCAAGTGGCTAGGTGATTAATTTTGCACTGGGATTGTGTGAAAAGATAAAACACTCTACCAAAGGGATGTAGATCTTATACATTGAGTCATTTGTGAATTTGACAAAATCTACAAAATAAAAGAAACCATATTATGTTGAACTTAATAAATGTGTCACAGAGAACATGAGTGAAGAGGAAGTCAGCTTCCTAGGACTCTCCCCCAGACCACCTGTGTCTACATACACATAGGACTATATAGTTTTGTTCCCATCTTCCATCCAGCAGTGTTAGCCAGATATTCTGCCAATAATGGCTGTATCAAGATTCATATTTATAAGCAGCAACAATAGCACCAACAGTTATCATCTTGACTTCTGTCTTGCATTGTACATTACTGACCATTTTCCTTCCAATTCTATTCTTTCCTTACCCACAGAAATACTATCTCACAGTGATTCTCCAGCCCTCTGATCTCTCCTCTTTGAAATCTTCCCTGGTGCCTTTTCCTTTGTCCTTGCCTGAATACTCATCCATAAGTAATGACAATCCATTATTTTTCTTCCTTTTCTCTCACAGGGTGACCTTCCCTGTTCTAGGAATTTAATCGCCAGCAGTCTGTTAGTGGCTCGTTCCTGCCCAGCTTCCTGGAGCATGGATCCATATATGTAAATATGTGCAAACACTTTATTTGAATTTCCCGTGTCCCTCAATTCAAAGTGGAAGGTTTAACTTCTGTCAATCTGTAATCCTCCTTATAGTCCCTTTTATTAATCACAGATGTGTAATTTCTACCTTGCTTCTTAAACAATTCTCTATGCACATAAAGATAATATCTATTCTCAGTAGTTCCTTGGATTTCTCCAGATTTATTCCCAACAAGCTTGCCATTGCTTTTGTTCATCTGTCTCTGAGACTAATGATTGTTCTGTTTGCATCTGGCCTGCTAGCATAGTACGCTTCAACCTTCAAGTCTGCTTCCTGGGCATCGGCTCCACTCTCATTGTTTGTCTTTTCCTGTCTCTTTGATTGTATGGTTTCTGGAAATCTTGGAAGAAAACTACCTTGAGCATCAAGGTTTATTGACTCGTCTCCACCCCAATGACAGATGAAATAGACATCTTACTTCCTACCACATCAATTTAACAACTGAGCCATCATTGAATCTGTCCATTCTACTTGATACACTTGCTGACATGATTTTAATGTACGCTCTAATCTTCTCTTTCATGGATTATTTAAACACTTTCCAAGTGCTCTCCAATCTACTTCTCTGTTCCCCTCTTGGCAGCAAGAATGATTGTTCTAAATATAACATTAATCATCTCTCTGCTTAAAATCTATCAGTGGATATCTGTAAACTTGATATCTCAGTGGATTTCTGTAATCTTGATAGCTCATAAGAACAAATAGAAACCCAGGAATGATTTAAAGGATGTGGCTATTGGTTTTAGTTCAAAAGGTAGTGACTCCAAAGAGGGCTAGAGCATTAGTAGATCTTCAGGTAACTGAAATGCTGGCTCCCTCACATGGCCTGCCTCTACCCACATTTCTACCACCAGAAAAACTGCAGCTTAGCTGTACTAAAAACCACAGGACTCCTACATTTCAGACACAGAAATGTACCTTTCTGTATCCCTGAGCCTTTATAGAGCCTATTGTTCCATAGCATTAACTGGACAACCCTAAGATGACAGCAAGTTTTATCAAAGAGCTAGAGGTGGTTTTGAGATTGTTTAAGACCCTGAAGCCATAGATAAAAGAATGCTTATATAGTTGTTCACAGTATAATTCAGTATTTCTTTTCTTAATTCTCTGTTCGGTGCTATTTCTGTAAAGTGCTATACAAAATAATTCATCAACCTACTTGATATTTATACTTTTAAAGGATTTATAGGTGGCTTTTATAGTTTAACTTAGTCATCACGTAAGTGAGCACTGTGTACTCAGCTTCTACACTATTACTTCAGGTATCTATCTCTCCATAAGGCGCTAAGTTTTTCCTGGGTTGTTTCCCTTCTGTATGGCTCTCAAATTATAGTTCTTCTGCTTGGAATAATAAATTGTAAAGGCCATTGAAGATAGCAATTCTAGCTTCACTGTATCTTCTACCATGTTTGACACTGACATGGCCATAAAATACAGAGAGGGAAAGAAAGAGATTTATGAGGAATAAATAAAGCCTAGGATGAGTAATCTCATTTGTCAACTTGGTAAGCTCTAGAACTACGAGAGACAGTTTTGGATAAGCCTGTGGACGGTTATCTCCAGCCAACTAATTGAAGTCAAAAGATGCACGTACTGAAGGTGGCACCATGTCCTGGCCTGCAGTTCTAGATGGCATTAAAAGGAGGAATGAGCTGAGTATAGACATTCATTGCTCTCTTTTTCCTGGCTACCACTGTGTTGTGATTGACTGCTTCCAACTCCTGTCACCTTGACTTCCCCACAGTGACAGGCTGTGTCCTTCAAAGATGAATCACAATCAACCCTTTCTCCCTCAAGTTGCTTGTGTGAGAATAGATTATCACAGCAACAGGAAATAAAAAACTAAATAGACAGTAATTTTGACTCCTTTTCTACCCTTTCTTTTTCTTGTCCTATTAAACTGTGTAATATAATCCTTACTGTTAAATAGATGTTTTGACTATCTGCCTTTTGGATCCATTAAGAAAATCAACCTAGGAGAACAGGGACTGATCACATACCTCATATAACTTGATGAGAATTTGCCAAAATCTGAAATGACCCTTCCATCAGGCTGTGAAAACTATTGTTCTGAATCTCTAATACAAGAAGTTATATTTTGACTACAGTAAAATGAAGAGTATCACAGTGCGATTTCCAAGGCATTCAGAATTGTACCCTCCATTTGATTCTGTGCATACTCATGAAGGAACTGAAAAATAATGTTCATTAAGTGTCTGGATGACTTAACTAACTGAATGAAAACCCAGGATATCATCCAGTAAATCCTAAATAGTCTGTATACATTGTTCCTTTTCTACCAGCAACCCCCAGACTCCATCATCCAGTTCTTTTCAGACATATATGAAAAAAAAAAAAAAACAGTTTTGCCAGCAAAAGAGAAAGTTTTGAGCCTAGAATGGTGTGACTGGTTGTTTATATGCTATGAAGAAAATCCCTATGCCAGTGGAAGATGAACATTAAGATCAATCTAGTCTTGGGGCTAGGAGCTTAGTCACTAAAGTACTAAGTTATATCCTGTGTTAGCTTGAATGTAATTGACCCCCATAAGCTCATAAGTAGTGGTACTATTAGGAGCTGAGGTTTATTGAAGTAGGTATGGTCTTGTTGGAGGAAATGCATCACTGTAGAGGTGACTTTTAAGGTCTCATATATGCTCAAGCCATGCCCATTGTCTTAGTTCACTTCCTGTTGCCTGTGGATCAAGAAGTACAATTCTCAGCACCTTCTCCAGCATTCTGTCTGCCTACATGCCACCATGTCCCATCATGATGACAATAAACTAAATCTCTGAACTGCAAGACACCCAAATTAAATGTTTTCCTCTAGAAAAATTGGCATGGTCGTGGTGTCTCTTTACAGGAATAGAAACCCTAACTAAAACATGTCCCTAGTTCATAAGATGCCAGGAATTGTGATGAACATTGTTGTTGAGGAGATGGAGAAAGAAATCTTTTGGCTCATTGACTAGTTAGTTTAAGCAAATATTTGGGCTCCGAGTTCACTTAGAAACCCTGCATCGAAGAATAAAATGAAGAGCAATAGAGAAAGACAAGTGATATCAACTTCTGGCTTTCTAGTATACCACAAACATGCTAACATGCACACACACAAACACTCATACCATCATAACATACAAGAAGCAAAGAGAGATAGAAGAGGGGGGAAGATGAGAACTAGTCTTGAGAGCTAAAGACATGAAAGAAATGTAGATATCCAAAGAAACAAGAAAGAAAGAATATCCAAACAAGAGAATAGTGGATAGGAAAAAGAAGAGATAACAACCACAACTGTAAACCTAATACAAGCTGTGGAAAGGCAGAATAGAGAGTAGGTACATCCTGAGAAAGAAAGAAACATATGGAGTCAGCTCATACCCCAGCCACTTATGCAGCCATGGGAGTGAATGTTTTCACAGCAAGGGCTGTTCTGCCACAAACTCACGTAGCTCAAGCCCTTAGTACCTACACCTATAGCCAGAGTTTATTCACAATTACCTGAGGAACCCAAATGCAGATTATGAGAAAAAGACATGTAGATTTTCTCTGTTGAGTAAAGTATCAAAGTAAACACTATACATTAAACATTTTTAAATTTAAAATATTGAAGAAGATCCTTGACAAAATTAAACCAATCCCTAGGACTTATAGAGTAATATTCCTGAAGTCTAATACATCTCTCAACACTCAGCAGAAGAACTTCTATTTGTAGAATATGGAAGTTGACACAGAAACCCACAAGTAGTCAAGGTGCAGAGAATAAGAGACTGGAATGCTCACCCCTAAGTGGGCTATATTGTACTTCCTCCTCCCAAGGCTCAAGGATCATTGAGGAAGAGGGAACAGAAAGAGTGTTGAGAGCCAGAGGCAGTGGGTGACTAAAGGGAAACAGTGTCGTGTGGTCACAGCATGGGAGCTAAACTTATGAATTCACAATTGTGGCAAAAGGCTCAGCACCTGTATAATCTCAAAACAGACAAAATCTCAGCATGACAAGGAGAGATGGCCAGACCCTCTCCTAGTCCTCCAGAAGCTACTGGCAAATGATAGCTGCTGGGAGAGTAAGTTTTCTTTAAGAATGTAGTCCCTGGTAGGTTGACTAAAAGCCAGTAGAAAGCCACACATCTAAGAATGTATGAACAGCACAAGTTGAATTTGAAGGAATTAAAGAAAAAAGACACAAAGTCAGGTGGATAGGGGAAAAAAAGAATCGTTCTGGGAAAGGTTGGGGGAGGCATTAAATATAATCAAAGCATTATGGCACAAAATTTTAAAGAACTAATACAAATAAAAAAATCAGAGAATCAAAATTGAAATCTAACCATTTGATAAAACATCTGTAACCCAAATATGTAAAATCTCAGGATGAAAAACATTTTGGGCTCGTTCCTATATTCTTCAGATGTTAATCCAACCCTACTCTTGGAGTATTTCAACTCCACTAATACATATTATTTCATTTCCAGAGCCATTTCAAAGTTTTTCTGAGTACAGTTCCCGAGACTATTATCTCAAGCTGTCCTATAAAACAAGAATAAATGATTGACACTTTCTTAATATTATTTGAAGTTATAGTTCTGTCAAGAGGCTATTGACCCAATTTTCTGTCTCTGGATCTCACTCAGGCCCCAGCAAATATAACCTTTGGCCCCTGATTCTCCAGCTTCAGTCTCAGATTTTCTGGTTTCATTTAATACTTTTACAGTGATGATAAGATGTTTCTGCCTCTGCTCACTGGCTGTAGCTCTAGGTTGCCTAGCTCAGAATATTTATAAATTAAACTTCTAGTTCTTGTGTACACAAAACTCTTCTACAAATTCCTTTCAAGACACCAAATTTGTTCCAGAACATCACAATAAAAAAAAAAAGTCGAAGCGTGTCAACGACAGGCAACAGCACAGAGTTGGATTCATCCTCCTCCTCCATTTTCCCCTATAGTCTTTGCGTATCGGAAGCAGTGACTATTCAATCTCCTTATTCCACCTTGACCTTCTCTAAGGTAGCGTAAAAGGCTTCTGTCACTCCCAATGTGAAGATTAAAAGACGTTCTAACCAGTAAACCCTTGCAGTTTCTTTAATGAGCCTGGCTGATCTTTAACCCAAAATATAGGCAATCCATCTGTTCAAGGGAGCTCAATGCCTGCAAATGGTTACCCCTTGTCACAGAAGGCTTTTCAACACACACCCTCCATCTGGTCGCTGCTACTTGCTAATCTAAAATGAGACTTGGGGATATGGGGGAGAGTGACATTTCCAGCTAACAATAATTATTTCTAAAAGCTCTCAGCTTCTTTGCACATTTTCTGCTCCTTCTGACACTTCTATTTCCCACACAGGGATTTCAGAAAATGAGGTTATTGTGGAATCTTTAGGCTATTTATAAATAAGATATTCTTCTGCCAAACCTTGCTTTAAATCTTTCTCCTATTTGTATGTCTATTCCTCATACTCGATTGTTTAGATTTCTGCCTTAGTTGGTTGATATTCCTAAAACTTTGCTCTTCTCTGTAACACATGTGTTGAAACAGAGTAAGCCTGAATATGACCCATCGGTCAGATCCTTAATGATTTTATGTGCTCTGATGATTGCCAAAGGGTAGCACATGAAAACCCATGACGTAGCTGTCAGTTTTTCCCAACTTAACAAAAGCTTTTGATTCCCTGTAGCTCAGATGGTCTTATGTATCATATGTACATGTCTTTATCAGTAATACTGATATGCCAGCCTAATTCAGAGATAACACTCTTTCCATGATGGCCTCTATCCAAACGGACAAAAGAAGTTGAAGAAACACATGCAGGACAACTTTGTTGCAATACGAGCGACGGGCTGCATCCCCTGCACCCAGCTGCCCGCATGGCTAGCTTATGCCCTGAAATAATTACATGGAAACTGTATTCTTTTAAACACTGCCTGGCCCATTAGTTCCAGCCTCTTATTGGCTAGCTCTTACATTTTGATCTAACCCATTTCTAATATTCTGTGTAGCACCATGAGCTGGCTTACCAGGAAAGATCTTAACCTGCATCTGTCTGGAGTGGGAGAATCATGGTGACTCACTGACTGGGCTTCTTTCTCCCAGCATTCTGTTCTGTTTACTCCATCCACTTAAGGGTTGGCCTATCAAATGGACCTAGGCCGTTTCTTTATTAATTAACCAATGAAAGCAACAGATTAGAAAGAAATCACTCCCACATCACAACTTGAACATTGTTTTCACTATCAAGAAATAATTCCTTTCCATTAAGTCTCTCCTTGGATAGGTAAATGTCTTCTGAAAGGAAGTTTAGGGTATTGTATAACTGCCTCAACAGACTATAGATCAGACCAAGGAATAGCACAGAAAGAGTTCATCCTAAGACTTACTAGGAAAACCAAAACTTTAAACTTTGGGATTCAGTTCAGTGGAAATTCGTGATGAATTCTGCCACAAAGACATTACCTGCTACACTATGATGTCGATTAAGTCTTGAAGTACCCAAGGCCTGAGCCACCACTATTTAATCAATCTAAATTTTCAAATAAAAATTGCCCTTTGTACTTTATCTCAGCTTTTCAGATTTGAACAGTGAGACAGCTGAAGAGGAGCGTTAGAGAAACATGTACTCAGCACACAGCACAGAAGGTCTAGCTGTGAAGGTGTCGGTATCCTAGAAATGCACTGGCACTTGGGAATGAGTGTTGCTCAGATTTGCAGAGCTGAGCTGATAAGAGGCAGAGCTCAGTTTAGAAGAATCTGCCTCTCATATGTTTTTGGTGGCTGTGAATGTTTTATCTGAATGCATGTCGAGGAAAGCATCAAAGAATATTCCGATACCATCAGGGAAGCATCTCATAGTTCTCAGAGTGGACTGCTGTCACGGGCCCATTATCCATTACATACGGTGGTCAGGGAAAATGTTTGCCATTGTTTTGTATAAAAATATTTTTAATGTGACATATTTGGTTCTTTTCCTTCCACCCACCCAACTGCATGTTCTTTTTCTGTATCCAAAAGGAAAAAAAAATCTAAAAACAAAGATCAAAACAAACAAAATGATAAGACAAAAAATCAAAACAAACACACACACACACAAATAGAGTTCATTTTGTGTTGATGAACTACTCTCAGGCATGGTGCCTGCCATGGAATGTGGTTGATATATCCAGTGACATTTTACTAGAAAAATATTTCTCATTCCCAGGAGCTCTCAATTGCAAACAGCTTCTTGGTTAGAGGTGGAATTTTGTGTCCTTTTCTCCTTCTTAGTGCTGGGATGCTGTCTGGTTTAAGTCTAGGCAGATCTTGTGAGTTGCTGCCACGGTCT
Source organism: Chionomys nivalis (assembly GCF_950005125.1). Classification (NCBI taxonomy): domain Eukaryota; kingdom Metazoa; phylum Chordata; class Mammalia; order Rodentia; family Cricetidae; genus Chionomys; species Chionomys nivalis. The sequence goes on along the minus strand of NC_080111.1, from coordinate 16,709,456 downwards.
TTGTGAGTTCATATAGGTACCAGTCCTGTATCATAAAAGGATTGGGAAGTAGCTTCGCCTTTACATAGGCATGGCTGCAAAGCTTCGTGCTTTCATTTATGATTTTTGTACTCATGAGTAAGTTCCTAATGATGAATGAGCTCTTAATGGAGGTAAAGTTTGTGTACAAATAAAGTACCAGCATGCTGATGTTGTTATAAATTACAGGACAGAAGTGTACTCTATGCAAGAATTCTCAGGGGAAAAAAAGCCAAAAGGAATGAATTAACTTAAATGTGACTTCTATAAAGAAGCAACCCACATATAGCATAGACAGTATTTAAACCGCAGGAATCATCAGGGTCCTCTAGAGAGAAAATCTAGTGAGCAGGAGGAGAGAATCTGGGGCCAAACCTAGAGAAACATCAAGCATTATAGGTGATGAAGAACAGAGGAGGTGCCCAGAGAGATACGGTGGAGAGACAGCAACAGGTACCCAGGGGTAAGTGGAGTGTTAGAAGACAGAGGGTGTCTCAGCGAGGGCTTTTACTGCTGTGATGAAACACCATGACCAAGTTGAGGAGAAAAGGTTGATTTGACTTACATTTCAGCATTGCTGTTCATCACTGAATAAAGTTAGGACAGGAGGAACTCAAGCAGGGCAGAATCCTGGAGGCAAGAGCTGATGCAGAGGCCATGTAGGGGTGCTGCAAATGTCCTTTTGGTTTTATTGTGGCGCTTTTTGTATATGCCCAAAAGAGGTACTGCTGTTTCTTGAGGTAGATTGATTCCTAATTTTCTGAGAAGCTGCCATACTGATTTCCAAATTGGCTGTACAAGTTTGCACTCCCAGAAGCAATGGAATAATATTCCCCTTTCTCCACATTTTCTCCCGTATGAGCCGTCATCAGAGTTTTTGATCTTGGCCATTCGGACGGGAGCAAGATGGTATCTCAGAGTTGTTTTGATTTGCATTTCCTTTGAAGACCGAGGATATTAAGCAACTCCTTAAGTGTCTTTCAGCCATTTGAGCTCTGTCAGAGAGCATTTCTAACAACCTAAGAGACAGTCAGCAGAGAGCGGCCATAATGATCAGAAGTAAGTATGAGAACAGCTATTAAAGCAAAGCCCCAGCCACATCCTAGTCTATCTCAGGCTGTCTTCTTCTCAAACTAATCCTGTTCAGAATGTGCTCTGATGATGAAGACCATGACTCCACTCTCTCCAGTGGAGGATCTCAGTTGAGACAGCATGGTTCTCAGTCAGAAACTACCTTTCCTCCTCTTAGGGGATGACATTGGGTCATGAAAAAATGATGTTGCATCCTTCCCTATCTTTTTTTTCTCCAGTAGAGATGCCTATAAATATTTGTTGGTGTCCAAAGTTTGTAATTCATTCAACCCACAGATGTGGGTACTGTATTTTAATTCTCTAGCTAAGTCAAGTACCATTCAGAACAACTAGAAATATAATAGAATATTATGTATCAAATACATATAATAGAAAATTATATTATAATATAATATAATTCACAAGCTTGGGGTGGGATGTCATAAAGGATTTGCAATTACTAGGATTACAAGTCCTTTTAGTTACAATTCCAAAAGATTTTAAGGTCCTATGTTTACAAGACTTGAAGTAACTCTAATAGTTAACTCACACTGGAAGGTTTGGAGGGAAATTTGTGTGGCGGTAGAAAAATGTTAGGGTGTAAGCTATGTACCACGCAGCACAAACACTTTTAATAAATGGTGATTAAATGAATCCCAGGCTCATCACTGGCCTCTTCTAAGACAGGAATTCAGAACATCACAGGGTCAGAGGCATTTGGATGAAATCTCTTGTGTTCTCCCTTAGAAATGTTGCATCTTCTTTGCCCATTAACCTGGAGCCCTGATCATTTCCTTCCACTCTTTCTAGGACAAGCAGGACATTTAGCTGAGGTGTAACGGGTAAGCGTCAATGACGGCCTCTTGAGAAAGATAGAAATGGTCTGTGGTAGGCCAGCTCCCACGCTTCTCAGTCTTGCACACTGGAGTCCCGATGTGTCTGTAAAAATTATTTCAGAAAAAAAGTAATGCAGTTTTTCATTATGGAAAGTTTTTCATTTCATTCATAGAGCCAAAGGAAAATGTACAGTTGTGGACTCTAGGAAATCACAGATTCTCTTCCAGCTCCTCACAGGAAGGAAGCAAGGCTGATCAAACTCAAGAAAGACTCCTTCTAGAAAGTGTACCTGACTTCATAAGGAAAGTGACATTTGTGTCAAACTTAGGATTTCTGAGTCAGATACCTTAGATAAGACCTACCAGCTGTCCATTGAGATTTAAACCAAAATAGAAATCTCCCCCCACACACAAAAAAAGAGGAACATGGGATGTACTCACTCATAATTGGTTTCTAGCCATAAATAAAGGACATTGAGCCTATAATTCGTGATCCTAGAGAAGCTAAATAAGAAGGTGAACCCAAAGAAAAACATATAGGCATCCTCCTGGATATTAACCTTCATCAGGCGATGAAAGGAGACAGAGACAGAGACCCACATTGGAGCACCGGACTGAAATCCCAAGGTCCAAATCAGGAGCAGAAGGAGAGAGAGCACGAGCAAGGAACTCAGGACCGCGAGGGGTGCACCCACATACTGAGACAATGGGGATGATCTATCGGGAACTCACCAAGGCCAGCTGGACTGGGTCTGAATAAGCATGGGATAAAACAGGACTCGCTGAACATAGCAGACAATGAGGGCCACTTAGAAGTCAAGAACAATGGCACTGGGTTTTGATCCTACTGCACGCATTGGCTTTGTGGGAGCCTAGGCAGTTTGGATGCTCACCTTACTAGACCTGGAAGGAGGTGGGAGGTCCTTGGACTTCCCACAGGGCAGGGAACCCTGACTGCTCCCCGGGCTGCTGAGGGAGGGGGAGTTGATTGGGGGAGGGGGAGGGAAATGGGAGGCGGTGGCGGGGAGGAGGCAGAAATCTTTAATAAATAAATAAATAAAAATAAAATAAAAATAAAAAATAAATCTTGCCTTTTAAATTCAAGCCTTTATGTCTTTTTTGCTCTTTAATTTGCTGTAAATAATTTTTTACATTTTGAGGTTATCCATTTATTTCTTTAGTTTGATTAGAGTCAGCTAAATAATGTGAAAGCCATCTCCCCTTTCACTATTCCCATAAAAGACATCCTTATTCACAATCACCCTCTTAGCCTTCCCTTTACTTGACTCTAGTTGTCTACACACAGGCAAAGACTGAACACCAAATGACTCTCCCCAGACAGCAAGCACCTAGCATGGCCTCCTACATTTTTGCCTCTCTGTGGCTTGTTCTAGATCTACTTTATCATAAGATTCCCTCATATTCTTACTCTTGCCCCCAGCTGCCTGAGATTATACAAACCTTGTCAGTAATCAGTTCAGTTTCTCCAAAGCTTTGCCTGTTAATTCTTAAAACAGTATGAAGGAGGGTCTTCATCTTCCAGTGCCGTTAGCAAGGTGGACTATGCTGGTTGGACTGAGGGCCTACCTTGCAACCCACCTCTTCTCCCACTGCTATGAGCAGCCCTTTCAGACGCTCATGAGCTGGGGCCAGGAGATTAGTTTAGACATTTAAGCTTTCCAATCAACAGCTCCTGCTCCCTATCCTTTGATTGGAGTTTGCTGCTTCTACAAACCTATTTTAACTGTTAAAAAGTAAGGAAGTAGTTCCTTCACAGGTCAGCCTCCTGCCCTCTACAGGCTGCTTCCCAGACAGACAAGGACTCTTGGTCCACAGCAACGCTTCTCTCTTCCATGAATGGACAGGCAACGCTTCTCTCTTCCATGAATCGACAGGCATCTTTCCGTTCTCTCCAGGCTCATGTGAAAATCTTCAGACACATATTTGAAGGATTGTGGTACCCATGGGGCCACAGTGAGCTACAAACATTAGAATAGTTGAAAACAAAAAGCAAATAGAGGAAATAATTTGTCCAGATGTCAACAAGCTAACTTTTTATTTCAGAGACTGTTTCCAAGGTACTGGTCCATGTGATATGGCAGCATAAATCCTTTAGCGGTCTTTCTGACAAGAATGTATTTAATCAGTCTTTAGTGGATATACACTGTGTAGAACCTGACTTTGAAAGAAATAATGGACCGTTGGATCTGGTTTAACACCTCATTTGTAGTTTGTACTTAATTGTGTATCACAATAGAAGCCCACAGATCTATAACAAAATATTTAATCTAGCACCTTTGGATCAGTAAGCTAACTTATCTTGGCAAGTCCCTTGATATGTAGGCAAGACGATTGCCAACTGATTAGAAATATATCCTATTTAGTGAGGGTTCGTAAGACACCAGCACCGTAGGAGGGGAAAGACGAAAACACATTCAAAAGAAAGGCAAATAGTTAAATGCATAACTAATATGAGGATTTTTCTCTTAACTGTGGGTCCATCACTATAATGTGACCATGGAGATTTCTTTGATTATAGCATAAATTCTCACTATGCTAATATTCTCAGTAACACTTTGGATGTCTAAGATACAGCAAGTGTAGGAAATCATGCAGAGATCATCACTTACAGTAAGTGTTGGAGTCTTCCAGAGATGAGCTATAAGAGCCTGTGTTTTGGAATTGGAAAATAGAGCTCAGAGCAGGCATCATGGCCTGTTCATGACCACTCCTAGACAATGGTGTGACCTTGCTCATTTCTCCGAGTTTCAGTTTCTTTTTTCTAAAATTCATATCTCTCTCTCCCAGCTGTTAAGGGTGCTTAGTGTCAAGTTTTAAGGGTGCTGAGTGAGGAAAATGCCAAGTTTTCTAGTATGTAGGTTTGACAAACTTCTAGTAAGTATAGTCCACATTAATCTCCTTGCTCCTAGTGGAATCCATCTTTTCATCTGACAGTCTAGAAGGTTACATTGGTTACTTCCAAACACTAAGAATATAGCACAATTACTTCATAATTGTGTATCCAGAGTTTGGAATTGGCCTTGGGAATATAGGAACCATAAAGAATATAAACTCTCAACTGTTCTGTGTTTATAGGGTCTAGGAAGGTGAGCATCCAAAATAATAAACAAAAACTTATTTTTTAAAATGACTGTGTGTTGGGAGTCATAGGAACACACCAAGGATATTACTGTCATATATATATAGTTGTGGGATAGTATGAAGAAGTGATGAAATTAGGGAATAAGAAATCTTATAGTAATAGTATATAGTAATAGTAATCTTATAAATTTGTCTATTACAAATTATATACTTTTCTTGATTTCTGGGTTGGTTGGTTGATTGATTCTGGGGTGATTTATTTCTATATCTATATAGGACCTCAGCTGTTTATATTTCAAGTTCTTATGTTGGGTGGACACTGAGTGAGGAGGACACTAGAGAATCATAATAAGTGACCCAAGCCTTGTGAAACATCCAGATGAAGGCCAGAAGTGCTAACCAACACAACAAATACTGCAGATGTTCTGTCATAGGTCAATAAACGTATTAGCAAGATGGCAAGTCCTTTGGGATTTGCCAAGGAGTGGTATAGCTGGCTTTTATGGTATAGCCATTTTTATTGTTTTTGAGAATTCTCCACACTGATTTCCATAAAGATTACACCAGTTTGTAATTTCACCAACAATGAATGATGGTTCCCTTTCCTTACATCATTTCTAGAATTTGTTATTGGTTCATTTGTTGGTATTTGATGTTTGGGATGGCTAAGATTAAATCTCAAAGTTGTTTTTATTTGCATTTCCCCATTGCCAGGGACAAGGAACATTTTAAAAGGTATTTCTTAACCATTTTTTTCTTCTTTAGAGAACATTCCCATTGCCACAGCCATGATTTTCCATGAACTCCACAATTGCTTCCCCTACTATGATAATCTGTACCCTCAAACCACTAGCTGAAATTATTTTTTCTCAAGTTTTATCTTTCTGGTATTTCATCACAGTGAGGAGAATATCAGTACATTTACAGAGAGAAATCAGCTTTTCTCAAAGTTGAACAACCTAAACCTTAATCTCACTCCCAAATCCTCACAGAGATGTGCAAAATAATGTTGGACCAAACATCTTAACACCAATGCCCAGTTACGTTGACCCACAAAATGAACAAACACAGCAATTACTTTTGCCCTGGTAGGAAGAACAAAATGTCAGACAAGGCAATCAAGTGGTTAGAGCAAGTAAGAGTTCAAGGGAAAGAGTCTGCAGGCATTGAGGAAGGGGACATTGTTGAAAGGATGCACTTACACCACGGGTCATGTGAAGGACCACAGAAGAAGTGGAAAGAAGACAATGAAAGAGGATCTGAGGACATCAGCAGAAAGAAATGACAAACTGTCATTGCATGACACAGGGGTTGGTTTTCCATCCAAAGACCACTGTGAGTCACTGAGGATTTTAGTAAAACATATCCCTGTCACCTGCTTGTGTTAGACAGGTCACGCTGACCTCCAGTCTCAGAAAGCAGCATAAAATTGCCAGTTACATTGAAACCTGTGAAAATGGCTTAAGTTCCGTAGAGAAAAGAGAGAACAGAGGAACACGAACAGCATCATTTTTACGACTTTTTCAAAAAGGAAGAAATTATTATAGATTTCCCTTTAAAACTATTTGTACAGGAAGTTATAGTTGGCCTCAATACCTCTTTTTTCAATTAAATATTTTATAATGAAAATGAAAGTTTTATAATAAAAAAGTGCTTGTCTTCAAAATCACATGAAAGCCCCCCCCCCCCCCGAATTTTCCAGAGCTTTCCTTGCTTGCTTCCTCACTGGGTTATATTTAACCTTGCTGTAGACCCTGGCCTTCTTAATAGACTGCGGAACACTGTGCACTAATCTAAGCATTTCTTAATAGGTTTGAATGAGGTGGATGAACCCCAAACCCTGGCCTTGTGCACACAGAAACACATTTGTCCACACACCCTTTCCTGTTTGAAGGCATCCTGGGACATAACTGCTGAGTTAGAATCCAGAGGAAAACAGATGTTTTGTAATTATGCAAACAAAATTAGCTTTAAAGAGGCTTTATTTTCTTTGTGCTGAGAGAAAGCATAGATTTGATTTCTTCCTTTCTTGGGAAGCCTTTCTTTCTGTTTGAATGATATTTGCATCTTTCCAGTTGCTGTCAATCTAATGTTGAATAGCTCTCTGTTGGTTTTCTTTCTTAGCTATGATTTGGTTTACCAGTGGGATCTGTATGCAGAGGCTGACCCTGTAGGGATACAGTCCTCCTCTTAGAAGCACGAACACTCCTTTCTTTTATGTCCCACAGCAAAGCTCCCCACATCACCTAACTTTGCTTTGCTTAAATAGGTTTCAGTAATGCTGTCAATATACTTTTTAAAGAATTTATTTATTTAGTTAGTTATTTTTATGTATACAGTGTTCTGTCTGCATATATTCCTGCAGGCCAGAAGAGAGCATCAGATCTCATTATAGATGGTCATGAGCCACCATGTGGTTGCTGGGAATTGAACTCAGGACCTCTGGAAGAGCTTCCGGTGCTCTTAACCTCTGAACCATCCCTCCAGCCCCAACTGTCAAAATATTTTTAATGTAGAAGCCACCATAGTATTTTTTTATAGAATTAACAATAACAGTAGTAATGGCATTGATGACAGACTAGGGGACCAGTTATTTGCTCTATCTCTTGGCAACATAATTACTCAAAAAGGTTATCTTAAATCAGGAAATCCTATTCTTAGAAGTAAATTCTCCCAGGGAAGACAGTGAGAATGAGAAGGCCGTTTACTTTGAAGCACATCCATTGCCACAAGAAGCTTCTTGCTGGCTATGGCAAGCTGGCCCTTTGCTGCCCTCACAGTGTTCTCTGCTTCTCAGCCACCTTCTCCTCCCTAGAACTGCCCAATTCCGAGTCACTTCCTCTCTCAGCCTCAGGAGCTTCTGTGCAGGGACTGTCGTGACTGACACTAAGGAGCTGGACGTCTTGCCAATTTATTCATTCTCCCATGCCTCATTTCCTCAGAACAGGGTGATTGCTTATCAGAACCACGGAACTTAATTCCACAGCTACATCAAAGATTTGTCAGATAGCAATCTAGTGAACCCAGCCTTGCTTGTGTGGAAGGCAGAAAAGCAAGGGAGTCCAATCAGAACCCTGGACAGCATCAAGAGAGCCAGCTGGTGTCCCAAGGCGGAACATTTGCTTTTTTTACTTACTCCTGTAGACATTTCCTTTTGATTGCTTAGGGCTCCCTGAACTTTCGAGGAGTTCAAAGCATCATTATGCATAAAAGATTGATGTGTTTGGGTCTCCTGATATGACTGAGATACCACTGGGGGTTCTGTGAAGTTGATATAAATATTTCCCAGAGGTCAAGTAAAAGTGGAAAGACATGTCTTCCTTCCTCGCAAAACAAATTTTGCTCTTGAATATTTCTATGCAGCCTATATACCACCTATAACTAATCCTTTTATGAAATTTGAATGTAAGTGTTGGAAGTATTTTACAAGCATCAGGTTTTTTTTTTTAAATCTAGTTATAATGTCATGAATCTAATGAAGAAAATGGCTGTCTCCTGATTTTCATCTTTTCTAGTCTCTTTTTAAAATCATGACTTTTATTTCCTGGAACTATAAAGTAGAAATAAAGCTCCCATTTCAGCACCTTCTCTTGCTTTTTCTTGGCTGTGTAACCTGTGTGAGTGCTTCTCTCTGCTCTAACATTCCCCCATATAAATGGGGTAAGAACGGCACATATTTTATAATGTTACTTTGAAGAGTTGATGGGTTAATATTCAGAACATACTTTGGCTGCTGTGTCATTGAATATTAATCTTTGTATAATTTTGATTATATATTTGTATCATTTCTTTGTCATAAGGTGCTTTCCCATTCCCACAGTTCAGTATATAGTGCATTTTTATCACGTTGTTTTGATACTGAATTTGAAATAAGAACCAGATCATGTTTTATAGATGTTTTTGCCGTATCTTTCCCCAAGAGGAGTCAGTATTTCAGGTTCTGTGAGTTTTCACCCTTTGAATTGAAGTCAGAGTCTGGTCCTTGGTATAGAAGACAGCCACCAAAAATCTACTAAAAACACACAGACTTGTTCTCTCTTGTTATTTTGCCTTGCTTTAAAGTTATAAAATATTTTATGTTCTCAGTCTAAATAGACTTAAATTTTTCTATCATCTCTCATAGAAAGTGATGGGTTGGGATCATAAACCACATCCTAATCTCTGAGCAGCATTCAGAAAATGTTCTCACCCTAGGCCTCCTGTGTACTTAGGAATACAAATCTGCACAGAAGCAATAAGATCACCTAGTCTTACTCTGTCTTCAATCAAACTTTCCCCTGGTTGAGCCTTACTGATTCACATCACACTCCTTGGCAGTTTGGGGTGGCTTACAAATGAAGAGTCCAGCGCATCGAAATCATTGCACGTACTACAAGGAAGCAAGTGCATTTATGCTGTGCTAGCGTCTGCTATCACTGATGCTATGGGCTAAGGAGCAAACACAAGAGCTTAGCTCACCAAGCCAATATGAAAGATCTCCTTCCCAGGAACTCTAGGGGATCTGGGGCTGGCTGTGTGAGCCACTGTAGACCTGTGCTGACTCTCTCTCTCTCTCTCTCTCTCTCTCTCTCTCTCTCTCTCTCTCTCTCTCTTCTGTTCCACTCACCAGGTCAATAGGAAAGCCGTCCTTTCTAGAAACACCAGGGCATCTGGGGCTGGCTGTGTGAGTGTGAGCCGCTGAAGCATGGTGCTGACTTTCTCTCTCTCTCTCTCTCTCTCTCTCTCTCTCTCTCTCTCTCTCTGTTCTGTCCCCAAACCCTTCATAGATGATGCTGAGATTCCTATGGTGTGACGTTCTCTGGCTGACAAAAAATAATCAGTAATAAATTTCTGAGTCTTTACACACTATTCTAGACTGCCTATTGATCTTATAATAGATTTTTTTTGTCATTTTCACATTAACACACAGTTTAATACTTTAAGAGCTGAGGCTGGTTTTGTCTGTTTTTGTTTTGCTTGTTTGTATGGAGTTTTGGGTTTTGTATTTTGTTTGGGGGGAAAGGGTGACTTTTAGTATGTTCTCTCTAATCTAACTTGATTCACTCTAGCTGAATTTCTAGCTAAAAATCTGATTGGAAGATTCCTGCAATGTGTTTCAGCCCTCTGAACACAGCATTCTGTATACAAGACTGAATCAGTATAAACGAAGTCAGTCAGTGATAGAGAATAAAAGCTTATCTACCCCTAAAATTTATATCTGGAAACACTAAACCCCAACATCTGATTGATAGGGTTATTAAGAGGGAGGGGGCCAACAGGATAGACAGATAGTCAGCAAACAGAAGGAAGGAAGGAAGGAAGGAAGGAAGGAAGGAAGGAAGGAAGGAAGGAAGGAAGGAAGGAAGGAAGGAAGGAGAGAAGGAGGGAAGGAAGGAAGGGAGGGAGAGAGGGAGGAGGAAAGAAGGGGGGAGGGAGGGAGGGAGGAAGGGAGGGAGGAGGGAGGGAGGGAGGGAGGGAGGGAGGGAGGGAGGGAGGGAGGGAGGGAGGGAGTCTGAAGCATAACTCTTTCTGTATCCAAAGTCCTCAAAACCAGGAAAACAGTATTCTTATTTTAACCAGTACAAGAAAAAAATTTCAAGAAAAGTGAGTATCACAGACCAAATCCAGATGTCTAAGAACAGGATAGTAAGGGCACTCGAGAATGGATTAGCTTTTCATTCACTTCCTCATCCTACCTGGACCTGTGGCCGACTGTATGATGCACAGCCTCAGTGAGGGTAGATTTTCCCCTCGGTTAACTCACCTGACAAGTCTCCTCTGGAGATACTCTAACAACTACACCTGGAAGCAATGATTTACTAACTGTGTGGATTTGTTAATTCAGTCAAGTTGACAACCAAAGTGAATCCCGGGAGATGATTAGGTTACAGGAATGGAGTTGTCTGAACTGAGTTTATACCCTTACCCAAGACTTCAGAAAGTCTTCTTGGACCTTCCATCACTGAAGGACATACAGGGGACTATATTTCATAATAACCAGAATACAGGGGCTTACCATACACCAAACCTACAAGTCCACAGTTTTCTGCCATAGCAGTTTGAATAAAAAAAAAAAGTTAACAGAGTAAATGAAAAATACTAAATTTTTTATTCAGAGGAGAAATTTATATTTTGGTGGTAAGAAAATGTGGTGGCATTAACTGATCTTCTAACCACAAAATGTCCAATCATAATGACAATAGCTACCATTTGCTTATTGTGTGTCAGACATAAACACTTTATACTTTATTTGATCCTTTAAAACAAGGCGGACAATGAAGGCTGATGAGAAGCCAAGGACAATGGCACTAGGTTTCGATCCTAATACATGAACTGGCTTTGTGGGAGCGTAGCCTGTTTGGAGGCTCACCTTCCTGGACCTAGATAGAAGTGGGAGGACCTTGGTCTTCCTGTAGAGCAGGGAATTTGGACTGCTCTTCAATATCGAGAGGGAGGGGGAGTGGACTAGGGGGAGGAGAAGTGGAGTGGGGATAGGGGGAGGGGAGCGAGGGGAGGGGGAAATATGTGGGAGGAGGGGGAGGGAAATGGGAAACGGGGAGCAGTTGGAAATTTTAAGTAAAAAAGAATAAAAAAAAAAAAACATTATGACATGACCATACTTATTTTACAACAGAGATTACCTGGGAGGATCAGGATTTATAATATCTCTAAACATCTTCCCCATCTCATCATGATATGGGTTCCTGACTGATGTTCAGAGGTCTGAGTTAGGGCTACAGCTTTGCTTAGTAGGCTCTAGACTCAGTGGCTCTTGACGGAGTGGCACCACTTCTGGAAAATTCTTCTGTGGATTATAATGCATGCCATCACAGTAAGTGGAGCAGCCAGTAAGTAGGATGTGGATTATAACACATGCCAACACAGTAAGTGGGATGTGGGTTATAACACATGCCAGCACAGTAAGTGGGATGTGGATTATAATTCATGTCACCACAGTAAATGCAACAGCCAGTAAGTGGGATCTGATAGGACTGATTTCATTCCATTTTGACCCCAAAACTACAGATCATTGCTAATATGACTGGTTCTGAAACTTAAGAGTTGTACTCCAAGACATTGGTCATGGCTCTGGGTACAAAGATTATAATTTTGTTATTGATAGAAAATTCTGCTAATGAACTAAAATTATAATTGAACAGTACTCTTGAGAAAAGTACAAACAAATCTTGGAAATCATTTAAACATTCAAACATATTGGATGGTAGATACACTGTAAAATATTAAGTCCTGTGGAGATATTTTAGTCAATGCAATGGGTCATGGATATTTTGATAGAAACTGAAGTCCTCCAGAAAATAATCACTTTGAGTCTACTTTTATTAATAAATCTCTGTGGTTTAGATAATAATGAGTGATAAGAGATTAATTAATAAGATAAAATGTCATTTATCTGATCACTATCTAAAGCAAATGTGTTTAAGAATTGGGACCAAATTTGACTATTAGTTAAAATATTGTGTTAAGAGTGAATGAGAAGGAGGAATTTGCAGAAAGTAGAAGTGGAAAAATAAAAGCTATGTGAATGCTAAGTCTTAGAAAAATACTAATTTCAAATACAAAATTCCTTGTGGCTTGGCTTTTCAGTAAAAAAAAAAAAATCTTTTCTACAAACAAGTGCACTTCTTTCAATTAGATAATGGTTACTCCCCCTTCTGTCCTCAGCTTCCTGTTGACAAAACTGGCTCCTCTTTTTCACTGGCTATCTATATGTGCTTCTCAGCAATTTTTCTATAAAAGCTTCCAAAGACCAATTCCAGGGCAACTGTAACCACAGACATTGCTCCTGTAGCATTGTAAATGACAATATAATCAGAAAATAAAATAAGTGACTTCTGTATAGAGATGGAGCCCATATAGGTAAGGGCCCATACAGGTATAGAAAATCCCATACAGGTGTGGAAGAACTTGTACAGGTAAGGAACACTCTGTACAGGTATGAAAGAACACCATACAGGTGTGGAGGAACCTGTACAGGTGTGAAAGAACATGTACAAGTGTGGAAGACACTGCACAGGTGTGGAAGAACCCTGTAAAGGTATGGAATAATACTTAGAGGTGTGGAAGAACCCATACGGGTGTGGAAGATCCCATACAGGTGTAGAAGAACCCATACAGGTGTGGAAGAGTCCTTAAAGTTGTGGAAAAACCCATACAGGTGTTGAAGAACCCATATAGATGTGGAAGAACACTGTACAGGTGTGGAAGACCCCACACAGATGTAGAAGAACCTGTACAGGTGTGGAAGACCCTGTATAGGTGTGGAAGAACCTATACACAGGTGTGGAAGAACCTGTACAGGTGTGGAAGACCATGCACAGGTGTAGAAGAACCCATACAGGCATGGAAGACCCCGTACAGGTGTGGAAGACTGTTTCAAGGTATCCATTAAAGTTTTCATCAACAACCACTCTAGGCACCCATCCTAAGATAACATGATTGAGTGATGGCTGTTTGTGACTACATGTGACAGAACCAACAATCACGATGTGCTATTAATATTAAGGCCCAATGTGATCCACTCACCAGAGGAAAAACGTGTTTTCCACTGGAGGAGCCAAACAGAAACTGGAAGATCATCTCTAAAAAGTTCAGTGACTCTGACAGCATCTTCCTCCCACACTTCTCCACATCTCCACTCTGACTTCTCACAAGCTACTAATGTTGGAAATTGAGCTGTGAATAATGAATATTTGTACAGGAGATTTAGGGATTTGTTTTTAATATTAAGAAATAAAAACAGGAAAATGAATTTTCAGGTAAGAACCCAAGACTACTCATGTTGCTGAGACTGGAGGCTGTGGAGACATCTGTAGCGTGGGCCAGAAGTCTCATGAGTCAGTTGAGTTCATGGAGAGTTCCAACAATGGATCTGAAGCAGTTGCATTGCCTAATTAATGAAGATTAATTGCACTTTTAAAAGATTCAAAGGTTGTGTAAATACTACACGAAGCTGACCCAGTTCTATCTGTGCTATTTCTCTGGCTGTCCAAGCCCCAGGGAACATACTATTTCTCTCTCACAGGTAAGTCCCCATTCTGTAACTGCTTTGCACAGGAACTTATAAGGAGAAAAGGTACAGCCTATCAAATGAACCAAAAATTCTCACTTGCCTTCGGTTAGGGTTTCTATTCTTTAAGCAATGAACGTAGCTAATTCTTAGATCCCCTCTGTGCCCCAGTGATTATTGTAACTCTCTCAAACTTGATTTAATTTGCATAGTTTCTTTAGTGTAGCTCTAATTTTTATTCGAAATGGTCACTTTTATACCAGTCTAAGTTTGGGGTTGATGTTGTCTTTTTACTCACTTGCCTTTCATAAAAGCAAGTTTCCAAAGCAATTTCTACCAGTTGAGAGACCATCTATATGTTAAATGATTCTGTTTTCTTTATCAAAAGATCCAGTGATTAATTTCCACTAACAATATTTAAAAGGACACATATGCCAAGGATGATGTTTAGTCATAGAGATTTTTGGACCCCATAAACATTGACCATTTTCAGGAAATGCTCCTGGCTTGTGGGAGGATTCTGCTCATCCTTATACTCCTCTTCCTCACCCCACCCCCTCTCCCCAATATTTCGTTATATAGCCTGACTGGCCTGAGATGCATTATATAAACAAGGATAACTTTGAACTCACAAAATCTGCCTGCCACTGCCTTCCAAGTTCTGGGGTTAAAGGCATGTGCCATTATACCCTACCACTTTTTTGTTGGAAAATCTTTCTTTAGGGTATCCAGGAAGCTTTCATTCACCTGGTTATGCCCAAACAGTCTGAGGAGATGTAGACGTTTCTATATTCTTCTCTTTTAATATACTGGCATCCCCAAAGCAGGTGTGCTGGCCCACTGAGACATTACATGAACACCTGGATGAGTTCCAGGGTCTGAACCAAACCAACACAGGATAAAGGCAAAGGTGTTTGCTGCTCACAAAGCTCATTAATCCAGTTCCCTTTGTGGGTATATTTTCCTTTTAGATGGTATGAGAAAGCTGCCTTCATTTAACTGTATACCTTAAATGGGTGGATTTGTAGTGTGCTGATTATATGTTAACAAAACGGATGTAAGAAAGAAGGCAAGATAGAGAAGACAGAGAAGGAGGTGAGGGAATGGAAATTTCTCTGGATTTGTTTGTGGTGTTTCCAAAGACAACTTAACCTTACATCTGTTCTTTCTGATCTTTCTCAATCTGTAAGGGACATGCCTTTAAGACAGACTAACAAGCACTGCTGAACACAGGGTCTCATCGGCACCACTATCCTGTAGATCTTCCCTCCTCTTCCACAACTGTGATTCTTCCCCTTTTATCACGCACAGCTTTAGCCGTTAGTCAAGTTGCAAAACACAAACTATGGCTCCCCTGGGAAGCTGTGCTTGACAATTCTGTAGGCTTAAAGGTGTCAGAGTTGGGCCTGAGAGTACAAATCTAATTCCTTCCTTAGAATTGCCCTTTTTTCCCACCATATCTTGTTATGGACCTTCAAGAAATCTTGGAGACCAAATATTTACAACATGACTCAATACATAGATGCTTGAGAATCACCTGGGGGAATTTTCAGATTCTTCAAATTGAGGCTCCATGTAAAGAAACTAACTTGGTAGTCATGGGAGTAGAATTCCAAGGGTGATTCTGATGTGAGTCCTGACTACACTTCTTTTAACCTAGCATGTTGACAGTCTTCCTCCTCTGCTAAAGGGTTTGTGTTTGTTCATTTTCCTCACCAAACTGTGAGCTGCTTAAAGAGAGACCACATTCTAATCGTCATTGATCTTCCTAGTACTGTCACCTTCTGGAAGCTTCTCAGTGTTTACAGAAGGCTGGATCTCTTACACTAACAAAGCCAAAGCTGTCAAGCAGCAACCAATCACAAATGATGACTGTGTCCCAAGGTAGACACCAACGGTTCAGATCACCCCATTGTCATCTTTACGACTCTGAAACAACCAATCTAGCTTTATCCTGGAGCCTTGTAGTACCTGTTCAGCTTCGCTCTGTTCACAGGAAGAGTCACACTGCCCATTCGTTGGCCCTCCAATTCTCTCCTTGCATCTACTCCTATCACTCAAAGCATGATGAAGATGTTTGTCTCCCCCAGACTCACTGTTAGTATTCCTCTCAGAAGTCAAAGAAATCAGGGAAGAAATCAGTATTTCTTCCCCCAAAGTATCATAAAATAATAATAAGAGATTGAATAAGTTTCTCAAATTTCAGTCAAATTTCCAATCACCTGTAAAAAAAATATTATGTTAATCATTGAAATCTGAAGAACCCTTTTATTTATTTTTTGAATGTTTTTTCTTTTTTAATTATTATTATTATTAAAAATTTCCACCTCCTCCCCTCCTTCCATTTCCCTCCCCCTCCCCCACTCCCTTTTATTTCTAAATTCTAGAATACTTGGGTAAAACCTTTTTTTTTAGTTGTTGCTTTGAATTGTATGAATAGGAAAAGATTTGTGAGAACCAAATGTTTGACTATGTTGGACGTACATGATAGTAACACCCTAACACAGATTAGTGTTCACCTGGGGGAAAAGTGCCTTTGGAGAACTCAGCAAATGTGAGTGGGAGAAATACCTGAGTTAAATGTTAATTTGATCATATTTCACACTCCACTTAAACGCCTCTTGCTTCAGTGTTATAAAGCTCTTATAAATCTTTTCAGCAACTTCACCCTAAATGGTTTATGATGTCAATAATTTATACTTCTCAAAACCCATTTTAACATGATGTCCCAAAGTGTCTAAGAAAAAATTGATAATGAAGGGGGCAGCAAAATTAAAAATATTTTATTTTATTCTGTCAAAAAACCAAAAATGATGTTTCCATTAAATCAAACTGTCTCTTATGTATCTTCAGTCTGCATTCAGTGGCAGGGATTGAGATGTGGAACGTGGGCACCATTGTCTTCACCCATGGACCACTCTTTCATTCGGAAGACCTGCAGCCTTCAGCTCTGTCTTTCTCCTTACTGCAGCAATGAGTGCCCAGCAAGGGTTTCCCAAGCTTTTCGTGAACACATCAGTAAAATAAAGGAATCTACATATTTAAAAACACTGATGGGTGTCTCAGTCTATAAGAAAAAGTCATTTCGAATGGAAGAAGCCAATCCCCTCTTTTGTCCATCAGCACTGTACTCAGAAGAAATATGCACACAGCAGTCTTTTTGCCCTTCCTAGCCCCAGCACCCTGTAGGTGCTTGCAGACCACCAAGGATTCACAAAGTTAGTTATTTTTAGAGTCTTCCCCCACTTGCAGGCATCTTCTACATACTGAAATAAAAACTATTCTGATCCCTTAGGTGGACAGATATTCTAGCTAGGTTATCTTAATAATGTGAAGTTTCCAAGGGAATAATTCTGTTCCCTTCAAAATATGTGCCATTTCAATTTAGAAAGAACAAGATTTCCACATTAAGAAGTGTGTTAGCATTGTGAAGTACTTCTCCTGTATTTTAATGTTTCTTGTTATTTAAAATATTATTATTTTTTGGCTTTTTAAGACAGGGTTTCTCTGTATAGCCCTGGCTGTTCTGGAACTCACTTTGCAAACCAGACTGGCCTCAGACTCACACAGATCCACCTTTCTCTGCCTCCCAAGTGCTGGGATTAAATGCATGCAACACCACTGCCCGACTAAAATACTAATATTTAAAATTAACTTAAAACTAAATTTTTAAGTGCACCAGTGGTCAGTCTTTTGGAAATGTGACTTTGGACTAAAAGAGAGATATGTATTAAAGTTAGACAAATGACCAAGACCTTTTTAGCCAAAATAATTGATAAGTTGCTTGGGAAGAGGAAGGATTCTATTTATTCACGGTCTTGATCAGGTGTGCTTGTCGGTTCTCCGCTGCTGTGACTAAACACCCGTGATGGTCAATTTAAAAAGAAAGGAGCTTGATTTGAGCTCATGGTCTCAGAGACTGTAGTCCAAGATCACTTGTCTTGTTACTCTATTACTTTGTGCCTCTGACAGCACAGTACACCACAGTAGCCAAGAGGTGAAGGAGAAGGGCAAGTTTACCATACAGCCTTCAAGAACATATTTTTAGTAACCTAACTCCATCTACTGGACCCTATCTCCTAGGATTCCAGCACCTGCCAGTGATGTCATGAACTACGACCAAGTCTCTAACAGGTCTTCTGGAGGCAGGCCCATACCATAGCCGTGACAGTGCTAAAATCAAGTCTTTGGGGAGGGGAGCCTCCTTCGTTGAAAGACTAGGAACATTCATAATAACTTCCAAGTGCCTTTGTATAACCCAACTCCTTAAATTACATTTTCTATTTCTCTGAAAAATTTCATTTACTGTGTTTTATTTACTCAATAATTTTGCAAAGGAGAAAAAAAGCCTTTGCACTACAGAATTAATTAGCAATCTCCTACTAGCATGCAATTCCCAGCAGTGTTCTTCTTCTTAGGATCGGTCCCCAATGTTTTACTAGTCTGGAACTTCATCACAGAACAGGCATCTTCGGAGCCATGCTGAGTAACATTGAATCTTAGGTGGGAAAGGTATATCCATTCGGTCCTGTTAATTAAGAATAACATGCTGCCACACTATTGTGCCTTAGAATCCTCTATAACATTGACAGCTCCTCTTTGTATAAAATGATCAGGTCTATTCAGCCACGGTCTTTGCCCAGTTACAAGATTTATCTGGAATTAAGTAGAGTTATTTTACTCACACTGCACTTGGATGAATAATCTCTGCATTCATGGCAGTTGATATTCACTTCCCATTAAAGGTGATAAAGGACTAGAAGACATTTCCTTTAAGTCAACCCATTTGGAGAAGAAATGTGAGATAATTTTTAAAAATCACTATTAAGTGGCATACAGCTCACCTTAGAAAATTGAGGAATAAATGAGGTATTGACTAGGATGAGATCATTTCCCCCTGGAAATTGGATCATTGTAATTTTGTCTTTCATGTTCACAGACACATTCACACCTGGTAAGTTATTGAAGCAATACTTTCCTGCCAACAGTGATGGTCTAAGCGAGAGCCAGGGGAAAGCCTTTGCTGCTTGGACAGCGGTTATGTGGAGGCATCAGCTTCTGGTCAAGCACCATCGTCAGTGCTGCCTGCACAAATGCATGTCTCACATTCCTCTTCTTTTTATAACTTTCCCATACAAGTTTTCCCCTTTTGTCTTTAAAACTACAAAACTTCAATTTTTTTGTGTCAGTGAAGATGAATCCCATCCTCAGAAGAACACAAATTGGGATTGGCTGAGAGTAAAAGGAATTACATGTGGGATCAAAGGTTATTGTGTGGAAATTATTTACTACTAGATTAGATCTAGTGACTGTGTCCAAGTAGTACAAGTGGACTAGAGAAACTGGTGACTGAGGAAAAAAAAAACCAAATGAAGAAATTATGGAAGTCCCCAATACTGCAAGTGTCCTATCAAGGGAGCCTGGTTGTATTCAGTACTTCTGGTTGTTGACTTAAGGAAGCCCAACCAAGAGAGATGGTTAAGTTGTCTGTGCAGAATGCCACTACTTTAACTCTAATTGATCAGCCCATCAGCACACACCCTAGTGTGTTATAATAAGAATTATACTAAGAGTTATGCTAAGAATTAGGGACAGGGATAGGAACAAGCTATGCTAGCAAAGGAACAAAACTGTTTTTAATATTGACTCATTGAGTTTTAGAGACTACAGTAGAGCAAAATATACTTAGCACGTAATTATACAGAAAGCATACCTATCATCTGTTCATTCAGAGAGAGCCTCTTTATATTTTTAAGATTGACTTGTGTACTTTTATGTATATGTATGTGTTCCTGCATTAGTGTTTGTGCACCATATGAACACAGCAGCTCATGAAGGTCAGAGAGGGCATTCGCTTCTCTGAAATTGGAGTTCTAGGCATTTGTGAACTGCCGTGTGAATGCTGGGAACTGAACACAGGCTCTCCACGAGAATAAGCACGCTTTATTGCTGAGCCATCTCTCCAGCTCCTTCTTTACATTATTGAAGTGAAAATTTTGGCAAATACTAAATCTATAAAAAGCCTTTCCATAGCAGACAGGGCACAGAATGCCCAGTTCTAATAGAGATTTCAAGGAACACACAAGAACTTAGGAGATGTCCCACAGAAGAAAACAGAAAACAGAAGGGGCAGGAAGAATTTGAGAGTGGCAAGCACACACTGAAAATCCTTACATTTTCTTGGTAAGTAGGAGTACACCTAAATGCTTTCAAATAGTACATGATAAGGAATCTTTATGACATATAAATCTTATTATTTTACTTATGAGATTATATGCTTTTTCTCTTTGTCTTGCAAAACTCTTAAGGTTTTGCCACCAGTAATATTTTCACACATTGTGTTCACATGCTAAAAGGCAAAACTGGGGTTAAAAGAAAAGGGAAGTGGGGAGTCCAGCAAAAATAGGACACACCACCCATGAAAGAAGTGTGAAAATGGATCCCTGGGCATTGTGCTCATAACATAACCGTTGAGAGTGCATGAGAAAAGAGTCACTGCCTCTGGTGTAGCTTCATAAATGCCTTAATAGGCATCAATAAATCAGTCATCCATTTGCCCCCAGAGAATGAAAAGGCAGCACATACAACAGAAGACTTCGTTTTATGAGAAATTAATGCTGGGCACCATGGTGCACATCTGTAATCTCAACTACTGGGGGAGGTGAAGCAGTTGGATTACAAATTCAAAGACAGCCTGGATGACTTAGCAAGAACCTGTCTTCAAATTGATGGCACTCTGAGAGGATGAAGAAAAGAGAAACAACAGGCTTCCCTGAGTCTGCATAGTGGGTTAGGAAGAGGAAACCTGTCTCTCTCCTCGCCTTTGCAAAATGGTTGTTGATTGGTTTGTGACCAGGGCTGGCTGGGCTGGTCCTCACTTTGTGGTCCAAGTTGGTCTAAAAGTTGTTGAGTTCTTCCAGTCTCTGCCTCTGGAGGGGGCCCCTGTTGGTTTCTCGAAAGCCTTGCACTCAAGTATCGGGAACTTCTGTGCAGAGGGAACTGAAGGAAGCAATCATTTTGAGAAGAGCTATTAGGGAACTTGTCTTACAGCTAATGTTCTGAATGCGTTGTGTGCATTCATTTATTAATCTTAAAGGATTTGGAGGGAGAACTGGTGGTGGTTATAGATGAGGCTGAATCCTGATGACCCCTTCTAGCCACCGGGAGTGATCAATACAGGATAGGCTTGCCTATCTCAGTGTTGTAGTGAACACAGGTCTTCCTATCTGTTCTCTATCCCTTTGGAGAGTGTGTTCTTCCTCCCATGGCATACATTATTTCATAGACTATGCCACTCCAGTGACTTCAATCTCCAGTCTTACACCTTCACATCTCAGCCCCAGGTTTTGAAAACAAAGAAATTAGTTCCAAAAATCTCTAAAGCCCTCAGTCCTGTCTGCCATCGCTCCCCAGACACCTTTCCAAATGTATTAGACTTCCTGAGACTCCTGCATGGGGTTCTTGTCCACAAAGAAACTTTCCTCAAAGGTTCTGCTCATGTCTTCCTTGGGCTTCCAATGAATCTCATCATTGTAAAATACTCCAAAATCAGAAAACTCCAGATAGCCTCAGATTTCCTGTATTTTAAGAAAAGCATCCAATCTTCCTTTGATTTATATGCTGGATAAACTTTACTGAATAACAAATATAAGTCAGGCACTGTAATTCTAAGGATTTAAAGACCCCATTCTTGCCCTTAAAAGAAGAGACATATGGGGGGACTAGAGAGAGGGTTCAGCAGTTAAGAGCAGGGACTGTTCTGGCAGAGGACCCAACTTTGGTTTCCAGCACCCACATAAGGCAGTTCACTGTAGTGCACCGCACCCGTCTACACTCTATGCACCACCATACAGTTTGTGAACCGAGCAAGGGGCTGGAGATTTCAATCTCCACACAAAGACTCACAGACAGAGAGAGACACGGGTCATCCTTGATGCCAGAATGCCCCAAGAATGCCCCCTTTATTGTGTTCCAGGGCAGCTTATATAGGAATCCTTAACTGATAGCCACGCCCCAGCCAAACCCACCAGAAACCACTCCCTGCTATCAGGATCTCCTGAGGGTCTCATGCTCAGAGCAACTGTAGGCACTCAGATTGGGGAAAACAAGTTGTTTCAGGATCTGGGGGCTCACTGTTCCCAACAGTTCACAACTACCTGTAACTCCAATTCCAGGGTATCTGACACCCTTTCCTGGGTTCCATGAGCACTGTACTTACATGCACAAACCCATATTTACACACACACACACACACAACTAAAATTACTAAAATTATAATTTGAAGGGGGTTGATTGGGAGAATGGCTCAACGCTAGCATAAGGACCTGAGTTCGGATTCCCAAAACCTTTGTAAAAGCCAGGCTTGGCAGCATGCATCAGTGACCCCAGAACTGAGCAGGTAGATGGCAGACAAGTTGGTCCCAGAGCTCCCTGATCAAGCAGTCTAGTCAGATCTGAAGATTCTGATTCAGTGAGAGGTTCTCTCTCTCTCTCTCTCTCTCTCTCTCTCTCTCTCTCTCTCTCTCACACACACACACACACACACACACACACACACCACTTAAAAATGTGAATAAAACACACATATACACACAAAAAATCAGAAACAATGTAAAAAGAAAGGTAGTTACTAGGCAGGAAAGTGTGATGCCTATGTCAACCAGATAACAATTACTACGCACTGGGAGACGCACAATACTTGTTTGCGGATGTTAAGAGAAACAGGAGGAACGTGATTAAATCTTAAGAAATATTTTCTGGGAGAAGTCAATCATAAGAAATCAACAGGAGACAAATTATAGAGAGAATATTGATTTTAGCAAAGGCTTGGATGCAACCAAGAGCATATGGAAATTTTGAAAGCGTGTTTGGGAGGGCACAGTGCTGGGAGGACGGGGAGGTCAGCACTGGGGAGTTGGAGGATGAGAGTACATCAGCCCGATTTGTGAAAAGAGCTTTTTCTAAAGAATGGAGAATGGTTAAAATCTGCAGTGCTGGAAGGAGATAAGTGAAGAGGCTGTGGACACAATCTGGAAATAAATAACTAAAAGGTTACACAGGTCTGAACTGGACCAAGGGCAAAGATATTTTAGAGCTACATAAAAATCAAGGAGAACTTTGTGATTATCTGGCCTTGAGGTATATGAGGAGTAGGCAGAAGTCAAATTTGCATTAGACTCTAGTGTGAAGGTTGGGTGGATAAGGGTGACTTCTGGCCAGAGTAGGCAATAAAGAGCTTTGCAAAAAAGAATAATAACTTTGTGTCTGAAAGTAGGGGATACTCAAATAGATAAGTGCAGTGCACAATAAGAAATGCAGACAAGCTACTTGAAAATACTTGAGTAATACTGTCAGAAAAAGAATCCAAAGACTCAAAGTTAAGGAAGACCAAAACACTGCCAACAACCCACATTTGGAGAACAAATGAGAGAGAGAGAGGAAGAAGGAGGAGGAGGAGGAGGAAGAAGAGGAAGAGGAGGAGGAGGATGAAAAGAGAAAAGGAGGGAAGGGAAGAGGGAGGGAAGCAGAAAGAAAAAAGAAATGGAAAAGGAAGGTTTATCCAGCTTTGATTCCAGCACACTGGAGGCAGAGGCAAGGTGATTATTACAAGTTCATGGCCAGTCTGGGCTAAATAAACAGTGGGTTCCAGGCCAAGAGCTATACATCAAAAAATTCTATTTCAAAAAACAAACAAAAAAGAAAGAAAGACAGCCTACAAACCACAATCCCAGAGAACTTAGACAACAATGCGGACACTAAGACAGACTTACGTAGATATAATCTACATAGGAAGAAGAAAGTAGAAAAAAAACAAGATCTCCTGAGTAAATTGTGAGCATGGAGACCTTGGGGGAGGATTAAAGAGAGAAGGGGAGAGGCAGGGAGGGGAGCAGAGAAAAACATTGAGCTAAATAAATATCAATAAAAAATGTTTAAAAAATTACTTTTGTTACTACTTTGCAACTATTAATTTGCTACTATTGTGAACTGCCATGTAAATTCTGATATGCAAGATTAAGTGACCCCTGTGACCACAGGTTGAGAATCCCTGATTTAGACTGTATTTCCTTTAATTTGCCAACTTCTTCTTAAAATATCTAGTTTTATTTATTTGTTGACATTTACATAATACATAATACATATAGTGTATCTTGATCATATCCACCTGTGACTCCCCCAGTACTCATGTTATATCTATCTCTGCTCTTGTCCTTTGTTAACATTTATTTATTATTTGTTATTTATATAACAAACTGAGTTCAATTAGTGTTTCCCATAGTACGTGGGCATTGGGTCATCCAGTGACACATGGAAAATCCTCCAGTGCCCTGCTCCTAAAGAGGAGACTCTCCCTCCCCAGCTGCCATCAACTATTCATAGATGCTCAGCTAGGGGCAAAGTCTAAGGTGCCCCTTCCCTATCCATTCTGAAATTTTTAATTGGCTTGTTCTTGTGCCGGTCTTACGCAGGTAGTCACAGCTACTGTAACTTTGTGTGTGCCATACTGTGTTATGTCCAGAGTACAACATTTCACAACACTCTTCCCCATCCTCAGTCTCTTACAGTCTTCCTACACTATCTTTCTTTTTGGGGGGGTGGTTTTCGAGACAGGGTTTCTCTGTGGTTTTGGAGCCTGTCCTGGAACTAGCTCTTGTAGACCAGGCTGGTCTCGAACTCACAGAGATCCGCCTGCGTCTGCCTCCCAAGTGCTGGGATTAAAGGCGTACGCCACCACCGCCCGGCTCTACACTATCTTTCATGATGCTCCCTGAACCTCCTGGGATCTGATCTACAACCTTCCGCTCACAGTTTCTTGTTCTCAGTACTTTGATCAGCAATATGTCTTTTCATTAACCACAATCTACTGCAGTAAGAAGTTTCTCTGACCAAGGTTTGGACCAGCACAAATCTATAGGTATAAATGTAAATATTTAGAAGACAATTTGAAAACATAATTCTTTATAAAAGCAACATCAATAGGCTTTCCCATGGGGCCTATTAAATCCTAGCCGCAGTTTCTGGCCCTGTTTACAGTACAAAGCATGAATTCTCTTCTGTGGAGCAGGCCTTGATTCCAATCAAAAGAACAGTTGGTTACTCCCATAAACACTATTGCACTCATGGGCACAGTTTGCCTGGCAAGTAAGTATTGTGGTGTGCAGGATCCTGTACTGAATAATATCATGACGTATTTCTCCCGTACTAGCTTGTATAGTGCCTTCTAGCACCATAAAAACTAGCCAGCAGGTAGAATTTTTTAGTCAGTTCAAGATTGATTTCTCACATTCCTACAACCAAAGTATGTTGCGTCTTCAGCAACAGGGTCAACATCTAAGTACAGTGGAAAAATAAGAGCAATGGCAGCAGGTTGTACAATATGTGAGCAAGTCTGTATTTTCTGTCATTCATTAAAAATTCATGAGCACCTAACATGTGCCCTGTCTGTGTGCTACATGCAAGTCATTCACAGTGGAAGCAGGCGCAGAGACTGTGCCATCATTGCAGCATCTTGTGGTGACTTCTGTCATAGGAGGTTTCTTTTACCTGTGTCAGACTAGGCTGACAAAGGCAGGTGGGGGTAATAGCACTGTCAGATTTCTGCTTTGGAAAGCACAGTTATTCTTGAGGATTTAAACAGTTCAGAGCCAAGAGTCATCAGATGACCAATATTATCCAGCAGTAATTAGTATCTTCCCCAGTCCAGAAATAGCAATGAAAATAAATGCAAGAGTTCAAATTTTCTTTGCATTTAGTGAGAGAACTACTTATACAAATTGCATTTTATCTGGTTGTTTCAGTTGACAGAATATCCACAGAACCTAGAAATTGTTTTTATTTCCAACACACCACTGATGGAAGCTCGAAGGTCAGACCTGAAATTTCCGTGTACCTCAGTTTCCCTACTGTGTAACACTGGGACTCCTACTCTCGTATCCTCGAGGGGATCCCCTCCCTCCCATCTCCCCTGTGACGGGTCTGCGTACTCCCTACATATTCTGCATCTTGTTCCATAGCTCAGACACCTCACACCAACCACTCCCTACACACTTTTCCTTGAAGTCTCACCAAGTTGTTCCTTCTTCACCTCCTTTTGATATTGAAAGCCTAGCTTCTGCTTAGAGTTCTCTTGATGTGGGAAAGGAAAGTAATCATTTCCTTCTGCCTTGTACTTTAACCTTTGTGTATGCAGGGGCTTCAAATGGCGGCCACTGCATTTCACTTTAATACCACGTGTAATTTGTTTTCTATCAAGGTTCTCAAATATTTAACCTTTTCCACAGATTTTCCCTCTGTCCAGTAATTGCAAATTGAATTATCTATTCCCCCTGCCCTAGAAGCCAGTGCTGCCTGCTGTGTTATTAAGCACCTGCTGAAAGAGAAACTATTAAAAATTTTAAAATAAGATTTTTTTAGACCACTTTGGCTGTGCCAGAAAATTTCTTATTATATTTCTGAATGGTATTTTTGTTAGTGAAAATCTACTCTTTACTCTACTCTGAATAGATGTGACCAGTAATGGGCAATTTAGGTGAGCGTGAGGTGAGGGCAATTTTCCACATGAGTGTGTCCTTCTGGGGTATTTAGAAGAGAAAAAAAAAAAAAAAAGGCTGTCAAGCCAGAGAAACAACATAACAACATCCCTTTACCTGAAAAGAACTGAAGAGCTCATCAGGGAGACATGGTGGTCAGATGTGTGGTTATGTAAGGCCTTGAAGCCATGTGCTTGTCATGAAACCACGTTTGATGGGATTTGGTACTCACGCCTTGATACATTGAATATTTGGAATTGACAAGAGTTAGAAATGACTACATGACATGAGGGCTCTCTAACCTTGACTTGTGGGATGCTCTTGTGAGAAGTGTCTTCCTTATTCTCAGAGGAAAGGGGCAATTCAGTGGCAGGATGCTGGGAGGAAGATTCTAACGGGTCTGTGGCTAAATCTCCCCCAGGCAGAACGCTTGGCTTATAACCATTTGTTTTCTTGTACTTTTCCATTTGCCAAGCCTCGCATGAAGATGCTGAATTGTGTCCACCTCTCCAGGCCTCCATTCCCTTGTTGTGTGTCAGCTCTCCATTACTGTAATGCATGCCAAAGAAATCAACTGAAGAAGAGAAAACGATTTGTTTTGGTTCCTAGCTTCAACAGTTTTAACTCATGCTTGTTTTACCATGTTTCTTCAGGATTGTAGCTACACATATATCATAGTCAGGGAGCAGAGAGAGGAGTGGGGACCAGGTTCCTATAGTTCTTTCAAGGATATGTACCCAATGGCCAAATTTCCTTCCACTAGTCACACCTCCTAAAGATTTCACAATCTTCCAGGGCTAGAGAACAAACTTTCTTTACATTGGCCTCTGGGGACATTTAAGATCCAGCTCTAATATTTACGAAGGCTTTAATGTCACAGAAAATTTATATGAACCATATTTACATATTCTCTTATTTTAAGCATCCAATCAAGCAAGCAGAAAATGTAGATGCAAATGATATATTTTCTTGTCCAACACATTTAATCACCTAAAATCAGTATGGCTTTCCATTTGAAGAACCTATTTTTGTTAGAAGTCTAACTTCTTATCAAAGAGAATATTTTGTGTGAAGCTTACCTTTGAAAGAGACTTTGGATGGTCTGAGGGATGATCTTTTGAAGTCCCTTTGAGGCTAGAAGGGGGCTCTTTTAGTCATCCTTGTGATTTCCTGTGTCAAAGACAGTCTTTGTTTTAAAGAATCCACATTAAGACTGCAGAATATCTTAGTGCCCACCTGGTTCCAATCTCCTCGCAGCTGGAAGGGGCTGGGGTACAGAAGCTGTCACCCTAGTCACAAGGTTGGGCCAGAAGGGACTCAATCCCGAATTCCCAGTTTTTACTGTGGTGACTTGTCCTGCAAGACATCATCTATGTGACAGGACCTCAGGCAGGAATTAGCTGCCTGAACCAAGTAGAGCATTTTATCTATGTCTATACCTAAAATAGAACCACTTGACACTACATTCTCTACCTCATGATAACTTTAGAAGAAGCTGCTGAGTTTCACTCAACAGATGTTTACAAAATACATCATCTACACTAAGCATTGTCTTTGACGCTGTTTACTCTTACTAAATAATGCTAAAGCATACATTGGATATTAATCAATGGCTTAACTCAGCATCTTATTACAAACACATAAAGTTTACAAGAACTCTTTCTTCTGTATTCTTTTCATTTAAGTTACTTAGATATCAATTATCTATAATATCTATAACTATTGTGAGGTTTAACAGGACAGGTACCATAGATGAAACTTTTACCATGAATCACCAATCTGTGGGTGTGAGGCTCCCCATGGCCAGGAGACCAGTACCAGGCCAAAGATATTCACACTTGGGAGTGGAGTGAGGAAATTCAATTCAAGCAATATCTAAGTAGGAGCATGATTAGTTGGAATAACATATGTGTGTGCAGATTGGTGTGTGTGTATTCCCCCTGCACAGACTAGATGCTTATTTCTTATGAAGGGCTTAAATCTGTAAGTGGAACCTTAGTGTCCACTGATACTCACTGTTTGGCAGGAACTCTCTTCTTGTCTCATAAACCATAACTTGCAGAGGCTGGAGAGGTGGCTCAGGGGTTAAGAGCACTGACTACTCTTCCAGAGGGTTGGGGTTCAATTCTCAGCACCCACGTGGAGTTACAACCATCTATAACTCCAGTTCCAGAGGATCCAATGCCTTCTTCTTGACTCCTCGGGCACTATGTGTGCATAGTGCACACAAAGACATGAAGGCAAAATATCCATACAACTAAAATAATAAAAAACTTTAAAAACTCATACCTTCTATACCTATCAATGATCAAGCAGATGGCAGAGTTTATTCTTAATAATGTGAGGTACATTGAGCCTTGGCTTAAGTGGTCATAAGCGGTCACTCTTTTTACAATCTATGCTTTCTATAAAAGGAGCGCTGTGCCCATCTTCCCAAAGTTCCTAATGTTCTGTCTTTAATCAGTGCCTAAAATGTTCCCACAATCATATAGGCTCTCTTTGGTTCCTCAGCCATAGGAAAGTGAGAAAAATAGATCTGGGTCTGTTTCTCTGTGAAGGAAAAAAATAAATTCTACATGAAAATTCTGTCAGCCCATCATCTTTTGTTGTGGCATATATAGACTATCTGGAAAATTGTATTGTTGGTAAAGAAATATGATAGAAAACATTATTTAAGATAGTTTTTTCCAAGCCACTTACATTGGGTTTTTGTGTTTGTTTGTTTTTTCCATGTGTCAAGAAAAGGTTATGGGCCCCAAGCATGTCTAGGAAAGAGATTTTGGGACCTGTGATTAATGTTTAGAATTCATAGTTATAGACTCATTCTGAAAGGCTTCCTGCAGCAAAGGTGATTCTCAGCAAGCCGCAGGAGCACAGACAGATTGGCAGGGTGTGATAGCAGCAGGGAGCCAAGCCGCACATTGGGGGAGGCAGGTAGTGGAGGGGGAGGGAGTAGTGGCGGTGCTCAGGCGCGGGGGGGGGGGGGGCGGTAGATGGGGGGCCTCAGGCCAAGTGGACTTT
This sequence comes from Chionomys nivalis, assembly GCF_950005125.1. NCBI lineage: Eukaryota > Metazoa > Chordata > Mammalia > Rodentia > Cricetidae > Chionomys > Chionomys nivalis. The sequence continues at coordinate 16,679,871 of NC_080111.1, read as the reverse complement.
GGGTGCAGAATTTTGGGTAATTAAAGGAGGTTCACAAGACCCCGTGATAAAGGATAACAAATGTTTATTGGGGAATCACTCACAGTAGAAAGCCGCTGTGTTCCTCTGCTCTGTGGCCTTATAATCAAACTCTGACACCAAACAAGCAAAAGAAAAAAGAGGAGCAGGGGACACTTCCTGTCTGTGCTTATAGTACCTCAGATCGTGTCCTAATGGGCTGGTATTTAAAGGGTTATTGGCTGAATAAATTCCCACAAGTTACAAGTCATCTTTAGGGAAAATAAGGTCTAAGAATGTTATCATAGGAAATTCCTTTCAGTTGACAATTCAGTTCCCTCTTGAGAGCTGATGTATGTAAATTATTGGTAACTATTGGTGGTGACCCAAGAGTAGAGTCAATCACAAGTGTCAACTGAAGTGCATGCTAGTCTTTCCTTTTCCCAAGCATGTTGTCGTGAAAATTATCAAACAGAAGAGAAGTTGAGAGACTTGTAGCTATGTACATACCATCTAGATTGTAGGTTGACAAGTTAAACCTTCATCACATATCTGGTCATCTATCTACCCATCAATTTATCTTATTTCTTTTACATGTGTCAAAGTGAGCTGAAACACAGTGACTTTCATACTGAAACACTTCAGCATCCATACAATTAACTGGAGCTCAGTACTCCATTTTATATGTAATGTATGAATCTTAAGCGTTCTCTTGACAAATACATATACCTTGGTACCCAAATACCTATAGACATCTATTGCATTAGATTTCCCATCCAAACATTCACAAAGCTATCGCTCTCTTATTTATTCAAGATTGGTTTGACATGATATAAAACTTCGTATTAATTGAATATTTCTCCTTCGTGTAAAGTTTCCTTCTATTATGTTTATAAGATTCATCCAAGTTGATGTATGTATAGCAATTCTTTTTATCACTGGATAGCACCCGGTATATGAATATATCTGGTTTATTAATCTATTCTGTTGCTTTTGGGCACATAAGTTATATCTAATTTATACTTTAATAGATAAAGTTATTGTGCACATTCTTGTGAATATGCCTTATTTCCTTGAGGTAAAAAGCTAAGTCATGGGATCAAAAGGAAGGTCATATTCTCTACAATTTACTTCTTGATAACTCTTCCTACTGCAGAGTCCTTATATTTTCCCGAAAGACAAATGTTTAGCAAGTGCTGGTCATATACAGGCTCTACAAAAATTAAGTTATTGAACCAAGACTATATAGAAATGTAGATGAATGCTCTGCTTCCAATTCAGGGGAAAATAATTTAGAACATGCTTTTGAAAGCTTATTTAAAATTTTACCCGGAAATAAACAGAATTTCAAAATCCCATCTCCAAAGATTTCATTTATCTGTTAGGTCTAGTTGATGTAAAATAGTTCATGCGAAAATTCTTCAAGTTGTGAAAGTCTGTATCTACCAGTGCCTTGCCAAATTAATCAAATCACCTTAACATTACTGCAGCTGGTGAGAAAAATTAAATACATTCAAAGCTTTTGTGGTAATAATTACAGATGAAGAGGGTCAGTCAGTTGAAAATTAAATGAAAAGTGAGTGAGAGTCTGAAGTAAGATATCAGTGTGCATCAATGGTGGAGAAAGTGAACCATGAAAATAAAATTTATTTGTGTTCATTTGGGAGGATATATTAGAACTTAGGGGAAACTTAAGGATCAGGCAACTCTGGTAGAATAAAAACGATGAGATAAGGGTGATTGGGAAAACGAGTGAAAACTTGTAGGACATTGTTTATTTTTATACCTGTCTCTCACTTTTGGCTGTAAAAACAGCTGTTATGAGGCAGATCCCCCCACTTTTCTACTCCCCAGTGTTAACAATGTACAAACCTTTCATTTCTTCTTCCATAATTTTTTTCATAATTCGTATTGATTCTCTGTGAATGTCACACCACGCACCCCAATCCCACTATTTCCTAGTTCTTCTATACCTGCTCTCCAACCTTGTAACCTGTTCCCCATAAAAAAAACAAAAATAAAATAAAGACATCTTGCCACAGAAGCTGCACTGTGTCATGGTGTGTCACACAGCATCTCCTTTTGTCCAAGCGGCTATACTTGCAAATATTCATCACAGTGTGGCCTTGGTCTGGTTTGAGGCCTCTGGTTTCTACTACTCTATCAATACTGGAGCCTCACCAAGACTCCTCTTGCATATCCTGCTGTTGCTCTGGGTCATGGAGATCCTGCAGCTTTGTTTCTGCAGGATTGTCCACTTTACACACCCCAGCAGGTAGGGTATAGGTAGGGTAGATGTTAGGGTAGGCCTACTCAAAGCCCTGGATCTGGGCCTGGGGATTGCTGAGTTGGTCAACTCTCCCAGATCCACGTCACCAAAGCCAGCTCTCCTAAGCTGCCCAGGCCAGGGGCAAGGCCAGTTCTCCCCCAACTCATGCTATCAGGGCCAACTCTTCCCAGCTTCCCAGGTGAGGGTCAGGACTGGCTCAGTCCTTCATTGGGTCATCAACATGTCCTCGTATGGCATCCCAGGCCACCATATCAGCATGGTCTTTGATGGTAACACAGGTCACAGACATCAACACAGACCCATGCTGCTGTAAGACCATGGACTGAGACATGGCCATTGGAGGCAGCATGAGCCTAGACAACACAATGGCCTCTGTTAGCAGTTCAGGCTAATATGAGTATAATGGCTGTTTCTCACTGTCATTGAGTCTCCAGATCCACCTCTCTTCCTAGGGCACAAACCACTCTGCTTCTCTTTCTCTCCCCACCACACACTGGCTCATAGTAGTGATGCTGGCATGGTGGCCATCTGGACCTGTGTCCTAGCTTCCTCCATAGTCTCAAATGAAGAGATAATGCTATCAATTATGTTAATGTCTCAAGAATGTTGGGTTGTACAGAACTTTAAAAAATAGGAAGTTGAGCTGCCAAATGAGATTTTTTTTCTATTTCCTATCGCATTCCCTGAGTCTCCTTTCCTAAAAGTATGAATGGGTTTCTTTTAAATGAAGTTACTTTAAATGTTTTTTTAATGATTTCCAATGGTTGAAAGCATCATTTATACTTCACAGTAAGTGTTACATGCTGGCTACATTTTCATAGAAGACAGCTACAACAGTGTAGTAACTATAAACATAGCACTTACTGACTCTCTGAACAGTTATGTGTCTTCTCTGTGAAGTGTTAGCAAAGGTTTTTTTTTTAATTCTTTGTGTCTTTCACATCATGAATCTCCATCCCATTCACTTCCCCATCCCTTCATATCCACTTACTGCCCTCGCAACCTCCCGCCACCCATAAAATAAAGTTTAAGAGAAAAAAAAAAGAAAAAGAAAAATCAGTCTCATCATGGAAGCTGTAGTGTGATACAGTGAGTCACTTGAAAGTGTTCATTGGAAAAAAATCACTGTTCCGATTTGAGGGCTCTGGTTTCTGCTATACTACAGATGCTGGGCCCTTACTAGGACTTCTCTTGAATAGCCTGTTGTTGCCCTGTATCATGAAGACCCTACAGTTTTGGGTTCGCAAGACAGGTTCCTTCATGTGCTCCAGAAGAACACAGATGGGGTGGATATTGGGATGGGCCAACTCATAAGCCTGGTTCTGGGCCTGCCTAGTTGCAGGGTTGGTCAGCCGCCAGAGCTCCCTTGTCCTCACCACCAGGGTGAGCTCTCGGTCATTGACCTGGCTAGTTTACTTCTTACAGAGATGAGAAAGGGCCAGGGCCAGTTCTGCTTTCATGTCCTCAGGGTTAGTTCTCCCACACCTACACCTTCAGGACCAGCTCTACTGTGTTGCCCAGGCGAGGTGAAGGAGCCGCTCTCCCAAGTTCTGCAGCTATGAGGGGGACAGCTGTCCTGGCTAGCAAAGATTTTACAAAACGTTTTCTAACAAAACATAGTAAAACAACTCTTCGGTACCCCATAGTCAACTAGGAATGGCAAAAAGCAATAGACATTTCTGGGCACATGAACCATTGCAATGGTCCTTCAAAAATGTATCTGCTGAAAAATTGTGTACCATTTTTTTCCACCTCAAAGACTTAAAGTGGAAAACTTTCCCACGTAAGTGTGAAATAAAGAGACAGAAATATTGCCCCCTTTTAATGCCATAAGAAATCAAGAGGTGAACACTTTGAATTATTTATTCATTTGCTCTGTGTGTGTGTCTCTCTCTCTCTGTCTCTGTCTGTCTGTCTCTCTCTCATGTGTGTGTGTGTGTGTGTATGTGTGTGTGTGTGTGTATTTAGTTTGTTATAGGCATTATTGTCAAGACTTGAGAGAAAAAAAATAATGTGAAAGTATGGTCCTGCAGCTATGAGAAAGATTTCTGTCTAGAAGACAGACTTGTGTAAGCCAGCAAGGTGCAATGATTGTTATGGGTTCCGTGATAGAAGGATATAGAAAAGCATAAAGAAACTGTGAAGTTGCCAAAGAACAAAATTTGTTTATAAATAAAAATAGTTCTTTGGTATTTTCACACTTTTATATAATATATTCTGGCTATATCTTGACAGTTGCTAGGAAGGTACAGTGGGATGGTTGACAAAGAGGACCCTTGGTGGTCTCCTCTTGCATCAGCACATCACACAGCAGCTAAAACACTAAAAGAAGTAACTGCTGTCTACAAGGGTACTGTGCACAAATTTATGATGTTTCTGCATATCACTCTGCCACTGAAGGATTCAAAACTTTCAGATGCTGGTGATGGACTAGTAGATTAATAAGTTGTGCTGGATTCTTTGTGTCAAGTAGACACAACTAGAGTTATCTGAGAGAAGGAAAGATGTCTCCATAATATCAAGGTGTAGGCATTTTCTTAATTAGTGATTGATGGGGAGGGCCAACCCATTGTGAATGGTACCATCCCTGGGATGGTGATTCTGGGTTCTATAAGAAAGCAGTCTGGGCAAGCCATGATGAGCAAGCCAGCACTCCTCCATCTGCATCAGTCCCCGCCTCCAGGAGCCTGTCCTGTTTGAGTTCCTTTCCTGACTTCCTTCAGTGATGGACATCAATGCTGAAATGTAAGGCAAATAAACCCTTTTCTCCCCAACTTGTTTTTTGGTCTTGGTTTTCATCACAGAAATAGAAACCCCAACTAAGACTCATGTTTATTATTGTGTTTTAGTTAAATCTCCCTCTCAATCATACCTCAGAGCATAGACATTACACGGCCACTGTCTCATATAGATTTTAGGAAAAATAAAATAAGATATAGTGTGAAAAGAAGAGAATGATTTAACCCAAAGAAGGGTCATTTTTTTTTTCATGGTTTGCTGTTTTAAGCCTTATTGTATAAAGAGTATCAAGCTATTTCTGGAAGACTTTGATTTTCTGACAAACATCTTATAATTGGCATTTTGTTTTCAAAAATGAGAAAATCATATCTATACACTACAAGGAATATGAATATGGGCCACTCACCTTGACTTTCAACTGTGGCCTGCAGGATATGTGACTAAATTTGTACCCAACAGTGCAGCCTTGCCCTTGTAAGACCTTGGTTTCAGGGAAATCTTCAGGATCTATACCGACTCCCTGAAGCCGAGTTGTTCTAGAGGCATGATCCCTTAGAAATTGACTATTACCAGTGAGAAGTGATTCTCAAAAGGTTTTCTGTTGCCCTTCATAAGAGAGAGAGTGGAAATTTCTCTTTGAAAATGTCATGATCTCACAGCAGAGCTTCCAGCAATGAAAATGTTGTCGTTATAACCTTGAAGGTGCGTGGCAACCTTGCCAATCTTGGCAAAGGGCCATGAAGAATGTGCTGTTATATCATTAACTGAACAAACTTTTATGGAGAGCCAACTGTGTGGCAGGCCCAATCCTCTGTGTGTTTTTCTGAGCCTGAACACCTCTATGACCCCATCCTACGTCACCATTCTCCAGGTCTCTGCCAACACTAAGAATAACTCCTCTATCCCAAGAAGCAATAGATGTCCCTTGCACCTGCCTATCCCTGCTCTGCTCCCAACGTCCTGTTAGTGGTCAGGCCTTAACCTTTCTGAGGGTCCCAAGGATGGCATTTGACTTTCTGAAGGCTTTGCCTATCAACTCTAGCTCAACATGAATCTTTACACATTTGCTTTTGAGTATCTGATTAGATCCTGTTAGGTGTTCCTGTCCCTCCTCTTCTCTTGATTGCTTCAGCACTTTAATTGCTGGACTTAGATCACTCTAAATTATTTAGATCTGCCAAAGCCCCTCTTATCTTGTAAATAATGATGCAACTTGAGGTTCTACAAGGTCACTGAAGTCCCATACCAGCTCCAAGATCCCTGTAGAATTAGCCTTCTCCGTAACTCTTCTGTGAATATAGTCCTGATATAGAACTGATAGTCAAATATTGTGTCTCTTGTGCCCAGTTCCCTCAGCAATGCCTTTCCTTCCTTTATTGTCTTCCAGTCTCCGATACTGTATCATCTAGCTAGCTATCCCTTCCTAGTGTAGTCACCCAGCATTGGCTGAACACTTTTGACTGTGCACAGCTCTGGGAATAAAAAGAGGAGTGGAACACTGTCTGAAGAGGGAAATAGCAGGCTCACATGCAATTGAGGAAGACACAAACATTTATCAGGTATTAGGGAAACTTCCTAGAGGGACCTAAGCCAGGAATGTTTGTCTTCATAGCAACAGGGGTATAGAGAGCTCAAGGGGCCTGGTCTCTCTTGTTTTCCTATCCATTCAACTAAAGTGCTTCTGCCAACCACATTTTGCCAGCGGCTCATGTGAGACCACTTGGTAATCAACAAGTCTGGGCAGGCAGGCATAGCTAGGCTGCTCTCATTTAAAACTTGGTAAAAAGCTCCAGGTTTCTTATCTTCAGATACCACTAAGGACTTTCCTAATAACTCCTTCCCTTGGCTGGCCCTGTAGACTCACCATCCTACACCTTCATCAACTACACAAGAAGCCTTTGACAAGAAATGCTGTCCCTTTGCCCCCATCCCCCCTATGAGGTCTGTGGCCACTAACCATCCAGAATCCTTATCACACTTTTAGGTTGTGTTTTAACCCTTGGGTTTGTAACCTGGTACACCAAAGAGGCATGCTTGGAAGTGAGGGGCAAAGAAGGGGTCCAAATTCACAATCATAGGATCTCTAAGAAGCAGACTTTATCATGATAATACTGCCCACTCTTAAGAACTTTCTGCCAGGCAGTGGTAGCACACACTTTTAATCCCAGAACATGGGGGGCAGAGACAGAGGGAACACCGAGTTTAAGGCAAGTCTGGTTTACAAAGCGAGTTCCACAACAGCCAGAGAAACTTCGTCTGAAAAAACCAAAACCAAACCAAACCAACCAACCAAACAAACAAACAAACAAAAAAGACCATGTACTATTTTATCATTCAGAATTCATAGGGCCCTCTTATGGAGTGACTATCATTTATGGATAAGGAAATCAAAGTAAACAGAGATATTGCTGGTCTCTCAGGTCTTGAATAGTCACAGTAACATAAGAAGTATTAGGCATCTACTTTTGGCCAGGCACTCTGCTGGGTACACCCATCTATAATGTCTCATTTAGTAACATCAAAGTCTCCGAATGAAGTAAAATTATTAATATTTGGTGGAAGAACTAGCCAATGAATTGCTTCAGGTCTCCTCTTTCCAGTCTTGGAACCAGTTCCTAAAACTCCTTTCTAATGCTTTCTATTTTAAAACAGAGACCCTCGGTCTTGTTCCTGCTTCCATTTGTTAACTCAGAACATAGTTACTGGTAATGACTCTCCTTCTACTGAAGAGATGACTCAGAAGACTTCTGTTCTCTTGGGAGATTTATCAGAGTCTTCTGGGAAAAGGGAGGAGAGACAGAAAGAGGGACTTTGACAAGAAAATTAGTGCTCTTCCCTCACTGATGACTAAACTATATCATTTAATAAAAAAGTCCTTTTTAAAGATCTAATTTGTCTCCTTTTATCCTGCCAACAAAATATGTTGAGTCTCTGTATGGACCAAATGTATTCTAGGTGTTTTACACTCGTCAGTGAACAACATCTGTGATGCCCTACACTCAAGAAGCATCCCTTGCAGTTGGGGTCAGGAGCCTATTCATGATTAATCATAACTACTGAAGAAAGTCCTCTGTGAGGGGAACAAAATTTGAACATCTGATTGCCCACACACCATGTTGCCTACCCTAAACTCAGACTATTCATCTTCCACCTCCATTGTTCTGCTTGGAGCTCAAAGCACCTGCCAGGCTTAGTCTTCACCAACCTTTCTAATGGCAAAGTTTAAACTGACTCTGCTCACATGCCCTGGGACCACAGCCAGGCCCATGTTTTGAACCAAAGCTTTAGGTGCATCTATTCCATTTTTAGCCAGGATGGGCCCCTGACTCACATAATGATTGACTTTAGGATGTCAGAATTTTCCAGAGCAGAGAAGCTCTTCTATCAGTCATAAAAAGCTTGTGTTCATTAAAGACAGAGATCCCTTTCCACCCCATCCTCATGGGATGCTAAAAGAGTCTGCAAAGCAGCTTAGCTTAGGATCCCTTGGCTGGGGTGCATATGATCCAAGCAAACATGTACTGTGACTGTCAAGTAAGTTCTCCCCAGGGTTGATTACAGAAAGAGGTGATGTGGTAATCGTCCCTGTAACTAAACCACAAAGACATGGAGCCAACAGTTTCTTCAGTCTTACTTAGTAGATGAGTTTCATGCAAACCAATTCCTGAAGTCTGGGACTAGGAGTCTAGGTCTAGGAGTCTAAGACTTGTGATGAATGCAAACCGAGTTCATGTTTCTATAAGTGAAAACTAAACTTTAAACCCTATCCTAAAACATCAGCAACACAGTAAAAGAAAGGTATCTCCTTAGTGAAATCTTTTAACTTAGCGTTACTTTCTCTGCCTGTAGGAAAGAAAAGAAACTGTAACTGACCTGGGTGTATCCTTTGACACACCCTTGACAAAAGTCATCACCCTCAGTTCTACTAATCATGGTCTATATTGGAATGGAGAGAAAATTCTTGAACCTATTAGAGAGATTTTCTGATCTTGTAGCTAGTCTTTCACAAAGCCAGACTTACAAAGCACACATATCTGCAACATACGGAAGCTACCTGTTTTAGTTACCTTTCAATTGCTGAGATTAGAAACCATGACCAAGGTAACTTACAAAAGAAAGAGTTAAATTTGGCTTACAGTTTTAGAGGGTTAGAGTCCATGATGACAGAGGGAAGGAACACTTGAGAGTGTCTTCTTCATCCACATTCATGAGACGAAATGAGGCACAGGAAAGTGCATGAGTCTGTTGAAACCTAAAAGCCCACCCCAAATGGCACATTTCCTCTGACAAGGTCACACCTCCTAATCCTTCCCAAACAGTTCCACCACGTATTTCATATTTAATAATTTAAATCAAGTCTTTAAATATATGAGCCAAGGGGTCAATCTTCATTAAATCTACCATACTGTCTTCCTGGAGTAAAGGTTGGCACACATCTTCTTGCCAACCCAAAGTGGAAATTAACCAATTTCTACTCTTCTGAGATACATGGTATGTCTATAAAGACTACACAGTTATAATTCATTGCACTTTTGTGTTTTTAAACTTGAAATTTAGTCTTTTTATCTCATTGTGATGGCAGGGGGCTGTTTTTCTCCTTCATAGTTCCCACAGTGTCTTGTACACAGACAGTAAAGATTTTTCCTGTAAAATTTATTGTATTCAGATCAACTCTGAAATTTCCATTCTTTGTATTGATGCATCTTGACAAATTGAATTTCCTTTTGTAATTGAAAGTGTTCTTTTTTCCTTCATTTTTTATTTGTTAAAGAAAAGAAACTGTAACTTTTTCATTTTACACACCATTTCCAATTCCCACTTCCTCCCCTACTCCCTATCCTCCCACCCAACCCCATCCACTTCTCAGAGAGGGTAAGGCATATTGCTTTGGGGAAGGTCAAAGCCCCTCCCTACTATGTCTAGGCTGATCAAGGTATCCCTCCAAAGAGAATGGCTTCCAAAAAGCCAGTACAAGCAGTCGGGATAAATCCTAGTCCCATTGCCTTTGACCCCGCAGTCTTCCCCAGTCATGCAGCTATCACTCACATGCGGAGGACCTCGCTTGGTTCTATACTGGTTCCTTCACAGTCCTGTCAGAGTTGCTGAACTCCCATTAGGACAAACTGAATTTCTAAGATAAGCTCTCTCTGGGGACTTAGACTGCAAATTAGTTATCCTTTGTTTAGGGAAATGTCTGTTATCATGAAAGTATGCTGCTCACATGAGTTTTTCTTACTTGGGGTCTTGAAAATGAGAGATACCAGTTTTTAAATCGACAGAAATCCAGATGATTTCACCTTGAGGGTCTTTTGTTTTAAATGTGTGTGTCTCATTTGAATCCTCCCAGGTTGGCATAAACTCCAAAACCAGGACCTCTTGAATGACCAAGTAAACTGTCCCTGTCACTATAATAATACTCTTTTTGCAACTTTGGGGGAAAGCAAAGAGCAGAAAGGTCAAATTCCTCAAATAATGGATTTTTCCACTTGATTATTCAGCTGCCGAAACTGCTAGGTCATTCAGAACTGCTTCAGGACTGCATCACTGTAGGATGAAGTTATCAGGATTGTCAGTCCCCAGGGAGCCCAGGGTATGTTTCAAAGTGGCCCCCAAGAACATCAGAATTAAATGTCCTTTGCTGGGGACAGTAGTCATTTTCCTGCTGGGATTTCCCAGCCATATCCTTCACCATTCAAGGTTCTGGAATGACTTTTAATGAATGTGATTCTGTTTTCTTCAACTGCCTAATCCATGTATCTGCGGGGAAATAAAACCTAGGTTTGGTTAGCTTGAAGAAAGGTATCTTTTTCAAAATTCACAGGAAGAAGTCTACATTATCAAATAAAGGTCTTACTTAAATATTTGTCATTTTTCATCAAAATAATGATTTTACTTCATTTCACATTGTCAATACTTTAACTTTCCTTTCCAACTATCTGATTATCCAAAGGGCGACCTCTTCACTGAAGGACTAGAGAAGTAAAGACACCCTGCTAGCAGGATGTTAGCACGTCAGCACTTCCAGAACTCAGAGGCTGAAACAGCAGGAGTCTGAGCCTAATGTATCTCAAAAAAAAAAATAAAGGGAAAAAGGAAGGAAGAAATAAAATGAAATGAGAGAGAGAAAAAAGGAGAGAGAGAGAGAGAGAGAGAGAGAGAGAGAGAGAGACCCTTTCTGTGCCAGTGAGCTCGAGCCTATTCTCCACTTTTTCTTCTATCGAATCCTGGTATCTGTTCTTATGCTGAGATCCTTGATCCATTTGGAGTTCAGTTTCATGCAGGGTGATAAATATAGATCTGCTTTCATTCTTCTCCACGCAGCTATCCAAGTTGATCAGCCTTATTTGTTGAAGATGCTTTCTTTTCTCCAGTGTGTAATTTTTGCTTCTCAGTCAAAAATCAGGTGTCTGTGGAGTTATGTCTGGGTCTCTAATTCCACTTAGCAGAATGTCTGTTTTATGACGATATTGTGCTGTTTCCATTGCTACAGTTGTATACAACTTGAAATCAGAAGTGGAGACACCTCCGGCCGTTCTTTTATTATTCAAGATTGTCTTCACTTTCCTGGGTTTTCCCATATTTTGATATGATTGCTTTTCAGTTTCTGTGAAAAATTATGTTGGAATTTCATATCACGGTATATTGTATGAAAAAACTTAATCAAAGCAATCTTGCTTTGAGGTGGTTTAAGGTGAATGCGTGTATTACTGATAAACCAATTGTGTGTGAGAATAATGAGACTATAAGGCCAACACTTGTGCTATATAATAGTTATCAAAATAATAAACACGTATTAGTATTTTCATAAACATACTTGAGCATTACAGCAGCTATGGAACATTTATTGCTATTCCCAACACTTTTGTGATCCTGTATAATTTTTTTTTTTTGGTTTTTCGAGACAGGGTTTCTCTGTGGTTTTGGTGCCTGTCCTGGAACTAGCTCTTGTAGACCAGGCTGGTCTCGAACTCACAGAGATCCGCCTGCCTCTGCCTCCCAAGTGCTGGAATTAAAGGCGTGTGCCACCACCGCCCGGCCTGTATAATTTTTCTTACAAAGATCTAGATTTGAATACTTTGTTACTTTCAAGCAAAGTAACCTTTGACACATTTCTTAGTATTACTGAAACTCAGTTTTTAAGTCATGTTCCCTTTATCAAACAAAGACAGTAATATATCCAGTGAAAGGGGGAGGGGTAAAGAGAGGGGAATAATCAATTCCCTGATCTCAAGTGACCTACTGACAACAAAAGGCACTTATTAATTTTCTTAATGGCTAGTTTAATTGATTTTGTCCTTGCACTGACAGTAGTAAACTTGGCTTTATATGAAATGTAGGTTTAAAAAATTATCTACAAACTGTAATGTTATATGATTTAGGTCTTATTGAGTAAAGAATCTTTCTTTCTTTCTTACTTTCTTTCTTTTCAAAACTGTGTAGCCCTGGCTATCCTGGAACTAACTGAGTAGACCAGGCTGGCCTTAAACTCACAGAGATCTTCCTGCCTCTGCCTCCTGAGTACTAGGATTAAGGACATCTCCCACCACCACCTGGCTAAAAATTCTTTTATGAGAAATATTTGTGAGTTTACAATTTTGTAATTGGCTTTTCCAAGTCAGAGTAGACTTTGGATTTTTGTGTGTGACTCCATATGCACAAGTGTGATCAGCTAGAACGTGCTAATAAATCTTTCACTCATTGCTCTGTGGTAAATATTCTTAAGCTGTTACACTGCTTGGCAGTTACAGGGATGTAGGGTGCTCCTTAAAATCGTCCTCCCTTCCTTCCCTGTTCCTTCCATTTGTTTGTTTGCTTTGGAGACAGGGTAGCTCAGGTTGGGTCCCAATGTTCTGTTTATCGAAGAATGAGCCTGAAACCCCTCATCCTTTTGCTGGTACTTAACCAGTGCCACTATTATAAACATTATAATAAACCAAGTCTGGACTGGAAAGTATGGTCCTGAAAGGCTTAATCACTGCTATAACTCTGGTGAGTTATCTATGCTCCAGTGGATAGCTGTACATCCAGAGCCACACAGGTGGTCCAGGTTGAGCTCAGTGGCTCACACTAAAACCACAAAACAAAAACACATGACAGTGGACGAAGGACTTGGACTCATGGGAAAGAAATAAAAGTGTGGGGTGGTGAATGTGACCAAAATATGTTACATGCATGCATGATACTGTCAAAGAGTAAACCAGGCTTCATATTAAGAGGGCATAAAATTCAGCTCCTTTTTTGAAGCTGTTCAAAATTAATATAAAAGAGATACTTTAAGAATAAGGAAAAACTGGCACGATGGCAGACTGATGTGGGAGTGTCATCTATCTATCTGTTACTTTCATTGGTTAGTAAAGAAACTGCCTTGGCCCCTTGATAGGACAGAAAATTAGGTAGGCGGAGTAAACAGAACAGAATGCTGGGAAGAAGGGAAGTGAGGCAGATGCCATAGCTCTCCTCTCCGAGATGGATGCAGGCTAGAATCTTTTCCGGTAAGCCACCACCTCGTAGTGCTACAAGATTACAGACTTTGATAGGCATTTGTCATTAGATACATGCCAAGGTACTTGACTGGTTAGCATACACACCACAGAAACACATTCAGGTGACAGCGCTTGGGTGCTGACAATGGCTTTCAATACAACTTCCCTACCTGTATTTCCACCTGCCTTAGTAAGGAAGTAGTAAGAGAAATAGGAAAACGGGAAGCTACAAATACCCAAAGTCTCCATTCCTTTTGTCATTTTTCTGTGACTTCATCACTTGGTAATGTCCATAAACAACTACTGTCTTGGCTATTTTAAACAACTGACCAGGGATATCAAGAATAACTGTATTTACGAACATTGATGCAAAAATACTCAATAAAACACTGGCAAATCGAATCCAAGAATACATCAGAAAAATCATCCCACCATAATCAAGTTAGTTTCATCCCAGAGATGCAGGGAAGATTCAACATACAAAAATCTGTCTATGTAATTCTTCATATAAACAAACTGAAAAATAAAAACCACATCATCGTCTCATTAGCTGCCTCAAGGGGTTTCGAAAAGAATCGTGTGAGATCTTAAATGATAAGGGTCTTTGAAACACGCAAATCCCTGTACAGTTTTATTTTCATGGTTTCCAACGTGCTGTCTATCCCAAAATACATCAAGCCATCCTGAACCCTTAACTCCCCGAGGAGTCATGTGTTCAGATCAATCAATTCTATGTCCACCAAAGACTGTGCAAAACTTCTGGCATGATATATTTCCTCTACAAAACATCACCATGGTCAGTCTAACAAAAGTAAGGATTCAGGGATCATAGACAATCTCCCACCACTGGCAGCCTGAGGCTGCAGGAGCTACACCTAAGGGTTATCTGGGACACCCTTCCTTAAAGTGGGAATGAACTATACATGAAATATGTCAGATGTAAGTCAGCCTGGTAAGTAGTATGCGTTCATTCATTCATTCATTTATGAGGCTGGAGAGAAAACTCTGGGCCCCGTGGAGGAAAGGCAAACACTAGCAGCTGAACTGCACCCCTGATGTGGGATCTCCTCTGTATTCTGTGAATAATAAAGAAACTGCTTTGAGCCTATAGCAGAGCAGGGCAGAACTTAGCTAGGCAGGGAAAACTAAACTGAACAGGGGAGAAAAAAGGCTGAGTCAAGGGAGAGAAGCCTTGTAGCCCTGCCAGAGACAGACACCAGAAGTTTAGCTGGTAAGCCACAGCCTTGTGGCGATACACAGATTAATGGAGGTGGACTAGTTTAGGATGTAAGACCTAACTGATAAAAAACTAGAGCTAATAGGCAAACAGTGATTTAATTAATACAGTTTCTGGGGTCAGGGAAGCCAGAAATGAACAACACACCCCAGTCTCTATACCATAGGACACGTGAGAAACCCTCTCTGTGCCTCTTAGTCTTCACAAAAGAGAGGTAATGATAATGCATGTCCACTGAGCTGTTTAAAGGGCAGAATGGTATAAAAGAGTATCAAGCAATGCCTACATAATAAGTCATAACCACTTCTATTTTATCATCCTTCATCTTTTATTTATCTTTTTAATCTCTTTAATTGTCTTAAACTCCTTCACCTCTGTCTCCTGCTGTTTGTAACATAACTGAGTTTCCTGGAAGGATAGAATCCTCGCTTTCTGGGGCCTAGGTGCATCTTGTGAATACATGCATAGACACTTCTTCTTTGGAAGGAAATACTTTTAATAGAGGCACCAAAAGTGCAAGAGATTGGACACTCTAAGAAACCTCTGCTTAAATGAGAGAAAAATCAAGCTTGACTGGGAATGGAAATGGTTCAGAGAACATAAAATCCCAGAAGAAGAATTAAACGCATTTAAAATGACAATGTGGGCATCACACGGTGCCCAGGAAAAAGTCAAACACACAGTTTCTGCCAAGCTCATTTGCTTCCTAAATTTGGCTGGGAAGCAAAGAAGACATCTGGAAAAATAGTTAAAACAAAACAGTGTCTAATTAGTTATAAAATATTTTGATTTAAAAGTACTGTAATTAAATAATGCAATTCCGGTGGGATAAAGGGAAGCAGCTATTCTGGGAGGACACAGTTGCATTCCCAGACATTTCCAATAAAGACATTTGGAGCTTTAAAAAGGAAACATGGTTATTTCTCCTTTAATTTCTAATTACGAGACTATTCAAACTAGCACAAGTCCCTCAAGTAACAAAATAACTTATTACCACAGTTAAGTTCGAATAGACACCAATATCTAGTCTTATAACCACTGCAAAAACCAAAATTATATTTAAGCATCTTTTTGGCTGGTTCCCATTATAGTACTACCAATGACTGTGTAACTGTTTTTCTGTGGCTAAAGATTCAATACAATAAAACTAAACCATGGGGGAAATGTTGGGTTCTGAGATATAAATAAGTCTTTCCTTGACTCTCCTAAGAGGCTCATTAAGTATTTGGGCAACTTAGTCAACCTTCTTGTTTGCTGTTTGGGTTTTTGTTTGGTTTTTCATTGGTTAAAGCAATGCCAACCCTCAACACTTCATGAGCAATATGTACTGTTTTGTCTTAGTCAGTTAGAAGGAAAGTGTTAGAACATCTAAAAGTTATGGGCAAACCAAGAAATGAGTTCCCAAAGTTCCACACAGAAAATTTGGCAGAGAAGATAGTTTATGCTATGAAAGAAAAAAAAAGGCAAGAACATAAGAAGAACAGATTATTCCACTTAATCTTTCCATTACTGTAGTTGAAATTAATTATAGGGAAGAAAAGAAGGAACAGAACTTGAAAAATGAGGCATTTGAGAAAAAGACAGAAAATTCTAGCAGAATTTCAGGAAGTTTTTGTGTAGGGACAATAGAATCAAAGCAGCTACAACTGTATGAATTGCATTTCTTTTAGTTCACTTGAAAGAAGAAAACAGATGCTTGCCCTCTCTAAAGATGGCAGAATTCTTTGCTTCAAGCTGCACCAAGGTTGTTGAGTCACATGTTTCTGTGTGCACCGTGTGCCTAACGACAAGACTCAATGACACACAGTGATTCTTCAGCGCTGAGCTAGATGATCACAACTTTCCAGTAGGTCAGAGTCTAAGTTGTCTTCATTCAGAGTCACATGGTATATGAAATATTAAGACTCTTAACTACTTAAATGTATTTGGAAATTCAAGACCAGAAGTAAAGAATATGGACTATATAATAAAACACTAGTTTCTCTTAATTCCAGGTCCTCCGCCTATTAACTCTATAATGTTAGATATGTTGCTCAATCTCTCTAAACATCAGTTGTTTTTATTTATAAACAAGTGTTTAAAGCCACCTCTAGTTATTGTGAACGTTGATTAAAACAAAACATGAGTTGGACATTATCATGACTCCTTGGTAATAGATAAATTATAAAGACGTGGATGATGGAAAACAAGTCGAATATAGAAGCCCAAAAATAAATAAATGGATTTGAGAATATCCAAGACTGACCCTAAAGAGAAGTTGCATAACTTTCTAGAGGACACCACCATCTCCCCAATACGTGTTGGTAGTATTATAAGTATTTGAATGGCAACATGATGTGTTTGACTTCTGAAATATGATCATGAATTAGAAACTTTGCAAAGAACTTTTAAGGACAGATGAAAAGGTGCCTGTGCTGAGATCTGAGATTTTCATGAGCTTTACGTGATTAACTGTGGAACTCTGGGCCACTACGGGGAGGTTGGCACCTGGGTAGGACAGTGGCACGGCTTACCCCGAGGAACTGGCATTTCACTTTCCTGTCTGCCTAGATGAATGATTCCTTTTGTTCTTCTACAACCTGTAGTGTCAATCATGCCTTGCATACTACAGAACTTTTCATATCAGTGTTTCCCCATGCTAGACCCAGCCTTCATGTTCACTTCCAGAGGTGGAAGTGGAACAATTCATTTGGAAATAAATATGCAAATAATTGTATTTGACAATTACAGCACTTACGATGAAAGTCCCTCCTGACTACAACTGGGAGCTAGATAAGTGAGCAGCTAACTGCTGTATGGTGGATGTTTTCAGTGCGTCTCTCAAGATATGAAAATGATCAGCAAAGGCATGCCCTTCTGAAGGGTTGCCCTGCTCTTTGGTGTCACCTTCAAAGACAGCTGCTTACCTTCTTTACGGGAATCTATTCAAAATGATGCCATAGCCTCAGAACTCTGTAAAGCTCATTACCCAGGTGCAGGTGCCTGATTGGCCCCAGGTGCTTCTACTCAGAAGCCTCTGCCTGTAGGACAAGAACTTAATTTCCTTGAATCTTTTCGTCTTTTGATTTTTGGCTTTTGGTTTTAGGGGCTTTTGCTTTATTTTTGTTACGTTTTTGAGACAGGATCTCTCTTTTAGTGCTGGCTGTTCTGAAACTTGTTATGTACACCAGGTTGGCCTTGAATCGACAGGGATTGGCCTGCCTCTGCTTCCTGCATCCTGGGATTAAAGGACATGCACCCTCCTGACTTCTTTCTTGATTGTTACACTTCAAATGAATGTTGGCCCTTTGTCTGAAGGACACACCTGAAAGTTTATACCTCAAAGGGGAAGAGAAACAATTGACAAGATTTCTAAACCAATAGCCTAAGAAGAAGGTCAAGGGCTACACTCAGGAAGAAACAGGTTTAGTCAAACTGTAGGAACTATTAGACAACCCATGCATCCTCCTACCCATCAGTTGATCCTTGTCACTTTGATCATGTTTTTAGTATTGTAATTGTGTACTGTGTCTCTAAAGGCATGAGAATTTACAAGCTTAAGAAGTGGTCTTGATGAAGAGTCACAGGGTCTGTGCTGACACTGTAACCATCTTGTTGAATACCTGTCCTTTGTGATGGAGATAATGTCTTATTTTACTTACCAGAGTATCCATCTTATAGACTAGAGAGTGCTTGGTACATAATCTGTATTCACTACTTATGGAATGATGCAAAACTCTGAAAAAAATCATTTTTTCTGACTTTCTGTTTTCTTGGCATTAGAGGGTTAAAGGTTTCATTTGAAACCTAGCAGAGTAGGGGCTTCCTTTGGTTCCAACACTTGAGAAGTTGAGCTAGAGGATGAGGAGTTTAAGATCATACTCAGATATACAGGGAGTCCAAGACTATTCTGTTCTATGTGAGGCCCTTTCTCAAAGAAAGAAAACAAGATTTATTGAACTATTGAGTGGATGTGAACCTGTCTAGTTAATATCCCTAACATGTACCAGAATCTATACACACACGTGGGAAACAATCTCACATAGATGAGTGGGCTCAAAGAATTGTAACTTCTTTTGCATACTTTTTCAGATACAAAGATGATTTAGGGGAATCATCAGTCTGCCCCAGCCATGCAACTGTCAACTACATTCAGAGGGACTAGTTTCATCTTATGCTTATTCTTTCCCATTCATTGTCAAGTGGAGCACATTTTCCTTGTTTTGACTATTTACCTCTGTATGACAGTCTCCGCTTTCCTCTTCCCGTTTGTGATTCATTGAATATTTTCATAAATCAGCATCCACTCCACTTTGTAGGCACTTTGTAGCACAAATAATAAAAACCCAGGGACAGGTATTGGGATTCAGCCTGAAGGTCAGAAAAACAAAGCATCCAAGCCACCAGAAAGCTCTTACCTCTCAGAAATCCTCACACTGAAAGACAGCTGTAACCCGTCCCATGGCCTTGTAAATCCTCTGCGTTGGTTCTTTGTTATGTGCAGTACCCCAGGACAAACAGAAATATGTAGGCTTCTTATCCACAGCGTCACACTTTCTCTGGAGATTTTCTACTTCTAGGTGCGTATCTGTCCAGAATTCTACCTCATCATTGAGAATCTTGAAATAGCAACAGTTCCCATGTGTAGGAGTCCAGTTTGGAGGATTAATGTTCAAAGAAAAGACTAAATTAGATACCCAGACATTTTCTTGGAAGCCAGAGTACTAATGAGACAAAAAAGCCATGAGACCATGACTGAGGGACCCTTTTCCTGTCTTGTTTCCATCTCCACAGAGTCAGCTTGTTTGCAGCCCTGTTACTAATCTGTATTCCTCTAGGAAAATCCTCTCCTTTG
Organism: Chionomys nivalis; assembly: GCF_950005125.1. Lineage (NCBI taxonomy): Eukaryota > Metazoa > Chordata > Mammalia > Rodentia > Cricetidae > Chionomys > Chionomys nivalis. Next base: position 16,660,291 of record NC_080111.1, on the reverse strand, counting down.
CTCACAGGAGTTGGCCTTGTGGACACTTATTATGATTTAGGAGGGAACTGTCCTCCAAAATCATGTGTTTTGAAACTTGGTCCTCAGCTGGAGGGTTTTTCAAGAACGTTGTGGTACGTTTTTAGGAGGTGGGACCTCACCAGAAGAAGTGGGTACTGGGGGATGGGCCCTCTGCTTCCTCCTTCACTGAGATGTGATAAAAGTACCTTTGTGACCACAACCACAGAGCCGCCTGCAGTATGCCCCCTCCAATGGGTCCCTGAAATCATAATCCAGAATAAATCCATCTTCCCTGAAGGTGCTTGTGTTGGTATTTGGCAACAGTGAAAAAATGTATCTAATAGAAACACAGCTTTTGTCCCAACCGCCTCTTAGAACTTCAGGCGTTTTACAGAGAGCAATGAGGGCTCGGGTTCTGAAAATTTTCTTCACTTACTAACTTTTGGACCAAGCCGCGAATCTCTAATTTTCATTCTCTATCCTTGGTCTCCTATGAGTCCCCTTCCACCTATCCAAATTTAAATAAGACCCTATCCTGACAATTAATTCTACGGCTCTTGAGGTTTGCCGGCATTGAGTTTTACTTTAATGCGTTAGCAGAATCATGTAACTAAGACTTTATGAGTGAAATTTTGCTAAAAGTGTTTGCCACCTCAGAAACAGCCTTCCAGGCTGTCTTGCCATGCCCTTTCCTACACACGGGATGTTAACGTGTGATCTCCCAGAGTTAACCCTTTGCACACTAAGTTACTGCCCACTGTACTGGACTCATTCGAAGAAGCAATTGCTGCGGAATAAATGACAAGGATGGCCAAAGAGTGTGCACGTCAGGAGAAAGGGCACACAGTTTCTACCAGAGCTTCCAAACAGTTGTTGACATCAACATCTCTCCCTCCAGGGAGCTGGTAGATCACCTCACCTTGTCATCTGTGGGGATAATGACAGACTAGGAAATTGTTATGTGTCTTGCAAGAGGGTTGTAATGGTCCTTTAAGTTGGAACTAGAAAAGGGGTTGGCAATGTGCACACTCCAATTTCAGTCCTTTTACTTTGGCACATAATTGTTAAAAGGAAGAAGGCTGGAAGAAATGACCACTTTGCAGACAGAACCCAAAATCCCTAGCTGTATAACAACTCTGACCTCAAAGTCACACACACACACACAAAAGGCCTTGCTTGCTCCACCTTCTGGCTTTTAATAACTCTGACAGAAAATATTATTTCCCCACCAAAAAAAAAAAAAAAAAACAACCTCTCAGCACTTCATATTTGCTCTAGCATGACAACTATAAAGGTTGCTCATGATACATAGTAGGCTGTCACTAGAGACGGCTACAACAATATTCTTCATCTTACTTTTTTCTTTCCTGGGATATCATTCACACCTTTGAAATTTACCCATCTAAAATATATCCTCCAGTGTTTTTAATATATTTGAAAATTGTAGAATCATATCATGATTTGTTTACACTTGGAATATTTTCATTGGATTCTTCAAAAAAAAATCCTCATGTCTATTGATGGTCCCCTTTCTTCCCCTTCCCTCTCAGCACCACAGCCCTGAGCAACTACTAGTTTTTCTTTGTTTATAGATTTGCCTGTTCTGGACATTTTATGTAAACAGAATTATGTAAATATGTAGTAAGTACCGACTTGTTTCTTCTGGTTATCGTATTTTTAAGAGCCATCACATTCTCACATGCAGTTGTATTTCAGTTGTATTCAGTGTCCAGGAAGATTCCACTGTGCAGATATAACACCTTTTACTCAGTCACATATGTGTTGATGGCCCCATAGGCTGTTTGCTTTAGGCAGTCCTTATGCACAACGCTGCTGTGAAAATTCACTTCCATGTTTCTCTTGGGTATTCACCTAGAGACGCAAGACTGGGGAATTTTTATCTCCAGCACCTTCTGTTTGCACTCTTGGGGAACCATCCCAACACCCAACCATTGCATATTTCCACGCATGGTGGAAATGGGCTTTAAGTTTCTTCATAGCCTTGCCAACACTTGTTAATATCAGTACTGTTTAATATGCCCTTTCTGGAGAGTGTGAAGTGTTAGTTCACTGTGGTTTTGTCCACATTTCCTTGGTGGCTAATGATAGTGACTATCTTTCCATACATTACTGAAAGCAAAAGATGCCTGTTCAAGACCCTGGCCCAATGTTTTTAATGTGAGTGGTTTACTATTGAAGTTTAAGAGTTCTTTACATATTCAAAGTTCAAATCAGACATAACATGCCCAACTAGTGAAAATAAAAGACTTTTCCAATTAATTTCTATGCCTTATAAATACAAAAAAAATATGTGGCAAATTAGGAAACATCTCTGAATTTCAGCAGCTGTAATCATTTGTCAGTCATCAACAAGTGACTCTATCTCCTGAATCCTCATTCTTCTCCTGAGTTCCAGAGTCTCCTGGGGTTCATGGATATGCTTAAGCTCCACCTCTGGCTGGGTTATAGGGATGGAATAGAGCCAGTGACTGGACTTCCTTATCCCACCCCTCAGCCACAGCAACTCTGCTTCCATGTGGTGTATATAAGAAACAAAGAAGTTCTTATCTCAAAGAAAGAAAATGATGGGTGGGTTGACAGAGGGACAGAGGAAGAGCAATTTTCTTAGAGGGACCACCTAATGATATGCTTTTAGCTAAGGGGCGAAGGTCACAGAGAAAGCAGGAGAGCAAGACCGGTAGGTTGTCATGTCTTCTTTGCCTACTGGAAAAATCTGAGATAGATCTTTAGCTTGCTATGTATAAGATCTAATTATTTCCAAAGAAGTTATTAAACAAGAAGAGTAGAAAAAAGCTTCAGTTCAGGTTTTAAAAAGAACCTCCTAGTTTTGTGGATATTAATTAGCGAGATGCCTTTTTTTTTTTTTTTTTTTTTGTATAATCAGCATGGTGTTTTTACCTCCTTAAGGATTATGAGGCCAATAGGTTACCTGTAAAGGGCCCTTCACATCCTGATGTATGAAAACATCACTAGAAATCATTTATGGTCAGAGAATCTCTTCATTAGCACTGTCTTTACACTAAGTCTCTACCTGGATAGTTTTAAGGGCTGTGCATTTATTGAAAAGACAATAATAACATTGAATAGCTCGTCGTTCTTCATGAAATAAAACTGAACGTACCCCTTCAATCTGAATTAATTATGACATTCATTCAAAAAATAATGACTGTAATTACATTTGGCTTCAAGGGCTTCTTATCACAGAAAACAGTCAGTTTGAGCAATAAACACCACCTTTTTGTTCTGTGACTAAAATGCTGTGCAGCTTAGCTCCACTGGGTTGGAGACAAAGAGTCTCCCAATCATGGGCACAAAACCAACAACAAACAGCAGAAAGAGAAATTAGTACTTGGCATTCTCTATCATCTAATGTCTCCCATACTCCTCTTGATTTTGGACCTCTATATTTTAGCCATAAGAAAGGGAAAGACCATATTATAATTTTGCCTTAGTCTTTGAGACTCAACTAGTCATTTTCAATGACCATCTGTAAAGCCAAATATTTTTCCCCCATCTCCACATCACAAACACTTCTCCATCACCAACAGGTCAGCTTGGAAGCTGAAGGACATGTTTTTGCCAGTTCTTACATTCTTTCATTCAATGAATATGGCCCTGCTAACTAAATGCAATCAAGGTTACCCCACAAAGGGGCCAGAGTTTTAAATGTTCACATGGCACACATATCAGGGAAGTTCTTTAGAGCTTCCAAAACAACATTCCAGCCAGCCACCTGTAATCTTCCCGCCCATGGCCCTGCCACAGTCAAATCACCTGACAAAGTTTAATAGGCTCCATGGTTACCCTTGGCATATGTTCAGGAAGAATAAACAGCACAATATACTGTAGTCTCCTGTCCTCTAAATAACACAGCACTATTTTGGAGGAAACATCTCTGAACCTGTGCACTTTTCCAATTTGAGCAAAAATATGTACTAGCCGGAGGGCCGAACATTTAGACATGAGAGCCTGCTTCCTTACCATCTATCTTATCAGAAGGTATGATGTGTGTGACTCATTATCAACCTCTAAGAGACTTAGTGACAGGACCCTGAGCACCGTCTTCTTGCATCCTTGAGTTACAAGCATAACTGTCATGGGGCTTCAGATTGGCTCTTTATTGCTTTAGTTTTCTAAACCTAATTCTATAAATAAATTTTTCTCTGTTTGTTCTATCTGCTTCTGTTGCTATTTTCCCAGCTAAGCATTTTCGGACACTTACCTTCATTCCGGTCTTCCCTTTTCATGGCAACCTGGGATTCCCAACCAGTCCCATACACAAAACTATGTAGTTTACGATATTGCAAGGGAACAAATAATTTTAGATCTCAAATGCCAGGAATGCCTTGTTTAGTAACATCCATAAACAAAGTTAACTTATTGATAAATACAGAGCCCTTCAGGCTCCTTTTGGAGACAGCTGTGGAGCGTGAGCCAAAATGGTTGGGAAATCCTTGAGGAGAAGTTGTAGACACGTCTGTAATATTAGACAGAATTGTAGCAAGCAGACTTAATCACAGCCATTTCGTAGGCGTCTCCTTTTCTTCAGTTCAGAAGACTTGTTCTGTTGCTTTACATCTTGAGGTCCATCACATCACCCGCGATTCCATGTTTTTCTGTTGACATGTAAGGATCATCCGTGTTGATTAAATGCACGGATGTCATGGATGGATAACTGATGTTGACCTATTAGCTACCAGGAGCCATCTCTTGTGGTAGACAGGTCCCAGCAGAGGAGTAAGAGGGGTAAGGAGTTGGTGGGGGTAGGAATGAGTCAGGCATGATGATGGTAAGAATCTTGACGACTGACTGACAAGTGGCCAGAGTGCTTCTTTATTTATACAGAACTTAGTAAGCAGGGATACATTTATGTTATTCCAAATCATAGATCATATCATTTTTGTTTTGGGACATGTGTTTCACTTCCTCTTGTTCATCTTTTAGTCACCATTAATAAACTATGCCAGCATAGGAGTTATCATTTCCAATCATTTTGCCTCAAGTTTTGATATCATTAATAAACAGTTATCATTTTGAATCGTTCTTACTCATTAACCCCATAACCCAATTTTTAAGAATCTAGAGGTATATGACAGCCTGTTCTATAGCTTTTGTGGCTACAAGAACACCCAACCAAAACAAAATCGTCAAGCCATCCCGGGCATACTGCCATGTCCCAACCAATGTATTAACTCTTAATGGTCAGAGTGCCCAAGAAAAATTCTCAGTTCAAAACTGCTGCAGTTTTTATTCAAATTCTGACATAAAACAATGTTTATATTTATATCTTTATTAAATTTTGTCTATATGTCTCTTGGCAAAGGCCACTCATTTGTTCCCATCTGCTTAGACCTGAAATAATCACACAGAAACTATATTATTTGCAATACTGTTTGGCGAATAGCTTAAGCATGTTTCTAGCTAGCTCTTATATCCTAAACTAACCCAGCTCCATTAATCTGTGCATCAGCACAAGGTTGTGGCCTACCACCAAAATTTAAGGGAGCTCCGGAAGAGGCATCTGTCTCCTGTGATGGCTACATGGCTTCTCTTTGACTCTCCCTACAATCTCTTGACATCTCTGTTTGGATTTCCTGCCTGACTTTATTCTGCTAAGCCACTGGCAAAAACAGATTTATTCATTAACCCATAAAAGCAACACATATACAGAAAGACTTCCCAAACCATGTGTCTAATCCTGGCATTCTGTTGTTCCTTGGTCATATGGCCCCACAGTGGCTCTGCATGAGCTAACTTCTCTAAGAAAAGGAGGTCCTGACATCTCATTCCTCTACCATCTTTCTACATCACTCTCTGCTCATCAATGTGAGTCTCCTTTTAAGGCAGAGATAATTTCAGCTAATCTTTGTTGTTGTCTATGCCATGTAACTCCCTGAGTGTATAGCGGGAAAAGGCTTGCAATCTGATCTGTGGCCAACTCCTCCTGCCAATCAAATCTTGTTGACCTTTTCGAGTTTACTTTGTTTTGAATGTCTTGTTCCTGTGTAAGTATAGGGACTTACTTATACTTTTTTAAGATGTTTCAAGAATGCCTCATAGCTTCATAAAGAGATCTCTGACTTCTTTATGTGTGTCACAATGTCCAAGGTGTAAGGAAGACCTTCAAGTAGATAAGGATATGTCCCCAAAAGCAGGAGCGTAGTATGCTCAGGACTATACTGGAGAAGCTTAGAAACAGCATTCCTGAAGAAGGCATAAATGATTCATAAGAAAATTTCCATCAATCCAATATCCGCAAATGTACAAATACGAAAACCAAAGGTGGCACAGCGGCCATCATGAGGCTTAACTTTGCTGTACCTTTGTCAAACAGCTGTGCTGGTTTGATGACTTTTGCTGTTCCCATCAGATATGAGTGGGTCAATTAACATTCCTTTACTTTATTTGCTTATTTTCTTATGATGAGAGCATTTCTTAGAAATTTCCAAGTGAACATGTTGTTATTAACTATAATCTCTGGGTTACTTTTCTCAATACTATAACCAAATACCAGACAAGAAGCAGGTTCAGGAAGAAAAGCTTTTCTTCACTCGTGGTTCAGAGGGCACAATCCGTCACAGTAGGCAAGACATGGTGGCAGAACCAGTTTGTCATTGCAGTAGTGGGAAACTTTTCTCAAACCTCAGTGGACTGGTGAGCAGAGAATGAAGAATGCTGGGCTTAGCTTACTTTTCTCCTTTCCCCCATTTTATTCAGTCAAGGACACCCACCTTCCCACATTCAGGGTGGGTCTTATCCACTCAGCTAATTCTCTGTGTAAACACCCTCACGGACACACCAAAGTGCATGCCTCACACATGCTTAAATAGTTCACAATCCAACCAAAATTAAAACCAAACAATAAACTTCTAGAATTTATTGTTCATTTCTAATTAAATTTTTGTAGCTTTTGAGAAAATTTCCCCAGTCCACAGTTCATCATCCCCTAACATCCACTGTTCTCTTTGCTTCTATTAATTAATCTTTTATAGGTAACACATATAAGTAAGGTCATGGAGTACTGTTGTTGACTATAATCACTGCACTACTTTTTCTGTGTTGTGACCAAGTACCTGACAAGAAACTATTGCAGGGAAGAAAGGTTTGTTTGCTTCCCTGTCGTGTATTTGAAAGGATACAGCTCATCAAGATAGGGAAGACATGGGGAAGAATCCTCTGTTCTCAGTCTATTTTGTTTACTATGATGTGTAGGTTTGTCCATGTTGTTGAACATGAAACTTTCCACTTTTAATACTAAGTAGTAAATATTCTTCTATAGTGTGCACATAACACAATTACCTCATCCACTCATCTATTGAATACTTAGACTGATGTCATACCATGACTATTGAAATTTCCTGCTATTATTTTAAATAAAATGAAATTTCTTGTTTGTTATTTTGATTCTAAAGTGTTTGAAAATGCTCTACTTTCATTACTTGTGCTCAAGGATCTCTACATGAAAAACTAGGGGAAATTCAGTACCTAGGACAGGTCCTGCTTTGAGCTTTTATTAGAATTCTAACCTAAATTTTACCAATGACCACACTTCCAGATCACACCATACTTCCTCCAGAATAAACTCTTTTAAAGGGCACTTCATTTACATTTTGTGGAGAAATGGAAGGACGGATGGAGGAAGGGTAATCTCCCAAAAGAGAGGAGGGGTGTTTGCGAGAAATTACTGTAAATGGCCAAAACTAGCTGTGAGTCCCATTAAATACAGTAAATTAAGTGCCCTTTCATCTGGAAGGTGTTAAGGAACATACTTCTAAGGTCAGGGAAGATGATCTAAGTAACTCTTGAATGGGCTTGGAAAATAGGGAGAGGGGACCACAAGTCTGAGGTGATGTATGACAGTGACGACCATTCTCAAACTCACTGAAAATTAGGTTTATGTGACCCACTCCTCCTCTTCATTTGTGCTGGTAGTCATGGGCACGCGTGCATGCGTGTGCGTGTGCCTGTGTGTGTGTGTCAGAGAGAGAGAGATCTCATTACAGTGGTGTATGAGGTACATTGCCGATCAAGACAAATTGTTCTCTAAATCACCACCAATGCTGCCAAGATAAAACACCAGGACTCAAAGCAACACATCTCTAGCATACGTAGTCCTCAGCACTGGGAAATAAAGTTGTTGAGTTTGACAAGTGAAAGGAAAATCAAATGTTTAATGGGTTTGTATTTAATGATATAACAAAGCTATTTATCAGGTATCTCTTGGAGATTTGCCAGTGATAGCATAAAGAACATTTGCTTTGAGCCTTTGTTGCTGGGATGCTAAATATGGTTAATAAATCTTCCCTATTAGTCTCAGGTGCAGTTGTCAAGGATCTCATTGTGTGTTCAGAATTGTTAGATTATTTGCAGTAAGTAGCATTGTTTTGTAAGCATGGTAAGTGGCATTATTATATGAAAGAAAGACAGACAGATATAGCTCTATTATTGAGATTTCCTCAGAGATAAATTTTGGCTTTCCCAAATTAAATATATCATTTTTGCAGGATTTTCCAATGTAATTTTAGCTGAAGATTAGTTCTGTTTCTAAGGACATTAAATGCAGACTCCAATTCTACTCTCATTGATTAATGATGACATCTTTGGCCATTTAGGTCATCAATTTTAGGAGCAATCCCTTATGTGGTAGTTTTCTGATCTTGAGTGTGAAGCATGATTCTCAAATCCAAGGGATCAATGACTGTCTTCAGCAGTATCTATAGCTTAACTTAAGATATTCTAAAAGTAGCATTTAGCTAAGTGTCTGAAATATTGCTTAAAAATATCACCTTGCTTTCTGTAAAAAACACATCTTGTTTGAGGTTTATTCCTTTTATTCCTTTTGTGTTCTAATACAGCCATTTATGGGGCCAAAAATAGCTTATTCGTGTTACCAGCTGGTAGCTGGCAAAGTCCTCTCTTGTGTGTTCCTTATTTCCTACCAGAGTGGCCTCTCTCACTTAGTCCTTGATATTCAAAGGTCGCTGATGATGTCACTGAGATCAGTGTGGCTCAGCACGCGGTGTGAAGAAGCAATCTGTTCTTCATATCTATGGGAAACCATTTAATAATTCTTTTTCTTTTACTTCCTAGAATTGGGGGATCCCCATAGTTCAAAATCATTTAATCTGCTTCAAAGGGCAACAAGCCAATGTTGTTCACCTTGAAGTACTTACTGAGTTGTTATCAGCAATTCATCTTCTACAGGACTCCTCATCACATCTGTCCTGCCCGTTCTACCCCCTCTCTACTTGGAAGCTCATGCACAAGCCTTCTGTTACCTGTCATTGTCCATGTCCAACACTGCAGAGCCAGTGAGACAGCAGGGCTGGCTTCCGTGCTGATGGGCTGGCTATGTTCCAGCTCACCACTCATGCCTCAGACCTGCCAACTGATGCTTAAAAGTTGCTGAGAAAACGATTTTAAAATCTGTTTGTGGTAACTTCCGCATCCCAGCTAGACTATGGAAATGGCACTGGTGCGTCCACCTTTCGTTGACACCTCTGTTGAATGTAATGCTGATTCTCCACTGGACAAGTTAGGAAACTTTTCAAATGGACCATGTATATTTTTAATGTTTCATATGCTTCAAGAGTATGGCGCTTCTTTCTGCATTATTTTTCTCCTACAGCAGCTGTCAGCACATTATTTTTCAAAGAACCAATAAACAAAAATTCCACCTGTTCTTTTTATTCTATTAGATCCAATTCATCAAAAAGTATCCATTGGCCAAAGTATCAGGTCGCTCAAGGAAGAAATACAGAAAAAAGAAAAGACAAAGTCCCTGCTTTGGTACCTGATGACTTAAGAGATGTCTAAAGGAGAGTTCAAAAAGTTAATTCATATTTTATATTAAATGTTACATTAGTGTTCCCACACATGTATTTGTAGAATTTTGGTAGATTGGTTTACATGACCACAGAGGTTGCAAAGTTGCATACTGGCCATAGGCAGGTTAGACATCAGGGTTTCTGTGAGCAGCTGGAAGCCCTAGAAGTGAGTGTCACAACCTCATTATGAGACTAAATGTACACCAGCCCTCAAGTGCTTAGCTGGCTTCTTAGAGTCTGAGAACAATAATAGAAAATTGTACCCATTGAGAGAGAGCATGGATAAGAGACACCATTTTCTGTTCTCTGAAGCCCTCTGTGCACAAGCAGCTTAAAGAGAGAAAGTTTAAATGGTTGAGCCCTTAACCAGAATGCAAAAGGCCCTAAATTTAGTGTCCAGCAATGAAAAGAAGAGGAAGAAACAAAGGAAGGATAAAAAATTAGCTAAATGTGACCTATCCTGTCTAAAAGCTATTTCTGTCTCCTCAGGGTTTATAGAACTTTAAAGACATGGGTATTCAAAGAAAAACCCTTTCTCCATCTCCCAGGACTATGACCCAGGGGTTTTTGGAGAGGATAAAGCTTTGACTCATTGACTGGCATCTGGTGCTGTGCTATGCTGGTAGAGATTTCTGGAAACCTGCCCTTGGCTGCCTGGAAAATTTACTAACAAGGGATCATCTCCTCCCCCTTCAGAGTCTCTGCAAAATAATTTATGTGGCTTACCACCACCCTTGATGGCAAAGAGAAGCACTTAAAAGGTCCACGTAATTTTTTTCTGAGCCAGCAGAGAAATGATTTTACAGTTGATAAGTGAGACACCATGTCTGTCATTCCCAAGTTTATCAATATCCACTTTCAATGTCATACTTAGTGTGCTTTTTAAATGACCCGACTATATCCTGTCCACCTAACCCCACTTCTTCCAAAACTCCCAATTAGTCTTTAGAAGGACAAGAACCTAGTCAAAAATCAGTGATAGGATTCAGCAAGACCATGACCATCCTGCATGCAAAGGATAGAGGGATATCAGGATGAATCATTTTATGAAAAGGGATGAATTGGAAGGGTAGCTGTTTGCTTTTAGCAAATAATAAGCTCACAGTTTGATGTGACTCCTAGAAAGGTCTTAGTTTAGACTTTCTTTTGCTGTGAAGAGACACCATGACCTTGACAACTCTTAGAAAGGAAAACATTTAATTGTAGCAGCTTATAGTTCAGAGGATTAGTTCATTATGATCATGGTGGGACATGGAGGTGTGCAGGCACACATGATACTGGAGAATGAATGAGAATTCCACATCTTGATCGAAAGGCTTCCTAAATCTTGACTCAGGAAGTGAACTGAAACAGTGGGTGTATCTTGAATATATATGAGACCTCAAAGCCTGCCCCCACACAATGACGTACTTCCTCCAAGAAAGCCATACCTACTCCACCAAAGCCACACCTCCTAATAGGGTCATTCCCCATGAGTTTATGAGGGCCTCTTACACTCAAACCACCACAACAAACAAGATTCATTGGTGAGGTTCAAACTAAGACACTCTCAACCTCAACAGTGCCGGAAAAATGTCTCAGATTGCTTCAGGAGACAAAGATAATTTTTAGACAGAATGAAACACATTCTTTTGAATGCTCTTTCATGACCGTTTTGGGGGTGGGGTTCTTTGAGCAGGCCAGGATAGATTTGCTTATTCTAACACCTCTGCAAAGATAAAAGGCTCAGGCTTTACAGCTAATGTGTCCTCTAAAAATCTTTATTCCTTTGAGGCCATGTCTCCTTTAGGAAGGAAATAATGAAGAGACCTCTAAAATCAACTTTTTCTACTTAGACTTACAATCATCCTTGAACCAGGAGTAATTTTCTTTCAATGGAGAACTAGTTATTGGTGCAATCTCTGACAACTTCCCCAAATAATTAAATTCCACCATAAATTGAATATCGTAGGTCATTATTAATACAGCCATCTAAATGTGCCCTTTAAGATATAGACATTGTTGTTGCTGTTAAAGGTGAGAAATTGATGGATCATTTTCAACTGTTATATGAGGTTTTTAGTCTAAAGACTATTACAGTCTGATAGTGCAGACACTTTTAATATGTAACTATTAGAAAAAGCTTGGTTATATTTTTTAAAGTGAGTAATGTCTATTTTATAAATGCTTTCCATAAAGTATGATTCGATTCTGCTTTTCCATACAGATTACCCTTTTAAATGGGGTATCCAGTCGGATGTCAAATGAAGAAGGAAATATCATTGCAAACTATGATTCCTATGCAAGAAATCAGTTGGTTTCAGCAATGCTTTTTGCTGCTCAGAAAAAGGAACTTTTCCAATAGTGCAAAGGAAGATGCTGATGACGGCAATGAGGGTGGGGAAATCCAGAGATAATTTCCAGTTCTGTAAAAATCTTTAGGAACCTTGAACCCTGACCAAGGCTGCTTTGTTGGCTGTCTGCATATTATTTAACCTCTCAATGTCTCATACCTCACCCTCTGAGCACATCCATCAATCCTGAGACCAGTTCTGCAGCCAAGAGACTAGAATGTAGGGGTGAGGACTCCATGTAGGACCCATCTTGACTTCTCCATGTCCAATGAGTTGTGTGGGTGTTGTCCTTGGCAATGGGACCAGATCGCAGAGAAGAATCTCTTTCTCTTAACACACAGTCTGCATTGTTTGAGGATATCCATTGGGACCTCCTTTACCAACTCAATTGAATTTTAACCTAATTCCTCCATTAGAAGCCTCACCTGGATACAAAAGACGGCCATGTCCCCATTACTAGGACTCACCTTCATAGATTCCAGGAAATTTCCACTGCACTAGGTTTTCACATCACCCAATTCCATACCACCATCAGCCTCAGTTTCCAGCCATCTCTCCCCAAACTTTCTCCCTCTACCCCATCTCCTCCCATCCCTGACTCCCCCACTCCCATCACTACCCACCCTCATCCACCTATAAAGGTTTCAGCTGGTGCTCTGTTGCAATGTTAGAGACAAGACTGCAGGATTGGGTCTGGGGGAACAGAGAGACAGGAGAAAGTCTGTGGGCAGCCTGCCTGGTTTTCTGGCAGGTATGGCCCATGATTTAGCAGGGCAGTCAGTTTGTTTTAAGGTGTTGAGGAAAATAGTTTGATGGCAAAACAATGCTCCATCAGACAACCCATACCAGACTCCTCTGCGGCACAGGTGGACAGCTGCCGCATAGAAATGGCACAGGCCTTTCAACAGAATCAGAATTCTTGAAAAACCTGTAAACTGTATGGTTTCTGGAAAAGGCATTACTCCCCAAATTAGGATAATCTGTGTAGTCATCTTGGTGCAACACAGGTGGACAGCTGCCACATAGAAATGGCACAGGCCTTTCAACAGAATCAGAATTCTTGGGAAACCCATGAGCTGTATGGTTTCTGGAAAAGGCTTTATCCCCTAAATTAGGATAATCTGTGAAGTCATCTTGGACATTTGACTGTTAACTCTTAATTAACTCTACTCAAGAAGGGCCTTGCACAGATCATCTGAAACACTGAATTAAAAATACCTATGCTTGATATTGACATATTCCATCACCTTAGATGTATATTTGCCGTTACATAACCTTTACTTAGGAAAACCAATGTTAAAGGCAGGCTTTTATTTTCTAAGAGAACACATCTTATGGACGAGGGACCCAGAGAAATTAAGAATGAGTGGACTCTGATATTGGGTGTGTTAAACATTTTAATTAAGTGCCATTTCCTGGACCACCTATCTCCCAAGTTGGATGGCAAATAACTTATGGATAACCAACAGCAATAAAGTTTGAATGTTCAAATATATCAGATAAGTGATATGGCAGAAAAAGCTGAAAAGGCCAGATTTTATCTCATCAACCAATGAGTCAACTTAGAATTGTGAGTACCTCAGCTGAATAGAAGTGTGCTTAGCTTAGCACAACAATGGAGAGCACTTAGGATACCCTGTACACAGAGAGGCAAATGCGTAAGCTGGTTTGGGGTTTAAGGATGACGTGGCCAATTGTTATGGAATAACCGTAAGGAATAACTATATACTAGTGCATCTCTCACTCAACAGCCCTCATTTCTTCCTTTTTCATTTGAGGTACTCTAGAAACCCAAACTGATTTCTTCTGGGGAGACAGTCTCCGAGGAAATAATTCTTTTTCTGAGAAATTTTCCATAAGTTTCCAAAGAATCGGGGTTTTCTTGGTGGCTAGCAGAAATGCAGTTTTAGTGACATTTTCCTTCTTATATTGACTGACTCAAGCATGGTCTGAAAGGAGAAGCAAATAGTAGCAATCAGAAAGCTCTGTGCCAGAATACCGCTAGGACTCTCCACTCACGTCCTCTGGGGACGAGGTTCTGCCTGGAACAAAGCCTTGCTGCTGTTGTTATTGTTGTTGTTGTTTCAGAAACAGGAAAGGCAAAACAAAGCATTCTTGTGGATTTGGTGGCCGTCTGTCCTCTACTCCTTACTATATTAGCTCATACTTTTGAAGAATACATGAATGAGTAAAAGCAACCCCAGTTTTGTGCCCAGCCGCCGTAACACAAAGGCTAAAATAGTGATTTTTGGCTTCACTCTTTGAAATTTCTTGGGAGTAATACTTAAATTGCTTGGCAGTGGGATTTTCCATTCCTTCCCTGGAGTAATCTGGTTGTTCCAAAAATAAATATGATAAAAAAAAAATGCAAGTGAAAGTGTTCCAGTTGAAAATTTTTGTTTTAGTCTCTGCTTCAATTTCCAGAACCCATTATGTCTCATGTTTGCAAAACAGTGGCTCTTTAGAATTTTCTTTTCCCTTTCTGTTCTTTGCAAAAACTCTTCCTTCTGTGTAAAAAACAAAACCCCCTTCTTCCTCCCAGTAACCAAGGCCCCCCTTCCCCTAGGAGTGACAGGAGAGGATCAGCATGCCCAGTTTCCATGTGCTGGACATCTGATTTTAATGCATCAGCTGCAAGTCTCAGATTCTGAGGGCTCTCTTTACCAGTTGGTGCTCTGAATGCTGAAAGGTCATTGAACTACAGCCCAACACTTGGATCTGAGCTGCTGTCTCCTTAGGAATGCTTTTAATCTTGCAGAGTTCGGTGATTTTCTTCAGTCTTGTGTAGTTAAAAGTTTATGCCTTTTCATTTCTAACATCAGTTATATTGAACCAAGGGTTTGAAATTTCTTATTTACTTCTTTTGTTCCAAGCATTTTCCACACAGACTCAGTTTTGTGTTTGCTCTGCAGAGGTAGCAGAAATACCTACAGGAAGTTGCCTTCTAAACTTGTGTGACATCTCATCAAGAAGGCATCGACCCACCAACTCTCCCTAAATTGCTCTTCCTGTTAAACCTTTGATGTGTTCTTCTGCCTCTTCTACAAGAAGGCAGCCTTTCTGGGTATTGTTTCCTTTCAGCCCCTTGTTTGACATGGAAATATTTGAAGGAATACAATAAGGAGAGGCTTCTCTGAAATTTCTTAGAGATCCCCACAGCCTACATGAAACTCAGTTTTTGCACATTTGAAAAAAACAATAATAGTATCTACTTTGGGGTTTTCTTATGATGAATGAGATCATCTATAATGATAGAATTATTCTTTTGCTACTTTCAACTGCTCCCTTGATCGCCATGCCAGCCCATCATAATGCACCTCCATTATAGTTTTTCATATGGATTTTCTTAAAATTTCTACCTTTGCCTTGAATCTTCCAGAGTAAAACTTGAGCAGAAAAGAAATATTAAGCACCCCATAAAAGGGCTGTAGGTGAGTAGAGCGTCATCCTGGCTGCATGTCAGAATAATATAAATAGGAACTGTATAAACTATTAGTACCTGAACTCTGCCCCACAAAGGTGTTAAACTATTTGGTATGGAATGCAGTCTGAACCCTACAAAATTTCCTGATGTGATTCCAGTGGGGAACCATGGCTGGGAGCTGCTGTTTCTGTTTACAGTCAGGTTCATCTGAGTCATGGAATGCTACATTTTTTTTTATCATTTTAGCTTCCAGGGATACCAATACATAGTCAGCTCAAAAGAAATTATTCTCACTTCTGTTATGAACTGCCCTGTCTTTTGGTAGAGGATACTAATCACAGAACCATGATCTTCTCTCTGAAAAATTTTTGAGAAATCAGTTAAAGTCCTGGGAAGCTAAAGTGGCTTAGATCCAACCATCATTACTGAATGTCTTCTTTGTGGAATATTACTATAGCCACTGATAGAATATTTCACCGTTCGGAATCGTCAGTAGTCCAAATAGCTTGTCGCTGATGTCATAAGCTGGTTAAAAGACACCCTAAAGTAAAGATGAGCCTCTGCCCACTCCTGAGAAAGCACCATCTAGGATCTGTCCTAAGACATCAATGCTAGCTTCTTCATGTAACAAACTGAACATGCTATGATGCTCAGGACTGTGGGAAGATTCCTTGGGTCTGAGCCTTAACTTTCTCCAAACAGTGAGCAGGCAACTTATTTAAGCTACCATTGCCCAGTGTTCACATCCATAAAACAAGATTGGCTTCGTGTGCCTACTGAATGAGACACTATGTACAATGCTAAAACTCAGTACTGATAACCGTGCAATGGATATCCATTGTTACTATTTTTAAGAGTTTAACAGGATTTTTCAATTCAGAGGGATTTACTTTTTCAGTTTCTTCATATTGGATAATTAAGATTGATCATTTTACATGGCAGCATTAACTGGCTAAGTTAATCATCAGCTCACTGAAGCTGTCTGACTTTTCCCTAGAGCATCCCAAGATATTCAATAGGAGTAAGAAGAAATCATGCAGTCTAGGGAGGAGCAGAACATGAATAAACTATCACACCAAAGAAAGCGAATAAACAGTTCAACAACAGAACCCATATATATGGCATTTATATACAGAACAATAACATTGTACATCAATAGGATGGACTAGTCGACAAATGATTTTATAAATGTGCAACTATTATGTGTCAACAAAAATACTAAGTATTTATGTTGTTATTGTCCTTGTTTTTTGTGACAGGGCTTCTCTGTGACTGTGAAGCCTGTCCTAGAATTGTTTCCTGGTCTGCAGACCAGGTTGGCCTCGAATTCACAAAGACCCACCTGCCTCTCCTTCCTGACTGCTGGGATTAAAGGTGTGTGCCACTACCACCTGGCTACGTTATATACTTAAGAAGATGGAAATGTTTGATCATTCCATATTATATCCATGTCTTAAAATAATACACTGAGCCTTATAAATTTGTATAATTAAAGTAATAATTTTTAAGTGGTGTTAAAACATTTTAGTGCAAGCTGGAGAGATGGCTCAGAGGTTAAGAGCATTGCCTGCTCTTCCAAAGGTCCTGAGTTCAATTCCCAGCAACCACATGGTGGCTCACAACCATCTGTAATGAGGTCTGGTGCCCTCTTCTGGCCAGCAGGCATACACACAGAATATTGTATACATAATAAATAAATAAATAAATATTTTAAAAAAATTTAGTGCAATTTTGAATAAAGAGCAAATTTAACTCCTGTCGTACCATGCATATTAATAAGTTCAAATATTATACCAAAAGTGGTACAGGGCTGGGAGATGGCTGAGTAATCAGAGCATCTATTGTGCACATATGAGAACCTAAATTCAAATCCCTAGAACTCACACAAATACCAGGCAAAACAGAGAGTGAACATTTGTGATCCCAGTGTCTCTCAGCAAGACGGGAGGTAAAGAAAGGAGAATCCTGAAGCTAACAGCCCAGCTAGTAAGGCATGCCCAGCAGAGATCTTAAGCATAGTAAAAGGTGGATTTCCACAACTGAGGTATTTTCTGACTTCCACGTGTGTGCCATGGTAAGCCCTCACCAGAACACACACGTGTAACTTAAACACCCGTCATACACAAAAAAAATAGTATGTACAGCATATTATAATTTTAATTGTAAGAAACATTTATAAATAAACATATCTAGAAGTGCCCATACCTGAATCATAAGTTAGTGAGTGGTTTCTTGTTTCTATTTTCTGTGACGAATAGTATCTTTTGTTAAAGGGGAAAAATAAAGTTGGGCCATTCGGGTGCACAGCTGGAACTCCAGGATTTAGGAAGTAGAAGGAAGAGAATGTTGAGTTGGAAGTAGAAGAAGGAGAATATTGAGTTGGAAGTAGAAGGAGGAGAATATTGAGTTCAAGGTCACCCTGAGATACATAGAAGACTTGACTAGGGAAGAAAGAAAGACAGGTGTATAAAGAAATTTTAAAGGGGGGACCAAAAGCATTATCAAAGGGAGAAGCTTTGAAACTTGAGAAGCCAACTTGGCTTTCTCCTTAAGACAAAGATATTTTTAAAGTAACAGAGTAAAAAAGATATTCTACATTGTTAGTTAAAAATCAATGAGTAGTGGATAGAAGACTGGTATTTTCAAATAAATGAAACTTGGAAAACTTCTGAGAAGAATATCTTCAGCAAAATCAAATTTTGGTCAACAAAACAGGGGAAATGTTTGTAACTTAGTCCGCAGACAAAAGTCTAAACTTTTCAATTATATGAAGAACTCCTGGAAATAGACAAGGAAAACCAGGAAAATATTGATGAAAAGAATACAAAAAATAATTAGTAGTGACTTAAAATGAATAGCATTCTTTATAATAAGAAGCAAATTCAAATTGCTCTGGGAAAACATTTTTCTCATATCAGATTAGTAAGAATTCACAACTGTGATAATTTATTATATTGATGAGTACTTGGGGAAATATTTTCATGTGTAGCTGATGCAGAGAAAATTAGCTCAATTTCAATGAATACCCTTGTCTAGTAGACAGCAAATACACATAGCCATTGACCTTACAATTGAAGTTCTAGGAATTTATCCTACAGACTAGAACATCTACAAAATATATTTACTAGGTTAGTTGTTGCAACTTTAAGATATTATAAACTAAACTTCCATCATGTGGGAGTAGTTATATTATGATGCATTTGGACACTAGAATATAGGGCATCTATGAGTGGCTAGACAGGGAATGAAGTATGTTTAATGCTTAAAGAATGTGTATGTGCATGTGTGTGTCTCTGTGTGTGTCTGTTTGTATGTGTGTCTGACACGCCACTTGAAGCTTGTTTTCTTCTTGGCAAAACTAGCCTTTAAGAAAAAAACTGCCCATGCCTTGACCACTGACAAAATGCACTGTGTCCGGACTGGACAAGCCTGACTTTAAAAAAAAAAAAAAAAAGACTGCCAAACCTTTCCAAGACAGAATAATATGATTTTGACAATTTCCCTGCCTCTAAAAATGGTAGCCAATTGTCTCTGTCATTTACTGCACAGTTTTGAAAGCTGCTTGATTGTACTTGCTACCTTGCTGTCTACTCAAGTAATATCTCCCTTCTCGGGTCTTCAATGGTGTTAAAAACAAGACAGTCATAGTTACTTTCTTCTTATGACTTAGCCAAGCCATTTCTAATACAAGACTTAGACTCCTGAGGACAGATGATTGTGTCTGCATTAGGTGAACATTTTCCCATTTTCCAGACTTTCCCGTCTTCAGTACATGTATTCCAGTCGTGCGTGCCCTTGTCTTAGATGCCTGGGGGAGGGAGGATCAAACCTGTCTCTGACTGCCAACCTCAGTAAGCAAAGGATTAAGGGGAAAGTACCTCTGGGCTCTGTGTCTCTGAGCCAAGTTTCTGTCAAGAGAGTTTACCAAAAGCAAAATAACCATGTGCAAACAGATAATGCTTTGCAATATACATGATCCCCATGCTGCCAGTTTACTCAGGAGCTCTTCTCTTTTTCTACTTCCCATGAAGATTAGATCCATGTATTTATCTCTCTCTTAGAGTTCTCTTTGCTGTCCAGGTTCTCTAGGGTTGTGAATTATAGACTGATGTTTCTTTGCTTTATGTCTAAAACCACATATGATATTTGTCTTTCTGGATCTGGGTTACCTTATTTAATATGATGTTTTCTAGGTCCATCCATTTGCCTGCAAATTTCAAGATGACATAATTTTTTCCACTGTGTAGTACTCTATTATGTAAAAGTATCACATCATCTTTGTACATTCTTTGGTCAAGGGGCATTTAGGTTGTTTCCAGGTTCTGGCTATGACAAACAATGCTGCTATGAACATAGTTGAGTACATGTCCTTGTGGTATAATTGAGCATCCTTTGACTATGTACCCAAAAGTGGTATTACTGGGTCTTGAGGAAGGTTGTTTTCTAATTTTCTGAGAAATTGCCCTACTGATATCCAAAGTGGCTGTACCAGCTTGCATTCCTACCAGCAATGCAGGAGTGTTCCCTTTACCCCACATCCTCTCCAGCATAAGTTGTCATCAGTGTTTTTGACCTTGGCCATTCTTACAGTTGTAAGATGGAATCTCAGAGTTGTTTTGATTTGCATTTCTCTGATGGTAAAGGATTTTGAGCATTTCCTTAAGTGTCTTTCACCCATTTTCAATTCCTTTGTTGAGAGTTCTCTGTTTAGGTCTGTACCCCATTTTTAAATGTGACTATTTGTTCTTTTGATGACCAATTTCTTAAGTTCTTTGTTTATTTTGGAGATCAGCCCTTGAGCCATATTGACCACCCATACATACTTCCTCAGTTCTGAGAAACAGCTCTCAGGTTACATGCTCAATTGACATTCTACACAAAAGGAAGTCTGCCCAGTATATCAGTGAAAAACATTTCACAGGTGACATCAGAGAGTTAAAAAACTGAGGTAGTTATTCCTATCTGAGGTTGTAAAGATGAAAAGGTAAGATTTGCTAACTTCTCTTGGGTCGCTCCAGCTCGAGACCAAGCTTGTTTTATTAGTCATCCTCAGGAGGATGGTAATAGGTATCACGATAGCTGTAATAAGGATGGTGCTCACCTTGTGCCAGCCCTGACATAAATTCTGGTTGTGCATAAACCTACTAAATCTCTGAGCAGCTGCTTGTGTGGTGAGCTCTATCAGGTAAATGGGTCTTACAATGAGCTTTGCCTGATCAGACTCAGCCAGCCCATCTGATTCATGGTGCCACTCTCTTCATGGCAATGCAGCACCACCCTTTAGGGAACATGTAGGAATATGTCATTCTGCCGCATCTGACATTCTTCTAAGTACCCAGCCCCAAACCCACAGGATCTGTGTAGACAGATTCTGCCTGCACCTCCCAAGTTCCTTACTACTTGTCTTCACTCCTCGGCTACCTATCCATTGGGCTGACGGACAGTATCGTTGAACGTTGCCTTGCAGTCTAAGTGTCGAGAGACATACATTTGAAGGCAGAAATTTCTTTATTTCATTAAATTGAAGAGCAGAGAAAGGCACTGGCTTGCGTTCTAGGGGTGACTATTGAGGACCCCAAAGAACATACAAACTTCAGAGTGCATGTGGAAGAATGAAACAGGTGAATGAAGAAAATAAATCAGATCTGTCAGGAATCGTTGGAAGAGCAGAGGATTCAACAAGCTTTCGGAGAAGATGCCGTGGATCTTTGAGCACTCAGTGCTGGGTGAAGAAGACTCCAGTGTGTACAAAAGCCCCAAGGAGTGAAGGAACTTGGGTGTTTCCGGTACCAAAAGATGGAAGCTGGGCCATAGCGAGCTCTCAGTTCACTGTTGGTTTCTAGGAGTGTGGGTGTGACGAGGGATGAGAGTGGTAGTCACTTCAAAAAGGTAGGGGCTCAAACGATACTATTTTGACAAACTAACTGCCATTTCCTGTTGGGAAGCCACCAGTCACAAGAAAGGCTAGGAGAGGAACTAGAAAGAAGATCATGAGGGGGAGGGGCAGATCTTAGGGGGATGGGAAATGGTGTACTGAAATGTGTGTAGCGAAAGAAGGTGAAAAGGGCCTCTCTTACAAGATGAAAGGAAATCAACTGGAAAAGAGAGGGCATGGGGTCAGACAACACACACACACACAAGCACTCAGTACTCACATGTGCACACCAAATAAATTAAGTGATTTTTTTTTAAGTTAAGCATCTAAAAAAACAGCTTCAAGGAGAAGTAGGGTAGAACAGCAGGTACAAGGAAAGCACCTCTTTGTTCTAAATTGCAACCTGGACTTTCCTCAAGACGCTCTTCTTAAAATGCTTTCAATGGTGTCACGGTGTCATTGAACCCACGGCCTTAAATTCAGAAGTGTAGTCATTGGTCCACATAGACACAGCTGAAGTGTGTTTAAGAAACCAGACTCTCAGTCCCGCCTGGGAGACCTGCTGAGTCTCTCAGTAGGATGTTCACATGACTTCAATGAGCGTAATGCCTAGATCTAGGAGCACCTCTCCAGCACCCAGGGGCAAGGGAGAAAGCCATGCCAACGTGACTTCTTTAATCCCCACCAAGCGCTTGGTTCCAGTAGGAAGCTTACACACCTACAGTTGCCCATAAAAAGGGAGCTCTCCAAGGCCAGCTGGACTGGGACTGAATAAGCATGGGTTGATACTGGACTCTCTGAACATGGTGGACAATGAAGGCTGATGAGAAGCCAAGGACAATGGCACTAGGTTTCGATCCTAATACATGAACTGGCTTTGTGGGAGCTTAGCCTGATTGGATGCTCACCTTCCTGGGCCTGGATGGAAGTGGGAGGACCTTGGTCTTCCTGTAGGGCAGGGAATTTGGACTGCTCTTCAGTATCGAGAGGGAGGGGGAATGGACTGGGGGGAGGAGAAGAGGAGTGGGGATGGGGGAGGGGAGTGGGGATGGGGGAGGGGGCATTATGTGGGAGGAGGGGGAGGGAAATGGGAAACGGGGAGCAGTTGGAAATTTTAATTAAAAAAGAATAATAAAAAAAAAAGGGCAAGGGTTGTGATCAGATGCCCTGTGATACAGGGCAATGAACGGCAGAAGCAGCATGTAACTAAGCCTATCATTAAGCCATCATAATGTGACCCTGGCTTTCTCAAGGACAGATGGTGCAGTTCTCTGGGCTGAGTGTCCACATTCCCAGCAGCCTCAGAAAACGGTGGAGAACCCATAGTTGTAGGTCCACAGGAGAAGAGGCACATTAGTAGACAACTCCTATGCAAAGAGTGCAAGGGTAGAAGGAACTACTGTTTCTCGATGCTTCCTTTTCTTCCACGTACAACCATTCTAGACGAGCTCACTAATTCTCTGCTTGCTAGATCTGCAAGCATTTTATGCAGTGGAAGCAATGACAGTACATGGCTATCACTAAGCAAAATTAAAGTACCATTACAATTAGTGAATTCATGCTGAAAGCATTGTTTCCATTGCTTCTCAACACTAGAGCCTATGAGTTTCAGAAGGCTTTTTTCAGCCTAATGAAGAAGAACATTCATACTATAAGTTACTCACTGGCTACCTTTTGCTTTAAAAAAAAAAAGTCTGATGAGTACTGACTCATAACATGTGAGGAACAAATGGCACCCTGGAAATCATGGGGTTAATAAAAAATAAACCAATGGCAGGAGAAAGGGGAGAGGTTGTAAAAAAAAAAATGAAACAGGCAACCACTTAGAGTAATTCGAAAATTCTATGGAGCATCACAATGGAATATGTAAAATGAATGATTCATGTTGTCAGAGAGTTTGGCTTTAAAAAAAATACCAGAGTCGTCGGTGACTTGCTTCAGTATGAGTCTGTTTTCATCTCAAAGGACTTTGAAGAGTCTAACGAACCATCTTCATGTGACAGCAGGGTCACTTCATAGTCACTTCAGAATGAGGCCTGAGAGGGACCACAGAAGCAAGATTCAAAACCAGAGACCCCTGAAGTTTTCTCTAAAATGCTGGATAGTAAATATTCTAGGCCATATACAATCTTTTTATAATCTTCCTCTTCTTTTTGCCAGCCCTTTAAAAATGTACACGTTATGCCAGGAAGATGGTTCAACAGTTAAAACATCTCCACACCAGGGAGAGGACTGTGGTTTGGAATCCCAGAATCCATGTCTGGAGTGTGCCTCAGAAGCAGAGACATGAGGTCATTAGATCCTTAAAGTGACTAGCAACGTTGACACAAAGAAGAGGGTTGAAGAGATCTTGAGGAAGATTCCTGGTCCCAGACTTGGGCCCAAACACACACACGCACGCACACACACACACGCACGCACGCACACATGCACACACACACACCAGTGCACTTGCACAGGTATACACACATGTGAATGCACATATACACACAAATGGATACCACACACACAAGCATGAAATGTACAAAAAATGTGTAAAAACTACTGGGCAGAGTAATAATCCCAGAACTCAAGAACCTGAGACAGGAAGATGGTTGTGAGAGTGAGACTAGCCTGGGCTATAGTGTGAGACTAGCCTGGGCTATAGTGTGAGACCCTGCCCGAAGGTCATTATTAGCCTATAGGTTGGGCTTCACCAAGAAAGACTGCAGCTGTGTTTAATTGCCCACTTTGCCCATCGCAGATAGAGATGGGTCTGACCCAGTGTACGTATAGTCTAGCTCTTTCCATTCCTCAGACTTGCACAGAACACTTTGGCATCCCACCTGCCTATGAGGATTTCTCATGTCTGCCCATATAAGTTCACTCCCTTCCTCCAGCCAAGAAAAAGAAATTACAGCCTCATCTACTCGATGCAGAACTAATTTGTTGCTTGGTATGGCCCCAAGTTCACGGACCTGATTCATTCTGTCAAGCTGTATGCCAGCAGTCTCTCTTCAAAGCCGGGTGATTCCGTGTCCCTGGAGACAGTGCCTTTTGCCCACGACTTAAGCTTAACTGGGAGGAACTTCATGCATGACAAAGCTCACATTAAAAAGTACCTTAGGATGGCACCTAAGGTCTGCCCATTCACTCCGTGCCAAGAAATTCCTGACTTGATTCCAAACAGGAACCACAAGTAGGCAGCTCCAGGTCCCCTTTGGGTTGTAGTCCACATGTGCCGTAATTAATGGGCTTCTTAGTTAGTTGTATCGTCTAAGAACGGAACTGGGAAGGCAGAGCGGGCATTGTGCTGGCATTGGCTTTGCAGCAGTAGTGGAAATTCAGCGCCTGTTCCTCCCAGGTGAGGAGAATGTCCGATGTTTCTTTATTTTTGTTTGGTTTGCTTTGGTTGTTTGTTTTTATTTTCTGTTGCTATTGTTGATTTGTTGCTGTTGTTGTTTGAAATATACAGACATGTCTCCAGGACTGAAGGAATGAAAATTCCGACATGACCAAATGACTTTTTGTAATCAGGAGGCTCTAAAATGAGTTTCCCAGGAAAACGGTGTCTTATAGGAGGTATTGAAGCTTGAATGAGAATGTCCCTCATTGGCTCATATATTTAAATACTTAGTTCCCAGTTGGTGGAATTGCTTTGGAAGAATTAAGCCCTTTTGAAGGAAGTGTGTCACTGGGAGCCATTCCATATCAGTTCTCTTTCGCAGTTACTGTCTCACGGTGTTAGCTCTCAGTTACTGCTCCAGAACTATACCTGCCTACTGCCATGCTCCCCACCATGATGATAATGGACTATAACTCTCTTTTTTGTAAGCTCAAAAAAAAAAAAAAAACTACTCTCTTAAATAAGTTGCCTTGGTCGTGATGTCTTACCAAAGCAATAGAGAAGTAACTAGATCAGAAGGAACAGCCTTGTTAGGGCATTGTACCTCTTCCTGCAGTGTCAGGGCCCCTTTGATCCTGAGCAAGTCAGCTGACTTCTCTAAAACCTTGCTTCTCATCTATAATATGAGGATAGTTGCATCTGCCTTGTGAGATACGAAGTCAAGGCAAATTATTCATAACCTTCTGGATGAGGTTCTTAGCACCCTAAAAGAAGCATTTAGTAAATGTTGTAATGAGAATATATATAGTATTATAGAATCTCATCTCAGAAAACAGAAAAATGAATGAGGTGACATTATATACAGTGGTTTGGATATTTGTCTGCCTGGAAATGAAGGGCTGATTTTTCTTAATAACCCCTTCCATTCTGATTCTATAAACATCTGACTTCTAATCACATGCCCTTAACCACCAACCCTTACCCACAGTTCAAATTACGCTGCATGAAAAGCTAAGCAAGCCTTGCAGCACACACACATGCGTGTGCACATGCATGCACAATACATATTTGTGCACTCATTCCCTTGCCTCAAGCACCAACTGCTGACACTTACTGCTGAGAAATCACAACTGACATACTTTCCATAATAGAATCTTCTTGCAGCTGCTTCCAGTCTTTCTTTCTTCCCTTTCTCCTTCAACACCTTGGGGAGGCTGCCCAAGCAGATGCCAACTCTTGTTCCACTTAAAACCTATCCACACACTGTGTGCAGCTAGTTGGAAAGGCACAGTGCCTACTTTCTGTTCTTTTTCCAAGTCAATTGCTTTTAAACCCCACTGCATGTTTGCTATGTCTCTTAAGTGTTGTTCCTGGGCCCGCAGTTCTGTTTCCTCTTCTCTATTTTCCTACTCAGTGGACAGTTGGCATACTGTGACTACTTTTGACTGGTTATTAAAATGAATCAAGAGAGCTGTGTGTATAGGCAGTTGGATCTGCATCTTAAATTAGCGTGATTGACAGTGTTATATTCAAGAGTGGGGATTTGCCATCACAAAAGCAAGTCAGCATTTAAGCAGTGAATAGCATTTGGTATACATACTAGAATGACAATCCTTGAATATAAAACTGGGGATCCCTAAAGAGCCACAGACAGAATGAAATACCAGATTGACTTTATTATCAACAGAACTTCAAAACCTGAAGATAGGTGTTCTTTGTGCCGTGTTGCTATAACTGTGGATTTAATCTGAGGAATCGGCAAGTGTAGCTTGTGCTGGCACTTCCTCAGTCCTGCACCAACGCGGCTTTCCTTGCCATGGGATTCAACCTGTGTTGCATTATCTTCCTCCTACCCCTTCTCATCTTGCTTTGAATGAGTTCCGGTGACGCTCGGCCACTCGACGTTAGTTTCCTTGGTTACCGATGACTTTCAGATTTTTTTTTTATTTGTAGGTTTCTGGTGTTAAACAAAATATCTCTCCTCTTTTGTGCTGGACTGAAAAAGGTTAGAACAAGTGATGGTGCTTTTGTGTCCAGAAATGTATTGCATTTTGTTCCTTCAATAAAAGGCCCATGCCAGTCTTCCTTGCTGGAGAGATTCATTTCTCTTGTCATAGACTTCAGAATTTCAACATTTGATTTAACTCTATATAATCAATCTGATTGTACCCAGAAAGAGCAATTTGAACATCTCTGACTAAATAGAATCTATAAGATTACCACTGCTAATATATTTTTTAATGCAACATCCTTGAAAGGGCTAAATATGCTTTATGTTGATTCCAGGGGAAGCAGGTGAAATGGAAATCAAGGAGTGTGGATAAAGAGCCTGTTCCACACAGGCATCTATTTTGATGTGATTGCTAAGTACCATTCTACCCAACAGTGAGCTTAAATGAACTTTTAGTGAGGCCTGGCAAGAGCCACAGGGCAGGGAAATAAGAACTGGAACGGCTCTGGCTGGCAGGTAAGTGTCTTGGGGTTGGGAACTGCTTTCCAGAGTGTGGCATTGCTGACTGACAGACCCCAGACCTGCTGACCAGAGCTCCCAGGAGAGGCTGATGCACAGATCTGGGGGGAGTGGAGATAGGTGACCCCCTCGTGCTTCCAGAGATGATATAAAGGGTGTCCTTTCAGACACAGGTCAACATGAGGAGGGTCCTCCCAGAGGAAATCCATAGCCTGTGACCACAAATTTATTCAGACCTTGGAAAATTCCTCCTTTGGACTCCCCTGAAGGAGTCTCAGTAAGAGGTTTGGACCTATCTGGCTAGATGTCTTCTAAGACCATTCACAACAGTGTTTTATTTGTCTTTAAAGATGCCATGTAGCTAGCATGACTACTGTTCTAAAAACCAATAAAACGGTAAACACTGGTGATAAAGGGAGCCCTTCAACTCTGTTTACAGAAATGTAAATGAATGCAGTTACTATGGAGAACAGTATACAGATTCTTCAAAAAAACTTAAAATTAAATTGCCATGTTCTTTAGCTATAGTACCCGAGGTGTAAATCTAAAAGAAATGAAATCAACATATTAAAGATTTAGCTGTGTGTTGATGCACTATTTGCAACAGCCAAAATATGAAATCAAGCTAAGCACTCATCAAACAATGAATAAGATAGAAAAACTGAAAGTTACATACACATGATGGAGTGTTACCCAACTACAAAAACATGAATAAAATTCTATCACTTGCAACAAAATAGACAAAACTGGTGAACATCATTTTAAACAAATTAACACAGACCCAGAGGACAAATGGTTATGGTTTGAATACACAAAGTCTTCCATAGGGTCTTATGTTTGAAGACTTGAGCTCAAGATGTGATATTCTTTTAAGACTAAGACATGAAGCCTATTGAAGGTCATGGGTAACTGGAAAGCAAGCCTTGTGAGCTACAGCGTGGTCCAAGTCTTCCCACATTTCTTGTCCATTGAAATGTGAGTTCTTGTTGCCATGAGTTCTGCACCCCCCATGATGCACTGAACCGTCTTCACCTGTGAACCAGAATACACTCTTCTTCCCTTAAATCGGTTCTGCCGGGTCTTTTGTCACAGCAATAAGAGGACTAGTGAACAACAGGTGTCATCGTGGTCTCTCTCAAATGTGGAAATGTAAACACTAAGAAAAGGAGGAGAAGAGAAGAGAGGTGGAGAGACAAAAAGGAAAGGTACCTGGTGGAAGAGGGAGGAACGGGAAAGGTGTTAGGGTTGGGAGTGGAGAAGAAAAAGGACAGGTGGACATGATCGATGCCATGGGTCCTGCTGGGTACCATAACTGACTTGTTTGAACAGTAGCAGTTAAGGTTTAAGGACACCACACAGATGAGTTTTTATGGGATGTCATATTCCATCGCTCTTTTAAGGAATCACGGTGGATATCACTTCCCTTTGGAGCCCAAGTTACATTTTCTAAACTTTTGAATACCTGTAAGTCCATACATGAAAAAAACGTGTCTAGCTAGAAATTCCTGGCTTCTTGTCTACCTTTTTCAAAAATAATTTCCCTGCTTTAGCTTTGTGATGCTGTAGTTACAGATATGACCCCTAAGCCTGACCTTGCCGATGCTGGAAGCTCAGTTTCTCCACATATCCCCTTTTATTTGTTTTTAATCATGCAGTTATATAAGAAGTATATATTATATTATATATTATATTATAGTTCTGTGTGCATGCTAACTGGTGTTTTGATCTCTGCAAGTGGTCTTTAAGCAAAAAATTATTGTCACCAACATATTTTACATCCAGGTATGCTTTAAATAGTAGCAGTTTATACAACCAGTCTTTGAAATTTTCAGAATAAATTGGGAGGCTTCCCATAGAAGCTCTGCCTCTAAAAGCATGCCCTGGTACCTGTCTATCCATTGTATCAATTCTTCTAAAGCTTATGAAATTGGGAAGGTTAAGTTCAAGTTTGATTCTTTGGGCAGAAAGTCACTGGTTGACATTCCCTCCAGGGATCAAAAATAAAATCCAGTTTTTAAAAGGTTTCTGTTGCTTGTATAGGATCTAGTTTAATCACTACCCTTTCTTTAATGTGCACAAACTGCAAACTGAATGCCCAGAGCAGCCCTGTAAGGCAAACAGTGTTCCTCTTGCACTGGAGAAACTGACATTCCACAAAATGCATGAGGCACCTGAATGACAATACTGCCTTGCTGCCAACCCCACAACCTTTTGAAACTGACATATGACCCGATTTTCTCCTCTCCTCCTCTTCCCACCCCTCCTCCTCCCTCCCTTCTCTCTGGCTTTACACACAGAGAGACATACTGTCACACATACGCACGTACTCACACGTGCACACACACACACACACACACACACACTCCTCTTCTCTCCTGTCCCTTCTGCCTGCCTTCTTCCTCTTGTTCTCTCACCGCCTGCCACTCTCATTCACGCTCCATCCCTCCTCTTCCTTCTCTAGAGCGTCTGTCTCAGTCTACTGCAAACCTCCGCTTCCTTGATCTGAGAGGCCACCGCTTTCAACTCTTCCCACTGCAATGAAACTGTCCATAATCACGCTCAACTTGAACTACTGTAACAAATGTAAATCCTCAGTTCTGACAAGTGAATAATAGCCCATTTTATTTGCCTAGTAACTTGCCAGTAGAGCACAATTACAGTGATATGTGGGCCACTTAATCAAGTATTTTTCCAGAGATTCTAATACAGTTTTTTCAATACTAAGATTTTGGCAGAAAAAAAAATTTAAGGGCATAATATTAAATCATAAAGTGTTCACTAGAAGAAAATAATACATGATTTCAAGTAAAATTAGGGAGAACTCTCAAACTTCTTGCTGCCCTACAGTTAGAATTGCTTAGCATTTAGTGCTGATTTGTATAATATTTATATAACACTTTATACATCATTAAATATAGATGCACACACATATATATTTACTCTTGCAAGTTCTCGGTTCTGACGACTTTTAAATATAATGTGCATTTTTTTTTCAGTTGGAGCAGAAAGGAATACTCACGGGAAATACCTTTTCCTAATATTGTACAATGCGTCTTTCTATATTTTTTTGTTACACTATAACTTTTAAAACATACTGATCCAGTGTTTCAACGACAGAGTGAGTCTGTGAAATCAGATTGGCTCGTCTCTGAATTGCTCAGGATCTGCATGAATGGCCCTCAGTGGTCCTCCATCTTTAATACCTGGAATATGTATTTAAGGGGCAACCCACAGGGCTGTATCCTAGATTCAAAATCAATGTACTAGCCGGGCGATGGTGGCGCACGCCTTTAATCCCAGCACTCGGGAGGCAGAGGCAGGCGGATCTCTGTGAGTTCGAGACCAGCCTGGTCTACAGAGTAGTTCCAGGACAGGCTCCAAAGCCACAGAGAAACCCTGTCTTGAAAAACCAAAAAAAAAAAAAAATCAATGTACTGATATTGGACTCAAGAGTCTGGATTTCTTACAAGAGCTCCAAGCAACTCTGGCACCAGAGGTCCCCAGATACAACCTCGAAAAAAGCTACACGAGATGAGAGGTTAAATGAGCAAACCCTACTTACTGGATTAAAGACAAGTATATGAGGTGATTTACTGAGGCTCAAAGAAGTCCTCCTCCTCCACCAGTGGTCCAGAGCATGCCTGCACTACAATTGTGTGCCTTTCTACGTGACCTTCCCGTGCTGAAACCCGCTTCTTCTCCTCTGCCTGGTAGGAAACTTAAACACCCCCAGAGCCAACTGGGTGCTAGGCAGAACGTAGCATCCTTTCACTACTCAGAGCATCTTCCTTGTTCTGATAGTTGACACGTGCCACATTGAAAATACGGCTAGTTCTAGATCCGTTCACACCCCCATTAACTAGTTGTTCCTCTAGAGTGGGCTTCATCTCCTATACACTGTGAGCCTCTAACCCCAGTGCCTGGAACTCTGAAGCTGTCTCCTATATATGACACTCTGGCTGTGGAGCCGCCATCTGGTTGGTCCTCTACCGTATTTCAGTTGCTCGGTCCTCCTCCGACAATACAGCACCTACTTTCCACAGTAGAGCCTGGGCTTGCAGAAGTCCTCCAGGAAAGTGCGTGACATACAGGTTAGCCATGGTGTCTTTTCTCTGGACACTTGTGGTGACCTAAATACACAGACGTAGGGGAATTTCTTAGATAAATTAGGGGAGTTATTTGAGAATCCCAAACAGACCGCTTTTCGGCACAGAAATGAAGCCATTAGCATAACTACCCTAGTGCCATGCTTTAAATGAGCAACTGAGCTGAATACTAAATGACCTGTTTCTCAAAACCCCAGGCCGCACAATCAGGGTGCCTTGGCCTGGCTTAGCCACAGCCAGATAGTGCGTCTATTTAGAGGTAAAATTTAGAAATAGCCCCCTAATGTGCTTGTTCTTCCCTCCTTGTCGCTCTCTTCCATGATCATAACGAGTTGTTTACGCCTCCTCCTAGGCCTTGCGTTTCTTATCTTTTTATGTAATTGGAGCTGATACACAGCAAGTGATCAGCTCACCATCTGCTTTGTCAGCACCAGCAACCCTACCCCTCCTTCTCCGATTCCTGGCCGGGATCCCTTCTGAATCAATCCTGACTGGAAGAAATAATGAATTTTTCCCTTCACCGGGATTGGGAGATTATTAGTCACACAGGACTGCCTGTTTGTACGATGCCAAGCTGTCTCTTCCTATCAGCTGGATGAAAATTTAGCATAAGGTACATGACTTGAGTGTCAGAGTGGGTTAGAAAATTGCTATATAAACGCCGCAGAGTGAAATTCCTGTTCGCCTTCTGTTGTTCGTGCAGGAAGAAGTCACTCATTAGTCAATGTCAATTAAATCATCCTTGAAGAGTTTCATCTTGGCCTTGAGGTTCTATTTATAAACACATTGGCAGAGATTTTCTATGTTGTTTTTTTCAAAAACTGCTACATTTGGCTTAGCAACGTGGCCTTTTGGACATCCATAGTCATCTCGTTTTGCATAATGTAGAAGTCAAATGGCTTCCCAAGTACTCTAGCATATACCTTTATTCTTCCCTTCTTTTCACAGCACGAGACCATCTTCTCTAAAACAACATGCCACACATATTTATAGTATAGCTCAGGTGGCCTGGATCTTAAAACTTGAGCCGTTGCTTGCTAACGGCGGGGTCATGGGTGTACCTTTTGTCTGTTAGTAGTACAGCTGTTTTTCTTGATGGAGAGCGTGTCTCGGTATGTGGTCATGTGAGCACTGGCATTCATAAGGTTTGGCATGTGCTGCAGTAATGGTCCATGGGTTTCTGAGCCTCTGGTTCAGGGGGAGTAAGATGATGTCAAAGGAAATTTGGGTTCTTGTGAGGAGGCAATGACAGCTGGAGATGTGGTTGTAAACGACACAGAGAAACCTCTTTGCTTCCCGGCATCCGATAAACACATCTGATAAATGTTATTTGCATGATTTTTTATCAAAAACTGCTACCCTTGGCCTCACAGCATGGCCCTCTGGCATTCATAGTTACCTCATTTTACATAATGCAGAGGTCAAATGGTCTCCCAAATATTCCATACTTTTACTCTGCTCCTTTTTCCTGAGGGGTGCGAAGGCGGCTGCCCTACCCATCCCACTCAAGCAAGTTCTTTGTTAGAGGCATTTTCATAAATAAGTGCAGTGCCAATATTGCAACAAAATGCCCCGGCTCACTTTAGACAAAGCGAGAAGAACACTGAACCATCTTCCTGTAGGATTCTCCTGTGAACTACAGACAGTGGAATCAGAAGCAAAACTACCTAACTCCAACTCTCATCTCACTTTACTTTGTTGAGAGAGGAGAAAAAGGTACTCCTATGTTACTTGAAGATAAAGACACAGAACAGTAGCTGGTTTCCTTTTTAACATGAATAACACCTTGAGAGCAGGTCACAGCTAGCGACTGTTGTGTGTGTAGTTCTGATGAGGTGCTCAAACTGAATCTTCTTACAGATGATAATTGCAGAAGGTTATTATTACTTGGTGTACCTTTTATTGGTCCGGGTGTTTTTCAAAGATTATTTTAGTTAATCCTTCCAAGGACACAATGATGTAGATGATGTTACTGCTAATTTCTATTTTCCAGATGAAGACAGGGTGCACAAGAACTTTTGATAACATTCAGAACTTTACAGAGCTAATAAATGAAGTACCTTGAGTTGAATTCAGGCAGTGTGTCTTCTGAGCCAGCTATTTCTGTGCCCATGTGTCACACAGGAAATGCTCATAGCAACGTCCAAGCTCCCAGAACAATGTCCAAACTTTAAAAGCACTTGGTAGACTGTGGTCAGATGCTTGATGCAGACAAAGAGTAAACAAATAAAAGCACATTGGACTAGATTGGACTAGCTTACAGAGGGACTAGCTTACAGAGAGGGCTAGCTTATAGAGGGAAAGTGAGCATCCTGAGTGTGTAGGGGTCTTTTGATTTAAACTTTGTGAATTTGGGAAAAGGATCTTTCCAAATATTGGCTCAACATAACTTAATAAAGGCAAAAACCTATATGTGGTTGTTACTAAATAACTGATTTTTTTAACATTTTGAATCAAACAAAATATATCATTTACTAGAAACACTTTCAGAACTGACAGTCTCACCGTCATTTCAACTTCTTAAAAATGCTTTTCTCTTTATTGCAGTTTACTTAAGATCAACAGCCTACTGATGCAGTCTCTTTCTAACCTGGCAACAACTGACATTATATATATAAAATAGTATTTATTTGACTGCTGGTTCTACCAAAGTTAACACAGAATATAAAATAAAGTAGTAATTTTGACCAAATTCAGGAACTTGAAAGTTTTCTAGTTTATCTTGTGTTTCTAGGTAAATTCATTTAGAGAATATATAATCCATTGTATAGTTTTTAAAGCA
This sequence comes from Chionomys nivalis, assembly GCF_950005125.1. NCBI lineage: Eukaryota > Metazoa > Chordata > Mammalia > Rodentia > Cricetidae > Chionomys > Chionomys nivalis. Next base: position 16,626,128 of record NC_080111.1, on the reverse strand, counting down.
GTTATTTAACTACACACTACAGATAAGATCCACTCATAAATCCAAACAAACAAAAGGAAGCAAAAGTCCTACTAAGATCTAAAGTAACAAACACAGGAACGAGAGTCCCTTCTCCCCAGCATCTTCGGGTAATACATGTTAGCATTCAAACCTAGAAGGAAATAAACATTTTTTTAGAGGTACCTGGCTAACACCAAGCCCCAATGCTGTGTGGAATGCCTCAACTTGAGAAAGACCACTATTCATTCACCTGCCACTCAGCGTTGGTCCAACCTACTGATCACAAATGAAGCATGGCCACACATTCTGGTAGAAGACTCCCTATTCAACGTGCACAGCAATAGCAAGTTAGATGCTCTAACAGCAGCCTCCCTCTCAAGATGCCTAAAAAGGGCCAAATTGTCCAGGTGGGAAAATTTAGGAAACAACATAGAGAGATTGTGTGTGTGTGTGTGTTATTTTAATTAAAATTGAATTTATTTTTAACTAATACATAAAACCAAAAATTTATATTGTAAATATTAGTGATCATGTGATGTTTACCATGTAAACATTACATGAGGCTTTAAGTTAGTTCGAGCATACTTATCTCCTTAAGCATTATCTCTATATGGTGAAAACAGTCAAAATCCTTTCTTCTAAGTACATACCATACACAGAAACACAACTGCCTGAAAGCTAGAGATCTGAGATCTTATACAAAAATTGATAGATCTACTGCTACAGAATATCAGTATTCTAGTTAGGTCTGTGTGAAGAAGAGGTCACTAGAGGTGGGTGCTCAGAATTCGGTTATTCACGTCATTTTTGTTCACTGTATTTATAAGACCATCCAAACTTTAAAATACACAAAAGAGTTTGTTTTGTGTCTTTTTGGTCATGATAGACATAGAGCAGCAGATCCTCCTGGGGTTATCTATCCTCTAGCTGTACATTCCTTGGCTTGACCTGCTATTTACTGTAGACCAAGACAGATACTGCCATTCAGAAGATTGATCATGATAAAAATCCTCCTAGTGTGAAAATATCACAATGAATTTTATTCAGTACAGATAGAAAAAAAACTGTGTCTTTTAGTCTGTCCCATAGAAAAAATAACCAAAATGTCATATTTTTACTATGCTGGGATGTCAGCCAGTTGGGTACCGATGCAATTTTACTCAGTGTTTTCTTTAGGTCACGATAAAGATCTCCACTGTAGGGACTGGCGAGATGGCTTCTGAAGTCTGTAGTCCTAGCCCAGGAGGTAGCCATAGACAATGACAGAGCATTGTTGGTTCCAGTAAAACAAGTAGCTTGCTGCATTCCACCCACATGCTATGGTCGGTCTGCTGACCCCTGCCCTTGAATCTTGTTGAAAATGTGCACGGAGAGATACATACTCTCTCTACTGACACCACCTTGTCCCCAAAGCGTCACACATACTTGTGCATCTCATGACTGCATCTTTATGCCCTGGTTCCTGTGAAGTGTAGTGTGTAGGCGAAAACCCACTTCCCAGCCACAGCTCCACATCATGAAGGAGAAACAGACATTTGGATATCTCAGCCACAGAAATATGCATACATGGCAATGGCTCTGCAGGTCCTGAGAGCAGTGCTTGCCAACTTGCAGATCTCTATACAGCAGTGTCCTATTTTAGGTCTTAATTGGAGTGGGACAATGGTTTGTATTCTGTCAATTATATTTTAAATAAATGCTGATTGGCGAATAGCCAAGCAGGAAGTATAGGCGGGACAACCAGACAGGAAGTAGAGGTGGGGCAAGGAGAACAGGAGAATTCTGGGAAGAGGACACAGTCCTGTCCCAGCCATAGAAAAAGCAAGATGTGACTGCCCCGCTGAATAAGGAACTGAGCCACGTGGCTAACATAGACAAGAAAAAATGGGCTAATATAAGGTATAAGAGTTAATAAGAAGCCTGAGCTAATGGGCCAATCAGTTTATGATTAATGTAGACCTCTGTATGATTTCTTTGGGACTTGATGATTGCGGGAACTGGACAGAACAAAAACTCAGTCAACACTTAATCACTAGTTTGCTGGTTTTAATTGGAAGATTGTTATTAATCCATGAACGCAGTATAAAATAAAAAGTGTTATTAGTTACTGTGATAAAATACCATGACCAAGAGCAACTATAAAGATAAAATGGTTTGTTTTACCTTATATCTCAGCAGTGAAGGAGTAGTTGCAGCTCAGGGGTTGACCTCGAATTTAGGAAGCAGATATTACACTTAGCTACTCAGAAAGGTGGAGAGAGAGATAACATGAAGTGGGGCTGGGCTATAAAACCTCAAAGCCTGCTTCCAGTGATGACCTTCCCTGTCTCCCAGAGGTTCCATAACCTCTAAAGCAGCAAGAGCTGTGATGTATATATTCAGTTCACACAAATACTTCAGTCAGAGCTTGTTGGGCATGACACAAGACCTTTTGGTGATGGTTTGCATGTGCTTTCCCTACTGAAAGCTGAGTTTCTCTAGATATGTGAGAAAGGAACGACCTGTCTCTAGTGGACCAAGGGAAGAGAGGATCTGTTTTGTCTGACTTTTTCTCCTCACTAGTAGCGAAGACTCCCTGCCTCCATGCCATGTTGTGACTTCTCCTAGCTGCTAATCTCCTACTCAGAGTTCTCCCTCACACCTAGAACTATAAATCCAAACTCACTGCAGGTTTTCCTTGCTTTATCTTTAGGAATCTGATTCAAAGCATTGAAATAGTTTCTGACAGAAGTTTATAAAGGTGCAGGTTTGCTGTGACAGATTAGGAGGGGGATTTCCTAACTGACTTGTGTGATACCGGTTACATCAGAGTACATAAGGTCTTCTGTGGTGGCTGTGCCTACATTCCTGTCATCACAAATCACTTTCACGCTCACCGCCTGTACTAAACACCACATGCCATGGGTCACTGCTGTCACTTTATAGATTTGACTCTTCAAGGCTCACATCCCAGCAGCTGCTTTCATTCCCCTGGGTGTTTATGCCTGTAATTTAGATTAGCTGCCTCAGTAGAATCAAGACTATCTGGGTGATGAACCCGTGGCTGCATTAACTTATCTTCCTGTAAGGCCTCCATAACAGTTGAAATTGCTAATGTTCATTTTTCATTAGGGCACAACACTGAACTTGTCCCCACAGCCAAGGATAACAGTAACTCGGGTTAACATGGCATGATATTTGCATTTTACAACTTATGGAAATATTTTTTGATGCGAAGGGAATGTGTAGAACTTCATTTACATAGTGGTATACTGACATCAGTCTGGCTCCAACATTACCTGCTAGCCAGTTTTGTGGGCTTCCCTGTTTCAGCGTTGGTTTTCTTATCTGAAAAAGAAAAGCATGAACAGGACCTTCAGGGACTAAGCATGGGAGATGTCTTTCTTTAGTCATTATTTAATGTCTTTCTAATGATCTACCAAGACATTATTATACTAGCTTTATAATTTATGTGGAAAATTAATGTTTGCCTTTCTCTTTCTCTTCTAGTTCTGGTGTCATATTTTATTTATAGCAATTTTTATGACCTCCCATTACCTTAACAGATCATGATGGACATGCTCAAGAGTTGTTGGTGCAAGAACATAGGGAAAGGTTTATTTTAAAATATCATTTAATTTTTTTACTTTAATATTCAACTTCTTTTATTGGGAGTGCAATAGTTGCTTATGAAAAATTCTAGAGCAAAACTTTATGTTGGCTGTGTGGAGGATTGCCACACAGCCAGGCAGGAAGCAGAGAATGGATGAGAAGCTTGATCAACAGTTTGGTTTTTCACAGCTGTATCCCTCATCAGTACCATGGCAACGGAAGTGTCAGCTAGGATAAATTATCTTAACTCACCAACTCCTCTCTTCTAGCTATACTAACCATCTTACTTTATAACTAGTGAGGTTTATGTTGGGGTTAAGCCACACTAAACATCTCCGGATTCAGAAGGATTGCTATAACATGGGAAATCCTGACTAATAAGGTCTGAGACTAAATGAAATAAATTAGTTCATATGTCTTTTTATCATATTCCATTTATTCTTCCTAGACTCTCTCTAATATTGTCTTGGATGTTTCCCTTTTGATGCTCCTCCTCAATGTTCCTCTTTTGATGTTCCTCACAGTTCCTCCCATCCCACTAGGTTTCCAGTTTATACAAATACACAGACATAGTTAACAATTTTCTGGTAAATAACAATGATCCCACCCATGAATTTCTTAAGGGCTATCAGGATGGATAAAAGACTGAAAAGGTAGGCACCTTATGTCTCAGAAGGGGTGTGCCTGGGAAGCTCCCCAACAAGGCAGATACCAGGATTATTAGAATGGAACTTGGCACCCCAAGTTAAGCATCAGGATGCTGTATCCACTGGCACCCAGGTGAGAAAAAATTTCTTTCTCTGGTTCTGGTTTAGTGACCTAAGCTTTTTGCCTGTATATTTTAGGGGTAAAAGTACAAACAGTTAATTTCTTAGACTAAGACCTTGTGTCAACTGAAAGTATAGAATATTAATAGCTTGTTAGGGTAGAGCAAAGGCCAGTAGGGTATACTCTCCTGAGTTTGCTATTAGAGAATTCAGGGCCACCCAGACCGGTTTATCAGTGAGAGCAGACATACTGTCTCTACTGTTCAGTGCCTCCTCCTCAGGGCTCCCTTCTTAACAGTAAGTCCTGTCAAGAAGGGTAACCGTGGAGGACTACTAGCTTTATGTAGATTTGACCATGAGAACAAAAGTTAGACTGAGTGAATGCTTCGCACCTATGCTCCATGATGCGGGAAGTTGCCCATACAGGAAGAAGTTATCTCATCAAATGATTTATAGACTGCTGGGATACTTTGGGATGAATCCCATTATGGGATAGAGAAGAGCCATGGCTTCACAAGATTTCTACAGAATTGACCGTGACTATTCAAAAGACAGGTGTTTCCAAAGCTCTGCACATCGGGTTCCTCACTACTCCCGTGAGTCTGCCTACTAATCTGTCAGCCGTACTTTTACTGTATAATGCTTGTGGCTCGCAGCTACTGGCGGGAGTGTCTAGATAGTTGAGGGAGCTCTGGAGGCCGGAGTTAATAGCCTCCTTCATGCTTGTATTCTCTGCTGCTAACACAGTGAATGTGTTTAATAAAAGTTTGAGTGAGTGAGAAATGACTGAAGAGTGACAAGAAGCCAAGGCTGAGGGCAAAGAATAATCTCTTCAAGGTCACCTTCTAGAAAGTGACAAAGAAGACTCAGACTCCTCTTCTTTGTCTTACACAAGCGATGAGGGGATTCGCACTGTAAGACAGTGACTCTGCCAGACACATAGGTAGCCCGAGTGCCAGTGCCAGTGATAGACTCTTCTCCTCTCAGCCAAGTGGAGTTACGCATCTTGTGCCTGAACACAACTTAATGTAGTCATGGCGTATGAGGACACCTTGCCGGATCACCCTGAACTCTCAAGGAGCTTGTTCAGTTTTCTTTCACCTGCGTCTTTCCTCCCCACCATTACCCTGCCCCTGAGGTCATTAAATGTGTATAAAGAAATGGTTGCATATTATTACCCTGTTTCTGAGAGCAACCACCCTCCTCTTGGGATTCCTGCATCTTTTCCTCTGCCTAGTCAAAAACAGAAAACATGTCCCTTCTCAGCTATCCTAATCTGCAAAGTAATGCTCCCCTCTTAACCTTCTCAGCTATGACTCACTTACTGATTAAGTTATATTTATGTGTGAATCTCATTATGCTAGCCAAGAGACACCCCCCCCCCCGCCATGAATTCACAGCTTGCCCTTCAAATGAGGCTTTAGAGCTTAAAATCCTGGGAATGCCTTGAAATCAAATGTAAATCATATTTTTTTAACTCTAGGAAAATAGGAAAGATTTTATACAAAAGTCCAGGATGACTTAACTACACATTTGTGAGGTTTTTGTTTGACTTAAGAAGCTCCAAAGCTAGAATACTAAATATAAGATAACTTGCTTTTGTCTCTGCTGTGTGTTCTTGTCTAACACTTTTCGAAGGGCCGTAGACTTTATAGTCTTATGCTTGAAATGACTGGTGCATGATCAGAGATCTTTATAATCAAAAGCAACATTCAGGGAACCTTTTGACTGGTGGTTACTACCCATCTCTCCCCTTTGCCACATGCGCTGCATGAACTCTGAGCTCAGTGAAGTCCGGTGTGAGGCTTTTCTGATGTTTTTCAAAGGCACTGTATATTGGACGGGAAGGGGAACTTTTGTTTTCCTTTGGGGAATGGACATCACATGCGGAATAAAGAGACCACATCCCAGCGAACGGTTCAGTGATTATCCGTTAGAGACTGTAACTACCACATAAGCTAGAAGGCATTGCCCGTAAAAAGCTGTGGGTCTTATGGGTTGAAGCCAGATCACTGCCATGTGGTATCAAAGCTCCAAAGGTCAAGAAAATGATAAAGACAAATATTTGTGTTTTGAAGTCAGAGCATCCATTGTCCCTGGGAATAACAGCAAGAGTAGACGTGGAGAACCTGCAGGCTTTCTGTGTTAGAATTATGTGTGTGTGTCTCTGCGACTCGTCTGTGCATCTAGTCCACCAAACACCGCTGCCTGTCCCAGCAAACAATCCAGAAACTGGATTATTGAAGAAGCCTTTCAGGGCTATTACACTCCCTGGGGAAGGAGGCAGATGGTATATGCTCAGTTTTCAGCAAAACTTTCTTGCAGCTGAGGTTTTTCTAGGACAGGAGGAGCCCAGCAACAGATACTAGGACACTGCCTGCGCCATTAGGAAAAGCTCAGTACACATTCTATCATTCCAGAAGCAATCATGTGTGTAATATTAAGTTGGGACCGTCACCCCAGCCCCTGGCCTGGGAGTTGCATTGTTCCAGACTCTAACTCCCAGCCTGCATTAGTTCTCAAGTGCCTTACAGATCTGAGATTATGGCATTTTATCAAAGAGCTTCTAACACAGACATGCAGCTCTGCAGCATCCTATGGCTCTTCCAAGAAGATGCGTGGTTATAGAGGGACTTTCTGCCTCCAGGCTTGGCCTTGCCTTGGCAAAGCCACTCACAGCAAAAAGCGGTCTTTCACCTCTTCAGCTTCCTGGATGCTTCACCCAGGGAATCGATCTCCTCATCCTGCCAAGACAGGTAGACTAAATCTTTCCCCCACATAAAAAAAAATCTTTGGGCCTCTTGTACTCAGCAGCTAATAGCATCTCTGCTTCTAAGACTAGTGTTCTCCAAGGATTGGGAGAGATTTTAGGATTGCCTGCATAGCTAAAAAGCTGTCTCATTTTTGCTCGTTTATCCCTCCCAGATCTGTCTACTGGAATTTGATAATTTAAGTTACTGTTAACTTATTACTTCATCCATGACATTTAATGAAGTTTGCTGCTAAAATACAGACAGGTGCGGCTCTTTAACAGGCTTCATAGTCCAGGATTAACAGGTTTCAGGTGTATCTTCAGAGGTTCAGAGTTCCCAGTTTCTTTTAAAATCTGTTCCAGTTCTCTTACAGCTACTACACAGGTTCCTGGAAAAGTTCTACTAACAGTCTCCAGAGACTACATTAACCCCAGCCAGTTTCAAGCATATTTTACAAATCACCCTTGTTGCCTGGGCCAAGACCAACCTACAAAGCGCTCCCCAACACCAGCTCTTAGGACTTCACCATTGGTAACAACTCTTCTGGATCAAGGACACCTGCCAACTTAAATCTGGTTTTATCTGCTATTGTGTCCCATCCCATGGCTAGCCTCATTTCACATGGCCAATAATAACAATATTTTTCTCCTAGCCCTCTGCCTTCTCGTACTCCAGGATGACAGCAAACTAGATGCCACCCCAGCCACTCTTCTTGCTGCTCGCTAAGCGTGAACATGCCAACTCTCGCTCTCTCCTCTCCCACATTGCCCCATGCCCACAGAAAGTACCCAGACTTGAGCCAATGCCCCTTTATCCAAAGAGAGCCTAAAATGCTGGTCGTAAATATCACCTCAGCTCCTTGTCACACCCCTATATCCATAGAGTCTGGAATGTAACATTAAGTTAGGAATATCACCCCAGCCCCTGGCCTGGGAGTTATGTTGGTCTGGACTCCAACTCCCAGCCTGCCAAGCGCTGACCCCTCCCCTTGGGGTCAGGACTACTCCCACAGGGTATTTAGGTGGTTTCCCAGAGATGGAACACGTGGTTTTGGGTTTTGCGTGTGTTCTCCCTCTGTCTTCTCTCCACCATGCTCCCAGCCACCCAGGAGTACTGCATTTATTAAATGCGGGCAATTTTAATTTGCTCTAATCTGGTCCGATTGGAGTTATTTGTGTTGGCGGAGTGACTTTTCTTAACATTAAACCAATGTGTTCTGAAATCCCTGGCTTCTCCACTCGGTCAGTCAGTTCTCAGATACCAGGCACACTGCCAGTCACACTGTACAGCAAATGAAGTCCCAGACAGGGTATTTCTTCTTTAAGCTCAAAATTTAAAAAAAAAAAAATTCTTGAAAAAATGTGTTTATTTGAATCACTTTGACATGGTAAAGTAGTTTGTTACAGTCTAGAAGTCAACAGTTGAATTATGGCAAAAAAAAAAAAAGTCTAAGTGAAATTTTAGTGTCTCCGTACTTCAGAGAATATCATAAAGAAAGTTTGAATTAAAAAACCAGTTTTAACACTGTAGAACAGCTGGAGAGATGGCTCAGAAGTTAGAAACACTGGTCGGTGCTGCTCTTCCAGAGGTCCTGAGTTCAATCCCCAGCAACCACATGCTGGCTCACAACCATCTATTATGAGATCTGGTGCCCCCTTCTGGCCTGCAGGAATATATGCAGACAGAACCCTGTATACACAATAAATAAATCCTAAAATTAAAAAAAAAAAAAAACAAAAAAAACACTGTAGAACAGTAGGAAAGATTTTATTTACAAGTCCAGGATGACTTAGCCACACATGACATGAAGTTTTTATTTGACTTAAGAAGTTCCAAAACTAGAATATTAAATATAGGATAACTTGAAGAGATTTCTGCCATGTGTTCCTATATACACCTTTTTTTGGGGGGTGGGGGAGATACTGATTTTATACAACCTCATGCTTAAAATGGCTCTTAGAAAATTAAAACAATGTTTCTATGTAAATAAGTTTTCTGTCAGTATACAAAACACCTAAGATAGTAAGCTTATAAAGAGAGAAGTTTTATTTTGGTTCCCAGCACCGATATAGCAGGAAGCTCACAAGTAGTTCTCAGTCCAGTCTTGGGGCATCTGACGCCCTCTTCAGGCCTCCATGGGCACCTACACTCACAGGCACACACGCACACACAGACAGAGACACATAATTTAAAATAAGAGTTGTTTAATTGGCTTTGGCCTCCAAATAACGAAAACATAAAATTTAAATATTCATCCAAGTGTAAGGATGAATTTGGAATGAAAAGTCTCAAAGGTGACTTTCCTGTATGATGTGTATGTGACTCAAACATTCTTTTTATATGTACAGTATTTTATCAAGCAAGCCTGGTCTTTTACAAAATCATCAGACAGCTATATTAGATCAAGGAAAATATCCTAGAAATAGACAAAAAGCATTTTAGAATTGATGATGCGATCAAGAAATAATTTGTAAAATTTCATATATATATTCTGGGTGAATGTATGAGTTTATATTGAACGCCTGAAAACAGTCAATTTCTTAGATGCTAGCAGTCAAATTCTAATGGTTAGAAATTCTAACTCTGGCAGAATCCGTCACAGAAGAGAACAGACATTTCCTTACTAGAACATTATATCAGCTGAAGTCTGACACAACATAGTCCTCATAAGATAGCCTAAATAACATTAGAATGTCCTATGATAAAATGATATACAGTAGTTCAAAGTGGTATCACAGAATCAATGGCATAAAAATATCCTAATCATTTCTATTTATATATACCTAAAATATAGACTGAGATAAAAGAAGCCAAAATGGTATACCCATGTCTGAGTGAGAAAATATAAATGATTTCAAGTTTATTAAAATTCATTATTCTGATTTTATTGATTAAGAATTTAGTACATACATATAATATGTTCTGCTCTGATTTGGCTTCCATATTATTAATTACGTTTGCTTTTGAGGCAATTACAGAGAAGTCTAGAGATTTTATGCAGATGACACACAGGCAACATTTAGGGTCGTGTTGTCCGTTAGATTGCTCTTCAGTGAAGAAAACACTCTAGGTCTGTGCTGTCCACAGCTGGAGCTACCACCCCCTGTGCCTACTGAGTGTGTGCCGTATTTCTATTCAGCTAAAAAATGGATTTTTTTGAACAAGAATAAAAATTCCTTTTGTTTCTCACGGACAGCATGGGCTTACATGTTTGCGGCAAAATGATATTTAGTGAACATTCTTCTTTGTTTATGCAGAAGATGGTTTTATTGATTTAAGTTTGATTTATTGGTTTAAGTTTCTGGAGCCACATAGACAAAGCGGCTACAGCACTAGATATTGCTTTTCTAGAGTGAACTGGCCTGGAGCACAGAGAAAAGAATGAGCAGATCTGGTTTCTGTTGTCTAAGATTTATTTGTTTGTTATTTTTGTGTGGTGGATGTGCGCCTGCGTGAGTTTATGTGCACCATGTTTATGCAAGAGCCTACCCATTGGAGGTCAGAAGACGACATCAGGTCCCTAGATCTGGGATTACAGACTGTTGTTAGCTGTTCTGGGAACCAAGCCTGGGCCCTCTACAAGAGCATTAATTTCCCTTCACCACGGAGCTGTCTCTCCAGCCCTGAAAAGTCTGGTTTGATGTTAGGAGTCCAAGGTAGACAAGATCTGAGAGCATCAGTCCCACTGAGCTTCAGCTCCTGACCAGATTCCTAAGAAAAGTTAGAAGTTTATTTCCAAAGTCTAGTGTGTAGACTTCAGAAATGCATGTTATGTAGGTATTCACAAAAATCCCCACTCTAAAATGTGGGGTTTTCTTAGTTTGCATATTTTATTGTTATCATGTTTTAATTTTCAAATTATAGAACATTTCCAGATCTTTGTATGAAAAGAATTCTGGATAGGGTGAATGCTACCAAAACAGTATAGACCGTCTTATGATGTCTTAAATAAGAGACTAGCATACTTACCAAATGCTACTTTTATTTTATTTTCTGTTTGATTTTTTTTGTTAGAATCTTACTATGTAAGCCTTTAACTCTTGTCTGTCTTCCAGGCAGTGGGATTACCTGAGCTCAGGTATGCTGTTGCTTTTTATTAAATGCCTGAGCAATAATGAGAGGAAGGGACATATGAAGAACCACCTTGTAGTGACACTTAAAAAAACAATGTTCCCTTTCCTGGTCCCTATGCTGCAGCTTGCGCTTCAAAAGCTATACTTTCCCCAGGTCAAATTTAATGTATTTAGGAGCTTTAAGGTGTACATGCTCTCTTTTTTTTTTTCACTAGAAAAAGACCCAATTCTTAATTCTTCTTAACCGAGATTATTAGATTTTATAGCACTTAAGATAATATAACTATTATACTCTAATGGGAGAATAATGTTTTAGAAGTAATGAAATTATGGCAGAAGCATTTAGGCATAATTATATAGCAAGCATAAAATGTTCAATTAAGCTTCCGCTATATTGCAATTAACTCTGCATTTGAAAACTAACAGTAGTGTGGCTAGCTTTACTTATTTCTTCCTTTGTAAAAACAGTACTTTTGTTCTTTTTGTTCATATTAGTCTGAGGAGGTGCCTGGAAAATTAAATTAAAATATCAGTGGTTTCATGAAGAAAATGTAAAAGAAAACATGCTTCAAATTACTCGATTGATTTTGTGTTATATGAATTATCTTTTGCTGTCTGATAAATTTCTCTAGAACCTCTGAGTTGTCAGCCTGTGTCTTTAATCTGCCTCCTACTTGATGAATAGTTTCTCTGGGTATAAAAGCCTACAATGAGAACATTCTTTCCTTAGAATATTAAGGAACTGTTGCGTTATTTTCCGATTTTGTGACACTGTATATGTGTTTTTGTTCCCCTTTTCTGCACACTGTGACTTTTTCAACCTAAGGCTTCACATCTTTCTTCTCTGACAAGTTTTTGTGTTTCCGGAAACTGCTTTTGTTTTAGAGTCTGTGACATCTTTGACTTTTTTTAAGATCTTAATCAGAAATTGCTCTGTGTGTCAAAGAGAACAGGTGGAGTTCTAGTCTACCGTGGTTTTGGATTATCTCCTGTTTGCTGTGTTATTTCTCATTCTTTCCCTGCCTTCTTTTTTTTTTCTTCACGCTCTTACTCATGACACAAGATTTCCTCAAATAGCTTCTAATTCTTAATTTTTAATTTTGCCTTAAAAACTCATAGTAGGAGGAAAATTAATCCCTAATGAACCCTAGGTAGGGCTTACTAATTTCCGGGCTTCTCTATAGAATAAGCAAACAGTATGCTGCCCTGGGTTAAGGAACAAAAATGCCCCAACAAAGACGTTTTCCCTTTAAGGTCAGGACTCTTAATGTTCGCCTCAGCTCTCAAACTATTTGCACAATTTCTAAGAGAAAACTCTAATTTTTTTCCTGAGATATAAACTCCTGACCAGCTATAACCATGGAAGTGGGAAAGGAATGGGTCAGGAGCTCCTGTAGACAACTTTAATTAGGCCAAGCTTTCTACCACAGTCTATGTGGCTTTCCTGGTGTCTGGGTCTGGCCTCACAACCGGTCACCTGTCTCACGTGCTAAGATGTGGTCTCTTCCTTTTTTTATTTTTATTATTTATTTCTTTATTAAAGATTTCTGCCTCCTCCCCGCCACCGCCTCCCATTTCCCTCTCCCTCCCCCTCCCCCAATCAAGTCCCCCTCCCTCATAAGCCCTAAGAGCAATCAGGGTTCCCTGCCCTGTGGGAAGTCCGAGGACCACCCACATCCATCCAGGTCTAGTAAGGTGAGCATCCAAACTGCCTAGGCTCCCACAAAGCCAGTACGTGCAGTAGGATCAAAAACCCATTGCCATTGTTCTTGAGTTCTCAGTAGTCCTCATCGTCCGCTGTGTTCAGAGATTCCGGTTTTATCCCATGCTTTTTCAGACCCAGGCCAGCTGGCCTTGGTGAGTTCCCGATAGAGCATCCCCATTGTCTCAGTGTGTGGGTGCACCCCTCGTGGTCCTGAGTTCCTTGCTCGTGCTCTCTCTCCTTGGTTTCATCATTTGCCATCATGTCAGCTGCTTCCAGCTTCAAGAAATTCTGGATGTTCTCAGCCGCCAATGACAACCCTCCTTTCCCATCTATTATGAGAATATATCTTTTCTCTGGTATTGTCAAGTTAATTAGTGTCTTAGGGGAACAATGAAGTAAACATTTCGTTTTGCCTATTTAAGTTCCAAGTAGTTTTTGGTCATCTTTCTATTGTTAATTTCTTATCTTTTCAAATCAAGATGTAGCTTTTTAAATCACAACTGTGATGAATCTATTAGGACCCTTTATACTAAATGATGTTTGTAAGTATTTTATGAACTCAGATTATCCTTTTTGTAGGATAGAAATTCTTTATAGAATGTCAATTAATTTAACCTTTTTGATTATGTTCTTCAAGTCCTTTGGAATGTTTAGTTTGTTTAGATTAAAAATTTTGAAAAAAGTTTATTAAAAATCCCCCTGTGTATTTAGCATCTTCCTTTCAAACTTTTTAGAAATTTTACCTGCTGTGTTTGTGCATGAAAGTTTTTCATTTGTGGAAACCATATTTATCAGCACCTGAACTACTTCACCCCACTCATGGTTTTTATTCTGAATTCTTCTACTCTCATTTATTTGCCAGGTTTTCTTTGTACCCTTATTTTCAATCTTACTTCGTTACAGTTCTAACTCTGATTCTCAGTTAACATTTAAGTAAAAATTTTTCACTGGTGATAACAAACATTTTGGTGAAGGAAATTCAAGATTTTTGCTTTTACTGTGGTAATTGATTTTTGAGCTATTTCTTCTGTGTATTTTAGATTTACTACTCAGCATACTTTGTTCTTTTTACCTCTCCTGCTCAGCTCTCTCCTTGTTCTATTTTGCCATGTTAATTTGGAAGTTCTAATCAATTGACTTCAGTTTTCCATGACCTTCCTTTTAGTTCCCATGGTTGTAATCATATCACCATTTCTCTACTGTATATAAAAGTTAACACTGTCACCCAATTCCTTGGGCTCTTATAATCTTTCTGCTCCCTCTTCTGCAATTATCCCTGAGTCTCAATAAGAGGACATGTGATATAAAATCCTACTTAAAGCTGAACGTTCTCTATTCCTTGACCACCAGTTGTAGGTGTATTAATCCTCATGTACTGTAAAAAGAAGTTTCTCTGGTGAGGGGAACAGGATGTTCTAATTGATGGGAATGTCAATAATTCATTAGAAAACAGTTTAATACTATGTCCATTTAGCAAAGTAATAATAATAGGTTCTTCCCTAGAGGGTTACTCCAATTCTTTTCTATTTGTAGAGCTTTGTTTTGTCATAACGTTTCTTTTACATATGTGGATGCCCTTGTATTTGGAGCACAGATGTTCAGGATTGAGACTTCATCTTGATGGATTGTTCCTGTGATGAGTATAAAGTGTCCCTCTCCATCTCTTCTGACTGATTTTGTTAGATATTAGGATAGCTACACCCAAGTAACACCCGATTCTGTGTTACACCCTCGGTACAGTTCGCATGCCACTGTACCTTACGCGAGTCGGGTTAGGGCCTGGAGATTGAAAGAACACACAAAGAGACCAGGGTTATTCGAAAGGAGATCAGCTGAATGCCGTTTATTTAGATTTGGGGAAGTCCTTAAGTACCTAACTGCTGCGCAAGGGACCTCTGCCCAGGCAGGTGGGAAATTACCATATTAACAATGGAATCATTGCCCTCCCCATATTTCTTCCTGCCATTCCATCTCACCCTGCTTAACCCTTTTTATTCTATCATTCCTTTTTACTCCTTTGTAACACTGTATTCTATCTCCCTTCTCTTGAAATACATTCCTGGTCCCTTACTAATTACCTGACTTATTCCAAACAAAACATATATCTCTAAAGATTCAAAGCTCACACCCACAAATGAAAGAAAGCACTAGTGTTTTTCTTTTCAGATCTGGGTTATCTTACTCAAAATGTTTGTTTTCAGTTCTATCCATTTGCCTGCAGATTTCATAATTTAATTTTTCTCAGCTAATGATACTCAGTCGTATAAATGCATTACATTTTTATGGTCCACTCATTAGCTGGCTGTTTTCCCTCCCCCACACCAACATTTAATCATCTGTTTTTTGTTGGTGGTTTGTATCATAGCATCAAAGAATCACATTTTAAAGATACTATGTACTATATCCCTTCTTTCAAGTAAAAGAATTTACTGGATTAGGCTAGTTAGAAATCTACAGGTTAGTTACTGACTGGAAGTCAGTTTTCAGGTTAAAGGAGAAAGGATATTTACAAAGCACCCAACAACAACTTCCTCTGTACATTAGCTCTAAAATAGAAATAAGGTCTCCACTGAACAACTATATGCTTTTTATTATTGCACTTTAATGACAGTATTAATACTAATTAGCATTGCAGATTAAGCAGCCATTTCAGCTCTTCATTAGACCAATCAGATGTTTTAGACAGGCAAAGTAACACAGTTTCCACTGAGCTAAACAAGCGGGACATAAAAGAATACAACACATCTTTGCATCTTTGAACAAATATTCCACAGTATAAACAAATGTAACACATCTTTTTTTATTTTTTATTGAAAAAGAAATTTCCGCCTCCTCCCAGCCTCCCATTTCCCTCCCCCTCCTCCCATTCCTCTCCCCTTTCCCCCACTCCTTTCCCCCTCCCTCTTCAGTCCGAAGAGCAGTCAGGGTTCCCTGCACTGTAGAAAGTCCAAGGTCCTCCCCCCTCCATCTAGGTCTAGGAAGGTAAGCATCCAAACTGGCTAGGCTCAGAGCTACAGTATTGAAAACAGCTTGGTATTGGCATAAAAACAGAGAAGTCGACCAATGGAATTGAATAGAAGACCCGGACTTTAACCCACAAACCTATGAACACCTGATTTTCGATAAAGGAGCTAAAAGTATACAATGGAAAAAAGAGAGCATCTTCAACAAATTGTGCTGGCAAAACTGGTTGTCAATCTGTAGAAGAATGAAAATAGATCCATATCTATCACCATGCA
Source organism: Chionomys nivalis (assembly GCF_950005125.1). Taxonomy (NCBI): domain Eukaryota; kingdom Metazoa; phylum Chordata; class Mammalia; order Rodentia; family Cricetidae; genus Chionomys; species Chionomys nivalis. Next base: position 16,610,000 of record NC_080111.1, on the reverse strand, counting down.
CAAAATTGAAGTCCAAATGGATTAAAGACCTCAATATCAGTCTGAACACACTGAACTTGATAGAAGAGAAAGTGGGAAGTACTCTACAACACATGGTCACAGGAGACCACTTCCTATGTATAACCCCAGCAGCACAGACATTAAGGGCATCATTGAATAAATGGAACCTCCTGAGACTGAGAAGCTTCTGTAAAGCAAAGGACACTGTCACTAAGACAAAAAGGCAACCCACTGACTGGGGGAAGATCTTCACCAACCCTGCAACAAAAGTCTGATCTCCAAAATATATAAAGAACTCAAGAAACTAGACCGTAAAAGGCTAATCAACCCAATTATAAAATGGGGCACTGAGCTGAACAGAGAATTCTCAACAGAAGAAGTTCAAATGGCCAAAAGACACTTAAGGTCATGCTCAATTTCCTTAGTGATCAGGAAAATGCAAATCAAGACAACTTTAAGATACCATCTTACACCTGTCAGAATGGCTAAAATAAAAAATCCCCAATGATAGCCTCTGCTGGAGAGGTTGTGGAGAAAGGGGTACACTCATTCATTGCTGGTGGGACTGCAAACTTGTGCAACCATTTTGGAAAGCAGTGTGGCGGTTTCTCAGGAAATTCGGGATCAACCTACCTCTGGACCCAGCAATACCACTCTTGGGAATATACCCAAGAGATGCCCTATCATACAACAAAAGTATATGCTCAACTATGTTGATAGCAGCATTGTTTGTAATAGCCAGAACCTGAAAACAACCTAGATGTCCTTCAATAGAAGAATGGATGAAGAAAGTATGGAATATATACATATTAGAGTACTACTCAGCAGTAAAAACAATGACTTCTTGAATTTTGCATGCAAATGGACCGAAATAGAAAACACTATCCTGAGTGAGGTAAGCCAGACCCAAAAAGAGGAATATGGGATGTACTCACTCATAATTGGTTTCTAGCCATAAATAAAGGACATTGAGCCTATAATTCGTGATCCTAGAGTAGCTAAATAAGAAGGTGAACCAAACTGGCTAGGCTCCCACAAAGCCAGAACATGAAGTAGGATCAAAACCCAGTGTCATTGTCTTTGACTTTTCATCAGCCCTCATTGTCTGCCGTGTTCAGAGAGTCCGGTTTTATCCCATGTTTTTTCTGTTCCAGTCCAGCTGGCCTTGGTGAGCTCCCAATAGATCAGTCCCTCTGTCTCAGTGGGTGGGTGCACCCCTCACGGTCCTGACTTTCTTGCTCATGTTCTCCCTCCTTCTATTCCTCATTGGGACCTTGGGTGCTCATTCCGGTGCTCCAATGTGGGTCTCTGTCTCTATCTCCATCCATCGCCAGATGAAGGTTCTATGGTGATATGCAAGATATTCATCAGTATGGCTATAGGATAGGGCCATTTCAGGTTACCTATCCTCAGCTGCCCAAGGAACTAACTGGGGACATTCCCCTGGGCACCTGGGAGCCCCTCTAGGTTCAAGTCTCTTGCCAACCCTAAGATGGCTCCCTTAATTAAGATATATGCTTCCCTGCTCCCATATCCATCCTTCCTTTATCCCAACCATCCCAATTCCCCAAGTTCCCCCCATCCTCCCCTTCTCACTTTTCTCTCCCCATCTCCCCTTACCCCTATCCCACCCCACCCCCAAGATCCCAATTTTTTGCCCGGCAATCTTGTCTACTTCCCATATCCAGGAGGATAACTTTATGTTTTTCTTTGGGTTCACCTTCTTATCTAGCTTCTTTAGGATCACAAATTATAGACTCAATGTCCTTTATTTATGGCTAGAAACCAATTATGAGTGAGTACATCCCATGTTCATCGTTTTGGGTCTGGGACACCTCACTCAGGATAGTATTTTCTATTTCCATCCATTTGCATGCAAAATTCAAGAAGTCGTTTTTTACCGCTGAGTAGTACTCTAATGTGTATATATTCCATACTTTCTTCATTCATTCTTCCATTGAAGGACATCGAGGTTGTTTCCAGGTTCTGGCTATTACAAACAATGCTGCTATGAATATAGTTGAACAAATGCTTTTGTAATATGATAGGGCATCTCTTGGGTATATTCCCAAGAGTGGTATTGCTGGGTCCTGGGGTAGGTTGATCCCGAATTTCCTGAGAAACCGCCACACTGCTTTCCAAAGTGGTTGCACAAGTTTGCATTCCCACCAGCAATGGATGAGTGTACCCCTTCCTCCACAACCTCTCCAGCAAAGGCTATCATTGGTGTTTTTGATTTTAGTCATTCTGACAGGTGTAAGATGATATCTCAAAGTTGTTTTGATTTGCATTTCCCTGATCGCTAAGGAGGTTGAGCATGACCTTAAATGTCTTTTGGCCATTTGAACTTCTTCTGTTGAGAATTCTCTGTTCAGCTCAGTACCCCATTTTATAATTGGGTTGATTAGCATTTTACGGTCTAGTTTCTTGAATTCTTTATATATTTTGGAGATCAGACCTTTGTCTGTTGAGGGGTTGGTGAAGATCTTCTCCCAGTCAGTGGGTTGCCTTTTTGTCTTAGTGACAGTGTCCTTTGCTTTACAGAAGCTTCTCAGTCTCAGGAGGTCCCATTTATTCAATAATGCCCTTAATATCTGTGCTGCTGGGGTTATACATAGGAAGAGATCTCCAACACATCTTCAACTAATATTCCACAACAGGCAAATTCTAATTTACATCAAGAGAGGCCCAAAGATGTAAAACATATCATGAACAAAGAAAGGATAAGAAGAAGGCAGGCACATTTGTGTCTAGAATTCTTTTCCCTTCTTCTCAAGGACGGGCTCAGCTGGTTGATAAAAACTGAATACTTGGAACTGTATAGAAGGCCCAAGGGCAAGGTCCTTGGCAGTTTCTGCCCTCCGTGCACCACTTGAGGTTTCTAAGCAGCATTCTGTGACCTGACACTAGAAAAATATATGCAATTTCCTCAATCAAATCCAAGAATGGAAAATCATTTTTTTCTTATTATCTGGAGGACTCTACCCAGGACAAATATCCTGACTAGAGATAGCCACTTCTGGTATTTGTTATACATCCATGAGAAGAGATGAATTAACACTTCTGGTGATGTAGGGAGATGGAATTCAAATGTTATTGTGTAATGTCCATCCCTAGATCTCCTCAGTTTGGGGCTAGTGGTAAGAGTTCATTTCTTTTGCTTTAATTATTAGCATTTAAAAGCTATCTGTTTTCTCTCCCCTTAAGATGGCCAACTATCCTGAATACTTTGGTTGATGCTGGATATCTTCCTATTCTTAATAAATATATTCACAACTGTATTTTAATATTTACATATTCTAATTAAACAACTATGCCCCCCCACATTCACATACTGTTTTTTTTCCCCCTTTTGTAATTCACAGTCTCTAAGCCTCATCCCCCCTTCCAGCCCTTGGTTCTGATTGAAAGAATAATGAGACCAATCTGTTGGCCTTATGATAGAGAGTTTATAACATCTGAGTGGGTCTTTACAGTGGAAGAAGAGGTAAAAGAGAGAGAGATGCTACGTGAGATGAACTAAACTCACATTCTTTTTTCATTTGATTATAATAAGAAAGTACCTTATACTGGATACCTTCAATCACTGAAATATGTTTCTCATGAGTCTAGAGGTGCCAGTAAATCTAGTGGTCAGTGAGGGTAGTCTGAAGATCTCTGTCTTCTCATTATGGCCTTGTGTGGCTTCTTATAATAAAGAAACTAACTCTATTCATGAGAACTCCACCCTCATAATTAAATTATGTTCTGAAAATTTCACCTCCAGGTACTGTTGCATGGAGGATTAGGGTCCTGTGTTTGGTTTCAGAAGAGATACGAGCATTTGTCTATCATAGTACCAATGCTGGTTTTGAAGATGGAAATAAATGTTCTTGTGACCTGAGGAATGTTTGAGAACAAATCATTTAAAAGCTGGAAACTGAGAGGTATGGATTGTATGACGGAGCTTCCAGAAAAGAATATAGTCCTACCAACACATTGATTTTGTCTCCAAGGTGCATTCAATTTCCAGATTGAATTCTAGTCTCTAAAGCAATCAGCTAATAAGTGTATATAGTTCTAAATCACAAATGTTCTGTGTGTACAAATTAATAGATTTCATCACAGCATTTTTCTACATAAATTTTTGTGATCTTCCTTCTTTGATTTCTCTGTAGCCTTTTGTTCCATCCAGCCCCTAATAGTTGCCTTCCTGTTTAATATCCTGCCTATCCTCCCTCAAAACTTGCTTCCCTTCATGTGATACCATTTTCAATTTCATTTCCTATACCCATGCTTACACTCACATGCACAAATATTAAAAACTAGTATCTGCATATGATAGATAACATGCAGTATTGTCTTTGCAAGTCCGAGTCAGTTCATTTAGTAATCCAGATTGAACTCTTTTCCTGCAAACCTTAAGCTTATTTTCCTTATTATTGAATAAAATGTTATTGTGAGTAGTAGCTGCATTTTCATTATCTCTTCGTATATTGATGTGTGTCTAGGTTAATCCCATTCCCTTGGTATTGTGACTAGAACTTTAGTGAACATGGATATGCAGTGCAAATATCTTTGTGGTAAAAATCTTTTGAGTATGTATGTTCCCAGGAATGGTATAACTGAATCAGACGGTAGTTTCATTTTTAATGTTTTTAGAAGACTCTAATGATTTCCATAGTGTCTGTGCCAATTTATAGTCAAATCAGTTCTTCTTTCCCCATGTTCTTATCAGCATTTGTTGGTTTTGCTTTCTTCATGATAGCCATCCTAACTATGTCAAGATGAAATTTCATAGTGGTTTAATCTGACATTTTTCTGATGACTAAGTGTTGAGCCTCATAAGGTCCGGGCGTGAGGTCCAGTGTATCTTCCTGAACCTAGCCCGAGTTTGGAGGCCTGTCTTTGACCATGACTTTCACATATGAGTGACTTGGCACAGACCAACCTAAGCCCGCCTTTGCCCAGCCACTGCTAATGTGGCAGAATATTATTGATCCTTGTTCCTTTACTCCGCCTCACCCCATCCCAAGACTCCCACCCCCATCACAACCCTAAATAAGTTCCTGCCTAATACAATTAAATGAGATCCTGCTTCAACAGACTCCCGACTCAGTGTATGTGGGGGAGGTCTGGGTCGCCGACATTCACCATTCAGCTCAGCCCCAGGGAAAGACTGGCAGGATTAGATTGGCTCTGCCACTGCCCTATCTGCCAGAGAACCCAGTAACTAAGGATGTTTAACATTTTTTAAAATATTTATTGGTGCCGGGCAATGGTGGCACATGCCTTTAATCCCAGCACTCGAGAGGCAGAGGCAGGCAGATCTCTGTCAGTTCGAGACCAGCCTGGACAGGACAGGCTCCAAAACCACAGAGAAACCCTGTCTCGAAAAAAACAACAAAAAAAAATGTATTGGTCATTTATGTTTCTTATTCTAGAATTGTCTGTTGGGGTCACTAGCCTACTCTTTTAATTGGAAGTTTTGTTCTTTGATGTCTAATTTTTAAAATTATTTATGTGATTTAAATATTAGTCTCTTTTCTGGAGTAAAAGTATAGCATGATTAATTAAAAACTCAGAGACAAAAGTTGGGGTTCAACCTGAAGGTCAGAGAAGCAAAACAGCCACTGGCTCTTACCTACCTCAGTCTGAAATGGTGCTCCTGCCTCCAGGAATCTCAGAATGATACTGTGTGAGAGAGCTGTCTCCTCCTGTCTAGGGCTGGGATTAAAGACGTGCACCACTTTTGCCTGACTTCTATGGGAAACTAGTGTGGCTACTGGAATTAAAGGTGTGTGTTACCACTGCCTGGTCTGTAAGGCTGACCATTGGCAGCTGTTTTACTCTCTGATATTCAGGCAAACTTTATTTATTAATATACAAATGAAACATCACTACACAGAAATATAACTGGCAAAGATTTTCTCCTATTGTGTAAATTAAGCCATTGTGTTTTCAGTGGTTTTTATCTCAGCAACAGAAAATCAATACATATCACAGGTTAGAAAATGTTTAACCTATGTGAGTTTGATTCTTTGGCATCAACAAAATCATATTTTTCGTGTATAAAACTCAACTTCCAGAGCTGAAGAGATGGCTCCCAGTAAAATTCCTGCCATGCAAGCAACCTGACCTGAATTCAGATCCCTAGGGCCTAGAAAAAACTGGGAGTGGCAGCAGATATCTGTAGCTCCAGTACTGGCCAAATCGATTAACTTTAGATTCAGTGAGAGACCCTGTCTCAAAAACTAAAGGTGGAAGGAGTCAAGGAAAGATATTTGACATCAGCCTCTGGCTTACACACACACACACACACACACACCAGTATTGACAAGTACATAAACCACACACCACACATGAACACAGAAATCAACTTCCCTTTGAAGAATACAAACAGTACCTTGGAGAGAGGGAATGGCAGTAAGAAACGACAGAATATACATGTTTTTCTATCAGTGTGGTGAGGTAATGAGGAATCAAGACCAACCATGGCTGTTCTAGGTGTTCTCAGTTTTCAATTTTAAAAAGAAGTAGAAACTCTAAGAGCTAGTCATGATCATATGTTGATCTCCAGTAAGAATTGATGCCTCTGAGATTGCTAGTAATTCACATAAGGGCATCCCAGAATTTAAAATGCTTCAGAGCATCAAAGTCTATAATTCTACAGCATCACCCAGTCTCATGAGAGTGATGAAGGAATCACAGTAGATTTTCAAATGGCAAGAAGGACCCTGGGAGCAATGGTTAAAGGACAAAAGTAACAAACACCAAGGGAATGAGGATCACCCAAGGCAGGGTACAAATCTTAGCTCCCCATTCATCTTCCATACCCTCCTGTCTGCCCTGCCCAGATCATTCAGTACCCATCTTCAAAGACAAATCACCTCTGGACATTTCACTGGCCACTTAAGAATGACTAAGTTAAATTCCATTCCAGTCAAAGAAAGGCATTATTCTGACTCAGGCATTATTCTTCAAACATCATACGGGCAGAGGTTCTATCTATAAACTTTTGACTACTGCTGATAAAATATGAAGTTGAAAGGTACGTGAAAATTTTTTGACAGAACATTTAGCATGCTGACTTACTCTCTTTTGTGGTTTTTATTCAATATTTTTATGTTATTGTCTTTCCAATTCCATTTCTTCCAGAAACAGCCTCTTATCCTAGAGTAGTGGCATTTTCAACACAGAAGTTATTGAAATATAACCTGTATATCTTACTTATTTTTAGTTCCCTAATAAATAGTTGAAAGGGGGCAGTGAAAATATAGAAACAAAAAGTAACTAACAATAACGAGGCAACTCAAGGTTTTGTTTTAAATGTAACAAATGAATCAGCCCCTTGGACTCCTCATAGCCTTTATCTCTAAGCACTGATGAGATGAGATTGTAGAACTGAAGACAAGAAAATCACATGGAACAATCCACAACAAGGTGTCTGAAACCCACCTTGGTGTTCTACCCTTTTCTGGTGAAAAATCAGTGCCTAGACAAGATTATGTCTATCCTGAATGACATAACTAACTCTCTTTATAGGGAGATTGACAGCTTCTGCCCAGATTCTGCAGTTCTTAAACTGTATAAAGACCAGCACTTAAGAGAGAAGAATATATATATTCATTATTGGTGTGGTGGAGGCTAGAAAGGTGTGGAAGAGTAAGGCACTGTGAGTGAGTGTGGAGGTGAGGTGAAGGAATGAATGGGGGTGGTGTGAGATTAGGGTTTGATGTGGGATTCCCCTCTGTATGTTGTGAATACCATTGATTAATACAGAAACTGGTTTGGCCTGATAGAGTAGATAGGTGGGGAAAACTAAACTGAATGCTGAGAGAAAGGAGGCAGAGTCAGGGAGAAGCCGTGTAGCCCTGCTGGAGACAGAAACCAGAACTTTGCCTGGTAAGCCACAGGCACGTGGCAATACACAGATTACTAGAAATGGGTTAAATTAAGATATAAGTGTTAGCCAATAAGAAGCTAGAGCTAATGGGCTAAGCAGTATTTTAAATAATACAATTCCTGTGTGATTATTTTGGTTCTGGGTGGCCAGGACAAACAAGCAGCCTCTTACAACAGGGGCTGGCTGGCTGGCTGGGTATTGAGGGGAGGATAAAGACTGGACTGTGTGAAGAAGCATCACCTAGGTATCTGTTGAAGGAGACACCTCCACCCCACCCCGCACAATGCGGGCTTCCTCCTGGACCTCAGATTAGGCACAAACCATACCTAAACACCTGTTTTCACAGAGAAAGCCTTTATTAAGTGCGGAAGAAAAGCTAAAGTAGCTGCTTTCTGACTCAGGTAGAAAACAGCAGCAAATGACCTTGCAGGTGTCATCCTTCAGAAGAAAAAAGGGGGGCGAGCTGTGTTAGAATAGGCTAGGAGGCCGAGGTATACTTTGGTTGGGCATGTTAATGAGATGAGTCAAAGGGGGCTTCTGATCGTTGGACTTCAATACTTTGACAGCTGGACCTTAGTAGTCAGCCTTGGAATGAGGGAATAGACATTGGAGGCTAGCTTCAGGAATGTAATCTGGTGGTTTTTAAGAAGGCAGAGGGGATGGGAACAAGGGCAAGGCCTGGCAGAGCCGTGTCTCACCGCTGGAGCTGGTCAGATTCCCTTCACCTCTTATGATGTTCATGTATTGATAGGGTGTCCCCAGAGCGTGGTCCTTTCTAGTGAAGGGTGATGAGACAGTCTCTTCTCTTGATCTTAGTTACATTGCCATAGCTTTAGTGCACAATATTTAAGTTTTCAGGTACTGTGTTTAAACGATTTTTGATCTTTCAAGTTTTAAAAACGTTAGAATGTTACTTTTAAATACTATGTTGACTTGAAATAGTAAGAGTAAGCATCCATGCCTTGTGATCTTGGATACTTTCAAGTTTTCACCACTGAGTATAATGTGGATTGTGTATTCTCGTGATTGACTTTTACTGTTTATGCCATTTGCTTCTATTCTTAATCTATTGAGAATTGTTGTCATGGAAAGTTGTTGGCTAGTACATGTGTTGGAGACTTGGTACCATTTAGAAAGGTGGTACCCAGTTGCAGCATTTGGAAGAGCTGGCCCTGTACCTTGCCTGAGCAGTACTGTAGAACTAACCCCATTGGCTGGGGAGTGTGTGTCAGCCAGCACTGAAGGTGTAAGAGTAGGAGAGCCCCCACTATTCCTCTGTCATGTGGTGGTGGTGGTGGTGGTGGTGTGGGAGGTCCTTTTGTCTATGTGTTACTTTTATTGGTTAATGAATAAAGAAACTGGCTTGGCCTATAGCATGGGAGGGAGGAGGAAGGTGGAGTTAGGGAGAAGCCATGGAGCCACCACAGATGCTGGGAACTTTACCCGATAAGCCACAGCCATGTGGCAATATACAGATTAATAGAAATGGATTAAATTAATATAAGAGTTAACCAATAAGAAGCTAAAACTAATGGGCCAAGCAGTGATTTAATTAATATAGTTTCTGTGTGGTTATTTCGGGGCTGAGCAACCAGGAACAAACTAGTGACTCCTCCACCCAATGCAGGCCATAAAGCTGGTCCCCAGTCATAAGATGGGAAAGCTGACCCTGCCAGTCACTGGCTGGAGCACTTGGGATAGCCAGCTGTGCACCCACCTTAGCATCAGAATAGAGCTGACTCTGTTGGTCGGTGTGCATGTGATCTGGCCCCACGAAGATGCACGGGACATCTTAGACCACCCCTCATCTACCATAAGGTGAAGTGGGCAAGGCAGAGATGCCCTTCCCCATCCTCCATCCCTTGCTGCCTGTGCTGGGTGGGAGAGAGTGGGAGAGATGGTCCTGCCCCTCCGTGAATGCAGGGCTCGGGAGAGTGGTACCTGAATCTCCCCTAGCAAAGCAATAGAGCCTACCCTGGTGGTGTAGATGAGGCTGAATTACCTGAAGGCATGAGAACAGGAGAACTGGCCCCCACACCTGCTACCTGCTGCAGAGGGTGAGCTAGCTAGGGCAGTGCTGGAGAGCTTGACCTGGTGGTGACCATGAGGGAAATCTGGCAGGCTGATCAACTCAACTGCCACCCAGGTCCAGAACCAAGGCTATGAGTTGTCCCACCCCAACATCCACACCATCTATGAACTGCTGGAGACTGCGAAGGCACTGGTCCTAGCAATTCAAAGTTACGGGATCTCCATGGCACAGGGCAACAACAGGAAATCCAACAGGAGGCCCAGTGAGGGCCCAAAACTGGTAGTGTAGCAGAAGCCAAAGGTCTCAAGACAGAGCAGTGTCTCATTGCAATGAACACTTACAACACTTACAAGGAAAGATGTATGGTCTACTGCATGACTCACTGTATTGTACTACAGTTTTCCCATTGAGACTTTTTTCTTTCTTCTTTCTTCTTTGTGTTTTTTATTTATCTTTAATTTTTTAATTGGGGGGAGTTTTCAAGTGCAGAGGACAGTTATAAAGGAATAAGGAGATGATATATGATAAGGATATATGATGTAAAGTCCACGAAGAAACAACAGCAAGTTTTAAAGAAAGTTGGTAAAAATCTCTGTAAGAGATGGGGCCTGGTGGGAAAGGGAAAGCCAGTGCCCAGGCGGCTAAGTTGTAAAAGAATGGGCCTAAATCTAAGGCTCTATTTCAGGCTCACTGCATTGAATTGTTGATTGTTTTCCCCTGAATGCTTCCACCATTAGGTCGTCACCAGAAGCTTAACCAAAAGAACCACCCAAACTAAAAACTTCTAAAACTGTAGAGTAAATAGCCCTCTTTTCTTCATAAGGTGTGTTGGGCATTTCACTGAAGTAGTGCAAAAGTGATTGAGACAGGGAGAACTCAAAATCCATGCCCGTCCTGTGTTAGCCGTGCTTTGTGTGAACACAAGAATACTTAGGTAAGTCAGGAAGCAGGCAGGGCAGATAAGGCCAGTTCTCTCCTTCACGTGATACCTCTGTGGAAGAAAGGGAGCAGGGCTAAGGGATTGGGAGTGTTTCCAGGAAAATGCCTCTCTATGGAAATGGACTGAGTCGTGAAGATGTATCCTCACATTTCTCTGATCTCTGTTTAAGGATCGAATGAGAAAATTCACATCAAGTCTACCCACATGTGAGAGGCATTCAATAAACACTCACTATTCTTACTCTGTATTTCCCACTAACAAAATCACATTCAGGATTTCACAGAATTTGGACCTGTGTTATCACATAAATCAAGTCATCTTGCCGTGTTGTGCTGATCAGAATGGTCTTTTACATGTTTTCTACATTCTAGATTCTAATTTTTATTATATGTGACCTTTTTTCCCAGGCCTGGGTTGAGCCATGTGCTTTGCTGATGTTAGAAGAATGGTCTATGACTCAACCATACCCCGACCCCTGTATGTGACTATTTAACCCTCAAGACCTAGATGGATTTGAACCAATATCAATCAAGCATTTGTGGTTTTATTTGGCATCCTATTCTGGAAAAGCTTCCCCACTCACTGTAGAACTTGTATCTGCAGGTGTCAGTGGATGCCTAATTATCTACACAGTCCAGGTTCTCACAGCAACATGAATATTATATTCTGGGCCCCTTTATTTAGGAAAATTGGGGCTAAAGGGCTGGGCAGGGAATAGCACCTTTTCTCATCAGTGAATGCCACTTTCTCTTGTCTTCTGACAGCATAGAGTCTGTTTATATTCTCTCTTAACCAAAACCATTCTACAGGCTATTATGTCTTTCATGTTATGACACCAAATTAAATGGCCATAAAAATATATTGTATTTGAAACCACAATCTTCCAGGATACGATTTGTTTTCTTAGCCGCACTCGAAACCACAGTAGTTCATGTTCTGTGTCATCAAGTAACTGCAGAAGTAAACTGAGCTGTAAATATTAAATCTTTCTCCAGCAGTATAAATACCCTAACTAGACGTGGCTGACCATGAGCTGATGGAGGAGCTGTGGGAGCAAGACATCTCTCTACACCAGGTGTTCAGTGACAGCCCCAGTGTGAAAGTTTGCCCTCCATGCCCTAGAAGCCTCTGCTGGCATTCATTTCTGCAGCTACCGTATGCCCAAATAATTTCCCATGCTCCCCTCGAGTGCCTCAGCAAGGTGAGGCAATTTATCTTGCTTTGGTGCGGCAGTGCATAGATTTCTTTAAAGAGAGAATTTTGCTTTTTCTTTCTGTTCAGATATAAGCAGTTCTCAGTCTACATCATTCAAAGCCCTAGTGGGGCAGTTAGACCAGCCATAGAAGCAGGCCCAAGAAACTTCCCTGTCCACTAATTTTCCCATTGTCTTTCCTTTTGGAGACAGAGCCTATTGCAAAGGCTTGTGGGTTTGTCTAAGGATGTTTCCTCTACAGAGAGTACATTCAGCTCTTTAACAAGAAAAATGCGACTGTAATTAGTGGCTCTTGGGAACCATTCTGAGCTATTTCAGAACTCACTGTGGCATCAGCAGCCTTGACATAGTGTCCTTGTAGAATGTGAGCACTTTTAACCACTTGGAACACAATTAACATGGAAAGCAACTGAAACACCCTCACAAGGACACCTTTGTTACTTAGTCTAGATTAGAAGGACCCATGGCACCGTATAACTGGACTGTGGGTTTCTTTCCACTTTTGCATGCTTACCTCCAACTTGTGAGATTTCATTTCTCCTGAACATTCAAGAACGTTCTCTAATATACACCTAGAACCTGTTACAAAAAAAAATGGACGAATACCTAGTTGCATGGAAATTAGGTATTCTAATAAGAAGTCCAAATTTTTTATAATTTTCCAATTGATATTTATTCTCTGCTATCCATTGTGGTCAAGTTATAATGTGTGAATTAATCAGATATTCTTGACCCTTATTTACTGTTTTGATTGACTTACAAATAGTTAATAGTTAAAGTTAAAGCAAAGAAGAACACTATTTCTTCTATTGCCAATGAAGGCAGCTAAGGACCTTGCAGGTACACCCTACACAGGACTGGGAACAGCTGTTAGTATCTATTGACTACAAATCAAGCTGATTAGGAAAGTCTGACTAATAGAATGCCAGGAAACAGGATTTATCACAGCACCCAAGTGTTACAAGGAGAGGCTGCTTGTTCGTTCCGGCAGCCTGGCTAGCTTAGCCCTGAAATAACCACACAGAAACTGTATTAATTAAATCACTGAATCATTGATTCAAAGAAGTCAACAGAGCCTCATCTGTTTTTGTGACAAGTTAAATACACTAAAATGGGGGGGGGCTTCCCTTTAAAAATCAAAAAAGCTAAGTAGAAAGAGAAAGGAAAAAGACATGTGCTTTGGTTATACATTGTTGGGGGAGCTTTTTTTCTATGAGACCTAACTTAAGCTGTAAAAGCATTTAAACACATCTGTGGTGTCTTTAATCCTGCTTTGCAGTAATTTAAATTTCAAAACAGACAAACTAGAAAATATCAAGAAGTTCATTAAGAAAAGGTTGACAAAGCCGGGCGGTGATGGCGCACGCCTTTAATCCCAGCACTTGGGAGGCAGAGGCAGGCGGATCTCTGTGAGTTTGAGACCAGCCTGGTCTACAAGAGCTAGTTCCAGGCCAGGCTCCAAAACCACAGAGAAACCCTGTCTCGAAAAACCAAAAAATAAAAAATAAAAAAAATAAAGAAAGAAAAGGTTGACAAAAACAAATTGGAAAACTGGGTATATATCAGGGTGCTACCTTGTATGACACCAGGGCGTCCTTTCCAGGTAAACCTAAATAGTTTTCTAGAGGAGCCCAAAACCCTAACCTTCTGCTCAGTGGTTTTATAATTTTTCTAAACCCTCAACTCCTTTAGATTATTAAAAATAAAAATCAGGTCTCAAAGCTTTGCAAGCACAGATTTTCAGGAAGTTTTGTATTGCACAAAGAAGTGTTACACGTGGTTCCATTTCTGCCTACTCTTCTGAGAACATAATGTAAGGAGTGATACGCTTTGAGAACAGGCTTGCAGATGCCTGGTCAGTTCTCTAGCAGCTTGGGTCTGGGGGTATCCGCCTCTACATTTGAGATCAGAGGATTATGGATGTATGGTCAGTTCTCTAGCAGCTTGGGTCTGGGGGGTATCCGCCTCTACATTTGAGATCAGAGGATTATGGATGTCTGGTCAGTTCTCTGGTGGCTTGGGTTTGGGGATATCCGCCTCTACATTTGATAAAAGGCCACTTCGGGTGTGGTCAGTTCTCTAGAGGTTTGGGTCTGGGGTATTTCCGTCTCTACACTTTTGTCAGTTGCAAGTTGTAACTCAGAATTTGCAGAAATACAAACTTAAAAGAGAGGTGAGTCTACCATTGAGGCAGGAAGAAATTGAAGGGAAAAAAAACCTTTTGATGACAGCATCCCCCAAACCTACTGTCCATTTGTGACTGTGAACCCCTCTGACACTTGTCCTTCCCATGATGACCATGTGTGTTAACTCAATTCTGTAAAGACTACCTAATTTTGAAATTGCTGAAACGCACCTCGAAATCTCTCAGTATGTTCCCTACTAGCCCCGTGTCCTATTTAACCTAAAGTGTCTGGATGTCCACTGCAGCTCATCATGTTTGGAGTAGGGCACATTGGTCTTCCCCGTAGAGGCAACCAGGGTGGGGAGCCTGGAAACCTATCCTAGGCTTAGCTGGGTCCAGAGTGTCTCTCTGGGTAAGAGTAGTTGCTCTGACACATTAGGAGATTGGTTGTATTAACAAAGGACATGGATTTAATAGATCTAAGAAACAAAACACAAAATCCCTTACTGCGCTGTGATTGGCAAGCTGAGAGCCCTGGTTGTTCTCCTGCATTCTGAGTGGAGAAATGAAGCATGCAAGACTTTAAATGAGCGGTTTTCATCTGTTCCCTGATGTGTTCATTGTTCTGAGCTGTATCAGGGAAGTCAGGTGTTAGGAAACCTTTGGTGGCTTGTGACTGTGTAGGTGTCTCTACATGGTCAGTTTTATTTTCTTTTATGTTCATACAAGTACTTTATTTACAGCATTTCTATCCCTCCCTCTCCTCCAACTCCTCCCATGCTCCCACTCACTCTTAAATTCAAAACCCTTTCTTCATAATTACATTAACATGCATATATTCATACATACGTCTATATATGTGTATATATATATATATATATATATATTCCCAGATTTATTTTGGGGTTGCTTCTATGTATGTATCTTAATTGGGGTTTCTATTGCTGTGATAAAACACCATGACCAAAAGCAACTTGGAGAGGAAATTATTTATTTTACCTTACAACTCTCAAGTTCCACTTCATCACTAAGGGAAGTCAGGACAAGAACTCAAAGCAGGAATCTAGAGGTAGAAATTGACACCGAGGCCATGGAAGGGTGTAGCTTTCTGGCTTGCTCCTCAGATCTTTCTCAGTTTGCCTTTTATAATGGCTGGTTGTGTGTGTCAACTTGACACAAGCTGGAGTGATCAGAGAAGAAGGAGCCTCCGCTGAAGAAACGTCTTCATGAGATCCAGCTGTAAGGCATTTTCTCAATTAATCATCAATGGGGGAGGGCTTTGCCCATGGTGGGTGGTACCATTCCTGGTCTGGTGGTCCTGGGTTCTATAAGAAATCAGGCTGAGCAAGCCATGTGAGCTAAGCCATGTAAGCAGCACCCACACATACACACACAGCATGTATATCAGCTTCTGCCTCCAAGATTCTACTCTATTTGAGTTCCTGTCCTCACTTCCTTCAGTGATGAACAGCAATGCTGAAATGTAAGCCAAATAAATCCTTTCTTCCCCAACTTGCATTTTAGTCATGGTCTTTTGTTGTAGCAATAGAAACTCTAAAGCATCTTCTTACACCATCTAGGACCACTTTCCCAAGGGTGGCACAGTCTCCAATGAGCTGGGCCCACATCAATCTGGTAGAGCCATTTTTCTCAGTTGAGGTTCTCTCTTCCAAAATTATTCCTTCCTGTGTTAGTTGACACAAAACTAGTCAGCACAACTGGTATTGTCATTGTACACATCTTGTTTAGGCAACTTTGTTGTTGAGATTTCAAGGAACAACTTCCCCGTCATGTCTAGAACACAGTACCTCAGAAATCCTGACCTTCTGGCCCTAATAATCAATTGTTCCATCTTCCACAATGTTCCCTAAGCCATGGATGTAGAGTCTGTGTTGTAGATGTACTAACAGGAGATGGGAAAACCACAGTAACATGGTCCCTTGAGCTGTGGACCCCTGTGGTAGTCTCTATCTGGTGCACAAGGAAGATTCTTTGGTGAAGATTAAGAGCAACATTCATCTATGGGTGTAAGCATGAACATTTAGTACATAGAACTCATCTATGGGTGTGAGTATGAACATTCAGGATATAGTAAGAACTCATCTATGGGTGTGAGTATGAACACTTAGGGTACAGTCAGACTCATCTATGGGTGAATATGAACACTTAGGGTACAGTCAGAATTCACCCATGGGTGTGAGTATAAACACTTAGGATACAATCAGACTCATCTATGGGTGAGTATGAACACTTAGGGTACAGTCATAACTCATCTATGGGTGTGAGTATGAACACTTAGGGTATAGTCAGAGCTCATCTATGGGTGTGAGTATGAACACTTAGGGTACAGTCAGAATTCATCTATGGGTGTGAGTATGAACACTTAGGGTACAGTCAGAAATCATTTTGGTTTTGTAAAATGGCAATAATGCAGTATCCTCTCAGGCATATGACCTCTCCAGAAGTTGTGGTTGGTTAGGTTTACTGTACCAGGCATGAATCCACTCCCATTGAGCTGCCCTTCAAGCCAATTACACAGCTATTGGTTGCCCCCAAGATAAAAGTACCACTATTGCCCCATCAGGGATATTCCATCAGGTCGTTTGTTGTGGTTGTTACAGATTTGATAGCTAGGCAGGACTACTGATTGTTTTCTGACCTTGACGGCTTGCATAGCACCTTCTGATTCTATGAGAGTTAGTCCTCCAGGTCAGTTCTGGATCAGTTATTCCAAACCCTGTGTTCTATGTGTGTGGTGTCCTCAGGAGTGAAATCTTATCTTCGAGGTCTGAGAGACAATTGAGGCAATTATAATAACCTCTCTTTTCAGGGAGTCTCTCGGGTCCCCATGACCAACAATTCAAAGAGAAGTTTCCTATGCCTGGCACTAGGATTCTTGTTAAATAATTTATAACTGTTGCAGAAGGAGTATCATCATTCTGTGTGGTATAATTCTATTTAAACTCTGGGTGTGTATGTACATGTACGGTATGTGTGTGTTTATGTATTCATATGTACACACACATATATACTATATGTGTCCTTTAAGTAAGCTCATAAAAAATGTTTCCCTATGGCTTTAGCAAGAATGCTTATTTTTATTTATCTCTGCTTCTCTCCTCTCTCTTTGTTAAAGTTTCCCTGCCCTGTTTTCCTCTTAATGTCCTAATATCCCCAACTCTAGAGTTTGTGCACACACACATACACACACATGCACACGACAGTTTCTATGTTCCTGGTTTCTTCAGTTACTACAAGTTATTGAATCGAATCTAAAGATTCGATTGGGTGCTAGAATCCACAAATAAGAGAAGACCATGAGGCATTTGCCTTTCCCTGTCTGGGTTACTTCACTCAATATAATATTTTCCATTTCTGTCCATTTATCTTCAAATTTCATGATTTCATTTTTCTTTGAAGCTGAATAGTTTCCATTGTGTATGTATACCACATTTTCTTGGCATATACCCTAAGGACTCAATAGCCTCCTACAGAGTTCCCTGTTCAGTCATGTTCAATACTGTTCTAATCACAATAGCTGGAAAATGGGAAAAAAACTTCAGCGTCCTTCAACTGATAAATATATATATATATATAATATTTTTAAATATTCAAAGTAATTTAGAAATTTTTCAAATATAGCTTAGACTCAAAGATCTTCTGCACTGTCCAAAATAAATTAATTCTGTTTGTGAAAACTGCATTTTTGGATTACAGATAATCTGTTGTAAATTATGAAGAGCATGCTGTGTGCTGTGCTGAGAGAGCCAACATGTGAAAACATCTTCAAATCACCAGCTCACTGCATTTAAATCCACCCCAAATACTTGTAATCTGTTGTATAGTCACAACAAAATTGGCTCTGATTACCACCTAATTGAATCTCTCTTTAACTAAATTTGTGCCATTGACTAATGGTGGTGGTATTGACTGCCACTAATTACATTTTATAGTATAAGGCACAGATATTATAATCCATTCATTTACCATCCATTTTCCCCATTCACATGTATCTTAGTGCCTGTTTGGGTCAAGACATTGTTTTACATTCTATGAATATGACAAATGGCCAAAGTTTTTTTTTTTTCAGCAAGCTTGATCTTTTATTTGAGACAATATTTGTAAATAAATAACCTTAACAACACACAAAAGGAACAAAGGCTCTAACCTAAATATAAACAACAGCAATGAGGGCTCATAGAAGGGCAATGTTCTAAGTGAAAAAGAAATTGGAACCAGGTATGATGGCATGCACCTGTAATCACGGCACTTCTTGGGCTAGGGCAGGAGGATGATGGGTCAAAGACAACCTGGACTACATAGTCAGACTTTTGAAAAGAAATGAAAAGAGAGGAGAAGAGAAGAGAGGAGAGGAGAGGAGAGGAGAGGAGAGGAGAGGAGAGGAGAGGAGAGGAGAGGAGAGAAGAGAAGAGAAGAGAAGAGAAGAGAAGAGAAGAGAAGAGAAGAGAAGAGAAGAGAAGAGAAGAGAAGAGAGGAAAGAAAGGAGGCATGGGGATGTAATGGTTTGATGTGGGATGCCCTTCTGCATATGTGTTGTTTTTATGAATAAAGCTGTTGGGGTCAATGGCTTAGCAGAATAAAATCAGGTGGGAAATCAGAACAGAGAGAGAGAGAAAGTAGAGTCAGAGAGACACTTAATAGCTGCTGAAGGAGATAGACACCATGTAGCTGCCCAAGAAGCAAGAGGTAACAAACCATGAGCCTCGTGGTAAAATACAAAATAATAGAAATGGATGAATTTAAGATAGAAGAGCTAGCTAGAAATATAACTGAGCTGTTGGCCCAACAGTATTTTAATTAGTATAGTTTCTGTGTGATTATTAGGGTCTGGGTGGATGGAAAATGGAAAAGCAATTTCCGCTAATAATGGTTCAGTCAGAAAATGCCCTGTTACACGGACATAAGGACCTGAGGTTGGATTGATGGGATGTAATGTATGAGGAAAGAATAAATTTAAAAATAAAATAAAGGTAGACAGCAACTGAATAAAGACACAACATTGACCTCTGGCCTCTACCTGCCTTCATGCACACATGCGCGTACACACACACACACACAAAGCAGGGAGCTATCTATAATACAATAATATTTGGAATATAGAAAACAATTCTCAGCTGGGCAGTGGTGGCGCACGCCTTTAATCCCAGCACTTGGGAGGCAGAGGCAGGCAGATCTCTGTGAGTTCAAGGCCAGCCTGGTCTACAAATTCCAGGCTCCAAAGTCACACAGAGAAACCCTGTCTTGAAAAACCAAAAAAAGAAAAAAGAAAGGGGAAAAAAAGGAAGGAAGGAAGGAAGGAAGGAAGGAAGGAAGGAAGGAAGAGAGAGAGAGAGAGAGAGAGAGAGAGAGAGAGAGAGAGAGAGAGAGAAAGAAAGAAAGAAAGAAAGAAAGAAAGAAAGAAAGAAAGAAAGAAAGAAAGAAAGAAAGAAAGAAAGAAAACAATTCTCTTCTGAAGCATGATTAATGGAAGCTCAGAGACAGATGTTGGGGTTCAACTTGAAGACAAGAAAAGCAATCAGCCAGCCATTGACTCTTACCTCAACCTCAGTCCGAAAATGGCGATCCTGCCTCCAGGAAACTTCAGAATGAGGCTGAGACTGAGAACTGACTCCTCCCATTTTATAATCCTCTCTAGTTCTGGGATTAAGGACATTCACCACTACCACCTGGTGTCTTTGGCAAACTGGTGTGGCTTCTGGGATTAAAGGTGTGTGTCATTGCTGCCTGATCTATAAGACTGGGCTGTTTTACTTTTCTAATCTTCAGGCAAGCTTTATTTATTAAAATACAAATGAATGCCACTACAGTTTCCTAACTCTTAATTTTCATTAAAACTGCATTGTCACACTGTACTACTGTGGCTTACAACCTTTTTCTTTTTTAAACACAGTCACCCTAACATAACCTGAACAAGGACAACACCAATAGACAGGCTAACATGGATGGAGACAGCTCAGGAGACCTCAGCCCTACAAAGAGAGCTACAGGCAGCTAAAGAACACTGATAATAAGAGAAAGAGTCTTCCCCGGGGAAGAACTCAGCCATTGGTTATCCAATACCAAACGATCAGCCCTGAAATTGTGTGTGTGTGCATACGTGTGCGTGTGTGTGCACATGTGTGTTGTGTGTATGTGTAGCATTATGCATACTAAGTGGGTTGTATTTATGTGTTTAGGAATGTATAATGGAAATATATATAGAGAGAGAGCTATAAATAGAATACATATATAAGTATATATATATATGTATAATGAACAAAGAAAAAAGAACTGAGGAATTCAAGTGAGAACAAGAGGGTACACAGGAGAGTTTGGAGGGATTAAAGAAAAGGGGAATATTGTATACTTACTGCAATACATATGTATGTATATATATATATATATATATATATATATTCCAAAAACTAAACAGAATGAATACTAGAATAGAAAGTATCAATGAGTGCTACACATGATAAGAATTTCAAGGAATGTCTGGACACTGGGGCAGGGATCGCAATGTTATCTTCCCCAGAGATTCAAAGTCAATAAACACGCTGGTATTTTCCATGTGATCCTAACCCTTATGTGACTGCTGCTATTGCTCTTAGAGACAGCATTGAACTCTCACTATGCAGTGTGATGATTCCTTCTGGGCTATTTGCAATGGAAGCCTTTTTTGCAAACATGCACAAAAATTCAATTTCTTAATATTTTCTCGTAGCTAAATCTTCCTTAACCTATCTCAGTGTGGGCTCCCTCTAAAGTACAGTCCCTGAATTTCTCTGCAGGAGGGGAGGGACAGGAAACGGTACTGAGAATTGCCACTCTCAGAATCAATCATTTGGAATGTTTGACAAACAATAGAAACACCTTTTAAAATAAAATGCTCAATTTCTCCTTTCGTCTTTCTCTCTCAGCTGCCTGTCTTGTGCTCGGCTGTATGATTTTCCCGGATGGCTGGGATTCGGATGAAGTAAAACGGATGTGTGGTGAAAAGACAGACAAGTACACGCTTGGGGCCTGCTCCGTCCGCTGGGCATACATCCTGGCTATCATCGGAATATTGGATGCCCTGATCCTCTCATTTCTCGCGTTTGTGCTCGGAAACCGACAAGACAGCTTGATGACAGAGGAACTGAAGGCAGAAAACAAAGGTAAGATTACTTAAGGGACTCTCAGTGGGTACCTCAAGCACAAAAAATAACCCCAAACAGCAGCCCTCTCACTCCTGCCCACCAAGTCCCTTTCCCTGCAGTTCTCATTGGCCTTTAATGCTCAGGATTCTAGACTTCACAGACTCAAGATGTCTGCAAGACTAAAGTATAACATTGCATCTCCTTATCCCTCGGAGGCACTCTAAGTCCATTGTGACTGTTTAAGTATTTTTCCAGATTCTTCTTCCCTCTTTCTCTAACACCTTAGCTGTCAAGAGTAAATGACTAAGAGGCAGCATTGGGGAAGGGGTATCTATATGATTGGATGGAATGTGCTTCCTCTCTATGGATACGGCTGATTTCCCAGACTGAAATGAAACCCTAAGAAATCTCTCACAACCCTCACAATCACTGGATCTGAATTCAAACTCATCCTGTCAGAGAGGGAGGGGGGAGAGAGAGAGAGAGAGAGAGAGAGAGAGAGAGAGAGAGAGAGAGAGAGAGAGAGAGAGAGAGATTCCCACACCAAGTAGTTACGGAGATTATGGTAGCACCCCAGTTGGCTGGACTTTTCAGTGTATTATCTGGGTAACCAACTGCTCAGATTTCTTCTCAAAAGGAAATTGAGAGAAAGAACAGGACATTGACAGGTGTCCTAATGTACCGACGTGAATTAGAGTAGGCAACTAAGTGTTAGTGTGTCATTATTCAAGGCAAATCTCGTAATTTTTCTTCCACACTGCTAGACCTATTCTTTTGGGTAGAACTTTAATGACAAGAATTTGTTATAGTCTTAGATTGGTTTGGTGGGTTTAATCTCTATGAGGTTGGGGGTTCCTTTTGTTGGTGGTTGGTTGATTTTTGAGATAAGGTCTTGCTCTGTAGCCTAGACTGACCTCACACCCCGATCTTCCTTTCCTGACACAGTCTCCTCAGCCCCTAGACTGAGCCACGTGCCTGACTTTGCATGTTATCTTTAATCTCCAAGTTTTGCAGTTACATTATCACCTTCAGGTGGGTGGCTCCTTCTAGCTTTTTGTCCCTAATAAGAAGCAAAATCCATCCTTGAATTATAAAATTTAGATATTACTTTAAGTAGGTGTTAATTTGAAGCATCCTTCACTATTTTTGACAAGGTCTCTAATGTAAGCATATATTATCCGGTACATGAACATCTCAGGTAATGGCCACACAGCAAACTTCACAGGCAGCCATCACTGCCCATGCTTGTAAAGTAGGAACATAAAAAAGCAAATGGAGCCATTGTGCCTAAGAATGCAGCAGACACCCAGGAACGCTCACCCCCTGGCTTATAGACACTGCATGCATTCTTTACTCAATCCTACCAAGCACTCTCTAAGCACAAAAATAACTTCCACAGGAAATGCTTTTAAAACTTCCCCAAAACAAAACTACTAGGGTTGGAGAGATGGCTCAGCAGTTAAGAGCACTGGCTGCTCTCCCAGCAGACCCAGGTTCAATTCCCAGCACCCGCATGGCAACTCATGACTGTCTGTAGCTCCAGTTCCAGTGAATCTGACACCTTCACACAGAGTATACACAGGCAAAACACCAATGCACATTAAATAAAGAAATCTTAAAAAAAAAAACTTTCCCTCAGACTTACCCCTTCTAGATTTAAAAAACATTCAATATGAAGATAACAGCTTTAATTTTGTTTATACTACAGATTTAGTCCTTCCTGTGCATTCGTTAGTCACTTTTATAAACTTAATTATTTTAAAAAAAACTTTGCAAATAAAGAAAAATATCACACACCAAAATTAACCAGACCCAAAGTCTATACAACATAATGAATTCATATACAGTTAGAATTAGCACTCTAGCCGGGCGGTGGTGGCGCACGCCTTTAATCCCAGCACTCGGGAGGCAGAGACAGGTGGATCTCTATGAGTTCGAGGCCAGCCTGGTCTACAAGAGCTAGTTCCAGGACAGAGAAACCCTGTCTCAAAAAATAAAAAATTAATTAAAAAAAAAGAATTATCACTCTAAATAGAAGTTGTGATGCATCACATTAGATTTAACACATTCAGTTTTGAATATATTTTATGTGTTTAGCCAACACCAAAAACCAAAAAAAAAAATCCATGATAAAATTAAAACTAGAAAAAATAACTTTATATTCTCTTTCATAACTTTATCCATTACCAGCATTCAGGACTTTCTCACCTCCTAATGGTCAAACTTCTCCCTTCCCATCATGCTGTGCTCCCTTCCCATCATGCTGTGCTCTCACTGTTTTCACATGTACAAACATACTAGTCATGCACTTGTTGGGTGGCGCTCATGTCTGTCTCTGTGGTCTGTCAGATACACCCGGTTTTGTCTTCTTCGCTTCATATTTAGTAGTAAGTGTAGCTCAGATCTGCCAAATTACCTTTCTGGAAGTAGTGAGTTATGACTACTTTGTTCTGCAGATACTCGAATTCCTCCAGCCTCTAGTAATGGGCCAGAATGCTATGTGTTCCTTTAATGTTCAAAGTTACACTGAAAACTTTTGACTTCTCAGATCTTCTTTGACCACAATACAAGAGAATTCAGAAAAAAATATAGTTTAAAGTCGGCAGCCATTCATAGGCCACAGATCAGAGAGATCCATAGAAGTGCAGAAAGCACAAAGCCATATGACGAAACATTTCAATTTCTCAATCCAAACTC
This sequence comes from Chionomys nivalis, assembly GCF_950005125.1. Lineage (NCBI taxonomy): Eukaryota > Metazoa > Chordata > Mammalia > Rodentia > Cricetidae > Chionomys > Chionomys nivalis. Next base: position 16,585,969 of record NC_080111.1, on the reverse strand, counting down.
CTTAATGCAAGACTCTGGGAAGATAATCAAAGCTTTTCTATACACTGTATTCCTATAAATCAGGTCAAGATTTCTAAGCTTTGTGTAAAATTTAACCAAACCTACATGTTTCTGAGACATGATACAAGATTTGCTGTTCCTGTACAACCTTTGTTGTTTGTTATTATTTAATAATTTGTTCAAAGTTCAAACTTCTGAACTCAGATTATCTGAGAGCAGTCAATGAATCTATAATTAGATATGCATGTACCTAATTTATAATAATGAATAGGCATCCTTACAATTGCATGGATATATTAATATCACTGTTGACTAATTAAAATATTTCCAGTATTAGTTGTTACTGATACAAATACCAAAATGTCTGCTGAGAGGATAAATCTTTGTTTTGGTTCCATGGTAATACAGTGAATTGGTGACAAATGTAGTCCTGGCTCAGAATTTTAGAAGAACCTATATACCCCAGGATGATTTTTGGTTCAAAGGAGCCAGGCAGTGCTATATGTGAAGCCATGACTCAAAAGAGTAAAAAAAAAAAATTTATACATTTTATATCAATATCACTACACATTGTAACATCTTCTATAGTCTCTCAGTGTAATAGTCCACCAGCCATATCAACACACATCTTACAGGCAACAGATGCATAACAAGGAACAAGATACGCCCAGGACATGAGATAGACCACTAAGGACCTTGTCTTCTTTGGGGCTGCTGTAATTCACTCTGCAACCCATCCCCTTCAGTATGTAGAAAAGTCACCAGATAGATCCCGCTTCTTTGTGTATCATTATAGCAAGGATATTGCTTAGAGTCATAAATCCTTCTTAGCAGCTACCCTAATAGGATAAGACAAATAAATCACTGCTACATCAGACACAGAATCAACCGGTAAAAGGAACTTGGTTCTAATTGCCGACCATACTCCATTCATAGGATCTTAAGATAAAAGGGAATAAAAGATGCTACTGGATCGTAAATTAATCACCACGTTATTCCATGAGGAAACAAGGAAGGGGCAAGTCACTAGAAGTCCCCACCTCAGTCAGCCGCAGCCATCTCCCAAGACACATCTCCAGTGTCCTTGCCCCAGGCCCACTTCCATACATCCTCCAGTATTTCTTGAGGCTCTCCTTCTCCAGGGGCAGCACAGATTGAAAGATACCTCAAATGGAACAGAGCGTAAATAGTGGGATGGGACGAAATGAAAACAAAGGCATTTTCCCCTACCTTTAACCAAACTACAGCAGCTGCATTGCTCTGTCTCTGCCTTTAGACAAAGATCAGGCAGCGTCTGATTTACAGAAAATCACAGCTTGAAAGATCCATGTGTTCTAACAGCTTTGTAGCTCAGTGGAAGTGACAGAGGAATTTTTAAAGGGAAAAAAAGGTTCCACTGAAAAACAAAAGGAAATAAAACCAGTTAAATCCAGTTAACCTTGTGCCAGATTTGGCCTACTAGCGGGGGATGGGGGAACAAAAACCAACAAACCGCCAGCCTCTCCTCCTGCTCTGACCAGGCTGTGTGGTCCCTGCACAGGGAATGACAGCGCTAGGCAGGTGTTCCTTCTTGTTTGGCAGTGCAGCAGTGTTATTTCTAAATGAGCCAACCGCGGTCACCATTTAACCTTGATACGCTGTTTAATTGCATATTTTAACACACTGAACTGTGAAGTCAATTTAATTATGTAAAATTAAAGTTTTACCCACATAAAAAGGATTCAAAATGAGAGTTTCGATTTCAATTTCTTTCATTAGCTATGAAAGGATAAATAATTATATTTTCCAGAGCTATTATGCCACGAATATCTCTTTCCTTGTCAGACATCATTTATGAAGAGGTCTGTTTGTACATGGGGTGTGTGTGTGTGTGTGTGTGTGTGTGTGTGTGTGTAAAATCCCTTCTCAGATGATTGAGTCCTCTCTTAGGCAGCCTTGAAGTCATTTTGTCTTTCAGTACTTAAACTGCAGATAAGGAAACTTGATCTAGAGGTGACTCAAGCTATTGTTTATTTATTAAGTGCTTTAAGCCCTTTTTAATGCTATAATAGGGAAGAGAGAATAAATATAGCTTGCTTACTTAATGGAGTAATCCTTTGGGATTTTGATGTTAGATGCTCTATTGTCCTATGACCACACTGTGAGTGACAGTGTTGTATAGTGTAGTAAAAATAAATAAATAAATAAATAAATAAATAAATAAATAAATAAATAAAAGAGCTGTATGAGGCTTCAAGCCACCCAACAGTGGTACTTTTCCCTGACACTAGCTGAGACCAACACCTTAACCCTCCTAGTCCAGGGTTTGTACAAATAGTGTCTGAGGTTCTTCCCAGGACTCAGAGATCTTGGATGGTATAAGCTCCCCCTCTTACAGCCATGAACACAGTAGATACTTTCTGGAACTTGTTGAGAAACAGGGTAAGTCTAAGAAAAGGAAAACTCAAGAGGTCAAGGATGCGGCTCTGTGTACCTTAAGTCTTCTTGTCTCATGTGCAGTCCCAGCAACCTACTCATCACTCTCCTGCTCATTCATAACCACAAAAGCAGATTGAGTCAGAGCTAACAGGTTGTGGCACCATGTGGTAAGCAGGTGGGCACCATGATAGTGACTTGAATATCAGGACAGATATTTCATTTCTGGTCTTGCAGCCTTTGGTCCAGTCCCTGAGCATCTCAGTAAAAGGAAACTAGGTGTAGTGGGAGAAGAGACATGGAGAGGACAACCAAAAGTACAGTGGGAGGTGGGGCAAGGAGAGGACAACCAAAGGTGTGGGGGGAGGAGGGACAAGGAGAGGACAACCAAAGGTGTGGAGGGAGGAGGGACATGGAGAGGACAACCAAAGGTGTGGGGGGAGGAGGGACAAGGAGAGGACAACCAAAGGTGTGGGGGGAGGAAGGACAAGGAGAGGACAACCAAAGGTGTGGAGGGAGGAGGGACATGGAGAGGACAACCAAAGGTGTGGGGGGAGGAGGGACAAGGAGAAGACATCCAAAGGTGTGGGGGGAGGAGGGACATGAAGAGGACAACCAAAAGTACAGTGGGAGGAGGGACATGGAGAGGACAACCAAGGTGTGGTGGGAGGAGGGACAAGGAGAGGACAACCAAAGGTGTGGAGGGAGGAGGGACATGAAGGGGACAACCAAAGGTGTTGGGGAAGAGGAACATGGAGGGGACAACCAAAGGTGGTGGGAGGAGGGACATGGAGAGGACAACCAAAGGTGTTGGGGAGGAGGGACAAGGAGAGGACAACCAAAGATGGGGGGGAGAACGTCACAGGAACTGCTTACAAATGCGCAATTGGAGATTGTCTTCAACAATTTACCATTCTACAGGTAACTTGGGAAACATCTAGAGGTAGAACACTGTCACCCATTCGAAAGCTATGAACCAAAATTACTCATTCACTGTGGTTTGCTCTAAGAGAAGCTTCCTCTGTGACCAGTACCCAACCTCCAGCTGAGGAGATTTGCTCCATTCCAATTAGTTGACTTCCAGTTGAAGTAGCTTAGGAATCTGAGAGCAAAGTCAGAGATGATTGAGTATTCGTGAGTTGATGGTGTTGACCCAACAAACACCATCATCAACTCTGCTCCAGAATCAAAATAGATTTTGCCATTTCAATGCTACTTTTGGTCCTTGAGATAAGGCCTGGAGAGCCAAAAATCTCTCAGAAAATATCGAAACAATTAAAAGAAAGAAAAGAACTAGGAGGTTTGTTATTATTAAAAAGAGGGAGTACAAGAGAAGAAAGCGTAAGAAGGCAGAAGAGGAGAGGAGAGGAGAGGAGAGAGAGAGAGAGAGAGAGAGAGAGAGAGAGAGAGAGAACTTTGAGTTAAACTAAAGTTTCACCTCCATCCCCATCTTCTTCCTCCTCTTTGGCATCTTGTTCTCAAGGGATGAAAACAGTGAACATGGCCAACCTTTATAAAACTCAATTCATGACATATATTTGTTTCTAAGTTACTCTTCTGTACACAGTCTGCTTTCTTTTGTAAGGCAGGATGCCCACGTAGCTTCACCAGTTTAGCATTTGAGCTGCGTTAGTGATGGGTTTTCTCTTTCTAAATTAATATATAACATAAATCCATTCATTGAGACACCTGCTTTTATGTGGAACCAACACCTCTAAACTTAGGTATGGATGTATGGATGTATGGATGGATGGATGGATGGATGGATGGATGGATGGATGGATGGATGGATGGATTGCTTTTGAGACCAGCTGTTGCTGTGCATCTCAGGGTGGCTAGAACTTGTGATCCTCCTACCTCAGTCTCCTGAGTGTTGGGATCGTGGGCATGTACCAACATGTCTGGCTTTAGTCTTTCAATAGATGCAGTCACTAAACTTCTACCGTGATTACACCTATTAAAGCTTTTCTCCAATACACTAACATCTGTCTGTTTAGTTTCTCACTGTTTGATCTTGTTGGCTTACCCTCCTAGCTTCTCTCATAAATGCTGTGCTCTCTGGATTTTTCTTTATGTGCCCGGTACAGAGAAGAGCATAAATGAAGAAAACACTAGTCTTCATGAGTATAGTCCTAGTAAATCCCCAGGAGCCCCAACTTCTCTACTCAATTTTTTCCATGTTCTTAAAACTTTTGTAAAAAACAGACTCCTCCATTCTTACTCTATATCCAATGACTCCATTGTGGGGTGAAAGTGCACACAGAAACAACCACTCATTTCATTTGTCCCTGTGAGGGAAAAACATAGTTGTTCTTCTCATCCTCAACAGAGACAAACAAAATACAGTCATGGAAAATAAATTTGGGCTACTGGCAGAAATGTGTTGTCTCTGGAAATGCTTCTCCAAATCTGCACCCACCTGAAAATAAATCTGTCCATCCTATTTCTTATACTTTAGGGTCTTAAAATTGTGTATTTTTTATGTTATATCCAGTTATAGATGTGCTTAATAAACCTTAGCATTTGTTACTTAATGAATTTAATAAAAATCTTTATGGAAATTGTTAATGTTACAACTTATCTCTGTCATACAAGAAACAGCTTGTTCCTTCATTAACTGCAAAGGAATAAACTCAACTGTAAATTGTCTGTTAGCAATACATATATTTTTAAAAGACTCTACATTCCATTTGCTCAGAATACCTTTTCTATCCTTTTACCTTAAAGTTGTGTTTATTGTTGATGGTTTGATGTGTTTCTTGGAGGCAGGAAAAGGATGAATCTTGTTTTACAATCTGGTCTACAAATCTGTGTCTTTTTCCTTAAAAAAAATAGTACAATATTTTTTTAAAAGATACCACAGGTAGATGGTAGATTAGAACAACATGCAACTCCACATCCTTAACTAAGTCATTTCACTTCTTAGGCCCTTATTTTAAGAAGCAAAGTGCACATTGTATTTATTCCATGCAAGGGGCAACAAACAGTATTCAACTGGACCCCACCAAACACTTCCTATATACAGAATGCATGCATGTCTGTTGATTATCCCTGGAGGTTTCAAAATTAAGTTGGACAGGGCTTATCCTAAGTCTCTTTGATGAAAGCATTTAGTGCTGTGGGTACTGAGTAGAGTTCTGAATCCAGTCCTCTTCTGACATTCACAGACTCATAAAGACACCTTGTAGGGCGATTTCTGTGTAAAATGAGTGAATGCCCGGTGCTGACAGCTGATGTGCACCAGCATCCTTGAAAAATTATGGTTTGATAAGCAGAGACTACTTCCCAAGGACAAATGAACATAGAAATATCCATCATCTGTGAGGCTTTTGAAAAATTAGCTTGTAGAAAACATGAGACTCTATTAGTATCAAACAAAGCAAAGGAGAGAAAAATGATAGACATGTTGTGAACAGAAAACACAAGAAAGGTAGCAGAAGTGGGAAGTCTTTTAATTGTATTAATTTCACAATAAACAACTTAGCGTTTTATATGTATAAATGTCACTGGACTAAGTGCCTTGTAATTACATGACTTTTGTGCACACCTTGGAAGACAGCCAGCAGCAGGTACAGGCAGGTGCTGTATCCATGCCCTGTACTGGCTTGACAAACCATTGCCTCAAATTCACCAGCATGGAATTATAGCTTGACTTGAGTTGATACATTCTCTCAGCTTAACTTGACCTTAGGTGATACACCTAGAATAATCAAGATGTGACAGGAGAAAGCTAGCAAGTACTCTGAGATGTATCTGCAAAGTGATGTACTGTCAGTATCCACAGAGCAAGAGTGACAACCCTGTTAAGAGACGGGGAAGGCAGAATTCACCCAAATCCAGGAATGAAAGCAGCTGTGATGTGCATGTCAACAACCCTGACAAGTGTTCTGATGGAGCAGTTAGACAAATAGCTTCCTGGAGAGAAGCCAAATGGAGGAGGCCACGGGCAGGCTCACTAAAAGCCAGAACCCTATAAGGACAGGGTAGGTCTTCTCCAAAGAAAGTCTAAAATAACTATCTCTTGCACAAGAGAAGGTGGCAAGTTCAGAAGTTCCATATGCAAACTCCATCTCCTGACCTGACATCTCCTCACCAGAGGCTGGCCTTTTGGTGCCAACATATAACACCTCAGACATTCTGTTAGGTAGGAGAGGGGTAGTTGAGGGTGATCCCAGACCTAAGGGATGCATCACAAAGAGCCTGTGTGTGTTGACCCTAGTAACAGATGAAGCTGATTTTCCCTCTTTCAGGAAAATGCTCTAAAAGTGTGAGCAGCTCTAGTATCTTGGTACTTGGTAGATTTTAAAGCATTTCTGATGTAGCATTAAAATTCAACACTCTTCTCACTTCTATTGGGAATCAAACTAAAGATATGTTGATGAAAACAGGAGAACATTTAGACAGTGAAAGCGCTAGTTCCTTACAATCATCTGGGAAGGTTTCAAAGTTTTTCTAGTTCAGGGTCTCATCCTGGAAATCCTTATTCTTTTGGCAGGAAGTGGGTCCAGGTATGAGAGAGAACTCTTTAGAAGATACTAATATACAGTCAGAGTTGAGGAAAATAGGGTTTTCCACATTCCTTCCCCTGTAGTCGGATGTTTCTCTTCTACCTACCTCTTCTCAAATACCTGGTAGTTGCTTCCCAAGCAATTGACTTGGAGGTTTAATATTACTTATAAATGATCAGCCGATAGCTCAGGCTTATTACTAACCAGCTCCTACATTTTAAGTTAGCCCATATTCCTTATTTATGCTCTGCCACATGGCAGTGTCTTTATTAGCATGATTAACACTCATCCTCTGCTCCCTCTGCATCTGGGCTGGTGACTCTTAACCCTGCCCTTCTCCTTCCCATCATTCTTAGTTTGGTCACCCCACCAGCTTAATAAAACCAGTGTTTTATTAAACCAATTTGAGTGACAAATCTTTGCAGTATACAAGAGGATTATTATACAGCATTCCCCCCTTTTATTCTAATTAAAAAAGGTTTCAACCTTAATATATTAAAACTACAACAAAAACAGTTAAGTAAGAATTGTGGTATCAATATTTAATTTGTTTGCATTTGGCAAAAATAAAGAAAACACTTATCTATCCTGTCTTGGTGAGTCTACTGCTTTGTATCTAATTTGTTTTCAATTGTAACTACGGAAAACTATAATTATAACTATTTAGACTTCAACTCCATGCAAGAAGTGTGAAATCTTACCTAATGACAGGGACATCAGGCTACCTGGACAGTTACCTTAAGTTCTTCTGTGATGTTGGGGCATTCAACTCTGGCCTGCAGGCCTAGCATGTCTGACAGATTATCCTGTGAAGCAGAGGATTTTGAAAGACGATTATGTCTTGTCTTGGCAAAGTTCAGCAGTTACCTTTCTTGTGTCCTCTTGGTCCAGTTTGGACAGTAACTGTCAGTAATTGAGACAAGGGTAGTTTCTTTGTCCATATACCTAGTTTTGTCATGAAGAAAACAAATTATACATGGATTTTCTTCAATACCCATCATCTTCTCTGAAGTAGATTGGTGCTGCCAGGAGAATTCCCCTAAAGAAGAGACTGAGGCTGAGGAAGAGGAAATGAAGAACATCTCTCAATAGGAATTACTATAATTGAGATCATTTGGGGGGCTATGACCTAGGTAAGCTTCATTCAGTAATAAGCTAAAACATTCACCTCTCTAAAGAGTTCATTACAGGATTTTTTTTGGGAAATAGTTCTCTTCTAGACTAGGGATTTGTCACCTACTAGCTCTGAAAACTTGGAGAAGTCTAACTTTTTTCATCTCTAAAAAACATAAAAAGAACCTGACTTATAGGAATTCTGTGGGGGAAATTGAGGAAAAGTATATAAAGTGTCATAATGTCTAGTGTCTAATGGGTATTGTTATTATTTGTCCTTTATATTTCACAAATAGTGCTTTGTGCCATGGAGTCCATGACCCTAACTACTTTGCCCTCCTGTTTCTCTTTGCTCCCGACTACTCTTATTTTTAATGGAGACCCTTTAATATATGGGGTTTGCTTCTTCCACTTGCTTAAATATGATTTTATCATCTTGTAGCTTTGTGGGGTTTTTTTTTTTTTTGATTTTGTTGTTGGTGGTGGTGTTTTTGTTTTTACTTTGTATTGTTCTGTGTTTGTTTGTTTTACCAGAAGTACTTGGTTTTACTCTAGGACTCAGGCTACCTAGACTCTGGTTCTTGATCACCCAAACAGTGTCAAGTGTGGGTTCCACCTCACAGAGTGGGCCTTGAGTCAAATCAAACAACAGTTGGTTACTCCATTGTAACTACCATTGGCCTAGCATAATTTTCAGGCAGGACAGATTACAGATCAAAGATTTTGTGGCTGGGTTGGTGTTTACTTTTCTAGTTTAGTAGCCTACAGAGTACCTTACAGTGTCATAGATATTGCATAACTTTAAATGGAGACTAATTAGGTAGATTGGATGTTTTTCTGTGCAGTCTTCTCACATATGCCTATATCTACAGAAAGGAGGAATCAAAAGGGTACTCTCTGACAACATTTATTCCCCTACAGCCTTGCTAGCCACAAAACTCAAACCATGTAATTATTTTGGTGAGTTCAATGACAGTGCCCAAGGAGAACACTTGTTTCCCAGATAAAAATGTGGCTTCTCACAATGTTACTCATTTTCAACCCAGCTGAGAATTCCTTTGCAGTCTAGCCAGACAGATGAGGAGCAAAGTCAAACATTAAAAATATCTAAAAAGGTGTCTTTCAGAAGAAGTATAGAGGAGAAGTTCTTCCCACTATGAAGCAGCAGAAAAGACAAAACCTTCTAAGGCAGGGGATCTATCATTTTAGCTCATCCACTGAACAATAAAAATTTAACGTCAACCTGTCTATTAGGTCTCTGTGTTTAGGCTCAAAACACATCTTTATTTTTTCACCATAAACATTTCATATAAAAAAAGCTGCATGGAATAAATATAAGTAATAAAAGTTTTATTAGAAGTTAAAATAAATCCTAGGAGAGTCTACCTCTCCAAAACCTCTTTCTCCTCGGCTGTCGCTCAGGAGTATAATCTACCACAATTCTTCTCTTACCAGGCAGTTTGCATCCACTCAGTAGCATCTACAGCAAGCCATGTGATTATCATCATTATCATCACAAGAACCTAAAACAATATATAAACTTAAAAGCTAATATTTTCATATTATCCTTATCCAATGTGCATTTTATACTTTAGTTTGTCTCAATTCAGGTATGGCTAGTAGTTCTGTATAGTACAGCACAGGCACAATAAACAAATGACACAGGAATATTTCATTGAGAAATATTCACAAGCCTTCAAAAGTACTCTTAATTATCTATAAATGTTGGTAACTAACTCTTATATGTTTTCAGCAGGAATTCAGCTTCAAGTAAAGGAAAAAGAAAAGAAATAGTGTAATTTGAGCAGCTAGTGTGAAAACAAGGACTTACGTCATCTTATTTGCCCAACAGCACAGCGTATCTAGGAGCACAAAAGATGACCCATATTTTGTAGAGAAGAAAGTTAAGGTTTGTAGACTCAAGGACTTGCCAAAGTCATTCAGCCAATGGTAGCAAAGCCAGGAGGAAACTCAAGCCTGGCTGCTGAGCCCTGGTACTTCTCACCATTCTCATACACTGCTGGGTAACGGGGTTCTCAGACTGGGAGGCATCTAAACCAAGAGAAAGATGTCTGTAAAAGAATTGGTTGTTGGGCAATTACTGATTCAGCAAATCAGAATGGAGCCTGGACATCTGTATTTCTACCAAGTCCCTGGGAGATGTTAATACTAAGAGCCCACAGGTCATAGTGAAAGTCAGCTGTAGATACTGGATCTGATTACTTACATAGGAGTCAATATACTTTAATAATTACCTGCACTTTGGAAAACCAAACTTGGATTTGTTGATCTATTCCATTGTTCCCTTTTGTCAGGCCAAGCTGGCTGTCAAATAGCGCATGTGGAATGGGAGCACCCATTAGGAACCCCCCTTTTTCATTTACAATTAATCATTGAACTAAAGTCTTTTATTGCAATAAGGAAGCATTTACCTCTTCACTAAATTCTCTCAAACAAGAAGAAATAACTCATGGGAATGTCTTGTACCTTGTGGACATTTGGTAGTCTTTCTCAGACTATACACACTTTCAAGTCATTACTTTTGGAAAGTTGATTTAGCATTTCTTATAGGGTATAGTTACATCACAAATAATTTCCTGGTAAGGTTTTTTATTACAAATAAATGACAGTCACTGCACAGTGCTACAGTTTATAAAAATCCTATCTGAGTGTTAAATTTAACGTGTCATATTTTAACTACCCCTGCTGTGACAGAGAAGCAACAAATTTCACCTAACTATAAGTTCTCCCTCTTCTCGATTTATTAAGTGGCTTGGAGACAATTTCAATCTTCCTAACCATTGACCTCTGGTCCTTACACTCCTGCAAGAGCCATCCTTTTCATTCCTCATATTTATTTCTAATAACTTTAAGTCTTTTCTTTTATCATAACTGCCAAGCCTTGTCAAAAAAAATAGATTACTTGCACCTAACGTGAAGCCCATCTTAGTATAAGATGACGAAGGACCCAGGTGTACTACTGGGACAGGATCGGGTCAAACTGATATTAACACCAATAATTGAAGTCATCTTTAATAGATGGCGCATCAGAAAGATGGGGAGCATCATTGTGTTCAAAGCTGAAAAGAAAAGAGACAGGCTGTGTAGGGTTTTCAGTCATCTAAATAACAATGTAAATGAGAGTGAAGGGTGGGCACCAGCTGCAGAGACCACCTGGGGGTCTCGTTCACAGCGTGGATCGGCCTTTCACAGCTCATGCTTTAAGACTTTCTTCATCAGAATGGGATGTAACTGATGTTAGAGGAGAAGGGTTAAGATTTTTATGATAATTCATTCTTGTAGCTCTCGCTGCTATGAGGAAAAGGGCAGGGTTTGGGTGTGTTTGGTTACTTTTGTGACAGAAGTAATTTAAGGAGAAATATATATTTATGTGTGTGTTTGTGTGTGTATATATATATATATATATATATATATATATATTGGATTATGGTTCCAAAGAATTTTAGTCCATCAAGACAGAGAAGGCCTGGTGGGACACACATCACATGAGACAAGGAGGTAGAGAATGAGTGAGACCAGAATTAGAAGCCAGGTATAACCCTCAATGGTCCACCACCAGTGACCTAATTCTGACATCTAGGCTCAGCCTCCAAAAGTAGTGCCATCTGCTAAAGAACAAAAAATCAGAATGTGATTCCTATAGGAGCATTTCAGGTTCAAACCGAAGCAGGATGCACCTGAATAAAAGAAACAGAATAAGGGCTACCCCAGCTCAAACATGTCTCTCAAGATCCTTGACACTTCTTCTCAAAACCTTCCCCCATATTTTGCCCATAACCACTGTGTTCTGCTGTGTGTTTGGGTTTGCTTCCAGAGGAACTTACAGAAAGAAAGTTTGGAAATGAAAAAAAAAAAAAAAGGAAACACCAGAGATTTAAAAATTGGATATCAAGAGTTCTTCATCTTCATTACACAGTTCAAAAATGCATAATCCCTTCATTTGATTCAAAAGCAGGTGGAAGAGTCTTAGAATGAATTTTCTCAGGTCAGCAGCCTGCCAGAATTTCCATTTAATTTCACCTTGACACAGCTTTCTCAGCCATTGAGCAAAGCCTAAGCTCTGGACAAAAAAAAAAAAAACATAGAATAATGCGTTCCAGCCCTTTTGCAAGCCATATTAGGAAGCAGCCATTTGTAGAGCATCATGAGATGTGCTTTATAATCTAGCTACAGGTCTTTGCTTATGGCAAAGAACTTAGCAAACTTTCATGCCTGTCAACCACCTCGAGATCTTGTGAAATGCAGGCAGTGGCTTGGGAGATTCTTCGTGTCTAATATGCTTCAAGGATACAAATACAGACAAACAATTCTGTTTCATATCTAAGAATATCAGCTTGAGTGAGATGGTTAGGATCCAGGATCTAAGACTTGATATGGTCAATGGAATAGAAGAAGAAGACAAGGAATTCAGGTAAGAAGAGGAAAAGACAAGGGGAAAGCAGTGAGACTTGGCATCCTGACAACAGCGTGACAGGTAGTAGTCCATGCAAGCAGTAGAAATTGAGATGCCCTGGTCATTGAAGAAATGGTGCATGCATTGGACAGCTATGCCAACAGGCAGCTGGGAAACCTAACTCTGAGTAGCAGTCATTTAATCACATAAGAGAAGAAGAGACAAAGGAGGAAATGGGGAGGACAGAGAAGAGACACGGATTCTGATCAGGACAAATGGATGTTAAAGAATTGAGATAAATATCAGAGCAAAGATAACCACATAAGGATTCAGTTCCAAAGCCAGTGCTTCCAAAATGTAGTAGAGCTCAGAGATATGGAAATTCAGACCTAAAGAAATTCACATCAGTATGCATGCGCTGTTCTGCAAGCCTCTGTTATGAAGGCCGCTGTATGCATTGTTTCATATCATTTTCAAGATTTGTACAGAAAACATGTCTATTCCATTTTAAAGAAATGCCAAGATTCAGAAAGATCCCTTGTCTGACCTAGTAATAGACAGAACCAATGATTCATTGGTTGTGCTCTTTCCAAGTCCCTGAGCCAGTTTAGCAACCATAGACAGAATCACCTGAATACCATGCCTCTCCCCAACCCAAGTCAAGAAGGTGAATGAATAGATTAGTGCTGCTCACAGACCTCATCAGAGGAGTCTGTACAGTGGGTGGCAGTTAACACAGAAATTTACAACTCATCAAAAGGAAGAGAATAACCATTTGTAGAGTGCTCAGCCACAAAAGGAATATTTCTGTTACACCCTCTCCCCCAGGGCTTAGGGACTATCACTGAAGAGAGAACAGAAAGATTGTAAGAACCAAAGATCCAGGAGGACCAGAGTTAAACAGTATCTTCTGCACATGATAAGACTACTGTACTTGGGAACTCACAAAAGCTATGGTTGCCTATATGAGACCTGTACAAGATCAGGCCAATCAACATTGCAGAATGGAGAGGTAGGGAAGCTCATGAGCTCCCATCCCTTCCTAAAGGTATAGTGACAGTTAAAGACTTCTGATGAACAGTCAATTTCACTGATTTGCTTTTCTTTAAGTGTTTAGACTCTGGTAGGTCAACCATACTCCAATGGATGCACCACAACCATGGACTATTTTTTAAAAAGGGACACAAGAATGGATCTGGAAGGAGTTTGAGGAAGGAATAGGGATTAATAATACCAAATTTGTATGCATATGAAATTCTCAAAATATTAAAATAATACATCAAAAATAAATGAATTTATTAAAAATAGTAATAAGGTAGGTAAGCGTTCAGTGAGACCCTGGATCTGAACTAAAGACAGTAGAGGAGAGACCTGATAAAAGCCTGTTGTTTACTAAGGTTAGAATTTAGTATTCTCTTGCTAGAAGTAACTCTATCTCCATGTTAACTATTCTATGTTTATCTCATGTTATGTGGAACGTATTCACATTTTAAACTCTGGGCTTTTCAATAAATCATTGTGATTAAAAAAAAGGGGGAGGGGACAGTAGAGAGACTGTCAAAGTCACAAGGTTACAGCCTTAACCATAACTTTTCATTTCTGAGGTCATCACCATGGGATTTAATCTTACACCTTGTTCCAAGTCTCTAGTGCAATATATCCAAGAGCCTGTGAATCATATGACTATGTTCAAAGTAGTCTTGAGTTACTTGAACAGGAATTAACTGGACCTGGTTTAGGAAAAAAAGAAAGCAAGGTAGATATGGCAGGAGTGTGCAGATTAGCTCACCCAGTTCCGTTGTTTCTCCACATAGGCTATGCCTGCTACAGCCTGCAACCCTAGAGACAGCACTACTCAGACTCCTTGAACTATCTATGTGTACCTCACCTGGCTTCCACAAAATAAAGTTCCCACCAGATGTAGGCCAGGTCTAATTGTAGGTGAGGCAACTCTGTGGCTGTTTAGGCTTAAATTTCTCCCTGGTAAGGATTCTAACAACATCGGTTCAATTGTAAAGCTGAAGACTGAGGGAGCACCTTTTTGCTTCTCCAACTTTTTAGCCAGGATGAAAACTCCTTTTCTGAACCCATTCTGTAGAGTTGTTTAGTTACTTTGGAAATCTGCCCCAACTGTTGTCCTCCAGTCTTCTCCTCTCCCTACAAACAACTTTGTTAATAACCTAATTTCTGGATTAAATCTCTGTTCAAACTAGCTAGAGTAGAGCCTGTTATCTGCAGCTGAACCTTAACCTTGACTAATTCAGAAGGAATTTACAGTAAGGCTTTACAGAGAGGACCGCTAGAAATGGACCTCCTAAGGAAGTCTGCATTTGTGTGCCTCTTTCTATGTGAAGGGGTGCATGTTCGTGTATATATGGGTGCACATAAATGTGTACATGTAGGTATACACATGTGTGTAGAGGCTGAAGATCAGTCTCAAGTATTATTGCTTGCATGTTGTCCACCTTGTTTTTGAGAGGAGATCTGAGGTTCACCAATCCTTGAGTCTCCGTCTCCACAGCATCGGAATTACAAGAATCCCACTGCAACCAGCTCTTTGAAGGGTAGAAAATATCAAAGTCTTCACGCTTGCACACCAATCACTCACTGACTCACCTTTCCCAGCACCCACTTGTGTGTATCTCCTTCAGCCATCTTCATTCCTCTCTAGCAGTACCTGCTTTCCCCACCAACCAGTTCTTTAGATGATTAACTTTGAGTTCCTTTCTATTTGACACATACTTGTCTAAAAAATAATAGATAGTACTTTAGAGGAAACTCTGATTGGCTTACTTTGGGAACGGGTATGCACTCTGGTTCAATTATTTCAGTTGTAAAACCCTGTGAAGCTTTTTAGTAGTTTAATAATACACACTTACAATTAAGTAGATTAGCTTTCATACAGGTTATCTAACTTGTCTTAAGCCAGACACTGTTAAGTAGAAGATTCAAAAATCTTGTCACCTGACCTCAAATCCCAGTTCTCATTTTGCTGAGTCATCGCTGCTTTTCGGTATTCATAATTTTAAGTTTATAATGTGTTTTCATAGTCCCAGTCTTATTTGGTCCTTCCAAGACTCCCATTATTATTGCTATCCCACTTGTAGACAAGAGAATGGATGCTCACAGAAGTTGGGTGACTTTTCCGGATCACATATTTTATTCAAGCTCACACCAAATTCAAATCTCCATCTTTCAGTTCTTAGATAAATCCGTGTCGGGGTGAACATGGGGGAAGTTAAAATAAAAGTGGAGTTTGATCGCACAGGGTAATAGATCAGAATTCAAATCCATTCCCAATAAGAAGAAAGCAGGATGACGCCTCATTTGAGTTTGGTTTGGTTTTGATGAAATGGTTAGGGAAATTTCTGTTGGACATTTATAGTCCCATAAATCTAAAGAAACAGTGGGGTTTATACCTCCTCCCAGATATAAGCAAGATTTTCCTTAGCATGATAAGAAAGATTATCACTCTAACAGGCTACTAAGAAGCCTACCAATAAGCATATCAGAAATAGTGATTGGATGGCTTTTTCCCCCAGAGTTTAAGACCCAGTACAGACTGTATCTGTTGATTCACCATTTAGCCAAAAGATTTATGGTAGTTTTGCTAATCTATGAAGAAATAGCTAGATGATCTCCAATTTTAATATACCTTAGAAATTGCTTCTACTGGTTGGGGAGTACATTAGCACAAAGCACTCATTCTTGCTTCTTGCTATCTTTTCAACCTAACTTTTTAAAAGAAAGTCATTTCCCTGAAGAGAAGACAACATTTCCTGCCTCATCTTTACCTAATGGCTGTTGAGCTGTTAGCGTGAATGAAGTGTAATACCAAGTGTGCAAAGGAACTCCCCCTCAGTATTCAAGAGGACTATTTGTGGAAGACTGAAGCAGATATCCAAACACCCTTCTGATTCCCCTACTTTGGAAATTTGTCAAATAGAAGAGGAGGAGTAGGGAAGGAGAGGAGAATGAGGGGGGAAAGGGAGAGGCAGAAATGAATGAGACAGAAGCGTTACTTCCGTCTTCTCTCCTCCTGGAACTATCTCATTTCTTCATTCTGATCTCTATTTTCCTGTGTTGTCGCTGCACTCAGTTGACTTAGTCTTAGACGTTGCTGGAAATGCTTTCCTCCTCAGTGAGAAGAAGTGGAGGTAAGCGGTCAAGATCTCATTGGCCTTTTGTGAACTGACGTCACACTGCACTCTCTGGGAACTGAAAACAGCTCTCATCGCCCGCCCGTGTTTGCATAGTGAAATCGGCAGACCTGGGCTTGGGCCTCCTTCAGCACACAGCTGAGGTGTTCTGAGTTATGCTGTATGAGATATCAATGTAAAGAATTCCCAAGGCACAGGGCAATGGCAGGATAACCAAAAGGAGTGTCCCAGTGGGGGCCCAGCACCAATAGTGTAGCAGAAACCAGAGGCCTCGAACCTGATGGATGACTCTTTACAATGAACATTTGCAAGTGCAAAATTATGGACAAAAGGGTCTACTATGTGACTCACGATGTCACACTCTAGCTTCTATGACAAGCTCCTCCCTTTTCTTTTTTTTTCTTTTTAATTTTATGGGGGGAGGGGGCTGCAAGGGCAGAGGGCAGATACTCAGGGATGGGAAATGAATGGAATCAAAATGCATGATGTGAAAGATACAAAGAATAAACAAAGAGAAGTTTAGAAAATTCCCAAGGGTGCTTAGTGTCTCCTTGTCATCCATCCATACTTCCCAGCAAGAAGAGTCTGTCCTAATTAGGTGGCTGGTTGAAATCCCACAACTGGCAGTTGTCAGATGAAAAGAAATGGGTCTAACAAAGCCCCTGGCACAAAGCAACTGGGCTAACTTGTTTCCATGAAAAGAACAGCAGACCCTCCTTTCAGAAGACAAGTTTGCTGCCAATTTCTGTCAAGCTGAAAAGTCCTTTTCCAGATAGTGTAGTGTGTGGCGCTCTGCAGTTGACTGCAGCACTTCATACAAATGTGAATCAACCAAAGCAGCCTGTGTGTCGATAATCACACGCACACATGTGTCGATATTCACATGCACATGTGTGCCAGGGCAAAACATCCAGCCTGCTGAATCTGCAAACTATCAAACACAATATTATTATTGTATCAGTCGATAATCAACATAGAATGAGATTGTTCTTTGTCATTTCAGAAGGAAGTAGATATATGGATATCATTTTAAACATTCCAAGCATTTCTCATTAAATACTTTTACTATCCAACCAGTAAATAAAACTGAGGCTTCAGGTTGCTTTAAAGCTAAATTGAAGGATGTCCATGAGTGCTCCCCATGTGAGAGGAAAGAGGTCAACAAGCATATATTCTTGTTCTCATTAAGGACTGACCAGAAAGTAAAGCCCTGTTTCAAAAAAAGGAACAAGCAAAAGCAGCTACTTTTATTTTGTTAAAACTGTTTCTTTGCAATCTTTCTGTAATAATTATAAAGATTGAAAAATTGACCAATGACACTGATACTTAAAATATCTAATTTTATGTTCATATTCTCAAAAGACTGAAAGAAAATAGACCGAAATGGCACAGATGTAACAGGGGACCAGGGACTGGCAACTATGTAGCACACATGCTTCAATTCTCCACTTTCACAACCACAGCAGACATAATTAATCAATCCTGATAGGCTTTCACCTGAGCCAGAAGAAAGGTTCAAAGCCCTCAGTATGAGAGAGCTACTAGTATATACTCTGAAGGAAAGGCAGAAGTGCAGCCTGTTTTCTAGACTGCTGCTAGATCCCCTCCTGTGTTAAGGCTGTTATCTCCTCCTCAATAAAATCCCTTTGTCTTTGCAACTATAAATTGTATTGTATGTCTCTTTCAACTTTTCCCTCTTCTGTTGTAGTGAGTTCTTTAAATGTGAATGCTCTTCTTTGTGCTCACTGAAGAACTCCCAAGGATTTAGAACTGTGATTGCCAAGGACTTGGAGCTCAACAAATACTTACAGGATGAATAAACATTAATTTAATATTTTAAATCTTTTGTTTGTACAGAATTTTCAGTAACCCATCTTCTCTGTAACAAAATCTCCCCTTTATGTGGGATTCCCCTCTGTATGCTGTGAATACCATTGGTTAATAAAGAATTTTGCTTTGGGCCTACTGCAGCGCAGAATAGGGCAAGGCAGGAATTCCAAGCAGATAGAGAGTAGGCAACGTCAAATGAGATGCCATGTAGCCACCACAGGAGACAGACTCCAGACACCAGACAGACAGAACCTTACCAGTAGGCCACAACCACATGACAATACATGGATTAATGGAAATAGGTTAATTTAAGATACAAGAGGTAGCCAATAAGAAGCATGAGCTAATAGGCCAAGCAGTGTTGTAATAATGCAGTTTATGTGTCATTATTTCAGGTCTGAATGGCTGGGAAACAAATGAGCAGCCTCCTTCTGCAGAATGATGCCTACCATCTGGGGCATTGATCCACATAAGACTTAAAATAGCTTAAAAAAAAGAGGACTTCTAGAGCCATGAAAATGGGAGTGTAGCTTCTTGATAGTCATACTTTTTTTTTTTTGATGGGTTCTGTTTGCTGGCCCCAAGCAGAAGTGCCACAACTCCTTTAAGAAAAGGTTTACTGACTCAGCATAAGAAACAGCAGCTTCCTGGTTCAGGCAGCATGAACTTCAGGCAGCAACTTTTTTAGGAGGCTGAGCACTTGAATGGGGTTTGTGGGGAGCATGCTGCAAGTCACTTGGTGGCAGCATGGACCAACTGGTTGCCAGAGTTGAGGCAGTGAAGATGGCTCCCACCTGGTAGTCTCAGAGGCAGTGAATGGACCTCCACAGTGAACAGTCCATGTTGGACTGGGCAGAGCCAAAAGGCAAAGCAGCCTTAGTCCTAGCCACACTGTTTAGCATTTTAAGAAGGGGTCCTGGTCAGAAAAGGATTACAGACATGCAACAAAGACAGACTCAGAGAAAAGCATCTCTAAATGGGTCACAGTATTAGACAAATGTATGTAGGCTTGAGAGAGAAGAGAGTATAGACAGTGATAATATAAAACAGTACAGACAGTCATAGATTAAAAAAGTAAAGATAATAAAATAAATATTAAATTTGTAGAAAAAAGTAATAGAACAAGAAAAATAAGCCATTTAAAGATGGAAAATGCACAGAGAATCTGGATTATTGTGTTTTCTTTGAATTTTTGACTGTGAATGAGCTAAGTACAGAGAAATCTTTCATTGTATGAGCTGCTAAGCTAAGCCAACATATTTACTTTAAAGGTATCTTGACTTCAAAATTTGGGTCAAATGATATGTTGCTTTGGAAAAGAAGTTCTTCTCTTGTTTTCACAGAAGATGAGAACCTGAGGATTCCTTTCAGGTTAATGTGGTTTCATGGACCAAAACTCCCTGAAAGGTCTTTGTGACTGCCCAAAAATACTTGGCCCAACAAAAGCAAGAAGCAGTGTGGAGAGAACTACACCTAAATTCCCAAATATTGTTTATAAATGTTTGTTTACATTTAAGGGGGATAAGCTATACAGATAAATACTTTGCATTGGTATGGATTTTGTTTTATTGAGACAAATTTAAGATCAATTTTGTTATATATATTCCTATTCTTGATTAAAGTATTGTGTTTATACATCTCATTTAAAATATAATGCATAATTAAGAAATATAGATTAATAGATAATAATTTATAATAGTCAAATTTGTAGCCATGTTAGTTAGGTTTTCTAGATATAAAGAGTTATATTTCAGAAAGACAGGTATTCTTCAGACCTTTCAAAGACTACAGAATATGGCATTTAAAATGTTTTAAGAACTTAGGACTTTTCAAGACAGTGAGACACATCTGCTCCTGGCAGCACCAATTACTTCAAGAGGAAGATGGGCACTGAAGAGGCTCCTTATGGAGTTGGTTAGACATTTCAGCAAGAAACTGTACTTGCCTGGACTGCTCGATGGTATACTGTGTGAACTGGACATGCAGGCCCCACAGAAAAATGACTACTGAACTTACCTAAAGATGAGACGGTCCTTCAGGGTTCCTGTTTCATGAAATAGTCTGCCAGACATTCTGCAGGACACAAAGGAAAGTGACTGACAAACTGCCAATATAGGCAGAACTGTCTTTGAAATTTCCTGCTTCATGAATAAGTCTGCCAGGTGCTATGGACCTATAGGCTGAAGATGGATGCCTAGAACAATGTTACAAAAGAACTTTGGGTGACTGTCCAGGCAGTTAGATGTCTCTGTCAATGCTAGATTTTTGGAAGTTGCTTACAATGCACTTTCTGCTCTCTTAGGTAACATTAGATCCTTCTGGGGTCTTGGATGGAGTTGAAAAATAGATAGCTATAGTTATAGTTTTCCTTAGATATGACAAAAAATAAAGTAGATATAAATATTATAACCATAATTCTTGCTTGATACCTGTTTTGTTGTATGTAATTTTACTATGACAAAGTTGAAACCTTCCTTTTTTATTTAAACAGAAAAGGGGAGGTGATGTGTGATTCTTCTCTGTATGCTAAGAATATCAATAGTTAATAAAGGACTTCTTTGGACCTATAGCAGGGCAGAACATAGCTAGGCAGCAAAACCTAAACTGAATGTGGGAATGAGGAAGGCAGAGTAGAGAGAAGCCATGTAGCCCTACCAGAGACAGATGCCGGAACCTCACTGGTAGGCCACGAACCTCGTGGTAAAATATAAAGTACTAGAAATGGATTAATACTAGATGTAAGAGTTAGCCAATAAGAAGTTAGAGCTAGTGGGCCAAGCAGTGATTTAAATAATATGGTTTCTGTGTGATTATTTCAGGTCTGAGCTGCCGGGAAACCGGGAACACACTAGTGGCCTTATTCCAACAGGTTAATTTAAGATATAAGAGCTATTCGGCTAATAGGCCAAGCAGTGCTGCAATAATACAGTTTATGCGTGGTTATTTTGGGTCTGGGCAGCTGGGAAATAAACAAGCAGCCTCCATCTACAAATTCTCCCCATAAAAAGCTACTTCCTGAAAGTATGTGTATTAATTATTTGAGAACTCCATATGATGTGTTTTTGTCATATTTATTTCTACTTCTCCCTCTTATCTTCTCTCACCTTTTTAGCCCTCAACTCCGTGTCGTCTCTCTTTTTAAATAACCTATGGAGTAC
Source organism: Chionomys nivalis (assembly GCF_950005125.1). Classification (NCBI taxonomy): domain Eukaryota; kingdom Metazoa; phylum Chordata; class Mammalia; order Rodentia; family Cricetidae; genus Chionomys; species Chionomys nivalis. Next base: position 16,564,371 of record NC_080111.1, on the reverse strand, counting down.
AACTTGTGCTGGCTACATACTTCTAGTTAGAAAACTAACTCTCACTCCTTGAGACTCCATCAACCATCCGTGGCTTCTCTGCTGGGGCGCAGGCTAAGAAACTCTTTCCCACTCTGTGCTAGAGTCTTGACTGGTTTGGTCCTGCACAAATCTTAAGCAGGCAACCATAGCTGCTGTGAGCTTCTAAGGGTAGAGTTTCTGTCATGTGCGGAAGACAATGTTTCACTCCAATCCTTCTCCCTCTCCCCTTCCATGATGGTCCCTGAGCCTTGAGAAAGGAGGTGATGTGGATGCCCCATCTATAGCTGAGCACTCCACTGGCACTTTTTCTCTGTGCTTTAACCTGCTGTGAATTACTATCTTAACCACCATCCACAAAAAAAAATTATCTTATGATGTCTGACTTAATCACTATTAGAACCTGTTAGAATCCAGACCCTCAGGTGGCCACCAGGACAAGAACACACTCCTGCCCCCTAGAGACAGAAAGCAGCCCAGCTACTTTCACACCCCACAGAGATTGAGCCTGTGATGTAGCCTAGGTCACATATTAACTAAATATGATTTTTCATGAAGAAAGCCCTCCCCCTTCATTTCCATTTCCTAAGAAACCTCAGAAGAAGACACCTTGCCTTGTTTCTTTGGCCTGAAACCCCCACCTCAGACCCTAACATGCAGCTGCCGTTATTAAAGACTTTAAACCTAAAGGAAACCCGTCATTCACCATCACCCTCTTGGACCCTACATCCTAAAAGAGGGTCTTTTGTCCCAGTTTTTCATGCTTTCTGCTCAAACCTCATGCCCTGCGTGTGTTGTCTGGTAGCCATGAAGCTCTCAGGTTACAGAGCTCAGATTGCCTCCTCATGACTTCAACCTTACAAGGACCCAGGATCCTGCAGGCAGAGCCGTTTCTGGTTCCATCCTCAGCTCACTCCCCACAGAAGGAGTGGACTGTATTAGACAGCCCAACCACACTGCAAAGAGAAGGGAAACATTGGAAGAGATAAGGAAGAAAGCAGAAATCTCATTCCCCTGTTGCCTAGAGGTAGAGAAGAAAGCAATCTTGGGGCTCCTCCTCCTGGGAGTGGGTTCACCTTGAGAATTTTAATGGCAGCTTCTTTTCTCATGTTGCTTCCCACTCTCAGACAGGCAGATTACAATGTTTGGTGGATAAGACTCGCGACTCGGCTTCCATCCTGCAATCAGACATATTTTTAATTTAAGTTCTGTGCAATTTGGCTAATCTTGATACTTTATTGGATACTCACCTCATTTAGAGTGCTTTTAACATCGCTGTTGACAAGGATGTCAGCTTATAAGAGATGTGCTTTCTGACAGCAATACAAAGAGAAGCTGAGGCAGGGTTTGCTTTTAACATATTGTTAAAATTTTATAAGCCATTTTCCCCTTGTGGGCTCTTCTTTGTACTTTGCATGGGACCTCAGCAGTTAGAATGAAAATGCAGCCACCCAGACTCCCTGTCTTCTAGGCCAGAGAAATTCCATCAAGGCCCTCTCGTCCACCCAGGAATTGTCATGGCAGTGAGGCATCATTGTCTGACAAACTAGCAGAGGACATCAGGGTACCACTGGGGAAGAGCATGGGTGAGTTTTGCCCTGAGACAGAAGACGGACTACCTGTGTCTGGCTAGTCAGCCCTGATTGTCCGTAATTCATGATCAGCAGCCCCCAAGAGGGCATATGATATTGGCATGAAACCTCCAGGATTCTGCACTTGAGTAAATATTCTTTTGTTAGGTAAATTTGAGATTACATGAGGTAGATTTTATGCTTCTCTTAAAGAACTGTGAGACACAGCCACATGCATAGGATTCTGCCGTTTGCTGCTACTGATTGGTGTCTCCCCAAGCTTCAGAATTTGACCTTATCTGAGAATAAGGCTTCTGCGTGTGAAATCAGTTAAGATTGCAGTGCTGCTGCGTGAGATCTTAATCCATGCCTTATAAAAAGAGGAAACGTAAGCCAGTCATGGTAGTTCATGCCTGTGTTCCCAGCACTCAGGAGACCTGGATAGAATTGTAATGAGTCTGAGGTCACCTGGGATGTGTAGTGAGTTCCAGACAACTGGAGCCACACTGTGAAACCCTCTCTCATAAAAGGAAATATAGACAGAGATGCCCACACAGGGGGAACACTTTGTGAACTTGAAGGCAGAGATCAGAATGATGCTTCCTCAAAATGGAGTGTCCCACAGATTGCCAGCAAACCACCAGAAGCTATAACAGCCTCTTCTTAGAAGCCTTCAGAATGAACCAAATCCTAGTTCAGAACTCTAACCTCGAGAACCACGAGACAATTCAACTGCTGTTGTTTAAGTCACCAGGTTATGGTGTTTTGTAACAACTGCCTTAGGAAACCAGCCAGAAGGTCAGACAGCTTCCCTGCATAAAGCGGCTAGTTAGCAGTGAAGCCAGGGAGAGACAGAAATCAAGCCTCTGTCCGGGGCCCAGGCTCTGTTCACCAAACATACCCTGTGTCAGCTCATCTTCAGAACCCTCTGGGTAGGTGGCTGAGAAATGACATGGGAAGAGAGAAGGGAGGCTGGAGGAAAGGATGAGAGAGGACATAATATAGTCTCTTATTTTCTGTAGAACTCTCATAGATGAAAAATTAAAGGATATTGACAAAATAAACTGCTAAATTTGTTAAACATTTGCTATGTGACCCATCACCTGACCTTCACGGCGAGTCCTCGATACACTGACGAGGAAGCTAACACAGACACTTACAAAACACGTCCAGTTCACCCACCTGAAACTCAGTGTGGCCAGAGCGTGGCCACTGGCAGCCAATTCGGAATCCAATTCTAACACCTTCACTATCAGTTCCCAAGCCTTCGCCCAGGGAATGAAAGTCTCCTGCAGCAAGGTCAAACCCCTCAGGTTTTCCAGTAATTAAACCTCAGTGGAGTCTCTAAACAAATGCTGATAACTGTGCTCCAGTGTTTTTCTGAAACACCAGCTTTTTAGGGGGAAAAAAGGAGTACTTTGATTATGTAGAATCTGGACATCAAAGTATGACCCAATTTATTCAAGTATGTTTAAATAGCTGATTCTTTCTGATCATGTTTCTTTTATGGAGTTTGTACTAGGGACCTCTGCAATGAAAAGATCGTGCAGGATTAAAGACCTCTTCAGGATGGAAGTCTTTGTATCTTCATACATTAGAGCAGATGTGCCCTCCCCACTGATTCAAGGGCAACAGTGAACCTTCAGCACTGGGGTTAAACCATCAGCAAATTGTTGGCTTCTCTAGGGCAAGTTTGATTCCGAGGGTCCTGGCCCGTGCGCGCATACAAGTCAGAGGTTCCATGCCACTGAAGCTCAAACATCAGGTTAACTATCACATGCTGCACATCAGGCAGTTAAATGCAGCTATCAATTCCACAGCCTACTAACCAGATAATATTCCCAAGAGAACTGAAGCCTCTTCTATCTCTTAACATTACAAATTTGTGCCTCGATACAAAAATATTATTTGTTCTGAGAATCAGGAGTCAGCTAGAGAAAAGCTAGGGAGAACAACTTTATATAATGTTAGAACAGGTTTGCAGGAGTTTGAAATATCCTCTCATGCTAGACTGAAAAAACATAATTTAAAACCTCAAAGATTTTTTTTTGCTTGCCCTGAAGCAAGTGGCTACTGTAATAATTTAACTGGAACCTTTTATTACATTAGTCACTGACTTTAAAAATGCAAATCTTTTGAATATAAGCAACATGAAAGGCTTATTCTTTGGGATTTCTTCTTCTGCAGTCTCTGGACTTTTTCTGACATCTCTTTTTCTCAGCTCATCAGAACACAGAGATCCACGCTAAATGTTCCTTTTGATTCTTCGCTGTCCATGTGCGTTCTAAAGGGTGTGTGGCTTCCATCATAATTTGGAAAAGCATTGTTTGGAAGGAAGAAAAACTGATTCTGAAATAACCTATGCCTATATTTTCAAGTTTGGGCATACTGTCTGGTTGGTACGAGACTTTAAAAATAAAAATGATGGCCGGGCGGTGGTGGCGCACGCCTTTAATCCCAGCACTCGGGAGGCAGAGGCAGGCGGATCTCTGTGAGTTCGAGACCAGCCTGGTCTACAAGAGCTAGTTCCAGGACAGGCTCCAAAACCACAGAGAAACCCTGTCTCGAAAAAAAAAAAAAATGATGACTATAAATGTCATTGAGTTTTTAATTGACTGAATGCTGAACATGTCCTAGATATAAGAAGGAGTATGTCCCTCAAGGAGCCCAGAGTTGTTTAGGCTGCCACTCAAACTGTATGCCCATATTGATAAGAAGAGCGCATTTGAAAATATGATGTGTTAGCCTGGAGCATAACGTTTTAGTGGCGCATAGAATGGTTTCTTTAGACCACGAGGATGCAGCATCTCATTTCTGAAACACTGTGGAATCTTAGTCCAGAATGATGAGCAGGATTTCTCACTGATCCTTCCTTATTCCTGTCTGTCTACGCCAGTGGTCCTCACAGATCAGCATGCTTGAGAATCACCCACCTCTGCTGATAAACACTGGGAGTTTCTGGTTCTGCAAGTCCAGAGTGAAATCTGCGAGCATGCACTTCTAACAGGAGCGGAGTTGGCAGTGTCTGCTGTTGCCAGAACCACACTGAGAACCTCCAGTCCTAAAAGACTAGAGAGCACCATTTCAATAACCACAAAAGTAATTAGAGTGGGGTTTAGTTGTTTTATTGTTGCTGTGTATTTCTATTAGGTTTCTTTTCCCACAGACAGGATGGACGGTGTTATGAGGGTCATGTTGTAAGTCACCCAGACAGGCTTTTACAGTAAGAGAAACTGATCTCCCCACCAGCGTCTCACCCCACCACAATTTAACTACGAAAACCCCCACTTGGAAATCGAAATGGTGTTCAGTTTCACAAACTCTCTCTGGGTCCCTTCACCTAAAGAATGTTGTTCCCATGCCATCTGAAGGGCACAGTCCTCTCTGGTAGTCTCAGTGTGCCCAGGTGAAGGGGAAAAGATGCCATGAGTTTGTATATATCATTGTAGGTTGTCTTGTGGTCTTAGAGATTATGCTCACCTGTGTGACCATTGACATGAATGTAAGATCACAAATCTCTGTTTTCCTCACTTTCACAGCCTCCTCTCCATTCTGGCTACTTTTTCTGGACACTATCATTATGCAAAAAAAAAAAAAAAAAAAAAAAAAAACCCTAAATGTCCACTTTCTGTCCTTCAACATGGTCAAGACTTTCGTTTCTCAAACTGGACTTCATACCCTGTCATCACTTGCTCTCTGATCATAGCCCCCCTCTTCTTCTCACTCACCTTGTCAATACCTTCAAACCTTTCTCCGTGTATCTTGTTGGACACTAGCAAGTTTCTAACCCTACCTTCTGTAGTTCTACACCTGAAATATTAAGTAGCAAAGGAAAAATCAAATAGCCACAGAACTAGGTACTGTTCCCAAAGACATAAATATCCTGTTCCTTGGCATGGTCCCCCGATACTTACTGGCTATCTCGTGTTCCCATTATCCTAAGAGTCCTAAACACAGAGCTACCCCCCCCCCAGTCTCAGTACATAACCTTTATTCCTAGCTCTTGGAAAAGTAAGCACTGTAGACAAAGGGTCCCCTCACCGTCCACCCACGACACATCGCCGTTTCTCTTTCCCCTATTGCCTCCCAATCACAAAAAAGACCCTCCTATGTCAGACAATACCTTTACTTGCACACTATTTGTTGATCGATTTCTAATTGGTCTTAATAGTAAAATCCTGGAGTCAGATATGAGGGGCTGGAAGCTGAAAGGTCAGAGAAGTCAGTTGCTAGTTCTTACCTCTACGAAATCCTCAACCCAAACGGGGTGTCCTGTTTCTACAAGTCCTCAGACTGAATGCCTTAAGCTGCTGTCTCGTCCTCTCTCAGCTCAGCCGTATCCCTTCCTATCTCCACCTCCCTAGTACTGGGACTAAAGGCATGTGACTCCCAAGTACTGGGATTAAAGGTGTGAGTCATCATCACCTGGCTCTGTTTCTCTTTTATATTGGATCAATCTCAAGTAGCCCGAAGTGGCCTTGAACTCACAGAGATCAACCTGCCTCAGCCTCCTGAGTGCTGGGGTTAGAGGTGTGTGCCATTACTGCCTGGCATCTAAGGCTAACTAGTGGCTTAGCTCTGCACTCTGGTCTTCAGGCAAGCTTTATTTGTTATAGCAAAAACAAATTATCACCACAACTATTCCTTCTGACTTCTGCAAAATCATTACAAAATTTGCCACTGGGACTTTTCTCACGCTTTGGGATCTCTGCAAATGCCATAGCAATCCTGAACAATAACAGTGACCAGGTACAGTGCAAACTCCAAGCTGAAGATGGAAGGCTCAATGTGGTACAAACCCAGAGTGCTATCAACGATGAGTAGGAAAGAATTGCCTCTGCCTTCTGCTTAGGCACAGAGGACTATTAAGAATTGGAGGTTAGAACAGGGCGGTGGTGGTGCACACCTTTAATCCCAGCACTCGGGACGCAGAGGCAGGCGAATCTCTGAGTTCAAGGCCAACCTGGTCCATAGAATAAGTTCCAGGACAGCCAGGACTGTTACATAGAAAAACTCTGTCTTAGATAAATTGGGAGCATGGAGACCATGGGAGAGGATAGAAGGGGAGGGGAGAGGAGGGAACGGGAGCAGAGAAAAATGTATAGCTCAATTAAAAAAAATAAAAGAAAAAGAAAAACCCTGTCTTGAAAAACAAAAACAAAAAAGAAGTCTTAAGAATTGGAGGTTAGATTCATCAGTGTAGTGACTCAGTTACTGGTTCTCAGTGTTCTTAAATATAACCTTATTGTTCACAAGTGCTCTGCAAATCATAAAAAAAAAAATCAGGAATTGTTTGGGAGCTTGGAAGAATGACCCCTTCTCAAATAGAAATGAAATGCCAAACTGACTACTGAAAATCAGGAGAGTGAGTGTTGAATACGAGTCTCAGATAGTAACTATGTGACCTAGTGAGCATTTCTGTTCTTTGACTTCAAAGTACAATAATCCAAGCTCTTCTGAGTGTTATTTGTAGCATAAATGAGACATCACACATCCTTTGACCAGTGTGTAGCTAATATGCAGAATCTTTCTGTTCTTCCCAATCAGAACTAGACAGTGATATAATTAAAAAGTGCCAACTGGACAACAGGCATAGTGACTTCTGCACTTGGGAGACAGAGGCAAAAATCAGGGATTCAAAGCCAGCCCCAGCTATATAACAAGTTCAAGGCCTGCCTGGGTTCTATAAAGCCCTGTCTCAAAAAAGAATTGAATTAAAACATAGACACACACAGACACACAGACACACACACAGAAAGACACACACACAGAGACAGAGAGACACACACATACACACACACACAGAAAGACACACACATACACACACAGAGAAAGACACACACACATACACAGAGGGAGAGACACACACACCCTGGAGAAGAACATGGCAGTTTCATAAACTGAAACAGAGTTGCTATATAATTCAGTCATTGTATTTCTAATTATATACATTTAAAAGAATCCAAGAGGTTATTTTAATGTCAAGGAGATATGTATACACTTATTCATAATAGCCAAGAAATAAAGGTAATCCAAATGCCTACTGGCAGATGAAAGGATAAACAATGAATTACATATATATAATACAATGTTTTTCAGCTTTAGAGAAAGGAAACAGTCACCTGATACAATATGGAGTTAACCAGAAAATATTTTGCTAAGTGGCAAACGTAGCCACAAAAAGTCAAATACTGTATGATGTCACATCTATCTAAAATCGTCAAATTTGTGAAAGAAGATATATTGATAATTACCCGATGTGGAACAGGGTAGGAAGCTGTTCACTGAATACAGAGCTCCAGTTTTACAAAATAAAAAAAGTTTGAGAAATTCATTGCATAATGTGTGTAGATACCATTTAAACATGTCACTTAAAAATATAATTAAAATGTGATGGGACTATGTGGGTTTTCGTCACCACATTTTTAAAATATAATTTAAAAAGAAGAAAGTAGACTCAGTCTTTCTTATGTGTTCCCTCTGGTATCATGTGATCTGCCCCCCCCCACACTCTCTCAGCCCTTCCACCCACTGGTGAGTCGCTGAGTCTCACCCTGGGCCATCCTCTCCTTATGTTTTCACACCTGATCCCAGCTAATTATGCAGCTCTGTCTGCCCTTGCATGCAGATGACTATTGCTCACTGCTCTGCCTCAGTCTAGGCTGGGATCTGTGCGTGTGCTGGGTAGACAAACAGCTGACTCCCCATTCTCTACCCAGATCAAGCTCTAGAATCTGTCGTTCCCTCTCCATCTGACTATCCATAGGTCCCCCTCCACCTCCATAAGACTGTCCATAAGTTCACCTCCATCTGAATGTCCATAGGTCCCCCTCCACCTCCATCTGACTGTCCATAGGTCCCTCTCCACCTCCATCTGACTGTCCATAGGTCCCCCTCCATCTGACTGTCCATAGGTCCCCCTCCACCTCCATCTGACTGTCCATAGGTCCCCCTCCACCTCCATCTGACTGTCCATAGGTCTCCCTCCATCTGACTGTTCATAGGTCCCCCTCCACCTCCATCTGACTGTCCATAGGTCCCCCTCCATCTGACTGTCAATAGGTTCCCCTCCATCTGACTGCACATAGGTCCCCCTCCCCCTCCATCTGACTATCCATGAGTCCCCCTCCATCTGACTGCATATAGGTCCATATCCATCTGACTTTCCATAGGTCCCTCTCCATCTGACTGTCCATAGGTCTACGTCCATCTGACTGTCCATAGGTCCCCTTCCATCTGACTCTCCATAAGTCCCTCTCCATTTGACTGTCCATAGGTCTGCCTCCATCTGACTGTCCATAGGTCCCCCTCCATCTGACTGTCATAGGTCCCCCTCCATCTGACTGTCCATAGGTCCCCCTCCATCTGACTGTCATAGGTCCCCCTCCATCTGACTGTCATAGGTCCCTCTCCATCTGACTGTCCATAGGTCCCCCTCCATCTGACTGTCATAGGTCCCCCTCCATCTGACTGTCATAGGTCCCTCTCCATCTGACTGCCCATAGGTCCCCCTCCATCTGACTGTCCATAGGTCCCCCTCCATCTGACTGTCATAGGTCCCCCTCCATCTGACTGTCATAGGTCCCCCTCCATCTGACTGTCATAGGTCCCCCTCCATCTGACTGTCATAGGTCCCTCTCCATCTGACTGCCCATAGGTCCCCCAAGTGTTAACCTAACTGCTAGGAGGAAACTTAAGCTCTTCCTCTTGTTCTTGGTAATATTTTCCTCAATAGTCTTTCAGTCTGTGTTCACCAGGTATATAAACCTTGTTGCTCTTGCCCTAGAAACACCTTGCAGATATGGCCACCTCTCCTCTTCTCCAAGTTCATCATTTCTCCTCTGGGCAATTCCAGCATCATTCTCCTTAATCTCTGTTTGCTCCTCCAAGCTCATTCCCCAGTCAAGATTGGTTTTTCTTTCCTTTCTCATTATGTAGATAGTAAGTCCAATCATAGGTTCTCATCTGTACAGAGTCAACTCCACACTCATCGAAGCTTTAAAAACCCTATTTTGCCCCCCACCATTTCCAGATGCCCACCTCCCACTACCCCCTTCTGTAATTCTGTGTACACTACAGAGAGGCTCCCTACCACCTCCAGCCTTCTCTCCCTGCTCATGCTACACAAGCATTGGATAAACACCCACCAATGAGTCATAAGGCTATGATGGAAGCGATCTAATCTGGAAAATTGTTCCTCCTTAGCATAGTGGTCCAGCCACCCTACCTCCTGACAAGCTGAAACGTCTTTTGCAAAATTCAGCTATCACAAAGAAAACACAAAAGGATGTGGGTCCGAGGTGTGAAATGGCAGTTTTTATTAATATAATAATCAACTGTATCAATGTAGCATGCTTCTCACGATGCAGAACGTTCCCAGCACCTTAACGGAGTAGCCCACGTCCATGTTGTTAGTGACTACAGAGTGGTGCACCCTACACTCGGTGTACTGTGATCTTCATAAATGATGGTCGTTGTTATTATCATCATAGAATCAGCCCTCTCAATCTATTGTTGCGGCAGGTTTTATCACTGGCAGACCTCATTATCATCTCTAGTGCCATTGTGTAATCACTTGTAGGCAAGGGAGTAAGAGTCCTGGAAATAACAGGTGCCACCTTAAATATGCTAAGATGAAGATTTAAGGTACAATAAGGCAAAATGGAATCACATCTATGTAGGCGTGCATATTTCACTTAAATACTGAAGCTTTATATAATTAATCATCCTATTAAATATGGTTAGTTCAAGCCTAATTCTCTTCATTGTTTTAATTACATAATTAATTCAATTGCCCAGATCATATGGGTGCATTTGTATTATTATTAGAAAAATGGCCTTTAAAGAAATAAAATTATCTATTTACTAAAATTCCAAAGTTGTTCAGAAACAGCCAGACAATTCTAGAAAATTCTCTGATCAAACTGATGGTGTTGGTGCATGCCACTAATAGCGGTACTAAGGAAGCTGAGGCAGGAGGATTGCCATGAGTTCCCAGTCAACCTGGGAACTAAGCCCCAGGCCATTCTGAGATACAGGGGTAGACTCTGTCACAGAAGGGGGGTGGGCAGGAGAAGGAAGAAAGGAAAGAAAGTCAGGCTAGCAAGTAGTTCATCAGGTAAAGGGGCTTGCTGCCCAGACTGGGGGCCAAGTTCAGTTCTCAGAACAGGCATGCAGCAAAGAGAGAACTGACTCCTGCAAGCTGCCCTCTGACCTCCATGCACATGCCATGGCAGGAACACACATGGAGAGAGACCCAAATAAATAAACTAAGCAGCTGGAGAGATGGCTCAGCAGTTAAGGCTGATCTTGCAGAAAACTCAGCACCCACATGGCCGCAGCTCCAGGTCCAAGGGATCTTGGGCTCTCTCCTGGCCTCCATGAGAACCACACACATGTAATCCACTTACATACATGCCAGCAAAAAAAAAAAAAAACAAACAAAAAAAAACTCACACTAGGAAATCTGCTAAGTAAAAGAAAAATTTAAAAAAAAAAAACTTTTAAAAGGTATTTAAAATTTTAGAGAACTGTAAAAGAGTGGGGGAGAAAAGGAAAGGAAAATAAAATTATATTATTTATATTATTTGTCTGTGTCCTGAGTGCAGTCTGTCTTGTTTGCAATTGAAAATAGTGTAGTATACCCCTGCTACTGTAGGCCACTTCTACTTATAGGTTAGTCTTCATTTTTTTTACCACCAGTCTTTACAACACACAGTTTCCCAATCCCCAAACAAGTGGTTCTAACCACATTGGTATTGGGAGCGTCTGGGGCGGGAGGAACCATAGTTGAAGCCAAGTTATTCTGCATATGTTCTCAACCCCTGAGTGCAGGAAGGCCTTGCCACTGCCGTGAATATAATCCAGGTGACTTGAGGACACCAAGTAGCTGTATGGCAGGAAATTAATGTCATCTTATTTTCAAGGCAGTTGGGAGTTCTGGAACTGTAAGAAGAATGAAAACTGCAGATTGGGGTAGTTTTAGTCCTAGTCTAGATGCTATAACAAAAGAAAGTGGCTTAAAATGAAAAAAAAATAATTTCTCACAATTCTAGAGACTGGAAGGTCCATGTCAAGGTGCCAACAGAGTCAGTGTCTGGTGAGGACCCACTTCCTGACTCATAGATGACTATCTGCCGTTGCATCCTCATGTGCATAGGTCTTTTATTATGCCATTAATCCCATCTATAAGACCTCCCAGTCCTACCTGAACCACCCCAAAAGTCTCCACCATAGCCTTGAGGGTTCAGAATTCAATGTATGCTTTAGGGACATGAGCATTCAGTCTGTAAAATCACCCCCCTTGAGTTCCTTCTCATTGAGTTTCTAAGCTCTGAAACCCAATCCAGCTTTGAGATACTTGTACAAATTGTACATCATGACTTGGGAGAGTGGAAACCATTTCTTACTGCTCACACTTGGGAAGAATTGTAGTTCCTTTATGGAAGTATTCTTAGCGGATTTCCTAGTTCTATTCCTAGAATCTCTGGCAAGCAATTTAGATCAAGTAATTTGCAGTCTAATTACTAAAGCAGATTCACCTCCCACATGACCCCAAGAGCTCAGGGCATGAGTGTCAAGGGCTCCAGATGGGTTTTCCAGACTGTTCCTGGGAAGGCACCAATGAGGCGCCATCCTGATTAACCCAGCTCATTCTGGGAACACTCCATTTCACACCTCATCTTCTCCATCAGTCGTAACGCTTCATCCAGCAGAATCATAAGACCAGTTTTTCTCCTATTATTTTTCTCCTATGCTTGAGAAAGTTGCCTATTTTGATCTTAAATTACACATGTGAGAAGAAAAACTGAGTCTGGAGTAAAAGTTTTTTTTCATGCCGCCTTAGAGACCAAGGCCGGTCAGAAGCAGTCATTACTTCCTTTGCTTACTGGGAATAAGCAGCCTTCTCCCTGACTTCCTCTTGAGAAAGATTGTAAGAACTGTTGAAAGCTGAAGATTCTCACAGCGGAGGCCCACTGGGGCAGAAGACCTCAAAGGAAGGGTCTTCAGCAATGTGAGGGAGAGTTACCCAGTCACACTGGCGGCTTCCATTGTCTATGGCAGTTCATCCATTCCATGCCTCATTCTTCCACAAAGCCTTTACACAAGGCTTGTGGAGGTGAAGCTGAAGTACGCAAACAAGAGAAACATTGTACACTGTTGAAACCACATTTGAAACCCCCGTTAGATGTCACTGGCGTTTCTAAATTTAACATAGCAAGCTTGTCCTTCTGCTGACACTAAAAGTAATTGCTGCTTTTTGAAAGATCATCCTTCTTATACTCATGGGCTGTTTCCTTTTAAGTAAACAAACAGTAAACAAATACCTTCAAATTTAAAAATCACTTATCACAGCAAGAAGAACTGAGATGGGCTGAAAAAGAGCAGAACACGCAACTCTTTTAGATGTTCATCAATAGCATTATTGTCCACAAATAGACCTCCCTCCCTCCCTCTCTCTTTCCTGCCCTCACTATGTTTCCCTACCCCTACCCACCTTCTTGATAAATACCTATTGTTTGAGAGCTTCACTCTTCAGAGGTATAATCCCAGATCACGTGACTCCTGTCTGTTCTCTGCCATCATCCTGCCCTAAACTGCTCTTCCCTCTCATCTTCTCCTCCCCTCTCTCATTTTACAGAATCCTGTCTCAGGACCCTTCTGCTCATCTTGATTGTGAATCACATCTTATTCTCATTTGAAGCCCGTGGAGCCTACAGCAGGCTGGAGTCACCTCAATTCTTACTTAAGTCTTGTCAGGATGCCAAGACCATTAAAGAATTCCCCTTCTAAAATATGCTGAATAGGAAAGACTTGGCCATCCTATCAAGCTGAAATTTACACCTGCTAATTGCCAGATGACAGATCTCTGGTCGTTGATAATTAAGGACAAATTGTATAACCCTTTCTAGCTCAGTTTCCCTGACCTGCAAAATGGGGAGTATGTGTGAAGTGTGTGCCATTCTATTTCCCAGGCTTACATAAAAACATCAAATAAGAAGGACAATAATGCGGGATTCATGCCTATAAAATATGGTTCAAATGGTTAAAGTTGAGTCATCTGTCTTTCTCTAAAGTCTTGGCATAAAGACATAGATAGAACAATCATGAGCTTTCTGGGAGACCTTCCACAAATTATAGCCTTTGTTCTTGTCTTTATGTTTCGTATTCTAAGGTTTCTCCAACCTTTTCTTCTGTACTTCCTGATGTTGTAACTTGTGCCCTTTTGCTGAACTGATTTTTCTCCAGTAACCAAGCAATGACTACCATATGCTCTAGTCTGAGAAGGCTCAGCTGCCTTGACTTCAGGGAAACTTTCTGGTTGCTCAAAAAACAAATACAGAAGTACAACGAAAAATTTAAAGGGCTTAGAATGAAGCCTGTGGGCAGCTTTTCTATTGACAGAGCTAATTCTGGCATAATTAAAGGAGTTTAATTAATCATAGAGTTAAGTATAGCGAAAGGGCTCCTGCCAGCTTTGCATTCTCAGGGTGAGATCATTAGAACCCTGCGAGAAACTGATTCTCCTTCATTACTGTAAGCTTCTTGGTATTTTTAGCCTTCAACTGGGTGGTCTCTCAACACTGCAGTTGAAGGCCTTTCTACTATGTCTTCTCTGAAATGTGGCCTGCACTGCTGGTGGCCTTGTCACCTTGAGAGTCGTGATTTCTTTGGACTACTGTCATTTCTGCCAAAGAATTTTTTATTATTATTTTTAGTAGTCTGGGGCTAGAGAAAAGTTTAGTGATTAAGAGCCCTTGCTGCTCTTCCACATGACCAAGGTTCAATTCCTGGCACCAATGTCAAGCAGCTCTCAAGTACAGATCCAGGGTATCCGACACCTTCTTCTGCCTTCCTTGGGCACCCCATATATGTAACATATACTGACACAGACATATATGCATACACATAAAGTTTTTTAAAAAAATTAATGAAAACTAATTTTTAGGGCCTTGAAGGTAGAGTCCCTGATTGAAAGTATTATGCCCCGCCAGCACAGAATTTGTATCCTGAGTGTCTTGATTCCAGGAGTCTATCTGACTGTAGGGCACCTAAGCTTTAAGAGATTTTCAGGGCTAGGTATGGTAATACATGCCAGCAAGTCCCTCACTCTGGAGACTGCAGCAGAAGGATTGTTCCAAATTCAAGAATACAATGAATAGCAAATCAGCCAGGGCTACATAGAAAAAAAAACAAAAACAAAAACCTTGTTTCAAAAAATCAGAGGGGGGAGAAAGAGGTAAGAAGAAAGAAAGAGAGAAGAGAGTTCCTTTGTTGTGGCTACAAGACAATTTTAGGTTTTTCTTCTTTAGATACTATGTTCCCAGGATTCTGAGAGTTTGTCTGAATGACTTTAGCTACCCTGGAGATGTCTATGAATTATAGAGGTACTTTGGCTTTTAGAAGTTCAGAACAGCAAATATTCAGTAGCAGATTTAGAAGGAAAGCCTCACATTCCTTCTCAAAGACACAGACTGTACCCACCAGCACCAGCCTGTTGTCCTCCTTGCTCTTCTCTCTTCCCCTCTCCTCCTCCCTCATGACAGAGGATTGCTACCTCTAACCATCCAACTAATAAAAAGATGTCCAGGTTCTTGAGAAAGAAAATGGAAAACAGAAGCCAGGCGGTGGTGGCGCATACCTTTAATCCCAGCACTCAGGAGACAGAGGCAGGCAGATAGATTTCTGTGAGTTCGAGGTCAGCCTGGGCTGCAAGTGCTAGTTCCAGGACAGCCACCAAAGCTACAGAGAAACCCTGTCTCAAGAAAGAGAGAAGGAAAGGAAGGAAGGAAGGAAGGAAGGAAGGAAGGAAGGAAGGAAGGAAGGAAGGAAGGAAGGAAGGAAGGAAGGAGAAAAAAGAAAAAGAAAGAAAGAAGAAAGAAAGAAAGAAAGAAAGAAAGAAAGAAAGAAAGAAAGAAAGAAAGAAAATGGAAAGCTGTATATTTCTAGTCTCCTCCTCAGCTAAACTGCTGACAGCTCTTCAAAACACAAATAAACATTCCAAATAAGTAACCCATTCTAGGCAGTACCTGGACCAGAAGTCACATGTCTCCCTCTCCCATTTAAATCTACCATAATTCTCTGTGAGTCTAAACTCGATTACAGATTAATTAATTTCCTTTGCCATCACTGCTTATGGGAGTTCAGTCCGGGACAGGACAATGCATGACTATAAACATTGTTTCCCTATTGTCTCTTACTGTTCCTCCAGCTCCGATTCTGCTGCTTCTGGGGAAGAAGGCACATGGCTGTACACACACCCTCTAGAGAGTCTCCAGACATTTTGTTTCCTGCCCTTGTTTTTCTGCTGCCACTTCACCCTTAATTCACTAGACCTAGACAGTCTCTTGTGTTTTCCCATCTTCAGTAACTTATAGAGCAAAATCAATGAGACTTTGGGCAGCTGGTAAACCTAATCCTGCATCCACCTATCTTTTAGCATATTCTAATGCCTCTGTGTATAACTTGAGGAGCACTAGAAAACCCCACTATCTTAAAATAAGTTCCATCTTTCATTCAAAACATAAAATTAAATCTCCACTATTTATATAGGATCTGCTTCCCTGTGGTCTATGCCAGGCTTGTGATTGATGGAGGAAGGTCATTGGTTAAATAATAAAGAAACTGCCTAGGTCCATTTATAGGCCAGCCCTTAGGTGGGTGGAGTAAACAGACAGGATGCTGGGAGAAAGAAGCCGAGTAAGGAGTCGCCATGATTCTCCCACTCCAGACAGATGCAGGGTAAGATCTTTCCTGGTAAGCCAGCTCATGGTGCTACACAGAATATTAGAAATGGGTTAGATCAATATGTAAGAGCTAGCCAATAAGAGGCTGGAACTAATGGGCCAGGCGGTGATTAAAAAAATACAGTTTCCGTGTAATTATTTCAGGGCATAAGCTAGCCATGTGGGTGGCCGGGTGCCGGAGACGCAGCCCCACCCAGCCCTGCCGCTCACACTTCAACATGTGATCATCAGCTATGAAGTGTAGAGCAAATGGTTTAAACTATGTAAGATGAGCAGTGAAGTTAGTAAACTATCTCCTTTGATTTTAAATGCTGTGGAGAAGTCAAGGATGCTCACGTAATGTTGCTGCCACTCACTTACAATCTGATGCACTTTCTTGAGCACAAAGGAAGAGAAATTATCCCAGGGCTGCAGATAATTGGGCATAACCCTGAGTGCGTTGCTGGGCTTCCATACTAAAACACTTGGAAACTCTGAAGTTAAAATCAGCATTCTCTTCTGCAGTGAAAATAGTATGCATTAGAATATTAAATAAATAATTTAAATATATAATTAGAAAAAAAATCTTCCTTGGAAGTAAGTATCTCACTGCACAGAGAGATGTGTGAACAAAAGTAGCGAAGCTAACACTTACTCTGTGAGCTGACCATGAAGCTGGATCTTATCCTATTTGCTGTCATGTGTAAGATGTAGTGAGAATCACCACACACTGGGTGGCAGATAAAGCGTGTAGATTTATGATAGCTCCTAGGTGTTGAGGGTACCAGACAGAGGAGAGGTGGAGAATGTCTGTAATAAAAAAAAACTAGGTGCTTAAATCAAAATGAAAACGAACAAAATGGCAAACATCACATTACAGAGAATAAGATGCAGAAAGTGGGCTATTCATTGTGCAGAAAATTTGAAAGCCATCCAGTGGTATTTCTGTCTCTGATTCTAATAAGATGTCAGTGATGAAAAAGCAATATTTTTAAAAAATAGTAATATGTCAGAGTGAGAATCAATATCAGCCACAAAAAAAGCAATCAATTTTTCTGAAGAATGACTTGATCTCACCCTAATAGAATTAGAACTGTCAACAAAATAGCCAGGCAGCACTAAGGTAGATGCACTCTCCCCACGGCCCAGACAGGAGCTGAGCAGTGTTGATCTGGGGGTTTTCAGCATTTTGAGCCTAATGAAGAGTCCTGACAAGAGGCTGTTGCACTGCCAAGCATTATGGAAATGTGCAACCAAGACTGAGTTTGCTTATCCCCAGTCTTTTTTAGGAACTCTTTTGTGCTGTTTCCCTTAGGATGATGTGGAACCCAAAAAAATTAAAAGCAAAATTAGTGGAAGGTAACGGGAGTGTGACAGTAAAGTTCCTGGTTCTGATTTCTGCTGATGGAAAGAGCGTTCCGTATAGAAGTATGGTGTACATTAGACTTCAGTTATTTACCTTAGAAATAGTTTGCACTCTTAAGGTCCAAATGAGGAGCAGAAGGAGGGAGAACATGAGCAAAAAATCAGGACCACGAGGGATGCACCCACCCACTGTGACAGTGGAACTGATTTATTGGGAGCCCACCAAGGCCAGCTGGTCTGGGACTGAATAAGCATGGGTTGATTCCGGACTCTCTGAGCATGGCGGTCAATGAAGACTGATGAGAAGCCAAGGACAATGGCACTAGGTTTCGATCCTAATACATGAACTGGCTTTGTGGGAGCTTAGCCTGTTTGGACGCTCACCTTTCTGGACGTAGATAGAAGGATCTTGGTCTTCCCGCAGGGCAGGGAATTTGGACTGCTCTTCAGTATCGAGAGGGAGGGGGAATGGAGTGGGGGGAGGAGAAGAGGAGTGGGGATAGGGGGAGGGAAGTGGGGGGAGGGGCAATATTTGGGAGGAAGGGAGGGAAATGGGAAACGGGGAGCAGGTGGAAATTTTAATTAAAAAAGAATAAAAAAAAAAAAAAAGAAAGAAATAGTTTGCATTCTTTCTCCACATCTTATCTAAATAGCCCAGAGAGATGTAGGGGCAGTCACTTGAATCCTAACATGTGTTCCAAAATGAGAAGGTAGACAAGATGACCCAGCCCTGGAGCTGCTTCTCAGCACCGTCCTTATTGGCACATGATGAATAACACTGGTGTTCCTGCCGTCAGTGACTGGACTAGTAATCAGAGTATGGGCCAAGCTGCTACAGGGCTCCGAGAAAAGGCTGGGAACTGTAAACTGTGTGACTTTGCTACAGGGAGAACGATCCGGAGTCGCTGGTACTTCAGGCTTGGTGCTGGTGATAGCAAAGGAGAAGGAAGAAGGAAGGAGGCTCTCAGTGTGCTCAAACGTTAGAAGCTGATGCTTATCAAGAAGCTGGTGATGTGTAATTCCTTAGATTCAATAGTCAGTATTTCTCTGATAGTTTATTCTCAAAAAACGCTGCTGGGAGTTACGGTCCTATTAAAACAGATTGTAAAGATTTCCCACCAACCTTCAGTCACTCATATTAAGCAGTTCTTTTTCTTTCTTGTTTAATATAATGTGAACTTAAATGTAGTAACTGGTTGGCAGCTAAGGACAACCAGTGAGAAGCTGCCAATCACATCTCACAATAAATAAGAAAAGGCCAGAATCCTGACCCAAAGGGTATTTGTGAAAGCGACAAGAGAAATTACTGTGACCTCCATTTGATAAATAAATGAACTGCACATCTCCTTAGGACTTTTTCCTACCGTGTGAGTCTCTCAGCAAGCAAAATATTTAGTAGGAGACAGAAAGAAAAGTAAATGATGTTGGCCACTGCACAAACAAGGTGGTCAGCACCTGGATAATAGATCCACAGGGAAGTGTTACAATCTTACGATCTTTTTCTGAGGTCTCCGAAGTTCCCTGGAAACAAATCACCTGGTTCTGTCCAACCACCTGCCTCCATTCCACTGAAAACAATTCGGGTAAAAGACAGCCCCAGTGAGCACAGATGACCCTTCCTTTTGGAATCCCAAGATAAATCCTCGGGTACAAACATAGAAGTGTATTATTTAGTCTTCCAGCAAACATGAAGAAGAAACAATGGAGTGATGGATATGCAAATCACAGCTGCCACTTAAGATCCTAATTACCATAATTTGACCCTCCTCCCTTCCTCGCTGCCGGAAAGTCAGCCTTCTGCGTGAGAGGGAGCCAAACAGAGAAGATAACAGCCTTCTGTTCTTTCTCTCCCTGCTTGCCTCTTCCTTTCTTCCCCTGCTCTGTAAATGATTTTGATTAAGGCAGTGATTCTTCCAACCATTTGCAAGCCCCAGTTGTATCAGTGAAAGCTTCGCATGACTTGATAAAATGAGCTCAAAGAAGGCAAAGTGGGGACGGGAGGGGGAGCAGGCACATGCTGCCTTTTTGTTCCCTAAAGCAACTGTCAATTTCAGAATGACTTCATAGAACCTGCCAGAAACCTCTCTGGAATAGTCCCTGTTGGATGCAAGGATAGTAAATCTGAAAGGCCCTGTGTTCTGTGGTGTGATTAATAATTCAGGAAAGACAAATTCAACTCCATCTGTTCAGTCACGTCAGTAGCATCACTGTCTCTCTACCTGCACACAGCTCCTAGAATATTTCTCTTCCCTAGAATACTCTTAGCATCACCTTGTCCCTGACTTTTCCCAAACTGTTGGCATAGCTTCTTACATTTATGGTGGTAAATGAGCCAGACTGGGAGCTGTACAAAATGTGTATTTGAATTCATCTAAAATGTGCTCATTAGAATCTATATCTAAAAAGTATGCCCTTGCCCACTTTTGTCCCACGGCTTATGTCTTTTGCTGTGACAAGTACCATAAAAATCAGATCCCCTGTCACTCTTCAGCTCCCACATGGGGTTGACGGAATGTGTCAATGGTAACTCCAGTCAGCTAAACGAGGTCTCAATAATACAGCCCCAAGTTAGGGCTCAAGAGAGCAAGTCAATAAGCCAGACAGTACATACAGCCAAGATGGTAGAGGGTAGACTCTACTGACCTGTGTGCCTTGTAGCATTTGCCACAGTAGGCTAAAACCAGTGCATAGGGGAAATTCAGTTTTGCAAGAAAAAAAAATGGTATTTCTTTACGAAGCAAAAGGCCTGTCTCCTTGTTACGGGAGAGTGAGAGCTGCTAGCCAAGGAAGGTCAGGAGTGGTCCAAGTGCCTGGAGGAAGCTGGCAGAGGCAGATGATTATTGGGCCATTTTAGAAGGTAATGAAGTGAGGAGTAAAGGGGAGGGATGCATGTGTTCCCAGGTCTTTGAAGTCCATATTCTATTTCCAAGTTCACGGCGACAAGAGAAAAGGCAGCCAGGGAGGTTCTTACAATGAGGCCAACTGGAACTTGGAGGCTGCAAAACAGACATCTAACTAAGAGAGCCTAGAAATGCAGATGTCTTTGGCTGCAAGCTGACAGAAACCTCAGTTCAAAGAACCTGAAAAACTGAGCACAGTTGGGGGCCAAGAGAACATGGCTGATAACAATAGTCCGTAGTTTATCAAGAGCCTTTCTTCTGATGTAGCCTGATGTCAGCTTCATCGTATGGCTGGGTCTCTTCTTGGTCAGAAAATGGCTACTGTTCTCAGTTGAATTTCCATCTTTGTCATTGGCATCAAGGGAATAAGATGTGGGAGCAGAGGGGTGGGGTCTCCTAGGAGAATCTCATTGAGGAATGAGTAGGGAAATTCTTACAACACACTATTGGCCTGAATTATACATTGTGCCCCTTCCTAAACCAATCACAAGGGCAGGCTTGGTTTTATGATTTCCACGTGTCTATTCCTGGAACAGGAAATGGAGTCAGCTTTGCTGTAATGAATGAGCATCTTCTCCCCAGATAACCCCTTCTACTTTCATGCTGTGTGTGTGTGTCTGTGCTTGTGTGTCTGTGTGTGTATTTGTGTGGGTGTGTCTGCATGTGTGTGTCTGTGTGTATATGTCTGTGTCTGTCTGTCTGTGTGTGCCTGTCTGTATCTCTGTGTGTCTCTGTATGTGTCTGTTTGTCTCTATGGGCATGTGTGTGTATATGTCTGTGTCTGTGTGTGTATTTGTGTAGGTGTGTCTGCATGTGTGTGTCTGCGTGTGTATGTCTGTGTGTCTGTCTGTCTGTATCTCTATGTGTCTGTGTCTGTCTGTCTGTATCTCTATGTGTCTCTGTATGTGTCTGTCTGTCTCGTGTGTGTGTCTGTCTGTGTCTATCTGTATCTCTGTGTGTCTCTGTATGTGTCTGTCTGCCTCGTGTGTGTGTGTGTGTGTGTGTGTGTGTGTGTGTGTGTGTGTGTTCATCCCCATGAATTATTGGGATTTCTTACAGGAGTGGATGAGAGTCTGTTTGCAAGAGCACAGGCAAATTGCCAGTGGCTACATCACTGAAGAAAGTCTGACACCATTCCCCCAACCCCATCCCCACCCACTTCCCCATCCTTACCTGCATATACATCCTCAGAGAAAGTTGGGATATTATGAGCCCCTCCCCCACCCACGATAGGGTGTTAACAGGCTCAGTCTCATGTAAATCTTTTACAGTAATCACAACTGTTTTGAGTTCAACAGCTCAACAATCACATTATGCCCACAAGTCAGTGTCACGCCCCTGTTCCCCCATCTTCCTCCAACTCTTAGATTCTTTCATGTGTTTTACATTTACTTATTGTGCATATACACACACGCACACAAATGCACACATACACACACACCACAACAAGTATATGCATTGTGCACACATGCGTGCACACGTGTGCACATACACGCTCACACACACAAACACAATGCTATACAATGTATACAATGTGATCATAATGCCCTACTTGCATGATATTTTTACTATTCTCCCTTCAGAGATGAAAATACAAAGGCATAAAATTGTTATTGAATGCAGGTTTTTGCAAAGGTTCTGACCTAGGAACTAATACTCACTCGGGCCCTGGATTGGAGTCCTAGGATGGGCGGGGTGAATGGATGGAAACAAAAATCTCTGAGACTTGTTGCTAAGAAAACTGTGTAGCTTTACATTCAGGAACTGCCTCTTCTTGGGAAGAGGTTATTTGTCCTTTGACAAAGGACCATCATGGATCTGTTCGGTCAAAGGGAGGCACCAGCATTACCTATGCCTTGCTGAGTTCTCTCCTGACAGCCTAGGAGAAAAACTTCAGTGTTCCCAACCCTACCTACCTCCTACTTCATGACACAATTGGGTGAGCAGCACCCCGCCAGGATCAGCCTGGGACTGATAATCCCACCACAGGAGCTGAAAGCAGAAACCCTACTGACAAAAGAGCTTTCTGGACAGGGAAGGTGTGGGCATCTCTCCTAACGATTTCCATCATGCAGCTGCTACCCACACACTGTACCCCGAAGCATCTCATTTTCCTTTTACCATGATTAATGCCTTTCATAAGTTTACCTTCCCACAACTCCATCCTCTTGTCGCTGCTCAGGCGTGCACTTAGCTCTTATGATCTCTGAGAGTTGCTTTTCATTTTTCTTCTCAGCATCTGCACAGCAGTTTCTTCCTCTGGACCCACAGCCATCAAGGGCTGGAGCTCTTTCTTCACCTTCCTAAGCAATCTTCTTTCTAGCCAGTGCAAGGTGCCGGGACCAGCTTTCTCTTAGCCATGATATGAGCTGAAATAGCTACAAGTGCAGGCCTGTAAAATTTGCTATCCCCAAACAAAAGACTTCTTTAAAACTAAGGCTGAGCCAGTTGATGGTGGTGCACACCTTTAATCCCAGCACACAGGAGGCAGACACAGGCAGATCTCTGAGTTTAAGGCCAGCCTGGTATACAGAGTGAGTTCCAGGACAGCCACAATGTTACAAAGAGAAACCCTGTCTCAAAAAAAAAAAAAAAAACCTAAGGCTTGTGTTGCCATCCTTTGAAATTCTACCGCATATAATAAATACAGTCTATATCTCAGCTTGTCTAATGCACTTCTTTCTAGTCCAAAGACAAAATGAGCCCTAAAAACTGGTGTCTAGGTGAGATTTCTGAGGTTTGGGGTATGCCACAGGCCTCAGCTTTATTCCCTAGAGGAAATGAGAGTCCTGTGATCTCCTTCTACTGCCTCAGCCACTCCTCAGCTTCCTTGAGCTTCCTCTTGAATGGCCTTTCTTTCTTCTGAGTGCCTTCCTGTAGCCACCAACTCAGGACACAGCCACGTTGATCTCCAAACCTCATTTCTAATGACCAAGTACAGGGTATCTTGAAGTACAGCACACATCTTCATCCAGAGTTTTCCTTCTTGGATTTCATTTACCCATAGTCAATCTAAGTTCCAAAACACTAAATCCAAAAGTTCAGAAATAAATGATAAGATTTAAATTGTAGACTTCTCAGATGAAATCTCACTTGTTCCACTCCATTTTGTCTGGGATATGAAGCATCTCTTCATCTCTTTGCCCAATGTATCTACAATGTTCACTGTACCCACTGGTGATGACTCATATGGCTACAGTCTCAGTTTGCCAATAAACTTTGTGTGTGTGTGTGTGTGTCTATCTGTGTGTGTGTCTGTGTGTATGTGTCTGTGTGTGTCTGTGTGCATGTGTCTGTGGGTGTGTCTGTATGTCTGTGTGCATCTGTGTGTGTCTGTGTGTATGTCTGTGTCTGTATGTCTGTGTGCATCTGTGTGTGTCTGTGTGTATG
Source organism: Chionomys nivalis (assembly GCF_950005125.1). Lineage (NCBI taxonomy): Eukaryota > Metazoa > Chordata > Mammalia > Rodentia > Cricetidae > Chionomys > Chionomys nivalis. The sequence continues at coordinate 16,540,401 of NC_080111.1, read as the reverse complement.
TCTGTGTCTGTGTGTCTGTATGCATCTGTGTGTCTCTGTGTGTATGTCTGTGTCTCTGTGTGTCTGGGTGTGTCTGGGTGTCTGGGTGTGTGTTTCTATGTGTGTGTGTGTGTCTGTGTGTATGTCTATGTCTGTGTCTCTGTGTGTCTGGGTATGTCTGGGTGTCTGGGTGTATGTTTCTGTGTGTGTCTGTCTGTCTATCTGTCTGTGTGTCCCAGCCAGGACTCCCACAGTCAGGACAACTATCACCCCTCCACATGACCATGAGGGCAGAGAAGCTTTCCTCCACACTCACATCCATGAAAATCAGTAGGTGTAATGCAAAGGAAATAGAAACTCAGAGTCCAGAGGAAGCTTGAGGAGATGGGAGCTATTCTGAAAGGAGCTGCTTCACCTTGGCATACACCGAGATGGCTGTGGTTACAACATTTCACTGGTCCATGTTTTTTCTCCCTCACCACTGACATAAGAGCTATCCCAGTAGAGGACGAGGTGGAAGTGGAGGTGGCAGAGGAGGAAGAATGGGCAGTAGAAGTAAAGAAAAAGAATAAAAGAAACACATTAAGGAAGGGCCACTTTCCAAGGAAGAGCCATGCACCAGCACAGCAGTTCCTAGTCCAGGTAAAAAGAAGAAAAAGAGGAAAAAACAAAAGACATTGAGAACTAATGGAAGGGGACCAGAATTCTGTTAGCTGGACACACCATGCTTACGATTCAGATGGGAACCTATCTAATGCTCTGTAAAATAATCAACCGTGATTATCCATAGCTTTTCAAACCTTCTAGTGTCTTGATGCCAACTGTTAACTGTAGTCAGAAAGCTGCTGTTAGTTCATTCCCAGCTGTTCAGCCCCAAAATAATCACACAGAAACCATATTATTTGCAATACTGTTTGGATAATAGTTTAAGCATATATCTAGCTTGCCCTTATATCCTAAACTAACCAATCTCCATTAATCTGTGCATCACCATGAGGTCGTGGCCTAACAGCAAAATTTCAGTGGGCTCCAGTGGAGGCATCTGTCCCCAGTGGTGGCTACTTGGCTTCTCCCTGACCCCGCCTTCTCTCTCCCAGCATTCAATTTAGTTTTCCCATCTAGTTCAATTCTGCTAAGCCACTAGTCAAAACAACTTTATTCATTAACCAACAAAAGCAACACACATACAAAAGGACTTCCCACACCAGTTAACCTAAGAGTCTTTAATACACAAATAAAAGCATCTTCTTTATATTTAAAAAAAATGAAGAGCTATCAAAAATAATTAGCCAACCAATAATAGACAATTTTTAAAAAGCTATTCATTTGTCCCAACTCAAGCTGTAGTAGGATGATTTTGACATTGTTATACCTAAAGTGTCACAGCTATTCTCTCTCCCCGACTCCCTCTTTACCCAAAATTTAAATGTTAGAACATAATCTCCAGTGGTAATATTAAGAGGTAGATACTTTAGGACATGATTAAACTATAAGAGTTGTATCCTAATAATAGAAGCTAAAAGTATCTACCCCCAGTCCTCCATCACATGAAGAAAGAGAGACGACACCATCCATTCAGAACAGCTCCTGATCAAACACTAAATTACCAGTGCCAGTGAGAAATAAATTTCTGTTACTATTGTTCCAGTATAAGGTATTTTATTGTGCCAGCCCCTGTGTTCTAAGACAACCTTTATCTAGCACAGATCGTATCTCTGAACTAGTTCACACTAATGTTTGTTCTTTCCATTCCCAGTATTGAGATTCACCCTGGGTGCTTCTTACTTGTATGGTGTAACCCTGAATGGTATCCAAACTCCAGTTCCTCTTCAGTTTATCTTTGCCCACATTTCTGGATTTGATGTGGGATTCCCCTCTGTATGCTGTGAATAAGTTTCATTATCATTGGTTAATGAATAAAGTTGTTCCAGCCAATGGCTTAGCAGAGCAAAGCCAGGTGGGAATCCAAACAGAGATAGAAAGAGAAGGTAGACAAAGTCAGAGAGACACCATGCAGCTTCTGAAGGAGAAAGACACCCACCGGGACCTTACCTGACTGGTAGGCTACAACCTTGTGGTGATACACAGATTAATAGAAATGGGTTAATTCAAGATGTAAGAACTAGCTAGAAATATGCCTGAGTCTTTGGCCAGTGTTGTAATTAATACAGTTTCTATGTGATTATTCAGTGAGCAGTGAAAGGAATAAGCAGTCTCCGCTTACACGAAACTTTCTAAAATAAGTTATGCTCCTGTTTTAAAGTCTAAATAAATATCTAGAACAAATATATAGAAATCTGTAATGCCATGCATTTTTCCATATTCATCACCAATTCCTTTGTTCCCTTATTTAAATCTATGATAATCAGAAAGAGCCACCAATACCAATTTCAACTATTCTATTTCATTCACAAATTAGAAAGGGAAATATCTGTGAACTGTATTCTTCGACTTATAGTTCTAGCATAGTCAACATGTTCCGGGATGATTATTGGCCATTATTACGTTTTTATCATGATCTTGAGTTGGCACATATAACCCTGCACTGTAATGAAACTCCTGAGCTATGAGTCGTGTATGTGTTTCTCTTCACAGCCACACTTTCTACTCTGTTCACTCCTTCCACACTCAGCTAAGCAAGGGATCACATGATCAACTACCAAATTAGAAACACCTCATCCTGCCCCAAAATGATCTACTCTCACAGTAGGACAAAAGGTTGGCTTACCTTCTTGGGTGTGTACCTATGTGCAGTGCCAAAAGTACTCAGCTATAGGAAATAGCCGTACAGTATTCTTTAATATGCCATTGACAAATTACTGTTGTTCTTAGCCACAGAGAGTTACTGTGCAATGATATTTACAGCATGATTGAAAAACTTATTGTAGCATACACTCAGCACAGGTATCCAATGTGTTTATTACATATAACCAGAGCTAATATTTGAAATTGTACTGCAATTCCTTTAATAATTTTCATATAAGTGTTAACCCTGCCTTGTTACTGAAAATAAGTGAGCCATATTCGAGGACTGGATTTTAGGTCCTAATTGACTGTATCATAAAAATAACAACTTAAATATTTGTGGCTTATTAAACTATACATCTGCTTGTTTCTTGATAATGGCTCTAAAACCCAATCAGTGTGTGTGTGTGTGTGTGTGTCCACTCCTTATACAACTTGTTCACTCATTTAGCAAATAACACATGGGCAAAGCCAACAAAAGACTGACCCAAGTTGAAATAAAGTAAAATGTTAACATTACCCCCTTCATTAATATTATAAAAATCAAAAGGAATGTTTCAGGTCCTATAAAGGACACAATGTACATCAATAAAGGCATTGTACTATAGTATCACTTTGTATTAATATTTTTATTTATCCTCAAGAATATATACATATAAAACATAATCTTGTCCTCCTGCTTTTTCCCTCCAATCCTTCTATTCCACCCCCCAAGCTTTATATCTTTGATAATCCACTAAACCCAGGTAGTCCTGCCAATATATGCATGAGCATTGCCATAGGGCCATCCCCTGGAGCATAGGAAAATCTACCAGTGGCCACACTCTCAAAGAAGAGTGAGTCTTCCTCCCATAACAGTTACCACTTGACAGTAACTCCTCAGTCAAGAGTAGAACTGGAGAGTACCTCCCTATCTATTCAGGAATTTTGAGTGGATTTATCTTGTATAGATTTTGTGCAAGTAACCACAGACTAACAAGACAGGAAGTACAGCAATCTCTAGTGAAGGAGAAGCCCTGCCTATCTCATGGCTATTGTGACTCCAAGTTTTACATAGAGAACAAGAGTTGGGGAAGCTACCTAATTTTTTTTGTGTGCTCATGCTTGTTTATTTTCTTTTTTTTTTATTGAAAAAATTTTCGCCTCCTCCCTGCCTCCCATTTCCCTCCCCCTCCCCCCACTCCTTTCCCCCTCCTTCCACTCCTTTCCCCCTCCCTCTCCAGTCCAAAGAGCAGTAAGGGTTCCCTGCACTGTGGGAAGTCCAAGGTCCTCCCCCCTCCATCCAGGTCTAGGAAGGTGAGCATCCAAACAGGCTAGGCTCCCACAAAGCCAGTTCATGCAGTAGGATCAAAACCCAGTGCCATTGTCCTTGGCTTCTCATCAGCCCTCATTGACCGCCATGTTCAGAGAGTCTGGTTTTATCCCATGCTTTTTCAGTCCCAGTCCAGCTGGCCTTAATGAGCTCCCAATAGATCTTAAGTGAAATTTAAGTCATTTAGAAACCTACATGCCATAAACAATGATTTTACTCAGACTTGAGTTTGAATCAATTTTGGAATGAGTTCTTAGATTTCTTAAATAAATACATTATATCTTTTGAAGTAGTAAGTCCAGATTAAACTTCTGTTGGGGAAAAGTATTTTACCACAAGTTATTTAAAGAACCCTCAAATAGTTCTTGATCTCTGAAGATTACTATACTAATAAAAAGAATGGCATTATCCCAAAGTTGTGTTTGATACATATGCAATTTCTAGATGCTGGAAAACCAAGAGTCCAAAATGCCTCGTATTCACAACACAGGCTGCCTTGGCCACTGTGGTAATTTTCTCTTTAGTGTCTATTGAATGGGAGCTTTGGATTTTCTCAGGATGCATATTTATTAAGTTCTCCAATGTGAACATCTAAATGGTTTTAAGATGAAAAAAGTCAACAAATGGATTAAATTCTATTGATTGTTCTAGAATCAAGATTATGTGCATGCAATTAGTTTTGCCTTCATTCAGTATGAACAAAATATTTACAAAGTGCCTGTCACAGAATGAATGTTAAAAAGCTGCCCAGTGAAGACTTGTTGTTACCATACCTGAGATCAGGTCTTTGTCTTGACTCTTCAACTGCTAGAACCCCAGTCTTCTTTTATACAAAGTTCATCTCATGAATTAAGCATGTTTTAGAAACTCTCTTCTCTTTTTCTCAGTTCTCTCCTTCTTCTGTAGGCTCTTCATGACATTTTTATCTGTTCTACAACCTGCTGTGAATTTAATCCTTAAGAAAATAATAAATCCTAACCCTAGTAGTTCAGAATGTGAACTTATTTGAAAAGAGAGTATAGCTGACATAGTGCCATTTCTGTATAATCCAAAAACATAGAGGCATCTAGATAGACACTACAGAGAGAAAAACATATGAAGATGAAGGAAAAGACAAAGGCAATGCTTTTACAAGCCAAGGAATGTCAGCAACTGTCAGCAAACCCCCGGAAGCTATGAAGAGGAATGGAACATACCTCTTTGGTTCTTTGTCTCAACCCTCAGAAAGATCTGATTCTGACCCTGCCAACACTTTGATGCCAGACATCAAGCCTCCAGCACTGTAAGATAATTAATATCTGGTGTTTAAGAAATACCATTTTTTGTTCTTTGTTATGTAAATTCAAGAAAACTAACTCAGGGCCTCAACTCTCAAACAATTACTTCCAGTTCTCTTTCTCCAAACTGACCAACTTAGACCCACACAGATAAAGAATCAAAACCAAAATTTTGAAACTGCTTGACTGACAAAGGAAGACACAATCTTTTCAAACTCATGTGAAGGGTTTATTTAGCCTAATCCTACATCACCTAGTAGAGTGTTTGCTTAGCATGCACAAAGTTGGTGTGGGAAGTCCTTCTGTATATGTGTTACTTTTATTGGATAATGAATAAAGAAGCTGCCTTGGCCTGTGATAGGGCAGAATAGAGCTAGGCAAGGAAAACTAAACTGAATGCTGAGAGAAGGAAGGAGGAGTAGCAAGATGCCATGTAGCCACTGCCAGAGACAGACAGGATGGAACCTTGCTGGTAAGCTACAGCCATGTAGTGATACACAGATTAATGGAAATGGGCTAGTTTAGGATATAAGTGTTAGCCAGAAATACACTTAAGCTATTACATAATATAGTTTCTGTGTGATTATTTCAGGGCTGAGTAGCTGGAAACAAGCAACTGGCCTCCTACTATACAAAGTCTTGCGTTTGATCCCAACAGTGCAAAAATTGGACATGGTAGTATACTCCTGTAATTCCAACACTCTAGAGACAGAGGCACAAGGGTGAGAAATTCAGAATCATCCTCAGCTACATAGTGAGTTTCAGGCCAGCTGGGAAGCATAAGATCTTATCATAAAAAAAAAAATAATGAAGAGTTCAGTACTGCTGCTGCTAATGCCTTGTTACCATTATCATTTTTTGATGAGGAAGGCAAAACTGATGCTGGTGCTGAGGAAGTGGCAAAAAGAGAAAGGAAATCAGTAGAGCAAAAAGAAGAGAATAAATCTGCCAGCCTAGATCCTCTATGTGAAATATAAAATATACAGTCTTGCCCAGATATATGTCTTTCCTGTCTTTGCATTTTCTCTACCCACATACACACCCACAGATCAAAAGCCCAAGCAGATTCATTATTGAATTTTTTGAATGTTTGTCCTTGCTGAACACACTGTGGACAGCTGGCATTCAATCACAAATGTCTATGCTTGAGAAAAAAAATCATGGTTCCTAGCCTCTTTGTGCATTCAGTCTAAGAATTTATTGAATCAATTGGGAACAATGCCTCATTGCTAGCCCTGTACTCCGTCCAAATCAAAGAAGAAAGCTCAACCAAGGGCTGTCTGGGGGATTTAAGCAGCAGTGCTGTGACTCTCAGCCTATTCTTCTCATTTAGCCACACTCTTCCTCTGATAAAGATGAAGAAGCATAGACAGCACACTATGTCAATGGCCTGCAGGAACCAGAGTCCTCAGGTTATTCAAAATGGTACTATATATACTAGATATATCAAAATACCATAAAGCAAGAATTATAGCTACACTTGGCAAAATAAAGGAAAATACTCTATCATCTATCCTATCTTTGTGAGTCTAAAGTTTTATATCTTTATCTCTTATCATAACTATGGGAAACTATAGCTACCTGACTTCAACTCTTCAAAAACCCCAGAAGGATATAATATTACCTAAGAAAGTACATTGTAAGCAACTTCTAAAACTTTAGAATTTACAGAGACATCTTGCTGCCTGGACAGTCACCCATCGACTTCTCTGAAGCAATTGGTGTTGCCAGGAGCAGATGTGTCTCATTGTCATGAAAAGCCCTAAGTTCTTCAAACATTTTAAATGCTATATTCTGTAAGTCTTAGAAGGGTTTGAAGTATACCTATCCATCTGAAATATATCTCTGTACATCTAGAAAACCTAACTAATATGACTACAAGCTTAACTATTGTAGATGACTATCTATCTATTAACCTGTATTTCTTAATCATACATTACATTTTAAATGAGCTGCACAAACACATAATACCTTAAATAAGAGCAGAAATATATATACCCAGTGTAACAAAATCAACCTTAAATCTGTGTCAACAGACCAAAATCCATACCAATGCAAAGTATTCCTTTCTATATCATATTCCCCTTATTTTTTTCCTTTAGAAATTAACTGTGACCATTAATCACTTAAAATCAACCCCCTTTAAATGAAAACAAACACTTATAAACCATCATTTTGGGAATTTGGGCGTTATTCTGTCCAAACTGCTTCCTGTTATTTTTGGGTAAAGTATTTTGGGATTCATGGAGACCTTTCAGGGGGTCTTGTTCCATCAAACCACATTTGCTTGGAAGGAACCCACAGGTGGGGCTGAGCAGGGCACAAAGAAAAGTGACTGACAAATGGCCAATAGAGGTGAAATGGTCTTTCAAATTTCCTGCTTCATGGAAAAGTCTGGCAGATACTACAAGCCTGTAGGCTGAAGTTGGTTGCCCCAAAGTTGCAAATGAGACTTTGGGAGATTGTCCAGGTAGCAGATTGTCATTTTTTTCACCTTTTGAAAGTTGCTTGATTGCACTTCATGTTTACTCAGATAATATTATTTCCCTTCTCAGATCTTTGATGGGGTTGAAGACTAGATAGTCATAGTTACTTTCCTCTCTTGACTTTGTCAAGCCATTTCTAATATAAGACTTTGACTCCTTAGGATAGAATAATTATTGAAAATTTCTTAGGATAGAAATAAATATTGGAATATATATTTAGAGTATATTTCTTGCTTAATGTTGTTCATGCTGGTTATTTTCATTTTTATACTTTATATTTGATCTTATTGTATATAGTTTTATATTGGGCTTGGAATGCTCTTATTTAGACAAAAGGGGGAGGTGCTGTGGGAATTACTTCAGTCAATGGCCTTTGGGATGCTAGCACACTTTGAGCTTGGTCTCATGTACTATATATGGAGATGTAGGAGTGTGCGGGAGCCCCCTTGGCTGCTAGATTCAGTTCTAGTTCCCGCACACACAGAGGACTGTGGATTGCTACCAATTCTGTGAGTTTACCCCCTTATAAATAAACCTTTATTATACTCTATTCTAGGCTAGTGTGGAAATATTTCATAATGCAATAGTTTTCCACTAGAAAAGTCTTGAAGCCCTGACCAGGGGCTGCTGCATTTACCAATTCAGTTTGATTCTTAAGCTGAGTTACTGGTACTCTTGGAATAGTAAACTTTGAATTATTGACATTTTTCCTATAAATAATGTTTTGTCATATATCAAATGAAATTCATAATATATGTATATTATGTATATATGTTTTGTTATATTATATGTAATATATATGCATATATATATATAATGAGTAGACTAAAGACTTTACTGTGAAAGCAAGAGAAGTCTGATCCAACAGCATAGCAGGAACTCCCTTGTTGTCAAAGTTAGGTATCTTTTCTGAGCAGTAGAAATGTTCAGTGAATCTTTTCTGAGCAGTAGCAATGTGTTGTACAGTATCAGGAGCTGGGATGCAAAGATGAGCAAGGGGACATAGCTCCACCAAAGAGTATAGTATACACAAAGGCAATTCAGGTAAATGGTAATAAATGCTCCAATAGCAAAGAAACAGGTCATGTTGGGACATGGTAATTCCTGAAGAACCCAGTGCCTACAAGGGCAAGGATACCATGAGGATGTCAAGAGAATGGGCAGAGGCTATCCATGATGTGCCCTGTAGAACAGGGACTTCAAGGGCAACTAGAAATAATTTCAGGGATTAAATTGAGGTGGTATGGCCCCACTGAGGCTCAGGAAAATGGAAACCAAGATGCAGAGAACAAGACTAAATGTAAAGGCACTCAGAGGGAAGCTACATTGAGTACCCCAGGCAGGAGAGGGTGATGTGTAGAGATGTAGTAGGAAGGACACAGAGAGAAGAGCTTCCTTGAAGAGAGGGTTCTGAGGTAGACATCTCAGGCTTGATGGGAGCAGCTCATTCGTCTCCTATAGTTTGAACCACTGCAGAGATGATTTGGTGGTGACTGAGAAAAGGAGGATCCATGGAGCAGTAAGTTTGGGGAAGGCTACATCGAGAAAGGAATGAGTTCCTTTTGGGTGAGATAACTCCATCATTTTTGTCCAAATGGGCACATATTTAGAAATAAAGTATAATGTTGGTGCTGCAGGGGCAACATAAATTAAATCAATCACTAGCAAACAAGACACATGATCATTTTAGAAGAGAGACCAATGAGATAGCCCCAGAAAGAACAATCAGATGAAGATGCCAAGCAGACAGTAGATACATGGTTCTGAATTAAGGAGAAATTACTGAAGTGTTTTCCACCAGAAACCCATTTAAGGAAATTTTTCCAATTGCTTTGTGATGTTCAATTAAGACACATTTATTGATGTTGTCATGATAAATGCCAATGAGAACTGGAAGTTGAAGATTTTTGCTCTGTCCTTTTCTTATAGCACATCTTATATTCAATGGACCAAAACATCCTGTATGTGCCCAAGGCAACTATCTTTATATTGAATCTAGAGTCAGGATAAAATCTTATTTAAAAAAAAAAAAGGCACCTTGCCTCCTTTTAATGAAGGCCTACCAAGAAAGCAAAGACTGATACGTACACACATTCACTCTCAATCATGAAAAGAAAAAACATGGTCAAAAAAAGACAGGGTACTGACTATGCAGTGGTGGTATCATTTTCTGTCTAGATGACAGCATGTTTTGCTGTGGCTGTTACAGTCATTAGCAATTATCGTTATTATTATGACAGATGCCACGGTGGTGCTAAGCATCAGTCTTTGCCGGTGCTACCATAAATGAATGCATACATTAAAATTCTTTCCACTTTTAGTTCACGATCCTCTGAAATAAAATGAAGGTACTTCATGCTGTCACCTCTTGGAGGATTATATCACTGTAAGAGAAAGCAGTGCATACAAGGATGAAGGGTTTTTACAGTGAGTATTCAGAATCAATATGTTCTACCAAAAAGAATTTGTTAACCTGAGTGCAATAATACAAAGGATTGTTTCTACAATGGGACAAAGGCGGGTATTCAAGAGCAGCCATCACAGCTACTTAGGCTTCTCTGCATGACTCACCATGATCCTCCTTCCTGTTCTAGTTGCTGTCTTATTTGGAGAGGGACCAATAATCCTTTCTTGGTAATTCATCTTCATTGTGACTGAGAATGCTTACATCTGAAATTCAGCTCATTCTTTTATCAGTATGACCACTATGGACAGTCAGAAGCTACTGAGAGTGGCATGATCTCAAAAGGAAAGAGAAACTACTACAATGGCATTGGACCGTACACCAGGAGAAATAAAGGAACCGTAGATATCTACACTAATGTGGGTGAATGAACACTGCCTAGTGAAAGAAGAAAATGCAAAGAATACATACAGATCAAAATTGGACTTTCTGTGTTTGGGGGCTAAGGACATGGCTGACCCACCCCACAGGGAAATATAAAATTCAGGATAATGGTTGCTTCAGGAGAAAAATATGACCTGTAACTGGTACTTTCAGACATACACACAAATTCTCAGAAAGATAAGACGACCACATGACTAGTGATACCTACTCTGTCTCCTCAGATTTTAAGTCATCATCTTTGATCTTAATATTCATCCTCTATAGTAATATGATTTCCATATTCTTCTTTCAATTGCTCTGGGAAGTTGCATAAAGATATTGGGTTAATCTCTTCATGTCTGAAATGTCGCACTGATCTGGGTAGAAACTCACATATAAAATGAAAGTCAGAGCCAGCCCTCAAAGGCACACAGTAGCTATCAGAACCACTGTGGCAATGACATAAACAGCCTTTTCCCAGGTGTGGAAAGAGCTCACCTTCCACAAGTAACTCCTCCCCTCAGTTCCCTTGGGACTGTTCTAACACCACCGTACTTGTCAAGAAAATCCATTTTCCAAGCCTGTCTCGCCATGTCTTCTACCTTCCCCTCATCTTCTGGCTCAGGCTTCATTTCTGATCGTGACCTAGTTTTCAAATGACCAGGTCCTCCTGTCATCCTGGGGATCTGTTTTCTTTCCTCTCTTCCACTTTCTACTCAGTCCAAGCGCCATCATACCCTTGGCCACCATGGCCCACAAGGATCCTTCCCTGATGTGAGACTGATACCTCTCTGTCTCTATCTCTCTAAGCACTTCATTCAATTTCTTTAGATTATCATTTTGCGTTGCTATTTATACCAACTAGGACAAGTTTGCCTGTCCTTGTACCAAGTACCAGATACCAATTATTTTTAACTTCAACCCACAGCATTCAACCCAGGAAAGGTTTTTCCTCCTTACTTAGTTGATCTGTCTGCTGCCTTGATCCTGACCATCCAAATAAAAAAAGAGCAGGACTTCCTTTCTCATGTAAACAGCCTCCTTTTATTTCAATAATCTGACCTCTCAACCGTCTCTGAAACCCATCTTTTTCTGGATCTTCTATAACACTTGAGTGCTTGTCTTTAGGTGAATAGAATACTCTTTACTATCTTGTTCCTCATTCTCGATGTTTAGAGATCCCTGAGGAAAATAATAATGGTGTATATGTGTATGCGTGTGTGTGTGTGTGTGCGCACACGTGCATATGCATGTATGGCTTGTGTGTGTATGTGTGTGTGTGTTCCTGAGACTCTCGCTGACAGCATCACAGAAGCCTCCTCCCTCAGAACATTTTGTTGAGTCTCATCCCATAAACCCTCCTCCAAACAGTCCCTCCTTGTACCACACTGTCAACTGTTCTTAAAATCCTCCTTTGGTTGACTCATCTTAGATATTTAGTTAAAACTCTATTCCAATACCAAGCACTTAGACCAAGGACTGGCTATTTGAATTCAAATTTACCAAGCTGAAGAATGGTTCATTTTCAAAACAGTCAACCTGGCTACATTTCAAGTACACTATAGGCACATACCACTAGTGACTTACCATTACATGTTCACTAACACTTTTTTAAGAAGGAACCAGAGATCTGGCTTAGAAGGCAAAGATGATTGCCACCAAAATTAACGGTCTGAGTTTGGTCCCTGGGACCCACATGGAAGGAAAGAACTAACCTCCACAAGTTATCTTCTGACCTTCGCACAGACATTGTGACCCACGCATATACACAAATAAAAATTTAACTTTAATTGTTTAAAAAGGGAGGTAGAATGATGACAATGACAAGAACCAAGCAAGAAACAGAGTGAGGGAATAGCAAGAAAAGTTATATTGAGCCAGTAAAGATGACACAATTCATTACAATGCTTCTAGGAATGTGTGTACCTAATGTCCTCAGAGACCTAAGGTGGGTCCTTTTCCCGTTCCACCACTTTCAACAAGAGTCCTCTTACCACCCTCTGTGGAATCTACCAGAACTGTTGCAATCAACATGGGCAAGACACTGTACCTGGAATCCAAGACTTGCCTACAGAGAGCAGCTGCCTGAGTTATCCAAATATCTGTGCATCTGTGATTTCAAACCAGGTGCTGCACATCAGTTGCTTGTTACCTCACAGATATTTTTAAACACATGAGTCAGAGGTGAGAGTGTCATCATAGCCCTCTGTTTATAAAATATTTAGTGGCCTAAATTCAGATATTCAAAAGGACTTAAGAGAGAAGCCTGTATCAAAGCCAGAAGAACAAAGAAGATATTCCACATCCTCTATAATGTTGGCTCTTTGTGTGTTGGTTTGAGAATTTGTTTGCTTTGGGTTTGTGTGTTTTTAAAAATGATAATGTCATTGAAAGTCCCCCTCTCTCACACTCTCTCTTACTCTTTCTCTGCTATGCTATACTATCTATGCTAACAAAAAAGAAAGACCCTACACAAACTAAGATCTTTGCAAGTCAACTTTAACCAACCACTTTTTGGCTTTCTTCTCTTTTCTTGTCTCAGGTCATACCAATACCAACTTTAAGATTCTTCCTCTCATCATAAGCCAGATGCATAGAAGAAATTGCCTGTATAATTTATAGTAATATAGAAATCGAAGAAAAATATGTCATGGCTCCCTGCCATCGTTCATGATGTTTATTTTGCATGACTCCAAGCATTAAGTAAAGCCCAAATCATTCCTAGCATTACTAAATGGACTTAAAATCAACTTAATTTGATCCCTGTAAATGCAACCAAAAACTTTTCTTCTTGATCCTGCTTAAAAAAAAATAGTAAATCACATAAATGATAAGAGATGTGTTTTCATTTCTATTAATAATATTAAATGGTGCCTATTTACAACCATTGAAATTATCATTTCACCACTAGGAATTCACCAATGCACCCTACAGTTCACTTCCACGCAAACGTCCTCTGCCCTTATCTGTCTTGAAGAGAATGTATTCCAGGGCTGCGGAGATGGCATGGTGACAACATGCTGGCTGTGCAGGCATCTTCCCTTGAGTTCAGATCCCCAGCAACCACATAAAAATTGAGTGAGTGTGGAGGGGTGAGCCTGTAACCCCAGTACTGAAAGGGTGAGGTAGAGACCAGCAGATCCCAGGGACTCTCTGACCAGACTGTCTGGGTAAATCTGTGAATCCCAGGTTTGCTGGGAAATCAAAAATATACAGGAGAATGACTGAGGAAGATGTCCAAGGTTAGCCATGTGCTTCCATATGTGCCCACACATAGGTGAGCACGCCTGAAATCACACACACACTCACACTTTTACACCCCTCATACTCACACACTCTTACACACACACACACACACACACACACAATGTTCTTCTTGACCATTTAGATTTAGAGAAGAAAATGCCTTTCTCTCAACCACCTACATTCATCCTTGCTCAGCAGCCTCCCACCAGATTATACAGACAAGTTCTGACCTTACCTTCTGAATTATGTCTCAATATCCCAAGAGTAAAAAGCCTGTGCCTTTGCCTTCTCAAAGAAAAAAAAAGCACAAGATACCAGCAGGAGAATCATTCTTATAATGTATGTGTCTCAGCTCTCAAGTTCTAGCAGCCAGATCAATCACTTTAAATGCCATTCACAGGGAAGCCCTTACTGAAAAGCAATCACAACAGTCAAGATTCCAGTCAATTATGTTAGTGCTTGCTGGTGTTTACATACTTTAATAGGGATTTAGGTCACGTTTAAAAACCCATCACAGCAACCTGTATTTTTAAGGGCACTCAGACAATTCCTCAAGGAACAAACATTTGCAAACATTATAGAGATCCACACGGCTTAGCTACCAAACAGTCCCTACTTCCACCAAGGTTAAAATAATGTTGTTGTTGTTGTTGTTGTTTAATAAACAAATTGTGACTTATTATTTAATGAGCAAGAAAGTTCCATCTCTACTCTCTTGCCTACGTATCCCTCAATTTGAACACTGTGTCTTGCAGAATTCTCTCCAGGGAAACTGAGCTCAGTGGGACATTTGTACCTTCTCATTCACACACATCTGGACTTGTTATATTTGAAAATTGGAAAATAACAGTGCTATCACAGAGCATGCAAAATCCAGAAGTGGGAAACACCAAGCCCATTTATCATACTCAGTGAAAAACAAATGTGCAGGCAGTGTCTTTGGGGGGAGGGGGAAAGCGAATGAATGAGGAGGGTGAGCCAAGTGCTAATAATATACCATGGTTCCAGATTAAAGTGTCGGAGCTTCTTCTCAGCCTCTGAATGGCTGCAACGCCTCTCCAAGTTTTGATTAGAGAAAGGGAGATGCACAAAGATATGTGAGCTGCATGCCAAGGATACGTTTTCACAAGTCAACAACCACGTCTTGTCAAACCAAACAGATTACGCTGGTGGGGTGTCCAGCTGGGCTGAAGCCTGTGGCACAAATAATAAGCTAATGGCTGGGTGTTTCCCAGGATCATAAGCAGCTCACCTCAGGTTCCCTTCCTTCAGTTCCTAAGAAAAGCACAAAGGTCCAGCATGGAGAGAAATATAGCAGAAGCATGCTTCCACAGATATGGAGAATTCTGCTCCCTTCACCAAGCAGCTCCCCTCACACCCAGCCAGGCTGAGCATCCCTGCCTCAGTGATCACAGTTGGAGGGGGACACCTTAAATCCCACCCCAGGTAAAGAAGCAAAGGCTTTCAGGTTATAAGGTCCTTGCACGCACTCCAGAGGATAGAGGTTGCACGCACTCCAGAGGATAGAGGAAATATCTTCCATCCTTTAGAATAATCCCACTGTTTAGGAAAACAAACCATTAACTTTGTAACCAATCTCTCCTGCCATTGATCTTAAGATTCTCCAGGATCTGGTCCCAGAAGAGGCACCTAAAAAGATACATCCAGTGTTTCTCCTTAAACTGTTTCAGTTCCCCTGAGAACTTCAAACACCTGACAGGTTTCCCTTCTCTGTGCTAACTTTGTAGTGCTCATTTACTGAATAAAACATCCAAAATATTCCTGAGACTCATCTCGATTCCATGTTTTCTGCTTTTTAAAACTCCCATCATTATTGTGCTCAGTTTTTTTTATGTTACATGAAACAATTACCTGAGAAAGTCCAAGCCATGGGTGTTTTTAACACATGTCTCTAAGTGGCGAGGACAAGGGTAGGCTGTGTCTCCTCCTCAGGCTCTGAATCGCTTTGGAATAGCACTGCCCACCACCCTCCAGAACCTCCATCCTAAGATACTGCCTGTGCTCAGGAACACAAGCAGAGATGCGAAGGGCTCCCATTCAGCAGTACTTAGATTCGCTCTGAGGTTAAAGGCGGAGTACAGAAATCTGTTGTTCTCAAGTGTCCTTCAAGTACATTCACCTGTGTCTGCTACTCTCCAGCAAGAACAAAACCTTCAAGTCCCAGGAAATAGAAACGTATGTGCCCAAAGTTCTAGAAAATGAAGACTGGCCCCTTTTAAAGGCATCCATGTAAGTGGAATGTTGAAGTATGGAAATCCACCATAGCCTATGTTCCACCTCAGCTCACTGCCCTAACTGCATCTGCTGTCTTTAGAAGCCCAAAGGGACAAGGACAGCACTTCCAGAGTTGGGAAAGCTGGGGATGACAGATACTGAGCAAAATCACCAGTTCTTCCAGGTCCAAGTGAAACATATTTAAATACAAGAAGCTGCACAAGAGAGGATGTAGTTAGGACACTTCACAAACACCGATTAAGTTTGCGATCAAAGGCTAGTAAACTCACCAAGGCTGTTAAGAGCTACTCAACTGCCTAGATTGTAGGATGACCATAACTGCCTAATTATATTGAGAAATTTCATTGGGGGTGTAAAGATGGCTCAGTAGTTAAGAAATGCCAGATGCTCTTCCAGATGACCTGGGTTAGACTCCCAGAACCCACATATCAACTCATAACCATCTGGAATTCAGTCCCAGCATCCAACACCCTCTTTTTGGCCTCCACGGGCAACGCATATATATGGTGCACAAGTATACATGAAGGTGAAACACCTACACATATAAAGGAAATATTTTTTGAAAAAAGAAACATTAACCTCTGGGAGAAAAGAGGGTTATTTCATAAAGTTTAAGGATTTGGAACTTGGATAGAATTGTCACCTGGGAGAAAAGGGCAGCAGGGGGGCCTTTGAATGTAATAGTGTGTTGAGCTATATCACTATATCCTTGTAGGCAGAAGGCAGGGGTTCCTGTGAGACTGGTGATTGAACCTGGTCTTGCTGTGTAGGCCCCCGCTCATGCTGTGTAGACCCCTGCTCATGCTGT
Source organism: Chionomys nivalis (assembly GCF_950005125.1). Classification (NCBI taxonomy): domain Eukaryota; kingdom Metazoa; phylum Chordata; class Mammalia; order Rodentia; family Cricetidae; genus Chionomys; species Chionomys nivalis. The sequence goes on along the minus strand of NC_080111.1, from coordinate 16,523,465 downwards.
GTAGGCCCCCGCTCATGCTGTGTAGGCCCCCGCTCATGCTGTGTAGACCCCCGCTCATGCTGTGTAGGCCCCCGCTCATGCTGTGTAGACCCCCGCTCATGCTGTGTAGACCCCTGCTCATGCTGTGTAGGCCCCTGCTCATGCTGTGTAGACCCCTGCTCATGCTGTGTAGACCCCTGCTCATGCTGTGTAGACCCCTGCTCATGCTGTGTAGACCCCTGCTCATGCTGTGTAGACCCCTGCTCATGCTATGATCCAGAGTGAAACTGTTAGAAGGGTTTATCTCAAAGGTGGGAAATGCATAGCTGTTGACAAATCCAGAGTCATGATGTTGGTACATTAAAAAAAATATATAGAAAACAGAACCGGGCAGCAGTGGTGCACACCTTTAATCCCAGCACTCAGGAGTCAGAGGCAAGAAGATCTCTGTGAGTTCGAGGTCAGCCTGGTCTACAGAGGGAGTTCCAGGACAGTCAAGGCAACACAAAACCTTATCTTGGCCGTGGTATAAGTGGGTATCTGATGCAGGACATGCCAACTTATGTTTTGTCAGGTATTTACAAATCCATGAAATTTACCCCAGCTTTACTCTGAGTTTGTGCTGCAAGGCTTTTCAGCCAGCTCATTCCTCCATGAGAGGTTTCCCTATGCACTGTAAGACATTAAGTATCATTCTTGTCTTCTGCCTGCCAGTAGCAATTATCAATTACACCAACACAAAAGGTCCCCAGTTCTTGCCTAGTGTCCCTCTGAAGTTTCTCCTGGCTTATAACCAGGAAGAAGTTATTCTTTTTCAAAGAAGGGGTGGCTTTTTCTAACATACATGAAGATGGTATCTGCCTACCAGAACTCCTATGATACCCCAAAACCAAGTAGACCATATTAGCCTGGAGGAATCCCAGATGGACCAGTGTTTCAAAGTAACTATTGTCTTCAGCAAAGGGTTAAGGCAAACAGACTGATGGATAGAGAGAGAACTGTCAGTGTGAAGGTGATATTTATAAGCAGGATAATAATATAGGTTTACACCTATACCTGGATTCATTCCAATTGTTCATTATCCCAGTATCTACCATGTGACTGACTTTGAGTTATACCATGTGACAAATACAAAACCAGAGTGAAATTGAGTCCTCAACCCAGAAAACCACAGCCTACGTGAGGAAGTCATGTTAGACATGGCCAACAGTAGCATTATAGTCCACACTAGTATGTGATACACAGATACACAGGGTGTGCACTTTGGACATAGGTAAGGCCCTGAGCACAGTGTGAAGAATGCTACTAGTAATGCCCAAGCTTGATAGTTATTTCAGAGAAAGAAGAAATGGTTCATTGTAAATTTTGTTTACTACTACAGGTATCTGGTGTGGGAGGTCCTTCTGTCTATATATTGTTTTTATTGGTTAATGAATAAAGAACTGCTTTGAGCCTATGGCAGGGAAAAACAGAACTAGGCAGAGAAAGCTAGGCTGTATGCTGGGAGAAAGAAAGGCAAAGTCAGAGAGATGCCAAGGAGCTGCTGCTAGAGTCAGACATGCCAAAACTTTGCCAATAAGTCACTGCCATGTGGTGATACACAGATTAATGGAGATGGGTTAAATTAAAATGTAAGAGCTAGTTGATAAGAAGTTAGAGCTAATAGGCCAAGAAGCGTTTTGAATAATGTAGTTCCTGAGTGATTATTTTAGGTCTAAGTTAGCCGTGCAGCCAGGAACCAAACAAGTGGCCTCCTTACTACAAGTATCTTCTGCATAAAATGTTTGAGGGCCCAGGGTCTGGGCCCAGTACAGCCCTCATCCTCATGTCAATTACCTGCTCTAGACCTCAGCACTTCCATTTCTAAAATGAGAAGACAAGGCAGTTAACTGCCAAGGTCTTTCCAGCTAACTTAGGACTCTGAGAACTTTGGATGACATCAAATGATTGCATTTAGTGTAATAAGTAGAATGAGATTTCCTCAATTCTAAGATTTATTTCCCACCCTATGATGTAGTTAATCCCAGAATGTCTTGTATAAAATTATATTTCCCAGTGTGTAATGGCTTTGGCTTGAAATAGACATTCTATCATAAAGATCACTACAAATTTATAAAGCAAAGCTCAAGACATAAAAGAGCCCATAAATGCTTTAAAATTAATTTGGTCTTGAGTATGTCTGTAAATGAATGGGCTTGACATACGCTTTTCAATTTTTCGCTCCATTTCAAAGAGCACACAAGTACAAACGATAAATCTACCTACATGTTTGCTGACGTGACCACTAAGCTGAAAGGAGAGGTGGAGGGGAGAGATAAAGAGACCCTAATGAACTGTTCACACAAGATTTAGGAACCGGAAAAGCACAGGCCCCCAAGTGATGACTTGTCTCTTTCTTCTTTGAATTATTCTAGCTTTGTGACTTAGGTGGCATGTAGTTTATCACCTTCCAGCAGACATATATGGATCTGAGAGAGGAAGAAACGCATGGGAAAAGATAGACAGGCAGATTAAGCACAGAGAGACCTGGGACTGGGGTCAGAAGGGTACAAATACCTTTCCTTCTCCCCACTCAAGATGGCTTCGGGCATTCAGCAACAGTGAACCAATAAACTAAAGTGTGTTTGGACAGCAAGAGTGTCTGCAAGAACTGATAGAGAATTGCCTGACACACATTAGCTGCTCTTGAACTTGGGGTCTGAACGACAAAGGATCAAAGCTTAGATCGGTCCCCTTTTGTTCAGTGGTCCTAGACAAACTATTTAACCCACTAGAAGCTGCAAAGATGTGTAATTTGGAATTTCTGGTGGTTAAGTGAAATAACTTGAGTGTTTTGAGATTGAATGAGATATATATATATCACAAAAGTCTAAATCACACAGTAGAGATTGGTTTTCTTCCATATAATGTGAACTCTAATGAGAGATTTGGCAGAAGGCCCCACAGTATCAGAAATGCCTCTGCTATCTTCAATACTTTCCTCTATTGCCTGTATATGTAGCTGTCAATCTCAAGATCACTTTCTTAATCTTAAAACAGTGAACAAATACAACATTAGCATTCCAGACAGAAAGAAAGGGAAAGACAAAAATAAGCCTGTCTCTCAGGTAAGTGAAGACCCTTTAAAGAGTCTTTCTGGATGTCTCCACTCAACAGTCTTTTACTTATAACTCTCTGGACACACCTGTCTTCAAAGGGAAATAGAAAAATTAAGACTTTAGCTAGAAATGTTGGTACCCTCAACACTATAGGAAGAAGTTAGATTTTAGATCATTAATTAGTAGTCTCCCTGGTGGTGTACAACTTGCCTAGCAAAAAGAAAACCTTGGAGTATGATAACGATAATGGTTTAACTTATTTTTAAAGCTATTTTGAAAACACTTGAATTATCTCTCTATGCTGATTACCCCAAATGGAAACTGAACAAAAGGAAGTGAGACCCCTTTCCATGCAGTAGCTTTTGCAAATGTTAGAGAAGCTGTCCTGGACTCATCAGATCTCTCAACCTCAGACGGACAGGTCCTCTATTATAACAAGTCTTGAACAGTCTTCTCAGGACTAGAACTTCCTTGGGATGTAGCTCCCACAATGACCACAATAACACACATCTGGGGACCTAGGGGATGCAGATGGCCTGACAATTCCCTAGTTAAGTACTCTTTCCATACATTTTCCTCCTTCCATAGCTGGCTCATGGATCAGTCCTGCAGAACTCCCATCAAAGGGTTGGAGATAATCGAGCCTTCTCTTTTGTCCAACTTTGAGGGCTCTGTGACCTCACAGCACAGAAACAGAGGCCCGGCCCTGGGTCACAGTGCCACCATATTCAATTAGGTTCTGCTCCCTGAATTAGCAAGTAAGATGGTCAAAAGCCCAGGCTCACAGAATAGGCAGGGGGAATACCGCTACCCTAGCAAGTGCCCTCATATCTTAAACCAAGAACTACACAATGCCCTCCCAGCAAAGGATCAATATTCCCAGGGCACAGAACCAGAAAACCATGTTCTGATAGTCCTTCCCTGCAGGTGACCATTCAGAGCTCCTTAGGAGAACACAACCAGTTGGTTCTCCAATCTCCAACTGCAGCTGCGTGTGACGATTCTTCAAAACCCCAGAGCAGTAGAGAAGTCACCAGATAAATAGAGGACATGGGAAAGCATGGTTGCTGCAGAGGTCCATTCTCAGACTCAAGATGCAGACCATGGTTTAGCTCAATCCTGGTGCCAACGAGTAAGCCTAGTCCTCATTCCGAAGGCAAATGGCACAGCCCCACTAAGAGACTCACAAAGAGATGTCGCTATGGGTCTACCACCAAAAGGAGGCAAAATTGGTGACTCTAGAGGGAGAGAGCAGAGAAAAAAGACCTATTTCTACCGTGAAGAGTGCTAATGGGCCTAGCAACTTTTAAACCGTGGATTGCTGGCTTCCCATAAAGTATAAAGGAGAAATGGTGGCTTCCTTTGCATAGATTGGATATTTATCCTCGTTCACCTAGGACAGCTGGGATCTGGTATGATTATTAATAGCGCCCACCTTATTCTCAAAAGCAACTCAATTGAACAACAGATGACATAGAGACTCTATTCTAGAAAAACAGTAAGAAGAATAAAAAGGTGATTTTTTTTTAATTTTCTCCTGTAACTCACAGCAAAAAAAATTTTAAGTTATACTCTTATCTAAGTTATCTAAGTCAAAATAGTATACCATTGAGCTGTGCTTTTATTCTTAGTGAAAAATGAATTATCCATGCACAATGTGAAACTGAAATTAGCTAGAGACTTTTTCCATGAAAGTGTGATCAGTACAGTTCTTCATTCTCCCGGTTGCTAGAAAATTCGATTCACTCTATTCCAACATATGTAAAGAAATTTTGGAGAGAATGTGATCAGCCATGCACTTGTAAGTAAAGATGTATGAACTAAAGGGTGTTCTGTGTGACTCTGGGCCACACTACAACTTCCATGATGAGATTTTTTTATTTTATTTTTTTGGGGGGTGAGGAAGTTCGCAAGGGCAAATAGCAGATGCAAAGGGATGGAGAGATAAATGGAATCGGATGCATGGTGTGAAATCCGCAAAAAATCAATAAAAAGTATTTTTTAAAAATCTACGGCTACTTATATTGGCCATCGTTCAATGAGGAAATGTGAATGGCCTTCACAGGGCACCATCCATTGAACTTAAAGAAAAGAAGCGACTGTAAAAGACCAGATTTTGATGACAAGAACACACTCTGTTCTTGTCCTTAGTTTATAGAGATTGAGTGAACAGATTGAAGGAGAAGGACTTCTCCACAAACAGTGGTCATTCTGTTCAAATGCAACATAGAGTAACATCCCTGTAAAACATGTTTAACTAGTGAATTGAGTCCTAAAGCATTTTCTTCTCTGTTATCCCTTGTATAAAAATACAACAGCTCCGACAGCTCTTTCCCTCCTGTGGGCCACCATTTTGCCTTAGGATCTTTCTGTTCAGTGTTTTGTGGTGAAAAGGTCAAACAAGACAGTAGGGATAACTCAATTAGCAACCTGTCCTGACTCTAACAGACCCCAGCCTCCAAATCCTTCTCAATCAACCCTCTCTTTCGACTCCCAGCCTCTGGCTCATGATATCCATATTCCATGGCATCATTTACGTCTTGGAATTGTTTGTCTAGGTCTGTTAGACATCACTGGGGTCTGCGTGAGCAGGGGGGACCAAGGTAACAAGTCCAACTGCCAGGAAATAAACAAATCCTTGCCATTGAACACAGAGTAGGTAAACAAAAGCCGGCTCACAGCCTCCACCACTCCACTTTTATCAGTCAAGTCACATGTACATAATCCATTCAGCAAGTCCTGCCTGGCCCTGTATGCTGAGAGGACAGCTTAATTCTGATGATAAATTGGATAGAACATGCTCAAGGAATTCCTGTATTAGAATTCTAGTGCTGCAAAGCATGTTCATCTCTATTGATGTTTCAAGTCGCTGTAGCCTTGGGAAGATAGAGATAGATACCTTTTAATTTGATGCAAATAGGAGATACTTATAGCCTAATTTGTATCCTTACATATTCACTAAACATTCAGAAATTTTTATTTTCCTTTAGTCATTTGGCCTACCTTGTATTTATATTTCACTATTACAATTTCCACTATGATTTCATATAGCAGTTAACCGTCTAGTCTCTGGAGCCAGATATCTTAGGTTCAAAGTCAGGCCGTTTGATTTATTAGCTATGTGCACTTAGGCACTTAACAATTTAGACACCGGCTTATTGATTCTCACCAACGAGAATGAGAACAGCTACCCCTTAAGCATTGTCTAATTTACCCACATATTTTTCTGTGTGCCCTATCAGTCAAAGGACTTTTACGTTTTCTCTCTTGATGCTTCACGTGTTACTAAAGTGTCTGAGAGTCTATATAGACATAAACAGCACCAGCAAGAAGGTAAGCACAGACTAGGTATGATCCCGGAGGGGAACCCACACATTCACACATGAGTTCATTCATTTGGGTCAATCCAGTGAACACTAAACACTTACTATGTGCTAGACATGGTTCTAGAAAATGAGAAGTGGGGAACCAAATAAGCAAAAATCTTGTTCTATAGAAGTTTGTTGCATAGTGAGAGAGGTAGGCAATAAAAATGTTTTAGTGGCAAAGACATCTCTAAGAATGAAAAGTATTGTGCAAAGAGTTTGAGGGAGGTCAGGACAGCAACCAAGTAACTGCCCTGGGCTATATTCAGGGAAGACATTTGATGTAGCCTCCTTCGTCTGCAATGTTGAGAAGCTGGTTTGACAACAGGAATTCCAGGTAGAGGGAAGAGCAAGTTCAACAACCAATTGATCTATATCAATCAATCACAGATAAGGAGGAGGAATGGGGAAAGAGCAATTTGACTGAACTTGGTGCTGAGTAGAAGAGAGAGGAGTGTGGAAAGCTGCCAGAGCTGGGTAAGAACTAGTCACTTTGAGACCACGTCTCAAAGGATAGCAGTTTGGTACCTCAGGACAAATGAAAATTGTACCAATTCTGATATTTGGGTTCTGAAAATGTGTTTGGAATAATCCCACAGTTCAACAATAGCAAGGTAAACAAACATCTCTCCCAATATTTCATGATAGTGAAGATTTCTGTTTTCTGAAGAAATGTACACAATGAACACTAGGTGTGTAATCAGGAACCCCTGGTTCTGACTTCAGTTTTTTATTTTTTTTTTTACTTCAGTTTTTTAAACAGTTAGTTTTGTTTAAAGTTTGGAAAAGTACTTCAGCTCTGGCAGCCTACTCCTCTATGAATGAAAGCCCTTGGATATCATCATGTGCCATTCTTAACCATCAAAGCTGGTTGTTCATTTATTGTCACTCTGATTTCTCAATTGTCGTTTGTAGGATAGCAGGGCTACAGACAGGGACATCTGGTCTACCCATAGCTGATCAAACCACATAGGGATTAAATGTACACATTTGGTTTCCTGTAACTTCACTTTATTGCCAGTCAAATAAGTTCTTTCTATGGTGAGAAGTGTAGATTAAATGGATTTATCTTCTTCATTAAGTTACATACTTTAAATATTAGGGATTAAACCCAGGTTCTCATGCCAGCTAAGTAAGTGAAATACACCCTGATCCCTAAATATTCTTCAGTAATTCTGTAGTCACTAAAACTGACTGTATTTTACATTGCGTTCTATATCATTTAATCCTCATAATAATCCCATGAACTAAGTACTAACATTATCTCCAGTTGAATACAAGAAACTTAACCTTACCAGCATTAAATAATTTGGCTTAGGACACACGGAAAAAAATACCAAATTTAAATTGAGGCTGACTACAATGCCCATGTAAGATTTCAGTTGCTACACTCTGAAACATGTATCATATCATTTGACAGGCATTATTTGGAAACAAAGCAAGAGATATTTTTTGAGACAGGGTCTCACTATGTAGCCCTAACTGGCCTAGAATTCACTATATAGACCAGGTTAGCCTTGAGCTCACAGAAATCCACCTATCTCTGCTTACCAAGTGCTGAAATCAAAGGTATGTACCACCATGTTTAGCTATGTAAGTGATTTTTTTAATATACAGAATTTTGCCATATAGCCCAGGCTAGTCTTAATCTCATAATCTTTCTGCTTCAAAATAAGTGATGCTGGAATAAATGAATGTTTACTCCTGGCTTGCCTTCAGTACTTACCAAACTGCTTTGGAGAATCTACACAACCTTACTAAATAGAAGTGTTACCCATTCTATCAACATGGTGTAGAACTGTTCTTAAAACTTATCCAAGAAATCAGGGCTTAACCTAAATAAAGTATTAAGTTATTAACCTACATAAATACTCCTTGTTTTTCTGCAAGGGGCTATCTTTTGATTCTTAGATGAAGAGAAAAGATGATGCATGCATAGGCTCCATGCAGGGAGTCTTTTCAATCTATAAAAAAGCTCCTCATGTCAGACCTTTGTTCCCCAAGGAATCTCAACCTTATGTAGGAAAAGACGTCCAGTTTTACAAAGTTCCCAGGCATCCGAAACACATACACATCTCTATCGAGAAGAACCTCTACTTTAGTGTAAGTCAGTTCTTTCTTTTAATTTAAAGGTTGGTCCCTTGGTCTCTCAAGTGATGAGGCTCAGTGGAGATGACATAAAGATACACAGAATCCTAAACATTGTTCTTGAACTAATTATCTTTTGCATTTTATGGATGAACTGTGGCACATTCCTATTTCATCGCTCTTTTTTCAGACTCAGTTTGTAGGAATAGTATTCAGTTTATATTCTGATTTTATTAAAGTGCAATCAGTATCCAGGAACAGCAATACCCTGCAGACAATGATGAAAATCTATATGTAGTATATGCCTAATATCATACCGAAGACACAAGTGACCCTTTGTTGTCGTACAAAAGATTTCCACATTAGCCCAGAATGGAGTATAATAAAGGTTTATTTATAAGGGGGTAAACTCACATAAAGAATAGTGATCCACAGTATTCTGTGTGTGTGAGGAACTAGAACTAAATCCAGCAGCCACAAAGCCCATGCATGCTTTATATCTGCATATATAGTACATGAGACCACGCCCAAAGTGAGCCAGTCTCTTAAAGGCTATCGGCTAAAGGAGTTCCCCCAGCACCCCTTGAGAAAATGGCATGAGAAAAAGTCTAGAGAAACTTAGGAACTGAAGTTTAAATTCACATGTGTGACTGATGCCTACACTAATTAAAAAGTACTCACGCAGAGGAACATCCTTTCTGTTTTTAATAAAAATCATATAGAGCATTCTTTTTTAAAAAATTTCTTTTGAAAACAGCAACAATACTGCAACAGCCAAGAAGAAGTTCTAATACCCTTGTATTTCCACCAGGGGATGAATTCTGACAGTAAAAGAGGATTCTGACCTGGGAGGAGAAGGAAGCAGTTAGCAGGGGAAGGGTCACTCCCTCAGGGAATTCCCAGCAAGTTCCTAGTCTGTGAGACACAGAACAGAGAGAGACTGTCAAGGAGAGAGAAATAACCCCACAGAGAAAGGTCTAAGTTGCTTTTAGTTACATGTCACCCCAGAGAAAGGACAGTGTGGCAGCGTTAAACTGGTGAGATTGTCAAACAAGGGAGTTAACTACCTGGAGCCCGGTGAGATGTTTCAGATGTATTTTAAGTTCACAATTTCATTCCTAAAACCAGAGGGTGGTTCATTCCACCTACCTATATGACAGGCTCTAAGCCCAGATTTTTATCAAGCTAACAGTTTCATTAAAAACACCACTTCATAAAAGCAGATTTATCCTGAATTTTTATTGTCAGTTAAATGTTATGAGAAACACACAGTAACCCAATATTTGGAGTGAAATTGCAGATACAGACATAGGCCAATAAGATGGCTTGGCAGGTAAAGGCACTTGCCTCACAGCCTGATTTCCATCTGAAAAATAGAAGCAATGCCTAAAAGCTGTGTTCTGATCCCAACACATGTCATGGCACATGTACCACAAACACACTCATACATGCAAAAATAAATAAATAAAAGTAATTTTTCATCTTCCTTATTTAAATAGATTTCATACAGTATATTTAGATCATGTTTTTCCCCTAAACTTTTTCTAGATTGACTTATCTTACTTTATGTCAGCAAATAATTGTCTTGCGTGTATGTCTGTGCACCGTGTGCATGACTGGTGACTGCAGAGGTCAGAAGAAGGTGTCAAATCCCCCAGAACTGGAGTTATAGATGTGTATGAGTTACCTTGTGGGTGATAAGAATCAAACCCAGGTCCTCTGAAAGAGCAACAAGCGATCTCAACCACTGACTGTACTATCTGTCCAGCCTGTAAACTTAAATTTTAACAGAAGCCTTCAAATATGCAGGAAATGAGCTTCATTAATAAAAATGTGAGCTAAACACATCCATCCCATGTAAGAGAGTTACCAGCTTAAAAAGTGGAGGTGGAAGGCAGTATAAACTAAGGGGAGAAGTTCACAGACAAGAGAAGACACAAGAAACACATTCTAGCTAGGCCAGCGTTTCTTGCATTGAACTTCAAGGATATGCTCTGGGGAATGCTGTGGGAATCCCTTCCGTATGCTGTGAATACCATTGGTTAATAAAGAAGCTGCTTTGACCTACCGGCAGGGCAGAATAGAGTGAGGCAGGAATTCCAAGCAGATAGAGGAGGAAAGAAGGCAGAGTCAGGGAGACGCCGTGTAGCCACCGCAGGAGAACGACAATGGATGGAACCTTACCGGTAGGCCACAATCATGTGGCAATACACAGATTAATAGAAATGGGTTAATTTAAGATATAAGAGCTAGCTAGAAATTCACTAGAGTCATTGGCCAAGCAGTGTTGCAATTAATATAGCTTCTGTGTGATTATTTCAGGTCTGGGCAGCTGGGAATCAAATAAGCAGTCTCCGCTAACAGGAGGATTCTTGGCTCAATAAGAATGTTTTTTTTTTATGTTTTGCTTTACTAATTATAAGAATAAAATATAGCGTTTTTCTGATAAAAATTCTCAGTTGAAAGTTATATAGATAATAAGACTCTAGATTTCTAAAGGAAGTGTTTTCCAAATACAAGTTGAGAAAACTTACTAGAGGATTTTTAAGGGCGCCTGTGTTTTGTTCAAATTTTGAGTGTAGAGATATGACTGGAGGAAATGTTATTCCTCTTTATTTTATTGGAGAAGTTAAGTTGTCTAACCTTACTCTTAGCTTCCTAACAAAGAGATGAAGTCTCTATAAATTCTGCGGGCAAACGTGGTATATGACTCATACTAAACAAGTTGAACACCTTAGAGTAAATATCTCAAATCCTCCCAAGTCTGTTACTTTGAAGCATCAACTTGTGAAAAGTGGAAAATTCAAGACCAGGGCTCATGAGATGAGTCACAATCCAAACAGGCAGACTAAAAATACTGAGCCAAACCTCAGGTTATATGTACATGAAAACAAATAAATTTGTGTTAGAATTAGATTCCATACTCAAGATATCTCATTATGTACATAGAAATATTCCAAATACAAGAGACAAGCATTTCTGATACAGATCAACCTAGTCACCTGAGAGGTATCATTGACTTTAAATGTCCTTCTACTGAAAAATAGGAAACATTGTGATAGGGAATCCTGGATCCTAAATTAAGAACTCTACCACTGCCCAGAGTTTCTGCTTCCCACTCTATGAAAATAAAGAAGTTGACAGGACAACTGGTGACCAAGACCTTGTCAAGCCCTAGGAAGACTTCTTTGACTCCAACATTAACTTATAGTGTCCCCCTGGATTTCTTCCCTGACGGGCCTCTCAACCACAGGTCGGTTTCACTAAGACTTTACTTCCTGTCTGTTCCTTTCATGGCTCCCTTCCACCCGTGAACACTGAAGGTTGGGAAGCAAGGCCTTTGAAGGGAAGAAACTGGTCAACAGTCAGGATTTCACCTGTTCTCTCCTACACCTGGGAAGTAAGAAATTAAACCATAGACCCCACACTACCAGGGAATACTGTAACCCACTCAGATACAAGAAAATAAAAACTAAAAATACCCAGAGGGACATTTAGATACTTTTTCTAAAGTTTCAAATAAAAAGGATAGCTGCTCACTCAAGCTCGTTTTAAATCAGTGGAAACATAACAACTATCTTCTTAATACCCTGGGTGCTACAAATGATGCCATTCAATAAACAGAATTCCAGCCTGTTAACTGTTCCACAGCAGTAAGAGTAACTATTATGTTTAGTGAATCCTTTGACTAGCAAAAAGCCCTTCCTGTAAGATAAACAAGAAAGACAGCCTTGGGTGGGGGTAACACTACACCTTTTCTAAGAACAAATGAACAAAAACCACCATCTCCCATTTTCCATATGGTGGAAAGACAGACACACTCTATGCACTGTTGCCTTTGTCTTGGCTGGAACAAAAGAAATGTGTACGTTTTACCTTACCAATGATAAAAATAAAAGATGTCTTTTCCGGTGAGAATTCTCAGAGGCCCATGGTCTGAGGAATTGTTTTCAAAGCCTAAAGGGACAGAGAAGTTTATTTTGAGGCTGACCACATAGCTAAGGTGGAATCTTTCTCAGGGCATCCGAGTCAATTAGCCAGAGTCAGCTCGTGTCTCAGGAGCACACTTTCTTGTGCATCTCCACGTGAATGTGCAGCAAAGAACTTTAAAAGAAATTGTGGAAAGTAGATGAGACCAACAGGGACAGTGATTGATGTCTTTTTTTTTTCTTTTTAACGTGATAGTGGGGATCAAGTCCAAGACCTCCCATTTGCTTTCTAAGCACTGAGCCCCAGCCCCAGCCTCTCTGAAGTCTAATATGTATTGCGGTTTATGGGGGCTTGTGCTGACATCAGCTATTTCTGAACTCTAAGGAATCTCCCTTCCCACGCTTCTCTTCCTGTGTGCAGACCTGTCATTGTTACCTTTCTCTGCCTAGTACATGAATCTTACTGACCACTAGCCTAATACGCTTTCCAGCTGCCTCTTATTATTAGCGCTATTATAAAAGTGAAAGTACCTTCAAAATAATTCCTGCAACAACTAACTTCGTGTCCTATTATAATTCAAAAAGGTAAATATGGAGAATTACACTTTCTTGATGAGAGCCTCATGTTCCTTCCCAATGCTATCATTATATCACAGGAAAACAACCTCACCATTCCTGACATCGGAGAAAGCAAGATTGGAGATGAGAAAGGGCAGGGAGGGCCCCATCCATCATCAGCACAGGCAGAGAGATTGCTCTGCCCTTCCCACATTGATCCTCCCTCTGCTGGGAGAGGGGGCTGCTCATTGGTCTTGGCCACCCAGCCCAAAATAATCGCACAGAAACTGTATTATTTGCAATACTGTTGGGCCAATAGCTTAAGCATATTTCTGGCTAATTCGTATCCTTAACTAACCCATCTCTATTAATCTGTCTATCTCCAAATGGCAGTGGCTTACTGCCACTTACTTCGTCATGTCTAACTCTGGCGGCGGCTCCATGGCATCTCTTAGTCTGCCCTTCTTCCTCCCAGCATTCAGTTCAGTTTCCCTACCTACTTAAGTTCTGCCCTATCAACAGGCCAAGGCAGTTTCTTTATTCATTAATGGTAATCACAACACACAGAGGGGACTCCCCCATCATCCCTCTTTCCTCATCTTCCCACTTCTCCTCTTCTGCACCACGAATACTCCATCTTTCCTACATTACCTTTACAGAGGGCTAAGAATGATTTGTTACTGCTTCCAACTGCCACCAACCAGCAGTCTTCCTGGATCAGTCTGTGCGTGCCCCTCACAAGGTTTTTATGGACCTGGAGAAAAGCCCCAGAGGTCTGGAGCACTTGCTGCTCTTGCAAAGGATCCAAGTTCAGTTTCCAGCACCCATATGGCAGTTCCTAACTGTCCTTAACTCCAGTTCTAGGGGATCTGATGTCCCATTAGCATGGGGCATGCGTGTGTTATATATATATACACGCATGCAGGCAAAACAGGTATACACATAAAATAAAAATAAAACTTTAAAAATAAAAAAGTCAACCACTGTGACGAGATGAGCATAGGACACAGAAAGACTCTCATGGCTACCCAGGCATCAGCTCTCTTCTGGTGATGAAACCTGTTCTATTGTTTCCTCCATAGAAACAGTCTAAGCCTGCTGCTGTGGTTTCTTTTCCTGTTGCTGTAATTATAACATGTAAAAATACCCTGACAAAAGTATCTTAAGGGGTAAAGAGTTTGTTTCATCTAACTGCTCCATCATAGAGGCAGAGTCACACTCGCAGGGGCTTAAGAGAGCTGTTCACATTGTATCCACTAGGAAATGGCGGCAATCCAAGCAAGGACGCTTCTTCTCAGTTCCCCTCTTCACTTATTCAGTCCAGGATCCCAGTAAGAACTCAGTTCCACCCATGGTGTATGGGTTGACCCACCCCAACTAATGTATGACAGCCCCCCAAGAGGCCCATCTCCCATGTGACTCTGGGTTCTGTCAGTTGACAGTTAATACCTGGGGAGACCTCTGACTTGCCTTGGGAATGGACTGCACCCCAGAACAGAACTCAGAAGTGACTACCGCCAAACACTTTACTAAAATGTATCCTGCATTTGATGATGCTGCCAAGGGTTGTCTTCCCTGCATCAATGGCTACAGACCTCCAGGTGTGCCCTGTGAGCTAAGAAGCTCGCTAATATTCCAAGAGACGTACCTTCTTTGTACCATCCACAAACAAAAGCCTACCTGCCTGTATCTCTTTGGCCAAAATAATGACCTTCATTTGATGTGGAAGAAAATGCAGGATAATGATGCAAGATGAAAACGGCAAAGCACAATAAGAGCTTTCTCTTAACGATTCCCTTTGAAATCGCCTATTTCCCATCCTAACTATAATTTGACTAATTGCTCAATAATCCTGTTTAAAAGTCATTATTTCTGCAAACATCCATTCATTATTAGACCTGGGTTTTTTTTCAGGTTGAAAAGTCCCTCTGCTTCTTTGAGTCACCCGTCTCTTCTCCCTGTGTGTCTGCTGCCTGTGCCACATTCTAATGGCACAAATAGAATCCCTTCAAAAAGGTGTCGAGGAAATCAAGGTGTCTCTTTGTGTTCCGCAGCCTGAGTAATGTAATCCATATCCTTGATACAGTGCCTGTGATTGGGAAGATCTAAGACCATGTCTTTTAAAAGCCAGCTTCTATGCTGTACCCACGAAGCTGTGATCACAGCCACCCTAGGACCCTCCCACAGCAAGAGGCATGCTGTGCCTAACATAGTGAGAGGCTGCATCAGATATGAGAGCATGGACTTGGGAGTCCACAATTGCCTAGAAAAAAAACAAAAACAGGAGGCTGGAGAGATGGCTCAGTGGTTAAGAGCATTGCCTGCTTTTCCAAAGGTCCTGAGTTCAATTACTGGCAACTACATGATGGCTCACAACCATCTGTAATGAGGTCTGGTGCCCTCTTCTGGCCTGCAGACGTACACACAGACAGAATATTGTATACGCAATAAATAAATATTTAAAAAAACAAAAAACGAAACAAGACTCAAACCCTGCTCGAAGCAGTGATCTTCTTAGGCATCACAGTGTAGGAACAGACCCTGTACGGTGGGATTAAACCTGAACCAGATAGCTGTGTCTGTTTCAGGGAGCAAGTTGGCTTCCTGAGACACAGCTTACAGTTCACCTGTTCTGGCATGTTCTCCATTATCCTTTCCTTCTATAACACACCAGCTGAAAATTTACAGTTCCTTTTCATTTCATGTGAAGGATGGTTCTAGTGTCCAACTTTAAAAAGTCAAGTCTCTTTGCCCAAATACTTATATACCAAAAAATGAGCCAGCACAGGAATCCCATGCTTTCTTTCACTGCAAAAAACTTGGAGAACAGCCTAGATCTTCTATCCTGAAAACTTCCTTGGACCAGTGATATGTAAAATAACAATGAGAAAAGAATCAAGAAGATGACCGCATGCAAAGTTAGGGTGTTGGGAGTCTGTAAAATCAGAGTCACCGAAAAGGGAGGAACTGCATATCCTTGGAACACATGGAACAGACAGCTCATTACTGAGGTTACGCTATTTCCACTGGGTGTTTTACAAGACCTAGCTTTGAAGTGCACATATACAAGCACATCACTGGGAGGTGGGGGAGTGGGGATCACTTAAAAAGTGAAGGACGAACCGTACACCAGGACTGCCTAACTCTAACAACACACAGCCATTTCTCACCCCACACCATTCTTACTCTGTCCTCTCCTGAGTGAGTTTTCTTACTGAATAACTAAAATCCTCTGAGTCAAACTGGCTTTCTGTGCATTTTTATTCCTTTAGTCTCAACTGTGTTGCCTTAAGGAAGCCAAAGACGCAGTTATCAATGATATCATTGTTTTGAATACTTAGGACAGTCCTAGTCCATACCCAGAATTCTCTGAGTGTTTTATGGGAGTCACTCAAGGGCGACCTCCCCTCACGAGGTAAGTGCTACCTTTTGTCAATAAGAAAATGAAAACACAGAAAGATAAAACAATTGTCTAGGGTCAAACAGCTAGCAAGGAGCAGGGCCAATGAACGACTCCCGCGCCTGTTTCTCTCGGTACAAACGTCTCCCCCACAGTATGTGTGAACGGGATTCTGAACAGGAATGTTGTCTTTCGTCTTCAAGAAGACAGCGCTGAGCTCTTAACCTACTTTACTTTTAACTACTCTGTTTTTCCCTCCCACACTCTCAGATGACGGGAATGCTTAAGGCAAACTAAGGTAGTGTAAGACCACACCATGTAAGTGTGAGCATGGCTCCTTGTGGGTACAGCTATGTTTCGTGTGCTTCTGCCTTCCGCCCCGCATGTTCGCTCCGCTGTTCTCCAATTCCCGCTTCCGGCGCTTTGCACTTGGGCCGCATGAGCTGTTTTTAAAGCATAGATCCTGGGTCTTTGTTCCTGATTATATATCTGGGCTTTACCCACACACACACACAGTCTGGCACAGGGTAAGAACCAGAGAACACAGGACCGTCTGCCTGCTATCTTCCCAGCGAGCTGGGAGTCCTGGGGAATGCAGTGAGTTACTGTTTTCGGGTACTGAGTCTGGGATTGTCAGCTTGAAGAATAGAGGTGCTTATCCATACCTAACTGGAAAAGACCCCTCCAAGGTGGAGAACTACAAAGGCTGCTCTAGACAGGTCATGACGGTCACCAAGTACCGGACCTGTCTGGTGTTCTCAGGGCCAGGGGTCTTAAACGGACTACCACTCTGTTCACGGGAGTTCATCGCGCCAGGTACTAAGAGCTATGGAGAGAGGTTGGAGTCTTCTCGTTTATTTATTTCCTTTCTGTGCATAGGCATATGATGTAGGAACATACACATTTGGAGGATAAAACATTATAAAAGATAAAGGATAATGGCTTTAAAAGTTAGAAATGAGCTAACTCAGGCCTTCACTGTATACACACAGAAACACTCACTACTCCTCGTGGGGTCTCTTGATCCTACACAAACCATGTTTGCACTCTAAATGAATTTAGTATAGCGCAAACTGAAATCTCTAGAATAAGACAACTGATGAGGGGAGATGGTTGTGCCTAACAGGAGTATATCTGGAACATTTAAAATACGGTTTTGGGGACTGGAGAGATGGCACAGTGGTTAAGAACACTGGCTGCTCTTCCAAAGGTCCTGAGTTCAATTCCCAGCACCCACATGGTAGCTCAGAACTGTCTGTAACTCCAGTTCCATGGGATCCAATGCACATAAAAATTAAAATGAGCCAAGCGGCGGTGGCACACACCTTTAATCCCAGCACTCAGGAGGCAGAGGCAGGCGGATCTCTGTGAGTTCGAGGCCAGCCTGGTCTACAAGAGCTAGTTCCAGGACAGGAACCAAAAAGCTACGGAGAAACCCTGTCTCGAAAAATCAAAAAAAAAATTAAAATTAAAAAAAAAATTTTAAAAAAAGGCCAGGTGGTGGTGGTGCATGCCTTTAATTCCAATACTCAGGAGGCGGAGGCAGGTGGATCTTTGTGAGTTCAAGGCCTGTCTGGTCTACAGAGCAATCTCCAGGACTGTGGTAAAGAGCTTGCCTAGCTTGAATGAGGTCCCAGGTTCAATCCCCAATACCCCAAATAAAATAAAATACAACCCTCGCTTACTCCCCATCACACACCTGCACACTTGTGTGTGCACATACCACACACCTGCACACGTGTGTGCACATACCACACTTCTGCACACTTGCATGTCTGCACATATCACACTCCTGCACACTTGCGTGTGTGCACATACCACACACCTGCACACTTGCGTGTGTGCACATACCATCCTCCTGCACATGTGCATGTGTGCACACACCCAATTGCAATTTGAAGCTTGAAACTACTTCATGTTCTCAATTTCACTGAAGTGTTCAGTGTGTGTTGAAGTTATTGAGCTATAGATTCTGAAATGATAACAATTTTAAATTTTTTTCTTGACATCTGATCAATTTTTGCCCAGTGTTTGAGACTCAAAGTGTGCAGTACTGAGAACCCAACCCACCATTTAGACATGCACAAAGTCCAAAGTTACTAGGGATGGATCTTTAGCTCCAACCCCTTAGTTGTGTTTGTCCCAGATGGAGTGGAGGCAGATTAAAACCTCATTCTCCTCTTTCCACCAAAACGCCCTATCAGTCCAGGGTCAGAGCTCCTTTCTCCCTGGACAGAGTGACACACAGAGCTCCAGGGCAACTCTAAAAATAAAAGCAGATGAGTCTGCATCCCAGAAGGATCCCAGGTTCTTTCATAGCTATGTCGCTAGAGATCCACATGCATTTTCCAAGCAAGTTACAGGGAAAGTCAGTTAGGCTGTGCAAATAGGGACGGCCTGCAAAAACAAGTGTTACATCTGTTCACTGAAGAAAAGGCCAGAGGAGGGAAAAGTGCAAGAGAGAAGTTAGCGTGGGGTTTGCTTTGCCCGGTCCTCACACACTCACATAGACATGCATGACTTAGGGCTAGCTGTCTGATGGCTGACATCTGGAAACAATTCAGGAAATGGGCAAATCAGCTGGTGTCTATTTCCCAGAATACTGCTCACTAGCTGAGCTTTGGACCCCAGTAGGTGAAGTTCACAGACTCGCTTTTCCAATGTGTTGTTAAAGTAAGGAGGCCAGGAACTCTGCAATGAAGAATAACCAAAAAGTCAAAAGGACAACTACAGAAGAACCCATGTCAGTGTCCACCTTAATTCTCAGCTACATCCATCCATGTACACGCAGCTATGAAAATGCAAATGTCGGCTAGATACACAATGCTTTCGCCACAGAGGTTGCTTTTCCATGCCAAATGCACGTCACCTTTCTGTAAACTTTTTTTTAGAAGACTAAGAATCATCACTGAATTTAACAATTTGACCTATTTTACTTTTTGGGTTTTTTGGGGTTTGTTTGTTTGTTTGTTTGTTTGTTTGTTTGTTTTTCGAGACAGGGTTTTTCTGTAGCTTTGGTTCCTGCCTATTTTACTTTTTAACACAACTTTTCCAATAATAGTCTATAGGAACCTTCCAGGGATCCCGCAGCGATTCCAAGCTGACTGGGAGGAGAGGGCCAGCTGAGGAACGGTGCTTACGTCTTAGGCTCAGAAACCACTTGGTAAAATAGAGCAGAGAAAAACCACTGTGACCTAGGGAAACATTGCCAGGATGGGATTTGAGTTCCACAATTTTGGTCAAGAACGGACTTGGAAATAATCCATCTGGCAGGGAAGTGTGGAGGGATTCTTAAAGCTACATACATCTAGGCATTTTGCTTAAGACTGACAAATACAACTGTCATGTGGAGACCACAGCAACTAGAAATTGGAGAAATAACCTGTCAGCCTCTTCTCAGGTCCCATTAATGTCCTCCACTTAATGTTACTCGTCTTCCACTTAGGAGAGCTATAACACTGTCAGGAAAAGAAAATGGCGCCTTCAGGAAGCCACACAAGGCCAGTCATTGCATTAAGGATGCTGAGTAGATGCCAGCTCTTTGCCCAATACTTCTTTTCCCAGGGAGCTCCCTGAACAAATCAGCCAGGGAGGAGTTAGGAAGGGGTAGGAGTATTTCGTTTTGTCTTGTTAGACTTGTTCCAAATCTAGCCTAAGCATGGAGGTCTAAGAAAATCACTGTCCTATAGAGACCTCAAGTGGCGAAATTGGGAACTGCATTTGAAGAAAGAGATCCTCCAAAGCTAGCAGCCGCAGAGAACTCTGCCTTCCTTAGCATATACAGTCACTCCAAAACAGTTCTGGAACCTACTGAGAAGGTTCTAGATTCGTCCAATCCTTTGCTTCTTTTTCCTAAGGGAGGCCTAAAACCAAACTGTGTCTTCAAGAGTCACAAGAGACAGCCCACAGAACCTTGGCGACCCATCTTATCCTAGAGAGTCCGGCAGGCTGGCCTGACGCCTGGGGGCCAGTGACCTTGCACTACAGTCCCGTGTTCTTGCCCTTCCTTACAGACAGGTAGCAAACATGCCACCGCCACTGCCTTCAGCGCCGCTGAGGAGACTAAATTGTTTTAATTGTTCTCCAAATGCAGCCCCCAGACAAGCAACAGCATCATTCAGAAGCTAGTTGGAAAGGTAAATTATTGAGCTCCAGATCTAGGAATTAAATAAACATGCCGGCAGTCTGTCCCAGATGCTGTCCTAGTGGCGGTGTGAGGCCGTTACCATACACTGATTTGCAAATGTCCAAGATAGAAGGCAGCAGCAACTCTGTTTATTTCAAACGTGATTTCTGGCCCTGCCCCCACAGAGACGCAGCAGAAATCCATTCTTAACTAAGCTTCTGGTGTGATTCTGGCAAGGGCAATGCACAAGCCTACACTTAGATAAACTTTGCTCTGGTCTTTAGCCTTCTCTCAGATGTTGGAAATAAGCATTCTAGCTTCTTTTTTTGTTTGTTTTGTTTTTGTTTTTGTTTTGTTTTGTTTTTCGAGACAGGGTTTCTCTGTGGTTTTGGAGCCTGTCCTGGAACTCCCTTTGTAGACCAGGCTGGCCTCGAACTTACAGAGATCCGCCTGCCTCTGCCTCCCGAGTGCTGGGATTAAAGGCGTGCGCCACCACCGCCCGGCTCAGCATTCTAGCTTCTTACCGGGCCTGAAAGAGTCTGAAGAACCCCAGGTTCTCCGGGCCTGTAGATGGGTCTATTGTCCCTTTGAAAAGAATTAGTCCTTTTTTGCTGCCCCTGTAGGGAAAATCACAGTGAAGTGTGTCTCTGAGGCCAAAGATGGGGAGGGGTGGAATGTGCCCTGCTGGGAGAGCAGAAATCTATGGCACTGACCCACAGGGATTTTCAGGCAGATGGCCAACTCCCACAGAGTCTGAATCTCTGGCCTGATACTGAGAGCCATGATAACCTGGAAGTCTCCAGTCTCACCGCGCAAGGCTGCCCTTACTTCTCCTCACAGGTGCTTTCCAGTAGACTCCAAGAGGAAAGTTTATTGCAATGCCACTAAAATAAATAAATAAATCTAATTAGTTTTTAGACTTTGAAGTTATAGGCTGGGATGTAGCTCATGTTTATTGCAATGCCACTAAAATAAATAAATAAATCTAATTAGTTTTTAGACTTTGAAGTTATAGGCTGGGATGTAGCTCATGTTCAGCATATCCAGCATACGTGAAGGCCCAGGTTCAATCCCTAACACAGGATAATCTCAGGTTAGCGGTAAATGAATCAGCAGTGTGCTGGGTGGTGGTGGTGAACGCCTTTAATCCCAGCACTCGGGAGGCAAAGGCAGGCAGATGTTTGTGAGTTCGAGGCCAGCCTGGTCTATAAGAGCTAGTTCCAAGAGAGGCTCCAAAGCTACGGAGAAACCCTGTCTCAAAAACTACATATTGAGTTGGAGGCCAACCTGGACTGCATGATCAACGCTTTAAAAAGGGAGGGGTAGAAATACTCTTAGCTTTTGAGTATTTGTTTATGTGGCATTAGTCACCCTGCAGAAAAGATCCCTTTGTGATGATCTTGGGAAGACCTCCTGGGAGGAAGTCCTGAAGTGGAACTCACCAGTGGTCTCCGTTCCATGGGACTCCATCTAAGCCCACCTTCACCCCAGTTCTTTTCAGGCACCCACACCTACTCAGAGTGCTAGTTTGTCAGGGGCGGGGCTCAGAATGTGTAGCCACAATTTTATACACCCAATGGGGCACAAGAAGACTTGAGGTCACTTGACACCCAGAGACTCCCACTGAGTCCAGCCAGAACAAGGAAGAGCCCCTGCTTGCAAAGCCTGCTGGGACAGCAAGGAAAAGCTGACTCCTATACCGCTTCTTCCCTTCTCTCCTCCCTTCCACTTCCTCTCCTCTCTCTGTTCTCCCTGTTTCCCCTTATCTGTTCTCACACGCTTCCTTCCCTGCTCTAACTTTTGTCCTTCTTCTGCCTTCTTCCTGTTGGTTTCCCTGCAGTCCTGGGAAGTGAGCAGTCCACACACACACACACACAGATGGAAATCCCCACACACCGAGTGCTGAGACCACTGCATCCATCCAGGAAAGGAGGACACCTTAATTAACTATAAACAAAAAATTAAAAGGCAGAGATGGAGAAAGGGTCAAAGGAAAGGAGAAAAACAAAAAAAGCAGGGTCCGGAGAAGCTATAAATGTAGGATGGAGAATGTTCATTGTGGGAAATTTATCTTTGTATCCAGAAAAGCACTGAAACATCTACACACACACACAGAGAGAGAGAGAGACAGAGACAGAGAGAGAGACAGAGAGAGAGAGCTGCTATGATGAAAATGATGAGTTATCAAGGAATGGAGAAAGGAAAGAAGGAAGGGAGGGAAGGAAGAAGAGGGGAAGAAGGGAGGGGAGAGGGAGAGAGGGAACAGAAGAATCCCATGGTAAAATTAAGGCTTCCTCTCCCTCTTGGTCCTTTTCCCACCTCCCCTGCTATTGCAGTAGGTTCCCGCCTACTGGCCTGTACTCCAACCATCAGAACCTACCTGGCCTCTCTTACCCCCTTCCCTATGCTTGCCCAGGAGCCATTGGCACCCATGGCCTCGGGTAGGAGTCAGCTATGGACACTAGACCTATCCTGCAGCACCTCAGGATAAGGCTGACAGCAACGTGGTCATCCCTACCTGGTGCTGGCAGAGCAGCAGTATGTCTGCTCAATGGGAAACAAGTCCACGGCTCACCTCTGACCCAATGACCCAGTAAGGGAGTCGCCAATGCCTTTGAGGGAACCTATCTGCTATGGGTTAGAGATATCCCCAGTGGGAAGGAACCTTCCAAAACAGGACAATGTGTTGGACCAATGGCTCAACAAGAAGGTGAATTTGAAAAGCCAAAGGGCCTGAGCAACAACCTATGAGGGTCTCCTCTATCCTAAGCCGTGTAGAGCACTCCTGACCAGCTTCTTGGTGCCCCTCTGCCCCTCCTCCTAACCCCACTGAATCTGGTTTTTTTTCCTGAAGGGACCGAATACAGACCACATCACTTAGATTTTAGGGACTATACCAATGAGTTGAGTGCACCTGCATTTGGAGCAGGTGATGTCCACTATAAAGATGAGCAACAAAATGATGCTAACAGTTTTTATCTTATTTACTTAAAATGACATTAAGTATAAAAAGTAAAAATCTGTGACGAGGTTCGAGAGTACATGAGAAGGGAGGGAAAGGGTCTCTACTTCCTTAGCACTTTTTCCTGCTCTCTGAAGTTTTCATTTAGCGCTGGGTCAGCAAATTTTGTAGTTAGTTCACAGGTACAGGCTGTGCCCAGACTCCTCTGAGCTGGGATGACCACATGTGTCCCTACACAGCGCTAGGGATGAGATCCTCATCCTGGAGGGAAATGGCTCCAGGTCTCAGATCTAGGAGCTGCAGTCATTTCAACCTTTTGAGGCTTTGTCTGTCTTGTTTTGTTGCTAAGGGGAGATTACTTCGTTTTTTGTTTTTTTTTTTTAATTGAAAAAAAATTTTCCGCCTCCTCCCCACCTCCCATTTTCCTCCCCCTCCCGCCCCTCTCCCCCTCCCCCCACTCCTCTTCTCCTCCCTCTCCAGCCCCAAGAGCAGTCAGGGTTCCCTGCCCTGTGGAAAGTCCAAGGTCCTCCCCACTCCATCCAGGTCTAGGAAGGTGAACATCCAAACTGTCTAGGCTCCCACAAAGCCAGAACAAGAAGTAGGATCAAAACCCCGTGCCATTGTCCTTGGCCTCTCATCAGCTCTCATTGTCCGCCATGTTCAGAGTCCGGTTTTATTCCATGCTTTTTCAGTCACAGTCCAGCTGGCCTTGGTGAGCTCCCAATAGATCAGACCCACTGTCTCAGTGGGTGGGTACACCCCTCGTGGTCCTGCCTTCCTTGCTCATGTTCTCCCTCCTTCTGCTTCTCGTTAGGACCTTGGGAGCTCAGTCCGGTGCTCCAGTGTGGGTCTCTGTCTCTATCTCCATCCATCGCTAGATGAAGGTTCTATGGTGATATGCAAGATATTCATCAGTATGGCTATAGGATAGGGTCATTTCAGGTTCCCTATCCTCAGCTGCCCAAGGAAATAACTGGGGACATTGCCCTGGCACCAGGTAGCCACTCCAGGTTCAAGTCTCTTGCCAACCCTTAGGTGGCTCCCTTAACTAAGATATGTGCTTCCCTGCTCACCTATCCAACCTTCCTTTATCCCCAATCATCCCGTTTCCCCAAGTTCCCCACATCCTCTCCTTCACACTTTTCTCTCCCCATCTCCCCTTACCCCCACCCCACCCCACCCCCAAGATTCCAATTTTTTGCCCGGCAATCTTGTCTACTTCCCATAGCCAGGAGGATAACTATATGTTTTTCCTTGGGCTCACCCTCTTATTTAGCTTCTTTAGGATCACAAATTATAGACTCAGTGGCCCCTATCCACGGCTAGAAACCAATTATGAGTGAGTACATCCCATGATCTTCTTTTTGGGTCTGGGTTACCTCACTCAGGATAGTGTTTTCTATTTCCATCCATTTGCATGCAAAATTCGAGAAGTCATTGTTTTTTACCGCAGAGGAGTAGTACTCTAATGTATATATATTCCACACTTTCTTCATCCATTAAAAAAAAAAAAAACAGGGTCTAACTAAGTTTCTCTGGCTGGCCTCAAACTCATGTATAGCTAACTTAAAATCCTCCTGTCTCAGCTTCCCAGGTGCTGGGACTACAGGAGGGTGCCACCACACCTAGCATATGTTACTGAAAAATGGCATTAAGTTTCACCTACAGATAAAAAGAAAAATAAAAGCGGAAAACTAGAAAGGACAGAACAAAGAGACATCGGCATTTGGAAAACTATAAAGGAAGAGGAATAATTCCTTTTATCATCTTGAATCCTTAGCTGAGATTCACCCGCAAATAAAAGGACAAATCAACAAAGAAAACATAAACAGTTTTATTAATGCTTACACCTGTGTATATGTGGGAACTGACTCAGAGACCTGAGAAAAACCTCAAAGACATGGTGGTGATGAGTTCAGTCTTACCACTTTAAACTGGAAGACAGTGATTAGAAGATGACCAGAAACTCGGTAAAGAATTACACAATGATTTCTGTGCAGTTGTTAGTGTTGCCATTGATGTCTCTAGTGTTCAGATTTCTTTCTGCTACAGAGAGGAGATTCTTTAACCACATAAACTACTCTTACAAAAGATGCCTTCTTGGGGGCTGGAGAGATGGCTCAGCAGTTAAGAGCATTGCCTGCTCTTCCAAAGGTCCTGAGTTCAATTCCCAGCAACCACATGGTGGCTCACAGCCATCTGTAATGAGGTCTGCCTTCTTCTGGCCTTCAGGCATACCTGCAGAAAGAATATTGTACACATAATAAATAAATAAAATAAGGATATACATTTTCTTTTTTAAAAAAAAAATGCCTTCTACTCTCCAGAGCTTCTCCTACATCTTAAGTGTCAAAATAATTAGCTCAAAACCTCCCTCCATCTCTATGCCTAGCTATCTATCTCTCTACCCATCCCCACCCTCGAGCTCAGAGATCCCCCTGCCTCTGTCTCCCAAATACTGGGATTAAAGGTGTGCACCACCACTACCCAGCCATTCAAAAACCTCTCTTATGCCAAAGAGGTATATTTGGAGTTGTCTACCCAAGTCATCTGCAACACCCACTGTTTAGTTAAAAGTGAGACCCCAACCCTCTACCACCCCTATAACCAAGGAGTCTGGGATGATTGAAAGCATCACCCCAGCCTCTGGCAATAACACTTGGGGTGCCAATGGAGCCTTTATGGAACAAAAAGCTCCATCTCAAACTCCCTCCCTTTGGGAGTTGCCTTGGGCCTGACTCCACCTCCGGGAAAGCCTACCAAACGCTGACCCCTCCCCAGGGAGGGTCAGGACCACTCCTACAGGCTAGTTAGGCTCCCGCCAAAAAAAAAAAGAACACGTGGTTTCGGCTTTTGTGTGTCTCCCCCTCTTTGTTCCCCCACACACACTGCCATGCTCCTGTGCCACCTGGGAGCGCTGCATTTATTAAGTGTGGGCGTCTTTAATTCGGTCTAATCTGGTCTGCTTGAAATTATTTTGCGGGGCTGGAGAGATGGCTCAGTGGTTAAGAGCACCGGCTGCTCTTCCAGAGGTCCTGAGTTCAATTCCCAGCAACCACATGGTGCTCACAACCATCTATGCCCTCTACTGGCATAAAGTTGTACTTGCAGATAATGGTACCAATTTACAAAAAATAAACAAGTAAATCTTGAAGGAAGGAAGGAAGGAAGGAAGGAAGGAAGGAAGGAAGGAAGGAAGGAAGGAAGGAAGGAAGGAAGGAAATTATTTTGCATCAGCAGAGAGGCTCGTCTTAAGATTTTTCCTAACACCCACCTCTTTCTTAATGCACCCACCTCCTTCATGCAGAGGAAGCACCCCTTTTCCATCGTGAGCTCACTTCATCAATCATGAAAGGCTCATTCAATGATGTAGTTCGGAGATTTGGAGTTATTGGGGGTTTTGTTTGGTTGATTGGTTTGGTTTGGCTTGGCTTGGCTTTGGTTTTTTGATTCTGTTTTGTCTTGTTTATTGTTGTTGATGATGTTGTGGTTTGGGGTTTTGAGGGGGGGTGTTTGTAATTTTTGTTTTTATTTGTTTGTTTGGTATTTTGAGGCAAGGTCTTTCTCTGGAGCCCTGGCTGTCCTGGAACTCGCTAACCACACAGGTTATTATACTTAATACAAAGTGTATATTTCCAGCATCTCACAAATGATTTAGGTCATTCGTCACCCTCACATCTGAAGTCTGGTACCTCAGAAGACATTTAATCCTCCTGGATGTTCATAGCTCGGCGGGGGAGGGGAGAATTAAGTGCGTAGAACATCATTTCCATTATATACTTATCAAGTGCTGTTTGCTAAGTAAAACGGCACAGGGCTACATTCTAAATGAGATTTTGGAATAAAGAAAGTAAAGTGATTTAGCCTTTCTTTCCAGGTCAAGAAAATTTCATTTAAAGTGAACTCACTATGGTTTATAAATTCCTCTTAATTATTCTCCACTGCCTAATAATGCATCCACCTAAACACACCTTTCTCTGCACTCAGCTAAGCCTCCCTAAGCTCTTTAGACCATGAGAGAGGCTTAATGTATTTCCTATGAAACTGTGCCATTCTCCTTGGTCAGCTTATCCCAGCTTTGCAAATTCATTCCTGGCATCCACTGCCTAAATGGGTTCTGATTAATAATTGAATCTTAAGACCCTTTCAAGACATTTGCAAGGACATCTTAGTGGAGAGAGGGAGCTGTGTCGTGCACCACCGTGTCATGATTGAATAGACTGATGACCTCAACTGGAGGTTAAATGCGGAGTCCAGACTCTTGGGAAGTTTAAATCCTTTAAAATTCGTCATAAGAATGCATAGGAATGGCTCCCCTGCTGACTGATGGGTCTCCCACTTATTTCCTGGTAATACATGATCTAGATGCATTTTTCTTGTACTTGGTGAGTGACTGCAGGTCACATTCTTAATGGTTTGCCGTAAGCTCTCTTAGGTTTTGAATTATTTATGACAGTACTGAGGAATATTTTTTTCATTTAATCCTGAAACAGAAAACAGTGTCCTCCTGAAATGTCACAGAGAAGCAAGAGAGGTCCCAACATTACCAATCCAAAAGAATATTCCTTCTGAAGATTTTTTCAAACAAATGTGTATCTAAATAATTTAAGTTTTCACAGAATGATCAAGAGTGTCTGTCCTGCAACATACCGGACGTGCCTGTTTACCACTGTAGTTAATTATAATTTTAATTATAATTCTGTCATTCTTCTACCCATGGAAGGAAAAAGAAAAGATAAAAATGATATTTAGATGAGTAGCTGCCCCACTTTTAGACAACCCCTAGCATTTCTCAGAAGCTGTCTGGAGGCGTCCCTGAAGTGTGTAACTACAGCCATTTAGGGAATGTGGTTAAGTGGTGATGCCTGCACCCAACCCAGGGCTACTGATTCTGACCCCTTGGGGATTTCTGAATTAAACAGGAGCCTGTTAATTCAGCCTAATTTGAGAAACAACAAACTACCAGACAGTCTCATTAATTTCAGTGAAAACTGTATTTGCAAAAACAATCTAAGAATCTAAACATTGCATTCGTTACATTTGTAAGATCTTTAAGGAATTTGCATGCCTCAAAACAGCCAGAACTTGAAAGCATTTCTTTTCAACAGTTCTCTTTGTAATTGTCAAGGATAGGGACCCACTACAAACCCAAAACTGTGCTCGCTAACTAACTACGGTCTCTCTATGAATAGTGGAATCCTATATGCATGATGTATACAGGCCAACCTCAGACAGAACTGAAGGGAAGAAAAGATTTAACAAGATAAAAAAAAAAGTGAGACTGGAGAAATGGCTGATGGTTTCAGAGCACTGATTGTTCTTGCAGAGGACTAAGGTTCACATGGCAATTCACAACTATTCCAGGGAAGTCGATGTCTTCTTATGAACCCTGTGGGCACCAGGCATGCTCATGACATACAGCTAGAGATATATTCAGAAAATCACTCACACACATAAGCATCCTTTAAAGACAAAAAGGATGTTATCCACTGGGAGACTCCCAGCTCTCTCACGTTACTGTGGTTTTTCTATGTCCTCGGGATTCTACTGCTCTCAGAATAACACATGAAGGACCTACTATCGTAGAATATTATTTAAGATGTGTTACATTTGTTTATGCTGTGGAACATTTGTTTTCATAATGCAAAGATGTGTTGCATTATTTTGTGCTGCATTTGTTTAACTCTGCGAAGCTGTGATCCTTTGCCTGTCTAAAACTCTTGATGGTCTAATATAGAGCAGGTCGACCAATAGCAAGGCAGGAGAAAGGATAGGCGGGGCTGGAAGGCAGAGAGAATAAATAGGAAGAGAAGAGAATGAGCAGGAAGAGAAGGAGGAAGGATGCCAGGGCCAGTCACACATCCAGCCACGGGGTAAGACTGAAAGTAGGATATACAGAAGAAAGAAAAGAAAATCCCAGAGACAAAAGATAGACAGGATAAGTTTTTAAAAAATCTGTTTAGGAGCAAGCCAAGATAAGGCTGGGCATTCATAACTAAGAATAAGCCTCTATATGTGTGATTTATTTGGGAGCTGGGCAGCAGGCCTCCCAAAAAAGTCAAAAATAAAAAGAATAAAACAGCCAACAACATTTTGGCACCAACATGGAGCCAGAATAAAAGAAAATCCAAGAACATTTTGGCGTATCAACATGAGGCTTAAATATCCATCTAAAGCCTGAGAAAGCTGAAAAAATGGCTCCTTAAAGAAACCCTGCTGTACAGCAGAGCACTTAAGCAGCATTTTTCACAATAAATAGAAACAATGACTGCCACAGTGCAGGGCACTGGCATTCCGTAGATGGGGGTTTAAGGCGGTTCCAGGTCAAACAAACCTCCGACCAGGCCACAATTTAGGCTTGGCTCTCACGAACCTAGACGCCAGCAGATCCAGCAAAAGAGCATGTGGAGGATCCAAGTAGCTTAGCAGTGTAGCTTCACAGTCTAAAGTTTCCTTGTGCAGTCGAAAAGGCTAAAAGATACACAGAAAAGAGGTCCAGATAGGAAAACCTCTAAACAGGTTCCAGTGTGTTAAACAATGTGTGTGGGCTTAAGAAAGAAAAGAAAATGGGTATAGACCGTCATATAAAAGAAACAAATAGGTTAAAAAATTTAAAAAAAATCCAACAACAACCTACAAGGCCCTTGACGCTCTCACAGACACCCGACACCTGTGGCTGCTGCACTCCACTCCCTGTCCCCATGCCACCAATGACAGAAGAGCCAAGCAGAATGGCTCAGGCCCCTAGTTTGACAGGAACTAGGACAGCACCTGCAGTGAAGAAGCAGTGTATAGACAGCCCCAAGCGGTCTTTGTGGACACAGCACAAAGAGATGCTATCACTTGCTCTTCATCTTCTGTAGTTACAGATGGAGTCCTAATCTCTACCCCCAAAAGACATCAGAACATCACAGGCTTCATGAACTGACTCCCGAATATATATTTTCTGTTGTTTTCTCCTGCCTTCATTGACTTCCTCTCTTCATCTCAAAACCCTGAAAAGAGAATTGTGCTTTTGGTATGGACATTAGGATTTAATTTTAGGGGTGTATTCAACTTTATTCTAGTTGAATAAAACTGATTCTCTCATGAAGGGAGAGGGCAAATAGTACATATTTTTCCTTGTTTGTGGATTTTAGATTTAAATATGTCTGCAAATACATATTATATGCCTATCTGTATATGTATGTGATATGAAACAAATAAGAACTCTTTGGACTAGGAGGTAAAGCGGTAGAATAAGCATGAGGGTGAAGGGATATAATGAGGGTGAATGTAAGCAAAGACAATGATTTATACAAAACCCACTATCTTATGTACTGTGGTGGTTTGAAAGAAAATGACCCCCAAAGGGTGTGAAGTAGGTGTGACCTGGTTGAAGGAGGAAGTGTGTGATGGTTGGGGCAGACTTTAAGGTCTCTTCTACTCAAGTTTTGCTCAAGTTTTATGACACACAGTCCAATTCCTGATGCCTTGACGTCAGATGATAGGGTGAAGTCTGATTTGCTCTGTGGGAGAAATTGTGGGAGCATGTGGGGAACCCTGAAGAGAAATCCATGGATTTCTCCCAAGATGAACACTACAGTTGGGGTGAGCAGGAGGAGAGCACAGATGTGGCCAGTCTCCCAAAAAACAGTCAGCAGCTGCTCTAACCTCATTTCTCTGATTCTCTCATTAGAATGTTTAAATGTTAATCTGGCTCTGGACATTAAATCAATTTGTACAAATTACAATTGATAGCAATTAACCGCATTAAAGAGCATTTCATCTTGAAACTACAATTTCAATCTAACTTATTTGCTTTGATTAATATTTGACTTATATAAAAGGAGATGGGAGAGACTAAGGCCATCTTTCTGCTGACAGTGGTTTCATCCAAAAGGAAGCCTTCCACACAAAATATTCATTCCCATGTCCAGTGGATTGGGTACCAAGCGTCTCCCAGAAGCGTAGCATGTGAGACACAAATTTATAATCTCAGTGTTTAGAAGGCAGAGGCAAAAGTATCAATTCAAGGCCAGCCTGGAAGGTTAGGACAAGCCTGGGCTACATATTGAGACCTTGTCTCAAAACTCAAGATCTAAGTGCCTGGATTCCCTGTGCTTGTGGGGTAGGAGTATAAAAATCATTTAAGGTCATCCTCAGGTGTGTAGTAAATTCAGGACCAATGTGGACTACATGAGAGCCCATCTCCAAAAACTAAAAACAGGTCTAGGGATATAGCTGAGTGGTGGTGTGTTTCCTAAACTATGTACCTAGAGTATGTAACAATATGGGTTTCCCAGAGTATGTAACAATATGGGTTTCCTAGAGTATGTAACAATATGGGTTTCCCAGAGTATTAACAATATGGGTTTCCTAGAGTATTAACAATATGGGTTTCCCAGAGTATTAACAATATGGGTTTCCTAGAGTATGTAACAATATGGGTTTAGAGAGTATGTAACAATATGGGTTTCCTAGAGTATGTAACAATATGGGTTTAGAGAGTATGTAACAATATGTATTTCCAGAGTATGTAACAATATGGGTTTCCCAGAGTATATAACAATATGGGTTTAGAGAGTATGTAACAATATGGGTTTCCCAGCGAATTAACAATAAGTGTTTCCCAGAATATATAACAATATGGGTTTCCCAGAGTATGTAACAATATGGGTTTAGAGAGTATGTAACAATATGTATTTCCAGAGTATGTAACAATATGGGTTTCCCAGACTATGTAACAATATGGGTTTCCCAGAGTATATAACAATATGGGTTTCCCAGAGTATGAAACAATATGGGTTTAGAGAGTATGTAACAATATGGGTTTCCCAGAGTATGTAACAATATGGATTTAGAGAATATGTAACAATATGTATTTCCAGAGTATGTAACAATATGGGTTTCCCAGACTATGTAACAATATGGGTTTAGAGAGTACGTAACAATATGGGTTTGATCTCTGCCCCCACAGGGAGGTAGTGTGTCTCAGGGCCACAAGATACACATGTGAATTTCTGGTCCCTTCACAACATAGCCATGTGAATTGTCCTCTCTGTTTTACAAAGCAAATGCTCATTCCACATGAACACGGCAAGCTTCAGGCACAACTGTAAAGTCAAAATCTGTCTGTGGTGCCCTTCTTGGTTTCTTTCCTCAATCTTATCAGTGTCTCTCTGTCCCCACTCCCAAATGTTCAGACCTCTATCCCCTTCCCTCCATCCAGTCACAAAACAATGATGCCTGTTACACTCAGAACATCTAAGTGGATCTATTCATAGTAAAATGCCACTAACAGCTAACTGCTTGTGAATTCCTCCCAAGTAATTCCAGACAAAACAGTCTTTCGTTAACCAAGACCTTTGACGTCTTAGACATATTGAATGGTGACGTCAATGTCACAACAGAGCTCCCCACCCCATTTTAACAAGCCTCTTAGAAGTCTTTCAATCACGCGATGTGCACAAATAAATAACATCATACTCGACAACCCGCACGTGGACTCCTGGGTTGGTCAGGTATTGGCTCAGTCTTTATTTCAAATATTACCTCCACTGTGATGATGAAGCAGCTGAGTGTTAAAGACACAGACACAGTTTACATTCACTGCACACTAGAAACAAGAAGGACCCAGAAGAATCTAAGGTGAGGCGAAAGCTGGGAAGATCGTAATAATAAGCTTAGTGAGGCTGGACTTGGGTCCCATGGCAGGGGACAAACACACCATCAGACAGACTTACGTGGGAAGGAAGTTTATCGGGGAAGGGAAGAGAATGAGGGGAGAGATGAGAGACAGAGAGAAACAGAGACAGAGAGTGAGTGGCCTTCTTGGAGAAACAGCAGAAAAAGAGTGGGCTGAGTTTTCTCCTAAAGGGACCTTGGCACCTGCATACAGAGTCAGGGTGCTGCCTGTCATGCGTTCAGGAGTGGCCACTCTGCCTTTGCCAGGTCCCCAAGGGGCAGGACCAGGTTTGCATTTACCTGAAGGATTGTTAGAAATACTCTTAAGACGAGACTCTCCGCCAACGCAAATACTTCCAATCAGACCAAATTAGACCGAAGAAAAAATGCCCACGTTTAATAAATGCAGCGCTCCTGGGTGGCCAGGAGCATGGGGGGAGGAGGGGTGGGGATAGAGAGGGGGGCCATGCAAACCCCAAAGACTATGTGACCCTTTTCTGGGTGGCAGCCTAAATAGCCTGTGGGAGTGGTCCTGATCCTCCCTGGGGAGGTGTCAGTGCTTGGCGGGCTTTTCAGGAGGTGGAGTCCAGACCAAGGCAACTGGGGGGGGGGATTAAGATGGAGTTTCTTGCTCCATTGGTGCCCCAAGGATGAATGCCAGGGGCTGGGGTGTTGCTTCCAGCTCAAACACCCCAGAGTCCTTGAGTGTCAGGGGGCTAGGGTCTCACTTATGACAAAACATCCCAGAGTCCTTGGATATAGGGGTGTCAGAGGACTGGGGTCTCACTTTTGACAAAATACCCCAGAGTCCTTGGATATGGGGGTGTCAGGGGGCTGGGGTCTCACTTCTGACAAAATACCCCAGAGTCCTTGGATATAGGGGTGTCAGGGGACTAGGGTCTCACTTTCGACAAAACATCCCAGAGTCCTTGGATATAGGGGTGTCAGGGGACCGGGGTCTCACTTTTGACCAAATACCCCAGAGTCCTTGGATATGGGGGTGTCAGGGGACTGGAGTCTCACTTTTACCAAACAATGATGACAAAGGTGATTAACCTGAGATGGGCATCTGGGTACCAGGCAAAGAGAATCAATTTCTGATGATACACACCACACACACACACACACACACAAATAAAACAATTTAAAAGAGCATTCTCAAAGCTTTCACTAAGATTGTGACAAGGTAATTTTAGATAGACCTCTCCGCAACTTTCTAACATTTTCTCCTTGCCAGAGTGTTTGTCAAAGAGCTCCTGTTAGAGAACTCAGATAAAATGACTTTAACAGTCACTTGAAATAATGTGTTTCTTAAAGGTACTTCATCGTAGATAAACTTAAATTATCCCGGCAGTGGGTACACGCTGAATGGTTTTACAACCCGTTCTATTATTTTTAGATCACTGTTTCTGCAACCGGGCTGTTAAAAATAGAAGGCAGCCTAGCAGAGGACAGGGGGCCTAAATGTTTTCCTTACTCATGAATGAAAATGAAGCGGTTCTCGGGCCTTAACTGGAAGAAAGTTGTGTGCAGCAGTGATCAGGTTACCAGGCTGTGTCTTGTACTTTGGAAATTCCAATACAAAGAGTGCCGGCGAGGCAGAGCTCCAGTGGAAACTGCCTGCCATTGTTTAGGTTCCCGGGGAGATTATCCCTGGTGAGAAAAAAAAAATCTTTCCTGTTTCCTTCCTCAGAACTGTGACTCAGTTCCTCCTTGAGTATTCTCGCCAGGACCACTTTGTGCCCCAGAGTAGTGACCACCAGGAGGCGCCAAAACAGCCCATGGGGTGGGGAGCGCCAGTTTGGCTGAATCATCCACCTCTCTCCCTGTCTGCCCCTTGGCTGTACTGTCTCTACAGTGCACACAGTGGCTGAGCTGAGAACTGGGTTCCAGGGCCATCTTCTCTAGTATGCAAACACCGATAAGGACCTCCTTTGGTCAGAGAGCAAGTACTCCCATTTGCTGCCTGGATGGCTTACTCCCCAATACTATACCGGTTGTGTTTCGCTGCTCAGTTCTGCAGGGTACCCCCTAAACCTGGAGCTGTAGTGGGCTCATGGTGAGCCAGCTGTTATTGTTTGTTTTGCTGTTTTTACTCTTTGGTTTTTGAGGGTGTGACCTGCCACCCAGCTCTCCCAAATAAACCACACTCGGAGTTTTATTCTATCAGCTTGGCTTGTTTGTAGCCAGTTTTTCTTATCTTAAATTATCCCGTCTATCTTTTGCCTCTGTGCTGTTTCTTTTTCTTAGTTCTGTGTATCTTCCTTTCACTCTCATGTGGCTGGCTGGGTGGTTGTCTCCCTGCCCTGTTCTCTTCTGTTCCTACTTCTCCCGGAGTTCTATTTATCCTCTCTGCCTGCCAGCCCTGTCTATCCTCTCTCCTGCCTTGCTATTGGCCATTCAGCTCTTTATTAGACCATCAGGTGTTTTAGGCAGGCAAAGAATCACAGCTTCACGGAGTTAAACCAATGCAACGTAAAAGAATGCAACATGTCTTTGCATCATTAAAACAAATGTTCCAAAGCATAAACAAATGTAAGACATCTTAAAAATAATATTCTACAACAGCCAGCCCCACATCAGAGAAGCTACTTGATTCCACTCCTTTCTGTGGCCTCACAGTTCCTCCCTCCTTTCTCGGGATCATCTTAAGAACTACTTGTCCGTTGGAAAGTCTTTATTTTGGCACCTTCTCATCCAGGTCCTTCCTACACAAATGCCCAGAGTTCTGTCTGTTTCTCCCTTCCTCAACATCCTCCAGTGAGGTTCACAAGCCCCTCTGTGTCAGAAGCATCTAGAAATCTGCACTTAATGGGTCTTCCTTTAGTTATACCCAGTTTTCAGAGTGGCTCCCAATCACTTGCTTAGGAACCAGACCCAATCCACGAAGACTCTGAAGACACTGGATATTTCATTCCATCTTCTATTTTCTTTCCGAAGCACAGAATTTTGAAACGAATGGCAGTGGTGCACATTTTTCTAGTTATGAAAGTAACATGTACTCAGAGGGGAGAAAACAATTTCTCACATTTCAACTGCTGTATATTGAAGGATGACATTTTATCTTCTAATGTGTGTATGAATATAAATATATTTGATTTTCAAAAGCAGTATTACATGCATGTTATTTCATATTCTTTTCCCATTTAATGTCATGGATATCACTCACTTTATTTTATTCTTACTTATTTTAAAATGTTGTTGTTATGGGGATTGAACTCAGGACCTTGCACATCGTAGGCAACTGCTACCATTTAGCTATAATTGCAGTCCTACAAGCTCTTTTTTTTTTTGCTTAATATTTTGAAGTAGATCTAGCCACATGGCCCACACTAGCCTCATCCTCCTGCCTCATGTTCCTATGCCACCATACACCAGCTTTCACACATGCTTTAAAAGCTACATAAAACTCCCACAGCTTATTTAACCAATTTATTACTTGAGCAATTAAAGTTATTTTTAATTTTTTGGCTGTGATAAGTAATCTTGTGTTTACAACTGTGCTATGTTTTGTCATGAGAATTATCTCTACTGGGTTTTTTTTTAATTTATCAAATATTTCAAGCTGATACTCAGTATTAATTAGAACCCCAGCCTTCATGTGTGTGAAGAAGAGACAGCATGGGTGTAGGTAAGATCACGTTCATCCAAAACATCTGGGGTCAAATCACACTTAAGAGCTCAAGAACCCAGCAAATCCAGAGCTTGTCTGCCCCGTCTCATTGTTGTCTTATTCCTTGGCTTCATCATCCTTAAATGCTTTTCTCATTGATAAAACGGGGTTACTAGGACCAGGCTGGTACACGATGCTAGCTAGAGCTCTTTCCTGGGAGATACAAAGCACTGTACTCAGCTCCCAGCACCATAAAAATAATAGATAAATAAATAATAAAGATGAAATAAAATTAATGATATTACCTGATACCTAGAAGTTGTTTATAGGGATTGAATGTCATAACATATGCAAGTCACCTAGCATGGTACCTGGCTATGGACCAGTGCTTAGCAAAAGACAGAAAGCATCATCACAGAAGAACCTTAGAAACCTTCCTGATTTCTCAACTGAGACATGGCCTGACTCAGGATGGTTGTATCCATAAAAATAGAATTCTCTAGATGTACAGAAAAAAGAAAAAGAAAAAAAAAACAGAAAATAAGCTAGGCATGGCAGTGGTGGTACAGGCCTTAATGCCAGCACTCAGGAGGCAGAGGTAGACAGGTCTCCGTGAGTTTGAAGACAGTCTGGTCTACAAAACAAGTTCCAGGACTCCAAAGCTACAGAGAAACCCTGCCTTGAAAAAAAGAAGACAAGCTGGGTATGGTAATCAATTCACACCTAGAATTCTAGAGCTTGGGAAGCTGAGGTATGAGGATCACCAGTTCCAGAACATCTTTGGCTGCAGAGTGAGACCCTGTCTCAAAAAAATGAAAGAAAACACTTCCCACTGAGGTAAAATGTGTCCCACCTGAATTCCACTTCTAACCAGAGGCTTGCCCTCATGGAGGTGTGTCTCTAGCCCTGGGACACCATGACATCATCCTATAAAGTCCTCAAGAGTTATTTTTAGGTATTTCATTTCAAATAATCCTGAGAAACTTGAGAGATTTGTCGTTTGTTGGAATAAAGACTTCCCAGGGAAGACTGATGCAGGTGCTCTCCGTTCTACACTTTTGTTTCCTCCCCTCTCTTTTTACCAGAAAATATTCCAAATGCTAACTTTGGTTCCTCAAATGGTACCATGTCCGTTTTCCAAATGAGAAAACAGAAGCTGTGGTAAGCAAAGCACCATGGCCAACCCAGGATCCAAATCTCCATCAAATTTTCTAAACTCACTATAAATATTGAACTCGAATGAGCATTCTCCAGGGCGTTTGGGACTCTGAGGTCTAACAGCTAAGAAGGTACAGGGGCCACAATTAGAAAAGCACTTATTTGGTCATAGGTCTAGTTTCTGAGAAAAGTTCCCTAAGACCTAGGATTTTTTTATGATCATTATCATCAAAGAAACTTTTCAAAAATTTCAATATAGCTCAGGATACATGTGTTTTGGATCACTGCTAACTTACAAAAACATTCAGGGTCAGGATTGAGTCATTCCTGGCTTCTAGATGATTCTACTAGATCTTGTTTGGTTTTAGTTTTTGTTTGGTATTTTTTTTCTTCTTCCTTTGTCATGCTGGAGATCCAAGACTTGGCAAGCATTCCACATCCAAACTGCATGCTCAGCCTGCAGTACCCTCGGGATAGAGTAAATTCCATAGTAGTGCCTTTGTTTCTCTGAAGCCCTATTCATCCCAATCCAGCTTGCCTTATCTAACTAACACGGTTGGTTTTGCTACTTCTCCACAGGTTTCCAATGCCCTGAGTCAGTGTGAGAACAAGTAATGGGGAAACCTGGGAACCTATACTAAAGACACAGCATGGGGCAAGGGAGTTATTCTCAAATCATTCTGTCAGATGCGATGCAGCAGCTACTAAATGCCTTCATTCTTGGTTACATCGCTAGTGGGGCCCGTGTGGTAGGTTTCACTAAGGTTTTGATTATGATTTGCCTCTAGACTCGTCAGTCCACTTCTCTTTGGTCCAGAGGGAAGGCATACATCACACTTGAAAGCCTTATTTCATTACAGCAAAGACTCATACGGGCAATTAAGACCAGGACTATTAAATTTGTGGTAATAGAGAACATGAACTCTCTGCCCTCTTAGACTTGTTCAAGACCACAGTTCTATGAACTGAGAAACCTTCCAGCTTCCTGGAGAAATGAGTGTGGGTTTTTTTTAATATCTTTTTTATTCAAGCAGAATTATACATGACTGCTGGGTGGTGGTGGCGCATGCTTTAATACCAGCACTCGGGAGGCAAAGGCAGGTGGGTCTCTGTGAGTTCGAGACCATGTACATACCATGTTAGTCTTTCTGGGTTTGGGTTACGTCACTCAAGAAGATCTTTTCTAGTTCCATCCATTTGCCTACAAATTTCATGATGCCAATCTTAACAGCTGAGTGATACACTGTTGTGCAAATGCACCACATTTTCTTTATCAGTTCTTCAGTTGAGGGACATCTAGACTGTTTCTAGTCCCTGGCTATTATGAATAATGCCCAAGTGAACATAGTTGAGCAAATGCCCTTGTGGTATGAAGGAGCTTCCTTTGGGCATACGCCCAGGAGTGGTATAGTTGGCTCTTGAGGTAGATCAATTCCCAGTTTTCTGAGAAACTGCCATATTTATGTAAGCCATATAAGATGTAAGATGGAATCTCAAAGTAGTTTTGATTTGTGTTTCCCTGATGGCTAAGGATGTTGAACAGTTGTTTCTCAGCCATTTTGAATTTCCTCTGTTGAGAGAATTCTCTCTTTAGAAATGTGTCATCTCCTTTTTTCAGGGGGTGGGGGGTTGTTTTTTTCAATACATGTTTCCCTGTGGAACAATCTGCCTGTCCTGTACTCAACTTGTAGTCCAGGGTGACCTCAAACTCACAGAGATCCTCCTGCCTCTGCCTCCTGAGTGTAGGGATTAAAGGTCTATGCCACTGCCCAACTTCTGCATCCCATTTTTTAGTAGATAAAATCTTCTCTTTTAGCCATTCAGAGCACTTAGTGGTCTTGCAGAAGACCGGAATTGGGTTCCCAGGACCCCTATGGTAGCGCACAACCATGTGTAATTCCAGTTCTAAGGCATCGGATGCTTTCAGCCTCCACAGGCTCTGTATGTATGTGGTGCCCATGTGTACACTCAGGCACACATTTATACACCATGAAAGTAAATAAATAAATATTAAAAAAATCTTTTCTTTTAATAGTCAAACTGACACAATCCATTATATTCAAGTTCTCAAGTCTCTCCTAAAGTAAGATACATGGCTACACTATGTATTACTTTCTAAATTTACTCAGTCATTGTGTTAATTGTTTTTATACCAAAAGCAAACCTCTCCTGTCTTCATGATAGAAGGATGTTTTGTAACTGAAATGAAGGCAGTACAAGAAGGGAAATCAGAGACACATTCAGCTTGGGAAGGTTTAACCACTAAACTGCATGCCTCTCAGAAAAGCAGGAAACCCTCTCAAAGAAAGTCAACTGGCTACTGTTAGAACCGTTTGGAGAAAGGAACAAAGTGTCCATATGTATGTATGTCTGTCTGTCTGTCTGTCTGTGTGAGTCTGTATGTGTGTCTGTATCTGTGTGTGTATGTATGTGTGTCTGTCTACTATGTGTCTGTGTGTGTGTCTGTGGTGGGTGTATGTATGTGTGTCTGTCTACTATGTGTGTCTGTGTATGTGTATGTATGTGTGTCTGTCTACTATGTAAGTCTGTATGTCTGTGTGTGTGTATATATGTCTGTATCTATCTGTCTGCCTGTCTACGTATGTCTGTATCTGTCTGTGTGTGTTTCTCTGTGTATCTGTCTGTGTGTGTTTCTCTGTGTATCTGTGTGTGTGTCTCTGGTGTCTGTGTGTGTATCTCTGTGTGTTTCTGTGTGTGTGTGTGTCTGTGTGTATGTGCCTGTGTCTGTCTGTCTGTCTGTCTATGTGAGTCTCTATGTGTGTCTGTGTGTGTGTCTGTGTGTATGTGCCTGTGTCTGTGTCTGTCTGTCTGTCTATGTATGTCTGTATCTGTGTGTGTGTGTGTGTGTGTTACACTTGAGGAGAAGACAACAGGAGGGATATAACAAACATACACAGGCCAGGAGAGTAGTATGAGCAATGGAGAAATGACACAAAATCAGTAGCCTCAGAAAGGGAGGAAGGACAGGAGTAGAGAGGG
The DNA here is from genome assembly GCF_950005125.1 of Chionomys nivalis. NCBI lineage: Eukaryota > Metazoa > Chordata > Mammalia > Rodentia > Cricetidae > Chionomys > Chionomys nivalis. The sequence continues at coordinate 16,482,523 of NC_080111.1, read as the reverse complement.
AGGTGTGTGGGGCTGACTATTCAATGGCAACAGAGACAGATTATAAGAGAATCCAGTTCAGATCTGGACTCATGTGTGGTAACACTGAATTTGGGGTTAGTTTTACTTACATTTCTGAAGGATGGCCATAGACATGGTGGAGTGTTTGTGTGTGGTTTAGATCTCCAGATGGGAAGACAAAAGGATTACAGAAATAGCAAGTGACTGTCTAGTGTTACCTAATGGAGGCATAGTTGGTGCACATTAGATCATCTGAACACATCCTGAAAACTGAGGATTCTGTACTCTGACCTTGCCTTAGGCCTTTCTTGTGGGCATTGTAGGGAGAACCTTTTCACCTACATTAAAAAATGGAGTAACTTCAGGTCAAACTGGACAGAGAATATCATCCAGACTCTCAAGTCAGCAACAAATCCACTCAGTATGCAAAGGGAAGGTTTACCAAGTAAGAAGACCTGTCTTGTCACATTAATAGATTCTACAGACATCCCTAAAGTAGATGAGGGAAAAAAAGAAAGAGCTTTGTGAGTCAACCCCTTCTCATGAGTTATTTTGTGAGAAAAGATTATGTGAGAAAACCCTGTGCCTAGCACCCAAGTCTCATTGTCCATTGCATTACAGAAAAGACCACAGTGACCCAGGTCCCCTTTCCCTGTGGTCAGAAGATTATTTAGCACAGGCTGTGCTTGTACTAACATCAGTGCCTCAGATTCAGTGGAAATTAGGAAACAAAGAAAAGAAACTGACAATGAAGGGGCATGAAAAAATAAAGATATTTGAGAAAGAAGATGGGGCTGGTAAGAGGCATCAGTGAATAAGACTCTTAACTCCAGCTGGAGTTTCAACCCCAGGACTCACATGGGGAAGGAGAGAACCAACTCCAACAAGCTGCCCTCTGAGCTGTACACACATGCTATGGCATGCACTAACCCACACCCTCAAAAACAAATGAATGCAACATTTTTTCATTAAAAAAATAAACCTTTGGGAAGAAAGAAATGTCATAGGACTGTCTCGGGGCAAACACTTTTAGCCCATTTCTTCAATGTCTGTCTGTATACATTGGGGAAAAGTTAGTGTTGAAAGCAGACAGGAAAAAAATCTTCCCATGTAGACCTAGGAAGAGAGAACACCCACCCACTCTGCTCCCTTGGCTCAGGGCATTTATGAATGTGGGTGGGATTAAACAATTAAAGTTACAAAAGTTCTGGAGCAGCAGGTCTCTACCAATTGCTGAAGGTTTTCATCACCAGATTGTTGTGAACTCATGTGCATTATACAAATACCTTTTTTGGGTTTTTGGGTTTTTTTTTTTTTTTTTTGGAAGGGGGAGTGGGGTAGGAGGTTCTTCTGTATTTGTGTTGCTTTCATTGGTTATTAAAGAAACTGCCTTGGCCTAGTTGATAGGGTGGAACTTAGGTAGGCAGAGAAGACAGAACTGAATGCTGGGAGAAAGAGAGCAGAGTCAAAGAGAGAGCTGCCATGGAGCCACCAGGTCAGACATGCTGAATCTTTCCCAGTAAGCCACAACCTCATAGTGATACACAGATTATTAGAAATGGGCTAAATCAAGATGTGAGAGTTAGTCAATAAGAGGCTAGAGATAATGGGACAGGCGGTAATTTAATTAATACAGTTTCTGTGTGGTTATTTCGGGTGTAAGCTAGCCAGGCAGCAGGGACAAACAAAAGAGCCCACTCCTTGCAACAGGGGAGGGAATGGTTGTTCTTGTTTGGTTGGTTGGTTTGGTTTTGGATTTTTGATTTTGTTTGTTTAGAGACAGGACCTTACTGTGTATCCTTGGCTAGCTTGGCACTCACATGTAAACCAGTCTGGCCTCAAACACAGAGATTTTCCTGGCCCTGCTTGCAGAGCAGTAGGATTACAGGTGTGGGCCACCTCAACAGATACATTTAGAGCACCTGTTGTATATCATGTACCTTATTAGGATGGGAGTTCAAAGATGAATAGCTCGTTCGCCTTAGAGCTAAGTCTAATACCTCACTTCTCAGAGCATGGTACTTAACCAACAGCATCAGCTACACCTGGGAGAGTATTAGCAAGCCAAAGTCTTGGTCCTGCTCCAGACAGACCAAGTCAAAATCTGCGCACTTTGCAAGGTATCCCACCATAGGGAATGGGATCCAAAAAGCCAGTTCATGCACCCAGGATAAGTTCTGGTCACACTGCCAGGGGCCCATCCAACAGATCAAGCCACATAACTGTCACCTACATTCAGAGGGCTTAGTTCAGTCACATACAGGATCCTTAGCTGTGAGCTCCCACTGGCTTGGGTCAGCTGTGGTTTTCCCAATCAAGATCTTGACCCCTCTTGCTCATATGGTCCCTCTTCCCTCTCTTCAACTAAGTTCTAAGAGTTCAATCTAGTGCTTGGCTGTGGATCGCGGTCTCTGCTTCCCTCAGCTGCTAGATGAAGGTTCTATGATAACAATTAGGGTAGTCACTAATTATAAGGGAAGGCCAGTTCAGGCACCCTCTCCACTATTGCTAGGAGTCTTAGCTGGGGTCATCATTGTGGATTCCTGGGAACTTTCCTAGCACCTGGTTTCTCCTTAACCCTATAATGCCTCCCTCTATCAAGGTATCTCTTTCATTGTTTCCCCACCTAGGCCTTCTCGAGTCCTCAAGTTCCCATCCCTCGTCCCCTCCCTTCTACTCCCCTTACCAGTTTGCCCAGATCTTCACTTTCCCTTTCCTGGGGCCCTTCATGTGATCTGCGTTTTACCTGGCTTCTCTGGGGTTGTGGATTGTAGCCTTGTTATTCTTTGCTTTACATCTAATATCAACTTTATGGGTAAGTATGTGTTTGTCTTTCTGGGTCTGGGTTACCATCACAAAGGATGTTTTTTTTTTCTAATTACATCCATTTGCCTGCAAATTTCAAGATGTCATTTTTTTTTACCACTGAGTAATAAATGTACCACATTTTCATTATCTATTCTTCAGTTGACATCTAGGTTGTTTCCAGGTTCTGACTATTACATAATGCTGCTATGAACACAGTTGAACAAATGCTTGTCAGAATGTCTAAGATTAAAAACACTGATGACATCTTACGCTGGAGAGGATGTGGAGTAAGGGGAACACCCCTCCACTGCTGGTGGGAGTGCAAACTTGTGCAGCCACTTTGGAAATCAGTATGGCGGTCTCTCAGAAAACTGGGACTCAATCTACCTCAAGACCAAGCAATACCACTCCTAGGCATATACCCAAAGGGTGTACAATTATACCACAAAGCCATTTACTCAACTATGCTCATAGCAATATTATTCATAATAGCCAGAACCTTGAAACAACCTAGACGTTCCTCAACCAAAGAATGGAGAAGGAAAATGTGGTACATTTACACAGGGGAGTATTGCTCAGCAGTAAAAATAACGACTTCTTAGAAATTGCAGGCAAGGGGCTGGAGAGATGGCTCAGAGGTTAAGAGCACTGAATGCTCTTCCAGAGGTCCTGAGTTCAATTCCCAGCAACCACATGGTGGCTCACAGCCATCTATAATGAGATCTGGTGCCCTCTTCTGGCATGCAAGCATACATGGAAGGAATGTTGTATACATAATAAATAAATAAATCTTAAAAAAAAAGAAAAAAAAAAGAAATTGCAGGCAAATGGACGGAACTAGGAAAAGATCACCATCCTGAGTGAGATAACCCAGACCCAGAAAGACAAATACAATATGTACTCACTCGTAAGTGGATATTAGACAGAAAACAAAGGGTAACCGGGCTATAGTCCACAATCCTAGAGAAAATAGACAACAAAGGGGACCCTAAGAGAGACACACATGGATTTACCTAGGAACGGGAAAAAGACAAGATCTCCTGAGTAAATTGGGAATGTGGGGGGCAGGAAGAGGGTGGAAGAAGAAGGGGAGGAATGGGAGTGGGGAAAATGTATAGCTCAATAAAAACAATAGGAAAGCCGGGCGGTGGTGGCGCACGCCTTTAATCCCAGCACTTGGGAGGCAGAGGCAGGCGGATCTCTGTGAGTTCGAGACCAGCCTGGTCTACAAGAGCTAGTTCCAGGACAGGCTCCAAAACCACAGAGAAACCCTGTCTCGAAAAACCAAAAAAAAAAAAAAAAAAAAAAAAAAAACAATAGGAAAATAAAATTTACTATTTCTGTCGTTAAAAAAAAACTCTGCACATTTTTACAGAATACGCAGATAATTCTCATGCATATTGAGACATGAAAAGCACTAACTTAATGGGCTCTGTGTTGACAGAGGTTTCTGTCCTGCCCAGTCCCGCAGCCATTCAGTCCCAAAAAAACACACAGAGGTCTATATTAATCATAAACTGATTGGCCTATTAGCTCAGGCTTTCTTATTAAGTAACTCTTTAAATCTTACATTAACCAATAATTTTTGTCTGTGTTAGACACATGGCTTAGTACCCTTTATCAGTGAGGCCTTTTCATCTTGTGTCCTCTGCATCTGAATGAGGACTGCAGACTGAGCCTTTCCTCTTCCCAGAATTCTCCTGTTCTGGTCACCCTGCTGTAACCCGCCTAGTGGGTCAGTTATTCCAGGGTCCCGAAGGAGATCAAGCAAGATTCTGTTGTCAAGGTCTCACTTTACTAGCGAAATGGTTGTGGCTTATATAGCCCTTGAAAGAGGAATTTGGCTTGGGATGGGGGCAGGGGCATGGCAAGAGCAGGAAGGGATCTTGCCGGGGCAGCGACGGTCACGAGTCGACACACCTAGTGTTCTCTATGCAAGCGGAATCGTTCCTTTTATGATTCCAACCACAAACAATTCTCTAGATAGTTGGAATGTAGGGCGGGTTCTGCTAACAGATAGCTCTCAAGATAGCTGGGTGTGGGGCTCCCCACAAACATCCTTAGGACAATAGTCCCTGCTATAATCTTTGGGAAAATGGCTCCTGACACCCTGCCTATACTTCCTGTCTGCCGACTGGCCAATCAACATTTTATTAAACCAATACAAGTGAAAAATCTTTACAGGGTAAAAGACCATTGTTCCACAGCAGCTCTGACTGATGGAAAGAGTCTCCTGTTTCTATTTTCCTCCATTTGTTCAGCAAGCACTTAAAGATGATGCTTACTTAGAGCTGGGGAACTGAAGCATAGAAGACCTTGTCAGAGAGATCAAATTCTGCTAGCAGAAAAAGAGAAAACAAGTGAGATTGTACAGATCATGAGGGACAGCAATCCACCCCCCAGAGATGAAGGGAATCATAGGTCCCTGTCACAAGCGGACACAGTTCCAAACACTAGAGTGTGAGAAAACGGCAAAAATGGTTGATGAGAAAAAGCAGGTTGGAATCCCTCTCTACTCATTTTCACAACTTCAGTTCACTAGCCATTGTCCCAGAAAGCCTGGCTTTTCTCACTACTCAGACAGTACCTGCCCCCTCCCACTCCTCGCTGTCCTGACTGAGGGGGCTCCAAGACCCTAACCGGTTAGATAGGAACAATCAGCAGAAAGCAGCCAGCAGGAGACCTTACTTTCAGCATTGGTAAACACGTAGAAAATTCAACAAGGCAGCATTTAAATGGCCTGGACAGTGTGGCTATTGTACCTGTGACTCTCATGAGCAGTGACTCAAATGACAGCTTCAGAAAGACTTGCAAAGAGCCCCTTGACAATGGAGCATGGGCAACTCAGAGCCCACGACAGGCTACAAGGTCAAACCTGACAGAACAAAGATCCAAAGCAGCCTTAAATGACTTAATTATTCAGTCCTGCTCTATACAAACTTGGGGAAACGTGACATCTTTTAAATTACCTCCCTTATAGGTAATATCCACGGTGCATGAAAAATGTTAGCAAAAGTCTTAAAAAGAGCAGAATGTTTTACAAGGCAGGGATTACAGTGTAGCCACACTAAGATTCCCAGTTAGTTCTGCAAACGGCCCTGATAGCTGATACTCTTAAGACAGAAGAAGTCACACGAGGAAAGGAAAGTCTTGCCTTTTCTTATTACCTTCTGCCTATTGCCCTTCATGAACTTGTGTGTATGCACAGGTTGGCCAGACTTTCAGGTGGGAACACCTACCTCACTATTTACGTGGTATGAGCACAAGTAATAACAGTCTAACATTACTCCCCAAGTGCAGTGGCCTCCTGATAATATGTGGGGACTGTTTGTGTTCTGAGCCCCAACGGAACCAATATTCTGGTTGTTTTCAGCCTAGTGAGCCTCAGAACTCTCACATGCCCAAGATTGTCATTGCATGGTGCTGCCATACACTAGGAAGAAAAAATACCAGGCATAACAATGTCTAAGTAATTCAGACTCAGGCAAACATGGTCAGAAAGCCTCGTAACAAGCAGCCTACAGAGAGAAGCCGGGCCAGGACCAATGATGGGCAAGTAGAATACCTGGCATACAAAACATGAGGATGTCCTTCCCTTGACTGACATGTGCCAACACTCAGAAAGCGGTCCCTTATATTTGAAATTTAGGCACTGAACCTAAGATGAAAGTAATCAAAATCTCCCTAGACATCAGAAAATATTGAAATAGTGGAGAATGGTATGTTGAGCATGGATGTAAAGGAACAAAAGTTGGATGTCCGGGGGCTGGAGAGATGACTCAGTGGTTGAGAGCATTGGCTGCTCTTTCAGAGTGTAGGAAGATAAGGCATACCAGGTCAAAAGGAGCTAACCTGGAGTCTTTCTAGTGTTGTCAGAGGTCCTGATTGTGCCTAGCCAATAAGGAGCTACCAAGCGGTGTTTCCTGAGTGCCTAGCAACAGGCGCTGTCAGAGATCGTGTCTAGGCAATGAGAGACGAGCATGAGAAGCCAACTGTCAATGGATCAGAATACCTGGGTGCTGGGAGGGTATTATATCCCCCCCCAACCCCCCGTTGTTAAATAAAGGAGTCTGCTGTAGGCCTTCTACCCAACTCCTACTCCTGATCTGTGTTTGTTGATATCACACCTTTTCACCCCTCCCTCAAGGAAGACATCAGGCCCCAGCAACATCAGAAAAACTGGGTGTGATTCCCAGCACCCACATGGCAGATCACAACTGCCTATAACTCCTATTCCAGGGGATCCAACACTTGCATACATACACACATGCAAGCAAAACACTGATGTACATAAAATAAAATTATAAAGTTGTCAGGCTTGGCAGCAAGTATATTTTTCTTCAAAAAAAAGTAGAATGGAATCTTATACCACCATTAATGATATAGAGTGTTTAATGTCATGTTAGAAATTTTAAACAGTGTCATCTACACTGTGATTCCCTCTTTATAAAATTAGAGTACATTTACATAAGAAATATGAAGAAACATGGGAAGAAAAAGGTTGGTATTTAAAGGTGATTGAATTTGTGAATGATTCATATATAGTCATTTTTTTTCACCTGTTATGACATCTTGTAAAATAAATAAAACAGAAAGAAAGGGAGAAGAATTGGAACATAGAAAACCTTCTATATGCCAGGCAAGACAGTGAGGTTTGGAATGGCTCTTCATTCCCTGCCTTCCTCCCCATTCCTTTAAAGCAATCTGTAGTCTCAACTCCAGAGGATATTTGGATTTCACGAAGCCCCCTGTTGAGAATACTGTACTGTGTGTATAATGGAACCGATAGCACAAGTCTTTGGTAATAAATCCAAAGTGCATTTGAACTTTTTTTTTTTTTGGCATGAGAAGGGTATTTAGTTTTGAAGACTTGGCCTTATGCAATCAAGTCTGGCCTCGAACTTGCTATGAACATAAAGATGACCTAGAATTTCTGATCCTCTTCCCTCCACCACCCAAGTTCTGGGATGACAGGCATGCACCATCACTCCTGTGCATGCTAAGCAGGCCCTCTGCCTAGGCCTAGCTGTGGTATTATTATCATGACGAACATGTGAAAATCTTGACAGGAAATGATGTATATTTTTCTCTTCCCCTAACCCTTTCTCTCTCTCTCCTCCTTCTCTCTACAGTTCTGCTAAGCCAATATTCTCTAGAATGAGCACAAAACAAGTCAAATAACAGCTAAACAAACAGCTTTGTACATCAACATCAAGAAGGAAGACACTTGGGAGAGACCAGAGTCCAGAGATGAATATGCACAAAGTCTACTTGTCGACGCACCTGCTAATCTAGGTCAGCAGAGCTACGGGTGGTTTTCCGAGCGGAGCTACGATCACGGATTAAACACCAGCTCACTGGAAACTGTCATTAAATAAGATCAGATAACATTCATGAAAATCATAATCAGGAAATAGTTTAAGAAAGAAGAATACACACCTGCTAGAATTAACATGTAAAATACATATGTACTGAGGTTTATAAGCTGTCCTTTTTAAATCAAACTGAAAACAAAAAAAGCTTTAATCTTTCAATATTATTAAAAGAAACAAAAGGGCAGTTAGTTCTAGATTATTCCTGTCTCGGTAGCCAAGAAGCTGATCAAGGGTCATTTATTGAGGAATGCTTCTGATCTTGGTTCCTCAACAATTAATGTCCACTCATTTCACTGTGCAATTAATTACAACCACTTGGTTATTAAGAGATGTAGCCCCTCAAACTTCCTACCAAGTGTGTGTTCAGTTTAATCTGTCTGAGTCACCGCCAAGGAAATGTTTCTGCCGTGTGCTATGACTCCATCAAACTGTGAATCCTAGGAAGTACACCGTTACATGATAGGTTCCCATAGATGCCCCTGTCATTGATGAAACAGCATCAAGGAACTCTGAACAATAAAGAAAGTTTCTTTTCACCTAGATGCTCTGTCATGTAATATATAGGCTGCTATCAAATAAACACTTTTTCTAGTTCCCCTAGAATATGCATAGGAATTTAATATACTTTACAAGTAGATACCTAAAATATGAGTTCTCTATTTCTTTATTCTGTATGTCATTAGAAACCCATATCCTTTAATTCCTTTACTGACATATACTCATTTTTGTTTTGATAAAAGAAATTGTTCCATTAAATCTACTTCTAAATAATAGTAAGTGGTACTAACAAAATAAATAAAAACAACTTTATAGCCTTAGAAGTAAATAACTCTATACTTATACATGTCAAAAGAACTTGATAGAAATAAGTTACCTTTTGTTTATTAATGCTGATTTTGAAAGTTCTCATATCTTTTCTTTCCTTTGGGTTAGCCAGTGATTGGTAATAGTTACAACTCACCACCTATCTTCAAGGATCTTTTCCCCCCAGGTACTCCCAAGCATTGCCCTCATACCATCGCCTGCTTAAATCGAACACCAGAGAAACACTTAATATTGAAGTAGTTCTTCGTCTGAGGGTAAACACAAGCTGAGGTGCACATGAAGGGGGAATGTCTGTGGAAGAGCCCATATTATATACCTGAGCACAAAACACACACACATAGAATGTCTTCACTTATGGGCTCAGATAAGGTTGAATTCGCATCTGTCGCTAGAACATTAGGTGGAGCCTAACGTAGAATCAGGGTTTCCCTCTCTTGTGCTCGCATAAAACCACAATCGTATTTTTAGCTATGTTTTCACCCTGAGCCAAAGGTTTCAAATGGCTAAAAGTATATTACAGATACACTCAAGTGCTCAAGTAAGTAAAACCCAGTTCACAGAGGTGTGACTTTCCTAAAGAACTATATTAAGGGAACATTTGGTCTTATAACTACAGTACAAGTCATTCTGGGGGCTATTTGTTGTCCCAATGCATTCAAAATATCCTACTCACTAATTTAATTACACACAATTTTTACTTTGTTTCATTTTTCGAGACAGGGTTTCTCTGTGTAGCCCTGGCTATTCTGGAATTCTCTCTGTAGACCAGGCTGGCCTCAAACTACACACAACTTTTTAAAAAGTCATCTTTTATTTAAGGGGAGGCATCTCATAATCTACACTAAAAACAGAAGGTATTAGACTCCCCTAACCCATATAAACTATGGTTCTGTCTAGAGTCCTACATCACTAGAAGTAATGTTTAAAAAATGAAAAGTTCTTCCTCTCCACATGTGAATTTAAGAGATTTTTGCCATGAAACCTAAGTGTAATTTAGCATACCACCGAGCTATGAAGATGGGTCATTGATGATATACCATTTGTACATAGATAATATACATGTAAATCACTAAATGTTAAGTATAAGAAGTATGTTTTTATCTTTCAAAAAAAAGACTCCCTTTCTCATTCTGTTCTGTTATATTATGTCCAAAAGTTGTGTGCAATTTTTTTAAGGTCCAGGAAATGTAAAGAAATTTATTGGAATATCTGAATTTCTGTAAAAAAAAAAAAATAAAAAATAAGATTTTGTTACTTAAAAAAATTGGTAGCATGTACACATTCATTTTCCTTTTTTGCCCCGTGATCCAGTGTTTTGTTTCTTCTTCTCATTACTGTTATCAAATACTTGGCTAACAGCAATTTAAGGGAGGATGGTTTTATTTTGGTTTACAATTAAAAAGGAACACAGTCAATCATGGAAGGTAAGTCATAGGACAGGAATTTCTCTGCTGCTCACATTGTATCTACAGCCGGGAAGCAGAGAGCAGGAAAGAAGTAGAGATACAAACAACAACAGCCTCACAGTCAACATGCTCACATTGTATCTACAGCCGGGAAGCAGAGAGCAGGAAGGAAGTAGAGATACAACAACAGCCTCGCAGCGGACATGACTCCCTTCCTCTAGCAAATCTCTTCCTCCTAAAGGCTTCACAAACTTCTAAATGGTGGCAGCAGCTGGAGACCAAGCCTTTGAACATGTAAGTCTACAAGGGACATTTCAAATCCAAACCAACACACCAGTGTGAATTAATGTCTTGTCCCGGGAAACTTCCTCTGCAAGTCTCCTACTCCTGGAAGTAAGCAGCTCTCCTCCACCTCATGTTCCCTGCCAGGAGCTTCTGCCATTCCGCCTAGAAACAGTGGAACACAACTGGCCATTACCTAAAACCTCTGGAACCATGAGGCAAAATAAATCTTTTTTTTTCCTTTTAAGTTACTTATTTCAGATATATGGCATAGTGACCAAAACATTAAACATGGAAGAAATTACTTGTAACATAAGTTTCACCAATCAACCTCAGCAAGATACGCACTTGTGATTTCAAAATTGCTAAATACATCAATAAATCATAAGAAATAATTGATAGAAATAGCTAACAGGTGGATGGCCCCAAAGGTTTTAGATGCTGGAATTGCCAGGTAGTGGATATAAAGTAGCCATAGGTGATGCACTAAGAAAATAAAAATGGCATCTGGAAGAAGCTGATAATACACCCAATAACACAGGTACCTCGTGTACACAAAGCTACACATATAACCCACTCAAAACAATGGAACAAATTTTCCCTCTCCCAACGATCATTAATAACTCCCATTTTGTAATGAGTTTCCATTCTAATACACTACAGAGCAAAGCTAGGTATGAAAGCCAGGTGGGCTATCGAGGTTTAGTTTGGGGTTAAGCCCATTAAACCTCTCAGAGTTCACTATAGCAGGTGAAAACTGGCTAACTTGATTTGAAGGTAAATGCAGTTAATTAACTCACTATGTTACCTCTACTTGTTCTTTATTCCTTGGGCGAAGAAGCAGAGTGAAGGGGCAATCTCCACCAGGGTTTTAGTTTTTACAGACATGGTCAAAAGAATTCCGTAGGCAAAACAGTGATATCAACATGCATTTCAGAATCACAAAAAAAAAAAAAAAAAAAGACAAAAAAAAAAAAGACAAAAACAAAAAATCAGGTAGAACCTGACAAAGCAGTGCCCCAGGAAAAGTGATACCACCCAGGAGGGGCCAGCATCCAAAGGGAGACACCTGACATTTCAAACCATTAGATAAGGTTACTAAACATCCCTGGATCCTGGACTCACCCACATTCAGACCTGTTTGTTGGTAAGGGCGGTAAGGGCGCTGTCTTCCTCTCTTTTTGGAATTCCTACCTGGTCTGTTAGCAAAGGTAATTGTGGGGGATTGACTTTATGTAGATTTGTTTGTTAGAACAAAGAGTGAATGTTAACGACGAGAAGGTCATTTCATTGCCCATACAGTAGGAAGTCACACTGCTGAGGTATTTTGGGAATGACTCCCATGTTGAAGGGAGGAAACACCATGATTTCACAAGACTTTTACAGAATTAACAGTGACTGTCCAAAAGACCAGAGTTCCCGCAGCTCTGCAAAACGGGTTCTCCATGTGGAGTGTCCGTAAACACACCCTGTGGATCTGTCAATTGGTCTGACAGTTGTACATTTGCTGTATAATACTTGTGGGCTCGCCACAGGGGGTAATTTGGTGACACTGGTTTGGAGGACATGCATAAAAATGCCAACTGTGTATTCTGAATGAACTTTTAGAGAAAACACCTATTTACATCTTGTGCCTATGCATTGATCGAGCATGCATCTGATTAAAACCAGATGCATCATGGGAAGGGACATGTACAGTGAGAAGAGGCTTATACAATTCAAGCCTGTCAATCACAACAAAGACCCACTCGTAACAACTCTTTATTAAGCAAACTCCTCCTCAGCTTCATCGGTAATCAAAATATGAATTACATGTATAAAATAATAGTATCATTTGATTAGCATAAATTAAAGGTCTGACAATACCCAGCACTGTGGCATTAGCTTGTAATACTGAACATCTGGAGCTGGAGAAATGGCTCAGCAGATAAAAAAACTGATGACGTCCAGCCTGAAACTGAGTTCAGATGACCAGAACCCACATGAAAGCCAGACATGGTCACACATATCTGCAATTCCAACAGTCCAGGGGTGAGAGTGTAGGCAGAGACAGGAGAGTTTCCCCAGAAGCTCACAGGCCAGCTAGTCTGGAATACCCAGACAGTGGCAAATAACAGAGATTCTTCCTCAAATGAGATGAAAGCCAAGGGCCAATATCGAGGTGTCCTTTGACCTCCATAGCATGGACTACATATACTCTACATGCAAATACAAACTCACGTGTACACATACCATATGTACACAAATTTATGTAAAAAATAAATGAATGAATTTTTAAATCACCAGAACCCTTATTAAAAAACAATCATGGCTCCACACGGCTATGACTCCAGTTCTGTGGAGACAGGAAGATCACTGGCCTAACTCCAGGTTCAGTGAGAGACCCTATCTCTAAGGAATAAGCACTAAGGAATAGAGTGACAACCACTAACCTGCTCTAGCCTCTGCATGTGCACACAGACCTACACGCATATATCCATGAACACACAAATATATACCACACATATAAGCACACAAACACACACCCATACACCACAAAAATAAGGATAAATTGAACATTTGCTAAATTCTTCTGCTCTCTGTAGTTAGAGATACTGAAAAAATTGTTACAAATAAACACCAAAAACTTGTAAAAAAAAAAAAAAAAGGAAAGAAAAAAGAAAAACCAGATGCTCATTAACAAGGCAAAGATAAATTATAGATTTTCATATAATTAATTTATTCAATACTGCCATGAGAAAACCTCAGTTAAAAACATCAACATAACTAATTATATTAGGTTCATAATATAATGTTGAGTGAAAAAATAGTCATTCTTAGAAAGTGAATATGGGTTGCAATCAGAGAAAGTTATATAGGTAACTCAGGACTTACAGAGCTTAAGTAGATGTCAGGATCCATAAGTTCACTGATTTTATGAAATTACACACATACACACACACACAATTCATTTCAAAGTCAAATATAGCTAGGGATATTCTCTCATTGGTAGAGTGCTTGCCTCAATGCATGAAGCACTGTGTTTGATCCCCAGAAGCACAAGTAAACTATGCGTAGTGTTGCGCACCTCTAGTCTAACACTTAAGGAAGGAGAAGCAGAAAAGTAAGAAATTCAAGGTCGTCTTTGGAATTAAATCAGGCTCTATCTAAAAAAAAACAAATCAAATGAAATATGATAAAATAAATTGAGCTGAATATTATGCTAGGCATGGTGGCACATGCCTTTAGTCCCAGCACTTAGATGGCAGAGGCAGGCAGGCAGTTTGAGGTCAGCCTGTTCTATATAGAGGGAGTTCCAGGAGAGCCAGGGCTACACAGAGAACCCTTATCTCAAGAAACCAAAATAAATAAATAAATAAATAAATAAATAAATAAATAAATAAATTGAGCTGAACATTATGACAAGAAATTAAATATTGATAATTATGAATAAAACAGGTATTACAGGTCAAAAAAAGCATCCGGGAGTCTGGGGGAAGCTGTTTCAGAGGCCAAGGTGAGAGTGTGATTGTAATATACTAGCATTGCAGCAGCAGAGCAAAGAAAGAGATGACTTTTGGGATGGTGTTACAAGTTGGATTTCCTGGGATGTTGACCCTGAGGACTAGGTTAATAGTTGGGGGTTAAGACTTTAAACATCCCCCATAGCCTATGTGAGCAGCTTGTGTCACTACTAGGAAAACATAGAACCTTTAAGAAGAAGGACCCAGTGGAAGGAAGCTATGCCACTGGAGAAACCAGGCTGCCCTTGAAGAACCCAGCTCCTTCCTCTAGCTCTTTGCTTCCTCACCCTCCATCCCCAGCACAATGTGCTGTGATACCACATGCCCAAAGCCAAGACACCAAACCACCATGGCCTAGAACTCTGGAATCATGAGCCAAAATAAATTCTCCTTTTACGTTATCTTAAGCATTATGTCCTACTGACAACTAGGTTGCTAACACCAGGGCAGGAATGTCCAATGTACAGGATTCTCAGGATCAACAACTGTGAAATAGGAAGAAAAGGAAGGGAGAAAAGATGTAAAAGGAACTGGACAGCAAGAAGTCTCAGAGAAGCTCAGTTGATTCTACAGCAGCTCTAAAGCCAGAGTGATATTTCAGAGCTGACTGTGCACAAGAGGGGTCATATCTATACAGTCTGATATCAATCAGTTTTGTAAGGAGGATGCTAGCAACTAGGAAGAGGTTGTGTATTGTAGGATAGTCGATCACACTGTGAACCCCGAGTTTGCATTTACATTGATTAAATAAAATTAACCTTTGGTCATGAGACTGAGTTAGCAATTAGCTGACAAAAAAATAATCATAGAGCATCAGAGGGCAACTAGGAGAGATAGAGAGGCACAGGAAGTAGTAGGAGGGGGTCTGGAGTAGCATGGCTTTTTCTGGTTTGGCAGAGCAAAAGCGCAGGGCTTTTGGAGATGGCAGCAAGGAGACAGGGTTAGCTAGCTGCTTCTCTCAGCTTCTCTCAGCTCACAGGTTTTCACCCCAGCCTTGGAATCTCAAGTCCTATTTATAAACATAACAATGGAGGCTTAGTTAAAGCCACCCTTAGTGGCAGTGACAGGGCCAGAAACAGGCTGGCCAGGTTCTTCTAGTCTGTGCAGGTAAATGAAGATCATCACCTAAGACTCTTTTGAGAAAGAGATTTGGGAAGGAGGAGTCCAGGGGAGTGGCTGCCTCTACCAGGGAGGGATTATTGGCCGCCTCTAACTGAAGGGGCAGAGAGGCTTATATAGGGCTTCTTAGGGGCTGAGTTTTCCCAGGGAGAAGAGGGATTGGGTAGTTTTTCCCTGCTTAGGGATTGGTCAGTTTAGTTGGTCAGGGGCAGAGGTGACTCTGACTTTATGGCCAAACTGTGTTTCTTTCACTGGTCCTTTTTAGCTTTTTGACTCTAATCTTAGGACCAGGGCACATTTCTTTCACTGACTCTAATTCTAGGGACAAAGTGTGTTTCTTTGACACTGGTTTCAGAGTTAGGGCATGTTTCTTTGGTTCTGGGTTCAGAGTCAGGGGGCTCAGTGATTGGTTGGTTTCCTGCTCCAGCTGTCCCTTTTACCCTACAGTGACCTTGGGCAAGGTGACTCTTTCCTCAAGCTGAGGAAAATTTCCAAAAGGACCAAGAGCTATAAGATATAGACTCCCAGTCACCTAAGGAGGACCTTAAGTTTGGGATCAAGTTTGGGGACTATGAATTTGACATTGAATTGAATGTGGAAGATATAAAGAGAGTGACTAGATTTTTGCTCTGAAGGATGACAGTGTCATGAGCTATGAAAGGAAAAAGATGAGGAGAGGGTTTAGTAGGAAAAAAAAGTTCTCATTTATGATTTCTTGGGCTCAAGAAACTTAAAAATCCAATTCATTATTCAATGCTAGGTCACCAGTCAAGAAGAGACAGGTAGGATTCTGAACTGGAGCTGGGGTTCATGGTAGAACACCTGACTATTAGTTACTTTTCTGTTGCAGTGATAAAATGCCATGACCAAGGAAATTCAGAGAATCCAAGAGTTTATTTTGGCTTACAATTCCGTAGGGGTTAAAGTCCGTGATGGCAGGGCCAGTGTGGTAGTAAGCAGCAAGTATAGCAGCTGGAACAGAAAGTTGAGAGCTCATATCTTGAACTATATATGAAGCAGAGAGAGTGAAGTGGGAGCAGGGTCAGGCCTAGAGCTCTCAAAGACTGCCTCCAGTGATGTACTTCCTCCAGAAGGGTTGCACCTTCCAAAACAGAACCACCAACTGGGGACCAGTTCAATATCATAGTCATTCAAGCCGTTGCAACTCCCTGCAGCTAGCATTCATGAAGGCTTTAGTTCCGACCCCAGCACTAGAAAAAAGAAAATAGAAAAAAAAATGGAGTTCTTGGGAAATGTGTAGACCAGAAACCCAGCCTTAATTGTCTCAGCAAATAGGTGGTTTTTAAAGCTTAGGGATTCAACATAAACATCTAGGAAAAATATCACTAAATAAGGAAATTCAGATCAAGCCCGGGAGGCTGGCTTTAGAAGTGAACCAAACAACGGGATCAACAAAGGAAGCCAAGAAGGACCCACAAAGTGGGAATCCTGAAGAGAGAGAAGGATTTCCAAAGGTAGAGTAGTTGTCAAATGACAAGGTGTGGTGAGTCTTGCACTTGCAAGACTGAGGCAGGAGGATTGTCATGATGGAGGAGGGTCATCTTTCTATCTGTTGCTTTCATTGGTTAATAGGGTAGAATTAAGATAGGCGGAGTAAACAGAACAGAATGCTGGGAGAAAAAAGCCGAGTCAGACAGTCGCCATGATTCTCCCACCAGACACAGACTCAGGTTAAGATCTCCCTGGTAAGCCACCTCGTGGGGCTACACAGAACATCAGAAATGGGATAGATCAATATGTAAGAGCTAGCCAATAAGAGGTTAAAACTAATGGGCCAAGCAATGTTTAAAAGAATACAGTTTCCGTGTAATTATTTCGGGTAAAGCTAGCCAGGTGGCGGGACGCAGCCTGCCGTTCCTATTTTTACATTGTCATAAATTTGAGGCCACCCTAGGCTACTAAAGAGATAGTGAGTGACAGACCAGCCTCAATTACAAGCTGAAATCTTGTCCAAGGAAAAAAAAGAAAAGAAAAGAAAAGAAAAGAAAAAAAAAGAAAAAAAAGAAAAGAAAAGGAAAAGGTGCCCTGAAAGCAAGACAGGGAAAAGACCATGGGAGGTTCTTAGTGATAAGGTAGGCCTTCCTGAACTAGTTGAACTAACAGTAGAAGCAGTGGTCTGGAAAACGGTAAAATGGTGGAGATTAGGATTGGAGAGGTGGTTCAGTGGTTAGGTTCAGTTACCAGCATTTACAACAGGTAGTTCACAACTGCCTGTTACTCCAGGTTCAACAATCTGACGTGCTTTCTTTTTTTATTTATTTATTTATTTATTTATTAAAAATTTCTGCCTCCTCCCCACCACCACCTCCTATTTCCCTCCCCCTCCCCCAATCAAGTCCCCCTCCCTCGTCAGCCCTAAGAGCAATCAGGATTCCCTGCCCTGTGGGAAGTCCAAAGACCACCCACCTCCATCCAGGTCTAGTAAGGTGAGCATCCAAACTGCCTAGGCTCCCACAAAGCCAGTATGTGCAGTAGGATCAAAAACCCAGTGCCACTGTTCTTGAGTTCTCTGTAGTCCTCATTGTCTGCTATGTTCAGTGAGTCCGGTTTTATCCCATGCTTTTTCAGACCCCGGCCAGCTGGCCTTGGTGAGTTCCCAATAGAACATCCCCATTGTCTCAGTGTGTGGGTGCACCCCTCGCAGTCCTGAGTTCCTTGCTCGTGCTCTCTCTCCTTCTGCTCCTGATTTGGACCTTGAGATTTCAGTCCGGTGCTCCAATGTGGGTCTCTGTCTCTGTCTCCTGATGAAGGTTAATATTCAGGAGGATGACTATATGTTTTTCTTTGGGTTCACCTTCTTATTTAGCTTCTGACGTGCTTTCTGACCCCTATGGGCACATATATGCCTGTGATGTGCGTACATACACTCAGGTGTACATACATACAAATAACATTTTATTTTACATGTATGGGTATTTTGCCTGTATGCGTGTCTGCGCACCACATGTGTTCATGGTACCCTTAGCAGCCCAACGAGGGAGTCAGATACCCTGGAACTAAAGTTACAGAGAGTTGTGAGCCCCCATGTTGATTCTGGGAATCAAACCTCAGGCTTCTGGAAGAGTTCTTAACTGCTGACCCATCTCTCCAGCTTCAAATAAATCCTTTTAAAAAAATAGCAAAATAGACAACTTTTATAATAAGTCAGTTGTGTCTGTTTGAATCTGAAAGACTCGGCCTGCTGACTTTTAAGTTTCTCTCTGTGAGCTGTGACCACAGCTCCATGTGTGATTTTGGTCACTGGTGTCCTGTGTGAAAAGGAACTAGTCGATGCTTGTTTGCCTTTCAAAAGCAACATCCTGAAACTTCTGCTCCTTGTGGGGGATTAGCTAGCTTCCGTTTCCTGGATGATGGTGGCCTGTGGATCTAGAAGGGTCTAGAAGAGACTGATATGATGTGGGATTCCCCTTTGTACGCTGTGAATACCATATAAAATAAGTAAATAAATAAACTCCCTTGGCCTGTTGATAGGGCAGAACCTAGCTAGGTGGGGAAAACTAGGCTGAATGCTGGGAGAAAGGAGGCGGAGTCAGAGAGAAGCCATGGAGCTGCCTCCGGAGACAGACGTGCTAAAACTTTGCTGGTAGGCCGCGACCTCGTGGTGATGCACAGATTAATGGAGATGGGTTAAATTAAGATGTAAGAGTTAGCCAAGAAGAAGCTAGAACTAATGGGCCAAGCAGTGGTTTAAATAATATGGTTCCTGTGTGATTGTTTCGGGTCTGAGCTGCTAGGCAGCCGGGAAACAAACAAGGGGCCCTCCCTACAACACTAGTAACATCACATGGCCAATGGAGCAAAAATGGCGTGACAGTAGGTGAAGCAGGCCCCTAGGGATGAGCCTCTGCAGCTCGAGGAAGGCATGGTCGGGTACCCACCAGTTCCGTACATGCATGTCTCCTGCCACGTGCTCGCCACCATGCTTCCCTAAATCTTCTGAACTAGGAACCCAGATTAATCCCCCTTCTCTTCAACTGATGAACAGATATTTTAATCCCACCAGACAGAAGAGTTACTAATACAGACATTCATATAGTCCTATGACTGTCAAACATTGGTGTTCCGATGGAACGTCCAAGGGTCATGCTACAAGTGGCGGGTCAGTCCATTACTTTTATTTTTCACTCAGGCCTTAAGTTTCCCTCACCAATTTCAGCTATGGAGGTAGACGGGATGGGTTCCTCCCCACTTAAAACTTTGCCCTACCATCTTGCAGAACATTTTTTTCTCATTCTTTCTTAGCGATACCAGCTTGCCCAGCACATTTACTGGGTAGAGATATCCTTAGCTGCTTCCCCAAAGCTTTGTTCCACTTCTTGGAGCCCCTTTTTAACCCCACCCATCTCCAAGATTCTATTTTACAGGTTCACTCCTCCTGCCAGACGTGTGCCCAGGCCAACCCACAAGGAGCTTTCCACATACACCAGCTTGGTGGACACCAACCGGGCAAAGATTGACAGGTTAATTTTACCCATATGCCTACTCATAAAAAAACTCCGTTATCTCTTAACACTTGTGGACACTTTTTCAGGATGGATAGAAGCATTTCCAGTCTCCAGGGAAACAGCAGATGTGGTGGCTCAGGGTCATGGAGCTGGTGTCAGAAGCTCTCAACATCTCCTGGACAATGGGACTCATCAAATAACAACTAACCAAGCTCTCCACTGAACTCAGGTTATCTTGGCCCTCCCCTCAGGGCCACCCCACATTCCCCTATGGGCCTGAGCCCTTTTGAGTTGCTTTATGGCAGGCCCTTTCTCCTTAACCATCACCTCCCAGTCCAAACTCCTCCTCTGGCGGGGTACCTACCCTACCTCTCCCTCCTAAGGTCCCTTCTCCATTTACACGCTAACAGTTGTCTTCCTGCCCCCACACCAGTGGACCCTAATGCCCCTAAACCTGCCCCGCTCTTCCCAGGGGATAGATTATTCCTCAAACAGTTAACTCCTAGGTCCCTCAAGCCTCGATGGACAGGACCTCACACGGTAATCCTCACCACCCCCTCGGCTGCCAAGCTCTTGGAACACACATGCTGGTACCATCTCTCCAGGCTCAAGAGGGCACCTACTCAAGACACTTGGTCTGTCCAGCAGACAGGACCTTCCACCCTCCGGTTTTCCAGGATGCCACAATGAAGGGCCTACCTGCTTTTCATTCAGGCACACTCATCTTTAGTGATAACAATTTTTTTCCCAGACACCTGCCTTCTCATCTTCCCCAAGGAACAGCTGCCTGCCTTCTCTGGGATGACAGTTCATGGGATGCCTTTCCAGTCACACCTCTCGCTAAACATGAACACCTGGCTCTCCCCTTCCCCACGCCGCCCCGTGCCCGCAGGAAGTAGCCAGATTTGAGTCTATACCCCTTTTCCAAAGAGAGCCCAAGTATTTGTCATAATTGCCATTCCAATTTTCTGTTACCCCTATATCCAAAGAGTCTGGAATGTTAGGTTGGGAGCATAGGTCCCAGTCCCTTGCATCTATCCCAGCCCTCAGGCCTGGTCTGGACTCCGAATCTCAGCAGGCCAAGTCCTGACCCCTCCCTGGGTGTGGGGTCAGGATCACTCCCCAGGGTACTTAAGTGATCCCCCAAAAGAGGAACATGTGGTCTCCCTTTCTTCCTGGGGGAGGGGGTCGCGTTTTTGCAGCTTCCCAGATCCCTCCTGGGGCACCCGAGAGCGCAAATCTTCCATTAAACCTGGATATTTCTTAATTTGGCTTGTTTTGATTTGGCTTGATTGGGAATTTGCATCAGCAGGGAGCTCGTGTTAGGAAATATTCCTAATACTACTAAATGTACATAGTGCCTGTACTATGTGTACTACGGTACTGCGCCTGTAGACTGTACAACAGTTCTTTTGTGGGTCGGCCAAGGAACCTGGAGATTGAAATACACACAGAGACGGAGACATGGGGACACGGGTCATCCTTGAAACAAGAACACCCCCCTTTATTGTGTTCCAGGGCAGATATATAGGGATCCTTAACTGATAGCCATGCTCCAGCCAAATCCACCAGAAACCACTCTCCTGCCATCAGGATCTCCTGAGGGTCTCGTGCTCAGAGCAGCTGTAAGCTGTCTCAGATCAGAGGAAAACAAGTTGTTTACAGGAAATTCAGGGTCTGGGGGTTCATAACCCCCAACATTCTGAGATCAATCCATTTATCTTCACTTTCACTGCCTGCTACCTACTTTTAATAATGATAATTAATGATAAAAATAACAATAATAATAATAATAATGGGATTTCCTTCTGATAGGAAAAATCTATTTCATTACCTTAACCAAAAGTTTTAAATAGGTCCAGATGTCAAAACAGCCTACTGTAAGCCAATCTTAAATTCTCAAATTACTTAAACATTGATTTCTCCGGTCATCAATCAAAAGGAACTCCCCAAGAACTAAACTGAATGCTTTATTCGCAGTTTGGAACTAAACACTGATTCTTAGCCAAACAAGGCAAATGAATGCGAGAGCTCCCAAGTCCCTATATTTGTGTCACGGTTCTTACCTCCCAGCCCCATAAGCTGGGCATCAGGACACAGCCTTACACTCTCAGTACTTCAAAGGACTGCCACAAACTAAAGACCAGCTTGGTCTACGGAGTAAATTACAGGCTAACCTAGACTATAGAATGAGATCGTGTCTCTAAAAGCAAAAACAAACAAATTTGAAATAGCAAAACAACAAATACCTACATTTTCCTTCAAAGTGTGTATTTTTAAAAAAACATCTGCCAGTGGTAGTGGTGGTGACAGTGGTGGTGCCTTTAATCCCAGCACTCAGAAGACAGGGGCAAGAGGATACTGAGTCCCAGGACAGGCAGGGCTACAGTGAAACCCTCTCAGGGAAAGAAAACAAAGGCTGTATACTTCTTGTGTCCTCTGCCTAAAAAAACCTGAGAGTTCCTGTAATTCATTAAAATTCATTCTATAAAAATGAAATTGCCTCCTACTGTACATACTGGCTTTGTGGGAGCCTAGGCAGTTTGGATGCTCACCTTACTAGACCTGGATGGAGGTGGGTGGTCCTTGGACTTCCCACAGGGCAGGGAACCCTGATTGCTCTTAGGGCTGACAAGGGAGGGGGACTTGATTAGGGGAGGGAGAGGAAAATGGGAGGCGGTGGCGGGGAGGAGGCAGAAATCTTTAATAAATAAATAAATTTTAAAAAAAAGAAAAAAAATGAAATTGCCCTGATGTCAAAAACAATAGTCAAATTCCTCAACTTACTACAGTTTTGAAAGCAGACGGATGGTTTAAAATTTGATCTGTACTGCCATCTAGTGACATATTTCAATAAAATGTTTTGTTTTGTTTTTTAGTTTTGGCTTTAGTTTGTTTAGTTTGTTTTTGAGACATAGTCTTAATTCTAGGCTGGCCTTAAATTCACAATAACCCTACTGTCTCTGCCTCCAAGATTCTAGTGCTGTAGAAGTGAATCACCACATCTAGCCAGTAAATGAAAATTTTAACACACCGCATTTAGGCTACCCTTAAGAGCAGCAAAACATTGCATTTTAAATAGTATGGAAGCCTCCCAAAGAACTAAAAATAGAACTGCCATAGAATTAGCCAAACCATTCTTGAGTATGGCTCAAAGAGCTCTGCGTCCTACCACAGATACACTGTGCATGCATGTTCATGACTGTACCAAGTCATGATAGCTCAGCAATGGAAACAGTCTCAATGTCCATTAAAAGACGGATGGATAATGAAGACGTGATGCAAAAAAAACTTTTTTATTAAACATTTTTAAATGCTGTATTCAGCAGATCTCTAAAGCATTTGAGGACCATCTGTCTACTAAGTGTATCTAAACCAAGCAAACTTTTCTTGTTTCTAGCTACTTGTTCTAAGCTTAACTTTGAGAACATATACAGGAGTCTATAAAAAGCTTATGCCTTAATTAATTATATTAGTTAAACACATTTTAAAAAATGATCATTTATAAAGTGACTGACCATTAACTTGAATGTCTTAATTATCCTTAACAGTTTACAATAAGCTACTAGCTTTTATAACACCAGGACTTTATATTCCATCCCTATTAGGTTTAACTTTAAAAATAACAATATTTAATTGAAGCTCTTCTAGTATCAAAATAAACTTTTTTTTTGGTTTTTTTTTTTGGTTTTTCAAGACAGGGTTTCTCTGTAGCTTTGGAGCCTGTCCTGGAACTCCCTTTGTAGCCCAGGCTGGCCTCAAACTCACAGAGATCCACCTGCCTCTGCCTCCCGAGTGCTGGGATTAAAGGCGTGCGCCACCGCACGGCTTCAAAATAAACTTTTAATTATACATACAGTCCATGGAGAGACTGGCAACTTTGCTGATCCTTTTATAGTACACCATAATGGAATATTGCAGGTATTTTTGTATAGCTTAGTTTATCCAAATAGCTAGCATTTAACAAAATGAACAAAGATAAAGAAGCTAGACCAATATTTCTGTGAACCTTAGAAGTTTATAAAACTTGATTATCAATATACCTTATTTATCAAATATATGTTGTTACCTATCTAAATTTTCTAGCAGCTTGGTGTTGACCAGTTATCAAAGACATAAGTAGCTAGACATACATCTTAAATCAGTGTTTGTTAATCTGAGTAGACCCTAATAACCTTAAAGTTTTATTATCATATACAGTATATTGTAAACCATAACACACAATAGCATGTTATAGTAAATTAAACTTTTATCATCATACAAAAAGTCCATACCAATCCAAAATATGTGAGACTTGTTGTTTCTTCAGTCTAAAAAGAGGTACAATTATGAATAGAGAGTTCATTAGAACTAAGAAATTTTACAATTGTTGCTCTATGCTGCAGGATTATCTGAAGATAGTGGTTAAGTCACATGACACATAATCTTTGACCTTAGTACAAATGGTTGCTTGCCAAGTGGCTGCTTATATCTTAATGAGGACATCAGGCAGGATGGAGGAGAGCTACATGGTTGCTATTTGAAAACATCAGCCTGGCGGTGGTGGCGCACGCCTTTAATCCCAGCACTCGGGAGGCAGAGACAGGCGGATCTTTGTGAGTTCGAGGCCAGCCTGGTCTACAAGAGCTAGTTCCAGGACAGGCTCCGTAGCTACAGAGAAACCCTGTCTCAAAAAACCAAAAAAAAGAAAAAAGAAAAAAGAAAACATCAGAGAGAAAGATACATGTTTTTTAATAACAGATGAATCCAGGTTACATATACATATACACAGAGTTTAATCTGAGTTACATATACACACACGTGTGTGCACACACACATACACACATATATAATATACCCACTATAGATTTTAATTATAAACCATTTGTTACAATTTTAAAGCCAAATTTGGTTACAGCATATATAAATTTTAAGCCATACCAGATGAGCAACTCACAAATCCCGAGATAAAAATTTATAGCATGCCCCAACTACTGAAGTCCTTCTGCTCCTCAGATACAGACCATGCCAGTCGTAACAGGTGAGTGACCTGCCTGCCAGGTGAACTGCCCCATTCCCTTGATTCGGCTCCCACAGACCCATCCCGTTGGCTCCCCATCCCACCCCAGTGCCATCTGCTCCTACTGCTGTTTCCCTGACCCCAACCCGGCAGACTTTCGCTTCCCAGAACCAGACCACGTCAATCAGAAGAACAAGTGCAGGCCAAGCAAGCCATAAAAACACATGAACTCAGGCAGAGAAGCCCTGCTGGATCACACTTGCCACCCAAACCACAGACGGGCAGCTCACTAGTGGACCTCCTCCGCTCACTCAGGGCCCCCAAGTCCCACTCCCTTCCTCATCACCATATCCCACTGCTCAACCCAGGCATGGACCCCCCTGTTGTACCGAAAGCCAAGCTAACCACCAGAAGTCCAGCCCCAACTTAGACAGAGACTCCCACCCTGCTACCAGAAACCCAGGCCACAAAGACCAAAAACCAAAGAGAAAATATGAACCAAGGAACAAAACAACCATCCAACAAAGATAAACTCAGAAGCCAACACCTGGACCTATAATCATCCCAAAACCAGGTGCCTAACACCAGTGTTAAGAACACAATCAATAGCCGGGCGGTGGTGGCGCAGCCTTTAATCCCAGCCCTTGGGAGGCAGGGGCAGGCGGATCTCTGTGAGTTCAAGACCAGCCTGGTCTACAAGAGCTAGTTCCAGGACAGGTTCCAAAACCACAGAGAAACCCTGTCTCGAAAAACCAAAAAAAAAAAACACAATCAATAACAGCCAGGGCAATATGGCAGCACCAGAGCCCAGCTATCTTACAACATCAAGACCTGAACATTCCAACATAGCTGGATCATAAGAAAAGAACCTTGAAAACAACTTTATGGGGATGATAGGGGTCCTTAAAGAGGAAATGAAAAAACAAATCCCTTAAAGAAATTGAAGAAAAGACAAAAAATAGGAAGAAATCAATAAATCCCTTAAAGAATGCCAAGAAAGCTAAGAAACAAACAAACAGGTAAAGAACCTACAAAAGGAAACAGATGGGGACAAACAGAAACACAAACTGCAGGAATTCTGGAAATGGAAAATCTAGGTAAGTGAACAGGAACTACAGATGCAAGAATCACCGACAGAACATGAGAGGTAGAGGAGAGAACTCAGGTATTAAAGATACAACAGAAAAAGTCGACTCACCAGTCAAGAGTTGATGTACGGGCTGGAGAGATGGCTCAGAGGTTAAGAGCATTACCTGCTCTTTCAAAGGTTTGAGTTCAATTCCCAGCAACCACATGGTGGCTCACAACCATCTGTAATGGGGTCTGGTACCCTCTTCTGGCCTGCTGGTATACACACAGAATATTGTATATGCAATAAATAAATGTTTAAAAAAAAATTTCACCCAAACACAAACGAAAATACCTTCTTCTCGATACCTCTTGGACTTTTCTCCAAAACTGACCACCTACTCAGTCACAAAGCAATCTGAACAGATATAAGAAAATTGAAGTAACCCCCTGCATTCGATCAAACCACCAAGGATTAAAGCTGGATTTCAACAACAGAAGTAACAGAAAGTCTAACTCATGCAAACTGAACAACTCTCTACTACTGAATGACTACTACGTCAAGACAGAAAGAATAAAGAAATTGGAGACTTATCGGACACTGTGAAAGCAGTGCTAAGAGGAATGATCTGGGATGGCGGGGACCTCTTAAAGGATGGGCAACTAGTGATGATGGACCTGCTGAGCTGCTGAGTTCCTGAGGGGGGACCGGCAAAGCACCTCATTTATAACACATGGAGAAACTAAGTTGGTAATGATTGGGAAGTTTCCCCTTGCTAACTGCAGCTGGATGGTGGTAGTCCACATCTTTAATCCCAGCACTCGGGAAGCAGAGGCAGATGAATCTCTGTGTGTTTGAGGCCAGCCTGGTCTACAAGAGCTAGTTCCAGGACAGGCTCCAAAGCTACAGAGAAACCCTGTCTTGAAAAACAAAACAAAGCAAAAAAAAAAAAAGTTTGGCATAGAGGTATATGCCTTTAATCCCAGCACTCAGGAGGTGAAGCCAGGAAGAAGTCTGTAAATTCCAGGTCAGCCAGAGCTACACAGGGAGGCACTGCTTCAGACAAACAAACAGAAAAGGTTAATAAGATAAGGGAGATAGAATTGTTAGGTCTCAAAGAAGCTCAGTAAAAATGGCTGAGATGCTTATTTTTAACATAACCAAAGCTAATGACTGGCAGTCTCCCTCAGCTTCCACGTCACAGAGTCTCCTGGAGGGCACACCCTGCCACCCTCCCCTCAGCCTCCCCAGAGCTCCCCTATCCCAACCCCCCACCCCACCCCCACTGCTTCTCGTCCCTAGATAACTCTGCCATCTTGAGTCCACACTCTCTTGGCACTCTTGGTTTCTTGGTTCCCATCCAGTCTTCCCCACCCCCCCTTTTCTCTTCCTCTTTTTCCTCATTTCTCTCCTCTCATGGCTCAGTTCAGTCCGGACCCTTCCAGATGCCTCTGACTGTATACTCCCCCTCATATCTACAATAAACCTTCTCCTCAACCATACCTAGGACCTATGTCCTCATTTTTCATTCAAGGATATGCTGGAGAGAAATAACACAGCTTATAGGGGCTGGAGAGTTGACTCAGCAGTTAAGAGCATTTGTTGCTCTAGCAGAAGACGCAATTTCAGTTCCCAGCCCCAATATAGTGGTCACAACCATCTGTACCTCTAGTTCTAGACCTTACGCTTGGTTCTGACCTCTGCAGGCACTAGGCACATATGTGGTACACATACTTACATGAAGACAAAGAACTCATGCACATAAGAAAGTAAAATAATTTTTTAAAAAGGATCTAGCTTGGGCTGGGGAGATGGCTCAGCAGTTAAGAGCACCGGCTGCTCTTCCAGAGGTCCTGAGTTCAATTCCCAGCAACCATATGGTGGCTCACAACCATCTGTAATGAGATCTGGTGCCCTCTTCTGGCATGTGAGCATACATGCAGGCAGAATGTTGCATACATAATAAATAAATAAATAAATAAATCTTTAAAAAAAGAATTTAGCTTATATAAGCCCCATAAATAATCTTTATTTACATTAATTAATAATTACTGTTTAGTAATATTTTAAAATGTAATTGCTATTAAAGTAAAATGTAACCGTATTCAATTATTGATTGACAGATACACCCCTCCTCTCTTTACACAGCCTCTCTCTGGAAGGAAACTCCTCCGTGACTCAGTGCCCAGCACCCACAGGTCCTCCGGAATCTGCTATGCACAGTCTTGACCTTTCACCTAAAGAGAAGGATGCTGCCTCTGCTCTAACGAGCTTTTCAAGTTCGTCTCATTATGATCCCAGCACTGCCATCTCAGTTCCTTGCGATACATGACCTCCAGCAGAGCCACACCACGTACTGTAAATATTTCCTTTCACATATGATGAAACTGGGGCTCAGAGACACTAACAAGCCCAAAGTCACAAGCAGTGGAAGAGCAGAGTTCCCAATCACAGCTCAGTATTCTGCAGCCTCACCCCTCGCCCACAGAAGTCCTTATCTTCATAAGAGAATGCAGTCCAGGGTTCTGGGGTGTCCGGGGGTTCTCAGAGCTCCTCTTTGATTCTGGGTAAGACACTGAATGTACCAACAGCAAGCAGTCCAGCTACTAAGCACAGCTGCTTCAGGAGCTTCTGGCCATCCAAAACCCCTTGAAGGGCATGTCAGGTCTAAAGACTGACTCACTACTAAGGTTAATCTTCACCATCAGCTTTACTGGATTGAAGATCTCACCTTCTGCGTGTGTGAATGTTCCTAGGGAGGTCTAAATGAGGAGAAAAATATACCCTGAATATGGGCGACGCCACCCCTTGGGTGGGGTCACAGACTAAATGAAAGAGGGGAAAGGAAAGTGACCCGAGAACCAGCATTCCCTGTTTCCTAACTATAGACATGTGACCAGTCACCCCATGTTCCTGCTGCCACAGATAGAGCTTACTGTCGCGGCCATGCTTTCCTCCCATGACAGACTGTACACTCAACATATAAGCCAAAATAAACCGTTCCTTCATCGAGTTGCCTGTCAGGTAACTGATACACCTTTCAAACCTTTCTAAGGCAGAGACAAAGTCTGTCAGCTCTCGGATGAACACCTGAGCTCTCTTGACCATCACAGACATTGAAGGTTTCACTGGAAGAATTTAGCAGCCCACCTTGCCTGGCCCCCACTTCAGACCATATACATTCAGGGAGGCCCGTCTCTTTTCACCCTAGCCCTGCTCTCTGACTTTCTGGTGAAATTCTTAATTTTTTTTAATCTTTCCTGTAATTCTTGACCCCTTGTGACCTAAAGGATCTGTAATCCTAAAAACCAGTACTGCTAGCCAGCTGCCCGTCACAATAGCACTGGGAAGGAAAAGCCATGGGCCTGGAACCAGAAGAAAGCCTATTCATGAGAGGAGCAGCTGGTAACTGGGAAACAGAACAAAGGCGGTAGGTAGGCCAGTCCCTTCCTCCTACAGGACCGCCTGACGATCTCAGCCTGCCTAGGACCTCTTACCCTCTCTCCAAAAAAAGGCTGCTGTGCTTATCACAGCTCCACCCTTCACTGTGGGTGATCTTCTGACAGGAGCTTTGAGATAGAGCAATCAGGAGGGGAAGGAGCCAGGCCCACAGTCAAGAGTGGTCATCATGTAATTCCACTGTCCAATTAAATACCATAGAATACACCTAAGGGTTGCATGTTTTTATTAAATGATTTTATTGCTTTGGGGATGGCACAAGGAGAGCACATATTTTCATTGAAAAATAGAAATCACTTAATTCTAATACCACATATTCTAATGTATATACAGAATGTATTAGTATACATATATAATAGGCACATAATTCTGATACATATACAGGATACATACTGTAATTTAATAGCATCACATAATTCTAATACATATACAGAATATATACTATAATAGGCACATAACCATTTTCAGCATTTTATTAAGTGTTTTGTAAAATGGCACAAAAGAGAGACCTTGGCAGGCCAAGGGGCCACACAGTGGGTGAGAGCCAGAGGCCTCATGGCAGGATATGCCACGCAGGCAGAGCTTAAGTGATGAGCTTATCGAGAGAAGGATAAAGGGGAGGTGAGAGGGAAAGAGAGATACAGAGAGGAAGAAGAGGAAGAAGAGGCAAGGGCCAGCCTTCCTCTTCAGAAGAACAGAAGGAAAAGAGCAGGAGTGGGCAGAGCTTGTCTCTTAAAGGCACCTTTGCACCTCCATAGTGACTTAGCAGCCACAGGACCCTAGGCTGGCTAGGGTACTGCCTGGGTTCATCCTACCAAGTGACAGGGGCCAGTATAATGACTGACTCCTAACAAACAGCACATATGCATCTTTTTTCTCATCAACAAATTTACTATTTAATTATTCTAAATGGGGAAGACATACTTCATCATATGCACAAAAGATAACAGTTTAAATCAATTCCCTGTCTCTATGCATTTAGATTGCTTGTAAGAAAACTTATATATAAATTCAGCCAGATGGTGGTGGCGCACACTTTTAATCCCAATACTCGGGAAACAGAGGCAGATGGATCTCTGTGAGTTCGAGGCCAGCCTGGTCTACAGAGAAAGTTCCAGAACAGTTCCAAAGCTACAGAGAAACCCTGTCTCAAAAAACCAAAAAAAAAAAGAAGAAAGAAAGAAAGAAAGAAAGAAAGAAAGAAAGAAAGAAAGAAAGAAAGAAAGAAAGAAAGAAAGAAAGAAAGAAAGAAAACTTAAATTCCTTCTGGAGTATCAAGCAGAGACTGAAAAGTTTCTGCACCCTGATAAGCCTCTCTGCCAACACAGTAATCCAAATCAGACCAAATCAAACTGAATTAGAAAAAGCCCAGGTTTAATGGATAAAACACTCTCAGATGATTTTCCAGCCCTCCAGTGAGGAGACGGGAAAGAAAGATCAGAAAACCACGCATCTGTTTTCTAAGGGACAATTTAAATACCCTGTGGGAGTGATCTTGAGCATCTCTGGGGGAGGGGTCATCATTTGGCAGGCCTTTCGAGATGCAGCAGGGTTTGGAGAGAGAGATGGAGGAAGGAGTTTGAGGTGGAGTTTCCACCTGAACATTCCAGACTCTTTGGGTATATGAATGCCAGGGGCTGGGGTGAAACTTCCAGCAGAACCAGACTATGGAGGTGATATCCCACCCTATGTAACAGTCCTCAACCTATCATCCTGCCCACCAACCCACCGACTCACTCCACTTCCGCCATTCCACATTTCTCTGTAAGTTTGCCTAGACTCAGCCTGGAGGAATTTCACTTGCTTCATTTTGTGTTCTCCATCCAGAAACGTATTACAGGGCATGTCTTACCTTACTTGCTCTTCCTCTTTTTAACTCTTAAAACAGATCACAGGTGAAGGCAAAACAGGTGGCTTCATGTGGAATGTATTTGCAGCGTGTGGTATTGGATAGAGGAACTCAATTTCCCTATTACCCTGTGAACACACATACACACACACACATACAAATACACACACACACATACACATCCAACATTGGAATTTCCTGCCAGTTAGACTAGGAACTCTGGAACTGACAATCAGGGAGCTGAAACACCTCTCAATGAGAGAGGGTAAGACAAGGGTAGAGAAGAAAACACGCTAAGAACATGAACACATACACATAGTGCAAGCCTGCTCCAGAACCTTTACACTGGGGATGAAAGGTGTCCATAAAGAAACAAAATCATATCTGATACTTTTCAGAGGAAGAACAGCTGAGACCTGAAGGCTGAACACATGAGTCTAATTGCCCCGTTTGACACGGCATGCCAATATCAAAGGAGTCGGAGAACATGGCTGCTGATGCTCTTTCTTAGTTTGGGTATTGCTGCTGTTGCTGTTTTGTTTTGTTATTTAGATGAGATTTATGTAGCTCAGGTTGGCCTCAAACTATGTAGTGGAGGAGGAAAAACTGGTGAGCTTCTGATGTTTCTGCCTCACTTCCTGAGTTCTGGGATTATAGGTATGTGCCACCATGCACAGAATATGTAGGACTGTGGATTAAATTACGCTCTACCAACTGACTACATCCCCAGTTCAAGCACAGCTTCTTGGTGTGTGTGTGTGTTTGTAGTTGCAAAAGAAATAGACAAATTTCACATTGATCCAAATCACCAAAATTAAACCAAGAAGAGATCAACAACATAAACAGACCCAAAACAAATGAGATTTAAACAGTAATAAAAAGCCTCCTGACTTAAAAAAAAATTGTATTCAGAGGAACTCAGATAAGAATTCTACCAGAATTTTTCTTTTTTAAATAGAAAATAGAAGGAGCACCCTCAAACTCCTTCTATGAGGTCTGTATCATTCCAATACCCAAAACAGGCAAGAAAAAAAAAAAAAACAGAAAAGAAAACTACAGGCCCATATCATCCCCGATAAACATAGATTCAAAAGTTCTCAATAAAATATTTGCAAATCAAATGCAGACATACATCAAAAAGACTACCCACCATGACCAAACTAGCTTAGCTCAGGGACACAAGAATAGGTCACCACCTATCAACAACTGTAATAAACCAAATAAATGGACTTAAAAGCAAAATTACACGATCATCTCAATAGATGTTGAAAAGTCCTTTTAGCATGTCTAACAAAATCTAACATGTCTTCCTGATAAAAGTCTCAGAGAGGGTACGACTGGAGGGGGCAGGCCTCTATATAATAAAAGGCATGTTTGAGAAACCCACAGCCAACATTATCCTAGAGGGAAAACTTGAAACAATTCCACTGAAACCAATGAGGCAGGGTGGTCCACTGTCCCCTTTTCAATATTGTGTTTCAAGTACTAGCTGGAGCATCCAAAGCAAGAGAAGGAAATGAAAGGGACGCAAAATAGGAAACGAAGAAATCGGACGATCCCTACTTGTAGATGATAGGATATTATATATAAGAGATCCCAAAAATTGTGCCAGAAATGTTGACAGAGGTTTCTGTCCCACCAGGTCCCACATCCATTTAGTCCCAGATAAACACACAGAGGATACATTAATTATAAACTGACTAGCCTATTAACTCAGGCTTCTTATTAACTATTATAACCTACATTAGCCCATAATTCTTGTCTGTATTAGCCACGTGGCTTGGTACCTTTTTCCGTGAAGCAGTCACATCTTGCTTCCTCTGCATCTGAGTGATGGCTACAGACTGAATCTTTCCTCTTCCGAGAATTCTCCTGTTCCCTTTGTGCAGCCTATACTTCCTGCCTGACTACTGGCCAATCAGTGTTGTATTAAAATACAATTGACAGGGTACAGACCATTGACCCACAGCACAGAAATCTTCTAGAAATGATCAGCGATTTCAGCAAAGGCAGGATGCAGAATCAGCCTACAAAGATCAATAGCTTTTTTTTTTTAACACCAATAAGAAACAGAAAGAAGATCACAATGTTCTCAATAGCCTCAAAATAGGAAGATATCTAGGGAAAAAAACCTAATCGAAAAAGTGAAGGACCGCTACAATGAAATTTTTAAATCTCTGAAAAAAGATCCAGAAAGACATACTGTACTTGTGAATTGTGAAAACGCCCATTTGACCAAATGCCATTTACAGATTCAGTGCAATCTCGGTCAAAATCCCCATCTCGTTCTTCACAGAAAAAGAAAAAAAAAACTGTCCTAAAATTCATATGAAATCACAAAAGACTCCAGGTAGACAAAACAGTTCTGTGCAAAAAGAATAATCCTTGAGAGGCAACTATCTTAGCTGGTGTTTCTATTACTCTGAGGAAACACCTTGACCAAAGAGCAAGCTGGGGAGGAAAGGGTTTATTAGGCTCACACTTCCACATCGCTGTTCATCATCAAAGGAAGTCAGGACAGGAACTCAGACAGGACAGGAACCTGGAGCAGGAGCTGATGAAGAGATCACGGAAGGTGCTGCTCACTGACTCACTTCCCATGACTTGCTCAGCCCACAATGGGCTGGACCCTCCCCCATCAGTCACTAATGAAGAAAATACCTGATAGTTGGACCATAGGAGGCATTTCCTCATTGAATTTCCCTCCTTTCAGCTAACTCTAGCTTGTGTCAAGACCAGCAAGCACAACTGACCCCTTCTCAACTTGACACACAAACACATCACTATTAAGCCACAAACCTTCACTTCTTATTCATCCCTAAGATCTCACGTTACAATCATAAATAACTTTGAAAGTCCCACAGTCTTTAAAAATTCAAATACATTAAAATTTTAGTCCATTTAAAATAGCCAATCTCTTAAAAATCCAAGCTGTTTTAAAATTCAAAGTCTCTCAACTGTGAGTTCTAGCAAGATCAAAAATATTAAATACATTCTTACTTTAAGAGGGAAGAACCAGGCAGAGTCACAACCAAATCAAAACAAAACAAAAATATAAATAACTCAGTGTCTGATATCTGGATCCACACATGCTCGGGTCACCTCTTCAGCTCTGTCCTCTGTAACACACTCAGCTTTTTCTCTTTTCGGCTCCAGCTGGCCCTGTCTACTGCCGCTGCCATTCTTGGTAGCCCTCCCACGGTGCTGGCATCTCCAAAATACTGGAGTCTTCTGCTGCAACTGAGCTGCACTTTTACCAAGAGCTCGCATAGACTCTTGTCATGGTGCCAAACCTCAAATCCTCTATGTGACCCCTTCAGTCCTGGGCCTTCAACTGACACTGAGGCGCACCTTTACGAACAGCCTCTTGTGACTTCTCGCAATGCTAAGATTTAACTGATCTCCTCGACTTCCTGCCTTCAAGGCCAGTACCACCATTTCCAAGTGTGGCTGCCAGCGTAAGATACAATCTCTGCCAGTTCCGGAAGACAGCTTCTGTGTTCTGACTCCGAGGGAACATTTCCCAGAAGTTTTCACCTCAAGGATGCTGGCCCCTTCTTTATCACACACACACAGTAACGCTTGCTTTCACTTCTATAGTGTTGGTCTCTTGTTACTAGAGCTGGGTCCTTAGCCCCAGCTAACCAGAGCCACGGACGGAATCTTAATTCAAAATAGTATATGGCCCTAATAGAGTCTTTAAATTTCCCTCTGAAACTTCACAAGCCAGGCTTCTAATTTTCTTTTCTTTTTTTTGGGGGGGGGGGTGGTTTTTTCTTTTTTTAAATATTTATTTATTTATTTATTATGTATACAATATTCTGTCTGTGTGTATGCCTGAAGGCCAGAAGAGGGCACCAGACCCCATTACAGATGGTTGTGAGCCACCATGTGGTTGCTGGGAATTGAACTCAGGACCTTTGGAAGAGCAGGCAATGCTCTTAACCTCTGAGCCATCTCTCCAGCCCCTTTTTTTGTTTTTTTGAGACAGGATTTCTCTGTAGCTTTGGAGCCTGTCCTGGCACTAGCTCTTGTAGACCAGGCTAGCCTCAAACTCACAGAGATCCGTCTGCCTCTGCTCCCCAAGTGCTGGAATTAAAGGTGTGGGCACTGCCCGGCTGCTCTCAACTTTCTTATCTTTCAAACTATTATAGAACATCCCACTGAACTTGCTAATACTCAATGATTTTTCTAGCCCAAAGTTCCAAAATCCTTCTACCATCCTCCCCAAAACAGGCTCAAGTCTGTCACAGCAATACCCCACTCCCTGGTACCAACTTGTGCTAGTTAGGATTTCTATTGCTTCAAGAAAATACCATGACCAAAAAGCAAGTTGGGGAGGAAAAGACTTTATTTTTCTTACACTATTCCAGATCTCAAGATCTATTACAGAATCATGGTAATAAAAAACAGCATAAGCCGGGCGGTGGTGGCGCACGCCTTTAATCCCAGCACTCGGGAGGCAGAGGCAGGCGGATCTCTGTGAGTTCGAGACCAGCCTGGTCTACAAGAGCTAGTTCCAGGACAGGCTCCAAAACCACAGAGAAACCCTGTCTCGAAAAACCAAAAAAAAAAAAAAAACCCAGCATAATACTGGCACAAAAACAGACATACAAACCAATGGAACAAAATCAAAGACCCAAACATGAATATGTGTGACTAGAGCCGCCTAATATTCAACAAAGAGGCCAAAAACATGCACTGGATCACAGACAGCACCTTCAACAAACGGTGCTGGGGAAACTGGTTATCCACACGTGGAAGGATCAAGTCAGATTCGTATTTATCACCTTGCATAAAATCTAACTCCAAATGGATCAAGACCTAAATGTGAAACCTGAAACATTGGAAGTTTCAGGAGAAAACAAAGGCAGTAGCCGACAGGAGATAAGTGAAGGAAAGGACTTTCTGAATAAGATTCCATTTGCCCTGGTATTAAGGCCAACAGCTGACAAGGTAGACCTCATAAAACTAAAAAGCTTCTACACAGGTAAAGAAACAATTAAGTGAAGAGAAAGTCCACAGTATGGGAGAGAATCTTTGCCAGTTATACATCCAACAAAGGGTTAATACATAGAGTATATAAAGAGCTCATAAAAGGTCACAAAATCAAAAGACTCATTCAAAAAATCAGCTACAGATCTGATAAGCAAAACAAACAACAAATTTTAGAGAGGATGTGGGGGGAAGGGAGCCTTCATTCACTATTGTTGGGATTACAGACTGGCCTAGTCACTCTGGAAATCAGTATGGAGAATCCTCAAAAAGCTAAAAATAAATCCACCATATGACCAAATGGTACCACTCCTTGGCATATGCCAAGAAGACTCCACCTCTTACTCCACCAATACTTGGCTCAGCCATGTTCATTTCGGCTGTATTCACAATAGTTAGGAAATTGGAACAAAATAAATGTCTTCCAACTGATAAACTGTAATGAAAGTATGGTACATATACACTATGGAATACTATTCAGCTGTAACAGAAAAGGAAAGTATGAAATTTGTAGATAAATAGATGGAACATATTAAGTCAAGTAACCCAGACCCAGAAAGACAAGCATACATGGTCTCTCTTACCCTTGGTTCATAGCTCTGACTCTTCAGACGTGAATATACTATCTGGAGTAACTGCCTAAAACAGAAAAATAAAAAGAAACTGGGGGAAGGAGCAATACAAAAGGGAATAGCAGGTACAAGTGATTTGAAGAGGAAAATGGGGAACTAGAGAAGGTGAGAGGTCAGTACAGACGGAGAGGAAACATCTGAAAAAGTCATAGGAATCATATTATTATCTGTTTACTTAAATTACATATTGTAGACACACACAGTTTAAATGAAAATTCCCCACCTGGGCTGACAATGCTTTCTCCAAGATCCATAGATTATCTAACAAAAACCCCAATCCAGGCAAGAGAAGCCCATTTTTGAAGTTAGGAATGGCTGAGACTCCCAAAATAAGCTCTTGTTGTTACTCTTGGTCACTTCCCAGAGTTTGGAAGTAACACACGTCTATAGCTGAAAACACCATGTACTTCAGACATAGGGTTCAAGAGGACCTGAGCTGGATCTGACCTGAAAACCTCCTCCGTGAGGACCAGCTCCCATGATACCAAAGAGTGTCAAGTAAGCTTCCAAGGGAGAGAAACAACCAATAGTCCTAGCTAGCTATGCTGTCTAGGAACCACACAATCAACCAGCACCATACAGTAACCCTAAGGATGCAGCAGTGGCAGAAATATCCTGAAGGTAACCAGCAGCTCTCTAAGTGGACTTAAGACTTACTCAACAGGAGGGAAATCATGCCTGGAACTAGAAACCAAGCCAGCTGCTTGGGCTGGTGAAGTCATGGACCTAAGAGGTGAACCTACAACGGCCATACTAAACCAGCATCATTCCTAACTGCATTCTAAATATTTGTCCTCACCCACAGACAAGTGTAACTCTGACCTTCATTAGAGAAACTTCTCTATGCAACAGAGAGAAACCATTTAGAAAAACACAGCTGATCAAAAGGCACCATTGTGTGGTGCCCAGTCCCAACCTGTACATCTACAATACATGTAAGGCTCAGGGAACATCTAGGAAGAGGGGAAATATGCATTTCATGGGCTTACGGGAACTGGTTCTGCCCCTTCACCTGAGGTTGATGGTCCCACTGGCCTTGAATGACCAACTCAGCAACCACCCATACCCATAGCCTAGCCTTGGGTTGGCCCACCATCTACCCCATCTAGGACCTGCTGGAGGAACAATACCCTGTGGAACAATACCCACAGGATGTCCATGACTCGGCGTGTCCACAGAATATCCCAGAGAAGTTTCGGTGAGGATCTAGTGCACAAGAGGGGGCACTGAAACTTTGTTTCTTGTGAGAGTGAACAAGGAACCAGAGGCTGTGAACAGGCCAGTGACTCCTTGCCATGAAGAATTGCTAGTAGAGTTGATTGGACAAAAGGATAGACCATATGAAACGCCACAGCTCCCAGTACCACCAGGATGAATGAAGAGGTGTTGGAGAAGTAGAAAAGAAGGAGAAGTGAAGAGGGTTTGGGGGGTTTTGTTTGTCTGTTTGTTTTCTTCTTGTTTTTGTTTGCTTTTCTTTGTTTTAATTTGATTTTTTTAAATTTTCTTTTGTGGGGTCATTGCAGGGGTTAGGGAAAACATAGGGGGACTTAGAAGTGAGCAGAATTAGAGTATCTGATGTGAAATTCTCAAAGACTCAATTTTTAAAAATTATGTTAAAAAGAGAAACGAAAAGAGAGAAGAGAAAAAGACCACGAATTTGAAAGAGAGGCCATACATGGGAGTGTTTGGAGTCAATGCAATTTGACTACTAACCACATAAAAAGGGAACTTGGGACACAAAGCCACACATTGATGGAACAGAGACCAGCACACACAGTCATCTGTATTCCAAGCAGTACATAAACTTGAGGAGAATCCTGAAGCGTATTTTCCTTCAACCCTTCTGAAAGTTTGATTTTCAGTCTTAGCCTCCAGAACCACGAGACAAGACATTTCTGTTATTCTGTGCCTCCCAGGTTTCACAGTACTTTGCTTTTGTCTTTTATTTTTTATGAGACCACGTCTTGCTATGTCCCCACATCAACCCAAACCCCTTACCTCAAGCCACTCTCCTGTCCCAGTCTCCCTGGTAGCTGGGGCTACAGATGTGCACTGCCCACCTGCCTTGTGGTTCTTTCTGCAAGCAGCCAAAGCTGGAGCCCTGAGAAACACAAGGGCCTCCAAAGGGAGGTCAGTACAAATCAGAAGCCACAGTTTTCCAAGGGCAAAACCTCTGAGACTCCCTGGCCAGGAGGATAGGAACCACACCTAGGCAGAGTGACCGGTCGGCCATGCGGTGTTGGCCAGGAGTTGGCCCATCCGAGACTGAAAACATCTCCAGGAAAAGTTTTAGTTCTATGTTAGGAAGGGGAAAGCAGTGGTGGAAATGCTTCAGGAAGCCCTTCTGAAGGACAGACCCAGACTCTTTAAAGAAATGCAAAGAAGCCATCAAGTTCCCTATAATTGCCTCTTTCTCCTTTGTCTAAAAGAAACAATTAAGGGAAGAAGAGTTCTTTTGGAAGCTCTGCCTTTGGGCTGATGCAGGATTTTCGGGGCTCAAATGCCTTCAACTCAGAATGATCATCAGACCACAGAAGCTTCTCCCAGACCTGATGATGCAGCATCCTAGTCCTTGGTACAACCCAACGCATGGTGATCCTCTCTACAACACTCTGACCTGCAGAGGTTAAGACACCTATCTGAGGCCCTGCAGACATAAGCAGTAAAAAGTTAGTGGGGCTAGAGATGGCTCTGCAGTGAAAAGCACTTACGACTGTATCAGAGAGCTGGAGTTTGGACCTTAGCATCCATATCAGGTGTCTCATAAATGCCTCTAACTCCAGCTCCACAGCGTCCAGTGTCCCCTCCAGCCGTAATAGGCATCTGTGTGTGAGTACGCGTGCTTATGTGCACACGCACACACATAAATAAAAGTAAATCTTTTCTAAAAAGAATAATTAAGGGTGGGGAACTGGAAAGGTAGTTAACTGTTTAAGAGTACTGGCCGCTCTTGCAAAGGCCTTAGCACCCACATAGTGGCTCACAACCATCGGTAACGTCAGTGCAAGGGAATTTGATGCTCTCATCTGACCTCCATGGGCACTAGGTATGGATGTGGTGCACAGATATACAAGTGAGCAAAACACTCATACACATAAATAAATAAAAAATTAAAATTTCCCAAGATTTATCTATTTTTATTTTATGTGTATTTATTATTATGTATACTTATTTATTATGTGCACTTATTAATCTTTATTGTATGTGTATGAGTTTTGCAAGCTCTATGTCTGAGTCACATTTGTACATTACCCAAGGAGACCAGAAGAGGGCAACAGATTCCCTCAAACCGAATTACGACTGCTTGTTAGCCATTTTGTGGGTGCTGGGATTTAAATTGATAGAGCAGTTGGATCCCGTCTTTAAAAAGAAAAAGAAAAAAACATCTGACACACATAGGTGACAGGCAGGGGGCCAAGCCTACTGTTTCAAAGTTTCCATGAGCCTTGGGAGAGAAGGGTTTGAAGTCTGTGGTCTGGTTATCAGAGGTGTAAAGGTTTCTAAATAACCAGAACCTTGGCTTTAATATGATTGCCAAAAACTACATTTTCTATTCTGGGCACAGTGCCACCAAGAGCCTCAGCCACCCTCCCCCACCTCAGTGAGAAAGTGTATGCCCGCTGCCAGTGCTGGCAGGTTCTATGAGGTCAGGCGTCAGAAGGAAAAGGAGTTCTTACCCTGGCTAGCCTGTCTTTTCCCTCTGGTACACTGTGACATGCTCCTTCAAACTGTCCTCGTCTTACTTTTCTTCCTCATTGGCCAAAAGCAACCACATCTCTGTCCTTTACTAATCTGGAGCTCTTCGACAATTACATTGAAAGAGATTCTTAGCTAGGCAGAGCGGCACAGGGGCATGCCTGGAAGGGCGTTTAGGAGGTAGACAGGAGGATCAGACAAGTTCAAAGTCATCCTCAGCTGTGGTGGCTGAGTTCCCAGGCTAGCCTGGCTTACAGGGAGCCTGCCTCAAAAAAATAAAAACGAAAAGTTTGCTTGCCCTGGCTCTGACCTCCCTTCCTCCAGGCACTGGGCAAGCTGTTTCTTTTCTGAGGCGTGTAAAGGAGAACGAGAGATTTTGTTATGGTGACAGGACGACGCGCTCTTCTGACACCAGATTCAGCGGCAAAGGCGCTCTGGGTACATACCATCTGGGAATAGTCCCTAGAAGGGTAGACATCTGTGCTAATTTGAATGATGTTATGCAGGAGTGCAGGTGAGCGGAAAGCAGTTTCCATTAGGTAGAAATGTTTTTTCGACTTCCTGTTTCTTGTGTGTTTTTGCAGTGTTCAGGTGTGAAACCGCTGCGTTTCAGAAGCAGATGAAAACTCACCAAAGGCCTGCCCCACGCTTTGTCAACTCAGGTTGTCTGGTGCAAGCAGACAAACCGGCTCGAAAACACCACTCACTGCCCTGAATCAATATTGAGCCTGAGTGATTTCCCGATGGCGACTTAGGCGAAATGGGAAAATATTTTTCCGCCGCAACTCCCGGTAGTGACTGGCGTTTCCTTCTCCCCTGGTCCTTGTGAGGCAGCAAAGGCAGACATCAGAGCCAAGGCTGCCTCGCTGTAACACACGCTGAGGAACAGGAGATGGGTGGGGTGCTGCGTTGCCATGCGACCAAAGACAACACAGCTGCAGACCTCTGCCAGCTGGGCTAGCCCATTCAAACCACAGGGAGTTTCAAGTGGCTGTGTTCCCTAAGGACTGGGCCTAGCTCTAACGGGGGAAATGTCAGCATTTAAATGAACTCGATGACGCATAGGAAGCCAAGTGGACGCTACAATGTCTAGTCATCCTTGATTCTTAGTCAGAATGTTTGAACTTTTCCTGCAGCTAGCCAGACACCCCACACATACCCCTCCATCCCCCATCCCCACTCCTATCAATCTCCCCCAACCCTGCCTGTCTTCTTTAAACTTTAAGAAGTCTATTCTTAAAAAAAAAAAAAAAAAAAAAAAAAAAAAGTTGCTTTTTAAACAGCCATACAAAGTTCTCATGTTTCATTGGCAACGGAATATACTGAAATTAAACAACTATGTAAAAAGTTACCTTTGCCTAAGAAACAGTATCTGCCCATGTGTCTACCATACAGCTGTTTACCATAAAGTGCTCTAATTGTTGAAATAAACTGCCTCATATTATAGGATCTACAAAAGGGAAGTGAAAGACACAGATATAGGCATGTATGTGCTCACACAACCTTCTGTGGCTCAAAACCACAGTTTCACAGTCCATCTGCAGGCAGCTCACAGAAACTGCCAAATACTATTAGTGGTAAGAAAACTCCTTTCAGTGATGAGAGTTAGCATTTCCACTCATCTTGCTTTGGTTCAACTCTACGCTACTCAACACAGTCTTTGGCCGCTTCATATATGATCTATGCTCATGTTTTTGTTTTGTTTTTTTTTTTTTTTTTTTTTTGGTTTTTCGAGACAGGGTTTCTCTGTGGTTTTGGAGCCTGTCCTGGAACTAGCTCTTGTAGACCAGGCTGGTCTCGAACTCACAGAGATCCACCTGCCTCTGCCTCCCAAGTGCTGGGATTAAAGGCGTGCGCCACCACCGCCCGGCTCTATGCTCATGTTTTAAGATGAGCCTTCTTGCTCCCAAAGCAACTGCAGTGTAGCTTTACATAAAGGGAAAAACAGACAGACAGCATCCAGTGCTGGGGACAGACAGACAGCAACTTCACCTCCTCCTTCTTCACAAAGACTGAAGCACCTTAAAGTGCTAGGAGTCACTGTTTTCAAAGACTCTACGGTGACTTTATTATCTTTCCTGTATTCAAAATCTGCACATTCTTTGCCCCCGTGACCGTCTCTGAATCCTCTTCGAGGACAGTGGCAGTCCCTTCGTGACTTCTAACATTTCTCTGCTGCCACAGAACCCGAGGCCTCTTCTGTCTCTGTAGCCACTGTCCCCAAGTAGCCCCCATAGTCACCATTTGGACAAACTGAGATTTCAAATGTGTCAGTATTCATCCTTTCTTCAGCCCAGGTTGATCTCCTTTCTCTATTATCACAAGAATTACTGTCAAAGAATGATTTCTTTTATTTATTTATTTATTATGTATACAATATTCTGTCTGTGTGTATGTCTGCAGGTCAGAAGAGGGCAGAAAACCTCATTCCAGATGGTTGTGAGCCACCATGTGGTTGCCGGGAATTGAACTCAGGACCTCTGGAAGAGCAGGCAATGCTCTTAACCTCTGAGCCATCTCTCCAGCCCCCAAAGAATGATTTCATTTTGTCATAATATTTGGGTCTGAGCAGATCTTCTCTGAGGGTTTTTTTTTTCTTTTGGTTTTTTGAGACAGGGTTTCTCTGTGGTTTTGGAGCCTGTCCTGGAACTAGCTCTTGTAGACCAGGCTGGTCTCTAACTCACAGAGATCCGCCTGCCTCTGCCTCCCAAGTGCTGGGATGGAAGGCGTGCGCCACCACCGCCCGGCTTGAGCAGATCTTCTTCAGCATTCCCTTTTCTGTTTTTAAGAATCAACCCCTGAGTTTCCTTTATGTTCACCATTTACAAATGTCTCTTGTTTCTCATTTCTCTTCTTTCTTCTGCCCTTCCTGTCTTTATTATTTTATTTAAATAACACTTTTTTTCATTTATTTTATATACCGACACAGTTTCCCCTCCCTCCTCTCCTCCAGTTCTCCCCAACCCTCTCCTCTTTTACTCCTCCTCTGTCAACAGACAGAAAGGGTCAGGCCTCCCGTGGACTTGAACAAAGCCAGGCACAGCAAGCTGAGGCAGGACCAAACTCCTC
This sequence comes from Chionomys nivalis, assembly GCF_950005125.1. NCBI lineage: Eukaryota > Metazoa > Chordata > Mammalia > Rodentia > Cricetidae > Chionomys > Chionomys nivalis. The sequence goes on along the minus strand of NC_080111.1, from coordinate 16,438,971 downwards.
CCCTGTGTCAAGGCTGGACAAGGTAATCTAGCCTGAGGAACAGGTTTCCTAAAGCTAACTAGGCACCAGGGACAGGTCCTGATCTCAATGCTAGCAGCTTTTCAAAGAGAAGTTTCTCTTCTTTTAGGTTTATTATGAGACTTTGTGACCCTGTCAGCTTCCTCCTTGTTAAACTGTGCATTTGTACTTTGAAAGTCAAAGTCTTTCTTTCTCAGACTTCCTCAGACCCTCTTGATGGCTAGTCCTGGAAGACCTGGAACTACTCACCTCTTGTTATAATTTCTGAGTTGTTCCTTTTCTGCCCTTGGGATTTTTGTATACTTCAGGTTTCTCTCTCCCCTTCTCTACCTCTCCCCTTCTCTCCCTCCCCACTTTCTAGGGACTAATGTTATCATTTTGCTGACCTTCCCTGTCACCCGGGTACCCTGTCCCTTTAAAAGACAAGCTCCGCCCACTCCCAATCCCCCCCCCCACACACACACACACATACTCACAGAGGCAAGCTGATCTCAACTTCTTTCCTTTTCCTCTCTCTCTCTCCCTCCCTCCCTCCCTCCCTCCCTCCCTCCCTCCCTCCCTCCCTCTCTACGTCTTCCCTCCATAATCCTCTTACCCTTTCCAATACCCATTAAATAAACTCTACCCAAGCTCTCTCTGCATGGCTCTCTGTGTCTCCCACCCACCAGGGGACCTGCCAGAGTCGCGCTACCATGAATCTTTCAACTTATCTGTAGGCTAGGTGGAACAGTCTGGCTGTCATTTGATATAGAAAGTCTGAGCTACATACTCCCAGGTCTCTCCTCAAATCACCATTATGAAATTGCTTCTGACCATTCGACTCAGGTGGTGGAAAGATTCCCACGGGGCAGCCTGAGTCCTCATGGTTCGCACTGCCTGAAGGCACTGGATGCATAGGTGGCATTATGATAAGCAAGCACACGGTGGAGAAATGGGAGCGAAAGAGAGGCGAAACAGTTCATACACTGTGGTAAGGGGCAGAACAGAAGAATCGAAGGTGAGGAGGAACGGGTGGATATTGTCGGTGTGCTTGCCACCCTGGCCCGGCGCTTGTCATTTATGGCAGCGCTGTTTCTGAGGGCCAGGTCTGAGTCTGTGGCCCAACTGCAGCCAGGGTCTGTGTTGATATCTGTGGCTCCTGATACCATTAAATGCCAGGGGTCCAGGGGTCACACTACCACGGGGGCCATGTTGATCTGTGTGGCCTGCACTGGGGCCATCATGACATCTGAGCCTGGGCTGCTACTAAGGGCCATGTCTGGGTGGCCTGTGATGCCACTGGGGTCATGATGATGTCTGGGCCTGAGCTGCTACCAAGGGCCATGTATGGGTCCATGTTCCTGCTGCAGCCGGGGTCTGTGTTGATATCTATGGCCCATGTTGCCACCGGGGGTCATAGGAACCACACAAGATGAAATCTGAGGGCTGTGCCCAGCCAGCCCTGCCCCTCACTAACCCTGGGTTATCTAGCCCTGCCCCTTGCTGGACACTGCATCAGGAGAACTGGCCCATCTCCCATGGGAGAGGAGTCCCCCCTACACACACACACACACACACACACACTGGGGAGAGATGGCCCCACACCTCGCCATGGGCGTCAGAGAGCTGGCCTCAATGTCATGGGCCTAGGAGAGCTGGCTCTGCCCCTCACCTGAGGCAGGCAGTTCCAGTGGCCCAAACTGACCAGTACATTCTGGGCATTGGGCTGACCCACCCTAGCATCTACTCCTGAGTAAGTGAAGGGACTGGCCCTATGGAAAAATCAACTCAGGATCCCCATGACTCAGGGTGACAGCAGGATACCAGAGAGGAATTTAGGTGATGATGGTTTGCCAGAGGACTTGAACCAAACCAGCGACTCGTTGCGATGAACCCTATGTGGGTGGGGCTGACTGGACAAAAGGGTCTATGTGTGACTTACCCAGTGCCACTAGGGTGGATGAAGAGGTATTGGAAAGAGGAATGAGGTGGTTTTTTGTTTGTTTTGCTTTGTTTTTAATTGAGTTTTTTTTTTTTGTGGGGGGGTTCTTCTGAGGGTCATGGTGCAGGATATAGAGGGACTGGGAGGTGAGTGGGATTGGGGTGCATGATGTGAAATTCTCAAAGAATCAGTAAAGAATTACGTTATTGGGGGCTGGAGAGATGGCTCAGAGGTTAAGAGCATTGCCTGCTCTTCCAAAGGTCCTGAGTTCAATTCCCGGCAACCACATGGTGGCTCACAACCATCTGGATTGAGGTCTGGTGCCCTCTTCTGGCCTGCAGACATACACACAGACAGAATATTGTATACATAATAAATAAATAAATATTTTTAAAAAAAGAATTACGTTATTGAAGAAGAAGAGGAGGAGGAAGAGGAAGAATTTGTTGCTCCATTCTCAATCCCACTCCACCCACCACCACCACCGTCACCTCCACCTCCACCTCCACCATCACCTCTCTTCCTGGGGAGGAACAAATCAGACTGGGTGCTCCTTCCACATGCAGGAACTGTCAGGGGTGAGGGAGAATCTTTACAGACCCTAATAAATAAATATGTATACAACACTTAATATCCGGCACAAAAATAAATGCTCAATAAAAGGTGTTAGTTATTACTCTAGCTGTGACTTATTAATCATATCAGAGACTTCTACCTTCACCATTGTGATTTCTCTAACTGTATCTGCCCTTGCTAAATGTGCAACCCTGGGCATACTACTCAACTCCTCTAAGCCTACACGTAATCCTCCTTACAACACACAGTAGCATTTGCCCTACATTAGGAAGGGTTGCATGAGTTTTGTATACAAGATTGGCGTGGTACCTGGAACCCAGGAAAGATTTAGTACATAGTGGTTGTGATAATCAAAAGAGCTTGGAGGTTCAAAGCAAAGTAAATGTAGAAGGATGAGACATAATTGATGTAGAGAGGTGTGTACAGGAAAGGGTGATTTCTTTCTTAGTGGTATTATTGTTAAAAATGAAACACTACAGCCACCCGTGGGGGGAAGGTTTACACTTCCATATCACAGTTCACTGAAGGAAGTTGGGACAGGAAAAATAACAGCAGGAAGTTGGAGGCAGGAGCATAGGCCTTAGAAGTGTGTTGCTTACTGGCTTGCTCAATCTGCTTTCTTCTAATAGAACCCAGGACCATCAGCCCAGGGTGGCACCAGCCACAATGGGCTGGTTTCTCCCCAATCAGTCACTAATTAAGAAAATACCCTGCAGGCTTGCCTGTAGCCTAATCTTATGGAGGTGTTTTCTCAACCAAGGCTCCCTCCCCCCTGATAATGCTAGCTTTTATCAAACTGACATAAAGCTAGCCAGCACAGTTACTATTCCTTAGAATCAGAGTGGACTCCTTTGGATCCACACTCTAGATAGCTGGAAGGCAGGCAGGTGAGGTGTGTCTCCAGTTTACTCTTAGGAGTGAAGTCCTATCTAAAAGTACTAAACAATGTAATGCCATTTAAAAAAAAAAAAAAATTAGGGGCCAGGCAGTGGTGGTGCATGTCTTTAATCCCAGCACTTGGGAGGCAGAGGCAGGCAGATCTCTGAGTTTGAGGCCAGCCTGGTCTACAGAGTGAGTTCCAGGACAACCTGGGTTACAAAAAAAAAAAAAAAAAAACCTGTCAGAAAGAAAGAAAGAAAGAAAGAAAGAAAGAAAGAAAGAAAGAAAGAAAGAAAGAAAGAAAGAAAGAAAGAAAGAAAGAAAGAGGAGGGTAAGGGAGGGGAGGGGAAAGGGAAAGGAAAAGAAAAGAAAAGAAAGGGAAAGAAAATAAAAGAAAAAAACAAAGAAAGAGAGAAACTAACTGATATTTCATGTGTTGATTGAAATGGCTGAGCCAGTCATGGTGTCTCAGAGTTACTGTTGAAGATCTAGAACAGACAGTGGGTGTGAGCCACAGTCACTGGTTTTTTTTGTTTTGTTTTGTTTTTTAATGGTACACAGCATGGAGCTTACACACTACATATTTCTAGATTGTTGAAGTTAGTGGGGCAGGTAGCTTTCCACACCACCATGGGGCAAAGCACTTAAGGTAGTGTGGTCTCATTCTTGTAGATTGAATGAGGCAAATCTAAGAATGTTGAGCCAAGGCCTTTGTATAATCCTGACTGGTTGTCCTTAGCAAAGTGAAGAAAGAGAGGAGAACTATAGACTGCTGTTTTGCCACCTTCCAAACAGATTCCGTGGGTTATCTGAATATAATAGCTGTGTTCTTCATGCCATATTTCCTATGCAAAGTAAGATAACCCAAAGTGAAACATGTCAACATTCTAGCAATCGAGTTAACTATAGACACAGCCCACTTTAAAACAGGGATGAGTGGGGGGTCCTGGCAGAGTTAGTTAAATTCTCTCTTTTGTACACAAAAGTTACAAACACACTTTATTCAAGAGCAAAAGACTGGAAACAGCGCGATTGTCCAGCTGTAAAAGACAGGCACCATGGAATATTGGGCAGCCGAAAAAAGCAATGACAAGTTGCTTTGTGTGTTAGGAATGATCCCTGGAATATATTAAGGCTTGTTGCTTGTCTGATTAAATTAATTTTAGTTGGAACAAAAGCGTAAAAACTGGATATATTAAGAGATACCGCCGGGTGCTGGTGGTGCACACTGTTAGTCCCGGCACCCAGGAGGCGGGGGCAGGCAGTCTGCCAGCAGCACAGTGGCCACCGAAGGTCTTGCTCCTATCGATTGTGACCTAGTAGCTAGGGATTACGCCGTGTGTCACAGCACTCTCCTCTTGCCACCGCTAAGAACCACCATGTTTCCAGACTCCATGTGTGGGTGAGATGACCTGATGCCTGTCTTTCTGGGCCTGGTTTCCATTAGTTGGTGGATATTTAGCTTGTTCCCTACCTTTTTTGGTTTTTATCAACAGTGCTCAATGAACCTGGAATGCAGATGTTTCGTTAATAAACTGGTTTTATTTACTTTCACATTGTATTTCCTTTTGCTTCCTGTAGAGGGACTGTTAGGTCAAATTGTAGTTCTGTTTTCATCTTTTTTTCCCCTTTTAGCATTTTTCCGATAGGGTTTCACTTTGTAGCCCAAGATAGCCTGAACTCACTCCATAGACCAAGCTGGCCTCAAACCCATGATCCTCCCGCCTCCACCTCCTGAGTGCTAAAATCACATTTGTGCACAGTATGCTTAGTTTTCCAAGGAACTGCCCTATTATTTCCAAAAGGACTGTATTCATATACTTTTCTATCAACCATGTGGGCAAGGGCTGTTTTTTCTCCATGTCCTCTCCAATGCTTGCTATCTTCTGTCTTTTTTATGAGTTATTCTGTCTTGTTAATTTTCTCAAAGAACCAACTCTGTTTTATTGATTGTTTATACTATTCTGTTTCTATTTTGTTGATTTCAGCCTGGAGTTTGATTACTTACTGCTGCCTGCTCATCCTGGGTGAGTGTGCTTCTCTTTGTTCTAGAGCTTTCAGGTATGCTGTTAAAGTCACATGTGTGAGATCTCTCCAAATTCCTTATGTAGGCACTTGTGCTACAAACTTTCCTCTTAGCAATGTTTTCATAGTGTCCCATAGTTTAGTTATGTTGTGCATAAAATTACATTGAATTCTAGGAAGACTTTGATTTCTTTCTTTATGTCTTCCTTGACCCAGGGGTGGTTCAGTTGAGAGTTGTGCAGCTTTCATGAGTTTGTAGGCTTTTTGTAGTTTGTGTTGTTCTTGAACTCTAACTTTAACCCATGGTGATCCGATAAAATACAGGTGGTTGTTACCATGTTTTTTGTATCTGCTGAGATTTGCTTTATGACTGAATATGTGGTCAGTTTTAGAGAAGGCTTTATGCAGTGCTGAGAGGAAGATATACTCTTTTGTGTTTTGGTGAAATGTTCTATAGATGTCCCTCAAGTCCATTTGAGTCATAACATCTGCTAGTTCCCTTGTTTCTCAGTTTTGTTTCTATCTGGTAAACCTATCCATTGATGAGAGTGGGGTACTAAAGTCCCCCACTATTAATGTTTGGGGTCTGTTGTGTGATTTAAGCTTCAGTAATGTTTCATTTACAAATGTAGGTGCCCTAGTATTTGGGGATATAGAAGTTCAGAATTGAGACTTAAACTTAATGGATTTTTCCTGTGATGAGTATGAAGTTCCCTCTCTCTTTTGATTAATTTGAATTTAAAGTCTATTTCGTTAGATATTAGGATAGCTACCCCAGCTTGCTTCTTAGGTCTATTTGATTGGAAAATCTTTTCCTAACCCTTTACTCTGAGGTAATGTCTCTCTTTGAAGTTGAGGTATATTTCTTGTATGCAGCAGAAGAATGGATCCTGTTTTCATATCAATTCTGTTAGCCTGTCTTTTTATTGGTGAATTGAGTCCATTGATATTAAGAGATATTAATGGCCAGTTGATGTGGGATTTCCTTCTGCATTCTGTGATTACCATTAATGAATAAAGAACTGCTTTGGGCCTATAGCACAGCAGGGTGTGGTGAAGCAGAGCTAGGTGAACACTGGACTGAATGCTGGGAGAAAGAAAGGCAGAGTCAGAGAGAAGCCATGAAGCCACTGGAGACAGACTCTGGGAACTTTACCCAGTAAGCCACAGCCATATGCCAATATACAGATTATTAGAAATGAGTTAAATTAATAAAAGAGTTAGCCAATAAGAAGCTAAAGCTGATGAGCCAAGCAGCAATTTAATTAAATAGTTTCTGTGTGATTATTTCGGGTCTAAGCTAGCCAGGCAGTCAGGAACCAACAAGCAACCTTCCTACAACAAATTGGCACCCACATGGCCAACTAAAATCCACTTAAAACCTGAGAAGGCTTAAAAGGAATCCTAGACACAAAAGATCAGAGTTAAGCATGGTTTGGTAGTGGCATTTTCTTGGATGGGCTCTGTTTGCTAGAAGCAAGCAGAGGCATGGTGATTGAAAGTTTTGCTGGATATAGTAGACTGGTCTGGCATCTGTGGTCTCTTAATATCTGCATAACACTTGACCATGACGACCTTCTGGCTTTCATTGTCTCCAATGAGAAGTCAGGTGTAATTCTGATAGGTCTACCTTTATATGTTACTTGGCCTTTTTCCTTTGCAGCTCTTAATATTCTTTCTTTATTCTGTATGTTTAGTGTTTTGATTATATTTATTTATTTATTTATTTATTTATTATGTATATGATATTATTTCTGCGTGTATGCCTGCAGGCCAGAAGAGGGCACCAGACCTCATTACAGATGGTTGTGAGCCATCATGTGGTTGCCGGGAATTGAACTCAGGACCATTGGAAGAGCAGGCAATGCTCTTAACCACTGAGCCATCTCTCTAGCCCTAGTGTTTTGATTATTATGTGGCGAGAGGACTTTTTATTTGGATCCAGTCTATTTGGTGTTCTGTAAGCTACTTGTATATTCATAGGCATATCTTTCTTTAGGTTGGGAAAGTTTTCTTCTATGATTTTGTTAAATATATTTTCTGTGCTTTTGAGTTGAACTCCTTCTTCTATACCTATTATTCTTAGATCTGGTCTTTTCATGGTGTCCCATATTTCCTGGATATTTTTGGTTAAGCTTTTGTTAGATTTAATGTTTTCTTTAACTGATGAGTCTATTTCCTCTATTGTATCTTCAGTGGTGCTTGAGATTCTCTCTTCCATCTCTTGTATTTTGCTGTTCATGCTTGCGTTTGTGGTTCCTAATCATTTTCTCATGATTTTGGTTTCTATAATTTCCTCAGCTTGTGTTTTCTTTATTGTCTCTATTTCAGTTTTCAAGTCCTGAATAGTTTCTTTTATATGTTTGATTTCTTTTTCTTGGTTTTCTTTAAGTGCTTTGATGATGTCTTCTAATTTTTTGTCTTTTCCTCCATTTCTTTAAGGGAATTTTTCATTTCCTCTTTAAGAGTTTCAAACACTCTCTTGAAGTTATTTTTTAGGTAATTTTCTTCTGCTTCATTCATATTTGATTGTTCAGGTCTTGCTGTTGTAGGGTCTTTAGGTTTTACTGGTGTTGTGTTGCACTTTGTGATGTTGCATTGTTCTTACCTTTTCTACTCATTTCTTCCTCTAATAGGTGTGGTTGGGGCTGTCTGAGATTCTGTTGAATAATCTTCTAGGTGCCAGTGAATCCAAAGCTCAGATGGTTTTCCTCGTGTCAGTCAGTGTCACAGTTCCAGTCACCCCCTTGAAAGAATACTGCAAATAGTTACATAATTAATCTCAAAAACCACACTTTAAAGAGTACAGCTGCCCTGTAGGAAACTGGACAAACACACAGATGGCCACACTGAATGTCCAGTAGATCTTCACATGCAAATGCCTGGCTCACTAGAGTCCTCTTGAGTCCTTCTTTGGCTGTAAGTCAGATTTACCTGGCATCCCCAGTTTCATCTGCTTTTCGTGATTTTGAACCAAGAGCTAAGCATATTTTGCCTTTATAAGAAAAAAAAAATCTATTAAAACCAGATACTGTCTGATCCCATTTATAGAAAATGTTCTGGGATGATGGGCTGGAGAGATGACTTGGTGGTTAAGCGTACTTGTTGCTCTTGCATAGGACCCAGGTTCAGTTCCCAGCATCTGCATGGTTCACAATTCTCTGTAACTCCCAGTCTAGAAGATCCAATACCTTCTCTGACTTCCCTTGGCACCAGGTATGCGTATGATGCACATACATACATGTAGGAAAAATACTCATATACTTGTTAAAATAAATGAGTCTAAACAATTTTATTAAGAAAGTAAAGTGTCTTGAATTAACATCTGCCTAAGATATGGGGAGTCTGGAGGGATATGGGTGTAAAGGCTTCTGGATATATGGTTTCTTTGGAAGCTGATCAAAATATCCTAAGACGTTTGTAGGGATGGTTCTACAGTTTTGTGACTAAAGTCATTTAAGTGTATATTTTAAATGGGTAATTTGTATGAAATGTGAATTGTGGCCTTAAACTAGATATGTAGCCAAGGAGACCTCGGATTCCTGGTCGTCCTGTCTCCATATCCCTTGTGATGGGATTACAGGAATGTAGCAACACTCCGAGTTTCATGTGATGTTGGGGCTTTGCATGCTAGCCAAGCAGGAGTCTATCAACTGAGCTACTTTGTGGGTGGGTAGGTGGGTGGCCAGGTGCCCTGGTGCTCACCACATGCAGAGGCCGGGAGAGGACTTCAGCTGTCTTGCTCTCTCACTGACTGCCTTATTCTCTCACTAAACCTGGAACTTGCTGCTTCATATAGACTGGTAGTCAGCAAGCCCTAGTAATCCTCCTGCCTCAGCCTCTCACAGCCCTGGGGTTATGGCTGCCTGGGTGGCCATGCCTCATTTTTCATGTGGTTCTGGATGAACCTCAGATGCCTGTGCTTGCAGGCATTCCCTGATCCTCTGAGCCATTCCCTGAGCCTAGCTTTGTTGTTTTCCTGGACTGAGTCTGGTGACAAATGCTTATAACCTTACAAGGCAGGAAGATTATCAGTTCAGGGTCAGCCTGGACTGAACAGTGAGTTTGATGTCAGCCTGGGCTAAATATCAAAACCCAATGTTAAAAACAAAACAAAAGAATATTTATGTTAAATTGAGTAAGACCCGTGTGTGGCTTCACTGTAGTAAAGGAGAAAAAATATTATTTTTTTTTTTACTACCTACAGTGAAGAGTCTAGTCTCTCATCCTATCTACTTTTACTGTATACATAGTGTCTATTTTGGTTCATTTTCACGGTCTTGTTATAGTTAGTGAGCAACTATGAAGTCAGAAACCACAGTGAGGCCTTGGCTACCACATATCCTGGTTTTCAGTCAACAATAAATATGACTAATGTCACCATGGCTCAATTCAACCACACACGGACTCAGGATGTTTGGGACGTGTCCTAGGGTCTGGCAGGCTGATGACCTAGAGGGATAGTGCTTGGCTGAATTTGGTTTTTATGGCTGAGGTGGTGGTGGAGGCTGAAAAAAGGTCTTCCAGACCCTGGAGTGGAAAGTTACTGTGGAAGTAACTGAGGGAAAAAAGGAATTTTCTAGTTTGGCGTGAAGATAGATACCAGCTGGGAACTTGTGAGAACAGATGTAAGCCCAGCACTTCCCAAATAACTTCCAAACCAGAATTCCTTTTCTACCCCACTCCTCTTGTACATGATTTTGCTGTTATGTCTGAGATAAGCTCTCACACAGCCCAAGCTGGCCTCAACTCAGCCTTCTGGGTCTTCTGCCCCTTCCCCTTGAGTATTAGGATTACAGGCATATGTTTCTGCTCCCCGAAGAGTCCAGGAATAAGAATATAAAAATGCAAATTTCAGAAATAAGAATGTGGAAATAAAGAACTATAAAGTTGTATATAGGAGAATGAGAGCAGACTGTCAGCAGCTTTCTCAGCAGCTTAAGGATTGACTGTTAACAGTGGTTTGCTTTGTTTTTACAAATCGCTCTATTCGCAAGGCTGAAGCAGCCCTCTGCAAACTGAGGGTCAGCTTTTAGATAACACCCTGGCCATTCATGACCAGCAATTGACGTGAGCTGAGTTAACTTTTACATGATGGGATGTATGTGACTTTTGACTTTTTTGGTTTTATATTGTTCCATACCCTTCCCTGATAGGCAAAAGTGGCAGTATCAGGAGATACAGAGCCTTGGTAGACACCATCAGCAAGTACCAGAGAGAAACAAGCAAACACTAGTCAGATGAAAATCGCAAAGAAGGGCAATTTGTATCTGAGTTTCACCTTGAGATTGTAAAAATTCTTTTGTTATTGCCTAATGCTTGCTATAAAAAGGGAGGTTCGGAAGCTGCCCTTTGCCACAGTTTCAGAAGCCCAAACTCTGGCTGTGTGGTCTCAGCAGACTGATACGCTTTTCGTGCTCCGTGGAGATTTATTTTTTTTCCTGAAATAATGTTTGCTTCTGGTTTACTAGACTTTGGAGGTCTGTCCCCAACCTTGTGTGACCCCATGGACCCAACATTCCCAGTCTGCGGGATGATGGAGATCAAACCAGCACCTTGCGCGTGCCTGACGGGCGGTCTAGTGTTGAGCTTCATCCTCAACTCCTACCCAAGGGCAGGGGAGAGGGACCTGGAAGAGACACCTGTGAGGAAGTAACTGCTCCGGAGGCAAGTGGGGCCGAGAGCACAAGAACATGAGATAATTTCCCCTTGAATGATATGAGTGACTCACGTAACCATAACTGTGAGAAAGTCTGGGAAATGTAGTTTTAAAATGCTCAGCCTCCTCAACACAGAAGGATAACCCCAGAAAGAGGTGGGAATGGATGCTGAGCGCCAGTCAATTCCAGTACAAGCAACGGTTGATATTTGTCTTTGTCTGGGTTCAGGGGTAACCTTGACTTGGTTCTTTTCAGAATCAGTACCCTCCTCTTCCCCCACTATAACATCAGGAGCACACACACACACACACACACACACACACACACACACACTTTCTTTCCTAAGGGCTAATAAACAGGATGTGGCAAAGAAAGATCCTCCATAAGGAACAGTGAGGACTCAGACCCAGCATCTTCTTCTGCCTGTCAGACAACAGAAAACCTGATGTTAGTTAGCAAGTGTAAGCCCTCTGCAGACTTGCCAGGAGGTAACTAGCATAGCCATTTAGCACAGGCAGGAGTTAGAGCTTCCTTATATAGGTTGGCACTCAGATTTAGCCCTCTCCACCTGCCCCTGTATCTGCATTAACACCTCCCTCTGTGTCAGTCCTCAGCCTGGCATCTTTTCCTAAACCTGCTAATGAGCTTTGCTGATGTCCTCTCGGGTCCACTAAGGACCTAGAACAATGGCTTTAAAACTTTAGGCCTCTCTCCTTTACCCCCTGCTCTTTCCTGGTTCCCCTTCTTGGCATCCATCATCTATGCCTGACCAACTTTCTCTGCTTTCAACAACTCAGCTGAGCAGTGCAGAGATAATTAAAGCCATTGTTTGTACTGGAAATAGATTGACACTCAACATACATCTCCACCTCCTTCTAGGGTATAAACACAATACCTCCTTAACCCTCATAAAAATTCCACAGAATGGTACTTTGCTTCTTGTTTACAGATGCTGGGTAGAGGTTCAGGAGGGATCACACCACTAGAATCTGTTAATCCTGGGATCCGAGCTCAGGTTTATTCAGTTCTTTTTTATTTATTTATTTATTTTATTTTATTTTTTGGATTTTTGGAGACAGGGTTTCTCCGTAGCTTTTGGTTCCTGTCCTGGAACTAGCTCTTGTAGACCAGGCTGGACTCGAACTCACAGAGATCCGCCTGCCTCTGCCTCCGGAGTGTTGGGATTAAAGGCGTGAGCCACCACCGCCCGGCTATTCAGTTCTTCATCCCGGGTCCTTCCCACATCTCCGTGACTTGGTTTCATCTTGTCTTACCAGCCCACAGAATAGAAATCCTCAATCAGAGCCGGGCGGTGGTGGCGCACGCCTTTAATCCCAGCACTCGGGAGGCAGAGGCAGGCGGATCTCTGTGAGTTCGAGACCAGCCTGGTCTACAGAGCTAATTCCAGGACAGGCTCCAAAACCACAGAGAAACCCTGTCTCGAAAAAAAAAAAACCAAAAAAAAAAAAAAAAAAAAAAAGAAGAAATCCTCAATCAGACACCCATAACAGTCATGAGCACGCCAAAGAAGCTCCATTTCAGATGCTGATCCCTGGGCTAAAGTTTCCTGGGTCCTTAGGTCTGGGACATTTTTTAAAAATAAATAAATAAATAAATAAACAAACAAACTATGGTCTCATGTTGAAAAATCCTAGCAAATTTCCAGCAAATGCAAAATTGTGTAGGTTGTAGGAGAGAACGATTATTTTTGGAAGGGGTGGTCTAAGTCTGGCAGTAAACTTCTAGAAACATAATGATGAAAGTGCTTTTTAACATCCTGTTTTTTACTCTTTTGTTGATTTTTGAGCATTTCTTCCCAAGCAAAGAGTTACGCAACCGAAATGAAAAATTGTCAGAGTTTATTGTTAGTTTCATTTGGTTCCTTTCCCATGTTTCTCTGCATCTTGTGTGCTCTAAGTTTTAAACTTGGGAATGTAAATGATTATCAGGCACTCTGAGAGCGGCCTGGAAACCACGCGGGGCACAGTGATCTGCTCTGAAGAGTTCATGCAGGACCACACGGTCCATACTCAGTGACTGGGTTAGCTGGGGAACTAGGAGTGCCCGTGACTACTGGGTGTTTGCTCTTCTGCCAAGACAAAACAGTTTCACATCCTTCTATCTTTCTGAGCATCTTCAAATCTCCTGTGCCCATTTCCTAGGAAAGCTAATCTGGAGTCAGAGTTATAAATACAGAGCCTAGAAGTAGACAGCTTCATCTAAATCCTGGTCTGTGTCTCTTTACTGTGTAGTCTTGGATATTTTTTTTTAATTTATTTTATCATTTATTTATTTATTGTTTTTTTCGAGACAGGATTTCCCTGTGTAACAGTCCTAGCTGTCCTGGAACTAGCTCTTTTAGACCAGGCTGGCCTCGAACTCACAGGGATTCACCTGCCTCTGCCTCCTGAGTGCTGGGATTAAAGGCCTGTGCCACTACCACCTGGTTTTTATTTTCTTTAATGTTTAGTGTTCTGCCTGCATGTATGCCTGCAGGCCAGAAGAGGGCACCAAATCTCATTACAGATGGCTATGAGACACCATGTGGGTGCTGAGAATCTAATCCTGATCCTCTAGAAGTGCTTTTAACTGTTGAACTATTTCTCTGGGTCTTGACTTCAAATTCTTGGTCCTCCTGCCTCAAGTTCCTGAATGCTGCTGGGATTACAGGCATGAGACATCATATCTGGTTCTCAAAGGTTGCTTTTATTATGAATTGATTTTGTCTTGTGGTATAAATGAGATGGTTATACAAATATACTTGTCAGCATTTGTCTGCATTCTAGACTGGTATACAGACTCAGAAGGTCCTAGTCTTTGCCAGAGAGATGGTATCAGCAATTCCTCCCCAACATTTTTTTTCCTTACAAACTACATTAACTATCATTTGAGTTAGCTCCCTCTTTGCTCTTCCATGTCAAAGATTAAAGCTCAGAAGCAGAGGTCATCTCCTCCTCCCACTGGAGACAGATTTTTTTTCCTGTGTAGCTTTGGCTGGGTTGTCCTGGAACCTGCTTTGTAGACCAGGCTGGCCTTGAACTCTTAGAGATCCAACTGCTTCTGCCTCCTAAGTGCTGGGGTTAAAGGTGTGCTCCACTGTCTGGCTGACAGAGGTGATTTTTAAAAGAATCTGAGCATGCCTAGAAGATATCTGTATTGGGTTAGCCTTTGGGCAAGCCTGTGAAAGATATATCTGGATTGGATTGAGAAAGGAAAGAGTCACCTTAAATGTGGATAGCACGGTCCTATGGGCTGGAGTCCTGGACTGCAGGCATTCGTCTCTTTCTGCTTCTGACTGTAGATGCACTATAAACAGCTGCCTCGAAACCGCAAAGCCATGGCCCTCACCCCTACCCTCGCCACCCTGCGGTCCCACCCTGCTTTTATCTATTTATTTATTTATTTATTTTTGATTTTTGATTTTTCGAGACAGGGTTTCTCCTTTTTTTTTTTTTTTTTTTAAAGGTGCGCGCCACCACTGCCCCTCCCCACCCTGCTTTTATCATATATATATTTCACAGTAGCAGTGGAACAAGTTACTAAGAAGGCAGTTCTGCCATTAACTCTTCGTAAAACGTAAAACAAATTACTTCTCCAGCTTCAGTTCTCAGTGCTGAAATAGAAGACTTGATCCAGAACCTCGTGATTCGGGGCTTCCGAGACACTAGGGAAACTTGCACTCACGTCAGAGGGAGGTCTGACAAAATGACTGCATTAAACAATAAAATTTGATAGTTGACAATAAAGCATTTCTGTTGGCAGTTGTCCTGGTTAGTTTTCATTGTCTACTTGATGCAACCGAAAGTGACCTGGGAAGAAGGAACCTCAATCACAGAGTTGCCTCAATCAGATTGTCCTGTGGCCATGTCTGTGAGAGATTGTCTTGATTGATGATTAATGTGAGAGGGCCTTGCCCTTTGTGGGTGGCACCATCCCTAGGCAGGTAGGTCTAGGCTGCCTGAGAAAGCTAGGTGAGCACGAGTCGAATGTTCCTCTATGGTTCCTGCCTCCAGGTTTCTGCCTTGAGTTCCTGCCCTGAGTACCCTCAACCCTAGATTATGACCTGGAAGTGTAAGCGAGATAATCTCGTTCTCCAAGCTGCTTTGGGTCATGGTGTTTTAGCACAACACAGCAAGAGGAAAGTAACTGAGACAATATTGAAGCCATCTGAAGTAGGAGAAATGTCGGAGGTGGAAATAGCAAACTCTGTACAACCAATGGTGATATACAGGGCCTTTGTCCAAACCCAAGGCCTGAAAGAGACACCCCTCAACAACTGTGCTATATATAGAAATACTGCAAAGTGGATGTGGAGAGCCTTTATCCTGTGCTTGGGAGTGTTTACTTGGCATCCCAAGTCTAGGAACAAGTCCTGGCTGTGCTTCTTATTTGGGTGAGCTTGAGCAATCCAACGTACTTCTTCCAACTTCGGTTTCTCATTGTGTTATAGTCATAACGAAAGGAATTTAAATACAACAAGTACCCAAGACAGTTCTTGACAAAGCTCTTAATTAGCATTAATTGCTGCCATCGTCAACATTTTAACAACACCTGCTGATGGGAGGGGGTGGATCCGGGATCAGGTGATAGGTTACTACAAGAAGCCTGGCTGGAAAGACCGGTTTGGGACAATTATAGGGTCCTTGCAGAACAAAGTAACCAGCCGAAACGATTGGGATAGTCTGGGTGGTATACTAACATCTTAATGATGTTCTTACTCTAAGCAGAGTCCCAGCCAGATGGGGGCTGCTGGAAGATGAATAGGAAGGCAGTCGAGAGGCCAGGATGACTGAGGCAGGGGATGGTCCGATGAGCTAGGTTCCTGCATGGTGGAAGGGTTAACTACAAGGAAGGGAAGAAAAGCTGTAACTGGAGAGATCTGCCAGACTAATTACAAGCTTGGTGGGGTCGAGCCTCCCAGGTCCTTGCTAAAGCAGCTGTAGCCTCGGTGACTCAGTGCGAGCGGTCCCTCTGCCAGAACACAGCTCCTAATAGTACAATAATCTGGTGTTCCGGGAGGCACAAGTGGACAGTGCATGACAATGTGCAGCAGACAGGAACATGGAAAACATTTCTCAGCAGTAACAACGGCCCGAATGTGGAAGAGAAAGACGTTTCTTATCTGCCTAGGATGTGCGTGTGGCCTGTTCTTAGAGAAGAGAGTGCCCAGGTTTATACCAGCTGTTTCTTTGGTCTTATGGCAATAGCTGAAAACAAAACAAAATCAAAAGTTTGGAGTGTGAGGGTAAACAAAACTGCTTGGCCTGCAGATTCTGTGAAATTTCCCAAATAGTTTACCAAATATGAGAAACTCTAGGCTCAATGGTTTTGGTTTTTTGTTTTGTTTTAATTTAGAGGCAACTATAAATATGTGAGTCTATCACAAGCTGTGTTAGCTGTAGCCTGGAAGTCTGTATTTCAAATTTCCTGTCATTTTCCTTCTTCTACGTATTTGTTTTAGAGGCATGATACACTCCTATGGAGAAAAAAAAATAGATAGATGACAGTTTTTCTATATTTCAGAGATTTTTCTAACTGGTTATGAGATTCTTTGGTTTGTTTTAAAGGCTATAGTTTAAAATATCTGACCTATACCTGTGTCTTTTTTAACCTTATGGGCTTTTGATTGATGTTGTCTAGGAGTCAGATGTCTGTTTAAGTCACCTGACTTAAAATGTGTGCCACGAGAATTTATTTACAGCTAAACTTTGAAATGAGCTTCCTAAATGAATGAAAGTGAGGCTATAACCACTCCCAGGTATGGTTGAGAAGGCTTTTATTGCAGATAAGAAGGAGAGTACAGCTAGAGGCATCTGGAAGAGTTCAGACTGAACTGGGCACTGAGAGGAGAGGGTGAAAGGAAGAGAAGAGAGAGCAAGCAGACTAAGAGAGGGAAGAGCCCAAGACCAAGAGAACATGTGGTTGAAATGGCAGGTTTATATAGAAGTGAAGCCCAGCCCCAGGCAGGGGTGAGGTAAGAAGTCCTGGGAGGAGCCCCAGGTACTATGTGAACCTTGTCCCAGATTTCTTTGGGTCCTGACACTAAAAGAAGCAGTTCTATTGATCTTCTCCAAATTCAATAATTAAATGCAGCAATAACCACTTACCATTTTTCTAATATGAAATGCTTCATCCAGGAATATATAGTGAGATGTTGCCTCAGCAATCAAACAAAAGAAATGCTTCAAATAGTTTCTGGCTTGGAAAATGGGGAGATTCTGCCTTACAGCTTTATGGAGCAAAATCCTTCGGGTGCAGATGACAGATTTGTTTCTATGAAGTGTTCATGGTCACTGTCTAAAGACTTCAAAATAGTCTACTGTACTTCTGTAATATAACTATATATAAAATACCTTTCAACTTCCTCCTGCATGAAAGTTTCATCTTAGACACAAAATCTGAGAAGATGGTTTAGGGACAAAGGAGTTAAGATTGTTCCTTTTTGGGTTTATCAAAACTTGCTTCAAAAACACTGTGTCATCAGGCTGGTATCATTGGAGGAATGAGAGCAATGCAAGCCTAAATGCTCTATATAAGTAAGTAGAATTTATGGTTTTTATCCAGTGGCACATAAATTTTATTTCATTACTATTAATGGAACACAGGGTGTTTGCGGTGCTTGACTTCAAGTTGCTTTTCTATCTTCATGATCTTTATTAGGTTTAACTAGCCCAAAATCAGCTAGAAAAGACGCCATGATGACTTTAATATATTGGCTCTATATTCTTTGAACCAGAACTTTTCATATAGGTCTATTCTATTGGATACTTAAAGCCTTGTTAAACATCTTGGCCTGCTGAGGCCATTTTTGTTGTCCTACCATAAGTAATAATCACTGGAAACGGATTCCAGTTGGATTCAGTTAGAAATAAAGCTAGTTAGGAAGTAAATATTGGTAGGTGTATTCTTTGATATTAAGTTCTACTTATAGGTGGCAAAAAACAAGTGAGAAAGAAATGCGTTCAAATTGTACTTTTATTATCATTGTTCGTTCAGCTTTTAGCTGTTGTTTTGTATTGCCAGGGGAGGAGCCCAAGGTCTTGCCAATGCTAGGTAAATATTCAGTCCTTGGGTTTTTGAGAGTTTCCCTGTGCAGTTTAAATTGGTCTTGAATTTGCTATGTAGTGCAGGATGTCCTCAAACTTTCCATCCTCTTTCTTCTGTCTTCTGAGTAGCTGGGCTATATATATTTTTTAAGTTCACTTTATCTGAAATATATATATATATATATATATATATATATATATATATATTTGAGAGTATATATATATTTGAGAGTATATATATATTGGAGAGTAAAACCAGGAATGGCTGTACACACCTGTAATACCAACACTTGGGAGACTGGGTGGAGACAACCTTGGCTGCAATGCAAGTTCAGGGACATTCTGGGTTGGATGAGAGACAAACTCATAAAATCAAAAGGTAAAATCATTCAGCTGGGTGTGGATGTCGAGTTATGGCACCAGTGTTGTAGTTTAGCAGTGAGACTGAACCATAATGTACGACGAACCGACATAGAAGTTTGTTGATAAGGGGTGAGAAGAGGGGTGTGGAAGCCTGTCTCGGAAAGGGACGTGGGAGAAGAGAGAGCAGGAATGGGCAGCGCTTGTTTTTAAAGGGTCTTTAGGGCATGTGTACAGAGGCTTACACAGCCACACAGCGCATGCTCAGATTACAGTAGTGAGTGGTGCTCCGCGGTAGGCCCCTGGGGCTGGCTAGGTATTTGCCGAAGTACGGATAAGCACGACCTGCCAGGTGCCAGGGAGCAGGCCAGCATAATGCCTGAATGCCAACAGTGGGAGCGCATGCCTTTAATCCCGGCACTTAAGAGGTGGACAGATCTCTGGGAGTTCCAGGACAGCTAGGGATATACAGTGAGATGCTGGGAAAACAAAAAACGCTAACTGCTTTCTGCTTCCCAAATATAAACGAGATGTGAACAGATGTCTCCTGCTTCTGCTGCCTTGCCATCTCTGACAGGATGGACTGAAGTTCTTGGAACTTTGAATCAAAATAAACTCCTTTCTTTAAGTTGCTTTCTTTAGGTAATTTTATCACAGCAACAAGACAAATACCTAGTTTTTTTTTTCTTTTTTTTTTTTTAAACTGGTATAGAGAAATGGGACTGCCGCCATGATATACCTGGCCATGTGGGTGCTAGACCTTTGTGACTGGTTTGAAGGATGAATAAAGAAGAGTTTAAGCGTGGACTAGAAAAGCCCTTGAATTCTGCAAACAGAACTTAGTGGGCCAGAGGATCAGGAGAAATGTAGAAAACAGAGGCCTGGTTCATGAACTTTCAGAGTGGGGAACAAGGACTCCATTGGGAACTGGGCTAGAGATCGTTTGTGTGAATACAAGGAATCCTGCTGTGTTCTGGCCATGTCATGGAAACTCAGGTGAGGTACATGGGGTGATGAACCACTTTGTATGGTGGAGGAAATTCAAGGATAGCAGCTTGCATGCACTGATTGGTGATGGTTCAATTGTTCACCATGCCCCCCCCCCAACACACACACACACACACACAGGGTTTCTTTGTAGCTTTGGAGCCTGTCCTGGAACTCCCTCTGTAGACCAGGCTGTCCTCAAACTCGCAGAGATCTGCTGGCCTCTGCCTCCTGAATGCTGGGATTAAAGGCGTGTACCACCGCTTAGCCAATTGCTCACCATTCTTTTTTTTTTTTTAATATTTATTTATTTATTATGAATACAATATTCTGTCCGTGTGCATGTCTGCAGACCAGAAGAGGGCACCAGACCTCTTTACAGATGGTTGTGAGCCACCATGTGGTTGCCAGGAATTGAACTCAGGACCTTTGGAAGAGCAGGCAATGCTCTTAACCACTGAGCCATCTCTCCAGCCCGCTCACCATTCTTGTTCATAACTATAGTGAAAAACACAAGTCGGGCAGGGAGATAAAGAAAGTGTGCAGTTTTTCCTGGAAAACAGCTCAAATATGTTTAAAGTTACAGAAAAAGAGGCTGTGACTGTTGAAAAAAAAAAGCCCTCCTGCTTTGCACTGGGAGAAAATAAAAAAGAGAGATACTTAGGTAAGACCTTACCCATCAAAATCTGAAAATTGTAAATTCACTTGAAAGGAGAGCTCCTGAACTGATAATGCTGCTGCTCTGTTCTTGGAAAGCAACCACCTAAGGAAGTGTTTCCCCAGGGGGACAGCACAGAATCTACAGTAAACCGTGATCCAAAAAAAGGGTCAGGTTCCACTTAAGCTGACTACAGTGTGACCCAAATGGTGCTGGTTATGCAGCTCTGAGAGATGCAACATTGAGGGGATCATGAGAATCTTGGACCAGGCTTTCAGAGGGCTGTTGAGGTCAGGCAACGTGTGGCAAAGCTGCAATTCCTGCAAGGAGGCTTTGCATGGCCATTGTGTGACACCATAAAGATGAAGCCCAAGTTGCAGTGAAGACCCCAAGATACTGGAGATGCCAGAACAGTGGGGCATTTGTCAAGGAGAGCTGCATGATGCAGCACAGCTGGCTCGAGAGGCTGAGTGTGCCAAAGGAGCGGAGTTGGCGGGCTGGGCTACTTACGCCCTTTGGTGCCCAGATGATTCCAAAACAAGCTCCAGATCCTATACATGCTGCTGCGGAGTGTCACTTACCCTGCAGGCTTTCAGCCTTACTTTGGTCCCAGCGTTCCTTGCTGTACCTCAGTTCTCTATTTTGGAATGGGAACGTTTGCTCTGTGCCATTGTATACTGGAAGAATGTAACTTGTTTGTAATTGCATAGGTATATTTAAGAGAGTGCCTTGAGCGTCAGAAGAGACTTTGGGTGTGAGAAATATTTCATGTATAATATGTGTGTTTGAGCGTTGGTGCATGCATGCCATGGTGCATATGTGGGAGGTCAGAGGACAGCTTGTGGGAGTCAGTGCTCTCCTTCTGTCACGGCTTCTGGCGGATCAAACTCAGGCTTGCATAACAAAGTGCTTTTACCCACTGAGTCATTGCACAGACCCAAGACTTTGGACTTTTAAACAGTGTTGAAATTGTCAAAGACCATAGCAACTTTTTTTTTAAAAAAACAACAACAACAAAAAAAAAAAAACCCCAAAACAAAACAAAAACAGTTTTTCAAGACAGGGTTTCTCTGTTTAGGCCTAGCTGTCCTAGAACTCACTGTAGAATTTTTCCTCTACAGTTCCAGGCTAGCCTTGAACCCACAAAGATCTGCCTGTTTAGGCATGTACCACCACGCCTAGTCATGGCAACTTTTGAATTTGGACTGAATTCATTTTGCATTATGAAGCAGCCGTGGACTTATCAGGGTAGGTGACTGATGCTACTACCTAAAAGCGATGTACGTGGGTGTTGACAAAGGATGGGATTATGTTAATATTGCCAACTTTACAGGATCTAGAATCATTGAAGAGAAACGTTTGGGTATATCTGTGATGATTATCTAGAATATGTCTAGATTGTGTTCATTGACGGAAGACCCACCCTAAAGATGGGCAGTACTAGGCTTGAGTCCCTGACTGAATGAAAATAGAAAGGGGGCCACGTTTGGTGTCCAAAAGCTTTAATCCCAGCACTCGGGAGGCAAATGTTTGTGTCCTTGAGGCCAGCCTGAGCTAAATAACAAGTTTCAAGCCTGTAAGGGTTGTACATTGAAGTCCTGTCTCTCAAAAAAAATTTTTTTTGAAAAATCATTCATTTATTTTATGTATTTTATTTATGTTCTGTTTGCATGTACATCTGCACTTCAGAAGAGGATATCAGATCCTATAGACAACTGTGAGCTGTCATGTGGGTGCTGGGAATTGAACTCAGGACCTCTGGAAGAGCAGCCAGTGCTCTTAACCATTGAGTCATCTCTCCAGCCCCTCAAAAATATATTTAAAGGTGGTGGGATTTAATTAAATGTAGATTGACTTCAGTTATCAAACAGCATTTTTAAAAGATTTATTCTAGGGGCTGGAAAGAGATGACCCAACAGTACTGGCTGGTGAGGTGGTGGTTTTCATGGGGCTGAAGAGATGGCCCAGCATCTCAGAGCTCATACTTCTTTAGTAGAGGGCCCAAGTTTGAGTCTTAGCATCCACATTCATTGGCTCACCACCATGTATAATTCCAGCTCCGTGGGATCAGTCAGCTCTGGCCTCTGATGTCTGTGGGCACCTACACACATATACACACATAAGTAACAGTAAAATATTTTTAACTCTATGTGTGCAGGTGTTTTATCTGCATATGTCTGTGCACCATGAGCATGTAGAGCCCACAAGGCCAGAAGAGGGTGTCATTTTGCCTGGAACTGGAGTTACAGAGGGTATAAGCCACAGGAATGGAACCCTCGTCCTCTAGAACAGTCAGTATTCTTTATATTTTGGTTTTTTGTTTGTTTGCTTGTTTTTCAGTTTTTTTGAGATAGGGTTTAATTGCTTAAATCTAGCTGTCCTGGAACTTGTTTTGTAGACCAGGCTGGCCTTGAACTCACAGAGATCCGCCTGCCTCTGCCTCGCTGGGATTAAAGACGTGTGCCACCACAGCCCGGCCTAAAGAAGAGAATTGTAACTTGTGTGAATATACTGAGTGCCCCTCTGCATGTTCATGACAGTTATGAAGTATTATTTTGGATATCTCAAAATATCTCTAAGGCATAGAATTTTATCAGAGATGCCCCTCCCCCCAAAAGGAAAAAAAAATCAAAAAACAAACAAACAAACTTGATACTGGGATTTTGTGTTCTGTGTTGATAAAATGTTGAAAAGAAGTTTTCATTACATACAACTAAAAAAAATCCAATTAAAGTGTAGAAAAGGCATTCCTTTGCAGTCAAATGCTAGACAGAGTGATATAATGACATCAGAAAAGACTACAGCAGACTTCAGGGAATGGATGCAGGACAACACAGCCTTGCTAACCCAATACTGGTTTATTCAGCTTTTAATTCAAAGCAATTGATGTTCCCCAAACAGGAATTTACATTCGCCATATTTGAAGGGTGATACTGGGTTGTTTCAAGGGGAAATCAGAGCTGGGGAGGGCCTCCTGGCTGGAGAGCCTCGTGTGTCCCCAAACAGCTCCAAAGCAGGCCAAATGAAACAAAGCAGTGAGAACCACTCTGGGAGGTAAGACTGTTTTGAACTCATCTGTATTTCCTTTATTCTCCTGCCTTTTCAGTGAATGGCAAACCGTCCCCAAAGCAAGTCTAAGACCTGGTGAAGGGTTTCTAACTGTCCTGACACAGGCACTCACGTTCATTCGCGAGCCTTGTCACACAATGGTATGATGGGACTGATGAGATGAACACAGGGCATCTCCCTGGCATCCGCCAACAGTCAACCACGAGTCCAACTGCAAGAGGAAGCTTGGGTCAGTTTTCAACAATTTGGTGAGCAATCCTTCAGGATGTCTTGTCTTTTTTTCTTTTGTTTTTTAATTCTGAGAATTTCAGATATGTGTACAGTGGGTTTTGGTATCTTCCCCCTCAATTACTCTCAACCCCCAACACATTTCCCTCCTGACAGTATCTCCATTCTTTATCTTTAATCCCTGAGTCTGGTGATGCCTATTCTGTGCAGGTGTCATGCTTCAGTTTAAAATATTTTATTTTAGCTGGGCGGTGGTGGCGCACGCCTTTAATCCCAGCACTCGGGAGGCAGAGGCAGGCGGATCTCTGTGAGTTCGAGGCCAGCCTGGTCTACAAGAGCTAGTTCCAGGACAGGAACCAAAAGCTACAGAGAAAACCTGTCTCAAAAATCCAATATATATATAATTTATTGCATGAGGGGAGCATGTGGGCATATGGAGATCAGAGAAGACTTCATGGAGTCAATTCTCTACTTCCACCTTTACCTGGTGAACCATCTCATTGATACCACTACTCTTTAGTTTTATGCTGTTTTTGTTTGTTTGTTTTGCTTTGATTTTTCATGACAGGGTTTCCCTTGTGTAACCCTGGCTATCCTGGAATTGTCTATAAACCAGGGTGGCCTCAAACTCACAGAGATCTGCCTGCCTCTGCCTTGCTGAGTGCATTCGCCATCACTGCCTGGCTGCTGTCATTATTTTGATATTAAATATGGACAGTTTTCTGTTTTCTTTGCGATGGTCTTTCTCTGCAGTCCGGGCTGGCCTCACACTCATAGGACGAGTATGTGCAGCTCCTGCCTCAGCCTACTGACTGCTGGATTATAGACATGTACCACCATAAAACAAACACACATACACACTACCTTTGATTCCAGTTACTAATCAATATACTTTTGGGGAAAACAAGCTATGTCAGACCTGCATTGAGCTGCTAGTTCCTCTGGGGCAGTAAATTAGGTTACCACAACACAACAGAAAACAAAATTAAACTCAGCAGTAGAAATTGCTCATGGACCTTTCCATAGAACTCACCCTCAAGCGGGGTAGACTACTTTTTACCTGAGCACCCGAGGCCTGCCTGTTAAAATGCTTGGAGAATAGTTCAGTCTTAGGTAAGACAGAGATGATCTGATCACTGCTGCTGTAACATGTCCGAGCAAGCGTGCTGCATTAAAATGTTGTAGAAGAAGCACTGTCCTCCCCGCCCCATGTTAAATATCATGTGGTCCCTCTCCCTGTTTGTTTCAGCCACACCAAGACAGAAATATCAATTCTAGGCTGAGACACAGATGAGCATATATGAATTTTCTTCCTCCACCGTCAGGATGGTGGAGGCCAAAGGTTCCACCGATGCAGCTACAAAGTACCAGGACTGTAACCAGGGCTCTTGACTGGCATTTCTCTGTCACTGACCTCACACTACCATCGGTTGGTCAGAATGGGGCACAAAACGAAAGCAAGATACAAATTTGTGAGGAGCCAAACTTCTGGTCCTACAGGAAAGAGTAGGCTAAACCAGCAGCTTTTCTAGATCTTTTGAAAAATGGAAACTCCACCTGGAGAAAGCATGGACAATTTGAGCCGCACAGTTTCTAAGTGAGGCTTTGCCTGGTTACCTTTCCAGACTGTCCTAAATACCCTTCTGCTTCTGGACCTGTCACTGATCCTTCTGGGAGTGGCAGAGGGGTAAGGGAACTCGGTGGTCTGTATCTCAAGTCTTCCTTTCTTATCCGCCACATTTCTCTTGGGATTTAAGTCTTGCTAAACACACAGAACACATCAGTGAAATTATTTATTGTGGTTTTCTTTTGAGAGCGCTAGTTTCCGCTCCTAAGAAGGGCCTTAACAAAACAGGAAGTTTTTCTTGGATCTTGAAATGGAACAGTGGCTTTTAACAATAGGTTTTTTTTTTTTTTTTTTTTTTTTTTTAATAATGACTTCTGCAAATCTGTTTTCTTACTTCCCAGTTAGAGGTTACAACAAATAGAAGGGACAAGATAAAACCAGGCAATGCTGATTGGCATAGTAGCAGAGGAAGGGCTGACAGGGTTGTCAGGGAATAGAGGAGAGAAAACAGCAGTAGTTCAGGCTAGACACTATATTCCCACCTGACAATGTGGTCTCCTACTTCCTCCCTCACACTGGCCAGAGAAGATGATGGGAGATCTGGAAGACCTGGGAATGTTATGGATAGTTTGGTAGGCCCTGCTTGACAGTAACCATTCCATATATATTCTAGCTGCTAGTGCTCAGATTTCCATTTATTTATTTATTTATTTATTTATTTATTTATTTATTTATTTATGTATGTATGTATGTATGTTTTGGTTTCTCGAGACAGAGTTTCACTGTGTAGTGATGGCTGTCCTGGAACTCATTCTGTTGACCAGGCTAGCCTCAAACTAAGAGATCTGCCTGCCTCTGCCTCCTGAGTGCTGGAATTAAAGGTGTGCGCCACCACAACCCCCCGGCTGTGCTCAGATTTTGATACAGACTGCACATTAGTATAGACCCCATGAGACAGAGAACTTTTTGTATCTTGTTCTCAATGCTCATACTTTAGGAGGTACCCAAGAGTACTCGAAGAGATATAAAAAGGAATAACTGATTTTCCTAAGTACCTTAAAACGAGGGCAAGGGTTGGAAATAGCAAATGTAATTTTGTTTTGTTTTTCAAGACAGGTTTCTCTGTATGCTCAGGGTCAGGCTAAGAGGTGGAATCCAAAATCTAAATTTTCCAATTTGTACTTTCTTTCAATTATATGACAGGTTAAAGTCATATCCCTACTCTAGGCACATCACAATAATATTGACCGCTTATCATAGCCATATAATGGAAATCACCACTGCTGTTTTGGATGTCTATGTTTATGTTAGCAAAGACACGGAAATCCTAATATCATTATCACTAGGTGATAACAATCAGAATTCTTTTTTCATTTTTATTTTCATGTTTATGTGTGTATATACACCGTATGTGTGCAGGTGCCCAAAGAGACCAGATGAAGGCATTGAGCCCCTGGGACTGGATTTACAGTTATGACCCATCTGGTGTAGGGGCTGGGAGTCAAACAAAGGTCCTCTGTAAGAGCACTGAAAAGTTTCTGCACCCCAATAATTCTCCCCGCTGACACAATAATCCAAATCAAACAAAATTTTAAAAAGCCCAGGTTTAATGGATACAAACAATCCCAGATGGCTTTCCAGCCCCCAGAGAGGAGATGGGAAAGGAAGACTGGAAAGCCACATATTTTTCCTCTGGGGGCAATTTAAATGCCCTGTGGGAGTGGTCTTGAGTATTTCTGAGGAGGGGTCATCGTTTGGTGGGCTTTTTCAGGGGCGGAGTCTGGACTGAGGCACCTTCGGGGGAGAGGTCTTGGAATGGAACTTCCACCAGAGCACTCCAGACTCTTTGGATGGATATATGGATACCAGGGGCTGGAGCGAAGCTTCCATCTGAACATCCCAGACTCTTTGGTTATATGGATGCCTAGAGTTGGGGTAAAGCTTCCACCCAAACATCCCAGACTCTGAATATATGGATGCTTGGGGCTGGGGTGAAACTTCCATCCAAACAGTAACAAGTGCTTTTAACCACTACACCATCTACTCCCTCACGACAAGATTTCTTAAGACACCTGGTTTCGATGCTATCCAAAAATAGAGGGAATAAGATGACTTCCGGTTTTTAACATTTTTCTTTATGCAAGGAACACAATGGGCTTCTAACTCAGCACTTTGAATTATTAAGTAGAACGTCTGAAGTGGTAAACCACAAGAAGAAAACTGTGGCTCCTCTCCAATCTGTATCTGTCTTGCTTTCTCTTGGGTTCTCTGTTACTCAGGCTGGTCTCAACAAGTGATCTTGCCTCACCCTCACTAGTATCTGGAACTACGAGGGGGCAATGCCATTCTAAGCCCATTCTTTTCTTCAATAGACTTTCTACGTGGGCACATGGTCATGCAATTTCTCCACCTCCCTTGTAGCTAGATATGGTCAGGTTGGAGTAGAAGCAAGAATATAATATGGAGTCCATTACCAAGAGGGAAGGAGTGTCTTCATTCTCCCCCTTTCTGTTCTAGAGTGGGAGCTAGACCTATCTTGAAGTGCAAAATGAAAGCCATCTGTCGAGAAGTGAGATCAAAGTCGGACATTGCTGAATTGGTGCTGTATTATGGCACCTGTTTCAACACATATCCAAAGTAATACCAGACCTGCACATTTAACAGATCAGGGAGTGCTCTGACTTCCTGACCTAAAACAAATGTGTCTTTTGGAAAGAATGTACATTTCAGTTAATCAAACTTTCATTATGGGCACAAGAACCCACTTATACTTTAGTAATGGAATGTCTCCTGAATCCATGATGTGTAATGTAATCAGGCGGGGAAGGACACAGCAGAATGTATCTCACGTTTTTCAAATCATACACACTTGAGCACTTAGTTTCCAGTTCTTCCTGATTTTAACTACCACAGCCTCCTCCAGACACAATGTATCTGGAACCAAGAGGTTTACCAGGAAAGCTGCTCAACTTAATCTTCTTGCCACCTGGCCTCTTAGGTAATGTGAACTCAAGACACATATGCTTATGATAACAATTCAAATGAATTTTGTGGCTGTAATTGTTCAGGCCTTAGCACGCAGATAAGACTGACTATGGAGCAGCAACATTTTAAAAGCTGCCTTGAAACACTTAGCCCAGTTTCTGTGGGTGAGGAATCTGGGTGCTTATACCTAGGTGCTACTCAGCAGCCTGTGGCCAAGGTGCTGAACCTTGTCTTTTGTTTTGTTTTGTTTTTTTTAACCTAAGTGGCTATTAGAAGACCAGGTCCTCCAGCCAATAGCAATGTTATTAACAGCAATTTTCAGTTTGGGGGCTGGGTCTTAGGAGTACAAAATCTATTTGCTTCAGCTCAGTGCTATAACTTAAAGATGGGTTGACCTCAAGCTCTCCCATTAGTAACTACGGTCTCCTTATGGTTGTTTCCCAATGGATTACAAACTGGATGACAAATACACTTCATGGCTTAAAGAAGTCCCTCAAAATCTCTGAGGGCATTCTTTGATTCCAAGGGAAGGTACTTGCTGTCGTTTCCTTTTGTTTTAAAAGGAGAAATCTGAAAGTTGAAAGGCATCAGGATTTAAAGCTCCATGTGAAGCCAAAGCTTATTTTGTTTCCAGACCTGAGTTGGTCCAGAGACTGGAAAAATCATTAGATAGCATTCCAGCCCAGTCAGCATCTTCAATGGGTAGCTTTGTTATTTGCTGGAAACAGCTGTAAATTTCCAGAACCACAGGCACACCCATATTAAAATGTTCATTACCAAAGTGTCTCATAACCCCAAGTGCAAATGAACAGTGAATTAAAGGCCCCGTGGGATTTTGTCTCTGGATCTCCTCCACTAGCACACATAAATGAACATTCTCAAGATCTGACTTTCCTAAAAAGACATTCAATCATCTCAAACTTGAGCCCATCCATCATCCTGCAAAACTTCCAGATTGTGAAGATAACAGCCATTTCATGTTGTGCTTTAGGCTGCTTTGAAAATGCCAAACCTAGTCTGCTGGGAGAAACTAAGACTTAAAACCCCAAAACCACCAGCGGTGGTCGTTTAAACTCAGGCAGAAACAGGTGGATCTCTGTGAGCTCGAGGCCAGCCTGGTCTACAGAGTGAATTCCAGGGATACACATAGAAACCCTGTCTCGAAAAACCAAAACCAACCAACCAACTAAAAAACCAACCAATGCCACCCCTCCCCTGCCCAAACCTCCAAAAAACAAAAACAAAAAAACCACAGGCTTTCCTTGGACACACAAGTTTTGCTGAAACTGTTTAGAGATGGGAAACTAGTTCCTGCTTGAAAATTCTTTCTAAAAGTTCCAGAAACTCTACTCCCTGCCAAAACAGCAGACCTTAAATGTCCACAAAAGTCTTACTGGGATTATGAAAGAGGCTTATTTGTTTTCAAACTGTGGTCCCTACGCCCCGAGGAGTTCCACCCCCACGCCTGTGTCTGTGGCTTGGATTGGTAATCATCCACCCACAGAAACTCTTAACACTGACTGGGATCCTTCAGAGACTAAGGTGCAAAAAGCAGGGAAAAGCTTTTAAGACCTAGAGTGTTAGGAGTCAAGGGCTGAGCATCAGAGAGAAAAGGCAATTAATTAAATCATGTGCTTGGCCTAGGTGAAAGGGAACAGGGGTATGGAAGCCTCCTCCGCCCCCCACACCCCAAAGACTACAGAATTTGTAGCGGTCAAGGCAGAGCTTTTGGTTCTGTGGTACAGCTTGCCTCAGAGAGCTCATTGCCCAAAGGACTGTAACCAGGATGGCTGGCGTGTGAACCCACTCCCGCTGTCTAGATTCCTTTTATATGCTTGCACAGCCAGGACACAGTTTTCTCAGCTGTATGGCTTGGGATTTGCTGCTTATCCCCTGAGGGATAAATAATAGCAGCTGCAGTATTTTGCCAGAAAAGAACTTGCTTCCCCAGCTTAGAGGATGACAAATGCAAAAGGCTCCCAAGAAAAGAAAATGTCAGAACTTGCATGCCAGCCTTCCAAAACTGTGAGATGTGGCTAAATCATGAGCCACAACTACCATTACAGCAGGGTCAGACAAGTGGGCTTCCTTGGAATCAAAAAAGTTAAAAAATTGCTGGCCTTAGTGCTTCAATAAAGCTCCAAGATTCTCACACTTCTCCACATCACTTTTACTCAAAATTCTCTTTGTAACGTTTCTGATAGCTGTGGCTGCTGACTTTAAATGAAGGCAACTTGAGGCTGCAAGTCTGACTCTCCCACTTAACAGAGCCACGACAAGTTTTGTGTGGAAAACAGGGACCACATCCAGTATGGTACTATCACAGCTGTGAAACTTGTCACGCACATAAAGGCTTAGTATATATAATATCTTAACATTAACAGGGGTTCAGTTAAAGGTTAACCAGTTCGTGAGAAAACTAATTTGAGTTAGCACTGATCCAAAGGCAACAGAAGGGAAACTGAGAAAAAAGT
This sequence comes from Chionomys nivalis, assembly GCF_950005125.1. Lineage (NCBI taxonomy): Eukaryota > Metazoa > Chordata > Mammalia > Rodentia > Cricetidae > Chionomys > Chionomys nivalis. Next base: position 16,408,518 of record NC_080111.1, on the reverse strand, counting down.
TACATGTCTAACACATGGTACACAGGAATAATGGACATAGGAACACTCAGCTTTGCCCAAGACTGAGCACTCACAAAGTCATAGGCAGCTAATCTTTTCCTGAGGTTCACGGGTTTCTGGGGGACCAGGAGGTCGTAGTGTTAAATACCAAAGTTCTTGGCTGTCAATACAGGAAAAGAACTGCAGAGAAGGTATCTTGTGGGCTGGTTCAGAATAAATCCTAGAGTTTAGCGGTGCTGAACATGGGTGAAAATGGCAGCCTGTGACCAAGGGTTGATTTGTAAATCGGAGCTCACCTGGGCTCCTGTTTATTGTGCTGCTTCTGCGTGACACAAGCTAACAAACCCTGCTCACAGCTTCTCAGAAGTTACCGACTACAAAAGCCTCTGGCTTGGAAAATGGAAAGTGGAGGGCTCAGAGGTTAAGAGCATTGCCTGCTCTTCCAAAGGTCTTGAGTTTAATTCCCGGCAACCACATGGTGGCTCACAACCATCTGTAATGAGGTCTGGTGCCCTCTTCTGGCCTGCAGACATACACACAGACAGAATATTGTACACATAATAAACAAACAAACAAACAAATAAATAAACATTAAAAAAAAGAAAAAGAAAATGGAAAGTGGAATCCAAATAGTCAAGTAATTATTATTGTTTCGAGATAGGGTCTCACTTTGTAGTCTAGGCTGGCGTGGACCTTGCTGGGTAGAACCGGCAAGGCTTCAAACTTGCGATTCTTCTGTGTGATTACAGGCATGTTGTTACTGCACTCAGCTCTGTTTTCTAAGATCTACTATATAGTCAATTTTAACATTAAAAGACAAATTTAGTTGCTGAGCATGTGTAATTATAGGCACTATGACAGATGCAAATAAAACCAATATGCTCCCAGACTGTAGAAACGGTACAAACTGTCTCAGTAATAAAGAACCCGCTTGTGACATGGCTCAGTAGGTAAAAAGTTTGCCTTGCAAGCCTCGTAACCTGAGTTTGATCCCCAAAATTCACATCGAGGTAGGAGAGAACAGATTCTACAAAGTTGTCCTCTGGGGGGCTAGAGAGATGGCTCAGAGGTTAAGAGCATTGCCTGCTCTTCCAGAGGTCCTGAGTTCAATTCCCAGCAACCACATGGTGGCTCACAGCCATCTAGAATGAGATCTGGTGCCCTCTTCTGGCATGCAAGCATACATGGAAGGAATGTTGTATACATAATAAATAAATAAATCTAAAAAACAAAAAAAAAAACAAAAAAAAACCTCAAAGTTGTCCTCCGACTCCCCCCACAGCTTAATAAAGATGGTACTAGAGAAATTAGAATTATATCTAGGATTTATTTTTTACTGTTCCCGTTCTTTCAACTAGCAGGATTAGGACACCCGATTCTACATTGACTGGATCTATTTATATGTAAAATGGGGTCTCAAAAATGTTATTACACACAAGACATTGAATATGATCTTCAGTGCTGCAAAAAAATATTTTTAAAAAAAGTATTGTTGGGTGGTGGTGGCACATTCCTTTAATTCCAGCACTCAGGAGGCAGAATCAGGTGGATCTGAGTTCAAGGCCAGACTGATCTACAAAGTGAATCCCAGAACAGCCAGAGCTACACAGAGAAACCCCGTCTCGAAAAACGAAAACGAAAACAAAGTTAGGTCAGGCTCATATCTTACAGCTCATTTAATTCTTAGACAAACCTAACCTGGCACTCCATTTACATAAAGAAACTGAAAACTCTAAACATTGAGAAGCGTAGCACAAAGGGGTCTCTTTGGATGGAGTGAAAAGTAAAACAAGCCACACTAGGATGGCAAACAAATTCACATTTCTTTTAGCTAAGGCTTAGTAAGAATAGACAGGCTTTTGTGATAATAGATCGCTACGCTAGAGGGCGCTAAACACATAAACTGTGACAACTGTTTTGCTGATGCAAGATATATTATCAGCAAGAGATTCAAGTCCAAAAAGGCCCTCCACAAAAAGAGTATGATGCTCTTATCCCTCCAACAAAGTTAGAAAACAAAAACAAAACACAAGGCCTCATGCTGTACGCTGGAGCAATTCACAATTTGTCTCTACTTCGTACTGATGCTGTTCAAGGTGCCTTTCACTTAGGCATTTTCTTTGCTCTGCATGTTAAGTGGCAAAGAGAAAGCACAAGCGACTTGGATGAAAATAACTTTAGATTATTCAATTAAGTTCGCACCATGGTTTCTTTATTTAGTGTGTAGCACCGGGGAAAGCACATACTCTGTTACTGAGCTACAATTCTAGCCCTGAGAACAAATTCTAAGAATTAAATATACACACACTTCAACTTTTAAATTTTATTTTAGACAAGTAGAACATACATACTTTAAACAAGCAAACAGACATTCATACCTAATTAAATCTAGAGAAAACATGTACCCAGAATTCCAGATTTCTGAATATTTTTATTTTTTGATTTATCAAAGTTCCATCTTTTCTTCCCTCAACAAACAGAATACTCATCTTTTGCAAGTAACCAGATTTATGAAATATATTTTATTATTTTTCATTGTTACAAGACAGCATCAGCACAGAACATTTAAAGATCAGAAATATAGGGTCTCCACCATAATACATGCACACAAATATAAACTGGGTTTTGCAAAAGTAGGATTACTTTATAAATATTTCATTAGCCTATATATGACAGCTGTCTTTCCACATAATATTCTTAAATGTCTTTTCTCGCAGTGCTGCCAGCAATGCTGCTGAGCCACAGTTCTCCATGACCTGTAGTTTTTATTTTGTAATTTAACTGCTAACAGAGCATAAATAACAAGTATGTCTTAAGAATTTATTAGATCAACTTCTATATTATATACAAATGTACAGCTATATCCCAAGGCTTCCTCCCTCCCCATCAATACAGCTTTAAACACAAGGGCTTTTAATCCCTATCACAGACTGTATTTACACTTTTAAAGTTCGTATACACTTTTCCACTAAATGTCCTAATGTACAAATAACCTCCAGTTTAATTGATGTGGGGATCTGAAATTTTTACTGTGTGAATTGTGGTTGTTGATTGCATCATTCAATATCTCATGGGCCATTGAGAATAGTGTCTGAAGGGACCAGGGTTTGGACCTCTGTAGAGCCTGAAACGGAAATGTTCAAATTGTTCCTAAATATATTAAGCCTCAGTGATAAGTCACAAGTTTTGGGTCATTTATTTTTGGTGGCATACAATAATCTCTTCTACTGTTTAAATCTTCATCATTGCCTTGTAAGTTATCACAAGTACAGACAGCTGCTATATCATCAGTGCACTTAAAAAAACACTTCTCTCTTGCTTTTGTCCCTAAGCCATACCTGGTGCTAAACCAGCTAGCTATATGATAAAGGAGCACCATAAAAATAAAAGGGTGTGTGTGTGTGTGTGGAAAAAAAGGGTAGTGCAGCCTGCTATCAACCAAAACCTACAATGTACTTTAAATTCATCTTTAATACTTTGTTTTTTTCCTGTAAAGTAGAACCATGAAAGGGACTACCAAACTTTGACTTATCCATCACCCTACCGTATATTCACTCAGTATAAACCTGAGAAACAGGAGTAAGTCAGGCAAAAAGAAGCATCCTTAGAAAACAGAAATCAGTAAAGACTGCTTTGGATAGGTCAGCCATTTCGAAGACCTGTCAAAACACACACTGTTGTATTACTGGCCAGAGACCACAGCTTGCTTCTCCGTAGCCTTTCCTCTTCCTCCTCATCTTTAGGTGGTTAAACACAGAAGCGCTCTACATACGTCCCCCAGTCTCCCTGGTTTACTCTGTCAAGTACTATAGAATGTTTGATACATTGTACGGGCTTTGCATGCATTACCTCATTTAATAATCTAACTTAAGTGAGAAAAGACTGTCTTGGATTAATTGCCTTTTCAAACTGTATAAAAATTGTTAAGAGGGCATTAAAGTAACAGGCCAGACCCCACAGCACGGCAACAACTTCTGCTTCCCTAAACTGAACATCATGAAACAAACCAGACATGATGTATGTCTATAAGCCTAGTGCTCCAGAGAGTTGGGCTAAATGACCTCAAAACAAAACAAAACAAAATAGTCATTTCCACTGGGCACACAGGACAACTAATAGACTATCAGCATTTCCGGAAGACGGCGGCAGCAGGGAGCTCAAAATGTGAGCAGAAAGCAGTGGAGACCGGGGAAAGGCGGGACTGGCACCGCAGTGCTTTCCTGTAAGGTAGAAGGGGTAAGCTCCAGGCCTTGTCAGCTTGCCAGCTTCGCTCGGAGAAGCTGCAGGGAGGGTCCCTAGGAAATGCGGCCAGGGGTCGGGCTCCGCTCCACCCCCCAGCCGCTCCCCGGTGACGCCCCTTCCAGGGGCGGAAGGACAACCCTCCTGACGCAGAGAGGGGGAACGCCCTGCTCCGTGGCACAAGCCCAGTCTGCTCAGCCAAGAGGTGTTTTTCCTTAGGTGTAAAGCGGCTGGCAGGCGCAATAGGGGACTTTGGGTTTGTTCACGGTTAGGATACGCCCGTTATAGTGTACATAAAAGCGTTATTTGCCACAAAGAGTATTGAAAAAAAAAATCTAAGCTATTTCTCACTTGTCGGTCAAACCGAATTCAAGAGGATTTCTTACTAAAGAAAAATCCCTCCCAGCACCTTTTTCTCTACAGCCACTTTAACTGGACTAGTTTCTAATATGTCAGTTGAGGGAAGGGGTCAGTCCAGGTGAAAACTAAAATAACATTAAAGCTAGATTAGCTGTTGCGTATGGTGGTACATGCTCCATATCTCAGCACAGGAGACGCCACTATTAGGATCAGGAGTTCAAAGTCATCCTTGACTATAAAGTGATTTCGAGGCCAGCCTGGGTTACACCTATCATGCCTCACCTTAAAAAATATAATTACTTTTGACCCATATAGGGTGTAGAACATTCTGTCTAAGCTTCATTATTGATTAGCCTTCTCTTAGAATCTCAACACACTGCAAAAGATTTCTGGGCAGGAGTGTCTGCTAGAATTTAAGAGGCGTGCACTACGTAATGCACACCAGCAGCATCCTGAGCAGGCATCCACATTTCAGAAGCAGCAATAAAGATGAATTTCCAGCTATGAAATGCCGCAGTGCTGGGTGCTGTGGTAAGCCCTGAGGCAGTAGTGAGTTGGTGGTCACTCTGAGTTAACTACTGAGACTATCTTTGCAGAGCAGCCCACACTGAGGTCATACAAACATTTTCTGTGGACTGTGGAACCAATCTTATTAAAAGGCACACTCTGTAAAAGCTAAGCCGCCAACTCCCCCTTCTTGAGTGCGGAGACTGCACATGCCTAATTTCCTATTAGGACGACTTTTCAGTTACAGCTGCGTTCAGAGAATACTACCCTACCCTACATATGGTTAACTTCTTTTTCCGGTGCTGGTGATAGAACCCAGTGCTTTACCAGAGCTACACCTCAGCCCTTAATCCCTCCCTCAGTCCTCTTTAAACCCATGCCAGGCATGATGGAGAATACATTTAAACCTAGTACTCAAAGGCATGTGATCTCTGATTGAGGCAGCCAGGGACTACACAGCCATAGCTTTTCCCCCCCAAACAAAACAAAAAGTCAGGAATCAAACCCATGACCTGAAGCATACTAAGCAAGTGCTCTACCAAAAAGCTACAACCAAGGCCCAACAACTGACCATTTCAGTTAATACTGAATTGAACTATGTAGAAAAGGCACTTTCTTTTAATCTACTAATTCATTTGGTGGGGTGAATCCCCTCCTAAATAATCTTTATGAGTGACAGGCAGTCTCTGACCTTTACTAATAATTAATGAGTTTAAAGCATTCTTTTTTTTTCATTCAAAGGCAGAGAAGAGGGCCCCTAGAGGCCAGTGACTGCAAAGATGCTCCTCTTCATTAGTCTATACCATGCACTGCACTACCTGTATCTGTGGTCTTCTCATAGGAAAATCTGTATCACAATATACTCCAAGTCTAAAAAATAAATTTAGGTTCACCACTTATTCATCATTAAAAAAAAATTGGTGTGGGGGGGTTTGGAGACAGAATCTTACTGCAGCTCAGGCTATTTAGGAACTCACTGTGTAGATCAGAGATTCCTCTGCCTCCCAAATGCTGGGATTAAAGGTGTGTGCCACCCTGGTTTAAAATGTACTACATTCAATAATATTGACTTGGGGCCTATGTTGAGTTAACACACTAAAGTCAGCGGGGGAAAGGCTTTTCAGGATAAAGGAGAACTGGAATAAAAACAAGATTATGTACCTTCAATAAAATTAGCTGGCTAAATCCAGTGAGATGATCCCCAAATATAAAACTGATATTCACATATGGCAGTGTCCCACTGTGACACCTATTAGGCCTGTAACCACATGGTAGAACAGATATTTGCTTCTTCTGAGTACATATAAAAATACACTTGCTAAATTTGTATACTGCCCTCAACTGCTAAAATATTCTGCCTAAGGCTTTTTAATCAACCTTTCCTCCTTCCCATCTGTGGAAGCAACCGTGTGAGACTGTGTGTGTAGGAGTGGACTGTGCAGGTCTCTGAAAGAGTAAGTGCCTTTTTACCATTAAGCCAACCCCCCAGTACTATTTTTACAACTTAAACATAAGCATCAGTCTCTCCTGTGAAGCAATCAGTAAACACACATTGCTCTGATTTTCGAGGACCATGATCAAACATAAAACCTTTGTCCCACACTTTCCTGAGACAGGGCCTTACTGTGTTAGTCCTGGTCGACCCGGAACTCACTATGTAGACCTTGAGGGCTTTGAATTTAAGAGATCCACCTGCCTTTATCAATCCCTGCCTTTAGAGTGCTGGGATTAATACGGCATGTGTTACCAGGTCTGGCTGACATAGTCTCCACTTTTAAATTTTAAAATCACTGTCAAAGGCAGTCCAAGGAGGGAAGATACACGTGGGGAATGCACTTATGGCCAATTTTTAAATCTAACGTAGCTTTGATAATTACTTTATAAAAGGCATCAGAAAAGTAAAGCCTTTTATGAGGCTTATACCATCCTATAGGAAAATCTTTACTGTGCTTGTTTTGTCTGATTTAACTTTAGTAGTAGCCTGTTAAGTAAGAGTATTCGTAGTAATTAGTAATTCCACTGCATTAAACTTTAACTTTGTAGTCTTGTTTTTAAAGGTCAAATCTTCTCAGTGAGACAGCAAATTGTTTTTACATAAATGTCAGTTACCTAATTTACCAAGCCTATTTTAGCTTCCATTTTCTTAAAAATAAGGAAGGATATTGGTAACACCCTGGAGAATGTTGCTGTACCACCAACTATCTAGGAATGAGGTTACAGGGACCCTGCTAGAGATGTACTAAAGCTAGCATACCTGTATTTTATAGTTGCTGTGATAGTGTATCTTTTATTGATAATACAGTTTAAGCTTACTGTTTGGGTGTTTTAAGAGACAGAGTCTCACATAGCCCAAGTTGGCCTTGAACTCCTGACCTTTCTACTTGCAACCTCTCAGGTGCTGGGATAATCACAAGTGGCTACCCCCAATCATGATGATAAAAATCTTTTTTTTTTTTTTTGTGGTGCTAGAACTGAATCCCCAGTCTCATACACAAGAGGCAATTGTCCTACCACTGAGCAATAAACTTAATGACTGCATATTATTCCATCTAATGGCCAGAACATAAAGTAATTATCACCTACCCATTAACCAGTTCTGAACATTTGTATTCTGTATCCCAGAGAAAGTTACCCCTCATTTCTTTATACTAATGGATCTCTGATATTCATTCCTTCTATCCCTTAACTCCTGCTTTTAACAATCCATAAAAATATTCAATCCTAGTCTGTGCTTACTGTAGTTTTCTTATTCCTATTCTACAGCTTAGTGAGAAGCCAAGGCAACTTGATGCACACATGCATGATCATAGGAACTTAGTAGATGCTGGTTGGGTATTAAATTGAACTTGGCTTTCACCATAAAGCTTTCGGGAATCTCAAATTATCTCTTGAGCTCTTATAAATAGCCAATTACCACAGTAAGTATTAAAACATCAAGCACTGTGCCTTAGGGGGAAGAGGAATTCAGTGGTTATAAAGCAAAAACAAACCTCAAACAAAAGAAAAACCAAAACTTAAGTTTATTGCGACAGGAACACAAATTTGTACATTTCAAATAGTATCTAAAATTTAACATTAAATCCCAGTAGCTAATATAAATTACCATTTATTTTATGAAAAATTAAAAAAAATCAAAAGTTAACTCAAAAAAGTTAACATTATTTTTCAACCACTTTTTATTTAGTTGGTTATTAAGTATACACAAAGGAAGCTAAACATTTTTAAAATGTAAATATTATTTTTCATCTACCTGCTCAATTCCTCATTTTATTCATGTTTTGAGGGAAAGAATCAATCTAGGAGACTGTTTGGTTCAACCTAGGGGCTGGGGCCAACTGTTCAAAATAGTTGTTTAAACATAAAGGTACTATCAAATAAAAGTAGAAGAATTAACCAATACTGAACATTCATGTTAATCCTAAATTCTGCCCCTCCCACTATTATTTACTAAATTTATACTGAATGTAGCAAGACTAACATTTAATCTGTAGATACATTTTTCTGAAGATATACATTTCAAATAAAAATATATTTCAAATATATAGATCTATATATCTATATGTTTTGTAGATAGTGTTTTTCTGTGTAGCCCTGGCTACCCTAGAACTCAATTCTGTGGGTCAGGCTGGCCTTGAACCAGAGATCTGCCTATCTCCAGAGTGCTAGTATTAAAGTCATGTGCCACTACCACCCAAGATCGGAGATTTATTAGTGCTGAAGCTCTAAGTTTGTTTGTTTTTAAGATTTATTTTAGTATCTTATGTGTATAAATGTTTTGCTTAAATATACATATGTGCAGGGTGGGGTGGCGGCACAGGCCTTTAATCCCAGCACTTGGGAGGTAGAGGCAGGCAGTTCTCCGAGTTCAAGGCCAGTCTGGCCTACAGAATGAGTTTTAGGATAGGCTCCAAAGCTACCAAGAAACCTTCTTGAAAAAACCAAAAAAATGTGCATATGTATGTATACCACATGCATGCCTGGTGTTCTTGAAGGTCAGCAGAGGACTTCAGATCCCCTGGGATTGGAGTTACAGATGGTTGTAAATTGCCATGTGGGTACTTCGAGTCAAACCCAGGTCCTCTACAAAAATAACGAGTGCTCTTAATCATTAAGCCATCTCCCTAACTCCTTTAAAGTTTATCATGAAAATGTCCACACATTCCTAGACTAGAGCTAATCCTAAATTTTGTATTAAATGTCAGGACTCCTGAAAGCTGGGGTGAGTTGAATGCACTGCCACATTTCTTAATAACTTTCAGAAAACATCAATAGGCCCTCGATGTTAAATGCAGTGACTATGCTGCAGAACCAAAACATTCCACTCCCAGATAGCTAACATGAATTATAAAAGAAATGGTTACAAAATCTCCAATCTTCTTAAGTTGGAAAAGTCAAATACAGCAGTACTCCACCAGAAAGAAATGGAAGAATATCCTTGTACTGGTCTTCACACCTTGTGTGGTGTGCCATGCTCCTTTAGAGGCCAGAGGTCGACAGGTGTCTACCTCTCTCTCTCTCCCTTATTTGTTGAGATAAGTGCTCACTGAGCCTAGCTGACCAGTGAGCCCGATTCTCCTGTTCCTACCGACTACACTGCCAGGTGTAGCTTTTCAGGTGGGCACTGGGCTCTGATCTCAGGCTCCCATGCTCATACAGCAAGCTCTTTACCCACTGAGCCACTTCCTTAGCCCCTACACAGGCATTTTAATGAAACACTTAATTCTACTTATCTGTTTATTGAAGTAGTGTGTCCTATTTACCTTTAACTATCAGCTTGACACAACACAGCCTGGAGACACCCCAAAAGAGAGTCTCATTTTCTTAATCCCTATAGGATAGCCCCGTACAATTCTTTGGGCAGGTGGTCCTTCAAGGTGTAAGAAGGTTAAGTATGGGCCTGAGAGAACCAGCAAGCATCATTGCTCCTTCCTTAATTCTACTTAAAGTTCCTATCCTGACTTCCCTCAATGATAGACTATGACTGCTAATTGTAAGCTGAAATAAACCCTTCCCACCATTCAGTTGTTCCGGTTAGTGTTTTATCAACAATAAAAGCAATCTTGAACATGGTGTCTATATACACAGAGCCTATGAATGAGAAGACTTAACCACATATTCCTACATGTAGTAGAAAGACTCCTATGAAAAACAAGACCTAGAGTATGAAGTCAAAGGGCCCTTGATTCAGAAGGAACAAATCTAAAGACGCTACCAAGGTACTAATTACTACTAATGAATAAGACAATTATATAACTTGACAAATACTGTGTATCATGATTAATAAAGTACCCAGTAGTTATATAAACACTTTCCCCTCAAGCAGCTCAAAAATTCTCTAATCCACAATACTTTCCATGATAACTACCAATTATCAAAATAAACAAGATCAGTTCCTCCAGAAAAGCTGCAAGGTTTACAATCAAAGTATACCCTCACAATGTCAAAAATATCTAAAAATAAACAAGGAAAAGAAGATGAAGATACAGATGAGGGATGAGGACAGAGGGCTGAACATGACAATGGAGTGCTATGATCCCAGCACCTATCCTGCCTACATGAGACCGCCACTCAACCAAAACTCTTATTTGGCCTGCACCTTTAGCTGAAAGTTCCAGAGCCTCAAATTTAGTAAGCCTGCTGTATGATGATAATTATTGAGCTCTAAAACATCAGCTGCTGTTATCTTTCTTCCCAGGTGTGGTACACGCCTTTTGATCCCAGCACTCAGGTCATAAGACAAGGACCTTTACCTCTGAGCTATCTTGCCCAACACCCATCAGTAAGAGAATAGGATGAATAATAAGATCAGTAAGAAAATCAGTTGATAGACATTTTCTGATAAAGAAGCAGAGTTTATGGTTAAGTTTTGGCTTTTGCTAAATATATACTCGTTACACAGATTCTCAGGATGGAATTTAAAATGCCAGAACTCATGTATATGGAGCTCAGACTGGCCTGTAACTCCATCCTCCACGGAGGTAGGAATATACCCACCCACCACCACCAATCTAGGCTCATGTTTATTTTGAATCCCTTTTTACATATATCTATCAAGAAAAAGGCAGCAGGAAATCAGTACTTCTCACTATTCCTAACCTTAATTCCTCCCAGTCTTGGGGGTGGGGATTAGCAATGAATAAAATCTATAACCCAGAACACTATAAATTTTACAGGCAGCCCTGTTTTCTATGTGGATTAGAACAGCACGTTTGTTTTTCTGACATCCAAGTCTGGCTTTTTACTCATTACCTGACTGAGATTCTAGTCAGCCATTTTCCTATTAGAAACTATGCAAAAGAAGTCAGTTTCTGTCTTTTCACTATTGAAACCCTCAAAGTATGAAGCATTTAACTAATTATTCATTACCAATAAAAAATGAGGAGTCAATAATATTGGGGTAAAAACCTAAATGATCAGAGAAGCTATACAGAAGCCTCCTTCTGTATACAATGACCTCCTACCTCCTTCATCCCTCCAAAAGGGCAGAGATCCTCTCTGAGCCCTGCCTTACCTTTTCCTCAGTCCTCCAAATCCACTATGGTTAATGCTGGTCAGTTAGTGGTTAGCTCTGCCCTCTGATTCAAACCAAACTTTGTCAGAATACAACCAAAATATCACACAACAAAAGTGAGGTGAAGATGTAGTTTGGTGGTAGAGCACTCGCACTTAAGATGACCTTGGATTTGAGCCTCAGAAGGGCAAAAGAAAAGGGATTTAAGGTATCTTTAATTCTTTTTACTTCATTTGCTCTTCCAACAGCCAAAGTGGGTACACAGAAACAAAGTAACATTAACAGACCCCTACTAGATAGGTGTGATCAGATACCTAGACACCTATCATGTTACTGTTATTATATAAATCAGAGATAAGTTATTTTTGATGGCCTTTTCTAATTTCAGTTATAGAATGCAAAACAAAAACAAAAAAAATCCAACAAACTAATTTGATGTTTCCTGTTTTTCTCTGGAGTGAGCTGTCACCTAAGCACAGTCCTTTCATGAGAAAATTTAAAAAAGATAATGCTAATCTTGAAAAACAGTTTTTTTTTCTTGATTCAACAACAGCAAAGCTTGTCAGAAATACAGCAGGAGTTTGACATTTGGCATTATATGTAAGAGGATGCAGGATAGAGGGGCATAAATGGTTTATGAAGAAAACGTTTTAAATGTAAATGGAGAAGTTTATACACTTTGTCTAGGACATTAGTTGCTAAATTCTGGCCTGTAAAACTAAAGAATTAAGACTACTCACTAAACCACCATCAATAACCTGGGTGACCCACCTAGAAAAAACAAACAACCTCAAAGTCTCATTACACATTCTGTCTTCAAATTAATAGACTCATTAACCAGTGACCATTCCTTTAATTTTGCTGTTGTTAGCAACATAACAAACAATTCATTAGGAAATGCAAATGGCACAAAAACAGAGCTAAATTTCAACAGACAAAACAAAGAATGGAAGGAAATGACAAACATTTAGATAGGAAGGTTCGAAGTTCTAATTACTTAGCTTTTAATCAACCTAAGATGTAAAGACAGGAATTTGGTTATCTGATGGTTGAAATCAGGGCCACAATGCCCATTTTCCTCAGGAATAGAGAAACAATAGAGAGGAAGAAAATCAGAAGACAGTTTTGACACTAATACTGATATACTTGGGAAAGACAACTTAAAATCTCAAGAACAACGAGTACTAAAATCACAATCTCTAGGAATAAATTCCTATAATCATTAAACAATTTGGGTTAACTTGTACAAAACAACATTTACTATAGGTTATATTCAACTCAGTTTATTATATAAAAACTGCTATACATAACAGTTATTGGGGATAGAGATAGAAGTTGGTAAGGTATTGCCAACTCTAAAAGTACCTAAATTTGATCCTCAGAATCAGAGTATATGGGGGTGTTGGACAGAGACAGGAAAATCCTTGGGGCTTGGAGGCCAGCCAGTCCAGCCCAACTGTTCTAAGGGAGTAAGAAGCTGTCTCAAAAATTAAACAAGTAGATGCTGTTGACCTCTGCACATATTTATGGCTCCTCTGTGTGCACAAACACATAAACATACATGAAGGAAATTATGTTTTGAGTAAGAAAAAGCTCAAAAATTTTAAGTTATATAAAATACATAAACTTCATAATTTGTAACACTTACAGCAACATGATGCAAGAAAAAATCCAAGATAGCCGGGCAGTGGTGGCGCACGCCTTTAATCCCAGCACTTGGGAGACAGAGGCAGGCGGATGGATCTCTGTGAGTTCGAGACCAGCCTGGTCTACAAGAGCTAGTTCCAGGACAGGCTCCAAAGCCACAGAGAAACCCTGTCTTGAAAAACAAAACAAAACAAAACAAAAAAAACAAAACAAAACAAAAAAATCCAAGAAATACAAAATCAGAAACTGCCAGGCAGTGGTGGCACATGCCTTTAGTTCCAGCACTATGGAGGCAGAGGCAGAACTCTTCGTGAGTTCGAGGCCAGCCTGATCTACAAGCACTAGACAGGATGCAAAGCTACAGAGAAACCCTGTCTCGGAAAAAAAAAAAAAAATCAGAAACAACCTAATCATATCTCTAGTAGGACAAATATTCACAAACTTAGTACATTAGAAATTTTATTTGAAGTACTGTTCACTTCTCCAACAAGTGTTCTTCCTCACTAGCTGCTATTTCAGAACTCAAAGTTTACAATTTTATACTGGATATCCAAGGAATCCCCCTCTGTCTTTTTATTTTTTTGAGACAGGTTTCTGTGTAGCCTTGGCTGTCCTGGAACTCACTTTTTAGACCAGGCTGGCCTCAAACTCAAGAGATCTGCCTCTGCTGGGATTAAAGGAGTGTGCCACCACTGCCTGGTTGGTTCCCCTCCCTCTTTGTAACTACATATATGGTTAACACATATTTAGAGTCAGAATAATAAATACGACATTAGCTCACCTAAAAATTTCAGAGAACTATAGGTCTTGGTCTTGTAGCCCAGTCTAGCCTTGAATCTCTAGATCCTCCTGCCACCACTTCTCTGCTGGGTTACAATTTTATTACAAAACAAACAACTAGATTCAAGTTATCTACAACTCAGTAAATACTTAGAATCTTCAGAGCCCTATCTGCAAACATGGAGTTGGGTATTGTTACTATTAAAAGATATTATTCAGGAACAGGCAGGTGATATCAAATTCTAAAGAGAAACTCAACAGACCACGTGCATATTTAGCTGTAACCTTTTATAAACAGTCTCAAGTAGCTCAAACTGGCCTTGAACTTGTGACTCCCCTTATTCCACCTCCTAAGCACTGTCATTACAGGCCCAACAAACCATAACATCTTTTATTTACTTATTTTTGGTTTTTTGAGATAGGGTTTCTCTGTAGCTATGGAGCCTGTCTGGGAACTAGCTCTGTAGATCAGGCTGGCCTCAAACTCACAGAGATCCATCTGCCTCTGCCTTCCAAGAGCTGGGATTAAAGGCATGAGCCACCACTCGCCAGTCAAACCATAAGATCTTATTTGTCTCTCAAATGATTTCGGTTACAACCATTTTCAGTATGAATTTTTTATATAGTTTTGTATTTTCAAGAGGACACTAAATGTCAGGGGCATGGGTGAAACATATAGGGGAATTTCAAATAAAGTCCAGTTCTAAGTTAAAGTGGAAGGCCTCCTTTTTCACTCCGAATGTCTCACTTATTTTGGGAAATATGTCAAATGACATACCCACAATGTTCTAAGAGCAGACAATGAACACCAACATTTAGACTTAACTGAATGAGTTCTGAGTTTCTTTCTCATTACCTATCATGTTAATAAGCCCTCTTACTGGACCACGAATCTTCTGTTCACTAAAACCCATAGCTACTAGAAGCTGTCAGTGACATAATTTAAGCAACAGAATTAAACAAGGCCACTACAAATTTGAATCTAATATCTGAGTAAACAATACCTTGATAAACTGGCAAATACATCAAGAGGTCATAAGCCCATCCATGTTTTTGTTTTTAAGTCTATAGGTGAAACATTTATATATTTAATAAGAACATCCCAAAAAGCCAGATGGTGGTGGCACACGCCGTTAATCCCAGCACTGGGAAGGCAGAGGCAGGTAGATGGATCTCTAACAGGCCAGCCTGGTCTACAAAGTGAGGTCCAGGACAGCCAGGGCTACACAGAGAAACCCTGTCTCGAAAAAACAACCAGAAGACAAACACACACAGACATACAAAAAAGAAGACCACCCCACAATAATTTTTCTTCTCTGCTTTTTGCAGAATTATCTCTGTCCTATCAGCTGCTCTCAGCCCTGCCCTCACACTATCTTTTCCTCTCATCTAAACTCTGGTCAAAACAGTTTTTTGAAATTTGAAAGCCAGTATGTTTACCCAAATGCTTATCAACTACCTGTCAGTGGGCTTGGTCACTAATATGAACAAAAGCCCTAAGCATTTGGAAGTAGAGAAGTTAAAAATAAAAAAAAAAGCTGTGTTATCTGGAAGTGGGAATGTTTATTCCAAACAGTGGAACAAATGCACAGGTATGATATTTTGACATGGTGTTTTAGTACATCAGCAAATTTGTTATGTGTCACCCCAGTTAAGATTACAAGTAAGCAAGAGACAATCATTTAAATAAAAATAAAGGTTGGGTATAATTTGGCAATTTCTTTGAGATTACTAGAAAATTCTTACAATTCAAGAAACAAGCTTGGGATTTTTATCAATTTAGAAAGTCTCCAGTCCCTGAAGCTTTAACAATGAATCGCTACAATTTTGAAACTAGAACTACAACAGAAATGAATAAAAGAGAATAGTCACAAATTAAAGAATTTCTACAAATGAAAAGTAATTACAAGGTGTTGACATGCAATTGAGGTTGACCCTCCAACGCAATGTGTAGGAAACAATGGCCTCCAATCTCAGGACTCTCTTACCCCTCCCTGCCTCCCCCAAACTAGGATTAAGCTTGTGCAACCATGAGTGCATTTCACCCAAGAGTGAAAATACCATTTTAGAAAAATTAAAGAGTTTATGAACTTTACAGAGTCAACAACAGGAAAGAATAGAGCAACCAGCACAAAGGATTCATTTCCATTAGCCTAGAAAATGGCTTCTCTTCCTTATTAAGAAGAAAATTTGAGAACCCTTTGAAAATTATAGTCTATCTTCATATTTAATTTTTTTCTAAGAAAAATGACATAAAGGAGCAATGGGATTCACACACAGAAAACAAAAGGCTGTTAAATTATTACACAAAATATCCATTTTAAATAGATAAGGGGAAAAGCTTTGTATTTATTAAACTTTGTAATATGTAACTATTTACATTTAAAAAACTGCTTTAGTTCACTCCCATTGTTACTTAACAAAAAAAATCCAGAAAACAATGCTATAAACCAAATCTTATTTTCCAACTATAAAAAGGCCATACAACTAAAAATAAATAACATTACCATGGCTCAGGTTAAAGCTGTTACTAGGACCAGTAAACATTCATTTTCTCTTAGCACCAAACACTTGTTTTTTCAAAAAAAAGTACCCAGGTATTTAGAGCCTGTAATCCTAGAAATAGGAGTGGGTAGGCACGAGTTCCAATCCAGTCCAGGATATTAAAAACCAAAACCCAATTTCGCTCTCATTCCCTCAATCCCACTAAAATACATCTTATGCTATTACACATGTACTTTAAAGGCGCAGGTTCAAGAACTTAACGAATAATATTTACCAGAAGCAACTGTAATTCCATCTTTTATTTTTTTAAAAAAAGGACGACATAAATGCAACGTCGAGTATTGAAAAGCGACCTTTTAGTTTCATACAGGAACAAAATACCAGCAGCTGTATTCTCTATTACCAAGGATACCTATATTTGAAAAGGCAACCCTCACCAGTAAGAGATTCCATATTCTCAGGGGATGTCCAGGCAGGGAGGGTAATGGATACAAAGTATATAAGGAAAAGAAAGTTTGGAAAGGGCCCTTAATTCAGACTGAGATACAGTCCTTAACTGCTTGCCTGTTCTACTAAACTTAAGTGTTCCTGGGTGTTATTCACTTGCTTCCAAACTTTGGGTACACTGTATTGTTATATTCAGATCTGAGAACTTTTGTGTTTTGCCTGAAATAATCAAGTCTTCTAGCTTGTCCTTGTTACCCAGCCCGGTGACCCTCAGGGCTTCCTAGCTGGATCACAGGATGGAACTGCCGCCTTACATAATGTAAGTACATTTAGCAAGGAGAAAGGCAGATGAGAAAATAGGGCGTCAAACCTTCTCCTCCACGAACAGCTGGCACACCCCGAAAGGAGTGTCCCTCGGGGGCTTTCCCCCGGGAGGTGCAGCTGTCCTGCTGGGTGGGGGAGGGGAAGCGCTTTCAAACAGTCATCTCTTCCTCTTCAGGCAGCCAACGCCGACCACACCACCGTCCCCTCCCCCGCCCCAGCCTGGGTCGCAGCCAAACCCCACAGGAATGCAGCCGGTCACATGCGTTGCGGCGGCGGTGGACGTGCCTCTCCCCCCGCGCCCCAAGGAGACCCAGCGCCATCTTGCCCTGACGCAGTTACAAAAGTCATAGGAGAAATCGCGCCTCCACGGCCGCGCTAGCGCCCCCAAAGTCTCGCAGAGGCCGAGCCGGGGCCCTCACCTCGCGCAGGGAGAGGAGCAAATGACCAGGGAAGAGCCTTGCGCCTTCCTTCGCCGCCGCTTGGGTTCCAAAGAGGCCGCGACGACAACGATCGCCGTCATCACTTCTCCCTCTCTGCCTTTGCTACAGACTCCCCCGACGACTCTGGCCCCACCCGCTGCTGCAGCATGAGGTCATCGCCAGCCAATCCCGACGCGCCCGGCCGAGCTCACCCGGCGCCGATTGGCTGCCGACACCGCTCGGCCTCTCCCCACTCTTCTTACAGAGCACCCAAGGTCGTGCTGGGGGCCAAGAAGACGGAAACCGCCATTTCGGGGGAAAAGGCCCCCTAAAGCAAGATCCGTAATCGCTGTGTGATTTCTTTCTTTCTTTTTCTTTTTTTTTTTTAGTGGGGAAGCCCGTTTCAGTCCTTGGTCTCCCCTTTCCGCTTCGAGAAACTAGTTCTGCCCTCCCCCTCGTTTAATCACCGCCACACAAACGAACTCCCGCTCCCCTCCCAGCACACTGTCCCGCGGCGGGGAAGTATAGGAGGCAGCGGCGGCGACTGCACCGGCGGCAGCCACGGCAGCTTTTACCCCTTACACGGTGGCAGGGAGGCGGCGCTGACGAGGCTGGCATTTTTTTGTCTGCGGCTTCTCCCCCCGACCTCTTCCGTTTCTTGCTCCTCCATCGTGACCGCGCCGGACTCGCCAGCTCCGCTTTTATCCGGTGCCCGGAGCCTGCGCACTGGAGCCTCCCCGGCCGCTAGTAGGCGTCGAGTGACAGCCCTAGCCGGTTCGCCCGGCGCTGGCAGGCCAGACCGGGGAGGGGGAGGGGGCGCCCGGGACCAGGGCCGCTCGGGGGTGGGAGCCAGGGCAGCGCTTTAGGGAGTGATGGGAGGGGGCTCGTCCCCGTCCCTGCTGTCATCCTTCTACCTCCTAGTGGCATCCTCAGGCTCACCGACATCCAGACTTGAGGGCTACTCAGGGACAACTGGGCAAGAGCCAAGCCCGCCAGCTAGCGAGACCGCGACCACCGTCGGCGAATGGCGGAATGCACCGGTGCTGAAAAAGACCGAGCGTCTGGCCAGCTCGCGGCCCCCCGCGTGACGTCCCCACGGCCCGGCGGAGAAGCCGCGCCTGGAGGCAGCCCATAAACAAGATGGCGGCGGGCGGCTTCGTCCCCTCCCCCCTGCCCCTGCGGAGCGGGGCGGGCGGGCCCCGTGCGCTTGCCGCCGCCGACGCCGCCGCCGCTGCCGCCGCCGCCGCCGCCGCCGCCGCCGTCGCCGCCATTTTCCCAGAGCGAGAAGCAGTGACACTGAGCGGGCGCAGGGGGCCGAGTCGGAGATCGAGCCTGAGTTCGGGAGCGGCAGCAGACGGGGCATAGACAGTCGGGACAGCCTCGCCGCCTCCCCAGCACTCGTGCCGCGGCCCGCAGCGCCCGACTCCCGGGTTCCCACTGAAGACACTGCGCGCCGCTGCCTGGGGAGGGGGTGTGGAATCGATTCGGGTCCGCAGTGGCTGCCGTCGGGGGTCGTCGGAGCACCGAGGTGTGGAGTGACTCGTCGGGGGTCGAGCCGATCAGAGGGTTCGGGTGTCTGGTGTGTGACCATCACAGGTCAGTGCCTGTCGTGTCCGTGGAAGTCGTGGGGTCTGCGGTGGGGGGCACTTAGGGCTCCGGGGAAGGGGTCGCCGTCCCTCGGGAGCCTGGCGTCCACACTGAGGCTGGGGCGCCTTTGCTGGGGCCGGACGTCGCTGGTGGAAATCGGATTTGTCCTTTATCCTGCCTGTCCATAGCAGTGGGGGCATTATGGCGGGTTTTGGGGTAGTGGAAGGGGAAACTGGCAGTTAAACCCCCTTGAGAGAGTGGGAGTTAGGGAGGGGGCGCCCTCCTCCCTGGCAGCGGGTTCAGGCCACCGGGGTGAAGGAGGAGGCTTGTGACTGCTAGGGCTTGTGTCGGAGAGGTCCCGGGAGCTGCCATCTCTCTCTGTCTTCTAGCTGCATCTTGTTTCGGGTGCGGAGAGAAGACGTTTAGGCCTCATTTTCTTCTTCCTGCCTTTATTCCTTGTCACTTTCTGGCATAATGTTCTCCTAAACATGGAAGGGGGTAAAAAAAAAAAAAAAAAAAAAAAAAAAACTCCCTGGGCATCTCTCTTTGTAGGAAAGAGACAGCTCCTCATCCTCTCCGGGAGAGGGTAAACCCGCCCCTAAGGTGGTCACCCCAGCCTTCCCAGTCTCCTCCCCCGCTCCTCTTGCATTGCTGCCGTCCTCTGCTGTGCCAGAGCCTTAGAATTCACAATATGGCTCATTTCAGAAAAGCTTATTTTGACCGAAAGGTTGGCACCAACGCAGTGGCAGCAGTTAGAGATGAGAAACAAACGGTTCCCTGTGCTAAACCGGGGAGGAGGGAGAGAAAAAACAATCCCGGGTGCTTGCTTCACTGGCCTTAGTTCCGCCTAGATCCGCCCTATTTAGAAGACTGTCTCGAGAATGATCAAATTTAAAGTCAAAGAGAAATCAGTGGAGTTAGTCCTAGAGTAAATTTCTGTGTTGCTTATTTTATTCAGTCTTTAGAGATGTGGATAATATAAGGTGTTTGGAGTTCTGGAGACCTTGGGAAGAATTAAGTAAGGTGCATTCAGCTGTAGGTTGGAGTTAGCAATACCTAATTGGGAAACAGACCCCCTTTCCCTTTAATTTCTGAGACGGAGAGTAAAAACTGTAATTTCCCTCTTTTGTCCTTTACAGATTCTAAAAATGGCGGCCCCAAGGCTGATGTTGTGGTAATCTAATCAGCTCGGGTCCTCCACACCCCATGCAGTGCGTTTGTCTGCAGCATATTACAGGCTTATTATGTTTACATGAAAAAAGATTGGGCTTGCCCCCCTTCTCCAAACCGTTTACAAAAATGCGTCAATTTTATTGCAAATTGCAGTGCTGTTTTTAGTTGATTAATTTTATTGGTTTTTCCTGAAAGGCAAATAAACAAAACACAACTTTTGAAAAAAATAAAAAACACTTTGTCTTGGAAATTCCACCATCAAGGGACTTTTAAACATTAAAAATTTATTTAGGTACAGATAATAGTTTACGTTGGCCTTAAATCACCCATTTTTACCTAATATGTCAAAGTAAAATGTTTTGCTAAGTGTAACGCATTTTACATTTTTGAGAATTTTTATCTTCAGTTAAACATACAACTCTTAACTAATTTTGTGTATTTTGGTTTTTATATTTTGTTTCAGAGTAAATTTTTTAGGGAGCTGTATAAACAGACCTAAACCTGTAAACGTAACTGAATATAAGGATGCTTTTCTTCCCAATATTGTGTCTTGTCTCTATTTTCTTTTGTTTTTAAATCTTTAATAATTTTCAGTTGTTTGTATATTTGGTAAGGTGACACTCCACGCTTTACTGCCTCTTAAATTTGTCTTATTGCATACTATCATCATTATGTAAGTTAAAAGAATAAGATGTTGATTCCCTTTCCCATGCCCATTTGCCTATTATGGTGTTGTGGACTTAGTCTGTTTTAATAGAACTTAATAAAACCATTGCTATAATAGGATCTTGAATCCATTTTATGCCATTGTCAAAATCTTCAAGACAGAAGATTAACTGTCAGGTGTTATTTAGCTGGACTTTCAAAAGTGTGGTTGATTGCAATTTATTTACATAGTGGGAGGGATGTCTTTTTTCTGGGTTGAACTAAGTATAAGTAGTAAGATATCATTGGGCCATTAGTGGGGTTTAATGACCTTCTTGATTGTGCAGCAACTGGAAGATGAGTGCCTTTCAATCCAGTAGTACTTAAAAAGGCTGGAGAGCACACATCCCTTTGTGAGTCGTACTCCATTATAGCAACCTTAGAACAGCACTCATATTGTGAATATATGAACTAGCTGATTATAGGGTACATCCTGCAAAATAAGTGTGGAAATAATAGGATTAGGTAGTTTTACATCCCAGTGAGTTTCATCCCTGAAGACTGACAGTGATTGAGTACAGAACCATACTTACAATCTTTGAAATATTATATAATGAAATGTTGGTGGGTAGTGGGTGAGTTTGTACAGGGTCCCAGGGTCACTTATTTACATAATAATCTGAGTGTGTGAGTCTAGACCCTAGATAGAGTGTATGGGATCCGTGGTTAAGATTTGTGATTTAGAACAAGGTTGGTAACAATACTATGGGTTTCTTGTTATTGTTGTTGATCAGATCTAAACCTCAAGTAATTGGCTAACTTGGTTTCACATAAACATTGTTAGAAATAAGAAAATCTTCCTTTTGGGTTTTGTTTCTCTTTTAACTCCTGTAAAGTAGGGAATAATTTTAAGGGTTTGTTGTACCTTATTTTCAGTATATAAACAACATAGCTGCTGTACAAGTTAGGATGGGGGAGGCAAATTTATTAACAGGTTGTGTTTAATTTCTGTTCCCAGAGAATTCTGAAACATTTGATCTCTTGGGAGGAAACTAAGTCTTTGTTTCTATGATAGCTGAGCTTGGGCGATTACATATTTATCTGTTTAGTGGATTTGTAGGAAACCTGTAATAGAATAAAATTACTTTTTAAAAAAAGTTATTTTTAGCAAATGCATTTTGATCATACTTGGTTTCTGTTGTCATTATAAAGTATCATTTTGATCCATATTTAAATTGAGAACTTTTGCCCATTTCCTTTTCCTTCAGCTCCAGTGTCATAGTGAAGTGATAGCTGTTAATGGTGGCTATGGCTAGCAGTAATGCTCCTATGTATGATTCTGGCTTGCCTGCAGCCAGAGAAGTTTCACTATATACCTTATTAATGAGGGCAACAATTACTTCTTAAATTAGCATCATAACTTATAAGAATAATATACTCATTTTTTGTGTATTAATCTCTTAAACCTGTAGTCTTATTTTTAAAGGTGTATTAGAAAATTCTGGCCGGGCATTGGTGGCACACACCTTTAGTTCCAGCACTTGCAAGGCAGGTGGATCTCTGTGAGTTCAAGGCCAGTGTGGTCTACAAAGAAAGTTCCAGGGGCTGGAGAGATGGCTTAGTGGTTAAGAGCATCGCCTGCTCTTCCAAAGGTCCTGAGTTCAATTCCAGCAACCACATGGTGGCTCACAACCATCTGTAATGAGGTCTGGTGTCCTCTTCTGGCTTGCAGGCATATACACAGACAGAATATTGTATACATAATAAATAAATAAATATTTAAAAAAAAAAAAAGAAAGAAAGTTCCAGGATAGCTAGGACTGTTACCCAGAGAAACCCTGTTTCAAGGGACAAAAAAAAAAAAGAAAAAGAAAAAGAAAGGAAAAGAAAAGCATTTTTAGAAATTGCTACTGAAAAATAGATGTGTACTACTGTGCTTAATTTTACTTAGTTATGAAGGAGTTATGTATATTTTCATTTATATTTAAATTTCTATATTTAAATATAGAAATTTCTATATTTAAATAGCAATGGAATTTGAAGAGTTATCAGAATATGCAGTTGTCTGAAAAGACAGTATACTATTTTAAAACCATATTTTAATAAAGTATAATAGCTTTTATTTCTAAAAAACACTCTATTCTTAGCAGAGGATAGGTGATCACTTATTTGTTGAATGTAAAGCTTTAGTTTAAGTGAACATGTACTTAAAAATGGGTTAATCAGAGACAGTTTCTATTATGTCTCAGTAAATGTTAAATACATGTATTTCATGAGAATTATTTTTACTTTATAGCAAGATACATTTTTTAGTTACTTCCCCAATAATAGGAAAGATTTATCTATTTCAAACATGGCTATGTGATATTATTAGCTTTGGGCTGAGTTCAAGAACCCAAGTGACTCAGATTTATTGTCTGTTTTGTCATGAAGAAATATCGGAAGGAGCCTTATTTCCTTAATGCTAAACTGATTGTTTTGTATTAATTAAATATTTGTTTAATATAAAAGAGCAGTATTTGTGAGTGAAATTGTTTTGCACTGTTAGAAGTAGACAGTATTAACCAAAGATTGACCTATTGCTATTAAGTTATAAGTATGTTATAGAGGACATATTATGAGGCAAAGAAATAGTTCATTATTGTGAACATCTAGACTAAGTGCTACACTAAAAACTAAATGGGGTGGAGAAATGGTTTAGTGGCTAAGAGCACTCGTTGCTCTCCCAGAGGTCCTGAGTTCAATTCCAGCACCCACATAGCAGCTCACAACTGTCTGATGCCATCTTCTGGTGTGCAGATGTATATGCAGGCAAAGTACTATATACATAAAATACATAAATAAATAAATCTTTAGACAAAAACCAAATTGTGGTGACCCAGATTAAGTAGATTGTATTTGTACCTTTAAGCATATGAAAAGTTCCTTTTACTAATGTTTAGTGACTACAGTGCTCCTTAAATTAGAATCAGAAAAATCCTTGTTAAAATTCATTTGATACAAAATCAGTTGTTTTTCCTCTCTTGATCAGTTTATTGTAGACAGTTTAAGAAAGCCATTTTCATGTTATTGGGTAAATTTTACAGCGTTTTTGGAAATCTCATTTCATTATTTACCTGAAGTGTTTAGGGTCTTAGTTAATTTTTGAGGCGCTGCACCAAGTATCCCAGACTGGCCTGAACTTGCCTATGTAGCCTAGGATGACCTTAAACTTGTGATCATCTGTCTCCACTAAATACCAGGATTACAGCTGTGCACCACCAGACCTGGTGTTAGGAGTTGGAAGCAGGATTTTACACATTGGAAACAAGCCCTCTGTTCACTGGGCTGCATCCCCAGACCCAAGAGTCTTCTAATTTGTAGACAATGACTTGTAATACATTAATTTAATTTGTAAATAAGCAGCTACTTATTCAAAATTTTTAAATGCTGGTTTTTTAGTTCTTAAAAGTGAAGTCTGAAATCTGGGTGTAAGAAAAGGAGAAACAAGGGAGTGGGGGAAGGGTAATAGAATACATGTGATATGAAAACAGAGAGGACACTATTTAAGGGGAAAGGAGCAGCCAGAGAGGGGCAGAAGAAGGGCAGGGGAAGAGTGGGATGAGTTAGAAGAAAGTGTGATGAACACGTGTAGGAAAATGTAATGAAACATATCGTGTTGGATTTAAATTTAAAGAGTTAATTAAGAAAAATCAAAGAAGGCTAGGGCTGCAGCTCACTGTTTGCCATGCATGAAGTTCTCAATCCCTAGTCCTGCTCCCTGCCCCCACTGTAGAAACAAAATCTCCCTCATTTCTCTTGTATTTTTACAACTGGGGGAGGAAAGCATTTCCTAGTAACTCTTAGGTTGCTTAATGTAGAGTTGATCCAAAAGAAGGAGCACTTTCATCCCTGAAGTTTATTATTGAGAAATAATATTGTATCGATGCCAGCTTGGTTGTGGTACTTAAGGTCTGAGCCAAGCCGGAGACAGAAAGCTAAAATATGACAGTGGGATTTAGTTTGCTGCCGTTTATGGCATTTGAAGATAACTTTTACATTTTTATTTTAATTTGTGCGTGAGGTAATTTTGTAAAGTTTATTTGAGTGTGTGTGTGCATGCACACGTGCACAGGATGTATGGGTGAGGGCATGTGTATGCCTTAGGACAGCTTAAGTAGTTGATTCTCTCAGGCCTTAAGCTTGTTCATTGTTTACTATAGAACCATCTATCTTAATAACTCTGTAAGTAACGTTTTTTTTAGACACACCCCCCAAAAAAGAATAGTTTTTTTTGTGTGTGTGTGTGTTGTGAGCGCACGTGCGTGCAGTGTATTCTGATATAGATTTGAATTCCCCCCCAAGAAGCTCACAGAAAAGGAGAATGGATATAAGGAAGATACACCCCCTTCTAATAGTTTTGTTTTCTGTTTCACACACTAATAAATATAACTTGCTTGTGAGTTTACGCAGACATCTGAAGTGATACAAGATTTGAAGGGTCTTAATGGTAGTAACTTTAATGATTAGAACTATGCTTTAGTAGCCATGAATTGACAGGGGTTTGAGACTAGTCAAATAAAAATATATAATGCTCATTTGGAACTATTCTCTGCTGCTTCTTTTAGAACAAAGCTTCTTGATTGGTTGATTGACAGCCTGTGCTGTTAAGCCTCCACCTAATAATTTGAAGGCTAGACAAGAGATGAATTTGAATAGCCTCTCTTTCCCTGGCACTAAGGGTACAGGGATAGGTAAGCTCATCTTCACCTTGAGGGAGATCACAGTTTGTTTCTACCTCTCATGAGTCTACTATTTTAGGCTTCATTTTGCTGCAGGGAACAGATATTGACCAGAGCTAGCTTCAGGAAAGGATTCATTATAAGGTTATATAGGGAAATCTCAGGATTTGTTTGAAATCTAGTGAATCTCACAAAAAAGTAGCAAGGTGTCCTAGAGGTTCCATTCTTTGTCTTGCTTCTTGTTACTAGCTGTGCTTGGATAAGAGGTGGTGGCAAGGAAGGTATTTATACTGTGTGGAGGGCTGGCTATAATATAGCCCCAAATACTTGCTTTTCTTACTATATTTTTTTAGAGAGCAAAGTCATGGGTCTTATTACATTTTCATACATAATTGTCATTGTATGTGACTTGATTGCTGTTCTCCACTCAACATCATAAAATTGCTTTTTTGGGGAGTTGGGGTAGGGGAGCAATGTTCAGAGGTACTTGACTTACCTCCAGAACCAAATAATTGACATTTCAAACTGATGGCTCCACTTTTTAGCATGATAAAACAACAACAAAAGGCAAAGTGGTCTGGTACACACAGGTGTTTATGCACTTGAGCACATATATATACATATACTACATGTGCAGATCATATAAAGGCAGGATTTTCTGAGGATGTAGAGGGTTTTTTAGTATGCAGAAAAAAAACAAATGAATTAATGGATGAAGAAAATGTGTGTAAAAAGAAAGTTGTAATTTGAAGGTTTGATTTTTGAAATGATGACATTTCAATAAAGTATATTTATAGAAGATTGGGGATAGAAAACCAGACAAGATGAATGGTTGTTGAATTCATGACTGAGATTAATAATAGAAAGGACTGAGCCTTCAGGGACATTCATCGAATGTTTACAAGTGTGGGAGAAGGAAGATGTGGTTTTATTAACTTAAGTGGATATCTTAGCCACCAAATTCCAGGCTTTGAGGGCAAATGCATAAATCTCTCTCTCTCTCTCTCTCTCTCTTTTTTTTTTTTTTTTTTTTTTGGTACGGGGTGAAGTTAATGATCTAACTGTGAAAACTATATATCTTGTAGATGTTTCAAAATAATGTGACAAAATCTAAACTGGTCATTAAAAAATATAAGTAGTATATTCTTTGAGATGCCCAAGAAGGTTGAAAAGATTGTGTGAAACAGGTTTTATAACTAGAATAGTCTTCTGAAATAATATTGTCAGGTTTTTTTTTTTTTTGTGTGTGTGTGTGTGTGTGTGTGTGTGTGTGTGTGTGTGTGTGTATGACCAAAAACTGCCCTGAGGAAGTTGAGTCTCCTATATATCCCCAAATAGTTTTGGGGCACAGATTTTTACATTTGAAAGTGGAGAAAAATTAAAGGTTCCTGAAAGTCCAGTAGTATTTTAATATAGTAGGAATAGAAAAACAAATATAAAGGAGAATGACTTTAGAAAATTGGCCGAATGATTGGGGTATGCAGTGATACAAAAAGAAAAGAAAGAACGAACCCTTATATACCCAAAGGAACTGTAACCTGATAGATTATCAACTTGATAGATTAGGAACTTGACTGTGAGCTATGTAACACACATATGCATATATATACATACATGTATATATACATATATACACATACGTACATGTGTGTGTGTGTACACGTATGTGTGTGGGTTGCCTGTGGAGGTGAGAAGAGGCCTTTTTTGCAGGGAGTTGTGAGCTGCCTGGATGGATTCTAGGAACTGAACTTTGGTCATCTGCAGGATGCTACTCCAAGTCATCTGTCTAATCTCTTGTATTTTAACTAATAGTTTGGAGGATGTGCAGATTTGGACATTCTCCTATGCTATCACCCTTTTTTTAAGCCGTAGAGATAAAGAAAATGAGGCACAAATGCTTAATATCCCCATTAACAGACATTAGTGTTTCTTTATAGCCAAATCCTGGGTACTGGGATTACAGACATGCACCACTACCGCCGTTTTATGTGGTGCTGGGGAGCAAACCTAGGACCTTCTTCATGCTAGGCAAGCACTCTGTTCAGCTACATACAACCCCAGCCCTAGCTCTTTGCCCTTGACATGATTTTAAAAGCAGCCTTAGTCTTCTAGGTTTTTGTTTTTGTTTGATTAATAGAATCCATATTAACAGAACCCTTCAGATTGATACTGACAAACACTGGAAAAAGTATAGGAGATTAAAACTATTTTTTAAATTTAGAATCAAAGTATTATTTATGCTTATGATTTCTGTATAAGATCTTATTAGTAAGGATCTTATTACCTATATTAACCACCACCCTCAAAAAAAAAAAAAAGACCACAGTGTTATTTTTTAAAGATTTCGTCTTATTTATGTCTGTCTGTCTTTCTGTCTGCCTGCCTCTCTCTCTCTTTCTCATGTGATTTGTGTGTGTTTTTGTACCACATGTGTTGGTGCCTTTTGTATTCTCTGGTACTAGCATTATAGGCACTTGAGAGTGAATGCAGGACCTGAAGTTAGGACCTCAGAAAGAGCAACTCTTAAGCACTGTGACCTCTCTACAGCCCTCAATGCTATTTTTTAGTTAAAATTTTAATTTCAAACTATAGATTCTATAACTTATAAGAAAGGATACAAAGAGATTCCATATCTCCTTTAACATCGATGGTAACCAAATTATAATATAGTGTGACAACCAGAATGCTAACATTGACATAATGTAACTAACTCAGCTCTCCTGTTGCAAAATTATAATGCAGCTAGAATACTGACATTGTTATAGCTCCCATTCTTTCAGAGCCCCATTTTACTTGTACCCCTTTGTTGTGTGCATTTCTCACTATGTATGTGGGTACCTTTTTCCACTATCACATTTAGAAAAATTCTATCACAAGGGTGCTTGGTATTTTCCTCTTACATAACTGTGCCCACTTCTCTCTTCCCCCTGCATATCTGTTCTCCATTTCTATAATTTATTAAGAATGTTATATACATAAAATTTCATAGTATGTTGCTTAATTTTAAGTTTTATTTTAAGATTTAATTATGTATCGAAGGCGGTGTCTCAGTTGTATGTGTGTGAGTGTCCAGATTGACCCGAGTTGACCAGAGGTGTAAGATCCCGCTGGAGCTCTAGTTGTGGACAGTTGTGTGCTGCCTGACATGGATTCTGAAGGCTGAACTCGGGTCCTTAGAAATATGTGCCGTTTTTCTTTCTTTCTTTTTTCTTTTTTCAAGTCAGGTTTTACTCTGTGTGTAGCCCTGGCTATCTCCCCTCTGTAGACCAGCCTGACCTCAAACTCACAGAAATCTGCCTGTCCCTGCCTCCTGAGTGCTGGCATTATTGGCCTGCACTATCACTGCCCGGCTATAAATAAAATAACTTATTAAAATAAAATAATGACTTTTTAGTCATGCTGCTCTTTACTCTTTTAGAAAGGGTCTCACTCTGTACTTCATTCTTTGATTTCAAGAAAATCCTTGTTTCAGTCTTTTAAGTGCTGGAATTACTGGTCTGAGCTATCATGCCCAGGACTAAGATTGACTTTTTAAAAACTCAGTATAGTTCCTCTGAGATTCTTCCAGCTTGATACTTACATGTTTCAATACTTCATTCTTTTATATTGCTGAAAATGTCCAGTTTAATGTTTTCTTTTTATACTTGGAAGCTATGACATAGACCATGCAGTTTGAAATTTACCCTTGTCTGTCTCCAGCCTCCAGGACAGGATCTTATGTCTACCAGTCTAGTCTTGAACTCACTATGTAGTCGAGGACAACCTTAAGTTTATGACCCTTCTGAGTGTTGGAACACAGGCATCCACCACCAGTCCTGGTTTATGTGATGGTAGGGATCAAACCTAGGATTTCCTTCCTGCTAGGCAAGCACTCCATTAAACTCTGGCCTCAGCCCTTTTCCTTTTGCCATGATCTTAAAAGCAGCCTCTCTTGGTTCTGTTAAGCTCTGGCCTCAGCCCTGTTCCCTTTGCCTCTCTTGGTTCTGCCAGTTCTTCTATTAGGTAGGGGTGTGTTTTCTCACTCTTACTGTTATTCTTGTTTTTATTTTTAGTATTTGATTTCCCAGTTTCTTTTCAGTTTTATTTGGTATTTAATTATTGCCTTTGCTTGTGTTTATATTCATTTGTATTTAAAAATAAAAGAATGAATTTGTTCTAGTAAACTTTGTTTTCCTTATTTGAGGGTACCATTCCAATCAGAAGTACCCAGAACGTGTACCATATAACATTAGCTCAATACTCTATGTTCACTTGGTTTCTAGGTCTATTCTGGATAGCAGGTTTTGTGAAGACATTTATTCTTTCTTGGACCTCAGATTTCACAGACATCTCATGGTATTTCCTTTTATATTATTCTTTTTTGGCTATTATTTAATTTCCATGTATTTTGCATTTATCTGACTTGCCAGTTGGTGATATTAGGGTTTTTTTAACTTGCACATGAAAATTTGGAATAATTGTATGGATTGTGTTGAAATTCACTGTTCCCCTTTTATACCTGTGCTATAAGATGATTTCTTACTACATTGACTTTCCCTCTTTCCCTTCCTTTCCCCCTCTGTCTGTCTGTCTGTCTCTCTCTCTCTCTCTTTTTTTTTTTTTTTTTTTTTTTGGTTTTTCGAGACAGGATTTCTCTGTGGCTTTAGAGCCTGTCCTGGAACTAGCTCTGTAGACCAGGCTGTCCTCGAACTCACAGGGATCCGTCTGCCTCTGCCTCCCGAGTGCTGGGATTAAAGGCATGCGCCACCACTGCCCGGCTGTCTGTCTCTCTTTTCTGTGGTGCTGTTGATTGAATCTAGAGCTTTGCGCATGCTAGGCAGATGGTCTCCCATTGAGCTATATGTCTCTAGCCCTTTGATTTTCAAAACAAAGTTTCCTTATGTAGTTTAAACAGGTTTTGAACTCTCTGTGTAGTGCAAACTGACCTCAGATCCATGGTTCTCTTGCCTTGGCCTCCCCATTGTTCACATTACCATTACACTCCAGTGTGTGTGTGTGTGTGTGTGTGTTTGAAAATGTCTTTCTCTATAGCCCGTACTGGCCTGGAACTTGTAATAGCCCTGCCTCACCTTCCTGAGTGCTAGGATTACCCACAGAAGACATCATACCAAATTTTTGTTCTTGATTATTTTAGAAATAGTAATTTGACCATAATGAAGTTGCATTTTCATTTTATTTTATTTTGGTTTTTCATGACAGAGTTTTTCTGTGAAACAGTCCTGGCTGTCTTGGACCTCACTTTGTGGACCAGACTGGCCTCGAACTCACAGAGATCCACCTGCCTCTGCCTCTGTCTGGGACTAAAGGCGTGCGCCACCACTGCCTAGTGAAATTACAGTTTTTATTATCATTTGATTATTTTCAGCAATATGAATTATCTGGCTGAAACTTTTATATTAATGGAGAAAGTGAAATAGTTTCTATTTTATAGTCTCATGATGACATGTAAATGAATTGCTGAGATCTTTTCTTCAGAATGAAGCTAGAAGTCTTTCATTTCATTTCATATGTGATTCCATGTTTTACCCTGAACATGAGTGTTTTTACAGAGATTCAATTCTAGGTATGCCGTGTGATAATTTTTGTAACTCTTGCTGTGTAGGTTGATAATTCATTTGATTTGTGAGGCTAGAACTGCAGTTTCATCTTAGGTTCTCTGATTTGTCCATCAGCTCTTTATAGAGGACCATTATGTTCCAGACACAGCAAGAGACACACAGGTATAAACCATTGCTTGAATTAAGCTAATTGCAAGCTTTTTATTCTATTTTTTAACTTAAAATTATTGTTACTTAGAACAGATCAGATAGATGTATTTAGTGAAGGTTGTATAAAAGGACATAATATTTATTACATATCAATACATCATTTTAGATTAGAAATATTACTCCACTAAATTAAATAAACTGATCTGAAGAAAACAATACCAAGGAAATGCTACCAGGGAAGATGGCTCTTTACGTTATAGTTTACTGCCGATTGTTAAGTTTAAAATTTTATCATTGTGAGGAAATACAGAACAGTAATGTTTCAGTAAAGCAAACTCATTTTGTGCATTGCTTGCGTTTTGCAATAAAATGTTGTAATTTGTTGTCTAGTTAATAACTGCAGCATTGTGAAGTAATTCTAATAAGACCTTGGGTATAGGAAAAGAGTAGGGCAGTGCTTTTGTTTAGTTGGCTTTCATTGTCTTTAATTGTGAAGCAATTAGAAAACATGACATGATGACCTTATTTTCAAGGTTGTAGAAGAATCTCCATACACTGTTTCCTGAGAGAGTAAGAAGAGCAGTACTTGTAGTTAGCTTCGTAACCTGAAATGCTTGGGACCACCAGAAATCTTTCAGATTTTGTAATGTTTACAGATTGAAATCTTGAGTATATTTCACAGCATTTTTAAATGTCAGAATTTTTAAAATTAGGGATGTACACGCTGTACTATATGTATTGATTGCCAAATATGCATAACTATTTCTTTGAAATTCTTTACATTCATTATGTCATATTCTTCTCAGAAACTCTGATTTTTGTATTCCTGTTTCACAAACAAGGATCTTAAATACTGAGGCCTATTTTGGATCTTTTACTGATGTTGTTTTGTTCTAAGATGATCATCACTCACTGTCTCCAGCTCCTAGGCTGCAGCAGTTCAGCTTTAGACTCAAGCAGTTAGTACTCAGGCATGCACTGTCATGTCTTGTTTACTTTTATATTACAGTAATTTGAAATGTAGTAGCTTTCTTCTGGTCACACATGATTTAAAAGTATGGACAAGTTTTCTTACAAAATTCAAACAATTTTAACTATCTTATTTTCCATTTGATAACTCTTCCACATAAGGTCTGATCAGTTTGTATCATCTGTGAAATAGAAATTAGAGTAGACATGCTGAAGCTCAGTGTAAACATTCAAGGTAAATGTAAGAATTATTGGAGGAAATACTACTTTTTTTTTCCAGGTATAACATGACAGAGACAAAGAATCCTAACAGATACTGTCCTGTAGTTTATAAGATTGCCTTTTGTTCTTAAGTTGAATTATATCATTAAAGAACAGACTTTGAGTAGATATTTTATAAACAGTACATGGAACAAGAGCAGTGGAGTGAATTTAGATTAGAACATTTGACATTGAAACTCTGAGTCTTTTAGTCACTCCTGTAAATTTTGTTTTTTTAAAATCACTGTTTTCTCTACTAATTAATTATATTAGAGAGTATTAACTCCAACTGAAGAAATAAGAGTTCTCCCTGATATGAATGATTTATACAAATAAAATAATTTTTCTTGTATATATTTATAAACAATAGAGTAGAATTGACTTCAAGCCTGGTTGTTTCTTAAGCTGAGTAACCAAGGATAAGTTAGTCTTTCCCAGCTTTTTGTACCTACCCTGAATTTTGTTTCGTTTGTATTTTGAGACAGGTATTATGTAGCTCTGTAGACCAGGCTAGCCTTGAAATCCACAGGAATCTACTTGCTTCTGCTTCCTGATTGCTGGGATTAAAGGTGTGTGCTATACCATGCTCAACTTCCTAACTTGGAATTGTGAAAAATAAATAGACTCCTCATAAAGAAAGTTACTTTGCTGCTTATTGCTCCACTTGTAAATATATGATCAGATCACTACCAAAAGACTTGGTTTTAGATACTTGTACAAAAAGAGATTCCATTTTGACTTTTAAAATAAGTGTTTGCCAGTTATTCACTGACTAGTGTGCTTTAGTAATCCTTCTTGTGACATTCTAGTTTCATTCCTTAAAGAATGTTAGATTCAGAAAGTTCTTGTTTCTTTTCCTTCTTTAATGTGCTGAAATTGAACCCAGAGCCTCATGCATGCCAAGCACACGTTCTTGGCTGAGCTGTACCTCCAGAAATTTTTCTTTCGTTCATAAACAATGCAACGTAATCCCAGGAAGAACATGAAAAACTACTCTGTGAACACTTTTACCTTTGTATTGGGACCTTAATAAAGAATGCTTTCTTCACCTATTTTATTTACTGTGATTTCAGTATAACTGGTTGCTACTGTACTTTGCTAGTTCAGGTGATTCTTAACTCTTGTGTTCCCATTTCTTTTAAACAGGGTTTGTGGATGCACTTAGATGTTTGCAATGAGCACTGTGGCTGGCATGCCCCAGTATTTTGGATACCAATGCATAGGACTCCATAGTAATCGAATTTACCAGAGGCGAACGTCATGAGCATAGCAATCCCTTTGGGGGTTGATACAACAGAAACATCATACCTGGAAATGGCTGCAGGCTCAGAGTAAGTATTTAAATACGGGATTTAGATAAGGAAAGGCAAGGCATACCATGCAGTTGTCACGTCCAAACAGTGTTTATTTATGTGTGTCATTTTGGATTCTTGGCTAAGACATCAGAAGTTAAAAGAGCAACGTTCCTTTAAGATTACTTAAATTTTTTGTTCTTTTCGTTTTTGTTTTTCGAGACAGGGTTTCTCTGTGTAGCTGTAGAGCCTGTCCTAGACCAGGCTGGCCTTGAACTCAGAGATCTACCTGCCTCCCAAGTGCTGGGGTTAAAGGTGTGTGCCACCAACACATTATTTTAATACCCTTTGTTCCAAAATTCTCTTATCTTTTGGGAATTTGCTTTTTGTATTTTCCACTTGCAACACTTCAAGAAATGGTTTTTGTTTTGTATAACATAAAAGTATATGCTCCTTTGGAATAATTTTTCCTAAGAGGAAAACAAAACATAAATAGTACCAGTTTTTGTTTTGTGAAAACCACCAGAATTTTTGTGGTTTCATTATTAAACTTTCAAACTCTCCTTTTTTATATATGACCTTGAAGCTTGAAAAGACCGGTAACACATTTATTTCTCATTTCACAGAAACATAAGCTGTTGGTATTGCTTTCCTAATAATATTTAAAAAATAACTAGCATACTGCTTTTTTTTTTTCATTTCCAATTCACTCTCAAAAGATACTGAAGTATCATTATGTAAAATGTTAGATGTTGGTGGGTATTGTGGATATATGTAGGTAGCCCTAGCTTTTTGGTACTTACACAGATTGTCTGGTCCAGCCAAGGCTACATAACTTGATACTTTCTCACAAGGAAAAAAAGGAAGCCAAGGAATTTTCTGTACATTTCTTTTGTAATTGCTTATGAATTGATACTTATTTTAAAATCAAGTATTTTAAATTTTATTATTATGCTAATGTAGTGGGTATACAATTTTAAATTATGTGTTATTTTAAAGAAGGTTGGATTGCTAAAATACAATCTCTATTGAACTAATTTGAGATAAAGTGCTCAGTGTTTAAAGTACTAATACTAGACCAAATTTTATAAGGCCACAAAAGATTTGTTACATTAGAATAGTTTTTGTGTCTATTCTATTATTATGTCTAAGTACTTCAGGATCTACGAACAAGCAGTTTAATGAACTGGTATTTCAATTCTCAGTCATGTATTTATTTTCCTGTCAACACTTTAATGGGAAAAATCTTCATCTCATTTTGTTCTTGTGGTTTACTTCTTAGTCTCTATTATATTGTCTAAAAGTTGGCTCTTTAACATTTGAACTCTCCAGCCCATGCCATTACATTTGTATAGAGGTCAGAAAATAACTTGCAGGAACTGTTTCTCTTATTACCCATCTGTGTGTGTGTGTGTGTGTGTGTGTGTGTGTGTGTGTGTGTTAGAGTGCTTGCTGCTCTTTCAGAGGACCAGCACACACATTAGTTGGTTTAAAAATCCCTGTAAGGGGCTGGAGAGATGGCTCAGCGGTTAAGAGCATTGCCTGCTCTTCCAAAGGTCCTGAGTTCAAATCCCAGCAACCACATGGTGGGTCACAACCATCTGTAATGAGGTCTGGTGCCCTCTTCTGGCCTACAGGCAAAATATTGTATACATAATAAATAAAATGAATATTTGAAAAAATAATAAATCCCTGTAAACCAATTACTGTTTAATAACTTTAAAGTACTTAAATCGGTAATTCATAGGTATAATAACATTCTAATAAATTTTACAGGAGTGGTGGGGACAGTATAGTTTGATGGGTGGAATGTTGGGCCAGTTTAAGAGATCTAGACTTGAGTATTTTTTCTTTTATTGAAATACAATGTTAGGACTGGAAGATTAGTGCTGAAGAGCTCTGGCTGCTCTTTCAGAAGTACCTAGCCTTGATTTCCACTACCGTTTTGCAGCTCACAACTAGTTCCAGGAGATCTGACACCTTTTTCTGGTTCATGATGCACAGACATACTTGCAAGCAAAATACACATTAAGTTTAAAAGAAAACCATAAAACCCAAAACCTCTATGTCTTTAGGACATCACTTTGCATCATTTACACTTAGAATGTAGAAATCGAGACCCAGAATCACTGTGTAGTATGATATCCAGTGCCTCTAGTAGTAGGATTAGAGACAGAACTCAATCTAAGTGTCAATCAGAAAGACCATACCTCCTAGAATAGTACCTGAACAATATATAGGGACAAAGAAACCATTTCCTGACTAGTTCTCATTTCTCTATACTCAGCCTATAGGACTTTTGGTCTCCAAGTCTTCTGAGAGAAAGGAAACCACACCCTGAAACTCCCTTAGGGCCAGATGCAAACCAGCTTTACCACACTATTATACTTTGCTTACCAAAGCTTGACTAGACTATAACATTCACCTTCTCCAGGCCCTAATACTACTACCCCAGGTTGGCCTGCATAGCTCAACTGTGTTAACACTTGACTTCATGTCATTTTTATCTTTCATTTCTGCAGTTCCTTGGCCACTGTCTGAATATGTAGGTTTGTACAGATTCTGGGACTTTTGTCTTTCCTTTGTATTATTTTTCTTGACACATGTGCCATTATCATATTAATCTGTTTTTCATTTGGGGAAGGGAGTGGGGGATGCTGGAGTTTGACTTCAGGGCTTCACTTATCCTAAGCATGTTATCACTGAGAAACAACCCCAGCCCTATATTACCTGGTCATGTGACAGGATTCTCTACCTTTGCCTTTAGTGAAAAGATTTCTATTATGGTAAAAATAAGTGTATTTTTAAATTTATCTTTAGATGAACAGTCTCAAGTGATATTAAGTGTATACAGAATGTTGAGCAACTGTCACCAATTTCTAAATGTTTTCCTAAACCTAAGCAAAATTTGATTAAATAATAATCCTTCTTTCCCTTTATTCCTAGCACCTTGTAAATTGTATTTTGGTTTCTGTGTATGCCTATTCTAGGTCCCTTTTATAAGTAGAGTCGTAAAATGTTTATATTCTTGTGCATGGCTTATTTTCCTGGTGTAATTTTTAAAAGCTGTATGTGCAAGTGTATGTGCACATGAGTGCAGCTGCCTGCAGAGGCCAGGGAGGGCGTCAGATCCCTCTGGAACTGTAGTTACAGGTGGTTTTAAACCACCTGATGTGGGTGATGGAAACCCCAATTCCCCATACCCCTATTCCTTGCTTTCTTTCTCTTGAATTCATGGCCTCTTTTCATTAATTGGTGTGTGTGTGTGTGTGTGTGTGTGTGTGTGTGTGTGTGTTTATTCCTAAGTACATAAAAAGAACCTACTCAGTCTATATAATGCTACTTGTATGTTTTCAGGACTGACCTTTTGGTATTATATAACCAATTGAAGACTATTTCTTTTGCTCTCAGCATTCCTTAGTTGCCTCTGTCTCTCTGTCTCTCTCTGTCTCTCTCTGTGTGTGTGTGTGTGTGTGTGTGTGTGTGTGTGTGTGTGTAGGGTTGAAACCATTTAATCTTTTCTCCATCCACTTTGGCATGCTTGTTGTTGTTATCCTTGTACAGTTCATGCTTAGATTGTCATCTTGGTGAGACTTCATTGATCTAGCTTCTGGCATTACTAGAAGACACCGTCTCAGCAAACTACATGACCTTCTGGGTCTTACAGTCTTTCTGCCCTATTCTTCTTCAGTGATCCCTGAGCCTTAGGTGAGGAAGTTGTTCTGTAGATGTGGAGCCCATTGCTAATGGACTCTACAACTCTACATTTTGATTGGCTGTGTTTTTCTGTAATGGTCTCTCCATTGCATAGAGAAGTTTCATTGGGGACTATACTTATCTGTGGGTGTAAGGACAAATATTTAAAATGTAGTTTGGGATTATGCTGGCTTAGTGAAGTGGTAGTTGTAGGTTCCCCTCCAAGATTCATGACTTCACTAGCCCTGGTTTGTTTGTTTGTTTTTAAACAATTTATTGCATTTATTTATTTATTGATTGTGTGCCTGTGTATGTGTCTGGGCTGCAATGCCACAGTACATCTGTAGAGGTCAAAGGACAGCCTTTAGGAAATCTGTTCTCCTTCCATGTAGGCCCAGGGCTTGTACTCATGTTGTCAGTCTTGACAAGTCTGTTCACTGAGCCTTCTCACTGACCCTAATGCAATTTATTAATGACACAGTATGTCTGTATATTATCTGGACACTTATACAGATATATAAAATTGTATACACAAACACTAGCTGCTTTTTACTCAGAAGTTTATTTCATGATCATTTCAGCTTTATAGTATTGTAATTAAGAGATTTTAGAAGGAAAAATTTCTATAATCTTGATTGTAGAAGTTTGTTACTATTAGTTTCCACTCAGCTTTTTATTCTTATGCAAATATAACAGGTTTTCTTAGATTGAATAATTTTCCATTTGAACATTAAAGTTTTCTAGTTTCATGAATAATGATATAACAGACAGGTCAAATCCATGGTCTATCTTTACTGGAAATTGCTTCCTTAGTATAAATTACTCAAAATGGGGCTACTGAATCATTGGGTGCTTGATTTTGATTTCAAATTTACTCTAGAAATGAAGAGATTATGACTGGGATTTTATTTTAGTTAGATCTATTACCTTGTTAACCTTTTGTTGTTGTTCATTAGTTCTGACTAGACTGGAACAGATCCTTTTGCCTCAGTTTCCAAATTCTGGGATTATGAGCATGTCCCATTACCAAACCCCAATTTATTTTAGTTTAGTTTAGTTTTAATTTGCTTATTGAGACAGTTATGCCCATGTATTGCTGACTGACCTTAAACTCACTATGTTGCCCAAACAGATGTTAAACTTGAAAATACTCTTGCCTTAGCATCTTGAGTGCTGGTCTGTTTATTTTAATTAAATGCTACATATAGTTAACGAAAGTCATTAAAAATTTGTCAAGTAGGAGTAAAAGCACTTTCTGTGTACGACCAATAGACTCGAGTTCTATCCTCAGATCCCAAGGAGGAAGGAGAGGCCTGTAAGTCTGCTCTCCATGTGTGCCACTGTGGCACATGCACAGCCTGCATAGCACATATATGTGTCACACACAATAACAACAATTTTAAATTAATCAGTGTCAATCATTTTTATATAACAGTTGTATTAAAAATTGCTTTTAGGGCTGGAGAGATGGCTCAGAGGTCCTGCTCTTCCAAAGGTCCTGAGTTCAATTCCCAGCAACCACATGGTGGCTCACAACCATCTATAATGGGGTCTGGTGCCCCCTTCTGGCCTGCAGGCATACACACAGACAGAATGTTGTATACATAATAAATAAATAAATAAAAATAAATATTTTTTTAAAAAATTGCTTTTATTGGACTGGTAAGAAGACTTAGTGGGTAGCAGTGCTTGCCTCCAAGCCTGACGGTCTCTCTGGGTTCTTAGAATGTTCATGGTGGTAGGAGAGAGCTGACTCCCAAATGTTTACACATACACACAGTAAGTAAGTAAATTTAAAGTTACTTTAAAAATCACACGTAGTAAGTATAAATATTCAAAACAACTATCTGCTTTAAACCATTTTCTGTTTTCTTACATGACCGACCACCTTGACATTATTGCACCATGTATTTAAATTGTGATATTGTGTTTCATATGCTCGATTCATCTACATTTACATGAAAGCTTAACTTTATTCATCAGCTACTCCCAGCACCAGTTTTGCCTACTCTTCAGTGACACTGCCATTTGAGTACATCCTTAGAGTGACTCTTAAGTCAGGTGGTGGTGGTGCACGCTTTTAATCCCAGTACTTGGGAGGTAGAAGCAGACGCATCTCTGAGTTTGAGGACAGCCTGGTCTACAGATGGAGTTCCAGGACAGTCTATGCAGAGAAACCCTACCTTAAAAAGCCAAATAAATAAATAAGTAGTAAGTAAGTAAATAAAAATAAGAAGTGAGTCTTCAGAACACCTTCATGTAGCTTTAATGATGGTATGTAGATCATTGCTAAAATTCAATGCCTGTAATCTTAGCATTTAGGACATGGAGGCAGGAGGATTGGAGTGATTCCCAGCTTGTGCTACATGTACAATTTCCCCACTTCCACCGGCATGGTGGGGTCACTCCAGCAGAAACCTGAGGGAGGGGGCTGAAGAGACGGCACAAATGGTTTGGCCGCTCTTCTAGAGGACCTTGATTTAGTTCCCAGCACCCACATGGCAGCTCACAACTATTTGTGACCCCAGTTCCAGGTGATCTGACAGTCTTGCACATACATGCAGACAAAACACTAAGGCATGTAAAATAAAAATAAAAATAAATCAACTGGGTGGTAGTGACGCATTCCTTTAATCCCAGCACTCAGGAGGCAGAGGCAGTGGGATCTCTGTGTTTGAGGCCAGCCTGGTCTATGGAACAAGTTCCAGGATAGCCAGGGCTACATAGAGAAACCCTGTCTTAAAAGACGAAGAAAAGAAGATGTTTGGAAAGTGTTGTATATAAGATGCTGGGGCAGGAGCTTTCAAAGCAGCAACAGTGTGTACGCTGCTACTCTGAGTAGTACCAGCAGTTGGCTCATCACTGTCACTTAACTCTTAGTAGGCCAGGTCTACAAAGCTCTTCACTACAGACTACTGCTTGTAGTTTTCAGCCATAAATACTGACTCAGTGTGAGGTTCCCTGATCTTACTGACATTTCCCAGAATCTGCTCTGCACATTCAACACATATTTTGACCATTTGACCATCAAAACACACGTTTTGACCATTGAGGTGCATTCAAGCCAGAGTCTTTGTAGACTCAGTCTACCTTTAGTCTTACTTAAAACTGTTTCGCCACTCTGAGCACCTTTGTATGTTTCTTAGTGACGCTGGGTAAACGACGTAAAGCTTGGTCTCTTGTAATTTGGAGGTTTTGGTTTTGAATTTCACGATAGCACTGTCTTTTCATTCTCCTGCCTTAGTGCTGGGATTACACCGTCATCCTCAGCAAATGGACACTTTCTAATGAAACTGTAATTGAACTTTGCATTTGAATATTTATTTTATTAAGTAAAACTTTTGTTATGGCACAGAATCTACATAGGATGAATTTACTCACAAGCTGTACTCATGTTGTGAATAGACATTGTATTTATTTTGACAATATTTTAGAATAAGAACTTATACATTTTAATAGATTAAAACAGAAAAATGAATGGAATTCTAATCTGTGGAACTTCTTTTCCTTAGACCGGAATCTGTAGAAGCTAGCCCTGTGGTAGTTGAGAAGTCCAACAGCTATCCTCACCAGTTATACACCAGCAGCTCCCACCACTCACACAGTTATATTGGTTTGCCCTATGCGGTAAGTGTCGGATGTCTCTTCAGAAGAACTTTTATAAAATAGATATGTTTGTGTGGTATTGCGCTTAAAACAATAATTTAAAAAACACAGCTGCTTCATATTTCCTGAATAATGAAGTATGTAATTTATACTTTTACTTAACTATACTGTTAAGAAAATAAAATTCTGTGATAGGAAGTCTATAGTTATTTTTTATTGTTATTGTATTTATGTTATTTTTTAACCTCAATGAAAAGTCTATGGATAAGATTACATTATACTATTTAATGTTAATTCCAAGTTATATAGTAATTAGTAGATTATGTAGTTTTTTTCTTCCTAAAGACTTATTTTTACTTTTTTGTTTTTGTTTTTGGAGACAGGGTATCTCTGTATAGCCCTGTAACTCCCTCTGTAAACCAGGCTGGCCTCAAACCCAGAGATCTGCCTGCCTCTGCCTCCTCAGTACTCAGATTAAAAATGTGCAGCACCACACCTAGCTGTTTTATCATTTTTAGTTATGTGTGTTTGCACGTGGTTTTGTATAGTACAGGTGCCTGAGGAAGCAGCGGGTTCTTTGCACCTGGAGTTAGAGTGGTGGTGATTGGCCTGATGTGCGTTCTGAGAACAGAGCTTGGGTCCTCTGGAAGAACAGCATATGCTCCTTCTTGACTGTTGAGCCATCTCTTTGGCTCCAAACTATTGTTGTTTCAGTTATTCCTATGTTGAGCACATACATACATACATACATACATACATACATAGGTATATATACGCATATAATAAATACATACACATTTACTATATATCTTACTTAATTTTTAAAACAAACTCTTCAAAAGTAGTTTTCATCCTGTTTCACAACTGAGAGGATTAAAGCTTATTCCCTTAATTTATTTCCTCTTGAGAGTTATGTAGTATTTTATAGGACTCTATACATTTGTGAATACTAGGAACAAACATTTGAGAGACTTTAATAAATAAAATAAAATGAGAATAAAATGACCAGAAATGTAAAATTCCATATTATATACTTTACAGTAATAATGTACCTTTTGTTACTATTTTTACTATTTAACTACATTTATTTGTTTGGGGGAATAGAATGTGTATTATGGCACATGTATTGAAGTCAAGTAGGTTCTTCCCTTCACATGGGTCCTAGGTATTGAACTCAGGTTGCTAGGCTCTATGGCAGACACCTTTACTGCTGAGCCACCTCTCCAGCCCAGTTTTTGCTGTTCTTTAGCTTTCTGTTCCTGTGGAGTTTGGATTTTAACCTTATTATCACGTCATGTACTTAATTTCTTCTTGAAAGTGAAACTATGCAATCTTAGAACTGGAAATGTCATTTTCTGCTGTGAAGGGAAGGGAAATATCATTGATCTGAAGGTCACTGACTACCTTCTAGACAGTGACATTAACTCACCACTGTGATTTACTTATTAGTCTTATGTCATGATTTATCTTTATTAAGAAATGGACCAATTTTATGTTAAGTATTTAAATTTCATTTAATTTGCCTGATTTATGTCACTGAGATTCATATTGTACTTATTTTGTCTTCTATTATTCAGGACCACAATTATGGTGCTCGTCCTCCTCCAACACCTCCAGCTTCCCCTCCTCCATCAGGTCTCATTAGCAAAAACGAAGTAGGCATATTTACCACTCCTAATTTTGATGAAACTTCCAGTGCTACTACAATCAGCACATCTGAGGATGGAAGTTACGGTACTGATGTAACCAGGTGCATATGTGGTTTTACACATGATGATGGATACATGATCTGTTGTGACAAATGCAGGTAAAATATTTCACACGATTAGTTCTTTTTTCTTGACTGCTTTTAACCTTTGATTGTTAATTTGGAAAAACTAGTTAGGTCTTCTGAAGGAATTAATTCCTTTTTTTAAAAAAAAGTAGGACATCTGCCTCTATTGATGCAATTTATTTATTTTTTTTTTTTTTAGAATAAAGTCCTTATTTGAAAGAATCTATTTTAGGACTAGAGACAAACACGCATTAATCTTGGAGAGGACCCAAGCTCAGTTCCCTGCACTTACATGGCACAGTTCAAAACCATCCGTAATTCCAGCTGCAGGCGATCTATTGTCCTGTCCTGGCCTCTGTAATCAGAAACACACATACACTTAAAAATTAAATAAGTAAATCTTTACAAAAGATGAAAGAAGCTATTTTATAGTTTATTATTAGAAATCCCTGTTATGATGCTGGGCATAGGTGGCACAGGCCATTAATCCCAGCACTTGGGAGGCAGAGGCTGGCAGATCTCTGAGTTCAAGGCCAGCCTAGTCTACAAAGTAGTACCAGGAGAGGCAGCGATATGCAGAAAAATCCTGGAGAGAGAGAGAGAGAGAGAGAGAGACCCCTGTTATGAATTAAGCAGTAATCAGTTTTGAACTATATTATAGGATCATCTCCTTTTTACTTAGTTCAGTGGTAGTGCAAGAGCACATATAGAAATAACAAGATATAAAAAAAGAATGATTGAGTCTTTTACTGTATTGTGTAGTCAGTTATGATTTTCCAGTTCGGGGAAATTAAATATTTAATCAGTGTTTGATCTTATTTTCTTACAACCTTTGGCTTGAACCTTGCAGCATTCTGGAATCTTCTTGAGCCAGAACCAGTCTCCCTCCCCCAACCCTGGTTCACCCACCAAGAAAGGCTCCTCCCCTAGAGAAGGTGATTGCAACAGAAAGTGGGGTTTCTTTCCTCCCTCTGCATCCCCCCGCCCCCCCCCCGTATATGTCTCTCTGTGTATGTGTCTGTGTCTATCTCTCTCTCTCTTTCTCTTTGTGGGAGAGGTTTAGTGAGAATGGAGATGGAACAGTTGGATTTCTGCTTTAAAGTTATTAAGTCTGTTCTTTGCATAGGATGGGGAGCAGAGAATATTTAAAAAATACATTGTAGAGGGCAAGAAAGTTTGAAGGCTTCAGAGAATTTCCTGGTCCTTATGGCATAGCTTCATT
Source organism: Chionomys nivalis (assembly GCF_950005125.1). Classification (NCBI taxonomy): domain Eukaryota; kingdom Metazoa; phylum Chordata; class Mammalia; order Rodentia; family Cricetidae; genus Chionomys; species Chionomys nivalis. Next base: position 16,364,125 of record NC_080111.1, on the reverse strand, counting down.
ATTTGATTTGGTGTATGTAGCATGGCTGTATAAATCCATGTTTGAAAGTGAGTTAAACTGCAGCTGAGAGTTGACTGTCAATTTGTATTGTTTGTAAATTATTCTGTTAGAGTAAATGATCAGCTTTTGGTTGTTACTGATAGTAGCATGTGTACATTTCAAAAGATTCATTTATCTCTGTCAATAAGTAGGATATGAATGTAGAGTGTGAAATTGGTTTTAAGTGGAAGATTTTAAATAATTTTATTTTACTAATAATATGTTATGGTACTTTTAAAATTTAGAAATAAATTCTCTTTACCTGTGATATTAATGTAAATAATGACTTTGGTAAATTTATTGAGGAGGGAAATTTGCAAAACTTAAATGACTTTGGGGATGTGTTTCTGCCGGCTTAGAAAATATCCATTCTTACTGTATTTAGTTATCTAAAAGAACTTTCCTGTAGCCAATCTCATCTAATGTGATAAATGTAGCAGTGTTTTTATTGAAAGAATAAGGGTTGGTTTTCTTTTGATCCAGTTAGTCAGAAGGACATGTACTAAATGGTTATCATTCTTAGACATCCCTGCAGTATCCTTAGGTTACTAACTACCTACATGTTGTTGAAGGCCCAGTATTTGGATGATTCAAGGTATTTACATTGAATTGACTCTTATGATGACTCAGTGTCTGTCTGTTTCTGACCCACCCTCCATTTTTGTATTCAGCCTATGTTGTTCTCCAAGGACTAACTTTTCTCTACCTCTCTTTATATCATCTCTTTTTGGTTTTTCAATGTTCCTATTGCCCATATTCAGCGTTTTGACTTCAGACATCTAAAACTCTGCTCTTTTTGTCTAGCTTTGCTTATTATCTGCATGACATAATTTAACATAACTTGTTATATAATCTTCTTGAGGTTCTCAGTTGAGAAGTAAAGAATAACACAGTACCACTTAGTATGTTTTTGTTAGAAGTGACATCATAGGGCTGTCTGGGAGATGGCTCAGTGGTTGCTTCTCAGCCTAACAAGCTGAGCTTGTTCTCTGGGACCCACATGGTAGAAGAGAGAGCCAACTTCAGAAAGCTGTTTTCTGACCTCCCCACTTGGGCTATGACATGTGCGCACACACAGGCACACTCATACACACACATGTAATTTTTTAAAAAGTGGATGATTGTGTGTAAGGAATAGATAGTAATTTTTTGCCTTTTTTTTTTTTTTTAAGAGGAATGTATATCACTTTCAGGTACTTGAGGTTCTATCAGTAACAATATATTTAGAAGTTTACTTCAAGGTGTCCGTATACTCCATCCAAAGTAATTAAGTTGAATTTCTTTCCAATGGAATGCCTCTTGAATTCTTTGACCTTTTTGGAATTATTTTAGTTCTGTTCTTTATTAAGTATAAATGTTAGAAGTCTTTTTTAATTCTTTCTGTTTCCTTATCTTTCAATTAATACTGTATGCTACCAAAATTGTTAAATGTTAACAGAAGATGTAATCCAGCTTTGCTACTTTTCCTTGAACTCGAAAAAGTTTTTTGTGTATATTGACCACCGTTGGTCATCTTCTCATAGCTGGTAATTAGTAAGTGTTCCAGTGATACCTTTCCTTCCTGTGTTCCCAAATCAGATTCTTATCACACTGATTATTATTTAGGGGTTTTAGTGTTAACATCTTCAGGTTTGTAATAACATTTTCAACTGTTACTCTTTATGTTTTAAATTGCATTTCCTTCAGAAATTTAATTTATGCATTCTGTATTTGCCATTTTTGCATCTTAAAATTTTTCTGCCTGAGAACACATTTTAGTGTGTACTAAGCTCAAAGTTGGTACCTCTTAAATGGTAGAATATTACATCTTAATTTTGGATGGTCTTAATGCTTTCTGTTGCTTTTGTTATTTTTTTTTTTCTTTTTAAGTGTTTGGCAACATATTGATTGCATGGGGATTGACCGGCAGCACATCCCTGACACATACCTGTGTGAACGCTGTCAGCCCAGGTAAGTTATCAGACGTGATAAGAGTACCAGTTATTTCACTGAAAAAACTTCCACAGAAATTTATTCATGAGTTTCAAATGAATAAAATCCCATTAATTCTTGGAAAGTACCCTTTAAGAAGGTACTTCTTTTTAAAATTTTTTCCACCTATGTTTATTATTTTTTCTTTTCTTTGTTTTTGGTTTTTTTTTTTTTCGAGACAGGGTTTTTCTGTGGCTTTGGAGCCGTCCTGGAACTAGCTCTTGTAGACCAGGCTGGTCTCGAACTCACAGAGATCCGCCTGCCTCTGCCTCCCGAGTGCTGGGATTAAAGGCGTGCGCCACCACCGCCCGGCGTGTTTATTATTTTTTAACCTGAAACCTAAATCAAGATTTTTTTCATTGATAAGTGCATTGTAGTTCACTATGTAATTTTAACTTTATTAGTGATCAAGATGATGATGGTTTATTTTCTAAATGTTTGGCATCTTTTTGGCAGTCATTAGAGGGATGTGATTGTCCTCTAAATAAAAGCAGAAAAATATAGCGAGGAGGAATGTGACTCAGTGGTAATGTGCTTGTGTAATATACATACCCGAGACAACTGAGTTCAAGTTTGAGCACCCCAGAAAAGGGGAGTAGGAAATGTAACTTTATGGAGATGGAATGCTTACCTAGCATGTGAGAGGTCTTGAGTTCAATCCTGGTACCCCTCTTCTACCCTTGCCCCAAATGAATTATCAGAGCACCCTCCTAGTTACAGACAGAATTTGCTGGGTTTGTGTGTAGTGTGCAGATTCAACTTCCATAAAAAAATTTTTTTTTTAAACACATAGTAAAGGTACAATATTTCTTTCACATAGAAATTTTCTTCTTGTAAGGTTCTGGAGAGCTCAGTAGGAATCAAAAAAAAAAAAGAAAGCCACTTATCTTTCCACAGTCTATTAGAACTTATAGTCACAGGAAAGTCTCTGTTACATGGCAGAAAATATGATAGGAAGCTGTCCACATACTACCTTTGAAAAAGAGTATCTGAGTTACGTTAACATGAATGAAGCAAGAGACAGGAGTGCATGTGTACCAAGAGTGCAAACATGGAGAGACGTAGGTGGAAAGGAAATTGCAGGGGATCCCACAGTCTCAACCCGTGGAATATATACAGGAATTATACACAGGAATATAAAGACAACTGTAACAGGACAGAAAAACAGATGTTTCTGGGATCTTGTTCTGGTCTTGGTTTCCTAGTCTTGGGTTTTCTGTCAGATGAGATCTGGTAAGAAGGCAGAATGTAGCCTGGAAAACAAACAGACAATTTATTTCTTGGTAAACTGAGGCACTTTCAAGGGTGAGGGTGAACAGGTGACCAAATGGGCCATTGTCTGATTTGTTTTTTAAAATTCATTATTGTGGAGCCAGGCAAAGGGCAGGAATTACTGTAATCCCTGCGGTTGGGAAGTGGAGAAGGAGGATCTGGGTTAAAGGCCCAGCTCGACTACACAGCAAGTTTGTGTGAAGACAGACTATACTTCCTGGGGTCCCTGTCTCAAACATCATCATCAACAACAACAAATAATCTTTTCATTATAGATACCTAAAACCTAATAAAATTGGTTGAGAAAATCCCTTGGTAAAGTGCTTAATCTACTAGAACTCTTATTAAAAAGATGCATTTTATGGCATGACTTAACCCTCGCACTGGGGCGGCAGAAACAGGAGGATCCCTGGGGCTCACTGGCCAAGCCTGTGCAGGTTAATTTGTGAGCTCTAGGAAATTTGAGACCATTTGAAAGGAAGTAGGTGGTGTTCCCAAGGATGAGATTTGAAATTGTTTTCTGCCCTCTCCATGCATGTGCACCTATGTGCTACAAATGAACATATATACACTGAATAATAACACAAACACACCTCCTTTAAAAAGGTTCTACGCACATTCTGCCCCCCACTTCAGTAATTACTAATTGTTTTGTCTTATTTTTTTGAAACACTTTTTTTGTTTATTTTTGAGACAAGGTTCCTCTGTGTATCTTCGGCTGTCATGGAACTCACACTGTAGAACAGGCTGGCCTCAAACTCAGAGGTCCACCTGCCTCTGCTGGGATTAAAGGCGTGCACCACCATGCCCAGCTTTATTTTATTTTTTTTAAAGACAAAATACATGCAGGCTGGTTATAGTGATGCATACCTTTAGTCCCAGTAATTGAGAGGCAGAAGCAGGCAGATCTCCCAAGTTTGAGGCCAACCTGGTCACAGAACCAGTTCCAGAACAGCCAGTGCTACACAGAAAAACCCTGTTTTGAAAAACAATGAATTAATACTTATATTTGCAGTTAAAGTTAAGAATACAAAATTTTATTCTTATATATATGTGTGTGTTGTGTAATATATAATAAGGTTTGAGTATGTGTGTGTATACACACACACACACACACACACACAAGATTTGGTTTTTTGAGACAGGATTTCTCTTTGTAACCCTGACTGTCCTGGAACTCTATAGGCCAGACTGGCCTTGAACTTAGAGAGCCAACCGCCTCTGCCTCCTGAGTGCTGCAATTAAAAGCTCCTCCCCCACTGGACTACATCTGTCTGTATGTTCTTATAATACATCTTTTTACCCAGTTTCTCCATAAGAAAGAATAATGTAATTAGGATTTCATAATTACTCAATTGGACTATATCACAAATGGATATTAAAATCAATTTATTATATTTAAAATCCCTGAAAAGAATGTCACTATGTAGATATGGTGCCAATTAGATACACACTTGAAGTTGTTCAGATTATTAGTTTTATTTGAACTATTATTCTTTTGCATTTCTAAGTTACTTTTTTTAAATTAATTGAAGATTTACATAAAATAATGCAGATAACTTGTATATATCCTTACCTACTTTTTCCTAGTAGTAACACCTTGTGAGACTGTTTATAAAATATTTTTAATAGGATTTTCACATTAGGCTATCAATAAATGAATGAGACCATGAAATTTCTCTGAAATGGTTAATGTGGTCTTATATTTATACCAAGAATATACAAATAACCCAGCTAGCTGGTTGATTTGTGAAGGGAGAGTCATACATAGCCTTCGCTGAACTTGGACTCCTGATCCTCCTACATCTGTCTCCCAAGTACTAGAATTATAGATATGCACTATTACTCAGAGTTTGAGTTTGTTTTTAATGTTAAGAATTGCTTTTTTAAAAAATTTACTTTTGCAGTTACATAGTTCATTGTAAGAAATAATTGTCATACTAAAATCAAATATATAAAAGGTATTTCAAGTAAGTGTAAATTCTGCCTTATTTTTTCTACTCCAGACCTTTTTCAATTGATTCTTTTGTTTTTGTTACTTGTTTATTTTTTTGTTTTTTTTTTTTGAGGAAGGATTTCTCTGTGTAGCCTTGGTTTTCCTGGAGATCAGGGTGGCCCCGAACTCCAAGATCCACCTGCCTCTCCCTCCTGAGTGCTGGGATTAAAGGGGTGTGCCACCACTGCCCAAAGATGGGGAGGAATTGTTTTATTTTTTATTCATTTATTTTTTTCTTTTAAGATGGCCTCACGATGTGGCTTAGCTGATCTGGAACTTTTCAGATCATGCTGGTCTCAAACTCATGGAGATCTTATGGCTCTGCTTCCCATCACGTCTTTCAGTATTTATTGAGTAGAAATGAAGTGGATGTGGTGGCATACAACTGTAACCCCAGAAGAGGACAGCTAAAACAGAGTTTGAAGCCAGTTTCGGTTACTTAGTGAGACCCTGTCTAAAAATAAACATAAGTCAGAGAAATAATTTAAGGCATAGGGAAATGTATAATATGTACTAATTTACTCATACATTTATTTAAAACAATTTGTTTTAGTTACATTTGTAATGGGAGTTTTATTTTTCAGATTTTTTCTTTGCTATAAATTTGAATTTGAAAAATGTGCTCACTTCATAGGTAAACATTTTCTTAATAGAATATGGAATGGGATAACTTAGCTGATATCTACTGTTTCTATAAATGTATAGGAAATGTCTATGTATACTGGATCATAAATAATCTATCAGGGCTGCTGCATGTATTTTGTTATTCACTAAAAACATAAATTATGAAGTGCATCACATGTAAAACATTTCATATCTAAGCTTCTGGAAGCTTGATGAGAAACATGTTAATGAATGTTTTAATATAGGAATTTGGATAAAGAGAGAGCGGTGCTACTACAACGCAGGAAAAGAGAAAATATGTCGGGTATGTAAAAAAGTACTATTCTAAACTAAAATTAGTATGATTAGGAAAATAAATGGTCTGAATATATTTTTTTTTTTTTTTGGTTTTTCGAGACAGGGTTTCTCTGTGGTGTTTGGAGCCTGTCCTGGAACTAGCTCTTGTAGACCAGGCTGGTCTCGAACTCACAGAGATCCGCCTGCCTCTGCCTCCCAAGTGCTGGGATTAAAGGCGTGCGCCACCACCGCCCGGCCGGTCTGAATATTTTTAATTATATATAAAAACACCCGTTTGCCTCAATGTATGTCTGTGAACAACATGTGTGTCTGGAGAAGAGGAGAAGAGGAAGCATTAGATCCCCTAGGACTGAAGTATAGACAGTTATGAGCTACCATATGGGTGTTGGGAATCAAACTCCTCTCCTCTGGAAGAGCAGCTAGTACTCTTTGCCTCGGATCCATCTCTACAGCCTACAGCACCTTTTGGTTATATTTTGAGTGTATGTCTTATTTATAATCTCAGGTATAGGCTTTTTTGATTACAGAATATGCATGTTCGTATTTTAGGAGACATAAGAAACCAGAACAAAGCAAATAAGAAGCTTAAATTAACTTTTGTTCTCATATGTAGGTAAAAAAAGTGAAGTATATTAGTCAGAATGATATTAATGAGATAGTATTTCTTTAATTTTTATTTATTAATTTTATATATGCTACAACTTTTCTGTTTAGGATTTTTCTTTTATTTTTGTTTTTGAGATAGGTCCTTTATTTAGCCAATGTTGATCTGAGCTCACTAGCCCAGTCCCATCACTGTCCTGATGTGACTCAGTGATGTCGTGCATAGTACAGGCCTGTCTCGTCCTGGGTGAGCCTCTTCCTTCCCAAGTGTTGGTTTTAGGACAGGTGCCACGCTGCCCCAGCTTGTCACATTTTATTTTGGATTAAATATAAATCCAGCACAACCAGTTTGAAATAATAATTTTTTTATTCAGCCATTGCTCTTTGGTAGACATTGTGGGTTGTTTCCAGTTATTTTGTTTTGTTGTTGTGAAAAGTTCATTTGTTTGGACAGAGGTGTATAAGTTTGCTTTTGTACTTTAGCTATTTAATGGAATGACAGACGAACATTTGAGTGAGTAAATTTTATAGATATGACTGAATTCCTACCAAGAAAATTGAGTTTGATTAGTCATGTGTCCTAGTGCCAGTTTCTTGAGACACCAGAGTATGTCATCAGGCATCTGTCCTTTAAAGATGCAATGTGTAAGAAAAGCATTTAGCTTGCATTTAGTGTATTTTTAAGCAAGTGAAGTAAGAACATGTGTTTCCTTTAGGAACAAGGCAATGACTCTGTCCGGTGTAGGGCTGCTCTCTTTCCCTGCCTGAAGCAGAGTACTAAAGTGTGCTGCCTTTGTTTTCATTGAAGATGGAGACACCAGCGCAACCGACAGCGGCGACGAAGTCCCCGTGGAGCTGCACACTGCGCTTCCGCACGCTCCCACGTCCGTCACCTCAGCTGCTGCCAGACTTCCCAAGGTCACTGACAAAAGGAGGAAAAAAAGTGGGGAGAAAGAACAAAACTTTTCAAAATGTAAAAAAGTACGTTTTGCCTTGTTTATTTCAGATGAGTAGATAAAGCTGATAGGAGCTGAGTTACAGGCAAGAAATTAATACAGGGAGAACATGGGTGGCAGCAAAATATACAGAAAGTCCTCACAAAAATTTATTTTAAAAAAATTAAGTATTTAAAAATTGCAATGCATTTTAAAGACTGACATGGATCACAAAAGAACTTTGCTTATTGCTTTGGATTCATTGTATAATAAGATGAATGACAGAATTGTGAATGCTGGATTGAGGCAGAGCAGACTGTTTGAAAACAGAAATAATAACTTGCCAGGTAAGGAAGCTTGATTACTTATAACTCTTAGTTTTGGATAATATTCAATAAAGGCTTCCTACTGAACTGAATTTCTTTGTTTTCTGAATTTTATTATATGAGCCCTAAGGTCTACGGCAGACAGCAGTTTATAGACTTTATAGTTTATATGTTTCATTAAATTTGTTAATTTCAGATTCTCAATGACAGCAAATGCATTCATGACCCTATCAGATTATAAAGTAAAGACATTTTCTCAAGTATTTTAATGTACCTTTTCTATGTTTTGATATAGAAATATACTTTTTTTTAAGACAGGGTTTCTCTGGTATACTTGGCCATCCTGGAACTCACTTAGACCAGGCTGGTCTCGAACTCACAATGCCTGGCTCTGCTTCCAAGTACTAAAATTAAAGGCATGCACCCCCCACTACCCGGTGCAACATACAATATTTATCATTATTTTCATGCAAATATTTATTATTAGGTTACAATTGTCCACAGAAACATAATGTACAGGGTTATATCCAGGACTAGAAATGATAGATACCATGTGTAGCTTAGGTTCATAGGTTATATCTCATAATCATATGTACATATTTTCTATAGTATTTACAATAATTACAAAATAATTTAAAAATTATTAATAGTAAGGACAAAATAACTTAATAATGCAGTTCTCAGAATGTGTCCATTAAGTGTCATGACTATTGGTAAAAGACTTTCACATTGACTACATTACTATGGAAAAATCGATTACATATAGCTGTTATGGCTTTAAAATCAAGGGGGTTTTTGTTTGTTTTGTTTTCTCTTCAGTAATAATAATGTACTTTAAAGTTTTTCATTTTCTAATTTTATCTTTCTGTACCTATTGAAGTCTTTGTCCATTCCTTTTTATTTTGCTTCTTTTTCTGTTTACCCAGTCTAGACAGTTCAGATGTTACTAGAGGCACCCACAGTTCATAACCACATCTCTATTACACTGCTCATGTTCACCATTTGAAATGGTGAACTTTTGCATTTTTTTTTCCGATTTTAAACTACTAGACTGAGTTAACAGGAATGCTGCTTTTCTTCAGCAAATAAAATCTTTTTTTGCATCCTGTCATGACATTTGAGCCTTTTATTCTAGTACTCAGCCATATTTTGCCTTATTTTGTTATTAGTTGCTTAGACTAAAGGTGTGCTCCACCATGTGTACCAAATACCGTTTTCCTTTGTGTTTCCTTCTGCACCAAACTTGTATCTTACTTGATTGTGTGTGTGTGTCTCAGCAACATAGCCAATATTCAGGCTTTAAAATTTGAAGTCATAGGGAACTAGCTCTTGTAGACCAGGCTGGTCTCGAATTCACAGAGATCTGCCTGCCTCTGCCTCCCAAGTGCTGGGATTAAAGGCGTGCACCACCACCGCCCGGCCAATTTATTCTTAATAGCTCTGTTGAGTTTTCTGTTGAAATGTCTTAGTATATTTTTAATCTTTGTGCTATTACAAATTTAGTCCAAGTCCCCAATGTCTGGTAGTGCAGTTCACCTATATAATTTGATGCTTATAATATTTACCACAAATAATATTTTGAAGTTTTCATCTTAGCATCATTATAAACACACTTTATTATTCTAAATTGTTTGCATTATATTTGTGGTAGAATAGTATTCTTTATTTACTTCTTAATTCCCCTTGTTTTAGCTTTATTGTTGTTGCCACATTATCACTGAAGCATTCAGTTGATTCTTAGTTATATCCAATTAAAAAACAAAAGCAAAAAACTAACTCAGAATTCCACACTTATTTTAGGCCTTTCGTGAAGGATCTAGGAAATCATCAAGAGTCAAGGTAATTATATTAAATTAAGGCATTATTGTTAACTAGTGCTGAATCAAGAGCTTGCTGAGTAGCTTCCTTCTTTATGTTGGTACTTTATGCTCTATGGTGTCTGCTATTTCATTGCTTAGTACATTTACAAGAAGTAGGGCCTTAAACTTCTAAGTGGATTAATAAATCACTCTTACAGTTTATTGACATTGTTACCGTATTAACAAGAAGGGTATTTAATATTGTTATATAGATACCAATATTAAAATTGGAATAATTGGGGGCCGGAGAGATGGCTCATCAGTTAAGAGTACTGACTGGTCTTCCAGAGGACCTGGATTCAATTCCCAGCATCTACATGGCAGCTCACCACTGTCTATAATTGCAACTCTAGGAGTTCCAGCATCTTCACACCAACAGATACGCAGGCAAAAACACCAGTGCACATAAAAGAAAAATAAAATAATTTTTAAAAAGTATAATAATTCCATTTGTCATTGTATTTCATGTCTCTGATGCTACTAAGGTTTATTACTATACTCTACACATTAATCCAGAGTCACACCGAAAAGTGCAGTTGGAATTCTGCGGTAATCAAGCTAAATACTGTACTATAAAATCATTATAGTCCCTTGTTGGTAATACAACTAGTCACAGATTTTGAATTATTAGCCTATATCCTTGAGTTTTTGGGGTGCTTAAATTCCCAGCAGAAACAAGGCTCTCCACCTCTGCTTTTTCTATAAACACAGGTTTATACTGTTTTAGAAGTATCTGTCTGAGCTAGGTAATAAAGGAAAAAAAATTTTTTGCTTTTGTTTTGAGATAGGGTCTTGCTTTGTATGTAGCCTTGACAGGCCTGGAACTTGCTATGTAGACCAGGTGGGCCTTAAACTTTCAGTGGTCATCTTTCCTGTCTCCTAAGTGCAGAGTTTCCACCACACCTAGCACTAATTTCTTAAATTTCTGGCTTAGTATTAAGACACAATGAATATATTACAGTACTTTTTGTTCCTATAATATGAAACACAATAATTATTATACTGCATTTCTGATATGTACTCTCTAGATTCTATATATCAGTACTCTCTAAATGATTACTCTTAAATAATTTTATAATTCTCTCTCAAGAACATTATATGATGTTTATATTGCACGTTCAAATGTTCTCTGAATATTAGAGAGTTACCTACTTTTTTGTTACTTGAATTTGTTCTAACAGAGTAAAGAAGTCTGAACTTTTTAAAAAAGTTTTCTTAGGGAACTAAAAGATGGCTCAGAAGTTAAGAGCATGAGCTGTCCTTGGAGAGGACCTGGGTTCAGGTCTCAGCATCCACATGGCTCACAGCTGTTTTAGTGTCAGTTCTAGGGGATCTAACCCCACTTTGCTGCCCTCCATGGGCACTGCATACTCATGGTTCATTTACATATATACAGGCAAAACATTTATACACATTAAATAAAAATAAAATTTTTAAACATTTTTAATTACCAGTACTCTAGAATTCTTTTTTTTTTCTATTTTATCTAATTGAATACTAGGCTTAAAAAGGAAGTGATACCTTTTCCAGAACTGAAACAGTTCCCTTCATTACATAAAGTGACTAGGAAATGGAAATTTTCAAAAGCATTACATCTCCAGTAATTCTTGAGTTAAATTTATAAGATTGAAGAGCTGTATTAAAGATATATATCAAGTTATTAGTAGATTGTTGCTGATAATTAAAAAATAATTTAATACTGAGTTTGTTCCTTTAGTATAAAGTTGTGGCTCATAAATCTTCATCAAATAATTTATCACTAATGTATATGGATATACATAACATATCCATTTAATTCTTAATATATGTATATATTTATATAATATATTATGACTTTGTTAGTATATATATGTTTTTGGAGTGCTGGTCATTTGATTTAGGGCCTTATACATACAAAGCGAGCATTCTACTGCTTTGTACATCCCCAGTGTCACATAAGATCACTGTTGATAGAATAAGCCTATTTCCATCAAAGTTGATGAGCATATTACTATTTGTTGCTCATCATAGAAAAGGGCTGTAATAAAGATTACTTACGTAGCAGATGAGCTGTTGGTACATTTTTGTGGTGTGTTACTCTCCACTCCCACCTCCCCCAGCACTGGAGATTGAATCTCAAGCTTTGTGCATGGGTCAGATATTCTGTCACTGAGCTAAATTCTCATTGCCTTTCACTCTTTTTAATTTTTGGGACAGAGTCTCACTTTGTTGCCCTGATCTGGCCTTGACCTTACTGTGCCTCTAACATCCTTAACACCTAGCTGGAGGTGTATGCTTGTACAACTAATTTGCCTGGTAGATCGCATTACAAATAGAGGCGTATATACGGATTTATTCAAGCTAAAACATATAAACTTGCTGCTATGAAGTAGACAGCAGCAATATATAGAATCAGAAAGTATTTGGTTTTATTGATATCTTTAAATTGGCTACCATAGCAACGACTCTTGAATTTTTGCTATTTCTTCATAACTCAGCCTTCATGAGTTTCCTAGCTTATTATTTGGCATGTAGCATAAAAATTTAATGAGCTAAACTATGACCTTTTAATTTTAATTAACTTAGATGACCAAACACTGTATATAAATCATTACGTGTGTGTGTGTGTGTGTGTGTGTGTGTGTGTGTGTGTGTATGTGTGTGTATGCTTAAATTCAAATAGTAATCCGTATTTTGCTACAATTTTAGGGTTCGGCACCAGAAATTGATCCTTCATCTGATGGTTCAAATTTTGTATGGGAGACGAAAATCAAAACATGGATGGATCGCTATGAAGAGGCAAATAATAACCAGTACAGTGAAGGTGTTCAGAGGGAGGCACAGAGAATAGCGCAAAGACTAGGCAGTGGGAATGACAAGAGAGACTTGAATAAATCAGAACCGAGTACCAACAATTCACTCTTCAAACCTCCTGTAGAGGTATATATTACTAGTCAAAAAAAATTATGGGACTGCCTATGTAGTATGAATGTCTTTGGAGTGAAATTAACCAATTTACTGTCTACATTTAATGATGCTAGAGCCATATACAGAAGAATAAAAAAATTCTGAAATCTGCCAAAGATTTGCCTCCTGATGCACTTATCATTGAATACAGAGGGAAGTTTATGCTGAGAGAACAGTTTGAAGCAAATGGATATTTCTTTAAAAGGTATATTTATTTTTTTTACCCATGTTGGTTTTCTATAGTTCAAAGTTGCTTGCTTTGTTTTTTGTTTTGTGAGACAGGGTTTCTCTGCATAACAGCTCTAGCTGTCCTGGAAGTTGATCTGTAGACCAGGCTGGTCTTGAACTCACAGAGATCTGCCGGCCTCTGCCTCCCAGTGCTGGGACTAAAGGTGTGCACCACCACTGCCTGGCGGGTTTTGGTTTTTGTTGTTTTTATTCTGTAACCCAGGTTGGCCTGCTGAGCCATCTCCTAGTCAATCACTGACTTTTTTAAATACTGTGCCTAGATGCTTGGTAACTTTTTTTTTGGAGACGGGGTTTCTCTATATAACAGTCCTGGCTGTCCTAGAACTCGCTTTGTAGACCAGGCTGACCTCAGACTCACAAAGATCTGCCTGGCTCTGCCTCCCAAATGCTGGGATGAAAGGCGTGAAAGGATGAAAGGCCCACCGCCCACCAAGGATAACTTTTGTAGAGTGCTAACATGTAGAGATTCCCTGGCCTCTTGTCCATCTCTGTTGCTAAATTCTAAAGTAAGCCATTTTAAACAAGACGCCCACCGCCCACCAAGGATAACTTTTGTAGAGTGCTAACATGTAGAGATTCCCCGGCCTCTTGTCCATCTCTGTTGCTAAATTCTAAAGTAAGCCATTTGAAACAAGTAAAAGCAAGATCGTTTTCATGACCTAAGACTGTCGAGAACCTTTCCATCTACTAAGTTGTAACATACTTGATAGAACTAGAGAAAAAAAAGTTAGTTATGTTCCCATGCTACTACCACCAGCTTTGGAGACTTCTGTTGTGGTTTGGGATTCTTGTTTGAATTAATTTGATCTTCTGATAGTCATTACTTTTCAGAGGTATAGAAATATGTTGCTATTTTTAAATCTGCTGTTTAACACATTAACATTCTTAGTTTATAACTTGAGTATTTACTTAAGCCATGAAAGATACATAAGAGCTATACCTCACATGTAGCATATTTTATCTGGAATCTAGTATAAATCAATTTTTGCCACGCCAAGAAATGGGACTTTAAAAGCATGGAGTTAGCTTGTTTTTTCATTTTGTCTTGAAAGAATTTCTGCCTAAAGGGGGTGGGAGAGATGGCTCAGCAGTTAAGAGTACTGGCTCCTCTTGTAGACATGATTTAGATTCACAGCACCCATATGGTGGCTCACAACCATCTATAACTAGTTCCAGGGGACCCAAAGACTTCTGAATTCTGTGGGTACTAGGCTACAGATGGTACATACACAGACATGTACAGGTAAAATACCCATACACATAAAAGTCAAGATTAAGAATTTCATTAGAGACAGTTTCAACCTTAATTGCTTTTGAATTAGGCAACTTGAAGCAGACACAAGTGTTATTAATTTCAAGTAGGGAAAAGTGGCTTCTGGAGTCAGAATGCCAATATTCAAATACTTGCTTTATTGCCAACTATGTCTTTTAGAAATGTCTTGATCTGTTGTTTATCTATTTGCCTTTAATGAATAACAGGAAATTGTAAAAGTTTTGTTGTTTTATGGCATTGGGGACTGAATTGAGGCTGTTTTCCCTGCTAGGCAAGCACTTTACCACTAAACTATATCCTCTAGTCCTGTTATACTAAAAGCTTTTAATACTTCTTTGTTTGTAGGCCATACCCTTTTGTTTTATTCTACTCTAAGTTTCATGGGCTAGAAATGTGTGTTGATGCGAGGACTTTTGGGAATGAGGCTCGATTCATCAGGCGTTCTTGTACACCCAATGCAGAGGTAAGCTTATTGAAATCTCAGGAGAAGTAGGAACACAAAGTACAAAAGTCTGCACCTATTTTATTTTGTTCATTATTTTTCTTTTGTCAATATTTAGACGGTAAACACTAATCTTAAAATTACTATCCATAAGCTGTACATGGTTGTGCACCCACTCCTTTAATCTCTTGGGAGACAGAGGCGTTTCCAAGCTAGCCTGTTCTTCATAACAAGTTCCAGGCCAGCCACTGCTATATAGTGAGACCTTGTCTCAATATTTTTTACTTCCTGAGCTATGAAACTGTGATGTTCCTTATAAAAGGGAATATTATATTCCTGTTTATATTGGAGGCTCTGCTTGTATGTACCACATAGCTAAAACCTAAAGTAGACTTAATATTTTCCATTTATAGTGTGTGTGTGTGTGTACACGTGCCTGCACACAGAAATCGGAGTTTAACTTGGGACAATCAGTTTCCTCCTTTTCCCATGTGGGTTCTAAGGATTGAGTCTAAAAAAGTTTAGCAGCAAGATCCTTTACCACCTGAGTTATCTCATCAGCCCTAAAGTATACTTTATATGTGCTATCAATTTTTAAAACAAAATTACAGAGTGTGCTTTTTTAGATATCCCACATATTTAATTTTGAGGCTAAAATTTGTAGTATTTGGACATAGACTTGGGACACTTTTGTGTGGCTTACTAGTTTTATAACCTTGTCAGTGCCTTTTTACTCTTCTCTGTGTGTCTGTATGTGTGGTGTTGGAGACTAACTCTAAGACTTTACACATATTAGGCAAATATTTTACCACTGAATTACATTCCCAGCCTTCTATGCCTTGCTTTTATGTATGAAACAGTAGTTCAGAACTAAAACAGCTTCATGGAAAGTGAAGCTGTCAAAGGAAAGTATTCTTAGCTGTGCATTAGTGCATACTCATACTCATCCTATTACTTGAAAACCCCACATGCTGACAGGTTCAAAAATTATACTTGTGAGAGGATGAGAATGCAGATGGCAGGCTACCGGGTGAGTGCTACCAGTGTCCTGTGAGGACCTTTCAGGTGACAGCTGCTATTTGTAAGTCTTGTGATAAATGGCAGTTTCCCATGTCATGCTTATAAAATGTTCTTAAGAATATTTTTCAGCTGGGCATGGTAGTGTACCCCTTTAACACCAACATTCAGAAAGCAGAGGCAGGTGGATCTCTGTGTGTTCCAAGCAAGCCTGGGCTCAATTGTGAGACACTGTCTCAAAAACAAGCAACAACATAACCTAATATTAATGAATAACTTTCCTAATTGCAAGATAAAGATGCTCTAAATAGTGTATGAAAATGTAAAATTATTCTTAACAGGTAAGGCATGAAATTGAAGATGGGACCATACACCTCTACATTTATTCTATACAGACTATTCCAAAAGGGACTGAAATTACTATTGCCTTTGATTTTGACTATGGGAATTGGTAAGTTCAAGTCCTTAAATGCTTTATGTTATTTCAAATAGATTGTCTTCATCATAATTTAGACATTGTTATTGCTTTTCAGGAGACAGTTAAAAGTACCAGAAATTAAGTATGCTGTTATCAGGAATCCCATTTTGTTACTTATTTCCTAAACTTTACTGTAATGTGTCTGTTCAGACCTGACAATTATTAGCTCTAGTTCAGCTATACAGACTTTATTATGTGAGAATTTTTTTCCCCTCACTTTCTTATACTTCAGCTTGTTAAACAACTTACTTGGTCATTTGCTATGAACACATGATTTTTTTCTTAAAAATAAGAGATATTGTATCAAGTTTTCTTTGCATTGTAATAGAAATGGTTTGTTGGAGATCCTGTAGTAAAACTTTAAGTACTATTGTTCTAAAAATGTTTTGTATTGTTCTTAATATTGTTTGGAAATGTTAGGAAAAACATTAATTTTTGGTAAAAAATCCTATTTGTATTTTTAAAACTATAATATGAAATGCAACTGACATAAATATCCCTGTACTTATTTTCCAAATTAAGAAATAAAGGAGAAGATGTAGCTCTGTAGTTAGTGCTTTTCTTTTTTGAGGGTAAAGAGGAGGATTTAGGCTAGCCTCGGACTCCCTGTGATGTCCTTGAACTCTGATGGAATTACAGATGTGCACACATGCAGACTCTTTCACTCTTTTTGAATTCTTTATATACTTTGTAATATTTTGGGTTATAAACATTTTAATTCATTCCTTCCTGTATTTTATTATTTATTTTTATTTGTGTGTGTATGTCAGTGTATACGGCATGTGTATGGATGCCAGAGGCCAGAAGACGGCGCTGCAGCTAGATATGTGTTGGGACCTGTCCAACTATGGCTGCAGGGAACTTCAGTTCTCTCAAAGTCTCTTAACCTCTGATCCATCTCTCCAGCCCCATCCTCCTATATGTTGTAAATGGATGACAGACATCATTTCTAAAATTAAATTTTAGAGTGCACATTATGGTTTCCTTTAGTGTTCAGTGCCTTTACCATCAATATGTATTTCTACTATTGAGTGAATTTATCATAACAATCTAGGCTTTTCTCGTTTTTATTTTTACTTGTGTGTATATTTATGTGAATGTATCCACATGGTTATTGGTTCCTGCAGTGACCAGAAGACTGTGAGGCCTGGAGGTGGAGCTCTATTTTGGTGGTCCCCTCTGTGGGTGCAGGGATGCAAACAGCAGGAAGTGATCCTTACTGCTGAGCCATCTCTCCAGTCCCAGGAAATAGGCTATTTTGAAAGCCTATTAGTAAGCAGCATGTATGTTTTAACATGTGGTGCCTGTTAAAAGACAGGGGCTTACCTGCTGCCTTAGTCTCTCCAGCTTTCTAAAAGCTTTTAACCTCTCAGAAGGGGGAAGTGTAACATAATAGTTTGTGCTTACTGCTTTAGGAGATTGTTATCCCACAGAAGTTCAGAACATAAACTCTAAAGATCTGTGGGTTACTCGTATATAACTGTATACCAGTTTTAGCATTGCTTTGTGATTCCTTAACTCAAGATTGAGACTACTCACTTAATATCATTGTCACGTGAGTCTAAGCTGTAAGGCCATCCATAGTGTTCGTAATTACTGAGAAGATGAGAGATAGTATAATTTTTCAGGCCCTCATTTAAAAGAAAGAAGACTTAGAATTAAGTTTTCTTCAAGGTATCTTTTAAGGAAAACTGGTGATTAAAATCATTCCTTAAAGTATATTACAAACTAGGTAAGTCTGGTATTCATCATAGCTAACATTTTTTTTTAACTGAAGAGTCAGCATAACGTGCTCAAGACCAAGTAAGGGTGGTTTTGCCTTAATGTTTATCTTGCACAAGCTACAGCATCCTTTTACTTTAAAACACTGTTCAGAACCAACATCTCAAGGCTGGGGCTACAGCCTAGAGGGTTAGCACTTCCCTAGTATATTGGAAGTATTTGACTTTGGGTTCAATACCTAGTAGCACCAAGCAACAAAAAATCAGTATCTAATATTTTGTTCTTATGAAAAAACATTTATTTTGTCATATTTACTAGGAATTCAAATTAGTAAAACATAAAGTCTTAATTGTAATTAATACGTGCATTTTATGAGTTATAGCTTTAAAGATATTATGAACTCAGTCTTGTTTTATATATTAATATTTACCTGGTTATCATTTCAGTAAATACAAGGTGGACTGTGCATGCCTCAAGGAAAATCCGGAGTGCCCTGTTTTAAAACGGAGCTCGGAATCCACAGAAAACATCAATAGTGGTTATGAGACCAGAAGAAAAAAAGGAAAAAAGGAGAAAGATATTTCAAAAGAAAAAGATACACAAAATCAGAATGTTACCTTAGATTGTGAAGGAACAAACAACAAAATAAAGAGTCCGGAAACAAAACAGAGAAAGCTTTCTCCACTGAGACTGTCAGTATCAAATAATCAGGTATTGACTCTCCTGATTCTCAAAGAAAGTATTTTAAAGAGGAAAATGTCGTAAACACCTTTTTAAGCATAAAATCATTTAATAGTTTAAATATTTCCAGTACTGGGGATTGAATGTAGGGTCTAACACATGCTTGGCAAGTGCTCTATCCCCAGTCCTGTTCTGCTGCTCACTTTGAGATATGATTTCCTACAATAATAATACCAAATTATTAAACATAACCATGTTAGCCGGGCAATGGTGGCACATGCCTTTAATCCCAGTACTCGGGAGGCAGATCTCTTAATTTGAGGTTTACAAAGTTAGTTCCAGGACAGACTCCAAAGCTACACGGAGAAACCCTGTCTCAAAAAAAAAGCTAGAGAAAGAAACAACCAGATTGACAGATCCTTATGGAGTTGAACATTTTCCTAAAACTGGGTAATTAAAGACATTCCAGATAGACTGGGTGTTTGTTGTTTCTTTGAGACTGTATCTCACTCTGAGGCTAGGAATTCACTACACAGACCAGACTAGCCTTGCCCTCAGATTTGTCTACCTTTGCCCATAGAGTACAACATTAAAGGTGTGTGCCACATTTAATTAAATCAAGCAGTGGAGATTGCTGAAAATTTGTTTTGGAATAAATACCACAAAACCACCCCACTATATTTGATAGAAACTTCATAAAACAAAATTGCTTGTGTGAGTTTGATAACTTTGTTTAGAAATTCAGATTTTAATGGGGGTTATTTCACATATTGAATTGTGGTTAAAAGATACAGTGTTTAATTCCTATTTTATAGACTGAGTAACCATTTCCATAAATAAGTCATTTCTGTTTTTCAGGAACCAGATTTTATTGATGATATGGAAGAAAAAACTCCTATTACCAATGAAGTAGAAATGGAATCTGAGGAGCAAATTGCAGAAAGAAAAAGGAAGATGGTGAGTTGGGAAGCTAGTGGCTGTTTGTGGTACCTTGGGCTGGATCAGCTGCTCTTCTACAAGCTAACTACTTCTACACACTTCACGTTAGCAAATTTGGGACTGAGCATTTTTATTTGGCTTTGCCATTTTACCTCTTTTTGTATTTTTAACTCACTTTTTTTGGGCATTTAATAATGTATACCACCTTTAAAAAATAACATTTTTAAAGCCAAGAATTTTTAATAAATGTAATACCATGATTATTACTCAGTATGTATTTTCATTAGCTAAATGTATTACTTCTTTTTATGGTTTAAGACAGAAACAGGGGCTGGAGAGATGGCTCAGTGGTTAAGAGCACTAACTGCTCTTCCAGAGGTCTTGAGTTCAATTCCCAGCAACCACATGGCTCAGTGAACCAGTGGCTCACAACCATCCATAATGAAATCTGGTGCCCTCTTCTGGTCTGAAGGAATACATGCAGACACAACACTGTACACATAATAAATATAAAAAAAAAAACTGTTTTAAAAAAAGACAGAAACAGAACTTCATGCTTTGTATTAATCCTAAGTCGGATAAATGACTTAGCAAAAACTTCAAGTTTCTTTAGTAGCCATTGCATCTGTATTCTCACATTGTAATCATAAATGGAAGCTCTATCTCCCTCATGATTTATCTGCAAATGTCATGATTTAGACATAAATGTAGAACAAGAAATTGTAAATCAGTTTTCATAGCAGAATGTGGTGACTCACACCTGTAGTCTCAAGAATTTGCAGGAATGAAGCATTAAGATTACCATGAGGTGCGTAGATAAGTAAATGCCAGGGCTGGGGAATAGTTTGGTAAAATAGCACTTGCATAGCATGTTAGGGCCTGGGTTGATCTGATACTCCCCCCCCCCCCCACACACACACATAAATGGTTAATAATGGCAGTTAACTTTCAATACAATTTCTGGCTGAAGAATTGAAAAGTAACTTTACAAACAATAATGGCCTTAGTGTAGGTTTCCCACATTCTTTTATGTTTGTTGATCTTGGAGTTTTCATACTTTTTATTCCATGGGATCTTATTTGTTACATATAACTTGAGTGGGGATATTGGATCTTTGTAGACTTTTAAAAATCATGATGGTGGTCATCCTCAACTGATTGCTAACACCTGCATTGTGAAACAACAGAGAACAGTTTCATAGCTTCAGGTAAATAAGGGTGAAAGACTGGAAAAGGTTGATTCCTACATCCAAAGGGATTGTCACAAACTTTTTTAAAGATTCAATTATTCCTTAAATTACTTGTGCTTAAATTACCTATGGCCTGTGTGTGTGCACACACTCATTTTTGCTTGCATGTATATATGTACACTGCATGCATGCCTGATGCCATCGGTGGTCAGAAGAGTACTTTCAGCTCCTTTGAAACTGGAGTTAAGAATGGTTGTGAGCCATGTGGATGCCAGGAACTAAACCCAGGTCTTTTTGATGAGCAACAAATTCGCGTAACCTCTGAGCCAGCTCTCCAGTATTTTCAGTATTGTTCATTCCCCAACTGGTGCACCTTTGAATTTGTATTTCTGTAGAAGCTTTGGATCAGTTTAAAGTATGGGTTTTGGGGGGACTTAATACAGGAGGAACGTTTTATTGACTTTAAGAACTATAATAGGCAGCTGGTAATAGGAGTAGATGCCTGTAGTCTCAACATTTGGGATGTGGATGATGGATGTTTAGGAGTTCAAGATCATCCTCGACTACATAATAAGTTTGAGGACAGCCTGGTGTCTCTCTCCCACAAATACATACAGCAAGGACTTTGGGAAAAATAAGATGGCACTGGAGACTTTAATATACAGATTGCATTTTTATCATTATGGTGCTACTTTTAAAAGGCCAATCAAGCCGTGCATGATGGTACATGTCTTTAATCCTAAGAGAAGTAGAGGCAGATGGGTCTCGAGTTTGAGGCTTAATTCTAACTGAAGCACTACTTTGATGTTTAGTTTATTGATGTAAATAGGTCCCTAAATAATTAATATGGTTTTTCTTCTCAACGTCTTATTTGACTTGGGAAAAAAATAATTTTGTAGACGCTATCATTTATACTGGTTATATTAATACCAGCATTTGGGTAGAAGAGAGCAAATGGAAAAGTGGCAGCTTACAAAGGAAGTAAAGTACAGATGGTAGCAATACTTCTGAGAAATTTGTCAAACTGATGAAATTTCTCTCATGCAAGGCAGTCTTAAGAACATTATGGGATTCATTAGGAACTACTCGTTAATATCTTTCATTTACCATACCTGGATAAAGAGGAATCAGTAATTCTTTCCTCCAAGACAAATTCCGTGTAATCTTTTGTAGTAAGATTTTAGCAAAACAGAATTGTTTTGATTTTTACCTATATAAATAATACCGTGCTCAGTTTTAGTAAGTATATTGGTATGCGAGAGCATACTGTGGTGTCTTTTACTATGTGACTATAACTGCCTGGAATCCTTTGCCTCGCGATGCCTATAATAGTCAAACAGCTTAAATTTGGAATCCATGGAAGTTGACTCAAGAATCTGATAATCAGTGAAGTTAGGAGATTTCGAGACTTGTGTGATCCTTCACAGCACAACTACTCATACCCTTTATCAAAGACTGGTCCTCCTTGACTTGAGTATGCAGCTTCAGGAAGGACAAATTCACATGGAACTGCATTGGTGTGGGAGGGAAGGGACATTAGGCTAGGCATCCAGGTAAGTCTAATCAACTCTGGTGATCAGTGGGGTGACAGATAACGTTCATGGAATAAACATAAACTTCTTCTTTATTAGATTTAAAAAAAAAAATACCAATCCAAATTCCCACCCCACCCCCATCTAATCCTATGAGAGGGTAAGGCACTTTGCTTTGTGGAAAGTCCAAGGCCCTCTCTACTATATCTAGGCTGAGCAAGGCATACATCCATAGAGAATAGGATCCCCAAAACTAGTACGTGCAGTAGAGATAAATCCCAGTGCCACTGCCAGTGGCCCCTCAGTCTGCCCCTGCCATACAACTGTCAACCGCATTCAGAGGGACTAGTTTGGTCCTATGCTGGTTCCTTCCCAGTCCAGCTGGAGTTGGTGAGCTCCCATTAGCTCAGGTGAACTGTCTCAGTGGGTGAACCCATCATGGTCTTGACCTCTTTGCTCATATTCTCACTCCTTCCATTCTTCAACTGGACCTTGGGAGCTCAGTCCAGTGCTCCAATGTGGGTCTCTGCCTCTGTTTCCATCTGTTGTTGGACAAAGGTTCTATGGTGATATTTAAGATAATCATCAGCGTGACTACAGGGCAAGGCCAATTTGGGCACCCTCTCTTCTATTGCTTAGCTGGGGTCATCCTTCTGGATTCCTGGGAATTTTTCTAGAACCAAGTTTCTTGCTCACCCCATAATGGCTCCCTCAATCAAGATATCTATTTCCTTGCTCTCATAGCTGTTCTTTCTCCATCTCAACTATCCCATTCCCTCAAGTTCTCAACCCTCCCCTTCTTCCCTCCTCTTCCCCTTCTAGCCTTCCTTCCCCCCACCCTCGTGCTCCCAATTTTGTCAGGCGATCTTGTCTGTTTCCAATTTCCAGGTGTGTCTATATATGTTTTTTCTTTTTAGGATTATGAACTATAGGCTTAATGTCCTTTGTTTATAGCTAGTATCCACTTATGAATGAGTATATACCATATTCATCTTTTTGGGTCTGGGTTATCTCACTCAGGATAGAAACATAAACTTCTTATGAGAACTTGTTTGTCATAACCCCAGCTGCTAAGGTAGAAAAGAGTACTTGGCTTTTAGAATAGAAGCATCCTAGTCATCTTAAATACGAGCCATTTAGAAAAGATAGATCATGAGTATAAGGTAAATGAAACTTATTCACAGCCGAGCTAAGGTTTGTAGGCTTTGCCTAGAATTATGCATGATTATCAGTTTTCTGATGTTTCCTATAGAATGTATTTCATAGACATCTAATTTGATGTCTGTGAAAAAGTATGTTGCCACTTAGAAATTCTATTGTTAAGCCTTCTCTGCACTTGAATACCTTGCAAATTTTGGGGTGCATGATGACTCTTATGGAATTCCTAGTTCTGAAGCATGTAGAAGTGATTTAACTTAGAAAAAACAGGTTAGAAGGTACCAAATTTTATTATTAAAGTATGAAAGCAAATTTGTTGCCAGAAGTATAAGGGATTTCACATCCTCACTCACCACTGCTTTCTCTTTATGACTAAACTAACTTGACTAATTCTTGATTAGTAATCATCTTTGTTAAAATGATACGGTCAAACTGAATACGTTTATTTTTATAGTCTGTCCAAACAAAATGAGGTGGTTATGGCTTAGCTGCCTTGTAATAAATACTCAAAATCTTTAAATGCTTCAAATTAATACCTCTTCACACAGCAGTGACCTATGCTTTATACAATGTAATTATTACTCATTTAAGAAAAATATAAGTGCTTGATACATAGGTAGGGTTTACTTATGTAAAAACTAGGTGGATAGAGAAGGCAGAGCAGCTCTCATATGGAGAATGGGCTTAGTAAATCTGAATGTCAATTAACGGGCTGTTAGGGTGTGTTGAATTGTGTGATAGAGGAAATGGGAAAACCATGCAACAATGCTTGCTACTTCGGAATGACTTTTATTCATAATAATCTGTCATCTTTAAAGTTCATTTATCAGTTCTAATTGCTGTCTAAAGGGGGTTTGAGGAAGCTTCTATTTCTAAAATAAGGGGTCTTTTTCTTTTTAGGACCATTTGGTAGGTGCTCTCTGGTTTCATCTTCTGCCTCTTACAGGCAGTTTTGTGTTTCTCAGTTCTGGAATTAGGGATATTTTACTATTGGAATATATTCAGCCCCTGGACTCTAACACTGTAAGGCTGCAGAGCTGTGCTTTCCCAAGCAGGAATATTGCTCTTGAGGAGGATTTTTGTTTCAGAAAAGGCACATACTTACAAGGTAAAAATGCACATCAAGAGCAACATACATTTATTCTAACACCAAGTTTACCTTACTTATGTTGCTCAGACTCAAGGCTTATTTTCAGTTGTTTCAAATGAGTTACAGCTTCCACGGTGCAATTAATTTTCCATAGCAAGATGGCTCAGTTGGTGAAGGCATATGCTGCCAACCCAATGACTCTGGATGCAACTGCCAGGACCCACATTGTAGAAGTAGAGAAGTGACTCCAAGGTGCCCTTCAGCATGTTGGGATGTATACCACTCCTACCCACTCCCCACCCACTCCCCACGGATAAACTAAAAATTTTGAATTCACACCCAAGTGGAAAGAGATATGAAACAGATTATTATTTTCTTCTGCTTACAAGAAATTGTAATAGTGAGATATAATATACTAAGAAATATCCCAAGAATAGTATATAGGCAGGTCATGTGGAATACCCCACACACTCTAGCTAACACCTAACACTCCAGCGTAACAGTATATCAGATCCAGTTGTGAATCGGAACCTGTCGGTTTCCCAGCTCACAGATAATGAAGTAGCTTTGGACTCAGATAGGGTCATGGCTTGTATCACAGTTCTATACTACAACCATTAGAAGCTATACAGGTTATGCTAGGGTTATTTAGAGTGTCCAGTATCTGTCTCCTCACCAGCTCCAGTTCCCTATAAGCTATATCAGGTTTGAGTTAACATACTTTTCAGAGATGCATCAGATACAGTGGTGAGTATAAAAGCTGAATGAACCTGAGCTGGGCATGGTGGCCTTTAATTGCAGCACCTAGGAGGCAGAGGCAGGCAGGTCTCTGTGAGTTCAAGACCATACTGATCTAGTATTGAGTCTTCAGCTACATAGAAAGACCCCATCTTTTAAAATAAATATCTGCTAGTGATTTTTATTCATTTAGCCAATCATTTATTCTCAAATATTTGCAGAATTTTAAGATAAATCTTAAGTTATTAGGAATTTGTTTAGTACTTTCAATTTTATTGCTATATAATAAACACATAAAAATGTGGTTAAGACTCATGCTTTGTGTACCTACATACATGTGCACTTTTGTTCCCTTGGTAGTATGTATGTAATGTGACATATTTTAGAAGGGCTTAACCACTAAAGATGAGGAACCACTTCTAAAAGGTTCTGTTTAATCAGCATGTAGTCACACTAATTTTAAGGAAGTCCAAACTTCACAGAGTCTAGCTCTTTTCATCATACAGTTTTATCTTGGGTCCTCAATCTCACAATCCAAAAGAAGGAAATACTGGATTATGTCAAAGAAATCCGAAGTTCTAGGATAATTATAATAAATAAAATGTCTTCCTTGCCTATCTACCTAGAGTTATTCACACATAAAAGGTCTTGAGCATCAGTGGTCTGCAGGAGGCCCTGCTGTCCATTTGTTGCTTTCATTGGCTAATGAATAAAGAAACTGCCTTGGCCTAGTTGATAGGGCAGAACTTAGGTAGGCGGGGAAGACAGAACTGAATGCTGGGAGGAAGAAAGGAGAGATGCCATGGAGCTGCCAGAGACAGACTGCCGAATCTTTTCCAGTAAGCCACTGCCATGTGGCAATATACAGATTAATAGAAGTGGGTTAAATCAAGATGTGAGAGACAATAAGAGGCTAGAGATAATGGGCCAAGCAGCGACTTAATTAACACAATTTCTGTGTGGTTATTTTGGGGCTAAGCTAGCCGGGTGGCCTGGAAAAGCAAGCGGGCCCTCTCCCTACAACAGTTGGCACCCAATGTGGGTAACGACATCCACATAAAAACCTGAGGAAGCTTGGAAATGAATTCTAGAAAAAAAATACAGATTTTAACACAACTTTTTGCTGTTTGCCGGCAGCATGCCACAGCTCCTTTAAGAGAGATTTTCCCGATTTGAGAATTCTTACTGCTTGCTTCTGTAGAGGGCTTGAGTTCATTGCCCAACACCTAAATCCATGCCTCATGACGGCCTGTAACTCCAGATTTTGGAGATCACATGCCCCTTTCTGGCCTCCAAGGACTATGTGCATAGTCCACAGAAACGCACACAGGCAAACACACACAAAAATTTATAAAGACAGTTTTTTGTAAACAAGCTGGTTTCTTCTGAAAAAATATTTTCCCTATGTTTTAAAAGCATTTTTGAGAAGAAGCAATTATGGTAGCTAAAGTGTCCTTCCCACCAGGTTCAATAGGTGAGGTAATTTTAAGAATTACTTTTGTGAAGTCTAGATTTCTAAATAAAACTTTTTAGAAATAGAGGTCTTTATGGGGGATTTAAAGGAATTAGTAAGGTAGAGACAGAAAATTGTCTAAGGGTTCTGGTTAAGAGCGCAAACCTTTGCCAGGCCCTCTGCTCAAGGCTCTGGGTTTTGCTTTTAATGTTCTCTCCCCAGAGAACCAAACTCTTCTGTCCCCTCAGCCCTTGACGTGTAAGGAAGGAAGAGCAGGAGGTGGAGACATGCCTTCAAAGAATTGTCACAGAGGGCACGAGGGCGAAAGGGGAAAGTAGAGTAAACATTTATGAATGCCTGCTATCTTTGAAGTATTGTTTCAAAGCTCCACGTTTTCTATTGAAACTCAGTAACCATCCAATGAAGTGTTGAGCGTTGTATGAGCTCTTACAGTCTCAGAAACATCAAAACTAACCTGCCAGGGTGACAGCGATTCACTAAAAATTAAGACTTTGCCACATTATAACAATACATTGACTCCTTAAGTGCATTTGAGTTTTTCTTCAACATACTGATTCCTTAGGGATTTTCAGTGTTTTTTTTTTTAAAGGCAGACATATCTTTAATATATTTTAATAAATTTAAAATTTTAATTTTTTTGGTTTGGTAAAAGAAGGAAGTTTATTGTTTGTTTTTTAAGGCTTGTTTGCTCTATTGTTCTTTTGTGGCATACACTCATAAAAACAGTTCACTGTGATGAAGTTTGAGATTCATACACATGCTGACTAGTAGTAAATGTTCCTCCATCCTACCAAAAATTGATTTGTTATGCTAACAGTATCACAGCAGTTTTTAAAATCTGTCATGAACAATTGACATTTAGAATTTTTCCTTTGGAATAATGATATTATTTACTTCAAATTTAAATTCCATAGACAAGAGAAGAAAGGAAAATGGAAGCAATTTTGCAAGCTTTTGCCAGACTTGAAAAAAGAGAGAAGAGAAGAGAACAAGCTTTGGAAAGGATCAGCACAGCCAAGACAGAAGTTAAGCCTGAGTGTAAAGAACCACAGATTATCACTGATGTTGAAGTTCTCCAGGTACCGTTACTTAGGTTTACCTTTATTTTCAGAGTTAAGTGCCTTAAAGTAGCTTCTACACAGTAGAGTTACATCTACAAAAATTATGTCTGTATACTTGCATACCATTTGCATATATGTGGAGGCCAGAGAGCAACTCTGAGTCAGTTCGTCTCCTTGGTCATTGTGGATTTCTGGGGCTCAGTGCCGGTCTTCAGACTTATGCACATGTGCTTTACCTGCTGAACGATCTCCCCAGCCCACAGATTTTAAATAAAATCCAATATTAGCCTTCTAAATCATTTTCAAACCTTATGGAAAATTTAGACTTGAAACAAGAATATATTTGCCTTGCTTTGAAGTAAAAAAGTGATGAATTATTTTGGTTTGTTATCAGAAGCTGGCTAATCCACTAAAGCTGCTACATGCCTGCAGACTTTAACCTGGTCCCCAGCACCTGTGTGGGGGTGGAGAGAACCAACTCCCACAGACTGCCCTCTTACACGCACACAGAAAATAGTCTGTATAGCCCAGGCTGGCCTTGAGCTCAGACACCCACCTGCCTCTGACTCCCAAGTATTGCTAGGATTAAAGGTATGGAACACTACCATCCAGCCAAAAATACTTAATTTTTAAAAAAAGATTCTGGAAAGCTAGCATTTAAAATAGATAATGCCATAATTAAAACTAAACGTATCTCTAAGTCATCAAAAGTGCCACTATTGTATTTTTAACTAGGAACAAGTAAAAGAAGAAACTGCTATCAAGCCAACCCCTGCCAGAGTGAATAGAACTAAGCAGAGAAAAAGCTTTTCCCGCAGTAGGACTCACATTGGACAGCAGCGTCGGAGACACAGGACCGTCAGCATGTGTTCAGACATACAGCCCTCTTCTCCTGACATTGAAGTTACGTCACAACAGAATGAGGTTGAAAACACTGTACTTGCTGTGGAGCCAGAAACCGAAACTGCAGTAGCAGAAATAATTACTGAGGCGGAAATCCCAGCACTTAATAAATGTCCCACAAAGTACCCCAAAACAAAGAAGGTATGACTCATAATGATAGTAAGAGCCATTTGCAACAAGCGTCTCTTAACTTGAAGAACTGTCTTAAAAATTCAATTTACATCTTACACTTGTACATATTTGATTCAGAACTAGAAGTACCAAATTGTCAAGAGCATTAGTAGTTTGTATTATGAAGATTAAAGATAAAAACCTTTAGTATTGCAGTTAATGATTTCGCTAAATAAGCTTGTCTATCAACGTATAAAATACTCACTTAAACATACCTCCTCTCTCCCCCACCTACGGGTCTAATCCAGGGCCTTGGAAGGATAGGTAAGCCCTCACTCTATCCCAGAGCCACACGCCCAGCCCTGCTCCACTGTCCATTTTACTACTTCCTATGTAGGTAGATGTGACGTACGAAGAATGTGGTATTGGTATTGGTCTGCTCTTCTGTGGGGCCAGAGAAGAAGTTGCAGGAGTCAGTTCCAGGCATGGTAGCAAAGCACCCGTGCCCACTGAGCCATCTCACTCTGGCTCACTTGTTTATAAGGAAGATTTTTTAGATCAAATCATTAATAGAAATCTTTGGAAAATTATAGGAGTTAGTGAAAAAATTTATGGAAAACTGCTCACAGAATTTGATCAACTTGAACTTTTCAGCTGAAAAGTAACAGTGCAATGTTAGGGGCTACTATTTTTCTCTAAATGACAGCATACAGGGATAGGTGACTTAAGCCATAAATGTACTTATCTTGGAACTTTTTTTGTCTTTTTTTAACCTAATTTCACACAGTTTGTAGGCAGGCTGTTAATGAAAAGTATGGTTGATGTATTCTGGTATGAGATCAAGATTATACATCAGTGGCAGACTCTACTTTCCTTGTCAGAGAGTCAGAGGGTTTGTTAGCGACATCAATAATGTCTCATTTACAGCTTGTGTGCCACAAACATTAAACAAGCAAGTGTTTTTAACCAACATTTGGAAGGAGCAAACTTTTTTTTTACAATAAAAAACGAGTTTTTAAACATTTTTCAACTACAAATATCACATTTTATATGTATTAAATATATTTATTAAAAGCAAATTGTTGGCAGTGATATGTGTTTATTTACAGCACATTTTATCATTCTGTCTAATATACATAGAATAGCATAGTCCTACAAAGACACATAGAAAAAATTCTAAGAAAAGGAAGAGGGAAAGGATCCAAAAATGCTTTGGAAGGTAGGCCATTTGTATGTGTATGAATATGTAATACTTGTTCTAGAATTTACATTTAAGCTATGAAATTATAAACTCCAACAGCAAAAGCTAATGTTACTAACCAACTTTTGTTGTTGTTGTTTTAACAGTAAGGAGGTTATTAGTGTTCAGGACCAGGTATATTTTAGGGAGTCAGGAGAGACTAGATTGTGAGGACTGGGGTGTGTCTCAGTGGAAAAGCACTTGCCTAAGCATTTCCAACAAAATAACCACCACCAAGACTGAATTATGTCCATGGGGGATTTCAAACTTCTTAATGACCCAATGATTGTCAATGCGGACATGCTTCTTTTATCCAGGCAACTGTGACATGCACCTTGTTTAGAAATGCACAGCTTGAAAAACAGACTTTCCTAACAAACCACAGTCTCGTGTAAGATATAAAGCAACAGGCCTGCATTATTTGTGGTACTCACTGGTATCTCCTAGATTTGCTATATCACAAAACAAAAACAAACAAACAAAAACAGAAAGAAAGGGGGAAAAAAAGGCTGGCTGGCTAGGTGCTTACTATATGTAGCCCAGGCTGGCCTCAAACTGTGCCAGTCCTCCTGACTCAGTCTGGGATATAGGTGGTACACCACCATGACCTGCCAAAAATTAGTGTCTTTTTGTAATATAAATTTTCTACATGTATTCATGTATTTTATCCCTATAAAACATTATGTAATAATCCTTAAGATAACAGTAAATGAGAAAATGAAAATACTGATAGTGGGGTTTATTTTTTACCACATAATATGAATAATTCTTGTTAAAGATTATTACTAAAATTGTGTGTGTGTGTGTGTGTGTCTGTCTGTGGGGTATATGCACATGAGTGCAGGTACCCATGTAGGCCAGAGTGTCAGATCCTCTGGAGCTGGAGTTATGGGCGGTTGTGAGCCACCTGATAGGGTGCTGGGAACCGAACTTGGGTCCTCTCTGAAAGAGCAGTACATGCTCTTAACCGCTGAGCCATCTCTCCAGCCCCATAACATGAATAATGTAAATTACCCAACTTATCGTCTTAGACGATGTGCCAATATCTAATTTGATATTAGAATATTCTGTAGTGGAATCTGTGCAATTACTATATAGTGATCCAAATGTTTCTGTTCTCTAGCACTTGGTCAATGAATGGTTAAGTGAGAAGAATGAGAAGACAGGAAAACCTTCAGACAGCCTTTCAGAAAGGCCTCTGCGCATAACTACAGATCCAGAGGTGTTAGCTACACAGCTCAATTCTTTGCCAGGTCTCACTTACAGCCCCCATGTATACTCTACTCCTAAGCATTATATTAGATTTACATCACCATTCCTTTCGGAAAAAAAGAGAAGAAAAGAAACTACTGAAAACATTTCTGGCTCATGCAAAAAGGTAAACTTTTCTTTGGATATAAAAATCTAGGAGAAGCCAAATGCAAATTTCAGTCCTTACTACAGCTCCTCACAATGAAATGCTTTTGTGATTGGCTTTGCATTTTATAGGCTATATAAATAGCTAAAAACTGATTCTTATTTATTTTTTGTTTTATTCAGCGATGGTTGAAACAAGCCCTAGAAGAAGAAAATTCAACAATTTTACATAAATATCATTTACCTTGTCAGGAAGGATCCAGAAGTCCTATAGTTAATGGTGAAAATAAAAGTCCACTACTGTTAAATGACAGCTGTTCCCTCCCAGGTAGTGTTTCTTTCGGTGGTGTTTTAGTGTGAGGAATTGTGGCAGGGACAGCTGTAGTTTTGTGACAGGCAGTCTATTCACTGCTGTGAACGTTAGAAAAGAAGCCTGCTGCTATGGGCTTCCTCTTTCTGTTCAACAGACCTTTGCATGTATACAGACAAAACCGTGGTTGGAGTTCAGTGTGGGGCTAGGTGCTTTCCCATGGGTTCAGAAGGACAGACATCAGTTACAGTAACATTAGTACTTAATGATAAAGCCTTTTTTTGTGACTTCTAGGTTTATAGGCTTCTATTTGCTAATACTGAAATTCTTGGAAACTTAAGGAAGATGTCATGTTAGTATGTTTTTAAGAACACTAGTTTTGGGGTCAAAGCCATTTGTAATTACTGTTACTTATCTTATAGCAAGTCCCAGCAGTATGGTTTCTTATAGATTATTATTTCACCAACAGATTTAACTACACCACTAAAAAAAAGAAGACTTTATCAATTGCTAGATCCTGCTTATTCAGAAAGTTCTACCCCTACTCCTTCACCGTATGCTACACCAACTCACACAGACATCACTCCTGTGGACCCAGCATTTGCGACTCCTCCACGGATCAAATCAGATGACGAAACTTACAGAAATGGTTATAAACCCATATATTCACCAGTGACCCCAGTAACTCCTGGCACACCAGGAAACACAATGCATTTTGAGGTGAGACATTTGAATGGGGTGAGTGCAGGAGGAATGTCCATTCCTGGGAATGAATGTTATCGAACTTTGGCAAATCCCTGTCCCTGCTTTGTTAACTAGTGTGGTGAGAAACTAAGAGAAAATTGGGAACCTACATTTATATAAATTTAAACATTTTTATTTGTGCCACAATGAGAATTTTTTTGTAATGTGTGTATCAAATTGACCTAAAAGCAAGTGTCTTCAACAAGGTTTAAATCTAAAACCCGTGCACCAGTCTTTTCAACTTTTCATGTCTACAAACTGTATTATTGTATTTTAATTTCTAACTTTGCTCATTACTTTTATGTAGAATATTTCCTCCCCAGAAAGTTCTCCAGAAATAAAGAGACACACTTATAGCCAAGAGGTAAGGAATTATCAAAAAACCATTTGCTGATTTTCTCTAATATTATTTTGCTTAAATTCCTGTTAGATAGTAAATTGTCCCTAAACGGCATTGTGTGATTCCCCTATGTCCTACCACCAACAGGGATATGATCGATCTTCAACCATGCTAACGTTGGCGCCTTTTAGAAATTCCAATTTAACTGAACTGGGCCTTCAAGAAATAAAAACTATTGGATATACCAGCCCTAGGAGTAGGACTGAAATCAGCAGGCCTTGCCCAGGGGAAAAAGAATCTGTGTCAGACCTTCAACTGGGACTCGATGCAGTCGAGCCAGCTGCCTTACAAAAAACCATGGAAATACCAGCCCATGACAGGACTGAGCCCAACAGCCAACTGGACTCCACCCACTCTGGGCGAGGGCCAATGTATTCTTCCTGGGTTAAGAGTCCTGACAGAACAGGAGTTAACTTCTCAGTTAACTCCAATTTGAGGGACTTGACACCCTCTCATCAGTTGGAGATTGGAGGCGGCTTCCGAATAAGTGAGTCAAAGTGCCTGATGCAGGATGACACTAGAGGCATGTTCATGGAAACAGCTGTCTTTTGTACTTCTGAAGATGGGCTTGTCTCTGGTTTCGGACGAACTGTTAATGACAATTTGATCGACGGGAGTTCCACACCCCAGAATCCACCACAAAAGAAAAAGGTTATAATTTAACAATTTATAGTACTTTGAATGGGTTCTTCCTCAGTGTTCCTAAGGGTGTATTGGTAGTTACGGCGTTGTATGAGGCATTTGTAATTTGGTTATGTAAGTTAAGGTGTTTTGTGTGTGTGTGTGTGTGTGTGTGTGTACATTTTTTTAAAGCTTCTTATAAATAATTTGATGTTCCTAAGAAAGTAAAAATTATAGTTATATGAAACTTCTAATAAGAAATGTAGTTTGAGGTAAAAGACTCAAGGTAATTTCTTTCATAAAACAAATAACCTTTAAAAAAATAAACCAAAGCCGGGCGGTGGTGGCGCACGCCTTTAATCCCAGCATCTGGGAAGCAGAGGCAGGTGGATCTCTGTGAGTTCGAGACCAGCCTGGTCTACAAGAGCTAGTTCCAGGACAGGCTCCAAAACCACAGAGAAACCCTGTCTCGAAAAACCAAAAAATAAATAAATAAATAATAATAATAAAATAAAAAAATAAACCAAAGACCAAAACAATAGGTAGATAATTGTTCTTATTTCTCTTATTTTACATTGAGCAGGCAGCCTTGGAGAGAAGAAATGCCTCTTCACCATCTCATAATACTTACAGTGTTTAGGCCATGGATGTAAGAGTGCTTTGGAAAGTATGATACTGTTTGATAAGATTCTATCTTAATACACAAGTTCCTAATTTTGAGACAGAATGCCTTATTTTGCAAGAATGGGAGAAAACACACTTATTTGTTAAGTAACTGATGTATAAGTCAACGCATTTTAGTGATATGTGCTTTTAATTTTTATAACAGAGTCCAGTTGGCAACTTTGTGGGAAGCAATGTAGTATAGTGGAAAGAGCACGGGCTTTCAAATAAGACCTAGGTTCGAATCCCGGCTCCAACACTCACCAGCTGTGTGACCTGGAGTGAGTGAGTTACTCAATTTCCTCATCTGTAAAATGGGGATGATAATATACCTATTTCTTAGGGTTGTTGTGAGGATTAAATGAGATAATGCATATAAATCATCTATATACCATGCCTGGCATATAGTAGGCATTTAATAATTGTTAATTATTTATGGAAAATTCAATTATTTTTACATAATTTTCCTAATATAAATGTTACAGTATCCTTTTTAAAATTGATTGATATACAGCACAAGAATAAAAGATTTACTTTTTTTTTTCCTTGTTTAAGGTTTCTCTGTTAGAATACCGTAAGAGACAACGGGAAGCTAGGAAAAGTGGTTCTAAGACAGAAAACTTGGCTTTGATTAGTGTATCACCTCACACAAGTGGGAACCTGGGCAACAGTGGCGATGGGTGTGTCCACGGCAGTGAAAACAGCGAGCAGGGAGAAAACCAGGCCAGCTTGCCTTTGCCACCGCCAACTGCCACTTGCAATGCCTCTTGTGAAGAGAGCGGCAGTACCTGTCCTGTTAAAGACGCCAATGCCAATGAGAAGAAAGACCCAGAAGTTCAGTGGTAAGCCCTTCCAAAATGTGCCACTGTGAAGGAGGAAAAAAAAGGTTAAGAGAGTTACTCCTCCTGGTTGTTTATTGTCATGACCTGGAAAGATGTAAATATTCCTTTCTGCAGAAGTCGCCATCCTACACAGGTTTCTTTCTTTACATCCCTACCAGTTACCTCTGCAATGTAGCTTCTCACTACAGTATTTTTGCTCCCTTTGTTAAACTGACATGACCTTATAAATGTTAACACAGTATTTCCAACATACCTTCCTTTTTACCAAGAAATTGCCAAAGACTAATGTTAGTCTAATTTCAAGTAAACACGAATAAAAATTTCAGTTTGGAGTGTGGTTAACAATGAGACAGCTTTTCTTCTCAAAGCTTAATACCAAGGTGCTGTCCCTTCATCTAAAGGACATTTCATTCATCAAGAGACAGAAAGTATCATCTAGGTGGCAGCAGCATCTCTGACCTGAGGATGTGTTTTATCTTAAAGGACCGCCTCCACTTCAGTGGAACAAGTGAGAGAACGGAGCTACCAGCGAGCATTGCTGCTCAGTGACCACCGCAGAGATAAAGACAGTGGTGAGCATGCTTGCTTCTTCTCTGCCAAGTGCAGCTGACTGTCCCCTGTTCTCTGTTAGCACTAATGCTCTCTCTGGGTCTGCTCTGCTTCATCTCCAGGGGGAGAATCACCATGTGTCTCATGTTCACCGAGTCATGTTCAGTCTTCACCTTCATCTCATTCAAATCACATTCCCCCGGTACACGCTAAGAGCCTAGTCCCTTCTTTGAGTGAACTTATAGCAGGTCAGTAAGTAGATAACTTTAAGGTACTTTGTAGTTAGAAAGAAGCTATACACAGCAAGCACTGTGTGTCTGCATGGGAGGAACTATTTGTCTTGTAATCTTTTGTTTACTGTAGGTTTCTTCTGCTTTACAGATCCCGATCCTGAAAATCCAGAACCCACAACTATGAGTGAATGTCCATCCCCTGACACTTCTCAGAGCCCATCAAAAATGAGCAAGGTAATAACAATGACCTTTAAATCAGACTTTTTTCCTGCTATATCAAGTATTAGTTTATGTCTTCTATACCCTTCCTGTTTATCATTCTTATGCTCAACTGTGACAAACAGCTCTAGCTCAACATTGCAGTGTTTACTCCTCTTTTCATGGGAAACAATTTTATGACCTGCCACTCAGCACTCCACAAACAAAAGCTCAGGTGATAGTCAAAAGGAAGGCTGAGCCAATGTGTGTATACCGTTGTAAACTAAAGGTGAGGGATCTGAGTGCTTTGAACTTTTAAATTAAAAGATCGTAGGCATTTAGATAATTTTATACTGGTGTCACTCTTATAAAGTTAAAAAAGTATTAAAAGTCTAAATGGTACGTTTTATGAACAATTTTTATTTATCCAAAGCAGTTTATCTTTAGTCGGGTCAAGAAATTGGAGTTATGAAATTAAAACTTGCTGAGTTTTAAGGTTGTCGAGAGACACCTCTTGGTTTGAAGAAGAAAAGGCAAATTAAAGACCATTAATTCATCAAAATTGAAAGAATTCAGTTTAAGCTAACTCACTGTAAGAACGTACAAAATGTACTCAGAAACCCTCGCCTTTCACTGTCATGGGCCTCTGAACTTGTCATGTTGACAGTTTCCTGCCCTCTTTTAAAATATAGTAAGCAGTGAGAGTGAACTTCAAGGTACTTTATATATTTTTAAAATTTACATAAACAAAACATGTGATTTGTTTTTTTTTTTTTTCTTCATAGCCTAGTTCACCGGGGCCGATAAATCCTGCTCCATCACATGGGAAAATACTCACAAAACCAGATTCCCACTGGGAGGCAACAGTCATTGTGTCAGAAGCTGAGAACAGCGCTCACCTCAAAACAGAGGTCCAGCAGAAACAGCTGTCAAACAACACCCCAGCACTTTCCAAGAACCATCCTCCTCAGGCCCATGTTCGGAATGCAAACGAGCAACTTCCACAAAAGCTGCCTTCTGCACCAACAAAGTTGCACTGTCCTCCATCACCTCACATAGAAAACCCTGCCAAGTCCTGCACGCCTCACACAGCTGTGCAGCATGGTCACCTCTCACCAAAGCCTCCTTCTCAGCACTTAGGGTCTCCCTTCAGGCCTCACCATTCACAGTCACCTCAAGTTGGAACCCCTCAGCGAGAGACTCAGAGGAATTTTTATCCAGCAGCACAGAACCTTCAAGCCAATACTCAGCAGGCAACTTCTGGAGCATTATTTACACAGACACCCTCAGGACAATCTTCAGCAACATACAGTCAGTTTAACCAACAAAGTCTCAACAGCACGGCACCGCCCCCTCCGCCCCCTCCGCCTCCTTCATCATACTATCAAAACCAGCAGCCCTCTGCAAACTTTCAGAATTATAATCAGCTAAAAGGTAGTCTTTCCCAACAAACTGTGTTTACATCTGGACCAAATCAAGTACTTCCTGGCACCGCAAGCCAGCCATCAGTTCCAGGACACCACGTTACTGCAGGGCATTTTCTGCCATCTCAGAACCCCACCATTCACCATCCAACTGCTGCTGCTGTGGTCCCGCCCCCACCTCCACCACCACCTGCTCCAGGACCACACCTCATTCAACAGCCAAGCTCACATCAGCAGCACTCCATAGCACATGTAGTCGGGCAAGTTCATGCTGTCACCCCTGGGGCACACATTCACTCTCAAACTACTGGACATCATTTACCACCACCCCCTCCACCTCCTGGTCCTGCCCCACATCACCACCCACCACCGCCCCATCCTTCCACAGGACTACAAAGTCTACAAGCACAACACCAGCATGTGGTAAACTCAGCACCCCCACCACCTCCCCCTCCTCCAGCCAGTGTTCTGGTTTCTGGGCACCATTCAACATCAGGTCAAGCCTTACACCACCCACCTCATCAAGGACCTCCACTTTTTCCTGCAAGTGCTCATCCAGCTGTACCACCGTATCCCTCACAAGCCACACATCATACCACTCTGGGACCAGGACCCCAACACCAGCCTTCCGGAACAGGGCCACATTGTCCATTACCAGTTGCAGGTCCTCATCATCAGCCCCAAGGACCTAACAGTATTCCAACACCTCCTGCTTCAGGGTTCTGTCCTCATCCTCATCCTGGCTCTGTGGCCCTGCCACATGGGGTGCAAGGACCTCAGCAGGCATCTCCAGTGCCTGGACAGATTCCAATTCACAGAGCACAGGTGCCACCAACATTTCAAAACAATTACCACGGTTCAGGGTGGCATTAAAATGGACTCTAATAACATTTTTTAAAATGTTCTGTAAGATAAACTGTATATTTCATATGTACCTATTAAGGTACTTTTTAAAGCTTGTACATGAAACTTTGTATAAAAACAACAACAAAAAAAAAAAACCAAAAAACACCAGTGCTCTTTCATTGTATTTTTCCCATTTTTGCTTTTAAGATTTCTTAAGAAATGTGCTCTTAAGCCAGTCATAGGCATCTTTATTTTGTAGGTGAACATTCCAGCTGTTTTTCTGGCCATAGATCTGATGCTACATGACCTTTAAAATTTTATTGTTGCAGTTAAATTCATTTAGTATTTTCTATATTATTTTATACATATGCATTAAATAAGGAAAGTACTATGAGGATTTCTTTTTATGGTCAGCAGTTCTGTGAGTGCATCTTAGGTCTGAAAATGCAATACAGGTTTTTATAATTTGGTGTGGACATGGCTCATTTTGTTTTATCAATTTTTTGCAAGCAAAATGTAATTTAATGTATAGATAATTTCTAGTGATTCCTGACAGACTGTAAATACTACATTTCTTTTGCATATATAATTCCTTCCAGCCCTTTTCATTTGGTAATAGCATTGTACATATGGCAAGTCTTTTGCAAAAGTGTGATCTCTGTGAAAGTAGTACAGTATATGACCTTTCCTTTTTATTTCAAATATGCTGTCACATTGAAGCACTGGTTGGGCATTTTAATTCATGTTAATAAATCACAATTATGTCAGTTTTACTAAACTGTTCTGTACAACTTCTGAGATTGAGATCTGCTTAATGATTTTACAAAAGTTAACGATTTTCAAATATAATTTGTAAGGAAAGAACCTTCCATCTTCTTTAGTAACTGCTACCTCAACTGCACGGCAGGCTTCCAGCAGTGAATCTGGGTGGTTCCCAAAGTCCTTTCTATCATTTGCCTTTTCTTCATGAGTCACAGGAAATTAGCCAAGGTGTGTGACTTTTAATTAATTAAAAAATTAATCCAGATTATTCGTGTATTACACACTAAACAGATGCACACTGCAGCTTAACAGTTTGAAAAGAAATAATTTACCTAAAACACAAAAAGATTTAATTTGCACTTTAGAATCTCACTGTAATACCCTACTAATAGAATTGATATGAAATTGTAATGTTTACTATCTAGCTTTAGTGCTTTTTTTAAGTTGTAGAAAATGGATTTCTTAAAACAAAGAGGAAAGGCAGGCTGAAATATGTCAAGTAGAATGAAGAGGGCCTCAGTGAATATCTTACTGCTGAAAGAAAATTATATCAGTTGTGATTTTTTTTCTTTTTTTAATTTCCAGCTTTTGCCGTCTACCTATCAGAAGTACGAAATCGATCAATAGCAGTGATCCTATTTATCAACATTCAAATGTTCATCAGGGACAAAAGTAAACTTTTAAAATGACTGAGATCTGGTAGTGACTTAAATCATATCATCATTTAATTTCCATTTGAAAATCAGCTGCTGATGGAACATGGGAAGACAGCTCCTTTAGGGTTTAACCCTAATGACCCTCTTCAAGTTTCTGAAGAGCATCAGTCAACATTGCACCCCCCTCCCCCCCTTTTTTTGGGGGGGTTTTTTGAGTCAGGGTTTCTCTGTGAAACAGTCATGGCTGCCCTGGAACTCACTCTGTAGACCAGCCTGGCCTCAAACTCACAGAGACCCACCTGCCTCTGCCTCCTGAGTGCTGGGATTAAAGGTGTGTGGCCATCACTGCCCAGCATAACTTGGCCATATTTGTCAAAGTTCTTAGGATGTTCACTAAAACAGTTTTAAAAAATGAAGTTTCATTGTTCCTCCAGACAGTATCAGACACAGACCAAAGCTAACTAGCATGAAAATGTCAATAATATTCAACTCCTTAAAATGGACTACCCTCTATTCAACATCTTTAAATCCACATACTTTCAAAATAACCCGTTATATTAAGAAATTCATAATGAAAACTGTTACCTGAAGGATATTAACTAAATACAAGTTTTGATGGACACTCTACCAAGCTTTTAATTAATTAAAAGTGTGTGTGCGGGTGAAGGAGTGACACACCCAGGTAGGCAGGCAGATCTCTTGAGTTTAAGACCAGCCAGGGTTAAGAAAAAAAAAGGGGGGGGGGAGAAAATAATTTGAGCATGTTTTCCACTCCAATGAAAGTTCTACTTATTACCTTATCTACAATAAATCATTCATGGTGCAGAGAATATGAAGAACCAAGCAGATCTCACCTAAAAAGGATGTTTCATTGGAACTCTTAATACCCACTTTCTCTTTGGCGAGTTCTGCCAGATTAGCTATTTCTGAATCTGTTAAAGTCATACATGACCTACTGCTTATAATTTTCCATGAGGATTTCACAGGGTCTTTGAACTAAAAATACTGCGTTGGTTATAGTGTTCTGAATATTTTACTTTTCTTTTTTTTTAGACTTTTCATACAGGATCTCACTAGCCTTGGCTGACCTGTAGACCAGGCTGGACTAGAACTCAGAAATCCACCTATCTCTGCATCCCTGGGATTAAAGTCCTGCATCACGACACCCAATCTTTGTATTTTTTTATCAGCATGCTACCAAGAATCTGATATAACCATATGGTTGGTACCCAATCACAAATGTGTTTCTTTGTAGAACTTCTTGTATGTAAAGTAGCTAAGGTATTCAACAGGAAAACCACCTTAAAATTATATTCTAGCTTTCTTTTCCAACATGAGCTAAAACTACATTAGACAAATTTCATTCAAATTGTAAAAAGTCTTCCAGACACAGGGAAGACATAAATATATGCTTTGTGGTTCTTATACAAGTGTTTCTATGATAACACTCAACT
Organism: Chionomys nivalis; assembly: GCF_950005125.1. NCBI lineage: Eukaryota > Metazoa > Chordata > Mammalia > Rodentia > Cricetidae > Chionomys > Chionomys nivalis. Next base: position 16,322,902 of record NC_080111.1, on the reverse strand, counting down.
GCCACCATCTGTCATAGGATCTACATGGACAGCCTCATTAGAAAAACTCAGCATGCACAGTACATAAATGAGTGGAACCTTCTACCTCACAAGCGTGTGATACAACAATGCTAACTCCTAAAGGATATGTGTATTATCTGCTCAGAGTGAAAGCTAAGGGGTAGGAGGGAAGAAAACGGAGCACTTATGATGAAACACTGGTTTTAAAAAAGGGACCATCCACACTGAAGCCTCATTCCTAAAATCCACAAGTGAACTGGTAGTAAGCTTTAATGTGTCCTATGCCTTCATCTGTGCCTCCTTTAGCTTTGGTGTCTACTGAGAGCAAATACAGGGCAATGACCAAGGCAATGTCTGGAAAAAAAAACCCAAAACACTTTAATTTTTTAGACAAGTGCAAGCACCCCAAACAAAGGATTATTGTTACAACACTTGTTAGCTTTTCACAATCTAATTATTGCAAAGGCATATGGATAAATGTTAATGAACAAAGTCAAGAAAAACGAGGCACCTTAATGAATAAAAATTTTTTAAAAAAGGACATTCAATTCACTGACTTCTAAGAGGTTAAATATACCTCTCTATGTTACATTCTAAAATTGTATTGCCTACTAATGGTTTGTATCCTGAATTCTACAATTAATTTTAAGGAACTGCATAAACTAAAATTGTACGCGGCCTGCAAAGGGGAAATTATTTTCTCATTCATGGAAAGACAATGAAAAGGAGTAAAACTGCTGTAGCGAGTAAAGCTGCTTATGGAATGAACATGATCACTGTGAGGAGTGTTCTGTCCACTGTGCTGCAAACTATAAGCCACACCTTGTGTTTTAGACAAACACGATCATGCTTTTCCAAAAATATATTATTATTTTCATTCCACACACAACATATTTCTCTTGTCCAATTTAATCTACATATTTAACTTACAGTGCTGATAGGAGGCACTGGGCCATCACATTTTAAGTGGGAATGACTTATTCTTAAAAAGTAGTTTTAAAAATATGAAAAAATACAAATGGGACTGCTAGATTATAGCATAAATTTTTGAATGAAAGCCAAGTTTTTCTTCCTTTAAAGTGCCACAATTTAAAGCCTTCCTTTCAAGTGGCACCGAATCCAGAGCCATTTGGACTGTTATGGAATGAAAAGTTTGTGCAACTTCTTGAAGCAGTGGAAATCTGCAACATGCAATGTATGCTAAAAAGCACTCAGGACTGGGTAGCTTTTCTGAATGTGAATCCTCGTCCCCTATTTATGCAAAATAACAGTTACATACACTATAATACAGGAATGATTTCCCTTTGCCAGAAGAAAAAAATGTGTATTTCCTCATTCTTTCTTGGTTCCAACTGATAATTTCTTAAGATTGTAAATTATGTAATACTCAGCTAAAATGTGTCTTCATAAATAGTTACAAAGCCTGCCAAAACACAAAGGGGAAAGTATTTTTTGTTCAAAAAAGAAATGACATTTGAATGTCACACAACACAAGAAACAATGCTTAGAGACATGTTATTGTTTCCAGAAGAAGATGGCCAGTAAACTACTTAGCTGAAGACAGAGACTACCCTACCCGTCCCCAGGATCATGGTGCACAGAAAGCCAAGTGTCAAACAACAGTACCTCAAAGCAAACAAAGGTCTGAGTGTGGAGCCAGCTCACTTGTGATCCTGTTAAAGAATGAAAGCCACTGTTTAGGTCCAATGGACTGGGGAACATTTGCTAGCTCAGAATGCTATATTTGTAGAATCTGCTAAGAATTCAACCAAGGATGTCGAAGACATTCGCCCGCTGAGGCTCGTTTTTCTGGAACCATCTCTAACATTGGAATCAGGAAATCTGTAAACTGTGCAGCGTCTTCATGGGGCCAGCCATACTTTTCCACAAGTACATCAAAGAGGCTCCAGGGTTTCAGCTTGGTGATGTGCCGCAGTTCTCCTGCAGAAAAAGACGCACACAATTACAAAAGCTCTGGTTTGCACATCCCTGAACTTAATTGGTCCAGACAGACTTTTTTCAATGTAGCAGGCAATCTAACTCTCAAAACTTTGGAAACAACAAAGGAAACTAGCTCTCTCCTCATAAGCAAGTCTCATGGAAGAACTAATGATTTTGTCCAAGCTAGCAAGGTGGATGTAAATGGATTAAGAGTTTGTATAAACAGCTCTGAGCTTCTTGAGGTACAAAAGTATACAGAATATTTGCATTTCCACCACCCGAGAGCCACTCTCACTTCAGTTTGGGTGCTGTTGTAATTTGTAAGCTTGCTTAGCAAAACCTGTATGATGCTTACCATTTGAAGGCCTTATATTACTGCATTTTACCTTGCAAAGAGAAGGAAGTCTGTGCCCCTAGAACAATGCTGATAAGTTTCTCTGGCGGTACAGATGTCCACTGGGCTACACGATCTAACAGGCACATGTACACAGCCAGTGTGATTAAAGAACACAGTAACTCTAATTTGTCTAAATTTAGATAAACAGCCACAAGGAGCTAGTTAAGACCCAAAACAAATGCTGTTCTTCTCTACATTTTGTCGTAAAATATACCATCTCAAGGACAATTCCTTATAAAACACGAAGTTAAAATTTTTCTAATGTGTCACCTGTACTATGAAAGTGTCACTAGCCCCCCAAATTTCCCTGACACAGCAGGGAAATGAACAGTAAGTAGGTAGCCCGTGTGCTAGAAAAACCCTTGTTAAAAAAAAAAAATGTATTCCAGGTCACTTTCACTCTATGAACAACTCCATTTCTGTGTGTTCGAAAATGTTCACAGACTGTTGCCTATAAGGTGGCCTTCTTGAGCCCCTGTGCATCTCCTACACATCTAGGAACTATGTCAACTGCCACATCCATACCAGGCCTTCAGTGGCACACTGCCAGGTGAGTGGAGCCCAGCACTCAAGCCCTGGTACCACAACAGTATGTCTTCTCTTCCACGTGCTGTAATACGTTCTCAACCTCCTTTATGCTGTGATCCTTTAATGCAGTTCCTCATGTTGTGCTGACCCCCAACCATAAAACTATTTCATTGCTACTTCATAACTAGTTTTTCTACTGTTATGAACCATAATGTAAATATCTGATTTGCAGGTTCTCTGACATGCAACACTCCTGCCCCCCAGGGGTTGAGAACCCCTGCTGCAGGAGTGCTCTGGTGATTTGTATCAGAGCCCTGGACTATTGCACTCATGCAAATGGGCTGAGAACCCCTGCTGCAGGAGTGCTCTGGTGATTTGCATCAGAGGCCTGGACTATTGCATTCATGCAAACCAATTAGAAATACCCCGGCCCCCAACTTTCAAACCCTAACAAAAAGAAGATAGGATTCCTACAAATGCAAAAAACAAGTCAAGAATCACAGCAATCCCACACCCACCTCCACCCATGGCCCTTTTCTTTCTATGCTTTCTTCAGTGGCTACTCTTGGCTGTCTGCAGAATCACCACCATGCTATACACAGGACTCCACAAAGAAATTTTTGGGATGGTTCCTGGTTAAAGAGGGTGAGTAACAAACAAGCTTCCTACTGCTAGCAACAAAGTTAAGTGCTGCTTCAATACTAAAGATCAGATCTCTAGGCTTAGTAAGGAAACAGACCCACAATTTTAGTAGTGGAAAAGGAAGACCTTCAAATAAAAACAGTTCGTAAAGATCAGGTCTATCCAAAGGCTGGTTAGAGGCTCAAAGGGTAAGCGGGCTTGCCACAAAACGGTGCAAGCTTGAGGACCTGAGTCTGATCACTGGAACTCTGTGAAGTGTAACAGAGAGAAATGACTCCACAGAGTTGTTCTGATTTCCACACATGTGCTGTGGCACATGGCGCCCACACATACCATACATAAACTAAGAAAAATTTAGAAACAAATCTAAAAGATCATTGAAGTCTAGCTCTAGGGACATAGTCAAATAAGATCAGGGTTAGAATGGAGGCTAAAAGCTGAATATAAACCGGGCGGTGGTGGCGCACGCCTTTAATCCCAGCACTCGGGAGGCAGAGGCAGGCGGATCTCTGTGAGTTCGAGACCAGCCTAGTCTACAAGAGCTAGTTCCAGGACAGGCTCCAAAACCACAGAGAAATCCTGTCTCGAAAAACCAAAAAAAAAGCTGAATATAAAGCATATATACTTGTTGAAGTTAACCTACATATGATGTGATGTATGTGATAAAAGTCTCAAAGCTATTGCTCTACAGAGTCACAGGACTTCAAATATACTGATGGAAATGGAAAGCAGCTGCATGTTAGAACCCAGTTCTCCAGGCAGCAAACACCTCCCAGGTACATTTTCAGTAGCCTAACCACAAAACGAGGACAGCCATCACTGCCCAACAGTTAAGATTACAGTTCACACACAACACTGAGGCTCAATCTTTGGTAACAGAAGAAACTTTCTTGACAATTATTCTGCCTTGACATAAGTTCCCAATGAATGCAAATGCTGGCAAGTACTGTCCACAAGAACAGAACTTACTGATGCAATCTACCAACTTTTTAAGATAAGGTCCTTCCTTCAATGGGCATCAAACAGTACATTCATCTCTCAACCCACAGAAACTGTACTTTCATCAACAATCCAAGGATATTCAAATCTCCTAAAGAAAATAGGACAGTGTTTGCATACAACCTACACACACTGCACATACCACACCCCCACACACTACACTGTCATATATTTTTTTGAGACAGCGTTATAATTATATAGCCCAGACTAACCTGGAATTGTCAATCTTGTTTTCATATCCTCAACGATGGGATTACAGCTCTGTATTACTACACAAGACACTCACCTCCACAGTATAACTCTGAACACAATGCAAGAGCCAGAGAAATAGTTATATTCTACTAACTGGGTATAGGAACAAAGAAAACAATACATACATAATTTTTAATAAATGTATTTCTGCTCTGTTATTGACAGAATTTTTAGATATGGAACAAAAGAAACTAAAAGATGCACCATGTCACACCATCTGTGAAAAAAGTACTTAACAAGGACAGGAAGATCATTGAGTTATAATCCCTAGTCCAAAATCTGAGACTCTGAGCACCATCATGATAAAAAAGAAAATTACACACTGGAACTCATATGATGAGTGACATTCAATGCCAGCTGTGACAGCCTATGTGCATTTACATGTCCATGAAAAAGAAGTGAGTTTCATATCCACTTGTGTCAAATCATCAAGTTAGTTTTGCATGTGTATGTAAATATTTCAAAGTCTGAGGAATTCAAGAATCCACAAAACTTTCAGTCTGAAGTACTTTGAACAAGGAACATTCTGCTTATATGGTGGAAATTATTTCAAATTTACAGTAATTTCACTGCTCTGATCATACAGCTTTAGATTAAGTACCAAAACAGTCCTTAAAACCTACAATCAGGGGGCTGGAGAGATGGCTCAGAGGTTAAGAGCATTGCCTGCTCTTCCAAAGGTCCTGAGTTCAATTCCCAGCAACCACATGGTGGCTCACAACCATCTGTAATGGGGTCTGGTGCCCTCTTCTGGCCTGCAGGCATAACACAGACAGAATATTGTATACATAATGAATAAATAAAAAAAAAAAAACCTACAATCAGAGCTAGAGAAACTCAACAGTTAAGAACACTTGTCACTCTTATAGAGGATCCAGGTTCAGTTCTTGGGATCCACATGGTGACACACAACCATCTGCAACTCCAATTCCAGGGGACCTGACACCTGATCTCTGCAGGCACCAGGCTCACATATGGTGCACATAAACAACACCTCACGTACAGAAAACAAGTCTTAACAACAAAACAACACAATAACTAAGACCACTCTGTGCAGCCTATGGTGAGTGCTCTTTTCGGCTGCAGCGCTCTGCTGTCGGGAACTGCATCATCCACATGCACCCCCATCGTCCACTGCCTCAGTGGCCTTTGAGGCAAAACCGTGTGAGCAAGAGGAAGTGCTAGAGTAGTCACACTGTTCCGGTTTGTGCTTGTGTTCTGTTCCCAGTTGTTTCTGAGTTAGCCTCCACTGACCATGTCCATCCTTCCCAGAGGTATTCCTCATGTTCCTAAAGCCTTGTGATAATCACACACTCCATGCAGATGTAAAACTGGAATGATATGAGAACCTTTTGATTCTTTTACAACTTGAAACCAAGAAAACAGAGCAGAACATTGTCAACATGAAGCCTGTCAGTACTAGCAACGAGGAGCCTGCGCCCACCGGCTGTGCTCCTTACAGTTCTCACAGGTCAGCTACTTTTCAGGTAACCCTGGAGGTTAAGTTTTAAACATTCTTGAGTTTCAGCTTAAATATGTAAATTAAAGATATGGACTACAAAGAGTGTGAGGCCAGCCTGAGATGTGCACAGGGAACCTCGTGGTAGTGTGTTTCTGTGAAAACTCACCTCCCTCACTATCCCACCTCAGAACTCAGAGCTGTCGCATGTGAACTTCAGTGCACTTCTGACATATTCAATTCAATTTAATTAAATCTTTACTTTTTTATTAACAATTTTTTCTTCTGTGCATGAACATTTTGCTTGCATACATATCTGTGCACCATGTGTGTGCTTAGAGCCCATGGAAGCTGAAAGAAGTTGTTGAATCCTCTTGAACTTTAATTACAGATAATTGTGAGCCACCATGTGGGTGCAGAAAATTAAACCCAGGTCCTCTGTAAGAGCATCCAGTGCTCTTAACTGCTGAGTCACCCTTCTAGTCCCTTTATTACATCCGTAGCATCTTAACCGCCAAGTCACCCTTCTAGTCCCTTTATTACATCCATAGCATCTGGAAGCATCTGTTTTGTGTGTGGGAACACATGTGCCATGCAGGAGTACGTAGAGCAAGCAGTAGGCATTCTCCTTCCCCTAAGTTCTGGGGTCAAAGTCAGGCTGCCTGACTTGGGGGCAAATTTTACCTGGTGAGCAATTTAATAGGAGCCCTGAATTTAATGACATCGTAAGAGCTAAATCGGATGTGCATAGTCAGATGTTCCCACTGTAGTTGATGCTCCATGTGGGAACAAGTTAGGTAACCTATCCTCTTCGATGAATCCATTTTTTTGTTTTGTTTTGTTTTTTGAGACAGGGTATCTCTATAGTTTTGGAGACTGTCCTGGAACTAGCTCTTGTAGACCAGGCTGGCCTCGAACTTACAGAGCCCGCCTGTCTCTGCCTCCCAAGTGCTGGGATTAAAGGTGTACACCATCACTGCCCAGTGGATAAATTCATTTTTAACACAATAAATTCACTAAAACAATGGCTACAGATGGTCAAAGAAAACAGCCTAGTGAGGATCACTGATTTACTCACCAACCCCCTGGGGGTTACCACTCACCTGTTGGGGAACAGAGAAAGAACAAAATCCACAGTGGTACTGATTTCTACTGCGACACATCCTAACTGGTCTCTCCTTTACTCATTTTGAGATGAGATCTCACTATGTAGCCCAGATTGGCCTTCAATTCAAAGTAAATCTCCAACCTCACTCCTACACGCCACACCCAGCACATTCTGGTTTCTTTATGGTCTCAGGTGGGTAATGTCCACATCCAAGAACATAAGCAGCCAATTAACCTTAATTGGGTAACAGCAGTAACCACACTGCTTGTCTCAAAATTCAGTTCCGTTTTTAACGTCTGGCCAAGGAATGGCCAGAACTGGTACTGGTTGTGACTTCTGGAATTCGTAAGAAGCTGCACCTGATGCTTGATTTTAACACATGAAACTCACTGCCCTCCTCAGACCAGTGGTAGGGGTGGAAACCTCAGAACAAAGAGAGAAAAGGATTCCTAGTAAACAATTCATGAGTGTTGTACTGCAGATATGGCTCAACACAAAATGACAACTTTACATTCTGCTTTTGTCTATCAACTGTGGCATGTTACACTGGGCATGGTGGTATATGCCTTTAATCCTAACCTTCGGGAGACAGAGGGAGATTGAACTTTATGAGTTTGAAGCTAGCCTGGTCTACAAAGCCTATTATTTAAAAACAAAACAAAACTCATTTTCTCATTCTCATAGAAATACTTTCATAACACGTCTTCACTTCTCCTACTAATACTGTACATCTGTCAAAGTCCAACCCTCTTCTTTTTTTTTTTTTTTTTTTTTTTTTTGGTTTTTCGAGACAGGGTTTCTCTGTGGTTTTGGAGCCTGTCCTGGAACTAGCTCTTGTAGACCAGGCTGGTCTCGAACTCACAGAGATCCGCCTGCCTCTGCCTCCCAAGTGCTGGGATTAAAGGCGTGCGCCACCACTGCCCGGCTCCAACCCTCTTCTGATTGCCATGGTTATAACTAACCAACCAACAACCAGAAAGGAGTCCGTAAACCCAAACTCCTGGTCATAAGGGATTTATGGCCTTATCACAGAGTCTCTCTTATGTCCAAATGGGAAAAATCATTCTATTTACCACAGTAACGCCACATTAAAAAGAGTATTAAGTACACAGCATAGTGGTACTGAGGCCGGAGGATCAAGAGTTAAAAGACAGGAACTGCAGATATGTATCAGTGGTTATGAGTACTTATTGCTCTTGCAGAGGACTCAGGCTCGATTTCTAGTACTCACATGGCAGCTCACAACCATCCATAAGTCCAGTCCCAGCGTTCTGATGCCCTTTGCTTACTTTCCTGTACATCAGGCACACGTGTAGTATACACACATACATGTAGACAGAAAAAAAACTGCATAAAATATACACAAAATAAATAAAGCTTAAAAAGAAAACCAGCCGGGCGGTGGTGGCGCACGCCTTTAATCCCAGCACTTGAGAGGCAAAGGCAGGCGGATCTTTGTGAGTTTGAGACCAGCCTGGTCTACAGAGCAAGTTCCAGGACAGGCTCCAAAGCCACAGAGAAACCCTGTCTTGAAAAACAAAACAAAAAAAAAAAACAAAAAAAACAAACAAAAAAAAGAAAACCAGTGGAACCCTGTTTTTAAACCTGAGATAGACAGATACCAAGGGTGGGAGTACAAGAATGCATACTAACTTTCTCTTTGCAAATCACTTTCAAACAAGTAGCTGAAAAAAAACCCTAAGCACTTAAGTCCTAAAGCACAAGTGCTAAAAATGGTTGTTCACACACACACACACACACACACACACACACACACGTCCTGGGAGCATGGGTGCTGAGAAAAAAGCCCATGTGAAATGTGCCCAATAGGACAGGTACATCTCCCAGAAACTCCAGGAGGCAGGAGTAAGAAGATATGCCACTGCTGCTGTAGATACTGAATTAATGGCTTACAGCTCCAGCCAGCTGCAAAACCTAAGGAGCCAAGGAGCACACCATGTCTATGGCTCCAGCACTGCAAAGGCTGAGGCTAGAGGCCAGGAGATCAAGACTCTGTTTCAAAAAGAAAAAAGGACTGGAGAGATGACTCAGTAGTTAGAGAGCTCTTCCAAAAGTTTGCTTCTCAATACCCACATGGCAGCTCAAAACCATCCCACAGTATCTGATGCTTCTGTAGGAATCATGTATACACATGGTAGACTGTAGACAAAAGACTACACACACACACACACACACACTCACACACACACACGGAGGGGGAGGGGGCTAGCTTAGAAGGTGAAGAGGCTTGCCGCAAAGCCCTTTTGGCATGAATCTGATCCCCAGATCACAGGCATTAATCAAAAAGGAGAGAAGAAACAACAGCAAAAGTGTCTTCTGAGGTCCACGTACACCCTATATCACATATGACCTCCCCAGTAAATAAATAAATGTAATTTAAAAAGAGATGAGGAATGGGAGAAAGGAAGGGGAGTTAAAACAACAACTGGGCTTTCCATGTCCTACTCAAGCTGAGGGTATATATATATACACACACATGTTCTTAAGACATGCATATATGTGTGTGTGTGTGTGTACATGTGGGGGAGGGCAGAGGACAACTGAGGGTGTTATTCCTTAGGAGCTGTTAACTTCTTTTGAGCACAGTCTCTCACTGGGGCCTGGAGCTTGACATTGCTAGACTGAGTGGCTGAAGAGCCCCAGGGTTCCAGGCACCTGGATTACAAATGCACATGCTTTCAGCTCAAGCTTGTATGGCAAACACTTTACCCACTAGCTTTCTCCCCAGTCCTCACACAAACTTTCTTTAAAGGAGAATGTAAACAAAACTGAACCTAAGCTAGTAAAAACAATTAACAACACCAAAGAGGCGCAAAAGGCAACAGCACCTGAGAAGTTTTGTTGTCATCAGATGAGGTCTTATGTAGCCTATGCTAACCTAGTTGAGGATGACCCTGAATTCTGCACCTTCTACACCCACCTCCCAACTGCTAAGATTAAAGAGTCCCAGCTTTTTCTGAGGAGTCACTTTTTAGGGTGAGGGGAGACCCTTGGGGCTTTGAGGTATTTTTAAGCATTGATAAGCCTGGAGATTACAAATGGCAAACAACTGTTCGACGTCACGGCCAAGGGATGGTCAATGAGAATGGTATCAATAAGACCAATCACCATGTGCACAGCACAGCCCCATACAGTGTCAAATAGCTCAGACATCTCCAAGAAAATGCCCATGGCTACATATGAAGCCCATCTCTAGACTGTCCTGAGTGCTGGGGTTAGAGAGGAGCCACCATCTCAGCTCAATCGAGCTCCTTTCCACAGATATTTGAATAGACAATGTGGGGAGTCAGTAAGGATTGTTGGAAGCCTGTTTTCTTACAAAAGTCTCGCTCCACAGATACCAGATGATTCCAGATTATTTCGTGAGTACCTTCTTCAGAAGAATTCCCCAGTTGCAAAGTCTTGATCTTTTCCACTGCCCAAACATGAGTGCACTACTTCTCCCTTTGGGAGAGGATTATGCTGAAAATCAGTGTTGCAAAAATACCGTTACCTTTTCTGGTGAAAAACTCCTTGGAGTATTTCCCCAACATAGCGTATTTTCGAGGAACTTTCCCCAGCAGTTCAATGATCAATGCTATGTGATCTGCATTGGGAAACATTGCCAGCAAAACAAAAACACACGACAGTTTAATCAGTACACTGCATGCAGACACTATCACTGCCCGCGCAGACAGAAACGGAGCGCAACCTGAATGACCAAAAACAGGATTTGTCCAGTTGATTCAAAACTAAAAGCCAGAGGGCACTCAGCTGTCCTGAGTACCAGCACGAGGCCAGTGTCAGTGTCACAGCACAGACCACACTTAGTCTTCGTCAGCATGTACACCAGCACAGGCATTCTGCTCAGCTGCTTTTGGAATTTAGAAGCAATGCTTTGGTCACCATTACTGCTGTTCCTGCAGCTATTCCATTTCTGTCTGCATCGTGGCACTTTTCAAAGAGAAGAGGTACTACCTCTGCGGTTGAAGAATTCCCGAGAATATTTTCCAGACAGAGCAAAGTGCCTTGGGATACTGCCTAGCAGCTCTATGATGTGGGCTATGTGGTCTATGAGGAGAGAAAAAAAAAGGATATAGGAATGGGGAGGGCAAAGGGAAGGATGGGATAAAAGAAGAGGGGAAAAGTGAAATTAGTAAAAAATCAGAACTATTCAAATCAACAATGTCTGCAGCACATCCATGCAGAGGTTCATGGGAATGGCAGGCCTCAGACACCAACTGGAGCAGCAACAGTGACTGAGGCCAGCTCACCCCAGGCTACCTCAGCATCGCAAGCAAGGAAGCATGAAGATGGGCAGGTTCACAGAAGGAATTCAAGTCTGAATTCCCTGGTTTTCAACTGAGCTCCCAAACAGGAGAGCAAAATGGGCAGCAGAGCGGTAGACAAAGGAGCCACAGAGCGACCGTAATGGACCAGGAAAACTGTCGGGTGGGTGCTGCCCATTCACCAGCACTTAGGGGGCTTCAAACTCAAAGCAAAACTTGTCTCTGCTTCAGCCAAACAGTAAACAATATTTTCTAGATCCACACCAAGGTACTCAGTGGGCAACAACACTCACCTTCATCTCTGGAATAGTCTTCCCCAGAATGCGGTTCGAACAAATAGTCTCCTGTTGCCAGCTCAAATGCCTAGGACACAACACACGACAAGCTGAACATTTCAGAGGTGGCTCAAGAGCCAGCAGTTCTTTGCTAGAGGAAGGCTATTTTTGCAGAGAACCACAAGCAGACCAAAGAACATCCTAGAAAAGCCCAACCCCTAGTTTTCCTTTCTTCCAGAAAAGTTCACAGAAGCTACAGGGTTATTTTTGCATGTCTTCTCATGGGAGAGGGAAGAGCTGAGGCTCTCCTCCCACTGTAGGAAGTGGAACAGAGCTATCCAGCAGTCAGCAGCAGCTCTGGTCACTGCACACGACAGCTTCTACACAGAGTGAAATAAGGCTAAGTTCGGGACTCAGGCAGGCCTGTGAGTCCAAGGCCCATCAGATCAGATATTGCTGGGCTTTTTCGATGCACTTAGGATCAAGGACTAGTTCCAGCATCCTGGTCATCATCAGTTTACTCATCTCTGACTCAACCAGAGGAGCACCTAGAACCAAGACTCCCTTCTCCTCTACCCTCCAGGCCCTCACGCTGCTACCTACTATCCCTCAACATCAGCGTGAAGAGAAGTCCACTCATTTTTACTTACTTTGCTCAGAAAAAGACTCAGGACCAGAAGTCTGATTTTTTTTTTTTAATTTTTAAAAAGAAAAGAAGAAAAGAAAGAAAACAAACTATCTTTTTCATTATACATACAGGAGTCTGGTTTTGTGAGCTATGCAAAGACATCAACTGCTACTGTGCTGATAATGAAAACTTTTTTTTAAAGGTTAACTTCCATTTTTAGCTTCTCCCAGATTTAATGCTACTGTGGTTAAGCTCTTCCTGCTTGCTGATGCTGGTGAACAGGCAACCATGCCAACATCTCTCCTTCTCGCAAGACTGCTTTTCGCATTCCTGCTGAAGAGCATTCCCAACATTAGTCATCCCCTCTCTCTCCCTTCTAATGGCCAGAGTGCCGAGCACGCTCCTGGAGGCTCATTCACCAGGTAACAGCTGCACAACTAACAGCACAGCCACACTCCCTTAATTTTAATACATGAATTACATCCTGATTGAGAAGGAGGTCCCAAAGCAGACTTGGGTCTGAGAAGGCACAGCAGTATCATCTCAGCAGAAGACAACCTGACAGCCCAGCACTGCAGCTGCAACACAGTGCAGAGACTCTCGGTCGGGGACATACACACCCAATTAACAATCATGGCAGCTGGACCAACCTGTGAGAAAGAAAATTATTTATTTGGCCCCAATTCCAAGTGGACAAGACTGTTTCATGCTTGTAAAAGCATTCAATAACCTGCAGGCCAGGAGGGAAATTTGGAGCCCTAACAGGATGAAAGAGACTGGAGAAGCCACTGGGATCCGGGTTAAGGAGAACCCTCAATATGCTTCTCTTTGCCCAGCATTGATATTATCAGATACTTTTTTTAAAGAAGATGATTATTTGAACAGCACTCAGGTTTCCAGTGTAGTACTTAAAGATGACTATCGATGAAACGATTAATAAAAAGAAGAGCTTGGGGCTGGAGAGATGGCTCAGGGATTAAGAGCACTGGCTGCTCTTTCCGAGGACCAAGGTTCATTTCCAAGCACCCACATGGTAGGCTCACAACCTTTTGTAACTCCAATTCCAGAGGATTTGATATCCTCTTCTGGCCTTCATGGAATCCACCTGTATGTGGTGCATAGATATATGGTGCATAAATATACATGCAGGCAAACCACCCATACACATAAAATAAAAATAAATATTTTTTTAAAAGAGGGAAACAAAAAAAGAGAGAATTAAAAAAAAAGAAGAGAACGGGAGAATAGATCCCTGGATGAATATGACATGTAGCAGGGCAAATAACATGTTAGAATAAATATGACATACAGCAGGGTAAATACATGTTAGAATGAAAACAGCCCTCCCCACTGTGGTCACAAAAATGTTTTAATGCTAGCAGCTGTGGAAGTAGGGAACATTATTGCCATCAATATACTAAGCTATTCCACCACAAGTTCTATGATTAGTATTCAATATTAGGCAACTCTGGAATCTTCCTCTGTTGCGGGAGGTCCTTCCGCTCCTCCAGCCAATAGCCGCTGAGATACCAGCCCATTGGGGCGTGGTCTCTCTCCCTTTAAAAAAGCAGCCACTTCCCTCCTCGCTCTCTTACTTCCTGCTCTGCTTCCGGTGACTAGACTCCCTTCCTGATTGCGCAGAGGGCTGTTGTCTGTGACGGTGATCTGTAAGTTTTTTCCCTTTTAAATAAATAACCATTTTATTAATCATAATTCCAAACTGGTGTTTGTGACTTACGCCTTCGCCTTCATCTGGCACCCAACATGGGGCTCCAACTCATGACCCTGAGAGATTAAGAGTCTCATGCTCTACGACTGAGCTAGCCGGGCGACCAGGAGCTAGGGCGGCAGGAACACAGCCCGCAGCTCCCCACAACATTCCTCCTCTTCTTAGTCTAGTCCCTTGAGGACTTTCCCCACCACTGTTCTAAGTTCCAGGGAGAACAGGTACTTCCTTTTCTGCTCTGACCAAATAAGGTCATGACATGACCATTGCTGGAGAAGTCTAGAGAATTTTGTCAGAATTAAAATTTTGTTTTTTCATTCTGATTGTGATGAGGACTCATCATGGGGATACAAGAACTCCCCTATTTAAACAAAGACACTGTGTACAAAGAGGTAGCAGTGAGCACACAGACTTCATGTTGATATACACTACACATTTATGCCCACAAGGTGCTAAAGGCCATGAACTGGAAGATCCTGCTGCCTTTCTTGGTTGTACTTGTCCAGCTACAGAGCCCAAACTGTCCTCCCAACAGCAGTAGGGGCCTCATCACACCTAGAACTTCCTGTTTCCAATGCAGCCTCTGGTCGAGTTATACCACTTGTAAAACTGGAAGTGCTATGAATTTTGCAGTAACTATTTATGGCCTTTTCAATGCTGGGCAAATTTAAACTTCAGAGGGGGAAAAAGGTGAACAAGCTCTGGCTCCTCCTCTGTGACTTGTAAGGAGGGAACTGGACTGGCAACAACCTCGGAGCAGCCCCAAGAGCACTGAGAACACCAGAAGCAGTCTCTTTTTTAAAGGGGGACAAACGGAGACAGAGTCAGCATTTCCTTAGTGTCTCATGATGTATAAACACTTCACAGCAAGAGCATGGTCGACGGTCAGAAGACTGCACAGAGCACAGGGACAAAGACAGCCTGGTATAAGAGGATGTCTGCCAACAGCTCAACTGCTACCCACATACCTGTGATGTCCTGCTTTTCTGGTTTATATCACCAACCTTAATATCCAAAATTAGAAGCACAAGATTTCAGGGTTCAGAGTTCTCAGAGCCTGACCCTTAGCAGCCCTGGCACACGGACTTCTGTATTGCTGAGGACAAATGGAAATTGGCCTTGCCAGGGCCCGCCCAGCACACACAGCCCATCTGGTCAAGGCATCCTTTCCTTCTAATCTGGCCTTTGCCTTCCCTCTACCCTCACACTGCAAAGCAAAAACCTCTCCACACCGACCCTGAAAATAAAGTTAACTATCACATAGCCAGAAGCTTCTCTCAGCCACTATATCTGGATTTTAGGATCTCATTGAAAAACAAATTTTAAATTCATTTTCTGGAATTATTAGAACAAGAACCTAGGAAGGCATCGTATTTCATATCTGGCCACATCAATCATCTCAGATAATGATAAAAGCATCTCATGTCCTCACATCACCTAGCATTATCTGCTTAACAAAATGCTTTTACACTGGACTGGAGACATGACTCAGTGGTTAAGAGCACTTGCGGCTCTTACAGAGGGCCCAGGTTCAGTTCCTAGTGTAGACAAGGCAGATCAGTGGTAACACCAGTCCCAGGGAATCAGACACCAGGCATGTACAACGGGTATACAGACATACTACACGTGTGTGTGTGTGGGGGGGGGGGCATCTATGGCTTTTCGAGAAGGGTTTCTCTGTGTAGCCTTGGCTGCCCTGGAGTTCGCTTTGGAGACCAGGGCTGGCTTTGGACTCACAGAGATTTGCTGATGGAGGAAGGTCATTGGCTAATAAAGAAACTGCCTTGGCCCATCTGATAGGGCAGAATTTAGATAGGCGGAGTAAACAGAACAGAATGCTGGGAGGAAGAGGAAGTGAGCTCAGATGCAGGGCAACTCCTCTCAGAGACAGATGCCATGCTCTCCTCTCCAGAGCAGACGCGATGAAACTCCTACCCAGGATGGACGTAGGCTAGAATCTTCCCAGTAAGCGCACCTTGGGTGCTACACATATGAACAGAAATGGGTCAAGCAGTGTTTAAAAGAATACAGTTTGTGTGTCGTTCTTTTGGGGCATAAGCTAGTCAGGCGGCCCAGAGGCTGGGGCGGCAGGAACGCAGCCCGCAGCTCTCACTGCAATTCGCCTGCCTCTGCTTTCCAAGTGCTGGGACTAAAGACGTGTGCCATCACACCTGACCAAAAAATTTAAAATGGTTAAAATGCTTTTTATATTAGCACTACTGGACATCAAATACAGAAGATTCAAAACAATGATTAAGTTCTGAACAACAGGTAAACATAATATTTACTCTGTTCTCCCCTTTTACCCCCTCTCCTTTCAGAAGATGAACACTAAGCCTTGTATGGGAACCCTTTCATTTAGATATTCAAAGAGAATTTCTTTAAAAAGTGATTGCAAGAGTTGAGGATGGCCGGGCGGTGGTGGCGCACGCCTTTAATCCCAGCACTTGGGAGGCAGAGGCAGGTGGATCTCTGTGAGTTCGAGACCAGCCTGGTCTACAAGAGCTAGTTCCAGGAGAGGCTCCAAAGCCACAGAGAAACCCTGTCTCGAAAAACCAAAAAAAAAGAGTTGAGGATGTGATTCAGTAAGAAAAATACTTGCCTGTTGGGTGTGAACCTCTGGGCTCCATGCCTAGAACTACAATAAAATTAAGTAATACTAAATAGGATAAACATGGTAGCACTGGAAACTACACGAACACACATGCCACCTTTCCCACCAAAGAACAACAAGAAGCTGACTGAGAGGAATGTGCCAAACTGGCTGAACCTGGTGAAAGACAACCTGGTATTAGCTTATGAGTGAGGACAACACATGCTTCTCAATTCACAGTTTAGGGCAAATGGCAGCAATCCTGGAATCTCAGCACTCAAACCAGTCTGGGCTACATTTCAAAAATGAAACAAATAAAAAGATACTGAGCTGAAGATGATGAAGAAATGGCTCAGTTAGTAAAGTGTCTGCCATAGAAGCCCATAAGTTTCATCTCCAGAATTCATATATCAGTGCTTGTAAAACCAGCACTTAGGGAAGCAGACCAACTGAACCTAATCAAGAGTTCTAGAATGAGTTATCCTGTCTCAAGAAAACCAGAATAACACCGAGGATCCCTGTCCTCCACATGCATGTGCATATATGTGTACATACAGCTACACACACCTGTTTACATGATGTGTGCCGATTCTGGGTTTAGTTTAGAATGCCCAAGTCAAAGGGATGTTCCTGCTGCCCCCAGGAGAGGACCACTGTGTTCTTGGGGAAACAGACTCAAACTGAGGACGTTTGTGCCACCATTGCTGTCTCAGGAGAGCCAGAAAACAAGGCAGAACTCTTGAGTTAGAAAGAAAGCAACGAAAGAGCCTTCCTGAAGCTCTGGGAGAGGTCACCTGTCAGTGCTACAAACTCCCCAGTACAGTCACCCTCTCCTGTGAGAAGACATCTGACATTACCCCTCGATATGACAGGGAGCTGGAAACGCACGGAAACTTCCAGAGACTAAAAGCAAGACTCTACCCCATCAAGAGCATTAAAGAGAAGTCATTTCTAGGGAAGAAAGTGGCAAAGGGGGCTCTTACCATGCATGCTGTACTCCAAATGTCTGCAGGAGTGCTGTAGCCGGCTCCTATCAGAACTTCTATGGACCTATACTGACGTGTTTGGATATCCTCTGTGAAATGTTTATGCTGAAAAGGAAGAGATGTGATAAATACTGTTTCAAAAAGAGCATCTCCTCACACAAAATCATGATTAAAATGTAAAATGAAAACTCTACTTACCACCCAACAAGCATTTCCCAGGTCAGCAATTTTTACTCTAATTTTATCTGCGTTCCGTGGATCCAGAGGGTTCACCAACAGGTCAGCTGCCCGGGTTTTTGCTGCCATGAGCAAACAGCAGGACAGTTAGCACAGGATGAGAGCCTAGCACGTGTGAGCACAGTGCTTGCCAAGTACAGCCTATTTGTAGGATAAACCTAGAATCCTGCAGGTTCAACTACTGCAGAAACACTAAAGCCACTTAAAGATAAACGTGGGTAACCAGTCGGTTCTGAGCAGTATGCAGTTCACCGACGCCATGTGATCATGAATACCACCTCAACACTGAGAGCATTCCCTATTACAGCTTCCTTAACTGAACATTCAAAGATATCAAGGGTTATTTGACAACTGATAAGCAAAAGCAGATTATAGGCCGAGGCTATCTTTTATGGTTTAGTTTTGAACAGGAAGATGCCAAACCAGTGTCTCAATAGCTGAAGTAGGCCATTAAGGCAGACTCAGATGACCTATAGCAGGCCCAGGCCTAGGGTCACTGAATTCAGAAAAGTTCTTAGCTCAGCCTTAGCTATGTTGTAAGCAGTTAGCGCAGGTCAGCACGTTCATCTTCGTACTTAATCTGAGCCCTTCCATGCTCACATTTTTGGTCATATTGAATTGGAATTTACAGACTATTAAGACTATTGAGAAAACTCAGCTCAGTGCAGAACATTAATGCCCTTGTTGGGGAGTTATTTTTTTCATGCCAGGTTAATGCTTGTGTGTACTGTGTCTTTCAGTGTACTGAACTGAGGAGCCATGGTGCTCAAGGGGATTCAGTTTCTTGGTAAATCCCATAGAGGAGGTTAGGTCAGTCTTGCTAACATAGCAGCAGGGCAGACCGAAGCAGGGCCACCAGGACCTAAACCATCCAGATCATCCAGAGGCAGGCTACAGGGTCTCAACTCTGGTCAGGGTTTGAACTCTGACAGCCTTCCCTGAGTTTATGAATCAACTTGGGCCAGACAGGCAAAGAGGTTCTCTTCCTGCCACTTGCCCTCTGCCCACCCGCCCTGTATGAGAGTGGTCACTCACACTGGGTTTTTATCAAAGACTAGGTAGGAGCTAGGGAAAATAAAAGAAACACAGAGACTCGGAAATAATGATAATGAAAGAGAAGGCAGCGCTCTGACCAATGGAGGAGACTGGCTGGAGACACACCCGCAACACCACCTCCCCCACTGTCACCGTCAAGAACAATTTTGTTCAAATGAATTCAAATCTTAGTTTCGACACCTATGAATTGCAAGCCTAGCAAATGCCAAATTCTTTGAGACTATTTTCAGGAAGGAATGAAATGGAATAACCTCTACCCCCAAAGAAATGCATATTCAAGTCAGAAGAGTATCTGCCTGAATAGCCAGGACTTAATTTTGCTTTAGAGTTAGTGAGTCAACAGGCACTGAGAAACTATATAGACTTTCGGTGCTAGACTTCAGGTTAGGTAGCTGGGTTGGCGGATGTCGGTACCAGGGAAGCAGGTAGTTCATAATCTACTAATTTCTCCTAGTGGCTGTCTTTAAAGACACCTCTAAAGCTGTGTGATTCAAATGCATTAGAGGAAGTCTGCTTTCAGGACAACATTGCCACATGTTTAAATCGTTTCTTTGCAGCTAACATTTGTCTGTAATGCTCACTAAACTAAATCTGGTAACATGCTATTATCCTCTAGTTTTGTTATTCAAACTAAGCTATTCAGATTACAATGTGTCTTAAACAATTATAGGCAATTTATTTCAATAATTTAATTGTATGAGAACACAAGAGGTGATAAAATATAATTGTGTGTCTCTGATTTTCTTTCTCGAGTGTCTCAGTTTCCATGTGAGGGGAGGGCCCTGACTACAGCACTGAAAAAACCCATCGAACACAGATGTACTCACACCTGTTGCAAACTCCTTCCTAAGTGTGCCTGGACGTACACTGATTAGATTTAGTCACCCCGAGTGACCTGCCATAGCGTTTCTTTCTGATGATGATGCTGCTAACACAAATGACTTACTGGCACTCTTTCCCTTCCGAAATGAAAAGCTGCTAACTTTTCTCTACCTCCACTAGAACATGGATAAAAATGGCAGGTTTTAGTTTAGGAAGCACTGGAATTTGAAGGTACTTTCTCAAAATCTGATCTCTTTTGTCAAGCAAGATGGTAGGTGATGAGACAGCCGACAGCACTCTGTTATGCACTACATGTTTAAAACACGCTAAGACAAAGGTACAAACAGCCTCTCTATCTAGACGAGGGTCAGAACTAGGACAGTCAATGCTGATACCTGATCAATTCCTTTGACAAACACTTACCAAGGCCCTTTTTATATGCCATTATGGTGCCAAAACACAATAAAAAAGACACACTAGAATTAGGAAACTCATGTCACACACTGGTTGAAAATACAGCCAGTAATAACCAGGCAGTGATGGCACACACCTTTAATCCCAGCATTCAGGAGGCAAAGGCAGGGAGATCTGAGTTCAAGGCCAGCCTGTACATGATTTTCAGGACAACCAGTGCTATATGGAGAAACCCTGTCTCATAAAGACGAGAGAGGCAGAGACAAAAAGGGAAGATATAGGTAATAATGCAAGCACACAAGCAATACATATTAACATACCAGAAAACTATATGCCACAAAGAAAAACAAAACTAAGAAGACATATGGTTGCGAAAGTGATGCTGAAAATCTGTTCTTCTCTTTTTCCATTTTCGTGTGGTGTGGAGGGAGGAGCACAGCACCTGTATGAAGGTGACACACAGAGAACAAGCACACTGTGTGTTCTGGGGATTGAATCCATGTTACGAGGGTTGGAGGAAAAGTGCCTTTACCTACTGAGCCATTTTGCCAGCCCCTGAGGAAACTTTTCTGGGAGGGCTGGTACTGAAGGAAAGCACGAGCAGGAGAAAGAACTCCCAGGCAAAGGCAGGCACTTCAGAGACCCTTATCACAGTCCAGCACACAATCTGCAAAAGTTTTGAAAGACCGCCAGCTGGGGTGGCCCAGAGGCATCAGCATGCTGTTTGGAAGCACAATGAGGAATGCTCAGTATTTATGGAGGGATGATTCAGAGTATCAAGCTAGACAGATCATTTGGGGAACAGGAAGAAGATAATGGGATATGCTTTAAAAGACACGTGTATTGCTAGATAGAGAATATCCTAAGGATCAAGAGATAAAATACAATGTCCATCCCATGGCAACCTGATCAGGACTGACTAAAAGGATTATGGAGTAAGGACTCCAAAGAGACCCAGTAGCCAAACTCACCAGACCACTCTGCTCTGAGCCTTTGCCCTTCAGATTCGTAAGACAAGATATGTCCATTGGCTGCCGTGGCTGTTCTAGCAGCTAACGACCTAAGACAATCTCCTCATCTCAACTATCAAGGGCTATCAGGTACTTGGAAGGCTGTATCCTTTCACCCGGCATCTAAGTTCTAAAACATTATGATTTGGCCCTGACCTGTTTTTACAGTTCTATAATGTGTACATCTCGCTCTAATGGCAAAAACCAGCACAAACTCACACCACTGCTTACTTCCGGGGGGGGGGGGGGGGTTTACACTGTTTTACCATACCTTGGATCAGGGAAAATAAAAAACTATTTTCAAACTAAAGAGGAGACCTGAGAATGAACTGAGTAACAAAAAAACTTTGGTTAATTCTTCAGACAATAAATGCTTAAATATTTAAAAGTATCCTTAATATCTATAGCATGCAGTTTCTATAAAATATACATATACCATGGCAAAATGTTAGTTCTGAATATAAGTAGAGGACATATATAGCTATTTATTGAGCGAGACTTTCAAAGTAACTCCTTTACTTCACAGAGGTGCCCTAATAATTCATTCTGTGCTTCAGTTGATTGCTGTGCTGCTCACAGGCACAGGTAGCACGGTGGAGAGGACTGCTGGACCCCATGAAAAGCTGTGAAGAATTAGGAACAAAGGAACTGATCTGAAAACTGAAAGAGTGATTTGGAAGGAAACCAGGAATTGCAGATGGAGGCACAATACACAGAAATAAGCCAAAAGGCTCTGAAACAATACAGCCAAACAACCATCTGGACCTTAGGGCCAAGGCAAGTAAGATCCTATTTATTATATGAAGTGGCTGGCAAGGGTGACCTAGTTTGCCTTCTGTAGCTATAATAAAACACTGAGCAAACCAACTTGGAAGAATAAAGAGATTACTTGGCTTATACTTCCACAATACAACCATGATTGTGGGAAATCACGACAGAAACTCAAGCAGGAACCCGGATGCAGAAACTGAAGCAAAGACCAGAGAGGAATGTTGCTTACTCACTTGTTCCCTACAGTTTGTTCAACTTTCCAATACAGCACAGAACTGTGGCATCTCACATCAATCATTAATTAAGAAAATGCTCCCCCCCCCCCCGAGACTTGCCCACAGGCCAATATAATGAAAGCAATTCTTCGATTGAGGTTCCTTCTTCCCAAATGACTTGTATTAAGTTGACAAAAACCATCACATATGACAGAAAGGAATGGGCGTGCAGATGATAACCAACACAATACAGCATGTTTTAGCTAAGATCCATAGCATCCCCACACATGGTTTACTTCATACCTCGAGCCACTCTCACTGGGAATGGAAGCACTGGGGCAGATCCACCACTTTCTCCTTGGACCCTATATGCTGCTATGACTCAGTAGGAATTGAGTCAATCAACAGGGATTGAGCCATCAATCCCATAGCAGCCAAAGGAAATCATGGACAGGCACAGTAAGTGAGAAAAGACTACAGCATAAGAAGAACTATGTCAGAACAGAGGTCACGGTGGTATCAACACTTAAGATGTATAGACCTGGTAAACTTCCCAAAGGAACAGCAAAGTAAGCAGAAACTGCAAATAGAGGAAGGCGCTGCTGTGTGGAGACCGTAGGGCCCAAGCAGGAGTCACACCTCACACTCCTTCCAAGACAAAGCAGGTAAGGTAGCTAGCTGTACAGTATCCTACCAATCAAACTAGTTCTCTGACAGTGTGCAAGTAAGCGTTCTTTACGTGAAAGCTCTGAATTTTCAGTAAACTTTTTGCAATGGAATTTTAGATTTGCCTAAACTAAATTAGAACCATTCCTTACTCACTCATTACAATCATAAATTCTGTTTTTCATAATGCCCTAACCTATCCCTAACTACCCTGGCTCACCAGATGAGTGAATAATAACATGGTAGGTGAAATCAAACAAGTAAACAAGACCCATGAGCTGCCCACCGTGCCTGAGCCTCAGATACTATCAATCTGGCAGAGCAGTAAAGAGTATGCCTGTTAGGGGACTTTAAACAACCAAGGTACAGGGACTGAATTTAATAATACATAGCATTTGCTTTCAATAGTAACAACACTAAATGTGACTGTTGTTTCCCTTTAATAGAAGAAATTGAGACACAAAGAGGTTAAGAAATTAAAGTCCCATGATGATTAGGTTTTAAGATGGGGTTCTGCCGGGCGATGGTGGCGCACGCCTTTAATCCCAGCACTCGGGAGGCAGAGGCAGGCGAATCTCTGTGAGTTCGAGACCAGCCTGGTCTACGAGAGCTAGTTCCAGGACAGGCTCCAAAACCACAGAGAAACCCTGTCTCGAAAAAAAAAAAAAAAAAAAAAAGATGGGGTTCTATTGAAAACACTGTTCTAAACTGTCATGTGAAAAATAATGAAAAGCTATTGCATAAATTACCTTGTATATAAATATGTAAGTGTGTGAAAAATCAAGCTGCAATAGACACAATAAAAGCAGAGAAGATACAAGTTACTAGTGCCACTGCTCAGAAGTGAATCGGTGTTTTATTTTATGTGAACTCTACCACTGCTCAGAAGTGAACCGGTGTTTATTTTAAGTGAACTCTACCACTGCTCAGAAGTGAACTTGTATTTATTTTATGTGAACTCTACCACTGCTCAGAAGTGAACCGGTGTTTTATTTTATGTGAACTCTACCACTTCCTGGCTAGAACAAGGCTGAGGCATAAACAAACCATGCACTGCCACGTAAGCAAAATACAAACTAGGACAATTAATTATAGCCCGTGAGTAACAGAGGTGCTGGCCTGGTGCAACTGAAGAGGCTGTAGAATCTTCTGCCAATTTCTTGGGCTGGCTCAATTACTTGCCACGTGTTAAAAACACTCTTGGCAGTAGAGGGCAGAGGAGGACTCTGAACTTTTCCACTAAGGGTCAGAATGGACATTAACGGTGATATCCAATCTTTCCTTCCTTAAGTTAATATGCAATTAGCTCCATGGTATTTGCTCCTAAAATATGGGTCTGCAGAAAGGGCCCCAGACAGATAAGAACCTAAGATCCAATCTGTAGTCTGCCATCATGCTTTATCAAAAGTAGAATCATATAAACAAGGACAACCATTAAATAAAATGCAACTTGTCTCTTAGTATAGCTGAAAACTGCAGGTGTTCCCCTGACTAGAAACAACCCCTAAAGATACTACTACCACCAGCTAGAAAAGGGTTATATGTAGCAAGCTATGAGGTTGTTAGTGGTGAAGATGTTTCAAGTATCCGACTTCACTGAAAAAGCAATAAGAGAGTAAGAGAAACCCTGGCAGCACATGATACACTGTTCCTGAATATGAGAGTACTGAAACTCAAGGGTTAGTGCTCATTTACATACCCTTTCCCCTTTATCAAAGGCGTGACTCTGCCCAGGGAAAGCAGACAGAGATGCACAGGGACACTTACTTTTTGGCAAATCTCCAGTACTAGAGGCTGAAACTGTTCTGCTTCTGTCATGGGATGGACTGCTCTCCTCTTGCTCAGTGAGAGGTGATCCCTCTGAAAGCACAGAGCCACAGGCCACAGGTTCTAAGGGCCCAGAAAATAACGATGTGGAAAACTCTGGACTTTTATGTTGTCCATTTGGCAGTTCACCATTGAACTGTTCATAGGAACTGCCATACGTATAATCACTCTCTGCATTTGGCTCATCTAGGTTATATTCCTCAGGATTTGCACAGTCATCTTCATCATCCTCTTCATCCTCCAGCTGCTGTTCCAATAAAAAGGGACCATTTTCAATATGGCCGTTGGCTTTAGGGGACTCCATCCATGTAGGGTCTATGTTTTCAAGTTCCTGTTCAACATCATCTTCATCCTTCTCAGCATTTTCCTTCTCTGCATCTTCTTTTTCTTCCTGGTCTTCAGCTTCACCTTAAAAAATATCAGATTAAGATTAGGTGTAATGACTCTCCTGCACAGTAGTACTAGTTAGTACTAGTTAGATTAGGAGTAATGACTCTCCCGCACATTAGTACTAGTTAGCACTAGTTAGCTTAGGAGTAATAACTCTCCTGCACAGTAGTACTAGTTAGATTAGGAGTAATGACTGCCGCACGTTAGTACTAGGTTAGCTTAGGAGTAATAACTCTCCTGCACAGTAGTACTAGTTAGTACTAGTTAGAGTAGAAGTAATGACTCTCCTGCACAGTAGTACTAGTTAGAGTAGAAGTAATGACTCTCCTGCACAGTAGTACTAGTTAGCTTCTGCAACAAGAGATACTTAGTATTTTTTTTTGGTTTTGGTTTTTACATACAGAATTTCTCTGTGTAGCTCTGACTGTCCTGGAACTCCCTATGTAAACCAGGCTGGAGCTGAACTGAAAGATCCACCTGCCTCCTAAGTGGTGCGATTAACACCACATCCAACTAAAAGACGCTTTTAACATACCACAAAATCTTGTTTTCTGCTTATTTAATAATTAGCCTTCTATTTTCAGGAACAAGTTAGCTCTTGGGGTAAAATTCTGAGTAAAACTGGACTTTTGTTTCAACCCCTCCCTATTGCTTTTTTCAGAGATGCTTACTGTACTGGATCTTTAAGATTTTAATTTTAAACGTGTGGTGTGCATGTGTGTACATGCCCATGGCGTTAGAGGCCAGAGGACTCTGATCCCCTTAGAGCCAGAGTTAACATGACACAGGCGGTACTAGGAATAAAACTTGGTTCCTTTTCAAGACTACCGATCCATTTTTCCATTCCTTAACTGATTCCTCTGCAGTTTCAGAATAAGATCTGAGGTGCATTAAAGCTAGGCAAAACTTTAATTACAGAAAAAAAAAAAAAGAAGGGTCATCATCAACAGGAAAAAGACACTATGTTTCTCAAACTTCCTTCTCCGCTTTTTGGCAGCCTACTTTGAAATGTTAACATATACCTAGCAGATACTTTACAAAAGAAATACAGGCTGCTTTCCATAACCTCCAACAAGGAATTAGAGAAAGTTGCCCTAATATCTGAGACAGCAGCATGGAGCCAAGCTGTGTGGTACGGGACACGGGCCCAACAGCCCTTCCTCCTGCTCACAGTTATACTAACCGTTATCCTTTGCTGCCTCATCTTCTGTCACCTCCTCTAGCACTGCTGCCTTTAGTTTCTCCTCTGGGTGATATCCATCATCGTGTTCATTGGAGGGTACGGCGGAGGTGATGCTTTCCTCTATGATTTTCCTTTCAGCTTCTCGTTCCAATTCTTCAATCTCCTGCAAGCGTTTCTCCAGCAACTCAGCCTGCCTCTTTTGTTTCTTTTTCAGCTTTTTCTTTTTATTTTTTGATATTTTTCCTATCTACAACATGGTAAGAAAGTACCATATATCAGGTGCTTCTTCTTAAAACACTATTCAAGAATATAAGTGCTGGCAACATGGCAAATTCCTGCTCTAGTTTTAGTTATAGTCACAAACTCTGTCAGAAGATCTACCTTAGGGGGGATTGTGCTTATACTTTGTTGGGCTTCCCCTTGAAGGTGCATAACTTCCATTAGAAAGTCTAGGAGAACTGAGCATCTTGAAAGACCTTGCTCTCTTCTATCCAGACATTCTTGCTCCTCAACAATACAAACACCTACCAAGACAGGTGGCCAACAGCACTGAGTTTGGCTCTTAAACCAAGCTGTGATCAACAGCCAACATAACATTAATTTTCATAAATAATGATATAATATAAAAGGACAAAAAAGGATAAACCACAGTTTTGTCAACCTCCAGCTACAGCCATATACCTTAGAAAGCACTGGCAACGAGCAGCGAGAACCTTTAAAGCATCATAGTCCAAATCCTTAAATCAGGGTAGAACTATGAAAGTGATTTAGATTTTTCTGGCAACAACTCATCAGACTTGAATTTTCTTCCAAGACAAAAGATAATGCCCACTCACACATAAACAGCTAGCTATAAAATAAGATACTTGGAGGTCAAGCAAAAGTAATTTTTAAAAGATTCTTTTAAACTTGATCTAAAACCTTGCAATTCACTGAACTTGGCCAACTGCAGCCCAGAGAGCACAGGAGGAGACTGGTCTTGCAGTAGCTTTGCTATTCCCATACCTGAAGTCAAGGTTTTTCTTTTTTGGGGGAGTGGGGCAGCAGATATGGAGCACTTATAAATATGTCCACTTTTAAATTAGTTAAGACTACAACATTTGCTATATAATCTGGGACGCTCACTAGTAAAAAGTCCCTGCTGACATGCTGAATATACATGTAAAATACTTACAGGCTTTTGCTGTGGAGCCGTACTCACTAAAACAAAACAAAACAAAATGGGTATTCAGAGAAAAACAGACAATCTGATTTGTAACATGAAATAATACTGTCTTCTAATAACTACCCAACTTCACAACTTCAAAAAACTTAAACCTTTGAGGTTTCTAAAGATAGGAACCTAGAAAAAGATCATGCAATGCAGGCACATGACTGATTCTCCCAGGACACAGGAGGAGCTGTTCATATATAAAGTCACTCAGCTTGCAAACAGCCTCTCTCAAATCAATGACTGGGAAACTGAGAAAACAGCGGAAAGAAGAAAAAGAAATGGAAGAAGAGTTTCTAAGTCAGTCACAGAACCAAATGTGTTTCACAAACAAGGCAATGAACATTTTAGAAGAGAAGGCACACAGCTATGTTTAAAAACTAATTGGAAAGCATCACAGAGTTAAATCACACAGCACAGGACATTCAGCAATGAGTCTAAAAGTCAGCATTACAAGCATAAAAACTGTGAATTGCTTGCATGAGCTAAGACCATCACAATGGCCGTTGACGAGGTTAGTCTGCACACCTGTTCAGCAATGTACCAGCACACAGGCAATGTAACTGCACTGAAAGCACAGTCAGCTCCTCACTGCCACCAATAAATTCTACGAAATTCAGAAGAAAAACTATGCTAATGCTCATGACCTGATCCTCTTTCCCACTCCACATCCCTCCACCTTTCACAGCTGATACCAAATGTATCAGACCGAGATGGGGGCAACTACATTAACTTAAGAGAGGAAAAGGAGTTTTATAAAACCCAAGTCAGAAAAAACTCAGATGACTGCAGGTAGGCTACAAGAAACCTGCTACCTATTCTCCAGAGACTTTGACAGCACAGCATGCTCCTGTGTAGATGAAACAACAGCTGAGAATTTACATGCTCAGTAGAGGGTAAAGATAGCACAAACAATTAAAAATAAATTAACTAGGGCATCTTCTTGGGAAAAAAAAAAGTTATTTTCAGTATCCAAACTCTTACTAATATGTACACATCAAACTCAACTGTCCTCAAGGCATAAGTCTGAAAGCTTCCAGCCCCCAAGTGGACTGAAGCAATGAGGGCTCAGCTCCCTCACCTGCAGACCCAGAAGGAGGAGGAGCACCTGCTTTCTGCCACTCAGTAGCCTCGGCCGCCATTCTTCGCACGTACGCATCATCTACACACATCAAGATGTTCTCCGGCTTTATGTCAGTGTGGATTATCTTGCATTTACTGTGTAGATAATCTAACCCTTGAAGAACCTGGTCATAGTAAAATAAGAAAGGACTTATTAGTATTTTTATTATGTAACTTATTTCACCACGAAATCTACAATTTTTCCACATATTATTTCCATGTGTAAAATGGAATGCAATTTTATAGGCACAGATGGATGTTTACTTTTTAAAAAAAGAATTTCCTTATAGCAACCAATGTGCATCACTTTGGGACTCCTGCTCACAGACCCAAATGTCTTTCATAACAATTTATCTGTAACTCCAGTTCTAACAGGTCCACTTTCACCCTCTTACCTCTGCAGGCACAAGGCAGACATACTGCACATACTACACACACAGAGGCAAAACACTCATAAAATAATGAATATCTATATATGTCTTTAAAATTTTTCAAATCTATATGATTTAATGTTTTAAGTGCACATATCTATTTTTTGGATTGCAACATCACCTCCTAACTCAGAACAATTTCATCCTCCATAAAGAAATCCCACACTCTGAGTAGTGACTTCATATGTCCCTCCCACTCCTACAGTCCTAAATACTAAACTATATGTGTGACTCATATCAAGTGGTCTCTGCCTGTGTGTTTGGGAAAACACATGATGTGCATTCACTTATATGCACGTGTGTGGAGGCAAGGGGGTCAAAATCAGGTATGTTCCTCAATAGCTCTCTACTTTCTTTAAATAAAAAATACTGGGTTCTCTTCCTGACCCTGGCACGCACCAATCTGGTAGAATGGCTGGCCTGGCTTTGACTCACTAGTGCTGGGATCACAGACACACATCACTACACCAGGCCCTTTCTCTATGAGGGTGCTAGGAATCGGAACTCAGGCCCGTAAGCCTATGCAAGCCCTTTACCAACTGAGCCATCCCCCTACCCCAAAGCACTCTAGTAATGAGCATAAAGACTGAGGCTCATGCTGGGTAGCAAACATCAGTTATTTACTTCCTTTTGTTGCTCAACAGTATTCCTCTATAAAGAGACATGGCACTTTTTAAAGATTTGTTCATTTTTATGTATGTGTCTATTTTGATTACATATGGATGCCTGGTCCCATCAGAACACATGAACACTGGAATTGGAGATAAGAATGATCATAAGCCACCACTCAGTGCTGGTAAACAAACCCAGGTCCTCTGTGAGAACGGCCAGTGTTCTTACCCACGGAGCCATCTCTCCAGTTTCCACACGGCACTTCTTTGGATAAGACAACAAACAAACAAAACCCCCAAAAGTTGACAAAGCTGGGCAGTGGTAGCCCAGACACTAAATCCCAGCACTCAGTAGGCAGAGGTAGGACGATCTCTGCCTCAGTGAGTTCAAGGCCAGTCTGGTCTACAGAGCTAGTTCCAGGACCTGTGATTTCTGACATCAATTTCAGGCCTTAACATGCCCGTGAAGCCACACATTAGCATAAACCTCATATGGAAAAATACAATTAAACCTAAATAAAACACTAAAAGACCAAAAGTAAGAAAGACAGCATTATATATTTTCATAAAATGTAAGACTACACTCATCAAAGTCTAATTCAGTGACATTTCATCTATCATTCCCTACTGTGTAACAAGTGGAGTTTTGTATTTGAACAAGATTGGACAATAAATTAGCTGGGCAATGGTGGCACATACCTCTAATCCCAGCACTCAGGATGCACAGGCAGGTAGATCTCTGTGAGTTCAAGGCCAGACATGGCCTACAGAGTGAGTTTCAGTACAGCCAGAACTACAACTGTACAGAGAAACCCTAAAACAAACAAAAAAATCTCTCCAAACAACAAAACAACAAATTAAGATGTTTCCCATTATAATTTCCTTCCAATATAAACATAAAGCAGAAAGATCAATACCTTGCTTTTTTTTGTTCTGTTTTCAAGACAGGTTTTCTCTGTAGTCCTGACTATCCTGTAACTCCCTCTGTAGATCACAGAGCTCCACCGAGTCTGGGATTAAAGGCATGAGGTACCACCACCAGATGTGTTTTACGTTCATAACCTTTTAATGCATCTTTTGCACATATCTTTCCACCTTAGCCTTTCAGCTTAAAGACAACTTCATTGTGTGGAAGGCTGTGCAGATAGGAGCAGGTGGGATTCACTAGGAAACAGGTTAACATTAGTTTCCACTGCCAAAGATTCGCCCAAGACAAGGGCATTCTCAGAGGAATTTGAAGTTTCAGATCTCTTAAAGTGTTGCCTGCTTGCCCAAAGACTTTCCGCACAAAGTACTGCAATAATGGCTACAAACACAAGACCCCACCACTGAGAAAAGCAAATTAACTGAGAAATACATATCAAACTAAAGGGTACCACCACCAACCAAATGAAGCTGCCTAGGGGAGAGAGCAGAAGCTTCAAGGGCAGTGCTGCTCCTCATGCAAGTCAAAGTGGGGTGCAGGAGTACCAACAACTACCAGAGAAGGACTTAGCTAGTGTCTGCATAGACAAATAATTCTCATTTGCCCCTCCCATAATCCCTAGCACCAAATGGGGACTACTAGAGTCAGAAGGATCTAGAAGGCCTTTTAAATCAGTACAGTTGTGCCAACAATTCACTCCATAAATTAGCGCTGTTCTCAAACTTTGTCAGAGAACTTCTGTTTGCAGTAGGTAACAGATAATACAGAAGAAGCTCATGACTAGTTTAAGTGCTGACAGTGAATGATGAATGTTCTCCTTGTACTCCCGGCAACCCACCTTCCAGGGCTCAGGGAACACTGAGGAAAAGAGAATAGAAACATGTAAGAGCTGAAGTAAGGGGAAGGGTGCTGTAAAACAGTCTTCTAGACAGAGAGTTGCACCCTTGACCCCATAGCAGGTGCCAGCTATCTTCATAAGATGGAGCTATGCCACATCCCCCAACATCCCAGGATGGATGGAAAAAGAAATGTAAAACTGATTGGAGCAAATTCTACAAATTGACTACAAAAGTTGTGATGGAGAAGTATGGAAATTCCTGGTACAGGAAGAGAAGATACCCACTGTTCTGAAGACTCATGTGAGGATAGCACAGAACAGAGGTGGAAACAAGATTGGCCTCTCCTAAACTAGGATGGAGAACCCAACATTTTGGGAATTCTATGTTAACACAGAATCACAGGTCCTACGCCACACAGAATAAAAATGGAATATTAAAATAACCAGTACTTTAATGAAAGCTTCTAGTCTGAAACTGGACAACGTTGGTTCAATAGGCCCTCTAAAATAGTCACACAGCAAATACTGAGTGGTTAAAATCACTGCTGCGGTGAGATCCCTGGTGGGGCCTGCACTGACTTATAGGTCATATTGAGCTTATGTGCTGCAGGACATAGGAAATTTCCTGAAATCTTTTTTTTTCTCCCCAAGACAGGGTTTCTCTGTGTTGCTCTTGATGTCCTGGAACTCACTTTGTATACCAGGCTGGCATCAAACTCAAAGATCTGCCTGCCTCTGCCTGCCAAGAGCTGGGACTGAAGGCCCATGCCACCACTCCCTGGCATTGCTTATTCTTTAAATGTTCTTATTTGTGTAATTCTCTAGAACTCTAAATAATTTTCAAAAATTGGTGGGCAATATTAACTGGCTACAGCCCACAACTGGATTAACAACACAATAACTAATTTATTTCACACCTTAAAAGGTGCAAAGTCTTAAGTAGTCCAAGGAAACTATCAGCTGAGGCTAAGAGAGAATTGGCCCTGGTAAGATGTACATGTAGACTGTAGTCTGGTTATTTAACCTTCTGCTCATTCTCCTACAGGGAATCTTATGCAGAACAAAGATGATATCTAAGAATTGATATTTTTAGCACACAAAACAGAGTAAAAAATAAAGAGCTAATGCAGAAAAGGTTTCTGAATTGATTCTGAAAAGAAAATTGAGACTTTGTCAATCAGCAGAAATTGTGGTACCTTGTACCAATCCTAAAATTGCCTCATTATGGGCAAAAAACAGACACTGGTAAAGAGCTTGCAGAGAGATTAGCAACAAATATCCCCAAAACAAGAGATTTTAGTTTATAAAAATAAAGAACTAGTTGAATTCTCCCTCATATAATAAAGGGAACACCAATTTCTGGAGCCCTTACATTCTATACTGATGCAAATAAATCAGGAAAGGCAGGTTATAAAAATCAGGAAAATTAATGATTCAGTTCAGAAATCAGAATTATATGTCATTCTCATGGTATTATTAGATTTTCCAAAACCTCTTAAATAATATAGTCACTGACTCTCAATATGCAGAAAGTTGTTTTTGCATACTGCAACTGTTGAACTTATTCCTGATGATTCAGAATTAACTTTGTTACTTATTCATCTACAAAAAGTAATAAGAAACAGAAATCATCATTTGTATGTAACACATATCAGATCCCATACTGGTCTACCAGGCCCTCTAGCACAATGTAATGATGAAATTGATCAGCTATTGGTAGGAAATGTGCTAGAAGACTCACAATTTCATTAAGAAACACCATGTTAACAGCAAATGCTTAAAGAAAGATTTTTCTCCTCAACATAAAGCCAGCCACACTGAACCTTATAGAAGAGAAAGTGGGAAGTACACTTGAATGCATTGGCACAGGAGACCACTTCCTAAATATAACCCCAGCAGCACAGCACGGAGAGAAACAATTAATAAATGGGACCTCCTGAAACTGAAAAGTTTCTGTAGAGCAAAGAACACGGTCAACAAGAAACAACAACAGCCTACAGAATGGGAAATGATCTTCACTGACCCCAAAATATACAAAGAACTCAAGAAATTGGTCATCAAAAGAACAAATAATCCAATAAAAAAAATGGAGTACAGACCTAAACAGAGAACTCTCAACAGAGGAATCTAAAACGGCTGAAAGACACTTAAGGAAATGTTCAACATCCTTAGTCATCAGAGAAATGCAAATCAGAACAACTCTGAGATTCCTTCTTACACCTGTAAGAATGGCCAAGATCAAAAACACTGATATTTACTGTGTGATACCTAATATTTTCATATACAGGTACACTATGTTATACTTACCACAAACAACTAATTCATCTATCAAAAAAAGCAATACAATAAATTGCTTTTTCTTAATTAGATTCCCAGAAACCAAGTGAATGTTTTGTGCTAACTATAGAGAATACAATAATTTCTGATTAAATCCCCCCATCATTTATATTTACAAAGGCTTATATGCCAAGAGATGAATGGTAGTGATCACATATTGCCTTCCTTTCTAACATGAGATGCATGTCATTAGATAAATAATCGATTTGATAACAGCTCAACGGTTGTTGATTCATTAACTTCTTCATTAAAAACTAAAAAACTAAAATACACGTTGAAAGCAACCAAACTGGCTACTAGGGGTGGGATTGTTCTGTACAGGGGTAGGGTTGCTTTCTGAAATCTCACCTGTCGAATGATACTCTTCACACAACGAACTGGGAGGCCTTGATAGTTGGATTTGATGATCCATTTGAGGAGATGGTGGCCAAGTACTTCAAAGACCATGCAGACATCTGGGATAAGGTTAAGGAACATCTGAGGATGCATTTCCTCAAGGCAGGTGGTCACTAAAAGTGACTTCATTGTATCACTTGTAAAACATTGTTTTCCTAATAAAATACCATATTAATACTATCAGGTGATCAGTTGCTGTTTTCACTTAAATACACAAGATCTGACTTTTTCCACTACAGACAATCATATACTATACATTACTCAATGTGTATAGTAGTCTCCTTCAGGAAATAAAAAATGACACACACATGTAATCTCAATACCTGGGTGGTGAAGGCAGGAGTGTCAGAAGTTTAAGATTATCCTCAGCTACACAGTGAGTTCAAGACCAGCCTAGGCAATATAAGACACCTGTCTCAATGAAAATCTATTAATTAATTAATTAATTAATTAATATATTTCAATGTACAGTTGGTACATTTGGAGGTTAAGGTATAATTACGAGACCATCACTATGGTTCAAGGCCATACAAGCACCCGAATGAACTGAAATCAAAGTCTCAAACAGGTATCAACAGCTCCAAGTTCACTGTAGCACGACTACGAGCAGTCAAGATACAGAAATGACCTACACATTCACCACTGTGTGAACTGATAAAGAAAATACAGCGCATATGCACAATGGAATATTATTTTGTGCAAAAGAACAGTGGATTTTTTAAAAACAAAAGCCCACATTTATTAGAAACGTGTGCTGCTCTCTTTTTTTTTTTTTTTTTTTTCAGTAATGAAATGCAACCACCTTTTTAAAAGCCTAGTCAAACTATACTTGGTACAGTTCTGTGAGAGCAGTGGATTAATTAATTAATTAATTAATTAATTTATTTATTTATTTTGGTTTTTTGAGACAGGGTTTCTCTGTGGTTTTGGAGCCTGTCCTGGAACTAGCTCTTGTAGACCAGGCTGGTCTCGAACTCACAGAGATCCGCCTGTCTCTACCTCCCGAGTGCTGGGATTAAAGGCGTGCGCCACCACCGCCCGGCTTAATTAATTTATTTTTGAGTGGCTGGTCTGGAACACACTAAATAAACTGACCAGGCTGGCCTGAAACTCACAGAAATCCATGTGCCTGCACCTCTGAGCTCTGGGATTGAAGTCGTGTGCCATCACTACCCAGTGGAGTTCACTGATTCAATTAGACTAAGTGGTCAGTGGTGGTTTTTTTTTATTATTATTATTTCTTTTTTTTTTAAATATTTATTTATTTATTATGTATACAATATTCTGTCTGTGTGTATGTCTGCAGGCCAGAAGAGGGCACCAGACCTCATTACAGATGGTTGTGAGCCATCATGTGGTTGCCGGGAATTGAACTCAGGACCTTTGGAAGAGCAGGCAATGCTCTTAACCACTGAGCCATCTCTCCAGCCCCTTATTATTTCTTTTTTAACTGATATGTTTAGCTCTTTATTTTTTATTTTTACAGGTGCTTTGCCTGCATATGTGTCTCTGCAGCACATGTGTGCTTAGTGTCCACAGAAGCCAGAAGAGGGACTCAGAGTTACAGACAGTTATGTTCTGCATCATGGGTGCTGGAAATCAAACACATGGGTCGTTTAGAAGAGCAGCCAGTTCTCTTAACTGTGAATCTATCTTTACAGCGCCAGTCAGTGTATTTTTCAAAAACAGAAGCTCTATGCTGGGTGGTGGTAGCTTACGCCTTTAATGCCAGCACTCAGGAGGCAGAGGCAGGGGGATCTCTGTGAGTCTGAGGCCAGCCTGCTCTACAGAATAAGTTCCATGACAGCGATACACAGAAAAACCCTATCTTTAAAAAAAAAAAAAAAAATCAGCAACAAAAACAAACCCAGTAGCGCTAGGCCCAATCCCTGACCCTCTAAACCAGTGATTCTCTCTCAAACCTATGGGTCTCTGAGGTTGCGTATCAAATATTTATATTACAACTCATAAAAGTAGCCAATCTATAGTTATGAAGTAGAAACAAAAAAAAATTTGTTTGGGGTTCCCACAACACAAGGAACTGTATGTACTAAAGGGTTGCAGCATGAGGAAGGTTAAGAAGCACTGCTCTAGAACATGAGTCAGCAAATAGATCATACACATTGAAGATGTTCACAATTTTTAAGTAGTTCTGGAATGAAAAGTTTGGTTCATAGCTAGAGGCATACTGCTGAAGTTAGTATCACAAAATTATTGACTTATTAATTTTATAATATCTGGATTTACCATATCATGATAGCTATTTATATAAATAGTTTGGTGAAAAAAATTGTAAATGTTTCTGTTCTGTTAGAGAACTTATACACCACAGGCTGAAAAGACGAAGTCTTACTTCCCAGTCTCATTATAAAAAAATAGGAACTAAAATCTAAAGTTAGATACAGGGCCCAATCCTAGGGTTTCCAAAATAAGTACCAAATCTCCTCAAAGTATTGACGTTTCCAGACTATGGATCTTAGTATTTTACTTGTTAGGAAAAGGAGCCGTGTGTGTGTGTGTGTGTGTGTGTGTGTGTGTGTGTGTGTGTGTGTGTGTGTCAGGAAAAGCTCTTCAAGCTTAAAACTCAATGAGTAACTGCCCTGCCCTAAGCAGAAAGGCTCCCATGCACTAGGGAGCACTCAGACTGTGGTGATGATTATCTGCCTACCTGCTTGCCTACTGTTTGGGAGATTATCAGCTACCAGGAGTCATCTGGGGGCAAATGCTGAGATAATGTCAGCAGGGTTTTATACTTCCCAGTATTTGTTTTGGTTTCTTTGCTGAGACAGGGTCTCATGTAACTGAGGCTGGCCTCTAGCTAGCTAGGTAGTAAAACTGAGTCTTCTGCCTAAGAAGAGTGCACGGATTATGGCCATGAACCAACATGCTGGGTTTGGGATTTCAAGGAGAAATGCAAAGAAAGACCTGTTCCACTAGGAGTTTTCTTCCTCCAAAACATCATGATAGAGAAGGTGCAGACATTGGATGTAATTCTTAGGCTTTAACTGAGATATAGTCCTTGACATAAGGTTTCTGAAGTTTCAGAAAGTCAAATACGACAATAAATGTTGGATCTGCTCCAAGAAAATATAAAGAAAATAACAAAAGACCTGAAAAGACAGAACATTAGTGCCATAACAAGCACTAATATTCACGAGCCATGCATGTGGTTTGTATATAAAGAAAAAGTACTAGAATATTTTATCATCTACCATTGCAAAGAAACAACTACAATGATTTAAAGATGTCAATAGTATTATATATAGATAACCAAAATAAAGATTGATAAAATAAAAAAATTAGTATGGTGGGAACAAGACAAGAGGACAGTAATAGGAGAATGAAGACATTACATGTATTATTAGATTACATACATTAGATACAGCTACAAAAATACGATAAAATCTCTCATTTTCTATAATTAATAAATACTAACTTTAAAAAAACAATAGTTAACTCCATTCCAAATCAAGTCAGTATTTTTATGTTTCTAAAATGTTAATACATCCAAAAGAGTCTAAAGAATAAAATAAAGCTTTAGCCAACCAGACCGGGAGAGGCATACTTAAAAACTTTACAATGACCCTGAATACCTTATACAGCAACAATTAAAAGTTTACAGGTACCCGAAATAACTCAATTTTTAAAAATTAAAAAAAAAGTGTTATAATTCAGAAAGCAAAAGAGTAAAGGATACGTATCCCATTCATGCCTGAAATCTTGAAGTCATCAATTAGCTGGACTACCATGTCTTTATTTGGGTCACTGGGGTCACTTTCTCGAACCTACACAAAGTAAACAAATAAAAAACAAAGGAGTTTGAATTTCTTATTTTCATTCTTGGTTTTGCCAAATGAAATGCTGTTCATCAGCCAAAGATAGCCTAAATCTCAGCACACCTTCTGCCTCAGCTTCCTGAGTGCTGGGATTACAAATGTGTACCACATGTCCAACCACCACAGAAGTTTAAAATGGGGGTCGGGGCCGGAGAGATGGCTCCGCAGTTAAGAATGTGTACTGCTCTTGCAGAAGACCTGACTTCAGTAATTCCCAGCACCCATGTGTGGCAGCTGAGCAGCCAGTAACTACAGCTACAAAGAAGTCAACATCTGATGAGTACAGGCACACACTTAAATAAATTATAGATGATGATGATGATAATAAATGGAGCTTTTTATTATACCAATCAACAAGGTTTTTTTCAAATAAAAGATTTATATTTGAACTTATAAAAAAATTCTTCTTATAGTATAGATAAGTATACTATAGATAGATATAGTATCACCCAGAAAAACCTTTTCAGCCAATTGGAGCAGGAGAGGTGCATACTTAATAACTTTAATGACCCTACAAACTTTATACAGAGGGGGCACAGCAGGAGTTAAGAAGTTTATAGACACCAGAAATAAGACTATTTTTAAGAAGTAAAAGCAAAAAAATGTGTTATAATCCAGAGATCACAAGAGTAAAGCATTAGCTAGTCACCTTTTTACATCATTCATATTTGTTGATTACTTACACATTTGAGCAATTTAATTTCATCCAAGGCTGTCTCTGTATAATGCTGGGCACTTTTTACAACTTTCATTGCAACAAATCTTTTCCCTCTTTAGAAGAAGAAGAAAAAAAAGCATTGTTATTTACATTATCAAATTAGCAAAAGAAGCAACTGTTATAGTGAGATGTAGCCAAGTTAGTAGCCAATACACTGAGGCTTTCAATAAGCTTTCCTATAAAATAGTATTTTGGATGCCAGTCATGATGGCACATGCCTTTTACTCCCGCAATTGGGAGGCAGAGGCAGGTGGATCTCTGTGAGTTCAAGGCCAGACTGGTCTACTGAGAGAATTCCAAGATAGCTGAAGATACTCAGAGAAACTCTGTCTTGAAACACACACACACACACACACACACACACACGGAGGGAGGGAGGGAGGGAGGGAGGGAGGGAGGGAGGGAGGGAGGGAGGGAGGGAGGGAGGGAGGGAGGAATAGATGGTATTTTGGAGGCCATCCAGATGGCTCAGCAGGTAAAGGCATTTGCAGGCAAGCATGGCAAACTGAATTTGATCCCCCAGAACCTATGTAAAAGAAAGAAATGACTCCACAAAGCTGTCTTCATACAATGGCAAATGCCTTCCATACAGACATCATGCACACACATATACAGTAATAGATTTTAATTCAAAATAGCATTTTTCAAATTTGGATGACACAAATAGAGGATCATAGGTTAAAACAGTATCTTTTATGCTTTGTTGTTTCAATTCTAATTAACATAAGAGTAGATAAGAAAACAGCTAACACAAACACTAAGAGAAAGTATTTTACAATTGTTTCAACTCATGTATGTGCATGAACACAAACTACACACAAATATATATGCTAAGAAACAGTGACATTTCCTAATATAGAATGTGGCTTTTAAATAAGGTCACAAAATATTGAATTGAAAGGTCTATACATTTTCAATTTGTATTGATTTTTTCTGATATGAACTACTAGAAAAGTAACAAGCTCACAAACAAAGCTCACTTAGTTTTTTTTTTTTTTTTTTTGGTTTTTCGAGACAAGGTTTCTCTGTGGTTTTGGAGCCTGTCCTGGAACTAGCTCTTGTAGACCAGGCTGGTCTCGAACTCACAGAGATCCGCCTGCCTCTGCCTCCCGAGTGCTGGGATTAAAGGCGTGCGCCACCACCGCCTGGCTCACTTAGTATTTTTTAAAATACAAACAAAAGGCACAAACCTTTAATCCCAGCAGTCGGGAGGCAGAGGCAGGTGAATCTCTGAGTTTGAGGTCAGCATGATCTACTAGAGCTAGAGTTCCAGAACAGCTAGGGCTGTTACACAGAGAAACCCTGTCTTGGAAAAGCAAACAAACAAACAAAATACAAGCAAAGGAATCCAGTCTAGTTGGCGGCAGGGGCCAATGCTAAATTGTACCTAACTTGTTACCACAGGGCAGGATGGCCCTTGACTACACTGTCTTAAAACTCAGGAGCACAGAATAACAAAGAACACTTACTGCATGTCCCAGCACAGCCAGACTGTGGAAAAGTGCCCCCATCCTAGCTTCCTAATGACATGGTACCGACCATTGAAGAGGTCTCCAATTTTCACTGGATGATAGCCACCTGAAAGGGAAAAAAGGAAATTGGACATCTCAGGAAATCAGCAATGTTATCTCATCACGTCCTTTGTTGGTTCCTAATGTCATTAAGGAAAGCAGTGAATAACAATCAGATTAAAATGCTTGAATAATAATGCTTCAAGATTATTTTACGGGGGGTGGGGGGGTGGGGGTGGTGGATGGGGCAAGGTTTCTCTGTAGCATTGGCTATCCTGGAACTTGCTCTGTAGAACTCAGAACTCAATCCTACGGCTTCCCAAATGCTGGGATTAAAGGTGTGTGCCACAGAACAGCTAAAATTACTTCTTTCTAAGTAGAAAAATATCCTACAAATTCTCATTAGGCTTTTTGTTTGATTATTTTAATGAAATATGAAAAAGACAACAAACTGCAGAACTCTTGTAGTCAAGAAGTGCAGACAGATGTACATCAACTCTTGACTTGAAATGCTGCTGAATTAGATTTTCAACTCTACATTCTTTTGTGTACATCAATAGTTTGTGTATAAAGAATTGTGTACTGTACATCTTAATTACTTCCCAACTACCCGTTTCTCTCAGTACCCTTCTTCCACCCTCAAACTCTGCCAGGAAACACTTTAAAATGAAGAGAGACAGTAGGTGCCCTGTGTTAAGCGACTGTCAAGGGAGGAGCGGGTGCATCATTGGAACCTGATATAAATAATAGTAACAACATTTTGCCGTAGTCCCTCCCTCCCTTGTTTTCTTGAGGCAGAGTTTCACAATGTAGCACTGCATGGCCAAGAACTCTATAGACCAGACTTGGTGTAGAAGGTTCTTCTGCTAATGGGTCAAGCAGTGTTTTAATTAATACAGTTTCTGTGTGGTTATTTCGGGTGTAAGCTAGCTGGGCGGCCAGGACAAACAAGGGGTCCTCTCCTCCAACACACATTGGCCTCAAACTCAGAGATCTACCTGCCTCTGCCTTCCAAGTGCTAGGATTAAAAGCAGGCACAACCATGTCTAGCTTTACCTTACATTTACAGTAAACTAGGCTAAAGAGCAGTACTATGGTGTTATTTTATGAAATACAAGAAATGGTCTAGGAGGGTAAGAGGATAGCCAAGAACAAACTTGAATATAAACTTATCACCCTGTCTTAGTACACAGGAACACTACTGTATAACGAGTGGTTTAATTTAAAGTTCTATGCTACTTAATTGCACATTATTGCCAATGCTAACATCTCCAGATTTAAAAACAAAGAAATCTCAACTACTAGCATATGTTTTAGATTCAAGTTCACTTGAATAGCTGGAGTGTCTATTTGTGAGCAAGACTGGACGAGGACCATCTCTGCTGTAATCTCACACCTGCACCATGGCTCCTGTTCTCCATGGGCCCTGAGTCTGGACTCTCGGGAACACACTGCCAGTTAAAATATCATTTCTAAAAAATAGACCAACAATGCAAGAACAGTGCAGAAGTAATTTTTTTAAATAAAGAGAAAACACTAAAACTATAAAACAACACTTTTCTAAACAGAAAACATATAATATTTCATATCAATAGTCTTAATTATATCCTACCTCCTAGATTTCTTTAGAAAACAATGTTATTTCTGCTGACCATCTTTTCACTTCATTCCCACAAAAGGAAACCCTGACTAGTATGCTGCTGAAATTAGGAACATCTCCCCTCACAGCAGGCCCACAACAACACAACTGGCACCAGGGAGTTTCCTAACTTCCTTCTCTTACATGCTAGCCAGACCAGGTCTTTCACACTATCAGCATACAAGGAGCACTAAGAACAGTTCAAGGCTTCATATATCTCTGGAGTTAACTTTGCTGCTCCATTCAAATGTGAAAAGGGAATACAAGATAACAATTCTACACAAAGGCTCAGCTCCTGGCATGAGCAAAGTCCTAGAAAGGATCAAGTACTTGAGGGTTTGGGTGACAATCTGAATTTCATTATAGTAACTACGATAAAAATCACACATTTAGGTTTGTCTTGTCTTACTACTACTTCTCAATCTTTTGACTAGGATCAGTTGCAGAAGTTTATCTTTTCTTCTAAAATAAAAAACAACATTTAAGTTAAATTATAAATAAAAGGGAACAAGAATGAACTGTAAGTAATAATTGATTTTATTACTGTGCCTTTTTCTCCTCTCCCTCTATGGTCCCTAAAACACTACTAAAGTCCTACCTATACTACTGACAAGACTCCAAAGACAGAACTTCAAGACTATGTCAAATAGAGATAGAGAGAGTGGACAGCCCTGTCTTTTCCTGACTTTAGTGGAATCACTGAGTTTCTCTCCATTTAATTTGATGTTGGCTGCCGGCTTGCTGTATATTGCTTTTATTATGTTTAGATATGTTCCTTGTATCCCTGATCTCTCCAAGACCTTTATCATGAAGGGGTGCTGGATTTTGTTAAATGCTTTTTCAGCATCTAATGAGATGACCATATAGTTTTTTTTCTTTTAGTTTACTTACATGGTAGATTACGCTGATATATTTTCGTATGTTGAATCATCCCTGTGATGTAGGAGGTCCTTCTGTCTATGTGTTGCTTTCACTGGTTAATAAAGAACTGCTTTGAGCCTATAGCAGGGAAGAACAGAACTAGGCAGGGAAAGCTAAGCTGTATGCTGGGAGAAAAAAGGGCGGAGTCAGAGAGACGCCATGAATCCCCTGGAGACAAACGTTGGGAATTTTACCTGATAAGCCACTGTCACGTGGCAATACACAGATTAATAGAAATGGGTTAAATTAATATAAGAATAAGAAGCTAGAGCTAATGGGCCAAGCAGTGATTTAATTAATACGGTTCTGTGTGATTATTTCGGGGCTGAGCTAGCAGGGCGGCCAGGACAAACAAGCGGCCTCCTCACTGTTACATCCCTGCGTCTGTGGGATGAAGCCAACTTGATCATGTGGATGATTTTTTGATGTGTTCTTGGATTCAGCTTGCCAGTATTTTATTGAGTATTTTTGCGTCTATGTTTATGAGTGAGATAGGTCTGTAATTGTTTTTCTTCATTGAGTCTTGGTGTGGTTTTAGTATCAGGGTAACTGTAGTCTCATAAAAAGAGTTTGGCAATGTCCCTTCTGTTTCCATTACGTGGAACACTTTGAGGAGTATAGGTATTAGATCTTCTTTGAAGTTCTGGTAGAATTTTGCACTGAACCATCAGGCCCCTGGCCTTTTCTTGGTTGGAAAGCTTTTGATGAATGCTTCTATTTTCTTACAGGTTATAGGTCTATTTAAATTGTTCATCTCGTCTTGATTTAATTTAGGTATGTAATACCTATCCAGAAAACTGTCCATTTCATTTACATTTTCCAACTTTGTGGAGTACAGGCTTTTGTAGTATGACCTAATAATTCTCTGGATTTCCTCAGTGCCTGTTGCTATGTACCCCTTTTCATTTCTGATTTTGTTTTTTTAAAAAATATTTATTTATTTATTTATTATGTATACAATATTCTGCGTGTATGTC
Source organism: Chionomys nivalis (assembly GCF_950005125.1). Classification (NCBI taxonomy): domain Eukaryota; kingdom Metazoa; phylum Chordata; class Mammalia; order Rodentia; family Cricetidae; genus Chionomys; species Chionomys nivalis. The sequence continues at coordinate 16,279,016 of NC_080111.1, read as the reverse complement.
TGCAGGCCAGAAGAGGGCACCAGACCTCATTACAGATGGTTGTGAGCCACCATGTGGTTGCTGGGAATTGAACTCAGGACCTTTGGAAGAGTAGGCAGTGCTCTTAACCACTGAGCCATCTCTCCAGCCCCCCATTTCTGATTTTGTTAATGGATATTCTTTCTCTGCCTTTTGATTACTTTGGATAAGGGTTTGTCTATCTTGTTGATTTTTTTCAAACAGTTGTATGGCTGGGGTAGACTGCAGGGCCACTGGCAGCAACATCAATGTTTATCCCTACTGCTTGTACTGGCTTTTTGGACACCCATTCTCTTTGGATGGATACCTTGCTCAGCCTAGATAGAGTAGTGAGGGCCTTGAACCTTCCCCCAAAGCAATGTGCCTTATACTCTCTGAGGAGTAGATGGTAGGTAGAGGGAATGGGAGGAGAGGGAGTGGGAACTGAGACTGGTATGTAAAATGAAAAAAGATACTTTATTCTCTTTTTAAAAAGTATAAAATAAATTTAAAAAAAGAGGACTCCAAAGACAATTCCCTTCTTTCTGCCTAGCAAACACACAACTATTTATTCAAGCCAATCAAAAGTTCAAAATTCCATGATAGAAAATACTCTGGATATTCAGCAAATTCTCTTTATCTTAATACCTAATATCAGTATTATTCCTTTTAAAACTGATAATTTCTCTGCTCTGAGACTGTGAGATTTTTTTATGCTCAAAGATTTCAAATGAATAGAGAAATATTATAGAATCCTCACTAACATACAAGTCTTAAGAAAGGAGAGAAGTTAAGATCACTGGATACTCTTGAGAGGACGTAGGCTCAATTCCCAGCACCCACATGGTGGCTCACAGTTGCCTGTAACTCCAGTTCTAGAGGTTCTGAAGCTATCTTATGGCATCCTTGGGCACAAAGCACACATGTGGTACAAAAGACATAAACACAGGCAAAACAGCCACACACATAAAATAAATTTTTTTTAAAAAAATCTCTAAAAAAAAGAAAGGGCCAGGACACCCAGAACTGTTACACAGAGAAACCAGGACCCAGGACAGCCAAGGCTGGTACACAGAAAAATCTTGTCTTGAAAAACCAAAAAGAAAAAAAAAATAGAAGAAAAGAAAGGGAAGGAAGGAGAGAGAGGAGAGGAGAGGAAGAGAGGAGAGGGGAGGGGGTAGGGGAGGGGAGGAGGAGAGGGGAGGGGAGGGGAGGAGAGGAGAGAGAAAAGGGAGGTAGACTCACAGGGACAAAGGAACTCAACGTAAGATAACAAACATACTCTGTGTCAGAGTCAATATTTCTCCGAACATCAAACCACTGAAATATGATAGTCAGAAAATCAGTAAGGACATGGAAATTTGAACACATTAAGGATCATTGGTGGATACTTACAGAATGCATTCGTACACTTAAGGGCATATAGACCGTATGTCAACAGACAATACACTAAGTCATAAAACATGTTTCAATAAAAACAACAGTGTTCAAGTCATATAAACAACATCCTTAGACCACACGGTATTAGTTAAGAACCAACAGTTTAAAATGCTTTTAAAAAAAAATGCCCCCAAAATGAAAGCTAAATAAAAACTTACAAACTAATACATGATTTAAAGAATAAATCTGAAAGAGACCAGGCACCGTGGCTCCTGATTACAATGGTAGCACGTGCAAGGCAGAGACTGAAGGCTCGCTCACTTTCTGCTCTCTGACTGGATGGAATGCAGTCAGCATTCCTGCTACCACATTTTCCTCATCATGATGGACTATAACCTCAAACTGCAAGCCAAAGAAACCCTTCTTCTGTAAAGCGCTCTTGTCTTAATATTTGTTATCCTGGAATCCTTGAAACGCAAAGGCCAGAACTTCTACTGTAGAACCCAGCCATGACACTCAACAGAGGCCTGTCTGTCTAGAGTAGTTTCCCTAAGTCAATACCTGTTGCGAGAAAGACCATAAACTGAGACTACCTAGGCACCACCCAGAAACAGACCCTCCAAAGGAAATTCCTAATGTCCCAACTGTTGTAGTTAGAATCACCTGCCAGCACACACCCATCGCTTTTCATCAGAACAGCTCTAGAGACAAATGTCAGCCAATCAGGGGTCATGAACCTCAGAAACCCCTCACCCCCACCTTTACTACTATAAGAACCCAACCCTAACTGAGCTCGGGGCTCTCCATTTATTCCAATACGTTTGGAGACCGAGTTTGCAAACTTGTGTAAAATAAAGGCTCTTTGCTTTTACATACTGGACTTGGTCTCCTTGTTGGTTTTCGGGGGACTTCGTGGATCTGGGCCTAACAATACAAGCAGGAGTAAGCAGCAGAGGATGGCAAGAGGCTTGTGTCCATCTGGTGTGTCTACCACTCGGTGTGCCTTCATCTGTTGTTGGGCCACCATCACAACTGCCATCCAGGGCTGGGTGAGGAAGGACTTTGCTGCATTCCCTTGAGTAGTAGTAAAAAGACCCTAGCCTCATTCCTCCCCCAAAAAGGGGGTGACAAACACAAGTTTCCAACATGAGAAATGGTACAGCTGACCTCACCATGTATCCTACAAATGTTAAAAGGACAACAGAGAATAAACACATACATGACATGGATACATACATTTAATGATACAAACCACTAAAACTTCAACAAAAAAACCCTCAGACTTCATTTATCCCATATTTAGTTTTTAAAGTGAGTTAATTAAGTACATTTTCATAAAAAGTGCACAGTAGCTGGGTATACATGCCTGCAATCCCAGCACTTGGAAGGATGAGGCAGGAAGGCCAGTCTGAGGCTGGTCTTTGCTATATGTCAAGACCCTATCTTTTTACAAAGGATTAAAAAAAGAAAAGCATAGTACATTTTTCTAAACAATATGGAAATAATACTACCAGTTCTGTACAAACTTCCTAAAAAGCACACATGAGAAAATACTTACTGTCTTACCCCAGGAGATGTCAGTATTTAATTCCAAAGACAGGCAATGGCATATATGGAAACTACTGCCCATAATGGAGTTTGAAATGCAGACATCATTCAAGAAATGGAATCAAGAAATGCATACGAAGTACAGTCTATTATGGCCAACCGTGATTTATTGCAGGAATGCAAACTTAGTTTACTATTCATCATAATTTTTCAAAAAAGAAACGGCATGATAGGCTCAATAGACACAGAAATAAATTACAACACTGCTCTCTATTGCTGTGAATAGACACCAATGACCAAGACAACCTATATTTATTTGGAGGCTTGCTTACAGTTTCAGAGGTTTAGTTTATGACCACAACTGCAGAGAACATGTCAGTAGGCAGGCAGGCACAGTGCTAGAGCAGTACTTAAGAGCTTACTTACATCCTCATTTACAGGAAGTAGGCAGAGAACAGAAGACTGAGACTGGACCTGACATGGGCTTTTGAAACATCCAAGTCCACTCCCAGTGGCACACTTCCTACAGTAAGGCCACACCTCCTAATTCTTCCAAAACAGTTCACCAACTGGGAGGCAAATATTCAAATATGGAGGTCACACTTATTCAAACCACCACAAACACCAAACATAAATTTCTAGTTACAATTTTGAACAGAAAATGCATTTTATAAAACCAACAGACAGCACACTTAATGCTGAAAGGCTGCATGCTTTCCCTATAATTACAAAAGGGATGAGAGTGCCTGCCCTCACCACTGTTATCCAATATGGTGATGGCAGCAAAGCTCCAGCCAATCATAATCACAGAAGAGCATCAAGAGTATATGGTTTCACTTGTGCACACTGTCTGAAGACACTGAGGGCCATCTCTAGTCTGTTTCCAAGGTTTCTCCAGTGAACAAGTCTGAAAAACAGACACAATTCCACTGGAGAACTGAGCAAAATGACTGCCACAGGGCAGAAGTGTCTCTTCTAAGGAGATGCTGTATAGTACTGTTTAAAACATAAGGATCTCTAAACCTGACTCTGGTTCTATGTAGCAGAAATCCACTGTGCATACAGTATCCTGCTCACTCGCCTCCATGCTACAGGTTTAGTTCTGAGAAGCCAGAAGTATCATCATAAACATGAAGCTCGAGTAGCTAGCTGTGGGCCAAGCCCTTTCTTCTGATCTAGGAATCTCATTGCTTCTGCAAACATGTATATAAAACTGTAATATGTTAAGCTTTTATGCCTACAGCAGGGTAAAAGAATTAAAATTTCTTAGTTCTTATTACCTTTTTCCACCAGAAAATAAAATCTTGTTGTCATACAAAAATTGCTAGTTTTCCATCTTGTGAAAACAGTCTTAAAACTATACTGCCTTTCTTGCTTTGATGACTAAGAAACCCAGAAACAATACTTTCCCAAATTGTACAGATTTCTATTAATCCTAAATGACTTAGCATTATTTCAATGGTATAACTGATTCATCTGCCTGCCTATTGTATTCTATATACATATTTGTAAAATTTCCTAAGTATGTGATTAAGTAAGTGTTAAGATATGAATATCACTACTTTCTTCTCAGGGTAAATTCATGCAAAGTGTACATCTAAGAAGCATTTCCACTTTTCTTTTTTACCCCATCCCCAATAAAGCCATCTTATGTTCTGCTATTTCATCCTTAGGTTCCCCAAGAGATGGTAAACTCTTGGGAGAACAGGCACAGGCTTTCTATGGAGACACTATCCTCAGCACCTTGGACATGGTAGTTGAACCATGATACACAGAACATATAAAAACTTAGGAACAAGCAGATAGACATGGATGAGACAGAGGTTTGCTTTGTTGTGTAAAATGACAATTGGAGAGAGTGCTCTCGTCAAATATAAGCTAAACTCAGCTGGTCTTTTCTTTAAAAAAAAAATTATTTATTTATTTATTATGTATATAATATTCTTTCTACCTTTATGCCTGCAGGCCAGAAGAGGGCACCAGATCTCATTACAGATGGTTGTGAGTCACTATGTGGTTGGTGGGAACTGAACTCAGGACCTTTGGAAGAGCAGGCAATACTCTTAACTGCTGAGCCATCTCCCCAGCCCCCAACTCAGCTGGTCTTAGTGGCAGGTGCCTTTAATCTCAGTACTTGGATGGCAAAGACAGGTAGAAATTTCCTGTTCTACACAGTGAGTACTCCAGGCAAGCCAGGCCTACAGCGAGACTGTCTGAAAACAAAACACACACATACACCACAAGAGATGGGCCTTACAAAAGACCGGGTGGCATGAAGAAATCATGGAGACATGTTTAACTGAAGTAAGTAGTTCTGTTTGACATTAAGAAAAAAAAGTACACTGGGGTCCAGCTAAGGAGATCCTTCCCAGTTATAAAAGAGTTTAGACTTTGTTTTTTGGGGGGAGAAATTAGCACAGCAAATTCTTAGAAAATTTTCCCACACTATTTTTCTTAAAACCTGTGGACAAGGAGAAAGTCAATAATTCTAATGTGCCTCAAGTAATATCATCCAATAATAATGCTAAAAAACCCCCACAAGATATACTTTACCAGTCTGCAAAATTTAAAAAACATGGACTTAAGAAAAACAAAAAAATATAGTGAGCGTGATATTACAAGACCCAAGAAAAGCTATCATGGTATTCACAAACATTTAAGAAGTTAAGGTACTCCACTGGCTCTGTCCTTAAAAATTAGGCTTAGACATGAGACAATGCTAAATAAACAATTTGTTTTATATGTCATTGTAACAATTTTGTGGATGCAATAAAAACTTTCTAAAACATATTCACATTGACATTTATTTTCCTTTTCTTTCTTTCTCTCCTCTACCTCTCTCCTCTTCCCCTTCCCCCTCAAAATATCCCCCTACGTTTACCTCTCAGAGGTTGGGATCACAGGCATGTACCACAAAGTCAGACTGGAAATTTGTTTTCTCAAGAAAGACTCTCATAAATGATAGTGTCCACAAAGAAAACACAATTCACATTCTGAGGCAAGCCAATATTTAAACCTTAGTTAAACCTTAGTTTGCACTGAAGTCTAGACCCATCATGATTGCTTCTCATTTCCATGAGGCTGCTTTAAACACATTTTTAAGGAACTCAGGTGGGAATTCTAAAAATGCACATTAGGTAACATCAGCTCATAAATGGCTAATGGATAGTTTTTTAAAATCCCTTGTCTATAGGTTTACTTGAGTCTCATTGAAACAAAATTAATTTATCCTAAACCAGTCTCTCTACACTTTCCCAAGTAGATACCACAAACTAAAACATCACCTCGTATGATGTACAGCCAAACTGTAGCCCAGCCTAAGAGTGTATCCATGCAACAGAAAAACTGGGTCTCAGGAAACAGGAGGCTGAAAGCTGCCAAACATGACCATGTAAGGTAAATGCCAACTGTAGGCAATCAGGTTATTTCTATTTGCCACTTCCTTTTCTTCCTGATATAAATATAACCCGCATATGTGACAGAGTGGGGCATTCTGTACCATGTATGGTCTGGAATGCTGCCCAGTTCTAAAATCTCTTTCTAGTTCAAATAATCTATGTAAATTCAACAGTTCTCAGGTTTCTGTTCTTTTTTTAACATAGGAATTTGTTACAAGCTTCTTATATGTGCCTATATGCAATTCAATATATGATTTTGATGAATGTGTTTAAGTATGTTAATTCCCTCCAAGTCTCGGATTAAACAATTATTTCTTAAATACGAGATATTACCAGTATTCCTTTGACAGAATAATCTATAGCACTGTTCTATGAAAAACACTTATATCATTTGTCCTTAGACTGAAAAACATTATCTATAGGAAAAAAATAGATTGGGAGTGTGTGAGTGTATGTGTGTGAGTGTGTTTTCATATTTTATCTAATATATGATCACGCCACCTTTATATCAAATTTTTTATCACTACACCTGGTTCAACATTTGTTAGTCCTTGCAACTTTCATGTTTTAACATCTTTATGGATTTCTAAATTTATAATTTCTTTACTATTTATATTAGTGTTTTATCTGCATGGGTGCATGCTATGTACATTCCTGGTATTCCCAGAGGACAGAAGAGGGCATCAGATTCCCTGGAAATACTAGGAACTGAACACAGGACTCTACAAGATCAATCAATGCTCTTAAGCACCGACCTATCACTTCAGCCCTATCTTTTCTGTTCTTTACCTCCTCTTACTTGTAATGTGGGAAACAGTAGAATAGCAGCATTATAAGAGATCATTAATTTTATATAATTAAACAACCTCACATAATTAAGCAATTAATCACCAACTGACTAATTAAGAACATACACTTATAAATATCAGCTTGGGACACTGGTGAGCTCAAAGACTTAGGGCTAACTTCTTAGTTCTTAATTACACTCTAGATAAACAGAAGTAGAATATATCAAATTATGAACAGGAGAAACATAACCAACTTCAGAATAAAAAAGCCTTAGTTGGATGAAAATCCAGTTCATAAATACTGAGAAATACTGAGGATTTTAACAAATAAAAAATATTCTTTTAATAACCAAAACTTTTAAAATTAAAGGAAATAGCAAAGCATCTTCCTAGCTTTTCAAACTAAGCATATTTTACTTTATTTTAAAATTAAAATTTTCCCCATATGAATAGAATATAAAACTGACTTCTGAAACTTGTCCTGGTTTTACCTTCTAGTGCTGTGAAAAATACCATGATCAAAAATAACTTGGAAAGTAAGAAGTTTATGTGGCTTATGTGTCTTGGGTCATAGTCTACCCAGGGAAGCCAAGGCAGGAACTCAAGGCGAAACCCTGGAAAACAGGAACTGGGGCAGAGATCAGGGGAGAGCCCTGATGGTCTGCTCCCAGCATCCTTCTAAGCTCCCACAGAGCAGTTCATTAAGCTCTAAGCACTCAACAGCTTTTCCAGCCCAAAGTTCCAACATGGCTGGGGGTGTCAAAGCTCCTGGCATAAATTCCTGTCTAGTTTCCTTTCTATTGCTGTATAAACACCATCACCAAAAGCAACTTGAGGGGCAAAGGCTTTATTTGAAATTCAGGTTATAGTCCACCATCAAGGCAGCCAAGGCAGGAACTCAAGCAGGAACCTTGAAACAGAAGCTGAAGCAAAGGCTATGGAGGATGGCTACTTACTGGTTTGCGATCCATAGCTTGTTCAGCCTTTCTCATACACCTTAGACCAGATGTCAAAGGGTTTCACCACCCTCAGTGGACTGAGAGTGCCCATATCAACCGTTAATCAAGAAAACGTCCCACAAATTATACTACAGGCAATCTTACAGAAGTATTTTTTTCAACTGAGGCTCCCTCTTCCCAAATGACTCAGCAGAAGTCTGGTAAACTGAATTATCTGTTGGGCAAGGTACTATTAAATTTCTACAATCAGGACCAGAGGTGCCTAGTAATCTAAATTAGGGGTGCACTCAAGCTCCCACAACCAGGACCGGATGTCAGTAGTAGCCCAAATGATCTCTATGCTATTGGTATTCCTTAGGCCCTTAAGCTAACACAGGTAGCCTATCCCCAGTACCCATCTTCTTGGAGAAATGACATGTACCCTGCATTGAGTGTTGATGTAATTATGCTTCCTTGTGCACGGGGGACTGTATTACACCAGGAAACTTTTTTCTAAATTATACTGTGCTTAAATTTGTTGGGAATAAACCACAAATTCTTTAGAAGGTTTGATCCAGATTGACAAAGTCAATTTGAACCAAATTTTAATTCTCACCTCTCTAAAGTTCACCTTGTCTGACACCTACAGGGACCCCCTCAATCATCAAAAAAGTAAAGCATGTACCAACTTCTATATACTCCTGTAACTGGTATCTAATTAAAAAAAATGGGCACATTTTCTTAGTACACTTTAGGCTTGAGACTGATAATCTATGTCAAATGAAAAGTAGTGGATGAACTTACACCTTAGGAAAGTAATTAGTTTGCTGTATCTACATGTGACTATACATATTTAGGACTTGGCATCATTTTTTTATTGAATTTGTGGTTATATTCTAGCATACTGTTTGGCAAAGGCCAACTACAATAGTATCTTTCAAACTAGCTAATCTTCTATAATCCTGGCATTTTATCCCCACCCCCAAAACAGCACTCCAGTTTCTTTCCATGAATATGAAAATGTTTCTGATGTGTTTGTAAGCAAAAGAGAAGTTGAAATGCAAAGGGCATGGGGAAAAGGACTGGCAGATGACAACAAAATATTTCTTATAGGGATACAAAAAAAGTTCTACAACTACTGATGATAGCTGTACAATTCCATGCATATAATGAAAACCAAAGAAATGTTCCCTTTAATGAAAGGAAGTTATATATATATACACATTATATCAAAAGAAATTCTATGAAGTCAAGAAAAATAGACATTTACTATTACTTGAAACAAGGTCTCCCATAGCCCAGGCTGGTCTTCAATTGGCTATGCAACTGGGAACGATCTCAAACTCCTGATTCTCCTGCCTTCAACTTTCCAGTGTTCTGATTATGGACTTGAACCTGCCACCACACCTGCTAAGCAAGGAATCAATTGCAGCCTACTTACCAACAAGGAGAATCCCAAGAAGCTCACAGGCCAGTAAGCTTGGTGTGTGAGGCTGAAAACAAGACACCCTGTCTCAAGCAAGGTGGAAAGTGAGGGCACCTCCATACAGGCAGGGAAGGGGAGGGTTGTTTTAAAAAACAAGAAGAAAATGTGGGTAGTAACTCTATACTCCATTTTTTTTTCTTTCTCCACAGGTAAAATAAAAGAGAAACAAATTATCTCAAAAATTAACATATTACAAGCTCCATTTATGAGTGCTTTTAAAACACTACCTAAAGCCTAGAATGAGAGTCAAATATACTAGTCCTTCTGGGAAACTAATAGACCACCCCAAGGAGCAGAACAAAGAAACGATTTGTAGGGGCATCTCTGGAACAAAAATAGAAGCAGGCAGTGTGTTCCAGTGACCTTATGGGAGAAATGAAGTGATCCAGTGACTGTGGTCTATACTATAATGCTAGGCAACAGCCAGGAACGCCAGGGAGATGATGCAGCCAAAGGAGGACAGCTGGGAGGCATGTGGGCTGATCCCCCATACTCAGCCCAGACCTAGATCTTCTATGGACTACAGAAGACGAGAGATGGAGACAAGAGCTACTACTGATATTTAGAATGACGGAAGGGAAAGAAAAGTCAAATTAAAATGACATATATGTATGAAAAGTCCATCATGAGACCTATTACATGTAATTTATTACAGCAATTTTAAATTAATAATAATAATCATCATAATTAAACTTAATGCTCACCCAAAGAGAATGGGGGAAAAGGGAATATCCATAACAGTGAATTACTGCTAAGAAATAAGTAACATATATGTGGGGAGAGGGTATCTACAAATATGACCCAATTTAACACCACAAATGGAAAACCCAGTGTCTTAAGTTAGGGTTTCTATTGCTGTGATAAAACACCATGACCAAAAAGCAAGTTGGGGAGGACAGGGTTTATCTGGCTCACACTCCAGCATTGCTGCTCATCCCTGAAACAAGTCAGAACAGGTCCTCAAACAGGGAAGGATCCCTGAGGCAGGAGCTGATGCAGATGTCAGAGAAGGGAGCTGCTTACTGGCTTGCTTCTCATGGCTGGTTCAAACCACCTTCTTACAGAACCCTGGACCAATAGTCCAGGGATGGCATCACCCACCATGGGCCAGGCTGTTGACTTAACTGAGAAAATGCCTTACAGCTGTATCTCAGGGATGCATTTCCTTAACTGAGACTCCTTCCTCTCTGATGACTAGCTGGTATCAAGCTGACACAGAAAACCACCCGATACACCCAGATTATACAGTTGAATGCACTTGAACTTTCACTCAGAATCATGCTAATGCTATCTGTACTTTGAATCTGGTGTACGGAAAGGTGAGCACAAAGCACAAAGCTTGGCTCTTCTCCTGCTGTCCTGACTTCACTTGCATTTTACTTGTGCTTTCTCTAAGTCCATAAAATTTCTCAAAGACTCATCATTAACAGCCTCGCTAAATGGCAATTTTAATACATTTACCAACTTTTACGAGTCTATTCTATTTATCAAGTCTGTCATACTTTCCTAAGATATACTTTCATAAGAATAGCCCATGAGACTATCTTTACATTCTAACTACAGAGAAATGGGTTCCTGAAGATTGCACTCAGGATAAATAATTGGCAAGAAGAACTCACAAAAAGCTAACATAATGCAATTTATTACAGCAAAAGGATTAAAATAAGCCTGGGAAAAGACAGAAAACCCAGGATCAGGGAGAGTTCTGACATTAAACCTTACACATGCTCTGACCTAGTGAAGTCAAGAGTTACCACAGAACGTTTCCTACCAGGACTGCTCACTGAAGCCTCAGCATTCTGATTCTGCTCTTAGGGCTCTGGCATGCAGACATGGCTGACTGCCTCAAGCTAAACCAAATCTTCAGTTTCTCCTGTTGTAGAATATTATTTTATGGTGTGTTACTTTTCTTTATGCTCTGAAACTTTTTTTTTTAATGATGCAAAGATGTGTTTAAATAAAATTCAAGTGCAGACAGGAGGCAAAGTAGGCAAGTAGCTGACCAGAAGATTTAGGGAGGAGTCAGGTGGAGAAAGGTTTTTAAGGAGGGATGAAGAGAGGGATGAGGGGAGACACATGAGAACTTCCTGGGAGATGCAAGGAGATGAGCTGCTTGCTATTCAGCCTCTCGAGGAGCAGGATTCCGCCTCAACTTTTGAATCTTGAGTTCTTTAGAGGGAAAGAGATTTAGATAAGTTCCCTATGTAGATTTGAACGAGTCTGTGCCTGAGGGAACAGAATTTCCTCAGGCTGCAACTCTTGCAGCCAAACTACTGTTGACAGCTACAGAGTTGCAGCTGCTTACTAGGATAGCCTTAGTTTAAAAGGCAGCAACAACTAAAAATGAGGACAACATCCTCCAGAGGTCACGCTCATATTCTTTAGGTAAAATATCTGGTTGATCTAAGGTATTTTTCAAAAAGGACATTGAAATTTTGTGAAAGATTTCATTTTACAAAATACAATAATGAACCCCAGACCTCTCTCTGGGCAAGGTTAAAGTTTTTACTCTACTATTTGTTTATATTTCTTTCTGGTTCCTAGGTTCTTAGTTCTAGCTGCTTTCTCAACAATCCTACCAAATATTACCTCTACCAAATATCCACCAAGACAACTGTGAACTCATGGTTTCTGCTAATAGTCCACAAACTATTTTTCTTTTATAAAAGGGTATTTAACTGACAAATCATATTAGTTTCTTAATATAGACACGAAATAACATTTTGATGTATATAACATTTTATTTCCAACTAACGTAGCTTACAAAACACAAAATACAAAACTTAAAGGAAGAAATGACCCAGAAAAGCAACAGAATAATGCTATTATGGCTTGACAAAGAAGGCACCTCTGCTCACCTGCAGAGCTGAGCGAAACAGACATTTGTCTCTGAACTTCTGTCTAGCAAACAAAGATAAAACAGAGAAGAAATAACAAGCAGTTTGTAATTCAGGGTCCATTAAGAAGCAAAATGTCCACAAAGCACTACTCTTCCAGACACTGTGGTACCAGGCTTGAGAGGTTTCTTCACGGTTGTCTTCAAAAAGTTCTTTGTTTCATATCACACTTCTCCACACTGGAGAATACACAACACCATTTTAAAGGAAAATAAAACCAGACAGCCCAAAGGACACGGTTTGTCAGACTTGCTGGAACTGTACTAAATACAGAAGACTGACAACATCCCAGGCCTCTAACCAGTAGATGCCAATGAAGTAGCCTCTACTATAGACAACAACAAAGAAAGAAAGAAAGAAAGAAAGAAAGAAAGAAAGAAAGAAAGAAAGAAAGAAAGAAAGAAAGAAAGAAAGAAAGAAAGAGGGAGGGAGGGAGGGAGGGAGGGAGGGAGGGAGGGAGGGAGGGAGGGAGGAGGGAGGAGGAGAAACAGAAAAAACAGAAATAAAAAAAAAATCACTAACAAGAAACCACTCCCCTCCCCAATGAAGTCCCTGACACAGGACAGACTTAGATAATTTTCACATTATCTAAGTGCTACTTTTTTCTTAATGGTAAAGAAGCAGCTTATGCTGTAATAAAGTAAATTGTGTACTCTGGAGAAAAGGAATGAATGAAATATAAAGCCAGTAAAACCACATTAAAATTTAGAACATCAAAATCCAGCCAGTTTATAATTCCCAAAGATGGAAAGCAGACATGCATGCGCAAAGTTAGAATGTTCAGAAAGGAAGTTCACAAACTATTACTTATGGCAGGCTTTCAAAGACACTGTTTCAATTTCCAGAGATATAATCTGTGTGCCACTAAAACACTGCTAAGAACATCAGGGGGCAATTTTAAGACTTAACAAGGAAATAAGAAACCTGGATTCTAGAGTTTACAAGTCCTTTGGGTCTGTCACCCTCACACAGAGCATCGATGCACCACCTTTTTGCTTTGTTGGAATTTTTTGGTTTGGTTTGGTTTGCTCTGACTGTCCTGGAACTCACTCTGTAAAACAGGCTTCCCTTGAACTCAGAGATCAATCTGCCTCTTCCTCCCGAGTACTGGAATTAAAGGTATGAGTCACCTCCTCTTGGCTCTTTCACAATGTCAATTTCAAGAGAACTCCTTTGTCACAACAGAAAAGTATTTAGCGCACTTAGGTAGTTCAAATGCAATCAGATCAACAAAATCTTTAACCACAAGAACATTTCATATTAATAAAAAGGAGATCAGAAGTGAACATTAAATAAATATATAATTATAAATCATGACAGTGCTCTGCTGGAGGGGACTGTTGTGAGTAAAGGGGAGGTCCTAATAATAGTTAATTAGGGTCTCATGAAGACGTGTCCAAGGAAAAAACATGTTTTCATACCAAGTCAGACCACAACTGTGTTGAAACAGTTTCTCAAGAAATGGTATAGTGATGAAACACTACAAAGCTGCCAACTCATCGAAGAATGACTTAAGAACTGCAAGAGGAGAACCTAGGCAGAGTCAGAGCAGAGATCCCGAGATAAAAGAAGAAAAAGTCATGTTCTTATTGTTGCTATTCAATAGGGCTTTATAGCAGGTATGTACTGAAGGTTCCAGAAAGAAACATCAGGACATTCAAAGCAATACTTACCCTTAGATCAACAGTTCTCAACCTGTGGGTGGATACCCCCTTGGGGGTTGCATATCTGATATCCTACATATCAGATGTTTGCATCGCTATTTATAGCAATAACAAAATTAAAGTTATGAATTAGCAAGGAAATAATTTTATTTATGGTTGGGGGTCACCATACCATGAGGAACTAACTGTATTTAAAGTGTTGCCTTAGGAGGTGACTCACACACAAAAAGTGTAGAGTGGAATAAAAGGCCAACGCTTAGTTGCAGTTTTAGAATTTCTGAAGTATGGTACATGAACTGGAGAGATGGCTCAGTGGGTAAGTGCTCTTGCAATGGTAACATGAGGTTCTGAGAGCAGATCCCAGCAACCAAATAAGGGCAAGGTGTAGTTTCATGCACCTACTAACTCCAGGGGAGACCAGAAGAAAAGGTAACTGGCCAGTCAGTCCAGTCAAAAACAGTTGAGTGCCACCAGGTTCAGTGAGTGACGGGTCTCAAAGGAACAAGGCAGTGACAGAGCTAGACATTCAACATCTTCCTCTGGTCTCCATGAATGCACATAAAGGCACACACAGATGAGTAAGCAACCTGTACACATATATAAATACACACATGCACACACGCACACACACACACACACACACACACACACACAGAGTTTACTACACACTTCAGGTAAACAAACCACAGCCTTCAATGTACACTAAAATTACTTGATTAAGGACCTGCAAGATGCCAAACGGACTCCAACTCAGGAGACTCTAGAGACTCTTTTTTTTTTTTTAATATTTATTTATTATGCATACAATATTTTGTCTGTGTGTATGTCTGCAGGCCAGAAGAGGGGACCAGACCTCATTACAGATAGATGGTTGTGAGCCACCATGTGGTTGCCGGAATTGAACTCAGGACCTTTGGAAGAGCAGGCAATGCTCTTAACCACTGAGCCATCTCTCCAGCCCTAGAGACTCTTAAGAACTCTCAGTGACTTGGGAGGCAGAGGCAGGCGGATCTCTGTGAGTTCGAGACCAGCCTGGTCTTCAAGAGCTAGTTCCAGGACAGGCTCCAAAACCACAGAGAAACCCTGTCTTGAAAAAGAAAAAAAAAAAAAAAAAAAAAAAAAGAACTCTCAGTGACACGAGCTTTTCTGCAGGTCTCATGAGGCAAGTACATATTACAGAAGACCTACTAGAAAGTGTTTGTTCACAGGTTGTATCATGTCCAACCCGTGCTTTGGTTTGAAAGTAGAAACTGAATAAACCAATTTAAATGTTTTCCTTTAAAAGAATTACCATGGTCATGGTGTTTCTTCACAGCAATAAAATTCTAACTTAAGAAAGTTAATCCCCAGCTAGGAAATGTCAGAGAGGGAGGGAGAGCAGCAGCAGTGGCAGCTGCCCCAGCCGAGAAAGCATCAGAGAAGGAGCATGGGCAGTGGCGGCCACAGTGGCCTGAAAGCATGGTGGGAGTGGCTCTCATTAAGAAGTCCCTCTGGGAAAGAGCACCTGTGTCCAGTGTCATCATCTGTATAAGATATCCCACCTCATCAGTGACCACCAGAGCACATAGAGGAACCCCCTACACTTGAAGGAGCAACCACTGAGACTCAGGCAGGCTTGCACCAAGAGGAGCTATCACCTGAGGCTCTGCCCTGCCTGCCACAGACACCCACTGCATCAGCTGGAGGAAGACGGACACCCTGAAGCACAGGCTCCACCTGTATCGATTGGAGAAAGAGATGGGTAGACAACAGTGCAAGATAAGGAGCAATACAGCACCACAGAAACTAGTGGTTCTATAATAGCAAGACCTGAGCATGACAACACAGATGAAGCACAAGACGACAACCTTATGAATAACTTCAAGAAGATGATTGAGGGTCTTAAAGAGGAAGTGAAAAACTCCCTTAGACAAATGGAGAAAAAGACAAACAAAATAACAAAATATTGGAAGAAATCAATACAACCCTCAAAAAAAAAAAAACCAAGAAAAAGCAATCAAATAGGTGAAAAAAACAGTTCAAGACTTAAATATATTTTAGAAACAATAAAAAATACCAAATACTCCAATTTAAAAATGGGATGGAGAGCTAAACAGAGAATTCTCAACAGCAGAATCTCAAATGGCCAAAAGACATTTAAGGAATTGCTCAACATTGTAAATCATCAGGGAAATGCAAACCAAAACAATCCTGAGATACCATCTTGCACCTGTTAGAATGGCTAAGACTAAAAACATTGAGAACCGTTTATGTTGGAGAGGATGTGCACTAAGAGGAGGGAGAACTTTGGTTGGAATATAAAATGAAATTAAATAAATTAATTAACTAAACAAACAAAAATATGAGAGAAAAAAAATAGTTTCAGGAGAAGCCAGTGCAGATTTAGGAGATTCTGAAAATACACAAAATATACCTTACGAAGTCCCACACTAATAGTTGAAAACATTAACATTTACTAGGCAATTTTTTAATAATTTTCCTTCTGAGATGTATGAACTAGAGTATGTAAATAGAGTATTCAGAAATTGTCTTCATTAAGAACTCATGATGCCTTCTTTAATGTTAAACCCTGGAGTGTGGGAAAGTGCAATATTGTAGATGCTGTGGGTAAATATCAAGCCACACATTTTACAGTTGTAAAATATTCTATACATTAGGATAAAATTGAAAAGCATCTTTTAAATAATCCTGATCATATGTATGAGAAAAATAAAATCTGTCTTTTGTTCCAACAAAAGTCAATCTTCCCATGTATGCATGGACAGAAAATTGACTTGGTAAGTTTGGCTTTTGCTTTGTTTTGTTCAATAAATGTATCACTCTGTTAAAACAAACACAAGAAACTGAATACAGCGCACAGCCTATCACTATGGTTCCTACAGAAAATTGCCCAGACAACCAGTGCTGACAGCTGTTTACAGACTAAGGAATTCCTCCTCCATAAGACAGCCGATACAATCTAATGGAACCAGTTATCGATGGGGACATCAGAAAAACATAGCAGGAGATAGAGACAGGCACAAGGAAGTGAAATTTATATTCTTTAATAATTGATATGACAGGTGGCAAACCATATACCTCACATACTTATTTTAATTCCCGTAAAATCTTAAGCAGTATACTACATATTACATAGGGGAAGATATTATATTATATATGAAAAATCAAAGACTAGAGGTAAAAATACTTGTCAAAGGACACAGGTCTTTCAGATACTAGCCCATAATCCCCTGGACAGCTAAAATTGAGCATGCTGGCCAGAGAGAAAGGGCAAGAAAAGTTCCACTCTAAAGAGAATGCCAAGGCAAACAGACAGAAGCAATGAATATGTTTTAGCAACAGCAGAAATGTAACTAGTGGCCTTTATGCAAAAATGTATAGTTCATGATTTTTAATTATACCTGTAAACTTGAGGCAGTAAAAAGATTAATCAGAGAGTTGGTCATGAACAACTAAGAAGAGCAGACCCCAAAGGCATGAGGATACTGTGGAGTGATGGGGTTCCAGGGTAAGGGTGTCTCTGCTGCCTGATGTCTTAATTTATTAGGGAGAACTGAAAAGCGGCTTGTAGGACAAAGGTTCTATAGGAATAGAGGCAATATAAACAAGAGGAGCAGATGGAGCTTAGTGAAATAGAATTCTGCCCTGAGAAGGAAGCCCTTTCTTAATAGCCCAGTCTAAAAGCTACTGGTCAGGATCAGGCAACAAGTACATGACAGGTTAAGAAAAAAAGGAAAAGACTGTAAATAAAGTGTTGTCAGCTACTACACACTGAGAAAATAGCTAAGTAAACAATGAAAGTTTTGTCAATTACAGAAATCACTTTGGAGGTTTTCTGAAAAACGTTAGCTAAAAAAAAATAAAGTGAAGATCACAAAATCCAAGCAAATACCAAATACCTCCCAAATAGATCAAATAAACAGATAAGCAAAATGTATACTATGATTCTTATCATCAAATCATTCTATATAATGAGAGATATCAGGCAACTAGGAAATTCAAAATGAAGTGTAATGGCTGAATAGGGCTAAAATTAGTGTTAACTTCCTGATCTGACACTATAGTTTATAGGAGAATGTACTTGATTACAAGCAAAAATTTTAAATATTCACAAGTATTCAGAGGAGGCAACGAACATTAGTTCACCCAGTTTTAGTGTAAATTGTTCATTTTTTCCATCCATGAAGAAGAAGAACGTGAAAGGTACAGTTTCTCCATCAGACATGCTCAATCCATTCTTAGGATTTTGTTATGGTTTAATCTTCAATGTATCTCAAAGGCCAGGTGTTAAAGGCTTGGTCACCAGACCATGCTGCCACTGGGAAACAGAAGAACCTTTAGAAGGAAGGAAGGTGGGTCACTGTGAGACATATCCTTGAACTGATTATTAGGAATCTAACATCTTCCTTTCTCTCCTTCCTGAACACTTTCTCGACATACCCTGACACAATACAGGGGCAACTCACCATGGACTGAAACCTAACATCATGAATTAAAATAAACCTTTTCTTCCTTTTCATTATCTCAAGTAATTTTGCCACAGGAACAGAAATCTCACTAGTGTAGATAGATTCCCTGAATGCATTTCTATCAGTGATTTTAGACAAACCATTACAGTCCTAACAAAAAACTTCAGAAACATCTATTTGATACATACAATGCTAATTAAAGGCACAAGTTACTTACCAAGTTTAAGGATGAACAAAAGTGACAGCAAAAGAACATAGCACAGACTCTAGTTGCTCTTAATAATAAAAACCTGCAGTCAGGTACTGGGGGTAAAAGGTGAGAAATCAGAGAAGCAGTGCAGCCAATCACTAGAGATTGTTTACACCCTCTACCGAATCCTCGGACGGAAGGGGTGATCCTGACTCTACGAATCCTCAGATTGCATGGTCAGACCGAATCTTCAAACTGCATCTCTCTCTATGAAACAGACTGATCCTATCATCTCCTGCCTTATACTCCTCTCTCCACCAGCCATATCCCTTCCTGTTTCCCCATACCCAATGTTGGGATTAAAGGTATGTGTCACCATCTTTAATCTGTTTCAATTTGAGACTGGATCAATCTAATGTTGCCCAGGCGGGGCTTGAATTCACAGAGATCAATCTGACTCCTGAGTGCGGGAATTAAAGGCATGTGCCACCACTACCTGGCCTCTGGCTAACCAGTGGCTTAGTTCCGCACACTGATCTTCAGTCAAGCTTTATTTGTTGTGAGAATAAGAGATAGTGAGGCCGGGCGGTGGTGGCACACGCCTTTAATCCCAGCACTCGGGAGGCAGAGGCAGGCGGATCTCTGTGAGTTCGAGACCAGCCTGGTCTACAAGAGCTAGTTCCAGGACAGGCTCCAAAAACCACAGAGAAACCCTGTCTCGAAAAACCAAAAAAAAAACCAAAAAAAAAAAAAGAGAGAGAGAGAGAGATAGTGAAAGCACACCAGCATGAGCATGAAACTGTGAGCGTGCACACTGTCACCATCTCTAATAAGCCTTCCAGGAGACCTAGGCTCAATTCCCTGCACCCACTTGGTGGTTCACAACCACTTATAAAACTCCAGTTCCAGAAGACCTGATGTCCTCTTATGACCTCTGAGGGCACTAGATATGCTTATGGTACTCATGCATAGATGGCAAAACATGCTCATACACAGAATTTTTAAAATGAGAGAGAGAGAGAGAGGCAGAGACACAGAGACACAGAGACACAGAGACACAGAGACACAGAGAGAAGGAAACATTAATTCTATGGACAAACACCTGTCTCTATCAGAGATTACAGGAACTTAGTTCTTATACTTTCACACCCATATAACACAGCCATGCTCTGAGGAGACAACTGAACTACACTATTCCTTAGCCAACAGCACGACTGACTGCATTCATTAGATGAGGATAAATTGCTAAGACACTACAGGTCCACAGAGCCACTAAGGGCTAATAGTTTGTTCACATGTACATCTTACCCTTATGTTATACAGAATCTCAATGACATGCTGAAATCTACAGCAGGTAAACTATCTTACCAACAACACAGAATCTCATAATTGCAGGGAATAAAAATCCAAGTGAGCAAGACAAGAGAGACAGACAAAGAGAGACCTTGAAATTCCAATCTATAAAGGACAGCCAGCTTCTAGCTCCTGGTGTTCTCGATACTGATCATGCAACATGCTTGCTGCTTAGGAGTTTTAACTGCACACTTTTGATCTTAAGCATCAATACAAGAACATTCTACATCTATAGTTTCTGTGTCTTCTGTGGAATGACAGATGAAAGTAAAACCTACTCTGACACAAAGCGGCAGAACCAACTCACAGCACGACTTTTTTCACTAAGTACAATGCCAAGGAAGTCTCTCTCTATAAACAACATACATGCTTTTTTTCACAAACAATGAGCACTATGTAATGCTATAGACAAAAGGAAATGTTTTACTTTTAGCCTAACATGCAGAAATCTGAAAATCAAATTTAAAAGTTACAGTTAGCTTCTCTCAGGAGCCTGGTATCTTCTATTCCCTACGGTCTTCTTAGATGGTTTCTTGTGCCTTTATAGTTAACTGTAAGAGATCAGATGTGTTTGAAGGGGCCTAGAGTATGTATAAACATACATATTTTTCTCTTACAATTTCTGTGACCTATACTTTCTGGCATCATTCTATAGTAAATTTAGGAGACCAATTTAATAAATATCAGTACTTACAGCACTAACTCCCCTGGGCCATCCCCATCTTCCTGACAAGGAGAGCAGGCCCACCCTGCACTCCTCCACATCACCTTTGCAGTAGTCTGCGGGGTCCTCCTGCTCCTCGTCATCTGATCCCAGAATCTCCTCCTCTGGCTCTGGGGGAACAGGGTCTGGCAGTGGTGGTGGTGGCGGCGGCGGTGGTGGTGGAGGAGGAACTAAAGGAGCTTTCTGTTGAGGCTCCGGCCTGAAACAGCAGAAAAAAAAATCGTATTTACGAAAAGCAAATGATGCATTTCAGGAAAATTTAAGTCTCTTAGTATGAGGGGAAAAAAAGAATTTGTCACACATTAAGAAGAAATTCCGGTTAAAGTCATTCTACTCATTTTAGTTGAATTCAAACAGTGCTTCACCACATGGGCTGGGGGAGGGTGGCGCTCTTCTCCTTTATTAACAAAGGAGTATTTTTTACAAGCATCTTTTCATTCAGAGATTCAGTATTATTTCAGACAATGCTCTAAGATTTTATTGTAATGAAAGAGTGGCCTAGCCTATGATGTACACCTTTATATGTTAGAAAACATCCTGTGGAGATTATTGGAAGGCAAGTACATGCAGCCATCAGCTTGTAAAGGAGTTAGTTTGCTCTTACTTGAAAAATCAGAATTAGCCAGGTGGTAGTGGCATTTGTCAGCACTCAGGAGGCAGAGACAGGCAAATCTCAGAGTCTGAAATTAGCATGGTCTACAGAGCGAATTCCAGGATAGCCGGAGCTACATAGATAAACCCTGTGTTCAAAAACAAAACAAAATAAGCAAAATAAACAAAAACAAAAAACCCTGAACACCAAAACCTCCTCCCCCAGAAAAAAGAAAAGAAAAAAAAATCATAATTTGCTTGCCACGGAAATAACTAGAATAAGATTAGGTTTAGGTTAAAAGTTACATTTATTTTAAAATTCAACCTTGCTTATCACAGCCATTCTGCAAAACCAGAAATAAAAGAAAAACACTACTGTCAAATATATCATATGTTGTCTATATAAACATGTTTTACGATTTCTAGCAGTTCCCAATAGATTAGGTAATATATAATATACTTTTATAAAGCACAGAAATATTCAGAATATAAGCAAAAGCTTAGAGCACTCACATAAAACCTTGAGTTATCAAGAATAACATACATAATACCAATTTTATTCACTTAAAAGTAAACTATTCATAATAAGGGTCTATAAAATGGAATGCAGTGGCAAGTGAAATCTCTGAGAGTTCAAGGCCAGCCTGGTCTACAAAGCAAATTCCAGGGCAGAAAACATTACACAGAGAAACCCTGTCTCGGGGGGGGGGGGGGGGGGGGATGAACTTACATCAAAGTTAATTGATATTCCTAACCAAATCCCAATAGAAAAATAGCATAATAACTCAGTTTGGATGTCAAAGCCCTCCTGGCTGTTCGGCAATCTTCCGAATGGGACTATGATCGTTTTCCCTGACCTCTGCAAGGAGTAGGGGAAGTATTGGCGGGAATCACCCCTGCCAGGCTGAGGAAGTCACTCCCAGGTGTCACAAACAGAACCCTAACATGAGAGGTGCGCAGCTAAGGAGCAAGGAATTGTAATAGCACCCATGTGCTGGGTAAGTGTAGTTTCCACTGCCTGGTACACACACACTTTTTCTAAAAGCACATGGATTCCCTCTGGGACAGTACTATTCCCTTCATGTAGAAGGGTAATTCCAAATCTTTCCTGAGGTACACAGCCAGGCTCCTGCTCCATCCTAGAATCCTAACAAGATCAGCTATCAGAGGAAAGGTGCTAGCTTGTACTGAGATGCTGTGTAAAGCCGGGGCCAGAGAAATGTTCAAATCACTACTTTATTCATTCAGTTTTATTTTTTTTTTATTTTTTTATTTTTTTTACTCATTCAGTTTTAAAAAGGAGAATAAGACCTCTTGGCTGAATAGGAAAGCCCCACCACACTTTCTGTCCTCTAGTGTTCTTAGCGTGCATTAACTATTATGACCTATCAACAACAACAAAAAAGAAAGAAAGAAAGAAAGAAAGAAAGAAAGAAAGAAAGAAAGAAAGAAAGAAAGAAAGGAAGGAAGGAAGAAGGAAGAGTAGAAACCAGGGGAAATCCCAATGTCTCTAGATCGGAGTGGGACTGCAAAGAGCATGGAAAGCAAAGACAAGCACGACCAAGCAACCTTTAGCGGGACTGTTCAAGAACGCTAAGTAAAACACAGCTTACATCCATTCCTACTTGCTGTACTACAGGACCACTGAAAGGGAATCCTCAACACAGGCCTCCCTTCCACCACAGGGCCCTAGAATCCACAAGGACATGGGGAAGTGGGGAAGCAGAGAAATGCTACCATTTGTCCACTTTCCCTGGGTCAGAACGGCAAGCATGACACATTTTCCCAGAGTGTGGACAGATCCATCTGACCTATTTTGTTCAGTGATACACTTAGAAAGCTGCTATATCTGACTAGTGTAGACAGATTCCTTGAATGCATTTCTATCAGTGGTTTTAGACAATACACACAGCTGTGACCACCAAAAACATATCTAGACACTGACAAATGTCCAAGAGTGAAGGTCAAACAGCAATCCCACTAAGGAGAGACAGTGAAAATGTCCAAGAGTGAAGGTCAAACAGCAATCCCACTAAGGAGTGCTGGCATTTCATATCTATTTCTCAGAGAACAGAAAGCCCTGTGGTTGCAGGAGAAAACGAGTCTGCTGCTTCTCAGCTGAAACCCCCAGGTACCTGTGCCTTACATTCCTCACCCAAATGCTGCACTGTCTACCCAGCTTAAGAGGTCCCAGACTTTCTGTGTTAAGAGGACAATAAGGACTACATTGAACACACAGGCAGAAAGCACTTGAAATCTAGTTCTGTCAGTTAGAAGGCAGTCAGTATACCATGATGAGTAAGTTAAGATTATTTTATGCTAAGTCCGTTCCCCTGTCTATCATATCAAAATAGTTGGAACTGTGCTGCCCAATACAGCAACCACCGGCCACAAAACAGAGAGCCGGCAGCAGGGCTAGTCAGAACTGAGGTGCATTTTGTGAAATACATACTGAATTTCTAAAGTAGTACAAAAAAGGTAAAATATTTTAGCATTTTTTTATGTATTACATTTTAAGATGTTTTATATATGAGTTAAAGTATATTTGTATCCACTGCATTTCTACTGGATGAAACTACCCTGCAGAGCTCACTTAAAGCAGAGCAGCAGCTTAGCCTTACATTTACACTCTGCTTACAAAAATGATGATAGTTTCTTCTAAAGTTTTTCTTAATGACCTACACCTCACAGTAACTGACACTACTCATATCAGTTCAGAACAGCAAGAGTCAATGTAAAATATAACATTATGCCCCAATTATTTGTTTTTTTTTTAATTTTTTGTAAATATTTATATATTTATTTATTTATTATGTACACAATATTCTGTCTGTGTGTATGCCTGTAGGCCAGAAGAGGGCACCAGACCCCATTACAGATGGTTGTGAGCCACCACCATGTGGTTGCTGGGAATTGAACTCAGGACCTTTGGAAGAGCAGGCAATGCTCTTAACCTCTGAGCCATCTCTCCAGCCCCCCAATTATTTGTTTTTAATACACACTGATGTATGACCTAACACTTGAAGGAAAGCGGGTTTCCCCTTTCCTTCCTTGGGAACAGGGTCTTCAAACTTGCTATGTAGCTGAGACTGGCTTAAGAACTAGAGACTTCATGCCGTAGTCTCTCAAATGCTAGAATTACAACACGCTCCACAAACCCAGCTGAGGTGACATTCTTTTAAAAAGTTTCTAAGAGCACTGTAAAGTGTGCTGAAATATCAACTACCTAAAAGACCAAGAGGGTCAAGTAATCTCACCAAGCCTAGGCTTGTGAAGTGTATCAACAGATCAAAAGATAACTTGTAATAAGAAGCTATTCCAGGGCCAAGAGAGGTGGTGCACACCTTTAAGGCCAGCACCTAAGGCAAACTCAGAGAATCTAGGCCAGGCTAGTCTACAAAAAAGTTCCAGAACAGCCAGAGGCATGTAGAGAGACCCTGTCTGTTGAAGAAAAGAAAGAAAGAAAGAAAGAAAGAGAGAGAGAGAGAGAGAGAGAGAGAGAGAGAGAGAGAGAGAGAGAGAAGAAAGAAAGAAAGAAAGAAAGAAAGAAAGAAAGAAAGAAAGAAAGAAAGAAAGAAAGAAAGAAAACCTATGAATCTATTCTATGGAAGAAATATTAGAAAATGAATGGGGAGGAACTATAAATATTTCAATTTAAATATTACCAAGACAAATAGCTTAAAAACAGAATCTTTAGAACAAATGATGCCGAAATAACCAAAAGGGTGCATGGGGTGGGGATTAGCTGGGGAGATTGCTAGGTGGTTACTGATGCTGCTTTTCCAGGACCAAAGTTCAGTTCCTCGTACTCATACTAGGTATAACTCCAACTCCAGGGGCTCGAACGCCCTCTTCCAAACTCTGACAGCAACCAGGTATGTGGTACATAATCACATAGATGTATACATATAAATAAAAATAAATGTTTTTTAAAAACCGAATACCTGACTCTCCACTCCATCCCCAGCCCCTCCCTCCCTCTCCCCCCCACATGGATTAAAAACTAAATGAAAGAGTCAGAACTATTAAACTCAGAAAAGAAAGAATAGGAATAATTTTCATGATCTCAAGTTAAGCAGTGCTTCTTACACACAATACTAAAACAAATGAATAAAAGAAAAGAAGACAAACTATAGTTTATGACAATTAAAAAACTTCTGAACAGGAAAAATGGCTCAGCAAGTAAAAGTACCTACTGCCAAGTCTGAAGATCTGAGTTCAAATCCAGGGACACACATGATGGAAGGAGAGAATGAATAATCTGAAGCTATCCTCTGACCTCCAAACATACACTGTGACATGTCATCTTCCCACCTTCAATAAGTAAATGCAATGAATTCTTTAAATTTTAGTGTGTATGTGCATGCGTGTGTAGGAAGACTTGTACATAGAGGCTAGAGGTTAATCTTCAGTCATTCCTCAGACATTGTTCACCCTACGTTGGGACCTGGAGCTAGCAGACTTAGCTAAGCCGGCAGGCCAGTGAGCCCAGACATCCTTCTGCCTTTCCTCCTCAATACTGCTGGAATTTTAAGCACTCGCGGCCATGCCTGGGTTTCAAAGGAAAAGCTTATATTCCTTGGAAAACACCAACAAGAAAATAAAGAATCCATTCAACATGAGCAAGTATTTCAAAATTCTGTAACTGAAAAGAGGTTTATATCCTGGAATATATAAAAATCTCTTACAACTAATGAAGAAGACATATTAATAAAGATATAAAGTAAAGAAACCAAGAATATATTTCAATTGTAGGGTACTTGTTCATCACCAACAAGGCTATAAGTTCAATAACAAACACCAAGAGAGCAGAGAATTAGAATGGATATTTCTCAAAAAAAATATGAATGATCAAAACACAAAAAGATCAATTTCATTATCACCTTGACTGTTTTAATTGTTAACATGATAGACTCTAAAATTATCTGGAAAGAGAGTTTCAACAAGGAACTGTCTATCAAACTGGTCTGTGGTGTCAGGGAAGGACATGTCTTTATTATTTTCATTATTGAACAAGGCCCAAGGCCACTATGGGTGACACCATTCTCTAGGCAAGAGATTCTGAACTCCAAGTGTATAAAGAGCAAACTGTCCAAAAAAAAAAAAAAAAAAAAAAGCTGGGCAGTGGTGGCGCACACCTTTAATCCCAGCAAGAAACCCCGTCTCAAAAATAAAAATAAAAAAGAGCGAACTGAGCACTAAGAGGTACGCACGCCTCTATCTCTCTGCTCCTGTGGATGTGATATGATTAGCTGCTTCAAGTTTCTGCCTTCATTTCCCTGGAATGAACTATGACTTGGAACTGTAAGCTAAAATAAATCCTTTCTCCCTAAGATGCTTTATGACAGGGAGTTTTGTCATAGAAATTGAAATGAAATTAGAACAAGTGTTCAGGTAAAGGAAATCAAAATTGCAATGAATTGGCTCCCAAAACTAAGATTAATCAATTAATCAAGGTAATTTTTAAAAGGTTAAACACGAGTAACATATGATCCAACAATTTCACTCCTAGATATATACAGAAATGAAATATCTCAACAGAATTTATTATCCTCAGTGGTACTATTATACATCATAAACACGGTCCAGAACCAATCCAAATGTCTATCAACTGCTAAACATGTGTCACAGACTTACAATGAAATATTATTTCAAAATAGAAGCAATGAGTGCTGATACATGCTACAGAGCTGTATAGCATGACAGGAAATAAGAGATGCCAGTCACTAAGACCATGGGTTCTATAATTTCACTGTAAAACAGATGTACCAAACAAACAGTTGCTGGAAGAAAGAAAGAGGTGAGTTATATATACATATATATAAACTGTATATATTAAGTGAGTAAACTCTGTGTCAATTATACTCCAGGGGGCTATTTAAAATACAAAACTATATAAAGCTACATAATTTATTTGAATTTTTCTATTATACATTTGTGAAGATTATTTTTCAAAGATATTTAAAAGTGGCTATAATCTGATTTCAACAACTTATATGCTCTTACATTTGACCAGCTACATTCTCAGTGAAAAAAGACATTAAGCAGTTCTCTAAGCCAGAAATGCTACCCAACAGTACAGTTTATATAAAGCACTAGAAACACATTTTTATATAAGAAACCGTATATTTCAGTTAAATAACAAAACATTTAAAAGTAGAGTTCTGCTAGTACTTTTCAAAGAACCATAGTGTATTACTTAAGTATACTAAGCACTACTCCATACAGAACCTTCTGTTGAAGGACATTATGATGCTCCAGTATTACCATTTCAGTAGGACAAATTTCAATAAGGAAACGTCCTGAACCAATAAGCATTCAGATATTGGAATTGTCTAATTTAAACTGATTATCCTGTCTACTTACCATTTTACTGTCTCTTCTAAAATTTCAAGTTATTTAAAAAGTGTTATAAACTCTTTATACATTAATCACATTACCAAATGTGTCAAAAGTGATACATTTTGTTAAAATTTTCCCAAAGCAGTATTGTCTGGAAGCTGGTGATGGAAGTGGTCCTGTTTTGCCCTTAGACTGCTGACAATGTGTATGTGAAGCTGAGATGGTGATGGAGTGATTAATCAACTGCATCTTAAATTATAATGCAGTTAATGTGCTTGCTGGCTACCACATTATATAAACCATGATAGCATTCCATTTATTTCCTTTATGTGTTTTGAATTGTCTCAGAGTACAGAAAATAAATTGTATTTGAATTTTATTGAAGTAATTTTGTTAGTAATTGTAGCTGCCTTTAGTTTTAAGACTTATGAGAGTCTGCAGAAGTTTTGTTCAAAGTGGAATATCTTGCAGCATTTCCTGAGCCGTGTGAAGCCCTCAATTGTAGTTAGAGTACGTAGATTTCCTTCCTTCCCTCTAAAAGAGCGGTCAGTGCTTTGAACTGCTGAACCATCTCTCCAGCTCCGAAATGATCACCTTTGGGGTCTAAAATATAGAGGACCTGGGAAGCAAGTCTGATTTGCTGACACTTGCTAGGAAATAATGCCATCTTAGACTACAGGGAAGCTAGTATTTTTCTAAATATGAAACTCACTGTTCTTTTTCTGCTTGGTCTTGAGGAGAGCTTTTGCTTTTAAACCTGCCCATTTTAAAAAGAGAACCTGCTCTCATTCCTGCTTACCCAGGTGAGGTCCTTTTCCATTTCCTTTATGTTAAATAGACTCCAATCTTGAGAAGACTGCTACTTCTACATGAGCTGCTCCAGTACATTTTGAGGAACTTGACAGCTGTATTTGTTTCTTCTGTTACAGTAAAAAATTGCTAAACACAGTTGCTTCAAACCACATCCATTTATTAACTTAGTTTTGCGTGTTGGAGATGAGGGTATACAGCATGGCCGCTCTCTTCTGGACTAAAATTAAGGTGTCAGTTGAGTTTGCAGTTCTTATCTGAGCCTCAGAAACTCCTGCCACTTGAGGGTTGTTGACAGAGCATTTTTTTTGTTGTTGTTTGTTTGTAGAACAAAGGTCATTTTGCCCAATTATTCTTCCAGGAAATGGCTAGGAACTATTGTCATTCGTAGATGTTGCACTTGAAACTGGGCTATACCTTAAGATCCTCATACATTCCAACTTTCAGATCAAGTGTAGGTTTGAAGACCACACTTGAGTTAACACTAATGTCAACCTTACCAAAGAAATTGAATATAAATCTCTGAACTGCAAATAAACGTTATTACTCCAGCTGAAGATGGTGAACACACGAAAACCCATCATAAGACCATTCTGCAAGGGTGCATCAACGTGAGCAGGCTTAGGTTCTAACTACACAAGCCCCAGAATGAACACTCTCTGGCCACCAACCAACAAAGTATGCTCAGAATACAATCTGTACTTCTTCACGCTAGAGAACAAGCAGGAACTTTCCCTGCAATCCCAAACCTCTTCCCTTGGAAAAAGCATTTAAATTCACAGCTAACGTATCAGACTTTACACCAAGAAATTAATTTAG
The DNA here is from genome assembly GCF_950005125.1 of Chionomys nivalis. Lineage (NCBI taxonomy): Eukaryota > Metazoa > Chordata > Mammalia > Rodentia > Cricetidae > Chionomys > Chionomys nivalis. Next base: position 16,249,622 of record NC_080111.1, on the reverse strand, counting down.
AGTATTTCTGGGTTAGTGGTAATCCCACTGGACATAGCAATGTAAAAACAAAGTAATTATATAGCATAAATGTGAATTAATATTTTTTAAGATTTATTTATTTATTATGTATACACCATTCTGCCTCCTTGTATACCCGCAATCCAGAAGAGGGGACCAGATCTCATTACAGATGGTTGTGAGCCACCATGTGGGTGCTCAGAATTGAACTCAGGACCTCTGGAAGAGCAGCCAGTGCTCTTAACCAGTGAGCCATCTCTCCAGCCCGAGTTAATATTTTTTAATGACAATATAAACATGAAAACCACACAAAAGCAAGCCAAAAGAAATAAGAATCCTTTAAACTATCCCAAGCAATTTACATTTACACATGAGAAACAGTACTGCCGGTCATCCTAATTTTAAAGCATTTACTACCTTGCAAGAGTAGTAATTAACAGAATAAAAACAAAATCAGATATCAGATAGTAGCATTATCTAACACAACCAACACAGCTACAAAAAAAGGATAATGTTTCCCCAATATCCATGAATACCAAACTCTACAAATACTCAGTTCTCTTAGGTTAAGTGCCACAGGATATGCTTGTAAATCTGTGCATATACTTTAAACCATCTCTAGGTTACTCATCTTGTCTAATGAAACATAAATGCTATTTACGTAATAGCTATGCGTCACGATCTGTAAGTGTTCGGTACAGTGCATTATTATCTTTTTGCCTCTTATTCCAAAATTTTCAATCTACAGATGGATAAATAAGCAATTATGAAGTCCATGGATGAGAAAGAAATAACTTCATAATTCTCACAGAAATGAAAGTAAATCAATGGACTGTAGAGGGATAATGTCTGTTAAACATGAATTGTCCAGGCAACAAACAAAACTGGAAAGTGAATCTGAAGACACTATCTAGGAGGAACATAGAACCAGAAAATAAAAATATAAAAGAAAACTGAAGCCAGCATGGTGGTGGATAGCTGTAATCCTAGCGGTTAGCAGGCTGAAGGTCAAAGATCCATGAATTTGAGGCTAGTTTAAACGACAATAATAAAGACTGCATTTCAAACACAAATTAAATGAAATAAGGAAAATGTAAGGCTTGGAGTAGGTAATGATAAGGTCTAACCTTTACCTACTTCCTAGAGGTTTTGGAAAAGACAGAAAACAGAACAGAGGCTGTTATGAGAAGTAATAAAGCTCAGAATTGTTCAGAATTAACAAAGAACAAAAGCTGCTTCAATGCTTAAGTCCCCAATGTAGTAAAAATAAAGACCAATTACCTAATCATGTTTGGTGAATATCTGCCTAACATTTATATATAAAGAAAATGTATTTTTTTTAAAAAAAAACCTAAAAACTAAATTTATCATCCACAGGCTCTCTTCTAAAAGAACTACTAATACAAAACAACTTTCAGGAGAACAAGAAATGATTATGAAGGAAGGTCTAAAGTCCAAGGAAGCAAGGTAACACTCAGCATACTAGCAAACGGTAAACCTTGTTTTGAATACACGCAGTATGTATCTTTGGGCTGGCAATAAACACATTATAACAACGGTATTTTTAAAACCAAACACTTGCTGGGTGTGACAGCACATGCCTTTTTTCCAAAAAGCAAAAGGCAGAAGCGAGTGGATCTCTGTGATTTGCCAGTCTAAACAGCAAGTTCCAGGCTAACCAGAGCTACCCTTTCTCAAACACAAACACATATACACACATCACTTTACCACACTGCTCTCCTTCAAAACAACTCTGTGACACAGATCAATTATTCACCCTATTTTATCTGAGAAATAATGATATTGGTGGGGGTTGGTGTGCTTGAAGACACTCTGTAAGTGAAAAGGAAGGAAGTGAGCTTGCCTTATCAAACAGCTAGACTGGGAGAGAGCAGTATTTCTAGGCCAGCAAATTCTGGGACAGAACAGTAAATAGCAGGTTGCTGGCATTGAGACAGGATGAACAGGAAACTTGGACCAAGCACAACAACCACTGGGCTGTGATAGGAGTCACGACAGCACCACATATACTCTCGAGGATTTTGACAGCTCCTACCACAAAAATATTAACAGAGTTTGATAGTAGGTCCAGGCTCGGCATTCCAGGAGATTCTGATGCAGGTGGTTTTGGAGCTAGTAAAGAATCAACAGACACATGCAACTACCATAACCATTACACAAGCGTCTTTATTCTAATTTACTGTGTGTGTTTAACTTTAATGTACCTTTAAAAAATAATAATAACAATGAGGGGTGGAGAGACAGCTCAACAACTGAGAGTACTTGCTGTCTTTCCAGTGACCCACATGGGAAGTCACAGCTGCAATACCAGTTCCAGGGGATCTAATACCTTCTTCTGGCCTCAGCAGACACCAGGCATTCAAGTAGTGCACAAATATACATGCAAGCAAAGAATCCTTACACATGAAAAAATTTTTTTTAAAAAATTACTATAAACGGGATAAGTTGCAACTTATCATGGGCAACAAACAACAAGTGCAACAGGAACTCAAAAGGCAAAGAAAGCAAAACACAATAAAACTGCATACCACAACAAGCCATTTTAGACTAGTACAGCTCTAGCAATCAAAAGCAGCCAAGGGGTGCTAAGAAGCAGGAAGTCAGATCACTGACCACAAAATGTTCACTCATGATTGTGGTTACATTCGTTATTGAACTATATACCTAAAAATATATAGCCTTGTTATTATTCGTGTAAAACAAGCAAACATAGGTAATAACACATTCCCATCACATTCCAATGGGTTCAGTTCAAAAACATTAAATTGCTAAATAGAGAAGAAGAAGAAGAAGAAGAAGAAGGAGGAGGAGGAGGAGGAGGAGGAGGAGGAGGAGGAGGAGGAGGAGGAGGAGGAGGAGGAGGAAGGAGGAGGGAGGAGGAGGGAGGAGGAGGGAGGAGGAGGACGGAGGAGGGGGGAGGAGGGGGAGGAGGGGGAGGAGGGGGAGGAGGACGGAGGGGGGGGAGGAGGAGGAGGAGGAGGAGGAGGAGGAGGAGGAGGAGGAGGAGGAGGAGATTTGCCTTAGGTGGAACACAAATTCAAGACATAAGGTGGTACTGAGAATGGTACCCATGAAATCAAAATTTCTATCTCTAAGAATCAGAGGACAGGCATTTTGTGTGAAGGCCAGTGAATCTGACAGTTGAAGTCTTCCCTGAAGAGTATCAAATCCATAGACCTGCCAGAACGAGAACTAAGTCTTTTCTAAGCATCCCATTGACACGTCAAGTAAACTCAGTGCTGTGCTACTATTCTCTCCTTATTCTTCAAGAAATATTTACAAAGCTCAAACTATACTGCTTAACTGAGTAAGTCTTCTCTCAAGCCACCAGGAATTGGGTATATTAGTTGTGACAAATATATAACCAAAATAAATAAGGCAGAACGTATTTAACAAATTCTTTTAGTATTTTTTTCATTTTTAATGGGGGGAGTGGTTAATATGCATCTAAGAATTACCAAAGAGGTCAGAGACATCAGTTTACCTGGAGCTGGAGTTACAGGAAGTGGTAAGCTACCTGACATAAGTAGTGGGAACCAAACTCATATCCTCTGCAAAACAATATGGGTTTTTAACTGTTCAGTCATCTCTCCAACCCCACAAATTACTTAATTATCCTACAGTTTCTAGAGCTTGCTATACGGTCTATGTCAATAACAAAACATGGTAAAAAGGAGGATGCTCACTTGCTTGTTAAGTCTTTCAGAATACTTAGAGAAAGAATAGAGAATCAAAAGGACACAAGAAAGAATAAGGTACCAACAGATCTAGGCAATGAAAATTCTAGTCAGGAGAACTGTGTGTGTAAGCATATATGGCAGCAGAAAGGGTCTACTTTTTCATTGCCAATATACTAAGTACAGCATGAAATAGTGGCAAAAATACTAGAAAGGTTGGGGTCATGTTTTTGACATTCTACCATGAAAAATCTCAAGTTCACTTGGGTAGGAAATAAAACAAAACACAAAAATTAAATTCATTTTGAAAGCTGTAGTACACTAGGTCCTAATTAAGACTATCTACCACAATCTGCAAGGTTTTTTTATTCAAAAATGCAAAAAAAAAAAAAAAAAAAAAAAGGCCGGGCGGTGGTAGCGCACGCCTTTAATCCCAGCACTTGGGAGGCAGAGGCAGGCGGATCTCTGTGAGTTCGAGACCAGCCTGGTCTACAAGAGCTAGTTCCAGGACAGGCTCCAAAACCACAGAGAAACCCTGTCTCGAAAAACCAAAAAAAGAAAAAAGAAAAAAAGAAAAAAAAAAGAAAAGCAAGACAAGGAGAGTCTGATTTAATAGGTCTGGAATGTGGTCTGGGCACTTGTCACTAGGAGACTATATACACCCAAGTTATGTATCACCATGAGTCATAATCTACTAGGCATAGCGAAAACACCTTTAATTCCAGCATTTGGGATGCAGAAGCAGGAAGGAAGAGCTCCATAAGTTTGAGGCCAGCCTGGTCTACATAGCAAGTCCCACGATAGCCAGGGCTACATGATGAGATGCTTTGGCAAATCTTTAAGGGGAAAAAAAAAAGTCATAATATCTCTAAAGAAATCATTGGCAATATATTGAAGCATGTTTCCAATCCAGATACAAGTGAAGAAAGCAGATACAGATGAAGCAAAAGAAGGCTGATAGAAACATGACAGACTGTAGTGATATTTCATTTGTATTTTAATAAATAAAGCTGCCTGAAGGTCAGAGAGTAAAAACAGCCCCCATTGGTCAGTCTTACAGAGCAGACAGTGGTGACACACACCTTTAATCCCAGCCATAGAGAAGGGTTTCACGCTTGTTTCCACAGAAGAAAATCTATGGGGCTGGTTAAGAAAATCTATGGGGCTGGTTAAGAGCATTGCCTGCTCTTCCAAAGGTTCTGAGTTCAATTTCCAGCAACCACATGGTGGCTCACAACCATCTGTACTGGGGTCTGGTGCCCTCTTCTGGCCTTCAGGCATACACACAGACAGAGCATTGTATACATAATAAATAAATATTTTTTTTAAAAAAAAGAAAATCTATGAATAACATCAAAATTCATCAAGATTTGGTTTGGAAAGGAGAAACCTCTTGATAAAGAGAAATGACAGCTCATCCACACAGGTTGTAAGGAAACCTCACAAGGGTTGGGGCACGGTTTCCTTCTTGTCTTAGCAGGAAAATAGAAAATAGCCATCTTCAAGAAGTCGAGAGATCTTGGACATCTAGATGCCTAAAGCAGAAAAGAGAGCTATCCAGGAAAAAAAAAATCACCAAGCAAAGAAAAATCTGACATATGATATCAATATTCTCTGCAGGGCAAAATCTCACCACCTAAGCATACATATCTACTTACTTCTCAATATAATGGCAGTCCTCACTCACTTAAAAATCAGAGCTGGCTTTGGAGTTGGACCGTGGCTCTCCTCTAAATCCAAGAATGATGTTAAAAGAAAAATCTGAGTTTCTGTCCTATCAGGAGAACCGCCTGGTGTGGGACAGAAGGGAGATAAAATTCTACTACTACCGGGCGGTGGTGGCGCACGCCTTTAATCCCAGCACTCGGGAGGCAGAGGCAGGCGGATCCCTGTGAGTTCGAGACCAGCCTGGTCTACAGAGCTAGTTCCAGGACAGGCTCCAAAACCACAGAGAAACCCTGTCTCGAAAAACCAAAAAAAAAAAAAAAAAAAAAAAAAAAAAATTCTACTATTTCAATTTGTATATTGAAATTCAAACTATCAATTTTGATATGAATAATGCTAAGTTTTCCACAGTGAACAATAAATTTTCCTACAGTAATCTCTGAAGTATCCAGGAAGAAGATGGGGCACCACAACAACGATTCCATCTAGTTCATATGATGCCATTCAGCTGATAGCACCACTTGATGATCGACTCTGAACTACAAACTTCTCAGAATAATTTCAAGGTGTCTAGTTGGGATGATACAGCATAGCAGACTACTCTAGCCAGGACTTGAGAAAAGCCCTGAACTTTCCCATTACGCACAGAGGGGGGAGGGGAGGCTATATTTCCAAGGATCCAACAATTAACCCAAATTTTTCTTTTCATGATCCACTAAAGATACCACTGCCCCCAAACAACAGGAAGTAAATTTAATAATATGGTGCCCACATTCCCAAGAGGTGAAGTAGGTGGGTTTTGAGTTGTTCAATGGATTACGGATATTTGTCATTATTTAGGGGGGCTGGTTACAAGTTACTATTGATAATGGTCAGGAAAAAAGTTAAAAAAGGGAAATCAGGTTCAAGGTTCCTGTTTTGAAAAGAAACAAAGAGGGATACAGATGATAGGGTAAAAGAGTAGATTACTGAATACACTCTGAAAAGAAAAAGGTAGGGCTATAGATATAAGACTAAAAGGTAGATATTTTAAAAAGATTTATTTTATTATTTTGTATACTGAGTTCTGCCTGCATGTATGAATGTATGCCAGAAGAGGGCACCAAATCTCTTTATAGAGGGTTCTGAGCCACCATGTGGTTGCTGGGAATTGAACTCAGGACCTCTGCCAGAGCAGCCAGTGCTCTTAACCTCTGAGCCATATCTCCAGCCTGAAAAAGGTAGATTATTGAATCCACTTTTAAAAAGCAACTACTAGTTTTAAATGTTTTACATTGGATTGGACTTTTGTGATTAATTTTTTAAAAACATTCTGCTCATACGTTTCCAATCTTGTTCAAAGTATTGTACCTAAACAGCTCATTTAACAATGTAATGCAAATTTCTAGCCTTTGAAAGTTATTATTACCAATTGTTTAGGATAATAAGGAAATGCAGGTTAGTAATTAGTCACCTATTATAATTGAACTTGTAGTCACATTAGGTATGTTTTCAAGGTCAAACAATGATATATATTAGATAGACAAGTTATCTTCAAACACTTCAGAGATCTATAGAATATGGCATTTAAGATGTTCTAATAACACAGGCTCTTTTTTATGACAATGAGTCATGTCTGCTCCTGGCAGCACTAATCTACTGCAGAGAAGAAAATGGGCATTGAAGACTCTTCCTGGAGTTTACTTTCTTTGTGGCAAAAGTAAGCCACCGGGCAAGAAAATGCCCTTGCCTCAACTGCTGACAGTATTTTGTCCTAATTGGACAAGCAGGACACAAAAGCAAGTGACTGCCAAACATTGTCAAGACAGGAGGAACAGCCCTTCAGAATATCCTGCTTCACAGAAAAGTCTGTTGGTTATGCTAGGCCGATAGGCTAAAGATAGGTGTTCCAACATTGCAGAGAACTTTGGTGACTGTCCAGGCAGCCATCTGTTTTTGTCATTTTTCACATGTTTTTGAAGTCACTTGCTTGCACTTCCTGCTTACACAGTTAATATTATCTACTTTTGGGGACTCTAAGGGAGTTGAAGACTAGATAGTTATAGTTTTCCTTGTTTACTTGATGCAGAAAGCAAGTTATAATAGAAAGTAAATTGGTACAATAGAAAGGACTTTGGACTCACAAGATAGGATAGATATGGAGCATTTTCTTTGAATTTGTCAAATGGAAAAGGACTAGACATTGTTGGTGTACTTATTGCCTGTATATATTGTATATAGTTATAGTACTTATTGTATACAGTTTTTTCTTATATTAGTTATAGCCTTTTTATTTTAGACCAACAGGGAGATGTAATATTTTATTTGTATTTTAATAAATAAAGCTTGCCTGAAGATCAGAGAGTAAAACAGGCCCACTGGTCAGCCTTACAGAGTAGTGTAAGGCAGTGGTGACACACACCTTTAATCCCAGTGGCTACAATAGTTTGCTATAAAGTCTGGGCGGCAGCAGTGGTGCGTGCCTTTAATTCCAGCCCTAGAAAGGAATAGATTACAGGAGGAGACAGCTCTCATACACAGTCTCATTCTGAGGATTTCTGGAGGCAGAATCACCATTTTGGACTAAGGTAAGAGCCAGTGGCTGACTGTTTTGCTTTTCTGACCTTCAAGGCTGAACTGGGATTTTTATTAATCATATGACAACAGACCAAAGGATTTCAGAAGGAGGACTTCTAGCCTTATATGTTTCTTTAAAAGTTACTACAGGACAACACATGTTGGAGCCCATCTTAGACCCCAGCACTAAGGAGACAAAGACAGGTGGATCACAAAGTTCAAGGGTAGCCTGGTCCAGCCTGGTCTACAGTGTGAATTTCAGGACAGTCAAGACTAAACAGAGAAACCCTGATTGGGGGTAGGTGGTGAATCATACTAATCATAGTTTTCAATTACACCAATAAAATCAAGTGTGTGTTAATGTCACACAAATATAAGTAACTATACCCTAATAATACATTAGGCTTCCAATTCAGAAAACATGTCAAATAAAGTTTTGGCTTAAATGGGGGCTTAGCATTCTGCTTTCTCCATTAAGCCTACTTCTTAAGGCTGACATAATAGAACATTCTTTCATTATTCTTACCCAATCCCTAAGTCATGATGCTTATTCTTCTATGGCACCTGTAATCCATTCCACTGCATAAACCAGCCCAAGCCTCGTTCTCTCCAATACCATACCCTGTCCTATTCCACTCCCTTCCTTTACTACAGATAGCTACACAAAAAAGATAAAAAAAGAAAAAAAAAGTAGTGCTTTTCTTCACATTACAAATATACTTGCTGGGTGATGGTGGCACATGGCTTTAATCTCAGCACTCACGAGGATCTCTGTGATCTGTGTATGTCTCTGTGACAGGCGGCTCTCTGTGAGTTCAAGGCTAGCCTGGTCTACAGAGCAAGTTCCAGGATAGCCAAGACTACACACAGAGAAACCCTGTCTTGAAACCAAACAAATAAACAAAAGGAGTACTCAATTTATGAAAATATTAAGACACCATAATTGGAAATACTTGAAACTTAGTATGATCAACAAATGAAGACAATATTGTAAAAAAATCAAGTGCTTTAGGCAGAAAGTAAGTTTCTAACAGCAAATTTATTGGTAAGTTTTAAATTTTCGATGTTTGCCTACTTTGGTATCTATTCTGAGATAACTGGGATATTGAAAAATATAGTTTGGTGTTAATCTCCATTTTCCTGGCATACAACTACTAAATTCCTTGGATTTTCCAAAGCACTAACATTTATGAATCAGTTCACAGACATCGGGCAGTCCTGAGCAGCGCCAGGATGGGAAGTTTGTCATAAGAAGGACCAAGTACCAAGACAGAGTAAGAAGCCAGGCAGTGGTGGTGCACAACTTTAATTCCATCACTTGGGAGGCAGAGGCAGAGGCAGGTGGGTGTCTCTGAGTTTGAGGCCAGCCTGTTCTATAAGAGCTAGTTCCAGGACAGGCTTGGACAGGCTCCAAAGCTACAGAGAAACCCTGTATCAAAAAACAACAACAACAACAACAAAATTATGACAAAATGATCATACTGTACATTTAACAACAAATCTGTCTGTTTCATGGTGAACAAAGTGACGTGGTCCCTGAATTCAGGGCATACTGTATGGAACTATATTGGAATTAGGACAAGATTATAATTTTCACTGCTGGATAAAGCCATTTAAACTCCAGTACTTGCTGTGGGTCAGATATTATTTGCATTCACACATATTTTTTTAAAAAAAACATTTTTTAAGATAAACTAATTACTAAAAAGACACGAGTGACCCAGAAGAATGTTTCACTATTGAGACAGTAATTGTAAGAACAAAATAAGGTGAAAGATAAACAGGCCCTGCCTACCACAGCTGCACAGACAACTCCTGGGCAACTGCCCGGCACCCCCTCCCTCTGACCCCCATCCAAAAGCCATGATCTCACAATCCAACCCACTTCCCCAGGCTAGGGTCATTAAGAAATAATTCCCGAATGATATCTAACAAATTTCAACTGCAATGAGTATTCTAGATCTTTTTCCTAGCATCAACAAAAAAGAAAGGACCCCCAGAGATTTCTTAATATGCTACCAAGGCCACAAAATATTTCACGTTTTCATAACCCAGGCAATAAAGGGGGGCTAACTAGATTGTAGACTTTGTTTTTAATGAGTAAAGTAGGGAATGCCTAAGTATATTTCACATAGTAAAAGTACATAGCAAATCTGTGTGTGCCCTGCTTACAGAAACAACAAGGACATGCATTCAAACATGAACTCTAAGGGGCAGGTTATGCCCATCTTCAGGTCTGCAAATTCTCTACCTAAAATGTCACTAAATGACAAGGCAGAGATCTAGTTTAATAAAATTAGTTGAATGCTGTGGAGATATGATGGGGAAGCTTTGTTAACCAATTATCTTCAAGAGACGGGACCAAATTAGGGTGTGGTTTTCAGGGACCCAGAGGAAAAAAACAGGTGCACGGCCCAGGTGCTCTCTCTCTGTAGTTCCCTCACAGCACAGCTGAGCTTGGACTTCTCGTTCCTGTTTCAGGACAGGCGCCAAAGGTACTGAGAAACCCTGTCTCGAAAAACAAAACAAAAACAAAAGTCCTACAAACTACTACCAATTTATTCAAACTGAGAAAAATCAATTAACTTGCCCAAGATACAAAAGAAAATAGTTGATATACTTTTAAAGCAAGGCAGCCTACAAAGTTCATGTCCTTACTTGCTCACAGGCTACCCTGAAGAGTAACTTACACTTTGGTAGGAGAAATAGAAGTACCAACAACAAAGCAGTAAAGCTAGGTGCACCAGATGCTTCAAAAGGTAAGGGAACACAGAGGGACAGAGCATCACAAACACTGAAGTGGTTAACAGTTTCCAGGAATTCTGGCAGGATTGTCCAACCCACGGCATGAGGGTTGCACAGTTACTGAATAGCCATAAACTTAGACCACAAAATGTAAAAATTTGCTTAAAACATATTGTAATTTGTTTGTTTTATAACTTGATGGTGTAGTTCTCAAACATGAACTTTGTAGATGTGTTTCTCAATGCCAAAATGCTAAACTCACCTAGTAGTCAAAGACTATTCTCAGAAGACAGAACGATTAAGGATTTTGGAAGTGATAAATATCTATCAACTTCTTATCCTAAAAGTCTCACAGAGCCAGGCGGTGGTGGCGCACGCCTTTAATCCCAGCACTTGGGAGGCAGAGGCAGGCGGATCTCTGTGAGTTCGAGACCAGCCTGGTCTACAGAGCTAGTTCCAGGACAGGCTCCAAAACCACAGAGAAACCCTGTCTCGAAAAACCAAAAAGAAAAAAAAAAAAGAAAAAAGAAAAAACAAAACAAAAAACCTAAAAGTCTCACAGATTTTTAGGATGAAAGTACTCAATGTTTGTAATAAGTGAATTTTAAGTAAGTGTGTATGTGTGTTGAAATCATGATATAGGATTTTAGATGATTTTATTTTACAGTGAAATAAAATAAAGGCAAGGTTCAATTCCCATGCTTGCATCTTTCACCACTGCACTCACTGCTGTGGCTCGCAGGAATCATGCAGTGAGATTTCAGCTGACAAGAGAGGAAGGCTGACCCACCAGAAGGAACCAGTGTTCTGACAGAGGCAAACCCAGTTTGCAAGACGCTGGGCCTATCACCTTTTGTATGTCGGCTGATTCTTACATTTAGATCTTGTGAAGCCATAAGCTTGGTGCAATATTCAGCAGAGTATGGATATTGGGCACAACTTTTCCCCATGTACTGGTATACTGAGTCATCCCCCTACTCTGTGGGACTTCCAGTGGGAAATTTAGTCACACGGTCAATAACCTTGGTTCCCACAGTCTAATCTCCGCTTCGTTCCCTGAGATACATTAGAAGCCACCTCCCTGCAACTATCTTCCATTTGGCAGGACATGCAGTCAGGAAAGGAGTCTTTCATATAGATCATATTTGGGACCTTCAAAGATAAAGGGAGATTCAAGCTCAGAGAACTGTCTTTGTTTGACATGTGTATATAAACTGGAAACTTTACAAAGTATGAAGAGAACAGCAGGAGAAAAAGTATGTATGTAGTGGGAAATTCATTTCCCCTTAGATCTAAGTCCAACACTTGCTGTAGTCTTCTGAGCCCTGAAGGGGACTCTGAGCCTGGCATTCAGAGGTACCCCATAACTCACCAGTAAATCTACCTCTTCAAGCTAATGTAACATTGATTTCCCAAAATGCAGTATCTTCACTTTTCTGTTATATGAGCTAGGTGTGTGTGTGTCTGCATGTGATAAGAACAGGGAAACCACTAACCCAGGCACAAATTCCTTCCTATCAGTTTTCCATGTGATTTTATATACAAACAGCACACAACATCTGTACTTCAGAAACACTTGACTGTTTTGTTTTCTAACATAATCCAACTGAAAGCCACAGCAACTGTAAAAAATAATTACAAAATTGGTGTGACTTTTAAAAGAATTATTACTTCTAGCAAATGCTAAATATATCTAAAACTAGTAAAGACAGTTATTATTTCAATCTATGATATCATCACAAAGTCCTTTTGCTGTTCAAAATTAAGTCATTAATACAGTTCCTCCTAAGATGAGAGATCCAAGGGCTCTCAGCTACAGTCTAGCATTTACAGTATTAACATCCACATGAGCAACAGTGGGGGAGGGTGACCAGGAAACAACTCATCTAACAAGCAGCAGTCTCGTCCAGGACTGTAAGGTGCAGACTTATGGGTTTGTCCTGGCATCTCAGGTCTCATAGGAGCTGAGTACATCCCCCAGGGGGCAGGTGGGGATTTTATGTCAACTGCTCAGCCGATGCCACACAGGCTACTCTGTGTTAATTGTCCTTGTTGATAATTAGATTTCATGTCTAAAGAATTCTGACAGGGGAAAATATTACAAGAGTTGAGGGCTTTAAAATAACACTGACACAAATATGGAGAATGGAGCTTGTATTCTAACACACACTTTTACATGTGGAGTGTCATACACAGATAAACTGATAGTTGACTACTTTCTTGGACAAAAGACAAACGGGGTGAACCATAATTTACAGACTGTTGATTCACTGAAAAGCACTGTTACTCCTTATGGTGCATTGGCGCAGTGAAAGGAAAAACCATTTCACAAATGTGGAGGTGAATCTCAGGACTATACACAAGACCATTCACAATCACATGGGTAGTAGATGATAGGTCCGTGATTTAAAAAAAAAAAAAAAAAAGGGCTGGAGAGATGGCTCAGAGGTTAAGAGCACTGACTGCTCTTCCAGAGGTCCTGAGTTCAATTCCCAGCAACCACATGATGGCTCACAACCATCTGTAATGAGATCTGGCGCCCTCTTCTGGTGTGTGGGAAGCAGAATGTTGTACACATAATAAATAAATAAATAAATTTAAAAAAAAAAAAGCCTAAAAACTTTTGCCACCTAAAACAAACATCTTCCCAGTAGATAATGTTTCCTATGATAACCCACAGTATGGCTCCCCAAACAGAAGAGAGGAAGAGAAAGTGCATACCAACAGAAGCAAGATAAATAGCTGGAGATTTTATGGATAGTAGGTATGAAATATTAAATCTAAGCAAGCACAATTAAGAAACTTACACCTTTAATGGCACCACTCAGGAGGCAGAGGCAGGAGGATATCTGTGAGTTTAAGACGAGGAGCCTGGTCTACATGATGAATTCCAGGACAGTGCCACGTACTGAGACTGTGCCTCCAAAAAAAAAAAAAAGAAACACTATAAATAAAAGAAAGCGCTCTTTCTCTTCCGGTCGCAGGCGCTTCAGGAGCCGCCGGTTACAGTCCAGCCATGGCCAAGTCCAAGAACCACACCACACACAATCAGTCCCGGAAATGGCACAGAAACGGCATCAAGAAACCCCGGTCACAAAGATACGAATCTCTCAAGGGGGTTGACCCCAAGTTCCTGAGGAACATGCGCTTTGCCAAGAAGCACAACAAGAAAGGCCTGAAGAAGATGCAGGCAAATAATGCAAAGGCCATGAGCGCACGTGCGGAGGCCATCAAGGCCCTGGTGAAGCCCCAGGTGGTGAAGCCCAAGGTGCCAAAGGGCCCCACCCGCAAACTCACCCGCCTGGCTTTAATTGCTCACCCTAAGCTTGGGAAGCGGATTAGAAGCTACATGGCCAGGGGTCGTAGGCTCCAAAAAACAAAGCCCAAGGTTCAAGCCAAGGCAGAGGCCTCAGCTGCAGCTCAGGCTCCCAAAGGTGCTCAGGCCCCTGTGAAGGCCCCATAAAAAAGGTCTCAGTCTGCCAATGTGAAGACAGATGGACTGGTGTGAACACCTACACAGTATTTGCAGATGTTCAGGACCTTATGCTGTTTCTACAAATAAACTTGAGGCAAGTTCTGTTAATAAATAAATAAATAAATAAATAAATAAATAAATAAATAAATAAATAAATGAAAGCAGACAAAGGAGCAATCTCTTCAATATCCACATAAAATCAGGGTAGTACTTCAAGACAGAGAATATGACATAATATCTTCAAAGAGACAGACGTTGGTTTGAGGATTCAATTCAAATTATAGACGGTTGACAGCATGAAATGAGGTTGTATCAGTATAGGCACTGGACATGGCGAGTGGCCAAAACAGCATACACTATCAGTATTCCCAGAGACAATTAGACACTTAGGTATCTCCGCAGGACCACAGGACACACCTCTCTAAAGCATGAGGGTGGCTTTTGATACAACATGATTTGGAAAAGTATTATTTCTGAAATGGAAATTCCTTAGAGTTAAAAATAAAAAAGCAAAATGAAAAAAAAATCTAAGTGATATTTGTCATAACATCCTGCATATTCCCACTCTCTACTGCAAAGCCTACTAATAAAAGATTCATTAAATTATGCACATTCAGAAAAGCTCACTTACACCTTCCTTGGATCAACTAAATGCTCTAACTATTAGGAGAAGAATGTGCAAATATTCTTGTTCATCAACCAAGCCTCACTAAAACAACTCAAAGCTCAGGAACAAACAGGCTAAGCTGGTAATTCCTCTGGGGCCTGATTTTCTTATCTGAAATCTTAAATCTCACTTCATCTTCGGCTGGGGATGGAGACAACTTAAGAAAGGCCATACAGCTTTTGCTACGGCCATCATTTACATTTCAAAACTTGAATATTTCAATTCAGATAATAAGAGTTACAAAGCCTTACTTCCTATTATCATATTCCAAATACTACATATTGGTGGCTTAGATTACAACATATGAATTTGTAAGGAATACAAACACTTAGACAATAGTCAAGTCAGAAGTAAATATTCTATATATTTATTTTTATCCTTTTATTGCTTGATGATAAAATAATTATTTTATCTAGAGGCATTGGGGAAATATTCTAATTTTTACTAGAATGTTTCTTTAAAACTACTGAGTAAGTATAGAAACTATGTGAGGCACTTTACATACTATCCTGTTTTAAAATATTCTCTACATATTAACATTGTACAGTAATTACAAAAAGAAAAAAAAGAGGGCAGAGGAATGAACAGAGGAACAGACATTAGAAAGTAAGTAATAAAACCTGTAAACCTAAACACAAACATAATTGTCTATAGTGTCAGTTAAGTACAGGATGAACTAACAACTTTGAAAATCATTGGACTACAAAATGGAAATACTTTTGGTCAATGAGAAAGAAAACTTTGAAACAATGCTCAAAATAGTTTGTCTTGGAGCTGAAGAGACAGCCCAGCAGGTAAAGAGTACTGGCTGCCCTTCCAGAAGACAGGGTTTGTTTCCTAGCACCCACATGATGGCTCACAACCATCTGTAGTCCCAGGACATCCAATGCCATCTTCTGACCTCTGTTGGCAATGCATGCACATGAAATACAGGCAAACATCCATTTAAATAAAATACAGATAAAGGTAAAAATAAACTAAATAGCGCTCCCTCCCTCGCCAGGCATTATGGTTCATCCAGCACTTGAGAGGCAGAGGCAGGTGGACTTCTGCAACTTCAAGACCAGCTTAATCTACATACTGAGTATCAGGCTAGTCAGAACTATAAATAGTAAGACCCTGTCTCCAAAGTAGTAATAAAATAAAAATATTTTCTTTCCTCCTCAGCCCTCATATGTTGCATTTTAAATAAACTCTTGACTTCTTGTGGGCCTTAAACTTCCACACATACACAAAAATATTTGCCCAATATTTAAGAAGCATTTATTTACCAAATATCTAGGAAAGTCTACGCTGTGAGAGCAGCCTCTGGAAGTGCTCTTTCAGCTTTGATCTGCAACACTTTCTTTTCATCATCTATTTTGCTTGCTTGCTATTCAGATGATGTTCAAGAATAATTTTTGCTAAATCAAATCAAAGAACGTAAAGGCAAAGAAAAGCATGCTTGATGTTAAAGAACAAAAATGATGTCAGTAAAAATTAAATTAACGTTTTACAAAAAGATTGTACCTTTTTTTTGCTTATAGCTCTAAAGAACTCTCATTCTGATATCAAAATTAGACAGTGACATACTGAGACATAAAATAATACTAAGCTAAATTTAGATGTTCCTTCTCTGAAGCATTTACCAGCTCCCAGTCTACCTATTCAATAGTTTCTTGCCCTAAACACTTTCTATACATTATTTCATTTAAATACTACAATTACTCAGAAATTACAAATACTCAATAATATATCTTCTAAACTACCAACTAGTTGCCAAGGTAAACAAAGTAACTGAGTGGCTACACTCAGCTGAAAAGACGATCTGACTCTACAACATGTAACACTATCATGTTGAGTTGCCCATACCTCCCACCACCTCTCTTCAGCATCGACTTTATATACATCACCTTCTTAGATCTACTTAGTCCTGAATGAGATTGATATCTTTACTTTAATGATCAGGATGACAAAGACTTGCAGAGGTTACCTAACTTGCAAGGACTGACCTTTGAAGTTCATGACTCAAAGCCCATATGGTCTTTGAAATGTATCACATTCTTTTTGGTGCTCATGTTCAAATCTCCCTTTATAAGAAAAAAATGATTCTGTATGTACAGGAAGATCATGTCACACCTGATTTTTCATTGTAATCAAAACTTGAGACTAGAGATATGTCAGAGTTATGAGAACTTGATGCTCTTGAAGAGGACCCAGGTTCGATACCCAGCTTTCAAATGGTGGCTCAAAACTCACTATAGTTCTAGTTCTAGCAGTTCCAATGCCCTCTTCTGACCTTCATGGGCATCAAGTAGGCCTGTGACATACAAAACACTCATAAAATAAAATTAATATATCTAAATTTTAAAAGAGAATAGCTGTAATTAAAACTTCAGTTTCTCAAAGAAAAATGATCAGCTTCTCATGAAATTGATTTCTTATGGTTAGTCTTAATAACACATCCTAGAGTCATCTGAGAGGAAAAAATTAAATTGAGAAAATTAGCTATATCAGATTGGTTTGTGGGTAAGCCTGCGAGGTTTTTAATCTTGATTATTAATTGATTTAGGTCCAGTCCACTGTGCTTCTTACCATTCCTCAAGTACAGGTGGTCTTGGACTTTAATCAAAACAAGCTAGAGGCCAGGCGTGGTGGTGCACGTCTTTAATCCCAGCACACAAGAGGCAGAGGCAGGTGAATCTCTGAGAGCTAAGGGCCAGGAAGGGCAACATAGTGAGGCCTTGTCTTCTGGTCGAGATGGGGGACAGAGACAGAGAACAAGGAAAGGGATATCTTGATTGAGGGAGCCATTATGGGGCTAACAAGAAACATGGCACTAGAGAAATTCCCAGGAATCCACAAGGATGACCCCCCCCCAGCTAAGATGCTAAACAAGAGTGGGGAGGGTGCCTGAACTGGCCTTGCCTTGTAGTCATATTGATGAATATCTTAAATGTCACCATAGAACCTACATCCAGCAACTGATGGAAACAGAGGCAGAGAACCACAGCCGAGCATTGGGTTGAGCTCCCAATGTCCAGCCAAAGAGAGGGAAGAGTGAGAATATGAGCAAAGAGGTCAAGACCATGATGGGGACACCCACTGAGACAGTCTACCTGAGCTAATGGAGCCTTCCAAGTCTGACCTGACAGTGAGGGAACCAGAATAGGACCAAACTAGGACTTCTGTATGTGGGAGGCAGCTGTATGTTTGGGGTAGACTGTGGGGCCACTGGCAGTGAGACCAGAATTTATCCCTACTGCTTGTTCTGGTTTTTTGGAACCCATTCTCTGGAGGGATACTTTTCTCAGCCTAGATATGTGGGAAGGGCCTTGGTCCTGCCTCAAAGCAATGTGCTAGACTTTGCTGACTCCCCATGGGAGTGGATGGGGGTTGGAAGGGGGATCAGAGTGGGAAGGTGAAGGAAGCGGGAGGAGGGAACAGAGTGGGAAATGGATTTAGCATGTAAAATGAGCAAAGATAAAAAAAATGTAAAAAGGTAGTTATATACTTGAGTTAGTGAGTAAAGCAGCACCTCCACGGTTCCTGCCCTGACTTCCTCCCAACTTCCATAAATAATGGACTGTGACCTAGAAGTGGATGCCAAACCCTTTACTCCCCAAGTTGCTTTTATTAGAAGGTTTTGTCACAGCAACAGAAAAGTGACAAGACCATTTACCTACCATTCTTCTCAAGCAGACAGATGGTCACAAACAATGAAAGAAATTAAAAGGAAATTTGCTTACTGAAAAGTCACTGAGTTTGAGCTGGAGAGATGGCTCAGTTCAATTCCCAGCACCCATGTGGCAGCACACAATTGTCTGTAACTCCATTTGGGAGGAGTCTGACGCCCTCTTCTGGCTGCTGAAGACACTGTGTGTGTGTGTGTGTGTGTGTGTGTGTGTGTGTGTGTGTGTGTGTGTGTGTGATATACAGACATGCAAACAGGCAAAATGTTCATGCACATAAATATTAAAATAATAAATTATTAAAAACTTTTTAAAAGGCACTGAGTTCAGTATCACCTTCTGCCACGATCTGCCTATAAAATAAGACAAGGATGAGGTCAAGTTCTGCACATTTCTTAAATAGTCACTGTGTCATTTGGTTCTAAACTGCTGATAGCATTTCTAGATCTGTACTACTACTTCACCCACAAAATGAAAATGATCTCAAGTAATTATATGGATATGCATTCCCACTTCCTCTGCCTATCTTAAGAAGAAGAGGCTAGAAATTACTGGTAAGGATAGATAAGTCCCACAGTAAGTAATAAAATAAAATAGCCATTACTGAATTATACTGCACATACAAGGACCTGTGTACTGGTATGCATGCCCTGGGCTAGCCCACAGCAGGCAGCTGCAGGAGGCTGAGCTGTGAAGTCCGTCTCCAGTACTCAGACAGGACCTCGGGCTTAGCAACAGCTACAGGCTGAATATGAAAGCAGGAAACTATGAAAAACTGCTACAGCTTGCCAAGCAGCACTCCAAATATAAATCTACTTCACAACACTATTTTTTCTGGTAGAAGGTAGGTATGACTCAAAAACATGAGAATCTTTATATTCTAATCTTAATTTCCTAAATCTACCTAATGGCATTTACAATTGAAGAGACGAAAAGAACTCCAAATGTGGCAACTCTAAAGTCAAAATCCTAAAAAAAATTTGAAAAACAACTTTGAATAATGGTAAATTCAAGACTACAAGCAAGTTGAGGATGTTAATAACATAAATTTGAAGAAATGTTTAAATTTGGCTATGAAGATTCTTTTATGTCTAAATTAGCAAACATCTGTGATTCAGTAAAGGAACTGACAGAAACAGAATTTTGCCAGTATGATGCAGAGAACTCTACCTAGTATTCTGACTCCTGACATTGTTACCACAACAGGGAAAGAACACCAGGCAGACAGGCAACTACAACTCACCAAGCTATAATTTAGTATGGCTCAGGGTTCACAGGCAATTCAATATTAAGTAAGTAGATCTAAAAGGGGAAAAACCAGAATGAAGCCACTTAGAACAAACATGCTGGAAGGAGCACTGGCCCACATCCAGGCAATTTGATCAGAATAATTTCCCAAGCACACCTTCCAGAAAAAAAAGAATGAGAGAAAGGGAAGGAAAGAGAGGGAGAGAAGGAAGAAGGGAGGGAGGGAGAGAGGAAGGGAGAGGGAAGGAGGGAGTCAAGCAGAAAGGCAGGCAGGAAGGAAGGAAGGCAGGAAGGCAAAAAACAAACAAAAACACCCCAAGGAGCAATGGAAGTTAAGTCTCCAAAATGCCTGAGCACTGGGATGCTGAGCAAAACCACTTATGGAAATAAAGTAGTTCAGAAGATACTAAAATACTAACCAACACCTTTAGCCATACAAATATCATTAGCATTTGTTTTCTTTGTGAATGCTTCCTTATGAATTAGGAAAGAAACTTTTAAAAAGTCTTTATTCAAATATACATTTGTGTTCACTAGAATGTCCAGAGATGTGCCAGGTACCAGTGACACAAAGGTCAAAGTTCAATCTCTCACTGACTAATTGATAGAAGCAGAAAGGGTATAACTGAGAAACAGGATGCTCTGTGATGGGAGGGCATTATACTCATAGGAAGCATACCTTACAGGTAAAGGGGAGGCAGAACATGTAAGGAATTCAGATGAGAGGGAAGGCACACAGCAGAAGATTCCAACAGGTTAGAGACCATCAGGCAAGTAAGTGCAGCATCTGTGGGTGGCACTAGGAAACACTGAACAGAAGCCGTAGAGCACAGTGAAGGACCAACCAGAAGTGGACAGTGAAAGAAAAACAAAAACAAAAAAAGTAAGATGGCCAGGGGTGGTAGCTCACACCTTTAATCCCAGCACTGGAAAGCAAAGACGGGAGGATTTCTGTGAGTTCAAGGCCAGCCTGATTTACCTAATGAATTCCAGGACAGTCATGACAACACAGAGAAAACTTGTTTCAAACAAACAGACATATTTAAAGACATTAAAAGAGGTGAACAGGTAACTCTAAGACTTCTAAGTCTAGACATAGTTTTTAAAAACTAAAAGAAGATGTGTCAGAGTTTGCCAAAGCAGGGGTCATACAAAGGTCATCCCAAAGTGGGAGGAGGGGCACTGATAAAGGGGTGGCAAAAGCAAGTAACAGACAAGATACCTTGCAGGAATGTGTCAGGGGCCCCAGCCGCCAGGGCCACAAAGAGTGTGAATGATATACATGATATACCAGCAAATCCCCTTCCTACTTACTAGGCAAAGATGAGAGAACTTTCTTCTATCCTTCAATAGACCCCAAGAATGTTCCTGCTGCCTTCTACTTTCTCTGAAAGATATTTACAATGTCCACGTAAACCCACAGAGACAAGATACATCAAGCAGTTATTTTCAGTCACCTCAGAGATCCTAAGAGTAGCTATAAATCAAAAGAATTATTTATTCCCTATCCCTCCTCCTGCAACAGTTTACAAGATAGTAAAATGAGTACAGTACACACCAACCGCTAGAGAAAGGAGGGATTACTGAGTTTAGTTTAGCCCCATTTTAAATATGAGATGTCAAAAGACATTAGTAGTCTGAAGAGGAGCTAGATATAGACATCTATAGTTCATATGGAGATCAGCAGACACGAATATAGAAACCACCAGTGTGCAGATGGTATTTAATAGCACTAAAACAGATGAGGTCATCTGCAGGGCGAGTACAGACAAGGAGAGCAATATACAAACTGAGAGGTATTATGTTTTAATTTTCTATTGTTGAGAAGAGACACCATGACCAAGGCAACTTATAAAAGACAGCACTTAATTTGAGGACTCACAGTTCCAGAGGATTAAGAGTCTGCGGTCATAAGAGCAGGAAGCATGGCAGCAGGCAGGCATAGCACTGGAGTAATAGCTGAGAGCTTACATTTGATCATTTGATCCACAAGAATAGGCAGAGATACAACTAACTAGGAATGAATGGTATGGGCTTTTGCAAAACCAAAGTACACCCTTAGTGACACACCTCCTCCAACAAGGTCACACTTCCTCATTCTTCCTAAACTGGGAACCAAGTTTCACCAACCAGGAATCAAGTCCTCAAATACCTGAGTCTATGGGGATGGAGGTGGTGGTGGTGGTAGCAGTGGGGGTATCCTCATTCACTGCTTTAATTTCTATGTTCTTTAATTGGCAAATGGGGATATGTGAATGCGTGTATATGTATGTACATATATGTATTCACCATACCATGTGAATGTCAGAGGACAAATTTGTGGGTCTCTCATTCCACCTTTCTAGTAGGTTGCAAGGATTAAACTCAGGTTGCCAGATTCGTGTGACTCAAAGGCAGAAACCTCTATTAAAGGATAAATATACATAATCTATCTGAGGTATTCTGAGTATTGAAAAAAAAATCAACTAACTATATCTTACCAATCTCAATATAGATTTCCAATTAGTGGCAACAATATTTCATTTGCCCAATCTGTCAAGAAAACCAGGGTTTTACCTGCATTTCCAGACTAAGGAAGCAGGGTTTTTTATGTGGGTAATTTATACTCAGGCACCTTCAAGAATCAAATGGGTGAGAAGATATAAAAAGAAAAGCAGGGTCTGGGATGTCTTGGCATGTACGTACACTCAATTTCAGTATTTTACAGGGGGCAATATAGGACTCTGCTACATGAATGAAGTAGAAATGAAGATCCACAAATCCAGATCTAATAATGTCTGAACACACTTTTCAAATACAAATTAATCAATAATCTGAAACCCCAAATCCAAAATGTCCAAAATCTGAAATTTAAAATACTTTATTTAAAATATGCTAAATTAGAAAATTTCACACCATGAAATTGTTTCATGCACAAAATTACAACACATAAATTACTTTTATACAGGATACATAAAGCATACGTGAAACAAAAATGAACTTTATATTTGGACCCCATGCCAAAACTATTTGTGTATATGCAAATATTCCAAGCCTGAAATATCTGGTTATAAGATTGCAGATAAATAATATTCAAATTGAAGATAATGTTCCCGGTGTTGGAAGTCCTTCTGTATGTATTGCAAAGCTGCTTTGGCCTAGACAGGGCAGGATAGAGCAGGGCGGGAATTCCAAGCAGACAGGGGAGGAAAGAAGGCAGAGTCCTTGTAGATGTCGTGTAGCCTCTGAAGGACACAGGCGCCTGGGTTTACCAGTAAACCTCGAGCCTCGTGGTAGAATATAAAATAACAGAAATGGATTAACCTAAGATATAAGAGTTAGTAAATAAGAAGCCTAAGCTAATAGGCCAAGAGTGCTCTAATTAATATAGTTTCTGTGCGGTGTTTTCAGGCCTGGGAGACCGGGAAATGAATGAGCAGTCTCCATCTACAATCCCCAAGGCTGTTTCTCCTGTGCTCAACTGTTTTTCTCCTTCAACAATGTTCTTTCTCTGCAGACAAAATGTTAAGTAATTTTGTGTTGCAAAATACGGCTGGGTTTTTTGGTATCTGTGTGTAATATACATTTATTTTTATGTGAGAGCAAATGACTAGATGTCAGTATCCAGCTTTGGGAGTCAGTTTCTGCCTTCCACTTTCTTCAAGGCGCAGTCTCTCTGTTGTTTACTACTGCATACCAGGTTAGCCGACCTGTGAGCCAGTGTCCTGCCTCTGCTTCCAACCCATGTAGGGAAGGACAGATGGGTCAAATAAACACCGAAAGTTTACACTTTCAGTCCCACATTTGTACGGCAGGAGCCTCACCCCGAGATAACTCCCCAGGCCACATTACAGACTGGTCAGCTTTGCTATTAGTTCTCAAAGAACACAAAGTTGGAAAATATGTTGATAACAGAGTATTTTGATGTTTAAGGACCCTTGAAGACATTCAAAACAATAATTCATATGCACTCAGCGCTGTTCAGCATATGTCATGTTCTTGAGAGATTATGGATGATTAAAACTAAATAAAAAGAGATGTGTGGAGAATGTGAGCTGCCAGAACAAGCCATACCAAGGCTGGTGATACACACCTGTAAACCTCGCACTCACATAGCTAAAGGCAGGAGGAATTACCTTCAAAGGTAAATGACTGCCAAGACTTCCTGTATCAACAGAAAAAAATGAAGTGTTCCTGTATTTATGGAGGATCCCAAGCCATTCACTGCAAGACATTTCCACAGGTCTTACATATTACATACAAGCTGCCATGACACCGAATCAATGAGAAATTTCAAGTTCAAAACTATAAAAGGAGTCAGGTGAGATGGTGCAGTTCTGTAATCCAGAGACTCAAAATGCAGAGGCAGAAGACACAAAGCTGAAAGTCAGCCTGGATTTAAAGCAAGACCCTATCTAAAAAAAAAAAAAATTAAAATTAATTTTTTAAAAAACAGTAAAAAAATATAGCCAGCTTGGATCATACGTTAAGTTCCAGGACAACTAGACCTACATGGTGAGACCTTGTCTCACCCTTCTAGCACACCCCCCAAAAAATCATGTCATGGATAGAGATAACAGTCACATAGTGGTATGGTGTCAGGTATTCAGGAGACTAAGTAGGAACACTTCAGCCTTGGCAGCACAATGAGATCCTATCTCTTTTTGTTTTTAAGTTAATTTGTACCAGATACATTGGCACCCACAATTAGTCCTAGTCCTCAGACACAAAGGCAGGCAGATCTCTGCAAGTTCCAGGCCAGCCTATACAGGGAGCTGCAGGACAGCCAGAGCTACTCTGGAGGTTTGAATAGGTATGGCCCCACTGTGTCTGAATGTTTTTCCCACTGGGAGACACACTATTAAGAGGTGTGGCTTTGTGGAATAGGTGTGGCCTGGTTGGATGAAGTGTGTCATTGTGAAAGTGAACGCTGACGTTTTATAAGATCAGGTATGGCCAGTCGTACACACACTCTTTCTGCTGCCTACAGATCAAAATATAGAACTCCCAGCTCCTTCTCCAACCCCATGTCTGCCTGCACACAGCCACATCCCACCATGATGATAATGGACTAAACCTCTCAAACTGTACCACAAATAAATAAAATGCTGATTGGCTAGTAGCCAGGCAGAAAGTATAGGCAGGGCAACAAGAACAAGAGAATTCTGGGAAGAGGAAAGGCGCACTCTGCAGTCGTCACCCAGACACAGAGAAAGCAAGATGAGGATTCCTCGCTGATACAAGGTAGCAAGCCACATGGCTAACATAGACAAGAATTGTGGGCTAATTTAAGATATAAAAGTTAGTAAGACAGCTGGGCGGTGGTGGCGCAAGCCGGGCGGTAGTGGCACACGCCTTTAATCCCAGCACTCGAGAGGCAAGGCAGAGGCAGGCGGATCTCTGTGAGTTCGAGACCAGCCTGGTCTACAAGAGCTAGTTCCAGGACAGGAACCAAAAAAGCTACGGAGAAACCCTGTCTCGAAAAAAAAAAAAAAAAATTTAATAAGACTCCAGAGCTAATAGGCCAACCAGTTTATAATTAATGTAGACCTCTGTGTGGTTTTTTGGGGGACTAAACAGCTGTGAGACTGGGCAGGACAGAAACTTCTGCCAACACAGTGGTGCTGAAGGAACTTCAGGAGCCAAGCTAAAGCACCTTTGGAAGAAAAGAATTTGACTGTGTTGCCTACAGATTGTTCTTGCGTTATTCTGGTGAAGAATGAGGCTGCTTTTTGCCCTTATCTGAAGAGTCTGCCTGAGGCTAAAGTGAAGAGATTTGAATTAATTCCATTGGCAGAGGAAATCTCAAAACAGACTAGTATAGACTCTGTTATGTGGTTATTAATGGTAACTCTAATGAAGATTTATAATGAAAAGAACAAGCTGAGAAAGTAAAAATACAAAATGTACAACTTGAGGAGAAAAGGAGCATCAGGAAATGGAATGAAGTTAAGTCCTATAGTCAAGGAGATAAACAGCTTAAGACATGGAATAAAGGGAGTGGTGTGACCTCAGGACAAGATCCCACACTGTTAAGTTTCCAAATTGTAAAAAAGAATTAAAAGAAAAGCTTAGAGACAGGTGTAGTAGTGCATGCCTTTAACACCAGCACTAGGAAGGCAGAGTCAGGTGAATCCATGAGTTTGAGGGGAGCCTGTTCTACATATCCATTTTCAGGACAGAAAAGCTTAGGCAATGAAGGTAACAACTGAAAAGCTGGTGAAGACGTAATTGAAAAGTGGTCATGTTACAGCCCAAGCAAGCAGTAGAACTTCAGCCACATCGTTCTGGCTTTAGAGTCAAAGATAGAAGAAAGGGATTATGGGATCTTCCGCAGAAGAAAAGGGATTACGGAATTTTCCAGTGTGACTAAGGAAACCTATTGAGGCCAGGCATGTGTCAAGGATGTCCCTGAATGGTACATTGCATTAAACTGTGAAGGTGAAGCCTTGGAGACCCCAAGATGTTGAATCTGCCAGAGTTGTGGGATACCTGCCAAGGAGAACCGCTAACATGGAATGGAACCAGCGCGAGAAAGAAGTGTGTCGGAGTCAACAAAGCTGAACAGAGTTGGAAATCTGAAGAGCACCTTGATATTAGAAATGGAGATGCAGAGTTTGGAGTTTGCCCAGATGGTTTTCAGTCTTGCATTGATCCAATATTTCCTCATTATTCTCTTTATTCTCTACTTTGGAATAGTAATGGATATCCTGCGCCATTTTATGTTGGAAAGTATGTGATCTGCTTTTTGATTTTAATTTTATAGAGGATTACAGTTAAGAAATTGCATGAATCTCATAAAAGACTTTGAACTTGAGACTTTTAAATAAGTTTGAGATTGTTACAGACTATGGGACTTTTGAAGTTGGACTGAATGCATTTTTATTTTTATTTTTTTTTTTTGCATTATGATACAGCAACAAGCCTATGTAGGCCTGAGAAAGGAATGTGATGATTTGAAAGAAAATGGTCCCCATAGGGAATGGCACTATAAGGAGGTATGGCTTTCTTGGAGGAAATGTGTCACTATTGGGGTGGACTTTTAGGTCTCATTTATGCTCAATGTGGCACAGGATTGCTTCTGCTCCCCGTGGATCAAGATGTAAAACTCTCAGCTCCTTCTCCAGCACCAAGTCTGCTTACACACCACCATGTCCTGCCATGATGATAATGGCCTAAATCTCTGAAATTGTAAGTCAGTCAGTCCCAACTAAATGTTTTCCTTTATAAGAGCTGCTTCATAAGATCATACCATACATGGTATGGTCATGATATCTATGCACAGCAACAGAAACCCTACATAAAGGTACATAGTAAAAGTAACTCAAAAATAACTGCAAAAAAATAGATAAAAATTAATTTTTCTTAAAATTAAGAGCACAGTAAGCAGGTAGAGTGGTAGGTAAAGGACGACCTGGAAAGAGTGAGGAAAGCATTTATGATCTCAAAATATGGCATTCCCAAAGAATTAATATTATTTTAAAATATTAATTTGTCAAACTGTCATTAAAATTATTGATGCACAGATCTAAAGTCTTTTCTATAAACCAATATGCCATGAACACCTTTTCTGAAAAATCAGGAAGCCTTTAATGCCCTCTATATAATTTGTGGCTGTCCTTAATGTCTCAGGTATGAGAAGCAAGTAAATTCTACTACTATGAAAATTAGCTCCATCTTTGTCACTAGCTATTAAATCTTGCGCAGAAACTCTGGTTAACGTAGATAATAACTTTGCTTTTCTTTCAAAGCAAGTTGGACAGCCAGGCAGAGTCCCAGAAACCAAAAGCTATTCAGGGGATTTTTTGCAAAGAGAAAGAAATAAGGAAGAAAAGTTCATTTCAAGCAAATACAATTTCTTCATTTACATGCCTTGCAATGAATACCTGTACCGACTATGAAAGAGAAGTAAGCTTTTCAGTGTGATACCACAGCAAGAAACACATCAACAGGTTCTTCCTTAAACTACAAAACCCCAACCCAGGGGAGTGTCAGGTGTGACAAACCTTGTTCACATTATCACAAAACATTTCTTAGAGAAGTTTTGCACTTAAGAAAAATGGCAGACCTCTTTAATTTCTACTGGAAAAAGTTGGATTAAACAAAAAGTTACTTTCATCAAACTAGATTTAATCCTTCCCTTTCACCAAATGAAAATAGCTACCCTCACAATTATAAAGCTTCCTTATCCTCAAGCACTAATTAGCCTCCAGGCTAATTATTATTCTGCCCCAGGAAACACATGTTCTTTCTAGGTCCAAGGAATAATATATTAGACAGGGAGTTAGTTAGCCAGCTAAGCCATGAAGCCAGCCCCAAGGAATAGTTTTACAACCTCTGATAAATTTTATACAAAAGCTAGTGAGGGGGACAAGAACTAAAAATCTGTCCAAGTTTTAATTTTTTTAAAAAAAAAAACACTGGTTAAAACTGTATAGCAAGAATAAATTGAAGTTAAATCTCTTCAGTGTGTATTTAGGGGGTAAGTGAATAGGTAGATGGGTAATGTTTGAATAGTATAAACTAATAATATACTTATCTTAATTTATCAATTTTACAGTTCTGTATCCTTTTAGGAAAAGGAGCTACATTCTGATGAGTAAGATATGGGAGGTTAACCTTCTCACTAAAAGAAATTTAGCATCTCCTAAGAAATCCCAAAAAGGATTTTATCAAAAAAAAAATGACTACTCTACCTTATACTAAGGAGATAAACTTTTACCCAGACAGTATAATACTACTGGACACAAGAGCAAATGAGTTGGACAACTGATAGGGTGAAACTTACGAAAGCAAGCCCTCAAGGGAACGGCCAGTTTTCATGAACGAGAAGACAAGGGGGAAAGCAGCTGTGCTGGTGCATATGTGTAACCCCACAAGTTTTCTTAACGCTGAAACTGGTCTACAAGAGCTAGTTCCAGGACAGGCTCCAAAACCACAGAGAAACCCTGTCTCGAAAACCCCAAAAAAAAAAAAAAAAAAAAAAAAAAAAAAAAAAAAAAAGAATCTACAAGTCTTTTACTAAAGTCAGTTATACTGACTTCACTACTTATACATGTACACAGAGAGCCTTTATTAAAGCAAAAGCCACAAGACAGAGACCAAAAAGTCTGCACAACTTAGTGTATTCATTAACATCAGCAATACAACACTCAAAACCAAACTGTTCTTGAAATCTCAAATGTGGGTGAGGACCCTTGTTTGCGTTGGCAGAGACAATGTAAAGTGCCTTCTTCTGAGGACAATTTAGTGTTCATCAGCAAAACCTTACAAATTTGCATAGTAATAATTTCACTTCTAAAACCAAGACTCAGGGCTGGAGAGATGGCTCAGCGGTTACGAGCGCTGACTGCTCTTCTCAAGGACCGGGGTTCAATTCTCAGCACCCATATGGCAGCTCACAACTGTCTGAAAATCCAGTTCCAGGGGATCTGACACCTTCACACCAATGCACATAAAATAAAGTTAAATTAACCATAAAAAATTTAAAAAAAAAATAAAACCAAGACTCAATAAACAAAGTGATTGAATATCCTCTTAAACAGATATAATTTAACACCACCTTTTAAAAAACCCTACATGGGAATGGAGAGACAGCTCAGTGATTGATTAATTAATTAAGGGCATTTTCTGCTCTTCTAGAGGACCCTTTTGTTCCCAGAACCACCATCAGACAGTTCACAACTGCCTATAAATTCAGCTCTGGGGGCTCCTACATCCTCTCTGGACCCTGCAGGTATCCACATTCACATGAGAGATACACAAACACAAAATTTTAAATATTTTTAAAATTTATTTTATTTTTAAATTGCATGAGTGTGTGTGTAAAATTACACTACAAAGACTAGGCTATTGAATATTCTTTAAGAACATAAGAAAAAACGCACAAGGATAGGAAGTAAACTACAATACTGTGTTTTGGTTTTGGCAATGGTGCAACCACTATGAAGTACATGTTTGTAAGCTCTATTTGACAGGAAAGCCTCAATATCTTAGAATATAGCTCTCAACAGTGGTCACCAGGGTCAGAACGCCTGAAATGCTACAATCTGGAAATCTAGCCTTGGAATGAATATAATTTAGCCTGGAGCTGGGGCTCATGTCATTAGTCCCAGAACTTGGGAGGCAGAGGCAGGTGACTCTGTAAGTTCGAGGCCAGTCTGGTCTACAGAACGATTCCAGGACAACTAGAGCTAACACAGAAGAACCGTATCTCAAAAAAAAAAAAAAAACCACACAACTTTAATTGTATGGCTTCTACCTGTTGATGTGATGCCAAGTGCCAATTAGAAAATCCCTCCCAGTGGGTCTGCACAGGTGGGTCAGTATGTTATGAAACAGAGAAAGGGGTTTCCTGTGATCTGCATCTGAGTATCAGATGCTCTCTCACTAGATAGATCTGACATAAGGACCCAAAAACTAGAAAAAAATAAAAGGGTGGAAGAACTAGCAAACCTTGGCTTGTATTTCCACACAGTCAGCAGTCCCTCGAGTGCTGTGGCTGTTATCTGTTCCCTTCTGTCATACATACCTCTCATCTTTTAAAGTACTATGTCCAGAAATGTAATTTTTAGGGCTGGAGGGATGGTTTAGCAGTTAGGAGCACTGGCTGCTTTTCAGGAGGACCCAGGTTCAATTAATTCCCAGCACCCATTTGACTGCTCACAACCATCTCTAAGTCCAGGACCAGGGGATTCTACATTCTCTTCTGACCTTTGTAGACTGCACACATACAGATAGACATGTAGGCAAAACACCTACATACATAAAGATAATAAAAACATGTTAAGAAAATGCCTTTTGAAACAGAAACGCAATTACTAGTTACATGCAGTACTTTTAAGCAGTGCCAAGGTCCACCCACTGCGGCATCATCCATGAAACAGTGTTCAGCGCTATATGCCCAAGAAATGAACCAAGCTACAAGCACAAGCACTCACCAATATTATCTGCTGTAGAAATATTGTACATCAATTATCTGTTGAAAATCTATGATTTTATGCTGTCTTTGGGGTGTGCAGATTTAAAAATCACAGAGTAAATGGTTCGTAGCAGCTGCTGATAAATGCTGCATAGACAGAAAATAAATCTAATCTATAAAAAATCGGTCATGATTTTTTTTCAGCTCCATGACATATAAAGGATTCTTCTGCATCAGGAATCTGAACTACAGTCATTAAAAGCAGTTATTTTTGTCACTGTCATTACAATAGTTGCTGAGCACAGTATGTTCAGAACCATTCCTGTTAAACTCATATAATTTACCAATTAAGAGAAGATTCACACTGGACACAGTGTCACAGCCTGTAATCCCAGCAATCAGAAGACTGAGACAAGATGATCTCAAGTTCCAGGACAATCTTGGTTACTTAGAAGGACCTCAGTCACAAAGACAAAAATGAACCAGCCAGCAAGGTGCCTCAGTAGGTGAAGTGCTTGCTGTACAAGCCTCACAACCTGTTTGATCTCAGAACATACAAAATGATGGGAGAAGAGAACAGACTGCACCAAGCGGTCTTCTGACCACTATATGTTCACCACGGCACATAAGTGCCACATACCCACAATATGCAGACATATGGATGCACAATATTTTCTGTTTGTTTTATTTTGCTTTTCAAGACAGGGTTTCTCTGTGTAACAGCCCTGGTTGTCCTGGAACTAGCTCTTGTAGACCAGCCTGGCCTCGAACTCACAGAGATCCGCCTGTCTCTGCCTCCCAAGTGCTAGGATTAAAGGTGTGAGCCCCCACCATCTGGCTAGATATACAAAGAGAAGCTTCCAAGATAAGAGGAAATTATTACTAGGACTTGGTAACAAATAATACTTAAGCACATACTCAGGATTCTGCTTTTTTTCTTTTTTTTTTTTTTACAAGCTTCTTACATTCAGAGAATCCTACACAAGTCTCACGTATGACACTTGCCAATTGAAATTCACTGTAAACAGAGGCTATGGCTCAGGTTCCAGTCTTTCATGTAGGAGCATCTGGACGAAACCCGGGACACTGTTTCCCCACCTCAGGTAGAAACAGAAAAATTCTAGCCGGGCGGTGGTGGCGCACGCCTTTAATCCCAGCACTCGGGAGGCAGAGGCAGGCGGATCTCTGGGAGTTCGAGACCAAGACCAGCCTGGTCTACAAGAGCTAGTTCTGGGACAGGCTACAAAACCACAGAGAAACCCTGTCTCGAAAAACAAAAACAAAACAAAACAAAAAAAACAGAAACAGAAAAATTCTTTTGAAAGAATAGGCTTTAGGATACACTAAATTTGTTATATTTCCTGTGCTTAACTACAACTAAATGTAACAGAAAGGCATGATACTTTAACTATTAGTACAGTGTGAAATATGTGACCAAAAAGCAACAAATGACATACAAAACACTGACACTAGGAGCAAATGTATGGTTTGATGTTGCTTTTTGTTGTTGCTGTAAAGAAACAAAAAGCATTCAGATTTAATTTCTATTTTACATTAAAATAAATGTAAAAATTGTAACTATAAACTACATGATACAAAAGAACTAAGAATTGAAATCTTGATAGCTTACATGAGTTAATTTGTTGTGACTATAATTTAACCTATGCCTGTGGCAAAGAACAGACTATTACCTGTATCAAAAGCCTACACACAAAGTTCTTTTCTAGACATAAAATCGTAAGATGAGTCTAAAAACATGGGTACTCAGCAGGCCAGACTCGTATTACCTTTATCCTAAGAACCATGGGAATACAGGTGAAGGGTTTTTACAGTGAATGGCCTTCCCAACAGATTGTGTTTTAAATGGTTTACATAGGCTATGATGTGAGCAACAATTCTAACATCAGACAAAATCAAAGATTAAATGGATAACAAACATAATAGTGTAGGAAGTAGAGCACATAGTTATCAACAAAAGGGCAGCTCGGATAAATGCTATTTTTAACCAAAAATTAAATGGCAAGACTGCAGTTTTATGCTAGCTCAAGAAATTTTCAAGAGCAAGTGCAATTTAAAACAGTTTATAAATTATGAAAATGCCACAAGACAGATTTATTTCCTCAGTTCCTAAAGTAAGCTCTTCCTTGCAGTTTATACGAAGGTTTCTAAGAGGATTTACCTGAGTAATTATTTTGCTATTGAAACTGAATCGAAAAACTAATGTTAACATGCATGGCCTCTAGACCTGTTAAAAGATGATAATCAGTCGGGCGGTGGTGGCAGGTGAATCTCTGTGAATTCAAGGCCAGCCTGGTCTACAAGAGCTAGTTCTGGGACAGGCACCAAAGCTACACAGAGAAACCCTGTCTTGAAAAACCAAAAAAGAAAAAGAACATGATAATCAGTGGGAATGGTTCCCTTATGACTCTAAGTTCTAATGTTCATCTCCTTTATAACATCTGTTCTAAAAAACAGTCCCTATCTGTTTATAAACCTAGACTCAACAGAAATGCATACACAGATTCATTTATCAAAAGACATGCATACAAATGCTCAAAGCAGCACTATACCTAAGCCCACAGCCACAAACAACACTCATCAACAGGTGAAATGGATAAAAGTAGACCCAAGCTATAAACTCTAAAGAGCAGTGACTACACACATGAAGCACATGGGCAGCACTGGGAGAGACAAAGGGAAGGCATTTGTCTTCTCTCATATCACTTTAGTTCTGGGGACTAAGCCAGGGAACCCAGTCAAGCTAAACATGTTTAAACATAAAACCACCAAAGTACACTTTCACCTATATCTTCCTTTTCACCTACTACTTCTGCTTATGAAGGTCTCCTACTACACTGTACTCAAGGATTCTAGAAGGGAGGATCATAACCCAGCCATCTTCCTACTTCTCAGATCTTTAAGACATTGAAGCACAAAATCCGGTGCATGTGCAGGAGATCTCTGCATCCTTAGTTCACAGGTCTCTCAGTGTTTTCAGGAGAAAGTCCTGTCTCCCTTCAAAAGTATCCTTTCAAGCTCTTCTCAGAGTTATCTGCCAAAACAAACGAAACTCACTGCTTTCAATCTATAACTCTGAGAGGAGACTCTCTCACTCGTGCTCCATAGCTTCTTCATTCAGAGACTTCCCACACAGCTCACAGTCAAAATGCAACCAGAAAGGGGCAGACCATACACTCTAGTTGAGTTTATGCCAAAAATCTCAAAGAATATTGTACTCCATCATATAAATGTGAAACATTTTCCAAGCATCCAATTTAGCTTCCTGTAACCAAGCATGGAGTTTTAAAATGTTTTAAAGGTTCCTATTTACACAATATTCAAAACAGAAACTAAATAGCCATATGCAAAAAAGAAATGAAAACATCGCTATCAATCCTTACCTCAATATTAAAACCCCAAATGGATCTGTAGAGCAAACATTAGGAGAATAATTTCTAGTTGAGCGTGGTGGCACAAGTCTTTAAACCCAGCATATGTGGACAGATCTATAAGTTTGAGGTCAGACTGGTCTACAAACTGGAGTTTCAGGACAACCTGGACTACACAGAAAAACACAGTCTCAAAACTGCCCCCCCTAAAAAAGGGGGTGGGGGTTGAGGAAGAAGAGGAGGGGAAAAAACATATAACTTCCAAAAAATACATCCGGCAGAAAATTTAAATGGGCCTAGGCTTGGCAAAGATTTCGTAATGTGTCATACACACACACACACAAAAATAAACTAAACTTAAAAAAAAAGTAACAACAAAAACCCTACGAACAAAACTTTAAAAATCCACAAAACTATATTTCTTATGATTTGCAAAATTCCAATATCTTCAATAAAAATACTAATAAATACTGAATATAAACAAAATAAGCATTTAGCCACCACTTGGACTCCTTCTACCATTCAGGAAAAAAAAATCCATCCTGTAAACGGGGACACTAAGAAAGCAGTGGCAGGGTGGGGCCTGGCAAAGGGAAGAGTAGGGCCACCAATGAATGCACAGCCTAGTGTGTGTGCCGGGAAGGGAAAGAGATGCTTTGGCAGTCTGTCCATCTGTACTGCTCAGACCTCACCAAGCAGGCTGGAGTAAATGAAGACCACCTTGTTCTGGGGCCACCGTTAACCATCAAATTCCTCCTTTCTCATTACTCTTCAAGGTTTCTTTTGCTCCAAAATAAGAAAGGAAATTAAAAGACACACAGGAACAAACACAAGTGGTGCACATAAAATGCTCTTACATGGGGCAGGGATATATTTATCATCCCTATTACTTCTCACCAATGCTGTTTATTCAGCACTGGTCAAATACAGGTTCCAGCATTACGTTTATGATTTTTTCCGTTACTTGTTTCTTCCTTCATTGAAAAGGCAGCAAGCAACTTATGGATTCAGTACTTGCTGACTATCTGTGAGGCTACAAGGACTCTATGACAATAAAAATGTCACAAATATAAGCACAAAAAGCTTGTCCTGAGAAAACACAAATCCTAATTAGAGCACTGAATTACTAGTCTTTAAGTGACTGTGGGACGTACACCTTCTCACTTATTCTGCACTCTTTCTTCCCCCCACCCCCCGTCCCTATTAAGAAGTTAGTAGTATCTGGTTCAATTCCCAGCACCAACAACCAACCAACAGGAGAAATACTATCTGGATTGTTTAGTGAGCAATTGCTACCCTTTTCCTAGCATGATTTTTATTCCTCCTCTTAACCATATGCTCTACCTCATGAACTCCAGGAGTGGTAAAGCCAGAACAAAGCAAAAGGGATGGGGGGAATGGGTGAAAACTTAACTGCTGCCATTAACGATTCTGTTTACTTTATTACACTAAACGGGAGTGGACAAAAGCGTAAACTGTGTCTAAGCACCAGTGCTACCCTGTTAACAAATCAGTATGTTCATTCATTCAACAAGCACTCAATTAAAAAAGGAAGCATTTGTGGTGGGATTATTCCTGGAACCTCCAGAAGGCAGTCTCTTGCAGCAGATGTCCCCTCTTAACTGGCCACAACACACACCAGTTGTTTTGTAATTTGTCATTCATTCAATAATATCAAATAATAATATCAAATATCAATAATAGTAAATGATTTTAATCTTTAGAAAGGTACATTAAAATTTTCTTCTGGGGGGTGAAGTGGTTAAAAAAACATGTTATTCCTTCTAAACACAACATGAAAAACTGTAACTATAGCTGAGTGCAGCTGAATTAGCTTTGGCTTGGGAGTGGCCTTCCTAAATGGAGCACATATACTCCATGTCTCCTCACCAAATTACGTCCTTATGAGTCTCCATCATTTCATCTGAGCTAAAAGCGTAACTTTAAAATTAATTTCAAGAACTACTGCAATCCATTCATACATTGCATTATCTAAACACATTTCATTTTGGACCAATTTCATTTTTCAATGAAGATGTCTTCTCAGAAGTCTACAAAATTAAGCTAAATTGTTTTTTTCTTTATCATACTTTTCCCATTTTAGAAAAGTATATGAACAAAATCAATGCAGTAAATACTAGTTTCAACAAGATGAGCATTTTCTAAATAGTGGACTGAAAGTATAAAGGGAAAGGGTTACTAACAACACCCCAGCACAAATCCCATACCTACCACACTCTGTTTCTACAAGAGCTCTCAGAAGATCCATGTGGGCACAGAGGTGAGTACAGGAATAATACCTTGTGGTGCACAGAGCTCAACAGTTTCTCCCTCTTTGGAAAAGAAACCAGAAGTCTCTGCCCCACCTACTGATAGGCATCTGGAATCTTGGCCCTATGAAAATCTCAAAAATCACTAACACTTAAGCTACTACACATAGAATCATTAATCATTTCTTTTCATCTTTAAAAAAGACAAAAATATACTTTTTAAAAAATAAAATATTTTTAAGATATAATAACTAATGAAGCCAGGCGGTGGTGGCTCACGCCTTTAATCCCAGCGCTAGGGAGTCAGAGGCAGGCAGATCTCTGTGAGTTCAAGGCCAGCCTGATCTACAAGAGCTAGTTCCAGGACAGGCTCTAAACCTACAGAGAAACCCTGTCTCAAAAAACCAAAATATATAATAACTAATGAACAA
This sequence comes from Chionomys nivalis, assembly GCF_950005125.1. NCBI lineage: Eukaryota > Metazoa > Chordata > Mammalia > Rodentia > Cricetidae > Chionomys > Chionomys nivalis. Next base: position 16,212,907 of record NC_080111.1, on the reverse strand, counting down.
TGAATTTAAACTGCGGTAAATATTATAAGATATTACATCCTGGGCAAAACACTGGTATTAGATAATGAACTTTTTACACTTGAGATTTATCTTTTACAAATTCCCTGAATTAGCAGTTTTCAACCTGGTGGGTCATGATACCTTGGGGGGGGGGGTCAAATGTCCCTTTCATTGCGTCAGCAGGGACTATCAGGAATCACAGATATTTAGATTACGATTCATAACAGTAGCAAAATTAGAGTTATAAAGTAGGAATGAAAATAACTTATGGCTGGGGGTCACTACCACATAAGGAAGCTTGAGAATCACTGCTCTAAAAAAATTAAAAGGTCAAATGATAAGGCTTTTAATTAAATGGAGAAAAAAGGACATTTTAATATACTTATATTAATTAAAAATTTTTGTGCTTACAAAATATTGTTTCTCACCACCTTAGCGAGACTATCACAACTGCCCAGTAGAACTCTATGCATCTACTAAAATCATAATCAACAAGGCAAGCTCCAGTAAACCATGCCAGAAAACATCCTCACAGCAGCTGGTTTCTAAGCTTTATAGTTATGACAACACATACTCTCTTTTCTTTCAAATAACCAAAAGAGCCTAAGTAAATAAAATCATGAAAATATTTTAGAGTGTTTTCCCAAATACAATGAGTTTTAGTCAGAACTCACTTGATTCTAACTTCTTTTTCAGAAATATTCATCCACTGTGATCATTTCGCAATTTATCAATAAAGGATTCATGCTACCGCAAAAGTCTGCAGGATTATTGCTGTCATCTCATTAAGTACACTCTAGCACAAAACTCTAAAGCGGTGCTTGGCCTGATCACTGCTTACACCCTACCTACCCTCTGCTGTTCCATCACCACCATTTTACTGGCAGAACATCCACAAGGCTGAAGAATGTTTTGCAGCTCAACAAACAGAATGATTGTGATCAGGTGGCTAGCCACAAACCAGAAGTTAGAAAGGTCAAAAATAAATAAATAAATGAAATAAACACAAACCTTCTTAGTTATTTTTTATTTTCAAACTCTACAGAAAGTAGCTACATCTCATTTGTAACCAAAGTTGCAAGCAGAAGCTTATTTACCTATTTCTAGTAAGTCAATATAATCTTGTCATCAGATCATGCCCTGAAACTCATACACATTTTGCCATGAAGGATCAGCTAGTTCTTGTTTTAACAATATTTTTCCTCTAGCATTTCCTTATCACCAAGTAATTTTCCATATTATTTTCCTAAATTTTCAATGTATGAACAAAGACAGCCCTGAAAATTACCCCTAGAAAAGATGAATCAACATGGCTTAAATACAATTAACAACATTAAGTACAAACTGATAAACAAAAGAAAAGGTAACTGTAAACTTTTTGTCTAAGAACCTCAATTCAAAACATTTTAGATACATATTTAATATACACAATTTTGATAAACAGAAGGGAGCACAGAATTTATTTATCAAAATAGGGAACTTTGATCTCATTTTTACAGTAAATAAAAGTATCTTCATTTTGCTTATAAGGGAAAATAGTACTTTTCATAAAATATCTGCTTACAGGTATAATCATATGAATGACAGATAAAATAATTGCTTTAAAAATACTTCTGAGTCATTTTGTCCTTACCTGCAGGCATGAACCATGACTGCATGCAGTGACTGTTCCATTGCCTAGCAGAGACTTGAAGAAACATCACATCTCTTTTAGAGAATGTGACTAATCTGTGGGTTTGCCATTCCTAAGCTATATACAAATGGCACTCCCTTTGTACATTAAAAAAATACTTATTACAAGAAAAAAAATCAACTATGTTTAAGCTAGATATTATGACTATCCTTGGAAATTCTATGTAGCAGCAACCTCAAAAAAATAGGAACAGAAATCCCATAATAGTTTCTTTAAAAAGCACAAGATTTTCTTGGTTAAATTTTTTCAGTTTTCAGCAGCTGTCACACACAAGCCAGCAGTCTGCTGTGTTATGGTGTGCATGCTGCAGCTGATTAAGCTGACTGTTTTTCTTTAAAAAAAAAAAAAAATCAATTACCCTTCGCAAAGCAGAACAGCTTGCCCAAACACATCTTCAATACAGCACAATGCCAGCATGCAGTACATTATATAGCAAACTTGACAAGGAAAAGAATATGTCCTATTTGTTTCTTAGCAATGCTACACCATTAATTGTTCATGCAAGAGATGTAGCTGTACCTTTCTGAAGAGGACGACTTCTCAGAGTTAACTGACATCAGCAGCTCAATCTTCTGCTTGATTTCTGGAAAAATCAGAAAATATTCACAACCAAGATTGCCTGCCCTCGCTTATAAGCCTTATATCAAGAGATTTTTCTTCTCTAATCCCTTTTGTTTAGAATGAGGCCACAAGATTCACAGTACTTCTGTTAGGACTCGGATTCAATGGTGCTATAAAGGGAAAACGCTCCAGAGGCATCAGGCCTTGCTAAACTATGCACATGACTGTTTATGAAAGCAGGAAGTACCATTTCTTTTAAGCAGAGGGGTGTCCTTTTTTTTCCCCAAAGCAGAAATACCCGAGCTCTATAAAAAGGCTTCAATTTGAACAAATTAGAATACAAACAAGAAACGCTAATATCTAAATTCAATATACTAAATAATTTAAGAAGCCTAAATTATAATGTTTCAGTCTGCAATGAACAGCTCTGCAACCCCTGCCTGCTTCTATTTGATTAGCCCTGAAAAATATGGCTCAGTGAATCATTTTTGTCACTTAAGAATGAAATATTAAACCAAAACCCCAACTCAATGATTAAAATATGCTTAATCTTTGTTACAATTTCCTGATTGTCTTTAATTAAAGATATATTTAATATCTAGTCCCTAATGCCTTCAAAAAGAGTCTTCTTTTTTTACACCTTAGCTCTCCCCTCCTCCTTCACAGTATACAAGTGAACAGCAACACCCAGGTACCGAGCAGAGATGATATTCTTGTCCTTTCAGGAAAGGACTGGCAATGCTGCCTACATCAGAAATTTAAGTACAAGTTCAATTTAACTGAGAAGATGGTTGCTAGAACCAAGTTAGTCAGAAAAAGGACTTAAAGGGAAGATGAAAAGAACAGAGCAAACGTAAAGACCCAGGAAAAATACACAATGCTTGACCAAACACACCGTCAAGTAGCCAAGGCTCACAATTTCAAGTGAGTAAAACATAGTATTATTACTTCATATAAAAAGCTGTTTTTCCTATTCCTGAGAAGTATTTTCAACTGTATTTTTTAAATTACAGGATACTTTTATTTTAAAAAAAGTTCACATAAAAATAAAACTGTCGGGATTCGGGTTTTAACTCAGTGGTGGAGACTGGCCTAACAAGTGCCAAGGACCTGTGCTGGGTCCTCAGTTCCGAAAACAACAATAAATAAATAAAACTATAAGGTCTCAGGAACTGTGTGTGTGTGTGTATGTGCGCGTGCGCATAAGCGTGCGGGTTTCCTTCAGGTAAAACAATGTTTTTAAATGCTGATTACGCTAATATAATTAAAATAATGAAAAACGTAAAGAAAAAAACTAGCTGCATAAATGCAATACAGTAGGAAAACTTTTTCCAAGTGTTAAGGGATTTCTCCAATTTAAGCCTATATTTTCATCCCATAGGCAATATAAAATTAACTAAACTGGCATAATAATAAAACATACCTTGAGAATTGTGACGTAGTTTACAGAGCCCAGGACAAGGGGCCACACTGAAATTGTTCAGTTAACACCCCCCATTTCAAAAGGAGAAATGGCTCTGCCTGGGACTTCTTCATTTTCAGTAACCATGGGACCTCAGCAAACTGCCTGCACTCTCTAAAGCCTCTCTCATCTATAAAACAGGGATAAATTTCAACTTGGTAGGCCACTATGGAGAATTATTAAATAATCCATGCAAAGTCCAGCAAATGTAGTGCTTGGCTTGTCCCTGCCTGCCACTAAGGCCTGCCTAGCGAAGCACAGCACTCTCTCACTCCTAGAGTTAATGAGGCGCAGGGCTGTCTTTCTTGACATTTCCATAGTTTTAAATTCACTTTCTTCTCCTTTTTATTATCAACTTTAACATGTTTTTGTTGTTGCAGTCAGTATGTTATTGTATGAAGAGGCTAACTGTACTCTACCTCAGGCTCCCTACATGTTTTGAACAGATATTTCATAGTGAAATATCTTGAACCACAGTCACTTTAACAATATTTTGTTGCAAAAAGTATTTTATTTTTGAACTTCTTATTTTAGTTTGTCTGTATAAAAAAATCTTCAAGGTAAAACTTAACTATTGTAACTGTGGGGATAAAAACCACTCTACCAACACAAGAAACAGTTTCCCATATCCCTTTCACCTTTCCACCAAATCATGAGATTTGTTTAGTTCCAGAAAAACAAAGTTTCATTGATGATTATAAACTCTGCATTAGTGTCATATCTTGTGAAGCCCTATGTGCCTTTCCACCTACATCATTACCTATTTATCCCTACTGAATCTGACCTACCATCACTGGGTCTGGTTAGCTATTAGGAATTTCCAAAACAACTGGGCAGTGGTGGCACACACATTTAATTCCAGAACTTGGGAGGCAGAGGCAGGTGGAGCTCTGAGTTCAAGGCCAACCTGGTCTACAGAGTGAGTTCCAGGACAGCCACGGCTACACAGAGAAACACTGTCTCAAAACAAGCAAACAAATTAACATTTAAAAATCCAATGTGTGTTTACAGTTACCTTTTAAGATATTATTCCCCACCCTATCTCCAACAATTTAAAAAATACTTTTTTTCACCACCACTCCTGAATTCTCATATATTTGCAACCTTGCGAATACCTATTACTTCAACCATTACTCTCCATTTGTATTTCTATAGCATCTTTTTAAGGCTCATCAACCTGGGATGACTCAATAGATAAGGCACCTGCTATTACTGAAGCTGACTACCTGAATTCAAACCTCAGGACCCATATACTGGAAGGAGAGAACCAATTCCTGGCAGTTGTTCTAACTTCCAAATATATACCATGGCCCACAGAGAATACCCTCAATGCAAAATGGAGACGTAAAAGAATAATTATAAAAATTAAAAAATAAAAGTCCGTCAACCTAATTGTTTTCCTTCAGGTTCCATCTGCATTACCTCTGTCATCTGTGTAACACACTGCTACACTCAGAATGCTCAATGGTATTACAGTTAGCTCCTTACATCTCCAAGCCTTTAATTCATCCTTTGGCATGGTCCCATGATCCTATTTCTACTCACAGCTTAAAAGTATGCTTCTTCAGGAGGATCTCTGTGAGTTTGAGGCCAGCCTAAATTCCAGGACAGTCTCCAAAGTTACAGAGAAATCCCATCTCAAAAAAAAAAAAAAAAACGGGAGGGAGGGAGGGAGGGGGAAAGAAAATATGCTTCTTTACCTCACAGAGAAAATAAGTTTTAGTTTCTGCATAAAATTATAGGAGGATATAAGTTGGGTCTACAGATATATATGATCAAGCATAGACATTGTTCTTTTTCCTTCTTTTTTTGGGGGGGGATTGGGTTCTGTTGTTGTTGTTTGGGGGGGTGTTTGTTTTTTTCTTTTTTTTTTTTTTTTTTTTGAGACAGGGTTCTTTGTATAGCCCTGGCTGTCCTGGAACTCACTCTGTATACAGACCAGGCTGGCCTAGAGCTCAGAGATCCTGCCTCTGCCTCCCCTGTGCTAGGATTAAAGGTGTGCGCCACCACTACCCCTCAGCTGTTTATTCTTAATGCTTTTACTTGTGTAATTCTCTGGAACTCTAAATCCATCACAGGATTATCACCTTCCACCTAACTCTCACATATTGGTGACACCTACAGAACCTTCCACATTCACTAACAAGTCTGTAGCCTAATTCTCAACAACTCTAAAGGCACTAATGATACTGTACATGATTTGCCAGTCTGGTGTATTTTGTGCAACCCAAATCCCCAATCTCCCCTCATACTTTCCATTAAATAGTCACTGAGTGTGTACAGTATCTAAAACTGAACTCATCAACTACTCGGCCTCATGTCTACTTTATTTCAGCCTTCAGTATGTCATCTACCACTAAACATGCCCTTTATAGTCTAACTGTGAACAGCACAATTGTTCTTCCAAGCCAATAATTTTTTGAGGACTCCCAGATGCATCCCATTGTCTTATTTGGGATATAACTGTCACATTCTCACTTTTATAGATGCTATCCTCTGGAAGTACTAAGCTCTATTTTCCATGTGGGAGCCCAAACATGCTATGCTTTCTCATACCACAACCACTACACAGTTTTCTTTCCTGGACACCATGAGATCCCTCTCACCCATATAACTAACTTTTTCATAAATTCATGCAGAGCCAGCTATATAATATTAGACTAACTGAATGATACTTTCGTAAACCAACTGAGCTAGTCAGCTTATTGCGCACATAGCTGAACTGCATCAATTTATAATGAGAATCTACAAGAAGAAGAGTGGTTCAAATTGATCATACTCCACTTTTTCCAAAAGACTGTTTCTTGGTTCCAACAAATAAATTATCACAGACTCAAGCAACCAAAGTTGAGCATTTGGTCTTCATTTTAAACAAAGAAAAAAAGAAGGTGTATGTGCCCATGGTGGCCAGAGATGTCGCAACTCCTTGGCAGTTGTGAGCTGCCCAACATGGTGCTGGGAACTGAAGTCAGGTCCTCTACAAGAGCAGTATGTGGGTGGTCTCAACTGCTTAGCCATCTCTCCAACTCCTCAGCCTTCTCATATACTGGCTTTTAAAATGTAGGTTTATCATGCCTTATACGAATTGAAATTATACCACTACTAATTAGCCTTGATTAAAATAAGGTGGTCTGTAACACCATATTCTTCTTCTTACACTTCTAATGTATACATTGTAAACCAAATCAAAGAAACACACTGGGCTGTCAAAATGGCTTAGATGCTGTGCAAGCCTGAGAACCCAAAATAAACGTGGAAGAGAACTAATTTCACAAAGTTGTCCTCTGATCTTCACATGCATGCCATGGTATGCACAACACAAATCCTACACATATACATTATACAACACACACACATAAAGAAGAGCAAAGCTGGGTGACGACAGCGCACACCTTTAATCCCAGCATTTGGGAGGCAGAGCAGGTGGATCTCTGTGACTTGGAAGCCAGCCTGGTCCACAGAACTAATTCCAGGGGAGCCAAGACTATACAGAGAAACCCTGTCTCAAAAACAACAAAACAAAGGTAACTAAAGCTTTCCCTACTTGGTTTTTTGAGACTGGGTATCTGAAGGACTGGGCTTGAACTGGCTACTTAGCTCCAAGAATGAGAGTTTGAACTCATGAAGACTCTCCTATTGGACGGCAGGCGTGTAACACCACACCTTTATCCAGTGCTGGAGGATGGAACCCACGGTTTCCAGCATTCTAGACAAGCACTCAACCAACTTAGCTACATCCTCAACCTCTATGTTCATCCTTTTGGATGCACCCACAGACTTTTCTGCTTATACGTACCCTTTTAGGTACAATTTTTACTACCGCCTTAAAAGTTACTGAGATTGCGGGTAATGAGGAGTGACGTAAGAGTGACTCTGTAGTAAATGGCCTTCTGCCTCTAGTATTTCCATTTCAGAATATACAGACATTCAAAACTCCTGCTACATTCAGAACAGAGCCTATAGCAAACACCAGAAACAGACAAACACACACACACACACACACACACACACAGATCACATAGTTATCATAGGAGAAAAAACAGGCAGACATAATCCTCTCAGAATACTAATAATAATGACAGCAGAAGAGACAGAGTGCAATAAACATGAGGTGCTCCTGCCAATTTCATCACAAACTCAACATGAGACCCTTGACTTTTGTGACTCAATAAATCAGGTATATAGTGCTTCCTAGATTCTAACAAAATCTTCCTTTCACTTGACAAATTCTTTACATAACCATCTGTAAACTTGATTTTACTTGAAGTACTTAAGAAAGACTTTATAGATTATTTTAAGTATATGGGTATTTGCCTACATGTCTATGCACCATGTTTATACCTAGTATCACAGAGTCCACTGGAGGAAACAGGATCCCCTGGAATTTATGTTTCAGAATATTGTTAGATGCCATATGGTGCTGGGAATAAAACTCGGAACCTCTGGAAAAGCAGAGTTCTCTTAATTGCTGAGATATATCTCCAGTCCCTAAAGAAAGATTTTTTTAAAATTGCTGCCCTATATTTGTGTGGAGCCATTTTAGGCCATAAGAAACACATATGTGTTGAAGTAACCTGAGATGATAAGGTAGTATTTATCAAGAGTCTGAACCTACAAAATGGCTCAGTGGGTAAAAACTGCTTGCCACGCTAGCCTGAAGACTTGAACTCAATCCTGGGATTAGTATAAGAGAACCAGCTCCTAAAAGCTTTTCTCTAGCACACATACCTGAGTGTACACACACACACACACACACAGAGAGAGAGAATAAAACAGAAAAAAGTTTCAAAATTAAAAATGAGGGAAGGTTAAAAGTAAGTCTGGAAATTGCTAACAATAACAGAAAAGGATTTGCTCAAGTCTAGGCCTACTACCATATTTACTGGGAAGTTCACAAGGCGCCACCCCTCTCTGAGAAGCAACAGTGTAGTGGTTTGAAAGAAAATGGTCCCCAAATAGAGTAGCACTATTAGGAGGTATGATCTTGTGGGAGTAGGTGTGGCCTTACAGGAGGAAGTGAGTTACTATGTGTGGGCTTTGAGGTCTTTGCTCAAGCTATGCTCAGTGTGGTGGTTCACTTCCTGTCGCCTGCACATCAAGATGTAGAACTCCCAGCTCCTTCTTGGGCACCATGTCTGCCTGCATGCCACCATATCGCACCATGATAATGGACTAGACTTCTGAAGTGTAAGCCACCCCAATTAAACGTTCTCCTTTTAAGAGTTGCCATGTCCCTTCACAGCAAATAGAAACCCTAATTAAGACAAACAGGCAGTTAAATGGTTGCTGGGTTGGAGAAACTGGTATACCACCCTTGCTAACAGCAATGGAGCACCCACCTACAAAAAGAAATAAAAGTGGGCAGGGGACTTAGAAGAATATAACCAAATAATGAAATTGTAAAAGAATTTTAAATGTTTAAAATTTTTTAGTATATTTAGAGGCTAAGAGGAAAACCTATCAGTAGACCTCAGTACATGAATGATAAAAAGGCAGAGTAGCTTCGAAAACTTAGCTCAGAGACGCATCTCCCAACCCCTGTGCTCAACCATGCCGGGCTTTCACTATCTCACTGATTCCAATTCCATTCCTGAAATCACTACAATTACCTCTGTTTCACATATTCACAGACTACTATCTGTGATCTATTTTCTCAGTGTAGTAAGCTTAGGCCTAGGAGTCTCTCTAAGGCTCTCCCACTAAATGGAAAAAGACTGCAGTAGCTTTGCTGGCTGCCATGCTTACTCTGATGCCACATAAGAGACCCTTACAAAGGTGCCGAGTAAAGCCAGTGCTCTGCAATGTGGGAAAAATGAAGATGGGTTAATTGACCTGCATCTTGAGAGGCCAAAACCTTAAAAAAAAATAAAAAAATAAAAATAAAAAAGCTCATCACTTCTGCCATGACAATACAGAAAAGAAAAAGAAAAAGGGCAGAAATTATACAGATGTAAAAAGTATCATTAATGAACTGGACACTGAAACAACTGTCCTTGATTATGACTAACTCCATCCTCACTCCTCAAAACAGGTTCTAGTCAGGCCTACCTCAGTAAAATCAAAGTCCAGAACATACAGAACGGACAGTCTGCAAATGATACATTAATAAACTAATTAAAAAAAAAACTGAACTTCAAGCAAAACCACTGAGAAATGAGGAGACGGAGGTTAAAAAGTTTTTTTTTTAATCAACAAGAACATGATAAGCATGAAGAATACTTACTTACCACACACTAAACAACCAGAAACAATAAAGCCTTTACGTAATTAGCAAATGTTCTTCACCACAACTTCATTACCACCTAAAAAACATTGAATAGTATTGTTATACAACTAATCCGGTATTATTTAATATACAAATGTGTGTCAAGAAAATTTGTTCATAAAAAAGTTAGTGAATATTTTCCAGTTGTAACTTTTACTGTAACTTGTACTGGTTTTGTGTGTCAACTTGACACAAGCTAGAGTTGTCAGAAGGGAGCCTCAGATAAGAAATGCGTCCATAGGATACATCTGTAAGGCATCTCTCAATTAGTATCATTGGTAGGTGGTATCAATCCCTGGCCTGCTGGTTCTGGTACATAAGAAAGCAGACTGAGAAAACCATGAGGTGTAAGCCAGTAAGCGGCACCCCTCCATAGCATCTGCATCAGTTCCTGCCTCCAGGATCCTATCCTGTCTGAGTTCCTGTCCTGACTTCGTTCAGTGACGAACAGTAATGCAGAAGTGTAAACTAAGCCTGGTGATGGTGGCGCATGCTTTTAATCCCAGCACTCGGGAGGCAGAGGCAGGCGGATCTCTGTGAGTTTGAGGCCAGCCTGGTCTACAAGAGCTAGTTCCAGGACAGGCTCTAAAGCTACAGGGAAATTCTGTCTCAAAAAACACACAAACAAAAAAAGTGTAAGCTGAATAATAAACCCTTTCCTCTCCATCTTACTTTATGGCCATGGTGTTTCATCACAGCAATAGAAATCCTAAGACATAACTGAAATTTTGTTCAATAAAATAAGCTTATCTTTGGTTTTTTAATTGCCTTTTTCAAAATAAATTCCCAATATCACCTCTTTCCTTAAAAGTAGCCTTTTTTGGAGAGCTGGGGAAGATGGCTCAGTTGGTAAGAAGCATGAAGACCCGAGCTGAGTTCTTATGTGCCCGTGCTGTGAGGAGACAGGCTCGTCAAGAAGCAATGCTAATGCCAAGGAGTTTTCAGTTAAATTTTATCTCAAAATAAATAAATTAGCCAAAAAAAAAAGAGTTAATCTAGGGAGACACCTCTGACCTCTACATCCACACACTCAGAATCATGGACACACAGGGTTGTATTTCTCCTAAAGGTTTACTTTAAACTTAAATGAAATAGGATGAGAGGGGTAATGGGAACAGGGACAGAAGGAAGTAGTTTTGCCCTGGTTAGGTTTCCTTTTGTTTTAAAATTACCTCATTTATTTGTTCATCTGGTGGTGTGCATGTCAGGGATATGCCTGTGGAGGTTAGAGGTCTACTTGCAGGAGTTGGCTCTCTCCTTCCACCATGTGGGTCCCAGGGATTGAACTCAGTCACTGGCCTTAGTAATGAGTGAGCACCTTTATCAGCTAAGCTATCTCGCTGACCACTGGTTGTCTTAATTTTTATATTTATTATTACGTTATTACTACTACTACTACTACTACTACTACTACTACTACTACAGGCAAGAAGCATGGCATATGTAACTAGATAAGAGGACAGCTACTTTCAGCTTTTGGTTCTCTCTCTGCTGTAGGTTCCAGGCATTAAGCCCAAGACACCATGCTTGCTCAGAGGCACTTCAACCCAGCAAACCACCTCACTGGCCCAGGTCAGTTAGATTTCGGGTGAAGAATTTCCAAGGCAATGGCTGTGCCACTTATCATTTACTAGAGAAAATCTTTTTCCTTCTGTTGCTTTTGCTGTTTTTTTGTTGAAGACAGTTTCATGAAGTCTAGGTTAGTCCTGAATCAATGTGTAGCTAAGGGTGTTGTTATATTCCTGACCCTACACTTCAACATCTCAAGTACAGGGATTATAGAGTGGTTCAGCCATCCTCAGTCCTAAATCATTTTGAAATGACTATGCTACAATAATGCATAAGCTAGGAGAAATGTTGGCATTAGAGGAAAAATTTTGTGCTGGCTTTTGAAAAGTGAGTCCAGCCACATCTAATTTTAATTCCTAACCTTTCCCACCTCCAAGAATAAGAGAACCAATAAGGTAAGAAAAAGATAAGCAATAAGCCACATGGCAAAGAGACCCCTACTCAGCCTGTATATGCCAGCCTAGGATGCCATATCACTCAGCCTCACACTGCTTGCTGGGTAAATTAGAACCTGCCTTTCATCAGTCAGTGTCCAGGTACTGCGCAAGTAGAAGAACTAAATACAAAAATATGTTAGTGCATAAAAACAGAGATTTTACAAATAAGCTCTTAGTTGTATATGTCTCACTGTGACTGCTCTGTTATCAATGAGCTGTAAGTGAAGCAATCCTTGAAAGCAGTTGTAGGTTTCTCACCAGGGCAAAGGCACTAAGACAGAAGTCACACAAATTCTGATGCTGGGATCTCTTACATTCAAGATGACAGCAAAGACTGTTCAAGTAGAAACCAAATTTAAGACATTCTCTGCATTACTCTCAGAAAATTTATTATTTGTAAATTTTAATGATATACATTGTTTTAGAAATTATACCACAGAATATTCAGAAGAATGAACTATTTAATGCAATTCTTTTATTAATAGTTGCTAAAGAAAATAATACAATTCAAAAATGGGGTACAGATCTAAAAACAGAATTCTCAGCAGAAGAATCTCAAATGGCCAAAAGATATTTAAGGAACTGCTCAACATCCTTAGTCATCAGGGAAACACAAATCAAAACAACTCTGAGATACCATCTTACGCCTGTCAGAATGGCCAAGATCAAAAACACTAATGACATCTTTCTTATGCTGGAAAGGATGTGGAGTAAGAGGAACACTTCTCCATTGCCGGTGGGAGTGCAAACCTGTACAGTGGCTTTGGATAACTATGGCAGTCTCTCAGAAAGTTAGGAATCAGTCTACCTCAAGACCCAGCAATAACACTCCTGGACATATATACCCAAAGAACGCACAATCCTGCCACAAAGACATGTGCTCAGCTGTGTTCATAGCTGCATTATTCATAACAGCCAGAACCTGGAAACAACCTTGATGTCCCTCAATAAAGAATGCATAAAAAATGTGGTACATAAACACAATGGAGTATTACCCAGCAGTAAAAAACAATGAAATCTTGATGTGCAGATGAATGGATGGAACTAGATAAAACCATCCTGAATGAGGTAACCCAGACCCAGAGAGACAAGCACAGTATGTACACACACACAAGTAGATGTTAGATGTAAAGCAAAGGATAACCAGGCTACAATCTGAAAAGTTTCTGCACCCCGATAAGCCTCTCCTCTGCTGATGCACCAATCCAAATCAGACCAAATCTCCTGGGCAAACTGGGAAGGGGAGTAGAGGAGGGAGGTGGAGGATTAGAACATGAGGACTTGGGATGGCTGAGTTGGGGGAGGGACGGAAAGGGGGAGCAATTAAACAGATATCTTGATAGGGAGCCATTATGGGGTTAGGGAGAAACCAGGTGCTAGGGAAATTCCCAGGAATCCACAAGGATGACCCCAACTAAGACTCCTAGCAATAGTGGAGAGGGTACTTGAATTGGTCTTCCCCTGTAATCAGACTGATGACCACCCTAATTGACAACACAGAACCTATACCCAGTAACTGATAAAAACAGATGAAGCACCAGGCTGAGCTCCTGGAGCTCAGTTCAAGAGAAGGAGAGGGATAAAAATGAGCAAGGGGTGTCAAGATCATGATTGGGAAACCCAGAGGCAACTGACTTGAGGTAGTGGGAACTCATGGACTCTGGACTGACAGTAGGGATCCTGCATAAACACAAAACCTGAACATTGAGAAAAAAAAATAAAAACAGAAACACTATTACAATTATCAAAAATTCATCATAATTCTTACCAAATTTCAAATTACCATGTTTGCAGAAAAGGGCAAATCCTATTTGAAAATACAAGGACAATGAATAAACAAAACAATCTTGACAAAGAAAAAAGAAGAAACCAATTTACTACAAAGCTGTATTGAGAAAACTACAGGTGGATATTTAAGTTCATGGAATAGACCTGAAAACCCAGGAAAATCTTAGTACAATCAATCAATTCTCAAAAAAAAAAAAAAAAAGCCAGTATTATTCGGTGGGAAAACATTAGTCTTTTTAACAAAAGGTTTAATTAAACAAGTGGATAATCACATGTAAAACATGAAGGTGAGTTCCTATCTCACACCAAAAATTACCTAAAACTGGGCCAGCATGATGGCTCAGTGAGCAAGGTGTTACAATCAGCCACTCCTGTAAGATAGTGGAAGAGAGCTGGCCCATGACTGAGTTCTCCTCAGACACATCAGCCATCACATTTGCACACCTGCACTCACACATACGCATAGATACACACAATAGATACTTAAGATTTTATAACTAAAAGTGGGTCAAAATTTTAAATAAATGTAAGGACTCGGCTTATGAAACACTTGGGAAAAGGCATAATCTTCCTAACTGGCTTGGAGTACACCTTCTGAGACATGTCATGAGAAATGCCACAAAGCATGCTGTCCTCAGCTGGAGCCCCATGGTAAAGTGAAAGCCTGGTATCTCTAGATATCTGCTCCTGTTCTGATCAGTCAGCATGCATTCCCAGAAAACACAAAAACAAAAACCCTGGGAGGACAGACATACTTCCCAAATGAGTGTTTATTGCCTGTCACAATGAGTCCAGGAAAACTACCTTATTGTGTAGCAGCAACATAGCCCTTCTAGAGACCACTCTGTAGGACTCGGAGTGAGAAAATGACGATACCAACACTATGATGCTTGATTTTGTACCCACCTTGCTTCAATTCTCTCTTCTTACCCTAAAAATACAGCACACAGAATAAGCCTCGCCCTGCTTTCCACCATTACGTGCCTCTGAGTCAGGATAAGTGGTCAAATGTAGCTTATATAGGGCCCGCAGGACCCCAACTGTATCTTAAAGACTCCAGTTTTGCCAGCTTTAGTGATGCATTCCTTTAAAGCCAGCACTCAGGAGAGACAGAGGCAGGTAGATCTCTGTGACTATGAGACCAACCTGGTCTACAGTTCAGGTCCAGGAAAGCCAGCAGGGCTAAAGAGGGACCTTGTCTCAGTGAGTGAGTGAGCGAGTGATATAGGTGGGGCCAGCAAGATGATTTAGAAGATAAAGGCACTTTCAGCCAAGTCTTACAACAGCTTGAGCTTGATCCCTGGAACCCATCCAATTGAAAAAGAGAACTGACTAGCACATTGTCCTCTGACCTCCAAACACAACAGTGAGGTATGCATATGTACATAAAATAAATAAATAAATGTAACTCTTTAAAAATTTTTAAATGGAAAAAATTTTTAAATGGTAAACTTATACTCCCAGCATTTGGAAAGTAAAGACAGAAATATCAGAAGTTCAAGGCCATCTTCAACTATATAATGAGTGCCAGGTCAGCCTGAGATACAAGGGACCATGCTGGACAATAGAAAAAATAAACAGCCCATATGTCTATCAACTGATGAATGATCTTTTATAAATGTATTGTCTGTGTGTGTATAAAATCATACATACAGAGGGAGTAAGAGAGAGAATAGAAAGGGCATTGTTACACACTACTATATAAACCTTGAAAGCATTATGCTAAGCTAGAGAATCCAGAAACAAGATACATTGTATAAACTCCATCTTTACAAAATGTCCTACATAGGAACATTCATCTAGACAGAGAATAAACTGGTGCTTACACAGGAGTATGTGGTAAAATATAAACTTTTGGGGGGGATAAAAATACTCTCAAATTAATGTACAACACTGGAAATCGCTCTCTAATAAACTATTAAAGCATAGTTTTAAACAGTAACAAGTCATTTTAACATTTTCTCAATTTTAAAAACAAAAACCACAAGATTGTTCAGCAAATATGTGTGGCACTAGAATAAGAACCCATTCGGTGTGACTCCAGAGGCCTAGATCCATCGCTGCAGGGAAAAAAGGATTTGACTGGGGGAAAAGGAGTGGCCAGAGAAGGCATTTGGCCTTGGTGATGAGTGTAAAGAGAACTCTGGAAGAGAATAACAGAAGAATGAGCCCACTGCCAGCAGAAAACAGAATAGGAAAGCAGAGCCGAAATGACACATCCCTGTTGTTTTGTCCGCAATCAAGAGTTAACAAGGTAGGGCTAGGGATGTAGCTCAGTAGAGTGTTTGCCTAACTAACATGCCTGCTTGCATCCATAGCATGGCAAAAGCAGAGGTGTGGTGGTGCATGCCAGCACTATGGAGGGCAAGTAACGATCAGAAAGTTCAAGACCAACCTGAGCTAACATGAGATTCTGCCTTTTAAAAGAGGGGGAAAAAAGCTACTGGTGAGAAATGAAGCCAGAGGTAAGTAAGTTCTATGTTGGCTTCTCACGGGGCAGAAATCTAACTAATCACAGAATGAGAACTAAAAGACTCACCAAATGAATAAAATTCAAAGCAAAATTTTTACATCTTATGCCATGCTTGAAGAAATATATTAAACTGTACAGAATATTTATAAAGCTTGTCAATTTATCAAGATTCATTTTGTGTCAGCACACCCACACAGGACCCCTCAGGAATTTCACCAATTATCACTTCTCTTATTTGTAAATCCTAAAATTCTCACCTCAAGTTATCAGTAGTCCCTTCTACAAAAATCTTCCTCAGCAGCACCAGGAAAGACAACTTCCATGGATTTGTTGTTTTCACAAAATACTATCAATTCCACACCTCAGCAAACAGTCTACTTTGCTGTACTGTTGTCTGTGGGGTCTGCAGTAAATCAGCAAATGGCCTGAAACTCAAAAAATGCTCGCCTCAGTCCTACAAATACTTGGACTTCAAACACCACACCCAGCTAAGTTACTCACTGAATAATCAAGAATCAGCATAGCCTTAAAAAGACCCAACACACACAGACACACACACACACACAATCTTAGTTTTGTTATCTGGAATCAACATGGCAGAGTTGATATTAAGCTGATATCCAGCCACATAAAAATAGCACCTTAGGCAGATATGGCTAAGACAAACAGGTCTTTGACAACCTTGTCTTTATTGCATTCTTATCACGCTCTCCTCTCCTCACACCCCCCCTTTAATCTCCCTCCCATCTGTCAGCTCCCCCTTTTCCCTACCAGTCCCCTTTCCAGATTCATAGTTTTTGTTTTTGATAACTCATTTGCTTTACCCAGGGCCATATGTGTGACCACTAGATTGTGACTATCGAGCCTGGTGAGGTCACCACTGGTCACATAACTGAAGACAATGATTCTCCTCTCCCTGAATCAACTCTGTCAATCTTAATCAAGTACTATGTGGGATCATAATTTGCACTAATTCACAGTCCCACTAAACCATCCTCTTGGAACAATGATGTCAATAAAGTCGTATAGATAACTTGTAAATTTGTAGAAGACCCTTATCCTCCCTACTTCCCTCTCTAACAGAATATAAATATAAAAAACACAATCTATAAGCACAAACAATTAGTCAATCAGGCCAATATTTATTATTGAATTAAATATGAAGGATTCTAGATATACTATATATACTCTCACAATTTCACTTCTACCTAATTTACCCTAAAAAATATTCACATGGCTGCAATGTAGTTCAGCAACACAGCGCTTGCCTAACAGATACGCAGCCCTTACTTTGTTGTCTACTACCTTAAAAAAAAAAAAGAAAGAAAAAAAAGGTAGGAAGGAAGGAAGGAAGGAAGGAAGGAAGGAAGGAAGGAAGGAAGGAAGGAAGGAAAGAAAGAAAGAAAGAAAGAAAGAAAGAAAGAAAGAAAGAAAGAAAGAAAGAAGGAAAGAAAATTATTCATACATCATGTGTCTAAGGAGAATCATACAAAGATGTTCAATCGTGGGCCAGTGAGATGCAGAGCAGATTGCCATCCAGCCTAATGGCTTGATCAATTGAGCTCGCTCCCCAAAATCCACACAATGAACAGATAGAACCACCTCCCTCAGACTGTCCTATGCACTCCACATACACACCATGACATGCATATGCCCATCTACTTTCATTCACACACAATGTAACTTAAGAAAAAAATCTAAAGAGGAGTTAGAGTGTGTCTAATAAGTAATGGATAACATCCAATGGTAAATGACCTATACTCATTCAGAATATAAAGCTTTTAAAAAGAATGAAGTAGATATCATAAAAACATCCAAAGCAATAACTCACTAAAACAAATTTGAAGCTTGCAGAAAACAAAAATGACACGATTTCTCTAATAAATGCATATTTCACAAGTGTATTTATATGTTAAAGTAAAATATAGAGGAATATATCCTAAACTATTATAAAAATATTATCATTACTTCTGGGATAGACATGGTGTAATGTAGTCAGGGAGGTTTTACTGCCATCTAACCTTTACTTTTTATAAGTATTATCTGTATAAATTAAAATCAATTTTTAAATATTAAGACCAAAACATGCCCCATTTAAAGATGTCCCTTCTACTGCACAGCCTAAAAAGGACACTAGTCAAAACACTGCCATCGCACCATTATAAATAGCCTCTCCGAAAGGCCAATTTTCACTTTCATATAAAATTCACAGTTTAATCAAGGTCAAAGCAATGTTCTGTTGGAATTTTGAGAGTGTTATACTGAAGGAAAAGAACTAAATTTTCCTGACACTGTTCAGTCACAAAAAGAGGTAGTCATAGGGAGCTTGTACATTTGACATTTCTAAAAAGACGAGCTTTAAAATCTAAATTCGGGCTGTCCCTTCTAATTCCATCTACAGAAGTCTTTTAAACAAAGTTACCAGAGTACATCAAGAACTAATAAATAAATATAAAAATACAGGAATTGATTTAGCAGCCCAAGTATCAAGTATCCGTTAACTCTGCTATACAATACATAAGTATGTTCATGAAAGACATTCTACTCCCACAGTCCAGGACCTGCGATCATGGTATAAAAACCATATCTGTAAGTCAGAACACACATCTTCTCTTGCTAGACCGGGAAGAGAAAGAAGACATGCTCAGGACACTGGAGTTGAGTGCTACACCGGAAGAACACAGAGCTGCTACTCTAACACTGAAGCCATGCCTTAAGTGCAGAGCACTGAGTTCTATTCGCCTGAACTCACAGCACTCAGGAGACTGAGGCAAGAGGACGAGTGAGGAGCAGAGCAAGCTTAACCCATGCAGGAACAGACCCTAAGAAAGAGACACATGAGAGACACAGGCATACAATCCCAGCACTGCAGAGGAAGAGGATGACCAGGAGGTCAGTGCCCACGTGGGTTATGTATCAAGTTCAGCCATAGAGCAAGTCTGAGGCAAGCCTAAAAAGAAGAAAGAGAAGGAGGGAAACGAAAGAAGAGAGATAAAGATTACTTGCATGATCATGAATTCAAGACCAGTCTTGAATGCATACTGACATTCTGTTTCCAGATAAAAAATAAAGAGAAATCTAGTCTTCTGTTTGCTAACAACGTTAACTAGGCATACTGTTATTATATCCATTTCAATACTTAAGCTGTCTGAGATATTATATATATATCCATAGGAAACTTGAAATTTTAAAATATTTCAATGGGAAAAAGTGAAAGTTTGTCAAGGCAAAAGTGGAGTAATGTATCCTCCAATGACTACCCAGTCACCTCTGTTTTTCCACTGCTCTCATGGCAGGGCTTCTTTTTTTATCTCCTCATCTGAAACACAGACAAAATTGCAGTGCCAAGATTGATAGTCAATGTACGTGAGAGTGGGAAGATTCCATTGTCTTTAAGTCACTCTGGACTGAAACACTGACATTAGATAAAGACGACATAAAGGGCCAGGCAATGGTGGCACACACCTTTAATCCCAGCACTCGGGAGGCAGAGGCAGGCGGATCTCTGTGAGTTCGAGACCAGCCTGGTCTACAGAACTAGTTCCAGGACAGGCTCCAAAGCCATAGAGAAACCCTGTCTCGAATAAATAAATAAATAAATAAATAAATAAATAAATAAATAAATAAATAAATAAATAAATAAATAAATTTAAAAAAAAGATGGCATAACGGGTTCTTGGCACCTTGGCACCTTCCATCACAGGCACTACTTGGACATTCTCAAACCTCTGAAGTATAGCTGAAGGTCAGCTTCTACAACAGTTGCCCCACACACTCCTGTTGCTTTTTGACTCAATCTTTAGACTTTTACAGACTTGTGAGCCATGGAGCTGCTGCTGGAGACAGACAAGTTTAAACGTTGTGTGTAGGACAAAACCTTGTGGTGATGCACAGATTAATGGAGATGGGTTAAATTAAGATGTAAGAATTAGCCAATAAGAAGCTAGAGCTAATGGGCCAAGCAGTGATTTAAATAATACAGTTTCTGTGTGATTATTTCAGGTCTGAGCAACCAGAAATAAACAAGCGGCCACCACCAACAAATTGGGGCTCCAACGTGTGCTAGCTACATCCACGTAAAACCTAAAAACTAAAAAAGTAGTTATAGACACAAAAGAACAGAGTTAAGCATGGGTTCTTGGTAGCCAGCATTTTGCTGACAAAGTGCTGCAGCCTCTTTAAGAAAGGTCTTTCTGATTCAGCAATAGCAGAAAAAAAGCCATGGTTTTGAAACGCTGGCTTTCTGGGCCATGATGCCAGCATGAACTCTGACTCTTTCTGGAGGTCCAGCTATGGAGCATTTAAATGGGGTTTGTGAAGAGGATGCTACAACTTGTTTAATGGCAACACAGACTGGCTGTGTGCCTAAAAATGGGGCTGTGAGCATGGCTCTCAGAGGCAGCAACCACCTTTACCATGCTGGACAGGGCTGGGCAAGAAGGCAGTGCCATATTTCCCTAGCAATGGTGCTGCTTAAATTCATAAGAAGGGCTTAGCATTTTAAGAAGTGCTTCTGCCGGGCGGTGGTGGCGCACGCCTTTAATCCCAGCACTCGGGAGGCAGAGGCAGGCGGATCTCTGTGAGTTCGAGACCAGCCTGGTCTACAAGAGCTAGTTCCAGGACAGGCTCCAAAACCACAGAGAAACCCTGTCTCGAAAAACCAAAAAAAAAAAAAAAAAAAAAAACAAAAGAAGTGCTTCTGGTCAGAAAATAATTACAGATATGCAATACAGACAAATCCAGATTTAAAAAAAAAGACCTCTAAATGGGTCACAGTGTTAGATAAATGTGCAAAGGCTTCGGAGAGAGAAAAAAAGAGTATAGAGAATTGGAAAAGAAATAAATCATTTAAAATATATATAAAACAGTCTTTAAAGAGATAAAATACATGGGCTGGAGAGATGGCTCAGAGGTTAAGAGCATTGCCTGCTCTTCCAGGGGTCCTGAGTTCAATTCCCAGCAACCACATAGTGGCTCACAACCATCTGTAATGGGGTCTGGTGCCCTCTTCTGGCCTCCAGGCATACACACAGACAGAATATTGTATGCATAATAAATAAATAAATATTTTTTAAAAAAAAAGAGATAAAATATAGAAAGTTATAGATGAAAAGAATAAAGATTATAAAATAAATATTAAAAAGTAAGAGTAAAAACACGCCACATAAAGATTAATATACACAGAGAGTCTGGATTGTGTATATTATTGTGGGTTTTTTTTTTTTTTTTGACTGCGGAGAGATATTTGGGGATACTAGCGACTGCTAAGCCAACATATACACTTTAAAGGTATTTGGATTTCAAAATATGGGTCTAAGGATTTGTTGCTTTGGAAAAGAGGTTCTTCTTTTGTTCCCATAAAGGATGAGAACCTGTGGATTGCTTCCAGACTAATGTGGTGTAACAGACGAAGAGTCCCTGAAAGGTTGCCTTGAACACCCTTCAAAAAATTACTTCATCCAATAAACAGCAGGAAGCAATTTAGAGAGACCTACGCCCATATCCCTAAATGATTATTTATAAATGTTTGTTTACATTATAAGGGAGATATGCTATAGAGATTTGATTGGTATGGATCTTGGATTACTGATACAAATTTAAGGTCAATTTTGTTATATGTATATGTATTTCTGCTCTTGATTAAGGTATTATGCTTGGGCAGCTCACTTAAAAATGTATCCCTAAGAATACAGTTAATATAGGTTAATAGATAATCATCTATAATAGTCAAGCTTGTAGTCCTATTAGTTAGGTTTTCTAGCTATACATAGATATATTTCAGTTAGGTATTCTTCAAATCTTTCAGAGACCTTCAGATTATGGCATTTAAAATGTTTTAAGAACTTAGGACTTTTCATGACAATGAAACACTTCTGCTCCTGGCAGCACCAATTACTTCAAGAGGAAGATGGGCATCAAAGAGGCTCCTTATGGAATTGGCTAGCCATTTGGGCAAGAAACTGCTCTTGCCTGGACTGTTTGATGAACTGGACATGCAAAACCCACTGAGAAATGACTGCTGAACTTGCCTAAAGGTGAGGCAATCCTTTGGGGTTCCTGTTTCATGAAGGAGTCTGCTAGACATTCTGCAGGACACAGAAGAAAATGCCTGACAAACTGCCAATATAGGTGGAACTGTCTTTGAAATTTCCTGCTTCATGGAAAAGTCTGCTAGATACTATGGGCCTGTCGGCTGAAGATGGATGCCCCATTGATACAGAAGAACTTTGGGTGATTGTCCAGGTAGCGAAATGTCCCTGTCAATTCTAGAGTTTTGGAAGTTGCCTGTTATGCACTTCCTGTTTACTTAGGTAATATTAAATCCTTCTCGAGTCTTTGATGGAGGTGAAGAATTTATAGTTACAGTTATAGTTTTCTTTAGTTACGATAAAAGATAAAGTAGGTATAAATATTTTTTAACTGTAATTCTTGCTTGACACCTATATGTTAAATGTAATTTTACTATGTTAAAGTTAAAACCTTCCTTTTTATTTAAACTGAAAAAGGGAGGTGATGTGCGATTCTCCTCTGTATGCTGTAAATAGCATTGGTTAATAATGGAACTGGCTTGGCCTGACAGGCTAGAACAGAGCTAGGCAGGGAAAACTAAACTGAATGCTCGGAGAAAGGAGCAGAGAGGGAGAAGTCATGGAGTTGCCGCCAGCCAATAAGAAGCCAAAGCTAATGGGCCAAGCAGTGATTTAATTAATAGTTTCTGTGTGATTATTCCAGGGCTGAACAGCCAGAAACAAGTAAGTGGCCTCCAACAACACTTGTGTGTCTGCAAAATTGATTGATTTGGTGCAAAAACTACCAACAGGTGGCTTCAGTTTCCCACATTATACATAGTATTCCTTAAACTGTGCGGCGTCAGCTGAGTGAGTCCCGCAAGAGGCTCACACAAAAGCGCTGGTCCTTTCTCTCTTAAGGGTCCATTGCTACAGTCTCTGGATTTTCCCCAAGTGACTGACTCTGTCACTGCAGTTTTCACTTGGAACACAAAAGTATTTCAGGTCTCTTTGTGTGATGGTAAAAAATAATAACTATTTTCACATTATGGTGATAATAATTACATTTCAATTTGGCAGGTATTACAAGTCATTGTAACAACTCTATTAGAAGCCAGGTATATGGTGCACACCTGTAATCCAAACATCAAGGAGGCTAAGGCAGGAAGAACACAAGTTCAAGGTCATTCTAACAAGACCATCTTAAAATGCCAAAACCATGAGGCTGGTATATAGATAGCTCAGTTGGCACAATACTTGCCTAGCATGCACAAAGCCCTAGGTTTGATTCCCATCACCATGAAACAAACAAAAAGCCCCACTGTTAAATAGATATATAATATAAATATCCCCCACCTTACAGACAGGAGAGCTAAAAGGTAAGGTTAACAACATCTATAATGTCACCCAAGTAACAAGTAGCAAACCACAACTGAGCCCCAGTTCCATTCAATTTTCAGAGTCAGTACTATTAATATCTACGTTTCTGAAATCTAAATTACTCTCATGTAGAAAGTGAATAAACTCACCTCATGCTTCTTAGCAAACTATAACTTCTACAAGATGGTAAGCTACCTGTAGACCACATAATCCAACCCCGGTTTGACACAGCACACAACACTGCTACATCCCAACCAGCTGCCAAAGGGAATCCAAAAACCACATCTCCACCCATTTAGTCCCTTGTTGCATACAGCCAAAACTTTAGAAGAATGCTTGAAAGAAATCAGAAAAATTCTGAATTAAGAGAGATGGAAAGAGGCCCATCAAAGTTTAGACAAGACATCTAACTAAGCTCTATAAGATACCAACTGCAAATCATAGTTCCAGTTTTACTCATTATTCAAAATCTGCTCAAAATGTGGGGTACCACAACTATATTGTGAAAGGTGTCAAAACTCTGTCAAGAATTCCTTATATCCTCTCTTTAAAAGGTCTGGTAAAAACAATATGAAATCCTCCTCCAAAAGCTCCTATTCCTTGTGATGAAAAGGGAACACTATGTCAACATATGTCATTTTCAACCTTCCCCCCATGCCTGATGTCTAAATTCTTCCCCAATACTTTCAGAAAATGTTGGTTTTTAATTTTTTTTAGAATATCAAATAATCTATGCTGTTTAGTAATCTTAATTCTTCTGGGTGTGGTGATGCACACCTGTAATCCCAGCACTGCAGAGGAAGACTGATACAGGAGGATTGCCACAAGTTTAAAGACAACCTAAGATACATAGTTTTAGGCCAGGCAGGGCTACAAAATAAGACCTTGCACCACCACAACCTAAAAAAAAAAAAAAAGGTAAAAAACTAAAAACCAACTGCCACCAACAAAAAGCTCACAAGTGCTCTGGGGCACCCATAAAGTTGGACCTGCCAATTTTGCTTTCTGCTCTCATCTATCTCTTCAGGATGCCAGCCAGAACGTAAGTATACTTCTTCCAAACTGCCTTACTCTTTGTCCGAAGCTCCCCTCCCTTCCCTTTGTGCTGTGCAGCTGCTTTTCCACCATTTGGTTGACCTCCATGCTAACTCAAATGGCACGGCTTGCCCCTCTCCTTTTTTTAAGCTCTTGCCTATAGTAAGTTTTTCTCTAAAACTATTTTTAAAAATCTTAATTCTTTATTCCAGACATTCATTAACCCAGTAGTCACCAGCTATATTTAGTTATTGAAACACTGCACTTACCTTAATCAAAGGCCAACAAGTAATACTGAGTTACATTTACTACAAAAGCAGAATGAGCGGGGCTGCACCTGCCTCCAAGTCTAGGGACCCAAGTTCAATCCCTATGACCCACATGATGGAAGGAGTCTCCCAAAAGTTGTGCTCTGACCTCCACCTACTCACTGTGGCATATGTGCACACACTCCCCAAAAAAGAAATTAACAACATTTTAAAACAAGGACTAAAGGGCTGGACAGATGGCTCAGAGGTTAAGAGCACTGACTGCTATTCCAGAGGTTCTGAGTTCAATTACCAGGAACCACATAGTGGCTCACAACTATCTGTAACGAGATCTGGTGCCCTCTTCTGGCCTGCAGGCTTAACATGCAGATAGAACATTATACATAATAAATAAATATTTTTTTAAAACTCTAAAACAAGGACTAAGAAATAAATAGGAAATATTTTAATTTTTAAATTAATATTGAATGTTTTTTATTTTTACTTTTTTTTTTAAACAAGGTCTCACTATGTAGCCCAAGTTGCCTCAAACTCCCTATGAACCATGTAGCTACTATATAGTTGGCTGACTTCAATCTTCTGTGGTCCACCTGCCTCAACCTCCCAAAAGCTGGGATTACATGCATGAAGCACAATATCTGACTGGTACTTACTAATTTTAACATATATCCAACATACAAGTATATATTATATTAGTATACAAATATACAATAATGTAAGTATTTTGATAACATTATTTAATATTTCATATTATTTTTATATTTATTATTTAAATAACTCTTGGGAATTAAAAAACATAGTACACTAAAATTCCTATTCTTTTTTTGTTTGTTTGTTTTTGAGACAGGGTTTCTCTGTATCTTTGAAGCCTTTGCTGGAACCAGCTCTTGTAGACCAGGCCGGCCTCGAATTCACAGAGATCTGCCTACATCTGCCTCTTCAGTGCTGGGATTAAAGGTGTGCGCAACCATACATGTATGATGTTGTTTGAAGAATACTGAGCTAAATTTATAATTTAAGTTATATATATATATATATATATATATATATATATATACATACACGAGTCAGGCATAAGATGAAATGAAATATGACACGTGCTACAATATGGATTGGCCATGAAAATATAATGGTAAGTAAAATAAGCCACAAACAAAAGGATGAATAGCATTACTGAACTGCACTTATGTGTAGTATCTATAATAAAAAAATTCCATAAAGATAAGAAGTGAGACTGGAAAGGGAAATAGAAAGTTACTGTTTGATGGTTAGAGAACTTATTTTAGATGATGCATATTTTCAAGAAGCAGTGTTCACACCACAAAAATTTTAATGTATTTAATGCCACCAAATGATATACTTTAAAATGGTTAAGATGGTTAAGGTTTTGTGTTCTGTATAGTAACAAAATTTAAACTTAACATAATTAACATAGGTAGCTGGCAGGATAGTTCTAGTGGGCAATGCCATTCTAGACATCATGCCCAGACTCCACAGCAAGGTGGCCATGGAGAAGATCAAATATCAACTTACATCTTCAGAACAGAAGACATACACACCGCTGGTAAATGAGCTTATGGTTTGTGGGTATCTCTAATGAACACTAGACAAGTTAACCCCACAAGGAGAAAGGACTGGTAAACTAGTATTCTACCATTAAGCTTAAACATTTTCTACTTCTTAAGAATGGGTCTAAAGAGCAACAGAATATTTTGTGCAATTTGGCCCACAAGTGCTATTTAACAAGCATCTTCAGAATACCCTGAACAAACAATAGGTTTTTGCTGAGTGTACTTCTATGTATAAATGACATGCAATTCTACCAAAGTAATATGGTTCACAGAAAAGTAACTGCTGAGCCGGGCGGTGGTGGTGCACGCCTTTAATCCCAGAAGTCGGGAGGCAGAGGCAGGCGGATCTCTGTGAGTTCGAGGCCAGCCTGGTCTACAAGAGCTAGTTCCAGGACAGGAACCAAAAAGCTACGGAGAAACCCTGTCTCAAAATCAAGAAAAAAAGAAATAAAGAAAGAAAAGTAACTGCTGAGCCATCTCTTCAGTCCTCCTTCCATTTTTAAACTGATGTTTTATCTTCTTGTTGAGTCTGAAAGACTTTTACATAATATGGGTAAGTCTTTTCTCAACTAAGAGATTCGCAAACACTATCTGCCAGTTTGTGACTTATCTTTTATGTCACAAATACCTTTCAAAGAGCAGTTAGACTTTGGGAGAAGTTCAACTTATCTTTTTTAAAGTTTTTTTTTTTTTAATTTATGTTCAAAGAGATGCAAGATTCTCTTTTAATGGCTGGATGGTCCTGAATAAGTGGCCGCTATAGGAAGGTCACTTATTCTGACATGAGGAAGCCTATGTCTTTTGTGTACAGATGGAAGCTACAAGCAGGCACATGTTCTACTAGTATTTCCAGATCAGAAGACAATGGTTTGAACAGACACAGCAGGATCAAGAACCCTGGCTGAACTTTCTGAAGACACAGAGACCCATGCTGCCTTCAAAAGGCTATCTTTGTTTTCTTTTTCCTTTTTTTGTTTTTTTTTAAAGACAGGATGTCACTCTGAAGCCCAGGTTAGACTGGAACTCAGGACAATCCTCCTCCCTCAGCCTCCCAAGTGGTGGAATTGAAACTAGAATTTTTAAGGCAAAAGTCAACAGAAAAAGTTGGCCACACCCAATATGCAAATTGAGAATAATGATGTAAAGCAGAGAGAAAAGATTTCTATTTATTTATTTATTTATTTATTTAAAGATTTTTGCCTCCTCGCCACCACCGCCTCCCATTTCCCTCCCCCTCCCCCGATCAAGTCCCCCTCCCTCGTCAGCCCGAAGAGCAATCAGGGTTCCCTGCCCTGTGGGAAGTCCAAGGACCACCCACCTCCATCCAGGTCTAGTAAGGTGAGCATCCAAACTGCCTAGGCTCCCACAAAGCCAGTACGTACAGTAGAATCAAAAAACTCATTGCCATTGTTCTTGAGTTCTCAGTAGTCCTTATTGTCCGCTATGTTCAGCGAGTCCGGTTTTATCCCATGCTTTTTCAAACCCAGGCCAGCTGGCCTTGGTGAGTTCCTGATAGAACATCCCCATTGTCTCAGTGTGTGGGTGCACCCCTCGCAGTCCTGAGTTCCTTGCTCGTGCTCTCTCTCCTTCTGCTCCTCATTTGAACCTTGAGATTTCAGTCCGGTGTTCCAATGTGGGTCTCTGTCTCTGTCGCCTTTCATCGCCTGATGAAGGTTAATATTCAGGAGGATGCCTATATGTTTTTCTTTAGGTTCACCTTCTTATTTAGCTTCTCTAGGATCACGAATTATAGGCTCAATGTCCTTTATTTATGGCTAGAAACCAAATATGAGTGAGTACATCCCCTGTTCCTCTTTTTGGGTCTGGCTCACCTCACTCAGGATAGTGTTTTCTACTTCCATCCATTTGCATGCAAAATTCAAGAAGTCATTGTTTTTTACTGCTGAGTAGTACTCTAATATGTATATATTCCATACTTTCTTCATCCATTCTTCCACTGAAGGGCATCTAGGTTGTTTCCAGGTTCTGGCTATTACAAACAATGCAGCTATGAGCATAGTTGAGCATATACTTTTGTTATATGATAGGGCATTTCTTAGGTATATTCCCAAGAGTGGTATTGCTGGGTCCAGGGGTAGGTTGATCCCGAAATTCCTGAGAAACCGCCACACTGTTTTCCAAAGTGGTTGCACAAGTTTGCATTCCCACCAGCAATGGATGAGTGTACCCCTTTTCCACAACCTCTCCAGCAAAGGCTATCATTGGTGTTTTTTATTTTAGCCATTCTGACAGGTGTAAGATGGTATCTTAAAGTTGCCTTGATTTGCATTTTCCTGATCGCTAAGGAAGTTGAGCATGACCTTAAATGTCTTTTGACCATTCTGTGGCCAAAGAGAAAAGAAACGCATACAAGGTCCACTTACCAAGATCATCTTTGGAGAACTGGCATGAGTTTGGCTTAAAAAGAGAATTGAGACAAAGAACAAGAAGTATGCAAAATTAAGAAATCTTGGTTGGTCACTGCCTTAGCTGCAAGAGGGCCTATAAGTTATTAGTGTTAAACTCTGTTTCCACCTGAGAAGACAGACCTGACTTCTAGAAAGTGAAAACTTTAGCTCCATTCACACTCTTGGATGAATGCCCTGGGGAAAGGTTGAGCCCCCAGGATATGCTTTTCCCAGAATCAAAAACAGAATGATTTGTGCTTCATGCTTTGAAGATGAAATGACTTAGGTAGCGTCAATCAAGAATCTGAGCCAAAGGGAAAAACAGACAGACACAAAATTAAGACAGAGATGAAGGCTTTCATCATGCTTTTTAGTTTCCTTTAGCAAAATCTGTCAGTCCCAGTTTCAGGGTTACAGGCATGACACACCATATCTGCCCGCCCCTTTCTTTTATTTGTGTTTTGTTGCTGTTTTGATGAGTATTTTAAGGTATCATATCTAAAAATCCTTTGCTAAATGTAAAAATCACAAAAACTTTTGTCTGGTAGTTTAATCCTTTTTTAGTTAATTTTTATCTATTATGTAAGACATACAAGGTATCAGTTACTCTTTTTGCTTTTACTATTTGCTCCAAAGTTGTATATGATTTACTGGTGTTGATTCTATGCATGGCTCTCACCTCAATGGTAATACAAGACTGTTTATTCTGAGCCAAGTATGTGTGCATGGTCTGGGGACAGAGATTTAAATGATCCTGAATAACAAGTTTCAGTAAAGATGTAAGTACATAAATCTTTATGGTCAGAGAATAAAGTTTTAAGTCAAAGCATTTACTAAATATGCTGCTAGGGACATCAGACAGGTAGAACACAGCTGAAGGAGCAGAACAAACTACATTTTGAGGAAGAACTCCATTTTAGACAGGACCTAACTAAGGGGGGTTAACGGAACTCAGCAAAATCATAAACATTCCCAAGAAACTGTACCAGCCCTGGTCAAAGTAACCCACCAGGGTGTCCAAACAATATCTGCTTGCTTCAAACGTCCTTGGAGGTATCTGATTAACTGCTGTTTTGAAATTCCTTTATGCTGAAAGTCATTGTTTTAAAATTTCCCCCAACGAATTCAAATGGTCTCTAATGACAATAATTAGCTTTAGGGGTAATAGAAGCAAGGAATCTGATAACTCAGTAGGAGTATTAGGAAAGCTATAGAAGGTGGGTGCTTAAAGAAAATAAAGTTCTGCTTTTATATCTTCAACATTCCAACTCGACAAACATGAAGTCCCCATTGATCTACCTTACAGTCTTCAAGGGTAGATTTCAGTTTACACCTTTTCTGTTTTATTTTTCTGGACATCTCTATTTAGTCTGGGATTAAAAATAATAGGATAAAGAAACAGAAAACTGTCAAAAAAACCAACCAACTCACTAAAATACAGGGTAAATTCAACAAGTGAAAGAACTCAACAGCTAACAGCTGGGGTGGGGGTATGGTGATGAGTGCTAGTTAAAATGAGAAAAAAAAACAGACACAAAACACAACCTAGGGGAGGGAAACCACAAGCAGCCACAAGATACAAAAAGTAACACATTCAGTTCAGGAAGACTGGAGCAGGAAGAAATCCCCATAGACTTTGTATTAGTGGCACACACTATTTGCTTGTGGTTTTTAGTAGGAAGTGTGAGAACACTAAAGGTGTGTACCACTATTGCCTGGTTTCTATGGCAAACTAGTGTGGCTACTGGGATTATAGGTGTGTGTCACCACTGCCTGTAAGGCTAACCAGTGGGGCTGTTTTACTCTCTGATCTTCAGGCAAGCTTTACTTATTAAAATACAAATGAAATAGCACTACAAAGTATCTTCTTCACTTGTTCAACACCTTATTTTTTGAGACAGGATCTTTCACTGAACAGAATTCAACAACTGCTAGACTGGTTGGCCAGCAAGCCTAGCAATCCATTTTCATTTCCCTTTAAGACTAGTGGCACATGTCACTGCATCAGGCTTTTCTCATGTGCTAGGAATCCAACTCAGGTGCTTGTACTTGGGCAAGCACCTTACCAGCTGTGCCACCTCTCCAGCCAGAAAATATAAAAATTAAAATTAAAAAAAAAACAAAAAACTCTTAATTTGCTGGGTAGAGTACTTGCTTTGGTGCACAAGATCCTAGGATTTAATTCCCAGCAACGTTCCCCCCAAAACAAAACAAAACCTCTTACTTTTCATATTCCTGTAGGAAAATTAAATATACCTGACACCTATACTACAGCAGCATTATATAATAAACTCTCTCTTCCATCTTTTCATTCTATAGAATTATGATAACAGAAGTCCAGAGCCTCAATACAGACAACCCACATGAGCACCACTGAGCTGAGTTATCCCAGCTACAAGGAAGGAGTAACTGCCACATCTTCTTTACAGGCTCCCCAGAGCCAAGACATTGTTGCTTAAAAGCAAGACTAAAAGCTTTCCTAGAGATAAATCAAAGTGAGCCATTTAAAGTGTTAGCAGACTAACACTCAGCTAAAGACAGATGATCTAGTAACAATCATTCCAGTCTAGACTTTAGAACTGTACAAGAAATACTAGTCAAAATGCTGTAAGCCAAATGCCTAGTTTCAACTATTTCCTGAACTTTTCAAAACCTTGGAAAGAATAAGGGTATTTAATCTTCTTCCTCTATTAGAATACCCCCTTCCCCATTTCCTCCTCTACCTGCTCTGATTCATCTCTCCCCTTGTAGCAGGTATGTGCTGCCACGGAG
Source organism: Chionomys nivalis (assembly GCF_950005125.1). Taxonomy (NCBI): domain Eukaryota; kingdom Metazoa; phylum Chordata; class Mammalia; order Rodentia; family Cricetidae; genus Chionomys; species Chionomys nivalis. The sequence continues at coordinate 16,181,216 of NC_080111.1, read as the reverse complement.
CTGCCTGTTTTCTCTACTTTTACTGCTCCCTTATAACCTCTCTCAGCTCCTTCCTGGAATGTCCTCGAGGATTCCACCCAGGAGCTGCTTGCTATGTCCCACAGCTTCTCTGCATGCTCCTGGCTGCCCCCTCAATGTGCTTGCAGTTCCCTCTGGGAGTTTCCTCTCCTCTCCTCCCTTTGGAGCTGCTTGCTCGGCCACTTCCTTAAGCCCTCCTATTCTGATAGGAGTCCTCCCTCGGGAAGTGTTCCTATACTTTGTGACCCTGTCCCTCTCAGCTCCATCTTGGAAGTCCCTGCAGCTTCTTCTCTTTGTCCTCCTGGGCTTGTGATCCTCTCCTTGCCTCCTCCCACTAAGAGCTGTCTGCTAAATACTGCAGCTTCCTAAGTCCCCTGTCTCTCAGACTCCCTCATGGAGTCTCTCAGCTTCTCTACACCCTTGTGGCCTCTTCAATACTAGAACCCTCCCTCAGGTAGAGTTTCTGCTTGTTCCTCTTTCCTTCTTGTCTACATTGTTCTCTGTCTCTTAGCTCCCTCTTGGAGCTTTTTGGAACCCTTGCTATGGCGGAGTTTGTTTTGAAACCCTCCTTTTCTCCTCTAATTCAGAGACTTCATCAAAGCCTTGCTCTGTCTTACCGCAAACAGACTGGCCTCAGTACAGCTCAAAGGCCAAAATGGGAACACTCAATTTCTAAATTCTCTCATATGGTAACAACCTCTGCCACTGCACTAAAATGATCCCAAAAATCTCTCAGATCTAAACTTTTTCTGTTCCACACTCCCAACAAGCTCTTATCCCTATGATTTTTCCATACTGTGTTCTCATGAAATCTTCTAAGAATATTATTTATTCAAAGACATTCTTTGCCTCAGGATTTATAAGTTCTTTAAGTGTGGTTTAAAAAAAATCTGTACCTTAGTGTTTTAGTTAGGATTTCTCTTGCTGTAAAGAGACACCATGACACGGTACCTCTTGTAAAGAAAACATTTAATGGGGTGGCTTACAGGTTCAGAGGTTTAGTTCATTGTCAACATGGCAAGAAGCATGCTCACATGGTGGAAGACATGGTGCTGGAAGGAGCTGAGAGTTCTACACCTGCATCAGCAAGCAGCAGGAAGAGACAGTGATAATGGGCATGGCCTGAATATCTAGAAACTTAAAAGCAGACCCCAGTAACAAGGCCACACACCATTTACATTCAAACCAGCACACCTAGGTAATCTTATGTGCTACAGAATAGTATATGTAATTCAACTCGTGTGTGTGTGTGTGTGTATGATGATATGTATATCCTGGATTCAACTTTGGCTTAAAAAAAATAGATCTACAAGCCGGGCGGTGGTGGCACTTGGGAGGCAGAAGAAGGCGAATCTCTGTGAGTTCAATGCCAGACTGGTCTATGGAGCTAGTTCCAGGACAGGTTCCAAAGCTACAGAGAAACCCTGTCTCGGAAACCCCCCCCCCCCAAAAAAAAAGAAAGAAGAGAGAAATAGATCTACTAGGAAAACAGATGTTTTTAAATAGCAACCATGTAACTTGCCTCCATCTTGGCTGATGACCTCATTAGAATGGAAACCATGTGAGTGGCAGCCATCTTTACTAAGGTTAAGAGGTACATGCCATTTAACTTCACCAGAGTCTTGGCTAAGATGACCATGGGATATAAAGCAACTAAAGCAACAATTATAAAATTTCTTAGTCCTACTGAGTCCTCTGCTTGATGATTAGTAGCTCCTTTTTTTTAGACTAAGACAATAGGTTTCCAAAAATTTTTGAATTAGGATGAATTTTTATGACTAAATATAATCAAAATTTATAAATTCCTAAGGTATTATGGTCTACTCAAATCTTAAAAAACTGACTTAGAAAAGTATGTCTAACAACTTATGCCTTTGCCAGTTGTGTTCAACACCAGACTTCTAGAAATTTTAAATAAAAAACAATGTATGTTTGATAAATAATACATATTTGATAATTAAGGTTTATTTAAATTAAAAGTAACTGACTTAAAATGCTTAACCTCTTTGTCTTTGCTAACTTTGTTAAGCGTTAACTATTCGGATAACCTGAGTCACACAAAACACTGATACTCTGTAATGACACACTATAAAAGGATCAGAAAAGGTTACCAGTCTCTCTGTGGACTGTATTTATGGTCTAACAAAGTTCCTACTTTCTCTGTAGTCTATATTTATGGCGTTTTATTTTGATGTTAAAGAATCTCCAATTAAATCATCAACTCAATTTTAATGCATAAATTTAACAAAAATAAAGCTGTAAAATTCAAATCTTATAATAGCTACTAACTTCTTGTAAACTGCTAAAGATAATTAAGATATGCAAATTAATAGTCAGCCACCTCATAAGGGATGAAATTCTTTAATGTTCTCAGAACTGTGCTTATAGTCATGCTAAGTTCAAACATAATCCATTTATAATGACAAGCTTTATTTTGTCTCCTATATGTGTTTGCAAGGGTAAGTCTAAACCTCATAACTAAAATCAAAATTTGTTTAAAATCGGGTACACTTAACAGATTATGGTACTCAAACTCTTCAGATTTCTACTGAATATGGCATTTAAATTTTTTTAGTGAAAAAGAGCTTAAAATTTATAGTGAAAAAAGATTTCCATGATAGATGGAAACACCATATCCTACTGGCAACCCTAAGGCCTCCAAAGACTATGGGGCACAGATATTCTATCCGGATTGTAGTAACACTAACCAATGAACTAAACTACAACATGCCTTGCCTGCCACCAGGTACCTATCCAAACTGTGGACAAACAGGACACTCTGGGGTTGACTGCCCTACTCTACGTAAGCCAAGGCAGGTCAATTTTCCCAAGTTCTTCCTCCACAGGAACCTTTTGAGACCTTCTGGGTCTGACAGTCAAAGCTCAATGCTGTCCTATAGGACAGCTGAAAACCTATAGCCACTCAACCCAGAGAAGCCACCAGATCACAAGGGCCCAGGGTAGGCATCCAGGTAGTGATAAGTCTGTTATTCTAATTGATATGTAGCCCATTTGAATTATACTTCCTGCTATAATGTGTCCTCTTATCTCTGATGATAATAATGGCTAATTAGCTTTATGTTAACAACAGCAAGGGAACCAGCTCCCAACCAAGGCCACAGATCCCTGTTCAGTTCATTCTATACTTAAAGCAGGCTAAGCTTTTCTAGAGCTATTAGGCCTCCAACTGAAAAAAGCAGAAACAGTTTACCTGGCTGTCAGACTTCACTCTGAAATAGAGAAACTCACAAAACAGTTTTTAAAATGTTTCAGATTTCTTTCCCTCTTTATGCTAAGACTCCAAAAGGTCAGAGTTCTAACATTAATTAATAGGAGTTCTGATAAGCTATTGACCTAGCTCTGGTAAGCACTGACTACTATTATCATAGTCACAAGCCCAGAATTTTGAACTTTGTTTTTGTTTTGTTTTGTTTTTTTGGTTTTTGGTTTTTCAAGACAGGGTTTCTCTGTGGCTTTGGAGCCTGTCCTGGAACTAGCTCTGTAGACCAGGCTGGTCTCGAACTCACAGAGATCCGCCTGCCTCTGCCTCCCGAGTGCTGGGATTAAAGGTGTGCGCCACCATCGCCCGGCAATTTTGAACTTCTTATGGTTGTCTTCTATGCATAAACATAAAAGTGCTTCCCAATTATGCTAAAACATCTGCCTAACCTATAGATCCAGCTCTAAGAAAGGAGTATTTATGTTAACCCAGTATCACTTTTGGATTCCCAAGCTTTTACTATGACTCAAAGATGTGAGTCTATTCCCTTTTCTACCATATGAATTTCAGCAGAGATTACAAACAATAGTAATGCTTACATATCTAAAATTCCTATCTCTTTTTGTAGTCTTAAAAAAATTAAGGGTCAGGGAGTCAACTCAGATCCACCTACCTCTCACAGGTCAAAGGTACTCCAGATTAAGTATTCCTGTTAATCTATAGCCTAAATTTCCCCACCTGTCCATTTACAAAGGTGAAATCTTTTTCTTCCCTGATCTTTGAATTCCCCTATTGTAACTATCAGGACCACTGTCCAGGAAGTTTAAACTGCACAACCAAGATTTAAAAAAATATTATTCCCTAAATTCCTTAACCTTACATTTCCCTACAAAATCTGTCCCAGCAAGTTTCACATCAACTGCAAACTGCTCCAGGCTGCCTCCAATGTGCTAGTAACGGGTGGTCCAGCATTCCAAACTGCTCCAAAGGCCTGCACTCCTCTCTTCCAATCCTCTGACCATCATTCCAGTCTTCCTGTGTCCTGACAAAGATATGCCAATTTCAGCAGAAAGTAGTTACAGAAGAAATCACATCACTCTCTATCATCAACAAAAAGATTATGGGACCCACCGGGGAGGAGTTGCCTGAGCAGCAGAGCAGCTAGGCAGCCCTGCTGGGGAGCAGAAGTGTGAACACAGCAGAAGCTTCCAAAAACTATAGTAATAAGTCCCTCTGAGAAAGAGCACCTGGGTTCCAGCGAGCCTCCAGTGCCATTTTCTGGATATCCAGTCACATCAACGACCTATGGTGCCTCAGAAGCATCTGCACCAAGAGGAGCAGCCACTTGAACCTTAGGCCTCAATGCATATAGAAGAGCGGTCACTAGAGGCTCTGCCCTGCCTGCACCTAAAGGAGCAATCAACAGAGCCACAGCCCCCAACTACACCAACTGGAGAAAGAGGGACACCCTGAAACACTGTCCACATGTACTGATTGGAGGAAGAGATGGGTAGACAACAGTGTAAGAATAACATAAAGAGCAATGTGGTGTAGAACTCTGAGGCCATTTCCTGAGGCTTCTCAGCCTTAGTGCTCCCACCACAAGAACCTAACAACCTATATTTACTGTTAAATGTTATAATTGTCTGCCCATTATATCTCATTCCAGACTAACAAAGCAATAAGTGTGATGTTTTAAATTGGTATGTACTTTTAAGTCTCTTATAAAAATACTATATATTTAATCAAGCCCTGCTTAAAATATATTAACCTGTTATCTACTAGTGTCAGTTCTACCATTAAGCTTCAATTACAAGCAGTTTTTTTTTCTGTCTTTCACAAGTATAAATCTTACCTGTTACGTTGAGAGCTAGTACAGTCAAGCTCGGACCCAGCTCTCCAAGCAGATTCTATAATTTATCTATACCCGGTAAATAGCCCTCAACTGCTCAGAGATCTGGGGAATGTGGCATTTAAATGCTTAATTATTAAAAAGACTTTTCATAACAAAAAGAGACAGGTTGGCTCCTAGCAGCAGCACTCTATTTCCTCCCAACAAGACAAAAGACAAATGGGTGCAAAACAATATCCATTTGCAATTCGCTTCAACTGCCAAGTGCTGACCACTGGGCAAACTACCTTTCATCTAAACTGAAGATCTCCAGACAGTGGACAGAATCACTGGAATCGACAGTCTAGCTGCTTCCAGCCTGTGTTCTCTCTGCCCAGTCTCTCTTTGGAACAGGTGGCTGCGGTCTCCTCTCCTCTCTCCCCCTCGTCTCTTTCCCTTCCCCACTGAATAAACTATACCCAAACCCTCTCTGCGCACAGCGTGCCTATCTGTTTCTATCTCTCACCCACCGCAGCTCCTCACTGGACTGGTCTCCGGCCTACCTGCAGAGGTCTCTCACTCACTGCCTCCCATCCACCTAGGACCCACAGAGGCCTCGGGTGGTGGAACCCAGCTGCCCCTGGGGAACTGAGCCACACTATTTTATCTAAACCATTACAGTAGCCATGTCCTCCTTTTATTTCATTTTTTTTCATTCAGTTAGCAGGCTTTTGTTAGTAAGAAAAGGTTCTCTTACGTAGACTAGCCTTAAAAGTATTCCTCCAGCCTCAGCCTTCTGAGTGCTAGGATTACAGGCCTGAGGCACCACATCCAGTTCTGGAAATAAATTTTCTTAGAAATATCTGCAAGACAAATCTATGACCTTCCTCCTTCCTCTGTTACTTAAACTATTTTGTACGTTTTGGAGGGATGGCCAATGCTGAACTACCAAAAGGAAGAGAAAGCACATCGTAGGGAGGAAAACTCTTCTTCCTATGTCCCCAACACAGGACTCTGACTTCGTCCCTGGATCAACTGACAGAGTAGCAGGAATAGAAGCAAAGCTTATTCACAATATTCACAAATGATACAGCATTAGAACTGGCACAATTTGAGTTTTATATTTTTCCTTTTTTGGTGGTGTGATAGACTGAACAAAGGAAATAAAGGACTAAAAAGTTTGGAGAAAATGCTAAACAAAGGAAGTTTTGGACTTTGCAGAAAGATAATTTGTGGGAAAGCAAAAGTGGAAACACTTAGAAATGTGGAACATGTTACATGTGAAAATGTACATCTTATTTTAAAACAGAAGTGCAAGTTCCAAAGTTCTGAAGCCAAAATAGCATACTGCAGGATCTCTGATCACCTTCAAAGGACTGGGAATAAAAGTTTTACATGGAGATACAAGAACAACTAGGAGGGACTGAGGATGTGGTTCAGTGGAGGAAGATTGGCACTTGGTATATATAAAGGCTTTAAATTCAATCACAGATTCTGGAGGGTCGGGGGAAACAAGTACTATTTTTTAACTGGTATCTGATATACTTTCAGAAGCCATGAGAAGCACAAGAATTCTCTTCTGTACTAGTTCGCATCTTGTTATTTTTCACTTTGCACAGAGACAAAAGTAAACACTATCACTTTGTCAGGGTCTCAGGATTCTAATGGACTTAATCAGATCCTGGAAGGCCATATGTCTCTATAGGCTTGCCTTTAAATACATTTACTCAAGCTACAATAATCAGATGGTTCAGAGAATAAAAGCCATAGCAACTATAAATTACTTTGCAAAGGACAACTTCCTAGAAGCAATATATTGGTGGAAATTTTCAAAGGTTGGTTTATTTCATGTGTATATACGTGTGCCTGCATGAGTTCATATATACCACGTGTGAACAACTGCCCAGGAAAAACTGAAGAAGGCATCAGAGCCCCTGGAACTGGAGTTACGGGTGGTTCTGAGCCACCTGATAAGAGATGCTGGGAATCAAACACAGATTTTCTGTAACAACAGTCAATGCTCCTAACTGCTAACCCATCTCTTTAGCCCAGAAGTAGGAATTTTCACACATATTAGCCAAGACCAGTCATTTTCTGCTCAATACTGTTAAACCAGGCAGACAGCGTTCTTTTCAAGTCTGAGAACAAACACGGGAGAATTGTGCTAATCTTCCTGAACAAAGGGGGGAGTCACAAAGAAAAGCATGCTGGACACTAACTGCTGCCTTCTTGCTGGCAACACCATCTTCAGATAAAAAAGCTTTAGTCTAGTCATTCAAAAATGTCCTCATCAGCAATCCATTTTGATATTTCAAATTTCTCAAAACTAAGCTAACACAGGAGCATTTATTTAAAAGAAAACAATATCAACAAAAGAGAGACAGCCCGGTGTGGTGGCACACACCTTTAATTCCACACTTGGGAGGCAGGGGCAGGACTGAACTCATATCTTCAAGCTTGGTGAAAGCTCGTTTTAATGCTAGAGACATCTTGCTGTCTGTAGGTCTTTGGTTTCGCTCTTTGTATTTTGCAGACAGGGTCTCACTATGTAGCTCTGCCTGTGCTGGGACTTACTATGGGGATCAGGACTGACAAGGCTCTGCCTGCTTCTGGGGTTAAAGGTGGTTACAGGTATGATTAAATTAGAATTGTACTATAAACAGAAAAAGACTCCTTGAAGAAAAACTGTCAGAGGTACTGTTCTCCTGCATGGCCTTTCAGAGGTCTGAAAAGAATCGGAATGAACTGATGCTCAAAGTGACTGCACATATGGAAACTGTATCTTTCCTTCTCTGCTTTTCTCAATTTAATAAAGCTCACTATAAGCATGCCTTTGATGAGCATAAATTATGTTCCCATAATTGTCATAATTTAATAATGCAGTGAAACATGTCATGATTAGGACTGAGGGCATGCGTAGACTACCTGTACTAACATAGCAGCCTATAAAATTCAAGTTAGTCACACTACACCTGATCCTAGATTCCACCATCTACAAATATGAAGTATAATTAAAGTACTGGGTACTTTTAACGACCTCCAGATACGATGGTAAGGGCAGCCCAAAATAATGCATGAGGAAGTGTTTTTGAAAGTCCTGGGCAAAGGAATCAGTATCCGCTGACAGCTATAGCTCATCATCCATCCACCATGTTCAAAAGAGCCTGTTAATAGTTATTTTTACAAAAAAATAAATTCTGTATCAAATAAATTTTAAAAAGCAATGATGAAATAAACCCTATCTTTATATCCCCAGCAAATCGACTGGGGGAACGGGCTGGGTGTCTCTCCTGCTTTCTCTCTCATACACTCACAAACAAAACACATTCTTCAGTCGGGCAGTGCTAGCGCACACCTTTAAACCCAGCATTCCGGAGGCAGAGGCAGGCGGATCTCTGTGACTTAGAGAACAAGCCTGGTCTACATGAGCTAGTTCCAGGATAGTTAGGGCTACACAGAGAAATCCTGTCTCCAAAATGAAATAAAATAAGAAAGAAAGAAAGAAAGAAAGAAAGAAAGAAAGAAAGAAAGAAAGAAAGAAAGAAAGAAAGGAAAAATTCTTCTGTAAAATGGATTTTTTTAAAGACATTTTGTTGTTTGTTTGTTGCTTATTATTCCCTGGCAATTCCATAGGTGTATATAATGAATTCTGGTCACTTTCAACCCCAGTTACCTTCTCTCCCACATCTTCCACTGAAACCTTTCGCCAAATAAGCCGCCCGACATTTTTGTTTTGCTTTACATGCCAGCTTGGAACTCTCTGTGTAGCCCAGGCTGAAATCAAGTCTAGGATTCCAGCCTCAGTCTGAGTGGCCAGTGTCAGGTCCTAAAGAAACTCAGGTCAAATGGGTACTAACTTTACTCAAGCTGGCCTCCAAGGCTCCTTACTTGTGATTCCTCTCTGCTGTTCTCACCCCTACCCGCTACCCTAAACCTCTACACAGCCCAGGGCCTTCGCTTTCCTTACCCCAGCTTCTGATTCCTTTATAACATGCCACTTCGGTCATGTGTCCATCTGGCCCTCCGCTCTTACCTACTACTTCCTGTAGCTCTCTCTTCTCTCTCTCTTGTTCTCCCTCTTTCTCCTCTCATGGTCTGGTGCAGGAGGTCCTTCTGTATGTGTTGCTTTCATTGGTTGAATAAAGAAACTACCTTGGCCTTTTGATAGGGCAGAACTTAGGCGTGGAAAAGAGAACAGGATGCTGGGAAGAAGGGCAGTGTGGCAGATGCCATGATTCTCCTGCCTGAGACTGACACTGGTTAGAATCTTTCCCTGTAAGCCACAACCTCGTGGCGTTACACAGATTGGTAGAAATGGGTAAATCAAGATGTGAGAGTTAGCCAATAATAGGCTAGAGATAATGGGCCAGGCAGTAATTTAACTGATAAAATTTCTGTGTAATTATTTCGGGTGTAAGCTAGCCGGGCAGGACAGAACAAGGGGCCCGCTCCTCCTCTAACAACGGTCCAGTTCAGTACACACTCTTCCAGATACCTCTGGCTGTTCTCTCCCTCACCATACCTAGAAGTAGTCATGTCCTCATTTTCATTCACCCACATCAAAGTGGGTATTTTTATTTGCCATTTGTTAGTGCAAATGTGGGTAAGGTTAGAAATCTGTAAGGCAGAGGTTTTAGGGTCGCAAAAGATATTATGGGGGGGGGTTGGACTGATAGTTTTAGGTCTATTCCCCAAGGCCAAGAGCATGAGAAAGGCGAGACTCAATGGCTATGTATCCTCGAATGTCTTCGGTTAGAGCCAGAGTCAAACATAGGTCAAGGCCTCCCTAAGACTCAGCTCAGAGAGTGGGGACCAGAGGCCACTCTGAGCAGCCAAGGGACTACACTCCAGGAACGAGACAAGGACTACTTGTCTTCTTTAAGAGAACAAGAAGCCAGATCTCAGTTCTCAGCTGTGGGGAATAACCAGAGATGAAAGTGAGTGAAAGTAATGGAACAGGCACAGGAAGCTGGAAAATGGTTTCAGCCCAGGGTCCCCACAAGCCCTCAGCAAGCCCACTGCTGGCAGGAGGGAATATGGAGAGAGCCTGGCTGAGTCACCTACCAATGTCATCATTAATAAACAGGTGGAGGTCCCACGAGGGGCAGTGGCGGGTCCCCGCTGTAGGTGGGAGACTGCAGTGGGTGAGAGACAGACAAATAAGCCACACAGAGAGAGCTGCGGTATAGAGTTTTCTTAGTGGGTTACGGAGGGGGAACGAAAGAGGAGGAGTGGAAGGGGAAGGGGGGAAGAGAGAGAGGTAGAAGCTGCCTCTCCAGAAGAAGGACAGAGAGAGAGTGCAGGCTGAGAGTAGGTGGCAGGCAGCTGGAAAGGGGAAGCTGGGAGTGGGCCGGGCTTGTCTCTTAAATGACAGACTAGGCCAGCAGATGTTAACACTGAGGCTCACAGAAAAAGGCACATTTTACAGAGGCTCATACAGGCAAACCCATCAGGCTTTTGTATTTCTCTTCTGGTCCAACCAGAGGCAAGCATACATCCTGACATATATCCTGCCTACAGACCTCCCACCTACGTGCTTGAGCACATCTGGGTCAAACAAAATTGTTTAGGGGAGTGAAAACACGTGGCTTGTTTCTCACACGAACCATCTCCCCCACACACACCCTGCCCAGGAAGTTATCTGTCCTTGGGCAAGTGGGACCTACAGGTTAACTTTGGTCTCACACTAGCTTTTTGAGCTTTACTCCCTAATCCAGAGGAACAGTGGCCTTTTTGCTCACCAACAAGATCTACAGATTTACAAAAAAAAAAAAAAAAAAAAGTGTTGAATTGGTGTTTTGGCGACTGTGGAACTTAGGCCATGCACATATTCCTACAGTTCTGGTTGTAAGTGGGGGTGCTAAAGAATAGGCTCAGAGCTTTGACTCTCCAGGGACTGCAGCAGACCAGCTGACCCAGAAAACCCTAGTGTCACTGGCTTGCGTGGAATGGGATGTTTGGTTACCTAGAAAAATTTACGGTATGGCACTTCTAGATGCATTTTAAAAATGTCTTGATGCATTGTCCATATTTTAGTGTATGGCCTATTTCCTACCTTCAGCAAGGGCTTATGGACTTGCCTGAAGCAATCTTTAGTTCCTTTAAGTTAGGGGTTCTCAATTTGTGGGTTGTGACTCCTTTGGGTTGAATGGCCCTTTTCCAAGGGGTTGCCTTTGACCATTGGAAAATACAGATATTTACATTGTGATTTATAACAGTAGCAAAATTAAAGTCATGAAGTACAAAAGAAAATTTTATGCTTGGGGTTACAGAAATATGAGGATCTGTACTAAAAGGGTCGCAGCATTAGGAAGGTTGAGAACTAAGTGAAAATGAAATTTTGTTATTTGTGTCTGAAATGTTAAAAGCATTGAGTAAGTTGGGTTCTTATAACTGTATGTAAAACTTAAAGGTACTCATTGGAAAGATAGGTCCAGAACTGTCTTTCACAGGGGACTGGGCGATTCTCTCTCTCTCTCTCTCTCTCTCTCTCTCTCTCTCTCTCTCTCTCTCTCTCTCTCACACACACACACACACACACACACACGGCCAGATACAAGTTCTGCGCCTGTGGGAAATAGGGCACACACAGGACAATAATGGTATCAGTTATTTTCAGAGACTTGGCTCTGCAGGAGTGTGGGTCAGGATTAGAACAGTGGGAGATAATGCTGAGTCATAAACTACAGAGGTTCCCACCAGTATGGATGCATACAGATGAGAATTGTTTATTTTCGATGACAATTCAAGCCTTTTAGCTATGTAGATCGATTATGAAACTCTGAGATGAAAATGAGTGAACTTTATAATACTGTGAATATACCTGTTAAGTTAAAAACCAGTACAGTGAAGCCTGGACTCAATTCTCCAGGCAGATTCTATGCTCTAGTTATAGTTTATCTATACCTGATAAACAGCCCTCAAATGCTCAGAGATCTGGAGAATATGGCATTTAAATGTTTAATTATTAAAATGACTTCTCATAACAGAGAGACAGGTTGGCTCCTAGCAGCAACACTCTTATTTTCTCCAACGAAGACAGTAGACAAGTGGGCACAGAATAGTGTCTATCCACAATTCGCTTCATCAAGTGAAAGCACTAACCACTGGGAAAAACTGCATTTCATCTAAACTGACGATCTCCAGACGTGAACAAAGAATCAAATGAGATCAACTTGTCTAGCTGCTCAGGCCAAGATAGTCTTGTCTGTAATGGTCTGCTCTATCCCTTTAAGAAACAAGCCACACCCACTCCCTCCCCCATCTGCCAAGGCAAGCTTATCTTCAGCTTCCAGCCTGAGTTCCTCTGCCCCCTCCTCTCTCTGAGAGGCATCTTCTGTCTCTCCCTTCTCCCCACTTCTCCCCTTCCCCCGCCCGCTTCTCTCTGTCTGTCTGTCTCTCTCTCTGTTCTTCTCCCCTTCTCTCCTTTCCCCTCCAGAACCCACTAAATAAATATCCAACCTCCCTCTGTATGGTGTGCCTATCTGTCTGTCTCTTCCCTGCCACGTGGCTCCCTGTCTCATGGCATGCCCATCCATCTGTCTCTCTTCGTGGGACTTGCTGCCTAGTCGAGGTCTCTCACCCACCACGCAACTCCCTGCCCGGGACTGGCTGCTCTCGGGACCCATAGCCTGCTGCCTGCCGCCATTTCTGGGACCTGTGGCATGGTCTCAGGACCCACTGCCCACTGCCACCACTCAAGGACCTGAGGCAGTTTACTTACACCATAACATTGTCTTCCTACAGATTTCCTTACCCACAGGATCTTCTGGAGCCAGGCAGGCCCTGCTTCTAACAGCAGAAAACAAATGCAGTCCTCATGTCCGTTGAGGATGCTGAGGAGCAGCTCTAGGTATCCAATAGGGTAAGTCCTCCATCATTTTTAACCAATAACTCAAGTAAAATTTTATCCTTCTCAAAGATCTCTGATACTGTGCGATGGAGGTAGGTCTTGTATTAATCTGTTGCTTTCATTGGTTAATTAATAAAGAAACTGCCTAGGCCCTATTATAGGCCAGCCCTTAGGTGGGTGAAGTAGACAGAACAGAATTCTGGGAGAAAGAAGCCGAGTGAGGAGTCGCCATGATTCTCCCACTCCAGACAGACGCAGGTTAAGATCTTTCCTGGTAAGCCAGCTCGTGGTACTACACAGAATATTAAAAATGGGTTAGATCAATATGTAAGAGCTAGCCAATAAGAGGCTGGAGCTAATGGGCCAGGCAGTGATTAAAAGAATACAGTTTCCGTGTAATTATTTCGGAGCATAAGCCATGCGGGCGGCCGGGTGCCAGGGACGCAGCCCTGCTGCTCCTATTACAACAACTGTTTGACAGCTGATTTTTTCAGTTTAAAATGACAGCCTCAAAAATCAAATTTCAGTACAACTTCTTAACATGTTCTAAATAAAAGGTGTTTTAAGATAGACAAATGCTTCTTATTAAGGTGTGTATCTACACGTTATAAAGCTGTGAAGACAAGCGCAAGTGATCAACTTTCTCTCTCACTGCCTTTCATACTCATCACTGACTGCTCTCCAAAAGAAGAAACCTTTCATTGTACAAAAACATCTGACACAGTCATTCTGACATAAATAGCCCAGCTCTCTCTGTCTCTCACTTGCCACGGTCTCCCACCCACCAAGGGGGCCTGCCGAAGCCTGGGACAACCTGCCTCTGCCCCTCATTGGACTAGCCTCAGGTCACCACCATGTTTATAAATGATAACACCCAGATGGACCTGGCCAGAATCCATCATCCTGGCCAGTATGTAATTAATGTTTGCTTCAAATCTGTTTAAAAAAAAAAATCATGGTACTGGTGTCTCAAAATTCTCAGATCATCAGGAAAACATGCTGATTCAATGATTCTAAACCATCTTATTTTTTCAAACTGATTTTTCAAACATTTTAAGAATAGAGGATTTTTTTAATATAAAACAGTCCCCATTTTAAAGCAATTCTCACATAATAACATCTATATAAGTGTGATCTAGCCCACATCCATCAGTCTATACCCTATAATGTAGGACCCAACCATCCCAAACTGAGACTACCCAGGAACAGACCATCCAAAGTAAATTCCTAACATTCCAACCACTGTAGATAGGATCACCTGCCATCACATACCCATCACTTTTCACTAGGACACCCCTAGACAAATGTCAACCAATCAGGGGTCCTGAATCTTAGAAACCCCTCACCCCCACCCTCTGCTACTAAAAGAACCCAACCCTAACTGAGTTCAGGGCTCTCCTATCACTCCAATACATCCTGAGAGTCTGAGTTTGCAAACTTGTGTAAGAATAAAGGCTCTTTGCTTTTACATACAGGCCTCAGTCTCCTAGTTGGTTTTGGAGAACTCCATGATCTGGGCATAACAATAGCAGTACAGATATTTTTATTTTTATTGTTGTAATAAATCAAAACCGATGCTGAACCACACTCTGCTAGACATGGGGACAATGAAGAAGTCTCAGGCTGTGTCTCAGAGAGGTTTCCAAGTCCATGGAAGTGAAAAACAGAGATTAAATGTCAGAAACACTGTGGTCAGTTCAAGAACAAACTGGTAGAAACCACAGGGGAGCCAGGAAAGCCCTCTCCCTGAGGATGAGAAGTGAGATTAGTCACAGAGGGACCAGACAAACAAAAGAAAAAAAGCAGAGCAGGCAGTAGTGAGCCGGATGCAATCTTGCAAAGCTAGAGAGATGAGCCTATACGTGTCCTCCTGAGACAAGACAATGGACTTTCAGTCCGTGTTGACACAGCAGCAAATCTGGCAAATTCAAAATTCAAGATCCTTTAAAATTTTCTCTCAATGTATTAAATGTAAAAAATACAAAAAGTTATAAAGAAAATTTTATATAGCTCATAGCCAGCAGGAAGCAGTATAGAGAGGTCTGCACCCACATTCCCAAGAGAAAATGGGGTGTGGGTGGTCTTTGGTTATTTTGTAGGTTATGGATATTTGTTATAATTTAGGGGAAAATAGGATTTAAAAAAAACTATTATTCCATATATTTTGCCTTGGCATGAATTTTGGTATATGGATATAGTAATATTTCATTTGTATTTTAATAAATAAAGTTTGCCTGAAGGTCAGATAGTAAAACAGCTCCACTGGACAGCTTTATAGACCAGGCAGTGGTGACACATCGTTTTTGTTGTGGTGGTGGTTGTTGTTTTTCAAGAAAGGGTCTCTGTAGCTTTGGAGTTTGTTCTGGAACTAGCTCTTGTAGAACAGGCTGGCTTCAAACACACAGAGATCCGTCTGCCTCTGCCTCTCGAGCACTGGGATTAAAGGTGTGCACCACCACTGCCCAGCCGGTGACACATACCTTTAATCTCAGTAGCCACACTGGTTTGCCATAGAAACAGGAAAGTAGTGAAACATGCTTTTAATACCAGTCCTAGAGAGGAATATAAAATGGGAGGAGACAGCTCTCAGACACAGCCTCATTCTGAAGATTTCTGGAGGCAGGATTACCATTTTCAGACTGAGGTAGAGGCAATAGAGCTAGTGGCTGGCTGTTTCGCTTTTCTGACCTTCAGGTTTAACCCCAATATCTGTCTCTGGGATTATATTAATCCTGCTACATATGGATACAAACTCAAAGTCAATTTTGCTACACTGTATATATGTTTTTGCTCCTGTTTAAAGGACTTTTGTATATGGGCTGGAGAGATGGCTCAGTGGTTAAGAGCACTGCCTGCTCTTCTTAAAGGTCCTGAGTTCAATTCCCAGCAACTACATGTTCACTCACAACCATCTATAATGAAATCTGGTGCCCTCTTCTGGCCTGCAGAACACTGTATATATGATAAATAAATCTTTAAAAAAAAAAAAAAAAGGACTTTTGTATATCGATACAAATTTAAGGTCATTTTTGTTACGACACAGTTTCTACTATTGTTTAAATGATTTTTGTATATTGATATCAATTAAGGTTATTTTTGTTACACAATATTGTATATATGTTTCTGCTCTTATTTAAGGTATTGTACCTAGGCAATTCATTTATAAAAAGGGTAAGGTAAGCCGGGCGGTGGTGGCGCACGCCTTTAATCCCAGCACTTGGGAGGCAGAGGCAGGAGGATCTTTGTGAGTTCCAGACCAACCTGGTCTACAAGAGCTAGTTCCAGGACAGGCTCCAAAACCACAGAGAAACCCTGTCTCAAAAAACCAAAAAAAAAAAAGTAAGGTAAAATTTTAGTGTTTGAAAGCTATTATGATGAATTATTTAAGATAATCACGAAACAGGTCAATAGTTAGTCATCTATAACAATCAAATTTGTAGATATGCTAGGTATGCTTTACAGATCATATGAAGATATATCTTAGACAGATGGTCTTCAAGCCTTTCAAAGACCTACAGAATATGGTATTTGTATTTAAAATGCTTTGTTAATTTAGGGCTTTTCATGACATGGTAATGAAGGCCTGTATGTACTCCCGTAACTCCCATGGCCCTAAGCATGAGTTCAAGGTAAGCCTGGGATATATAGCAACATCCTGTCTCCAAGGCAAGAAGAAAAGAACTGTGTGTATGTATGATGGGGGCAGGGGCACGAGGTGACCAGACAGAGACAGAGTAAGCTAGGGGCTACTTATTGCATTAGTACTATCCTTAACAGTAGTCTGCAAGGGATTCGAACCTGAGTCTTACAATCATCCCCAGGAAATGAGACACAGAATATCATCTTTGAGTCACTAAGGGAAGGTCTTCTGGCATATCAGTAATTTTGACTTCTTCCTGATCAAACAAAGTAGGGAGGAAGATCTTTACATATTATTTACAGACAGAGGAAATTACAGCATTGTCAAATAATAGCAGCAGGAATCATTCTGCTGCAAACACGCTATTTTAAAAGTGGAGAATGTGAATAAACAGCTTATTCTCTGAAAAATATATAGTACTTGATATATACCAGCATTATGTCAAAAATGTTAATAACATCTGAGAATTAAATAGTACACACTAATACAGAAAACCCCACAAGAAATCAGGAAGATTAACACCCTCAACTATTATCAAATCCTAATTTGTGAAAATCAGCTCTTTTTCCCTTTTCATAATCTATTGATAATAATTTTGGAATGAATATCAACTTTTTAAAACTATAAAAGGCTGGGCAGGGGGCTGGAGAGATGGCTCAGCGGTTAAGAGCATTGCCTGCTCTTCCAAAGGTCCTGAGTTCAATTCCCAGCAACCACATGGTGGCTCACAACCATCTGTAGTGAGGTCTGGTGGCCTCTTCTGGTCTTCAGGCATACACATAGGAAGAATACTGTATACATAATAAATAAATAAATATTTAAAAAAAAAAAAAGGCTGGGCAGTGGTGGCACACACCTTTCATCCCAGCAATCAGGAGGCAGAGGCAGGCGGGTCTGAGTGCTGGAATGAAAGGTGCACACCACCAGTTCAAGGTTGAATTTTTAAGACGTCTTGTTAGTATTCAGGCATCTGTACTGGCCTATCCTTGGGGTTCTGACAGGATACATCCTCAGCTGCAGCTAAGAGCACCTCCTGTGCACATTCACTACGTTCCCTTTTAAAAGGGCCCTGCCCACCTCCCGTCTCTTCCTCTATCTGTTCCTTTCTCTCGCTCTTTCTGCTTCTCTGCCTGTCTCTCTCTCTCCCCTTCGCTTTCCCCCCCCCAGTCTTTCTCTTTTCTTCTGCTGTTCCTGTCACCAGAGGTCAGTCTCCTCCTCCCCTTCCCTCTTTGTATGTTCCCTTTCCCCTAGTAAAAACACCTCCATGTGAACTCCACCGCAAGGCATCCGTCTTTGTCTCCCTTGTGCTGCTTTTTTAAATTAGAGCACCCTCCATTCAGTAATGTAAGCAGAGTTCTACACCAGTTTGCTGAGCTTTGCAGTTCTGGAAATTTTGGAACTATTTTGGAAAGTTATTGAGCTCGTGGGAAGTAACCCCTTGTTAGTGGACAGAGGCCATTAGAAGTCAGAAGATTATGTATACCTCTTTCTCAGGCCTAACTCTGTGCTTCCATGCCTGCTATCACAATATAACACTGCCCTCAGGTACCCATCTCTCAGGGTGAGTTGCCCTTGGCCACTGTGCCTTTCCCACTGTGATGGACTAAAATCCCTTAGACCATGAACCAAAAAACAAAAGTTCTTCTCCCTAAAGGTGCTTCTTTCCAGTATTTGGTCAGTCCCAGAAAGAATAATATACTCTACAGAAAACAGGTTTCAAGCACACTATGGATGCACAGATTTCCTGGGTTTAACAACACTGAACTCCACTATCGACTCCAAGAAAAATACTGGTGTACAATCTTCACACTGAGAGAAATGAGGTATTGGAACTCTGGGTGTCAAGTTTTTAAACCACCACAATAACAGTGCTGCAAATCAAATTATTACAAACTAACTTATAAACTATAACTTACATCTGTGAGTGTGATGACCTAGAATCAACTGAAAGATAACCCTTTGGGGATTTCTATATGGTTTAACTGAGAGAAAAAGACAACCTGATGACAGCACCATTCACAGACTGAGGTTTCAGACACAATAAGAATGAGAAAGCAAGGGGCTGGTGAGATGGCTCAGAGGTTAAGAGCATTGCCTGCTCTTCCAAAGGTCATGAGTTCAACTCCCAGCAACCATTACATTTGTAATGGGGTCTGGTGCCCTCTTCTGGCCTGCAGGCATACACACAGACAGAATATTGTATATATAATAGATAGATAGATAGATAGATAGATAGATAGATAGATAGATAGATAGATAGATAGACAGATAGATATTTTTAAAACGAGAAGGCAAGTTGAGCACCAACATTTAACTATCTCTATCTACTTCCTGGCCACAGAGTCAGTATGACCACCATCTCACGCTCCTGGCACAATTTCTTTTCTGCCGTAATGAAATACAGTCCTCAATTAGGGACAAGTCACAACATTATACAGGAATTGCTCAGTCATCTTGTTCACCAAAAGATCAGGTAAAGGCTAAACCAAAAGGCAAGGCTTTTGGCGTTATTGCTTTGTGAGTAAGTAGCTGTCATTTGTTGTAGATGTTTGGCTGTAGCTGAACTCCCTTTCTATTACATATTTGGGGATTAATTCCCACAGTTCAGAACTGCTTCCTATGCCTTTGGGCTACATGTGAAAACAGTTTCCCACTGCCAGGTCTTGTTCCTCTCTCCTAGGAAAGCACAGAGATCTGCCTTTCTGCAATATCTTTATCAGCAGGCATTTGGTCAGCGCTTAGGGTCCAGGCAAGAGCATCCATTTAAGATATCCACAGATCTCCAAGGACATAAAATTACTACTGCCCAAGCTGCTGCTCTGGTTTTACCCCACTTAGAAGATTCTTAACTCCTTATGCTTACTTTCACCTTGGTTTACTGATGGTTTTAGTTCAGGAAATTTATGACTTGCGTTTTACTCTCAAAGACAGCAGAAGGGATATGGGCCACAGACCCACAATGTCATCCACGACCAGATCAGCTGATAACAGCAAACCCCAGAACTGATAATTTAGAGGCCTGGGTCCCTTGTTCTTTGTTTCTACTTCTACCGCCTAGAGCAAAACTCCAGACCTAGGTCCTTAGAAACTATCTGATCAAGAACCATCAGCTTCTCCCTGATTGTTTATGTAGGTTGCCTGGTTACCTGGTACCCTCTATGTATATGGGGAAAGAAGCGGCACGCTGATTTAAAATACAATTTGTGCCGGGCGGTGGTGGCGCACGCCTTTAATCCCAGCACTTGGGAGGCAGAGGTAGGCGGATCTCTGTGAGTTCGAGACCAGCCTGGTCTACAAGAGCTAGTTCCAGGACAGGCTCCAAAGCCACAGAGAAACCCTATCTCGAAAAACCAAAAAAAAAAAAAAAAAATACAATTTGTGCCCTATTCATAATTTTACTGAAAATAAACCATTTATCCCTTTACTAACCATCTAAGAATGTAGCATAGAGCACTAGCCTTCCCCTCTAGAATTCCTTGATAATTTAAATCCTTCCTTAAACATTGTCCATTAAGGAGTTCACCAGATGTGTACTAGCCACTCCCATGGATGTGTGTGTGTGTGTGTGTGTGTGTGAGAGAGAGAGAGAGAGAGAGAGAGAGAGAGAGAGAGAGAGAACTCTTTATCTGATTTTCTTTGGGGGCAAAAGAATTCTGGCACTGAAACCTGCTAGTGCTGGGGATTGCCGGCTTTAAGGATACATACAACTGGGAATGTTTGTAACAGGTAGAACAAGGGAAAACAAGGTGAAACAATGAGAAATGATGGATTGAAGAGAGAAGAATAAAGAAACATGGATAGATGGAACCTACTGTGAGTAGACGTCTTTACTCTCGGACTTTAAGCCCCCCGATTTATGCTTTTACCCACAGATTAGTGCTGCCCCCAACATGGCCAGGAGGCTTCATTCTATAGTGGTCAGCAGTTAAGGCAGACTCCTGAAGAGTAAGTGTCTATTGAGTGCTCAGCACTAAACTGGACATCTTTAGCAACTTCTTCCTCACACCCAGTCTCAGAGAACAAAGCAGGAGAGTAGAGGATAGGAAGGATGCTTTGAAATACCGTCTGCTGGACAAGACATGGCCCTTGCACATACTCACCATAGCTATGAATGCCTGACAAAACCTGCGCAGAATCAAGTCAACAAAATCAGTAAACATTATAACAGGAAGCACTAATTGAACTCAATGGTTCCTTTATCAAAAAAGGGGAGATTAGGGGGAAAGAGATACCTGGGGAAGTAACAGGGCGGAGGAAATAACCTCCACCCTGTTTCTGAAGGGGAAAGTTGTATACATATGGTCAAGGTGCATTGTTACATGCATAAAATTTTCAAAGAATAAACAATATTCTACTACTTAAAAAAAAGAAAATGAAGGAGTCAGGTGTGGTATTGTGCACCTTTAATCTCATCACCCAAGGAGCAGAAACGTGTGGCTCTCTAAATTTAAGGCCATCATGATCTACATAGGAAGTTCCAGGCCAGTCAGAGCTACATAGGGATACCCAGTCTCAAAAAACAAAGCAAACCGCCCACTCAGAACGTGGGCTACACGTCTGAACAGAGTTCTCAAAAGAAGAAATAAAAGTGGCTAGGAAATAGCTAAAAAACTGTTTATCATCCTTAGCTATTAGAGAAGTGCCAATCAAAGCAACCTTGGAGAATTCATCTTTTGTCAAAAAATGGCTAAAAATAAATAAAACAAATGCTGTAAAGGATATGGGGAAAATAGAAGCTCCATTCACTGTTGAGAGGACTGTAAACTTGTGTAGCCACTCTGGAAATCAGTGTAGAGAACTCTCAAAGTGCTAAAAGTATATCTACTATATGCCCCAGACACATCACCCATTGGCCCAAAGGACCAAGGACTTGAAATCCTATTCCACAGACACTCAACCATGTTCATCACCACACTAGTCACAAGACTGAGGAAATGGAAAAAAAACTAAATGTCCATAAACAGAAGATGTATAATGAAAATGTGATACTTCACACTATGGAATACTATTTAGATGTAAAAAAAATAAATCACGATTTTACAAGTAAACAGATGAAACAGGAAAGATCATAATATGCTTGACAAATACCACATGTTGTCTATGGTTCCAAAACTTTAACTGTAAGCTTATAACCTGGAGTAATTGCAGGAACCAGGCAAAAAAAATGTGCAATTTGCAGGGGGAAGTGAGAGAAGTCTGAACTGGGGGAAAGAGGGAAGTCAATATAGGAAAGCAAATTAATGCTAAGTAAGCCAGAAAAGGCCACTAGGATTACTTCCACCACAATAAAAATCAATAGGCAAATTTTAAAATTTTAACCATTTATATTATTTCAGTTATTAAACTAATTTCACACTAAAGTATTACAAAAGCTTATCTCCCAAAAAAAGCCACACAATGGCCCTTAAGACTTTCACATACAGACAGTTCTTTCTTAAGTGAATTACAGGTAATATATGTTAATAGACACAACAATGTACATACACAAGTCTACTCATCTAAAAAGACAATCTCTTTAGGAAATGTTGCTAAGGCAATTGAATGGCCAATCCCTCCTGACCAAAATGAAGTTTGATCCCTAATTACAAACCATACACAAAATAAACTCAAGATAGATCAACTAATATAACAGCTGAAACCAAAATGCTCTTGGGGAAAATACAAAAACAAAAACACAAACATAAGGGTAAATCTCCAGGGTCTTATGAGTTCAGCAATAGATTCTTAAGATAGATGAAAATAAAAATAAAGGACAGTGGGGAATGACTCAGCTGGTAAATACATAGGCCACCAAGACTGAAAATCTAAGTTTGATCCTTGGGACCCACATGGTAGAAAGAACGCCCACTATTGCAAGAACCTTTGACCTCCACGTGTGTATGACGCGCACATTGACCTCCACGTGTGTATGACGGCACACTGACCTCCTCCATGTGTGGGTGACAGCACACTGACCTCCACGTGTGGGTGACGGCACACTGACCTCCACGTGTGGGTGACGGCACAGTGACCTCCACGTGTGGGTGACGGCACACTGACCTCCACGTGTGGGTGACGGCACAGTGACCTCCACGTGTGGGTGACGGCACACTGACCTCCACGTGTGGGTGACGGCACACTGACCTCCACGTGTGGGTGACGGCACACTGACCTCCACGTGTGGATAATGGCACACATTATGCCCACACACACACAAAAAAAAATGGTTTTTAAAACTCAGTAAGTAAAAAAACTAATAAACACTGTTTCATTAAAATCTTTTGTAGTTAGGCGGTAGTGACACATGCTTTTAATCCCAGCACTCAAGAGGCAGAGACAGGCATATTTCTGTGAGTTTGAGCCCAGCCTGGTCTACAAAGCAAGTTCCAGGATAGTAGGCCCATACAGTGAAACTGTCTCAAAAAACAACAAAATCTATATCAAAAACAAACAAAAAAATAAATAAAAACAGGGCACAGTACACACATACAGTCAGGACTAGGGAGGCTGAAACAGGAGGACCTCAAGGAGTTTGAGGGCAATCTGGACTACATTATTAATACCAGGCCAGTCTCAGTTACAAAAGGAAGACCTTGTGTCTCCAAAAGTAACAACAACAAAAAGGGGTGGGAGGGGTGATAAAAAGACAATCTATGGAGAAAGTATTAACAAACTGAGAAATGTGGTATGAGTCTAGACCCTAACATACATAAAAATCAGAATTAGACAAGGGAAGCTACTAGACTGAAAACAGTAAACATATTTTTTTCTACACAAAATAAAAAGATGATCAGAACATGAGACACAAGCATATCATTAATCACTGGACAAATACAAATAAAAACAATGATGTGTCATTTCACATCCACAAGGATAGCTATGATAAAAAATTAAAACCAAGTGCAATGGTCTGTCCTGTCCCTTTAAGAGACTAGCCCCGCCCACCCCCATGCCCCACCCCAGCCTGCCTTGGTGGACTTGCTTCCCGTCTGAGCTCCTTCCTTTCCAGTCTCTCTCCCAAAGAGGTAGCTGCTGCCACGGCTCCTCTCCTTCCTCCCAATTCTCTTTTTTTCCTCTCTCTCTCTCTCTCTCTCTCTCTCTCTCTCTCTCTCTCTCTCTCTCTCTCTGCCTCTCTCTGCTCTTCCCCCTTCTTCCCTCTCCCCTTTCCCCTTCCCTTCCATAACCCACTAAATAAATATCCAACCTCACTCTGCACGGTGTGCCTATCTGTCTTCTCTCACCCGCCCTAGCTGCGGACTGCTACCTGGGACTCGCTACCTCCAGGACCTGCGGCATTTTACCTTAAACCATTACAACAAGCATTGTCAAACATAAGTAAAACTTGAAAATTTGCACACTGATGATAGAAAAATAATATTGATGCTTTAGAAAACAGCTTGGTGATTTTTCAAACAGTTAAACAGATTAGTAACTGATCGATCTAGTCATTCAATTCCTAGGTACATATCCCAAATTGAAAACTGGTACTTAAATAAATGTACATGCACGTAAACTGTAACAATACAATAGCCACAGTAAAAACAGCCCAAATATTCACCAACAGATGAATCAGCTACAGTACAAACATAAGATGGAGTATTCTGGCCGGGCGGTGGTGGCACACGCCTGTAACCCCAGCACTCGGGAGGCAGAGGCAGGCGGATCTCTGTGAGTTCGAGGCCAGCCTGGTCTAGAAGAGCTAGTTCCAGGACAGGAACCAAAAGCTACGGAGAAACCCTGTCTCGAAAAATCCAAAAAAAAACAATAAATAAATAAATAAATAAATAAATAAATAAATAAATAAATAAATACAAAGAAATCAGACTGGTGCGGTATAATGGGGAAAGAGTAAAATACCAGGAACTCACTTTTGGGAGTGTTATGAGAGGAACGGGCCCACAAAGTAAGACTAAGAAACTGTAGCACAGTTGTTAGGATTCAGGCATTATGCTGTCATCCAGCACAACACACTCAGGCAGCACCCTGGCCAGCCCAGGGTCCTATGGATACATCACAACATAGTCTGTAGGCAGGTGTCAAAGGGCCCTTTAAGAGACAAGTTCCGCCCATTTCCACTCTCTTCTGCTATTCTTCTGAAGAGGCAAGCAGGTCTCAGCCTCTCTCCTCTCCCTTTCTTTTTCTCTTCCCTCCCCCATTCCCTTTATTATCTCAAATAAATAAATAAATAACTCCTCACAGAAACTCTGCCTACAGGGCACATTTTGCCCACTCCCCACCCCTACCTAACATCCACCACCACCCCCCACCTCACCACCCCCCGCAGTGAGGCCTGTGGCTCTCACCAGCCAAGGTCCCTCTCCCACAGAATCAACGGTGTCAGCTCTCCAGAAGTCCTTTTCCCAAGGTTAGGCATTTGGATAAAGGTGTCCATTCCCTTGGAAGGTTGAGGAAAGACCTGCTTGATATAGCAGCCAGTCTTTCTAAGTTCCTCTTTCTAAGAGAAACTAGTGGTCCTTCATTAACACAGGACTGGTGCCAATTTCAACATCTCAACCCCAGGCCTCAAGCCACACCCAGTTCACACTTCCCTTGTCTCCCATTTAATCATATGTGCAACTAAACAGTACAGAAGGTGTAATCTGTTGCGGGGGAGGGGCAGTGGTGGCAGATGCCAGCAAAGGCAGGCAGATCTCTAGAAATTCGAGGCCAGCCTGGTCTACAGGGCGATCCAGGAGAGGTTCCAAAGCTATACAGAGAAACCCTGTTTCAAAAAAACAAAACAAACAAACAAAAAACAGGTGTAATCTTTTCTCAATTAAATGCTGCTGGCAGCCATCGTTATTTGCTCTCAGATCCTCCACTCCATACATCCTCTTTGGGACCTGAACCCCCTCCCCCCCGCCAAAGAAGGTCTCCAGCAATTTTTCTCAAGACATTTTCAATTCAAGGTATAAGACAACCTTAATCTACAAATTCAGCTTTATTTCAAACTAAGGGTAAATGATAACTTGAGGATTTGAAAATGAGTAAATAGATATAAGTAAATATATATGTAAAAACAAACACACGAAAACATTACAAGATGTGATTCTGTGAAACAGTTTCCTCCTGGTCCTCTCAACTCTCAGGTACCTCCTGGAACCCCTCATCCCTAGAGCACCTTCCGCCAGGAGCCACAGTCAGTCACGTGCCAGCTCTAAAGACAAAACTCTGAAGAACAGCTCTGCAGTTGCAAACTCTGACCAAGTATTTACTGAAAGTCACGAAAAGGCAACCAAACAGTCCAGGACAGCCATCATTCACTTCCCCAGCAAGCACTCCATACAAACACTATAGTGAGGGATAACTAAAAGCATCTACAAACGTCAATGACCCAGCATTCATCCCATACCCTCTATCCTCCCACATTACACTGGGCATGAATTACAGTAAATTCTACCCCCTCAGAACCTATCCATCTCCTCAAGCCTTCTGCAGGCTTCCCAGTGAGCTCCTAGCCACTAAGTCCCACCCCACTTCAAAGCTAGGAACTCTTTTGAAATGTCACTCTGGCACACATATGCTCTCCAACTCCTTGTGTGACCTCATCAGCAACCCCACAACACTGCTTACCATACTGTGCATCCCAACCTCACCACTTAACATTCCAGGACTACAAACACGCCATTGTACATCTCCATATGCTGACACCCACTCAGTACTGCTTTGGGTAGAAGGCTCAAGCCCTGCCTTCTCTTACTGTTGTTACTATCACTGGTTCTTCAAGACCTAGTCAGAGCACTCTCCTGGTTTCCAGTATGTTTTTAGATTACAAATTATATTCATAGTATGATAAGAATCATATGCACAACGTAGATCTAATAAAGAATAGCAAGCAATTCCTTAAATCTAATTAAAATCTACAGAAATGTTTACATAAAGTTATAGAATAACTTTATGCCGGGCTGTAGTCTCACACACCTTAAATCATCCCAGAACTCGGGAGGCAGAGACGGGTAGATCTCTATGAGTTCAAGGCCAGCCTGGTCTACAGAGTAAGTTATAGGATAGGCCCCAAAACTATGGAGAAACCCTGTCACAAAGACTAAATAAATAAATGTAAATGGATGGAATGAGAAAAAAATCATCCTGAGTGAGGTAACCCAGAACCAGAAAGATAATCATGGCATGTACTCAGTCATAAGTGGATACTAGCTGTAAAGCAAAGGATAATGAAATGAGCCTACAGTCCACGACCCCAGAAAGGCCAAGTAACAAGGAGAACCCTAAGAGAAACATACATAGATCCTCCTGGGAAGGGGAAATAGACAAGATCTCCTGACAAAATCGGGAGCATGGAGATGGGAAAAGAGAAGCTAGAAGAGGAGCCCGAGGGGAGAAGGTGAAGGGGGGAGAACTTGAGGGAACAGGAGAGTCAAGATGGAGGAAGGACAGAGATGGAGAGCAAGGAAAGAGACATTATATTTTGATTGAGGGAGTCATTATCGGGCCAGTAGGAACCCTGGTACTAGAGAAATTCCCAGGAATCCACAAGGATTTCTCTGTGTAACAGTCCTGGCTGTCCTGGAACTAATTCTGTAGACCAGGCTGGCCTCAAACTCACAGAGATTCACTTGCCTCTGAGGGCTAGGATTAAAGACGTGAGCCACCTGTTGTGGGAACTCCTTCAGCCAATAGCCTTTAAGATACTGGAATACTGGCCTACTTTGGGCACGGTCTCATGTACTATAAACGCAGATGAAAAGTGTGTGTGGCCTTTTTTTCTGCTGGATTCAGTTCCAGTTCCCAAAGCACGCTGAGGACTGCAGATCTCTACCCTTACCGTGAATTTATCCCAAGTAAATAAAACTTTGCTATGCTCCATTCTAGGCTATTGTGAAACTCTTTGGTACAACTACAGCCACCAATGCCCAGTCCAAAACTAATGGATTTAAAACAAAAGAGGAGCCTGGAGATTGCTCAGTGGCTAAGAGCACTTTTTGCTCTTCAAGATAATCCAGGTTTGATTCCCAACACACACGGCAATTCACAGTTGTCTGTAATCCCAGTTCCAGGATACCCAATGGCCCCTCCCGACATCCTCGGGCAACAGGCATGCATGTGGTACACATACATACATGCAGGCAAAACACTCACATACAGAAAATAAATCTTAAAAGAAAAAAAACAACAATAAGAAATGATAGCAAAGAGTACAGAAGAGAGACCCCTTGAACATTGGGGTGATATTAGTATAGGCATGGGAAATAGTTTGAAGGGTCTTCAAAATAGTTGAGCTACAACTATTATATGATATAGCAATTCTATCGCTGCTCATATATTCAAAGAAAATTAAATCATTATCCCCAAAATACCTGCATTCCTGTGTTTACTGCAGCACTATCTATAACAGCTCAGAAATGGAAACAACCTAGGTGTCTAGCAACTGATGAAAGGATAAAAAAATGTACATATACACAGTAGAACAATATTAGGTCATAAAAAGACTGAACTCTGTGATTTGCAACAAAATAGATGGAGATCAGTACACAAAATTAGCCAAGCACAGAAAGACAAGTTCTTGTGATCTCACTCACACATGGGATTTTAAATGTTTCATCTCACAAAGCTGATAACAGAATGAAGGTTTACCAGGTGCCAAGCCTGGTTAGGTATTAAGTCATTCTTGGGACCACAAACCTCGAGTGTGCTGTGTACAATGAATACAGATAATAAATAAGGTACTGACTGTATGACCTGCACCACGTCTGTAGTGCCCATAGAGGCCAGAAGACAATGTCAGATCCCCTGGGACTGAATTACAGATAGTTGTAAGCCACCATATCAATGCTGGGAAATGAACTTGGTGAAGTGGCATTTCATTTGTATTTTAATAAATAAAGCTTGCCTGGGGATCAGGAAATAAAAACAGTCCCACTGGCCAGCTTTATAGACCACCCAGCAATGACATATACCTTTAATACCAGTAGCCAAAATGACACACATCTTTAATACTAGTAGCCACACTAGCTTGCCACAGAAACCAGGTGGTAGGGGTGCACACCTTTAATCCCAGAACTAGAGAGGGTTGTAAACGGGAGGAGACAGCTCTCAGGCACAGTCTCATTCTGCAGTTTCCAGGAGGCAGGATAGCCATTTAGGAACTGGGGTCGAGTTAAGAGCCAATGGCTGGCTGCTTTGCTTTTCAGGTCTTCAGGTTGAACCCCAATATCTGTCTCTGAATTTTTATTAATCTTGCTTCATTTTGGTGCCCAACGTGGGGCAACTACAACCACATAAAACCTGAGAGAGATTGAGAATGGATTCTAGACATAAAACAACAGAGTTAAGCACAATTTCTTGGTAGAAGCATTTTCTCAGGTGTGCTCTGTTTTCCAGAGGCAAGCAGAGAGAGGCACAGCTTCTCTAAGAGAGGCTTCCTGACTCAGTGTTAGCAGCAAAAACCTCATAGCTCTTTTAAGAGGCTCTGCTACCAAACATTAAATGGTGTTTATGAGCAGCCAGTATCAGGCTTCTTGATGCTGGTATGGACCTAGAAACTCCACAGAATTGTGGTAAAAAACATGGCTTCAGCCAGTACCTCTGACATGAAGCTAGACTCTCAAAAAGCTAAGGAATAAACTGGAGCCAGCCACCAAAGCCGTAACTTTAATCCTGGCCACACCATTTAGCAGATTAAAGACTTGGGTGGTTAGAAAAAGATAGAGATATAAAGACAGATTCCAGGAAAGAAAAAGAGAAGAAAAAAAAACCTCTAAATGGTTTACAGTGTGTTTAAAAGTATACATATGCTTGGGAAAGAAAAGAAAAAGGACAGAGAAAGTCCTTTAAGAAAGAAATATAGTTGGGTGAGGCGGCGCACACCTTAAGAGGCAGAGGCAGGTGAATCTCTGTGAGTTTCAGGCCAGCCTGGTCTACAGAGTGAGATCCGGATTCCGGGACAGCCAAAGAAAACAGAGAAACTCTTTCTCAAAAAACCAAAAGTTAAAAAATAAAATAGAATTTTTTTAAAAAGTCACAAAGATGGAAAACACACAGAGAGTCTGAATACTGTATGTTATTGTGTTGTTTATAATTGCTTGACTGCTAAGGAAGGAGCAACAGCTGCTAAAAGATACTTGATTAGGGCTGGAGAGATGGCTCAGAGGTTAAGAGCACTGCTTGCTCTTCCAGAGTTAAATTCCCAGCAACCACATGGTGGTTCACAGCCATCTGTAATGAGATCTGGTGCCCTCTTCTGGCCAGCAAGCATACAGATAGAACACTGTATACATAATAAATAAATAAATCTTTTTTTAAAAGATACTTGATTATAAATGCTGCTGGATTAATCCAACTTATATATTTGAAAAATGCCTTGACTTCAAAATTTAAGTCAAAAGATTGTTACTTTGGAGAAGAGGTTTTGCTTTTGTTTCCATAGGAAATAAGAAGCTGGGGGTTCATTCTGGGTTAAGAAAAGTAAGGACTGATTGAGGAAGACGCCCTGAGAAATCTCCAATGGGATAGGATGGCCCAGATGATCCAATGTTTCAGAGCACCTCTGCTGCAGTTTCCTCTGAGTTCTACATCCAGAGCAGCCTCAAGACTGCTGATTGAGATGATCCAGACTCACAGAATATTCCAGTCAAGACTTGGCCATAATTCTAAATTCTCTTTGGGTCCCCATAAGATTATCAGCATCCCCAATCAGCAGGAAGTATCCTAGAAAACTATGCCCACATTCCCAAAAAATGGATTACTGGTATTTGTCTTTGTTTAGTGTGTTGGTTACAGTTTGTTATGGATAATGGTCAGGAAAAACAAATGAGATTAGATTCAGAGTTCTTGTTTTGAAAATTAAAAAAAAAAAAGTGCTGTGGGATAAGGCTCTTGTATCCTGTAAAGATTTGACACATGTATTAGTTTAATAAAACACTGACTGGCCAGTAGCCAGGCAGGAAGTACAGGCGGGGCGACCAGACTAGAAGAATTCTGGAAAGACAGAAGGCTCACCTGTGGTCACCAGACAGACACAGGAAGCAAGATGAGAATGCCTCACTGAGTAAGGTACCAAGTCATGTGGCAAAACATAGATAAGAATTATGAATTAATTAGTTCATAATAAGCCTGAGCTAACAGGCCAACCAGTTTATAATTAATACAAGCCTGTGTGTTTTGTTGGGACTGAATGGCTAAGGGACCAGATAGGACAGAAACTTCCATTTACACCTTGGGTCCTCTGGAAGAGCACCCAGTGCTCTTAGCTGATGCGTCATCTCTCTGGCTCCCCAACTTTTATAGATCCCTCTGAAAGGTAAACTTAGGGGATGAAGAGTAGTCTACTGTTTCTGCAGAGGACTCAGATTCAATTACCAGTACCCACATGGAAACACACAACTATCTTTACATTCAGTTCCAGAGGATCCCAACATTATGTCATGGGCTCATGTATGCATGTAGTACACATACAAACACTCAGACATACACACTCATAAAAAAATTTGGAGGTCAATACATGCCAGCAAGATAGCTCAGTAAGTAAAGGTGCTTGTTGTAAAAGACCAGTTGTTCTCTATCTCCACATGCACCCAAGGCCCAAAGGTACACATACACATCACACATACACAATATTTTCTTTTTATGTATTTTTTTTTTTTGAGACAGAGTATCACTATTTAACCCAGGCTGGCCTTGAACTGACAAAGTCTGACTCCTGGAAGCTGGAGTTAAAGGTATGCACCACTATATCCAGCAGACTAATAATAAAATTTTAAGTAAATTTAAGGGCTGGAGAGATAGCACAGTTTGTTAAGTGCTTACATTGTAAGCATTTAGACCTGAGCTCATTCCCAAAACCTACATTAGAAAAAGTAAGAAGCTGGGCACTGACTGCATACACCCTTAAACTCAGCACTCCAGAGCTAGAGGCACAAAGATCAGGAATTCAAAGTCATCCTTAACTGCAAAGCAAAGTTCACAGCAGCCTCAGTCCTTAGTTACTGGAAACCCTGTCTCAAAAGCAGGAGTAAAATGGGTGTTCTAAGTGGTATGATGCTTTGTTACCAAGCTAAGACCCTGTTTTCATATCAAAATGGAGGGGGTGTGGGGGCTGGAACTACTGATATAGGCAATACCAAGAACCTCAAAGATGTACAGAGGTCCTGCTTGGTAGTATACACACCTTTATAATATTCCTGGGAGACAAAGAGACAAAGGCAGCTCATGTAGCAAATTCTGGGCTTTCAAGAACTAAATGGGGAGACCCTGTCTGAACAACAACAACAAAAGGGCATGCAAAGAGAAAAAAATCTAAATGTCAAAAAGTTACATATTGATACTGTATAACTTTGTTTACTAACATTCTCAAAGTATTAAAACCTTTAGTGATTTATAGGACTGTATAGGGAAAGGGTAGTAACCAGAGAGGGGACTTAGTTGTGTTGATAAAACAGTTCTGCATAGTGCTTATGGTGATTACACAACCCTTGGAAGTGATAATATATGATAGCACTACCCAGCAGAAAAGACACATATAACAACTAGTGAAAGTCAAATACTTTTTTATTGCCATTTGTTTGCTTGTTTTAAAACAATGTATCATTAACGAGCCCCAATTGGCCTGAAATACATCTTCAGCCTCTGAAAAGCTAGCCTAACTCTCAAGTAGATTTTATCTAGAGTATTTTATATTGGTTGGGAAGACAGCTCAGTGGGTAGAGACCTAAGTTTGAATTACCAGAACTCATGTAAAACCCAAACACAACAAAAGTGTGTGTGTGTGTTGTCAATGTCAACTTCCTACTTTGACACTACTCTATAGTTTTGTGGAATAGGACCAAATGAAGGGTACACTGCCAATTTCAGTATTTTTTAAAACAGTCTAAGTCAAATTATGTCAAATGAATTGTTTCAAAGACTTTGAAAATTTAAAAATACAGTTATAGCTCTTAATAAGAAGCTACCCAGCCAGGTGGTGGTGGCACTCGGGAGGAAGAGGTAGGTCTCTGTGAGTTCGAGGGCAGCCTGGTCTACAAGAGCTAGTGCCAGGACAGGCTTCCAAAGCTGCAGAGAAAACTTGTCTTGAAAAAAAAAAACCAAAAGAAGAAGAAGAAGAAGCTACCCACATGACCAATAATGGTTGAATGGATAAATAAAATTCAATCAATATAACTGTTATTTGATTACTTGATAATATAAAGAAGTTACTTGGTAATATAAAGAAGTAAAATGCCAATAGAACATGGATGAATATGTTAAATGAAAGAAACCCAAAACAAAGTCATATATATATTGATAATATGGTTATGGTTATACTACCTTATATAAAAGGACCATAAATCAGGATGAGTGGGATTCCATCTCTAGCACCAAAACATTAAAGCGGGGGGGGGGGGGGGGATGATGATGGATTGTTTTTTGTATTGCTGCTTTTGGCTTTAGTCTTGTTTTTTGAGACAGGGTGTCTGTGTGTAACAACCCTAGCTGTCCTAGGACTAGTTCTGTAGACCAAGCTGGCCTGGCACTCTGAAAATTGCCTGTCTCTGACTCCTGAGTGCTGAAATTAAAGGCATGTGGCACCACCACGGAGCTTACAACCATTTTTTTTTAAGATCATCTCCCTGCCACCCTGGATGATCACATACTCCAGTGTTTAAGAAATCCTCCTGTCTCAGCCTCCACAAAGCAGCGGGGCCTATAAAAGTATACCACCACACCCAGATCTCTAAAAGATAATGTTTATACTTTAAGTACTATGTCTCAATAAGTACTGTGGCTGGGCACAGTCATTAGCAGAGAATGTGCCTACCATTCACGAGGCCCTGCAGCTTGATCCCTGCATTCCCTACAAAAGTATCAACAAATGGAAGAGACCTTAAAAATAATTTATTTACAAGACAGATGTCTTGATGCAGGCTTGTGTGTCCAGCACTATGGAGGTGGAGGCAGAAGTACTAATGCTAACTATATAGTAGTAAGTTTAAGGTCAGCCAAATTACCTAAGACCATCTAAAAAATTTGTTTTAATTACCTACATATACAAATGCCCTAGGGCAAAAATCCGTATGTTATGAATACAGTTTACACAGACTGAAGTATGATGGTGCCTACTTGTACTCTCAACAATATCCAGGCTGAGGCAGGAGGATTGAGTCACCGAGACCTTGTCCCACCCCCAAAAATGGGGGGAAAGGGCTAGATCAACTTCATGACTGAATGACAATACAGTAAATCCCTGCTACCTATACTCTCAAAGCAGTAAAATTAATAAGCAAAGTACACTCATTGAAACAATGTACAAAAGATTAAAGTTTGACTCAACTAGGCAGAAAACATTCCTGACAACTACAAATTCTGAAATAATAAAAAAGTAACCTCTTACCACAGCAAAGTTTCCCACACCTCATGTCCTACAATATGGAGTTCAGTTGAAATAAGAGGACCTCCATTCTGAGACTGATCTGTACTATATAAACATGGGGGAGGGGTGTGAACACATGCTCAATTCATAAAAGCCTAATGAAAAGTCTGATGGGCAGCCTTTACTATCCTAGCATTCTGGAAGAGGAGGTAGGAATTCTCCGCAAGCTGGTCTACAGGGGCAGTTCCAGGACAGCCATGAAAGTTACACAGGGAAACCCTGTCGAAAGAAAAGAAAGAAAGAAAAGGAGGGAGGGAGGGAGGGAGGGAGGGAGGGAGGGAGGGAGGGAGGGAGGGAGGGAGGAAGAAAGAAAGATGTCCATTTGCATATAACAAGGAAGAAATGACAAAAGTAGATCACACTTCATGAGGCCAGGCCCACACAGTCACACTGCTCAAGTTTGCCAGTCTCTACCACAGTTTAAAATTAGTCTCTTAAAGACTTAAAATGCATAAACACTAGCCACAGGACACTCGGAAGTCGACCCAAACAAGGCTGTATGGTTTAGCCTGTCAGTGCCGTCTGTGGGATGAAGTCCCCTCTCTCCAGTGTCACTCCTTGAACCTGGAACACAGCTGCCCATTTATCGCACCATTACCACAGACCAGCTCTGTTCTCACTCTCACCCCATCCCCTATTCAGGCAGGAATGACACCATCTTACACAGACGTAAGCCTCCAATGACCTACACTGCCCCATGTGTGTCTCGCTTGCCTCTTATCCACCTCTGAATCTATCCCTTAACCACCTTATCATACAACCCCAGCCCAATCCCTCCCCCTCTTCATCCTAATTTCTGCACAAATGTCATTTCCTCGAAGTTGAGGTGGCCTCTGGTCCCTGGCTGCCTAGACACAACCTAACCACTAGCATGTTACTTGCTTCTTCATCTGGAAATGGTGATAGGAACAGCATCCACCTCACGTGGAAATGCATGCGAACAGCAAGCAATGACTGACGGAGAGCACAAATGTCATCTTATTAGTATTACTTAAGTTGCCCTGTGTTTTTGCCCTGTCCCTTGGCACTATCTGAAGTCACTTTCTTGATGCCTCTCTTTAAACCTCCATAGATTTAAAGTGTCATGGAATATTACTATGTACAAAGCTCTCAGATCATCTTCTAAGGCATACAAATACATATTGAACATATGAATAATTATATCCAGAAATTATTTTAAATATTATCTTGATTCAAAAAAATACTAATTGAGGGGCTGGCGAGATGGCTCAGTGGTTAAGAGCACTGCCTGCTCTTCCAGGTCCTAAGTTCAATTCCCAGCAACCACATGGTGGTTCCCAACCATCTGTAGTGAGATCTGGATCTGGTGCCCTCTTCTGGCCTGCCGGCACCAGAACACTGTATACATAAAAAAAATAAGGGGCCGGGCGGTGGTGGTGCACGCCTTTAATCCCAGCACTCGGGAGGCAGAGGCAGGCGGATCGCTGGGAGTTCGAGACCAGCCTGGTCTACAGAGCTAGTTCCAGGACAGGCTCCAAAACCACAGAGAAACCCTGTCTCGAAAAAACTAAAAAAATAAATAAATAAATAAGGGGGCTGGAGAGATGGCTTAGTGGTTAAGAGCACTGCCTGCTCTTTCTTCCAAAGGTCCTGAGTTCAATTCCCAGAAACCACATGGTGGCTCACAACCATCTGTAATGAGATCTGGTGCCCTCTTCTGGCCTGCAGACGTACACACAGACAGAATATTGTATACATAATAAATAAATATTTTAAAAATAAATAAATCTTAAAAAAAAAATACTAAGTGAAAAGTGACACCTCCACACAATCGCTGATTTGATCTAGTTCTTACTGATAACCGCCTACTTCATCAAGCCAGTTCTTCCCATCATTAACTGTGTTTTCCTTTAAACACAATACACAATGGAAGAGACTGCAAAGTGACATAAAATTAGATAATTTATATGGCTATTCCTAATTATTAACATACCACAAATCCAAATATAGTAGAGCAAAGACCCTTGACCATTATGAAAGACCCTGAAACAGGAAAATAATGAAATACATGCTTATTCAATTAAAAAATGATTTTTCTATGTGCACACGTAATATACACAGATAAACATATGTTTATATACAGAAAAAAAGCTACCCTAAAAAGCAGGTCCCTGCCTTCTCAACTGTTTCTTATTTCTTTCTTTTTTAGTTTTGCGAGACAGTTTCTCTGTGTAACTTTCACGGTCATTCTGGAACTCACTCTGTAGACCCGGTTGGCCCTGAATTCACAGAGATCCACCTGACTCTGCCTCGAGTGTGTTAGAATTAAGGCCTACGCCACCACAGTCCAGCAATAGCACTGGTCTTTAGAAAGCATCTTAAAACTATCAGACATTGGGTTTCAATATTTTAAATACCCCATACCTGGGCCAGGGAAATGGTTCACAGGTTAAGCTACTTATCAGCCGGAGTTTGATCACTGGGTCTCCACATAGTAGATAATCAACTCTTTTTTTTTTTTTTTTTTTTTTTTTTTTTGGTTTTTCGAGACAGGGTTTCTCTGTGGTTTTGGAGCCTGTCCTGGAACTAGCTCTGTAGACCAGGCTGTTCTCGAACTCACAGAGATCCGCCTGCCTCTGCCTCCCGAGTGCTGGGATTAAAGGCGTGCGCCACCACCGCCCGGCTCGATAATCAACTCTTGAAAGTTGTTACTTGACTTCCACAGGTGTCCCGCCCAAATCCAAATACTCGCAGAATCATAAAAACTTTTTTCATTTTCAATTTTTACTTTCCAGTTTTCAAGACCTTTTGTCTCCTAATAAAAGATTTTTACGGAGATGTCCACATCTTATGAAGACCTACAAATACAGTCATGTTATATTCAATTCTGAAAGAGGACAATCTTGAAAAATTACCTCCACACTAACAATGATTGCCAATTTTCCTAGATGCCACCAAATGGGAGGGAAATCCTCTAGGCTGCGACTAGGGCCAATATGAGTAACAACCACCACCACCTGGGAGAGCTGAGGGGCATCCCACCCCTTGCAAAATAGATAAACAGTATTTCGGGATTTTATTAAATAAAGGCAATTCCGTTGTTCTCCAGAGTATCAAAGATAACACACAAATTTCTTGCACAAAAGGAAGATCGAGGCAACCAGTGTGAGCAAAGATGTTTAACGCTGGTCCAGCAAAACCAAAGAGAGAGGAAACAGGAACACTCGGCGGCGCTCTGAAGCCCCGGAGCGCCTACTTCTCCGCGAAAGGCTTTTCCAGCAGCTGCCGCCCAAACCGGGCTGCACGTCCAGGATGGAGGTGGCTGGATTGACACATCTGAAATATCAGTAGCCGATGGATCCAGTCCCGAGCACCACGCGGGAGGGACCTGCCCCCGCACACGCTCACCCCCGCTGCGGCGAGCGACCTGGGCGCAGCCGCAGCACCCAAGTAACGCTCGACCCGAGCAGAAAGTTTCGAACGAAAAACCCGAGAGCCGAAACGCACTGGTCTCGGAGCTGAAGTCGTGCCAGGAACACACCCGGGGCCAAACCACTTGACAAGCAGCTCGGGCTTTCAGCTGATGGCTGCGGCGGGACCGGGAGGTGGCAGAGGCGGCAGCGCACTGGCTCCCTCAGTCCAGGTGTCAGCGCGCCGCCGCCTCCCTCTCCTGCTCCCCAGCCGACCGAGGCAGGGCAAGGACGGAGGTGCGGATCGCGGGTGTGGCTCAGGGGCGCAAGGCGCGGGATCGAGCGCAGAGCCCGGGCTGCCCGCAGGCCGCTGGGCCAGGTCGCAGCTCCGGAACCCGCGGCCGCGCGCCCCTCCCCCACCCCTCCCCCTCCAGGGCACGCAGAGCCGGCGCCGCGTCCCGGGAGACCCGCGGCCCGGGGACCGCGAAGCTCTGCCTGCGCGGCCGCAAGCAACCCTCGGCGGGGCGGGGCGGGGCGGTGTCGGGCCCGAGCGCCGCGCGGACTCACTTTTTTGGATGTTTCTCTCTTTTCGGCCTCCGCTTTCGGGCCTGAATGGCCAGCACTGAGGAGAGAGAAGACACATTAACGGTCGGGTCGGCCGCCTGCGGGCCGCGAGGCGGGGCAGGGGCCGCGCGCGCCGCTCACCTTTCCTGGAGCTCATTCCGACTCGGGGCGGACGGGCGGGGGCGGGGGGCTCCGCGGCGGAGGCTGCGGCGACGCGACAACCAGCCGCACAGGGATGCAGCCTCCACTCGCTCGCCGGCAGAGGAGGCGTGAACCGCGCCTGCGCCGCCGCGGCCGCTCCCGCGGGGACCAATGGGACCCGCCCCCGCGGCCCCGCCCCGCGGCCCCGCCCCCTCCGCACCTCCCGCGTGGAGGGGTCGGGACCCTGGCCGCGCCCTTAGCAGCGGCGGCTCAGAGGCCCCCCTGTGTGGAAAGGCGGCCGCGTACCCACGGCCTCCCGCGCTCGGCCTCCCACAGCCCGCCTCCGCCTTCTCGGTTCTGCGGCCGCCGCGGGTCCAGTCGCACGACCCTTCTTCCCAGCCACGCCTCGCTCCGCACCCGGGCCGGTCGTTCTGCAGCCTCTCCGTGCGCCCTTCCGTGGCCTGCGCCTTCGCGGGTCCCGCACCACCTCTCTTCCCACGGCCTCTTCGCTCCGTTTGCGCCTCTACATCCTTGCATCCCCATGAGCACAGCTTCCTCCCCTTTTGGCGAGCGTGGAAAGGGCACGAGACCAAGAGCTGGAGAACCTGGGTCCTTGAGTGTGTGACCTTGGAGAAGTGATTTCCCTGTTCCCCACAGGACTTTGTGAGGTTAATGAAGGAAAAGCTGCTCATACTTTGAAAGTTTGGCGCATGAAGCCCACTTTTCCAAATACCATGAGATGAGAGCTTAAAACAGGGATTATGCCAAGCAGTCCTTTTTTTCCTTCCTCCTACAATGGGGAAATTGAACCCTAAATAGGTCAAACAGTTCTACCAGTCCTTATCCCTATTCAGACCTGGCTGGTTTCTTTTTCTTTCCATCTTCCCAGGCTACCTAAGATGTGAATCAAGCTGACTGGCACATCGTTTATCACCTCAGTTTTCTCTTGTCCAAAGTGTTTTTGAAAGATACTGGTCCTGAGCATTCAGTCCTTCTTTGGTTACAATTGTATCCTTGAGTCTTACTCTAAAGATGTTCCAGCAAGCAGGGAAAGGCCGCTTTGAGTTTGAAGAGACTTTACTTCCCCCATTTTTTAAAAAAAAAAAAATATGAAAGATACGAGAAAAAAAATGCAGTGATCGGCACTATTAGCCCACATTCATTAGTTTTTTTAAAAAAAAAATAAAACATTTCTCCCCGTTTGCTCTCTCCGTGTGTGCAAGGGTTATTTTGCACAGTCATTCAGTAGTTTGTAGACTCTATTACACCCGACCCCTAAACATTTCATTGGCTATTTATTAGGAACAAAGATATTTTCCTATATAAAGACTGTCATCACTGAGAGAAAATCCAATACTATCCATGTGTAATTTACAAGCCATTGTTCCCATTTCTGAAATACTCCAATAAAATCTATTTATTGGAATCTAATCCAATGTCGTCAGTTGTTGTTAGCACCCGTCCTTTTTTTTTTTTAACCTAATCTTTGGGGCCCTACCCAGGTTCATTTCTCGGATGCCAGATAAAGTAAAATCTCTACTTGAGACATTTTTTAAGACTGGGTTTCACAATGTCTCAAAGGCTGACCTTGAGTTTGTCTATCTGCACATAAAGGCCTTGGCTTCTCAAGTACAAGGAAGACAGGCATGAACCATAGACAGTGACCATTGTGAAGACTCTAGTTCTGTTTTGCCGAATGTTCCCCAGTTTGGATTTTGTTTTCCTGCTATTACTGTCAAGTTCAATCATTTGTCAAGTACACTGTACACATAAATGGCGTGTGTCTGTCTCAGTACATAAGGCTAAGATATCAGTTTACTCCATTATGGATGATACAATCTATCATTTCTCCAGAAAAGAGATAATTTTCCATTTTGTATTAAAAAATAATCTGTATTAAAATATATATATATATTTTAGCCCGGCAGTGGTGGTGCACACCTTTAATCCCAGTACTCAGGAGGCAGAGACAGGCGGATCTCTATGAGTTCAAGACCAGCCTGGTCTACAGAGCAAGTGCCAGGGCCGGCTCTAAAGCTACACAGAGAACCCTGTCTCGAAAAACAAAAGCAAAAAAGTCTATATTGTAAAGTGTGAATGGAAAGGACTTGCATAGACATTCCTTCAAAGATATGGAGCCAACAAGTGCATAACAAGATGTGCAAAACCATTCATCATTACAGACGTGTAAAGCAAGACAAAATGAGATCCCACTTCACACCTCTCACGACCACATTATTTAAAATAGAAAATACAAAGTCAAGCATGGTGGTGCACACCTTTGATCGAAGCACTAAGGAGACTAAGTAGGGGTGCTGCTTAACAGCCTAGGCTACCCAGAACATAACAGATCAGCCTCAGCCATATAACATGGTCCTAACTCAGAAAAACAGAAAGGGGGGGGGCTAGGATGTTTATTGTGTTTATTATGGGGCCCTATCCAGGTTCACTTCCCAGATACCAGAAAAAGGAAAGAAAAAAATACATATAAATGAGCATTCTGGATCTCTTGCGTATTGGAAACACTGAAATCTTTGTCAGCTGCTAGTGGAACTACAAAATGGTGTATTCACTATGGAAAACTTTGTCAGGTTCTCAAAAACTAATCATAGAATTGCCAACAATCCCATCCACAGGTGCATTTCCACAAAA
Source organism: Chionomys nivalis (assembly GCF_950005125.1). Lineage (NCBI taxonomy): Eukaryota > Metazoa > Chordata > Mammalia > Rodentia > Cricetidae > Chionomys > Chionomys nivalis. The sequence continues at coordinate 16,140,586 of NC_080111.1, read as the reverse complement.
GTTAAAAAACAGATGATTTTTGACACAGGCCTATGAAGCCAACACTCAGGGGGCAAAGGTAAACAAATGAGTTCAAGGCCTGCCTAGGTTCTAAACCAGCGAGGGCTATTTGACAATTTCCTGAATTAAAAAAAAAAGTCAAATAATCTTTGGACATGAAAGTTAATATCTACAGTATAACAATGACCAAAACATGTAAAGTGCTGGGTGTGGGGGCAAATGCCTGTAATACAAGCACTCAGTAGGAAGAGGCAAGATAACAGTCACAAGTTCCAAACAAGCCAGAACTGCTGTATTGCTGTGAAGAGACCTGTGACCAGTGCAACTCTTACAAAGGAAAGCATTTAACTGGGCACTTGCAGTTTCAGAGGTTTAGTCTATTACTGTCATGGCAGAGAGCATGGCAACACATATGTAACAGGAGCAAGGCAGAGAGAAAGAGAGACCTAGGTCTGGCACATGACATGGGCACTTCATGTCATGTGCCTCAAAAGCCCACCCCAGCAACATACTTCCTCTAACAAACACATCCTTCTAAACCTTCCAAAGAATTCTACCTTCCATTGATTAAGCATTCCAGTATATGAGCCTATAGGGGCCATTCTCTCTCTCTTTTTGTTTTTCTTTCGAGACAGGGTTTCTCTGTATAACAGTCCTGGCTGTCATGGAACTCACTCTGTAGACCAGGCTGGCCTTGAACTCAAAGATCCACCTGCCTCTGCCTTGAGAGTTGGAATTAAAGGCATAAACCACCACTACCCCGGGCATAATTATTCCAATCATCACAATCCACTCCCTGGCGCCCATGGACTTGTAGCCATATCACGCAAAAACGTATTCAGTTCTTCAAAAGTCCCCATAGTCTAGCATGGTCACAACACTGTTGACATATCCAAAGTTTTCTGAGATTCATGAGAATCTCGTAACCCCCTGCAAAATCAGAATGAAAAAGCAAATCACTTACTTCCAACACACCAATGAGCGGGATGTATGTTACCATTCTAAAGGCAAGAAAAAGGAACATAATGAGGAAAAACTGAACCAAAGCAAGACTGAAAACTAACGGGGCAAACTCCAAACTCTGCATCTCCATGTCTGATGCCAAAACACTCTAGAGATCTCCAGTTCCTCTCAGCTTTGTTGACTGTAACACACTTCTCTCTCTTGGGCTGGCCCACCTCTGGTCTACATCTCTCCTTACCACTCTTGCTTCACAAAACCTTTGGGTCTCCAACAAAATCTAGGCTTCATCTTCACAGTTTACCCAGTGGCCTTTCTGGGCCTCCAGGCAGAGACATACGCCTGTCCTCAGAAGCTTTTCTTAGCCCCAAAGGGAGATTACACAAACCCTTTTTCTTTTTCGTATGCTTGACTCTAAAAGAGGAACCATGTGATCAAAGCTGCTAGATTATCTCTTAGCTGGAACTGGAACTTGGCCCCCTTATTCGAGTACAATCGCATCAGCTGTTGGTGGTTTCCTACCCTGCTTAAGCTTTTCTTTTATCCCTTTTCACAGGTTGGAGTTTACCTGGGTGAGGTCCTGCCCTGAGATCACCACTCCCTTTATTCCATTTAGCACCAGCTTTTCTTCAAACGCCTTATCTGCTTGAGTACAGGATTTGTCTACAACATCATCTTCACTGGTCTTCTTTTTCTCATCAAACTGTATATTTTCTGTTTCTCTTTGCCCAGCTTATCTTTCCATGGTAGACCTGCATAAGGGTGACCACTAATAATAACTTGACAGTGTCAATTCTAAGGCTGTCTTGTAGTGTTCTTTGAACAGTATCCTGTTTGTTATTTAGAGCTTCTTTCTGGCTCACCCTCATGCAAACGGGCATATATCTTCTAATAATCTGTCCTGACCCTTTAAGAGACAAGCCCCACCCACTCCCCCTTTTGCCTAGGCAAACAGATCTTCCTTCCACTTCCAGCCTGAGAGCTCTTTCTCTGTCCAGTCTCTCTTCAGAAGAGGTGGCTGTGGCCTCCTCTCTTCTCCCTTCCTCTCCATCTCCTCTCTCCCCCTCTGTCTCTGTCTCTCTGTCTCTCTGTCTCTCTCTCTCCCCCTTCCCAGCATCTGTTTCCTGAAGCTCCATGGCATCTCTCTGACTCCATCTTTCTTCCTCCCAGCATTCAGTTTAGTTTTCCCTGCCTGTTTTAGCTCAGCCTTATCAACAGGCCGAGGCAGTTTCTTTTTTCATTAACCAATAAAAGCAACACATAGACAGAAGGACCTCCCATATCACCAGTATATGTCTGAAGTGTGCAATTTGCTTTTTGCTTTTGATTTTACAGCTAAGAGATTATATGACTCTCAGAAAACTTTGAACTTTAGACTTTTAAATAAGCTTGAGATATTGATAGACAATAGGGACATTTGAATTTGGACTGAATTCATGAATGCATTATGGCTATAAGCCTTTGGGGGTCAGGGAGTAGAATGTAGTTATTTTAAAGAAAATGACCCCGAAGGGATTGGCACTATTAGGAAATGTGGCTTTGTTGGAGTGGGTGTGGCCTTGTTGGAGGAAGTGTGTTACTGTGGAAGTGGTCTTTGGGGTCTCATATATGCTCAAGCCACACCCAGTGTCCCAGGCTACTTCCTTTTGCTTACTGGGCAAAATGTAGGAATCTCAGTTCCTTCTCCAGCACCATGTCTGCCTGTAAACACCATGTCCCACCAAGGTAATAATGGGTTGAACCTCTAAACTGTAAGGCACCCAATTAAAAGTTTACCTTTATAAGAGTTGCTGTGGTCATGGTGTCTCTTCACATCAACAGAAACCCTAACCAAGACACCACCTCTCCAGTCCTCTTCAGAATGACATTTTAAGGGAAAAAAATTAGGAGTGTTTCACTATGCAGCCCTAGTTCACCTGGAATTCCTTATGTAGATCAAGCCGCCCTCAAACTCAACCGAAGTTTGCCTATCTTTACGTACAGAATGCTGGAATTACAAATGTATGCCATCACACGCAGACAGAGGGAAAGTTTTTTCTAAGTATGTTTTGTACTACATTTATTGATACATACATCAAGTTAGTACAATGCATATAGTTAAGAATGAATAGCCAGTCGGTGGTGGCACATGCCTTTAATTCTAGCACTCAAGAGGCAGAGTTGAGAAGATTTCTGAGTTTGAGGCCAGACTGCCTTAATTATAGAATTTCAGTATAGCCAAGGCTACAAAGAAGAACCTGGTTTTGAAAAACAAACAAACAAAAAGAATGAGGCTGGGCGGTGGTGGCGCACGCCTTTAATCCCAGCACTTGGGAGGCAGAGGCAGGCGGATCTCTGTGAGTTCGAGACTAGCCTGGTCTACAAGAGCTAGTTCCAGGACAGGCTCCAAAACCACAGAGAAACCCTGTCTCGAAAAACCAAAAAAAAAAAAAAAAAAAAAAAAAAAAAAAGAATGGATGGAAATTATTCATTTTAGAATGTGAAACTCAGGACACCTACGTATTATTGAAGTTCAGGACATAAGCAGGTCTCTTTCCCCTAGTCCACCACAGTGAAATTCAAGACATTTACCAAATTTAATAGAAAATGAAAAGAATATTGTAAAACCATTTACATTCTGATATTTCCAAGTGGAGTAATTAAATCATAATGTATACTGAAAGGTATTTGCAATGTGATGGACTTGAAAAGACTTGAGGGTTCACCTAGGAGCCGCAGTGTATGAGAATACTTCTAATTTCTAGGAAGACCTTTTCATCTTTAGTGCATGATTTCTACTGAGAATCTTATGCCTGTTTTTTGTTCATTTGTTTGCTTTGTTTCTCGAGACTGTTGCGGAATATCACTTTAACTGTGTAAAGACATGTTACATGTGTTTTTGCTGCATTTATTTATTTTTTATTTATTTTATTTTATTTTTGTTTTTGTTTTTCGAGACAAGGTTTCTCTGTGGCTTTGGAGCCTGTCCTGGAACTAACTCTTGTAGACCAGGCTGGCCTCGAACTCCCAGAGATCTGCCTGCCTCTGCCTCCCGAGTGCTGGGATTAAAGGCGTGCGCCACCATCGCCCTGCTTGCATTTATTTAGATATGTAAAGATGTGTTACATTTGTTTTACCTTGCCAGTCAAAGGCCCCTGATTCTTCTCAAGAAAAAGTTGAATGGCCCATAGCTAGGTAGAGGAGGGATAGGTGTGGCTGGCGGACGGAGAGAAGAAGTAAGAGGGATCTAGGAGGGGTGAGAACAAGGAGAAAGAGAAAGAGACACCTGGGACCAGTCAGCCAGGCAGTCACCAGCCAGTCAAACATAGAGGAAGCACAAAAAGTGAAAACAGAGAATGCAAGGAAAAAAGCCCAAGGCAAAACACAGAAAAACAGGTTAAATTCAGTTATAAGAGTTAGTGGGACAAGCACAAGATAAGGCTGAGCATTCATAACTATAAGTGTCCGTGTCATGATTTGGGGGCTGGTGGTCCGAGAAAGCCTGCTAGAGAGACAGGGTTTCTCTGTGGCCTTGGCTTTCCTGGAACTATTACTTCACTGGGGAGAATTTCCCAGTAATGCCTACACCATATGAGCAGCAGTGTGACAGACAGATGTCAGTGTGGAGACAGCAGCAGCAGACCACTAATTCTCACGCTGCTTCTCCCTCTAGCAACTCAAGAAGGCTGGAATAAGACGTTTGTGCCTTAGTTTCTTAACCTATTGGCTGCAAACAGCACTGTTATCTACCTGTAAATCTGATAATGAATCAATTCATATGTACACTAAAAACTCCCCTTGAAGAACACTGGGTGTGGTGATACTGACCTATAACCCAGCACTCGGGAGGACTGAGGCAGAGAGATAAGTACTTTCTCGGCTAGCTTGGTGTGCACATCAAACCAATGAACCAACCAACCAACTTTCACAACAACAAAAACTTGGGAAAGTATCTAATCATGTTTGCTGTGAATGTTTAATCAGTGCATACAAAGCTTTCAGGGTGTGTCTATGCATTCAGTAACCATCAGCTAATCTTATACAGTTTTGCATAGGCATTATGGGATGTATCTATTCCTACATACATCTCTTCCAAATTTATTATTTTAAACAACAAATATTTAAGGTTCAGTGTAGAGCTCAAAGGTTGAATGTGTGCAAGACCCTTGGTTTGAACCCCAGTAACACACACAGACCCCCACCCCCCAAAAATCCTAAAAATAAAACAGTAAACAATTTATCATCTCACAGATTCTGTGGTCTGGGAGTGCAGGACAGCTCAGCTGATGAGAAGAGATGTCGCTGGGGGCTACAGTCTTCTAAACTTGACAGAGGCTGGGAACTCTGTTCCTAAGATGGCTCATTCACATGACTGTGAATAGACTTCAGACCCTAACAGGCTCTGTCTCCTTCTCACAACCTAGATCTCTCCATAGGGCTGCTGAACTGGTTGACTTTCCCCATAGTGAGTGACCCAAGAGGGAACAAGGAAGAAAGAAACTACAATGCCTTTTATGACCTACCCTCAGAAGTCACAATCCATTACTTCTGCCACATTCTATACATCAGAAGCAATACAGTGTGCTCAAAAGAAGAGCAAAACAAAACTTCTGCTTCTTTTTTGGGTGCTGGGGATTGAGTCTAAGGCCTTAAAAATACTAGGCAAGCAGTCTACTACTCAACTTTCTTCCTAGTCCACCCCACCCTACTCCCCTTTTGTTAACCAACAAGGTCTCTCAGAGGTTGTTCTCAATATTGTTATGTAACCAAAGCTGACTTTAACTCCCAATAATCTTCTCCTTCCCAAGTGCTTGGCACTACAGGTACACCCATCATGCCTGGTTCCCCTGACTCACAGTGGGTCACAGGTCGACCTTTAACTCACAGTAATTCTCCTGCAGAATGGAACATGACACCTCCCAAGAAGAAGAAGAAAAAAAGATTTATTCCCTCACAGACTCAAAGGCTAGCAGTCCAAACAACATATACTGGTCGTGACAAGGGACCTCCTAGCTGAATCCCACCATGGTATAAGCATGTACATTTTCTTGCACTTGAAGAGCTTCAAACTCACAGAAATCCTCCTGCCTTTAACATTTTAACTTAACCAACCAGGTCAGTGTCTGAGTCTGACTTTTGGATGGAGCTTTGTCGGCCCATTCAGACTTTCCTTTAAATCACTGACCACAAGAAGTTAAGACTTAGAATTTATGAAATTATGTGTGAATTTATAGATTTTTGTCTAGTAGAGGTACAAGTAATTTCTGCCTGGTAGAAAGTAACATCAAAAGTTCTGGCTACTGTCGTATTCCATATATATCTAGCACTCAGGAGGCAGAGGCAGGCAGACTTCTATGAGCTGGAGGTCAGTTAGGGGTCCACAGTGAGACCATCTCGAACAAAATTTAAGTGAATTGTATGGGTATAACCTTTTGGAATTTGTTCTGTTCACACAAAATAATTCTCTAGAAATTCATGCAGTTGAAAAATAAACTATTTTTTCTTGAAATTTTTTTTCTAGACTGGGCACAGTGGTACATGCCTGATTTTCTACTCAGAAGGCTAAGTAGGCCCATGGTTGAAGGCCAATCTGGGCTATATATCAAGGCAACTTTTGAAGGGGTGGGGGAAAAGAAGGAAGAAGAAGAGGAGAAAGGAGGGAGGAGAGAGTGGGAAAAGACAGGCAAAAGGGGTTAGAGAAAGGAGGGAGGAAAGAAGGAGGGAGGGAGGAGAAAACCTAAAGGTACGATCTCCTTTTCAAGGACAATAGCCAGTTTGAACCAGTATCATCATTCCCTCTTTAATAAATTGACATTTCTGTGAGCCATATTTTAAACTTTCTGAAAACAACATTTTGTCATAATGACTTGGTCTGTTCAGGAATTTTATAGCTTGGCTCAGTTTCTTATTATTATTAATGAAACTTGTACCTGACCAGCAAAGACCAGATCACCTTTTCTCCTCCTAGTCACTGGAGAGAGCCCTCAGTATTTTTGTAAGATTTTGGGGTAAGTTAAAAAGGAAGTTTAAAATACATATGCACAGGCTCTGTTTTTATTTTTAAAGCAGTGCATCCAATAGTATGTCAACACAGATATTTGTGAGTATTGGGAAGCCCCACGTGTCCGAGATCTTGCAGTTCTGCTCCTAATGAAAAGCAGGTGTCATGATGGAGACCAGCGTTCAGGAAAGGGTGGAAGGAACAGACTCTTCCCAATATAACCTTTCTGAAATTATCAGAAAAACTTCACTAACAACAAATCGCTGACATCCAGGGCCTAAAGAGGGGCTCAGCATTTAACAGTACTGGAGGATTGGAGTTTGCTTTCTAGCTCCTCCACTGCACATCTCACAACTACTGTGACTCTGTCTCCAAGGGAATCTGACGTCTTCCCTGACCATCATAAGCACCTACACGTATGAACATACCCACACACAGATATATAATTGAAAATAAAATAAAAATAAATCTTGAAAGAAAAACAAGCCAAATGTGTATTATATAAATATGTATAGAAGAAATAAATGTCTCTAATCTATAGATCTATCTATCTATCTATCTATCTAGATAATCTATCTATATATTTATTTATATAAATGTATATACCTATATCTAGATAGATAGATATAGATAGATAGATGATAGATAGATAGATAGATAGATAGATGGATGGATAGATAGATAGACAGATATGTGTTTGTCTCATAAAACTCCCATGTTATCATTATTTAGATTCTACATTATCCATATTTGGTGAGTCTTGTTTAATCTGTTACCTATAATCTCCTCCAACTTGGTAAATCATAGACATGATAGGATTTCATTTTTTGATCACTTGGGACCTCCTTTGTTTTGGTTTTGATAGACCTTACTCTGTAACTCAGTCTGGCTAACAATATGCACCACTGCACCTGATTTTGTCTAAGAATTTTAATAATTTTGTTTCGTTTATTTTGTTTTTCTTTTGTCTTACAAAAGGTATGAAGCAGGGATCCAAATTCATGATTTTCACGGAAACATCATCAAAGAAAAAAGTAGGTGAAAGTTGTTAAAGACATCAGTAAGGAGAACTTTATTCAAGGGAATGTTGTAGAGTTTTTAGTAGGGGAAAATGCTGTGGGAAAATGCTCTTGTATGCTGTAAAGATTTGTCACTCATATTGGTTTAATAAGATGCTGATTGGCCAGTAGAAAGGCAGGAAGTATAGGCAAGGCAACCAGACTAGGAGAATTCTGGGAAGAGGAAAGTTAGAGACATAGTCGTCATCCAGAAACTGAGGAAACAAATGAGAATATCTTACTAAGAAAAAGCACCAAACCACATAGCTAAACATAGACAAGAATTGTGGGTTAATTTAGCTTGTAAGATCTAGTTAATAATAAGCATGAGCTAATAGGTTAAACAGTTTATAATTAATATGAGTCTCTGAACGGCTGTGGTACCAAAACTTCCTTCTACAGGAGAGGTTGGACTGAACTTTGAATTCAGTTACTTACAGGAGATATTTCAAGCTGGTGTGGTGATACATAACTCTATCCCCAGGATTTGGGAAGCTGAGGCTGGAGCATTAGGAATTGATACCAGCCTGGACTACACAGTGAATCCTGCTATAGAGGGGGTCGTATGTGCGATGCAAAGCCAGGAAACAGAATAGGCAGTCAAAGGATAGGAAATTGATCAGAGAAACTACCAAAAATAAGTATCTGACCAAACTGACTTTACAGGCTTCTTGCTGAAGCAGGCCAGGGAGGTCAGATAACATCTCAGAGTGATGAGACTCATGAAAAAAGCAATTCTTTCTAATAGGGCATCCACTTGTTCCTAAAAATAGGGGATGCAGATCCAACAAGGATTAGCATTGAGTGCTGAGGGCTAGAGGACTCACATGTTCCTGCTTAGTGTTAGTCCAAGACACAATGGGCTGGGAATGTGGTTCACTTGGTAGAATGATTGCCTAGCATTCATGAAGCACTGGGTTCAATTCCTAGCACTGCATAGACTAAGTGTGGTGGTATTTACCTGTAATCTCAGCACTGGAGAAGCAGGGCAGAAAGACTGGAGACCAAGATCATTCACACCCATGTAGCAAGTTCAAGGCCAGCTTGGGCTATTGGATGATACCCCTCCTAACAGAAGACAGTATGAGAAATGGAGAGAGAATAATACTACCTCATCATTTCCCAGCACACATTCAAAGCACTGAGGACAGCGTTGACCCTTTGTAGAGCTCAGGCGGAAAGGAATCGGAGAGAACGGGAGGCGCTCACTCTGGCCCCAGATGACTACAACTTGTGCCAAGTTGACAAAAGACAAACAAAATAAAACAAAATACCACTCACATGAACAGAAACAGCACCGAAGACAAACTGTCCATGTTACTTTATGAGGCAGGTAGTCATACCAAGCCACGAACAGGTCAGTTTGTCAAATTTGGAGTGTGTTACTTACTTCCTACTTCCTAAGACAATTTATTACACCTCTAACATTCTTCCTTGATTCCAATTCACCTCTCAGTGCTTTGGTTGGGTCATGTTGTTCCTTTTTGCTTTAATGTTATATGACACCATGGTTTCTTTAAATTACAAATGTTAGCCCAGAATAGTGGTGAACATACACGGAGTCTGAGGCATGTGTTCGACACTAGTTTAGGCTACATAGCTAGATAGCTAGATAGCTAGAGATAGATAGATAGATAGATAGATAGATAGATAGATAGATAGATAGATATAGGTGATTGATAGGTAGGTGGGTGGGTGGGTGGATGGACAGAAAGATAGATTAGATAGATAGATAGATAGATAGATAGATAGATAGATAGATAGATGATAGATAGAAGATTGATAGGTGGGTGGGTAGATGGATGGATAGAAAGATAGATATATAGATATGTAAAATGTTAGATTTTTATTTATTGAATGTATACTCTATATATACATTTACTCTTTTTTTTTTTTTTTTTTTTTTTTTTTTTTTTTTTTTTTTGGTTTTTCGAGACAGGGTTTCTCTGTGGTTTTGGAGCCTGTCCTGGAACTAGCTCTTGTAGACCAGGCTGGTCTCGAACTCACAGAGATCCGCCTGCCTCTGCCTCCCGAGTGCTGGGATTAAAGGCGTGTGCCACCACCGCCCGGCTAAATCTTGTTTTGTAGTCCAACTCCCAATCTTCCCGACTCAGCCTTCCCTCTAATGGGACTACACTCACGTGCAGTTTTTCCTCTTTTGCTATGGTGTGAGGACCTGAATTTGCTAACTCCACTCTAAAGAAGGTGCTTATGCCATCTGATGAGCTGGGGGCGGGGGCGGATTTAAGCTTTGGAAATGTGCAGCGATAGCAGGAACTTGAAAGGACACCCTGAAAATAGCCAATTAAGGAACTAGGGAGCAGGGCCATAAAATTTAACGAGGTCCAGACGTTCCCGGGAGGCGTCCCGTCCTTGAAGATACCTTGTCAGTTATTTATTTATGATTCTGTTAGGTTTCGCGCCCAAAAACTGACCAATGGTTTCAGAAACTACCTTACCCTATGCTGTCCTTATCCAATCCCGAGACAACAGGACATGAATGCCCCTGATTATGGCGTCTCCCTTTTAAAAGCTCTACCCTCCCAGGGCTCCCTGCCACACTTTCTGCATCCACCATGTTGGGGTGCTGGAAAGATGTTGGTCCAAATTTGAGTTTAAATATTAAAAAACCCTTATGTAATTTGCATCAGAAATCCGACTCTGTGAATTTATCTGGGGACCAGAAACTTGGGTATAACAATGGCATCATGCTACTTTATCAAGACAAGACATTATATATAAAATGATATTTATGTTTTATGAATATAGCTTGCCTGAAGACCAGAAGGTAAAACTAAGCCACTAGAGACAGACGGTGGTGACACACACTAATCCCAGCACTCGGGAGACAAAGGCACAGAGATCTCTGTGAGTTCAAGGCCACCCTGGGCTACACAAGATCAATGCAGAAAGAGATTCAGGTAGTGGTGGCTCACACCTTTAATCCCAGCACTAGAGAGAAATATAAACTGGGATGAGACAGGAACTCATGCTGTTTCAGTTTGAGGATTTCATAGAGGTAAGAACTCTCTAGTGGCCTGGCTGCCTTGCTTTTCTGATCTTCAGGTTGAACCCCAATATCTGTCTCTGGGTTTTTATTATGCTACAACTATATGCTTTTTATACATTTGTACTATTTATTTTTAAATTAAATGTGTGTGTGTGCACATGCTCACGTTCATGATTTTACTTGCCATGCCTTACATTTGGCAATCAGGAGACACCTACAGGAACTGGTTCTCTCCTTCCACCGTGTGGGTCTGAAGAATCAAACTCCAGTCATCAAGTTTGGTGGCAAGTGTCTTTACCTACAGAAGCACCTGGCTAAACCTAAAACCTTAATTTTCTCACCACCTCATCAAGCTGTGCATTCTTCTCCCAGGGCTTCTGCCTCACTCTTCGTGGCTCATGCTCTCGTGTGATTCTCATGTCAGCGGGGAGGGCACCTTTCCTCCTACCCACTTCCTCCGTTACTTGTTGAATTTTCCTCATGCATTTATCATGATTCAAAACTATGTATTTGTGACATAATTTACCAGGAAACTGTATTTGGTCTTTTTCAACTCTGGCACAGTGTTCCTATAAACTATGAATTTCCTAAATGACAAGAAACAGCTATTGGGGGCTGGGGAGATGGCTCAGTTGTTAAGAGCACTAGCTGTTCTTCCGGAGGATCCGGATTCAGTTTCCAGTACCCACTTGATAGTACACAGCTGCCTTCAACTCCACTTTCAGAGGCTCTGTCTCCCTCATCTGGCCTCCATGGGCACTGCACACATGTGAAGCACAGATATCCGTGCAGGCAAAACACTTACAGACATGAATGAAAAACAAATAAAAAGATAGTTATTCAGAATAAGGCTCTTGCCGGGCGGTGGTGGCCCACGCCTTTAATTCCAGCACTTGGGAGGCAGAGGCAGGCGGATCTCTGTGAGTTCGAGACCAGCCTGGTCTACAAGAGCTAGTTCAAGGACAGGCTCCAAAACCACAGAGAAACCCTGTCTCGAAAAACCAAAAAAAAAAAAAAACAGAATAAGGCTCTTCTGGGTTCTTAGACAACCACAGCATTTGGGCTTGTTGTCAGGGAAACCAGCCAGGGTTGGAGTGGAGGGCTGGAGTTTTAGACTGTCTTCACTCAAGAAGGGCTGACTTAACCCAACATCATTAATTTAATCATCCATGCCCCTGTGACAGAACTGCTGTGGGACTCGGTGACGACACTGAAGGGCCGATCTGCCTGGAAATTCTATTCTTCCGCTCCCTGTAACTTCACTGAAGCATCTCTTCAGGCCGGCTGTCCTTGAAGCACGTCCTGTGTAATAAACCTGTGCTGTGCTTCCTGCACACTTTTCGTCCGAGGGTGGGAGTCGTAGGAATTCCTGAATGAAAACAAGTTGGTAAGAAGTAAGAAAGCTGGGCTCGTGGTGCTGTTGGAATACGAGCAGTCAGTGTTGGCACCAGCTCTCTGTGGACAGAGTTAGAATTAGAATTATACTGTAGGATTCTGGGGAAGTCAGAGCTTGGTTGGTGTGGGTTTCTAACAAGAACTTGAAGGCAACGTTTGACAAAGGTACTGACTTTCCACTTAGGTCTAATTAACTAAATCGGGATCAACCCTTGGCATCTCTGTCTCCATTTTGCATCTGCTCACCTTGTTCTTAGTCACCCTCCCAACAGATCTGAAGAATAAACATCTTGTGTGAACAGTGTTATCTTCTCCTTGGGTAGCAATGACCCTTATCAGGACAGGGTCCTGATATAATGACCAGTCCTGAGATAATGATAAACCAAACCACAGTTTGACCAAGACTCCTTAATTAGGCATACCCCCTTCCCATCCCCTCCTTGGACAATATGAGTGTGAGTCAGCCTTCCCCTCCAAGGTGAAGGTGACATGCTTAATCTTCTGTCTCCTCAGTAAGGTTATATGATTAAACTCCTGTCCTTCCTCTCCACTATTAGTTTTCATTTTGATTTCTGGGCCAAGTGGTGGCTGGACATAATTTTTTTGGGAGCTCTTGCGATGCCCCACTTGTTAGGTAGCATTACTCTGACCCTTCCAGCTGGGCCGGCAGCCTACCGGGATTCAGGCAAACATCCAGCCAGCCCAGAGGCTCTGCGACCAACCAACGCACATTGCTAAGTCATGCTGGCTGCCTAAGGCTCTGTAGGTGAGTACTTTTCCTGCTTCTTCTCTTTTCTCGTTCTCTGTCTCTCTCTCTCTTATCTTCCCCTCTCTCCCTTCTCCCTTCCTTTTCCCATTCCCTTCCCCTCGCCCGATAAAGTTCCTCAGGTGAGCTCCTCCGCTAATTAGTCCTTTCTCCACTCCCTCCCAGTTGGCCACACTTCCTCCCCCTTACCCGTCTCTTCCTAATAAACTCCCACGTGTGTTAGTTGAGTTCTGTGATTCATTCCTCACCACTGCAGCTCCAGCCTACCAACGACACCAGCGTACACCAGTGTACTCTCAGAGTGCATCAGAGGGATCCCCCCTCCAGCGGAGGACTGAACCCAAGGGCCAGGGCTTTGTGCTTGCTAGGCAAGCTCTACCCCATCTTTTTTTCTTTTTCTTTCTTCTGGGGGGTTGGGGTGGGGGTTTCAAGACAGGGTTTCTCTGTGGTTTTGGAGCCTGTCCTGGAACTAGCTCTTGTAGACCAGGCTGGCCTCCAACTCACAGAGATCTGCCTGCCTCTGCCTCCCAAGTGCTAGGATTAAAGGCCCATCCTACCACTGCCTGGCTTTTTTTAACTTTTCTTTTTTTTCAGAGGGTTCTTAAGTGTTAGAATTGTTGGCTCTAAATCTTTTCCTTATGAGTTTGAATATGTCACTGGGTGCTGACCAACACTTGGTGTTGAGATTTCTAAATCAATCTGCTTTGGGTACCTTGTAAGTACCTTTCATTTTCTACTGCTGGAAGATCTTAGGTTGAAATCTCACACGGGCTCTTTAATCAGACCCTTCTGATACTTGATGTGTTATAAACATATATTGTCATAAACATGAAATTTGAGGAAATTTTGTTTTATTATTTCCCCACTCTTATGTTCTCCATATATAAGAGAATATATATGTTGTCTTTTCTGCTGTCTTGATGCTGAGAGGCTTCCTGCCCTCAGCTGACTGTTCTCTAGATAATCTCTCTATGTACTTGGCAGTAAGCCCCTCTCACTGAAGACCTTTTGTCTAATACATGCACTATTTTCTGGGTATGCTAATTAGGATAAACTGGACATTTCTTCATGATTGCCTATGAGGTCCTGTTATTTTTGTGCTCATCTTGGTCCTCCACTTCCTGCTGCTTTTCTTCCTTCTGTCTGGTGTGCCTTGATACTCGGGCTGTTGTGTGGCTAAACTTTTATGGTATGGATGCTGCACACATCAACTCACCCCAGATAGGGATCTCACAACAGACCAAAGTAAACATACCACCACAGTCCAACTTAGTGAGCCAATGAGTTTTATTGTAGTCATTTGCAGGAATATGAGTGAGAGGTTATCTACAGGACCAGAAACTCAAAGACAGCTGCATCACAAAAGCCCACCCCAGCATGAGTGACAGCTCACAAAGCTGGGAACCTTGAGCACACTGCTCAGACTGCAGATAGTTCAACAGGTTAAGGTGACTCTATTCTAAAACTCTTACAGGAAGCTTGTCATGTAGAACTAGGGGATAGAATTTATGTTATTAGATTTGGCCATAATTCACTGAGCTATCTTTTTTGCTTGTCAATCATGAATGGTGATCTTTTAATTACTTAATGCTGAGTGTGGGTAACACAAAAATGAGGAACTTTTGTGGATAGTAGGTAGCGTTGTTTTTTAGATACAGGAATTTGACTGGCTTCTCACTTTGAGAAGGCAAGAAATACCATAATTCTGCAATGGAAGAACTAAAGAGTATTTTAAAATATATTATAGAATAAAAAATTCTCTATAACAAAGGCCCTATTCAACAGGGCAAAAACTTAACCAGTGTTTTATCTTAAGGAGCACCCCCACCAACCCTACACAGTGGGGGTTTTCTCCCACACCCCAAACACCTGTTTTCACAGAGTGATCCTTTATTTATCATGGGGAAAAAAGTTACAGTGGCTCTTTTCTGATTCAGGTGGAGAAACAGCAGCAAAAGACTTTGCAGGTGTAATTTTTTTAAGAAGAGAAAAAAGGGGAGATCTGTGTTAGAATGGGCTAGGATGCATATTTTGATTGGACATGTTAATTGGGAGAGCCATGCATGCTCAAGCCAGGCAGAGTCGTATCTGACTCGGGGAAGAAAGTACCCGTATGTAGCCCTCTCGTCTTCCCGTGTCACCTAAGTAATGCCATGCTCCTCATGGAAAAGGAACACGATGTATGCCAGAAACTTGAAAGTGCATGCAGTAAGAAACACACTGAACAAGCCATGACTTAAAGTAGTTCCCTTAATTTTCTTATTGGCAATTCATCTATTATGTAACTATTCCAAGTTATGACAGTAACATCAGGTTGGGGAGTTATAATACACAGCAGAAAGGGCTTGGGAATATGACCGTAAGGACCCGTACCACTAGGAAGCTGGGCAGTGTAAAGAGGGGAGAGGAGGAGGGCTAGGACTCAGAGGTGAGCAAATATAAACAAGATACAGCGATATGGAAACGCCATATGAGGAGCTGGAGAGGGGGCTCGTGGTGAAGGGTGTATACTGCTCTTGAGAGGACCGAGTTTGAATCCTGCAACCTATTGTAAGTAAGGTGGGCCACAACTGCCTGTAACTCCAGCTTCGGTGGATCCAATATCTCTGGCCTCTGAGGGCATAAGCACTCCTGTGCACATACACTCGTATGTATATAATTTAAAATAACAAGGAAAAATGTAAAGGGAAAATGTTTTAATGAAATTTATTATTTTCCATGCTAATATTAATTTTAAAGGATACTTGTAAAATTTAAAAATCTGGAATAATGACTTTAAAAATTATTGAACATGGCCGGGCGGTGGTGGCGCACGCCTTTAATCCCAGCACTCGGGAGGCAGAGGCAGGTGGATCTCTGGAGTTCGAGGCCAGCCTGGTCTACAAGAGCTAGTTCCGGGACGGGCACCAAAGCTACAGAGAAACCCTGTCTCAAAAAACCAAAAAGAAGCCGGGCGGTGGTGGCGCACGCCTTTAATCCCAGCACTTGGGAGGCAGAGGCAGGCGGATCTCTGTGAGTTCGAGTCTACAAGAGCTAGTTCCAGGACAGGCTCCAAAACCACAGAGAAACCCTGTCTCGAAAAACCAAAAAAAAAAAAAAAAAAAAGAAAAAAAAATTATTGAACATGTTGCGAATTTGTGTGTCATCTTTCTTTAATACGGGTACAGTGGGAACTCCTTCAGCCAATAGCCTTTAAGATACCTACCAACTTTGGGCAAAGTCTCATGTATTATAAATGGAGATGAAAAGCGTGCGTGGGTCTCTTGGCTGCTGAATTCGGTTCCAGTTCCCAGCATTCACAGAGGACTGTGGATCGCTACTCTTTCTGTGAGTTTATCCCCAGATAAATAAACCTCTTTTATGCTACATTCTGGGGTATTCTGTTCGCCAACGAATTGGTGCCAATGTGGTCTGAATCCATGCCACTGCTGGGGGTGCCCAGGCCCCCACGACCTTCTCCCAAACCACGCAGCTGAACTACTCCTCTGCGGCAGAACTACCCCTCTGGGCAGCTGTGCAAGGTTTGGCTCGGCTGGGCCACCGTGGTGAATTGGCAATTTCCTGCCTGCACAAGTCCACATAGCTTGGTCCCACCCACTGCTGCCCATGGCCTGCATTGGTCCAGCCTGCTACTGTCGCCTTGCTGATTTCTACAGCTTCTCTGGCAGCCAGGCCAGTTCTGATCAGGCCCAGCTCTGACTCTGGAATAGGGGCTCTAACCATGTACCTGGAGCACAGGCTTGCATTCCCAGTTCAGATCTGTGAATGCCTGAAATGAACTTTGGCCATTAACCTCGTGGCTCTTTACTGCCTGCAAGCTCTGGGTTCCTTGATATTCTGCCCTCAGTATGATATTAAAACTTCACTATGCAGGCCGGGCGGTGGTGGCGCACGCCTTTAATCCCAGCACTCGGGAGGCAGAGGCAGGCGGATCTCTGTGAGTTCGAGGCCAGCCTGGTCTACAAGAGCTAGTTCCAGGACAGGCACCAAAGCTACAGAGAAACCCTGTCTCGAAAAACCAAAAAAAAAAAAAAAAAAAAAAAAAAAAAACTTCACTATGCAGACGTGTTGCTCTTAAGTAATTAACTAAATTTGATAGTATTTCTAAGTCTCAGGTTCTAATCTAGGACATGCCTTAGTGCTGAAACTGCGACACCTGCTGGCCAATCAAGATTATTACACTTACAATAATTTCCTGGAAATTATAGCGGGTTAATTTGATTAATAAATCAATTTGAAAATTGTACACCAACACCAATATAATGCAGACAATATCACCATCCAGGAATTTTTTTTATTTTCGAGACAGGGTTTCTCCGGAGCTTTTTGGTTCCTGTCCTGGAACTAGCTCTTGTAGACCAGGCTGGCCTCGAACTCCCAGAGATCCGCCTGCCTCTGCCTCCCAAGTGCTGGGATTAAAGGTGTGCGCCACCACCGCCCGGCAATATTAAAAAATTTAAAATATTTTATATGCATTGGTGTTTTGTCTGCATGTATGTCTGTGTGTGAGGGTGTTGGATTCCCTGGAGCTGGAGTAACAGACAGTTGTGAGCTGCTTTGTGAGTGCTGGGAATTGAACCTAGGTCTTCTGGAAGAGCAATCAGTGCTCTTAACCTCTGGGCTATCTCTCCAGACCCCAAATTAAACTTCAATACTCAAGATAATTTACCTTTGCACTGGTGACACGTGACAAGAACAAGTGATCTTTCTGAAGTTGATAAGCAAATATGGCAGCCACTAGTCATATTGCTACTGAGCACTGGAAATAGGACAGGCCCAAATTAAGATGTACTGGTTCATTGTTTCTTGTATGTGTTGTGTATGTGTCCTTGTGTTTACACGAGGGTGGCTGCACCTCTGTGGGTGTGCAACTGGAAGCCAAAGTACACATCAGTTGTCCTCATCAGGTGCTCTTGCTGAGCCTAACCTCTCCAATTCTTACTACTTAGTTGCCCAGCTTGCCCTGGGATCCTGTCTGTCTCCCTGAATGCTGGGACTATAAGTAGTGCTACAACTGCTTGGCTTTTACATGTGTTCTAGGGATCTGAGCTCTAGTCCTCATTTTGGCATAGCCCTTTATTCAGTAAGTCGTTTCCCCAGCCCAGCATGCACTTTAATTATAATACACACTAGGTTTTGAGAACGTCATCCAAAAACAACAAAAAAGACAAGGTAAAAATGTTTAGTTCTTTATATCAATTATGAGTTAAAATGACATTTTGGATATGCTGAGCAAATTACATGCAATTAATTTCACTTCTCATGTGGTTACTGGAAAACTCAGTTACACAGCCCCTCTTCTTCAGCTTGGGTTTCAGTTATTTGTAACCAACGGTTATCTGAAAGTCCAGTCCAGTGCAGTAAGATGCTGTGGGAGGAAAGAGCACATGCATCCAAATCTTGTAATATTGTTAAAATTGTTCCATTCTCTTATTTCTAATCTAATTGTGGCCTTATGTTTGGATAAGAAAAAAACCCACTGTGTCTAGGGTCACTGCCATCCAAGGCTCAGGGTCAGGAATCATCCTCCTGCGGGTGGTACTTCATGTGCCTCACATTCCATCTGTCTTGGGGAGAGCCGGCCTAAAGAAATGTATGTTTTTCAGTGGGGTGGTAAATATATACCAGGAATCAAAGGTTACAGTTTCTGATTGTCTCTTTTTACATATTGGTGAGTTCCCATGAGTCTTCAACACAGGTGGAAAAGTCACAACACAAAGCCAGCACTGCATTCTCCAACACCACCATAATATGGTCCCTGTGAGCAGCAGTTCTCAACCTGTGGGTCTCGACCCCTTTGTGGGTTGAATGACCCCTTCGCAGGGTCACATACCAACAGAAATAACAAATTTACATTGCGATTCAGAACAGTAGCAAAATTAGCTATGAAGTCACAATGCAAATTTTATGGTTGGGTGTCACAACATGAGGGATTGTATTAAAGGGTCGCTGCATTATGAGAACCATTGACCTAGAGTCTAGACACTCTCATAGTTTCCAACTGCAGTGAAAGAGGAAGTTTCTATCATTTCTGTTTTGAGACAGGGTCTTTCAATGTGGCCCTGGCTGTGGCTATCCTGGAATGCATTATATAGAGCAGGCTGGCCTGCACCTCAGGCATCCTCTTACCTCTGCCTCCATTATGCCTGGCTAGGGGGAGAAGTTCTTAATTTCAATAGTTCAGATTTTCTGGAGAATACATTTTCAGTACAGAGCAAAGTAACACAGCTTTAAATCTGCTTTGATTAAACCTGTGGATGTTGGTATCTAGTGGGAAGGGTGGACAGAAGGAATAACAGGTGATCCTAGAGGAAGTTGGAAAAGTAGCCTGGAAGCAAGGTGAGTTTAAGGGAGACTCCTAGAGTGAGGTCCCTCCCTCCCTCCCTCCCTCCCTCCCTCCCTCCCTCCCTCCCTCCCTCCCTCCCTCCCTCCCTTTCTCTCTCTTTCCTCCCCCTCCCTTCCTTCTCCTTTTGTTTTCTCCAGATAGTGTTTCTGTGTAATAGCCAGCTCTGGCTATCCTGGAACTCACTCTGTAGACCAGGCTGGCCTCTAACTCAGAGAGCCACCTAACTCTGCCTCCCAAATGCTGGGATTAAAGGTGTGCAATACCATGCCCTGCTGGGGTCTATTTTTCTTTTATTTTTTTGGTTTTCCAAGACAGGGTTTCTCTGTGTAGCCCTGGCTGCCCTGGAACTCCGAGATCTGCCTGCCTCTGCCTCCCAAGTGCTGAAATTTAAGTGAGCTCTATTTCAAGTGGGAGATCCTGAGCCCTCATATCTAATTACAATTGAATCCCACTTGCACAGTGCTGTATTGGAACTCAGTGCACTTGCCTTTAGCCATCAGCATCACAGGTAAGACCTGCCCTGAGTAGAAATGTGTCTTGGCCGATTGATTTGTTAACTAGGGCACTACTCTCCAATATGGAGTCGCTGCCTACATATCTAGTTGTGAAGGGCTGAATTGTTGTTTTGTATTTCTGGGACAAGTCGGCAGAAATACAAAAGCAAGCCTCTCTCATTCATCTCTGGAGACAGTGTATCATTCTTCTCACCAGATTTTCTTTCTTTCTTTCTTTCTTTCTTTTTTTTTTTTTTTTTTTTTTTGATTTTTGAGACAGGGTTTCTCTGTAGCTTTTTGGTTCCTGTCCTGGAACTAGCTCTGTAGACCAGGCTGGTCTCGAACTCACAGAGATCCGCCTGCCTCTGCCTCCCGAGTGCTGGGATTAAAGGTGTGCGCCACCACCGCCCGGCTTTCACCAGATTTTTGAAAGCGTTCAAGATCACAAACCATAAACTCCTATCCTATGGGAACGCAGCACCATGAAGTCCATCTTGGCAGCAAATGCCTTGCCAGCTGAATTACCCTGCCAGTCCCACAAATCCCTGTCAGTAAACAGAAGGCCAGACCTTGGCCACACAGCTTGGGAACTTCTCTGTCTCTGCTCCCACCTCACTTCTGATGTCTGAAACAAGACATGGTTCATGTCTTTTATTTTGATTTGAGACAGGGTCTCATCAAGCTTGGGCTGGCTTAGAATTCACTACGCAGCCTAGGATAACTCTGAACTTCTGATCTGCCTGCCCCTACTCAACATTACCCAGTTTTAAGTGGTGCTGAGAACGGAACCTGGGACTTCTTGTATGTTCGGTGAGGCCCCCACACCTGAGTCATATTCTCAGTCCTGGTCTTAACTCATTTTCATGTTTCAAAAACGTACATACTAAATCTGGGCATGGTGGCACATGCCTTTAATCCCCACACTTGCAGGGTGGTGCAGAAGGATTGCCACGAGTTCAAGTGTAACCAGGGCTGCAAGTAAGACCCTGTCTCAGAAAAACAAATAAAAAGCACATACACAATCAGGCATGGTGGTACACACTTTTTATTCTAGCACTTGGAAAGTTATGGCAGAAGGAAACTATGTTTACAACAGCCTAGGGCACAAGTTAATGAGGTCCTGTTTCAAAATACCAAGATAAAACAAAACCTCAAACCAGCATAGAGTCTGGCATCCAGATCACATTTATATGTAGTACTTGGGAAACTCTTATTTCACTTAGTTTTTGCACATTCTTTTCATTCAAATTGGCCACAATATCTATCCTAATATAAATACTACATGTACTATTGCAGCTGAGGCCAAATAATGGTTGATCTAGGAATCAACCAGAAGCTTATTTATCCATTTATATGAGCTGGGGTTTTGCTCACTATTGTTGCCTGGGCTGGCTCCAAACTCCTGTAATTAAGCAATCTCTTGCCTCAATTTCTCAGTACCTCAACTACAGAAATCCCCAGATCTGCTAGGAATTGTGTTTTTTTAGATTAGAGTAATGGCCACCTACACGAATATTTGAAATCATCCATCTTTAAAACACTTGAATTAAACTTGCTGTTTGACAATTTCACATACATAAAAATGCATCGATTACTCTCATTACTTCATAGATCAATCTCTGGTCACCTTTCCACCTGTGAATCTCTTCTCACTGCATGATTGGCCCTTGACATACACAGTTGCTATGTGATTTATGGTTGTAATGGCTATGCCATTCCAGAAGATAGCATTTCATAGCCCTTCTCCTTATCTTCTGTTTCTTATATTCTCCCTGCCTTCCCTTTGATAACGATAATTAAATAATCGCTAAGCCTCGGAGAACTAGGAGTTTTGTTTCTTGTTTGTGTCTGTTAATTGTAAATAGAGGTTTCTCTGTTCTAACCTGTCCCAAGCCACTTTTAAGTAATCACTCAAAACTCTTGGCCAAACAGCTCAGGCTTATTACTAACTGGCTCTTACTTTTAAATTAACCCAGTTCTATCAATCTATGTTTTGTCATGTGTCTCGTGGCTTTACCTGTGCTCTGCCTGGCTATAGGCCAAAGCAGCTTTTATTACTTATTTATTTATGCATGTTTTTTCAAGACAGGGTTTCTCTGTGTAGCCTTGGCTGTTCTGGAACTCACTCTGTAGATCAGCCTGACCTTGAATTTAGAAATCCTACCTTTAAGCCTTTACATCTGGGATTAAAGACGTGAGCCACCACTATCAGACAGCAGCTTTACTATTTCACCAGTGAGAGCAACATATAGTCACAGCGTATGGAAGGATCATCCCACAACAAATAACGGCTACCTAGTACTATAATTGTCTGTAATAAGAAACTAAGAACAAAACATTTCATAGGAGCCAGGCATGTAGCTCAGGTACATAGCGTTTGGGAAATACCCTAATACAGCTAGGACTGCTGAGTTTAAGGCCAGACTTGGCTACATAGTGAGTTCCAGGGTAGCCTTGGCTAGAATTTGTTCATTTGAAAACAAAACCAAATCTCTAAGACTGACCAAATAAAAATTGTCATTTTCTTTTCTTTGTGAGCAAGTCTGACTGGCCTTTAACTCACTGAGTTCTGCTTGCCTCTGCCTAGCATGCTGGGATTAAAGCATGAGCCACCAAGCCCTGCCTCTTTAAAACTCACTTATGCAGCTCTCAAGTGTACACCTGGCCTTACACTCACGGCAATCCTGCCTCAGCCTCCCAGCTGCTGACCACAGGTCACCACACTAAGCTTCACCTTACTTTTGCATTAGGAAACGTTCCAGTTTGTCCTTTTCCTACTGTTAACATCAAGGGAAGTGTTCTGACTTCATGCCAAGGCGATGGCTTATCCAACATCAAATTTCTAGAGCTAAACATATATTCTCAATTATCAAAATAGCTTGAAGAATCTGACTCATATCATTATTTTTTTCGTTAATATTTAAAATGATGCCTATACAGGGAGCCAATGAGATGGTTCAATGGACAGAGGTGCTTGGTACCAAGACCGATGACTGGGTTTGATTCTGAGACTTCATGATGGAAGGAGATAACTGACTCCTGCAATTGTTCTCCGACATCCACATGTATGCTGTGAGACGTGGACACGAACACACAAACAGACATGCACACAGATACAATAAATAAAATGTAATTTAAAAAAGATTATGTGTGCACGTACAATAAAATGTAATTTTGGAAAGACAAAGAGACATATACAAATTGGTGAAATTGGCTGACATGACCAGGAAAATTAACTCTGCACACAGGCCTCAAAGTATTTCCCAGATGAGGACTATAAGCTGAGCTTCTTTGTTTAAATGTTAATTTACATGTAGTACTGCAAACACTTCCAACAGGAGACCAAGTCTTCTCATAAATAACTCAGTTACTGGTTCTGTTTCTCACTCCTTTGCGGTCTTAGCAGCGGCACAGGCCAATATGAAGAAAGGTTCTCAGGGGTGTTTCAGGGTCAGCTCTACGTCACATGCTAGTCACTCTTCCCCAGTCATTTCTCTACACTCCAGAAGGCATACTGGGAGGCGAAGGATGCCGTGAGCCCAGGTCATGCCGTCAGTCACCCCAGTGGATGCTATTGTACCCGATTCTCACATTCCACACCTCATCAAGACACTGCACGTCACCTCACTCACTGAGTGCCTTACTTTCCTTTAGTCTGGGACAAGATGTTTACATGCACTCAGTTTTAGAATATTTATTTGATTTATTTACATAATTAGAAGAAAGGAATTCTCAAAAAATATTTATTACATTTGTTTCTCGAAATAATAGAAAATAAAATTAGTAGAGTCATGTTACACAACTTTGCAAAGGCATATCCATTCCTTCAGAGAAAGGTTTTTTGGTGGCGCCCATGATGGAAATGCTGAAGCAGCTGGTGACAGGTTAGCATCGCTGACGGGAGCCCTTGTAAGTTTTCCATGTTTTCTTTTTGATCACTAATTACTTTTGAGTCCAGTAGAAAGAGTCCTGAAAGTAAAAGGCACCTAGAAGAAAATTATACCTTAACCAATAATATTTTTTTTTCTCTTTTGAGACAGGGTTTCTCTGTAGTTTTGGAGCCTGTCCTGGAACTAGCTCTTGTAGACCAGGCTGGCCTCGAACTCACAGAGATCCGTCTGCCTCTGTCTCCCAAGTGCAGGAATTAAAGGCTTGTGCCACCACTGCCTGGTTAATAAAACTATATCTCTCCATCAAGAAAAAACCTCCCCTAAAATGCACTGATACTATCAACAAGAAAGCCACTCAAGATAAGATGTAGAAACGCTTACCTGAATCTGACACACAGCCACACAATGAAGACCATGTCATATTTATAGACCTATGGGTGTTTTGTTACCATTGGACCAACATGAGTACAGTGTGTTAAGTATGGACTCCAATTTCTAGTTGGGATCTGTTTGCTACCATTGCTCTTGAGATGAACCACTGTGTACTCCAATTAAGGACTTATAAAAATTCCTGGTGTTTGTACTTCAGGTGCACAGCAAAACCTAAAACTGCTACTTTAAACCAAAGTCCCCCTTTTATTGTTATAAAATCACAATGCTGATAGTGTACTAGGATTTAAGTACCTAAAGTATATCCTGACCAATTTATGTCTTCTGAGCTATAATTAGGATCCTCAGGGTTTGTGTGTGTACAAATATTGCAAATTATTTCTTTAAGCTGACAAAAATTTTTTAAAAAATACAAATAATCCTTTACTATAAAAGTTTTAAAAATCAAATATGGGTCAACAATTAAAAGAGAAAAGAACAGGTCATCGAGCAGGCACTTGTCTGTGTCTCTCTCTGAACAGCTACTCATCGGAGCCAGTTTGTATTCAGCTGGGTCTGCTTCTTGATGCTGGTGTCCATTTTTAGCACTTCTCGAATGGCCATGGTGGCGTAAGTAGAAGGAGGAAGAGAGAAATCCATCTTCAGAGCCCGGTATTTGCCCTCTGCCAGGCAAAAAAGAAGTGCATGGTCAAAACTTTTGTGGCGGCAGGCTGACCAGAGATCCCAAGACTCCCCCCAAAGCTACACCCTTTCCTTAAGATTCTTCTCCCCAAGGGTCCTCAGAGAATAATGGAAATGAGAACACAGGAGGGTACGAACGAGTTGGGTGCATGGGGTAACTTTGCTCAGGATAACAGGGCAGGCAGAGCTGGCAAGATGGCTCATCAAGTCAAAGTACCCGTTACTAAATCTGATGACTTGAATTTGATCCCTAGGACCCACATAGTGTTGTCCTCCAATCTATACGTGTGTGCCATGTGCACAGAGACACAGACAGACAGGAAGACAGATAGACAGACACACATCTTGCTGATTTACCAGAAGCAAAAACTGGTGGTGGTTTTCCTTCTAGGTTGTCCACATCCGTGTTGAAAAGTGGAATTTTAGGATCATCATATGCAATGACTTCCCTTCAAAATAATAAAGATGAGCAGAATTTGAGCACTCAAAAACACCACAAAGCTCTCTATCCCCCTTTGTAGAGCCAGAAAAACATACAGGTTGACTAGTAGGTGTCCCCTGGAACAGAACAGGCCAGATTCTATGCACGACTGCTTTTCTATTACTTTATAACAGATGACAAATGCTATCGGGTGATGGAATGACTTGGAAGGTTTCCCTAGCATGGTGGCTTTACTTCGTACAGATGAAGTGGAAGTAACCATGATATTAACATATCCTCCACAGTGAGCACCACTGCCATCACCTTTATTTTTATTTTTTAATTCTCCACCCCACCCCCACCTTATGAGAGGAACTGCTCTCCAGAGTGTGGAAGGTAAAATCTAACTCTGCCAACTCTGTGCCCACTGTCAGGAAAGAAAAGAGAGAGGGAGAAAGAGAGAGAGAGAGAGAGAGAGAGAGAGAGAGAGAGAAAAGAATTTCCTGGCAATGGGCAACTAGTTCAGGATTTCATTTTAAAGTTAGAAAAGCTTCAGCAAATAGTAAAAATATCAAAAGTATCATTCATATATATATATATATATATATATATATATATATATATATATAAAATTCTGATTTCATTTTGTATGTATGAGTATTTTGCCTGAATGTGTATCTGTGCACTATGTGTGAATGCCAGAAGAGGGTGTGGATCCCCTGGAACTGGAGTTGCAGACAGAGCTGCCGTGTTGGTGCTGGGAATTGAACCCCGGTCCTCCAGAGGAGCAGTCAGTGTTCTTAACTGTTTAACCATCTTTCTAACTCCAGGAACAAATGGAAGTTTTACAGAGAAAGGTAAGAAAGATCATTTTCTGTAAGTCAGGCATATCAACAAAATGTAAAAGAAGAAACTTTTACTATATGACTTCAGTCAACACTAATTTCTTGGTCACTTGAAAAACACCAGCTGGTGGCAGTAGTAGCAGCAGTAATCAGGACAGCCAACAGCTACGGAGCACTTACTCTCACAGAGTCACAGACACACAGAGCAAAAACCCGTGGTTCTTTAAAATGATCCAGTTCTGTACTCACCAGCTGACATTCTGAGGCCGAATAATAATCTTTCGATAGGCACCTGATAAAGAGTAATCTCGAATTGTGTGTCTCATGTTGTCAATATCAAGATTGTCTGCAGTAAGCATTTCCCTGTAGGCTTCACTAACTGGTACAAAACACAAACAGTTAACTGGAATGCAGTCTGTCAGCAGGTTAGCTTCAACTACAGTAGAACTGGCATAACATGTGGTAAGTCCAGTCAGACCGTCCTAATAAAGTTAGTTAGCTCTAGTTTGTAACCCATAGGGAATAAAACTTAGCAACCATGCCTAAAAGATACCTCCAGCTTTAGTGTAGTCTCCCTGTGGCTTTATTTCTGTGATCAGCTGTAGGGCTTGTGGCATAAAGTTCCCACACTAACTCCCAAAGGTCACTCTACATGGAGTTTCTAAATACAATTTATACAGTGACTCTAAATGTTCAAAAACATAAGACCCTAGAAACCATCTGGTCTACCCCATGCCATGACTCTCTAGTGTTCTCTTATGTGACATCTGTGGGGACTATTACACAAGCCACAACATGAGAAAGTTCCTCCTACTGCCAACAGGTTCTGTTTTCTTATGGGCTCTACTGACTTCTCTGAATCACGGTAGATTAGCCGGCCTCTACATACATCCATAAGCCCAGGAGCCATAGGTTGTTTCATTTGACTTTGGTTCTTTCAACTGTCTCTCCTCTAACATTTTTGGTTATCTGCCCCAGGTTACAGGACTCAACAGTAACTCCAGACACTTAACTTTGTTGTTGTTGCTGCTTTTCTATTTATTTGAGTGTTCCCCTGTGTAGTTGTAGCTGTCCTGGAACAAGCTCTGTAGGCCAGCCTGGCCTCAAACTTAGAAAATCACCTGCCCTTGCCTCCTGGGTGTTGGGACTAAAGCCATGGGCCACCACACCCAGCTCAGATACATTTAATTCAATTTTTTCCCATTTTATTAATTGTGTGTGAGTGTGTGTGTGTGTGAGAGAGCGAGCCCAAGCACGCTGTGTGTGTGCGCATGCGGAAGACAGGGCACACATATGAAGGTTAGAGGGTGACACTGGTGCTGGTCCTTTCCTTGACTTCACATGTGTTCTAGCGACACAGACTTAGGTGTCATACGGCAAGTGCCTTTACCCATCTTGCTGGCCCTTAACATTTTTCTTTCTTTCTTGGAGACAAGGCCTCACTATGTACCCATGGTTGGCCTCAAAGTCACAGTGATTACCCTGCCCCTACCTCCTGAGTCACCATGCACAGGATTCATGGCCTTTAATTTTTTTATAAGCTACCATCAAGCTAATTTTTCTTTTCATGATTAAACAAATTCAGTTTTATTTATGGAAATGTATGTATGTTTGTGTGTAAATATATGTATGTCTAGGGAGGTCAAACGGTGGCCCTGGAAACCCTTGGGGCTTAAGTTTCAGGCTCATGTGTGCCACCTGGGTGCTGGGAACTGAACTCAGGTTGTCTGGAAGAGTAACAATCTTTCTTGACCACAGGGCCATCTCTCTAGAATGTTGTGTGTAGCTCAGGAGCCCTTTCCTGATTACTAACATTAACTTCATCTTACATTATTACAAATATAAGACGACTTAGGAACACAGTCAACTCATTTCTTTAATCTCACCACACTCCCGAGGACTTATAGTACTAGACGTGCCCATGTTATCAAAGGTCCAAATGCTTAACTCTGCCTAGTGGCCCTCCTATCTCGTCAATGGCACTGTCAAATGTTCTGCTAACGTTCCAGATTCTGAGAGGAATAAGAGAGAGGGGGGAACAGTCTTTGCCTTTTTTTTGTAATGGCTATCAGTTTGACGTGGTGTACCAATCAGTTTTTCTTAATACAAACTAGGGTCACCTGGGAAAAGGGAACCTCAACTAAGGAACTGCTTCTTCAGACTGGCCTATGGCGTCTCTGTGGCACATATTCCCAATTTCTGGTTAATGTAGGAGGGTCTAGCCCAACATGGGCGGTGCTCTCCTTGGACAGGGTGTCCTGGGTTGTCCTAAGGAGGCATCAAGCCAGTAAGCAGCTCTCCTCCAGTTCCTTTATCTCCTCCTGCTTCAGTTCCTGCCCTGACTTTTCTCAGCGATTGACTGTGATTGGGCTGTGTGAGCCAAAGATATCTTTTCCTCCCCAGGTTGCTTCTGATCAGGGCGCTTTATCACAGAAACAAAAACTAGGACACTCGGGCAGCAAACCGGTAAACATTATTTATTCTCACGTTTCAGCTGAGCCTGTCCCACTGATACTGAAGGGGAAACCCAGGGGATCTGCTCTTGATCAGACCAACTAAGGGGTCCACCGCAGCCATGTCAGTGACGGTGGTTCTGGAAGAGACTGGCGAGTGAGTCAATGTGGAAGATTCACTCTTAATGTGGACATGCCCTGAACAGACCAAAAGGCAAAGACCTGGAACACCACTTTTCTCCTGCTCCTGGACTTCATGACCCTAGGTTCTTGTACCGCTAGCCCAGACTGACAGTCAGGACAATGCCTTCTCTGGCTCTGGCAAAGACCTGGAACACCACTTTTCTCCTGCTCCTGGACTTCATGAACCTAGGTTCTTGTACTACTAGCCCCAGACTGACAGTCAGGACAATGCCTTCTCTGGCTCTCTAGCAGACAGACAGCCTGGGACTTCCCAGGAGCTATCATCAAGTGAGCCAGGGCCTCATAAATCCCTTTCTTAGCTCTATGCTATCTGTTCCAGAAGGATCCTGACTAAAACAAGGGTTCGCATGTTTCTTTTTCTTAAAAGCATGAGAACAATTTTTTCAGAGTTTAAAAGAAAAACTCTAAAGAAGGCAAGCTGTAGATCTCAGTAGCTGTCCAGGAGGGAAATGGAGACAAGGAGTACAGTAAGCATGCCATGAGTCAGGCATGGAGGTCAGCCACACGGCAAAAATAAATGAGGTGGGGTGCTCAGAGAAAGCGCAAAGAAATCCAAAGTACCAGAAAAAGTACACTTGTGGTCTGGCCTGCATTAAAAAAAAAGGGGGGGTGGTGGAAGCTACACCTCAGAAAGACAGAACCAACGGACCCTCATGGCAGCTGTGTCATCTTTTGTTCTTCTTCTTCACCTTTGACACGGATCATTTTTTATTGGTGAGAATGTTACATATCTACCATTATAGGAATTTTCCCATTATTTTTAATTAATCAATTTTACATACCCACCACACTTTCCCTTCTCTCCTCTCCTGTTCCCTCCCCCTTCCTTCCCTATCTCTTCCTGCTCCGTCTCCGTTCAGAAGGGGTAAGACCTCTCAGGGGATCTGAGGCAGGACCAATCTCCTTCCCCTTGCATCAAGGCTGAACAAGGCATCCCACCATAGGGAATAGGTTCCAAAGAGCCAATTCATGCCTCAGAGACAGGTCCTGGTCCCACTGCTAGAGACCCCACAGAAGACCAAGCTACACAACTGTCACCCATGCGGCTCCCTAGCTGTTCATCCAGAGCTGTCTCTGTGGGTTTCCCCATCACATCTGGACCCCTTGCTCATATAATCCCTCCTCCTTCTCTTCAACTGGACTCCTTGAGCTTGGTCCAGGGCTTGGCTGTGGATCTGTGCATCTGCTTCCCTCAGTTACTGGATGAAGGCTCTATGATAACAATTAGGGTAGTCACCAATCTGATGAAGGCCAATTTAGGCACCCTTTCCACTATTGCTAGAAGTCTTAGCTGGGGGCATCCTTGTGGATTTCTGGGAGTTTTCCTGGCATGAGTTTTCTCCTTAACCCCATAATGGTCCGCTAACAGCTTTAGCATCTTGAGACCTCTCCTTGGTTGCTGCCAAGAGAAATAGACTATGCTCTTCCCCGCCCACCTTCCTTATTCTCTCTTATACCAGTCCACACTTTCTTCTCAGTGAAGTCCTCCCCTTTACCAACAATGACATCCACAAATGTAACAAAAATAATGACAAAAAGTCTGGAGAATAGTAAGTAATGGCAGAGGATTCTAACTTTCATTTCCTCTTCTCAGATTGGCATCCAACTTATAGGCTGAAGCAATCCTCCAGCCTCAGCACTTGGGATCACAGACCCATGATACTGCAGTGGGGTAGCTTTTAATTTATTCTCCTGAATACATTCCAGGACCATAAAATTATATATATTATACACATATATATGTGTGTGTAATGTGTATATTATGTGTATATACACAGTACATATATAATTAAAGAAATTTATACACACACACTTTTATATAGAGCTTTCTATGTAGCCGTTGGTGGTCTGGAACTAGCTTTGTAGGCCAGGCTAGCCTTGAACTCACAGAGATCTACCAGCCTCTGCTGGTATTAGCCATTGCATGTGCTATAAAGAAAGTTTTAAGACTATAATTCAAATATTGATTTTTCCCTTGCTTTACTCTTGGTTACTGATAACTTAATCACATTAAAATTGTTTTAAATATTTGGCTCAAACATGGAACTTACTTTTATGTTTGGGGTAGATAACATCAAAACCAGGCAGGGGCATCACCACATCATGGATAGAGTAATTATTAACATCATCTTCCTCAATATAGGTGGCTGTGGCTGCAAATCCACAAGCATAGCAGGTTAAGAAAAAGCATTTTCATGAATTCATGATCCTAAAATTATATATATCTTAGTGAGCTGAAAGCACAAGGTGCCCGGGTGCAGAGGCCCAGGAAACTTAGAATCCTTCCTTTTTTAATCAGCTGGAATCTTGAGCAAGGAGCTAAATCTTGTAAAAATCAGAATACTTCCCTGTAGTGCTATAACAGAGCAAAGCAGTCTAACTTTCATTTCCTTTTCTCAGATTGGCATCCAACTTATAGGCTGAAGCAATCCTCCAGCCTCAGCACTTGGGATCACAGACTCATGATACTGCAGTGGGGTAGCTTTTAATTTATTCTCCTGAATACATTTCTTTCCGGGACCATAAAATTATATATATTATACATACATACATACATACATACATACATATATATATGTGTGTGTGTGTAATGTGTATATTATGTGTATATACATAATACATATATAATTAAGAAATTTATACACACATAAACACACACTTTTATATAGAGCTTTCTATGTAGCAACTGGTGTAAGACCAAGACACAGTAAATGTTTGATAGAGGACAGGATATTAGCATTTCCTTTAAAAATTACTTTATTATCTTGTGTGTAAGGATGTCTTGCCTGCATGTATGTTTGTGCATCATGTGTGGTAAGTATCCCCAGTGGCCAGGAGAGGGCATTGTATCCCTGGAAATGCAGTTATAGACAGCTGTGAGCTACCATGTGTGCTGGGAATCAACCTGGCTCCTCTGGAAGAACAGTCTGTGCTCTTTACAGCTGACTCAACGCTCTAGACCCATATTAACATTTATGTTAATGTTTCAGACCATTCTGTTACATACTTAGTAAAGAAACTGCCCGATGACACGATGAGATGCTGTGACACATCCATAAATATATAAATTTATATATTTATATAAATAAATATATTAAATATATAAATATTCATATTTTGAAGACCCAGCTTCA
This sequence comes from Chionomys nivalis, assembly GCF_950005125.1. Classification (NCBI taxonomy): domain Eukaryota; kingdom Metazoa; phylum Chordata; class Mammalia; order Rodentia; family Cricetidae; genus Chionomys; species Chionomys nivalis. Next base: position 16,108,559 of record NC_080111.1, on the reverse strand, counting down.
TGCTTGTAAAGGGCTTTGGGCCAATCGTAGTCCAAAGGTTATTCTGTCATACTAGCTGGAGGCCCAGACTTAGCTGCTTATTCAAAACACATACGTAGTTTTCCACCAGTGACTAAAAACTATCTGCCTGACCTCATGTGACCCTCCAACTCCCACTTACTACACATTTCTTTCTTAACTAGTAGCCACGATGGATTTCAAAAACACTGCTATAAAGTATCTGAGTCCTAGTCTGTCTGAATAACAAGAGTATACATGGCATACCTCCTTTGAGAACAAGGTCCCCTGGGACAGGTTTCAGCCCGTAGTCTTCTATCCGTTTGCTCACCATGTTATTCCATACATAGCTTTGATAACTATGGATATACATTAAGCGATTATTTCTTGGTATCTGCAGAGAAGGGAGAAATAGGCAAAAAACAAAACAATCCTGAACATTTAAAGTGTTGTTTCCCCAAATATTTTACTCATTTAATGGTAATCCCAACACAAGAAACTCAGACTGGGTCTGACTGTGGGGCTGGAAATGCAGCTCAGTGAGGAATCACTTCAGAGTGTCCTGTGTTATACACACAGATATGAACTGTGCTTACCAATACGGCACCTCGATTGAAAACACGCCAACAGGAAACCACTTAGCTATTTCCTGTTGAACTCCCTTCCTGAGACAGTATAAAGCTCCAATGAAGATGGTTATAATGGGGTCATATCGATGGCTCAGTAGGTAAAGGCACTTGCCTTGAACTAACCACCTGAATTTGATCTCTGGGGACAGACGTGCTATAAAGAGAGAATGAACTCTCGAAGGCTGTCCTGGCCTGTGTGCTCAAGTCCACGAGCATGCTCTGCATAGGCACAGACACAAAGTTCTAAAAGACATGACTGTAGAATGTGCTCTGAAACACCCCCCCCCCACACGCCCTTTTCGGTTTTTCGCAACAGGTTTTTTCGTAGCTTGGAAGTTTGTCTTGGAACTTGCTCTGTAGATCAGGCTGCCCTCAGATTCACACAGATACCTGCCTCTGCCTCCCAAATTCTGGGATTAAAGGAGTCTGCATCCATCGCCTGACTGAGTTCTAAAACTTTCAAATTCCATTCAATTACATTAAATTCAATTAGCAATTATACTTTCCATAGACACTTTTTTGTGCCAATGCTAATAAACACCACCAACATCCCCACCTCTACCAGCTCATCACCTTTCAGGGTCAGAATGAGGTACACTCGAATAAATTTCTTTGAAGACCACTGAAGGATTAAGGATTCTTACTTGATGCCCTTTCAAGTTTTTTAAAGATTATGTTTAAGCCGGGCGGTGGTGGCGCACGCCTTTAATCCCAGCACTCGGAAGGCAGAGGCAGGTGGATCTCTGTGAGTTGGAGGCCAGCCTGGTATACAAGAGCTAATTCCAGGACCGGAACCAAAAAAGCTACAGAGAAACCCTGTCTCGAAAATTACAAAAAAAAAAAAAAAAAAAAAAAAAAAAGATTATGTTTAAAAAGCATTAACCACCTTGAGTCATTCATTGCCTGACTTCACAAATTGCACTCACTATGCCAAATGCAGAGACTATATTCTTCATTCCATATTTTGAAAGTCCTCGAAGCAGCTGCCCTTCCACACACCTTTTGACAGGTAGCTTTTTGAGGGCAGAGGCTGGATCTTTGGTCTTGGCCCATTCTTCTCTGCATTTCACCAAGTACCCCTTTTCAGCTATGGGAGAAGAGAAGCTACTATCAAACTTGTCCAACAGAAGAATGTGCATCACTTCACATGCCTCATACGGAGCATAGAACTGGGGAAAAATGCATGTGTATTGAAGGAGCTCATAGCTGCCCAAAAACAAGACCATGGGCCCAATACATGAACAGCAAGAGCTCATCATCACCTCAGCTAAGGAGGTTTTTCCTTCTCTTTGCCCCTGTACTGCTTGCTTTAAAATTAAAAACAGATTTTTTTTAGCTTGAAAATAAATGTTACCTAAAATGAGTATTCATATTTTGACATTTTATAAAGTATCAGTGAAATCCCTTTTTTACAGTAAAGTTTTAGAGATTATTTTCTGGAAAAATTTTAGTCATTATACTATGCTTTAACAAAATAGCCATACATTTACATTATCTATAAACTCAGAGAATTTGTAGTAACTGAAGAGAAATGAACATACATTTAAACATGCATTAATAAATCAGATAAATAAAGAGCTAGAACCAGGAGATAGTTTTTAAAATCTCAAAATTATGTGTAAAATTGTGAAAATGAACAGGCATTTAAAAATTAGAAAAAACACTAAGAACTTTAAAATAACAACCTTCAACTACTTTTACTTAAAGTAATTCTGTGAGTATCTAGCTATACATTCTATGCATTTTATTTCAACACAAATCTTTTTCTCACCTCCAGAACGGGGTTTCAGTATTAAGTCCATGACTTCTGTCCAGGCATTCTGTAGAATAGCTCTAGAATTAAACAGGATTTACTGGCTTATCTTTGCATAAGATAAGCTTTAAAAGCTCAATTGTTAAGAAGGTAACAAGAAACACTTATTAGCTCATTCAATTTAAAAGCATGTAGGAAAATTAAGACACAGACTTTAGCGACCATCGTCTACCATAAAGAAGGAGGGCTCACTTATCAAGAGTGCTTTACTGCTCCTGCAGAGGGCTTGAGTTTGGTTCCCAGCACCCACATCCAGCAGCTCACAGCTGTCTGGACTCCAGTGGTCTGCTGCCTCCTTATATTCAGCACACACAAACCCACATGGGACAAACTCTACAGAAGACCTGGATTCAGTATCTGAATGCCCAATCATACACGGGACAACTATTTCATCTCCTCCAAAGAGCAGGGAGCACCAAAAGAGGAGTGGGAAGAATGAGAAAGTAGGGGCAGGGCCGAGGAGAGAGCTGACGTCTGGGCATGAAATGACTGTCACACTCCTGTGACTGCTCACGCAGGGTTCCCAGAAAACTGGTCCTGTCAATGCCGTCACAGAGCGGAGTGGGGTCATGCACATTCAGTGAGGGGTTGCCCATGCTTCTGTAAACAACTCTGATGAAGCTCAATGGGACACAGTTGGGATACACGTGTGGAGGAAGCTGGGAAGGAGCAGGTGATTAGAGGAGGGAGTGGGGGAGGGAGGGAGGAAGAGGGTGTGTGTGGGGAGACTATGAATGAATAGGTATACATACGAAAATAATGAAACCAACTGGAGTATGTAATTAATACATGCCAAGAAAAAACATTTAAAGCTCCAGTTGTCCTTTTGCTATGGGGTGGAAGAGTTTTTCATTTATTGTCTTGATATATTCTGGATTCATCTTCTGTTTGACTGTATGCTGAGACTTGGAATTTCCCCTTAGGAAATCCTATGGTGATACTATAAGTCCTAGGAAGGCAAAAAATAATCTGATGCTGTGAAAATGAACTGTCTGGAACTAAGTTGGGCACATTACACAACTTCTGTTTCTGGGTAAATCTAACAGCATTTTACTACGCAATTATTTGTACTAATTTTCTTTGGGATACAAAACTATAGGGTCATATGGCTGGGCTTCTGCTTTACCTAAAAATGCAAAGATTGATACAACCCTTCATTAAATTATCTGTGCTACAACAATCAGCATCTGTAGTATGCTTATCTGTATTTTCTATTAGTTATTATAGTGGCTTTTCCTTCCTTAGTGCTGGTGATCTATCTGGTCTAAGGCTTCGTGTGTGTTAGGCAAGCACTCTATTAGCTGAGCTGTGGGAACCCAAAAATGTGAGCCTATTCCACCTTGTGTGAAGATCAGAGAGTTTGAGCTTATTTTGCTCTTTCAAAGTTTTTTTTTTTTTTCTTTTGGTGGTTTTTTGAGACAGGGTTTCTTTGTAGCTTTGGAGCCTGTCCAAGCCTGTCCTGGAACTAGCTCTTGTAGACCAGGCTGTCCTCAAACACACAGATATTCACCTGCCTCTGCCTTCGAGTGCTGGGATTAAAAGCTGGCCCGGTCAAAGTTGTTGATAACAGGTAGGCTACAAGACAAGCTATCCTGACCTAGGGTGTGGTTACTTGGTGTTTTGGACCTGGTCCATAGAGATAGAGCTGGTCCACCCTGACCAAACGTCAGAGAAGTCCAGAATCTTCTGCTCCTTCTTTTGAAATAGGAGGTTTGACTTAGGGAGTGGCTGATTGCAGGATACTTGGTCTAGGGTGTGTTCACTGTCCCAAACATCAAACACTTTTCTCAGGAAATAATGGCTTGATGTTCCAAGTATTGAAGCAAGTAACTGTACTGGCTGTCCTTTGTGCTATGTTAGAGCGGTCTTTTGCCTTTCCTCCCTTTTTGTATTGGGGTATAAAAGTATATGGAAAATAAATGTGGGAGAAAATTTAGCATTCAGTATTTGCCGAATTGTTACTATCCTGTGTCTCCGTTTCTTCTGTACCTCTGGTCTTTCTATCTAACATTTCTAACCCTCACACCCCTAACCTGGAACGTAGAAGTCACCCCAAAGGTGGCATATGACTCTGAGTCACATTCTAGCCCTAAACTTTCTTCTTGCTGCTCTTGTTCTGAATTAGCAGACAGATCCTTCTATGCTGCCCAGGGTGGTCTGGCCTTTCACAGTCCTAATCGGCTGCCCAGGTAGCTGTCCTGGACTCCACTGTGCCTGTCTGGCCTTAATTTAGAAAGATTTCTATTTATTAATGACTCAGCACATTTTAAGCCTAGAAACAGGTGCTGCATAAACACCATCTTCATTCCCAGCCTTCTGTGGAGTTGGCATTATTTCTACTTCACAGGGGAGCAGTCTGAGGCTCAGAACTCAGTCCTCACTTTACAATACTGCCCGAGAAGCAAAGGAGCTGCTGCACAGCAGACCAATCCCTTGGCCCTTGTAAAATCATATAAGCAGATACAACTTGATAGTGAAAAACTGGACAAGATGCTGAAACAGAATGAAGAACAAATGTTCTCAGAGAGCCTTCAGTTTGTAGCCCGTATCACTCTAAATCCTGTATGAATAGTTACTTTATGTAGCAGTCTCTGCTGGACAGCAGGATTCTTACAGTATGTTTATGAAACCAAGTAGTATTTATTGATGAGATTTCTATTCTAGTTTACTCTGGAAAGCATGCCTTGGGTCTGGGTACTCTGGGCCTGTGTTACCCTTACCCGGCTTTTTACACTTGGCCTCTTACCTGCTGAAAAGTAAAAGAGAACCCGGTGTGGTAGCACATGCCTTTATTCTTGGCATTCAGGAGGCAGAGGCAGGCTGATCTCTGAGTTTGAGGTCAGCCTGGTATACAGAGTTGTAATGGTCTGTCCTGTCCCTTTAAGAGACAAGCCTGGCCCACTCACCCCTCCACCCCCACACCAGTCTGCTGAGGCAAGGAGATCTTCTGCCTCCAGGCTGAGTTCCTTCCTTTCTGTCTCTCTCCCAAAGAGGTAATTGCTGCTGTGGCTCCTCTCTTCCACCCAATTTCTCTCTCAATCTCTCAATCTCTCTCTCTCTCTCTCTCTCTCTCCCTCCCTCCCTCCCTCCCTCCCTCGGCACCTCCCCCCCTGTTTCCCTTCATAATCCACTAAATAAATATCCAACCTCACTCTGCATGGCATACCTATCCGTCTGTCTCTCACCCTCTCGTAGGACTGGCTGCCCCGCTGAGGTCTCTCACCTGCCGCGTGGCTCCCTGCCTGGGATTCTGTTGTCCCTTGGGGAACAGTGCCATTTTACATTTACCATTACACAGAGTGAGTTCTAGGACAGAAAGGATTACACAGAGAAACCTTGTTTCAAAAAACAAAACAAAAAAACAGCAAAAAGCTGGGCGGTGGTGGCTCACGCCTTTAATCCCAGCACTCGGGAGGCAGAGGCAGGCGGATCTCTGTGAGTTCGAGACCAGCCTGGTCTACAAGAGCTAGTTCCAGGACAGGCTCCAAAACCACAGAGAAACCCTGTCTCGGAAAACCAAAAAAAAAAAAAAGGACCCCTTGAAAGGGCAGTGAAGAGTGGTAGGAAAAACTTACTATTTAGTCACAGCTTCAACCGTGCACATGTGCTATATATGTGCCTCTAGAAGCCAGATACCCTCCTCACGGGCTCTCTCGCTGATAGGCTAGTCTTGTTGGCTAGAGAGAGTAAGGGATATGTGCCTCTAGAAGCCAGATACCCTTCTCATGGGCTCTCTCGCTGATAGGCTAGTCTTGTTGGCTAGAGAGAGTAAGCGATCTGCTTGTCTCCACCTTCCCAACACTGGGGTTATAGATGTGTCCTACCACACTCAGCTTTTGAGTAGCAGTGGGATCTGAACCTAGGACCTTATGCTTGTGTAGCAAGCGATTTACTGAGCTGTCTCTCCAGACCTCTTTTTCTTTTTTAGAAAACATACTGCTGTATGCATTAACTGAAATAAAATAAATCTTACAAAGAACTTATGGATCAGTAGTTCATTTGTCCTAAACATGACAGAATCCTGAAATAATTAATACACCATTAACAAAAATTTTACTTCTCTGTTATGTGAGAATAAATAAAAATATCCTTTAGATAGAAATTACAAAATTAAATACAAACTTTTTGACCAACGAAAACTTTTTGAGTCTTCTTCTAGATAAATGTTAGAGCTGATCATGGTGGCACACACCTTTCATCAAAGAACTCAAAAGTCAGAGGCAGATCACTCTCTGTAAGTTCAAGTCCAGCCTAGTCTACACAGTGAGTTCTAGAACAGCCAGAGCTACATAGTGAGACAATGTCTCAAAAAACCAGGAAAACAAAACTCAAAAAACTAAAAAGCTAAAAGTTAGAAATCAATTACTTACCTTCCAACTTGGTACGTAGGGACAGCTGTGGTCCCAAACCTTTGCATACCATAGTAGTTAATGAAGCCGGTCTCCTTCAGAGATTGCATGGCTTGCTGTACTTGCTCTTCAGTTCCTGTTATATTCCTGCAGGGTCCCAAATTCACCAGAGGAAAAAATGGTCAGTAATCTCATTTTATGATGCATACCATAACACTGGCTTCTATATCTCACCTCTGCAACCTTTTCTAACTGTCTGAGGACTTTGCTGCTTTATTATTTTAATCAAGTTTTTTTTTTTTTTTTTTTTTTTAAAGACAGGATCTCTCTGTCCTGGAACTTGTGTTGTAGATCAGACTGGCCTTGAACTCACTAAGACTCCCCTGCCTCTGTCCTTTAACCCTCAGTGCTGGGATAAATGACATGAACCATCAATACCCATCTCATTTAAATCAGTTTTAAGTGCAAATTATTATAAGATGAAGCACTCGTCCAATGTGGTGCAGATTTAACTACTTATTTACCAAAATTGTTCACTTCCCACAAATGAAATTTACTTATTTATTTTGCAAGCCCTTCTATATAGGCCCTGGCCAGCCTGCAAACCACGGAGACCAAACCAGATTGACCTTGAAGGAGTGTGTGATCTCCTGCCTTTGCCTACTGAGATTACAGGCATGTACAACTATGCCTGATCCCAAACTGAAACTTATACCAACAAATAACTCTCTGTTAAAGTAACCTAATCTTTCTATGAATATGCCCATTCTAGGCACCTCAAATGGATTAATTCACAGGCTCTTTATCTTTCAAAACTGGATCTGAAGAACAGTGTTTCTGATGGCTGTAAGAATCTTTGGAGGGAGGGACAAAGACCATTTATCAAGAGAAAACACTATACAATATTTGTTCCTCACTTCTACAGTCCTTGTTCTCCCAGCCAGTCCTCTCTCTGTACCAGTGATCCTGTACCCTATCCACACACATAGGAACAGACCACGGAGACCCAGCCAGCCAGGTCTGCACTCCTACCTGAGTACTTTACCTGAGAACAACAGTGAAGTGATTTCCTTGAAGCTCTCCCAATTTCAGAGGGGTTTTCTGATAGCTGAAATTCCCTAGCTTAAAGTTCATCAAGCATTTATTCAGATGGGCGAGTCTTTGTGCACTTATCCTTTAAAGAAAAAAGGAGCAGAGAAAGGATCATGAGATCCTGCAGAAGGCAAGAGCACATACAGAAGGAATTAGGTGCACTTTTCCTTCCCCCTTGCATTTGTCTTATGGGTAACAGTACTATAACGAAGAGACTTCAACACCAATGGGAACACAGAAGTAAGAGATATAGAGGATTCTACTTTCTGTGGGCAGGAGGTAACAAAGGGAACGGCAGCAAACAGCAATCCCACAGAACGGTAAAGAGTGGGTTCTAACATTTAAAAAAGGTTTAGTCATAATTGGTCCAGTAAGAAAGAATATTGTAAACTCATAACCAAAAGACAACCTCAGAAATCACAAAAACACTGAGAAGAAGGAAAATTCTTTGGTTCATCCCTTGAAAAAGCATTAGATTTTTGCATTTCCTTATCCTTTCAGAACATATTGAAGATGTACATACCTACAATCATACAAACCTGTATCCTCCTATCATTTTACAGAAGTGTTCCCATGCTGTTAAATTGTTTCATTGGAAAGTCTTTATCTTCCTCAACAGAAAATCTACACAGAACAGCAAATACTACACTGAAAAGTCTTTGTTCTTTCTTTATCTCTACAACTCTCCTGACATGCAGCACTTTCTTTCTTTTAAATATTTTTATTTATTTTTAATTTTTCATTTTGTATTTATTTATTTTTATTTATTATTTTTCGAGACAGGGTTTCTCTGTCGCTTTGGAGCCTACCCAGGAACTTGCTCTGTAGACCAGTCTGGCTTCAAACACACTGATCCACCTTTCTCTGCCCACTGGGTGATGGGATTAAAGGCGTGCATCACTATCGCCTGGCTTGTTTAGTTTACTTTTAATTAAGTCTATGTGTGTGTTTGTCTGTGTAAATAAGTGCCGGTACTCCTGGAGGCAAGAGTCACCAGATCCCTAGGAGTCAGAGTTCCAGGAGGTCATAAATCACCCAAAGCTCAGGTCCTCCACAAAACAGCACACTCTCTTTACTGCTGAACAAACTCTCTTGCCACCTGGCCTGGAAAAGTTTTGAAATAAGATTAAGACAGTTATAAACTGCCATGTGGGTGCTGGGAATTGAACCCTGGTCCTTTGGAAGAGCAGCCAGTGCTCTTAACCACTGAACTTCCTCTCCAATCCAGCATACGCTCACAGTGGTATATTATTTGTGTATGAATACAAAATGCTTGCCTGAAGATCAGAATGAAAAGCAGCCACAATGGTCAGCCATACATGCCAGGCAGTGGTGGCACACACCTTTAACCACATCAGTTATGCTAGTCATAAAGGCCAGGTGGTGGTGGTGTATGCCTCTAATCCCAGCACTAGAGAGGAATATGAGATGGGAGGAGACAGGTCTTGCTCCCAGTCTCAGTCTGAGGATTCATGGAGGCAGGATCACTCATTTTGATCAGAGGTAGAGGTAAGAGCTAGTTATTGGCCACTTTGCTTTCTTTTTTCTTTTTTGGTTTTTCGAGACAGGGTTTCTCTGTGGTTTTGGAGCCTGTCCTGGAACTAGCTCTTGTAGACCAGGCTGGTCTCGAACTCACAGAGATCTGCCTGCCTCTGCTTCCCTAGTGCTGGGATTAAAGGTGTGCGCCACCACGGCCCAACCGCTTTGCTTTCTGATCTTCAGCTTGAACTTCAATATCTGACTCTGGGTTTTTATTATTCATGCTACACTTGCTGTTCTTACGGAGGACTAGGGTTTCATTCCTAGTACCCCCTGGTGGTTTATAACCATCTGCTCTCTTATGACAGCCACAGGCACCAAGCCTGCATATGGTGCACATGTACGCAAAATATTCATACATTAAAAAAGATGAATCTAAAAACAACAAAACAAAACACACACACAGACACACACACAAAATACCCAAATCCTGTAAGGGCTATAAAGAGGCCATCTTTGGCTATATAGCCAGCCAGTCCTGTTAGCCAAGGTTACATAGTGAGACCCTGCAGAGCTGGAGAGACAGTTCAGATTAAAAGCACATGCAGCTTTTCCAGAGATCCCGAGTTCAATTACCAGCAACTACATGGTTGCTCACAACCATCTATAATGAGATCTGGTGTCCTCTTCTGGCCTGCATGTATATTTGCAGAGCACTCTTACATAAAATATAAATTAAAAAAAAATATAGTGAGACCCTACCTAAAGACAACCAACCAACACATCAAACAAACAAAAAAACAAAACAAAAAACAACTTTTCAAAGTTCAAAGTACAATATAAAGTTCAATTTCCAGCAACCACATGGTGGCTCACAACCATCTATAAGACCTAGTGCCTACTTCTGGCCTGCAGGCATACATGCAGACAGAACACTGTACCATATAGCACATCACAGTGCCTAAGATTATGGTTTTAATTTTTCCTATGTCCTTGTTTCTTTTAAAAAGACAGTAACTTTGTCATGTAACAGAGGCAAGGGGTTGAGTTTGGCCTGAGTCTGCCAGTGGCTTCCAGTATATTCATGTTTGTGTGTACATACAGTATATGTATGTGTGTGTATATTTGTATATTTATGTCTATGAATATGGGACTTGGGAAGGTCTAGGTGTGGACCTCAGCAACTGAGTACTACCCCAAAGTTTCAAGTCATCAAACTGTTCCATAGGCCTCTCAAGTTCTAACACACGGGGAAAAGTAATGGTGCACTCTTGCTCTACAGACACACACACACACACACACACACACCTGCATATACACAAAGTAAAGCTATGCAAATTAGAATTCACGTATATAGGGCAGAGACATGGCTCAGCAATTAAGAGCAGTACCCACACTGAGCTGCTAACAAGTAGCTGCACCTCTAGCTCTAGGGGATCTGATGGCCTCTTCTGGCCTCTGAAGGTGCCCCACAAAGAGTGTACACACAATTAAAAATAAAACTTTCTCCTCATGCTAGTGAGATGGCTCAATTGTTAAGAACTGTTTGGCACTCTTAACCATTGCTGAGGGCCAGAGGACTCAAATTTGATGCTCAGCACCCTCATCATGGCTCACAACCATCCATAACTTCCATTGCAAAAGATTTGACAACCTCTTCTGACTTCCAAGGGCACTATATACAGTGCACATATACAGAAGCTGCAAAAACATTCATACACATAAAAATAAAACACAGCTTAAAAAATCACCTATATAATATCTGAGCTCCTGGAATTCTTTTTATTTCAGTGTTGGGAATTGAGTTTATGGCTTCATACATGCCAGGCAGGCATTCCCCCCTTAAGCTCTTCGGGAATTTTTATGCAAAAATACCCCAATATTCTCTGAAGACAATCAACCCCTTGATGGACATCAGCCTGTTTATTTCCTCATCTGAAATGTAGGGAAGCAGACTACCCAAGCTTTTCATTGCTTAACCTCCTCCTCCACTTTTGATCAGTGGTAGGTACTAACCCCAGGGCCTCACACCTCCAGCCTTGTTAAGTTAAAAAAAAAAAAAAGTAATAGAAAAGGTAGGAAGATAGCCATCAGAGTCAGGAAAAGGAGAGAACCTGTACATCCAGTTCCCTTACTACCTGTGTATCCTCAGGACCTCACATAAACCAGGGCAACCTCAAGCAGGGGAGCAGGAGTGCTCCAGTTGCTAAGTCAGTGGCCCAGAAGAAAAAGGGCACCAGGCCCTTGAATAGAGATGTAGAGAGAAAATGTTGAAAGTCAAAGGCATGAGTTAGTCCAGAAACTGTACCACAAAATATTCAAAACAGCACAGGGTTAGCATAAGAAGTGAGGATGAGTCAAAGGAGTTCTTTAGTCAGGAGACAATGCTAGAGAAAGTGACAATATTTCAGAGACAGGAGCAAAATAAATAGATAAAATAAAAATAAGCAAAAGAAAAAGACAGGAGTAAGGGGCTGGAGAGATGGCTCAGCAGTTAAGAGCACTGTCTGCTTTTCCAAAGGTCCTGAGTTCAATTTCCAGCAACCACATGGTGGCTCACAACCATCTATGAGGTCTGGGGCCCTCTTCTGGCCTGCAGGCATACACACAGACAGAATATTGTATACATAATAAATAAATAATAATAATAAAAAATACAGGAGGAGCAAAAAAGAATCAAGCTCCTGGCTGCCTGGCAACCTCTGGAGACTGCTTCTAGCTAATGCCAGGTAAGTGTCTCCCCTCCCCCCATCTCTCTGTCTCTCAACACAGTGTCTCACTATGTAGCCCTGCTGGTCTGGCACTCACTATGTAGATCAGGTTGGTCTCAGACACCTGCTTGTCTCTGCCTCTCAAGTGTGTGTACATGTATGTGTGTTGGGGTAGAGAGGAAGGAATAAAGGTGAGTGCCAAGCCTTGTCCTTCTTTAAAAACATAAAACTCACCATTTTGGGGGGGCTAGAGAGAGGGATCAGTGGTTAAGAGCACTGGTTGCTTCTTCCAGAAGACTTGGGTTCAATTCCCAGCACCCACACGGCAGTTTACAACTGTCTATAACTCCTGTTTCAAGGGATCCAACACCCTCAGTCAGGCAATTCAACATACATGATATAAGAATACATAAAAATCTCTTTTTTCAAAAAAAGAGAGAAAAAAATCACCATTTTATTTGTTTTCAGGGTTTTTAGTGTATACTCACAATGTGTGCAGTGTATCTCCATCATCACCACCCTCATCCACTCAGCCCTGACTCCATGTCCTCTAGCCTTCCCTGTAGTGTGTACTTATTTAGTGTATACTCACAATGTGTGCAGTGTATCTCCATCACCATCACCACCCTCATCCACTCAGCCCTGACTCTATGTCCTCTGGCCTTCCCTGCCTCCCCTGTAGTTGTTAATGTACTTTTTGTCTACAGATTTTCCCATGCTGAACATTTCATGTGAACAGAAATCAAATAGTGATTTTTTTTTTAATGGCCAACTACTTAGTGTAATTTTCTTTCTCCCTCTCTCCATTTTTTAAAAAATATTTATTTATTTATTATGTATACAACATATTCTTTCTGCATTATGCCTGCAGGCCAGAAGAGGGCACCAGACCTCATTAAAGATGGTTGTGAATCACTATGTGTTTGCTGGGAATTGAACTCAGGACCTTTGGAAGAGCAGGCAATGCTCTTAACCTCTGAGCCATCTCTCCAGTCCTCCCTTCATTTTTTAAATGCCAGGGTCCCCTGTATACAGGCTGGCTTCAAACTTGCTATTCTCCTGCTTCACTCTGTAAAGTGTTAGGATTAATGGACTTTGCCAACATAACCAACAACGCAAAACTCTTAGGGTTTATTATGCTATAAGATATACCGGTATCTCACTCTTTTTTTTTTTTCCTTGGTTTTTTGAGACAGGGTTTCTCTGTGGCTTTGGAACCTGTCCTGGAACTAGCTCTTGTAGACCAGGCTGGTCTCGAACTCACAGAGATTCACCTGCCTCTGCCTCCCAAGTGCTGGGATTAAAGGCGTGCGCCACCACCGTCTGGCATCTCACTCTTTTTTTATATTGAATAATATTCTCTTCCCTCAGTATACAATGAACAGTCATTTCTGCATCCATCCGGCAAAAGTACAGAGCTACTCTTAGTTCTTGAAGGTGAAGGTGCGTATTGACAATACTGTTCACCAATTTTAATGACTGCAGATCAAGTATTTTTGGTTGTAAATTCACATGTGACAATCTTGTTTTTAAGTAATAAGGGTCAACAAACACCTGCTACACAGAAGCCTTTAAAAACAAAGCTGGAGAAATATTGGCCCAAGCTCAGACAGGAGACTGGCACGAACAGGCAGGAAAAGAAACAAGTCAGTTTGAATAAGACAGTTGGAGATCCTGTTTGAAATTACCAAGTATTTCAGAGTTGCAAGAAAGTAGATAGAAATGCTGCTTATCCCAGGACTGATCAACACAGCAATACTTAAAATCTCTGTGTGGCAGAATGGGTTTTTCTTATTCACCAGTTCTCATGGGAAAGGCCAATCTGACTACCACACAGATCCATTGAGCAAACGCAGGGTGTAGTCTGTATCCGCGAGATAAGTGTAAAGTGCTTTCAAAAGGGCAGCATTTAGAAGGCCTGCTGAGATTACTGAAAGTCAACAGGAAAATGAAAAAAAAAAAAAGTCTATGAGGGTAGACCAGTACCCTGATCAAGTCTGACACCTGCTGGCTGGTGAAATGCCTGTTTTTAAACCTCAAATTAGCATTCTCACCCAGTTTCAAACAAAGCAACACCTTCACACACACACACACACACACACACACACACACACACACACGATGGAGAGGGGCCACTGCCTCAGGCCACAGAAGAGGACTGGAATACAAGCTGTTGTAACATGGACCTCAACATAAACTATGTAGTTAGTCCTCAGGATCTGGATCCTGCCCTCCCTCAGCCACCCTCTTTCCTTGCCTTCCTTTGCCCTTTCTCTTTTCCTTCCTCTCCTCCTTCCTTCAGTCTTAATCTACTTTTATTTTGTTTTTCCCCTTATTCTCCTTTTAAGTTTAGCATACAAAGTGAATGCGTTTCCTTATGTCATTTTGTTTTTTTGTTTTTCGAGACAGGGTTTCTCTGTAGCTTTGGTGCCCGTCCCGGAACTAGCTCTTGTAGACCAGGCTGGCCTTGAACTCCCAGAGATCCGCCTGCCTCTGCCTCCCGAGAGCTGGGATTAAAGGCGTGTGCCACCACCGTCCGGCTCTTATGTCATTTTCTTACATATATGTTTTATCATTTATCCTTCCCACCTTCTCTACTGCCCAGTTCTTGCTGATTCCAAACATTCTCAGAAACAGTCCCCACCTTTTACCATACATGTTCCTTTTCAATCACTTTTCTCTCTCTTCCCTCTTGAGGTCTTTTCTTCCCCTCCCATGACACCCCCACACCAATACACTTAAAACCAAGAGTCCACATATGGGGGGGTAGTAATATTTGTCTTTCAGAGTCTTAGGGATTTTGCATAACCTAATGTTCTTCTGCAGTATCTATTTACTGAAAAAATAACAAACGCCCCAGAAAATTTGTCTTTCTTGTGTGGATGCTATGATAGCTCTTCTGTATGACTCCAATTTTAGCATATAAGCCATTGAAATGAGTACATAGAAAGCTTTATTTCTTGCTACATGTCCACAAAACTGCTTACAAGGTAGTAAATGTGTTGTGTTTTGTAAGTCCTTCTAATATCTTCATAAGCTATTTTATTGGCTTGGAAATAACAACCTCCCATGCCCCAAGAATCATCTCATCCTTCTAGAATCAAGACCATTAGTTCTCTACCAGAGGCAACACTGCCCCCTGTAGGGCATATTTGACAAGTCAGAAGATGGCTTTAATTTTCACAACTGTATGAGCAGCAGGAACTTATGTGCTTGTTGTACAGAAAGGACAGAGATCAGGGAGGCTGGTAAATATCTTATAATGAATAGGACCAGTTACCACAACAGAGACTTTCCCAGTTGAAAAAGCACATAGCGTAGAGATGAGATGCCTTTATTCAAATTAAAACCACAGTATCCCATCCCATTATCTGTGCAAACTTTTTCTGACTGTCCTTCATAGTCCCGGGTCTGCAATCAAGACTAAGGCACACCCCTAGTTCATCTCTCATCCCACTCTAGGAGGGTTCTACTCATTTTTCTGTCCTTTAACTTTTTAAAAAGTAGAGACCTTCTTTTTCATCTGCATGTCTGTTACAAACAAAATATATTATTCACTGTTTTGTAATATTTAATAAACAAGAGAGAAAGGTGCACTGTGGGGGGGGGGAATATTTGCCCAGGCACAAAGGGCCTTGCTGGCTTAAACCAGACTAAACTGACTATCTGAGCATGCAGTATGTAACTTCCCTAAATTAAGCCAACCTAGGTCTGCCAATGGGCACCAGCAACAGCTGCCGTGCCACGAGACAAGACGACCTGAACCAGTCTCCTGATACCAGCGCTGCTGCTTCCCCTCCCTCAGGTGGGTGGGGGGCATAGAAGGTTTTCCCTTTTCTAAAATAAACTGTGCTTGCTCCAGCCAGCCAGTCTCCCAGAGACGGAGCCGTTGACAACCCCCACTCATCCCCTTCCCCAAGGGGAAGATCAGTGGGACAAAGCAGCAGATAAAAGCAACAGTGCACTTATTATCTCTCTTTCTCTTTTTTAATGTGCACTGGTGTGTTTTGCTTGCATTATGTCTGTGTGAGGATGCCAGGTGCCCTAGAACCAGAGTTACAGACAACTGTGAGCTGCCTTGTGGGTGCTGGGAATTGAACCCAGGTCCTCTGGAAGAGAAGCCAGTGCTCTTAACCACTGAGCAATCTCTCCAACTCCAGTTCACCTATTCTTTTGGCTCTATCACCAACAGCTTTGTAAAATTACTCAGAAAATATATATTTGATAAGATTAGGAAGCAGAGATTCAGGGTGAAAAAAAAATGAAGTAGAAAAACATTATTTGCAAAAAAGCAAAGCAGGGTTGGCAAGATGACTTAGCAGATAAGAGGCATCTGCTACCAACCAGGGTTCAGTCCAAGGGACCCACAGTGTTGCAGAGAACTTACTGTCTCCAGTTGTCCTTGACCTCAACAAATGTGCCATGGGGTGTGTATACATATGCACACAATATAATAAACAGATAAATAAATGCAATAAAAATGTCTAAAACATTTGTAAAAGGCAGAGATATCATATAAAGTTCAAAGTGGTTAATTTCATAGAACAAGCCCAAGGCCTCTGAAGGGAGTGAGTGCTAGGACCTCTCAGAGCCAATCTCAGGGGAACTCTACTTACTTGAGGACAGCAATCTCCTGGACTGTGATGGCCCTTTTGTCTTTGGTTCCCATATAGGAGAAAATGTTTGGTTTCACTCTGTTGAGACAGAATCAAAGCATTCCTAAGTTACACATTAACCAAAGCACATTTCTAATAACTTATTTCAAAATACACTTACTAACATACTAAGAGAATAAGGAGAAACTTTAGTTAAGATTTTATTGAGAAGGCCGGGTGGTGGTGGCGCACGCCTTTAATCCCAGCACTCGGGAGGCAGAGGCAGGCGGATCTCTGGGAGTTCGAGGCCAGCCTGGTCTACAAGAGCTAGTTCTGGGACAGGCACCAAAAAAAAAAAAAAGAAAAGAAAAGAAAAAAAAAGATTTTATTGGAAAAAATTTAAATAAACATGCAAATTAAAGCAGCAACAGCTGCCTTCTTAGCAGGGCTTGATTCCCAGCCTTGCTGGCTGTCAGGGAATCACCTGGCTTTCAGACTTCGCTAAACAGTAACAAAAGCCCATAGTCAGAAACAATTTGTTAAGTTGCATAAAACTGTAACAATAAAAGGGAAAATATTCTAGAGATATAATGTAGCACTCTGAACATTTTATATCTTCAGTTTTCAAGAAGTTACAGTAATGTGATTTTTTTTTTTTTTACCTTAAATACAATCTACAAATCTGTATTTTAAAAAAAGCCAAATGCTAAAACAGGGATCTGGATAGTCCCCCCCCCCCCCCCCCCGTGTGTTTCAAGACAAAGTTTCTCTGTGTAGCCCTGGATGTTCCAGAACTCCCTTTGTAGACCAGGCTGGTCTCAAACTCATAGAGATCCACCTGCCTCTGCCTCCTGAGTGCTAGGATTAAAGGAGTGGCTAGATAGTTCTGATATGGAGATATACAAAATTCTACAGAGGAATATTTGCAAACTCCAAGAAATCCCAACTGTACATCCCAGAGGAATCATTTCCTCCTGTCTATATCCTTAGGAGGACTGTCTTGAAGATGGAACAAGAAACCACAGACTTTTTTCAGGAAGCTAATAAAAAAAGTGAAATGTTATTTAATTAGGTGTGGTATTCAGGGCTGACCCATGTTCTCTCAAACTCCTAGGCAGAAGCCTTGACTCCCAGCAACACATAAGATAACATTTGGAAACAAGGCCTTTAAAGAGATGACCAGGATAGAATGTGGCTTCTCAGATGGACTCTTCACAGGGAGTTCCAGGACAGACAGGGCTAGAGACCCTGTCTAAAAAACAAACAAAAACAAAGAAAAAGAAAAAAAACAAAACCAAAAGAAAATAAACTACATATTCTGATCTTGGAACTTCCCGGCTACAGAACTGGGAGAGAATTATTACTAACTTCTGCTACTTAAGCCACTTAGTGGTTACCTTGTTTGGCTCATCTGAAAACACATATACTATATAGAAATGTTAAACCTGAGTTAAATTTTCATAGAATACAAATTTGCTGTGGTATCTACAGACATTTCTTTTCAAAATATTTTTTTCTGTATGAGGGTTTGCCTGCATACATTATATGTGTAGCACAAGCATGCTTGGTGCCACTGGAGACCAGAAAAGGTGTCGGGTTCCGGCCGGGCGGTGGTGGCGCACGCCTTTAATCCCAGCACTTAGGAAGCAGAGGCAGGCGGATCTCTGTGAGTTCGAGACCAGCCTGGTCTACAAGAGCTAGTTCCAGGACAGGCTCCAAAACCACAGAGAAACCCTGTCTCGAAAAACCAAAAAAAAAAAAAAAAAAAAAAGGTGTCGGGTTCCTTGGAAGTAGAGGTATAGATGGTTATAGGCCATGATGTGAGTTCTGGGAATTAAACCCGGATGCTATCGAAAAGCAGCCAGTGGTCTTAACAGCTGAGCCATCCCTTCACTCTTCTAAAATCACAAACACACAAAGAATCATGGCACTTCTCATAGCCTCCAAACCTGTGATCTCTTGTCTTTTCATCCCTTTCCCTGACTGTTCTAGGAACTCTTAATTGTATGTGAATTATTTACTTCGAGAACTTTTATCTTGAATTATTAGCAAAGGGATAAAAAGTTTATTGATCTATTTCCCACAAGCATTCCCATTAGGAAGTACATTTGGCATTTACTGATCTTTTCCCACTGGCATGGAAAGAGAGAACACATTCCTATTTTACTGATTTTGTGTAAGAACAAGAACGAGACACTAACCGTAAATATTTGGACAATACATTGATGGCGTCCATGGTGTCTTTGTTTTCCTTGTATAGAACAAAGTGGCAGTAGCTTCCCCGAGATTTTGGCCAAGAATGTTTTCTTGGATCTTAAAAACAAAAAACTTAAATGTCATATATATCATAATAATTTTTTTTTTAAAATGAACTCTATGGAGATCACTTTATGCTACAGAACCGTTCAATAGTCAATCAGATGTACCCTGACATAAAGCATAACTAGCCGTATGAACTATACATACTGAGCTTTCTGTAACTAGTCAGACAGTATCTGTCCACATCAATCAGATGTACCCTGACACAAAGCATAACTAGCTGTATGAACTATACATACTAGGCTTTCTGTAACTAGTCAGACAGTATCTGCCCACATCAATCAGATGTACCCTGACGTCATAAAGCATAACTAGCCGTATGAACTATACACACTAGGCTTTCTGTAACTAGTCACTTGGACAGTATCTGTCCACATCAATCAGATGTACCCTGACACAAAGCATAACTAGATGTATGAACTATACATATTGAGCTTTCTGTAACTAGTCACTCAGACAGTATCTGTCCACATCAATCAGATGTACCCTGACGTCATAAAGCATAACTAGCCGTATGAACTATACATATTGAGCTTTCTGTAACTAGTCAGACAGTATCTGTCCACATCAATCAGATGTACCCTGACGTCATAAAGCATAACTAGCTGTATGAACTATACATATTGAGCTTTCTGTAACTAGTCACTCAGACAGTATCTGTCCACATCAATCAGATGTACCCTGACGTCATAAAGCATAACTAGCCGTATGAACTATACATATTGAGCTTTCTGTAACTAGTCACTCAGACAGTATCTGTCCACATCAATCAGATGTACCCTGACGTCATAAAGCATAACTAGCCGTATGAACTATACATATTGAGCTTTCTGTAACTAGTCACTCAGACAGTATCTGTCCACATCAATCAGATGTACCCTGACGTCATAAAGCATAACTAGCCGTATGAACTATACATATTGAGCTTTCTGTAACTAGTCACTCAGACAGTATCTGTCCACATTTAAAATGAGAAGTGAAGTGTAAGTGCCATGGGACATGAGCAGTAGCCAGCAGTTGTAGAACCCACAGGGCTTTGCGGGTTCCTGGATCAGCACACATCAGAACCAAGGGGCCCTGTATCTTCATTTGAGAGGAAAAACCTTTACAATAGACCCTATTATTCCTGCTTCACCACTAGAAATTCACACATGGTAGCACAGATGGAGACAGGGTTTATAAGGGCTTGTTTTAGTGACTTTGTAAATTTTCCAAAGGCCATTTCTAGCACAAAAGTTTAGTTAATATCTACAAAGATATCTACATGAGAGAGTAGCTGGCATTTAAAGCCTGACTCTTAATAGTGTCAGTGTATGTAAAAACGTAAGCCATGTTAAATGCTACCTTCTGAGTCAGTGTAGCATGACTGCCCAGCTCTTTGGGGATACATAAACAATCTATAACCTGGATACCCTGATTGTTAAAACTGTTCTTTTAATTGAATATTTCAATTATACAATCTGGAAACACATTTTAAACAATACAAGATTTAGATGTAAACTTCTCAGAGAAAAGAAATCAGGACTCTGGAAAAAATAAGCTACAAGTACAGTCTGCAGATACAGAAAGTTCATGAGTCCTATATAACAGGTGAGCTGGTTTTCAAGGAACGCATCTAGTTTCATTGATATAAGCACTCCATGAGAGAAAACCTATGAGAAAGTATTTTGCATAATCAACTAGAAAGAATCTTCTTGCTTTGAAAATTGTCCTTAAAAAAAGTCTTTTCATCTTCAGAGGCTTCTTCTTCCTGGGACTGAAGGTAACTGACTATCTGGCTTTGTCAAGCAAAAGCACTTTTTGATAACAGGTTAATGACTTCATCTACAATGTAAAAACCACCAAGCAAGGCAGAGAACCAATAACCCATTTCAGAAAACCATCACAATATAAACATGCCTAGAAAATCAATTTCTTTCTTGATGAATATGTGAGTCTTTTCTATCATGTATAGAAAAATATTAGAAGTATCTCCTTAGTTCTTGGTGTGACATTCTCACAATTTCCTTAGGGTTATGAATGAAATATCTTTTTCTCGTTTTTTCCTTCCAGTTCACTCCCACTTAAGCAAAGTTATCTGTACTCAATACTTAGGACAACATTGGTATTTCATCTTGTCTACACGAAATACCAATCACTCTTACCTGCTGCAGTTCTGACCTCTGTCCAAATGCACAGCATAAAGAGCACAAGAGAGGAATGTTTAATTTATAATCCTGTTAAGGTGCTTTAGAGGTGAACATGCAAATGATCGCATGGTAAGGGAATGCACTTGGTACTATGTGGTGGGTCAACAGCCACTCAGACACAACAATGGGATGTTGTAGAGGCAAACAGTAAACAAACAGGAATCTCCCCTCTAGGCACAGCCTTCCTGACTCAGCATCTTCACAAAGGACAATTCATCCTTCAAGACTAAAATTGAACGTGTCTGCTTCAACAGATGGTTTTCAGCAAACATGTTAGGACATGTTTGAAACACTGGGTGTCTGCTGTGATGAGAATGCGATTGCTGCTTTGCTTCATGCCTCTTTTGTGTGCTTCCTGCATTGAACTGCAAAAATCTTTCACTGCTGGTGGGGGGGGGGGCAAACTGCGCATGCCTTTAATCCCAGTACACCTTGCACCGAGAGCTCTAGGCCAGCCTGGGCTAGAGAGAGAGCTCCAGAACAAACCCCCCACCCCACCCTACACAAAAGAATCTCACAAAAAACTGAACATTGTTGAAAGATTATTAGAGAGAACTTTCCTACAATCACCAATTTACAGATTAAAAGATTTAAGAGATGATCTGTGAGACACGTCCAGTGAACGCAATGTTCTGTACTTTACTGTCGTTTGAACAAGTTGTGGGAGTTTAAGAGTTCTGAAGAATTTAGGGAGAACTGAACGTGTGCTGGGTAGATGTCAGGGAGTCATTTTGATCTTACTGAATGTGATAATGGCTTGGGATTTTAGTCCTCATTTGGTAAACAGACACTGAAGAATTTATGAGTAAAATGACATGTCATGTTAATTTATTTTAAAGTGCTCCCAAAAGGAAAAAAGTGTGTGTATGTTTGTGTTAAAATGGACTAGACAGAAATAAAGGAATGTCAGTCATCATGAAGGTGATGGATGGACACGCAGGGCTGCATTCTCTATCTGGGCACAGAATTTAAAAAGTTCACAATAAAAAGCTAAAATCATCAAGTATAACACAAGATGAAGTGTGGCTATATTTTTTAAATTCTGGTTTTTAGCATAGTCACATGTAAGTACAAAGGCAAGAAATAAATATAGCCACAAGACTAAAAACCTAAATGTTATTTTCCCTTAGCAGAAACCAAGACAAACCATGCACTTTCTATTAGGAAACCCAAGCACAGAACATGAATTCAATAACCTCTGCAACTAACAAATACAAATCTTCATTTTCTAAGAATGCTCAATATAAAATATAAAAGTAAAACATTTGCACTGGAAATATTCTGAATAAGCAAAAGCAAAAACTCTATAAAGAAAACTCTAGCCGGGCGTTGGTGGCGCACGCCTTTAATCCCAGCACTCGGGAGGGCAGAGGCAGGCGAATCTCTGTGAGTTCAAGTCCAGCCTGGTCTACAAGAGCTAGTTCCAGGACAGGCTCCAAAACCACAGAGAAACCCTGTCTCGAAAAACCAAAAAAAACAAAAAACAAAAAGAAAACTCTATAAAAATAGCCTCTGAGAACACTTAAGTTCAGGGAAGTAAGGATGACTTCCACACATTTTGAGTCACTCCAATTTATAATACATTCACAAAGAATTCTAAGGCTGGCATTTCACTTCCTACTTCCAGAAGGCTAGTTCTACCTTCTGAAGGCATGGCATCACAGTCCAGACCTACACAGAAGGAAACGAATTAACAAGGGAAACCATGCAGGGGCTCCCGTGAAGAAAGATGGAAGTAGCCTGAGGACGAGATGGGGTGGCGTGCAGAAGTATTTCTGCTTCCTCAAGGTCATCTTCATTAATGCACCCCATATACCAACCTTTCAGCTTTCTCAATATCTTGCTCCATCCATTGTCTTTACTGCTGTCCTTAAATTTCCACCTTCCCCTTTCTCTGACCCTTTCACTTCCTATATACATTCATGACTCTACAATCTTCAAAGTCAAGCATGTCTTCTCCTTACTATATTTTCCCCTCTCTCTTTGCTTTACTGCTTAATTTAAAAAACACACTGTATATATTGCCTTCTGTTTCAACTTACTGTGTAAACTGAATTCCGTCTAATTGGTCCAATACCAAGCTTAATTAATAGACATTAAGTGACTTTTTTGTGTTGCTAAGTGATGGGCATATTTTCAAGTTCCTGTTTCATCAAATCTGGAGCACTTTCTCTGTGGCCTCGGAATTTCTCCTTTTGTGTGGTCTGTCCCAGAAAGACCAGTGTCGCTCTATTCTGGGTAGGTAGAGCTCTAGGTGCAGAGACCCTGCCTGAGAACCATTTACTTCAGAAAGTACAAAGAACTTGTATATTTCATAAAAACAGGTTTTTTTCTCCCTGGAGGCAGTAGCCCTTTTGGACTCTGTAGCTCAGGGTAGCCACAAATTCATGATTTCATTGTCTCTTGGGCTGGAGAGATGGCTCAGAGGTTAAGAGCATTGCCTGCTCTTCCAAAGGTCCTGAGTTCAATTCCCAGCAACCACATGGTGGCTCACAACCATCTGTAATGGGGTCTGGTGCCCTCTTCTGGCCTGCAGGCATACACACAGACAGAATATTGTATACATAATAAATAGAAAAGACAAAAAAACAAAAAACCATTGTCTCTTGAATGCTGAGATGGTACAAGTATGCTACAATGGCTGCCCAGATTTCTTTTTTTAAGTCTGTGGTTAAGAACAAGTTCTCGAAAGCAGTTAGGATGCATATAATCTCAAAATACCAATTTATTACCTGCTTGTATAATGTTATAATAATTACATATAATTTACCAAATTGAAATAAAGCAATGTGTCATTTTTAGACTGGATTATCATATCATGTTTCACAGTGGACAATTCTATTTGGGGAAAGCATAAAAATCCTGTAAGTCTTGGTTGGGTTGTGGCACACCCCTTTAATCCCAGGTCTTGGGAGGCAGAGCCAGGTGGATCTCTGTGAGTTCCTGGCCAGCCTGGTTTATAGAGTGAGTTTCCACAATAGCCAGGTCTAAACAGCGAGTTCCAAGATAGCCAGGGCTACAAAGAGAGGTTTTTCTTGTCTACCCCCTCCCAAGACAGGGTTTCTCTGTGTAGCTTTGGTGCCTATCCTGGAATTAGCTCTTGTAGACCAGGCTGGCCTCTGAAAAACAAAACAAAATTGGATGTGGTGGTGGACAACTACAATCCCAGCAGAAGTGGGGCCAGAAGGATCAAGAGTTCAAGGTTACTACATAGTGAGTTTGAGACCAGCCTGGGCTACATGACACACCAAAATAAGTAAATAAAAAAGGAATGCTGCAAATTTGTTTAATAACATATGATCCACAAATAACACCTTATACCAGGGTTTGGCAGTAGATGGCCTTCAAAACAAATCGCTAAGCTTTAAAGGGCCCAGGAGAACAAACTGTCATTGGCACTGGGCTCCATTCTCAGGGCCATGAATCAATCTCCAAACACCTGTTCTCCGATTTCTTGGTGACTTTTCCTTTAGGCTACTTTCAGCTTGGGCAGGAAAACTGCATGAGAAAAGGTTGAATGCAGACTCCCAAGTGACTATCTCAGCTAGAGAACTCAGAAGGGAGATTTAGTCCAACTCTGACTATATACCATAACCCTCAAGTCCAAGAGGTTCAAGCCTCCGGGGAAATGCTAGCCCCATCTGAAAACGCTAGTCCAAACTGCTTCTTTGAAAAGCTAAAATAGTTGGGTAGTGGTGTTGCTGCACGCTTTTAATTGCAGCACTTGGGAGACAGAGGCAGGCGGATCTCTGGGAGTTTGAGGCCAGCCTGATCTAGAAGAGCTAACTCCAGGACAGCTACAGAGAAACCCTGTCTTGAAAAACCAAAAAAAAAAAAAAAAAAAAAAAAAAAAAAAAAAAAGAAAAGGTAAAATAGTCTGCCTTACTCAGGATGTTCAAAGTGAGATGGGGAGGAAGTGCTTCGTATACACAACTCATTTATAAAATCTTAATTACACACACACGAGAGACAGAGAGACAGAGACAGAAAGAAAGCGAGCAAGAGTGAGCAGGGTGTGGTGTCACAGGCCTTTAATTCCAACACCTGGAAGGCAGAGACAAGTGGATCTCTTGAGTTTGAGACTAGACAGACTTAGATAGTGAGTTCAAAGTCAGCCAGGGCTACATAGTAAGACCCCGTCTCAAAAACAAACAAAAAAGGTAGCTATGACATAAGCACAGAAATCCTAGATGTAAACAGAACAAGATACGGCTCTGTTACATAAGGGAAACTATAAAGGCTACGTCCTCCTTGCACAAAACATAGTATTGCCCAAGAAATGAAGGTCATTTTCAAGAGGCAATCAGTCAAAAACACAGTTTGTGCCTTCTACAATCTGCATCTTCACAACCACACTAGCAGAATAAGACCTTGCTTTTCCTCTTGGCAGAGTGGTTGTTGATCAAATGCTGATCAACTACAGCCTCCCCAAATGTACCCAAGAGAGAATTAAGACCCAATATGCCCATGATTGTATGTGATAAGTCACCTTTATCCTTTATCTGGAATAGTGACATACTGCCCTTTGGAAAACTGAAAATACAGGAACAGAGTCACTGAAATCACTTCCCCCGGCATGGACTCCTTTGCATTTCTGGCTGACAGGGGGATGTTGAGATACTACTTTACATAGAACAGTAGATCCTCCTGCCTCAGCCTCCCATTACAGGCCCATGACATCATGCCCAGCTTTGGTTTTTTTGGTATCAACTGAGCATCCTCAGGTCTCTACCTTTTCCTCTGATCACTCAAAACTTCTCACTGATGGTTGATTTTTTTCCAGGTGGCCAACCTGGCTTTTTTCTTAAGCCCTTTCATTTTCCTGGAAGCATCATTACAAACGTAATCGTCATTCATATACTATGCCATCTCTATTCATTTAGGGGATATTGACAGGTCCTAATGGGTTCAAGCCTCTTACGACAACACCCTGAGGGTTTGTGGTGATACATGTACTTTGAAATAACTGACTGCTTATAGGGGAGAACTTGAGATGTACAGCACCAGATACTGGTAGGGGAAGAAAATCAAGAAATAACTGTCTTCTGTTTAGTTTTCATGAAAAACATATGTACTGATTTGATAAGGAAAACAAGAAATATCTAATTTTTCTTAGGGGTCTAGGCAAATAAAAATTCTCATGGTTGTATAGAACACATGAGAACTTAAACATCAAAGTGACCAACAATCTGTTCACACTGTACAACAGAGAACAAAAGGACTCAGATGAAGAGTCAACTTCTTAAAACCCCACGTTTTAGGTACGTGAACAAAGATACCCATGTTTAGGAAGTCAAACAGGACATATGCCCCCAGGAGGGGAGGCCAGCATTTCTATTCATCTGAAAGGCTTCTTCTTCCTTTAAGAGCATACAGTGAGCAAAAATCCCCCTACTTTCTGATTAAATTGGCAATCAGCTCACTCTGCTATCAGGATTCTCTTGGGCACCACTATAGCTTTTGTAAATCTGCACTCACATACAAGACTGAAAGTCCACCAGACAGAGTGTGCAGAGCTGTTCTCCATCTGAAAGGACTTTTGACCTTTTGAAGACACGACATGACCCTCTGTACAACGGCAAGACGTGAATAAGCAAAGCAAAGGAGGTGGGGGTGGGAGGTCCTGCCCCTCCCCCTCGCCTCACAGGAGAAAGTGGGCAATGTCATGCTTACTTGCCAAAGCCTTTTTGCCAGCTGCATGGTAAGCTACGATGTATTTCCTTCCTTCTCTATCCTCTGTTTTTGTCTCCAATCCTGGGAAGAGAGATTTAATAGCTTGATGGATGATGGTTCTTTTTTCTTTGGTGTCCTCAATGACCTATGGAAAACAGAAGACAGGTAACACTCTAACAAGCATCAAATAGGAAAATAACATGAAGACATGGCTCATCTATCATCTATGCAAAAGTCTACAAGAACACTTGGCTATTATTTCAGAAAACACTTCGGGCTGCCTGATAATGACGACGCCAAGGGCTTGTGGACAGTGCATCTGCAGATGCTTCACAAGCACCTCAGACTCACCTTTTCCTTCACTCCCCACGAGCTCCCTGCTAACCCATCACTGTGCCATCATGTGGAAGTCAGAAGGAGGCTTGGGAGAGTGACAGAATGTGTTTGAAGTTACGTAATGGCAGGGTACAAGAGCTGGATTCGAAATGAAGCAGGTAGTCTCTGTGATCACCCCCAGAAGCTGCTTTTGGTGTCTCTTCTAGATAAACAGCATGGGGAAGTCACAGAACAAGATGCTGAGAGATAAGCCTTCCGGGTAACAGAAAGTTAATCCTTCTGCCAACTCAGTCCACAACTGCCTCCTACTGGACTTTATTTTATATTAAATTATTTTATGGGGGAAAATCTAACACAATAAAGAAAATCAACATAAAGAAAAACAAAAAAAAATAAATAAAAAAAATAAAGAACATTTAAAATTATCATTTAAACAACTTTTTGTCAGCTTTTGAAGTTTTTCACACTAAGAAACAGATCTTACCTCTATTCAACATCACAAAAGGCTGGATATGCCATATTTTAAAAACAAAAAAGATTTTACAAAACACATTAATGCTATACTCAGTGAACAAGTATTTTTCTAATTCACTCTCTTAAAAATGTTGATAGTGGGGTTGGCAAAATGGCTCACTGGGTCGAGGCACTGAGCCACACACATTTTCCTCTGATGTCCACATGTGCACGTACTATAGGGGTTTTTACAAGTTATAAAGGAATAAGTTAACTGGGTCACTTTCCTTACCTCTGACAGCAAGAAAAATTAAAAGTGCTGATTGTGAGACCTACGAATTTGGTTTCACAGACTGATTTAGTTGTTGCAACCTAAAAGCTGAAAATATATATTTAGACTCAAAATTTAACCAGTTCTAGCAAGGCAGGGCATCTGCTTATAATTCCAACACTGATCAGAAGTTCAAGGCTAGTGGAGCTACATACATAGTATGTTCCATGATGGTTATGAGATGGTTAGCAAAGCAATAAAACTAAGAGCTAATCCCAATTCCAGGGGAATCTGACTCTCTCTTTTGACTTCCTTGGGCACCAGCCATGCAGGTGGTACATAGACATACAGGTAGGTAGACAAGACACGCGTATACATAAAATAAATATTTAAAACCAAACCAACACCACTAAACTAAAAATACAAATTATTTCCTCTTCATTTACTAGATAAGGTAACTTGTCCATAATTCATGCCCTTTAAAAGTTAAAACTGGGGGCTGTAGAGATAGCTCAGCAGGTAAGAGATCTGGATGTCTTCCCAGACCTGGGTCTGATTCCCAGCACCAACATGGCGGCTCACAACTACCTGTGACTTCAGTTCCTGGAGATGATGACCCTTTCTAGCCTCCTTGTGCACAGGCACATACGTAGCACATAGGCATATATCATGCAGGTAAAACACCCGTAAACATAAAAAATAAATAAATAAATAAATAAATAAATAAATAAATAAATAAAAGTTAAAACTGTGAGCCGACAACATAGCTTTCAGACTAAGAGCTAGTTTTGCCATATGTGGGATATGTACACGGGCCTAAGACACAACACTATTTTACATGTAGGAAAACTTGTGCTCTATCTTTAATTGCTCTTACAGACAATTCTTTCTTTTTACTTTTTTTTTTTTTTTTTTTTTTGCTTTTTCGAGACAGGGTTTCTCTGTGGTTTTGGAGCCTGTCCTGGAACTAACTCTTGTAGACCAGGCTGGTCTCGAACTCACAGAGATCCACCTGCCTCTGCCTCCCAAGTGCTGGGATTAAAGGCGTGCGCCACCACCGCCCAGCTCTTTTTACTTTTTAAAACTGTATTTATTTTTATTTCATGTGTGTGTGTTTGCCTGCAGGTATGTATTTGTAACACTCGTGTGCCTGGTGCCCAAGAAGGTCAGAAGAGGGCATTGGATCTCCTGGAACTGGAATTTCAGACAGTTGTGAGCCAGTCCTGGGAACTGAACTCAGGTCCTCTGCAAGAACAAGGGGTTTTAACTGCTGGCCGTCTCTCCAGCCTTAACTGCTGTTCTACACAATTCTTAAATTCATACTTAAAAACACAGGTAACCCCTTTCTTTTTTTTTTTTTTTTTTTTTTTTTTTGGTTTTTTCGAGACAGGGTTTCTCTGTGGTTTTGGAGCCTGTCCTGGAACTAGCTCTTGTAGACCAGGCTGGTCTCGAACTCACAGAGATCCGCCTGCCTCTGCCTAGGTAACCCCTTTCTTACTATCCGGGGCTTGACTCTGGTAGTCACTGTTGGCCATGTAGTATGAGGAAGGGGAAAGGGAAGAGGGCACAGGAGCAGGATCCAGAAGCTGAAGAAGCTAACTGGTGGTCTGAGCTTTGAAACTGCTTATTATTGATGACAGTTTAAAAAAAAAATTCTAAATTTAATTTAAAAGGTTTTTTATTTTGTTTTGTTTTTTAAAATGTGATGGTGCATGTCTTTAATCCTAGCACTCAGGAATAACCTCTGCTTTGGAAGATAGAGACAGGAGGATCAAGAGTTTGAGACTGGATAGGTTATATGAGAACTTGTCTCCAATAAAAAAAAATTACCAAAAACAAAATTAAACCAAACCAAATAAATAAATTTGAGCAAAATAAAACCAAACAATAAATAAATAAACAAGCCCTATTTTTAGGAGTTGGGATAAAGTCCAGTTGACATCAGTTAAACATTTAAAGGCTGGACATGTGATGAGTGCCCACAATCCCAGGAATTGGGAGGTTGAGGACGAGAGTCCCAGGCTATCTTAGGCTATACAGTGACAGTCTATTTCAAAACACACAAAGTCAAACCAAACAAGCTGCCCAAAGGATGAATGACAGAGAAACCACAACCTATTCAAGGATTTTGTCGACAGGTGAATTGTTCAGTATTCCTCAGGAAGAGAGGGTAGGGAATGAACGTGGTAATGCTGGAGGAGGACAATGAGCTGTGAGAAGCTGGAGTGACTGAATGCGGAGGTGTGAATGAAAATGGCCCCCACAGGCTCACAGGGAATGGCACTATGGGACACATGGCTTTGCTGGAGGAAGTGTGCCACTGGGGGTTGGCTCTGAGGTTTCAGATGCTTAAGCCAGACCAGTGTTACTCTCTCTTCCTGCTGCCTAAGGATCCAGATGTAGAACTCTCAGCTACTTCTCCAGCACCATGTCTGCCTGCATGCCACCAAGCTTCCCACCATGATGACAATGGACAAAACCTCTGAACTGTAAACTAGTCCCCCATTTAATGCTTTCTTTTGTCAGAGATGCCGTGGTCATAGTGTCTCCTCACAACAATAGAAACTCTAAGACACTGAGTGATAAAAGGAGAAATTTTAGACAATCTAAAATTTATTAGTTCATTACAATGTGGTAAAGGGGTTGGGAGTGTAGCTCAGTGGTAAATGCTAGACTTATGCACAGAGTCCAGAGTTTGATCTCTAGCACCTTATAAATCTGGTATGGTGTCCATAATTCCAGAATTTAGGAGTTAGAGAGAGAGAGGCAGAAGGGTCTGAAGCTCAAAGCTATCCTTGACTATCCAGTGATGTTCAGTTCCAAGCCAGCCTGGGCCACGAGATCTTGTCTCAAAACAAAACAAAGTGAAATAGTACAATGCACAATTAGCATATATAAAGCCCTGGTTTTGTCCCCAGTACCATGTTTGGTTAACATGACAATTTCATTAGATGTACTAACCTAGAAAAATAGAACTGCCATAGGAAAGTTGAACAATGCCTTTGCTATTCCACCTATCATCTAAGTTCTCTATTTCTCAGCTAGCGGTAGATCCAGGTTGAGTAACGGGCTTCCTCCCTTCTTTTCCCTGAGACTCTCCCTCTTAATCCCAACAGACTAAGAAGCCATAAAGTCAGAGTTTCCTGCCAGGGCCAGGCCCCTGACCACCATGGTCCTTTGCAGCCATGTAACTATCATCCTGTGGTTCTAAACAACAGGTCTCTTTGATACATTTTGGCCACAGAATTTAGAAAAACACAGCTTTGCTAGTCAGGCAAGGTGGATGCTGAGACAGAATGTAAGGCCCATCAGGGGATGGGGATGGGGGGTTGAGAAGAGTTATAGAGAGATACCAACTCTCCAAAAAAACAAAAGCTGGGTGTGCTGGAATACACGGTAATCTCAGCATTTGCAAGATGAAGACAGGAGGAGGAAAAATCCAAGTCCAGGCTGGACCATGAGATCCTTTCATTCTGTTTATTCAACAAGAATAAAACAAACCGAATTTTTCTTGATATAGTTATCTTGAAATTGATTTTTTTGCCCTGATTTATACAAAACAAAACAAAAACCTAGTAGACTGTCCTTTGAGAGCAACAGCACAAGCCATCCTTTTAAGCCCAGATAGCTGTTGTGTGGTTACTCACGAACCCAGCAGGAGGGAATCACACAAACCCTAGACCTCACTCTTGCACTGCTTACCTCAATGGCAACATTGGTTTCTTTGTTCTTGAAAAGCTGTAGCTCCTCCAGTTGCTGTCTGTCTTCAGCTGTCAGAACAGTGAGTGCATCTTCAGGAGGGTCCTTTTACCACAGAAAGCAAGTGAGTTACACAGAGATAGTACAAGTACCTTTCTAGGATCTTTAGGAAGAGCTATTGTTTACAAAAGATGGATTTTTCTAGAGATTTCTACCTCCTCATCCACTGGAACAGATAAGTCATCCAAATGGCTGATCCGTCCATCTTTTCCAATTTCGTGAACAACAAAGTCAGAGTATCTAGTAAAAAGAAAACCAAAGTTTTCAATAAGTGTATATTTTACTTTGTACTAATTTTAGGACAAAGTTTACTCATTCAAAACAAGAGATTTAAAGAGACTCTCTATTGTAGAGTATTACCAAGAAATTTTCTCTTATTTTAATGAATACTGAAACACGTACAGTTTTATACTAGACTAAAATATTAGTATAGAAAATACTAACAAGGGGCTGGAGAGATGGCTCTATGGTTAAGAGCACTGGCTGCTCTTCCAGAAATCCTGAGCTCAATTCCCAGAAGCCACATGGTGGCTCACAACCATCTGTAATAAGACCTGAAGCCCTCCTCTGGCGTGCGGGCATATACGGAAGCAGAATGTTGTATACATAATAAATAAATAATTCTTTAATTAAAAAAAAGAATACTAACAAATGCAAAGTAAAAGTTCACCAATGTTTAGGGCTCCATCAGTACAGCACTTGAGGAGCAAGCATCGATGAAGACTTGAGTTTGAACCTCAGCACCCATGAGACAAAGCCAAGTATGGTAGCACATGCCTGCAATCTGCTCGGGAGGCAGAGACAAGAGGATTCCTGGAGCTGCTGGCCTGTCAGTCCATACAAAATGGTGGGGCCCAGGTTTCGAGACTGCCTCAAAAAAACAATGTAAAAGAACTGAAGAGATAGGTCAATGGTTAAGAGCACAAGTAACCACATGGCCGCCCACAACTGCTTGTAACTTCGGTTCCAGTGGGTCTGGTGCCCCTTTGTAGCCTCCGTGGGCACTGCACATATGTGGTGCAGATAACTACATGCAGGCACTCACACCACACACATAAAAATCAGTCTTTAAAAGTAATCACGTGGGGGCCGGGTGGTGGTGGCGCACGCCTTTAATCCCAGCACTCGGGAGGCAGAGACAGGCGGATCTTTGTGAGTTCGAGGCCAGCCTGGTCTACAAGAGCTAGTTCCAGGATAGGCTCCAAAGCTACAGAGAAACCCTGTCTTGAAAAAAACCAAAAAAAAAAAAAAAAGTAATCACATGGGGAGTTACAGAGGAGGGCACCTGAGATTAACCTCTGGCTTCGAAATACACATGCATATATACATTCCTACGCTTATACAATCTATATTAAATCAAGTCATAAATACAGTCAGTTAACTGAAGCTAAATAATAATAAGTTAATTAAAAAATAATTACTTAAATCAGAACCCAGTAAGTCTGTCGCAAGCTACCACAAAATTTGTTTCTATCATCACACTTTCTGTGATGCTGGTACCCATTTTGTGGATGTGGATACTGAGGCTCAGAGGACTCAGTTATTAAGTAGCTAAACGGAGTCATACCTAAATCTTTCTGGCTCCAAACAACTTCCTACTAAAAATATGGTCTAGTCATATGAGACAGCTTAAGATTATAAGATGAATTCAGAAAAATAAAAACCTTGAAAATGTCTAAAAGAATTTAACAAAACAAATATCACTCCCATACACTAACAATGTGCACCACTGGGAAACTGTATTTATTTAAACAGTTCTGGGAAAGGTCTATCCTTGATAAGAACTAAGAGTTCATCATGAGACAGATTGAGAATTAAAGACCAAACTGGTTAAGCAGTAAGATTCTGTCAAGAAAGAATGAGAGAGCCGGGCGGTGGTGGCGCACGCCTTTAATCCCAGCACTCGGGAGGCAGAGGCAGGCGGATCTCTGTGAGTTCGAGACCAGCCTGGTCTACAGAGCTAGTTCCAGGACAGGCTCCAAAACCACAGAGAAACCCTGTCTCGAAAAACCAAAAAAAAAAAAAAAAAAAAGAAAAAAAAATTAAAAAAAAAAAATATAATGGGTACAGTATAGTAAGAGTTTCTGTCTGGTGTGAGTGAGGCCTTGAGTTCAAGGCCCAGGACCACAGAAAGCAAACATTTTCAAAATCCAAGACCATCTACTCAGGCAGCTCTCCCACATTGTCCCTTTTTGACCAGAAACTCAACTCTTGGGGTTAGAAAACCAAATGGAAAGTTGGGTGTAAAGGCATGCCCCCAAATTTCTAACACTCAAGAGGCTGAGGATTGAAAGTTTAAGATAACTTCTGAGTTTACCTGGGCTATTTAGAGAGACACTGCCTCAAAAACAAACAAAGATCTTTTTTAAAGAGAAGAACGTGGGTAAGACTAAAAAAGGGGAAGAGAGCAAAGAAAGAGGAAAACTGGGGGCTGGAACTGTAGCTCAGTAGCTGAGGAGCTTGGCTAGCATGCATAATGCTCACTAAACACACCTTTCTTTTAAGATCCCTGAGAAGCCCTCATGAGGGCTCACAAACTTGGTGATGCCGACGTCAAGCTCTGTGAGCCCATGCTTCATCATGTCTGCAAAGCTCTCTGGCTCCTCCTCTTCCCCTGTCTCTGGAAGGCCTTCTTCCTCCTCTTCCTCCTCTTCCTCCTCTTGCACGTGAGCACTGGAATTCTTTTCATCTTTCTTTGTACTTTCAGCTTCTAGAGGCCCAGGCTCATCCTCACTGCTGTGCAGACCTTCATTTTCTACTCCATCCTGACTGTCGATCAGACAGCACTCTGAGACCTTCTGTTTCTTTGTTTCCTCCTGTGAGGCCACGCCGTCATTATCTTCCACAACAAGGCACCCACGTTTCAGGGACACGTTTGTCATTTCCATCTTTAAGGTTCCAAGAAAACATTTATGAGAACCTTTTTAGAGAGGAGAAAAGAGTAGAAGTTAACAATCTCCCATAAAGAAGCTGATTTTTGGCAAATAGAAGCACATGAACCTTGTTCATAGGGTCCTTTAAAAAATCATTTATTACAATAATTCTCTGGGGTGTAGAAAGATGGCTCAATGGTTAAGAATGCTTGCTGATTTTTCAGAGAACCCAAGTTTGGTTCCTAATACCAGGTGGTTCCTAATACCTAATATCAGGTGGCTCATAACCACCTGCCAGTCCAACTCTAGATTAGACATTCTCTTCTGGCCTTCTAAGGCAATCACATGCATGAAGCATTCATTGACACACATTCAGATAAATAAAACATGCAAGTATCTTTTTAATGAGAAAGTAAATAATTCTGATATTTGCACACACTCAAAAATATAAAAACAGAAAACAAGTATAATAATTTGCACCAACATTCTCATAAACAGCTAGGTGCAGTGGTACATGCCTTTAATCGCAGCATGTGGGGGGCAGGTCATGTGGGTTTCTGTGAGTTTCAGGCCAGTCGGGGCTATTCAAAAGGACACTACCTCAATAAACCAACAAACAAAAAACTTTAAATGTAGTTGTTTTGTTTTTGTTTTTGTTTTTCGAGACAGGGTTTCTCTGTAGCTTTGGAGCCTGTCCCAGAAATAGCTCTTGTCGACCAGGCTGGCCTCGAACTCCCAGAGATCCGCCTGCCTCTGCCTCCCAAGTGCTGGGATTAAAGGCGTGCGCCACCACCGCCCGGCCTTTAAATGTAGTTTTAAGCTAGAAATGTTTTTTTAAAAATGGGACTTATCTTAAGAAAATAATTTAGAGAGGGGCTGGCAAGATGGTTCAATAGTTAATAGCATTTGTTGCTCTTGCAGAGGACCTGGGTTTGGTTCCTAATACATGGTGGCTCACAACTATCCTAAATTTGTTTCATGGGATCTGATGCTTTCTTCTGACTTCTGCAGAAACCAGACATCTACATGGTGTATCTATATACACACAGGCCAAACTCTCATACATAAAAAAATTTAAAAATTAAAACAAAACAAACCCAAAACAAAGAGAATATAAATTCGGGGGATGAAGGGACGGCTCAGAAGTCAAGAGTTCTTGTTGCTCTTTCAGAAGCTCCACATTCAGTTCCCAGTACCCGCATGTAGTGGCTTTACAACTGCCTGCAATGTGAGTCCTTGGGGATTCTGTGCTCTGTTCTTACACACAGATGTGTAGGCACATGCATACACATAAAACAAATTAAATATAAATAAGTTGCCGGGCGATGGTGGCGCACGCCTTTAATCCCAGCACTCGGGAGGCAGAGGCAGGCGGATCTCTGTGAGTTCGAGGCCAGCCTGGTCTACAGAGTGAGTTCCAGGACAGGCTCCAACGCCACAGAGAAACCCTGTCTCGAAAAGCCAAAATAAATAAATAAACAAACAAATAAACAAATAAATATAAATAAGCTGAATAATATGTAGATGCAAGTGACTAGGAACTGCAAAAGGTGGTTACTTCTAGTTGAGGACCTAGGTAGTTATAGCTGTGCTTTCACTGAATACTACCATTGTTTTATTATAACCTTGTCCCGGGCACGTGTATTATCTTTCCAAAACTGATAAAATACAGCAGCATATTAACGAGAGGGGTACTGTTATGTAGTACCTAAGAAATCAGCCGGGTATGATGGCACACTCCTGCAATCTAAGCACTTGAGAGGCAGAAATTAAAGGATTAGTTCAAGGTCAACCTGAGCTATAAGAGATTCAGACTCAAAACAGCAAGGGATGGTGGCTTAGTCAGTGAGGTGTCTCCTTATAGTCAGAGACTGGTCTTTCATTTCCCGACGGCTTAGACCGGAATAATTACACTGAAACTATATTAATTACAACACTGTTTGGCCAATAACTCAGGCATACTTCTAGCTAGCTCTTACATCGTGAATTAACCCATTTCTAATTATCTGTGTATCACTACGAGGTTGTGGCCTACGGGTAAGGTAAGGCAGTAAGGTAAGGTTCTGGCGGGTGTCCTCCTTTGCTGCATCCTTCTTCTTTGGCAGCTACATGGTGTCTCCTTGACTGTCTACTCTCTCTATATATCTCTGGACTTCCCACTTGGTTTTGCTCTGCTTTTTGATTCCTGGGCTATTGTTTATGCTTACTCATGGTTTGCTCCTTTAAATACTTTTGCATTCTGAGACAGGGAGGGTCTCACGAATAGCTGTGCATGTTAGCAAGTGTGCTAACAATGAACCACATTAACCTTTTTCTTTACTTTGAGACAGGGTCTTCCTAAATTGCTCAGAATACCCTTACAGGCTGCTTTTGAACTCGTGATCCTCCTGCCAAGGCCTGCAGCAGCATGCATGACTTAGAAACACTTTCTTTAAGGGCAGAGCACACCCAACATCCTATTCAGAAAGAAAAATTTACATATCGAGTACATATTTTCATCCTGTGGAGGCACTGGATGAAAATGGATGATTTCTTGCAACAAAACAGATGACATTCTACTCGTG
The DNA here is from genome assembly GCF_950005125.1 of Chionomys nivalis. Taxonomy (NCBI): domain Eukaryota; kingdom Metazoa; phylum Chordata; class Mammalia; order Rodentia; family Cricetidae; genus Chionomys; species Chionomys nivalis. The sequence continues at coordinate 16,071,457 of NC_080111.1, read as the reverse complement.
GACATATTAAAAAACAAAATAAATTTGCAGAGGATGTTTTCAGAAGCAGAATACAATTAAACAAACCCTGTGTGAGGACATGTAAGCCAGTTAAAAGCAGAGAAAGGGATGGATGAGCAGAAAGGGTCATTTTGTGTGAAGCCTCCATAAAGATGTTTTAAAGACTTGAAGAAAGTAGACCTGAAAAACTCTCAGTAGACCCTGAGAGTCCCACGGGGGCAGAATAGAACCTGTAAAGATCACAGGTAGAAATTAGGGTAACAGACCAACTGGTCTGTTATGTCTTTCCAGGATGCAAAATCTCAGTTTCATTAGTGCCTTGTATTGCCCCATCCTCTAACAAAAATGTTGAACAGTAGAGTGTGGCGGCCCAAGCCCGTGAGTTCCAGGCCAGCTTGGTCTACACAGAGAGTTCCAGGACAGAAAGGCTATACAGTAGGGAGACTGTCTCAACCCTTCCTCCACAAAAAGACAGAGTCAAGTTCAGAGGGGAATACAGTGGATGGCCTTCTCCTGTAAGACCAGCACTCGGAGGGCTGAGGCAAGAGGATCTCTAGTGCGGGCCACCCCGGTCTACACAGTAAGTCCTGTCTCAAAACTATGTGTTCAAGTACGCTTGTTAAATTAACAATTTCTGTCTGTTGGCTATTTGCTAATTATTGGACATGATTTCCCTCTTTCTCACTACAGCAAATTGTCTGAATTTTGACAGCTCCTTCAATAAAAACATTGCCCTGCTACTGGGGTATACCAATTTACAGATGGCCACAGATTTTGTATTTGTTGTTGTTGTTATTGTTGGTGGTGGTAATTTTAGAGTGGGAACAAATCAAAACAACACCTACATTTTGTTTTTTTTTTTTTAATTTCATTTTTTATTTTTATTTTTAAGAAGTGGTCTGTAAGCCGGGCGATGGTGGCGCACGCCTTTAATCCCAGCACTCGGGAGGCAGAGGCAGGCGGATCTCTGTGAGTTCGAGACCAGCCTGGTCTACAGAGCTAGTTCCAGGACAGGCTCCAAAACCAGAGAGAAACCCTGTCTCGAAAAACCAAAAAAAAAAAAAAAAAAAAAAAAAAGAAGTGGCCTGTAACTCTTCCAATCCTACTTTCTTGACAGGCGCTGATTAACAGCAATAACCATGTGCTTTTTAAAGCCCCCTCAGTTTAGGGCTTGTGGTAAGGACCAAAGGGTAAGTAGCCTGCACAGCAAAGGCTGGAGAAAAGACCCCAGAAAGCCTGATTGCTTTCTTGGGGGTGAGGAGAGCAGCAGCCCGAGGCCGGCCTAGAACGTAAAACATTTGCGGCCAATACCAGCACTAAGCCCAGACCCGTGCACACCGGTCGGACAATTTGGGGGGTTGAGCAGGGCTGGGGAAACGGTTGGTTTGTATTTCTAAGAAGGAAATGAGCTTGGGGAGCGCCTAAGGCACCTCCACGCAAGGAAGGAGAGGAAAAGGTTCCGGTCCACAGAGCAGCGGCCAAAGAGGGGCTAGGGACGCAGCGCCGCCTAACGACCAGCCAGGAAGAGCCGGGGTCCGGGAGCACCGATCGGGAATTAGGGATCTGGGATCCTGGGTCGGGGAGCATGGAGCAGATACCGGAGAGCGAGAAATGTGGAGCCGGAGGCGGAAAAACCGGGGACGGCGCGGGCTGCGACCGCGGCCAGCCACCCTCCCGGCCGCGTGCTTCTCCGGAGGCCTGGGGCCGTGCCGCCTGGCCAAGCACTTACCCGGAGCCTGAAGGCGCGGGCCAAGCGGCAAAGAAGGCGCTCGCTCTGGACGCAGGAGAGCGGCCGCCACTCTGAGGAGACTGCAGCCAGCGCCAGTCCGCAAAGGATACACCGCGAGGCAACTCTCTCGTACCAGATCTCCCACCAGCCGCCGGGCTCGCACACGTGCGGCACAGCGCTGCGCAGACCACGCCCTGGGGCGGAGCCCGCCTCACCCACCCCTTCGGTCCCGGGAGGACGCTCCGCCCACCGGTGCCTGGGATGCCTCTCGCCACAGGCAAGGGGCTCCGAGCTTATCTAGAATTTAAAAACAGAGAGACTGCATTTTTAGTTGTTAATTGCGCTTGAGTGAGAGCCTCTTTCGCCTTTTATTATAGGTAAGAGCGCACATCAATTGAATGAGTTTCCTATCAATTCGAGGCTTGTGTTGTGTTTCGGTCATGTTCAGACATTATGACTCTTTCTTGTTGCACCCCATCACTCAGTGAACAATAATGAAAAAAAGAATTACTTTCTCTTCTACAACTTGATACAAACATAACAAGATCTAAGAATACCATTCTCCCACAATCCCTCTTTGAGACAGAATTGTTTACTCTGTAACCCAGATAGGCCTGGGACTCAGGACAATCTGCTGCTTCAGTCTGTTTTTGCCACTTCCTACATTTGAGAACTTCCTAGTCGGACTGTCAGGGAAACCCCATCACTGCTGGCTTATGCTTTGGGGTCACTAAAAACAAAATGTATTTTTATTCTTATTCTTATGCTCTTCAAGTAGCAAACTGATCAAATCAAAACACCCTATAACATTTCAGATGTAATTTTTTCCCCGGACTTCAACTCAGGGCAAAAATAAAATAAAATAAATCAAGATTTGTAAGAGTGTGGTGGTTTGAAAGAAAATGGCCCTCAAACAGAGTGGCACTATTAGGAGGTGTGGCTTTGAGTGGATGTGACCTTGTTGAAGGAAGTGTGTAACTGTGGAGGGTGGACTTTGAGGTCTCATATATGCTCAAAATTCTACCCAGTGTCTCAGACTACTTCCTGTTGCCTGCCCGGTGTAGGATTCTCAGTTACTTCTCCAGCACCATGTCTGTATGCCATCATGTCCCACCATGATGATAATGGACTGACTATCTGAACTGTATGTGAGGTACCCCAATTAAATGTTATACTTTATAAGAGTTGCTGTGGTCATGGTGTCTCTTCATAGTCACAGAAACCCTAACTAAAACATGGAGTGTCACAAGCTTGTTATCCCAGCACAAAGTTGATGGGGGCAGAAGGACTAGAAGGCTATGGTCCTTTGGGGCTATGTAAGGAATCCCAGATCAACATGGGTTAGGTGAGAGCCTGTCTCAAATAAAAATGGTATTTCAAATCTTTGTATTTCTCTTAGACATGTGTTGTTTGTTGTATCTCTGTGTTTATGTTCACATATGTGATGATTGTCTTATTTGTCAATTTGACATAATCTAGAATTACCTGGGAGACAGGCCCCTGGCCATGCCTATGTAGAATTATCCTGATTGACTTAATTGAAATGGAAAGACCCACATACTATGAATAGCATCATTCTCTGGCTGGGATTCTGGACCATGTAAATCAGAGGCTCTCAACCTGTGGGTCACGACCTTCTTGGGAGTTCTAATGACCCTTTCATTGTTCTGCTTCCTATTGTGGGTGTGAGGTGACCAACGTCCTTAGCTTCCCTTCCGTAATGAACTGTCAGCCATCTTCAACCCTTTCTCCCTTAAGCTGGTTTTATCACAAGAAAGTCACTAAGCCTTTGTTCACTTTTAAGTTCAAGGAGACCGAAGGCCCGTATTGGGTATTTTCCTTTATCACCTTCCAACTTATTTATTTTTACCATTGTGTGTTTATGACATGTGTGTATGTGTGTGCATGCCTACATGTGGAGGTCAGAGGTCAATTCTGTAGAGGTTGGTTCTCTCCTTCTACCTTTACATGGTTTCTGGGAATAGAAGTCAAGTTGTCAGGCTTGCTTGGCAAGTGCCTTCTCCTTTTGAGCCATCTTGATCATCCCTCTACCTTACTTTTTGATAAAGCTTTTCGCTGACCCTGGAGCTCATCTATTTCACTAGACTGGTTGGCCAGAGAGCTTAAGGATCCTGTCTTTGTCTTTCTAATGCTTGTTTTACAGGTCCCTGCTGTGTCTAACTTTTTACACGAGTACTAAGATCTGAACTCATGCTTGCACAGTGAACATCGTATTGACGAACCCTATAGGTGGAGTTTTTCATCGGGACCATGATCAGCTCTGTTCAGCCAGCTGCTTCCCAAATAACCATTCAAAGATTTATTATTAATTATAAATGCTTGGTTGATAGCTCTGGCTTATTACTACCTTGCTCTTGCTCTTACAACTTAAATTAATTAAGGTGCTGCCCTGAGGCTCTTGGCTTTTACCTCTCCTGCATATCCTGCTCCCTTTCCATCTGGCTGGCTACTCCTCTGACTCTACCCTCCTTCTTCCCAGCATTCTCTCTGCCCTGAAAATCCTGCCTAACTATGGTCAGTCAGCTTTTTATTAACAATAAGAGCAATACCAATTTACAGTGTACAAAGATTGTTCCACAGATTGTCCCACGGCATCTCTCCAACCCAAGACTTCTTCTTAAAATATGGATTTAATGTGAAAATTCAACTAATTATCATTGTCTTGTTTTCGTACTGCTATAATGAGACACCATCTCCAAGGCAACTTGTAGAAAAAAAGAGTTTATTGGGGCTTACAGTTTCAGAGGATGAATACATGATGATGACCTTCATGGGGAGCATGGCAGCAGGCAGATATGAGCAGTAGCTGAGGTGGAGAACATCAGGAATGGTGTGGGCTTTTGAAACCTCAAAGCTAGCTGCCATTGACACGCGTCCTCCAACAAGGCCACACCTCCTGCTCCTTCCCAAACAGTTCTATCTACTGGGGACCAAGTGTTCGAACATATGAGCCTATGGGGGTCATTCTCATTCAATGACCACAGCCATATATAATTAGCTTAGACATGTGGGTTCTGTATTGCCTTCCTCTATTATTCACCTCAGTTACCTACCTAAATTCTTTCTTTTGTCCTTGTTTAATTCATTTATTCATTCACTTTTTTTTTGAGATAGGTGCTCAGTATACTGTTATGCCCAAAGTCCAGATACCCAAAATACCACCACCAGACTGAATCCAACGCAAATGTAAAGAGTCTTTTAATACGAGTTAACTGGGGCCTCTCTCTCCATCCAAAGCAGCAGCACCACCACCACTATCAGCAGCAGCAGTAGCAGCAGCAGCACAGCAGAGGAGACCCTGAGTAGTGTGGAGAGGCAGTTTTTATAGTGGCCAGGCAAGATGTGAAGGACTTGGGGGATTTCAAACCTACATAGGTACGGATTTGGGATTGACTCAAGCTCTGACTAGGGGTATCCCGACTGAGTTGATTGGCTGCCTTAGGTCTAGGGGAATTGCAGAGGACTCCCGGAGTTGTTTACTCGCTTCTGATTGGCCCCTCCCTCTGTGTGTGTGTGTGTGTGTGTGTGTGTGTGTGTGTGTGTAGGGGGGGCTGAGGTGTTTCCTGTTCCTGACTGGTCTCTCTCAGTGGTGTGATATGGTACCCATTAACCCTCCCCATGGGTTAAGGTCAGGGGAGGGTCAGAGGCAGTTGTGGGAGCTACTTTCATTTTATGTGTAAAGGTGTTTGTCTGCTTATATGTCTGCACCACAGTGTGTTTTCTTCTCATTGAGTAGTTTCTGTTTTCTCTAAAGATTTTCTCCTGTTGGAGCCGGGCGGTGGTGGCGCACGCCTTTAATCCCAGCACTCGGGAGGCAGAGGCAGGCGTATCTCTGAGAGTTCGAGGCCAGCCTGGTCTACAAGAGCTAGTTCCAGGACAGGAACCAAAAGCTACAGAGAAACCCTGTCTCAAAATAAAATTAAAAAAAAGTTTTTTTTTTCTCCTTTGGAAATCTCCGTTGGATCCCCATTTGTTTTGATCTCAAAGGCATTGCCTTTCAGGATTTGCTAATGAGGTTGTCAGATTTCCAGATTCTCCGCTGTTGCTTCTAAGTAACTCCAGTTCCTCCTCCGTGGGAAATGGTAGAGGCTTAGGGGCCTCTGCTAGGTAAAGTGCATGTTAGATTTTGAGTGCTTTTCTTTTCTGTCTGGCTCCCAGAATGACTCTCTAGGTGGAAAATAAGAGGGTCATCTCTACGCAATTTGACCAATTTTAAATAAAGCGCTAGATACTGGCATTCATTGGTAAATTCATGCCAAGTAACCTAGTTTGCCTCTTACGGCCACCATGCTCACTCTCATTTTCAGAACATCAGGATATTGTCTAGATATTTATAATAAACTTACAGATTCACATAAAATCTGTGGCATGGAAGGAGAACTATTTTCAAGTTCCATTATCACACGTACTTAAGGGCATCTTTGAACTCAGTAGCTGGAGCTGACTTTGAACTTCTGATCCTCCTGCCTTCCTCACCTCCCAAATGGTGGGATTACAAGTGTGGGTCACCAAGTGAGGACTGAATTCTGTTTTTATTAACTCCATAGAAGTGGAGGGAGCTCTGTCACAGCGAGGATGCTTTCCTCCACAGGGCCGCCGGGTTCCATGAGCGGTAGATGTGACAGTCAACCAAGAGGTGGCGCCACGGAACAGACTGCGGCGACGCAGATAGGTCTCTCTAGCCGAGAGAACGGAACCAGAGAGACGGCTAAAGGAAGCCGAGGTGGCGCTCAGTCTGGCCTCCCTGGAGGCTGATGTGGTTGTTTTGCCCTTCCGTGGGTGCCTTTACCGGACTCTGTAAGGCAGGCTGGCGGCGAATGGAATCGAGGACTCGCGCGGAGGCAGGATGCTTCCAGCTGGCGAGATAGGCAGGGTGTCGGCAGCCCCGGTGAGGTGTCCCTGAGAGGTGGCACAGACCTCCCTAGGGGGATTATCCCCGCTAAGTTAACCTGGGAGCCTGTGAAGGTGGTTCGCACGGTCCGAGGCAGTTAGGGGCTCCCCCGGGGAAGTAGTCACAGTGGAGTGTCCCAGGAAGATGACCGTTTTGAGAGTTGGCGGGAAGGTGGACTCAGTGTCCTGGCAGGGTAATTGGGAGCCTGGCGAGGTGGTCCAGATTTCTGGGAAGGTGGCAGTGGTGGCATTAGGGAGGTGGTCAGAAGTACCCCTGGGATACGCGCTCAGGACCTCTCCTCCAGTAGGTGACCTTTTGGAGCCCTGGGTGCACTCCACTTGAATCTAACTTGTTTGCCACACCTGTTTTTCTGCCAGTGCTGCCCCGAAAGCGGTGACGAAATGAAGAACACAGAGGAGAAAAGTAAGCAGGCTTCAAACCCTTAGTTCTTTTTGCCTGGCTGTTCTTCCCAGCACACTCTTTCAGGCTCTGCAAAAGAGGTTCCTTAACCTGTTATCTTTTAAATGAAGTATTTTCTTCTGTACAATGTGTAAATAGTAATAAATACTAGTTATCTTTGCACATGGACTTTTGTCTCTTTAAGACTGTAAGATATAGAGAGAGCACTCTGAGACTCCTACCTAGTGTCCTGTCAGGTATGACTTCACTGGGGCCTGTCATTTTAATGACACAGCAGCCTGATATCAGGTATTTGGAGGGAGTGATGTGGGTCACTGTTGCTGGGCTCAAGAAAGAGGTTAGATAATTGCTTAATTATACTTTTACTTTCAGTAAATTTGTAATTAAAATTTACTTCAGGTAGAACACAACTTAGGTCCTGGATTTTGGTCCGGATAGGGGATAAGGAAAAGATCTGGTACCTCTATTTCCTACCTAGGGCAAGAAAACATGTCAGAGATGTGGATATTTATCCTTTTACTTTAATGACATAAGCATAGCAGGTTATTAGAAATCCGGTACTCTTCAGGGGTTGGTTTTGTCCCTCATGCCTCTGTTTCCCAGGTGTCATATTCCCAATCTCTTCAGGACCTTTTTTTTTTTTTTTTTAGAGGAAGCAAAAGAGCAAGCAATAGCTTTTTTAGTGTGCTAAGAGTTTAGTTCAATGGCTTGACAAGACTGAGGGTGCCCATGTCACCATGTCCTAGGAGGAAGTTCTGACCTTGCTGTTGGCTGCTGTTAAGCCCCCTGCCCCTTTTTTCTTGGATCTGGAGAGATGGCTTGTTGCTTCAGAGGGCTTGTTGCTTTTACAGAGTACCTTGTTCAGTTCCCAGGACACAGGTGGCAGCTTAGTCTTTAGTTTTAGGAGTTTAAATCTCCTGTTCTCACCTTGTAGGGCTCAGGGAAGCAAACATATGTGTACATCAGTTAAATGAACAAATCCTTTTTAAAAAGCAGAAATTGTCTGGGAAGTATTTATTACAGTGCCAGAGTTCTTGCCTAGCACTTGTGGCAGCCGTGCATTTGAACTTAGGCACCACCACACAAACAAACAAACAAACAAACAAACAAACAAACAAACAAACAAACAAACAGAAAACGGGCTTAGTTAAGAGAATTCACTGCTCTTCCAGCTGGGTTCCATTCCCAGCACCCACAGGGTGGCTAACAAATACTTATAACTATAGTTCTAGGGGATCCAATGCCTGCTTCTGGCCTGTGTCTGGCCTCTATGTTCATTGGACGAATGTGGTACACAGTCATACATGAAGTCAAAACACCTGTATACATGAAAATACGATCTCTGAAAGCTGCCAGGCAGTGGTAGCACACTGCTTTAATTCCAGCACTCAGGAAGTAGAGGCAGGTGGAGTTTGAGGCCGTCCTGATCTAAGAAGTGAATTCCAGGACAGCCAGAACTGCTACACAGAGAAACCCTGTCTTGAAAAATCCCACTCAGATGCCTTGACCCTTGACATAACTGATCTGTCATTTTAGAATGTCAGGTACAAATTATTGCATTAAGGACTTTGTTGTTGTGTAGCCAGTGACTCAGTCATCTGCTGTGCAATGCTGAATGCTCTTTATAAGAAATAAAAGGAGCCAGGTGTGCTGGCTCATGTCTGAAATTCCATTTCTTAGGAGACTGAGGCAGGAGGATTGCCATGATTTGGAGACCAGTCTGGGTCACAGATTAAGAGCCTATCTTTTTGTTTTTAGATCTTTATTTTTTAGATTTGTGAAGTATAATTAAGCCTAGACTACTTTTTAAAATTTAAATTGATTTATTTTTAATTTTTATGGTGTCTTGCTTACATGTATGCCTGTGCACCATATGCTTCTCTGGTGCCAGAATAAGCCAGAAGAGGACTTCAGATCCCTGGGAACTGAAGTTAAGATGGTTCTAAGCTGTCGTGTGGGTGCTGGGAATCAAACCCTGGTCTTCTGCAAAAGCAACAATAGTTATTCTCCAGCCCATAGATCCTACCTTAAGAAACCAAAATAAGGGCTGGAGATAGCTCAGTGGTTAAGAGCATTGCCTGCTCTTCCAAAGGTCCTGAGTTCAATTCCCGGCAACCACATGGTGGCTCACAACCATCTGTAATGAGGTCTGGTGCCCTCTTCTGGCCTACATACAGACAGAATATTGTATACATAATAAATAAAAAATAAAAAAAAAAGAAACCAAAATAAAACCAAGTATGGTGCATGCCTGTAATCCTAGCGCCCAAGAGGTGGAGACACAAGGATTAGAAATTGAAAGTCAAAGTCATCTTTGACTAGATAAGCAAATTTGAGACCAGCTCGGGATATCTGAGAGCTCTCTCAAAACATAAATAGATAATAAAAAAATCCTTATTTATAATTTTGAAGGAGATGCGCTTAAGAATATAGTATGCCATATTTAAATATGGTTGTAATTTTTGTTGTTTAAAGTGAAGGTTAAATTGACCACCCACTTCTGTCAAATATACTCTGTACAACTCATTTGTTATATTTATGAAAAGTTCTTAAGAAGATATTAAGCAGTCAGGACATGATTGCAGTTGGATGTGTCTTATGTATCCCAGGCTGGTCTTAAATTTGCTGTGTCGTGCTGCGGATGCCTCTGAACTTCTCATCTTCCTTCCCCCACTTCTCCAGTACTCCATTACAGGCGTGTGCCATCACATTCGGTATCATTTTACCAATTGAATCTCATCCCTAGCCACAGATAATTATATTTTAATGTATTAGTTATATTGTGGCTAACATATGTCAAATATTAAAGTTGAGATACAGAAAAAAATAGCTGTTCATATATGGATAAGAGAATAAAAATAGTTTTGAATTAAAAGCCAGGAAATATGATTTTAGTCTCATTTTCAACCTTTATAGACTGGGGCCTACATTATTACTTATTTATAGTTTGGAAGTTGAGACTTAGCCTTGTTTTATTTCTTCTATCAGTGGTTTCTTCTCATTTGCTGCAGATGATCTGATCCTCCTTTTGTATAAATAAAATTTTTTATTGTATTTTTTTTTAGTGTGTGTGTGTACATAGGCACGTGTGTGCTACAGTGTTTGTGTGGTGATCAGAGGACAGCTTGTGAGAGTTAGCTGTCTTCTACCATGTATGTCCTGGGCATCAAACTTAGGACATCAAGTTATTGTTTTTGTAGGGGTTTGAGACATAGTTCACTATATAGTTCAACCTGGCCTTGAATTTGTATTTGTTCTCCTTCAGCCCCTGGAATGCTAGCCTCCGGTAGAATGAACCACCTTGGTCTGGTATATTCTGTTACTCTATACATAAATATTTGAACAGTATCTCATACACATTTTTCATTTAGGCATATCTTCATTTAGATATGATAGGGTGCTTGCTTAGCACGCTCAGCGCTCTAGGTTCAGTACCCAGAACTGCACAATACTGTGTAGTGGGGCACCTATAATTTCAGCAAAGACTTGGAATGTGGAGTCAGGAGGATCAGACATTCATTTCCAGTTGTATAGAGAGTTCAAGGCCTGCCGGGCTACAGAGACCCTATCTCAAAAACAAAAACTTTAAACCAAAATATGCACGCACACACACACACACACCCATAACAATTTTTTTTAAAAGAGCTAATGCAGCTTATGCTTTTGTAATTCCTATAACACAATGATGTGAGTAGTTGCTTTTCCTTTCTGTAGGTGACATGAACATTGCAGCTCTTGTTGGAAGTGAACAACTCATGCAAGGTAGAGATGACAATGAGCTTCCCCTGAATGTGTCTGCATTCATAGAAAAGGAAGTGGGAAGTGACCTGAAATCTTTAAAGAAACTTGGCAAACTCATAGAACAGATGACAGAAAATAAAATGAAGTTACAAGAACAGGTAAGTATTAATCTCAGTGAAGTTATAGTAACTGTATTCATTGAAACAATGTAAACAGTGTTATGTGTGCTGCATATCATGCATTTGAAGATGTAGATCATGATGGAGAACAATTTAACTGATAGGCTTTAATGTCTCCTGCTACAAATTTTATAAATGAAGTAAAAGAGTTCCTACTGATTTGTATTTTTTTTTTTTAAATCAACTTTATTTAAGTCTTCTTTTCATTTCTTTTTTTTTTTTTTTTTGGTTTTTCGAGACAGGGTTTCTCTGTGGCTTTGGAGCCTGTCCTGGAACTAGCTCTGTAGACCAGGCTGGTCTAGAACTCACAGAGATCCGCCTGCCTCTGCCTCCCGAGTGCTGGGATTAAAGGCGTGCGCCACCATCGCCCGGCCTGATTTGTATTTTTGAAAACAGAATGTTAGCTAACAATTTATATAATTTTCATTTTATACCTTCTAGAACAGGTTTATTAATAATTCAGAATGTACAAAAATGGTTAAACAGTATCATTCCAAGTTTTTATAAATGCACACAGAGGAAGGAAGCATGTGTAATACGGTGGTTGCTGGGTGTGTTGGCAGCACGTGATAACCTCAGCACTAAGAGAGGAGGCAAGTATATCAGGAGTTCAAGGCCAACCTCAGCTATGTAATGATTATAGATCATTCTGAATTCCACGAAAAATAACAAAACAAAAAACTGAAAGAGAATTTTTAATAATGTTTGTTTGTTTGAAAGGTGATTTTCCTCATGCATTTATGTATTATTGAGGTTTCATTTTACTATGGACATAGTACTTTATTTTTAAAAACCCAATGAAAATAATCTTAAGCTGGATAAGTAAGTCTACATAGTTGTAGTACTCTGTCAAAGAGGAAAGATTTTATAATATAAGAGATTAGTTAGGTTAAGCAAACTCTGAATATGTGGGTGTGGCATGGCTTTACTTTCTTCGAGCCCTGTGAACTGAGTTAGGCTTCCACACTTTTCTGCTTTCCTATCACAGCTACTACTAATCTTTGTGTGTGGTCTGATCAGCTTTTCCATTCCTTCAGAGTTCTGCTGAGTCATTCAAGGATGGCCCAATTTGTGGCCTGCTTCCATGACTGTCTTCAGCCTTTCCTTACAGATTTTGTTGCTACCTCACCATCCTTCTGAATTTTCCCGAAGAGAGTACCCTATGTGGCTGTTCTGCCATTTCGTTTTCTCTAATAGAAAATTGAAACACCCACCATGATTATTAATTTAACACTTTATTTGTTATCATTTTTACCTTTCAGAGGTAAACTAATTTTTTGTTTATCACTAAAGGATTCTAGGTGAGCATTTAATAAGTTGTGTAGCAAAGAATGGCCTTGAACTTTTGACCTTCCTCCTTCCACTTCTGGAGTACTAGGATTTTCAACTCAACACGTACCACCACGTTGTGTTCCCAGGGATCAAACTCAGGGCTTCATGCATACTAGGCAAGCACTCTCCCAAGCAGGAACTCAAGTCAGGACCCTGGAGACAGGAACTGATGCAGAAACCATGGAACCTTTTCATGGGTTGCAGAAATCACACTTGGGTGATCAACCTTACTACTAGCTGCTACCTCTGGTCTTTAAAAATATATAATTAATGTTCTTAGTGTATGCCTTTTTAGGGTTTCTATTGCTATGAAGAGATACCATGACCATGGTAACTCTTACAAAGGAAAGCATTTAATTGGGTCTGGCTTACAGTTTCAGAGGTAGTTCGTTATCATCATGGTGGGACATGGTGGCTTGCTGGCAGACATGGTGCTGGAGAAGGAGCTGAGAGTTCTCCATCTTTTTTTTTTTTTTTTTTTTTGGTTTTTCGAGACAGGGTTTCTCTGTGGTTTTGGAGCCTGTCCTGAAACTAGCTCTTGTAGACCAGGCTGGTCTCGAACTCGCAGAGATCCGCCTGCCTCTGCCTCCCGAGTGCTGGGATTAAAGGCGTGCGCCACCAATGCCTGGCGAGAGTTCTCCATCTTGATCTGCAGGTAGCAGAAGCAACTATGTATAGCTTGAGCATATAAGACCTCAGAACCCACCCCGACAGTGACATACTTCCTCCATTAAGGCCACATCTCCTAATAATGCCACTCCCTATGGGCTAAGCATTCAAACATGATTCTGTGGGGGCCATACCTACTCACACCACCACAGTGTATAAATAGGTTTTCATTATGACATTTTCATACATATATGTCGTTGTACTTTGCATTTATTCTCTGATCCTGGTTCTCTCCTTACCCCATTTCTTCTGTCAGTGATATTGTGCCTGCCCTACATGAGCCTTCCAGCAGGAGCTAATACTAATGCAGCCTTACACCCTAGCTTTTTCCTAGCACCTTGGCAACCAGTGGTCTTAACTTGCTCTTGGATTCGATCCTTTGCTTCTCTACCAGTCCTGTCTTTTCAGTAGATAAACATAGGTCTTCCTATACCCCCTCCAAAAAAAAGCCAAAAACAAAACTATTCCCTTCATTTTTTAGTAGGTATTTATTCATTCATTTGGCTTAGGGTTTTTAAAAAGTCTTTATTATCAATCTCCATTTTCTAGTTTGCCGTTAACTCTTTTACCATGTGATCAAGCTTGATTACCACAGATATTTTTGCTGAAGTCTATTGCTAACCCTGAAACTGTTCTCCTCTGTCTCTCATCTGTGTCTGATAGCACGGAGCTCTATTTATCACTCAAGTCTCGATTTTTATTTAGTTCTGTGACAAAAAAAAAAGCAACTTGTGGAGGAAAGAGATATTTTTGGCTTATGCGTCCATGTCATGGTCTATCATTGAGGGAAGTCAAAGCAAGAACTCAAGACAGGAACTGGTACAGAGACCATGGAAAAACAATGCTTATTGGCTTACTTTTCATGGCTTGCTCAGCTTGTTTTTTTGTATAACTAAGGACCACCTGACCAGGGGTGGCACTGCCTTTAGTGTGCTGTGATCTTCCACTCAATCATTAATCAAGAACATGTCCACAGACCACCCTAAAAGCCTACGTTTTGGAAGCATTTTCTCAGCAGAAGTTGCATCTTTTCAGTGACTCTCTGTCTTGTGTCAGTTTGACAAAAACCCAACCAGCTCAGGTCTGTAGCCCAGGAGTCTGATGCTTCCCCTCCCTCGGTCAATAGATAACCTCCAGTCATCTGAATTCCCTTGTTACTTTCCTATTCCTGCTTTCTACACTGTGAATTTCCTTTATTTAAAACATCTAGTGGACTCTTACTGTTGTACAGTATGTTCTTCCGTTACCTGTGATCTGGTCTTTCCCTCCCGTCCAGGCTGTTCTTTCTTCTTACTTTGAATTAGAGTCTTCATTTAGAATAAGATCTCTAGGTGATTTTTGTACATGTTCAGGTTTCAGGAGTGCTACATTAGTGTTTCTTTTTTTTGTTTTGTTTTTTTTTGTTGTTTTTTCAAGACAGGGTTTTTCTGTGGCTTTGGAGCCTGTCCTGGAACTAGCTCTGTAGACCAGGCTGGCCTCGAACTCACAGAGATCCGCCTGCCTCTGCCTCCCGAGTGCTGGGATTAAAGGCGTGCGCCACCATCGCCCGGCTACATTAGTGTTTCTACGAGCTCCTGATGTGTTGTTAACAAGACATCGCTCTAGCACTGGCTGACTTGGAACTTACTATGTAGACCAGGCTAACCTGGAACTCACAAGATTCCATCTGCCTGTAACTCCCAAGTGCTGGGACTAAAGGTGAAGCTACGCCCACTTTGTTTTATTGCACTAACTTCACTTTTTTGTATGATTAGGTGTCTCTTTCATACTTAAGGGGAGATGTTGTATCTTTGTTCTGTTGCTAGTATAGTGCTGGGTTCAGTGTGCTAATCAGGGCTGATTAAGTTGAAATGCTATGAAATTCTCTGTAGTACTGGATGTGGTCACATGGTTTTGACCTGTAATCCCAGAACACATAAGATGGAAGGAGAATGCCCAGAAATTCAAGGCCAGCCTGGTAGATATGAGACTATCTCAAAATAAAATAAAATATTAGTCATCAAAACCTTGCGTTCTGATGTCTAATATTGATTTATGTTTCTCATATATGATAAAAAACATTTTAAAACTGTTTAATTACGTGATTGGGGTTGGGTTATATGCATAAGTGCAAGTGCCCCCATAGCCAGAGGCTTCAGTCCATTGTGGGTTCTGGGCAAAGAACTTGCGTTCTCTGGAGGAGAAATATATACAATTAACTACTGAGCCATCTCTTCCGGCCCCTAATATAAATATTCTTTAATAAATTTTATTTCTAAAGACGTTACCTAAATATCTTTTTATCAAATCAGTAAGTCTCATCCGAGGCTTCAGCAAAATACTGGGACCCAGCTGTATTTTGGGTTTTTTGTTTGTTTGCTGTGAGACAGGGCTTTATGTAACTCAGGCTGGCCTCATACTCCTATGTAGCTGAGACTGACATAGAACTCCTGATCCTCCTGCCTCATTCTCCCAAGTGTTGAGGTTGGAGGTATGTGCTACCTTGCGTAGTTGAAAAGATTTTTCCCTCTGTGGTACTGAGAATTGAACCCAGTCTTACACATACTAGGTAGGTGCTCTACTTGATGAGACATATCCCCAGCTGTGTTATGAATACAGCTTGGATCACAACTTCATTTATTTTATGAAGGAAAATATCTTAGTGAAGCAAGAAATCTCTGGCTGTATGCTTTCAAAGTGTTCCAGATACTTGCATGGGAACCGTGTGTTGGAGGTCTCTGTATATAGCATTTACACTTTGGGTTGATTGCTATAGGATAAAGAAATTGAGCCTTGTTATTTTGTTTGTTTGTGTGTGTGTGTGTGTATGTGTGTATGTGGCATATGTTTCCATGAGTGTGCAAATGTCAGGTCAGTGTCAAGTGTCTAACTCTATCACTGTCCACATATATTTTTTGAGGTAGGGTCCCTTTACTGATTCAGCTAGATGGTCTGGAGCAGAGTTCTACCTGTCTCTGCTCCTAGAGTGAGGATTACAGACACAGGGCTGTGCCTGGTTTTTACCTTTCCGGCCCTTTTTCTTTTTCTTTCTTTTATTTTTTTTTTTAAACACACTATCTTTTTTCAGTTTACATACCAATCCCTGTTCCCACTCCCTCCCTCCTCCCATTCCCTTCACCTTAGTCCCCCACACCCCCATCCAGTCCTCAGAGAGGGTAAGGCACATTGCTTTGAGGAAGGTCCAAGGCCCTCCCTATTATATTTAGGCTGAGCAAGGTATCCATCCAAAGAGAATAGGTTCCAAAAAAAAAACAGTACAAGCAGTAGGGATAAATCCTAGTGCCATTGCCAGTGACCCTGCAGTCTGCTCCAGCCATACAACCGTCACCCACATTCAGAGGCTCTAGTTTATTCCTATGCTGGTTCCTTCCCTGTCTGGCTAGAGTTGGTGAGTTCTCATTAGCTCAGGCAGACTGTTTCAGGGGGTGTCCCCATCACGGTCTTGACCTCTTTGCTCATATTCTCACTTCTCCTACTCTTCAACTGGACTTTGGGAGCTCAGCCCAGTGCTCTGCTGCGGGTCTCTGCCTCTGTTTCCATCAGTTGATTGATGCAGGTTCTATGGTGACATTTAAGATAGCCATCAATCTGACTACAGGTCAGTTTGGGTATGCTCTCCATTATTGCTTAGGGTCTTTGCTGGGGTCATCCTTGTGGATTCCTGGGAATTTCTCTACAGCCAGGTTTCTTGCTATTTCCATAATGGCTCCCTCACTCAAAATATCCCTTTTTTTCCTCTCCTCTACTATACCGTTCCCTCAAGTTCTCTTCCCCTTCCCTTTCTTCCCTTCTCCTCTTCCACCCTCCCGTCTCCCCCACACCCATTCTCCCAATTTTGTCAGGAGATCTTGTCTATCTATTTTGCCTTCTCAGGGGGGAATCTATATATGTTTTTCTTAGGGTTCACCTTGTTACTTAGCTTTTCTAAGGTCATGAACTATAGCCTCGTTATCCTTTGCTTTACAGCTATTATCCATGTTCATCTTTCTGGGTCTGTCTGGGTTACCTCACCCAGGATGGTTTTACTGAAGGTATTTATCAGCTGTAGAAGTTCCCTGGTAAAGTTTTTGGGGGTCACTTATGTTTACTATCATATCATCTGAAAATAGCGAAAATTTGACTTCTCCCTTTCCAATTTGAATCCTGTTGATCTCTTTTTGTTGTCTTATTGCACTAACCAGAACTTCAAGAACTATGTTGAATAGATATGGAGAGCGTGGACAGCCTTGCCTTGTTCCTAATTCTAGTGGAATCGCTTTGAGTTTCTTACCATTTAATTTGATGGTGGCTGTCGGCTTGCTGTATGTTGCTTTTATTATGTTTAGATATGTTCCTTGTATTCCTGATCTCTCCAAGACCTTTATCATGAAGGGGTGTTGGATTTTGTCAAATGCTTTTCCGTTTCTAATGAGATGACCATGTGTTTTTCTTCTTTCAGTTTGTTTATATGGTAGATTACATTGATAGATTTTTGTATGTTGAACCATCCCTGCAACTGTGGGATAAAGCCAACTTGATCATGGTGGATGATTTTTTTGATGTGTTCTTGGTTCGGTTTGCCAGTATTTCATTGAGTATTTTTGCATCTATGTTCATGAGTGAGATTGGTCTGTAATTGTCTTTCTTGGTTGAGTCTTTTTGTGGTTTTAGTATCAGGGTAACTATAGCCTCATAAAAAGAGTTTGTTAATGTTCGTTCTGTTTCTATTATGTGGAACACTTTGAGGAGTATAGGTATTAGCTATTCTTTGAAGTTCTGATAGACTTCTGCACTGAAACCATCTGGCCCTGGCCTTTTTTCAGAGGTTTTTTTTTTTCCTTTTGAAGATTTATTTATTATGTGTATAGAGTTCTGCTTACATTTATGCCTGCAGGTCAGAAGATGGTATGAGATCTCATTACAGATGGTTGTGAGCCACCATGTGGTTGCTGGGAATTGAACTCAGGACCTCTGGAAGAGCAGCCAGTGCTCTTAACCATCTTTCCAGTCCTCTTTTGATATACTCTTATGTAGGCTAGGGTGGCCTAGAACTCAATAAATAGCCCAGGCTGACCTTGAATTCCTGATTGTTCGACTTCTACTTTCCAAGTGCTGGGACGGAAGATGTGTGCTAGCACACCTAACCAAACCTTTTGTTTAAAGGGTTTTTATGTTTTGTTTTTAAGACAAACTCTCATTACATAACTGTGGCTGGCCTGAACCTCACACATAGCCTCAAACTTACAAGGTTCTCCTGCACCTACCTTTTGAGTGTTGAGATTAAAAATTTATACCACTGTGCCCAGCTAGCTTGAAATTTTTAATAGAAAACTTTCAGTTCTTTTGGAACATGATTTTGGAAAAGACTAACAAAATTTTACATCATTGCTAATATTTTTCTGTATTGTTAGGTACTTGCAATTTCGTCAGAAATCCCTAAAAGAATTCAATGTGCTTTAAAAGATGCAGAAGTATCCAGACAAGTTCTTAGTCAGTTTCTGGAGCAGGAAACTCCTCTCTTCAGCTCCATCACCAGCCATTTGCTGACTGCACAGCCCTGGATGGACGACCTCAGTGCCATGATCAGCCAGATAGAAGAGATCGAGCAGCATCTAACGTACCTTAAGTGGGTTTCCCAGATCGAAGAGCTAAGGTAGGTGGGCATTATTCTCATAATTATTGCTTCCTTTGAGCCTCTGTCTCAGAGAGTGTGTGTATGCTGTTAAATAATCGAGTTAATTAAAGATTATAATTTTTACTAGTTGTTAGGAAAATGGCATTATGGTAATGAGTAGTCTGCTCTGTTGTGAATGAACATAAACTTTTCAGGGAGCTTAATTTGTGTTTGAAAGAAAGTACTCTAAATAAGTTAAAAATTTAAGGCTACGCATGCCTTTAACCCCTGTACTTGGGAGGTGAGGCAGGTGGATCTCTGTGAGTTCCTGTCTGGTCTACAGAGTGAGTTCTAGGACAACCAAGACTACACAGAGAAACCCTGCCTTGAAAAACCAAAACAAGCCGGGCAGTGGTGGCGCACGCCTTTAATCCCAGCACTTGGGAGGCAGAGGCAGGTGAATCTCTGTGAGTTCGAGACCAGCCTGGTCTGGTCTACAAGAGCTATTTCCAGGACAGGCTCCAAAGCCACAGAGAAACCCTGTCTCGAAAAACCAAAAAAAAAAAAAAAAAAAAAAAGGAAAAACCAAAACAATTAAAAAGTTTAAAAAAAAAACAAACAATTTAAGGCTCAAGCAATTGTGTTTTTTTTGTTTTGTTTTGTTTTTTTTTTTTTTGTTTTTTGTTTTTTTTGGTTTTTCGAGACAAGGTTTCTCTGTGGTTTTGGAGCCTGTCCTGGAACTAGCTCTTGTAGACCAGGCTGGTCTCGAACTCACAGAGATCCGCCTGCCTCTGCCTCCCGAGTGCTGGGATTAAAGGCGTGCGCCACCACCGCCCGGCTTTTTTTTTTTTTTTTTTTTGTTTAGCAATTGTGTTTTGAACACATGGTCAAAACTACTGTTTCTTTTCTTTCTTTTCTTATCACTGTATGCATATGGTGCACATAATATACATGCAGGCAAAGCACTCGTAAACATAAAATAAAAATAAATAAATAATTGGCTGTGTGGTGGTATTTTATACCTTTAATTCCAACACTTAGGAGGCAGAGGCAGGCAGATCTCTGTAAATTCGAGGCCTGCCTGGTCCATAGTGTGAGTTTCAGGACAGCCAGGGCTACACAAATCCTGTCTTGAAAAACCAAAACTATCAATCAATCAATCAATCCTGTCTCGAAAAACCAAAATTATAAGTAAATGAATGAATAAATGAAGGAGTGAATGAATACATAAATAAATGCTTAGAAAAGAACCGTGACCTATCATATAATCCCCACCTTGGGACTGAAGCAGGAAGATCGCTGCATGTTTTGGGGCAGCTTTGTTTACATAGTGACTTCCAGAAAACCCAGGGTACTTTTTTTTTTTTTTAATATTTTTTATTTATTATGTATACAATATTCTGTCTGTGTGTATGCCCGAAGGCCAGAAGAGGGCGCCAGACCTCTTTACAGATGGTTGTGAGCCACCATGTGGTTGCTGGGAATTGAACTCAGGACCTTTGGAAGAGCAGGCAATGCTCTTAACCACTGAGCCATCTCTCCAGCCCCAAACCCAGGGTACTTACTGAGACCTGATTTCCAAAACAGCAGCAAACAAAAATAACTACATAATTTGACCAATGTGATGGTTCAAACGTGACATTTTAGTTTTGGGGAGGCCAAGACAGAAGGATAGCAAGTTCACTTCAAGAGCAGCTTAGGGCTACATGGCCAGACCTTGCCTAAAAACAAACAGACAAATACCCACCCCCAAACAATGCACTATTATTAGATGAATAATAGAGTGAAATACCTATGAATAGGGAAAAATAAGAAAGTTATTTTGATAAAAAGAAGAATAAAGTTCACATCTGTTTTGTGAACACGACAGGTTGATTATATCTGGTCTTGCCTTTCAAGTCAGAGCAACGTTTCTGCCTAAATGCGGAGATTATTCTGCTTCATGGTATGGTCTTCACCCCTTCCAAATTGTACATTGGTTGTCTTTGTTTATTTTATTTTTATTATTATTATTGGTTTTTTGAGACAGGTTTTTCTGTGTAGCTTTTGTGCCTGTAGATCAGGTTGACCTCCAACTCATAGAGATCTATCTGCCTCTGCTTCTCGAGTGCTGGCTTGAAAGGCGTGCACCACCACCACCTGATGCTTTTTATTTTTAAGACAGAGCCTTACTATGTAATCCTGACTTCTTGGAACTCACTATGTAGGCCAGGCTCTGGCATCAAACTCACAGAGATCTGCTCAAGTCGTTGAGGGTTTTTTTTTTTCTTTTCTGTTTTGGGGGTCTGCTACCCAGCTCCCAAATAAATACACATGGAGGTTTTTTCTTTCTTATGGCCTTAGGTTGCTTTGTTTCTATCCAACTTTTAAAAAATTATCCTGTCTGCCTCTGGGCTTTTATCTTTCTCTATTCTATATACCTTTCTTTACTTCTTACTCCGTGGCTTGCTGAGTAGCTGGGTGGCTGGCCCTTGGAGTCTTCTCTCTTCTTCTCTTATTCCTTGATCTTTGCTTCCCAGATTTCTCCTCTTATTTATTCTCTCTGCCTGCCTGCCATGCCCATCCTTTCTCCTGTCTACCTATTGGCTGTTCGCTCTCTATTAGACCAATCTGATGTTTTAGACAGGCAAAGTAATACAGCTTTACAGAGTTAACAAATACAACATAAAAGAATGTAGCACATCTTTGCATCATTAAACAAGTGTAACACATCTTCAACTAATATTCTATAACAATCTACCATATCCACATACTGGGTGCTAAGATTAAAGGTGTGCACTCTTGTGCCTGCCTCATTTTTTAATTGGAGGTCTAGGCAGATCTTATGACTTATAAATTCCTGAACCTCCTGCCTCTATTTCCTCAGTGTACAGTGCAAGGATTACATGCTGTGTCACTGTGCCTGGCTACATTTGTACATTTCTTAAGCATGATGGTCTTTATTTTAATTTAATGAGCTCTTAGCTTGGAATATGTTCTTTTTTGGATGTAGAAATGGTAACTATGGTGCAAAGTATATAAAAACTGAAGGATACTTTACTTCAGTGTCCCAGTGCTAATTACATTATCCATGAGATATGACCCATCTGTCCTCTCAGAAGGGGGGGGACGACAGGTAGATGACATCTGAAGAACAGGCTGCTCTTAAGAGGATGTAAAGGAAGGAACTCGGGTTCCTTCAGATGTGAGTGTCTTATAAAGTAAGCAGCCAACTCATGGCCGTGCTTCATTCTTTCTTAGATGACAGAGAAAGTTTTTTTCCTCCCCCCGCCCCACAAGACAGAGTTTCTCTGTGTAGCCCTGGTTGTCCTGGAACTCTCTCTGTGGACCAGGCTGGCCTTGAATTTACAGAGATCTTCCTGCCTCTGCCTCCCGAGAGCTGGGATTAAAGGTGTGCGCCACCACTGCTTGACTGAGAAAGTTTTTCAGAGATTAAAATTGTTCCAAGGGATTTGGGTGATGTTTAATCAGTAAAGTGCTTTCTGTGTAAGCATAAATATCCCGAGTTCAGTCTCCAGCTCCTGCATGAGAAAGCTAGCTGTGGGGGACAGAAAGAAGGACTCCTGGAGCTGGCCAGACAGACAATGCAGACTCTAGACTCCAGATGAGTTGGTGAAATTCAGGTTCAATGAAGAGACCATGTCTCAAAGATAAGGTGGAGAGTGGTTGAGAAAGACACCTGCCATTCACCTTGGGATCTCCACATAGGTGTATACACACATACACAGACAGACAGGTACACACACACATACACACACACATCCACACACAGACAGGTCCACACACATACACACACACACACACGTACACACATCCACACATCCACACACAGACAGGTCTGCACACACACATACACACAGGTGTAAACACATACACACAAAGACAGGTACACACACACATACACACATATACACACAGGCATCCACACACATACATACACACAGACACACACAGACAGGTCCACACACACACATACATTCACACAGGTGTATACACACATACACACAAAGACAGGTGTACATACACACACACATCTACACAGGTGTACACACACTAGCTCTCATTAACACGTGTTCTGCTTTGTCTTACAGTGATAACATTCAGCAATACCTGATGACCAATAATGTGCCAGAGGCAGCCTCTATCCTGGTGACCATGACAGAAGTTGACATCAAGCTTCAGGAATCATCTTGTACTCATCTTCTTAGTTTCGTGAGAGCGACAGTTAAATTCTGGCATAAAATTCTCAAGGACAAGCTTACCAGGTAGGAAATATCTCGTGGTGATTGTTTTCTGATGGATATTTAGTAATTTAATGGCATCATATGAAATAATGTTTCTTTTCTGTTACAGTGATTTCGAGGAAATTTTAGCACAGCTCCATTGGCCGTTCATCACACACACCCAGTCTCAGACTGTTGGCATAAGCTGGCCTGCTGGTGCGCCTGAGGTGTATGGTACCCTGGAGACCCTGTTTTGTCAACTATTGAAACTTCAAGCCTCGTATCTTTGTTGGAGTGGAAAACTTAATAAAACTTCTTCCTGTAGTAGATTTGTGGCTAGTGATTAAAACATTCTGGGCAAGTGATAGAGTGGTGGAGTATGAATGAGGCAGTGGAATTATCTCCAGTACCAGGGGAAAATTTTCAAAGTGTCCGTAAGCCAAATCGAGGGTCCTGGGTTAGACTTGATGTGCTTGTTGGAGAATATATATTCTCTTTAAAAAATGAATTTTTGGGGAGTGGGAGGGCTGTAAAAAAAGAATTCTGAGATCAACAACTGTCTTAGTCAGTGTTCTTTTGCCGTGAAGAAACATCATGGCCACCGGAAGTCTTATAAAGGAAAACCTTTGGTTGGGTCTGACTTAGTTTCAGAGGTGTAGTCCATTGTTGTCATGACAGGAAACATGGTGCTGGAGAAGGAGCTTAGACAGCAGGAAGAGAGAGACACTGGGCCTATCCTGAGCGATTGAAACCCCGAAAGCCCACCCCTAGTGACACACTTCCTCCAAGGCCACAGCTATTCCAATAAGGCCACACACCTAATCCCTGTCAAATTGTGTCCCTTCCTAATGACCAAACATTTAAATATTTGAGCCTGTGTTGGCCATTCTTATTCAAACCACCACAATAACTGGTCAATGTTGGCATTACAGGTCTTTTAGAACAATAAAACAAATAGACAATAGGAAAAAAAAAACCTTAGAAAGTATTAATCAAATGATTGTGTAAGTTGATTTTCTTACCATTGATTGATTCTAAAAACCTTTTATATTTTCATTTATTTTTTATTTTGTGAGTATAAATGTTTTGCCAGTGTCTGTATCATGTACATGCCTTGTGCCTGTTGAAGTCAGAAGAGTACATCAGATCCCCTGATGCTGTAGTTAAGGATGATTGTGAGTACTGATGTGGGTGCTGGGAATCAAGCCTGGATTCTCTGCAAGAGCAACAAGTGTTCTTTCTCCCTCCCTCCCCCACCCCCCTTTGGTTTTCCGAGACAGGGTTTCTCTGTAGCTTTGGAGCCTGTCCTGGAACTAGCTCTGTAGATCAGGCTGGTCTCGAACTCACAGAGATCCTCCTGCCACTTCTGAGATTAAAGGCATGCACCATCACTGCCTGGCTGCAACAAGTGTTCTTAACCATGGGGTCATGTCTTCAGTCCCATAAACCTTTTTAGGTTTAAATTCAATATAAAGTTAGATTTTTCATTACTTGTATTAAACCTTTTGCTAAGTATTAATATATTTGATGGAAAATTTTTTTTGTGTGTATGTATGTGTGTACACTTAGGTGTATAAATGTGATTTTGATTCTTTTTCCTTGACTTGACTGTGCCAGAGATGAATTATTAACTGAGCCAAAACAACTCCCAGAAAAATATTCTCTTCCTGCATGCCCTTCTGTGATCCTGCCCATCCAGATCATGCTGACTCCCCTTCAGAAGAGATTCAGGTACCACTTCAGAGGAAGCCGGCAGACGAATGTCATCAGCAAGGTGCGCTTCGCTATTTCCTCTTTTCTTTTCTTTTTGAGATGGTCCGAGAAGAACCCCAGACTGGCCCCAAACTGAGCTCCCTCTGCATCTGCCTCCTGAGTACTGGGATTACATGTATGTGTCCCGATATCCCTTTGCCGTGTTTTCATTAAATGTTACCTGTGCCAGGGTGTTTAAGATAAAAACTGGTCTCTATACATGTTTCTGTTTTCCCAAAAAGGCTAAATACCTGCCTCATGACTGCCCTTTGTAGCCTTCACACGTTGTCAGAATTGCTGCTCTCTTTGGGACATTGACCAAGTTCTCACATTTACATTTGGGCAAGCAGACTTTACAACCTGATCTATGCCCAGTCTTCACTGTACAGACCACTCCTGTAGATGCATAGAGGAAAAGAGCTGTGAGTTCCACAAGATAGTGCATTGGCTGATGAATAGACAGGCCAGTGCCAAAGTGACTCATAGCTGCAGAAGAGACATCATGGCAGTAAGTGATGGAATAATTTAATGGAAATTGTTAGCAGCATTTGAACTGAGGGACCACATCAGTGTATCCTGTTGGTGCTTTTCTGTAATTATAATTTACAAGGATGAGGGCACTGTCTTGTTTATTCTTGATGTTTGCTGCAGCCAATGCAGCGCATAGAGCAGGGTTCCAGGTATTTGCATGTCATATGAAGGAACTTAGTGTTTGTACTTTATGGGTTTCCTTTTTGGATAGAGTGTTGTTGGAATAGCAGAATAATTTAGTACTCAGTAGTAAATGAGGCAAGACATAAGCTGAACATGTAGAAAGGCAATAATGTAATTTGGTGTAAGAAAATTTTGAGTTGTGTTGGCTTAGTTTAAAAGTGTGATCCTAATGAAGTTAGTGCACTGTCACTAGACCTAAAATGAGACAATCCTTGAGATTAGATGCTGCCTTTATTTGTATGCCCAACCTTTAGAACACCATAGGCATTAACAGCATTTTTTTTTCTCTGTGCTGGGGACTGAACTCAGGGCCTTGCACATGCTAGGCAAGTGTTCTATCCCTGAGTTATACCTCCAGCTTAGTATATGTTTTTGAGTTCTCGTCTAGAAAAACTTGAAATGTTTGCAGAATCCTTTCTAAAGACAATTTAAAGTGCTTTATGTGGGGCTGGTGAGGTGGCCTAGTGGGTGAAGCCATACATACCTCCAAGCCTGGCAGCAGGAGTTTGATCCCCAGGACCCACACTGTGGCAAGAGAGAACTGACTACTAAGGTTGTCTTCTGAGTGCCACTGTACACTGTGTCTCTGTGTACCCCCATACACACACGTGCAAATGTGCATATCTACACAAAGGAAAAATGTAATATAAATTTTAAATTCTTGGTACATTTTAAGGCTTGGATATATTTTTAATGTAGACCAGCTGACTTTCCCCCTTTATGTTTTGAAAAGAGAAAGCTGAAGAATATCATGTTTAAAACTTATCTGGGGATGTAGCTCATTCTAAGTATTTAGCATGCTTGCCTAGCTCACATGAAGACCCAGGTTTGCTCCCCAGCACCACATAAACACATGAAATCCTCAAACGAGGGAGGTAGAGCAGAAGAACAGAAGTTCATCATCCTCAGAGTTTGAGTCTAGCATAAGCTGTATGAGATCCTATCCCCAAAAACTTTTTTTGAAATGCTATTTCAACAAACAGTTTCAAAGATATTAGTTGTTTGTAGTACCTTATCATGCTAGGTTTGGAGGGCTATAAAATAAACCAGCACTTTATTTCTTTCTCCTGTGTAGGTCAGAGGAGCAGCCTGTGCGAGTTGGCTCTTGCCCTCTACCACGTCAGGTTCCTAGGTTTGCTCGCTGGCCCCTTCACTCACAGAGCTGTTGTTTGTTTTGTTGTAGAACCTAGGGCTTTGTGTGCGCTGGGCGGATGTTAGTTTCTAAGTATATTTGACTGTCTTTTCCTCATTATTGTTGTCATGCCCTCCTCCTCTTTTTTTGTGGCATTGGGGGTTGAAACCAAGGCTTTTTACATCTAAGTGAATGTTACACTACCAAGCTATATGTAGCTCCAATGTGGTATTTTAAATTTGTGAGTTTACTGATTTAAGCCACATTATCGGAATTTGTTGAGAGTATATTGGGAAACATTTGATTATGAAGTCTTTTGTGAGTTTGAAGTGCAGGGTAAGAATTATTGTCTTATGTATAGGATTTTTTAAAACTAATTTTGTGGCTGTTTACAATTAAATGCACTTAATTAGAATTTTTATAACTAAAGAGTAAATAAAGAATAGAAACCATTTCTTTTCCTTTAGCCTGAATGGTACTTGACTCAGGTACTCATATGGATTGGAAACCATGCTCACTTTCTGGATGAGAAGATTCAGCCAATATTGGATAAAGCAGGCTCTGTAGTAAATGCCAGGGTAAGAGGCTAAGGCCTATGCATTTCAGCTTCATTAGAGTTGTTCACGTACCTGACGGACATGATCCCTCATACCTGTCTGTTTCTTTCAGCTTGAGTTTTCCCGGGGCCTTGTGATGCTCGTTCTTGAGAAGCTGGCTTCCGATATACCTTGCGTGCTCTATGACGACAATCTCTTCTGCCATTTGGTGGATGAGGTGTTGTTGTTTGAGAGGGAGCTGCACAGTGTCCATGGCTATCCTAGCACCTTTGCGAGTTGTATGCACATTCTGTCAGAGGAAACCTGTTTTCAGAGATGGCTGACTGTGGAGAGAAAATGTAAGTGCTCATGTGACCATTGCGTTGGGAGGGCTGTCTCTGTTTTTTTTTTTTTTTTTTTGCTAAAAAATATAAGTTGATAATTTAAGGATGACTATAACTCCTTGACATGGTCTTTCTTTCTTTCTTCCTGTTAGTTGCTCTTCAAAAAATGGACTCAATGCTTTCATCAGAGGCTGCTTGGGTATCTCAATATAAAGACATAACTGATGTGGATGAAATGAAGGTTCCAGACTGTGCAGAAGTTTTTATGACTTTACTTTTGGTTATAACTGGTAATTACTGGTCTTTTAATGTATAATATTAGTTTAAAATTAAGTTTTTAAGCTGTGTATGGGGACACACACTTATAATCCCATCTTGGGAAGTAGAGGCAGGGCAGGAAGACCAAGAGTTCAAGGCCAGTCCCAGCTACAAAGCAAGTTTGAGGTCAGCCTGGGAGATATATATACCAGCCAGGTGTGGTAGCATTCACTTTTTATCCCAGCATTATGGAAGAACAGTCTAGAGGATTTGTGACTTTGAGACCATTCTGGTTATGAATTCCAGGTTATTCCAGATGTATACTGAGATGCTGTCTCAAAATAATGAAATAACAGTAAATGTTAATAATAATATTAATAGTAGCAATAATCAGGCCATTTGAGATTCTATCTCAAAATAATGATAACAACAACAGCACCAATAACTTAGGATGTAAACATTGGTATACATATGAAGGGGAAAAGTCTTGAATATGGCTGGGCAGTGGTGGTTCATGCTTTTAATCCCAGGACTCACGAAGCATATATATATATATGACTATCAAACAAAAACAAAACAAGCCAAGGAGCAAACAAACAACAAAACTAACTGTAGTAAGTTTGGGGCTTGAGAGGTAGCTCAGCAGATAAGAATCTTGCTGCTCTTGGTAAGCTCCCAGTTTGTAACCTGCTGTAACCTCCTCAGACACCAGGTGTGTGTGGTGCATATGTATACATGCAGGCACACATTCATAAACATAAAAGTGCTAAATCTTTAAAGTAGTACATTTTACCAGGAGGTAGTGGTGCATGCCTTTAATCCTAGCAGAGGCAGGGGGATCTCTGAGTTCAGGCCAGCCTGATGTATAGAATAAGTTCCAGGATAGCCAGGGCTACACAGAGAAACCTTGTCTCTCAAAACCAAGACCAAAAACCAAATAAACCAAGTAGTACGTTTCACGCGGAATTTTTTTTTTTTTTTTTTTTTTTTTTTTTGTCGTTGTTGTGGTTTGGTAAATAAGGGATCACAGTATAGTAACTTGATGTTTTTTCTATTCTAGTAAAAATCTAGGACAGTAGTCTCATGTTTGGTTTTATAATAATTTAGGACTGAGCCAGGTGTGGTAGCATTCACTTTTTATCCCAGCATTATGGAAGAACAGTCTAGAGGATTTGTGACTTTGAGACCATTCTGGTTATGAATTCCAGGTTATTCCAGATGTATACTGAGATGCTGTCTCAAAATAATGAAATAACAGTAAATGTTAATAATAATATTAATAGTAGCAATAATCAGGCCATTTGAGATTCTATCTCAAAATAATGATAACAACAACAGCACCAATAACTTAGGATGTAAACATTGGTATACATATGAAGGGGAAAAGTCTTGAATATGGCTGGGCAGTGGTGGTTCATGCTTTTAATCCCAGGACTCACGAAGCAGAGGCAGACAGATAATTTATGAGTTCTAAGTCAGCCTGGTCTACAGAGTGAGTTCTAGGACAGTTAAGGGGCAACACAGAGAAATCCTGTCTCGAAAAACAAAAAACAAACAAAAAACCAACAAAAAAAAATTTAAAAAATTCATTGTCATTCTTTTTACAAGTCTTCAGATTTCATTTTATTACTATTATTTTAAAGACTTGATTTGTATGAGTTTATACCTGCATGAACATATGTGTACCATGTGTATGTTTAGCATCTATAGAGGCCAGAAGGAAATGTTGGATCCCCTGAAATTGGAGTTACAGATGGTTGTGAGCTGCCATGGAGGGCTGAGAACCAAACTTGTGTCCTCTGTAAGCAAGTACTCTTATCTGGCGAGCATCTCTCTGACTCCTTTTATTTTACTTAAATTCTTTAGCTTTATGTGTACCACATGCGTGCTGAGTGCCTGTGTAGCTCAGAAGAGAGCACTGGATTCTCTAGAGTGGGAATTGTATATGGTTGTAAGCTGGGAACAGCCATTGTTCTTTCTGCCCCCATTTATTATATTTTTAAGAGGTAGAGTCTTACTGTATTGCCTAGGCTGACTTGAGCTCCTCTTCTCAGATGATCTTTCTGCCTTGACTTTCCAGGTAGATGAGACTAGGAACACACTGCCATGTCCAGTGCAAACCTAAACTTTCTTGGCACTGAAGAAGAGAGTAGAATAATAAATTAGTTTTAGAATTGTTCAAGGAGATAAAATGATTAAGAAATGGAACATAGGGAGTGGTAGCCTCAGGGCAAAATCCCACCCAATTTGGCTAAGTTTCCAATTTGTGAAAATGAACTAAAGAAAAGCTTATAGCCAGGTGTGGTGGTGCACACCTTCACTCCCAGCACTGGGAAGGCAGAGGCTGGTGGATCTCTTGAGTTTAAGGCCAGCCTGGTCTACAGAGCAAGTTTCAGGATAGCTAAGCTTCTACAGTGTAGGACAGAAAGCTGTTGAAGATGAAACTGAACAAGGGGGCCATGTTCTAGCCTCAGTAAGCAGCAGAACTTGGTAGCTTTAGCCACATGGTTATGGGTTTAGAGTTAAGGATAGAAGAAATGGGTTATGGAATTTACCTCTGAGCCTAAAGAAAGCCCCTGACATGTGACAGGGGTGTTCTTGAATGCAGGCCTAGTAGAGAGGTCATTGTGTGAAGCTGTGAAGTTGAAGCCTACATTTCCTTGGAGATGGCAGAGTTGTGGATACCTGTGCTGTGCCTTTGTCACATGCAGCCCCCAAACGGAACCACCACAGAGCTGGTGCCTGACGCAAACATACTAGATTTTATCGAATACAAGCTAACTCAAATTGGTTAGGGTATAGGGGAATTTCAAAATGACTGTCAACAGACAAGAATTTCAAAACAGCAGTCAATCAGATACCCACAAGGACATTTAAAGCAAGCAGTAAACAACTGTTGTTTGGACACTTTGGTGGGTCACTCTGACCAGGGCTGGTACAGCTTCTTGGGAATGCGTATAACTTTTGCTGGGCTGCATTAACCCCCACCCCTAGTTAGGTGCTGTCTAAAATGGAGTTCTTCTGTTTGTTCTGCTCCTTCACCTGCTGAGTAGAGCTACTAACAGGGAGTAGAAACAGCCCACAATAAGCTGAACAGAGTTGGAGATCTGAAGAGCATTTTGACATCAGACATGGAGATGCAGAGTTTGGAGTCTGCCCAGCTGGTTTTTGGTCTTGCTTTGGTCCAGTGTTTCCTTGATATGCTCCCTTCCCTGTGCTTTGGAATGTAATATATATCCTGTGCCATTATGTGTTGGAAGTATGTGATCTGCTTTTTGATTTTAATTTTATAAGGGATTACAGTTAAGAGATTGCCATGATTTTGGACTTTGAAACAAATTTGAGACTGTTATAGGCTATGGGGACTTAGGAAGTTATATTAAATACATTTTTGCATTATAATACAGCTACAAGCCTTTGGGGGCCAGAGAGTGGAATGTGGTAGTTTGAAAGAAATGACCCTTAAAGGAAGTGGCACTTTTAGGAGGTGTGACTTCGTTGGAGTTTGGTGTGGTATGGTCTTTCTGGAGCAAGTGTGTTACTGTGGGGGTGGGTTGTGAGGTTTCCTATGCTTGGGATACCTCCCAGTGTCTCGGTCAACTTCCTGTTGCCTGCAAGATGTAGCACTTTCAACTACTCCAGCACCACGTCTGCCTGCATGCCACCATGCCCCCCACCATGGTGATAAACTGTAAGGGAGCCCCAATTACATGTTTTAATTAATAGGAATGGGCATGGTGTTTCTTTACAACAGTAAAAACCCTAACTAAGACAGCAATCCATTTATTATTTATTTATTTAGCATTTTTTTAATTGATTTTTATTGAGCTCTACATTTTTCTCTGCTCCCCTTCCTGCCTCTCTCCTCCCCTCTTAAACCCTCCAAGGTCCCCATGCTACCAGTTCACTCAGATCTTGTAGCATCCATATCTTGAGCTTTATGATAATCTGAAGAAGTTTCATTCCGACCCAATCAATAATTACCTATTTTGACTATAGGAAAAATGTGAAACACTTAAAGATAAGGGAAGAGGCCTGGGCTGCCCAACTTGGCTGCCATCTGGGCCCAGATCCAGCACTTTGAGTGGGTCCACCTGAACATCTCTTCCATCTATGAGCTACTGGAGCTCATGTAGGAGCCTGTTCTTGGCCCATGCTCCCAGCATGGAGCTGCTGTGGCTGCTGGGAGAGCACAGGGCAGTAGTACTGCTTGCAGGCTACAGGCACAAAGGTCAAGCTTGGTGAGCCTTGGGTGGGATGCAAGATCACCCTGACTCTGGGCAACAGCAGGATATCCAAGATGAGTTTCTGGCAGTGGTCCAGTATTTATGGTATGTCAGAAACCAGAAATCTTGAAGCAGATTAGTGACTCAATGGAATGAGTATTTGCACTATTGGGGCAATATATATATATATATTGTGTGACACACTGCAGTTTCCAATGCCACTATTATCAATGGATATGAGATGGAGAGATGGGAAAGATGGAGGAATGGAGCAGTGTGTGTGTGTGTGTGTGTGTGTGTGTGTGTGTGTGTGTGTGTATGTTGGAGAGAGATGGAACTAGAGGCGTCATGGTGATGACAGATGTGACAGAAAGACGCAGTTGAACATGTTGCCATTGCCAGGTAGGACTGGTGGGGTGATGTGCAGCAGCCTGGAGCTTGCTCAGACTCAGCCCCCAAACATGCTGCCCAGCCACAAGATCCCTCTAGCTCTGAGCAACAACAGGATGTTGGAGGTAAAGAATGATTCATTTTCTGGGTTGGAATACCATTTAAGATCTTCATGGTCCATCCTGCCCCCAGAGGCTATGTTGGTATCTGTGGTTCTTGCTGTGGTCCCATGCTGTATTGAAGCCTAAGGTTCATGTATAAATCAGTGGACTGGGCTGCCAGTGGAGGCCATGTTGATGACTGAGATCCATGCTACCATGGTAGGCCAGATGTATGTCCATAGTCTGTGCTAACGCAGAGGCCATGTTAGTGTCTGTGGTCCTAGTTGCCACTGGAGACCTGTGTTTTATGTTGATGTGTGTGGCCTGTACTGCCAACCTGAGAGTCAAGTTGGGGTCTGTGGTCCTGCTGCAGCTGGGAGCCATGTTAATGTCTGTGGACCATGTAGCTGCTGGGGGCCGTGTTGATGGAAGTGACCTGTGCCTGTTGATATAAGTGGGCTGAGGCCATGTTGATGTCCATGGTCCATGCTCCCACTGACTGTAAAGGACAAGGAAGCTGCTTTTGGAGTGGAATCAATGCTGGCAGACACACAGTTGAGAGTCATAGAAGGCATATGAAAGCACCTACCACACCCTACCCTATCCCCAACAAAATAACAGCCATCAAAGAGCCTTAAAAATTCTGATAAGGATGCTGAAGTATTTTTTTTCCACAATTGATGACTTCTGGCAGGAGTAGGACTTCTGGTAGGAAGGACTGGATTTTCTTTAAGGGGCTGACCACTGCGAGTTTGACCATGCTCCAGTGAGTATTTGAGCAACACAAATTGGACTTGTGTATTTTTATTTTTCCTTCTTTTTTTGGGGGGGTGGTTACAAAGGTGGTGGAAGTGGACCTTGGTTGCATTGTGTGAAATTCCCAAACAATCAATAAATATTACGTTGGAAAAAGAAAAGGATAGCCAGATATGATGGTACATACCTTTAATCCGAAATACCAGGATTTTAGAGTTTGAGGCTAAAAGGATCAGGGATTCAGTCATCCTTAGCCACGTAGGGAATTTGAGACCAGCCTGGGCTACATGAACCCTGTCTCAAGTCCTGCTCACCAGAGCTACTAACTTAAGGAGCAGTTATTTTTAAACATAATATGTGCTGATTGGTGGTGGCACACACCTTTAATCCCAGCATTCGGAAGGCAGAGGCAGGCGGATCTCTGTGAGTTCGAGGCCACCTTGGTCTACAAGAGCTAGTTTCAGAACAGGCTTCAAAACTACAGAGAAACTCTGTCTCAAAAAAAAAAAACCAAACAAACAAACAAAAAAAAACCCATAATTTCTTTTTTGTAAATGAGAAATGATTTATATGTAGTAAAACACACAGATATAGATTTTAAGTATTTTTAAGTATACTGTTGGATGAGCCCTAACACGTTATACCCTTGTAATCTTTAAGCATTTAGGAATGGTCATTTGAGATTTTTTCATAAAGGCAATAGGGTTGAATTTTAGGGAAAACTGTCATGACAGTGCCAAACCCCATCATGTGTTTTGTTAATTTTCTCCACAGACAGGTATAAAAATCTTCCCACAGCTTCCCGAAAGCTACAGTTCCTGGAATTACAGAAAGATCTAGTCGATGATTTTAGGATACGATTAACGCAGGTCATGAAAGAAGAGACCAGAGCTTCACTTGACTTCCGGTACTGTGCAATTCTTAATGCTGTGAACTACATCTCAACGGTGCTGGCAGATTGGGCTGACAATGTTGTGAGTTAATATGCTTTTATGTTTATATAAATAATATATTGTACCTTGATCTTCTTTAACCTTTGAAATGTTGACTCTGTTACAAGCAAAAAAATTGTGTTCGACAGCCAGGCGGTGGTGGCGCACGCCTTTAATCCCAGCACTCGGGAGGCAGAGGCAGGTGGATCTCTGTGAGTTCGAGACCAGCCTGGTCTACAAGAGCTAGTTCCAGGACAGGAACCAAAAAGCTATGGAGAAACCCTGTCTCGGAAACCAAAAAAAAAATTGTGTTCGACAAAAAGCATAATGATGCCAAATTTAGGAGATGTGAGTAAAGATTTTTCTCAATCAAATCTAAAACAGTTAAATAATACTAATTATTTAATAACTTTACTCATAAGAGGGCTAGAGGTATAGCTCAGTTGGAGCATATGAGCCCACCAAACTTGAGCAAGATCTTGAGTTTGATCCCTAGGACCATAAACTGAGAGAAAGAAAAGATAAAAAGAAGAAAACAGGCAGACATGGTAGGTTAGCCTGTAATCCCAGCACTTGGGAATATGGATCAGGACCCTCAAGGTCATTTTTGATAATATAGTGAGTTCTAGGCCAGCCTGAGTTACTTCTTTCAGAAATAAACAAAAGGAAGGAAAGAAAGAAAATGAAGATAGACACACAGACTTCCATAAATAACTATATAGCACGAACCATTTTTTCTTCCAACTTTGTACTCTGAAAATAATAATCTGCTAAATGCTAGCACAGAAAAGTCAATATTTTTTTTTTTTTTTTTTTTTTTTTTTGGTTTTTTGAGACACGGTCTCTCTGTAGCTTTGGTGCCTGTCCCGGAACTAGCTCTTGTATACCAGGCTGGCCTCGAACTCCCAGAGATCCACCTGCCTCTGCCTCCCGAGTGCTGGGATTAAAGGCGTGCGCCACCACCGCCTGGCTGAAAAGTCAATATTTTATAATGATCCCCAAACCAATACATTTAAATTGGTGGTATAGTTCAGTGGCAGAACATGGTGGAAAGTTCTGTTTTCATTTCCCAACACTGCAAAAAAAAAAAAAAAGTCCAGGGCTTGACTCTTTTGAATATCTTCAAAACAAGATTTCTTAGTTATGGTTCCTAATGCTGTGATAAAAGACTGTGGCCAAAGGCAGCTTGTCATCCGCCATCCAGGGAGTCAGGGCAGGAACATGGAGACAGGAGCTGGTGCAGAAGTCATGGAGGAGTGTTGCTTATTAGATTGCTCGCCATCGCTTGCTCAGTCTGCACCCAGGAACTGCCTGTGTCAGTGATTAAGAAAATGCATTACAGACTTGTCCACAGGCCCATCCGGTGGGTGCATTATGTATCTGTCACTCTTACTGTTTTTTTTAAAGGTTTTCTTTTAATGGTATGTGTCTGAGTGTTTTGCCTGCATGTAAGTATGTAAACCACCTATGTGCAGTGCCCACAGAGGCTAGAAGATTCCCCCCATACTGGAGTTACAGAGGATTGTAAGTCACCATGTTGGTGTTGGCCACTGAACCTGGATCCTCTGAAAGAGCAGTGAGTGCTCTTAATTCCAGACCTTTGCTGTGCTTCTCACACCCTCTTTGTATTGTTTTTTTTTTTTTAAATATTATTTATTATGTATACAATATTCTGTGTGTATGCCATCAGGCCAGAAGAGGGCACCAGACCTCATTACAGATGGTTGTGAGCCACCATGTGGTTGCTGGGAATTGAACTCAGGACCTTTGGAAGAGCAGGCAATGCTCTTAACCTCTGAGCCATCTCTCCAGCCCCCCCACCTTTGTATTGTTATCACTTCTCCCTGCCCCAACCAACTTGATTATTCTAAATTTACCTCAGATATTATATTTAATTATTAATATTTAGTATGTATCTGTAAAAGAAAGTGTGTGTGAGAGAGAGAGAGTGTGTGTGTGTGTGTGTGTGTAGACCAGAGGTTGATGTCTTTTTTTCTTTTCTTCATTTCCATCTTACTTTTTGAGGCAGTCTTTTGGTGTTACAGTTACAGGTGCACACCATCACGTCAGTGTTTACTTGGCTACCAGAAGTCTTTGTGTTTGAGTAGCAGGGGCTTTGCTTTACCCACTGATCCACTTCCCCAGCCCAAGAACTACTTAAGAAAAAACAAAAACAACCACATACCACATTTACCACATTGAAAAGAAGTACACTGCAAAATACACTGCAAAGTGTACTTTAAAGTAAGTGTGACTAGGAGGTCTATGGCTGTAACCGCAGCACTCAAGGGGCTGAGATGGGGGGGTTGCCATGAGTTCCAGGCTTCCCTTCACTGTCACAAAACCCAAAATCAACAGCAATCTAAACACCTAAACTTGGGCCTAGTAAGCACTTCAATCCTTCAAGGGTCCTACCTATTCTTGCCCTCTCCTTGAAGATTGTATGTGTCTTAGTTGCTGTTCTATTGCTGTGAAGAGACCCCACGACCAGTGCAAATCTTATAAGAGAAAGCATTTAATTGGGGGTTTGCTTACAGTTTCAGAAGTTTAGTCCATTATCATGGCAGCATGCAGGCCAGCACTGGAGCAGTAACTGAGAGCTACATCTTGATTCACAGGCAGAGAGGAGAGGAGAGGAGAGGGGAGAGGAGGCGAGGAGAGAGGTGAGGGAGAGGAAGGAAAGGAGGGAAGGGGGGAGGGAGGGAGGGAGGGAGGGAGGGAGGGAGGGAGGGAGGGAGGGAGGGAGGGAAGGAAGGAAGGAAGGAAGGAAGGAAGGAAGGAAGGAAGGAAGGAAGGAAGGAAGGAGGGAGAGAGAGAGACACCAGACAGACCAGACAGACATTGGGCCTAGCATGGACTTTTGAAATCTCAGAGCCCACCTTCTCCAACAAGGCCACACCTACTCCGAGAAAGCTACACCTCCTAATTATTCTAATCCTTTCAAACAGTTCTGCTCCCTGGTCTAAACATTCAAATATATGAGCTTATAGGGGTCATACTTATTCAAATCACTATGGTATATGTTCATAGATTTAAGTTTTAATCTTGTTATTAATCTGAACAACATATATTAACTATTAGCTAAGTGAAGGTAACCAGATTTTCTGCTATGTACTTCCATTCGAATATGCCTTTAGAGATTGGGGCTGTGACTCAGTTGGTGGAATCATTACCCCCATGTGTAAGTCCTGGGTTTGATCCCACACAGCATAAACTGGGCATTTGGAGAAGTCTGCGATCCCATGGGAGGTGGAGGAAGATCAGAAGTTCTAGGTTATCCTCAGCTACACAGGAAGTTCAAGGTCAGCCTAAGGTACATGAAATCCTGCCTCAAAAAAGAAAGCCTTTATATATAGACTCAATATTGGTTAATTTCTTTAGATATTTTAGATACAGTACTAAAGTGATTTCAGAGGGCCTTCTGGGCTAACTTCTTAGGCAAGAGTGCTGTCCAGCTAGGATTTGGTGTTTTAAGAACATTTATGAAGGTACAGCTATGTATTTGGCTTTATGATGTATGCTTCATACAGTGCATTTCATGACAGAAACCATTCATAAGGACCTTAGATAAGCATATGATAGCAAAATATACATTAAAGTCTAAAAACTATGATGAACAGATAGGTACATTATAAATATAAACTGTTATATATTATCATAAAAGCAAAGTAGACAAACCCCCCTAAATTAAAAATATAGTGTGTGTATATTTTAAAAATACAGTATGTAGAGGGGAATTAAAAATTATAAAGTTGAGGTTGGAATTTCTTTCAGTGGCAGAGTCCTTGCTTAGTAAAAATGAAGCCCTAGATTCAATCTTTTGCACAAAGTAAAATAAAGTAGAAGTTTTTACATAGTGTTGAGAACGTAGCTCAGTTGGTAGGGTTCTTTTCTAGTAACACACAAAGCTCTAGGTTCAATCTCCAGCTCCACCAAGAACAAAAACAAGTTAACTGAAGGACGGGAATGTAGTTTAGTGAGTACTTGCCCAGCATGTATAAGACTGTTGGTTCAGTTTCAAGCACCATCACACACACACACACACACACACACACACACACACACACACACACACACACAGAGTTAACTAAAATATATGTACATGATGTCATTTGCTGGAGCAAGGAAATGAATATAATGCAGAGTGCAGTGATTATGCATTTATTTTTATAAAGTCAATCAGCATTATCTGTTCATTTTGCGCTTCTGTGCCCTGTTCTACTTCCAGTCAACACTTCATATCCAGCTCCCACACTGATCCACTTGCTGCTAAGACTTTTCAGAGCATGAAACAAATTGTCATTCTTATGCTAGATGATCCAGTGAAACACTCAC
This sequence comes from Chionomys nivalis, assembly GCF_950005125.1. Taxonomy (NCBI): domain Eukaryota; kingdom Metazoa; phylum Chordata; class Mammalia; order Rodentia; family Cricetidae; genus Chionomys; species Chionomys nivalis. Next base: position 16,033,183 of record NC_080111.1, on the reverse strand, counting down.
TCAGGAACAGATTTTTAGTATCAATGAAATTCTTTGTAGAACATCACAGCTACCATCTTTACCTAAAGAAAATTAAAATATTGTTTCCCGGAGCAAGAGAAAGAACAAAATTTAAGAGTTGACTATTAAGTATGAATGGATTCTGGATTTTATGGTGCTGATTTTATCTTCCCATCATAAGTCCTTCAATTATCTTCACAGTGCTTCAGACTTTAAATGCTTTAAGTAAATGTCATCAAAGTTTTTGTGTTGTATAGTTCCATAACCAGAAAAAGAAAATGACAGTTCGCCTTCCATTTGTTTCTGATTGTCTGTTGATAACCATCTGTTGTTGGGTTATGCCAAGCCTGAAATATTCAAGCAATCAGAAATTTCCTTTCAGTTGTAGTTGACAGAAATCCAGTTCCAACTGTCCTAAGTGTGGGAGTTGGGGAGGGGTAAGTGAAGGATTTGTGTAAATGTGCTCATTACATTAGGCATGCCTTCTCCACAGTTCATCTCTGGTTTCAGACTTTGGACATGTGGCCTAGGAGGCTCTTGGGCTAGTAGTGAAAAAAAAATGACATTTTAGTTCTCTGACTGTTATAATTCCAGGTTTATGACAACGTTCAGTTTTTTTTTTTTTTTTTTTTTTCGTGACAGGGTTTCTCTGTGGTTTTTGGAGCCTGTCCTGGAAGTAGCTCTTGTAGACCAGGCTGGTCTCGAACTCACAGAGATCCTCCTGCCTCTGCCTCCCGAGTGCTGGGATTAAAGGCGTGCGCCACTACCGCCCGGCCCAACGTTCAGTTTGTTTTTTAAAAAAAACTTGAGTATTTGGAGCATGATCACGACCAGGAATACAAATTTACAAATAAAAGCCTCCACTGTCAGGGGAGTCACACCCCTTTCATCTTAGCAATGGGGACCACACCTTAAAGGCCGGCTTCATCTGCACAGAGAGTTTTGAGGCAGCTAAGACTACAAGTACCACAGTAACACTTTTGACCAAAGCTTAGGAGGCTGAGGCAGGTGATTATGAGTTTGAAGATACACTAGACTACTATTTTGAGACCAGCCTGAACTACATAGCAAATTCCAGTCTTAGTACAAAAAAGAAAACAAACAAAACTCTCACATATGCCAAAAACAAAACAAAACCCAAACAACAAACCTGCACAAAACTCTCCCAGTGTGCACGTAGAGAGCTTTAACCCTCTGTATACGGCAGGTGGTGAAAGATGGAATTATAAATCCAGCAGTCCCACTCTTCCAGACAGGCAAAGACATACTACATTTTATGTATTCTCTAGCTGCTGGATGTTTGGATTGTTTCCATTTTGTATCTATTATGCATGATGTTGCTGGGAACAATAGTGTGCCCATTTTTCTGTGAAAAGTGCTTCCATCTTGAACTCAGGACATCAGGCTTGGCAGCAAGTGACTTTCCGATGAAGCCATCTCTCTGGAGCTGGACTGCTACCTTAAATAAGGAAATTGTATGATGTAGAATTCTATCTCAGGATGCCCAGCACGTGGTAATACGTATCCTAATAGATGCGTGCTTTCAGTTCTTTCTGCAGCTTCAGCAGGCATCACTGGAGGTCTTTGCAGAGAATAACGCCCTCAGTAAGCTGCAGCTGGGACAGCTGGCCTCCATGGAGAGCTCTGTCTTTGATGACATGATTAATCTCTTGGAGCGTTTAAAGCTTGATATGTTGACTCGCCAAGTGGACCATGTTTTTAGAGAAGTGAAAGATGCTGCAAAGTTGTATAAGAAGGAAAGGTATGTCCTGTGTCAGTCACTCTTACACAAGCTAGTCAGAGTCGAAGGTGGCATGGATACCATGGTTCATAGCTTTTGTAGAACCCCTGCTCCCATATTTGGAGATTGAACTTGGGGTTTTGTATATGGTAGGTCCAAACTTTGGTTTTGATGTAAATCTTTCTAAAATCTATTCTTTTGAAATTTACTCAGAAATAAACAAGTGATAATGTGGATTTCACAGAGAAGGGATATAATCTGGTTGACTAGCTCGGGTTACAGAGTAAAGTGCCCTGTAGTCCATGCCCTGTGTGTGTGTCTCACAATTTATTCTCCTGCCTGTAAGCCCTAGTATGGTGCCTGCTCACAGAGAACTGTCATCAGTTTGGAAGTAGTATTAGTTTGTTTGCTAAAATCAGAACATAAGATTAACTGGAATCTTTTTAATTCTAAAGATAAGCTTTAATTTTTAGCTTACAACAATTGAATTTAGGGTATTTTCAAGCAAATATTAAATAATTAAAAGTTAAAATATAAGTAGATACATTTATTTCTGGGAGGGCCTTTAATATCAGACATTACTTTTTTTAACTCTATAATTCCCCCCAAACAGTACATCTTGAATTTAAAATGATTTGTTGAAACCTTAAGGATACGGAGTGATAAACGTCCTTCTGGTGAAGGTTATTTGTTCTTTTAGATGGTTGTCCCTGCCGTCTCAGTCTGAACAGGCAGTGATGTCCCTGTCCAGCTCAGCCTGCCCACTCTTGCTGACCTTGCGGGATCATCTGCTTCAGCTGGAGCAGCAGCTTTGCTTCTCATTATTCCGGATTTTCTGGCAGATACTTGTAGAGAAGCTGGATACATACATCTATCAAGAGGTAAGCCAGTGGGTGCTGGGGACTGGCTGTGCTGACGAAAGCTGCTGTTATATGTATTGCTCTTTGTTTCAGATAATCCTTGCTAATCATTTCAACGAAGGAGGAGCAGCCCAGTTGCAGTTCGATATGACACGGAATCTTTTCCCTTTGTTTTCTCACTATTGCAAGAGACCAGAAAACTACTTTAAACAGTAAGCCTGATGTCTAACTGTAAATATTGGTGTATCCACTTGTTAAAGAGTTGGCTTCTTTTTTAACAGAGTTTCATTGATATTGGTTGCAGTAATATCAATTAAAATCTGGAGCTGGAGAGATAGCTCATAAGTTAAGAGCACGTGACGCTCTTGTAGAACACTGGGGTTTGGCTCTCAGCACTTACATAGTGGCTTACAGCTGTCCATGGTTCCAGTTCTGACACACTCTTCTGGCCTCCACAGGCACCAGGCACATACAAGGTGCATAGACATGTACAGGCAGAGCAGGCACCTAAAATTTAAGAAATATATAAAAAATAAATTAAAACCTTAAAACATCCATTGGGTATCTATTTTGTTTTCAAAACACAATAGGGAAACCAAAATAATGCGTGTGATCCACATCCTCAGAAATTACATGTTGTACTTGCTACCTAGCATCTAGTTCACTGCTCTTTGCTTATTACTGGGAGAGTAAACAGAAAATGAATTCAGATATAAATCTACCACCTGCAGAAAATAAGAAATCACAGCTAGGTTTAGTCCCTAACAGTAGCCTAGACCAGAGGAAAATGAGTTTTCTTATAAATTTAATATTAGTTTTAGTTCTAAGTATAGTTAACACATGAGAACAATTACTAAGAATCTAGTAAAAATTTTCTTGATTTAAAATTTACATTACGTATAGGGTTTGTGCAATTTGGAAACATTCCTTTAAAATATAAAAGCTTATGCTTGTTTATTTCAGGAAGCTATGGTTGCTTCTGGTTTGCTTTTCTTTTTTTGAAGTGGGGTTGCAGGTATTCCAGGCTGGCCATGAATTAGTATGTAGTAGCAGAGGATGCCCCTTAGCTTCTGGTCCTCCTTTCTCCCTCTTCTGAGTGTTGTGAATGCAGGTACGCACCCTCCACACCCCCAAGTTCTCTCCCACACTTCATTCGTTCTAGGTAAGCACTCTACCTAGTACAGTAAATATCCAGTGCCTGTTTGTTTATTATTATTATTTTTATTATGTTTTTTTCAAGACAGGGTTTCTTTTTTGTTTTAATTTTTTAAACAATCTTTTCTCATTTTCCTCAGCTATTCCAGTTCCCACTCCTCCCCTCCTCCCACTCTTTCTACATCCTCTCCCCACCGCCCCCTTCACTCCTTAGAGAGGGTAAGGCTTCTCATGGGAATCAGCAAAGCCTGGCACATCACTCTGAGGCAGGACCAAGGTTCTTGCCCTATATCTGTGCTGAGCAAGGTATCCCTCCAAAAAGAATGGGCTCCAAAAAAACCCTTTCAAACACTAGGGATAAATCCTGGTCCCACTGCCAGTGGCCCCGTAGACTTCTCAAGCCACATTCAGAGCGCCTAGTTTGGTCTTATGCAGGCCCCCCCATCAGTACAGAGCCAGTGAGCTTCGCTAGCTTGGGTCAGGTGTTCTGTTGGCATCCCCATCATGGTCTTGATCTCTTTGACTCCTCCCTCTCTATGACTGTACTCTAGGAACTAAGCCCAGTACTTAGCTATGGATCTCTGCATCTGCTTCCATCAGTTGCTGGATGAAGGTTCAATGATGACAGTCAATCTGATTACAGGGGAAGGCCAGTTCAGGCACCCTCTCCACTATTGCTGAGGGTCTTAGCTGGGGTCATCCTTATGGAATCCTGGGAATTTTCCTGGTGTCAGGATTCACACCAGCCCTGTAATGGCTCCTTCAATCAAGAGAGCGCTTTCCTTGCTTTCCCTCTCTGTCCTTCCCACATCTTGGCCATCCCATTCCCTCAAGTTCTCCTCCTCCCTCCCCTTCTCCTGTCCTCTTCCTTTCCTGTTCCCCTCCCCCCATGCTCCCAATTTTCTAGGAGATTTTGTCTATTTCCCATTCCTAGGGGGATCCATTTGTGTCTCTCAGGCTTCTCCTTGTTACCTAGGCTCTCTGGGGTCATGGACTATAGGCTGGTTATTCTTTGCTTTACCTCTAATACCCACTTATGAGTGAGTACATACTGTGTTTGTCAAGACAAGGTTTCTTTGTATAACCTTGTATGCCCTAAAACTAACTTTGTAGACCAGGCTGACCTCGAAGTCACAGAGATCCTCCTGCCTCTGCCTCCTGAGTGCTGGGATTAAAGGCATGCACTACCACTGCTCAGCTGATTTTTATTTATTTTTTTATTTTTTTTTTAAATTTTTTAGTTTTTTTTGGTTTTTCGAGACAGGGTTTCTCTGTGGTTTTGGAGCCTGTCCTGGAACTAGCTCTTGTAGACCAGGCTGGTCTCGAACTCACAGAGATCCGCCTGTCTCTGCCTCCCGAGTGCTGGGATTAAAGGCGTGCACCACCACTGCTCAGCTGATTTTTATTATTATTTAAATTTTTAAATTCCATATTCTTGTGTGGAGGTCAGATGGCAACTTGTGGGAAATAGTTCTCTCCTACCATGCAAAACCCAAGAATTGAACTCTAGTCACAAAGCTTGCCAGCAGGCACTTTACCCATGAACCATTTTACCAGCCTTTCTATTTCTGTTGTGGTTTTGGTTTTCTGAAACAAAGTCTCTCCGTGTAGCCTTGGGTAGACCAGACTGTCATAGTAGAAGTAGAGAGACTTCCACTTTGTTTTCCTGTGCGCTGGCATTAAAAGTGCCAACATCTCCAACCTGTTTTGCTTTTCGGCATGTTCATTTTTATTCCTTTTCTCTTTTCCCCTATGTCCTAATTCTACCTAAGATCATTGCTATATTTAATAATCTGTTAACATCAGTTTACTAAGACAAACTAATGATCTGTTAACCCTGTACACTTTGTGTAGTCCCAGCATATTTAAAGAACTAAGTAGTAAGTCCACAGGTAGTCGAAATGGCCGTGTAGATTCTCCAGTGGTGATTGTCATCCCAAGGATGGTGCAATAGAGAATCTGTCCTTCCCTTCTTTTTTGTCTTCCTAAACAGTGTAAAAGAAGCCTGCATTGTTCTGAATTTGAACATTGGTTCTGCATTACTCCTGAAAGATGTCCTGCAGTCAGCTTCCGAGCATGTTCCTGCTACAGCAGCCTTAAATGAAGTTGGAATTTACAAACTGGCTCAGCAAGATGTTGAGATTTTGCTCAATTTGAGGACAAACTGGCCTAACACTGGAAAATAATGAATCTTTAAGAAAAGGGCTATTTAACAAAGAAAACAGTTGGATTGAAGTTGTCTGCTAAAAGTTCTGAATTAACGAAACTGGACAAATGAAAACTTGGTAGAATCATTTATTATCTTGAGTTATGATATCACCAAAGCAATGAACATGCTTCCTCCGTCCTCCTGCTCCTAAGAAAACAGAACAGAAAACTCAGCTATGAGAAGCAGAGTAATTACAAATTAGAATTACAGATAGGCATGCAGACATCTGAAGACAGTGTGAGAGCAAAGGCCAGCCATAACTGACCTCCACTTTGCTAATCAAGGGGAACTATTGTAGAAAGCCGAACATACCCAGTACATTGTAGAAATACTAAGTTACGAATGTATGTTGATAATTGAGGTTCCTGTATCCAGTTTGGGATTTTACTATGTTTATATGAGAAATGCACAGTGAGTTGGGAGTGGTAGAAGACACCTATAATTTCAGGAGGATCGCTGTGTATTTAAGACTTGCCTGGGCAACATAGATTTTGTCTCACCAGAGAAAAACGAAACAAAGCAAACCACACCACCCCCAAACCAACAACACAACAGTTTATGAGATGGTGGTTAAGCTATAGTTGTTCCTAATTTTCAATTCTCATGTCCTTTCAATTAAAGTATTTGTTGTATTTGTGTGTGTGTTCATGAGCAGGTGCGTGTGTATTTGTTCATGTGTGGGATATATAGGTGTGTGTGCATGCCTGTGGAGGTCAGAGGTCAACCTTGGGTATTGTTCCCCAAGATGTCCACCTTGTTTTGGAGACAGGGTCTCTCACTGGGACTTTGGGCAGGCCCAGGGTTCTTCTGTCTCTGCCTCCCCTAGACAGGCATTACAAGTGTAAACCATCATGTCAGGTTTTACATGGGCTCTAGGAAGTGAACTCTTTATACTGATTTGTTAGTGAGTTAACTGTTTATGCTGACTTGTTAATGGCAAATACTTTACTCTTTACCACTAAGCAACTCCTCAGCCCTTCCTGATTCTATTTCTTGTAATAATGGCAGTATTTTTCCTCTGGTTGAAACACTTTAGGATTCAGTAACTGCTTTAGTCATTTGCCTGTGGTGATAATTTTGTAGCTGACGAGATACAAATTCTGTGTGTGTGTGTGTGTGTGTAGGTGTGTACGTGAGTGTGTGCACTGGAGGGCAGAGTTGATGTTGAGTGCCTTCCTCAATTGCTTCCCACCTTATTTTTTGAGACAAGGTCTCGGTGAACCTGGAGCTCATTGATTCAGCTAGACTGACTGGCCAGTGAGCTTTTCCCAGTGCTGGGGTTACAGACATGTGTGACTGTGCCCAGTTTTTTATGTGTAAGAATTTAAACTCAGGTCTTTATAGTTGTCCAACAAGCCCTTTGCCAGCTGAGCCATCTCCCTGACTGGAGACAAAAATTTTAGATTTTGTTTTTCCTCTTAACATTTGGTCTATGGTTTTTTTTTTTTTTTTTTTTTTTTTTTTTTTTTTTTTTTGAGACAGGGTTTCTCTGTAGCTTTGGAGCCTGTCCTGGAACTAGCTCTTATAGACCAGGCTGGTCTCGAACTCACAGAGATCCGCCTGCCTCTGCCTCCCGAGTGCTGGGATTAAAGGCGTGCGCCACCACTGCCCGGCTTGGTCTATGTTTTATGTGTAGGACTAGAGATCAAACTCTGAGCCTTGCTCATTCAAGTCAAGTCCTCCACCAACTTGATTAATAAATCCTCATAGAGTATAGTTTTTAACACAAATTGAGCTTAATTAGAAGATTTCTGCACCTATAAAATTTTATTCTGGTTTTCTTCCCTAATTACTAAGTAAGATGACTTTTATTTAGTACTCTCAATGCTGTAATATCTCAGCCTAAAATTGTTTGGCTGCGGACTCAGCTGTTCAGCTGGTCTTCCAGAGGACCTGGATTCAGGGCCTAGCACATAACAGTCGCTCACAACGGGCTGTGACTCCATCCCATGGGATACAGTGCCCTCTTTTGCCTCTGAGGGTATTGCATGCATGTGGTACACATTTAGGCAAATGCTTATACACTTAAAAATAAATAAAATCTCAAAAAATTAATTTCAGGCCTGCAGCTAGTCTACATTATTGACATTTACTTCACTGAAAGTAATCTTAAGAAAATACTTTAAGATGTATTCTATTTTCTCAGAGAGATTGAGTGAGAGAGGAAGAGATTTGGACTTGTTTTGTAGCTCAGACTAGGGTTGAACATGATCCTTCTGCCACCCCCACTTCAAGTACTGGGATTCTAAGCATGCATGACCATGCCTGCTATTATTTATTTAAAGTCATATTAATCTATAATTATGATTGTGTGTATATGTATACTGTGTGTGGGGAGGGGAGTGTCATCATGTATGTGGACATAACTTGACGTCAGCAGTTATCTCTTTCCACCTTATGAGAGTCCCAAGGTCAGGCTCTGGTTCCTAGGCTTGCACAGGAAGCACTTTTACTGTCTCAGCCTTTCCACTGCCCTATTCTATATATACGATTTTCCAACTGTTGTGCAGAGCTGAGGGCTATGGTAATTCTAGCAGATGGACTCCTCACTTCATATCTGAGAATTGATGAGATTTTCTTTTTATTTATTTTTTGACAGGGTGTCTGTTGGGGACCAGCCTCAACAAAAATACCACTACCATTTGCCAGGGTAGGGGCATTGGAATTTAGGAATACAATAATAAATAAAGAATACAAAAATGCAAAAATAACAAGACAGAAAAACAGAATAGTACTGGGAAAGAGTTCCAGTGAATACTGAAATCACCTGCATTTAATTGCCAATTGCTTAAAATAACCCTGACCCCAAAAGGTAGGAGTAAGATTTAAAAAAAAAAAAACTGCATTAACATGATGCAAAGAAATGAACAGATCAGTTGAAGGTCGCAGGCTACATTCACAGTAAACATTCCGTTGTTAGGACCAAACAAGTAACGCTCACACCCTAGACCGAAACATTGTGTAGGCAAACGTACAAAAACTCCCTGGGTGGAATCCAATGTTATCTCCTTAAAGGAACTGGAACCTTAATTGGATCCTTAGACTTTTACTTCTCTATTTCTGAAATACAAAATCTGACTATTAGCCACACCTGTTGACAATAACCTTGAGAGAGCAGAACTCTGGCCTAAATCTAGGTGGGACCTTTGAAGTAGAAACACAATAATCTTGAAGGAACAGAGGTAAGTTCCACCTCTCTGACCTTTGGTCAAGGTTAAAATATACTCACATTTTTTGGGCCTCCATGGGTGTCTACATACCCCTGCCTGTTCTGGAATTCACCATATAGGCTTCCCTCGAGCTCACAGAGATCTGTGTTCTGGGAGTAAAGGTGTGTTTCAACATACCCCACAGTGATGCAGTTTCCTGTTGAGAAAAGAATGAGCTGCCTATCATTACCCCTCTCCTTACCCAGGGTGAGTTTTCCTTGTGTTCACTTTGTAACTACTTGAAAGTTAAAGGGAGTGAAATACGTCACTCAAAACTAAGAAAGCTTGGTAGGTAAGGTGCTTGCTGTGCACGTGTGAGGACCTACCTGAGTTTGAATCCTCAGAACCCATGTAAAGCTGCTCACACTAGGGTGAACTCTGCTTCTACAGTAAGATGTGAGGTGGAGATGGAGAATCCTATAAGTTGTGGACTAGCTAGCCAGGGTTCACAGTGCTGCAGCAAGCAACTGTAGGAGGTGAGAACTGACACCCAAGATTTCTCTGACCTTTACATGTGTGCTATGGCTATGCATATACACATATTACACACACAAACACATGCACACACATACTCACACACCCACACACTAAACAAGAAAGGGTAGTGGTACTTTGTGTGCAGTTGTGTTCAGAATCATACCATGGCCGGGCGGTGGTGGCGCATGCCTTTAATCCCAGCACTTGGGAGGCAGAGGCAGGCGGATCTCTGTGAGTTCGAGACCAGCCTGGTCTACAAGAGCTAGTTCCAGGACAGGCTCCAAAACCACAGAGAAACCCTGTCTCAAAAAACCAAAAAAAAAAAAAAAAAAAGAATCATACCATGTTACTAAAATATGAAAAAGTTTACACTTTGTCCTGAATTTATCCAATTATTAGATGCTCCTTATCATTGAAAAGTTCAAGTGTGTTAGGGCTGCAAAAGTGAGCATGAGAAGAAATGAAAATTTGTGAAGTGACCTTTATACTACACAAAGGATATGCTACCTCTGCTAGAGGAGACCATTTGGAAACATTGACATGCTGTTATCAGTAAAGAAAGGGAGCATTCTATTAACTTCGTGATTCTGAGTAAAGGCTCTTGGTTTTTCTGCAAATAAATAGTTGAAATTCATTCTTGTATGAACTTAAACTGTAACAAGTGGAAAAATAGTCATAGTGTTAGTTTTTCTTAAGATGAGCCTCTCTGCTGACACAAATAATTCCAATCAGACCAAATAGACCAAATAAAAGCTGCCCATGTTTAATGCAATGCTCCTGGGTGGCCCCAGGGGAGCATGGGGAGGGAAAGAGAGAAAAGGGGAGACCACAGGAAACCTGGAGACCAGTCAGTGAGATGTCTCTCAATTGTAGAGTTTTGGAAGTTTCTTTCAATGTACTTTCTGTTTACTTAGATAATATTTTATCCTTCTGGATTCTTTGATGGATTTGAAGAATACATTGTTATAGTTTTCCTTAGTTGTGATAAAAGATAAAATAAATATAAATATTGTAACTGTAATTCTTGCTTGATACCTATTGTTTTTTTCCTATGTAAATTTATTATGTTAAAATTAAAACCTTCCTTTTAATTTATATAGAAAAGGGAAGAGATGATGTGGGATTGATTCCTCTTTGTGTGCTGTGAATCATTGATTAATTAATAAAGCTGCTTTGGCTTACAGGCAGGGCAGAGTAGAGCTGGTGTGAAAACTAAATTGAATGCTAGGAGAAAGAAGGCAGAGTCAGGGAGAAGTCATGTAGCCACCGAAGGAGATAGACACCAGATGGAAATTTGCCAGTAGGCCACAACTACATGGTGATACACAGATTAATAGAAATGGGCTAATATAAAATATATGAGCTAGCTAGCAATATGCCTAAGTGATTGGCCAATAAGTGCTGTAATTAATATAGTTTCTGTGTAATTATTTGGGGCTGGGTATCCAGAAAACCAACAAGCACCCTCTGCCTACAGGTACGTATTCACTCATAGGTAGATACAAGCTGTAAAGCAAAGGATAATGAGTTTATAGTCCAAGACCCTAGAGAAGCTAAGTAATAAGGAAAACACTAAGAAAAACATAAATAGACACCCCCCCTCAAGGGGGAAAGGATAAGATCTCCTTACAAACTTATTCCCTTTGATGTTCCAAACCAATGCCTGGACCCACCAAGGATCTGGCTCAGGCCTACTCTCTCTGAAGTCCCACCTATTCCCTCAGAGGACCCAGGTTCACTCACATCCAGGCTGACAGAGGTCCTGGCTCTGGCCTAGACTCTCACCCAGACTCACCGAGGTCCTGGCTCAGGTCTACTCCCTTGAAGGTTCTGGATTCACATCCAGACCCTCAACAGTCTCTGGCTCTGGCTCACTCACTCAGCTGTTACTCCCTTGTATATGTTCTGGTGGAGATCGTTGGCTCTGGATCTGATCACTGGGTCAATCCTGATGCTGGGTTTGCTCCTGGCTTCCGCTCCTGGTGGAGTTTGTTGTCTCTGTGTCTTAGGTAACTGGTTCAGTACCACTCCGGTTCTGGTGGAGGTCATGGACTCTGAGTCAGGTCGTTGGCTCAATCTTGGTCTGTCAGTGTCCCAGTGCTGGGTTAGTTCCTGGCTTCTGCTCCCAGTGGAGCTTGTTTCCCCATTTTTTTTCTGTCCTACGTGAAAACGTTCACAACAAATCACTATGACAATATTATTCCTGGAAATGAAATCCAAGTGGGATTTTTTAAAAAAACGATTCCATGACTGTTTTAATTTTCTCTGACTTGGTATTTAGTCTGGCATGGGGAGTGGGGTGGAGAAAGAGAACTGCAAGCAAGCAAGCAGTGTTCATGGTGAAATATGTCTTTGAAAGGACACTTAGATGGCAGCGAACTGCCGCTGCCATCTCCCTTCCTCCTTCCCTCCCTCCCTCCCTCCCTCCCTCCCTCCCTCCCTCCCTCCCTCCCTCCCTCCTCTGTTCTTTCAGTCCCATTCAGTCCCTCCCTCTCACCATGCCCTAACCCTAACAATCCTAACCCTAAACCCTAAAACCTAACCCTAACCCAGGGCATCAGGCTTAGCAGCAAACAATTTTAATGAATGGGGCAATGTTCTAGATTTCAATTGTAGTTCTGGGAAAGTGTTATAAACAAATGTTTACCTTCCAGTATAAACAAATTTTAAAAAATATATGGTCATATAAAATTTTCCTATGCACAGGATTTATTATTCAAGTTGTCCTGTGTTCCTCTATCCTCATATGAAATTAAGTTTACAATCTGAAAAGAAGACAACAGTTTACTGTTATATATATTATATATTATATATACTGTTATATAACTTATATATATTAATAACATACATTATAACAGTATATATATGTATATAAACACACACACACACATATATATAAAACATATGATATTAGCTGAGCACCAGTGAGATAGCTCAGTGGAAAAGGTCTATGGTGTGGAAGGGTGGAAAACTGACCTTAATCACCATATTAAAAGGACCAAAAGCAAAAAACACAAAGTTGTCTTCTGGTCTCTACATATCTGCATTGGTCCTACAAACCCATAATCACATTACACAAACACCATAAATCTTTGTTATAAAGTAAAATCTAGTGTCATTACATTATCTGGCATCTGTGATAAATTTCCTTAGAAGTCAGTTCTTCAAGAAGAAATAACAAATGATTAACTATGGGGACAGGAATATGCATGGAAATTCAATATTTATGTGTGTATATTCTAATATATGTTTATACACACACATAAAACATCAAGCTACAGTATGAGATACACAGTTGAATGGTGATTATCCTATTTTATTACATCTCTAACAGATAATTGAAAATATTGCTTTGAATACACACATGAGGTCATTAATGTTTCTTATATTCTCTTCTAGTAAGCATTTTGACATTAACATTGTCAAATTGTGTTGGTAAAACAGCAAATGTTGGGAGTACATCATCCACTCTTAGACTTGTACTCAGGACATGGACACATAAGGATAATGGGCTCAAATATATTCTTTTTTTGTTGTTGTTTTTTGTTTGTTTGTTTGTTTTTTTCGAGACAGGGTTTCTCTGTGGCTTTGGAGCCTGTCCTGGAACTAGCTTTGTAGACCAGGTTGGCCTCAAACTCACAGAGATCCGCCTGCCTCTGCCTCCCGAGTGCTGGGATTAAAGGCGTGTGCCACCATCGCCCGGCTCAAATGTATTCTTGAATCATTACTGACATCTAAGCTGAGCTGAATAACAAACAAGAAAATCTCAAGGGAATTTGGGAATTTGTGGAAATATGAAAACAAAACCAGAAACAACAACCCACCACTATTTCATAGACACCCTTACTTTAAAAGTATAATCACACACTGCCTGATGTTTAACTAAACAATGGATCACTTAGATGATGGGGATACTATTCTACACAGTACAGCATAAAAATATCAATCAATAAATAAGAGCACAATAGAATATGAACAAAAGCCACAGAAGAAATGTAAGGACCACAAAATAAACTTCACTAAATGGATTTGTCACATATGAAGCACCCTTCAGTATCTACCTCAAATGTTTCAAAGTAGAAACCACAACGAAGTGATCTGCTATCAGTCTTCAGTGAAGATGGTAAGTAATTGACTTCCTTCAAGGTTATGATAAAAAATAAATGAAACATGTTTTTTCTTGAAGCTGAAGACAACTGTGATGTATAACGTCTTTACACAATCATTTTCATGAATAGAGTTTTTCTCTCATATGAGTTTATCCCTATTTCTTGACTTCAAATGATACAAATAGGCTTTACTCCTTACAGCACTAGAAACATGGCTGGGCAGTTAAAAAATGTTCATTCCCAAGATCAAGGTCTAATTTTTGACAACTTCCTGTAATTCTTGTTACAAGAAGATCTTAGGGTCTAACATTCTCAGAAACCAGTATGAAAAATTTACATACCAGCCGGGTGGTGGCGGCTCACACCTTTAATCCCAGCACTCGGGAGGCAGAGGCAGGCGGATCTCTGTGAGTTCGAGACCAGCCTGGTCTACAAAGCTAGTTCCAGGACAGGCTCCAAAGCCAAAAAAAAAAAAAAAAGAAAGAAAAGAAAAAGAAAAAAAAAGAAAGAAAAATTTACATACCCAGGAGTGCAGAGCCCCAAAGCCATGGATAGTGGAGAGCTCTGTCTATTTGTCTCCACAGTGACAAAATTTTCTAGGTCTTGAAGGAAAGTAAGCTCAAGGCTTCCCTCTGGTGGCCAATGTGTCCCATTATCAAGATCTTATTGAGGCCAAATCTTAGTGCATAGGGAAATTAGCCATTAGGGACAGATTGTATCAGACAGTCCCAATTTATAAAGATTTTGTAAGAGGCATCCCAGGGAGGATAGCGAATTTGGCTTCGAATTGCAAGCTCCCATTTTAAAAGTCAATGCCCAACTGTGTTGCTCAAGACTATTACAGCTCATTTGCCCAGATAGCTCTTAGGCCAGAATGGGGCTGTGAAGATTGAGTGCTAACCATCCCTAAAACAAATAAAATTCACCTCAGTGAAAGTCTGTTTTCACCGCTAGGATCAGGCTCTTGGCGGGGACTGTCTTCAACAAAAGCCCGGTAATCAACAAAAGTAAACATGAACGGGTCTCACCAGGACACAGCCGCTGTAGTCCAGGATCCGGTTTTAGCCTGGCATGACTTTCGTTGCTTCTTGCCACCTTGATCTCAAACTCTGAATGTAGCCCTAAAAAACACTTCATCTAATTTTCGTCTTTAGTCTTTTTCTGAATTTTGGTGATCCCTTTAAATGAATCACACTGATTCTTAGCTTATTCAAATCTCTAGTCAACAGCTGCCAACATCAGTTTCTACCTCAGTTTACCAAACTGTTTCCATGATTGCGATGCAATATTTCTAAGTTAATTTCCATCTTCAGAATTATATAGTTGAGCCGGGCGGTGGTGGCACACGCCTTTAATCCCAGTACTTGGGAGGCAGAGGCAGGCAGATCTCTGTGAGTTCCAGACCAGTCTGGTCTACAAGAGCTAGTTCCAGGACAGGCTCCAAAACCACAGAGAAACCCTGTCTTGAACCCCCCCCCCCCCAAAAAAAATATATAGTTGAGGGGCGTGGTGTTCAGTGGTATAGCACAAACTTAACACGTATGAGGGCTTGAGTTCAATCCCCAATACCAAAAAGGAGAAGAAGGAACTGGTTCTCAATTTAAGGGTCCTCGGATCTTTAATCTGGGACAAAAGGCTGTGGTGCCTATTTAACATATCAAAGCCGACCTGGCTGCCAGGTTGTCCCAGCATCCTTCAGTCCCTACGTGTTCCATGTTGCCCCACTCAACCCTACCCTGAAAGTTTCCCTCTCTCCCTTTCCCCCCCTTTCCTCACACAGCCCAGCTCAGTCGGCTGGTCATGTACACCCTGGACTCTGTCATATGCATCTGGCTGTTTGGCTGTTCTCTCCCTCAGATCTACAGTAAACCTTCTCCACCATACCTAGGTGCAATCGTGTTCTCCTTTTATTTCTGAGTGGCTCCTAGTAGGTCAAACACTGCAATGATGGCAATATACCCAAAGGTGTATAGGTTATTAACTCAATGGCTTGAGAGAGAAAATACAAAACTGAACTGTTATGGAATCGGATGTGGATCTAGGAGGTGAATAACCAATTCCCCCACATACTCAACAATTTAATGGGTGGGCATTGTCCCTAAAGTTACAATTTCAGACACAATCCGACCTCCTTTACTATCTTGAAGTGTAGAGGAGTCGATGAGTCTACACTCAATTAATTACACCGTAATTCCTCATTACAGGCTTTCCTTATCTCCAGCGCAATTCTGCAATGGTCTTTAGCAATTGCACTGTAAAGCAGAGACACGGAACCCACTTAAAATCACTGCAGCAGCTCCCAGCCTCACCTGGGGCCATACACTGGACTCGCGCTCCATACCAGTAGATACTTTTACTTCCCCTTCTAGAAAACCAGGAGGGATGGGAAGGCAGAAGTAAAGGCAAACTTCCAGCCTCCAGTAGGGCGCTGGGTGATGTCATCGGATCTGCACCCGCAGGCCACAAGGCCTAAATCCTTGAGAAGCTGATTGCCAATGCCCAGCAGGGGGCGACAAAAGACCATTATGGATGCTAATTGAGCTGATTTTGGAACCCAGGGTGGGGCCTTGCTGGGGCTAGCTAGCATCCCCTCTGTACCTAGGGCCATGAGGATGAGACTATGTTGGTGTCTGTGTGCAAAGCTGGTGCTGTGGTCACATTGATCTGGGTGGGATTTGGTTAATTAATTTTGCAGGGTTTTCTTTTGAGGGGGAATTCTGCAAGGGTAATGGGCAGATATGGAGACACTGGGAAGTGAGCATAATTGGGTGCATGATGTGAAATTCCCATAGAATCAATCAAGAATTATGGTTGAGAGAGAGAGAGAGAGAGAGAGAGAGAGAGAGAGAGAGAGAGAGAGAGAGAGTTGAAACTGAACAGGATGTTTAGGGAAAATGACCTCTAAGAAATTAGTTTCTGCTCACTTCAGCAGCACATATACTAAAATTGGAACAATACAGAGAAGATCAGTATGGTCCCATGCAAGGATGACATGCAAACTCCTGAAGCGTTTCTTATTTTTTATTTTGAATGGCATTATTTATAAAGCAATAAAATAATAAAAAACCAAAATTATAGGTGGAAGGGAGACATTTACTCTTAGGACAGACTTTTCTAATTTTTTTTTCTTTTAGAATTTATTCATCAATAAATTATTTAGTAGAATTAAGAAAATCTGATGGTATATTAAAGTAGGCTAGCAAATAATAGCAATACAATTTCAAGTGTTTCTAGGCATGAAGTATTCCACATACTTGAAGTTATATGCTTTGGGCCTTGTGGAAATGTAATTAAGTGCTACATTTTTACTTTTGGAAATGTGATGAAAAGAACATTTAATAAATAACTTAAAAAAAACAGTTTCTTCTTTGTCTAGAAGCCCAAAATGGCCTTGTGGCACCTTGTTATTTCCAAAGCCAGAGAAAGCAAAAGTGTTTGGAGGCTCTGACCCTTATCTCATTCCTAAGTGGTTTAGGGTTATAATTTCAGAAAGATGTTAGAGTAGCTACAAAGGCCCATTAAAGAAAGCTTATGATTAAGTGAACAGAAACTGTGGCCTGAGTGGAGACCCAGTGTTCTAGGTGGGCAGGGTCCATCACCTAGGTATAGGAACCTCTAAAGCCACACCAAAGGGATAGGGAGAATAATTTTTCCTAGATAGTCATGATGGTGCAGCACACATCCAATCCCTGGACTCTGGCAGCAGAGACAAGAAGATCTTAATGAGCCTTGCCTACATAGCAATATACAGGACTGTCAAGGCTATGTGGTAAGACGCTGTGTCTAAACTTTTTCTCATTAATTGTTATACTATCCTTTTCATTCCTAGAATTCTCCCTACCCAGTGTAGTTCCTGCATGCTATGTTGAGTTTCAGTTGGGTCTGTCTATCCATCCCAGGGTGGCCAGATCAGACTTTTCCTTTTTTTTTTTTTCTGTCTCATTTGGATTTTGGACACTCACTGAATCTAAGTATAACTTTTCTGATACTTTAGGCTCCTTTACTTTTTCTAGAAATGCCCCCTTTCACCATGTGGCAGTTTGTTTATCATATGTTTGATCTCCATACCTGCTTAAACAGCATGAGTGTATTTTTCCCTTTACCTCTCCATTGTCCTCTGTGTGATTGCTGAGTTGCATACTTGCGTGAGCTTGAAATATTCCCTCATAACTTGAGCATATTATCTTTGGACTTTCACTTGAGTACATTTTAAAACTTTTTTATTAATGAGATTAAGAACGCCAAAAATATTATCCAATAACGGAAGCATCATAGCTCTGAGCTATCAATGCTTATGCAGAGGAACAATAGGGAATTCTGAGTTGGAGGTGTCCTTTAATGGAGACATTTGTGGCAGATTTTCACAGCTTCTCACCAGTTTTTTCTAGTCTCAGTCTCTCCAAGAAAGGTGATGTCAGACATTCAGGGTCCAATGCGGCAGAAGATGAAGAGAAGATCTGTGGAAAATGACCACTTACACATTGTATCTTAGTGCTGCAATGTCCCTGATACTGCTCTCCTCCTGTCCTGAGTTGATGAGGTGCCCATGCCATAAAAGTGTCATCTAAACCTAGTCTCTGAGTCATACGGTCTTTCTGAGTCTCTTCTTTATGATCACCGAGAGACCAAAGCAGACACAGTCCTTATTACAGGTCTCCAACTATAAAAATTGGTCCATAACATAGATTACTGTTTACCATGATCTTTGCTTTCCACTTTCTATGGTGACTTCCAACAGGAGTAGTGATGCCAATACCCCACATCCTACCCAGGGCCCATGTCCTTCACATCCTTTAGGCCTCTTTGAATATCTTTATTGACCCCGAGTGAACCCTTACTTGGTTTCCTGAGAAATTCTCAACAATATGTCATCAGCACAGATCCTAAATCTGTTTGGCAAATGCCTTGGCCTTCCTCCTGATCCTGCCTCTTCTATGTTAGTTCATAGACTGATGTTCCCCTTGTGCATTTAATAAAAAATATTCTGACAGACCACTGGGAGGAGAAGGTGAGCAGTAGTGAGGGTGGCCACACCAGCCTGCTGAGAGGAAATGCTTAAGTAGCAATGTGACAGGCTGGACAAGGCCAGACCACAGGAAGGAGAAGCATGAGAAACAGCTAGCTGAGCCAGGCTAGGATACTGGGAGGAGAAGTATAAGCAGCAGTGCAACATGCCAGTCCATGCTGGATGGCTGGTAGGAGAAACATGAGCAGTAGCACAGAGGGCCAGGCCAGGCTGCTGGGAGGAGAAGCATAGGCATCAGCATGAAGGGCCAGACTGTGTCAGGCTGCCGGGGAGGAGAAGAATGAGTGTAGTGTGTTGTACCGGGACAGACCACTGGGAAGAGAAGCAGGAGCAGCAATGTATCAGGCCATGATGGTAGCAGTGGCCTCCAGACATTATCTGACCACTGGAGCTTCAGCATCAACCCTGCCAACACCAGGAGGAATGATCATCTGAGCCTTTGGCCCATAGGCACCTGGAGGAGCAATGACCAAAGGCTCGCCTCTGCCCACACCTGAAGAAGCAATCAACAGAGCTACAGCCCCCAACTATACCAATTGGATAAAATGGACCCTCTGAAACACAGACTCTACCTATTCTGATTGGAGGAAGAGATGTGTAGACAACAGGGTAAGAATACACTCAACAACATAAAGAGCAAGACAACACCACCAGACACTAGTGGTTCCTCAACAGTAAGGCCTGAACACCCCAACGCAGATGAAGCAGAAGAAAATTACCTTAAAAATAACTTTATGATGCTGATTGAGGTCTTTAAAGAGAATATAAAAATTAAAGAAATGGAGGAAAAGACAAAAAATTGGAAGAAATCAACAAATTCCTTAAAGAAAACGAAGAATAAGCAGTCAAACAAGTGAAAGAAATAGTTCAAGACTTGAAAACTGAAATAGAGTCAATAAAAAATAAACACAAACCAAAGGAAATATGTAAATAGATTATTTGAGTAAACGATCAGGAACTACAAATGTACGCATAAACAACAGAATACAAGAAATAAAAAAGAATCTTAGGCCTTGAAGACGTGATAGAGGAAATAGATTCATCTGTCAAAGAAAATTGTTAAATCCAACAAATTCTTAAGACAAAATACCCAGGAAATATAAGACATCATAAAAAGACCAAACTTAAAAATAATAGGAATTGAAGAAAATTCAGCTCAAAGGCACAGAAAATATATTCAACAAAGTCATAGGAGAAAGCTTCCCTAACCTAAAAAAAGATCATATCTATGAAAATACAAGAAGCTTAAAGAACACCAAATAGACCGAACTAAAAAAGAAAGTCCACACACCTCATAGTCAAAACACTAAAAATACAGAATAAAGAAAAAAAAATTTTAAAAAATATTTCTTATTTTTTGTTTACTTTATTTTATGTGCACTGGTGTGAAGGTGTCAGATTCCCCTGGAACTGGATCTTCAGACAGTTGTGAGCTGCCATGTGGGTGCTGGGAACTGAACCCCGGTCCTCTGGAAGAGCAGTCAGTGCTCTTAACCGCTGAGCCATCTTTCCAGCCCCTAAAGGAAGAATATTAAGAGCTACAAAGAAAGGAAAAGCCAAGTAACATATAAAGGCAGACCTATCAGAATTACACCCGACTGCTCAATAGAAACAATGGAACTCAGAAGGTCAGGCTAAGAGACCATGGATGCCATCCAGACTACTATATCCAGCAAAGCTTTCATTCAACATAGATGGAAAAGATAATATATTCCATGATGAGACCAGATTTAATCAATACCTATCCACAAATCCAGCCCTACAAAATGTACTTGAAGGAAATACAAGAAGGGATACAAGGAACATACCTAAACATAATAAAGGCAAGATATAGAAAATCAACAGCCAACCTCAAACTAAATGGCGAGAAATTCAAACTGATCCCACTTAAATCAGGAACAAGAAAGGACTCTCTCCATATCTATTCAGTATAGTTCTTGAAGTTATAGCTTATAGCTACAGCAATACGACAAAAGTTGAAGATCAAGGGAATTCAAACTGGAAAAGAAAAAGTCAAACTTTCACTGTTTGCTGATGATATTATAGTATACATAAGTGACTCTAAAAATAACACCAGGGAACTCCCTACTGAAGGGAAACATCTTCAGTAATGTATCAGGATACAAGATTATTTCAAAAAAGTCAGTAGCCCTCCTATATATAGATGACAAGTGGTCTGAGAGAGAAATCAGAGAAACATCATCTTTTACAATAGCTACAAATGACAAAGTATCTTGGGGTAACTTTAACAAAACAAGTGAAAGACCTGTGTGACAAGATCTTCATACCTCAAAAACATTACTCTACTTCATATAGAAAAACAAAAACTGAGGATAGCCAAAACAATCCAGTATAATAAAGTAACTTCTGGAGGTATCACCATCACTGACTTCAAACTTTAATAGAGAGCTACAGTAATGAAAACCACTTGGTATTGGCAGAAAAACAGACAGGAGAACCAATGGAATCAAATTGAAGGCCCAGATATCAATCTACACACCTATGATCATATGATTTTTGACAAAGAAACTAAAATTATACAATGGAAAAAAGAAAGCATCTTCAACAAATGGTGCTGATATGACTGGATATTGACTTGTAGAATCCCCATGCACAAAACTCAAGTCCAAATGGATCAAAGACCTCAACATCAAACTAACCACACTGAACCTCATGGAAGAGAAAGTGAACACATAGGCACAGGAAACTACTTCCTAAATATAAGCCCAGAAGCACCGAGAAACAACTAATAAATGGGAACTCCTGAAACCGAAAAGCTTCTGTACAGCAAAGGACATGATCAATAAGACAAAACGGCAACCTACAGAATGGGAAAAGATATTCACAAACCCCACATCAGACAAAGGGCTCATCTCCAAAATACACAAAGAACTCAAGAGACTAGATATCAAAAGAAAAACAATCCAAATAAAAAATAAGAGTACAGACCTAAACAAAGAACTCTCAACAGAGGAATCTCAAATGGCTGAAAAACATTTAAGGAAAAAATCAACATCCTTAGCCATCAGAGAAATGTAAATCAAAACGACTCTGGGATACCATCTTACACCTGTCAGAATGGCCAAGATCAAAAATACTGATGACAACTTATGCTGGAGAGGTTGTGGAGTAACCGGAACACTTCTCCATTGCTGCTAGGAGTGCAAACTGGTACAATCAGTTTGGAAACCAGTATGGCAATTTCTCAGAAAATTAGGAATCATTCTATCTCAAGACCCAGAAATACCACTCTTAGGCACATACCCAAAGGATGCTCAATCATACCACAAGGACATTTGCTCAACCATGTTTATAGCAATATTATTTGTAATGTCCAGACCTGGAAACAGTCTCAATGCTCCTCAACTGAAGAATGGATAAGGATACATTTACACAATGGAATACTACTCAGTGTTTAAAAAAAATGACATCTTGAACTTTTCAGAAAAACGGATGGAACTAGAAAAAAAAAACATACTGATTGAGGTAATCCAGACCTAGAAAGACAATTATAATATGTACTCACTCATAAGTTGCTTTTAGACACAAAGCAAAGAATAACCAGTCTACAATCCCCAACCTCAGAGAACCTAGACAACAAAGAAAACCCTAAGAGAGAAATACATAGATCTGACTAGGAAGGTGAAGAAGACAAGATCTCCTAGGTCAACTGGGAGCATGTGGGACAGAGAGGGAGAGCAGAAGGGGAGAGAGGAGGAAGGAAAGGGAGTAGGGAATATATATAGCCCAATTAAAAATAATAAAATATAAACTATATTTCAAATCTAAGTGCCTATGAGCTTGAGATAGATAGTAAAGGATATTTATCTGACTTCAAGGTTTCCATTCAGGGAAAATAGTGGAATGATACAAAATAAAAGAGTTCATGTAAATAAACCTATTGGAATATGATCTTGCACACAGGGGAACTTAAAATGTACTATTAGTAAACATGTTTTTAAAATTTTCTTACCCTCAAAAAAAGGAAACAATCTCCATATTCTAGTATATATATATATATATATATATATATACTATATACTATATATACTATATATATATATGTGTGTGTGTGTGTGTGTGTGTGTGTTACTTTTTGGTGAAGTTTAGGCAGTGCAGCCCTTCCAGAGAAAGTATGTTAAGGAGGTGAGCTGTGATATTAAAGACTTGTCACACTTTCAGTTTAGTTTCTATGTTTCATGCTCTCCAGTGAGGATGTGAGCTCTCAACTCCCTGATCTGCTTCCATGCTTCTCAGGTTTGATGGACTCATGCCGCTGGACCAGTGAGACCATAGATACCCTTTATTCTATAAGTTATTTTCATCGTGCTATGTCGTCACGTCAAGAGATAGTAACTAACACCCCCTCCATCCGTCCTAACTTACAGTCAGGCCTTCTGCTTCTTGTACATGTAGATGGCAGAGGCACCGATTACCAGTAGCATTTTGGGTACAAGGAGCACAGCTACAAGAATTTCAGCAGTATCTGATGTCTTCAGTTCTGGAAATCAAGTGGTAGGAGGAACCATTAGAGAGGACACAAGGAGTTTATCATCAGAGATCTTTACCTGGGTCATTTATGCACCCAAGCCCACCAAAACTCTGAGGAGTTTGATTTTCTGCCCTATCCCAGCTTCAATATTTCAAAGAAGATGTTATAATAAAGATATTTCCAGTTCCCTGATGGCCCTATGACAGAGAGACTAGGTAAGAATTTGTATTCAATGCCACATAGCACTTGCTTTTATAAACAAAAGTACCCATAAAGAAGCTGAACCTTCAAACTGTACCTTTTATGATTATTATTAACTTTTTGAAATTTAATAAATTGGAGAGTTTGACATGTAGCAAGTCCAAAGCCAAATTATATTGGGCCATATTCAGGCATCTTAATAGCCATATATTGCTTTCCTCTGTACTTGACATAACAGTTTTGTGAGAATTAGATAAATAATTTGAATGTACAAGCAGAATATTAGTTTTCCTTTAGAATGTATTAACTTAGCAGACCACTAGCTTTCACTAACCAAGATACCAAGGGTATCATCAGATGGCATCTGACACCTCTATCAGGGTTCTCTGCTGTGTTGTAACCCACCGCTTCCATGTTTCTACCAACTCAATGTGACAGTGTCTTGACTTACGGCTTTCTTTGTTTTGTTCCTGCAAAAATTGCTTAAAAGTTCTTCTACAGTGACCTTTGAGGTGACCTAAATCTATGTTCCTGGGCACGATCACCCATATTTTGATCTAGAATGAACTATTATGGTTTAAGGATTACTATTTACTTTTCATTGTGGAAGCTGATCTGTAGGTATGCTCACAAGGTTTGTGGGATTCAGAGAAGCTCCTCGCTGCTGGTATCTAGGAAGATCCCTGGGACACTGTCCTTGGACAAGACAGGCTCAATCCCTCAATTACCCAGCAATAGCTTTGACAGGACATGCACACAGAGATGGTCCATTGGAAGAAAGACAGTTGACACAGTATCTTGTTTATATAAATCATCCTGAAAAAAAATCCAGATTTGTGGCATAAGGGAGCCTGGTGAATTGGCAAACAGCCTGATCAAAGCACTTGCTGAAAACATGCAGATGAAGGATCAAGACTCTATAGATTCGTCTATAAGAATAGATGTCATGGTTTGGTGCCTCAGCCACTATACAGCCCATGTCCACTCCAGTGTAGATGCCTTCTAAAATTTTTCTCTTGTTCAGGAGAGAAGTGGTGTTTTTAATTTTGAAATTAATCAAAAGTTAAAATTTGGTTTTAGGAATAGAAACAGACTGGTTAGGTTGTACATTGGTTGTAGTGATTGCCTAACATGTAAGATTAGTTGGGTTCCTAGGTTCGATTCCCAGCACAACAGCAACTACAACAACAGCAACAACAACAACAAACAACCAGTTTAGCAGTCAATGCCTATAATACTAACACTAGCAAGGTGTAAATAGAAGGATCAGATTGTGAGTTCTTACTACCCCAGGATTCCTGTGACTTTGTCTATAACTGGTAGTTGTAAATGTCCACCTACATCAAGCTGGACTTTCTTAGGAAGAACATTTCAGCTAAGGAATTGTACAGATATGATTGGTCTGTTAGTGTATCTGTGACCACACAGATAGTAAAGAGAGTGTGGGTAGCACCATTTCATTAGACACAGGGTTCCACACTGTGTAAGAAAAGTCCTTGGGATCAATACTAGAGCTATAACCATACTAAGTACCTGCTCTATTCCAAGGTGATAGCTGTGTCCCAGACACAGACATTAACTATTTATCCTCTTTGCTTTGGTTTTTGTTTTGTTTTTTGGGTCATTTTTTTTGGCAGGATTTGTCCTTCTGTTTTATCCCTTGTTCTATGGTCTCCAGAGTTTAGCAAAGATCCCCACCAGTAAATAAGGAAGGGCAAAGCCAAATGTGATTGTCAGTCTGGACAAAGGAAGGAAATTATCAATGTATTTTATATTTTCTATCATTTGCTTTGCTGGCTTCTTCTGGAAACCTTGCAAATCTAGGGAAAATATTTTTACATTTACATTTATAGTAACTCAGGAAATAACATGACAGAAGGGCCACAAAGCTGGAACCCTTCCTACTTCTCCCAGTCATTTGCTTTCTCTTATTTTACCTGCACACTAAAAGGTCTCATCTGTGCCAAGCCTGAGTTTAACATTGTGCGCTCACTAATCTGAGTCTCTAAATGGGTTTCAGTTAGACTTAATTTAAGGTTGAAAACAGTGATTACTCTCTGCAGAAAAAGCTAAAGGAGTTTCATGTCCTCAGTGTTAATCATAGGAGACACAGAAGCTTGCTGAACAGACAGTAACACTCTCTAGTTGAAAGCATACATTTGAGTGGACTAGTGGGAGGAAGGCAGTGTGCTGTGCAGACGTCCTGTGCTGAGGTTAGTATGTGTGACAGGCTGTATTTGGAAATATCATACACATTTGTATTTCTACATATGTGGCTTCTCAAATGCGCATCAAACCAGGAGTGTAATCAAGTGTCATTTGAAGTCAGTCTATCTCCATGTGAGCAAGCCTGATATTCCTACAGGTTTGAGGGACCAGCCACTCCTTATTAGGAGTTTCTGGTCATCTTGACATTGTTCAGTTTCCAGTGACCAAACCTTTGGTGGGATTAATATTATACTACACGTGGGTGGACAATTTACACAGGCCAAATGACAAAACTCATCTCACCCCAACAGGTGAATAATTTGCATCCTGATATTCATCTAATGAGCATCAATGTCCCCTTCCATAAAAACTGAACAAAAACATCACCATAGAAAAATTAAAATGAAGGTAGAATCCTATGCCTAAGTAGGTGTTTGCAAATCCTATTTATCACTGCAGCTGTTACTAGATGTGAGATCATATATTTATTCATTTATTCTTTGCCACTGTAAGCTGTAGCAAAATCCATAAAGGTGTATGATGGCATGCCTCTAGATTGTCCCTGCCCCTACCCTGAAAACCCTATGTGAGGAGCACAGTCTCTGTACTAGTAGTTCTCAACCTTCCTAATGCTGCACCCCTTTATTCCTCATGTGGTGGTGGCTATCAACCATAAAATTATTATTTTTTTAAAAATATTTACTTATTCATTTATTTATTATGTATACAGCAGACCTCATTACAGATGGTTGTAAGCCACCATGAGGTTGCTGGGAATTGAACTCAGGACCTTTGGAAGAGCAGGCAATGCTCTTAACCACTGAGTCATCTCTCCAGCCCCCAGCCATAAAATTATTTTTGTTACTTTTTTATAATTGTAATTTCACTACTTTTATAAATCATAATATAAATATCTGATATGAAACTGTTGTTCTGTTCAACCAACAGACGGGTCGTGAACCACAGCCTGAGAAACGCTGTTCTGTACCCTGACATCCTCCTTTTTCTTAGGGATCTTCTTACTAAGTTGTCCAGTGGCTTTTACAGCACGATCAGGACTGCAAGCACTTCCTCCAGAGGGGCTAATTATAGAGAGCAGAAGAGCATGAGAAGGTTGAAGGACAGAGCTCAGCAACATCCTGTGTCATTAAGGTAGAGTTCTCAGTGAAAGAAAACGTCAGGCTGTTCCTCTGCAGCCCTGTGCAATATATGTGAGTTATGTCCTGAGGTTGGAGTTGAACAGTGTTCTGCCTTGGTTGGATCTTGGGGACCCTGGGGTCTCCTCCCTGAGAAATGTCCCTGGCATTTCTCATAAGAGAAATATTCATAAGAAATACCAATTACTTGGTCTCTATGGTATTGTGTGCAGCATGGTGGGCACTGCTATTCTGAAGCGTAAGGGTTGGTTCTGCCTCAGCTTGGTGATGTAACAGGTATATCAAGGGAATAATCACAAATATCTCATGTTGTTTCATAAAATGTATCTGAGAATATTTTAAACCCAAGCTTCATATTAGAACATTCTGGAGACATTTAATATTTCAGATGCCGAAACCCATATCAGATCAAATAAAGAAACATGGGTCTTAGATTTATCTCTATTTCCCACATTATTCCAAAGAAAAGAGAGAAACCAGGTTGAGAATCACCAACCCCCAACCCCAACTAAATTGATAACTAAGGCCTGGGGAGGGAAAGTAAGAGTCCAAGGTCACATCACTTCCTGGTAACAAAGCTCACATTGATGAGACATTTCCTACAAGTCAGGAGTTTCTCTAAATGTGTTATATGACTTCACTCCTTCAGTATAGCAGGCCTATATACTGTGCTGGCAGGGAGAGTCTGTGAAGTGAGTTCTCCCCCCCCCGCCCTGTAGAGGGTAAAGTCACACTATGAGCTTGAAGGTCACTTTCAGGCTTGCTTCTTCATTATTGGACACATTTTGACTTGTTGGAAGTATGAGGGACAAGGACAATGCAGTACTTACCAAGGACATACAGCACTGTGCCTCCCTCTGATTGAATCTCCTTGTCAGAGTTCGTTCTGTCAATCTTCACACAGTAGTAGGTACCAGCATCATCAGTTGTGACGTCACTGATGCGGATGGAAAAGTCCAGGTTGTTTCTCTTTG
Organism: Chionomys nivalis; assembly: GCF_950005125.1. NCBI lineage: Eukaryota > Metazoa > Chordata > Mammalia > Rodentia > Cricetidae > Chionomys > Chionomys nivalis. Next base: position 16,005,365 of record NC_080111.1, on the reverse strand, counting down.
TGACATCTGTAACATTTGTGACTCTGGGGAACTTCTCTCCTGTGAAACTGTATTTTAGTTGCCGACTCTGTCCTGTGCCCCTGAACCACTTAATGGGTCCCACAGGTAGCTGCGAGGTCACAGTGCAGTTCAGAGTGGCTGACTCTCCAGCACGGACAGAAACTGCTTTCTCAGGCTGAATCACCTTCAGGCTCTCTGAAGCTGCTCCTGCAGGAAACATCAGTTAGTGCTCATCATGACGAGAACCCACAGGCTCCTCTAGTTTGTCATCAAATGCTGCTACTTCCTAGACCTCAGCATGAGATGATTACAGTTCCCCTCACTTGGGCCTCTTAGCAAACAAATGTAAGAGATGAGGAAATGAGTCACAGAGACGCTGAGTCTTTGGCAGTATTATCGTGAAGCCCCAGTTCTGTTTGACTTCTCATGCCAGTATCAGCTTGGTTTTCATTTTCTGTGCACATGGCATGTGGCACTTCTTATACAATAGTATTGGATGTGATTACATGACTCTTTGATACCAGTGATGCAAATGTTAAGTGTGAGGTATAGTTAGTGAGATGTACATTTGATTACCAGATTCTAGGTTAGGCCTCCAAGTCAGGGGGGTTGCTTTACCAGGTGGAGTGATAATGACATAGATATTTCCCAAGATGCAATAACATGCACATTAATTAGAGAAATAAAACCTCGGTTTAAGTTACCAGTTTAAAAAATATGTATTATTATCATATTAATTAATTTTATGTGTATTGGTATTTTTCTTCCATGTATATCTATGCACCAAACACATGTCTAGTGGTCAAGGAATCTAGAAGAGGGAACTGAAGTTATATATAGTTATAAGTCACCATGTGGGAACTCAGAATTAAACCTGGGTCCCATGGAAGAATATCAAGTGGTCTTAACCCCCAAAACATCTCCCTCTGGCTCCAACATTATATTAACTTCAATGGTGACGTAACAGATTCCTGCAAATATAATGGTTTGACACAACAGAAAAGTTTTATTTCACGCTCTAGAGGTCAGAAGTTCTAGTTTGGTGTGACATGGCCGCTGTCTAGGGGTCATAGTGCCTCACCCTCCGGGAGGCCCTGTTTGTTCCCTTGCACATGATGTGGTCACCTGGAACACTCTCTCTTGTCACCTGGCAATGAATTGAAACAAATGAAGCATTCATGATCTGGAATCTTTATCAGTTCATCTTTAGCTGCTGGACTGTGATGCTTTGTTTACACAGGGAACAGATCTGATATGGAGTCATGGCATGGCTTCATTGCTGTAACTCTCCTATCACTACTATTAGCATCCAGTGTGAGGAACATCTCAAAACCCTGGTGAGCTGATGACGAATGGAAATTATGGTCGAGCTTGAGAAATTCTGACTCAGCATCTCATATGTACCAGGCTGCTAAGTGGAGATGGTGTTTCTTGCTTGGACTGCAAGGACCTAGCCTGAAGTCAGATGTGCTTTCAAGTCCAGATCCCAGCATCAGCTGGCTGTGTGGTCATGGGCAGGATATTGGCAAACTGGGCTCACTTCTCAAACAGGACTGCACTGGATAATCTGACTATACTTCCTGCTGTAAAAATCGCCAGAATCAAGACCAAGAAACAAGACTTCAGGCCTCTCAGGGAGTTCAAAGTGAATGTCCTGATGCCTATGCTGGTGATTGGAGATCGTCTACATGGAGACCAACTCCAGGTCTGTGATTGGAGATCGTCTACATGGAGACCAACTCCAGGACTGTGATTGGGGATCATCTACATGGAGACCAACTCCAGGACTGTGATTGGGGATCATCTACATGGAGACCAACTCCAGGACTGTGATTGGGGATCATCTACATGGAGACCAACTCCAGGACTGTGATTGGGGATCATCTACATGGAGACCAACTCCAGGACTGTGATTGGGGAACATCTACATGGAGACCAACTCCAGGACTGTGATTGGGGATCCTCTACGTGGAGACCAACTCCAGGACTTAAGTCTACATTGCCCAGAACCTCCAGTGCCTGTGCAGGTAGGATACAAAATGTTTAGAGAGGCCCAAGACAAAGATGTAAACCAAGGGTGAAAGATTCCACAGTGAATGTGGGCGCATACCAAACTCAGTGTGCTGTGGACAAAGAACAAGTAAGACAACCATACTGTGCCCTGGGCTTGTCACTTTTTGCCTTGATTTGCTTTTCCTCTTGGGAGGGAGGAGACTCACATCTTGGGGAAAGAGCTCATGCTTGCCTGCTTCTTGCTATCTGTTTGACATCTAGAACGGAACCTGGCATACACTAGGCCCAGGTTGTCTGGCAGAAAGAGAAGACTTAATTGGGTGAGGTAATACACTCTGGAGGCGGTAGGCCAGGTTTTTCCCTGTCCCTGAACAAGGCATCAGCTGTCTTTATGTAGCCACTAGACAGGGGCAGATTGAAAAACATAGGTATTATGAGGCAGGCAAGGGTATGGGTTCACCCCCACTTATCAGAAATGGCACCGCTAACACATAGCATGTTCTCTCCTCAGTTTCTTTGGGCCACAGCTGGGTAAAGTCACCCTATGAGCATGAGGGTCACTTACAGGCTTGCTTCTTCATTGTTGATCACACAATTTTGGACACATTTTGACTTGTTGGAGATATGAGGAGTGAAGAGGACAAGGCAGCACTTACTAAGGACACACAGCACTGTGCCTCCTCCAGACAGCAACTCCTTGTCCGAGTCAGCTTTCTGGAACTTCACACAGTAGTAGGTACCAGAATCATCAGTTGTGACATTACTGATGCGGATGGAAAAGTTCAGGTTGTTTCTCTTTGTGACATCTGTAACATTTGTGACTCTGGGAAACTTCTCTCCTGTGAAACTATATATTAGTTGCCGACTCTGTCCTGTGCCCCTGAACCACATAATGGGTCCCACAGGTAGCTGCGAGGTCACAGTGCAGTTCAGAGTGGTTGAGTCTCCAGCACGGACAGAAACTGCTTTCTGAGGCTGAATCACCTTCAGGTCCTCTGTAGCTGCTCCTGCAGGAAACACCAGTTAGTGCTCATCATGACAGCAACCCACAGGCTCCTCTAGTTTGTCATCAAAAAATGTTATAAACTAGACCTCAGCATGGGGTGATCACAGTTCCCCTCACTTGGACCTTTAGCAAACAAATGTAGAAGATGAGGAAATGAGTCGCAGAGACACTGAGTCTTTGTCTTTGGCAGTATTTTCGTGAAGCCCCAGTTCTGTTCGACTTCTCATGCCAGTATCAGCTTGGTTTTCATTTTCTGTGCACATGGCATGTTGCACTTCTTATACAATTGTATTGGATGTGATTACATGACTCTTTGAGACCATTGGGATGTAAACGTTAAGTGTGAGGTATAGTTAGTGAGATGTACATTTGATTCTAGGTCAGGCTCCCAAGTCAGGGGAGTTGCTTTACCAGAGGGAGTGATAATACCCAACATGCAATAACACGCACATTAATTAGAGAAATAAAACCCCTGTTTAAGTTATCAGTTTGGTGTCACAGATCTTGGAACTTAAGTCATACATAGTTATAAGTCACCATGTGGGTGCTCAGACTTAAACCTGGGTCCCATGGAAGGATTGCAAGTGGTCTTAACCTCCAAACCATCTCTCTCTGGCCCCAACATTATATTAACTTCAAGGATGACATAACAGATTTCTACAAAGTTAATGGCTTGACACAACAGAAATGTTTTATTTCACGCTTTGGAGGTCAGAAGTTCTAGTTTGGTGTGACATGGCAGCTATCAAGCGGTCATAGTGCCCCACCCTCCAGGAGGCCATGTTTGTCCCCTTGCACATGATGTGGTCACCTGGGGACACTCTCTTGTCGCCTGTTTTCCCATCACAGCACCCTATTTACCCAGTTACTCTAAGTCCCATAGCTGACACATCTGTCTCCTTCTTGCCTGGACTTGGTGATCTTGTAGGACTGCAGTGTACTGCACTGTCCTATACTACTGGACCAAGATTGTACAACATTCATTTGAGATATGAAAAGAGCAAAAGGAAAGTAAGAAAAAGTTCTAAAGAAAGTAAGGAAAAGTTCTAAAGAACATATTTAATAGAAACTAAAATGAAATAATTTCTTTGTCACTTAAAAAGTAGTTTGAGTCAATAAAAGTAAAATGGTAAATATGGGGAGATATAAAACTCAATGTCATGTGCCTGGGACCCACCTCATCTTTCATAAAGAACTAAAGCAGTAGCCAGCTGCTCCTTGAGGCAACCAACTATGAGAGAGAGAGAGAGAGAGAGAGAGAGAGAGAGAGAGAGAGAGAGAGAGAGAGAGAGAGAGAAGGAAGTCATCAAGTGAGTGCTAGGACCTTGTGTTTCTGGGAGGAGAGAACAAAAAACTGAACTAATTATCCTGACATCTGCAAAATCTGCTTTGAAGAGTGGATTTGAGATTCTCATCAAATTTTGTTTGCATGGATTTGAGATTCTCATCAAATTTTGTTTGCATCCAGTCCTTCCCAGCTTTAGCTGATTTAGGAAGAACTGGAGTCTGCACAGAAGCTTTGCTTGGGAGAAACTCCATCCTTCTTCTCTGTCCCGTCTCTAGAGTCCAGGTTGCTGTAACTGTGTACTATCTAAGGAAGGGAAGAGTTTCGGACTTCACCCAGTTAGGCTTGTGGAAGGTAAGTCCTTTACACCCTCATCCATGAGTCCACAGAAATCACAGAAACACTACCACAGGGGGTGCAGCCTCAATATTCCATATATCCAGGGGAACAGCAACAACAGCCACACTCAAGCCTGTCAAGTGGCACAGGATGCAGGAGAAAATCGTTTCAGCAAAGAAGAGAAAAGAGCACTTTACACAATAGTAAAAGTGAAGGATAGTGGATCCGTTTTGTCAACAGTCTGTACTTCATAGTCAGGACTCAACAAATTCTCCCGTATTTGTGATTTGCTCAGTGTGCATCTTCCCATGTGACTCAAACCCATTTGAAATTGCTGATTGATGTAGAAATAGAAACTCTGTTTCCCATGTGAATGACATTTTCAAATAACAACTGTTTGCATGTAAGGAGGAAGCTGAAGAGCACAGGAGCAGAGACCCGTAGACCCTGTGCCCATTTCACCAGCTAAAGCTTATGGGATAGAAGAAAGTCTCTGGGAGGAGTGATGGCGAATCCTACGACCTCAATCAATCAGCCTGAATTCAAACCACAGCTCTAGACATTGCCGTCAGGGTTGTTTGTCCTTCTTCTTCTGTGCTGTGGCAGTGTGACAAGAGCCTTAACCTGACATGTAGGCCCACATGAGGTAGAACAGTGGAGTACATTCTACAGTATTTGGGACATAGTAAGTGTCCATGCTCATGACATTGAAAAGTAATTCCTCAGCTGATTTTCTGGGTCATGGATCATTCACTGACACTGGGTATCTGCATGGTGTCATGGAGCTTGGTCAAGATTACGGAGCTGTATCTAGCTCTAGGTATAGGTGTACATCTGGTGATAGTTATGGCTTGCTAAACTATATTTCTATTGATTTGAAAAATACTGGAGGGTGCAAAGAAGTAATATTACATCTGACTCCATGTTTCAGACAGTTCAGGGATCACAGTGCTGACTGGCTCCATTGCTTTGGTCTCAGGGGAGGCAGAACCTCCTCACAAAGACAGAGTATAATGGGCAATATTGCTCATGTCCACCTTACCTTCTAACATCCAATCATCTCTCACAGTAGTTCCATCAGCTGGGAACAAAGGCTTTAATACACGAATTTTTGGGTACATTTCATACTCCAATTATGACATTTGTACTAGACAACTTCACAATACTGAAATAAACTCCTAAAATGAATTAGCCAATAAAAGCCAAAGTTGTACTAAATATCCCTGTTTAGAAATTTCAATCTGCTGGCTATTCTGTTGCATTGGAGACTGTAGGAAAACAGATGATCATGGTAGGGAGACAGGAATAATGCAAGCAAGGCTGAAATGTGAATATAAAGACAGAGCAAGGACACACAATGTCTGTCAGTGAAAAATATTCTCCTTTAATGCTGTCATGTGTTTTGGTGTTGTCTTTGTTCCCATAACAGTATATGAACTGAGCAAATTGTTTTTATATATTTAGGAATGTGTGTGTATGTGTTTGAAAGAGAGACAAAACAGAGATACAGAGGAGATATGCATATAGAGAGTGGGGGAGAGAGAGAACAGTTAAAGAAACAGAATCAATGAATCAGAGAATGGGACTGGGGAAAAAAAGATGTAATTATATATTAATTTGAAAAAATAAAAAACAAAAAGCTTCAGGAAGTGCTAAAATCTCCAGAAGGTCTTATCAATCATTGCTAGTATCAGCTGCAGTGAGAGTAGAGTGAGGACAGATTCAAAGTTTGACTTCTATTATCAGATGACACAATAGCTCCCCTAACCAAAGTGGGGAGCCTGAGGGCTGATAAGCCCTGACCTGAAGTCATCAAGTTTTTCTAACGGACAAAGAAGAAACTGAGGTCAAACAGCCTTTGAGAATCATGAGCAGGGACCACTCAGAGTGTCAATAATCCTTACTATGAGATGAAGGGAAACAAAGTTCCCTGGAGAATATCAACAAGATCAGGGATGCGTGAGTACCTGGTATTGATGAATTCCTTACACTCTACATTCAAAGCCATAGCCCAGTGCCTCATAATGTGACTATATTTGAAACAGGGTCTTTAAAGGAGTAAAAGTCAATCAAGGTGGATCTTAACCCAATGTGACTGCTTTCATTTCAAGAAACAAAAGGTCCACAGAGACAGTCTGAAGTGAGATCCTGTGTGGAGAGAAGGAGAAGGTAGGATTCACAATAGGAGAGGCATCACGGAAGAAAGTATCTTAGTGGGCATCTTGACCCTGGGTTTCCAGCCTCCAGAACTGTGACAAAATGAATGGCTATTGATTGTATTGATTACCAGTCTGTGGTACAACGCTGTGGCAACCCTACCAATAAAACACAAGCACTAGTAAGACAGCAGCACTCGGTGAGAAGTTTGTGGTCACACGAGGAAGGAACTGGAGGACAGAATGAGGAAACTTAGTGGGAAAGATGGTGGCTGAGCACTGCCAGAGACACTTACCCCTAGATGAGGAAGGAACTGGAGGACAGAATGAGGAAACTTAGTGAGAAGGATGATGATGGCTGAGCACTGACAGAGACACTTTCTTCTAGCCATGTCACCGCCCTTTACTCAGGAAGGGAGCAGAGAGTGCCGAGTGTGGAGACAGGCCATCCATTGCTTTGGAACTGACATGCTGTCTCTGATGGGACTCAGAGTTCCATGGATTTAAGTGGGGTTCTACTGAAGTAAATCTGTTAGTTGTAATACTAGAAAATTTAATTATTTTTTAATGATTTCCAAATAGAATGTTTCTGGTCACCTATGGGAACCCATGGACTCACAGAGCAATACTCCAGACACCGCCTCTAGAAAATGAACACTGTTCTGAGCTTCTCTCCTGTGGCAGTTCTGCTGTTCACCTGGAACCCTTCAGTTCTATTCATAGTGAAGGGGACACTAGCCCACTGGAGCATGTGGCTCTAACAGACATTGACCTTCTCCCCTATTCTTTCTGCCTTGCTAAAAACCATCAGATTACATTCCTGAAGCTAGTCCCCAAAGGTCTGTTCCAGTATTTGGACAATCCCTTTTCCTGAAGCTGACTTCCAAAGTTCTGCTATCAATGTATTAAAATCCAACAATCAAAAGCCTTCTTGGGCTCACGTAATTAACATGCCCAGTTAATCACCTCTTTCTAACACGGGGTTTCCTATTTTTCCTTTATAAAATGTCACATCTGTCTCCTCTCTTCCAGAGGCAGTACTTTGTCCCTCCAGTGCAAATATCCCAGCTCCCCTTTTCTGGTTCCCTTGCCCTCTTTCTCTGTTTCCTGTCATTGTCTCTTATCCCTACACTCTGTGTCTCTGGGATAAATAAATCTTTGTCCTGAGAACTTGACCTTGGAGGTCCTGAGTCAATACTTTCCCCTTCACACAGGAGGTATGGTTGTACTCCTGAGCATGCTCACCTGGGAGTCCCAGCAGTAGGGTCAGCAGCAGGACACCGTGAGGAGTGTGAGGCCAGGAGTCCAGGTCAAGCATGTTGAGAGTGAAGGACTTGCTCAGTGCAGTGTCTGTGCTGGTGAGATTCCGGGTGCTAATCTGCGGATACTAGGTTCTAATCTGGTATGTCTTATTTTGCATAAGAGGTGTGACTGTATTGTGCTGAAACAGGAACCATACTGGCTATTTTGAAATAGACAGTCTTTTTTTTTTTTTTTTTGGTTTTTCGAGACAAGGTTTCTCTGTGGCTTTGGAGCCTGTCCTGGAACTAGCTCTTGTAGACCAGGCTGGTCTCGAACTCACAGAGATCCGCCTGCCTCTGCCTCCCGAGTGCTGGATTAAAGACGTGCGCCACCATCGCCCGGCCTAGACACACAGTCTTGCAGGCCGATGGAATAGAGGAGTTATTTATCATGCATTGTAGAGGGACTGAGATATGCCTAGGAAAAGTAATCTTTTCTCCTTCTATAAAATTTATAGAAGAATAAATACAAGTCACAGAGTTAGCGTAGCACACCTTCTCATAGTTACTTTCTGTGTATATGTGTGTGATAGAGGGCACAAAATCTATTCTCTTAACATATCTCTGATGTGGTACGGTATTGTGTGAGTGGAAATCCCTGTGAAAAGTCTATGTCTCCAGAGGTTGTTGACTAAAACTCAATGACCTTGGAGGGTTTGGAATGTTGCAGGTCCAGAGTCCTATTATCTCATGCTGTCATTAGTTCCCTAAAGATGTATTCTTCGCCCACTTTGTGGTGTGGGAGCTAATATCCTAATGAACAGATTAAAAACACAAACTTTGGAGTGTATTAACAAAATCAACCAAAGGTCCAATGAATGTTATCAGATAACATCTGAGACTTGTAGCTGAGATCCCTCCCTGCTCATACCCATCTTCCTGGTGAGCCTAGCCTTGAATGACTAAGCCATCTTTCCAGCCCCATCAATGCATTTTTTTTTCAAATGCCTTGTTTTGTGACTTTCATTGTTCTGTAACTATAGATACCTCACGAAACAGCTTCCATATTGGAACACAGGATTTGGGATAAATTTGTGTTTCTGGGCCATGATGACTCAGATTTGCCTCCCGAATAAACTGACTCTCATTCATGAGAGCTGTTGCTGTGATCTTACATGGACAGTTTTTAGCTACAGTTGTCATCTTGTGCTTCAGAGATCTAGGCTTACTTAGCTGCACCTTTATGCCCTTTGACCACCCCCCCCCCCCCGGGTAATTATGTATTTGAGTTCTTTAGATTTTACATGTGAGATCACATAAAAGATATCTTTCTAGCTTATTGCACTTAAGACAATGTCCTCCAGGTTCATTCGTAACAACAAAAAAAAATAAAAGCAAGCAAGTAAAGCAGCATTTGGATGTATAGTCAGACTGGTCTCAAACTTGTGAGTCTCTTGCCTCAGCCTTCCAAGTTCTGTGATTACAAGACCCGCTTTCTCATTTTTGTTTCACGAGTAAATGAAATTCTCATAGATGACAGTTTCTTTACTCTCTTGATCCTTATGTTGCTTCCATGGCTTGACTCTTGGATGAACATGGAGTACAGACTTTATTAAGGTCTTGACTTTACTTTCTTTGACTATACACACACCTAGTGGGATTGCTAGATCATCTGGTAGTTCTAATGTATTCTAAAGATTTGCTTACATATTTTAAAATTACGTGTGCATATGTGTGTCTGTGCATATGAGTGCAGGTTACAGTCCAAAGAGGGTGTCAGTCACTCTGGAGCTAGAGTTACAGCTGTTTGTGAGTCACCCAGTGTGGGTGCTGGTTATTGAAGTTGGTAAGAACACTGTGCACTCTTAGCCACTGAGTCATCTCTCCTGTCCTCCTATTTTTAGTTGTTGAGAAAGCTCTGTGTTGTTTTCCATAAAACCTATACTACTTTATATTCTCACCAACCAATACAAGATCATCAACAACAACAACAAAATAGTCACTGTAGGGCCCAGCCATGACAAGTTCAATAGAGACCTACTCAGGCACCACCCAGGAATAGACCATCCAAGAGAAAGTACCTAACATTCCACAGCCCCCAGGCTCCCATCCCCCTTTCACCAGGACACCCCATGAGTGAAATAACTAATTAAAGCCTGCTGCAGAAGACAGAAATTAAAAAAAAAAAAAAAGCCTTGAGAAAAATTGAGAACTGCACATTGAAAAGTAGAAAAACAATTAGTATTCACACGGATAGGGCACTGCCTCAGTTATGGAGCTGGGGGGGCAGCTCCCACTCTGTAATAAATGAAACCTGGGTGAACCTGAACAAGATCTACAAGGAGGAACGGAGAAGTGAGGGCCAAAAGCAAAACAAGAACCCAAACTTCAGGAGGAAATTACCCCAGTGGAGCACTTTGTCTGAATTCCCTGTGACTTACACCAAGGCAATGTGAGCACACAGCCTTTGAGCCGCCCTAGCCTCTGGAGACAAAACATGAGTCCTCCCGTTTTCCTAGCCAGCCCAGTGCACACGGTACCAGCAAATGCCTCTGAGTCCTGTGGGAAAATACACGCTGATTTTCAGGGTCTGACTTATTCCTGAAATACCCTCCCAATACTGTCCTATGTTTTCTGTCTTATTATTTTTATTCATCTTCATATTCCTTACTTTTATTTCTTCCCAGACAGCTTTCTGGTTTTGTTTTGTTTGTGGAGACAGAGTGCCAAGAAGCCCAGACTACCCTTGAACTCCTGAAGCTGCTGCTTTAGCCTCCCAGGGTCATGATTATAGTCATGAGGCTCCTGCCTGGCTGACTTACAGTAGTGGATCTTCCCTCTCCTTCTCTCAAAAAACATTAATGGAATTTGTGCTTTTATCCCTTTTCCTAGAATAATCTAAGCTTTCATACAGAAGACCTAGGTATCCTCATACCAATATCCAGGTGTGTAAGGTCTAAACACTTTGTGATGGAGGCTTCTCATAGACAAATGGAAACATGGCAGACAGTCAAAGCATTCTGTGCGCTTGTCTGACACTGGATTGCTTCTACTCGGTAAGGATTAAGTTTCTTTTGACACTTGCAACAAAGTTGTTTGAAGTAAACCTAAAGAAAATTGGCCTTCCTAATACAAACTGATACATGCATTAAAAAATTTAAGGGCCATTTTCACCAATTCCTTTTTTCTAATATCTGGGTCTGACTGAGAAATAAAATGGGTAGCCAAGACTGAGGCTCCTATGGTCTCTTGGAACCGATTTTTTAAAAAATGGCTGGATTTTCATCAGCTAGCTGTGTAATCTCTTGAAGTTTGTCAAAATTAACTACTTTTTCTGAGACCATTTCCATACCCTGAAGGAGGCAATGTACCATGATGTCCCACCTCTGTTGGCACTTTGGCCAGGTTGGTAATCCCAGTGTGGTTCTGTGGCCAGAACGGCCACTTCCCCCATAGGGACTGTACTGTCTACCAAAGGAGTCTGGTCTGCATAATGTCTCAGTGCTTCCTGAATTCTACGTGGTTCCTCAGGAGTGAGAGTAGAAGCCTGGATGACGTAGTAGTCATGCCAGGTTAGATCTTAGGTCTGGGACAGATCACAAAACTTTTTAATATAAGCAGAAGGATTAGTAGAAAAGGAACACAGCCACTTTTTTTTATCTGAGAGATATCTGAAAGAGAAAAGGGAATATGGACTTTTATTGCGCCATTGACTCCCACCACTTCCTGAAGAGGGCAGAGAAGGGCGGAGTTATGGTGGGATCTGGTATAGGAGGAGACAGTGGAGGATTGGGAGATGCTAGCTCAGTGTGAAGAGGGGATCCAAGGGTTGGAAGATGTGGTAGGAGGGGGAGGGAGGGAAGAAGGGGGGTAAGGGAGAAGTTGACCTTGAACTTCTGGTTCGTCTAGGGAAGGGGTTGGTGAGGGTGGGGAAGGAGAGAAAGTGGAGAACATTGCTCGCAGGAGGGGGTGGGTAGTGAAAGTTTTAGGGAGTGGGGGAGGGGCTGCATGGTCCAGCTGGAATCATCAGGGTCCCAATTCCCAGAAGACCGGGAATTTGGAGGTGCCGCAGTCCTAGCATCCCAGACCAGTGCTGCAAGACACTGGCTACTGAGGGAGGGCCAGGAGTGCAGAGCCCCAAAGCCATGGATAGTGGAGAGCTCTGTCTATTTGTCCCCACAGTGACAAAATTTTCTAGGTCTTGAAGGATGGTAAGCTCAAGGCTTCCCTCTGGTGGCCAATGTGTCCCATTATCAAGATCTTATTGAGGCCAAATCTTAGTGCATAGGGAAATTAGCCATTAGGGACAGATTGTATCAGACAGTCCCAATTTATAAAGATTTTGTAAGAGGCATCCCAGGGAGGATAGCGGATTTGGCTTCGAATTGCAAGCTCCCATTTTAAAAGTCTATGCCCAACTGTGTGGCTCAAGACTATTACAGCTCATTTGCCCAAATAGCTCTTAGGCCAGAATGGGGCTGTGAAGATTGAGTGCTAACCATCCCTAAAACAAACAAAATTCACCTCAGTGAAAGTCTGTTTTCACTGCTAGGATCAGGCTCTTGGCGCGATCTGTGTCTTCAACAAAAGCCCGGTAATCAACAAAAGTAAACATGAACGGGTCTCCCCAAACCCTATAGCATGGACAACAAAAAGGGACTCACCAAGTCACAGCTGCTGTAGTCCAGGATCCGGTTTTAGCCTGTCATGGATTTCTTTGCTTCTGGCCACCTTGATCTCAAACTCTGAATGTAGCCCTAAAAAACACTTCATCTAATTTCTGTCTTTAGTCTTTTTCTGAATTTTGGTGATCCCTTTAAATGAATCACACTGATTCTTAGCTTATTCAAATCTCTAGTCAACAGCTGCCAACATCAGTTTCTACCTCAGTTTACCAAACAGTTTCCATGATTGCGATGCAATATTTCTAAGTTAATTTCCATCTTCAGAATTATATAGTTGAGGGCTGGAGAGATCGCTTAGAGGTTAAGAGCATTGCCTGCTCTTCCAAAGGTCCTGAGTTCAATTCCCAGCAACCACATGGTGGCTCACAACCATCTGTAAGGGGGTCTGGTGCCCACTTCTGGCCAGCAGGCATACACACAGAATATTGTATACATAATAAATAAATATAAAAAAATAAAAAAAAAAGAATTATATAGTTGAGCCAGGCACACGCCTTTAATCCCGGCACTTGGGAGGCAGAGGCAGGCAGATCTCTGTGAGTTCCAGACCAGTCTGGTCTACAAGAGCTAGTTCCAGGATAGGCTCCAAAACCACAGAGAAACCCTGTCTCGAAAAACCAAAAAAAAAAAAAAAAAAAAAAAATTATATAGTTGAGGAGCGTGGTGTACAGTGGTATAGCACAAACTTAACACGTATGTGGGCTTGAGTTCAATCCCCAATACGAAAAAGGAGAAGGAACTGGTTCTCAATTTAAGAGTCCTCGGATCTTAAATCTGGGACAAAAGGCTGAGGCGCCAATTTAACATATCAAAGCCAACCTGGCTGCCAGGTTGTCCCAGCATCCTTCAGTCCCTACGTGTTCCATGTTGACCCACTCAACCCTACCCTGAAAGTTTCCCTCTCTCCCTTTCCCCTTTTTCCTCACACAGCCCAGCTCAGTCGGCTGGTCATGTACACCCTGGACTCTGTCATATGCATCTGGCTGTTTGACTGTTCTCTCCCTCAGATCTACAGTAAACCTTCTTCTCCACCATACCTAGGTGCAATCGTGTTCTCCTCTTATTTCTAAGTGGCTCCTAGTAGGTCAAATACTAGGTTTTGCATAAGAAGATTGCAGGGGACCTCAAAGTCAGCTCAAGACCCTCCGAAGACCGAGTTCTCAGCACAAAGGAGATTTTCCCTAGAGGGACAAAGGGCAGGGAACAAGAGACAAAGACAGGAGATAGAGGACGAGGGAGAAAGGGAAGGAACAAGGGAGAGGGAGAAGGGACAAAGGACGACCTCAGTATAGAGAGGAGACACACCTGTCCCGTAGGAAAATGGCAGTTTATAAAGGTAGAAAGGGAAACCCTGTGTAACGAGGAGGTGTTTAGTTTTAATTGGGCATGTTAATTAGGTGAGCCAAAGGTGGCTTTTGTTTGATGGACTTCAATACTTTGATAGCTGGAACTTGATGGTCAGTCTCAAAAGGAGGAAGCATCCAAATAAAGGAATGGACCTTGGTGTCTGACATTAGGAATGTAATCTTAACAGTATTTCTGTAAGGGAGAGGGAATGGGGGGAAGGGCAAGGCCTGCAGAGCCACGTTTGCCATGCTCAAGCTGGCTAGGATCTCTTCAAAAACTGTACAGAGTTCTGGTTGATTAAAGTAGTAAAGCTACTGAGAGAGCTTCAATAGCTAACATACTGTAATCTACCAAACAAAAAGCTAGCTCAATTCCATTCCCTTTGAAAACAGTGCTTTCTAAAGACCTCATAGTCCTAAAGAATTTACTCCAGGTAGCTTACCCTCTCTGAAATTTATCTAAGCAGAGTCTATGACTCCTCCAGTCATATTTCTTAATAAAACAAAAGCTCATGGCAAAGAACTGGATACTGACTTGGAAAATTTGCTGACTGCAGACCTGGAAGGATCCTGGATTCTGATGGTAGTTAGGCTGAAAACTTAAGCAGGACAGAGTTGGCCAAGAGAAAGGGGATAATCCTTTGAAATCCTTTCAGCCATATGAGTTTAAATACCTGTACCATGTCTTGATCTTACAGAACTATGCCTTTAATCAATTACCATGGAGCAATTTTTAATTTTGGTAGTTTACTGTTCTCAGCAGAGAGTTAAAAAGCAAATACTCAGGGACTGGAGAGATGGCTCAGTGGTTAAGAGCATTGCCTGCTCTTCCAAAGGATCTGAGTTCAATTCCCAGCAACCACATGGTGGCTCACAACCATCTTTAATGGAGTCTGGTGCCCTCTTCTGGCCTGCAAGCATACAGACAGAATATTGTATACATAATAAATCAATAAATATTAAAAAAAGACATAAAATAATTAAAAAAAAGCAAATACTTAGAAGGGTGGCATTTTCCTTGTTCAAAACTCTTTACAGTATGTTTAAAAATTTAATTCTTTAAGACTTATTCCTTGTTTTTATAGTGTGTTAGTTGTAAATTTAAATGCGTTGAAAGAGGGAACATTAATCTAGGAAAATTTTCTATAATGAGTCAGACAGTTATTATCTAAAGCTTGCATGCTCATTTGTAGACTATTATTTCCTCCATTCCTTCTTTCTGTTTTTAGCTCTTTACTATTTCCTCCCTGCTTTCTGTGTGTGTGTATGTGTGTGTGTGTGAGAGAGAGAGAGAGAGAGAGAGAGAGAGAGAGGAGAGAGAGGAGAGAGAGAGAGAGAGAGAGAGAGAGAGAGAGAGAGAGAGAAAGAGAGAGAGAGAGGAGAGAGAGAGAGGAGAGAGAGAGAGAGAGAGAAGAGAGAGAGGAGAGAGAGAGAGAGAAGAGAGAGAGGAGAGAGGAGAAAGAGAGAGGAGAGAGAGAGGAGAGAGAGAGGAAAGAGAGAGAGGGGAAGGAGAGAGAGAAAGGAGAGAGAGAGAGAAAGGAGAGAGAGAGAAGAGAGAGAAAGGAGAGACAGAAAGGAGAGAGAGAGACAGAAAGGAGAGAGAGGGAGGAGAGAAAGGAAAGAGAAAGAGGAGAGAGAGAGGAAAGAGGAGAGGAGAGGGAGAGAGAGAGGAGAGAGAGAGAGAGAGAAAGAGAGAGAGAGAGAGAGAGATCTGTGTCTCTGCACATAGGTGTGGTTGTTTCAGGAGTCTAGGCAGCCAGGAAACGAACAAGAGGCCTCTTACAACATAGTGAAGGTCAACCCATGACAATGGATTCCAAACACCCATATATACTCAGAAAGGGACTCTTCATATTTTCAAGAGTATATCAGAACAATTTCCAGACCTGAGATTAAGACTATATCACAAGAATAAGTGATTGACAGTCTGGGCTGGCTGAAGTCATCTACAGGCCTGTTTGATGCCATAAAGTTATTGTGGGTGAAAGATAACCATGGGCAGCATGGGTCCTCACAGTTCATGTTGGCTGAAGACACCTTCACGTTCTGCCATATGAGGAGGTGCCAGTTTAGTAAGCAAAGACATGATGGACAAATTGTAGAGGAAGTAAAGCAGAACAGTTCATGTGCTGTGGAAAGAAGCAGATTGAAGAAGCAAAGACCATGATGAGGACCTGGCTGATGTGGATGGGCTGCTTGCTACATGGGGTCAGGGTGATTCATGACCCAGACTGTGTTGAGGGCTACGTCTGGGTCCTGTTGGTCCTACTGCAGCCAGTGTCTGTGGTGACACTCATGACCCATATTGCCACCAAAGACCACAAGGATTTCAGGAGTCTTGTCTGCCACCTGTGACCATTTTTGTGCTTAAAGACCATTCTACCGCTGTGGTCATGCTGATCTGAATGGCCTGAGTTGCTACCAAGTGCCATGTAGGCCCAAGCCGTGGCATAGAGACATGTCTAGGTCTGTGGCCCCACTGCAGCCAGAGTCTGTGTTGATGTCTGTGGCTCCTGAATCCATTGAAGGTCATGCCAATGCTTGGGGTTCTGGGATGCTCTCTGGGGCCATGTTGCTATTCAAAGGCCACACAACCACTTGAGTGGTGCCAATCTGAGTGTCCCTCTGGGGCCATGGAGATATCCAGGCTCAGACTGCTGCCAAGGACAAGTCTGGGCCCATGTTATCACAGCCAGGGTCTATGTTGGTATGCATGGACCATGTTGCCACCAAAGGCCACATGGATGTCTGAGTATAGACCATAACCTGTGGTTATGTTGGTGTCTGGGGCCTGTCCTGCTGTAGGAGCCACGGCGATCTGAGTGACTTCTGCTGCTACATGGGGCCATGATTGCTCACATCTGGGCTGCTGTCAAGAGTCATGTCTGACTCCATGTCTCCACAGCAGCCAGGATCTGAGTTGATGTCTGTGGCTCCTGTTACCACCTAGGGCCATGAAGATGAGACTATGTTGGTGTCTGTGTGCAAAGCTGGTGCTGTGGTCACATTGATCTGGGTGGCATTGGGTTAATTAATTTTTCAGGGTTTTCTTTTGAGGGGAATTCTGCAAGGATGTTGGCCAGACACTGGGAAGTGAGCAGAATTGGGTGCATGATGTGAAATTCCCATAGAATCAATCAAGAATTATGGTTAAAGAGAGAGAGAGAGAGAGAGAGAGAGAAGGGGTTGAAACTGAATAGGATGTTTAGGAAAAATGACCTCTAAGAAATTAGTTTCTGCTCACTTCAGCAGCACATATACTAAAATTGGAACAATACAGAGAAGATTATCATGGCCCCTACGCAAGGATGACACGCAAACTCATGAAGCGTCCCTTATTTTTTATTTTGAGTGGTATTATTTATACATCAATAAAATAATAAAAAACCAAAATTATAGGTGGAAGGGAGACATTTACTCTTAGGACAGACTTTTCTAAATTCTTTGTATTTCAGAATTTATTCATCAATAAATTATTTAGTAGAATTAAGAAAATCTGATGGTATATTAAAGTAGGCTAGCAAATAATAGCAATACAATTTCAAGTGTTTATAGGCATGAAGTATTCCACATACTTGAAGTTATATGCTTTGGGCCTTGTGGAAATGTAATTAAGTGCTACATTTTTACTTTTGGAAATGTTATGCAAGGAACATTTAATAAATAACTTAAAAAAACCAGTTTCTTCTTTGTCTAGAAGCCAAAAATCGCCTTGTGGCACCTTGTTCTTTCCAAAGCCAGAGAAAGCAAAAGTGTTTGGAGGCTCTGATCCTTATCTCATTCCTAAATGGTTTTAGGGTTATATTTTAGAGTAGCTACTAAGGCCCATGAAAGAAAGCTCATGATTAAGAGAACAGAAACTGTGGCCTGGGTGGAGACCCAGTGTTCTAGGTGGGCAGGGTCCATCACCTAGGTATAGGAACCTCTAAAACCACACCAAAGGGATAGGGAGAATAATTTTTCCTAGAGAGGCATGATGGTGCAACACACATCCAATCCCTAAACTCTGGCAGCAGAGACAAGAAGATCTTAATGCACCTTGCCTACATAGCAATATACAGGACTGTCAAGGCTATGTAGTAAGACGCTGTGTCTAAACTTTTTCTCATTAATTGATATGCTATCCATTTCATTCCTAGAATTCTCCCTACCCAGTGTAGTTCCTGCATTCTATGTTGAGTTTCAGTTGGGTCTGTCTATCCATCCCAGGGTGGCCAGATCAGACTTTTCCCTTTTTTTTTTCTGTCTCTTTCATTTGGATTTTGGACACTCACTGAATCTAAGTATAACTTTTCTGATACTTTAGGCTCCTTTACTTTTTCTAGAAATGCCCCCTTTCACCATGTGGCAGTTTGTTTATCATATGTTTGACCTCCATACCTGCTTAAACAGCATGAGTGTATTTTTCCCTTTACCCCTCCATTGTCCTCCTCTGTGTGATTGCTGAGTTGCATACTTAATGAGCTTGAAATATTCTCTCATAACTTGAGCATATTATCTTTGCACTTTCACTTGAGTACATTTTAAAACTTTTTTATTAATGAGAATAAGAACCCCCAAAATATTATCAAATAACGGAAGCATCATAGCTCTGAGCTATCAATGCTTATTCAGAGGAACAACAGGGAATTCTGAGTTGTAGGTGTCCTTTAATGGAGACATTTGTGGCAGATTTTCACAGCTTCTCACCAGTTTTTTCTAGTCTCAGTCTCTCCAAGAAAGGTGATGTCAGACATTCAGGGTCCAATGCGGCAGAAGATGAAGAGAAGATCTGTGGAAATGACCACTTACACATTGTATCTCAGTGCTGCAGTGTCCCTGGTACTGCTCTCCTCCTGTCCTGAGCTGAAGAGGTGCCCATGCCATGAAAGTGTCGTCTAGACCCAGTCCCTGAGTCATACGGTCTTTCTGAGTCTCTTCTTTATGATCACCGAGAGACCAAGCAGACACAGTCCTTATTACAGGGCTCCAACTATAAAAATTGGTCCATAACGTAGATTACTGTTTCCCGTGATCTTTGCTTTCCACTTTCTATGGTGACTTCCAACAGGAGCAGTGAGGCCAATACTCCACATCCTACCCAGGGCCCATGTCCTTCACATCCTTTAGGCCTCTTTGGACACCTTTATGGACCCTGAATGAACCCTTACTTGGGATGTCTCAAAGGGTTGTAAGAGTTTCCTAAGAATCCTCAACAACATGTCATCAGCACAGATCCTAAATATGTTTGGCAAATGCCTTGGCCTTCCTCCTGATCCTGCCTCTAGACTGCAGTTCCCCTGGTGCTTTTAATAAAAAATATTCTCACAGACCACTGGGAGGAGAAGGTGAGCAGTAGTGAGGGTGGCCACGCCAGCCTGCTGAGAGGAAATGCTTAAGCAGCAATGCCACAGGCTGGACAAGGCGAGACCACAGGAAGGAGAAGCATGAGAAACAGCTAGCTCATCCAGGCTAGGATGCTGGGAGGAGAAGTATAAACAGCAATGTAACAGGCTAGTCCAGGTTGCTGGGAGGAGAAACGTGAGCAGTAGCACCGAGGGCCGGGCCAGTCTGCTGGGAGGAGAAGCATAGGCATCAGCATGAAGGGCCAGACTGGGTCAGGCTGCTGTTAGGAGAAGAATGAGCATAGTGTGTTGTACTGGGACAGACCACTGGGAACAAAAGCGGGAGCAGCAATGCAGTGGGCCATGATTGTAGCAGTGGCCTCCAGACATTATCTAACCACTGGAGCTTCAGCTTCAACCCTGCCAGCACCAGCGGGTATGATCATCTGAGGCTCGGGCCCATAGGCAACCGGAGCAGCAATCACCAAAGACTCTGCCCACACCTGAAGAAGCAATCAACAGAGCCACAGACCCTAACTATACCAATTGGAGAAAATGGACCCCCTGAAACACAGACTCTGCCCTTCTGATTGGAGGAAGAGATGTGTAGACAACAGGGTAAGAATACACTCAACAACATAAAGAGCGAGACAACACCACCGGACACTAGTGTGATGGAGGAACGTCATTGGCTAATAAAGAAACTGCCTTGGCCCATTTGATTGGCCAGTCTTTAGGTGGGTGGAGTAAACAGAACAGAATGCTGGGAGGAAGAGGAAGTGAGCTCATACGCCTTAGCTCTGCTCTCTGAGGCAGACGCGATGAAGCTCTGACCCAGGATGGACGTAGGCTAGAATCTTCCTGGTAAGGGCACCTTGGGGTGCTACACAGATTTTTAGAAATGGGCTAAATTAATACGTGAGAATTAGCCAAGAAGAGGCTAGATATAATGGGTCAGGCAGTGTTTAAAAGAACACAGTTTGTGTATTGTTATTTCAGGGCATAAGCTAGCCAGGCAGCCAGGAGCCGGGCGGGAATGCTGCCCACAGCTCCCTACAACAGAATCGCGTTCAGACGTGGATAACTTAGTCCACAGAAAGCCTGATAAAGCTTGGGAAAGAATAGAGTAAAGCATGTTTTCTTGGTAGCAGCAATTTCTCAGGTCTGCTCTGCTTGCTAGAGGCAAGCTAGCGCTCTCATCTAAGAGAGGCTTCCTGACTCAGCTTTAGCTGCAAAACCCTGCAGCTCATTAAGAGGTCCTGCCACGAAACACTTAAATGGTATTGATAAAAGCTGACTGCATGCTTGTTTGTTTTCAGCCGTAGCAGGAGAAAGTTGTGCTGTTTTAAAATGCTGGCGTTCTGGTCTGTCCTGCCAGGGCAAACTCTAACTCTTTGAGGCAGAAGGGCTGGATACAGAGAGAGGAATTAAGTGTTTTCTGTGGACTACTGTTGCAGCTTGCTTGCTGGCAGGGACCTTGAAACACCATAGAGTTGTGGCAATAAGAATGGATACAGCCGATACCTCCACCATGAGGCTGCAAAGCTAAGGAATGGGCTGGATCTAGCTGGCAAAGCCACGGCTTTAATCCTACCCATATTGCTCAGTAATTTAAAGGCTTGTGTGGTCAGAAAAAGAGAGATATACAGTAAAGAGAGATTCAAAGACAAAGAAAACCTTTAAATGATTTACAGTGTGTTTAAAAATATATGCAGGCTAAAAGTTAAAATTCTTAAAAGTTAAAAAAGGAAGAAAGAAAGTAGTTGGGTGTGGTAGTACACACCTTTAATCCCAACACTTGGGAGGCAGAGGGAGATTGACCTCTGTGACTTCAAGGTGTGGCAGTACACACCTTTAATCCCAATGCCTGGGAGGCAGAGATAGACGGATCTCTGAGAGTTCAAGGACAGCCTGGTCTACAGAGTTATTCCAGGACAAAGATATACAGAGAATATAAAATAAAAGTAAAAATAAACGAAATAGAGGTTAAAATAAAGCCACACAAAGATGGAAAATACACAGAAAATCTTTGAATCTCTTTGAATTGTTTGAATGCTGAGAAAAGAGCAACAGCTGCTAAAAGATATTTGTTTATAAATGCTGCTGAACTAATCCAACATAGATATTTTGAAAATACCTTGACTTTAAAATTTGGATCTAAGGACATGATGCTTTGGAAAGGAGTTTCTTCTTTTGTTTTCACAGATGATGAGACTCTTTGGATTGTTTCTATCCCAATATGGTATGATGGACCACGCCCTCCTGAAGGGTTGCTGTGAACACCTTCAAAAAATCACTTCACTCAACTGCTGACTGAAAAGAATCTAGCACACAGGTTATACCATGAAAGACCTAAATAACAGCGCCCCCATACAGCAGGAAGCAGTTTGGAGAGAAAAATCTGTGCCCATGTTCCCAAATATTGTTTATAAATGTTATTTTACATTTAAAGGGGGATATGATATAGGTATGAATAATTTGCATTAGTATAAATTTTGCTTTATTGATAGAGATTTAAGGTCAATTTTGTTATATGTATATATATTTCTGATATTGATTAAGGTATTGTGATTTTGTAGTTCATTTAAAAATGTAATGTATAAGCCGGGCAGTGGTGGTGCACGCCTTTAATCCCAGCACTCGGGAGGCAGAGGCAGGCAGATCTCTGTGAGTTCGAGGCCAGCCTGGACTACAAGAGCTAGTTCCAGAACAGGAACCAAAAAGCTACGGAGAAACCCTGTCTCGAAAAATCCAAAATAAATAAATAAATAAATATGTAATGTATATAGGTTAATAGATAATCATAATAGTGAAGTTTGTAGTCATGTTAGTTAAGATTTTCTAGATGTACATAGATGTATTTTAGATAGGCATTCTTCATATCTTTCAAAGATTATAGAATATGGCATTTTAAATGTTTTAATAACTTAGGGTTTTTCATGACAATGAGACATGTCTGCTCCTGGCAGCACCAATCTACTTCAAGAGGAAGATGGGCATCGAAGAGGCACCTTATGGAGTTTGATAGCCATTTGGACAAGAAACTGCTCTTGCCTGACTATTGTATAAACTGGACACAGAGAACCCGCAGAGAGAGGCCTACTGAACTTGCCTAAAGGTGAGATGATCTTTCGGGGTTCCTGATTCATGAAAGAGTCTGGGAGACATTCTGCAGGACACAGCAGATAGTGACTGAACTGTCTTTGAAATTTCCTGCTTCATGGAAATATCTGCTGGAAACTATGGGCCTGTAGGCCGAAGATGGATGCCCCAACTATACAGAGGAACTTTGGGTGACTGTCCAGGCAGCGAGATGTCTCTGTCATTTTTAGAGTTTGGAAGTTGCTTATTTCTTATTTGCTTAGGTAATATTGTGTCTTTCTGGAGTCTTTGATGGAGTTTATAGTTTTCCTCTGTTATGATAAAAGATAAAGTAGATGTAAATATTGTAACTGTAATTCTTGCTTGATAACTGTTTTGTTATATGTAATTTTGCTGTTAAAGTTAAAGCCTTCCTTTTTCTGTTTAAACAGAAAAAGGGGAAATGATGGAGGAAGGTCATTGGCTAATAAAGAAACTGCCTTGGCCCATTTGATTGGCCAGCCTTTAGGTGGGTGGAGTAAACAGAACAGAATGCTGGGAGGAAGAGGAAGTGAGCTCATACACCTTAGCTCTGCTCTCTGAGGCAGACGCAATGAAGCTCCAACCCAGGATGGACATAGGCTAGAATCTTCCTGGTAAGCGCACCTTGGGGTGCTACACAGATTATTAGAAATGGGCTAAATTAATACATGAGAATTGGCCAAGAAGAGGCTAGATATAATGGGCCAGGCAGTGTTTAAAAGAATACAGTTTGTGTATTGTTTTTTCGGGGCATAAGCTAGCCAGTCGGCCAGGAGCCAGGCGGGAATGCTGCTTGCAGCTCCCTACAACACTAGTGGTTCTACAATAGCAAGGCCTGAACATCCCAATGCAGATGAAGCAGAAGAAAATGACATTAAAAATAACTTTATGAAGATGATTGAGGTCTTTAAAGAGGAAATAAAAATTAAAGAAATGGAGGAAAAGACAAAAAAAAAAATGAAAGAAATCAACAAATTCCTTAAAGAAAACCAAAAAAAAAGCAGTCAAACAAGTGAAAGAAATAGTTCAAGACTTGAAAACTGAAATAGTCAATAAAAAATAAACACAAATCAAAGGAAATATGGAGGGCTGGAGAGATGGCTCAGTGGTTAAGAGCATTGCCTGCTCTTCCAAAGGTCCTGAGTTCAATTCCCCGCAACTACATGGTGACTCACAATCATCTGTAATGAGGTCTGGTGCCCTCTTCTGGCCTACATACAGATAGAATATTGTATACATAATAAATAAATTTTTTTTAAAAAAAGGAAATATGGAGATAGAAAATCTGAGTAAACAGGAACTACAAATGCAAGCATAAACAACATAATATAAAAGATAGAAGAGAGAATTTTAGGCCTTGAAGACATGATAGAGGAAACAGATTTATCAGTCAAAGAAAAATGCTAAATCCAACAAATTTTTAAGATAAAATACCAGGAAATATGGGACACCATAAAAAGACCAAACCTAAAAATAATAGGAATTGAAGAATATTCAGGGGCTGGAGAGATAGCTCAGTGCTTAGGGGACTGACTGCTCTTCCAGAGGTCCTGAGTTCAATTCCCAGCAACCACATGGTGGCTCAAACCATCTTTAATGAGATCTGGTGCCCTCTTCTAGCATTTGGGAATACATGAAGGCAGAATGTTGTATACATAATAAATAAATAAATAAATAAATATTAGAAAAAAAAAGAAAGTTCAGCTCAAAGACACAAAGGCACAGAAAACATATTCAACAAAGTCATAGGAGAAAGCTAAAAGGGGTCAAACCTATAAAAATGCAAGAAGCTTACAGAACACCAAATAGACTGAACTAAAAAAGAAAGTCTCCTCACCTCATAATCAAAACAATAAAAATACATAATAAAGAAAGAATATTAAGAGATATAAAGAAAAAAAGCCAAGTAACATATAACGGCAGACCTATCAGAATTACACCTGACTGTTCAGTAGAAACAATGAAAGTCAGAAGGTCAGGCTAAGAGACCATGGATGCCATCCAGACTACTATTCCCAGCAAAGCTTTCATTCAACACAGATGGAGAACACAATATATCCCATGATGAGACGAGATTTAGTTAAAACCTATCCACAATCCAGCCCTCCAAAATGTACTAGAAGGAAGTACAAGAAGAGATACAAGCAATAAACCTAAACATAATAAAGGCAATATACAGAAAATCAACAGCCAATCTCAAACTAAATGGCAAGAAACTCAAAGTGATCCTACTGAAATCAGGAACAAGAAAGGACTCTCTCCATATCTATTCAGTATAGTACTTAAAGTTATAGATTATAGTTAAAACAATAAGACAAAAATTGAAGATCAAGGCAATTCAAATTGGAAAAGAAAAAGTCAAACTTTTTGCTGATTATATTGTACATAAGTGACCCTGAAAATAACACCAGGAAACTCCTACAATTGATAAACATCTTAATCAGTAGCCCTCCTATATATAGATGATAAGTGGTCTGAGAGAGAAATCAGAGAAACATCATCTTTTTAATAACTACAAATGACATAAAGTATCTTGGGGTAACTTTAAGAAAACAAGTGAAAGACCTGTATGACAAGAACTTTTCATCTTTGAAGAAAGAAATTGAAGAAGATACCAGAAAATGTAAAAATCTTCCATGTTCTTGGATAGGTAAAATTAAATAGTTAAAATGCCAATCTTACCAAAAGCAATTTACAGATTCAATGCAATACACATCAAAATCCCGGCAAAATTCTTCACATACCTCAAAAACATTACTCTACTTCATGTAGAAAAACAAAATCCCAGGATAGCCAAAACAATCCAGTATAATAAAGTAACTTCTGGAGGCATCACCATCACTGACTTCAAACTTTAGTATAGAGCTACAGTAATGAAAACCACTTGCTATTAGCAGAAAAACAGACAGGAGAACCAATGGAATCGAATTGAAGGCCTGGATATCAATCTACACACCTATGATCATATGATTTTTTAAAAAGAAGCTAAAATTATATGATGGAAAAAAGAAAGCATCTTCAACAAATGGTGCTGATATGACTGGATATTGTCTTGTAGAATCCCAATGCACAAAACTGAAGTCCAAATGGATCAAAGAACTCAACACAAAACCAACCATACTGAACCTCATAGAAGAGAAAGTGGGAAGTAACCTTGAACACATAGGCACAGGAAACCACTTCCTATAACCCCAGAAGCACAGGCACTTAGAGAAACAATAAATGGGAACTCCTGAAACTGAAAAGCTCTGTACAGCAAAGGACATGATCAATAAGACAAAACGGCAACCTACAGAATGGGAAAAGATATTCACAAACCCCACATCAGACAAAGGGCTCATCTCCAAAATACACAAAGAACTCAAGAGACTAGATATCAAAAGAATAAAAAAATCCAATTAAAAAATAGAGTACAGACCTAAACAGAGAACTCTCAACAGAGGAATCTAAAATGGCTGAAAGACATTTAAGGAAATATCAACATCCTTAGCCATCAGAGATATCATCTTACACCTGTCAGAATGACCAAGAACAAAAATACTGATGACAACTTATGCTGGAGTGGTTGTGGAATCAGGGAACACTCCTCCATTGCTGCTGGGAGTGCAAACTGATACAATCAGTTTGGAAACCAGTATGGCAATTTCTCAGAAAATTAGGAATCATTCTATCTCAAGACCCAGAAATACCACTCTTAGGCATATACCCAAAGGATGCTCAATCATACCACAAGGACATTTGCTCAACCATGTTTATAGCAACATTATTCGTAATGTCCAGACCTGGAAACAGTCTCGATGCTCCTCAACTGAAGAATGGATAAGGATACATTTACTCATAATTTGTTTTAGACATAAAGCAAAGAATAACCAGTCTACAATCTCCAATCTCAGAGAACCTAGACAACAAAGAAAACCCTAAGAGAGAAATACATGGATTTGACTGGGAAGGAGAAAGACAAGATCTCCTAAGTCAACTGGGAGCATGCGTTACAGAGAGGGAGAGCAAAGGGGAGAGAGGAGGAAGGAAAGGGAGTAGGGAATATATATGTAGCCCAATTAAAAATAATAAAATATAAACAATATTTCAAAGTCAAGTGTCTATGAGCTTGAGATAGATAGTAAAGGATATATATCTAACTTCAAGGTTACCATTCAGGGAAAATAGCGGAATAATACAAATAAATAAATCTATTGGAATATGATCTAGCACACAGAGAGCTTAAAATGTATTATTAGTAAATATGTTGTTAAAATTTTTTCCCTCAAAAAAGGAAATAATCTCTATATTCTAATATATATATATATATATATATATATTTATTTATTTATTTTTCAGTCAGTGTTACTTTTTGGTGAGGTTTAGGCAGTGTAGCCCTTCCAAAGAAAGTATGTTAAGGAGGTGAGCTGTGATATTAAAGACTTGTCACACTTCCAGGTTATCCTCTGTGTTTCATGCTTTCCACTGAGGATGTGAGCTCTCAACTCCCTGATCTGCTTTCACGCTTCTCAGGCTTGATGGACTCATGCTGCTGGACCAGTAAGACCATAGAAACCCTTTATTCTTTAAGTTATTTTCATCGTGCTATGTTGTCACGTCAAGAGATAGTAACTAACACCCCCTCCATCCGTCCTAACTTACAGTCAGGCCTTCTGCTTCTTGTACATGTAGATGGCAGAAGCACCGATTACCAGTAGCATTTTGGGTACAAGGAGCACAGCTACAAGGATTTCAGCAGTATCTGATGTCTTCAGTTCTGGAAATCAAGTGGTATGAGGAACCATTAGAGAGGACACAAGGAGTTTATCATCAGAGATCTTTACCTGGGTCATTTATGCACCCAAGCCCACCAAAACTCTGAGGATTTTGTGCTAATGCTGCAACCCTTTATTCCTCATGTGGTTGTGACCATCAACCATAAAATAATTTTTGTTACTGCTTCATAACTGTAATTTTACTACTTTTATAAATCATAATATAAATATCTGATACGAGACTGCTGTTCTGTTCAACCAGCAGATGGGTCTTGAACCACTGAGAAACGCTATTCTGCACCCTGACATCCTCCTCTTTCTTAGGGATCTTCTTACTAAGTTGTCCAGTGGCTTTACAGCACAATCAGGACTGCAAGCACTTCCTCAAGAGGGGCTAATTATAGAGAGCAGAAGAGCATGAGAAGGTTGAAGGACAGAGCTCAGCAAAATCCTATGTCATTAAGGTAGAGTTCTCAGTGAAAGAAAACGTCAGGCCTCAGAGACTGTTCCTCTGCAGCCCTGTGCAATATATGAGAGTTATGTCCTGAGATTGGAGTTGAACAGTGTTCTGCCTTGGTTGGATCTTGGGGACCCTGGGGTCTCCTCCCTGAGAAATGTTCCTGGCATTTCTCATAAGAGAAATATTCATAAGAAATATCAATTACTTGGTCTCTAGGGTATTGTGTGCAGGATGGTGGGCACTGCTATTCTGAAGCATAAGGGTTGGTCCTGCCTCAGCTTGGTGATGTAACAGGTCTATCAAGGGACTAATCACAAATATCTCATGTTGTTTCATAAAATGTATCTGAGAATATTTTAAACCCAAGCTTCATATTAGAACATTCTGGAGACATTTAATATTTCAGATGCTGAAACCCTTATCAGATCAAATAAAGAAACATGGATCTTAGATTTATCTGTTTCCCACATTATTCCAAAGAAAAGAGAGAAACCAGGTTGAGAATCACCAACCCCCACTCCCAACTTAATTGATAACTAAGGCCTGGGGAGGGAAAGTAAGAGTCCAAAGTCACATGACTTCTGAATAACAATGCTCACATTAATGAGACATTTTCTACAAGTCAGGAGTTTTTCTAAATATGTTATATGTCTTCACTCCTCGAGTATAGCACGTCTATATACTATGCTAGCAGAGAGTGTCTGTTAAGTGAGTCTCCTCTGTAGACTCACTCTACATGGAGACCAACTCCAGAACTGTGATTGGAGATCATCTACATGAAGAACTCCAGGACAGTGATTGGGGAACATCTACATGGAGACCAACTCCAGGACTGTGATTGGGGATGATCTACATAGAGACTAACACCAGGATTGTGATTGTAGATCATCTACATGGAGACCAAGACTGTGATTGGGGATAGTCTACATGGAGACCAATACCAGGACTGTGATTGGAGAACATCTACATGAAGACCAACTCCAGGACTGTGATTGGGGATTGTCTACATGGAGACCAACTCCAGGACTGTGACTGGAGATCATCTACATGGAGACCAACTCCAGGACTTAAGTCTACATTGCCCAGAACCTTCAGTGCCTGTGAAAGTAGGATGCAAAATGTTTCCAGAGAGACTCAAGAAAAAGATGTAAACTAAGATTCCACAGCAAATGTGGGTACATACCAATAGATCTCAGTGTGCTGTGGATAAAAAACAAGTAAGACAACATTACTGTGCCCTGGGCTTGTCACTTTTTGCCTTAATCTGCTTTCCTCTTGGGATGGAGGAGACTCACATCTTGGGGAAAGAGTTTATGCTTGCCTGCTTCTTGCTATCTGTTTGACATCTAGAATGGAACCTGGCATACACTAGGCCCAGATTGTCTGGCAGAAAGAGAAGACTTAATTGGGTGAGGTAAGACACTCTGGAGGCGGTAGGCCAGGTTTGTCCTGTCCCTGAACAAGGCATCAGCTGTCTTTATGTAGCCACTAGACTGGGACAGATTGAGAAAGGTAGGTATTGTGAGGCAGACAAAGGGTATGGGTTAACCTCCATTTACCAGAAATGGCATTACTAGCCCATAGCATGTTCTCTTCTCAGCTTCCTTGGCCCACAGCTGGGTAAAGTCACCCTATGAGCATGAGTGTCACTTACAGGCTTGCTTCTTCATTGTTGATCACACAATCTTGGACAATTATGACCTTTTGGAGATATGAGGAGTGAGGAGGACAAGGCAGTACTTACCAAGGACATACAGCACTGTGCCTCCCCCAGAGAGAAACTCCCTGTCAGAGTCTGCTCTGTTGAACTTCACACAGTAGTAGATACCAGCATCATCAGTTGTGACATTACTGATGCGGATGGAAAAGTCCAGGTTGGTTCTCTTTGTAGTATCTGTAAGATTTGTGACTCTAGGAAACTTCTCTCCCTGGAAACTATATATTAGTTGTCGACTCTGTCCTGTGCCCTTGAACCACATAATCGGCCCCACAGGTAGCTGGAAGGTCACAGTGCAGTTGAGAGTGGCTGACTCTCCAGCACGGACAGAAACTGCTTTCTCAGGCTGAATCATCTTCAGCTCCCGTGAAGCTGCTCCTGCAGGAAACATCAGTTAGTGCTCATCATGATGAGAACCCACAACCTACAGGCTCCCTAGTTTGTCATCAAATGCTGCTACTTCCTAGACCTCAGCATGAGGTGATCACAGTTCCCCTCACTTGGGCCTCTTAGTAAATGAATGTAACAGATGAGGAAATGAGTCACAGAGACACCGAATCTTTGGCAGTGTTTCCATGAAGCCCCAATTCTGTTTGAACTTCTCATGCCAGTATTAGTTGGTTTTCATTTTCTGTGCACATGGCATGTTGCACTTCTTATACAATAGTATTGGATGTGATTACATGACTCTTTGAGACCAGTGATGTAAATGTTAAGTGTGAGATAGTTAGTGAAATGTACATTTGATTACCAGATTCTAGGTGAGGCCCCAAGTCAGGGGTGTTGCTTTACCAGGTGGAGAGATAATGATGTAGATATTTCCCAACAAGCAATAACATGCACAATAATTAGAGAAATAAAGCCCCTATTTAAGTTACTAGTTTTTAAAATATGAATTATCACCACATTAATTAATTTTATGTGTATTGGTATTTTTCCTTCATGTATGTCTATGCACCAAACACATGTCTAGTGGTCAAGGAATCTAGAAGAGGGAGTCACAGACCTTGGAACTGAAGTCATACATAGTTATAAGTCACCATGTGGGTGCTCAGACTAAAACCTGGGTCCCATGGAAGAATAGCAAGTGGTCTTAACCCCCAAATCATCTCTCTCTGGCTCCTCATGCTTTGCAGGTCAGAAGTTCTAGTTTGGTGTGACATGGCTGCTACAAAGGGGTCACAGTGCCCCACCCTCCGGGAGGCCCTGTTTGTTCCCTTGTACTTGGTGTGGTCACTTGGAACACTCTCTCTTGTCACCTGGCAATGAATTGAAACAAATGAAGCATTCATGATCTGGAATCTTTATCAGTTCATCTTTAGCTGCTGGACTGTGATGCTTTGTTTACACAGGGAACAGATCTGATATGGAGTCATGGCATGGCTTCATTGGTGTAACTCTCCTATCACTACTATTAGCATCCAGTGTGAGGAACATCTCAAAACCCTGGTGAGCTGATGACGAATGGAAATTACGGTCGAGCTTGAGAAATTCTGACTCAGCATCTCATATGTACCAGGCTGCCAAGTGGAGATGGTGTTTCTTGCTTGGACTGCAAGAACCTAGCCTGAAGTCAGATGTGTTTTCAAGTCCAGATCCCAGCATCATCTGGCTGTGTGGTCATGGGCAGGGCACTGGAAAACTGGGTTCACATCTTAAACCAAACTGCACTGGATAATCTGACTATACTTCCTGCTGTAAAATCGCCAGAATCAAGACCAAGAAACAAGACTTCAGGCCTCTCAGGGAGTTCAAAGTGAATGTCCTGATGCCTATGCTGGTGATTGGAGATTGTCTACATGGAGAACAACTCCAGGACTGTGATTGGGTAACATCTACATGGAGACCAACTCCAGGACTGTGATTGGAGAACATCTACATGGAGACCAACTCCAGGACTGTGATTGGAGATCACCTACATGAAGACTAACACCAGGATTGTGATTGGGGATGATCTACATGGAGACAAACTCCAGGACTGTGATTGGGGATCATCTACATGGAGATCAACTCTAGGACTGTGATTGGAGATTGTCTACATGGAGACCAACTCCAGGACTGTGATTGGAGATCATCTCCATGGAGACCAACTCCAGGACTGTTATTGGAGATCGTCTACATGGAGACCAACTCCAGGACTGTGATTGGGGAACATCTCCATGGAGACCAACTCCAGGACTGTGATTGGAGATCATCTCCATGGAGACCAACTCCAGGACTGTGATTGGAGATCATCTCCACGAAGACCAACTCCAGGATTGTAATTGGAGATCATCTACATGGAGACCAACTCCAGGACTGTGATTGGAGATCTTCTACATGGAGACCAACTCCAGGACTTAAGTCTACATTGCCCAGAACCTCCAGTGCCTGTGCAGGTTGGATACAAAATGTTTCCAGAGAGACCCAAGACAAAGATGTAAACCAGGGGTGAGAGATTCCACCATGAATGTGGGCACAACCAATGGATCTCAGTGTGCTGTGGACAAAGAACAAGCAAGACAACCATACTGTGCCCTGGGCTTGTCACTTTTTGCCTTAATTTGCTTTTCCTCTTGGGAGGGAGGAGACACACATCTTGGGGTAGGAGCTCATGCTTGCCTGCTTCTTGCTATCTGTTTGACATCTAGAACGGAGCCTGGCATACAATAGGCCCAGGTTGTCTGGCAGAAAGAGAAGACTTAATTGGGTTAGGTAATACACTGTGGAGGCGGTAGGCCAGGTTTGTCCCTGTCCCTGAACAGCTGTCTTTATGTAGCCACTAGACAGGGGCAGATTGAGAAGGGTAGGTATTGTGAGGCAAACAACAGTATGGGTTTACCCCCATTTATGAGAAATGGCACTGCTAGCACATAGCATGTCCTCTCCTCAGATTCCTTGGCCCACAGCTGGGTAAAGTTACTCTATGAGCATGAGGGTCACTCACAGACTTGCTACGTCATTGTTGATCACACAATCTTGGACACATTTTAACCAGTTGGAGATATGAGTGACAAGGACAATGCAGTACTTACCAAGGACATACAGCACTGTGCCTCCCCCAGACAGAAACTCTCTGTCAGAGTCTGCTTTCTGGAACCTAACACAGTAGTAGGTACCAGCATCATCAGTTGTGACATTACTGATGCGGATGGAAAAGTCCAGGTTGTTTCTCTTTGTAGCATCTGTAACATTTGTGACTCTGGGAAACTTCTCTCCTGTAAAATCGTATATTAGTTGTCGACTCTGTCCTGTGCCCCTGAACCACTTCATGGGTCCCACAGGTAGCTGCGAGGTCACAGTGCAGTTGAGAGTGGCTGACTCTCCAGCATGGACAGAAACTGCTTTCTCAGGCTGAATCACCTTCAGCTCCCGTGAAGCTGCTCCTGCAGGAAACATCATTTAGTGCTCATCATTAAGGGAACCCACAGGCTCCTCTAGTTTGTCATCAAAAAAATGTTATAAACTAGACCTCAGCATGAGTTGATCACAGCTCCCCTCACTTGGGCCTCTTAGCAAACAAATGTAAGAGATGAGGAAACGAGTCACAGAGACGCTGAGTCTTTGGCAGTATTTCCATGAAGCCCCATTATTGTTTGACATTCTCATGCCAGTATTAGTTGGTTTTCATTTTCTGTGCACATGGCATGTTGCACTTCTTATACAATAGTATTGGATGTGATTACATGACTCTTTGAGACCATTGAGATGTAAACATTAAGTGTGAGGTATAGTTGGTGAGATGTACATTTGATTACCAGATTCTAGGGCAGGTCCCTGAGTCAGGGGGGTTGCTTTACCAGGTGGAGTGATAATGTCATAGATATTTCCCAATATGCAATAACATGCACATTAATTAGAGAAATAAAGGCACGGTTTAAGTTACCAGTTTGTTGCCACAGACTTTGGAACTGAAGTTATAATAGTTTTTAAGTCACCATGTGGGTGTCAGACTTAAACCTGGGTCCCATGGAAGAATAGCAAGTGGTCTTAATCCCCAAACCATCTCTGTCTGGCCCCAACATTATAGTAACTTCAAGAGTGACATACAGATTCCTACAAAGATAATGTTTTGACACAACAGAAAAGTTTTATTTCATGCTTTGGAGGTCAGAAGTTCTAGTTTGGTGTGACATGGCAGCTATCAAGGGGTCACAGTGTCCCACCCTCCAGGAGACCCTGTTTTTTCCCTTGCAGATGATGTTGTTACCTGGAAACACCCTCTCTTGTCACTTGTTTTCTCATCACAGCACCCTATTTACTCAGTTACTCTAAGTACCATAGCTGACACATCTGTCTCCATCTTGCCTGGACTTGGTGATCTTGTAGGACTGCAGTGTATTGCACTGTCCTATACTACTGGACCAAGACTGTGCAACATTCATTTGAGATATGAAAAGAGCAAAAGGAAAGTAAGAAAAAGTACTGAAGAAAGTGAAGAGTCTGAATAGCAAAATACAACACCAAACTGAGAGAAACTATGAGAAGAAACCAAATGATATTGAGGAATCAACTCATGAGTCAACATATGAGGGGTATATAATTTATTAGTCCAGTGTGCAGGGTCCACAGAAGATTTAGCAGGTTACAAAAATATCTAAAATCATGGAAATGTGTACCATGACATTACTCAGGCAGCGCCACAGGGGCAGAGGTACAATAAAGAGAAAAAATTTAAGTATTTGGTGTATAGTGACAAGATTATTGGAAAACAACTGCTGTCTGAAACTTTCCTGGTTTATTAAAATATAAGACCTATAAATGCAACAACTGTACTAATTCAGTGTGAGATAAACTCAGAGACACACACCAGCAGACGCTAGAATCCAACAGACAAAAGCAGAGTAGAAAGAGAATGCTGAGTGCTGTCTGGATGGAGCATGACTCATCTCGTCCTGCTAAATGATAGGATCACAGCTCTTATCAGAAGTGTTAGCCTCCAGAAGGCCATGAGACAGCGTGTGTACTCACAGTTCTAAAAGAGAAAACACATCCAGAATTTAAATAAAACCCAGGATTCCACACGCTGCAAAACTATGAGACCAACACAAGAGAGAAAACAGGTTCTTTGTAGTTAAAACTGTGAGTTTATTACAATGATTCCTGTTTGGAGATATCAATACCTGTCCTTCAGGAAATGCTAATGGGTTTCTCTTGTGTTGAAATAAAGAATCCCAGAGAACAAGGCCTAGTTTAGAAGAAAATACAACTCTGATTGTACTCTGAATTTTAAAATCTCATAAAGCATCCCGAGCGCCCAACTTATACTTAGTCTTTTTGACGATGGTGACTCTAATCTTCTACTTTGTGGTTCTCATTAATAGCCTGAGGGAAGGGCATACACCTGGAGCTGCTAGGAAGGATGGGAGACACTGCTAGGTCTCGAATGAACAAGAATGTCTGATGTGGAAAATCTGCTTCCCTTGATTACTGAAGCCAAAAGCAAAGGGCAACTTTGTGAAATTAAAACTTGTGTAACGAGTAATAACAAATCTAGCAAGCATGTTGATAGTCTTAGAATACTTACTGAATAAAAATGAAATATGGAAAAAATAATGGGAATGGTGTAGACCATATGAGCCTATACAATAATTTACATTTTGGAATAGGTATATGCAAAATTATATAAATAATTTTCTCAAAGTTCCATAATTTGTTGAACTGGAAATCCTAAGTTCCTAGACCAAATTTTTTAAGAAAAAATTTAGAAAAATCTTTATGATTAAAAAGACCTAATTAGTTTTTTAGGTTAAGTCCAGAATTTGAAAAATGTAGCAACTCTCAAAACTTCATTGACTGATTTTATATTGTATTTAAAAACAAAGTTGTAACTTAAAAATTTATTGATGATTGGGACCTAAAATGTAGAGACAGAGATGAAACAAAAAGTATAGAAGCAGTATGTATGGCTTGCTTTTCCAATAGGCTTCCTTAAACACGACACATGAGTAGTAGCCATTCCTCTGCAACATTTCTTATTATCAATGATGCTCTAACATATTTAATAAAAACTAAAATGAAATAATGTCTTTGTCACTTAAAAGGGAGGAGAGAACAGAAAACTGAACTAATTATCCTGACATCTGTGAAATGTTTGAAATGTTCAAAACATCTGTTTTGAACAGTGGATTTGAGAATTTCATCAAATTTTGTTTGCATGGATGAAGATGATCAGAGCTAGTAGAAGCATCCAGTCCTTCCCAGCTTTAGCAGATTTAGGGAGAACTGGAGTCTGCACAGAAGCTTTGCTTGGGAGAGACTTCATCCTTCTTCTTTGTCCCTTCTCTAGAGTCCAGGCTGCTGTAACTGTGTACTATCTAAGCAAGGGAAGAGTTTCTGACTTCACACAGTTAGGGTTGTGGAAGGTAGATAGTTTCATACCCTCATCTGTGAGTCCACAGAAATCCCAGAACACTACCACAGAGGGTGCAGCCTCAGTATTCCATATATCCAGGGGAACAGCAACAACAGCCACACTCAAGCCTGTCAAATGCCACGGGATGCAGGAGAAAATTATTTCAGCAAAGAAGAGAAAAGAGCACTTTACACAATAGTAAAAGTGAAGGATAGTGGATCCCTTTTGTCAACAGTCTCTGCCTCATAGTCAGGACTCAACAAATTCTCCCGTATGTGTGATTTGCTCAGTGTGCATCTTCCCATGTGACTCAAACCCATTTGAAATTGCTGACTGATGTAGAAATAGAAACCCTGTTTCCCATGTGAATGACATTTTCAAATAACAACTGTTTGCATGTAAGGAGGAAGCTGAAGAGCACAGGAGCAGAGACCCACAGACCCTGTGCCCATTTCACCAGCTAAAGCTTATTGGATAGAAGAAAGTCTCTGGGAGGAGTGATTGCTAATCCTATGATCTCAGTCAATCAGCCTGAATTCTAACCACAGCTCTAGACATTGCCGTCAGGGTTGTTTGTGCTTCTTCTTCTGTGCTGTGGCAGTGTGACAAGAGCCTTAACCTGACATGTAGGCCCACATGAGGGAGAACAGTGGAGTACATTCTACAGTAGTTGGGGCATGGCAAGTTCTCATGCTCACGACATTGAAAAGTAATTCCTCAGCTCATTTTCTGGGTCATGGATCATTCACTGACACTGGGTATCTGCATGGTGTCATGGAGCTTGGTCCAGATTATGGAGCTGTATCTAGCTCTATGTATAGATGTACATCTGGTGATAGTTATGGCTTGCTAAATTGTCTTTCTATTGATTTGAAAAATACTGGAGGGTGCAAAGAAATAATATTACATCTGTCTCCATGTTTCAGAGAGTTTAGGGATCACAGTGCTGACTGTCGCCATTGCTGTGGTCTCAGGGGAGGCAGAATCTCCTCATGAAGACAGAGTATAATGGGGCAATATTGCTCATGTCCACCTTACCTTCTAACACCCAGTCATCTCTCACAGTAGTTCCATCAGCTGGGAACAAAGGCTTTAATACACAAATTTTTGGGTATATTTCATACTCCAAGTATGACATTTGTACTAGACAACTTCACAATACTGAAGTAAATTCTTAAAATAAATTAGCCAATACAAGCCAAAGTTGTACTAAATATCACAGTTTAGAAATTTCAATCTGCTGACTGTTCTGTTGCATTGGAGACTGTAGGGAAACAGATGATCATGGTAGGGAGACAGGAATAATGCAAGCAAGGCTGAAATGTGAATATAAAGACAGAGCAAGGACACACAATGTCTGTCAGTGAAAAATATTCTCCTTTAATGCTGTCATGTGTATTGGTGTTGTCCTTGTTGCTGTAATAGTATATGGACTGAGCAAATTGTTTTTATATATTTAGGAATGTGTGTGATTGTGTGTGTGTGTGTGCGTGTGTGTGTTTGAAAGAGAGACAAAAACAGAGATACAGAGGAGATATGCATATGAAGGGAGTGATGGAGAAAGAGAAAGTGAGAACAGTTAAAGAAACAGAGTCAATGAATAAGAGAATGAGACTAGGGAAAAAGATGTAATTATATATTAATTTGAGAAAATAAAAAACAAAAGTTTCAGAAAGTGATGAAATCTCCAGAAGGTCTTATCAATCATTGCTAGTATCAGCTGCAGTGAGAGTAGAGTGAGGACAGATTCAAAGTTTGACTTCTATTATCAGATGACACAATAGCTCCCCTAACCAAAGTAGGGAGCCTGAGGGCTGATTAGCCTTGACCTGAAGTCATCAAGTTTTTCTAACGGACAAAGAAGAAACTGAGGACAAACAACCTTTGAGAATCATGGCAGGAACCACTCAGAGTGTCAATAATCCTTACCATGAGATGAAGGGAAACAAAGCTCCCTGGAGAATATCAACAAGATCAGGGATGCGTGAGTACCTGGTATAGATGAATTGCTTACACTCTACATATCAAAGTCATAGCCCAGTGCCTCATAATGTGACTATATTTGAAACAGGGTCTTTGAAGGAGTAAAAGTCAATTAAGGTGGATCTTAACCCAATGTGACTGCTTTCATTTCAAGAAACAAAAGGTCCACAGAGACAGTCTGAAGTGAGATCCTGTGTGGAGAGAAGAGAAGGTATGATTCACAGTAGGAGAGGCATCACGGAAGAAAGTATCTTAGTGGGCATCTTGACCCTGGGTTTCCAGCCTCCAGAACCATGATGAAATGAATGGCTCTTGATTGTATTGATTACCAGTCTGTGGTACAATAAAACACAAGCACTAGTAAGACAGCAGCACTCGGTGAGAAGTTTGTGGTCAGATGAAGGAACTGGAGGACAGAATGAGGGAACTTAGTGGTAAGGATGGTGGCTGAGCACTGCCAGAGACACTTCCCTCTAGATGAGGAAGGAACTGGAGGACAGAATGAGGAAACTTAGTGAGAAGGATGATGATGGCTGAGCACTGACAGAGACACTTTCTTCTAGCCATGTCACCGCCCTTTACTCAGGAAGGGAGCAGAGAGTGCCGAGTGTGGAGACAGGCCATCCATTGCTTTGGAACTGACATGCTGTCTCTGATGGGACTCAGAGTTCCATGGATTTAAGTGGGGTTCTACTGAAGTAAATCTGTTAGTTGTAATACTAGAAAATTTAATTATTTTTTAATGATTTCCAAATAGAATGTTTCTGGTCACCTATGGGAACCCATGGACGCACAGAGCAATACTCCAGACACTGCCTCTAGAAAATGAACACTGTTCTGAGCTTCTCTCCTGTGGCAGTTCTGCTGTTCACCTGGAACCCTTCAGTTCTATTCGTAGTGAAGGGGACACTAGCCCACGGAGCATGTGGTTCTAACAGACATTGACTTTCTCCCCAGTTCTTTCTGCCTTGCTAAAAACCATCAGATTACATTCCTGAAGCTAGTCCCCTAAGGTCTATTCTCTTATTTGGACAATCCCTTTTCCTGAGGCTGACTTCCAAAGTTCTGCTATCAATGTATTAAAATCCAACAATCAAAAGCCTTCTGGCCCTCACCTAATTAACATGCCCAATTAAGCACCTTTTTCTAACACGGGGTTTCCATTTTTCCTCTATAAAATGACATTTTCCTATGTGTCACTTCTGTCTCCTCTCTATCCAGAGACAAATATCCCAGCTCCCTTTCCCTGGTTCCCTTCCCCTCTTTCTCTGCTTCCTGTCATTGTCTCTCTGGGGTAAGTAAATCTTTGTCCTGAGAACTGGGTCTGAGAACTTGACCTTGGGAG
Source organism: Chionomys nivalis (assembly GCF_950005125.1). Lineage (NCBI taxonomy): Eukaryota > Metazoa > Chordata > Mammalia > Rodentia > Cricetidae > Chionomys > Chionomys nivalis. Next base: position 15,966,254 of record NC_080111.1, on the reverse strand, counting down.
TCCTGAGTCAATACTTTCCCCTTCACACAGGAGGTATGGTTGTACTCCTGAGCATGCTCACCTGGGAGTCCCAGCAGTAGGGTCAGCAGCAGGACACCGTGAGGAGTGTGAGGCCAGGAGTCCAGGTCAAGCATGTTGAGAGTGAAGGACTTGCTCAGTGCAGTGTCTGTGCTGGTGAGATTCCGGGTGCTACTCTGCAGATACTAGGTTCTAATCTGGTATATCTTATTTTGCATAAGGGGTGTGACTGTATTGTGCTGAAACAGGAACCATACTGGCTATTTTGAAGTAGACACATAGTCTTGCAGGCCGATGGAATGGAGGAGTTATTTATCATGCATTGTAGAGGGACTGAGATATGCCTACCTAGGAAAAGTAATCTTTTCTTCTATAGAATTTATACTAGATCCACTTAATCTCAAGACATTTTGTCTTAATAACTCTTCAATTGTGATCCAGGAAAAAGATGTTTTCTTTCTTTTTTTGTTTTATAAACAGTGTTTTTCTCTGTAGTCCCAGCTGTCCTGGGACTCACTCTGTAAACCAGGCTGACCTCAAACAGAGATCTACAGTTTTTGCTTCCTTAATGCTGGGATTAAAGACATGTACCACCACTGCCACATCAAAAGGATGCTAAACTCTTAAGTTTAAAACCTTGGACACTATTTGCAGCCTATCATTTCCTCATCCCATGCTTTAGCTGTTGCAAAACATTCAAATATTGGTCTAAAATAGTGTTGATATGGTGACTAAAATGGTAATATTCTGAATAAGGCAAACATTACCTCTGTTGTACCCTGACACAGTTAGACCATATCTATAAATACTTTATGCTTTACAAATACACATTTAAAGTTGTAGGCTTTTTTTCAAGAAGCAACCCTGAAATACTGGAAGAATATCTATCTGCAGGAAATGCTCATAAGATCCAGAGCCATGAAATTTCAGCAAAGATCTGAAGGGATAACCAGTGAAGAAGTATTTGATGTTATTTTCACTGCAGCGTCATGTTAGATAGATCTAGAAGAAAGGCAGACCTGCCCAAAGATAGGACCAGTATCTTAAACAAGAAATTATTTCCTTATCTCATGAAATGTTTTATAAAAGTAGTTGAGTTATTCTGTCAATATTCTGTAGATTTATAAGTTTTCTTTTAATTCTGTTATCAACCACATTTGTGGGTTTTTTCACTTGTACTTCGAAAATATTTAATGCATGTTTTTATAGTCTGGGGTTATGATCTTAACTGTACAAAAATTATGTGCTATTATCTCTAACTGCCCCTCCTCTCTACATCACCCTGTCCTTGCCCACACTCTGGCCCTATGTGTGGAGTAGTGGCTGTGCTTGGCGGGTGAGGGGCCACCGTCCCCAAACTAGGTGGAGCGTCCTGCTGAGGCTCGCATCTTGTATGGTGTGTCCTTCCCTGGCTGGGTGGGAGCCAGTTCACGAACAGAGTTTAGTTTGTTCCTGCCTCATCCTGCCTCATCCTAAGTAGTTCTAAGTCATCTTTGCAACTCCCTGCTGGCAGCCTCTGAATAACTTCACTGCCTGGGCTGTGTCTGCACAGAGCAGAGCTTTGGGAACCACAAATGGTGGTGCCTATAGTGGTTATATTGTCACATGTGAAGAGATATCACCAAATATGAGAAACTCGGAGACTTGTGGTCTCTCCTGGGTCTTCAGAAGTTCTCCACTTTTTTAATATTTAGTTTTAGGATTCGTCTGTAGTTAATTTTGTGTGGCTTGTAAAAGGTTTCTCCTGTGTATAGTAGCACTCCGCTGCTAAACTGTGATGTAGAAGAGTAGAATTGATAATAGAATTGATGGTATAAGGATTTACCATTTCTTAGGAGACATTAAGTCACACAAAGTGTTAGGTTTGGAGCGTAGGCCCCAGTCCTTAGCATCTATCCCAGTCACCAGGCATGGTCTGTACTTCAAATCCCAGCATGCCAGGTCCTGACCCCTCCCTGGGGATGGTATTGGGACACCTCCCCGGGGTACTTAAGTCACCCCCCCACAAAGAGAAATACGTGGTCTCCCTGTCTTCCTCCCTGGTGTTGCGTTCCTGTGGCTTCCAGTTTCCCTCTCGGGCCACCCCAGAGCGCAGATCTCCCTTTAAACCTGGATATTTTCTTACGTTGGATTGTTTTGATTTGGCTTGATTGGGAATTTTTGCATCATCAGAGAGCTCGCTTGGGAAATATTCTTAACATTTGGAGGTTCCCACCGAGCTAGGGCATGTTCTTTTCACGTGGCAGGCTTCGTGTTGAAAGGCCCATAGTCTTTAGTTCGAGTTCTCTATGCCATGCTTAAAAGCGGCTTCTGGGCTACAGCAGCTGCGTCTTGGTGAGTCCCTTTTCTTGTTTATGCTATAGTGTTTGGGGGGACCCATTCATACTTATTTTTGTCATTTTTGGATTTCCATTTGAAGTCATGAGCTCACGCTGGGAATTCGAGTCAGGTTGCGGTCAATCCTGTGGGATTGGGGTTGGCTGAGGCAGAGATCTGTTTGTATCGTGATGCCGGGCATTCAATCTCTGCGACCCCTTTTTGACCTAAGAGCCACTTTGGGGGATGCTCTGAAATGGACTTAGGCCATGTGTTTGTGCGTAGATTCTAAATGGGCACTTACAGTTCAAATCCAGGTCTGTTTTTGCCCCCGTAAGCCTCTTACAAAAAAAAAAAAAAAAACTTTTAAATTGAACCTGCCTGATACAAATGAGCAAAACTTACATATATATGTTTTTCTGTCCATGGTTTTTTGGTCTTTGTGCTCGCGCTCCCCCCACCCCCCTTAGCCCGGCTCAGCACCACGCTGCCTGAGGCACTGGCCCCTTCCCTACATCCTCAAATCCACACTCTCTACCTCTTCTGGTGGAGCTACATTCTTTCCCCAGTCCTTTGCTTCTATCCCAGCCATGAGGCTTGGTCTGGACTTCAAATCCCAGCATGCCAGGTCCTGACCCCTCCCTAGGGTACTTAAGTAATCCCCCAAAAGAGAAACACGTGGTCTCCCTCTCTTCCTCCGGGGGTTCACCTTCCTGTGGCTTCTCAGTTTCCCCCTCGGTGCCACCCGAGAGCGCAGCTGTCCCATTAAACCTGGATATTTCTTAATTTGGCTTGTTTTGATTTGTCTTTGAAAGACCTGGATAACTCCAGGTATCCCCAAAGAAAGCCCTGGATAAATCCAGGTCCCCCCCCCCCCAGCAGGAAGAAAATAGCCAAAATTCTAACCAGGAAGAGAAGAATCAGGAATCTAGGATTAGCCAGTTTGTGACTGTGTTTCAGGAACTAGCTGAAGATAAAGTTAGATTAAGAATAATCTTGAGAAACAGGGAGTTCCCCCCTTGTGACTGTCCTTGTACTGTGTTTTAGGAACTAGCTGATTATGTCCTTGGGAGTGGTCCTGAGAGGCAGGGAGTTGCCCCCTTGTAATCTTCACTGGTATTTTCTGTAAGACATTCCCTGCCAATTCCGGATCACCGGGCTGTGGTTTCTTCCCTTAAAAATCGGTCCTCCCGGTCACTCGGTCGAACTCTCCCCCTGCGTTGGTTATGAGTCTCGGCCCCAGTGCACTGGTTCCCGTCTCATCTCATCATTAAAGCCTCGTGTGATTGCAGCAAGGATGGTCTCTCGTGAGTTACTGGGGGGTTGTGTTATCCTGAGATTTGAGTGAGAGTCTCCCCAGCACTGGGGTCCTTTCAGCTTGATTGGGAATTTTTGCGTCGTCAGAGAGCTCGCTTAAGAAATATTCCTAACACAAAGTAGAATTTAAGTAAGGGAGGACCGTAGCCCAGATACCCCAAAGATAAGTAGTATGCAAACCATGCTGGTTAGAGATTATTATCATGAGATTCAAATGTTTGTTCACCAGGATTAATCAGCCATTAATGTACATTCGTATAACAAAGAGACAACCATGATTTACAACCAGCCAAAAGACCCACTTCCCCATCAAAGACCTCCAACATGTTGGTAAAGGGGCCATTACAGGGTCACGACCTATGTGCCATGAAAGTATAATAATTGTAGAACATCTGCATTTTTCTGCTTTTAGAAAAGCAATTTAGAGTCAATGTCTCCTATACTGATTGAGGTGGACTTTTATCCTGTCTATAGCCCCACAGGGCATTACCCTTGCTGCACCACAGAGTTCTAAAATTACCAGTTTGAGTCATATAGTGGGGTGGTGCAGGAGAATTGTCTATTCTGTCAATCATGTTTTAAATAAATGCTGATTGGCGAGGCAGGAAGTATAGTCTAGGTGGGTCAACCATAGAGTAAGTATGGGTGGGGCGATGAGAACAGGAGAATGCTAGGAAGGAGGAAGCCCATTCCTCCCACTTCTGCCCAGACAACTGAAGAAACAGCATGTAATCTGCCAGATTGAAAAAGGTACTGAGCCACGTGGCTAACATGGATAAGAATAATGGGTTAATATAAGCTTCAAGAGTTTACAGGAAGCCTTAGGTAATGGGACAATCAGTTTTATAACTTATGGATATCTATGTGATTTATTGTGTGGTATCGGGAGTGACAGAAACCCCAAGAAGCAGGCCGCAGGAACAGGATATGCTCTCTGAAAGTGGAGTAATGTCTATTAAAATACTAACTTTCTAAACTAGGGCCCTGTGCCCTGGAGTGGAAGGGCAGAACAGAAAGTTTTTTGATATCTGATTAATTTGATCTCTGATCACCCAGTATGGCAGCTGATAATATTCTGAGTCCCAGCAGGGTGGTGTTTGCCAGTGAGGGACTTTGGGAAGGCTTAGCAAGCAAGTAGGTAACTTATAGGTGTTCTTTCCAGGATTCTTCTTTGCTTCCGTTGTAATGTAATTTTGATGGACCATAAGCTAGGCTATGGTTCTGTTTGTGTATGTAGTGACCTGTGCAGTGCTTGTCCTCTTAGCCTTCCTGAGTATGGATATCCTTGGAAGAGGGAGACTCTGCAGCTGTAGTATGGTATGATATTATGCTTGTAATATCAATGTCTAGTGTACACATAGGAGTGTGCTTTTGGTGTGCAGTGGTAAGACAGATTGTAAAACTGAATATTGCATTCCACTTTCAATTTTGTAATTTAAATGTTTCAAATAGTTTAAAAGGTGGTAGAACTATGGTGATGATGATTGTCTTTTGGCAATACATGATTAGAATGCTACTAACGTTCTGTTTTCACCATTCACAGTGATTCAGTGATCTTTATTTCCAGGTGACAAAAGGAGCACCAAGCTTTCTCAGGTGTGCACGGTGTTGGGAAGGTAGATAGGACAGAACCTATATTTTGTGATACAATCCTTGTGACAGGAAGCAGATATTAAATTATTATATATCTTTAAATATTTGTCTAAATATTTATCTTCAATATTGTTGACATTCTTGATTGTTATAGCTTTGATGTAAGTTTTTTTTTTTATTTTGAGTTTTTGGTTTTTCAGTCTTTCAACTCTCATATATCTGCCTGTGTCTGCCTCCCAAATGCAGACCACCACTTTCCATCAAGAAGTCATATTATGTCAATCTGTGTACTAATTTTTTTATAATCTTATTGATCACTCTGAGTGTTTCCACTATGAATGTAGCTTTGTAATCAGCTTTTCTGTTATAAATTTTTGGAAATTGTCATTGAATTGTATTCATGCTTCAAATTTACTATACACAGCATATTTGTTTTGAGGTATCAAGTTCCCAAAAATTAATTATATGCTTCTTTATTTACTTTGGTTTTATTTTTCTTGTTGCTGTTAATCTGTGAAATACTCTTGGTTTATTGGATACAATGTCTTTGCTGGTGGGTTTTGCTCATGTGAGGTTATCTGCTGCTTGAGTTTTTGTGTGTTCTGTTAGCTTTCTTTGTTTGTGGTTTTCCTTCTATTACTTTCTGTAATGCTGGGTTTATGGCTGTGTGTTTTTTAAAACTGGTTTTGTCACGGAATATCTTGTTTACTCCATCAACAGTGATTGAAAGGTTTGCCGGGTATAGATATCTTTGCTTGCATCTGTGATATTTTAGTGTCTGCAGCACATCTGCCCAGGACCTTCTGGCTTTCTTGGTTTCCATTGAGAAGTCGGGTTTATTTCTGTTATGTTTACCTATATGTGTTACTTTGGTGGAGGAAGGTCATTGGCTAATAAAGAAAACTGCCTTGGCTCATTTGATTGGCTAGCCTTTAGGTTGGTGGAGTAAACAGAAAAGAATGCTGGGAAGAAGGGAAGTGAGCTCAGACGCCATTTCCTCTCCTCTCTGGGGCAGACACGATGAAGCAAGTCGCCAGGTCAGACGTGCTCAATCTTTCCCAGTAAGACTAGTGCTACACAGACTATTAGAGATGGGTTGATCGGGATATGAGAATTAGCCAGTAATGGCTATAGCTAATGGGCCAAGCAGTGTTTAAAAGAATACAGTTTGTGTGTTGTTATTTCGGGGCATAAGCTAGCCATGCGACCGGGAGCTGGGGCAGCATGAACACAGCCAGCAGCTCCCCACTACATTACTTGCAGCTCTTAATATTCTTTCTTTATTCTGTACGTTTTGTGTTTTGATTATTATATGGTAAGGCGATTTTTATTTTTAATCCAGTCCATTTGGTGTTCTTTAAGCTTCCTGTATCTCCATGGTGATATCCTTATGTAAATTGGGAAAGTTTTCTTCTATAATTTTCTTGAATATGTTTTATGTGCCTTTTATCCCTATTAGTCTTAGGTTTGGTCTTTTGATGTTTTCCCAGATATCCTGGATGTTTTGTGTTAAGAGTTTGTTAGAAGCAGGGCAGTGGTGGCGCATGCCTTTAATCCCAGCACTTGGGAGGCGGAGGCAGGTGGATCTCTGTGAGTTCAAGACCAGCCTGGTCTACAAGAGCTAGTTCCAGGACAGGCTCCAAAACCACAGAGAAACCCTGTCTCGAAAAACCAAAACAAACAAACAAAAACCAAAAAAAAACAAAACCACAGAGAAACCCTGTCTCGAAAATCCAAAAATAAAAAAAAAAGAATTTGTTAGAATTAATGTTTTCTTTGTATGATGAATTTATTTTATCTAGCTATCTTCAACCCCTGAGATTCTCTCTTCCATCTTTTCTATTCTGTTGGTTATACTTTGTAGTTTCTATTCATGTACCCAGATTTTCCATATCCAGAGTTTCCTTGGTTTGTGTATTGCCTCTATTTCAGTCTTAAGTCTTGAACCAATTTCTTCAACTTTTTTCAAATTCCAGTTTGATTGTTTTTTCTTTGTTTTTCCTTTGTTTTCTTGAGTTTCTTTGAGGGATTTATTAATTTCTTCCAATTTTTTGTTGTTTTTTTCTCCCCTTTTCAAGTGATTTTATCATTTCATTTTAAAGGTCTCTATTCTCTTCATGAAGAGAATAGAGAACGTGCCTCACCAAGAAAATTAAAAGCTCCAATTTCTGCTGTAAAAAGTAATACTGGTCTAAATGATGAATTATACATGGAGGATGAGTCAAAAAACCCAGTAGGACAGAGTAAACGTATATTTTGGCAGACTTCTATTAACGATCAAAGACCAAAGCTAAGAGTCTGTATAAATGGCACTTTTATTGAAGGCTTATTAGACACAGGTGTGGATGTAGGTATCATTACTCCAGAATCTTGGCATTCAAATTGGCTTCTTCAAGAGGTAGATGTTTAGTTCCTGAGAATTGGAACCCTATCTCGTGTAAAACAAAGCACAAGGTGGGTTGAATGCATAGGGCCCGAAGAGCAAATAGGAAGACTAAGGCCATATATAGCCAATATTACAATAAATTTATGGGGCCGTGACCTGCTACAGCAATGGAATACCCAGATTAACATTCCTGTAGTTCCAGGAACTCATAATTCTGGGAAGGATAATATGAGGTATTATGGAAAAAGGTCAGCAACCATTCAGGCTGTACAAGAACATACAGCAAATACCAAAACTTTAGAGTACCAACAGCCCTACCTTTAAAATGGCTAACTGAGAAGCCAATATGGATCAAACAGTGGCCTCTAGCTGAAGATAAATTACAGGCATTGGAACAGCTGGTGCTGGAGCAACTAGATGCTTAGCATATTGAAGAATCAACCAGCCCTTGGAATTCTCCTGTGTTTCTTATAAAAAAGAAATCTGGTAAATGGAGAATGGTGACAGATTTAAGAGCTGTCAACAAGATAATTCAACCTATGGGCCCACTACAATCTGGAATTCCTTTGCCTTCTCTATTGCCAAAAGGATGGCCTCTTATAGTTATTGATTTGAAAGTTTGTTTTTTCACTATACCGTTGCAAGAAAAGGATAGAGAAAAATTTGCCTTCACAGTGCTACTTATAATAATTCTCAGCCTAATAGGAGATATCAATGGACTGTCCTCCCACAGGGGATGCTCATTAGTCCTACATTGTGCCAATATTTTGTAAGAAAGCCATTGGAAATAATTTGTAAACAATTCCTCAAGTCCATAATTTATCATTACATGGATGACATCTTGTTATCTGATTCAAATAAAGATACTTTGCCAGGCGGTGGAGGCGCACGCCTTTAATCCCAGCACTTGGGAGGCAGAGGCAGGCGGATCTCTGTGAGTTCGAGACCAGCCTGGTCTAAGAGCTAGTCCCAGGATAGGCTCCAAAACCACAGAGAAACCCTGTCTCGAAAAACCAAAAAAAAAAAAAAAAAAAAAAAGAAACAAAGATACTTTAGAAAGGATGTTTGAAGAAGTAAAGAATGTCTTGCCTAGGTAGGGATTACAAATTGCCCTTGAAAAGTTTCAAAGAGGAAATTTTATTAATTACCTAGGTTACAGAATAGGGTTAGAGAAAATTAAAATGCAAAAGGCACAAATTAAGAGAGACTGATTAAAGACTCTTAATAATTTCCAAACATTGTTAGGAGACATTTCCAATCTACGACCAGCTGTTGGGATAACACCTGATCTAATAGTTCGTTTAAACAAAACCTTAGATGGTGATAAAGATTTGAATAGTCCAAGGAAAATGACAGCTGAAGCAGAAAAGGAACTGACAATGATTGAGGAAAAATTACAGGAGGCACATTGGATAGGGTGAACCCAAATCTTAGCAGCATCCTAGTCATATTGCCTTCCAGAATTTCTCCTACAGGGATTCTAATGCAGAGGGAAGATATTATTTTAGAGTGGATATTTATACCTAATAAACCAAGTTAAAAAATAAAAACTTATGTGGAAAAAGTCTCTGAATTAATTATAAAAGGTAAGCTGAGACTTCGTCAACTAGCAGGTATAGACTCAGCAGAAATTATAGTGCCTTTTACTACTGAAGAAATAAAAAAGTTATGGGAAGACAATGAACCATGCCAAAGAGCTTGTGCTAATTTTTTGGCAAAATTAATAGCAACTATCCCAAAAGTGATAGGACTTAACCTCATAAAGAGAACTTTTTGGATTCTTCCTAGAATTGTATGTGATGCTCCAATAACTGGAGCCCATACGTTCTATACTGATGCAAATAAATCAGGGAAAGCAGGTTACAAGTCAGATGAATTGAGTAAGGTGGAACAAAGCCCTTATAATTCTGTCCAGAAGGCAGAATTATATGCCATTCTTATGGTGCTAAGGGATTTTAAAGAACCTCTTAATATAGTTACAGATTCACAATATGCAGAAAGAGTTATCTTGCATATTGAAACCACTGAATTTATACCAGATGACACAGAGTTGACTTCATTGTTTATCAAGGTACAAGACATAATCAGGAACAGGCTTTGTCCGATGTACATAACACACATCCAGTCCCATACAGGTCTGCCTGGTCCTCTAGCACAAGGTAACGCTGAGATTGATCAATTATTAATTGGAAGCGTGTTGCAGGCCTCAGAATTTCATAAAAAACATCATGTCAATAGTAAAGGCCTAAAGACAGAATTTTCCATTACATGGCAACAAGCTAAGGACATTATAAAGAGATTTCCTACTTGTTCTTTCTATAATCAAACACTGTTGCCTACAGGGAGTAACCCAAAGGGTACTAAGAGAAATGAAATCTGGCAGATGGATGTGTTCCACTTTATGGAATTTGGTAAATTAAAATATGTAGACCACAACATAGAAACATATTCAGGTTTTCAATGGGTTACTGCCCTGAGTTCAGAAAAGGCTGATTCAGTAATCACACATTTATTGGAAGTTATGGCCATCATGGGTATAGCTATACAAATAAATACAGATAATGGTCCAGCATATGTATCTAAGAAAATGAAACACCTTTTTGATTATTATAATATAAAACACATTACAGGTGTACCAAATAATCCTACAGGTCAGGCAGTTATAGAAAGTTCAAATCGTACTATAAAGGATATGCTGAATAAACAGAAAGGGACCGAAAGTATCCCCAGTAATAGATTACATAATGCTTTATTAACCTTGAATTTTCTTAACGCTAAAGAGAAAGGAATGACAGCAGCAGAAAAACACTGGACAATGGAAAAGTCTGCTGAACTAAATCAACTGATTTATTTCAAAGATGTGCTGACCTCTCAATGGAAGCCAGGAGATGTGCTACGTTGGGGAAGGGGTTTTGCTCTTATTTCCACATGAGAAGAAAAATTGTGGATACCATGAAAATTAAGTCTGGGTCACACCTTTTGCTGGAAGGGATGTGGGCTGTTATTTCTCTCTCTGCTTTCCCTTACCTTGTCAGTACATGTACTCATTATTGAAGTCTACTTCTTTGGTATTCCACCATATACACTAAACAACTGAGACACCCAGTCTTGTGGGACTGAATAACTACTAGATCTTGCACTTTCCAGTCACTGACAGCAATTGTTGAAGTGCAGCCTTTAAGTTATTCCAGTAAATTGCCATATGCACACACAATTAGACAGAGAGACAACAGACCGATATATAGATGGAGAGAGAGAGATTTAGTTCTTAAGTTCTGTTACTCTAGAGAACACTGACTAATATACTGTGAATTTTAGTCAATATAATTTTTAAACTTCTCGTTCCCAGCTTTTTTATTTATGCCATAATTACACACCAGAAGCACTTTTACCAAATACTTCAGTATCACATTATATGCATATGAGGAAAATAACCTTTCATGCAGTAACAGTCAAAAGAGTATGGGAAAAATGAAGTGTAATATTGAGTGTCATTACTGATGAAAAATTTATCAAACAGTACGAGCCATTAGATCTATGGCAAGATTTAATCATTTGTTTTGGTCAAGTTGAAGGTTCTTGTTCATTCTATTTATATTTACATTTTATATTGCTGCCATTTATTCAAGTCTATTAAAACTTAAAATTAAGTAAATGGATGCTTGAAAGGAATATACCACTATTAAAGCTTAAACCACAGCAAGGTAAAACCCACTGATATTTTGTATTGGATGTGTTGAATTAACAATCTGAATTTTTTTTCTGAGATAGATTCTACTCATAATTTCTCAAGTCCCTAGCTAGTAAATCATTGTATATTTAACACAAACATTTTAAGATTATTTTAACAGGCTCACTTATTTAAAAGAGTGAAAAGTGCTTAGATAGTATTTCTTCCCTTGAGAATTATGAAGTGGAATCTACAATAAGTGTTAATCAGTTCTCTGTTTTTATTTTAGGTATTGATTTCAACATTCCCAAACAAATGGGTAGACCTTTGTTAAGTTTAAGAAACATTAAAAAGAAAAGGAGTTTGAAAGGTTTGGGGAGGGGAAGTTTTGTTGACCAGGGTCTCGCAAGACACCTTAGCCTGGTTTAAATCTATTGGTGATACTCCTGCATCAACTTGCTATGTACTGAATGAAATCTAAAGTATGAACCACCAAAATCAGCACGAATGATGTTTGTTTAATTTTTTTTTTGAGACAGGGTTTTGCTATGTATACTAACTGGACCTGAAAGGTAAAATCCTCCTGTCCCCATATTCAATGTATTGGGATTATTGGTGGGGAACAATGTGCCCAGCAAAATCTGTCTCATTTGTCAAGCTCTAATTGGTTTTAACGCCCTCAGCCTTGAGCTGGGGAGATCGCTGAGAGGATAAAATCACTCACTGCCAAAAGGATGATCTCGGTTCTATTCCCCATATCCATGGGGATTTGGAGAGGCAAGAGTGAATGTGGCTAATGTGTTGCTTCTCTGTTCTGTCATCTTTACCCAATATCTGACTCTGGGATTTTATTAATACTACTAATTAGGATCACATTTCAACAATCATGTAGAACGTATTACGTTTCTACTTATTTCTAAAGGGCACTACTTGAGTAAGTTTTCATGGTTCTTCTTGTCCAGCCCTTTCTCTGCTGGGACTAGGCATTCTTTAAAGTTGGTCCTTGAACTCAATTTGTACACAATCCATCTTCATTTGGAAGTTTGCATTATAATCCAGAGAAGAAGGAGGGCCTCCATTTACCAGTCCATTTTTTTTCTCACTGACCAGTTAAGGCCCAGACATGAAGCAGTTGCATGACTTTTCAGCACTTGGAAGCAGAAGCGGGATTAGGTGTGCAATGGAATTCTCAATGGCATAGTGTGTCACCAGCCTAAGTTACAGGAGATATTGTTCAAAACATAAGTAAACCAGACTCGATAAAAAATAGAAAGAAATCCTTAATAACCTGGAAACAATGGGGAATAGGAAGAAATAAGAGATTAGAGCAAAGATGCACTTAAAGAAATTCTTAGTTAAAAATTGAAACTCATAGTTTGTTTTAAAAACCATGTAGCTGAAAAAAAAACATATAGGTAGACTTTGAAAAACACAAAACCATTCTCTGGCAGAGGAAATGGCATTAATAAGATATTATTCCACCCTGTCCTTAAATGTAATGTTAGCTGCTGGGACCTGTCATCTGACAAACACAGGTAGAGCCAATGGATACAAACATGACAAACAAGATTGATGTCTGTATATGAGAGCTCCGTTTTGGAATTTTAATATTCATTGGCTCAATTAACCTTCAAACATGGGACACCCAAATCGGGCCTGCCTTCATTACCTGACATGGATCAATACATGTTGGGACATTACAAAATCACTTATCCATGTACAATCATATCTTATTTCATAATGGAGACTTCAAAGCTGTTTGCCTTTAGTGATTCCCCTATAGTATACATAGCTTGTCTATACTATTAAGGTCTGAAGGCCAAAACCATGCTCCACATAAGTCCTTTTTCTGTTACTGAAATGAACAATTGACTCCATGACAAAATTCGAAATTTCACAACTCGGTGGCAACTGAGATCTGTAATCTAAATATTTAGTTAGTTTAATCACCAGGAGAGCCAGGTCAATTCCCTGGAGAGCAATGGCATGGGATCAAGGCTACCTGAGGCAACAAAAGAATTTTTGTCTCAGAAACATTTTTCTACAAGACTGATGTTCTAGAATTAATATGCCTTCCCAGGAATAAATCATTCCACAAACTTAAACATTTAATTAACATAAATTGCTGTAGCAACAGGCTGAATTTACTATTGGTTAATGCTAAAAAGAGGAGCCAGCCTGGAACACATTTTGCATTCCACATTAGCTGTCATCTTGAAGTTTCTTTTGAGTTCAGGACCAAGGTTATACTGTGAACAACATAAAAAGGGACAGAAGTCAGGTGGTGGTAGCACACATCTTTAATCTGAACTCTATGGAGTGAGAGGCAGACAGACCTCTGTGAGTTCAAGGCCAGACTCATCTACAAGAGGTAGTTGCAGGTCAGGCTTCAAAACTACAGAGAAGCCTAGTCTTGAAAAACAAAACAACAAAAAGGAGAGGGAGACGGGAGAAGACATGTCTAAACAAGTAGGCAGATGGAGATTTATAGAGCAAATCTATTGTTCTGATCAGGCAAGATATAAAAGATACATTTAAAAGATATATCAACATACATAGGAAATAGAACACAAATACAAAAATATGGGCAAGTCCTGTCCACATTATAAAAGATTATCTTAAATGAACAGCTATTTTGAGTTCTTCCAACTTCAGAATAAGGCATTTTTTGACACTGAAAATGGTGGTTCAAAGGAAGACCAGACATACTTGTAAGAAGAACCAAGAATAGTTCATGTTAACTAGCCCTGACTACTATCTGTTTCAAGGCTGTGAAATTTACTCTAAAGGATTTCGTTCTTTAAGCTTCATTTTATACGTATGGATGTTTGCCCAAATGTGACTGTGTCAAGACCTGCAGAGGCCAGAAGAGGGAATCAGATCCCTTGAACCTGAGTTACAGGAGGTCTAGCAACCTAACCTCTGCCATCTTCAAAAACAACCATTGCTCTTAATTTCTAAGCTATCTCTCAAGCCACATTTTTATTAAAAATCTATTTTCACACATTTTAATTAAAATATATTACATCTCTTTACCCGTCTTGTGTTGTCTCTCTATCCCTTTCCAAATATTTCTCTTCCAATTCCTTCATTGTTAAGTATGTACTAATAAGTATGGACAAATTTGTGAATAGAATCTGCTGGGTCTATTTCTGTTGGTTGTGTGTTATGCTTTCAGGACTGAACATATTCATTTGAACACACAAATAAGGAGATCAGCCATGTCTGAAGCTAATTCACTCACTTGAAGTAAAGTTTTACTTGTTATTGAGCAACATGATTCTGATCCTTAAGTGTCCTAGGCTGCCTTTGACAGAAAACATTATGAAAACTATGTTAGGGTTATTTATTAATATTTATGTATTTTTAATATAATTAAGAATATGGGGCCGGGCGATGGTGGCACACGCCTTTAATCCCAGCACTCCAGAGGCAGAGGCAGGTGGATCTCTGTGAGTTCGAGACCAGCCTGGTCTACAGAGCTAGTTCCAGGACAGGCCCCAAAGCCACAGAGAAACCCTGTCTCAAAAAACCAAAAAAAAAAAATATGTAAACTTGAAGAAAACCTATTTAAAACATAGAGTCACCCACATATTTTTTCTTCAACATTTGCCATTTGGTGCTCTAAGACCAGAAAAAAATGCACCGGATCTTCAGGACCCACAATTACAGGGAGTTCTGACAAATCTGAGGTGTGTGCTATGAATCAAAGATGGGTACCCCAGAAGACCAGTACTCATGAGACAACTCTCTGGGTCCCACAGATGCCATTACAATGCTGAAGGTGAAGGTGACCCACTCTTCTTTCTGTCTTTTATCACTTGAAAGATAAAGTCACCTCTGGATGGTTGTCAAATGATCCAATGGACAGAATGTGAATGGCATTTGTATATTCCTTCTTATTTTCATTGTTAAGATAGCTCTCTCTATGTGAGTAAAGATAAAAAAGATGGTTGAATTCAGTCTAAGTCCAGCCAAATTTTATTAGGAAAGGTTCCATAATTTGAAGTAGGCTTTCTTCTGGGACTTTTTGAGACAGATATGTCAACATAAATATGGATGACAGGAACTTATTATGAGGAATAAGATAGCCTCTACCCCTCAAACTCACTGAGATTGGCCCCACACACACTCCTGTGTACATTGATTACAGCCTTACACCTCTAATTCCAGCTGAAATATGTATTTTAAAGGACATATCATTGAATGAGAGAAAAATGAATAAAATAAGCTTTAAAGGGTAGAATGATTGTTTTGATGTCAATATTTAGTCTAAGAGTGAGTTAATGAGCCTAAGGTATGGCACAAACATTCATAAGTTTTATTAATCTTCTGGATCAATTGTTTATGAAGTGGCTGTTGTGTATTTGGGAGTTATTGGTGGGGCAGAAATATCCACCTAAAAAGGCATCCAATGACATGATAGGATAAAAGTGGAGATTATTGAATCTTCTCTACAAATAATAAAGGGGGACATATATATTATGAGATAAAGGGTGTATTGTTAAATCTCCTTTTAAAATGCAACTACTTATTTCAAATATTTTACATTGATATGGATCTTTGCATTTGATACAAATTTGACATTATTTTTGTCCAAACATACTGTCTATACATTTATATTCTTGTTCAAGATATTGTACCTAATACAACTTACTTAACAATGTAATGAAAATATCTAGTCCTTGAAAGATATTATTATCAACTAATTAGGATATAAAGTACTGCATGTTAGTAGTTTGTCATTTATTACAATTGAAATTATACTCAAGTTAGCTATTTATGAAGTTACAAAGAATTTTATTAGCTGATTCAAATGTAGATACTTTAGAGAAAATGTTTGATGAAGTGAAGAAAATTTTATATCTTTGGTTATTACAATTAGTACTGAAAATATACAAAGAGATTCTATTAACTATTTAGGACATAAAATACACCTATAAAAATTTGATGCCAAAAGTTACAAATTAGGAGAGATCAACTGTGGGCTTCTAATGACTTTTAAAAATTCCTGGAAGTTATTGCCGACATATATTTTGGATTAATCCTGTAGCATTTATAATCAAAAGTCTTTTAGCGGCTGTTGCTCCTTCCTCAGCATTCCAACAATTCAAAGACAACAAAATAACATACAGTATTCAGACTCTCTGTGTATTTTTCATCTTTATTTGTGGTTTTATTTTAAACTCTATTTTTACTTTTTCTTTTTAATTTTTTTGACAAAGGGTTTCTCTGTATATATCTGGCTGTCATAGATCTCATTCTGTAGACCAGGTTGTTCTTGAATCAGGTCTGCTTGTCTCTGCCACCCAGTATTGGATATGAAGCCATGTGTCCCCACAAGGGATATGGAAGCAGAGAGAGAAATAAGAGAATCATCACCTTTCACGATAGCCACAAACAGCATAAAATATCTTGGGGTAACTCTAACCAAGGAAGTGAAAGATCTATTTGACAAAAACTTTAAGGCATTGGAGAAAGAAACTGAAGAGGATACCAGAAAATGGAAGGATCTCCCTTGCTCTTGGATTGGGAGAATCAACATAGTAAAAATGGCAATTCTACCAAGGGCAATTTATAGATTCAATGCAATCCCCATTAAAATCCCATCAAAATTCTTCACAGATCTTGAGAGGACAATAATCAACTTTATATGGAGAAACAAAAAACCCAGGATAGCCAAAACAATCTTATACAATAAAGGAACTTCTGGAGGCATTACCATCCCTGACTTCAAACTCTATTACAGAGCTACAGTAATGAAAACAGTGTGGTACTGGCATAAAAACAGAGCAGTCGACCAATGGAATCGTATAGAAGACCCGGATTTTAACCCACAAACCTATGAACAACTGATTTTCGATAAAGGAGCTAAAAGTATACAATGGAAGAAAGAAAGCATCTTCAACAAATGGTGCTGGCACAATTGGATGTCAACCTGTAGAAGAATGAAAATAGACCCATATCTATCACCATGCACAAAACTCAAGTCCAAATGGATCAAAGACCTCAATATCAATCTGAACACACTGAACCTGATAGAAGAGAAAATGGGAAGTACCCTACAACATATGGGCACAGGAGATCGCTTCCTATGTATAACCCCAGCAGAACAGACATTAAGGGCAACATTGAATAAATGGGACCTCCTGAAACTGAGAAGCTTCTGTAAAGCAAAGGACACTGTCATTAAGACAAAAAGGCAGCCTACTGACTGGGAGAAGATCTTCACCAACCCCGCAACAGACAAAGGTCTGATCTCCAAAATATATAAAGAACTCAAGAAACTAGACTTTAAAAGGATAATTAACCCAATTAAAAAATGGGGCACTGAACTGAACAGAGAATTCTCAACAGAAGAAGTTAAAATGGCCAAAAGATACTTAAGGTCATGCTCAACCTCCTTAGCGATCAGAGAAATGCAAATCAAAACAACTTTGAGATATCATCTTACACCTGTCAGAATGGCTAAAATCAAAAACACCAAGGATAGCCTTTGCTGGAGAGGTTGTGGAGAAAGGGGTACCCTCATCCATTGCTGGTGGGACTGCAAACTTGTGCAACCACTTTGGAAATCAGTGTGGCGGTTTCTCAGAAAAATTGGGATCAACCTACCCCTGGACCCAGCAATACCACTCTTGAGAATATACCCAAGAGATGCCCTATCATATGACAAAAGCATATGTCCAACTATGTTCATAGCAGCATTATTTGTAATAGCCAGAACCTGGAAGCAACCTAGATGCCCTTCAATGGAAGAATGGATGAAGAAAGTGTGGAATATATACACATTAGAGTACTACTCTGCGGTAAAAAACAATGACTTCTCGAATTTTGCATGCAAATGGATGGAAATAGAAAATACGATCCTGAGTGAGGTAACCCAGACCCAAAAAGAAGAACATGGGATGTACTCACGCATAATTGGTTTCTAGCCATGGATAGGGGCCACTGAGTCTATAATTTGTGATCCTAAAGAAGCTAAACAAGAGGGTAAACCCAAGGAAAAACATATAGATATCCTCCCAGCTATGGGAAATAAACATGATTGATGGGCAAAAAATTGGAATCTTGGGGGTGGGGTGGGATGGGGATGAGGGGTGATGTGGAGAGAAAAGTGTGAAGGAGAAGATGAGGGGAACTGGGGGAATCGGGGTGATTGGGGATAAAGGAAGTTTGGATAGGGGAGCAGGGAAACTCATACCTTAGGTAAGGGAGCCACCTAAGGGTTGGCAAGAGACTTGAACTTGGAATGGCTACAGATGCCCAGGGCAATGTCCCCAGTTAGTTCATTGGGGCACCTGAGGATAGGGAACCTGAAATGAACCTATCCTATAATCATACTGATGAATATCTTGCATATCGCCATAGAACCTTCATCTAGCGATGGATGGAGATAGAGCCAGAGACCCACACTGGAGCACCGGACTGAGCTCCCAAGGTTAT
Organism: Chionomys nivalis; assembly: GCF_950005125.1. NCBI lineage: Eukaryota > Metazoa > Chordata > Mammalia > Rodentia > Cricetidae > Chionomys > Chionomys nivalis. The sequence continues at coordinate 15,947,508 of NC_080111.1, read as the reverse complement.
AATGAGGAGCAGAAGGAGAGAGAACATGAACAAGGAAGTCAGGACCATGAGGGGTGCACCCAACCACTGAGACAGTGGGGCCGATCTATTGGGAGCTCACCAAGGCCAGCTGGACTGCTACTGAAAAAACATGGGATAAAACGGGACTCTCTGAATGTGGCGGACAATGAGAGATGATGAGAGGCCAAGGAGAATGGCACAGGAACTTTCATCTGGCGATAGATCGAGAGAGAGACAGAGACCCAATTTGGAGGAACGGTCTGAGCTCTTAAGGTCCAAATGAGGAGCAGAAGGAGGGAGAACATGAGCAAGGAAATCAGGACCACGAGGCGTGCACCCACCCTCTGAGACAGTGGAACTGATCTATTGGGAGCTCTCCAAGGCCAGCTGGACTGGGACTGAATAAGCATGGGTTGAAACTGGACTCTCTGAACATGGCGGACAACTAAGGCTGATGAGAAGCCAAGGACAATGGCACTAGGTTTCAATCCTAATACATGAACTGGCTTTGTGGGAGCTTAGCCTGTTTGGATGCTCACCTTCCTGGGCCTGGATGGAAGTGGGAGGACCTTGGTCTTCCTGTAGGGCAGGGAATTTGGACTGCTCTTCAGTATCGAGAGGGAGGGGGAATGGACTGGGGGGAGGAGAAGAGGAGTGGGGATGGGGGAGGGGAGTGGGGGGAGGGGGCAATATGTGGGAGGAGGGTGAGGGAAATGGGAAACGGGGAGCAGTTGGAAATTCTAATTAAAAAAGAATAAAAAAAAATTGCTTCCCTCAACTGCCAACTGAGATGAACCTAGCAGACAGATTATCCCATAAAAGACCCGAATAACAGCACCCCTATTCAGCAGAAAGCAGTTTGGAGAGAAATAACTACGTCCATATTCCCAAATATTGTATATAAATGTTCTTTTACATTTAAAGGGGAAGATGATATAGATGTGAATAATTTGCATTGCTATAGATTTTAAGGTCAATTTTCTTATATGTATATGTATTTCTGATATTGATTAAGGTATTGTGATTGTGTAGTTCACTGAAAAATGTAATGTATATAGGTTGTTAATGGATAATTATCAATAATAGTCAAGTTTGTAGTCATGTTAGATTTTCTAGATGTGCATGCATATATTTCAGATAGGCATTCATCATATCTTTCAAAGGCTAGAGAATATGGTATTTTAAATGTTTTAACAACTTGTAGACCAGGCTGGTCTCAAACTCACAGAGATCCACCTGCTTCTGTCTCCCGAATAATGGATTAAAGTTGTGCGCCACCACTGCCCGGCAATAATGGGTTATGTTCTTTGCGTTTTTTTTTTTTTTTTTTTTTAATTTTTCGAGACAGGGTTTCTCCGTAGCTTTTTTTGGTTCCTGTCTTGGAACTAGCTCTTCTAGACCAGGCTGGACTCAAACTCACAGAGATCTGCCTGCTTCTCCCTCCCAATTGCTGGGATTAAAGGTGTGCGCCACCACCGCCTGGCTAGAAAGATTTATTTATTTATTTATTCAGCATACAATGCTGGCAAGGAATGCATCAGGTTTCATTACAGATGGTTGTGAGCAACCATGTGGTTGCTGGGAATTGAACTCGGGACCTCTGGATGAGCAGCCAGTGCTCTTACCCTCTGAGCCATCTCTCCATCCCTTTCTCATTGCATTGTTATTTGCATCTATTTAAAAATGTTGAAGTGTGTTTGTGTGAATACATCTGTGCCATGATGTGTATGTAGCACTGACAGGAACACTAACAGGGGTCTATGATCTACTTCCACTTTGTGAGTTCTAGTGATGATACCTAGGGAACCATTTGGCTGCAAGTGACCTCAATGGCACTTCTTTGTATTTCAAAATTATTCACCAATAAGCTCATATAGAAGTGTGCACATGAGTCAGGCGTTGGTGGCACACGCCTTTAATCCCAGCACTCGGGAGGAAGAGGCAGGCGGATCTCTGTGAGTTCGAGACCAGCCTGGTCTACAAAGGGAGTTCCAGGACAGGCTCCAAAGCTACAGAGAAACCCTGGCTTGAAAAACCAAAAAAAAAAAAAAAAAAAAAAAAAGAAGTGTGCACATGGAACCACCCAAGTGAAAATATGGGAAACAACGAACAACTGTAGAAGTCTTATCAGTAACCCAGAGATAGAACTCAGGTTCTCAGAATTAGCAGCAATGAACATTACTAAAAGAGGCAATTCTCTGAAGAATTCAATTCTTATGTTTAAGAAGTGTTATAAATAAATATTTAGCCCTCAGAATGAACAAATTAGATATGTATGATGCTGTAAATATTTTTCTATGCAAAGAAGATTTATTATTATTCAAGATGTCCTGGTTCCTTATACTTGTGAATGAATTTACATTTATAATCTGAAAAAAGACAATAATTTCCTGATGTACTATTTCTTCAAATCAAATTTGATCATCACAGATATAGGTCTGTGGGAAGAAGCTGTTATATACTAGGCAAGAAACCTAACCTTAATCCCGGTATAACATCAAGTCGTGGTATGAGATACACAACTGATTGCTGATTATCTTACTTTATTGTATTAATATCACATAAATGAAAATATTTTTTGAATACATACATGAGGTATTTAATGTTTCTTATAATTACATTTTTTCAGTCATTTTAACATTAACATTGTTAAATGTTGGGAAAACAGAACACATTGGGAGTTCATCATCTACCCTTGAACTTGTGCTCAGGTGGCAGACATATGAGCATCATGAGTTCAAATGTATCTCTGAATCATTACTGACATCCAAGCCAGGATGAATAACAAACAACAAAACAACAAGGGATTTTGTGAAAAGATGAAAATCAAAACCACGAACAACAACTGACTACCCTTTCACTGACACCCTTACTTGAAAAGTATGATCAGACATGTTCTAATATTTTAATAACCAAGGGGACACCTCAATGATGGGAAGGACATTCTATATATTACATTAGAAAAATACCTATTACTAGGTAAAGGCACAATAGAAGTTGAACAAAGCTATAGAAGGAATAAAATGACTACAAAATAAATTTTAGTAAATGGAGTTGCCACAATATAAAAAAACACTTTAGTACCTAACTCAAATGTCTCAAAATAAAACCAAAATGCAATGATTACCAGCATCAATCTTGAGTGAACGTGTTACATAATTTACTTCCTCCAAGACTATGATGAAAAATAATGTTTCTTCAAGCTGAAGACAACTTTGATGTCTAAAATCATTAAAAAATTGTTTTCATGAATAGGGCTTTCTGCTTTATGAGTTTGTTCCTATTTCCAAAATTCAATGAGATATAAATAGACATTAAAATATTTATAGCACTAGAGTCATGGCTAGGTGACTAAGAAATCTTCATTCCAAGGACTCAGGTCAGATTTTTAACAGCTATCTGTAATTTCTGCTACAAGAAGATCTAAGGTGTTTAACTTTTCCAGGATACAGAATGCACATTTACATTCCCTCCACCATACACACATCACATCAGTACAATAAAAGCAATTTTTAAACAATTTTTCATGAAAATTTTTCTCCTGTAAGCATTTATTTATGTAAAAAGTGAAACAAGGCATCTTACAGCTCACTTACAGAGTTTTTCTTCATGAAGAATTGGTTCATGTAAAGAGAAAGCAAATGTAAACTTGAAGTAAGAGAAAATAATATTTTTAAATTGATGGTATCATTTGGGAAGATTTAGGCTATGAGAATTTACATCCATACACCAGTTCCAGTTCCAACACTCTGCTTCATGTGGCTGATTACAGCTGTGAATTCTTAAGTTCCAGCTTCAGTGTCATGTCTGACACTTTTTGTCATGACTCTTTCATGGTGATCCTGTTATCCTCTAGAACCATGGTCTGAATAAGATGCTTTCATATTGTGAAATAGACATCTTATCACAACCAAAAAAAGAGGCAGTACACATCCATAAATATTTACACCTGAATTACATATTCCATGCAGTTGAAGAGAGTATAAAGTCTAAAAGGGTTACATTATTCAAATTCATCTTGCAAGAGTTAAAATTCTGGAAGGAAGGATACGCTAACTACCAAAAGTTAGGCAATACCAACAGTTCTGAAAGAAGTTTACTCCACTAGATGTAGCAATTCTGTTCCTCTCTGAGAGACAGTCATTACAGCTGGGCTCTGCTCCATTCTTCCATGAAAGCTTCCTAGCAGAGATGTCAGTTTCTGATCTGCTCTGCTCTCCTAAGGGAGTCTCCCATAAGAGGTGTACATTGCTTCTGTGCTCTTCTCGGCTAAGTGAGTTTCCAAACAGTTATGTCAACAGTTCAACTCCAATAGGGATTTCCTGATCCATTCCAGTGAAAGAAGGTGTTCATATAAATCTTAGTCAAGAGACTTATTTGGGAGGGAAGAATACAGAGTGTGACTTCTTCTGCAAGGCTGGAAAGGGGCAGCTGCCAACTGAAGGAGCATATGACTCATATAGGGCTTCTAAATATCTAAGGATATTTAGAAGGTGGGAATTAGTGAGATTTAAATGCCTGGGTTTGAACAAGCTCAGCGATGGGCTGGATTTTGTGCTCTGGGATTGGTTGGTTTTGAGCGCAGAGAGACAAGGGTAGATTGCATTTCTTTAGCTCTGGTTTGAGAGTCAAAGCAGATTTCTTTCACTGTCTGTTTTTGAAGTTTGACTGTGTTTTTAGGGTGATGTTGTATCTTTCACTAGTTCTGGATTTAAGGGCAAAATGTTTTCCTTTGTATCACATTTCAGTACCAGGTTGTGATTCTTATCATGGTTCTATCTCCTTCCCATAAGACTTCATAAAATCACAGATTAGGTTTTGTCCATCAGTTTCCTGGTGCAAATAAAATAAAAGCTGGTATCCTAATGCTTGAACAGATTGTTGACACTATCATTTTTCACAGAATAAACACTGTTGGTTAATAGACTGTAAGTGTAATGCCTTCAGGTACCTAAGAACTATCAGACTGATTACATGCAAAAAGTTTTACTCGTGTGAAAACTGCAAAACTTATACCACACTAAGTTTATTTTTTCATTACAGTATAATTATTCTCATGTTTTTGAAGACTACACTCCTTAAGTTTATATTTTCTCTCCAGAATGATTTGTTACATATATTTGGAGATTATTGTGACAAAGGATTTGCCCAACAAATTCCATTCACAAGTTTCTGTCCAATCTGTGTTCTTTTCTTAATTTGAAGATGAATAAGACAGGAAAAGACTTTTCCAAACTCATTTCACACATACTGTTTCACACATGTGTGTGTTCTTTGATGCCTTTGAAGAGCACTGTGTTGAACAAAGGCCTTACCACACTGATTACATTCATAGGGTTTCTCTCAAGTATGGGATCTTTTATGTGTTTGAAGATTACCATGTTGAGAAAAGGCCTTACCTCACTGATTACGTTCATAGGGTTTCTCGCCAGTATGGGATCTTTGATGCCTTTGAAGATGACAGTGTTGAACAAAGGACTTACCACACTGATTACATTCATAGGGTTTCTCTCCAGTGTGTGTTCTTTTATGCGTTTGAAGATTGCTGTGATCTACAAAGGCCTTACCACACTGATTACACTCATAGGGTTTCTCTCCAGTATGTGTCCTTTTATGCCTTTGAAGTTGACTATGATGTGCAAAGGCCTTACCACACTGATTACATTCATAAGGTTTCTCTCCAGTGTGTGTTCTTTTATGCGTTTGAAGATTACTGTAATGTGCAAAGGCCTTACCACACTGATGACATTCATAGGGTTTCTCTCCAGTATGTGATCTTTTATGCCTTTGAAGAGCACTGTTTTCAACAAAGGCCTTTCCACACTGATTACATTCATAGGGTTTTTCCCCAGTATGTGTTCTTTTATGTATTTGAAGATTACTGGGTCGAGCAAAGGCCTTACTGCACCGATTACATTCATAGGGTTTCTCTCCAGTATGGGATCTTTTATGGATTTGAAGATTAATGTGTCGAGCAAATGACTTACCGCACTGATTACATTCATAGGGTTTCTCTCCAGTATGTGTTCTTTCATGCATTTGAAGACCACTGTGTTGAGCAAAGGCCTTACCACACTGACTACATTCATAGGGTTTCTCTCCAGTATGTATTCTTTCATGTATTCGAAGAGCACTGTAGTGAGCAAAGGCCTTACCACACTGACTACATGCATAGGGTTTCTCTCCAGTATGTGTTCTTTTATGCTTTTGAAGAGTACTGTTTTCAGCAAAGGCCTTACCACAGTGATTATATTCATAGGGTTTCTCTCCAGTATTTGATCTTTTTTGCAATTGAAGGATATGGGGCCCTCCAAAGGCCTTACCACACTGATTACATTCGTAGGGTTTCTCTCCAGTATTTGTTCTTTTATGCAATTGAAGGGTATGAGGCCCTTCAAAGGCCTTACCACACTGATTACATGCATAAGGTTTCTCTCCAGAATGTGTTATTTTATGCAATCGAATATTACGAGGCTGTGCAAAGGCTTTACCACACTGATTACATTCACAGGGTTTCTCTTCAGTGTGTGTCCTTTTGTGCATTTGAAGAGAATTGTGATGAGCAAAGGCTTTATGACACTGATTAGATTCATAGGATTTCTTACTATCATGTGTTTTTTTATTCCTTTGAAGATGACTGTCATATGCCAAGGCTTTATCACATTGAGGTGGCACTGAATGTTTCTTTCCAGAATTATTTCTTTCAATCCTGCAAACATAATTGGAACATATAAAAGCCTTACCACATTCAATACTGAATTTAACCTACATATCTCTATGTATTACTTTTATAATTTAGTCCAATTGTAAATAGAAATCAGATATTAAGGTTTTATAACTGTGTTTATACTCATACTTTCTTCTTTAATTAAGGGTTGTTTTGCATTTTTGAAGACACCTGTCATGGTAAATTCCTTTATTACATGGTTTACCTTCTCATCTTTACAGAAACATTTTTCTATTTGACATATTTCTCATATTTGAAGAGAACTGGATAATCTCAGAACAACTTTTTTACATTCATAAACTGTCCTATACTATGAATCATACTACATTTGCTAACTGAACTAGGACAATCAGAAGTATTTGCACAATTCTAGAACTCATGTGGCTTCTCTGCACTCTGAGTTTGTTTATGTATTAACAGTGATAAGTGAAAACCAATTTTTTATATAGTTGAATCAATTTCAGCAAGGGTACTCAACATGGGGACTAATGCTTACCTTCTAATTGTTTTTAGAGAGAGGTATGCTGCATTTTCCCATATTCCTATGCTCATAGGCTTGTATCAAGAGTAATATGTGGTATACCCAGTAAAGGAAGAATCACAAACAAAAAATTTCCACACTGAATTATCACGGTGTGACTTTCTATTTCTCGTAGATGTGTGGTAGAGGTATTAAAGTTTCTTCACAATAACTGCCACTTAACACTAACTGCTTCTGTCACCAATCTTAATATAGTAATAAGTACATGAGTAATACAAGATTTACGATGCACTCTCAGTTTAGTAAAAAGTCTTGCAGATATACTTATCATCACTTCAATGTGTACACATTTTGTATTATGAGTAGCAAGAAATAAATTGATTGGCAGATCTACAGCATAGCTTTCATGGTTCTGTGATTCAAATGGTGATGTCTGTTTAGCCATTTCTCACTTGTCTTTTTAATTAAAAGAATGCCTTGAAAATGCAATTCACCTACATGAAATTTCATAAGGATTTTTCAGAAGTTAATAATCATAAATGCACTTAAAGCTGTGCTTATTCACACTGTTGCCTTTAATCTTCTAGGACGCATTATCATTTCATCAGAGGCTCATTATTTTCAGCATGCACAAGAAAATTACCTTTCATGTCTTCTAGAACGTTGACAATGTTCTTTACTATTATGTTCTTCCCAAATGTATCCTAAAATGTAGTACCAGAAAATGTATGTTATAATATTGAATACTGTGAAACATTTAAGCAGCTATTTTAAGTAAACTTTAGAACCATGCCTGCTTTATTCACCTCATTCTTCTTCTCCTCTCTAAATCAAGTTATTGAAGAATATCATTAACCAGAAAAAAGTTGTCCCTTTATTTTGAAACATGAAGGAAATTCATTTTTACCTATAGTAATGAGGTTCCTATAGGTCTCCAGCATCACATCTTTGTAGAGATTCTTCTGGGAAGGATCCAGCAAATTCCACTCTTCCTCAGTGAAGTTGATATGCACATCATCATAGGTCACTGCCTTCTAAAATATGTCATATGTGATAGTGACATGATAGCGACAACATTGTAAATGTATACTTCTTTGATAGTATAGTCATATAATTCTGGTGTTCCCTAATCATATTACAAGACATAGACAGTCATTTTACAAGGAAATTGAATAGGAGAGTCTTCTCTGTCATTTCTGTACTCTTTGAATGAGATATCACCTTACAAGAGAAATATCTATTACCAGAGAGAAACAAGGAAACAGATCAACAGTTCATAGCACAAATGAGAAATTTTTATGAAGATTAACTAACTACAAATAGAAAAATAAGTTGGACAAACTGGGTGTATTGACTCATGCCTTTAAGATCAGAACTTCAAAAGCAGAGGCAGGTATATTTTTCTCTGAGTTAAATGCCAGACATGTCTATGCAATGAGGCCCAGGACAGGTGGAAGTACATAGTAAGACCTTATCATCCAAGAAGTGGTGATGCATGCCTTTAATCCCAGCAATCAGGAGGCAGAGGCAGGTGGGTCTCTCTGAGTTTGAGGCCAGTCTGTTCTATAAGAGCTAGTTCCAGTACAGGCTCCAAAGCTACAGAGAAACCCTGTCTCAAAATCAAATAAACAATAAATAACAACAAATAAATAGAAAGGCACTGTCTCCATTGCAAAAATCAGTGAATCAAGCAAGAAGAATAGAAGAATTCAGAGGTTTTTACTGAAGTTCCTACAAAGAAGTATGCATTCACTCCACTTCTCTATTTATCTTCCGAACATCCGAAGTGCCCTATTTAAACTGTAATACCAATAACTTTTTACAAACAGAGCTTTATGTTTAAAACAGTTACAAATGGACAGATGAAAATATTAGCAATATATATCTTGGGCATAAATAATAAACCCAGGCTGGGAGAGAGATGACTGAGTAGTACCTAGCTTTTGATGGTCTTGAATAGATGTGGCAGAATTGCCAGTACTTATTTGGGAATCATAACTATCCATTATCCCAAGTTCACAAATTCTGAGATCCTTTGATCATGTTGAGGACCAGGTACCCATGTGGTGCATAGTCATGCCAATACATAAAATAGTTATATTAATTTTAAAAATGTAAAGTAAGCATAACAAGCAGGAAGAAGTTCATGTACCTACAATTCAATGACTCCGAATGCTTAGGCAGTACTAAAGTCATGCCTGCTGAAAGTCTTCCAGACCCCAAAATGGGGAAACATTCTACTTCTATTATAGGTCACCTCAAACCCAGAAACCTGACAAGAGCACAGCATGATCAACAACAGACAGAACAATATGTCACTACCATATTCACACTCTCCTACTACAGCACACCCTGAGTATACCAACACAGCCAAAGTACAATTAAGTTAGATCAACTATGAAGATGTTATATGTCCTTATGAAGGAAGTGAATGAATTCTTTAAAATAAGCAAGGGAAAGATAAATGAAATCTTGGAGAATAATAATAAACCCCTTAAAGAAAGCCAAACAAGCAAACAGTTGACAGAAATGAATAGATCAGTTCAAACTGAAAATTGAAATAGAAGCAAGTAAAAAAAAAAAAGCAAGCCGAAGGAATTCTGGAGATAAAAAACTAGATAAATGAAAAGGAAAAAACTGGCAAATTAAGGTGAAGTCTATCCTATCTGTTGCTTCTATTCTGAACTGAGGTAGAAACCACTCTCCACATGCAAATCCTTTTCCTTTTCCTTTACCTGCAATGGATATTCAGTTTCATAACTCAAATTTATAACTTTGAAACTGGTGGTAGAATCATTTAAGATTATAAAGGTGTTATGTAGGACAAGTCCTACAGAGAAACACTGTTTCAAAAAATTTTAATAAAAGGAGTAAAAGAAGAATAGCATCTTGGATACTTCCAGAGGGGAAATGGGAGAATTATAAGAAGTCAATAAACAATATCATATGAATTTGGGAGGAGGTCAGACAATTCTACTCAATTGGAACAAGGTTATCTGAAGAACTTTACTAAGAGCACACTGGCCTGGGGACTGATAACCATAGCTCCATATGCTGAAATGGTTGGGTTCTTAGGACCCAAAGGAACCCCTCCACAAAGGCCTTGGCACCAGACCATTACCAACTCTCCAAAGCATATTTCTGGTTTTAGAGAAGGAGCTCCATTTTATTATCACTACATCAGGTCTCCAGGAAATTCATAAGGATTAGCCCCCAAGCTGTTACTAGATCTCCTAGGAATGTCCCTGATCCTTGCCTGAGGGAATAAATAAAACCCTTGATTGATCAGGTAACTCCTCTGCCCAACAATGTTTTGCATTTCAAATATTTGTCTCCTGGTGTCCTATTGCCCATCTGGAAGAACTGTGCTTTTCTAAAGAAGAAAACTGGAACTTTGAGCCACATCAGGCCTTGAGGTTGTTTAGGAACCTGTAATGCCTCCTTGAAAAGCTTGCTAGAGGTTTTTTCTTATATGAGGATGTGCTTGATGTCTGGTTTTAAATCAATGGTGGCTTCTCTGTAGTAGTTTGGAGTTAAATATCTGGACAATCCAGTTGAACAAAGTGTGCCCTAGCATCCTAAATTCTAACAGCCCTGATTAAAATAAATTTATTGGCAGATGGCGCTCCAGCGTCGATCCCGGGAGCATCCTGGCTGCCCTGTGCAAGCAAGGTGGGGGGAGCACGCGCAGGGGTGCGCTCAGTGGCGCGCATGTGTGTGTGTGTGGGGGGGGCTGCTGGGCTTCCCCGAGCCAGTAGGGAGCTGCTCTGCTCCAGGTGGCAGGCCACGGGAGCAAGGGAGCAGACATGGATTTCGACTGGTAGCAGCACTATTTCTACGACTATGACTGCGGGGAGGAGTTCTACCACTCCATGGTGCCCAGCGAGGACATCTGGAAGAAATTTGAGCTGGTGCCGTGGCCCCCATGTCGCCACCCTGAGGCTCAGGTCCTGGCGTTGGGGACCCAGCCTCTGGGATTAGTCCCGGGGAGCCTTGGCCAGGAGGGGGTGCTTGGGTTGAGGTGGAATCTCAGGGCCATTTGAAAGCTTGGGGCAGGAATTATGCTTCGATCATCCCCCGTGACTGCATGTGGAGCGGCTTCTCTGCCCAGAAAGCCCTGAACGGCTGGAGAGAGTAGTGAGCAACCGACTCACCCCAGGCGTGCCCCGGCGGAACTTGCCCAAAGCGCCCACCACCCCGAACTGCACTCCCAGCCTGGAAGCCAGTAGTAACCCGGCGCCTGCCACCACGTGTCAGCTGGGCAAACCCAAGACTCAGGCCTGCTCCGGGTCGAAGAGCCCCAGCGACTCCGAGGGCGAAGAAATCGACATGTTAACGGTGGAGAAGAGGCGATCTCCGGACATCCGATAGCCAGTCAGCATCACGGTGAGAGCAGACCCCCTGGACCCCTGCATGAAACATTTCCACATCTCTATCCACCAACATCAGCATAACTATGCTGCCCGCTTTCCTCCAGAAAGTTGCTCTCAGGAGGGGGCTCCAGAGAGGGGTCCCCAGGAACCAGAGGCTCCAGAGATGGAAGCTCCCAAGGGGAAAGGGGAGGAAGAGGAGGAGGAAGAGATTGTGAGCCCCCCCACCTGTAGAAAGCGAGACTCCCTAGTCCTGCCACCTAAAACCTGTCAGTTCTGACACTGAGGACATGACCAAGAGGAAGAACCATAACTTCTTAGAACGAAAAAGGAGGAATGACCTCTGTTCACGGTTCCTGGCCCTGAGGGACCAGGTGCCCACCCTGGCCAGCTGCTCTAAGGCCCCCAAAGTCGTGATCCTAAGCAAGGCCTTAGAGTACTTGCAAGCTCTGGTGGGGTCTGAAAAGAAGATGGCTACAGAGAAAAGGCAGCTCCGGTGTCGGCAGCAGCAGCTGCAGAAAAGAATCGCGTACCTCAGTGACTACTAACCCACCAAAAAGCCTGACTTCTCTGTCACACACATGCATTCACGTACGCACACGTTTATTTTCTATCTTCTCTCTCCCTTTTAGTAATTTGCACATTTTGGTTACAGCGGGGCAGGCTGGACAGTCGATCCCAGAATGCATTGCAGCCAGTGCATACACAATAAGGGCTTGCATTCTTGGAAACCTTGAAACCCAACTCGCCCTCTTACCTGACTCATGGGAGTGCTGTCTTCTCTGGCACCTTTGGCTTCTCAGCTGGCGGCTGACTGAGGAGACTCGGGGTCTGCCTAGCTCACTGGCTTTGGAGGAAAGGCCGATGGATGCTATGCAACAGGTGGTGGACGATGCCAGGGGCTGCAGCCTGCGTGAAATCTCACTGTGTTAGAGCTTTAGGCTAGGAAAGGATGCAGCTCCCATTGGTGTCTCTGGGGATGACACAAGGACACCTGGGCCTGGATACTGTCCCTGAGGCCCTGTTTTCCAGGACACAAGAGAGCTGTCCTGGGTGAAGACAAGCTTGCAGTCTTGATCAGCATGGACCATTACCTCACTGTCAGACACTTTACAGTAGCTGAGGAGTGGAAACCTTTAAGATACTTTAGGACATTAGGCCACACCCTTCCCTCTACTCTCAATGGTATGACTTTGAAAACATTTAAAGGGCTTGGCCTATAGATTCTTTGTCTCAGAGCTCTCTGAGCCTTCTCAGAGAGAGACCTGCCTATCTTTACAAGGTATTTTGTTTGTTTGTTTGTTTGTTTCTGCCTCTGTTATGCAATTGGCACCACAGCACCCTTTCACACAGATCAGAAATATTTCTGCAGGACGTGGGAAAATGACTCATGGGAAAGCCTTGGCATCCTGGCTCATGAACATCTTCCTTGCCTGGGTGTTTTCTGCAGTGCCATTTGACGCCCAGCTTGGAACCTTCTCTCAAGGCAGACACAAAGAACCCAGGAGGAAGTGCCTGACCACTTCCTCTTTCCCTCCAGCCTCTCAAATCAGTTCTTGATTTTTGTCGAAATTTTGCAGGAACAGTGTAAACCTGTCCTTCTGAAGTAACTTCAAGGAGTTTGCTGACTCTGAAGCCACCATCCTTGTTCTCTGGGTCACCTCCTTCTCCCCGAATCTGGGCCTGATACTCTGGGGGGAGCTGCTGAGATTCATTGGGTGCCCCAGAAGGTACAGGTGGGTTGTCAAGGTGACCTAGGAGCAGAGCTCAGCCAACTCCTACAGGTTTTGCTCCAGCTGTGTTCTGCAGCACCAGGTGGAATCTAGGTTCAGCCCTCAATAGGGAAAGTGACCCAAGCTAGCGGTGGTCATGTGGGCGAACTAGGGAGATCCTAAACTTTGCCTGACGAAGAGTCAACCTTTTCGGAACTCTGCCCAGAAAGGCCAATTCCTTCCTGCTGGCCCTGCGTTTGGAAGTAGGGGAACAGTGTGGGGGGCGGACAGATGGTAAATACTACCTGTGCCTCTCAAAGACCAGTTGCCACTTCCAGATCTGCCCATCAAGATGGCTTGGCATTGCTTCCTGGCCTCAGAGAAAGCTTTGGAAGTAGCCGTTCTGCCTGCTGGGACAGGACTTTCAGGCACCAAGGGGCTCCTGGGACTCTGCTGGAAGGGTAAGTGGGAAGCAGGCTACTGAAGACTCATTTGAACAGCTTGTTTTCTATAAGCTGCTGCTGGGTTACGTGCTTCGCAAGTTTTTTTTTAATACTGTATTTTTGTATGCTTTTTGCAAAGTGGTGTTAACTGTTTTTGTACAAAAAGAAACACAAAAAAATAAAATACATTTATCTTCTGGGTGATTTAGAGGCAGTCCTCTCTCAGCTAATTCTACTCTGTGAGACTGAACTATTTCCAAGGCATCGGCAAATCCTTTATATCAGCAATTCAACTCTTCTACGTGGCAGCTTAGAAGTGCAGCGCTACCCAACAGGTGAGCTGCCTTGAGACCGTCCACATAGTTAAACACAAATGGAGATTGTATGTAAAGTTAAATGCAAAGTGCTCAATTTTGAAAAGATACTGGAGAAACTAGGCCTCTCGAATATGGCATATTGAAGTTGAGCAGAAAGATTTTTGTACACACAACACCCTGCTCCCAATTCTCTAAGCAGATTAAGCCCACAGCACTAGGTCTACGAATTAACAGGACCACATGGGAATTCATGAGGCAGAGAATATGGCGGCAGACTCCCACACAGATCCCGCAAGGATGCACCATGCTGTTTGCCGCACTTCACCCTCTTCTCCTCCCCATCTGGAGAAAGCATTCCCTCGCTCACCATGTTGTGGTTCCTCAGATCGCCAAAGCTCTCAGATCGTCCTCTCCCTGCAGCAGTAACTTCATCACAGCACAGGAAACAAACTCCTCCACAAAGCCGAGTCTACAGGCGGTGCCTGGAAGAGCCCTGCACTGTTTCTGACTGGCAGGTCACCTGGAGGACCTGATTGGCTGGTGCAGTCTGAGTGGCAAGAACACTCTCCACAGGGCTATAGTGTGCTTAAAGACACAGTACAGTAGTTCCTGGCCATTCCTTCCACCTGAGTCAAAGATCTTTTCTAGATTGGCCAAGCTTTGCATTTCAATAGCACTTGCCCCTTGCTCCAAAAGGAGACACTTTCACAATCTTGCACTCCATAGGAACTTTTCCTTTCTCCTCCGGACACAATGTGGCTAGGTAGCTTGTACTGTGCACTGCGCTGTGCTAGGTGTGCGCAGTGATTTCTTGTCCTACAGGGGGACGGGTGCACAGAATATTAACAGCTAAAGATAACTTTAAGGTCACAAAAGATGATTGTTCTCAGGCTTCCTGCTGAGGTCACATGAATATAAGGTACTTTTTACATGGTTTTCACAGGGATTTCACACAACAGGAAAAAAGAAAAGAAGGAACCAGATCTTAAACAAGATGATTAGTCTTTCCCCAACTGATGGCTGGATGATGGCTCCATTGCTTTATGGATTCTATTCCTGAAATTCAAAGCAAATTCCAGGCAAATGAATAATAATAATAATAAAGTGTAGTGTTCATGAAAATTTGAATACATAGATAATAATGCAGCTAGGAAGAATGTCTACATGAGCACTATTGTTAGCCAGCACATCTCTTTCCTTGGTCAGGTAAATAAAATATACAACTGCAGTATTCAAGATTCTCTACATGAGCAGAACAGGTAGAATGAATCTCACCACGATTGTAAGAAGTGGGCTTATTAGAATGTCTCACAAGCTGTGGTCCAGGTAACTTAAAAGTAGCTGCCTACCATGGTAATTGGAAAAATCCAGGACATCACTTCTCAATGTTTTGTCTAAGATCAAGTGAAGAATTCAGTAATTATTCAGTCCACGAGACTGGGTATTGTGTGTGTTTTGTTTTCTGCTATGAATTTGAGTAGTGTGCTTTCAAGGTCTGGGAAGAAGACTTTGGTATATTGATGGAGATTACATTAAATATATTAATTGATTTTGGTAGGGTTGCCATATTTATTAGGTTGATTCTACCTATGCAAGAGCATCTTTCCATTTTCTTGTATTTTCTTCAATTTCTTTCTTTAAAGACTTAAAGTTATGAAATAACAGGTCTTTCACTTCTTTGGTTATTGTTACCTGAAGATATTTTAAATTATTTGTGGCTATTATAAGTGGTGATGTTCCTCTGATTTCTTTCTTAGCTTCTTTTTTATTTGTATATAGGAGGGCTACTGATTTTTATGAGCTGATCTTGTTTCCTGACAAATTACTGAAGGTATTTATGGGCTGTAGGAGTTCCCTGATAGAGTTTGTGGGCTCACTTATTTATACTATCATATCATCTGTGAGTAGCAAAAGCTTAACTTCTTCCTTTCCAGTTTGGATCCCCATGATCTTCTTTTGTTTTCTTTTTTCTCTAGCTAGAATTTCAAGAACTATGTTTACTAGATATGGTGATAGAGGACAGCCTTGAATTGTTCCTAATTTTAGTGGGATCATTTTGAGTTTCTCTCCATTTAATTTGCTCTATGTTTTCTGTATATTTCTTTTATTATGTTAAGATATCTTCCTTGTATCCCTGATGTCTCCAAGACCTTTATCGTGAAGGGGTGTTGGATTTTGTCAAATGCTTTTTCAGCATCTAATGAGAGGATTATGTTTTTTCTTTCAATTTATTTATATGGTGGATTACATTGACAGACCATATACTTCATATGTTAAGCCATTCTGCATCCCTGGGATGAAGCTAATTTCATCATAGTGAATAATTTTTTTTTGGTGTGTTCTTTGATTCAGTTTGTCAGTATTTTATTGAGTATTTTTGCATTAGTGATCATGAGGGTGATTGACATATAATTCTCCTTTTTGATTCTTTGTGTGGAATTAGTATCAGGATAACTGTACCATCATAAAATGGAAATGTTTGTATGGAAACTTTCCTTCCTTTTTTATTTTGTGTAGCTATTTGAGGAGTATAGTTGTTACCTCTTCTTTGAAGTTCTAGTAGAATTCTTCACTGAAACCATCCAGTCCTTGGCTTTTTTTTAGGTAAAGGGAGGCTTTTGATGTCTGTTTCTATTTACTTGAAGGTTATAGGTCTGTTTGAATTGTTCACCAGGTCTTGATTTAATTTTTTTTTTTTTTTTTGGATTTTTGAGACAGGGTTTCTTTGTAGCTTTTGGTTCCTGTCCTGGTACTATCTCTTGTAGACCAGGTTGGCCTCAAACTCACAGAGATCCGCCTATCTGCCTCCCGAATGCTGGGTTTAAAGGCGTGCGCCACCACCGCCTGGCTTTTGATTTAATTTTGGTATGTGGTACCTATTCAGAAAATTATCCATTTACCTTACATTTACCAGTTTTGTGGAATACAGGATTTGAGATATGATGAAATGATCCTCTGGATTTTCTCAGTGTCTGTTGCTCTGCCCACCTTTTCATTTATGATTTTGTTAATTTGGATGTTCTCTCTCTGCTTTTTGGTTAAGTTGGATAATGTCCTTAAATGTCTCTGCTTTTACATTGTGATTATGGTTAGAAGTGGATTTGTTAACCGAGCATGCTTCAGGAAAGGGAGAACATTGCATGAGCATGTTCAGACTCCCTATGTAAAATCCCCATGCTTCATTTGTTGAGGAAAAACACTGTTTTGAAAACAACTCCCAAGCTCTTTGTGCCTCCTGCAGGCAAGAATTTTTTTTCTCATTTCTTCTGTCTTGGCTATTGATATGGCTATTTTTGGTAGTCAAAACTGACTACCCCTGGGATCATCTTATACGTAAAGAATTAATTATACCTGAGAGATTTTACTTCAAGGTTTTGAAATGGGAAAGTCCTCAATTAATCTGTATAATTTGAAATGATCAGACCCACCCTAAACTGCTTTGTGTCTGTGCACACTTAACCAGTGAGCCATCTCTCCTGCCTGTGTCTGTGCACATTTTTAACACCATCACTCATGAGCAGAGGTAGTGGGATTTTCTGGTTTGAGATCAGTCTGGCCTACAGAATGAGTTCTCCAAATACACAGAAAAATCCTGTCTTGAAATCACAAAAAGAAAAAAAAACTAAATCAAACAAATACTATAACCCAATTTTGATCAGCATCTCCCATTCTGGTAGCAGCAGTCACATATAAAGTATTTTGAAGAAGAAAAGTCCTTTTTTGGGCTGGAGAGATGGCGCAGTGGTTAAGAGCATTGCCAGCTCTTCCAAAGGTCCTGAGTTCAATTCCCGGGAACCACATGGTGGCTCACAACCATCTGTAATAATGTCTGTTGCCCTCTTCTGGCTTGCAGACATACAGATAGAATATTGTATAATAAATATAAATAAATAAATAAATAAATAAATAAATAAATAAATAAGAAAAGTCCTTTTTTGCCTCTGTGCTCTAGCTCTGGTTACCAAACTCATTCCTTTACTAGCATTAGTGCCTACTTCATTGTAATTTTGGTGAATACTTAAAACCAGCTGAGTCACAGAGCCTTGTGGGTAGAACAATAACTGGATTCTTCACCTGATCTTAGACAAAAGGCTGAGAAGCAAGCTATTGAATTCTTCAATTCCATTGGTAAGCAGCTGTTCTTAAGTTACCTGAACAACAACTTGTCAGACATTCTAATAAGCTCGCTTTTTACATAATGGTGAGATTTATTCTACCTGTCCTGTTGATGTAGAGAATCTTAAATACTGCAGTTGTATATTTTATTCACCTGACCATGGAAAGAGATGTACTAACTAATAATTGTGCTTATGAAGACATTCTTTCTAGCTCCATTATTCTCTATGTATTCAAATTTCCATGAACACTACTCTTTTTATTATTATTCATTTGCCTGGAGTTTGCTTTGAATTAAGGAATAAAACACATAAAGTAATGGAGTCATCATCCAGCTTTCTGATGGGGGAAAGAGCAATCATCTTTTTTTTTCTTTTTTTTGGTTTTTCGAGACAGGGTTTCTCTGTGGCTTTGGAGCCTGTCCTGGAACTAGCTCTGTAGACCAGGCTGGTCTCGAACTCACAGAGATCCGCCTGCCTCTGCCTCCCGAGTGCTGGGATTAAAGGCGTGCGCCACCACCACCCGGCTAAAGACCAGTCATCTTGATTGAGATGTGGTTCCTGCTTTTCTCTTTCCTGATGTATAAAATCCCTGTGAAGACCATGTAAAAAGTACCTTCAGTACATCTGATCTCAGAATGAAGCCACAGAACAAATATTTACTTTTGTAACTTTAAAACTCTCTTTAGTTCTTAGTATTCCAGGCATTTTTCTCTCTGTGGGATAGGAAATTACTCCACCCACCTAGCACAGTGCACCTTACAAGTCACATAGTGTGCTGGAAGAAAAAGCAAAGTTCCTAGGAGTGCATGAAAATGACATTGATTGCTTTTGTAGCCAGGGGCAAGTGCTATTAAAATGCATATATTCTCAGACCTGAAGAAGTTCTCTGTTGGTGTGAATGGATTAGACAGGAAACAGTATTCTGTCTCTTTAAGCACACTATAGCCCTATGTGAGGTGCTCGTGCCACTCAAAACTCATTAACCAATCATGCACTCCAGGTGACCTGCCAGTCAGAAGCAGTGCAGGTCTCTTCCGGGCATCCGCCTTCAGTTTCTGCTTTGAAGAGGAGCTGGCGCCAGTGGATTCTTGTTCTAGGGTGCAGTTGCTGTTGCAGAGAGATGATGAGCTGAGAACTTTGGCAAAATGGAGAAGCACAACATGGTGAGTGAGGAAATGCTGTCTCCTGATGGGGAGGAGCAGAGGGTGAGGTGTGGAAGACACTATGGTGTTACCTCCATGGGTCTGGGTGGGAACCTGCTGTCATATTCCCTGTATTGTGAAGTCCCTCATGGTCCCTGCTAACTCATGGGCCTAGGGGCAGGCCTCTGAATAACTTTGCTCTGTGGCTTCGTCTCCTTAGAGTATTGGGAGCAGGAAGCTCCCAAACTCCTTCCTAGTCAACTTCAACAGGGTTCATGGATTCATGGACACAAGTTGGCAAACTCAGAGAAGCCTCGTTTCACCAGTATCTTCTCGATATCGAGCACTTTGCATATAAGCTTTAAAGATAATCTGAATCTATATTAAATTTGTGGAGGTTATCAAAGCATCTCATGTGTTGTGTAGCTTTCCACTACTGTACCATAATGTTGAAGAGTAGAATTGGTGATACAATAGATTGACCGATGCTTAAAAAATAATTAAGTCCCACAAAGTAGAATTTAGCAGAGGGAGAACTGCGTCTAAAACACCCAAAATGTAAGTATATGCTAATTAGGGCTGGAAGAAATTAGAATGCCCGGGTATGCATTGTTCACTTGAATTGTCCTGATATTTGACTCCAAACCATTTCAAAGAAGCCATCACTGATTTAAAGGTGGTGGTTGTGCACACCTTTAATTCAGCACTCTTGAGGCAGAGGAAGATGGATTTCTTTGAGTTCAAGTGCAGCCTGATGTACAAAAGTTCTAGGACAGGCTCCTCAGATACTGAGAAACCCTTTCTTGAAAAGTGCAGGGATTAAAGGCGAGCCCCACCACCGCCCAGCAAAGATGCTATTTTTCTTCAGAAGCTTACTAGGCATGGCACGTATCTTCTGCAACACCTCTCCACCCTATCTTTTTTATCTTTTACTTGTCCAGTCCAGTCTTTCTCCTCCCTTGTGATCTTCACCTTAGAACCCTGTCAGTGTAGTATGACCTGCTGTAACAGGTCACGGGCATACTTGAGAAAATAGTCTGAGAATATTTTTGCCTAAATATTTAGACTGACAAGTTGCTTGTTTCCATTTCAGTTGTTCAGAGTATAATCTGGACCATTATCCTAAGGGATACTTATGGATAACAGCATATATTGTATGCAAAATCTATCTAACCTAGCTCCCCTTGAGCATTGGACAGAGATCAATGCATAACATCATTAAAGAGGCTATTCTTTGTTAATATTCTAAGTGTATGATATGATTTCTCAGTGGAAAGGCATATTAATTCTAGAAGAGCTGCATTTCCATCCAGATAGAAATATTGTTTCTGAGACAACTTCTGTTATGTTGACTCAGGTGGCCTTGGTCCCTGTCTGTTGCTTTCCTGGACAGTGACCTTGAGTGTCCTCTATATTAAACCATCAAAGTTCCTTTTTTTTTTGTTTTTTTGTGACAGGGTTTCTCTGTGGCTTTGGAGCCTGTCCTGTAACTCACTCAGGTAGACTAGGCTGGCCTCAAACTCACAGAGATCCACCTGCCTCTGTCTCCGGAGTGCTAGGATTAAAGGCATGCATCACCACCGCCTGGCTCACCATCAAATTTCTTAAATGACTGTACCAATTCACAGTTTTAAAATTATGTATATGTCAGACAGTGGTTGTGTATGCCTTTACTCCAAGCACTTGGGAGGCAGATTTAGGCAGATCTCTGTGAGATACAAGCCAGCATAGTCTACAAGAGCTAGTTCCCGGATAGGCACCAAAGCTACAGCGTTACCTGTAGAAGGGAGGTGAGCAGGCCTGCTTTTCATCCCTGTCTCAAACAAAACCAATAAATTAAAATAAAATAAAATAATGCATTTGATTCATGTAGTTGACTACCCAACGCAGTCGCAAGAAAAGGATTTGCATATGGAGCATTTCATCTGTCCTCAGACCACAATTGGAAAAATAGATTATTGTGTTCACTGCAGGGGGTACAGCATAGGCAATGAAGTGTTGGAGCCATCACTATGGAAAAGGTAGTAGTAGTGGTTTGTAATTGCCCAGCATGTGTAAATTAATGTCATGTGAATGAATACAGACCAGATTGTGTGGGTGTCCAGATTAGGAAGGTTATCTTGAGTGAAGAAACATTGAATTTGCCATTAGGCAACTATCCTCTGCAGATATGATCGATCTTTTTTTTAAATTGAAATTTACTGAGCTCTACAATTTTCTTTGCTTCACTCCCTGCCTCTTGACTCCCCACTTCAACCCTCTCCCAAGGTCCCCATGCACCCAATTTACTCTGGTGTCTTGTGTTTTTATACTTTATACTTCCCATATAGATTAGAGGTATGTCAGTCTCTTTTAGCATCCTCATTTTTGTCTAAGATCTGGGATTGTGGTTTGTAGGCTGTATTTCTTTGTTTTATGCTTAAAAACTGCCTAGGAGTGAGTACATGTGACAATTATCTTTCTGTGTCTGGGTTAACTCACTCAAAATAATGTTTTCTTTATCCATCCATTTTCCTGTAAAATTTAAGATGTCATTATTTTTTTTTCTGCCGTGTAGCACTCCATTGCGTAAATGTACCACATTTTTTTATCCATTCTTCTATGGAGGGGCATTTAGGTTGTTTTCAGGTTCTGACTATGACAAACAAAGCTGCTATGAAAGTAGTTGAGCACATGCCCTTGTGGTATGATTGAGCATCCTCTGGTTACTTATCCCAAAGTGGTATTACTGGTTCTTGAGAAAGGTTGTTTCCTAATTTTCAGAAAAATTGCCACACTGACATCCAAAGGGACTGTACCAGTTTGCATTACCACCAGTTGAAGTTACTTTCCTGTCATGACTTGGCCAAGTAATTATATAAGACATAAACTAGTTAAGATAGAATAATTAATGAATATATTGTTCTTATTGTATATAATTGTGTATTGGGCTTATTACTCTCTTATTTAAACAAAAGAGGGGGTGCTGCAGGAAGGCTTAACAGCCAGTAGTTGCCCGACCACTGGGGCATGGCCTCTTGTACTAAAATGCCAGTATGGAGCATGAGTCCAGCCTCTTTTCCGGCTGCATGATTTGGTTTCTGATCTCAGTTCAAGCATAGGATTCTGATTTGTGAGTCTATCCCTAATAAATAAACATCTATTTCTCAATTCTGAGCTAGTGTTGCATTTCTTTTAAGAGTCCTTCTTTAAGGATCATTAAATGTGAATCTTTGAAGTGATGAAATGATTTCTTTCCGTTTTTGACTATGGACCAATAGTGACTGGGTTCAGAAAGTACTTGACTGAATGAACAACCTCCCAGAAAACATAATGTGTTTGAAGAACTTTCTCTCCTTATTGGTTTTATTTCAATTTTCTGTGGATATTTAGTAGGAGAAGTCTTTCTAGATGAAATTCCTCGTTGTATGCTATGAGTTTCAATACCCTAAAGTAATTTCCTGACGTTTATATCTACTGTGTGGTGCTTGACATTAATCAGTCAACTTCCTACTTATACTGAAATGCTTTTTACCATCATTATAGGCTCAGTCTCTAAATCACATAAGATAGAGCAGAAACAGTTGTTATTCAGTGTTTAAGAGTTTGGTAACCTGCTGGTTTAATTGTTTTGTTTGCTTATCTGAGTAATTGTGTGGCTCTAAATTCCTGAAACTAAAGGGAGGCATCATTCCTGGTTCTATTTGTTTCTATGTTATTGGATGATGGCCCTGGAATGCAGGTATTTTTTATGTCAAGTATATTCTGCTGTGCTGAGCTTCATGGTTATCTTGAAATTTAAAATCTGACAGAGAGTATCACTCTGATTCCTAGGACTCCATCTTGTGGGTTGATAGAATTAATACTGCCTGAGTATTTTGAGTCATTAAATTGCAGTTGTATGAACATCTTCTTGCTTGTTATGCCTGCTTTGATTTTTTTAAATCAATATGACTGTTTTATATGCCTGCATGGATATGTATCATGAGAGTGATCAAAGGATATCAGAAATCCTGACCCTGGAAAAATGGATAATTGTAATCCCCATGTAAGTACAGGCAAATTTGTCGAACTCCATTCAAGACCAGCAAGAGTGCTGAATTAATCTGTTCTCTCTTCAGGTCTGTGTTGATTATTTACAACCAACATTTATATTTCTACTCTTTTTGCCTGTCCACTTGTAACTGTTTTATACAGGAAGTTCTTTTTCTTCAAAAAGTTATTGGTATTGCAGTTTATATTAGGGTACTTTAGGGTCTGGAAGATGACTACATAACTGGAGTGAAAACAACTCTTTGTAGAAATTTCAACAAAAGCCTGTTAGTTTTTCTATCCCATTGTTTATTTTATTGAGGTTTGCAATGGAGACAGAGTCTTAATGTATACTGCCACCTCTCTTGGACCTTATTGCATTGACTTGACTGGCATTCAACTCAGTGACAAATATACCAACCTCTGTTTTCTGAGCATTGTGGTTAAAGGCACAATATACCATTACACATATTTGTCTATCTTTTTTCCTTTCTGTATTGAGTAGTTTTTCATACAGATTTCTCATGCATGCAATTTACTGTTGATCTTTTTTTCTTGTCCCACCCTGTTAATAGACATTGTTCTTAAAAGGTGAAATCCCATTCAAAGTGCGTAGAAATGACAGAATGGTCTCTCCTTTTCAATTTTCTTTTAAGTAACTGACTATATCATGGAATAAGAGTGGGGAACACCAGAATCATACAACTATACTTTCAAAGAAGTATGCATTTCCAATGATGTCACTGTCATGCTTACATTGTACACAAATATGGTATATCTTTGAAGGCAGTGACCTATGATGATCTACATATCAACTTCACTCAGGAAGAGTGGGATTTGCTAGATCCTTCCCAGAAGAATCTCTACAAAGATGTGATGCTGGAGACCTTCAGGAACCTCACTACTATAGGTAAAAATGAATTTCTTTCATGTTTCAAAATATGGAGACAACTTTTCCTTGGCTTATAATGTTGTTCTGTAATTTGGTTTAGAAAGAAGAAAATGAGATGAATAACACAATCATAGTTCTTAGGTGTGATTAAGATAATGAGCTAACTGTTGTACCATATTAAATAATATAACATACATATTCTGGTACTGTATTTCAGGGTACATTTTGGAGGACTGTAACACTGAAGAACATAGTCAATGTTCTAGAAGACCTGCAAGGTAATTTTCTTGTGCAAGTTTATAACAGTGTGCCTCTGACTAGTTTGTAATATGTCCTGGAACAATTAATCAAAACCAGCCGTGTAAATAGCACAGCTTTAAATGCATTGATGATTATTAAATTCTCACAAATCCATATTCCTCAATTTCTCATATGTGAATTCCATTTGCAAGGCATTCATTTAAGAAAAAGTCAAGGAAGCAATGACTAAACAGACATCACCATTCAAGTCATAGCAACATGAGAGCTATGTAGTAGATCTGCCAGTTCATTTGTTTCTTGCTACTTATGACAAAAAATGTATACACATTTTAGTGATGAGTATAGCTGCAAACTTTCTACTAAATCAGTAGCTTATGGTAAGACTTGGATTACTCATATATTTTTTGTGACTTGTTAAGTTTAGTGAAAGTAGCAGTTAGAGTCAAGGGTCAAGGGGCTGTTGTTGTGGAGAAACCTTAATATCTATACCACAAGTCTATGAGGAACAGCAAGTCAAACCATCAGGATTCAATGTGGAAATCTTTTATTCACTATTCTTCCTTTACTATGTATATTATATGTTACTCTACACAAGTATATGAGAATATGGATATGGAAAGATGTAGCATACATCTCATTAAGAACAATTAGAAGATAAACTGTAGTTCCCATGTAGAGTATAGTTGTTCAATTAAATCCAAGTATACAAGTAATTGGTTTTGTACCATCATTGTTTGTAGTGGGAGCTGCGGGCTTGCTTTTCGTCCTGCCCGGCTCCTGCATGGCTAGCTTTACACCAGAAATAACAGCACACAGATTGTATTCATTTAAACACTGCTTGGCCCATTTCTGTTCATGTGTGTAGCACCCCAAGGTGCACTTACCAGGAAGATTCTAGCCTATGTCCATCCTGGGTTGGAGATTTATTGCGTCTGCCAGGGAGAGGGGAGCATGGCGTCTGCTCCAGAGAGCAGAGCTGTCGAGTCTGAGCTCACTTCCTCTTCCTCCCAGCATTCTATTCTGTCTACTCCACCCACCTAAGGGATGGCCTATCAAATGGACCAAGGCAGTTTGTTTATTGACAAATGACCTTCCTCCATCATTTCCCCTTTTTCTGTTTAAACAAAAAAAGGAAGGCTTTAACTTTAACATAGCAAAATTACATATAACAAAACAGTTATCAAGTAAAAATTACAATATTTACATCTATTTTATCTTTATCATAACTAAGGAAAACTATAACTATCTATCTATTCTTCAACTCCATCAAAGACTCCAGAAGAATACAATATTACCTAAGCAAACAAAAATTAAGCAATTTTCAAAACTCTAGAAATGACAGAGACATCTCACTGCCTGTACAGTCACCCAAAGTTCCTCTGCACCGTTGAGGCATCAATCTTCAGCCTTCAGGCCCATAGTATCTAGAGACGTTTCCATGAAGCAGGAAATTTCAAAGGCAGTTTAGTCACTATCTGCTGTGTCCTGCAGAGTGTCTCGCAGACTCTTTCATAAATCAGGAACCCCAAAAGATCATCTCACCTTTAGGCAAGTTCAGCAGTCCTCTCTCTGTGGGTTCTTTGTGTCCAGTTTATGCAACAGTCCAGGCAAGAGCAGTTTCTTGCCCAAATGGCTATCAAACTCCATAAGGAGCCTCTTCGATGCCCACCTTCCTCTTGAAGTTGATTGGTGCTGCCAGGAGCAGACGTGTCTCATTGTCATGAAAAACCCTAAGTTATTAAAACACTTAAAATGCCATATTTTATAAGCTTTGAAAGATATGAAGAATGCCTATCTAAAATATATCTATGTATATCTAGAAAATCTAACAAACATGACTACAAACTTGACTATTATTGATAATTATCCATTAACAACCTATATACATTACATTTTTAAGTGAACTACACAATCACAATACCTTAATCAATATCAGAAATACATATACATATAATAAGATTGACCTTAAATTTATATCAATAAACCAAGATTCATATCAATGCAAATTACTCACATCTATATCATCTCCCTCTTTAAATGTAAAAGAACATTTATAAACAATATATGGGAACATGGGCGCAGTTTTTTCTCTCCAAACTGCTTCCTGCTGAATGGGGGCGCTGTTATTTGGGTCTTTTATGGGATAACCTTTCTGCTAGGTTCATCTCA
Source organism: Chionomys nivalis (assembly GCF_950005125.1). Lineage (NCBI taxonomy): Eukaryota > Metazoa > Chordata > Mammalia > Rodentia > Cricetidae > Chionomys > Chionomys nivalis. Next base: position 15,920,865 of record NC_080111.1, on the reverse strand, counting down.
GTTGGCAGTTGAGCGAAGCAATTTTTTAAGGGTGTTCACAGCAACCCTTCAGGAGGGCGTGGTCTATCATACCATATTGGGATCGAAGAAGCAATCCACAGTGTCTCATCCTCTGTGAAAACAAAAGAAGAAACTCTTTTCCAAAGTATCATATCCTTAGATCCAAATTCTGAAGACAAGGTATTTTATAAATATCTATCTTGGATTAGTTCAGCAACATTCATAAACAAATATCTTTTAGTAGCTGTTGCTCTTTTCTCAGCATTCAAACAATTCAAAGAGAGCATAATAGCAAACAGTATCAAGATTTTCTGTGTATTTTCCATCTTTGTGCAGCTTTATTTTAACTCTATTTCATTTACTTTTACTTTTATTTTATATTCTCTGTATATTGTCCTGGAATAACTCTGTAGACCAGACTGTCCTTGAACTCTCAGAGATCCTTCTGTCTCTGCCTTCCAGGCATTGGGATTAAAGGTGTGTGCTACCACACCTTGAAGTCACAGAGGTAAATCTCCCTCTGTCTCCTAAGTGTTGGGATTAAAAGTGTGTACTACCACACCTAACTAGTTCCTTATTTTTGTTTCTTTACTTTTAAGAACTTTATCTTTCAGCCTGCATATATTTTTAAACACACTGTAAATCATTTTAAGTTTTCTTTGTCTTTGAATCTCTCTTTACTGTATCTCTCGCTTTTTCTGACCACACGAGCCTTTAAATTACTGAGCAATATGGGTAGGATTAAAGCCGTGGCTTTGCCAGCTAAATCCAACCCATTCCTTAGCTTTCCAGCCTCACAGCGGAGGTACCAGCTGTAGCCATGTTTATCACCACAACTCTGTGGCGTTTCAAGGTCCTTGCCAGCAAACAAGCTACAACACTCAAATGCTCTCTCTGTAGCTGATTTCCTGCCTCAGAGTCAGAGTTTGCCCTGGCAGGATGGCCCACAAAGCCGGCATTTTAAAACAGCACAACTTTTTTCCTGCTACGGCCGAAAACAAACAAGCATTTGGTCAACTTTTTATCAACACTATTTAAGTGTTTCTTGACAGAACCTCTTAAGAGCTGCAGAGTTTTGCAGCTAAAGCTGAGTCAGGAAGCCTCTCTTAGATGAGAGCGCTTGCTTGCATCTAGCAAGCAGAGCAAATCCAAGAAATTGCTGCTACCAAGAAAACATGCTTTACTCTATTCTTTCCCAAGCTTTCTCAGGCTTTCTGTGGAATCAATTGTCCACACGTTGGGGGCCATCTGTAATGGGAGCTGCGGGCCTGCTTTTCGTCCTGCCCAGCTCCTGCACGGCTAGCTTTACACCAGAAATAACAGCACACAGATTGTATTCATTTAAACACTGCTTGGCCCATTTCTGTTCATGTGTGTAGCACCCCAAGGTGCGCTTACCGGGAAGATTCTAGCCTACGTCCATCCTGGGTTGGAGCTTTATTGCGTCTGCCGGGGAGAGGGGAGCATGGCATCTGCTCCAGAGAGCAGAGCTGTCGAGTCTGAGCTCACTTCCTCTTCCTCCCAGCATTCTATTCTGTCTACTCCACCCACCTAAGGGATGGCCTATCAAAAGGACCAAGGCAGTTTGTTTATTGACAAATGACCTTCCTCCATCAATTGTTAATACATAAACAACCTCACATTACAAAAAAGCCTTATGAGTTCTAGGTCTGCAAATACTTCTTGGTGTCTTAGTTCACTTAGCCAGTGTATAATGATTCATAGTATAGTAAAATTTATGAATGCAATAAAGTTGGTAAGTCACTCAGTGTATGTAGTTCTTTTCAAAAATGTGAAAAATATCATAGAAAAAAAATATAGGGATAGGTATAAACGAAATAGTAAACCATGACACAAAGGAATTTATCATCACAAATATTTTTCCAGATGCAAAATGACCCCTAATGAAAGAAAAAACATGATTTTAAACAAAGTTATAAGATCTTAATATTTGATTTATTTTTACAATTGGAACAAACTATGAAATTAATTCATACAGATATGAGGTTCAACAGTGTATTGAATGTGGTAAAGCTTTTACATGTGTCCATTATCCTTGCAGTATTGAAAGAAATGAAACTGGAGAGAAGTTTTCAGTATATTCTCAATGTGATAAAGCCTTGTCTTATGACACTCACCTTCTAAGAAATGAAAAAACACGTACTGGAGAAAAATGCTGTGAAATGAAGCAATGTGGTAAAGCCTTTGCTTATCACAGTCATCTTCAAATGCATGAAAGAACACACACTGGAGAGAAACCCTATGAATATAGTCTAGATGTTAAAGACTTTGTTCTTTATGAAAATCATCAAAGTAATAAAAGAACACATAATGAAGAAAAATCACATGAATTTAATCTGCTTGGTAAGGCCTTTGCTAATCACAGCCATCTTCAAAAGAATAAAAGAAGATATACTAGAGAGAAACCCTATGAATGTAATCAGTGTAGTAAGGCCTTTGCACATCACTGTGAACTTCAATTGCATAAAAGAACACATTCTGGAGAGAAACCTTATGAATGCAATCAGTGTGGTAAGGCCTTTGCTCAACGTGGTAATCTTCAAACACATAAAAGAACACATACTGGAGATAAACCCTATGAATGTAATCAGTGTGGTAAGGCCTTTGCTTACAACTGTGCTCTTCAAAATCATAAAAGAACACATACTGGAGAGAAACCCTATGAATGTCATCAATGTGGTAAGTATTTTGCATGTCAGGATCATCTTCAGTTGCATAAAAGAACACATACTGGAGAGAAACCTTATGAATGTAATCAGTGTGGTAAGGCCTTTGCTTACAACTGTGCTCTTCAAAATCATAAAAGAACACATACTGGAGAGAAACCCTATGAATGTCATCAATGTGGTAAGTATTTTGCATGTCAGGATCATCTTCAGTTGCATAAAAGAACACATACTGGAGAGAAACCTTATGAATGTAATCAGTGTGGTAAGGCCTTTGCTTACAACTGTGCTCTTCAAAATCATAAAAGAACACATACTGGAGAGAAACCCTATGAATGTCATCAATGTGGTAAGTATTTTGCATGTCAGGATCATCTTCAGTTGCATAAAAGAACACATACTGGAGAGAAACCTTATGAATGTAATCAGTGTGGTAAGGCCTTTTCTCAACACAGTACTCTTCAAACCCATAAAAGAACACATACTGGAGAGAAACCCTATGAATGTAATCAGTGTGGTAAGGCCTTTTCTCAACACAGTAATCTTCAAATGCATAAAAGAACACATACTGAAAAGAAACCCTATGAATGTAATCAGTGTGGTAAGACCTTTGCTCAACACAGTCACCTTCAAACACATAAAAGAGGACATACTGGAGAGAAACCCTATGAATGTGATGAATGTGATAAAGTCTTTGCTCAGAACTGTGCTCTTCAATTGCATAAAAGAACACATACTGGAGAGAAACCCTATGAATGACATCAATGTGGTAAAGACTTTGCATGTCACAATCATCTTCAATTGCATAAAAGAACACATATTAGAGAGATACATGTGAGTGGAATCTGATGTGAATCCTTTTTCCCAATCATCTCCGAATATGTACAATAAGACATCCTATAGAGAAACTATGAGTTTAATGTGTGTGTTCTTTAAAACCATGAGAAAAATCATACTGTAGTGATACTCTATAAAAATCAGTGTCAGAAAGTTTTGTGCTTCATATATGTTTAAGAATTTTTGTGTGTAATCAATCTGATTAAGTTTGTGCATATTACCATAATCATTGGTCCTGAGGAAAAAACTGAGGGCTTATTGTAAATTATTCTTTAACCAAAAGCAGTTATTGTATAGAAAAGAATTTTGTAGTGTCAACAATTTGTTCAAGCATCATGACACATCTTTTTATTTTAGTTTGAAGTGGCAAACTAATGAACAAACATTTTATGAAGCATTATTGGTTGGAGAAAGGGTATTCAAAGAAACATGCATTGGTCCTGAAACCAGAGCCAAAAGAAAGCACCTTGTCTCTGAATCTAGAAATAGTTAAAGAAACAACATCTCTCTGAAAACAGCTAAAACATTAAAAGGGGCCAGTAAAGAAACACAATTTGGCTCTGAAACCAGATCCATAAAAACAAACTCTATCCTTGTCCAATTGAGCACAAAAGCAACGAATCCCTTGGCAGAAAATCAAGCCCATCTCTGAGCTTTTTCAGGATCAGGGATTGAAATCCAGCAAATTCCCACCATCAAAATCTTCTTTGCTCTCTGTTATTAAGAAGTCTTATTTGAGCCATATGCTCATTCAGTATACAGCTGCCCCTTTCCACACTTTGCAGAGGTATTCAAGGTTCAATGGATGCGATGGGGCTGTTGGAGCAGCCCACTTTCAGGAAACTCACGGGCTATCTGGCTAGGGAAGCTGAGGCCACTGGGGGGGTGTCCTGGGATTTTGTTCTGGTATGGAGGGCCTAGAGAGTGGGGTGTCCTGCTGCATGGGTAATCACTCACCTCTTGGTCCTCTCTGAGTAGTATCAGGCTGTGTTTCAGAGTTCCATTGAGGTTGTGGCAGGGGGTTTGTAGGGATGTAATAGGAGATTTGGGGCAGAATGGGACCTGTAGAATTCAGGGTCCAATGGATCATGAGTATATTTCTTAAACTTTAGTTTTTAAGTTTCTTCACTTATTGCTTGATTGTTTGCTTTTCAGTTTCTCAAGACAGGGGTTTCTGTATCTTTGAAGTCCTTTTGTTTTATGATTTTGTCTGTTTTGTTTTTCTTACTTATTTATGTTTAAGCAATGTCTCCTGTAACTTAGGCTGGCCACACACAATGCAATTGAGAATTCCATTGCACACCCTATCCTGCTTTCTGCTTCCAAGTGCTGAAAAGTCCTCCAAATGCTTCATGGCTTGACCTTAACTGGTCAGTGAGAAAAAAATTGACCGGTAAAAAAATAAACCTCCTACTTTTCTGGGTTATAATGCAAACTTAATAAAGATGGATTGTGTACAAATTGAGTTCAATGACGAACATAAAGCATGCATAGCCCCAGTACAAAAGGGATGGCCAAGAAGAAGCATGAAAACTTACTAGTCTACTTTAGAAATAAGTAGTGAGGTGATACATTCTAGATGATTGACTGAAGGGTGATCCTATTTAGTAGTATTAACAAAATCCCAGAGTCAGATATTTGGGTAAAGCTGAGAGAACAGAGAAGCAACACAACAGCCACAATCACTTCTTGCCCCTCCAAATCCCTATGGATATGGGGAATAGAACTGAGATCATCCTTTTGGCAGTGAGTGATTTTATCCTCTCAGCAATCTCCCCAGCTCAAGGCTGAGGGCCTTAAAACCAATTAGAGCTTGACAAATGAGACAAATTTCTGCTGGGCACATTGTTCCCCACCAATAATCCCAACACATTGAATATGACGACAGGAGGATTTTTGCCTTTCAGGTCAGGCTAGTCTACATAGCAAGAACTGTCTCAAAAGAAAACATTAAACAAACATTCGTGCTGATTTTGGTGGTTCATACTTTAGATTTCATTCAGTACATAGCAAGTTGATGCAGGAGTATCACCAATAGATTCAAACCAGGCTAAGGTATCTTGTGAGACCCTGGTCAACAAAACTTCCCCTCCCCAAACGTTTCAGACGGCTGTTCTTTTTAACATTTCTTAAACCTAACAAAGGTCTACCCATTTGTTTGGAAATGCTGAAACCAATACCCAAAATGAAAATGGAGAACTGATTAGCACTTACTGTAGATTCTAAATCATAATTCTCAAGGGGAGAAATACTCGCTAAGCACTCTTCACTCTTTTAAATAAGTGAGCCTGTTAAAATAATCTTTAAAATGTTTGTATTAAATATGCAACGATTTACTAGCTAGGGACTTGAGAAATTATGAGGAAAATCTATCTTGGAAAAAAATTTCAGATTGTTAATTCAACAGATCCAATACAAAATGTCAGTGGGTTTTACCTTGCTGTGCTTTAACCTTTAAAGGTGGTATATCCCTTTTAAGCATCCATTTACTTAATTTTAAATTTTAATAGACATGAATAAATGACAGCAAGATAAAATTTAAAGAGAAATAGATTTCTACTAATAAGCACCTTCAACTTGATCAAAACAAATGATTAAATCTTCCATACATCTAATGGCTCATACTGTTTGATAAATTTTTCATCAGAAATAACACTCAATATTACAGTTTATTTTTCCCATACTCTTTGGACTATTACTGCATGAAAGGTTATTTTCTTCATATGTATATAATGTGATACTCAAGTATTAGCTAAAAGTGTTTCAGGTGTGTAATTATGACAAATAGAAAATTGGGAACTATAAGTTTATAAATTTAATTGACTAAAAAATAACAGTATATTAGTCAGGATTCTCTAGAGTAATAGAACTTAAGGACTAAATCTCTCTCTCCATCTATATATCTGTCTGTCTGTTGTCTGTCTGTCTATGTGTGTGTGTGTGTGTGTGTTTGTGTGTGTGTGTGTGTGTATGGGGATTTATTGGAATAACTTAAAGGCTGCACTCCAACAATTGCTGTCAGTGACTAGAAAGTGCAAGATCTCATAGTTACTCAGTTCCACCAGACTGGGTGTCTAAGCTGTTTAGTGTATGTGCTGGAATCCCAGAGAAATAGACTTCAATGACAATGAATACATGTGCTGACAAGGTGAGGGAAAGCAGAGAGAGCAATAACAGCCCACATTCCTTCGAGCAGAATATGAACTCAGACTAAACATGTGCCTTCCAGCCTCAAGGTCTAGATTAAAGGCAGGAGTCATCCATCCTCAGTATCTGGGTCAAAGGCATGTCTTCCTGCCTTAAGGTCCTGATCACAATTTTTTTCTCCATTTTGGAGTTATAGTTCATTCCAAGTGTAGCAAAGTTAACAACTAAAAACAGCTTTCATAATTAATCACTTGTCAACTTGGCATACAGTCATATCAACTTATTAATTTCCAAATTGAAATTAATAACTAGGTTGTAATTATGCCTAAGCATAACATAAGTATACCAAATACAATTGCAAATGCATTATCTATTTAGAATAGTGGCAATGTCCCTTGGAGCACATTTTTTCCTATTATTTCAAAATTATTTCTAATAACCACAGATATACTCATAATTCATATTGCATCATATATTTAGAAAATTAAAAGAACATAGAAGTAACTGTACAGATGCATTATCAACAAAATACAACAGAAGCACTCATGTCAGTTAAAAGTCTCCTTTCTGCTTCTCTAGGATTACAAATTGTATGCTCAATGTCCTTTATTTATGGCCTGAAACCGATTATGAGTGAGTACATCCCATGTTCCTCTTTTTGGGTCTGGGATACCTCACTAAGGATAGTGTTTTCTATTTCCATCCATTTGCATGCAAAATTCGAGAAGTCATTGTTTTTTACCGCTGAGTAGTACTCTAATATGTATATATTCCACACTTTCTTCATCCATTCCTCCATTGAAGGGCATCTAGGTTGTTTCCAGGTTTTGGCTATTACAAACAATGCTGCTATGAACATAGTTGAACAGATACTTTTGTCATTTGATGGGGCATCTCTTGGGTATATTCCCAATAGTGGTATTACTGGATCTTGGGGTAGGTTGATCCCAAATTTCCTGAGAAATCGCCACACTGATTTTCAAAGTGGTTGCACAAGTTTGCATTCCCACCAGCAATGGATGAGTGTACCCCTTTCTCCACAACCTCTCCAGCAAAGGCTATCATTGGTGTTTTTGATTTTAGGCATTCTGACAGGTGTAAGATGGTATCTCAAAGTTGTTTTAATTTGCATTTCCCTTATCGCTAAGGAGGTTGAGCATGACCTTAAGTGTCTTTTGGCCAGTGAACCCAAAGAAAATCATATAGTCATCCGCCTGGAGAGGGGAAGTAGACAAGATTGCAGGGCAAAAACTGGGAACTTGCGGGTGAGGTGGCATGGGGCAAAGGGGAAATGGGATGAGAAACATGAGAAGGGGAGGATGGGAGGAGCTCGGGGGATTGGGATGGTTGGGATATAGGAAGGGTGGATACGGGAGCAGCGAAGTATATATCCTAACTAAGGGAGACATCTTAGGGTTGGCAAGAGACTTGACTTTAGAGGGGTTCGCAGGTGTCCAGGGAGATGTCCCCAGCTGGTACCTTGGGCAACTGAGGAGAGGGAACCTGAAATGACCCTATCCTATACTGATGAATATCTTACATATCACCTTAGAACCTTCATCTGGCGATGGATCGAGGTAGAGACAGAGACTCAATTTGGAGCAACGGTCTGAGCTCTTAAGGTCCAAATGAGGAGCAGAAGGAGGGAGAACATGAGCAAGGAAATCAGGACCACGAGGGATGCACCCACCCACTGTGACAGTGGAACTGATTTATTGGGAACCCACCAAGGCCAGCTCGTCTGGGACTGAATAAGCATGGGTTGAAACTAGACTCTCTGAGCATGGCGGACAATGAAGGCAGATGAGAAGCCAAGGACAATGGCACTAGGTTTCAATCCTAATACATGAACTGGCTTTGTGGGAGCTTAGCCTGTTTAGACGCTCACCTTCCTGGACGTAGATAGAAGACCTTTGTCTTCCCGCAGGGCAAAGAATTTGGACTGCTCTTCAGTATCGAGAGGGAGGGGGAATGGTGTGGGGGGAGGAGAAGAGGAGTGGGGATAGGGGGAGGGGAGTGGGGCGAGGGGGCAATATTTGGGAGGAGGGGAGGGAAATGGGAAACGGGGAGCAGGTGGAAATATTAATTTAAAAAGAATAAAAAAATAAAAAAATAATAAAAAAAGTCTCCTTTCTGCAGTGGTCACGTGTCTTAGATGGTATGTATAACTGCCATCTCTATTACACATTCTGTATTTCTTTTACCCTCTTCAAGCACTTTACATGGTCTTGGGCCTTTTCCTAGAGAAGTGACCTATCCCATATTCCTGATGGATATGTGACCTTTGCCATACTTATTGTATTAGATTTTTGTCATTTCCCATTAATTTTAATCACAAGGTACAATGTCAGATTGAGACACCCCAAAGGATTTGTTGCATTCAAGACATAATCCTTCTTTTTTCATCATGCAGAGGCAATTCAATTCCCCCAAAGTAATCTGGATATATCACCCTGTCAAAGGTTTTTATTCCTTTCTTAGTTTGTTGGTTTAAGAGTATTTGAAGCCAAAGTAACCAGAGGAAAGTCTGCATTGAAAGTTCAATACAATATTTGTTGTGTCTCCTGACAGGAGTCCCTTCATTTTGGTAACAACACTTCTAGGCCAGGCCAGCAGAACTTAGGGTGGCAGAAACTGGAAGCAGAAATTTTCCTAGATGGTTGCTGGTGGCAAAAGTGAGCGGAAATATTCCATTTTCAGACCTTGATTCCTGGACTTATCGATCCTGCTTACAGGAAAAACCATACCATATATTGCATGCAGATTCGGTGCTTATAGTACTTTCTGGAGAAACTTGCCCCAGTCCTCACAGTGCTGAGACCTTATTGGTACTGTAACTGTTTCTTCAAAAGAACAAAGTTCATTCAGTCTTTCTCTGAGGTGAATTTCTTCAGGATGATGGAGAATGCCAGGCCATTCTCTATTATACTTTCTTTCACCCTCTGCTAGCACATCACGTGGTCCTGGGGCTTTTCCTAAGAAGTGACCCATACCTTCTTTTTTTATTCTTCCTGGATAAGGTGTTATAGTTTCCCATTAACTTTAATCACAAGGCCCAGTACCACAAAGAGATGTCCTAAAGGATCTCCGGCACTCCAGACATAATCCTTCTTACCTCCATTGTGCAGAGGTAATTCAATTTCCGCATGGAAATTTGGATATATTACCATGCCTCAGGTTGTTTTTCCCTTCTTTGTCTGTGGACTTAAGCGCATTTGAAGCACATATTATGAGAGGGAAGTCTGCTTTTAAAGTTCAATAGAATATTTGATGTGTCTCTTGACAGGAGCTCTTCCCCTTTGGTACCAAAATGTCCAGGCCATCAGAACTTTGGTGGCAGATATAGGAAGCACAGACTTTCATAGATGGACCCTAGTAGTAATAGTGAGTGGAAATATTTCCTTTTCAGCTCTAAATTCCTGGACCAATGGATCCTGGCTACAGGAGAAACCATACCATATATTGTGTATATGCAGAGCATATATGGCTTTCTGGAGAAACTTGTCCCAGCTCTCAAGACTCTGAAAGCTAATTGGTGCTGTAACTCTTTTTTCAAATGAATAAAGTTCTTTCAACCTTTCTATCAGTCCAGCTTCTTCAGGATGCTGGAGAACATGTTAATAGCAGAGGATTCCATGATTGTAAGACCACTCTCAGGGTTCTCTGGCTGGGAAGAGAGATCCCTGTTCAGAAGCAATACTGTAGGGAATACAATGTCCATGGATAAGACATTCTGTAAATACATTGATCAGGGTTTTATAGAAGCATTACTTGTAGGAGAGGCAAATCCATAACCAGAATAAGTATCTACTCCTATAAGGACAAAAACTTGTTGCTGAGGGACAATTGTCTTCTACCCTATAAAGTTTTGTTGCTTGTATTGCTTTAATAGAAGGCTGATTGGCCAGTAACCAGGCAGGAAGTTTATGTGGGGCAACCAGAACGGGAGTTCTGGAAGAGGAATGGCTGAATCTGCAATCTCACCTGAGTAAATTGTAGCAAGATTATAAAGCCTCACTGATGAAAGGTACCAAGCCACGTGGGTAACACAGCAATATTTATGGGTTAATGAATGATGTAAGAGTTAATAAGAAGCCTGAACTAATAGGCCAACCAGTTTATAATTAATGTAAGCCTTTGTGTGCTTCATTGCGACTGAACAGCTATGGGGAGAGGTGGAAAGAAGCCTAAGTCAAAAACTTGTCCTTTCCATGGAGGAAGTTGTCCAGTGTAGTCAACCTCCCAGTAGGTTGATGGCTGGTTACTGCAGCAATGGTGTCATATCTGAGGCTCAATGTTGGTCTCTACTGTTTGGTCATCTGACAATCAGCAGCAGCTTTAGTGAGGTCAGCCATTGTGAATGCAAGTCCATGTTGTTGAGCTCATGCCTATCCCCTGTCTTTGCCACTGTGAACACGATATTGTCCCAGGTTTCAAGTGATTCATTTCTTGTATGTTATTCAGTTTTCTTCTTTCTTTCTCTGTCTCTTTCTCTCAGTATGCAGTGCTGTTAGGTGACTTTACCTTGAAGTTTTCTGGTTTTGTGTTCTCTATCTTTTGTTTCTGTGAGAATTAAGGTATTGGTCCAGTTATTATTTTAGATCAAACATTAAGGTTGACAATCAACTTTTCACAGTGTCATTTACTGGATTTTCAAATAAAACATTGTGGTGCAATATGAGCATGCCAGAGACATTTCTTTCCACCATTTTTATAATGTATATATGTTCCAGCATGAGTGAGGTAAGAATGTCACTAAATGTCTTTGCTTTTACATTGGGATCGTGTTTAGAAATGGATTCGCTGATGGAGCATGCTTAAAAAGAGGAAGAATATTATGTGAGCATGTCCAGACTCCCTATGTAAAATTTCCATCCTTCCTTTTTTAGGAAAAAGACTTCTTTGAAAAAAAAAAACTCCTATGCTTTCTATACCTAATGCAGGGATGAAAATTTTCTCATTTCTCTATCTTGGCTCTTGAGTTGGCTATTCTTGGTAGTCAAACTGACTACTTCTGGGATTATCAACTACACAAAGAATTGATTATACCTGAGAGGGATTTTATTTAATTAAAGGTTTTGAATAGGTAAACCCTTCATTCATGTGGATCATCTGAGGTGGTAAGCTCCACATTTTTTTTTTTGGTGTTTTACAACAGAGTTTCACTGTAGCTTTGGACCCTGTTTTGGAACTATTTCTTTCTTTTTTTCTTTTCTTTTTTTTTGTTTTATCGAGACAGGGTTTCTCTGTGGTTTTGGAGCCTGTCCTGGAACTAGCTCTTGTAGACCAGGTTGGACTCGAACTCACAGAGGTCCACCTGCCTCTGCATTCAGTTCCTGGGTTTAAAGGCATACACCATCACCACCCTGCAAGCTCCACTTTTAGCTGCTTGGTGGCAGTGCACACCTTTAATATTATCACTCAAGAGGCTGAGACAGTGGGATTTTTTGAGTTTGAGACCAGTCTGGCTTACAGAATGAGTTTCAGGTCTATATAGATGAATCCTATCTTGAAAACACCAATCCAAACAAAACAAATGAAACAAAAACAGAAATAATAAACAAACAAAAATCCAAACAAAGACTATAATCCACCTTTAACCTAGACCTCACCTTCTAGATGATTGCAGCTGGAATAATAGAAAGGATATTGAAGAAAGAAGCTCTCTTTTTGCTCTGGTATCAAATTCTGGCTACTGAGTTCATTCCATTATTAGCATTAGAGTCGACTTCTTTGGAATTTTGATGTATATTGAAAACCAGGTGAAACATTGAACCTCATGGACTGAACAACTACTGGATTCTTCACTTGATCATAGACAAAAGGCTGTGCAGAAATTGACTGAATTCTTCCAAATTCCATTAGTAGACAGCTATTTTTAAGATGACCTGGACCACAGCTTTTGAGACTTTGTCATAAGCCCAATTTCTACTAAAATGGTGAGTTCATTTGCCCTGTCTTGTTCATGCTGTAACACAGCTGTATATTTTATTCACAGCAGTGCTCATAAAGACATTCTTCCTGGCTCCATTATTCTCTATGTATTTAAATTTCCATGAACCGTACTCTCTTTAATATTTTTCATTTGCCTGGAATTTGCTCTGAATTTCAGAAATAAAACTTGTAAAGCCATGGAGCCACCACCCAGCCTTCTGTTGGGGGAAAGGTCTTTTTTAAGATCTGGTTCCTGCTTTTTTCTCATGATTGTCTGAAATCCCTGTGACAGTGAGGTAAACTGTACCTTTAGTTCATCTGACCCCAGCATAAAACCACACAACAAACATTTCCTTTTGTGATCTAAAAATTGTCTTTAGCTGTTAATATTCTGGGCTGCCTTCTACCTGTGGGACAGGAAATCACTGCACCCACCTAGCACAGCTTACTGTACAAGCTAGCTAGCCACATTGTGTCCTGGAGGAAAAAGGCAAGATTCCTATGGAGTGCAGGATTGTGGCAGTGTCTGCTATTGGAGGCTCGGGCAAGTGTTATTGAAATGCGTGTTTTTGCAGATCTAGAAAAGACTTTTGATGGGAGCAGAAAGGAATGGCCAGGAACCATTGTGCTGTCTCTTTAAGCAAACTATAGCCCTTTGGGAAGGTTCATCCCACTCAGGCCTCACTAGCCAATCAGACCCTCCAGTTGACCTGCCAGTCAGAAGCGGTGCAGTGCTCTTCCTGCGACCTGCCTCCATGTTAGGCTTTCCAGTGGAGCTGGCACCAGTGGATTATGTGCTGTCTGCCTTTGCTGCTGCAGGGAGATGATGAACTGAGAGCTTTGATGAGCTGGAGAATCACAACATGGTGAGCGAGGGAATGCTGTCTCCAGATGGGGAGGAGCAGAGGGTGAGGTGAGGTGCATTTTCCTCAGATCTGGGTGGGAACCTGCCACCAGTTTTCATGTGTTGTGAAGTCCCATGCGGTCCTTGCTAATTCATGGACCTGTGGGCAGGCGTCTGAATAACTCTGCTCTGTGGGCTTAATTTGCTTAGAGAGTTGGGAGCAGGGAGCTGTGTGTAGAAACGTCTTTCTAGTCAATTTCTGCAGGCATGATACATTCATGGAAAACCATTGGCAAACTTGGAGAGGCCTAGTTTCTCCAGTATCTTCCTGACATTCAGTAGTTTTCATTTAACATTCGCATATAGTCATCATTAATTTTAAATTTGTGGAGCTCATCCACGGCTTCTCATGTGTTGGGTAGCACTCCACTGCCAATGCTTAATGCATAGGCTAACAAAGTAGAATTTAGCTAAAATTCTACTGCATCTAAAACATTCAAAACCTAAGTATATGTTAGCCAGGGCTGTTAGAGGTTAGAATGCTCGTGTACACATTTTTCAACCGGAATGCTCAGATATTTGGTTCCAAACCACGACAAGGAAGCCAAAAAACCAGTCACATGGCCCTTTGCCATATCAAAAACAGGCTTCTAACAAGCTGCTCAAAGAGGCATTACAAGGTCATAACCAACCTTAAGGCCTGGTGTGCCTTAAAGTTCCCCTTTCTTTGTAAGAAAAGCATAGTTCTGCCAGATGGGCAAAATGACATCAGGTGACAAATATTTGAAAAGCAAAATATTGTTTTGATAAAGACTGAACTGGTCAATCAAGGCTTTCATTTAGGACCTCATGCAGGGAGAAAGAACATTCCTGGGAGCATTCCCTAAGGGCCTGATGTATTGCTAATAAAACAGAGCTCCTTATCTAAAACAAGGAATATGTTTGGAAGAGCTGGTAATGATCTGGGGACAAGTCCATTGTGAAGAAGTTTCTTCAGGTCCTGAGAAACCAACTCTTCCCAGCATATGGAGCTAGGATTTTCAGTCCCAAATCAACTCAGCATGTAGGAAAGTTCTTCTGTCCTTTTTACATTTTACTTGTCCTGTTTTTCTCATCCCGTGACCTTCATGTCAGAACCCTGTCAGTGAAGAATGCCCTGCTGCTTCAGGTCACCCTTGTACTTAAGAAATTATTCTGAGAATAACTTTGACGTGTAACTCTCCAGTCTGCCTAAATGTCTAGCCTGGCAAGTTGTCTGTTTTTATTTCAGTTGTTCAAGGTGTAGCCTGGAGCCTGAACCTAAAGGACACTCAAGGATAATAGCATATGTGGAACTCAAAATCTCTCTTAGTTTGCTCCTCTTTGAGCATTAGCCAGAGATGGATGCATGCCATCAGTAAACAGATTTTTCTTTATTAATTTCCTAAGTGAGTGAAGTGGTTTCTCAATGGAAAGGCATATCGGTTCTAGAACAGCTGCATTTCCATCTTGTTAGAAAAATTGTTTCTGCTGGGCGGTGGTGGCGCATGCCTTTAATCCCAGCACTTGGGAGGCAGAGGCAGGTGGATCTCTGTGAGTTCGAGACCAGCCTGGTCTACAAGAGCTAGTTCCAGGACAGGCTCCAAAACCACAGAGAAACACTGTCTCAAAAAACAAAAAAAAAAGAAAAAAAAAAGAAAAATTGTTTCTGAGACAACTTCTGTTATATTGACTTAGGTGTCCTTGGTCTATTGCTGTCCAGGGCAATGACCTTGCTGTCCTCCATTTTATACTTTCAAAATTCTTAAATAAAAAGATGTTACCACCTCACAGCTTTAAAATTATGCAATTGAGTCATGGCGTTGACTATCCAATGGAGCCACAGGGAAAGGATTTGCATATGGAGCATTCCTTCTGTCTTCAGACCACAATAGGAGGAATAGATCATTGTGTACAGTGCGGGGACACAGCACAGGCAATCAGGTGTTGGTGCCATCATTATGAAAAAAGGGCCAAAGTGTGGTAGGGGAAGTGATTTTGTAATTTCCCAGTATGCTTTATTTTAATTCATGAATACAGACCAGATGGTGAGTGATGAACACTTTGGGAAGGTTATTGTGAACCAATTGAATTTGCAATTAGGAAACAATATTATGAAGATATGAATGATCTTGCTTGACACAGTTGTTTCTGCTCAGAGATTTGGAAAAGAAGCTATTGATTGTAACTCTTCTTGTCAGGTTTTAGATCTCAGCAGCCAACATATGCATATGGGCAAGATCAATCTATCTCTTATTAATGATGTCCTCTCTCTTAGAGAAGGGCCTAATCTTTTTCAGCATCAATATAGCAAAGTTTCATTTAATCTTAAAAATGTAGTATTTTTTATCACTTTAGAAATCACTTCTTGGAATTGTTTTTAATATTTAATATAAGTGTATTGTTGTTCTTTATTTGTTTCTGTTCTCCAATGTTTCTAAATCATTACCAGTTTCATTTCATTTCTCTCATGATGGTGACTGTCTTCTATAATTTAGTTTTGCCTCATGCTACGTAACTAAGAATCATTTTGAACACCTAATCCTGCCTCTGCTATCCAGTGCTGGGAAAACAAACCTGCAACTTCTTCCAGGTTTGGCCTGGAGAAAGAAAAATAGAACAGTTAATGAGTGTCTGCTGATCTTTCTGGATTTTATTGGGAACTAAGAAGAAAAGAGACCTGTGTAAGAATTGAGCTCATTGACCAACTTTGAAGCTGTAGAGACACAGTGCAGAAGGGAGAGGATGGATGGAGGGTGAGAGCTTTCCTCCTTCAACAGTAGTTGAGATTAGCTATGTGGAATCAGCAGTCCATTGTAGATGTGGTATGATTATCCTGATTGACCATTGCTTGCCTGCACAGACCATGGCAATCAAGAATCTGGGTAAGTTACAGACCTTATTTTAAAACCTAATTGCAATATTCAATATGATTCATCCAAAATAGAAGACCTGGGTAAAATGTTTTGGTCCTGTTGAAACGAACTGTTACTTTTCTGGATAAAGATTTTCATCTTTAGAGAAAATATATAAGACATCTTTAATATGCTCAAATACAATTCCCTAGTCTCTGGAGCACATGGCCATAAAGTCTGTTTCACCTTTTCAAAATGAATTTTGAGATTAAACCTGTATCATATTCACATTCTCTTTGCTCCCTCCAAGCCCTAACATGACCCCAATTGTTTTCTAATTCCTGTTCTGTTTTTCTTTAACAACAGTTACAAAGTAACGACAGTTACATAGTAACAGTAATTACTTTATGAATGTGACCTGTATTTGTCTGCAGGATTTCCCATCTCTGAGGCAATGGGATGGCTGCACTGGGAAGTGAGTGTGCAATGGAATGTGCACACAGAGGACACTGTACTTTGGATGAGGAAGAGGATGTGCTCTAGGAGAGTGGAATAATGTGTACTAAATACAAAGTGAACTAGGGAACTGTCTGTTGGGCTGGGAGGGCAGAACTGAAAGGCCTGTGCTGTCTGAGTCATTTGATTTCTAATCGTCTTGTAGGGGAGCTGCTAATATTCTGAAGGCCACCTGGGTGACCCTAGCCAAGTAGAGATTTTGGGAAGGGTTAGCAATCAGGAGTACTAGTGGCAGGTTATTGGGTTCTTTCCATGATTCTCTTCTGACTCTGCAGTAGGAAGACCACAAGGTATACCATGTTGAGTGGAAATTGTTCAGAGCAGGTCTGTTGAACCATCATTTCTGCTGTGACTTGGATGGACCATGAGACAGACTGTAGTCATGTTTGTCCATGTGGTTCATGTTGGCTAAGGCCCTTGTTCTCTGAGCCTCCTTCTGTATGGATTTACAGGGTAAAGGGAGATTCTGGAGCCCTGGAAATGGAGACTATGATGCAGGTTGTGTCACTGTCCAGAATATCCACATGGGCACTGCTTTTGTTGTGCAGTGGGAATTGAGATTAGAAAGCTGAGGGTCTTGATTCCAGAAGTTTTGAATATCTAATTCTAATTTCAGGTTTGTGTTATAAAGGTTTTAAATAGTTTGGTAACTGGTAGGAAAATGATGATATCAAACTTCTTACAGCAATACATGTTTTGAAGGCTTTTAATGTGATGTGCTGCTAGCTACAATGATGTAATACATTGATGCTAAGTTCCAGAAAACAAAAGGAATTTCTGATTTGCAGACTTCTCAGGTGCGCATTGTGTTAGTCAGGTAGATAGGGCACAATCCACATCTCCCGCCATATTTCATGTAGCAGGAAGTAAATTTTAAATCATTTTTGGTTGTTTTGGGTTGAGCATCAGTGGGGCTGCCTGTCTCAGAAACCAGAGGAAAGCATGATGGGCAGAAGAGCCATTGAGAGAAATCTCCTCCATTTGAGAGACAGCATCTATATCATGAGGCTTCTTTCTTTGGAAGACATCAGTTACTTGGGGGATCAGAAATAACAGTTTAAGGATCACTTTAAAAAAACTTTGTGAAAGTTGTGAATTTTGTGATTATTTAATTTCTGTTCACTTATTATCAAAGGTAGCTGGGTAATATTGGTCAGGTTCATTTTTTTTATTACCTAAGTTTTTGTTGATCTTTTGATTTAAACTTGACAATATTTCACTGTTTTCTTGACAGTATTTCGCTGCTTTTGTTCTTTGTTTCTCTCCAACCCCTTTATTTTTTCACAAATTTTGTACACATTCTTGATTAATGTGCATTTCTGGAACATAAAGAAGTCATATTATATGAATCTTTTTATGTAATGTATGACTAATTTAACTATATTATTAATTTTCTTCAAAATGGTAGACCTTCACAAATTTTATTCAGAAAGTCTCTTATGTTATCAGTTACTTAAGTTTTGTTTATTAATACAGTTTCTGTGGAGAGACTCAATTTTTTTTATCTATATACCTGCCTCTTTCCATTTCCTGGTATATATCTGTGTATTCCAGTTGTTGCTTTCTTCATATTTGAATCTTTGATAGTAAAGTGTTAGTATGATGAATACATAATCCCCTTGAGCATTCTTTGTGTTTCCACTGTGAATGTAGCTTTGTATTTAGCTTTACTGTTATAATTTGTTGGACAAAGTTATTGAATTCCATTCATTTAATTGTGGAAATTTATCAGACACAAAATCTTAATTTTGATACATCATTTTCTTATGGATCATTTCTTTACTTCATTATTTATTTATGCCTGGTTTTTCTTGTTTTTATCGATCTTAAATAGACTTGACTTATTGGATAAAAGGTTTTATGTGTCTTGGCAAGTGGCTCAGCACATATTCTTTTTGTGGGTGACCTGAGTTCAGATAGTTACACTCAAAGTGAGACATTAATAAATTTCTACTATTCACAATCCAGCAGATTTACCAATCTCCATTTTTGTATGTCACCTGTATACATCTGCAAGTCATTCTCTCTCATACACAAACATACACAAAAAACAGCAGTAACCTTATTTTCAAAGTGCTTGTGACATAAAGTTGGAGCAAAGGAAGTTGCTTTGCATATACCCTGATGCTTTTTTTTCTTTCTTTCTTTTTCTGTTTCTTTTTTCTTTTTTTTTTTTTTTTGGTTTTTCGAGACAGGGTTTCTTTGTAGCTTTGGAGCCTGTCCTGGTACTAGCTCTGTAGACCAGGATGGTCTCAAACTCACAGAGATCTGCCTGCCTCTGCCTCCTGAGTGCTGGGATTAAAGGCATGCACCACCATCGCCTGGCTACCCTGATTCTTCAAAAATCTGTTCTTTTGAAATTTCTTTTAAACAGTTTTCATTTCATCACTGTGATGCAGACATAGATTAATTCACCAATAGTAGGTAAAAAAATGTTATCTAAGTGATCCTAAAGCACATTATATTTTATTATAAGAGAATGAGATGTTTTAGTAATCAAAACTATTTTCTACAAAGTAAAAACATCAGAAGACTTCAAGTGAATCTTGTGACTTTTTGGAACAGCCCTACTCCCCCAACATATTTTCTATTAAATGATAAAGGAGAGAACTGGAGTGTATAGGATGCCTGTGATTTCTTGGAGTTTGATTTTGATTAGTTAGTATCTTGTCATTCTTGTTTAATGGACCAAATCTACTAATATATAATATATATTATATATTATTGTGCTTGTGTCATTTTCTATAATGCTGCCATCTATATTTTTGATTTTTTGATCCATAATCTTATTAAAACATTCATTTTCCTGAAAACTATAGACATTCACCAATTTGTATTCAGAATATTGCTTACGCTATATGATCCTTAATTGTTCATTTTTAAATAGTTTCTGTGATAAACAGTTTTAGCTTTCTCTTATTGATCTTAGATGCTTGTCCCTTTCCATTTTCTAGCATGTCTGTGCTTTCTACTTGGTGTTTTCTTCATGTTTGGTTTTTTCTGCTGTTGGTCCTTGAAGTCAAACTACAAGGAAGAGTTTTCACAAGAGACCATCTCTCACACCACAGTTAATGTAATGAAGATTTTATTAATTCTGTCATGACAGGGTCTTTCAGCATTGAAGAAGCCAAAAAGACCCTGAATAGCTGGTACAGGCAATTTTAAAGCAAAAAGGCACAAAACAAAGGGGGTATCTGTGGGTTGTTTTTTACCATTATGGTTGGCTTATTTAAAAGGCTATCACCAATAATTGGGTGGAGAGTGATTGCCAGATCAGATGAGGTAAGAGGAAAAATCTGAGGGTCACTTTGCCCCTTTCCCAGGGACTGAGTCAAAACACCAGGAATGGAGTCAAAACCTGAGGGTTTTCTTGCCCCTATTTAATAACTGAGTTTTATTTGGAGAACATTCACAAGGACTCAGGAAGATGATGGAAAGTTCCCAACATTTTAGTACGTGCATATGTAGTTGTTAGATTCCCAGGGGGGGGGAACACTAAGTCACTGAGGCTGAGAGGGCTCAGCTTAAAGTTCAATACTGCTTAAGTCATTGTCAAGATTAATACATTGTCTTTGGTTCTCTAAAACCTTCTCATACGCACGCCTTTAATCCCAGCACTCGGGAGGCAGAGGTAGGAGGATCTCTGTGAGTTCGAGACCAGCCTGGTCTACAGAGCTAGTTCCAGGACAGGCTCCAAAGCCACAGAGAAACCCTGTCTCGAAAAACCAAAAAAAAAAAAAAACCTTCTCATATATTATTGTGTCTGTGTTCTAATTAGCCTCAGTTTTCAACATGACAAAATCCAGATTCATCTGAGAGAACATCAGTTAGCCATGTGCTTAGATCAGAATGTCTGATCTCCATCTTAAAGACAATGTATTGATTGATGACTGATGTTGGAAGATCTTCCCCTGAGTTGGCAATGTCTCTAAGCAAGTGGACCTGGGCTGATTAAGAGAGCTAGATGAGCATAAGACAGTGACAAAGCAAAAGAGAAAACCAGGAAACAATGGTTCTGCATATTTTGCCTTCAGTGATTATCTTGAGTTTCAATCCTAAGCTCCCACAATGGTGGACTCTTACTTAAAGGTAACAACCAAATAAACCTGTCATTACTAGAGTTCCTTTTGGTTAGATAATTTAATTACAGCAACAGACATGAAAGGAGGAATAAAAAATGGTACCTGAAAATTGATTTTATTGCTGCAATGGACTTGGAGATATGGACTTTGGAAGAATTTTGAAGATATCAATACTTTAGATGGCAAAAGTCAAGGAAAGCTCTACACAGAGCATAATTGATTGTTCTTCTAGGACTTGAAAGACTGGAATGCTGAGGGTTCTATCAGGCAGTGGAGGTTGAGGTCATAGGAGTTTAGTGGGCAAAATGCCCTACAGAGAAACAAGGAGCTAGCTGATCTGGCCTATCCCTCCTGAGAGGTCTGTGTCTTAGGGATTTCTGGTTAAGTCAATGGCCACTGGGGCACAATGTGACTTCCAGTTCCTGACAGATTGAGGGACTCACTCAGGCAGAGGCATTCAGGCTAATTTGTGTTTCTCTTTATAATCCCTTAGTAGTCAAGGAAGCTTGGAAGCTTTACAGGGCAACTGGACTGAGACAATGAACTTGTATTCCCTGTATAGCTTACAATCTTCATGGCACCCAGTAAACCACAACTTTATTGAGCCTAGAAATTGCCATTAACTTCTGATTCTGATAAATATATAAAAATTCTGATTGCTCTCAATTAACTTTCTTAGCATCATCTAGCTCTGGTCCTTCCAGTCCAAGTCTGTACTCATTCCTTGTGGCTGTATTAGGTGACATTGGTCTGGTAAGTAAGTACAGGTGCTTAGAAGTCTTTATAAAAATTTTCCTAGAGATTATTTTTGTGAATCTTTGGCCCCAAATCTTTCTTAATATTTCCATATGCCAAGAAGGTTATTAAGGCACAATTAAAGAGTAATAGACTGATATTTTAGAAAAAATGATTTCTGTTGGATAATTATTACTGCTGACTGCTTTAGGTCTACAGTGAAAAAGAATCACATAGAAAGGAATGAAAAGAAAAAAAAACATTAGGTAATTTCAGATGGCAGTCCAGTGGTGAAAAAGAGGGATTTTCAAGGATTTGGCACCATTAAAGGGAAGACCCTTGCTCTGCATTGAAAGCCAAGTAAAGTGCCATACAGTGTAAGACTGTATCTAGTCTCTCTCTCTCTCTCTTTTTTTGGTTTTTCGAGACAGGGTTTCTCTGTGGCTTTGGAACCTGACCTAGAACTAGCTCTTATAGACCAGGCTGGCCTCGAACTCATAGAGATCTGCCTGTATCTGCCTCCTGAGTGCTGGGATTAAAGGTGTGCGCCACCACCACCCAGCTAGCTAATCTCTTAATTTATGGAAAGGATATGCAGCAAAATTCCTTATCTCAGGCCAACATCATACAGAACCTGTAGTCAATTTTGTTCAAACTTGATAGGATACCCCATATGGTCTGTCCAGCAGAATTCAGTTATGGGTTTCCCTGAAAAGGGACATTGAGACTGAGGAAAATTGAGATTAAGAGAAATGAGGACATAAGTTAGACCAGGAGGACTCAAGGTCACTACCAAACAGCTCTGAGTTTATTTCTCAGACAGCATATATACTACTTTTAAGGAAAGTTCAGTCTGTGAATCTCTTAAACGTCTCCCTGCAGTTGTTATCAATTGAGAAACAAAATCGTGAAACAATTCATCTCTGTCTTATCTTAGACTATTATTCTGTTTTCTTTCCAGTGCCAGGTAATTTATACAAGACCTTTTTTTTGCTGGAATATTAAGTTGAGCATATCCTGCCATATCAGAGTTCAACTGATGATCTAAATCTTTATAATTACCTTCTTCTGCCAGCATGTCAAAATTAGCAGGCATGTTTTGAGCTTTGTTAATATTAGCTTTAAGTTCACATACTCATGGAATTATGATTCCACAATACAATAATCTCCTCCAGACAAACAAGCTCTAGCCAGTTTTTTCCAATCCACCATAGGCAAATCTTTAACCACTATTGTCTACAAAATTGCTTGAATAGAGTTTTTGGCCCAATTTGAGAACCAGTGTTTTTTAATTCTTTAAGTTGTGTAAAAGGAAAAATGTGTGAACTCTCAGAACATTTCCTTGAGCATCCTGATGTTCTATTACTGGAAATAAATTAAAACCTTGAATGACTTCTTTCTTGGTTCCTCTTCTAATACTTCCATATAATGGGCTAAAAGTCAAAGTCTGCTAAGAATTTGCAGGCTTCTGGACCATAGATATCGTAGGAAATTTCTTTTCTTTAATGGTATAATCCTCAGGAGAATCAAAATCTGTCTTCTCTCTGGGGGAAGGCGAGAAGGTGCTCATTCTTGAGCTTCTCCATGAACTCTTTGTGAGATCCTTCATGAGTTTTTTTTTTTTTTTTGCCATGAAGAAATTTGGACTGCTTCCAGTTTTTTATTTAAAGAGTTCATCAGATTCCTCAGCCCGTTCGTCTCTGATTGTTTTTCAACTGTTTTAGATCATTTACATGACTATTCTTCAACATTCATAGATAATGTGGGAAATCGGAATCAGGACACTTTAAGTCTCTTTTTTGATTTTACCTTATTGTCAGGAACCTCTCTTTTAAATTTTACCTCATCATCAGTATCTGATGTGACATCATCAGTCGACTTTTCAGAAGCATTTGCATTAAACAGTTCCTTCACTGAAACAGAAAACTTAGTTTTACTTTTACTTCAGTTTGGGTGCAATTTCTGTCTTTCAGGACAAAGACCTAAGCTGTCATGAATAAGTGCCAAGAGGGTGGAAATATCCACTGAAATGTTCTCTGGACCATGTACATCATAATATTGCTGTATTTTAACTGCACTACACCCCCTTATATCTGCATTCAAGGTTCCCTGCTCAGGAAACCAAGGACAAATTCTTTCAATAAATTCCAAAAATTTATACAGTTGCTGACACCCTACCTTAGCACCTATGGGTTTTACAATATACCTAAATAAATGTACAAACTGCTGTTTTCTGTTTTTTGTCCCATAATTACTTTTTACATTTATATGAAAGTTACTTCTTATTCAAGTTAATTCTTTCCTTATTTTACACTTACACAACAGTTCCTAAATTATGTTTTCATGCTGCATAGTTAACCTCTTTTGTCCTGTATGTACACTGCTGTGTTAACTTTCCTTTGTATGTACAGCAATGGTTTCCTGAGAATACTCACTGCAGATGTGCCTTTAACTGAGTACTGAGTACACTCTTTCATCCTGAGGTGTCCTTGTGTTGTTCCTCTCACCCCCTTGCACATCCCAGCATTTGGTGCCAATCTCTTGAAGCCCACTCAATGGAATTTTCCTGGCCATTCCATGTGAGTGGATTCTGAGGCTGAGAAAAATTTAGATTAAGATAAATGAAGACAGAAACATAGGATAGACTGGGAGGACTGAAGGTCAATACCAAACAGCCCTGAGTTTATTTCTCAGCCAGTATATATACTAGATACAGTCAATAGGCAGAACAAAGAGCAGTTGAGTCAGGTAACCATTTTTCTGCACTATCATTGGAATACAGGTCAAAGAGTTACATTATCTTATTCAGCTAAGCAGATTCTAATCTCTAAGGATGACTTGCTATTGCTGGCCTACACCAGCCCAAATATTAATTTAAAAAGTGTGCTCTTTGAACTGGGAAAAATGTTCTTTCTATGGGCTAACACAGGCATTACTCATAGCTCTCAAGGTTACTGAAAAATGCAGAGCAGGCAAGCTTGCACTCAATTGACTTTTTTAAGACAAAAAGAACTCTAAATAGAAACTGAGTTATATGTGGACTCCCACATTGGTCTCAGGATTTCATAGAGCTAATGACTAGTGGCTGGCTGCTCTGCTTTTTGGACTTTTTGGCTTTCACCCTAATATCTGATTCCAGGTTTTATAAATAAGGCCAATTAGAGTTTGCATTATAACTACTAATTCTAAAATAAGTCTTCTTCTTACTTCCTATTCATTAATTTATGTTTAAGTTTCTATCACGTAGGTTAAAATTAAGTTTATGAATTCTGCACATATTTTGGTTTTTTAACTTTTGAACTTTACTAACTATAACATTTTCTTTATCTGTTCTTTGGTTGAGGAGCATCTAGGTGGTATCCAGGTTTGGGTTTTTACTAATAATGTTGCTATGCACGTAGTTGAACAAATATTTTTGTAGAATTATTTGGTTATGCATCTTTTATATATATGCCCAAGAATTGTTTTCTTTGCCCTGAGGTAGATTGATTCCCAATTTTCTGAGAAACTGCAATAATTTCCAGGGTGGTTGTACAAGTTTGCATTTCCACTAGCAATGGATGAGTGCTCCCCTTTCTCAACATCCTCTCCAGCCTAGGCAATCATTGATGTTTTTGATCTAAGCCATACTGACTGGTGTGAGATGGTATTTAAGAGTCATTTTGATTTGCAGGGTTTGGTGCAGTAGGATTGCTGGAATCAGGTAGTGACACATTGCTCTGTCTGTTTTTGATTGTGTTCTTTCCTTTTGTCCAAGAATTTGGGCTTGAGATTGTGGTTTAAGTGCCAATCTCTCAATTTGTCTTTGTTGGAAGGGTGTTTGCTTCCCTGATTTTTGTTTGTTCTCTGGTAATCTAGTCTGTGTGGCATAGGATTGAACTGAGGTTCTTTTAAGGTCTTTTGGTACTTTATTTTTTTAAAATAAGAAAACAATCTATTTCCTTTATACATACCAATCAAAGTTGCTGTTCCCTCTCCTCCACTTATTGTCTCCACATACCCTCCCACCCTGCTATTCAAATTTCAGAGAGGGTAAGGTACAGGCACACTGCATGGGGGAATTCCACAACCCTCCCTACTGTATCTAGCCTGAGCAAGGTATCATTCAAAGAGACTAGGTTCCCAAAAAGCCAGTACATGCACTACACCAATTTTGGGACTGAAATTCTTGCAGTATGTGTAGCCTTATTAAAGCATGGAGTATGAGCCTAAGGAGGTTAGGACTGTAAACAGAAAAGAAGGGGAACTTGGGGAAAGTGTTGAGGGTATAGGGAAGATTTGGGGAGGTCTGTGGGCTGGTGGCCTACATGGAATTCTGGCAGGTGGTTTGTCCTTTCAGCCAGGGGTCTCCACCCAGGTTGGAAGCTACAATACAGACATGATGAGGAAAATGGGTTTTTGGTTTAGTGTTGAGGGTTTTTGAAAGAATGGAAGAAGTCTATGTGAATTTTTGATGGTTGCCATGGCCTCTGGTCCAGCATGTGTTCTTTTCCTCAGTTTATCTACTTGTTCTTCATGTGGTGTGTCCTGTACTTGAGCAGAGGCTTTCCACCCAATGTGTAGGTTGTGGTAACTGTAGAGGTGGTTGGGGATTGTGTCTGTGAATGCAGTGAATGTGTTAGTTTCATAGACTGGTGGACTGCCTACCTGTTCTTCTGGCTGGGATGATGTGCACATGAGCAAGGATTTTCTGCTTGAATTTGGGGATGAAGTACAACTATATTCCTTTTTCTGAATGGGAGTTTATCCTATGCCATTGCATGTTGGAAATCCTTCAGTTTTTACTTGAAATCTCAAGATGTGTCAGACAAGAGGTTGGATGGAATTCAATCCAGAAGCGTTTTGGGATATTTGTGCTATATGGGTTATTACAGATTATGACGATCAAAGAACTCAGACTAAATGCATTTTTATCTTTTCTCTTTTATTTATTCTTCTCTCATACAATACATGTTGACTGCAGCTTCCACTTCCTCCACTCCTTCTAGTTTCCCCCACTCCTTATTCCCCCAGGTCCAATGCTTTTTTACCATCTGTCATAAAATAGAAAGCCTCCATGAGATATCAAAGAAACCCTTCACAAAAACGTTCAAGAAAACTAGGTAAAATCCCTTATCAAAACTGGACAAAGCAAATGAATAGGAAGGAAAAGGTCACAAAAATTGACAAGAGTAAGAGATACCAAGAGTTCTATAGTTAGTAATCACATGAACACCCCAAGCTAACAACCAAAGCATGCATGCACAGGGCATGTACAGAGCTGTTCATGTTCCATAATTTTCACTTCATTTTGTCTGAGACACTATGAGACTTGTTTTGTTGATTTTGTAGGTTTGATTTTCCTGGGTTTCTCAACCCCTCCAGATCCTACATTTTTTACCCCTTCCTTCCACAGGATTTCAAGAACTCAAGGTAAAGTTTGGGTAGGGATCTCTGCATGTGCAACCATCAACTGCTGGAAGAATTCTCTCTGGTGACATTTGTTCTGGGGATCAATCTATGATTTTAGATATGACTCATTTCATTTCTTTTGTTCTTGTTAGTTGTGTTTGGTTCTACCCAAATTCTGGAAGCCATCAAGCTATGGCTCCTGGCCATCCTGGCAGTATCAGACATTGGCTTCCTCTCACAGTTGGGACTAAAAGTTAGACCATCATTGGTTGTTCACTTCACAAACTCTGAGGCTTCTTTTCCCCAATGTATCTTGCTAGCAGAACAACTGTGTAGTTCTAAGTTTAGTGACTGACTTTATGTCCCAATCCCACCACTGGAAGCCATAAGTATTTACAGAATAAGGCTGGTTCAGCCTCTGTATTCCTCACTACTAGGAATCTTCAATAGTGTCTTTCTTGTAGTTCTGGAAGTTTGCAGTGTACTCTTTCCACATCTCCTGTAAACAGCTCCATTATTCCTGTCATCTCTCCCTCCTATTCTTCATCTCTCTTCCTTGCTTAATTGATATTTCCTGTTCCCATCCCCACCTGCCTCCAGTACACCCACAAAATCTATTCTATTTTGTCTTCACAGAGAAATCCATGGATGTCCCCCAGAGCCATTCTTGTTACTTAGCCTTTCTGCATGTATGGATTGTACTGTGATTGACTGTGATTACTATGGTTGTACTTTACTTCACTGCTTATATCCACTTCTAACTGAGTAAACCATGTTGGTTTATATACTTTTGGGTTGCCTCACTCTGGAAAAAAAAATAGTCGTGCAACAAGACAGCAACCAAATAATTCAAATATGGTGCAGTACATCTCTAAACAGAATTCTCAGTAGAGAAATCTAAAATAGATGAGACACATTTAAAAATATGTTCAGTATCATTAGCCATCAGGAGATTTCATCATAAACCTGACAGAAAGGATAAGTTCAACAACACAAGTGACAACTAAGGCTCCAAGTATGTGGAGCAAGGGGACTCATTGCTCTTGTAGTGCAAACTAGTCCTGCCACTGTGGAAAACAATATGCAATCCTTGAATATTGGCAGTCAATCTACCCCAAGACCTAGGAGTACCACACTGTGCATATTCCCAAATCATTCTCTTCCTTCCTACCACATGGAAACTTGCTCGACTCTGTTCATAATAGCCAGAAACTGCTGTGTCTATGAGAGATTGTGTTGATTGATGATTGATGTAGGAAGCCCCTAAGAAGGTGGACCTGTGCTGGCATATGGAGAATTCTGAGCATGAGGTAGTGACTAGGCAAAAGAGAAAGGCTGTAAACAGTCTTAGCAAGTGTGTTTTGCCTTCAATTGTTAGCTTGTAGTTTCTCCTACACTTCCAAAATGATTGAGTGTGATTTGACACAATCAATGAAATAATCCCATTTACTGCCTGAGATGCTTTCAGTTTGAGGATTTACTCACAATAGCATAAAAGCAGGTTAGCACAAACAATTACAACACAAAAGTTGATTTTGTTTGTCAGTATAAGAATGAGGACTTTTGCCAGAGTGTGGAAGATACCAAGTTTTTTTTTTGTTTTTTTATGTTTCCATTCAATTATTTACACCTCCTTCCCTCTTCCTTATCCCCTCCAACTCTCCCGCACCCTTTTCTCCCTCTCCCACCCTGCTTGAGAGAGGGCAGGGAGCCCTGCCCTTTGGGAAGTCCAAGGCCATCCCCCCTACATCCAGGCCTTGGGACCTGTGCATCCATATAGACTAGGGACCCCAAAAGCCAGAACATGTGGTAAAAACAAGTCCCAGGGCCTTTTTCAATGGTTTCTCAGTCAGCCCACATTGTCAGCCACAATCAAAGAGTCCGGTTTGATCACATGCTCATTGGGACCTGGTCCAGCTAGACTTGGTGTGCTCACATTAGAACAAAAAGTGTAGACTATATATGCATTAGAGTACTACTCAGCGGTAAAAAAACAAGGACATCTTGCATTTTGCCTGCAAATGGATGGAAATAGAAAACACTATCGTGAGTGAGTTAATCCAGACCCCAAAAGATGAATATTGTATGTACTCACTCATTTGTGGACTCTAGCCATAAACCAGGGTCATTAAGGCTATAGTTCACAAGCCTAGAGAAGCCAAATAACAAGGTGAATCCAAAGAAAAACATTTATGGATCCTACTGGAAATTGGAAGCAAGCAAGATTGCAGGGCAAAAATTGTGAGCATGGGGGTGGGTACTGGCATGGGGGTTAAATACACCAACTAGACCCCAAGGAGAGCAGCTTCTATCCCTTGCCCTGCTCCTTTATTTCCTTGCTCTTTCTAGCCTGCCTCACTGTGTCCCAGTGGACAGAGACCAACCCAAAAGGGAAGACAGAGTGCTCTTGAGGGGCTGTGGTGGCCTGGAATCATCTAGCAGGAGGGCCACACTGATGTTTTGCATTCAATACACTGACTGCACCTCAAGCAGCTTCTGTCCCAAACAGCAATTGCAACTCCACACTCACCAGCAGCAGTTTGTGCTATGGGATACAGAAATGAAGGAATTCTGTTCCCTCAGACCCTGGCCTCAGACTCACAGAGATATGAGATAGGGGATCCCAACAAGACACTAAGAAAATCTCTTATCCTTCTATTGAATTCAGAATTTAAATGTTGAGGGAAATTCCTGCTAGCTGAGAGAGGTTGAATAACAAGTTTCTAATGTGTCCTTGTTGCTTGCCTTTATGAAAAGAGGAGTGTCCTTCTACTTGGCCCCCACTTAAAAACTCAGTACACTTAGTTTCTTCCTACAGCTTCCTGTCAGATGGTTGCTGATGCAGCCTGTTGACCACAGTTTAATTTTATTTAATCAAAAAATGTAAAACATGTTTCCATGATTAAAAAGGCAACAAAAATGTAGTGCACCTTTACACAGTAAGAATAATTTTCCACAACAGCAGATCACTGTTAGGGGTCAGACCTCACTCCGTATGGTGTGGATGATGTAAATAGAGACTGTACTTTTGTTTCCTGACCTCCCAGACCTGAATAATCAAACAAAACTATATTAATTACAACACTATTTTGTCAACAGCTCAGGCATATTGCTACATAGTTCTTACATCTTAAATTAACCCATTTCTGTTATTTTATATTTTACTATGAGGGTCATGGTTTCTTACTTCACATCATGACTCTTGGGTGGCTACATGGCATCTGCATGACTCTGCCTTATTTCTGCCTCCATTCAATTTAGTTTTCCAAACTAGCTATAGTCTGCCCTGCCATAAGCCAAAGAAGATCCTTTATTAAACAGTGGTAATAAAGCATATTCTTACCATACAGAAGGGAACCTCAAATCAATGATGCCTAACATTGAGGCTTGTTTGCATGGGGAGTGCACACCCTCAGTGTCTCTGAAATATATACATATGAAGATAAAAGAAGCTTACAGAACACCAAATAGACTGGATCCATAAAAAGTCCCCTCAACACATAATAATAAAAACACTAAACACACAGAGTAAAGAAAGAATATTAAGAGCTGCAAAGGAAAATGGCCAAGTACCATATAAAGGTAGACCTGTCAGAATTATATCTGACTCCTCATTGGAGACAATGAAAGCCAGAAGGTCAAGATCAAACATTATACAGACATTAAGAGACCACAAATGCCAGCCCAAACCACTATACCCAACAAAACTTTCAATTACCAAAGAAGGAAAAAACAAGACATTCCATGAAAAAACTAGATTTAACCAGTACCTAGCCACAAACTCAGCCCTACACAAAATACTAAAAGGAAAACTCCAACTGAAGAAAATTGACTTAACCAAGAAAAACACAGACAACTGATGGTCGCATAGCAGCAAATTCCAAAGAAGGGAAAAATGCACAAGTTAACATAACCAACAATGAATACTAAATTAACAGGAGATAGTAATCACTGGTCATTACTATCTCTTAATGTAAATGGACCCAACTCACCTATAAAAAGACACAGGCTAACAGATTGCATATGAATACAGAATCCATCCTTCTTCTGCACACACACACACACACACACACACACACACAAAAACACATCTCAACTCAAAGAGAGACATTGTCTCAGAGTAAAGGTTAGGAAAAAGGATTCCAATCAAATGTACCTAAGAAACATCAGGTGTAGCTATCCTAATATCTAACAAAATAGAATTCAAGCTAAAATCAATCAAAAGAGACAAAGAAGGTCATTTCATATTAGTCACTGGAAAAGTTTATCAAGAGAAATATCATTACTGAACATCTGTGCCCCAAATGCAAGGGCACACTGATATGTAAAAGAAACACTTCTAAGGCTTAAAACATACATTAAACCCCACACACTAT
Source organism: Chionomys nivalis (assembly GCF_950005125.1). NCBI lineage: Eukaryota > Metazoa > Chordata > Mammalia > Rodentia > Cricetidae > Chionomys > Chionomys nivalis. The sequence goes on along the minus strand of NC_080111.1, from coordinate 15,889,443 downwards.
TAGTGGAAAATATCAATATTCCCCTCTCACCACTGACCAGGTCAATCAGACAAAAAATGAACAGAGAAATAAGAGAACTAACAGATATTATGACTCAAATGGACTTAACATACATCTATATAGTATTCAATTCAAAAGAAAAAAATTACTTTCTTCTCAGCACCTAATGAAACCTACACAAAAACTGACCACATACTCAGTAACAAACCAAACCTCAACAAATACAAAAAAAATTTGGAATACCACAATGTACTTTCTCAGATCATCATGGTTTAAACTAGAAGTAAACAGCAATACTAATTTCAGATAATCTACAAACACAGGGAAATTAAGCAATGTTAACCCGAATCATCAATGGGTCAAGGAAGAAATAAAGGGAGAAATTAAAACTTCCTAAAATTCAATGACAATGACCACACAATATACCCAAATTTATGGGACACAATGAAAGCAGTGTTAAGAGGAAAGTTCATAGAACTAAATGCCTACATAAAGAAGCTGGAAAAATCCCACACGAGTGAATTAACAGAAAATTTAAAGTTTTGGAACAAAAAGAAGCAGACTCACCTAAGAGATCTAGATGGCAGGACATAATCAAATTAAGAGCTGAAATCAACAAAATGGAAACAAAGAAAAAATACAAAGAATCAATGAAACAAAGAGTAGGTTCTTCTAGAAAACAACAAAATAGACAAACCTTTATCCAAATTAACCAAAAGGCAGAGAAAGAATATCCAAATTAACAAAATCAGAAATGAAAAGGGGGACATAGCAACAGACATAGAGGAAATACAGAGAATCATCAGGTCATATTTTGAAAACTTGTATTCCACAAAATTGGAAAACTTAAAGGAAATGGACAACTTTCTGGATAAATATCACTTACCAAAATTAAATCAAGACCAGATAAGCAAATTCACTTATAACTGCTGAATAAATAGACACAGTCAACTAAAGTCTCCTAACCAAAAAAAGCCCAGGAACAGAGGTTTTCAGCTCAGAATTCTACAAGTCTTTCATAGAAGAACTAATACCAATATTCCTCACATTATTCCACACAATAGAAACAGAAGGAGAATTGCCAATCTCTTTTTATGAGGCTACAATTACACTGATACTCCAACCACAGAAAGATATTATAAAGAAAGAGAATTACAGATCAATCTCACTCATGACCATTGACGCAAAAACACCAAATAAAATACTGGCAAATCAAATCCAAGAACACATCAGATCCATCATCCAGCGTTATCAAGTTGGCTTTATACCAGAGATGCAAGTATGGTTCAACATATGAAAATCTGTCAAAATAATCCACCATATAAACAAACTGAAAAATAAAAGCCACATGATCATCTCATTAGATGTCAAAAAAGCTTTAGACAAAATACAACATCTCTTAATGATAAATATCTTGGAGAGAACAGGGATACAAGGAATATGCTAAACATAATAAAGGCAATATACAACAAGACAACAGCCAACAACACACTATACTGGAGAGAATCTCTCAGCAATTCCACAGAAACAAGAAACAATTCAAGAACAAGAAAAGATTGACCACTCTCTCCATATCTATTCAACATATTTCTTGAGGTCCTAGCCAGAGCTATAAGATGCAAATGGAAAATCAAGGGTATACAATTTGGAAAAGAAGAAGTCACACTCTCACTGTTTGTTGATGACAATGATAGTTTACATAAGCAATCCCAAAAATTATACCAAGGAACTTATACAACTCATAAACACTTTCATTCAGTGATGTAGCAGGATACAAGATCAACTAAAAAAAATAATCAGTATCCCTCCAATGCACAGACAATAAAAGGTCTGGGAAAGAAATCAGAGAAATAACACCCTTCAACATAACCACAAGTAGCATAAAATGTCTCAGAATAACTCTAACCAAACAAGTGGAAGACTTGTATGACAGGAACTTTGAATCCTTGAAGAAATAAATTGAAGAAGACACCAGAAAGTGGAAAGATCTCCCATACTCTTGGGTAGACAGAATTAACATAGTAAAACTGGCAACCTTACCAAAAGCAATCTACAGATTCAATGTGATGCCCATCAAAGTCTCAGCAAAGTTTTTCACAGACCTCAAAAGAATGGTACTCAACATCATATGGAAAAGCTAATATCCCAGGATAGCCAAAATAATCCTGTACAATAAAGAACTTCTGGATGAATCACAATCCCTGACTTCAAACTTTACTACAGAGCTACAGTACTGAAAAGTGTCTGGCATTGGCATAAGAACAGAGAGGAAGACAAATAGAACTGAATCAAAGACCCAGATATTAATCCACAAATCTTCAAACACCTGATTTTTGATAAAGAAGCAAAAAATATCAAATGGAAAAAAAGAAAGTATATTTAACAAATGGTACTAGCATAACTGGATATCAACATGTAGAAGAAGGAAAATAGACTCGTATCTATCACCATGCACAAAACTTGAGTCCGAAATGGATCAAAGACCTCAACATAAAGCCAGCCATACTGAACCTTATAGAAGAGAAAGTGGGAAGTACACTTGAAAGCAATGGCACAGGAGACCAGTTTCTTAAATATAACCCCAGCAGCACAGACAATGACAGAAACAATAAATTGGACTTCTTGAAACTCTAAAGCTTCTGTAAATCAAAGGACATGGTCAATAAGACAAAATGAAAGCTTGTAGAATGGGAAAATATCTTCACTAATCCCACATCATACAGAGGTCTGGTCTCCAGAATATACAAAGAACTCAAGAAATTGCTCATCAAAAGAAAAAATAATCCAATTAAAAAACTGAGCACAGAACAAAATAGAGAACTCTCAGTAGAGGAATCTAAAATGGCTGAAAGACACTTAAGGAAATGTTCAACATCCTTAGTTGTCAGAGAAATGCAAATCAAAACAACTCTGAGATTTGATCTTACACCAGTAAAAACGGCCAAGATCAAAAACCCTTATGACAACTTACACTGGAGAAGTTGTGGGGTAAAGGCAACACTCCTGCATTTCTGGTGGGAATGCAAGATAGTACAGCCCCTTTGGATGTCAGTATGGTGGTCTTTAAAATAATTATGAAACAACCTAGTAATACCACTTTTGGCTACATAACCAAAGGATGCTCAAACATGCACAAGGACATGTTCTCACCTATGTTCATAGCAGCATTATTGGTCATAGCAAGAACTTTGAAAGAACCTAAATGCCCCTTGACCAATGAATGGATAAGGAAAATGGGATACATTTACCTAATGGAGTACTATACTGCAGAAAAATAATGACAGCTTAAATTTTGCAGGAAAATGATAGAGCTGGAAAACATTATTTTGTGTGAGGTAACCCAGACACAGAAAGACAATTATCACATGTACTCACTCACAGGCAGTTTTTCAACATAAACCCAAGAAAACTAGCCTACAAACCACAATCCCAAAGAAATTTCTCCAACAATGAAGACACTAAAAGTGACTTACACAGATGGAATCTACAGGCAAAGTAGAGAAAGACAGAATTTTCTGGCTAAATTGAGATCAAGGTCCCATTGTGGACCTTGTGGGAAGGCTAAAGGGGGTAGGGAAGAGGCAGGTAGGAGAGTATAGAGAAATGTAAAATTCAATAAAAATCAATAAAAAATACATTCCTAAAAATGCCATCTGGCCATAAACAATATTAGAAACCAAGGATACAGGAGGGAGATGAGAGGAGAAAACGGCTTTGAGCCTAAAGGGAAAGAAAGTTCAAGTGCTTTTGAATGAGTGCTGATAATAACTGTCTCACAAGAAGAACACAAGAGTTTGTGGGTCAGGGAGTTTAGGGAAGATTGAAACACACATTTGTCAATTGTGTGTGAATGTGAAAGTCTGGGAGAAGGCTGGGAACTAGGCAGGCAGCCAGCAGGCAGGCATCTTTGAGGTTCTGCTGATGAACATCTTTTTGAGAGCAGTGAGGAGCCATTTGTGACTGTCAGTCAGGAAATGATGCACTTTTAAGTAGTACTTAAAATGGTACTCCCAGTGCCCACTGAGGACACATTAAGAAAATACTAATGTCTAGTATCTATTTATTTTCTTGGTACTGGTCATACTATGTAGCACAGGATGACATTAATTTAACCATCAATCTGCTTTAGCCCCACAAATGCTGTTATTATAGTTGTGAATGAAGGAACCTAACGAAGGATGAAGTCTTGAGATTAGATCACATTAAAATGCTGGGCACTAGCTCAGACAAGTTCAGGACAGGAGAAAACTGGGGAGTCAGACTGACAGTTTTAGTGAAGCTTAGACTGTGTCTCTATAGTGGAGGTCCCCATAGTTCTATAATCTGCGCAGCATTGTTATTGGCATTTGATGACACAGACAGAAAGTCAAGACCGCTATCTTTGCAGATCACTGCCTGCTTCATGGGTGTGAATTCCACAATGCAGAGGACTATAAAGACCATGTTAGAGATATAGCCCTTTGTGTTCATAGGTTTCATATTCATGAACATGATGATACTATAGGACCACAGCAAGGTGCTCCAAGCAGGTAGAAAAGTATTTGCAGGACCTGCTGGCTGAGAGCACCTTTAGGAAGGTGACCAGGATTGGCATGTCAGAAAGGCAAATGAGGTACTTGAGTAGAGGTAGCAGAAGGATGGCATCCATAAGGACAAAGTCATTACTAACTGATGTGTCACCACAGGCCAGCTTCAGCACACCCAGGACCTTGCAGGTGAACTTTCTGAATACTTGGTGGCCATACAATGGCAATCCCATGGTAATGACTGTTTCTGTCAGCTACCTGATGACATAAAATACCCAGAAGGCTCTTGGAGGCATTGAGAAAAACCTGTGGCTCATGTGCACAGGTACCTGAGTTGCAGACAAATAGCAAGGTAGTAATCACAAGCCATGATGACAAGCAGCAGGCATTCTGTGGAGCCTGTGGAATGTCTCAGATGCATCTGGATGTCAAAGCCATTAGAGAAGATAATCTTCTAGGATGACAGTAGGTAGAACAGCATCAGAGGCGCAAAAGTAGATGTGCAGCAGATTTTCTAAGTGAAAATATTACTAAGAAATTGTATAAGGGTGTGTGTAGGCAGGGATCCAACATGCACACAGCCATGAAGGCAGTGTACCGAGGAGGGTCACCAGGTACATAACTGAGCACAGAGGAAAGAATAGGTCTTCCAGGGATGAGTAGTCAGAAAATTCCTTCAAGATAAATGCAGAGACTTTTGTCCTGATTCTTGGCTACATAACGCAGAGTTATGCCTGGATACACAGTAGAGTGGAAGGACAGAGGATGCAGTGTATTGAGAATACAAAAATTTTTAAGGTCCTTTCCAATATGGATACACATTCTGTGACTTGGGGACAGTCTCCTCATCTTCTGTGAGTTACATTGCATCCATGTGAATAGTGAGGATGATATCCCTAAGAGGGTGTTTATGGAAGTATGAATAAGCAGAATCACAGAGAGCCACAGCTGAATGAGAAATAAAGGTCTTTATTGTAGGACTTCTTAAAATATTTCAATCCTCTTTCCAAGGCAGCACTCCGTAAGGGCAAGCCATGTTCAGCTCGAGCGCCAAGATCGTCAAGCCCAAAGGCGAGAAGCCGGAGGAGTTCGAGTCTGGCATCTCTCATGTGCTGCTCGAGCTGGAGATGAACTCAGATCTCAAGGCGCAGCTGCGGGAGCTCAACATCACTGCAGCCAAGAACATTGAAATTGGTGGTGGCCAGAAAGCCATCATAATTTTTGTACCAGTTCCTCAGCTGAAATCCTTCCAAAAAATCCAAGTTTGGCTAGTTCATGAATTGGAGAAAAAGTTCAGCGGGAAACATGTAGTCTTCATTGCTCAGAGGAAGACTCTGCCCAAGCCAACTCGGAAAAGCTGTACAAAAATTAAGCAGAAGGGCCCCAGAAGCCAAACGCTCACCGCAGTTCACTACGCCATCCTGGAGGACTTGGTCTTCCTGAGTGAGATTGTGGGCAAGAGGATCCGTGTGAAACTGGACAGCAGCCGGCTCATAAAGGTTCATTTAGACGAAGCACAGCAGAACAACGTGAAGCACAAGGTGGAAACTTTTTCTGGTGTGTATAAGAAGCTCACGGGCAAGGATGTTAATTCTGAATTCCCAGAGTTTCAATTGTAAAGAAAATGACTGAATAAAGTGTCATTCGTAAAACAAACAAACAAACAAAAAATACAAGCACGTTTCAATGGATAATGTTTATTGGAAGCTCTCAAAAAGCAATGTAGACTATGCACTTCCAAAGTTATCTGAACTTACATCCACTTCACTTCCTATCCTATCACAGAGAAGTGACCTGCAAACAGCATTTGAGAGCTGGTAGCCTGGATCAGAGGTCTTAAAACTTATACACATACTGGAATTATTTGGAAGACTGTCAAAACACAGTGTGTTTTCCTTTCAGAGTTTCTGGCTTAGGGCATATGTATGCTGTTGCTGCTCTGATGGCACAGATATGAATATCTCTAAAGGTCCTGCTGACTTTGCTGCAGCCTCTAAGACATGGCTTACACTGTTCTCACTATCTGAATTATTTTTCATTTTTCTTTCACCTGTAGTAGCTGATCTCTCTCTTTTGCTTCTGTTTGTCACACTGTATGCTTTATATCTCAGGAAGGGGGCAGCTACTGACCTATAAACCTGTGAGGAGGCACACCCCAAGAGAGATAATCTGTTAGGTGCTTTGTATGGGCTACAGCTTTAGAAGTTGTCTTTTTGTGTTTACATTTCTACTTCAGAATCAGAAATGGTTTGAGAATTAGACAATGTCTATCCTTCTCTAAATACAAGCATGATGTTAAAAGAAAAATTCAAAACTCTGTCTCATGTCAACAGCCTTCTGGTATGGGACAGAAAGAAGATCAATTTCAAAGGAGCATTTTACTTTCCTTCATACCCATTTTGTCTATATCTTATCTTTCACAGAAAATATGTCTACATGAATAATGCTTATATTTTCAACAAAGAACAGCTTCCAAGAAGAAGACATTGGGGCCCCACAATGTCTCTGCCTGCTTGATATGATGGCATGATGCTGATAGCACTGAGACCGATTTATGGGTACAAGCTGCAGATATGAGGCACCTTCTTACAACGTTCTGGCCAGAATTCCAAATAAGAACTTCAGAAGAACCCTATTGAATACTCAGAAACCATTTGCAATTATCCAAAACAATCTTGAAATTTAAACATCATTTTACCTTTATAATATCCTATAGAAAGAACATCGTCCCTATGACATCTGGAAGCAATTCTAGAAGATGCCATTCTCTCTCCCAACAGGTTTGTCTTCACGGTCAGGGACAACATTTAAGAGTTGATTATTACTCATATAGGATTGTCAGGAGCCATTTCAGGCTTCTCCTTTCTCACATTTCACAGGGCCTTGAAGTAAAAATCTTGAGACAGAAAACTTAAAGTTAGCCAAAACATTACGTGTTGATCATGGAGACTCAAGCTCTGGAAAGCACCAGAGAGTGTCGTCATGGCTTGCTGCTTATCACTAACAGCAGGTGTTCTAGCCACTGACCTTGCAACTGCCCTGCTTAGCTGCCAAACTGCCCCACTTAGTTGCCTAGCTACCAAGACCCTCCATCCCTTCCCCCTTTCCTCAGTTCCCCCTGCCCAAGCTCTTTTCTGAGGAGTATTTATGACATGAAACTTGCTTCAATAAACAGATGCCTTGACAAAATACTGCTTGGCATCCATTTCTCATTCCTCCCATGTCTTTCATATAGTGCCTCTTCAAGACCCTGGAGTAACTTAGGACCTGCTGCGCGGGTCAAGTGGCACCCGAACAGGGATTTGAAGCACGGCCGCCTATTGGATGACACCCCGGGACCAGGAGAAAAAAGGAGATTCTGCAGCTGTAGTACTCAGACAGATCTGCAGGACAAGTTAGGCACAGGTTGATTGTCGTCCAATAGACATGGGACAATCACTTTCAAAGGAAGAAAAATTCATACAAGAATTTAAACAGTCATTCCAGGAGAGAGGAGTAAGAGTTAAAAAGAAAGATTTAATAGACTTCTTGTGTTTTATTGATGAGAAATGCCCTGGTTGGTGTTGACAAGGCCAGAAATTCACCCCCAGACACCCCTTCCTTCTGTGGCTTTTTCCTTTAAAAATAGCCTGTACCAGACATTCAAGGTCTTCTAGAGGACCCTGTCATGACAGAATTAATAAAATACTCATGCTTTTACATCAACTGTGATGAGACATGGTCTCTTGGGGTGACTCCTCCTCAGTGATTGGACACTAGGGTCCAACATTTGGTTCCCTGATTGGGAAAATGAGTCGCTCCCAGACCCACTCTAGATCCAGTTCGAGGTATAAATGTGCTCATTTTTTATGTCTATTTGTGGATTGTGTTTCTGTCTCTGTGTAATTGTAAATCAGTAATTTGAAAATTGTACCTGTGCAGGGTCTGTATTGAAACAGGACCAAGAGAGGGGACAGACGTGTCCCAGACCTCTGGCCCTTAGCCCTGAAAGATATTTCATGGGCATTTGTGGGAGGGAGGGGCGACCAGTTACCCTAGTCTCCTGGGGAGTCGTGATCCTCCATCTGTATTTTTGGATCTGCTGCCGCGCGGCTTCTGATTTGAGTCTATGTCTGTCTTTTTGTTCTTGTGATTTTCAGTTCTCCATCAGTGTGGTGGTGAGAGCACCAGCTTCTGGATTTGAGTTTGTGTCTGTCTCTTTGTATTTTTGTTCCTGTGTGTCAGTTTGGCTTTGATAAAATGGGACAACAATTAACTACCCCTTTAACCCTGACTTTAGATCATTGGAAGGAGGTTAAAGGTCAAGCTCATAATTCATCTGTAAAAATCCAGAAGAAATGCTGGCAGACATTCTGTTCCTCAGAATGGCCCTCTTTTGAGGTGGGCTGGCCACGTGATGGGACATTTAACTTGGATACTATCTTACAGGTCAAGGAAAAAATCTTCCAAATTTGCCCACATGGCCAACCAGACCAAGTTCCCTACATCGTTACCTGGGAAAGCTAGATTTTTATATTGTGGTGCCTGAAAGTGTAAAACTACTGAAGATGCTTATTAAAAACCTAGTTCGTCTTGGGACTGGATAACTGTTCATACAAATTATACTTCCAAAGCAAAGCTCCATGTGGAACACAGGGACCTGTGACATCTCCCACACACTTGTCTCCCAGGGGCAAGCAGCAGGACTGTCTCCATGGGTGTCAGGAAGGACTTAGAGCATGCGATGGTATTTCCCAAACAGGATACAGCAGCAAGATTTAGGTGCTACCTTCACCATTATGCTAAGGTAGAGAACCAAGTACTATCTGACCAGGGCCTGTTGCTACATTTACTTTGTTGAGCAGCTTGCATTTCCCAGTTTTTAAAAAATACCAGGCAGACACTGAAACAGGACCCCGTTTTCGTCGTGACTTGGCAAGAGCGCCACCTGCTGGATAATAGGCAATATGGCAGTTTTCATTTCCAACACGAATTTTACTGTTTTGGTTACCAAAACAATGGGTTATATCATGCAAGGTTTATATGACTATGGGGATAACTTAATTTACTGGTTACTAGGTTTCAGTATTCTTTTGCATATTCTATCATTTAGGAAGAATATGGCACTCCTAAGAACCATACAATCTTTACTAGAAATTCATGCAGGTCAGGAGATTCAGGATTCAAAAGCTTTGGAATCACAGGTGCAGAATGGGGACCAAAAAATTGATACCTCAGTGAAATCACTAGAAACACATGCAGGTCAGGAGATTCAGGATTTAAGAGAGATAATAATAAAAAGACTTGAAATGATTGAAGAAATTATTGGAGCTGGTGAACAGAGTGAGAAGGCACAAGGACAGGATACAATACCACCACCAGCTATTAGAACTGGCTTACCCAGAGTTTTAGCAACATATCCTGTAATTCATTCTGACAAAGCGTCAACTTCTAAAGGCTCAAAGGGAGTCAGAGAAGCTAGATGGATGCCAATAGCAATGAATGATATGAAAGAAATTAAGCAAGCTATTGGTACTTTTGGCTTGCACTCTGCATATGTTAAGGAAATGATAAGGAGTTGGGCTTCTAATGCCAGAGCTACCCCACACTATTTCCATCAGTTAGTGTCTGCAGTTTTAGATAATGGACCTTCCTTGATGTTTGGAATCTATTTCAGAAAAGAATCCAAACATATGGAACAGCAAGGAGGAGCAAAAGGTGTGGAGGTTTCCCAAGATCAAATTCTAGGTGCAGGAGAATATGCTGATCTACATGTCCAAGCTCTTTATGACGATGAAGTACTGTGTCTATGTCACCAAGCAGCTTTAAATGCTTGGAATGGGATACAAGATTCAGCAAAAGGGGTTGAATCATATACCAGAATTAGGCAGGGACAGAGAGAACCCTTTATTGACTTTTTGCAAAGATTAATTAAGGCTCTGGACATGGGGGTAACAGACCCAGAAGCTAGACGACTACTTCTTGAATCTCTAGCTTTTGAGAATGCAAACATAGAATGCAAAAAGATAATTGGGTCTTTAAAGTCTAGATCAGCACCTATGGATGAATGGATTCAGCATACAATGAATGTTGAGACGTTTAGTTCTAATGATGAATCTTGGGTAGGAGAAGCAATTTCCAAAGCATTGAGGAGACATCAAACTGCCAAGTGTTTTAATTGTGGTAAATTAGGACATCTGAAAGGGGATTGCAGGCAAAAATATTCTGGGAATAATCTCTCTTCTGGGAATGACAAAAATAGGAGACCTCAGCCTTCAGGTATATGTTGGAGATGCGGTAAAGGCCGGCATTGGTCCAACGAATGCAGGTCAACAACAGACAGACAGGGCAACCCGATATCATTGGGAAACGCCTTGAGGGGCCTCTCACAGGCCCCCAAGCCAACAATGGCCCAGTCATTCCCAGTCACAGTGGAGAACGTGCCTCACCAAGAAAATTAAAAGCTTCAATTTCTGCTGTAAAAAGTAATACTGGTCTAAATGATGAATTACGCATGGAGGATGAGTCAAAAAACCCAGTAGGACAGAGTAAACGTATATTTTGGCAGACTTCTATTAACGATCAAAGACCAAAGCTGAGAGTCTGTATAAATGGCACTTTTATTGAAGGCTTATTAGACACAGGTGCAGATGTAAGTATCATTACTCCAGAATCTTGGCATTCGAATTGGCCTCTTCAAGAGGTAGATGTTCAGTTCCTGGGAATTGAAACCCTATCTCGTGTAAAACAAAGCACAAGATGGGTTGAATGCATAGGCCCGAAGGGCAAATAGGAAGACTAAGGCCATATACAGCCAATATTGCAAAAAAATTCATGGGGCCATGACCTGCTACAGCAATGGAATACCCAGATTAACATTCCTGTAGTTCCAGGAACTCATAATTTTGGGAAAGATATGATAAGGTATTATGGAAAGAGGTCACCAGCCATTCAGGCTGTTCAAGAACATACAGCAAATACCAAACCTTTAGAGGTAACAACAGCCCTACCTTTAAAATGACTAACTGAGAAGCCAATATGGATCAAACAGTGGCCTCTAGCTGAAGATAAATTACAGGCATTGGAACAGCTGGTGCAAGAGCAACTAGATGCTCACCATATTGAAGTATCAACCAGCCCTTGGAATTCTCCTGTGTTTGTTGTAAAAAAGAAATCTGGTAAATGGAGAATGGTGACAGATTTAAGAGCTTTCAACAAGGTAATTCAACCTATGAGCCCACTACAATCTGGAATTCCTTTGCCTTCTCTATTACCAAAAGGATGGCCTCTTATAGTTATTGATTTGAAAGATTGTTTTTTCACTATACCGTTACAAGAAAAGGATAGAGAAAAATTTGCCTTCACAGTGCCTACTTATACTAATTCTCAGCCTAATAGGAGATATCAATGGACTGTCCTCCCACAGGGTACACTCAATAGTCCTACAATGTGCCAATATTTTGTAAGTAAGCCATTGGAAATAATTCGTAAACAATTCTTCAAGTCCATAATTTATCATTACATGGATGACATCTTGTTATCTGATTCAAATAAAGATATTTTAGAAAGGATGTTTGAAGAAGTAAAGAAAGTCTTGCCTAGGTGGGGATTACAAATTGCCCCTGAAAAGATTCAAAGAGGAAATTCTATTAATTACCTAGGTTACAGAATAGGGTTAGAGAAAATTAAAACGCAAAAGGCACAAATTAGGAGAGACCGGTTAAAGACTCTTAATGACTTCCAAAGATTGTTAGGAGACATTTCCAGTCTATGACCAGCTGTTGGGATAACACCTGATCTAATAGTTCATTTAAACAAAACCTTAGATGGTGATAAAGATTTGAATAGTCCAAGAAAACTGACAGCTGAAGTAGAAAAGGAACTGACAATGATTGAAGAAAAATTACAGGAGGCACATGTGGATAGGGTGAACCCAAATCTTAGCTGCATCCTAGTCATATTGCCTTCCAGAATTTCTCCTACAGGGATTCTAATGCAGAGGGAAGATATTATTTTAGAGTGGATATTTATACCTAATAAACCAAGTAGAAAATTAAAAACTTATGTGGAGAAAGTCTCTGAATTAATTATAAAAGGTAAGCTGAGACTTCGTCAACTAGCAGGTATAGACCCAGCAGAAATTATAGTGACTTTTACTACTGAAGAAATAAAAAAGTTATAGGAAGACAATGAACCATAGCAAAGAACTTGTGCTAATTTTTTGGGAGAAATTAATAGCAACTATCCCAAAAGTGGTAGACTTAACCTCATAAATAGAACTTCTTGGATTCTTCCTAGAATTGTACGGTATGTTCCAATAACTGAAGCCCATATGTTCTATACTGATGCAAATAAATCAGGGAAAGCAGGTTATAAGTCAGATGAATTGAGTAAGGTGGAACAAAGCCCTTATAATTCTGTCCAGAAGACAGAATTATATGCCATTCTTATGGTGCTAAGGGATTTTAAAGAACCTCTTAATATAGTTACAGATTCACAATATGCAGAAAGAGTTATCTTGAATATTGAAACTGCTGAATTTATACCAGATGACACAGAGTTGACTTCATTGTTTATCCAGGTACAAGACATAATCAGGAACAGGCTTTGTCCGATGTACATAACACACATCCAGTCCCATACATGTCTGCCTGGTCCTCTAGCACAAGGCAATGCTGAGATTGATCAATTATTAATTGGAAGCATGTTGCAGGCCTCAGAATTTCATAAGAAGCATCATGTCAATAGTAAAGGCCTAAAGAAAGAATTTTCCATTACATGGCAACAAGCTAAGGACATTATAAAGAGATGTCCTACTTGTTCTTTCTAATATCAAACACCGTTGCCTGCAGGGAATAACCCAACGGGTACTAAGAGAAATGAAATCTGGCAGATGGATGTGTTCCACTTTATGGAATTTGGTAAATTAAAATATGTACACCACACCATAGATACGTATTCAGGTTTTCAATGGGGTACTGCCCTGAGCTCAGAAAAGGCTGATTCATTAATCACACATTTATTGGAAGTTATGGCCATCATGGGTAAACCTGCACAAATAAAGACAGATAACAGTCCAGCATATGTATCTAAGAAAATGAAATGCTTTTTTTCTTATTATAATATATTACAGGTATACCAAATAATCCTACAGGTCATGCAGTTACAGAAAGATCAAATCGTACTATAAGGACATGCTGAACAAACAGAAAGGAACCGGAAATACTCCCAGAAATAGATTACATAATGTTTTATTAACCTTGAATTTTCTTAACGCTAATGAGAAAGGAACAACAGCAGTAGAAAGACATTGGATAATGGAAAAGTCTGCTGAACTAAATCAACTAATTTATTTCAAAGATGTGCTGACCTCTCAATGGAAGCCAGGAGATGTGCTATGTTGGAGAAGGGGTTTTGCTCTTGTTTCCACAGGAGAAGAAAAATTGTGGATACCATCAAATTTAATAAAGGTTCAATGTAAAGAGGAGAAACCCCTTGGAAAGGAGAAATGACAACTCATCCACAATGATGATATTCATACAGATGGTAAGAAAAACATATAGAATGGGGGTAGGGTTCAGTTCTTATCTCCACAGGAAAACACTCATCTTTGAAAAATTCAAGGGACCCTGGTTGTTTGGATACCGACAGATGGAAAAATACCTGCCCTATAGGAACTATCAAGAAAACTGAATAGGTTGTGTAAGTAAAATATATTAAACCATAATTTTAAATTTATAGAGCTGGTTTTCAAGTTGGACTCTGGCTCAGTCCCTCTCCTATTCCAAGCCTGTTGATAAGAGAAAAACCCAGGATTTTTGGAGTTTCTGTCTCACGTCAAGAGCCATGATATGGGACAGAAAGAAATAATGAGTTTAGAAAACATCTTTGCTTTTCTTCATATCTATCATACTTTTCATTAAATATATCTATCATGCCTTTCATTGAATATATATATATATATATATATATATATATATGTCTATATGATTAATGTTTAAGTTTTTCACAATGAACAATGCGTTTTTCCTGAAGAGACATTTGAGGTTTCCAGGAAGAAGATGGGGCTCCACAACAACAACTCCACCTGGTTGATATGACATCATGATACTGATAGCGCTACTACAAGACCTGTTTTGGGTACCAGCTGCACAAGACAGTTCCAACTTGGTTAGCTGAAACGGTGCATATCTTATACAACATTCTGGCCAGACTTGCACAAAATACTCAGAGACTATTTTCAATTTTAAAAGACATTAATCTTGAAATGTAACCATCATTTTACTTTCACAGGATCCCCCAGAAAGAACGTCACCCCCATGACAGCTGGAAGTATCTCTAGAGGACGATGTCCCCTCTTCCAGTAAAGTTTGCCCTTGGGTTTAGGGACATCATTTAGGGGTTGATTATAATTGGTATATGGTTGAAGGTTGGGAAAGGAATTTTATAAGCTCAGGGATCTTTTGGAAAAAAAAAAGGAGGGATAATGGGATGATGGGATAATAGATTTGTACTTGTTGGTACTTGTGAGTTATTGTTTTGAGACAAATATATTGGTATCGATTCTTATATATTGATACAAAGTGAAATTATACTATTGTATGCATGTATGTTTCTACCTCTTCTTAAAACATTTTTATGTATTGACAAATATTGTATTGATATATATTGTATATATTTGCCATATTGCAGTGTACAATTCTACCTCTGAATAAGATATTTCTATATTGTTTGTGTATTGATATATATTTACCATACTGCAATGTATATTTGTACATTGTTTATATTTGGAGGTCATTGTCCTCATTTGTTTCACAGTCGTTTATTGTCTTAGTCTTTAAGTTAGATAGGTATTGAGAATTATATAGATCAATAGTATTCTGAGTTTGTCATTTATAATTAGACTAATCAGGTTCTTTAGATACATAGAGATTATACTCAGTATAGATAGTCTTCAACCTCTTCAAAGAGCTGTAGAAAATGGCCTTTTATCTAACTCAGAGTTTTGTGGTAGTGAGACACAATTGCTCCTGGCAACACCGCTCTATTCCCGAGAGAATGTTGAGCACCAAAGACACTCCACCTGGAGCCTTTCTTCTTGGCTGAACTGGCCTTTGGGCAAAAAAATGCCCATATCTCAACCACTGACAGAAATGCAGAGTATCTGTGAATGGAAAAAACAGGACTGTCATATCCTGCCAAGACAGGGTAAGATAGTTTTGACAAGTTTCTTGCCTTTGAAAATGGTATGTCAGTTATGTTAGGCCTCAGCCAAAGTTGGTTGCTTCAACTCTGCAAACGCGACCTTGGGTGATTGCCCAGGTAGCTAGTTGTCTCTGTGATTTGTTGCATGTTTTGGAAGTTGTTTGATTGCACTTCCCAATTACTCAGGTAACATTATTTCCCTTCTCAGATCTTCGATGGGGTTGAAGACTATATAAATGTAGTTACTTTCCACTCATTACTTGGCCAAGCTATTTATTATACAAGACCTAAGCTAGTTAGAATAGAATATTTGTACTTATTGTACATAATTTCATAGTAGGTTTAGAACTCTCTTACTTAAACAAAAGGGGGAGGTGTTGTGGGGGGGTCCTCCTGCTCCTCCAGCCAATAGCTGCTAAGATACCAGCCCATTGGGGCATGGTCTCTCTCCCTTTAAAAGAGTGGCCACTTCCCTGCTTGCGCTCTCTTACATCCTGCTCCACTTCCGGCGACTAGACTCCGTTCCTGATTGTGCAGAGGGCTGTTGTCTGGGATGGTGATCTGTATGTTTTCCCCTTTAAATAAATAACCATTATATTGATCATAATTCCAAACTAGTGTGGGATTGTTTGTGACTTATGCCTTCGCCTTCAGTTAAGGGTGATGATGTTTCCATCATTTATGACTTCAAGCCATCTTGCTTTTTCAGAAAATATTCCTTGTAACCACTTTCTATCTACCTTCCTGATGACCACTCCCAATCTTCTGATAACCATAATTATATGCCCAAATTCTAAGGATACTTTTATGCAAAACATACAAGTAAACGTATGAGAGATTTGATTCTTCATGCCTGTCATATTTTAGTTAATGGTATCGTTTGAGCTTAAAAACATTGTTGAAACTTTTTAGGATTTTATGGTTCTGGTTTGAGAACCAAATTGCGTTTCTTTCACTGGGCCTTTTTAATGTTTTGGCTGTTTTCAGGGAGATGTTGTTTTGTTATCTAGTTCTAGATTCAGAGACAAAGTTCTTTCCTTTGGCTCTGGTGTGAAGACTAAAGTTGGAATACCCTTCCTGTAACCAATAAGGTTTTATCCATTACTTTGCTGGTTCAAACTGAAATAAAGAGAGGTATAAAGATGCAGAAACAAATTGTTGACATTATCAATTTCTTTTCTACACAATAACTGATTTTGGTTGACTGACTGTAAGTGGTTTTACATCTGAAAGAACAATTTAAAATAAGCCCCTACTTTTTCCTCAGGTCCAAAAGACTATGATAAATGCACAAGATTTCTCAGATGACTACACACAAAGTCTTACTCTTATATGAAGCACAAAACATCATGACACTGAATTCATTTATAGAGTTTCAGTACAGTATGATTTCTTTTTCATGTTTTTGAAAATTACACAAATTAACCTCAGGGTTTCTCTACAGAAGGGCTCATATTATGTATTTAGAGATTATTGTGAAAAAGAATTTACCAAATTCCGATCACAGGTATCTCTAGAGTATGTTACATTTTAAGCCCTTTAAGAGTACAGGGGTCTGCAAAGGCCTTATCACACTGATATCATTCATAGGGTTTCTCTCCAGTATGTGTTCTTCTATGCATTTGAAGAGCACCACGTTGAGCAAAGGCCTTACCACACAGATTACATTCACAGGGTTTCTCTCCAGTATGTGTTCTTTCATGCCTTTGAAGATCACTGTGACATGCAAAGGCCTTACCACACTGATTACATTCATAGGGTTTCTCTCCAGTATGTGTTCTTTTATGCCTTTGAAGACCTCTGTGATATATAAAGGCCTTACCACACTAATTATATTCATATGGTTTCTCTCCAGTATGTGTTCTATTATGGCTTTGAAGATTACTCTGAGCTGCAAAGGCCTTACCACACTGATTACATTCATAGGGTTTCTGTCCAGTTATGTGTTCTTTTATGCCTTTGAAGTTGACTGTTTTGTGCAAAGGCCTTACCACACTGATTACATTCATATGGTTTCTCTCCAGTATGTGTTCTTTTATGCCTTTGAAGATTACGGTGTTGTGCAAAGGCCTTACCACACTGATTACATTCATAGGGTTTCTCTCCAGTATGTGTTCTTTTATGCTTTTGACGATCTCTGAGACATGTAAAGGCCTTACCACACTGATTACATTCATATGGTTTCTCTCCAGTATGTGTTCTTTTATGGAGTTGAAGATTACTCTGAGATGCAAAGGCCTTACCACACTGATTACATTCATAGGGTTTCTCTCCAGTATGTGTTCTTTTATGCCTTTGAAGATGACCGATATGTGCAAAGGCCTTACTGCACTGATTACATTCATAAGGTTTCTCTCCAGTATGTGTTCTTTTATGGCTTTGAAGATTGCTCTGAGCTGCAAAGGCCTTACCACAATGATTACATTCATAGGGTTTCTCTCCAGTATGTGTTCTATTATGGCTTTGAAGATTACTCTGAGCTGCAAAGGCCTTACCACACTGATTACATTCATATGGTTTCTGTCCAGTATGTGTTCTTTTATGCCTTTGAAGATCACTGTGACATGCAAAGGCCTTATCACACTGATTACATTCATATGGTTTCTCTCCAGTATGTGTTCTTTTATGCCTTTGAAGTTGACTGTTTTGTGCAAAGGCCTTACCACACTGATTACATTCATATGGTTTCTCTCCAGTATGTGTTCTTTTATGCCTTTGAAGATTACGGTGTTGTGCAAAGGCCTTACCACACTGATTACATTCATAGGGTTTCTCTCCAGTATGTGTTCTTTTATGTCTTTGAAGGTTGCTCTGAGTTGCAAAGGCCTTACCACACTGATTACATTCATAGGGTTTCTCTCCAGTATGTGTTCTTTTATGCTTTTGAAGATCTCTGAGACATGTAAAGGCCTTACCACACTGATTACATTCATATGGTTTCTCTCCAGTATGTGTTCTTTTATGGCGTTGAAGATTACTCTGAGCTGCAAAAGCCTTACCACACTGATTACATTCATAGGGTTTCTCTCCAGTATGTGTTCTTTTATGCCTTTGAAGTTTACGGTGACATGCAAAGGCCTTACCACACTGATTACATTGATAGGGTTTCTCCCCAGTATGTGTTCTTTTATGCCATTGAAGATCACTGTGACATGCATAGGCCTTACCACACTGATTACATTCATAGGGTTTCTCTCCAGTATGTGTTCTTTTATGCCTTTGAAGATGACTGATATGTGCAAAGGCCTTACTGCACTGATTACATTCATAAGGTTTCTCTCCAGTATGTGTTCTTTTATGGCTTTGAAGATTGCTCTGAGCTGCAAAGGCCTTACCACAATGATTAAATTCATAGGGTTTCTCTCCAGTATGTGTTCTTTTATGGCTTTGAAGATTACTCTGAGCTACAAAGGCCTTTCCGCACTGATTACATTCATAGGGTTTCTCTCCAATATGTGTTCTCTTATGCCTTTGAAGATGACTGATATGTGCAAAGTCCTTACCACACTGATTACATTCATTGGGTTTCTCTACATTATGTGTTCTTTTATGAAATTGAAGATGATTATGATGTGCAAAGGCCTTACCACATTGATTACATTCATAGGGTTTTTCTCCAGTTTGTATTTTTTTATGTGTTTGAAAAACAGTACATTGAGCAATGGCTTTACCACATTGATTATATTCATAGGGTGTCTCTCTAGTATATATTCTTTTAATCTTTTGAAGTTGGCTCTTATCAGCAAAGACCTTGCCATGCAGATTACATTCATATGATTTCTCTCCAGTATGTGTTCGCTTATGACTTTGATAAGTTTCATAATGAAAGTCTTTATCATTTTGACCATATTCATAGGGTTTCTCTCCAGTGTTTGTTCTTTTATTCATTTCAAGATGATTGTGATAAGAAAAGACTTCATCACATTGCTTAATTTCACAGCATTTTTCTCCGCTATTTGTTTTTTCATTCCTTAGTAGATGAGTGTTATAAGACAAGATTTTACCACAGTGAGAATATACTGAAAACTTCTCTCCAGTTTGATTTCTTTCAATCCTGCAAGGATAATTTAAAAGCGTTACCACATTCAATGCTGTAGAACCTCATACCTATATGAATTAATTTCATATTTTTTCAAATTATAAAAAGAAATCAAATATCAAGATTTTATAGCTTTGTTTAAAATCATGTTTTGTTTTCTCATTGGGGTTGATTTTACATCCAAATATTTGTGAGGATAAATTCCATTTTTTCTTGGTTTATCTTTTCATCTATAACACTACTTATATTTTACTAGGATTTTTTTTTACATTTTTGAAGAGAACTGCAAATACTGAGTACTTTACCAACATTACTCCATTCATAATTTTACTATATTGTGAATCATTATACATTTGGTATGTGAACTAAGAAACCCAGAAGTATTTGCATAGACCTAGAACTCATGTTTGTTTTTTGTTTTGTTGTAATGTGAGTTTGTCTTTATGTTTTAACCATGATGATCCAAAATAAATTTACTTTGTATTTTTGGATCAAATTAGACATGTACACTCTACATAGGAACTACAGTTTATCTTCTTAATTGTTCTTAAGGAGGGGTATGCTAAATATTTCTATATTCCTATGTTCATACATTGTGTCAAGAGTGACATAACATTCATATATATATGAAAAAATGAATAGTGTATAAAAGATTTCCAAAATGAATCCACAAGGTTTGACTTTCACAGACATGTGGTATAGATATTAAGGTTTCTCCATAACAACTTCCCATTGAACCTTGACTAATCTGATTTTACTCAACTTAGCACAGTCACGAAAAGTATATGAGTGATACAAGGGCTTACATGGGCTATTGAATTAGTAGAAAGTTTTGCAGCTATACTCAGCATTACTGAAATATGTATACATTTTCTGTCATGAATAGCAAGAAGCAAATGAAGCAGCAGTTCTACAACATAGCTCTCATGGTGCTATGAATCAAATGGTGATATCTGTTCAAGCATTGCTACCTAGACTTTTTCTTAAATGAAGGCTTTGCAGATGCAATTCACATACATGAAATTGAGGTATATGGATTTGTGAGAACTTAATAACCATCAATACATTTGAAGCTGTGCTTATTTACACTGTTGCTTTTGGTTTAAAGTTTCAGAACACATTACAAACTATTCAAGGGAAATTGTTATGAACTTGCCCAAGAAAATTACCTTGCATGTCTTCTGGAACATTGACAATGCTCTTCAGTGTTAAAGTCTTCCCAAGTGTATCCTAAAATACAGTACCAGAATATATGTTATATTATTTAAGAATGTGCAACAATTAGCTTATTATCTTAAGCGCACCTAAGAAACGAGACTGTGTTATTCACCTCATTCTTCTTTCTCTAAAACAAATTATAGAACAAAATCATAAACCAAGGAAAATTTGTCTCCATATTTTGAAATATGAAAGAAATTCATTTTCACCTATAGTAGTTAGGTTCCTGTAGGTCTCCAGCATCACATCTTTGTAGAGATTCTTCTGGGAAGGATTCAGTAAATCCCACTCTTCCTTAGTGAAGTTGATGTGCACATCATCATACGTCACTGCCTACAAAAAATATACCATACATGAGTACAATGACAGTGAAATGCATACTTCTTTGAAAGTATAGTTTTATGATTCTGGTGTTCCCCATTCTTGTTCCATGACATAGACAGCCACTTTAGAAGGAAATTGAAAAGGAGAATCAATTCTGTTATTTCTGTGTCCTTTGTATAGGATACCACCTTATAAGAGCAGTATCTATTCACAGGGAGAGAAAAAGAGAAAAGATCAACAGTACGTTGTATACATGAGAAAATTAATGACTACAGAAGGAAAAAAAAGATGGACAAACTGGGCATATTGGTGTATTTTGCCTTTACCACAACACTCAGAAAACAGAGGTAGGTATATTTGTTTCTGAGATGAATGCCAGTCAAGATTATCCACTTTTGGATACCATGTATTTTGTCAGAGGCATGAGCATGTCTTTGCCCAAAGGCCAGTTTTAACAACAAGAAAACAAGCTTTGAGTGTCTTCAGTGCCCAACATTATCTGGAAAATAGATTAATCCTACCAGTAGTAATTGTTTCTCACTTCAACAGTACCCTAGGTTATTTAAATTCCATATTTTACAGCTCTTTGAAGTGGTTGAAGATTACCTATCTATGTAAAATATATTCTTATTGTGTCTAAAAATCCTGATTATTCTAACTATAAGTATGACAAACATAGATGACTATTGATCTATAATTCTAATACCTATATAACTTAAAGACTTGAGAGGGGGAATGGTGTGGGGGGAGGAGAAGAGGAGTGGGGATAGGGGGAGGGAAGTGGGGGGAGGGGGGCAATATTTGGGAGGGGAGGGAAATGGGAAACGGGGAGCAGGTGGAAATTTTAATTAAAAAAGAATAAAAATAAATAAATAAATAAAAGACTTCTTATTAGAATATTGTACAATAAACAACTGTACAACAAATGAGGACAATGGACTCAGAATGTAACCTATAAGTAAGTATCTTGATCAGTGGAAGAAATGTACATTGCAATTTGATAAATATGTTTATCAATATATAAAATGTTTTAACCAGAGGTAGAAGCATGAATGCATACAATATTCAATATTTAACATTATATCAATATACAAACATCTATATCAAAGCAATTGCCTATAAATTATAACTCACAAGTATTCACTCTATTACTCACTATTATTATTAATGTATGTAAACTCACACTAATCTATTATTCCATCCAATTTCCCTTTTTTTTAAGAGAAATCCCTGAGCCCATAAAATTTCCCTTGTAACCTGCAACCCTATACCAATTATAATCAACCCCTAAATGACGTCTCTAACCCTAGGACAAACTTTGCTGGAAGAGGGGATGTAGTCTTTTAGAATTACTTCCAGCTGTCATGGGGGCGATGTTCTTTCTATGGGATCCTGTGGAAGTAAAATGATGGTTAAGGGGCTGGAGAGATGGCTCAGAGGTTAAGAACATTGCCTGCTCTTCCAAAGGTCCTGAGTTCAATTCCCAGCAGCCACATGGTGGCTCACAACCATCTGTAATGAGGTCTGGTGCCCTCTTCTTGCCTTCAGGTATACACACAGACAGAATATTGTATACATAATAAATAAATAAATATTTAAAAATAAAATAAAATAAAATGATGGTTAAGTTCCAAGATTACTGTCTGGTGTAATTACAAATAATCTCTGAGTATTTTGTAAAGGTTTTCTGAGCTTCCTCTTAAAAGGTCTGTTCAGAACGTTGTAAAAAGTGGACCATTTCAGCTAACCAAGTTGGAACCATTTTGAGCAGCTGGTATGCAAAACACATCTTGTAGTAGCACTATCATCATCATGCCATCATATCAACCAGGTTGAGTTGTTGTTGTGGGGGCCCACCTTCTTCCTGGAAACTTCAAAACTTACTTCAGGAAAATTCATTGTTCATTGTAGAAAACTTAAACAATATTTATATAGTCACATACAGACATATATATTCAATGACATGTAAAATAGAGACAAAAATAGAAATGCAGAAGAGTGAAAATTTTTCTAAATTCTTTTTTCTTTCTGTCCCATCCTCCTGACATGAGAGAGAAACTCTGAATTTTTATTTTAACAACATGCTTGGATTTATAGAGGGACAGAGCCAGTGTCCATCTCCAAAACCAGCTCTATATATTCATAAATATACATCCACTTACAAAAGACACCCAATGAAATGATAGGATAAAAGTGTAGATTACTGAATCTAAAAAGAATAAAGGGGCATATATGTGTATGATGTAAAAGTGTAGATCATTAAAATTAATTATAAAAAGTAACTACTTATTTATATATTTTACATCGATATAGATATGTATGTTCCCTTTTGATATAAACTTGACATTTTTATTAAAACATACTGTCTATGATTTTTATATTCTTACTCAAACTATTTTATCTAATTCAACTCACTTAAACATGTAATGAAAATTTCTAGTCCTTGAAAGTTATTATTATAAACCAATTAGGATATAAAGTACTGCATGTTAGTACTTTGTTACTTATTACAATTGAAATTATACTCAAATTAGATATGTTTTCAACATTATACTCAATTTCATTAGCTGATTCAAATGTAAATACTTTAGAGAAAATGGTTGGAGAAGTAAAGCTAACTTTGTCTCCTTGGGGATTACTTCTGAAAATATACAAAAAGGTGATTCTATTAATTATTCAGCATATAAAATATTTTTATAAAAATTTGAGCCCAAAAGTTAAATGTTAGGAGAGACTATTTGTCGAATCTTAATAATTTTCAGAAATTGTTGCAAGACGTTGACAATCTATATCCCACTATTGGAGTAATAAATTGAAAACAGTGATTAGAACCAAACAATAAAAGGTGACAAGGATTTAAATAGTCAAACAGAATTATCATCTAAAGCAGAGGAAAAATGGTTTAGTGGAAATAAAATTATAGGAGGCACTTATGGATTGTTTGGATGTAAAGTTTGATTACATTCAAGACTTTTTTTTTTTGATATAGGATTCTCTATAGCTTTGCAATATGTCCTGGAACTAGCTCTTCTAGACCAGGCTGGCCTTGAACTCCACCTGCCTCTGCCTCCCAAGTGCTGGAATTAAAGGCTTGAGCCACCACCTCCTGGCCTTCATTCTAGACATTTTATGTTCTATGCATTCCCTAT
This sequence comes from Chionomys nivalis, assembly GCF_950005125.1. Lineage (NCBI taxonomy): Eukaryota > Metazoa > Chordata > Mammalia > Rodentia > Cricetidae > Chionomys > Chionomys nivalis. The sequence continues at coordinate 15,865,003 of NC_080111.1, read as the reverse complement.
AGGAATTTTACTGCAGAGGAAAGATATTATCTTATAATAGATATTTTAAACATATAAACATACTAAAAAACTAAAAAGTTATGTGGAAAAAAATCTGAGTTGTTTTTAAAAAGAAAACTGAAGCCGGGCGGTGGTGGCGCACGCCTCTAATCCCAGCACTCAGGAGGCAGAGGCAGGCGGATCTCTGTGAGTTCGAGACCAGCCTGGTCTACAAGAGCTAGTTCCAGGCCAGGCTCCAAAACCACAGAGAAACCCTGTCTCGAAAAAACAAAAAACAAACAAACAAACAAACAAACAAAAAAACCAAAAAAAAAAAGAAAAAAAAGAAAGAAAACTGAAACTTCATCTATTAGCAAGAATTTACCAAGGTTAAATTGTAGCATGTTTTATTACTGTTGAAATTGGATCTTTATGGACGGGAAGTGAACATTGGCAAAGAGCTTACAGTAATTTCTTGGGAGAAATTAGCAAGAAATATCCCTTTAGCCATACTATTAATGATCATATAGAGAAGTAACTAATTCTAGGGAAAGGTTTCATCTAGCTTCCTGTATTTAATTTTGGGTTTGAGTCTCTATCTGATATCTAGGCATACATAACAAATACTCATCCTTTAACCTCTTAGAGATCTGCTGCATATGACAATTAAAATGCTTAAGCTTTTTGCAATGAAATATGAGCATGCATTACAGTGACCTGTGAAGTCTCCAAAAGAAGTGTGAGTCACGCAAGGAAGATTTCAACTGCACTATATAATTGTTTCACCATCTAAACCTCAGGTTTGGACTACAAACTGCTCGGGACAATATCAAAATGGTACATTGAGATGACTGAGACTGCTGGGAACATATGTTTTAATTAAGCAAACAGTTCATTTTGGAGGTTTGAGGAAGAGATGATGGGCAAAAACACAGACAGGTTGAATGACGGAATTGAATCAAAGACCCAGATATTAATCCTCACACCTATGAACACCTGATTTTTGACAAATAAGCTAAAATTATACAATGAAAAAAGAAAGCATCCACAACAAATGGTTATGGCATAACTGGATATCAACATGTAAAGGAATGCAAATAGATCCATATCTATCACCATGCACAATACTCAAGTCCAAAGGGGATAAAGACCTTAATATAAATCTGACCACACTGAAACTGATAGGAGAGAGAGTGAAAAGTAGCCTTCCAAGCATGGAACAGAAGACCACTTCCTAAGTATAACACCTATAACACAGAGTCTGAGAGGAACAATTAATAAATGGGACCTTTTGAAACTGAGAAGCTTCTGCAAAGCAAAGGACACAGTCAATAACACAATAAAGCAGCTTATTGAATGGGAAAAAAGTTTCCAATCCCATGTAAGATAGAGGACTGATCTCCAAAATATATAAAAAATTCAGGAAATTAAACACCAAAATTTCAGCCATAGAGAAACCAAAAAAAGAAAAACGGAAATAAACACCAAAATTTCAAATAATTCAATTAAAAATGGGGTACAGAACTAAACAGAGAATTTTCTATAGAATAATCTCAAATGGCCAAAAGACACTTAAGGAAATGTTCAACATCCTTAGCCATCAGGGAAATGCAAATCAAAATGACTCTGCAATACCACCTTACACCAGTCAGAATGGCTAAGATCAAAAACACCAATGAATTCTTATGCTGGAGAGGATGTGGGAGTAAGGGGAAGACTCCTCCATTGCTGGTGGAAATGCAAATTGTACAACCACTCTGGAAAACAGTATGGCAGTTTCTCTGAAAATTAGCATTCAACCTACCTCAAGACCCAGCAATACAAATGGTGTAAATTCCCTTATACATTAATATTGGTTGTAAAGTAAAAGATTCATGCTACAATCCACAGACACAGAGTTAGTTAACAACAAAGGATCAAGGGAGGGATACATCGATCTCACTGAAAGGGGCACTAGAATAGGTCTTCTGAATTGAATGGCGATAGTTGGGTATGGGAACAGGAGAAATCAGGATCAGGGTGCTTGGATGTAGGGAGAATGAGGAAAGATTACAGGAATTGGGGAACATTTGGAAGTTGGTACCGTACCTAGTACAGTAAATACTCATTAGATTGTATGAAAATGCCACTAGCAAGGACTTTTAGGAAAGAGGGATGAGAAGCCTGTGGAGTCTTCTTTTACCAGGCAAAGTATTCAATGTTGGGACTGGGACACCACCCAGCGACGGTTACATCTACATCTAGTCCTGTTTGCGAGATATGTTGATTTATTTGTTCCCCTGAACTTGTAGGAGTAAACAACAAATAACTCGTGAAACTTCAGGCCTATTCCATTAGAGGAAGACAATGCCCATCCTAATTGGATGTCCAAGAACCTGAAGCTCACTAGACTACAGGTCTATGATAGAACCAAACAAGATAGAAAAAAAGTCCATGAAATGATTTCTCATGATATTCTGCTATTCTCATAGAATGGTGCCTCAGCCAATTGTTATCAAACTGGCCTAATCCAGGAACTCAAAGCAGCAGGAGCAGACACAGGCAGTCAAACAATAAGAGGAGCTAAGGAGACACTGCTGGCAATGGGGAGGAAGTACCATAGCAACAGCCTCCCATCTTGGTTGAGGACACTAGGTTAACACAGCCCACAGAATCAACTAAGCAGGAGTTATTGGTGCTCACAGAGACTCGTGATCCTCTAGGGGCCTGTGCTAAATGCTTTGCATATATGTTATCAGTTCATACTTTGGTGTTTTTTGGGACTGCAAGACTTGGTGCTTGTATATGTGGGGTATACTTTAACTCATTTGATAGCTTTTGAGATCACTTTTCCTCATACTGGGTTTCTATATCCAGGCTTTATATGGATTCTGCATAGTCTTACTTTAACTTGTTGTACCATGTATGTGGGCTGGTTTTCCATGTCTACTTGACAATGACCTAGAGACATCAGAGATTAGGGAGCCTCAGGGGAAAAAAATGTTTCCATGGTATTCAGAAATGAGGCATTCTCTCAATGACTGATTAATGGTAGAGGGCACAGCACATTGAGAGTTGCCATCCCTGGGCTGGTCCTGGGTTCTATAAGAAGAGAGGATGAGTAAGTCCTATGAAGTAAGAGAGTAAGAAGCACTCCCCCATCACACTTGCACTGTTGTTGACTCAAGGTTCTTGCCCTCCTTAAGTTCCTTCTATGATATTCTTTAATAGTGAACAACAATATGGAAGTTAAGCCAACTAAACCCTTTTCACCCAATTTTGCTTTTTGGTCATGGTGTTTCATCACAACAGAAGAAGCCCTAATTAAAACAAGACACCATGTTTTGTTGATATGTATGTGATTCTAAAGGTAAAAAAGGAGATTTTGGGGAAATGTGAGACTGAGATGAATGGTGGAAGGAAGCGCTGCAGTCAAGGTAAAAAGAAGAAAAAGAAACAAAAGACTAGTGAAAGAGAGGAATGAGGACAAATGAGGGAAGACTGGGTCAAGGAAAGATGAAAATTCAACAGAGCAAATGCCAGATCCTGTGGTTCTCAGGTACATGGGGCTACAAATTTGTTTGGTTTGTTGTTTTTGTTTTGTGTTTCTTGAGACAGGGTTTCTCTGTCACTTTGGAGCCTTTCTTGGAACTAGCTCTTGTAGACCAGACTGGCCTTGAACTCACAGAAATGCACCACCAATGACTGGTGAGGCTTCACTTTCAAAGGACTTACTTAATTAGCTCTATCCCTACTGAAGCATTAATCTAATTGATATTAAAAATAAAAACTCAGACCAGGCAGTTGTGGCACACCTTTAATTCCAGCTCTTAGGAGGCAAAGGCAGGCAGATTTCTGTGAGTACAAGGCCAGCCTGGGCTACAGAATGAGTTCCAGGACAGGCTCCAAAGCCAGACATAAACCCTGTCTCAGAAAAACTAAACCAAACCAAACCAAACTAAACTAAACTGAAATAAAATAAAAACTCAGGAGTCAGATAGCAGGGTAAGAACTTGAAAGATCAGAAAATCAGTTGATCAGCCACTGGTGACTACTACCTCTTCAATTTCTCCATGCAAGGAAAGAGCCCATATCTTCTCTCAAGCCTGCCTTAATAATCCCGATTCCTACCTGTTCAAAGACCTACAAACTTCTAGGGTAATTTTTAGTCAGGTTGCTGTTAGCTCTGTCCTGACTCCAAGCAGCTTTATTATGAGAACGTAATCAAAATGTCTTAATTTTCCCTTTCTTACTAAATAAAAAGTGAAGGATTTAACTAACACAGTAAAGCTATATACAAAATATACAAAACTATATACAAATGTATATATAGGAAACAATGAACAATTCTTTTGTATTTGGTAAATTTAGAGAGAGTACTTTATTATCTATCCTATCTAGGTAAGTCCAAAGTGTTGTACCTAAATCATTTTTTATCCCAACCTAAAATACACTTTTTATATCTCTTAACCTTACATATTTCATGCTAGTTTCTGAGTTCTTTCAATTTGGTAACAGAGAAAACTACAATTATCTAGTATTTAACTCCATTAGAGACCTGAGAAGGATATAATACTACCTGAGTAAACAGAAAATATATTGTTTATCTATCTCCACGCAGAAATCTCAAGTCCAAATAGATCAAAACATAAAACCAACGACACTGAACTTCAGAGAAGTGAAAGTGGGAAGTACACTTGAACACATTGGTACAGGAGACCACTTTCTAAATATAACCCCAGCAGCACAAACACTAATAGCAATATTTAATAGAAGGGACCACCTAAAACTGAGAACTTTCTGAAAAGCAGAGGAAATGTTCAATAAAATGGCAGCCTGCAGGATGGAAAAAGGTCTTCTTCAACCCCACATCAAACAGAGTTCTGATATCCAAAATATATAAAGAGCTCAAGGAACTGGTCATCAGAAGAACAAATAAGCCAATAGAAAAATAATTGTACAGAATTAAAAAGAGAACTCTCAACAGATGACTATAAAATGACTGAAAGACACCTAAGGAAATACTCTACATCCTTAGCCATTAAGAAATGTAAAAACAACTCTGAGATTCCACCTTACACCTGTAAGAATAGCCAAGATCAAAAACACTGAGGACAGTTTATGCTGGAGAGGATGTGGGGTGAAGGGAAAACTTCTCCACTCTTGATGGGCATGCAAACTGGTACAATCACTTTAGAAATCAGAATGATGATTTCTCAGAAAATTAGGACACAACCTACCTCAAGACCAAGCAATACCACTTTTGGGCATATACACGAATGATTCTCAATCTTACCCCAAGGGCATGTATGCAGCTTTATTCATAGCAGCACTATTTGTATTAGCCTGGTAACAACCTAAACACTCCCTGACCAAAGAATGGATGAGGAAAATGTGCTGCATTTACACAATGGAGTACCACACAGCAGAAAAAAAAATGACATCTTGAAATTGCAGGCAAATTTATGGATCAAGAACACATCATACTGAGTGAGGTAACCCAGACCCAGAAAGACAAATATACAATGTCCTCACTCATATGTGGCTTTTGGACCTAAAGCAAAGAAAACCAGCCTACATTCTCAACTCCAGAGAACCTAGATAACAAAGAGGAATCTAAGCGAAACACACATGGATTTAATCTACATGGAAAGTAGAAAAAACAGAATCTTCTGAACTAATTGGGAGCATGGGGATCATGGGAGAAGGTAGAAGAGGGGAGGAAGGGAGGAGAGCAGAGAAAAATATATACCTCAATGACAACAATTTAAAAAAACCAAGAAATGACAGAAATAACTGACTGCCTGGACAGTCACCCAAGTTTTCAACCAAGATTCCACTGTAGTGTTGGACTTTTAACTTTAGCCTATACACCTAGTAGATCTGACCAAGTTTCTGTGAAGCAGAAATTTTGAAGGATTGTCCTGCTTTGTCATGGCAACTCTCAGCTGTCACTTTCTTTTGTGCCCTGCCTATCTAACTTGGACAGTATACTGTCAGTAGTTAAGTCAAAGGGCAGTTTCTTGCCAGTGCCTAACTCTTGCCAGCAAGAAAGTTAACTACATTTAGTCATTTCTATTATATCCATCATTTCTCTGAAGTAGATTGGTGTTGTCAGGAACAGACATGACTTGCCATAAAAGCCTTATATAATCGTAACATCTTAAATGCCGTATTTTGAATAGGAACTGTTTGAGGACTTATTTAAAATGTGATGGTGTATGCCTTTAATCCCAGTACTTGTGTGGCAAAAGCAGGTTGATCTCAGTGTGCTCAAGGCCAGTATGGTCTACAAAATGATTTTCAGGACAACCAGAGTAATACAAAGAAACCCTATCATGAAAAAAAAAAAAGAAAATGAAATGTCTTTTTGTTTCACTTTGAAAGCCTACCTAACATGACTATAAGTATGATTATAATATGTAAGTATTAACTTGTAATTTTTTTAATTTAAATAGCTTGTAATACCAATTTTCAGGACTAGGGATTTATTTTACCTTGTAAAGTGACTTGTTGGGCAGAAAAGCTTACATAAGTGTAAAAATGTATGTACAGTATGTTTTATCAAAATAAACTTGAATTTCCATGAATATACAAAAATATGTTAAATGAGAATAGAAACATCTACAATATAACAAAAATAATCTCAAATATGTATTAATATACAAAAATCTATACTAATGTAAAATATTTAATAAAAATAGTTTTTTATTTAAAGTCAAATTAGTAATCTATCATTTATCCTATAATTTCTATATCTTCCCTTTTTCTTTTCAGAACAAGATAACTAAATATTATCTTCTTTGTTTATATTTTTTACCATTACCCATAGTAACTTGTTACCACCTCCACCTCAATGATGACATAAATCGTGACCTAATGAATGACCAGACTTCTTACACCAACTCTTGGGAATATGGGAACCATGCTTTTGAAATTATTTTTTGATGCCTGTGGGCAATGGCATCTATAACAGTCCCTGAAATAAACCTAGGATAATTTCAATCCATGGGAGAATTGCCTGTATTATCTCTTGTCCAGTCTTTGTGTACTGGAAAAGTGGAGGAAATATCTCAAGTTCTGGCTAGTGCAGTGCATGAGGAACATCTTAGATAGTAATCTTGGAATTGTCCTGAATAATTTATAGCCAAAAGCTGACCTTTGGAGGAGGGTAGTCAGTTTAGTGGCATTACCACACTCTAGGAGGAATCAATGTTATGAGGCCCTAAGCACCTCTTTAAGATTTTAGTGGTCACTGCTAAGAATAATTTTGTGGTTTACTGTAGAAAACCTTTTTTAATTTTTTTTTTTGAAAAAAAAATTTTCCGCCTCCTCCCCGCCTCCCATTTCCCTCCCCCTCCTCCCACCCCTCTCCCCCTCCCTCCACTCCTCTTCTCCTCCCTCTCCAGTCCCAGGAGCAGTCAGGGTTCCCTGCCCTGTGGAAAGTCCAAGGTTCTCCGCCCTCCATCCAGATCTAGGAAGTTGAACATCCAAACTTTCTAGGCTCCCACAAAGCCAGAACCTGAAGTAGGATCAACACCCCGTGCCATTGTCCTTGGCCTCTCATCAGCTCTCATTGTCCGCCATGTTCAGAGAGTTCGGTTTTATCCCATGCTTTTTCAGTCACAGTCCAGCTGGCCTTGGTGAGCTCCCAATAGATCGGCCCCACTGTCTCAGTGGGTGGGTGCACCCCTCGTGGTCCTGACTTCGTTGTACATGTTCTCCCTCCTTCTGCTCCTCATTAGGACCTTGGGAGCTCAGTCCGGTGCTCCAGTGTGGGTCTCTGTCTCTATCTCCATCCACCGCTAGATGAAGGTTCTATGGTGATATGCAAGATATTCATCAGTATGGCTATAGGATAGGTTCATTTCAGGTTCCCTATCCTCAGGTGCCCAAGGAACTAACTGGGGACATTGCCCTGGGCATCTGGTAGCCACCCCAAGTTCAAGTCTCTTGCCAACCCTTAGGTGGTTCCCTTAACTAAGATATGAGTTTCCCTGCTCCCCTATCCAACCTTCCCATATCCCACATCATCCCGTTTCCCCAAGTTCCCCTCATCCTCTCCTTCACACTTTTCTCTCTCCATCTCCCCTTACCCCCATCCCACCCTACCCCCAAGATTCCAATTTTTTGCCCATCAATCTTGTCTATTTCCCATAGCCAGGAGGATAACTATATGTTTTTCCTTGGGTTTGCCCTCTTGTTTAGCTTCTTTAGGACCACAAATTATAGACTCAGTGGCCCCCTATCCATGGCTAGAAACCAATTATCAGTGAGTACATCCCATGATCTTCTTTTTGGGTCTGGGTTACCTCACTCAGGATAGTATTTTCTATTTCTATCCATTTGCATTGAAAATTCGAGAAGTCATTGTTTTTTACTGCAGAGTAGTACTCTAATGTGTATATATTCCACACTTTCTTCATCCATTCTTCCATTGAAGGACACCTAGGATGCTTCCAGGTTCTGGCTATTACAAATAATGCTGCTATGAACATAGCTGAACAAAGGCTTTTGTCATATGATAAGGAATCTCTTGGGTATATTCCCAAGAGTGGTATTGCTGGGTCCAGGGGTAGTGCTGTATGTAACAAAGTTCAAAGCTGTTAAAGGAGCATAGTTTTTTATTTATATACAGAATTCAAAAACTTTTTTTTGAGACAGGGTTCTCTGTGGTTTTAGAGCCTGTCCTGGAACTAGCTCTTGTAGACAAGGCTGGTCTTGATCTCACAGAGATCCGCCTGACTCTGTCTCCTGAGTACTGGGATTAAAGGCCTGCACCACCACCGCCCGGCTCAGAATTCAAAAACTTAATTTTAAGTTACTTGATAGATATTTAGACCCAAGATCATGAACAGGAATTAAGAAGAAGCCTTTTATTTAAATTAGATTTTAGATGTAGTGCAAACTGATCTTATTCATAAAGCCTGTAGGCAGATAGTAGTGCTGAAAGCTGAATGATCAGAGAAGCACAGCATCCAGCCACTAGTTCTTAGATCTATAAAGTTCCCAGTCCAATGTGGGAGCCCACATGTGACTCAGTTTCCATCTGGAGTCATTTCAGACTTGGTTTTTTTTTTTTTTTATTTTTGAGACAGGGTTTCTCCATAGCTTCTGTGGTTCCTGTCCTGGAACTAGCTCTTGTAGACCAGGCTGGCCTCGAATTCACAGAGATCCACTTGCCACTTGCCTCTGCCTCCTGAGTGCTGGGATTAAAGGCGTGCGCCACCACCGCCCGGCTGTCATTTCAGACTTAAAGATTCTATTTGATTCTGAGCATGCCTGCTGTTCTTCTTCTAGTAAACTTGAGGGCTTTGAATAACATCTGTGTTAGCCAACAGAAAAAGCATTTTGCCCAGCTCAAATAGTCCATTTTTTCTACTAAGATTTGGGCTAGTGTAGGCCAGCCAGGGGCACTCCTTGTTAGTGATTAGAAGCTGCTTAGCTGAATCAGATAATGCACAGGTTTGAGCTGCCTCCAAGCACGGTGCAGGGAGGTGGGTAGCTGACTGTACTGCTTTTTGATCTGCCTTTTGACTCTGTTTAGTATATATGCTGGCTGAGAAATAAACTCAGGCTGCTTTCTATTGAACTTTCATCTTCTCAGTCAAACCTATGATTCTGTCTTTTCTCTTAATCTAACTTTTGCTTAGCCTCAGCATTCCCTCCAAGGGAAACCCTAGATAAATGTTGTAAGACTCACCAAATGGGATATCCTGTCTCTATAAGTATTCAGAGTGAATGCCGTTTCTACAAAACACACAATCCTCAGTGCCTCTCTCTTACCACCTTATATTCCTCTCTCTGCCCAGGCATGCCACTTCCTATCTGCAACTCCTTAGTGATAGGATTAAAGATGTGAGACACCAGCATTGACTCTACAACAAACTGGTGTGACTACTGTGAATAAAGGTGTGTGTCAGTATTAACTGGGGTGCAAGGCTGGCCATGGCATCTGTTTAGTTTATGATCTTCAGGCAAGCTTTATTGTTAAAATATAAATGAAAAAATAAAATAAAATAATTAGAAGCAAGCATCTGAGATCAAGAAGAGAAAAATAAAACTGTTAGTCACCAAAGAGTATAAAAAATATTCTGAGTACAAACTGGAGAAGGATCATCATTTTCAAAAACAATGAATGATATAATTAAATTATGGTTCACAAAATTAACAATATGGATGACACCATGCACAAACACAAATCTACACACACACTATATATATATATATATATATATATATATAATTGATTCTTAAAGAAGAACAACAAGGTTCTAATCAAAATCACTGAATCACTGGCCATCACACATCCTGTACACTCCTGTTCTTTCCTTTACCAATAATAGAAAATGGGTTCAGTGAGAAGGGCTGTTTCACCAAAATTTATAATATTCACTTGAAGTCTTCCAATGTTTTTACTTTACAGAAAATAGATTTGATTACTGAAAGCATTTCATTCTCTTTTGCTAAAGAAAATGATGTCTGTTAGGATCACTTACCATGGTGTTTCCTACAATTGGTGATGGAATACAAGTCTGCATCAAAGTAAGGAAATGAAATCTTTTTAAATGGAATTTCAAGAGAACAGATTTTTAAAGAATCAGTGTACATGTAAATCAACTTGATTTACTCTAACTACTTGGAGTTCCAAGCACTTCTGAAAATAAGGTTACTGCTATTTTTTGTGTATGTTTGTATATTTTTTGTGTATGATATTCTCTATATGATTGCTAGAAGTGATCAGAGCTTCAGGGAGTCAGGGAGATAGAGGAAGAGAATGAGAAGATAAAGGAGCTACAAAATGAGGTAGAGAAGCAGATGAATAAGAGTACAACCCCAGGCAATGCTGGCTCAGTGATCAAGTCTCTTGAGGAGAAGATGGAGGTTGATGCCAGTTCCATCTATGTTGGCAATGTGGACTATGGTGCAACAGCAGAAGAGCTGGAATCTCACTTTCATGGATGTTGTTTCATTCAACTGTGTTACTGCAGTCTGTGACAAATTCAGTGGCATTGCCAAAGGGTTTGCATATGTAGAATTCTTAGACAAAGATTCAGTGAGGATTTCCCTGGCTTTAGATGATTCTCTGTTTAGAGGGAGACAGATCAAGGTGATTCCCTTCAGCACAACAGACAGGTTACCTGTGTGCCCCATACCGTGCCCAAATACCAATTACAACAGCTCCCAGTCTGGATTCTACAGTGGTTTAAACAGCTGGCCCTTGGATCAAAAAAAAAAAAATTAAAAAAAAAGAAAAGAAAAACAGAAGGTGGAAATTTATTTTCCAAAAAAGATATACTGGGCTGGAGGGATGGCTCAGCCATTAAGAGCATTGCCTGCTCTTCCAAAGATCCTGAATTCAATTCCCAGCAACCACATGGTGGCTCACAACCATCTGTAAAGAGGTCTGATGCCCTCTTCTGGCCTGCAGACATACACACAGACAGAATATTGTATACATAAGAAATAAATAAATAAATAAATAAATAAATAAAATATACTGTGGAAGAGGGAGAATCACATAAATAACTGAGGAGGAACCTGTTCTGGGCAGTAGGGCAGGCCCAGGGAGTAAGGCAGGGGTGACATATTCCCTCTGGAGATTCAATATGGACACCTCTCAAATGTGCAACCTGCTCCCTATTTTCCTGCTCCACTTCACTCTCTTTGGGCTTGCTCAAGGGTAGGTGGGCATGGATGGTAGGAGGCCTTTTTTTTACCTAGAGCTCTGGAGGGCACCAATCGGTTCAGCTTGTTTCCTTCCCTCATCTTCTCTCTGCCTTTTGCAGTCCCTGCCTGCTCCTGATTTACCAGGTCTAGGCACACCCTACCCTTCTTTCCTCGGGGCTCCTGCCTCTAAAGTTTGTCTGGTGCATTTTTTTGGGTTCCTTTTTGTTTATTTTTCTGTCTTGAATCTTTCTTTGCAGATTTTTGTAGTGGAAAGAACTCACTCACAGTGGATTCAGTGTAAATTCCACTTACCCCTGGGGAAATACACTACTTTGTTTTGGCAAGTTTTGCACTGTTGTTTTTGTTGTTGTTGTTTAACAGGTGTTCTTGTTTAGTTTTATTTTTTGTTTACAATTTTCCCTTTTATTTGGAGGGAATGGGAAGAATTGGGAATAAGGAGGTGGGAGCTGCATTTTGTTTATTTTTTAAACTCAATTACAAGAGATGTGTTTTTTTAAAATAATATGTCATGAGGAAAGTTGTTTTTGAAAAAAAGAAAAATGATTCAAAATTTATTTTCTCCTACATGGATTTTGGCCCAAGATGTGAATTATGCTCCATCTACCTGCCCAACACAATGCACATCTGAGAAATCTCTGCAGATCAGAAATTCCTTTGTTCCCTGGAACTCAGCTTCACTGAATTACACCATTGCAGCTAGTGGCAGGATCACATTAAAAGCCTTCTAATCATGCATTGCTAGAAGATCAATATCATCATTTCCTACCAGTTCCTAAACTATTTGTAATCTTTATAACACAAATCTGAAATTGAAATGCAATATTGAGAACTTCTGGAATCCAGACGTTCAGTTTTCTAATTTCTCTTCCCACTGCACACCAAGAGCAGTGTCCATGTGTGTACTCTGGACAATCCCCATCAGATCCTGAATTTCCAGAGACTCCCCTGCCCCAATAAATTCATATACAGGGAGGCTCAGAAGACAAGGGACACTGCCAACATGAACCACATAGACCAACATACCTACAGTCTGCCTCATGATCAGTCCAAGTCACAGCATGAACAAGCTGGTCTCTATCCCTCAAACTCACTGAGACTGGCCCCACCCACACTCCTGTGTACAGTGATTACAGCCTTACACTTCTAATTCCAGCTGAAATCTGTGTTTTAAAGGACATATCATTGAATGAGAGAAAAATGAATAAAATAAGCTTTAAAGGGTAGAATGATTGTTTTGATGTCAATATTTAGTCTAAGAGTGAGTTAATGAGCCTAAGGTATGGCACAAACATTCATAAGTTTTATTAATCTTCTGGATCAATTGTTTATGAAGTGGCTGTTGTGTATTTGGGAGTTATTGGTGGGGCAGAAACATCCACCTAAAAAGGCACCCAATGACATGATAGGATAAAAGTGGAGATTATTGAATCTTCTCTACAAAGAATAAAGGGGGACATATATATTATGAGATAAAAGGGTAGATTGTTAAATCTCCTTTTAAAATGCAACTACTTATTTCAAATATTTTACATTGATATGGATCTTTGCATTTGATACAAATTTGACATTATTTTTGTTCAAACATACTGTCTATACATTTATTTTCTTGTTCAAGATATTGTACCTAATACAACTTACTTAACAATGTAATGAAAATATCTAGTCCTTGAAAGATATTATTATCAGCTAATTAGGATATAAAGTACTGCATGTTAGTAGTTTGTCATTTATTACAATTGAAATTATACTCAAGTTAACTATTTATGAACTTACACAGAATTTTATTAGCTGATTCAAATGTAGATACTTTAGAGAAAATGTTTGATGAAGTGAAGAAAATTTTATATCTTTGGTTATTACAATTAGTACTGAAAATATACAAAGAGATTCTATTAACTATTTAGGACATAAAATACACCTATAAAAATTTGATGCCAAAAGTTACAAATTAGGAGAGAACAACTATGGGCTTCTAATGACTTTTAAAAACTCCTGGAAGGTATTGCCGACATATATTTTGGATTAATCCTGTAGCATTTATAATCAAAAGTCATTTAGTGGCTGTTGCTCCTTCCTCAGCATTCCAACAATTCAAAGACAACAAAATAACATACAGTATTCAGAATCTCTGTGTATTTTTCATCTTTATTTGTGGTTTTATTTTAAACTCTATTTTTACTTTTTCTTTTTAATTTTTTTGACAAAGGGTTTCTCTGTATATATCTGGCTGTCATAGATCTCATTCTGTAGACCCTGTTGTTCTTGAATCAGGTCTGCTTGCCTTTGCCACCCAGTATTGGATATGAAGCCATGTGTCCCCACGACCAACTACTCCCTTTTTTTAGGACTTTATCATAAACTCTATTTTTACTTTTTCTTGTTAATTTTTTTGACAAAGGGTTTCTCTGTATATATCTGGCTGTCATAGATCTCATTCTGTAGACCAGGTTGTTCTTGAATCAGGTCTGCTTGCCTCTGCCACCCAGTATTGGATATGAAGCCATGTGTCCCCACGACCAACTACTCCCTTTTTTTAGGACTTTATCATTTTATTTCTACCCCAAGTCTACATATAACTTTAAATACACAAGAAACCATTTAAAGGTTTTTTCATTTGAATTTATCTTTAATGTATATCTCTTTTTTTCTGACCAAATGAGTCTATAATTTGCTAAGCAATATGGCTACAGATAAAACCTTGGCTTTGACAGCTGGATCCACCTGATTCCTTAGATTTCTGAGAGTCTAGCCTCATGGCTGAGATACTGGCAGGAGCCATGCTTATTGCCATAATTCTATAGAGTTTCAAGGTCCCTATCACCACCAAGAAGCATGAGGGTGACTGTACATAAGACACCATTTAAGTGTTTGATGTGGTGCTTCTTAAAAGGGCTGCAAGGTTTTTACAGCTAAAACTCAATGAGGAAGCTTCTCAAATGAGAAATGCTTGCCTCTATCAAACAGAGCCCAGCTAAGAAAGTGCTGATACCAAGAAATCATGCTTAACTCTGTTCTTTTGTGTCTAGTATTAAATTCCAAGCTTTCTCAGGTTTCCATTGGATTTAGTTTTCCATGTTGACAACATTAGTTAACAGAGGTTTCTGTTTCACCTGGTTCTATAGCCATTCAGTCCCCCAAAACAAACAGAGGTCTACATTGATTTTAAACTGGTGTGCCTATTAGATCATGCTTCCTATTAACCCTTACATCCTACAATCACCCATAATTCTTGTCTGTGTCAGCCACATGGCTTGGTACCTTTAATCAGCAAGGCAATCTCATCTTTTGTCCTCTGCCTCTGGGTGATAACTACAGGCTGAACCTTTCCTCTTCCCAGAATTCTCCTGCTCTGATCTGCCTTGCCTATACTTCCTGCTTGGTCACCCAGCATATACTTCCTGCATGGCTAATGGCCAATGAGCATTTTGTTAAAACAATACAATTGACCAATCTTTAAAAAGTCCATGACAAGTCGGGTGGTGGTAGTGCATGCCTTTAATCCAAGCACTTGGGAGGCAGAGGCAGACGGATCTCTGTGAGTTCGAGACCAGCCTGGTCTACAAGAGCTAGTTCCAGGACAGGCTCCAAAATCAGAGAGAAACCCTGTCTCAAAAAACCAAAGGGGAAAAAAAATGCCTGTACTAAAAAGTCTATGACCATTGCCCCACAGCAAACTTCATCTAATTTAGAATAAAAGGAATGGGTAAGGAACAGTTCAAAAGTACCCAAGTTACATGATCAAATACTTGTACCTGATTTCAGTCTAGCAGAAAAAGTAGCAAGAGAAGTATAAATAATAGTCCCTGAAGGGACCTGGTCAATTGCTCTTAGTTCTTGATACAAAGAGATCAGAATTTTGGTTTTTAAACTCTTATTAGTATTTTTGTCTATTACACTAAAAAAAGAAACACATTTCAAAAAAAAAACAGAATGGAATCAATTGGGAATGTCCATATGTCCCTTTCCATAGAAGACAGATAGTTTTCCCTGAAATTTCCTTTGGAAATGTAATAGAAGCTGAGAGGAATTCACCATGGTGATAGAATGAGACAGTGACAGCAAAGACATGAAATGAATGGGAAGTTTGTAAACCTTCTTCAAATCTAGTACCAGTGCATCAACTCTCCCTAGATTTTGTGTTTCATACAGAAGTTTAAGAGAACACACTAATTCTAATTCATGCAAAATTACATCTGAAAACTCAGTCAGTTGAAACCATCCTCCTTTAATTCAGAATGAATTACTTAGAATAGCTAGTACAACATTGAACCCATTTCTCCTGTGTGGTTATGCAAGTGTAAAGATAGTTTCTATTGTATGAAATCACACAATAAAATATTACCATATTTTCACACACAAAAAAACGATATAAATAAATACAAGTTTGGCCAGGAAATAGTGGTGCATGCTTTAAACTCCTGCACCTGGGAGGAAGAGACAGGCAGATCTCTGTGAGTTTGAGAACAACCTGCTGTATGTTTTGTGTGCCAGCAGAGCCAGATATACAAAGAAACCCTGTCTTGAAAAACTCACTAAAGCCTTGTTGGCCAGAGAAGGGTGATGTACACCTTTAATCCCAGCACTAGGGAAGCAGAGACAGGTGTATCTCTGTGATTTTGAGGCCAACCTGGTCTACAAGAGCTAGTTCCAGGCCGGGCTCTAAAACTACCTAAAATCCTGTCTCGAAAAACCAAAAAAAAAAAAAAAAAAAAAAAAAAAAAAAAAAAAAAACAAAAAAAAAAAAAACAGATCCTGTACCAGAAGACCCATCGGAGAGAGTCTTCGTCTGGCAACAGATGGAGATAGAGACAAAGTCCCTCATCAGAGCAATGGACTGAGCCCCCAAAGTCCAGATGAAGAGCAGAAGGAGGGAGAAGATGAGCAAGGAAGTTGGATTGCGAGGGGTTGGTCGACCCACTGAGACAGTGTGCCTGTTCTAATGGGAGCTCACCAAATTAAGAGGAACCTGAACTGAATGAGCATGTGATCAAACCAGACTATCTGAAAATGGCTAAAAAATGGGGGCTGACTGTGAAGCCATTGATAAAGGCACTGGGACTTGTTTCTACTGCATGTACTGGCTTTTTGGGACCCTAGCCCATTTGTCTATTTGGATGCAAAGCTTCCTAGGACTGGATGGGGGGTGGACTTCCCACAGGGAAGGATTCCCTGCCCTCTCTTAATGAGTGATGGGGAAGGAATAAAGGGTGGGGGGAGCGGGAGGGGAAGGAGAGGAGGGGAGGAAGTGTAAATTTTATGAATGGAAAAATAAAAAAAAAGAAACAAAGAAAACCAAACCACCAAAAACAAAAAAAAAGACTTCAAAGATACAGAAACCCCAGTCTTGTGAAAGTGTAAAGCAAACAAATGAGCAATAAGTGAAGAAACGTAAAAACTGAAGTTTAAGAAATATACTCATGATCCATTGAACCCTATATTCTACAAGTTCCACTCTGCCCCAAATCTCTAATTACAGCCCTACAAACCCCCTGCCACAACCTCAGTGGAACTCTGAAACACAGCCTGCTACTACGCAGAGGGGACCAGGAGGTGAGTGATTACCCATGCAGCAGGACACCCCACTCTCTATGTCCTCCATACCAGAGCAAAATCCCAGGATACCCCTCCAGTGGCCTCAGCTTTTCTAGCCAGCTAGCCTGAGAGTTTCCTGAAAGTAGGCTGCTCCAACACCCCCATCCCATCCATTGAACCTTGAAAGCTACAAGTCCCACTCTGCCCCAAGCCCTCCTATCCATGCACCCGCAACCTAAGTGGAACTCTGCAACAGTATGCTATTACACAGAAAGGACAAAGAGGTGAGTGATGACCCGCCCAGAAGGACAACCTCTCTAGGACCTCCATACTGGGGCAAAATTCTGGGCCCAAACCCCACCTGCTTCAGGTCTCTAGCCAGTCAAGAGGCAAGTTTCCTCCAGGTGTGCTGCTCTAACACCCCTACATCATCCATCAGACCCTGAAAGCTACAAGTCTCACTCCACCCCCAAAACCTCCCAGCCCCTTGCAACTTCAGAGGAATATTAAAACACAAGATGCAGCTTCACAGGGTGGACCAAGACAGGGACCCTGAAGCACATGCTGTGACTGCACACACTGGACCAAGAAAGTGACCCAGGAATGCAGACCAAAAGAGCAGGCCAAGAGAGAGTGCAAAGACAGACCTCAGTGGCATGGCTCTCTGAAACAAAAGAGTTGGCCAAGAACAGGTCTCAAAGACACAAACAACTACTTTAAGGATTGGACCAAGAAGCAAAGACACTGCTGGCACCAATTGAAGGATGAGATGGGTAGGTGCCAATGCAAGAATTCATCCAACAACATAGAAAGCAACATAGTAACACCAGAACCCAGTGGTCATACAACAGGAAGACTTAATCATCTTAACCCAGCAGAAGCAAAGAAAATGGTTTTCAATGTATCTTTGTGAGGATGATGGGGTCCCCAATATAGCTGTAGGAGGAAGATGTAGGAAATAAAAATTCCCTTAAAGAAATCAAGGAAAAGACAAACAAAAAATTGAAAGACATCAATAAATCTCTCAAAGAAACCAAGAAAAAACAATCAAAGAGATGAAACAAACAGCTCAGGACTTGAAGATGAAATAGAGGCAATAAAGGAAACACAAATGAAGGGAATTCTGTATATGGAAAATCTGGGTAAACAAACGGGAACTACAGCAGGAAGTGTAACCAACAGAATAGAAGAGACAAAAGAGAGAATCCCAGGTGCTGAAGATACTATAGAGGAAATCAAAACATTGGGAAAAAAAAAAACAATAAATCCAACAAATTCCTTACACAAAACATCCTGGAAATCTGGGACTCCATGAAAAAAATTAAAACCTAAGAACAAGAGGGATAAAAGAAAGAGAAGAACACTAACTCAAAGACACAGAAACTGTATTCAATAACAACAAAAAAAAAATCATAGAGAAAAACTTTCACAAACCGAAGAAGAATATCGCTATGAAGGTACAAGAAGCTTAGAGAACACCAAATAGACTGGACCAAAAAAAAGCCCACCACCATATAATTATCAAAATGTGAAACATAGAGAATGAAGAAAGAATATTAAGAGCTGCAAAAGATAATGGTCAGGTATAATATAAAGGCAGACCTATCAGAATTCTCCAGGGAATTCTCCATGAAAACCATGAAACCAAGAAGGCCCTGGACAGATGTGCTGAAGGCACTAAGAGACCACAGACACCAGACCCACCAAATCTTTCAATCACCATAAATGGAGAAAACAAGATATTCCATGGCAAAACCAGATTTAAATAATACCTATCCACAAATCCAGTCACACAGAAAGTACTACAGGAAAAACTCCAACCCAAGGAAGCTAACTATAAACACAGGCAACAGATAACCTAACATCCGCAAACCCCAAAGAAGGGAAACACACAAACACCACTATTGAAAAATATCAGGAACTAGCCAATCACTCGTTATTTACATCTCTTAATATCAATAGACTCAATTAACCTATAAAATGCACAGACTAAGAAAATGCATACAAAAGCAGGATCCATCCTTTTGCTTTATACAAGAAACACACCTAAACCTCAAAGACAAACATTGCCGAAGAGTAAAGTGTTAGAAAAAGATTTTCCAATCAAATGGACCTAAGCAGCACACATGAATAGGTATCCTAATAGTGAACAAAATAGACTTCAAAGTAAAGCCGATGGGAATAGATGAAGAAGGACACTTCATTCCCATAACAGGAACAATCCATCAAGATGAAGGCACAATCCTGAACATCTATGCCCCAAATATAAGAACAGCCACACATGTAAAGGAAACATTACTAAAGCTTAAATCGCTTTACAAGAATAGTCGGAGACTTCAACACCCCACATTCCCCAGTGGGCAGGTCAACCAGACAGAAACTAAACAGAGAAATGAGACAACTAATGGATGTTTTGACTTAAATGGACTCAACAGACATCTACAGAGCATTCCACCAAAACACCAAAGAATATACCTTTTTCTCAGTACCTCACGGAACCTTTCTAACATGTACTACAAACATGGTAACAAAGCAAACCTCAACACACAAAAAAATGGAATAACCACTGTGTCTTATCAGATCACCATGTTTTAAATTTAGGATTTAACGACACTAATCACAGAAAGCCTAAAAACTCATGGAAATTGAACAGTGCTCTATTAAACCACCTCTAGGTCAAGGAAGAAATAAAGAAAGAAATTAAATAATTTGTAGAATTCAACAAAAATGATGGGACAGAATACCCAAATCTATGGGACACTATGAAAGTAGTGCTAAGATGAAAGTTCATAGCACTAAGTACCTACATAAAGAAAGTGAAGAAAACTCACACCAGTGACTTACCAGCACACCTGAAAGCTCTAGATCAAAAAGAAGCAGACTCACCCAGGAGGAGTAGAGGATATAAAATAGTCAAATTGAGGGCTGAAGTCAATAAAATACCAAAATTAAATCAAGACCAGATGAACAATTCAAATCAGTTTATAACCTGCAAGGAAAGAGAGGAAGTCATCAAAAGCCTTCCAACCAAAAAAAAAAAAGCCCATAGAAAGACAGTTTCAGTTCAAAATTCTGTCAGAACCAAGAAGTAATAACTATACTCCTCAAAGGGTTCCACATAATAGAAACAGAAGTAAGATTGCCAAACCCCTTTTATGAAGCTACAGTTACCCTTATACCAAACCACACAAAGATTCAAACAAGGAGAATTCCAGACCCATCTCACTGATGAACATAAATGCAAAAATACTCAATAAAATACTAGCAAATCAAATCCAAGAACACATCCAAAAAATCATCTACCATGATGAAGTCAGCTTCATCTCAGAGATGCAAGGGTGGTTCAATATACAAAAATCTATTCAGGATCCTGCCCTCTTTAAGTTCCTACCATGACATCCTTTAACAGTGAACAACAATATGGCAGTATAAGCCAAATTATCCCTTTTCTCCCAATCTTGCATTTTGCTCATCGTGTTTCATCACAACAACAGAAACCCTAATTAAGACACCATGTTTGGTTGATATGTATGAGAGACCTGCTCTTCTCTAAAGTTAAACAAAGAAGAGAGATTTGCAGGAAGGTTGGGACAGAGAGCAACAGTGGGAGGAAACACGGCAGTCAGGATGAAAAATAAATAAATAAAAGATAAATGAAAGAGAGGAATGAGAAAAACTGAGGGAAGAGTGGGTCAAGGGGGGTTAGAGAGATGGCTCAAAGGTTAAGAGCATTGCCTGCTCTTCCAAAAGTCCTGAGTTCAATTCCCAGGTACCACATGGTGGCTCACAACCATCTGTAATGGGGTCTGGTGCCCTCTTTTGGCCTGCAGGCATACACACAGACAGAATATTGTATACATAACAAATAAATAAATAAACAAACAAATAAATAAATATTAAAAAAAGTGGGTCAAGGAAAGATAAAAATTTAGTGGGGCAAATGACAAATCCTGTGGCTCTATCTCAGGTACATGGGCTTCATTTTCAAAGGGCTTAGAACGTTCTATCCATGCTGAAGCACTAATCTAATTGATATTAAACAAGAAGAAATGAGGAGTCAGAGAGCAGGGTAACTAATTGAAAGATCAGAGAAGCAGTTAACCAGCAAATAGTGACTACCACCTCTTCAGCTTCTCCATGTTAGTAAAGTGCTAATATTCTCTTAGGCCTGCCTTAGGAATCCTGACTCCTATCTGTCCAGAGTCCTCCAGAAAACCTCTATGGTAATTTTTGGTCAAGTAATGATTAACTCTGCTGTGACCCTAAGGAATGTTTATTATCAGAATATAATCAAAATATCACACATTTCCCTATTTGTCTAATTAAAAAGTGAAGGTTTTAACTAACACAGTAAAGCTATATGCACTGAATACAATAACTATATATAATATATACAATGAAGAATTATACTAATAATGTCCAATCCATTTGCATTTGGTAAATTTAGAGAAAACGTTTGATCATCTATCCTATCTTAGTAAACCCAAGGTGTTGTACATAAATTACTTTTTATACATTTTTAGTTCATATTTTTCAATTTGTTAACATGCATAATTATAATTATCGAGTCTTTAGCTCCATCAGAGAACTCAGAGGGATATAATATTACCTTAGTAAACAGGAAGTATAAAGCAAACAACATTTAAAATGAAGAAACAACACCACCTGTCTATGTAAAATAAATTTTTGTCAGGCTGTAGTGGTGCATGCCATTAATCCTATCACTTTATAGCAGAGGCAGGTAGATCTCACTAAATTAGAGGCCAGCCTGACCTGCAAAGTGAGTTCCATGAAAGCCAGAGCAACATGGAGGAATCTGTCTTTAAAAAAGGAAACAAAATGTCTTTTTGTTTCACCTTGAAAAGACACCTAACATGATTATAATAAGTGAGTGTTAGGCCAATTTATTCTTTTGAAGGGGGATATTTTATTTGGATGGTGTGTTATTTTTTAGATATCTCAGTTGTCTAGTGGTTTTTAGATTCCTTAGTTCAATGTTTTCATACTTTTGTAAAGACAAAACAAAACTCTGCTGTAACCCTAACTTTATGAAGATTTATTGTTGGAAATTATATTTAATCAAAAGGAAAACATCTGTTAATCTTATGAATTAGTTAAGATTGAATGATAATGCTCTCTGATAAACTATTGTCTCTTTTACTCAAGAGATCTTTTTGTTTGAAGCTAATCTTTAAGGATTGAAGTGGTCTCTAAAACTTTATTCCCCAGTTTAACACATATCGTGGTTTTTATTCCGAATGCAATGAATCTTTAAAGCATACAGGTTGGTTTAATATAGTAGGACTTTTTTATTATCTAATGTCTCCTCACAGCTGTTGTTTCCTTTATACTAGCATTTAAAACTGTAAAAGTTAATAATCTATTGTGTAACCTATCTGTATGGCCTTAATTACTCCTTTCTGTTAACTGAGCATATATTTTAAGATGCCTGATGAAGTGTTAAACTAATTAATTTTTTTTCAATATCAAAACAACCTAAAAAATGATTTAAAATCTGCTTCCTGCTACTTGGAATAGAGCAGAATGTGTGGATTGTGCCCTATCTACCAGTCTAACACACTGCACACCGAGAAATCTCTGCACATCAGAAACTCTTTTTGTCCCCTGGAACTAAGCTTCACTGGATCACACCATTGCAGCTAGTGGTAACACCATGTTAAAAGCACTCTACTCAACTATTGCTCTACCAGGTCCTAAACAATTTGTAATCTTTATAACACAAACCTGAAATTGGAATGCAATATTCAGAACTTCTAGAAACTAAACCCTCAGTTTTCTAATCTCTCTTCCCACTGTACAACAAAAGCAGTGCCCATGTGTGTACTCCAGACAGAGATACAACCAGCATCATTTCCTTCCATTCCAGGCCTGCAGTATTTCTATACACAAAGGGGCTCAGAGAACAAGGGCCACTCCCAACATGAACCACATGGACCAACATAACTACAGTCTAGCTCATGGTACTTCCAAGTATCAGCAGAAATGACATTTCAACAGACCTGCTCTGAACACCCCCTACCCCACTTATTACAGGATTGCTTATGGTCTTTCTTACCACCCTGTACAGCAGAGACAGAGAGAATCATGAAATGAACTCACAAACAGTCTCCCACTAGTAGTCTTGATTTTTAACCCTTCCCAGAATCCCTCACTAGCTAGGGCCACCCAGCTGGTCCTCTCAATATTAGCAGCTCCTCTACAGCAGGATCAGAGATCAAATGACTCAGACAGCACAATCCTTCCAGTCCTGCCCTCCCAGTCCAGCAGACAGGGCCCCAGTTTAGACAGTTTGTATTTAGTATACATTTTCCCACTCTACTAGAGCACATCTTCTTCCTCATCTAAAGCACAGGGTCCTTTGTGTGCATATTCCATTACATACCCACTTTCCAGTTCATCCATCACATTGGCTCAGAAATGGGAAATCCTGCAGACAAACAGGTCACATTCATAAAGTAACTACTGTTACAGTGTAACTGTGGTTACTTTGTAACTGTTGTTAAAGAACAGACCAGGAATTAGAAAACAATCCAGGGATCTTAGGGTTTCGAGGCAGCAAGGAGAATGTAAATATGATGTAGTTGTCATCTCAAAAACTATTTTGAGAACTTGAGACAGACTTTATGGTCATGTTCTCCAGAGAGAAGGGATTTGTATTAGAGCACAATAAAAATTTTTCATGTATTTTCCCTAAAGATCAATGTCTTAATAGAGAAAAGTCTTGTTAAGTAAGGCTACAACATTTTGCCCAGATCTTCTATTGTAGATGAACTACTGTAAATATAGCAATTAGGTTTAAAGATAAGGTCAGTCCCTTTCCCAGATCCTTTTTGTGCTGGTCTGTGGACTGCAAACAATGGTCAATCAGGACATTCATAGAGCATCCACAATTGACGACCTGAATCCACACAGCTAATCTCAACTACTTATGAAGGGGGAAAGTTTTCCCCCTCAGTCCAGCCTCTCCTTTTCTGCACTGTGTCTCCACCAGCTTCAATAAACTCTTCCTCCTATTGTAGTCTGAGGACAGAAGGAATGCTCCATATGCAAATCCTTTCCCTGCAACTGCAATGTATAGTCAACTGCATGACTCACATGCAGAATTTTAAGACTGTGAGGTGGGACAATCATTTTAAAAGAAAATTTGAAAGTCTAATGTACAGGACAGCAAGGTCATTGCCCTGGACAGCAGCAGACCAAGGCCACCTGCGTCAACATAAGAGAACTTGTCTCAGAAACTGTTTTTCTAACGGGATGGAAATGCAGCTGTTCTAGAATTAATATAACTTTCATTGAGAAATCACTTCACACACTTACGGTGCCAACTGTAATGCCTCCTTGAAAGGCTTGATAGAGGTTGTTTTTGATATGGGGATGTGCCTGGTGTCTGGTTTTAAATCAACAGTGCATTCTTTGTAATGGTTTGGAGCCAAATATCTGAACAATCCAGTTGAACAATGTGTACCCTAGCATCCTAAACTCTAACAGCCCTGATTAAAATACATTTATCTTTTGGGTGATTTAGAGGCAGTCCCCCCTCAGCTAAATTCTACTTTGGGAGACTGAACAATTTCCAAGCCATTGGCAAATCCTTTGTATCAGCAAATCTCCTCTTCTACATTGCAGCTAAGAAGTGCTGCACTCCCCAACAGGTGAGATGACTTGATACCGTCCACATAGTTAAATATAAATGGAGATCGTATGTAAAGGTTATATGCAAAGTGCTCAATATCGAGAAGATACTGAAGAAACTAGGCTTCCCTGACTTTGGCATATTGAAGTTGACAAGAAAGATGTTTGTACACACAGCACCCTGTTCCCAATTCTCTAAGCAAATTAAGCGCAAAGCAGTTATTGAGAGGTCTGTCCCTAGGTCTTGGTATTAACAGGACCATGTGGGACTTCACAATGCAGGGAATCTGGCGGCAGGTTCCCACACATATCCCGGGACAACATAACATACTGTCTTCGGCACCTCACCCTCTGCTCCTCCCCATCTGGAGAAAGCATTCCCCTGCTCACCATGTCGTGGTTTCTCAGTTTGCCAAAGCTCTCAGTTCATCAACTCCCTGCAGCAGCAACTTCAAGGCAACACAGGAAACCAACCGTGAAAGCTCCTCTGCAAAATGGAGACTGAGTGCAGAAGCCCGGAAGAGCTCCGCATAACATCTGACTGGCAGGTCACCTGGAGGGCCTGATTGGCTAATGAGGCCTGAGTGACAAGAACACCTCCCACAGGACTGAAGTGTAATTAAAGAGACAGCACAGAGATTTTGGGGCATTCCATCCACCTGAGTCAAAGATCTTTTCTTGATTGGCTGAGATATGCATTTCAATAGCACTTGCCCCTGGCTATAAAAGCCAACACCATCATAATCTTGCACTCCTTAGGAACTTTCCATTTTACCTCCAGAATACAACGTGGCCAGTTAGCTTGTGCTGTGCTAGGTGGATGCAGGGATTTCCTGTCCCTCTGGGGAAAGAATGCCAGAATATTAACAGCTAAAGAGAGTTTTAAGGTCACAAAAAGAGATGTTTGTTCTGTGGCTTCATGCTGAGGTCAGATGAACTGAAAGTACTTTTTACATGGTTTTCACAGGGAATCACACAACAGAAAAGAGAAAAGCAGGAGCCAGATCTCAAACAAGATGATAGGTGTTTCCCCCATCAGAAGGCTGGATGATGGCTCCATTGCTTTATGGGTTTTATTACTGAAATTCAAAGTAAACTCCAGGAAAATGAATAATAATAAAAAGAGTAGTGTTCATAGAAATGTGAATATGTAGAGAATAATGGAGCTAGAAGGAATGTCTTCATGAGCACTATTGTCAGCCAGCACATCTTCCTCCATGGTCAGGTGGATAAAATACACAACTGCAGTATTCAAGATTCTCTACATGAACAAGACTGGTAGAATGAATCTCAACATGTATGTAAAAAGTGGGCTTATTAGAATGTCTCACAAACTATGTTTCAGGTTGTCTAAAAATAGGTACTTATAAATGACAATTAAAGAATCCAGTAGATTTCTTCTCAGCCTTTTCCTAACGATCAAGTGAAGAACCCAGTAGTTGTTCAGCCCATGAGTCATGATGTCTCAACTGGTTTTTTGTATTCACCAAAATTTCAAAGAAGTAGTCTCTAGTACTAGTAAAGGAGTGAGCTTGGTAGCCAGAGCAAGTTGACAAAAAAGAGACTTTTCTACTTCAATATACTTTCTATGTAACTGCTGCTACCAGAAAGTGTGAAGGTTAAAGTTAGATCATAGTCTTGTTGATTCAGATTTTCTTGTTTTGGTGATTTCAAGACAGAATTTTTTTCTGTGCAGGTTTGGAAATCATTCGGTAGGCCAGATTGGTCTCAAACTCAGAAAATCCCAGTGCCTCTTGTTGTGCCCAGATTATGACCACCAGAGAGAGACCACCAGATAGGTCCAGGCTGTAATAAGCAAGGTTTAATCAGCATAATGCAAACATGTTTGGAACTCATCACTCCCCTTACATCAAGGGAGAGAGGAGTTGTATCTCCTCTGTGGGGTAAGCTTTTAAAGGCTTAACTACAAAGAGAATCTTTGATGTTGCCTTGGCATGGGTACAAGGACTTTTGCTCCCTTCCATTCTGTTAAGTCAGCTTTCTCCTTGTTCTTAGAGCAAGGCCACTATTCTTGAGTTAGGCCATCTTTAACAGCCTGTACCAGGTGGCTGGCTGGGCTGACCTAGGTGACCTTCTGCTTGGAATCTTGCAGGTAGGAGAGGGGAAGGCCACTATCTTCCTGAGAAAACATTCTGCTAGGAAATTTCTTCTTGCCCCTTTGATAATAAAGGGTGAGGGTCCCACACTTCTTGCTCCTGAGTCATGGTGTTAAAGGTGTTCATGGTGACCAAGCAGCTAAAGGTGGGTTCTATTATCTCAAACTATCCAGAATAATGGAGGATTTTCCCATTCCAAAACCTTTAAGTAAAATCTCTCTCAGGTAAAATTAATTCTTTGTGTATTAATTAATTCCAGAGGTAGTCAGTTTGACTACCAAAAATAGCCATTTCTTTAGCCAAGACAAAAGAAATGAAAAAAAATTATAGCTTGCAGCAGGCACAAAGTATACGAGAGTTATTTTCAAAACAGTGTTTTTCCTCAACAAAGGAAGAATGGGGATTTTCCTTAGGATGTCTGAACACACTCATGTTATGTTTCCCTTTTCTTAAGCATGCTAAATTAACAAATCCACTAGTGAACATGATTACAATGTAAAAACAGATATTTAGGGACATTCTTACCACGAAGTGTTTTAGGAACATACTTAAATTAGACAAATGATGGAAAGAAAAGTCTCTGGCATGTTCATATTTTACCATAAGGTCTTACTTGAAAATCAAGTAGATGACACTGTGAAAAGCTGATTGTCAATCTTGATGTTTGATCTAAAAGATAACTGTACCAACACCATATATCTCACAGACACAAAAGATAGAGAACACAAAACCAGAAAACTTCAAGGCAAAGTCACCTAACAGCCCTCCATACAGTGTTCCTGGATGAATGGTTATGATGATCTCTGTTACTCTCAGAGCAAAGTTGGTTTTGCTCTGAGCAGGGTGGCAAGACAGGCCACAACTGCTTCCATGCAAGGTAAGAAGGAGTCCATTTTAACTAGACCTGGCTTGCTGTCTGTCTCAGGGTCAAGACATCACTGTAGAGAATTTCATTCTTTCTTCTTTCTAACCTTAAAAAAATCTTTAGTTATATAGTGTTTTGCTTGTATGTGCCTATGCACACTACCTACAGAGGAGAGAAGAAGGGATGAGATACCTGGGACTTGAATCCGAACAAACGGTGAGCTAGCATGCAGGGTCCAGGAATGGAATCAGGGTCCTCTGTGAAAACACCCAGTGATGAGCCATCTATCTAGCCCCTCTTTTTAATTTATAATTAATCTTTAAAAATTGTTAATCAAAAGACAATACATCACTTTTTTATCTGTTTATTCCATCCCTGCCACCATTCTCTTCCAATTTAATCTGTGTTAAGTGTGGGTAAATATGTATGCTGAAATACATAAATATGTTATGCACAAATCTGCAAAGTCTCCAAAAAGCCAACAAGGAGATCAAGTCCTATATATAAAAGCAAAGAACCTTTATTTTATGCAAGTTTGCAAACTCAGTTTCTCTGCATGACCAGTGTATTGGAATAACTGGAGAGCCCTGAGCTGAGTTAGAGTTGGGGTTTTATAGTAGTAAAGGTGGGGGTGAGTGGTTTCTAAGGTTCAGGACCCCTGATTGGCTGACATTTGCCTAGGGGTGTCCTGGTGAGTGTGTGCTGGCAGGTGATCCTATCTACAGCTGTTGGAAGGTTAGGCATTTCCTTTGGATGGTCTATTTTTGGGTGGTGCTTGGGTAATTAATCTCAGTTTGTATTGATATGGATTTTTGTAAATTGATACAAATTTACAGTTGTTTTGTATGAAAATTATATATATATATATATATATATATACACACACACACACGTATTTGTTTCTAATATCAATCCAAGGATTGTACCTATATACCTTATTTAACAATTCAATGCAAATTTGTAGGTCTTGAAAGTTATTATTATCAACTAATTAGAATATCATGAAATATAAATTAGTAGTCATCAATTATAATCCATCTTGTAGTTATATTAGGTATATTTTCAAGGTCAAGCTGAGAGATATTTTAGATAGCCTATGACAATTGGGCATGACTTACTGTGGGTATGTTTTTCTCTGTAAATGTGACCAAAAAAGGGAGTAGAAGTTTATGTTCTCTCTTTGTTAGTCAGAGCTGGTGCAATTCTGGCTGTTGGTCATCATAGCTCTTGGGAGAATTACATGACAGGAGCATCTATAACAGTGACCTCTTCCTAGTTCTCTATTTCTGAGTTTATTTTTCCTTTGAACCCTGAATAAATTGTTAAATACACTTTTGTGGGTTTTCACTTTAATAGGAAGCATGGAGGTGTGCATGCAGACTTGGTACTAAAGAAAGAGCTGAGAACGCTACTTCCAAATCACTAGGCAGCAGGTAGTGAAAAATACTTATATGTCCCTTGACCAAAGAATGAACAAGGAAAGTGGGCTACATTTACACAATTGAGTACTACACAGCAAAATAATGAAATCTTGAAATTTGCTGGCAAATGGATGGATCTAGAAAACACTGTATTGATTGAGGTAACCCAGACCCAGAAAGAAATATTGTATGTACTCACTCATAAGTAACATTTAGACATAAAGCAAAGAAAAACCAGCCTAATATTCACAATTCCAGAGAACCTAGACAACATGAGGACCCTAAAAGAGGCATACATGAATTTAATCTACAATGGAAGTAGAAAAAGACAAAGTCATGACATCTGTTAGTTCTCAAACACAGTGGTGTTTGTTTATACAGCTTGTTGCCATGTAATAGAAAAGAACTTTTGCAATCCTGTGCTATTGACATGATATTTTTATGAATTTTGATGTCATCATCACATTTCCAAACAATAATTATTCAGTTTCTACATTTCCTTATGCTAGAGGACCTGACAGACCCATATGGGATATAATGTGTGCTATGTATATAAGACAAAGCCTATTCCTGATTATATCTTGAACCTGAAGAAGCAATGGAGTCAATTCTGCATCATCTGGTATAAATTCTGTGGCTTCAATATGCAAAATTACTCTTTCTGCATATTGCAAATCAATAACTATTTTGAGAAGTCCTTCAAAATCCCTTAGGCTTCTTCCTTCTGCCCCCTTTCCTCTTTGGGCACATAACACCATCCAGCTCAGTCTGTCTGGTGCTGGGGGCAAATCCTCAGGGCAAGTAGGCAGGCGAGACTTCCTTTGGTTCACTGGCCTGCCTGCACCAAGCAAGGTAGAAGCTTTGTTTACGAACTACCCAACCTGAACAGAGATCTGATCTTGGCACCAGGAGAGCCATCAGTGGGAGAGCTAATCTGGGTACCAGGAGAGCCGTCTTTGGGCACGGAGATCTGATATTGGTACCAGGAGAGACATCACTGGAGCACCAGGAGAGCTATCACTGCAGAGTGCCATCACTGGGAACGTACATCAGTAGGCAAGGAGACCTGATCTGGTAAAAGAAGATCCATAGGGGAGCATTCGGAGAAAGAGATGGGCAGGCGCCAATGCAAGAATTCACCCAACAATCTGAAAAACTATATGAAACCACCAGAACCCAGCGACCTCACAACAGGAGGACATGAACACCTTAATCATGAAGAAGTAGATAAGATTGACTTTATGAAAGTGATTGACGCCCTTAAACAGCATGTAAAAAATGCCCTTATAGAAATGGATGAGAAGTATAACAGAAAGTTTGAAGAATTGAGTAAATCAGTGAATGATACCCTAGGAAACCAAGGAAAAACAATCAAACAGATAATGGAAACAGTTCAAGACTTAAAAACTGAAATGGAGGCAAAGAAGAAAACACAAACAGAAGGCCAGCTGGACAGGGAAAATCTAGGTAAACGAATAGAGACTACAGAAGCAAGCATAACCAACAGAATACAAGAGATAGAAGAAAGAATCTCAGATTCTGAAGATACCATAGAGAAAATAAACACGCTGATCAAAGAAAACAGCAAGGCCAACAAATTCTCATCACAAAACATTCAGGAAATATGGGACACAATAAAAAGACCAAACCTAAGAATAATAGGAATAGAAGAAGGAGAAGAAGCGCAGCTCAATGGTCCAGAAAATATATTTAATAAAATTATAGAAGAAAACTTTCCCAACCTAAAGAAAGATATACCTATGAAGGTTCAAGAAGCATACAGAACACCGAATAGGCTGGATCAAAGAAAAACATCCTCTCGCCATATAATAATCAAAACACAAAGCATACAGAATAAAGAAAGAATACTAAGAGCAGCAAAGGAAAAAGGCCAAGTTACTTATAAAGGTAAACCTATCAGACTTACACCTGACTTCTCTATGGAAACCATGAAAGCCAGAAGGTCCTGGATAGATGTACTGCAGAAACTAAGAGACCATGGATGCAAGCCCAGACTACTATACCCAGCCAAGCTTTCATTCACTATAAATGGAAAAACAAAATTTTCCAGGATAAAAACAAATTTAAACAATACGTAGCCACAAATCCAGCCTTACAGAAAGTAATAGAAGAAGGAAAATCACTAATCAAGGAGTCCAACAATGACCACAGTAACTCAGACATCTAGAGACCCTTTACCAGCACATCTCAAAGAAGGGAAACACACAAAATCTACTACTAAAAAAAATGACCGGAGTTAACAACCACTGGTCATTAATATCACTTAATGTCAATGGACTCAACTCACCTATAAAAAGGCACAGACTAAGAGATTGGATACGAAAACAGGATCCAACATTCTGCTGTTTACAAGAAACACACCTCAACCACAAAGACAGGCACCTACTCAGAGTAAAGGGCTGGGATAAGGCTTATCAAGTAAATGGACCTAGGAAACAAGCAGGTGTGGCCATACTAATTTCTAACAAAGTTGACTTCAAACTTAAATCAATCAGAAGAGATGGAGAGGGACATTTTCTCCTCATAACAGGAACAATTCATCAGGATGAAATCTCAATCCTGAATATCTATGCCCCTAATATAAAAGTACCCACGTACGTAAAAGAAACATTGTTAAAACTCAAGGCAGCCATCAAACCGCACTCATTAATAGTAGGAGACTTTAATACTCCTCTCTCACCAATGGACAGGTCAATTAGACAGAAACCTAACAGAGAAATAAGAGAATTAATGGAGGTAATGAATCAAATGGACTTAACAGACATCTATAGAATATTCCACCCAAATAGGAAAGAATATACCTTCTTCTCTGCAGCTCATGGAACCTTCTCAAAAATCGACCACATACTCGGTAACAAAGCAAACATTCACAGTTACAAAAAATATTAATAACCACCTGTATCTTATCAGATCACCATGGATTAAAGCTAGAATTCAGCAACAATGCTACCCCCAGAAAGCCTACAAACTCATGGAAACTGAATAGTCAACTACTGAACCATACCTGGATTAAGGAAGAAATAAAGAAAGAAATTAAAGTCTTCCTTGAAGACAATGAAAATAAAGAAACAACATACTCAAACCTATGGGACACTATGAAAGCAGTCCTGAGAGGAAAGTTCATAGCACTAACTGCCCACTTAAAGAAAACAGAGAAAGCACACATTGGAGACTTAACAGCCCACCTGAAAGCTCTAGAAAAAAAAGAAGCAGACTCACCTAGAAGGGGTAGAAGACTGTAAATAATCAAACTGAGGGCTGAAATCAACAAAATAGAAACACAGAAAACAATTGAAAGAATCAATAAATCAAAAAGCTGGTTCCTGGAGAAAATCAACAAGATTGATAAACCCCTATCCAAACTAATCAAACGGCAGAGAGAGAATTTGCAAATTAATAAGATCAGAAATGAAAAGGGAGACATAACCACAGACACAGAGGAAATTCAGAGAATCATTAGATCTTACTACAAAAGCCTGTATGCCACAAAACTGGAAAATGTAAAAGAAATGGACACTTTTTTAGATAAATACCATATACCAAAGTTAAACCAGGACCAGGTGAACAACCTAAATAGACCTGTTAGTCGTGAAGAATTAGAAGCGGTTATCAAAAACCTCCCTTCCAAAAAAAGTCCAGGACCAGATGGTTTCAATGCGGAATTCTACCAGAACTTCCAAGAAGACCTAATACCTATACTCCTTAAGGTATTTCACAATATAGAAACAGAAGAGTCATTGCCAAATTCCTTTTATGAAGCTACAGTAACTCTGATACCAAAACCACACAAAGACCCAACCAAGAAAGAAAATTACAGGTCAATCTCACTCATGAACATCGACGCAAAAATCCTCAACAAAATTCTGGCAAACCGAATCCAAGAACACATTAGAAAAATTATCCATTATGATCAAGTAGGCTTCATACCAGAGATGCAGGGCTGGTTTAACATACGCAAATCTATCAATGTAATCCATCATATAAATAAACTGAAAGAAAAAAACCATATGATCGTTTCATTAGATGCTGAAAAAGCATTTGACAAAATTCAACATCCCTTTATGATAAAAGTCTTGGAGAGATTAGGGATACAAGGGTCATACCTAAATTTAATTAAAGCTATATACAGCAAGCCGACAGCTAATATCAAATTAAATGGAGAGAAACTTAAAGCCATCCCACTAAAATCAGGAACACGCCAAGGCTGTCCACTCTCTCCATACCTCTTCAATATAGTTCTCGAAGTTTTAGCAATAGCAATAAGACAACATAAGGGGATAAAGGGGATTCAAATTGGAAAGGAAGAAGTTAAACTTGCATTATTTGCAGATGATATGATAGTGTACATGAGCGACCCCAAAAACTCCACCAAAGAACTCCTACAGCTGATAAACGCCTTTAGTAATGTGGCAGGATACAAGATCAACTCCAAAAAATCAGTCGCCCTCTTATACACAAAGGATATGGAAGCAGAGAGGGAAATAAGAGAATCATCACCTTTCACGATAGCCACAAAAAGCATAAAATATCTTGGGGTAACTCTAACCAAGGAAGTGAAAGATCTATTTGACAAGAACTTTAAGGCATTGAAGAAAGAAATTGAAGAGGATACCAGAAAATGGAAGGATCTCCCTTGCTCCTGGATTGGGAGGATCAACATAGTAAAAATGGCAATTCTACCAAGGGCAATTTATAGATTCAATGCAATCCCCATTAAAATCCCATCAAAATTCTTCACAGATCTTGAAAGGACAATAATCAACTTTATATGGAGAAACAAAAAACCCAGGATAGCCAAAACAATCTTATACAATAAAGGAACTTCTGGAGGCATTACCATCCCTGACTTCAAACTCTATTACAGAGCTACAGTAATGAAAACAGTGTGGTACTGGCATAAAAACAGAGCAGTCGACCAATGGAATCGTATAGAAGACCCGGATTTTAACCCACAAACCTATGAACAACTGATTTTCGATAAAGGAGCTAAAAGTATACAATGGAAGAAAGAAAGCATCTTCAACAAATGGTGCTGGCACAATTGGATGTCAACCTGTAGAAGAATGAAAATAGACCCATATCTATCACCATGCACAAAACTCAAGTCCAAATGGATCAAAGACCTCAATATCAATCTGAACACACTGAACCTGATAGAAGAGAAAATGGGAAGTACCCTACAAGATATGGGCACAGGAGATCGCTTCCTATGTATAACCCCAGCAGCACAGACATTAAGGGCAACATTGAATAAATGGGACCTCCTGAAACTGAGAAGCTTCTGTAAAGCAAAGGACACTGTCATTAAGACAAAAAGGCAGCCTACTGACTGGGAGAAGATCTTCACCAACCCCGCTACAGACAAAGGTCTGATCTCCAAAATATATAAAGAACTCAAGAAACTAGACTTTAAAAGGATAATTAACCCAATTAAAAAATGGGGCACTCAACTGAACAGAGAATTCTCATCAGAAGAAGTTAAAATGGCCAAAAGATACTTAAGGTCATGCTCAACCTCCTTAGCGATCAGAGAAATGCAAATCAAAACAACTTTGAGATATCATCTTACACCTGTCAGAATGGCTAAAATCAAAAACACCAAGGATAGCCTTTGCTGGAGAGGTTGTGAAGAAAGGGGTACCCTCATCCATTGCTGGTGGGACTGCAAACTTGTGCAACCACTTTGGAAATCAGTGTGGCGGTTTCTCAGAAAAATTGGGATCAACCTACCCCTGGACCCAGCAATAGCACTCTTGGGAATATACCCAAGAGATGCCCTATCATATGACAAAAGCATATGTCCAACTGTGTTCATAGCAGCATTATTTGTAATAGCCAGAACCTGGAAGCAACCTAGATGCCCTTCAATAGAAGAATGGATGAAGAAAGTGTGGAATATATATTCATTAGAGTACTACTCTGCGGTAAAAAACAATGACTTCTCGAATTTTGCATGCAAATGGATGGAAATAGAAAATACGATCCTGAGTGAGGTAACCCAGACCTAAAAAGAAGGTCATGGGATGTACTCACTCATATTTGGTTTCTAGCCATGGATAGGGGCCACTGAGTCTATAATTTGTGATCCTAAAGAAGCTAAACAAGAGGGTAAACCCAAGGAAAAACATATAGATATCCTCCCAGCTATGGGAAATAGACAAGATTGATGGGCAAAAAATTGGAATTTTGGGGGGGTGGGGTGGGATGGGGATGAGGGGTGATGGGGAGAGAAAAGTGTGAAGGAGAGGATGAGGGGAACTGGGGGAACTGGGGTGATTGGGGTTAAAGGAAGGTTGGATTGGGGAGCAGGGAAACTCATACCTTAGTTAAGGGAGCCACCTAAGGGTTGGCAAGAGACTTGAACCTGGAATGGCTACCAGATGCCCAGGGCAATGTCCCCAGTTAGTTCATTGGGGCACCTGAGGATAGGGAACCTGAAATGAACCTATCCTATAATCATACTGATGAATATCTTGCATATCGCCATAGAACCTTCATATAGCAATGGATGGAGATAGAGACAGAGACCCACACTGGAGCACCGGACTGGGCTCCCAAGGTTATAATGAGGAGCAGAAGGAGAGAGAACATGAACAAGGAAGTCAGGACCATGAGGGGTGCACCCAACCACTGAGACAGGGGGGCCGATCTATTGGGAGCTCACCAAGGCCAGCTGGACTGCTACTGAAAAAAAACATGGGATAAAACCAGACTCTCTGAATGTGGCGGACAATGAGAGCTGACGAGAGGCCAAGGAGAATGGCACAGGAACTTTCATCTGGCGATGGATCGAGAGAGAGACAGAGACCCAATTTGGAGCAACAGTCTGAGCTCTTAAGGTCCAAATGAGGAGCAGAAGGAGGGAGAACATGAGCAAGGAAATCAGGACCACGAGGCGTGCACCCACCCACTGTGACAGTGGAACTGATCTATTGGGAGCTCTCCAAGGCCAGCTGGACTGGGACTGAATAAGCATGGGTTGAAACTGGACTCTCTGAACAAGGCGGACAATGAAGGCTGATGAGAAGCCAAGGACAATGGCACTAGGTTTCGATCCTAATACATGAACTGGCTTTGTGGGAGCGTAGCCTGTTTGGATGCTCACCTTCCTGGACCTAGATAGAAGTGGGAGGACCTTGGTCTTCCTGTAGAGCAGGGAATTTGGACTGCTCTTCAGTATCGAGAGGGAGGGGGAGTGGACTGGGGGGAGGAGAAGTGGTGTGGGGATAGGGGGAGGGGAGCGGGGGGAGGGGGCAATATGTGGGAGGAGGGGGAGGGAAATGGGAAACGGGGAGCAGTTGGAAATTTTAATTAAAAAAGAATAAAAAAAATAAGAAAAAAAATAAATAAAATCCCTTAGTACAGAAAATAGAACACTAAGACAAATAACTATTAAAGGGGCTAAAGATAATCTAAGATAAACTATAATTGTGCTCTAAACCTACATCATCCAAACCTCTCCAGAATCACAAAAGTTCTAATCACCTGATTGTTCTTGCAGAAGGCCCATTGTAGGTGTGGTGTTCTTCTGAGAACAACTGTTAACAGTTGTTTAGTCCTGTACCATTAGGCAGAAATTCACAATTACTGGAAAGTTACTGAGAAGTTTCTTTATGACATGGGGACTAGAAAGCAGAGAGAAAAAATACAGGAAAGGCCAGGGAAATATATAACTTGCACGGCACATCTCCAGTGACCTACTTCCTCCAACTATACTCTAAAGATCACACTAACCCCAAATGGTGCCACCATCTGGGAAACAAGTCAATAAGCATATGAACTATGGGCTCATTTCATTTTCAAACTCTAACCATGGCAATGAACTCCTAAACACTAAAGCTAGACTTCACAATTGCTAGCCATTCTGTGTCATCTCATTATCTAACATCTATCCATCTGTTCACACTGTTTTCATAACCTGCTTTTTAGGAGATGGCAGTGGGGCATGGGGGGGATGTTAAAGTCCTGTGTGCAAGAATTAGATACCTGATTTTGGGTTCCCAGATCCCACATAAAATGTCAGGTTTTGGATGCCTATGCCTGTAATTCCAGGTAAGGGGAAGAAGCAAACATGGAGATTCCTGGGATTTATTGATTAGCTAGTGTAGTAGAATTTGAGCACTCCACTTTGAGATACTCTCTCAAAAAATTAGAAAGACAGATTGAGAGGTAGATATATAGGTAGGGAGATAAAGCACTTGGGGTCCACTCTAAAGACTACATGGAACTATCTTAAAAACTAAACCAAAACTAAACAATGCTGACAGAATATCTATAGTTGAGAGGGCCTGAGAAGATAGGTGAGCTTTTCTTGTGAGAAGAAGGAACTCAGTTTGAGCCCAAGAATTCATGCTGAAGAGAAAAAGAAAAAAGGTATGGTCACGAGGCCTTTTAACACCAGTAATGGGAAAGGGACATGGAGACAAATGAGTACCTGGGGCTTGTTGTTCAGCTAGCCTAGTCTACTTGGAAAGTTACAAAGCAATCAGAGACCCTATCTGAAAAGAAATAGAAAATAAATTTGGTGAAATCAAAGGCCTGAAACCAGAGATTCACTTCTGTCTTCCAAATATATACACACACAAATATATACAATTACATACTTATATTTCCACAAGTATACACACACAGATTGCCCAAACATACACACAGATGTACAATAGCACATACAAATATATGTACATGCAATTCATTGCTAGCTTTGATTGTGTCTTTCTATGGTTATTTATGCTGGTTTATATTTGTAACACACAAATCCTCAGCTATTGAGTAGGTTTGATGTAAAAAAGATATCAGCTTCGTGACAGGTTTTGAATATTTTGCAAAGCAAATCCCAGGTACAAGGAACATCTGAGGTGGAGTGATTATTCTGTTGTATACTCTGAAGAATTGTCACTCAATTTGTTTTAATAAAACAATGACTGGCCAGCAGATAGGCATGAGACAGAGGGAGCATGTCTAGATTGTGTCATGCTAATAAATGTTCTACTATGTGGAGAATATGTGTTAACTTAAAAATGTCACAGGTAGTTAGTAATAAGCCTGATATATTGTTCAAGTGTTTTCAATTATTAAAAGCCTTGATGTAGTTACTTTGAACTGTTATGTAGGAAAGAAGTGACTGTTTAGATTTGGCATTCCTATGTGTGGCCAAAATTTTCAGATAAAATCTGAAATACCTTGGAAAAGGAATCTAAACACAAAACTACATAGGCAAATGCAGCTTCTTGGTAACTGCCTTTTCTTTGGTGGGCTATGCTAGAGTTCAGTGATCAGAGGCTTGCCTCCTTTTACAGATGGCTTTCTGAATCGGAATTTGCAGAAAATATGCAATTCTTTTAAGAGACATCAAGTTTACTCGTACAGTGTCTTCTTTCTCTTGCTGACCTGAGAGCCTAGGTTATGAACCTGCTGGCCACACCCCTGTATTTTTGAAAATAAAAACATATCAAAGAATGTGTGGAGCCCTGACTTGATTCTCCAGGACAGACATGCTCAGGTGTTAAGGTCATATATTTGTGGCTGAAGCCCACCTTTGGTCTTTGATTCGACATGACTGTATCTTAAATAGTTTCTAGACAGCATTATTGGGAATTACCTTCAACACCTTCACAGAAATGTCCTTTCTTAGTCAGTACACTGATCTCCTTTGCTCCTGTGCACTATATCATATAGAAATTTAACATAAAGTTCTGTGTTCAAAGATATGATTGCTGACTTCTACTGCGGAATAGTATTTTCCCCATTTTTAATTCTGTGCCCAATTTCTTAATAGTTCAGAATTTTGAGCTATATAAATGCATGATGATTGATTATGGTCTACAAACAAAAGTCAGGATAAGAGAAAATTTTAAACTGTGAATACAAAAGTGATGTGTTTTCTGTCATTAGTAGGAGGTGCCACCAATAAATGATAACAACACGATTGCTCTTTCTGGCCAACCAAGAATGATCCACAACTTTGTAGAATGAACTCAAGCAAGGGTACACCTGATAAGTGAGTTTTTATGTTCCAATTATGGTCAATTGCTTTGGTTAAATAGCCAACTATCTTTTAAAGACTTACATTTTCAGCTTGTTTCCTGATTATTTGTTTTTTACTTTTCCCTCATTTGAGGAAGATTTGGGCTCAGGAATTCTTGAAGAACCAAGACTATGTTAGTTTCCAATACTATCAATCCTTTTTTTCTTCTGGGTCAAGGCTGAGTTAAGATAAACTTAGATCAGCCTTTTATACCTTACTGCTATTAATGACAGGTTCATGAGGCTGAAAAGAAGGCTCAGCACTTAGAACATTGGTGACTCATCCAGAGAATCTTTGATACCCAGCACCCACAAGACAGTTCACAGCTCTCTGTACCTCCAATCACAGGAGAGTAGACACTGTCTTCTGGTCATTACTAGTACCTGAGATACACTTTCTACACTCACTGGTCAAATTCCTACATCTAAATTGGATTTCATTCCTTTTTAAGGTAACAGACACATGAAGAAAGCCTAGTTGAAATACAGAATCAAATATAGATCTGTCTTTCCAGTATTTGCACATTTTGCATGCTAAAAGGCCAGAAGGATGCACCAAATCTTTAGGACCTCCAATTACAGGGAGTTTGCCTTATCAGATATCATGCTATGAATCAAACTAGGGTATCCAAGAGGAGCAGTACTCCTGAGACAACTCTCCAGGTCCCACATGTGTCATTATTCTTAAGGTACAGGAGTCACACTGTTCCTTCTGTCTCTTATCATTTGAGGATAAAGTTCACTCTAGATGGTTGTCAAAGATTCAATAGATGGAATGTGAATGGAATTTGT
This sequence comes from Chionomys nivalis, assembly GCF_950005125.1. Classification (NCBI taxonomy): domain Eukaryota; kingdom Metazoa; phylum Chordata; class Mammalia; order Rodentia; family Cricetidae; genus Chionomys; species Chionomys nivalis. The sequence continues at coordinate 15,824,930 of NC_080111.1, read as the reverse complement.
ATATTGCTTCTTATTTTAATTGTTAAGAGAGCTCTCTCTATGTGAGGGATCATTTAAAGGTAGGTTGAAATCCATTTGACTCCAGCTAGATTTAATTAGGAAAATTTCCTTAACTTGGGATAGGCTGTCTTTTGTGATCTTTTTGAGATAGGATATATCCATATAGCCATTGATGCCAGTTGTGCATTATGTGGTACAAGTTGGCCTCAAACTCACTGAGATTAGTCCCACCCACGCTCCCATGTTCTGTGATTAGAGTCATTCACCTCTAAGTTGAGCTAAATGTTTTTTTTTTAATATTTATTTATTATGTATACAATATTCTGTCTGCAGGTCAGAAGAGGTCACCAGACCTCATTATAGATGGTTGTGAGCCACCATGTGGTTGCTGGGATTTGAACTCGGGACCTTTGGAAGAACAGGCAATGCTCTTAACCACTGAGCCATCTCTCCAGCCCTGAGCTAAATGTTTTTAAAGGACTTACTGAGTCAAAAAAACCATAATGAAAGACTTAAAAGGGAACTTCATTGTTTTGATAAATAACAATATTTCTTGAAATTGTATAATTTAAATGGACAAATCATTTTATAAGTTCACAATAATGAGTTATTTCTATTGCATTGTCAATTCCATCCATTTAAAAATGTTTGAAGTGTGTTTTTGTGAATACACCAGTGCCATGCTGTGTATGTAGCACAGGTAGGAAAACTAACAGGGGTCTATGATCTACTTCCACTTTGTGAGTTTTAGTCCTTAAACCTAGCGAGTCATTTGACTGCAAATACACTCAAAGACACTTCCTTTGGTTTAAAAATTATTTGTGAATGAGATGATGTAGGAGTGTGTATATGTAACTGATGAAGTCAACAAATATGAAAAAAATTTGAAAGAGTATAGGGTAAAAAAGATATAGAAGCCAGGTTATCAGACTTAGAGGCAATGAACTTTAATAAATGATGCAATTTTCTGGAATGTGATTTTGGTTCTGAGAAAGTATAAATATATGTCTTGTTCTCAGAATGAAAAAATTAAAAAATCTGTGCTGGTAAGAATATTTTCACATACATAGCAGATTGACTATTCAAATTGTCCCATGTCTTCTATTCTTGTATGAAATTACACTTACAATTTGAAAAGAAAACAAGACTTTAATGTTATATTTCTTCTAACTGAATTTGAGCACCAATGAGATGACTCAGTGGCAAAGGACTCTTATGGGCAAGACTAGAATCCCAATCTCGATTACATCTTGAATTTTTCAGGAAAATTGATGGAGCTAGAAAACATCATTTTGAGTGAGGTAACCCAGACACAGAAGACAATTATCACATGTACTCAGTCATTAAGTGGGTTTTAATCATAAAGCAAAGAAAACCAGCCGACAAATCACAGTACCAGAGAACTTAGACAACATGAGGACATTAAGGAGACATACAAAGTTCTAATATACATGGGAATTATTAAAAGACAAGATCTCCTGAGTAAATTGGGAGCATGGGACCCTGTGGGAGGGCTGAAGGGAAGGAAAGAGGCAGGAGGGAAGCAGCAAAAAATGTAGAGCTCAATAAAGATCAGAAAAATTTAAAAGAAAAGAACATTAAGTTATGATGTCAGATAAACAGTTTTTTTTCTTTTAAACACTGCTTGGCCCATTATATCTAGCCTCTTCTTGGCTAATTCTCATGTATTAACTTAGTCCATTTCTAATAATCTGTGTAGCACTGCTAGGTGTGCTTACTGGGAAAGATTCAGCATGTCTGACCTGGTGGCTTGCTTCATCGCGTCTGCCCTGGCGATGAGCTGTATGGTGTCTGAGCTCACTTCCTCTTCCTCCCAGCATTCTGTTCTCTCTACTCCACCCACCTAAGGGATGGCCAATAAATGGGCCAAGGCAGTTTGTTTATTGACCAATGACCTTCCTCCATCATTTCCCCTTTTTCTGTTTAAACAAAAAAAGGCGTTCACTTTAACACAGTAAAATCACACATAACAAAACAGTTATCAAGCAATATTTACAGTTACAATATCTATATCTACTTTATCCTTTATCATAACTAAGGAAAACTATAACTATAACTATCTATGTATTCTTCAACTCCATCAAAGACTCCAGAAGGATATAATATTACCTAAGCAAACAAGAAATAAGAAACTTACAAAACTCTAGAAATCAAAGACATCTTGCTGCCTGGACAGTCACCCAAAGTTCCTCTGTACCATCTTCAGCCTTCAGGCCCATAGTATCCAGAGATGTTTCCATGAAGCAGGAAATTTCAAAGACAGTCACTATCTGCTGTGTCCTGCAGAATGTCTCACAGACTCTTTCATGAATCAGGAACCCCAAAAGATTATCTCACTTTTAGGCAAGTTCAGCAGTCCTCTCACTGTGTGTTCTCTGTGTCCAGTTTATGCAACAGCCAAGCAAGAGCAGTTTCTTGCCCAAATGGCTATCAGACTCCATTAGGATACTCTTCGATGCCCATCTTCCTCTTTAAGTAGATTGGTGCTGCCAGGAGCAGATATGTCTCATTGTCATGAAAAACCCTAAGTTATTAAAACATTACATGTCCTATTTTGTAGTCTTTGAAAGATGTGAAGAATGTCTATCTAAAATATATCTATGCACATCTAGAAAATCTAACTAACATGATTACAAGCTTGACTATTATAGATGACTATCCATTAACCTATATTTCCTAATTACACATTACATTTTTAAATGAACTATACCTTAATCAATATCAGAAATATATATATATATACACACATATACATATACATGTAATAAAATTGACCTTAATTTTAAATCACTAAAGCAAAATCCATATCAATGCAAATTATTCATATCTATATCATATCCCCCTTTAAATGGAAAAGAACATTTATAAACAGTATTTGGGAAATGGGCACAGTTTTTTCTCTCCAATGGTTGATTGCTGATTATACTACTTCATTACATCTATAAAAGATAAATGAAAATACTTCTTTGAATACACATAAAGTATTTAATGTTTCTTATTATTTATTTTATCAGTCATTATAATGTGAATATTGTCAAATTCTGTTGAAAAACCACACACATTTGGAGTTCATCATCGACTTGTATACAGGGGGCAGAAATATGAGCATCATGAGTTCAAAATTATCCCTGAATTTTTACTGACATCCAAGCTAGGACTAATAATAAACAAAAGCTGAAGGGAATTTGTGAAAAGATAAAAATCAAAACCAGAAACAACCCAAAATATTTACTTGAAAAGTATGTTCCCACAAGGCCTGACACTTCAATAACCAATGGGACACAAGTATGATGGGTTTACCATTCTACACATTATAGCAGAAAAATACCCATCACTAGGTAATGGCACAATAAATGATGAACAAAATCCATAGAAGTAATATAAAGACTACAATAGAATTCATTAAATGGATTTGCCGCACATATAGCTCACTTTAGTATGTGCCTCAAATATTTCAATGTAGAAACCACAATGCAATGATCACCAGGCGTGATTAAACATGGTATGTAATTTACTTCCTTCAAGGCTATGATAACAATTTTACTTAAAGCTAAAGAAAACTGAGATGTCTAAAGGAATTAACCAATTGTTGTCATGAATTGAACTTTCTTTTTTCTAAGAGTGTGTTCCTATTTCCAGATTTCAAAAAGATATAAATAGACTTAAAATATTTAAGGCACTAGAGTCCTGCCTAGGTGAGATCTAATGTCTCATGTTTGACAGCTTCCTGTAATTTCTTCTTCAATAATATCTAAGGTATTATCTTTATGTGGATACAGAATGTACATTCAAATACACACAGAGACACACACATACATGACATAATTACAATTAAAACAACTTTTAAGACAGTTTTTCACTCATGAACACTTTTCTCCTGTAAACATTCATTCCTGTAAAAGAAGAGCTGAGAGTCATCGTACAGCTTACTTACACAATGAATTGGTTCTTATAAAGAAAAGCAAACTTAGACTTGAAGTAAAAGAAATTAATTCTCCTAAGAAAGTTTTCCAGGCCGAGCAGTGGTGGTGCACACCTTTAATCCCAGCACTTGGGAGGCAGAGGCAGAGGGAGAGGCAGGTGGATCTCTCTGTGAGTTAGAGGTCAGCCTGGTCTACAAGAGCTTGTTCCATGACAGGCTCCAAAGCTACAGGGAAACCCTGTTTTAAAAAAGTAGAAGAAAAACAAAAACAAAAAAAAAAAAAAAGAAAGTTTCCCAGTAGAAATGTCTGGTGCTGATCTCCTCCACTCCCAAGGGAACATTTCATAATATATGTCCAATTCTTCTGTCATCTTCTGAACTAAGTAAATTCCCAAACAGAAGCATCAATTGTATCTTGGCTCAACTCCAGGATTTTCTGAAACATTCCAGTGAAAGAGGTATTCTCATAAATCTTGAATCAGATTTATTTGAGAAGGAAGAAAACATGAGTATGAATACCTATGCCAAATGTGGAAAGGGGCAGCTGCATACTGAATGAGCATATGGCTCAAATAGGACTTCTTAGTAACAGAGAGCAAAGGAGATTTTGATGGTGGGAATTTGCTGAATTTCAATCCCTGATCCTGAAAAAGCTCAGAGATGAGCTTGGTTTTATGCCAAGGGATTGGTTGCTTTTGTGCTCAGTTGGACAAGGATAGAGTTTGTTTTTATGGTTCTGGTTTGAGAGCCAAATTGTTTCTTTGTTGGCCCCTTTTAATGTGTTAGCTGTTTTCAGAGAGATGTTGTTTCTTTAACTACTTCTCGATTCAGAGACAAGGTACTTTCTTTTAGCTCTAGTTTCAGGACCAATGTATATTTCTTTGAATACCCTTTCTCCAACCTATAATGCTTCATAAAATGTTTGTCCATTAGTTTGCTACTTCAAACTAAAATAAAAAGATGTATCATGCTGCTTGAACAAATTAAATGTAACACTATAAAATTCTTTTCTATACAATAACTGCTTTTGGTTAAAATATTTGTAATGATAAATTCCTTTGTGTCATGGTTTACCATTTCATCTATACCTATCCCTATTATTTTTCTATGATATTTTTCACATTTTTGAAAAGAACTGCATACACTGAGTGCTTTACCAACTTTACTGCATTCATAAATTTTACTATACTATGAATCACAATACATTAGCTAAATGAACTAAGACACCAAGAAGTATTTTCACAGAAATAGAACTCATGGGGATTTTTTGTAATGTGAGTTTGTTTATGTATTAACAATGATGGTAGAAAATCAATTACTTGTATACTTGGATTTAATTGAACAACTATACTCTACATGGGAACTACAGCTTATCTTCTAATTGTTCTTAATGAGATGTATGCTACATCTTTCCATATCCATATTCTCATACCATTGTGTCAAGAGTAACATATGATATACATAGTAAAGGAAGAATAGTGAATAAAAGATTTCCACATTGAATCCTCATGGTTTGACTTGCTGTTCCTCATAGACTCGTGGTATAGATATTAAGGTTTCTCCACAACTGCCCCTTGACCTTTGACTCTAACTGCCACTTTCACTAAACTTAGCAAGTCACAAAAAGTATATGAGTAATCCAAGTCTTACCATAGGCTATTGATTTAGGAGAAAGTTTGCAGCTATACTCATCACTGAAATGTGTATACATTTTTTGTCATAAGTAGCAAGAAACAAATGGACTGGCAGATCTACTACATAGCTCTCATGTTGCTATGACTTAAATGGTGATATCTGTTTAGTCATTGTTTCCTTGACTTTTTCTTAAATTAATGCCTTGCAAATGCAAATACAATTTACAATTGAGAAATTGAGGTATATGAATATGTGAGAATTTAATAACCATCAATGCATTTAAAGCTGTGCTTATTTACACTGTTGCTTTTGATTAATTGTTGCAGGACATATTACAAACTAGTCAGAGGCACATTTTTATGAACTTGCACAAGAAAATTACCTTGCAGGTCTTCTAGAACATTGACTATGTTCCTCAGTGTTAAAGTCATCCAAAATGTACCCTGAAATACAGTACCAGAATATGTATGTTATATTATTTAATATTGTACAACAATTAGCTCATTATCTTAAGTGCACCTAAGAACTATGATTGTGTTATTCATCTCATTTTCTTCTTTCTAAATCAAATTACAGAACAACATTATAAGTCAAGGAAAAGTTGTCTCCATATTTTGAAACATGAAGGAAATTCATTTTTACCTATAGTAGTGAGGTTTCTGATGGTCTCCAGCATCACATCTTTGTAGAGATTCTTCTGGGAAGGATTCAGAACATCCCACTCTTAATGAGTGAAGTTGATATGTAGATTATCATAGGTCACTGCCTTCAAAAATATACCATACAGGCGGGCGGTGGTGGCACATGCCTTTAATCCCAGCACTCGGGAGGCAGAGGCAGGCGGATCTCTGTGAGTTTGAGACCAGCCTGGTCTACAAGAGCTAGTTCCAGGACAGGCTCCAAAAACCACAGAGAAACCCTGTCTCGAAAAACCAAAAAAAAAAAAATATCATACATGTGTACCATGCAAGCAAGACAGTGACATCATTGGAAATGTATACTTCTTTGAAAGTATAGTTGTATGATTCTGGTGTTCCCCACTCTTATTCCATCATATAATCAGTTACTTTAGAAGTAAATTGAAAAGGACAGTCGATTCTGTCATTTCTATAAACTTTGAATGGGATTTCACCTTATAAGAACAATATCTATTAACAAGGTGAGACAAGAAAAAAGATCAACAGTAAATTGTATGCATGAGAAAACTGTATGGAATATTACTCATTACAGAAAGGAAAAAAGATAGACAAATGGGTGAATTGGTGTTTTGTGCCTTTAACCACAGCACTCAGAAAACAGAGGTGGGTATATTTGTCTCTGAGTTGAATGCCAGTCAAGTCAATGCAATCAGGTCCAGGAGAGGTGGCAGTACACATTAAGACTCTGTCTCCACTGCAAACCTCAATGAAACAAACAATGGGATAGAAAAACGAACAGGCTTTTATTGAAGTTTCTACAAAGAGTTGTTTTCACTCCAGTTCTGTAGTCATCTTCCAGACCCTGAAGTATCCTAATATAAACTGCAATACCAATGACATTTTGTAGAAAATGAACTTCCTGTATAAAACAGTTACAAGTGGACATATGAAAACAGTAGAAGTATAAATGTTGGTCATAAATAATCAACACAGACCTGAAGAGAGAACAGATTAATTCAGCACTCTTGCTGATCTTGAATGGAGATGGACAAATTTGCCTGTATTTACATGGGGATTACAATTATCCATTTTTCCAGGGTCAGAATTTCTGATATCCTTTGATCACTCTCATGATCAGGTATCCATAAGGTACATATCCATGGAGGCACATAAAACAGTCAAAGTGATTTTTAAAAAATCAAAGCAAGCATAACAAGCAAGAAGATGTTTATGCAACTGCAATTTAATGACTCAAAATACTCAGGCAGTATTACTGCTATCAATCCATGGGATGGCATCCTGGGAATCAGAGTGATAAACTCTGTCAAATTTCAAAATTCAAGATAAGCATAAAGCTCGGTACAGCTGCATATACTTGACATAAAAAATACCTGCATTCCAGGGCCATCATCCAATAACATAGAACAAGTAGAGCCAGCAATGATGCCTCCCTTTAGTTTCAGGAATTTAAAGCTGCACAATTACTCAGATAAGCAAACAAAACAATTAAAACAGCAGGTTGCCAAACTCCTGAACACTGAATAACAACTGTTTCTGCTCTATCTTTTGTAATTTAGAGATCAAGCATTTCAGTATAAGTAGGAAGTTGGCTGATTAATGTCAAGCACAACACAGTAGATATAAATGTCAGGAAATTACTTAAGGGTATTGAAACTCATAGCATACAATGAGGAATTTCATCTAGAAAGGCTTCTCCTACTAAAGATCCATAGAAAATTGAAATAAAACCAATAAGGAGAGAAAGTTCTTCAAATACATATTTTCTGGTGGGTTGTTTATTCAATCAAGTACATTCTGAACCCAGTCACTATTGGTCCATGATCAACAACTGAAAAAAATCATTTCATCACTTCAAAGATTCATATTTAATGATCCTTAAAGAAGGATTCTTAACAGAAATGCAACACTAGCTCAAAATTGAGAAATAGATGTTTATTGATCAGGGATAGACTCACAAATCAGAATCCTATGCTTGAACTGAGTTCAGAAACTGAATCATGCAGCCAGAAAAGAAGCTGGACTCATGCTCTATACTGGCATATATAATATAAGAGGCCATGCCCCAGTGGTCGGGAAACCACTGGCTGTAAGACTTCCTACAACACCTACCCCTTTTGTTTAAATAAGAGAGTTCTAAGCCCAATACACAATTATATACAATAAGAACAATATATTCATTAATGATAATATCCAAACTAGTTTATGTCTTGCATAATAACTTGGACAAGTCATGAGAGGAAAGTAACTTCAACTCTCTAGTCTTCAACACCATTGAAGATCCGAGAAGGGAAATCATATTACTTGAGTAAGCAGGGAGTGCAATCAAGCAACTTTCAAAATGTGCAACAAATTACAGAGACAACTGGCTCCCTGGGCAATCTTCCAAAGTCTCATTTGCAATGTTGAAGCAACCAACTTTGGCAAAGACATAGAATACTGACTGACCATTTAAGGAGGTAGGAAAATTTTAAAAAACCATTTTATCCTGTCTTTGCAAGACTAACAGTCCTGCTTATCAATTTTTGGATATCATGTATCTTGTCAGTGATTGAGACATGAACATGTCTTTGCCCAAAGGCCAGTTTTGCGAAGAAGAAAACAAGCTCCAAGTAAAGTTCCCAGTGTTCAACATTCTCTCGGGAATAGAATGATGCTACCAGCAGCAATTGTGTCTCACTTCAACATAACTCAAAGTTATTTAAATGCCATAGTCTACAACTCTTTGAAGTGGTTGAAGATTACCTATCTATGTAGAATATAATCTTTACATATCTAAAGAACCTAATTATTCTAACTATAACAAACATAAATGACTATTGAACTATAATTCTTAATACCTATAAACTTAAAAACTAAGACTCATATTAGAATATTATACAATAAACAACTGCGAAACAAATGAGGACAATGTATAAGTATCTTGATCAGAGGTAGAAACGTATGTTGCAATATGATAAATATATATCAATCCATAAAAATGTTTTAAGCAGAGGTAGAAGCATGAATGCATACAATATTCAATATAATTTCACATTATATCAATATACAAGAATCTATAGCAATGCAATTGCCTATAAGTAATAACGCACAAAAATTCACTCTATTACTCACTATTATTATTAGTGTGAGCCTACTTACACTAATCTATTATTCCATCCAATTTTCCCATTTTTTTTCAAAGAGATCCCTCAGCCTCTAAAATTTTCTCTCCAACCTGCAACCTTATACCAATTATAATCAACCCCTAAATGATGTCTCGAATTCTGAGAACAAACTTTGTTGGGAGAGGGGACGTTGTCTTTTAGAATTACTTCCAGCTATCATGGTGGTGATTTTCTTTTTATGGGATCCTGTGAAAGTAAAATGATGGTTAAATTCCAAGATTACTGTCTGGTATAATTGCAAATAGTCTCTGTGCATTTGGTAAGGTTTTTCTAAGCTTCCTATTAGAAGGTCTGTCTAGAACATTGTAAAAAGTGTACCATTTCAGCTAACCAAGTTAGAACCATCTTGAGCAGCTGGTACTCAAAAACAGATCTTGTAGTAGCGCTATCATCACCATGATGTAATATCAACCAGGTTGAGTTGATGTTCTGGAGCCCCATCTTCTTCCTGGAAACTTCAAAATTTACTGCAGGAAAATTTATTGTTCATTGTGCAAACCTTCAACATTAATTATATAGACATATACAGATGAATATATTCAATGACATGTAAAATAGAGACAAAAATAGATATAAAGAAAAGTAAAATTTTTTTTATTCTTTTTTCTTTCTGTCCCATGCTCCTGACATGAGACAGAAACTCTGAATTTTTCTTTTAACAACATGTTTGGTTTTATAGAGGGACAGAGCCATTGCTCAACTCCAAAGCCAACTCTATATATTCATAAACATTTATCCACTTACAAAAAGCACCCAATGAAATGATAGGATAAAAGTGTAGATTATTGAATCTACTCTTAAAAAATAAAGAGGCATATATATGTATGATGAGATAAAAGGGTAGATCATTAAATTTAATTTTAAAAAGTAACTACTTATTTAAATATTTTACATTGATATAGATATGTATGCTTCCTTTTGATACTAATTTGACATTATTTTTGTTAAAACATACTGTCTATGATGTTATATTCTTACTCAAGATATTTTACCTAAAACAACTTAAATATGTAATGAAAATGTCTAGTCCTTGAAAGTTATTATTATCAAGTAATTAAGATACAAAGTACTGCATATTAGTAGTTTGTTACTTATTACAGTTGAAAGTATAATCATGTTAGGTATGTTTTAACATTATACAGAATTTTATTATGCCTGCTGTTTTTCTTCCAGTAACCTTGATGGCGGTGAGTAACATCTGTGTTAGCCAACAGAAAAAGTAGTTATCTCAAAGTGACCCTTAAACTGTTGTTTCTGACCTCTAATTACTGATCTGTCTTCCAAAGAGAGAAGTCTCATGATATAGATGTTCTCTTAGCAAACAGAAGAGATTGCTTGTGATGGCTCTCCAGCCCCTTGTGCTTCCTTCTGGTTTCAGACAAATGCTGCTCCACTAATACCCAATCCCAAACAACCTAGAAAAATGATTTAAGGAAGAGTGAAGGAAGCAGGTGGTTGGGGATCCCTGCCTGAGAAGTGGGCCTGAGGCATTTGAGGAGGCTGGGAGTGAGGACCCCCCAGCTACAGGTTCTGGGACCAGCTCTGGAGTCCCCAGAAGCCAAAAGGAGCACTTCGGGGACAGCATCATTGAGGTCCCAGAGCTAGAACTTATCAAAGCTTCAGGGAGTCAGGGAGATAGAGGAAGAGGATGAGAAGTTAAAGGAAATACAAAATGAGATAGAGAAGCAGATGAATAAGAGTACAACCCCAGGCAATACTGGCTCAGTGATCAAGTCTCTTGAGGGGAAGATGGAGGCTGATGCCAGTTCCATCTGTGTTGACAATGTAGACCAATGGTGCAACAGAAGAAGATTGGAAGCTCACTTTCAGGGCTGTGGTTCATTCAACTATGTTACTACAGTCTGTGACAAATTCAATGGCCTTGCCAAAGGGTTTACATATATAGAATTCTTCGACAAAGAGTCAGTGAGGACTTCCCTGGCTTTAGATGATTCTCTGTTTAGAAGGAGACAGACTAAGGTGATTCCCATCAGCACAACAGACAGGTTACCCATGTGCCCAATACCGTGCCTGAACTACCAATTACAACAGCTCCCAGTCTGAATTCTACAGTGGTTTAAACAGCTGGCCCTTGGATCAAAAAAGGAATTTTAAAAAAGAAAAAAAAAACAGAAGGTGGAAAATTACTTTTTCCAAAAGATATACTGTGGAAGGGGGAGAATCCCATAACGTACTGAGGAGGGACCTGCTCTGGGCAGTAGGGCAGGCCCAGGGAGTGGGGCAGTGGTGTGTGGCAGCATAAATGAATGCAGAAAGATTATAAAAATATATACAGCTTTAATAAGGAAATAGACTTACAGGACCTCCCGCAGAGAACAGGAAAAGCAGAGCAAAAAGGGCTGCTGGGATCACTCCCGGCAGATTTATCAGTAAACATTAGCCCAAGGCGAACACTCCCCCAATGAGTAGGGCTATATCCCTACATCTCCCCGTTTTGTCTAAATAAGATAGAACTAAATCAAATACAACTATATGCAATAATAACAAATAATAAATATAACAAACAATATTGAGAACAAAAGTTTTGATAAACATTATATCTCAAGGAGTCTAAATAACATAGAGAGTAACTACAATTATATAATCTTCAACTCCGTCAAAGATCTGAGAAGGGAATAAATATTACTTAACAAACGAGAGATATCCAAAATGTGCAACAATTGACAGAGCAATCAACCAAAGACTTGTTTGTAATGTTGAGCCAACCAACTTTGGCTAAGGCCTGATATAACTGACATAACATTTTTAGAACTATCCTATCCTGACTTGGCAGGATAAGACAATCCTGTTTCATCCATTTAGGTATATTTTGTATCTTTGTCAGAAGTTGAGGTATGTGCTTTTATTAATCGTCAGAAGTTGAGGTATGGGCTTTTATTAATCCAAAGGCCAGTTCTGCCAAGAAGACAAGCTCCCAGTGGAGTGTCTTTGGTGCTCAACGTTCTCTCGGGAGTAGAGTGGTGTTGCCAGGAGTAATTGTGTCTCATTGGCACAGAAATTTTAGGTTAGATTAGAGGCCATTTTTTACAGCTATTCGAAGAGGCTGAAGATCATATTATCTATATTAAATATAATCTCTATGTAATTAAAAGACCTGATTAATTTAAAAATAAATATGACAAACATATAATTTTCAATACCTATCTAACTTGAAGACTAAAAGAATAAACAATTGTGTAATATATGAAGACAATGATCTTCAATTGTAAACAATGTCATAGTACCAGAGGTAGAAATGTACAATGTAATATGGTAGATGTATCAATACAATATAGACAAAGTTATAAGCATACTCATACAAAAATAGAGGTAGGAACATTCACATTCAATATTCAATATATCAATATACAAGAAACAGTACCAATACAATTTTTATAAACAGTAATTTATAAATACCAATCATCCCATAAAACCAGTTAATTCCTTCTTTTTCCTCTTTTTTTTTTGTCCATAAAAATATCATCCCATCCCCTCAACCCTAAACCAACCATTAAAAGATGTCCCTAACCCTGAGGGCAAACTCTGTTGGGAGAGGGGATGTCGTTCTCTAAGATTGTTTCTAGCTGACATGGGGGCGACGTTCTTCTTAGGGGGTCCTGTGAAAGCAAATGATGGTAAAATTCCCAAATTAACCTTTGACCTAAGAAAATTGTAACTAGTCTCAGAGCGTTTTGAGAAGGTCCGGCCAGAGTGTTGTCAAAAATGTGCACCATTCGAAATTGTCTCATGTAGTTGGTACCAAAAAACAGGTCTAATATTAGCGCTTTAAAAAAAATTTATGACGTCATAAAAAACAGATTGAGTTGATGTCGTGGGGCCCCATCTTCATCCTGGAAACTTCAAAGATTACTGTAGGAAAATTTGTTGCTTGTTATGGGAAATTTAAACATTAACAACAAGGACATATATTGACATATAAAGAAAGACATAGATATGAGGAAAAGCAAAGAAAGTTTAAGACATATGTATATAAAAAAATTAATACTTACAGAACATGTCCCTCTATCAGTAATTAAATATTCGGGGTCCCTTAAATCCTTTGAAGATGGGTATTTTCCTGTGGAGATAAGAAGAGAACCCTGCCCCCAACCTATCTGTATTACTTACCATCAGTATGATTGCCATCCATGTGACTGAATTGTTATTTATCTTTTCCAACTGGCTTCTCTTTATCAAAACGAACCTTTATCAATTTTGACGTTATCCACAATTTTTCCTCACCTGTGGAGACAAGAGCAAATCCCCTTCCCCAATGCAGCACATCTCCTGGCTTCCATTGTGAGGTTAGCACATCCTTGAAATAAACTGGTTGATTTAGTTCAGTAGACTTTTCCATTATCCAATGTCTTTCTGCAGCCGATGTTCCCTTCTCATTAGAGTTGAGAAAATTTAAGGTTAACAAAGCATTATGTAACCTATTTCTGGGTGTGTTTTCCACCACTTTCTATTTGTTCAACATATCCTTTATAGTTTGATTTGATCTTTTTATGACTGCTTGACCTGTAGGATTGTATGGTATACCTGTAACATGTTTGATATTGTAATAATAAAAAAAAAACGTTTAATTTTCCTAGAGACATAAGCAGGACCATTATCTGTCTTTATTTGTGTAGGTATACCCATGATAGCCATGACTTTTAATAAATGAGTGATAACTGAATCAGCTTTTTCTGAACTTGAAGCCGTTGCCCATTGAAAGCCTGAATACGTGTCAATGGTGTGATGAACATATTTTAATTTGCCAAATTCTGCAAAGTGGAACACATCCATCTGCCAGAATTCATTCCTTTGGGTGCCCTTTGGATTAGCCCCTGCAGGCAGTGGTGTTTGGTTATAGAAAGAGCAAGTAGGGCATTTCTTTACAATCTCCCTAGCTTGTTGCCATGTAATAGAAAACTCTTTCTTCAAACCTTTGCTATTAACATGATGTTTTTTATGAAATTTAGAGGCTTGTAGCATATTATTAATCAATAATTGATCAATTTTTGCATTACCTTGTGCTAGAGGACTTGGCAGACCTGTATGGGATCGGATGTGTGTTATGTACATAGGGCAAAGCCTGTTCCTAATCAAATCTTGTACCTGGATAAACAAAGAGGTTAGTTCTGTATCATCAGGTATAAATTCAACAGTTTTACTATGTAAAATAACTCTTTCTGCATATTGTGAATCAGTAACTATATTAATAGGTTCTTTAAAATCCCTTAGCATCATAAGAATGGCATATAATTCTGCCTTCTGGACAGAATCATGAGGACTTTGTTTCATCTTATCCAAGTTTTCTGATTTGTAACCTGCCTTTCCTGATTTATTGGCATCAGTATAGAATGTACGGGCTCCAGTTATTGGAGTATCATGGACGATTTGAGGAAGGATCCAAGAAGTTCTCTTTATGAAGTTAAGCCTCTTGCTTTTTGGATAGTCGTTATTAATGTCTCCCAAAAAATTAGCATAAGTTCTTTGTCATGGTTCATTATCTTCCCATAATTTTTTTAGTTCATCAGCAGTGAAAGGCATTATAATTTCTGCTGGGTCTATGTCTGCTAGTTGACGAAGTCTAAATTTGTCTTTTATAATTAACTCAGAGATTTTTTCCATATAAGTTTTTAGTTTCTTACTTGGTTTATGTGGTAAAAAGATCTATTTCAAGATAATATCATTTCTCTGCATTAAAATTTCTGTAGGGGAAATTTTTGATGGTAGTATGATGAGAATACAATCGAGTTCTGGATTTACCTTGTCCATATGTGCCTGTTGTAATTTTTTTCAATCATCGTTAGTTCCTTTTTTGCTTTAGCTGTTAATTCTCTGGGACTGTTTAAATCTTTGTCACCATCCAAGTTTTTGTTTAAATGAATTATTAGATTAGGTGTTATCCCAATAGCTGGCCGTAGACTGGAAATGTCCCCTAACAGTCTTTGAAAGTCATTAAGAGTCCGTAGGTGATCTCTCCGAATTTGTGCCTTTTGTGTCTTAATTTTTTGCAAATTTATTTTATAACTTAAATAATTAACAGAATCTCCCTTCTGAATCTTTTCAGGAGCAATTTGCAATCCCCATTTAGGTAAAAGTATTTTTATTTCTTTAAACAGTCTGTTTAAGGTATCCATGTTTGAATTGGATAACAAAATGTCGTCTATGTAATGATATACTATCGATTTGGGAAATTTCTTGCGTATTATTTGCAATGGTTCATTCACAAAATATTGGCACAGGGAGGGGCTATTTAACATATCCTGGGGCTGGATGGCCCAGTGGTACCTCCTTGAAGGTTGAGAATTATTATAAGTAGGCACTGTGAAGGCAAATTTTTCTCTATCTTCTTTTTGTAAAGGTATAGTGAAAAAACAATCCTTTAAATCGATAACTATGAGAGGCCATCCTTTTGGCAATAAAGAGGGCAAAGGAATTCCAGATTGCAGAGGGCCTATAGGTTGAATAACTTTGTTGATAGCCCTGAGATTTGTCACCATTCTCCATTTACCTGATTTTTTTAACCATAAATACAGGAGAATTCCAAGGCCTGGTAGATTCTTCTATATGTCTAGCATCTAATTGTTCTTGTACCAACTGTTCTAACTGTTAATTTGGGTATTCCATTGTTGTAATAGGTCATGACCCCATAAATTCATTGTAATATTGGCTACATATGGCCTTAATTTTCCTATTTGTCCCTCTAGTCCTATACATTTAACCCATCTTGTGCTCTGCCTTATTCGAGATAGGGTTCCAATTCCCACGAGCTGAACATTTACATTCTGAAGAGGCCAATATGGATGCCAAGATTCTGGGGTAATGATACTTATATCCGCACCTGTGTCCAGCAGGCCAGTAATAAAAATGCCATTTATACACATTCTCAGCTTTGGTCTTTGATCATTTATAGAAGTTTGTCAAAACACACGGAACTCATCTTTCTGATCATTATTGCTTGTAACAGTAGGCATGGGGCTTCCTAATTGTCCTGACAAGTCATGTTCTCTGTAGTAACTGGAAATGACTGAACCATGTTTGCCATGGGGGCCTGTGAGGCCCCCCTCTCATGTTTCCCATCTGTATCAGGTTGTCTTGTCTATCTCTTGTAGACCTTCATTCATTTGTCTAATGTCTGCCCTTTTCATATCTTCTATACAAACCTGAAGGCTGAGTCCTCCTATTTCTCTTATTTCTAGAAGATGTATTATTATTATTTCTGAAAATCCGTTGTCTACAATTTCTTTTCATATGACCCATTTTGCCATAATTAAAACATTTGGTATTCTGATGTCTCCTTTTACTATTGGAAATTGCTTCTTCTACCCATGCTTCAGTGCCATAGTCAAATGTATCAACATTCAGTGTATGCAAGACCCATTCTTTCAATGGCGCTGATCTGAGCTTTAAAGGTCCCCAAATCCTTTTGCATTCCATATTTGCATTTTCATAAGCCAAAGTCTCGATCATTATACGTCTTGCTTCTGGGTCAGATATCCCTATTTGTACAGCTTTAGTTAGTCTTTGTAAAAAGTTAGTAAAGGGTTCTCTCTGACCCTGTTTAACTCTGACAAATGATTCCATCCTCTGTCCTGGGTCTTGCACCCTGTCCCAAGCCCTTAAGGCTGCTGTAGTACACATGGAGAATGTGTTTTATCCAAATTAGCTTGTTCCTGAGGGTCAGAAAATAGCCCCTCTCCTAGAATTTGATCTATGGAAATCTCAACTCCCTTTGCTCTTTCCTGCTGTTCTAAAAGTCTAGCCTCTTGCCTGAATAAGCATTTCCATTTCAATTGCAGTCCAATCTCAAGGACAGTAGAGCTCAGTTGAAACCAGTCAGAGGGCGTGACTTTATTTGGTGTGGCCCATGATCTTAGCATCTCTTTAATAAAAGAGGCATTCATCCCAAAAGTCATTACAGTCTGCTTAATTTCTTTGAGATCATTTATACGGACAGGTTCCCATGTATCTTCCTTGATGACCCTAGGGTTTCTGGAACCAACTACTTTCTCTGTTGTTACAACTGGAAAGGCAGATAGAACTGTAGGTAGAGCTTCCTGGGAATTGTCCCGGAGTGATTTACCCATAGATTTAGTTAAAATTTGCCTTTTTTTTTTTTGGTTTTTCGAGACAGGGTTTCTCTGTGGCTTTGGAGCCTGTCCTGGAACTAGCTCTGTAGACCAGGCTGGTCTCGAACTCACAGAGATCCGCCTGCCTCTGCCTCCCGAGTGCTGGGATTAAAGGCGTGCGCCACCATCGCCCGGCAAAATTTGCCTTTCTATCTCTTGCTCTTCTTCCTCAGAATTTAAAAATTCCTCAATCTTTTCAAATTTATTCACCATTGCCTTCTGTAATGTCTGAATCTCCTGTCCAGAATTATGTTCTAAAGCCTTCATTGAGGATTCTAAAGTATGAAGTTTGTCCATTAGAGATAACATCTCATCTTTGGACATAATTTTTATAGCATATACCGTGCCTTCTTGTATTGACAATCTTTCCGCCAATCTGTCATAAGCTTTAGACAAAATCCGATTGTCACATTCAGCAGTTTTGATTCTCTCAGTTAATGTTTCAGTTCCTATTGAAAGGGACTGAAGCTTATGATCCAAATCAGCTGTTTCCTCTTCCATAGTAATGAATTTCTCCTTAACATCAGCCTGTACCTCTTCTAAATTTTGTTCAGTTTGTCGAGTTGCGTTAAACAAAGATCTGTTCTCTGCCTGGAGAACTTCAAACTGATTTTTGAGAAGATTGTTGTCATTCTCAATTGTTTTTAAGCGTTCAACCTTGTCTCATAAAGACTTTATCATATTTCTATTATCAAACCATATAGTACCAAGGAAAACTACGAATCCCAGAAAGATCCATATCTGTGGGCTGACAGACATTTCTTGTAAAATCTCCCACATGGTACAAATGAAAAGGCTGTTAAAGTCTTGACTGGTAATTTTTTAGACATTTTTCTTATTTATAAAAGAAAATTATGTACCTGTAATGACGTTTTCCTGCCAGTGGTGGCAAAAGAAATGCACCTGAGTCCACGTGGTCTAAACCAGAGCCGGTCTGAAACAATTAGCTCAAAAAAAAAATTATTGTACTGCCTGATAAGGGAAGGGGTTGGCGGCTTTTGCTTCAAAACCGCAGGTGCTTCCGTTAAATCAGGCAGTGAGGGTTTGCTCTGTGGGGGTCGCTGCTCTGCGACTGTATCGTGGCCTGGAATGGGGGAAGGGAAAGCGAGCAGGGAGCGCGCTGTAAAAGCTAGCAGGTTTTACTCGCCCATTCGCACTTCCTGAGCTCTGGTAACTAACTTGCTCGCATAGGCTGGGAAAGATGGAGCTTGCGCCCCCCCCCCCCCGTGTCGGGTTGGGGGCAAAATAGCCCCACGTTGGGCACAAAAATGTGGTGGCATAAATGAATGCAGAAAGATTATAAAAATATATACAGCTTTAATAAGGAAATAGACTTACAGGACCACAGGTTCCCATGCAGAACAGGAAAAGCAGAGCAAAAAGGGCTGCTGGGATCACACCCGGCAGATTTATCAGTAAACATTAGCCCAAGGCGAACACGCCCCCAGTGGGTGGGGCTATATCCCTACAGTGGTGACATGTTCCCTCTGGAGATTCAATATGGACACTTCTCAAATGTGCATCCTGCTTCCTGTTTCTCTTCTCCACTTTACTCTCTTTGGCCCTGCTCAAGGGAAGGTGGGCTCGGATGGTAGGAGTCCATTTTATTACCTAGAGCTCTGGAGCACACCAATCTGTCCAGCTTGTTTCCTTCCCTCATCTTCTCTCTGTCTTTTGCAGTCCCTGCCTGCTCCTGATTTACCAGGTCTAGGCATACCCTACCCTTCTTTCCTCAGGATCCTGCCTCTCCAGTTTGTCTGGTGAATTTTTTTGGTTCCTTTTTGTTTATTTTTCTGTCTTGATTGTCTTTCTTTGCAGATTTTTGTAGCAGAAAGAACTCACTCTCAGTGGATTCAGTGTTAATTCAACTTACCCCCGGGGAAATACACAACTTTGTTTTGGGAAGTTTTGCAGTGTTGTTTTCTTGTTGTTTACCAGGTGTCCTTGTTTTGTTTTATTTTTCGTTTACCTTTTTCCCCTTTATTTGGAGGGAATGGGAAGAAGTGGGAATAAGGAGGTAGGAGCTGGATTGTGTTTATTTTTTAAACTCAATTACAATGGATGGGGTTTTTTAAAATAATGTGTCATGAGGAAAGTTGTTTATGGAAAAAAAGAAAAATGATTTAAAATTTATTTTCTCCTACATGTATTATGGTCCAAGATGTGAATTATGCTCTATTTATCTGCCCAACACAATGCACACCTGAGAAATGTCTACAGACCAGAAATTCCTTTGTCTCCTAGAATTAAGTTTCACTGGTTCACACCTTTGCAGCTAGTGGCAGGATCACATTAAAAGTATTCTAATCATGCATTGCTAGAAGATCAATATCATCATTTCTTACCAGTTTCTAAACTATTTGTAAGCTTTATAACACAAATCTGAAATTGGAAAGCAACATTGAGAACTTCTGGAATCTAGACCTTCAGTTTTCTAATCTCTCTTCCCACTGCACACCAAAAGCAGTGCCCATGTGTGTACTCTGGACAATCACCATCATATCCTGAATTTCCAGAGTCTCCCCTGCCCCAATAAATTTATACATAGGGACACTCAGAGGACAAGGGACACTGCCAACATGAACCACATGGACCAACATAAAGTCTGGCTCATGATCAGTCCAAGTCACAGCAGAAATGACAGTTAAATAGACCTCAACACCCAACACTAATCATGGTATTGCTTGTGATATTCCTTACTACTCCTACTGCAGAGGCAGAATAGAATCATGGGAACCCACAAACGGTCTGGCACTAATCCTCCCAATTGCTAACCCTTCCCAGAATTTCTCACTGGCTAGGGCCACCCAGCTGGGCTTCACAATATTAGCAGCTCCTCTATAGGAGGATCAGAGATCAAATGACTCAGACAGCACAGTCCTTCCAGTTCTGCCCTCCCAGCCCAGCAAACAGGGCCCTAGTTTAGATAGTTTGTATTTAGTACACATAATTCGACTCTCCTACACCACCCACATCCTGTTTCTCATCCAAAGCACAGGGTCCGTTGTGTGCACATTGCATTGCACACTCACTTTCCAGTGTAGCCATACCATTGCCTCCAAATAGGAAATCCTGAAAACAAACACAGGTCACATTCATAAAGGAATCACTGTTCCTGTGTAACTGTGGTTACTTTGTAACTGTTGTTAAACAAAAACAAACCATGAATTAGATAACAATCAGGATGTTGTTAGGGCTTGGAGGGAGCAAAGACAATGTGAATATGATTTAGTTTTAATCTCAAAAATTATTTTGAAAAGTTGAAATACGTTAAAGGCCATGTGCTCCAGAGACTAGGGATTTGTATTAGAGCACAATAAATATTTGTCATGTATTTTCCCTAAAGATGAAGATCTTACTGCAGAAAAGTAACAGTCCTGTTAAGCAGGGCCACAACGTTTTACCCAGATCATTTATTTTTGATGAAATATTGTATACATTGCAATTAGGTATCAAGATAAGGTCAGTCCCATGCCTAGATTGCCATTGTCTGTGGACTGCAAACAATGGTCAACCAGGACAATCATACAGCATCACAAGTGACTACCTGATTCCACATAAGTAATCTCAGTTGAAGGAGGAAAGCTCTCACCCTCAGGCCAACCTCTCACTTCCTGCACTGTGTCTCCACCAGCTTCAAACTTAGTCATTGAGTTCAATTCTTATACCAATCCCTCTTCATTTCTAAGTCCCCAATAAAAGTCAGAATGATTAGCAGACACTCATTAAGTGCTCTATTTTTCTCTTTGACTGACTAGTGAAGGAAAAACCTGGAAGGAGTTGCAGGACTGTCTTACCAGAACTGGGCAGCAGAGGCAGGACTAGAGGTTCAAAATAATTCTCAATTACATAGCATGAAGCAAGCCTAAAGTATAGGAGACATTGCTCTACATAGAAATCAACATAACTTGAAAGAAATAAAATGAAAGTCTCAATGACTTAGAAACATTGGAGAACAGAAACAAATAGAGATAACAGCCACAATACACTTAAAGAAAGTATTTGAAACTGATACCAAAAAGTGATTTTTAAAGTGATGATAATAATGCACTTTTAGCTGGGCCGTGGTGGCTCAGGCCTTTAATCCCAGCACTCCAGAGGCAGAAGAAGGCAGATCTTTGTGAGTTTGAGGCCAGCCTGGTCTACAAGAGCTAGTTCCAGAACAGGCTCCAAAGCTACAGAGAAATCCTGTCTCAATACACCAAAAAATGCACTTCTATGATTAAATGATATTTTCTGTATTGACTTTACAAAAAAGAGTAGGCCCTTCCCTAGAAGAGGGGATGTCATTAACAAGAGATAGATTGATGGTGCCCTTACATATGTTGACTTCTGAGATCTGTAACCTGACACATAGAGTTAGGCAATGGCCTGTTTTTCAAATCTCCAAGCCAACATAACTCTGTCAAGCAAGATTGATCATATTTCTTACCAAAAGCAATCTACAGATTGAATATAATGCCCATCAAAATCCCAGAAAAATTTCAAAGATTTCAAAAGAACAGTACTCAAATTCATATGAAAAAACAAAAACAAAAAAAAAACCAGGAAAGCCAAAAGAATCTTATACAATAAAAGAACTTCTGGAAGCATCACAATCCCTGACTTCAATCTTTACCACAGAGGTAGAGCACTGAAAACAGCCTGGTATTGACATAAGAACAGACAGGAGGACCAAAGGACCTGAATAGAAGATGTGGATATCAATCCACATATTTTCAAACTCCTGATATTTGACAAGGAAGCAAAAAATATTAAATGGAAAAAGAAATCATATTAAACAAGTGGTGCTGGCATACCTAGATATCAACATATAGAAAAATGAAAATAGACCCATATCTATCACCATGCACAAATCTCAAGTCGAAATGGATCAAAGACCTCAACATAAAGCTAGCCACATAGAAAATTATAGAAGAAAAAGTGGAAAGTACACTTGAAGGCATTGGCACAGGGAACCACTTCCTAAATATAACTGCAGCAGCACAGACACTGAGAGAAATGATTAAATGGGACCTCCTGAAACTAAAAAGCTTCTGTAAAGCAAAGGACATGATCAACAAGGCAAAACGACAGCCTACAGAATGGGAAAAGATCATCACTAACCCCACATCAGACAGAGGTCTGATCGCCAAAATATACAAAGAACTCAAGATATTGGACACCAGGGCTGGAGAGATGGCTCAGCAGTTAAGGGCACTGACTGCTCTTCCAGAGGACCCAGGTTCAATTCCCAGCACCCACATGGCAGCTCAAAACTCTCTGAAAATGCAGTTCCACGAGATCTGACACCTTCACACCAATGAACATTAAATAAAAGTTAAATAAATCATTAAAAAAAAGATATTGGACACCAGAAGATCACATAATCCAATTAAAAAAAAATGGAGTAAAGACCTAAACAGAGAACTCTCAACAGAGGAATCTAAAATAGCTGAAAGACACTTAAGGAAATGTTCCATATCGTTAATCAGAAAATGCAAATCAAATCAACTCTGAGATTCCATCTAACACCTGAAAGAATGGCCAGGATTAAAAACACCAATGACAACTTATGCTGGAGAGGTTGTGACGAAATGGAAACACTTCTGCATTGCTAGTGGGAATACAAGTGGGTACAGTCCCTTTGGATGTCAGTGTGGCAATTTCTCAGAAAATTAGGAAACAACCTTTTTCAAGACCCAGTAATAACACTTTGGGTATGTAACCAAAGGATGCTCAATTGCCCCACAAGGACATGTGCTCAACTATGTTCATAGCAGCTTTGTTTGTCATAGTCAGAGCCTGTAAACAACCTAAATGCCCCTCCATAGAAGAATGGATAAGGAAAATGTGTACATTGACACAATGGAGTACTATACAGCAGAAAAAAATCTTGAATTTTACAGGAAAATGGATGGATCTAGAAAACATTATTTTGAGTGAGGTAACCCAGACACAGAAGGATAATTATCACATGTACTCACTCATAGGTGGTGTTTAAGCATAAAGCAAAGAAAGCCAGCCTACAAACCACAACCCAGATCTGAGACAAAATGAGGATGCTAAGAGAGACTTACATATATCTAATCTATATGGGAAGTATAAAGTATAAAAAGACAAGATCTCCTGAGTAAATTGGGTGCATGGGGACCTTGGGAGAGGGTTGAATGGGGGACTGGAGAGGAAGGGAGTGAAGCAAAGAAAATTGTAGAGCTCAGTAAATATCAATAAAAAAAGATCAATCATATCTGTAGAGGATAGTTGCCTAATTGCAAATTCAGTGTTCCTTGACTCAAGATAACCTTCCTAATCTGGACAACCACACAATTTGCTCTGTCTTTATTCACATGACATTAATTTACACATGCTGGGCAATTACAAACTGCTACTGCTACCTCAGTCAGGCCCTTTTTCATAGTGGTGGCTCCAACAGCTGATTGCCTATGCTGTGCCCCCTGCAGTGCACACAATAATCTATTATTCCTATTGTGGTCTAAGGACAGAAGAAATGCTCCATATGCAAATCCTTTTCCTGTGACTACATTGCACAGTCAGCTACGTGGCTCAAATGCACTATTTTATTTTATTTTAATATATTGGTTTTGTTTGAGACAGGGTATCTCTGTAGCTTTGGTGCCTGTCTGGGAACTAGCTCTTGTAGACTACACTGGCTTCAATTTCACAGAGATCTGCCTGCTTCTTCCTCCCGAGTGATTGGATTAAAGGCATGCATTACCACTGCCCGGCAAATACATAATTTTAAAACTGTGAATTGGTACAGTCATTTAAGAAATTTGATGGTGAGCTACGTGGTTTTGATGCACGCCTTTAATCCCAGCATGCAGGAGGCAGAGGCAGGTGGATCTCTGTGAGTTTGAGGCCAGGCTGGTCTACCTGAGCGAGTTACAGGACAGGCTCCAAAGCCACAGAGAAACCCTGTCTCGAAAAACCAAAAAAAAAAAAAAGGAGAGATGGCTCAGAGGTTAAGAGCATTGCCTGCTCTTCCAAAGGTCCTGAGTTCAATTCCCAATAACCATATGGTGGCTCATAACCATCTCTAATGGGGTCTGGTGCCCTCTTCTGGCCTGCAGGCATACATGGAAGGAATGCTCTGTATACATAATAAATAAATATTAAAAAAAAGAAAGAAAGAAAAGTTTCCATTTTTAAAATAAAAGGAAGTTTCATGGTGTAATATAGAGGACACTCAAGGTCACTGTCCAGGAAAGCAACAGACAGGGACCAAGGCCATCTGAGTCAACATAACAGAAGTTTTTTCAGAAACAGTATTTCTTTTTTTTTCTTTTCTTTTTTTTTTTCTCAAACTCACAGAGATCCGCCTGCCTCTGCCTCCTGAGTGCTGGGATAGAAACAGTATTTCTATCTGGATGGAAATGCAGCTCTTCTAGAATTAATATGCCTTTCCACTGAGAAATCACATCACACACTTAGAAGATTAATAAAGAAAAGTCTCTTTAATGATGTTATGCATTGATCTCTGTCCAATGCTCAAGGGGGGCTAGGTTAGATAGATTTTGCATTCAATATATGCTGTTATCCACAAGTATCCCTTAGGATAATGGTCCAGATTAAACTTTGAACAATTGAAATAGAAACAGGCAACTTGACAGTCTAAATATTTAGGCAAAAATATTCTCAGACTATTTTCTCAAGTATACCATAACCTATTACAGCAGGTCATTCTACACTGACAGGGTTCTAAGGTGAAGATCTCAAGGGAGGAGAAAGACTGGACAAGTAAAAGATAAAAAAAGATAGCGTGGGAAGGTGTTGCAGAAGATGGGTCCCATGCCTAGTAAGCTTCTGAGGAAAAATAGCATCTTAGCAAGGTGGTGGTGGGGCACACCTCTAATCCCTTCACTCCGGGATTTTTAGAGACAGGGTTTCTCAGTACCTTAGGAGCCTGTCCTGGAACTCTTGTAGATCAGGATGGCCTTGAACTCAATGAAATCCATCTGCCTCTGTCTCAAGAGTGCTGGAATTAAAGGCGTGCACCACCACTGCCTTTAAATCAGTGATGGCTTCTTTGAAATGGTTTGGAGTCAAATATCTGGACAATCCTGGTGAACAATGCAAACCCCATTCTAATCTCTTCCAGCCCTCATTAGCATATACTTACATTTTGGGTGTTTTAGACGCAGTTCTCCCTCTGCTAAATTCTACTTTGTGGGACTTAATTATTTTTTAAGCATTGGTCAATCTATTGTATCACCAACTCTACTCTACAACATTATGGTACAGTAGTGGAAAGCTACACAACACGTGAGATGCCTTTGATAACCTCCACAAATTTAAATATAGACTCAGATTACATTTAAAGCTTAAATGCAAAGTGCTCGATATCGAGAAGATACTGGACAAACGAGGCTTCTCTGAGTTTGGCAACTTGTATCCATGAATGCAGGCACCCCGTTGAAGTTGACTAAGAAGGAGTTTTAGTAGTTTATTAGAGGCAATGTGCACAATCCTGCGAAGTCAGTGTGCAGAAAGAAGGAGGAGTATGGCTCATCCGGCTTTTAAAAGCTGCCTGGTGTATGCACACAGGGGTTGACATGGTTACATCATATGCAGATGATGGGCTTCATGCAAGTGAGCAAGGGCTTAGCTGAGTAATATGTGTATCATGCAGGAGGGCATCTTTAACATCCCCGGGTGCCTGAGGGCTTGTTTGCCCCTGCATGACCCCTAGAACCTAGAACTATCAACCATATGTGGCTTAAATCATTACAGTCACCACCTTACCAAGAGATGTGAAATGCTCATCGTGAGCTTGATAGATTTCTGAATCTATCAAGTTATGAAGTAGGACATTTACAGCTGCAACTTGTTATGAAATGGAAGTGGTACATTAGAGATCAGGACAAAGTAGGTACTGAAGACACAAGGAAGCTACATGAAGAATTGGCCAACTTCCAACAGTTTCTACTCCTGTTATGATGCCTTCTGCTGTCAAGCATACACCTGTAGTCTATTCTTTATGACTGGTTGAATGAGGAAGAGAAGACTAGGCTCTGGCTAATGGTTCAATATATCATGCACGAACCACCCAGAACTAGGCAGCTGCAGGATTACAATCCTGTCTGGGACAACCCTGAAAGATGCTTGTGAAAGGAAATGTTCACAGTGGGCAGAAATTCAAACAATACACATTTCAATGTGGTTTATTTGGAAGGAGAAATGGTCTAATCTACAACTAGCAAGGCACTGATTGATAAACTTTATCCAGTGGTTTGACTGGATGCTGAGGGATTAGTAAAGCGCATGATTAGAAAATTGGTGAGACAAGACATCTGAGGAAAGAGAATGTGAATAATCTCTGTGAAAGGGAAAGGGGGATAAAGATCCTTGTATTCCATGTAAATGCTGATCAAAAGTTGAATTCAGCTGAGAAAGAGTTCAATACTTAAGTAGACAAGTAGACTTTTCTTAATACAAATACTACAGGAAGACTTGACCAGCCTAACACAGAAGAGGGAGAAAAAAATAATTTTAAACATAACCTTGGTGGGCGGTGGTGGTGCACGCCTTTAATTCCAGCCCACAGGAGGCAGAGGCAGGTGTAGTGTGGAGCTGCGGGCCTGCTTTTCGTCCTGCCCAGCTCCTGCACGGCTAGCTTTATACCCGAAATAATCACATGGAAACTGTATTCTTTTAAACACTGCTTGGCCCTTTAGCTCTAGCCCTTACTGGCTAATTCTCATATCCTGATCAACCCATCTTGAATAATCTGTGTAGCACCAGTCTTACCAGGAAAGATTCAGCATGTCTGACCTGGCAGCTGGCTGCAATGCATCTGCCTCTGAGAGGAGCTGCTCTGCATCTGAGCTCACTTCCTCTTCCTCCCAGCATTCTATTCTGTCTACTCCACCCACCTAAGGGATGGCCTATCAAATGGGCCAAGGCAGTTTGTTTATTGACAAATGACCTTCCTCCATCAGGCAGGCAGATCTCTGTGAGTTCCAGGACAGCCTGGTCTACAAGAGCTAGTTCCAGGACAGGAACCAAAAAGCTATGGAGAAACCCTGTCTTAAAAATAAATTTAAAAAAAAAAAAACAAAAAAAAACCCCATAACCTTAAGACGATGATGGACAGATTTAAAGAGGAAATAAAAAAATTCACTTAAAGAAATGGAGGAAAAGACAAACAAAAAACAATTGGAAGAAATCAACAAAAATCTTAAAGAAAACCAAGAAAAAATAATCAAACATGGGAAGCAAAGAGTTGAAACACTTCAAGACATGAAAACTTAAATAAAGGCAATAAAGAAAACACCAAAAAAGGGACTTCTAGAAATGGAAAATCCATTTAAACAAATGGGAACAACAGATGCACACATAATTAATCAAATAGAAGGGATGGAAGGAAGAATATCAGCAGTTGAAAGTGCAGAAAAATAAATATATTCATTGGTAAAAGAAAATTTTAAATTCAACAAATTTTTAACACAAAACATCGAGGAAATTTGGGACATCATGAAAAATTCAAACCTAGTTCCGGGCGTTGGTGGCGCACGACTTTGATCCCAGCACTCAGGAGGCAAAGAGAGGTGGATCTTTGTGAGTTTGAGGCCAGCCTGGTCTACAGAACTAGTTCCAGGACTGGCTCCAAAGCTACAGATAGACCCTGTATCAAAAACCAAAAAAAAAAAAAAATTCAAACCTAAGAATAGCAGGTATAGAAGAAGGAAAAGATCTCCAGCTCAAAGGCACAGAATACATATTCAGCAAAATCATTGAAGAAAACTTTCCCAACATAGAGAAGTATATCACTATGAAGGTAGAAGAAGCTTACAGAACACCAAATAGACTGAAACGAAAACAAGTCCCCTCACCATATAATAATCAAAATGCAGAGCATACAGAAAAAAAGAGAATATTGAGACCTGCAAAGGTAAAAGGCCCACTAATATATAAAGACAGACCTATCAGAGTTAAACCTTAATTCTTAATTGAAACCAGGAAATCCATAAGGTCCTGGACAAATGTGCTGTAGACAGTAAGAGACCATGGATAAAACACAGACAATTAGCCCCAGCAAACATTTAAATGGCCATCTATGGAGAAAACATAATATTCCATGACAAACCCAGATTTAAACAATAATTATCCACAAATTCTAGCTTAAAAAAAATAGAAGAAAAACTCCAACTCAAAAAAGATTATTGTACCCACAAAAACACAAGCAACAGATAACCCCTTATCAGCAAACCCCAAAGAAAGGAAACACAAGCACTATCACCAAAATAACAGGAATTATCAATCACTGGTTATTAATACCTCCAAATATTTTTTGGACCCAAGTCACCTACAAAAAGACACACACAGGCTAAGAGAATGGATATGAAAGCAGAATATATCCTTCTGCTGTATATAAGAAACACACCTCAACCTCAAGGACAGACATTGCCTCAGAGTAAAGGGTTGGGAAAAGATTTTCAATAAAATGAACCTAAGAAACAAGCAGGTATAGCTACCCTAATATCTAACAAAATAGACTTCAAACTAAAAGTCAATCAGAAGAGATGGGGAAATACACTTCATAGTCATCACAGGAAAAAATCCATAAAGACTAAATCTCAATGCTGAACATCTGTGCCCAAAATACAAGTGAACACACATAGAACAGAACACACATATGTAAAAGAAACAGTACTAAAGCTTAAATCGCAGTCCAACTCTACACACTAATAGTAGGAGACTTCAACACCCCACTCTCCCCAGTGAAAAGGTCAACAACACAAAAATTTAACAGAGAAATAAAACAACTAACAGATGTCATGACACAAATGGACTTAACAGACATCTACAGAACATTCCTCACAAACACAAAATAATATAAATTATTCTCAGCACCTCATGGACCTTCTCTAAAATTGGCCCCATACATGGTGATAAAGCAAACCTCAACAGACACAAAAAATTGTAATAACCACCTGTGTCTTATCAGATCACCCTGTTTTAAAGTTAGAATTTAACAACAACACTAATCACAGAAAGTCTACAAACCCTTGGAAAGTGAATAGTGCTCAGCTGAATCAACAATGTGTCAAAGAAGAAAGAAAAAAAGAAGTTAAAGACTTTGTAGAATACAATGAAAATGAAGGCACAACATACCCAAACCTACGGGACACTGTCAAAACAGTGCTGTGAAGAAAGTTCATAGTACTAAGTGCCTGCATAATGAAAGTGGGGAAATCTCATACTGGTGAGTTAACAGCACACCTGAAAGCTCCAGAACAAAAGAAGCAGACTCACCCTGGATGAGTAGATGTCAGGAAATAATCAAATTTAGGGGTAAAGTCAGTATTATAGAAAGGAAAACACTACAAAGAATCAATGTAACAAAGAGCTGTTCTTTCAAAAAAATCAAGAAGATAGACAAACCCTTATCCAACTTAACCAAAAGGCAGAGAGAGAACATTCAAACTATCAAAATCATAAATGAAAAGGTGGGTATAGCAACTAACACTGAGAAAATCCAGAGAATCATTTCATCATACCTCAAATCCTGTATTCCACAAAATTGGAAATTGTAAGGTAAATGGACAATTTTCTGAATAGGTACCACACACCAAAATTAAATCAAGACCTGGTGAACAATTCAAATACACCTATAACCTTCAAGTAAATAGAAGCAGACATTAAAAGCCTCCCTTCACCTAAAAAGTAAAAAGCCAAGGACTGGATGGTTTCAGTGAAGAATTCTACCAGAACTTCAAAGAAGAGGTAACAACTATACTCCTCAAATGGTTACACAAAATAAAAACAATAGGAACAGTTCCATACAATCATTTCCATTTTATGATGTTACAGTTACCCTGATACTAATTCCACACAAAGAAATAAAAAGGAGAATTATATACAAATCACCCCATGATCATTAATGAAAAAATACTCAATAAAATACTGACAAACTGAATCAAAGAACACACCAAAAAAATTATTCACCATGATGAAATTAGCTTCATCCAGGGATACAGAATGGTTTAACATATGAAGCATATGGTCTGTCAATGTAATACATCATATAAATAAATTGAGAGAAAAATATAATCATCTCATTAGATGCTGAAAAAGCATTTGACAAAATCCAACACCCGTTCATGATAAAGGTCTTGGAGACATCAGGGATACAAGAAGATATCTTAACATAATAAAAGAAATATACAGAAAGCATAGAGCAAATTAAATGGAGAGAAACTCAAAATGATCCCACTAAAATTAGGGACAATTCAAGGCTGTCCACTCTCACCATACCTAGTAAACATATTTCTTGAAATTCTAGCTAGAGAAAACAGAAAACAAAAGAAGATCATTGGGATCCAAACTGAAAAGGAAGAAGTTAAGCTTTTGCTACTCACAGATGATATGATAGCAGAAATAAGTGATCCCACAAACTCTATCAGGGAACTCCTACAGCCCATAAGTACCTTCAGTAATTTGTCAGGAAACAAGTTCAGCTCAAAAAAAAAAAAAAAAGTAGACCTCCTATATACAAAAAAAAAAAAAAAAAAAAGAAGCTAAGAAAGAAATCAGAGGAGCATCACCATTTATAATAGCCACAAATAATTTAAAAAATCTTCAGGTAACACTAACCAAAGAAGTGAAAGACCTGTTATTTCAAAACTTTAAGTCTTTAAAGAAAGAAATTGAAGAAAATACAAGAAAATGGAAAGATGCTCTTGGGCAGGTAAAATGAACATAATAAAAATGGCAACCCTACCAAAAGCAATTAATATATTTAATGCAATCTCCATCAACATCCCAAACTCTTCTTCCCAGACCTTGAAAGCACACTACTCAAATTCATAGCAGAAAACAAAACACACACAATAGCCAGTCTCGTGGACTGACCAATTACTGAATTCTTCACTTCATCTTAGACAAAACATTGAGAAGCGATGTCCTGGATTTTTCCAATTACCATTGGTAGGCAACTACTTTTAAGTTACCTGGACCACAGCTTGTGAGACATTCTAATAAACCCACTTCTTACAATCGTGGCGGGATTCCTTCTACCTGTTCTGCTCATATAGAGAATCTTGAATACTGCAGTTGTATATTTTATTTTACCTGACCAAGGAAAGAGATGTGCTGGCTAACAATAGTGCTCATGTAGACATTCTTCCTAGCTGCATTATTATCTATGTATTCAAATTTTCATGAACACTACACTTTATTATTATTATTATTCATTTGCCTGGAATTTGCTTTGAATTTCAGGAATAGAACCCATAAAGTAATGGAGCCATCATCCAGCCATCAGTTGGGGAAAGACCAATCATCTTGTTTAAGATCTGGCTCCTCCTTTTCTCTTTTGTGTTGTGTGAAATCCCCGTGAAAACCATGTTAAAAGTAACTTCAGTTCATGTGACCTCAGCAGGAAGCCACAGAATAATCATCTTTTGTGACCATAAAGTTATCTTTAGCTGTTAATATCTGTGCACCATATCCCCTGTAGGACAAGAAATCACAGCATCCACCTAGCACAGTCCAGTGTACAGTACAAGCTAGCTAGCCACATTGTGTCCTGGAGGAAAAGGGGAAAGTTCCTATGGGGTGCAAGATTAGGACCTTGTCTCCTTTTGGAGCAAGGGGCAAGTGCTATTGAAATGCAAAGCTTGGCCAAACTAGAAAAGATCTTTGACTCAGGTAGATGGAATGGCCAGGAACCAGTGTGCTGTGTCTTTAAGCACACTAGCCCTGTGGACAGTGTTCTTGCTACTCAGACCGCACCAGCCAATCAGGCCCTTCAGGTGACCTGCCAGTCAGAAACAGTGCAAGGCTCTTCCGGCCACCGCCTGCAGACTCAGCTTTGTGGAGGAGCTTGTGCCAGTTGTTTCCTGTGCTGTGGTGAAGTTGCTGCTGCAGGGAGAGGACGATCTGAGAGCTTTGGCGATCTGGGGAACCACAAAATGGTGAGCGAGGGAATGCTTTCTCCAGATGGGGAGGAGCAGAGGGTGAGGTGCGGCAGACAGCATGGGGAATCCTTGTGGGATCTGTGTGGGAACCTGCCGCCATATTCCCTGAGGGGTGAAGTCGCATGTGGTCCTGTTAATTCCTAGACCTAGTGCTGTGGGCTTAATCTGCTTAGAGAATTGGGAGCAGGGTGATGTGTGTACAAAAGTCTTTCTTCTCAACTTCAATGTGCCATACTCAAGAGGCCTAGTTTCTCCAGTATCTTCTCAAAATTGAGCACTTTGCTGTTAACTTTACATACAATCTCCATTTGTCTTTAACTATGTGGACGTCAAGGCAGCTCACCTGTTCGGTAACGCTGCACTTCTAAGCTGCCACGTAGAAGAGTTGAATTGCTGATATAAAGGATTTTCCAATGCCTTGGAATTAGTTCAGTGTCACAAAGTAGAATTAGCTGAGGGAGGACTGCCTCTAAATCACCCAGGAGATAAATGTTTTAATCAGGGCTGTTAGAATTTAGGATGCTAAGGCACACTTTGTTCAACTGGATTGTCCAGATATTTAGCTCCAAACTACTACAGAGAAGCCACCACTGATTTAAAACTAGACACCAGGCACATCCTCATATAAGAAAAAAACCTCTAGCAAGCTTTTCAAGGAGGCATTACAGGTTCCTAAACAACCTTAAGGCCTAATGTGGCTCAAAGTTCCAGTTTTCTTCTTTAGAAAAGCACAGTTCTTCCAGATGGGCAATAGGACACCAGGCGACATATATTTGAAAGGCCAAACATTGTTGTGAGGAGTTACCTGATCAATGAAGGGTTTTATTTATTCCCTCAGGGACATTCCTAGGAGATCTCATGACAGCCTGGGGGCTAAGCCTTGTGAGTTTCCCTAAGGACCTGATGTATTGATAATAAAGCAAAGCTCCTCTAAAACTAGGAATATGCTTTGGAGAGCTGGTAATGGTCTGGTTCCAAGGCCTTTGTGGAGGGGTTCCTCTAGGTCCTAAGAACCCAACCCTTTTACCATATGGAGCTATTTTTATCAGTCCCCAGGCCACTGTGCTCTTAGTAAAGTTTTTTTTTTTTTTTTTTTTCGAGACAAGGTTTCTCTGTGGCTTTGGAACCTGTCCTCGAACTAGCACTAGCTCTTGGAGACCAGGATGGTCTTGAACTCACAGAGATCTGCCTGCCTCTGCCACCTGAGTGCTGGGATTAAAGGCGTGCACCACCATCGCCCAGCAGTAAAGTTCTTGAGGATACCCAGTGTTCAAATTGGGTAGAATTGTCTGACTAACCTCCTCCCAAATTCATATGATATTGTTTACTGACTTCTTATAATTCTCCCATTTCCTCCCATTTCCCCTCTGGAAGTATCCAAGATGCTATTTTTCTTTTACTCCTTTTTAAAAAATTCTTTGAAACAGTGTTTCTCTGTAGGACTGTCCTGACTATCCTGGAACTCACTGCAGAGTCCAGGCTGTCCTTGAACTCATAGAGGTCCCTTGGCTCAGCAAGGGTATGAGCCATCAATGCCCAGCAAGCTGCTGTTTTTCTCAGGAAGCTTACTAGGCATCTGCAAGACCTCCCCACCCTAAATTTTTAACTTTTCACATTTTACTTTTCCTAACTTTGTCATCCCCTGTGACTTTCAACTTAAGACCCTGTCACTGAAGTATGATCTGCTGATGGAGGTCACCAGTGTACAGAACAAATTATCCTGGAAATATCTTTGCTCTGTAACTCTCCTATCTGCCTAAATATCTAGTCTGGCAAGTTGCCTGTTTTTATTTTAATTGTTCAAAGTGTAACCTAGAACCTAATCCTAAAGGAAGCTTAAGGACAACAGCAAATGTGCAATCTGTCTAGCTGTCTCCTCTTTGAGCATTAGCCAGAGATTGATGTCTATCATCATTAAAGATGTAATAATCTCCTAAGTGTATGAAGTGATTTTTCAATGGAAAGGCATATTAATTCTAGAACAGCTGCATTTCCATCCTGTTAGAAAAATAGTTTCTGAGACAAATTCTTATGTTGATTCAGGTGTCCTTGGTATACTACACTTTCAAAATTCCCCTAAAAAATGCCTGTAAAACCTCACAGTTTTAGACTTATGCATTGGAGACATGTGGTTGACTATGCAATGCAGTCATGGGAAAAGGATTCCTTCTGTATTCAGATCAGAATAGGAGGAATAGTTTGTTTATTGTGTACACTGCAGGGGAAACAGTGGAGGCAATCAACTATTGAAGCCACCATTATGAAAAAGGGTCTGATTGTGGTAGGTTCAGTGAATTTGTAATTTCCCAGCATGTGTTATTAAATTAATCCTATGTAAATGAATGCAGATGATTTGTGTGGGTGTACAGATTGGGAAGGTCATCTTGAGCCAATGAACATTGAATTTGCAATTAGGCCACTATCCTCTGCAGATGTGGTTGATCTTGCTTGACACAGTTATGTCAACTCAGAGATATGAGAAACAGGCCACTGACAAACTCTTATGCATTAGGTTACAGATCTCAGCAGCCAACATATGTATATGGGCACCATGAATCTATCTCTTATTAATGACTTCCCCTCTCTTATAGAAGGGCCTACTCTTTCAAAGTCAATAAAGAAGCTGGGCGGTGGTGGCGCACGCCTTTAATCCCAGCACTTGGGAGGCAGAGGCAGGCGGATCTCTGTGAGTTCGAGACCAGCCTGGTCTACAAGAGCTAGTTCCAGTACAGGCTCCAAAACCACAGAGAAACCCTGTCTCGAAAAACCAAACCAAACCAAAACAAAACAAAACAAAAAAACCAAAGTCAATATAAAAAGCTTTATTTAATCTTAAAAGTGCAGTATTTTTGTCATTTAAAAAATCACTTATTTGTGTCATTTTTCAGATATTTTCATTAAGTGTATTGCTTCTCTTGTTTCTGTTTATGTTCTCTAACATTTCAAAGTCATTAATATTTGCACTTTATTTCTTTCAAGTGATGTTGATTATTGATTTCTGTGTAGAACCATGTGCCCTATAGTTTAGGCTTGCCTCATGCTGTGTAATTGAGAATCATTTTGAACTCCTAATCAATCTTTCTTCTGCTGCCTAGTTCTGGGAAAACAGTCCTGTAACTCCTTATAGGTTTGACCTTGATGTGTCAATGAGAAAGAAAAATAGAGTAGTTAATGAGTGTCTTCCGATCTTTCTGGCTTTTATTGGGGACTTAGAAGCAGAGGGACTTATGCAAAAGTTGAGCTCATTGACAAACTTGAAGCTGGTGGAGACACAGGGCAGAAACAAAAAGGTTGGACTGAGGGTGAGAGCTTTCCTCCTTCAATAAAAGTTGAGATTAGCTATGTGGAATCAGGGAGTCAATTGTAGATGCTCTATGATTGCCCTGATTGACCATTGTTTGCAGTCCACAGACCTGAGCAGTCAAGAATCTTGGAAAGGGACTGACCACATCTTTAAACTTAATTGCTCTATTTACAAAAGTTCATCTAAAATAGAAGATCTAGGTAAAATGTTGTGGCCCTGCTTAAAAGCACTGCTACATTTCTGCATTAACACATTCAACTTTAGATAAAATATACGAGAAATCTTTAATGTGCATGAATACAAATCCCTAGTCTCCGGAGCAAATGGCCATAAAGTGTGTTTCAAGTTTTCAAAATAATTTTTGAGATAAAAACTATGTCATATTTACATTCTCTTTGCTGCCTTAAAGTCCTAATATGCCTGGATTGTTTTCTAATTCATGGTCTGTTATTTTGACAACAGTTACAAAGTAACCACAGTTACACAGTAACAGTAATTCCTTGATGAATGTGACCTGATTTTCTCCAAAATTTCGCATCTCTCAGTCAAGGTGATGGCTGTACTGGAAAGTGAGTGTGGAATGGAATGTGCACCCAAAGGACCCTGCACTTTGGATGAGGAACAGGATGTGTGTGCTCTAGGAGAGTGGAATAATGTGTGCTAAATACAAAGTTTTTAAACTGGGACCTGTCTGCTGGGCTGGGAGGGCAGAACTGGAAGGGCTGTGCTGTCTGAGTCATTTGATCTCTGATCCTCCAGTAGAGGAGCTGCTAATATTGTGAAGCCCAGCTGCGAGGTCCTAGCCAATGAGGGAATTTTGGGAAGCATTGGCAATCAAGAGTACTAGTGGCAGATAGTTTGTGGGTTTTTTCCATGACTCATCTCTGCCTCTCTAGTAGGTAGCTTTAAGGAGGACAACAAGCTATCCCATGCTGAGAGGGGGTGGTGTATAAAGCAGGTCTGTTGAACTGTTATTTCTGCTGCAACTTGGAAGGACCATGAGCCAGACTGTAGCTACGTTGGTCCATGTGGTTCATGCTGGCAGTGGCTTTTGTTCTCTGAGCCTCCTTGTGTGTAGATTTAGTGGGGAAAAGGAGACTCTGCAGCCCTGGAATTGAAGGATATGATGCTGGTTGTATCTCTGTCCAGAGTACACACATGAGAACTGCTTTTGTTGTGCAGTGGGAAGAGAGATTAGAAAACTGAAGTTCTAATTTCTTGACTACTGAATATCTGAATATTGCTTTCCAATTTCAGGTTTCTGTTCTAAAGATTACCAATTGTTTAGGAACTGGTAGAGCAATACTTGAGTAGAATTCTGTTAATGTGATTCTGCCACTTGCCACAATGGTGTGATCAAGTGAAGCTTACCAGGGGACAAAAAGAAGTTTCTGATGTGCAGCGATTTCTCAGGTGTGCATTGTGTTAGTCAGGTAGATAGGGCACAATCCATCAATTCCGCCATAATGCATGTAGCAGGAACCAGATTTTAAATCATTTTTAGGTTGTTTTGGGATTGGACATCAGTGGGACTGTGTTTACCTTCAACCAGAAGATAGCACAAGGATCTGGAGAGCTGTGGCAAGAGATCTTCTCTATTTTCAAATAGAGCATCTATATCATGTGGCTGCATCTCAGAAGACAGATCAGTAATGTGGGTCAGAAACAAGAGTTTAACGGTTACTTTGAGATATCTTTGTGAAAGTTGTACAGTTTATGCTTATTTAATTTCTGTACACATATAATCAAAGATAGCTGGGTAGTATTGACCAAGATCACACTTTTCTTTGCCTAAGTTTACTTTGGTTTTTGATTAAAAATTGACTACATATTCCTGCTTTTGTTCACGGCTCTTTCTCTTTAACACCTTTATTCTTTCATAAACATTGTACACATTCTTGATTGATGGATCTTTGTGTAAAATGCAGAAAGCATATTATGTGAATCTGTATACAATTTTTTGTAATCTACAACTGAAATCTAATTTATTATTCACTTTCTTGAAAATGATGGACCTTCCCCAATTTTATTCAGAAAATTTCTTACATCATCAGTTCCTTAAGTTTGAGGTTTGGGGGATATTTCCGTGCAGATTGTTTTTTTCATCTTAGATGCCTACCTCTTTCCATTCCCTGGCATATCTGTGTGTTCCAGTTGTTGTTATCTTCACATTTGAGTCTTTGCTACTTAGACGTTGATGTGATTAACACACAATCCCAATGAGCATTCTGAGGGTTTCCACTGTGAATGTTACTTTGTGATTACCTTTCCTCTTATAAATTGTTGGATGAAGTTATTGAGTTGTATTCATTTAATGCTGCAAAATTATCTTACATATCATCTTAATTCTTATGCCTCATATTCCCAAAAATCATTTCTATATTTCTTTATTTATGTCTTGTTTTTCTTGTTTTTATTGATGTGAGAAAGACTTGGATTATTTGATAAAATTTATTATGTGTCTTGGCAGGTGGCTCAGCACATATTTTTCCCCCCTCTGGATGACCTGAGTTTAAACCTACATTCAAGTTTGCAGGTTAACAAATCTCTACTATTCCCAATCCAAGAGATCTGACAAACATTTTTTGTATATCACAGCCATTTTGTCTCATGCACAAACATACTCAAAAAATAGGAATAACCTTGTTTTCAAAATTGTTTGTGATTTATAAAGCAGTTACAGTAAAGCAAGTTACTTTACATATACAGTGATTCTTTAAAAATCTATTCTCTTGTAATTTCATTTAAAAAGTTTATACTTCCTCACTCTGATACAGACTTAGAGGCAATCACCAATTGTAGGAAATGAAATTGTGTCTAAGTGATCCTAACAGACATCATTTTCTTTATCATAAGAGAATGAGATCCTTTTAGTAATCAAAACTATTTCCACAAAGCAAAAATATCAGAAGGCGTCAAGTGAATCTTGTGAATTTTGGTGGAAGAGCCCTTCTTACCCAATCCTTTTTTTTGTTGTTATTTTACCATTACCAGAAGAGGAGAGAACAGAAGAGGAGAGAACTGGAGTGTACAGGATGAATGAAGGCCAGTGATTTTCTCGAGTTTGATTTTGACTAGAATCTTGTAGTTCTTGTTTAAAGGACCATAACATGTATTCATAGATCTGTCTTTGTTGTTTTGGCATTGGTGCCATCTATGTTGATTTTATGAACCATAATCTAATTATATCATTAAAATTTCAAAAATGAAGGACCTTCATCAATTTGTATTCAGAATATTTCCTCTGATATCAGTTCCTTAAGTTTTTGTTTTGAATAGTTTCTGTGGAGTGACAGTTTTAGTTTTCTCTTGTTGATCTTAGATCCTTATCTCTTTCCATTTTCTGGCAATCTGTGTTTTCCATTTGTTGTTATCCTCATGTTTAGGTCTTTGCTGGTTAAGTGATTGACAGGAATAATACATTATGTTTTTGGTTCTTTAAAACATTCTCATATAATATTGTCTCTGTGTGATAATTAGCCTCAGCTGTCAACAAGACAAAGCCTAGGGTCATCTGAGGAATTATCAATTGAGTATCAGTCATCAGAGATCAGAATGTCTGATTTCTGTCTGAAAATGATTATGTTGATTGATGTTGGAAGAAGACTCTTCCACTGAGTTGGCAATGTCTCTAAGCAAGTGGGCCTGGGCTGATTAAGGGAGCTAGCTGAGGACAAAACAGTTACAAAGCACAAGAGAAAACCAGGAAACAATGGTTCCACATGTTTTGCCTCTAGTGATTAACTTGAGTTTCTATCCTAATATCCCCACAGTGGTGGACTCTGATTTAGGGGTAACACACAAATAAACTTATCAATTACTAGAGTTGCTTTAGGTTAGATAATTTAATCACAGGAACAAAGAAGAAAGTTGGAATAAAAATGGTATCATAAAAGTGGTTTTGTTGCTGCAATGAACTTGGGAATATTGACTGGGGAAGAATTTTCAAGCTAACAGGACTTTAGATGCAAAAGTCATAGAAAACTCTACACAGCTTAACTGACTGTCATTGTAGGGCCTTAAAGACAGGAGTGTTGAGAGTAGTGGCAGGCAGTGGAGGTCAAGGTTATAGGATTACAGTGGGCAAAAGGCTCTGCAGGGAACAAAGGAGTTGGATTGGCCCATCTACCCTGAGAGACATGTGTCTTAGTTATTTCACATTAAAATCCATGGCTCCAAGCCGGGTGGTGGTGGCGCACCCCTTTAATCCCAGCTCTCGGGAGGCAGAGGCAGACAGATCTCTGTGAGTTCGAGACCAGCCTGGTCTACAAGAGCTAGTTCCAGGACAGGCTCCAAAACCACAGAGAAACCCTGTCTCGAAAAACCAAAAAAAAAAAAAAAATCCTTGGCTCCTGGGGCACACTGCCTTTCAGTTGCTGACATGGTGATGCACTCCCTCTAGCAGTGAGTCATTCAGGCTAATCTGTGTTTTTCTAAGTGTTCCTTCCCTTAGTGGTCAAGGAAGTATGGAAGTTCAACAGGACACTTGGTCTAGGACAATAATCCTGTATTCCCTGTATAGCTTGTAGTCTTCATGATGTCTTGGCAACTACACTGTATTGATCCTGGAAATTTTTATTAACTTCTATTTCTGCTAAATGTATAAAGTTTCTGATTGCTCTCAATAAACAGTCATAGCTTTATCTTGTTGTGGCCTCTCCAGCCTAAGTCCGGCTTCATTACTTTTGGCTCTATTATGTGATGTTGGCCTGGTAAGTAAATGCAGATTCTTTTTTTTTCTTTTTCTTTTTTTTTGAAGATTTATTCATTTATTATGTATACAGTGTTCTGTCTGCACACATGCCTGCAGGCCAGAAGAGGGCACCAGATCTTATACAGGTGGTTGTCAGCCACCATGCGGTTGCTGGGAATTGAACTCAGGACCTCCGGAAGAGCAGTCAGTGCTCTTAACCTCTGAGCCATCTCTCCAGCCATAAATGCAGATTCTTAAAATATTTCATAACAACATTAAAATAGAGATTATTTGTGTGATATTTTGGCCCCAAACCTATCTGAATTGTTCCATGTCCTAAGAATAAAAGTACTAGGAAGTTTCAGATGGCAGTCCAGTGGTGAAAAAGAGACAGGGATTTTCAAGGACTTTAGCACCATTAAAGAAAGGCCCTTGCTGTGCATTTAAAGTTTAGGAAGGTAACCTGAGACTCTATCCAGCTATGCCCTTAATTTATGGATGGAATATAGAAAGTAATTCCTTGTCTCATGTTGGAGGGAGGCCACTTGTTTCCAAGCTGCCCAGATCCCAAAAATAACCACACAAAAACTGTATTAATTAAGTCACTACTTGGCCCATTAGTCCTAACTTCTTACTGACTAACTCTTACATATTAATTTTACCCATCTCCATTAATCTGTGTATCATCACAAGTTCATGGCCTAAAGGCAAATTTCAGCACATCTATCTCCACTGGGGATCCATGGCATCTCCTGACTCCACTCTTCTTTCTCCCCACATTTAGTTCAGTTCTTCCAGCCTGCCTAAGTTCTGACCTATCAGCAGGCCAAGGCAGTTTCTTTATTCATTAATGGTAATCATAGATTTCAGAGGGCACTCCCACATCAGTCTCAGAAGCAGCATCATACAGAACCTGCAGCAAATTTAGTCCAAGCTTGGTAGGGTTCATCAAATCTCAGGATTACCTATGATTTACTGATTCTGGAAACAAGAAAGATGCAAAATGTAAAGGTCATGGATTCTTCTTCTGTGGTCTGTTGATCACAATTGTAGCCGTGTATGATTGGAGATTCAAAGCCTTAGTGAAGAGACTGTGGCAGTTAATTGCATTAAGTGTTGAAGAAGAAGCAGGATTACATTTTAGATGACAGGATGTTGTAATTTCCAAGCTATGAGACAGCTGGCATGGAGGCCTGCATATGAGGGATGGAAGTTGCAATGGAGTAAGATATATGAGAAGTTGCAGGAGTTGTGTAATAATTTGATCTTTTTTTGATAATCAGCTTTATAGTCAGAGATCAAACCTAGCCATTAGCTGAACAAAATATCAGAGAGGTTTTGAGAACTGTGAATTGGTAAGAGACAGGAAGTAGACAGATGGAGCTGGGAGATCTTTCTTTCTTTACATGGAGGAGGTCAGAGTCACTGGTAGTGCTCTGCTGCTTCTCTGATCTCTCAGGTTCATACCCCCATATCTGACTCCTGATTTTTATTGATAAAGATTAATTAGATTAACACTTCATCAGGCATCTTAAAATATATGCTCAGTTAACGAAAAGGGGTAATTTAGGCCCAAAGAGATAAGTTCCAGAATAGATTATTAACTTTAAAAGTTAGTGTATACTGTAAACCAACTTAGACACCAAGTCTCATGGACTGAACAACTACTGAATTCTTCATTTGATCATAGACAAAAGGTTGAGAGGCAATGTACTGGATTTTTCTAATTTTCATTGGTAAGCAGCTATTGTTAGACAACCTGGACTGGAACCTGTGAGACATTCTAATAAGCCCACTTCCATCTTAAATGGTGAGATTCATTCTACCAGTCTACCAGTCTGGTTCCTGTAGAGAATCTTGAA
The DNA here is from genome assembly GCF_950005125.1 of Chionomys nivalis. NCBI lineage: Eukaryota > Metazoa > Chordata > Mammalia > Rodentia > Cricetidae > Chionomys > Chionomys nivalis. The sequence continues at coordinate 15,782,623 of NC_080111.1, read as the reverse complement.
TAATGCAGCTGCATATTTTTTATGCATCAGTCCATGGATGAAGATGTGCTGGCTAACAACAGTGCTCATAAAATCATGCTTCCTGGCTTCATTATTCTCTGCATATTCAAATTTCCATATTGCTCTGAATTTCAGGAGTAAAACTAATAAAACAGAGGAGCTTTCATCCAGCCATCAGATGGGAGAAATATCTTGTTTGCGATCAGGTTTTTACTTTTCTCTCATGCTTGTTTCAAATTGCTGAAAACTAGGTAAAATACCTTCAGTTCATCCAATCTCAGTGTGAAGTCCCAGCAAAAACATCTCCATTTTGACCTGAAAACTCTCTTTGTTTGTTAATATTCTGGGCTTTTTTCTAACTGTTCTACAGGGAATTACTCCACCTATCTAGCACAGTCCACTGTACAAGCTAGCTAGCCAAGTTGTGTTCGGGAGGAAAAAGGAAAAGTTCTGATGGAGTGCATGATTATGATAGTGTCTGATTTAGAGCCAGGGGCAAGTGCTATTGAAATGCATATTTTGGGAGATCTAGAAAAGATCTTTGATTGGGGGGAAAAGGAATGGCCAAGAACCACCATACTGTGTTTTTAAGCACAGTATAGCCCCATGGGAGGTGTTCTTGCCACTCAGACCTAACTACCAATCATGTCTTCCTGGTTCCCTGCTAGTCAGAAGTGGTACAGGGCTCTTCTAGGCATGTGTCTTCAGACTTGGCTTTGAAGAGGAGCTGGTACCAGCGCTTTCCTGTGTTGTGGTGCAGTAGCTGCTGCATGGAGATGATGAGGTGAGAGCTTTGTCCAGCTGATGAACCACAGCATGGTGAGCAAGGGAATGCTGTCTCCAGATGGGGAGGAGCAGAGTGTGAGGTGTGGGAGACACTATGGTGTATCCTCCCTGGATCTGTGGAAACCTGCTGTCATATTCTCTGTATTATGATTTTCCACATGGTCCCTCCTAACTCATGGAACTAGGGGCAATCCTCTGAATAACTTTGCTCTGTAGCTAAATCTGCTTAGAGAATTGGGAGCAGGAAGCTGTGTGTACAGACATCTTTATTGTCAACTTCAACATGCTTGATGCATTCATGGAAATAAGTTCCCTAACTTGGAGAGGCCTAGTTTCCACAGCATCATCTTGATATTGAGCACTTTGTATTCAACCTTTCACATAACCTCCATTTAAATTTATATTTGTGGTGGTTATCAAAGACATCTTGTCTTGGGAGGCACTCCACTATTATGCCCTAATGTAAAAGATCAGAATTGGTGATATAGAGGATTTACCAATGCTCAGGAAACAGTGAAGTCTCACACAGTAGAAAATAGCTGAGGGAGGACTGCTGCTAAATTACCCAGAAGCTAAGTAGATGCTAATCAGGGTTGGTGGAGACTCTGAAACTTTGGTACCCATTGCTGAACAGAATTGTCCAGATATTTGTCTCCAAACCATTACAAAGAAGCCATCACTCATTTAAACTGGCCCATCCCAATACCAAAGAACAGGCCTTTAACAAGATGCTCAAGAGGCATTACAGGCTCCCCACCAACTATAAGGCTGGTGAGGCATAAAGTTCCTGTTTTCTTTTTGAAAAAGGCATAGTTAGGCCAGATAGGCAACATGACACCAGGTGACATATATTTGAAATTTAAAACACTGTTGTATGAATGCTGGCCTGATCAATCAAAGCTTTCATTTAGGCCCTCAGGCAGGAAGGATAGACATTCTTAGGAGACCTAGTAACAGTCTGGGACTTAAGTCTTGAGAGTTTCCCTAAAAACCTGATGTTTTGATAATAAAACATAATTCCTTCTCTAAAACCAGGGACATGCTTTGACGCTGGTAATGGTCTGGTGCCAGGCAAGCTCTTTGTGGAGGGGTTCTTCAGATCTTTGGAACCCAACTCTTGAGAACCATAGGAAGCTATGGCTAACAGTACCAAGGCCACTCTTTACACTTCCTGAAGTTCTATGAGATACCCTGTGTACCCTTGTTCCCCTTGTGTAGAATTGTTTGACCAACCTCATCATAAATTTGTCACATTGTTTGATAGTTTCTGATGACTTTTTTTAATTTCCCCATTTCCATTCATTTCCTCCATAGAAGTATACAAGATACAAGATGCTTCTCTTCTGCTCTTTTATTTATTTGTTTATTTATTTATTATTTATTTTTGTTTTGTTTTGCTTTTTTGGTTTCTGTGTAGGACTGATCTGACTATCCTAGACTGTCCTGACTGTTCTAGAACTCACTCTGTAGACCACGCTTGCCTCAACCTCTCAGAGATTACTTGGCTTTGCCTCTTAAGTCTTGGGATTAAAGGCATGTGCCTCCATTACCTGGCAAGTTGTTGTTTTTCTTAGGAAGCATACAAAGCATAGGGTATATCTTCTCCAAGACCTCCCCACCCTAGGTTTTATCTTCTTTACATTTTACATTTCCTATCTTTCTCATCCCCTGTTACCATCACCTCAGAACTCTGTCAGTGAAGAATGATCTGTTGTTTCAGGTCACCCTTGTACTTAAGAAATTATTCTGAAGCCAGGCGGTGGTGGCACATGCCTTTAATCCCAGCACTCGGGAGGCAGAGGCAGGCAGATCTCTGTGAGTTTGAGACCAGCCTGGTCTACAAGAGCTAGTTCCAGGACAGGCTCCAAAACCACAGAGAAACCCTGTCTCAATAAACCAAAAAAAAGAGAAATTATTCTGAGAATCTCCTTGCTGTGAAACTTTGCCATCTGCTTAAATGTATAGCCTGACAAGTTGTCTCTTACTATTTTAATTGTCTTAAGACTTTTTGGTAGAATTTATGGGGTCAGTTATATACACTATCATATAATCAGCAAATAACAAAAGTTTGAATTCTTCCTTTCCTATTTGAATCTCCTTGATCTCCTTTTGTTGTCTTATTGCTATTACTAAGACTTCAAGAACTATGTTGAAGATATATGGAGAGAGCGGACAGCCTTCTCATGCCTGATTTTAGTGGAATCACTTTGAGTTTCTCTCCATTTAATTTTATGTTAGCTGTTGGCTTGCTGCATATTGTTTTTATTATATTTAGATATGATCCTTGTATCCCTAATCTCTCCAAGACCTTTATCATGAAGGGGTGCTGAATTTTGTCCAATGCTTTTTTCCACATCTAATGAAATGATCATATGTTTTTTTCTTTCAGTTTATTTATATGGTAATTTATTTATATTGATAGATTTTTATATGTTGAACCAGGCATTCATCTCTGGGATGAAGCCTACTTGGTCATGATAGATGATTTTTTATGTGTTCTTAGATTCAGTTTGCCAGAATTTTATTGAGAATTTTTGCATCGATGTTCATGAGTGAGATTGGTTTGTAATTCTCTTTCTTCATTGAGTCTTTATTTGGTTTTGGTATCAGGTTAACTGTAGCTTCATAAAGGAGTTTGGCAGTGAGCCTTCTGTTTCTATTATGTGGAACACTTTGAAGAGTGTAGGTATTAGTGCTTCTTGGAAGTTCTGGTAGAATTCTGCACTAAAACCTTTCGGACCTGGACATTTTTTAGTTGGAAGGTTTGTGATGACAGTTTCTATTTCCTTGTAGTTTATAGGTCAATTTAAATTGCTCACCTGGTCCTGACTTAATTTTAATAGATGGTATCTATCTAAAAAAATGTCTATTTTTTTACATTTTCCAATTTTGTGGAGTACATATTTTTGTAGTATGATGTAATGATTCTCTGAATTTTCTAAGTGTCTATTGTTATGTTATGGCCTTCTTTTTATTTATGATTTTGTTAATTTGAATATTTTCTCTCTGCCTTTTGATTGTTTGGATAAGGATTTGTCAATATTGTTGATTATTTTTTTTTATTTCCAGTCTTCCTTTTTCCTGGGTGAGTCTGATTCTTTTTTTTCTACAGCTTTCAGGCATGCTGTTAGGTCACTGATGTGAGCTTTCTCCGTTTTCTTTATGTGGGCTTTTAGTTCTATGAAATTTCCTCTTAGTACTGCTTTCATAGTTTCCCATAGGTTTGGATATGTTGTGCCTTCATTTTCATTGAATTCAAGAAAGGTTTTAATTTCTATTTTTATTTCTTCCTTTATTCAGGGGTGGACCAGTAGACTGTTCAGTTTCCATGCATTTGTAGGGTTTCCAGGAGCAGTATTGTTGTTGAATTCTAACTTTACTCCATGGTGATCTGATAAGATGCAGTGGATTACTCCATTTCCTTCATGGGTATTCGAATTGTTACCGAGAATGTGATCAATTTTAGAGAAGGTTCCATGAGGTACTGAAAAGAAGGTATATTCTTTTTTTTTGTTTGGGTTGAATGTTCTAAAGATGTCTGTTAAGTCCTTTTGATACATTACATATGTTAGTTCTCTTATTTCTCTGTTAAGTTTTTGTCTGGTTGACCTGTAAATTGTGGAGAGAGGAGTGTTGAAATCTTCTACTAATAGTGTATGGGATTTGATGTGGGATTTCAATTTTAGTAATGTTTCTTTTGCATATGTGGGTGCTCTTGTACTAAGAGCATAGATATTCAGGATTGATACTTCCTCTTAATGAATTGCTCCTGTTATGAGTATAAAATATCCTTCACTTTCTCTTCTGATTGATTTTAGTTTGAAATCAATTTTTTTAGATATTATGATAGCCACACCTGCTTATTTCTTAGGACCATTTGATTGGAAAACATTTTCCCAACCTTTTATTCTAAGGTATTATCTGTCTTTGAGGTTGAGGTGTGCTTCCCAAAGAGCAGAATGCTGGATCCTGATTTTGTAGCCATTCTTTTGTCCTTTTATAGGTGGATTGAGAACATTGATATTAAGCGATATTAGTGACTAGTGGTTGTTAGCTCCTGTTATCTTTTGGTAGTAGTTTTTGTGTGTTTCTCTTCTTTGGGTTATGTTAGTGGGGGGTTATCAGAAGTCTGTGTTATTGTGGGTGTAGTTAGCATCCTTGGGTTGAGGTATTTCTTCTAGTACTTTCTGTAAGGCTGGGTTTGTGGATACATATTATTTAAATCTGTTTTTGTCATTGAATATCTTGTTTTCTCCATCAATGATGAATGAAAGCTTTGCTGGGTATGGTAGTCTGGACTTGCATCTATGGTCTCTTAGTTTCTGTAGCACATAAATCCAGCACCTTCTGGCTTTCATGATTTCCAATTAGAAGTCAGGTATAATTCTGATAGGTTTACCTTTATATGTTACTTGACCTTTTTCCTTTGCAGCTCTTAATATGCTTTCTTTGTTCTGTATGTTTTGTGTTTGATTATTATTTGGTGATAGGATTTTTTTTTGATCCAGTCTATTTGGTGTTCTGTAAGCTTCTTGCACTTTCATACTGATATCCTTCTTTAGGTTGGGAAAGTTTTCTACTATAATTTTGTTGAGTATATTTTCTGTGCCTTTGACCTCAAGTTCCTCTCATTCTTCTACTCCTATAATTCCCAGGTTTGGTCTTTTCATGGTGTCCCAGATTTCCTGGATGTTTCATGTTAAGAATTTGTTGGATTTAATGTTTTCTTTGATCAATGAGTCTATTTTCTCTATAGTATCTTCAGTGCCTGAGATTCTTTCTTCTATCTCTTGTATTCTCTTGGTTATACTTGTCTCTGTAGTTCCTGTTTGTTTACCCTGATTTTCAATTTCTAGAGTTCCCTCAGTTTGTGTTTTTTTTTTATTAGCTCTATTTCAATCTTCAAGTCTTGAACTGTTTCCTTCACCTGTTTGCTTGCTTTTTCTTGTTTTTCTTGGAGGGATTTATTAATTTCTTCCAGCTTTTTGATTGTCTTCCCTTTCATTTTTTAATGGAGTTTTTGACTTCCTTTTTAAGGGTCACCATCATTTTCATAAAGTTACATTGAAAGTCATTTTCATCTACATCTTTTGTATTAGGATTATCAAGTCTTCCTATTGTTTGTCTGCTGGGTTCTGGTGTTGCCATGTTGCTTTTTAGGATGTTGGAGAATTCTTGCATTGGCACCTTCCCATCTCTTCCTCTAATGTTCACAAATTATTGGTCTCCAGGATCTTGCAGGGAATGGTGTTGTGGGGGTGGGGTGTATGGCTTGTAAGCCAGGTCCCTTATGGTGGCTAGGAATGCTGGCAGATTCTTGTACTCTCTCAGGCAGAGGCATTCAGGCTATTTTGTGTTTCTATTTTTTTAATTTTATTTTATTTATTTAATATGTATACAATATTCTGTCTGTGTGTATGCCTGCAGGCCGGAAGAGGGCACCAGACCTCTTTACAGATGGGTGTGAGCCACCATGTGGTTGCCGGGAATTGAACTCAGGACCTTTGGAAGAGCAGGCAATGCTCTTAACCACTGAGCCATCTCTCCAGCCCCTTGTGTTTCTATTTTTAATACCTTAATAGTCAAGGAAGTTTGGAAGCTTAACAGGGCAATTGGTCTGACACAATGAACTTGTAAACATTGTATAGCTTAAATCTTCATGGCATCCTGACAACTACAACTGTATTGATCCTGGAAATTGCCATTATTTTCTGTTTCTGATAAAGATATAATAATTCTGATTGCTCTCATAACCTCATCTTGTTCTGGTACCTCTAGCCCAAGACTGGCTTTATTTCTTTTGTTCCTATTAATTGATTTGGGCCTGGTAAGTAAGTACAGGAGCTTAGAAGACTTCATAAAAAGTTTGCTGGAGATCAGTTGTGTGACACTTTGGCCCCCAATCTTCCTTAATCTTTCCATGTCCCAAGAAAGTGACTAAGGCAGAATTAAAAATTAATGGACTGATATCTTAGACAAAATATTATTTCTGCTGGATGGTTATTACTGTTGACTCCTTCAAATCTACAGTGCAAAATACACATAAAAAGAGTGAAAAAAAATCTATGTTTTGTTGAGGAAAAATGCACTAGGTTGTTTCAAATGGCTGTCCAGTAGTGAATACAGGAGGAATTTTCAAGGATTTTACACAGCTAAAGTGAAGGCCCTTGCTTTACATTTAAATCTTAACAAGGTGCCCTAAAGTGTAAGGCTCTATCCAGCTAAGCTCTTAATTTATGGAAAGAATATGCAAAGTAATTCCTTGTATCAAAAGCAACATCATACAGAAACTGCAGTAAATTTTGTTCAAGCATAGTTGGATACCCCATATGGTCTGTCCAACAGAATTCAGCTGGGGGTTCCCTGGGAAGGGATGCTGAGGCTGAGGAAATGTTAGATTAAGAGAAATGAAGACAGAAACATAAAACAGACTGAGAGGACTGAAAGTCAATATGAAAGAGCCCCAAGTTTATTTCTCAGCCAGTATAAATAGTGGATATTTTATGAGTTATTCTATTTTATTTTATATGTGTTGGTGTGTAGGTATCAGATCTCATGAAACCGGATTTACAGATATTTAGGAGCTGTCATGTGGGTACTGGGAATTGAACCCAGGTCCACTCAAAGAGCAGTCAATACTGTTAACTGCTGAGCCATCTCTTCAGCCCAAATCTATTCTTCTTAGGAAATTTACTTGACATGAGACATAGCTTGTGCAAGACTTCCCTAACCTGTTTTTATTTTTTCTGCCTTATACTTTTTCTATCCTTCACATCCCCTGGAATCTCCATCTTGTAACTCTGAATAAAAATGTACCAAAATCAGGGCCATCTACTCATTTAACAGGCTACTAAAAAGCTTATAAAAATGGAAGAAAAGTCTGACATCTCATGATCCTGTCCCTGAAGATGGTCTTACTGTTTAAGGTCACTGGTTTATGTAAGAAATGATGCTGGGAAGACTTTGCTGTGTAAGTCTCCTATCTGTCCAGGTGGGTAGATTTGTAGCCTTCCACCCCTATTTAAATTGTTCAGAAAAAAAAAGATTTATTAAAAAAAAAGATAATCCCAGCACTCAGGAGGCAGAGGCAGGAGGATCTCTGTGAGTTTGAGACCAGCCTGGTCTACAGAGCTAGTTCCAGGACAGGAACCAAAGCCACAGAGAAACCCTGTCTCAAAAAACCAAAAAAAAAAAATTGTTCAGAGTGTGGAGCCTGAACCTAAAAGATATAAGGATAAAAAATGTGAAATGCAAAAAGTTATTGTAGCCTGGGTCCTCTTTGAGCAATAGTCAGAGATGTATGTGAATATTATTAAATATGGAGTGATTTCTCCCCAGGAAGTCATTAATTTTAGAACAGCTGTACTTCTAGTATTTTAGAAATTTTTGACACTATCTATTTCATCTTGATATAAAAGGATTTGGTCCCTGTCTTCTCCTCTCCTGAGCAATAACCTTGTCCTACATTATACCTTTAAAATCTTAAATTAAATGATTCTACCACCGGTTTCAAAGTTATAAATTTGAGTTATGAAACTGAATATCCATTGCAGGTAAAGGACAAGGAAAAGGATTTGCATGTGGAGAGTGGTTTCTACCTCAGTCTAGAATAGAAGCAACAATTTTGAATGTGCAGTGCACAGGAAAATAAGCTGCTGGAGAAACAATTATGAAAAAGGACCTGATTATAGTTGGAGAGCAACTTCATTACTTTTCAGCATTTGTTACTTGGTTTCTTTAATGAAGACAGACATGACTGGTAGGTGCACTATTTGGGAAGATCAAAGAGATGCCACATAGTCACTGAAAGTAAAAATCCCAAAACATTATATGTAAGCCACAACCTCATGGTGATACACATATGAATAGAAATGGATGAATTGAACATGTAAAATCTATCTACGAATATGCCTGAAGCATTTAAAAAATGCTGATGTAATTATATAGTTTGTGTGTGACTATTTGGGTCTAGGCAGCCAATAGATGAAAGTGTAGTCCAGTCCCCATTTGCATGACACCAAATGTTTGTTAACTAAGTCCACATAAACCCTAAGAAAGTTTAAAACAAGGGGTTGTAAAATCACAAAAATGAAAGTCAATTGTAGCCTTCAATTGCAAAAACACTCCTCATCAGAAAAGGATTACAGATACACAGTAAAAACATTCAGATAAAAAGGTCTCTGAGTTAGTGATAGATTATTTGATAAATGTCCATTGGCTTAAGACAGAGAGGATAAATATAGACAGAGTCATAGATTAAAATAGTTTTTTAAGGAATTTACACTGAGGTTCTTAAAGAAAAAAAACTATTAATGGGCCTTGAAAAGATAGAAAATACACACAGAGTCTGGCTTACACATTGTGTTTTCTTTGAATTTTTGGACTGTGGAGAGACATCTGATTTGGGGGCTGCTATGGTAACCTCACACATACTTTAAAGGTATCTTGGCTTCAAAATTTGAGTCTAAGGGCATGTTATTTTGGAAAAGAGGCTCTGCTTTTGCTGCCACAAACCTTCCAGTCTAATGTTATGTCCTGAGTTTTTTGATTGAATTGAAAACTATATTGTTAAAATTTTCTTTAGTTATGGTTTGTGCAAATTATATGTAAAAGTTTAGACTCACAAAGATAGGATAGATGATAGACTTCACCTTAATTTGCCAGTTTTTCCTTTTTATTTATCTAGTTTTTTTATCTCCAAAATTCCATCAACTTGCATTTTTTTTTTACTGGCTTCCATTTCAATTTTCAGTTCTTGAACTGATTTATTCATTTCTGTCAACTGTTTGCTTGTTTGGCTTTATTTAAGGGGTTTATTATTATTCTCCAAGATTTTATTTATCTTGCCCTTGCTTATTTTACAGAATTCATTCATTTCCTCCTTAAGGAATATAACATCTTCATAGTTGATCTAACTTAATTGGTCTTTGACTATGTTTGAATATTCAGGGTATACTGTAGTAGGAGAGTTTGAATATGGTAGTGACATATTGTTCTGTCTGTTCTTTATCATGTTGTTATGCTGTTGTCCAGGTATCTGGGTTTGAGGTGACTGTGGGTATAGGTCCTAGTATCCCTGTTTGTCTTTGTTTTATGCATGTTTGGTTCCTTGGTTTCTATTTGCTCTTTGGTATTCTGGTCTGTGTTGCCTCTGATAGAACTAGCTTTTTTTCCCCCATTTTGGGGTCTGGAAGTTTTTCAGTAGGTGTGACATTAGTACTGCCTAAGCATTCAGAGTCATTGAATTGTAGGTGTATAAACTTCTACCTGCTTGTCATGCTTACTTTACATTTTTTAAATTGATATAATTATTTTATGTATCGGCATGACTATGCTGCACATGGGTACCTGGTCCTCAACATGATCAAAGGATCTCAGAATTTGTGAACTTGGAATAATGGATAGTTATGATTCCCAAATAAGTACTGGCAATTCTGCCACATCTATTCAAGACCATCAAAAGCTAGGTACTATTCAGTCATCTCTCTCACAGCTTGTGTTTATTACTTATGCCCAAGATTTATTGCTAATGTTTTCATCTGTCCATTGGTAACTGTTTTAAATATAAAGCTCTGTTTGTAAAATGTTATTGGTATTACAGTTTAAATTAGGGCATTTCGAATGTCTGGAAGATAAATATAGGACTGGAGTGAACGTACACTTCTTTGTAGGAACTTCAGTAGAAACCTCTGAGTTCCTCTATTCTTCTTGCTTGATTTACTGGTTTTTGCAATGTAGACAGTGTCTTTTTGTTTGTTTGTTTTTGTTTATTGTTTATTTGATTTTTGGATAGGGTTTCTCTGTATCTTTAAAGCCTGTCCTGGAACTAGCTCTCATAGAACAGGATGGCCTCAAACTCACAGAGACCCACCTGGCTCTGCCTCCTAATTGCTGGGATTAAAGGCATGCACCATTACTTCCTGGAAGACAGGGTTTTACTATGTATTTCCACCTGTCCTGGACCTGATTGCATAGACTCATCTGGCATTTAACTCAGAGAAAAATATACCTGTCTCTGCTTTTGAAGTTCTGAGCTTAAAGGCATGAGTCAATACACCCATGTTGTCCAACTTATTTATCTATTTGTAGTTAGTTAATCTTCATAAAATTTTCTCATGTGTACTATGTACTGTTGATCTGTCTCCTTGTTTCTCTCTGCTAATAGATATTTCACATGTAAGGTAATGTCCCATTAAAAGGGTACAGAAATGACAGAGATGATGCTCCTATTCAATTTCTTTCTAAAGTGAGTGTCTATGTTTTAGAATATAATTAGGGAACACCAGAATTATATGACTATATTATCAAACAAGTATACATTTGCAATGTTGTCACTATCATGTCACTATCATGTATGGCATATTTTAGAAGGCAGTGACCTATGATGATGTGCATATCAACTTCACTTGGGAAGAGTGGAATTTGCTGGATCCTTCCCAGAAGAATCTGTACAAAGATGTGATGCTGGAGACCTACAGGAACCTCACTATTATAGGTAAAAATTAATTTCCTTCTTGTTTCAAAATAAAGGGATAGCTTTTCCTTGGTTAATGATGTTCTTCAATAATTTTATTTAGAAAGGAAAAGAGGAATGAGGTAAATAAAGCAAACATGGTTCTAAGGTTTACTTAAAATAGTTACTTAAATGATGCATAGTATTCAATATTATAACATACATTTTCTGCTACTAAATTTTAGGATACATTTGGGAAGAACATAATAGTAAAAAACATTGTCAACTTTCTAGAAGACATGAAAGGTAATTTTCTTGTGCATGCTGAAAATAATGAGCCTCTAATGAAATGATAATGCGTCCTAGAAGATGTAAATATAAACAACAGTGTGAATAAGCACAGCTTTAAGTGCATTTATGAGTATTAACTTCTGAAAAATCCATATAAAATTTCATGTGGGTGAATTATATTTTCAAGGCATTCTTTTAATTAAAAAGACAGCTGAGAAATGGCTAAACAGATATCAGCATTTGAATCATAGAACCATGAGTGCTATGCTGTAGATCCACCAATCCATTTATTTTTTTGCTATTCATAATACATAATGTGGATACATTGAAGTGATGATAAGTATGTCTGCAAGACATTCTACTAAACAGAGAGCACATAGTAAATCTTCTATTACTCATATACTTCTTATTACTATATTAAGATTGTTGACAGAATCAGTTAGTGTTAAGTGGCAGTTGTTGTGAAGAAACTTTAACACCTCTACTGCACATCTATGAGGAAAAGAAAGTCACACTGTGATAATTCAGTGTGGAAATTTTTTGTTTGTGATTCTTCCTTTACTGTGTGTAGCACATATTAATCTCAATACAAGGCTATGAGCATAGGAATATGGGAAAACACAACATACCCCTCTCTAAAAACAATTAGAAGATAAGCATTAGTCCCATGTTGAGTACCCTTTCTCAAACTGATTCAACTATATAAAAAATTGGTTTTCTCACATAACTGTTAATACATAAACAAACTCACACTGCAGAGAAGCCACATGAGTTGTAGAATTGTACAAATACTTTTTATTGTCCTAGTTTACTTAGCATATATAGTATGATTTACAGTATAGGACAGTTTAAGAATGCAATAAAGTTGTTCTGAGGTTATTCAGTTATCTTCAAATATGTGAAATATGTCAAATTGAAAAATGTTTCTTTAAAGGTGAAAATTTAAACCACATAATAAAGAAATTTACCATGACAAGTGTCTTAAAAATGCAAAACAACCCTTAATTAAAGAAGAAAGCATGAGTTTAAACACAGTTATAAAACCTTAATATCTGATTTCAATTTACAATTGGACTAAATTATAAAAATAATACATACAGATATGTAGGTTAATGAGTTTATTGAATGTGGTAAACCTTTTATGTGTTCCATTTATGCTTGCAGGATTAAAAGAAATAATTCTGGAAAGAAACTTTCAGTACATCCTCAATGTGTTAAAGCCGTGGCATATGATAGTCAGCTTCAGAGGAATAAAAGAACACATGATAGTGAGAAATCCTATGAATCTAATCAGTGTTGTAAAGCCTTTGCTAATCACAATTCTTTTCAAATGCACAAAAGAACACAAACTGAAGAGAAACCCTGTGGATGTAATCAGTGTGGTAAGGCCTTTGCATATCACAGTGATCTTCAAAGGCATAAAAGAACACATACTGGAGAGGAACCCTATGAATGTAATCAGTGTGGTAAGGCCTTTGCTCGACACAGTCATCTTCAAATACATGAAAGAACACATACTGGAGAGAAACCCTTTGAATGTAATGACTGTGGTAAGGCCTTTGATCAACACAGTCATCTTCAAAAGCATAAGAGAACACATACTGGAGAGAAACCCTATGAATGTAATCAGTGTGGTAAGGCCTTTGTTCAACACAGTAATCTTCATATACATGAAAGAACACATACTGGAGAGAAACCCTTTGAATGTAATCAATGTGGTAAGGCCTTTGCTCAACACAGTAATCTTCAATTGCATAAAAGAACACATACTGGAGAGAAACCCTATGAATGTAGTCAGTGTGGTAAGCCCTTTTCTCAACATAGTAGTCTTCAAAAGCATAAAAGAACACATACTGGAGAGAAACCCTATGAATGTAATCAGTGTGGTAAGGCCTTTGCAAGTCACAGTGCTCTTCAAAGGCATAAAAGATCACATACTGGAGAGAAACCCTATGCATGTAGTCATTGTGGTAAGGCCTTTGCTGAAAACAGTACTCTTCAAAAGCATAAAAGAATACATACTGGAGAAAAACCGTATGAGTGTAATCAGTGTGGTAAGTCCTTTGCAGAACATAGCAATCTTAAATCGCATAAAAGAACACACACTGGAGAGAAACCCTATGAATGTAATCTGTGTGGTAAGTCATTTGCTCAACACATTAATCTTCAAAGCCATAAAAGATCCCATACTGGAGAGAAACCCTATGAATGTAATCAGTGTAGTAAGGCCTTTGCATGTCACAGTCATCTGCAATTGCATAAAAGATCACATACTGGAGAGAAACCCTATGAATGTAATCTGTGTGGTAAGGTCTTTGCACGTCACAGTGATCTTCAAAGGCATAAAAGAACACATACTGGAGAGAAACCCTATGAATGTAATCAGTGTGGTAAGGCATTTGGACATCCCCGTACTCTTCAATTGCATAAAAGAACACATACTGGAGAGAAACCCTATGCATGTAGTCAGTGTGGTAAGGCCTTTGCTCGACACAGTCATCTTCAAAAGCACAAAAGAACACATACTGGAGAGAAACCCTATGAATGTAATCAGTGTGGTAAGGCCTTTGCATATCACAGTGATCTTCAAAGGCATAAAAGAACACATACTGGAGAGAAACCCTATGAATGTAATCAGTGTGGTAAGGCCTTTGCTCGAAATACTCATCTTCAAATACATGAAAGAACACATACTGGAGAGAAACCCTTTGAATGTAATGACTGTGCTAAGGCCTTTGCTCAACACAGTCATCTTCAAAACCATAAAAGAAGACATACTGGAGAGAAACTATATGAATGTAATCAGTGTGGTAAGGCCTTTGGACAGCTTCATACTCTTCAATTGCATGAAAGAACACATGCTGGTGAGAAACCCTATGAATGTAGTCAGTGTGGTAAGGCCTTTGCTCAACACAATGCTCTTTAAAAGCATCAAAGAACACACGTCGGTGCAAAACAGTATGCATGAAATGAGTTTGGAAAAGTCTTTTCATATCTTACTCATCTTCAAATGCAGAAAAGGACACAGATTGGAGAGAAACGTGTGAATGGAATTTGTTTGGCAAATCTGTTTTCAAAATAATCTGCAAATACATGAAACAAACCATCCTGGAGAGAAACTGTAAACTTAAGGAGTATAGTTTTCAAAAACATGAGAATAATCTTATTGTAGTGAAAAAAATAAACTTAGTGTAGTAAATGTTTTGCATTTTTTACAGGAGTAAAACTTTTTGTGTGTAATCAATCTGATAAAGTTTTTGGGTACCTGAAGAAGACACTGAGGGTTTCTTATTGCAAATTAATGTTAAGCTATCACATTTACAGTCAATTAACCAACAGTATTTATTCTGTAAAAAAATGATAATGTCAACAATCTGTTCAAGCATTATGATACCAGTTTTTATTTGCACCAGGAAACTGATGGACAAAACCTAATTTGTGATTTTATGAAGTCTTATGGGAAGGAGATAGAGCCAGGATAAGAATCACAACCTGGTACTGAAATGAGATACAAAGGAAAACCCTTTGCCCCTAAATCCAGAACTAGTGAAAGATACAACATCACCCTGAAAACACAGTCAAACATCAAAAATATATAGTGAAAGAAATCTGCTTTGGCTCTCAAACCAGAGCCAAAGAAATGCAATCTACCCTTGTCTCTCTGATCTCAAAATCAACCAATCCCAGTGCACAAAATCCAGCCCATCTCTGAGCTTGTTCAAACCCAGGCATTTAAATCTGAGCAATTCCTGCCTTCTAAATCTCCTTAGAAATGCTCTGGCTCCAAGAATCCCTATATGAGTCATATGCTCATTCAGTTGGCAGCTGCCCCTTTGCAGACTTGCAGAAAAAGTCGCACTCTGGATTCTTCTCTCCCAAATAAATCTCTTGAGTGAGATTTATATGAACACTTTCCTTCACTGGAATGGATCAGGAAATCCCTAGTGGAGTTGAACCGAGATACAGTTGACATAACTGTTTGGAAACTCACTTAGCCCAGAAGAGCACAGAAGGAATGGACACCTCTTATGGGAGACTCCCTTAGGAAGTGGAGTAGATCAACCACAGACATTTCTGCTGGGAAGCTTTCATAGAAGAATGGAGAAGAGCCCAGCTGTAATGACTCTCTCTCAGAGAGGAACAGAATTCCTACATCTAGTGGGGCAAACTTCTTTTCACAGCTGTTGGTATTGCCTAACTTTTGGTAGTCAGGATATCCTTCCTTCCAGAATTTTAAGACTTGCAAGATGAATTTGAACAATAATGTAACTCTTTTAGATTTTATACTTCTCTTCAATTACATGGAATATGTAATTCAGGTGTAAATATTTATGGATGTGTACTGCCTCCTTTTTGGTTTGTGATATAATGTTTCTTTCAACATATAAAAGCATCTTATTCAGGCCATGGTTCTAGAGGATAACAGGATCACCATGAAAGTGCCATGACAAAAAGTGTCAGACATGGCACTAAAGCTTGAACTTAGGAACTCACATCTGTAATCAGCCACATGAAGCAGAGTGTTGGAACTGGAACTGGTTTATGAATGTAAATTCTCATAGCCTACTCTCAGTGACATATTTCCTTCAGCAGTGCAGCATGTCCTAAATCTCCCCAAATGATACCACCAACTTAGAAGGATTAATTTCTCTTACTTCAAGTTTAAATTTGCTTTATTGTTACATGAACCAATACTTCATGAAGATAGACTCTGGAAGTGAGCTAGCTGTAAGATGCCTGGTCTCCTCTTTTACATCAATAAATGCTTACAGGAGAAAAATTTTCATGAGAGAAAAATTGTTTAAATGTTTGCTTTTATTGTAATGATGTGTATGTGTGTGTGTGTGTGTATAAGAGAGAGAGAGACAGACAGACAGAGAGAGAGAGAGAGAGAGAGAGAGAGAGAGAGAATGTAAATGTGCATTCTGTATCCTGAAAATGTTAACACCTTGGATCTTTTGTAGCAGAAATTGCAGATAGCTTTTACAAATCTGACCTGAGTCCATGGAATGAAGGTTTCTTAGTCACCTAAAACATGACTCTAGTCCTACAAATATTTTAAAGTCTATTTATATCACATTGAATTTTGGAAATAGGAACAAACTCATAAGCAGAAAGCCCTATTCATGAAAACAGTTTTTAGTGACTTAGCCATCAAAGTTGTCTTCAGCTTGAAGAAAAATTATTTTTCATCATAGCCTTGAAGGAAGTGGAAATCATTGCATTTTGGTTTCTATTTTGAAACATTTGAAGTAGGTACTAAAGTGTTGTATATTGCGACAACTTTATTTACTAAAATTTAGTTTGTAGACATTAAATTCCTTCTATGGCTTTTGTTCAGCTTCTATTGTGACTTTACCTAGTAATAGGTATTTTTCTGATGTAATGTATAGGATGACATCCCCATCATTGAAGTGTCCCATTGGTTATTAAAATATTAGAACATATCAGATCATACTTTTCAATTAAGGGTATCATTGAAAGGGTGGTCAGTTGTTGTTCCTGGTTTTGACTTTTATCTTTTCACAAATTCCCTTGAGGTCTTGTTTGTTATTCATCCTGGCTTGGATATCAGAACTCATGATGCTCATATGTCTGCCACCTGAGCACAAGTTCAAGGGTACATGATGAACTCCCAATGTGTTCTGTTTTCTCAACACAATTTAACAATGTTAATGCTAAAATGACTGAAAAATGTGATTATAAGAAACATTAAATACCTCAAGTGTGTATTCAAAAATATTTTCATTTATATGATATTGATATAATAAAGTAAGATAATCAGCAATCAGTTGTGTATCATATACCATTGCTTGATGTTATACTGGGATCAAGGTTAGGTTTCTTGCCTAGTATACAACAGTTTCTTCCCACGAACTCTATCAGTGATGATCAAATTTGATTTGAAGAAATAGCACATCAGTAAATTATTGTCTTTCAGATTGTACATGTAAATTCATTCAAGGATATAATGACCCAGGACATCTTGAATAATCTTCTTTGCATATGAAAATATTTATACTACCATACATTTCTATTTTGTTCATTCTAAAGGCTAAATATTTATTCATAACACTTTCTTAAGACATAAATTATATGGCAGTGAATTGTCTCATTTAGTAAAGTTCATTGCTCTAATTCTGAGAAGCTGAGTTCTATCTCTGGGTTACTGATAAGACTTCTACAGGTGTTTCTCACATTTTCATTTGGGTGGTTCCATGTGCACAGTTCTATATGAGCTCATTGGTGAATAATTTTTAAATACAAAGAAGTGCCATTGAGGTCACTTGCAGCCAAATGCGTTTCTAGGTATCACCACTAGAACTCACAAAGTGGAAGTAGATCATAGAAACCAACTTTGGCTAAGGCCTAACATAACTGACATACCATTATCAAAGGCAAGGAACTTTTTTTAGAACTATCCTACCCTGTCTTGGCAAGATAAGACAATCCTGTTTTATCCACTTATGGATATTCTGTATCTTTGTCAGTAGTCGAAGTATGGGCTTTTCTTTACCCAAAGGCCAATTCTGCCAGGAAGACAAGCTCCTAGTGGAGTGTCTTTGGTGCTCAACCTTCACTTGGGTGTAGAGCAGTGTTGCCAGCAGTGATTATCTCATTAGCATGGAATTTAGGTTAAATTAAAGGCCATTTTCTACAGCTTTTCGAAGAGGAAGATTATGCTATCTATGCTAAATATAATCTCTATGTATCTAAAAAACCTGATTATCCTAAATATAAAGATGACAAACATATGACTGTTGATTTATAATTCTTGATACCTATCGAACTTGAGGACTAAGAGAATAAACAACTGTGCAACATATGAGGACAATGATCTCCAATTGTAAACAATGTCATTACATAAATAATATCAGAGGTAGAAATGTACATAGCAGTATGGTAAATATATCAATTATATATATATATATATATATATATATATATATATATAGCACTTGTTTTAAACAGAGGTAGAATCATACTCTCATACAATAAATAGGTGTAGAAGCATACTCATATACAATATTCAATATAAAAGAATCAACACCAATGCAATTTTCCAAAAACAATAATTCACAAATACCAACCATCCCATCAAACCAGTTAACCCCCCCTTTTTTCTTTTCTTTTTTTTCAATAAACACCCCTAATCCCATAAAATACCTCCCCAATCCCCTCAACCCTATAACAACCACTAAATAATGTCCCTAAACCTGAGGAAAAACTCTGTTGGGAAAGAGGACGTTGTCCTCTAAGATTGCTTCCAGCTGACATGGGGGCGATGTTCTTCTTAGGGGGTCCTAAGAAAGCAAATGATGGTAAAATTCCCAGATTAACATTTGGTCTGAGAAAATTGTAACTAGCCTCTGAGTGTTTTGAGGAGGTCTGTCCAGAGTGTTATCAAAAATGTGCACCATTCGAAACTGTCTTGTGCAGTTGGTACGGAAAAACAGGTCTAATTTTAGCGCTATCAAAATCATGACATCATAGTAACCAGGTGGAGTTGATGTTGTGGGGCCCCATCTTCATCCTGGAAACTTCAAAGATTACTGTAGGAAAATTTGTTGTTTGTTACGGGAGAGTTAAACATTAACTACAAAGACATATACAGATATATATATATATATATTCAATGAAAGGTGTAATAAAGACAGACAAATATTCGAGGAAAGGCAAAGAAAGTTTATCAAGTATATTATTACTCTTATTCTGTCCCATGTCATGGCTCCTGACCTGAGACAGAAACTCTGAGATATCTCTTATCAACAGGCTTGGAATTGAAGAGTAACTGAGTCATAGTCCAACTCCAAAACCAGCTCTACATATTTATAAATTAAAGCACAGTAATACATAAATATATATGTATATATATACATATATGTACATATATGTATATATAATGTTTATATGTACTAAACCTATTCGGGTTTTGTGTTGATCCATATTGGGTTGTAACTAGTGTCCATCCATCAGTATTTAAATATACAGGGTCCCTTAAATTCTTTGAAGATGAGTGTTTTCCTGTGGAGATAAGAAAAGAACCCTGCCCCCAACCTGTATTTTTTCTTACCATCAATATGATTGTCATCTTTGTGAATGAATTGTTATTTTTCTTTTCCAAGGGGCTTCTCCTCTTCAAACCAAACCTTTATTAATTTTGATGGTATCCACAATTTTTCCTCTCCTGTGGAGACAAGAGCAATACCTCTTCCCCAACACAGCACATCTCCTGGCTTCCATTGTGAGGTCAGCACATCCTTGAAATAAACTGGTTTTAATTCAGCAGACTTTTCCATTATCCAATGTCTTTCTGCAGCCATTGTCCCCTTCTCATTAGCATTGAGAAAATTCAAGGTTAATAAAGCATTATGTAACCTATTTCTGGGGGTATTTTCCACCCCTTTCTGTTTGTTTAACATATCCTTTATAGTTCGATTTGATCTTTCTATGACTGCTTGACTGGTAGGATTGTATGGTATACCTGTAACATGCTTAATATTGTAATAAGCAAAAAACCATTTCATTTTCCTAGAGACATAAGCTGGACCATTATCCATCTTTATTTGTGTAGGTAGACCCATGATGGCCATAACTTCTAATAAATGAGTGATCACTGAATCAGCTTTTTCTGAGCTTAAAGCAGTTGCTCATTGAACACCTGAATAAGTGTCAATGGTGTGGTGTACATATTTTAATTTTCCAAATTCTGCAAAGTGGAACACATCCATCTGCCAGATTTCATTCCTTTGAGTGCCCTTTGTATTAGCCCCTGTAGACAGTGGTGTTTGGTTATAGAAAGAGCAATTAGGGCATTTCTTAACTTTCTTCAAGCATTTGCTATTGACATGATGTTTTTTATGAAATTCAGAGGCCTGCAGTACACTACCAATCAATAATTGATCACTTTCTGCATTACCATGTGCTAGAGGACCTGGCAGAGCCATATGGGATTGGATGTGTGTAATATATATAGGGCAAAGCCTGTCCCTGATCATATCTTGTACCTGGAAAAATAATGAGGTTAGTTCTGTATAATCAGGTATAAATTCAGCGGTTTCAATATGTAAGATAACTCTTTCTGCGTAGTGTGAGTCAGTAACTATATTAAGAGGTTCTTTAAAATCCCTTAGCACCATAAGAATGTAACTGCTTTAAGCTCAGAAAAAGCTGGTTTTTTGCCTTCTGTACAGAATTATAAGAACTTTGTTCCACCTTACTCAAATCTTCTGATTTGTAACCTGCCTTCCCTGATTTATTAACATCAGTATAAAATGTATGGGCTCCACTTACTGGAGCATCACGGATGATTCGAGGAAGAATCAAAGAAGTTCTCCTTATAAAGTTAAGCCTCTTGCTTTTTGGATAGTTGTTATTAATTTCTCCCAAAAAATTAGCACAAACTCTTTGCCATGGTTCATTATCTTCCCATAACTTCTTTAGTTTCCAGGTTCTGGCTATTACAAACAATGCTGCTATGAACAAAGTTGAGCATATACTTTTGTTGTATGATAGGGCATCTCTTGGGTATATTCCCAAGAGTGGTATTGCTGGATCCAGGGGAAGGTTGATCCCGAATTTCCTGAGAAACCGCCACACTGCTTTCCAAAGTTGTTGCACAAGTTTGCATTCCCACCAGCAATGGATGAGTGTACCCCTTTCTCCACAACCTCTCCAGCAAAGGCTATCATTGATGTTTTTTAATTTAGCCATTCTGACAGGTGTAAGATGGTAACTTAAAGATGTGTTGATTTGCATTTCCCTTATCACTAAGGAGGTTGAGCATGACCTTAAGTGTCTTTTGGCCATTTGAACTTCTTCTGTTGAGAATTCTCTGTTCAGCTCAGTGCCCCATTTTATAATTGGGTTGATTAGCATTTTACGGTCTAGTTTCTTGAGTTCGTTATATATTTTGGAGATTAGACCTTAGTCAGTTGTGGAATTGGTGAAGATCTTTTCCCAGTCAGTGGGTTGCCTTTTTGTCTTAGTGACAGTGTCCTTTGCTTTATAGAAGCTTCTCAGTCTGAGGAGGTCCCATTTATTCAAAGAGGCCCTTAATGTCTGTGCTGCTGGGGTTATACGTAAGAAGTGGTCTCCTGTGCCCATGTGTTGTAGAGTACTTCCCACTTTCTCTTCTATTAGGTTCAGTGTGTTTGGAATGATATAGAGGTCTTTAATCCATTTGGACTTGAGTTTTGTGCATGGTGATAGATATGGATCTATTTTCATTCTTCTACAGATTGACATCCAGTTTTGCCAGCACAATTTGTTGAAGATGCTCTCTTTTTTCCATCGTATACTTTTAGCTCCTTTATCGAAAATCAGGTGTTCATAAGTTTGTGGGTTAAAGTCCGGGTCTTCTGTTAGATTCCTTTGGTCGACTTCTCTGTTTTTATGCCAATACCAAGCTGTTTTCAATACTGTAGCTGTGTAATAGAGTTTGAAGTCAGGGATGGTAATGCCTCCAGCCAATCCTTAATTGTGTAAGATTGTTTTGTCTATCGTGGGTTTTTTGTTTTTTCATATAAAGTTGATTATTGTCTTCTCCAGATCTGTGAAGAATTTTGATGGGATTTTGATGGGGATTGCATTGAATCTATAGATTGCTTTTGGTAGAATTGCCATTTTTACTATGTTGATCCTCCCAATCCAAGAGCAAGGGAGATCCTTCCATTTTCTGGTGTCCTCTTCAATTTCTTTCTTCAAAGACTTAAAGTTCTTGTCAAATAGATCATTCACTTCCTTGGTCAGAGTTACCCCAAGATAATTTATGCTATTTGTGGCTATCGTGAAAGGTGATGCTTCCCTAATTTCCCTCTCTGCTTCCTTATCCTTAGTGTATAGGAAGGCAACTGATTTTTTGGAGTTAATCTTGTATCCTGCCACATTACCAAAGGTGGTTATCAGCTGTAGGAGTTCTTTGGTAGAGTTTTTGGGGTCGCTTATGTATACTATCATATCATCTGCAAATAACGAAAGCTTAACTTCTTCCTTTCTAATACAAATCCCCTTGATCCCCTTATGTTGTCTTATTGCTATTGCTAGAACTTCAAGCACTATATTGAAGAGGTATGGAGAAAGTGGACATCCTTGTCGTGTTCCTGATTTTAGTGGGATGGGTTTGAGTTTTTCTCCATTTAATTTAATGTTAGCTCTCGGCTTGCTGTAAATAGCTTTTATTATATTTAGGTATTTCCCTTGTATCCCTAATCTCTCCAAGACCTTTATCATAAAGGGGTGTTGAATTTTGTCAAATGCTTTTTCAGCATCTAATGAAATGGTCATATGGTTTTTTCTTTCAGTTTATTTATATGATGGATTACATTGACAGATTTTTGTATGTTGAACCAGCCCTGCATCTCTGACATGAAGCCTAGTTAATCATAATGGATGATTTTTTAATGTATTCTTGGATTTGGTTTGCCAGTATTTTATTGAGAATTTTTCATCAATGTTCATGAGTGAAATTGGCCTGTAATTCTCTTTCTTGTTTGAGTCTTTGTGTGGTTTTGGTGTCAGAGTGACTGTACCTTCATAAAAAGAATTTGGTAATGACTCTTCTATTTCTATTATGTGGAACACATTAAGGAGTATAGGTATTAGCTCTTCTTGAAAGTTCTGGTAGAATACTGCACTAAACCCATCTGGTCCTGGGTTTTTTTGGTTGGGAGGCTATGGATGACAGCTTCTATTTCCTCATGACTTATAGGTCTATTTCAATTGTTCACCTGGTCTTGATTTAATTTTGGCATATGGTTTTTATCTTTAAAAATGTCCATTTCTTTTACATTTTCTAACATTGTGGCATACAGGCTGTTGTAGTAAGACCTAATGATTCTCTGAATTTCCTAAGAGAAATTTTTGTTGTTATGTCCTGCTTTTTATTTCTGATCTTGTTAATTTGAGTGTTCTCTCTCTGCCTTTTGATTAGTTTGGATAGGGGTTTGTCAATCTTGTTGATTTTCTCAAAGAACCAGCTCTTTGTTTCATTGATTCTTTGGATTGTTTTCTGTGTTTCTATTTTGTTGATTTCAGCCCTCCGTTTGATTATTTCCAATCTTCTTCTCCACCTGGGTGAGTTTGCTTCTTTTTTTGTGCTGTTAAGTCTCTCATGTGAGCTTTCTTCATTTTCTTTATGTGGGCAATTAGTGCTGTGCACTTCCCTCTTATTACTGCTTTCATATCATCACAGGCATGGATACACATTTAGAAAACTACACATGTAGCTGGGAAATTGGGGTGCATGCCTTTAATACCAGCACTCAGGAGTCAGAGGCAGATCTCTGTAAATTTGAAGTCAGCTTGGTGTGCAAAAGCTAGTTCCAGGACAGGACCCAAACTTACAAAGAAACCTGTATCAAAAAAAAAGAAGAGAAAAAAGAATAAAAGCCACACAAGCAATGTTAACAATGATTTTTATGTACATATGTTTGTATGTGCCAGTGCACATCTCTGTGTGCATATATGTGAGTATGTGTATGCATGAGTGTGTATGTATATGGCTGTGTATGTGTGGGTGTGTATTTGTGTATTTATGTGTGGAAGATAGAGGCCAACCATTGGTATATGTACTCTTATTTCACTGAATTTTTATTTTTTTGAGATAGGGTTTTTGCTCTGTACTTCCCAAGTAAAAAAGACTTGCTGGCTAACAAGCCTCCAGTAACTATTTGTCTTCATGCCCCAGTTCCATCGCTGGTGTTAAAATTCCTTGTGACCATACCATTTTTCTTTTTCTCTTCAGCATGGATTCGGGGGGGGGGGGAGGCTCAAATTGAGATCCTTAAGCACACAAGACAAGCTCACCTGTCTTCTCAGTCATTCACAACTCCAGCAATTTTCTTGTCACTGTGTGGTTTTGATTTAGTTTTTAAGACAGTTCTATGTAGCCACCTAGATACTGGTCTCTCAAGTGCAGTGTAACATGTCTGTCTGAAAGCCAGATGTTGATATGAAGGTTCTTCCTCAATCTCTCTCCCCTATTTATTTGTTTGTGACAGGAACTCACACTGGAGCTCTGTGATTCTCCTGCTGTAGCTAATCAACACATTCCAGAGATTCTCTTGTCTACATTTCCCCCTTAGCTCAGATCATAGGCCTAGGAACCAACCACTCAGGCAACACAGACCTCTCCTAAAAAGCAGGTTATAAAAACAATGTGAAAAGATGAATACTTGCTAGATAATAAGATTGTTGTATGATACAATATACTTATTAAATGGCTATCAATTGTAAAGTCTATGTGTGGAGTGTAGATATGTGTCACCATTGTTACAATTTGAAAATGAGATATTCCCACAGTTCATGTGCTCAATTCCTCATTTCCCAGATGGTGGCACCATCTGTTTGCTGTGGCATCTTCAGACTCTGGCCTTTCCTGTATTTTTTCCTCTGTTTTCTAATGACCATATCATAAGAAATTCCTGAGCAACTTGTTTCAGCCACTGTGATTTTCTGCCCAAGGGCACAGGACTAAGGAACTGTGAGCAGATATCCCAGGAGGTAGCCACACCTATACTGTGCCTTCTATGAGACTAACTAAATGATTAGAACCTCAGTAATTGCTGTGAAGTTTAGATATTAGATGTCCAGAGCATAATTATAGTTTAAATTGGATTTATATTTAGCCCCATTGATAGCCATTTATCTTAGTGTTCAATTTTTGTGTAGAGACAACAGAACCATGGGAACTCTTATAAAAGAAGACATTTAATTGTGATTTTTGTACAGTTTCAGACATTTATTCTATTATGGTCATAGTGGAAAGGATGGTAGCACACAGGGAAACATGGTCCTGGAGAAAAAGTTGAGATTTCTATATCCCAATCTGCAGACAGCAGTAAAGTAGAGGCACTAGCCTTGGCTTGGTTCTTCAACATTAAAGTCCACCCTTAGTGATTCTTCCTCTAAAAAAGGCCACACATACTCCAACAAGACCATACATCCTATTGACTCTCAATCAGTCTTGCTCTGTGGTATAACTAAGCATATAAATATTTGAGCCAAATGAAAAATTCTTACTCAAACCACCATGTCATTCTTTATTCACCATTTTGCCTGACTTAACAATCTTTAATATCAGATAGAACCTTTTTCCAACGTCTAGCTAACAAATCCTCATTTTTCCTAACTCAGTGTTCTATAACAGAGGACCAAACTATTCTCTAACCCACATGTCTCATAACTAAAATTTCACCAAAGTATTTAAATGGTGTCATAATGTGTGCCTTTATTCTGTTTCTATAAAAACTTCAAAAACCGGGGGCTGGAGAGATGGCTCAGTGGTTAAGAGCATTGCCTGCTCTTCCAGAGGCCCTGAGTTCAATTCCTGGCAAAAACATGGTGGCTCACAACCATCTGGAATGAGGTCTGGTGCCCTCTTCTGGCCTGCAGACATACACACAGACAGAATATTGTATACATAATAAATAAATAAATATTTTTAAAAAAAGCTTCAAAAACCGCTTTCTTCCTGGAAGATGAAATGTGGTGGAACCTGTAATGGGGCCATTGATCATTTACATTTTGCTTTAGAATAACTCATTGGTTCTCCTCTCCATGGTTGCAGTAGGGTTTATATATTGACTTGATCATTGACTCGACCTACTGAATATCTGATCTCTTTTTGTACTTGATTTGTTCTCATGGGTGTCTTTGTTACATGTACTGGAAACCAATCACCACAGCTGTTTATTGTATCTTTATCCATTAATTATCCATTGAATGTAAACAATTTATTGTATGTTCATCTCAATTATTTTATGTATTGGAAATTTTTCACACTTACACACCAAAGAAAGAAATGAAAGAAAGGAAGGAACAAAGAAAGACATAAAGAAAGAAAAAAGAAAGAAAGAAAGACACTTAGAGAGAATTGGCAACATTGGAAGCAAAATAGGTAACTGTTGAAAAGTGGATAAGTAAGGAGAATTTCTCATATTGCCCTATAATGCAGCCCTTAATTATATGACCAGGAAAGAGACACAGCATGTTTCAGTTGAAATCCTGTGAGTACTGTATACTGTCTGTTCTCCAAAACTCAGCAATGTTAGTACACATAGCAAACAAAATGTGACCTTATTTACATACTGAAGTTATATCTATTTCTTCTTTCTGCATTTCTGTTATGGTTGCTAATCAGCTTGAAATGTGACTTTGATTTCACTTCTACTTGTGCCTGTTTTCTATTGTTGTTATTTCAACCACAATGTCCAGGAGGAAAGGTCTTACATTTTCCTGTCACATCCCATCATTGAGGAAATCACAGCAGGAACTAAAGCAGAGGAATGCTGCTTAATGGCATGCTCCTTGTGTCTTGCTTAGCCTGCTCAGGGCTTTCAATATGCACAATGGTCTGGGTGCTTCCACTTAAATTATTAATTCATAAAATACCGTTACAGGCCAGATCTCATGGAGGCTTTTCTCTGTTGAGATTCACTTTTTCCAGATATCAGTAAATTATATCACACAAGTGAAAAATGAAATGACACATTATTGGGCAGAGCCACACCTCACACCTAGTGTCCCAAGCTGTATTTTGTTCTGGAGAAATCAAAGATGAATCCAACAAAGTCATTGAAGTCATAAAGCTGAAAATCCAGGACCAAGCCAAGGTGGACAAGACAAATACAGTTGATTTCTGCTGCTGTGAATCGCAGTGACTGCCTTGCTGAGAATAAGGTTTGACATCTTTGGTAAGGCATAGTGATTTTCTTGGACAATGCTTTGAAACATAAGTATATTTCAACTTTCCAGCATGATAGAGTACACACTTATTGTTTAAGAATCAGAGGTCACTAAGTATCTTATAAAGGAGTGACCATCCTCATGATGGTAGACTGATCCTCCCAAAGTACCACTGGTGCAGCTGCTGAGAAACCTGAAGGTAGAGGAAAGCTAACCACTTCTGCCTACTGCTTAAGCAATCTGAAGCTTATTCTACAACCTACACTGAGCAACATGAAATTTTTTGATATTGCTTATGGTAAGGTCAGGGAATTTCCTGGAATTCAAGTCACATTATGTTGGAAGGAACAATGATGGCAATCAGGTGAGAGCTTGAGTCTTAGCAGGACATCTGTACGTTGCTGGAGCTCCTTCCGCTCCTTCAGCCAATAGCTGCTGAGATACCAGCCCATTGGGGCATGGTCTCTCTCTCTTTAAAAAAGCAGCAACTGCCCTCCAGTCGCTCTCTGGCTTCTGGCACCACTTCCAGCGACTAGGCTCCCTTCCTGATTGCGCAGAGGGCTGTTGTCTGGGACGGTGATGTGTAACCGCCCGGCTAACCAACAAATTCTTAAGCTTAAGCCTCAACAGAAATCTTCAACATCTGCTGCTTTGGAAGGCAGGAGGATTCTACCTTAAAAACCTTCCTGGGGCCGGGCAGTGGTGGCACACACCTTTAATCCCAGCACTCGGGAGGCAGACGCAGGTGGATCTCTGTGAGTTCGAGATCAGCCTGCTGTACAAGAGCTAGTTCCAGGACAGGCTCCAAAACCACAGAGAAACCCTGTCTAGAAAAACAAAACAAAAAAAAAGAAAAACCAAACCAAAAAAAAAACAAAAAACAAAAAAAAAACAAAAAAACAACAACAAAAAAAAAACTTCCTGGGCTACAGAGTGAATATAAGACAGTCTTGAGTGAATCAGTTAGGGCCTTTCTCAAACAGAAAGTAGAAAATTGGGCTTGACATACAGATCATTAGGAAGGTTCTTACTTAATAAGGATGAGAACTCAGCTTCAGTACTCACACCAAGAAAGAAAAGTGTAGAAGGTCTGTGGACATGGCTCGATGGGTCAGAGCACTTGCCAAATAAATATAGTGTCCATAACCATGAGTTATCAAAACCCACACTAAAAATCCTGACTGTACTTCTCATGTCTATACCCCCAATTTCTGTCTGTCCAGGGAGTTAGGAAGTGGACAAAGGAGGATCCTGAGAGCTCGGAAACCAGGATGTTTGGGATAAGTAGCAGAGGAACACAGCTAAGAGGCCACATCTCAAACAAGGTGGAAGTTAAAGATTCATATCTAAATTTGTCCTTTGACCTCTACACATGTGTCAAGGTGCATGTAGAATGAAATGACCAGAAAAAAAAACACCTACTATGGCCCCAAAATAAGAATTAGTGAAAGAAACCATCCCTGGCCCTGGAACCAGAAAAATCCAACCTTGCCCACCAGAACCAGTGAAAAAAGCCCACTCTGGCCTTGAATCCAGAGTCAGTAAAAGGGAGGCATTCTGACTTTAAACAGTGCCAGTGAAATAAAACCACCCTGACACTCAAACCATAACCAGTGCATGAAACAACACCCTAACTCTGAGCCCTGATTCAGTGAAATAAACTAACCCTGGTCCTGAAACCAGAACCAGTGAAAGAAATACACCCTAGCCCTGAAACCAGAACTAAAGAAACACATCCTTACCCTAAAATCTGAGCCAAAGAATACACTGGAACTAGAACCAAATAATCCTCTGACCAACAATACATAAAAGTAAACACTCTCTTAGCAGGGAAACCATCAATAACTGAGCTTGTCTAAGATCAAGGAAATTGAAACCAGACCAGTTCTTTCCCTAAAAATCTTCTCCCTGGAGAAACTCTACCCCTAAGGATCCCTAAAAAAGTTTCTGTGTCTATTTAGTTCAGAGTTTTCCTTCTACACTCTTGTAGAGTCATTCAATTTCCTGGATTAATGAATCTTGAAATAATTTTGGGTGAAGATTTTCTTTTGCTGACATAGATCCGAATCTCTTCTTGGCAGGTCCTTCACAGGAACATAGCTGAACTAATAACTTTTTTCCTACAACCACAGTGGATTGCTACATTTCCGCAGGAAATTCTCCTTAGCAGAGTGAAGCAGAAGTAACAACTTGGGCAGTAGCTGAGATGAAAGGATGCTTCTGATGTGAATCTCCCTTGGGAGCAAAGCAGAGATCAGCTGTAAATGGCTCTCTCTCAGAGAAAACCAGGTTTGCCATATTTTGTTGTTAGACCATCCTACACTGGATCCCAGCTGCAGTTATAGCCTGACATCCTGACAAATCAGGACAGGATACTTTCCCTTCACAGTTGTAGGTATAGCCTCACTTGCTCATAAATCAGGATACCTTTCTCCTCACAGCTGTAGGCATACACAGGATATTTCCCTCCACAGCTGTTCATATTGCCTGACTTTCTTACAAGTCAAGATATCTTTCTTATAGCTGTATGTACCCGGAACACCTTCCCTTACAGCTGTAGGTATAGCCTGACTAGCTGATATGTTAAGATACCTTTAGTTCCATATCTATAACACTTGTAGGCATATCTGGACTTCCCAACAAGTTAGGATACCTTTTTCTCCAGAGTTATAACACTTTCAGGGATAACCTGACATCCTGACAAGTTAGAACACTTTTCTTCTGGAGCTGTAACACTTGCAGTTCACACACAACAGCATTCATACACATACAATCACACTCATGCATATGCATGTTACGCACACTCAACGAGAAGAAATAGAAATTCTGAGTAGACTTTGTTCTGATTAATTGTACATTAGCTTGGCACAAGCTAGGGTTATCTTGGAGAAAAAAAAAAACCTAATTGAGAAAACACCTCTATCAGATAGACTGAAGACAATTCTGTAGGGCATTTTTTTGATTAATGACTCATATGGAAGGGCCCAGGCCATTGTGGGTGATTTCATTCCTGGTCTGGTAACCCTGGGTGCCGTAAGAAATCAGAATGAACAAGCCCTGAGGAGCAAGCCAGTAAGCAGCACACTACCATGGCCCCTGTGTCAGCCCCTGCCTCGAGAACATGGAATAAGTACTTTCTTCCCCATGTGTTTTTGTGGACATGTTGTTTCCTCAAAGCAGTTGGGAGCATACTAGGCTAACTTATCCTCAATAAAAAGGTTGAATTGGCAATAATAAAAAGCAGAATCCCAGTTACTTTTCTGGTCAATTTACCCAACATTTAAAGAAACAATACCAATTGCTCATAAACTGCTCAAAATATTAAAAAGAAAGATGCCAAGGAACATTTAAAGATGTCTTTATGAATTCCAAGGGGCCAGAAATCTTACACACAGCTACTGAGTTGGAAAATTAGGCAGCTGCTTTGGAATAGAGCCTAGTAGCTCTTCAATACATGAACCAGAGAGAAATATCTAACAGTATTGAAAAAGAGAAGAGAAGAGTAGTTATCTTTGTACAGAGTGGAAGCAACTGTTAGCATCTCACCACAATTTTTGAGAATTTTCTACAGACTTTTCATGGGAGAGATAATTTATAAAATAAGATTAGGACAGAAGTTAATACAATATTTGACAATTTGCCTTATTCCCCTTCCATTGATTATGCTATGATAATTTTCTATAATCCAATATTTCTTTTAAAATGTTTTTTCCTATCTGTTGAAAAACACTATTGAATGTCACAGAAATTTATTTAAACATTCTTTTCAAGTTGCACATCAAATTTTCATTATTTTTTCTAATTTGGATTAACATATTTTGTGCTGTAGGTAAAATTTGTACTTAATGATTAAATATTAATCATTGAATTAAACATAACATTTTTTCTATGTCTCTCTCTGTGTGTGTGCATATGTGCACACATGCATGCATGTGTATGTGTCAATGTATTTCATGTATTCCAGGCTGATCTCAACCTTGCTTTGTGCTTGTGGAGTTTCTTTAACTTCTAATCTCTCCATCTTTGTCTCCTAAGTATGAGAATTATAGTTATGCACCACCATGCTATACATGTGCCCTTCATTTTTTCTTAAACTAGATTCCTAGTGATGGCAGAGAAGGATTAAAAGGGCTGACATTTTAAGGTCCTCTATTCACATCCCAATTACTGTATAAGAAGTTTATATTGATTTATTACCCCTCCCACTTCTTAGTTAACAATAGGCACATGATCAAGAAAAGCGGATTCACTAAGGTTATAAGGGAAGATGGCATCTTGTCAGAGACTGAATAAAAAGTAGCATAGCCAGACTGCTGCCAGCCCCAAATCATGCATGCTCAGAAGATATCCTTGGGACTCTGTGTGTATCAACTACAGTGGGGGCGATTCAGTTCAGCATTGCTACCAATCCCTTGGGGAGATCTCTACTTAGGAACCACCACTTGGGTAAAATTAAATCCTTGGCTACACAACAGAAAACCATTTTCAGAAAAATTCAAAAAGCATAGAGGAAAAAAGTAGGTATAGCTAAGATAGAGACAACATAGAGAGAGACACTGTGCTTAGGTGTCCTTACAATAGATGCTTAATTATTTGTCACATGGCTTAATGGATGTAATTCATAGTTGGGTATAGTGGTATATGCCTTTAATCCCAGAAGTTTGAGGCATCAGTATCTGGTGGCAGCTACATGGCTTCTCCTCTGACTCTGTCTACTCTTTCTATATATTAATTCATTAACCAATAAAAGCAACTGTATATTGAGGGACTTCCCATACCACAAAGGCAGGCAGACACTAGTCTACATAGTGAGGTCCAGACCAGCAATGAGCTACAGAAGTCCTTGTCTTAAAAAATAAGAAATAAAATCAAATAATATAATTTATAAAACTTAAAAATTTAGTACAAATTGAAAGTAGAAATATATGAATTCAAAAATTTAAATGTTGAAGGAAATTCCTTCTAGCTCATAGAGGTTGAATAAAAAGTTCCTAATGTGTCCTTGTTGCTTGCATTTTGAAAAGAGGAGTGTCCTTCTACTCAGCCCCCACTTAAAAACTCTCACTACATTTAGTTTCTCCCTACAGCTTCCTATAAGATGGTTGCTGATGAAGCCTGTTGACCACAGGTTAATTTTATTTAATCAAAAAATGTAAAACATGTTTGCATCATTAAAAAGGCAACAAAAATTTAGCACACCGTTACACAGTGAATATAATATTCCACAACAGCAGACCACTGTTGGAGGTCAGACCTTGCTCCATATGGTTGGATGATCTGTAAATAGAGACTCTACCTCCCAGACCTGAATAATCACACAGAACTATATTAATTACAACACTATTTTCCAACTGCTCAGGCATATTGCTATATAGTTCTTACATCTTAAATTAGCCCATTTCTGTTATTTTATATTTTACTACAAGGATCATGACTCTTGGGTGGCTACATGGCATCTGTATGACTCTGCCTTCTTTCTGCCTCCATTCAATTTTGTTTTCCAAACTAGCTATATACTGCCCTGCCATAAGCCAAAGAAGATACTTTATTAAACAGTGGTAATAAAGCATATTCCTACCATACAGAAGGGAATCTTAAATCAATGATGCCTAACACTGTGGCTTGTGAGCATGGGGAGTGCATATGCTCATGTCTCTGAAGCTCCACCTGCTCATAAGCTCTCAGAAAGGGACCCAAGGGAGGTTGGGCAGCCACCCAGGATAGATGTGGATAGCATAATGATAACATGATGACAGGTAGAGCAAGCCCCCTCAGATGAATCAGGAATATTGAAAGATGCAGTTGTTGTTGGGTAGGGTTACAGAGGAACCCCAGTTTAATTTTGGTCAGGGTGTTTGGTGTTCTCTTACCAGACAGGTCTGGGTTCTTGTGATTTTTGACAGACCTAACTTCACCCTCTGCTGACATCTCCCAGAGGCCTAAGTCTTGCCTAAACTGTAAGAAATTCATCCAGTTCTCTTCATACTTGGGGAGAACACTATCTACCATGAATGTCTCTACATAATCATGTTCATAAATGTACTACATAAAGGTATACAAGGTCTGGAATTGAGCCAGACTAGATATTAGAAGAGTAGGATTTTTGTTCTCTGATCTTGGTATAATATTACAAAGCAAGGGGTAGAACAGAGACAGCAAACTCCATTGGAACAGGTACAGGGGGAGTAACTGAAGAGTGAGTGAGCCAGAGACCAATGAGGATCCAGACATAAATCTGGGACCTTCAAGAGAATAGACCTAAGCCAGGACCCCTGTTTGTCTGGGTGTGAGACTAGGAACTCTGAAAAAATAGGTCTGAGCCAGGATCTCTGCCAATCTGGGAATGAATCTGGCACCTCTGAGGGAGTAAGCAGAACCAGAGACCTCTGCAGAGCCAAGTGTGAGTCTTGAACCTCAGAGGGAAAAACACTGTTCCAGGACCTCTGTTGGTCTGGTCATTGGTCTGGGACATCAAAGGGAATAAAAAGGAAACTGAAACCTCTGTGGGTTCAAGTGTGAATCAGAACTCTGACGGAGTAAGCCTGAGCCATGTCTTCTGTGGTTCTGGGCATACCTGAACCTGGGAACTCTGAAGCAATAGACCAAAGCCAAAGACCTTTGCAAGACCAACTCCAAGCCAGGGACTTCTGCAGGAGGGAATCCAGATCAAGATTTACAGAAACAGATCAAAGCTGGTAACCTAGGCCAAAGTAATCCTGAGAAAGCAAACTCCAAGGGAGCAGAGCAAACCCAAGGAGTGTTGAGCTATCTCCAGGAACACAGGGTAACCAATGGGGCAACTAGAACTATGGTACTGACAGTACCACAAAACAAACATCTGAGTTTTGGATTCATGGACACCTAGAAAATTAATCAACAGAATCTCAGACAGCCGCAACATGCACCTACTAGAGTAATAAAATAGTACAAAAAGTAAAAACACATGCAACAGCACAATGAGCAACAAAACACCAGAAAATCCTAAAGAACCTTCAACAGCAAGACTTCAACAACCAAATATAGATGAGGCAGAAGAAAGTGACCTAAAAAGTAAATTCAAGAGTTAGAAACTCATAAAGAGGAAATGAGAAATTCCATCAAAGAATTGGAGGGAAAGGCAAACAAAAAATTGGAAGACATCATCAAATCCCTTAAAGAAATCCAGGAAAAAGCAATCAAACATATGAAAGAAACTATTCAAGACTTGAAAACTGAAATAGAGACAATAAAAAACCACAATCTGAAGGGATTATAGAAAAAGAAATAATGAGAAAATGATCAGGAACCACAAACACAATCATGAACACCAGTATATAAGACATGGAAGAGAGAATCTCAAGCATTAAAGATACAACACCGGAAATAAACTCATCAGTTAAAGAAAATACTAAATGTAACAAAAGCTTAACCCAAAATATCCAGGAAATATGGGACACCATGAAAAGGCCAAAGCAAAGGAAAATAGATATAGGAAAAGGAGAAGAAGCTCAACTCAAAAGCACAGAAAATATATTTAACAAAATCATAGAAGAAAACTTTCCCAACCTAAAGAAATATATACCTATGAAGATAAAAGAAGTTTACAGAACACCAAAGAGACTGGATCCATAAAAAGTCCTCTCGACACATAATAATCAAAACACTAAACATACAGAGTAAAAAAGAATATTAAGAGCTGCAAAGGAAAATGGCCAAGTACCATATAAAGGTAGACCTATCAGAATTATACCTGACTCCTCACTGTAGACAATGAAAGCCAGAAGGTCATGATCAAGCATTATGCAGACTTTAATAGACCATGAATGCCAGCCCAGACTACTATACCCAACAAAACTTTCAGTTACCATAGAAAGAAAAAAAAGACATTCCATGAGAAAACTAGATTTAACCAGTACCTAGCCACAAACTCAGCCCTATACAAAATACTAAAAGGAAAACACCAACTGAAGAAACCCGGCTTAACCAACAAAAACACAGACAATTGATGATCGCATAGCAGCAAATTCCAAAGAAGCGAAAAGCACAAGTTAACATCACCAACAATGAATACTAAATTAACAGGAGATAGCAATCACTGGTCATTAATATACCTTAATGTAAATGGACTCAACTCAACTATAAAAAGACACAGGCTAACAGATTGCATATGAATACACAATCCATCCTTCTTCTGCATACAAAAAAGAAAACACATCTCAACCTCAAAGACAGACATTGTCTCAGAGTAAAGGGATAGGAAAAAGGATTCCAATTAAATGGACCTAAGAAACACCAGGTGTAGCTATCCTATTATGTAACAAAATAGAATTCAAGCTAAAATCAATCAAAAGAGACAAATAAGGTCATTTCATATTAGTCACAGGAAAAATCCATCAAGCGAAATATCATTACTGAACATCTATGCCCCAAATGCAAGGGCACCCTGATATGTAAAAGAAACACTTCTAAAGCTTAAAACATACATTAAACTCCATACACTAATAGTGAAAAACTTCAATATTCCCCTCTCACCACTGGCCAGGTCAATCAGACAAAAAATGAACAGAGAAATAAGAGAACTAACAGATATTATGACTCAAATGGACTTAACATATATCTATATAATATTCCATTCAAAAGAAAATAAAATACTTTCTTCTCAGCACCTGATGGGACCTACACAAATACTGACCACATACTAAGTAACAAACCAAACCTCAACAAATACAAAAACATTGGAATACCACAATGTACTTTCTCAGATCATCATGGTTTAAACTAGAAGTAAACAGCAATGGTAATTTCAGATAACCGACATACACAGGGAAATTAAGCAATGTTAACCTGAATCATAAATGGGTCAATTAAAACTTCCTAAACATACCCAAATTTACGGGAGATAATGAAAGCAGTGTTAAGAGAAAAGTTCATAGAACTAAATGCATACATAAAGAAGCTGGAAAAATCCCACACTAATGAATTAACAGAAAATTTAAAATTTTGGACCAAAAAGAAGCAAACTCACCTAAGAGATCTAGATGGCAGGACATAATCAAATTAAGAGCTGAAATCAACAAAATAGAAACAAAGAAAAAATACAAAGAATCAATGAAACAAAGAGTAGGTTCATCTTGAAAACAACAAAATAGACAAACCTTTATCCAAATTAACCAAAAGGCAAAGGGAGAATATCCAAATTAACAAAATCAGAAATGAAAAGGGGGACATAGCAACAGACACGGAGGAAATACAGAGAATCATCAGGTCATATTTGGAAAACTTGTACTCCACAAAATTGGAAAACTTAAAGGAAATGGACAACTTTCTGGATAAATATCATTTACCAAAATTAAATCCAGACCAGATAAGCAAATTAAACACAGCTATAACTGGTTAATAAATAGACACAGTCAAATAAAGTCTCTATCAAAAAAAAAAAAAAGCCCAGGACCAGAGGGTTTCACCTCAGAATTCTACAAGTCTTTCATAGAAGAACTAATACCAATTTTCCTCACATTATTCCACACAATAGAAACAAAAGGAAAATCGCCAAACTCTTTTTATGAGGCTACAATTACACTGATACTCCAACCACAAAAAGACATTATTAAGAAAGTGAATTACAGACCAATCTCACTCGTGACCATTGATGCAAAATACTAAATAAAATACTGGCAAATCAAAAAATCAAATCCAAGAACACATCAGAACCATCATCCAGTGTTATCAAGTTGTCATCATACCAGAGATGCAAGGCTGGGTCAACATATGAAAATCTGTCAAAATAATCCACCATATAAACAAACTGAAAGAATAAAAACCACATGATCATCTCATTAGATGTTGAAAAAGCTTTAGACAAAATACAACATCTCTTAAAGATAAAGATTTTGGAGAGAACAGGGATACAAGGAATATGCTAAACATAATGAAGGCAATATACAGCAAGACAACAGCCAACAACACACTATAATGGAGAGAATCTCTCAGCAATACCACAGAAATCAAGAACAAGAAAAGATTGTCCACTCTCTCCATATCTAGTCAACATTTTCTTGAGGTCCTAGTCAGAGCAAAAAGATACGAAAGGGAGATCAAGGGGATACAATTTGGAAAAGAAGTCAAACTCTCACTGTTTGTTGATGACATGATAGTTTACATGAGCAGTCCCAAAAATTATACCAAGGAACTTCTACAACTCATAAAGACTTTCATTCAGTAATGTAGCAGGATACAAGATCAACTAAAAAGATAATCAGTATCCCTATTATACACAGACAATAAAAGGTCTGGGAAAGAAATCAGAGAAATAACACCCTTCAAAATAATCACAAGTAGCATAAAATATCTCAGAATAACTCTAATCAAACAAGTGGAAGACTTGTATGACAGGAACTTTGAGTCCTTGAAGAAAGAAATTGAAGAAGACACCAGAAAGTCAATTTTCTATACTCTTGGGTAGGCAAAATTAACATAGTAAAAATGGCAATCTTACCAAAAGCAATCTACAGATTCAATGTGATGCCCATCAAAGTCTCAACAAAATTCTTCACAGACCTCAAAACAATGGTACTCAATATCATATGGAAAAGCAAAAATCCCAGGATAGCCAAAATAATCCTGTACAATAAAACAACTTCTGGAGGAATCACAATCCCTGACTTCAAACTTTACTACAGAGCTACAGAACTAAAAACTGTCTGGCATTGGCATAAGGACAGGAAGGCCAATGGAACTGAATTGAAGACCCAGATATTAATCCACACATCTTCAAACACCTGATTTTTGACAAAGAAACAAAAAAATATCAAATGGAAAAAAAGGCATATTTTGTTGTAATAAGAGCGGCAGGCTACGTTCCTGGCATCCGGCCACCCACACAGCTAGCTTTACCCAAAATAATTACATGGAAGCTGTATTCTTTTAAACACTGCTTGACCCAATAGTTTTAACCTCTTAATGGCTACCTCTTACATATTGATCTAACCCATTTCTAATATTCTGTGTTGCACCACGAGCTGGCTTAGCAGGAAAGATCTTAACCTGCGTCTGTCTGGAGTGGGAGAATCATGGCGACTGACTGACTCAGCTTCTTTCTCCCAGCATACTGTTCTGTCTACTCTGCCTACCTAATTTTCTGTCCTATCAGGCCAAGGCAGTTTCTTTATTTAACCAATGAAATCAACACAAAACAGAAGACTCCCACATCATTTCCCCTTTTTCTGTTTAAACAAAAAATAAAGGCTTTCACTTTAACATAGTAAGATTATATATAATAAAACAGTTATCAAGCAAGAATTACAGTTACAATATTTATAACTACTTTATCTTTTATCATAACTAAGGAAAACTATAACTATATCCATTCTTCAATCCATCAAAGTCTCCAGAAGGATATAATATTATCTAAGCAAACAAGAAGTTCAAAACTCGCCGGGCGGTGGTGGCGCACGCCTTTAATCCCAGCACTTGGGAGGCAGAGGCAGGCGGATCTCTGTGAGTTCGAGGCCAGCCTGGTCTACAAGAGCTAGTTCCAGGACAGGCTCCAAAACCACAGAGAAACCCTGTCTCGAAAAACCAAAAAAAAAAAAAAAAAAAAAAAAGAAGTTCAAAACTCTAGAAATTACAGAGACATCTCGCTACTTGGACAGTCACCCAAAGTTCCTCTGTACCGTTGGGGCATCCATCTTCGGCCTACAGGCCCATAGTTTCGAGCAGACATTTTCATGAAGCAGGAAAATTCCAAAGACATTTCAGTCACTTTCTGCTGTGTCCTGCAGAATGTCTCGTAGACTCTTTCATGAATCAGGAACCCTGAACGACAATCTCACCTTAGGCAAGTTCAGCAGTCCTCTCTGTGGGTTCTTGGTGTCCAGTTTATGCAACAGTCCAGGCAAGAGCAGTTTCTTGCCCAAGTGGCTATCAAACTCCATAAGGAGTCGCTTCGATGCCCATCTTCCTCTTGAAGTAGACTGGTGCTGCCAGGAGCAGACATGTCTTATTGTCATGAAAAGCCCTAAATTATTAAAACATTTAAAATGCCATATTCTGGGCCGGGCGGTGGTGGCGCACGCCTTTAATCCCAGCACTCGGGAGGCAGAGGCAGGAGGATCTCTGTGAGTTCGAGACCAGCCTGGTCTACAAGAGCTAGTTCCAGGACAGGCTCCAAAACCACAGAGAAACCCTGTCTCAAAAAACCAAAAAAAAGCCATATTCTGTAGTTTTTGAAAGATATGAAGAATGCCTATCTAACTGAAATATATCTATATATCTAGAAAATCTAACTAACATGACTACAAGCTTTACTATTATTGAAGATTATCCTTTAGCATCCTACATTTCCTAATTATACATTACATTTTTAAATGAACTACACAATCACAATACCTTAATCAATATTAGAAATACATATACATACAACAAAATTGACCTTAAAATCCATACCAATGCAAATTATTCATATCTATATCATATCCTCCTTTCAATGTAAAAGAACATTTATAAACAATATTTGGGAACATGGGCACAGTTTTTTTCTCTCCAAACTGCTTCCTGTTGAATGGGGGCGCTGTTATTTCAGTCTTTCTTGGTAAAACCTGTGTGCTAGATTCATCTCAGTCAGCAGTTGAGTGAAGTAATTTTTTGAGGGTGTTCACAGCAACCTTTCTGGAGGGCATGGTTTATCATACCATATTGGGATAGAAGCAATCCACAGAGTCTCATCCTTTGTAAAAACAAAAGAGGACCCTCTTCAAAGCATCATATCCTTAGACCCATATTCTGAAATCATAATATCCTTATGATATCCATTCTTGGCAGCCCATATAGTGAAATGTCTCTCTGTATTTAGCTCCTTTACAGTCAAACATTTTAAAGAAACCACAATAATACAAAGAATCCAGACTCTCTGTGAATTTTCCATTTTTACATGGCTTATTTTTACTCTATCAGTTTACTTTATTCTGTCTCTTTAAAAACTTTACTTTTTTAACTTTATTCTCTTCATTTTTTTTCTTCTCTCTCTCAAGCCTACATACACTCATCCAGCACTGTAATTCATTTGGTGGTCTTTTATGTCTGAAATCTGTTTTATTGTGAATCTGTAACTTTTTTACTATCCAGGAGCACTTGTTTTGTGCCTTTAAATCACTAAGTGCTTAAGAATCTAAGCTGTGACATTCCTAGGTCAAAAACAGGTACTGCCTGCTTGCCCCACCTGGTCCAACATGGCACAGCCGCTTGTGACTCTGACCCTTGCACATTGCATCAGTAGCGTGGAGGAACTGCTTTTGCCTCTGAGCCGTAGCATGCAATGACTTCCTTTTAGGCACACAGCGAGTCTAGTTGCCATCAAACAAATCATACCAATTTACACCAAATGCTCCATTCAAAGTCTCTGTCTCCTGCAGAAGCCAGAGAGAGATTGCAATGGCGGCAGAGCCCAGAAAGCCGGCATTTTAAAACAGCCAGTTTTTTTCCTGCTACTGAGTCAGGACAATTTCTTTGCAGCACACAACCCAAAAACAGCAAAAAGCTGTCCTAAATTCTCTATCTGCTTTTAAGCCCTCTCAGGTTTTACGTGGAGTTCATTACCACACTGGGTGCCACTCTGTTTCCCCATAGGAGCTGCGGGCTGCTTTCCTGGCACCCAGCTGCCAGCACGGCTAGCTTTACCTGAAATAATTACACGGAAGCTGTATTCTTTTAAACACGGCTTTTCCCATTAATTTTAACCCCTTATTTAGCTCTTACATATTGATCTAACCCATTTCTAATATTCAGTGTTGCACCACGAGCTGGCTTAGCAGGAAAGATCTTAACCTGCGTATGTCTGGAGTGGGAGAATCATAGCGACTGACTGACTCAGCTTCTTTCTCCCAGCATTCTGTTCTGTCTACTCCGCCTACCTAATTTTCTGTCCTACCAGGGCCAAGGCAGTTTCTTTATTTAACCAATGAAATCAACACAAAACAGAAGACTCCCACATCATGTTTCACAAATGGTGCTAGCATAATTGGATATCAACATGTAGAAGAAGGAAAATAGACCCGTATCTATCACCACACACAAAACTCGAGTCCAAAATGAATCAAAGACCTCAACGTAAAGCCAGCCATACTGAACCTTACAGAAGAGAAAGTGGGAAGTACACTTGAAAGCAATGGCGCAGGAGACCAGTTCTTAAATATAACCCCAGCAGCACAGACACTGAGAGAAACAATTAATATATTGGACCTCTTGAAATTGAAAAGCTTCTGTAAATAAAAGGACATGGTCAATAAGACAAATTGACAGCCTGAAGAATGGGAAAATATCTTCACTAATCCCACATCATACAGAGGTCTGGTCTCCAGGATACACAAAGAACTCAAGAAATTGTTAATCAAAAGAAAAAAATAATCCAATTTAAAAACTGAGCATAGAACTAAACAGAGAACTCTCAGTAGAGGAATCTAAAATGACTGAAAGACACTTAAGGAAATGTTCAACATCCTTAGTCATCAGAAAAATGCAAATCAAAACAACTCTGAGATTCGATCTTACACCAGTAAAATGGCCAAGAACAAAAACACTGATGACAACTTATGATGGAGAAGTTATGGGATAAAGCCAACATTCCTGCATTGCCGGTGGGAATGCAAGATAGTACAGCCCCTTTGGATGTCAGTATATTGGTTTCTCAAAAAATTAAAAACAACCTTTCTCAAGACCAGGTAATACCACTTTTGCCTATATAACCAAAAGATGCTCAAACATGCACAAGGACACATGCTCAACTATGTTCATAGCAGCATTGTTGGTCATAGCCAGAACCTGGAAAGAACCTAAATGCTCCTTGATCAATGAATGGATAAGAAAAATGGGGTACATTTCCATAATGAAGTACTACAGAGCAGAAAAATAATAATGATACCTTAAATTTGGGAGGAAAATGGATAGAGCTGGAAAACATTATTTTGTGTGAGGTAACCCAGACAAAGAAAGACAATTATCACATGTACTCACTCACAGGTAGTTGTTCAACATAAACTCAAGAAAACTACCCTACAAACCACAATCCCAAAGAAATTACCCAACAATGAGGACACTAAAAGAGACTTACACAGATCTAATCTGCAGGCAAAGTACAGAAAGACAGAATCTCCTGACTAAATTAAGATCAAGGTCCCATTGTGAACCTTGTGGGAAGGCTAAAGGGGGTAGGGAAGAGGCAGGGAGGAGAGCAGAGAGAAATGTAGAATTCAATAAAAATCAATAAAAATACATTTTTTAAAATGTCATCTGGCCCTAAACAATATTAGAAACCAAGGATACAGGAGGGAGATAATGAGAGGTGAAAATGGCTTTGAGCCTAAATGGAAAGAAAGTTCAAGTGTTCTTGAATGAG
The DNA here is from genome assembly GCF_950005125.1 of Chionomys nivalis. NCBI lineage: Eukaryota > Metazoa > Chordata > Mammalia > Rodentia > Cricetidae > Chionomys > Chionomys nivalis. Next base: position 15,740,039 of record NC_080111.1, on the reverse strand, counting down.
TGCTGATAATAACTGCCTCACAAGAAGAACACAAGAGTTTGTGGAGCAGGGAGTTTAGGGAAGATCAAAACACATATTTGTCAATTGTGGTGTGACTGAAGGCTGGGAGAAGGCTAGGAACTAAGTAGGCAGGCAGGCAGGCAGCTGTGAGGTCCTACTGATGAACATCTTTTTGAGAGCAGTGAGGAGCCATTTGTGACTTTCAGTCAGGAAATGATGCACTCTTAAATAGTACTTAAAATGGTACTCCCAGGGCCCCACTGAGGACACATTAAGAAAGGAAATACTAATGTCTAGTATCTATTTATTTTCTTGGTACTGATCACACTATGTAGCACAGGATGGCATTAATTTAACCATCAATCTGCTTTAGCCCCACAAATGCTGGTGTTATACTTGTGAATGAAGGAATCTAGCGAAGGCTGCAGTCTTGAGATTAGATCACATTAAAATGCTGGGCACTAGCTCAGACAAGTTCAGGACAGGAGAAAACTGGAGAGTCAGATTGACAGATTTAGTGAGACTTAGACTGTGTCTCTACAGTGGAGGTCCCCATAGTTCTATAACCTGACCTGCATTGGTATTGGCATTTGATGACATAGACAGAAAGTCAAGATCCCTAACTTTGCAGATCACTGCCTGCTTCGTGGGTGTGAAGTCCACAATGCAGAGGACTGTAAAGACCATGTTAGAGATATAGCCCTTTGCGTTCATCGGTTTCATGTACATGAAACATGATGATACTATAGAAAATTAGGACCACAGCAAGGTGCTCCAAGCAGGTGGAAAAGCATTTGCAGGGCCTGCTGGCTGAGAGCACCTTTAGGAAGGTGACCAGGATTGGCATGTCGGAAAGGCAAATGAGGAACTTGAGTAGAGGTAGCAGAAGGATGGCATCCACAGGACAAAGTCATTACTAACTGATGTGTCACCACAGGCCATTTCAGCACACTCAGGACCTTGCAGGTGAACTTTCTGAATACTTGGTGGCCATACAGTGACAGTCTGATGACAATGACTGTTTCTGTCAACAACCTGAAGAGGTAGAGTAATCAGAAGGCTCTTGGAGGCATCAATAAAAACCTATGGCTCATGTGCACAGGTACCTGAGCTGCTGACAAATAGCAAGGTAATGATCACAGACCGTGATGATAAGCAACAGGCATTCTGTGGAGCCTGTGGAATGTCTCAGATGCATCTGGATGTTACAGCCATTAGAGAAAAATGATCTTCTAGGATGAGAGTAGGTGGAACAGCATCAGAGGCACAAAAGTAGATATATAGCAGATTTTCTAAGTGGAAATATTACTCAGAAATTGTATGTGGGTGTGTGTAGGCAGGCATCCAACATGCACACAGCCACTAAGGCAGTGTTCCGAGGAGGGTCACCAGGTACATAACTGAGCACAGAGGAAAGAATAGGTCTTCCAGGGATGAGTAGTCAGAAAATTCCTTCAAGATAAATGCAGAGACTTTTGTCCTGATTCTGGGCTACATAATGCAGAGTTATGCCTGGATACACAGTAGAATGGAAGGACAGAGGATGCAGTGTATTGAGAACACAAAAATGTTTAAGGTCTTTTCCAACATGGATACACATTCTGTGACTTGGGGACAGTCTCCTATTCCTCTATAGGTTACATCACATCCATGTGAATAGTGAGGATAATATCCCTAAGAGGGTATTTATGGAAGTATGAATAGGCAGAATCACAGAGAGCCACAGCTGAATGAGAAATATAGGTCTTTACTGTAGGACTTCTTAAAACGTTTAAATGGATAATGTTTATTGGAAGCTCTCCAAATGCAATGTAGACTATGCACTTCCAAAGTTATCTGAACTTATGTCCACTTCACCTCCTATCCTATCACAGAGAAGCAACCTGCAAACAGCATTTGAGAGCTGGTAGCCTGGATCAGAGGTGCTAAAACTTACACACATACTGGAATTATTTGGAAGACTGGCAAAACACAGTGTGTTTTCCTTCCAGAGTTTCTGGCTTAGGGCAGATGTGTGCTGTTGCTGCACTGATGACACTGGGATGAATGGCTCTAAAGGTCCTACTGACTTTGCTGTGGCCTCTAAGCCATGGCTTACACTGTTCTCACTATCTGGAATATTTTCCTTTTTTCCCTCACCTGTAGTAGCTGATCTGTCTCTTCTGGTTCTGTTTGTCACACTGTATGCTTTGTGTCTCAGGAAGGGGGCAGATACTGACCTGTAAACCAGGAGGAAGCACACCCCCAGAGAGACAATCTGTTAGGTGCTTTGTATAGGCTACAGCTTTAGAAGATGTCTTTTTGTCTTTACATCTCTACTTCAGAATCAGAAATGATTTTAGAATTAGACAATGTTTATGCTTCTCTAAATCCAAGCATAAAGTTAAAAGAAAAATTCAAAACTCTGTCTCACGTCAACAGCCTTCAGGTATGGGACAGAAAGAAGATCAATTTTAAAGGAACATTTTACTTTCTTTCATGCTCATTTTGTCAATATCTTTTATCTTTCACTGAAAATATGTCTACATGAATAATGCTTACATTTTCAACAAAGAATAGCTTCCAAGAAGAAGACATTAGGGCCCCACAATGTCTCTACCTGGTTGATATGATGGCATGATGCTGATAGCACTATGAGACTGATTTATGGGTACAAGCTGCAGATATCCTGCACCTTCTTACAATGTTCTGGCCAGAATTCCAAATAAGAACTTCAAAAGAACCCTATCGAATACTCAGAAAACTTTTGCAATTATCCATAACAGCAATCTTGAAATTTAACCATCATTTTTACCTTTATAATATCCCATAGAAAAAACATCGCTCGCATGACATCTGGAAGCAATTCTAGAAAATGCCATTCTCTCTCCCAACAAAGTTTGTCTTCACAGTCAGAGACAACATTTAAGAGCTGATTATTACTCATATAGAGTTGGGTGAAATTATGGACACCCAGAGATCTCAAAAAGAGGGAAAATGGAATTGGATAATAGGTAGATTACTTACTCACACTATTAATAACAGTTTGCAATAGAAGGAATACTTGTGAACTATTATTTATGGATTTACATTGGTATAGACTTTTGTATATTGACACAAATTTAAATTATATTTATTATACCATCCTCTTATGATCTAGTTAAGCCATTTCTACTACAACATGGACTCCTTAGGATAGAATGCTTATCAAACCATTAGGATGTATTCCTTCCTTAATATTGATTATGCTTATTGTAATTCTAACTTTACATTTGACATCTGTTTCTTGTGGACATAGTTTTGTATAGGGTTTAGAGTTTCTTATTAAGATAAATGGGTAGGTGCTGTTAGAGCTCCTTCAGTCAATAGCTTTAAGATATCAATCCACTTGGGCATGGTCTCTTACATTATAAATGAATCTGTAAATTGTGTGGTTGCTTTCTTAAATCCAGCTGTTGATTCTGGATGCTAACTATATTGTATATAAGATCCACTGCTCTGTAGGTGCTCATCTGACCTATAAAAGCCCAAGATATTCTTACACTCTAACTTGGTGTTTTCAAAAGTCAAAGATTCAATTAGTACTGACAGAGTTCAGGGTTTGTCACTCTGACTTGTACAGCCTTCAAAATTCATCATTAAAACATGAACTCAGGCCGGGCGATGGTGGCACAAGCCTTTAATCCCAGCACTAGGGAGGCAGAGGCAGGCAGATCTCTGTGAGTTTGAGACCAGCCTCGTCTACAAGAGCTAGTTCCAGGACAGGCACAAAAACCACAGAGAAACCCTGTCTCGAAAAACAAAACAAAAAACAAACAAAAAAAACCATGAACTCAGTGTTACATGATGAACTTTGAATGAATGCAGCTATATTAAGTAAAATCAAGCACTTCTGTCTCATGTGTTTGTATGTGTGATTATAGGCTTGGGAAGATTGGGTGATATGGTACAAATCTTTAATTTTCTTTTGGAAAATGTGTAGATTGTTTTTAATTAAATATCATAAATCAATCTGCCTTAGCAAGAGGAAGTATTTCATTCAGCTACAAAATTAAGCAAAGTTCCATATCTCAGCTAATAATTTTATACTATCACTTTGTATAATGCACCCATGAACAGCTGTGTATCAAGGATTTTTTAATTGTTTTTTATTCAACTATATATTTATGCACTACTCACCCTTCGCCCCCCCTCCCCTTCTCCCATGATTCACATGTTCCAAATTTACTAAGATCTTGTCTTTCTCTATGTCCTATATAGAATAGATTTATGTATGTCTCTGTTTGTTTCCTCTTTGTTGTATATGTTCTGGGCATTGTGAATTGTAGGCTGACTGTCCTCTGTTTTATATCTAAAAGCCACCTAGGAGTGAGTACATATTTTTTCTTTCTGGTTCTGGGTTAACTCACTCTTTTATGATATTTTCTAGATCATAAATTTGCACCTAAATTTCAAGATGCAATTGTTTTTATCCACTGTGTAGTACTCCATTGTGTAAATATACCACAATTTCTTTGTCCATTCTTCAGTGGAGGGGTTGTTTTTAGGTTCTGGCTCTGACAAATAATGTTGCTGTGAACAGAGTTGAGCTTTTGTCCTTGTGGTATGATTGAGAATCCATTCAGTACATATCCAAAGGGCATGGCTGGGTTTTAGGATAAGTTGTTTCCTAATTTTCTTTCATTCTTTTTTTTTTTAATTTTTGGTTTTCCAAGACACGGTTTCTCTTTAGCTTTGGAGCCTGTCCTGGAACTAGCTCTTGTAGACCAGGTTGGCCTTGAAGTCACAGAGATCTATCTCTGCCTCCCAAGTGCAGGGATTAAAGACATGCCTCACAACCAGGCAGGTGGCTTTCTAATTTTCTACGGAATAACCATATTGATATCCAAAGTAGCTGACTCAGTTTGTAACCCCATCAGCAATGGAGGAGTGTTCCCTTAACTCTACATCCTCTCCAGCTTAAATTGTCATCAGTGTTTTGATCTTGTCTATTGTTACAGATGTAAGAGGGCATCTCAGATTTGTTTTAATTTTTATTTCTCTAATGACTAAGGAGTTTGGAAATTTCCTTAAATGTCTCTCAGTCATTTTAGATTCATATGTTTAAAGTTTTTTACTTAGTTCTGTAGTCCATTTTTATTGGATTATTTGTTCTTTTGATGATCAATTCTTTAAGTTCTTTGTAAGTGAGGGTAGGTAAATATCTTTTCCCATACAGGCTGCCTTTTTTTTTTTTTTTGGTTTTTCGAGACAGGGTTTCTCTGTAGCTTTGGAGCCTGTCCAGGAACTAGCTCTTGTAGACCAGCCTGGTCTCGAACTCACAGAGATCCACCTGCCTCTGCCTCCTGAGTGCTGGGATTAAAGGCGTGCGCCACCACCGCCCGGCTACAGGCTGCCTTTTTTGTATTGTTGATAATGTCCATTGTTTTACAGAAACTTCTGCTTCAGGAAATCTCATTTATTATTTTTCTCAGTGTCAGTAATACCTGGGGTTATAATTTGAAAGTGGTCCTCTTTACCAATGTGTTCAAGTGTAATTCCAATATTCTGTTTTATGTAGTTCAGTGTGTTTGTGTTTATGTTGTAGTCTTTGATCCATTGGGACTTGAGATTTGTTGATGATGATAGATGTGGATCTACTTTCATTCTTCCCCACATTGATATTCAGTTAAGCCAGCACCATTTGTTAAATATGTTTTCTCCATTTTATATTATTTGGTGCTTTGTCAAAAATCAGGTGTAGCAGGCAAGTGGATTGATATCTGGGTCTTAGAATCAGTTCCATTAGTCCTCCTATCTGATTTTGTGCCAACACCAGGCTCTCTTCAGTACTGTAGCTCTGTAGTTGACTAAAGAAGTCAGGGAAGGTGATGCCTCCAGAAATTATTTTTTATATAGGATTGTTTTGGTTGTCCTGCATTTTTTGGCTTTTCTATATGAAGTTGAGTGTTTTTATTTTGAGATCTGTGAAGAATTTCTCTGATATTTACATGGAAATGGTATTGAGCCTGTAGATTGCTTTTGGAAAGGTTTTCACTTTTACTATGTTGATTACTACCTAACGAGGGCAAGGGACATCTTCCCATTATCTGGTTTCTTCTTCAAAGATTCCTCACATCCAAAAGATTATGATAATATGCACAAGCTTTCTCAGATGACTACACACAAAGTCTTACTTATAAATGAAGCATAAAACTTTATAAAACTGAATTCATTTACAGAGTTTCAATACAGTATGATTTCTTTTTCATGTTTTTGAAAAATACACAAATTAACTTCAGGGTTTCTCTACAAAAGGGCTCGTATTATGTATTTGGAGATGATTGTGAAAAAGAATTTATCAGATTCCATTCACGGATATCTCTAGAGTATGTTACATTTTAAGCCTTTTAATTGTACAAAGGTCTGCAAAGGCCTTATCACAGTGATATCATTCATAGGGTTTCTCTCCAGTATGTGTCCTTCTATGCATTCGAAGAGTACTATGTTGTGCAAAGGCCTTACCACACTGATTACATTCATAGTGTTTCTCTCCAGTATGTGTTCTTTTATGCCTTTGAAGATCACTGTGATGTGCAAAGGCCTTACAACATTGATTACATTCATAGGGTTTCTCTCCAGTATGTGTTCTTTTATGCCTTTGAAGATGTCTGTTTAGTGCAAAGACCTTACCACACTGATTACATTCATAGGGTTTTTCTCCAGTATGTGTTCTTTTATGGTATTGAAGAGAAATGTTCTGTGCAAAGGCCTTACCACACTGATTACATTCATAGGGTTTCTCTCCAGTATGTGTTCTTTTATGCCTTTGAAGATCACTGTGATGTGCATAGGCCTTATAACACTGATTACATTCATAGGGTTTCTCTCCAGTATGTGTTCTTTTATGCACTTGAAGATGACTGTGACGTGCAAAGGCCTTACCACACTGATTACATTCATAGGGTTTCTCTCCAGTATGTGTTCTTTTATGCACTTGAAGATAACTGTGACGTGCAAAGGCCTTACCACAGTGATTACATTCATAGGGTTTCTCTCCAGTATGTGTTCTTTTATGTGATTGAAGATTACAGGGCTGGCCAAAGGCCTTACCACACTGATTACATTCGTAGGGTTTCTCTCCAGTATGTGTTCTTTTATGCAATTGAAGGTGACAATGTCGTGCAAAGGCCTTACCACACTGATTACATTCATAGGGTTTCTCTCCAGTATGTGTTCTTTTATGCCTTTGAAGATCACTGTGACGTGCAAAGACCTTACCACACAGATTACATTCATAGGGTTTCTCTCCAGTATGTGTTCTTTTATGCCTTTGAAGATCACTGTGACTTGCAAAGGCCTTACCACACTGATTACATTCATAGGGTTTCTCTCCAGTATGTGTTCTTTTATGGCTTTGACGTTTACTCTGGCATGCAAAGGCCTTACTACACTGATTACATTCATAGTGTTTATCTCCAGTATGTGATCTTTTATGGATTTGAAGACTACTCTCTTGTGCAAAGGCCTTACCACACTGATTACATTTATCAGGTTTCTCTCCAGTATGTGTTCTTTTATGCAATTGAAGATGATTATGACGTGCAAAGGCCTTACCACACTGATTACATTCATAGGGTTTTTCTCCAGTTTGTATTCTTTGATGTGTTTGAAAAACAGTACACTGTGCAATGGTTTTACCACATTGATTATATTCATAGGGTGTCTCTCTAGTATATATTCTTTTAATCTTTTGAAGATGACTGTGATCAGAAAAGACCTTACCATGCAGATTACATTCATATGATTTCTCTCCAGTATGTGTTCGTTTATTACTTTGATGAGTATCATAAAGAAAGTCTTTATCATCTTGACCATATTCATGGGGTTTCTCTCCAGTGTGTGTTCTTTTATGCATTTCAAGATGATTGTGATAACAAAAGACTTCATCACATTGCTTAATTTCACAGCATTTTTCTCCACTATTTGTTTTTTCATTCCTTAGAAGATGAGTGTTATAAGACAAATCTTTACCACAGTGAGAATATACTGAAAACTTCTCTCCAGTTTGATTTTTTTCAATCCTGCAAGGATAATTTACACATGTAAAAGCTTTACCACATTCAATGCAGTTGAACCTCATACCTATATGAATTAATTTCATGTTTTTTCAAATTGTAAAAAGGAATCAAATATCAAGGTTTTATAGCTTTGTTTAAAATCATGTTTTGTTCTATTATTAGGGGTCATTTTACATCTAGAAAAATATTTGTGATGAGAAATTCCATTCTGTCATGGTTTATCTTTTCATCTATAAGTATACCTATATTTTTCTAGGTTTTTTTTTACTGAGTGCTTTACCAACTTTACTCCATTTATAATTTTACTATATTGTGAATCATTATACAATTGGTAAGTGAACTAAGACACCCAGAAGTATTTGCATAGACCTAAAACTCATGTTTGTTTGTTTTTGTTGTAATGTGAGTTTGTATTTATGTATTAATCATGACGATAGAAAATAAATTAACTTTGCATTTTTGGATCAATTTAACATGTACATCTACATAGGAACTACAGTTTATCTTCTTAATTGTTCTTAAGGAAAGATATGATAAATCTTTCTATATTCCTATGCTCATACACTTGTGTCAAGAGTGACATATCATATATATACATATACATATATATGTATATATATGAAAAAATAATAGTGTATAAAAGATTTTCACAATGAATCCACAAAGTTTTACTTTCACAGACTTGTGGTATAGATATTAAGGTTTCTCCACAACAACTGCCCCTTGACCCTTGATTAATCTGATTTCACTAAACTTAGCACAGTTACAAAAAGTATACAAGTGAAACAAAGCTTACCATGGGCTATTGAATTAGTAGAACGTTTTGCAGCTATACTCAACATCACTGAAATATGTATATATTTTCTGTCACGAATAGCAAGAAGCAAATGAAGCTGCAGTTCTACAACATAGCTCTCATAGTGCTATGAATCAAATGGTGATATCTGTTTAAGAATTGCTACCTAGACTTTTTCTTAAATGAAGGCTTGTCAGATGCAATTAACATACATGAAATTGAGGTATACGGATTTGTGAGAACTTAATAACCATCAATGCATTTAAAGCTGTGCTTATTTGCACTGTTGCTTTTGTTTTAAAGTTCCAGAACACATTACAAACTATTCAAAAGAAATTGTTATGATCTTGCCCAATAAAATTACCTTGCATGTCTTCTAGAACAGTGAGAATGCTCTTCGGTGTTAAGGTCTTCCCAAATGTATCCTAAAATATAGTACCAGAATATCTATGTTATATTATTTAATAATGTGCAACAATTAGTTTATTATCTTAAGTGCACCTAAGAACTGTGACTGTGTTTGTTATTTACCTCATTCTTCTTTCTCTAAAACAAATTATAGAACAAAATCATAAACCAAGGAAAAGTTGTCTCCATATTTTGAAACATGAAAGAAATTCATTTTCACCTATAGTAGTTAGGTTCCTATAGGTCTCCAGCATCACATCTTTGTAGAGATTCTTCTGGGAAGGATTCAGCCAACCCCACTCTTCCTTAGTGAAGTTGATGTGCACATCATCATAGGTCACTGCCTTCAAAATATACCAAACATGAGTACAATGTAAGTATGACAGTGAAATGCATACTTCTTTGAAAGTATAGTTTTATGATTCTGGTGTTCCCCATTCTTGTTCCATGACATAGACAATCACTTTAGAAGTAAATTGAAAATGAGAATCAATTCTGTTATTTCTGTGTCCTTTGTATAGGATACCACTTTATAAGAGGAGTATCTATTCACAGGGAGAGGAAAATGGAAAAGATCAACAGGGCGTTGTATGCATGAGAAAATTAATGGCTACAAAAAAGAAAAAAAGATGGACAAACTGGGCATATTGGTGTATTTTGCCTTTACCACAACACTCAGAAAACAGAGGTGGGTATATTTGTCTGTAAGACAAATGCCAGTCAAGATTTAACAGAACTGCTTATCCATTTTGGATACCATGTATCTTGTCAGAGGTTGAGGCAAGAGCATGTCTTTGCCCAAAGGCCAGTTTTGACAACAAGAAAACAAGCTCCGAATGTCTTTGGTGCTCAACATTCTCTGGAAAATAGATCAATGCTACCAGTAGTAATCGTGTCTCACTTCAACAGTACCTTAGGTTATTTAAATTCCATATTTCACAGCTCTTTGAAGTGTTTGAAGATTACCTATCTATACAAAATATATTCTTTATGCGTCTAAAAGAACCTGATTATTCTAACTATAACTATGACAAACATAGATGACTATTGATCTATAATTCTAATACCTATTTAACTTAAAGACTAAGACTTCATATTAGAATATTGTACAATAAACAACAATGGGCTCAAAATGTAACCAATGAATAAGTATCTTGATCAGTGGAAGAAATGTACATTGCAATTTGAGAAGTATATTTATCAATTATAAACTGTTTTAAGCAGAGGTAGAAGCATGAATGCATACAATATTCAATATTTAACATTATATCAATATACAAAAATCTATATCAAAGCAATTGCCTATAAATTATAACTCACAAGGATTCACTCTATTACTCACTATTATTATTAATGTATGTAAACTCACAATATCTTATTCCATAGAATTTTCCTTTTTTTAAAAGAAATCCCTCAGCCCATAAAATTTCCCTTCAAACCCGCAACTCTATACCAATTATAATCAACCCCTAAATGATGTCCCTAACACTAGAACAAACTTTGTTGGAAGAGGGGATGTAGTCTTTTAGAATTACTTCCAGCTGTCATGGGGGCGATGTTCTTTCTATGGGATCCTGTGAAAGTAAAATGATGGTTAAATTCCAAGATTACTGTCCGGTATAATTGCAAATAGTCTCTGAGTATTTTGTAAAGTTTTTCTGAGCTTCCCCTTATAAGGTCTGTTCAGAACATTGTAAAAAGTGCACCATTTCAGCTAAGCAAGTCAGAACCATCTTGAGCAGCTGGTGGACAAAACAGGTCTGGTAGTAGCACTGTCATCATCATGCCATCACATCAACCAGGTTGAGTTGTCGTTGTAGGGCCCCAACTTCTTCCTGGAAACTTCAAAAATTACTGCAGGAAAATTAATTCTTTATTGTGTAAAACTTAAACAATATTTATATAGTCATATACAGACATATATATTCAATGACATGTACAATAGAGACAAAAATAGAAATGTAGAAGAGTGAAAATTTTTCTAAATTCTTTTTTCTTTCTGTCCCATCCTCCTGACATGAGAGAGAAACTCTGAATTTTTATTTTAACAACATGCTTGGATTTATAGAGGGACAGAGCCAGTGTCCATCTCCAAAATCAGCTCTATATATTCATAAATATACATCCATTTACTAAAGGACTCAATGAAATAATAGGATAAAAGTGTAGATTACTGAATCTAAAAAGAATAAAGGGGCATATATGTGTATGATGTAAAAGTGTAGATCACTAAAATTGATTTTAAAAAGTAACTACTTATTTATATATTTTACATTGATATGTAATGCATATGATATGGATGCTGCCTTTTGATATAAAATTGACATTTTTATCAAAACATACTGTCTATGATTTTTATATTCTTACTCAAACTCTTTTATATAATTCAACTCACTTAAACATGTAATGAAAATTTCTAGTCCTTGAAAGTTATTATTATAAACCAATTAGGATATAAAGTACCGCATGTTAGTACTTTGTTACTTATTACAATTGAAATTATACTCAAGTTAGGTATGTTTTCAACATTATTTGGAATTTCATTAGCTGATTCAAATGTAAATACTTTAGAGAAAATGGTTCGTGAAGTAAAGGAAACTTTGTCTCCTTGGGGATTACTTCTGAAAATATACAAAAAGGTGATTCTATTAATTATTCAGCATATAAAATACTTTGATAAAAATTTGAGCCCAAAAGTTAAAAATTAGGAGAGATTACTTGTGGAATCTTAATAATTTTCAGAAATTGCCCCAAGACATTGACCATCTATATCCCACTATGGAGTAAAAAATTGAAAACAGTAATTAGAACCAAACCATAAAAGGTGACAAGGATTTAAATAGTCAAAGAGAATTATCATCTAAAGCAGAGAAAAAAAATGGTTTAGTGGGAAGAAAATTATAGGAGGCACTTATGGTTTGTTTGGATGTGAAGTTTGGTTACATTCAAGACTTTTTTTGATACAGGTTTCTTTGTTGCTTTGGAAATTGTCATAGAACTAACTCTTATAGACCAGGCTGGCCTTGAACTCCACCTGCCTCTGCCTCCCAAGTGCTGGGATTAAAGGCTTGAGCCATCACCTCCTGCCCTTCATTCTAGATATTTTATGTTCTATGCATTCCCTATAGAAATTTTACTGCAGAGGAAAGATATTATCTTATAATCGATATTTTAAACATATAAACATACTAAAAAACTAAAAAGTTACATGGGAAAAAACTGAGTTGTTTTTAAAAGAAAACTGAAACTTCATCTATTAGCAAGAATTTACCAAGGTTAAATTGTAGCATGTTTTGCTAATGTTGAGATTGAATCATTATGGACAGGAAGTGAACATTGGCAAAGAGCTTACAGTAATTTCTTGGGAGAGATTAACAACAAATATCCCTGTAGCCATAATATTAATGATCATATAGGGAAGTAACTAATTCTAAGGAAAGGTTTCATCTAGCTTCCTGTATTTAATTTTGGGTTTGAGTCTCTATCTGATATCTAGGCATACATAACAAATACTCATCCTTTAACCTCTTACAGATCTGCTCATACGACAATTAAAATGCTTAAGTTTTTTGCAATGAAATATGACCATGCATTACAGTGACCTGTGAAGTCTCCAAAAGAAGTGTGAGTCATGCAAGGAAGATTTCAACTGCACTATTCTATTGTTTCACCATCTAAACATCAGGGTTGGACTACAAACTGCTCGGGACAATATCAAAATGGTACATTGAGATGATTGAGACTGCTAGGAACATATATTTTAATTAAGTAAAGAGTTAATTTTGGAGGTTTGAAGACGAGATGATGGACAAAAACACAAATAGGTTGAATGATGGAATTGAATCAAAGACCCAGATATTAATTCTCACACCTATGAACACCTGATTTTTGACAAATAAGCTAAAATTATACAATGAAAAAAGAAAGCATCTGCAACAAATGGTTATGGCATAACAGGATATCAACATGTAAAGGAATGCAAATAGATCCATATCTATCACCATGCACAATACTCAAGTCCAAAGACGATAAAGACCTTAATATAAATCTGACCACACTGAAATTGATAGGAGAGAAAGTGAAAAGTAGGCTTCCAAGCATGGAACAGAAGACCACTTCCTAAATATAACACCTGTAACACAGAGTCTGAGAGGAACAATTAATAAATGGACCTTCTGAAACTGAGAAGCTTCTGAAAAGCAGAGGACACAGTCAATAACACAATAAGGCAGCTTATTGAATGGGAAAATAAATTTCCAATCCCATATAAGATAGAGGGCTGATCTCCAAAATATATAAAGAACTCAAGAAATTAAACATCAAAATTTCGAATAATTCAATTAAAAATGGGGTACAGAACTAAACAGAGAATTTTCTATAGAATCTCTAATGGTCAAAAGACACTTAAGGAAATGTTCAACATCCTTAGCCATCAGGGAAATGCAAATCAAAATGATGCTGCAATACCAACTGTCAGAATAGCTAAGATCAAAAACACCAATGACTACTTATGCTAGAGAGGATATTGGAGGAAGGGGAAGACTCTTCCATTGCTGGTGGAAATGCAAAGTGTACAACCACTCTGGAAAACAGTATGGCAGTTTCTCTGAAAATTAGGATTCAACCTACCTCAAGACCCAGGAATACAAATGACAATAGTGTGAACTCTCTTATACATTAATATTGGTTGAAAGTAAAGGATATTCATGCTACAATCCACAGACACAGAGTTAGTTAACAACAAAGGATCAAGGGAGTGATACATTAATCTCGCTGAAAGGGGCACTAGAATAGGTCTTTTGAATTGAATGGCAGCAGTTGGGTATGGGAACAGGAGAAATCAGGATCAGGTGCTTGGATGTAGGGAGAATGAAGAAAGACTACAGGAATTGGGGAACATTTGGGAGTTGGTACGGTACCTAGTACAGTGAATACTCATTAGATTGTATGAAAATGCCACTAGCAAGGACTTTTAGGAAAGAGGGAAAAGAAGCCTGTGGAGTCTTCTCTAACCAGGCAAAGTATTCAATGTTGGGACTGGGACACCATCCAGCAACAGTTACATCTACATCTAGTCCTGCTTGCAAGATATGTTGTTATTTGTTCCCCAGAACTTGTAGGAGTGAACAACAAATAACTCATGAAACTTCAGGCCCATTCCATTAGAGGGAAATAATACCCATCCTAATTGGATGTCCAAGACCTGAAGTTTACTACACTAAAGTTTTATGATAGAATCAAACAAGATAGGAAAAATTTTATGAAATGATTTCTCATGATATTCAGCTATTCTCATAGAATGGTGCCTCAGCCAATTGTTATCAAACTGGCTTAATCCAGGAACTCAAAGCAGCAGGAGCAGACACAGGTAGTCAAGCAATAAGAGGAGCTAAGGAGACCAAGCTGCCAATGGGGAGGAAGTACCATAGCAACTGCCTCCCACCCTGGTTGAGGACACTAGGCTAACATGGCTCACAGAATCAACTAAGCAGGAGTTATTGGTGCTCACAGAGACTCATGATTCTATAGGGGCCTGTGCTAAATGCTTTGCATATAGGTTATCAGTTCATACTTTGGTGTTTTGTGGGACTGCTAAGACTTGGTGCGTGTATATGTGGGTTGTACTTTAACTCATTTGACAGCTTTTGAGACCACTTTTCCTCATACTGGGTTTCTATATCCAGGCTTTATATGGATTCTGCATAGTCTTACTTTAACTTGTTGTACCATGTATGTGGGCTGGTTTTCCATGTCTACTTGACAATGACCTAGAGACATCAGAAATTAGGGAGCCTCAGGAAAAAAAAATGCTTCCATGGGATTCAGAAATGAGGAATTCTCTCAATGAATAATCAATGGCAGAGGGCACAGCCCATTGAGAGTTGTGTCATCCCTGGGCTGGTCCTGGGTTCTATAAGAAGAGAGGGTGAGTAAGTCCTATGAAGTAAGAAAGTAAGAAGCACTCCCTCATCACAATTGCATCAATTCTTGACTCAAGGATCCTGCCCTTCTGACTGGTGAGGCTTTATTTTCCAAGGGCTTAGTTAATTAGCTCTATCCCTACTGAAGCATTAATCTAATTGATATTTAAAATAAAAACTCTGACCAGGCAGTTGTAGCACACACCTTTAATTCCAGCACTTGGGAATCAGAGGCAGGCAGATCTCTGTGAGTTCAGGGCCAGCCTGGCCTACAAAATGAGTTCTAGGACAGGCTCGAAAGCCACAGAGAAACCCTGTCTCAGAAAAACTAAGCCAAACTAAACTAAAGTAAACTGAAATATAATATAATAAAATAAAAACTCAGGAGTCAGATAGCAGGGTAAGAACTTGAAAGATCAGAAAATCAATTGATCAGCCACTGGTGACTACTACCTCTTCAAGCTTTCCATGCAAGAAAAGAGCCCTTATCTTCTCTCAAGCCTGCCTTAATAATCCTGATTCCTACTTGGTCAAAGACCTCCAAACCTCTAGGTTAATTTTCAGTCAGGTTGTTGTTAGCTCTGTCCTCACCCCAAGCAAGCTTTATTGTGAGAACATGATCAAAATGTCATAATTTCCCCTTTCTTATTAAATAAAAAGTGAAGGATTTAACTAACACAGTAAAGCTATATACAAAATATACAACAACTAAGTACAAATATATATAGGAAACAATGACCAATCCATTTGTATTTGGTAAATTTAGAGAAAATACTTTATTATCTATCCTATCTAGGTAAGTCCAAAGTGTTGCACCTAAATCATTTTTTATCCCAACCTAAAATAAACTTTTTATATCTCTTAACCTTACATATTTCATGCTAGTTTCTGAATTGTTTCAATTTGGTAACAGAGAGAATTACAATTATCTAGTATTTAACTCCATTAGAGACCTGAGAAGGATACAATACTACCTGACTAAACAGAAAATATAGTGTTTATCTATCTCCATGCAGAAATCTCAAGTCCAAATAGATCAAAACATAAAACCAACCACATTAAACTTCATAGAAGTGAAAGTTGGAAGTACACTTGAACACATTGGTACAGGAGACCACTTTTTAAATATAACCCCAGCAGCATGAACACTAATAGCAATATTTAACAGATAGGACCACCTAAAACTGAGACCTTTCTGAAAAGCAGAGGAAATGTTCAATAAAACGGCAGCCTACAGGATGGAAAAAGGTCTTCTTCAACCCCACATCAAACAGAGGGCTGATATCCAAAATATATAAAGAGCTCAAGTAACCGGTCATCAGAAGAACAAATAAGGCAATATAAAAATAATTGTACAGAATTAAACAGAGAACTCTCAACAGATGACTATAAAATGACTGAAAGACACTTAAGGAAATGCTCAACATCCTTAGCCATTAAAAAATGTAAAAACAACTCTGAGATTCCAACTTACACCTGTAAGAATAGCCAAGATCAAAAACACTGAGGACAGTTTATGCTGGAGAGGATGTGGGGTGAAGGGAAAACTTCTCCACTGCTGGTGGGCATGCAAACTGGTACAATCACTTTAGAAATCAGAATGGTTATTTCTCAGAAAATTAGGACACAACCTACCTCAAGACCAAGCAATACCACTTTGGAGTATATACCTAAATGATTCTCAATCATACCCCAAGGGCATGTGTCCAGCTATATCCATATCAGCACTATTTGTATTAGCCTGGTAACAACCTAAACACTCCCTGACCAAAGAATGGATGAGGAAAATGTGCTGCATTTATACAATGGAGTACCACACAGCAGAAAAAATAATGACATCTTGAAATTCCAGGCAAATTTATGTATCAAGAACACATCATACTGAGTGAGGTAACCCAGACCCAGAAAGACAAATATACAATGTCCTCACTCATAAGTGGATTTTAGACCTTAAGCAAAGAAAACCAGTCAACAATTCTCAACCTCAGAGAACCTAGATAACAAAAAGGAATCTAAGCCAAATACACATGGATATAATCTACATGGAAAGTAGAAAAAGACAGGAGAGGTAGGGAGGAGAACAGAGAAAAATATATACCTTAATAAAAACAATTTAAAAAAAAAACAAGAAATGACATAAACTACTGACTGCCTGGACAGTCACCCAAGATTCCACTGTACTGTTGGACTTTTAACTTTAGCCTATACACCTAGAAGATCTGACCAAGTTTCTGTGAAGCAGGAATTTTGAAGGATTGTCCTGATTTGCCATGGCAATGCTCAGCTGTCACTTTCTTTCGTGTCCTGCCTATCAAACTTGGACGGTATACTTTCAGTAATTAAGTCAAAGGGCAGTTTCTTGCCAGTGCCTAAGTATTGCCAGCAAGAAAGTTATCTACATTTAGTCATTTCTATGATATCCATCATTTCTCTGAAGTAGATTGGTGTTGTCAGGAACAGACATGTCTTGCCATAAAAGCCTTATATAATCATAACATCTTAAATGCCATATTTTAAATAGAATGCCATATTTTGAATAGGAAATGTTTGACAACTTATTTAAAATGTATTTTTGGCCAGGGAGTGATGGTGTATGTCTTCAATACCAGTACTTATGTGGCAAAAGCAGGTTGAGCTCAGTGTGCTCAAGGTCAGTATGGTCTACAAAGTGATTTCCAGGACAACCAGATTAATACAAAGGAACCATATCATGAAAAAAATGAAAATGAAATGTCTTTTTGCTTCGCCTTGAAAGCCTACATAACATGACTATAAGTATGATTATAATATGTAACTATTAACTTGTAATTTTATTAATTTAAATAGCTTGTAATAGTAATTTTCAGGAAAAGAGATTTATTTTACATCGTAAAGTGACTTGTTGGGCAGAAAACCTTACATAGAGTAAAAATGTAAGCTGGGCGGTGGTGACACATGCCTTTAACCCTAGCACTTTGAGGCAGAGGCAGGCGGATCTCTGTGAGTTCGAGTCCAGCCTGGTCTACAAGAGCTAGTTCCAAGACAGGCTCCAAAACCACAGAGAAACCCTGTCTCAAAAAACCAAAAAAAAAAAAAAAGAGTAAAAATGTATGTACAGTATGTTTTATCAAAAATAACCTTGAATTTCCATGAATATAAAAAATATGTTAAATAAGATTAGCAACATCTACAATATAACAAAAATAATCTCAAATGTATATTAATATACAAAAATCCATACTAATGTAAAATATTTAATAAAAATAGTTTTTTATTTGAAGTCAAATTAGTAATCTATCATTTATCCTATAATTTCTATATCTTCCAATTTTCTATTCAGAACAAGATAATTAAATATTATCTCCTTTGTTTATATTTTTTTACCACTACCCATAGTAACTTGTTACCGCCTCCACCTCAATGATGACATAAATCATGACCTAATGAATGACCAAACTGCTTCCCCCAACTCTTGGGAATATGGGAACCATGCTTTTGAAATTACTTTTTGTTGTCTGTGGGAAATGACATCTATAAGGGTCCCTGAAATAAACCTAGGATAATTTCAATTCATGGGAGAATTGCCTGTATTATCTCTTGTCCAGTCTTTGTGTAATGGGAAAGTGGAGGAATTATCTCAAGTTCTGGCTAGTGTAGTGCATGAGGACCATCTTAGATAGTAATCTTAGAATTGTCGTGAATAATTAATAGTCCAAAGCTGACCTTTGGAAGAGGGTAGTCAGTTTAGTGGCATTACCACACTTTAGGAGGATTCAATGTTGTGGGACCCTAAGCCCGTCTTTAAGATTTTAATGGTCACTGCTAAGAATGATTGTGGTTTACTGTAGAAAACCTATTAAGTGTTGTATGTAGTAAAGCTCAAAGCGGTTAAAAGGAGCATAGTTTTTTATTTATATACAGAATTCGAAAACTTAATTTTAAGTTACTTGATAGAGATTTAGAGCCAAAATCATGAACAGGAATTAAGAAGAAGCCTTTTATTTAAATTAGATTTTAGATGTAGTGCAAACTGATCTTATTCATAAGTCCTGTAGTCAGATAGTAGGGCTGAAAGCTGAAAGATCAGAGAAGCACAGGATCCAGCCACTAGTTCTTAGCTCTATAAAATTCCCAGTCCAATGTGGGAGCCCACATGTGACTCATTTTCCATCTGGAGTCATTTCAGACTTGTTTTTTTTTTTTTTTATTTTTGAGACAGGGTTTCTTCATAGGTTTTTTGGTTCCTGTCCTGGAACTAGCTCTTGTAAACCAGGCTGGCCTCAAATTCACAGAGATCCGCCTGCCACTGCACCCCCCCCCCACGCGAGTGCTGGGATTAAAGGCGTGCGCCACCACCGCCCAGCTGTCATTTCAGACTTAAAGATTCTATTTGAGTCTGAGCATGCCTGCTGTTATTCTTCTAGTAACCTTGAGGACTTTGAATAACATCTGTGTTAGCCAACAGAAAAAGCATTTTGCCCAGCTCAAAAGAGTCTATTTTTTTTCTACTAAGATTTGGGCTAGTGTAGGCGAGCCAGGGGCACTCCTTGTTAGTAATTAGAAGCTGCTTAGCTGAATCAGATAATGCACAGGTTTGAGCTGCCTCCAAGCACAGTGCAGGGAGGTCGGGAGCTGACTGTACTGCTTTTTGATCTGCCTTTTGACTCTGTTTAGTATATATGCTGGCTGAGAAATAAACTCAGGCTGTTTTCTATTGACCTTTCATCCTCTCAGTCTAACCTATGATTCTGTCTTCATTTCTCTTAATCTAACTTTTCCTTAGCCTCAGCATTCCCTCCAAGTGAAGCCCTAGATAAATGTTGTAAGACTCACCAAATGGGATATCCTGTCTCTATAAGTATTCAGAGTGAATGCTGTTTCTACAAAACACTCAATCCTCAGCTCCTCTCTCTTACCAACTTATATTCCTCTCTCTGCCTAGGCATGCCACTTCCTATCTGCAACTCCTTAGTGATAAGATTAAAGATATGAGACACCAGCATTGACTCTACAACAAACTGGTGTGACTACTGTGATTAAAGCTGTGTGTCAGTATTGCCTGGGGTGTAAGGCTGGCCATGGCATCTGTTTAGTTTATGATCTTCAGGCAAGCTTTATTGTTAAAATATAAATGAAAAAATAAAATAAAATAATTAGAAGGAAGCATCTGAGATCAAGAAGAGAAAAGTAAACCTGTTAGTCACCAAAGAGTATAAAAAATATTCTGAGTACAAACTGGAGAAGGTTCATCATTTTCAAAAACAATGAATGATATAATTAAATTATGGTTCACAAAATCAACAATATGGATGACACCATTGACAAAACAAGGCACAAACACAAATCTACACACACACTTACACACACACACACACACACACACATATATATATATATTGATTCTTAAGAACAACAAGGTTCTAATCAAAATCACTGAATCACTGGCCATCACACATCCTGTACACTCCTGTTCTTTCCTTTACCAATAATAGAAAATGGGTTCAGTGAGAAGGGCTGTTTCACCAAAATTTATAATATTCACTTGAAATCTTTTCATGTTTTTACTTTACAGAAAATAGATTTGATTACTAAAAGCATTTCATTCTCTTCTGCTAAAGAAAATGATGTCTGTTAGGATCACTTACCATGGTGTTTCCTAAAATTGGTGATGGAATCCAAGTCTGCACCACAGTGAGGAAATGAAATCTTTTTAAATGGAATTTCAAAAGAATAGATTTTTAAAGAATCAGTGTACATGTAAGTCAACTTGATTTACTCTAACTACTTGGAGTTCCAAGCACTTCTGAAAATAAGGTTATTGCTATTTTTTGTGTATGTTTGCATATTTTTTGTGTATGATATTCTCTATATGATTGCTAGAAGTGATCAAAGCTTCAGGGAGTCAGGAAGATAGAGGAAGAGAATGAGAACTTAAAGGAGCTACGCCGGGTGGTGGTGGTGCACGCCTTTAATCCCAGCACTCGGGAGGCAGAGGCAGGCAGATCTCTGTGAGTTCGAGACCAGCCTGGTCTACAAGAGCTAATTCCAGGACAGGCTCCAAAACCACAGAGAAACCTTGTCTCGAAAAAACCAAAAAAAAAAAAAAAAGAGCTACAAAATGAGGTAGAGAAGCAGATGAATAAGAGTACAACCCCAGGCAATGCTGGCTCAGTGATCACGTCTCTTGAGGAGAAGATGGAGGTTGATGCCAGTTCCATCTATGTTGGCAATGTGGACTATGGTGCAACAGCAGAAGAGCTGGAAACTCACTTTCATGGATGTGGTTTCATTCAACTGTGTTACTACAGTCTGTGACAAATTCAGTGGCATTGCCAAAGGTTTTGCATATATAGAATTCTTAGACAAAGATTCAGTGAGGATTTCCCTGGCTTTAGATGATTCTCTGTTTAGAGGGAGACAGATCAAGGTGATTCCCATCAGCACAACAGACAGGTTACCTGTGTGCCCCATACCGTGCCCAAACTACCAATTACAACAGCTCCCAGTCTGGATTCTACAGTGGTTTAAACAGTTGGCCCTTGGATCAAGAAAAAAATAGAATTTAAAAAAAAAGAAAAGAAAAATGGAAGGTGGAAATTTATTTTCCAAAAAAGATATACTGGACTGGAGGGATGGCTCAGCGGTTAAGAGCATTGCCTGCTCTTCCAAGGGTCCTGAGTTCAATTTCCGGCAACCACATGGTGGCTCACAACCATCTGTAAAGAGGTCTGGTGCCCTCTTCTGGCCTGCAGACATACACGCAGACAGAATATTGTATACATAATAAATAAATAAATAAATAAATAAATATACTGTGGAAGAGGGAGAATCACATAACTAACTGAGGAGAAACCTGCTCTGGGCAGTAGGGCAGGCCCAGGGATTAAGGCAGGGGTGACATATTCCCTCTGGAGATTTAATATGGACACTTCTCAAATGTGCAACCTGCTCCCTATTTTCCTGCTCCACTTCACTCTCTTTGGGCCTGCTCAAGGGTAGGTGGGCATGGATGGTAGGAGGCATTTTTTTTACCTAGAGCTCTGGAGGGCACCAATCTGTTCAGCTTGTTTCCTTCCCTCATCTTCTCTCTGCCTTTTGCAGTCCCTGCCTGCTCCTGATTTTCCAGGTCTAGGCACACGCTACCCTTCTTTCCTCGGGGCCCCTGCCTCTAAAGTTTGTCTGGTACATTTTTTTGGGTTCCTTTTTGTTTATTTCTCTGTCTTGAGTCTTTCTTTGCAGATTTTTGTAGCAGAAAGAACTCACTCACAGTGGATTCAGTGAAAATTCCACTTACCCCTGGGGAAATACACTACTTTGTTTTGGCAAGTTTTGCACTGTTGTTTTTGTTGGTGTTGTTGTTTATCAGGTGTTCTTGTTTAGTTTTATTTTTTGTTTACAATTTTCCCTTTTATTTGCAGGGAATGGGAAGAATTGGGAATAAGGTGGTGGGAGCTGCATTTTGTTTATTTTTTAAACTCAATTACAAGGGATGTGTTTTTTTAAAATAATGTGTTATGAGGAAAGTTGTTTATGAAAAAAAGAAAAACAATTCAAAATTTATTTTCTCCTACATGGTTTATGGCCCAAGAAGAGAATTATGCTCCATCTACCTGCCCAACACAATGCACATCTGAGAAATCTCTGCAGATCAGAAATTCCATTGTTCCCTGGAACTAAACTTCACTGGATCACACCATTGCAGCTAGTGGCAGCATCACATTAAAAGCCTTCTAATCATGCATTGCTAGAAGATCAATATCATCATTTCCTACCAGTTCCTAAACTATTTGTAATCTTTATAACACAAATCTGAAATTGAAATGCAATATTGAGAACTTCTGGAATCTAGACCTTCAGTTTTCTAATTTCTCTTCCCACTGCACACCAAGAGCAGTGTCCATGTGTGTACTCTGGACAATCACCATCATATCCTGAATATCCAGAAACTCCCCTGCCCCAATAAATTCATACACAGGGAGGCTCAGAAGACAAGGGACACTGCCAACATGAACCACATGGACCAACATACCTACAGTCTGCCTCATGATCAGTCCAAGTCACAGCAGAAATGACAGTTCAACAGACCTGAACACCCAACACTCACCATGGTATACCTTGTGATCTTCCTTAATACCTCTACTGCAGAGGCAGAATAGAATCATGGAAAAAACCCACAAACTGCTACTAATACTCCCCATTGCTAACCCTTCCCAGAATTCCTCACAGGCTAGGGCCACCTAGCTTGGCCTCACAATATTAGCAGCTCCTCTATAGGAGGATCAGAGATCAAATGACTCAGACAGCACAGTCCTTCCAGTTCTACCCTCCCAGCCCAGCATACAGTACCCTAGTTTAGAAAGTTTGTATTTAGTACACAAAATTCGACTCTCCTACACCACATCCTGTTTCTCATCCAAAGGACAGGATCCTTTGTGTGCACATTGCATTACACACTCACTTTCCAGTGCAGCCAATCCATTGCCTCAGAGATGGAAAATCCTGAAGACAAACACAGGTCACATTCATAAAAGAATCACTGTTCCTGTGTAACTGTGGTTACTTTGTAAGTGTTGTTAAAGAAAAACAAACCATGAATTAGAAAACAATCAGGATCATGTTAGGGATTGGAGGGAGGAAAGACAATGTGAATATGATGTAGTTTTAATCTCAAAAATTATTTTGAAAAGTTGAAATAGGCTAAAAGCCATGTCTTCCAGAGACTATGGATTTGTATTAGAGCACAATAAATATTTGTCATGTATTTTCCATAAAGATGAAGATCTTAATCCAGAAAAGTAACAGTCCTGTTAACCAGGGACACTATATTTTACCCAGATCATCTATTTTTGATGAACTATTGTAATATCACAATTAGGTTTCAAGATAAGGTCAGTCCCACACCCAGATTGCCATTGTCTGTGGATTGAAAACAATGGTCAATCAGGATAATAATACAGCATCACAAATGATCAATCAGGGCTACCTGATTCCACATAAGTAATCTCAGTTGAAGGAGGAAAGCTCTAACGCTCAAGGCCAACATCTCACCTCCTGCACTGTCTCCACCAGCTTCAAAGTTGGTCATTGAGTTCAATTCTTATACCAATCCCTCTTCATTTCTAAGTCCCCAACAAAAGCCAGAATGATTAGCAGACACTCATTATCTGCTCTATTTTTCTTTCTCACTGACTAGTGGAGGACAAACCTGGAAGGAGTTGCAGGACTGTCTTCCCAGAACTGGCAACAGAGGCAGGATTAGGTGTTCAAAATAATTCTCAATTACAGAGCAACAGGCAAGCCTAGAGTATAGGAGACATTGCTCTACATAGAAATCAACATAACTTGAAAGAAATGAAATGAAACTATCAATGACTTAAAAACATTGGAGAAAAGAAACAGAGATAACAGCAGCAATACACTTAAAGAAAGTTTTGAAACTGATACCAAAAAGTGATTTTTAATGTGATGTTAATAATGCACTTTTAGCTGGGCAGTGGTGGTACATGCTTTTAATCCCAGCACTCAGAAGCAGAAGCAGGCAGATCTTTGTGAGTTTGAGGTCAGCCTGGTCTACAAGAGCTAGTTCCAGGACAGGCTCCAAAGCTACAGAGAAACCCTCTCTCAATGCTCCAAAAATGCACTTTTGAGATTAAATAAAATTTTCTATATTGACTTTAAAAAAGAGTAGGCTAGGGCTGGAGAGATGGCTCAGCAGTTAAGACCATTGCCTGCTCTTCCAAAGGTCCTGAGTTCAATTCCAAGCAACCACATGATGGCTCACAACCATCTGTAATGAAGTCTGGTGCCTTCTTCTGACCTGAAGGCATACACACAGACAGAACATTGTATACATAAAAAATAAATAAGTATTTTTTAAAAAAGAGTAGGCTAAGAGAGACTTATATACATCTAATCTACATGGGAAGTATAAAGTATAAAAAGACAAGATCTCCTGAGTAAATCAGGTACATGGGGACCTTGGGAGAGGGTTGAATGGGGGAGTTGAGAAGCAGGAAGTGAAGCAAAGAAAATTGTAGAGCTCAATAAATTTCAATTAAAAAAAATATCGATCATATCTGCAGAAGATAGTTGCCTAATTGCAAATTCAATGTTCCTTGACTCAAGATAACCTTCCTAATCTGGACCCCCACACA
The DNA here is from genome assembly GCF_950005125.1 of Chionomys nivalis. Lineage (NCBI taxonomy): Eukaryota > Metazoa > Chordata > Mammalia > Rodentia > Cricetidae > Chionomys > Chionomys nivalis. Next base: position 15,714,742 of record NC_080111.1, on the reverse strand, counting down.
AGATGGTCTGTGTTCATTCACATGACATTAATTTACACATGGTGGGCAATTACAAACCTCTCTTGCTACCATAGTCAGGCCCTTTTTCATAGTGGTGGCTCCAACAACTGATTGCCTATGCTGTGCCCCCTGCAGTGCACACAATAATCTATTCTTCCTATTGTGGTCTGAGGAGAGAAGAAATGTTCCATATGTAAATCCTTTTCCCGTGGCTGCATTGGCAATCAACTACATGGCTCAAATGCATTATTTTATTTTATTTTATTTTATTTTATTTTAATGTATTGGTTTTGTTTGGGACAGGGTATCTCTGTAGCTTTCATGTATGTCCAGGAACTAGTTCTTGTAGACTCTGTGTGCACCACTACTACCAGGCAAATACATAATTTTAAAACTGTAAATTGGTATAGTCATTTAAGAACTTTGAAGGTGTAATATAGAGGACACTCAAGGTTGCCCAGGACAGCAACAGACAGGGACCAAGGCCACCTGAGTCAACATAACAGAAGTTGTCTCAGAAACAATATTAATATTGGGATGTAAATGCAGCTCTTCTAGAATTAATATGACTTTCTACTGAGAAATCACAATACACATTCAGAAGATTAATAAAGAAAAGTCTCTTTAATGAAGTTATGCATTGATCTCTGTCCAATGCTCAACGGGACCTAGCTTAGACAGATTTTGCATTCAATATATGCTGTTATCTATAAGTATCCCTTAGAATAATGGTCCAGATTATACTCTGAACAATTGAAATAGAAGCAAGCAACTTGCCAGTCGAAATATTTAGGCAAAAGTATTCTCAGAATATTCTCTTAAGTACGCCAATGACCTGTTACAGCAGGTCATTCTTCACTGACAGGGTTCTAATGTGAAGATCACGAGGGAGGAGAAAGACTGGACTGGACAAGTAAAAGATAAATAAGATAGGGTGGGGAGGTGGTGCAGAAGATACCTCCCATACGTGAAGAAAAATAGCATCTTACAGGGGAAGTGGTGGGGCTCACCTTTAATCCCTGCGCTCAGGGATTTTTCGAGATGGGGTTTCTCAGTAGCTTTGGAGCCTGTCCTGGAACTCTTATAGACCAGGCTGGCTTTGAACGCAAAGAAATTCACCCGCCTCTGCCTCAAGAGTGCTGGAATTAAAGGTGTGTACCACCACCACCTGACAGTGACTTTTTATTTTTAAATCAGTGATGGCTTCTTTGAAATGGTTTGGAGTCAAATATCTGGACAATCCTGGTGAACAATGTATACCCGGGCATTCTAATCTCTACCAGCCCTAATTAGCAAATACCTAAAGTCTCGGTGTTTTAGATGCAGTTCTCCCTCTGCTAAATTCTACTTTGTAAGACTTAATTATTTTTTAAGCATTGTTCAATCTATTGTATCACCAATTCTACTCTTCTACATTTTGGTACAGTAGTGGAAAGCTACACAACGTGAGATGCCTTTGATAACTTCCACAAATTTAAATATAAATTCAGATCATATTTAAAGCTTAAATGCAAAGTGCTTGATATCGAGAAGATATTGGAGATTCTAGGCTTCTCTGAGTTTTGCAACTTGTTTCCATAAATGCATGAACCCTGTTGAAGTTGACTAGGAAAGTGTTTTTACACACAACTTCCTGCTCTCAATACTCTAAGGAGAGGAAGCCACAGAGCAAAGTTATTCAGAGGCCTGCCCCTAGGTTCAGGAGTTATCAGGAACCACGAGGAACTTCACATACAGGGAATATGGCGACAGGTTCCCACCAATGGAGATAACACCATAGTGTCTTCTGCACCTTGCCCTCTGCTCCTCCCCATCAGGAGACAGCATTTCCTCACTCACCATGTGGTGCTTCTCCATTTTGCCAAAGTTCTCAGTGCGTCATCTCCCTGCAACAGCAACTGCACCCGAGAACAGGAATCCACTGGCGCCAGCTCCTCTTCAAAGCCAAGACTGAAGATGGCTGCCGGGAAGAGACCTGCACTGCTTCTGACTGGCAGGTCACCTGGAGTGCATGATTGGCTAGTGAGTCCTGAGTGACAAGAGCACCTCCCATTGGTATATAGTGTGCTTAAAGAGACAGAATACTGGTTCCTGTTCAATCCATTCACCCTAATAGAGAACTTCTCCAGATCTGAGAATATATGCATTTCAATAGCACTTGCCCCTGGATACAAATGCAATCAATGTCATTTTAATGCACTCCTAGGAACTTTCCCTTTTTCTTCCAGCACACTATGTGACTAGTAAGGTGCACTGTGCTAGGTGGGTGGAGTAATTTCCTCTCCCACAGAGGTAAGGATGCCTAGAATACTAAGAATTAAAGAGAGTTTTAAAGTTACAAAATGAAATATTTGTTCTGTGGCTTCATTCTGAGGTCAGATGAACTGAAGGTACTTTTTACATGGTTTTCACAGGGATTTTACACAAAAGGAAAGAGAAAAGCAGGAGCCAGATCTCGAGCTAAATGCTTGGTCTTTTCCTCATTGGAAAGCTGGATAATCGCTCCATTGCTTTACTGGTTTTGTTCCCTAAATTCAAAGCAAATGCCGGGCAAATGAATAATAATAAAAAGAGTAATTTTCATGGCAATTTGAATATGTAGAGAATAATGGAGCTAGAAAGAATATCTTCAGGAGCACTATTGTTAGCCAGCACATCTCCCTCCATAGTCAGGTGAATAAAATATACAACTGCAGTATTTAAGATTCTCTACATCAACAGGACTGGTAGAATGAATCTCACCATATATGTAAAAAGTGGGCTTATCAGAATGTCTCACAAGGTTTTGTCCAGGTAACTTAAGAATAGCTGCCTAGGCCGGGCGGTGGTGGCGCACGCCTTTAATCCCAGCACTCGGGAGGCAGAGGCAGGCGGATCTCTGGGAGTTCGAGGCCAGCCTGGTCTACAAGAGCTAGTTCCAGGACAGGCACCAAAGCTACAGAGAAACCCTGTCTCGAAAAACCAAAAAAAAAAAAAAAAAAAAAAAAAGAATAGCTGCCTACCAATGGCAATTGAAGAATCCAATAGCTTGCTTCTCAGCCTTTTGTCTAAGGTCAAGTGAAGAATCTAGTAGTTGTTCTGCCCACAAGGCTCTGTGAGTCAGATGGTTTTAAGTATTCATCAAAATTACAATGAAGTAGGCTCTAATGCTAGTAAAGGAATGAGCTTGGTAGCCTGAGCTAGAGCACAGAGGCAAAACAGAGACTTTTCTTTTTCAAAATACTTTATATGTGACTGCTGCTACCAGAATGTAAGATGCTGATTAAGTTGGGCCATAGTCTTTGTTGGATTCAGTTATTGTGTGTGTGTGATTTCAAAATAGGATATTTCTGTGTAGTAGTGGGACTCATTCTGTAGGCCAGTCAGGTCTCAAATGCAGAAAATCCCACTATCTCTGCTCAAGAGTGTTGGTGTTAAGACTTTGCACAGACATGGGTGGGAGAGATGGCTCACTGGTTACGTGTGTACAAACACCAAGCAGCTTAATGTGTGTCCTATCATCTGAAATTATACAGATTAATGGAGAATTTTCCCATTTCAAAAACCTTTAAGTAAAATCTCTCTCAGGTATAATCAATTCTTTTTGTGTATCAGATAATCCCAGAGGTAGTCAGTTTTAACTACCAAAAATAGCCAGTCATTTCAACAGCCAAGACAGAAGAAATGATAAAAAAATTCTTGCCTGCAGGAGGCACAAAGAGTGTGGGAATTGTTTGCCAAACAATATTGTTCCTCAACAAATGAAGCATGGAGATTTTACGTAGGGAGTCTGAACATGCTCATGTATCATCTCCCTTTCCTTAAGCATGCTCAGTTAACAAGTCCACTTCTAACCATAATCACAATGTAAAAGCAGAGACATTTAGGGACATTCTTACATCGAAATCATGTAGGAACAAATGTAAATTAGACAAATGATGGAAAGAAATGCCTCTGCCATGTTCATACTGTACCATAAGGTCTTGCTTGAAATTCAAGTAGATGACAGTGAAAAGTCGACTATCAATCTTGATGCATATTCTGAAAGATAACATTACCAAAAACATAATTTTCACAAACACAAAAAAATAGTGAACACAAAACCAGAAAACTTCAAGGAAAAGTCACCTAACAGCCCTCTATACAGTGCTTCTGGAGGAGCAGTTATAGTGATTTCTATTAATCTCAGAGAAAGCTGCTTTTGCTCTGAGAAGGCTGACTAGGTAGAAGGCCACAGCTGCTACACAGTCTACAGACAAAAAAAATTTACACAACCCAGGAAAACAAGAAATCTGAATAACATCCAAAAAAAGGAGCACTGGAGAATTGGAACAATATTACCTCTTAAATTCATTCCAAATATCTGCCACTGCTGCCCATAAAAGCATTTACAAAAATAAATATACTCAAATATGCACGCACATACTATTAATTCAATTCACTGGGAAAAACCGAACATTTGACAGTGGGTCAATGAAATTAATTGGCACAAGTGAGAAATGTTAAGTCTGGAACATAGCCTCCAGTCTCTGGCATTCATCTCAGCACCCCCTGCATGAGGAGTTGCATTAGCCTGGACTACAAATCCCAGCATACCAGGTACAACCCCTCCCCCAGGGAGGGGTCAGAACCTCTCCAACAGTGTATTTAGGTATGATCCTAGAGGAGAAACACTTAGTTTCCAGTTTGCATAGGCTCCTCCCTCTCGCCACCCCCACCACCCCCCTCCCCACCCCCATCCTGTCTCCCAACATGGGAACAGTCATCAGAGGGCGCTGTACTTAATAAAATGATGGACATTTTGATTTGGTTTCATTTAACCTAATTGGGCTTCTATGTGCTAGGATTTTTTTCTTAACACGAAGGAAACACAGAGCAAACAACAAATATTCTTAGGAGTTTATTAGAGGGGACGTGCACAGGCCTGGGAAGTCAGTGTGCAGAGAGGGAGGAAGATGGCTCATCCAGCTTTGACAAGCTGTCTGGTGCATGCACACGGGGGTTGACATGGCTACATCATATGCAGATGATGGGGCTCATGCAAGCAGGGAAGGGCTTAACTGAGTAATATGTGGATCATGCAGGAGGCAGCCTTTAACATCCCTGGGTGCCTGAGGGCTTGTCTGTCCCTGTATGACCGCTAGAACCTAGGAGTATCAACTATGTAATGGCTTAAACCATTACAGTCACCACCTTACCAGGTGATGTGAAGTGCCCATCATGAGCTGGGTATTTCTAGATCTATCAAGTTATAAAATAGGACATTTACTGCTGCAACCTGTTATCAAATGGAAGTGGTATATAGAAATCAGGACAAAGTAGGTCCTGAAGACGCAAGGAAGATACATGAAGAGATGGCCAACTTCCAACGGTTTCTACTCCTGTTACTATGCCTTCTGCTGTCAATAATACACCTATAGTCTATTCCCTATGATTGGTTGAATGAGAAAGAGATGACTAGGTCCTGGCTGATGGTTCAATACACTATGCACGAACCATCCAGAATTAGACGGCTGCAGGATTACAGTCCCTGTCTGGGACAACCCTGAAAGATGCTTGTGAAAGGAAATGTTCACAGTGGGCAGAAAATCAAAGAATACACATTTCAATGTGGTTTATTTGGAAGGAGAGATGGTCTAATCGACAACTAGCAATGAACTGATTGATGGACTTTATCCAGTGGTTAGACTGGATGCTGAGGGATTAGTAAAGAGCATGATTAGAAAATTGGTGAGAGAAGACATCTGAGGAAGAAGAATGTGAATATCTCTGTGAAAGGGAAAGGGGTATAAAGATCATTTTATTCCATGTAAATGCTGATCAAAAGGTTCATTCAGCTGAGGAGGAGTTCAAAACTCATTGAGACAGAATGACTCTTCCATGTACAGTCAGCCTCTTTTCCCAGTTATTCATGTCAGTGTCCATGGGCCCATGACCAAAGTGGCCACATTGCCAAAATGGGAGATAGGCATGGGTTCAAGAACATGGACTTGAACTCATCATGGCTGACTTAGCCACGGTTTTGCTGAGTTGCCATATTATGCATTAGCACAGACCAAAACTTAGCCCCATGTATGACAACATTACTAGAGTGACCGGCCACCAACCTACTGGCAGGTTGACTACACTGGAAAACTTCCTCTGTGAAAAGGACATTTGGGCTGGGCGGTGGTGGCACACACCTTTAATCCCAGCACTCGGGAGGCAGAGGCAGGCGGATCTCTGTGAGTTTGAGGCCAGCCTGGTCTACAAGAGCTAGTTCCAGGACAGGCACCAAAGCTACAGAGAAACCCTGTCTCTAAAAACCAAAAAAAAAAAAAGAAAAAAAGAAAAAAAAGTAAAGGACATTTGGGCTTCAAATGCTCTTAAACCAACAGACTAAAGAAAGAATAACAACTTTAGGCAGAGTGATATATCCAGATTAGCATGGGGAAATTGGATTGTCTCATCACAACAGAGATAAGAAGGATAATATGTCCAGAATACAGGAGATCTTTTAGGGCATCTCCTTGTGATACCAGACTTGCCATTAAGACAAATGAGAAAAAAAAAACAATATAATCCAATAAGTATGACAAACATCACATGCCCATCAGGAATGAAGGCATGGGTCATTTCTCTAGGAAAAGACCCAAGACCTTGCGAAGTGCTTGCAGAGGTTGGGAGAAATACAGAATGGGCAGCAGAGTATGGCAGTTCTAAATACTATCTAAAGTCACATAACTATTGCAGCAATGAAACTTTAACTGATATGAGTGTTTCTGTTGTATTTTGTTGATAATGCATTTCTAAAGTTATTTCTATGTCCTTTAAATTTCCTCATCATATGTTGCAACATCAATTAAGAGAATATTTGTGGTTATCAGAAGTTTGAGATACTAGAATTATATCCTCCATGAGACATTGCCACTATTCTAAATATATAATCATTTGTGTTTGACATAATTATGTTATGTTTAGTCATAATTACAATCCTGTTATTGATTTTCATTTGGAAATTAATAAGGTGATATGATTGTATGTCATGTTGACAATGGATAGACTATGACAGCTGTTCTTGGTTTTCACTTTATTATATCAGGAATGAACTACAATTCCAAACTGGAGGGCACAGCTGTGATCTGTACCTTAAGGGAAGAGGACAACAGGCCAATGATCCAAATAGTAAGGATGGATGACACTCAACTTTGATCTAGGCCTTGAAGCTAGAAGGCACACCTTCAATTTGTGTCACACCTTCTGCTGGAAGGACAATGGAAGAAGAAAGATGGGGTATTATTTCTCTCTACCAGGGGGCCTTGAGTGCCAGGCTCAGTGTCCCCAGAGTGTTTAGGATTGGATGTGTACAGCAGGCAAGGACCTGAGTGTAAAAGTTAAACTGAAGTACATTACCTCTGTGTCTTCTTTATTTTTCATGCAAGGGGAAAGAAATGAAGTGAAGAAGAAGGGGAAAGAAAAGAAAAGAAGGAGAAGGAGAAGAAAGGAGAGTAAGGAGAAGAAGTAGAAGTAGTGAGGAGAAGAAGAGTAAGAGTAAGGGCTGGTCTCCATGAGGTTTCTAGTCTTTACAGACATGGTTGGAATATTCCCCAAGCAAGAACAATGATAATAGGCATATCAGAATGACAAAAACAGGCAGGTAGAACCAGACAAAGCAGTACTCCTGACCAGGTGACCTGACCCAGGAAAGAAAGTGCCAGCATTCAAGGGGAAGTACCTGACATTCCAAACCATTAGATAAAGTTAATAAACATGCCTAAATCCTGGATTCACCCATTCTCCTTATCTAATCTCTTTGTGATAACCAGTTTTGGGAATGTCCAGATTTGTTTTTTAGCAAAGGTGGAGCATGCTGTCTTACTGCTCAATGCCTGCCTTCTATAGAAATTTCTATGTGGTCTGTTAGAGGGTAAATTTCTGGCACTGACAAATGTCAATTTGACTGTTAGAAAAAGGAATGAATGTTATCACTCTAAAGCCCACTGGTGTGGGGAAGCAAGGTCACAACATTGCCCTGCAGAGTCACACTGCTGAGGTGTTTTGGGAGCAAATCCCATTTCAAAGGGAAGAATCATGGCTTCACAAAGTTAACAAAGACAGGTACAATAGTGACTTTTCCAAAAGAGAAGTGTTCCCGCAGCTCAGCAAAATAGGTTGTTCCATGTTTGGGTGGATGTATACACTTCCTGTGGATATGCCTAGTGCTCTGTCACATGTGCATTTCCTGTATTGTTGTGGGGTCTTCAACATTTCTGCATTCCCTCACCTTGTCAGCACAGGTTTCTTTCATTGTCATTGAAGTCTACTTCTTTGGAATTCCAGCATATACACAAAACAGCTGAGACACCCAGTCTTGTGCATCTGAGTTAGATTCTTGAACCTTCCTTTCACTGACAGCCATTTTTGGACTGCACTCTGAAAGTTATTCCCCCCAAAATCCCCACATGATCACAGATAGATAGATAGATAGATAGATAGATAGATAGATAGATAGATAGATAGATAGATGAATGGAGAGAGATTTGGTCCATAAGTTCTATGACTCTAGAGAACCCTAACTAATATACTGTGATTTTTAGCCAATTAAATTTTTAAACTAGGTTTCTAATTTTTCTATTTATACTCTGTTGGACCAGAAGTCCAATCATCAGGGAGGAGTTGCTGCAGACACCACTCACAAAGCCTCAATTGATGCAAAAGCAAGAGGATTTTTATTCTGTCATGACAGGGTCCTTCAAATTCAGGATATGAAGGACATCTGATAGATGTTACAGTCCATCATTTAAAGCAAAAAGCCACAGACAGAAGGGAGGAACCTGTAGGTTGTTTTCCAAGTTATTGGATTGGCTTATTCAAAGGGTTACTAGCAATGATTGGTCTATTCCAGGGCAGGAGAATAGCTTCATGGTCAGGTGATAAGGGAGAGCATCTCTGTGGTCTTCCTGACCTTGTTCTAGTGACTAAATCAATACATCAGGAACTGAGTCAACATCTGTGGGTTGTCTTTGCCTCAATTCCCAGAACGGAGTTATGTTTCAAGATTATTCACAAGGACATAGGAAGATAAGCAGTCCAGCATGTGTGTGTGTGGGTGACTGTCCCATTTCCAAGAGTGAGTGTAAGGTTTTAGAAAAATGTCTTAGAGTTGAGGGGGCTTAGAAATGCGTTTAGAGTCTTTCATTCCCCTTCTTGTTTTGTCAAATCCCAATCTGGAGATTTTCTGAGGTCTCTCTTCAGAGCCTGATATTGGTGGGTCAGTACTAAAACTTGGGTAATATTGAGTTGTTCATGAATGAATGTCAGGAGTTGGTATTTTCTACAGTCCTGGGACTGGGAAGAATCTAGCTGGGGTTTTTAGGGAGGAGCTGGGAAATGGCAGGGCCTTCGGACTTGGTGTCATGCTTAGGGCCCCTGCAGGAGCTCCCCTACCTTGTCAAGTTTGCTTACATCCCCCCCCCAGACAAATATATCAGTCATAATGTCTACATGTAGAGAAGACTCCCAGGGAGAGTTCGTTTGGTATTTTTTTAAGAGTTCTTATTTTAGCTTTGGGTATGCTGAAGCTTTTATCTGGAGGGTCCTGAGTCATCCTGTGGAGGTGTCAGCTTTACGTGAGATGTGTGGATCCAAATTGCAACATCATCTACTTTGAGAGTGGTGGTTGTCATAAGGAGTATGGTGTAGGGTCCCTTCCAGGAAGGTTTAAGGCTCTGGGACTGATGGCTCCAGATGTATATGGAATCACCAATGGATGATCTCTGGGTGTCTGGGCTGGTAGGCAGCAGCCAGAGGCTTCCACACCTGGGCTTGGATGATCAGGAGGGCCTTTAGGTGGGCAGATAACAGTCTGGGAAGAACAGCATCAGGATTATATAGCTCATTTGCCTTAGTGAGCAGTGGCAGCCCTCATATAGGATCTCATAAGTAGTGAGTTTAAATTGCCCGGGGGTGTTTTGAACCCAAAACAGGACAGAGGGATGGAGGTCTATTCAGTCATTTTGCCAGTCTCTAGGGCCAATTTTTGTTAATTTGTAAAAATTTTCTTTTAGAATTTTATTTATCTTATCTATCTGACCTGAGCTTTGGGGTTGGTAAGCACAATTTTCAATTGATCCCCAATGTCTTGGCCATGTCCTGACTTACCTGGGCAACAAAGGCAGGTCTATTATCGGACATGATTACCTCGGGCATTCTAAACCACGAGAAGATTTCTTTTATGATCTTCTTAGCCGTTACATTGGCTGTCCCAGTCCTGGTCAGTGTATGATGGCTATCTTCTTAGGCAACTGTGTGGCCTGGAGGAGGCTCAAAAATATTTCCGCAGATGTCAACAGTCCTCTTTGTCTGTATATTGCTCCATGTATTTGGGTAGTGGCAAAAGCATACCAGCCGTCTGTGTAGACATTCAGATATTGGAATAAATTCTGAAAGAACAGAGAAGTAAAGAGTCAGATATTGGAATAAATTCTGAAAGAACAGAGAAGTAAAGGAGTCAAAGACTATAAAGATCTTTTATGTCTACTGAATCCTTAGACCAAAGTGGGCAAGAATGTGTTTCCATGAATACTCTGATTGAATGCGTGGGCTCCTGTCCCCTCCCACAATATATTCCTCACTCTACCAAGTCAATTTGAGCAGTATAGGTGCTAACTCTTCTTTGAAGTTCTGGTAGAATTCTGCTCTGAACTCATCCAGCCCTGGGGTTTTATTGGGAAAAGGGGAGCTGGGAAGGAGTCTCTGATTTTTTTTCTTTCTTTCTTTCTTTTTTTTTTTTGTTTGTTTTTTTTTTGTTTGTTTTTTGTTTTTTGTTTTTTTTTGTTTTTCAAGACAGGGTTTTTCTGTAGCTTTGGAGCCTGTCCTGGAACTAGCTCTTGTAGAACAGGCTGGTCTTGAACTCATGGAGATGTGCCTGTCTTTGCCTCCTGAGTGCTGGGATTAAAGGCGTATGCCAGTACCACCCAGATGGAGACTCTGATTTTCAAGTCACAGTAAGACATATGTATGTATCTTTTCATAGGCAAAGCCCAGTTACTATAAATTTTTCAGAAATCACAAATCTTGCATAGAGTATGAATAAATTAATTCATGTAATGGAATATGATTTTAAGATGTGTTACATGGGGGGGCTGGAGAGATGGCTCAGAGATTAAAAGCATTGCCTGCTCTTCCAAAGGTCCTGAGTTCAATTCCCAGCAACCACATGGTGGCTCACAACCATCTATAATGGGGTCTGGTGCCCTCTTCTGGCCTGCAGGCATACACACAGACAGAATATTGTATACATAATAAATAAATATTTAAAAAAAAAAGATGTGTTACATGAATTTATGCTGTGGAACATTTGTTTAACGATGCAAAGATGTATTGCATTCATTTTTTTCATTTGTTTAACTCTATAAAGCTGTGTTAATGTGCCTGCCTAAAACACCTGATTAATCAAATATAGAGCTTAATAGCCAATAGCTAGACAGGAGAGAGAAATATGTGGGGCTGGTGGGCAGAGAGAATAAAGAGGAAGAGATCTAAAAATGCAGAGGAGTGAGAAATGAAGGAGAGTAAGAGTCCATGAGCAAGCTACCCAGCCGCCCAGTAAGCTACACAGTCAGAAGGAAAGAGATATGTAAAAAAGCAAAAGAAAAAAATCTCAGAGGAAAATGTGTTGAGGAGAAACAGGGTCATTTCTTGGTGGGAGCACATTGTATCATATGGGCTCTGTTTGCTAGAGGCAGAGGAATGTTTCCTTTAAGAGAGGTTTCCTGACTCAGCATTAAAGACAGAGACCTTGTAGTTCTTTTAGGAAGATCTACCATGAAATATTTAAATTGCGTTTATAAGCAGTCTGCTGCAGGCTTCTTGGTGTCTTCATGGACCTAGAAACTCCAGAGTTGTAATAATAAACACATCTCTCGTCAGTGCCTCCTCAGTGAAGCTAGACTCTCAGGAATCTATGGAATGCAGTGGAGCCAGCCAAAAAAGATACAGCTTTAATCCTAGCCGTGCTGCCAAGCAGATTAAAAACTCATATGCAGACCTCAGAGGAACTCTATTCTTTTTTTTTCAGTTTTTCAAGACAGGGCTTCTCTGTGACTTTGGAGCCTGTCCTGGAACTACTCTGCAGACCAGATTGGTCTCGAACTCACAGAGATCTGCCTGCCTCTGCCTCCCGAGTGCTGGTATTAAAGGTGTGTGCCACCATCGCCTGGCTTCAGAGGAACTCTAAAGCACAGGCTGAGAGGACACAGTGGAACAAGAGGTGGGTAAGCACCCACCCCACTCGGCACACACTCTCTAGGCCCTTGGCTCCCTACAAAACCATGGGCCCTCCCCCACCTGCATCAGCTTCTCTAGTGAGCCAGCTGGTAAGATTCCTACAGATAGTGTGCTCCAAATCCTCCACCCTCTCTATTGCACCCTGTAAGCTGCAAGTCCCACTCCACCCCCGAACCTTCATATCTCCTGTGACCTAAGAGGAACTTGCAAGCACAGGCTGCTACTGCACACAGCAGACAAAGAGGTAAGTGAACACCCACCCAGCTTGATACCCCACTCTCTAAGCCCTCAATACAGTAAGGTTCTGGTTATCCAGCCAGTCAGCAGACAAGCTTCCAGCAGTTCGGCTGCTCCAAAACTCTCAGAGTAGGAGGCTTCAAGCTAGAAGTCTTACTCTGGCCCCAAAACCTCTATCCTGCATGGCCTCAGAGAAACTCTGAAACAGAGACTGTTACTGCACAGAGAACATCAAGAGAGAAGACCACGACAGTGGACCAAGACAGAAGGCCAAGAGAGTCCTCAGTCACTCCCTAAGACACAAACAGTGTCAGTACAGAGCACATAAAAACAGCTCCCAAAGACACAGACAGTAACTGCAATGATTGTTCCAAGAGGCAAAGACTCTGTTAGCAACAATTTGAGGAAGAGATGGGTAGGTACCAATGGAAGAGCTTATTCAACAACCTAAAAAGCAACATGGTAACACCAGAACCCAATAGAAATATTACAGGAAGACTTGACCAGCCTATACCAGAGGAGGCTGAAAGAAATAATTTTACACATAACTTTAAGAGGATGATGGACAGATTTAAAGGGGTTATAAAAAATTTACTTAAAGAAATGAAGGAAAAGGCAAACAAAAAATTGGAAGAAATCAACAAATCTTGTAAAGAAAACCAAGAAAAAATAATCAAACATGTGAAGCAAAGAGTTGAAATACTTGAGACTTGAAAACTAAAATAAAGGCAATAAAGAAAACACCAATAAGGGGAATTCTAGAAATGGAAAATCCATTTAAACAAATGGGAGCAACAGTTGCACACATAACTAACAAAATAGAAGATGTGGAAGTAAGAATATCAGTAGTTGAAGGTACTAAAGAAGAAATAGATTCATTGGTCAAAGAAAATTTTAAATTCAACAAATTTTTAACACAAAACATCCAGGAAATCTGGGACATCATGAAAATTCAAACCTAAGAATAACAGGAATAGAAGAAGGAAAAGATCTCCAGCTCAAAGGCACAGAATACATATTCAGCAAAACTGTTGAAGAAAACATTCCCAACCTAGAGAAGTATATCACTATGAAGGTAGAAGAAGCTTACAGAACACCAAATAGATGGGAACAAAAACAAGTACCCTCACCATATAATAATCAAAATGCAGAGCATACAGAACAAAGAGAGAATACTGAGACCTGCAAAAGAAAAAGACCAAGCAATATTAAAGCAAACCTATCAGAGTTACACCTGTATTCTTAAATGAAACCATGAAAGGCAGAAGGTCCTGGACAAATATGCTGTAGAGAGTAAGAGACCATGATCACAGACAATTAGCCCCAGCAAATCTTTAAATGACCATCAATGGAGAAAACATAATATTCCATGACAAACCCATATTTAAACAATAATTATTCACAAATTCTAGCATAAAAAGAGAAATAGAAGAAAAACTCAAACTCAAGAAAGCTAACTGTGCCCAAAAAAAATAGCAAAAGATAACTCCCTATCAGCAAATCCCAAAGAAAGGAAACACAAGCACTACAACCAAAAATAACAGGGATTATCAATCACTGGTTATTAATATCTCCAAATATTATTGGACTCAATTCAACTATAAAAAGACACACACAGGCTAAGAGAATGGATATGAAAGCAGAATATATCCTTCTGCGTATATAAAAAACACACCTCAACATCAAGGACAGACAGTGCCTCAGAGTAAAGGGATGTGAAAAGATTTTCAATAAAATGAACCTAAGAAACAAGCATGTTTAGCTATCCTAATATCTAACAAAATAGAACCTTCAAACTAAAATCAATCAGAAGAGATGGGGAAGTACACTTTATAGTCGTCACAGGAAAAAATCCATCAAGACTGAATCTCAATCCTGAACATCTATCCCTGAAATACAAGAGGACACACTTATGTAAAAGAAACTGTGCTAAAGCTTAAATTGCAGTCAAATCCTACACACAAATAGTAGGAGACTTCAACACCCCATTCTCCCCAGTGAAAAGGTCAGTCACACAGAAACTTAACAGAGAAATAAGACAACTAACAGATGTCAGGACTCAAATGGACTTAACAGACATTTAGAGAGAACATTCCTCCCAAACACAAAAGAATATAAATTCTTCTCAGCACCTCATGGACCTTCTCTAAAATTGACCCCATACATGGTGATAAAGCAAACCTCAACAGACACAAAAAATTGTAATAACCACCTGTGTCTTATCAGATCACCATGTTTTAAAGTTAGAATTCAACAACACTAATCACAGAAATCTACACGCCCTTGGAAAGTGAATAGTGCTCAGCTGAATCAACAATGGGCAAAGAAGAAAGAAGGAAAGAAATTAAAGACTTTCTAGAATACAAAGACTTTCTAGAATACCCAGACCTATGGGACTCTATTAAAGCAGTGCTGTGAAGAAAGTTCATAGCACTAAGTGCCTCCATAAAGGAAGTGGGGAAATCTCACACTAGTGAGTCAACAGCACAACTGAAAGCTCTAGAACAAAAGAAGCAGACTCACCCTGGATGACTAGATGGCAGGAAATAATCAAATTTAGGGGTGAAGTCAATAAAATAGAAATGAGGAAAACACTATAAAGAATCAATGTAAAAAAAGAACTGATTCTATGAAAAAGATAATCAAGAAGATAGACAAACCCTTATCCAACTTAATCAAAAGGTAGAGAGAACATCCAAATTAACAAAATCAAAAATGAAAAGGTGGGTGGAGCAACAGACACTGAGAAAATCCAGAGAATCGTTTCATCATACCTCAAAACCTGTATTCCACAAAATTGGAAAATGTAAAGTGAATGGACAATTTTCTGAATAGGTACCACATACCAACATTAAATAAAGACACAGTGAACAATTTAAATACACCTGTAACCTTCAAGTTACTAGAAGTAGACATTAACAGCCTTCCTCCAACCCCCCTCCAAAAAAAAACCCTGGACTTGATGGTTTGAGTGAAGAATTCTACCAGAACTTCAAAGAAGAGGAAACAACTGTACTCCTCAAATTGTTACACAAATTAAAAACAGAAGGAACATTTACATAAAAACATTTCCATTTTATGATGTTACAGTTACCCTGATACTAATCCCACAAAAAGTATCAAAAAGGAGAATTACGTAGCAGTCTCCCTCATGATCATTAATGCAAAATTATTCAGTGAAATACTGACAAACTGAATCTAGGAATACACCAAAATAATTATTCACCATGATGAAATTGGATTTCATACTAGAGATGCAGAATGGTTTAACATATGAAAGTCTGTCAATATAATCCACCATATAAATAAATTGGAAGAAAAAATATAATCATCTCATTAAATGCTGAGAAGCATTGACAAAATTCAACACCCCTTCATGATAAAGGTCTTGGAGAGATCAGGGATACAAGGAAAGTATCTTACCATAATGAAAGGAAAGGACAGAAAGTCTACAGCAAACATCAAAAAAAAAAATCGGAAAAAACTCAATATGATCCCACTAAGATCAGGAACAATACAAGACTGTCCTCTCTCAACATACTTAGTAAACTTAGTCCTTTAAGCTCTAGCTAGAACAAAGAGAAAACAAAAGAAGATCATGGGAAAACAAACGAAAGGAAGAAGTCAAGCTTTTGCTATTCACAGATGATATATTAGTATACATAAGTGACCCCACACACTCTATCAGGAAATTGATTATACCTGAGAGAGATTTAACATAAAGGTTTTGAAATGGGAAAAGCCTTCACTAATCTGTAAAATTTGAGATGATATGACCATCTTTAACTGCTTGCTGGCAGTGCACACTTTTAACACCTTGACAATTATCTTTTATGTTACCTTAAAATTCTCTTTAGCTGTTAATATTCTGGACATCTTTTTCCCTCTGGGACAGGAAATCACTACACCCACCTAGATAAGCACATTGCACAATGCAAGCCAGCTAGCCACACTGGGTCCAGGAGGAAAAAGGAAAAATTCCTGTGGAGTGCAAGATTGTGACATCTGTCTGCTTTTGTAGCCTAGGACAAGTGCTATTGAAATGCTTACCTTGGCCTATCTAGAAAAGATCTTTGAATGGGGTGGGAGAAATGGTCAGGAATCACTCTTCTGAGACTTTAAGCACACTACAGACCTGTGGACAGTGTTCTTGTCACTCAGACTGCACTAGCCAATCAGGCCCTCCAGGTGACCTGCCAGTCATAAGCAGTGCAGGGCTCTTCCAGGCAGCCACTTTCAGACTTGGCTTTGCAGAGGAGCTGTTCGCAGTGGTTTCATGTGCTGCAGTGAAATTGCTGCTGCTGGAAGTTGATGACCTGAGAGCTTTGGCGAACTGGGAAACAACAACATAGTGAGCACCGCTGTCTCCAGATGGGGAGGAGCAGGCAGAGGGTGAGGTGCAGGAGACAGCATGGTGCATCCTCCTGGGATCTGTGTGGGAACCTGCTGCCATATTCCCTGTGTTGTAAAGTCTCATGTGGTCTTTGTTAATTCCTATACTTAGGAACAGGCCTCTGAATAACTTTGCGCTGGGGCCTTAATCTGCTTAGAGAATTGGGAGCAGGGTGCTGTGTGTACAAACAATTTTATTGTCAACTTCAATATGCCATACTCAGAGAGGCCTACTTTCTCCAGTATCTTCTTGAAATTGAGCACTTTGCATTTAACCTTTACATACAATCTCCATTTGTGTTTAACTATGTGGACAGTATCAAGGCATCTCATTGTTGGGTAGCACTGCACTTCTAAGTTGCAACATAGAAGAGTTGAGTTGCTGATATAAAGGATTGGCCAATGCCTTGGAAATAGTTCAGTCTCCCAAAGTAGAATTAGCTGAGGGAGAACTGCCTCTAAATCACCCAAAATTTAAATGTATTTTAATCAGGGCTATTAGAGATTAGGATGCTAGAGTACACATTGTTCAATTGGATTGTCCAGATATTTGGCTCCAAACAATTACAAAGTAGCCACCACTGACTTAAAACCAGACACATCACCATATCAAAAAACAACTTCCAACAAGCTTTTAACTGAGGCATGACAGGTTCCTAAGCTATTTTAAGGCCTGATGTGGTATAAAGTTCCAGTTTTCTATGTGAGAAAAGCACAGTTCTTCCATGTTGTAATAGGAGCGGCGGGGCTGCGTCCCCGGCACCCGGCCGCCCGCATGGCTAGCTTATGTCCCGAAATAATTACATGGAAACTGTATTTTTTTAAACACTGCCTGGCCCATTAGTTTTGGCCTCTTATTGGCTAGCTCTTACATATTGATCTAACCCATTTTTAATATTTTGTGTAGTACCACGAGCTGGCTTACCAGGAAAGATCTTAACCTGCGTCTGTTTGGAGTGGGAGAATCATGGCGACCCCTGACTCGGCTTTTTTTTTCCAGCCTTTTGTTCTGTTTACTCCACCCACCTAAGGGCTGGCCTATAAAGGGGCCAAGGCAGTTTTTTTATTAAATGAAAGTAACTCCTCCATCATTTTTTTTTGTTTAAACAAAAAAGAAAGGCTTTAACTTTAACATAGTAAAATTACATATAACAAAATGGTTATCAAGCAAGAATTACAGTTATAATATTTATATCTATTTTATCATAACTAAGGAAAACTATAACTATCTATCCATTTTTTAACTCCATCAAAGACTCCAGAAGGATATAATATTACCTAAGTAAACAAGAAGTAAGATACTTCAAACTCTAGAAATGACAGAGACATCTCGCTGTCTGGACAGTCATCCAAAGTTTTTTTGTACCGTTGGGGCATCTGTCTTTAGCCTACAGGCCCATAGTATCCAGCAGACATTTTTATCAAGCAGGAAATTTCAAAGACAGTTTAGTCACTTTTTGCTGTGTCCTGTAGAATGTCTTGCAGACTCTTTTATGAGTCAGGAACCCCGAAAGACCATCTCACCTTTAGGCAAGTTTAGCAGTCCTCTCTCTGCGGGTTTTTTGTGTCCAGTTTATGTATCAGTCCATGCAAGAGCAGTTTTTTGTCCAAATGGCTATCAAACTCCATAAGGAGCCTCTTTGGTGCCCATCTTCTTCTTGAAGTAGATTGGTGCTGCCAGAAGCAGATGTGTCTCATTATCATGAAAAGCCCTAAGTTATTAAAATATTAAATGTCATATTTTGCAGTCTTTGGAAGATATGAAGAATGCCTATCTAAAATATATCTATCCACATCTAGAAAATCTAAATAACATGACTACAAGCTTGACTATTATTGATGATTATCCATTAACAACCTATATTTCCTAATTATACATTACATTTTTAAATGAACTATACAATCACAATACCTTAATCAAGATCAGAAATACATATGCATATAACAAAATTGACCTTAAAATCCATATCAATGTAAATTATTTATATCTATATCATATTACCCTTTAAATGTAAAAGAACATTTATAAACAATATTTGGGAACATGGGCGCAGTTTTTTCTCTCCAAACTGCTTCCTGTTGTATGGGGGCGCTGTTATTTAGGTCTTTTATGGGATAACCTGTGTGCCAGGGTCATCTCAGTCGGCAGTTGAGTGAAGTAATTTTTTGAAGGTGTTCACAGCAACCTTTTAGGAGGGCGTGGTCTATCATACCATATAGGGATAGAAGAAATCCACAGGGTCGCATCCTCTGTGAAAACAAAAGAAGACCCTCTCCAAAGCATCACATCCTTAGATGCAAATTTTGAAATCATAATACCCTTGTATCCATTTTGGTTTAGCTTGGCAGCCCATATAATAAAATGTCTCTCTGTACTTAGCTCCTTTACAGTCAAAAATTTTAAAAAAAACACAATAATACAAAGAATCCAGACTCTCTGTGAATTTTTTATTTTTACGTGGCTTATTTGTCTTTATTTCTTTTAATCTATAATTATCTGTATTCTGTCTCTTTAAAGACTTTACCCTTTTTTAAAAGACATTAACTTTATTTTCTATATATTTTTTAAGCCTACATACATTTATCCAACAGTGTCTGAATCTGTATTATTATGAATCTGTAATTTTTTTATTATTTAGGAGTATTTTTTAAAATGTCAAGCATTTTTTAAAAACTTAAGTTGTACCATGTACAGATAATACGGTACCTCCTGTGTTTTGTCCAGTCTAAACCTTAACTGTACTGTTATTATGGTAATTATGGTAGTTTTTGTCTGAGACCAGCATAGTTTAGCATGGCAGAGCCGAGCCCTCTTGTCTCAGAGCCATTTGGTGCCCCTGAGCCACACACAGTTTTAGGCACACAGCAGTCCACATTGCCATCAAGCAAGCCGTAGCACTTTACTCCAAATGCTCCATTTAAAAGCTCTGTCTCCCACAGGAGCCAGACAGAGATTGTAATGGCGGCACAGCCCAGAAAGCCGGCATTTTAAAACAGCCAGTTTTTTTTTGTTGTTGAGTCAGGACAATTTTTTTGTGGCATGTAACCCACAAACAGCAAAAAGCTGTTTTAAATTTTTTTTGTCCTTTTTAAGCCCTCTCAGGTTTTACGTGGAGTTTATTATTACGCTGGGCGTCATTTTGTTGTAATACGAGCGGCGGGGCTGCGTCCCCAGCACCCAGCCATCCGCATGGCTTTACCCAAAATAATTACACGGAAACTGTATTCTTTTAAACACTGCCTAGCCCATTAGCTCCAGCCTCTTATTGGCTAGCTCTTACATATTGATCTAACCCATTTTTAATATTTTGTGTAGCACCATGAGCTGGCTTACCAGAAAAGATTTTAACCTGCGTCTGTCTGGAGTGGGAGAATCATGGCGACTCACTCACTCAGCTTTTTTCTCCCAGCATTTTGTCTGTTTACTCCACCCACCTAAGGGCTGGCCTATAAATGGGCCAAGACAGTTTCTTTATTAAATAAAAGTAACTCCTCCATCAGCAGGTTCCCACCCAGATCTGAGGAAAATGCACCTCACCTCACCCTCTGCTCCTCCCCATCTGGAGAAAGCATTCCCTTGCTCACCATGTTGTGATTCTCCAGCTCATCAAAGCTCTCAGTTCATCATCTCCCTGCAGCAGCAAAGGCAGACAGCACATAATCCACTGGTGCCAGCTCCACTGGAAAGCCTAACATGGAGGCAGGTCCCAGGAAGAGCACTGCACCACTTCTGACTGGCAGGTCAACTGGAGGGTCTGATTGGGTAGTGAGGCCTGAGTGGGATAAACCTTCCCAAAGGGCTATAATTTGCTTAAAGAGACAACACAATGGTTCCTGGCCATTCCTTTCTGCTCCCATCAAAAGTCTTTTCTAGATCTGCAAAAACACGCATTTCAATAACACTTGCTCGAGCCTCCAATAGCAGACACTCCCACAATCCTGCACTCCATAGGAATCTTGCCTTTTTCCCCCAGGACACAATGTGGCTACCTAGCTTGTACAGTGAGCTGTGCTAGGTGGGTGCAGTGATTTCCTGTCCCACAGGTAGAAGGCAGCCCAGAATATTAACAGCTAAAGACAATTTTTAGATCACAAAAGGAAATGTTTGTTGTGTGGTTTTATGCTGAGGTCAGATGAACTAAAGGTACAGTTTACCTCACTGTCACAGGGATTTCAGACAATCATGAGAAAAAAGCAGGAACCAGATCTTAAAAAAGACCTTTCCCCCAACAGAAGGCTGGGTGGTGGCTCATTGGCTTTACAAGTTTTATTTCTGAAATTCAGAGCAAATTCCAGGCAAATGAAAAATATTAAAGAGAGTAGGGTTCATGGAAATTTAAATACATAGAGAATAATGGAGCCAGGAAGAATGTCTTTATGAGCACTGCTGTGAATAAAATATACAGCTGTGTTACAGCATGAACAAGACAGGGCAAATGAACTCACCATTTTAGTAGAAATTGGGCTTATGACAAAGTCTCAAAAGCTGTGGTCCAGGTCATCTTAAAAATAGCTGTCTACTAATGGAATTTGGAAGAATTCAGTAGATGTCTGCACAGCCTTTTGTCTATGATCAAGTGAAGAATCCAGTAGTTGTTCAGTCCATGAGGTTCAATGTTTCACCTGGTTTTCAATATACATCAAAATTCCAAAGAAGTCGACTCTAATGCTAATAATGGAATGAACTCAGTAGCCAGAATTTGATACCAGAGCAAAAAGAGAGCTTCTTTCTTCAATATCCTTTCTATTATTCCAGCTGCAATCATCTAGAAGGTGAGGTCTAGGTTAAAGGTGGATTATAGTCTTTGTTTGGATTTTTGTTTGTTTATTATTTCTGTTTTTGTTTCGTTTGTTTTGTTTGGATTGGTGTTTTCAAGATAGGATTCATCTATGTAGACCTGAAACTCATTCTGTAGGCCAGACTGGTCTCAAACTCAAAAAATCCCACTGTCTCGGCCTCTTGAGTGATAATATTAAAGATGTGCACTGCCACCAAGCAGCTAAAAGTGGAGCTTGCAGGGTGGTGATGGTGTATGCCTTTAAACCCAGGAACTGAATGCAGAGGCAGGTGGACCTCTGTGAGTTCGAGTCCAACCTGGTCTACAAGAGCTAGTTCCAGGACAGGCTCCAAAACCACAGAGAAACCCTGTCTCAATAAAACAAAAAAAAAGAAAAGAAAAGAAAAGAAAAAAAGAAAGAAAGAAATAGTTCCAAAACAGGGTCCAAAGCTACAGTGAAACTCTGTTGCAAAACACCAAAAAAAAAAAAAATGTGGAGCTTACCACCTCAGATGATCCACATGAATGAAGGGTTTACCTATTCAAAACCTTTAATTAAATAAAATCCCTCTCAGGTATAATCAATTCTTTGTGTAGTTGATAATCCCAGAAGTAGTCAGTTTGACTACCAAGAATAGCCAACTCAAGAGCCAAGATAGAGAAATGAGAAAATTTTCATCCCTGCATTAGGTATAGAAAGCATAGGAGTTTTTTTTTTCCAAAGAAGTCTTTTTCCTAAAAAAAGGAAGGATGGAAATTTTACATAGGGAGTCTGGACATGCTCACATAATATTCTTCCTCTTTTTAAGCATGCTCCATCAGCGAATCCATTTCTAAACACGATCCCAATGTAAAAGCAAAGACATTTAGTGACATTCTTACCTCACTCATGCTGGAACATATATACATTATAAAAATGGTGGAAAGAAATGTCTCTGGCATGCTCATATTGCACCACAATGTTTTATTTGAAAATCCAGTAAATGACACTGTGAAAAGTTGATTGTCAACCTTAATGTTTGATCTAAAATAATAACTGGACCAATACCTTAATTCTCACAGAAACAAAAGATAGAGAACACAAAACCAGAAAACTTCAAGGTAAAGTCACCTAACAGCACTGCATACTGAGAGAAAGAGACAGAGAAAGAAAGAAGAAAACTGAATAACATACAAGAAATGAATCACTTGAAACCTGGGACAATATCGTGTTCACAGTGGCAAAGACAGGGGATAGGCATGAGCTCAACAACATGGACTTGCATTCACAATGGCTGACCTCACTAAAGCTGCTGCTGATTGTCAGATGACCAAACAGTAGAGACCAACATTGAGCCTCAGATATGACACCATTGCTGCAGTAACCAGCCATCAACCTACTGGGAGGTTGACTACACTGGACAACTTCCTCCATGGAAAGGACAAGTTTTTGACTTAGGCTTCTTTCCACCTCTCCCCATAGCTGTTCAGTCGCAATGAAGCACACAAAGGCTTACATTAATTATAAACTGGTTGGCCTATTAGTTCAGGCTTCTTATTGACTCTTACATCATTCATTAACCCATAAATATTGCTGTGTTACCCACGTGGCTTGGTACCTTTCATCAGTGAGGCTTTATAATCTTGCTACAATTTACTCAGGTGAGATTGCAGATTCAGCCATTCCTCTTCCAGAACTCCCGTTCTGGTTGCCCCACATAAACTTCCTGCCTGGTTACTGGCCAATCAGCCTTCTATTAAAGCAATACAAGCAACAAAACTTTATAGGGTAGAAGACAATTGTCCCTCAGCAACAAGTTTTTGTCCTTATAGGAGTAGATACTTATTCTGGTTATGGATTTGCCTTTCCTACAAGTAATGCTTCTATAAAACCCTGATCAATGTATTTACAGAATGTCTTATCCATGGACATTGTATTCCCTACAGTATTGCTTCTGAACAGGGATCTCTCTTCCCAGGCAGAGAAACCTGAGAGTGGTCTTACAATCATGGAATCCTCTGCTATTAACATGTTCTCCAGCATCCTGAAGAAGCTGGACTGATAGAAAGGTTGAAAGAACTTTATTCATTTGAAAAAAAGAGTTACAGCACCAATTAGCTTTCAGCGTCTTGAGAGCTGGGACAAGTTTCTCCAGAAAGCCATATATGCTCTGCATATACACAATATATGGTATGGTTTCTCCTGTAGCCAGGATCCATTGGTCCAGGAATTTAGGGTTGAAAGGAAATATTTCCACTCACTATTACTACTAGGGTCCATCTATGAAAGTCTGTGCTTCCTATATCTGCCACCAAAGTTCTGATGGCCTGGACGTTTTGGTACCAAAGGGGAAGAGCTCCTGTCAAGAGACACATCAAATATTCTATTGAACTTTAAAAGCAGACTTCCCTCTCATCATATGTGCTTCAAATGTGCTTAAGTCCACAGACAAAGAAGGGAAAAACAACCTGAGGCATGGTAATATATGCAAATTTCCATGCGGAAATTGAATTACCTCTGCACAATGGAGGTAAGAAGGATTATGTCTGGAGTGCAGGAGATCCTTTAGGACATCTCTTTGTGGTACTGTGCCTTGTGATTAAAGTTAATGGGAAACTATAACACCTTATCCAGGAAGGATAAAAAAAGAAGGTATGGGTCACTTCTTAGGAAAAGCCCCAGGACCACGTGATGTGCTAGCAGAGGGTGAAAGAAAGTATAATAGAGAATGGCCTGGCATTCTCCATCATCCTGAAGAAATTCACCTCAGAGAAAGACTGAATGAACTTTGTTCTTTTGAAGAAACAGTTACAGTACCAATAAGGTCTCAGCATTGTGAGGACTGGGGCAAGTTTCTCCAGAAAGTACTATAAGCACCGAATCTGCATGCAATATATGTTATGGTTTTTCCTGTACGCAGGATCGATAAGTCCAGGAATCAAGGTCTGAAAATGGAATATTTCCGCTCACTTTTGCCACCAGCAACCATCTAGGAAAATTTCTGCTTCCAGTTTCTGCCACCCTAAGTTCTGCTGGCCTGGCCTAGAAGTGTTGTTACCAAAATGAAGGGACTCCTGTCAGGAGACACAACAAATATTGTATTGAACTTTCAATGCAGACTTTCCTCTGGTTACTTTGGCTTCAAATACTCTTAAACCAACAAACTAAGAAAGGAATAACAACCTTTGACAGGGTGATATATCCAGATTACTTTGGGGGAATTGAATTGCCTCTGCATGATGAAAAAAGAAGGATTATGTCTTGAATGCAACAAATCCTTTGGGGTGTCTCAATCTGACATTGTACCTTGTGATTAAAATTAATGGGAAATGACAAAAATCTAATACAATAAGTATGGCAAAGGTCACATATCCATAATGAATATGGGATAGGTCACTTCTCTAGGAAAAGGCCCAAGACCATGTAAAGTGCTTGAAGAGGTAAAAGAAATACAGAATGTGTAATAGAGATGGCAGTTATACATACCATCTAAGACACGTGACCACTGCAGAAAGGAGACTTTTTTTATTATTTTTTATTTTTTTATTCTTTTTAAATTAATATTTCCACCTGCTCCCCGTTTCCCATTTCCCGCCGCTCCTCCCAAATATTGCCCCCTCCCCCCACTCCCCTCCCCCATCCCCACTCCTCTTCTCCTCCCCCCACACCATTCCCCCTCCCTCTCAATACTGAAGAGCAGTCCAAATTCTCTGCCCTGCGGGAAGACGAAGGTCTTTTATCTACGTCCAGGAAGGTGAGCGTCTAAACAGGCTAAGCTCCCACAAAGCCAGTTCATGTATTAGGATCGAAACCTAGTGCCATTGTCCTTGGCTTCTCATCAGCCTTCATTGTCCGCCATGCTCAGAGAGTCTAGTTTCAACCCATGCTTATTCAGTCCCAGACGAGCTGGCCTTGGTGGGTTCCCAATAAATCAGTTCCACTGTCACAGTGGGTGGGTGCATCCCTCGTGGTCCTGATTTCCTTGCTCATGTTCTCCCTCCTTCTGCTCCTCATTTGGACCTTAAGAGCTCAGACCGTTGCTCCAAATTGAGTCTCTGTCTCTACCTCGATCCATCGCCAGATGAAGGTTCTAAGGTGATATGTAAGATATTCATCAGTATAGGATAGGGTCATTTCAGGTTCCCTCTCCTCAGTTGCCCAAGGTACCAGCTGGGGACATCTCCCTGGACACCTGCGAACCCCTCTAGAGTCAAGTTTCTTGCCAACCCTAAGATGTCTCCCTTAGATAGGATATATACTTCGCTGCTCCCGTATCCACCCTTCCTATATCCCAACCATCCCAATCCCCCGAGCTCCTCCCATCCTCCCCTTCTCATGTTTCTCATCCCATTTCCCCTTTGCCCCATGCCACCTCACCCGCAAGTTCCCAGTTTTTGCCCTGCAATCTTGTCTACTTCCCCTCTCCAGGCGGATGACTATACGATTTTCTTTGGGTTCACTGGCCAAAAGACACTTAAGGTCATGCTCAACCTCCATAGCGATAAGGGAAATGCAAATTAAAACAACTTTGAGATACCATCTTACACCTGTCAGAATGCCTAAAATCAAAAACACCAATGATAGCCTTTGCTGGAGAGGTTGTGGAGAAAGGGGTACACTCATCCATTGCTGGTGGGAATGCAAACTTGTGCAACCACTTTGAAAATCAGTGTGGCGATTTCTCGGGAAATTTGGGATCAACCTACCCCAAGATCCAGTAATACCACTATTGGGAATATACCCAAGAGATGCCCCATCAAATGACAAAAGTATCTGTTCAACTATGTTCATAGCAGCATTGTTTGTAATAGCCAAAACCTGGAAACAACCTAGATGCCCTTCAATGGAGGAATGGATGAAGAAAGTTTGGAATATATACATATTAGAGTACTACTCAGCGGTAAAAGACAATGACTTCTCAAATTTTGCATGCAAATGGATGGAAATAGAAAACACTATCCTGAGTGAGGTATCCCAGACCCAAAAAGAGGAACATGGGATGTACTCACTCATAATCGGTTTCAGGCCATAAATAAAGGACATTGAGCATACAATTTGTAATCCTAGAGAAGCAGAAAGGAGACTTTTAACTGACATGAGTGCTTCTGTTGTATTTTGTTGATAATGCATTTGTACAGTTACTTCTATGTTCTTTTAATTTTCTAAACATATGTTGCAATATGAATTATGAGTATATCTGTGGTTATTAGAAATAATTTTGAAATAATAGGAAAAAATGTGCTCCAAGGGACATTGCCACTATTCTAAATAGATAATGCATTTGCAATTGTAGTTGGTATACTTATGTTATGCTTAGGCATAATTACAACCTAGTTATTGATTTCAATTTGGAAATTAATAAGTTGATATAACTGTATGCCAAGTTGACAAGTGATTGATTATGAAAGCCGTTTTTGGTTGTTAACTTTGCTACACTTGGAATGAACTATAACTCCAAAATGGAGAAAAAAATTGTGATCAGGACCTTAAGGCAGGAAGACATGCCTTTGACCCAGATACTGAGGATGGATGACTCCTGCCTTTAATCTAGACCTTGAGGCTGGAAGGTACATGTTTAGTCTGAGTTCATATTCTGCTCGAAGGAATGTGGGCTGTTATTGCTCTCTCTGCTTTCCCTCACCTTGTCAGCACATGTATTCATTGTCATTGAAGTCTATTTCTCTGGGATTCCAGCACATACACTAAACAGCTTAAACACCCAGTCTGGTGGGACTGAGTAACTATGAGATCTTGCACTTTCTAGTCACTGACAGCAATTGTTGGAGTGCAGCCTTTAAGTTATTCCAATAAATCCCCCCCCCACACACACAGACAGACAGACAGACAACAGACAGACATATAGATGGAGAGAGAGATTTAGTCCTTAAGTTCTATTACTCTAGAGAATCCTGACTAATATACTGTTATTTTTTAGTCAATTAAATTTTTAAACTTCTAGTTCCCAATTTTCTATTTGTCATAATTACACACCTGAAACACTTTTAGCTAATACTTGAGTATCACATTATATACATACGAAGAAAATAACCTTTCATGCAGTAATAGTCCAAAGAGTATGGGAAAAATAAACTGTAATATTGAGTGTTATTTCTGATGAAAAATTTATCAAACAGTATGAGCCATTAGATGTATGGAAGATTTAATCATTTGTTTTGATCAAGTTGAAGGTGCTTATTAGTAGAAATCTATTTCTCTTTAAATTTTATCTTGCTGTCATTTATGCATGTCTATTAAAATTTAAAATTAAGTAAATGGATGCTTAAAAGGGATATACCACCTTTAAATGTTAAAGCACAGCAAGGTAAAACCCACTGACATTTTGTATTGGATCTGTTGAATTAACAATCCGAAATTTTTTTCCAAGATAGATTTTCCTCATAATTTCTCAAGTCCCTAGCTAGTAAATCGTTGAATATTTAATACAAACATTTTAAAGATTATTTTAACAGGCTCACTTATTTAAAAGAGTGAAGAGTGCTTAGCGAGTATTTCTCCCCTTGAGAATTATGATTTAGAATCTACAGTAAGTGCTAATCAGTTCTCCATTTTCATTTTGGGTATTGGTTTCAGCATTTCCAAACAAATGGGTAGACCTTTGTTAGGTTTAAGAAATGTTAAAAAGAACAGCCATCTGAAACGTTTGGGGAGGGGAAGTTTTGTTGACCAGGGTCTCACAAGATACCTTAGCCTGGTTTGAATCTATTGGTGATACTCCTGCATCAACTTGCTATGTACTGAATGAAATCTAAAGTATGAACCACCAAAATCAGCACGAATGTTTGTTTAATGTTTTCTTTTGAGACAGTTCTTGCTATGTAGACTAGCCTGACCTGAAAGGCAAAAATCCTCCTGTCTTCATATTCAATGTGTTGGGATTATTGGTGGGGAACAATGTGCCCAGCAGAAATCTGTCTCATTTGTCAAGCTCTAATTGGTTTTAAGGCCCTCAGCCTTGAGCTGGGGAGATTGCTGAGAGGATAAAATCACTCACTGCCAAAAGGATGATCTCAGTTCTATTCCCCATATCCATAGGGATTTGGAGGGGCAAGAAGTGATTGTGGCTGTTGTGTTGCTTCTCTGTTCTCTCAGCTTTACCCAAATATCTGACTCTGGGATTTTGTTAATACTACTAAATAGGATCACCCTTCAATCAATCATCTAGAATGTATCACCTCCCTACTTATTTCTAAAGTAGACTAGTAAGTTTTCATGCTTCTTCTTGGCCATCCCTTTTTGTACTGGGGCTATGCATGCTTTAAGTTCGTCATTGAACTCAATTTGTACACAATCCATCTTTATTTTTAAGTTTGCATTATAACCCAGAAAAGTAGGAGGTTTATTTTTTTACCGGTCAATTTTTTTCTCACTGACCAGTTAAGGTCCAGCCATGAAGCAGTTGGAGGACTTTTCAGCACTTGGAAGCAGAAGCAGGATAGGGTGTGCAATGGAATTCTCAATTGCATTGTGTGTGGCCAGCCTAAGTTACAGGAGACATTGCTTAAACATAAATAAGTAAGAAAAACAAAACAGACAAAATCATAAAACAAAAGGACTTCAAAGATACAGAAACCCCTGTCTTGAGAAACTGAAAAGCAAACAATCAAGCAATAAGTGAAGAAACTTAAAAACTAAAGTTTAAGAAATATACTCATGATCCATTGGACCCTGAATTCTACAGGTCCCATTCTGCCCCAAATCTCCTATTACATCCCTACAAACCCCCTGCCACAACCTCAATGGAACTCTGAAACACAGCCTGCTACTACTCAGAGAGGACCAGGAGGTGAGTGATTACCCATGCAGCAGGACACCCCACTCTCTATGTCCTCCATACCAGAACAAAATCCCAGGACACCCCCCCAGTGGCCTCAGCTTCCCTAGCCAGATAGCCTGTGAGTTTCCTGAAAGTGGGCTGCTCCAACAGCCCCATCGCATCCATTGAACCTTGAATACCTCTGCAAAGTGTGGAAAGGGGCAGCTGTATACTGAATGAGCATATGGCTCAAATAAGACTTCTTAATAACAGAGAGCAAAGGAGATTTTGATGGTGGGAATTTGCTGGATTTCAATCCCTGATCCTGAAAAAGCTCAGAGATGGGCTTGATTTTCTGCCAAGGGATTCGTTGCTTTTGTGCTCAATTGGACAAGGATAGAGTTTGTTTTTATGGATCTGGTTTCAGAGCCAAATTGTGTTTCTTTACTGGCCCCTTTTAATGTTTTAGCTGTTTTCAGAGAGATGTTGTTTCTTTAACTATTTCTAGATTCAGAGACAAGGTGCTTTCTTTTGGCTCTGGTTTCAGGACCAATGCATGTTTCTTTGAATACCCTTTCTCCAACCAATAATGCTTCATAAAATGTTTGTTCATTAGTTTGCCACTTCAAACTAAAATAAAAAGATGTATCATGATGCTTGAACAAATTGTTGACACTACAAAATTCTTTTCTATACAATAACTGCTTTTGGTTAAAGAATAATTTACAATAAGCCCTCAGTTTTTTCCTCAGGTCCAATGATTATGGTAATGTGCACAAACTTAATCAGATTGATTACACACAAAAATTCTTAAACATATATGAAGCACAAAACTTTCTGACACTGATTTTTATAGAGTATCACTACAGTATGATTTTTCTCATGGTTTTAAAGAACACACACATTAAACTCATAGTTTCTCTATAGGATGTCTTATTGTACATATTCGGAGATGATTGGGAAAAAGGATTCACATCAGATTCCATTCACATGTATCTCTCTAATATGTGTTCTTTTATGCAATTGAAGATGATTGTGACATGCAAAGTCTTTACCACATTGATGTCATTCATAGGGTTTCTCTCCAGTATGTGTTCTTTTATGCAATTGAAGAGCACAGTTCTGAGCAAAGACTTTATCACATTCATCACATTCATAGGGTTTCTCTCCAGTATGTCCTCTTTTATGTGTTTGAAGGTGACTGTGTTGAGCAAAGGTCTTACCACACTGATTACATTCATAGGGTTTCTTTTCAGTATGTGTTCTTTTATGCATTTGAAGATTACTGTGTTGAGCAAAGGTCTTACCACACTGATTACATTCATAGGGTTTCTCTCCAGTATGTGTTCTTTTATGGGTTTGAAGAGTACTGTGTTGAGAAAAGGCCTTACCACACTGATTACATTCATAAGGTTTCTCTCCAGTATGTGTTCTTTTATGCAACTGAAGATGATCCTGACGTGCAAAATACTTACCACATTGATGACATTCATAGGGTTTCTCTCCAGTATGTGTTCTTTTATGATTTTGAAGAGCACAGTTGTAAGCAAAGGCCTTACCACACTGATTACATTCATAGGGTTTCTCTCCAGTATGTGTTCTTTTATGTGTTTGAAGATTACCACGTTGAGCAAAGGCCTTACCACACTGATTGCATTCATAAGGTTTCTCTCCAGAATGTGTTCTTTTATGCAATTGAAGTTCACAGTGATGTGCAAAGGCCTTACTACACTGATTACATTCATAGGGATTCTCTCTAGTATGTCTTCTTTTATTCTTTTGAAGATGGCTGTGATTAGCAAAGGCCTTAGCAAGCAGATTAAATTCATATGATTTTTCTTCATTATGTGTTCTTTTATTACTTTGATGATTTTCATAAAGAACAAAGTCTTTAACATCTAGACTATATTCATAGGGTTTCTCTCCAGTGTGTGTTCTTTCATGCATTTGAAGATGACTGTGATAAGCAAAGGCTTTACCACATTGCTTCATTTCACAGCATTTTTCTCCAGTATGTGTTTTTTCATTTCTTAGAAGGTGAGTGTCATAAGACAAGGCTTTATCACATTGAGAATATACTGAAAACTTCTCTCCAGTTTCATTTCTTTCAATACTGCAAGGATAATGGACACATGTAAAAGCTTTACCACATTCAATACACTGTTGAACCTCATATCTGTATGAATTAATTTCATAGTTTGTTCCAATTGTAAAAATAAATCAAATATTAAGATCTTATAACTTTGTTTAAAATCATGTTTTTTCTTTCATTAGGGGTCATTTTGCATCTGGAAAAATATTTGTGATGATAAATTCCTTTGTGTCATGGTTTACTCTTTCGTTTATAACTATCCCTATATTTTTTCTTGATATTTTTCACATTTTTGAAAAGAACTACATTCACTGAGTGACTTACCAACTTTACTGCATTCATAAATTTTACTATACTATGAATCATTATACATTGGCTAAGTGAATTAAGACACCAAGAAGTATTTGCAGACCTAGAACTCATAAGGCTTTTTTGTAATGTGAGGTTGTTTATGTATTAACAATTGATGGAGGAAGGTCATTTGTCAATAAACAAACTGCCTTGGTCCTTTTGATAGGCCATCCCTTAGGTGGGTGGAGGAGACAGAATAGAATGCTGGGAGGAAGAGGAAGTGAGCTCAGACTCGACAGCTCTGCTCTCTGGAGGAGACGCCATGCTCCCCTCTCCCCGGCAGATGCAATAAAGCTCCAACCCAGGATGGACGTAGGCTAGAATCTTCCCGGTAAGCGCACCTTGGGGTGCTACACACATGAACATAAATGGGCCAAGCAGTGTTTAAATGAATACAATCTGTGTGCTGTTATTTCTGGTGTAAAGCTAGCCGTGCAGGAGCCGGGCAGGACGAAAAGCAGGCCCGCAGCTCCCACTACAGATGGCCTCCAACGTGTGGACAACTGATTCCACAGAAAGCCTGAGAAAGCTTGGGAAAGAATAGAGTAAAGCATGTTTTCTTGGTAGCAGCAATTTCTTGGATTTGCTCTGCTTGCTGGATGCAAGCAAGCGCTCTCATCTAAGAGAGGCTTCCTGACTCAGCTTTAGCTGCAAAACTCTGCAGCTCTTAAGAGGTTCTGTCAAGAAACACTTAAATAGTGTTGATAAAAAGTTGACCAAATGCTTGTTTGTTTTCGGCCGTAGCAGGAAAAAAGTTGTGCTGTTTTAAAATGCCGGCTTTGTGGGCCATTCTGCCAGGGCAAACTCTGACTCTGAGGCAGGAGATCAGCTACAGAGAGAGCATTTGAGTGTTGTAGCTTGTTTGCTGGCAAGGACCTTGAAACGCCACAGAGTTGTGGTGATAAACACGGCTACAGCTGGTACCTCAGCTGTGAGGCTGGAAAGCTAAGGAATGGGTTGGATTTAGCTGGCAAAGGCCACGGCTTTAATCCTACCCATATTGCTCAGTAATTTAAAGGCTCGTGTGGTCAGAAAAAGCGAGAGATACAGTAAAGAGAGATTCAAAGACAAAGAAAACTTGAAATGATTTACAGTGTGTTTAAAAATATATGCAGGCTGAAAGATAAAGTTCTTAAAAGTAAAGAAACAAAAATAAGGAACTAGTTAGGTGTGGTAGTACACACTTTTAATCCCAACACTTAGGAGACAGAGGGAGATTTACCTCTGTGACTTCAAGGTGTGGTAGCACACACCTTTAATCCCAATGCCTGGAAGGCAGAGACAGAAGGATCTCTGAGAGTTCAAGGACAGTCTGGTCTACAGAGTTATTCCAGGACAATATACAGAGAATATAAAATAAAAGTGAAAGTAAATGAAATAGAGTTAAAATAAAGCTGCACAAAGATGGAAAATACACAGAAAATCTTGATACTGTTTGCTATTATGCTCTCTTTGAATTGTTTGAATGCTGAGAAAAGAGCAACAGCTACTAAAAGATATTTGTTTATGAATGTTGCTGAACTAATCCAAGATAGATATTTATAAAATACCTTGTCTTCAGAATTTGGATCTAAGGATATGATACTTTGGAAAAGAGTTTCTTCTTTTGTTTTCACAGAGGATGAGACACTGTGGATTGCTTCTTCGATCCCAATATGGTATGATAGACCATGCCCTCCTGAAGGGTTGCTGTGAACACCCTTAAAAAATTGCTTCGCTCAACTGCCAACTGAGATGAACCTAGCAGAAAGGTTATCCCATAAAAGACCCAAATAACAGCGCCCCCATTCAGCAGGAAGCAGTTTGGAGAGAAAAAACTGCGCCCATGTTCCCATATATTGTTTATAAATGTTCTTTTACATTTAAAGAGGGAGATGATATAGATGTGAGTAATTTGCATTGATATGAATCTTGGTTTATTGATATAAATTTAAGGTCAATCTTATTATATGTATATGTATTTCTGATATTGATTAAGGTATTGTGATTGTGTAGTTCACTTAAAAATGTAATGTATATAGGTTGTTAATGGATAATTATCAATAATAGTCAAGTTTGTAGTCATGTTTGTTAGATTTTCTAGATATACATAGATATATTTTAGATAGGCATTCTTCATATCTTTCAAAGCTTATAAAATATGGCATTTTAAGTGTTTTAATAACTTAGGGTTTTTCATGACAATGAGACACGTCTGCTCCTGGCAGCACCAATCAACTTCAAGAGGAAGGTGGGCATCAAAGAGGCTCCTTATGGAGTTTGATAGCCATTTGGGCAAGAAACTGCTCTTGCCTGGACTGTTGCATAAACTGGACACAAAGAACCCGCAGAGAGAAGACTGCTGAACTTGCCTAAAGGTGAGATGATCTTTTGGGGTTCCTGATTTATGAAAGAGTCTGCGAGACACTCTGCAGGACACAGCAGATAGTGACTGAACTGCCTTTGAAATTTCCTGCTTCATGGAAATGTCTCTGGATACTATGGGCCCGAAGGCTGAAGATTGATGCCCCAACGGTGCAGAGGAACTTTGGGTGACTGTACAGGCAGTGAGATGTCTCTGTCATTTCTAGAGTTTTGAAAATTGCTTACTTTTTGTTTGCTTAGGTAATATTGTATTCTTCTGGAGTCTTTGATGGAGTTGAAGAATAGATAGATAGTTATAGTTTTCCTTAGTTATGATAAAGATAAAATAGATGTAAATATTGTAATTTTTACTTGATAACTGTTTTGTTATATGTAATTTTGCTATGTTAAAGTTAAAGCCTTCCTTTTTTTGTTTAAACAGAAAAAGGGGAAATGATGGAGGAAGGTCATTTGTCAATAAACAAACTGCCTTGGTCCATTTGATAGGCCATCCCTTAGGTGGGTGGAGGAGACAGAATAGAATGCTGGGAGGAAGAGAAAGTGAGCTCAGACTCGACAGCTCTGCTCTCTGGAGGAGACGCCATGCTCCCCTCTCCCCGGCAGACGCAATAAAGCTCCAACCCAGGATGGACATAGGCTAGAATCTTCCCGGTAAGCGCACCTTGGGGTGCTACATACATGAACAGAAATGGGCCAAGCAGTGTTTAAATGAATACAATCTGTGTGCTGTTATTTCTGGTGTAAAGCTAGCCGTGCAGGAGCCGGGCAGGATGAAAAGCAGGCCCGCAGCTCCCACTACAAACAATGATGGTACAAAACCAATTACTTGTATACTTGGATTTAATTGAACAACTATACTCTACATGGGAACTACAGTTTATCTTCTAATTGTTCTTAATGAGACATATGCTACATCTTTCCATATCCATATTCTCATATACTTGTGTAGAGTAACATATAATATACATAGTAAAGGAAGAATAGTGAATAAAAGATTTCCACATTGAATCCTCATGGTTTGACTTGCTGTTCCTCATAGACTTGTGGTATAGATATTAAGGTTTCTCCACAACAACAGCCCCTTGACCCTTGACTCTAACTGCTACTTTCACTAAACTTAACAAGTCACAAAAAATATATGAGTAATCCAAGTCTTACCATAAGCTACTGATTTAGTAGAAAGTTTGCAGCTATACTCATCACTAAAATGTGTATACATTTTTTGTCATAAGTAGCAAGAAACAAATGAACTGGCAGATCTACTACATAGCTCTCATGTTGCTATGACTTGAATGGTGATATCTGTTTAGTCATTGCTTCCTTGACTTTTTCTTAAATGAATGCCTTGCAAATGCAATTCACATATGAGAAATTGAGGAATATGGATTTGTGAGAATTTAATAATCATCAATGCATTTAAAGCTGTGCTTATTTACATGGCTGCTTTTGATTAATTGTTCCAGGACATATTACAAACTAGTCAGAGGCACATTGTTATAAACTTGCACAAGAAAATTACCTTGCAGGTCTTCTAGAACATTGACTATGTTCTTCAGTGTTACAGTCCTCCAAAATGTACCCTGAAATACAGTACCAGAATATGTATGTTATATTATTTAATATGGTACAACAGTTAGCTCATTATCTTAATCACACCTAAGAACTATGATTGTGTTATTCATCTCATTTTCTTCTTTCTAAATCAAATTACAGAACAACATTATAAGCCAAGGAAAAGTTGTCTCCATATTTTGAAACATGAAGGAAATTCATTTTTACCTATAGTAGTGAGGTTCCTGAAGGTCTCCAGCATCACATCTTTGTAGAGATTCTTCTGGGAAGGATCTAGCAAATCCCACTCTTCCTGAGTGAAGTTGATATGTAGATCATCATAGGTCACTGCCTTCAAAGATATACCATATTTGTGTACAATGTAAGCATGACAGTGACATCATTGGAAATGCATACTTCTTTGAAAGTATAGTTGTATGATTCTGGTGTTCCCCACTCTTATTCCATGATATAGTCAGTTACTTAAAAGAAAATTGAAAAGGAGAGACCATTCTGTCATTTCTACGCACTTTGAATGGGATTTCACCTTTTAAGAACAATGTCTATTAACAGGGTGGGACAAGAAAAAAAGATCAACAGTAAATTGCATGCATGAGAAATCTGTATGAAAAACTACTCAATACAGAAAGGAAAAAAGATAGATAAATATGTGTAATGGTATATTGAGCCTATAATGATGGTAAAAAGCATTTCAGTATAAGTAGGAAGTTGACTGATTAATGTCAAGCACCACACAGTAGATATAAATGTCAGGAAATTACTTTAGGGTATTGAAACTCATAGCATACAATGAGGAATTTCATCTAGAAAGACTTCTCCTACTAAATATCCACAGAAAATTGAAATAAAACCAATAAGGAGAGAAAGTTCTTCAAACACATGATGTTTTCTGGGAGGTTGTTCATTCAGTCAAGTACTTTCTGAACCCAGTCACTATTGGTCCATAGTCAAAAACGGAAAGAAATCATTTCATCACTTCAAAG
Organism: Chionomys nivalis; assembly: GCF_950005125.1. Lineage (NCBI taxonomy): Eukaryota > Metazoa > Chordata > Mammalia > Rodentia > Cricetidae > Chionomys > Chionomys nivalis. The sequence goes on along the minus strand of NC_080111.1, from coordinate 15,677,973 downwards.
ATTCACATTTAATGATCCTTAAAGAAGGACTCTTAAAAGAAATGCAACACTAGCTCAGAATTGAGAAATAGATGTTTATTTATTAGGGATAGACTCACAAATCAGAATCCTATGCTTGAAATGAGATCAGAAACCAAATCATGCAGCCGGAAAAGAGGCTCTATACTGGCATTTTAGTACAAGAGGCCATGCCCCAGTGGTTGGGCAACTACTGGCTGTTAAGCCTTCCTACAGCACCCCCTCTTTTGTTTAAATAAGACAGTTCTAAGCCCAATACACACTTATATACAATAAGAACAATATATTCATTAATTATCCTATCTTAACTAGTTTATGTCTTGTATAATTACTTGGCCAAGTCATGACAGGAAAGTAACTTCAACTGGTGGTAATGCAAACTGGTACAGTCCCTTGGAATATCAGTGTGGCAATTTTTCTGAAAATTAGGAAACAACCTTTCTCAAGAAGCAGTAATACCACTTTGGGATAAGTAACCAAAGGATGTTCAATCATACCACAAGGACATGTGCTCAACTACTTTTATAGCAGCTTTGTTTGTCATAGTCAGAACCTGAAAACAACCTAAATGACCCTCCATAAAAGAATGGATAAAAAAATGTGGTACATCGCAAAACTAGGGCTCTGGGTGGGTATAGCTCCCTGCGTATGCAAATACTTTCTCCATGGAGCTTCAAATCGCACTTTCCAACCTGAAATTCCCACCCTAGACCTCCCGGGCTGAGGACAGTGTGAACCTGTCCTCGTTTCTACCTAGCCATTAGGACAGCAGGATGTGGCCTCTTATTTATTTAGCTAGTCCACAATGACCCCAACACACCACTTAGATAGATCCCAGGAGGCTGGTCAGAGGACCCCACTGCCCTGTCGGGTGATGGTTTAACACTGCATCGGCTGCTAAAGAGAAAATATCCAAAACAGGATTGAGCCCTATTGCCTTGAGAAAACAGCTTTGGCATTTTGTGGCATTGATGTAAAGATAATGTTCCCAGGATGACGTATTTTCAAAGAAACACTTTCTTATTTACTGCGTGGTGTAAAGTGTTGTTAAATGTGTTGTTACATTATGTCACTGCTGAAAGTTATTTGCACTATAATAAAGGAATTTTCTACAAAAAAAAAAAAAATGTGGTACATTTACGCAATGGAGTGCTACACGGCAGAAAAAAAAAATGACATCTTAAATTTTACAGGAAAATGGATGGATAAAGAAAACATTATTTTGAGTGAGTTAATCCAGACACAGAAAGATAATTATCACATGTACTCACTCCTAGGCAGTTTTTAAGCATAAAACAAAGAAAAACAGCCTACAAACCACAATCCCAGATCTTAGACAAAAATGAGGATGCTAAAAGAGACTGACATACCTCTAATCTATATGGGAAGTATAAAGTATAAAAATACAAGACTCCTGAGTAAATTGGGTGCATGGGGACCTTGGGAGAGGGTTGAAGTGGGGAGTCGAGAGGCAGGGAGTGAAGCAAAGAAAATTGTAGAGCTCAATAAATATCAATAAACAAAGATTGATCATATCTGCAGAGGATAGTTGCCTAATTGCAAATTCAATGTTCCTTCACTCAAGATAACCTTCCTAATCTGGACACCCACACAATCTGGTCTGTGTTCATTCACATGACATTAATTTACACATGCTGGGCAATTACAAACCACTACTACTACCTCAGTCAGGCCCTTTTCCATAGTGATGGCTCCAACCCTTCATTGCCTATGCTGTGCCCCCTGCAGTGAACACAATAATCTATTCTTCCAATTGTGGTCTGAGGACAGAAGAAATGCTCCATATGCAAATCCTTTTCTTGCGACTGCGTTGGGTAGTCAACTACATGACTCAAATGCATTATTTTATTTTATTTTATTTTAACTTATTGGTTTGGTTTGAGACAGGGATGAAAAGCAGACCTGCTCGCCTCCTTTCTACAGGTAACTCTGTAGCTTTGGTGCCTATCTGGGAACTAGCTCTTGTAGACTAGGCTGACTTCAATCTCACAGAGATCTGCCTACTTCTGCCTCCCGAGTGCTTGGATTAAAGGCATGCATCACCACTGCCTGGCAAATACATAATTTTAAAACTGTGAATTGGTACAGTCATTTAAGAAATTTGATGGTGAGCCAGGCGGTGGTGATGCATGCCTTTAATCGCAGCATTCCGGAGACAGAGGCAGGTGGATCTCTGTGAGTCTGAGGCCAGCCTGGTCTACCTGAGTGAGTTACAGGACAGGCTCCAAAGCCACAGAGAAACCCTGTCTCGAAAAACCAAAAAAAAAATGGAACTTTGATGGTGTAATATAGTGGACACTCAAGGTCACTGTCCAGGAAAACAACAGACAAGGACCAAGGCCACCTGAGTCAACATAACAGAAGTTGTCTCAGAAACAATATTTCTATCTGGATGGAAATGCAGCTCTTCTAGTGTTAATGCCTTTCCACTGAGAAATCATATCACACACTTAGAATATTAACAAAGAATAGCCTCTTTAATGATGTTATGCATTGATCTCCGTCCAATGCTCAAGGGGAGCTAGGTTAGATAGATTTTGCATTCAATATATGCTGTTATCCATAAGTATCCCTTAGGATGATGGTCCAGATTATACTCTGAACAATTGAAATAGAAACAAGCAACTTGTCAGTCTAAATATTTAGGCAAAAATATTCTCAGACTATTTTCTCAAGTATGCCCGTGACCTGTTACAGCAGGTCATTCTACACTGACAGGGTTCTAAGGTGAAGATCACAAGGGAGGAGAAAGACTGGACTGGACAAGTAAAAGATAAAAAAGATAGGGTGGAGAGGTGTTGCAGAAGTTACGTCCCATGCCTAGTAAGCTTCTGAAGAAAAATAGCATCTTTGCTGGGCAGTGGTGGGGCTTGCCTTTAATCCCTGCACTTTTCAAGAAAGGGTTTCTCAGTACCTGAGGAGCCTGTCCTAGAACTCTTGTATATCAGGCTGGCCTTGAACTCAAAGAAATACATCTTCCTCTGCCTCAAGAGTGCTGGAATTAAAGGTTTGCACAACCACCGCCTTTAAATTAGGGATGGCTTCTTTGAAATGGTTTGGAGTCAAATACCTGGACAATCCAAGTAAACAATGCATACCCAGGCATTCTAATCTCTTCCAGCCCTAATTAGCATATACTTACATTTTGGGTGTTTTAGACGCAATTCTCCCTCTGCTATGTTCTACTTTGTGAGACTTAATTATTTTTTAAGCATTGGTCAATCTATTGTATCACCAATTCTACTCTTCAACATTATGGTACAGTAGTGGAAAGCTACACAACACATGAGATGCCTTTGATAACCTCCACAAATTTAAATATAGATTCAGATTATATTTAAAGCTTAAATGCAAAGTGCTTGATATCGAGAAGATACTGGCGAAACAAGGCTTCTCTGAGTTTGGCAACTTGTGTCCATGAATCCATGAACCCTGTTGAAGTTGACTAGGAAGGAGTTTGGGAGCTTCCTGCTCCCAATACTCTAAGGAGAAGAAGCCACAGAGCAAAGTTATTCAGAGGCCTGCCCGTAGGCCCATGAGTTAGCAGGGACCATGAGGGACTTCACAATACAGGGAATATGACAGCAGGTTCCCACCCAGACCCATGGATGTAACACCATAGTGTCTTCCGGACCTCACCCTCTGCTTCTCCCCATCAAGAGACAGCATTTCCTCACTCACCATGTTGTGCTTCTCCATTTTGCCAAAGTTCTCAGCTCATCATCTCTCTGCAACAGCAACTACACCCTAGAACAAGAATCCACTGGCACCAGCTCCTCTTCAAAGCAGAGACTGAAGGCGGCTGCTCGGAAGAGACCTGCACTGCTTCTGACTGACAGGTCACCTAGAGTGCATGATTGGTTAATGAGTTTTGAGTGGCACGAGCACCTCACATAGGGCTATAGTGTGCTTATAGGGACAGAATACTGGTTCCTGTTGAATCCATTCACACCAACAGAGAACTTCTCCACATCTGAGACAATATGCATTTTAATAGCACTTGCCCCTGGCTACAAATGCAGTCAATGTCATTTTCATGCACTTCTAGGAACTTTCCCTTTTTCTTCCAGCACACTATGTGACTTGTACAGTGCACTCTGCTAGGTGGGTGGAGTAATTTCCTATCCCACAGAGATAAAAATGACTGGAATACTAAGAACTAAAGAGAGTTTTAAAGTTACAAAGAGTAAATATTTGTTCTGTGGCTTTATTCTGAGGTCAGATGAACTGAAGGTACTTTTTACATGGTTTTCACAGGGATTTTATATATCAGGAAAGAGAAAAGCAGGAACCAGATCTCAATCAAGATGACTGGTCTTTCCCCTATCAGAAAGCTGGATGATGACTCCATTACTTTATGTGTTTTATTCCTTAAATTCAAGGCAAACTCCAGGCAAATGAATAATAATAAAAAGAGTAGTGTTCATGGAAATTTGAATACATAGAGAATAATGGAGATAGAAAGAATGTCTTCATAAGCACAATTATTAGTCGGTACATCTCTTTCCATGGTCAGGTGAATAAAATATACAACTGCAGTATTTAAGATTCTCTACATCAACAGGACAGGTAGAATAAATCTCACCATTATGTAAAAAGCGAGCTTATTAGAATATCTAACAAGCTGTTGTTCAGGTAACTTAAGAACAGCTGCTTCCCAATGGAATTGAAGAATCCAATAGCTTGCTTCTCAGCCTTTTGTCTAAGATCAGGTGAAGAATCCAGTAGTTGTTCTGCCCACAAGGCTCTGTGACTCAGCTGGTTTTAAGTATTCACCAAAATTACAATGAAGTAGGCTCTAATGCTAGTAAAGGAATGAATTTGGTAACCAGAGCTAGAGCAAAATGGCAAAAAAAGGACTTTTCTTATTTATTTATTTATTTATTTATTTATTTATTTATTTATTATACAATATTCTGTCTGTATGTCTGCAGGCCAGAAGAGGGCACCAGACATTATTACAGATGGTTGTGAGCCACCATGTGGTTGCCGGGAATTGAACTCAGGACCTTTGGAAGAGCTGGCAATGGTCTTAACCACTGAGCCATCTCTCCAGCCCAAAAAAGGACTTTTCTTCTGCAAAATACTTTATATGTGACTGCTGCTACCAGAACGGGAGATGCTGATCAAAATTGGGTCATAGTCTTTGTTTGATTTAGGTGTTTTGTTTTGTTTTGTTTTGTTTTTTTGCTTTGTTTTTTTTTTTTTGCTTTTTTTTTTTTTTTTTTTTTGGTGATTTCAAGACAGGATTTTTCTGTGTATTTGTAGAACTCATTCTGTAGGCCAGACTGATCTAAAACCAGAAAATCCCACTACCTCTGCTCATGAGTGATGGTGTTAAAACTCTGCACAGACACAGGCAGGAGAGATGGCTCACTGGTTAAGTGTGCAGAGACACCAAGCAGCTTAGGGTGGGTCTGATCATCTCAAATTATACAGATTAATGGAGGACTTTCCCATTTCAAAACCTTGAAGTAAAATCTCTCAGGTATAACTAATTCTTTACGTATAAGATGATCCCAGGGGTAGTCAGTTTTGACTACCAAAAATAGCCATATCAATAGCCAAGACAGAAGAAATGAGAAAAAAAATTCTTGCCTGCAGGAGGCACAAAGAGCATGGGAGTTGTTTTCAAAACAGTGTTTTCCCAAACAAATGAAGCATGGGGATTTTATGTAGGGAGTCTGAACATGCTCATGCAATGTTCTCCCTTTCCTGAAGCATGCTCGGTTAACAAATCCACTTCTAACCATAATCACAATGTAAAAGCAGAGACTTTTTTTTTTTTTTTTTTTTTTTTGTTTTTCGAGACAGGGTTTCTCTGTGGTTTTGGAGCCTGTCCTGGAACTAGCTCTTGTAGACCAGGCTGGTCTTGAACTCACAGAGATCCGCCTGCCTCTGCCTCCCAAGTGCTGGGATTAAAGGCGTGCGCCACCACCGCCCGGCTAAAAGCAGAGACATTTAAGGACATTATCCAACTTAACCAAAAAGCAGAGAGAGAACATTCAAATTAACAAAATCATAAATGAAATGGTGGGCATAGCAACAGACACTGAGAAAATCCAGAGAATCATTTCATCATACCTCAAATGCTGTATTCCACAAAACTGGTAAATGTAAGGTAAATGGATAATTTTCTGAATAGGTACCACATACCAAAATTAAATCAAAAGCCAGGTGGTGGTGGTGCACGCCTTTAATCCCAGCATTCAGGAGGCAGAGGCAGGCGGATCTCTGTGAGCTCGAGGCCAACTTGGTCTACAAGAGCTAGTACCAGGACAGGAACCAAAAGTTACAAAGAAACCCTGTCTCGAAAATCCAAAAAAAAAAAATTAAATCAAGACCTGGTGAACAATTCATACACACCTATAACCTTCAAGTAAATAGAAACAGACATCAAAAGCTTCTCTTTACCTAAAAAAAGCCAAGGACTGGATGGTTTCAGTGAAGAATTCTACTAGAACTTCAAAGAAGAGGTAACAATTATATTCCTCAAATAGTTACACAAAATAAAAACAGAAGGAACATTTCCATACAAACATTTCCATTTTATGATGTTACAGTTACCCTGATACTAATTCCACACAAAGAATCAAAAAGGAGAATTATATGTCAATCAAACTCATGATCATTAATGCAAAAATACTCAATAAAATACTGACAAACTGAATCAAATAACACACCAAAAAAATTATTCACTATGATGAAATCAGCTTCATCCCAGGGATACAGAATGACTTAACATATGAAGTATATGGTCTGTCAATGTAATCCACCATATAAATAAATTGAAAGAAAAAACATAATCCTCTCATTAGATACTGAAAAAGCATTTGACAAAATCCAACACCCCTTCACGATAAAGGTCTTGGAGACATCAGGGATACAAGGAAGATATCTTAACATAATAAAAGAAATATACAGAAAACATAGAGCAAATTAAATGGAGAGAAACTAAAAATGATCCCACTAAAATTAGGAACAATTAAAGGCTGTCCTCTCTCACCATACCTAGTAAACATAGTTCTTGAAATTCTAGCTAGAGAAAAAAGAAAACAAAAGAAGATCATGGGGATCCAAATTGGAAAGGAAGAAGTTAAGCTTTTGCTACTCACAGATGATATGATAGTATAAATAAGTGAGCCCACAAACTCTATCAGGGAACTCCTACAGCCCATAAATACCTTCAGTAATTTGTCAGGAAACAAGATCAGCTCAAAAAAAATCAGTAGCCCTTCTATATAGAAATAAAAAAGAAGCTAAGAAAGAAATCAGAGAAGCATCACCATTTATAATAGCCACAAATAATTTAAAATATCTTCAGGTAACAATAACCAAAGAAGTGAAAGACCTGTTATTTCAAAACTTTAAGTCTTTAAAGAAAGAAATTGAAGAAAATACAAGAAAATGGAAAGATGCTCTTGGATAGGTAGAATCAACATAATAAAAATGGTAACCCCACCAAAAGCAATTAATATATTTAATGCAATCTCCATCAACATCCCAAACTCTTCTTCCCAGACCTTGAAAGCACACTACTCAAATTCATAGCATAAAACAAAACAGACACAATAGCCAGTCTCGTGGACTGAACAACTACTGAATTCTTCACTTCATCTTAGACAAAACATTGAGAAGCGATGTCCTGGATTTTTCCAATTACCATTGGTAGGCAACTATTTTTAAGTTACTTAGACCACAGCTTGTGAGACACTCTAATAAGCCCACTTCTTACAATCATGGTGAGATTCATTCTACCTGTCCTGTTCATGTAGAGAATCTTAAATACTGCAGTTGTATATTTTATTTACCTGACCAAGGAAAGAGATGTGCTGGCTAACAATAGTTCTCAAGAGACATTATTCCTAGCTCCATTATTATCTATGTATTCAAATTTTCATGAACACTACACTTTTTTATTATTATTCATTTGCCTGGAATTTGCTTTGAATTTCAGGAATAGAACTCATAAAGCAATGGAGCCATCATCCAGCCATCAGTTAGGGAACACCAATCATCTTGTTTAAGATCTGGTTCCTCCTTTTCTCTTTTCTATTGTGTGAAATCCCTGTGAAAACTATGTAAACAGTACCTTCAGTTCATGTGACCTCAGCAGGAAGCCTGAGAACAATCATCTTTTGTGACCTTAAAGTTATCTTTAGCTGTTAATATTCTGTGCACCCGTCCCCCTGTAGGACAAGAAATCACTGCGCACACCTAGCACAGCGCAGTGCACAGTACAAGCTATCTAGCCACATTGTGTCCTGGAGGAAAAAGGAAAAGTTCCTATGGAGTGCAAGATTGTGAAAGTGTCTCCTTTTGGAGCAAGGGGCAAGTGCTATTGAAATGCAAAGCTTGGTCAATCTAGAAAAGATCTTTGAATCAGGTGGAAGGAATGGCCAGGAACTACTGTACTGTGTCTTTAAGCACACTATAGCCCTGTGGAGAATGTTCTTGCCACTCAGACCGCACCAGCCAATCAGGTCCTCCAGGTGACCTGCCAGTCAGAAACAGTGCAGGGCTCTTCCGGGCACCGCCTGCAGACTCGGCTTTGTGGAGGAGTTTGTTCCAGTTGTTTCCTGTGCTGTGGTGAAGTTGCTGCTGCAGGGAGAGGACGATCTGAGAGCTTTGGCGATCTGGGGGACCACAACATGGTGAGCGAGGGAATGCTTTCTCCAGATGGGGAGGAGCAGAGGGTGAGGTGCGGGAGACAGCATGGTGCATCCTTGCGGGATCTCTGTGGGAATCTGCCGCCATATTCTCTGCCTCGTAAATTCCCATGTGGTCCTGTTAATTCGTAGACCTAGTGCTGTGGGCTTAATCTGCTTAGAGAATTGGGAGCAGGGTGTTGTGTGTACAAAAGTCTTTCTTCTCAACTTCAATATGCCATACTTGAGAGGCCTTGTTTCGCCAGTATCTTCTCAAAATTGAGCACTTTGCATTTAACTTTACATACAATCTCCATTTGTGTTTAACTATGTGGACGGTATCAAGGCAGCTCACCTGTTGGGTAGCGCTGCACTTCTAAGCTGCCACGTAGAAGAGTTGAATTGCTGATATAAAGGATTTGCCGATGCCTTGGAAATAGTTCAGTCTCACAAATTAGAATTAGCTGAGAGAGGACTGCCTCTGAATCACCCAGAAGATAAATGTATTTTATTTTATTTTTTTTGTGTTTTCTTGTACAAAAACAGTTAACACCACTTTGCAAAAAACATACGAAAATACAGTATTAAAAAAAAAACTCGCGAAGCACGTAACCCAGCAGCAGCTTATAGAAAACAAGCTGTTCAGATGAGTCTTCAGTAGCCTGCTTCCCACTTACCCTTCCAGCAGAGTCCCAGGAGCCCCTTGGTGCCTGAAAGTCCTGTCCCAGCAGGCAGAACGGCTACTTCCAAAGCTTTCTCTGAGGCCAGGAAGCAATGCCAAGCCATCGTGATGGGCAGATCTGGAAGTGGCAGCTGGTCTTTGAGAGGCACAGGTAGTATTTACCATCTGTCCGCCCCCCACACTGTTCCCCTAATTCCAAACGCAGGGCTAGCAGGAAGGAATTGGCCTTTCTGGGCAGAGTTCCGAAAAGGTTGACTCTTCGTTCAGGCAAAGTTTAGGATCTCCTGAGGACGCCCACATGACCACCGCTAGCTTGGGTCACTTTCCCTATTGAGGGCTGAACCTAGATTCCACCTGGTGCTGCAGAACACAGCCGGAGCAAAACCTGTTGGGGTTGGCTGAGCTCTGCTCCTAGGGCACCTTGACAACCCACATGTACCTTCTGGGGCACCCAATGAATCTCAGCAGCTCCCCCCAGAGTATCTATCAGGCCCAGATTCGGGGAGAAGGAGGTGACCCAGAGAACAAGGATGGTGACTTCAGAGTCAGCAAACTCCTTGAAGTTGCTTCAGAAGGACAGGTTTACACTGTTCCTGCAGAATTTCGACAAAAATCAAGAACTGACTTGAGAGGCAGGAGGGAAAGAGGAAGTGGTCAGGCACTTCCTCCTGGGTTCTTTGTGTCTGCCTTGAGAGAAGGTTCCAAGCTGGGCGTCAAATGGCACTGCAGAAAACACCCAGGCAAGGAAGATGTTCATGCGCCAGGATGCCAAGGCTTTCCCATGAGTCATTTTCCCACGGCCTGCAGAAATATTTCTGATCTGTGTGAAAGGGTGCTGTGGTGCCAATTGCATAACAGAGGCAGAAACAAACAAACAAACAAAATACCTTGTAAGGATAGGCAGGTCTCTCTCTGAGAAGGCTCAGAGAGCTCTGAGACAAAGACTCTATAGGCCAAGCCCTTTAAATGTTTTCAAAGTCATACCATTGAGAGTGGAGGGAAGGGTGTGGCCTAATGTCTTAATGTATCTTAAAGGTTTCCACTCCTCAGCTACTGTAAAGTGTCTGACAGTGAGGTAATGGTCCATGCTGATCAAGACTGCAAGCTTGTCTTCACCCAGGACAGCTCTCTTGTGTCCTGGAAAACAGGGCCTCAGGGACAGTATCCAGGCCCAGCTGTCCTTGTGTCATCCCCAGAGACACCAATGGGAGCTGCATCCTTTCCTAGCCTAAAGCTCTAACACAGTGAGATTTCACACAGGCTGCAGCCCCTGGCATCGTCCACCACCTGTTGCATAGCATCCATCGGCCTTTCCTCCGAAGCCAGTGAGCTAGGCAGACCCCGAGTCTCCTCAGTCAGCCTCCAGCTGAGAAGCCAAAGGTGCCAGAGAAGACAACACTCCCATGAGTCAGGCAAGAGGGCGAGTTGGGTTTCGAGGTTTCCAAGAATGCAAGCCCTTATTGTGTGTGCACTGGCTGCAATGCATTCTGGGATCGACTGTCCAGCTTGCCCCACTGTAACCAAAATGTGCAAATTACTAAAAGGGAGAGAGAAGATAGAAAATAAATGTGTGCGTGCGTGCATGCATGTGTGTGACAGAGAAGTCAGGCTTTTTGGTGGGTTAGTAGCCACTGAGGTACTTTTCTGCAGCTTCTGCTGCCGACACCAGAGCTGCCTTTTCTGTAGCCATCTTCTTTCCAGCCCCCACCAGCGCTTGCAAGTACTCTAAGGCCTTGCTTAGGATCACGACTTTGGGGGCCTTAGAGCAGCTGGCCAGGGTGGGCACCTGGTCCCTCAGGGCCAGGAACCGTGAACAGAGGTCATTCCTCCTTTTTTGTTCTACGAAGTTATGGTTCTTCCTCTTGGTCATGTCCTCAGTGTCAGAACTGACAGGTTTCAGGTGGCAGGAATAGGGAGTCTCGCTTTCTATAGGTTGGGGGCTCACAATCTCTTCTTCCTCTTCCTCCTCTTTCCCCATGGGAGCTTCTACCTCTGGAGCCTCTGGTTCCTGGGGACCCCTCTCTGGAGCCCCCTCCTGAGAGCAACTTTCTGGAGGAAAGCGGGCAGCATAGTTATGCTGATGTTGGTGGATAGAGATGTGGAAATGTTTCATGCAGGGGTCCAGGGGGTCTGCTCGCACCGTGATTGTGACTGGCTTTCGGATGTCCAGAGATCGCCTCTTCTCCACCTTTAACACGTCGATTTTTTCGCCCTCGGAGTCGCTGGGGCTCTTCGACCTGGAGCAGGCCTGAGTCTTGGGTTCGTCCAGCTGACACGGGGTGGCAGGCGCTGGGTTACTACTGGCTTCCAGGCTGGGAGTGCAGTCCGGGGTGGCGGGCGCTTTGGGCAAGTTCCCCCGGGGCACGCCTGGGGTGAGTCGGTTGCTCACTACTCTCTCCAGCCATTCAGGGCTTTCCGGGCAGAGAAGCCGCTCCACATGCAGTCACGGGGGATGATGGAAGCATAATTCCTGCCCCAAGCTTTTGAATGGCCCTGAGATTCCACCTCGACCCAGGCACCCCCTCCGGGCCAAGGCTCCCCGGGACTAATCCCAGAGGCTGGGTCCCCGACGCCAGGACCCGAGCCTCAGGGTGGCGACGTGGGGGCCACGGCACCAGCTCAAATTTCTTCCAGATGTCCTCGCTGGGCACCATGGAGCGGTAGAACTCCTCCCCCGCAGTCATAGTCGTAGAAATAGTGCTGCTACCAGTCGAAATCCATGTCTGCTCCCTCGCTCCCGCGGCCTGCCACTTGGAGCAGAGCAGCTCCCTGCCAGCTCGGGGAAGCCCAGCAGCACCCCACACACATACACACACACACACACACACACACACACACATGCGCGCCACTGAGCGCGCGGCCCCACACTCACGAGCGCGCCCCCTGCGCGTGCTCCCCCCATGTTGCTCGCACAGGGCAGCCAGGATGTTCCCGGGATTGACGCTGGAGCGCCATCTGCCAATAAATTTATTTTAATCAGGGCTGTTAGAATTTAGGATGCTAGGGCACACTTTGTTCAACTGGATTGTCCAGATATTTAACTCCAAACTACTACAGAGAAGCCACCACTGATTTAAAACCAGACATCAGGCACATCCTCATATAAGAAAAAAACCTCTAGCAAGCTTTTCAAGGAGGCATTACAGGTTCCTAAACAACCTCAAGGCCTGATGTGGCTCAATGTTCCAGTTTTCTTCTTTAGAAAAGCACAGTTCTTCCAGATGGGCAATAGGACACCAGGAGACATATATTTGAAATGCAAAACATTGTTGGGCAGAGGAGTTACCTGATCAATCAAGGGTTTTATTTATTCCCTCAGGCAAGGATCAGGGACATTACTAGGAGATCTAGTAACAGCCTGGGGGCTAATCCTTATGAGTTTCCTGAAGACCTGATGTAGTGATAATAAAACAGAGCTCCTTCTCTAAAACCAGGAATATGCTTTGGAGAGCTGGTAATGATCTGGTGCCAAGGCCTTTGTGGAGGGGTTCCTTTAGGTCCTAAGAACCCAACCCTTTCATCATATGGAGCTATGGTTATCAGTCCCCAGACCAGTGTGCTCTTAGTAAAGTTCTTCAGATAACCTTGTTCCAATTGAGTGGAATTGTCTGACCTCCTCCCAAATTCATATGATATTGTTTATTGACTTCTTAAAATTCTCCCATTTCCCCTCTGGAAGTATCCAAGATGCTATTCTTCTTTTACTCCTTTTATTAAAATTTTTTGAAACAGTGTTTCTCTGTAGGACTTGTCCTACATTACACCTTTAAAATCTTAAATGATTCTACCACCAGTTTCGAAGTTATAAATTTGAGTTATGAAACTGAATATCCATTGCATGTAAAGGAAAAGGAAAAGGATTTGCATGTGGAGAGTGGTTTCTACCTCAGTTCAGAATAGAAGCAACAGATAGGATAGACTTCACCTTAATTTGCCAGTTTTTTCCTTTTCATTTATCTAGTTTTTTATCTCCAGAATTCCTTCGGCTTGCTTTTTCTTTTTTTTTACTTGCTTCTATTTCAATTTTCAGTTCTTGAACTGATCTATTCATTTATGTCAACTGTTTGCTTGTTTGACTTTCTTTAAGGGGTTTATAATTATTCTCCAAGATTTCATTTATCTTTCCCTTGCTTATTTTAAAGAATTCATTCACTTCCTTCATAAGGACATATAACATCTTCATAGTTGATCTAACTTAATTGTACTTTGGCTGTGTTGGAATACTCAGGGTGTGCTGTAGTAGGAGAGTGTGAATATGGTAGTGACATATTGCTCTGTCTGTTGTTGATCATGTTGTGCTCTTGTCAGGTTTCTGGCTTTGAGGTGACCTATAATAGAAGTAGAATTTTTTCCCCATTTTGGGGTCTGGAAGACTTTCAGCAGGCATGACTTTAGTACTGCCTAAGCTTTCGGAGTCACTGAATTGTAGGTGCATGAACTTCTTCCTGCTTGTTATGCTTACTTTACATTTTTAAAATTAATATAACTATTTTATGTATCGGCATGACTATGCACCACATGGGTACCTGGTCCTCAACATGATCAAAGGATCTCATAATTTGTGAACTTGGAATAATGGATAGTTATGATTCCCAAATAAGTACTGGCAATTCTGCCACATCTATTCAAGACCATCAAAAGCTAGGTACTACTCAGTCATCTCTCTCCCAGCCTGGGTTTATTATTTATGCCCAAGATATATATTGCTAATATTTTCATCTGTCCATTTGTAACTGTTTTAAACATAAAGCTCTGTTTGTAAAAAGTTATTGGTATTACAGTTTAAATAGGGCACTTCAGATGTTCGGAAGATAAATAGAGAAGTGGAGTGAATGCATACTTCTTTGTAGGAACTTCAGTAAAAACCTCTGAGTTCTTCTAGTCTTCTTGCTTGATTCACTGATTTTTGCAATGGAGACAGTGCCTTTCTATTTATTTGTTGTTTTTTATTGTTTATTTGATTTTTGAGACAGGGTTTCTCTGTAGCTTTGGAGCCTGTAGTGGAACTAGCTCTCATAGAACAGACTGGCCTCAAACTCAGAGAGACCCACCTGCCTCTGCCTCCTGATTGCTGGGATTAAAGGTATGCATCACCACTTCTTGGATGATAAGGTCTTACTATGTACTTCCACCTGTCCTGGACCTGATTGCATAGACATGTCTGGCATTTAACTCAGAGAAAAATATACCTGCCTCTGCTTTTGAAGGTCTGATCTTAAAGGCATGAGTCAATACACCCAGTTTGTCCAACTTATTTTTCTATTTGTAGTTAGTTAATCTTCATAAAAATTTCTCATTTGTACTATGAACTGTTGATCTGTTTCCTTGTTTCTCTCTGCTAATAGATATTTTCTCTTGTAAGGTGATATCTCATTCAAAGAGTACAGAAATGACAGAGAAGACTCTCCTATTCAATTTCCTTGTAAAATGACTATGTCTTGGACTATGATTAGGGAACAGCAGAATTATATGACTATACTATCAAAGAAGTATACATTTGCAATGTTGTCACTATCATGTCACTATCATATATGGCATATTTTAGAAGGCAGTGACCTATGATGATGTGCATATCAACTTCACCGAGGAAGAGTGGAATTTGCTGGATCCTTCCCAGAAGAATCTCTACAAAGATGTGATGCTGGAGACCTACAGGAACCTCATTACTATAGGTAAAAATGAATTTCCTTCATGTTTCAAAATAAAGGGACAACTTTTCCTTGGTTAATGATATTCTTCAATAACTTGATTTAGAGAGGAGAAGAAGAATGAGGTGAATAAAGCAGGCATGGTTCTAAAGTTTACTTAAAATAGCTACTTAAATGTTGCACAGTATTCAATATTATAACATACATTTTCTGGTACTATATTTTAGGATACATTTGGGAGGAACATAATAGTAAAGAACATTGTCAACGTTCTAGAAGACATGAAAGGTAATTTTCTTGTGCATGCTGAAAATAATGATCCTCTGATGAAATGATAATGCGTCCAAGAAGATTAAAAGCAACAGTGTGAATAAGCACAGCTTTAAGTGCATTTATGATTATTAACTTCTGAAAAATCCTTATAAAATTTCATGTAGGTGAATTGCATTTTCAAGGCATTCTTTTAATTAAAAAGACAAGTGAGAAATGGCTAAACAGACATCACCATTTGAATCACAGAACCATGAAAGCTATGCTGTAGATCTGCCAATCAATTTATTTCTTGCGACTCATAATACAAAATGTGTACACATTGAAGTGATGATAAGTATATCTGCAAGACTTTTTACTAAACTGAGAGCACATCGTAAACCTTGTATTACTCATATACTTCTTATTACTATATTAAGATTGGTGACAGAAGCAGTTAGAGTTAAGTGGCAGTTATTGTGAAGAAACTTTAATACCTCTATCACACATCAACGAGAAATAGAAAGTCACACCGTGATAATTCAGTGTGGAAATTTTTTGTTTGTGATTCTTTCTTTACTGGGTATACCACATATTACTCTCGATACAAGCCTATGAGCATAGGAATATGGGAAAATGCTGCATACCTCTCTCTAAAAACAATTAGAAGATAAGCATTAGTCCCCATGTTGAGTTAGTCCCCTTGCTGAAATTGATTCAACTATATTAATAATTGATTTTTACATATCACTGTTAATACATAAACAAACTCAGAGTGCAGAGAAGCCACATGAGTTCTAGAATTGTGCAAATACTTCTGATTGTCCTAGTTCAGTTAGCAAATGTAGTATGATTCATAGTATAGGACAGTTTATGAATGTAATAAAGTTGTTCTGAGGTTATCCAATTCTCTTCAAATATAAGAAATATGTCAAATAGAAAAATGTTTCTGTAAAGGTGAAAAGGTAAACCACATAATAAAGGAATTTACCATGACAGGTGTCTTCAAAAATGCAAAACAACCCTTAATTAAAGAAGAAAGCATGAGTTCAAACACAGTTATAAAACCTTAATATCTGATTTCTTTTTACAATTGGACTCAATTACAAAAGTAATACATGGAGATATGTAGGTTCAATTCAGTATTGAATGTGGTAAGGCTTTTATATGTTCCAATTATGCTTGCAGGATTGAAAGAAACATTTCTGGAAAGAAAGTTTCAGTGCATCTTCAATGTGTTAAAGCCTTGGCATATGACAGTCATCTTCAGAGGAATAAAAAAACACATGATAGTAAGAAACCCTATGAATCTAATCAGTGTCATAAAGCCTTTGCTCATCACAATTCTCTTCAAATGCACAAAAGGACACATACTGAAGAGAAACCTTGTGAATGTAATCAGTGTTGTAAAGCCTTTGCACAGCCCTTTAATGTTCGATTGCATAAAATAACACACACTGCAGAGAAAGCCTATGCATGTAATCAGTGTGGTAAGGCCTTTGGAGGGCCCCATACCCTTCAATTGCATAAAAGAACAAATACTGGAGAGAAACCATATGAATGTAATCAGTGTGGTAAGGCCTTTGGAGGGCCCCATATCCTTCAATTGCATAAAAGAACAAATACTGGAGAGAATCCCTATGAATGTAATCACTGTGGTAAGGCCTTTGCTGAAAACAGTACTCTTCAAAAGCATAAAAGAACACATACTGGAGAGAAACCGTATGCATGTAGTCAGTGTGGTAAGGCCTTTGCTCAACACAGGCATCTTCAAAAGCATAAAAGAACACGTACTGGAGAAAAACCCTATGAATGTAATCAGTGTGGTAAGGCCTTTGCTTACCACAGTGCTCTTCAAAGGCATAAAAGATCACATACTGGAGAGAAACCCTATGCATGTAGTCATTGTGGTAAGGCCTTTGCTGAAAACAGTACTCTTCAAAAGCATAAAAGAATACATACTGGAGAAAAACCGTATGAGTGTAATCAGTGTGGTAAGTCCTTTGCAGAACACAGCAATCTTAAATCGCATAAAAGAACACACACTGGAGAGAAACCCTATGAATGTAATCTGTGTGGTAAGTCATTTGCTCAACACATTAATCTTCGAAGCCATAAAAGATCCCATACTGGAGAGAAACCCTATGAATGTAATCAGTGTAGTAAGGCCTTTGCATGTCACAGTCATCTGCAATTGCATAAAAGATCACATACTGGAGAGAAACCCTATGAATGTAATCAGTGTGGTAAGGCCTTTGCTGAAAACAGTACTCTTCAAAAGCATAAAAGAACACATACTGGAGAGAAACCCCATGAATGTCATCAGTGTGGTAAGGCCTTTGCACGTCACAGTCATCTGCAATTGCATAAAAGGACACATACTGGAGAGAAACCCTATGAATGTAATCATTGTGGTAAGGCCTTTGCACATCACAGCAATCTTCAAAGGCATAAAAGAACACACACTGGAGAGAAACCCCATGAATGTCATCAGTGTGGTAAGGCCTTTGCACGTCACAGTCATCTGCAATTGCATAAAAGGACACATACTGGAGAGAAACCCTATGAATGTAATCAGTGTGGTAAGGCCTTTGCACATCATAGTCAACTTCAAAGGCATAAAATGACACATACTGGAGAGAAACCCTATGAATGTAATCAGTGTGGTAAGGCCTTTGCTTACCACAGTGCTCTTCAAAGGCATAAAAGATCACATACTGGAGAGAAACCCTATGCATGTAGTCAGTGTGGTAAGGCCTTTGCTGAAAACAGTATTCTCCAAAAGCATAAAAGAACACATACTGGAGAGAAACCGTATGAGTGTAATCAGTGTGGTAAGTCCTTTGCAGAACACAGCAATCTTAAATTGCATAAAAGAACACACACTGGAGAGAAACCCTATGAATGTAATCAGTGTGGTAAGGCCTTTGCACATCATAGTCAACTTCAAAGGCATAAAAGGACACATACTGGAGAGAAACCCTATGAATGTCATCAGTGTGGTAAGGCCTTTGCATGTCACAGTCATCTGCAATTGCATAAAAGAACACATACTGGAGAGAAACCCTATGAATGTAATCAGTGTGGTAAGGCCTTTGCACGTCACAGTCATCTGCAATTGCATAAAAGAACACATACTGGAGAGAAACCCTATGAATGTAATCAGTGTGGTAAGGCCTTTGTTCAACACAGTGTTCTTCAAAGGCATCAAAGAACACACACGGTTGCGAAACAGTATGCGTGAAATGAGTTTGGAAAAGTCTTTTCATGTCTTATTCATCTTCAAATGCAGAAGAGAACACAGATCGGAGAGAAACTTGTGAATGGAATTTGTTTGGCAAATCCTTTGTCATAATAATCTCCAAATATACGAAACAAACCATCCTGGTGAGAAACTAAACTTAAGGAGTGTAGTCTTCAAAAACATGAGAATAATCATACTGTAGTGAAAAAATAAACTTAGTGTGGTATATGGTTTGCAGTTGTTATAGGAGTAAAACTCTTTGCGTGTAATCAATATGATAGTTTTTAGGTACCTGAAGCCATTACACTTACAGTCTATTAACCAAAAGTGTTTATTCTGTAAAAAAATGATAGTGTCAACAATCTGTTCAAGCATTATGATACTAGCTTTTATTTTATTTGCACCAGGAAACTGATGGACAAAACCTAATCTGTGATTTTTATGAAGTCTTATGGGAAGGAGACAGAGCCATATTAAGAATCACAACCTGGTACTGAAATGAGATACAAAGGAAAACACTTTGACCCTAACTCCAGAACTAGTGAAAGGTACAACATCACCCTGAAAATGCAGTCAATATTCAAAAACAGACAGTGAAAGAATTCTGCTTTGGTTCTCAAACCAGTACCAAAGAAATACAATCTACCCTTGTCTCTCTGAGTTCAAAACCAACCAATCCCGGAGCACAAAATCCAGCCCATCTCTGAGCTTGTTCAACCAAGGCATTTAAATCTGACCAATTCCCACCTTCTAAATCTCCTTAGAAGTGCTCTGGCTCCAAGAAGCCCTATATGAGTCATCTGCTCCTTCGGTTGGTAGCTGCCCCTTTCCAGCCTTGCAGAGGAAGTCACACTCTGGATTCTTCCCTCCCAAATAAATCTCTTGGAGTTGAATTGAGATACAGTTGACACCATTGTTTGGAAACTCACTTAACCCAGAAGAGCAGAGCAGCAATGGACACCTCTTATGGAAGACTCCCTTAGGAGAGTGGAGCAGATCTACAACAGACATTTCTGCTGGGAAGCTTTCATAGAAGAATGGAGCAGAGCCCAGCTGTAATGAATGTCTCTCCGAGAGGAAGAGAATTGCTACATCTAGTGGGGCAAACTTCTTTTCATAGATGTTGGTACTGCCAAATTTTTGGTAGTCAGCGTGTCCTTCCTTCCAGAGTTTTAAGACTTGCAAGATGAATTTGAACAATAATGTAACCCTTTTAGATTTTATACTTCTCTTCAACTGCATGGAATATGTAATTCAGGTGCAAATATTTATGGATGTGTACTACCTCCTTTTTGCTTGTGATATGATGTCTATTTCATAATATAAAAGCATTTTTATTCAGGCCATGGTTCTATTAGATAACAGCATCATCATGAAAGAACCATGACAAAAAGTGTCAGCATGGCACTAAAACTGGAACTTAAGAACTCCCAGCTGTAATCTTCCACATGAAGTAGAGTGTTGGAACTGCAACTGGTGTATGGATGTAAATTCTCATAGCCTAAATCTTCCCACATGATACCAGCAACTTACAAGTATTAATTTCTCTTACTTCAAGTTTAAAATTGCTTTCTCTTTACATGAACCAGTTATTCATGAAGAAAAACTCTGGATGCTGGAGAGATGGCTCAGCGGTTAAGAGCATTGCCTGCTTTTCCAATGGTCCTGAGTTCAATTCCCAGCAACCACATGGTGGCTCACAACCATCTGTAATAAGGTCTGGTGCCCTCTTCTGGCCTGCACGTATAAACACAGAATATTGAATACATAACAAATAAATAAATATTTTAAAAAACAACAACAAAAAAAGAAAAACTCTGTAAGTGAGCTGTAAGATGCCTGGACTTCTATTTTACATTAATAGATGCTTACAGGAGAAAAATTTTCGTGAGTGAAAAATTGTTCAAAAATTTGCTTTTATTGTAATGGTGTGATGTGTGTGTGTGTGTGGGGGATGTAATTGTGCATTCCGTATCCTGGAAAAGTTAAACACTTTAGAATTTGTAGTAGAAATTACAGAAAGCTGTTAAAAATCTGACCTGAGTCCTTGGAATGAAGATTTCTTAGTCACCTAGCCATGACTCTAGTGCTATAAATATTTTAATGTCTATTTATATCTCATTGAATTTTGGAAATAGGAACAAACTCATAAAGCAGTAAGCCCTATTCATGAAAACAAATTTTAGTGACTTTAGCCATTAAAGTTGTCTTCAGCTTCAAAAAAAAGTATTTTTTATCATAGCTTTGAAGGAAGTAAATTATGTAACACATTCACTCAAGACTGATGCTGGAAATCATTGCATTGGTTTCTATTTCAAAACATTTGAGGTAGGTACTAAAGTGTTGTATATTGTGGCAACTCCATTTACTAAAATTTATTTTGTAGACATTTTATTCCTTCTATGACTTTTGTTTAGCTTCTATTGTGCCTTTATCTAGTAATAGGTATTTTTGTGATGTAATATATAGAATGTCCTTCCCATCATTGAAGTGTCCCATTGGTTATTAAAATATTAGAACATGTCTGATCAAACTTTTCAAGTAAGGGTGTCAGTGGAAGGGTGACTAGAAGACAGTGTCTAATCCCTTCTGACTGGAAGTACACAGAGTTGTGGGTGCTGGGTATCAATGTTAGCCCCTGTGGATGAGTTACCAATTTTCTTAAGTGGTGAGTCTCATGAACATGTCATTAGTAACAGTGTGGTATAAATGGCTGATCTAAATCCATCTTTATCACAGCCTTGATGACCCAGGAGAAATAAAAGTGTGATAGCATGGGAAACTAACTTAGTCTTGCTTCTTAAAGAATTTCTGAGCCCAAGTCTCCCCAAAATGAGAGAAAAGTATAAAAAGTAATCAGGATGTAAACTGATAGTCTTTAAAAGGTGATTAACTATTTAATCAAAGCAATTGGCCATAATTGGAGCCTTGTGTAGTAATAAGAGCAGCGGCCTACGTTCCTGGCACCTGGCCGCCCGCACGGCTAGCTTTATACGAAATAATTACACGGAAACTGTATTCTTTTAAACACTGCCTATCCCATTAGTTTTAGCCTCTTATTGGCTAGCTCTTACATATTGAACTAACCCATTTCTAATATTTTGTGTAGCACCACGAGCTGGCTTACCAGGAAAGATCTTAACCTGTGTCTGTCTGGAGTGAGAGAATCATGACGACTCACTGACTAGGCTTCTTTCTCCCAGCATTCTGTTCTGTTTACACCACCCACCTAAGGGTTGGCCTATCAAATGGGCCTAGGCAGTTTCTTTATTTAATTAACCAATGAAAGCAACAGATTAATATAAGACCCACCTCCATCAGCCTTGAAGCTCACATACCAGGTGTAACACTGCTTGAGTTCATTCCTCTTGTAAAGAGAAAATAATAACTTGCAGGCATGAAGGCTGACTTGTAGAAATGGTACCATATTCTGTTTCCCAGGTGCTTAAAAAACATTCAGTTAGGAGCTCTAAGTAGTGATGACTCAAGATAACATCCAGGTTGTGAGGGCTTTCAGGGACATAAAACTGAAGTCACTATAAGGTTAAGGTGATCAGGCATCCACAAAGAGCTGTGGAATTTGAGTGAACTGATAGGAATGGAGGTTTGTGAAAGCCCAAGGATTAAATGCCAGAGAGCAGTGTTTAAGGTGCACCTGAGGACGAGCTGGCATGAACTGTTCTCCTCCTCCACTCAGCTGTGCTGGGTCTTCCCCCTCTGTGGCTGGCCTGGAACTCACTGTATAGACTTGCATTTCTACAAGATCAGGGAGATTTGTCCACCTTGTTCCCAGTGTACCTGAAATATAGGAGGGTTCATAACAGACAACTAATTTGTAATTTTTTTTTAGATTTTCATGACAGATTATTTTTTAGCCTTGACATTTCTGAAACTAGTTATCTAGACCAGGATTGCCTTGGGTTTACAGAGATCCACCTGTCTGTGCCTCCCAAGTGTTACGATCAAAGGCATACACCACCACCATGCAGTGTAGGTTTGTTCTTTTAGTTGACTTATAAATACAAACTGCTAAGCCTGCTGGTTATGGTATCCAGGAAGCAGGATGTGTCCTCACTTCAGTAACAGAAGAAGGCTCCCATCAAATGCTGCCCTCTTACCACAAAGTCCCTTGATTTTCAAGTCTGAGCAATATTGCTTTTCTTTATCTTTGAGTGTGCTATAATTCATCAAGGGACTAGGGCAGTGTGCTGTCCTTTTGCTACAGATGGTGAAATGCAGGCACACAGAGATAAGTGATTTCGATATACTTAAGTATAACCAATCATCTTAGCCATTCCAAAATTCAAATGATTCACTAAATAAAGTTGAGGTCAGCTATGCAGGGCATAATAGGATAGGCATATAACCATGATACTTAGAAAGTTGGAGGGAAATCATAATTTCAAAGTCATCCGAGGTGGGAATGGTCAATGGGGTATGTATGTTTGGAGACCATTGGGGCATGGAGATACTGTGATTGGTGGAGGACAGTGGTCCATAGTCTTCTCTGAAGCTGTACAACTTCAAGGGCATGGCAAGTGTTGGCTTAGGTAATCACTCTTCCAAGTTTCCTATTCTTACTAATGTTTTCTGTCAAAGGCAGTCTAGATAACATAAAGCTCAAACTCATGTTGCTCAATAAAGATAAGAATTCTACTGTAAGTGGTTGATTTAGCCACATGCATGGATGATCTCCTTATTTGTGTATTCAAAACAGCCTGTTCAGCCTCGAAACTATAACACACAGCCAACAGAAATGGTCCCAGCAGACTTTACTCACTATTCACTCACACTTAACAAGCAAGAAATTGAAAGAATTTGGAAAGGCTTACAGATAGGACAAGAAAGGGGGTAAAGTAATGGAATATATTTTACATAAAATGTATAAGAATAATTTTTTTAATAAAAATGTGGCTTGAGATAGCTTAGCAATTATGAGCAATGGGTGTTTTTTGAAGAAGACAGGTTGTAATTGTATAACTTTAGCTACTTTGTTAAAAATCCGGTGTCCATTCTCTTTGGATGGATGCCTTGCTGAGCCTTGATATTAGTAGGGAGGGCCTTGGACCTTCTACAAAGCAATGTGCCCACTCTCTCTATGGAATGAATATGGGATTGGGTGGGAGGCTAACTGGAGAAAATGAGAGGAGGGGAGGGAGTGGAAATTTGGATTGATATGTATAATGGATAAAGATAGTTTGTTTTCTTTTAAAAAATAAAAGTAAAGAAATCATTATTCAAATAAATTAGAGTGTGATTCTAATTAGTATTATTAATAAAATCCCAGAGTCAGATTTTGGGGTAAACATCACAGAACAGATAAGCAACAGAGCAGCCACATTCACTTCTTACCTCCCCAAATCCAAACCAAATGGGGGGATTAGATTCTTTTTTCAACTCCCAATTGCTGGGATTAAAGTCATGATCCACTTCCTGCCAGATCCTATGGTCCACTAGTTGTTAGCTCTGCCCTCTAATATCCAGGCAAGATTTATTTGTCTGAACAAGAACAAAATATCATATTAAAAATTGGTAAGTGTAGCGAGCTGCATGGAGCCACACCTGATGGCAATACAGAGAGCTGTGTGGAGTCACACCTGATGGTGTTGATCCCGCCCTCTGTGATCCTGAAAGCGAGTGCTCTCTGTGATAATCAACTCCTATGGCTAAAGCCTGACTTATGCTATTATCACGCAATGACTGTCAGCTGCTTGCATATGCGTGGACCTATGGGCGGTGCCCACCTGTCAATCTGAGGTTGGCGGCCCAGGCCTGCTTAAGGGCTGGGAGAGGTTTGCCCGGGGAGAGAGGGAGAGAAAGAGAAGGGAAAAGATTGTTATGAATAAAGTCCTGAAATAAACTGCTTAGCAAGAAAAGCTCTGGTGTTGCACGTCTTCCTTGCTGGAGGAGGGGGCCGTGACAAGTGGTGGCCCATATGGGGAAGCTCCAAACCTCTCTCCGTGGAGCCCAGAACTTGCTGCAGTCAGGGGGTGCACCGCTATCCTCAGGTAAGAGGACCGCGAAAAGCGGGTTTTCTGCTCTCACCGGTAGAAATAGGGAGAGCAGGATAAAAGTAGAGCCGTGACAAGAAGCGGAACGGGTTAAAAGTGAAAGGGTACAAATCTAACATTTGTTCAAGATGGGCGCTTCATCTTCACATCCAATTTTTTTTTAAAGATTTATTTATTATGTATACAACATTCTGCTTTCATGTATACCCACACACCAGAAGAGGGCACCAGATCTCATTACAGATGGTTGTGAGCCATCATGTGGTTGCTGGGAACTGAACTCACAACCTCTGGAAGAGCAGTCAGTGCTCTTAACCATTGAGCCGTCTCTCCAGCCCCCACATCCAATTTTTTTTTTTAGCTCTTAAAGGTGTCAAAACAGTTTGCAGGGGCTGGAGAGATGGCTCAGAGGTTAAGAGCACTGCCTGCTCTTCCAGAGGCCCTGAGTTCAATTCCCAGCAACCACATGGTGGTTCACAACCATCTATAATGAGATCTGGTGCCCTCTTCTGGTCTGGTGGCATACATGCAGACAGAACACTGTATACATAATAAATAAATGAATCTACAAAAAAAAAACAGTTTGGAGGCTAGTGTGGCATTGTTTGAAAGATCAAAGGTATATTGAAGCAATAGAGAATAGCCAGGCTGCCTTAGAGCTTCAACAGGAGGAGAGATCTGAGAGAGCAGCCTCTAAAAAGGTTATGTTTGATGCTGGGTCAGGTAAAGGAATGAGGAAAAAGGACCCAGGAAAAGGAAAAACAGGTTTACATACTAATCTGTCAGAACTGGAGGAGTCGGATATTTCCACTCACTCAGAGCCTGAGGAGGAGGAGGAGGAAGAGGAGGGCTTTTATGTAGTCCCCCTAGAATCTATCCGTAAAATCAAGAGGAAAGAAAGGGAGGAACAGAAGAAAAAACAACTTGAAAGTACAAGAAGGAGTGTAACTCCTTCAGCCCCCTCAGTATCCTGAGGTCATGGGAGCAGAAGGAGGGACTTCTTTCAGCCCTGGAGTATGGAGGGAAGTCAGGGCGGAAATGATGGCTGCTCCCAAGAAAATGAATGCTTTCCCAGTGTTTCAAGATCAGCAAGGCAACAGATACCATGAGCCCTTAGATTTCAAAGTTATTAAAACATTGGCAGAGTCTGTCCGGAGACGTTTCAGCCTCCTTTACGGTGGCTCAGGTGGAGGCTTTGCATAGGTATGCTATGACTCCAGCTGATTGGATGAATCTTGCAAAGGCTTGCTTATCCCCTGGTCAATATTTGGATTGGAAAGCTACTTTAATTGAATTTGCCAATGGCCAGACTGTGATAAATTTGGCAGCTGGAGGAGCTCAAGCAGAATGGGATACGGATATGCTACTCGGACAAGGTAGATTTGCCAATCAACAAAATGGATATCCACCTCAGGTGTATGAGCAAATTAACAATCTTGCTACTCGAGCCTGGAAGTCTTTACCCAATAGAGGGGAAGTAAGAGGTAATTTGACAAAGATTATCCAAGGACCTACAGAGCCTTTTTCTGATTTTGTGGCTAGACTGGTGGAAGCTGCAGGAAAGATATTTGGTGATCCTGACACTCCTATGCCATTAGTCAAGCAGTTAGCATATGAACAATGTACTAAAGAATGCAGGGCAGCTATCACTCCTTATAAGAACAGAGGGTTGGAATATTGGATGAGAGCTTGTAGAGAGCTAGGAGGTCCGTTAACCAATTCTGGGCTAGCTGCTGCTGTACTCCGGCTAAGTAAGAACCGGGGCACTAGGGAACTTGCTTTCGTTGTGGCAAGGCAGGCCATATAAGGCGTAACTGCCCTCAAGGAAGAAGCACTCAGCAGGGACATGCCCAGGAAGCTGGAAATGGTCAATGCCCAATTCCAGGACTATGCCCCAGATGTAGAAAAGGAAGGCATTGGGCGATTGGGCGTAGGTCAGTAAAAGATATTAATGGACAACCCTTAGTAAATGTTACTATGCCAAAAAATGGACAGCGGGGCCCCCGGCCTCAGGGCCCCCAAATATATGGGGCAATGGAAGATCAGAGCAGAAAAGGGAGTCACGAGCAGTGGCCAACCTTCAGACACCCCAAGGACCGCGAAGAGCCACTGCAGGTTCAGCAGGGTTGGACCTCCGTGCCACCACCAGACTCGTATTAACACCTCAAATGGGGGTCCAAACTGTAGATTCTGACTTTCAGGGCCCCCTTCAGCCTGGCACGGTGGGTCTATTGATAGGGAGATCATCTACCACCTTAAGAGGCTTACGAGTCCACCCAGGGATAATTGATCCAGACTATACAGGCATTGTTAAAATCATGGTTGAGTCACCTAAAAGGCATTACCGCAATTTCTCCAGGTGATAGGATAGCTCAACTTGTTATTTTGCCTAGTCTACGTGACAAACATCCAGCTAAAAACATTGAAAGAGGAGATAAAGGGTTTGGTTCATCAGGTACAGACTTAACATTTTTATCCTTGGATCTGGACCAAAGGCCTATTTTACAACTAACTGTTAATGGAGTCAAGATCACAGGCCTTTTGGATACAGGGGCGGATAAAAGTATCATAGCTAGTAAAGATTGGCCACGAGGATGGCCTATACAGACCTCATCACACACCTTACAAGGATTAGGATATGCAGGTGCTCCTAATGTTAGTGCAAATTTGTTAAATTGGCAAGATACAGAGGGTCATTCCGGAGTAATTCAACCTTACGTTCTTGAACTTCCAGTATCATTATGGGGAAGAGATCTCATGAAATCTATGGGTTTTAAATTAAGTAACGAATATTCAGAAAAAGACTCAAACCATTATGAAAAATATGGGCTGCCATCTGAATTTTGGACAAGAACGGAAAGATCCGATAGTGGCAGAACTAAGAAAACCCAGACAAGGGATGGGTTTTTCTTAGGGGCCGCTGGGGAAGGAATTCCCATTACTTGGAAAACAGAGGAGCCAGTGTGGGTTCCTCAGTGGCCTCTTTCCTCTGAGAAGCTCATAGCTGCCAATGATTAAATAATGGAACAGTTGACTCTAGGCCATATTAAACCATCCATTTCCCCCTGGAACACACCTATCTTTGTAATCAGGAAAAAATCGGGAAGTGGCGCCTATTACATGATTTGCAAGCTGTTTAACAATCAAATGCAAGTCATGGGACTGGTGCAACGCGGGCTGCCATTACTATCCTCTTTGCCTGCCTCCTGGCTTATTATTGTGATACTTCAAAAACAAAAAGGGGGAATAGGCCATGAGCAAACCCCTAAGAATAGCCAATCAGTCTGCCGCAGACAGGCATTCGTGTCTGTCCAGTCCTTCAAAAGGAATGGTGACCTGGAAGGATGCTTTAACAGGTATGGGCATGAGGTGCTGTTTGTGTTTTTCCATAGGATCATTTGGACCCTTTTTGGGTGCCAGAACACCTGGTGAGGAAGGTGCAAGTGCAGACGGAGGCAGAAAAGGATCCTGTGCCTGTTCCTCACCTGCTCAACGAAGAAAGTGATGGCGAAGCTGCGGTGGGGGATTCTGTCAGCCTTTCCCAAGCTGATGCCAGTTCGCCGTGACCTGGATCATCATAGCCATGAATCATCTGAAGGAGTGGGTGGGAGTAGGAGCTCTAGCAGGCTTAATGGTGCTTGCCTCCCTGGTATGCCTGTGGTGCGTCTGTCACATAAGGGTTTCACAGCATTGCAATGCAGTTATGATCATTCAGGCCTTCACGGCCATTGAAGCAGGACAGTCTCCCCAAGTTTGGCTATCTACCTTAAAAGAGATAGAAGCGAGCACAGGATGCGAGGCTTGCGCACTGCACTTGAGGTAAGCATACATCAACCTCAAGAAGAGCAAGTCTGATTGCATGTGGGTTGGTGTCTAACTCCCACCTCTGTAAAAGGACACCGGACAGGTCTAGTGTTCGCTGAGTGGATGACACCTGGACGGACACTAGCACATGTTCCATTTTTAACAGAGATCAGACCTCTACTTTTGCCTGTAGCTTTACAAAACAAAAAGGGGGAACTGTAGCGAGCTGCATGAAGCCACACCTGATGGCAATGTAGAGAGCTGTGTGGAGTCACACCTGATGGTGCTGGCTCCCGCCCTCCGCGATCCCGAAAGCGAGTGCTCTCTGTGATAATCAACTCCTATGGCTAAAGCCTGACTTATGCTATTATCACGCAATGATTGTCAGCTGCTTGCATATGCATGGACCTATGGGCAATGCCCACCTGGCAATCTGGGGTTGGCGGCCCAGGCCTACTTAAGGGCTGGGAGAGGTTTGCCCGGAGAGAGAGGGAGAGAAAGAGAAGGGAAAAGATTGCTGTGAATAAAGTCCTGAAATAAACTGCTTAGCAAGAAGAGCTCTGGTGTTGCGCGTCTTCCTTGCTGGACGAAGGGGCCGTGACATCCTGTGGTATGTTCTCACACATTTAACATACAAATACTAAGCAAAAATATAAAAATTATAAAAAGGGACTTGGTTTATAATGTAAAACAATATATTTATATAGACTATATCAGAATGTACGATATATAAATATGTAAAATTATAGTTTATATTATACATAATATATAGCTATAAATTTATATATAATGTATTATATTAAAAACACATACACAAAATCCCATCAAAATTCTTCACAGATCTGGAGAAGACAATAATCAACTTTATATGGAAAAACAAAAAACCCAGAATAGCCAAAACAATCTTATACAATAAAGGAACTTCTGGAGGCATTACCATCCCTGACTTCAAACTCTATTACAGAGCTACAGTATTGAAAACAGCTTGGTATTGGCATAAAAACAGAGAAGTCGACCAAAGGAATCTAACAGAAGACCCGGACTTTAACCCACAAACCTATGAACACCTGATTTTCGATAAAGGAGCTAAAAGTATACAATGGAAAAAAGAGAGCATCTTCAACAAATTGTGCTGGCAAAACTGGATGTCAATCTGTAGAAGAATGAAAATAGATCCATATCTATCACCATGCTCAAAACTCAAGTCCAAATGGATTAAAGACTTCAATATCAGTCCGAACACACTGAACCTGATAGAAGAGAAAGTGGGAAGTACTCTACAACACATGGGCACAGGAGACCACTTCCTACGTATAACCCCAGCAACACAGACATTAAGGGCATCATTGAATAAATGGGACCTCCTGAGACTGAGAAGCTTCTGTAAAGCAAAGGACACTGTCACTAAGACAGAAAGGCAGCCCACTGACTGGGAGAAGATCTTCACCAACCCCCCAACAGACAAAGGTCTGATCTCCAAAATATATAAAGAACTCAAGAAACTAGACCGTAAAAGGCTAATCAACCCAATTATAAAATGGGGCACTGAGCTGAACAGAGAATTCTCAACAGAAGTTGAAATGGCCAAAAGACACTTAAGATCATGCTCAACTTCCTTAGCAATCAGGGAAATGCAAATCAAGACAACTTTAAGATACCATCTTACACCTGTCAGAATGGCTAAAATAAAAAACACCAATGATAGCCTCTGCTGGAGAGGTTGTGGAGAAAGGGGTACACTCATCCATTGCTGGTGGGAATGCAAGCTTGTCCAACCACTTTGGAAAGCAGTGTGGCGGTTTCTCAGAAAATTTGGGATCAACCTACCCCTGGACCCAGCAATAGCACTCTTGGGAATATACCCAAGAGATGCCCTATTATACAACAAAAGTATATGCTCAACTATGTTCATAGCAGCATTGTTTGTAATAGCCAGAACCTGGAAACAACCTAGATGCCCTTCAATGGAAGAATGGATACAGAAAGTATGGAATATATACATATTAGAGTACTACTCAGCAGTAAAAAACAATGACTTCTTAAATTTTGCATGCAAATGGATGGAAATAGAAAACACTATCCTGAGTGAGGTAAGCCAGACCCAAAAAGAGGACCATGGGATGTACTCACTCATATTTGGTTTCTAGTCATAAATAAAGGACATTGAGCCTATAATTTGTGATCCTAGAGAAGCTAAATAAGAAGGTGAACCCAAAGAAAAACATATAGGCATCCTCCTGAATATTAACCTTCATCAGGCGATGAAAGGAGACAGAGACAAAGACCCACATTGGAGCACCGGACTGAAATCTCAAGGTCCAAATCAGGAGCAGAAGGAGAGAGAGCACGAGCAAGGAACTCAGGACCGCGAGGGGTGCACCCACATACTGAGACAATGGGGATGTTCTATCAGGAACTCACCAAGGCCAGCTGGCCTGGGTCTGAAAAAGCATGGGATAAAACCGGACTTGCTGAACATAGCAGACAATGAGGACTACTGAGAACTCAAGAACAATGGCAATGGGTTTTTGATCCTACTGCACATACTGGCTTTGTGGGAGCCTAGGCAGTTTGGATGCTCACCTTACTAGACCTGGATGGAGGTGGGTGGTCCTTGGACTTCCCACAGGGCAGGGAACCCTGATTGCTCTTCGGGATGACAAGGGAGGGGGACTTGATGGGGGGAGGGGGAGGGAAATGGGAGGCGGTGGTGGGGAGGAGGCAGAAATCTTGAATGAATGAATGAATGAATGAATGAATGAATGAATAAATAAATAAATAAATAAATAAATAAATAAATAAATAAATACTAAGGCCTGGGAAGTGCAAAGTTACAGAATAGACTGCTAAAAAGGATGTTGGGAGGGAGGGTGACTAAACATACTTACTGTTCTTAAAGAAATAATAGTTTCCCCCAAAAAATGATACCACCCTACCTTAGAGTAGCTTACAGAATAACAGAACCTGCAACGTACAGAGTACCATTAATTTGAGATTATCATTTGCTTTCTGCATGCCTTGAAAAGCAGTAAATACATGAAGACACATGACACCAATTGTTCAATCCCTGACAGTATTAAAATTATATTTTAGGGCTGGAGAAATGGCTCAGTGGTTAAGAGCATTGACTGCTCTTCCTGAGGTCCTGAGTTCAATTCCCAGCAACCACATGGTGGCTTACAACCATCTGTAATGAGATCTGGTGCCCTCTTTTGGCGTGCGTGCATACATGAAGGCAGAATATTGTATACACAATAATTATATAAATAAATCTTTTAAAAAAATATATTTTAACCTAATTTCTGGAACGTTCTGCAGAAGTAGCCTAAAAAACAAATTAAAATGTAATGGGGAAAAGTCTAGGGAAATAGTAATCAAAACACTAAGAAATTAACAGTATCCAAAGTATACTAACTAAAAATTCAAACGTCTCCACATTAGTTCTTCAGATTTACAAGTAAAGCTTTCCTGGAATGGGTCATTGCAATACAAGATTTTTCAAGGTGCCTTTCCATATGAACGGAGCTTGTGGGAATAAAACCTCTCCAGGAGCTGCTTCATCAGAGCTCCAGCTCCAATTTCCTCCGACTCCAACATCAATGTAAGAACAGCTCCCATAAACAGGGACAGGAATGAGGGCACAGAGGAGCATCCATTCTTTTGTTTGGGGGGCAAAACCAACCAACATAAAGGTCCAACGATGTCATCTGCACCTATCCCCCCACCCATGACAATCCTTCAAGGCACCTTTAACCTCTTTGCTCCGCTCCTCGGTAATTCAGGTCCGTGGAGTGGGAGGAATCCGAGGTTTCTCACATCTCAACCCCGGCTGCGGAGGCAGTGAGCTCCGGGTTCTACAGGAGATGAAGGAGGGCACGAATCTTTAGAGGACAGAGGGGCGAGGCACTGCGGAAACCCAGAGGCTTGCAAACTCCTGAGCAAGAGAAACCCCGCGGGATGGAGAGACTGCTGCACCTGTTCGGGGATAGGGACAGAAGGGACGACGGGCACACTCGCTCTAAGCGACGCGGAAGGGCGTGAACTTCGCCGGAGCCGAGCCGCGAAGCCGACTTACGGTTCCTTTTCCCGGCGGGGACCGGTTGGATCCGCAGACTGCAGATCTCCTCCGCCGCGACCTCCTCTCTCTCTCTCGCGCCAAGCCGGTGACCTCGGGTCCACTGCGCACCCGGTCCACCCGGAGCTGGAGGTTGCGCGCTGGAGGACGCGGGAAGCGCTGCGCGAGCCCGAGGCCAGGCGAGCTCACACCGGGCGGGCGCCCGGTCCTCCCCGGCTTCGCCCTGCTTTCAGGGCTAGAGGTGGGGCCGTGGCGCCGGCCGCCGCCGCTCAGTCAAGTCCAGCGCCAGTTCGTCCTCGCCCCATCCGCCCCCGCCCCCGCCCTCGCGTCGGAGACAGCGGATAAATCGGGGAAGCGAGCGCGGGGAGGCAGAGCGCGAGGGCGCAGGCAGCAGGCTAGCCGAGCTCCGTTTCCAAAGTCGCCCTAGGTGGTGGCGCAGGCGGGGCAGCCTAGGCACGGAGCGACCACCAAGCGCTAGAGTGCCCTGCCCGCCTCTCCCCGCGTGCCGTCACGCAGACGTCGGCACCCTGACTCGATCCCCCACCCCCTCGTCGCAGCGTGCAGCTCCGCCCGGCCTCGAGCCAGGAGCCCTTCCCTTCGGCCTTCAGGTAAGTCGGCTGCGGGTTCGGGCGGGGGCTGGAGGCCGGGGTCCCGACTCCGTGCCGGGCTGCCTTGGGGGGTGGGGAGCGCGGCTTGTAGGGGCCGAGGCCGGCAGGGTGGGCGGGCGAGCCTTGCACTGCTGGCCGCTGGAATGAGCTTGGAACCGGCGTGCAAGCCTCGGCCCGCCACGCTTGCCGGGGAAAGCAGCCCAAGCCGGGCTCTGGCCACCCTCATCCCCGCACCTACACAGCCTCGCCCCGCTCCCTCCGCCCCGCCCTCACCTCGGAGACCGTGGATGAATGGGGAGGCGAGCGCGGGGAGGCAGAGCGCGCGGGCGCAGGCAGCAGGCTGGCCGAGCTCCGTTTCCACGGTCGCCCTTGATGGCGGCGCAGGCGAGGCAGCCGAGGCACGGAGCGGCCACCATGCGCTAGAGAGTCCGCCCGCCCGTTCCCTGCCCGCCTCTCCCCGTGCGCCCTCCCGCAGAGGTCGGAGCCCTGGTTTGGTCCCCGGGCCGCAGCGTGCAGCCCCACCGCCGCCTCCTGGTCAGATCGCGAAGGCAGCAGGCCTTGACTCTGACACTTTTCCTGCCTGATCGGCTCCTCGAGCCAGGAGCCCTTCCCTTCTGCTGTCAGGTAAGTGGGCAGCGGGTTCGGGCGGAAGCTGGAGGCCTGGGTCCCTATTAGGCGCCGGGCTGCCGTGGGGGCGGGGAGCGCGCGGCTGGTAGCCGCCGAGGCCGGCTGGGTGGGCGTGCGAGCCTTGCACTGCTGGCCGCTGGAATGAGCTCGGAACTGGCGTGCGAGCCTCGGCCCGCCACTCTCGCCGTCCCGGGGAAAGCAGCCCGAGCCCGACTCTGGCCACCCCATACCCGCAGCCTCCACGTCCCCGCCGTCCTGCCCCCGCCCTCGCCTCCGAGACCACAGATAAATCGGGAAAGGAGGGGGTGGAGGGGGGGTAGAGGAGAGACAGAGCGCCCGGGCGCCGGCAGCAGGCTGGTTGA
Source organism: Chionomys nivalis (assembly GCF_950005125.1). Taxonomy (NCBI): domain Eukaryota; kingdom Metazoa; phylum Chordata; class Mammalia; order Rodentia; family Cricetidae; genus Chionomys; species Chionomys nivalis. Next base: position 15,643,976 of record NC_080111.1, on the reverse strand, counting down.
GCTCCGTTTCCAAGGTCGCCCTTGACGGTGGCGGTGGCGCAGACGAGGCAGCCTAGGAACGGAGCGGCCACCACGCTCTAGAGAGTCCGCCCGCCCGTGCCCTGCCCGCTTCTCCCCGCGCACCCTCCAGCAGAGGTCGGTGCCCTGGCTGGGTCCCCGGACCTCTGCGTGCAGCCTCGCCGCCGCCTCCAGGCCGGATCGCGAAGACAGTTGCTGGCTGCCTGCTGGCCTCGCTCGGCCCCTCGAGCCAGGAGCCCTTCCCTTTGGCCGTCAGGTAAATCGGCGGCGTATCCGGGTGGGGGCTGGAGGCCGGGATCACGACTCCGTGTCGGGCTGCCTTGGGGGGCGGGGAGCGCGGCCAGGGTGGGCGAGCGAGCCTTGCACTGCTGGCCGCTGGAATTAACTCGGAACCGGCGTGCAAGCCTCGGCCAGTCGCGTCTGCCGTCCCGGGGAATGTCCGCCAGCCATTGGCGGCGTCTCAGCCAGGTCTCTGAGGATGCTACAAGCTGAAGACTGTAGCTGGACTTAGGGAAAAACTTTGCAGGCATACCCAGCTCCCACCAAGCCAGGCCAGATGAAAAGTTGTGTTTCCGTTAGGTATTTCACAGAGTTAAATTCAGGCTGGCCCGGGTAGCTCGCGCTTCTCCTGTACTTGGCCCCTAGGATGCTAATTGCTGTGCCGTCCAAACTCATTTAGAACCCAAATTACTAGGAGCGCCTGACAGCCTCCCTGGTTTCCAGCCAGTTCGCTCCAGGCAGCTTAGCGTGCTGTCCACCCCAGAGCTCACAGGTATCAGGGTCACCAAAGCCAACCTATCCAGCCCTTTATTTGAAACATCTAAGAGTCGACAAACATGCGGTTCCTGTTCTTAGAATGAATAGAAACCCTATTCTTTGAGGGAGGAACTATTTCCATAGTCACCTGCAATTTTCTCTTATTTTTAACATTTCTAAAATAATTTTTTTAAAAAAAGCCGTTGCTATTCTGGAAATAGTGTTGAAAGGTAGCTATAGTCACCGGGCGGAAGGGAAGGCAATGCAACCGTTCTCTACTCTCTAGGCTGCAAGATGCAATAGAGTGGTACTCAATGCTGTTCTGCTAGTTATTTTGATTGGAGACACGGGTTTTGTGATGAGCAGGACACTTGTTTTATTGGTGGGAGCGTTTCCAGACAGTGTCTCACTCTGTTGCCTAGGCTAGCTTGAAACTTACTCTGTAGCCTAGGCTAGATTATTCACAGGAGTCCTTCTGCCTCAGTTTACCCCCTGCTGGATTGTATGTCTAAGTCCCCATGCTCAGCTCTGACTGTGGATTTCATCTGCATTTCTTTCTAATAGTCTTGTTGCCCTTCTCATGAGCTCCTTAGCCACCTGTCTTTGCTGAAGAGCATTTACCTCTGCCCAGCTTTTAACCAGTGTCCTCTTTCTTGTACCTTTTGCCTCCCTGTAGGACTGTGCTCCTGGGTACCACAGAGGGAAGCTCCCAGAAAGCGGTGGCTGGGGACCCCGCCCTCTTCTGGCTCCTTGTGTGCCCTGCAGTTGCAACAACCACAGTGATGTCTGTGACCCCGAAACTGGGCAGTGTCTGGTATGTTTGCTTGTGTGGGAACTGACCTCAGTTTACACTGAGTGATCAGTGTGACCTGAAAGACAGCCAGGAACCAAACAGACCCTCCAGCTGGTCCTTGCCACATGGCTGCTGCCATCGCAGTCTCAAAGACATTGAAACCTCCTCCTCCTTTCACTGGGAAACTGGCAGGGTTTGTTTCTGTGTCTCCCTCAGCCATGGATGCCTCCCTCACTCTAGTCCTCAGTAGCTGGTCCTTGTTTCTCTGCTACTTTCTGGGGTGACTTGTCCTGTAGGACGGCAGGCCCCAGGAAGCCAGGATTCAGGGTCTGCTAAGGGAAGCACTTCATGCTCGCCATGCTGGGGTTGACAGTCAACAGGGCCAGCGCCTAGAGCTGTTTCCATCTTAGCTCGTCATCTAGTACTCGGTCCTTGTCTGTGTTGTGCCATGTTGATGAAACGAGTGTTTATTACAGTTTATTTTTGAAGAGATTGCAGATAGTTCTTCTGAAGGGAGATCTATTTGAGAGATCAAGTGGATCCTAATCAAACCTATCTTTAGCAGATGAAGCAGGAATAAAACTTTTAAATGAAAGGGCTCAGATGATTTCTAGTGGCAAAGAGTCTATAAAAATAGGGTTTTTAAAAAAATATATTTATTTGGTAGCGATTTCTCGCTCTGTCATTTCTTGGTAGATCAGGGATGACCGGCTGTGCAGGGACTCTGCTTTGCTGTTGTTCCTCATTGGCTGCATCATACGCGGAGCCCTGTGCACTGCAGCCAAGCAAATAGTGAGGGGCCGAGCAGCAGAGATTTTAAATAGACCTGTGATGGGAATTGCTTGTACTTTGAGCTAAGAAATGCTTCTACATGCTCTTCTAATTTGAAGGTCGCTGAATCAACTAATGGCATAAAACCTTAACTGATGTTCATTTGGTTGCTACAGGAACCTACTGGTGGCACTCTGTGACCATGAGTTTCCTCCCTCCTTGGTTTGCTTCCCAAGCCACTGCAGCTCCCTGCGTGTGAATGTCGGATCCTGGATTAGTTATTTTTCTGTTTTCTCTCCCTGCCTGTGAATATGGAATCCTGGAGTAGTGCCTTTCCTGCTGCTGCGATGAAACAGAAGGAGGAGTTTATTTTGATTTTCGGTTCCAGAGGGGGGGGTCCATATGTCTGTCATATGGCAGTCATGGCAGCAGGTGGCCAGAGCAGGAAGCTGAGGGATCACATGTCAGCTGTACACAGGAAGCAGAGAGTGAACTAGGAATGGGGCGGGACTTTAAACTCTCAAAGGCCACCCCCAGTGACTTGCCTCCTCCATCAATGCTCCATATTCAATAACTTCCCTTAAACAGCACCAACAACTGGGGGCAAGCGCCCACATGTATGAGTCTTTCCTCGTACCAACCACACGAAGCCCTAAAGACCCATTGGCACACCACTGGTCTCCATCTACTTTAGCTCGAAGGATCTCAGTCCTGACTGTATTGGTGTCCTGGGTCTGTTTTCCTCCAAGAGAATGTATTAGCAGTTTCTAGGCTTATGTAATCCTATGGTCAATAAAGGCCCCAGATCTGGAAAAGCTCCAGAATTCTAGAAAATATAAAGAAATATGCCCTATCTTCTTAATCATTGAAGAATACTTGCTGATGTGAAACACAGTTGGTTAAAAAGCTGTTCCCTGGTGAGAGTCATATCTGACTGTGTCCCATTGCTTCTCTCTTCCACTGAAATGCTGACCTTCAGAACTGCCACGACCACACAGCTGGTGACCACTGCGAGGTGTGTGCTCCCGGCCACTATGGGAAGGTGATTGGGTTGCTTGGAGACTGCACCCCGTGTACCTGTCTTCACCGCCCCCCTTTCAGGTAAGTCCATGCTTACACATTTGACACAGCCGCTTCCTGCATTCCTAAGCTCTCTTACTTAGTCCCTGAGTGCTCTCTGTTAATGCTGTCCCTGTGGGGACATTAAAGAAAAGCGCACCTTCTCAGGGGTGTCTGAGCAGGATCTCTTCACAAGGAAAGCATCATGTTGGTCTTGAGTGTTGGGATGGAACCAGTTTTAAAAATGGGCTTTGGGGAATTTTCAAGACTAATTTGAGTTCCCAGCTATGGGTTCAGCTATGGGATCCAGTTCATATTCAATGTAAGGGAATAGGGGTTGATTGTGTATACATGTTCCTAGAGGGAAACACACAAGCACTGAGAAAAGATACGTGACATTAATCCATCAGTAACTTACATGGTGCCATGCTTTTGAATAGATAATGTGGCACCATTCTGGAAAAGATAATTTCTATACGTATACGCCACATATGTGGCCAATGACTGTGTGCACCCACAGAAGTGTGTCCGTGGCTGTTTCACCATTCACTATGTGTATTTCCACACTGGTGAATAATGCACTTTATTTCCTCTATCGGAAAAGGATAACCATCCCCTGAACCTCTTAGTCATATCCATGAGGCACAAGAATTTACAAACTTGAGAAGCCACAGGTTCCAGTAGCTTGCAGTAACCCACTTCAGCCTCCAGGTGGCACCAGGACAGTTTTTAAAGATACTAATCAAAAGCTCCAACTGGGCTGTCTCAGTTTACTTCTGCTGGTCTACCTGGTGGCTGCCAGTCATGCTTCCCTCTTCCGCCAAGTAGCTTTTCTGTGACTTGTCCTTTGCACATCGATGCAGTCTGTGGAACTGTACTAACCAACAACATTGTCTTCCTGTTTCCCGCGTCTTGCCAGCTCAATCGCTATCTAATAAATATGGCAACCCCTCTCTCCAAATTGATTTGGAAAGTTTTCCTACGTAGCTGGCTATGCTCTGTGAGACGGATCTACTTAGTACTCACGTGCTGCAATCCTGCAGCAAATGCCTCTTCTGACGCTGGATACAGGAGACCTCCATGTGTCCCACAGCGTTGTCTGCAGGCTTCGATTCCTTTTGTTCTACAGAGTTGAGCTCTAGCCGCTTGTCCAGCCACCCGGTATAATCACTCAGTGTTTAGAACGTGATGATGAATAAATACTTTAAGATAAAGAGTTGAAGCTAATGTCTGAAGTTTTCTGTAAAACCATTTTTCTTTCAGCCCCACGTGTGTCTTGGAAGGTGACGGTGGTTTCCGGTGCGACGCCTGCATCCCTGGCTATGAAGGACAATACTGTGAAAGGTGCTCTGAGAACCGTCACACTGGCAAAGGACACCCACTCGTTGTATCTCATGTGAGCTGTAGTCAGGATAGTGATCTGGGAGTTCCTACACATGGACGCCGGCTCGTATCTTATGTGGGCTGTAGTCAGGATAGTGATCTGGGAGTCCCTACACATTTGTTTGTGCAGATGGGAGGCCACATTGAAATTCCATAGCAAGGTCTCCTAAGAGGAAAGTGTTATAGTGGCATATTATTTGTGTTTTAATAAATAAAGCTTGCCTCACTAGTCAGCTATACAGGCCAGGCAGCGATAGCACACACCTTTAATCCCAACAGCCATACTAGTTAGCCATAGAGGCTGGCGGAGGGTGGTGCTTGCCTTTAATCCCAGCACTAGAGAGGAATATAAGATGGGAGGAGACAGGTCTCAGCTCAGTCTCAGGTTGAGGATTCGTGGGAGCAGGATCACCCATTTCAGTCCCGGGTCGAGATAAGAGCCCCTGGATGGCTGCTTTACTTTTCTGATCCCCAGGTTGAGCCCCAGTATCTGTCTCTGGGTTTTTATCATTCGTGCTACAGTGTGGACTCTGCATTTCATTTGCAAAAGGGATGACGGCCACTGGGCAGAGCTGGTGCCTGTGTTCCTGGTTGGTGCAGACTGCCCTGTCTATACCTACTGTCCCCGCTTTGGTAGGTGCTCTACAGGCTATCACGGCAACCCTCGTGCAGCAGGTGGCAGCTGCCAGAAGTGTGACTGTAATCCCCAAGGCTCTGTCCACAGTGACCGTGACAACACATCTGGGCAATGTGTTTGCAAGCCAGGAGCCACGGGACTCCACTGTGAGGAATGCCGGCCAAGACACAGCATGACGGAGAGTGACTGTGTGTGTAGGTGAGTCTCCTGTGTGTATCTTATCCTTGCTGACCTGGCTGTGACACCCACGGGCTCAGTGGGATACCACAAATCTCACTGTACTTTACACTTTATTGCATCTCCTTGGTGTTCATTGCTGTTGAATCTACTGAATTAAACCTTTAGTTGTGCACAGATAAGCCAACACAACTTGGATTGTGTAGGGTTGTGTGTGATGGTCCAGGCTGACTCCAAACATCACAGTTCTGCTTCACTTTCCTGTTTATTGACTGGATTACAGAAACATGTACTACACCCAGCTAATAATTTTTATTTCATAACTTAGCTGTATCAATACTCCCTTTTACTGAAACCAAGGATCAGTCAGTGTGGAAGAGGTGTTGTCATTTATGTTGACCGAATTTCGGGTCTCTATAGATTTCTCCAGTTCCGACGGATGTCTGTCGAGTACAGGGAAGAGTCATTTGGGTGTCTTCTTTGTGGGTGATGGGAGAGGGTTAGAGGGGATGAGTATCAGGGAATTGGGAAAGGTTTTTACTTTCATTCTGTGACTGGTATAAGCCAGCACTCCCCCGCGTGTGTTCTCCACTGCGTTCTCCGCTGCTCTCTGAGGAGGAGGAAGTACTGGCACACACTGAGACCGTGGGAGTGGACTTTGGGGGGAATACCGAGACAGCTTGTAGTCAGGCCCAATTCTAGATGAGCGGTGGCACTGTAAAGGTTCAAGTGGTGGGAAGGCATGATGCCTCGGCCACTCTGAGGCTCGGCTCCTCCTTTCCCTGTGACTTGCTGAGTCTCCCTTACTATAGGAGAATTGCAGCTCCCTTGCGGCTGGAGTGAGAATGAGGTGTGTGGTGCCTGGAGCCCCACTGTGTGTTCTCTTTATAACACCGTGACTCAGTTGCTCAGTGTTCAAAGGCTATTTGCATTAGCTGTCGTTTTCTCCCCGTTTTCTCTTCAAGCCTGTGATGATGAGTGTGTGGGCGCCTTGCTGAATGACCTGGATACTATCGGCGACGCTGTTCTGTCTCTGAACCTCACTGGCGTTTCCTCTGCTCCATATGGGATCTTGTCAAGTCTGGAAAACACAACTAAATATTTCCAGGTAGGTACTAAGGATGTGGAGATGGTGAACAGAAACACCTGTCTCTGAGAGAGAAGGAGTATGGGGGTGGTCATTTGTCTGCCCTGCCTTTCGATCCCCCATGGGTGTCAAGTAACAGTCTTCATCGCAGACCTCACTGGGGTCTCTGGGGAGCTCTGATGGAGCTGCTTCATGGACACCTCCTTGTACTTTCTGCCCACGGATTTTGTCCCACTCTCTAGAAGTCGGCAACAGCCCTCCTTCCTCTTCGACAGACCTTTGGGTATTTGAGAAAGCTGTCCAGATACAAATACTAGGAGTAAATCTGTCCTGTATCCTCGTTAGTGCTGGTTTATGCCAAACATGAGTATTTTCTGTTACGTGTTGCTATTTTAACTGGAGTTCAAGGATATACAAATAGTCTTCCTCCTTAGAAGATGGTTTAAGTCTCAAAGGGTTAATCTTTTGTTTGTGTTTTATCAAAAGATCTGACCAAAAGGAGAGTAAAGTTAAGAAATTGAATCATAGGGGCTAGAGATGGCTCAGAGGTTAAGAGCATTGCCTGCTCTTCCAAAGGTCCTGAGTTCAATTCCCAGCAACCACATGGTGGCTCACAACCATCTGTAATGAGGTCTGGTGCCCTCTTCTGGCTAGCAGGCATACACACAGACAGAATATTGTATACATACATAATAAATAAATAAATATTAAAAAAAGAAATTGAATCATAGACAATACCTTCTCTGGAATGTTAATTTAATTGGAAAATATTGCTAAATTTTACTTTTTACCTTCACATTATAATTTAAAATAATCTATCCACCATGACATACAGTAAGACAATGGATGGTCATTACTAAAAAGTATTTTACAGAAAGAGGCGCTTCTTGTGCGTGCTCACCCCCAACACACTTACACTCAAACATACACACACTCACATTCACACACATTCATACACACTCACAAACACATACACTCACTTTCACACACTGATGCTCATACTCATACACACTCACATTCATGCACATTCAGACAGTCATTCACACTCACACTCTCAAACTCATATACACTCACATTGACACACTTATATTCACTCACTTATACTCACACGCACTCACATTCACACACTCACATTCAAACACGCACTCACACACATACTCACACACTGGTGCTGAGGAGGAGCTTATGGACTCCAGGAAATATTTTTATATTACTTTTTATCAAATAGCAAAATGTGCTTTTAAAAGATGGGTGATTCTGAATTCATTAAAATTCTATAAAAAGAAAGGAGAGATATTTTAATATCTATTCCAACCATCATCTACACAGTCAATACATGATTGTACTGCCAGTTAGGTCCCAGGGATAGTACTGTACTTTGAATTTATCAGATGAAGTGCATAGTTGGTTCAGACTGTAAGTAACCTTGAATGGTTTACTCTAATGTAGTCCATTCATCCATCCCCTTAACAATGCTTTGTGTTCATATCCAATACTCTCCGGAGGGCAGGAATGTGAACTGAATTGTTTCTATTTTTTACCAACAGAGTGAAATTGGACGAGGTACATACACTCTTCCTAAATAGTAATGCAGTTGTTTCATAGCACTGTGAAAGGTTTGCATAGCTAAACAAGAGGTTAGGATGTTGGGATGGATTAAGCACTTAGTTACAAATAATCTTAAAAATCTTTTCCTTATTGAATTCATTTTGATTTTCTTAGTAAGTGCTTTTTTGTGTATTGACAATTATAGCTAATATTTATAACTTTGACACTGAAACCAATCAGTATTTGGTTTATGATGCCATCTGATAGGAGTCTGCTTACTAGACCAGAGTTTAAATTTATGTCTGTCTGAGAGCAACCCAGAAGGTGATAGTAAGGAATAACATTGTTGTCATTGACAGTTGGTGAGGAATGAGTGAGCCCTTTTACTTTTAAGTAACTATTAAAAGCAATCACAATGTCTTTCCGTAAACCAAAAAGCATTTAGCCCATAATTCTCTAAAGAATGGAATATTTTAATGGGATACAGTAAACAATGTCATACTGCTTCTTTTTTTTATCCTTAGAGGTATTTATTAAAAAAAAATGCTAAGAAGATTTGGGCAGAAATCCAGCTTGAAGGTGTTGCAGAACAAACAGAAAACCTGCAAAAGGAGGTAAGTTCTTTGAAAACAAAAAAACCCAGCTCCCCTCCAGCCTCCCAGGGCAGCTCCCCAGAAGCCTTTTGGTTCCCACCAACCTCCCTGGGCAGCCCTGGGAGCCATCAGGTCTTCTCCAGCCTCCCAGGGCTGTTGGCTGCTTGTTCTTCCCTGCCACCCGGCTAGCTTAGACCCGAAATAATCACACAGAAACTGTATTAATTAAATCACTGTTTGGCCCATTATCTCTAACTTCTTATTGGTTAACTATTACATCTTAATTTAACCCATTTCTATTAATCTGTGCATCACCAAGAGGCCATGGCCTACCACCAAAGTTTCAGCCCGTCTGTTTCCTGAGGCTCCATGGCCTGGCCTGTCTCTGACTCTGTCCTTCTTCCTCCCAGCATTCAGTCTAGCTTTCCCTGCCTACCTAACTTCTGCCTTGCTATAGGTCCAAAGCAGTTTAGTTTCTTTATTCATTAATGGTAATCACAGCACACAGAGGGGACACCCACATCACAGGGCAGCTCTTGGGAGCCTTTGGGTTCCATCTGGTGGGTTCCAGGAGGCCCCAGATGTCAATCATCAAATGGTTCTAATCCCACAATCCTCTGTAGTGAAAAAGGGTCCTAAGCAGATCACAGTTGCCATGCATAGTAAGGAAGAAACGCGTGGTTCACTTAGCTGCTTGCCTTCTCTCCTTAACCTAAGGGGAACTAAAAGATTGTTGAGGTTTCCTCCTTTTCCTAAATCCAGTCATCGTGGAGTTTGTGAGGTGGAGTGGCTTTGGTACTTAGTGGTCCTTGACTTGCAGATTCAACAATCTAATGGTTTTAGGTCCTAACTAGAATTAGCTTGGTCTTCATGTCAGTAGGGAACTATTTATTTTGTTTACCTCATGGCAGGGTGTGAACCACCAAAACATCTTCTGATTTCTAGCGGGTGAGAGGGGCCTGTTATCAAATATATTTTATTATAGATTTTTCGATATGTTCAGACGTACACAGCCATGCATGCTGAAGAAAGTACTGTCTTGACGCCAGGAAATTTGAAACCAAAGATGATATGAGAGGAACTTGCATGTTTAAGTGAGGACTTTGGGTCCCTCAGCAATCAGATAGTGTCTAGAAAATAATCTGATTAAAATACTTTTTCTCTCATTGTGAAAGAAGCTTCTCTTTGGTGTTAAGGAGAAAATGCCTGCAGGCCCAATCCTGTTATTTTATAGTCTTTGATATTACAATCACAATCTTCTTTTGACTTATGAAATTACCGAAAAGAAATGACAGCTGAGGGCAGTTGTGTCAGCGTCGGGGCTGAGAGTTTTGTGGTCACGGCCTCACTCCCACTCCTAAGGAGGTGCTGGTGTGACCCCCATGTTACTGATCAGGCTGGAGGTGGACAGCTCTACTGGCTGAGAGATTCAGGCCTTACGCAGTCTTCCTGACAACTTGTTCTTGTCTCACAGGAGCTAAAACCTCCCAGGCAGTGAGGTTCCACTTCCGGTAGTCAGTGTGAGATCCTGCACTGCACATTGACATTCTGGTCTCCCATCTCAGAAAAGTACATGTTGTTAACTGTGCCAATATCGTGGCACATGCCTTGCTCATGTGTCTGCAGTAGTGCTGGTGTGAGCAGCCCACCACGCTGCCAGCTGTGTACAAGTCTAGCACACTTGTATGAAGTATAATCTGCTGCAGTGACAGTGACAGATGGTGCTGCTGCCAACCGAGGTGTTTACAGGATGGTATTTCCCCTGACGACAGTGTATCCCTGCTCTGCCACCAGGCTCATACATCCCTTATTCATTGAGTTCCTGGATTTTATCATATTCTCTGGAGCTTGCTGTGATCATACATGATTATATTCTTCATGACCCAAGGAGCAAAGCAGTGGGCTGCACATTAATGTGTGTGTTATATTTGCACACATAGAAGTACCATTTGGCTTAGGTGTAAGTACACAGTGCCTTTTAGTGTAAGGAAGCACACAGTGTATATGGATGACAACAGAGTATCTCCTAAGGAGTGCTTTCTCGTCACTCGGTGACACGTGACTGTGCTTGGGTGCTAATGTCTTAAGGCTTTCACAATTGGACACAAGCTTTGCTGGTCATCTAGACTGCTTGTAAAAATAAACCATCCTATCTCACAGTGAGCGTGTCTTAGGTGATTTCAGTATCCAGTCCATCAAATTTTAGCCTAGAAATATTTACCTTGGTTTGCATGATCGTGCATCTTTATGATCTGGATATATTTTGTCCCTTTAAAGAGGCAACAGCTTGTGTTCAGAAGCTCATATAATATTAAACCTCACTAACCTAGTCCTTCCTGCCCTGTCAGCTCACTAGAGTTTTAGCAAGCAGTCAGCAGGTGAATAAAGCAACGACAAGAACTGTCAATGGGACTCAAGCCCTGGCCACATTCATTGAGCAGCTGCATGCCAACATCAAAGGTTGTGTGGGAGGGGCTCTCCTTTGGGGACTTTGTGCTTTGTTGGTAGAAAGAGTCACGATCGCCTTATGAAGCACATGAATGGTGTTGGGCTGGGCTTCCTAATGCCAAGGGACTGGACCATCCAATAGCACGGGGACCCTGAAATGCCCGGGATCCCTACTATCTACATTGAAGAGACTTACTTAGTGACGTATCTTCTCGGTAATATCTTATCTGTAGACGTCACAGAAAAGGTGGCAGCGTTGAATGAGACCTCACATGGGGACATCCAGCCACCCATTTCTGCTCTTCAGAGCATGCACCAGAACATTTCTTCTCTGCTGGAACTTATAAAGAAAAGGAATTTCACAGAGTCGCACCAAAATGCTACCCTTGAACGCAAGTAAGTCCTGAGCACTGTTCAACCATCAACGAGAATCAGGCATTTGGTTGCTGGAAAGGGGAAATTTTGGGGAGAATGATCTTTGAGAATTAATATTGTAAGGGAGGAAAGAGGCCCAGCTGTCCAGGAAATGAAAAGATGAGTACCTGCCCCTCCATATACAGAAAACAGATCAGGGAAACCAGTATCGTCCATTTCTGCGTACTGTGCAGTAGGCTCTGTTTTCCTGTGACTTGTAGGTTAATTTCACCTACTGCAAACCAGAGAGCATAGTAAACTGTTATGTAGATCACACACAGGGTGGTCTGTCAAGAAGAATAATGGAGAACACCTACATGATCAGCTCCAGGATAGATGGCCACTGTCAGCATCACAGAGCTCGGTCCTGCAAGCCCTCATAGAACCGCACAGTGTGCAGCCCCAGAGAACGGTTGTTCGTAGACTCGGGAGCTTGCAGTTTCCTTCCTGGCCCCTTTCTAGCTTTTTCCACATGGTTGGTAGCTGGCACTGTCTTTCCGTCAGGTAGGTTGAGGATCATTTTAATCAGTTACACGAGACTCGCTCATGCTCTGTTCTTTCTAGTAGCATCGGAAGTGTTTGTGAATTTTGTTATTGTAAATTATCATGTGACAGATACCTTGGACAAGCATTTTCTGTTATTTTCCATATTTCTATGTGTTTCATATAGATATTTATACTACAAGTTCTTGCCCTCACTCTCCCCTTTCTTGTCCCATTCCCCCCCCTCCTTTTTCTTCTCCTTCCTCTCCTACTCTTCCTCCCCCTCCTCCTTCTCCTCTTTTTCTTTCTCCTTTGAGGCAGGGTCCCACTGTATCCCTGCTGGCCTAGAACTTAAAATTGTCTCATCTCAACCTCCTGAAAGCTGCGTTTACAGTATGTGTCTATGCAGACTCTGCCCTGCCTGTCTGGGTTTCAGGGCAGTAGATTACCAGAGTAGATAGTAGGACCAGATCATTTAGTCCCAGGATATGCATGTGGAGGCTCCCTAGTGCTCAGTTCCAGATCAGTTCCACAAGGATGCTAATGTAAGCACTGTGCGCTTTCCCCCAGCAACACACACATTAGGTTCATCATTCCTTTTTCCCTTGAACATATCTTTGGCCTGCTGCTTTGCTTGGGTGGAACTTAAAAGGAAAGGCTTGGTTGGATAGGTTTTGGGATGAGATCTCATGATGCAGTCACTCGAATGTTGGTTCAGAGACACCGGACAGGCCCCCAAGAAAACTGAACTGAATGCTGTGAAGGCAGCAAGATGCCAGAGCAGGTAACAAGACCACAGAGTGCCCAGCTATGTCGGCAAGAGTGACAGCTCTGTCTCCTGCTGCTGACCCACGTAGGACAGAATCCTTGCCTATGAAGGAGCTTAGTAAGACGTAGATTCCCGGGCTGGTCGTCCTAGAGATCCAGATCCACCTGTGGGAGTCCCCTTCCTCACACCACCCTTTGATCACTCAACGGACAGATGTGAACCCCACTTGCAAATGTGATAGCAGGATTTGGGGATACCCAGAGAGACAGTAGAGCCTTTGTGCCCACCAGAGCTTCTAGACCACTTAAGAAGAGTTCACTTTTTGAGAATGCATTTGAAACAAAGCAGGGAAGGCAGGGCCAGCCCCTCTCCCTCCCCACTGGCTGGGTTCTTTGGGACTGCCGGTTCTATAATTGTATCTCCCTTTCTGTTTGGAATACACTGTCAATCAGATTCTATACTTCTCTCTTCCATCTATAAATGGAGTTATGGCTCAGGGGGCCTTTATTTTAAACATTGGGGAGTTGAAAATGTATTTTCTAACCTTCACTTTCTAGTTTCTGAGATAATCCCTCTTCCAATGTCATAGGTTGTTGCAGGAATGACTTGTCATCATATTACTAATCATAGTTATTATAAAATCATGCTCCATGCATCAGTCTGTTAAATCAGCTTTGGCGCAAATGCCAGTCATTCACTCAGTGCCAGACCACTGCCATCTTCAGGGACTACTGCAGCTCCCAGGATTCCATGTTACTGCAGTTCCCAGGATTCTCAGCATTTATGGCTGAGAGTCTTTAAGGCTGTGCAGTTCAGATGAGGACAAGGAACTGCAGGGAAGTATGGGAAGGAGTGCGTGAGAGGTCATCTAGCCCTGTGGATGCTGAGGCATGCATGTGCAGCCCGTATATGGTGGTTCTGTTGAACTTGTCCATGTTGATGAGGATGACTGGCCAGGTCTCTTCCTCAAGAGGACACCAGATGTCATTACAGATGGTTGTGAGCCACCATATAGTTGCTAGGAATTGAACTCAGGACCTTTGGATGGTGGCTCAGATGGCTCCGCAGTTAAGAGCACTGTCTGCTCTTCCAGAGGTCCTGAGTTCGATTCCAGCTTTCACATGGTGGCTCACAAGCATCTGTAGTGGGATCTGATGCCCTCTTCTGGCCTGCAGGCATCCATGCAAGTACAGTAAGGGCCAGACCTTAATGTGCTCTGAACTCTGCGTATTTGACATGGCACTTACACATCCCTTCCCTCATCACACACACATGCACACGAAACATATAAAGAAAGAAAATTTGCTTCTAGTCTTCAGCAATCAGGATCCATGCTAAGCTTGGTCATTTACACTTACAATCGTAAAATGAAGGAAGCTGAGGCAGGAGAATTTTTTTGAGTTAAAGACCAGCCTAAGCAGTATAGTCAAGACCTGTCTGTCTAAATAAATAAAAAACAAAAAACCAAACAAGAAGTCACTCTATATTCCTAGAAGGAACTATGATCATTTGAATAATCTCTTATTGGGGTTTCAAGACCCAAGTTTTACTTCCTAAGTGGACCATTTATGTTTATCAGGGCTGCTAAAGAGTTATTGTCACGAATTCAGAAGAGGTTCCAAAAGCCCCAGGAAAAGCTGAAGGCATTGAAGGAGGCAGCCAGTGGCCTCCTTTCACACCACAGTGAACAACTGCAGGCGCCAAAGGAGCTCCTGACGGAAACTGAGAACAAGACCCAGGAGAGCAATGGCCTGCTGCTCCTCGTCAAGGCCAACCTGAGAGAGTTCAGCGTGAGTCATTCCTCCCTTGTTTTGACTCTCTTCCCCACCCTCGTGTCTCTCCCACCTTCTGTTTGAACCTGTGACCCCAAGTTTCCCATCCTTTCCGTGCTCATATGTGTCCCTTCTGCCCCTCTTCCTTAAGGTGTCCTGCCCTGTGCAATGTCTCCTCTCTAGTTTTCTGCTTTCTAGAGGTTCTCCACGTTAAACACGTGGAACTGAGGAGTCGGGGAAGCTAGGACATACACGTGGGAGAAAATATGCAGCGTTTGTCTTTTTGTCCCTTGGTTACTTCCCTCAGTACAAAATTTCAAGCTTCATTGACTTTCATACCAATCTCATGATGTCAGTTTTGTGTCTAGCGGGATGAAATTCCATTTGGTGTGTATGCTCTATTTTCTTTACCCGCTCATCTGTTGATGAGCAACATTACCATGGGACTGAGAACCCTGGGTGTTAACATGGAAAGAATGAAACTCAATCCCTACACCTTACACTGTACAAAACTCAATTCCAAATGGTAGGGTTCCCCCCTCTTTATGTTCAGATATACTCTCTATTCTGCTTTTGAATCTTTTCAGTAGCACATTGTTAATCCCCCACATCACAAATCTGTGAACTTTTATTTGCCAAAGGTGGTTGACTTATGTTTATTGTAATCTTTGATATAGTTGGGTTTAAATTTATCCTTATTTGATGATGATTTACTTGGTCTATTTTTTTGAGAATCCCTTGTCTAATTCCCCTTTCCTTACCTCTTCCTTTCTTGCATTTCCCCTTCATTCTTCTATTTAAGATGTATACATCTTGTGTAGATGTAGCAAATACTTTAAGACGTAAGGAAAATACTAAAATTTGTGACTTTGGAGTTAGTGTCTACTCTCTGTTCTAATTGATTCAAGAATTCTCCACATGATTTTCTCTTTCTTTTGCCTTCTTGTACTACTTTGTACTGGTCCAGCCAAGCCTTATGTTGAAGTACCGTGGAAGTTAGTGCCTTGATTTTTTTTGCTTCAGGTGATAAAATTTGCAATGTCTGCATATCTCTCATTGGACACACTAACTACTGCAGTACTAGGGATACAAATCGTTGCCTCTTTTTTTTTATTTTAAAGCAGATTCTCTACAGAACTCTGACCTGGAACTTACAATATAGACTAGCCTGGCCTCAAACTTACAGAGATCCCCCTATGTCTGTCTCTGGGCACTAACCACACCCAGCCAAATCACTTTATTAACTTTATAAAATATTCCTGTCCATTTTACATCCATTGTTATCTCTGATTAACTTTTCTATGTAGATGCAGTTGCTCCTTGAAGTGTCTGGTGAGAATTTTGTTCAAACCCAAGTTTATTGCTGTTTCAACTATATCTTTTCTCTCATTCAATACTCACTAAATGTTTTTTGTGCTGGTTAAATAATGATCATACAGTTACTTCAAAGTCATCCTTATCTTTTCACTGGTACCGCTGTTCCAAGAGTTTTAGTTCCTCTCCCCATTAAACTCCATGCTTCTCTTTCATGGTTTCATCTTTTGTGAATTGTGACTTTAGGATTTGTACTCCTGTTTTTATTTGAGAAACCTGCCAGCTTATTCTAATTCGTTCGCTTGCTTCGGTTGATTGCATCAAAAAGCCATGATGTAATTATATTTTTATTAAAATAAAACTGTTAAGAAAAAAAGCTATGGTTATACCCTTAGGTTTAATTGCATTTTTCTGATGATTAGGGATGCTGAATGCAGTTTTAAATATTTGTTGGCCTTTTGTAATTGTACATTGTCGTTTCTGTAGATGTTGACCGAGTCTTTGCTTGACCTTTCTAACTCAGTGACCTCATTCTCATCTGTCATTTCAGTTTTTATAAAATTAAGTCTCCCCTTACCTTTCTCATGTATATGTCAAGGTTTCTGCTATTTTAATCTAATAGTTTTCTCATGGGTTTAGGGTCATTTCTCTGAAATTTTACTCCCAATTGCATTATGCCATTAAAGATTCCTCAAAAAGTCTGGTTAGATAATTCTTTTTTCAAGGTCATGAACTGTTAATTTCGAAGAATGTGTCTTTAGTCACTGTGTTGCATTTGGTGTGGTCAGGGGACAAGAGAACATATTTAGTATTTTCATTTTTAATTAATTGCTACAGTTGGAATGCAAGTCATGGGCTTTTTTGTGACCTGTCATTCATCTGAATCATTGTACTTTCTGTATTTGACCTCCCTGCTCTTCTCCCCTGCAACCTCAGTGTACAACTTTCTCCCTGTAAGTAGTCTCTCCTCTGCTTTTGTGTGTGTGACCAAGTCTAGATTCTGCATATGAGGGAAAGTATGGGGCATTGTGTTTTCTTCTTTCTCTCTTTGCCCTCCCCCATTTATTCCCTTTCCTTCCTCATCATAATCTCTTTATTTCATATCTGCATATGTCCTACATATGGCCTCGCACACACACATAAATATGTGTCCATATATGACAGAAAATATGGTTCATATATTTCTGAGTCTGACTTGTGCTGCTTATGTTATCATTTTTATTTTTACATCAGATTTATCATGTTAATGAAAATCTCTATTTGTTTTCCTAAAGGTGCTATATTTCACCTTTTTTATGGCTAAATAAAACTCCACTGTGTGTATGGACCATATTCTCATCAAATTAATCTGCTGCTCATCTTGTGTATTGTGAGTGCCTCCCTTCCGTAGCAAAACCACCAGGTTACACTCTCACCAGTGTAAAAGAGCATGACACTTCTCTAGCATTTTTGTCATGTTGTTTTCCTGGTGACAGCCGGTCTTATGGGCAAGATGGCATCACGGTGTTGTTTAATTTGCATTTTCTTGATGGCTAAGGGTGTTGAACAGTTTCCATATACTGGCTGTCTGAAGTTCTACCTTTGAGAACAGTTCTATTTGTTCACCTGTTTACTGATTAGATGGGTTTTCATGTTTAATTCTTTGTGACCTTCTTTATTGCCTATGTTAATCCTCTACCACATATCCACTTGCAAAGATTTTCTCCCATTCTGTTGTTGTAAAAGGAGTGGCGGGCCGCTTCCTGCCGCCTGGCTCCCGGCTAGCTTTACCCAAAATAATTACATGGAAACTGTATTCATTTAAACACTGCCTGTCCCATTATATCTAGCCTCTTCCTGGCTAACTCTCACATCTTGCTTTAATCCATATCTAGTAATCTGTGTATCACCACGGGGTTGTGGCTTACCGGAAAGATTCTAACCTACGTCCATCTCGGAGAGGAGAGCCATGGGGTCTGCCACACTGCCTTCTACCCAGCATCCTGTTCTGTCTACTCCGCCCACCTAATTTTCTGCCCTATCAAAAGGCCAAGGCCTTTTATTTATTTAACCAATGAAATTAACACAAAACAGAAGACCCTTCTACATTATTCTGTCAGCCATCTCGCCACTCTGATGCTCGTCCCCTTTGCGGTGCAGAAACTCCTCGATTTCATTGGTCAGTCCTTAACAATTTTATGACCTATGAGAATGCAAAGTTAGAATGATCAGTTATCTCTAAATAGTCTATATTATCTATGTGATTTACTGATGAAATACATTGGAGGAATATTTTCTGACTGTTATACAGCCATGATTTGCTGTAGAGTAACATAGTATTCCCAGCACCAGAAGCTGTATGATACATGTAGTAACTACAGTCTCGTTATAGCTAGAAAGTCATAGATAAGATGACCGTTATAGTAAAACTTTGTGCATAGTCAAATGTGATTTTTGTACAGCTTTCATGTATCACAAAATTTTCTTCTTTTGGTCCCTTCTCAACTAGTGAAACAAGGTAACAATTATTATGTCAATGGGATGTATAAAAACATAGGGCAGAGTATGTTTGACTTGCATATACTATTTTATTAATTATAATTTAGAATATTGTGCCATAATATGGAAAATGTTCATAACACATTGAATGTGAGAACACAGGTCATAAAGCATGTACATTGAATGTGACAACATCTCTGTTAACAAACAATATCCAGCAAGATAGCCAGCCTTGGGTGATGGATGCTATATCAAAATATTTACAGGTCTACCTTGGTTAGATTATGGGCAAATATAATTCTCCGTGTGTTTGTATATTCTGAATTTGTATAATGATTGTTTATTGCCTTGTTTTAAAAATATTCTGTTGCAAAACTTTCAGTGTCAAAAAGGAAATTAAGGTCATCAGATTCGCAGCTTAAAAATTCACATAAAGGAAATACAAAAATATTGTGTGCTTCTGAGGAGGCGCTGCACTGTATACAGGGTTACCATGCTCCTATCTTGACCAAGACAGGTGACGGGACATGTACGCGCTCTGGATGGAGGTGTTCCATAGAGCTGTTGTCTGTTCAGCTACTTCTCTTAAATTCCTGATTCCTGGGGGGTGGGGGGGGTGCTCCTTGCTCCCAACACCTGCCAGGCAGCTACCACGTTGGGCGAGCTGCGGACCAGGGATGGAGGGGGACATCACTCGGAGAGCGGCCCCTTCTTCCCCAGGATCTGGGCTTCATTTGTGGACCTTCCCAAGCTTTAATTTGGGTTCCTCCTCTCCGCCACTAGTATCTTTTGCACCCACAGTGTACCGCAAGGGGATACCCAGTCATCACCACCATTGGGGGTCCTGCGGCCACCACGTTATTTGTTATTTTTAAAGCGCTCCGGTATTAGGTGTTTAACTAGTAATATAGCTTTGAGAATCGCCGAAACCTTGATGTGTGCCTGCCTGATGTTGTTTAACGTAGCCAACCTAGAGGAAGTGGGACAGATACCATGAGACCTTTTGTTTAATACCTTGAGTACTTCGGGTCCTATAAATGGAGGTTTGGGTGTTCAGTATTTAGGACGCTGAACCTTCCAGCTGCTGTAGAGAAAAGTGAGCTATGAAGCTGTGGGGACTCTATGAATCAGTCTCCTGAACTGCTGCAGTAGTGCAGTTCAGAGACTATTGACTTTTAAAACGAGCAACCGACTTAACAAAGAACACACAAACAACAAGATCAGGGAATGTTTAGGATACTTAAAAAGATAGACCCGTGTTCTAGGGAACAGCAAGATGACAACAGTGTCATGTGGAATGGGTTTCTTAAATCTTGAGGTTTACTGACAGGAAGTGCGCCCCTTAACCTGGAGGTGTAGCTGCCTCCTCAACTGTCAAAACTTTCTTTGACACAGGTAACTGTGCCAAGCAAGGGATCCCCACAGAGCCTCAGACAAACCTATCAGAGCGTCCAAGCGTACCTTCTGGCCTTTGGTTCGCTGTGATCATGTTCATGAAAGTGTTCATTAATTAATCATAAACAAGCTAATTCCTTAAAACCCTGATGTGCCAGGGAATGTCAGCTGTCTGTCCATGCATGCAAACTGTCTTCAAGTGAAAGTAAACATTTAGTCAAGCTTATTATTGTTAATAATTATTATTATTACCATTATTTTGGTCCAATTTGGTAATATTATTTCTGAGAACACTAAGTTATGTGCAGAAGCCAAATTAACCCAGCCTTTCCATATTGTGTTTGAGTGCACACAAACTCACTCTTCTGGATTAGGCATTCCAGTGTGGAGTCTTCCATTGAAATGAAGTTCGAAGCCCAGAGGAGGGAGAGTGAGGTGTGGAGTCTTGTGCATTATTCACAAGGATGTTTCCGTGCTGGGCCCAAATCACCACCCATGCGGGTTCTGGAGTCCATTAGGGCCTGTTCTAAAGCGCATTAACTAGATATTTACTAATGCTAATGATTCTGTTGGAGTCCCTCCAGTTTTGTGTTAAAAAATCCATTGCAGTTGAGTTTCAGTAAGAAGCCAAGGACATTAGTAGAAAAATTCTGTATGTCGAAATAATTTAGGGTTTGATGGCCAATCACTAAAATTTGGGGTAACTTCAGTATTGGCAAATGGGTATTATAGTTAATTGGGCTTCCTAGATTATTGAGATTTAGTGATGGGAAAACTCCTTTTGACTTTAACCCTTCTCACAAATGCCTTCTATGATTATGTGGCGATTACATGCAGGCTTCAGGTAATAGTACAGCTCTGTAAAGGAAACACGTCATGTCATGTGACTCAGAAGAGAGATCATACTGTGGTGTATTGTGGAAGAAATTATTGGCATTTTTAAGTGATTTTAATGTTGGGTGTGCACCAAGGCCAGGTGTTTATTGGGAACAGCACTACCGAACATATATCTTTCTCCTCTGCTTTTCTTCACACTCAGAGGCAGTGAACTCATTCTGATGACTGAACGAGTTTTTGAGGAGCTGAAGGCAATGGAATGAGAGTTTGTGCAGGGAGTGTGGTCTGTGTATCAGATGGGGTTCCTGGTGTTGCCAGTCTGAGCTCAGTGACCTTGGATAGGTCCCTTAACTTTTCTGAGTCTCAGTTTTCAATTTGTTGGCATTTAGTGAAATAACTATTCGATGTCTTGTGTGACGTGCAGTGTGGACTCAATAAATGTCTGCACCGTGTTGTCGTCACCAGGCACTAGACCATACTGGCGTGACTCTATAGAAAGCAAGAAAAAGAGAAGTGCTGACAGATTTGTACTATAGCATCCAGAAATCTAGGTAGAATTGGACCGAGCTGGGCCTGGCCATCTCTTGTCCCGCTCGACTTGGGCAACCAGTAATCCTCTTAAAGGCCTGCATTCTCGCCTCCACACATTTGTGTGCTTGCTGTGGAGATTGAGCAAGACAGAAAAACGTGATTTGATACATCTGCTGCATGGTGGACATCGGCACTGGAAGCTCTGGATAGTTCTTCTGATTTCTCTCTGTCCCTTCCTGTCCCCACCCCCCCCCATGGTGAGGTAGAAGAATAAATGGTTTATTCCCTTTGGACAGCCCAACAGTACCATGTATTCCCTTTCATTGGCATGCTCCGAGAGAGCCTCTTACCTATACATACCGACTCTATTTCCTTTTCTTAGCACAATTCAGGTATAGCTTTCATATATGGTGAAATGCCCATTATCATTGTTCAGTCATTTAAAAAAATCACTAATCATTTACCTAGAAATTTCACAATGCATATGATATGCAGTCAATGGTTATTCTTAACAGTAGTTCCGAATTCAAAAAGTAATGCTTAATTTGACACACATCATAGATGATGCTAAGTTGGTTACCATCTTCCCCAAACATAACTGATCTGAGATTACTATATTATAAAAGGTCAGATCAAACACATTGGGTTTCAAGCCATAGGGCGCTAAGTATGCCATCTGCTAGGCATACTCGTCCCATATAAGACGAGTGTGATTGAATTCTATGATCAACTGTCCATTTCACAGTGAGTGTTCACAGCTTCCTGGTCAGTGACGTCAGTGTGGTCACTATTTAGGAATCACTATTCTTGTCTAATACGAGTCCCTCCTGTTTCCCACTTAGGACTTTTAGGCTAGCTGAGCAGACAGGAGCTTCAATATTAGATAGCTGAACTCTGCTACAGCCTGTCTTTCCCATGGGTTCTTTTTCTTTTTCGAGACAGGGTTTCTCTGTAGCTCTGGAGCCTGTCCTGCAACTAGCTCTTGTAGACCAGTCTGGCCATGAACTCCCAGATAGCCCCCTGCAGCTGCCTCTGGAGGTTGGGATTAAAGGCCTGCTCCACCACCACCAGATTATTTTTTTCTAATGTAAGCACTTGTAAGTTTCCCTTTTAGGACTGTGATTAGTACACCCCAGAGGTTATTTTGCATTGAGCTTTCATTAATTTACAGGAAAACTTGGATATTCTCCTTACGTTATCTTGTGAACCACTCTTTATTTAGTAGTGTGTTATTTCTTCTGCCAAAATTGCCTAATTTCTAAACCTTCATTGTTCCTTATTTCATCACGGTCATCTAATAAAATTGTGAAGTCATTTGCATTTTTTAAAATATTTATTTATTTATTAAGTATACAATATTCTGTCTGTGTGTATCTCTGCAGGCCAGAAGAGGGCACCAGACCTCATTACAGATGGTTGTGAGCCACCATGTGGTTTCTGGATTTGAACTCAGGACCTTTGGAAGGGCAGGCAATGCTCTTAACCACTGAGCCATCTCTCCAGCCCGAGTCATTTGCATTTTTATTTGTGGAAAAAAAATAGGTTGTAAGCAGACCAAGGACAGAGTACTCTGTTTACCAAAGGGCAGGGTGTTCACTCACAGTGCTATCCCTGTCACCCAGAGACAGGACTGGAGGGACACACAGGAGTCCTGACTTCTGGAAGTTCCAGGGGGCAGTTTCAGCTTTTGCACTTGACCCCATTAAAAAGGGGCCTCTCCCTCCCTTTGGAGCATTCGCTTTCTCTGTAAATTCAAACCTACCAAGCAATTCCATAAACTGTGTCTTAAACCAACAAGGTCCCTGAGGACAGCTAGCATGGGCTCGCACACTCCCCAACCCTTCTGTACCAGGGGACCACAGGGAACCCACAGCAGCAGGTGGGCTGGGTCTGCATGGCACCCAGCAAGGCCGGCCCTCCCTCCAAGGGCCTCTGTGGTGGAGTGAGGCAGTGGAGGTCAGGGTATGAGAGAGGCAACAGGGGCCAAAGCAGGACCACCTAGGAGGTCACAGAGCAGGTCTAGGACAGAGGGAGGAAGGGAGGGCAGAGGCCTAGGAGTCCCAGTGGCAGTGGGGTTGTGCTGGGGTCCTGACTGCCAGGATACCTTTCCATCTGAGCTGTAACAGACTTAGCCCACTGGGGGTTGTGATAACACTGGGCAGGATGCCCTGGGAGGTAGAGGAAGCTGGCTTGGTCAGTCATTGAGAACAAGACTGTCAGCAGCACTCACTCCTCTGAGGTCTCCATTCCATTTCCTACCTCCTGCTTCCCGCCCTGGTTGTGTTCCTCCCTTGACTGCCCTTCATTGATGATCAGTTATAGTGAATGTTTTGTTTGTGTTTTAAAAAATAAAGCTTGCCCAGAGATCAGAGCTCAGAGCCACCAGAGGCCAGGCAGTGATGGCTCACACCTTTAATCTCATTACTTGGGAGTCCATGCCCTTAAATCCATTACTTGGGTGTCTCCTGCCTTTAAATCCAGCACTAGGGAGGTGGAGATGGGAAGGGATGTGGCTGGGCAGAGAGAGAAATAGAAGGAGGGAGGAGACAAGAGCTCACTGCAGTCTGAGGCTTGGTGGAGACAGATGCAGTCTGTAATGCAGGATCATTCTGCAATGCAGGACAGGATCCCCTTCTTTTCTGAGCATAAGAACTCTCTAGGGCTTGGCCCCTTACTTCCCTCATCCTCAGCATTAACCCCTATATCTGACTCTGGGTTTTTATTATTAAGAACAACTAGAATTCGTGTTACAGTAAATGGTAAGGATATGTGAGTCAAATAACGCTTCTCCACCCCAAGTTACTTTTCTTGGTGATGTTTGTGACATTAATGCAAAGTAACCTAGGACAGAGATGTGCTTGACCATTGGTCCTGCTCAGAGGCAGGGGATACTCTGGTGACAGAGAATGAAGGAGAAAGGGAGGCTGAGAGACAGGCCCCATTTGAGAAAGGCAGTTGGGGGGCAGAACTGTGGGGGATGGGCAAGTCCTAACTGCCACAAGCTGGGGTTGAACTCACTTTATGTGACCACTTCTGCATAGGTGTTCCTCATATAGGGGGCTCTATCTCCTCATGGCATTTCTAGTTTCTATACACATCTCAAATGCATGAAGGTAATTTCATGTCATTTCTGACTTTAGGAAGGAGGTTTCAGAGGGGATGGGCAATAATAAACCTACCGAGCTTGGATGCCTATGAACCACAGCAATGACCAGCACGGTCAGCTATCTAGCTCCTCAGGGAGTTCCTGAAATGAGCTTTGCTAAGCTGAAACTAGGGCTGGAACTGGCATCATGGGCTGCAGCTGCCCTTGATTCTCCAAAGCCGAGCCACGCTCAGGGGGCAGAGCTAGAAGTGGGGCTCTTCTTCTGGGGACTACACAGAGGCATGGAGGTGTCCGGACATCAGGCGGGTGATGTTGTTGAAAAGGCTGGGTGTTGAAAAGGCCAGAAGTGGGGTCACTCACTGGCTTTTCGTTACAGGTGAAGACCAGATATATGAAGGAGCTACCAGAGAAGGTGGAGGTGCATGGCTAGCCCCTCATGTACCAATTCTTTGAATGTTAGTTATGACCTCATAATCTCATCCATCCATCTTGTCTGCAGCACCCATGGGGAAGGAGCATGTCTACAATTACAGGGTCTGGGGGTTTGGGCTCACTAGGGATGTTTCCTTCAGGGTTCTTCACCCGTGGATGTTGCTGAATATCTCTAATGGTGGGTCTCCTATTTAGGGCAACTGTTCAAATTTGGTTAATGAGAAATTTAGGTTGCCCAGAGATGTGAACTGGGATGTTATATGTGCCATTGCTTGTATTCTTTTCGGTCTCTTTCAGGGGCTTCCTCTGAAGGGGTGGGTACCCTGTGGTAATAAAATAGAGCAGTACAAACAGAGTCCAGACATCTGCCTTCCTCCCATGGTAGCCTTCCCTAGGAACCAGTTCTGGGGCATCGCAGCACTTGTTCTCACAGCGCCCTTCTGGCACAGTGCCAGCTCCACACCTGGTAGCAAGGCCAGAGTCTCCCAGCTTCACATTGCCCAATGCATCTAATCTAACAGCATGTTCTGGGACTTCCGGTCTCGCTGAGCCAAGTCATGGTCATGGGCAGCACTTTACGGCTGACGCTAGCTGCCCAAATATTTCCTGCACCTTTTCCTCATGCAGCTTGCCTTCTTCCAATATTTGCTCCTTCATATTTCCTCCCGACACATACTCCATCAATATAAAAGTATAATTTTCTGCATTTAAAATTAGAAGAGGCGAATGATGTGTGGATGTTGCACAGTTTCCGGTACCGCCATCTCTGATATAATTAGACCAGGTGCTTCTTCAGATTTTCGAAAACTCCCTGATTCTATCATCCAGGCTCTACACGTCTGCCATCCTCCCATCGTATTCTTCTCTCTGAAGCAGTTCTGGGGCATTGCTGCTCTTGGTCCCACAGCTCCCTTGCAGCTCGGGGCCAGCTCCACACCTGGTGGCTAGGCCACAGTCTCTCAGCTTCACATTGACCTCTGCGTCTAGCTTGAGGCCTTGGTGGACGATTCAAGGTCCTGGCAAATCTTGATGGCTGAAACTAGGTGCCTGAATATTTTGTGCACCTTTCCTTCCTGCAGTGTGCCTTCTCCCACTACAAGCTGGTACAAGGCTCCCCGCTGGGGTGTGTTCAGTCATAAAGAAGGAATGCACGGTTGGTGCTGTCGTGGAAGAGGCTAGTAACGTTCTGATTTTGCACTATTTACCCTATCGCCATCTCTGTAGGGATGAGCTAAAGGTGCTGCTTTATAATTTCTACAGCTGTTATGCCACCTAGGTACCGGTGAGGACACGACAGGCCATTTGTAGAGAGCCATGTGCACCCTAGCCGATGGTACATAGCACCTCGAACTGACTGTTCAGTCCCCTCTTTCAGGCAGGGGGTCAGACATGGGGCTAGGTGGTCACCGTGCTCCTATCCGGTCAGGTTGAGGAGACGCCTCGGCTCAGCAACCATAATACTTGATAGGAAGGTCCCCGAAACCAGGGTGTTTCCCAGTAGCAAGGACATTGCTCCTGGTAGTTTGCCAAATCTCACACGAAGCCCAAGCACAGATGAACACGGGGAAGCTGGGAATGTACTTTCTGGGATAACAGAAATAAAAGAAAGAAAAAAAAGCAGGGAGACGCTCTTGACACTGTGACACGTCATCAGACAGATGCTCATCTGTGAGCCCAGATCCCCAGATTTCTCCCATTTAAAAAACAACCAGTGATCTGAAAAGACAGGACCTCCGCCCAGGTGGCCCTTTGCCAAGTCCCATCTTCAGAGGGATTCTAGGTCTAGGCATTGAAAGGAATGACCTGTGTCACAGGGCACAGTGGCAGGGGGAGGAAGAGAGAGGCCGGCACCCATTTACCTCCACACTAGAGATGGTGGTGACGATGCAGGTGAGGATTTCTGACCTAGCGATGATGGCCTCCTGTCCTGCACACAGAGACCATGGCCTGCCAGGGGTCCACCTGCACCAGGAGGCTGAGGGAGAAATGAGAGGGTGGAAAACCATGGGATGAGAAGGACGGTGATTCCCAAGAACCCTGAACATAAGCCAGCCCACACCTTCCTGAGGCCCTGACAATGAACAGATGGATCCTGAAGGAAGATGAGGGCACAGACAAAGGGAAGAATTATCCACACAGTGAGTCACAGGGGACAGAGTGCTCAGAAGGAGAGGACAGCAGAGAGACCGCACAGATGGCGTGGGAATATAGGCCCTCCCCATGTTCCTGGATTAGCAAGGCTTACCCTAGGATCAGGCAATGGTCATTCAGAGAAGACAAGGTAACTGAAGATGGAAGAAGAGAACACTAAAGTTAAAAGATGTTCACGAGGTCTTCACTGGTGAGAGACGCAGCTGATGCAGATCTAGGTGTCCTGTCTGGCGCAGCTCTTCGCATCATGGAAGTCTAGCTGATCAATGCACTATGTCAGTGGGTTGTTTGCCCCCACAAAACATCTCCTATGGAGAAGGGAGCTGGGACCCACAACTTAAAGAGTGTGCTTATTTTTAATGCAGCAACAGAGTCTCCACAGGCAATCCCTGGTTGCACTTATCAGTGCCCTGAAACACCCAATGTTGTGAGCCAAAGATGGTCCAGGTGGCAAGGGCACGTTTTGTCTGCAGCTGACACATGGGGCGGACGCAGCCTTAGTCAGTGGGGCATGGCTAGAAGTGGGGGATCTTCTTCTGGGAACACCATAGAGGCATGGGGGCCCTTCTGGCCATCATCTGCCCTGATAGGCCAAAGGTGGGCTCACTGGCGCTTTGTTCCAGGTAACGACCAGTTGTTGGAGGTACCAGAAATGGTGGAGAGGCAGGGTCTGTCCACGTGGCTGAGGTGGTGGAGTGAAGCCTGTGGTCTGCCCGTTCTTTTAATATTAAATACATCCCCCATTATTTTGTCACATTTCCTGTTCCTCAGGGACTCAAAGATGATGTTTCTTGGAAAGCCATGATTAATTAGGTTTCTATAATTTTGGATCTGGATGTTTATTTTAGGACTCTTGACCCATGGGTTCTGGATGATGGTTTCGATGAAGGGTTTCCTCTCTGGGGCAACTGTTAGAATTTGATGAATTAGTTTTTCTACATGTGCAGACATGTCATCTGGGATGTCATAGTTGCCAATGACAATGTTTTCCTCAACTTCTTTCAGGGTGCTTCCTCTGAAAGGGTGGTACCCAGTGGTAGCAAAATACAGAACCACTCCAAGGCTCTACACGTCTGCCTTCCTTCCTTCCATCATATTCTTAGTACCAGAACTGGGCGTTATAGATTTTGGTTCCAAACGCCCTTTTAGCACAGTGCCAGCTGCACATCTGGTAGCAAGGCCACAGTCCAAGTTTTATTTTGTTCTTTGCATCTAGCAGATGTTATCAGGTTTTAGGTCTCTATGGACGATGTTTTGGTCATGGCAATACTTTAAGGCTGAAACTAGCTGTCCAAATGTTGTTCTTGCCTTTTCTTCGGGAAGCCTGCCTTCCAATATTTGTTCTTTCAGAGTTCCTCCCTGTGCATACTCCTGTACCAAAAACGTAAATTTCTTTCCATTTAAAATCTCAAAGAGATGAATTATATGTGGGTGGGAAAGTTTTTTTGAGGACTTCAATTTCGAGGAGACGAAAATGTTTCCTTTCCATCATTTTTATTGCCACGGGCATTTGAATGCATCAGTGCACCGCCAATAAAACAGTGCCAAATCCACGCTTGCCGATGGGGCACACCCCATGAAATTGGCTGTGTAGGTCTTCATACTTTGAACAGACGTCCATGAACCCCGTTGTTCACTGCCCTCCTTTCCAGAAAGGTCTTGCCATATCTCAGATAAACAGCTTCAGTTATTGTGCCAGTGATGTGGTCCCACAGGTCACTGAAATCAGCTTCCTAATCTTTTGGGACAGAAATGTAGCCCAGCCTAGAGCCTTTTATATACAGGATACTCGTTCTTCAATCTCAGTCACTATTTTTGAGGTAAAAGCTTGAAATGTTCCAATCACAGCAGGCTATAGCCTGTAGTGATTGTCTCCATGTTGGGCCACAGGCACCTTTCCCCTACTTATGAAAATGCAACTAGCATCCCCCTGCTTACGTGGAACAAAGAGACAGACATATGCTTATTTGTTTAGAAATTCCAACCAGCATAGTGGCAGTGGTCTTTGTAGCTGGATCCTGAGAACCTCAAACCGTGTCTGGCTTCTTAAGAATGGGTGCAGTTTGAACAGGCGTCCTACAAAGAGACAGAGTCATTAGCAGATTCTGTCAAGGCCATGTTTACAGTCTTCCATTCTTGGGGCCAGGGGAATAAAGGGCGTGGGCATGGGGAACTCTTGGACACTCTGTCCTAAACCTGTTAGTCCTGGTCCTGGTCCAGGGGCTACTGTTGTGGAGGAAGGGGGCACTTTAGGTGCGAATGCTCAGAAAGTAGGAGATGGTCTCCTGGGGTCTCTTGGGCATGGGGTTGCTTTCTTCTTTAGGACGCAGTGGTAGTTGGAAGAAGAGGACTCTAGGCTGTTTTTGTGCCTGTTCACCTCATGGCGTCCTGGGCAACCACTGTGGCAACTCAGCTCCTTATAAATAGGAGATCTGATTTCTCTCTTGTGATCCTGAGTGTTGATTGGCCTTCTTGACCAGTGACCAGGGACTACCAGGACAGCTTCTAGAGCACGGTTGTCCCCTCTCATATGCTTCTCGAGTCATCTCGAGTCAATTATATCTCCAGACAGGATCTTGCCTCTGAACCAGATTTTAATCTCTTGCTGTCTTTGAGACAAACATAAACTAGTTCATAAGGAGGGTGGGAACTGAGAGACCAAAGTAAAACGTCCACTCTGTCCCGACTCATCTTCCCAATCGTGAGCACACCTCCTCCTCCTGAAGGAAGGGACTAGGGCACTCCATGGCAGTGGGGCCAGCATTCATGTGCTTGCTGTCCTGCACCATGACCAACAGCATCTTAGGGAGGAAAGGGTTTATTTAGCTTGTATATCCCAATCAAAGCCCATCATCGAGGAAAGTCAGGGTAAGGACTCAAGCAGGAGCAGAGGCAAGAGCCCTGGGGTAAAGTTAGCTTGCTCAGCTTGGTTTCTCATATGAAACAGGACCCCCCCCCCCTGCAGCGAGCTGGTAGAGCCTCATCAGTGATGAAGGAAGTGGTCCACGGACGTCATCACAGGACGAAGTGATGGAGCCAATTTCTTACTGAGTTTCCCCTCCCCTGTGTCTCATTTGTGTAAAGTTGGCAGAGCCAACCAGTACTCCTGCCCTCTCTGTCAGAGACCACTTCCTTCCTGTTCTGCATTCTGAGAAGGGGCAGTGACTCTGAGAAGTTGGCGTCTCCAGGACAAGACGTATTTATTATCCGCAGCGTGTCTGTCAGCTACCTCGTTCCTGGCAGGAGCTGACTCAGCTTGACTCTGCAGGTTTCCCAGATCTTCCTCCTGTGTCCTCCCCTACCTCGTTAAGCCCTTCTGTTTCTTGGCCTGAGTGATTTTTTTTTTTTAATTTCTTCTCTTTAAATGCACCTTGGATTCCAAGACCTAAATCTACTCTGGTTACTATGACAGGCTCTAGGTTTGCTTAAGAGGCAGATACCTGGAGCACATATCTGAGGGCGTTTCTGGAAGAGGTGTCTCTGAGTTCTTAAGACCCGCCCTGAAGATTATGTGTGGAACAGTTCCTCAGGCTGCATCGCCAGCAGTGAACATCTGAGAAAACTACTGGAACCTCAGCAGTCAGCTGTCTGGGACTCCTGATTGTGACACACAGTGTGACCAGTTGCTGTCACTGAAACCTCAGCAGTCAGCTGTCTGGGACTCCTGATTGTGACACACAGTGTGACCAGTTGCTGTCACTGAAACCTCAGCAGTAGCTGTCTGGGACTCCTGATTGTGACACACAGTGTGACCAGTTGCTCTCCCTGGAACCTCAGCAGTCAGCTGTCTGGGACTCCTGTGACACAGTGTGACCAGTTGCTCTCTCTCCTTTGCCCTGCTTTCCCCACCATAATGTACTGTGCCAACAAAGTCTGAGCCAGAGCAAACCTCCTTCTTGGGTTGCTTTTCTTAGGTGTCTTCTCATAGCAAGAAGAAAAGTAAGTCCCAGATGTCCCCATCAAAGCTGAAGATGTGCTTTCGTCCTTCCTTTCCCTTTTCCAAGTCACAAAGGGATCACCAAAGCCTCCCTAACTGTGGACAGAACCTCACCCTTTGAGACCACACACATTTCCCCCGATTTTCCCTCCCTCTCCTTGTACTGACCCGGAGGCAAGTCTGCTGCAGACCCTTACATAGATCTACACAGATGTGGCTGAGCAGAGAGAGAAATTTAAGGAGGGAGGAGACAAGAGCTCACTGCAGTCTGAGGCTTGGTGGAGACAGATGCAGTCTGTAATGCAGGATCATTCTGTAATGCAGGACAGGATCCCCTTCCTTTCTGAGCATAAGAACTCTCTAGGGCTTGGCCCCTTACTTCCCTCATCCTCAGCATTAACCCCTATATCTGACTCTGGGTTTTTATTAAGAACAACTAGAATTTGTGTTACAGTAAATGGTAAGGATATGTGAGTCAAATAACCCATCTCCACCCCAAGTTACTTTTCTTGGTGATGTTTGTGACATTAATGCAAAGTAACCTAGGACAGACATGTGCTTGACCATTGGTCCTGCTCAGAGGCAGGGGATACTCTGGTGACAGAGAATGAAGGAGAAAGGGAGGCTGAGAGACAGGCCCCATTTGAGAAAGGCAGTTGGGGGGCAGAACTGTGGGGGATGGGCAAGTCCTAACTGCCACAAGCTGGGGTTGAACTCACTTTATGTGACCGCTTCTGCAGAGGTGGTCCTCATATAGGGGGCTCTATCTCTTCATGGCATTTCTAGTTTCTATACACATCTCAAAAGCATGAAGATAATTTCCTTTGCTAGTCTGGGGGTTTCTTGAAGAATTTGGCACTGTAGCACACTGACTGCATTTGGGGAGAGGCAGGGAGGGGAGCAGAGGGAAATGTAGAGGTCAATAACAAAGTTAAAAGTTGTTTTTGTATAGGATCTTTACCTCATTTTTTAGTTATATTTCTAGATCATAAGCTTTACTAAAGCTATTGTCCATGGGATGTTCAAATGATCACTTTCTCTGCATGCTTGTTGTTATAGGTATAAAAGTACTAATGATTTTTGTTAGTTGATTTCATCTTCTGGATACCCTTCTGGATGCATTAATAATTTCTAAGGGTTTTAGTTTTCAATTTATGTATAATATAATATCATCTACAAATATAGATGGTACAAAATTCTTCTTTTGCTGCTTGGATCCCTTTAATTTGTTCATCTTCCATGACTGTTTCTCAGGCTCCAAGCAATATGCTGAAAATGAATGGGATTAGTGGGCAGCTCTGTCTCTTTACAGATTTCAATGGAATTAATTGCTTTGAGTTTTGCTCCATTTAGAATGACATTGTCTGAGTTTGTCATCTAAAAACCTTTATGATGTTAAAATATGACGACCCCTATATTACTACTCTCTTTGGGTCACTTATCATGAATCATCAGATTTGTCAAAGGGCTTTCCTTTCTCAGT
This sequence comes from Chionomys nivalis, assembly GCF_950005125.1. Lineage (NCBI taxonomy): Eukaryota > Metazoa > Chordata > Mammalia > Rodentia > Cricetidae > Chionomys > Chionomys nivalis. Next base: position 15,611,604 of record NC_080111.1, on the reverse strand, counting down.
AGAAAATATTGTGTAATATTCACCTTTCAACTAATTTCTGTAATTTTTACATGTATAAATTTAAGTATGTAAACTTACATTTCCTGGGAAAAACCAAAATGTTTATGGTAGATAATCATTTTGATGTATGCCTTCCTTCAGTTTGCAAGTATTTTGCTGAAAATTTTGCACCTATGATTTTATGTCTTTAAGGATATTGGCTTATATTTTCCATTTTTCTTGTAATTTTTATCTTGCTAGGGTAGTGGAATTTTACTGGCATCATAGAAGGAACTTGGAGTGTCCTGCTGTCCAGCATGGGTAGGCTGGTAGGGCCTCCACAGCCACCCACAGGGATGATCCCCAGGTCAAGGGTTCCACTGTAGTTGAGGACATGAGCACAATAGTAGTGAGGTGCATTCCTGGGGATTCTTTAAGACTGGGTTCAGGCTGAACTCCCAGTAGTTAAAGGGAAAGAAATTTCTGGAAGCTGGGGTCACAGTCTGAAGAGGACAGGGACCCGTGCACTGAAATGCTGTCTGTCAGAACTGGGGGACAAGTGGGGTGAGCACAAAGCCTGTCCACACTCAGAAGAAGCCTGCCGGAGGGAAAAATACATTGTCTGACTCTGCAAAACTAGCTTGGCCTTTCTCTCCATGGGGAATCCACTGGCTAAAATCACCCAGAAAGACTCCCGAAAGGCAGAAAATTATCAAGTGTCTTGAAAGCACTTTCCCTTCCTTGATGTGTTCTGGTCTTCAACCGCGTAGGGATTGCTCAGGGACTAGAGGAAAATGCCTCGAAGCTAGAAGGCATCAGGTAACAGAGTGGGCTCCTGGTGAGGACCCTTCCTGCTCTGCAGGGGCTGTTTCTTGGTCCTCCTAAGACAGGGACTTCTTTCTAGCTGCACTGAAGTGCCTGCTCAAAACCTTGCCCTCGGGCTGGAGAGATGGCTCAGAGGTTAAGAGCACTGGCTGCTCTTCCAGAGGTCCTGAGTTCAATTCCCAGCAACCACATGGTGGCTCACAACCATCTGTAATGAGATCTAGTGCCCTCTTCTGACATGCAGGCAGAAAACTATACATAATAAATTTAAAAACAAAAACAAAAACCAAAAAACTTATCCTCATCGCAAAATCAGTCCCTGCCTCCTTCCTGAAGGCCCGTCTGGAAACTATTACACAGGTTGAGGGCATGGCCATTTAATCCGGGAAGATGACACTACTCATCTCTTTTGAGCTATAGCAGCAGAGCTGTGAAAGGCATGCCTTCATTCTGCAGCCCTCCTTCTGGGGAGCCTTCAAAGTTGGAAGCAGATTAAATCAAGGTGCTGCCCAGGTGACAAGGGCATTGCTTCTGAGAGTTGCTGCATCTCATGCAAAGGGTAGGCACAGCTGAACACGGGGGAGCTGGGCTCTACCAGGGGAGTACTGGGAGGAATTCCTTCCTGGGAAAATAGAAGTAAATGAAAACAAGGGGACAGTTTTATGCAGCACAGGTACCCATTGCTCAAAACTCAGAGAGGATCCTGCCAGAACTCCACCCATCATTCTTACTGCATCCTCTTCTTAGAATATGGGAGCAGTGAAGGGTCAGTTCTAGCATCCATATCTACTCTTAGAATTGAGACCAATGTCAGTGGCCTTGAAATTGTAGTCTCTATCCAAGTGGGTGGTTTCAGCTTTGATCTGAGGCAGTATCTGATCGCTGTAATGATCTGTTCAGTTTGGTTCGTGCCTCTTCTTCCTGCAGTCGTCAGGATCCTCTCTACCTCGTTCAGTTACTAAGTGAAAATCGATGCCACCGTAATGTGGAGAAGGCAGGATTGCTTCAGATGCTGTGAGCTTTGGAGAATGGGCGTTTCTGATGAAGATGTAGCACAGATCCTTCTCCGTGCTTTGTATTTATGTGTCCGACAACTTTTCTGGCCACCGGGTTGCCTCTTAGGTGATAACGCAGACTGAAACAGCCAAATGCAATTTGGCCAGTCATGCATAGCACTTTAAATTGATTTTTCAGGCTGTTCATTCAGAGGATGCAGGCCATGAAGCTAGATGGTCAATGTGGTCCTGGGCAGACAGGGCCTGGTGAAGTCTCACCCTGATATCATGGGGGAGCTGGGGTCAACCTGATGAGTCTCCTTCCTTGGACAACAAAAGAGAATGAAACCTAAGGAGATACCTCCCTCCCCTGTGACATTTCCTCGGGCACTCTAAGCAAGTATGATGCTTCAGTGGCCTTTTCAGTGAGAATCTCATGTCATTTCTGCTTTAGGAAGGACGTTTGTGAGGGGAGGTGCACTAATAGATGTACCGAGCTTGGATGCCCAGGAACTACAGCAATGGCCAGCATGGCACAATATCTATCTCCTCAGGGAACTCCTGAAATGAGCTTTTCTAAGCTGAAACTAAAGCTGGAACTGGCATCATGGGCTGCAGCTGCCCTTGACTATCCAAAGCTGACCTTGCTCAGGGGGCATAGCTATAAGTGGGGCTCTTCTTCTGGAACTTGCACAGAAGCGTGGAGGTACTTGTGGTCATCTGCCCTGGTTGCATAATAGGCGTGTGCTGTTGTGAACGCTGGTTCTGGAAAAGGCCAGAGTGGGGTCACTCAGAGACTCTTTGCTTTAAGTGAGGTCCTGAAGTAGAAAGGAGGTACCAGACTGAGTAAAGGTGCAGGACCAGGGTCTGCAGGCTTGGCTCTGAAAACTGAGAATGATATGGGAATGTTCAGGAGGGAAGAGTTCATAACCCCCCCTCCATACTCCCCCCCCCCCACATACCCCGATGCTCAAAGAATAGAGAGGAACAAAGAGGTCAAATGGGAGGGATCCGAAAGATCCCCAGTCATGGAGTGAGGGATCCCTTACTGGGCCCCTCCTCCTGCCTCTCTCAGTGGGGCCACTCTGTTGTTGAACAAACACACACCAGGGTTGTACATTTGGCGCCCATGGGAAGCAGCACAGTCTTGACAGGCCGGCCCCTATTGTCCTTCTCAGTCTCCAGCAGCACCAAGTATTCTGAGCAGAAGACGCTATCCCAGCATCAGAGTCAGGAGTGGGTGGCAGGGGAATTTCCTCTTCCAACGTGCTGCGGCAGACACACGGGGCAGATGCAGCCTCAGTCAGTGGGGCATGGCTCGAAGTGCGGCTCCCCTTACGGGAACACCGTAGAGGTGTGGGGGCCCTTCCGGTAATGTTCTGCCCTGATATTGTCAGGACATCAGGCATGTCCGCTTCTGAAGACTCGGTGTGGAAAAGGACAAAGGTGGGCGGGCTTACTGGCTCCTCTTCTCAGGTGATGAGCACAAGGCTATACCAGAGGTGGTGGAGGTGAAATCCTAGGGTTTATGGGCTTGACTGAGGTCGTAGGATCAAACACCTCGTGTTCCCTTTCTCATAATAGCCATGTTCCCGTTATCTCATATTTTCTCACATATAATGGGTGAGTGATCTTTTTGATACCAAACCCATACATAAGACGGGTTCTTGTACAATTACAGGATCTGGGTAGGGCTTACTAGGGATGTTTTCCTGAGGGTTCTTGACCCATGGATGTTCCCGAATGTCTTCCATGTTGGCCCTTCTCTCTGTGGCAACACTGAGTATTTTAAATATAAGATCACGAAGTGGTGTTTGGAAATGTAAGCTGGGGTGTCATAGCTTCCTTTTTTTATATTACTCTCAAGTCTCTTCCAGGATCCTTCCACTGAAGGGGTGGTGCCCCGTGGTGGATAAAATAGAGCACTATACCGAGACTCCAGGTATCTGCTTTCCTCCCATCATACCCTTTCCTCAGAACCAGTTCTGGAGCATTGGAGATCTCAGTCCCACAGCGCTCTTGCAGCACAGTGCCTGCTCCTCACTTGGTAGCTAGGCCAGAGTCTCCCAGCTTTACGTTGCCCTCTTGCATCGAGCAGGATGCTCTCGGGCTTCTGGTCTCGGTGGACAGTACCATCCATGGTAATGGCAGCTTTTTATGGCTGACACTAGCTGCCAGAACACTTCCGCGCCTTTTCCTCACTCAGGCAGTCTGCCCTCTTCCAGTTATCTGCTTTCTCAGATGTCCTTCTGGCGCATACTCCATCCCTTTGAAAGTGTAACTTTGGGTATTTAAAATCTGGGAGAGGCGAATGATGTGTGGGTCCTTAACCATTCCTTAGGGCTGCCACTTAAGTCATGACTAGATGACGATGTCCCTTTGTCACCTTCCACTGCTCTTATTGCCGCTAGCGTGTAAACTCCACGATGGGAGGCCAGTGCCACGGTGCCAAGTCCGCCCTGGCCGATGGTGCACACGCAACACATCATTAAATTGCCTATCTGGGTCCTTATTCCTGGGGAAATTGGCCATGAGGCCTGTTGTTACCGGCTGCCTGTCCTGAAACGGTTGTGCCAAAGCCTGAAACCAACAATTAGAATGGAGATATTACCAAGGAGTCTCACGGGTCACCGAAATCGGCTCCCTGGTCTGTTGGGACAGAAATGTAGCCCAGCCTACAGCCTTTATATACAGGATACTCGTTCTTCAGTCTCAGTGCCAGCTCCACACCTGGCAGCGAGGACAAAGTCTCCCAGCTTCACGTTGCCCTCTGCGTCTAGCAGGATGTCTTGGGGCGTCAGGTCTCGATGAACAGTGTGACACCCATGGCAGCACTTTCAGGCTGACGCTAGCTGTTGAAATGTCGCTCTTTTCTTCACGAAGCCTGCCTTTTGTGATTATGTGTTCTTTCAAGTACCTCCCTGCGCATACTCCTGTACAAGAAATTTAAATTTTCCATTTAAAATCTCAGAGAACCGAATGAGATGGGTGGGAAAGTTTTCTGAGGACCTCAATTTCGAGGAGACGGAGATGTTTCTTCTCCATCATTTTATAGCCACGAGCATTTGAATGCATCGGTGCACCGCCAATAAAAACAGTGCCAAATCCACCCTTGCTGACGGGGCGCACCCCGTGGAATTGGCTGGGTAGGTCGTCATACTTTGAACAGACGTCCATGAGCCCTGTTGTTCACTGCCCTCCTTTCCAGAAGTGTGAAAGGTTGGAAAATAAGAGGCAGCCCCCTGGGATGGGGTTTCCATCCTCTCTGGGCAGCAGTGATTGTTGGGTAGAGGGGCCTAGGCTGTTTTTGTGCCTGTTCACCTCATGGCTTCTTGGGCAACCACTGTGGCGATAAAGCTACTTACTGATTGGAGGTCTCAACCCAGAGTATGGTGTAGGAGGAGGTCCTTCTGAATTCGTGTGGGAATGCTCGGGGGGGAGAGTTCATAACCCCCCCATACGTACCCCGATGTTCAAAGTATAGAGAGGAATAAAGAGGTCTAACCGGAGGGATCCCAGAGGTACCCATTCACGGACTCAGGGATCCCTTACTGGGCTCCTCCTCCTGCCTCTCTCAGCGGTGCTACTCTGGTGTTGAAGATAATGGGTCTGTGCATTTGGCGCCCCTGGGAAGCAGCACAGTCTTGACAGGCTAGCAGAAGACGTCAAAGTCAGGAGTGGGTGGCAGGGGAATTTCCTCTTCCAACGTGCTGAGGCAGACACACGGGGCAGATGCAGCCTCAGTCAGTGGGGCATGGCTCGAAGTGTGGCTCCCCTTCTCAGGACACCATAGAGGCATGGGGGCCCTTCTGGTCATCCTCTGCCCTGATATTGTCTGGACATTAGGCGTGTCCCCTTCTGAAGACTCTGTGTGGAAAAGGACAAAGGTGGGAGGGCTCACTGGCTCCTCTTCTCAGGTGATGAGCACAAGGATATACCAGAGGTGGTGGAGGTGAAATCCTAGGGTTTACGGGCTTGACTGAGGTCGTAGAATCAAACACCCCGTGTTCCCTTTCTCATAATAGCCATGTTCCCGTTATCTCATATTTTCTCACATATAATGGGTGAGTGATCTTTTTGATACCAAACGCATACATAAGACGGGTTCTTGTACAATTACAGGATCTGGGTAGGGCCTACTAGGGATGTTTTCCTGAGGGTTCTTGACCCATGGATGTTCCCGAATTGCCGCGGACTGACTCTCTTGGAGATCGAAGACCGAGGGAGAACAGGGGTGAAGGCTTAGGAGAACCCAGGATTCGGCGAATGACAGACAGACACAACTCTAATGAGATTTGAATCTGCTGCAACTTTACTAAAATTCAAGCATCACTTTTAAGAGATTACAGAAGGAAGTTGGCAGACATAAAAGTTTCCATAGAAAAATGATTACAAACAATTAATTATTCTCAGCAAGTCTTGTGGTCAGGGCCAGGTGGGCAGAGCTTTTCTTTGAAATTCGTCTCACACCGCTAACTACCTGTGCTTTCTCATGGCCCTAAATCATATCTGCCCTCAAGGTAACCAAGGTAGCCCAAACACCATTCTTTAACTGTGCTTCCTCATGGCCCTCAATCATATCTGCCCTCAAGGTAACCAAGGTAACCCAAACACCATTCTTCAGGATTCCACCCCCAGGGTTTATTCCAATATTGAATGACTGACTTCATGTTATCCAGAATAGCCTGCCTTTCTTTCCTATCTAAAATGCACCAGGGGTTTCTCATTCTGGCTAGCCTCTCCATAAATGGTAACTCATGCCATTCCATACATTTTCCTTCATAATTTACCCATATTCTACCAAATCTCCTATCATGGGCTCTTTCTGTTCTAGGGTATCTATAAATTCCCCTAGAGAGCGAGCTGGAGTCTTAATCATAACATTAATGGCTTGAATCAAAGGAGGGAACTGACGCATCAGTTCCTCCGTATTCAAGGAGCTGTTGGAAATGCTTCCTGGTTCCTTGAACAGATTAAGTTTTTGTCAAGAGAAAAATAGAACAGAAGCAGAGTCAATGCAAGAAACCATCGCCAGGAACAAAGTGAACGAGATCATTGAGGCTGATCAGGCACCTCAACTCGAGCAGACTGCCAGGGAACCGCCGGGGGCCAAGCTCCGGGAAGCACGAGCCCCTCATTTTGAGATGACCACCACCTGAGAGGCATTTTGTCACACAGGCGGGACAGCCGTGGATGTGGCAGTTCCCCGTTTTTTATTTTTTAAATGAAACTCGAACACTTCCTGCCTGATGGTAGAAACAGATCTGAAAAGACATTTTAAAAGACAAGGAAATAAGATAACAACAAGAACTAGTAAAAGACCAAGGACAGTCATGAGAATAATATAGTGGATCCAGTCCAAAGGATTTAAGGCTCTCATGTTCAATTCTAATTCTTTAGCCAATGATTCGAGAGTTCCTATCTGTAAATGAGCCTGACTCATAGCTGAAATATCTTTCTGCAAGGCACCCAAATCATGAGTAATGTCACTATCTTTCCATACCCTCTGAAGATGAGCTTTTATTTTATCCCAAGGTAAAGAAGTATTATAAGGTAATGGAGTAACACAAATTGACTGAAAACCATTATGGCATTTAGTTTCCTGTAAAGTCTTAAGATTAGCTACATCTTGTCCCAAAGCCAGCACTACTTCTTCTAACACATTAATTTTTGCTTCTAATTTTGTGTCTATACTTGCTTGTTCCATTAAAGCAAAAGTAATATTTTTATTTAAAACATTCACATAATGAGCAGTATGAATTTCCTGAACTAGTGCAGTAGTAGCTACTGCAAAGGTAGTTAAAATAGAAATCAAAGCTGTAATTCCTAAGATAAGAGCATCAGCAAATCTCTTTGTCCGAATCAGATCATTTAAAGAAGTTAATACTCTTAATGCAGAGTTATCGTACCATGGTTCATCTCCCAAATCTACAGGTAACATTACAAAAGGAGGTCTTTTAACAATAAGCATGACATTTAAATTTTTAGGTTTAGCAGAGGTAATACAATTAGTTAGTTTACAAGAATAACAGTTTATATGATAAGATTTGTCTGTTTGAGAGATCTTAACATGAATTTGTTGTCCTAAAAGCAAAGCATTAGGATATGAAATACAAGCCCTAATTTCATAAGGAAAAGTTTTAGAGGTGCCGGGTCTCTTTTCTAAAAACATATTTGTGGCAGCAACAAGTCTAAACAAATCATTATGAATCATAGTAACATTACTATCCGGAGCCTTTGCTACCCAAATTGGTTCTACAAAACCAGGAGAAAACCAATGCCTGATCTTTTCTCCTAAAAGATCTTTTGGTTCATATCCATGAAATCTGTTACTATGGCTTTTAATATATTCTTCATAATTTCCATCCCCAGAAGAGGCTGAATAATCCCAAACTTCTAAGGAGGTTCCTTTTGGGTTATATTTGATGGCAGCATTAGGAAAGCCGCAAGTTAACCACGTAGGAGATCTAGTTAATGAGGAATCCCAAAATTGATCTTTATGACCATATTTGTGAATACAAGAGGAGATGGGCATATTCATATCCTTTTGAAAAGTTTCATTATAATTAGCAAAACCTAAAGTCTGTATCTGTATCTCCCATATCCATCTCTTATCAGGCTCTGCATGGTCAGGAGCGTCAGCTAAAAAGGTCCGATAACTGACTGGTAAGCATCCATCCAGCACTTCCCCTTGCAGTGTCAGGCAAATTGGAAGTGAATCTGCTCTCCCCTCATAGGATACATAAGAGGAAATCTTAGGCCTGACATCAGAGTCTTGGGAACCACCCAGCCGCCTAGTATCATTAGTCAAAATCCTTATTGGTTCCCTATCCAGCAAGCCCACAGGCTGTAACAAGGGGGGTTGGGGAACATAAGCCCAAAATGCCATGCCTTCTACAGAAGGGGGAGCTGAAATAAGGGCAAGAAAAGCAACAAAATACATGCAAGGAGTCAAAGGCTGTTTCTGATTCTCAAGGAGAATTTTGGCCTTTTTCACTAAAGTGTGAATCATCGTCCAAGTGAGCCGGTCTTTTGGTTTCTCCCTTAGTTTCAGTTTCTGCAAACCGCAAATCACTTGTCGGAGCAGCTGCTGCTGTTGTCTCCTTCTGAGTCTTTTTCGTTTCCAGCGGCGCTGGTCGCACCAGTCTGTCCGGGATCCAGATGGGGGAGTTCGCATCCTGTGGGAACACACAAGCATACCCTCGCCCCAAAGTTATGAGCACATCTGGTCCTTTCCATGTACCAGACAAAAGATCCTTCCATAAAACTTGGGGGAGACTTGAGTTGATTTTAGCTGTCCAATGAACCATAGCAGGAGTTTTTCCTTGTTCATTGGTGTTGAGGTGATTAATAACAAATAGAGCATGTGAAAGTAAATGATGAGGAGTGAAATATGTATTAGCAGATTGTAACCGTTCTATCTGATTTTTTAGTGTTTGATGGGCTCTTTCAATTATAGCCTGTCCTTGAGGATTATAAGGAATCCCAGTAGAGTGACTTATTTTCCATTGAAGGCAAAATGTTTCAAATGCTTTAGAAGTATATGCAGGGCCATTATCAGTTTTTAACTGAAAAGGCTTGCCCATTATAGCGAAAGATTGGGACATGTGCTGTACCACATCTTTTACCACTTCTCCTGTTCTTGCTGAGGCAAATACCAGATGTGAGAAAGTATCTATAGTGACATGTACATAGCTTAACTTCCCAAAAGATGGAATGTGAGTAACATCCATTTGCCAGAGAACATTGGTTTTAAGCCCCCTGGGATTAACCCCTAATTTTAAGGGATGATGGGTTTGAGGACAATTAGAACAATTCTTAACAATCTGCCTTGCTTGTTCTCTTGTGATGTTAAACATTCTTTTCAAAGCCAGGGCGTTTTGATGATGTAAGGCATGACTTTTTTCTGCCTCCACTACTGTGGAGACAACTGTTCTTGTCCATAAATCTGCCATAGCATTACCATGAGCCAAAGGTCCTGGCAGGTTGGTATTCTTGTCCATAAATCTGCCATAGCATTACCATGAGCCAAAGGTCCTGGCAGGCTGGTATGTCCTCTTATATGACCAATAAAGAATTTTTCAGACCTTTGATGAATAAGAGTTTGTAACCTTTTTAGCAATGGAAGAATGGTAGAATTTCCAGAAAGTAAAGCAGTTTCTATAGCTGGAAAAAGATTAATAACATATTTCGAGTCCGAATATAAATTGACTTTTTGAGGGAAAGTTTTAAAGGCTAAAATAACAGCTTTAATTTCTGCTTGCTGAGCAGAAGTCCGTTCTCCTTCCTCCACTAGTGGCTTCTGTCCTTCTACAAAAACCACAGCTCTTCCAGAGGAAGAGCCATCGGTAAAAACTGTAACTTACTCCTACTAATGCTTGATCAACAAATTTTTGGCATAATGTAGGACTATTTTTCATTCCCTGTGGCAATGTCTTCTTTGAAAATTAGCTGAAGGAACACTAAAAGCAAAATATTGGCAATCTGAGGGATCTAATTTTATATTAAAAAAACAATCTTGTAGATCAATTATAATCAATGACCATCCTTCAGGCACTGCTACAGGGGAAGGGAGACCTGGCTGTAAGGCTCCCATATCTTCCATGACTGCATTTACTGCTCTGAGGTCCTGTAATAACCTCCATTTTCCTGATTTTTTCTTGATTACAAATACAGGAGTATTTCAGGGACTATTTGATTCTTCAATATGTCCCTTGTTTAATTGCTCTTGCACTAATTGTTCTAAAGCCTGTATTTTTTCTTGTGTAAGGGGCCACTGATTTATCCATACAGGCTCAGTGGTCTTCCACGTGATTTTATCTGCATATAGTTCATTGACAGTGGCCCCTATGAAAAATGCTGATCACTGAGGTGATTCGAAGTGACTAATTTTAAATTTAAGTCTCCCATCATATCTCTTCCCCATAAAGAAAAGGGGAGAGAGGGTAAAACATAGGGTTGTATCAACCCTTCTTTCCCTTCTAATTCCCATTTAAGGGGAGTGGAACTCTGCATGACCCCAGGTGCTGTTCCCAATCCCATCAATGAGGAGCCAGTTTTTTGCACAGGCCAGTGTGTAGGCCAATCTGAAGCTGATATGCATGTCCTGTCAGCTCCTGTATCCAGGAGGCCCCTGAATTTTCTTCCATTCAACTTAATTACTTTAAATGGTCTCTCATCTAAGTGTTGTATCCAAGCTGCTGCTTCTGTTGACCCAAACTGTCCTGCTCCTCTCTCTGGCTTCAAGACAGGATTTGGGAGCTTAATGTAGGGTAAGAGAAGAAGCTGAGCTATTCTCTGCCCTTTATGTATCTGAATAGTTTCTGACAATGGCCTTACCATAATCTTAATGTCATTTTCTGTATCTGCATCAATGATTTCAGGAAGAACTTCAAAGTTCTTCTGATAATTGGAACTTCTTCCAATTATGAGGCCTACTGTCTGAGGCAGCAATTGGCCCTTCACAAATGTAGGGATCAAGGAAATCACGTCCCATTTTGATAAGATCATGTCCTTGGCACTAGCCAGATCCAGTCTGGCACTCCCTGGGGTTGCTCTAGGGAGTTGATGAATAGTGAATTGTGGAGCTGATGGATTCAAAGAAGAAGTCAACTCTAGAGAGAAGTTAATTTCTCTCACTGTGGACTCTTTCTCATGCTCTCCTTTTTGTTCGGGGCCAGGAGAGAGCCCCTTACCTAGTTTTTTGACTCTTCTTTCTCATCCTCTTTATCCTCCTTATCAAGAGGAGATCCATCCTTATGAAATTTGGATTTACACTCATTCTTCCAGTGTTTTCCTTTTTTACACCGGGGGCATAAGCCTGGAGGGCCCTTTCTATCACAGCCCTTGAGTTTTCTGCAATCCTTTTGCAGATGACCTGTTTTCCCACAATTATAACATGAGATTCCTTGGGAGGGGCCTTTTCCATTACCTCCTCCAAATGTCTTTTTTACATAGGCGCTGAATTTCTGTCCTTTCATGGCTGCAGCATAGGCCATACCCTGGACTACTGCTGGTGAGGCATCCATACATGCTTTTCTACAATCCTGAATAGATAGAAACATTTTACCATTCTTAGTCATATGTTGCCCCATGGTTACTGAGATTACTTACACTTAACCGGTCAGCCTTTACCGGCGGGACTGCAGCTCCCTGGTAAGATCCGATCCTAGGTCCTGTAAAGAAAAGAAAGGAGGGAAAAGATTACCTATCCTTCAAGTCCCTGTTCGGGCGCCACCTGCCGCGGACTGACTCTCTTGGAGATCGAAGACCGAGGGAGAACGGGTGAAGGCTTAGGAGAACCCAGGATTCGGCGAATGACAGACAGACACAACTCTAATGAGATTTGAATCTGCTGCAACTTTACTAAAATTCAAGCATCACTTTTAAGAGATTACAGAAGGAAGTTGGCAGACATAAAAGTTTCCATAGAAAAATGATTACAAACAATTAATTATTCTCAGCAAGTCTTGTGGTCAGGGCCAGGTGGGCAGAGCTTTTCTTTGAAATTCGTCTCACACCGCTAACTACCTGTGCTTTCTCATGGCCCTAAATCATATCTGCCCTCAAGGTAACCAAGGTAGCCCAAACACCATTCTTTAACTGTGCTTCCTCATGGCCCTCAATCATATCTGCCCTCAAGGTAACCAAGGTAACCCAAACACCATTCTTCAGGATTCCACCCCCAGGGTTTGTTCCAATATTGAATGACTGACTACATGTTATCCAGAATAGCCTGCCTTTCTTTCCTATCTAAAATGCACCAGGGGTTTCTCATTCTGGCTAGCCTCTCCATAAATGGTAACTCATGCCATTCCATACATTTTCCTTCATAATTTACCCATATTCTACCAAATCTCCTATCATGGGCTCTTTCTGTTCTAGGGTATCTATAAATTCCCCTAGAGAGCGAGCTGGAGTCTTAATCATAACATTAATGGCTTGAATCAAAGGAGGGAACTGACGCATCAGTTCCTCCGTATTCAAGGAGCTGTTGGAAATGCTTCCTGGTTCCTTGAACAGATAAAGTTTTTGTCAAGAGAAAAATAGAACAGAAGCAGAGTCAATGCAAGAAACCATCGCCAGGAACAAAGTGAACGAGATCATTGAGGCTGATCAGGCACCTCAACTCGAGCAGACTGCCAGGGAACCGCCGGGGGCCAAGCTCCGGGAAGCACGAGCCCCTCATTTTGAGATGACCACCACCTGAGAGGCATTTTGTCACACAGGCGGGACAGCCGTGGATGTGGCACCGAATGTCTTCCATGTTGGGCCTCTTCTCTGGGGCAACACTGAGTATTTTATTATATGGCAAGGGGATGGTTTTTTATGTGTCCCATATTTCCTGAATGTTTTGTGATGAGATTTTGTTGGCTTTGCTGTTTTCTTTGATCAGTGCGTTTATTTTCTCTATGGTGTCCTCAGAATCTGAGATTCTTTGTTCTATCTCTTGCATTCTATTGATTATGCTTGTTTCTGTAGTCTCTGCTCGTTGACCTAGATTTTCCATATCCAGCTGGTCCTCAGTTTGTGTTTTCTTCCTTGCTTCCATTTCAGTTTTCAATTCTTGAACTGTTTCCATTACCTGTTTGATCGCTTTTTCTTGGTTTCCCAGGGTATCATTTATGTATTTACTCATTTCTTCAAACTTTTTGTTATACTTCTCATCCATTTCTATAAGGGCATTTTTTTACATGTTGTTTAAGGGACTCTATTGCTTTCATAAAGTCAATTTTTTCCACTTCTTCTGTGTTAGGGTGTTCAAGTCCTTCTGTTGTAAGATCATTGGGTTCTGGTGTTGTCATGTTGGTTTTCAGATTGTTGGGTGAATTCTTGCCTTGGCGCCTGCCCATCTCCTCCTACCAATGCTATCTAATGGGTCTTCTAAAACAGGATCAGGTTTCCCTGCTGGCCAGGGGCCTCGCTGACTAAATGCCCCCACTCCGTTTCCTGGCTCCCACCGCGGGCCAAGATCCCTCTCACCACTCAGAAGGGTCTTCAGGAACAGGACCAGGCTCCCCGTTCGCCAGGGATCTCTCCAACAGAAGGCCTACCAGTTTGCAGGCCAGCCACCAAAACAAAGAAATTCCCGCTGCCCTCTGCCCCGAGCACCCGACCCAGTGCCCAAACAGGCTGAACTGGGTGATCCCGCCGCCCCGCAGAAGGGATGGAGAAGGAAGGAAGCCCCTGGGCACAAGCTGGGATGGGCCAGGGATAGAGAAGTCGCAGCAGAGGAGGAGCAGCCCCAGAAGAGGGGAGCAGCCCTCACAGACTGACCGGGGAGTCAAGGGGGTCAGGGAATGCCTCCGCTCTGTTTCCTGGGTCCCGCCGTGGGCCAAGAACACTCTCACTACTCAGGAGGGTCTTCAGGGACCGGACCAGGCTCCCCGTTCGCCAGGGACCTCGCCAATAAAAGGCCTACTACTCTGCAGGCCAGCCCCAAAAAAACCTACATAGGTTTAATTGTAGTGGGACGATCTGCTCTCAGTATGGGCTTCACTATTTCATGCTTAGACCATCCCGCGTCGATCTGCACGCCGGTCCCTCCGCCGCGTACGTGTGCCGGTCTCTCTGCCGTGTGTGTCTGTGTGCCGATCTCTCCGCCGCATGCGTCTGTGCGCCGGTCTCTCCAACAATGAGTATTTTGACATAAGATCATGAAGTGGTGTTTGGAAATGTAAGCTGGGGTGTCATAGCTTCCTTTTTTTATATTACTCTCAAGTCTCTTCCAGGGTCCTTCCACTGAAGGGGTGGTGCCCCGTGGTGGATAAAATAGAGCACTATACCGAGACTCCAGGTATCTGCCTTCCTCCCATCATACCCTTTCCTCAGAACCAGTTCTGGAGCATTGGAGATCTCAGTCCCACAGCGCTCTTGCAGCACAGTGCCTGCTCCTCACTTGGTAGCTAGGCCAGAGTCTCCCAGCTTTACGTTGCCCTCTTGCATCAAGCAGGATGCTCTCGGGCTTCTGGTCTCGGTGGACAGTACCATCCATGGTAATGGCAGCTTTTTATGGCTGACACTAGCTGCCGGAACACTTCCGCGCCTTTTCCTCACTCAGGCAGTCTGCCCTCTTCCAGTTATCTGCTTTCTCAGATGTCCTTCTGGCGCATACTCCATCCCTTTGAAAGTGTAACTTTGGGTATTTAAAATCTGGGAGAGGCGAATGATGTGTGGGTCCTTAACCATTCCTTAGGGCTGCCACTTAAGTCATGACTAGATGATGATGTCCCTTTGTTACCTTCCACTGCTCTTATTGCCGCTAGCGTGTAAACTCCACGATGGGAGGCCAGTGCCACGGTGCCAAGTCCGCCCTGGCCGATGGTGCACACGCAACACATTATTAAATTGCCTATCTGGGTCCTTATTCCTGGGGAAATTGGCCATGAGGCTTGTTGTTACCGGCTGCCTGTCCTGAAATGGTTGTGCCAAAGCCTGAAACCAACAATTAGAATGGAGATATTACCAAGGAGTCTCACGGGTCACCGAAATCGGCTCCCTGGTCTGTTGGGACAGAAATGTAGCCCAGCCTACAGCCTTTATATACAGGATACTCGTTCTTCAGTCTCAGTGCCAGCTCCACACCTGGCAGCAAGGACAAAGTCTCCCAGCTTCACGTTGCCCTCTGCGTCTAGCAGGATGTCTTGGGGCGTCAGGTCTCGATGAACAGTGTGACACCCATGGCAGCACTTTCAGCCTGTGCTAGCTGTCGAAATGTCGTTCTTTTCTTCACAAAGCCTACCTTTTTGTGATTATGTGTTCTTTCAAGTACCTCCCTGTGCATACTCCTGTACAAGAAATGTAAATTTTCCATTTAAAATCTCAGAGAGATGAATTTAATATTAAAACAACTGGCAGACCACAGGCTTCACTGCACCACCTCAGCCACGAGGCCAGACCCTGCCCCTCCACCATTTCTGGTACCTTCTTCAACAACTGGTCGTTACCTGGAAGGAAGCTCAGTGAGCCCACCTTTGGCCTATCAGGGCAGATGATGGCCAGAAGGGCCCCCATGCCTCTATGGTGTTTCCAGAAGAAGATCCCTACTTCTAGCCATGCCCCACTTACTAAGGCTGAGTCTACCCCATGTGTCAGCTGCAGAAATGACGTGCCCTTGCCACCTGGACCATCTTTGGCTCACAACATAGGATGGATGTTTCAGGGCACTGATGAGGTCAAGCAGGGATTGCCTGTGGAGACTCTGCTGCTGCGCGAGGGTGCCCAATAGACATGCATTGCCTTTGACTAACACCAGAGTGGCCCCACTGGAAGAGGCAGGAGGAGGAGGAGCCCAGTAAGGGATCCCTGAATGGGAACCTTTCACATGCCTCTGGTAGGATCTGTTCTTCCCTCTAAACTTTGAAACTTAATTTTCAGCCAAGCTCCCTTCCCCTCCATTAAAAATAAGCACACTCTTTTGTTGTAATAGGAGCAGCAGGGCTGCGTCCCCGGCACCCAGCCGCCTGCATGGCTAGCTTATGTCCCGAAATAATTACACGGAAACTGTATTCTTTTGAACACTGCCTAGCCCATTAGTTCCAGCCTCTTATCGGCTAGCTCTTACATATTGATCTAACCCATTTTTAATATTCTGTGTAGCACCATGAGCTGGCTTACCAGGAAAGATCTTAACCTGGGTCTGTTTGGAGTGGGAGAATCATGGCGACTCTCTGAGTTGGCTTCTTTCTCCCAGCATTCTGTTCTGTTTACTCCACCCACCTAAGGGTTGGTCTATCAAATGGGCCTAGGCAGTTTCTTTATTAATTAGCCAATGAAAGCAACAGATTAATACAAGACAACTGGCCCCGTTCCTAAAGATGTACGGCGAGTATGTCAAGAACTTTGACAGGGCAATGGGGCTGGTGAGCACATGGACCCAGCGTTCTCCACAGTTTAGTGATGTTGTCCACAGCATCCAAAAGCAAGAGGTGTGTGGGAACTTGACACTGCAGCATCACATGCTGGAGCCTGTGCAGAGGGTCCCCCGCTATGAGCTGCTGCTCAAAGACTACCTAAAGAGGCTCCCCAGGGATGCCCCGGACCGGAAGGATGCTGAGAGGTCGCTGGAGCTCATCTCTACAGCTGCCGACCACTCCAACGCTGCCATCAGGAAGATGGAGAAAATGCACAAGCTCCTGGAGGTGTATGAGCAGCTGGGTGGGGAAGAGGACATCGTCAACCCAGCCAATGAGCTGATCAAGGAGGGTAACATCCAGAAACTGTCAGCCAAGAACGGTACCGCTCAGGACCGACACCTCTTCTTGTTCAACAATGTGATGCTCTACTGTGTACTCAAACTAAGGCTCATGGGCCAGAAGTTCAGTGTACGGGAGAAAATGGACATCTCTGATCTCCAGGTGCAAGATATTGCAAAACCAAATGCGGCACGCATATTCATCATAACAGGAAGAAAAATGTCCCTGGAGCTTCAGACTCGGACAGAAGAAGAGAAGAAAAAATGGATTCAGGTTATTCAGGCCACCGTGGAGAAGCATAAACAGAAGAGCGAGACCTTCAGGGCCTTCAGCAGTGCCTGTAGCCAGGATGAAGAGCCCAGCCTGTCTCCAGACCAGCCTATCACGAGTGCCAGCTCCGTGGAAACTACGGGGGTAGCCGACAGTACTCTTTAACTTGTGGATCCCAGCTCCCTTCTCCATAGGAGATGTTTTGTGTGGGCAAACAACCCACTGACATAGTACATTGATCAGCTAGACTTCCCTGATGCCAAGAGCCTGCGCCAGACAGGACACCTAGATCTGCATCAGCTGCGTCTCTCACCAGCGAAGACCTCGTGAACATCTTTTAGCTTGGAGGACACAGTGTTCTCTGCTTCCCTCTTCTTACCTTGTCTTCTCTGAACGGCCATTGCCTAGTCCTAGGGTGAGCCTTGCTAATCCAGGAGCAACGGGAGGGCCTATATTCCCACGCCATCTGTGCGGTCTCTCTGCTGTCCTCTCCCCGTGAGCACTCTGTCCCCTGTGACTTTGTCTGTGCCCTCGTCTTCCTTCAGGATCCATCTGTTCATTGTCAGGACCTCAGGAAGGTGTGGCCTTAGGAAGGTGTGTTCAGGGTTCTTGGGAATCACCGTCCTTCTCATCCCATGGTTTTCCACCCTCTCACTTCTCCCTCAGCCTCCTGGTGCACGTGGACCCCTGGCAGGCCATGGTCTCTGTGTGCAGGACAGGAGGCCATCATCGCTAGGTCAGACATCCTCACCTGCATCGTCACCACCATCTCTAGTGTGGAGGTAAATGGGTGCCGGCCTCTCTCTTCCTCCCCCTGCCACTGTGCCCTGTGACACAGGTCATTCCTTTCAATGCCTAGACCTAGAATCCCTCTGAAGATGGGACTTGGCAAAGGGCCACCTGGGCGGAGGTCCTGTATTTTCGATCACTGGTTGTTTTTTAAATGGGAGAAATCTTGGAATCTGTGCTCTTCACCCGTGCTCCAGTCAGCGTGCTGGGGACAAGTTCCCTCAGTGGAATGGCGGTGAGAGCAGCAAGAAGAGGCTCACAGGCTTTCCTCTCATTGTAAGTGCTTCTCGTTGGAAGGTCACTACTGGAGGATGCTCAGGGCCTCTGAAAGCTCCTCCTTTCTGTCACCTGACACGCGCCATGCACTGACAGACATCCCTCAGCTCCTTGTCAGAATTCCTTAGGCCGTGTACCCTGGGTGCCACAAAGCCCAAGTTGGGAGCCAAAGCTTGTTATTGCCGGAAGTAAGAGAACCTTCAGTCACCTGTTATCCCTGGGTTGTCAGTGTGATGATCAGGAACAAAGCCGTTCTACTTTCTTTGCCTTTGTGCAGATGGTGACTTACACTTCCAGGTTACGCTGCGTTATCACAGTGAAGTCAAGGCACACATGCAAAGTGGTGACTCCTCCCACATCCACGGTCAAGAGCAGGGAGAAGTTTGCTTGCTTGTGCTGCACTAGAGTTTCCCCTTCCTAAGCAGTCTGGGGGTCTCTCCGTATCAATTAAGATAAACAAATCACTCTTCAGGCACACTCCCAGGTGAGCCTTTTCTCACGTAATCCTCCATGCAGACTGGAGTCCCAGGTCACTCTCAGCAGCACTATCGCTCCCAGTGAACACCCCAGCTCCCAGCACTGAGAACTGTCAGTCAGTTCCATGGCCAGAGGCTTCAGCCTCTTGGTTTTGCCTGGCTCAAAGTGGACACCCAGCAGCACGTCAGCAGCCATCACTGTACTGTCCCCACTTGGTCTTTGCCTGATGCTTCCTAGACTTAGATTTTTTCCCACCAGGCTACACTGCCTTTAAGTCAACTCTTCCTTCTCTTTCCAGCTCTGTCTGGCCTACCTCAAACTGTGACACACCTCCTTCCTGGAACGGTTAGCGACTTCAGTCCACACCTACCACTAGCCTGTGCTAGCCTGGACTTAGCAGCCAGTCGATTCCAGCTGCATTTTGGTAAGTATGTTGTCTCTAACCTTAGCCTATTTCAGACAGATGCTTGAGCTCTGAGAGCCCAGGACGCCTTGTCAAACACTTAAAGTCATTTACATTGTCTCATACATTTCTCTGTCTCCCTTCTTCTCCCTGCCTGTCTCTCGTGTCCGACTGTGTGTGCCACACCTATGTGCTATGTTTGGCATGTGAGGTTGCAGGGCAACCCTATAAATTCATTCTCTCCAACCACTTTGTAGATTGAACTCTGTTGCTTCCTCCTCTGAATGTTTTTGCCGGTGGAGACCCTGATGGGCATGAAGCAATGCCAGCACTTGCTGGAGAAGTCAATGACGGCTCTGAGGAGTGGGAGCCTTGGCCTTGGCCCGCCCATGTGCTGCTGTCCTTCCTCAGATGCCAGTCAGGACAATGAGACCGTCTCTGTCCCTCAGAATTGCCTTGTTTGTTGTTTTGGGGAACCCTCAACCTCTTGGCTTATTTCTGACTTTAGATCTTATTGAATCTTAGTGTCCTAGTCCACATACCCTTTTCTTTATGCCTAGTTTAGATTTCTGTGGCTGTAACTGTAAGTATGTAGCATTTTAGGACATTGCTCCTCACGATAGCATACTCAGAGCCCTTGCCCAAGGGTGCTCTTGCTTTACTGCTCTTATGCAAGCAAGAGTTTGTGTTGTCCAGTGTCAGAGTTGTGTATTCCTTTCCTCAGAGACCGGGACATTCAAGCCTGCAGGGAAGCTCCTTAAACAGGAAGGTCAGCAATTCAAAACGGCTTCAGGAAGGAACTCTCTGAAACTGACCAAATTCTCTCTTTCTCTCCTCCCCAAGATTTTACAAGCCAAGCTTCTCAGAGTTACTCTCAGACAAGCCAAGCTACAAAGATGACTGTGAGACCAGACCAGCTGCCAGAAGAAGCAGAAAACAGCCATGCTGCTTGGAAGAGGCTTAGACCAGCTAGGACTCAAAGGACAGGCTGTGCAGTGTGCTCCATGTTCCGTTCCTAGCTCTTGCGAGCTTGTCACCCATGCCAGGGTAGGCTTTGGTGGTGTAACTATCTTTGAATTTTTATGAACCTGTAAGTCACCTCTCACCCAGATTCCTGTAAATGATGCCCATAAAGCTCATTGGCTCACCAAGCTGGACGTGGTGGCATCTGTATTTGGTCCCTCGTGGGCTTCCTGTCTGGGGTGAGGAGCCATGTATGCTGCATCTTCCAGGTGCTGTGGCCAGCGCAGCCTGGATAGCCAAGGGGGGGGGGGGGTTTGAGACACGGAGGCTTCTTTTCAGGTGGAAGAACAGCAGCCTTTATTTTGCCCAGCAACCTTTTATACCTCTACTCCTTCTGTGGAGACCCACCGGCCAGAAAGAACACAAACATCCTTGTCAATTACAGACCACAAGGAAGTTCCCCTGCTGGTCAGTGGGAGTGAGAGCAGCTGGATCACAACACAGGGAATGGACTAGTCAACAACAGGTTGGAAGGCATGGGAGGATAGAAAGAGTGGTTATGGGAGGGTAAAGAGGGTGGTTATGTCTGGGGCCATTCAAGCATTCAGTCTGACAGTGAAATTTACTAAGAAGAGGCATTTATTTAGATTTTTGTGGCAAGCCAGGCAATGGTGGCGCATGCCTTTAATCCCAGCACTCAGGAGGCAGAGGCAGGCGGATCTCTGTGAGTTCGAGACCAGCCTGGTCTACAGAGCTAGTTCCAGGACAGGCTCCAAAGCCACAGAGAAACCCTGTCTCGAAAAACCAAAAAAAATAAATAAATAAATAAAAATAGATTCTTGTGGCAGATCTTCTTGGCACCAGGACTGACTGCATCTGAGAGGGCTCCGAAAATGCAGCATTTAACCACATTAGCCCAGGTTTTATAATGGAAAAGAACACAAAGGACTGATTTGGGGGCGGGGTTAACTCACACCTGTCTGAATGTAGGCCAATCTAACATCTATGCGCTGCAGTTGTTCTGGTCAGCTTGATGAGCTGGGAGCAAGCTTGACTACGAAGCAGAAATAGCAGTTGGCCTTCTCATCTGTTACCTTGCAACTACAGTGAAATGAACAAGGTCAGCGGATTTCAGGAATAGTTTAGTGAAGCGTGCTGCTAGGGCACAGCATGAACAACCTAGGGGCTTGCATGCTAACGGCATGTTTGCTTTTTGTCTCTCAAGCATAAGGAGTTTAAACTTTAAACATAATGGGAGGATTTGGTGGAGAGGGTGACGAATATGGTCGAAATACATCACCTGAAATTCTCAGAGACTTAAAATTAGCTTTTAAAAGAAAGCAGCTAATACTGGCAAGGATGTGGACGACAGGGGCCCTTACACAGTGCTAATGGGACTGTAACCTAGTCTAGCCACTGTGAGAGTCCGTACACACGTTTCTCAAAACAAAACACATGGGAAATAAATCATCCATATGACCCAGCTGTGCTCCACCGGAATAATCAGGCAGAGGACCCCAACATACCACAGAGGTACTTGACACCCGTGGTCACTGCAGCCCTAAGTACAAAAGCCAATTAGTAAACAAGACAGCCCTGGACATGGACAGAGGCTTGGACAAAGAAAAGGTGCTGTCCATACAAGATGGGATTAGAGGTATGTCGTTTTCAGGAGAATGAACCCCACTAGGAAAGATCCCGTTATGTGATTAAGCCAGCTGCAGTCCTGGACTCTATATACATACATGAAAGCTCTACATACATGACAAAGCGCTGAAGTAACACTGTCTGTGGAGACAGTGGGGACCACGGGGAGGAAAAGGAGGGTAGATAGAGTGTTGTAGTTGGAGGCCGCCAGAGAAAGAACAGCACAAACTTTAAATTGAAAAGACTGCAAGAGAAGTCTCTGTCCTTCCTAGCAGTGTTGCCGCAACACTCCTCTGCCAGGCTGGGGCTGCTGCACGAGGGAAAGATGCAGGCTGCAGTTTCTAAAGGCACAGCGCACAACTGTCTCAATTCTGGGGATGTCTTCCTATGTGAGGCATTATTGTGGGCTTTGTTTGTTTTGTTTTTCCTATCAAGCAGCATTTAAGTGAGATCACAGAAGCAGAATGAGCACTTGGTTAGTATTTTGGGATAAAATCACACAAGAGAAAGAGGAACATTTTGGGAGATGAGCCTTGGAGCTCTGAGACCAGTCAGCCCTTTAGATTGCTGACAAGAAAATGGTCAATTTCTGGCTAAAACAGTTTTGAGGCTGGACCATCTTAGCCAGCAGCCTGGAAGCTGTTCTGAATGTGGAGCTCTGAGGGAACTACAAGAGAAACTCTGAGAGCTGGATCACCCGGGCACCTACTGCATTGGTGTCTCGTCCTGTGCTCTGGAAACGCATAAGCTTTCAAAGGCGCACACATACCTGTGCTAACACAAGTATGAACTGTGTGTCGTACACAAGCCAGCAAAAGATGATCTTTCTTGTTCTGTTCTATGTTTGAACATAAAACAAGTAAAATATACTTCCCCTGTCTTGCAGTTATTCCAGGTTTAATTCTTTCTATCTGTAGCCAGGATTTTCAAGGTGTCTTCCCCCAATCACACCTGACTCGATCAGCCTCGAAAGAACCCACACCTTCTACAATGTAATATATGTTTGACTTGGGACATTGTAAAGATGTATAGGTTGTTTTAATTCAGTAGTTTTTATAAAAATCCAGTGTATCTCAGTAGCTGCTGTTGTTTATCAGCAATCAAAAAATTGAAAGACAACACAACCCTGTGCAGGACAAAGCTGCTCTGACTATATCCTTTTTCTTTCTTTTATTTTTAAGCCCACACACATTGCTAAACACCTTGTAGCCTGTTTTATTTATTTATTTATTTTGGTTTTTTGAGACAGGGTTTCTCTGTGGTTTTGGAGCCTGTCCTGGAACTAGCTCTTGTAGACCAGGCTGGTCTCGAACTCACAGAGATCTGCCTGCCTCTGCCTCCCGAGTGCTGGGATTTTTTTTTTTTTGTCTGAACCTCCTTTACTGCGTATCTGTATCCTTTCCGTCTGCATGAACAAAACCTTAAACTGCCAAGCAGCTTAGCTCCTGCCTTGCTGGCTGCTAAAGCCCTCAGGCTGTGGCCAGGAAATGTGTCTGTACCTTGGCCTGCTTGAGAGTCTGAAGAACTAGGAAGTCACATCAGTCCTCTGCTCGAACAGGAAGTCTAGCAGCCAGAAGCAGGCCAGGCCAGGCACGTTTTACCGCAGCTTTTACAGTACAAGAGACCACGCCCAAGTATGCTGGTATCTTAAAGGCTATTGGCTGAAGGAGCAGAAGGTGCTCCAACACCACACACCTTTAATCCCAGCCCTTGGGAAGCAGAGCATTTGGATCTCTGTAAGTTTGAGGCCAGCCTGGTCTACAAGAATGAGTTCCAGAACAGTCAGAGCTGTTACACAGAGGAACCCTATCTTGAAAACCCAAAATAAATAGATAAAAACAGACAGACAGACAGATAAAGACATTTTAGTTTAGAGGTTTAGCTCAATGGCACAATGCCTGCATATTGTAAGTAAATCCCTGGATTCAGTCCTGGATATAGTCTTTAGCACTAAAGGAAAAAAGAAGAGAGAAAGAAAGAAAGAGAGAGAGAGAGAGAGAGAGAGAGAGAGAAAGAAAAAGAAAGAAAGGAAAGGAAAGGGAGGGAGAGGGAAAGAGAAAACAAGAGAAAAAGGAAAACACCTTGGTAGAAAAATATTTATTTGTGTAAAAATCTACAATCTAAACAGCTTTTCACAACTATAAGCAGTGTTTACCTCTTGACTCCTATAAGAAACATCTTTAAGTTGTCTTCTAGAAAAAGGCAAAATAAAGACGTGCTTAAACAGTGACCCTAAACGCAATGGAAACATTCCCAAATTGTTCAGCACATACACACACCAACTATCTAGCCAGCACCTTTTCTGATATAGCAGAGGCTGCAAATTCAGGCCAGACAGGATCCCCGGAGATAACACAAAGAAGCAGCATGGCAGAAGCTGCACTGGGAGAGTGGAGAGCGCATGGCCTTTCCCAGTTAAATGCCGCCACTGGGTACTGCAAATTGATGCCACCCAAAGACACCGGCTCCAAGGGAGCTGGAGTTTCTGATGTTTAAACACATGCAGACATCTGGACTTGGGTAAGATTTTCTGAATCTTTCTGGAATAAGGCTTCCATTTATTTTTTAATACCATCAAATAAACAATCTCCATAGGCAAGTTCATGACCAGGAGTCCACAGTACATGCTTTCAAATTCGTTAAGCAGCAGAGGCAAGTCTTTCTACTAATTGTTTACCTCTTTAATTGTAGAGAATCTAGGATGGTGTGGGATATCAGTGCAACTGAAGTAGAATTCATCTCAAAATTACAGAAAGGATGGCCCCTTGTTGGAAAGCGCATTTCTAAGCACACTGATTAGTATAAAAATTGATATGTCTGTGCTCACTGGCTGGTCCAAGGAGACATGAGTCTGAAGGAGCTGGGTAAAGGCAGCACAACTTTTAAAGTCAGTGTCCAGACTCCAGAGCAATGAAATAATCCACGTGCTGAAACTTGAGGACTTCATTGCCCCAACTCATCCAGCCTGGCTGTAAATTCCGAGCAAACAGTTCCAAACACTGCCCGCCTGGCTTGATGTAGTCTTTCAGTACTTCTGTACAAAAAGAAAAGAAAAAAATCAGCAGTAAGGAAGAAAGCAGTTTACTTTTTAAAAGCAGAGAAGAATAGAAGAGGCGTATATTTCAGCTTTTAAGATGGACAGCAAATTAGAGTCGAGTGTACCATGGTCGGCTCTGCCATTCTTGTCAGAAATGCGAAGGAGGAAGCACCTGAAGGCTTGGGAGCAGCACCACTGCGACCGCACTAGTTCTGATTCACTGCTCTGCATTTACAGGTGAGAAACGAGACGTTCACATCCACACACGTCTTTCCAGTTTTCCAATAATGCTCACACCTCTCCTGAGAACTAATTTACTCTATTGTTTCATAAATACAATCCATGAATTCAAAAACTGTACAAACAATATAAAGACAGCCTGCTTGAAACTGAAGATGAACTGTAAGTCTAATTTTAGTACATACTTTAGTGAAATAATTAAGAAAAGTATTGTATACAGACAGATGTATTTAACTGTCATAACTTCATCCCGTGTCTGGAACTTGCATTTTGTAAGATCACTCCCACACTAGAGTTCTTTGCCTAAATTTCACCATGCTATTTCCAGTTAAGGAGCCCTTATTTATATATACATAACTACAAAACTGAAAATCACCTTTTTTTGGAAAGAAGACACTTCATTTAGATTCGTTAAGTAACTGTGGTCCGCACTGCCTGAGAGCAAGGAAAACCACAGCAAATTGTTTTTAAAAAGCACTCATTCCCTTCATGGACAAAAGAATCATTCTAACCCTGATCAGGCTCTGGTTGCTCTATTAACCACATAACAGGAATGGGTATAAAAGTAGTTCCAAGAAGAAAGTTCTTTAGGAAGCAGAATACAGTGCACAGTCGCTATGTTAGGTTGGCCTTTAAAGAACTACAAACAAGGCTTCTTCAGGATTTCTTGGTTTTCCTTGGAAATAAGGATCCAGCCCAGGGCCTGTACATCGTAGGCAAGGGACTCCATTTCTGAGCTACACCTCCATTCTCAGACTTCCTTGGGAATAACTCAAGGTTTAAGAGATAACAACTGTAAAGTTAGAAACACAATACAGCAGGGTGGATCTGGGAGGAGCTGGGGGAGAGGAAGTAAAAATGGTCAAAATATATCATAAGAAACTCTCAAATAATAAAGCTATTACATTATTATTAAAAACATTTTGAGTTTCAGATTGTTCTTTGTCCAAGAGTAATATTCTAACTTACCAAAAATCAAACAGAAATTAAAAGCTGTTATTGCCTGCAATTGACTAACTCAAATTTAGGCTTTGGTAACTTTCTAGATGTTGGCATAAAAGACTCTATTCATTTCAAAAGTATGGAACTAAACTCAGGGCAACTCAAAAGAGAAAACTTTCCCTGAGACCTAACCGAGAAAACCCTAACTCCCCTTCTGTTTTCTAGAAGTTGGCATGAGCTAAGCTATAGTGCTAAGATTGTGCTAACCACCCTCCCATCTGTTTTCTAGAAGTTAACATAAGCTAAGGTGCAGTGGTTTTACTTAGGTTCTGCAGTCTTTCGGGAAAGATATTCTCTTGATGATGGGGCCAGAGAGACAGCTCAGGCATTAGCAGCCCTTGCTGCAACTGTGAAAATGAGAGGGTCTCTGTCTCTTGCCAGTTCCTGGGACTCTTTTCCTCCTGCTGGGTTTTATGTCCAACTTCGATGCGAGAATTTTTGCTTTGCATTGTTATATTTTATTTCGTCATGTTTTGTTATCTGCAGGAGGTCTATTCTAATGAGAGACTGAGGAGGAGTGGATCTGGAGGGGAGAGGAGGAAGTGAGGAACTGGAAGAAGTTGAGGGAGGGAAAATTATAATTGAGCTGTATTGTATGCGAAGGGAATCTATTTTCAATAAAAGGGGGGAAAAACACTTGCTGCTCTTATAGAGGAGCAGGATTTGATTCCCAGCACCCACATGGTGGTTCAGAAGCATCTATAATTCTAGTTCCAGGGGATCCAATGTCCCTTTTCTGACCTTTGCAGGCATCTGGGATGCATATGGTGTACAGACAAACATGCAAACCAAACACATACACATGTAAAATATTTTTTTTTAATTTAAAAGATATATCTTGAGGTTTTGGAGCAAGAGAGAACAGTTCATGTTTTGAGTACACATAAAGCATTTTTTTTTTTTTTTTTTTTGGTTTTTCGAGACAGGGTTTCTCTGTGGTTTTGGAGCCTGTCCTGGAACTAGCTCTTGTAGACCAGGCTGGTCTCGAACTCACAGAGATCCGCCTGCCTCTGCCTCCCGAGTGCTGGGATTAAAGGCGTGTGCCACCACCGCCTGGCCACATAAAGCAATTTAATAAGATTCACAGGACAATGTTCTAAGTGTATGTAGATACCACATATCGTGCCAACCCACAGAGTTAGGATTTCACTGTAAAATTTACCACAGGAATCCTTAAGTTACTTTCTGAAAGTTTTGACTTGTACCTCTCTATAGCTAAGATGCATGCACTAACCTAATATGAACTCAAAACAAGGCACCACATATATTTCATGTATATGACTATGTAAAAGGCTTGGAAATTAACTATATTGAGTCCTTCAGATTTTCCCCACAAGTACAACTTGGAGTTGAAATGTTTTCAATTTTAAATGTGTTTTGGCCCTGTCTCGGAAAAAAAAAAAAAAGTGTGCTGCTCTCTACTGGCAGTACATGAGAACTGCACTTTATAGACTGTTCAGGGCAAGACTGATTTTAATCCACAGTCTTTAAATCCTTTCTCTTCAGAATAATCTTTGCATGTAGTTTTATTCTATTGAAAAGAAATGGCAAATAAATTAAAATCATTCCAGAATAAAAGGCTTGGGATATTAGATATTTTTTGTAATTTTTTTTAATTTTATGATTTATTTATCTTTATTTTATGTGCATTGGTGTGAAGGTGTCAGATCCCCTGGAACTGAATTTTCAGACAGTTGTGAGCTGCCATGTGGGTGCTGGGAATTGAACCCGGGTCCTCTGGAAGAGTAGTCAGTGCTTTTAACCGCTGAGCCATTTCTCCAGCCCTGTAAATTTTTTTTTATAACAAACTATAAACCCTCAAACAAAAGACTTATAAATTAAGCTTTGGTACATACCAAATGATAAACAAAATTCAAGTATACTAATTAGATTTCATTCAAGTACAACTGGTATTAAATAATTTTTTTCAAGAAACAATAGAGTTCACTTTCATCTAGATCACAAACTAATGCATTAGCTTTTATAGAGTGTCAGGTATGAGATTTCAGAGTATCCTTCTAAGCCAAAGAATAGTCAAACACATCTGAGTATTTCTCAAATTAAAAGTACTGTAAGGACTCCTTTGCAAAGTTATTTGAGGTAACAGAAATCCTGAGTTCACTATCTTCTGTTGGTTGTGTGTCTATGTGTGTATCTGTGTTTTCAGGTGTGGTATAAGCACTGAGCATCTGAATTCCAGAGTGCACTTGCCAAGGTCAGAGTGGATGTCCACCTTCATGGCTCCCTGCCTTACTCCTTGGGGCAGGTTCTCATTGAACTTGAAGCACAACCTCTGGCTAGACTGGCTGGCCAGTGAGCTCTCTGTGAAGCACCTGTCTCTGCCCCAGTGATGGGGCTTTAGGCACACGAACACAGCCACGCCAGGCTTTTTACATGAATGCTGAGGACTTGAGCTCATTTTTGCTGAGCAAGCACTCTTACCCACTGTGCCATCTCCCCAGCTTTCTCATGTTCTCATTTCCAGGCTTATAAACCACATTCTGCAAAAGTAAAACTGATAATTGGCCCATAGATTTTGAGTAGTAATGATCAAAATAGTAAAATATCTTCCTGAAGAAATTTTCAAAAAATAAACTTGGAATATCAAAGTCAGGCTTTCAAGAACCTCCATGAGCAAGTCTTTAAACTCTCACTTGAAAGACAACGAGCATTTATTGCCTTTTAAATACACCGTAAACAATGCAATCACTCCACACCACTCTGCGGTATTAGACATCATCACTCACTCTGGGAATGAGGGTGGCAAGGAAAAGACTGAGGTAACCTTCCAGAGCAGCAGAGCCAGGACTCACACGCACGTGAGCCAATGCCCATGGCTAACACTGGTCCTTGCTGCTCGCTTACACTGAACGAGGAGCACCATGCTCAGCACTCCAGCTTGAGGGAACAGCAGCCTCAGCAGCTTCCTTCCCCTGTTGCAATGGTAGCCTGCCTTCTGGAGACAGAAAATCACCATGTTCAGGGGATCCTAGACATCTCTTCTATTATGCTGGGTCTGAATCCTAAACCTGAGGGCAAACAAGGCCAGTCACTGAACTGCATCCTCTGAACCCCAACAGCCTTCATCGGCCCAGGCTACTACTGGAGGGACAAGGACAGTAAAGAAACCCTGGGAGATGATGCTGAAGGACAGCTGAGGTAGCACACACTAACATGGGCTCTATTTCATACGTTCTACAAGAAGTTTCTACACGCTTCAGAATATTAAACATTCCACTCACAAACCTACGACCATTCCAATACGAAATTCAATCCCTCCTGGAATATTTTCCGAGTCCTCACAGCCGGGTTTCTCAGACACATACCAGCAAGGGGCGGCTTGTGTGAGTGAAGAAGGCAGGGCACACTGACAATCAGTTTCCCATCTGGAACCGGGGGCATTTTCACATCGGGGCTCCTCATTGAAACAGAACAAGATAACAAGCTATTACTTAAAGGATCATTTTTAATTATCTGCTACAGTTGCACCATTTTTTCTCTTTTAAATAGTAATTAATTCTATTAATCAATGAATTTAAAGATAGAATCAATGAGGAAAATCAATGTAAAGATTCAAACATCTTTAGAATGTCATTTTTCATATTAACTACTATACTCTGGATAAAACAGAAATTTGTATTTATTATATAACTTATACTTTTCATCTCTAGGCCATTTTTAAGATTTCAAAAGTATAAAAATGAGCCGGGCGGTGGTGGTGCACGTCTTTAATCCCAGCACGCGGGAGGCAGAGGCAGGCGGATCTCTGTGAGTTCGAGACCAGCCTGGTCTACAAGAGCTAGTTCCAGGACGGGCTCCAAAACCACAGAGAAACCCTGTCTCGAAAAACCAAAAAAAAAAAAAAGTATAAAAATGAAGAAAATCAGTGATCACTGTATTAACTGTAAAAGTCTATATTTATATAATTTTGAAAAATCACTTGGCTTACCTTAACACTAAAGCAGTTTTTTCTCGAAATCTCCCCAGTACAAGACACTCATAAGGTTTTTTGTGTGGAGAATCCAATGGGAACACGAACTCCCCTGAACGGGTGATCTGAAAGGAAGGAACCAAGAAACACCAATTTTTTTTTTTTACTGTCATTATATAGTTTCCAGCAAAAAAGGAGAAGTTATTAAACTTCCTGTGTAGTCCAATAAAAAAATATAGTATGAGCCACGAGTGTGAGCCATATATATAATTTTAAATTCTCTAGTATTAACATCGGAAAGAGGTAAAAAAAGAATGCAAGGTAATTAATTTTAATTGCATTCAATCTAGCATGTCTGAAACAGTATTTCCACATGCGACCGATTGTAAAGGGTATCATAAGATATGACATTTTTAGGCTGGGCGGTGGTGGCGCACACCTTTAATCCCAGCACTTGGGAGGCAGAGGCAGGCAGATCTCTGGGAGTTTGAGGCCAGCCTGGTCTACAAGAGCTAGTTCCAGGACAGGCTCCAAAACCACAGAGAAACCCTGTCTCAAAAAACAAAAAAAAAAAAAAAAAGATATGACATTTTTTCCTCCACTGTGGGTCTTTTATACCAACAGACGTTTACCACTCAACAGTACCTCTCCACGTAAAGGGCACAAGTCAAGCGCTAGAGAGCTGCATGGTACAGTAGCTACCACACTGGACATACACAGTGTCCATACCACAGTGGACAATGTAGCTAAAAGGAAGATTTAAAAACTCACATACCATGGGTATTTTAAATATATTGTACTATCATCTCACATAAACAGTCTCTACTTTTTATGATCACTTGTTCCTGGAAACAAGGCCATTGTGAATTCAGTCATTAATTTACTCAAATAACATTCACTGATTACTACACATGACCAAGTAGTTAAAATAAAGCCTTCTAAACTCAAGGTGGCAGAACGTCAGAGCCACAGTTTAGTAGGGAAGAAAGTAGGGCAGGTGATGATGAAGAAAAGACCTGGTGCTGAGACTGGCTCTTGGCACTATAAAGTCCAGGTTAGCAACTTACTATCTCCAAAATAAAATAAAACAGACTGACAGCTAACAGGGTAATTCAACACGGTTCAACATCATCCTCAGCTACATAGCAAATTCAAGGCTGTATAGATTACAGGAAACCCTGTCTCAAGGGGAAAACAAAAAAAAAAAAAAAAAAAAAAGGAGAACAAAAGGTTCCCGACTCTGCATAACTCTCCAGTAGTCTCGTTGTTCTCTGATCTCAGCCCCCCACACAGAGGGAAGAGATGGGGCACGCAAAGGGCAATGGAGCTGTTGATGAATGGAGAAGACAGTGGAGGTAAGACAGTCCCTGAATTCTTGCTAAGTCATTAAACTACAGCTATCACATGGGTGCACACATACATGCGTGCACGCACATACATGCATTCAATGCACACCAGATTTTTTTTTAATAAACTAGAGCTCTTTATAACTTTATTCTGATCTCTCCTTGATTTCCCCAAACCAGCCACTTGGGGCCCTATTTCAAAGACACAGGATAAAGAAACAAACATCTTGACAACAGGAAGATTCATCCAGGCACAAAGCATAAAAAGCTCTCATCAGAGCCTGACGAAGACACCAGTGACGCAGATGCAGTGAGGACAGTCAGTGTCTTCCCTGAGCAGTATGTGACGCTGTGTTAACAAATGAGCTAATTTCTGAACTCACTTTTACCCAGTACCATTCTGCAATGACTTCCACAGACCACGAAGGATAAAGTTCCTCCTTCACAAAACACAGGTGCTTCTGCCTGTTGGTCACCCAGGTAACAACAAGACAGTCAGCAGCAGCCAGCTTAGGAACAGGCATGTGCTTTATCTGCTGCGGTGATAAACAACTGTACCTAAAAATAAGCAGGAAAAAACATGAAAGAATTAACTTCAAGAAAGAAATAAAAGCAGAGAAAAGAGCTGTAGGGCGCCAACCCCACTAATACACAGTTCCAGGGGCCACTTGCACGTGGTAACTATGGAGTCACACTGACAGCTGGTGGGCCCACTGGGCTTACACAGGCCCTGATTTTTCCATTTTACTAGTTTTAAATTGCCAGGCTCTTTGTTTTTGTTTGTTAAATTACTTTCACATGATATACATTTTGGTAATTTTCCCAGATGTAATATGCTTTTCCTCCCATTCAGACTTACACAAATATTGTCTGGATTCCGTCATGATGTATTTCACAGGAGCCCCTTGCAACTAGTGACCCGAATGGTGACATGTCTTGGTACAAAGAAGCACTGGTTTTGAGCCCAGTGATACAGAAGCCAGCTGACTTCAGTGAGGGGCGGTACCCCACTGTAAGCCTCAGTCTTGCACACACTGCTGACCCCTAGATCTCCTACCACCTTGCCCGACCTCACCCTCCCATTGCAGCTTCAAGCCTGCCTACCACCCTGCTCCTGCCATCCCGTTTTCTCTCCCTCCGCATGCTCTCATTTTAAAGGCCCACTGTCATATACCTCCTGACCATTAACAGTACAAAGTCAACTTGTTTTGCGAGAAAATTACTTGTTCTACAAATATCCAAAGAAATACAAGTCTTTCCCCAGCATTCAACACACAACTGGAGCCGGGCGGTGGTGGCGCACGCCTTTAATCCCAGTACTCGAGAGGCAGAGGCAGGCGGATCTCTGTGAGTTCGAGGCCAGCCTGGTCTACAAGAGCTAGTTCCAGGACAGGAACCAAAAAGCTATGGAGAAACCCTGTCTCAAAAATAAAAACAAAACAAAACAAAACAAAACAAAAAACATACAACTGGAGATGATACATCGGTATTCGAGTGTCCCCATCATTGCTTCTAGACTCCATCAACTTCTGCAAAACCTCCCTTCTCTTGAAGCATCACCCAGTCACACCAGCCCCAAACCTTCCTCAATGAACACATTTTGTCCTCACTCTCGATATTCAGTGTGCTGAAGCTCTGGGATCCCTCTATCTCAACAAGGAAAGTCTTGACACTATCCTGGGCAACTTCAAAGCACAAGCCATGTAATGTGTACACAAATGTTAATTCACCTATTCAAATAATATATGCAGTCACCCTCCAGTAACTCATTCCAATGACATAACTAGGCCTTGTCATTGTGCACACATGTGGATGTATGTATGCGCATATACAGGCACACAAGAGGGATGGACCTAGGGCCCTATGCATGCAAAGCACACACTCCATCACTGAAGCGTGACCACACGCACACATAGCCAATGCCATGGTGCAGTTCAACTTCTCCATACACATAAATGAGGTGAAGAAACACATGGGGCAAAAGAATTAGACCACTGAAGGGCTCAGTCATGGATTCTTTCATTTACCCATGGTTACCACTACTCAGGTCCCTTGTCCAGTATTTCCCTTGGCATATGAAGTTATCTCATACTCAGTTAAAATAAGCTACCCAGCCTCTTCAGCTACCACACTGTCTCCCCCCTCCTTTACACACTTTATTTATCTACTTCAACACACCTTCTCTTTGGGGAAACGTATGACAGCATCTGTGAAGTTTATCCTTCCAACTCTGTCTTTTCACTCCTACATTCCAACATCCTGCAATATCAATTATTATTCCCTTGCTTCTGCATTGTCATCCTCTCTGGTAGTTCATCATCATACTTGGATCATGCTATTTGAAAAGAAAAGGAGAGAATGAAGAGAGGAAATGAAAGAGATGGAGAGAGAAGGAAAAAGCGAGGATATATGAGGCTTTTTAGTAATATTAATTATGTGTTTGTTTATTGGCATGTGTCTGTTTTAGGGTGTGTAGGGGTCAGAGAATAACTTGAGGGGATCAGTTCTTTCCTTGCATCATGTGAATTCCAGGGACTAAACTCAGGTCATCAGGCTTGGCAGAGAGTGCATTTTCTCAGTGAGCCACCTTGCAGGCCCAAGTATTATTTTAGCCTGGAATGTCTCCATAGGCTCATGCATTGAGTGTTCAGTGTGGATTGTGGTGCTGTTCTAAAGACTAGAGAGCCTGAGGGGTGCAGACTGCTGGCTGAAGTAGATCCCTAGTAGGGGTGGGGGATTTTTGAAGGTCACGCCCAGTGCTGGTTGCCATCTAGTGCTCTCTACTTCCTGTCTGCTGCTCTGTGCTCCTGCATCTGACTGGGGCCATGCCTTTCCTAATGTGATGGACCGAGATTTCTAAAAGCATGACCCCAAAATCCCTTTCCTTCCCTTAAGCTGCTCCTGCTGGGGATGTTGTCAGCTTCCTCTCATCACTAACTAGGCTAGGATGCCATGGACTTAAGTCTCCCTACATCCTCTCCTTTGTTTCATTCCTCTGTCAATGCCAAAGACACTTCTACAACTCTACTCACTCGGACAAAAATAAGGAGTCTCCCAAGGGGCCGGCACAGGCACCTGGTTCTGATGGAAAGCAACATCGCATTAGAGGGGTCAAGAATGCTGGCAAAGTTTTCTTCGGCAGATAAACTTGGTGACGGAACTGAAGATAAACAGGTAACAGAATCAGATGGCAAGCACCCTGGGCTCCTGCATCCACACCATCCCATTCCCAGAACACAAAGTTTCCAATTCTCATGGGGATGCTTTTCAGAGACTATTTTGTCATGGGAGAAAATATACTAGGTCAAAACCTTGCAGTGACATGTTTTCAATAGCTGCGAATTCCCGACTGTCTTAACTAACCTCGAGTGTTTGGAGGTGAGGAAACAGTCACACTCTTTCTGGTACCTCTAAACTCACAGAAACCACTGAGCAAATTCCAAACGATGCATCCTATGCCTTACAATGCTAACTGTTCAAAGCACCTACTTCTCATACATCTTTTTAATTAGAATACAAACAGTCTCTCTTTTACAACTTTCACACATGCTAAGTCTTACTTGACCTCCTTCTGGACTCTTCTCCCTCATCTCCTTGCCCCTACTCATACCCTCCACACCAGTGTTCCTTTTGGAACACCCCTAGAGTTCAACTTCCATATCTATATGTTCTATTACCTTCCCCACTCTCCTCCCTTGAAGTGTCTTATGACTTTGTTTCATGTCAAAAGACAATAAGCCTTGCGTTTTCTAAGGGAGGGTCTCATTGTGTAGCCTTGGCTAGCCTGGAACTTGCTCTATAGACTAGTCTCCCTCAAAGTCATAGATATCAGTCTACTTCTGCCTCCCAAGTGCTGGGATTAAAAATATGTACCACCATGCCTAGCCTGACAAAAGACGTTCTAAATATGACATTAAAAGCATAAGCAACAGGGGCTGGAGAGATGGCTCAGAGGTTAAGAGCTATTGCCTGCTCTTCCAAAGGTCCTGAGTTCAATTCCCGGCAACCACATGGTAGTTCACAACCATCTGTAATGATGTCTGGCGCCCTCTTCTGGCCCGCAGACATACACACATACAGAATATTGTATACATAACAAATAAATAAATATTTTTTAAAAAAGCATAAGCAACATTTAAAAATTAACAAACTGCTGGGCAGTGGTGGTATAAACCTTTAATCCCAGCACTGGGAAGCAGAAACAGTGAGTTCAGGACAGCCAAGGCTACTCAGAGAAACCCCGTCTCCAAAAACAAAAAACAAAACAAACCAACAAGCAAAAAACAAATCAAACTTCATGCTTTACATAATGCTGAAGAAAGCAAACAAAAAAAGTAGAAGAAAATATTTGCTAATCATGTAAGAATACTAGATAAGAATCTGGTATCCAAATTATATAAAGATCTCCTAACAAACCAACAATTTCAAAGATGCAACCTAAAATATACATAGAAGCTTCTCTACAGAACATAAAAGAACTGATAAGAATGTGAAACCATCAGGTATGGTTGGTCTTTAGAGAAACGCAGATCAAAACCATAAGATACCACTTCATAGTAATATAGTTATAATTTGAATTATAAATAACAAATATTGGTAAATATATGAGGAGATGCCATTCTTGGTAGTGATGTAGAGTGATGTAGCAACTACAGAAAATGGTTTGGTGGGGCCTCAGAGTATTAAAGATGGACTCATCACAAGGCACAGCAACGTTAGACTCAGGTGTCTAAGAGCATGGAAATGTATCCCCAGAGCTAGTCAAACTACAGAGTTTGAAGGCACAGTCTTCACAACTAACCCCACTTTTAAAACCAACCATAATTCTCTAAAATCACCTCAGACTCAACAATCTGTCAGAGAATTTCACAAACATACTAATGTGCTTACAGTCGGTTCTGAGGAGTCACACACATCTCAGTACAGACCAGATCTACAGTCAGTGTGCTACAGAGGCCATCTGGGACAACTGGTGAATCGGAATAAGTTCACGTATTACACTAATGTGTCCATAGGAGGTTTATATTAACATTAGCTATCTACTTGATATCTAATGTTCCATAGGCTTTTTTTTTTTTTTTTTGGTTTTTCGAGACAGGGTTTCTCTGTGTCTCAGTGGCTTTGGAGCCTGTCCTGGAACTAGCTCTGTAGACCAGGCTGGTCTCGAACTCACAGAGATCCGCCTGCCTCTGCCTCCCGAGTGCTGGGATTAAAGGCGTGCACCACCATCGCCTGGCTTCCATAGGCGTTTTATATTAACGCTAGCTATCTACGTGATGTCTAATGTGTCCATAGGGGATTTATATTAAAGTTAGCTGTTTACTCGATATCTAATGTGTCCATAGGAGTTTTATATTAACGTTAGCTGTCTACTTGATATCTAATGTGTCCATAGGAGTTTTATATTAACGTTAGCTATCTACTTGATATCTAATGTGTCCATAGGAGTTTTATATTAACGTTAGCTATCTACTCGATATCTAATGTTCATAGGAGTTTTATATTAACGTTAGCTATCTACTTGATATCTAATGTTCATAGGAGTTTTATATTAACGTTAGCTGTCTACTCGATAAATGCATTATGGTCATATAACAGCACCTCTGCTTTTTTTCTCAAATTTACTTCAAATTTTAAGAGTAACTGTCTCTTATTTCATTCTCAAATGGTTTCAAAAATATATAGACACATATAGAGATACAGATACACTTACAAACATAGATATCTATACACTCCAGAAGAGATACATGAATTCTTTGCACAACCCATACAACTTAAAAAGAAAATTATCACACACCTTCTCGACAAAAATCAAAAGTAAGCTAAAGATAATTGCTGAGAGGAAGACCTTTAGTCTAAGTTTATAACAAAGCAGGAATATTAGATCTGGGAAGCTGAAGGGTAAGAAGAAGTGAAAGTATTCATCAGAAGTACAAGTTCAAGTCATAAAGCGGTTAGTAAAAGTAAACACCATCCCAGTAACTAACTGCGCTTATCTTTTTTGTTTCTTTTTGTTTGTTTTTGTTTTGTTTTTTGTTTTTTTTAACTGCGCTTATCTTATGAGATGACATAAACTAAAACATGATCAAATACATGACCTAGATGATTCACTCCTAGCACATTACTGTAAGTTTCTGAACGCGACAGGGAAGAAGGCAAAAGGATGGCGCTCAGTGCTGCTGAGGGAACCATGAATGGTTCAGGCCTCAGTCACAGCAGCAGACACTGTTCCACAGATATAGGAGTTTCAGTTCAAGTATCTAGAATTAAGGAAAGTAATTCTTTGATGAAAGTATTGTCAGTAGCTTCAGATAACTGATATCATGTTTACAGTATACCAAACTAGAGCGCACAAAGGGCTGCGGCTTCCAGAAAGCAACCTAACAAACACGTTGTCCCCACTTACCTGTTACTTCTTTTGACCGATTTGTTCTGCCACGGTGGATCAATCACAATGACATCAAATGTCTTACTACCTGAAATCAAAGACATATTTTCAAAAAACATCCTCTGTATGATTTTCAGAACTAAACACTAGGTTGAGGAGAAGCCATAGAGCCCACACTCTCATAATCAAGCTCTGAGCTAAATCCCCAGACCCTTCAGAGATAAAATCTGAACAAATAAAGCACACACGCGCGCGCACACACACACACACACACGCGCACGCACGCACATACACATACATACACAAATGACTATAAATGAAATTAAGACAAAAAAAATTAAGGAGGGCCCAGCAAATGCTCTGCTGATCTGAGCTGGATCTCAAACCCACACGAGGGTAGAAGAGGAAGAGTCCCCAGAACTGTCCTCTGACCTCCACACACGTCACAGACATACACAATAATCATAAGAAATTAATACATTTCTAAAGTAAAGTACTGTTTTCTGAACCAAGGACATTGGGCATGTTCAGCAAGCTGTGTACCTGAGCTATAGCACCAGCCCAAGGAAGGTCTTTCATTATAAACACAAACAAACACAGTGGAATACAACAAAAGCGTTTGTGGCTTTTATTCAGATACCGTAATTCTGGACCTTTGAGACAACAGCAATTGCAACTGTGCACACTGACTTCAGCAGAGTCATCTACGGAAGGCTACAGTTCACTAAGCAAGGTCCTAAGAACTTGAAAATCCCCTTACAAGCCGGGCAGCCTCATTAATGGTCCTCCTAATCATTACTTTTTAATTTTTCTTGTTTTTAAACATTTTTATTTTGAAATTTCAGTTTTATAGCTGATATGGTAACCGTAAGAAAACTTCTCCAGTTATCAAAAAATTCTTAAGACTTTTTCTTTCTTATCAAGACCAAAACCAGAATCACATATAGCTTTTAGTTACCACATCTCCTATTTCAGATTATTTCAGATGTCCCTAACTGGGGCTTGGTATTTCCTCATCACTAAATTTAGATCCTGTATTTCTGGCAAGGCTGTTACCAAAGTAAGTCTGCGGTACTATACCAGAGAAGCAGATGATTTAGGATGTCAAACTGGGGCACAGCATCACTCTGCTAAAGTGCTATCTGCTGGGTCTTTCCAGCTTATTTTGCTCATAAACAATTAGCTGTGACAAGATAGGAGGTTAAAAGCATGAGGACACTCTCTCCCCATCTCACCCACTACTTTGCCACTCAGTGCTTTGTCAAATGGAAATTTTCTGAATCCATTATTTCATTCATATTAGCCAATTGGAATTTATTCTAAGGAGGAGTTATTCCTTCCCCATAGAAATACTTGGTAAATGTGCAAACTCGTAGGTAATCTAAAGGATACAAATTAAAATGAGGACAGAGGGAAGCAGGTAGGCTGACTGCTGGTCTTCACCTGTCCCCCAGTCTCATCCCCAGCTCTGGAGCAGACCACCTGCTGCAGACTCCCCTCCCTCACAACCCTCATCTTCAGTGAATCACACAGATCTTCAACTCTCCTCCCCCAACTCACTGCTTTATCCCAGCCCCTAATTCCAGCAGGCATTCCCTGAGAACTCATGGACCAAGCAGGCCAGAAAATCAGATTGGCACCAGAGCAAGTGGATGAGCTTCAACTCCTCTCTCCCTCCTCTCCTCCACATCCAATCCCCCAGCCTCATCCCAGTTCTGCAGCAGACTACATATTGTGGCCTCTCCCCACTCTTTGCCACCATTCTCAGGGGACAAAGCAGAACCTGGGGAAATACCACACTTTCCTCCCTCCTGTGGACCTCCTCAGGACGCTCCAAGTCCACCCCGATTCCCAAGTGTCAGCTACCAATACTGGATTCCTACCCATGCCAATTCGAGGGGCCAATCTGAGAATTCCCTGCTAGGCAGCACACAGGTACCATACTCTCTAAAAAAGGGGGAGGGACAGAAACCAAGGAACAATACACCCAACCCAACAAAAACAAGACCAAATATGAGCATGTAGAATTAGAATGTTCCCAACCCCTGATGCCTAGACACCAGTGTAAAAACACGATCAATAACAGCCAGGACAGTATGTCTAGAGAGCCCAGTAATCCTAGCACAGAAGGCCCTGAATCTTCCAACATTGATGAAGTCCATGTAAAAGACATTAAAACAGCCATAATGAAATGATAGAGGTCCTTAAAGAAAAATAAACAAATCCCTTAAAGAGTTCTATGAAATCACAAACAGTGGAAGGAAATTAATAAAACCATTCAAGACCTAACACTAAAGAAAGTCCCCTAGCCTCAAACTAGTCAAAACACTAAATGTATAGAATAAAGAAAAAATATTAAATAAAAACTTCAAGGAAATAAGACCAAGTAGCATATAAATGCGACCTAATAGAATTATACCCAAATTCTCATGGAGACTCTAAAAGCCAGTAGGGGCTGCACAGATGCTATACAGACTCTAAGAGACCACACATGCCAGCCCCACACTACTATACACAGAAAAATTCTCAATAACATTAGATGGACAAAGTAAGACATCTACTATAAAACCAAATTTAAGCAATATCTATCTACAAGTCTAGCCCTACAGAAGGCACTAGAAGGAAAAATCCAGCCTAAAGAGGTCCATCACATCAAAGAAAACACAAGAAATAAATAATCCCAAACCAGCAAATCAAAACAGAGAAAACGCATACGCACCCCCACCACCACAACAAAATAACAAGAATCAACAAACGCTGCTCACTGATATCCCTCAGCGTCGGTGGTCTCAATTTCCACTAACAAGACACAGACTAACAGAATGGATGCAAAAGCAGGATCCACACTTCTGCAACATCCAAGAAACACACCTGAACATCAAGAATAGACATCACCTCAAGTAAAATTAAAACTGGAAAGGACCCAAAAAAGTAAGCCATTTTAATATCTTCAAACCAAAACTAATAAGAAGAGATCAAGGACATTACATATTCAAAGGAAAAATTCACCAAGAGGGCATTGCAGTGTAAAGATTAATGCACCATATACCATGGTACCCGAGTTCGTAAAAGGAACACTACTATAGCCTAAATCACATATTGACCCTCACACATTTTTGTGGGTAACTTCAATACCCCACTCTCACCAATAGACAGGTCACACAGACAAAAAGTAAAGGTAGAAATGCTGGAGCTAACTGGTGTCATAAACAAAACGGACCTACCTGATATTTACAGAATATTTCACCCCAACACCAAAGAATAATACCTTCGTCTCAGCACTTCATGGAACATTCTCCAAATATGACCACCACACTCAGGCACAAAGCAAGTCTCAACAGATAGAAGAAAACCAAAACAACACCATGCATCCTATCGGACCACCTGGATTAAAACTAGGTATCTTTTATTGGTTGTTTGGTTGTTTGTTTGGTTGTTTGGTTTGGTTTGGTTTTTCAAGTCAGGGTTTCTCTGTGTAGCATTCCTGGCTGTCCTGGAACTGACTTTGTAGATCAGGTTGGCCTCAAACTCACTGAGATCTACATGTTCCTGCCTCCCAAAGTACTGGGATTAAAGGCATGCACCACCACTGCCTGGCTTAAATCTGGATAGCAATGACAGAAACAACACAAAGTTTACAGACTCATGGAAACTGAATTCACTAATAAATGAAAAAAAATGGCTCAAGATAGAAATAAGAAAGAAATTAAGACTTTTTGGAACTGAAAGAAAATGAAACGCAACATACCCAAACTATGGGACACAACAAAAGTAGTTAGTTCTAAGAGGCAAGTTTGTAATACCAAATACCTACATTAAAAACCAATTGAAGATGTCTTATTGTAGTAATTTAATAGCATACCTGAAGGTTCAGAACAAAAAGGAGAAATCACACCCAAAATGAATAGATAGCAAGACATAATCAAACTCAAGGATGAAATCAATAAAATAAAACTACAAAAACCAATGAAACAAATAGTTAGGTTTTTGAGAAAATCAATAAGATTGACAAACCTTATCTAAATTAAAAGGTGGAAAGAGAATATCAAAATTAACAAAATTAGAAATAAAAAGAAGGACATAACAACAGACACTGAGAATCATAAGGACATGCTTTAGAAACCTGTAGTCCATCAAACTAGAAAATCTAAAAGAAATGGGTAATTTTCTCTATATCACTTACCAAAGTTAAATCAAAATCAGATAAACAATTTAATTAGACCCATAGCCCCTAGTGAAATAGAAGCAGTCATTAAAAGCCTAGCAATCAAAAAGAAAGCCCAGGGTCTTTATTTTTTTTTTTTTTTGTTTTAACACAAAAATCTACCAAACTTTCAAAGAAAAGTTAATGTCTCAAATTATTCCACAAAATAAAAACATAAGGAAATCGCCCAATTTGTTTTATGAGGACACAGTTACCCCGATCCCTAAACCACACAAAGACACAACAAGAAAGAGGATTCCAGACCAGTTTTCCTTATGAATGTAGGTGCAAAAATTCTCAATAAAAATGCTTGCAAACTGAATCCAAAAACAAATTTAAAAGTAGGCTTCATCCCAGAGATGCAGGATGGTTCAACATATAAAAATCAGTAAATGAGCCAAGTGGTGGTGGCGAATGATTTTAGTCCCAGCACTTGGAAGGCAAAGGCAGGCGCGTCTCAATGAATTTGAGGCCAGCCTGGTCTACAACAGCTAGCTCCAGGACAGACTCCAAAGTTACAGAGAAACCCTGTCTCAAAAACAAAACAAAACAAAACAAAAAATCAGTAAATGTATCTATCAAATAAACAAACTGAAAGACAAAACTACATGATTATCTCATTAGATATAGAAAAGACCTTTGACAAAATCCAACACTCTTCATGAAAAAAGTTCTGGAGAGATTAAGGAGATATACCTCAACCTAAAAAGGGTAGTTTACAGCAAGCCCATATCCAACATCAACTTAAATGAAGAGAAACTCAAAGCAATTCCACTAAACTCAGTAAAAAAGACAAAGTTGTCTACTCCATAACCATTCATTATAGTACTTGAAGTTCTACCTACAGCAACTAACAAGGGGATAAAATTGGAAAGGAAGAAGTGAAAGTATCTTTATTTACAGATGATATAATAGTACACATAACTGGCCTTAATTTTTTTTCTGGGAAACTCCTACAGCTAATAAACACTTTCAGCAAAGTAGCTAGATACGAAATTAACTGACAAAATCAATAGCCTTTGTGTATACAAATGACAAATGGACTGAGAAAGAAATCAGGGAAGCAACACCTTCCCTAATAGCCTCAAATAACATAAAGTTTCTTGGGACAACTAACGAAGCAAGTGAAACACTTGTACGATAAAAATTTTAAGACACTGTCAGGCAGTCATGGCGCACGCCTTTAATCCCAGCACTTGGGAGGCAGAGGCAGGCGGATCTATGTGAGTTTGAGGCCAGCCTGATCTACAGAGTGAATTCCAGGACTGGCTCCATAGCGACTGAGAAACCCTGTCTCGAAAAACCAAACCGAAACAAAACCTTTAAGACACTAAAGAAATAAAATGGTGAATGAATGTATCAGAAGATGGAAAGATCTGCCATGCTCATGGATCAGTAAGAATAACATAGCAAAAATGCCCATCCTGTCAGGAGCAATCCACAGATGCAATGCACTCCCCATCACAATTTCAACACATTTCTTCATGGATCTTGAAAGGACAATTTTCAGCTTCACACGAAAACACTACAAAATACACATACAAAAAAATAGGTTAGTTAAAATAATCCTGGATGGTGAAACTGCTGGATGTGTATCACCATCCCTTATTTAAAACTGCACTACAGAGCTATAGCAATAAAACAGCAAGGAACTGAAATAAACCCAAACGGAATCAAATTGAGGATCCAGACATAAATTCACATACCTACGGATACCTGATCTTTGATAAAGAAACCAGAAATACATGGGGGGAGAGACAGGATCTTCATCAAATAGTGGTGGTTAAACTGGATGATTGTATGTAGAGGATTCCAAATAAATCCATACTTATCACCCTGCGCAAAACTCAACTCCAAATTGATCAAAGAGCTCAGTCAAGTAGAGCATGAGACTCTTACTCTCAGGGATGTAGGTTTTTGCCCCACACTGGGCCACAGGTGTAGGCAAGGGTAAGTGAGTTCATGAGAGCCCAAAATAAAAGAATATCAAATATTTATTGGGGAAAACTCATGAGTAACAATAAGGTGAAGAGCCGGGCAGTGGTGGCGCACGCCTTTAATCCCAGCACTCGGGAGGCAGAGGCAGGCGGATCTCTGTGAGTTCGAGACCAGCCTGGTCTACAGAGCTAGTTCCAGGACAGGCTCCAAAGCCACAGAGAAACCCTGTCTCGAAAAACCAAAAAAAAAAAAAAAAAAAAAAAAAAACCAACAACAACAACAAAAAAACAATAAGGTGAAGAGTCACCACTGTCCTCTGCCCTGGAAGCAATGGAAGCTGCAATCAGATCTCCAACCACCACACAAGAGAGTAAAAGAGACCATTATAAGAGATCATGTTGGAAGGCAGCTATGCTCACCACTATACCACCAACGCCCGCTAAGAGATCATGTTGGGACACAGAAGCCACCCTAATGCTGAGACCCCACACACACACCCAAAAAATTATTTTAGTGGAAATATTCCCACACAGATCTCAACCTAAAAACAGATATCTTGAACCTAACAGAAGAAAAGATAGGGAACAGCCTTGAACTTAATGACACAGGAAAAGACTTTCTGAACAGAACACTATTGACACAGACACTAAGATCAAAAATAATAAATGGGATCTCATGAAACTGAAAAGCTTCTGCATGGCAAAAGATCCCATCATTCAGACAAAGCGGCAGCTTACAGAATGGTAAAATATTTTTTTTTTACCAACTACACATCTAACAGAGGGCTAATATCCAAAATTATATAAAAAACTCAAACAAAATATATAAAGATCTCAAAAGACTTGATATCAAG
The DNA here is from genome assembly GCF_950005125.1 of Chionomys nivalis. Taxonomy (NCBI): domain Eukaryota; kingdom Metazoa; phylum Chordata; class Mammalia; order Rodentia; family Cricetidae; genus Chionomys; species Chionomys nivalis. Next base: position 15,566,847 of record NC_080111.1, on the reverse strand, counting down.
AAAACAAATGACTCAATTAAAAAATGGGGCATAGATCTAAACAGAGAATTCTCAATAGGGGAATCTTAAATGGCTGAGAAACACTTAAATGTTCAACATTCTCCGTCATTAGTGAAATGCAAACCAAGTCTGCTTTGACAGTTCATTTTACACCTGTCAGAATCCCTAGCATCAATAACACAAGTGACAGCTCCTGCTGGCAAGGACGTAGAATACGGGGGACTCTCATCCACTGCTGGTGGGGTGCAGACTCATACAGCCACTATGGAAATGAGTGTGGGGGTTCCTCAGAAAGATGGGAACGGATCTACCTCACGATCCAGCTCTATCACTCTTGCGCATTTACCCAGAGGACACTTCATCCTAAGACACCTGCTCAACCATGTTCATTGCTGCTCTATTAATAACACCCAGAAATTGGAAAACATATTCAAGACAAGAATGGATAATGAAAATGTGGTACATTTACACAAATAAATATTACTCAGCCATTAAAAAGAATTAAATTCACAGTAAATGGATAGAACGAGGGGAAAAATCACCCTGAGTGAGATACCCAGACCCAGAAAGCCAAATGTGACATGTATTAGCTTACATGTGGATATACAGAATCCCAGAGATTAAGCATAGAGTAACAGACTAGGGAGGAGAGAAGCATCTCATCAGGAAAGAGGAAATAGAATAGAAAGGTACAGGCTGGTGAGGGGAGGTGCAAGGAGAGAAACAGAGGGACGAGGGAGTGTACACAGGGAGAAACAGCTAAAACTGAGGCCACTGAAGTAGTGAGCAGTGGCATGGGTATTGATACAGTCGATGCTTCCTGAAATAAATGCATATGTGAAGGCAATCTAACAGAGAAATCAAATACAGGGTGATGAGACTGTGTCTGAGAGCTTTCTCCTTCTGTCTTGCATTCCTCTCTTTAGGTTGGGATTAAAGATGTGCACCACTGGGATTAAAGGCGTGCACCACCAGGTTTCTATGGCAAACTAGTGTGGCTACTGAGATTAAAGGTGTGTGCTACCACTTACTCTCTGATCTTCAGCTAAACTTTCTTTATTAAAATACAAATGAAATATCACTACATGTAAAGCTCAGGAAGCACATTGTAAAGGAGGGGACACATAGATTATAAAAGCCAGAGGATCATGGAGTTTGCTGTGACATTGTATCTCCTAGGAATGTCAGAAGCTACACCCATAAAATCTCATTAACATGACTGCTTAAATATGAGCTGAATAAGAACAAGAGGAATGCTATAGGGGACAAGGGGCCAACCAGCCCTACACAAAGAACTACAGGGAACCCACAAATGCTGGGAGTGGAGAAACAGTTTTAGTCCTACTGAGGGAAGAGTACACCAATTGCTTATCCAATACCAAACGGTGAGCCCTGAAAACATACATACAAATAACATAATACTAAGTTAAAGTATGTGTGTGTTATAGTTTCTTAGGTAGTTAACAGTATGATTCCTTATGATTTTTTCACATATCCATACCATTATTTTGCTCTCCTTTTTCCCTGTGTATTTATCCCCCTTGAACCTTATTATAACCCTGAAAGTATACAGACAAGTAACATACAGATTGAGCAGGTTACATACATATGTGCATGTAACAAAATTAATGAAAAAATCCATCAATTTGAAAGGGAAAAAGGAGGCATATATGAGAAGGTTTGAAGAAAAAAAAAGTAAAAGGAGAAATGAAGTTTAATTGTTGCAAAATATTTGTTTAACTATGTAAAGATGTGTTGCATTTGTTTAATTATATGTAAATATGTGTTGCTGTTTTACTTGATTAGTCTAACAAAAAGCCAAATGGCCAATAGCGAGGAAGAAGTATAGGCAGGACTTGCAGTCACGGAGACTAAGTAGGTGGAGGAATTTAGGCTTAAAAAGGAAGAAAGAAGCCGGGCGGTGGTGGCGCACGCCTTTAATCCCAGCACTCGGGAGGCAGAGGCAGGAGGATCTCTGGGAGTTCGAGGCCAGCCTGGTCTACAAAGGGAGTTCCAGGACAGGCTCCGAAGCTACAGAGAAACCCTGTCTCGAAAAAAAACCAAAAAAAAAAAAGGAAGAAAGAAAAAGATACCAGGGAGAAACCAGTGTCCAGCCATATACACACGGAGAAAGCAGGAAAGCAGGACATACAGAATGAAAGAAAGCTAAAAAGCCCCAAGGAAAAATGTAGATGAATAGAAACAGGTTAAATTAAGTTAAAAGAGCTAGCGGGATGAGCCTAAGCTAAGACTAAGCACTTATAATTAATAATAAGCATTCATAATAAATTATTTGGGAGTTGCTTGGTGGCCCAAGGAAAATTCCAACTATACATAATACAATAAATAAAATAAGGAAGTAGTTGTTTTGAACCTTACTTAATCCTCAGTAGCCTTCAGAAGTAGGCATAGAAAGCAAGCTTGTTAGGTTTTTGTGTGTCTATGACTACCAGCCTGGTAACTGTAGACTTCAACTTTTTAAACTTTGTACAAAAAAAATGTTTCAAGAAGTTTGATAAGGAATGACTTTAGAAGGACTAGTATTGGAAAACTTGTTTTTGTGGTTTTTTTTTTAGCACCTGTAGAACATTAATCCTTTCTCACTTCAGTCTTCTGTAAAAAGAATCCAGGAATAGTTAGTGCATAAGCCATAGCTATTATAATAGCCTTACTAATTGGCCTTATAATGACAAAATATGGGAGATCTTGGCCAAACAGAGACAATACTTCCAATTCAACTTTCTTAGCTAAGGTGATTTTGTATTTCTTCTATAGACCCTTCTCAATCTCACAGAGATCCCCCTGCCTCTGCCTCCTGAGTGCTGGGATTAAAGGAATGCACCACTACTGTCCCACAAATTTTATATTTCTTAAGGCATCTTGAAACTAAGATGAGTGTAAATCCACAGTGGTTGAAAAGAATTTTAAGGAATTTAAGTCATGACAAAACTGCATAGGAAGAGTTTTTGTTTGTCTTTTTTTTAAAAAAAAAAAAAGATCTTTATTGTTTTTATTTTATGTGTGAAGTGTTTTGCCTACATGTATGCCTGTATACCACATGTGTGTCTGATGCCCACCGAGGCCAGAAGAGGGCATCAGACCTCCTGAAATTAGAGCTATAGTTGTGGGTCCTGGGGATTTGACCCAGTTGTTTGGAAGAGCAGGCAGTGCTCTTAACCACTGAGCCATCTCTCCAGCCCCAGGGATATTTTTAAAAAAACAAAACAACAATAACAAACTCTATGGAAAACAACTGGGCACTGCTGCAAAAGGACTTGATTGTCTCAAACACAGATGAGTTAACCCATCTCTCAGTAGGAAACTATGTGCTTTTGAACGATGTTTGTACTCAACATTTCTTTTTCTTAAAAGAATGATGTGAAAAGTTTAAGCCCGGCGATGGTGGCACACGCCTTTAATCCCAGCACTCGGGAGGCAGAGGCAGGCGGATCTCTGTGAGTTCGAGACCAGCCTGGTCTACAGAGCTGGTTCCAGGACAGGCTCCAAAGCCACAGAGAAACCCTGTCTCGAAAAACCAAAAAAAAAAAAAAAAAAAAAAAAAAGTTTTAAAAGTACCATAAAAGGGTAAGAAGTGAAAAAACTTAAAGGCTAGGAAACACCTGGGAATTAATATTCACAACTAAAATATTTTCATTTTGATAGATAAATTCTCAAACACAAGTGTGTTCTGAATTCCTGAGCACATTAAGTATTATATTTGTTTTCTCAAGTACCAGTTCTTTAACTCTTTACTTGTCATAAAAATGCATTTATTTTTAAAAACCAGGAGGTAGGTATGGTGATGCAGGCCTAGAATCCTAGCATCCAGGAAACTAAGGCAAAGTCAAGCACAACTGAGATATCAGGGCCATCCTGGGTTGCATAGCAAGTTCAATGCTAGCCTGGGCTATTTAACAAGACTGTCTCAAAAATAAACAACAGAGCAAAGTCAGCATTTTAAAACTGAACTTACATTCCAAGTTCAAACTCTTAACTTCTGAGATGACAGAAAAAAAATATCTTTTTCTGAAACAAACATAAAACTACTTACAGTTCAGAAGTGGCTGCATCCAAGAAATGTCAGACAAGAGAAAGCTGCTGTTCGGTGGTAGCAGGTACTTCTGACCCATTAAATTAATCATTCTGGAAAAGCTAGAGTTGTTTTCAATGACCTGTGACGATAAATCCAGCTCTATAACAGACATATCATCTTCTGTCAACGAGAGCGTCTGTGTGTCTTCGAAGGAAGGCAAGTGCTTTGCCATCTCACATAATTCTGACAAGTTGCAAGCATCGAGTGGTAAAGGGACCCGGCCACTATTTCCATGCTGGGTTTCAACAACGGGGCAGAGAACACCGCTTTTGAGACCTTCTTGGATTAACTGCGAGGATCCACCCAAAATCAGCTCTCTGATCTGTGGGGAAAAACATTATTTAAAGTACATTAAAATAATGCTGGTTGGGCTGGAGAGATGGCTCAGAGGTTAAGAGCACTGACTGCTCTTCCAGAGGTCCTGAGTTCAATTCCCAGCAACCACATGGTGGCTCACAGCCATCTGTAATGAGATCTGGTGCCCTCTTCTGGCCAGCAAGCATGAGACAGACAGAACTCTGTATATATAATAAATAAATAAATTTAAAAAAATGCTGGTTTAAAATTATTTTCCAGGGCCTGTAAAGATAGCTCACCAATTAAGAGCACTAGCTGTTCTTAAAGAGAATCTGGGTTCAGTTCCCAACTCCCACCCAGTCGCTCACAATCAGCTGTCAATCCAGTTCCAGGAGCTCTATCACCCTCTTCTGGCCTCAGAGGGCACCCAGGCACACACATGACACACAGACATGCATGCAGGCAAAACATCCACACACATAAAGTAAAATTAGAATACAATTAAATTTCCAAATAAGTAAATTTGTACTGTGCTTTGAATATCTTATTTCATTTATTAAAATCTATTCTTATTAAACTCAGAGTTATTTTAGAGTATAATGAGACTATAAGAGTGTTAAGAGACTACTTGTGAACTCTATGGAATTAAACACACCTCATGAGCCCCCTATGACGTAATGTGACAATGTATGTCTACAAAATGCTGAAGCTTCAAGCCAAAACTAACTTTTCCTTGCTTAGGTTGTTTCTCTTAGATACCTGGCTGTGGTGATGAGAAAAAAGTGACCACTGCTTATGCTCACTTAGGCTCTGCACAGACAAACCTCACAACGTACATGTAGGACATGAGGACAAAGGGCATCTGTCAACATAAAGCGCATGTTTTTCCTTGTGGCAGGGACCAGAGTCCTTTGTCCCGGCCCAGACATTCCACATCTTCTGCAGCATCTATGAAACTTCATGGTAGGCTAACTTGTACACTTCCTAAATCTCGGTCTTCACCGTCCTCACAGAGTGTTGGGTAATCACATCTTCAGTCCAGGAGAAATACTGACCTTAGACACTGCTCTAAACCCATCTTTGACAACCCAACAGAAAGGGTAGAACAAGTAACACAAATTCTGCAGACAGTGAAGTTCTCAATGTTACACCTAGGAGCACCATATCTAACAGTTACAGAACATAATCTTCAACCCCACATTATAATCTCAAAGATAATGTATATGCTGGGCAATGAAACAAAGCTCTACAAACTTAAAAGAACCAGAATTTATTTTTCTACCCAAAGGATTTAAGTTAGAAATCAAGAATAAATAGAATAAATAAAAAGAATAAAATCAACCAAATGCAAATGAAATAGTTCTCTTCTAAATAATTCATGCAGGTCAAAGATGAAATCACAAGAGAGATTAGAAAATGTTATTCTCACAATGGAAGTGAAAATATAAAATATCAAGATACCTAGACTCACAACAAGATCCCATTTCATACCCGTTAAGATGGCAATTACAAAACAAAACAGAATGTTTTGATGAAAAAGTAGAAAAACTGGAATGCACTGTTGGTGGAAATATAAAAATTGTGCAGTGGCTAAGAAAACCAGGATGGCAGTTTCTGGGGGAAAAACAATTCAATGTATAATCTAACTACTCCATGACTTCTACAGTAGTGATATGATAATATTTACCAAATGTTCAAACCAAGATAATTAAGGGGAAGGAGAATAAAACAATGCATGTTTTCTCTCATGCAGAATGTAGACTTGATGACCTATGCATTATATCACTATTTAAGCCTGTGTGTACATACGCATCATGAAGGAAGAAGGAGACTACTTGGAGGGAGGAAGGGACTACCAAGAAGGGTTAAAAAGAGGGAGGAAAAAACCCTGTCTCAAAAAAGAAAAAAAAAAGAGGGAGAAAAGTAATGAGGGGGTGGAATATGAGCAAAGTACAATGATATAGATATATTGATATATATACGTATATGTATGTATGAAAATGTCATGATGAACCTCATCATTTTCTAGGCTAACTAAAACAATTCATCGTAATACGAGACATCAAACTATGATCGTGGAGCTGGCCCTCTGGAGCCTCCCTCCACGCAGCAGTCATTATCTAGAGCTGGAGGATACTTATTCTCATGTTGAACCTGTGGGAAGGTTTCTTGCTGTTTTCAGAAGTTTAGAGGGTATTTCCCTCTAGTAATTGTCAGCATTCTTTTAAAAATTCTCCGTGTTATGTATTTCATCTTTACATCATTTCCAATTTTTTGTTTTGTTTTGTTTTGTTTTGTTTTTCGAGACAGGGTTTCTCTGTAGCTTTGGAGCCTGTCCTGGAACTAGCTCTTGTAGACCAGGCTGGTCTCGAACTCACAGAGATCCGCCTGCCTCTGCCTCCCGAGTGCTGGGATTAAAGGCATGAGCCACCACCGCCCGGCTCATTTCCAATATTGAAAATACAAACTGTACAGACTTTTTGAAGGTTCTAATTCATTCTATGCATTTTTGGCAAATTTGACTCTGCAAAAGTACATTATCAAACTGATTTCATACATAAGACAGCCTCATTCTACCCTCCCCATCCTTCCACCCATCACTGGTCCCCTGTCTGTCCTCCAATGATCCAGTTTTCATATCATATATATAGTCAAGTAACAGTCTGCATTCAACTGTTTATTGTTGAACCTAAATTTAACACATGAGAGAAACCAAGCAAGAGTAAAAACACTGCGACATTCTTGAAGAACCTAACCAATAGAACAAGATTAATTCATCAACTACCTAAACTAATAGAAACATATGTAGTGTTATAAAAATTGGCTTAAATTGTTCATTACTGAGAAAAAATAAACCACTTAAATTCAAATTCTGACCAAGACAATTGCTTTATTTCTAAGATATATTTTGTTCACTTTTATTGTACTTGATACTGATTTTCTCATATGATATATATATATATAGTTTGCTTTTGTTTTCTGAGACAGAGTTTCCCTGTGTCACAGTCCTAGCTGTCCTGGAACTAGCTCTTGTCGACCAGTTTGGCCTCGAACTCACACAGATCCATCTGCCTCTGCCTCCAGAGTGCTGGAATTAAAGGTGTGTACCACCACTTCTCAGCCTATCAATAAATATTTTCTACCTACCTTTGTATGATGTTCCATGGCATCCAATTCACCTTGATTGAAAGGCAGACTTCTTTTACGCTTCTAAAGAGAAGGTGACAAGGAAAAAATAATGTTGCAGTCTATCACAAAGCAGACATTTTGTAACCTGTTAGATTTTATTTTTTGTACTACATTTTTTAATATTGTATCTATTTTTTAAAGGTAAGAAGTTCCACTGAGATCAAAATCAGTGCAAAGAGTACAAGTACCCATGGGATATGAAGGAGCTGTGATTCTTCTCAGTTAATATGCATAAGGTAGAATTAATCTCAACTTTTTTTATTTCTGAACATGATCCATCTGCAGGCTATCAAAGACCAGTGGTCAAGAGCACTGGTTGCTCTTACAAAAGACCCAGGTTTGGTTCCCAGCACCCACATGGTGGCTCAAAACCATCTATATCTCCAATTGCAGTGGATCTGATGCCCTCTCCTGGTCTCAGCAGATATACACATGGTGTACATAAATATTTACAGACAAAACACTCGAACACATTAAATCAATAATTTAAAAAAAACTCAAAGGCATGTATGGCTCCTCAGGTCTGCAATACTCTACTCTCACTGAACAGGTCTGTCAGACAGAAAATTAACAGAGAAATAAGGGAACTGACAGATGTTATGACCCAAGTGGACTTAGATATCTATAGAACATTCTACCTAAACACAAAAGAATATACCTTCATCTCAGCACCTCATGGAACCTTCTCTAAAACCAACCACAAATTCAGTCATAAATCTCAACAGACACACACACACAAAAATAAAATGGAGTAAATCCCTGTATCTTATCAGATTACCAGGGCTTAAACAAAATCAGAAACAAAAAGAAGGACATAACAACAGAAACTGAGGAAATTCAGAGAATCATCATGTTATACTTCAAAAACCTATACTCCACAAAATTGGAAAATTTAAAGGAAATGGACAGTTTTCTGGATAAATACCACATACCAAAACTAAATCAAGAACAGACAAACAATTTAAATAGACCTACAACCCCTAAGGAAATAGAAGCAGTCATTAAAAGTCTTCCAACCAAAAATAGCACAGGACTAGATGGCTTCAGCACAGAATTCTGCCAGAATTTCAAAGAAGAGCTAATATCAATACTCCTCAAATTGTTCCAGAAAATAGGAACAGAAGGGATTTAGCCAAACTACTTTTTTGAGGCTACAGTTACCCTGATACCCAAACTATACAAAGACTCAACAGAGAAAGAGAACTACAGACCAATCTCCCTCATGAACATCGATGCAAAAATACTCACTACTGGCAAACTGAATCCAAAAACACATCAAAAAAAAAAAAATCCACCATGACCAAGTAGGCTTCATCCCAGAGATGCACGGTTGGTTCACCATACAGAAATCTATGACCCACCAAATAAACAAACTGAAAAAAAATAACACATGATCATCTCATTAGATGCTGAAATGCAATAGGGTAGAGGGTTCCTGAACTAACTTTTCCCTGTAATCAGATTGGTGCCTACCCTAACAGTCATCACAGAGCCTTCATCCAGTAACTGATGAAACCAGGTGCAGACATCCACAACCAAGCACTAGGCTACGGGGAACCCAGTCGAAGAGAGGGAGGAGAGAATATATGAGCATGGGAGGTCAAGATCACAAAGGAAAAGTCTACAGACAGCCGAACCAAGCTTGTAGGAACTCATGAACTCTACACCAACAGTTATAGAGCCTCCATGGGACCAAATTTGGCAGGAAATATAGGCGGAAGGGAAATCCAGACAGGAAGTAGTGGCGGGTCAGTGAGAACAGGAGAATTCTGGGAAGGAGGAAGCCCATTCCTCTGCAGTCTTACCCAGACACAGAAGAAGAAAGATTTGACCTGTCCTGCTGAAAAAGGTACTGAGCCATGTGGCTAACATATACTAGAATAATGGGCTAATATAAGTTATAAGAGTTAATAAGAAGCCTGAGCTAATGGGCCAATCAGTTTATAACTAATGTAGACCTCTGCGTGATTTTCTTTGGGACTTAACGAATGTGGGAACCAGCAGGACAGAAACTCAGACAACAGCAATGGTAGAAGTGCCTATAATCACAGCGGTCACAGTGAGTTGGAGGGCAGCCCACAGGACCCTGACTCAACAATAAATAAATAATAAATAGACATATATATATATATATATATATATATATATATTGCTTTTGGGTATGCTAACACCTTCTCGCATTAGTCTTTATACTTAGAAAATGCGAAGATATTTGAAATACTGGAACTAAAATTTTGTTTCATGTAAAAAAAAATAAAGCTTAACACTTCCTACCTTCCCAATAGAAATGGAGACGTTTTGCTTAGCACCAGTCACTAAATCCTCATTCTGGCCACTTTGCTGGCATTCTTTGTGAACAGCTGGAGTTATGTAAGGTTTGTTGACATTAAATAGCTCAGGTCGGAAAGCATAGTTTTGGGTGATGATTTCATTGGCTGGCACAGCAGTAGAGTCTGGAGCAGAGTATGTAGTAGGAGCTCCAGAAGGAGATGTGGCATCCATCTGAAGAGAATCCAGGTCGACAGAAGAAGTGGGCTTGTTTCTACTGCAGGAAGGCTCTTGATGGTGCTGAATTTGATAGTTGACCTTGTTAATGAATGAAAGATGATCCAGTAGCCACCCAGGTGGCAAACGGTGCAGCACAGACATTCTCCTAAAAAAACCAGAATGGATTAGGTCTGGGAGCGAAGTTCAGTGTGGGACTGCTGGGTTTGATAGCCAGTGCTATAACAACAAAAACAAAGAAAAACTTTTAAAATCAGGTTCCTTTCTTTCGTTGCCTTCCATGGTCCTGTTTTGGTCCTTGGATTGAGGGACTAGTTCATCATCCAAGTATTCAAGACATTAAATCCTTAAAAGATGAGTGTCCCATCGAGCCAAAGAATGGTAATTACATCTAAAAGACTGCTCCAGCTAAACAAAGGGCAATATGAACAGTACATCCAAAGGGCACACCTAACTAGTTTGCTAAGACAGAACTTCACAACTAAGTCTAAAGCAAACTAACTAGCTTGTTAGGTCAGAACTTCAGGAGTAAAGGTGGATAACTACAATCTGTTTGAGCCACACTCCAGTGACTAGGTTCATCAAAACTACTTTATCTTCATTTAAAATGTTTTACATTTCTGGATATAACTTTTTTTATTATAATGTAGTGGAAATTTTTTTTTTTTTTTTTTTTTTTTTGGTTTTTCGAGACAGGGTTTCTCTGTGGTTTTGGAGTCTGTCCTGGAACTAGCTCTTGTAGACCAGGCTGGTCTCGAACTCACAGAGATCTGCCTGCCTCTGCCTCCCGAGTGCTGGGATTAAAGGCGTGTGCCACCACCGCCCGGCTTGTAGTGGAAACTTTAAGAGGGCACTGAAGAAGAAATAAGTGAATGGCACAGCTGATAATAATAAAGTTTATAATCAAATTTCTTATGAAATTGACCGTGAACTAGTTTTTGCTTGTCAGTTTTTAAAGACGGGGTCTTACATGGCATGTAGAACGGGCTGGCCTTATTTTCAAGAGACGCACAGGGATCTGCCCATCTCTGCCTCTGTCGTGAACCACTCCAGGTTAAGTTACTTGATTTCACTGAGCTTCAAAAGTTATCTTTGGCCGGGCGGTGGTGGCGCACGCCTTTAATCCCAGCACTCAGGAGGCAGAGGCAGATCTCTGTGAGTTCGAGACCAGCCTGGTCTACAAGAGGTAGTTCCAAGACAGGAACCAAAAGCTATGGAGAAACCCTGTCTTGAAAAATCCAAAAAAAAAAAAAAACCAAAAAACAAAAACAAAAAACAAAAAAAGTTATCTTTGTGTTTGGCTGGGTTATTTTGAGATAGTGTCCTACTATGTTGCTCTGGCTGTCCCGGAACTCACTATATAAACCAGGCTGACCTGGAAAACAGAGATTCCCCCTGCCTCTGCCTCCCGAGTGCGGGAATTAAAGGTGTTCGCTACAATGCCCAACCAGTCTTTTTTATGTCCTACTGTCATTAGTTTGGAGAATTAAATGAGATAATCCGCATGAACTGCTGCTGATAATGTCTGAAACATAACACCTGGTAACACATCTGTTGACACTCGTGATGCGGTGATACCTGTGATTTTGGTTTCCGAGTCCACCGTGACTTGAGCTGAGGAGACACAGTGATGGCTAGGAAAGATTGAAACTCAAAAGGGCTGCTAGGGACAAAACTACAATTCTAGCTAGAGGCACAACAGCTCCGAGATTCAGAAATCTAAGCTTTCGCCCAAGGACTTCCCACCACTGTCTGGGAAATGGCAATGCCTGCTTGTAGTTCCTCTCTGGGAGAGAATCCACAGCACTTGGAGCACCCTGCAGCTACTTATGATACCCACTCTTCCTCATCTACCAGAGTGTCAGTAGAGTTCCATCACATTCAACAGCATCTTCTACCGTCAGAACAGGACACGCTACCTCCCAGACTCTCGCATTGGAAACAGCACTCATCTAAACCAAGTCCTGACAGACATCCTTACAGAGTCAAAGAAAACCCTCGCTTCCCTAGTCCATGGACGCAGCCATGTTGCTGTACGGAATGAGACTCCTGGAGAGATTGAGCCACTCCGTGCCGACGAAGCTTTCGTCCTAGGTTCCAGTTTTGAGGATAGGGCCAGACTCCTTCCCGGACGAAGACGCCGGCTACTAAAAGCCAGGGATCCTGGTGCGCCACCGAGCGACCAACACACACGCACTTCCGGCCAATGGGACTGGCGTGGAGGAAACGCGTAAGCGTACTCGCCGCAGGCGTTCTGACGTCACGCGGGCGGAGATTTTAAAATCCAAACGGCTCTAAGTTGGCGTTGGCGCCTGTTTTCGTACGCAGTTGTGCTGTTTACTGCAAGTTGGGCGCTGGGTCTTGCCAAGAACCACATATCTCGTCAAGAAGAAGGGAGAAAGGTAACTGCTGACATGGGGTTAACTCTGTTCGTGCTAAAAGGCTCTGCGGCGTCAGAGACCTGGGGTGGCGTCTGCCTGGCTCTGCGTTCAGGGATCAGTAAGTTTGTGCGAGCAGCGCCTGTAGAGGGAAAAGAGGATGCTGATTGCTGACCGAGGTGTGGGGCGGGTGGGGGCGTGCAGCGCCTGTAGATGGAAAAGGGGGTGCCGATTGCTAACCGAGGTGTGGGGCGGGTCGGGGGGTGCAGCGCCTGTAGAGGGAAAAGAGGATGCTGATTGCTGACCGAGGTGTGGTGCGGGGGTTGGGAGGGTGACTGGCGGGGAGGAGCAGGTCGGAACGCTGCGTTCGGGTGGTAATGCAGCAGCTGAAAAGCCGTGTAAGGAGAAAAAGTCTGGGAAACTGAAGTCTTGAGAATAAAATTTAAGTGGAATGTAAGCAAGCCGAACAAGGAGGGATGTGGCTCAGTGCACAGTCTATAGTGCTAAAGGGCCAGCTCAAACAAACAATAAAGTGGGTGTTAGTATTTGGGTATCTGCATTGGCCTGCCCTTAGAGCCCTGACAGGATAGATCCTCGCCTGTAGCCACCAAGAACACTTCTGTGACATTTGCTATGTTTCCTTGTAAAAGGTGGGCCTAACCCCCGCCCCCCCAGTCTCCACCTCCGTGTCTCTCCCGCCACTCTTGTCCCCAGGGACTAGTCTCTGCCTCCTCTGCCCCTTCTCTCTCGTCTTCCAATAAACCTCCTATGCATGGCGTGACTTCTTTTCGCTGTTGTTGTTATTATTATTATTATTATTATTATTATTATTATTACAACAACAACAACAGTGAGTTCTGTCTCACCCTCGAAGGAAGCCAGGGCAGGACCTAAAAAGGCTGAGTGGCTAGCGTCTAGCCCTGTAGAGGTGAAGATAGGGTTCGACATAGGCATGCTTATGATATTAAAATGTTTTGAGAAAGGAAGCAGGCTCTACATTATGTTGTGGACCGGATTGCTTATCTTTACTGAAAGGGAGATTAGAACGAGAAAGACAATAGTGGATATTAACTGAGAAACACGGGGTTAAACATAAAGCAAGAAACGTAGACATTAGGAAAACAGAATGATTCCTGTTTTTGAAGCCAAAGGAAACATTTTGAGGAGAGTTAAGGAGCCTGAGATTTCTTGTCAAGCAGCCTGTGAGTTACCATTGAAATAGACATAAGAGATAGCAGGGATAACGTATAGAAATTTGGCAATCAGCCAGGCGGTGGTGGCGCACGCCTTTAATCCCAGCACTTGGGAGCCAGAGGAAGGCGAATCTCTGTGAGTTCGAGGCCAGCCTGGTCTACAAGAGTTAGTTCCAGGACAGGAACCAAAAGCTACGGAGAAACCCTGTCTCGAAAATCCAAAAAAAGGAAAAAAAAAAAAAAAGGAAAAAAGATTGCCGCCTTGTGATGCGGGAATCATATATGTTTGTTCGTTTTTGCATTGCCTTATTTGAGTGTATGGAATACTTGAAGTTGCATAGGTGTTATCTGTAGAGAGGACTTGAGTATGCATGAAAAACAAATACAGCAAACAGGGAAAATACTATCGTAAAGGAACAGACTTAGTTACTCTTCTACTTCAGAATAAAAGTGATAATTGTTGCTTAATGAACCACTTGCATCTGGAACATTTTTCTGATATTGAAATCATGAATTAGGTTCTAAGCATGAAGCGCAGTTCTGTTTCCACCGGTGGTGCTGGCCGCCTCTCCATACAGGAATTGAGATCCCAGGACCTCGATAAACCAGGCATATATACCCCTCAAACGTAAGTGACTCCAAATATGGTTCTCAGCTGCATACTTACTGTCTAGGGTGAGGCAGATGTAAGAAATGGTTAGTACAAAAGTCTTAGTGATGTCTTAATCTTGTCTCTTCCAGCAGTGTCTGATTGGGGTCATTGAAATCTATAAAAGTGGACGTGAGGCTAGGTGGTTTGGTTCGTCTCATTGTTTACTAGCCTTGCTATAAAAGGATTGTTGACACCCTTCCAATACTCCTTGTTTTCCTCTTTTACTTTATAATTAACGGTTTAAGCAGGCAGTGTGGTATAACTTAATTTACTAAGATGTTTCCAACTACTAATGGTAGTAATGAAATCCAAGCAATATTATTTGTTGTGATGGGAAGCTATAAAATTATTTCAAGTTTGGAGGGACTAGGGTGTACAAATGAACTTTCTCTTATATCTGAATGTGGTTGCACACACCTGTAATCCTGGTATTAAAAAGACTCCAGGAAGAAGACTGAATGTGAGTTCAAGGCCACTGTGGGCCTTAAAGTAGTTCCCCAGCCTACAGGGCAAGACATAGTTCACAAAGCGACCAACCAAAGAAATTGTTATCATAAACATTAGTTTTTCATTCAGTGTGTTGCTCTTCCAGTTATCAGAAGGCTATTTCTAACCTACTGTGTACCCATATTAGCATAATGTCTACATGTAAGCTACTTAATCAGCCATTCTGAAGAAAGGAATTCAAACATAGTTGTCAACCTATAATCATTTTTTATATTTTCCTTAAAATTCTTATCCATATATAAACAAATTTTAAAATTAAAAAGACATGAATTAAAACTTTCAACATTTTAAAATTTTACTGTCTTTTTGCTTCTTCCAATGAAAACAACTACCAAACACTTCTGTGATCTTGAAAATTTGTTATTGGTAGGGGAAAGAGGTTAACATGTTTCCAAAACTACTTGAACTGGTGTTTTTGTATTTGCTTTAAAGAATTTTTTTTCTGTTTTCCTTTGAAGCAAAGGGAGAGCAACCTTTGGAAAGCCAAGCACAAGCAAACCTGCATCTGAAAGAAAAGTCTCGATATTTAGTAAAAGGTAACAAAGTTTTTTATTTTATTTAATGAATAGATTCTTAGAACCACACATTGATTCCCTAGAGTCAGAAAAAAAAATTATATTGTAAAGTTGCTTTCAAGACAAAAGTTAGGACCCAGTTTTCCTGTTTGTAGTTAAGGTTCTAGGTGATATGATGTTTGTATAATTCTGCTTTGTGTGATGCTAGAGAATTAGATTCAGATCACAGTTCCATCATCCTAAGCTGATGCTCAAGTCTAAGAACAAACAGCATCTTAGTTTTGTTGTAGTGATACCTAGATATGCCTTGGAGAACATTTTCTAGACTAGATCAGCAGTTGTCTGGATTGGAGGTGGGGAAGTTTGATACAGATTGACAGGAAGCAGTCTGTTATTTGTATGACCTGGGGTATGACCTCACCTTTTTGTATATAAATCCCTTGTGTATAAGAATGGAGATAGGTTGAGTGGTGGTGCACGCCTTTAATTATGCAAAGGCAGTCTAATCTCTGGGTTTGAGACCAGCCTGGTCTACAGACAAGTTCCAGGACAACCAGAGCTACACAGAAAAACCTGTCTTTCCCCCCCCCCCCAAAAAAAAAAGAAAGAAAGAAAGAAAGAAAGAAAGAAAGAAAGAAAGAAAGAAAGAAAGAAAGAAAGAAAGAAAGAAAGAAAAAGAGTTGAGATACTAGAAGATGGCTCACTGGTTTAGAGTCATTCCATTTCTACCAGAGGACCCAAATTCAGTTCCCAGTAACCACATTGGACAGGTCACAACCCCCTGTGACTCCAGCTCCAGGAGAGTCGATGCCCCTATTGTGACCTCCATAGGCACTCACATGCATGTGTGGTTATGCATACACCGACACAATATACATAAATAAAAAGAGATCTTTTCACTCTTGTTTTAGTGGAGATATTGGCAGACTCTACGAGTAGTTCTGAATATTTATTGAGTGTTCATATAGGTCAACTGTTAAGTTCTTCATGCATATTAACTCTTGATACTCAGAGACAATTTTCCCTTAAGGAATAATGGCAAACAAGGGAGTATAAGCAAGGGGGCAGTTATAGGGGCGTAAATAGAGAGGAAAATGTTTGGGTTGTTGAACAGGCTTGTAGACTACTTGGTACAGAAGATCTATTAACCTGAAACACACCTTTAAGGATAATGTTTGTGTTGATAATCTCATGCACATGGATATTTGGTTTGGTATTTGTGGTGCTGAGGATTGAGCAAAGAGCACTTCACAAGCCGAACAAAATACTCACAGAGATGTCCCTCCGTCTCAGAGTATGTTTTATTACCCCCGCATTTTGTGCCTAAAAACTGCTGCAACCTCGTGGTATGCTCTCCCTCTGCTTTAAGTAATACATTGTGTTTAGTTATTTATAACTTAAAGGCTAATGTTTGATGCTGTTGTTACTATTTGTGTGTGTGTGTGTGTGATGGATAGCCTTGAAATAATGCAGACTTGAACACAGAAAGAAATGTTTTTGATTGCCTTCTTAAAATATTCTTCTAGGACCAGTGGGCATTCATCCAGGAATAGTCAACTTGGTATATTTTCCAGTTCTGAAAAAATCAAGGATCCAAGACCACTTAATGATAAAGCATTCATTCAGCAATGTATTCGACAGCTCTATGAGGTATTCTATAATTTAAGTTGTCTGAATTGCATGTTTTTGTCACCAACATTGGGTGTCTCATAAAAATGATTATAGTTTCTTACAGAAAATGGTTATGTATATAGTGTGTCCATGAAGTCTCTCCAAGCCCCGTCAACCAAAGATTTCCTAAAGATCTTTGCCTTTCTGTATGGCTTCTTATGCCCATCATATGAAATTCCTGACACAAAATTTGAAGAAGAGGTTCCAAGAATTTTTAAAGACCTTGGGTATGTAATATTTTTTTTAATTAATTTTTTTTTTTATTAAAAATTTCCACCTCCTCCCCGCCTCCCTTTTCCCTCCCCCCACTCCCCACTTTCCTCCCCATCTCTCTAGACCTGGATGGAGGGGGGTATGTAATATTTTTATTAGTCTAAAATCTTATCAGAACACAGAAGAAACACACATTATAAGTTTGTGAATACTTTGAATTAGTAGGTTCAGTTTTAGGATGAGCACTGTGAACAGTATGTGCAGGATGAACTGAAGAGAAAGGAAAATCGATAGATTGTAGCATAGTCAACTTTTTTGTTCGTGTAACAAAACACCAATGCTTGGTAATTGGTAAATGTAGGAGTTATTGAGCTAAAGAGATGGCTCAGTGGTTAAGAGTACTGGCTGCTCTTCCAGAGGACTCAGGTTAGGTTCTCAGCACCCACATGGTGCCTCACAGTCATATACAGTGATTTCTCTTTTGACCTCCACAGCCACCAGGCACACACATGTTATGCTTATCTGTAGGCAAAACAACCATATACATAAATTTTAAATATATGATACATATATATTTATGTGATATATATACATTGTAGACTACTTGGTACAGAAGGTCTATGGGCTTAAACACACGATATATTTATACATACACACACACACATGCATGCATGCACGCACACACGTGTGACTGGCTTAACTCATGGTTATAAAGGATGGAAAGCCCAAAAGCATGGCATCATCATGTACTCAGCCTCTAATAAGGAAGGGCTTTCTTGTTGGGTCATGACTTGCCAGAAGGTACCATATGGCAAGGAGGAGCATGTGTGTCAGAAAAGGATTACCTTCATAACAAGGCCATGCCTTCAAACTCCCATTTGTATTGGAATAGATTCATTCATAGGGCTCTCACCTGCCAAAGTCTCATGTCTTTGTGTCAGTAGTATCTGACTCTGGGGACTAAGTTCCCAACATGAATTCTGCAGAATAAACATTCAAACCGTAGCAGTCCATTATAACAGAAGTTTAGGTGACAGAGCATAAATATTCAAACCGTAGCAGTCCATTATAACAGAAGTTTAGGTGACAGAGCATAAATATTCAAACCGTAGCAGTCCATTATAACAGAAGTTTAGGTGATAGAACATAAAGTTCAAACCATGAGGAATATAAAGTACAGCCTGGTATGATGGTAGGCCTTTAATCCCAGAATTCCAAAGATCGAGGCAAATAGATCCTCTAAATTCAAGGCTACCCTGGTCTACATGATGAATACCAGGCTAGCCAAAGCTACTCAGTCCCGGTCTCAAGAAAACATAAAGTGTAGCCTGGTTACCACAGATTGTAGTGGCAAAACCACAGCAGTAAGGTCTGATGAAAACAATGAGATTGTCTTATTTGATTTCCTGATACTTGCATAAAACTAACGGAGGGGGCTCACAATTATCTGTAATGAGATCTGGCACTCTCTCCCGCTGTGTGGGCATACATGCCAGAAGCACATTGTATGCAGAATAAATAAATAAATCTTAAAAAAAAAAAAACTAACGGAGGGAAGAGTTTATTACATTAATTATCAAGGAATGTAAGGGCAGAGACTCAAGCAAGAACAGAGGTAGGAACTAAGAAGCCAAGCTGTTTACTAACTAGTTCTCCATAGCTTGCTCAGCTTGCTTTCTCCTAGTATCCAGTACTACCTACTCGGTGGCACTGCCCACAGTGGACTAGCCCTCTCCTGTCAGTCTTGAGTTAAGGAAGTGCTCCGTAGATATGCCCATGGGCCAGCCTAATGGTGACAATTTCTTTATTTAGGTTCTGTCTTTCCAGATGACTCTAGTTTGTGTCTGGCTGACAAAGCTAACCAGCAGAGAGATGAAGTTTAAAAGCATTATAAATAAAGGCAAGCACAGATCAGATGTGGTGCTGCACGCCTGTGATTTCAACACTTGGGGAAACTGAGGAAGGAAAGCTGTTTGGAGACAGGGATGGAAGTAGATTTAGTGACAGATAATCACTGATGTGTAGTAGAAGTACATTGAATGTAGGAAAATGAAAAGCTTCTTTTTAGGAGAATCCTCCTATACTCAGCTGTTAAACATCATGCAAAGTAATCTGTGGGATGTGAATAAATACACAAAATACACAAAAATCATTGAATAAGATCTTCAGAGTAGACCCAAATATCTTCACAGCAGGTGTATGTGCAGCTTTAAAATACACCTTTACTGTAGCCTTTATGCTTGCTAACACGGTTGCTCCTTATCTTCCTGTTTCTCATAGGTATCCCTTTGCACTGTCCAAGAGCTCCCTGTATGCAGTGGGAGCCCCTCATACCTGGCCTCACATCGTGGCAGCCTTGGTATGGCTGATAGACTGCATCAAGGTATTGGATTGATAGTTTGAATCTTACCTTTAAATGTTTAATTTTTGTTTTTCCTCACAATGAATTTCTATTCTCCCGCAATCTGTTTTGCAACTTATCTCAAACCCTGCTTCTGCTTTCAAAGCACGTTTGATTTGAAGTTCTTCAAACTGCTAGTGTAAGAACTGTGAGCAGGGAGTTCTGTTTGACAGATTGTTTTCCTGGGGTGTTACTGTTTAGAAAAAATATGAGCCCATCATTTTTCTTCGCGAAATTTATTTTTTTCCTTTTTTAAAAATGAAATCAGTAGTTCGAGACCAACCTGGTCTACAAGAGCTAGTTCCAGGACAGGCTTCAAAACCACAGAGAAACCCTGTCTCAAAAAACCAAAAAAAAAAAAGCCCGTTCTTTGTCGTCGGGCGATGGTGGCGCACGCCTTTAATCCCAGCACTCGGGAGGCAGAGGCAGGCAGATCTCTGTGAGTTCGAGGCCAGCCTGGTCTACAGAGCTAGTTCCAGGACAGGCTCCAAAGTCACAGAGAAACCCTGTCTCGAAAAATCAAAAAAAAAAAAAAAAAAGAAATCAGTATTAATCACAAAAAATGGGGAGATATAGAATGACTATTCTCCCAACTTACAGATAACTTTTAAGTCATTTTCTTTGGATATTGTTTTATTTGGTTTTGTGGTATTAGGTGTTGAACCGTGGGTGGCTCTACCATTGAGGTGCACTTCAGCCCTGGATATCAGTTTCAAAGTCCTGTTTACTCTAAAAATGTGTACATTCATGTTTCACATGCTGATGTTTAGTCATTGATGAATGGCATGATGGTCCCATAAGATTATCACAGATATGAACTAATTTCTGTCACTTAGTGATGGAGCCATTGCAAAATTGCTCATCTCTGGTGATGCTGATATAAACCTGTGCTGCAGCCATATAAAAGTATAGCACATGAGTTAATGTTGCCTAACATGTTTACCCTACTTATTTTTAAACAGATAATTTTTACTGTAAAACAGTGCCATGTTAATCTGTAGCAGCTTCATGTGTCACGTTTCCTGATTAGATCAAGGGGCCACGTGGAATGACTTTCTTACACCGCCTAGGTTTTTGTAAGTGTGCTGAAGTGTTCACAAAACAAAATCACCTGGTCATTCCTCAGAATATGTCACAAATTAAGCAATGCATGACTGTATATTTTTTAAGCTTTTTCTACATACTAACAAATTTTCCTCCAAGAAACTTATAGCAATTAAAAATGCTCAGCCTCCAGATGTGATGGCATAGCCCTTTAGTCCTAGCTCTTGGGACAGAGGCAGATCTCTGAGTTCAGGGACAGCCTGGTCTATGCAGAGAAAGCCTGTCTCTACACCGCTATGTGTGAGCATTGCGTGCCTATGGAGAGGCATTACTGTTTCAAACTCTACCTATGTGGAAACTTTAAAGCTGTTTTCTCAGTTTTATATCTCGCTATGTGCTTTTGCTATTAATTTGAAACTTTTTTCCTTTGGTTGGTTGGTTGGTTTTTCTGAGAGTGACTCTTACCATGTTGCCTAGTCTGTACTCTGGGGTCAAATAATCTTCCCACTGCAATCTGGTAAATAGCTGGAACTTCAGGTATGTGCCACTGCATCCAGCTTTAATCCAGCATTTAATTTGAACCTTTTCATATGAAATCCCTGCTGTCTCAAACTGAGCCAATGATTTGGGAAGGGGTATTGTTGGGTTTGGTTTGCTTCTGTTGTCAGGTTACTTTGCCTTTGAGAAAGGAATGGCTGGGATATTGTGACTGGTTGTTTTGGTTCAGCATTTTGGAACAGAAACTGTATTTCACTGGTAGTCTTAAGTGGGACCACCAGTCCTTGGCATTATATCCAGGTTTGGTTTTTGTTGTTGTTTTGTTTTGTTTTTCCTTTGGACTTGACTTCGCGTTCCCTAGGTTTATGTTCCCCCTTGTTAGTGTTTGAGCCTCTTTTATTCTGTGTAAGCACTCTTCAGCTGAACCGCACTTCCCACTCTTCATGATGCCTTTGAAGGCTTTAACTTGTTATTTCTGTGTGTGTGAGCTATGTGCAGACATGCTTATGCCATGAAACACATGTGAAAGTCATAGCATAATTTTTTGGAGTTGGTTAGTGAGCCTGGTCTGTTGTTCATGTTTGTAATAACTGACAACACGACAAATATAATATTGCTAATTTAGAAATGTATCAATAAATAAAAATATATAAATAAATGAATAATAAATTATAAATAAATGTATGTATACACATTTATTTATTTATTTATTTATTTATTTATTTATTTTAAAGTTGAACTTAAAAGTTTCACACAAGAGTAATTTCCTGGGCTGGTGAGATGTCACAGAGGTTAAGAACATTGACTGCTTTTTTAGAGGTCCTGAGTTCAGTTCCCAGGAATCACATGGTTGCTCACAATGATCTATAATGAGATCTGATGCCCTCTTCTGACATGCAGACAGAACACTGTATACGTAGCAAATAAATCTTTATTGAAAAAAAGAGTAATGGCCTGTCATTTCCTTTTTTCCTTTTGCATCATTATTATTATTACTGTGTATTTGCGTGTGCATGTACACATGTATGCATACTACAACATATATGTGGAATCAAGTCCAGGCTGCCGAGACTCTATATCATGCTTTTACCTCCTTCTCACTAGCCCTTTTTCCTTTTTTCTTATCAATTTACAAAAACTTGTCTCCACTTCCTAGCACTGGAACTGCAAATGCTCATCTCCACATTCAGCTTTTTTATTTTATTTATTTATTTATTTATTTATTTATTTATTTATTTATTTATTTTGCTTTTTCGAGACAGGGTTTCTCTGTGGTTTTGGAGCCTGTCCTGGAACTAGCTCTTGTAGACCAGGATGGCCTCGAACTCAACAGAGATCCGCCTGCCTCTGCTTCCTAAGTGCTGGGATTAAAGGCTGCGCCACCACCGCCCGACTCCCACATTCAGCTTTTACATGGTTACCTTAGCAGGAATTCAAATAAAAACCTGGAGTCAGCTATCAGGGTAAACTGAGCAGTCCGGGAAGCAGAGTGCCCAGGCACTAGAGAGACCTTTAACCTCTACCGATGCTTAGACCGAAGGGGCAATCCTCTCCTCGGGCTCCTCTCCTCAGGCTCTCTCCTCAGATGAAGGGACGGTCCTCAGAATGCTCTAGCTCGTCTCCTCCCCTCTTATATTCCTCTCTCCATCCAGCCCTATCCGTCCTGTCTCCACCTCTCTAGTGCTGGGATTAAAGGTGTGGGATCACCTTTGCGGGAGCTCTGTTTCTCTTTTAGACATTCGGTCTCATGTAACCCAGGGTGGTCTTGAACTAACAGATCCCTGTGTCTCTGTCTCCTGAGTCCTGGGATTAAAGGTGTGTGCCACCACTCCATGGCTTTTAGTGGTTTACTCTGCGCTCTGATCTTAGGGCAAGCTTTCTTTGTTAAAACATAAAATATCACTGCAGTTATTGGGCCTCCAAACTCAAGTCCTCATGCTTGTATAGTAAGCATTTTATCCACGGAACATTTTCCCAGCCTATCGATATTATTTAAAATTCTGTGTTTTGTTTTACACCCCCACTGGTTTCAAATTGCACTCATAAACATTAGGGAAAAATTCCCATCTTGACAATATTTAACATTATCATCTGGGGAAGTATTAATTTTTTCATTTATTCATCTCTGTTTCTTCAGTCAGATATAGCTTTCTTAATATCAAGTACCATATTTTTAAGTTCCATTTGTTTTGATGTTTTCTGAACTATATTTCTAAGTTATTAATGCTGAGACTTGTAGTGATATTTCAAGACTTTCTTGTCTCACTACTCTTAATAAACTATCTTACCCCATTCTAAATTATTTTCTATTACTACTACTGTTTACAAAGAAAGGGTTTTTTGTTATTTAGTCATGATATATTCAGATCAAAGGTAGTGTTTTTCCTACAGAAGTGGATCTGCTATTATCTCAGAAATGGCTTTTGAAGCCAGGCTTAGTGATTCCGGCCTGTAATCTCATCCAATTAGGAAGCTAAGGCAGAAGAATCACAGGCATCTGTCCTTACAAGTTCTTCTACAAAGAGAGGTTTAGGCCAGCCTGCGCAACTTAGATCCTGTCTCAAGATAAAAAGGAAAAGAGAACTTGAGAATAGCTCAGTGATAGGTTGCTGGTCTAGCATACATAAGACTGTTAATTCAGCCCCCCTCAATGAAGTTACTGCTGGCTGGTGATGGAACGGAGTGATAGGAAGCTTGTCTAAGCAAGTACAAGATCCTGACATAATCGTTGTAGGAACTATTGAAAATATTCCTTAAAATATTATTTTTACTTATTTATGTGTGTGAATCTCTGTGCGAGGACAGAAGAGAGCATTGGGTCCACTAGAAACAATGTCACAGGCATTTGTGAGCTATGCGACATGGGTGCTGGAAACAAACTTAAGTCCTCAAGAAAAGCAACAAGTACTCTTAATTTGAGCCTTCTCTCCAGTTCTGAAAATATTATCATTCTCTTCGCCTCCATATATAATATATTGATTGATGGCCTCTGTTTGTCCATTATTTGTTGTTTTGCTCTGATCCCAAATTGCTTCCTAATATTTTATAAGTGGCTTGACAGTTTCTCTCATTCTTCACTGTGCCTTTTTACCCAGAGCTTGTCACACAGTCTGTCTGCATAGCAGCAGTTTGACCATGGCCCCATCTCTTTTAGACACCTAATAACAAGGTTGCATGAGCTCCAAAATAATTTTTGGTTGGGCCTGGCTTGGATCTCCTGTGCCCTGAACAATGCTCAGAAATAGTATTTTGTTAGAGAATACCACCTTCACCTGGTGGGAGCTCCATTCTATAGCTTTAGATGAAGACCCTGTCTCTACACAATGTCAGCAAAGGGCTTGAGAGATGACATGGTTAAAAGAACTTCCTACCCTTCCAGAGAACCAGAGTCCCAGCACCCATACCAGGTAGCTCTTAATTACCTATAACTCCAGCAACAGGGAGGCCAGTGCCCTCTTCTGACCTCGCAGAACACTATATAAATAAACAAATCTTTAAAAAAGAATGAATTTTACAAACTATCAAACCACTAATCTAATGTGTTGTTTGTTTACTAATTAGATTTATCGTGCCATGAAAGAAAGCCCACCTTTATTTGATGATGGGCAGTATTGGGGAGAAGAAACTGAAGATGGGATTATACATAATAAGGTACTATATATTACTATAAACAATATATAAAGAGGATGCTTTTATATTCTTCACTAAAAGTATTTGTTTATAGAACTTGTCTTTTGCTTTCTAGGAAATTTCTGAGGTTGATTTTTTTTTTTTAACCAGATTTAATTCATTAATTTTTTTCTGTGTAAAATCCCTCATGTGGTAGCCACAGCTAGAGCCTACGTCCTTGAGCAAAGACACTGTTGCGAGTTTTCACAGATGGTAAATGAATTCCCGATAAAAAGACTTGGTGAATATAGTCTCTTTCCAGAGGTTAGAGGTCAGGTAACTATAGGTCATGGACATGGCCTCAAAGGTGGCCTTGGCAAGGTTGCCCAAATTCTTACTACATATTCCTGACTGCCCTAGAACTTTCTATGTAGACCAGGCTGCTCCTGAACTCAAAGAGGTGTCCCTACTTGTCCCAAATGCTGGGATTGACAACATGGAAAGCCATTCCCAAGCAAAATGCATATAAAATAGATCAATCTAAAGGAAAATATTTTTAGTAAAATAAAATTGTTCTGGGGCTAGAGAGATGGCTCAGAGGTTAAGAGCATTGACTGCTCTTCCAAAGGTCCTGAGTTCAATTCCAAGCAACTACATGGTGGCTCATAACCGTCTGTAATGAGATCTGGTGCGCTCTTCTGGCATGGAATTGTACAGGCAGAAAATTTCACCTGAAGTTTCTGACTTTCATAATTAGTCCCTGACTGTCTAATTGGAATTAGACAATCATAATCTATTTCAATTTTTCATAAGATGGAAATCCTTCTTTTTTTCTGCCAGTCTTATAGATGTATAGTAGTGACTCAGCTTTTGTTTTGGCTTGTTTGTTTGAGTCTTTGTTTAAAAGTATACCATTATTTTATGTGTGTGGATGATTTGTCTGCATGTAAATCTGTGTACCATATGTGTGCAGTGCCCATGGAGGCCAAAAGAGAGTGTCAGATCCTCTGGACTAGCATTATAAAGAGTTGTGAGCCACCATGTGGGTACCGAGAACCAAAACCAGCTCCTCTACATTAGCAACAATTACTCTCAACCACTGAGCTATCTCTGTAGCCTCAGCTTCATCATCATCATTATTGTTATGTTTTGTTTGTTTTTCTTATGTTTAGACATATTTTGCCTGCATATATGTGTGAACCACATATGTGCCTATTGCCCCAGGAAGTCAGAAAGGGCATCAAATCCTCTGGGACTGGTGCTGTGAATAGTTGTGTGCCGCCATGTTGGTGATGGGAACAAACCAGGTCACGTACAGGAGGACCACTGAGCCTCGCCAGCCCCAGCATTCTTCTTAAAGAAGACAACTTTGTGCATTTTGTGTCGAATTATATTTTTTAGTAAGCTTCCTGGGTTAACTTCAAAATATCTAACCAAATAGTGTATTTTCATCCCTATTCATGTTTAGAAGTAATAGATTGTGTACATCTTTATAACACAGTTGATGGCAGGTTTTCAATCTCTTATTCTAAGGAATTTATATAACTGCCTACCCCATTTTTATTCAAATTTAAATTTCCAATTTGGAAAAAATGAAACAAACTAAATAGAGAATGATGTTTTTGTTTTTAAAATCTACTCATCACAATCAGTTGTTTCTGGACTACACCATCAAATGCTATGAGAGTTTCATGAGTGGTGCTGACACCTTTGAAGAGATGAATGCAGAGCTGCAGTCGAAGCTGAGTAAGTGCCCTCCCTGCTGTGCTGCCACTTAACTCTGGGTGCTTGCTTGTTTTGTCGTGCCTGATGTTTTCATTAGCTACTTTATGACGTGGGTACCTATGAATTGTTCTTTGATGGTTCTTTAATGGGGACAAGTATTATTTAAGCAAAAAAAAAAAAAAGTCAGCCCTGAGTCATACCCCTTTCTGGCTATGTGAATTCAAGACATGTTTGACCTCTTTGAAACTTAGTGAACTAGAAAGCAATGTAATAAAATACCAAAGGAGCCTTTAATCCAAGCACTTAGGAGGCAGAGTTCGAGGCCAGCCTGGTCTACAAAGTAAGTTCCAGGAGAGTCAAGGCTTCACAGAGAAACCCTGTTTCAGGAAAAAGGAAGGAAGAAAGAAGAAAGGGAAAAGTTAGAGGAAGTTAACAGGCCATTATATTTCCATATAAATTATTTTTCTCAGTGTTACCTAATGATGGGGGAATATCACTTTGACGCCTATAGCACAAAAGGTCAGAGGGGAAAACCAACATTCCCCAGGATGCACTAGGGATGCAAGAGTAGAGGACAGTCCAGCTGTTGTAACTATCCTCCATCTGTCCAGGGAGCACACAGACATGAAAATGTCAAGTGTAGCAGGTGGAAAGGTGGAGACTTGAGATCCCTAAAGCTTTTCAGCCAGCCAAACTGACCAAACGAAGGAAAGATCTTATTTGAGATATTAGATGAAAACAGCTGAGTAAGGCTCACAATGTAACCCTTAATTCTGTATGCACACATGCATACTCATGACCACATAAACATGCATAACACACACAAGGGAAAATTCATTGTGATCTAATATGGAAAACATTTAGTGAATTATTTAATGTTTTTATATTCAATTAAACATATAAATTAATCTACTCAAAATATTTTTTACATACCTACTGTGTGCCAGGAACCAAAAGTGCAGTAATGAAGAACAGAAAATCTTGACCTTATTTTTTTAGAAAGAAAGTATGATAATCACATGAGGAACCATAAGGCAAATAACAACAGGTGCTATGAGAGAAAGCTTAAGCAGGTTGAGGGCCATAGGCTATTCCATGGAGTAAAAATAGACTTGCTATTTTAGAAGGTAGTATCTACTGCATTGGGGCAAGGGAGGAAATAAGGTACTGAAAACCTGAAAGATGCTGTAGGTTGATTCTGATGAAGTGTTTGGGCTTTTTTTTCCAGAGGATTTATATAAGGTAGATGCGTCCAAGCTGGAGTCATTAGCAGCAGAAAACAAAGCACTCAATGAACAGATTGCAAGATTGGAGCAAGAAAGAGAAAAAGAACCGGTTAGTAACCGTATTTTTGAACTCACTTGACAGCTCTTTAGACTCTTGAGCCTGTTTGAGAAGACCCTCTTAAGGAAGGTGTTTTTAAATGGGTTAACAAATAAGCTTCTTATATGTAAGATAGTGCAGACTTTCAGTGAAGCCATGGGTGGTATCCGCAGTGCTTTGTTTTCCCTTGTGGTCTATCAGTCGTGGACTAATGGTGCTCGGAATATGATGAAAGACTCCTGCCTGTTTACATAAGGCCCAAACTACCCTTTGGACAGGGTCCCTGGGGTATTTACTTGCAAGGAGCATTGTTCTCAAGAGGTCCTGAGTTTAGGTAGTGAAAACACAGTGGTATACTGTATACTTATAGAGTATACTGTAACATGCATGTTTTTATAAAAGCAAGATGATAATGTGGGTGTTTATTTGAATATGTGAGGGTATTTTGCCTACATGCATATCTGTGTACCACATGCTCACAGTGCCCGTGGAGAACAGAAGAAGATGTCAAATCTGAACTCAAGATACAGAGAGTTGTTAAATTAAATCCAGGTCCTGTGAAAGCAGGCAGCGCTCGTAACCCTGAGCCAGCTCTCCAACCCTGATAGCAGAATCTTAACTTTATCTTAGTTTTTTTAGTGGAGCACCTAGATTGTTCTTAAAAGTAATCAGATATTAAGTATTTGTGCTTCTACATTATCTTTGGTTTTTTTCCCTATCCTAAACTGAAATCTTTCATTAAATTATTACAGTAGTAATACCAAAGTTCTATTTTAGTGTTTGACTTCCTCTAAGAGAAGTGTAAATAGTACTGCCTCTTTTAGAATACAGAATGCTTCTTGGTAAAAATAACTAATATGTTTTTTTCTTCAAGAATCGTCTAGTTTCGTTGAAGAAATTGAAAATGTCCTTGCAAACAGATGTTCAAAAGTATAAAGCATACATCAGCAGTTTGGAGTCACATTCGTCCATCTTAGACCAAAAACTGAGTGGTCTTGATGAAGAAATTTGTAGACTAGGTAAGCAGAGCTAAGGGATCATTTAGATTGGCCTGTGGGCCTCTGTAAACAGCTATGTGATCTTTTCCTTCTGGTAACTTTTTGTAGTAGTTATGAAGTTTTCAGTATTAGTTCTTTCAACCAGGCATAGGAGCACACACCTTTAATCCTAGCATGTGGGAAGCAGAGGCGGGTGGAACTCTGTTGAGTTTGCAGCCAACCTGGTCTACAAAATGAGTTCCAGGACAGCCAGAGCTGTATTGTGAGACCCTGTCTCAATAAAACCAAAATAATAATTGTCTGCGTTTTTGTCCTGCCTGGTTTCTGTCCTCCCACAAGGTCCCACAGCCATTTATCCTCAAAGAAATCACTCAGAGTTCTATATTAATGATAAACTGATTGGCCCATTAGCTCAGGCTTCTTATTAACTCTTTTTTTTTTTTTTTTTTTTTTTTGAGACAGGGTTTCTCCGTAGTTTTTGGTTCCTGTCCTGGAACTAGTTCTTATAGACCAGGCTGGCCTCGAACTCACAGAGATCCACCTGCCTCTGCCTCCCGAGTGCTGGGATTAAAGGCGTGCACCAACACCGCCCGGCCTTATTAACTCTTATAAGTTATATTAACCCATTATTCTTATCTGTGTTAGCCACATGGCTCGGTACCTTTTTCAGTGGGGTAATCACATCTTCCTTCTTCTGTGGTTGGGATAGGCCTGGGGAGAAATCTGCTTCTTCCTTCCCAGAATTATTCTGCTCTCCTTGACCCACCTCTACTTCCTGCCTGGCTACTGGCCAATCAGCATTTATTTAAAACATATTAACAGAATATAGACTATTGTCATGCACCAAATAATATTTTTTTTTCTCTCATAGCTCCAAATGTAATCTAAAAGCCAATGAATATGTGCTTGCCAAAGGACTCGTGAAGAATCTTTTGTTCCAGCATCTATGGCTGAAAGCATACCTGGACTTATGTCCACATCACTCTAATCTCTACCTCCATCTTCTTACTGTCTTTTCTCTGCATCCTCATTTTTCTTCCTTTTTTAAGACTATATTTGTATCCCATGCTGGTTTTGAATTGAAGATCCTCTGACCCCAGCCTCCAGGGGACTGTAATCATACATAGCCCAAGCTTGCCTCAAACTCAAAATCTTGCCTCCAAAAATTAGAATGATAAATTGCCACTACACCCTTCTCCCTTCTGTCCTTTTTCTTTGTCTTTTCTTTTTTCTTTTTTTCTCTTTTTTCGTTTGGTTTGTTGATTTGTTTTTTTTCTTTCTAGATAGGGTTTCCCTGTGTAGTCCTGGCTGTCCTGAAATTCTCTTTGTAGACCAGGCTGGCCTTGAACTCACAGAGATCCGCCTCCCGAGTGCTGGGACTAAAGATGTGTGCCATCACTGCCCAGCTTTTTTTCTTAAGTTTTATGTGTAATGTTATGTTTATGTGTACCACATGTGTAACTGATACCCTAAGGTCAGAAGAGGGTGTCAGATCTGCTGGAACTGGAGTCACAGATGGTTGAAAGCCACCCATGTAGGCTCTGGAAACTAAACCTGGGCCCTCTGGAAGAGCACTATGTGCTGCAACTGCTGAACATCTCTCTGGTCCCTATGTCTTCCTCTTCCTATCTCCATGAACTCCATTTGCCTCTATCTTACAGTGACACCTATGGTGATATTTAAGGCCCTTTCCAGCCCACTGTAGTTAAGTTTTGGAAAATACTATGACACATAGTACTTGCTAATGTCTGTGACGCCAGAAACAGAGCAGAGAAGTTGACTGAAGTCACAGAGCCATTAAACTACAGTTTAAAAATAAATATGAGAGCTGCAGTTTTCCTAGAATTCAGCAATTTCTTCCTTCAGGATTTCCCAATTTATGTCTATCATATGTACATTGTGAAGATGATCTTTGGAGTTATGGATTTAACTCTTAGTCTATGTAGTTCTGATCATCCACAAAACCAAGGCTTATAATTGTCACATAGTATACACTAAAATCAAGTTTATACAAAACACTCCAACTGTGCATATTGTGTTTGCTCTAAATGAACTCTTACTGTTGTCTTGGCCCCTGATCAACGTCCTTTGCTATTCCATATCACAGACTATTCTCTTAGTCCCAATGTAATTAAACCAATAC
The DNA here is from genome assembly GCF_950005125.1 of Chionomys nivalis. Lineage (NCBI taxonomy): Eukaryota > Metazoa > Chordata > Mammalia > Rodentia > Cricetidae > Chionomys > Chionomys nivalis. Next base: position 15,535,893 of record NC_080111.1, on the reverse strand, counting down.
TAATATTATTCTTTTCTTTACACATAATCAAAAGAATTAGCACATATGTTCTTTTTGTGAGTGTATAGGACGTGGCATGCATATGTCTATGTGTGGGTTTATGTACATGTGTGGTATGTGCATACATGTGGACCCTGCAGATCAACACCGAGGTCTTCCTTGATCACTCTGCACCTTACTTTGAAACATGGCATCTCTCTAAATGCTCACCTGTTCAGCTAGGCTGGCTGCCACTGACCTCTAGGGATCTATGTCTGTCTACCTTCCACCCATAACATGAGGGTCCCAGAAGCGTGCCCCATGACCAACTTCTATGTGGGTGCTGGATCTAAACTCAGGCCCTCCTTCTCACACCACAGACTCTTTACCAACCACACCACTTCAGCACCTCTTTATTCTTAGGAGAATATTACATCCAAAAGTTGCCAGCTGAGTAGATGAGAGAGTAATATCATCTGTCGTTTGTTTTAATTCTCTGACTAGGTTAACTTCCTTGATTACTTAAAGCCATTCGTGACTACAAATGAGTAGGACACACTTAGATTATGTAGATCTATCATGCTTTTGTGCAGAGACATAATAGAGGCATAAAGTCACTTAAGCCAGCTAGAGGTAGAGTTCACCAACTATTGTGTAAGAACCACATTTCTGAATAGTTCAAATTTGTAAAAGTATTAGAAGCATTTAAAATGAACAGTAACAAAGTTGAACTATGCCTGTTTACAAGTTTTAAATGTAACTTTGGATGAAGCCACATTTTTGTCATATCCTTCTTTCTGAAACTATAGTAAGCCAAATATGGAAGATTTTTTTTTAAATATGGAAGATTTTTTTTTTTAATATGGAAGATTTTAACCTAAAGCTCTAGTTGTACAGCTTATGTCATTAATGAAGTAGGATCACTTACCCAAAAGAAAGGATATATATGTATAAAGTCGACTTTTAAACAATCTTAAGTGGAGACATCAGTTTCTCTGTAGAATCTTTTTTTTTTAAAAAAAATTTTTGAAAGCTTTTGTTTCTTCTCTTGCAGAATTAGAATGTGAAGCAATGAGACAGGAGAACGCTCGGCTACAGAATATTGTTGATAACCAAAAGTACTCAGTTACAGACATCGAGAGAATAAATCATGAAAAAAATGAATTGCAGCAGACCATTAATAAATTAACCAAAGACCTAGAGACTGAACAACAACAAATGTGGAATGAGGAATTAAAGTATGCCAGAGGCAAAGAGGCGGTAAGTCATGCCGTATTCTGAGGGACCACTCATCACCGAAGACCTTAATATAGGCCTGTGTAACCAAGGGGAATTCAGTAAGTAGAGGGATAAATTTACTAACACTGACATTTAGAACAGCTAAAACACTCATATCCTTATGCCAGCTCATCAATACCTCTAATATTTATCAGTCAAATTTAAGATAAACTCGGTTTTCTGAGGATGAACTAAGATCTCAGCAAATAAATAAATGTATGTATGTGATTCTAACATAGAGTGAGCAAGCAGTTCACTGTAAGTAGTTATCTGTCTTCCCTTCTCTCCTAACCCGGGTAGGTAAGCTCCATCCCTGGGTATAAAGGAAATAGGTATGCATCTGTATACACATTTATAAGAGCTAGCGTCATGAGGAGTCTACCTAATGATAGAACACAAGCTTAGCATGCTCAGGGTATCAAGTTCAATACATGATACTTTTTTTTTTTTTTTTTTTTTTTGGTTTTTCGAGACAGGGTTTCTCTGTGATTTTGGTTCCTGTCCTGGAACTAGCTCTTGTAGACCAGGCTGGTCTCGAACTCACAGAGATCTGCCTGCCTCTGCCTCCCAAGTGCTGGGATTAAAGGCGTGCGCCACCACCACCCGGCTCAATACATAATACTAATGAAAAGGATGTGGCACCCAGTCTTTGAGCCTAGAATTTGGTCAAACTTGATTTAGCTTTAGCCTGTAATTTCTTATTAACAGCATGCATAGTCCGCATCATCTATCCTTTTTATAGCCTCCACGTGTTTCTTTAGAAAATGAAGTGTAGGCGGCAGAGAGAGGCTGATCTCTGTGAGTTTAAGGCCAGCCTAGTCTACAGAGAGAGTTCCAGGACAGTCTCCAAAGCTACAGAGAAACCCTGTCTTGGAAAAAAAAAAAAAAGAAGAAGAAGAAGAAAGAAAAAATGAAGTGTAATTAGACCACATCAGTTAATCTGAAGAGAGTTACTTCAGGGTACCTTATCTCTCAGAGGCTGTGTAAGAAAGGAAAGGTTACAAATCTCTAAAGTAAACATTGGGTTTATGAAACTAAAGGGAATAGCATTTTTTTGGTTGAACGTACTGAAAGAAGAAAATAACCTAGGAGGTAGGTAAGCAGTGACCTAGGGGAGGGGTCCGACTCCGGCTCTGAGAGAAGAACTTAGTGGGCTGGGTACCCGAGAGCTAAGAGTATCAAATGTCTGTCTAGGTTAGAAAAACTCACCTAAACAATGCATCTGTAACCTTTTTTTCTGTACTAAATTTTGCCCTACTTGTCAAGTGTGGTAGTATAGCAGAACTCTTGTGAAATACAACTATAAGTATATAGTTATATTAAAATAAATATAAAATCTAGAACTCTTGTGAAATATAACTATAAGTATATAGTTATATTAAAATAAATATAAAATCTAGAACTCTTGTGAAATACAACTATAAGTATATAGTTATATTAAAATAAATATAAAATCTAGAACTCTTGTGAAATATAACTATAAGTATATAGTTATATTAAAATAAATATAAAATCTAGAACTCTTGTGAAATATAACTATAAGTATATAGTTATATTAAAATAAATATAAAATCTAGAACTCTTGTGAAATATAATGCTTGCAACTGCATCTAGATCATCAGAAGTGTTGGTTGTGGGAACTGATAATGGGAGAAAGAACTAGAGACATAAGCAGTGAACTCCTGGATGCTCTTTCATTAGACTGAAAAGGAGGAGCAGGAAGCAGTAGAATAGACCACTGATTGGGCCTAGAGAGTAACAGAAGAGAAGAGAAAGTACCAGGCTGTGTTCTAGGGCCAGGTGAGATACACACACACAGAGAGAGAGAGATATCTGATTCTATAGAGCTTACATTCAGCTAGTAAAAATGAACAGATATGTCACATTATAAAGTAAATTAAGAGTGGGAAAACTGGGGACTCCATTAGGGGGAAAGAACACCGTCCTGGTAGCAGATGTAGCCTCGAAGGACAGAGAAATGTGAACTACTAAAAAATTTTTTCAATATAGTTAAGATAATACTTTGAAGTGTAAATTATCTATTTCTTTTATTTGGGGTAATTAAAATGTGTTAATATATATACTGTCAAATGTAAGTTTTAGGTTCCCCCTCACACACTGGGTTTTTTGTTTTTTTTTGTTTTGTTTTGCTTTGTTTTGTGTGTGTGTGTGTGTTTCTGTATGTAACCCTGGTTGTCCTGGAACTCTCTGTAGAGCAGTCTAACCTCAAACTCACAGAGATCTGCCTCCCTGTGCCTCCCAAGTGTTGGGATTAAAGGCGTGCCCAGCTCTAAACTTTGGTCTTATTTCATATTTATATCCAGGTTTAAGAATATAAGTTTAAGTTGATAACAAAACATGGATTTACTCTAGTTTATATGGAGCATGAACACTGGTATACTGCTCACCAATTACAGCCTTAGAATTATTGTCAAAACTTTTCATTTATATATTTTAATATTACTATCCATTAATTATCAAACTACTAAAAACTGGCATAACCGCTTGTGTAGAGTTACAGAAATGACCATTGATGAAAAAAAAAAAAAGAAATGACCATTGAAAATTACACAGTCTAGGACTGCTTTATTTTTAACATTTCTTTTTGTGTTCTCTTCCAGATTGAAGCACAATTAGCAGACTACCACAAATTGGCTAGAAAATTAAAGCTTATTCCCAAAGGTGCTGAGAATTCCAAAGGTTATGACTTCGAAATTAAGTTTAATCCTGAAGCTGGTGCCAAATGCCTTGTCAAATACAGGGCTCAAGTTTATGTAAGTCTGTGTCTGACCTCACCTTACCATAGTGCCGTAGGACTAGACTAAGAAGTAGCACTTTCTTCTGAGTGGTAGATGTCTTATTTCACACCTGACTTTTGACTTTAAAAGCCTTTTCTTCTCTGTCTCCTTTACTTCGTCCAACTATCCATTAAAATGTTGGTTACAAGTAAAATCTATCAGCAATCTGAAGTAAGCTTTGTTGTCTAGCTACCTTCAGCCCCTCTCGGGAGATCATCATTAGCAAATACCATTTACTGATGGTAAAACTTACAAGGTTAGTTACCAGATCAGTTCTTCCAGCCAGACTGGAGCATGGTAGCCATTCAGAAAAATCTTGAAAGATGAAATGTCTGTGGTACGCCTGTGGGAATAGTTGTAGTCCAAACACATACAGAAAGGTATGAAGTATAATGAATTATTTTTCAAGGCAGAAAAAGGAAAAAAGTCAGTAATCAACAACAACAAAAAACTGTTCCTAATTTTGAAACGACCAAGGAATTAATTTTGAGAAAACATTTATTACAATTTTAGATTTATTCACAAGTGTCACAGATTTATTGCCAATACTAAAATACCACCTTTAAAATACTTACCTTTGGAATTCAAATATGTTGAGTCTGATGCTATAGGTTTTTCCCTTGAGAATTGTTCATCCAGACTATGTCCATCCCCCTGAACCTGCTTTATCTAATCAAAAGCTAAGCATGCCGGGCGGTGGTGGCGCACGCCTTTAATCCCAGCACTCGGGAGGCAGAGGCAGGCGGATCTCTGTGAGTTCGAGGCCAGCCTGGTCTAGAAGAGCTAGTTCCAGGACACGGACCAAATGCCACGGAGAAACCCTGTCTCGAAAAAATTAAAAAAAAAAAAAAAAAAAAAAGCTAAGCAGATCAGGTCTGCTTAGTACTGGGATGGGAGAACTGATCACCTACCATGTGTCTACTGTGTACAGACTGTGTTCCAGCCCAGCTGTATGCTGGAGATGAAATAGCCAAGGAGAACCGTATCTTCTCAGAGATAGCGGTATACTGATGAAAAGACATTGCTTTAATATAAGCAATATAGCCAGCTACATTCACACATACACACCAACTTTTCAGTAGCGTTTAGACAAGATCTTACTGTGAATCCTGGCCTGCAACTCCCCATGTAGCCTGACTGGGTCTCAACTCAAGACAGTGCTGCTGTCTCAGCCTCCTAAGTGCTGGGACTGCAGATGTGTGCCACAGCAACTCCACTTCCACATCTTCTTCAGGATGTCACTGTGTACTTCTTGTTGGCCTGGAACTGCCTGCTAGACCAGACTGACCTCAGTCTCCTCCAGGTGCTGGGATTAAAGGGGTACAACACTACACTCAGTTTAGATTTACTGTCAATTAAGAAAGTACACACAGTAAATCATTGCTTACTGGTTTTGCAAGCCATTAGTTGTCAAACTACACATATTGACTTCTTTTGCTTTTTGTTTTTCAAGACAGAGTTTCTCTGTGTAGTCCTGGCTGTCCTTGAACTCACTCTGTAGATCAGGCTGGCCTTGAACTCACAGAGACCCACCTGCCTCTGCCTCTCAAGGGCTGAGATTGAAGGCATGTGCCACTACCACCCGGCTGGTACATTGATTTCTGTCAGTAGCCAGGTAGCTAGCTGATTTTGCACATCACTACTTTGAATGGTTTCATATTGCTGCAGCAAGAAAATAATTACCTGATTTAAATAATCTTGTAAAAAGGTATTTAGGCACAAAGAATATGTTCAGAAAATTTACTTTTACTCTAGAAATATTTTATACAGTAATGAGCAATGGACGTAGAAGTAGGATGCTGGAGAGAAAGCGCAGTGGTTAAGAACATGCATTGCCTGTAGAGACATCCCAATTTCGAAGTCCAGTGCCTACCGCAACTAATTCACACCTGATTTTACTCCAGGAGAATCCTGTGTCTCTGGCCTTTATGGGCATCTGCATTCATCCTGCACATGTATCCACAAAATTAATATAAATAAGTCCATAAAGGAGAAAGCAAAAATAGTTAGGAATGATGGAGAGCATCTATCATCCTAGCCACTTGGAAGAGAATTGTAAAAAGGCATTGAGTCTTCCAAAAAACAGGCCTGGGGTGGTTTTGTGTTTCATCGTGTTGTGCTGTTTGGGGTTTGGCAAGGATTTTCATTTGTTTTGCTCTTAATTAGACTGTGGAAAGACGTGTGGGAGAGTACACGCAGCGACACATGTGGAGGTCAGTTCTCTCCTCCACCTTAGGTGGTCTGAGGATCAAACTCGGGTCTCCAGGCTTGGTCAGCAAGCTCTTTACCCACTGAGCCGTCTTTCACATCCTGTTTTTTGTTTTGTTGAAACTGTAACTCGTAGTCCAGAGTGGCCTCAGATTGCTGTGGTTACAGGCGTGTGCAACCACACCCATTACCAGGAGTTGGTTTATGTACAGTGGTAGAGCCCGTGTTTGTTGTAGAATGTCTGGGTTTGATGGACAGCATAAGAAAGGAACTGATCAAAATTAGAAGTCAATAATAGTTTTAAAAGACTTACTCAGGAGCCAGGTGTAATGACACAAGGCTGTAATCCCAGCACTCAGGAGGCAGGGGAACGTGGATCTCTAACTTTGAGGCCAGCCTGATCTACATAGTGAGTTCTGGGACAGCCAGGGCTACATAGAGAATCCCTGTCTCCTGAAAACAGAAACAGAAAAGACTTAATACATAATGACGTATGGCATTTTCTTTTTGGAGTAATGAAATATGTCTAAAATACAAATGGCATTTAGATAACAATGTAAGTATACCATATCCACTGAATTGTATACTGTTTGTATATACTAGTTGTACAGAAAGTTTAGTTTCAGTTACATTTAACATAACTATTTCTATTTAATCATTTTAAAGTGGGTATTACCTCGGTTTTCTCAGTACAATGAGAAACAATGCAGTACGGTGTTGAAGTAAAATCAGCAGGTTAGAAGACAAATAGAAGTACAGCTAGAATCTTAAGCAAGGAATAAAGAGAAAGGGGGTCTGGAGAGATGGCTCATAGTTAAGACTGTGTCCTGCTCTTGGAGGGGGCCAGGTTCCGTTCCCAGCACCCACATCAGTCACCTCACAGCCTCCTGTAGCTCCAGCTCCAAGGAGACACAACTCTGGCCTCTGCAAGGACCTGCACTCACGCGTACATACATACAAACAAATAGAAAGACGTGGACTGTCAGGCACTGTGATGGATACCCATAATCCTAGCACTTGGAAGAAGGTTGAGACCAGCTGTTTTTTTCTTTCCTAAACCTTGGCTTCAAAAAAATGTGATGTTTTCTCACCAATGGTATATTATATTTAAAATGTCCTGGCTTTATTTTTTTTCCTCTGAAATTGTCTTAGATCATAATATAATCATAGCTCGTGGGAATTTTTAATATATCTTGACTCCCATATTTCATATATTTTCTAGGTACCTCTCAAAGAGCTCTTGAATGAAAGTGAGGAAGAAATTAGCAAAGCTTTAAATAAAAAGATTGCGCTGGAGGACACTTTAGAGCAAGTAAGTGGTGCACGTGATGCAGCCTAGCGTCGAGTGTGACTTGTGATTGCTGAGCAACGTGGTGTAAATTCTGGTTTGTCTGAGACAGGGTTTCTCTGTGTAGCTCTGACTGTAGGTGGAACTCACTCCATAGATCTCACTGAGATCTGCCTGCCTCTGGCTCCTGAGTGCTGGGATTTGCTGGGATTAAAGGTGTGAGCCACTACCACCCAGTTTTATTCTTTTGTTTAAAGCAATCTGTAAGTAAAACCCATGGCTTTACATAAATAGCTATTCAAGTAATCCACAAAGTTGTTTTCACTGTTAACAAATTCTATGGCATCTGACTTTATGGGCTACAAACATGGCCCAGTGGTAAAGTACTTTCTTAGCATCTGGCTGCAGCCCTGGGTTCAATTCCCAGTACCACCAAAAAAAAAAAAAAAAAAAAAACTACTTTTTACTAGGAAGACCTTTTCCCCCCTCAATAAAATAGAGGTCAGGAGTGTGCCTTGTACCTGCAATTCCAGCACTTTGTTATCAGAGGCTGGGAAGATTGCAAGTTCCAGGCCAGGCAGGGTCACATAGTAAGACCCTACCTAAAATACATAACAGCCAGGAAATCTTAAAATCAAAAATGGTCTATGTTTAGTAATAGTGCAAGTCAGTTTGAGTCATGAAAAATTTAAACAAAAATCAGTCTTTAAGAAAAAGTTGATGAGGGGCTGAAGAGATGGCTCAGCGGCTAGGAACACTGCTTACTCTTCCAGAGGTGCTGAGTTCAGTTCCCAGCAACCACATGGTGGCTCACAACCATCTATAGTGGGATCCCATGCCCTCGTCTGAGGTAAAGTTGTACGTGCAGATGGAGTACTCATATACATAAAAATAAGTCTTTTTTTTTAAATGAGAAAGGAAACTTCTTCCCTGTTCGCTCTCTTTTTTATTAAAGACTTATTTATTATGTATACAGGGTTCTTCCTGCATATATGCATTCAGGCCAGAAGATCTCATTACTGATCCTTGTGAGCCACCATATGGTTGCTGGGAATTGAACTCAGGACCTCTGGAAGAGCAGTCAGTGCTCTTAACCTCTGAACCATTTCTCCAGCCCACGTAAAAATAAGTCTTTAAAGAGAAAAAGGAAGTAAGGAAGAAAAGAAGGAAGAAGAAAAAGGTGGTAGTGGTAGCAGCACACACCTTTAATCCCAGCACTCAGTAGCCAGAGCAGGAGGAGCTCTGTGAGTTAGAGGACAGCCAAGGCTACACAGAGAAACCCTGTCTCAAAAAACCAAAAGAGTTAATCTAAACATTTGTGCAGTAGGACATACATATAATCCCAGATTTGGAAAGCAGGAAAACCCAGTGTTCTGGGCTACATAAACCCATGACTCAAAAAAAAGAAGAAAAAAGAAAAAGAAAAACTATATGTATGTGGGACTGGAAGGTTTTTTCAGTGATTAAGAGCACTGGTTGCTCTTGCAGAGGACCTGAATTCAATTCCTGGCACTCACACAGAAACTCAAAACCATCTGTAATTCCGGTTCTTCTGATTCTAGGAGCACATGACACACATGCTGACATCCAGGGAAGGCGTTTATATGCATAAACATATATATATATATATATATATATATATATATATATATATGTACATAATAATTGATGATAGGCTGAAGAGGTAGCTCAGCAGTTAAGAGCACTTGTTCTTCCAAAGGGGCTGTGTTCATTCCCAGCACCTGCTTGGTCGATCACAACCCTCAGTTACTCCAGTCCCGCAGATCTGATGCCCTCTTCTGGCCTCCATGAACATGATGTACACTTGCTTACAAAACACGTAGACACATAATTTATTTTAAAAATAATTGAGCTAGACGTGGTGGTGCATACCAGTAATTCCAGCACTCTGGAAGCTGAGAAGAGAATCTTGAGTTCAAGGTTAGCCTGCGTTACATAACAAGTCCAAGGTTATCCTGGTATGTATAGCAAAAACCTTTCTAAATTTTAGAAGATATTAAGATGGATTACCACATAAACAATAAGATATCAAAATGGAAAAGTCAAAATAACCAGAAAAAAATAAAATTGATTAACTCTCAAAAAAAGATTTCATTAACAAATTATTTTACTGATGAATGCTTTCAAATATTAAAGGTCAGATGATTTTTAGACATGAAAATTGTCATAGAATATAAACATATAATTATCAAGAGGCTACGATAGGCCTGTACAACAATTTATAGGCATCACAATAAAATTAAACCAATCACCAACAGACATAAAATGCAGTAATTGCCATTGAAATGTATTTGGCAAATAGGCATTTATTATTTAAGACAAGGTCTTGCTCAGTATAGTTAAGACAAGGTCTTGCTCAGTATATGTGAGTCTCTAGCCACAATCTTCGGGCCTTCCTTAGTCCTCTAACTGCTGGAATTAGATGCATGCATGGCAACAACTGGCTCAGCAAATAAATGCTTTACTCATGACATATGCCTGGTACTGTAATAGATGTCTGAACTAATATAGCACAACACCTGCCCCATGGACTCCATTTCAAGTGGGACGGTGGCTACAAGAACAAGTATTTCCCATTACAAGATTAGTAAGTTAGCTACAAAGTAGTAGATTTCATAATGGCATTTTTACCCATGCTTTCTTCCACACCCTGCCCTCTGGCCTTTGCCTTGCCCTCCCCTCTGTCCCATTCCTGCTGTTTTTCCATTGCCCACAACAACCTAATTTCTGCTCTCCCAGTACAATATTGCATTATCTTCTGTCAGTGCCCCTGTACCCTAATCCTTCAGGTCTCTTTTTCCCTCTCACAGTTCTCTAGTTTCATGAGTCATCCACACATGGACACCGACCCACTCACACATAGAAACTTCAATCCAGGCTGCACACACGAGAGAAAACATAGTGCTTATCTGAATGCAGTTTATTTCAGTTAACATTCTGAACTGTAATTTGACCCATTTTCCTACAAATGTCATTTTTTTACTTTTAAATCTGTGTATATGTCTGTCTGTCTGTGTGTGTGTGCCCACAGAGATGAGAGATGTCAGACCCTCCTGGTGCTGGTGTTACAGGTGGTTGTGAACCGCCGGTTTGAGTGTTAGGAATCAAATGCTGGTCCTCTGGAAAAACAAGAAGTGCTCTTAATCACTGAGGCATATAGGCAGATCATGTCATAGTTTTGGTTGTATTTTTTTTTTCAAAGATTTGTTTATCCTTATTTTTATGTGTGTAAATACTTTTCCTGTATATATGTGTACATCCGTGGTGACTGTGGAGGCCAGAAGAGAATTCCTAGAACTGGAGTCATAGATGGTTGTGAGCCACCAAGTGGGTGCTGGGAACCGAACCCAGGTCCTCTGTAAGAGCAGCCAGTGCTCTTCACTGAGCTGTCTCCCCCACCACTTTCTTATTTTTGACAAACCTACTTACTGATTTCCACAGTAGCTGCAATTTATATGCTCACTAGCAGTGAGTAAAGGTTCCTCTTTCCCCAAATTCCTGCCAGCATTTGTTGTCATCTGTTTTCTTGATGAAAGTCATTCTGAGCTAGTAAGGTGGCATTATAATCTTTTTTTTTTTTTTTTTTTTTTCGAGACAGGGTTTCTCTGTGGCTTTGGAGCCTGTCCTGGAACTAGCTCTGTAGACCAGGCTGGTCTCGAACTCACAGAGATCCACCTGCCTCTGCCTCCCGAGTGCTGGGATTAAAGGCGTGCGCCACCATCGCCTGGCTATAATCATTTTTAATTCACCTTTCCCTGAAGGCTTATGAGTATGTTGAACTCGTCATCAAATATCATTGGCCATTTCTATTTCTTCCTTTGAGTATGGACTGCTCACTTCTTTATCTCATATATGGATTGGATTTGGTTTAATCTTGGCTGTTTTTACATAATAGACCCCTATCTGATACAGAGTTGGCAGTGATTCCTCAAATCTGTAAGCTGTCTCTTCAGTTGTGAGGTTGTTTCCATTGTTAGGCAGGTTTTTGATTTGCTATAATCCCATGTGTCAGTCCTTGGGTTGTGTTCTCTGCTGTCACAGTCCATTCAGAAGTTCCTGCCTCTGTATAGGATGACTATCGACACAGGACGTAGTTGATGTGTCTTCCCTGCAGTTTCAGCATGTCCTGTCTTCACATGAAGTCTGTGATCTACTTTCAATGTCTCATGTAGTGTGAGACTCGAGACCTGATTTCATTCTTCTACAGGTACACACCCAGTTTTCTCACACCATCTGTTAAAGAGGCTCTTTCCTAATGTATGTTTTTGACATCTGTGTTTAAAGAAAAAAAAATGAAGTAGCTGCTAGGGCTGAACGATGACTCCATGATTAAGAGCACTTGCCGCTCTTGCAGAGGACACAGGTTCAGTTACCAGCACCCACATGGCAGCTCACAGTCCCTTGTAGCTGTAATTCCAAGGTATCTGATGTCATCTTCTGAACTCCATAGGCACCTGGTATGCACGTGGTGTACATACATACATATACATACATACGTACATGCAAAACACTCTTACACATAAAGTAGAATCTTAAAAAAATAGTACTTCTTTAAAGACAAACAAGGACTGGAGAGGTGCTCATCAATTAAGAGTACTTGTTGCTCTCGAAAAGAGCCCAGGTTTGATTCCCAACATCCACATGGCAGCTTACAACCATCTATTGACACCAGTCTCAAAGAATCTGGCTCCCTCTTACCTCCTTGGGTACCAGGCATACCCATGCTCGCAAAGCGCTCACATACACAATAAATAAATATGCATAAAAGCAAATATAAAAGTTCTATAATGTTAAGTGTTAATTTTGATGTCTGTCCAGCTGAACACCATGAAGACGGAGAGCAGGAGAAGTGTGAGGATGCTGAAGGAAGAGGTGCAAAAGCTGGACGACCTTTACCAGCAAACTGTGAAGGTAGGAGCTTGACCGGTGTGTTCATCTGACTCGAGTCTGAAATCTTAGCTGGATGTGGCGGTATTCAAAAGCTGAGAGGAGGCCTCAAAACTCAGCCAAAAAAGCCAGGTGTGGTGTCATCATACCTGTAGTCCCAACATTTAGAAGACCCCATGGGAGGATTGGCACAGCTTTGAGACCCACCTGGGCATAAGTAATTGTCCATTAAGAATCATTGCAAAGCACTGGAGAGATGGCTCAGAGGTTAAGAGCTCTGGCTGCTCTCCCAGTGGTCCTGAGTTCCATTGTCCCATTGTGGTCCCAGCATCCACATAGTGGCTCACAACCATCTATAATGAGATCTCGTGCCTTCTTCTGTTATGCAGGCAGAACCCTATGTACATGATACATAAGTAAGTCTTAAAAAAAATCATTGCAAACTTACTTTTCCAACTAAATTTCAGTCTATTCATAAGAGCTCCAGAAGGTAGGTAAGGTGTAAGACTGACTGCCACTGTTCTGTCCAACCCTGAATTTTCACAGACAGGTATTGAGACCCCATTCACGGGCCATCATACAATTAAGTTTTACAACTGTGCCATTATTAATTAGTTATACCAGCAAAGTATCACAAATAGAAATGTTTGTATTGCCCTATATTATATACAGGATGCTTTTCGAGCAGTGTAGAATTTTTGGAAATTGTAACACAAAATATGATCTGCACATGAAGTGTGAAATATGTGCCTATTATTTTTACTGTTATCATATTCCTTGCATGAAAGGTTAAGTTTATTCTTGAAAGCACTCAAGTGAAAGACTGTAAGTCCATACTTCAGCATCACAAACCTAGGAATCTGAGAATGATTGGAACTAATTTTACTAAACATAGTTAATATGTGTGTGAAAATTTAATCAAAGTAGCCGGGCGATGGTGGCGCACGCCTTTAATCCCAGCACTCGGGAGGCAGAGGCAGGTGGATCTCTGTGAGTTCGAGACCAGCCTGGTCTACAGAGCTAGTTCCAGGACAGGCTCCAAAGCCACAGAGAAACCCTGTCTCGAAAACCCCAAAAAAAAAAAAAAAAAAAAAAAAATTTAATCAAAGTACCAGGTTTCCTTAAATTAGACTTGAAACACAGAATCTTCCTGGAGGGGGCACATTTGTGTTTATCATATGGAGTCCCCACTGGAACAGTTAAAGAAGGCAGTCAACAGCTTGGAAATATAAATGATGCAACATTCTGGTTTTTTGTTTGTTTTTAATGCTTAGCCTACTTTACTTAAATCTGCCTTTAGCAAATGGAATATGAATGAAAAAAATGATTTTTCTCCTATAGGAGGCTGAGGAACAAGATGAGAAGTGTGACAGGGAGCTTGAATCCCTGGAGAAACACAAGCACCTACTGGAGAGTGCTGTGAACGAGGGCCTCAGCGAAGCCATGGATGAGCTAGAGGCTGTCCAGCGAGAGTAAGTTCACCTCGCCAAGATCTGATTCTTTAAACTTTGTAAAGCTGCTTCCTGTTTTTTATCTTTAATTCCTATTATGAAACTATTTGGGGTGCAAAGAATGATATTTTAAGGATTTAAGTCAAAAAATTAAGATACCTTATGCCACTATTAGAGTTATTGCCCAGCTAGATTATTAAATAGCTTTTAATGCCTGGAAATGAATCCATTTTTTGTTTGTTTGTTTTGGTTGGTTTGAGTTTTTTGTTATTTTTGTTCTTGTTATTGTTTTTTGGTTTTTTTATGGGTTTTTCGTTCTTTTTGGTTTTGGTTTTTCGAGACAGGGTTTCTTTGTGTAGCTTTGGAGCCTGTCCTGGTCTGTAGATCAGGCTGGCCTTGACTCACAGAGATATGCTTGCCTCTGCCTCCCAAGTTCTGGTATTAAAGATGTGAGCCACCACCAAGCAGCCATTGTTTTGTTTTTGAGATAGGGTCTTTCTTTATATGTAGCCCTCGCTATTCTGGAACACATTGTGTAGTCCAGACTGCCTGTCTTTGCTGGGATTAAAGGCATGCTCTACCACACCTGGCTGTAGACATCTTAAATAATTCCGAAATACATAAGTAATGCAATAAATACGGAACTCTTCAACTTAAGACCTACAAGGCCAGGCAGGCACCATAGCCTAGCGCTTGGGCGAAGAGGTGGAAGGTTCATCTGAAATGGGATGGAGGGTCATTCATCAGGGTAGCTGACCACACAGCATGTGACCAGAAGCAACTGGGAGAGATCTGAGCTGTGTGCTTACATAATGGCATTTGGATGGATTCTACCAGGCATGGTTTTCTATATTCACAAAATATTTCTCAGGGAAAATAGTAACATATATAAATGCAAAATTTGCATTTTGCTCAGGTTACTACACTTTAGTAATTTATTCATTTATTTTCTAGATATTAAACAAGTCATTTTTCTTATTTTAATTCTGTAGATACCAACTGGTTCTACAAAGCACAGCTGAAGAAAGGAGAAAAGTGGGAAGTAATTTACAGCATCTTTTAGAGATGGTTGCTACACATGTAGGGTCTTTGGAAGTAAGTATGAAGCTCTTTGCTGAATTCTAGCTGCTTTGTTTCTATAGGAATTGACTAACAAATTTGCCTTTTATTTATTTATTTGAAAAAACCCTATCTTTTAACATTTTACATACAAATCCCAGTTCCCACTCCCCCCACCCCTGCTCCCTCCAACATCCTCCCACCCCATCCCCCATCCACTCCTCAGAGAAGGTAAGGCTTCCCATGGGAAGTCAACAAAGTCTAGCACATTGCTTTGAGGCAGGACCACTGCTCTCCCCACTACCCAGGCTGAGAAGAGCATCCCTACAAAGAGAATGGGTTCCAGAAAGCCAGCACAGCAGTAGAGATAAACCTTGCTCTCGCTGCCGGTCGCCCTACAGTCTGCCCCCCACATCCAGTGGGCCTAGTTCCCCCCATTGTCAGACTGGTGTCTCTATCTTAGGACCAGCGCACATTTCTTTGTCTGGCTCTGATTCTAGGGACAGTGTGTGTTTCTCTGACACTAGTTCAGAGTCAGAGCACATGTCTTTAGTCCTGGGTTCAGGAATAACGATGTTTCTTTCCCTGGCCCAGGTCTCAAATCCAAGGTGTGTTTCTCTCACTGGCTCTGGGTTCAGAGTCAGGGTGCTGAGGGATTGGTTGGTTCCCTATTCCAGTTGTCCCTTTTACCCTGCACTCCCCCTTTTTATTTGTTAATAAATAACAGGGGATTAGAAGAGGGCGATGTTTTCATGAGACTACTTCCTGCTGCATTGGGGCATTGAAGTTCTTGGGACAATCTTGATCTCCAGCCCCAGGATATAACTGGACGCACAGGCCTCTGGCTCTGTAGCTGTAGGCTGGTAATCCTGCAATAGTCACTTGTTCAAAGTCTGGTTAGAAATCTTTGGATTTGTTGTTAAAGAAATTTAGACAAGGGGTTTATGAGACAGGGCGTAATTACTAGAACTAAAAGAAATAAAGAAAGAGGGGTTAGGAAGAGTAGCATCCAGTACCATATCTGACTATTAGTGATCCACTGGCTAGGTTTTGAAATAGACAGATGTTGCACCAGCCCTGCATCTCTAAGATGAAGCTAACTTGATCATGGTGGATGTTTTTTTTTTATGTGTCCTTGATTAGTTTGCCAGTGTTTTTTTGAGTATTTTTGCATCAATGTTCATGAGGGAGTTTGGTCTGTAATTCTCTTTTTTGGTTGAGTCTTTGTGTGGTTTCATTATCAGGGTAACTGTAGCATCATAATTGGCAATGTTCCTTCTGTTTCTATTATGTGGAACAATTTGATGAGTATAGGTATTAGCTCTTCTTTGAAATTCTGAATCCTGCACTGAAACCAGCCGGCCTGGACTCTTTTAGGTTGGGAGACTCTCAGTGACTGCTTCTATTTTCTTGCAGGTTAGAGGTCTGTTTAAATTGAGACCTCATCTTGATGAATTTTTCCTGTGATGAGTTTGAATTGTCCCTCTCCATATCTTCTGATTGGTTTTAGTTTGAAGTCTATTTTGTTAGATATTAGGATTGCTACACCTGCTTGTTTCTTAGGTCCATTTGATTGGAAAATATTTTCCCAACCATTTACTCTGAGGTAATGTCTGTCTTTGAGGTTGAGGTGTCTTTCTTGTATGCAGCAGAAGGATGGATCCTGTTTTCATATCCATTCTGTTAGCCTTTGTCTTTTTATAGGCTTGTGTTTTCTTTATTGTTTCCTTTTCAGTTTTCAAGTCCTTGGTAGTTTCTTTTATATGTTTGATTTCTTTTTCTTGGTTTTCTTTGAGTGATTTACTGATATCTTCCAATTTTTTATTTGTCTTTTTCTCGATTTCTTTAAGGGAATTTCTCATTTCATCTTTAAGAATTTCAAACATTCTCTTGAAGTTATATTTTAGGTCATTTTCTTCTGGTTCATCCATATTTGGTTGTTCAGGTCTTACTGTTGTAGGGTCTTTAGGTTTTACTGGTGTTGTATTGTTCTTTGTGGTGTAGAGTGTGATCTTACCTTTTCTACTCATCTTTTCCTCTATTAGGTGTGGCTGGGCTGTCTGAGATTCTGTTGAATAATATTCTAGATGCCAGTGAATCAAAAAAAAAAAAACAACTCAGATAGTTCCTCATGGTACAGTCAGGTACAGTCAGGGTCACAGTTCTAGTTACCCTGTTGGTTACTCCTGTTCCTGGAGATAGCGCAGTGTTCTTGTGCTTTGCTATGCTCCCTTGGAGTTGGCTGTCTCGGGCCTACTTTGGCCTAGGTTGCTGGCTTTGATCTGTTTCTATAAATCCTGGTCTGGATCCCCTCCTGCAGAAGTCCCTGGGTTGGAGCTAGACCTGGAAAGGTTTCTGGTTCCAGTCTACTGCCTCGGAAGTCTCAGGCTCGGGTGCACTTGGACCCACAGAGGACCTGCTCATTCCCTCTGAGGTCCCAGACTCACACTCGGACCCGTGGAGGTTCCAGGTTCTTGCCTATTCCCTCAGAGGACCCAGGTTCACACACGCCTAGACTGGCAGAGGTCCTGGGGACTGGATTTGCTCCTGGCTTTTGCTCCTAGTGGAGCTTGTTTTCTCTCTCTCTCTCTGGTCTTTGTTGGCAGTCCAGACTGGTGTTAAACTGTGATCCTCCGGTCTCAGTCTCTCACGTGCTGAGTTTACAGTCATCTACTATTACATCCACCTGGTTCTTTTCTTAATTTGCAAATGTCATTCTTGTATGTAAATGTCACACTTGAAACAAAATTCATGTTTGTACATTAAGAGTTGTGAATTGTTTCCACTAGAAGCACCTTGAAGAACAGACTGTTAAAGTGGACGGAGAGTATGAAGGATGCATGTCTGAAGACCTCTTGGAAAATATCAAAGAGATTGCAGAGAAGTACAAGAGTCGCGCTGCTCTATTTAAGACTCCTGCTGAATGAAGATAAATTGATGGTGGCTGTCTTGTATCTGTCATAGACGTATATTAACTAAAAATATTTATATCCCAAAACTATGGTAACTTGGTAGATTAGCCTTTTCAGAGTAACAGACAGTTAATAAAGTACATTAGTAAAGTGTGGGTTTTCCCTCCATTTCTGTGACTCACTTCTGATGAAAGTACATGGTATGGGCTGAACCGGGAGTTAGCAACTACAGTGTTAACCAAGTAAGACACAACAATTCACTGACTTTCTGCAAGTGCTTGCCCACTGTGATGGCGTTAAACAATCTAAAGAAGACACCACTTGGCCTGCAGAGCCAGACATATTGACTCTCAGGTCCTTGTGACTTTTCCTCGGATGGTGGGAAGAAGCATCTGTTCACCCTTCCTTCACCCGGATGAAAAAGGTAAGAACAAACCAAAGAAAAAGGATTCCATCCCAATCCAGGTAGTGAATCAGTGAGTTTATTGGGGTCACTTGTAGGATCACAAATGACTCAAGGCAGCTACAGCACCAGGAAACCTCCAGGACAGCATACCATCACTTAGACCATGAAGAGTGCCGCCGACAGCATGGGCAGCTCATAAACACCTTCACCACCAAAGAGCTTTGGGAAGCTTAAGGGAGGCTACACTACCACAAAGTTCCCCCACTCCAGTCAATTATGTACGTCTTATAGAACCTCAGGGCAGGGCCCCCTAAGCTCCCTAATCTCCCTACTCTATCCGTGAGGAAATGTCGATTAAAAGACAGTTATCTTAAGATAGAGCTAAATGAACACAGTCTGGAGGTGGTTTTAACACTCAGGAGAACCTGCCAGGGAAGAGGAAGACTCTGTGTGTTCAAGTCAAGCAGAACCAATGTATGGAGCACCACGCTGGCTTTAGAGTCAGAAACAAGTCGTGTGCAAACCCTGTGGAGGGGACTACTCACTGAGAGCGGTGTGGTTACTGCTGCTCCTGAGAGCTCACTGAGCAGCAGAGCAGCACTGACCGAGACCAAGTGGGCATTCGGTAACAAGCAGGCTCCATGAGGTGTCTTCCAGCCTCATGGAGCCACAACTTGAATATTCAACAGGCTGTCCTGTCTGTGAGAAAGGGAAACAGTGAAAATAGTCTGGAAAAACATGAGCTATTGAACTATTGCTAGACATAATGTATGGGCGGCTAAAATCTTAAAACTGCGTTGTTAATAAAGTGGAACCAGAGGAAAATCCATAGCTTTGAAATTCATTTTCTTTACATGATCTAGTGTAACTGGCTAGTAGTGGGCAGTAGGCTCGGGCTAGCTAGAGTATGTGTCTAGCGTGTCATAGCCTTTGGATTTGATCCCAGAACTAGAAGTTCAGCTAGGCATGATGGCCAACACATGTAATCTGCACCCACATTCAGAATGCTGAGGAGCAAGGATTTTGAGGTCAGACCAGGCTGAGCTATATAGCAAGCTGAAGACCAAGGTGGCCTTTTAAGGTTGTGTCTCAAAAAACAGCCAGAAAAAATAAAATTTACTAATAAAATAATTTTTTTCTTTTTTTTTTTTTTTTTTTTTTTTTGGTTTTTCGAGACAGGGCTTCTCTGTGGTTTTGGAGCCTGTCCTGGAACTAGCTCTTGTAGACCAGGCTGGTCTCGAACTCACAGAGATCCGCCTGCGTCTGCCTCCCAAGTGCTGGGATTAAAGGTGTGCGCCACCACCGCCCAGCTTAATAAAATATTTATTAATTTAAAAAAGTAATTTTTGAGGCAAAGTCTCTAGTCCAGGCTGGTTTCACACTCTCTGTGTAGTTGAAGGTGACCTTGAACTTCTGACCCTCTCTACTTTCAAAGCGTGAGATTACAGTTTGTCTCCATGTCTGGATTATGTGCTCTGGAGACCAAACTCAACTCCTCTTGTTTGCTAGGCAAGAAAAAGTATCACCAACTGCTGAAAAGCAAAACTTAATTAGGAAAGAAAGAAGGTGGACGGTAGTGCATACCTGTAATCCATCCTTTGGGCAATTGAGAGAAGAGGATCATGAGACCCTGTCTAAAGAGTAAAGGAGCATGGCAGAGAGACACTCAGATGGATGCGGCCTTCATTGGCAGTAAACTGTCAGTCAGCTCTGATGATCTGGGCTTAAGGAGTGCTTGATCTGCAAGCACAAAGTTCCACATGCACAGCTAAAGAAATAGAAATGAACCCATGATGATGACATCTACTGACTGTACCGGCCTTCTAGAAGGCTGAAACAGATACTAAAGGTGCAACCAAAATGCCAGCTTGAAGAACTCTGAGAGGACAGAACACTATCCTGTACTATGCATCCCATTAGTGAAATCAGAGGTTTTTCTATGGCACTGTGTCCCAGTGAAAAGGATGCCAGTCAGTGGAATCCAAGAGTAGAATCAAGAGCCAGTCTTGGTTTGGCATAGATTTCAACAACTAAGATTTTGGTGCTTCGTACCCCCAAATTTACTTAGAGGTCATCTGCTGTGGGACAACCTTCCTGTATGCTGTGAGTATGTTTTATTCCTAGTGGTTAATAAAGAAGCTGCTTTGTTTAATAGCAAGACAGAATAATGCTAAGCAGAAAAGCCAAACTGAAAATATAAGAAAGAAGGGTGGGGTCTGGGAGATGACACCAAGCTGCCAAAGCAGCAAGATGTCCTAGACCACAGGTAAAGCCACGAGCTCTATGGCAATGCATAGATAAGTAGAAATTTAAAAGTAGGAGCTAGTTAGTAATAAGCCTGAGCAACAGGCCAAGTAGCTTACAATTGATAGTAAGTCTCCAAGTGGTTATTTAGAAGCAGAACAGAGAAACCTCCAACCACAATTCTGTTTCCAGAGTGGCCTCATCTCATCTAGAGATAGAGGCAAGGGTACTTTGACCTTCCCATTACAACTGCCTCTAGAAAGCCTTGGACTCTGAACTTGGGAAACAACAGGAGGATAAAGGAGCCACCATCATGGCAGAGATAAATGACCCTTCTCTGCTAGGAGCTAGACCGGCCTTTATATATGCTCTTGCTGAAGGGTGACTGGGAGATGTTTTGTATTTTCCCACTAATAATAGCTTTTGTGATGACTCACATTTTACAAGTTTTAAAATGAACCCATTTTTTTCTTACTGTATTATTGATTGTTAAATTTTATCTAGTGACTTTCAGGCATCTAGGACCTTGATTGTAACTGTTTTCCTAAATACTTTCATATGATTACTTTCCAAACATAATTATCATCTCCATGATTAAGTACTTTCCTAACACATGTGTGAAGTCCTGAATTCAATCCAAAGTGCTGTCAGGAAAAAAAAAAAAAAAAAAAAAAAACTACATCTATACATTCCTAGAATAAATCCTACCTGGTCATGATGTGGTTTTGTGCTACTAGAGTCAACATTTGTCTATGTTTGGGTTGTTTCATTTTGTTTTTTATTTTATTTTTAATGTGTGAGTTTTTGCCTGTGTATATGTCTACCCTACATACATGTCTATGCTCACAGAGGCCAGAGAATGTTGGATCCTTCAGCCAACTTTGTGGGTGCTAGCAATCAAATTTGGGTTCTCTGAAGTCATCTCTCCAGCCCTATTGGTTTGTTTATTTTTGAGGAATGATCTAGCAACTCATGACAATCTTCCTGACTGCATGACTGAGATGATAGGTTCTAAGCTACCATGCCCAACTTTTTGTTTACTCTCCTTATGCTGCCCAAGATGGTCCCAAGTCCTCCAGTCTCCCAAGTGGCCGGGACTAACAGTATATACTACAGTACTCCATATGTTTTACTTTTTAAAATGTATCATAAAAATAAGTATTAAACTTTGGAATAATACAAAAGTATTAAGGATCGGGAGTGGTGTTAGATGCCTGTAATCTCAGCATTTGGGTGAGGGAGGAAGATCTGAAGTTTGAGGCCAGCCTAGGATCCTGTCTCAAAGATAGACAGACAGACAGACAGACAGACAGACAGACAGACAGACAGACAGACAGACAGACAAGGAGTGCCTGGAGAGATATTAGACTGAATTCTACCATTTTCTTCGAGGATATTTGCCTCATACCAAGGGAATTCGGAATAGCTTTTCTGTTTCCCAGTCTGTCAGTAAGTTGGCACTGAACCTGTGAGCTGGGTCAAAGGTGCTGCTGGGATAAGGTGCAGTAGGGATAAATCCTGGTGCCAGTGGCCCCTCAGTCTACTACAGCCATGCAACCGTCTACCACATTCAGAGGGACTAGTTTGGTCCTATGCTTGTTCCTTCCCAGTCCAGCTGGAGTTGGTGAGCCCTTCTAAATACAAATGATAAAGAAAGTGAGAAATCAGGGAAACATCACCCTTCACAATAGCCACAAATGATATAAAATATCTTGGGGTAACACTAACCAAAGAAGTGGAAGACCTGTTTGACAAGAACTTTAAGTCTGAAGAAAGAAATTGAAGAAGATACCAGAAAATGGAAAGATTTCCCATGTTCTTGAATAGGAAGGATCAACATAATAAACATGACAATCCTACCAAAAGCAATCTATAGACTCAAGGCAATCCCCATCAAAATCCCAACACAATTCCTCAAAGATCTTGAAAGAACAACAATCAACTTCATACAAAAAAAACAAAAAACTCAGAATAGCTAAAACAATCCTGTACAATAAAGAAACTTCTGGATGCATCACCGTCCCTGACATCAAGCCCTATTACAGAGCTACGGTAATGGAAACAGCTTGATATTGGCATAAAAACAGAGAGGTTGACCAATGGAATTGAATTAAAGACCCAGATATTAATCCACACACCTATGAACACCTGATTTTATACCAAGAAGCTAAAAATATATAATGGAAAAAAGAAAGCATCTTCAACAAGTGGTGCTGACATAACTGGATGTCAACCCTAAGAAAAACATATATAGATCCACCTGAAAAGTCAAAATAGACAAGATCACCTGACAAAATTGAGAATATAGAGGTTGGGGGAGAAGGGAGAGTGGAATCTGTGAGTTTCTAATCAATAGAAACTGTGTCTCAGAAATAAGGTATAGAGAAATAAAGGAGGATACCTATAGTAGACCTCTGGCTTCCATGTATATGCACAGATATGTGCATGGACACACATGCACACATAAAAAATGCAAGCTGAGAAGCATGGACTAGTGAGAAAACTTGTCCCTGCTTACCTTTCGATGTCACAAGAAGAAAAGTGTCTTCTCTCCAGAAATTAGGTAGTAAATTAGTTATAGCCCGTCAGCTCATAGTCATCCTGCCTCAGACTCCAGACTGCTGCGATCACAGGCATGTCATAGCAGACTTGGTTTAGTCTGCAACTTTGGAATAAATATATATTGAATGTGAAATACCCCCTTACAGGTTCATATCTGGAATGCTTGGCCCCTAGCTGGTGGCACTGTTTGGGGAGGTGGTAGGAGCTTTAGGTGACACCCAGCTGGAGGAAGTATGTCACTAGTGAGGGAGTAGCTGGGTAGGCTACACCTAGTGCCCTCCTTCTGTTCCCTGGCAATCATGAGGTGAGTTATCTTCTGATAACCACAGACTGATAGCTACAGATGGCATGCCCATAAGAAAGTGTCTGTCTATCCCATGGCAAAGAAAAGGAGCTGGGGGTAGGGGCATCCCTCAGTTGGTAGAGTACTTGCATAACATGCTTGAAACCCATAAACTGGCTGTGGTGGCTTGAATGAGAATGTGCCCCCCAGACTCATATATTTGAATGTTTGCTCCCCCACACCAGCTGGTGGAACAGTTTGGGAAGAATAGGGAGAATTGCTACTGAATGTGAGTTTTTATGGTTTTTTTTTTTTTTTCGAGACAGGGTTTCTCTGTAGCTTTGGTGCCTGTCCTGGAACTAGCTCTTGTAGACCAGGCTGGTCTCGAACTCACAGAGATCCGCCTGCCTCTGCCTCCCGAGTGCTGGGATTAAAGGTGTGCGCCACCACCGCCCGGCTAAAACTTTGTTGTTACTGTTGTTTTTGAGACCTGGTTTTATGTAGTGTAAGCTGGAACTCACTCTACAGCCAAGGATGACAGTGACCTTCCAGTCCCTCTGCTCCCATGCCCTGGGATGCTGGAGGTAGAGGGGTACATCCCCACGTCTCGTTTGATGCGGTACTGGGGCTAGAACCCAGGGCCTCCTGCATGCTAGGCTAGCACTCTGCCAACTGAGCCACATTCCTAGCCCCTGAATGTGAGTTTTGAGACTTAAAAAAGGCCACATGATTCCCACTTGCGTCTCAAGATCTGAGCTCTCAGCTACTTCTCCAGTGCCATTCTTGCCTGCCTACTGCCATCCTCCCTTCTGTGATAGCCATGGAACTCACCATCTGAAACTTTAAGCCCCAAAATAAACATTTTTTTCTATAAATTGCATTGTCCGCAATAGAAATGTAACTAGAATATTGGGTGTGGTGGTATCCACCTATAATCTCAGCACTGGGCATGAATTCAATGATACGCTGGGCTATGTGGTGAATTTGACGCCAACCTGGAATAAATGAGACAAAAGCAGGAAGAGGAGGAACGGGGGAGATTCAATCAAATAAGAGAGAGAAAAAAAGGAAGTCAGGGGACTCCAATTCTATGGGACAGTCACTGAGAATTAAGAAGACATCCAGTAAACAATAAAGTTTTGAAGCCAAACCAATCTGTAGTCCAAACTTGGGAAGCACAGGATATCTCGAGCTTAAATTCTAGAGAATGTTATTCTAGAGAACAGTAAGAGCAACACAGTAATACTTCACTTGGCTGTTCTGTAACTCACTCTGTAGACCTGCATGGCCTTGAACTCATAGAGGTTCCCCTGGCCTCTGCCTCCCTGAGAGCTGGAATTAAAGGCATGGGCCACCATCTCCCTGATTTTTTTTTTTCCCATTAAATGAGTGGCTGCCTTTTAAACAACTCCTGTCCTAAGCAGCAATTGCTGTTGTGGAATATTATTTTAAATGTATAAAGGTGTGTTACTTTTTTTTTTTTTTTTTTTTTGCTGCTTTTGTTAACAATGCAAAGATGTGCTACATTTGTTTGATTAAATAAAATTAACCTGGGGACTGAATCAGTAGCTAGCAGACAGGAAGTGGTAGGGAGGGTTCTTAAGTGGGGGTTGAGCAAAAGAAAGCCCCCTTTTTGGGGAGGCACCAGAAAGGAAAGAATAGCTATTTGCTGTTTAGCCTCTCTGGGTGAACCTAATGTCACATCAGTTTTTGAGTCCTGAGTTCTGTAGAAGGACAAAGATCTAGATAATTGGTGCCTGGGGACATAGGATTCCCACATGGCTGTGGCCAGGCAGCTGCTGGTAGCTGCTG
The DNA here is from genome assembly GCF_950005125.1 of Chionomys nivalis. Classification (NCBI taxonomy): domain Eukaryota; kingdom Metazoa; phylum Chordata; class Mammalia; order Rodentia; family Cricetidae; genus Chionomys; species Chionomys nivalis. Next base: position 15,510,705 of record NC_080111.1, on the reverse strand, counting down.
GAGTTGCAATTGCTGTTTAAGAGAGCAGTTGTTTCAGAGGCAGGCACTGTATTTAATGAAAAACAAAAGGGGCAGTGGTGGCACATGACTTTGATCCCACCACTCAGGAGACAGAGGCAAGGGGAATCTCTGTGAGTTCAAGTTCTCTGGTCTACAGAATAAGTTCCAGGACAGCCAAGGCTGCACAGTAAAACCCTTGTCTCAAACAAACAAGCAATAGAAAGATGAGAGAGAGAGAGAGAGAGAGAGAGAGAGAGAGAGAGAGAGAGAGAGAGAGAGAGAGAGAGAGAGAGTTGTTTGGAAAGATGGCTCTCAGCAGTTAAGGGCATATCAGGAGGCTTCACACACACACACACACAGAGTGGGGGAGGGAGGGAGGGAGGGAGGGATGGAGGGAGGGAGGGAGGGAGGGAGGGAGGGAAGGAGGGAGGGAGGGAGGGAGAGAGAGTTGGTTGGAAAGATGGCTCAGCAGTCAAGGGCATATCAGGAGGCTTCATAGTCACTTCTAACTCTAGCTCCATTGCATATGATCCCCCTTCTGGCCTCTATGGACACCCACATGCATGTGTGCATACATACACAGACACACCAAAATGAACTGAAATTAAATAAACCTCAGTACCAATAGGAAATTCCATATACCAATCCATACTTGTGGATAACTGAGGGATATCTCAATAGGATCAACTGAAGAGGGCCTTACCATGAGGTTTGCTATGAGTTGACCCACTAAGGAATTACTAGTCATGTTTTTACAAATGCAGTACAGTGTTGATTATGTTTGGTTAGAATCATGTTTCCATGTCCAGAGAAAAACATCATTTATCTCCGTTATCAAAGTTTCCCCAGTCCTGGTTAGAGGACAGAGTGCTGATTGGAGAAGTGATTTTGCTGGCTAAAGAGCTACAGAAAAGCCTAGCAGGGATGGAGCTCCAAGGCTCCTAGAGGGACAGAGGAAAATGGCAGCTCTGATTTGTGTAGAGCATAAGCTGTTAAATATCTGGGGGACATTTTTCCTTCCATCCCACTGGCTGTTTCCCATAGGAGCATAGTTCTCCCCTGGGAGCAGGTTTAGAGGCTTGGGAAACACAGAGTAGAGAAGAACACAATTAAACCATTAAAGGCCTCTACTGTCTCTTCCTTGTGTGGTTGCTTTGGGAGAGGGACTCTTAAGGAATGTGGCTTTGAGTCTGAAGCAGTGTTTAGGTTGTAGACTTGCAAAGCTGAAACAATATGCTATTTAATGTCAACCTTTTTTGTCCTGCAGGAAGGCAAAAACATCCTCCAAAATGGAAAGGACTGAGACCCTGTAGATCTAAGAAGGGACCCTGTAAGTAAACAGTGGGTGTGCGAAAGTGTGTGAGCTTAGAACTTGACTTGAAGATCTTCATTCTTTTTCAAGATTCCTTTTTTAGGTTTAGATCACAGGAACAGGAGAAGGGACACACCCAGCAGCTGTAGAGGCAGGAAACAGCTATTCTAAAACCAAGAAAAGAAAACCACGAAAACTCAGAGTATCTCTGCCGTTTTGTCCTGGGTAGCTTGCCTTTCAAAGTGGGCTCTGTGTGTGTGTGTGTGTGTGTGTGTGTGTAACTAAGGAAGATGATGTCTGACTCTCTGTGTGTAGCACATCCAGGGTGATTTGTGTAACTCTATCCCTGCAAATCTGTTTCCTCTAGAAAAACATTTCTAACCCAGATCACCTTTCAATCGTGCCAGGCGCTAACTCCCCAGGGGCAACAGAAGGGGCGCTTAGAAGAGCTGCAGCCACTTCAAGTCAGATAATGACCGAGAGGAGAAATGGGCCTGGGTTTGGCGAAATTCCACCTGGTGGGGCATTTAACTCTAAACCTTACTGGTTTTGAGGAAGGCAGGAAAGAAAACTGTGTTCACCTCATGTTTCCCATGGCCACCCAGAACCAAATGATGCCCGCTTGTGCTGTTGCTCAACTTCCGGGCATGCTGCAGTAACAAGCTAATGGTCCTGCAAGAGGAATGTGAGAAACGGTCAGTTTTCACTGAACGGGTGACTTCTCTTTTAGGAAACCAAAACCTAGATGAGAAACAAAACTCAGTCTGCAGGAAAGACAGGGATGCCACTTTCTTTCTGCTGTCTTGAGACAGTGTCTGAAATAATGGAAGTACATAGGTGTCACCCCTGTCGGATAAGGAGTTATAAGCTGCAAATCAGCTGATATCCAGGCACGCTTTCACTCATGCCAAATGCTCTTTTAAAAGGGTTTTAATCCTAATGTGTTTATATTACACACTTTCTTTATCCATTCTTCCATTGAAGGGCATCTAGGTTGTTTCCAGGTTCTGGCTATTACAAACAATGCTGCTATGAACATAGTTAAACAGTTGCTTTTGTAGTATGAATGGGCATCTCTTAGGTATATTCCCAAGAGTGGTATTGCTGGATCCTGAGGTAGGTTGATTGTCAATTTCCTAAGAAACCGCCACACTGATTTCCAAAGTGGTTGCACAAGTTTGCATTCCCACCAGCAATGGATGAGTGTTCCCCTTACTCCACATCCTTTCCAGCAAAGGCCATCATTGGTGTTTTTGATTTTAGCTATTCTTATAGGTGGGGGCTGACTGAGAAGCCATTGATAAAGGCACTGGGACTTGTTTTTACGACATCTTCTGGCTTTTGGAGACCCTAGTCTATATGTATGCATAGCTTTCTAGGCCTGGATGTAGGGGGGAGGGCCTTAGACTTCCCACAGCAGGGTTCCTTGCCTATTCTCAAGCAGGGAGGAAGAGGGTTGAGGGGGTGTGGGAGAGCGGGAGGGGATTAGGAGGAGGGAAGGAAGTGTAAATATTTGAATGGAAAAATTAAAAAAGGAGGTTTAAATCCGACTGTACACATCTTACTCTGACAGCTCTCTTACCGTGTCAAACTGGCTTTTGCTTCTGCTAGCAATGTTTATTAAACCCAAAAGTCAAACTGTTAGAATTTAAAAGAAATCCAGTTGTGAAGTTGAGAAGAATTACCTGTAGTCTATGTTTGAAAAGTGAGAGCTGGCCGGGCAATGGTGGTGCACGCCTTTAATCCCAGCACTCGGGAGGCAGAGGCAGGCGGATCTCTGTGAGTTCGAGACCAGCCTGGTCTACAGAGCTAGTTCCAGGACAGGCTCAAAAGCCACAGAGAAACCCTGTCTCGAAAAACCAAAAAAGCCGGGCAGTGGTGGCGCACGCCTTTAATCCCAGCACTTGGGAGGCAGAGGCAGGCGGATCTCTGTGAGTTCGAGACCAGCCTGGTCTACAAGAGCTAGTTCCAGGACGGGCTCCAAAAACCACAGAGAAATCCTGTCTTGAAAAACCAAAAAAAAAAGTGAGACCTGTTTCATGTTACTTTATACGCTCTTCTCATCCACACAAAAATGAGGAAACTTTTTTTGGTTCTTATTTTTCTTAATTTTAATTTTTTTATGTGTATAGATGTTCTGCCATGGATGTTGGGTCCCCTGTAACTGCAGTTACAGACAGTTGTGAGCTGCCATGTGGGTGCTAGGAATTGAATCCGGGTCCTCTGGAAGAGTAGTCAGTGTTCTTAACCACTGAGTCTCTAACCCCAAACCTAGGCAGTTCTAACTCAGGCAAACATGAACACCAATGGACAGTACATGAACATTCCCTCACACCTGGATACTCACCTATGAGTACTTTTACAAAAATAATGGATATGATGGCTCACACCTGTAATCCTGTAAGCCTGGAGATGGAGGCCAGAGGATGAGAAGTTGAGGGCCATCCTTTTCTACGTATTGAGTTGAGTCCAGCCTGGGCTACAGGAGAACGGGTCTCAATCAATCAAATAATATTTAAATTTCCTAAAGAAGTTTCTGGCTTACAGCAAAAATTGGAAGGAAATTAGATACTTCTCCCCCTCTCACAGATTTTCTCTCCTCGTATGTTCGGACTCCCCATAGTTTATGTCCTCTACCAGAAGGGTACCTTGGTACAACTGGGGAACCATCACCTGCACACCATTGTCACCAAAGCATAATTTATGTTAGCATTTGTGTTGTGTGTGTCCATTCATCTAAAGGAGTACAGGTGTGTATCACAGAACGTGTGGAGGTCAGAGTTCAACCTCAAATGCTGTCCTCACTTCCCATCTTGTTTGAGAGAGGGTCTCTGCTATCTTCCTGCTGAGTACACTGAACCAGCTGACCCCATCCTCCCCACAGGAGCACTGCGATTGCAGATGCTCTGGGCCCAGGTTTGTGTGGGTTCTAGAGATTCAGACGCAGGTTCTCAGACTTGCATAGTGAGTGCTTTTACCCATTGCGCCTTCTTCCTGTTCTTGGTGTTCTTCATTTATAGGTGTGGACCTATGTACAATGAAGTGCACCCACCAATACAGTACCCCAAATCGTCCCCTTTCTTCAGCTTCATTCTCTTCAACCATTGGGTCAAAAGAGCATTGATTTTTTTTTTTTTTAATTAGGAATACCTTTTATTCTTTGACAATGGCACAGACGGGCCAAGGAAAAGAGAAAAAAAGAGAGAGAGAGAGAGAGAGACAGAGACAGAGAGAGAGAGAGAATTTCATATATGTAAACAGCATACCCACCTCAAACATCCCCTTCCAACTTCATGCCTTTTTTTTTCCTTTTTCTTTCTTTCTCTTTTTCTTTTTTTTCAAATTAGTGCTGCCTGTTGGTATGTTTATTGCTTTTTTTTTTTTTTTTAAATTTTTCAAAACAAGGTTTCTCTGTGAAACAGTCCTGGCTGTCCTGGAATTCACTCTATAGACCAAACTGGCCTTGAACTCACAGAGATCTGCCTGCCTCTGCCTTCCAAGTGCTAGGATTATAGGTGTGCACCACCACTGCCCGCCCAGTTGTTGACTCTCTTGGTGTGTCTTGTACAAGTAACAGACTAAAGTAAGCTCGTGAATTCAATAGCCACCTCCTGTCCAGACACAGAAATGGACATAAGTTATGATGAAAGTGATCTTCCCAAGTTTAAATTTGTAACTGAGAGTTCCTCTCGTAGAGTCTATCTGCTCAACTGGGAAAGGATTGAATGTGAGCCTTTCTATTCCCATCCAATCTAGTCCCACAGGCAGAGAAGACAAGGAAGCTCAGCTTTTTAGCGATGAGGGAGATGAGCTCTCTATCAGAAAGCAGTCAGCTTTGCCCTCTGCTGACTTCTCATACTTGTCTTTATGGTTTTATGTTGTTAATGTTGTTTTGTTGTTTATAGTCCAGGGGAATGTCAAAGTCCATGTCCAAATTATACTCCAGAGTGGACACAGACTTCACAGGTGTGGTCTGCATCACACACTGCTCATGACTCTTATTGCAGTTGATGGCAGTCCTATCCCAGATTGTCACATAGGCAAAGTCTCTCAACATATTTTCTAGTGCTGCTTTGAGTTTGGTAAAATCCAGGAAGGCCAGGCTCTGAGGCTGGAATTTGGTATAAGGTCAGTTGCACATTGATATTCTCCACCTAGACCACAACACAGCACATTCTGCGTTGTCTAGTTGGGGTTAGTAGTAAATATCAACAGCAAGACTCCTTAACATACCGCAGGTGTCAGTCAACTGAACGGACAAGAGCTGACCTGTGTCTAGGCCCGGCTCACAAAGACAGAGAAGATGCTGTGGAGTGTGGAAGACTTTGAGGAATGACTGATTATGTTGAAAGAACTTGATGGACACCGCTTTACAGACACCATTTCTGTGACCCTTAAACTACAAACCTGGAAAAATCTCTTCATTGTTGCTACTGCACTCGGGTTTGATGTTTTTTTGAGACAGAGTTTCTCTGTGTAACATTCTTGGCTGTCATGGAACTCGCTTTGTAAACTAGACTGGCCTAAAACTCACTGATATCCACCTGCCTCTGCCTGGGTTGAAAGGCGTGAGCCACTACCTCCTGGCTTGATTTTTGAGACAGGATCTTCATGTAGTGGCCTGGAACTCGCTGTGTAATCCAGGCTGGCCTTGAATTCTCAGTTCCCTGCCTTAGTCTCTGTGCTGGGGTCCAGATGTGCTGGGATTCCAGATTTGCACCACCTTAGTCTCTGTGCTGGGATTCCAGATTTGCACCACCTTAGTCTCTGTGCTGGGATTCCAGATGTGCACCACCTAGTCTCTGTGGGGGGTCCAGATGTGCACCACCTCAGTCTCTGTGCTGGGATTCCAGATGTGCACCACATCAGTCTCTGTGCTGTGATTCCAGATGTGCACCACCTAGTCTCTGTGCTGGGATTCCAGATGTGCACCACATCAGTCTCTGTGCTGGGGTCCAGATGTGCACCACTTTACTCTCTGTGCTGGGATACCAGATTTGCAACACCTCAGCCTCTGTGCTGGGGTCCAGATGTACACAACCTCAGTCTCTGTGCTGGGATTCCAGATGTGTACCACCTCAGTCTCTGATCTGGGATTCCAGATGTACACCACCTCGGTCTCTGTGCTGAGATTCCAGATGTGCACCACCACGCTCAGTTAACTGAATATGGTTTTCCTTATTATAGAGTTCTGTTTTGGTTGCATTTTTTTTAATTTGTCAAGCAAAAAGGACAGCCATCTTTTAGGGGGGGAAGGAGAAGTTTCTAAATCTAATTATGTCTCTAAGGGTGGGATGGAAATGGACTGGGAAGAGGCAACAGCACAAAACATTCTTATTTGTGGGGAGACTCTCTAAATTGAGCTGATGGGTTAAGCAATGGTTGCAAGGAGGCAGCAAGGAGAGAAATAGCTGGGAAGGGCCAAGGAAAGGGGAGTGAAGCCTGTAGAGGGGACTATGGGACGTGAGCACCACAGCATCTAAACATGGTCTTTCTTATGCCATTAGCTCTTGGGTGCCCAACCCATTGTGGGTTTCTGTTTGGAAACAAGTGTTCAATGGATTTAACAAATATGTTAATACTTCTAAAGCATCATTATGTTTTTTGTTTTCATGCTAGTTTTATCTTCTTTCATTTTGTGCTTGCACAGCTAAGCTGGAGTTGGGTTCAGTAAGTCTTTACACCAAGCTCAGCTTCCTTGTCTCTAGCAGCACACTGGCTCTTAGTGCAAATAAAATGCTGCAAGACAGGGTAGCCCTGTTGGGACGCCTCCTATCTCCAGAATTCTTTCTCATTTTTCCTTAATAAGTCTATGTTTTCTGCTTAAAAATAAAAGACCACACTATAGCATGCTCCTCCCCCATGTGTTTCTCCAGGCTCACAAAACATAGGTTTTTTTTTTTTTCTGATAATCAGTTTCATTTCTCTTAGCCCCATTTCTTTTTTTTATTATATTTATTTAAAAAACAAAAACAAAAAAAAACCAAACTAACTTATTTCATTTTATATACCAATCCAAGTTCCCACTCCCTCCCCTCCCCCCATTCCCTCCACAGACCCTCCCACCCCACCCCCATCCTATCCTCAGAGAGGGGAAGGCACATTGCTTTAGGGAAGGTCCAAGGCCTTCCTTACTATATCTAGGCTGAGCAAGGTATCCATCCAAAGAGAATAGGTTCCCAAAAAGCCAGTACATGCAGTAGGGACAAATCCTGGTGCCACTGCCAGTGGCCCCTCAGTCTGCCCCAGCCATACAACTGCAACCACATTCAGAGGGACTAGTTTGGTCCCATGCTTGTTCCTTCCAAGTCTGGCTGGAGTTGGTGAGCTCCTATTGGCTCAGGTAGACTGTTTCAGTGGGTGAACCCATCATGGTCTTGACCTCTTTGCTCATATTCTCATTCCTCCCGCTCTTCAACTGGACTTTGGGAGTTCAGGCCAGTGCTCCGATGCAGGTCTCTGCCTCTGTCTCCATCAGTTGCTGCCCATTTCTTTTCTTGAAACAGCATCTCACTATGCAGCCCTGGCTCAACTCTAACTCCCCATATAAACAAGGCTTAGCTATAGTTCTTACAGGCAAGTTTCAATTATTGCAGTAAATTTCAAGAATTTTACTCATCAGACATTTGCAACCCTTTACATGGCGATTTGATGTTGCTGTCTTCAAATGTGTTGAGCAGCATTTGTAAGTATCCTGGATTATATGTAGTTCATGGGCCACAGGATAGATACACCCCACCTATTACCTAACATTCTTGTTTGTATTAACTGTAATTGCTTTATTTAAAATAGCATGAAAGGTGACTCAATCCATTATGATAATATTTCATGTCTTTAATAACTAATATTGGAGATGATGTCAGTGTATTTCTTTTGTTTTGTTTTGTCTTTTTGTTTGTTTGTTTGTTTTGCTTTTTCGAGACAGGTTTCTCCGTAGCTACAGAACCAGTCCAGGAACTCACTCTGTACATGTGGAGACCTGAAGCAGATGCCAGATGTTTTCCTCACTTGCTTTCTACCTTTCTTTGAGAAAGCGTCTTTTTATTTTTAATTATTATTTTTTAAGAAAGAGTTACTCTGTGCGACACCCCTAGCAGTCCTGGAACTAGCCCTGTAGACCAGGCTGGCCTCAAACTCACAGAAATCCATCTACCTCTGCCTACCAAGTGCTGGGATTAAAGGCATGTGCCACCACCGCCAGGCAAGAAAGGGGCTCTTACTGAATCTGGAGCTCATCCATTTGGCTAGACTGGCTGACCTTTAAGCTCCAGGGATCTACCTGGTTTTGGTCCCCAGCATGGACTTAAAGATATATGCCATCCATGTATGCTGGCTTTTACTTGGGTTCTGGGATTCAAACTCAATCTCTGTAGGGTCAGGATTTTATTGACCAAGTCACCTTCCTAGCTCACCTCCAACTTCTGATTGGCAAAAAAAAAAGTGTGTTAAAACTGAAAACCTCCCCATATTAAAAGAAAAAAAGTAGTAAAAGAACAAACACCTGGGCCAACAAGATTTCTCAGTGTATTTTTTTTTCTCAGTGGTTAAAGGCACTAGTCAAGACTGGAGGCCTGAGTTTGCCACCTGGGCCACACATGGTAGAAGAAACCATGCCCTCTGACTGTCACATACACAGAGTGGCACTAGCAAGCCCTTACCCTGTACCCTCCTACATTCAAAATAAGTAAAATTTAATTTTAAGCATGTGTAAGTGCCTACCTTCAATTCCCTGCACTGCAGGAACATACAGAGAACAAAGGAAGGAGAAATTTGTTTGCAGTAAGGTCATGCTATGCTGTCCAAGCTGGCTATAGATTTAAGATCCAAGTACCTCAGCCTTGAGAGGACTGAAGTTATAGGTGTTCATCACCATGCCCAGTCAGGGAGAAAATGTTAAAGATTTGTCCTCCTGTGCCATTGGGGACCTGACTTATAACACCAGTGTTGAATCAGAATGTACTGGGTACATTATGGGAACACTATGAAAGTATCAAGGGTTGTGGGAAAAGATAATGAGCTTGAGGTGCAAATAGCAGCATTTTGTTCACAGCTAAGTGTTTCCAATACAAGTAGTGGCACCAGTAGGTTTTAGAGGTTTAGGGTGTAGTCTTCCCCCACCCCACTCGCGACCGTGACTAATAGCCCAAGTTGACCTCCAACTCACAATCTTCTTGCGTTTGCACTTTGAGTGCTGGAATGACAGGCATGAGTCACCAAACCCGGCAACATTTCATTCTTTATTAAGCTATGGTTATAACCAGTGTAGAAGCAAAGATGGCCACAAAATCAAGTGAGAAAACATGAGCAATGAGAGAAGGAAGCCCAGAGTGGTGACATGTGCCTGGAATCTGGGTCAGCACAGGGAAGGGCCAGACAGGAGGATCACAGTTGTCATAAGTCTGTGTCCAGCCTGGGTTACTCAGTGAGACCCTGTCTCAAAAAAGAGAAAACAAATCAAAACCAAAAGAGGGGGTGAAAAGACCCCTAAGTGTTTACAAATCACAGAGAAGCAATGCCTTTTCTACGGTACTGGAAAGTATATCATTTGCATTATTTGATAAATTCGGAAATGGCATACTCTGTAACACTTGATACCCAATGTAAGATATCCTTTGTAGAAAAGCATCAGGGTCCAACACATAAGTATCCATAGAAACTTTATTTATTTAGTCACTTGTTAATTAGCTTACTTGTTTTGAAATAGAATCCCATAAGCATCAGGCTGGCCTTGCACTCCCTATGTAGCTGAGGATGGTTTGAACTTTTAATCCTCCAACTTCTACCTCACCAGTGCTAGGACACCAACAATATTAACAAATCTTAATTGATTTCCCATACTTTCATTTTCTCTTCACTATCTGTCACCTGCTCATACTGATTAGAAAAATAGTGGGACTTTTTTTTTTTTTTGTGATGACTTCTAGCCAATTGGCTGCATCAAAATAAAGTTGAATATCTCCTTCCAGTCTCTGGCTGTCAGAAATTCATTCAAGAGGACACGGGCACAAACTTTGTACTTTCTATGAGACGAATATAGCCACAGAAGTATCTGCTGTTGCTAAGAGTGGACGGGTTATGTGGTTGGAATCCGCAGTGGGAACCACAAACGAGGCTTTCCCATGGAACAAGATGTTTTGGTCCCATAGCAGAGTGCACCTGATGAGAAATGGCCATTCTTGTTACAGTCCATGAACTGCAGAAAGGAAGGACAAGCCATTTGGGGATACACTATAGATGCCAATCTAAGAGCTCTTGACATTGTAGCTGCTCAGTCCCACAAGGCTGGGTGTGTCAGCTGGTCTGCTGGATCCCGGAGAAGGAATGGATGTGCTGACTAGGAGGGGCAAGCAGGTGAAGAACAAAGCCTTCCTTTTTCTCCTGTCCTTATATAGGCTTCCAGCAGAAAGTGTGACCCAGATTAAAGGTGTGCCTTCTAGACTCATGGTCAAGATTAAAGGCTTGTGTCATCCTGTCTCTAGATCTGGACCACAAATGTGGCCTCCATTTCTGGCTTATATTTCACTCCAGTTATGGCTACACTGACAACCAAGAATAGCCATCACATCTACTAATGTGCCATCAGAAAGCTCTCACACAAAGAAGGTAAGAAGCCTAGGGCCAAACCACTCAAGATTAAGTGTCCTGTTACTCCACACATCCTGCAATACAAATGCCGATGTAGAAACAACAAACTAAGGAAAACAAAGAGGCTGCAAAGCATGCTAAATTTTTGGCCAGCGAATGAAGCCAAAAAAAACATCAGGAACAGATTGCCAAGAAGCATAGGCTTGCCCTGGCTGATAGCTTCTATTTCTGAGTCTGATTCCAGGCCATAATAAAGAGTCTTTAAGAGTAGTAAGTAACTGATCAGACCCTGCAGGAAAAAGCACTGCTTCTGAAATTGCTCAGTGGGTACAAGCATTTGCCTCCAAGTTTTTACAGCTTGCATTTGAAATTCCCACAAGTTGTTCTCTGACTTTTCATGCACATGCCATATTTCAGCGTCCCCATAGGCGAGTGCATATGCTTTAGTGGTTACCAAAATTTATGGTATGTTTGCGCATATTGTAGTTCTTTTTTTTAATATTTATTTATTTATTATGTGTACAGTATTCTGCTTGCAGCACCAGAAGAGGGCCCCAGATCTCACTACAAATGGTTGGGAGTCCCCATGTGGTTGCTGGGAATTGAACTCAGGACCTTTGGAAGAGCAGTCAGTGCTCTTAACCTCTGAGCCATCTCTCCAGCCCATATTGTAGTTCTTACACCTACAGTATGAGATGGTCTCATGACACTCTCCACCCACTGGCTTTTCAGAACAGAACTAGGGCTGGGTAGTGGTGGTGCACACATTTAAGTTCAGGCTTGGAAGGCAGAGTTCGAGGCCAGCCTGGTCTATAAAAGTGAGTTCCAGGACAGCTAGGACTGTTTCACAGAGAAACCCTGTCTTGAAAAACAAAAACAAAGACCAGAACTAGGTTGTGAGGCAGTCTGGTACTCGGCAATTCATAACTACAACAGTGGAGAGTTGGGAAGATGCTTTTTTGGGGGGGACGTATTCCCAAAAGCCTAAACCTTTAGGTTCTCAGACATAAAAAGAGCAGGGAGAGAGTGTGCAGTGACAGAGAGAAAGGAGGCTGAGGGTGTTGCTCAATGGTCGACCAGTGTGATGCTCTAGGTTTAGTTTGAATGATTCGCAGTGTGATGCTCTGGGTACAGTTTGAATGATTCGCAGTGTGATGCTCTGGGTACAGTTTGAATGATTCGCAGTGTGATGCTCTGGGTACAGTTTGAATGATTCGCAGTGTGATGCTCTGGGTACAGTTTGAATGATTCGCAGTGTGATGCTCTGGGTACAGTTTGAATGATTCGCAGTGTGATGCTCTGGGTACAGTTTGAATGATTCGCAGTGTGATGCTCTGGGTACAGTTTGAATGATTCGCAGTGTGATGCTCTGGGTACAGTTTGAATGATTCGCAGTGTGATGCTCTGGGTACAGTTTGAATGATTCGCAGTGTGATGCTCTGGGTTTAGTTTGAATGATTCGAGGTGTGATGTACTGGGTTTAGTTTGAATGATTTGCTGTAGGTAGGCTAAAAGAAATGGTTCTCCAAACATGGTATGGAGTCACTTAGAAGTGGATATTAGCTGTAAAGAAAAGGATAATCAAGTTACAATCCACAGACCCAGAGAGGCTAGTAAGAAGGAAAGTTCAAAGGGGTGGGGGGAGATATTTAGGGTGAGGTAGAATTCTAGTGTAATGGAAACTCCCAGGAATTCACTATGGGGACCCTAGCTAAATAGTAACAGGGATAAGGAGCAAGAACTGGCCTTCTTCTGTAACCAGGCAAGACTTCCAGTTGAGGGATTGGGACACCAAACCAGTCACAAAACTTTTGACCTACAATTTGTCCTGCCTGTGAGATGTGCTGGGGTAAAGGTGGCGCAGAACCTGTGGGAGTGGCCAACCAATGGCAGGTCCAGCTCGAGACCCATACCAAGAAAGGGAGCCCATGCCTGACTCTACCTGAAGGGCCAGGAACCAGAGGCCTAGGATAGAACCAAACACGAGTGGCCAAAAAAGTAAGAAGCCAATGAAATGATTCCTAATGATACTCTGTTATACTCGTAGACTAGGACCTAGCATAATAGTCACCAGAGAGGCTTCATTCAGCAACTGATGGGAGCAGATGAAGAGACCCACAGCCAAATACTAGGTGTTGCTCAGGGAATCCTGCAGAAGAGTGGGGGGGGGTTGTAGGAACCAGAGGGGTCAAGGACACCACAAGAAAACGACCTGCAGAATCAACTAACCAGGGTTCATAGGAGACTCATAGAAACTAAATCGACAATCAGGGAGCCTGCATCCGTCTGTCCTCAGTCCTCTGCATCGTGTAGCTTTTGTGTTTTTGTGGGACTCCGAATAGAGGAATTAGAGAATGTCTCTGACGATTTTGCCTGCTTTTGGGACCCTTCCTCCTACTGGGTTGCCTCATCAAGTCTTAATATGAGGGGGATGTGCTTAATCACATTGCAATTTGATATGCCATGTTTGGTTGACGTCCCTAGGAGGCCTGCTCTTTTCTACAGCAGTAAGAGTGGATCTGGGGGAGAAGGGAGTGTGGGGGAGAGACTGGGAGGAGAGGAAGGAGGTGAAACTGACATATGAGAGGAGAATAAAAAAGAGAGGAGATGCCGGGCGGTGGTGGCACACGCCTTTAATCCCAGCACTCGGGAGGCAGAGGCAGGCGGATCTCTGTGAGTTCGAGGCCAGCCTGGTCTAGAAGAGCTAGTTCCAGGACAGGAACCAAAAAAAGCTACAGAGAAACCCTGTCTCGAAAATTCAAAAAAAAAAAAAAGGAGAGGAGAAGAAATGATCCTCCTCCATCAAATAGTTATATAACTGGATAAGCAGAAGGGATCAAAAGAAACCTCGTAAATTATTCTCTTGTCCCAAACAATACAAAACCAACAGGCAACCAACACGTTCTCGAGCTCATTTACTAGTCCATGACTCCCTACTTAGACATACAACCTCCACCTGAAACATGGAAATTGTTGAGGCTGGAATGAGAAGGCATCCTAAAATGCTCTTTACCAGCTTGGTAGATCTGGGTCTCAGAGTCCCACAGCATTTTAACTGGAAAAGTCTGCATTTATGCCATTGAAATTGCCCTTCACTTTTCAGAACAAAATAAAAATAACATTTGAGAAGATAAGGACATTGAAAAGACATCCTTCTCGCGCTTTTTAGAGCCCTGTATTTAATTTGGAGGATTAGCCAGTTATGTTTGAATGTTTGTCTTCTGGGAAATTCCTGCTGGAGCTTAATTACTATTTTAAGTTGTTAAGAGGGTGGAAACTTAATCCAATTAAGGTGTTTGGGTGCTGGGACATAGGGAGGTGATAAAGTCATTAAAGCTGGGAAGGGGAGTGTCAGGTGAGTGTGCAGGAGACAGATGCTCATTCCTAGCCCCTTTCCAGGTGATTCCCTGCACTGCATCGGGACTTTGCCAGCAAGGAGATATCACCAGGTGTGGCCCCTTGGACCGCTAAACCACCTGCACAAAAGAAACATCTTTTCCTTTAGAGACTCTGGCTACTGTTTATTAACAAGAAACCCCTGACTTAAAGTGTTACTGTTGCCAATCAACTGCATTTTGTTTTTCTCCTTTCTAACATAATCCCTTTCCTCTTTTTTTCTCTTTCTTTCCTTTATCTGGTATGATGAGGTCTCCTCATCCACAGGACATGTAAAGTGTTACTGCTGAATTATATATCACCTCTCAAACCTGACAGACATAGAATGCTTCCCAAGATAACTAGGGATGTTTGTATACCTCTGGGAGGGGAATCACACATGGGGATAGCTATGTGGCTCTCTTTGGCTACTCCTATATTAGCATACATGAGGCAATCAGGGCCTTGATAAACACTTGCACTGATGTTATTGTTTTTGCAACGTGTGAGGATCAGGTAAGAAACGAGGCCATCCTGGTAAAGCTCTCTAATTAGAGGAGCACTCATGCAATTAAGCCAACAGCCTCAGCTAACTGCCTGCCAGCCACGGAGGCGAGCCCATCACGTAGCAGGCACCTTATTTAAACTGCTGGTGACTACGGTATGTAAGCAGTCTCACGTGAGGCCAACAGAACTGCACAGCCGGGCTCAGCCACTACATGAATCATGAGCCATAAATGGTTCCTGTTTTAAGACACTACATTATAGTTTTAGAAAAATTAAAAAATATGGCCGGGGTGTGGTGGCACCCACCTTTAATCCCAGTGCTCCAGAGGCAGGGATAGGCAGATCTCTGAATTCAGATCAGGGTGGTTTACAGAGCATGTTTCAGAATGGCCAGGGCTACATAAGGGAAATCCTGCCTGAAAACAATAGCAACAACAGAAGAAGAAACTAATTTAATCTTTTTTTTTTTTTTTTTTTTTTTTTTGGCTTTGGAGCCTGTCCTGGAACTAGCTCTGTAGACCAGGCTGGTCTCGAACTCACAGAGATCCGCCTGCCTCTGCCTCCCAAGTGCTGGGATTAAAGGCGTGTGCCACCATCGCCCTGCCTAATTTAATCTTTGATCATTTTAAATGTATCTTGTTCATACTCACCCTCACTCCCCTGTCTTACCTACTTCCCACTCCAGAACCTTCTTCCCAACTTGGCCCCTCCTATTTTCATGCCTTTTCTGTTTCTTTACTATCCACTGGGTGAGGGCTGCTTGCATGCATGTGCGTGGGTGTGGTTTTATTTACCAGATCATGGACAACTTCCCAGGGCTCAGGCACTACATTTAGATACACGAACACATGCAACCATAAACATTGGGTGTGGAGGAGCAAGTATGAAAGTTCAGCTCTCAGGAAGTAGAACCTGAAGCAACGAGATAGAAAAGTCAGCTTGGTTATATTAGCAAGAACCTGCCTCAAAGCAAACACCACACACACACACACACACACACACACACATATCTAACATTCACACAATCTAGCATTTATAATAATCGACACTCAGACTATGGTATTGTTTTTTTCTAGCTTCTTCTTCTAAGCCATTAATAAGTACTAAAAATTAGGAAATGGGTAGTAAAGGAAAAAATGCAGACCAACCAATAGTATAGATAGTAACAGTCTGTCCATATGTGTGTGCCAACAGCTCTTAAAGTCCACCACCTAATTAATTTCATAAGCAAAGACATTCCATGAATCATTATCTTTCTCGAAGGAACCTTTGCCACTTCAGTCTTTTTTTTTTTTGGTTTTTCGAGACAGGGTTTCTCTGTGGTTATTGGAGCCTGTCCTGGAACTAGCTCTTGTAGACCAGGCTGGTCTCGAACTCACAGAGATCTGCCTGCCTCTGCCTCCCAAGTGCTGGGATTAAAGGTGTGAGCCACCACCGCCAGGCTGATAATGCGTAGTCTTTTTTTTTTTTTTTTTTTTCGAGACAGGATTTCTCCGTAGCTTTTGGTTCCTGTCCTGGAACTAGCTCTTGTAGATCAGGCTGGCCTCGAACTCACAGAGATCCTCCTGCCTCTGCCTCCAGAGTGTTGGGATTAAAGGCGTGGGCCACCACCACCCGGCGCCACTTCAGTCTTGATCAGCTAATTTGTCAACTTTCCTCCTCTGAATGTTGTTGCTGATAGCGATGAAACAGTTTCATATCAAGTATTGCAAATAAACTGATGAATTTATATGCCTACAGTTAAGTTGTGGACAAGAATTCTGTTTGTGGAGCTGAAAAATAATGACTCAGTAGTTAAGCGCAATGGTGGCTCTTCCAGAGGACCTGGGTTTCATTCCCATCATCCAAATAGCAGCTCATAACCTCTGTAACTCTAGTCCTAGGGCATCTGATGCCCTTTCTGGCCTCCACAGGCACATAATGCACAGCCATACATGCATGCCAAATGTACGAACCCTATACCCTCAAGTTACAAGAGCATTTCTTAAATTTGAGTTCCTCCTGCCTCAGTCTTCTGGGTAGTTTAGACTATAGGATTGAAACCCTTTAAGGTCCAACTTATTGTGGTTCATCATCATCATCATCATTGTCGTCATCATCATCTATACTCTGGCAATGCTTAAGAATACACGGACAGCCTGTTTATGTCGGTTCGACCCCTAGAATCCTCCTGAGACATGCCATCTCAAACACATTCAGCTGCTGCTCTGGGGAGTGTTCATTGTCCAGGTTTCAGAGTTATAAAGAAGGCAGCTCAAGACAAGTGTCTCATATACTTGTAATTTTGTTGTCGTTCTGTCTCTTGCTGACCAAACCTTTCCTAGTGCCTAGAATGCAGCCCTCGTTATCCCTATCTGCCTCTTGACGTCTGAAATAGTTCTCTCCTTTGAACTGAGGTTTCAAGATATTTCCAGATAGACAAAGCTGACTTGAGGTTTTGATTCTTTATTACAATGACTTATTGTGGTTAGGTTAAAAAAAAATACAGTAAGCATGTATAAATCGGTTTGTGTATACAATAATAACAAACAAATGGAAGTCCAAAGGTGTTATTTTTAACTTTCTTATAGTTTATTTAACTTTAGTTTATGTGCATTGGTATGAAGTGTCAGATCCCCTGGAACTGGATCTTCAGACAGTTGTGAGCTGCCATGTGGGTGCTGGGAATTGAACCCGGGTCCTCTGGAAAAGAAGTCAGTGCTCTTAATCACTGAGCCATCTCTCCAGCCCCTATTTTTAACTTTCTTTTGAGAAAGTCATTGCATGGATCCCTGGCTGGCCTGGAACTCAGAATGTTCACTGGGCTGTTCTTTAACTCGTGGTGATCCTCCTTGCTTCTGACTCCAGGTGATGAGATTAATGACCTGCATCACCAGGCCCCACAAATAACATGTGTGTTGCTGGATTTTCCCTTTAAAAACATTTTTACTTATCATTATTTCTAGGGAGATGTGCCAGAATGCATGTGTGGAAGTCATAACTTTTTACAGTTGGTTCTCTCTCCTTCTTTATGTGCGTCCAAAGATTGAATTCAGGTTTCCAGGCTTGTTTGGCAAGCAGTATTAGCCATTGAACCAATTCTTTGGCCTTCTTTTCCTTTTTGTGAATTATTTATTAGAAACCACTTAAATTTGATTTCCCCCCTGGTTTTTCAAGACAGTGTATCTCTGTGTATCCCTGGCTGTCCTGGAACTCATTCTGTAGACCAGGCTGGCCTCGAACGCACAGAGATCATCTGCCTCCTGAATGCTAGGATTAAAGGTGTGCACCACTGCCACCCCGCTAATTTAATTTTCTTTAGATGAGTCTCCTTTAGCTTGAACTCTTGGATTCAAGCCACATTCCTATGGTAGGCACCCGAGCAGCCCAGTCTAATTATAGCTAGGTACATCACTAAGCATGTCTCAATAGGCTTGAGGGAGGGTCTCACTACATAGCCTTGGCTAGTCTAGAATTCAGTTTATAGACTTGGCTGCTTTTAAACTCAGAAACCTCTGCCTCCTAAATTCTTGGACTAAGGCATTTACTACCATTTCTGACTTTTAACTGGGTGTTTTTGTTTGTTTGTTTTTTCTAAGACAAGGTTTCACTGTGTAGTTCTGGCTATCCTGTCACTTGCTCTGTAGACCAGGCTGGCTTCAGACTCAGAGAACTACCTGCCTCTGCTTCCCTGCTGATGGGATTAAAGACATGCACACCTTTAATCCAAGCACTTGTGAGGAAGAAACGGGCAAATCTCTGTGAGTTTGAGGCCAGCCTGGTCTACAGAGTGAGTTCCACGACAGCCAGGGCTGTTACAGAGAAACCCTGTCTCAAAAAACCAAACCAAAACCAAAACAAGCAAACTAGGTCCAACCCAAGATTCATTATTATTTTTACTTTGTGTGTGTGTGTGTGTGTTTTGCCTGCATTTATGTGTACCACACGTGTGCCTGGTGTCCTCAGAGGCTAGCAAAGGGCACTGTATTCCATGGAACTAGTTCTAGGTGGTTATGAGCCATTATGCGAATACTGGGAATGGAATCTGGGACCACTGCAAGAGCAATGCATGCTCCTAACCACTTAGACATCTCCCCAGCTCCAGAATTGACATTTCCACACAAGAGCCACACAAATAACAAAAAACAAAGTATGCAAAGTGCTAGTGAGGCTGAGTCTTGCTTGCCTCCACTGGGTCATCTCTGTCCAAATTCAGTGGTGTGGAGCTTTGTGTTAGAGAATTGTTTTCATTGTTTTCTTAAACCGACTTGTAGCTGGCTCACAAAGAGTAAATGCTTAGAACTATGGCGCAAATGAAAGGGGCCTTTGCTGGGACAGCATTAGAAATGGAGGACAGTACTGGATTTATGATGCATAGTAAGGGCCAAGCTTTAAAAGTATTGGGTTTTGTTGTTGTTATATTTTTACAAGATTTGTTTAACCTCATGGATTATGTGCGCTGTGTGTCTGCCTGGTGCCTACAGAGGCCAGAACAGACCACTGCATTCCTTGGAACTGGAATCACAGGCTGTTGTTAGCCACTTGATATGTGTGCTGCAAATCAAAGCCAAGTTCTCTGCAAGAGCAGCAAGCACTCTTAATGTCTGAACTACCTGCCCAGTATCTCAGAGTTGTTTCTTTTCTTTTTAAAAATTTATTTATTTTTACTTTATGTGCATTGTGTTTTGCCATGAGTCCCGGAACACGAATTATAGACAGTTGTGAGTTGCCATGTGGGTGCTGGGAATTGAACCTAGGTCCCCTGGAAGAACAGTCAGTGCCTTTAACCACTGAGTTCTTGAGGTGTTTCTATTTTGAGACAGGACCTTACCCCATGTAGCTATGTAGACCATGGTGCCCTTGAACTCAGATCTGTTTCTGCCTCTTAAGAGCTGGTATCAAAGGGGTGTGCCACTACACGCAGCTTCTCAGAGCTGCTTTAATAGTGTTACTCAGATCCTTTCTCTTCAGATGACAATCGAGAGGGTAATTTTAAAAATGGTGCCAGGAAGCAAGCCCAGCACTAACTGAACTGGGCCATTTTCTGGGGTTTGTTTTTTTCACTTTTTTCCTCCTTTAATGGAGAGTGCTGGATGTCTCTACAAGTTTGTTCAAATGACAGCTGAACCTGAAAAAGCTGTTGCTACTATTCATGCATAACACAATACTTTTGTTGTTGTTTTAATATAAACATATATACTTACATGATCTGAATCTTTGCAGATATTAGCTATGGCTCTCAACTTCGGAAAAAGTATCCTAATTTGCCACGTTGAGTTGGCATCACAATAATAGCAATATTAATTGGGAAACATTAAGCTTATTTTTTCTATTGGTACAAAAACCACACACTGTTAAAACTATAAGGTCTTATCTATGAGGGCATGATTACAGAAACAATAAAAGTGTTCTCTAAATAATGAAAACAAACATAAGTCCACATCAGGTGTTAAAAGTTTAATTCTCTGCACCCACATCTTGTGAGTCATAACCACCTGCAACTCCAACTCTACCCTCTGACCTTCAAGGGGCACCTCACACATGTGCACACCCTTACATATATATAGTGCTTCTCTTTGTGTTCATGAGATCTATAACTTGGTATGACAGAGAAATTGCCCTGTTGACCCTCTGGCTGTTAAGTCCCCATTTGCTGAAGCACAAAGGCAATTCATCTTGCTCATTAACTGAGATTTAGGGAAACAATTTGTTTTTCTCTTCCTTCCTCTCTCCCTCCCTCCCCCATCCCCCTCAAATCAGGGTTTCTCTGTGTAGCCAAGGCTGACCTCAAACTCAGAGATCTGCCTGCCTCTGCCTCCCAAGCACCGGGATTAAAGATGTGCAGCACAACTGCCCAGCAATTTGTTTTTCTTGAGTCATTTAAATCAAACATAGTACAGAAAGGGATAGAAGGAAATGGTTATGAGCTTTTAAGACAAAAATGTGAACGGTCCACCAGGTGTAGTGACTCACACCTCCCCAGTACTCCTGAGGTTAAGGTAGGAGGATCAAAGTTCGAGGTTAGCCTGTGTACCATAGGAAGGCTGACAGAAAAACCAGACTACAATGAGGCGTCACAGAAATCCCATGATAGCTGGGATTTTTTGTCTTCTGTCTCCGGCGCTCCTTTTCAGGAACATGAACGGCTTTTGACCGCAATTTCACAGACCACCTACTGCCGCATTCTCTCTTCTCCCAGTCATACTACTTATGCCGCCCAACACAGCCTTCATACTTTTGATCCGTATCATTTTCTACCGGTAACAATCTTCAATTCTGTCCTTGGTGTCAACAACCAGGTACTTTTTCTAAGGTGCACTGAGTTTCGTGAGTCCGGTTTTATCATTAACCATAAAGGATTCAGCAAACTTTCTAATCCATTTTCTGGAAAGCTGAAAGAACTCTCTAAACCATTACTTTGGGTTTCATTAATTTACGTTTTGCTCTCAAGTACAAAACTCCCAGGTTTAAGACCCAGAGAGCAAATCTAGTCCTCCGCAAGGTCACTTTTGTCCGCAAGGTCACTTTTGTTGTTTATGGTTATCCGTAGAGCTCTGATGCGCATCCCCCAGTAATGGTGCTGAAGTTTCCAAGGAGGGTGATGCATTTAGGAGAAAATCTAACTCAGCCTCGGTGAGTTGGGTTAGGCGTTGTTCCGTCAATGTGCACCGACCTAGTAAGCGTGGGACCTGCAGACACTGAGCTCAGAACCTAGCCGACCCAGGGCGAGCAAGGCGGCCTCGGTGACGTCAGAAGCCTGGTTCTTCCTCCAGGCCCAGCTTTGTCTCATTGTCCCACACTAGAACCCACTCATGACCGCAAAGGAAGCGGACGCGCAAGGCGGAACGCGGTGTTACAGAGACAGGGTCGGACGCGTGGAGATCCGCATGACCCGTGCACGCTTCCCGCCACCGCGTCCGCTCGACTCAGTCGCGCCCTGGAGACCGCATGGCGCAGTGAGAAGGAACCAGGACTCCAGAACCTGAGCCAAGAGAGCCCCTGGGGCGACGCGCCTGCGAGCCGCCTTCCCCCGCGAGGGCCCCCGAGGCGCTGGGAGCCGTCTTCCCGCGGTCACCAGTCCTCGCGGCCCGCGTGAGGCCCGGGGGCGTGACCAGAGGGAGGAGGACACGCACGAAGCCCCGTCCCACCAGGGGCGTGGCCTGGGAAACGCGCGAAGCCCCGCCCCGCCCCGCGGCCTGCCGTACTCGCCGGTCCCGCCCGCCGCCCTCTTCCTCCTGCGCATTAGCCGCGGTGGCGGCCTGCTCTCGGGTCACGGAGCCAGGCTCTCGTGGGTGGCGGCGGGCGCAGCCAGCCGATTCCGAGGCGCGCGCAGCGCGTCCCTGCCTCCGCGGGTCGCGGAAGTGACGTGGGGCACCCCGGCAAGAGAGCGTTTGAATCGGTTCCCGGGTTGCTTCCAGGCCGCAGCCCAGGAGGTGCTGCGCGGCCCGCCGAGGCCCCGAGCCGGGACGGCTGGAGCCGAGGGCACGCGCGGAGTGGACGTCGCCGCGAAGTGCTCCCGAGGGAGGGCCGTGGGGTGTTCACTGCAATATGGCAGCGACGGGCGCCAGCAATCCCGGAGGCCTCTCGGCGGGGTCTGGGACAGACGGAGGCGTCGACGGCTGCAGGACCGTGTACTTGTTTGACCGGCGCGGGAAGGAGTCCGAGCTCGGGGAGCGCGCACTGCAGGTCTCCAACCGCGCAGGCTACGCGGAGTTCCGCGCTGCTGTGTGTCAGGTACGCGGCCCGGCAGAGGAGGATGCTTGCGAGGAGGTGGGGGTCGGCGGCCCGAAGCCAGGGTGGGTCACCGCCGTAAACTTGTCAGACGGCCCTGGTCCAGCGTCCTTGGCCTCTGCTGGGGGCTCGCGTTACGGATGATCCCACCCCTCGCATTGGAATACCCGCTGGCCCGGCTTCGGCCGGGGAGCACGGGGTCCCGCCCCTCCGTGGGCCTCGCTGGCCTAACGTTAGGGCCCTCGAAGTTAGACGGCGCTTATCGGGTTTAGCAACTGCTTGATCGCTACCAAGCAGTTCATCATCCTGTAGCAGAGGAACCTGCGTTTGTCTTTAGTTTGTAACTTCACAAGTCGGCAGAGTTGTATCCACTGTATAGTCAGAGGTACGAGGATTGCGATGTTAGAGGTGGTGAAATTCCGGGAGTCCGGGCAGCCCGGATTCAATGTAGTCATTTCTTGTCAGAAAGGTTCGCCTGCAATTCTTTACACAGCAACTGTGGAGTTAGCTCAGTATGCATGGCTGCCCTGCTGGTTTTCTGAGCGCCAACCTTGGGAGTTCCTGAACTACCTCCTAGTGTCCATAGGGACAACAAAGAACGTGAATATTGGCTTGAAAAACGAAAAACTATGTAGCAAAACCTGTCTTAAATTGCGAGGTGCTTTATGGATTTGTGGTGTTACTGTTGCCTGAGATTGTGAATATGTTTGGGGAAAGGGGTGTTGTGGGGTTTTGTTTTGAGACAAGGTCTTGCCATTTAGCTCTAGAAGTCTCTATGTTGACCAGGTTGGCCTCGAACTTTCGATCATCCTGCCTTTGCTGTCCAGTGTTGTTAGTCACAGGCCCGACTGCCGCAGTTCTGGGTTCTGAGCTTTTCAAAGAAGGAATATAGTAATGTCTGAATTAACCACAGAAACAGCTTCAAAAGAAAGACATTTGAGCTGATGTTTTTCCTCCGGAAGACTTAAGTTTAGGAATGGGCTATGACTGTGGTTCTCGGCCTTCCACAGTTCTTCATGTTGTGGTGACCCCTAACCATAAAGGCTTTTTGTTTATTTGTTTGTTTGTTTTTTTAAAAGATTTTATTTATTTATTATGTATACAACAGTCTGCCTCCATATATGACTGCAGGCCAGACGAGGGCACCAGATCTCATTACAGATGGTTGTGAGCCACCATGTGGTTGCTGGGAATTGAACTCAGATCCTCTGGAAGAACAGTCAGTGATCTTACCACTGAGCCATCTCTCCAGCCCCTGTTTTTGTTTTTTTTTAAGACAGGGTTTCTCTGTAGCTTTGGTGCCTGTCCTGGAACTAGCTCTTGTAGACCAGGCTGGCCTCGAACTCACAGACATCCGCCTGCCTCTGCCTCCCAAGTGCTAGGATTAAAGGCATGCAGGCCACTACCGCCCGGCTCTGTAAAGTTATTTTTCTTGCTACTTCATAATTATATTTTTGTTATTACGAATTATAATGTAAATATCTATGTTTCCATATGATCTTAGGCGACCCCTGAGAAAGGGTCATTTGACCAGTGCCGACCCACATGTTGGAACACATTGGCCTAGGACATAATTTTGTACAGTTGTTGATAAAATTCCAATTGAGATTGACTTTGCCAAGGTGAACTCTCTTCTGTTTGTAGCTCTCTTCCCAGTGTCTTGCCATGTGGAAACACAATTAAATTGATACATGAATTAGGAGAAAACTAGGCAAACTCCAAAGTTCATTTTATGCCTGTGTATATATGGTGGTAGATTCTCTGTCTTGTTTTAAGACTGATTTTTGCCAGGCAGTGGGGGTACAGCCTTTTATCCCAGTACTGATGAGGTAGAGGCAGGCAGATCTCTGAGTTCCAGGCCTGTCTGGTCTACAGAATGAGTTCCCGACTCCAAAGCTACACAGAGAAACTCTGTCTCAAAAAACCCCCCACACAAAACAAAACAAAAAAGCAAGTTATTCTCTGTAGCCAAAGCTGACCAGGAGCTCTGCATGTTTCCAGGTGCCAGCAATTTGTTAGAGAACCTCAGTATTACTCCTGTGAGTCCCTCTTTTTGTGTCAGTGTGATACATGCTTTATATTTAATTTCTTTTTTTCATATAATATTGCCAGGAAAGTCTATTTTTTTTTAAAAAAAAGTCATTTATTACTTTCTGTGTATGGGTGTTTGCATGCATGCATGTCTCTGTGCACTGATTCATGCCTGGTGCCTTCAGAGAGCAGAAGAGGTGTCTTGTGAGCAGGCATGGGCGCTGGGAACCAGACATGGTCCTCTGCAAGACCCAGTGCTCTCAGTGCAGAGCCCACACTCCAGCCACAGAAGTGTCATCCTAATGCAGGATTCACAGAATCTCTTAGTATTACTGTTCATGTAACAACTGGAATTTACTTTCAGAATTGTAATTTTTGGTACTGCTACGATGAACATTTTTGAATTCATAACTTTTGTGTTCATTGTTTCTGGAGCATCTTTAAAGTTCCCTCCCTTGCGTGTGCTGTGGCCTGCGTGGAGGGCAGCAAGCTAGTTGTTTCCTTCTCAGACATCAGACTCTGCGGTGCTCCATCACCGGACCACCCCCGTGCCCCCTTTTCTTCTTAATAATCTTTGGAGACAAGGTCTCTTCTCCTTTTTGTAACCGAGGCTGACCCCAGACTTGTGGCATTCCTCATGCCTCAGACTTCAGAGTGTCAAAGTTACAGGTGTGTCCCTTGTGTTAGGCACCATGCTGCTTATGATAAGTATTTTTAAATCACTTTTCAAAAAAAGATTTCCTTTTCCTCTGAAAATATACCATTTCTCCCTATCCCCCGTGGAATAAATGTCTAACTCTCTTAGATAAATTGGATACTAAAAGGTGATTTAGTAGCCAAGCCCTGTAATTTGTGTTGCATCTTTCTGCTTCCTTTTCACTATACAAAGCATGGTTTTTTTTTTTAAACTAGCTCTGGTAGACCAGGCTGGCCTCATAGAGATCGACCTGCTTCTGCCTCCCGAGTGCTGGGATTAAAGGTGTGTGCAACCACTGCCTAGCAGTAAACATGCATTTTTATAACCCTTTTAATTTCCAGTTTAACACCAAGGAAGATATTTCTTTTAATTTCCTTTTTCTTGTTTATTCTAGAGCTGGTGAAGGTTAGAATTGAACAGAAGTGAGGAGAGTGGAGAACTAGTAAAAGGAAAAGCTAGGTTTAAAGATAGAAGACTAACTTAATCACTCTACCTGCTAAAAACCTTACTTTAATTTGTAAGTTTTGCCTGTACGTATGCTTGTGTACCACATGAATGTCTGGTGCCTGTGGAGGCCAGAAGAGGCCATCAGATGCCCTGGAACTTAATTACAGACTATTGTGAGCCATCTTGTGGGTGCTGGGGACCAAACAGGTCCTCGGCAAGAGTAGCAGGTGGCTCCTTAACCACGGAGCCACCTCGAGCCCCTTGATCTGCCTGTTATGCCCTACACATCCTGTGGCATCGTTTCCATTACACAGATGGACTGAATCAAGTACCTCAGTTATATACAGTATTGCATAGTTATCTTCGTGTGCTTTCTATTGATGTCATAGAACACTGTGACCAAAAGCAACATGGGGAGGAAAGGTTTATTTGGTCACATATGCCAGTCACAGTGCATCATTGAGGGGAGCAGGGCAGGAAGTAAAGGCAGGAAATGAAACGGACTATGAAGAATGCTGCTTACTGGCTTGCTCTCCGTGGCTTCAGCTTGCTTTTTACATGCACATGCACACACACGCACGCTCGGCTGGGTCCTGCCATATCAATAAGAAAATGCTCTACAAACTAGCCATCAGGACAATCTGATGGAAGCATTTTCTCTGATGAGCGTTTCTTCCTAGATGACTCTAGCTTGTGTCAAGTTGACGAAAAACTAACCAGCACAGAGCTTAACAAGTAAAATCAGCAGACTTGGTCATTTGTTGTTTGTGATGGAACACAATTGGCCTGGAACACACGTGTAGTCTAGCCTGGCTGTGAACTTTCCTCCTGTCTCACCCTCCATAGCTTAGATCAGTTTGATTACAAAGAAAAAAATCTCTCCTCACTGCTGTACTGTTATTTACCTTTTCCTGCTGCTACCTCCACTTCTTCCTGCTCTTTCTTGTTGACAGAGCACACTAGTTTTTAGCTGTGGTTTAGTATGTGCTTTGTACTCTGGGCTGGCCTCAATCTGTGAACAGACCTTCTGCTTAGCCTCCAAGTGTTAGAATTACAGACATAGCTACAGTGTCCATCTTAAATCATACCATTTACCATATATGCGTTTTTACTTTTGGGAGCAAGAACACTTTAAAATTTACTCCTAACAGATTTCAAATTTGCAAGATACTGCTTTTTTTTTAACCCATGAGATTTATTTCTATGAATGTATGTGGTATATGTATGTGTTTATGCACGTGTATGGAGATCAGAGAACAGCTTGTAGGAGTGGGTTCTTGCCTTTCCCTATGTGGGTCCTGACCCCTGAACTCTGTGTAGTCTTCGTTGTTCTCCAACTTCTGATCCTTCTGCTTTAAGCTTCTGAGTGGTGGGGTCATAGGCATGTGACATATGATTATTTTTTAAATAAAAATTGTGTGTGCATTGCTCTTTTGCCTGCATGTATGTCTGTGAGGATGCCAGATACCCTGACACAGTCTGGAGTTACAGACAGGTGTGAGCTGCTGTGTGGGACCTGGGAACCCAAGTCCTCTGGAATGCTCTTAACTGCTGAGCCATTTCTCCACCCTCACCCCCAATGCTCTAAACTACTGAGCCATCTCTCCACCCACCCCCCATCATGTGTGTGAGTTTTTTGTTTTTGTTTTGTTTCTGTTGGATGGTATTTTGTTGTTGTTGTTTTATTTGTTTTTGGAGACAGGGCTTTTTTCATTGTAGTCCTGGAGGTCCTGGAACTCACTCTATACCAGGCTAGCCTTGAACTCAGAGATTTGTGTGCCTCTACCTCTTGAGTGCTATGATTAAATGTGTGTGCCACCACTGCCCTGGTTGTTTTTTTTTTTTTTTTAAATGTAGATTAAAAACTCTTCAATGGAGGAAAGTGTAGGCAGTCTTCAATTTAGAATGTGAATGATTGACTTGGGATTTTTCAACATTATGGTACAAAAAAGACACATTCAGCAGAAAGAAAGTCTGCTTTGAATTTTGAATTCTGTTTTTTTGTGTTTTGTTTTTCTTTTCTTTTTAATTTTTTTTCTTTTTTTTTTTTTTGAGACAGGGTCTGTGTAGCCCTGACTGGTTTGGAACTCACTAGTATAACAAACTGACCTCAAACTTACAGAGATCAGCCTGTCCTCAGTTTGTTGAGTGCTAGGATTAAAGACATTCACCTTGCCCAGCTTGACCCCTTGTCTTTAAGAAAATATTTAATATCAATGTATAATGTGCATGCCTCCTTCCCTAATACTGTGATATTCACAGAGATCAGAAGGTGTCAGATCCCTTGGATCTCAAGTGGTAGACAGTTGTAAGCCACCCTGTTAGGGTGCTGGGAATTAAACCTGGGTCCTTTGGAGGAGCAGCCAGTGCTCTTAACCACTGAGCCATCTCTCCAGCCCTACCAACATATATGCAGGCAAAATACCAATATGCATAAATTGTACAAGAGAATATTTTGTGTAATATTTATATATGCATGTAATAAATTTGAGTCAGATCCACCCCTGTTCTTTCTCCTCCAGTCCTCCATGCCCTTCACTGTTTAATGTGCTACCTTTCTTTTAAAAATATACTCAGTGCCCACTTAGTACTACATGACTGGAGCATGGGCAGCCTGTCAGGGACCTCTCCCCCAGCACCCATCAATTGCCAATTGAGTGCTGGGATTAAAGGTGTGTGTACCATCACCACCCGGCTCTAGAAGAATTCTTAAGAAAACTTAAAAAACAATAGAGTTATGGGAATATTGCATGAAATAATTAGATACATATAATACTTTGTAGTTGTAAATTGTCTTAGGATTTCTGTTATTGTGAAGAGACACTATGACCATAGTAACTCTTACAAAGGAAAATATTTTATTGGGGCTGATTACAGTTCAGAGGTTCAGTCCATTATCATAGTGTAAAACATGGTAGCGTGAAGCCGGTCAGTGGTGGTACACACCTTTAATCCCAGCACTCAGGAGGCAGAAGCAGGTGGATCTCTGTGAGTTCGAGGCCAGCCTGGTCTATAAGAGCTAGTTCCGGGACAGGTGCCAAAGTTACAGAGAAACCTTGTCTAGAAAAAACAAAACAAAACAACAACAACAACAAAAAACAAAGCAAAACAAAAAACACACATTAGCTTGCAGGCAGACATGGTACTGGAGAGGTAATTGATAGAGTCCTACATCTTGATCTATAGGCAACAGGAAGTGAACTGTGTCTTTGTTTCTTTGTTTGAGACAAGGTTTTTTTTGTGTAGTTTGGAGCCTGTCCCGGAACTTGCTCTGTAAACCATACTGGCATCAAACTCACAGAGTTCATCCTGAGTACTGGGATTAAAGGTTTGCGCCTCTATCACCCGGTTTGAACTATGTCTTACTCTGGTATGTTTGAGCATATGAGACTTCAAAGCACACCTCCACAATAACACACTTTCTCCAATAAGGCCACTCCCACTCCAACAAGGCCACACCTCCTAATAGTACCACTCTGCATAGGTCAAGCGCTCAAACACGTGAGTCCATGGGGATCATATTTATTCAAACCACCACACAGAGGTTCCCACTGACCTAGAATTGCCAAGTTGGGAGGCTGGCTTCTTTTACTGTGAGGATCATGGGGATTAAACTCAAGTTGTCTGACTTGGCAGCAAGCACCTTTAGTTTGTATTTGAGACAGAGTTTCATGTGTTCTTGGGTAGCTTTTGTATAGCTGAGGAATGTTGAATGTTGAATGCTGGATTACATGGGGAAGATACTATTTCTTAATTTTGTGGTATTAATGTGACCTGTGCCCTGCTCTTACAGTATTAAATGACTTACCTATTTCCATATGTGTCTTATAATCTAGATTTCAACTGAAAGTCATTAAATTTAATTTAGATTTGAAGGGAATTGAGTGGTTTCAGCTGGATTCTTCTATCCTGATTTAATGTTCCTGTTTTGTTTTGTTTTGTTTTAGGCAAGGTCTTGCTATGTAATCCTGGCTGGCCTGGCCTGGGTTTTCTGGCAGTTCGCCTGCTTCTGACCCCTAAATTCTATTATAACAGATATCTGCCAACACCCAATTTTTATCTGTCTCTCTTTATCTATCTACTCGCATTTATTTATTTATTTTCAGGATAGTGTCTTACTCTATAACTCAGCCTTGCCTGACATCACTCTGGAGCCCAGGATGGCCTCCAATTTAAAGTAGTTCTCCTGTCTCATCCTCAGTTGCAATTACAAGTGTGAGCCGCAGTATCTTGTTGGGTGGTTCATCTGTTGATAGTGTTATTTTGATTGTCCTTCTCTGCTTATTTGTTAGACGATCTTCAACCCCACCACGTGCAGGTTTAAACCTAGGGTCCCCTGCAGGAAGATGGTGTATAGCAGTAGAGCTGTGATCTCTAGTCCAAGCTGGGATTCTTTAATGAGCACCTTTTAAGCTGAGAGATTGGTGTTGTATACACCTTTAATAATTGTAATTGGAGATTGAGGCAGGAGGATTGTTGCAAGTTTAGGCCAAATGAGAGCCCTGTTTTTAAAAAGTAAACAAATAAAGCCACATTCTCTCCCCTTGGTGGGGAAAAAACACATTGCTTATCATGAAACATAATTAGTACTAAGGAAAAAAGAAGTGGTTTAGGGGTTGGCATCCCAGTTCTATAAATAACCCTGAGAATTTTGAGGGGCTGGAGAGGTGGCTCAGCAGTTAAGAGAGCACTTGCTGCTCTTCCGCAGGACCTGAAATTGGTTCCCGATACCCATGGGTGGCTCAACCACCTGCAACTCCAGCCTCAGAATCTGATGTCATCGACTGGCCTTTGAGGCTAAACACACACACACATCTTTGAGAAAAATAGTTATTCTGTAATAATGGAAGGTTTGTTCATCCATAATTTAAAGTTTTCTTAGACACCTTTAGATAGAAAGGTTTGTTCTAGAAAATAGTCTGTCACCACCCAAGGGGAGTTCTCTCTCAACTGCTCATTGTTGTGTTTCATTTCAGGAATAAGTGTATTTTCTTTTTAATTTAAGTAAGAGTGTGTTGATTCACCTTTCCAAGTGTTTTTTGGTAGTTTTGATCTTTTACAGTTCATATTATCATTGTTACTTTTTTAAACAATATTTTTATTATATTTAATCATTTAGTTATTTAGTAATGCTTTTAGGAAGATGTCAGGCTTCTTTAGATATCCTGTAGCCTACGTGTTCATACCTTAGTGCGATGAAATACCTATTTTCTTCCAACATACTTACATATCTAATTTGTATAGAGTAGGTGTTCTGTTAATGCTTTGTTTCAAATATGGTGATTCCTTATAGAATGTAATGAAAAGTGTGTCTTTGGGTGCTTCCTCTTGATGAACCAAGGGCTTTTGAGATGACTCAGTAGGCAAGGGTGGTTGCCACCAAGCCTAAGGACCCGAGTTCATGCTCAGGAACCACATGGTCGGAGAGAATGATTTTCTCAGGTTGTTCTCTGACACCCTACATGTGCCATGACCCCCATAAATGAATTAAATAATAAATGTAAAAAAGTTAACCCTTCCAGAATGGCTCAACTAGTTACTACTGAGTTTTCTCATAATATCTTTTCATTTGTTCTTTAACAATTTTGTACGTGTATACAATGTATCCTGATTTTATCCAGCCTAAATCTTCCTTCCCTCTACCCTGTACCTCCTGACTGACCCCTCCCATGCTTGAGTCTAACTTCCCAAATCCAGTTATGCTGCTTCCATGCTCAAATGAGAGGCTATCTACCAGAGCATGAGTAACCTACAACCAACCACACCTCAGAGAAAAATGACACCTCCTTCCCAGTTGACATCACTTACCAGTAGCTCCTTAGTTACGGATGGAGCCTTTCAGCTCCTCTTTTATCCACACAGAAATGTTCACTGGCTGATTTATGTGGAGGTCGTATGCAGGAAAGGTTAGCTGCTATGTGCAATGACCATGTCATGCCCAGTAAATAACTATTCATAGCGCTTTCTCTTCCAGCTCTTGCATTGTGCTTCCTCCTCCAGTATGTTCCCTCAGGAGGCTGTGGAGCCTTGATAGAAATGTCCCATGTAGGGCTGAACATAGTCACTTTTTTCTCAGCACTTTGGCCAATTATGAGTCTCTTCATTGACTTCTGCCTACTGCAAAAACAAGCTTCTCTGGTCATGAGTATAAACATAGATATTTAGAAGGCAGTTTGACAGTGTGTCCATTTAATACAATAGGTTTGCTCCCCCCTAAATCCTGTGACCTCCCACATCATAGTCATTTAACTGCATTTACAGTACCAGGCATGAATTCCCTCCTGTGGAGGGTTCAGGTCCCCTCAGAAGCAGTGTTGCCACTATTGTATCGGATGTCATGTATTGTCTGGCAGGTCAGTATTGTTCCATGTGGAGTCAACTTGGGGTGAGTCCATTGTGACTTTCTTTCTTTTTTTTTTTAAATATATTTATTTATTATGTATACAATATTCTGTCTGTGTGTATGCCTGCAGGCCAGAAGAGGGCCCCAGACCTCATTACAGATGGTTGTGAGCCACCATGTGGTTGCTGGGAATTGAACTCAGGACCTTTGGAAGAGCAGGCAATGCTCTTAACCTCTGAGCCATCTCTCCAGCCCCATTGTGACTTTCTTATCCACTGACACTATGAAAGCTCGCCATCAGAAAGGAAGCTTCCCAGTCACTTCCTGTTTGATCTCCATCCTGCAACCAAAGTGTGTTGCGTCTTCAGTAATAGGGTCTTAGCATCCAGTTATGGTGGGCAAATAAGAGAAATACCAATAGCCTGTGCTGTTTTTGAAAGGCTTTGGGGCCTCCCTGACTATTAGCTTGTAGGAGGGTTACCTCTGACTGGCACTGAGATTTTCTTTTAATAATCCATGTCTTCTGGGGGAAGCATTATCCTTCCATTCAGGGTATCGATGTTCAAATGCCTTAAATATTCTTAACAAATTACATATTACACACATACCACACATACCACACACACACACCCTGTTCTTTGATAATTTAGATAATTTTGACTACATCCAGTCTCTTTCCCTACTCACCCAACTTTGTGTCCTCTTTGTTTGTTTGTTTGTTTGTTTTAACTCAT
The DNA here is from genome assembly GCF_950005125.1 of Chionomys nivalis. Taxonomy (NCBI): domain Eukaryota; kingdom Metazoa; phylum Chordata; class Mammalia; order Rodentia; family Cricetidae; genus Chionomys; species Chionomys nivalis. Next base: position 15,477,964 of record NC_080111.1, on the reverse strand, counting down.
CACGTCCACTTTTGCTCCCCGTACACGTTTGGGTTTGGGGCTAGCTGCTGGAGCACGGGAGCTATAACCTTAAGTCTGAGTCTTCCTCTCCTGGCAGCTGTCAATCATCATCACCACTTCAGCCAGGGGGAGGACTTAATGCTTACCTCCCCTTTCCACGCTGGGCTGGCAGGGCTTGTGTAGGCCGCTGTATTCTTTCACACCTAGTAGGAGATGATGTATGCAGCTGCTTTATTCTATCTGGAAAATACTATTTCCTTGTAGTCACCTGCACAGTGATCCCTGAACCTTGAGAAGACTAGGTATGATGTAGATGGACCATCTCGGGCTGAGCATCCATAGTCTCTTACCCTCTGTACCTTGATCACCTGTGGGTTACTGTTAATCATTGTTTACCACAGGAAGAACCTTCTTTGATCAGGGTTGAGACATAAACTCATTGAAAGACAGTTTAACACTCTGTCTGTTCAGCGGAAGACTAGTAGGACCCCTCTAGGAGCTGTGTCATATGCAGCCAGGCTCTTTGCCCTGATAAGGTTCATCTGTGGAGCGGGCCTTAGGCCCAGGTAGAGAGTGTTCCATTCTCATCTCACTGAACAGCCCTGGCTGGCCTGGGACTCAGAGATCTGCGTGCTTCTGCTTTCCAAGTGCTCGGATTGGTAATTAGCATACAAAGTAGTTGGGTTCTCTGAGACTTTGTGTTTTAACATACATCCTTAGTGGTGGTTAGCACACCTTCCACCCCTTCCTTCACCTCATTCCATTGTCCATCCCCACATAGACCTTTAACTCCCGCTTCCCTCTATTTCCATACCATGGATGTTCTGTACTCTCCTCTTTCCTTTCAGGGCCGTGTCCCCTCCCTCTTAGGGACCCTTTTTGGCTTTCTGAACCTCCACAGACACTCCAGACTAATTGTAGAAATCTTACAAATCTGAAGCAAAAATTATGTGTGAAAGAAAACGTGTTTGTTTTCCTGGGCTTGAGTTATGCCACTAATATATTTTTTGATTTCATCCATTTTCATGAAAATTTCGTAAGTTCACTTTTCTTTGTAGTTGAGTAAAATTCTACTGTGTATATATCACATTTTCATTATCTGATGATCGTCACATGTGTTCTTAGCAAATAGCAGAAAAGTTAAGCAATTTATATGGCTTAGAGTGATTAATTTTACAAAGTCAAAATTTAAAAATGCTGAGTTCTGTATTTCCTAGACAAGTAAGTGTAGTAGCAGGTGCAAGGCTGTAGTGTCAGTATGTGCACATTCTGCAGATGTAAATAGTACTTTTATTTCCTTCATGTAATATGTATTTTTTTTTTAAATTTTGGATAGACAATTGGTATTTCATCTGAAGAAAAGTTTGTTATTACAACTACAAGCAGGAAAGAAATTACCCGTGATAATTTTGGTAAGTAAGCAATGTCCATTTGTATTTATTTCCTGTGTAGATAGAGCAGTAGCTGTGCATCACCATCTGTCCAAAGGATTGATAATCTGGAGGACTTTGTTTTCAAGGGATCACTTTTTCCTGCTCTTAGTTGGATCCAGGAGAAATCAAGCCATACCACTTAGCTTTATTTGGACAACCACAAAACTGAGCTCTTAGAAAACTTGAATTCTTTCATTATTTTTTAAATCCTTTATTTTTTAAGTTTCCATAACTGCTGGATTGCATGCTCTTTCCCCTCTATCATAGGATTTCCATACGTTAGTAACCCCAAGTGCCCTGGACCTAGAGTCTCCTGAGTAATCCCACCGGGGATTACAGGTGGACTCCACCATGCCTAGGTTGATTGCTTTTCTTTTTAACAAGGTGTGCTTTTACTAGTTTTTATTTTTGTGTATGTATCCGCGTCTGTGTGTGGATATAGACATGTGAGTGTAGGTATCTATGGAGTCCAGAAGAGGGTGTTAGATCTGTTGGAGCTGGAGTTGCAGGTGGTTGTGTCTCCTAACATGGGCGCTGAGAACTCATCTGGGAAGAGCAACAAGTGTTCTTAATTGCTGAGCCATCTTTGCAGTCCTCTTTTCTTTCTCCTGAAAGGAAACAGTAAGGAATTCTCCATTCCTGTTGATACCACACTAATGCAAATCCTCATCTGATATGATAATTTAACTTATTAGGAATTGAATGTTGGGAATGAAGAGACGGGTCAGTGGTTAAGAGCATTTGCTGCTCTTTCAGAGGACACAGGTTCAGTTCTCAGCACTCATGTGGTAGTTTACAACCATCCCTTACTCTGGTTCTAGAGGATTTGATGCCTTCTGACCTCCACATGCATCAGCAAAGCTGTTGGTGCACAGGCATGCATGCCAGCAAAGCACTCAATACACATAAAATAAATATTTTATTTTATTGGGCTTTTGGAGATAGGGTTTCTCTGTGTAACAGCCCTAGCTGTCCTAGAATTCACTTTGTAGACCAGACCAGAGTGGCTACAAACTTGTAGAGATTCACCTGCCTCTGCCTCTTAGTGCTATGATTAAAGGTGTTGTGCTACATACAGCAGGGTGGTGGTGGCGCATGCCTCTAATCCCAGCACTCTGGAGGCAGAGGCAGGCCGATCTTTGAGTTTGAGGACAGTCAGGGTGGTTACACTGAGAAACCCTGTCTCAACAAACAAAAGTGTGTGCCACCACACCCAGCTATAAAATGAACCTGGAAGAAAAAGGAAGGAAGGAAGGAAGGAAGGAAGGAAGGAAGGAAGGAAGGAAGGAAGGAAGGGAAAGAAAAAAAAAGAATTGAGTGTTTAAAATTGTATGCAAGTAGTGGTGACTTACGCCTTAATCCCTGCACTTGGGAGGCAGAGATAGGCAGATATATATGAGTTTGAAGACAGCCTGGTCTGCAGAGCTAGTTTCAGGACAGCCAGGTTTACACAAGAAAACGCGGTCTTCAAAGCAAAACCAAGCAGAACACCCTGGGAATATGGTACATGCCTATAACCTGAGCTGGGATGTAGAGGCAGAAGAATAAGGAATTCAAGGCCAGCTTGGACTACATGAAACTCCATATCTCAAAAATACCGAAGTTTCTGACTTTTCATCTTGTGAGGACACAGAAGACTCCACTTATGAAGAAACAGGCCTTCACTAGGCACCAGTCTTGGACTTTCCAAAATTTACCAAATTGTGAGATGTAAACTTGTATTTCTGTATTTTTAAATATCTTCTGACTTATACTTCTTCATTTAAACATGTGTGTATTAATGCAGAGGTCAGAGGATAACTCTGGCAATAGTGTTTCTCCTGCAGTGTGGGTCCCAGAGATTGAACTCAGGTTGTCAGATTTGCTCAGCTGGCACCTTTACCCATTGAACAATCTTGCTGGCTCATCCTGTAATGGTTTTTAAAATAACTGAAAATAAAAAAGAAATGCTTTTCAGCTGCCGTGCATCACCTATAATCATGCCACTCAGGAAATTTAGGTGCTTTATAGTGAGTTCGAGGGAAGCTCAGACTCCAGTGAGATGCTGTTTCAACAAACAAATGATATTGGACATGGTGATGTACACTTGTAAAGCAGGAGAATCTCCCCAAGTTCAAGGCCATCTGCATAGTGAATTCCAGGCCAGCCAGGACTCCCAGTTTCCAATAAAGAAATAAACATTTCAAAGCAACACACATTGCTACACTTTTAATCCTGGCATTTAGGAGACTGAGCTAGGAAGGTAAGTTTGAGGCCAGCCAGATATGAGACCCTGACATTTTGAAAAACAAAACAAACCAACCAGACAAACAAAAACAAAGAGCCAAAAACACTTACCTCAAAAGCCTGAAAACCTAAGATAGATCCCACAGTGGAAGAGAACTAACTTCAGAAAGACATCCTCAGACTTCTCCTCCCCTCACCCTTCCCCCAGGCAGGGTTTCTCAGTAGCTATGGCACCAGCTCTGGAACTCACTCTGTAGACCAGGCTGGCCTCATAGACATCCACCTGCCTCTGCCTCCCCAGTGTTGGGATTAAAGTGTGTACCACCACCCCCCGGCTGTCTTCAGACCTACATGTGTACTGTGACATGCATTTGCCCACATGTGTGCTCATGTGCACACATACACATTAATAACAACAACAAAATGAATTTAGATATTTATTTGAGTATTTTAGAATTGTGGAAATGTTTATGCCTGTTCTATTGATGCTCTTTGTATTCACGACTGAAATTTGTTAGTAGAGCCATTGACAGTTTACCTATACTGTTAAGTGCATTTCATAGATAACATATGTGTATTCAGAATAAATTCATTGCATTTCTGATCTACCCTAGCAGTTAACGATTGTAAATCTCAATTACAGATGAAGCTGTTAAAGATGGAGTCACTCTATACCTGCTACAGTCAGTTGACCAATCACTATTAACAGCAACAAAAGAAAGAATTGACTTCCTGCCTCACTATGACACTCTGGTTAAAAGTGGCATGTATGAATATTATGCAAGTGAAGGACAGAATCCTTTGCGTAAGTAATTGTACAATTTTTGATTTTTTAAAAAATTTTATGTATTTTTATTCTGTATATATGGATGTTTTTCTTGGGTGTTTGGTCCTCCGGAACTGGAGTTATAGACAGTTGTGAGCTACCATGTGTGTACTGTGCATTGAACCCAGGTTCTCTGAGAGAGCAGTCAGTGCTCTTAACCACTGAGCCATCTCTCCAGCCCCTTTACAGTATTTGGAAGTTGTTAATGCCATTCCTTCATATTCTGTAGATCTTTTTCATTCTACTTTATTATAAGGCCGTGGGAAACTCCTTTTGATCTACTTTCTTAGTTTCTTTGTATAGATCCAACTGAAATTGGGATTTTTTACTTTGTTTTAAAACAATTTAAATTTATTCACGTATATGTGTATGCATTTGTATGGATGTATGCCACAGGGAGCCCTGAAAACCAATCTGGGGCTCTCCTCAAAAGCAGCAACTGCTCTGAACTGCTGGTCTGTCTCTCCAGCCCAACCTTTTTTTTTTATTTATTTACTTTTGGTTTTTCGGAACAGGGTTTCTCTGTAGCTTTGGCGCTTGTCCTGGAACTCATTCTGTAGATCAAGCTGGCCTTGAACTCACAGAGATTCCCCTGCCTCTGCCTTCTGAGTGCTGGGATTAAAGGCATACACCACTGCCTGACTTTTTTTCTTTTAATTATGTGTGATATATGTGTGCCACAGTGTACATGTGAAAGTCAGAAGACAACTCCTTGTCTTCTACCACGTGCACTGCTATGGCTGCCAGAGTCTCTAGTCTGTGCTATAGGAGCACAGAGATACAGGTGTGTGCATTACTGCACACCCGGCTTTTGCGTGGGTTCTGGGGATCCAAAGTTATTAAGCTTGCACAGGAGATGTTTTACCCGTTGAACCCTCTCTCCAGCACAGAAGTCAACTTTAAGTAAAAATAAAGTAAAAATTGAGCCCATTAATAGAGCTGGATGCACTTTATCTTGCATTAAGCATCTTCCTGTCTTGCTGTAAACCACCTCCAGATATGAAAATACCCTTTACCTTCCATTTATTTATTTGTATTTAGTAACTGTGGATTAAATCCAGAGCCTTGCACATAATAAGATAAACATTCTATTGCTGAGTTATAATCAGTTCTTACTTTGTAAATTTACACAGATAAAATAAAAAAATAGATGTCTTTAATCTTTTCCTAAACCTTTATAGCCTTACTGGTTTATCTTTATAGACTATATGAGATGGTTTACCAGAACTTCTTCCTAGACTCTGTCAAAGTACTTTATGCTATTAATGTGTTCGTTATAAATCATATTAAAATTATTTATTTGTAATGTACATTGGGTTTTGCCTGCATATCTGTGTGAGGATGCCAGATTCCCTGGAACTGCAGTTACAGACAGTTGTGAACTGCCATGTGGGTGCTAAATATTGAACTCAGGTCCTTTGGAAGAGCAGCCAGTACTGTTAATAGACTGAGCCATCTTTCCAACCCCAAATTCTTTTTTCTTAAATGTGTTTTATTGTTAGAAATTAAAAAATTAGAGATAAGTGAATAGAATATGAAAAAACCATATTGCTACGATCTGAATATAATCATCACTAACATTTGGTGTTTATCATTTCAGAACTTTTCCTATTAGTTGATTTTTTGTTGGTTTGTTTTGTTTTACCATACAGAGTTTCACTGTGTAGTCCTGACTGTCCTGGAACTCACTCTGTAGACCAGGCTGACCTCAAACTCACAGAGATCCTCCTGAGTGCTGGAATTAAAGGCATATAACAACACATCCAGCTTAAACTTTAAAGATTTATTTTTATTTTAAATTATGTGTATACCTGTGCCTTTGCTATTTGATCTCTTTGCTCATTTTACTCATTTTGCTCATTTTGCTCATTTACGTGCTGCTTTTTAATAGGCTGTAGAATTTACCTACCTACTGTCTTAATTGCTTTTCTGTTGCTGTGAAGAGACACCATGGCTGGCCAAGACCACTTAAAAAGAAAGCATTTAAGTTGGGGCTAAGAGTTCCAGAGGGTGTGGAACAGGCAGACACGGTGCTGGAGCAGTAGCTGAGAGTTTATATCTAACCCGCAAGTTGTAGGTGGGAAGAGCTGAATGGAATGGTATGGGCCTTTGAAAGTTTAGAGTCCAGGCGTAATGACACGCCTCCTTCAACAGGGCCACACCTCCTAGTCCTGTTTCAGATAGTTCCACCCACTGGGGAGGGATCAAGTCTGTAGTGGCTGTTATTATTCAAACCACCATATTTACTGTAATCATTTATTTTCTCTCTGTTTTTAGCCCCCTTTGTTTTTAAGGCAGGATTTCACTTTGTAGCAGAACCCCCCCAGATCCCCTGCTGTGTAGACCAATCTGACCTCAAACTCATAGAGATCCACCCGTTTCTGTATCCCGAGTGCTGGGATAAAGATTGGCACTACCACATCCGACTGTGATTATGTTATTTTTTGTTTATTTTTAAATTTTATTTATTTATTTAGGGTTTCTCTATGTGGCCAGGCTGTTGACCAGGCTGAGCTTGAACTCACAGAGATCCACCTGCCTCTGCCTCCTGAGTGCTGAGAGTGAAGGTGTGATTATAGTTTTTAAACTTTACATTTATTTATTTACCTGTATGTGTGAGGGCTATGTACAGAGGTGCGCGTGTGTGCATGTGGAGATCAGAGGGCAGCTCATAGGAGCTGCTTCTCTTCTACCATGTGAGCCTAGCGATGGAACCCGGGTAGTCAGGCTTGATGACATGCACCTTTACGTAATGAGCTGTCTACCTGTCCATGATTGCATTTTATTTCCCATCTTCCTGTGAAATGTTGAACTCATAGGAATAGAATCTTTGCATTATGCAGTCCCTAGAGCAGTGCCTGGCAGATGAGAGGTACTTAAATGTGTGAATTCTGAGTCAACTTTAAATAACTTCTTTGGGGATAAATTTCTGAATATTTACTGTGTACTCAACAAATACATTCATTGTAAAAACTGTCAGTGTAGCTTAGTTACTAATGTACGGATTCACTGTACCGGTTTTCAGCTATGCCATGATGACATCAATATGTGGAGAATCTCTGCTGAAATTTTGGTTTTGACTTCTTTAACTCTGCAGTATGTCCCAAGATCTTTTCTTTCTTTCCTTTGCTTCCGGTTCTTCCTTGCTTTGTTGCAGCCATGTCTTCAAGTCATGTTCACCATTTCTTTTATATATTTTCTTTGAGTAGGTAGATCTGATGTATGTCGGTGAAACAAAAGCTTTACCTCTGACTTTCTAGCCTCTTCGTCATTAAAGAGAGTGTCTGTTCTTGCTTCCTATGTAACATTGCTATTAGTTGAATTTGATAGAGTAAGCATTGCATTTAAATTGTATATATTTCTCGAGGCAGAAATTCAAACTTGTCTCAGTGTTCCATTTCCCTTTCCTTTTGTGGAGGTGGGATGGTGGAGGAGGTGTGGTGTTTTGAGACAGGGTTTCTTCTGTGTAGCCTTGACTGTCCTGGAACTAGGACCAGGCTAGCCACAAACTCACAGAGATCCAGTTGCCTTTGTCTCCCAAGTGCTGGGATTAAAGGTGTGTGCCACCACCTGGACCTTTTTCCTTTTTTAAATTAAGTTCTGTACTTTTTTCTTTTTTATGTCTTTATTTCTTAGTTATTGTTGTCAGAAGCCTGATCCATATGCATACCTAATTTGTGGTAAATTTGTTTACCAATCTGGTTGTCACTTACTTAGAGCACTTGCTAGAGAGCTATTATGTGGGTCAGTGAGTTTTAGTTGGGTTAAATTTCTGTGAAATGAAGATAAAATTTGGTATAACCATCCTTCCTTTCTCTTTCTGTTTTGTATTTTGAGATGGGTCTCACTGTGTAGCCCAGGCTTGCTCCCAAACTCAAATTCTTCTTGCTTCAGTCTTCCAAGTTCTTAGATAACAGGCATGTATTGTTTCTTTTTCTTCTTTACTTCTTTTGTTTGTTTGTTTGTTTTGTTTTGTTTTTTCAAGTCTGGTTTTCTTGTGTATCCCTGGCTGTCCTCAAACTCGGAGAGCTGCTGAGTGCTGGGATTGAAGGTGTGCTCCGCCACCACCCTGTGTATTGTTTCTTTTTAGAGAAATAAAAGTGAGAAATGCTTGAATGGTTGCTTTTTAGGGAGGAGAATATAAAATAATGCTGCCAATAATGAATTGAACGTGAAGTTGGCAGTATGCCGGGAATCAGTAGCACGGACACATGTCTTGCCACTTGTGTAGATTTTCTGGAAGAGGTGTGAACAGATACAACCATCCCAACATAGTCTAGCTTAGCAAAGCCCTGTGACTTTATTATGGTTGCTTATAGGAGCATGAGTGATTTAAAAGCAACTGTGTCACTAAGAAGCCCACTTTGCATGGCGATTGAAAGCTGTTATCTTGCAGCTCCCTGTGCAGCTTAAAGATAGCTCAGCTCAACTGCCTATTGCTTTTATAACGTTGGAGATAACTCTGGGGAATCTTGTAAAATTCAAGAGCTTTCTGGGCCTAGTTTGTTTTTTGTTTGTTTATTTATTTATTTATTTATTTTTTTTTGAGATAGAATCTCACTTTGTAGCTCTGGCTGGCTTAAAACTCACTATGTAGACTAGGATGGCCTCACATTGACACAAATCTCCCTGTTTCTGCCCTGAGTCCTGGGATTAAAGATGTGTGCCACCATGCCTGGCTTAGGCCTATTGAGTCTAGAGCCTTGTCAGTTTTACTTCCTCGGTCTTGAGGGTTTGTAGGAGGGAATGTTTTAATTTAGAGAAAATAGTGAAAGCAGTATGTAACACATTGTTTTTGGTTTGGCTTGTATAGTAAAAATATAAAATTCTTTCTGTTACTATGATGAAATACCTGGCAAAAAATAATTTAAGGAAGAGCGTGTTTGTCCTTGTTTTCAGTTTTACATTTCATCACAGACAAAAAGACATAGCAGGAACAGGAAGCAGGCTGGTCCCGGTCTTCCCCGTCAGAAAGCAGAGAAGGCTGAAAGTTCATACTCACCTAGTGTCTTAGTTTGTTGCAGTTCTGTTAAACACTATAACCTGAATCAACTTAAGGGAGAAGAGGATTGATTTTTATCTTTAGCTTTCAGGTCAAAATCCATTGAGAGAAGTCAGGCCAGGAATTCAAGCAGAACTCAAGGAGAAACCATGAAGAAATGGTGCTGACTGACTCACTCTCTGGCTTTCTCACTGGCTCCTTCTGCTACCATCTACCTAGAGATGGAGTCACCTTAGGGGCCGGGTCCTCCCACATCAGTCACAATAAAGACAGTGTCTCACAGGCATGCCCACAGGCCACTCTCATTGGACAGGTCCTCTAGTAAGGCTTCCTCTTCAGGCTACGTTAGATTGTGTCAGGTTGACAATAAAAACTAGCATACCTGGCTTTATCCATTTTATTCAGTCTGGCCGCTAGGGTGGGTCTTTTTACTTAATTAACTTAATCTTAAAAAAAAAATCACTCACAGATAGATATTCCCACAGTCTCCAAACTGATTCTAGATCCTGCGGAACTGATGATTTAAACCATCATAGGAACTGTGGTTGGGAGTGCAAGTTCTCTTTGTACTCCTGGCAGTCTTCTTGCCTCAGCCTCTAGTGTGCTCACATCCCAGGTGCCTTAGTTCCTTTTCTGTTGCTGCAACAAATCACCATGGCCAAGGCATTCATTGGGCTTAGGATTTCAGACGGGCAGCACTTTTCATGGCAGTGTGAGGGCCCAGAGGTGGGCAGCTGAGAGCTCACACCTTGATCTTCAGACATGAAGCAGAGGGCATGCTGGTGTAGTAGGAGACTGCTTGTTCGTTCCCGGCTGCCCAGCTCCTGAAATAATCACTCAGAAACTATATTATTAAATCACTGCCTGGCCAATAGCTTAAGCATATTTCCAGCTCATTCTTCTCTCTCAAATTCACCCATTTCTTTCTTTTTTTAAAATTGATTTTATTGAGCTATACATTTTTCTCTGCTCCCCTCCCTAAAGTAACCCATTTCTATAATTTTATATTTTACCAAGAGGTTTGTGGCCTACCGGCAGGGTGGCCACATGGCTTCTCACTGACTCTGCCTTCTTTCTCCCAGCATTCAGCTTAGTTTTCCCCACCTATCTATGTTCTGCCCTGCTATAGGCTCAAGCTAGCTTTCTTTATTAACCAATGATATTCATAGCATAGCATCCCACATCAAGCTGGGAATGAAAGGAGTTTTTTCAGACCTCATACCCTACCTCCAGTGACATCTCCACAAGGCTACACCTCATAATCCTTTCCAAACAATTCCACCAACTGTAGACCAAGCATTCAAACACATGAGCTTATGGGTGACATTCAAACTGCCATAACTGGCTGACATTTAACATGATACATTAGTCTTTAGAATTCTATAACCGTGTGTGTGTGTGTGTGTGTGTGTGTGTGTACACGTGCATATTCTCACTAATTATAGGCTGGTCTTGGACACACTTTGTAACCCAGGCAGACCTTGAACTTATAATCCTCTTGTCTTAGCCTCCCGGTAAAGACTGCAGACCTTTCTCCACTAGACTAGCTTCTCAAATGAGCCCTTTTCCCTTTTATTTGGGAGTGGGGTGGATTGAAATAGAGTTTCTTTGTGTAGCTTTGGAGCCCGTCACTCTGTAGACCAGGCTGGTCTTGAATTCACAGAGATCTGGCTGCCTCTGCTTCCCAAATGCTGGTATTAAAAGCATGGGCCACCACCGCCCAGCTTAAACCAGCACCTTTTCACTGCTGCTGTTTTGATACAAGGATTTATTGGGTTGCTCAGATTAGTGCCTAATCTTTTTCATGCTTGTAGTGGTTGTGATGAAACTTTTTATTATGCATAACATTAGACTCAGGGTGATACTTAATTCGTGCAGCTCTTTGGGAAATAAACAGTGGTTGCTTGAGAGTTCCTTTTGCTGGAATGTTTATATAAACTGTTTGGGATGAAAGGGTTAAACGGTGTTTTCTCAATCTCTTCCAGCATTTGCTCTCGCAGAATTAATCGACAATTCATTGTCAGCCACTTCTCACAATGTTGGTGTTAGAAGAATCCAGATCAAATTGGTAAGAAAATTATGCATAAAGAATTGTTTTTTAGTAGTACATTGGAAAAATTAGAAATAAAACTTAGAACTAATTATCTGATGTCTTGTTACAATTTTTATAGTTTCTTTTATGTAAGTGCTTATTTATATATATATTTATGTACTTATGTTTTTAATTTCTTTTGTAACACTGCAGTTATAAATACGACATGAATATTTTCCGATATTAATGCAGAGGGTTTGTTAGCTACAATGTTAGTTATGGAGTCTGTCTTCTTTTTCTTCCTGTATTTTGCCATGAGAAGCAATGTGGGAATAATGTATATTAATATATGCCTTGAATATTTCCTTAAGTTTACTTCTAAGACATGGTATTTCTAGGTTAAAAACATTAAGAAATCTAGGGTTTTTGCTAGATATAACTCAGTGCTTTAAGAGAGTTGTAATTTTTATACTTATACAGTGATATGAGAGATCCTTTGAAGTTCATACTCAACTTCATATTTTAAGTATTGATTGGCATTTCCTGTCTTTTTATTTTGTAGCTTTTTGATGAAACTCAAGGAAAACCTGCCGTTGCAGTGGTAGATAATGGGAGAGGAATGACCTCCAAACAACTTAACAACTGGGCTGTGTACAGGTTGTCAAAGTTTACAAGACAAGGTGACTTTGAAAGGTTAGCAAAACCATGCTTTTTCCTTTTTAGTGATGTCTGGGTGCCCTTAGTTATGGAGGATTTATTAGAGAGCTTGTTTCTATTACAGGGCTTTGTGATAAATACTTCAAACAGAACATTATGCTTTTCTCTTGAACAGTTTTGTATTTCCTGAGGTCTGTGAGAGTTATATTAACATATTGAATACTGTTAGGACAGTAAAATGGTGTTTAGGGTAATCTATATAAATCATGTCATACTTCTTGAAAATGTCTAGAATTACATATGATTCACTAGTATTCTCTATTTTTACTTTGAGGCTCAGTTTTTCAGATTGTCACAGCTATTTCGGAATAGAATCCATGTTTGTATCAGAACACGCTTGTAGACAGTGCTTTCAGCACAGGAAAGCTGGGCATGGCAACTCAGCTGGTAATCCATTTTAGCCTTCTTGGGATTTCATCATATGAGCAAAGATTTTCAGTGACTCATCTCATTTTGTGGCGTGGGCAGTGAAGCCAGGATGTGGTGCATGCTAGACAGGGGCCCGACACTGAGCGGCACCTTGGTCCTCCAGCCCTGTGTGACAGATAGTGGAGAGAAAAACAAAGATTACAGTGTCTTTTGAATGGTCTGGTTTGCCTGGCCATTTATTGTTGGGCACTTTACCTCTCTGTATGTCACGTTACATACTTAGAAAATGTGCACAGTCTCTCAAGGTTTTGTGGAAACTGAGCTATTGTTCTGATATGAAAACGTAAAATTTGTCATACAGTAAGCATTTAATAGCCATGAGCTGTTATTTTAGTTATTTCTTATCTGTAATCATTCTTTCCTGATATTTTCATGAATATATGACACTTAAAAGAGTGTTTAAAAGCCAAAGTGAAGCGGCATGGTGGTGCACACCTTCACTCCCAGCACTCAGTGGCAGAGAAGGTGGATCTCTGTTGAGGCTAGCCTGATCTGCAGAGCAAGTTTCAGGACAGCCAGGGCTACACAGAGAAACCGGGCCTCAGAAAAGAGGGAAAAATATGTCAGCACAAACTTAAACACTTATATGAAAACACTGTGCTTTCATAGTCTGAGGACAGGATTTTGTATCTGTTTGGCATAAACAAAAAGATAAAGGAAGTTGACAATAAACTCGGGGAAGGGATCCAGAAAATTAACTTACCGCCTTTAACTGGTCCATCCTATAGCTTACTAAAATTAAACCTTCACTGGACTCAAGGGATACTGAGTTTTCTCTACACCATAACCAGTTTTTTTTAACAACTTAAAAGTTAAATTTCTATTTTTGGTAAAAGTCATCCTTTGCTCAGTTTAATTATGTATGTGTGTATGTGTATTATACACATGCATGTTTAATTATGTATGTGTGTATGTGTATTACATACATGCATGTTTAGTACCTGGAAATAATTTCGGATCCAGTCCCAGTCCGTGACCCATTCCAACTTCTGCAGCATCATCATGTGTTATCCTTGAGACCATGGCATCCACTTACGTAGATATAATTATTAGTTCTTTTTATGCTTGCATTTCAGTTTGATACAAGGGTGATGTTATAAGAGACAGGCTATCGAAAAAAGAAGACTCATAGCTTTATAATTTGTTTTATTAAGAAAAACAAATGTTAACTCATGTCATAGTTATAAACATTTTAAAATCTTGGTTAGAACTGAAGAAAATGTAATGTTGTCGAATATTAGTTTAAGATGTGTTACATTTGTTTATGCTGTGCAACATTTGTTTATTGATGCAAAGATGTGTTGCATTCTTTATGTTACATTTGTTTATCTCTGTGAAGCTGTGATACTTTGCCTGTCTAAAACGCCTTATGATGTACAGCATGAGAAAGGGTATGTGGGGCTGGCAGGCAGAGAGAATAAATAGGAAAAATCTGGGATAAGGGAGATCAGGGAGCAAGAAAGGGAAGGAATGAGGAGAAAAGGGGCTAACCACCCAGGCAGACATGGAGTAAGAAGTAAAGAAAGGTATATAGAAATAGAGAATGTAGTGAAGAGTCAAGCAGGCCTGCTTTTCGTCCTGCCCAGCTCCCGCACGGCTAGCTTGGCCCCAGAATAATTACACGGAAACTGTAATTATTTAACATTTAAACACTGCTTGACCCATTAGTTCCAGCCTCTTATTGGCTAATTCTCACATCATGCTTTAACCTATATTTAGTAATCTGTGTAGCACCACAAGGTGGTAGCTTACTAGGAAAGATCCTAACTTGCGTCCGTCTCGGGTAGGAGAATCATGGTGTCTGCCTGACTCTGCTTCTTTCTCCCAGCATTCTGTTCTGTCTACTCCGCCTATCTAAGCTGCTGTCCTATCAAAGGCCAAGGCAGTCTCTTTATTTGACCAATGAAAGTAACACATAGACAGAAGACCCACCTACATCAAGAGAAAGGTAAAACCAGGGGTCAAAAAGTAGATGAGATAACTTAAGTTGAAAAGTTGGCTAGTAATAGGCCACACAAAGACTGGGCATTCATAGGAAAGAATAAGCCTCTATGTGTATTTATTTGGTAGCTGGGAGCCGGGCCCCCCAAGAACAAAGAGCCAAAAGAATAAAAACAGCCAACTACAGTAAGGTGTCAGAACTGATGGATGTTTCCCTTGCTTAGCTTAGGTGGTTGGAGAAGAGGCGGTTGTGACATTTGAGTTGAGACTTCTCCATGAAAGAAGCCAGTTTGCATGTAATTCTAATACTTGTAGATTTAACGTGTGCACACCAGCATGTGTGTATGTGCATGTATTTTCAAGTGCCCACTGAGGCCTAAAGAGAGTGTCAGATCCCTTGGAGCTAGAGTTACAGGGGTCTGTGAGCTGCGTGATGTTGGTGCTGGAGACTGATTCCCTGTATTCTGAGGAGCACCAAGTGTTCTTAACTGCAGAGCCATCTTTTTAGTTCCTAGTACTCTCAATTCACATTGAAGGAATGAGGATTACCCAGCTAACCTCTGCCATAGTGTGAGACTGTCCAGGTAGGTGGGTGGATGAAGGAAGAAAACCTAACAAAAACAAAGTTGGTTTTGAGTACCCATGTCTGGGGGCCAACTCCAGCTCTAGAGAGATACTTCTCTATCATATATCTGTCTGTCATCTGTCTATTTTTCATCTATCCATCCATCCATCCATCCATCCATCCATCTATATACCTACATTTATTCTGGTGTTTTATTTAGATTCTTTTTCTCTTTTCCATCTATCCAGGCTTCTTCATTCTTTGATAGGTGTTTCTATGTTTTTCTTTTTTGCGTGTGGGGTAGAATTCAATTTTTGTAGAATGGTTGACAATCTTCCTTAGCACTGTTCATTTCCTTAATATTTTATGTGAATACTTTTAAACATGTAAAAGTTGAAATTCTGTAGTAATATACCCACCTGTGAGTCCTACCATGAGTTCTTATTTCATGTGTATGTGTATGCTTAGTATGTATGTGTAGGTACCCATGGGGTCCAGGAGAGTCTGATCCCTTATAGTTGTAGTTATAGTTAGTTGTGAGTCATGTTCAGTTCCCAATACCCTTATATTCATGTAAAACCTTATATATGTATGTATATGCACACACATACATATATACATATATGTATTATTTTATTTTACATGTATGAATGTGTTGTCTGTAGGTATGTCAATCCACCATTTGTGCATTACCCTCAGACTCCAGAAAAAGGCATCAGATTCCTAGGCTTAGAACTACATATGATTGTGATCCACTATGTGGGTTCTGGGAATCAGACTCGGGTCCTCTCTAAGAGAGCAGCTAGTACACTTATCTGCTGAGCCATCTCTCCAGGCCCACTAATACATTTTTAACAGGTGGCAGTGGTTCATTTCAGTTTTTAGTTTTTCTAGGTATGGTCAGCACCTTGCTTTACAGTAATCTAGTCTGGCTTACTGCCGACTTGCTGTCTCTAGTGCACAGAGATGTTTCCTTCTCTTCTGCTCTCACTCGCTTTTGAGGACGAGCCTCACTCTGTAGCCCTAGCTGGCCCTGGACTCGATATATAGACCAGGATGGCTTTGAACTCAGAGAAGTCCCCCTGCTTCTTCCTCCCAAGTTGTGGAATTATCCACATATCCACCAGCTCGGTTTCTTTCTCTGATTTTCAGAAGTTAAACTCTGATGTGTCTAGGCTGTGGCTCTTTTCATTTCATTCTCTGGAATTAATTCAAGTTCTTTTATTTGTTAAGTAAGTTTCCTTATTTGGTAAGCATAGCCTATCATTTCTCCAAATACTTTTCTATCTTTTGCAGTTCCTTACATTTTAGGTGCTATGGTGATCTGTAGACTTCAGATGCCTTGTGTTCATCTTCCTTCCTCTCTCCACTCTCTGCACTGAAGAGTAAACCTGTAGCTTCACACATACAAGGCAGATTCTATACTAGTAAACTGCTTTATTCTTCAAACTAAATAAACTCAACTTGTGTATAAGTTTATAGGGTCACTCTGCTACCAATTTAAAGCTGTTCATGATCCATCAACTTCCATGAGTTTTTAGTTATTATTTACAAATGCAAATTGTAGATTTTAAAAAATTTTTATTGATATATTTACTGGGACACTTATTTTTAAAATGATTTTTATTATGTATACAGTGTTCTGCATGCATACATGCCTGCACATCAAGGGGCACTAGATCTCATCCTACACACCTGTGAGCCACCATGTTGTTGCCAGGAATTGAACTCAGGACCTCTAGAGGAGCAGCCAGTGCTCTTAACATTTGAGCCATCTAATTAGCCACCTTGGTGGATCACTTTTATGGTTTCTGTTATTTGGACATGAAATAGAGTTTTTTAAATTTGTGTTTAGTGAATTATTTCTTTGATAGTATTCATCAGAATGATTTTTAAAATTTTATTTTATTTTATGTTCTTGTTCCGTGTGCATGCCTGGTGTCCATGGAGAGCAGAAGAGAACTTTAGATCTAGTGGAACTGCAGTTACAGTTGTGAGCCATCTTGTAGGTACTGGGAACTGAACCTCAATCCTGATAGAGCAGCCAGTGCTTTTAACCACTGAGCCATCTTTTCAGTTCTTCTATGATGGTTTTGTCAGCTGCCCTATTTCCTGTCAGGGACTGTATGTCAAAATTTGTTTGGCTTGTAATTTGTTTGTTTTTTTGAGAACTAGAAATTTTAAGTAGCTTGCTATTCTGTATTACCACTGAAGTCTGCTTGCTCACTGAACTTTTGTGATCAGCTGATTTCACATTTCATGCAGTGAAACCCCAAATCTTCCCTTGCTAAGGTTTCTGTGGGTATAATGGAATCCCCTGCCCCAAAGGTCAGTCTTGGCTTTGCTAGGCAAATGCTCTATTTTTGAATTGCATCATTAGCCCTAGAATGCATTTGGCGATTTTGGTTGAGTTTTTGGTAGTAGGTTTAGGGTAGTGTTTTATTTTATTTATATATATATATCTCCCATGCTGTCCTCTAACTCAGGATGTTCCTACCTCTCTCTGTTAAGTAGATTGTTTAAAGACTGACTAATACAATGTTTTCTTCTAGTGATCATTCAGGGTATGTTCGGCCAGTACCAGTACCACGCAGCTTGAACAGTGATATTTCCTATTTTGGTGTTGGAGGTAAACAGGCTGTTTTCTTTGTTGGACAGTCAGCCAGAGTAAGTGAATTTTTTTTTTCTCCAGTAAAAACTGATGAAGTATTTTGGGATTGACAAATCTCACTAGTAAGGGGTTAATGTATCTTTTCAATTGTTGGACAGATGATAAGCAAGCCTGCAGACTCCCAGGATGTTCATGAGCTTGTGCTTTCTAAAGAAGACTTTGAGAAAAAGGAAAAAAATAAAGAGGCAATATATAGTGGATACATTAGAAACAGAAAGGTACAGTACATTTTTACAACTCACAATTAATTACACATATATTCTTTTGACCGCATAATGGGATAGAATGTTTTTCTGACTTATTACTGGTGTGTCAGTGTTTTAAAGACTTGACTTATAGTTTTATATTTTACTTTGGAAAGTAGCAAAATGATCATTAGTGGTGATTTTATTTATTTATTTATTTTTAATTTTTATTTATTTATTTTGCTAAAACTTTCCACATAAGTTAACTTAGGAAACTTTCTGTAAACTACTTAAAAAGTTGCAGACTTTGGTTGAAATTTGTGTGAAAATTTTTTTGATATTTTATTCATTTATTTTGTGTGTGTGTCAGTGGACAGCATGAATTAGTGTGTTTCAGGGATCGAATTCAGGTAATCAGGTTGGTGTCAGGTGCCTTCCTGACTGAGCTATCTTTCTGGCCCAGATAGGAATTTTAAAATCTTATTTATAAAATAATAATAGAAACCATGTAAGAAAATAGTGTTTGAAATAATGTATTTTGAGGAAGTTGGAACTTTAGAGGCATGAGATTTTGTTACAACTGTGTCCTAACACTTGCATGTATCCCTTCACATATACATCTACACATGATAAAAAAAAATCTTTAAAACACAAGCAACAATTTAAAAATGTCTTATTTGAAATGAATAATGTTGTGGGAAAGCAAACAAAATACTCGCAAGTATCAGAGAAAGGTGTTGATAACATTTTGGTAAGTTTCTAACATTTTGGTAAGTTTCTTTATAGTCCAGTGCTTTGAAAATATGTGTGCATAGAACCCCACATATCCTACATCAGCATCTTGAGAATTCCTCATTTAGAAAATGTTTTTATATGCAGTGCATTCGAAAAAGAGTACGGGTGTTTTGTTTGCATGTTTGTATCTGTACTACATGTGTGCGTGGTACCTGAGACCAGAAGAAGGTATTTAAATAGCCTTATAATATTTCTATTGCTGGTTGTACTGTCACTTTATTTGAGCATTTAGTGTACCTGAAAGGTTTCCTTGTAATTATAAACAGTGTTTGGTTATCTTTGGGTAGCATTTTTCCCAAATTGCAGATATTTTTTTCCTTACAGATTGTTAGAATTTGAATAGCTGTGAAGATTTGAACTCTTTGACTTTCCGAGACAGGGTTTCTATGAAACAACAGCCCTTGCTGGCCTGGAACTAGACAGGGTTTCTATGAAACAACAGCCCTTGCTGGCCTGGAACTAGACAGGGTTTCTATGTAACAACAGCCCTTGCTGGCCTGGAACTAGACAGGGTTTCTATGAAACAACAGCCCTTGCTGGCCTGGAACTAGCTCTGTAGACCAAGCTGGCCTCGGATTCACAGAGATCCACCTGCCTCTGTCTTCCAAGTGCAAGGCGTGTTCCACCACTGCCTGGCTGGCAATTTGAATTTGAATATGTTCATGATATGTTAAAAAAATTTTTGTCTGAGAATGAGATTCAGAAATCAGTGATTTTTGCCGGGCGGTGGTGGCGCACGCCTTTAATCCCAGCACTTGGGAGGCAGAGGCAGGCGGATCTCTGTGAGTTCGAGACCAGCCTGGTCTACAAGAGCTAGTTCCAGGACAGGCTCCAAAACCACAGAGAAACCCTGTCTCGAAAAAACCAAAAAAAAAAAAAAAAAAAAAAAAAAAAAGAAATCAGTGATTTTTGTATTGAAATACCTACTTGACCAATTCCTTATTTTCTTATTGTTTGTGGCCTCCATAGGCTCATATTTGAATCTTTGGGAAAGGGTTAGGGGCTGTGGCCTTGTTAGAGGAGGCATATCACTGAGGGTTGGATATGGGGTTTCAAAAGCCCATATTTCTAAAATTCCTAGTTAGCTGTTTCTGCCTCGTACTCCACAGACCAAGATGTAAATTTTCAGCAACTTCACCAGCACCATGGCTGCTGTTGCTTGATGCCATGTTCCCCACTGTGATGGTCATGGACCCTACCACCTTCCGAAACCATGGTCCCCAATTAAATGCTTTCTTTTGTGAGTTGCCATAGACATGGTGTTTAAAACACAGCAGTAATAACCAAGCCGGGAGTGGTGGTGCACGTCTTTAACCCCAGCACTTGGGAGGCAGACACCAACCTGGCCTACAGAGCAAGTCCAGGACAGCCAAGGTTACAGAAAGCAGCCCTGTCTCTAAAAACCGAAACCCCCCAACAAAAAAAGGGGAGTGCCGAGGTGGGGAGGAGAGGGCCGGAAGTTTGCTCATGCAGTATTATGGCATTGCTGTGACAGGCCTGACTGAGCTGTGCCCTGTCTGTCTGTCTGTCTGTCTGTCTGTCTGAGAAGAGTGGAGACACTTCAGGACGTAGGCTTTAAAAGCAGTTGGATGCCGTAAGCAGTGCTTGCAGGGCCACCTTGTATGAGCCCGGAAGAAGTATTGCTGGGAGAGAGCCCAACTTGACATTTTAGGGGGGTACTATTACCAACTGCGCTAGAGACCATTCTTGTGATATTTTGGCAAGGAATATGGCAGCTTTGCCCCTGCCCTAAGGAATCTGCCTGAGGCTAAACTAAAATGTTTGAATAATTTCCTTAGAGAGATTTCAGGACAGCCTAATATTGGCTCTGTCTTTACATATTAGTTCTCTTATGCAGATCTAGAGCAAAACAGAGTAAAAAGTATAAAATGTAACAGTTTGAGGAGACTTTTTTAAATTTTATTTATTATGTACATAGTGTTCCATCTGCATGTATGTCTCTGTGCCAGAAAAAGCACCAGATCTCATTACAGATGGTTGTGAGCCACCATGTAGTTGGTGGGAATTGAACTCGGGACCTCTGGAAGAGCAGTCAGTGCTCTTAACCTCTGAGCCATCTCTCCGACTTTTTTTTTTTTTTAAGAGTTGAGAGGGCGGGGCTGGAGAGATGGCTCAGTGGTTAAGAGCATTGCCTGCTCTTCCAAAGGTCCTGAGTTCAATTCCGGTCAACCACATGGTGGCTCACAACCATCTGTAAAGAGGTCTGGCGCCCTCTTCTGGCCTTTAGTCATACAGACAGAATATTGTATACATAATAAATAAATAAATATTTAAAAAAAAAGAGTTGAGAGGGCATTCTAGTGAATACTGAATCTGCTTCAAGTTTATTTTCCATAGCCTTTTAATACCCCAAGCCAAAGGGGAAGACGAAAGGACTTCTTTAAAATCATGATACAAGGAGCAAACAAGGGTGATTACTTCCTTATTATTCAAAATATCTAATAGCTATGTCCTAAGTCAAACATCCAGTAGCTCCACCTTAGACCAAACATCCTGTTATCTAGGCAGGACATATAGTAACTTTACCTCATGCTAAATATCCTGTTGCTTGAGCAATAATAGGCTCAAACTCTGACCTTATGTCAAGATGGAGCCACTTGTATGGGCCTCCATGCTTGGCTCTGCTGGGAGCCGATTCGAGTGGCCGCCATTACAAGATGAGAGAGGCTATAGGTGAAAGTGCAGCCCCGTTGCAGTAGAAGACCTCGACATTTTGGAGATGCTAGTACCATGGGATGATCACCAAGGACGGTGGTATACCAGTGGAGTGGAGCTAGTCGGAGCCTAGAAGACGATCTGTGTGTGCTGCAGAGGGTGGAGCCGGAGAAGTGACTCAAGGCCTGTGAAGAAGTCCAGAAGATCATGAGTGAATCCCAGATAATTTAACATTGAATTATTTATACTGTTGGATTTTAGTTTTTCTTGGTTGAGATTGTGATAGTGCCCTGGTTCTTCCCTCTTTTTTTTTTCCCTTTAATTTTTTTTGTTTTGTTTTATTGAGTCATATATTTTCCTCTGCTACCCCTCTCTTCCCCCCCCCCCCCTTTCTACCCTCTTATAAGATCCCCATGTTTCTAATTTACTCAGGACATCTTTTTTTATTTTTTTTTTTTTACTCAGGACATCTTGTCTTTTTCTACTTCCCATGTTGGTTAGATTCATGTATGTCTCTCTTATGATCCTTTTGTCTATGTTCTCTGCAATTGTGAATTGTAGGCTTTATGTATTTCTGGGTCTGAGTTACTTCACTCAATATGATATTTTCTAGATTCATCCATTTGCCTGCAAGTTTCAAGATGGCACACTTAAACATAATAAAGACAATATATAACATCAAACTAAATGGAGAGACACTCAAAGTGATCCCACTGAAATCAGGAACAAGACAAGGTGTTCCCTCTCTCTATATCTAGTCAACATAGTACTTGAGGTTCTAGCTAGAGCAATAAGACAACAAAGGAGATCAAGGGGATACAAATCGAAAAAGAGGAAATCAAACTATCATTATTTGCTGATATGATAGTTTACATGTGTGACTCCCAAAATTCTACCAAGGGACTTCTACAGCTGATAAATACTTTTAGTAATGTAACAGGATACAAGATTAACTAAAAGAGAAAAGTAAGAAAGAAACCCAGTAGCCCTACTTTATACAGATGATAAATGGGCTTAGAAAGAAATAAGAAAACATCACCATTCACAATTGCCCCAATTAGAATAAAATATCTTGGAGTAACTCTTAACTAAACAAGTGGAAGACTTGTATGACAAGAACTTTAAATCTTTGAAGAAAGAAATTGAAGAAGACACCAAAAAATGGAAAGAGACCTTTTTATCTGTCTGTCTGTCTTTGGTTTTTTGAGACAGGGTTTCTCTGTAGCTTTGGAGCCTGTCCTGGAACTAGCTCTGGAGATCCAGCTGGCGTAAAACTCAGAGATCTGTCTGTCTCTGCCTCCCGAGTGCTGGGATTAAAAGCAGCGCTGTCCGTTTGACCTTGGAGACTTTAGTGGACTGGGTTTCTTTTGCGATATGATTGGGCTACAAGCTGTGGGAATGTGGGAGTGGAATGCAGTGGTTTAAGAGTGGTCATCCCAGCTGGTAGAATTGTTCATGTAGGAGGTATAGCCTTGTTGGAGGAGGCGTGTCACTGGAAATGTCAAACGCACCAGGCTTTGCATCATGCTTGTGGATCAGACGTAAGCTCTCAGCTACTGCTCAGCGCCATGCTCCCCACCACGATGCTCATGGACTCTACTAAGGAACCTTTGGAAGCATGAGTTCCCCAAACTAAATATACTTCCTTTTCTGAGTCGCTGTGGTCGTGTTGTCCCTTCACAGCAATAAAAAGGAATCCAGACAGTTTGTTCATATATTTGCTTTTTGCTTGTTTGACTGAGTCAGGGCCTTACGTGTTAGTCTGTGATAAGTCTGCTACTCATATAGCCCAAGCTGCCATTGAACTCAGTAATCTGCCTCAGTTTGCAGAGGGCTGAGCTTAGTCTCCAGACATGCTGCATATATTGGCTGCTGTTTTGTTGAATGTCTTTTCTATTGCTGTGATACAGTGTGCTGACAAAACTTAATCAAGAATAAGTTTATTCTGGCTCACCATTGTAGACTAAAGTTCATCTTACTAGGGAGGTCTCTGGGAGGCAAGAGTTTGGGGCAGCCTGCCACATTGCATCCTCGGTTCTGAAGTAGTGCTCAGCTCTCTAAATATTTACTTCAGTATCCTGGCATCTTAAGATGGGTCTTCTAACACTGTAATTAGCCCAATCAAGACAGTCCCTCACAGACATTCCCAGAGGGTAACTTAATCAAAACAGTTCCTCATAGGTATGCTTGGCTAGCTTGCCTCTGGGAAGTCTAGAGTCCATCAGGTTGACAGCAGCTCTGCTTTTTGTTGTTTTCCCCAGTGTTAAGGATTGAATCCAGAGCTGCAAACACTTCTTGGGTACCAGTGGTGCTTACTCTTGTTTTTATTTATAATCTTGTTGTGCGGGGGCTGTGTTTGTGCATGGGCATGCAGCTGTACATACAGACCAGAAGAAGCGTCTGATCCCCTGGAACTTGAGATGTTGGTGGTTAACCAGAAGACACCTGATGAGGGTGCTGGGAAACGAACCCATTGCTCTCTTTCTGTCACATCATCCCTCCTGCCCCTTTTGAGCAGTTCTTTCCAGCTGTTTCAGTTGAACTTCCCTCCCGTTGATTTGCTATTTCCAGAATGTGAGTGGATTTGAGGCTCTTTGTAGGGAGCTAATGGAGTCCTTAGTGGATGTGTGCTGTTGACACGGGCAAAGCCTCTGACCTGTGGGAGAATGGCAGTGCCTTCCCTGAAGGTTAGGTTCATGGAAATGGCAGTATCTCCTCTTGATCAGAGAGTGCTCACAAAATGTCTACTGTAGCTTCCTCCCTCTAAAGCTAATGGCTTGAGGACTGTTTCCCCCGTACAGAGACTGTTCATTTCAGGAAATGCTCCTATCAATCGTCCGTTTCCTTGTTCAGCTGTATATAGTAACACCCCCTCCCTGTTCAACTGTATATAATAACCTTCTGGGGTCCTGTTGCTTTGCCCTCAGCCTAGTTTACTGATCTCAGCTTCTCTGTGTCTTGTCTATTTACCCCGTTTTTATTCCTAGCCTTGACTGGCCTGGAACTGATTGTAGCTTAAGCTGGATTCAAATTCAGAGATCAGCCTGCCTTTATGTCCCAAATGTTTGGATTAGAGGTATACACTACCATGCCCAGTATTAAAGATTGTTTTTGAAACATTAAAAATCAACTATCTGAATCACTTTAAAACTTAAATATGATTTTAATTTTAGATGATTAAATCTGTTGTGTTTGTATTCACCCTTTTAGCCAGCTGATTCTGTTCACATTACAAATGATGATGAAAGATTCCTACACAATCTTATTATAGAGGAGAAAAAGAAAGATAGCTTTACTGCTGTGGTTATTACAGGGGTGCAACCAGAACACATACAGTACTTGAAAAATTATTTCCATCTTTGGACACGACAGTTAACGTAAGTAATTTGGTTCTAGAAATGTTTCTGCTTGCTTATTTATTTATTTATTTATTTGAGACAAGGTGTTGCTATGAATCCCCACTGATCTGGAACCCTTCCCATTTTTTCCCTTCTGACTTCCAAGTATTAGGATTACAGGCATGGAAGCCTAGCTTAAAATTCACCCTTTGCCCCTTTTAGAGACAGAAATAATTAGAGATATATTGACCTCTCTTTGGTCTAGTATTTCTCACATTGGTACATTGTACACTATTCTCATGTTGAATTTTAAAGGGTTATTCATTTATTCAAAAATAAAATAGATTTCTTCATGTTTTCAGTATTGATTTCAAAGCACAAGTGTTTTGACCCCTGCTACAAAGTAAAGAACAGTTTGAGAGCTGGTCCTGCTCCAGGGCCATTGTCATGTCACACTCCTGTGCTTCTTTCCCGTAGGTATAATCTTCCAGACTCTGTTTCTCGTTTTTTCTGTTTTCTCCCACTGTAATCCTTTGATTCATGTCTATATCTTCAGTGTCTACAAGAATATCTACTACGTAGTAATAAGTGCTTAACAGATTAATACATTTAGCTCATTGAAATAAGAAATGTACAGCCATTTCTTAAAATGTCCCATGTTAATAATAAATACTAGATACTAAAATATCATCCTATTATTCCAATGAAATCTCTGATTGTATATCTGATTGTATATTGACCAAATCAAAAGATTTACTTTAATTTTTCCTGTATCTCTAAATATTTACTCTTATTAGATTGTTTACATAGTTTTCATTAGTCAGGAGTCCTTTCAAATGGGTATATCTTCACAAGATTAACATTTAAAAGTCATCTAGTGTTCACTCCAAAATCTATTATACTTAAGTCTGTATTATATACACTTACATATTAACTGAGTTTACATTTTTTGTTTTTTTATAGGAAAAAAAATTGACTCAGGAATACCTTTTTTCTTGAGATTTCTGTTTAATTGCCTGACATATTTATGTAAGAAATTGGATTTTCTTTTCTAAGTATATGGTAGCTGCCCTTTATAGTTTCTTCCCACTGAAGAAATTATGTATACAAAATATATATAGTATGTTCTAATAAAGAATAACATAGCCTATTTTGTTCTTTAAGTATGGTCTCAAACATTGACAATTTTGAAGAAAAATAATGATGTTTTAGTGTTTTCTTTATGTTAGTATTATTTTAGAGAGTAGCTAGGGTGATAAGCATTGTTCTCTCTGCCTATCTCCCTTGCTTTTTCCTACCCTCTCTTTGCCTCTCGTTCTTTAGAGAAAAGTTCTCACTGTGTATCTCAGGCTGGCCTGGAACTTGTGACCTCTTCTTAGCTCTGCCTTTGAGTCCTGGGATTACAAATGTGTACTACCATGCCTGGCAAACCTAATTTTTAATTTATGAGAAGGAATTATGTAAATTTCTACTTAAGGAATAATTAGAGAAACATTTTAATGTCTTAAATAAAATACACTTTGTTTAACCTTTATTTTAAAAATAAGGCAGCAAAGATTTCTGGTGATTTTTTTTTAAATGGAATTTTGTTGAAATATTAACTTTTTTAAATGTTGGTATAATTTTAATGCCAAGGTTGAGAAACCACACAAATTGTAGAGTAACCCCCTACTCTGAGGATTGTTAACAAAGTACTCCCAGGTCTTTGAGTACTTTCTAGAACAACCTTAACAGGCAGAATTTGGGACACTTACCTTCTTTTGTTAAAATTTATAGGATAAAGACTGAATTAACTAAAGCTGAGTTTATCCTAGTTCTGTGACCCTAGATAAACTCTGTATCTGAATTTATAAACAGATTTCAGAGGTTATTTTACCATTGGATATTATTCTTAAAAGATGCTGGGAGTACATGTCTAGATAATGTAGTTAAATGGTAGGCGGCCCCCATGTGAGACCCTAGTGCTTCGTCTCCAGTGATGAAGTGCTTGACTAGTAAATGTATTAAATTGTGGAAATACATTTTTTTTTTGGTGGAAGATGTGAACCATGGTGTTCTGCTAATTAAGTATGTTTTTCTTTATTTTAGGCATATTTATCATTACTATATTCATGGACCAAAAGGGAATGAAATAAGTACTGCTAAAGAAGTTGGACCTTTCAACAATCTTGATATTGAAGTAAGACAAAAGTCCACCTTAGGATATTATAAATTATTATTCCAAATTATACTGAATAATAAAAGTTAGTCAGTAGTTAGACTAATGTGCTCTCTCTCTCTCTTTTTTTTTTTTGGTTTTGTTTTTTAAATCAAATTTCTTTGGTTATTTGAATACCTAATGAGGAGATGGTTTGTTTGTTTGTTTATTTATTTATTTAAGATTTCTTTATTATGTATACAACAGTCTGCCTCCATTTATGCCTGTACGCCAGAAGAGGGCACTAGATCTCGTGATAGATGGCTATGAACCTCTCTGTGGTTTCTGGGAATTGAACATAGGACCTCGGAAAGAACGCTCTTAACTGCTGAGCCATCTCTGACCTCCACCCTGGAGAAATAGTTCTTAGATTTTTTTTTTAAGCCTTGGAAACAGCTCTTGGTTTCCCTTTTATTCACTCTTCTATAGAGATGAAAATTGTTGTTGAGCATAATGCTTTTGAAAGCAAGGAGAGAGAGATAACGTCTGCTTATGACATCTTATTTGTTCATGAAAGTCTTGTGGTACATAGAACATTTTAATACTGGACTCTGCATTTACTTGTCCATACATTGGGAAGACTCTCACATAAAATGTTCCACTTCTTACCTCTGACAAGAAGGCTAAAACATAATATGCTGAGCTGGAGACCTGGCCCAGTGGGTAAGAACACTGCCTGTTCTTCCGAAAGTTCTGAGTTCAATTCCCAGCAAACACATGGTGGCTCACAGCCATCTGTAATGAGGTCTGGTGCCCTCTTCTGGTCTGTAGGCAGACATCCAGGCAGAACACTGTACATATAATGAATAAATCTTTGATAAAATGTGCTTCTGACTTACCTGTTTTTCAGTTCTGATTTACTCCTGTTTTATAATTGTATAGTCCTTACTAAGTATTGACTCATGCACAAATATGTATATTTTGTTAACTTTACAAGTGAAGGTAGTCTTGCCTATTTTGTTGTTGGAGCTTGGCTGAGAAAAGTATTGTTACCATAGAATTTAATTATTTCTATTTATTTTTATTTTAGATTTCTTTATTTGAAAAAGGAAAGACACCTAAGATTGTCAACCTAAGGGAAATACACGATGACATGCAGACATTGTATATAAACACAGCATCTGATAGTTTTGAGTTCAAGGCTCATGTTGAAGGAGATGGTGTGGTGGAAGGGGTTATCCGGTATCATCCCTTCTTATATGATAGAGAAACTTATCCTGATGATCCATGCTTCCCATCAAGTATGTCAATCTGATCTGTTACCTGAAAACAGAATGTTGTCATGTATGAGGGCGTTCTCTAAGTGATTTCTAGTGCTCTAGTAAAACTAGTTGAAAGTTCTAACAGTTTTTCCTTACATACTACAGTGTTTATAATTTTTATAACTCCTGATAATCTTTTGTTTTTGTTTTAAAAATGAATTTATGAACTATCATTGTTTAACTTATATACCTGCTTTTCTTTATTTATTTCACAGTTTTATACATTTATACAAATATTTACTTTTTGTGTATATAAATTCCAGGTTGGAAAAAAAGCTCTTACCTTTCAGAAACTTTTACTTTCTGAGTTCATAGTGAATTTCAGGACAGAGAAGCTCTATCTGAACCAACAAAAACAAACAATAAAGGAAAGAAAAGAAAGAAGGAAACAGTTTTAAAGATCATGGTCTTGCCGGTGGTGGTGGTGGTGGTACAGCCCAGCACTTGGGAGGCAGAGGCAGGCGGATCTCTGTGAGTTGGAGGTCAGCCTTGCCTACAAGAGCTAGTTCCAGGACAGCCACAGAGAAACCCTGTCACAGTCTTGTCAGCTGGTGTGGCATTCCTACTTGATATTAGATAGTGTTTATGCAATCGTTTATATTAGCTGTGAACTCTTGGAAATCTGTCTTTTTTAACTACAAATTTTCCGTATTTATCTGAAGCAGGTTTGATATGCCCTTACAGAAATAGATGTCAATGTAGTAAAAATTGTTCCTGCTTTATAGACATGAAAATGTTGTCCCACTTACCCTTTTACTGCAGAATTAAGAGATGAAGAAGATGATGATGATTGCTTCATACTTGAGAAAGCAGCAAGAGGGAAAAGACCTATTTTTGAGTGCTTTTGGAATGGACGGTTAATACCATATACATCAGTTGAAGAGTGAGTTTTCATTGTTGTGGAATACATTTTTTAGCCTAATCTGTTTTTAATTAAAAATAGATTTTTATACATTATATTCTCATTGCAGTTAATTATTTCCCCAATTTCTCCCAGATCCTCCCACCCCTGAGTCTATATCCTTTCTTACTCTCATTAGGAAACAGGCATCTAAAAAAAAGAAGAAAAATAATAAAGTAAGGTAAAATAATAACAAGCAAATCTGAATAGGACAAAACAAAATGAGTAGAAAAAGAGGTAATCAAAGAAAAGGCAGAAGAAGCACACATAGCCACAGAGACACACATTCACACACAGAAGAATCACATAAAAATACAAAACCAGAAACCATAATATATATGCAAAAGGCCTGTAAGGTCAGAAAAATTTTTTTTAATGCACACACAAAGCATAATGAGACAAAACAAAAACAAAAACCCTCTAAACTGTGAAAATACCATTGAGTTTATTTTGTGTTAGCCATCTGCTGCTTGACTTAGGCCTAGTCTTTAGTGTGTTCTGTAGACCCAGTGATATTCTGTTGGAGAAAACTAATTTTCCATTTACAACTGGTTATTGGAAGATTGCCAATTCTGGGTTAGGAATGGGGGCTTGTGTCCTCTTCCCTCTCATCCTTGGAAGCCATCTAGCTTTCAGACATGCCATGACAGTCTCTGAGTTCATTTGTGTTTAGAGGCATGTCCTCTCTTCCCTCCAACTCTTACACTCCTTCTACCTCCTCTTATGGATTGTTCCCTGAGCCCTGAGGGAAGGGATTTGATAGAGACATTTCTTTTAGGACTGAGTGGCCCAAGGCCCTTCCCTCTCCACACACTGCAGTTGTGGATCTTGGTATTTGTTCCCATCTCCTGCAGGAGGATAGCGTCTCTGATGGTTGAGCTTTGAGTATAGCGGAAGGTAATTAGGAGTAGTTGTGTTGCTGTGTTCCTCTAGCAGAACAGTAGTATTTGGTTTCACTCAAATCCATGACCTGTCTAGTCGCAGGTTCTAGGCCACCTGAGCTGCATGAAGCATGGGTTCCATCTTCATGGAGTGGGCCTTCAAGCCAGTCAGACAGTGGTTGGTTGCTCCTACATCTACTATTTCGCGGGCATATTTTGCAGACAAGTCACCATTGTAGATGCAAGGGTTGTAGCAAGCAGGCTTGGTGTTTCTCTTTCTTCTCTGGTAGTGTGCAGAGTACCTTCCAGTGCCATGAACACTAGGCAGTAGCGGTGAAGGCATCAGCTTGACTTCTCTGTGTTCCGTGAGTTCTATAGATGCTTCTGGAAAGCAACCAATAACCTTGGCAATAACCTAGGAAGCTTGGGGGTTTCCGTTGGGCCCCTTTAGCCAACAGCTTGATTACATGTAACCTATTCTGACACTGGAGGTTCATCTCATAGCTAGAGATGTCTGGTTGGGGCTTTGTCTCCCTATTTGGTGATTCCTTTTAGAGTTCTTTTGTATATGTGTATATTTTAAGATGCTTTTTACCATAAAATGACCATTTTAATGGCTCTTAGTTTTAACTGTGTCTCCCTGTCTTCCTCCCTTACCCTGCCCTTTCTTCCCCCTCTCCATTTAATCCTCCCGTTCTTGGTCTCGCTGCCCCATCCACCCATAACTGTCTATTCTACTTCCTCTTCCTAGGAAGACTAGGAAGACTCCATTCCCTGCCTCTAGTCACTTAGCTAACCTCTGTGTTACCAGATTATAGCCTGGCTAGTGATGGCTTAACAGCTAATATCCACATATAAGAAAAAATACATAAAATTTTCTTTTGGGGGTCTGGGTTTGTTAACTTGGGATGAATTTTTTCTAAACCTGCAAGTTTGTTTCGTTCCCTCCCTCTCCCCTCCCTCTCCCCTTCCCCTCCCCCTCCCTCCCTCCCTCCCTCCCTCCCTCCCTCCCTCCCTCCCTCCCTCCCTCCCTCCCTCCCTCCCTCGTTCTTTCTGACAGCTGAATAATATACCATTCTGTAAATGTACCACATTTTTTTCATCTGTTTATCTGTAGGGCATTTAGGCTGTTTCCAATTTCTGGGTATTATGAATAAAAATCATGGTTGAGCAAACATCTCTGTAGTAGGAGGCTGAACTCTTAGTGTATGTGCTCACGAGTGCTATAGCTGGACCTTGGGGTACACTGAGTCCCAGCTTCCTGAGGACTTGCCACACTAATCTCCATCGTGGCTTTATAAATTTGCACTCCTCACGGCAATGGATGCGTTCCCCTTGCCCTACACCCTTGCCAACATTAGCTGTTACTCATTTTATTGATCTTGGCTCTTCAGGCTGGTGTAAGGTGAAATCTCAAAGTAGTTTTGATTTGCCTTACCTTGATGACTAAGGATGTTGAACATTTTTTAAGTGTTCCTCAGCCATTTGAGCTTCCTCTTCTGAGAATTCTCTGCTTAGCTTTGTACCTCATTTTAAAAATTGAGTTGTTTTCTTTACATATTTTAGGTATTATCCCTCTATTTGATGCATGATTTGTAAAAATATTTTTCCATTCTGTAGGCTCCTGCTGTGTCCAAATTATGGTGTCCTTTGCCATATAGATGGTTTTGCATTTCATGAAGTCCAATTTATTAATTGTGGAAATATTAGTGCCTGTGTTAACTATATTCTGTTCAGAAAGTCTTTTCCTGTGCCAGTGAGTTTAAGGCTATCCTCCACTTTCTTTTCTGCCAGGTTCAAGGTATCTGTTTTTAAGTTGAGCTCTTTGATCTATTTGGAGTTGAGTTTTATGCAGGATGATAAATGTTTCTATATGGATTCTTCATAACCATACAGTTTAACCATTTGTTTAAGATGCTGTCCTTTTTCCAGTATGTTATTTCTGGTTTCTTTATCAAAAAAATCAGGTGTCCCTAAGTGTGTAGATTTATGTCTGGATCTTCAATCTGATTCTGTTTATCAGTATGTCTATGTTTATGCCAATGCCATGCAATTTTTATTACTATAGCTCTGTAGTGCAGTTTTGAAGAAGGGATGGTGATCTCTCCAGCAGTTATTCATCATCCAGGATTGTTTAGATATCCTGGGTTTTTTGAGTTTCCACATAATGCCGAAAATTGCCCTTTCAAATCCATGAAGAATTGCATTGGAATTTTGATAGGGAGTTCATTGAATTTGTAGATTGTTCTTGGTAGGATAGCTGTGTCTCCCCCCCCCCCGCCCCGTATTAATCCATGTGGATGGGCCATCTTTCCAATCTTCTATTATCTTTGTCGATTTCTTTCTTCAGTGCATTAAAGTTTTTAACATACAAGTCTTTCACTTGCTTGGTTAGAGATACCTCAAAATATTTAATATTATTTGAAGCTATTCTAAAAGGTGGTGTTTCCGTGATTGCTTTCTTAGTACATTTGTGATTTGTATGTAGGATGTCTGCTCATTTTTGAAAGTAAATTTTATATACAGCTACTTTGCTGGAAGTGTTTATCAGCTGTAGGAGTTCCCTAGTGGAATTTTAAATAGTACCTACTTTTATTTTGTGTGCATTGGTGTTTTGCCTACATGTATATCTGTGCGTGGGTGTCAGATCCCCTGCACCTGGAGCTACAGACAGTTGTGAGCCATCATGTGGGTGTTAGGAATTGAACCCAGGTTCTCTGGAAGAGCAACCAGTGCTCTTAATTGCTGAGCCATCTCCTCAACCCCCAGCCCCAGTGAAATATTTCAAGTCACTTATGTGTGCTATTATATCTTCTGCAAATGAAGAAACTTTGGCTTCTTACTTGATTTCCTTAAGTGTCTTAATTGTTCTAGCTAGGATTTCAAGAGCTATATTGAAGAGATATTGGAGAGAGTGGACTTTTTGTCTTGTTCCTGATTTTAGTAGAATTTTGATTTTCTGTCCTTTTAAGTTGATGTTGGCTAGGAGTTGCAGTAAATTGCTTTTATTATGTTCGGTCATGTCCCTTGTATCTCTCTCCAGGAATTTTATCATTATGGGTGACAGATTTTTGTCAAAGACTTTTTTGGCATATATTGAGATTATTGTGTTGTTATTGTTTTCTTTCAATTTATTTATATGATAGATTACATTTACTAGTTTTCATATGTTGAACCATCCCTGCATTGATCGCTTTGATGTGTTCTTGGATTTGGTTTGCAAGTGTCTTTTTTTTTTTTGACTATTTGTGCATCTGTATTCATAAGGAAAATTGGTCTATAATTCTCTTTCATTGTTAAATATGTTGTTTGCGTATCTTGAGTAACTATGGCCTCATAAAGTGAATTGGCCATCGTTCCTTCTGTTTCTATTTTGTGGAATACTTTAGGAGTATTGGTATTGACTCTTCTTTGAAAATCTGATAAAATTCTGTGCTAAAACTGTCTGCCCCTGGGCTTTTTTTTTTATATTTTATTTTATTTTTTTTTGAGGGGGGGAGACTTTTCATTACTGCTTCTGTTTCACTAAAGGTTATATAGGTCTATTTAAATTATTTACCTGATCTTCATTTAACTTTGGTAAGTAGTAC
Organism: Chionomys nivalis; assembly: GCF_950005125.1. Lineage (NCBI taxonomy): Eukaryota > Metazoa > Chordata > Mammalia > Rodentia > Cricetidae > Chionomys > Chionomys nivalis. The sequence goes on along the minus strand of NC_080111.1, from coordinate 15,444,297 downwards.
CTATTGAGAAAATTATGTGTTTCTTTTAATTTTTTAGATTTTCCAGTTTGATGGAGTACAGATTTTTAAATACGCCTTTATAATTCTGTGAATTTCCTGTCTTGTGAATTTTTTTTCTTGACACATTTTTCTTTCAATTTTGAGTTGTTCAGTTTCCAGGAGTTTGTAAATTGTGTGTTGTTTCTATTGTTGATAGCCAGCCTTAGTCTATGTTGATCTTATAGGATGCCTGGTTTTCTGATTTCTTGTATCTTTTGAGATTTTTTGTTTCCAAGTTTGTGGTTAGTTTTGGAGAGAGTTCCATGAGGTGCAGAGAAGAAGGTATATTCTTTTGGTTTGGGTGAGATGGTTTGTAACTATCAGTCAGGTCCATTTGGTTTATGACTTCAGTTTGCTCCAGCATTTCTCCCATTTATTTATTTTTTTTTCTGGATAACCTGACTCTTGATAAGAGTGAAGTCTCTCACTATCTGTGTGTGAGGTCAGACTGTGGTTTTAGCTGTGGTACTGTTTCCTTTATGAACTTGGGTGCCTTCATATTTGGTGCACAGCTGTTAAGAACTGAAATGTCCTCTTGGTGAATTTTTCTCTGAGTGCATAGTGTCCTTCCCTATTTCTTCTAATTAATTTTGATTTGAAGTCTATTTTTGTCAGATATTAACTTGGCTAAACTTGTTTCTTAGGTCCATTTACTTGAATATTTTTGCCCAAACTTTAGCCCTGAGGTAATGTCTATCCTTGAGGTTAAGGTGTGTTTCTTTGACACAGCAGAAAGATTGATCCTCTTTCCATTCTTTAAGTTTGTGTCTTCTTATTGGGAAATTGCGACATTGATGTTAAGAGAGAAATCAGTGATCAGTGTTTATTGATTCCTGTTATGTTAGTATGGTGTGGGTTACCCCCCACACACCTTTGATTTTTTTTTTTTTTTGTCTGTGATTATTTATTCCTTGAGTTCCTTGGGTGTAGTTAACATCTTTAGTGTTGCTGTACTAAAGAGTTCCACACTAGCCTGGATGGAATATAACAAAGGTTTACTTATTAAGGGTAAACTGACAGAAAGACTAGTGATCCGCAGTCTTCTGTGAGCGCTGGGAACTGGACCTGAATCCAGCAGTGAAGTGCGCCCCCCCCCCCATGTTTTCTGTTTGCATTCTTAGTACATAAGATGACCATGTCCAAAGTGGGCCAGTATCTTAAAGGCTATTGGCTGAAGGAGTTCCCACAGCACTTCATGTTGAAGTTTTCCTTCTAGTGCTTTCTGTAGAGCTGTATTTGTAAATACAATTAAATTTGGTTTTATAGTACAATGTTGTTTTTTTTTCTTCATATGTTGTGATTGAACATTTTGCTGGGTATAGTAGTCTGGGCTGGCATTTGTTAACCTAATCTTTTTACTGACCAATAATTTTGTTCTGTTGCAGTTTTGACTGGTGTGCTCCTCCTAAAAAGAGAGGGCTTGCCCCAATTGAGTGCTTTAATAGAATATCTGGTGCATTGTTCACTAATGACAAATTTCAGGTCAGCACAAATAAACTGACATTTATGGATCTTGAGCTGAAATTGAAAGATAAGAACACCCTTTTTACAAGAATCTTAAATGGACAGGTATGCCTTTTAAATGTCAAGCTTTGAATATTTGCCAGTGATCTCTTCTTAAATGCAGACCTGTACATTAACAGCTTTTTACTAATATTTTGTATATTTAGATTCATTTTCTCAAAAGACTACTGTGTTTCAATAATTGAGTTTGTTGAAATAAACATTTAAACTGTGTATGTGTGTGCATGTGCATATGCAAGTACACATATCCATGAAGGCCAAAGGAGGGCATCAGTTCCCATACGACTAGACTTACAAGCGGCGACTCACCCAAAGAGCAGCAAGTGCGCTTAACAGCTAAGTCATTTCCTCAGCCATTTTAATCAGACTTGAATATTATATAATCTCTCTGTATCTACATACATATATGTGTGTGTGTGTGTGTTCAATATTACATAGTACCCCATCAATGTGTAGAACCTTTTTGCTTTGCTGTATCAGTTAAGGTTTTTTTTTTTTTTTTTTTTTTTTTTTTAAGGCTTTGGTGATTTTTTTTTTCTTAAGCTTTTAACTGGTTATTACACTTAAATGATTAAACTGTGGATAAAATTTACCTGCCTTTATTAGACACCCTCTACATACATGCACATGCGTGCATGCACACACACAAAAACACACACACATTTGAGAAAAGTCTCATTATGGCAGGCTTGCCTCAAACCTTTTATAGCCTAACCTGGCCTTGAACTCATGGTCCTCCTATCTCTGTCTCCCAAGAGTTGGAATTATATGCATATACCACCATACGCAGCTTTAGTAGATCTTAATATTGAGACTTTGTAATCATCAAGCATCTCTACTTAATAACAGCTACCTGTAATTGTTGTGTTGCATGGGAACTGAACATTAACTACTCTCTAAGGCTTTAATAATTTTTTTGTTTTTACACGGGTTCATGTGCATGATCCAGGGCATGCATGTAGAGATGAGAGGACAACTTGCTAGAGTCAATTTTCTCTTTCCACTATGTGAGTTCTAAAGATGGAATTTGAGTTTCTGTGCTTGATGATAAGTGTCTTTACTGGCTGAGCTACTTCACTACCCCTTAACTATTCAAATTTGTTCTTGTTTTGCAAGTTACCAAAGGGTGCATGTGCTTATGAAATACTTTTGGATGAGATGTGATTTGAGATTGATCAGATTTAAAATGCATGCACTGGTAATGAAACAATGTGATCCCATTGTGTATAAATTTTTAAAAGTTTAATAAGACAGTTGTGCTCTTTTATACCTACATACCTCAGAGTCATTTACTGTGTGCTACTCTTTCAGTAATGTAATGTAGTGATGAGGCAAGCAGGCCTGCTTTTCATCCCACACGGGTCTGCATGGCTAGCTTTACACCCCAAATAACAACACACAAATTGTATTCATTTAAACACTGCCTGACCCATTAGCTCTAGCCTCTTACTGGCTAACTCTCACATCTTGATTAACCCATTTCTAATAATCTGTGTAGCACCATGAGGTGGTGGTTTACCGGGAAGATTCTAACCTATGTCCATCTTGAGCCAGAGCTTCATGGCGTCTGCCTGACTCTGCTTTCTTCCTCCCACAATTCTGTTCAGTCTACTCTGCGTATCTAAATTCTGCCTTATCAAAAAGCCCGGGCAGTTTCTTTATTAACCAGTGAAAGTAACACATAGACAGATGACCCTCCTACATCAATGTAATACTTTGCTGCCAAAGTACATCACATAACAGTTTCTGTAGGTGTTCATTCTTGTAAGTTAAGTCATTTTAAATTTTGCTCCATTTTTCTATATAAATATGGCATAAAGAATGTCACAAGGAAAACCTTATTTTATGAAATTTCATAAATTGTTGAAAAGATCTGGCAAGGTATTTTAATTTTTACCTAGTTTTTTTGACATGTGATATGTGAAAGGAAAACGAAATGAGCGACTGGTTTCTAAGGCTGTATCTCTTTATCAATATTTCATAGAACATTTTAAATCTTTACAGGAGCAGAGAATGAAAATTGACAGAGAATTTGCTTTATGGCTGAAGGACTGTCATGAAAAATATGACAAACAAATAAAATTTACGCTTTTTAAAGGAGTGATTACACGTCCTGATCTTCCCTCCAAGAAACAAGGCCCCTGGGCAACATACTCAGCAATAGAGTGGGACGGAAAAATATACAAAGCGGGACAACTGGTAGGTGCAGCCTACGTGCAAATTAAGTTCTTAGTAGAATTGCCAACTATATTAGGTGCACCAGAGTCTATCAACTACAACAATGCTTATGTTTCTTTGAAGCCTATAAAGAGTGAAAAAGAAATCAATTTCAACATACAATTTATTGTGTCTTAAAAATTGTGTTTATTGCCAAAGCTGCATTAACAAAGTATTCTTACGTTGTCTTTATTCACTTGGAGTGGCAGTGTTGGCTTAATATGTGGTAAAGTAATTTTTAAGTTTTTTTTTTTTTGAGGTTGGATATTTATTTAGTGGGTTATGGAGGGGAAAGGGGAGAAGAGGAGAAAGAGAGAAAGAGAGAGACAGAAGGGGGAAGGGGAGAAGGGAGAGACAGAAGCTGCCTCTTTGAGAGGGAGACTGAAAAGAGTAGTTTTAGTTTTTTAGTTGTATTTTGCTGCTGAAAAGTATTTTCTGATTTTATATGCATTGTGAACATACAGAGATTGAAATGTGCTTTGTTCTTAGAATATTCTAACCTAAAATTGGGAACAGTAAAGACCTAGGTAAAACAAAGGTGATTTGAATGAAGAGAATGATTAGGAGAGGAGAGAATTTTCTGCCAGTGGATGATGCCAGGACTTAGAAGAGCAAATCTATAACATGCTTTGGGTCAAAAGTAGCATTTGCAGTAACCTCAAGTGGAAGAAGCTTGGAAATACTCAACAGTTGCCAGTTAGGAAGACATGACTTCCCTCTGACTGTGAGGGATGCCATCACACAGTTAAAGTCCTAGAAGTAGGTGGCTAAAGAAGCCGAGGACTGGGGTTTTTATGACATTTAGATGAGGACAAAGGAGCTGGTGTCAGACGGAAAGGGTATCTGGTGGGCTGAGAGGGAACTAGGAGAACTTAGAGTAACCCCTGAAGCCAGGTTAGGCATTGCAGGGCTGCTTCATGGACTTGAGCAAATGCTTTTTAGATATTTCAGCATGGACACGCACAATCTTTTCTGAAAAATAAAAAACATTAAGTTGGTTTTTTTTTTCCTGCTACCTAATGTATATATGAATCAAAATAGCTATAGTGGTTTTGATTTATTTTAAATTTCTGAAGCTATTTATTCTAGGGAAGACATAGAGATTTTGAGTTTTGAGAGACAGTGTCACCATGTCACTTAGGCTGACCTGTGACTGAGTGATCTACTGCCCAGCTCCAAGTGCAGAGATTATAAATAGACCCATCAGACGTGACGCAAAAAGTTCCAAGCCTTTTTTTCTGCCATTCTCTCTGGAGGCAGTTTTCTCTCTCCCTCTCCCCCTCTCCTGTTCTCTCTTCCCTTCCCATTTCTTCTGTCTCAAAGTACACACACACACACACACACACACACACACACACACACACACACACAGAGGTTTTGAGCTAATGTATTTGATGGAAATGTTAACTTGTCAAAGTCTATGAACACATGCTTAGATTGACATATCTGCATGAAGAAGCTCCTGTCTTAACACAGATTTGCCACCAGTAAGTGCTAAATCTCACATCTAATTTGCTTGCTTCATTGGTATGAAGTCATTGTGAACAAGAGTGGATTTCAAATGCATAGCAGTTACATTATTAAACCTGTTTTCTCTTAGAAAATATTAATCTGAGAATTTATGTTAAATATCAGGTCAAGACAGTCAAGACACTGCCTCTCTTTTATGGAAGCATAGTAAGGTTCTTCCTTTATGGTGATCATGATGGAGAAGTGTACGCTACAGGAGGTGAAGTTCAGATTGCAATGGTAAGAAAGCAAGTGACCGATGAGTATTGAAAGTCTCGTGGCACCACTTTTACATAAATATTGGAATAAAGGGAATGATATTTTAAAATTGGCTTGCGTTTTTTCCCTATTTAATGAAGTGATTGCTGTCAGCATAGTTTTGTTTCTGTTCCATAAATTTGTGTGTCTTATATATATGCATATAAGTATAAAGTACTTTTACAAAAGACAAATTTCCACCAGGTTCAGAGACGAGTAATCACTAGACAGAATTTTATTTTTTAAGAATATGTAACTCCACTGGGCAGTTGTGGTGCATGTCTTTAATCTCACCACTTGGGAGGCAGAGGCAGGTGGATCTCTGTGAGTTCAAGGCCAACCTGGCCTACAGAGCAAGTTCCAGGACAACCAGAGCTAAACAGTGAGATCCTGTCTCGAAAAACAAAACAGAACAAATAAAAGTAACTCCAGGATAAAAGTTTTCCCCTTACACTTGTTTCTTGTAATTTGGATTTTATAGGATTGTGCAGGTTAAAGAAAAACATGAAAACAGGTGCTAGAAGTGGAAGAGGAGGATTGACTCTCAGTTGTTTTCTGACTCCACACATGCGCCCACGCAATACTCTATGCAAATGCGCCATAATAATTTTTTTAAATATCTACTTACTATATACAGTGTGTTCTGCTAGCTTGTATGTCTGCATGCCAGACATGGAACACCAGATCTCATTATAAATGGCTGTGAGCCACCATATGGTTTCTGGAAACTTGAACGCAGGACTTCTGAAAGAGCAGCTAGTGTTCTTAAACTCTGAGCCATCTCTAAAGCCCAGTAATAATAATTTTTAAAGATAGGTTTTTTAAAAGTGAAAATAGTCAAGTGTAAGAATAGTTACCCTCATTTGTGTACTTAATTAGGATAAAATTGATGTCTTTGAGAGAAATAAATGGGTTGGTTTGTTTAGTAACTCACAGCTTACTTTAAGTTGTTATCTTTGCAATGTTGGTGTAAATTCTTATTCAGGAACCCCAGGCGCTGTACGATGAAATAAGAACTGTGCCTATTGCAAAGCTGGACAGGACTGTTGCTGAGAAAACAATAAAAAAATATGTAGAAGATGAAATGGCAAGGTAAGTCAAGTTTCAAAAATCAAGGCTAAACAAAATAATAATTTGGGTTGGGCACAGTGGTACATGTGGGATACAGAGTCAGGTGAATCTCTATTGAGATTAAAAGCTAGCCTAGTCTACATGGACAGCCAGCCAGGCCTCCGCAATGATAGCCTGTCTCAAAAAGAAGGGAAATATATATTATAGTTTTTTAATATTAGTACAATATATAATATATAATGCAATATATATAGTATAATTTTTGAAAATATATATTTAAATTCTTGGATCTAAATATATATTTGGAAGTACTATTTAGTATTCTCATACATGTTATATGCTCTGAAGTGAACTCTTTGACATTAAATATTGAGAGTTGTAGTTAGACAGGAACCTAGATTTTTAGAAAAAGGGAAAACTTGTCTAAAGTGTCACATTTATTTATACCTTAACACAGGCTTTGGGGTGGGGGACTGAAAGCTGGAGGAAACCAGCACTTTGTAAGAAATGAAGAACACTAAAAGGAAGAAGCCAGTAAGGTAGAAGCAGCTGTCCCCCTGCCCCAGGACACCGAGGTGAGGGACATTGATGACCAGCCTGAGCTATGTCATATGTTCCAGGACAGCACGTATTGATGTAGAGGACCCTATCGCTATCACCTTAAAATTGAACAGGAAAAGGAAAGAAAATGAAGTAGACGATGTTTCTATTTCTGGATCAAGCTAGTGATGCTTATTTTATTTTGTCTTTAAAGGGACATTTATACTGTAAATAAAGAAAAATTACATCTAAGTGTTAATATCAAGGTGGATTTTTATCTTGGCTTTTTATTAGGCATAACAAGATTAGGTTTAACTTCTCAGAATGTAGCAGTAGTACTAATCTGGTAATTTGCATTTTTCAAATTAATGCTGTAAGTAACTAGATTCACAAAACATTAATATGCTGTTTTTGTAATAGGCTCCCTGATAGGCTGTCTGTAACTTGGCCTGAAGGAGATGAATTATTGCCAAATGAAATTAGGCCTGCCGGAACCCCAATTGGTATGTTTTCTAATATCTCCTCTGTTGGTTCTGTCTTTCTTTTAAAAAACTTGTCTACTTCTAACGTATAGAAACTATAGGCTATTGAAATATAACAAGAAGACCTTCCAGACTGTTGGTGGGTGGTTGTGACCGTCTTTCTCTCCACATTGGGCATTCTCACAGGTGCACTAAGAATCGAAATACTAAACAAGAAGGGGGAAGCAATGCAGAAGCTCCCAGGGACAAGTCACGGAGGATCCAAGAAGCTGCTGGTGGAACTTAAAGTCATATTACACAGTAAGAATATAGATGAGTGTGGACCTTTAGTGAATAGATAAGAAGAATTGAATATCTTAATTTTTGATGACTTTAATCTGGTTAATATAGCAGACTTGGTTAAAGTTACGAAGTAGAAATTAAGGTACACTCTTCCAAAAAGTCAGATTGGGCATCTTATGTGAGTGCCCAAAACTTGGGGGAAAAGGAGGGGTGTTTGTTTGTTTTGTTCTTATTTTTATTTAGCTGTACATTTTTTGCCCACTGTCCTTCCATCCTCCCCTCTGCCCCCCATGCTCCCAATTTACTCAGGACATCTTGTCTTTTTATCCTTCATGCGTAGATCCATGTATGTTAGGGTCCTCTTTGTTATCTAGGTTCTCCTGGGTTTTGGACTGTAGGCTTGTTATTCTTGGCTTTATGAGTGAGCACTTTACTTATGAGTGAGTACATATTATATTTCTCTTTCTCGATCTGGGTTACCTCATTCAATTTTTTTTGTTACTTTTTTTGCCTCATTTTGTTTTTTTATTTTTTAAAATTTCAAGCGATATCGATTAGTGCTCTGTAATGATGCTCAGTGAAGGGGAGGGGCGGAGTTTTAATGTATGGAATTTGATCTATTTAACACAATTGGTTTCTTATTTTTGTTTTCCTTTGGCAAGTCCCTCCTTGTTTTATCCCATATCTCTAGGTGTCTTTTAGTATTAGATACAAATTTTCAAATATGGGATACCCTAGAATTTCACATGTTCTTCATCCTTGACCTGATTCAGTCCGTCTAGTTACTTTTCTCATTGGCAGTGAAATATATAACTTGCTGTAGTGGGTTGGGTGGTTCAGAGACTTCTACTCAGGTATAGCTTGGATCTTTTTTGTTGTTGTTTGAGCCAGAGTCTTAACTGTGTAGCCATATCTGGCCAGGTTTTGCTACCTCACAGAAGTTCATCTGCTTCTCCCTTTTAAGTGCAGGATTTAAAAGCATGTGCTACCATCCTGACCCTGTAACTTGAATCTTGACTTAAAGGGTAGAGTCCAAGCTGGTAATAAAGAACCTATGTGTGAACAACTTTACAGGAACATTTTTTTGTACTTGGCTTACTTGGGTTAGTATGATACACTATAGTTAAGTTCCTTTAACACTATAGAATCCCATAATGCGTATGAATGACTGAAGCTTTGTAAATTAAGGGACGTTTGTGTGAATAAAGTTATTTGGTGGGATCAAAAAGCCATAAAAAAAGTAAAATAAAGCGTAGAAATAATTTCAGATTGGTAATTCCAGACTCAGATGGATTCACTGATGAATTTTGCCATACTTTGAAAGAAGTAGTAACATCAGTGCTTCTCAAATTACTCTCTGTATCAGAAAAGAAAGGCACACTACAAAATTGTTTTTATGAAGCCATGTTATCCTGATACCAAAACTGGGGAAAGACCCAATAGAAAAATATTATAGACTTATCTCCCTAATGGTCATAGATGTAAAAATTCTCAGCAGAATTTTTGTTGGCTAGACTTAAGAAAACGTAAAAAGACCATCGTGATCAAGTAGATTTTAATCCAGTGGTAATGAAATCATTCAACATATTAATATATCACATAAGTCAATATAAGAAATTAGATGATAATTTCAAAAGATGCACAAAAGGCTATTGACAGAATCTAATACCATTTTATGATTTAAAAAAAAAGCCCTGAAGAAACCCAAAATAGAAAGAACATATCTCAGCCTAGTAAAAGGTATTTTCAGCATATTGATAACCAAAATTATATTATTTTTTAAGTATTTCACTTTTGCTTATGTAACTGTGTGTCTAAGGGAGTATGTTCTTGGGCATTCGGGCGCCTTCACAGGCCAACAGAGGGTTTTGGCCAATAACTATTTTAAAGTGTTCAACACTCTTAGCTTCCAGCAAAATGTAAATTATGACAAAATGGCTATTATCAAGAAAACCAGTACCATTTATGCTGGTGAGGATGTGGAGAAGGAACCCTTATTCACTATTGGGATTATAAATTAGCACACATACTATGAAAGTAAGTATGGAAGTTTTTTAAAAAGCTGAAAGTAGAAGCCATATGATCCACTTGTGCTACTTCTGGACTGTATATCTTACTTTTGGGGTACTGCCTTCTAGTCCATCACTTTACCCTCCAAGTGAAAGCATTGCAATGAGCTCAATAAACTTTCATTGTTTTTCCTCGTTTGCATACATAGTATTGAATAGTTTGAAGCTTCAGAACAGTTTTATGATGTGTATAGCAAATATAAATAACTGCATTTGCGGGCGGTGGTGGCACACGCCTTTAACCCCAGCACTCAGGAGGCAGAGGCAGGTACATCTCTGTGAGTTTGAGGCCAGCCTGGTCTACAGAGTGAGTTCCAGGACAGGCTCCAAAGCTACAAGAGAAATCCTGTCTTGGAAAAAAAAAAGGAACTGCATGTGATCTATTGCAACACATATTTTCATTTTATACTCAGTTTCTCAAGGCAGTATTTCTATTTTCCTTTATCAAGCTTCAAGTGGAAACAAAGAAATCATTTCACATATCAGTCAGCATGGAGGAAAATGGCCTTATTGGTTTAAAAAAATGGGTGAGTTACTCTTAATTTCAATTATTTTTATTTTTTTTTACTTATTTTGGTTTCAAATTTTTATTTTATGTGTATGAGTGTTTTGCCTGCATGTATATATGTACCCAGTGTGCTTGCCTTGTGCTAGTGGAGATCAGAAAGCAGCATCAGATGCCTGAAACTGAAGTTATGGATGACTGTGAACCAAACCCGGTCCTTCTGTTAGAGCAACAAGTGATGCTCACTGCTGAGCATCTTTCCAGCCCCTCCGGTGCCTGCCTACCATGGCTGAGGGCCTGGGTTTGATCCCCATCACCTCTGTAAACAGTGCACACCATACATGGTGCTTCACCTCTGGTAGAACTTCTCCAGGAGCTCAGCAGGAGAGCTGCTTGAGTGTACTGATTTGAGAACAGGCTAGGCATATCCTTGGGAAATATATATGATTCAGTATCCGTTGATATGATGTTTAATCTCTTCTTAATTTATCTAGAAAATATCCAGAAACTGGGTAATTATACATTGAAATTACAAGTGGTATTGAATGAAAGTAATGCAGATACCTATGCAGGAAGAGCGCTACCTTCTAAAGCAATAAAATTTTCTATTAAAGGTGAGTAAATGTATAATTTACTATATGTATAATTCCATCTCCTGGTGGTACCTTTTAAATCAGGGTGGGGGCAGGGCTTTGTATAATTCAGTAAAAGATACATAATGGAGTAAACATCTTGATTTTTTTTTTAAATATTTATTTATTATGTATACAATATTCTGTCTGCGTGTGTGTCTCCAGGCCAGAAGAGGGCACCAGACTTCATTACAGATGGTTGTGAACCACCATGTGGTTGCTGGAAATTGAACTCAGAACCTTTGGCAGAGCAGGCAATGCTCTTAACCGCTGAGCCATCTCTCCAGCCCAACATCTTGATTTTTAAATGGCTATAAAAGTACCTAGTCAGCCGGGCGGTGGTGGCGCACGCCTTTAATCCCAGCACTTGGGAGGCAGAGGCAGGCGGATCTCTGAGTTCGAGACCAGCCTGGTCTACAAGAGCTAGTTCCAGGACAGGCTCCAAAGCCACAGAGAAACCCTGTCTCGATAAACCAGATAAATAAATAAAAATAAATTAAGGGCATAAGCATTCTTCATTCTAACAGTTTGATAGCTTAGAACCTATTTTAGGTTTGGCATGATGGTGCACACCTATAATCTATCCCTTGGCAGTTAGATTGGAGGATCGCAACAAGTTTAAGGGCAGCCTGGTGTGCCCAGCCTACATAGTAAGACTGTTTCCATGATAGTAATAAGAATAAAAGGAAATAAAAGAAACACTTTGATATCTACCCCCTGAATTTTTGTTTACATATGTTGTGAGATAAAATTTTATACTTATTTGCGTGTGTTGGTTGTTGAAATAGTTAAATCTACACAGATTACTTTTTAAGTTTTGTTTTAAATTTTATATCAGTGTGTGGGTATGTGTACAAGTGCCCACAGAGGCCAGAAGAAGGCATCAAATATCCTGGAGCTGCAGCTACAGGCATTGTGAGTCACTTGACAGTTGTGCTGGGAACCAGACTTAGGTCTTCTGCAAGAGCAGGGCAGGTGCTTTAACTGCTGAGCCGTCTTCCCAGTTCTGCACAGATTTAAAACGCCATCTTCATTGGAGTTGTCACTTCCAGTAAATGTCTGAGTCTGTTTATGATGTCCCAATAAAATTTCTCAATACTTTCCCCTTTTGTTTTTGGTAAAGAGGGCAAGCCAGAGAAGTTTTCATTTGGTCTTCTGGATTCCCCTTTTCGTGTTGGAGTTCCATTCAATATTCCTTTGGAGTTACAGGATGAATTCGGTCACACAACCCAGCTATCATCTGATATTGATCCAGTTCTTGAAGCAAGGTAATTGAAGGATTTATTTGTATTTGTATTTTTGCTAAGTATTTACTCTTTTTGTGTAAATTATATAGGGTTAGCATTGGCATTAATGTTTTAAATGAATTTTATGACTCCTGGTGATTTATTTGGCTCCAAACCATCCTCTGCAATTACAATATCATGTGCAAATTATTTCACAGAAGTTTATTTTGAATTTACTGCTAAAGTCATTGCGTTTTATTCCATTTCCTTTTTTCAAGTGTGGCATGCAGTCTGCTAGTTGCTATTGTTTGCTTAGGGACTGCTGCTGAGGCCTGAAGGATAGTTCAGTCAGTAGACTGCTTGCCTTGCAAGCCCAAGGACCTCATTTCCATCCCCAAGACCCAGATAACGTGGAAGACATTGCTTTTTTTTGGTTTTGTTTTTGGATTATTGAAACAGTCTTGTTATATGGTCCTGGCTGACCTGGAACTCACTATGTAGATCAAGTGGGTCTTGAACTTGGGACAATCCTCCTACATCTGCCTCCTGAGTGTTAGGATTTCAGGTATACACTACCATGCCTAGTTGATTGTTTCTTTAATTTTATAATTGTTCTCTCCATTTTTCTTCCACTTTCATCTCTGAGGTTTCCTTATTCCCTCTTCTGTATTGGATGTTCAGGAAAGAGAATTGTGCCCAAATCCTATTTCCCAGTCCAGAAAACAAAGATAAATGTAAAAGAAAAGTCCTATTATTGAATAAATGATAAGCCACCTTGTGATCACAGGCACCCTGCTCAGGAAGTTTGCAAAAGCAGAAGGAAATATCTTCCTCTTTGGTTTTTGTTGTTGTATTTTAGTAGCTGAATGAATACAAACCATTCAATTGATGCCTTTCATATGATTTTGTTGGAGATGATGGATTAGAGCTAACCATCGCTTTAATGGTTCTCTGAATGTTTAAAACAAAACATGAGGTGCTGGACTCCAGGAAGAGCTGGGTACAGTGGAAAGGCATTGAAGTACAATAAAGAGCTGACAGAGCAAAAGAAATCCAAAAGTGATGGACAAAGAAATAAACACCCCGAACTTACGGAGTTAGGTGACAGTGGGAAGGGTAGATTCCCCTCATGGAACTGCGGACAAAGGTGAAATAGAATGCCTAGGCACACACAACCAGCACTCTGTAGAATATACACCAGAAGGTCTGTGACCTGCACAACAATGAGCAGACACTTTGGCTTGGTAACCAAAGATGTGGTGGGAATCATCTGAAGATTGATCTTAACATCAGACGTGGGGGAGCAAGTGGAAGCCTTTGCATTTTTTATCTTCTACCAGTGGCTTCCTGTCTGCTGGGTAAGCACTTGTCCACCTTGGGCCTCAGTGTGGGCCCAAGGAATCTGATTGTGACTTGGATGCAGACTTGGGAGGGTGGGTCTCTGTGGTTGGCGGTACAGCCCTGTTTCCTCAAGGATTAATTTTTCAGTTTTTTTCTTACAGGAGCTAATAGTTTGGTTCCTAACTAGTCAAGGAACAAGAGCACTAGGGTAGGAATGGAGGACAAGGAGGTTTTCATTCAGTGTTATTGTTCTTAATTTTTTTTTTTTAGCTTCTGCCTCTAATTCAATGATCTTTTGTTTTAATCTGTTCAAATACAAACTTTAACATACATGTTAGTGTTGGAGAGAGGAATTCTGGGATTTAAATATCCACCATTCCTTCCTCTCCCCCGTATACCTTTTCTCTCTTCTTTTCTGCCCATTTCTCTGAATCTGCTGGCATCATCAGCCTCTGGGTAGTATCTGTGACACAGTTTGATTTCCAACTTTTTTCACAGCTGCTTTAGGCTTCAGCTTCGTTGCAACTATGAATTGATTTTCCATTGGCCTGAGTTTTATTGTCTTTGTCCCTTCTTACATTCCACGTTTTATTTGTATTTGCTTTAGTAGTAAAAGTTTTTCTTTTATATGTTAGGGGATTTCAAGAGCCAGCAAAATCATATAATACATGGCATATGATTAAGAGCGATTTTGTATGCCACTTTGCATTGTTAATGTTGATTTTGTTAAATATGTAGCAAGATACCATTGTTTTAGAGTAGGCTTCTGCAGTAGGCCCCAACAGACTAGGATAGAATCAAAAGGAGTCACTTCTGCTAAAAAAAAAAACTCTAGTAACCAAGGTAAAACTAAGTTGTTAATCTGAACTTCTAACACCTCAGAATGAGATAATAGATAGTTCAGATGGGAGGCCCACTTGGCACATTACTGAAGTGCTTTCTGTCTTAACTCCTAAACCTCTGGGTACTATGAAATAACTTGCTGTTTACTAATCAGTTACTGTCCTGGTGTCCTGCCATTACTTTATAAGAAAAGTAACTTTTTAAAAAAGCTTTTATCTCATTTTTAATTCTGTGTGTGTTGGGCACGTGTACATGTGAGTGTGTGAGTGCAGATGCTCAAGGACACGTGTGCATGTGAGTGTGTGATTGCAGATGCTCAATGACAGCAGAGGGCACGTGTGCACATGAGCGTGTGATTGCAGATGCTCAATGACAGCAGAGGGCATGTGTGCACGTGAGTGTGTGAGTGCAGATGCTCAAGGACAACAGAGGACACGTGTGCACGTGAGTGTGTGAGTGCAGATGCTCAAGGACAGCAGAGGACACGTGTGCACGTGTGCATGTGAGTGCAGATGCTCAATGACAGCAGAGGGCACGTGTGCACGTGAGTGTGTGAGTGCAGATGCTCAAGGACAGCAGAGGGCATGTGTGCACGTGTGCATGTGAGTGCAGATGCTCAAGGACAGCAGAGGACACGTGTGCACGTGAGTGTGTGAGTGCAGATGCTCAAGGACAGCAGAGGGCACGTGAGTGTGTTAGTGCAGATGCTCAAGGACAGCAGAGGGCACGTGTGCACGTGAGTGCAGATGCTCAAGGACAGCAGAGGGCACGTGTGCACGTGAGTGTGTGAGTGCAGATGCTCCAGGACAGCAGAGGGCACGTGAGTGTGTAAGTGCAGATGCTCAAGGACAGCAGAGCTTCAGATTCCCATTGAGCTGGGTCTGGGGCTGTGAGCTGGCCCCTTGTGGATGCTGCATCTGACATCTGGCCATCTGTAAGAGAAATACATGTGCTTAATTACTGAGTCGAATGACCAAAGGGTAACTTAAAGTGATTAGTCTGTACCATCAGGGTTGCTCAGTGAGTAAGATTCTTGCCACCCATCCTGAAGGTGTGCATTAATCACTGGGATCCACATGGTAGGAGGAGCTAGCCTTTGACCTACACACACACACACACACACACACACACCATGGTTTGCATACACACTGTGGACTGCAGGCATACATACATATTACACACACAGAAACAATAAATTTTAAATTGCTGATATGCTTTTTTCCCTTCTTTATTTTTTTCTCTGTGTAGAACAAGCCTTGTTATTTTGTTTATTGGAACACTTTGTTAGAATGAATTGAAATAAAATAGTGCTACTCGATTATAAAATCAAAGACTCTTAAGGTCTTTGTTGTTAAATCTTACTGTCTGTTCGGAAAATACCTATAAGCCCTTGATTTCTGTGCTTGAGAAGAATGAGCTTCTTGTTTCCTTGATGTATCTTTTCTCTTTCTTTCCCTGAGCGTCGTAGCTAACCTAGGTATTACTTGCACACTGCAATAGAAAATGTATTCAGCATCTATAGTAACAAGTTTACAGCAGCATGAAAGCCACTTTGTTAGTGAGACTTCTCTGCTTACTAGGTAGCAGATATTGCCTAAAATTTTCCTGTGGAAAAGATGTGCATAGAAAAGAGTGAGGGTTCCATGAGTACACCATGTGAGCCTGGTGTACTGGAGGGTTTCTCTGCTCAGGGATATAATGTGGTCTACCTTTTGATATTTGTTTTGTTTTTTAAGACAGGGTTTCTCTGTGTAGCTTTGGAGCCTGTCCTGGCACTCACTCTGATGATCAGGCTAGCCTCAAATTCCAGAGATCTGCCTGCCTCTGCCTCCTGAGTGCTGGGATTAAAGGCGTGTGCCATCACCTCCCGTCTCTACCTTTGTATTCTTTCTTATTGTATCCACAGTGAGAGTCCGGGTTGATCCACAGTCAAGGCTTGCATTTTGATATTCTTACCAAGTCTAACTTTTATGGGCAAGCCTAATGAAAGGAAGCAAGGCAGATTCCAGGGGTAGTTGCAAGTAGGGTTTCTCATGCGGGGTATACTTGTTGCTTGTATCTGCCCTTTTGTGGGGTTTTTGGTTGTTGTTGCTTTTAAATACTTTTATGGTATTTATAGATGCATAGTGGAAAAGGCTAATTATACAAGACTACTTCTATGGAGATTCTGTTACAGTGAAGTAAAGAATAATCAGCAGTTATCCCTGTGTTTGTACAGTGACAGGTGTGATACTACATCAGACTTTTGTTGGCCATGTAGCTTGCCTTATTTCTTTTGTCTTGACCAACTCAACATGTGTGGTTTTTGTCTTATCAGTCTGCCACATTATTTTCAGTTTTTATCCCATTACTGTCATTTATACTTTACTTGGTCATATGTTTTTCTATTATAGAATATTTGTAGCTAATTAGAGTAGCACACATCTGTAATCTTAGTACTAGGGATGCTGAGGTGGGAGGATTATGAATTTGAGGCAAACTTGGCTATATATGGAATTCTTGACTCAAGGGGAGAAAAAGACACTTTTAGGAATTTTCTTCTCTGTTTTTAAATTTTTTCATTTTATTCATTTATTTTATGTGCATTGGTGTTTTGCCTGCACACATGTCTGTATGAATGCATTGGATCCTGGAACTGGAGTTATAGACAGAGCTGCCATGTGGGTACTGGGAACTGAACCCCAGGCCTTTGGAAGAGCTGCCAGTGCTCTTAAACGCTGAGCCATCTCTCCAACCCCAAATTTTCTTCTCTTTACTTCCTATTTAAATTAAATTAGAAATTTTATTAGAAAGATGAATTGAACATGCCTGTAGCACATTTGCTCAGGGAAATTTATAAATAATCTATTTTTTTTTCCCCAGTGGTCTGTCTTTACATTATGAAGAAATAACCAGAGGCCCAAATTGTGTAATACAAGGTGTTGTAGCTAAAGGTCTGGTTAACTCTTGTCAAGGCAAGGTAAGCATTATACATAAATGTTACAATACTTATTATTTGTTTCCTATTATGGTAAATTGGAAATTGATTGTTGACTGACCTGGGTTTATTTTCCTTTGTTTTGTATTTTGTAAACAAGATCACAGTAATTCCAAGTTGTTAGAAATTCGTCAATGCTATGTTACCTCAGAGCGGTGTGAAGATGTCACTTGCACTGCTGTAGTCATTTCAGCATCCTCGAGTTAAATGTTTTCTAGCTATCTTCTTCATTCAGAACCATTTATTCAGCATTTCAGTATTCCAGTTTTTCTCCCTTCTATTCTTTTCTCTCTCTCTCTTTTTTTTTTTTTTTTTTTTTTTTTTTTTTTTTAGCTCTGTAGACCAGGCTGGTCTCGAACTCATAGAGATCCGCCTGCCTCTGCCTCCCGAGTGCTGGGATTAAAGGCGTGTGCCACCATCGCCCAGCTCTCCCTTCTATTCTTTTATTTTTCTTAGAGCTGCAATTTTAAATCAGTGAGACTGTAGCTGACTATTTTAACATGTTCTGATAATTAACAGGGAAGCATTTAGCAAGGGATGTCTATGGTTAAGAAAGATACAGGTATGTCCTCTCAATGTTATGTTTAAATTAGAGCTTCCTGGGGTCTGGGTCTGTGATAGAGCACTTGGAAGGCACTGGGTTTTAAAGCACCAGCACAAAGAAGAGAGGAGAAACATCTGTTGTCTTCAGACAGTTCAGCTAGAGTAGCTCTGACCTGAAATGCTTTGAATATTAACATGATGACACAGGTAACAAATCTAAACCTGACCTTGTTTGATAAATGTCAGTCAAAATGGGCACGCCAGAATTGCTGTAGAGAAGTTGATTGAAGATGATATATTTAAGGCAGAAAATAGATGAATTTCATATTTAGACTTGCTTTATTACTTGGATACCTTTGTTTATAGAGATGCTCCAAAATTCGAAATGCTTCTAATTCAAATATTTTTATGTTGTGTGGAGGTGTTTAGTCTGTATGTAAGTCTGTGTACCATGTGTGTGCCTGGTGCCTGAGGAGGTCATAAGAAGGATCTCTCTCTCTCTCTCTCTCTCTCTCTCTCTCTCTCTCTCTCTCTCTCTCTGTCTGTCTGTCTGTCTGTTAGGATTTCTCTGTATATTGGCCCTAGCTATCTTGGATCTCGCTCTGTAGACCAAACTGGCCTTGAAATCAGAGTCCACCTGCCTCTCCAGTGTTGGGATAATAGGCCTGTGTCACCACCACCTGGCTCATAAGCTCACAGAGTTTCCATGTTAATATATCAGAGCCACATATAAATATCTAACTGTGCTGTTCACCACTGAGCTGTCTTTCTACCCCTGCTTTACATCTTTATAAAACCCTTCTGATTCTGATAATTACCTGAGGTACACCGTTTGAGTTTGAGGAAATATTTTTTTTTCCTCCTGGGATTTTTAAATATTTGTAATAATTTTGGAGACTAAATTATGAGTAAATTTATATAATGATAAGGAAATTAGAAAGCAAACAATCAGAATTGAAATGGTAAGCTACTTAAAATTTAGGTTTAATTTTTGCTGTCTTTTTTCAACAGAATTTTAATCTGAAGGTTATTATTCCGGGCTTAAAAGAAGATTCACAGATTTTGAAAATTAGATTGCTACCTGGTAATATTATTTTAACTTTTTAAATATTCTTAGGTTGCTGTGGTGGTGAATGGCCAGAATATAGGAGGTTGAGGCAGTAAAAAGAGTACAATTTAATTATGTATATGAAGGTAGCATGTGCACATGGATGCTGTGCTTGCAACAGTCGGGGGTGACAGATCCCCCAGGAATAGATTGCAATTTTGATGCTATCCTGGGCTGCGATAATGAGATTCTGTCAAAAATACAAACAAAGAAGAAATGGCATTATTATGATACAAGTATAATGATGCTTTTATGCAGTTTGATGTTTGAGATTATTAATCCCTCCAAGTCTCTGTATCTTAAAAAAATTGAGACAGTCTAGACCAGGCGACCTCAGAGACCCTATAGATAACCAACTAAGGATGGATGACCTAGAGCTTACGATCCTCCTACCTCAACCTCCAAAGTTACAGACATGTAACATATAAACCTGCCTGGTTTATGTGGTGTAGAGGTTGAACTCAGGCCTATGTTCAAAGCAAATACCCTAATCAGTGGAGCTACACCCCAAGCTCCAGTATAAGTCTCAAAAATACATTTAGAGTTACTAAACATAACTCAGTCTTGGGGAAATTTTTTAAGTACAGTGTATTAGGAAACATCTAGAGATAAGCTTATTAGACTTAGGTTTAAACTCCTATATCAATCTTACTGGTATAACATGTTTTAAGAATTATAGGTCCTTGTTAATTTGATAAGAATTCATCTTGGGACAATGAGATTGTATTCAAGTTACATAGGATGGAATATGCTGTTTAATTTAAGGGATAGTCTGTTTTAAGGATCCAAAAATAATATTTTGTAATCAGGCCATTTGGGTTTCAGTATAGGTAAACTTGGTCTGGCTGCTTCTTCAAGCGATCACTGGAATGTTACCTGCTCTGTAGGGCTGTAGCTGTAGGATCAAATGCAGTCCTCACTGCTTGGTTGTGCAGTCGTTGGAGAGAGATCACAGTGCTAGTCACATATGAGCTGTCTTTAACACTGTCCTGTGCAAAGTGAGACCTGCCAGTATTTGTGATGCTTAGGGTTATGTTTATTGAGTGTTTTATACTTGATCCTAAACAAAAGGCCAAGGAACAGTTGGCATGCAAGTTTTAGTTATGATCCTTAGAAACCTTGGATATAACAGCTTGCCCATGGATGTTCATTTGTCCTGGATGACAGCAGAAGGAAACAATGACTTATTTGCATTTATAATTTGAAGTTCTTGCAGGTTTTACACAGTCATAAATTGATGAAGAAGTGAAAGCTGGTACAACCAAGGGGAAAAAAGTTCATTTAGAGTAATAAATATGTATGCTTTTAGAAGTAAGCTAAACCAAATGAATTGACTTGTAGAAATCTCATTACTTAGGTATGTTTTTTGGTGCTTTTTAATTTGATAGAAATAACAAAGTAGAGAATAGCACAGTGTTGGGGTAGGAGAGAAAGAAACCTCTTCACAAACCAGGATTTAAACTTGACTTTGCCACTTTCTGACCTTGGGTCCAGCACATCTCTTTATATTGAATATTTTTATGTGTTTCTTTGATTAAATATTTTCTGTTCCATTCTTCTAAAATGGAGGTGATAGAACCTTGTGTTCTGTATAATGCACATAGCAGTGCTGACTTAAAACATGACATCGTAGTTGATAGTTATTAAATAGTCACTGTTAACCAATATTATAAACTAAAATAATTGTGTCTACTAACTGTTTTGTATACTTTTATTAACAGTATTTAGCATAAATTGAATTTTCAAGTATTAAGGATTGTACATATAGTTTATTGTTGAAGTATAGATCCATCCTATTAACCTTATAAGAAATGTATGATATAGCTTGTTCATATCAAAGACAGTGAGCGAGCAGTGTACTTACCTGCTTATGTAATTGCTTAATCACCAGGTGTTTGTTTATAACATAGCCCAATGCTGGTCTGCAGCTCTCAGATGCTGATATTACAGGATTGTACCATCATGCTGGACCCAGACTCAGCATGTTTTTTCCTGTGCTGGAGCCAGCAGTCATTCACTGTGTAAAGCTAAAGTTGATAAATAAACAGTATTTTAGTAAACTTATTTTGCTCTTGAATACTTTCCCTCCTAATATTTTAAAGGTTTCTCAGGACTGTTTAGGACGTTTCTAGCATGAGCTAATCAGTGTCTATAGCTTGCATGTCTAACCTAGACATCTACTTTTTTTTTTTTTTTCCAAGATAGTATTTCTCTGTGTAGTCCTAGCTATTCTAGAACTTTGTAGATCAGTCTGGTCTGAACTCAGAGATCTGCTTCCTGGGTGCTAGGATTAAAGATGTGCACCACCTCTCCCCCAGACATCAGACATTCAATTGTGCTATTGAGACAGCTCCATCATACACGCTAAGTATGTTTGGAAGATAGAATTTATCAAGTTCTGTATTTTTTCTTTGTTCATCGGTCATAAATATTAATACAAAAGATATCTTAGTCTATTTAATCTATTGAATATGAACTTTATTATGTAATTTCCTGATAGGTCCCCCTCATCGACTAAAAGTGAAACCTGACTCGGAAATCCTGGTCATAGAGAATGGAACAGTGTTCCCGTTTCAGGTGGAAGTTGTGGACGAGTCAGACAACGTAACAGCACAGCCGAAGCTGATTGTCCACTGCAAGGTGAGCTTGTTGTGATGCACAGTTCTGAGTGCTTAGAGCTTGTGCTAGTGCAAGGCAGTGACTATCTTTTTGCTGCTTCAGCGTTAAGCCTTAAATAGTAAACTTTTATGTTGTTTTTGTTTTTTAATTGTGTACGTTGCAACATTTAATTGAAACCAAAGGAAGTAAGTCAGACTCTGTCTTTTGTCCTTTTTATTTGTTTTAGTTTGACTGTTTACTTTGGATTTCTTTTTTCAAGACTGAGTTTCTCTATGTAGACCAGGCTGGCTTCGAACTCAAGAGATCTGCCTGCTTCGCTTCCTGAGTACGGGTGTTAAAGGTGTGGCTGCCATTCAATCAAGTCCTAATAAGTATTCCATAGAAGATTTCTTAGAACATTTCCTTGGGTTGGGGGCATTGTTGTTGTTTGTTTTGTTTACTTCGAGACAGGGTTTCTCTGTAGCTTTGGAGCCTGTCCTGGTACTTGCTCTGTAGACCAGGCTGGTCTCCAACTCACAGAGATTCACCTGCCTCTGCCTCCCGATTAAAGGTGTGTGCCACAACCGCCCGACTCTCAGCCCTCTTTTGATTTTTTATTTTGAGACAGGATTTCATAAAATTGTTCAAGCTGGCCTTGAAGTCACCCTGTAGATCAAGAAGGCTTGAATTCATGATTGTTTCTACTGCCTTAATCTCTTGAGTATTTGGATACAAGGCTTTCACTACCAGGCCCATCAAAGCAGTCTCATATTTTCTCCCTTCTCTTTCCTCTACCCCTCGTATACATGTCTCTGTCTTTGTCAATTTTCGTGTGTCTGAATGCATATGGCAGAGTAGCTGGGCAGCTAGATTCAGGAAATTCCTCTGTCTTTGTCTCTGACCCTGCTTTAGGAGCACTGGGATTGGAGAGGTACACTGTAGTGACTAGTTTGATGTGGTCTCTGGGGGTTCAAACTTACGTTGTCCTTTATCAACTACCGAGCCATCTCCCCACATCCCTCCCTGGACTTTAGAGAAGGTGTTTCACTTATTAAAGAGAATGATAAAGCTCTCTGGGAGTTTTTGATTAACACAGAAACAAAGGTGGGAATAAGATCTACAACAAAGGAAACTCAGGACAGTAAAGAAGAGGGCCAGTGAGCTGGTTGTAACCTCTGTAATCCCAGCTGCAGGACATCCCATAGCTCTTCTTTCCTTACACACACACACACACACACACACACACACACAAGCATACACCCACACTCAGATATACACGTGATCTTTTTTAAGTTAATAGTGTTTGAGGAATTTAGTTTTTCTAAAATGGTAGATTTTATGTAACATAGAAAATTACTTTTTATTAAAAAAATTCTAGTGTCTTGAGTTTTACTTAGAATTTTCCAATGTCCAGCCCAAAAGCTATGGTAAATTATTCATGAATTTGAACAGTGAGTGAGTAGTTATGGATTGGTTCATTAATGATTTTTCTGTCCTCCCTCTAGTTTCTAGGTGCTCCAAGCCTGCCAGTCTACACTGTGGATTGTAGTAGCTCTGGGACCAGCATCCTAACAGGGTCAGCAATTCACGTTAAGAACATTAAGAAAGACCAGACACTGACTGCTAGGATTGAGATACCTGTAAGCTTCCATTCTCCTTGGTATTCTGCCGAGTCTTTAACAGCCGTGGAGTAGTTATGCACAATTGTTTGATGCTAAATGTGTAATACTTTGGATCTCTTAAGAAAAACAATGTGAAGTGTAATAGTATTTAGCATTATCTATTACGTATTAATAATTTTCTTGATCGAATCTCTTACAATGTTTATAACTACTAGTGAGTATGTTTTCCTTTTATAAAGGTATATTTTAAATTGGATGTATGTGGGGTATCTATATGGGGGTAAGTATATGTAAGAGCAGGTATGCTCGGAGACCCTGAGTCCTTGGATTCCTTAAAGCTAGAGTTGTAGGCAGTTGTGACCCACCTGGTTTAGGCAATGGAGCTGAACTCAGGTGGATCACAAAAGAAGTATGTGCCCTAAACCACTGAGTCATCTCTCTAACCCAGGAAATAGTTTCTTAAAACTTACCGAACATTAAAGCACACCGTTGTGTTTTATTCTTGTTTGTTTCTTTGAAAGTTTTGTAAAGATTCCTACTTGAACTACCACTGAAAGACATGAAGACCTATATCTTGTATGCATGAGTGTAACTTTTGTAAGCGTACATGGCTAGAGGAGGGTACTAGAAACAGTCAGTACAATTGCCAGATGAGGTAACAAACATTGATACTTGAATAGATTTCTTAGCAGTTGATGTGGGAGAGGAATCAATCAGCTGGTTAACTCACACTTACCTACTAATTTATCTAATACTAATATAGTGACCCTTATATATCTAATATTAATACCTTGAGCCGTAAAGGGGCAAAAACTCTTAACCTTCATTCTAATTCTCTTTTCCCCCCTAGAACTCTCTCTGTAGACCAGGCTGTCTTCAAAAATCACAGAGATCTGCCTGTGTCTGCCTCCTGATGGCTGCAATTATTTAGGCATGTACTACCACCGTCTGGCTCATTCTAATTCTTTTAAGCCTTATTAGGTTTTATAATCTTTTCCCCCCTCTTCATCAAACCAAGGGTCTTTGCCAAGTACTTTTCCGCTGAGCTGTAGCTCTTGCTAATCTTAAAATAGTAAGGATACATTTCCTTTACAATATAGGCAACGTGTGTGCATGTGCAAACATGTGCATGCAATAATATCTACAGACTGTCAAAAAGTATCACAGTTATGTGAGGATGGGAAGGATCTGGCCTTTGAAGCAAAAGGAACTTAGGTTATTATGTAGCAGTATTAGAAGATGAGGAATTGAGATTAGTTAACACAAATAGCAGGTTATGTCTGCTTTTATGCAGTTTCTAGTGTCTTGTTCAAAGGCATCAAGCAACCTTGAGAGGAGAAAGTCAAGTAAACATGTGTGCCTTAAAAATCAATTGCTTGATATTTTATTTTAATTTTTGAGACAGGGTCTCTCTGTGTGGCTTTGATTATCCTGGAACGCACTCTATAGCTCAGGGTGGCCTCGATCTCACAGAGATCTGCCTGTCTCTGCCTCCCAAATGCTGGGATTAGAGATAGACACTACCACCACCTGGCACTGCTTAATATTTTATAATGTAGAGTTTTTAAATAAACTAATAAATTT
Organism: Chionomys nivalis; assembly: GCF_950005125.1. NCBI lineage: Eukaryota > Metazoa > Chordata > Mammalia > Rodentia > Cricetidae > Chionomys > Chionomys nivalis. The sequence continues at coordinate 15,419,327 of NC_080111.1, read as the reverse complement.
TAAATAACCTTAATGGTTATCTATAGGAATAGTTGTAGATACACAAGAAAGAAAACAAATTAAGTAATAATTAAAATTATTTTAAAATTAATAACTTTGTGACGTTGAAGGTATTATAGTTTAAGAAGTGGTGGTGTAATGGTTTAATGCGTTTCTTTATGATGGATCCTGTACTACTGATGTGCTAGTAATCAGTATAAATTTCTCAGTATGTTGATAAGCTCAGGTTTTGAGACATCTGAAGCCCTTCTGGCTATGAAGAAGTTGTTTGATTTATCCCAGTGTGCTATTAACTGAAGAAAAAAAAAACCCATAAATTTCAATACAGCTTAATACCTGTAGTATCTTCGGTGGCAGCAATTTGTCTTCAGTTTAATGGAAAGTTCTTGGTTTCTCCTGAATCTGTGACTTAACTTAAATCTTGTGACTTTATAATAATTTTAAATGAATTTAAAAAACAAGAAAGAAGGCATTCTTGTTAGTAGTTTTCAGCATGTACCCTTTGCAATTTATGCCTGACGGTATAAAATTTATATTAATAAAAAATATAATACTTTTTTTTGTTTGTTTGTTTTAAAGGCAAGGTCTCCTGTATATTCCAGGCTGACCTTGAACTTACTGTGTAGCTGAGAATGGCTTGAACTCCTGACCTCCTGCCCACACCTCCCAAGTTCTGGGATTGCAGGTGGGTGCCACCACATCTGGCTTATAATGCCTTTTTAATGATAAAACCTGATTACAGAGTTACAAGTGTAACTGTGATGAGATGCCCTTTTCTATTACAGAAGCTAAATTGTTAAACCATGCCAGAGAAAAGAGAAAAGAGAAAACGAGTACATAGGTCACTCTGTATATTCATCTTTTCTCTTCTAGAGTTGTAAAAATGTGTCACCTGTGGAAAAGACTATCAAGTTACTTCCCAGTAGCCACGTTGCTCGACTACAGATATTTAGTGTGGAAGGACAAAAGGCGATCCAGGTCAAGCATCAGGATGAGGTTAATTGGGTCGCAGGGGATGTAATGCAGAATCTGATTTTTCAAATGTACGATGAAGGAGAAAGAGAAATCAATATTACACCATCCTTGGCAGAAAAAATCAAAGTAAGTATTTTAAACAAGTTGTTTATTTGTAAAAAGTCTTACGTTTAAAAATTTGAAATATTGTGGATTTGATAAGAAATTATCAAAGAAAAAGACTGTTATTAGGTTGGTATTAAAAGAATTGTAGTATTGGGTTGTGAGTTTTAAATCATAATTAGACTCTGACACATTTTTGCCAATGGGAAATAAGCTTGTGTGTTCCTGTAAAATAAACATAGAAATTCTGTGAACTCATGGAAAGCATAAGAGAGGACAGCAGCTGAGCTGGTCAGTTTTCTTCTCAGTAAGCTCTCTGGGCTTTCTTGCTGAGCTTCCTCCCCAGTTGGTTTTACATACTGCATAGCCATTGAGAGTGACATTGGAGTATTGGCATTCATTCTTGCTCTCAGATGGTCATTGTCTACTTCTGATGGCTAGTCACTGGGTACCTTGACTTCAAGACTTTTTCCTCAGAAAACTTTTTGAACCACAGCTGCAGGGTATGGACTGGCAGTGTTTCAAGTTTTCTCTGCTGTTTGACAACTCATTTTGATCTGAAATAAGAAAATCACTCAAGGCAGGTGTGATAGCCTTTAATCCCAGTACTTAGGAGTAAAGGTAGGAAGATCTCTATTGAGTTTAAGACCAACCTGATCTACATAGTACATTTAGGACAGCCAGGGCTATGTAGAGAGACCTGATACATAGGTACTTAGGTAGGTGGATGGGTGGAAAGGAGGGAGGGAGGGAGGGAAGGAGGGAGGGAGGGAGGGAGGGAGGGAGGGAGGAAGGAAGGAAGGAAGGATTACTCAGATTTGAATCTTGTCTAACATTTCCAAGTACAACACATAAAAACCAGCAGGTCATGAATAATGTACAGAATAAAATACACTGAGAATGCACATTAAGGTAATGTATACCTGGGCAGTGCTGGTGCACACCTTTAATCCCAGCACTCAGGAGACAGAGGAAGGTGGATGTCTGTGAGTTCGAGGCCAGCCTGGCCTACACAGCTAGTTCCAAGACAGTCTGGGCTAAACAAAGAAACACTGTCTTGAAAAACAAACTAACAAAAAAAGATCATGTATAACATAACTATCATTATTTAAAAATGTACTTCAATATCAGACAACAAATTTCAATAGTAAGTTGGTTTTGCACTAACTTGATACTTTAAATTATGGACTAAATAGGTTTTGGGTATAGTGATGAGGCGAGCAGGCCTGCTTTTTGTCCCACCCAGCTCCCGCAGTTTAGCCCCTGGAAATAATCACACAGAAACCGTATTCATTTAAACACTGCCTGGCCCATTAGTTCCAGCTTCTTATTGGCTAATTCTCACATCTTGATTAACCCATTTCTAATAATCTGTGTAGCACCACGAGGTAGTGGCTTACCAGGAAGATTCTAACCTACGTCCACCTTGGGCCGGAGCTTTATGGCATCTGCCTGACTCTGCTTTCTTTCTCCCAGCATCCTGCTCTGTCTACTCCACCTATCTAAGCTGCTGTCCTATCAAAAAGCCAAGGCAGTTTCTTTATTAACCAATGAAATCAGCACATAGACAGTAACCAATGAAATCAGCACATAGACAGAAGACCCTCCTACATCATTTGGGTTTTTTTGTTTGGTTTGGTTTGGTTTATTTTTTGACAAGGACTTGATTGAAATGTGGATGATGTACATGTGAAAAACTTGTACTTAGAGAAATGATTTTCAGGTTGACAAGATGGCTCAGCAGGTAAAGGACCTAGGGCTGAGCCCATTTTCCTGAGTTCTGTCCCTAGGACCCACATGATGGAAAGAAAGAACCGATTCCTACATCTAGATCTCTGATTTTTTCTATTTATTTATTTATTTATTTATTTATTTATTTATTTATTTATTTATTTAAGTTTTTAAAGACAGGTTTCTCTGTAGCTTTGGAGCCTGTCCTGGAACTAGCTCTTGTAGACCAGGCTGGCCTCGAACTCAAAGAGATCCATCTGCCTCTGCCTCCCTGAGTGCTGGGATTATAGGTGTGCCACCACCGCCTGTCTAGATCTCTGATTTTCATGTCCCATAGCATGCGCATACATATATCCCCTTGCAAGCATACATGTGCACATCCATACAAAAACAATTAATTTTAAAAACTTAAAAAATATTTTCATGGTTTAACAAATTTCCAGACTTTGGTTTCCTACTTAGTTGGGTGCTTTGTCACCTTAAACCCAGCACTTGAGAACTGACTAACATCCACATAGATGATGGCACACTTTTACTCTTGTTGTGTATTAAAATAAATATCAAATCACAAAAGGAAAATAATTTTTAAGAAAAGCATCTGGGGGCTGGAAAGACGGCTCAGCGGTTAAGAGCACTGGCTGCTCTACCGTAGGTCCTAAGTTCAATTCCCAGCCAACACGTTGTGGCTCACAACCATCCATAATGAGATCTGGTGCCCTCTTGCTCTCTTCTGGCCTGTAGGCATACGTGCAGGCAGAACACTAAGTGCATAATAAATAAATAGATCATTAAGGTTTTAACTTTAACATAGTAAAATATATTACAAAGCTGAACCTCAGCGGTGGGGCAGCCACAGGAGAGCATGCAGGGGTGGGAAGTAGAGAGGAGCCGAGGCACAGGGTGAGGACAGGAGGCAGGGAGCAGTGGGAGCTGTGATCCGGCCACAGTGGATGGAGAATGTTGCATGATTAAAGGAAGGCCCACAGGAGCACATAACAAAGGGTAACGAGTGTTTATTGGGGATCACTCGAAATAAGAGAGCCGCTGTGTTCCTCCGCTGTGTGGCACTGGAGTGGACTGACCTCCGACCACCAACCAGGCGAAAGGAAAAAAGGCCTGAGCATGCTTTGGTCTGTGCCTATAATATCTCACACCACACCCTAACGGTCTGCTACCTAAAGGCTATTGGCTGAATGAATTCCCGCAATATCAGCCCTTTTTTTCTTATCAAAACGTTTTTAGCAGTGTTAAGAAAAATGTACAGATGTCTTTTTTCTTTTCTTTCTCAGACCTGCAGTCTTTGAGGTGGTTGTGTATCTTCAGAGACTTAACAATGGTTGCAGGAAGTCAGGCCTCCCATTTTGTAGCATTAGGGTGGGTAGGACACAGCCTTTGTCTTATGTACTTCTTTCTTATCCTCTGTCATTCCAACAACATAAGGTAGAAAACAGCAAGTTGAGCTCAAACTGTCTTTTTTATGGTATCTCTGTTCATTCTTTTGGTTTATGGTGATAGGGTCAGACTATGTAGTCCAAAATAGGCCAGAATTTTCTGTCCTCCTGCCACTCTTTTTAAAAATAGTTTATTTTTATTTCATGTGGTTTTTTGGGGTTTCGAGACAGGGTTTCTCTGTAGCTATGGAGCCTGTCCTGTAACTAGCACTTGTAGACCAGACTGGCCTCAAACTCAGAGAGATCCACCTGCCTCTGCCTCCCCAGTGCTGGGATTCAAGGCGTGCGCCACCACCCCGCAGCCTATTTTGCCTGCTTGTATGACTGTGAAAGTATCAGATCCCCTGAAACTGGGGTCACAGACCATTACAGGCTTCCATGTGCATGCTGCGAATTGAACCTGTGTCCTCTGGAAGAGTAGCCAGTGCTCTTAACTGCTGAGCCATTTCTCCATCCCTGAGCTAACAGATCTTCAGTAGAAATCAAAAGTTTAAAAGTAGGATATAGCCGGGCGGTGGTTGCATGCGCCTTTAATCCCAGCACTCGGGAGGCAGAGGTAGGCGGATCTCTGTGAGTTCGAGGCCAACCTGGTCTACAAGAGCTAGTTCCAAGACAGGCTCCAAAGCCACAGAGAAACCCTGTCTTGAAAAACCAAAAAAAAAAAAAAAAAAAAAAAGTTGGCTATAGTGTGGTAATTTAAAAGAATAGAATAAATGTCACATTAACACATGTAATTCTGGCCAGGGGGTGGTGGCGCACGCCTTTAATCCCAGCACTCAGGAGGCAGAGGCAGGCGGATCTCTGAGTTTGAGACCAGCCTGGTCTACAGAGCGAGTTCCAGGACAGGCTCCAAAGCTACAGAGAAACCCTGTTTCAAAAAAAAAAAACCAAAACCAAACAAACAAACAAAATACATGTAATTCAAAGGATGAAAAACTTAAGATAGAAATTTATAGAAAGGTTTAGCCCCAAAGGTAGCTAGAAAGGTAAAACAGCAGGGAGACTCCCTTTCCTCTCCTCACAGAGTACAGTCCACAGGGACCACATTCAGAGCCCTGCCCAGACCCCTCAGTGCTGGCAGAAATACACATCGTGTTGCTTTCTTTTAAAGCAATCACACTCAGTTATGTTTGTTTTTTAGATACGTGTCTCGTGTAGGCCAAGCTGGCCTGTAACTGCTAACAATCTTGCCTGTATCTCCCAACCACTAGGTTTGCATGCATATACTATACTATGGATCTTTTTGGTTTTTTGATTTTGTTTTTTTCAAAGAACAATGTCTTGATATTTAACTCATTTAGTCTTCCAACCTGGAATCATCTGCTCAGACTCCTGGAAGTGCCATCAGGTCTAACCCATCTCCACTTTAAACTATAATAGCCACATTAACAGCTTGCAACAAAGCTATAAAAATATTTGTCTTAATGGCTTTTCATTTTTGCTCTGAAGATTGGAAATACTTTCAGCAAACACAACGATGCTTTGTCATATGATATACTATTGTTTCTGATTATAAAGAGACTTCCTAGCTGGACATGGAGTGTGTGCCTTTAATCCCAGGATTTGGAGACAGAAGGAGATAGATCTCTGATTGTGAGGTGTTGTAGAAGTCCACTTGTGTGTTCCTGGCTGCCCAAACTCCTGAAATAACCACATAGAAACCATATTATTTACAATACTGTTTGGCCAATAGCTTAAGCATATTTCTGGTTCTTATATCCTAAACTAACCCCATCTCCATTAATCTTTGTCTTGCCACATGGCTGTGGCTTACCGGCAAAGTTTGGCATGCCTGACTCTGGCAGTGGCTGCATGGCTTCTCCCTGACTCCGCTTTCTTTCTCCCAGCATTTAGTTTAGTCCCCCCCCCCCCAAGCTCTGTTCTGCCCTACTCTGCTAAAGGCTCAAAGCAGTTTCTTTATTAACCAGTGGTATTATTCACAGCATACAGAGGGGAATCCCACATCAGTGAGGGCAACCTGATCTATACAGAGTATTCAGTACAGTTAAGGCTGCATAGACTCTGTGTCAAGAAAATACAAAAGAGCCGGGCGGTGGTGGCACACGCCTTTAATCCCAGCACTTGGGAGGCAGAGGCAGGTGGATCTCTGTGAGTTCGAGACCAGCCTGGTCTACAAGAGCTAGTTCCAGGACAGGCTCCAAAACCACAGAGAAACCCTGTCTCGAAAAACCAAAAAAAAAAAAAAAGAAAATACAAAAGAAAAAGGAAAAAAGTCTTTCTTTGGTGTGTGCTTTGGGGTTGGGGAGTTTATAATTTAACTTTAAGCTTCTTTAGTAATTGCAATCTGGTGGTGCATTCCTATAATCCTAGCAGTTTGGAGGTTGAGGATCATGAGTTCATGTCCGTCCTAAACGACATAAATTTGGGGGCAGCCTGTTCTCCCTGGAACCCTGCTTTAGTCTTTAGAAAACAGTGGTTGTGAGAAGACTTTGTGCAAAGCCTCTCAGCTTTGTCTTACGTGTGTTCTATCCTAGGTTAACTGGACTCCTGAGGTTAACAGAGAACATTTGCTACAAGGTTTGCTTCCTGGTGTGCAAGTACCAACATCTGTGAAAGATGTGCGCTACTGCCAGGTTTCTTTCCAAGATGACCATGTGTCTCTGGAAAGTGCATTTACAATCAGGTTTGTGAACTTGTGCTTTGAGATGCTTGTTGTATTTTGAGTTATGTGAACTACCACAGCAAGATAGTCTTCTACAGCACATACATGTGAAAAAGAAGTTGCTTTTAAGATGAAAAATAAATACACCTTCTAGTTCTATAACATATGGTCGATTGTCTTTACAGTGAAGCTTCACTTACACAGTGGTTGATTGTTGGATTTTGTTGGAGAAACTCCTGCCATGCAGCCCAGGCTGGCTTCAAACTCACTGTTGTTTTTCGGTCGCCACAGAGGCTATGCGTTAATCTGCTGCTGTTCCAGGCAGTAATTGCTGCTTCGCAGTTCCTGGCCTGTTTCTGTGGCCTGGCAGGAATTTTGTTCCTACAGGCACCAGCTCACTGCAGCCAAGTATAGCTTTGAATTAAATTTAACCATTCTATGCATCAATATGACTCGGGAGTCAGAGGCTGGGGTGAAGAGCTGCTGTCTCAGAGGCTGAGTAGCAACTAGCTGGCCTCTCTTTGCTGCCCTCTCCAAAGATCCTGTCCTTCCTCCACCAAAACAAAAAAATCAAGCCCTATCTACTAATTCCTGTGTGTGTCTCTGTGGTCTTCCAGATACCCTCTGATTCTCCACGATCATTACTTTCTGTCAACTAGTTGTTAACTCAGCCTGCTGACCCGGCTTGGATTTTATGTAATTGACACAAATGCAGATTTGGGATTCACAGTGCGATCAGATATCCCGCAACAGCCGCAGTCCTCCTGCCTCAGCTTTCCAAGGGCTGGGATTACAAGTGGTGTCACTGTATATTGAGTGACAGTGATTAATCTTTATCATGATTATGACCTTGTACTTCATTGGTCCATTAATAACTGTAAAAATCCACCAGTTGAAAGCAGCAGTGGCCTGAAACATACAAAAGTGTGAGTTTCAGTGATGAATTTTGGAACGTTCAGTCAAAGTTAACATACAAAAGTGTGAGTTTCAGTGATGAATTTTGGAACGTTCAATCAAAGTTAACATACAAAAGTGTGAGTTTCAGTGATGAATTTTTGGAACGTTCAGTCAAAGTTAACATAGACAACTCATAGAAAAGAGCAGAGCTTAGTGTAAAGGTCTGGCTTCCTGTACCCACGCCTTGACCACCCTTTCCAGTCACTCCTAGCATTGTGATTCTTCTACCTCTGTCTGTGCTCTCATCAGTAGGGTTTATTCTTACCCTTCTGTTGAAGTAGTTCCTTATTATAATTTATTTTAAAGTAATATAAAGACTACAATGTAACTATTTTGTAGTCAATAGCTATCTAAGAATGAGAGGTTTGGAGGTGCTAATGTGTCTGAACTAGGGCATTACAGGTGTGTAGGGAGCTGCTGTGTCTGAATTAGGGCATTGCATGTGTGTAGGGAGTTGCTGTGTCTGAATTAGGACATTGCATGTGTGTAGGGAGTTGCTGTGTCTGAATTAGGACATTGCATGTGTGTAGGGAGTTGCTGTGTCTGAATTAGGACATTGCATGTGTGTAGGGAGTTGCTGTGTCTGAATTAGGACATTGCATGTATGTAGGGAGTTGCTGTGTCTGAATTAGGACATTGCATGTGTGTAGAGAGTTGCTGTGTCTGAATTAGGACATTGCATGTATGTAGGAAGTTGCTGTGTCTGAATTAGGACATTACATGTATGTAGGGTGCTGTGTCTGACTGGGCATTACAATTATATTGCTCTTCACCTTTTCTGTAATTAATTAAAGCCTTTAACCAAACCAATTCTAGACCACTTCCTGATGAACCCAAACATTTAAAATGTGAGCTAAAAGGAGGAAAAACGGTGCAGATGGGCCAAGAGCTTCAAGGAGAAATAGGTTAGTATACCTGCTTTTTTATGTTGTCTTTCATTAGTGTTTTAAAAATGGATGGTCTGAAAGATACTTTTTGGCACATATTGAAACTCAGTTTTATAAGATAGCTTGTTTAAAAATCTTGCCTTTTTTATAGGAAATATGGTCAATGTTAAGGTATGAATGAACTGAGTTGATCCCTGTGTGGTTTTATGTTTCCTTATAGCTACGAAATTCAATACTATTAAATATTTCCTTTAAATTTTAACTATGAAAAAGTCCGATTGAGGTGTAGGGATGTAACTCATTTGTAGAGTGTATCTGCCCTGTATGCAGGCTGGTGTTCAGTCCCTAGCACCTCACAAATAAGAATAGTACTAACAGTGGTGTATCTCAGAAAATTAAAGGTACTTGGTTCATAGCAGTATTTAGTCATTCCTGCACAGGTAATACAGTTTTAATGATTATAAGAGGAATAAGTATAACTGTCTATTTTCTATGTATGACAGTAAATTAAAGCTTCAAAGTATATTTTATGTATAAGTTCTATCTTTAAAAAGATTTTAACTTAAAGCTTTTTTCTTTTTTAAGTTGTTATGGTTGCAGATCAGTATGGAAATCAGATTTCAGCATTTTCACCAGATTCTTTATCTGCTTTGTCAATTGCTGGAGTTGGACTTGATAACTCTAACTTGAAAACCACTCTGGAGGTAAAACTACCTTATAAAACTGGTTTTGTATTTGACAAAAGCTGGAGAAAAATGAAGATGATAAAAGTGACTTTGCATATACTATTTTTCATTTTTCAAAACGGTGTTGTATCTGTATGTTTATATGTACTACACATGGCTAAACGCTTGATGTAGCACACGTGTGGCAATCAAAGGAGAGCTTGTGGGATCCCAAATACTGAACTCGGACTTGGCGGCCGGTTCCTTTTTACCTGATGAATCATCTTGTGAGCCTTCACCTTGTACCTAAATTCTTCATAGAAATTAAAACTGTTATTTAAAAAATTGTAGGGGTAGCATTTGTGAGGTCCAAAGCTTTCAAAATAAAGTTAATTTTCACCTTTGCAAGCGAAAGTAGCCAGAAGAGCAGCTGTTTCCTCTGATCGCGTCATCACTTCCAGCCATCATCGTGTTCCCATTGAACATTCCCTTTAGAACAGGTTGTAGTTGTTACAGTGTTCACCATAAGTGTTTAAATACACACATGTTGACCTGTGTGTGCACAGTATGTAAATTTTCAGTTAGGTGCTTACTCCCTGCATTGCAACCAGATACTGAGGAGAAAACTCACTGTATGACTTTGCCCTGTGCTGTTAATTCAATCTAGCTTGAAAAGCAAAGGCCCTGATAGAATTCTTGGAACTTAAAACAAGCATAAAGCACTCTTCCTAAGAAGGTCAAAGCCAGCATCAGATAAAAGAATGTTCTGGAATTAGGTCCTGACGAGACCTGCCAGGCAGTGTAGGTTAGAAAAAGGAGTTCTCCCAGTTGTGCAGAATTTGATTCATCGACTGCATTGTGCTTTTTACTTGACAGGACAACCATGAGAATAGCCTCTTTTGTTGCCTTTCCTCACTAGTCTCTGCTTTTTCTCTTAGGCTGTTTTTCTTCTGCTAAAAAAAAAAAAAAAAAAAAAAAAAAAAAAAAGAACTCTCCGGAGTAGTGTTTGAGTGAGGTCTGCTCTTCCCGCCCTCAGAGCACCCAGTTATCTCCCTTCTGTTCTGTGTGTTGGTGAGGTGAGAGGATGAACGCACAGCTGTTGCTATGTGTGGGCAGTCTGCTTCTTGTCACCCTGTGGACACGTGTGCTCGGGGTCCTCTGTCTTTGACCTCATTGGTCCTGAAATGTAACCTGCTGTTGTATACTTTCAGTATTCCCAGGCCATTAGATTATTTGCATCAGCACATAAACATGCTTGTAGAGTCGTCCAATATACAGTGCATAGGGGAAATTGGGCCCAGTAAAGAATTAACACACTATAGTGCTGCGGGAAAACCCCTAAGCTGTAATGTGAGGGAAAGAGCTCTGCACACAAGCAGTCTGCAGTGAGGACAGCTAACACACTCAAAAGGCAATATTCCTTACCACCTCCTAAACAAGGGATCACCATCAGCTGTGCATCTCTGGTGACAGTACTCCTCATCGCCTTCTGAATGAGTCTGTCCTCCATGAGATAACCATCTCTGATGGGTTGACCCCTGAAGTACGTGCTGAACGCTCACTGCGTATCTCTGGTCCCTAGCAATTTAGGACATGGGATCATTAACAGCCACTATTCAGATGTGAGTACTTCTGTGTTCTTTCTGGTCTAGAACCAGTTTAGTGCAAAGGTTAATAGCTAGTTTCAGTGACTCAGTGGGGTGTGGTAACCATTATTGTGAATAATTGCTAAGCAGCAGCAAAAGCCCTAGTCCATCTACAAGTCAGTGCAAATATCACCTTGGCCAAGGGGAGAGCATGTAAAAAACTAGTAAAGATAACAGTATTTTACTATGTAGGATGTTCGGAAAAGGCCATTGTTGTTAAATTAAGATATCATCTATAAAAATATCTAAAGAAAAGCCATATGGAAAAAAATTACAAACTGAGACGCAAACACAAGAGCCAAGTGCTTGCTTTAAAGAAAAGCACAAATACAGATTGAGTATCCCTAATAGAAAATTTGAAATGTTCTGAAATCCAAAGAATTTTGACTACTAAAACGACACCTAAAACATTGCTGGTTTTTGGAGTATCTCATATATATAGATTAGAAATATTTTTGGGAGGGATTGGAGAGGTGCCAGACAAGGTGTCTCTGTGTATTGCTGGCTGTCCTGGAACTCACTCTGTAGACCAGGCTGGCCTTGAACTCACAGAGGTCTGTCTGCCTCTGCCTCCTAGTGCTGGTATTGAAAGTGTGCACCACCAGTGCCTGGCTACATTAGGAATCTTAACCAATTCATGCAAATATTATGAAATTCAGAGAGCTCAGGCCAGACTGGGTGTAGCATAGTGGCATATGCCTTTAGTCCCAGCACCAGGGAGCACACAAAAATAGGCAAATCTGTTTAAATTTGAGGAGTATGTGGGAATCTCTTTGCGTTCAAGGCTAACTTGGTCTATATAGTGAAGTTCCAGCCCAGAGATATATAGATTCTATCTCAAACAAACAAATAAATTTAGAGAACTCCAAAATTTGAAATATTTGGTCTTAAGCATTTTGATCAAAAGATACCTGTACAAGAAAAGGGGAAATTAGGAGAAGATAAGGTAAAAAGTTATATTCACAGTGTTTTAGATCTTTGCCACTGATATAAGAGAAATAGCAGTAGGTGAATGATGCAATTATTTTTTTTTTAAACTAAGCGACAGCAACCTGTGTTTTCTCACTGTGTTTTTCTTCACTAGACCAAGACACAGAGTATAATTGTCCGAGGCATCAGATTCGTTCCAGGTCCTCCTGGACATAAGGATCTTTGTTTTACTTGGCGAGAGTTTTCTGACTTTATTCGTGTCCACCTCATTTCTGGACCTCCAGCCAAGCTGCATCTTATCGACTGGCCAGAGCTAAAAGAGGTATGCAGCTTCATGTGTCTTCATGGAGTAGTTAATAGTGCAGGCTCTTTGCTTTCAGAGCCTTAGTGGACTAGAAGAGATAGATGTTATTTTCAAAGAAATAATAACTGTAGCTAATAGTAGCAAAACAAGTTAAGTATCAGTTAACTGATTTTTGCTAAATTTGTTTCTTTGTCTTATATAGTAATATAAATATTTTATTGCAGATTTTTTTTCTTCCTTTGATGATTAGTCTGTTTGTGTGTGAGGTTGTTTGTGTGTCTAAGTGAATGTGCACTGCTATGCACATGTGCCAGAGTGTACACACGGGACAGAAGAGGTCAGCATGGTTGTCTTCCTCTGTCACTCTGCCTCCTCCTTTTAGATACGGTATGGTATCTACCTAAACCTGGAACTTGTCTTTGCTAAGCTGGAAGCCAGCAAGCCCCAAAACCATTCTGGCTCTGCCTCCCTCATAGCTGAGGTTACAGGCGTGTGTTAAACCCCATGTGGTTGCTGGGAAATTAACTCAGGACCTTTGGAAGAGCAACCAGTGCTCCTAACTGCTCAGCCATCTCTCCAGTCCCTAGCAATGTTCTTAATAGTTAGCCATCTCTCCAACCGTGTTGAAGTTTTTGTAAGGCATATTTGAAAAGTCAGATCATTGGACCAATACAAATGAACTTTTATGAAAATACTTAAGTCTTAAATACTCATTTTGCAAACATCTAGCAAATCTTACCACTGTTGATTTCATTTACTGATAATTTCAGAATCCAGTGAATTTGGACTGTTGCATGGTGGCACATAGCTCCAATGTCAGCACTCAGAGTTAGAAACAGGGTGATTTCTGTGAATTCAAGGCCAGCCTGAATCTAGTTTTAAAAATTTAATCACTTTTTAAAAAAAATTTATTTATTATGTATACAGTGTTCTGCTGCATGTATGCTCGCAGGTGAGAAGAGGGTACCATATCTTTCTACAAGTGGTTGTGAGCCATCATGTGGTTGCTGGGAATTGAACTCAGGACCTCTGGAAGAGCAGGCAGTGCTCTTAATTGCTGAGCCATCTCTCCAGCCCCAAATTTTGAACATTTTGTTGATCAATAAAAATTGTACATACTTAAAATGTTTAATGTGAAATGACAAAGTGGATTTAATGATAGTATATGTACTACCTTATGTGCTGTTTTATGGTGATGACATTGTTAAAATGCAGTGGGGGTTTTTTTTTGAGAATTTTCTTTACAAAACGTTGTGCTTTAATCATTTATGCTCACTCCCATTAACTCAGTAGTTTTCAACCTGTGGGTCGCACCCCCTTAGAGAATTAAATCACCCTTTCATAGGGGTTGCCTAAGAGATCAGAAAACATGATAAAGTTTGTATTACAATTCATAAGTAGCAAAATTACAGTTATGAAAGAATTTTATGGTTGGGGATCACCACAACATGAGGAATTATATTAAAGGGTTGCAACATTAGGAAGTTTGAGAGCCATTGATTTAACTCTTTGCAGATCAATATGCACCTCCAACTTAATATCCTTTTTTAAGAAATAGCCTACCACCAGCTCATTTTGTGCTTCCCATAGACTCGCGTATTTGAGTCACCCCTGGAGTGTGGTCGACCTGCCAGGGGTCTCATCCTTAAAGAAAACTTACTTTACCTCTCCCAGAAGCTGTCTGCTGTCAGTAGTTCCTTCATCGGTGATGGAGGCACAGGAGCCCCTCTCCTCCACACTGGAATATTGACTGGTTTGGTCTTTCTCAGCTTTCATGCTGGCATCCACAGCCGCTTGCGTTCATGAGAATAACAGTCCTATCAAGTTCAGAAGATACTGTTTCACCTAGGTCCTTCCCTGGCTCTGGCTTTTAGTCTTTATGCCCTCTTATCCATAATGGTTCCTCAACCTTGATGGGGAGGGAGTGTGGAATAGAGATGCCACAATTATGGCTGAGCACTCCACAGATACTTTATCTCTGTATGTAAACCATTTGTAAGTTTCTGCAGTAAAATACCATCCACAAAGAAATTTCTCTGAGTCTGAAAGCTGCACTAATGAGTTTGAAGATAGGAATGTAGAAGCCAGTTTGATACTATGTCCATTTAGCAGAATAAGAATAGTAGTCTCACCCCTGTGGCCCATGAGTTCACCAGCCATGTATTTCTTTTTATAACTACTTAAGTTTAGTTTTATAAAAAAACAAAACAATTTGAAAAAAAAAGCCATGTAAAAATACTGCAATAATTTCAGGGTTTTAATTAATGAGAATAGAAATGTTATAAATAACAAGAACAAGCATGATTTAAACAGACTTGAGCCAGTGAATTGGATGGTAAACATTAAAAATCTCCCAAACCCAATAGCAGTCTAGACTGTAGTAGAGTAGAGATGTTGGCTTTGAGAGAACAAAGACACAACATTCTCTAGAACTCAGATTCTTGTCCATCAGTGCCTTCCAGTCTCCCTATCTTTCTGACCTCCCCCTTTCCCATAATGCTTTTCTGTGTAAGTACTTTTAGTTTGGCACAGCTTTCTTTTTTATTATTGGGAAGCTGTGTTTAATGTTTAGACATTTCTACAGAATGCCTGTAATCAGCACTTGAGAGGATTCCGAGTTCAAATCTAGACTGAACTGTGTTGAGACCCTGTCTGTAGGCCAACTTCCTCTGTTCTGCCAGCTGGCTTCCCAAATAAACACACAGAGAATGTTAATTATAAATGCTCGACTGATAGCTCAGGCTTGTTACTAACTAGCTCTCACATTTTAAATTAACCCATTCTATTCCTTTACTTGCTGTCACATGGCTCTTGACTTGTCACCTTTTTAAGACACATCCTGTTTCTTTTGCATGGTTGGTAACTCTTGAGAGTTTACCCTTCTTTTTCCCAGCATCCTTAGTCTGGCTCTCCTGCCCATTCTCTTCCTGCTCAGCTATAGGCCAGTCAGCTCTTTATTAACCAATGAGAGTAATATATACTTACAGTGTAGAAAGAAAAAAAAGAAGAAACAGAATAAGGGGCTAAAGAGATGGTTCAACGATGACAAACACTGTGTGCAAGTATATGCATATGAATTTAAGTAATCTTGGAGGCTAGAGATAGATCCCCTGGAGCTGGAGTTGTAGAATTATACAGGAGCTAAGAGCCAAACTTGGATTTTCTGAAAGAACAGTAAGCCCCCCAGCTCCAACACAAAAGTATTTATACTCTCAACTTTTCTGTAGTTTGTTTGTTTTTTGGTTTGGAGGGGTTTATTTATGTATTTATTTTGTAATATTTATTTGGGAGGGGGATTACAAGCATGCACACACCAAGTGTGTAGGAGATCAGCATGAGAAGTGGACCTTAAATCCGTAGAAACCAGTTAGTGAGTCCCGTAGCATCCATCTTTTCAGGCCAGTTGTTCCTGTATCTGTAGCATTCACAGCTGGGCAAGACTGTTGATCTTTTCTCCCTCAGCAGCTGCAGAACGCTTTTCTGATCCTAGGCTGCAGGGCAGAAGCTTCCAGGTTAGTACCAACTTGATTTCTGTATGTCCGGTGGCCAGAGTGTTTGGTACCTTCACAAATAATGTCTTACTTCAAGTTCTGTTGGACAACAAGAATCAGTGGCAGTAGCCTGTATTTTTCTGAAGGTCTCCTGAACACTCCTGACTTAACAGCTTGAGAGGAGGCGATGAAGACATTTTAAAATTGACTTCCTTAACTATGTGTGGTAGCATTTCCCCACTATCCCAGCACTTGGGAGTTAAAAAGCATAGGATCACTAGTCTAAGCCATCCTCTACTACATAGCCAGGGTCTATATTTTAAAAAAGGAAAATGGCTGACTGTGGTAGTGTGACATGCTATTAATCCCAGCACTTGAGTGTTGGAGAAGGCTGGTTGTTGGCTCCCAGCCACCCGACTAGCTTAGACCCGAAATACAGAAACCGTATGAATTAAATCACTGCTTGGCCCATTAGCTCTAGCTTCTTATTGGCTAACTCTTCAATTAATTTAACCCATTTCTATTAATCTATATATCATCACATGCCTGTGGCTTTCCTGTGGCTTACCAGGTAAAGTTCCCAGCATCTGTCTCCAGGGGCTCCATGACTTCTCTCTAACTCTGCCTTCCTCCTCCCACACTATGGGCCAAGCCAGTTTCTTTATTCATTAACCAATAAAAGCAACACATAGACAGAAGAACCTCCCACACCATTTTCCCTTTTCTGTTAAAACAAAAAAGAAGGCTTTAACATAATAGAATTACATATAACAAAACAGGTATCAAATAAGAATTACAGTTACAATATTTATATCTACTTTATCTTTTATCATAACTAAGGAAAACTATAACTATAAATTTTTCAACTCCAATAAAGACTCCAGAAGGATATGATATTACCTAAGTAAACAGGAAGTACATTACAAGTAACTTCCAAAATTCTAGACTTGACAGAGACATCTCGCTCCTGGACAGTCACCCAAAGTTTTTCTGTACTGTTGGGGCATCCATCTTCCGCTTACAGGCCAGTAGTATCCAGCAGACTTTTCCATGAAGTAGGAAATGTCAAAGACAGTTCACCTATGCTGGCAGTTTGTCCATCACATTTTTCTGTGTCCTGCAGAATGTCTAACAGACTCTTTCATGAAACGGGAACCCCCAAAGGATCGCCTCACCTTTAGGCAAGTTCAGCAGTCATTACTCTGCAGGTCCTGCATGTCCAGTTTATTAAGCAGTCCAGGCAAGAGATGTTTCTTGCTAAATGGTCAACCAACTCCATAAGGGATCAATGTCCATCATCCTCTTGTAGTAGCTTGGTGCTGCTAGGAGCAGATGTATCTCACTGTCATGAAAAGTCTTTAAGTTTTTAAACATTTTAAATGCCATATTTTGAAGGTCTCTGAAAGATTTGAAGAATACCTATCTAACTGAAATATATCTCTGTACATCTAGGAAATCAACTAACATGACTACAAGATTGACTATTATAGACGATTATCTATTAACCTATATTTTTAAATTATATATTACATTTTTTAAATGAACTATAAAATCACAATACCTTAATCAAAAGCAAAAATACACATATAACAAGATTGACCTTAAGTTTGTATCAATAAACCAAGATCTATACCAATGCAAATCTCTATAGCATATCCCCCTTTAAATGTAAAGAAGCATTTAGAAACAGTATTTGGGAATATAGGTGTAGTTTTTTCCAAACTTCTTTGTGTCTAGGATTACTTTTTAAGCTTTCTCAGGTTTTTATGTGGATGTAGTTACCCACATTGGTGTGCCAATCTGTTGGAGAAGGCCACTTGTTGGTTCCTGACCACCCTGTTAGCTTAGACCTGAAATAATCACACAGAAACTGCATTAATTAAATCACTGCTTGGCCCATTAGCTCTAGCTTCTTATTGGCTAACTCTTATATTAATTTAACCCATTTCTATTAATCTGTATATCGTCACGTGCCTGTGGCTTACAGGGTAAAGTTCCCAGCATCTGTCTCCAGGGGCTCCATGGCTTCTCTCTAACTCTGCCTTCCTCCTCCTATGCTATAGGCCAAGCCAGTTTCTTTATTCATTAACCAATAAAAGCAACACATAGACAGAAGAACCTCCCACACCACTTGCGTGCCTACATTACAATTTCAGGACAGCCAAAGTTGTTTAGCTAGAACTGTCTCTCAGCAACAAAAAGAACAACAAACCACTGTACTCTTATCGGTTTTCAAGAATAGATCACATTATTAGCTGCAGAGCCATGCCTTACAATAATATATTTACTTAGTCCTCCTTTCTAAAGCTTTACAGCCTTTGTCCTGCAGTTCACAGCACTCTTCTGTCCCCACTCCTGAGTACGAGGGCTGTAGACATGACCACCATGCCCAACTATAACTTTCACTTTTCAGTGAAGGAAAATGAATTTATGTATCCAAGTAGTGATCCCGAGGAAGAACTAAGTCAGCTAAGAAGAGCTCATACCTGTGCTCGTGCCTGATTCATGAGAAAACAGAAATTGGTTATGATAACTTGTTCTCAAAAATAGGTGGTTCCTTTTTTCTTCGTTATTTAGTAATGTGTTGAATAAGGACTTCATGGATAAGGTAGTGCATTTATTTTGGGGGGGGAACATATTATATAAACTTCAAACATTTTGTACCTTATGATGCTAATGAAGAATTTAATGATGCATTCTGGAATACACTTACTTTTGAGGAAAGAAGTTCATACTACTGGGTAGACTGTAAAGAGTAGTGACAGTTTATTAAAAATTATTGTAAGTTTATTTGTAGATACTCTAAATTATCAACAGAAACTTTGAAATAAAATCTGAAACTGAATTACTTATCAATATATTTTAAGTAAATGAGGCTGGAAACGTAATCATTTAATGTCTGATCATTCTAGCAGTTCCTGACTCAATTGTTGCTCTCTCTCGTGGGTGCTAAGCAGAAAGGGAAACTGAAAGATCAGCTAGTGTGGTCATTAGGAAAAATTGTGTAACTGTATGATCTTAGTCAGTGGTCTGCTTCTATGGTTGGCCACTCTCATAAAGAAAAGCATTTAACTGAGGGAGCATGGTGGCATGTCGGCAGACATGACGCTGGAGAAGTGGTTGGACACGTTCTACGCCTGGGTCCGCAGGCAATAGAAAGAGAGAAAGACTCTGGACTTGGAACAGCCTTTTGGAAACCTCAAAGCACACCACAGTGATAGCACTTCCTTATCCTTAACAAGGCTATGCCTCTTAACCTTTCGAATAGTGTCACTCTCTGGTGACCAAGTATTCAACTTTGTGTACCTATGGCTGGAAGGTATTCTCATTCAAATCACCACATATATGCATGTATTATTCAATTTTATAAATGAGAAAACTGAAATATTAACTTGCTAAAATGTAAAAGTGACAGAATGTTCAGAGACATTTGATGTTGGAATTTGTCATTTTCCACTATTCTGAAAAACTACTGTAGCATCATTTAAAGTCTTGATTAGTGAGAAGCACCCTTTAGAAGCAGTTAGGGTGGGGCTGTACTGATGAGCCCCATCTGCACTCATGTTTAGGAAGCAGAGTAGACTGGGACTAGCGGGTACACTTGTATCCACATTTAGGAAGGCTTGCCTGCACCCACGTTTAGGATGCAGGTTAGACTACGTAGTGAGACTCACACCAACAGTTAGACAGTCTGTAAAACTATCAGTGATTTATAAATCTAAACTGTTGATCATCTTTGGTAATAGTCATCTGTAGTCTTGTAAACCAAGCATTGTATATAACCACTGTCGAGATTCTTATTTGTTTGGATAACTTATCCATAGAAAATCATTATGCTTTCTTCCATTTTTGGCAGCCTGCAACCTAGTTTGATTAATTAGTTAACTTAGATTAGACAGGAGGGTAGAGGAAGTAAAAGATACATGGATAGGAGTGAGATCATCAGTCAGCTTCCATGTTTTTACTCTTTTATTTCTCTCTGACTTAAGTTTTAAAATCTTAACATGAAGCCTGGCAGTGGTGGCACATGCCTTTAATCCCAGCACTTGGGAGGCAGAGGCAGAGGCAGGTGGATCTCTGTGAGTTCGAGGCCACACTGGTCTATAAGAGTTAGTTCCAGGACAGGCTCCAAAGCTACAGAGAAACCCTGTCCCAAAAAACCAACCAACAAACAAATAAATAAGTAAATAAAATCTTACATGAGATTGATGCCTTATGTGGTATTTTGCTAAACAATGTGTCCTTTGAATATATCCATTAATACATCACTACATGGAAATCTGGAGTTGCACAAGCTTTCCATACTTGCTAGAGAGAAAACAAGCATTTGTACTTATGAAATAGATTGTTAGTGCCATCTTTAATTAGGGGCTAAAAGTTATTGCTAAATGCCATTATGCAAAACCTTGAAAATTGATGGAAGTATTAAAACTACAGATTGGTGCTACAAGCAAATAATGTCAAATGCTGTTTATCTTTTTAACAGATTATTAATCTTTCCTATAAAATAGTCATTTATGATACTTAAATTGGCTTTCCAGGTTTATTTTCCATGATGAAAGAAGCAATTTATAAATATAACATTACTATAGAAGTAATCATATTGACACATACTTGTTTGTGCTTACTAAAATGTTTGTATCTGTTTCAGTCCATGCCAGTGATCAATGGAAGACAGTTACCTAACCCTCTCGTTGTTCAACTCTGTGACCAGTGGGATAATCCTGCATTGGTCTCAAATGTTAAAATAAGTCTCATAAAAACTAGCAATTTGAAGGTAAGTTTCAAACTTCCTTAGATATCTTTCACTGAAAAGTCTGTATTTCAGGGCTTGAGCGTTGGCTCGGGAGTTAATAGCAGTTGCTGCTCTCGCAGTGGACACAGGTTCAGTTCCTAGCATCTATAACTCCGGTCACAGAAGATCTGGTGCCCTCTTCTGGCCTCCACAGACATGAAAGTGGAACATAGACATGCATGCAGACAAAAACACCCATACACATAAAATAAAAATCAATTAAGACAGTGTAATTCAGAAGGAAAGTGATTTCTAGAGTGCACAAAAATCTGTGTTTGATATCTAGCACCTCCTCCCCCTTGCACTCCTCAAAGATCAGCATTTTATCCTCATGATAGTATCAGGCGTCACATTTCCTTCTCTTTTAAAAAATGCAATACTCTGTCATCTTTATTAGTGTCTAATATAAATCAGAATCTTTATATTTGATAAAGTGAAGTTTATAGTTTATAACCAGAATAGTGAGGTGCCATCATTGCACTGTTAGGATGGTTCCTCTCATCTTACAAAGAGATGCCTGGTCCTAGACAGAGCTGCTAGACATGGGCATTGGTGTCTGGGGTGATGGTCCTCTGCTCTTCACTCTTTACTGGAGCAGTTATGAGCATAGTGCATAGTTCACGTATTAACTGTTACCATGTACACTGAGAGAGCCAACTGTTGAGAATTGAGTAGAAACTTCAGGCACCTTGTACAAGTTGGAGACCCTTTTTACTCAAGGTTAAAGAAGAGAAGCTTTCAGTTCTTATACTTTTTTTTTTTAAATTTTTACAATGCACCAATAGATGAAGTAAGTTAATGGCTCACTTGTTGCCAGTCAGTTCCAAGAATGCTCCTGAGATTATGCTCAGATAGTCTGAAGTATCTATCCAAATAAGTTAAATATAATAGCACAACTGAGAGCCGGGCGGTGGTGGCGCACGCCTTTAATCCCAGCACTTGGGAGGCAGAGGCAGGCGGATCTCTGTGAGTTCGAGACCAGCCTGGTCTACAGAGCTAGTTCCAGGACAGGCTCCAAAACCACAGAGAAACCCTGTCTCGAAAAACCAAAAAAAAAAAAAAAAAAAAAAAAAAAAAAAAAAAAATAGCACAACTGATACTGTACAAAACTGGCAGGGCACTTGAATTTAGTTAATTCAGACAGAATCCCAACCCACATTTCCCAAGATCTTACAAGTTGATTCTCAAAGCTGATGTGGGAAATTAAAGTACCAAATAAATGTGATATGATATTTATGATATGTGTCCCTAGTTAAGTGATGAGAATCAAGATTTTTTTTTGTTTTTTGTGGGGTTTTGTTTGTTTGTTTTTTGAGACAGGGTTTCTCTGTGTAAAAGTCCTGGCTATCCTGAAACTCACTCTTTAGACCAGGCTGGCCTTGAACTCACTGAGATCCACCTGCCTCTGGTGGGCACGCCTTTAATCCCAGGGAGGCAGAGACAGGCAGATCTCAGTGAGTTCGAGGCCAGCCTGGCCTACAGAGTGAGGACTAGGAAGGTTCCAAAGCTACAGAGAATCCCTGTACCTGGTGGGGGAGGGACACACAAAACAAATGAAAACTTAAGACGTAACCATTATTAGGAGAAGTGGCCACTGACAATCTGTTAAGCATTGGTTATTACTGTGAAGGTAGTCTTGCAGCAGTGATCATAAAAGCATACATGCCCAAATGAATAAGCAGCAAGCACGGTAAAGGAAAAAGAATGAGGATAGTTTGTGATGCCCATACTTGAGTGTGTGTGTGTGTGTGTGTGTATTTCTCCTATGCTTTCTCCTGTACTTCCCAGGTACAAACAATTTATTTGACATTTAGCTGATATCAATACAACCAACATAGAATTCTGCAGCTTGATTACATTTTGAATATTTTTTAGAGCATTTGCATGTTTTTCAACTAATTTTTGGTTTAAAAATTTTACTTGCAAATATAGCTTAAAATAACATTTTAGAAACATGATAATAGAAAAGAACCTGATAGATTTCTAGAATTTTTCTCTTTTTTGTTTTGTTTTTGTTTTTGCTTTTGAGACAGGGTTTCTCTGTGTAGCTCTGGCTGTCCTAGAACTCTGTTGACCAGGCTGACCTCCAGCTCACCGAGATCTGTCTGCTTCTGCCCCCTGAGTGCTAGGATTAAAAGTGTGTGCCACCTCTGCCCAGCTGATTTCTAAGATTTTCTATTTTATTTTGTCTTATTTGTAGCTAATACCTTCAAACCAGCAGCATAAAACAGATGATAAGGGCAGAGCTAATTTGGGGGTATTCACTGTTTTTGCTCCAAGGTAAGAACTAAAAGTTTTATGGTTTTACAGAGATTGATTTTTCTTATAATTTCTGAATTTAAGATTAATAACTGTTTAGTGTTAGACAAGAAATGTAATGGAGTAGGAATAATAATGTTAATTTTTATATTAGTTATCTGTGAAGTTCTCAGTTGTGACAATGTCATTTGAACCTTGCGCCTCTTTTTTCCCATTGTTGTTAGGGGAGAACACACTCTACAGGTTAAAGGCGTCTATAATAAGAGTGCTATAGAAGGACCAACAATTCAGTTAATGGTTCTTCCAGACCCTGAAAAGCCCATTCGTCTCAATGTTAAATATGATAAAGATGCCTCTTTTATAGCAGGTGACATATTCACAGGTAAGTACCAAAAAGTTTTAATAAACCTTTAGTGATAATGTTCCTTATAGTATTATTAATGGAATAAATCATGTTTGGTGTTCAGCATGACTTAAAAAAAAGACATGCGTGTCATTACTTTTAAATGATAAAGAAAACACATAACTGAGCAATTCTTCCCCTCATCCTGTATTTCATAGTCTTTCACTTTAAGAATGACTGAAAGTCCATGTATAAAATGGTAGGTAGTCTGAGGTATTTCAAATGGGAGCCAAAGACTGGTGTAGCACTTTGGAGCTGAGGCCAAAGGACTGCAGCGAATTTGGGCCAGCTTTGGCTACAGAGTGAAAGTGTCTCACAGGAATGAAAAACAAAACAAAGAAATAAGAACTAAATGGTATGTAGCTCAACTCTGTTATATATGCTTTTATGTTATCTTACAGCCATTGATACCAGGACCATTTAGCTTAAATTAGGTAGAAATAAATTGCATCAGGTTGTATTAAAATGTTTCAGAACAACAACCATCCATTAAATAACTTCTCAGAATCTTTGTTTTAGTCATGAATATTACAGTTTTCAGTAAATACAGACTAATGTAGGATGTGACTCAGTAATCGTATTCTCTGGCTATTGTTGTCAATAGAAGATTAGTATGTCCTTTATTCAAGCATTTTCTACAAAGCTTCTCTGTTCTTGAAGAGGTGAATGCCTGTATGTACTTAGAGCGCAAAAGAAGCGCACCAAAAAGTTATGGTTAAAATTGTTTAACAGTAGCTTTTAGTAATTAAAATACACATGTCCATAGATTGTATACTTCATAAATTTTGTGCTCAATCTGGGCAAAATAAAACTTTTTTCTTTGAATTTATAAAGTATAACAGGTACAACATGTTACGTATAGCTGGTAAATATAACGGAAATGTTAATGTTACATACAATACATTAGCTACTTTACCTAGTTAAAGCATAAAAGAAAGTAAATATACATATTTATGTATGTATGTAATTTTTTTTTTTTTTTTTTGAGAGGGTTTCTCTATGTAGCCCTGGCTGTGCTGGAACTCACTCTGTAGACCAGACTGGCCTCAAACTCAGAGATGTGTCTCCTGCTGCTGCCTCCTGAGTGCTGGGATTAAAGGCGCACACCACCACCACCTGGCTAAAAATATTTTTGTTCTAGAAATACATATGGCATAGTGTTGTGACCAGTCGGCCTAATTTTTATGTACTAAGCACATACAGTCACACCATTCTGGTTTTCCATGCTAGGTTTGCATCATGGAAAACTGAAGCTAAGACAACGAAATGTTAGTAGCAAAGATAAACTTGTCTAGGAGAACTTTACATTCAGACTCAGCCCCAGAATATTGTCTGTCATAATTGACAGTTTCCTATAATCATTTTTTGAAGATTCCTGGTTAAGTAATGGTCTCAAATTACTTTGTGTTTCTTGTCTTTGAAAAGTCTTATTGTCTTTGCCAGAATATTACTATTAAATAAATAAGTAAATTTTATGTTTACTTGACAGATTTTATGGTGAGTGTGATCTCTGAAGGAGGTAGTGTCATCAAAAATATTAATCCAACACGCATTTCCATGAAACTGTGGAAGCTGTCTAGTAGCATGAGCCGGGCACCAACAAATGTGAGTAATAACCAATGGGTTAAGAAACTGAAAATAATATAATCTGTTTGACCATCAAGGCATGGTGGCACATGCCTTTAATCCCAGTGCTAAGGATACAGCTCTCTGTGATCTTGAGGCCAGTCTTGTCTACATAGTGAATTCCAGGACAGCCAGGAAAACATAAGAGATTCTGTCTCAAATAACAACAAATAAACACAAAAGTGACAAAAAGAAGTAAGATAATTTAAATATTATTCAGCTAATATATCAAAAGTTGAGCCGGGCGGTGGTGGCGCATGCCTTTAATCCCAGCACTCGGGAGGCAGAGGCAGGCGGATCTCTGTGAGTTCGAGGCCAACCTGGTCTACAAGAGCTAGTTCCAGGACAGGAACCAAAAGCTACGGAGAAACCCTGTCTCGAAAAATCCAAAAAAAAAAAAAAAATATATATATATATATCAAAAGTTACCTTCTCAGCATGTCCTCAGTATTTTAAAATTCCAGTATGTGCATTCTTTGACTAGTTAAATTGTGTGTACATGTGTGTGTGCTACATACGTGAGAGTGCACAGATAATGTACTTCCATGCACACCTATGCTTGTACATGATGTCAGTTGTCTACCTTTGTTGCTCTATTATCTCTTTATTCCCCTGAGATGGGGGTCTGTCACCAACCGAAACTCGCTTGCTATGCTAGCCACCCAGTGAGACCTTGGATCCCTTTTCCACCCCACCAATCCTTAGCCTACAGGTACACACAACATGCCCAGCTTTTTATGTTAGTTCTGGGATTTGAACTCAGGTCTTCATGCTTACACAGCAAGATCTCTTATGTTCCTAGCCTGATATTTTCAAAATTATTCAGTCATAAGAATGCATCTAGCTACATTTCAGAAACCAGATTTCAGGCCTACAGTAGTCACACAAAGCCATTGGCTCCCTGTAGTACAAATGAGAGAGAGAACTCTTAGAGTGGAAACCAGACCCCAAAACTTGTTAGAGCCCCCAGCTTAATAACCCACTTCAGAGTTGATGGTTCATCTCAACAATGTGTTTTAAAAGTTAGCAGCTGGGCAAGCTGAGCCTTTACTGCTTTAGGACCAGCAGTCCAGTGGTACTTGTAAATGTATAAATCCAGATGCAGTCTCTTCATCTTTCACATCCAGACATTTTCATCCTGAATATACTCTTTTGGTTTTTGAAGACAAGTGTTTCTCTGTGGTTTTGAAGCTTGTCCTGGAACTAGCTCTTGTAGACCAGGCTGGCCTCGAACTCATAGAGATCTGCCTGACTCTGCTTCCCGAGTGCTGGGATTAAAGGCGTGTGCCACCACCCGGCCCTGAATATACTCTTTTAACATTTGTTTTCTCCTTCTTCTGTTCCTCTTTGTAGGCAGAAACATTTAGTTGTAATAAAATAAAAGACAATGACAAAGAAGATGGCTGCTTCTATTTCAGGTACCATCTACATCATTTTATATTTTTGTGTGTGCTCAGTGTAGAATAATTCATGTTAGTGGTATTTGCATTTCTTACCTAAGGAAAAGTAGTTTATAATCAAGAAGAAAATGTTGACTTTATTTCTTTCTTTCTTTCTTTCTTTTTTTTTTTTTTTTTTTTGGTTTTTCGAGACAGGGTTTCTCTGTAGTTTTGGAGCCTGTCCTGGAACTAGTTCTTGTAGACCAGGTTGGTCTCGAACTCACAGAGATCCGCCTGCCTCTGCCTCCCGAGTGCTGGGATTAAAGGCGTGCGCCACCACCGCCCGGCCGACTTTATTTCTTAACATTCATATTCAGAAGGTATTTGTAGAAAGGCATGTTTGCTTGGTTTTTGTTTTGGTTTTTAAATGTTGCTCTGTAAAAATGGTTTTGAGGAAGGTTGTTGTGATGTGTTAACATTAGAATTTAGAAAATACATGAAAAGAATTTCTTTATGGTATCAGAGCACCTTAGTATAAGCATTTATTTTAGTGTGTTGTGTGAATGTGTGTGTGTAGGTGCACATGGGGCCAGAAGTGTATATACATCGGCTGCTTTTCTCTATCGCACTCTCCACCCCCCCCCTTTTTCTTTTTAAATTTTTGAGACAAGGTCTCAGTGAACCTGCAATTTCCCTTTTTACCTAGGCTTGCCAGCCATTGGACAGTGCTGGGGTGCAGATGTGTATTACCACATCCTCCTTTTCCATGGGTGCTAGGAATCTGACCTCAAGCCTTCATGCTTGTACAGTGAACACTTTACCCACTGAGCAGACGCAGACCAGGCTTGACCTTTAGAGCCTCCTGCTATTAGCGTCCTTAGTGCTGTGTTACAGTCATGTAATACTGTGCCTTCTGTTAGATATCTCTGCTCATTGTGAGGCTAGTGTTTGCACTCTTTCTGGTCTCTTGGACAGAAGTTCTAGATCTTTATGA
Organism: Chionomys nivalis; assembly: GCF_950005125.1. Classification (NCBI taxonomy): domain Eukaryota; kingdom Metazoa; phylum Chordata; class Mammalia; order Rodentia; family Cricetidae; genus Chionomys; species Chionomys nivalis. The sequence goes on along the minus strand of NC_080111.1, from coordinate 15,392,109 downwards.
ACTCAGATGATTTGAGACTTTCTTTTATAATTAATCCTCTTTAAGTAGTCTTTATACTTGGATTATAAAAATATTCCCTTATGTTATGGTGTCGGCAATATATGACCAATTGGTTTGGTGATTCACTAGTAGAAGACCCACTGAACTTAGTATAATTTCACTCACTGCTGTGAGTTATTGTGGTAAAGGTCACAGAACAACATCTGCAGAGAGAAGATTCATGTTACTATGGCCAAGAGAAAGCAGTTAGAAGCTTCAAAGTGTCCTCTCCTGGTGAATCTCATAAGGCTTTAATTCTCCATTATCAAGTTAATCAGGGGAGCAGAGTTAGACTTTTATTGGGGTGCTAATATAGCCAATCCCTGAATGACACATAGCCATATTTGCAGGTTTCCAGGAGAAAAGTAAGCCTTTCATAGGAACTGTGGTAATACAAGTGTGTGAAATCAGTATAACCCGTGCTGACAAGTACCTCACAGATGCCAGACATGGGCTAAGATTGTAAACAGGTCTTCCTAAGAACACTTCGGATCTGCTGTGTTAACTCTCGTTATACTTAAACCTGGAATTTATTCTGCTTTGGTCTTTTGGGTTGATTTTCTGCGGTGGGGGATAACAGGGGTTCTGGGGTGAGAAAGGGCAAATATGACTAGGTATTGAGCCTAGAATCTCACATTCATTAAATACATTCTTTCTGAACTACACCCCCAATCATGACTATTTCCTTAGAAAATGGTATAAATTTAGTGACCATGATGGTTTTCCAGAATATGTATTCAGGATTATTTGTTGAAATGATAAGCATCCTTCAGTGATAGTTATGTTATAAATCATAAATGCAGGGGCTAGAGATGACTCGGGGTTAAGAGTGCTGGCTGCTTTTCCAGAGGATCCGGGTTCAATTCTTAGCACCCACATATTGGCTCACAACTGTCTATGACTGTGATCCCATGTTATCTGATACCCTCTCTGGTGTGCAAAAAGAAAAAAATAAATTACAGACAAAAATATGCACATAATAAAATAAATAAATGAAAGTCTTTAAAAATAAAAATAAGTCATGAATCGTTCATGTATGTGTCTGTTTCTAGGCCACACATTGATTTAATGACACATTTGCCTGCTTTTGCCAATACTACAATATTTTAGAAGTTTGGTATCCTCTAAAAAATATTTCTACCCTATTGTTCTCTCTATAATTCTTGGCCTTTTATTTTACCATACAAATTTTAGAAATAATATCGCAGGTTCCAATAACAAAACAAAATAGCTGTGGTAAAACTGGGGTTTTGTGAGGGCAGAAGTCTGGGAATGTCTTCCAGCCTCTAAATATGGCATAGACTGGTATTGGTTTTTCAAATTTTTTTATAGTGTTTATAGGTTTGGTTTCTTTTTCTTTCAAAGTCTTGTACATCTTTCTCTAAATTTCTAAATAGTTGGGTATGGGATTTTGTTTGTGTGTGGCCTTTTTAATTTTGGTTATAGAAATCTAGTTGGTTTGTGTCTCTTGATCTTGTAGCAAGTATCTTTGCTCAGCTCCTTAGTTTCTAGTTGTATTTGGCATTTCTTTCAAATGTCTGTAAATTGTGATTGGTTTGTTTGCCTTCTCTTCCTATGTGTACTATTTGTTGGTTGTTGTTGGTTGGTTTTGGTAGTATTTTTTGTTTCGGTTTTTTTTTTTTTTTTGCTAATGAACTAGGAGTTTAAAGTTTTTATGCTGATAGTGGTCATCTTATATCATTCTCAACCTAAAAGGGAACATTTGACTGTTTTCTTTGGGTAGGTATCTTTTATCTAACTCTTCATTTCTGAAGGATGGGAATATAGCTTAGTTGGTAAAATATTTGTCATGTAAGCATGGTGGCCTGACTTGTTTTGAGATTACTAGCTAACAACTCATGTTACTATCTTGTACTTGGCACTGGGATTTTTATTTGATTACCCACGGCTTCTTGTATACATTATCTATATAGCTTTTTCCTTAGTATGTAATAAAAATTGGTATTTAAAAATGCTCATACATTTGTGTGTATGTGTTTAAAATTACCTTATAAAATAGTAAGCCTATTTTCTTTTGCTTTGATTAAATAACATGACTGAGAGAACTTACCAAACGGTTTATCTAGGTTTAAGGTTTCAGAGGGATGAGTCGTTATGGCAGCAAATGCATGGTGGCAGGCATATAGGCAGGAGAAGGAATTTGAAAGACAATATCTTCCAACACAAGCATGAAAAACTGAGAGGGAACTGGAACTGGTGTGATGGAGGAGGATCATCTTTCTATCTGTTGCTTTCATTGGTTAATTAATAAAGAAACTGCTTGGCCTCTGATAGGGTAGAATTTAGATAGGCGGAGTAAACAGAACAGAATGCTGGGAAAAAGAAGCCGAGTCAGTGAGTCGCCATGATTCTCCCACTCCAGACAGACACAGGTTAAGATCTTTCCTGGTAAGCCAGCTCATGGTGCTACACAGAATATTAGAAATGGGTTAGATCAAAATGTAAGAGCTAGCCAATAAGAGGCTGGAGCTAATGGGCCAAGCAGTGTTTAAAAGAATACAGTTTCCGTGTAATTATTTTGGATAAAGCCATGCGGGCAGCCAAATGCCGGGGACGCAGCCTCGCTGCTCCTATTACAACACTGGTGTAGGTGTTTAAACTCTCAAGGCCCTCCTCCAGTGACACTTTCCAGGAAACCTGGACCTTTTAAACTACCTCAAGCATCTTCACCAATTGGGATCAAGTGTTCAAACATCTGAGCCTATAAAGAATACTCTCATTCAAACCAGTAAGTTTCCCTACATCTTTAGTCTTGTGTTTTCTTTTCCCTCCTTCCACTGTTTCTCATCCCTAACCGCATGCCCTCTTCCTCATTTTAACCATGCATCCCAAATGTACTGCCCACCTTCAGGCCTCCCTTATCCCCATAGCTCCTCTCTAGATTCATGACCCCTTTATACATATATATTCCAAGTTAAACACGTAGATCTAAAACTTCAGAGCTGTGATCCACATGAGAGATAACATGGGGCATTTGTCTTTCTGGGCCTAGGTTAATTTCATTTAATATATTTTCCAGCTATAGCCATTTTCTAGCACATTTAGTTTTATAGTGGAATAAAATTTATTTCATTGTCTATCTGTACCATATTTTCATTATCCAGTATTTTTTTTTTTTTTTTGAGACAGGGTTTCTCTTTGTAGCTCTGGTTGTCCTAGAACTCACTCTGTAGACCAGGCTGACCTCAAACTGACAGAGATCGCCTTGCCTCTGCCCCCCAAGTTCTGTGTATGAACTCAGCCCGGCTACCCAGTAATCATTTGTTGGACATCCAGACTGGTTCAGTTCCCTAGCCATTATGATTACAGAAGCAATAAACATGGTTGTGCAGTTACCTCTGTAGTCAGGATATAGAGTCCTTTGGATACATGCCCAGGATTGGTATATCTGGGACATATGGTAGTTCTGTTGGTCATTTTGTTTTGTTTTGTTTTTAGGAAACCTCCAGACTATTTTTCAAAGTGGTTACAGGAGTTTACAGTCTAGCAACAGTGTATAAGGGCTGCTATTGTGAAAGGCCTGACCATGCTATTTTTGGGAGACTTTGGGAGTTCCTAGTAGGAGCCTGGAAATCAGTAATGCTAAAAGCAGTGTGGAGTATAGAGGCCCATCTCAAGAGATTTCAGTGCGGAGTAATATTAGCAACTAGGCTAGAGAACATTCTTGTGATACTGACAAAGATTATAGCTGCTTTCTGCCTTTGTCCTAAGAATCTGCCTGAGGCTAAATTCAAAAGGAATAGGCAGAGAAGAGTTCAAGACAGCCTAATGTTGACTCTGTCGTGTATGTTAGTAATCAGTCTTAGGCACATCTGTAATGAAAAAGAGTGGGTAGGCCAAAAGAAATAAATACACAGTTTAAAGAGAATAAAAGCACCAGAAGATTTAATGTAGGAGTCAAGACTTGTGCTGAAAGAGAAGGTTAAAGAGAGGCCTGATCAACAGTGGAATAAAGGGAGCAGTGCTCTTAGCCTTGTATGGGTTCATATATTCGAAGGCTGGGAGGTGTTGCCTTGTTTGTGAAGGTCTTGTTAGAGAAGGTGTGTCACTAGGGGCATACTTTGAAGTTTCCAAAAACTCAAGTGTCTATCTGTCTGCCATCATGGACACTAACCCTCTGAAACCATAAGCCAATTAAGTGCTTTCTCTTATAAACTGCCTTTGTCATGGTGTTTTATCACAGCAACAGAAAAGGAACTAAGATAAGCTCCCATATACCATCCTGAATATGCTCAAATCTTGGAAGCTAAGTAGGGTAGAGCCTGCCCCGTGCTTAAGTGGGTGAAAATCTGTGCCTGTTGTTCTCTATGTTGAAGTGCACTCCTTTTCCTCCAGCATTTTCAGAGCTGCTGTTAAGGCTGGCTTTGGGTTAACAATTTCTGATCAACATTTTTAGTTCTAGTACTTTTATTTCACTCTTCAGTGTTTGTTATTTGAAAGGTCTGTTATGTTCAAGTTGGGCTCAAGCTTCTCGACTCAAATGATCCTCCTGTCTCCACCCCTCTGAATCCCTTGGACTACAGGCATGATCAGCTGATATTCTCCCCACCTCGTGTGTGTGTGTGTGTGTGTGTGTGTGCGCGCGCGCGCATGCTCGCACGCGAATGTGTGCACATGCATGTGTGTGTGTGTTTTGCTGTATCACCCAATCCATCCTCCATTTATTTTTTTTAATGGCTTTTTAAGGTAAGATTTTCTGTAGCCCTGACTGCCCTGGAACTATTTTTGTTTATTTGTTTGTTTGTTTGTTCATACATACATAATACATACATACATACATACATACATACATACATACATACATCTATGGCTTTTTGAGACAGGCTTTTTCTGTAGCCCTTCCTGTCCTGGAACTATTCTTTCCATCCATCCATCTATAAGTTTTAGACAGGGTTTTTCTGTAGCCCTGGCTGTCCTAGAACTTGCTCTGAAGACCAGGCTGGCCTCAAACTTACACACATTCACCTACCTCTGCTTCCTGAGTGCTGGCATTAAAGGTGTGCACCACCACCGCCTGGCTCCAGCCTCCAATTCTTGTTCAGTCTCTGTCAGACTAGGACTACAGGTTTGTGCCACTTCTTTTATGAAGGTTCACTGCTTTGTTTTTTAAAGTCTTTTCTGTTATTAGCCTGTAAAGCAAAAGTCTGTCTAGAGTTCCCTTAGGTTCCTTGGGGGATCTATTGGTTTTGTTCATTTTCAGTCTAGTTCGTTTGTTTCTTCATATACTTGATTATTTTGGGGGGATTATTTTGTTATTTTGCTTAATTTTAGACATTACTGTTAAAAAGATGATTGTCTGTTGAGAGTAACAGTCTTGTCCAAAGAAGGTTTATGTTTGCTTCTCTTGTTAGAGATGAAGGTGATTCAGAGTTGGGCTGCACCACCCTTGGGAATCCATCTGCCTTAGGTTTTAGCTGTGCTCTAGAATTGGCTCCCAGGAGTAATGTAAGCCTAGGAGTGAAACTCAGTGCCTCTGGGGTCCCATGCTATTGTATTATACGTTTTAGCTGTTAACTTGTAAACATCTGCAAGCAACTTTTTGACATAGCTGTTTGCTTCAGGGAAGGTTTTTGGGTTTTGGTGTTTTTGGTTTTTTTTATTTTTGTTTTTGTCCTTTGGAGGCAAATCTGTTTAATTTTTACTGTCACTTTCTTATTTTCATTATGGTTGAATATGGTTCAAATAGACTAAGTATATCTCTAGGCCCTGAATTTCTTATTGATGATTAAATCACAATAAACAAATTGAATATATAAAGTCAGACATTAAAAATACTGCCTGACTGGGCAACAGTGGCGCACTCCTTTAATCCCAGCCCTCGGGAGGCAGAGGTAGACAGATCTCTGTGAGTATAGGCCAGCCTGGTCTACAAGTGAGTTCCAGGACAGGCTCCAAAGCTAGAGAAACCATGCCCTGAAAAAACAATAAATAAATAAATGAAGGAATAAATAAATTAATTAATTAAAGCTTAAAAAGAAAGTCACATGGAAGGTTAGTAAGGTGACCTATAACTTTGAAATTATAAAACTGTTAGTTGGTAGTTGATACTGTGCAGATGAAACAAAACCCAAAGGACACATAATTCACCATGTTTCTTGTGTTTACTTTCATATCTGTGTATTCCTGTCATTTCTACTTTTACTATATCTAGAATCTTTGTTCTGGGTCTTGTGTGAGCAAATTCACAGCTGAGAGGGTCCTAGGATTAAGCAGATATAGGAAATCCTGGCCTGGAGTGATGACTCAGCAGTTGAGAATGCCTGTTGCTCTGGGAACCTAAGTTTGGTTCCCAGCACTCAACCTTCTGTAACTCCAGATCCCAAGTTCCAGGGGATCTGACAGCCTTTTTGTTGTTGTTGGTTTGTGGTTTTTTTTTTTTTTTTTTTTTTTTTTTTTTTTTTTTTTTTTTGGTTTTTTGAGACAGGGTTTCCCTGTAGCTGATCTGACAGCTTTTATTGACTTCTTCTGGCACACACATGTTGTATATACAAACATGAAGGGGAAACACTCGTATATAATAAGTAAACCTAAAATAAATATTACGTTAATGAAAGTATTGCAGTATTAGTAATTCTTTTATTCATTTGCTTGTTGTGAAAGGAAACAAATGTTAATGCTTTGAACTCATTCACTCTTGGTTAAATAAAGTATTGCTTTTACCTCTTTATTTTAGGGAAAAAGCAACCCCTAGCAAAGTCGGGACATACTGTATCCAGTTTGACTTTATGATTGATAAAACAAATATGCTCAGCAGCGAGCAGGTTTGTAACTTTAGTTTATGTACTATGGTGTTTACTCATTTTATAAGTGAAGTTTCTGGTTTTAAAGTGAATTAATTATTAGATACAAAATATAAATGCAAAAGCCATTTATTTCCCTTCTCATGGGAGGCCTTTTAGGACTCAATCGGTCCCTGAAACCACAAGCTAGTGCTAACTACGTTTTCTCCTGCGTACACTTTCTTATGATTAAGTTGAATAAAGTAGACACACTGAGACATTAGCAATAACAATAAAATCAAAAGATTATAATAGTATACTGAAGTAAACTATGTAATCTTATAATTATTTCTAGAATTTTTCATTTAATATTTTCAGAGCAATGATTGATGACAAATAACTGAAACCCATTGCAAGTGAAACTGGTTAAGCAAGGATTTTTATATTGTGATTTTTCAGAAAAATTAGGATAGAATAAACTTATTTTAAGAAATTAATGGAATTTTCGAGGATAAAATTTTATTTAGTATATGCAGTCCTTTGTCTTCCCCCGAAAGAGTATTCATAAGAATGCATTGTCAATATGAGTGTTGCTTTTGTTTTTAAGGTTATAGTTGATGTTCTGCCTAATCAGCCTATGAAGTTGGTTCCTGATGTCCAACCTGCTACCCCAGCTGTTTCTAATGTTCGCTCTATTGCCAGCAGGACCTTGGTCAGAGACCTACATCTCAGTATCACAGTAATGTCTATGTCTTCTTCAAACACTACAGAGTTTAACAAGAGTAATTGGCTTTGATATTCAGGTTCAGAATGGCTATTACAGAGTAGTATCGATAATTCAGTTTAAACCTACAGGAAAAGCTTGAATGAGTGAATTAAATATTTAAAAGCATTTTTATATTGAGCTATCAATGAATAGAGAAAGTGTCTTGTTTCTGATTTATTTGTGCTCTTCTCTTAGTTGTTGTCTTCTAATTAGCTCTTTCCCACTGTGTATTTTAAGGATAATTATGGTAATCATACTGGAATGGATTTGGTTGGCACTGTAGTAGCTACCATTAAAGGTTTTAATGAGGAGGACACTGATACCCCACTCTTCATCGGGAAAGTTAGGACACTTGAATTTCCCTTTGTGAACGGTTCTGCTGAAATCACGGTAAGTTTCTTAGATCTTTTCCAACTTCCATAACACACCTATTTTTTGTATATAGACCTAGGAAGATTTTCTGATATTTTATGTTTAGTGCAGTAAATCTAAAAATCAGTTGAAATATTTGTGATTTTGCTATTACAGTTGGATCTAGAACCATCATTACTCAGATCTTCCATGTGGGATGACAGATTTCAATTATTGTGCTGATTTTTCAGCTGTGGTGACAATATAATGTTTGAGGTCTGTCATAAGGTTACTACTATTGTACGAACAGAAGCAGTAAATAGAGGTTAGGTAAAAACTTAATAAATTATTAGCCTGTCATTTTTTTAAAATAAAATAGTTTGTCTTATAATTTTAAAAATGCAGTTTTTAAAAAACTGTATAAGTAATTGTTACATTTTTAACCTTCAAAAGTCATGGTATCTGGCCGATTACTGCAAAGTCATCTAAAGATATATTATGCACATTAGTATAGCATAGTGCTTTCAACATATGATGGGGGATATTAAGTTTTGAATTTTGTTAATGTAATAGGATTATGCTTTTGCAAGAATTTTCTAGTTGGTTTACTAGATATACCAAATATAGATATATCAAGATATATTTCTTTGTTAAATAAAAGCCTATGTCATTAATAAAGTGACTACACATATTTTTTATCAGTCCTTGCTATAAATTTATTTCATTTCTAAGGTTTATTTTTTATCACTAATGTTTCTTCTATGTGTTGATTTAGAATGGTTGGTTGGTAGGTATATAGATAAATTGATACTGATTTATAGGTTGAGTTAAGAAATAACTAGAAAGAGAAGTGATTGGTCATAAAATAATACACATATTTTAAATATTGTATCATTATTGCAATTTTTAGTTTACATTTCTACCAAAACTTTGTGTTCTTCTTTTTTTTTTTTTTTTTTGCGGAGGGTGTTCATCTTTTTGTTCAGTGTATGCCAACAAGTGCCAATAGTACCTTTTCTTAGTTTTTTTTTTGTTGCCCATCCTTGCATATAATTCATCTCAAATATTACATTATTTCAGTACTCTAGGCTTGTAAATTGGGAGTCTCTCAGCTGTCTCTATCCCAAAGACTGTTGGTATGTTGGGCAGTGACTGGCCAAAATATTTTCATTAATTGAAGTGTTACCAGCATTCAAAAGTGTCTAGTTTTTATGGAAAGCTCTGCACTTGTAATTTTTTATTTGTAGTTGTGAGATCTAAAGAGTTGACATCGCCTTGAATTCTTTTAAGACAGCCTAGCGTGAGACTTGAACAGTGGCTGTTCTTCCCAGTCTGTTGTGTACCATGGCGCTTTCAATGTCTTCCTGTGGAGGACAAGTGTCAGCTGCCACTGCTGTCAGCTCTTCATAGCTGTTCTAGTGTAATGGAGAGAGGAAGGTGAGCTTCTCCTACACCATAATGAAATTTAGTCATGAAAGCCACACACCTTTTTTGGGTTTTATTTACTTTTTTAGGAAGGAAGCTTATGTAACATGGAAAAGGAGCTGGAGTTGGAAGAGCACACCTGATCCCATTTTCCTTGCACCTCCCTCTTCTTCCCCATGTGCATTTGAAATTGTTCTGCCTGTTAGGACAGAGACTTAGCTGTTTCCCAGAAGCTGCGTATAAAATGTAAACTTGATACATCTGGATTTTCCCTCGCCACTAGAGGTCCTTACTGTTCCTCTAAGTAAATAGCAGAGCCTTGCCTGACTTGGCCTCCACATACCCAGTACTGAATGAACGAGAGGAAGTGTTAGTTTATGTTTGTTTCAGGTTGTTTTGGTGGCTGGATGCTAGGAGTTGAAACTGTGTCTCCATTCTTTACTACTGAGTGCTACTACTACTCCCAGGCCATCATTTTCAAGAATATGTAGGAAACACTGACCACAATACAGCTAGTATTTGTATGAAATGTTTCACATATAAAAAAATCTAATGTTGTAATTTATCAAGTTCATTAGTTGTATCATTTTATAGTCTATATTATTTGCCTACATGATCTGAACAAGCCTCATTTTCATTCCTGTATCATGTATCCATCTATAGGCCAAATTCCTATTCATATAGTATATTTAACCTCATTACAAATTAAGCTTTGTAGTAAGCATGTCATAAACAGTTAAAAGAAGTAGCAATGTGTTGATTAAAAACAGAATTAAAAGAGAAGTAGCAAGGTGTTGATAATTTTTGACACTAGATCATGGATATCAAAGTACTCCCTACCAGAAAGAAAAAGTTTAATGATAGTAAAAGAGGGTTTGTCTTATGTATGGCTGCACATATATCAGATTAATACGTTGAGCTTTTTTTGAAACCCAACAAACTGCAAAATCTATTTTAAAAGGCATTCTAGTATAAAGATAAATGAGTAAAAAAATGAGTAATTTTTTGATCATAGAAAGTAAATAGCCTTTAAAAACAAAAAGGATGGCCTTGGTAATGCCCGGGAAGCTAGTTAAAGCAGTAATTATTAGTGTGAAGTGCTGTCCCTCACCAGGGAGATTGTGTTTTTATACATTGCCGATGATGAAAAGGTAAACTGATATAGCCTCTTCCCTCTTTTTAAGGGAAATTTGATATCTAATAAAATAAACTTTTAATTAGCTATATTTCTCATCCTAGAAAACAAATTTGCAAGGGAACAATCAGTGATTTTCTTATTAGGGAACCTATTTCTTAGGTTATTGTAAAATTTTCAAACTAAGTCTTCCCCACCCAAAGACTAAGTGCTATAGTGTGGTTTAACTGTATTATTTATAAATATTTTAAATTGGTAACATTTTATGAATTTCCATTAACAAGTCAAGTTTAAGCAGACAAGTGCAAGTATATGTTCTTTCTTAAATAGAAACTACTTTTATATGTACTTAGATTCCTGTATATACATTGCTGATAGCTTTTAAAATCTGTGTTGAACTGAGAATTGACTTATTTGTAACTTATGTTCTTTAATTTTTGAGAAACAGAATTGTAATTGTTAAGATTATAATTTTATGTTTTATGCTCCATAGTGTTTTATTAGTTAAGGGTGTTTTTAAATTGTATTCTATTCTGAAAAACAAAGAACCTAAGGTCTCTTTTTACAGAACTAAAAAATACATTCAAGTTAAAATATTTATAATTGCATCAGTTACTAGTTATATGTTTTGATCTTAAGCTCAGGTATACTTTTTGTGACTTGAAAAAATATAAAAGTTAAAAAAACAAGTCTTTAAGCATTTTCAGGGGCCTCTTGTTCTGTCCCCGTGGGATTGGTCTCCCATGGTAACAGCTGTAACTTAAACTGAGTGTTGTGCTTTGCGTATTTCAAGCTGTTTTGCCTCACCTTAGCCTAAAGGTTTGGGTACAGATGGAGTCCTGAGAAACAAGACTCTTTGTTCTGATTGCCCACTCTGTGTCACTGTCGCGTAGTCGTGCTCAGTGCGTCATTGGGTCCAGTCATCTCGAAGGTAAGACAGTGGTAGTGACGGTCTGTTACTCTGAAGACTCAGCCAGTGTCCATGTTTGCATTGTCCTGCTTGTTTGGTAGCCGTAAGACAACACATGTAACATTGGAATGTCTCTTTTTTAATTCTTGTTTTTCTCATTCCCTTTCACTTACACAGACTCTAGTGCTGGCAGAAAACAGTCCTGGAAGGGATAGTACTGAATATTTTATTATCTTTGAGCCTCGACTGTCAACTTTATCAAGAACATTAGAATCCTATAGCCTGCCATTTATGTTTTACAATGGTAAGTCTTAGGGATATAGGTTAGTAAACTCTGTTGTTAATGGAACTTCAGTTAACCTTGCTTTGCTTTCTGTATGCATCATATTATGGCATTGGAAAAGTCAGTTTCTAAGTTGTTTAAATTATCTGAAATTTTTTTCTTAGATGTTAAAAAGCAGCAACAAATGGCAGCACTCACGAAGGAAAAGGACCAGTTATCTAGGTCCATCATTATGTACAGAAGTCTCTTTGACGCCAACAAGCAGCTTGTTGATGAGATGAAATGTAAGTCACCCTGTGTGCAGGTAATGATAAAGCATTGTCTTTGAGCAGGTGAGGTGGGTGAGACTGTCTATCTGTCTGTTTGAAAGAAAAGGGTGGTAAGGATAGTTGTTCCTGGGTTGTTGGCAGTTGCTAACATGAAGTGTTCCTTACTTTAATCAAGCTCGTAGCCGACTTATACATTTTAAAAATTGGCAGTTTTCCTCTAGAAATGTGGACCTGTGGAAAGTTTAAAGCTTTTGACAATATTGATAACTAATTTATCTAGCTCTAGTTTCTGGCAAAAGATGTCACTGGGGAATTGATAAGTGATCTAATTTTTAGTTTTAATCATGAGCTCTTTGTATTTTACATGCAACAGTAGCATGTGGGCCCACAAGCACTGAAAATGGAATATTTAATTTATTCTTCCATTAGTCCATAAAATGTTTGCTGTCTTTTAAAATGATATTCGTATGCAATTAAAATAAGACATTTGTTAAGTTGTACCATGTTGCCTGTTTTTCATTTGTCAGATGTTTTGTTATAGGTTTTAACTTGTGTTAGTTTTATACCTACCCCCCCTCCCGCCCCTTTTCCGAGACAGGATTTTTCTGTGTAGTCCAGGAAATCCTGAAACTCACTTTGTAGACCAGGTTGACCTCAAACTTCACAGAGATCTGCCTGCGACTGGCTCCTGAGTGCTAGGATTAAAGGTGTGAACCACCACTGCCTAGCAAAATGTTCTTTTATTTTGCCTGCGTATATGTCTATGCCTCTTGTCTGTAGAGACCAGAAGAAGGTTTCTAGATCCCGTGAAACTGGGGTTACAGGCAGTTGTGAACTGCCATATGAGCACTGGAATTTGAGCCCAGGTTGAATGTAAGAGCAGCCAGTGCTCTTAACCATTCATGTCAGTTGTGTAGACTGTTTGTAGATTGTTAACTGTACTCTGAGAGCATATCTGCAGTTCTGTAGCTCACGTGTCCATGTGTGGGTGTGATGCCAGAGCATCTCCCAGTACATTCATTCTGTTTCTCTTGTCATGTATCGTTGAACCTTGGGATTTATAACTTAATTGACCATGATCAACTATCAGTTTTTATTTTAATATCAAACATTAAAAGGAAAAAGTAGTTGTAAATTTTTAGAAAGGTATATTTTAAGTACTATTTAAGAAAGCAAAACAGACAAACAAACAACGACAAAAAAAAAACCAAGGACCTGGACAGATAGCTCGGTCGTTATACACACTGGCTGCTCTTCTAGAAAACCCGGATTTAGTTCCCAGCACCACATGGCAGTAACTGTCTGTAACTGCAGTTGCAGAGCCCCCAATACCCTCATGCAGACATGCATGTGGACAGACCACCAATGCACATAAAATCAAATAAAATCTTTAAAAAAAAATAAATTTTTTTTCTATTTTAGGCCAAGTTGAAGAAGCAAAATTAAAAGAGGTCCAGCTGCGAAATGAACTAAAAGCATGCAATATTGATATTCCTACAGCACAACAGGTATAATTTCTAAGTGTATATTAAATTTCTTTATTAAATTCAACTACTATCTTATTAAAAATTCTATAGACTTTTTTAACTTTATGTACTGTGTGCTGTGTGTACATACATGTACAATGATCTCCATGTGAAAGTTAGAGGACAGCTTTGGAATCTGTTCTCTCCTTCCATCTTCTGAATCTGGGGACTCAAACTTACGTCATCAGGCTTGGGAGCAAACATTTGTCCTCTAATCTCTACGTGTGTACCATGGTACATATACATAATACACACACTCGGTATGTTTGATTGGTTTAGTTAGTTATTTTGTGCATATGAGTGTTTGACCTGCATGCAGACTAGATTACCTGGAATTGGGGCCTTGAATTGATTGTGAGCCACCATATGGGTTCTGGAAATTGAACCCTAATCCTCTACAAGAATAATAAATGCTCTTAACTGCTGAGGCATCTCTTCAGCCCCATGATGTTTTTAAGTAATTCAGAATAGTATAGAAGTCTTCTTAGCTTATTGTCTTCTGTGCGTGATTCAGACAACTACATTGTATATTTATTTATGTATATCTTTTCCTGTGTCATGTTTGGTGGGGTTTGTTTTGTTTGCTTTTTGGTAGACAGTCTTACTATGGTTCAGACTAGGTTCAGACTCTTTCTCCCACCATCTTGTGATTGCTGGGATTACCAATAGATCTGGCTATATTTATATTTATATTATAAATATATTTATAAAATCTTATATTTCATAAGATTTTAGAAAATCATTGAATGTATAGCTCAGTGGTAGAGTTTATGGTGTATAAGAGCCTAACTTAAATTCCAGTATTGCCCTTTTTCCTCCTCAAAGAAGGCTTTCTCTCTTTGGGAATATAACTTAGTAATAGAGTACTTTCCTACCATGTCATGATCTTAAGTTTGTGACCAAATATCCCTGATAGATATTTTCCATCAGTATTAACTATAGTTTTGTTGCTTATAATATATTGTCTATTTTAATAACTGGGCAGTGGTGGTGCACACCTTTAATCCCAACACTTGGGAGGCAGAGGCAGGGGGAATCTCTTGTCAGTTTGAAGCCAGCCTGGTTTGCAGAGTAAGTTTTAGAACATCCAGGGATACACAAAGAAACCCTGTCTCAGAAAACCACCATAATAAAAGCAAAACAACTTTCTCAAGTACTCCAAATTACTGGTTTTTCACTGTCTTAGGCTGCCTGTTATTAAAAAAAAAAAAAAACTGACCTTGTAGATAAATTTTCGTTAATTACAGATACCTCATATTGAAGCACTTTTGGAAAAAAAGATAACAGAACAAAGTGAACTTAAAAAAAAGCCCAGGAGATCATGCACTCTTCCAAACTACACCAAGCGCAGTGGAGATGTTTTGGGAAAGGTTTGTGATTTAAGTTTTAAGAAATAGTTCATCGTTGTTACTTGTTTTGTTTAAAATGTCTGTTCTCCCTCCCGAGCCCAGTTCTGAGGACTGAGTCCAGATCCTTCCATACACTAGGCAGCACTCTCCTACTGAGCTACACCACCAGTCAGCACGTCTGTTTCTTACTTTTTCCCATTAGTACCTTATAAAGTTAGAAAACCAGGGCAGATGCTATGATATGTCTATGGTGAAATAAAAGCCTTATTTTTAGACAAGTTTGTGATACCGGGTCAGAGAACAATAAATGGTAGGCCCAATTTTACCAACACAATGCCTAGATTTTAGAGGTGCGGCAATTTCCCAGAAGGTTTAAAGCAAGAATGCTTGTGAGCACAGCAAGTATTTGTCAGTAAGAAAATGATTTGTTCTGATTCTCAACAAAGCAATGCTATTTATTTGTAACATTTAAATAGCTTAAAGGTATTTTAAATAATATGCTTAATGAATCTCGAACCTCTGTTTTTTATTGCATATCTTTAAGTGTACTTCATGATTACCAAGACCTTCCCTATTAGAGACATTGAAGTGTAAAATAAGTGTGTGTTTAATTAGTTGACAAACTTTGCATTATTGTTATTTGCTTATTTTGCAAATTTGCTATTGGTTAATCTATAAAAAATTATTCTAAAAATTTAACAGAATAGGCAGTTAGATGGATTCCAGTCAGTGTAAATTTTCCAGCTTGAGGAATTTTGTTATTATTTTTCTATTTGTGTTTCTTTTTGTGTAGCTTGAACTAGTCTTAACCTCTATAATCCTTCTGTCTCAGCCTGCTAATTGCTGGGGTTGTAGATGGATGCCAAAACATTTGACTGATGTCTCTTTTATTCATGTTTTATTCTTACTGATGTTCTCTTGTGGTAAGAGTTTTAAAATTTGTTTTTTATTTTATTTTTTTTTATAAATTTCTGTTAAAATGGCTTCAGATCGCACATCTAGCACAGATTGAAGATGATCGCGCTGCAGTGGTTATCTCTTGGCATCTGGCAAGTGACATGGACTGTGTGGTCACCCTGACCACTGATGCTGCACGCTCTATCTATGATGAAACGCAAGGTCGTCAGCAGGTGTTGCCCCTTGATTCTATTTATAGGAAAACTGTTCCAGATTGGAAAAGGTTAGGAAAAAAATAAGAAAGTAATATTTATTTTCTAATTTGTTGTTTTGTAGTGCTTGGGGTCAAACCCAGGGCCTCACACATGCTGAATACAAGTTAAACTACCTTCTCAGTAAGCCTTTGAATTTAAATAATGTGAATTTTTTGACATAACAGACTTGTGTTTGAGTTCCTACTTTTCTTTGACATTCTAACTCATAATCCATCATAAGCCTTTACCTACCATACTGCTATTAAATTTGTACTCATTAGACAGCATAGGAAATCAACACATCAAAATAACTGTGTTGACAAGGACAATAATTTGTGTGTTCGGGTGTAATGCAAGTACACATGCACATGTGTGTGCTTGTATGTGTAGGCCAGGAGTGGACCTTGGGTACCATTTGCAGGAGGCATTCATCTGTTTGTGAGACAATTTCACTAGCCTTGGGGCTCACAGATTCTGCTAGATGGGCTAACTAGTGAGCTTCAGAGATCCAACTGTTGCTACCTGACTTTACCAAGTTCTCTCTCCAACCCTAAAGGTAATACTTTCTATGAGAAAACATTTCCATTGAGAAAGGCCTATTATATCTTTGTAATTGCTGAAGACCCAGTGGGCAGGTGCTAGAGAGATAGCTCAGTCAGTCAGTCAGTCAGTCAGTAACGTGTTCATTGCACTGGGACTCCCAGCACCCACATGAAAACCAGATGTGGCACACATCTATCTACGATCCCTTTGCTCAGAAGGCAGAGCAGAAGAATCCCTGTAGCTCATTGGTTAGCTAGGCTAGCCAAATCATTGAGTTCCAGGTTAAATAAGAGATCCTGC
The DNA here is from genome assembly GCF_950005125.1 of Chionomys nivalis. NCBI lineage: Eukaryota > Metazoa > Chordata > Mammalia > Rodentia > Cricetidae > Chionomys > Chionomys nivalis. The sequence goes on along the minus strand of NC_080111.1, from coordinate 15,375,322 downwards.
TCAAAAAATAAAGAGTAATCGAGGAAGCCACCTGACCCTGTCCTCTGGTCTACACACACACCCGAGAATCTTGTGCTTATTCACAAGAACTATAGAAGATCAAGATCAGACCATTCCACATTCGAGCATGGAGAAGGAAGGGACTCACATGCACCCATGTTGTCAGGGTTTCTGTCCAGCCTGATTCCCACAATATGTTAGCCCCATGGCTCTGTACCTTTTTCAGCGAGGCAGTCACATCTTGCTTCTTCTGTGTCTGGGCCAGGACCACAGAGGAATGGGCTTCCTTCTTCCCAGAATTCTCCTGTTCTCATTGATCCACCTCTACTTTCTGTCTGGTTGTTCCACCTATACTTCCTGCCTGGCTATTGGCCAATCAGCGTTTATTTAAAATATAATTGACAGAATACAGACCATGGTCCTACACCACAGCCACCCCTAGTTGAGGACCTATTGACAATGGATTTGGAGGCAGGAAGAGTCACTTTTCTTTAAGGATATGGCCCCTGTTAAGTTGACCACACTCCGTGGATAACCCCACACCCATGAATATATTGACAGCAAATATTGGACTTGGTGGATTATATTAAAAAAGAAGATAGGCAGGAAGAGGATCTGGGAAGAGTTAGGGTAAGAAGTGTTGCATGTATTACATTCTCAAAATAATTATAAAAATATTAAAACTTAATATAGGCAAGAATGAATTTGATGTTTAGGATTAAAGTTTGCTCTAGTATGTTGGCTCTGTTATTGTTTAGTATCCTTATACTCCCTCTGAGGAAGATGGATTTCACTTTTTGTTGTTGCTTTGTTTGTTTGAGACAGAGTCTCTGTGTAGCCCTGACCATCCTGGAACTCTCTGTAAAGCCTGCTTTCTCTGGCTCCCAAGCGCTGAGATTAAAGATGTGCACATAGATTTAAACACAATATAAGAGAGGGAGAGAAGCATGTAAGAATAGGCCTATAGGACACAGCATACGCTGTTTGCTGGGTTGTTAAGAGTCACTATAGCAGATCCTCATGGCAGTCCTCATTGCTAGGGAGAATGTGTGATCATTTAGGAATATGATTTGGGTCATATAGGTGGGTCACGTGTCACAATATGCATATATTTATTTTTTCTAAGTGTATTCATTGATTATAAATAGTTATGTATGCTTTATTTAGTACTTTTTTGTTATTTTGTTTTTCTTTCTTAATTTAGACCTCTACCTCATATCCGAAATGGTAAATTACATTTTAAACCCTTTGGAAATCCAGTCTTTGCCCGAGATTTGTTAACATTCCCGGATAACGTTGAACACTGTGAAACAGGTAAAAGACTGTGACTTCATTTTGTTCAGCTGTTCATTTGTGATAGAAATCTAAAAATTGTTAACTGTGAAAAATTACATTCTTATAAATATTACTTTCATCAATATTTATTTCTGTATATTTTGATGTTTTTAGTTTTTGGTATGCTGTTAGGAGACACCATTATTTTGGATAATCTAGATGCAGCCAATCATTATAGAAGAGAGGTATGTACTTTATTTTTTTTTTCAAGTCACTTTATTTAAAGAACTGGGAATAAAAAGAAGACATCACACAGCTATATTAGTATGGCCACTTAGCCAAGCCTATGCCTAGACCCAGAGTCTGTGCGTCTCAGCGAGCTCCTCAGGGGACAGCTGCTCACAGGCTTTCTGCTTTCACTACCAGTTGCATCTCTATGCACATTCTCCTTTGTTTCCTTTTACCCATGCTGTACTCACACCCATATGTTCGCTTGTTTGTACACTGTAGGCTAGGGATCCACATAGACAGAGAAAATGTGTTTTATTTTGCTTTTTCTTTGGGTGACCTTGCTTAATATTTTGAATTCTTTGTAAGCCTACCTATTTTCCTGAAACTTTTGATTCTGTTTTCTTTCTTTTCTTTTTTTAAAATTTATTTTAGAGCTAAATTGTGTGCTAGATTTTTTTGGGGGGGGGGGTGTCATTTATCTTTTGGGCAACATGGTGAGTTCTAGGCCAGCCTAGCATGTACTGAAGAAAAACAGTGTATCATACCTAAAGACCACATCATCAGGTTAGAGCAGTGGCTCTCAGCCTTTCAATAGAGTTCCTCATGTTGCTGTGACCCAACTATAAAATTATTTAGTTGCTACTTCATAACTGCAGTTTTGCTACTGTTATGAATCATAATGTAAACATCTGTTTTTACATCTGATGTTACCAGTGTGGATCAAAACCCAAAGATTGAGAACCACTAAGATCATAGAGCCAAGTGCCTAATGGGTTTTAGCATAATGACTTTCAGAGAACACACTTCTCGTTTCTTTGGACCTTTGAAGGCAGCTATACTCACAAGCACTTAACATCTTTGGAAGAGAGGAATTTGCCATTGTATGTGTTCTTAATTGTTGCATAACAAACATCCTTTCAGTTCATAGACTTTTGTATTAGTTAAGGATTTTTTTCTTTGTTTTTTGTTGTTGTTGTTATTGTTGTTGTTGTTTTGAGACAGAGTTTCTCTCCATAGTCCTGGCTGTCCTGGTACTCGCTTGCTCTGTGGACTAGGTTGGCCTTGAACTTTAGAGAACCACCTGCTTCTGCTTCCTGAGTGCTGGGAATAAAGGTGTGCCAATTTCTCTTTAATAAGTCATTTATAATTGTTTCAGAGCTGCGAAAAAAAGATTGATCGATATCTTAGTAACATTGTTAAGTTTCAGTAGCTTTGTTATTTTTCTTTGAAAATTTTTCATGCTGTTTATAACAACATTTCAACTCTTGATATTACTCCTTTTCAGTCTCTCCAACAGTTATAAGTATTCTCCAGATTTGTTCAGTAAACAGTTCACTCTTAGAACCTGAACTCCTGACTTTATGTTTGTTGATAATAGTGCAGTGAGGTAGGATCATGAAAATTGAAGAAAAAAATGACTGTAATCTTTTCAAAATTGTCACAAAAGAAAGCCCAGTTGTTCTTTCTACTTGAGACTTACAACTATCCCCTCCCATATTGTGTTTATCTTCTAATAAGGGCATAATAAGTCTGTAAACCTAGGTGTTTGTTACTGAATATGATAATATATCCTTAAAACTGACTGAGCATTGATAAATGGATGGTATTTTGTGTGTGTATGCATATATGTGCATATGTATATGGAGGACAGATGTTGACAGATGTTTTCCTCAATTGCTTCCCCACCATTTTTTTAAAACAAGACTTCTCACTGAACCTGGAGCTTATCAGTTGACCAAAGTAACTGACCAGCAAGTCCCAAGAACCCACCTCTGCCCTCCCAGATATGTTGTTTACAGATGTGTGCCTCTGCACCTGGCCACTTAAAATAGTCTTGGGAACCCAAACTTGGGTCCTCTTAGCACAGTCTTTTCCAGCCCCCATTTATCTGTTTTGTGTGATGGATGTTTTGCCTGCATGTATATCTGTGTACCACTTTTATGTCCAATCCCAGAAGAGTTTAGAAGGGAATGTTAGAGCCCATGGGATTAGAGCCACCATATGGGTCCTGAGAATTGAACCTGGATTCTATGGAAGGACAGCTGAGCCATCTCTGCAGCCCCAATCCTAGTTACTGTCTTTTATGTTAATCATTAGAAAGCACATAAATCCAAATAAAAACCAAGAATAAATCGTAATTATTTCTTTTACCAAGCAAGTGTCTTAGTTAGGGTTACTATTGCTGTGAAGAGACACCTTGACCATGGCAACTTTTATAAGAAAAACATTTAATTGGGGTGGTGACTTACAGTTTCAGAGGTTTAGTCCATTGTCATCATGGAAAAACAAGACAGCATGCAGGCAGGCATGGTTCTGGAGAAGCAGCTGAGAGTCCTACATCTTGCTGGCAACAAGAAATGGTCTCTGACACTGGGAGTAGCTTAACAATATAAGCAACCTCAAAAGCCAACTCCCACAGTGGCAAACTTCTTCCAGCAAGGACACACCCACTCTAAGAAGGCTACGCACCTTCTAACAGTGCCTTTTCTTTCAATCCTCCCGCCCCCCAGTAACTTTGAATCTGCAAATTCTTGGCTCACTAAATATAAGATTTTTTTCAGCTAAGCCATGCATGGTAGCATGTGCTTGTAGTCCTAGCCCTCAGCTGGCTCAGAAGAGGAGTGTGAGGTCAAGACCAGTTCAGTCACATGGTGACACTACACATACACCAAAACAAAACAGAAATGAGTGATTACTTTAGTTGTTTTATTGCATTTTAGGCTTTTTTTTATTTTTTTATTTATTTATTTTTTTTTTCGAGACAGGGTTTCTCTGTGGTTTTGGAGCCTGTCCTGGAACTAGCTCTGTAGACCAGGCTGGTCTCGATTAGGCTTTTTTTTTAAAGCTAGGTTCAAATACATACATACATACATACATACATACATACATACATACATACATACATACATAACAAAACTAAAAGTGCCGGTTTTCTGGAAGGGCTCTGGAATTGTGTTTCCTCTCTTCTTTACTTCTATAAATTGTATATAATTTATGTAAATATTTACTGTTAGATATTTGAAATGTGCTGAATTATAGTGCTCTTGAGTCACATTTGGGGTAGGGTGTGCACACTGGCCAGAGGAGGGTGTTAGGTGGGGTGCTGCAGTTACTGTCCATCCAACTTTTCCCTTGAGTCGGGGTCTCATTGAACCTGGAACTTGCTTTTGGGGGGAGGGCGGGGAGAGGCTGACTGATGAACAAACGCCTTTGATCCTCCTGTTTCCATAGCCTCCCACCCCTCACAGTAGGGATTGTGAGTACAACCACCTTACCTGTTTTATGTGGGTGCTGGAAATCAGACTCCAATCCTCATGCTTGTATGGCAAAACATTCTTACCCCTGCATCATGTCTCCTGCACCCTCAGTCACTTGTTAATGTATTCTGTTTCATTGTGTGGATGTGCTACAATGTATGTAACTTACTCAGACATGTTAGCTTACTGGTTTTCATGAAGACTGTTTGAGTACACATACTTGTAATTATTTTGAGGATTTAAATGCTTGTAAGAGGAATTACTGACAACTCCTTTAGAGATCATGAAATGGTAAATACAATGAGATATTTTTATTCTAATTGGCGAGCTTAGTTCTTGGCTCCTTCTCCCCCTTGTTGTTGAAGCCAGCGTTTGAAAACTGACGGGTGCTCTGCTTGTCTAGGGACGTCACCAGTCTGTTTTTACACACCCTTAGATTATAATTTTGTGAAAGCACTGCTCCCAATTATGTCATTTATTTCTTTACTTGCTTTCTTGCTTATTTATTGTTTTTTTTTTTTTTTTTTTTTTTGATGCATTGTCTCTCTACAGAGCCGTAGCTGTCCTAGAACTCAGTATGTAAATCAGGGTGGCCTCAAATTTATTGAGAGCTACAGACCCCTGCCTCCTGAGTTTTGGGAACAAAGGCATGTGGTATCGTGCCCAGCAATCCTGTCATTTATAAGCTGAGATGTGATAATTTCTCTTTAAAGCAATCGGAGTTGGTTTCTTTCTAATTAGTATCTGTGTGCCTTCAATAGGTTGTTAAAATCACACACTGTCCCACATTACTGACCAGAGATGGAGATCGTATTAGAAGTAATGGAAAGTTTGGGGGCCTTCAGAATAAAGCTCCTCCAATGGACAAACTTCGGGGAATGGTCTTCGGAGCTCCAGTACCAAAACAGTGTATGGTCTTGGGGAAAGAAATCGGTAGGTTAAATATGGGGTGAGTTTTTGTTTAGTTTATTTGCATTATTTTAAGACAGAGTGTTGTGTATCTCAAGCTGGCTGGGAATTCAGCATATAATTTAGTATGGCCTTGAGTTTATTGACCTCCTGTCTCCATCTGAGGCATTTATCACAGCACACCTAGTATCTGGTGCTGGGGACTGACCTGAGGACCTCGCGCATGTTAGGAAAGCAATCTGCCAGCCAGGCCACAGCCCCAGCTCCAGAAGATAGCTTAGTTTTTCCTTTTTCCTTCTCTTTCATTTTTTTCTTCAGATGACAGAAGTATCTCTTGAGGATTTCCTATTATTTATCTTTCTGTTTTGTTTTTGTTTTTAGTGCTGGGGGGGGTCAAACGTTTGTTAAATAAGCATTTTACCACCGAACTACATCTGAATGAGTATCTAAATGCAATTTCTGATTTGACTTAACATTCTCTTTAAGGGTTTATGTTTTCAGAATCTAATGTGACAAATTAACCAGTAACCAATATAAATAATGTAAAATACTTTTGTTCTTACACAAATCTATTGTATATCAAGTAGTTGGAATACTACTTCTTCCTTTGAAATGATACTTCTTCCTTTCTTTATTGAATTATTAAAAGAGAGAGGTAGTTTGGGGAGTAAATAGAGTACTTATCTGCCCCCTTTTTACTATGTACTAAGGAATATTCTGCCTTGTTGAATTAACAGTTTGTCAGACAATCATTTGTTTTTGTCTCAGTTCATTCATACAGTTAAGAGTTTTTGAGCCAGCCATGTACCTGCACTGACTACTTGGTAGACTGAGTCAGGAAAGCTCACTTGAGCCTATGAATTTGAGATTAGCTTGGTTCAAATAGCAAAACCCTATCCAAAAACATATTTCCTCCTAATGTATATAATATGGACCCTTCACCACTTCTGTTATCTCCCAGCCTCCTTCAGGTCAGCCCGTGTATCACCCAAATCTGCTCGGAAGTGCCTGCATGCCACTACCTTATAGATTCCTGTTTTTAGTTTATGAAGTTGTACTGTGCTTGACTATCTATATTTACTACCCTCAGTAATTTCTTAATTTTAGCCTTTTTTATAAGTATCATAAAATTTGCCTCTCCTTTTCGGGGGGGGGGGGAGCGGGGGGCGGGGCGGGGGTTCGAGACAGGGTGTGGCTTTGGAGCCTGTCCTGGAACTAGCTCTTGTAGACCAGGCTGGCCTCAGATGCACAGAGATCTGCCTGCCTTTGACTCCCTAGTGCTGAGATTAAAGGCGTGTAACACTACCACCTGGCTAAAATTTGCCATCTTAACTTCATTGTACAATTTAGTATTAAATACTCTAACTTTGCTGTACAGAGTATCCCCCAAAGTACATTTTGCAGAACTGAAACTTAGTATCTTCCCATCCCTTTCTCCTTTCTGTATCATTCTACTTGGAATTCTCTATGAAATTGACTATTCTAGATAACCCTAAGTGTATGTTAACGTGGGGTCAGGGCTTATCCACTGTAGCAAGTGGTTGAGTTTCCTTTCCTGGTAACAAGGATTGATCCTCCACTGTATTATGTGTGTCATAGTTTGCTCTTTTGGATAGTTGAAGCCATTTTTATTCTGTTGCCCTGGGTGGCTTGACCCTCACTGTGTAACCCAGGCTTGCCTAGAATTCATGGTAATTCTTCTGCCTTAATCTTCCAAGTGTTGGGAATCACAAGATGACACACTACCCCAGGGTACACTTTTGTTCTTGTAGTAATGTATAATACAGACATAAAAAAATACACATTTTACAAACATGGAGCTGGTAAATTTTAGCAAAAGAACACCATACTTAGAAGAATTAAAAATAAGGTTTGGGGATGTAACTCAGTGGTAGAACACTTGGCTGGCGTTTTTAATCTGAAGTACCACACACAATTTAAAATGAATAGAATCTTATCAGCTCTACAGAAAATTGCTCATTTTTCTCTTCAAGTCTCCATATGATATGACTTTGTTTACTTACCATAGCATAGGTTACTTTCGTCTGTTCTTGTACTTTATATATAAATAGACTCTTAGAATGCACAGCTTCTATCTGCTTTTATTCCTTCTGTTCTGTGTATGTCGATAGCTGTAGTTTATTTTCATTACAGAATAGTATTTTATTATGTAATTTGACTTATTTATTCAGCTGATGAACTAGGATGGCTTCCAGCTTTGAGATAATTTGGCCTTCACAGTTTTAAAAGCACCACTAGTTGAAAAAACCATAGGAGGCCTTTAATCCCAGCACTCGGGAGGCAGAGGCAGGTGGATCTCTGTGAGTTCAAGGCCAGGGAGGCAGAGACAAGTTGATCTCTGTGAGTTCGAGACCAGCCTGGTCTACAAGAGCTAGTTCCAGGACAGGCTCCAAAGCTACAGAGAAACCCTGTCTCCAAAAAAAAAAAAAAAAAAAGAAAGAAATAAAAAGAAAGAAATATACAAAACTATCAGTAAAAATTACATTAAGATCCATCTCACTCCAGTCAGAAAAGGGTGTCATCAAAATAAATGCTGATAAGGACATGAACAAAACAGGAATTCTTGTGTACTTCTGGCCACTATTGAAACCAATATGGAAGTTTATTAAAAAAAAAAACAACTAAAAATAGACTTATCATATGAACCAACTCCCCTCCTGAAGATTATCCAAGACTTCATTAGCGTGTTTATAGACAGTTGCCTGCCTTTCCTGCGCATTTCACAATAGCCAAGTTATGGAGCCGTCCGACCTGTCCACTGACAAACGAAATGGGTACAGAGGAGTGAGGTCGTGTTGTTTGCAAGAAAATAGATTCAGCTGGAGACAAGTAAATTCAGTCTGTCGTAGAAAATAATATTGTTTTCTCTCTTGTGAGTCATAGATTTACATACAGCTGTGTAAGATCACATGGGTGTAGGTAACAAAGTAGAAATGAGCCGGGCAGTGGTGGTGCACACCTTTAATCCCAGCACTTGGGAGTCAGAGGCAGGCGGATCTCACCAGACAGACTCCAGAGCTACAGAGAAGCCGTGTCCCGGGTGGAGGGAAGAGTAGGGATGGAAGAGTCTGTGAGGAACAGGAAGAGTTTAGGGAGGAGACAGGAACAACAAAGAAGTGTAGCAGGGTATAGAGCAGGGTATTCCCGGTATATAATATATTTGCATGAAAACAATTTTTTTATAACCCAGGATGATACAATTAATTAAAATTTAAAATCTGCGCTTTAAAAAAAAATCAGTGAATACCCAACGAAGCTGATAATTAGAGAAAACAGCCTTACTAACCCAATTTGTAGGACTGCATTTTACAATGGTAGTATCAACAATAATAAAGAATTACATAAAAAAATAGATGCTATATTTACAGAATTCCTGGAAATTTACTAATAGTAAATTATTATAATAGTAAGGCCATCTCTGTAGACCTTTGAGGGAAAAAAATTTATTAAAGGCATGGTCTACTTATTTATAGATATCTATATATAGGTAACATATATTGCAAGGATGTAAAAATGTTTTAGCTGTACGTATATATTTATATGCATGCAGAATGTATGGAAGGACAAATATCAATTTTTTTTCTTCTGGTTTTTCGAGACAGGGTGTCTATGTAGCTTTGGAGCCTGTCCTGGAACTCAATCTGTAGACCAGGTTGGCCTTGAACTCACAGAGATCCACCTGCCTCTGCCTCCCAGTGCTGGGATTAAAGGCGTGCCACAACCCCTGGCTACCAATCATATTTTTAAAGTCCTTAATTAGTACATGTTATTGTAACATGTGTCTTATTTTCTTATTCCCTGTGAATCCCACACCATGTACCCCACTCCCACCCACTTCCCAGTCCATCCATATCCGCTTTCCTCTTTCAGTGACACTTTTCCTCCCACCCCCAAGAAAATAAAAAAAAAAGTGAAATAAGCATCTGACCTTCCCACCTGTCCATCACATCACTCGTCTTAGTGGCATTGAGACTGTGGTGTGTCTAACAGCTTGACTTGAAAGTGTTTATTAGAATGAGTGTTTGGTCTGGTTCAAGGCCTCTGGCTTGTGGTACACCAGCAGAATATACTGGACCCTCACCAGATAGCCTGCTGCTACCCCAACTCATGGACATCTTACAGCTGCGGTTCCACAGAACCAGTCCTTCCATGCCCGCTCCAGCAAGTCACAGATACGGGTAGATGTTGGAGTGGGCCAGCTCAAATCACCTGCACTGGGATCGCTCCCCTCAGGCGAGGGGTAGAGCCAGCTCTCCTGTGCCTAAGCCATCAGGCTCGTGTCCATGATGAGGGATGGGGCCAGATTTCCCAGGACCAGCAAAAGGCCTCAGCATGGCCCTCAGATTTCAACACACATGCTTCACATGGTCCCTGGTGGTAAAAGGGACACAAATATCAACAGGACCACAGATCCAGACATGGCCCTCGGCAGCCCAGGCCTGGATGTCACCATTTCTCCCTGCCTTCACCTCTGTAGTTCCAGCTCTCTCCACAAAACACGAACCACTGTGCTTCCCTCCCGTTTCTCCACCAGACATTTGTTCCTCATCGTAGTGCCCGTCTGGGGCCTCGAGGCGTCAGGCGGGCCTTGGGTGTCTTCCGCTCGCTCGGGCCAAAGGAAGGTAATTTTTATTTTATTTTAGGTTTTTTGAGGCAGGGTTTCACTGTGTAGCCCTGACTGTCCTGGAACTCACAGAGATACACCTGCCTCCCTCTGCCTCCCGAGTGCTGGGATTAAAGGCATATGCCACCAATGCCTGACGAAAATCACACTTTCACATACAAAAAAACCTTAAATCCTCATGAATGCTGGGATTAGTAATTGCTCATCAGATATGGCTCACACATAGTTTTAAAACCTCAGATAAGATAAGAAACACCTTAGACATTGTATGTACGAGTCTAAGCAATGGGAAAAGTGATTCTAAAACCATCTAAACTGTAGCCACTTAAAACTGGACAGGGTATAGAATATAATGTCTGCACTATTTAATATCTAGTAAATCATACAGATAGGCAATAATAGTCTCAAAGCTGAGTAAAAGGAGTTTTGTACAGAGTAAATGTTCTGAAAGCTACATGCTTTAGCAAGTATGTAAATGGCCTGTTTGTTGAAACTTGCTCCCTCTTCCCTTTCTTCCTCTTGTGTAGTAAGAACGTGCATGAGGGCTTACCGTCTGTGCAGCAGCAGTTAATACTACGTTTTATTACAAGTCAGGGAATAGTGATTTCGGGCAGTACTATATTGAGTGTTCTTCCCCTTTCATATCTTCTCTGACTGTTGAATAGTAGTGAATGCTTTGTGTCAGCCCGCATGTAAAAATGTCCAGGTGTCTTGGGTTGTGATTCGGTGGGGTGGCATTTGTCTGATATGTTCAAGGTCCTGGGTTCTAGCCCCAGAACTACAAAAAATGAAATAAAAAGAGTGGAGAGTGGTAATTGAAAATTCATTCCTGATCCAGGAATAAATTCAGTCAAAGAAAATTAAAATGTAACTATCAGGTGTTGTCTCTACTGGTTTTTTTTTTTTTTTTTTTTTCATTTTCTGGTTCATGTCTTTAAAAGGCATTGCTCATGGGTTACTCAGTGATGCTGTTCTTTTTTCTAAAACATGAATTTGTTGGACATTAGCTCTTTATTTAAATATCTGCTTCTTTGCAGATCTTATTCAGCAGTACCGCACTGCTGTGTGCAAGCTGAACACTGTGAACAAGGATTTGAGCAATCAGTTACAGTACCTTCACACTCCTGATATGAAGAAGAAGAAACAAGAACTTGATGAACAGGAAAAGAGTCTGAAACTAATAGAGCAAAAGCTCGGTATATGTTTACTTTCTGTTAACTTCATGTTTGACAGTAGATGACGAGTCCACTGTGAGAAGAAAGACTGCAAATGATTCAGAACTTGACCTGATTTCTGAACCACCGCGCTCTCTGATAAATGCTTAAGACTATTCTCTCAGGAATAGTGTCTGAGTTAAGGGTCTGTAGCTGTGGTAAACAGATGACCAAAGGCAAATTGGGAAGGAAAGGGTTTATTTCAGCTCACAGCTTACAGCTGGTTATCCAGGGAAGCCGGGGCAAGAGAGGCCATGGAGAAGCACTTCCGACCATCTTGCTTCCCATGGCTAGTTTAACTTATTTCTGCTATAACATAGGACTGCTTAGGAGTGACACCACCCACAGTGGCCTGGGTTCTTCCACACCTGCAGGCCAATCTGATGGAGGAATTCCCCAGTTGTAGGCCCCTAATCCCAGATGGCTCTAGTTGATATTTGTTAGGAGATTCTTGGTATTGTTCGTTGCTTTTCATAAGGTACTGTATATGTTTGCTTTTCCTGTTCCACTCCAGTTTGTTACCTTTTCTTCACAGGTATGACTCCTGCATGGAAGTGTAATGACTCATTTTGTCACTCACCAAAAATTGAGTTGACAGAGTGTCCAATTCCTACAAAAAGAATGAGAAGAGAATCCACCAGACAGAATAGGTGAGCATATTGTGACCCAGTTACCATTGGTTAGTTTATCAAAACCCTGTGTTGTTGTACTTTCAAATCATTGTAGGTTTATTTCTAAATTTCCTGAGGTAAGATTTGTATTTTAAAAACAAAAGCAGGTTTGGGGTGATAACTCAGTAATAAAGGGCTTGCCTGGTGTGTGAGCTCCTCCCAGTTTTGATCAGTGTCACTAGGGCACAACACATGATATTTCTGTATTATTAAGTCACAGAATCATTGTATTCTCTTAGGAAATCTCATTTTCTTAGTGATGTTTTACTGTTTGGAAATGTTACGTATTTTTCTGTTATTGAAAGTCACTAGAGAATGAAGTTGCTTTTATGTTTTGGAGTAAGTTTCCGTATACTGCACTCTAATTATGGGATCACCAGTTTTTAAAGTAGTAGTATGTGCAGCATGAATTCTAATTGGTCTTAATAAATAAAATCTGGAGTCAGATATTAAGGGATGAAAACTGAAGGATCAGAGAAGCTGTGTGGACAGCCACTAGGGAGACCTTTTACCTCTACGAATGCTCAGACTGAAGGGGCGACCCTGTCCTCAGACTGTCCCCTCAGACTGCTCTGAGCTCTTGGCTCATCCTGCCTTACTTTCCTCTCTCCACCCAGCCATATCCCTCCCTGTCTCCACCTCCCTAGTGCTGGATTTAAAGGCATGGGACTATCGAATACTGGGATTAAAGGTGGGAGTGACCACTGCCTGGTCTCAAGTGACTTAACTCTACACGCTGAGCTTCAGACAAACTTTATTTGTTAAAACAGAAACAAATATCAGTCACTGTATTTCCCCTTTTTTGTCTAAAATTTAAAAAGAGGGGCTGGAGAGATGGCTCAGAGGTTAAGAGCACTGGCTGCTCTTCCAGAGGTCCTGAGTTCAATTCCCAGCAACCACATGGTGGCTCACAACCATCTGTACTGAGATCTGGCGCCCTGCTCTGGCGTGCGGGCATACATCGAGGCAGAATGTTGTATACATAATAAATAAATAAATCTTTAAAAAAAAAAAAATAAAATTTAAAAAGAAGGCTATAGCTAATATAAGAAAAACTATATTCAAAAAGTATAATAACTATATACAGTATATACAGGCAATAAGTATATCAACAATGTCTAGTCCATATGCATTCAACAAATTCAGAGAAAATACTCAATTATCTCTCCCATCTTGGTGAGTCCAAAGTATTGTACCTAATTCACTCTATCCTAATTTGCATTACGATCCAAAACTATCTTTTGATCTTTCAACCTTACACACTTTATACCTCGTTTGTGAGTTTCTTTTCTGAGTCTGTAAACAAGGAAGACTATAACTTTCTAGTCTTCTACACCCTCAGAGACCCAAGAAGGAAATAATATTAACTGAGTAAACAGGAAGTATGAGCCAGCAACTTCCAAAAAATGTGAGAAATGACAAAAACAGCTGGCTGCATAGACAGCCACCCAAGGTTCCTCTGCAACGTTGGGGGCATCCATCTTTGGCCTACAGGCCTAGAATATTTGACAGACTTTTCTGTGAAGCAGGATTTTTGAAGGACTATTCCGCCTTGGCAAGGGTTTGTAGTCACTCTCTTTTGTGCCCTGCTGTGCGGTTTGTAAGCATACTATCAGCAATCAAGGCAAGGGCACTTTCTTGCCCAGTGGCTTACTTTTGCCACAAGAAATTAAATTAAATTCCATGTGGAGTTTATCCAGTGCCCATCCCTCTCTAAAGTAGATCAGTGCTGCCAGGAGCAGACATGTCTCATTGTCATTTTAAAAAAAAATGTTATTAAAACATCTTAAATGCCATACACTGTAGATCTCTGAAGTGATAACATTTCTATCTAAAATATTTCTGTTTGACCTTGAAAGCATAGCTAATATGACTATAAGTTTATTTGTAATAGGTGACTATTAACCCGCACTTCCTTATTATCCTAAATAGTTGATAATAATAACTTTCAATGACTACTAGAAATTTGCATTGCATTGTTAAATGAACTGTGTAGGTATAGTATCTTGAACAAGACTAGTAATGTATGTTTTAAAAAATCTAATCTCAAATTTGTATACAATATACAAAATTCCAATCCAATGTAAAATATTTAAAACTAGTAGAAACTTTTGAAAGTAGATTCAGTAATCTGCCTTTTTATCTTCTATCTATATCTTTTTTTTCTTTTTCAAGTAGATTGAGTAATCTGCCCTTTTATCCTATCATATCTGTAGCCTCCTTTTTTTATTCCAAATAAGAACCCTGACTCTTACCTCCTTTGTTTAGCCTTTTTTCCTGACCATTACCAATAACAATGACAAATATCCATAACCCAATAAAAGACCAAAAGTCACCAACCTCACCTTTTGGGAATGTGGGTGTCGTGTTCTTAAATTACTTCCTGCTGTCTGGGGGCAACAACATCTTTAGCACATCCTGAAAAGAAAAATTGGGGTTAATTGTCCCATCCTGGGAAAGGTAGCTGTGTCATTTATTATCCGGTCTCTGTGTGGGAAGGTACAAGGCTTGTCTCACGCCCTGGCTAGAGCAGTCTGAAGGCTGGACCATCTCAGCTGGCCACCTTGAGGTTGTTCTGAGTAGTTTGTAGTCCAAAGCCGATCTTTCTTTCTATATATAAACACTCACACACATTTTTTATTGATATTTATTGAGCTCTACATTTTCCTCTGCTCCCCTCCCTGCCTCTCTTCTTCCCCCTTCAATCCTCCCCCAAGGTCCCCATGCTCCCAATTTACTCAGGAGATCTTGTCTTTTTATACTTTCTACTTCCCATGTAAATCTATGTAAGTCTCTCTTAGTGTCCTCATTGTTGTCTAAGTTCTCTGGGATTGTGGTTTGTAGGCTGGCTTTCTTTGCTTTATGTTTAAAAACCACCTATGAGTGAGTACATGTGATAATTGTCTTTCTGTGTCTGGGTTACCTCACTCAAAATAATGTTTTCTAGCTCCTTCCATTTTCCTACAAAATTCAAGATGTTGTTATTTTTTCCTGCTGTGTAGTACTCCATTGTGTAAATGTACTACAGTTTTCTTATCCATTCTTTGGTCGAGGGGCATTTATGTTGTTTCCAGGCTCTGGCTATGACAAACAAAGATTCAATGAACATAGTTGAACATATATCCTTGTGGCACGATTAAGCATCCTTTGGATATATACCCAAAGTGGTATTACTGGGTCTTGAGGAAGGTTGTTTCCTAATTTTCTGAGAAATCGCCACACTGACATCCAAAGGGGTTGTACCAGCTTGCATTCCCACCAGCAATGCAGGAGTGTTCCCTTTCACCCATAACCTCTCCAGCATAACTTGTCATCAGTGTTTTTGATCTTGGCCATTCTTACAGATTTAAGGTGGAATCTCAGAGTTGTTTTGATTTGCATTTCTCTGATGACTAAGGATGTTGAATATTTCCTTAAGTGCCTTTCAGCCGTTTTAGATTCCTCTGTTGAGAGTTCTCTGTTTAGGTCTCTACTTTTTTTTTTTTTTTGGATTATGTGATCACTTGGTGCTCAATTTCTTGAGTTCTTTGTATATTTTGGAGATCAGACCTCTGACTGATGTGAAGTTAGTGAAGATCTTTTCCCACTCTGTAGGCTGTTGTTTTGTCTTGTTGACCGTGTCCTTTGCTTTCCACAAGCTACCTAATCTGAGCTACAACTGATTACATCGCAAGCACAGCTTCTGTGTTGAGTGGTAGAGCTCTAGAAGGGGCTCACAGGACTGCGCCATGGGCTTGTACATCCTGCCCGTTTCATCCCTGAGATGCAGCCTCTAAGTGTCATCCTATTGTGGCCTCCCTTTTTTAAGTTTTATTGATTTTTTATGTGTATGAGTGTCCTTGCCTGCATACCTGTGTGTATGTGCACCACATGGTTGCCTGGTTACCCTCAGAGACCCAAAGAGGAAGTCAGATGCCCTGGGATTAGAGTTTACAGATGGCTGTGAGCCACCACAGGGTACTGGAACAAAACCCATGTCCTCTGCAAATAACAGCACATGCTTTTAAACATTGAGCCTTCTCTCTAGCCTCTCCTTTTTTTTAAAATGAACTTCTGGGGCTGAAGAGATGCCTCAGCAGTTAAGAGCCCTTGTTCTTATAAAGAACCCATGTGGCAGCTCACAACATTCTGTGGCTCCAGTTCCTGGGGATCCAGTGTCTTCTGACCTCCACAGCCACCATGCATGCACATGAGGACACATACATACATGCAAGCTAGATACTTAAAATAAGTAAATCTAACAGATAAAATAACAATGGACTCTGTCTTTAACAGCTTTAGATAGAGCTAAGCAGATTTTGTCAGCTGTGTGATCATGATGTCATGACCTCTACATAGGCCACCGGTCCTGAACATCAGATGGAAATAAATCTCTGTGCTCTGTCATTCTTAAAGTCGTTCTAAATTTTATTCTGTTTGTTACTTAGACTTCCTGTATGCTTATTTTTCTGGCTTTTAGTTGTCTCTTGTTTCTTTCACTGTATATCTTGATCACATCATATTCCTCCCAAGCTAGTGCTAGTAGCTGTGGGCTTCCTGCCATGCTATATCTTGGGAAGATTACTCCTGGGTTGAGTGTCTTGGTTCTGGGTTTTTGTTTGTTTGTTTTTTTTTTTTTTTTTTTTTTTTTTTTTTTTTTTTTTTTTTTTTTTTTTTTTGGTTTCTGAGACAGGGTTTCTCCGTAGCTTTTTGGTTCCTGTCCTGGAACTAGCTCTTGTAGACCAGGCTGGCCTCGAACTCCCAGAGATCCACCTGTCTCTGCCTCCCGAGTGCTGGGATTAAAGGCGTGCACCACCACCGCCCGGCTGGTTCTGGGTTTTTCTGTCATAACTTCCTTAGGAAAATATGTGCCAAAAAAGAGTGAATCCCTTCCATGCCTGAAAGTGTCCTAAATTCAAGGAAAGCTTCCTGAAAGTAACAGCATGAGAGGCAAGGGGGAAATATTCTAGAGGTCAGGGATCAGGAAGTAGCTTAGGAATGGGAAAGAGTTTGACAGAGCTCCCCACAAAAGTGGTACAGCTACGAGGGATAACGGGAAGAGGCTGAGAAGATGGAGCAGCAGCTGGACAGCACTGGTGATGCTGGAAGAGCTTGTTCTCTATCTCGTGCGTAAGCGGGCAGGACTGCCAGTTAGATAGCGGTGTGGTGCCCCGGTGCAGCTGCTGAGAGACCAGAGACCGTCTGATGTTTCTTCTAGAAACCAGCTGTTGGTGATTGGCTCTTCATCACGGTGAAAGCAAAGCCGCAGCCCCGCCACCCTGCTCTGCCCTGTGTAGCTTCCAGTTTTCACCCAGAAGCTACTGAGTGGGGAAACAATTTGGTTTTTATGGCAGCAGGCGAAGTCTAAGCCAGCAGCAATCCTTTTTCTTAAGTGTAAATACAATCCAGAGTCATCATGGGAGAGAAGCCGGCAACATGAGCAGAAAAATAACTAAAAAACAGCCCCCATGATCATGCTGGGCAGTGGTGGCGTGGCTTTAATCCCAGCACACGGAAGGTAGAGACAGGAGGATCTCCATGAGTTCAAGGACAGGCTTGGTCTACAGAGCAAGTTCCAGACAGCCAGGACTACACAGAGCAACTCTGCCTTGAAAAACCAAAAGAAATTTAAAAAAAAACAAAAACAAAAAAAAACACAGGATTACAAAGTAGGAGATAGGAATGACCAGGGTACCTTTATAGAAAAAGGTCACAGTAAAAGGACTGAAATCTAAAAACTTCAGTGATAAGTAGGGAAATTAATTCAGACTACTAGAAGCCCTGAAAAAAGAAAATGGCAAAGAAAAGGAAGTGTGTATGTGGTGTATAAAGTGGTTTCCCAGGGAGGAGTGAAAGAACACAGATCCTTCGAGCACCCAGCACAGTGACTGATGGAAGATACAGAGGCGGCACCGTGAATGTATGTGATCTCATCTCATTGCATCGAGAAAAACATCTTTAAAGAACTACATTTGCCAATATGACCTTTAATATGGAGGAAGAAGCTCATATAGAAAATTAGCCGTCCTTGTTTAACGCAGTGGTGTTAGGGCTAAAGGTAGTGGTGGAAGCTCCTCCCTTTGCATCCTTTGTGTCTTTTGTTAAACAAGACGCAAGGAAAAATTGTCTAAATGACTGATTAGTGACTTCTCATCCCACCCTCAGCCTGTACTTTCAATTTTTGTCAGTGTGAGAGTGTTTGAAGCTAAGTATTTAGAAATTAGTTTTGTTTCCTTGAACTCCATGGTCCGCTTATCGAAGTCAGAGAGTGGTTTGCAGCGGTTCAGCTGCCTTCCACGGTGCCGACCCTGGGGATCAAGTTCAAGTTGTCATGTTACCTACTGGCCTGAAATAGCCTTAACAGTATTCAAATAGCAGATTGGATTTATGTATTTGTAAATTTTTTACTTGTTTATGCTAATTTAACAAAAATCCCATATTGTGTTTCATCAGCCCCAGTATGTTATTGGCTGGAAAAAAACACTTTATATTCTACGAAACATTACAGAACTATAACTTAACCATGGTATTTGAGGGGTGTGTAGTGATATTTCATTTGTATTTTAATAAATAAAACAACCTGAGGGTCAGAAAAGCAAAACAGTCAACCACTGACTCTTAGCTCTACCTCAGTCTGAAATGACAATCCTGCCTCCAGGATCTCAGAATGAGACTTTGTGTGAGAGCTGTCTTCTCCCATTTTATAATCCTCCCTAGGGCTTGGATTAAAGGCAGGCACCACCCTGTTTCTATGACAAACTAGTGTGGCTACTGGGATTAAAGGGTGTGTCACCACTCCCTGGTCTGTAAGGCTGACCACTGCGGCTGTTTTACTCTCCTGATCCCCAGGCAAGCTTTATTTATTAAAATACAAATGGAATATCACTACAGGGGTGTCTGAGTTTAAAGGGTGCTAATGTGAAAGAACATGACTCTTAGTTTATACTTGAGATAGGGTTTCGTCATTCAGTAAAGGGCTTGGTGGTCAGGAACACTTGTTTTTGAGAGCATGACATGATGGCTCACCGTTGTCTGTAACTCCAGTTTCAGGGAATTAGACACCTCTCCTGATCTCTGTGATCCTGTGTGCATGTGATGCACACATGTAACTCAGGCATGCACATTAAAACACAGAAATGTAGATACTTTTGTAATCATAAGTTAGCATTTTTTTAAATGTTTATCTCTGTTTCGAGGTACTGTCATTAGAAAATTTGGTATTCAGTTGTATCTGCATAAAAACACATACATGCCAAGGCACTCATTGTGTACGTGAGAGCTGGGGTGGTCAGAGAGCAGCTGAGGCCGTTGGGCACTGAGGCCATGGCCTCACACACATGAGGCAAACCTCTCCTCACTCACCTGCATCCCCAGCCTTGAACAGTCAGGTAGTAAATAATGTACAATTTTTATCTCAGATTGTACTGCTCAGAAAACTGGAATTCAGAGTGTTCATGTATCTATAGACGTAGCACACACTACTGATTGTTTGCATGCATATGAGATATGTGTGATTACTAGATAATTAAAGATTGTATTAATTGTTTATACTAGGGATCAGAATTAGAGCATAATTCCGTGTGATATCTAAGCATTCTGAGATGATCAAGGAATTTAGGAGAGTAATTCACTGGTATATAAATCATGGTTTTTGTTTTTCTGCTTCAGCCAGGATTGTAACTAAAGCAGATGCATGAAAGGAGGTGGGGAATAAAGACCAGTGAGCTCACTAAGAGTACCTTGCTTCTTTATCTCTTTCAGAAGACCAAAAGGTGATGTACCAAACTGAGCGTTCCTGAAGATAGTAAAAGAATCCTAGCAAGAATTTCCTGTTCCTCCAGATGGGCCTGGAAGCAGCTGTTCAGTGACAGAGCCTCATTGGGCTGTACAGATTTACTGGAATGATTCCAGCCATCATGTCCTTTGGGTGTTAGCTTGCAAGTGTACATTCTTAGCCACAGATGGCCAAGCTGGCACGGAAGCATTTCTCACCCTGAAGATGTGTAAACCTCCTGTTTCTCAGCGTAATCATGGCTGTATGAGAACTGTTTCTTAAAAATAACCTTTTTTATTGCTTCTTTGTGAACTTATTTAACAAACACATTTGTCTTTTTCTGTAAGGAAAGTTCTAGAGCTAGATATTTAATTGTAAATATGTGTGGAAAGTTGAATCTGCATTAAAATGGAGGAAGTGCAGGTTTCTGGGACTTTACATGGAAAATGAATAGACGGTGATAGGAGAGCCTGAAGATTGTATACTGGATATGAGTAAGGTGCGTAATTTTTATAAGTAACATTTGAATTTATTAATACTAGATCTATAGCCTCAGCTTTAATTCTTCATTTACATTATTTTCTAATTTTTTACTGCTATTTTTAAGAGGTTAAAGAAAATATACATGAATGCAATATGAGTTTGTTAGCAAGCTGTTGTATAAACATTTAATTGTGTATTAACCCAAACTAACATGCTGTGTGTGTCTCTGTAAGTTCAAGACTTTTGGTCTGTGATGTTATTTTGTAAGGAATACTTTTGGAACAATTTTCTGTCCCAGGAAATGTATGTTTTTTAATCCTTTTTGATTATGCAGCAAGGTTAATAAACAGTCATTTCTCCTCCCAAATTAGTGTTTTCCTTTATTTCTTCTGTATAAGCTACCTTAGTAAGAAGTATTGGCACAGCTCCTCTGTGTTGTTGGACTCAATATGTTGAAGAAAGAAATAAAACAGCAATGATAGAATCAGCTACCATGAAGACTGGCTTCCTGGCTGTGGAGGAGCACTCCTATAATCCTAATACTTGATATTTGAAAGCCAGAAGATCAAGATCCAAGACCAAGCTTGGATACACAGCAAGTTCAAGGCTATGTGAGACCCTGTCTTAGAAGATCTGAAAATTTCCTAAAAATGAAGCTTGACGTTTCTCTCTGTCATAGGGAGGAATGGGCAGCCATCCCCCTCTGCAAACTAATTCCTGTTGGTCAGAAGCCATACACTGCCCTCTTGGCAAAGGACAAGGCAACGCTGCTCTAGCTGAGGAGTCTCTGAATCTTTAAACTGTTGACAAGGGTGGGAGCGAGGGAATTTGAGAGAAAGCTTTAGTGAATGTGGAATGGATTATTTGTCAAGAGTGAGAGAGAAGCAGAAGAGAAAAGTAATAGACACGTAGACCTTGAAGATGAAAAACCCAGAAAAGGAGTGAGAATGAAGAAGAGAAAAAAGGAAAGCATGACCAAAGAGATCCTTCATGAACTCTGCATCCCAGATGACCAGAAGGACTCGGTAATGTGAGAAATACACATTTCCTCAATGCAGTTGTGCAGAGTTCGACACAAATACCAGTGACCAGAGAACTAATAAAAGTTGAAAATGTCTGGAATGATTGTGGAAATTCAGCCAGCCTGGTTTTGGTACTCAAAGCCTTCAAAAGTAAATCTTGAGCCTCCAGGCCCACTTCCTTTAACCCTGAGCCACTTTCTTTTCTGTTTTTGTTTGTTTGTTTGTTTGTTTGTTTCTTTGTTTTGTTTTTTATTTTTTCTGTCTGCTTCCCACCATGATAACCATGGACTAACCCTCTAAAATGTAAGCAAGACTGTTGTAGAATATTAATTTAAGATGTGTTACATTTGTTTATGCTGTGGAACATTTGTTTTAATGATGCAAAGATGTGTTGCATTCTTTTATGTTATATTTTTTTAACTCTGAAGCTATTATTTCTTTGCCTGTTTAAGACACCTGATGATCTAATAAAGAGCTGAAGAGCCAATATTGAGGCAGGAGAAAGGAAGGCTGGCCTGGCAGGCAGAAATCTGGGAGGAGGAAAAGAAGGGGCGAGAGAGAACAAGGAGAGAAGAACCCTAGGGGCCAACCACACAGCCACACAGCAGGCTACAGAGTAAGAAATAATGAAAGGTATACCGAAACAGAGAAAGGTAAAAGTGCAGAAGCAAAAGGTGGATGGGATAATTTGAGTTAAGGAAAGCAGGCTAGAAACAAGCCAAACCGAGACCGGGAATTTGTAAGAAAGACTAAGACTCTGTGTGTGATTTATTTGGGAACTGGGTGGCAGCCCCCCCCCAAAAAAAAACCCAAAGAGTAAAAAACAGCATATGCCTCCAATTAAATTCTTCCTTTTACAAGTTGCTTTGATCCTGGCATCTCTTCACAGCAGAACAGCATCTAAGACAATGGGTGACATGGAGAAGGCGGGCCCCTCTTTTCAATAGGAGGCAAGAACCTGTTACACACCAGAGGCAGGTGCCCCAGTGCTACCTAAACTTTTGATCCCACAGGCAACAAGATGTAGATGCTGTAGTAGTAACGGCGGGGCTGTGTCCCGCCACCCGGCTAGCTTTACACCCGAAATAATTACACGGAAACTGTATTTTTTTAAACACTGCTTGGCCCATTATATCTAGCCTCTTCTCAGCTAACTCTCACACCTGGACTAGCCCATTTCTAATAATGTGTGTAGCACCCCAAGGTGCGCTTACCGGGAAGATTTTAGCCTACGTCCATCCTGGGTTGGAGCTTCATCGCATCTGCCCTGGGGAGCAGCTGCATGGCATCTAAGCTCACTTGCTCTTCCTCCCAGCATTCTGTTCTGTTTACTCCACCCACCTATGTTCTAACCTATGAGGGCCAAGCAGTTTCTTTATTATTTAACCAATGACCTTCCCTCATCAAGACGCATGTCATCACCTGGGCCACCCCACCTCCAGATTTCCTTCTCAGACATGGGGTGGGGGTGGCATCTGTTTCTCTAAGAGCCGGATGCTAAGTGTCTTAGACCTCAGGACAAAAAGAAAACTATGCAAAAAGAGAAAGGGAGTGTGTTTGGGGGGTTCTGGGATGGTGGACAGGAAGCTACACATGGGCCCCTCGCTGTTGGCTCTCAGTTCTAGGCAGGAAGGACAGTGGACAGTGATAAACTCCCACCCCACAGAGGGTAACTGCTGAAAATACTCATTTTTTTTTTTTGGCGCCATTAGAAGGATGGCTCTCACTTTGTGATGTCCTCTTAGTGAAAGGACAGCCAAGGTCCTGGGAGGTCACCCTCCACAGCAACCGTGGACAGTGAGTAATTGATAAAGGTCCAAGGAGAATCACACAGGTTTGGATTGACATTTGTTAAACAGTAGCTAAGGGGGAGAGCATTCACCTGCCATTCCTAGTACTTGAATGAATATAAAACTGGTTTATTCTTCTGTTCAAAGTTGGAATTTTCAACTTGCTTTCAAGTTAGCATGCCCAGGTCAGAATTCCACCCAAATTACGTACCACTTCCCTGGATTCCATTGTGTACTCTGAATGTCACTATCCACTCCACCCCCGCCCCACCCTCTCCATACCCCACAGGCCTTGAAATTAATTGACCAGCAGTCTTTAGAGGTCTAATACCTCTCTGCTTTCTTCCCCTCTTTGAACCAATAAGTATTAAGAACGAGTAGAAATAATTTCCCTTCAACAAGCCTATGTTCAAGGCGGAGGGGGAGGTTAGATACTTCGGTGCTTGTCATTTAAGTGTGAAGACAGGAGTCCTGGTTCCCAGAACCTACATGGAATGTGGCGCGGTAGTCCCCTATAATCACAGATTTAGGGGGTTGAGTAAAATGGCTCTCATTGGCTCATAGAGAGTGGCACTAATAGGTTTGACCTTGTTAGAGTAGGCATTGCCTTGTAGGAAGTGTGTGACTGGAGGTGGGCTCTGAGGTTTCAAGCTCGAGAGGCCCGGAGTCACTTCCTGCCGCCTGCAGATCCGGATGTAGAACTATCAGCTCCTTCTTCAGACCACATCTGCCTGCACGCTGCCCTGCTTCCTGCCATGATAATGAACTAAACCTCTGAACCTATAAACCAGCCCCAATGAAATGTTTTCCTTTATTGAGAGTTGCATGGTGTCTCTTCATAGCAGTAAAAACCCTGACTAAGACAACAGCTTTAGGGAGGTGGAGACATAAGGAGACTCGTTTCACAGGGCTGGAATGGCCTGGTGGTTAAGAGCACTCGCTGCTCTTTAAGACGACCTGGATTTCATGCCCACCAACCACAGCAGGTGCCTCGTAACTGCCTGGAGCTCAAGTCCCAGGGTGTCTGAGGCCCTCTGACCTCTGTGGGCAGTGCAAACAGCATAAACTCATGCAGCCTCACATATATAGACATAAATAACAGTTTTTAGAAATACGCTTTCAAACCCATATTGAACTTGAGTTGGAAGATAGGAGTCTGGTCTCAAAACTGAGGCCCACGCTCCAAAAGAACCAGAATACTTGAGAAAACTTTACTAGTGGTCTGAGCTTCGCAACCACAGATGGTAGCTTAAAAGAGCGTTTTGGGAGATGGGACACACAGACTGTGTGGTAGTGAGAGATCCCCAAACAAAACACTTCAGGGGCTTCGGTTTCCTGAGCCTTGAAGTGTGTGCTCGGCCACACAGGTTGCTGGGCATGTGGGGGATCCCGAGAGCCGCTTCTAGAGAGGATTCTGGAGAGCCTGGTGTCCATTCAACGGTGAAGAAAAGCTTCATTGGTGGTATTAAAGAGGATACGGAAGAACATAACCTACTACTTTGAAAAGTATGGCAAGATTGGAACCATACAAAAAAAAAAAGATTGGAACCATAGAACTATGGAAGCCAGGCAGAGTGGGAAAAAGAGAGGATTTGCTTTTGTGACTTTTGATGATGTCACAGTTAATTGCATAACTGTGGAGTGCAAAGGACCCCTTCTAAACGAGAGGTGCAGTCTGCGGCGTCACAGAGAGGTAGTGGAGGTGGATCAGGCAATTTTATGGGTCATGGAGGAAACTCGAGGTGGTGGAGGTAATTTTGGTCATGGTGGAAACTTTGGTGGAAGAGGAGGCTATGGTGGTGGAGGTGGTGGCAGCAGAGGTAGTTACGCAGGTGATGGATTTGGAGGTGATGGTGGCAGCTAAGGCAGTGGTCCTGGTGACAGCAGTAGAGGAGGCTATGGTGGTGGTGAGCCAGGCTATGGAAACCAAGGTGGTGGATATGGTGGTAGAGGATAAGATAGTTACAATGAAGGAGGTAACTATGGTGACGATGGGAACTATAATGACTTTGGTAATCACAGTGGACAACTGGAAGGGGGCAGTTTGGGTGGAAGAAGCTCAGGCAATCCCCGTGGTGGTGGCTATGGATCCGGTGCTGGAAACGGTGCATATGGTAGCAGACGGTTTTCAAAAAGCAGCAGAAAAGGGCTGCGGTTCTAAGTAGGAGAGAGCGTGAGGAGTTGCCAGGAAAGCCATGGATTACTTTGAGACAGCCGTCCTAAATGCATTGGAGGAACTGTAACAATCCGCCACAGAAGGAGCGCTGATCCAGTCAGAAAAGCCCCTGAAGCTTAAGCTTGTTGCTCAGGACCGCCGCAGCCACAGTGGGCAAAAAGTGCGGTTGTCGATTAATGCGAGGCAGTAGATGTGCAGTCCTGAGCACTTTCATCTGCTGTAGCTTTGTCTTTTCTCTCTCTTTTCATCACAACAGGTGCATTGTCCTGGAAACTGTGTTAGTAGTACTAGGAATAAAAAATTAAGAAATTTTTCACTTAAAAAATTTTTTTTTTTTTCAAAAAAGACTAGTCACGTCAGTGAGCTCTTGGTTTAACTTCAGTTACCTCAGCAAGCAAGGTGGAAGGTGTTTGAAATTGACTCCCAACATCGACCCTGGGGCACTACACACAAACACATTTACCCCCATGCACACCTACATATCTGTAAACATGCCTACACACACATGCACACCATACGTATGCACGCGCATACACACACACACATGGCACATCATACGCATGCACGCGCATACACACACACACACCTGTCAAGGGAAAGCAAAACAAAAGTTATCAGTATGTTCAAGGTCTTGATAGATATGACTGTTTGTTTTGAGACAGGCTTTCTCTGTGTAGCCCTGACTACCCTGGAACTCACTCTGTAGACCAGGCTGGCCTCGAACTCACAGAGATCTCCCTGCTTCTGCCTCCAAGTGCTGGGACTAAAGGAATGTGCCACCATGACTTTAGGAATAATAACAACAAAAGGAGCCATGGCTCATGGGGGGTCAGTCCTCTTTCTGACGATTTGTCAAACTGAATGTTTATGAAGTGTGTGTGTGTGTGTGTGTGTGTGTGTGTATTTTGCTGGGGATGGAACAGGTCTTTGCACATGCGAGGAGAAAGAATCCACCTCTCATCTAGGTCCAGGTGCATTTACACTTTTTTATTTTATTTATTTAGTTTTTGAGACATGGTTTCTGTGTGTAGCCTTGGTTTGGTTGTCCTGGAACTAGCTCTGTAGACCAGGCTGCTCTTGAACTCACAGAGATCTGCCTGCCTCTGCCTCCTGAGTGCTGAGATTAAAGAAAGGCGTGTGTCACTACCACCACTGGGCTTGATTTATACATTTTTTTATTGACAACATTACACTTAAGAAAACACTAATCTGGGGTACTGCAGATGCAACTTAGTGAAAGAAGCTTGTTTAGCTGTGCAGAGCTGTTGGCTTGATCCCCTACAGTAAGCAGGAAGCCGGGAGGACACAGCCCTGCTGTATGGGTCACGCCTATCATCCCAGCACGCTCGGGAGACAGGAAGGAGAATGGTAAGTCACCCAGCCTGAGCTACATATTAAGATCCAAGCTATTTTGGGCTATAAAGCAAAGCCTGGGTGGGGATAGGACACTGTCCATAAACATCTGTCTTATCTACTTAAACTTCATTGCTGGGTGGTGGTAGCACACGCTTTAATCCCAGCACTAGGAAGGCAGAGGCAGGCGGATCTCTGTGAGTTCGAGGCCAGCCTGGTCTACAGAGCAGGTTCCAGGACAGGCAGGGCTGTTACACAGAGAAACCCTGTCTTGAAAAACAAACAAAAAGACTTTATTTATTTGCCTGTGTGTTTCCTTGCATGACTGTGTGTGCACCAAGCTTGTAGCAGCCTTCAAGGCTAGACTAGGGCACTGGATCTCCTGAACCTGGAGGCAGTTGTGAGCCACTGTGTAGGTGCTGGGAATCCAAACCCTGGTCCTCTGCAAGAGCAGTGAGTGCTCTTAACCACTGAGCCATGTTCCAGCCCTGATTTACCTGTTTAAATCCCCAGTAGCGACTGAATGGTCCTTTCAGGATTGAACCATCTGGACCATGTTCTGAACCCCCTGTTGTAAAGCTCCTCCTATTTCTCCCAGGAATTGGGGCACCAGTGTGCCCCCAAACAGCGCTTTAGAGAGTATGACCTCAGAATAGTAGAGAAACTAAACACTGTGTTTTTATATTTTGGAAAGTTGGGAGGAGACGCGAGAGTGTAATAGTAAGCCAGGGTGCCTTCTTCCTTGACCCTCCATGGTGCCTGAATATTAAAAGATGGCCTCACCTCCTATTTTCCATCAGTCAATAGCAATTAGAGACTTTTATGCGCCTAGAACAAATGCTTTTGTTGACTTAGTCTTCTTACGACACCAAGTGTCCTGAGATGCCAGTGGCGCCACAGCCAGACCCGGACGTTGAAGAGGAGCGCAGTGGCCCAGGGCTTAAAGCGCGGGAGAATGAGGCGTCTCTGAGTATTTATTTGTAATCCGATTCAATGTAAGAAAACCGGCCAAGGAAAACCCATGTAAATATCCAGCGCCATGAAGAATCAAGTAAACAAGCCAGTCTCAGGGAACTGGGTTGATTTCTTGTAGTGTTGGAGACAACGTCTTCTGATGAGGGCCAGGCTGGCCTTGAACCCACCATCCTGTGTCAGCTCTCTGAGGGCTGCGATCACAGTTGAGTGGCACCATACCTAATCTACTCTTTCTTTAATAATATAAATACCAACAGTTCTCAGAATGAACTAGGCAGTCAGAGCACAGGAGAACCCCTGAGTGCAGAGATGAAGCTCACTGCAGCTCTGTCCTGATTTCTGATTTCACTGTTTACCCTGACATGTAAGGCAAGTGTTGGACAAACATCATGTAACTTTCGGTTCATTTCAGTTCTCTTCAAACAACCACAATATAATTTATTCTCAAATCCCAAGCACTTTGAAAGATCAAAAGAGACACTAAAAATAATTAACAGTGTTAACAGATATTCAACAGCAGCGACCTCGGACTCACACAGGCAAATCAGGTCTCTGGTTATCCTATCTGTCTTAAGGAGAAAAACAGAGTTTTGTCCCCCACAGCTTTTCCAGTGACCTCAGCCTCACCTTTCCAAGCCACCTCTGATAGCTTGTCACTGAGCTATGCCCCTTTATGAGGCTGGCATCTCTACACACTTTCCTCAGGCTCATGAGCTACTCAGTTATACCAAGCTGAGTTGCATTCTTCTCTTCCTGGCTACTTAAAGGCCATGTATTTCGGCTTAGCTAATCTTCACTACAACTGTAGGAGCTCACATAATCCCAGCCTGTTCTAGTGCCTGTGATTCCAGCACTCAGGAGGAGAAAGCAGGAAGACTGAAAGAAAGCTCAAGACCTGCATGGGAGCCGGAGCAACGCTGACTCGGTGGTTAGGAGTTCTTTCTGTTGTTATAGAGCATTCAGCAACTCACAACTGACTGTAACTCCTGCCCCAAGGCATCTGACATCCTTTCTGGCTTCTTTGGGCTCTTGCACAAGTGTGGCATATACTCTTCAGATACAAACATATACATTGTAAACAAAAATAAATCTTTCAAAAATGCTTTACAGTTGAGCATGGGATACATAGTAAGATACTATCTCAAAACAAACAAACAAATAATACACACATGTTTGGCTCTGAGTATTAGTGGGGGAGTTTCCCTAGTGTGGTCAAAACCCTGAGTTCAGCCCACAACACCACAATAAATATTAAAAATGCCCATACATTAAGTGTATATGGTCCCATTCATTATTTTTTTTTGCATTCCATCTGGACATTATGGTTGACTTAAAATAGGACCAAATAGAAGAGCAAATTGCTATAAGTTAATGCTCTTGTACACTGTTAAGATTTGTCACTCATTGGTTTAATAAAATATTGATTGGTCAGTAGCCAGACAGGAAGTATAGGCAGGGCAACCAGACTAAGAGAATTCTGGGAAGAAGAAAGGCAGAGATGCAGTCACAAGTTAAATGAATACAATTTGTGTGTTGTTATTTCCGGGGCTAAGCTAGCCCTGCGGGAGCTAGGTGGGATGAAAAACAGGCCTACCAGCTCATCACTACAGTACCCTGTCAAAGCAACTCCATGGATAAAATGTTTGTTTTGGTTCAGTTTTAGAGGAATGGTTTCCTTCATGGTGAGGAAAACATGGTTGAAGGAGCATTGCATCCAGATGCAGGAAGCAGAAAATGAAAGGAAGTAGAGCCAGGTATACAGCTCCTAGCTGTAGTGATTGGAGCAGCAGGCCACTTCCTGCCACCGGGCTAGCTTTACCCGAAATAATTACATGGAAACTGTATTCTTTTAAACACTGCCTGGCCCATTAGTTTCAGCCTCTTATTGGCTAATTCTCGCATCTTGCTTTAACCCATATTTATTAATCTGTGTAGCTCCATGAGATGGTGGCTTACCAGGAAGGATCTTAACCTGCATCCATCTTGGAGAGGAGAGCTATAGCGTCTGCCCCACTGCCTTCTTCCTCCCAGCATTCTGTTCTGTCTACTCCGCCTACCTAATTTTCTGTCCTATCAAAGGGCCAAGGCAGTTTCTTTATTAACCAATGAAAGTAATACATAGACAGATGACCCTCCTCCATCATTTCCCCTTTTTCTGTTTAAACAAAAAGGAAGGCTTCAAGGTGTTTCCAAACAGCACCACTGGCTGGAAAGAAAGTGGTCAAATACCTGAGCCTATAAAGGACATTTCATATTCAAACCACAAAATATATATCTTGTCAGCCATTCAGTGATGGCGCACTCCTTTAATCCTAGCACTCAGGAGGCAGAGGCAGACAGATCGCTGTGAGTTTGAGGCTAGAGTTTCAGGAGAGAAAGAGTGGTTGCACAGGGAAACCCTGCCTCAATACAACAACAACAACAACAAAAATACGTACACACACCAAACACAGTCTTTAGTAAGAAACAGGTTATGTATGTATGTATGTTTGTATGTATGTATATATGTATGTATGTATGAACTGATCCATCATTGATATATTGACAAGACATTGTATCTGGATATTTGTAGGAACCTAAGCCTGCATGTCTTCTAGGCACAGATGTTCAATATTTGCCAACTCAGGATAGCTGGAAACTTCAGAGGTAAGTAATACAAAACATACTATTTAGCATTGCCCAGTCTGAAATAGTAGAGTTAATTTGTACATTAATATAACATGCTATTCTGAGCAGTGACAAGACTCACTAAAATATGATTTATTCCATAGTCACTAAACACATTATGTCCACTTAGAACATTTTATTCTAGAACAGTCAAGGCAGTCTATAAATAAGTGATAACTACAACATAGTTTGATGCGGCTCATATGTATGATGATGTCACTGCCCAACTTCTGGTACAGTGATCCACTGGAGTCTCAGAAACAGCCCCAAAAGCCTGTTTTTTGTTACTTCTTATGGTAGAAACGATGTACAACGCACTGAGAATGATGGTGCATTGCCAGAGACCAGGGGACAGAAGTCAGAATGCTGAGGGTTTGAGGCCAGCATGAGCTGGCATAACCCTGTCTCAACACACCCAAACACCAAACTGAGCCGGCATAACCCTGTCTCAACACACCCGAACACCAAACTGAACAAAACCAGAAATGGCATCTCATATGTGACATATGGTATACAGGTATCTTTCCTAGGCCAAAGAAGCATGGGACAGAGGGAGGCCATGAAATTAATAACTAATTTCCTTTTTTTAAAGACAGGGTTTCTTTGTCTGTATGGCCTTGGTTGTCCTAGAACTTGCTCTGTAGAACAGGCTAGCCTCAAACTCGCCTGCCTCTGCCTCCCCAGTGCTGAGATTAAAGGCGTGTGCCATCACCGCCTGGTTTACTAATTTCCTTTTTAAGGAAAAAACATATTTACTATTAAATGGCACAGTGTTCTGAGTTTATTTACAAAGAGTTATTAATTCTCCTAAACAGCTCATTAAATCACTCAAAAATAAATTCCGTTGCAATCTGGAGCAGAAAGTCCGTAAGCTGAGTATTCCTTGGGGAGCAGTGGGGAAAGAGTCAAGAGCCCAGCTCTCTCTCTCTCTCTCTCTCTCTCTCTCTCTCTCTCTCTCTCTCTCCCAAACCCGTGGTGTGTGTATGTGTGTGTGTGTCTTGAGTGGACATGTGTGCATGGTAGCCAGAAGTCATTATTAGGTGTCTTTCTCAATCAATCACTCCACATCTTTGATTTATTTGGGACAGTGTCTCATTATATACCCTATTGTACTCATTAGATAGACCAGGCTAGACTCAAACTCACAGAGATCCACCTGCCTCTGCCTCTTGAGTGCTGGTTTTAAAGGCATGCACCACAACTGCCCAATAGTCTAGTTACTTTTTTTTTTTTTTTTTTTGGTTTTTCGAGACAGGGTTTCTCTGTGGTTTTGGAGCCTCTCCTGGAACTAGCTCTTGTAGACTAAACTGGTCTCGAACTCACAGAGATCCGCCTGCCTCTGCCTCCCGAGTACTGGGATTAAAGGCGTGCGCCACCACAGCCCGACTCTCTAGTTACTTTTTGAGGCAGTCTCTCAGTGAACCTTAAGCTCAGTGAGTCAGCTAGACTGACTGAAAGTAAGCCCCAAGGCTTCTTGTGTCTCTTCTTCCTCAGTGCTAACATAATAGGCCTATGCCCCTGCTCCCTGTTTCTTGGGGGCTGGGGATCTGAACTCAGGTCCTCAGGTTTGCACAGCAAACACTGTGCTGCCTGAGACAACTCTCTAGTGCTTGTATCGAAGAGTATGGACATGCTTTTCATACCTCTTGTTTGGAAAGATGGTTGGCTTTATCATTGGTTGACATTAAAAAAGAAAGAATGTTAAAGTCGCTGGACCTTGTCACATACATGCTCCACTGTCTGATGTGGTGATGATGTTCTTGCTGTTCACGCTGGCTTTGCATATGATCGATCATGAATCCACCACATACAGAGGAGGAAAACTGAGGATGGAGACTTCACTTTGCAAAGTCGTTGAGGATGAACGGGATGCTAACTCCATTGCATGAATGACACATATCTTTCCTCTTTTCAGCTTCGCATGACTTGACTCTCCCAGGGAACAGTGCAAATGACATGAGGGCACACACCCCTAATCCATCTTTCAAAGTTTCTTCTTTGCTGTGTAGTCTTCAAGGACCTGTCTTCCCATCATTAGACGAGCAGAGCAAAGAAACAGAAATGACACCATCAAGAAGACCAAAAAATTCAGACAAAAAACAAAACCAAACAATATTGAGTTCTAGCAAGCATAAAGAAACATCTGGGAGCCCAGGAGCTTGGAACTCTTAAACATACCCTATGTACAAATCAGTTCATGTCATTAAATGTCCCAGGCTATGACGACTGGAATGGGATGGGATGGGGTGAGGAGTGTACCAGCCTGGTGTTGCTGGAGTGATCCTCTTCCTCCTCCTCTTCCTCCTCCTCCTCCTCTTCCTCCCAGGCAGATGAGTGTCTGGGTTTGCTGGGGGGGAGGTCTGGCAGGCTCTCTGCTTTCACAGACTGTTTCCAAACATGGACCCAATGAGTGTCTCATTTCATTTATTTAGGGATTTCTTTTTTCTTCTTTCTCTAATAGCCCTGGCTGACGTGGAACTCACTTTGTAGAACAGGCTGGCCTTGAACTCACAGAGCTCCACCTGCCTCTGTCTCTCAAGTGTTCGGTTTAAAAGTGTACACTAACACCATTCAGCTCCTTCCTTCCTTCCTTCCTTCTTTCCTTCCTTCCTTCCTTCCTTCCTTCCTTCCTTCCTTCCTTCCTTCCTTCCTTCCTTCCTTCCTTCCTTTCTCTGTGTAGCCTTGGTATACTGGAAGTATATATCCTTGGACACCTTTAAAGAAAGCTGACTAGCCGGGCGGTGGTGGTGCACGCCTTTAATCCCAGCACTTGGGAGGCAGAGGCAGGCGGATCTCTGTGAGTTCGAGACCAGCCTGGTCTACAAGAGCTAGTTCCAGGACAGGCTCCAAAACCACAGAGAAACCCTGTCTTGAAAAAGCAAAAAAAAAAAAAAAAAAAAAAAGAAGAAGAAGAAGAAAGAAAGAAAGAAAGAAAGAAAGAAAGAAAGAAAGAAAGAAAGAAAGCTGACTCTCCTTCTCCCAGAAGCCATCGGCTGCTCCCCCCTGCACTGTTGGTTGGTGGGTTCGTGCACCTCTTCCCGCTCCCTGCTGCACTGTTGGCTGGTTTCATCTTTGCAGGTCTTGTACAGGCAGCCACAGCTGCTGTTCTGACGTCTTGAGTTCAATGGTTCTGCCATGTCCAGAAGACACTGTTTTGCCCTGGCTTTTGCTGACCTCTGACTCTCAGAATCTTTCTGTCCCCTCTTCTGATATAAGTGGCAAGCATCTTGTGTCATGACCAACAAGTAAATGAAGAAATTGATTTTAAATTTTTTTGAGGTATTCTGGGTGGAACACCAGGGTCCTGTGTCTGCTATGGGAGTGTTCTACCCCCACATGAGACTCCCAGGCAAGAATGGGTTTGACAAAGCTGTTTCATATTTTTAGAGCTGGGGATGCAACTGGTGAAGTGCTTGCTTCACATGGACGAGACCCAACTACAAAAGAAAATTCCCGTTAGCTTTTGCTTTGGGTAAATGGATCATACCAATCAAAGGTGCAGGTTCCTATGGGGAGCTTTTCTCTTAAAGCTCAAGAGAAATTCAAACTCCATTCTGCTGTTACAGTAAACTGGGTTTTGAGCACTCAGAGTCACTGGCAGAAAGTTCCAGAATCCAAACCTGCAATATTCTGCCCACTATATTTATGTTATGGCTTCTGTGGATGGTCTGTCTAAATGCTTTGTTTTCTTAATGCGCTTAAAGCCTCCCTCCTCTGTTTCTTGTGGAAGGTCCTCGACTCCTGAGTTTGTGGCATTCTCTTGTCTGACTGAAAGAAAACAGAAGCTGGCCCTTGCACCTATTGAGTCTTCTTAGAGATGTCCTATGCCAGGTGTTCAGGGCCTCTGTCTAGAGAAACCTGAGTGATGAACACTGGCGTACTCACTGACTGTGTGCTTGGCTACTCACTCGCTCCAGGGCACAGGAATCGCCTGGAACCTCTTGTAAAGATACGACCGTGGCAGTTTGGACTTCCTCATGGAAACCAGCAGGTTTTTCATAATACCTAGCATGTAACAGATCCCACAGTAGCCAGGCATGTTGCCACAAGCCTATAATTCCAGTGATGGAAACTGAAGTCATGAGTTCAAAGACAACCTGAAGTTTATAATCAGACTCAGTCTCAAAAACCAAACCAATCAAACAGAAAGCCTAGCACACAACTGGAGCTCAGGATAAACGTATTTACTGAGAAGCATCTTTTTTTTTTTTTTTCTGATCAAATATAGTTGTCTCTTGTGGTCTTGGGGATTGCTTCCACTACCCTTGAGGCTGCTAAAATCTTTGAGTGCTTGAGAGCCCTCTGTAAAATGGCATGGCATTTGCCTATAACCTGAGCAACTGTTCCCATACGATTCAGTTAGCTCCAGATTACTTATGATATACAATGTAATGTACTTATGTAAATCTACGTGCAAGCACACACACATGTGCATGTGTATACATGCACACACACAATTAAAAAAAAAAAAAGTCGGGTCTAGAGAGTTGGCTCAGGAATAGGAGTGGAGGACCTGAGGGTGGCTCCTAGCACCCACATCTTGGGGCTCCCTGTGGCCTGTTCCTCCAGCTCCAGGGGCTCTGACACCCTCATGACTTGCTTCCCAGCTACTGAACTCCTGTACACAAGTCTAAACAAGCACACATATGCATAAGTATCTTAATAAAAGTTAATTCTTCTTAACTTTTTAAAAAAAGGAAGTTGTAGAGGAACATAATTTGTGGGTCGCCTCCTAATTTTCCCTTTACTCAGTTTCCATTTCTAGACCTCTATGACCCCATGACACCCAATGGACAGAACGGAGGTTAGAACAGGAGTGACAGAGAAGTCACCCAGATCGCCTTACACAGGACAGCCTTTCATCTCTGTTATTTCTTCCTCAGCGTGGTTCTTTTGAAGGCCGGGATGACTTCAGTCCACGATCTGCATAATCTTCCCCTGCGAAAGTTCATGAACGGATTATGTCCTCATATGGTACAGTTTGCTACTTTTGGAATTTTCTTTCTTCGATTTACAAATCAAAAGACCCAAGGAAGCCATCTAAGCAAAGCATTTGAGACACAACCAGTGGTTTCGCTTAGTCGTGTTAAAACATAGTCGAGTTTACCGGTCCCTCAAAGCCAACAGTGTCCTGTTAGCTCACAGGTACTGCGCCGAGCCTGCCTGCCAGCCAGGGCTTATAGGAGCAGCAACCAATCTCAAAGGAAGAGTTCCCTCTACACCGCTAGAACACCTCACCTTGGGGGTGCTGAGTAGCCCAGAATCACTCTTGAGGTGATTCTCCTGCCGCAGCTTTCCAAGTGGACCGCCACACCCTGTGGCAGCTGACCTTATCACACTCTCTGTGTCGTTACTTCAAGCTAAAAAAAAAAATTGGCAGAAACTCCTGTGACTTTTGATTAGGCAGAAAACATGAAAGAGGAAGGAGGGAAAGATGAAAGGGAGGGGTGGAAGGGTCGGAGGGAGGAAAGCACCAGTGTCCGAACTATTCGGAGCAATAATAAATTGCCTTAAAAAATGTTCGTCCACACATGCGTGCGGGAGGGCGGGGGGGGGGGCCGGGTCAGAGGTTGATGTGTTTCCTTTAGTTCATGTCTGTCTTATATTTTTGAGACAGGGTCTATCAGTGATCCTGCAGCCCCACGGATCCTCCTGTCTCCACCTCCTTAGCTCTGGGATTACAGATTTGTGACACCTTGCCTATCGTTTTGTGTTAGTGCCAGGGGATCCGAACTCATGTCTTCATGTTTGCACAGTTTTGTTGTTGTTATTTTTAATGGACTAAACCATCTGCCTTTAATACTGACAGAAAGAGAGACGTGCGAGCAGGTCTTTCAACACTAGCACGTGACAGTTTGCTGCTGCAGGGAGACCAGTTGCAGAGGCCCCTGCCCCGCTGCAGCCCGAACCTTCAGAAAGTTCAAGGCGCGCTTAACTATCCCCCCCCCCCCCCAAGTCCTTAATGGTTGTTGGGAAGGTGGCAGTGTGGCCTCAGAGGAAGAAATCCAAGCCGAGTCCCCTGCTTAGGTCCCCCGGGGAACTGATGGAGCCGTCCTGGGCTCTCTGCCGGAGGGAGGCCCCGGGGGTCTAGGTTGGGACTGTCCAAGCTCGCTGCACTTCCGGAGGGCCTGGGGGCGCCTGGCTTGGAAGGTGAGAGGCGGAGCTGCTGGCGGCTGGGAAGGGACCAAAGGAATAAGTAATTGGAAATTCTGTAACCGAGAACCCTGTGCCTAACCCTTTGGCTCTTTCCCCCCAACCCCCTGCGGAGAGTCGAAGGGCCGAGAGACGGTGCAGGGAAGAGTCACGTTTCTGAGAGGGAAGTGAAATAAAGAGGGCGGCACCCGGGGGGACCTGTGCGTCATTGAGGGACCGCGGAGCGGCCAGTGCGGAGGCGTGGGGCAAGGAGCCGGAGGGGCAGCTGAGCGCCCGAGCCGCTGCCCGGTCCGCTGCCCCGCAACCTACAACCTTGTAGGGCGCAAGATGTGGCAGGCAATCCCGCCCCGACCCCGCGCGCCCTGCCGCTGGGCGCGGGTCCTGCTGGCCCTGCTGGCCCTGGGCGGCGCGGGGCTGTGCCACGCGAGCTCGCAGCCTGGGTACCACGCGCGGCCCAGCGCCAGGAGCAAGTAAGTGCGCGCCCCTTCTGCTCGCCTCCAACCCAAGTCCAGCGTCCCGGCCGGTCCCTTCCGAATCCGCTTGCAGGCTCTGGAGTTGTCCTGCCAATGGCGACGGCCAGCAGCAGAGAGATCTTTATGGGTTTTGGGGCATCACCATCCCGGGATGACCATGTGCTCCCCACCAGATACCTCGAGCATCCTGAAGCGGACCAGGGGAGTGGGATAGTGCCCTGCTGAACCCCAATACTTCCTGGAGTGCGCGGGGTGTGGGGGCTCTTCTTTGATACTCCAAAGACTTAAGAGGCACCCTGGGGTGGCGGCTTTGGCACGCTCCAGCCTTCGGAGCGGGTGACCCTTAACTTGCTAGGTCAGCTCTTCTGTCCATCTGTCCATCCGTTAGTCTCTCGGTCCGTCGTCCCCCCCCCCCCACCACCACCACCAATGCCTCATTGTTCTCCAAAGTTTACCCAGCCCTTCTCTCTCAACCCCAGGAACTGGTGCGCCTACATCGTGACTAAGAATGTGAGCTGCACAGTGCAGGAAGGAAGCGAGAGTTTTATTCAGGCTCAGTACAACTGTCCCTGGAACCAGATGCCCTGTCCGTCTGCTCTGGTGTAAGTCCTGGAGTTCGCGGGCCGAAAGGGTGGGTGAGCTGGGGCGCTGGGCTCCGGCCCTTGTGGAAATTTCTTCCAGACCCTCTACAAATCCTTATAAAGTCTGAGGGCTGCTCCAGTTACCAACCACGCCGGGCTATTTAAGAGTGTGCTGTTCTGTGGGAGCCTTGAGGATGCGCAAAATTTGGGAGTTTGTGATTCTTCAGGCCACAGAGGAGGATGAACAAAGCCCCTACCCCCATCTCTCTCTCTCTCTCTCTCTCTCTCTCTCTCTCTCTCTCTCTCTCTCTCTCTCTCTCTCTTACTAACATACGGCAGCTGAATGTAATTAGATCCATATTGTATGTTCTGGGGCGCACGAAGGATTCTAAAATGTTTTAGGTGAAGGATTAGCTGAGAGGTTTGACTGGGTGGTGTTCTGACATAAGTGAGTTTTATCCCAGCTATCCTCTTCAGCATCATAGTTTTTAAAACTAAACCCCAGCTTGCTTTAGAACACCCCTTTCTTCTCCAGTTAGATTTGTGGATTCACTAGGTAGAGATCTCAGAATAGAATGGTCTTGAAGATGAGCAGAAAAGTTAACCATCTCTTTGCCTCTAAAACAAAACAGAAACAGAGGGAAAATGATTCCTTAGCCTACAGATTCTGCAAACACATCTGTAAGCATCAATTGTGATCAGAAAGGTCTTTGATTTGTGGAAGTTGGATCTCAGGAGATGGCTGATGTGAATAAAGGGCTGTTGGGGACACGTGATGGCAGGGATTGTTTCCAGGAAGAATAAGCTGTTTGTCTTAGGGCATATTGTCAGCGCTGCACAGAATGGTCAGTGACAATGGTCAGTGACAATCCGGCTGAGCTTGTATTCCAGCGAGCTGCTTCAGGGGGCAGGAACAGATGAGAATGAAGACATGTAGGGAGGAGGTGGTCACTGGGTTCCACCCAGGCTACTTTGGGGAGCTGCAGGGACTGAGAGTTCCTGAGAGGCAAAAAGAAAGTTGTACAAACTTTAGAAAACACAGGGCGGTCTCTACTTCCTAACACGTGGAGGAAAGGCTGATTTAGTCCCTGGTCATCACAAAGACTCAGAGCGACCTTAAATTAGCCTGTATTTAGATTTAGACCTCACAACTCATGGTCCGCTGTTGGTGACAAGAGAACCAAGTCAGGTTTTTACACTGTGACCAAAACACAAACTGAATATTCAACACAATTTGGAAGAATTTTTGCTCGAAATTAGAATTGAATTGTCAGCCAAGGCAATTTCATTCATTTTATACAAGAACTATATTTCGTGTTTTTCTATAATGTTAAGGACAATTCAGAGATAAACAAATTTTTCATTAAAAGTAAAACTTAAATGGGGGGGGTTGGATGGGGTGGGACTATGGCTCAGTGGGTTGCTACGCAAGCCTGAGGACCTGAGCTTGAATCCCCAGCACCCACATAAAAAGCTGGGGACAGTGACTGCCAGATAATCCCAGTGCTGTGGAGGGGTAGGGACAGTAGGATGGCTGCTTCCTGCTTGTCCCAGCCTAGCTCAGCGAGAAATCTTGTCTCAAGAGTAAGATGACAGTGGTAGTTGATTCTGACATCTCTGCCTCCATAAACACCTGCGTCTGCACACATGTGTACACACACTGAACACACCTGCACACACCTACACACACACTGCACACACCTGCACACACTCAACACACCTGCACACACTCAACACACCTACACACACTGCACACACCTACACACACTCAACACATGTATGCACACACTGAACACACTGCACACACCTACACACACTGCACACACCTGCACACACTCAACACACCTGCACACACTCAACACACCTATACACACTGCATACACCTACACATACTGCACACACCTACACATACTGCACACACCTACACACACTGCACACACCTACACACACTGCACACACCTGCACACACACTCAACATACCTGCACACACACTGCACACATGTGTGCACACACTGAACACACTGCATCACACTGAACATACCTACACATACAGTGAACAGACCTGTACACATTGGAACATACTCACACACACGATAACATGCCTGCACACACACATAAATACATACATAGAAATTTGCATTTCTGGAGGTAATTTTTTTTTGAGACTGAGTCTAACTATGTAAGCTTGGCTGGCCTCAAACTCAGATATCAGACTGTTTCTGCTTCCAGAGGTCTGAGACTAAAGCCATGTACCACCATACTTGGTGGTAAATGTGGTTTTGTTTTTTAATTTGGCTTTTTGAAGCAAGGTTTGCTATGTTGCTATGTAGAAACTCCCTGTATTCACCATGCTGGCCTTGAACTCAAGGTTATTGTGCCTTGGCTTTTAGAGTGCTGGAATTACAGACATGAGACACCACTCCCAGCTTTGCTTTTCGTTTAAAGGATGATTTGGGACTGGGAGTGTAGTTCCGTTGGTAGAGTACTTGCTTGGCATGTGCAAGTCCTTGGGCTCATTGCCAGCACTACACATACCAGCCATGATGGCACACTCCTCTGCGCCTTAGATCTGGGACTCTTACAGTGTGGAAAGGCTCCTTCTTGGTCCTAGGCCGACTTTGGGAACACATTTTGGGAGAAACGAGAATCTGAGTGACATGGGATTCTTCCTGTGAAGTCCCTGGAACTAAGGTTGACTTGCACTCTCTGTATTTTCTATTTTTATAGCAACCCCCAAGAGCCATTAGAAAGTAGCAGAACCTACATCCAAGTCCAGGTCCTTTCTTTCTCAGTCTCAGGGTAATGGAAGTTTCTATCCTGCCTGGTCCCACAGCCGTTCAGTCCCAAAGAAACACATAGAGGCTTATACTAATTATAAACTGTTTGGCATGTTAGCTCAGGCTTATTATTAACTAGCTCTTATAACTTAAATTAACCCATAATTCTTATCTACGTTTAGCCACGTGGCTTGGTACCTTTTGTCAGTGAGGCTTTTTCATCTTACTTCCTCTGCATTTGGTGGCCCTGCCTGTATGTCCTGCCTGGCTACTGGCCAATCAGCATTTTTTATACATTTTCTTGATATTTATTGAGCTCTAAATTTTTCTCTGCTCCCCTCCCTGCCTCTTCCCTTCCCCCCTTCAACTCTCCCCAAGGTCCCCATGCTCCCAATTTACTCAGGAGATCTTGTCTTTTTATACTTTCTACTTCCCATGTAGATTAGATCTATATAAATTTCTCTTAGTGTCCGCATTGTTGTCTAAATTCTCTGGGATTGTGGTTTGTAGGCTGGCTTTCTTTGCTTTATGTTTAAAAGCCACCTATGAGTGAGTACATGTGATAATTGTCTTTCTGTGTCTGGGTTACCTCACTCAAAATAATGTTTTCTAAATCCATCCATTTTCCTACAAAATTCAAGATGTTGTTATTTTTTCTGCTGTGTAGTACTCCACTGTGTAAATGTACCACATTTTTTAATCCATTCTTCGGTCCAGGGGCATTTAGGTTGTTTCCAGGCTCTGGCTATGACAAACAAAGCTGCTATGAACATAGTTGAGCACATGTCTTTGTGGCACAATTAAGCATCCTTTGGATATATACCCCAAACTGGTATTACTGGGTTTTAAGGAAGGTTATTTCCTAATTTTCTGAGAAATCGCCACACTGACATCCAAAGGAGTTGTACCAGCTTGCATTCCCACCAGCAATGCAGGAGTGTTCCCTTTTTCCCACATCCTCTCCAGCATAAGTTGTCATTAGTGTTTTTGATCTTGGCCATTCTTACAGGTGTAAGATGGAATCTCAGAGTTGTTTTGATTTGCATTTCTCTGATGACTAAAGATGTTGAACATTTCCTTAAGTGTCTTTCAGCTATTTTAGATTCCTCTGTTGAGAGTTCTCTGTTTAGGTCTGTACTCCATTTTTTATATTGGATTATGTAATCTTTTGGTGTCCAATTTCTTGAGTTCTTTAATTAAACCAATATGAGTGACAAATCTTTACAGTGTACAGAGCATTCTCCCACAGCACCTCAGCCTCCTCCTACTGCCTCAACTTCATAATCCCTGCTGTCTAGCCCCAACCTCACCACATGTGTATGCATGTGTGCATTGCTGGTCCTTCTGGCCCCAACCCCACCACTGTGTATGTACGTGTGTATCGCTGGTCCCTCTCGCCCCCAACCCCACCACGTGTGTATGTATGTGTGCACTGCTGGTCCCTCTGGTAGACAGGGCTGGAGAAGAAAGGGCCTGCTGTGTAGACAACCCCTCCTGCTTGTGCTCATGTTTGGTTGCTGCTGGGAGAAAATGGCTGTATTTCTCCTCTGGACAGGACTAGACACCCCATCTTTCACGCTTCATGGCAATGATTCTGGATAGTTCCAGAACCTCCTCCTGGACCAACAGCTGTTAGCTGTTGGAGACATCTGAGATTGCTACCTGTAGTTTGTAGTTGTTGCCTTATTCCATTTGCAGAGGTTTACATATTGTTTTCGGTAAGGACAGGAGGGTAGACATTTAAGGGGATTTGGGTCAGGCAACCTCTGTTCAAGTTCACTGTTCAGGGAAGCAATGCACTTGTCATTGAAACTGTATGGCTGCCGATAGATTCCAGGGGTCCTAGACCATCTGGGAACTTTCTGCATTACTTATGTTGGTGTTGTGAGTGAAGTCTCTGCAAACACTCAGAGACCGGTATCTGGGGCAACTCTCATTGCTGACTCCTGGGCTTATGGTCAAGTTCTTGCTCTCAGCTGTAGTTTGAACCTTCAAACTTTGACTTTTGAGATAGTGCATAGCCCTGCTGACCTTTCTGTTGGTGTTGCAAGCCTGACTTGAACCTACTGTTGCGTCCCATCTGTTCTGGGGGAAGATTATGACAGATGACATGATTCTGCACTCAGAGACTAGAGTCTGGGTCTCACAGCGGGGAAGGCACATACAAATGCTAGAGCCAAGCCAGGCATGGTGATGCATTTGGAGGGTTGAGGCAGAAGGTTCAGAAGTTCAAGGCCATCCCTGGGAGTTTGAGGCTAGCTTGGGCTATATGAGACCCCACTTCAAAAATATAAAACCATCTGAAGAGATGGCCTCAAGTAGTGAAGAGTACATAGTGTTGTTGTAGAGGACCCCAGTTCAGTGAAGGGTACATAGCGCTCTTGTAGGGCACCCCAGTTCAGTGAAGGGTACATAGCGCTCTTGTAGGGCACCCCAGTTCAGTGAAGGGTGCATAGGGCTGTTGTAGAGGACCCCAGTTCAGTGAAGGGTACATAGCACTGTTGTAGAGGACCCCAGTTCAGTGAAGGGTGCATAGCGCTCTTGTAGGGCACCCCAGTTCAGTGAAGGGTACATAGATCTCTTGTAGGGCACCCCAGTTCAGTGAAGGATACATAGCGCTCTTGTAGGGCACCCCAGTTCAGTGAAGGGTGCATAGCGCTCTTGTAGGGCACCCCAATTCAGTGAAGGATACATAGCGCTGTTGTAGAGGACCCCAGTTCAGTGAAGGGTACATAGCGCTCTTGTAGGGCACCCCAGTTCAGTGAAGGGTACATAGCGCTGTTGTAGAGGACCCCAGTTCAGTGAAGGGTACATAGCGCTCTTGTAGGGCACCCCAGTTCAGTGAAGGGTACATAGCACTGTTTAGGGCACCCCAGTTCAGTGAAGGGTACATAGCGCTGTTGTTGAGCACCCCAGTTCAGTGAAGGGTACATAGCACTGTTGTAGGGGACCCCAGTTCAGTGAAGGGTACATAGAGCTGTTGTAGAGGACTCCAGTGAAGGGTACATAACGCTATTGTAGGGGACCCCAGTTCAGTGAAAGGGTACATAGCGCTGTTTAGGGCACCCCAGTTCAGTGAAGGGTACATAGCTGTTGTAGGGCACCCTAGTTCAGTTCAGTGAAGGGTACATAGCACTGTTGTAGGGGACCCCAGTTCAGTGAACGGTACATAGTGCTGCTGCAGAGCACCCCAGTTCAGGTCTCAGTCCCTGTGCTGGCCTCATAAGCATTTGAAATGTCTGCCCTAGGGCTCGGCACTCTCTTCTGACCTCCAAGCACAAGTGCACTCCCGTGCATTACCTCCGCACAACACACATGCATACACAGACTTCAAACAACAAACGCCAACCAAAGAAACAAAACAAAAGCAATACTAACCTCCAAATACTACAGCTTCATCGCTGAGATTTCTGGTCTCCATGCTGCCCGCTCCAGATGCCAGCATATCACTCCGTGAGACCTCAGTCTGCGGGACAGATTAGGGAGGATCAAGGCTGACAAGCCGGCAGGAGCATGGGTCTCAGGCAGCGGTTCTCAACCTTCCAAATGCCTCAACCCTTTAATATAGCTCCTTATGTTGTGCTGACCCCCAGCCACAAATTTA
The DNA here is from genome assembly GCF_950005125.1 of Chionomys nivalis. Lineage (NCBI taxonomy): Eukaryota > Metazoa > Chordata > Mammalia > Rodentia > Cricetidae > Chionomys > Chionomys nivalis. Next base: position 15,331,313 of record NC_080111.1, on the reverse strand, counting down.
TTTTTATCTCTCTTTCACAACTGTGATTGTGCTACTGTTATGAACCATAATGTAAATATCTGCATTTTCCAGTGTCTAGACGATGCCTGTGACAGACTGAGAACTACCAGTCTGAGGACTCTGATTCCAGAGCACAGCCTGGGTCAGTGTTTCTCTGCCCAGCTTCTGCCAGTCTGGCGTCACAAGAGAATGTCGTGAGACACCGCTCTTCCAGAAGATCCTTTGTGGATCTTCTGCCCCTCCCATTTTGCCATCCAGTATGGCCATCGATGTCTCACAGTAAGAGACACTAAGGAAGATCCTGGTCTAGCCCTGGCTACAGTGGGGCTTCTCAGGGACTGTAGTTAGCTGCCTAACTCACTATCTGTTATTGAGGGAGCCAGTTACTTGAGGCCTGTTCTGTCAGACTCCCCAAGGGCAGCAGTACTTGCTTCCCCAGGGGCTTATACCTCCAATTTGGGAAGCAGTTTCTGCCTTTATGTTACACAGCAGCCTTGTGGTGCCCAAGGACTGAGGATTTCCAGCTACCTGGCTTGGGGTGCTCGAGTGAGGTTCAAAGAGCCAGGAGAGAATCACTGAGGGTAAGGTCCTGGGTCACAGGCCTTTCTCTTAAGGAAATGATTGTGGCCACCTGTACTCTCTGCTGCTGGCTTCTGCTTCCTGCTGTGGTAGGAAGCAAATCAAAGATCTCAGAGAATTCCTACCTTGGCCAGTTTCTCCTTCCTTCCTTCCTTCCTTCCTTCCTTCCTTCCTTCCTTCCTTCCTTCCTTCCTTCCTTCCTTCCTTCCTTCCTTCCTATGTATTTATGTGGGGTGTGTGTATGTGTGTGTGTGTGTGGGGGGTGGCTGTGTGCCACAGCGCTGTGTCAGCATCAGAGACAACTTGGAGGAAGCGGTTCTCTCCTTTCAACCTGCATGTGGGTACTGAGGGTTAAGCTCAGGTCAACAGGGTTGGTGGCAAGTTCCATTACCTTCCTGAGCCATCTTAGCCAGCTCTAAAGCATTTCTACAACCCATTCATGGATGCTCATGACGGCTGAGGGGTTCTGCCGCTCTGACTTTTTAAAGATTTATTCTTTTATGTGTGGGGGAACATTTTGCCTACAAATGTAGATGCGCACCACCCTCGTTCCTGGTGTCCACAGAGGCAAAAGAGGGAACTTGAGTGATGGATAGTCAGGAGCTGCCAGGTGGGTGCTGGGAACTGAATCTGGGTCCTTTGTAAGAGCAGCTTGTGCTGTTAACCACTGAGCCGTCTGCCTGACCCTTGGTTCATGCTTTGTTTCCTAGCCTGGTCTTCTATTTGAGGTCCTCCTCCCTTGGTCTCCTGAGTGCTGGAGTGACAGACATTGGCCCCGGTGTCTGGGTGCGGTAGCTGCTCTATCTCACCAGCCATTCCGTGAGGCCACAGTCCAGAGTGCTGCCAAGAGAAGGATAGAAACAGTCTTTGTTCTTTTGAGAATGGGATGAGGGTGGTGTGGGGCGTGGGCTGGCGGGGGAATTGGGACCCAGGCAGCTGCAGAAAAGGGTCCTTGCTCAATGCTTTTAGCTCCTGAACTCCTGGCTGCCCCACTCTCTGTCTGCCTGACATTACCAGCCTTCTTTCTGACTTTTCTGTATTTCTCCTTCTGTAGCAATACTTGTCCGTATTAGTGTTTTTTCTCTCTCTCTCTGTAAGGATTGGTCCCAGGGCCTTTCTTGGGCTAGGCCAGTATTCTACCACTGACTTCCTCCCCTGGTCAGCCCTATTAAGAAGAAAAACCCCAGCCTGGTGGTGGTGGTGCACACCTTTAATCCCAGCATTCAGGAGACAGAGACAGGAGGATCTCTGTGAATTCGAGACCAGCCTGGTTTACAGAGCGAGTTCCAGGACAGGCCCCAAAGCTACACCGAGAAACCCTGTCTTAAAAAAATCAGAAAGAGAAAAATAAAATAAAATAAAAAAGAAGATAAGCCCCAAGAGGGGCCTGGGTGGGGTATACTCAGAGTCTGTAGCTGCTGGGAAAATGTACACCAGCAGGTGTTGGTTCTGGGTCAAGTGCCAAGACACCTCTAACTTCAGATTCCAAAGGGAACAGATGGTCATCCAGTTGGAAAGAAAGTTGTCTATTAAGGGCCAGTCCTCGCCAGGAAAAATAGTTGGTTTTTTATTTCCCTTCTTAAGTACAGGATGCTTAAGGCTAAAGCAAAACCCCAAGGGCTGACATCTCCAGTCAGCTTCTCTCCCAACACATCCAGGAACAGAATCCCATCCAAGACTTTCGCCTTTAAACAAACACTTCGTACACAGCTGGCTGGTTGGAGCCTTGCTCCTTAGCACTGAAGGGACGTCAAACCACCTGCTGAAGGCTGAGGTGGTATCAGAGGACCTGCCAGGGCGGCAGAGAGACCAAGCGTTTAAACCCAAAAGTTACGTAGCTACTATGGAGTCTTTGGGCGGGGGGGATTCTCAACCTCTAGCCCTTTGGGGCTGTACCTTCCTATAGAACTCAAAATTGTCTTCCACGCCTCTTGTTTGTTTTCCATTCTAGGTTGCTGTGTTTGGGAAACTCTTTCCAGAATATTCCCATAGTTACTATTTCATTTTTGTTACTAGTTCAGCTAGGAGAGGGGGTAGGACGGACATGGGGGCTCAGAAAAATAACTTCACCATGTACGGCCCTGAATTCAATCCCCATCATCACAGCAAAACAAGACTCCAAACTTTTGTGTTTTCCTTTTTAACTTTTTAATCTTGGAGATCATGAATGCAATTTAAATAGAAGTCGTAGTCTTAAAAAAACAAAAAGAAAAAGAAAAAAAGCCCAGTTGCTTCTTGTCAATATGTGTTTTCTTACCATTAATTTGTCTTTCTCTGTCAATCTTTCCTACCTGCATAGTTTGTGGTACCTGAGTTGAAATACTGAGGTAGTCAGGAAGGAGCTGGGTGCAGGTGGCCTGGCCTGTAGGAGAGGTGAACTGAAGGTTACCCAGATCAAGCTCCCTCTGGTGACTTCAGTCCAAGTGTGTGGGACGGCAGCATGTATGGGCTGAGAAGATAGAAGGCTTGGCAGTTGGCCTGGGCTCTCAAACACCATCCTCCCCGCCATGCCGTGAGACACGTGTCAGTCACCAGCAGCTAAGGCACAATTTTTTCAGGGGTAAAAGGCAGGGGGTTGTGGGGAAGAGGCCGACATGAGGGTAGCCGGGCTGAGAGGACTTTGAAAGCCCCCTGCCCCAAGAATGTGAGGCACACCCGGCCGATCACCTGGCGAACACGCATTGGCTCCGGGTGCCCCAATGCTGCCGCCTCAGGAGTGGTGCTGTCTTTGAAGGCTTAAGAGCTGAAGGTCACGCTGAGGTGTTGGAGGAAAGATTGGAGTACTAAAGATAGAGAAATAACCCAGTGACCTGAGATAATGAGAAAATGGCGCGTTGCTGAGTGCAAACAATTTAGGTGCAGAGTATATCGGCCACGCCCTCCTCCCAGGAGGAGTTTTAACCCTTAGGCTGACAAACTGCGGTGTCCTGGTTTAGGGCTTCTCGCCTGGCTTTGTTTTTTGCAACGTCCCAGAATTAACTGCTTTTGGTCCTTTCAAGAAGCGGTTTCCTGGAATTAACGTTAAAAGTGAACAGCTGCTCAAATGGTGTCATTTCAATGACGTTCAGAGTAGTTACTGTCAGGCTGGGGTGGCGCTGGCCTTTAACCCAGGAGGCAGAGGCAGGCGGATCTCTGAGTTTGAGGTCAGCCTGGTCTACAGAGTGAGTTCCAGGACAGCCAGGGCTACACAGAGAAACCCTGGCTTGACTCCCACCCCCACCCCCTGGAAAAAAAGAGTAATTATTACAAGGACGGGTTGTGCTGGGAGGAACCAGGGAGCCATGGGAGTTTTCGATGTGTCAGCAGTTCACACTGCAGGGAAATGGCCAAACTATTCAATTAAACTTGCCACTACCGTTTGTCCCGTTCTTATTTAAAGAAGCAATAGGTGCTGGGGGTGAGTGGAAGCAGGAGAGTTCAGCTGAACCCCAACTCCTGGTTCAAAAACGCCGTGGAAGGCAAACTCTTTGGGGTGTGTCACTTAGAAGGACCCAGCTGTTATTTTTTCCCTCACCTCAGAATACTAAAAGACGAGGGAGTCTGCCTTAAACCTCGCTTTGGCGAGTCAGCCTTTAAGGACAGTGTTGTTCATTGTGCCTTTGCAGAAGAGGAAACGAGTTTGGGCAAACCCTTCTCGAGCTGGTCACTTCCATGAAAGGGATCTTCGTGACTTCTCTGTTTCCCAATTTCCTATCTCTGGACTTTGTGGGCTTAACTTTTTATCCCTTTGTAGCGATTAGCTCTGCATGGTCCCTTACAAAAGGCATGTCTTTAATTCCCGGCACTCAGGAGGCTGGGGCAGGTGGATCTCTATGAGTTTGAGGCCAATTTGCTGTACAGAGCCAGGCAAGACTGTATAGAGAGACTGTGGCTCAAAAAACAAAAGATGCTACGAGTTTCCTTCAAACCGGAAGTTGTTTCACTGTGCGCCGCCAGACAGGGATAATGAGTTAAAGGCATATAAATGCCTCCTGAACCTCAGCTGAGGGAAACACTGCTTGTTTTTCCGCAGAGTCTTTTCCATGTAACTGGGCAAAGAAGGTTGGGAGCCTTGTTGCTGATTGCGACAGAGCTCAGGGCGGGGGTGGTTACGAAATCCTTCGTTGGAGGCTTGTCTCCGCTAAAGCCTTTCCCTGGCTCCAGACGGAGGCTCGCTCTCTCTCATGCTCTTCCTCCTTTTCTTTCCTGGTGATGGAACTGGAGGCCTCACATCTGCTAAGTGCAGGTCTCCATCCGGTCCTCTCACAAGCTGTTTGGCTGAAGGACTTTGGCAGGACGGCAGGAGCATCCTTCCTTAATATTCCGAACAGTCCAGCCCACCAGGGTGGCGGTGCCCAGGCCTGGCTTGCCTTCAGGTGTCTCCAGCCTTGGAGGGACGTCCTGAAGCAGCACGAAGGGGTCAGCACAAGCAGTCAGGACAGGCCACGTTCTCTGTCCCATCATAAGGCATTGCGACACCGCCTGGCCTTGCAACAGAGGCGATATCATCGCATTGCATCACCACGGAAAGCAAGTTCAAGACACACCCCAGAGCTCCCCTTCAGTTTGGTACAGGAGGGAGCACAGAACGGCATTTTTGCTTGTTCTCTGAACCAACTCTTCATCACTGGAAAGTCACTAATCCTGACAGGCACCCAATTTTTCCTTTCTATTATGTTTTGGGGTGTGTGTGCCACAGCATTCTTGTGGAGGAAGACAGCTTGTAGGAATCCGTTCTTTCCTTCCACCATGTGGTCCTGGGGATGGAACTCATCAGTCTTGGTAGCAGGAGTATTACCAACTGGGCATCTCATCAGCCAATTTTCTGCCTTTTTTTTTTTTTTTTTTTTTTTTTGGCTTGTTCAAGACAGGGTTGCTCTGTGTAGTCCTGGCTCTCTCTGCAGACCAGGCTGGCTTTTCAAATCTGCCTCCCATGCGCTGGGATTAAAGGTGTGTGTGTGTGTGTGTGTGTGTACCATCACCTCCCTGCCCTTAGTTACTTTTCTATTGCTATGATAAAACACCCTTACCAAGGAAGTTTATAAAAGAAAGCTTTTAATTGGCTCAGAGTTTCAGAGGGTTAGAGTACCTGGCGACAAGGAGACAAAGTCACACGGCAAGCTTCGAGCTCACATCATCCCTATCAGCAAATAGGAGACAGAGCTGTGAGTGGTGCCAGTCCTTTAAAACCTTACATCAGCCTGCCTCTGCCTCTGCAGTGCTGGGATTAAAGGGGTGCCACCAACCGGCTCATTTCTCTTTTGTGTGTGGGGAGGGGAGGCAGGATTATGTAGACCCGGTTGGCCTTGAGCTAACAGTTCTCCTAAGTCAGCGCCAGGGTGCTGGGATTTCAGCTGTGCATCTCCAGGCTCGGGTTGGTGATCACTCTTTTGCAAAGCACAGTTTAATGAACCTATGAGAAACCTCATGTAGAAACTAAAGCCAGCATCACTGGGTCACTTTCAGAGTTTGTTATACTTTCTTTTTTGGTTCAAGGACTTGAACGCAGGGTCTTATACATACTAGACATGAGCTTGGCACGGGGCTATACCCTCCTTTGTATTTTCAAAAGCTAATCTCTCTCTCTATATATAGATATGGATATAATATATCTATCTATATAGACAAATATAATATATCTCTATATACAGAGAGACATACTATATAGATATAATTTTTTACATCCTGGCACTTTGAAGGCAGTTCTTTAAAGTCTTATCTTGACTGGCAGAAATAAGATGTAACCTTGACTAAAACAGAAATTGGTATCAAGATTATGGGATATTGCTGTGACAGGCCTGATCATGTTTTGGGGAGCATTGTGGAAGGACATTGGAACTTGGGGCTAGAAAATCATCGAGTGTTGGGCCATTCTGGGGGAGTTTGGAAGGTCAGATGAGGGCAATGCTGATGATGGAGGCCAGACTCGTGAACACTTAGAGGGAAATTTAAGTTCATACCCCGGGGGCATTTGCTATTTCAAATTAAGATCACACAGTGCCTGGTCAGCTGCAGCTGAAGAGTCCGCTGTGATTAACAAGAGACCGGAGTAACAAAGTGAAACCTTTGCTTTGCTGGGATAATCCATGCCGGGCAGCTGGAGCTGAGGAGTCAGAGATAATTAAGGAGAGACCAGCATCACTGAGGTAAAATCTCTAGGAAGTGTTTCCTCAGAGTCAGCATGCAGAAGCTATGTGCCAGAGGCGGCCAAGGCCCACCGAGTGCTGGCGGGTGAACTTGGTAGTGTAAGCGTCACCCAGGTGGTACTGATGTTGAAGTCTTGAAGGGGTCACAGAGAGCAGTGGAGGCTTGGCACTGTGTGACAAGGTTGTCCCTGAGGAGAACCCAGGAAAGGCTATTGGTGAAAATGCAGCCTAGTTGCAGGAAGAGACCCCAGCATTATGGATGGATACCAAGAACAGCAGTGGTAACAAAGCAGAGACTGCCAGAACCCAGAAGACAGGCAGTGTGTGCAGAAGAGGGTAGATTGTGAGTGGATCCCAGACACTGGACGCTGAGTTATTTACACTGTTGGAGTTTGGGTTTGCTTTGCTCAGATTGTGACTATGCCCTGGTTTTTCCCTCTTGAAGTAAGAAAATGCTTAACTTATTTTTTACTTTTTATTTATTTATTTGTTTTTGGTTTTTCCAGACAGGGTTTCTCTGTACCTTTATAGAGGCTGTCCTGAAACTAGCTCTTGTAGACCAGGCTGGCCTCGAACTCACAGAGATCCGCCTGCCTCTGCCTCCTGAGTGCTGGGATTAAAGGCATGCATCACTACTGCCTGGCTGAGAATTTAGAGTTTTTTAAGATGTTTTTTTCTCAAGACAGGGTCTTTGACTGTCCCTGGAGCTTGCTGTGTAGACCAGACTGATCTCAGAAAGAGTTTGGATTTTAAAAGAGACTAGATATTTTAAAGAGACTGAAATTTTTTGATTCTTCTCTCATATATTACATCCCAACCTCAGTTTCCCCTCTCTCCACTCTTCCCAGCCCCTCCCCTACACGTCCCCTCTCCCCCAGATCCACTTCTCCCGTTCCCTTCAGAAAAAAAGCAGTAGGAGGAAAAGTGTTCCAAGCACAGGCAAAAGAGTCAGAGACCCGCCCCCCCTACTCCCACTGCTGGGAGACCCACAAGAACACCAAGGTACACGCCTGCAGAGGACCTAGAAAAACCCATGCAGGTCCCCGATTGGCACTTCAAGAGACTGAGTTTTTAAAGTATTTGAATTTATGAAGCCTGCGGTTCCTTTTAACTTTGTAAAATGGTTTTTTATTGTGATGTTGATATTAATATATGATTTTGGGATGAGCAAGAAAGGGAAAGTTCTGGCTTATTAGTCATCTGTGTGTGTCAAATTGACAAGAGGTGAGTTGTCCTGGCTAGCTTTGTGTGAATTTGGTACAAGTGAAAGTCATTGGAGAGGAGGGCAGCTCAATTGAGAAGATGCCTCCATAAGACCAGGCTGCACACAAGCCTGTAGGGCATTGTTTTAGTGACTGATGTGGGAGGGGCTGGCCCACCGTGGGAGAGTCCACCTTTGGGCTGGTGTCCATTGCTTCCCAAACACCAAACCTTTCGTTGATCCTTCCTCCCACTCTCTCCGACAAATCTTCAACAGAAGCTGCCAATACCTGCTTTCTTTTAGTTATTATAGCTCGGTTTGGGACCTTCTAGAGTTTGCTATACATAGTGTCATACGGAATATGATATTTATTTGATCTGACTTTTTAAATTGAGCATAGTTCACTTGAGCTTTGTCTGTGTTGTACTCTGTACCAGTTTTTGAAGCCTTTCATGGCTAGCAGTCTTTCCAGTGTAAAGACCCTGCCCTTTGTATACGCTCTGGCTGGAGGTTTCCCAGGAGCAGTAGATCCATTACATTGATCATGAGGTTACTTCTCATTTTCCGAAGAACAGGTGAGGTGCTAAGCACATAACATATGCAGACCATGAGATAGAACCATAGTGGAGTTTAAAAAACACACATCACATTCGTGGTCTTAGAAATATGAAATTAGCCAGACAGGGCACGCCTTAATCCCAGCACTCTGGAGGCAGAGGCAGGTGGATCTCTGTGAGTTCGAGGCCATCCTGGTCTATAGAGCGAATTCCAGGGCAGTCAAAGCTACATAGAGGAACCCTGTCTCAAAAATAAAGATGCAAGAGGATGTTTGAGATATTCAGGAAAGGAGAAGCCATGTCCGGGCAGGTACATCTGAGAAGTTGTTTGGAAACCCTGGCATCTTGGCAGGTATTTGAAGGAAGGTTCTAGCAGGATATGTGCAGATGTGAGAGAAGGGCAATGCCGTCACAGAGAAGGCATGAGCCAAGAACTGGCAGTGGGAAGTGGGAAGCAGTGACGGGCGGAGCTGTTCTAGGTCCTCCCTCCTCGGCCTGCTGAAGGCTGCACCATCTCCCTGTGGCTCCTAACACTATCACCTCCCTAAGGACATGTTAACCCTGTGTTTTAACATCCTCCCCCTTTGATGAATATGAACCATTGCCCTAGTGACCTCACGTTAATTTGATGACCTTGAGTTGCTGTGGGTCCTCTACCAAGTAAGGTCACCTTCTGAGATACTGGACTCAAATATCTACAGGGGTGGGGCACAATTTAAGTCCATACCAGCAATGGGGGTGAGTTTGGGCTTTGTTGCCCAAGTGATGGGAGGTTGCCAGAGCCATGCTTCCAAATGTTCATTTGGCAACATATATACGATGAATTTGCTTTGGGGAGTGTGGGCAGGGGTGAGAGACAGAGGAAGATGGACAGGAGACTGGCCTTAGTCTGTGCCAGGACTCCCAGGTAATGGGAGAACTGACCAAGTTAGAATGTGCTGGGCATGACAGGACACACCTGCAATCCTAGTGCTTGGGAAGCAGAGACAGGGACAAACACATATTTCAGGCCATCTTTGTCTGCGTAGTAGAACTGCGTAGTTCTATGCCAGCCAGTGCCATGTAGTGAGTTCCACTTCCTACTCTCCTCAGGAAATGAATGAATCAGAATGCAGATGGGGAGCCCAGGGCTGGGATCAAGCTGTTCTGAATGTTTATTGGCTCACTGATCAGCTCTTAGCTGGGGTCTTGAGAGAAAGGACTATATGGTGCAAGGAAAGGGAAGCGGTTTCTGGATTGTGTGGTGTTTATGGAATGACTGCTTTTAAAATGGTGTGTGTGTGCTGGCAGAAGCTAACTTTGAAGTCCAGGCTGACCCCCTATCTGTCTCCCACGTACCAGGACCATAACTGTGTACTGCAGCCACAATGGGCTTCCGACATTGTTTTCACTGCATGGCATTGTGACTTCCCTACTTGTCACTTGCTAGCTGGGGTTAACCCCATCATGTGGCCGACTGAAACCATTATTATGGAAGGAACCTGTATTTTTAATTTTAGAGCAAATCTCTTTATTTACACACCAAATCGGTTGTATAGAAATTTCATGTGCATGAAGCTCTTGGAGCTGTTACCTAACTCTTTTGTATTTGGAAGACAGAAGAGGGGTAATGTGAGTCTCAGTTTGTGTTCGTGGCACCAGAATAGAAAATGTCCTGATTGCTCTGATGCAGCGACCTTTGGTGACATTGGAACAGGAGGAACATCTGATGTTTTAGGTGGCAGATTTTGTGTGTTTCTTGTGCATAGGGTTTCCAGATGGATAAAATTTTGCATATTGGATTCTGGTGGCTCAAAGAAAGACATGGAGCAGGCCTGGGTACCCTGGTGCCTACCTTCTGGTATGGAGGCAGAATGTATATTTTCCTCTCTTGTTAAGACTTAAATGAACCGAGTTTGGCTTTCAATTCTCAGATAAAGAGACTGGTAGGCAGACAAGTTTTTCTTTCCCGCCCACCAGTTCCCAAATAACCAACACAGAGTTCCAATATTAATTATAAATGCTTGGGCGATAGCTCAGGCTTGTTACTAGCTAACTCTTATATTTTCAATGAACCCATATTTTTATCTACACTCTACCATGTGGCTCATGGCTTATTACCTCATTTCGTACACATCCTGCTTCTGTGTCTGTCTGGTGATTCCCAAGACTCCGCCCTTCTTCCCAGCATCCTCCTAGTCTGGCTTCTCCTGCCTAAACTTCTCCTGCCCAGCTACTGTCCAGTCAGCTTCTTTATTAAACCAACCACAGAGACACATCTTCGCACAGTGTAAAGGACTGTTCCACAGAGACCGTTAATTTGGACAACTTTCCATGGCTTGTTGAATCTCTGGGCTCTGCGGTAGGTCACAGAGCCACACTAAGTAGCTCTAGAAATAGTCCCTGTGCCTTCAAAGTCTCTAGTAAGAGTCTAGTTCCCTGAGTCCCATCAGAGTGAGGATGTTGAAGGATATACAGCATATCTTAGGTGTCCTTGGACTCCAGTACCACCCTGCCATAAATCTCGAGGAAAGCCTTTACTTACTGCTTTTCTATGGGGCCTCCCTCATTTCCCTCTCGCTAAGAGTCTATAAAATTGGGTGGGGGAAATGGGTGGGGTCAGTAGGAGGAGGGGAGGGAGTGGGAGCTGGGATTGGTATGTAAAATGAAAAAAGATAGGTTTTTTTTCTTGTAAAAATAAAATAAAATGATTCTTTTTATGTGTATGCATAGATCTATGTGCCTGTGTGCGTACATGACCATGCCTACACATACATGTGGGAGCCAATGATACATGTTGACAATTATTCTTCAATTGCTTCCCGCCTTTTCTTTTTTTAAACACATGCCTTTCATTGAATCTGATTGGCTACACTGGCCAGCAGGTCCCAGAAATCCCCATGTCTCTGGTACCCTAGCACTAGGTAGGATTAAAGGTGTGTGCTACCACACCAGTTGTTTTTGTAGAGGTGCTGGAGACCCGAGCTCAGCCATCACGCTTGCATATCAGGTACTTTACTGGCTGAGTAGTCTCCCCAGCCCCCGAATTCTTTTTGTCTTGCTAAGCCGTGCCCTCCACCTTTGATACTTGTTATATACTTAGAACCTGGCATGGAAGTCAGGCTGTGGCAGCACTCTTCAAAAGAAAAGCCTGCTTTCTCAGCGGAGTGCCGGTGAGCGAGAACGGCGCCTCCTCGCTGTGTTACCTGTGAGAAATGCCAGGCTCCTCAGTTCTAAGGTCTCCATCCTTCTTCCCAGTGTGCTCAGGACCTAGAGAACAAATACAGGTGCTCTTGTGCCTTCAGTTCTTAGATAATGAAGACGACTCTTGTATCTACAGAGAACAAAGGAACCGCTTGTATCTTCAGAGACACTTCTTCAGTCTCTAGACTTTCCACGCTGCTGAGTGATTGCCGCCAGGTTACAGGTGTGGCCTGAAGCTGTGCCACAGGCCAGGGACTTCACTGAAAGGCCCGGAAGTGTTTAGTGGTGGTATAGCACAGCCAAATCTTGTATAGTATCCACCATTCCAATGAAGTTTGAAAACCGTGGATGGGGTGCCTTAAGGAGAAGAGGACTGAGCTTTTGGACAGAGCTTACAAAGCCAGGAATCTGGGTCAAGTGAAACAGAATTTTGGAATTGTGGTGTTTTTGTAGGAGAGTCTAGGTGTTTGCCACTACCGCCCACCACTCAAATAGAGGTCTTTTTTTTCTTTTTTAAAATTTTTTTTATTGAGTTCTACATTTTTCTCTGCTCCCCTCCCTGTCTCTCCCTTCCCCTTCAACCCTCTCCCATGGTCCTTATGCTCCCAGTTTACTGAGAAGATCTTGTCTTTTTTACTTCCCATGTAGATTAGATCTATGTAAGTCTCTCTTAGTGTCCTCATTGTTGTCTAGGTTCTCTGGGATTATGGTTTGTAGTCTGGTTTTCTTTGCTTTATGTTTAAAAACCACTTATGAGTGAGTACATGTGATAATTGTCTTTCTGTGTCTGGGTTACCTCACTCAAAATAATGTTTTCTAAATCCATCCATTTTCCTGCAAAATTCAAAATGTTATTTTTTTCTGCTGTGTAGTACTCCATTGTGTAAATGTATCACATTTTCCTTATCCATTCTTCGGTCAAGGGGCATTTAGGTTGTTTTCAGGTTTTGGCTATGACAAACAATGCTGTTGTGAACATAGTTGAGCACATGTCCTTGTGGCAAGATTGACCAATCTTTGGATATATACCCAAAAGTGGTATTACTGGGTCTTGAGGAAGGTTGTTTCCTAATTTTCTGAGAAGTCGCTACACTGACATCCAAAGGGGCTGTACCAGCTTCAAAACAGAGGTTAAGTCAGCAAGATGACTCAGTGAGTAAAGGCACTTGCCACCAAGGCTGGTGTTAAGAGTTGGTGCCCAGACCCTACATGGTGGTAAGAAAGACCCGCCTTGTGCAATTTGTCCTCTGACCACCATACATTGTAGGCTTTAAGACTTAACAGGCAGGCACACCACCACCAACGACAACACACAACTAAAAATTAAATACTTCTTCAGTGGTTCTGAGTAGAAAGGCTGGGCTCCTAGACCATGGGAAGCTGGGTCTGTGATGAATGCCTGCCTCCTGGCCCAGGCCAACAGATGTTTTCAAGGTCCACACTGTGGGAACACAAGGATGAGTTCATCAGGGAGGGACTGGGAGCTGCATTGCCTGTGATTCTTCTGCCAGGAATGGGGAAACAGAATGGAAGAGAATGAGTAACAGGGCGGTATAGATTGGGGGGAGAGCTCCCAACAGAAACGGGCCTCCCATAGAGAACTGGCTCAGGCTCAGCCTCCCCTCTCTTTCCCAACACCCAGTGACTTGATTGGGAGATGAATTTCCCAGAGTTAAGAAATGTGGCCTCCTTGGAACACAGCCTTAAGCTATAGTTAACTGCTGGATGTGGCCAGCACCAGATGACCTCATCTGCAGCACTTCTGAGTCTGCTCAGAAGGCAGTCCCCATCTTTCAGCTCCTTTATCTGCTGCAGCTCTGTTGGGGCAGCCTCCCCACCGAGCCTCCGTGGTTTTCTTTAATCCTTTCTTTAGGAATGAAGATTGTACTTTTTTCCCAGGATAATTAGAAATTGTGAGAGAAACCTACTCATTACTCTGCATAGTCAGGGCAAAATGCTGGTGGTGAGAAGGATTTTGGGTTTGAAATCAACCTTGCCCCTAAATACATAAGGAAATTAATTCAGGAGGAAATAAAAACACCATCGGCTTATAATCATGGTTTCTCCGGTGATTGTATCCTTGTACTGGAACCAGACGGCCCTTCTATAGAGGGACGTTTTCATTCTGAACACGCTACTTTGATCTAGGCGCTATTCCTTTCAAACACACACAAAACTTTCTTGTAATCTGACTTTAACTGAGGTTCATTAACCTGACATTTAGATTCATTATATACAGTTTATATTTCAAAAAATATGGTGGCCTAGGCATTCTGGCTTTTTTAAAGTTTAGATGAATTTTCCTAAAAAGCCAAGTGATGTATTTCACATCTTTGCTCCCAAGTTAAGCTCTCCACGCAGTGATCTGATTAAAAATGTGTAATGTAGCAGAAAAGATGAATATTTTGACTGCGAGTTTGTTCTTAAGCTGTAAGAAGGGCCTTGACTTTGGAGTGGAGCCATGGAAGGAACCCAGGGATTAGATCCACCCCCTCATGTTCATAGACCATCTTTGGACATAGCCATGGTGTAAAATGGCCATTTTTACTTTCAGTCAGACACGAGACTCAAGTAAGGAATGTTTTGAAATCCCAAATTCTCAATTTTTAAATCACTTCCAACTTCATGGCCTTCCTTGACTGACTGCATTTGCTTTTGGCAGAGGATTAATAAACAGAAAAAGCTCATTTATTTGTCCACTCACTGACCAAAAAAAAAAAACCCACAAAAATAAGAAAACTATGTCAGTGGTTCCTAGAAAAATCAGTCCACTGTTTGGTCAGTTTTTTAATGAGACCAATTTTGTGAACATGAACTGCTTGTAAAAAAAAATGGGAAGAGCATTTGGACACACCCTGCAATGTGGAAGAACTATGGGGGCGTGAAAAAGTCAGCAAGTGTTTCAAGAATCCGTGTGTGTGAGGGACCAAGACTCAGGAACTCACAGAGGAAGTGACTGCCAAGGCTACAGAACAGGGAGGGCCAGGGAGTTGGTGTTCAGTGGTTACCTACAGGGTTCCCATTTAGGAAGATAAGGGCTCGGAGGTGGACACCATCAGTGTGCTAGGCGCCACAGAGTCACTCATGGAAAGATGGTTACAATGGGATAGGCAAGCTCAGGGGTGGAACATTTGCTGGGATGCATGATGCTCTGGGTTTGAATCCCCAGGACTAATAAGTACAAGAAATTTAGCATTTTAACATTTACTTAAATATTTATGTCATATGTATTTTAGTGCAATTTTATTGTGAAAAATGTGAACTGCTAGCTGGGTGGTGGGGGGTGCACACTTTAATCCCAGCACTGAGGAGGCAGAGGCAGGAGGATCTCTGAGTGCGAGGCCAGCCTGGTCTCCAGAGTGAGTTCCAGGACAGCCAAGGCTACACGGAGAAACCCTGTCTCAAAAAAAATAAAACAAGCAAGCAAAACATGAATCATCGGCTGAGACGTGGCTCAATTAGTAGGGTTTGCTTATCATGCACAAAGGCCCACGTTCAGTTCACCAGCACCACACACAAAATTAGGCGTGATGGTGTATGTTTGTGATCCCAGCACCGAGAAGGTTGAGGCTGGAGGGTTATTTGCAGTTTAAGGTCATGCTCAGCTACATGGTGAGATTCAGTGGAGTGAGGTCAAAGGGGAAAAAGAGACTGCTGGCATAAGCGTTTCTTTTCTAGGATGCTCTGGGATGAGTCATTGTGTGTGGTTCCTTTCTCCACCCCCCAGACTCACACCAGCCATCAGTACTGGACAGAGCAAATGAAGCCAGCGAAGTTGGCGCCAGGTTTGGGAAGGTCGGTGAATGGAAAGGAAAGAACTTACTAGAAAGTGTATTCTCTGGAAAAGTCCCAGGCTGAAGTGTATTCCCATGGGGGGTTGGGCTTTTGATCTATGCCATGTTTTAGTAAATAAAATATAGGTAAACGTCAAATGCACCATGTGGATGGTCCCTTAACAGCAGCCTGTGGTCCTCTTCCGGAAGCTTCTGTTTGTGTCTACATGGTGTGTTGTACAAGCTGTCTGCTCACAAGCCTCCTGGGCTCAGAAAGGATGGTTTGATGGGATCAGAGACCAAGGTCTAACGGATGAACTGCAACTTCACGCAAAATGTCGCTTATTTCTACCACAGCAAGCTCTGTCTGGTGGGTTTTCTGTGCTAACATTTATGCTGTTGGGTACTTGAAAGGTGGCTGTTGGAATTAAATATTTAATTTTATTTAGTGTAACTTAAGTAGCTTGGTGCGGCTGGTGGGCACCTTGGACAGCACAGCCCGGGGGCATCCTTGTGTGTGTGGCCCCTGTGTGGTTCATAATGAACCCAGAGGCATGCAGCTCTGTTTAACTCGGAGAAGACTGAAGAAGTCTCAGCTGCTTAGACCAGAGGAAATGGCTTTCTTTTGAAAATAGGATATTAGGTCACACAAACTTTGACAAACATACTACTTTTGTTTGATTAGTCAACTATTGATGGAATCAGTGGTTAACAATTGTTAATTGACTTTCTGCAATAGGACACTCTGCATTTAGGAATGATGATTTAGACAATGAGATACTATTCAGCCTTGAAGAGAAATGCTCAGACTGGAATGTAGCTCAGTCACAGACTGCCCGCCTATCATATGGAAATCTGTCAAGCCACAAAAAGCCAGGAGGAACTAGAAACAGCCTTCATTGCAAAAGGAGTCAGCCTGCAAAGCCCAGAACCCTGTGGTTACAGCTATGAGACATTCCGGCTAAACGAGGGAGAAAGTAAAGACCAGGGTTCCTCCGGGGAGGTGGAAGAGGAAGGATAAGTAGCCAGGGGACTTTTAGGGTAGTAAAACTTCACTATGAGACACTGCGTGGTGGCTACAGGCCACTATGTGTTTTCTCCAGCCCGCAAATGCACAGTGAGTGCCAAGTGAGAACCCCAGTGTGAACCAGGGGCTGCGTGGAGAACCAGAGGCTGGTGTGTGTGCCTAGTGTGAACAAGGGGCTGCGGTGATGGTGGTATGTGTGTACCCAATGTGAACCAGGGACTGCGGTGATGGCAGTGTGTATATGCCTAGTGTGAACCAGGGGCTGGGGTGTTGAAACCCCAGTGCGAACCACGAGCTGGGGTGGTGGTGTGTGCATATGCCCAGTGTGAACCAGGGGCTGGGGTGGTGGTGTGTGTGTCTGCAGGTTCTTTAACTGAAATAAATGTCTGCTTCAGTTGTAGACATGGCTCCTTCATACATACAGTGTGCTGACATGGCCCCAACTGGGCGAGACTGGGAGGGGAAGCCAGGCTGTGACCCGAGTTAGCCCAGCAGCCTTGTGCTCACTGCCTTGACTGTCCCTTGGCTGTTTCCTTGGCGTGGTTGCCCTACCCTGGGGATGTTAGCTAGCTGTCCCGTCAGCAGTTTGTGAGCTCTTTCCATTGTAAGCACAGCTGTCACGTATGGACACCAAACCATTTGAGCTCTGCTTCTCTCCCTAGTGCTCAAGGGCCCTGGCTACCAAGGAGTTGGGTGGGTTTCCTGAAGGAGGAGATGAAGCCTGGGTCTGGGGCTCGCGGACTCAGCTGCCTTCATATCTGCTCGGGGAGTTCTGAAATGTACATGAGGTAAAACCCTTGACTACTCTTGTCCGGTGCGTGGGAAGAGACGTATTTTCATGCCAGCAAGTAATTCTGTCGCTAAGTCACACCCCTGAAAGTTTGTAAAAGTCTGCACTTTCCTGTGTGATTAGGGCTCCTGGATATTGTAGTGGCTCCTCCCAGCCTCTGGAGCCTCTTATGTTAGTGGGAACCCCACTTCAGGGGAGAAAAGTACGACAGGTTTATGGGGTTGGCTGATCCTCTGTTGTGTTGTGCCTCTGAAGGTCCCTCACCCAGACCTGGGGACCCTCTACCAAGGCCCAGGGTCACCTAGCGACCTGTCACTTAATGTAGAGAAAAATTCCCCTGAGGTTTCCTGCGTCTGAAGGTGGCCGCCTGACCCTTTCCAGTTGTGCTGCCTGCTGCAGTGACCTCCTGTTCACAGCTTGAGCTGTTTTCAGGCAGTCAACCCGAAGGGCACCACCAGACCCCTGCAACTGACTGACTGGGGCCAGGTGGATGTGGATCGTGCAGTCAGAGCAGGGTGGGAACTCAGGACTCTGCTGAGCGATGGTGAGCCCCACCCTTCCTTTACATGAGCATGCAGGGAGAGCAAGCCCTTCCTCACCCTCCAGCTCCTGGCTCAGGGAAGGCTCTAGGGCGGAAGGTGGGATGCAGCCTACCACACTCCTCTCCTCAGAGGGCTGTAGTCGGTTCTGCTGGGTGCAGCCGTATCTGGAGGGTTTTCTGCAGACTGTCATCTCCTGGCAGACCCCCACACAAACACATTTTCACATTCCATTCGAATGCTCAGAGGAGCGGAGTCTCTTCTGAGGTTACACATTCTTCTAGCGTGATGCTCTGCTTGAGTATGTAAGATGTGCAGGGCAATTGTCCCTCTATGGACAGGGATTCCAGGAGTGTGGGAGTGGGAGGGAGCCCACGACTGGCGTCTACCTGGATCAGAGAAGATGCTCAAGCATGCGTCTGCTGTGCAGGGAGTTCAGATGCTTCCTCCCAGGGATTTAGCACTCTCTGGACTATTTCCAGGTGGAGCCCTGCTTTGAGCTGAGAATCTGCCAGAGAGTGACAGACTAATGCATGCTGGGAGACTGTGTGTGGCACAGAAGGACCCAGAAGTTTCCATTCTAACCACTGAGAATGAACTTGGGCAGCTCACTTTACCTCTCAAATCTCTGTTTTTTTTTTTTTTTTGTTTTTTGTTTTTTTTTTGCTTGTGATAGAGGATAAAAATAAGTAATTTTTTTAATTAAAAAAGAGCCAATGCGATTCTTTTTTTAATGCCTAAAACTATGTTTATCTCTCTCCCTTTTGGAATACGTGTGTATGAGTATGTATATGTGTGAGTGTGTACGTGTCTCTGTGTGTGAGTGAGCATGTAGGAGAGTTATGTGTCTCTGTGTGCATGTATGTGAGTGTGTATAAGAGTATGAGTGTGTGTCTGTGTGTGTGTCTAGTGAGTGTGTGTATGTGTGTGATACGTATGTATATGTGTCTGTGTGGTATGTAAACATGTGTGAGTATACTGTGTGTGGTGTATGTATTTATGGTATATATGCATGTGTGAGTGTATGTGTGTGTGAGTGAAAAATGTCTGTGTGATTGTATTGTGATGTGTGTGTTAGTGTATGTCAGTGTGTATTAGCATATATGTGTGTTTGAGTGTATGCATGAATGAGTCTCTGTGTGTATGCATGTGTTTTTGTGTGTATGTGTGCGTGAGCATGTGTGTGTGTGTGTACGTACATGTGGATATCAAAGGGAGAGCTGCTGAGTTGTTTGTTCTCTTCCTCCGTGTGGATCCTCAAGGTGACACTCGGGTCATGCTCAGTGGCACTGCCTGGCCCATTTCTATTCATGTGTGTAGCACCTTGAGGTGCGCTTACCAGGAAGATTCTAGCCTGCGTCCATCCTGGGTCCGAGCTTCATCGCGTCTGCCCTGAAGAGCAGCTGCATGACATCTAAACTCACTTCCTCTTCCTCCCAGCATTCTGTTCTGTTTACTCCACCCACCTATGTTCTAACCTATGAGGGCCAAGCAGTTTCTTTATTAATTAACCAATGACCTTCCTCCATCAGAAGACTGTCCCCGATAGTCATTTGTGACTTCCCTAGGACCATAACTGAGTGCACGGCTCCCAAGCTGGTGCTTAACCTGGAGTTGTTTGGCTGACTGAGCCACGCAACCCCGAGACACAAGTGTTCATTCCGAGGTCCCCACACCAACCCCGAGGGGAACTGGCCCCCAGAGAAGCCCTGCTGCTGGTGCTAGTGTGGAAATGGGAAAGTGAAGAGGGTTGAGAGAAGATGGCCCCAGGCCAGAAACCGGAAGCAGGGTTGAGTGTGGGCGGGCTTTCCTGTGTGGTTGGGCTTTTTGTCTGTGATGTGAGCAGAAGCCTGGCTGAAGCCCTTATCTCTGACCCTCATGTGTGCCTGCCAAGCTTAATTGTCATTACCAAGTTGGATTATCAGTGTCCCAGACCCAGAAGTGGGTCCAGAGGATTTTACAGCTCCCTGGAAAGGTCTCTGATATCTATTATTATTATTGTTGTTGTTATTGTTGTTTTCCAAATTGAATTTCGAATCTCGAATCTCAGGTCCTTTCTAGGCAAGGGCTGCCCCGCTGAGCTACACTCCGACTCCTGACACAGGGGCTCTAAGCAAGGTCTGTTGGGCAGCTTTCAAGGAGAGAAGGCTTTGACTTAGGGTTCAGAGGTTGGTGCCAATACTTGCTGGCCCTGTTGTTTTGGGGCCTGAGGTAAGGCAGCAGACATGTGTGCAAGAGGAGTGGGCAGGGCGAAAGTTTCAGTGTCTCCTTCAAGGGCACCCCCAATAACCTAACCCCTCCCACTAGGTCCCACCTCCTAAATATTCTCCCACAGGCTGGTGATCAAACCTTTGTCACAAGGGCTTAGGGGACATTGATTTGAACCATAGCAGCTTCCAAATTTCTGTCCTTGGGAATGTGGGCCAAGACATCTTTATCAAAGATTGTGAGCCACTGCCAAAACTTCACAGGGGAAGAAGATGCGGAACTATGGTGACTCACGGGGGTGAGGGAGGGGGTGGGGTGGGGGAGGGGGTGGGGTGGGGGGGAGCAGTGGCTCCAGAGAGGTTTCTTGAAACCACAAAGCTAAAGAGCTGTGACATGTAGACCAGAGGTTGCTGGTGACATGAAAGCTCACTTTGACGTCTGGGAAGTGTCTGTGAACAGAGGTTGTGGGGATGGGTTGTCACCCCAAATCTAAGTCTGGGAAGTGTCTATGAACAGAGGTTGTGGGAATGGGCTGTCACCCCAAATCTAAGTCTGAGAAGTGTCTATGCACAGAGGTTGTGGGAATGAGTTGTCACCCCAAATCTAAGTCTGGTCCATGGCTGCTTAGAGCCACACTCTTGCACAGAGCGCACTGTCAGCGAGAGCACGTGACACCGGAGGGTTGTACCCAGTGGGCAGGAGGTAGGATGGGTGTGGAGAGAAGCAAGCAGGGTTACACTACTCCCAAACACCCACCTCCTCCAGCTGGGCCCCACCTAAGGCAGGCCTTCGGAACCACACAAAATAGTACCGCCATTTAAAACAGAACCTGTGTAGGACACGCCACATCATCGCGAGGTCCAGCAGGGGAGGGCAGGAGATGCTCCTATAACGGTCACTAACGTGAGACCCCCGTCCTCTCTGTCTTCAGGTATCGCGTGAACTTCAGGCCCAGATTCGTCACTAGGTACAAGACAGTGACACAGCTGGAATGGAGATGCTGTCCTGGCTTTAGAGGAGCAGACTGCCAAGAAAGTCCCAAAGACCCCCCGAAGACCCCCCGGCCCCCACCTCCTCGACCAAGAAACAACCTGAAGAAAGCCACAGGTAATATGTCTCATTGGTGCCCTGTTGTATGTGGTCACCTTTGATGCTCCTGGTATAAGTGGCAGGGTCTATGACGGACAATTGAACAAAGGTATCTCAAGGAGCAGGGACAGTAGGGTGGGACACTTCCTTGCAAATAAATTGCTTCCTTAGGGCCACTTGTCAAACACTTCCTGTATTCTTGTCTAAATCTAAAGAAGTTAAGATTCTGTTTTTAAATTAGGTGGATTAGCCAGGGGTATTGCACATCTGGGATACAGTGACATGAGGATCACGGACAGTCTGAGGCCGGCCTGGGCTACACAGTGAGATTCTGTCTCGATAAGCAAATGAATCAAAATGAATAAAATAAAATAAAAGGCTGGTCCCTCTTTGTTTGGATGAGCTGTTTGCAAACCTAAGCCAAAGTCAGAATTGTCATGTGTCAGGATTCTCTCATGTGTCAGGATTCTCTCCCTGTTGCTCGCCTTTGGGCTAAAGCATAAGAAGGACAGGATAAACTTCTATGGGTAACTGTTTTCCTTTTTTGCTGTGTATGACTTTATTTCCCCCCCTTTTTAATTTCAAAGAAATGAGGCCAATTCTTTCCTGTAAAATTAAATGTTTAAATTGCTATTGATTTTTATTTTACCCATGAGATGTTTTACATTTTAAAATAGTAATTTGTCAAAATATCTTTTGTAAAGTAGTTTGTTAAATAAATTTTGTTACCAAAACAATGTATATAAATTAGGGAGTATTTATAAAACATAGGAAAATATATGTGTTTTAACTTTATGTTTTGTTTTTTTTAAGACAGGGTTTCTACGAGTAGCCCTGGCTGTCCTGGAACTTGCTCTGTAGACCAGGCTAGCCTGAACTCACAGAGATCCACCTGCCTCTGCCTCCCAAGTCCTGGGATTAAAGACATGTGCCACCACACATTTTTTTTTTGTTTTTGTTTTTTAACCTTAAAATAGTACATTTTTAGAGATTGAATGTGCTCAAGATAGACAAGGCAATGAATGATCTCATCTAGCATAGAACGTGGAGTGGTGGCCGCATTAAGTTAATATTCTAACCACCCATGCTGTACTTTAGAGCCCAGGAATGTAGTCATGTCAATAACCAAAGTGGAGCGCCTTTGGTCAACACCTCTCCGCTTCCCCTAACCCCAGCCCCCGGTACCCACCACTCCTTGTGCCTGTGAGTTTGACTATTTATTTAGAGTCCACGCAGAGGGACGGTCCCATGTGTTTTCTTTTCTGTGCCTGGGTTACAGTATCCTCACGCAGTACCCTCTAGGTTATTTGCCACATGGGGCTAGACTTTCTTTATTCTTTGTTTAATGCTCGTGTGTGTGTGTGTGTGTGTGTGTGTGTGTGTGTATGAGAAAGAGAGAGAGAGTCTGTCTGTCTGTCTGTCTGTCTGTCTCCATGTGTGTTGTACATGTTTAAAGAGGCCAAAGAGGGCATAGGATCTCTTGGTTGTGAGTTGTGTACTGTCCTATGTGGGAGCTGGGAACTGAACTCGGGTCCTCTCTGTTCTTAACCTCTCTCCAGCCCTGTATCTGTATCTGAACATCGTTACTATGGTAGCTGAATTTCAATGAGAGGCCTATTGTGGAGGTTCATGCCTGTAATCTCAGCATGTGGGAGGCAGAGGCACAAGGACTGTGAGTTCAAGGCCACTGTCTAAAATAACGCCTGCCCGGGAAATACTTCTTGACCTTCTTTATCTGGCAGGCTGGATATTAGTTACTTGGGGAAGCATAACACAAGGAAGACACAGTTTCCAGCTCATATGAGATAGTGTTAGGCCGTCATGGCAAGGCCTGTGAGGGATGCTCTGGATGATGGGAAGTAAGGGCCTGCTGAATCCTGACCATTTGTCTAGGGTCAGGTTCTATTTATCAAAGTTTAAACATATCTGTAGCTTCACAAATCAGTCAGTTTTATGAGGACTAGAGGCAAGGAGAGTGACGAAAATTTTCACTGCCTCAGAGGTAATTTACTGTCAATTCTTTTTGTTTTTTTTCCTGTGCTAAGGACTGAACCCAGGGCCTTGGTGGTGGGAGGCAGGTGCTCTACTCCTGAGCTGTGTCTCTGGCTCACGTGAGCACTCGCTGAGTCTAGGATTTACCTCCTTATCTGGTGTCTTCTTGTTATGGGAGGTGAAGTCGCCACTCCGTTTCGTCCACGGCACAGCTGTGTTTTCCAGTTGCACCACATGGTTTGCACCATCAATATTCACGGTATACAATGTAGTAACCACGTAGAATTTTATATCTGTGCCCCACAGTGCACTATGGATTCCTTAGAGTTAGTGATTGCATGTCTTTCTCCTTTGCTTGGTTTTCGATGCTCTTATCCCTCCTACATCATCCCAAACTCTTCTTTGGTTGTCTTCTGCTCCATCAGGCACAGCAGCAGATACCCTGGCTGAAGAGATTCTTCAGAATCTTCTCACCCACCCCACTGTGACCAGTCCTCCCCCGCCTCCTGTCACCCTGGGTTCGGGCTCTCCTCTTTTAGCTGGAATCTGGTTCATTTCTTCATCTGGCTTGAACACAGCCTCTAGTTGCTGCTTTTCTTTCTTTCTTTCTTTCTTTCTTTCTTTCTTTCTTTCTTTCTTTCTTTCTTCCTTCCTTCCTTCCTTCCTTCCTTCCTTCCTTCCTTCCTTCCTTTCTTTCTTCTTTCTTTTTCTCCTTTGAGATAAGGTCTCAGATAGCCCAGGCTAGCCTCAAACTTGCTGTGCAGCTAAGAATAGCCTTGAACCTCTGGTCCTCCTATATCTGTCTCCCAAGGGTTTATAGCCACAAGGTGTTGGAAATAAGCCCAGGGCTTTGTTTCATACAGGGCAAGAAATCTAGCACTGAGCTATATACATCCCTACCCTCCAGTATGTTCGTGAAGAGATTATGTGGGGGGCAAACTTTTTTTTGCATGTATGTAATGTATATGTGTGTGTGTATTTGCAGGGGTGGAGGCACATAATTTTTTTTTCTCAGAATTTTTAAGCCAGTGCTTAGTTTTCCTGTGGGTTCTGATATTACTGTTACCCAGTCTGAAAATTCTTGATTCCAATTTTTATATGCTTTGGGGGTGGTCTTTGTCCCTCCCTCTTAAATTGCTGTATTAATGGGATATTACACGAAAGGGAAGAGAATGTTTATTTCCTAGCCACTCACTAGAAGGCGAAGCACACTTGCAACCCAACACTTGGATGGCTTCAAGAGAAGCGTTGGAAGTTTGAGGCCAGTGTGGTTTACACAGTGAGCCCATGTCTCGAGAACAAATGCTTGCTTCTCACTTTGTGTCATTCATTTCCTGACTTTAGAGAGTACAGTACGTACAGGAAGCATTAATCTAATTCATCTTAATCTATAAAAACCAGGAGCCAGATATCGGGCAAAGACCGGGACGATCAGGGAACCAGGAGCAGTGGTCAGTTGCTCCTTTCCCCTTCCTGCATCCAAGAAAAAAAAGCCTGAGATCCCGGCTACGGCTACCCCCCCCCCCCATGACTTCTTGATCCATCTCCCAAGCGCTGGGATTAAAGGCATGTGCCACCACTGCCTGGCCTCTATGGTTAACTAGTGGCTAGCTCCGCCCTCTGGTCTCCAGGCAAGCTTTATTTGTCAGAACACAAACAAAACATCACACAAGTATAACTCCTGAAAGAGATTGCGGTTTTTTTTTTTTTTTTTTTTTTTTGGTTGGGGCAGGTTTGAGACAGGGTCTCACTGTGATCAATTGGTTGATCTTAGAATTCTAAGCCAGACCAGGCTGGCTTAGAATTCAGAGTTCTCTTGCTTCTGCCTCTCAGTGCTGAGAGGCTAAGTGTGCACCACCATACCCAGACGCCCTTGTGTCTTATTTTGTTTCGTTTCCTTTGCTCAAAAACAGCGTTTAGTTAGTTTAGTGATTCTGAATATTACTCCCCCCCAAGTATCTTTATTTATTTATTTTTAATTGAACGTCTTTATTGATTCTTTGAAAGTTTCACATTATGCACCCCGATTCCGTTCACCTCCTGGTCCCCCATATCTTTCCCTCACCTCTGTAGCACCTCCCCCAAAGGGAGCAAAACAGAGCAAGCAAGCAAACAAAAACAAGAGCAAAACAAAATAAACCTCTTCTCTTCTTCATCTTTCCTGCCTCTCCAACATCTTTCCATTCGTCCTGGTGCCACTGGGGACCTCCATGTGTCACACAATCAGCTTTACTAGCAAATGTTCATGCAGTGAGTCACTGGTTCAAGGCCTCTGGTTTCTGGAGCCATCACTGGATTCTCACCAGAACTCCTCTGAGATGCCCCGTGGCTGCCCCTGAGTCATGAAGATCCTGTAGATATCGTTCCACAGGACTGGTCCCTTCACGACCTCCAAATGGGGTCGTCGTTAGGGTGGGCCAACCCAAGACCAGGGTGTGGACCTGGGTGGCGGTTGAACTGGTCAGTCCGGGCCCCAGGGCCACCCAGCTCAGGCGAGGGGTCAGAGTCAGCTCTCCTACACCTTTGCCCCTCAGGTTTGGTTCACCTTGGCCTGTAGTGAGGGATGGGGCCGTCTCTCCCAAGTATAGGGTCCAGCTCTTTTTCTAGTGTCTTAAGATAGAATAAAAATTCCAATGTGTTCTTCATAGTTCTCTGCAGGAAAGCACTTGCTTAGGAGTTTGGAGATTAGGTTTTAAGTCTTGTTTTCCTGCTAAGTGGATCTTAATAACTAAAAGCTGCTTGCTGTTGCAAGACAAGAGACAAGATGAGATAAGGAACATGAAGCCAAAATGCCCACAGCTCTCTGGATTCCAGGGTCTTTTGTTGTTAGGCACACATGCATTGTATGTGGTTGCATCCTTGTTGCTTGGTTGCTTCCTTTCCGTGCCAGGTCTGCCAGTGAGAACCTTGTCTAGAGTTCCTCTTCCGCCTCCTCTGCTGCCATCCAGGGTGTGGCCGCTTGGCTTCTCACTCTTTATTCCGTTGCCATGGGTTTCGGTAGCATCTGTCTTTTCTTTCTTGTTTAACTTCGTGCTTTCTCTATCGATGTCATCTGATTTCTAACTTAGTGCCCTCTCTCTTGATGATGTCATCACATTTTGGGATTCATTACTGTGGCTATTATTCGTCTTTTGGGTTGTTTTCCTGGGTTCTTTTTCTCAGAGTAAGATTATTAGATGTTTATATACTTCTATCTCTCTTTTTCTTTTCGTTTTTCCTCCTTTTTTTGTGCTGGGGATTGAACCTAAGACTTCACACACGCTAGGAAAACATCTCTTTTTGCATTTAGTGTCCATTATCTTCATAACAAGGGCAAATCAGACCCTTTTAGCATAAGGATGCTAAGCAAAGAGAAAAGAAGATTTCTGGAGGTGTTTTGAGGAAACCTCAACTATGGGATGTTGGTGCCCACATGTTGGATCTCTCTGGCGTGCTTTGTGGCATCTTATCACCAGCTGTCAGCAGTGGGGTAGCTACAGCTCACTGGGCGTGATACAGTCACATGACACAGTAGATTGATATGATATGATATGATATGGTGCCATCAGGGTGACAGACATCACTGATTATCTTGATTCCTGTGCGTACTTTAGAGAGGAGGGCAGTGTAGCTCCCAGATTTAGGCACAAACAGTAAATAGCAAAACCAGAGTAGAAAGGAAGTCTGCTTGACTCCGAACCTGTTCTCTGCCACAGAAGTGCTTGGAGTCAGGGAGGCTACCACAGAAGCCTTCAGGATCTCCTCCAGGCACCTTGCAGAAACTGGCCATTCAAGTCCTGCTCTTTCTTTCAGATACTGATCCAAGCCACGTCTCACAGCCTAAGGAAACTCTGTCGCCAACGGATACAGCAGAACCGGACCAGGCAGCAGATCCAAAACAAGGTCCTCCGGAACTTAAGCAAACCAAAGTCCAGGTGCTGGAGGAGAAGGTTGTGCGGCTCACCAGGATGGTGCTGGACCTCCAGTCCTCCATGGCAGGGCTGAAGGAGAACCTCAGACACACCATCCAAGATGATGGCAGCAAAGGGCCAGCCCCGTGGCTCCCACAGCCAACCCCTAATGGCGCCTTTGCCGAAGACGCAGAGCCGAGCCAGCTGCCGGGCCTCCTCAGCAGCAAGGACACTGGCATGAAGGACATCAAGTCTGAGCTGGCTGAAGTCAAAGACACACTGAAGACCAAGAGCGATAAGCTGGAGGAGCTAGACGGGAAAGTAAAGGGTTACGAAGGGCAGCTCAAGCAGCTGCAGGAGGCGGCCCAGGGCCCCACAGTCACCATGACAACCAATGAGCTGTACCAGGCCTATGTGGACAGCAAGATAGATGCCCTGAAGGAAGAGCTCATGGAAGGCATGGACCGGAAGCTGGCCGACCTGAAGAACACGTGCGAGTACAAGCTGGTGGGCCTGCAGCAGCAGTGTGATGACTACGGCAGCAGCTACCTGGGGGTGGTAGACCTGATTGCGGAGAAGGAGGCGAGCCTGAAAAAAGACATCGCCGACCTTCGAGCCCGGCTGCCGGATCCCTCAGCCCAACCAAGGTGCTGTGATAGTCAAAAGAATGGTGACTTTGGCCAACAGATCAAGACATTAGATCAGAAAATCGAGAGAGTCGCTGAGGCCACCAGGATGCTCAATGGGCGGCTGGACAATGAGTTTGATCGCCTCTCTGGTCCGGAATCAGATGTGGACTTCGATGCAAGATGGACGGAGCTGGACGCGAGGATCAATGTGACAGAGAAGAACGCAGAAGAGCATTGCTTTTACATTGAGGAGACCCTTCGCGGGGCCATCAGTGGTGAGGTAGGTGACTTGCGGCAGCTTCTCAATCAGAAGATTCACTCCCTGGAGGACCGTCTGGGGATCGTTCTGCAGGTGGCCAACGGCTCAGATGTGGAGTTGACACCAGCGGACCCTGCCTTGCCAGGGCAGCCAGGGGCAGGGAATGCGCAGATCCTCGTGGAGCTGAGTCGCCTGAAGGACAAAGTTCAAGTGGTTGAGGACATCTGTCTGCAGAGCTTGCCTCATGGCATAGATGGCAGTTTGCCGAGCGGAGAGGACCTCACACACGTCAGCCTGAGCCTTTTGGAATCCCTTAATGATACGATGTACAGGATGTTCCAAGAAACAGGTCGCAGCATTCAAAAACTTCGCGAGGACTTCGGCTCTCTCCACTCTCAGCTGAATCCCTCGGAATGTAAGGGGACTTGTTCGCAGAGCAGAATGAGTGACAGCAGAGCCGGTGACAGTGCCGAAGCAAGCGGGTTTACCAAGACTGCGGAGCAAGAGAGGACAGTGGGGACCGTCCAGTCTCCTGGTGCCCCGTGCTGCGGTCAGCTGGAGGAGCGCTGGCAGAGGCTGCAGAGTCGAGTGCTGGCTGAGCTAGACAGCTGCAAGGAGAGTGCTCACGGGGTTCAGAGTGGGGTGTCTGCGGTGGAGGGCAGAGTGTCTCGGCTGGAGCAGACGTGCAGCCGGCTGGATGCCATCTCCGGGGGTCTGCAGAGGATCAAGGAGGGGCTGGGCAAGCACGTGAGCAGTCTGTGGAACTGCGTCCGGCAGATGAACGGGACGCTCAGGTCACACTCCAGAGACATCTCTGGCCTCAAGAACTCCGTGCAGCAATTCTACAGCCACGTTTTCCAGATATCTACAGACTTGCAAGATCTGGTGAAGTTCCAGCCATCAGCAAGTAAGTGGATTGGCAGCCCCCTTCCAGGAACGCGCTTGCGGCTTGTGGCAGAGCTTTGCCAGCCTTTAAGGGTTTGGGAATTAACTAAACTATGTCAGTGCTTCACCAAATATGATCCATAGGTCAGTGACAGCTTGTGAATCGGAAGCAACATGCCAACAGTGAGAACACCAGCTAGCAGAGTGAGGCCCTGAGTTCAATTCCCAGCACCACCTCGAACTTGGGAGATGAGGGCAGGAAGATTGGAAGTTTAAGGCCAATCTAGGTATCATGAGACCTTGTCTCAAAAGAAACACACACACTCACTCACATGTTTACATACACACCCCTACACGCATGTGCATGCATGAGCGCACACACACATATACACACTCACATGTTTAAGGCAAACTTAGGTTATGTGAAACCCTGTCTCAAAAGAAACACACATGAACATACACTCGCATGCACTCACACTCACATGCACGCTCACAGACATAGCCCTCATGTGCACACACTCACACATGCACATGTACACTTACACGTGCACACTTACACTCTCACATGCACATGCACTCACACATAGGCTCCCACATGTACCCCTGCACAGGCAAGCATGTACCCCAGGCATTTACAGTACAGTATAATTTCATGGCAGCATTTAGGCACATGGTCTGTGTGCTTTATAAAGAGTCAGCCTGTAACACACTGAAAGTAGGAAAGAAAATCTGATTGATCACAGACAGACGGCAAAGAAGTGATCTGTGCCGTGTGCTCCAGGCGGGGTGAGGGGACCCTGCAAAGAGAACCGGGGCAGTATGTATCACCTCTGCCTGCACCAAGAGAATCCCCTCTCCATTAACCCATTTATTTCTCATGTGTGTCGTTATTGTCTTTGTCACCACCGTTTCCATTTCCTAATTCAGTACAGTTGCGGCAGATAGGGTGACGCTGTGTCATGTTTACAGATACAGACAGGATCGTGACCGAACGCTGTTTGAGGGCAGGTTTGGAGCGGGTTGAAAGCCCCGTACTTCTGTCACCTAGGAAGCTCAGCCATGGTGCCAAAAGCAGCGCCTACTGCAGTGTAGACATCCAGCAAATGCGTAAATGGCCAAGTGACAGTCTCTTGATAGTTTTGAGGAATGTATTTCATAGCGATAGTTTTGCTTTAAGACAAACACATAATCCTCAAAGGATAAAGATGCTTTCTTCTCATCTTCTCTTGTCCACAGCCCAGGAACAGGCCAGAACTTTCTAGTTGGAGGCAAGAAGAGAGGTTGTTCTAGTTAGGGTCACTGTTGCTAGATGGAACACGTGACAAAGCCACACATGTGTTTCCATATGAAGCTGAGAATTGTCCTTTCAAGATCTATGAAGACTTGTGTTGGAGTTTTGATGGGAATTGCATTGAATCTGTGGATTCCTTTTGGTAGGATGGCCATTTTTACTATATCAATCCTTCCGACCCATGAACATGGAGCTTTCCCCTTCTTTTGATAGCTTCTTCAGTTTCTTTCTTCAACGATTTGAAGTTTTTATCATGCAAGTCTTTCATTTGCTTGGTTAGAGTTACCTCAAGATATTTTATGTTATTTGAGTCTATTATCAAGGGTATTGCCTCCCTCATCTCTTTCTCATTCTGTCATTTGTATATAGGAGGGCTACTGATTTAGAGAGTTAATTTTTTGTTGTGATAGGAGCGGCGGGGCTGCGTCCTGGCACCCAGCCGCCCGCATGGCTAGCTTATGCCCCGAAATAATTACACGGAAACTGTATTCTTTTAAACACTGCCTGGCCCATTAGTTCCAGCCTCTTATTGGCTAGCTCTTTCATAGTGATCTAACCCATTTCTAATATTCTGTGTAGTACCATGAGCTGGCTTACCAGGAAAGATCTTAACCTGTGTCTGTCTGGAGTGGGAGAATCATGGCGACTCCTGACTCGGCTTCTTTTTCCCAGCATTCTGTTCTGTTTACTCCACCCACCTAAGGGTTGGCCTATAAATGGGCCTAGGCAGTTTCTTTATTATTTAACCAATGACCTTCCTCCATCATTTCCCCTTTTTCTGTTTAAACAAAAAAGGCTTTCACTTTAACATAGTAAAGTTACATATTTACAGTTATAAAGCAAGAATTACAGTTACAATACTTATATCTATTTTATCTTTTATCATAACAATGGAAAACTGTAACTATAACTAACCATTCTTCAATTCCATCAAAGACTCCAGAAGGATATAATATTACCTAAGTAAACAAGAAATAAGAAAACTCTAGAAATGACAGAGACATCTTGCTGCCTGGACAGTCACCCAAAGTTCTTTTGTACCGTTGGGGCATCCATCTTCGGCCTACAGGCCCATAGTATCCAGCAGACATTTTCATCAAGCAGGAAATTCCAAAGACAGTTCAGTCACTTTTTGCTGTGTCCTGTAGAATGTCTCGCAGACTCTTTTATGAGTCTGGAACCCCGAAAAACCATCTCACCTTTAGGCAAGTTCAGCAGTCCTCTTTCTGCGGGTTCTCTGTGTCCAGTTTATGCAACAGTCCAGGCAAGAGCAGTTTCTTGCCCAAATGGCTATCAAACTCCTTAAGGAGCCTCTTCGATGCCCATCATCCTCTTGAAGTAGACTGGTGCTGCCAGGAGCAGACGTGTCTCATTGTCATGAAAAGCCCTAAGTTATTAAAACATTAAATGCCATGTTCTGTAGTCTTTGAAAGATATGAAGAATGCCTAATTGAAATATATCTCTATATATCTAGAAAATCTAACTAACGTGACTACAAGCTTGACTATTATTTATGATTATCCATTAGCAACCTATATTTCCTAATTATACATTACATTTTTAAATGAACTACACAATCACAATACCTTAATCAAGATCAGAAATACATATACATATAACAAAATTGACCTTAAAATCCATACCAATGCAAATTATTCATACCTATATCATTTCCCCCTTTAAATGTAAAAGAACATTTATAAACAATATTTGGGAATATGGGTGCAGTTTTTTCTCTCCAAACTGCTTCCTGCTGAATGGGGGCGCTGTTATTCATGTCTTTCACGGTATAACCTGTGTGCCAGGTTCATCTCAGTGGGCAGTTGAGTGAAGCAATTTTTTGAGGGTGTTCACAGCAACCTTTCAGGAGGGCGTGGTCTATCATACCATATTGGGATAGAAGCAATTAACGGGGTCTCGTCCTCTGTGAAAACAAAAGAAGACCCTCTCCAAAGCATCATATCCTTAGACCCATATTCTGAAATCATAATACCCTTATATTCATTCTTGTTTAGCTTGGCAGCCCATATAATGAAATGTCTCTTTGCACTTAGCTCCTTTACAGTCAAAAATTTTAAAGAAAACACAATAATACAAAGAATCCAGACTCTCCATGAATTTTCCATTTTTACGTGGCTTATTTTTCTTTATTTCTTTTAATCTACAACTATCTGTACTCTGTCTCTTTAAAGACTTTACCATTTTTTTAAACCATTAACTTTATTTTTATATTTGTTTCTTCTCTCTCTCAAGCCTACGTACAGTCACCAACACTTTTATGTCTGAATCTGTTTTATTGTGAATCTGAAATTTTTTTACTATTCAGGAGCATTTTTTAAAATGTTAAGCATTTTTTAAAAAATTAAGTTGCACCATGTACAGATACTACGGTACCGCCTGTGTCCTGCTCAGTTCAAACCTTAACTGCGCTGTTATTATGGTAATTACGGTAGTTCCTGCCTGAGACCAGCACAGTTAAGCATGGCGGAGCTGAGCCCTCCTGCCTCAGAGCCATTTGGTGCCCCTGAGCCACACACAGTTCCAGGCACACAGCAGTCCACATTGCCATCAAGCAAGCCGTAGCACTTTACTCCAAATGCCCCGTTCAAAGACTCTGTCTCCAGCAGGAGCCAGACAGAGATCGCGATGGCGGCACAGCCCAGAAAGCCGGCATTTTAAAACAGCCAGTTTTTTCCTGTTGCTGAGTCAGGACAATTTCTTTGCCGCACACAACCCATAAACAGCAAAAAGCTGTCTTAAATTCTCTCTGTGTCCTTTTTAAGCCCTCTCAGGTTTTACGTGGAGTTCATTAGCACGTTGGGTGCCACTCTGTTGTAATAGTAGCGGCGGGGCTGCGTCCTGGCACCCAGCCGCCCGCATGGCTAGCTTATGCCCCGAAATAATTACACGGAAACTGTATTCTTTTAAACACTGCCTGGCCCATTAGTTCCAGCCTCTTATTGGCTAGCTCTTTCATAGTGATCTAACCCATTTCTAATATTCTGTGTAGTACCATGAGC
The DNA here is from genome assembly GCF_950005125.1 of Chionomys nivalis. Lineage (NCBI taxonomy): Eukaryota > Metazoa > Chordata > Mammalia > Rodentia > Cricetidae > Chionomys > Chionomys nivalis. The sequence goes on along the minus strand of NC_080111.1, from coordinate 15,298,275 downwards.
TGGCTTACCAGGAAAGATCTTAACCTGTGTCTGTCTGGAGTGGGAGAATCATGGCGACTCCTGACTCGGCTTTTTTTTCCCAGCATTCTGTTCTGTTTACTCCACCCACCTAAGGGTTGGCCTATAAATGGGCCTAGGCAGTTTCTTTATTATTTAACCAATGACCTTCCTCCATCAATTTTTGTATCCAGATACCCAGTGGAATTTTTAGGGTCACTTACATGCCAATGAAGATACCTTGATTTCTTCCTTTACAATTTGCATTTCTTTGATTTTCTTCAGTTGTCTTATTGCTAGGACTTCAAGTACTATATTGAATAGAGAGAGTGGACACTCTTGTCTTATTCCTGATTTTAGTGGAATTGCTTTGCATTTCTCTCCAACAAAGTTGGTATTGCCTTACGATATTTCTTAACTGAGGTTCTCTTCTCCCAGATGGCTTTTAGCTTGTGTCAAGTTGACACAAAACTAGGCAGCATGGAGGCCATGCTTGTGAAACAGCTCTGTGTACCAGCATGCCTCAAGCCCTCTAGGGCCACTAGCTTGTAAGACCACAGCCCACCCACATGGATGGCGGAGTTTTCCAGAAGGAAATGTGTACCATTTCCATAGCTTGTGAGTGGAGCTGGGATGGGCACTGGCAGCACGCAAAGGTCACAATCGCTTCATAGCACACAGCTTTGTGTCTCCCAGAGCTGAATGCAGACATGTAGGGCCCATGGCACTATGGAACACCAGTCGTGAGCTGAGGAAGCCATTTCCCAACCTCCCCTCCCCTACTTTTTCTTCTCTTGTCCTCCCCTGCAAGCCTGTCATCTTTTCTTCCGTGACAAGTCCAGGTGACACAGAGCCGAGCCTTCCTGGCTCCTGAGAGCCTGTGGTAATTTCTGACTGGGCCCCCACTGAGGAGGAGCTGTGGAGAGGGCCAAGGCCAGGTCCTGTCACCTCAGGAGGTGAGGGGAGAGTTCATGGTAGTCAAGCAGACATGCTCTGGATTTTGTCTCTAGGTGTTCATTTGTAGATAAGGAGTCATCAGGGTCAAGCAGGGCTGGAAACTGGCCACTGTTCCCAGGCTTGATTATCTGCGGACACAGCCCCACCTCAGATCTCAGCCGCTGCATCTCTGGAATGTAGAGTTAAGATCGTGAGTCCTGTGTGCTCACAGGGCAATTGTCCCTTGTGGTCGAAATGCTGTCTGGTCTGTGCTTTACAATAACAGATGCAGCCAGATATTTCCAGTTAATTAGCAGTGCTGGGCAGCGTGGGAATCTGTGTCCGTCCTGAGGCTCTTCTCTGCAGAGCTGGAAACTAAACTCTGGAGACAGCGTGGTTTCACGCACCATCCTCCTGACTGGGGCCGTGCTGTGAATACAGACCGTGTGCGCTTGGGAGAACTTGGGATTGAGAGCAGCCAAAAAATAAAGAGTGGTATTCTGTGACCTCCAGAACCCTCAGACCCAGGAATCCTGGAACCTGGAGTGACTCTGGGGCTAAGGTTAAAGTCACACAGTTAAAAGGTAACAGGACATTTACCGAGCAGCGACAGCAGGTGAGGCTCCGTGAGGGGTGCAGAGATCACAGGTCCCACCCTCGGTAACGCGACTCAGGTCCACGGAGAGAGCGCCACAGCCTGCGCACAGTGCAGGGGGGTTAAAGTACAGAGCCGTGCAGAGATCCAGCTCTCCGCTCACACGCTCTCGCGCACCCCTCGAACATAGCAGATGGAGGCTTCACAGGCAGTAAGTGTGAACCAAAGTCTGGTGGAGAACCAGACAAGGAGGATCATGGGAATTGGCCGTGCCCCAGCCTCCCAAAGGAATTTGCAAAGGAGGAAGCCCCAGAGCCTCCAAGCTTAAGCAATTACTGAATCAGGTTGAGAGAGATGGTGAGCTGTGAGGTAAGGGGGATGAGAGAAACTTCCAGAAGAATATGAACAGATAATTAAGTGGGTGGAATTCAAAAGGCAGGAAGAAAAGGCATTTGTGGGAAGACTTTGGGGTGAAAGGGTGTTTTATTTTTTTGCCGTGTAACCTCCTACCCCAATCTTGGTGGTACTTATTTTCCATCAGTCCTGGATGGGGGCTTGCACAGGGCTCAGCTGCTCTCCTGTCTAACGTCAGCCTGACTCAGTCACATACCCACTAAACTCCGTGTTGTGCTTGGCAGGAAGGTTCACGTTCACGCGGGCCACAGACCTGGGGTCCTGGTGATCCCCCATGCGGCCCCTTCCCTGTGTGCTCTCAAGCCGTCTGACTTATACACGTGGCACTGGCTTCCCGAGGGAAAGCAGAGCTGTGGTCTCACCGGTGGGGACTAAGTTAGCCTGGAATCACTTCCGCCATATTCATTCCACTGATCACAGCAGACCAGCCCTGGAAGGGTAACATGGTTGCCATATTGGGAGACAAGGGTTCTCATGGCAAGTCACTTCTCCCACGGTGAGAACCAGCCCAGAGGAGGGCTGAGGACCTGCACAAATATCATAACCTGGGTGTAGGTCAGGAATGTAAACTCCTGTTTCTAGCCAGTTCATTGTTAGCTCGCAGATCATATTCTTGTGAGACACCATGCAGCGGGCTGCATTATCAGCAGGCCTCTGCTGGGTCTTCTGTATCCCATCAAGGCATGTGCTCTATCCTGGGGTTTAGGAGGGATTTGTAAGAGTGTATGCAATACATATATGTGTGTGTTCATTTATACACACACACACACACACACACACACACACTGGGATTCCGATGGGTACCCAACTTCTAAAGGATGAACAACGTAATAATTAATAATAATATGTCACAGGTGTGTATCGCCACACCTGATTTAGTAGTTTATTTAGCAGATCTGTCTGAGGCCATGTCCTGTCTCAGTCAACACAGGTCTGATGCTCTAGGTCTAGAATCTAGAGGAAAAGACAGAGAACAGCCATGCTAGTGAAGGTTCACCTTTAGTGAGCAATCAGAAGCTTGAGGAGAGATGAAACATAACAGATAATGGTAGGCAAGAATTTGTTTCAGCTGCATGGTCAGGGAGGGCTGCAGCGTGGAGATGACATTTGAGATATAAAAAGATTGAGGACATAAACCCCTCAGCAATCTGTGCAGGAAAACGGTCCAGGCAGAGAGAATGCTGTGATTCTGGGATGCCCTGGGACAGGGATGGATTTGTTCTTTTGAAAAACTGAGTTTGGCTGAGAGTCTCAGCCAGACAGGAAGTGAGAGGCTGCGGGATGAAAGAGAGGAGACTGTTTATGCCCACTGCATAGCTACGATCAGGGTCTTGAAGTACTAGGAAGAGCAACTAGGAGGGCTGGAGAGATGGCTCAGAAGTTAAGAGAACGGACTGCTGTTCTGGAGGTTCTGAGTTCTATTCCCAGCAACCACATGATGGCTCACACCCATCTATAATGAGATCTGGTGCCCAGAACACTATATACATAATAAATAAATAAGAAGCAACTAGGAGATGTTGGTTCTTTCCCAGATTTGAAATCCCAGCCTACCTGTACTGAAGCTCTGTGACTTTGGGTGGGTTGTTAGCTCCCTGGACACTTAACCCCTTTCTATCTGTGAGTTGGAAAGCAGTTTTAATGGTTTTAGCAGGGATTATATAGCACTTGGTAATTGACAAACAACACCCCCCCATTTTAATTCACTCTTAACCCAATGTGTGTAGATTCTGTTCCTGGCTGAATTGTCTCCCATTTTCATCCTGCAATGTGTCCCTCCCCGAAACCCGGAGCAGAGTGGAGCCTGGGATGGGTCAGTCCCTCTCTTTCCCTTCTTTTCCACATTAGGGGTCAAACAGAGAGTATAGAGCCTAGACAGCTCCCCACCAGAACCCACAACATCACATCCTAAGACCCTTGTTCACTGCAAGCTGTTCCTTCTGAACACACAGCGAGTTGGTCAAGCCCTTTGTTCTCTGTGCACCAAGACCTTCAGGTTGGGGTGTAGGTCTGGGTCCCCGTGTTCCTAGCTCTCATTTTCTCACATGGGTGGCACTGTTGGTCCTTGAAGCCACAGTTCAAACACCTTTGCTTTCTTTTCCTCAATCCAATCATTCCATCCTCCTAAGCTTTGGCTAGTCACCAGCATCCCCTCGAGCAGAAGCTTGGTGCCCAGTGTTAACCCTCCCAGGAAGCATGAAAGCCAGAGTCTGTCTTCCTGCCTGGGACCTAGGACAGCCCTCATCTCTCACATGAGGCCGACAGAGAGTGGGTTTGCAGGACCAGCCAGTCTCTTGCTGAGGTTGACTCTCCCAGGAACCAGCACTTCCCCTCTAACTGGTGAGGAGGGGCGGTGCTGGAGTTGAGGGAGATGCTGCTGACAGGGAAGCGTCTTGTCTGGCTTCCAGGAAGGGACAACCCTGCCTCAACCCAAGCACAGACAGACTTTCAACATCCTGTGGTGAGAACATGCGGCTGTGCTTCTCGTCTTGTGGCTCCTGGTCTTGCCCCCAGGGAATCCCTCCTTTTGGAATCTGTTATGCCACAGACTTAAGGATCCTATGTTTCCTTAAGTTCCTTATGGTAAGCTGTAATGAGGAAGCAGCTCAGACTGCAGAAATACTGGACCGTGACATCTGACCGGGGCTGGTGCCTGCTAGCAGTATCCTGATGGCTTTTGCCGTGGACTTGAAATCCACTGAGTTTGGGGGTAGCTTGGGCTTAAGGTACAGTGGTGGACTGTCAGAATTCTGTGAACTCACGTAAAATAAGTGAAGACGTGCGTCAGTCAGGCAGTCAGGACTCACGGACCGCTCTTCTCTGGGGGTGCCTGGCTTCAAGGACCGCTCTTCTCTGGGGACGCCTGGCTTCCCGCTCTTCTCTGGGGGTGCCTGGCTTCACGGACCGCTCTTTTCTGGGGGCGCCTGGCTTCTATTACATCCTAGCTGCTGTAAATAGCAGCTTTTATTCAACAAAAATTTGAATTTTGGGTTTGTAGAGTTGATTCAACAACTAAAACATGTGTGGCTCTTACAGAGGACTGAGTTCAGTTCTAAGATCCTGCATCGGGGAGAGCTCCTAGCCTCCTGTGACTCCAGCTCTCCTAGCCTCTTCTGACTTCAGCTCCAACGGGGACTCCACACCTCTGGCCTTTTCAGGGACTTCTATTGCCATGCATGTGTGTGTGCACATACGTGCACACACACACTATACAGTAATGATGTTAGAACAACAACAAACTTCTGATTTGAACAGAGGTGTTCTGGACAGAGCCTTCCTCGTGGCTACATGCGAGTCCTGTGTAACTTCCAAAGACATGGGTCACACATCAGAGCCCCACTCAGCCATGGTGAGGTGAGCACTGGAAACCTGCTGTTAAAGTGAAAACCACTTACGGGGGTTCTAGAAGTGAGAGGAAAGTCCCATCACAAGTGGCAGGGCAGACAGATGTGCAGTCACACAGGCAAGGTGTGCCCATAGTGGGTGGGACAGACAAACTCCCAAACTTGACACACCACACTGCTAGCACGAAGTCAGCTCTGCGAGGGAGTCCACATACAGACTCCACTGTCCTCCACCTCTCTGTCAGGCTGAGGAGAGACCCCGCTGCCTGTGTGCACTCAGCAAGCACTGTACCACAGAGCCACATCCACGGCCAATGCCAGCCACGGATCAATCACTCCTCTCTGCCCTGGATCAAGTGCTGTAATGCAAAGGGCTTCAATTCTGATGTCACCGCAGATGGTGACACGTGACACGGCTGTTGATGTCACCACAGACAGTAACATGTGTGTTACTGCTTTTGATGTCACCACAGATAGTAACATGTGTGTTACAGCTGTTGATGTCACCGCATATAGTAACACGTGACACAACTGTTGATGTCACCGCAGATAGTAACACGTGACACGGCTGTACTGGATTCCTGTTTCCACTGGTTTGAACCAAGCAGAAATTAGATCCTGTTCCCATTTTGTCCTGTGGATTTCAGTCCTTCTCTTCTGACTCCTCTACTGGAGTGGCCGCAGGGTCTCTTGAAGGCCCCTGTAGTGTCCTCTGCGCTATAACTCAGACTGTCTTTCCATTCTAACCAGAATCCCGAGGGAGTGGTATGGTGAAAGTTTTCCGTCCCCTGGGTGCGTTTCCACTTCCATGCTGCCAAGAGAATAGTTCAAATCGTGTGATAATTGCTGGTGAGATCCGAGCAGGCCTTTCACAGGCCCGCCAGCTGCATGCAGTTCACCAGCCTTCTGTCTTGCTGTCAGTATCTGGGCCCTTGGGCTGCGGGGCTCTGGAGCCCATGTGTCTGAGCTAAGGCCATGGTTCATCCTGCTTGAGGATGTAGCGGTAGATGCTTCCCGAAGACTCGGGCCCCACTGCGCGGGCACATCTCATGGTCAGCACTTAGCATTCGGTGGTGTCATAGCTTGATGGGTTTATTTTACATTTTATTTTTAAATCTTAATTATTAAAACAGGGGGAGGAAGGAGAAAGAGTATGTGTGCATGTACCATAGCATACATGTGCCGTAGCATGCATGTTGCTATAGTGTGTGCCATAGCATGTGTTCCATAGCATACATGTACCAAATCATATATGTGCCATAGCATGCATGTGCCATAGCATGTGTGTGCCATAGCGTGCATGTGCCATAGCATGTGTGCCATAGCATGCATGTGCCCTAGCATGTGTGTGCCATGGCATGCATGTGCCATAGCATGTGTATGTCATAGTATGCATATGCTATAGTGTGTGTCCCATAGCATGCAAGTGAGTGCCATAGCATGTGTGTGGAGGTCTGAGTGCAACTTTCAGGCGTGGGTTCTCTCTTCTCCCATTGTTGGAGCAGGGTCTCTTGTTTCTTTCATGCATGTGCTCCAGGCTAGCTGGTCCTCCAGTTTCCAGAAAGTTCTGTTTCCGCCTCTCATGCTGCTGTGAGAGTTCTGGGATGCTATCGCGTCTGCCCCTTAAAATGTGGTTTCCAAGGCTGGGGTTCAGGCTGTTGTGCTCGGATGGTTATTCACTGAACCATCCTGCTACCGCTTTGGGCTTTTTTTTAATTTTTTTTTTTTCGAGACAGGGTTTCTCTGTAGCTTTGGAGCCTGTCCTGGAACTCCCTTTGTAGACCAGGCTCGCCTCGAATTCACAGAGATCCCCCTGCCTCTGCCTCCCGAGTGTTTTTGTTTTTTAAAGACAGTCTCTTGCTAGGTATCCCTTGTTGGCCAGGTGCTTCCAATGGAGCCCAGGTTAGCCTTGAACTCACTGCAGTTCTCCTGCCTCACACTTCCAAAGGCTGAGAGCATAGGTTAAATGCAGTACATCTAGATGGTGAATTTTTAAAGTTTAAAATCTCAATGAGCAGATTCTCCAGTTTCAGTATGTGGCTGGAAGATCCATTCTTGGTCAGGCAGGTCCAACCCATGACGCACAGGCCGCATGCAATTGGCCCAAAATAGCTACAAATATGGCCCAACACATAACCATAAACTTAAAACGTGATTTTCATGTGTGTGATTTTGTATGTGATTTATGTGTATGTGCATGCATGCATATGTGTGGAAGTCAGTCACTCTCCACCTTTTGTTTTTAAGGATTTGATATATGTGTGGGCGGGTATGTGCACATGAGTGTGGGTGCCCACAGAAGCTAGCAGCATCGGTGTCTGGGGCTGGGCTACAGGCAGCTGTGAGCCTCCCACTCTAGGTGCTGGGAACTGAATTTGTGTGTTCTGCGTGGGCACCCTGTGCTCTTAACCAAGGCATCGCTCCATCCTTCTACCGTATTTTTTGAGGCGGAGTCTCTCTCTGAGCCTGGAACTCAGTTTCTCAACTTGACTCAGCTTCCTAAGTGCTGAGATAAAAGCCATGAGCCACCATTTAAAACTCATCAGAGCTTTAAAGGACAGGGCGGGGCCACCCAGGGAGTGAACCCTCCTCTTCTCTCCCACACTCCTGAGGCCACCTGTTGGCAGCTAGGCCCCGTGCCCTAGTGTTCCTTATGCTCCCTCCTCAGGTGATAACCCTGGCTCACTTTCTGAATGAGAAATGGGTGCGTTCAGCAGGGTTCTCTCTAGTTGACGGGAGGGCTGCTCAGCCGTTGCTCGGACTTGGTAATACATATCTGTGGAAACACCACGTGGCACTGGGCGGAGCCCAAGCTGGATCAGAACCAGCTTTTTCACCGTTATCTCCCTATGAGGTGGTGACAGTTTCCCAGCATGCAGCTCTGCTCACCCCTAAAGCCCTGACTTCCCCAAGATGAATCAGAGGCTCTTTGCTCAGACAATATCTTAGATGTTTTTGACTTGTTATGGTGTGTCTGGTGTTGAGACCTAAATTAAAAAGCCATCAAGGTCCTGTGTGCCCACACCGCTCAGTAGGACCTTAGGATGGCAGTGACTTGTGGGGTTCCTGGGTGAAGTGTACCAACTCCCATACTTCGAGACCCTCTGTCTGTCACGTGCTTCGCCTATGCCGAGTACCGGGGATCGGAGAAAATAAACCCAGCTGGAGATGGAAGACAGACAAAAATCAAAAGGGGTCCAAGTTCCTTCCTGCTTCAGAAGCAAGATTGCTCAAGCCTCCCGGAAAGATCTTCAGAGCTTCGCAGAGGTGGTGTTTGGGCTGGACTTCAGGGATGGGTGCTGAAGAGGTTTTAGGGGACAGGCGCTGCTAAGCAAAGGCACCAAGCCTGGGAGGCTCAGGTGAGAGCGTGTGGTACTGGCGATGGGGACGGAACCCGGGGAGGAGGTGCGGTGGGTCTCTAATTAGTGCATATGAGGTGTACAATATGTTTTACGACATTTTCACGAGTGCCCGACGCGCTTGGATCTTTCCTCTTCCCCTTCTGCTGATCCCCTTCTCTGTTGATTTAAAATCTGATGTGTCTATCTGCATACATGTTCATGTGTGTAGGTGGGTGTAGCGTGTGGAGGCTAATCGCCCATTGCATCACGGGTGCCTGTGAAACTGGCTTTTCGCGTGGGTGCTGGGGCTGGGGCTCAGGCTCTTCTGCTTGCCTGGCAAGCACTTCACCCGCAGATCCATCTCCCTAGGACTCGGTGCCTTTAAGAAATCCACCTCCTTCATTTCTTACCCTCTTCCCCCTTCCTCTTGGTACCCTTTTCCCAAAACAGTCTCTCTACTGTTTTAGCAACCTAGTTCCAGAGCTTGGTCTGTTGACCAGGCTGGCCTCGAACTCACAAAGCTCCTCCTGGCTCTGCCTCTTGAATGCTGGGATTAAAGGAATGAGCCCCCATAATTGGCTCGTGACCTTTAAGGAAAAATGTCCATATTCACAAGGAACTGGGGAGAGGGCTCAGAAGTGCCAAGAAACTCACATAAATGCCAGGTGGGTGTGGAGGCCTCAGAAGGCAGAGACAGAGGATTCCCAGAGCAAGGTGGATAGGAAAGCAGCCATATCAATGAGCTCTAGGTTGGGTTGAGGGAGCCTGCCCCAATGAATAATGGGTAGTCATAATGACGGTTCTCACACGAATGACATTTACTCTGGCCTACCTCTACACATGTGTACCGCACATATACAAAACATGCATACACGCACATCACATGTATGAAAACAGATTTCAGATATGTAAGGAAAGCTGATATTTTCTCAGCTTCCAACCACCCTCAACACAATTTCCTACATTATAAAATGTATCCAGACACTTTTCAGTTCCATGTTTAAAATATTAGCAAGTTTTCGCTGTGAACTCTCCTGCTTCCTGATACTCCTGGCTTTCTATCTGTGGTCTCCCTCACCGACCTTTAACCTTCGTCCTGTGCAAGACCCTTAATTCTTTCATGGCTTCCTCCCTCATTCCCATGGAACGCAAGAATGCTTGTGAGTTTTTACTTTTCTGAGAGGAGTTTTAGTAGTGCTGGCTGGTCTAGAATTTGGTGTCCTCCTGCCTCAGCCTCTCGGATATGCCAGGACAGTCACCCCATCACATCTGCTCACTGCCTGCGTTGGCAGTGGGATTATCCCAATGTCACCTTCGGGAGAACTGAAATGGTGCCCACTCGAACCATTTTCTGTAGGGTTTATTCTCTCATGAAAACTGGGCAGAGAAGTCTGAGAAATAACTTTTTGGGGTGCTCTGGCTACTTGTTCTTGCGTGGAAGGGGAACCACAATACGTATTTTGTCATTGTAACTGTCCTGGGGCATGGCAGACACCAGGATTGTAAAGGAGGTGGGTGGTCTTTGCATTTGCAAGTGGTACGTTTTCAGATGCGTTGTGAGCAGTAGCCAGGGCTAGTTGAAATGCCAGTTCCGGGAATGTATCCAGAGAAAGGAAGGGGGGGCAGTTCTTGGCTGAGTCATTGTGGTGGCCACTCAGAGAGGCACGAAGCAGGAGGTTCCCCTCCTGGGAAGTCCCTCCACTGGTGACCTGAAGGCCTGCGGAAAGGGTGGTGATGCTTCTTTGGGGTCAGTGACAACTACGGGGGCAGGCAAAGTTCCTGAAACCTGCCTGGGCAACCTCTCAGGAGCCAACAGTGAGGCCACCAGCTTGGCACTGGGGCTGGCTTGCTGTTGAGACTGTGGTAGCCAGCGGTATGAAATCCTGGTGGGAAGATGTGAGTATGCACTGAAAGGCCATGGCGCTGGGATGGTGCCGTTCTCGAGAGTCAGCACCTACGAGGAGCTTCTTCCCAGCTGATTGGAGGCAGTGTGGCTGCAGTTCCTTCAGAGGATACCAGGCGAGCATCCGAAGCCATGGTGTCCTTTACATCCTGTGGAGGACAATGCCTCAGCTACGCAGGCACGGTTGTTTTTAGCTTATCAAGGGTTATGCCATGGAGGCCTCACTCTGCAGGCCTGGAGACATTTTTAACTCTGCTTTTCTCACTTCTTAGCAGAGGAACCCTCAGAATCACCCCAGCCATCATCTGAGAAGACCCCACTAGAACCCACCGGACCTTCAGAGGACGCCCCCACTGAGCCACCCCACCTGACCCCGCTGCCAGAGGACCCTGCCAGACCGCCACAGACAGGCCAGCGGCCAATACTGCCCCAGAAGCCCCTGCAACCACCACCTTTGCCTGCCTGGCCTGGCCGCCCAGGGCTGCCCTTCCTGCCTGGCTCTAGTGGGGTCAGCATGGAGACGGGAGAAGCCGGGCCTCCAGGCAGGATGGGCATGTCCGGAAGGGGCCTGCCGCAGGGAGTGGATGGACAAATGGGGCAGGGGCCCATCCCTAGCTCAGAAGGCTATGCAGGGGCACCAGGTGAGTCTGCCCTTCAGAAGGCCTCAATGGTAGACTGCTCTAGCCTATGCCTGGTGCTGTGTGTGTGCGCGCTGTGGGTCTAGAGTTCCACCTTTGGGGTAAAGTTCAGAAGGGTAGCTTCCAAGGACACTAGAGCTTGGAGGAACCATGTTTTTTTCTGATCTGACATGTGGATATCGAGAACACCTCAGGTCGGCAAGAGAAATAAAAATGTAACTGTCCCCGTTGTGGGTGAGACCCATGACTTAGCCCGAGTCAGGCCCTAAAGCCATCTCTGTCTGTAGCCTCCCAGCAGCACTCAAGGTACATCTGTGTCCCAAGCACACCTACTGGGGACAATGCACAGTCCCTTTCCAATCAGATTCGGTTGGTTCCTCCCAGTGATCTGATACACCAATAACTGGTTTAGGACCATGGCTGTCTGGTAAGCTGGGACACTGGGGAGGAGACACCTGCTCTTAGTCACCATGGCTGTGGCCATCACAGCTGCTTTTTCTAGAAGGAATCCATCATGTTTCCGTTTCAGGGATGCTTATGTTGTTTTGGGCCCTTTGCACATCTGTCCCACCATGCTTGTATGCACACACCTAATGAATGCTGTGTGTGTCGGTGAGGAAGGCGCACGAGGCTGTCGGTGGGCTCTCCTTGCCTTAGGCTGGCACTCCTGTCTAAGTGTAAGCTGGCAGGTGAAGAAGCCGTCTCTGAACTTGCGTTCTTGCTCTGTTTCTTTAGTGACAGAGGCCCAATTTGAGCACTTCGGTGAAGGGAGCATTCTATAAAATACCAGTTCAGGATTTGACACTTCACTCTCTTGTTTTTCAGGCTACCCCAGGTCACCTCCTGTAGCTACCCCAGGTATGTCCTGAATAGAACTGTTTTCCTTGGTGGTCTCTGCCCTGCACTTCCTGCCTCTTCCTTCGGCACCCGCAGGCATGGGTGGAGCCTAGAGCCTAGCCCTTCCACACCCAACAGCCCCGCCCGGAGGTCCTGGCCTCTAGGGACTGAAACCCTAGAGAGGCTTGGAGGCAGGAGTTTTGCTGTCTCTGTTTTCCAAGGGGAGTGCCGGGTGGGCTGGGCCCTGTGTGATCCTGACGAGTTTTCTGGGGCCCAGGCTTTATTGGATCAGGCAAGCAGCTCCCTAGATGATTTTCTTTATGTACCCAGCACCACTCCCGGGTGCAGCACACAGCAGTCTCACCTACACACATACACACGGCTGCATTGTTCTTACACACATTCAGCTCTCTGTGTGTTCATATGAAGTGTCCACACGTCTCTCATCCCTGTCCAGTTCAGCTTCTCTGTACTAGTTGTTGGTCTAACGAGGGGAGACTCCGGACCTTTGGCATAGCTTGTACCCCAATCTACATCAACACTTTCAGAAGACAGGCTGGTCCATGTGCTCTTGCCTCTCTCTGCCCTAGGGGTGCCGCTGCCTGCCCTGGTGTCCTTTTCAGCCGGCCTCACCCAGAAGCCTTTCCCCAGTGACGGAGGCGTCGTCCTCTTTAATAAGGTGCTGGTCAACGACGGAGGCGTATACAACCCCGCCACTGGTGAGTGCGGGGGAGGGGGGCTTCCGGCTTGCTTCATCCAGATGCAGGCACCCCCACCTCATCCTGTGTCGGTCCTCTGAAGCAGCTCTGTCACCAAACCTCCAGCTCCTGGGCTGCAGGTGCAGAAGGCCTCATCACACACCGGCCACCAAGCACGCTAATCATCACACTTGGTGGTGATCTGTGAATCATCAGGGGCAGAGACTCCCTTTGCAATCTTGTGTTTGTGATGAGAGCCGAAAAAGGGCTGTGCTTTCTCCAGAAGGGGCCTCACACACTGAGACAGAACTGCACTGTGAGCTTTGGCGTCTCCACAGCACCTACGCCTGTCTCCAGCGAGCCCTGTGCGGAGTGTGGTGGAACCTGGTACAAGCTGTGGCAGCACGGCCACCTTTCCCTTCTTCCAGCTTGCACTGTGTCACACACCTCCCGATGCGCTGTCACAGAGTCCTGCCTGACAGCCAGGCTTGGGGCTTTCCCTCCTAGGCCCATCACTGGCTCCCAGGGATGCTTCCCGTCTGGACCGTGGGCACTGCCTCCTTGCTCTCGCAGTTCCGGCTGCTGTTTATGTAGGCAGGGTCCTCAGCATCTTCCCGGTAATTTTTAGCCACTCTCTTCACAGTCCCCTGCCTGGTTACCATCTGGCTAAGTCACACTGGTTCTGAAATGTCAGGCCTCAGTGTCAGATAGAGAAAGAATTCAGGTATCCAGACTGTTTACAGCAAAGCTCAGCAAGCTTTCTAATCTATGCTTAGAGGTTTGGTGCCAGAGTTGGGGTTGCTTTCCGGCTATGTTGGCTGTAGGAACCCCTTATTCTCACACAGGCTGGTGATCTTCGCAAGCAGGCCAACAGCCACATTTTTCTCCTTCGGAGAACTAGTCTCAACAGCAGGTCAGTGCTATCAAGGAAGTTCTAGGCAATTTTGAGCTAGACTTGCCCCCACCAGACAGGCAAATAAAAACTTGGCCCAGCACCTCCTGAAAGATTCTAGGAGTTATAAACAGGATACAATTTAAATAGTAAGCACGGAAGGGGACAGGGAGGCCTCAGTCAGACTTCAAGGCTAGGTTCTGAGTATAAGGACCTGGGACCCGCCCCTCCTGGGATGGAGGCTCTGAGTGGTTCACCTCGAGCCTGGGACCCGCCCTTCCTGGGATGGAGGCTCTGAGTGGGTCCCCTCTAGCCTGGGACCCGCTCTTCCTGGGATGGAGGCTCTGAGTGGTTCACCTCGAGCCTGGGACCCGCCCTTCCTGGGATGGAGGCTCTGAGTGGTTCACCTCTAGCCTGGGACCCGCCCTTCCTGGGATGGAGGCTCTGAGTGGTTCACCTCGAGCCTGGGACCCGCCCTTCCTGGGATGGAGGCTCTGAGTGGTTCACCTCTAGCCTGGGACCCGCCCTTCCTGGGATGGAGGCTCTGAGTGGTTCACCTCGAGCCTGGGACCCGCTCTTCCTGGGATGGAGGCTCTGAGTGGTTCACCTCTAGCTACTTCCCAGAGCATGTGGGCACACAGTGCATAGCAGGGCTTCTGGCCATGAGTGAATAGCACCTGTATCCAAGAAGCTGAATCTTCTAGATGAGGAGAGTTAGCATGGCCTCCTAGGGCTGGGAGGTTCACTATCTGCCTCTTCTTGGGCTAGGCAAGTTTTGTTCTCATCAACTGTCTTATGAATGGGGTCCAGCAGCCTAGCTTCTGGGTATACGCAATGAGGAGGAATGCCCCAAGAGACAGCCAGGGTTTAGGAAGGTGGTTTTTAACATGGCAAGGGCTGGGTCTTGGGCCCAAGTCTTCAGGAAGCACGTGCCATTGTACACGGCTGAGCAGGAATGTTGGTGGGACCGGCTGCCTGTCCCAGCAGGGTCAAGGCTGGCTTGTCTTCTAGCCTTCTGCTATGGTTAGATGAGGAGAATCACACTACTCCAAGTCTTGAGTTATTGGAGCTTTCGTTCTGGTAGTTACAAGCTTAGGACGGTGGGCTATGAAATGAGGAACACACCAGCATGCTCTGAGTGGCCCAAGTCTGGGTGCAGCGGGAGAGCCACACCCGGGTTCATCTTACTGAAAAACAGGTGCGGCTGGGTGCTACCGTCTCCCAAACAACAAGCCTTCTACAAGTTTGGTGACTGACTATCCTGATTTGTCCAGGACTTTGGGTGCTAAAAGCCAGGGGCAATTAGAGGCAACTTGAAGTGGCCTCGTAACGGTGAATGGGTGGCGAAGGCATCAGATCGGCTCACCTGTCTGCCTGCATTTTTCTAGGGATCTTCACGGCACCGTACGATGGGCGCTACTTGATCACGGCCACCCTCACCCCCGAGAGAGATGCCTACGTGGAGGCAGTGCTGTCTGTTTCCAACGCCAGCGTTGCCCAGCTGCATACGGCTGGGTACAGGAGAGAGTTCCTGGAATACCACCGTCCCCCTGGGGCTGTGCACACCTGCGGGGGCCCCGGCGCCTTCCACCTCATCGTGCACTTGAAGGCAGGGGATGGGGTCAATGTTGTGGTGACTGGGGGCAGGCTGGCTCACACAGACTTTGATGAAATGTACTCCACCTTCAGTGGTGTTTTCCTGTATCCTTTCCTTTCCCACCTCTAGGGAAGTCAAGGGGAGGAAGGTTGTAAAAACTCCAAAGCTTTAATATATTCAGTGTGTGTCACTGGCACACGCCCCACCTGCCCCCAGGATAAAGGTCTCCCCTCACTGTAGAGACTGCCACCCCTCAGGAGTTTCCAGACAGCCTCGGAAGGGACACATGGATAAGGAGGCCCCCATTTTTCTGGAACTCTAACTGGGCAGCCAGAAGACTTGGCAAGTCCCTTTGGCTGAAAGCCAGCTTCTCCTGGGCTGGGCCTATGCGGTGCTACCTGTGGAGGCTGCAGCTGCTCCCCAACTGGGCAGGACATAGCTGGCCTTCCCTGGAAGACACTGGAGCGGGTACCTCTCCCTACGCTGCACAGAGTTTGAACACTGAAGTGCTGAAAGGGCCTGGGCCCAGAGTGGAATCTGGGCTACCCCACACTCGGCTTGTTACCGCCTGGGACTCATCTCTCATCACCTGGGCCCTGCTACAAAGTGGGGTGCAACAGACATTATTTATGAAGCTTGTTGGGCTCCTTAAATGACATGTACGATATAAGTGCAAAGACAGGGAGTGTCAATAAAGATGTCACTATCACCTTATGTTCCTCTTCTGTATCTCAGGCCTTATGGATTAGGGGGAAAAAAGCAACCTAGAAAACTTTTTATGGCTGTAAAAAGTAATCTTGTGTGTGAATTAATTCCAACCTTTAAACTGCTACCTTCCGGCTTCCAGGCTGTACACATTTGGGTTCTGATTTTGGTTGGTAAACAGAGACCAGGTGTCCTTGAAGGTCAGGGCCTACTGCAGTCCTGGAGCTGAAGAGGGGACTCTTAGGGGAAGTGGTCTGGTTGTAGGCAGACGAGACTGCCTGCACCGCGCAGCTCACTGGCAGAGACAGCGCTGCTGACGCGAGTTCCTAAGCAACACGAGGCCCCGATATAACCCAGATGGCCGACTGGAAGCTGAGCTCATCTGAGAGGACAGGCACAGCATCATGGTCCTCTCCCAGCAGCCCACAAAGCTCTAGGTACATATGGGACATTCAGCTCAGTGGCTTTTGCTAACCAGCTTTGGGGAAAGCTTGTTGATCAACCAGCACCCGCAGGGAAAGGCAACTCCCCCAGGTCCCTCGTAGAAGATACAGACAGGGAAACCAGGGTGTCAATAGTTGTATTCTTAGCCCAGTTGGCAGAAGAGGCCAATGCTATAAAAATGCCTTGGGTTTCACGGGTTGTTGGAAGGACCGGCCTGGACTGCAGTTTTTAGAGCTCTCCCTGTTTCTACAGCTGGGGAGTTGGCTACAGAGCATCCTTGCCTGTCCTAGCAATGACTAATGGAAAAACCCACAGCAGCAGTGTTTTTCAGGAAAACCCGGCTGGCGCAAGGGCGCTTTCGCCCTTTCCTCTCACTCTCTTCTTTGACCTTGTTCAGTGCCAAACTGGCCAAGTGCTCAGTGGCCCAAGGCAAGGACCTGGCACTGGGCGCATGCCCACTGTATGCCCCGCTCCCACACAGGTCTCTAGAGCATCAGCTAGAGCTCGGCCCGCCAGTGTGTGTGACTCACCTTCCTGGACCCAACAGGCAAAGTGGAGCGAGCCCATACTCGCTGCAGGACAAAAGGGAATGAAAGCCAGGCGCAGCCCATGCAGGATACGGGTTTAAAAAGGTAGAATCTCTCTTTTTTTGGAAATGGAAAATAGAACCTATCTTTTTTTGGAGATGCCTGTCTGTGGGAGGAGAGTTTGGAGCAGCCCCCTAAGTCACCACACCCCTCAAGTCATGTGCCCATGAGTCAGCGGGAGACATTGAATTAAGTACTTAGGCTTATGGTTTCAATGGCCTGTAAGACACTTTGAGAGTCTAGTTGTCACTCAGCTGGTCAAGCAATCCTCCCAAGCAGGGTCTGGCACACACCACATGGCCACCATGATCAGGGTACAACTTGTGAAAGTCAAAGGAGCTCTTGATCACTGAGAAAAAGGACAGTATTTACTAAGGACTGAGGCATTCTGCCAGACATGCACACCACCAAACAGGACCATGTGAATGACTTCCCAGGAGGACCGCAAGTCTGCTCCGGGTCGATTCTAGATCATTCCCGCTGACAAGCATTCTTGCTTCCCCACATTTGCAGCACATGGACCCTGTCTGCCTCCTAAACGTACACCTGCTTTCCTTATGCCATCTTATGATGGGGGAAGGTGGGGGCACACACAGGTCTGCACAGAAGGGACGGACAGACCAGGTCCTCTGGGCTCCACACTCAGTACTTCAAACTGCTTGAGGAAAACCCCAGTTCTTTATAGTCAGACTCTTTCTTTCTAGGCCAAAGGATACTACCAGAAGACCTGCGGCTTCTTTCAGCCCAGCCTCGCACCCCAGGAAAGCAGCATCAAACACAGAGTTTTTGTTATATGATCTGTGACCTGAGGGGACAAGGGCGCCACTCTTGTCATCGCCTATGTGACGTGGGTTGTGACGTTCACTCTGTTGTCTGCTGGGGACATCAGGACTGTAGCTGCCACATACCTCAAGAGGGGCTTATAAAAGGGGATATTAAAGGTAGAGTGGACCCCTAGGGGACTCTGAAGGGCTGATGTGCTAGCCAGACTAAAGGGGAAATGACATAGGAATCAATCACTACTCGGCAGAACCGACAAGGCAGAGCCATCAGCTCCTGTGGATGGAGCTTCACTTCTGGAGCCAGGGTTTACATGTGAGCAACAGGGAGAGGTTCCTCCTTCAGACAAAAATGCTATTCATATAGAACTGATAATTATAATTATCAATCTCTGGCACTAATACAGATAAGATGGTCAAACATCCTCCAAAGGAAAGAGACCAATGCACTCGGTTTATGTTAGTTTATTATTGTAACATTTTGTTGTGAACATCAAACACTGCACCAAAATATGAGCCATTCATCTGAAGACATCTTTACCATGACTGAGGCACTGCGCTGGTGTTTACAATTACACAACCTAAACTGCTTAGTGACAATGCTGTCAAATGTCATCAGCTGAACACAATTATGAAAAGAGCAATCTTCCCTCTGCCTTCACATCAAAATGAAAGGTTTTCACCTGGAAAGAGCACTTACTTCACCCGGTTTTAAATAAATCCCAGCATGCTCAGAAATGAGGTGTCCCAGAGCCACACAACAGCGCTGCAAGTTCCCTGCAGCAATCAACTACAAGAGGAGAAGGTGTTCCCGTCGTCCTAACCGTTCCTTCAGCAGCACTGCAGAAGGGCAAAGGGGCTGCAAGGACAGAGCCTCCCTGCCACTTAGCTCTGGTCCTTGTCCATTCCATGGTTTTTAGCAGCTTTAGTTTTGGGTCATCACAATAGTACGTTTCTTTCCAACTGAAACTATGCAGATGGTTTAGACCACAGGAAGTGCAGTCCTGATCACAGGGATAAGTGTGCATCCTACACAGCCTGATGGAGGGAGAGCAGCCATCAGTTCTACTACAGTGCTTCAACACTCGACATCAAAGCCAACACTGAAGTTAGAGTGAGCTGGAGGACAGAGGGCAACGCCGACAGCGACTCTGAGGCCAATCTGCCAACAGTGCCCCGTCAGCATCACCTGCCACTGGCGACAAGGGAGATACTGCAACAAGCCATCTAAGGGTTTGTGTGCAAACACACTTGAGGGCATCTCTCTTTCACAGAAAGAACAAATGTCATTTGTAACAAATGGCAATGGATTTTCAGCACAAACCTAATACTTCAGAACACTACAGCAATAGTAATCATCTACGTTCAGCAAGAAGACTCCTTTAAATAAGGAAAAAGAGTTACATTCATTAGCCTAAATACCCACTGATCAATCTGTAGTGACAAGTGCAGGGCTAATGGAGACGGGGGAGAGCAGCACAGGCCAGGAGCCCCATAACCTAAGCTGGGCCCCCTGAGAAGAAAAGAGTTTGTCAAGGAAAGGAAACAGGCTGCTGAGGCAAAGACCCCACAAAGGACAAACTAAAACTGTCTGAGGAAACACGATGAGATTTTCTGTACCATAGAGATTCTACTGAGCTCAGGGTAAGCGCACACAACTCTTACTCGTAAACCAAAGGGTGCTCAATCCCAGGCGGTGCCGAGACCTTGACAGCATCATGAGGCCACGTGGCTGCTCTGCAAATCTTACTTCACTGCCTGGGAAGAATTTCACATAAACAGTTGAGTTTCCCTATACCTAACACAAATAACTCATGAAGGAGACACGGGCTATTTATAGTGAGGCCAGCACTGTGGGAAGCCTGCATTGCCCTCTGCGAGCACTGCCTCCAGTGGTTCTGCCACCGAGAACTATGTTCAAAGGGTTTTTCTTCTATTAAAGAATGTTACATGGTCGCTGCATTCAACTGCAATACTGAAACGAGGCAGGGACACTCGACTCTCCAATCTGGAAAATAACCACCCCTTCCTTTCTAAGCCAACTGGGTGAAGCAAACTGAAACACTGTGACAAGGCCAGCCGTCCAGCCGTCCAGCCGCAGGGTGCAGGGCTGGAAGTGGAACCATCTTTCCCTGCAGTGCCTGCTCTGCTCAGCCTTCACATCCATCATCCAAGAGGGCTGTACCAAGAACCAGTGAAGGTCCCTGGGACGCCTTCCGCCAACACTTCTCTTGATGTTTGCACTGCAGTGACTGTCCACACCCTGTTGATCAGAGGCTATGGAGAGTCCAGGACATAACTCTCCCTGTCACCTGTCCTGACATTTGACAAGAGGGCTTAACTAGGCCAGTGCATGCTGCTGCCAAGAAAATGCAGGGGTACCCACATCCCCACGAGGCCTCATTTGCAGTATCAACTGTGTGAACTGGACAATGGGCTGGGGTCACTGCCGCGGTGCTGATCTCCACAGGTGCTCCATGACCCTCTCTGCCATGCCTCCAGGGACTCATGGTTGAAGTCCAAATGATTGGTCAATGCTGCTAGCCAGGGGCTTTTCCCATGGCAACTCTGAAGCCAGAATTTCAGAAATCCTTTCCTGAAATACCTACTCACCAAGGGCCACTTCAGCCAGGAGACAGTGTCAGAGGAAAGGGTGACTTCCAGGACCCAGCGCAGCTGCCTTTCTACACTTATGAGGCAAAGCTGCTGCCTTTTCTGTATTTCAAACCAATTTCTCACGATTACTCCAGATATAAAATGTGCACTTGTTCTTCTGGCTAGGGTAGAGCAGTAACTCAAACAGCTTCTTTCTCCCTGGGAAGCAGGCAACAGGTGAGGAGATGATGATGCCAAGGTGCTCTCTCCTCAAAAGCCCACGCTGGTAGAGTTGGGATCATGGCCCTGGCACACAGTTGCTGGAGGATGCCCATCCTGACACATGAAGCAGTTGTCCTAGTTCAGTGACCAAGAGCAGAAGTGTCCCGAGGGGCACATGTACACGTAGCCAGCAACACTAACCAGACTTCTGGAGAAAGCCCTGGTTACAGAGAGAAACGATCAACTGAGCAGTGGAAATTTTAACTCTTTACTGTGTAGTAATGTGCTGGTCGTTCTGGTTCAGTTTCTGATTTCTGCCATTCAAGTCTTGCAGCAGAGGGGCGCAGCACACAGCTCCACAGAAAGCCTGAGGAAGCCCAAGTGATGGAGCACAGGCTTGTACCTCAGGCTAAGGCCCTTAATCCTCTGTCCAGGTGCTGAGTGGTGCCTGGGGAGGTGAAAGAGGGCGGCACTACCAGCTTCGGGGACCCTGTCCCTGTTCTGGAAAGCAGGTTCCTGACTGCAGGCTCCGGGGTCTTCATCTGTAATAGGCCAGTTACTTTCCCTGTTGGGAGGCAGGTGAGTGTACCCACCCTGCTGTATAGGCTTCGTTCAAGCTAGGTCATCCAGGTCCACATCAGGGATTGGGTCTCGCCAGTAACAGAAGGAACTGAACTCTGGGCATGGAAAAGCAGAATTCTGTTCCTTACTGAGAAGTGGGAACACGTGTTCCACAAGCTCACTTAGCCTGTGATACCTGGAAGGAATTGGGAAGACATACAAGCTGTTATCTAACAACTCATGTTTAGCAAAGACATGGGTTGTGAGGCTGGCTATTCAGATCATACGAAAGGGCTGCTCAGCACTTACTCAGAGCTCGGCCCCATCCCAGGGTGCACACTGTCTTCCACACACCAGAGACTCCCTAAGCCACTACCCACAGGTACAGCTCTGCTCCTCCTGGTGGGGCCCCGTCTCAGTTCTTATCTGTCCTCAGCTGTGCATGGCTGCAACACGAACGCACTTACGATGACTTGTTTCCTTTGGTCCTTTCTTGTATTAATTCCCCCTTTGGATTCACGGTGAATATCCTACAATCTGGAACTCCGACTTGTGTGTAAGCATACACATCCTGCAGAAGACACGAAAACTTAGCTAGCTCCTCATAAGCCAGAACCATAAATAGGCTGAAGATGGGAAATCTTGAGACAAATCCAGAAAGTGCACAGGGAGTCAGAAACGGGCAGCAAAGAGCAAACCAGGGTCCCTGAGAATACTGCGGTAACACCTTTAGTAGTCCAGATACGGAGGGCTCCCCTCCCCCATAAGATGCAGCACACAAGGCAGGGTGAGAACTTGCATCACGGTTCTGGTGTGGACCAAGGGCATGGCTTCAGACCAGTTAGAACACAGGCAGAACTGCCTGAGGAAATAAATTCAAAGGGGTGGGGGGTGGGGTGGGCGAGAGTATCCTCTGCATACATTCTTGGGCCAAAAGCTAACAATAGGACTTTCCCAACTTCTAGGGAAATTTGAACAAGCCTGGCCTCTACTGCAGATCCTGCCTACTCAAGCAGCGGAGGCAAGAAGATTTCAAGTTCAAAGGCTGCCTAAGCTACAGAATGGGTAACTTACTGAGATCCTGTTTCAACAAAAAATGTACAAAGGGACTCATGGCCGAGAGCACTTGCTGCTCTGCAGAGGGGCCTGGGTTTGATTTCCAGCACCCACATGGTGGCTCACAACCACCTGCAGCTCTAGTTCTAGGAGATCTGATGCCCTTTCTCTTCCACTGGCATCAGGCACAAATGTGGTTATATATATATATATATATATATATATATATATATATATATATATATATATAATGTATGTATGTAGACGAAGCACTCGTACACAAAAGATAAATGAAAACACACTCCAAAGACACTTACATTAGGACGGTTTCCAAAGGCAGCATAGAAGGGCTGCTTGGACGGGGCAAACAGGTTCTTAATATCATTCAGACACTCGATTTTGAACTTCTCTGGTTTCTTCTCTATCACTTCCCTAAAGAAGAAGAGATACAACCACCAATTGAAAATGGCAGTTTTTACCAGAGTCTGTTCTTAGACAGATCTTCACCTTCATGTCACCCTATGTTCCTAATGACCCGGAGACCCCGCCAGCATTCTTCCCCTTTTGCTAGTCCGTCCTGCTACAGAGTATTTGGGTAATAACACTTTCCCTTCATCATCTTAGAGCACTTCAGGGAGCCAAACAAATGACAAAAACACAGACACTCCACAGCCTGAGGGACCTGTTCAAGTTCTATCTCCACCCTGCCCCCAGTGGAGGAGCCCAGCCCGCCCAGCCCACGGGAAAGCTACCTGTGGAAGGCAGAGAACAGACTGCTGGGAGACAGCATCAGAGGGCCTCGGGGCAAGATGGTGCCCTTGTCATTGACCCAGTGCAGATAGCCTCGGGTCATGTCGGCCATGCCAATGGCGCGTGCAGAACAGTATAGAAACTTGTAACCGTTCCTAAAAAACAGACAAATCCAAAAACAATAAAAACATGACAAACGCACACACAACCAATCTGGTTAGCCATGTCTTGTGGATACAGGAAAACTTTTTTTTTCTTTTAAAAGATCCAAATAAGTTCCTCTCATTTACTTTGAAAATGAAATTACTGAACGCAGAAGGAAACCAGTTAGGGTTAGAAACCATGGACAAAACAGAGGCATATGCAAAAACAGATTGTGTTAAACTGCAAAGTGACTTGCTCTGACTTAATACATGCTGCACCTAGTTCAGAAAGACCCAGAGTGGACAAAACTGGACTATATGTAAGGTATCTTCTGTAAAGGATCTAAGGGGCCTTATTTAGTTTGTAGGTCACAAACCATTCTATAGGACAGGAGGCATAATTACACCTGACATATTCTGACTTTCATATTATGGTATTCTCAACTCAAGCTGAAGAACTGTATCTCCAGATCAGTGGCACATGAACATGCTAGGATCCCAAAAAGGAAGGCATGGCTTCCCTTGAGGAACTGTTTTCCATGCATGCTTATGCTACCAGTAAATAAACCAGACATTTAAAGTCAGCTCTCCTGATAAATCCTAGCTACAAATAGTTACAGTTCTGATAACCTAGTTAGTGATTCCCAGAACTTAGCTGAATTATGGCAGGTAAAACGCAATAATAGGATACCAAGTACACAACACTTTTGAAAACAAAACCAAAAAATACCTAGCCATAAACACACAATGTATACAGAACTATATTATTTTTCTCTAGTTCTTGGTCAAAACAGAACTGGGAAGAGGACACTCAGGAATGGGTACTCACTCATTGATGGAATGGTAGAGCTTCGCTATACCCTGATGAGTCCAGTCTTTACCCAGCTGTGGGAGAATCTGTCCCAAAGCATCAGACCTGGTAAGAGGGTAGAAGCAGAAACAGACACCAGAAACCACCATAGAGAGCTGAGCATTTTCATACTGGCTGTCAGTTAGCACCAGGACTGGGGACACTGTCTCAAGGTGGTTTCAGCTGACTTCATGGAAAGGGCAGGGCAGCCCTGCAGTAACACACCCGGAGGTGCTCCTCCAGGGGAGTCACAGGAACACACAGTATTTATTTTCAGAGATACTCTACCGGCACATCTTTTTTCTCTCATTCCCTAAAATCTTAAACAGTTTGTCTTCACTGAATATTAGAATTTGGGGACCAAATGGCCAAATCTTTCCAAGTTACATTTGAGAAATCATTTGTACGGTTCCACACATCTCCTCCTCACCCATAAAAATGACGCCATTTGGGCTGTTTTCAGTGTATCTCAGGGCACATGGTTTAAAAGACACTCTCATTATTGCTGGGTTCTGACTGCTTCCCCAACCCATATCCTTCCCGCTACCCACAATATGCTCGAGCTTACTTGGTTATTGTTCCATCAATGTCAGAAATGATGATTTTGTCATTCCAGTTCCACAGGTAGATGGTACCCGCACAACGACAGGTACCCTGATATTGGGTTGTAATACTGAATACAACGTCATTGGGGCCGTCATGGAGCTTCAATTTTGCCTTTTATAAAAAGCATAACATTAAAGAAAGCTGAAAATACATACTTTGGAACAGAGTTTAACTCTTTACAATGAAACTCAAAGCATGTGGTTTCTCTGGTGTTAGCTAGCCCCGACTCATGCGTGGTTATAATGGTTGAGGAGACACATTGCATGAGTACTGTTTTCCAGTCCCAAGGATTTCCTGATATCCTATACAAAACAAAACCTCCCTATCGTCCATCACACCTAAAATCACTATTCACTGCCCTGGTCACAGCCTCATGCTCAACCCAGTAAAACCATTTCATAGAACAACTGTGTCAAAATGAGATGGAAGAAATCACATTTAAGATGTCACTGCTCTGCTGTTATGAACGCCAAGCAGCAGCATGTGGTCCTGTGCTGAATGAGCAGTAAGATTCTCCAGAGAAACCTGCTAAAAACACCCATTCTTTGATTCACTTCCAGAAACTGGGGCAGGTGTTCTAGGTGGGGAGGAACCCAGGTCCCACGCTCCTTGGGTGGACTTGGGGGTGCTGTTCTCCTAGAGAAGCACTTATAGAAGCTCAACTCTATGCGTAATACTTACTATCTGGTCCGAGGAGAGTCGGAGAGACTTCTTATACGACGCTGTGCTACAGTGACTCAATGTCTCCATGGAGATGGTTTCAACTTTGATTGTTTCTTCCAACTCCTGTGACCCCTCATCACTAGAAGAATCATTCTCTGCAGGCCTAATCAACAAACCAGTCACAAAGAGCCAGGCTACTGACAGATGAGAGGGCTTATAATTTAGGACAAGAAAATAAACAAGTGTTACATATCCATAAGCCAAGTCTTCAGAAGACTGAGGCAGAAGGATCTGTTCAAGCTTTGGCTATATTAAAACATTATTGGCAAAATGAGCATTCACTGGACATAGCAGGAAATATTTCTCAATTTAGAAAATTCCCTTTCTTTTCCAAGAGAAAGTAAGGAGAGTGAGAAGATAGACTCCAGACTAGGATTACCACTGTGGGAGTGAGACCAAAGACAGGGTTGCAATGTAAGCAACACAACACGACCGAGCCAACTCAAATGCCCAAATCCACCCTTCAGAAGCTTTTAAATACCCCTTCTGCCACCTGAAAAGCGGGGGAGTAGGGATACCAGCAGGACAGTCCCGATTATGTCCAGGATCCCTTCCTGGAGTTCTGCCTTTCCTAGTGATGGGCGCAGTATTAGAAGCAATGCTGTGTATCTAAGTCCTGTAAACTGGGAAAGGCATTCCTTATCTACCTAGTGCCATTGGCAAGCCACTTACTGTCGTGTCTTTCTATAGGAAAAAGGGTTTATGGCTAAAATTCAGCAGAATTGCCAAGATCAACTTTGATCTTATACCCAAGCAGGATTGCCCAGTGCCGTGAGCTAGGAGAAAGGACAGGGCACCCACCTGGCACTGGCTGGCTCCTCAGCACTGGAAGGTAGGTCATTTGTTGGTGGGGCCTCAGATTTTCCCTCCTTGGCCTCTGGTAGCTGGACAGAAAGATGATAATGTCAGTGTACAATGTTTGCTCCAAACTTCGGCTGTAGTCCTTGCTAGGAAACAAAAACCTCCACCATGACTGTGAACTTGAGGAACCTTTTCCACTTCACACACTGCTTGTAAAAAGCTATTCACAAAATATAACTGGCCCAATGGTCAGGTATCTGGTTGAGACATCTGGATTGCACCACGGAAGTAACTACTGGTGCCTTCTGTCTGTCACCTGCAGAAGGGAGAAGGGCAGCCCAACCACACTGATATGGACATGAACTTGGTAAAGGCAAGACCACTCTCTGTTATCTGAAAAACAACAATGAAACTCCCAGAATTCCCTTCTTTAGAAGGCTCTCTGGACAAACCTGCTCTCCTGCTACTTTGTTAAAGGGACATTCTGCATGTCTGTGTGTGGATTGTGCAGGACATAACTTCTGTTCACACCCGAGAGCTAACCAGGAAGCAGAAAGAGCAGTGTTCTGGAGTCAAATTCAAGTTCTGCCGCAGCTCCACCATCACTACTCACAGGGCTTCACCCAGCTCTGCCTACAAAGTCCAAGCTTCCTAAAAAAACAGCAGCTCAAACATCTGTAGAAAGCAGCAGCGTAGCACCTGCACGCAGCAATGCCTCAGAACTGCCATACAATGCCCGTACCCTGCTTTTTATGAGTGGCAGAGAAAGAGCTGTGTCTACACAATCAGAGTCATTACCTGTTTGGTCATGCTTTCTCTCTTACGCCAAAACCACCACCGACCAGATTTCTTTGGCATCTTGTCTTTAACCCAGGACTCGACCGTGGCCTGCAAACAGTCAGTGTGGGTCAGCACAGGAGATCTAGCAGTTGTAATCACCGACTCCTCACTACCATTCCCCTGTAGGAGAGGCCTTACTATAGAGAGATGCTCTACACAGCTCTCAAACCATCAAGTGCTCTCCATAGCTCAGGAGGAAAGGCCGTGCACTCCTCGGAAATGACAAGGCTCCAGGGCAGGTTTGTGTGAGGCCCAGTGGACCTCAGGGTTCTGCAAGCACACAGACAGCTTCCACCTCTTATTCTTGGAATCTGCGGCTTTTATGATACAAAGTCTGACGAAGGAGTGATGCCTTGTGGGTGAGCAGAAAGTTCTCTGTAACAGGCGTGCCAACTGCAGTCTGATTCAGCCACATGAATGTCACCTTTCAGGAGCCCACATATTGAGAAGAATTTTTAACTGATGATGTAGTAAGACTGGGAGCTGCACTCAGACCGTCACATGTTCACGAAAGTGCTCACCACTGAGCACTCAGTCTGCAGCTCAGAAACTGGGATAAATAAATACTTAACAAAAATGGGGACAAGTGGCAGGCCAGGTGATTGCCTAGGATTTAGTGAATACAGCAGTTTGGATACTAAACTCAGAACCTTGACTGGAATCCAGTTATAGAGAATATAAACTTTTGGACTGCTGTACGTTAGATGTCTTGAAGGAGACTTCGAATGCAGATCACTCACCTTAGGTAAACTCTTCTGGAATACTTGCAAGCTAAGGATCATGGGAGCAGCCAAAGCCCAGTTGTAGTAACTATGAGAAATAAAAATTGTGCAAACCCATCACACACAGAGTCAGAAACAAAAGCAGGGTTTGGGGGCAGAGCTGGAGCCTAGAGAGCATCAGGGGACCAGAGGAAAAGTGAAAAAATAATCTTATCAAATTGCTTATTCTTTCCAATAAAGAGATGAACAACTAAATTTTGAAGATCTGCTTTAAGCCAAACTTTTGTGAGCTGAGAAGCAGTAAGACTCATAAAACAAAGAGACAGCATTGCACCAGCTCAGGTCAAAAGGTGAAGGTTCAGCCTCACTTGTAAATCACTGTGTTCTCATTTGTGTGATAACAAATCCTACAGCAAGGAAAACAATGGCAGTTGGAAACTGTGGAGTACTTAGCAACGATCAAGGCAGCGGTGTTTACCGGTTATATATCCGTATTACAAGGTTCGGGTTGTCGATAAGGCCAGGGTTTTCTGCAAACTCATGGTAAGTGATGATATGCTCCATGAACTTTTCTGCAAAGTAAAGCAGCCATCAGCATGTGAGAGGGCACAGATCTCTGGAGACGGTCACAGTACTCAGCACTAAAGGACTTGTGGGCTTAAAAAAAGGCTTTTAGAGGAAACTATGTTTTCCACGTTTATCAAAAGACACTTTCATAGTTTTAGGACTCAAACTAAACCCCAAACCAAAATATAATAAAACCTCCACCCCCTTTCTAACACTCCGTGAACCCCTGCTGCTATTTGAAGCAGTTTTGGGGAGTGGGGACAAAGGGCAGTGCTCATGTAATGTGCCAGTCACAGAAGGAGCGCCTGCCTTCCAGGAAAAGCCATTACAGGTAGGGGGCAAACTCAGAAAAGTTGTGACTTAAAGTGAATACAAAGTGGGTAAAGGCAGGACAACTGAGGGATCACATCTGCCTGGATTACAAGGGTCAACCCAGGCAAGTTGGTTCAGTGCTGTTCACACTACAATAGCAGGGGATCAGGTGGAGCTAGGGGTGCACGGCTTCCTGTTAACTCTTAACACAGGAGGTGGGGGGCAAAGGCTGCAAGAACATGGGGCGGACATCTCTCAAGCCTGGGACAGAGGCAATCAGACTGTTTACTCAGTGAACAGACACCACCCCGCAGCTCCAGTCTTCCCTTCCTGAGTCCCGAGCTTGTCAGGAAGGCGGCTAGGCGCTCCCCACGGGTTCTTCAGCGGTCTCACACACATGCAAGATCGATGGGACGTGATCCTACCTGCTGCTCTGCAGACAGAGCAGCCCGTAAGCTTCCGAGTGTGAAATTAAGAGTCTCAAAAAGAGGGCCTCACGGAACTACCCCCACACACAAAGGCACTGTGAGACTCTAAGACAAGGCCTTATGAAAAGTTACCCACACTCACACAAAGCCAGTTAAGAATTTATGGTAACTCAAAGTAGATTTCATTAATATCTTTCCCTCATGCCAGTAATTTACTGAACAGAGGTCTGGACACAAAGACAGGTGTCAAATCAAGTGATGACCAGGCTTGCCCTTCTGAGGTGAAGACAGGCATGGCTGTCCAGCATACCTTTAGAAATCTCTCCATTCTCACTGAGGCCTCCACAGAGGGAGAGAGTGACATCAGGCAAGTCCATGGCAGAGTCTGAGAGGCACTCGGTGCCACTGTCTGCAGCTGCACTTCCCACAGACTGTGGGGACTGAGAGCCAGAGAATGTGTCGGATTCAGGCCATTGCCGGGAGCCAGGATCGGTGTCACTGTGGCAGACAGAAGGAAGGAGAACTAAGGATTTATTCCATTTTTGGCTTAATACATGGTCCTCTAGAATCCTATGAGAAACAGATGAGAAATCAAACGTAACTTCTGGGGTGGATGAGTACATGATGTATGCATGTAAGTAAGTACAGGGTAACAAACACACACGAAAAGGTCAGAGTATGGAGTTCAGCCAGGTGTTCTCTATCACTCTGAGACTTACCTGCTGTAAACAGGGTGGCTCCCTGAACTGCAACTTGCCATTTGGGCCAGGCTGGTCAACGACAGAGCTCCTGGGATCTACCTGTCTCCACCACTCAAGGCTGGAGTTAGAGGTACATAAAGCACTATGCCCTGTTTATGTGGGGGCTGGGGATCTGAACTTGGGTTCTTATGCTTCTCATAGGTAACTGCTCTTATCCACCAAGCCATCTTCCCAGTGACCCTGCTCCACAGCTTTTTAAAGTAGAGTTTAAAAATAGTCGGGTGGCAGTGTGCACGCAGCACTCAGGAGGCAGAAGCAGGCGATCTCTGTGAGTTTGAGACCAGCCTGGTCTACAAGAGCTAGTTCCAGGACAGGCTCCAAAGCTACAGAGAAACCCTGTCTCGAAAAACAAACAAACACAAAACAACAAAAAACCTCACATTATAAATGCCAGCAGCAGGAATGTGAGAACTAAAAAATCAACTACAAATGTAGTAACCACTTCTCATGGGCCAGTGTTTCAACTGGGGCCTTCCTGGCTGTAACTAAAGGGGTAAAAGAGTTAAAAGCACTTACTCAAATTGCCACAATGAAATAACAGGAAAGTTAAGAAAAATCTGACATTTGGAAGCCCTTTGATCACTGCATTCCAAGAAAAAGGGCATGGTAATATACACAGTCTGTAGAAAATTACTAAGTCCAAAGCTGTATTCTGAAAACAAAACCCAAGGCTTTTCTAAATTCATCTTAATACTATCCAAAACTAGCCTAATTTAAAAGCAGAAACACTCAAGGGCAAAGTACTCCGGAGGCCTGACCCTCTAGAACTGTCTGTATAGCAGCGAGGCCTGGACCTCACTACTCTTATTTCTGAGACAAGGCACAGAAAGCTTGGCGCCAGAAGGAGCACACACTGGACTTTTGGAATGGAGCTTAAATGTGAAGTCAGGAGATGGCACGTCACGTTTTTCGGTCACAATGGAAGCTACTCTAATATTTGAGATGCTCGGATTGCTCACCTAGAAGTCAGCTCTCCCTCCTTTTTTTAGTACTGGGGGTTGAACTCAGGAGCCTCCTGTGTGGCGAGGCAGGCACTTGGCTGCTGAGTGACATCACCTTGAGTGACATCACCAACCCAAGAAGCCAGGGTCTTTCACAAAACATGACACACCTGGTGACATGAACATGTACTTCTGGAAACATCTAAGGGCTGAGGAGCAGGTGGCAGCAGCGTGTGGAAATGCAGGCATGTTCTCACGGGAAGTTGTTTATGTCTGGGGAATGCGCACCTTCAAACTAAGAGGAAACTGACAGAGATGTGGTCTCCTCACAAGAGCCACGCCCACTGAGATATGGCACTGCAGCAACTCATGCGGTGAGAGGCAGGTAAGCACAGTCACACTTGGAGAAAACTCTAACTCCCGCACATGAGAGGTCTCTGTCAGCACCTAAGCTGCGGAAATGGGAGACAGCAGTCTCACACTCTTCCTGTCCCCGTCTGTTCCTCTGTAGAGCCTGAGACAGAGGAAGGCCTGTGTGTGGGCCTCCCAACACTAGTGACGGAACGCTAGCCCAACAGTAAGGCACGGGGCTTTATCAGTTACGGCAGCTGGTGTCATCCAGCCAGAAGGGCATGCCAACATGAGGGCTGCCTTCTGACTCAGCATGCTGCCAAACCCACAGGAATGATGGGACGCGTGTGAACATCAGCTGTATAAATTATGACTATTTAGTAATATATGTGACAATCACAACAGAGCACACTCATATGCAATAAAATAGCCTATGACATGCCCCAGTTTTCAGTCCTTCCGCTACATGTGGCTAATCAACAGCAAAACTATGACCAAGTTTCACTGCATTAGTGACTATTTCCTTTCCCTTTGTTTCTTTTTTGTTCTTTGAGACATGGTTTTTCTATTATGTAACTCCAGCTGGCTGTCCTGAAACTCGTTATGTAGACCAAGCTGTCCTCTAACTCACAGAAATCTACTTGCTTCTGCCTCCTGAGTGCTGGGTTAAATTGAAGTGTGTGCCAGCATGCGTGGCCTTGCTCCCTATTTTTAAATAGGGATATTTTAAAAAATCCAATATAAAAGGACTGGGAAATGAGAGAAAGTCATAATTCTAACAGACCGCATTTTAATTTTTTCTACCCTTAAAAAAAAAACTGGACCAATTTCAATTTTTTCATCTATAAAAACCCATTACTTCAAATAAAGTATGTGGGTATTTTAAGATAGTCTACTATATAGAGTTACAAACAAACTTTAAGAACCTCTCAAAAATAGCTGTTAAAAATCTTAAATATATTTATATCGATCTCATTTTCCATTTCAAGTAAAAAATGAAGTAGGTTTTCCCAATAAATCATATAAAACAATGCTTGTATATAGTGCACAGTAAATCCAAACCACATTTTCTGAGAAGAAAATTAAGTTTTATAATCAGTATATTAAGTAGTAATTCCTTTAAGGGAACATGGTTAACATACATTGTGTCTGAGGTTCATGGTCGAGTTACCTTAAAATAACGAGGGATAGGAAGAATGGTTTTGTGACATGGTAGGGACTATGGGCACTATGGGGACACAGGGTCCCCGAGAATGGGGCCTTATAAGGCTCAGGTTCAGAAGTGGATTCACATTCTTCAAAGGAGTGAAGAAATTCTTTGTAAAATGGTTGTAAATTAAAATGTGCTGTTTAAAACACACAAATAAAACAAATGCCAAAGAATACCTTAAGTGTATTCAGTTTGTTATTAACGACTATAAAGAGACTCAACTAGGCCCGCAGGATGGCTAAGCAGGTGGAGTGCTTGCTGTGAGAGCTTGACAACCTGAGTTCAATCCCTGGAGCCTGTGTAGTGCAGAGAGGACCGACCCCGCTGTCCTCTGCCCTCCACAAGTGTGCACTGTAGCACCAGCACCACACACACACCTCTTACGCAGATCTCTCTCCTTATTGTACTAAATGTTTCATAAACAACACATTATTTTCAAGTCACTGCACTCAAAACAACACAAACTATCTGAGAGCTTCTCCAACCCGAAGCATAAGCAGATTTAGCTAAGAGACCATCACTCTGTTCCTCTTACTCAGATGAAACAACTGGAGTTTCTCAAGCTTTTCACACCTCACCGCACAAACACACACTACCTTTTAGGGAAATAGAGAGCTGCCACTTCAGGCTCAAGAGCCTTTAAATCATCAAGGTAAATGTCGTCAGGGCCCTGGTGCTGACTTCTTTTGTGGACACCTGTTATTAAAAGAGAAACACACCAGAGGTAAGAATTTGTTCTCTATTTACCAACTCTGCAATGGCACCAAGTTTTCTAAACAGAATGGGCCACTCTCCGCCTAAAGCAAGGTCCAAGGATCAATCCCTAGAAGGGTTCCTGCCTTGCCCTTGTCCTCACTTTGTGCCCTGTTGTAGTGAGCTGCATGAAGCCACACCTGATGGCAATGTAGAGAGCTGCGTGGAGTCGCACCTGATGGTGCTGGCTCCCGCCCTCCGCGATCCCGAAAGCGAGTGCTCTCTGTGATAATCAACTCCTATGGCTAAAGCCTGACTTATGCTATTATCATGCAATGACTGTCAGCTGCTTGCATATGCTTGGACCTATGGGCAGTGTCCACCTGGCAATCTGAGGTTGGCGGCCCAGGCCTACTTAAGGGCTGGGAGAGAGAGGAGAGAGAGAGAGACAGAGAGACAGAGAGAGAGAGAGAGAGAGACAGAGAGACAGAGAGAGAGAGAGAGAGAGAGAGAGAGAGAGAGAGAGAGAGATTTTACAATTGTGAATAAACTCCTGGAATAAAACTGCAGTGAGAAGAGCTCCGGTGGTCGCGTCATCCTTGCTGGACGAGGGGGGGCGCGACACCCTGTTTCTTTCTTTCTCTGTGTATCTGTCAATAATACTTTAGTTCTACAGAGAATATACTTAGGTGGCATGTCCTGAGGTCTTTAAGGGAGAAATGTCACAATGTCTAGAACTTGCTGTTTGTGAGTCAGGAGATGGCAAGGAGACACAGCTGTGCACTGCACCACATAAGGACACTTCAGTGGATGCACATATAATGGTGGTACCCAGGAGTGTCTTAGGGTAACATACCATGTTTGTAATGATGGTGGAGTAAATGAACCTATGGCATCGCTAGTCCTGTTAGTATAGCAATCTAATTAAGTACGTGATATAATGCTTGATAATGATGAAAGTGGCTTACTTATATATATACTATTAGTTTAGGCATACTCCCATATACCTACTGAAATCTAAAACAGTATGTCATCATACACTAGCAACAGCATCCTGGCAGGTTTCCTGCATCTCCTGACTATACCAAGAGGACAAGTCGATTGATTTACACTGTGTAAAAAACAATACTAAATTGCTTGATGACATACTTCTCAGAAAACATCTCTGATGTACCACTCAGACAACATCTAAGTGATGTACCACGGTATGTATAAAACTTTCATAATCAAGTTGGGGGGGGCGGTGAAGAGAATAAAGCTAGGAAACAGTAGGACTCTTTCTCCTGTCCCTGTGAATTCCTACAGTGTCTTAGACCAAACCAAAGCATCTACCATACAAGAACTGGTCATGCCCCTTAACAGTTCTTACATCAGAATACTTGGTGTAGATTTCTGAGAGAGTCACTGTCAGCTAGTCATCAGATTTGGTCACAGATCCCCTTGACAGCCACAGTCTTATTTCTGACAATTCATTTATGAATGATATGAGTCTGTATCAGTTTGTCAAAATGGAATGTTCCGTGCTCCTTTACTTTTTGTCTTCAAAGTGAAGCAGACACTCAGCTAATAAGACAGGCGGTTTTAGGTAAGGTTTTACTTCCTTAGATAAAGGCTCCAAGACAGCATTCAATGTGTGTAGTTTCTGACTCTTACTGAGACAACTGATACAGAGTAAGGAGTTGTGACAAGGGCTGAACTCCTCCACACCAATTTAGGAGGGAAATTAGTGAAAGAAAGCACCAATAATTAGTGGACACTTAAAAATATTTTTATTTTAGGTATATGGTGTTTTGCCTGATATATGGCCATGTGCTTGGTGCCCAGAGACCAGAAGAGAGCACTGAGTTCCCTGGAACTGGAATCACAGATGACTGTTAGCTGCCATGTAGATGCTGGGAATCAAAGTGCAGCCAGTATTCTTAACCACCGAACCACCTCTCCAACCTCCAGTGGATATTTATTTTAAACCATACGAACTACAAATTTTTCCTTTAGCCAAGCAGATGTCTGAGAAAACATTTTTTCTCCATTCTACTTTTACTTTTATTTAAGCAAAAGGCCATTTAAGATTTTATTCACTAGCACATTTAGTTAATAATCAAAGATAGCACATGAATCTTGGTAGAACCTTAGCTTAAAGCATAGCACAGGCTGGGCGGTGGTGACGCACGCCTTTAATCCCAGCACTTGGGAGGCAGAGGCAGGTGGATCTCTGTGAGTTCGAGACCAGTCTGGTCTACAAGAGCTAGTTCCAGGACAGGCTCCAAAGCTACAGAGAAACCCTGTCTCAACAAACAAAACAAAAGCATAGCACAGATACTTAGTGTACTCGGGGAATATACATATGATTTCTTCACACCGACAGTGGTACTGTCACTACTTACCAACTGATAAGAACACAATTCATTTACTTTCTTAGTAAGTACTTCTTAGAGGTCCACTGAGTATTGACTATAGAAGGACGCTTACCATCTTGTTCGGAATTTAGAGAGTAAGAGAAGTAAGAGAAGCCACATGGGTAAGTCATCACAATGAAGTGTGGGACATGTTCTGACTGGAGATCACAAGAGCAGAGACAGCTACCTCACAGTATGTGAGACACTGAAATAATACACCACCCACTGATGCTGTGTGATGCCAAACACACAGTTACCTTTCTTCTTTGTTGGTGAGTCTACTTTAGCAGCTGGTTTGGATTCTGAGGGAGCTTCTATTGAGGATGGACTGGGAGCATGGTCTGCATCTAACACAGATGAAGTCTGAGGGGCCTCGAGAGGCAGTTCAGGAAGCTGAGCAGGAGCTGCGTCACTCAGCTGCTTACACGGGGCTCTGGGTTTGGGTCTCACGATGGTACAGACAGTATCTTCAACAGCAGCATCCTTCTCGACTTCTCTTATGAGGCTGTCTTCACTGGGAATGACCCTGAAATGAGTGTTTTCCGACGGCGTAATTGTAGCTGTCCTTGGATGACAGTCATATCTTTCTCTTTTGCAGACCTGCAAATATGAATTGTTTAAAAATGCTCATCTTGAGGGAAACAGCTTATAGCACACATGAAAACTTCATTCACGACCCTACTGCTCCTTAAGGCAACTTAAAGCACTCAGTCATATAAACAAGTCAATTTCTGTTTTTACAAAACTGAATTCAACATGGGATTTAAATGATTTTCTTCCAAGAAATGAATCTTTCAGTACATTATTCCCTCATCGTGAGCTAGCTGAAAAGTCTATGAACCTCCTCCTGCCCACTGTCTAGAGCACAGCAGGCAAACCTTCACCAGTTGAGTTATATCCTACCCTAACTTTCGGGATTTAATTTTTCAGTGTGGAAACTCTAGTTTCTTTTAGGTATCTTTAAATTTTTTTAATCAGCATTATTTGTTATGTAGAAACAAAAGATATTATTGTATTAAGTTATAAGTAAGTGTACAGTGGAAATTTTATAAAGAAATGTTAATTTTTATTTATCTTTCAACCACAAGAGGGCAATGCCATCATTATACTCTGAGCTCAATAATAAATTGCTTCCTTCGTTTAACAGCAAAGACTTTTTACTGGTGTTTACTCATCATGTGGGAGTCGCCTCTGGGTGTTGCTTATATTGGTTAATAAATAAAGAAACTGCCTTGGCCTGATAGGGCAGAACTTAGGTAGGCGGAGAAGACAGAACTGAATTCTGGGAGGAAGAAAGCAGAGTCAGAGGGACGCCATGGATCCATGGCTGGAGGCAGACGTGCTGAAACTTTTCTGGTAGGCCACAACCTCGTGGTGATACACAGATTGTCAGAAATGGGTTAAATAAAGATATAGGAGTTAGCCAATATGAAGCTAGAGCTAATGGGCCAAGCAGTTTTAATTAATACAGTTTCTGTGTGGTTACTTCAGGGCTAAGCTAGCCGGGAGGCTGGGATGAACAAGTGGCCTCCTTGCAACATACTCAGACACATCCTAGTCTTTCCAGTAAGTCCCAGTACCTTGGTAGACTCTGGGAACCCGCCCCAAGTCCACTCCATGTGAGACTCAGATCTGAGCAGGCTCTCAGCGGGCTTCACCTCCAACTCTGAATCACTCTTAGGACACATTGCCTGGGAATAAGTGCTGCAAACACACAAGAACAAAGAAAAACAAGGCTCAGTCTTGCTGAGACTCACAGTGTGTAGAGAAAAGTAAATGTAAGTGTGACTATGTCATCTACAAGTAGAAACACTCCACTGAGGGAAACATCAATTGCTCATTCCACCTGAGTTCTTTAGTAAAATAAAAATGACAGGAAGTGATTATTAAGAACTTTCCAGGTCTCCTGTAGACCCTCCATAATGTTTGCTTCTCACAGAAAACCAATGATACAGTTAATTTTGTAAGACAGAAAACACACAGGAAGGTACGATTAATAATCAGTTAATAAGGGCTGCAGAAATGGCTCAGTGGTAAAGAACTGGAGAACCTGGGTCCAGTTCCCAGGAATCCCATGGCAGCTCGCAATCATCTGCTAACTGTAATCACCTGTAACTAACCTCCTAGGGATCCAACTTCCTCTTCTGGTTTCTGTAGGCACCATGCATGCTACGGTGCACAGACATATATGTAGACAAAACAATTTTATGCATAAAATACATAAACTTAAAAAAATCATTTAAAATCTGAAGGTTTGATCACAGAAAATGAACAGTATGACCACACATTCTTTCACTACATTATTTATTTGACACCAAATAATAGAATTTAACAGTAGGTAGAGCAAATCCTATCCTAATTATTCAGATTTACAACTAGCAAACACCATCAGAATAAGATTAAATTTAGGAACAAAATGGTTGTTAAAAATAGTTCATATTCATGTTAAATTTTACCTGATGGTTACTCTACTATTATATAAACAGAAAGCGTTATTACTATCAAATAACATAAAAGCTACTAATATGCACTCCCCTCTTCCCTTAGGAAAACAGAAAGTTCAGAGATACTCACGTTTCTAATGGGGACCAATCTCCATCAGATAAGGGATAGTGATCCCCGGAATGGAAGAGTGGAGGCTCCTTATAGTCTTCTTCCTTTAAGGGAGCATTTGAAGATCCTCTACGAAAGGGGAAAACAGAACAAAACCCAGAGGGGTAGGAATGATTTAAAGTCAGCTTTAAAATGGGTACCAACAAGTCTCTTATCAACAGAAGGCCACACGATTAGCAGCATCTTCTGGAAAAGGCTAACATGATCAAGGAGGTATGACCAAAGCCACCCACCATATAACAGGAGGATAGCCAGTAGCCATATCATAGAAGGATATAAAATAAACATGATTAAAAATTTCTGATAGGCTAGGGATGTTGCTCCATTTAGTACAATGAATTGTCCAAAGTAAAAGCTATGACTTCACTTTTCATCATTAGGGAATTTATCACACGTCAATATGAGGTTTAGGTTTATAAGGGGTAGCATGTGGAAATCTCTGGAAAGCATAAGGCACAATCCCGCAGGTTTAAGAGCTTCTTATAGAAGACTCAAGCCCCAGTAGTTTGTTGAATGTAAACTGGAATCACACCACTTAATTTGGTGGGCTAAGAGCACAGAAAGAAAACTGCCATTTGCTCTCCAACCACATCACACGGATGTCCTTCCAGGGCTTGAGTCCAGTGCTCAAACAGGTGGAAGAAAATTCTATCTTAAGTGAGAAAACAATGCACATTCTGCCTTAAACTGCTACCTTGAAATTTCAGGTAGTTCTGATTTGAAAAGTGTTAGAGGTTTTGAGTAATTCTACTAACTGGTATGTAAGCGGTGATCAGAAACTCCCACTTAAACTGAAACTCCTTTAACTTATAAACTCAAAACAAAACTCTTGTTTCCCAGGAAAAGGTCTGATACCAAATATAAGAACCTGAGAAGGGATGCCAGGTGTATTGGTATATACCAATCCCAGTACTCAGGAATTGGAAGCAGAAGGATTATAAGTCTGAGGCCAACCTGTGCTCTACAGTGAGACCCTGTGGAAGGAGGGGGAAGCAGAAAAGAAAGGGGGATAAGGAAGAGAATGGGATAGGAAGGGAAGGAAAGGGGAGGAGGGAGGAATGGGGCAGGCAATGAAGGAAGGGGAAAGGAGGGCACAGAAGACAGGAACAGAGAGAAAGGGGAAGGGAAAAGGAGGGGAAGGGGAAGGGGATGGGGACGGGTAGGGGAGAGAATGAGGGAGAGGAGGACCAAGAGGCAGGGAAGGTGCAGAGGAAGGGGAGGGGGAAAGACAGACCCTTGGGTTGGAAAGCTACACAACTGGACTATAATGCTCCCACTTGAATCTGTGCACTCCCAGCAAATTGCTCAGTAAGAGCTGACAGTCTCTTTTCTGAAACGTACTCAATGGAAGGAGGCACACCTCCAGACGGTCCCGAAGAGCACTAGCAGCACACCAGATCTGACAGTAAGTGGGATGTGATGCTTCTTTCACTGATCCCACAATAAACAGTTGGGTGAGGGCATCAGATTCACACTACACACCTTCAAGAGTAGCAGCAGCTAGTAGCTGCCTTGGGGCTCTACTGGGTGCACAAGCCCCTGTCCAGACTGGGAACCTTACCTTGCTGTCTGGGCTCCCTTTTCATCATCAGAGCTCACACCCACATCACATACATCTTCTAAGACAGGAGAAGCCGCCTGTTCCTCCTTCCTATTGTCCTGTTTGCACTTCTTTCTCCTTCGTTTCTTCTTTTTCACAGAACTTGGAGCGAAAACTGTCTCTGTTTCCAAGGTGTGAGAAGTACCTGGGCTCTGAGATGGCCTTTCATCTCTGGTTGACTTTACCAAAGGGGTGTCAATATCTTTAAAGAACTGGTCTTCAGTAGGAATTGGCGAAGTGGCAAGATAAGCAGGTAGTTTCTCCTTAAAGAATAAAAGAAAAGTTATCTACAACAAACTGGACAGTTATCAAAACAATAATTAATTTCTCAAGTATACAACTTTTCACAGGGGTAAGAGGGCATTGTCAGTAAAGGTAGACTTAAATAAACGTGAGTTCATTTCAGTATGTAACTGAGTCTTTCTCAGAACCGCACAGAAGATGAAAAGCCTGCAATTAAATTCTGAGCCCATTAGTTAGGCGGTGGGGGAGCACGCCTTAGTGCCAGTACGAAGAAGGCAAGAGTATTTCCTTGGGTTCAAGGCCAGCCTAGTAGCTGAGTTCCAGGAGAGCCAGGGCTACACAAAGAAACCCTATCCTGAAAAACAAAAACAACAAAAAGAACCTGAGCCGATTAAATTCTGTACAAAGAGCTATCAAAGTGGCAGCAGTGTGCTGAGTATTACAAGGACTGACGTGATGTAAGAGCCTGGTGAAGCAGAGGCCAAGGCCAAGACCACACCTGACAAGGGCAGCGGGGCAGGATTTAGAGCCAAGTGAGGAAGTGATCATGACAGAGGCAACATCCGACAATGAAGGAGATCAGAGCACTTCAATCCAAGTATCCTCTCAGGAACTCAGAGGAAGAAAAGGCAGCCCGAGATTTAGAATAATTAAACTTTTCAACTTAATACTGAATACATTAAATCTAATGAGCTTCTCATCATTTATTTCAATCAGAAGAAAGGAGAGGTAGACAAGCACAAATTAACTGGCCCATTACGGGCAGGTGGTCCTGGCTGGTATAGGAAAATAAGCCATAAGGAACACGCTGGTAAGCAGCGATTCTCCATGGCCTCTGCCTCAGTTTCTGCCTCCAGGTCCTGCTCCAACCTCTTTTAATGAAGAAAGCTGTAGGGTGAACTTCATGGTTCATACAATAGATCACAGCAATAGAAACATAATTAAGACATCTACCAATAAGACGATTCGATAAACAAGGCAAATCTACACCTTGGAAACTGTTAAAAAGAGGGTTTGTTTCGGAACTGCTGACTGAAAAGGAATGTTGATAAAGGTCAAAAAGTAAGATAAACAAAAACTAAATAAACAGCGGGGGGGGGGGGGGGGGGGGGGGCTGACCTACCAGGGCTAGTTCCAGGACAGGCCCCAAAGCTACAGAGAAATCCTGTCTCAAAAATAAAATCAAAACAAAACAAAACAAAAAAAACCCCACCACCTAATAGGGTTTTTGTTAACTTTTAATCCCCTTTAAAAGCAAGTCTTGGGCTGAAGAGATGGCTCAGCGGTTAAGAGCATTGTCTGCTCTTCCAAAGGTCCTGAGTTCAATTTCCAGCAACCACATGGTGGCTCACAACCATCTGTAATAAGGTCTGGTGCCTTCTTCTGGCCTGCAGGCATACACACAGACAGGATACTGTATACAAAATAAATAAATTTTTTTTTTAAAAAAAGCAGGTCTTATTTTATTATTATTTATTCATAGAATAGTAATTCTAATATTTGTAGGATGAATTGGGACTTTTTCTTACTGTATTATTTTTATTTTAAAGAGGCCCTTAGTATGTAGCTCTGGCTGTCTTAGAATTTACAATTGTGCAGGAAAATCTGGTCTATTTAGTCATATATGAAACAGAGAAAGTTTTGCAAAGTTGATGCTCTTTGAGTTGACCTTGCTAAAGCAGGCTTTAAACAGAACTGCTGGCAGGCCCTGTAGCAGGCAAAGGATCACTGGTTTACATAATGATCGTCGGTGACAGGGCCTACATCTGATGTTCAGAAACATCAAAAACGTATTATGCTTATGATGCCTTACTCTGCTCTTTGCCTTTGCTTCTGAGGAGGTGAAATTGTGTTTATTATAAATGCAAATGAGGTAATAAAACACCAGTAAGATGTCCAGGAAGACAACAGGATAAGGTTCCTTCTACCTCAGAGCCACCCCACAGAACAGTGCCTACACTGGAGCTCTTTCCCAAGCTCAGAAAAAAGGCAACCAAAATAATCTTGTTTTGCTATTTGTTATTTTGGTTGTCATTTTTCTTTGTGAATTCACAACATCAAATTAGTAGTTCACCTTCAAACCCCCAAAGTCTCTGTATCCAAATAACTTGAAGCTTCTTATTTTTGCTTTAAGATTTAATTTCTTATGGAAAAAGATAGTGATGCTTCTACAGTGTTTTTAAAAAGAGCCATATTGACTGACTACATCAAGAAGAGCTTGTTCTTGTTCCCACTCAGGAATACCCAGACTGCAGAAGGACATGGGGCTGGTACAGATGAGTTGTCTTATAGAAGAAGTCACATGTACACTAATATGTAAGATGACATAGGCCAGTTAATTTAACTCTTGAAATCATAATTCAGTGGCTCTTAAGGTCATGGGTATAGTATTCCCAACCAAACAAAAGAATCATTAAAAAAAAACCTTATTAGTATGGGGGGGCAGGTGGGTGGCATAGCATCAGTATGGCATCAGAGGACAACTTTCTGGAGAAGTTCTCTCCTTCCATCTTTATATGGCTCTGGATACCAAACTCAAGTTGTCACGATGCCTATCTGGAATGTGTCTTTACCAGCTGATCTATCTCTCTGGCCCTGTAAACATGTCTTCCGAATTTAAAGGTCACGTATGTACATACTCACACACAGTTTAAGAGATCCATCTCGAGGCAGAGCTGAATGAATTCAAATCAAGTCATAAGCTTTAATGAACATGAAGTAGGAAAGCCCTTTGATACTAGACAGTCTCCAAACCCTGAAAGCTGGTGTGAGCTTTTTTCGGGTTTAGTTCAACATGTAAGGAAAGCCTGTTAGGCAATACCAATCATCCACACAAGCAAGGGAAGAGCTGAGCAGCTGTTCTGAGACGTGTTCTAGAAGCCAACACAGTGTGCAAGGGGCTGTGACCTTCGAGACTTACATATTCTTCTTCAGTCTCCTCTACAAAGAAGGCTTCTCCATTATCACCCAATTTCATATGAAGATCCACCGCACTGCCGTTGATCTCTATATCAATCTAAGGAAGAAACACACACAATTCAGCACAAAGAATCTTTCATCTAGGCTAACCTAAACCTCAATTCTTGGCTCACACGCCAAATGTGGCATTGGGTTTCTAGAGATATAGCCCAGAGAAACACTGTTACCAGCCCCAGAGTCCACCCCTGAAAGAAATAAACTTGGGTACTGGGAGAGAATGGAAAGAAATGTTTTCACAGCACTTTAAAATTTATTGCTTAGTCTCTAGGTTTTCTTATCTTTCTCTCTTTGGAGGACAGGGTTCTGCTAAGTTGCCTATCCTGATGTTGAACTCACAAAATTCAGGCTTAGATTTTTCAAGTGCTGCAGTTACAAGTCTGAGCCACCACGCCCAGCTTAACCTGCCAAATATTGCAAAATGTGAGAAATATTGGTAACAGACATCTATGTGTTTCCCAAGTTATAGACAGCATAATAGGGCTTGTCTCACAGAATTCAAACATTAAAATGTTTCAGTACCCTCGTATTGAGCTTTGTGTGAATTCCCTGCTAGGGTTTTTATCCCAGGTCGCTATGCAACAATGAGCAGTCACTGGTCTTCTGCGAAGTCTGCTGGTGACTGGCACTGCGTTTTGTTATTCAGTTCAGCCACAGAGCAAAGCTTGGGGGCATGTGGTTATAGATATCTAACTTTTGTATATGGGCGTACATGTATGTATATCTTTGTGCATGTGTGGGTGCATATGCACATGTGTGTGCATGGAAGTCAGAGATCAAACTCAGGCTGTGAGTCCTTTAGGCACTGTTCATCTATCTTGAGACAGGGCCTCTCACTGGAACC
Source organism: Chionomys nivalis (assembly GCF_950005125.1). Classification (NCBI taxonomy): domain Eukaryota; kingdom Metazoa; phylum Chordata; class Mammalia; order Rodentia; family Cricetidae; genus Chionomys; species Chionomys nivalis. The sequence goes on along the minus strand of NC_080111.1, from coordinate 15,254,764 downwards.
TGGGCTTGCCTGATTAGGGCAGGCTGGCTAGGCAGAAAGCCTAGGAATCTGCTTGTCTGTCTCCCCAGAGCTGACACCAACAAGCACATGCTACCATGCCCAGAACTTACATTGATTCTGGGGAATCAAACTTGGCTCCACGTGCTTGTAGAACAAGCACTTCACTGACTGAACTGTGTCTCCAGACCTCATGTAATAATTTATAAAAATGAATAATCCAAGGAGGAAACTATTGGCCAAGATAGAAAACACGGGGTGGGGTGGGGGGGGGAAGAGTTGACGGTGATGTAAGAAAAATTCAGCTTTCCCAAGGTCTCACTGGGTAAGTCCATATCAAGGAAACACCTACAACCTCCCAAATGCAGAGTTGTGGAGCCCAGGCCCAATGTATACACAAACTCTTTCACTCAGGGAGCACTGCAGAAGAGGGGCAGGGAGACTATAACAGCCAGAGGATCAGGGAGTCTGTTGTTTGATTGTGCTTCCTGGGAATTACGAGTCTCACCAGCACGAGCTGAACAAAGACAACAACACTGTAGTATGTGTACATGCTAATGTGGATGTGGGCGGGGAGACGAGAGGCTTCAACCTGACACAGAAAACTACAGGCAACTACGGATGCTAAGTGTGAGAAAGTCTTCTCCAGGCTTATCATGATCTGTCCTGAAAACATACACACAAATAACATTATACAGACTGTTTCAGATCACACACACACACACACACACACACACACACACACGCATATTTAACAATTAATGAATAAAGAAATCAAGAATCAGCCGGGCAGTGGTGGCACCATGTCTCTAACCCCAGTACTCAGGAAGCAGAGGCATGTAGATTTCTTTGAGTTTGAGGCCAGCCTGTAGTTTTTTTTCTCTATTCTCTTGGTGGTGGGGGGGCACCCTGTTCCTAATAATCACATGGAAACTTATTCTTCTTATGAATGCCGAGCCTTAGTTTGGCTTGTTTCTAGCCAGCTTTTCTTAACTTAAATGATCCCATCTACCTTTTGTCTCTGGGCTTTTATCTTTCTCTATTCCATATACTTTTCTTTCTTACTGTATGGCTTGTTGTGTAATTGTCCCTGATGTCCTTTTTAATCCTTCTCTTTTTCTCCTTCTACTTAATCTCCCTGCTTGGAAGCCTTGGCTAACCTTTCTCCTGCCTGGTTATTAGCTGTTCAGCTCCTTATTAGACCAATCAGGTGTTTTAGACAGGCAAAGTAACATAGGCTTACAGAGTTAAACAAATGCAACATAAAAGAATGCAACACATCTTTACATCATTAAACAAATGTTCCACAGCATAAACAAATTAAACACATCTTAAACTAATATTCCACAACACCAGCCTAGTCTATAGAGCGAGGTCCAAGACAGCCAAGGGTACACAAGGAAACCCTGTCTTGAAAAACCAAAACAAAAAATAAGTCATGAATTTGAAAGAAAGACAGGATGGGTATCGGGGAGGGTTTGGAAGGAGGAAATGTTGTTAATTATAATTTCAAAACAGAAAATATAAAAAAAGAGAAATTCAAATGAAATTTGAACATTACAGAAGAAACAGCTCACTACAGGAACCATAAGCTTGGGTAAAACATGCGCGCGTGTGCCTACATCTAGACCGGTTTCCTGATTTGCCAGCTGAGACATTTTAGAAGTAGTGAGAAAAACCTGTGGTCAGATTATTGCTTTTAAATACTAATTAAGTTAAAAGCAACCAGAGTGCTTTGGACACGTAAAATGAATGATTGTAAGGTTGAAGCAGGGAAGATTTTCCTAGACTACCATATGGAAGAAGGAAAAAAAATAGGTCAATTTAAATAACTAAAATTATAAGGATAAGGCAAAAGCTATTGTAAAACTAATACTATGGATTCACATGGAGAGCAACTGAGTAACTGAAAAATAGACATGAAGATAAAGATGGCCCTTAATATAAAATTTAAATTAAGAACTGGAATAAGAAAGGTAAATATAAATCACAGGTACACACATTAATAATTCTGTAGATAAATTTTAACAATGTACACTAAAATTTATGGGTTGAACAATTATGGGAAATGTGAATATCTGTGTAGTAAGCCAAATGAGGAGAAAAACCGAACATTTTCCTACAAGGGGCTTTGTGGTGGAGCGACCCTAGCAGACACCGGGAATCAGGGATGCACAGTGAGTGTTGACAGGAACAAGACACGCAGTGCAGACGAGTGTGCTTTACAAGAGTAAGCATCATTCTGAACTGATATTTCAAAGGAGCAATCTCCACAAAGACCTCTGTGTCCCTATATTCCTTATGGACAGTCACAGGGAAGGACCGAGGAGCATCAAGGACATGCAGTTCAAGATCAGCATTGGAAAGCACAGTGGAGCAGACAGCAGACAGTCCTAGAAAGCCCAGTGAAATCGGGGTGACGGCTCTGGTTGACAGCGTATGCTGGCACACATTTCTGGTTTGGGCACAAGTACAATGGCCATATGAAGTACTAACATTAAGGAGAATATATTAGGCAGAGGAAACTTCCATTTCTTAAAGTTGTTACATTTATTTCTGAATATTGGAGGTTTAAGAACAACTTTCTGGAGTTGGTTCCTTTCTGTCACCAGGTTCTGCGGACTGAACTTAGGCCATCACACTTGAATGACAAGCACTGTCACTACTGACCATTCTCACCCACCTAAAAGATTTTTTTTTTTTTAAAAAAAAAAATATTTTTGTGACTTGCCTGGAAGTCAAAAATTAATTTAAAAAAAGGATTTAAAAAATTAATCATTATCACTTGGGAGGCAGAGGCAGGTGGTTTTCCATGGGTTTGCGACTAGCCTGGTCTACACAGCAAATTTCAGGACAGCCAGGGTTTGTTTGCAAAATAAGACCCATCTCAAAAAACAAACAATAAATAACTGAATAAATAAATGAAAGTTGATTAGCATGACACACCAGGAGAACAAAGAAGGAAGAGAGTAAATTTGAAGGTAGCCCAGGCTATACACAGAGCTCCTAGCCAACCTGGGTCACATAGTGAGATCCTGTTTCAAACACACAAACAATGTAATAAAATACCGTAAGAAACAAAGGCATGGGAAACCACTGGAGACTAGAGGAGACTAAGGAGACAGGACAACAAAATGTTTCTCACCCTGGTTGTAGAGATGGTTTGCATGCTAAAAATAGAGGTTAAAACTTGTCATGAATTCTTTAAGTATATGTAATTTATCATATGTTAATTAAAAACAAACCCAAAAAGGTTAAATATCACAGACAATTAATAATACAGTAATTATCCTACACAAACACATTCTCTTTACCTCTTAAAGGAAATGGCCACGTTTGTGTGTGTCTGTGTGTGTTTATGTATACATACACTAGTGAGCTTCCGTGAAGAGGCCCGAGGTTGACTTTGTGTGCCTTTCTTGATTGCTCTACACTTTATATACTGAAGCAAGATTTCTCTGGAACCTAGGGCACTTTGATTAGTGTACCTAGACAGCTTGCTCCAGGGATCCCATCTGTACCTCCAGCATGCTGGGATCACAAATGGGCCATCCACCCCTCTGTACAGCAAGCACTTTTACCCACTGACCCAATGTTTAGTCAGCTTTCTTAACATTTTATATTACTGAGAATATTTACTGCCAAGAAACCAAGGGGTAGAAGTATGATTTCTGAGGTCCTCGCAGCCTAGCAGCTTCCTCTACAAGGACAGAAGGATGATTACTAACTTAAAACACTGTAACAACAGTTGAAGAGACAGCTCAACAAGTAAGGCACCAGAGCAGGGGGCTCCCAGCACCTAGGTCAGACCGAACACAGCTGCTTTAACTCCAGCTCTAAGCACACACCCTCTTCTGACTTCCTCGGGCAGCCACACTCACAAGGTACATATATACAGACACACATATGCATTAAAAGCAAAAAAAGGTAAATGTTTATTTAAATGAAATTACTAATATTGTCTTTAATAAAAATACATTTACATGGATATTCTTCAAATTTTTCATTTTTAGATGCTATCAATTTAAACCAAAGATAGGGAAATGAAATAATTATTTTTTTAATACTCAAATTCAAAGTCTTAATTATTTAGGTATAATCATAACACCTCACAGCCATTATCTTGTATTTCAAACACATTATTCTATACACTCACTATTTAACTCTCTTGATTTGTGGATGAAATGAAGCTTTGTCTTTCCAAAAATTTAAATGTATATAAAATTGTGCCAATATTGAGTGCACTAAAAGAATATGCAAAAACTCTTTAGGCAAAAAAATTAAATGCATTTGCTCATGTGTAGGTGGGCGTGTGCATGCACACTGTTCCCAGTTGGTGGAACTATTTAGGAAGGATTAGGAGGTGTGGCGTTGTTGATGGAGGTGTGCCACTGGGGGTAGGCTTTGAGGTTTCAAAAGCCAGGCCAGGCCTCTGTCTCCAACTTGTGGATAGGAATTCAAGCTCTCAGTTCCAGCGCCAGGCCAGCCTGGCTGCATGATCCCTGCCATGATAGTCATGAACTCCCCCCTAAAAATGTGCCACTAATTAAATGCTCTCTTCTTCAGTCTCTTCACAGCAATCAACAGTAACTAAGAGAAGCACCAAGGTAGAACAAGTGCTTCCCAAGGTTACTATTTTAAAGAGGACTCTCAATCTGATAGATCAAATTCTAGTAAAACTGTCTGCTAAAATAATGACTTTCTTTCTCAGAGTTATATTTCCTTGACAGTGGTTTAGTCTTGTTCAACGTATATAACTGATGTTAAAATGGAAAAGATACACACAAGTAATGGATTAATAAATAAATATCTGTTTTGGCATGCTCTCTTTGGGTGAGAATATCTCTAAATATCTTTTATTTCAGACTCTACATTTCAAGTGGATTCTGGTGACGGTGAGGCTGTGTTCCCAGCCCAATCAACATGTTCCATTCCCAGTTGCAGTGACAGGTCTGTGATGGATGTGATTCAAGTGCTCTCATACACTGTAAAGATTTGTCACTCATAATGGTTTAATAAAATACCGACTGGTCAGTAGCTAGGCAAGTATAGGTGGGGCAACTAGACCAAGAATTCTGAGAAGAGTAAAGGCAGAGAGATGCAGTAGTCAGCCAGATGCAGAGGAAACAAGGTGAGAATGCCTCACTGAGAAAAGGTACCAAGTCATATGGCTAAACAAAGATAAGAATATGGCTAACTTAAGTTGCAAGAAGCTAGTTAATAATAAGCCTGAGCTAACAGGCCAAACCGTTTATAATTAATATAAGCCTCAGTGTGTTTCTCTGAGACTGAATGACTGCAGGACCAGGCGGGACAGAAACTTCTGTCTACATCCAAGTGCAAACACCAGGACTTCTAAAGGAAGGATATCTCCTGTGTCTGCTGAGATAATGGAGGTAAGGTTGGAAGCACTGGCTGCTCTCGGCATAAAGAAAAACTCACTCAGAGGCAGCACTCTGAGGTGGGGAACCGAATTCTGGTAGCAATTTTGAAACATTTCTAAAACAGCACTGACTGAAGTAGATGCCCTGGACTTTGGCTTTTCTGCTTATGAGAGCAGGAGGCAGTCTCTTATCACCCATGTTGGGGACAGTTTCAATACACTGGATATTTTCCTTTGATAAATAACCATGATATCGACTTTGTGAAAGGTCAACACAAAGTTTGCTTTCTTAAACTCTTGAGTTCTGGGATTAGTAGAAGTGCTGGTGCTCTATCAAACGCCAACACATCATGGAAAATGACTGCCTCTCTAGATAGTACTTTTAAGGTCCTTAGGATTTCAGGTCCATTTCTCAGGTGTCACCATGTCTGAAAATTTAGAGTCAGTTAAAAAAAAAATAAATAGCTGACCTTAATCCCAAAAGACGTGAGACAACAGGCTAATACAACAACTTAACACAGACATGGCTTATGTTTTCCTGCCATAAGAAGGCTGTGTTTTGATAAATAAAATGGACAGATTTCTTCCCTAATATGCCCCCTGAGATTCTGGGATATAAAGGAAGGAATAGGATTGTGCCTGTGTATTACGCTCCTACAAGTACTGGGGTTTTTAACTTTGACTGGGTATTTAATAATGGAATTAACTGTGTGGCCTGGTAAAGAAATCAAACCCCGATGAGAAGGCACGCAGAGAATGCACCCATCAATTCCTCATCACTCCCAGAGGACACTGCTTAGACACATCTGCTGCAGCTCTGCTCTGCTCTGCAAGGCCAAAAGACCAAGGCAACCCATCAGTTGCCTGGTTCCAGGGTGTGGTGGGGTGGAGTGTGATTGGGGAGAATTTGCTGGGAAGATACCCAGAGAAATTTTACAAACAGATCCTTGGACACCTAATGAGAAACTTCGGGGCATAAATGAATGGTCTGAGTACCCCCAAATGGTTCCAATCTGAAAGCACTAATAGTGTCACTACAAACAATACAAAGAAACCAACGGCTAATCCCAGTTTTTAATCTCAGCATTCTGAGGCAGAGGCAGGTGCACTCTGTGAGTTCAAGGCCAGCCTAGTCTACAGAGTGAGTTCCAGGATAGCCAGAGCTACATAGAGAAACCCTGTCTCTAAAAACAAAACAAAACTACAAAGAAAACGAATATCAAGGCACTAACTATGGCTGGACAGTGCTGCCCTAGAGTGGAAGCTGCCAAGTCAGGAAGCAGAACTGTAGCTGCTTTTGCTTTCCAAAGGTGATCAAGCAACGGCCGGTCTGCAAAGTATGGTGGAAAATAATTCTGTAACATTCAGAAAGGAGTTTTTTTTCCCGGGGGGGGGGGGAGTTAATTTTGGGAAAAGAAAAAAACCTAAGCTTAAGCAGAGGAAAATGTGTACCCAAAAATTATCAACAAAAACCTCATCACTCTTAACTTATACATGTTAGTCTTCAACACATGCATTTCCACCTGTGCCAGGAAGCGGGGCAGTGTTCTCACAGGGCTCCACAACCTTAGTGAGAGCGGCTGGCATTAGCCAGGTGGATAACGTGGGTGTGAAAAGTTGCCAACTACATACTCTGCAAGTTTTATAATTAGCTCAATTTTAAAACTTACGATATACACACTGAAAAAACCTCCCTAGTTCCCGATACTCGAGGCAGGGAAAGGATATTGAAAAAAAAAAACATTCCTCCCAATAAAAGCAAAAGAGGAAAAACACAAACATTCAATTGGGGAATTAATTTCTTTTAAACAAGTATAATCTACACCTGATTATATGAGCTTAGTCTACTTACTCATAATCCATATAATAGTATTATCCTTCCTTCCTACCTACCTACCTACCTACCTACCTACCTACCTACCTACCTATCTCCCTTCCTCCCTCCCTCCCAAACAACAATAGGTTCTCTCTCATGTTTCTCAAATTCGCTTTGATCCTCACCTTATGGTCCTTCTGCATCCATGTCCCCAGTGCTTGGGTGACAGGCACTGGCCACCATGTCTGACTTGTGCAGTGACAGTGAGTGAACCCAAGGCTTTGCGCACCTATGCAAATATTACACTGACTGAGCAGCTAGCTTCTAGCCTGCACTATTTTATTTTCAGAAAGTCTCTTTCTTTTATTAAGATTTTAATGTGAATGTGAACCACAGGGTACACGTGGGGTACAGGTGAGAATAACTTTTCAGTATGCTTTCTTGTTCCACCATGTGGTCTCAGGGGTTAAACTTGGGTCCTCAGGACTGATGGCAAAAGCTTTAACTCACTGAGTCATCTTACTGCTCCTATACTATTTTACAGTGCTGTCTTAAGTAAAGGAAATAATTTCGTTTTTGAAACAAGCCCCACTTCCTTGTCTGTACACAGCTTCAGTTTGGTTCTGAGTTTCAACATGTAGGATTATCTTCATAATTTCAGTTTCTTTCTCATTTGGAGAAGCTTCCTGTAACAGAGTCTTCTGAATTTACAAGCCACTTCAAAAACAATGTTTCCTTACCACTTCTCCAATAGCATTTAAGTTGAAGAAGAAAGAGTAAGGAGGGGCAGCTCACCGTGATGACCCCTTTCCCACCCGGAAGCAGGCTGGGTGCTGCACTTACCACTTTCTCCTTGGATCTCAGGACTCCCAGCTTCCCGAAGCGCACGTGAAAAGGTGAGCACTGATAGGTGCCATCCTGCTGTCGCACCACGACAACATCGATGCACCCAGACAACGTGGCTTGGTTAATGCCCTTGTAGAGTTCCTTTACAGTGACGAGCACCTGCCCAGCCAGCTGGCCCACATAATTCATGGTTTGAGACTGTAAGAAAATGAAGATGATGTCAGCACTGAGGTTGACAACTAATAACAATGACCAAAAAAAAAAAAGTTTTAGTTAAACACACACTTGTTGGCTATTCAGGACCCATTCTTTTCCTGCTGCTGTGGTCACACATCACAAGGACAGAAGTCCGACTGGGAGCCTGCCTCTAGGTGGGGCCTGAGGCTGCGGAAGTTCCACTGTCACCAGGGAGCCCACCTGTTCTATCTCCTTCCACCAACAGCTCAGGACCTGAAGAGAAGCAACTGAAGAGCAGTCACAGCTGCATTCTTGCTTCGCAAGGCGTTGGACCCTGCTGCATCCACTCTGACCACAGTAGCCAAGCAGAAAAGGCCCAGGGGGATTAATCCTCCACCAGAAACTGGACACTCATCGTCTCAAAGGAAACCAAGGATGCCATTGATAGTTGAGATGTTATGGTTCAGATACATGCTGCATCAAACTACAGTGAGCTGCCCCAGGACTAACACATGCTAACACTACTTTCCAGGGAAATCCCTTCAGTACCTCAGCACAACCCAATGGGGAATACGTTTGTGTCCCACAATATTCAGAGTTTTTAATTTGTTTCTCACTATTCAAATCATGATCACTAGAGCTCTGCAATTTGAAGGAGGAGAGGTGCACCTAAACCTGGCTTTACCTCCCACCCCCATTCTTCCACGGGAAAACCCAGTCCATACAGAAACAAACCCCTTAACCCTTAGGCTCAGATCTCATTCCGGTGCTTGAGCAAACCATCACTCAGCGGACACTTTAATGTTATGCCAAAGCCAAATCCACAGAAAGCCCTTCCCCTTAAGTAGGATAAGAGAAACCCTCCAGTTCAAGGCTAATCCAGAAGTCAATTTTTATTGGACTCCAGGAACGACAAGTCCCAGCTACTGACCATGTGCACAGTGGTCTCCTTAGACCAGCTCTGGAGTTGCCCTAAGCTCAAAGTTCCATCTCTGCAAAGTTCTAGAGACATCCTGTGTGGTCAGGTAAGTCCCAGGGGGAACAGGAACAAAGCACAGATCCACTGAGAAAATGAAGGGGACCTGCCAGTTCCTGTCTGACACAACTCAACCTACTCTCCAGAGCCGGGCAATGCTTGGGCAGCACGGATTCCACTCAGCGGTCTACACAGAGATGACTATACCACAGTCTAGCTGCTTGGCAGCTTGTTTCCTTTGGGTATTTATATGACCAAGGCTTCAAATTGCTCATACCAAAGAGCTGGCTTTGAGCAACACACACCAGGAACTAAACTTATTACAATCTCCTAAGGTGGAGTCCTTTATGTTATAATCATGAAACAATCGCAGACTGGTAGCTTTGCTTTTAGGATGATTGAATTGGCTTTGATAGCAAGGGCAGGTTATGCATACATCAAATACACAATTTTTAAATTTTTACTTTATTGAGACAGAGTCTCATTGTGCAGTCCTGGCTGGCCCGAAACTAGAGAGATAGATTAGGTGGCTTTTGAGCTCACAGAAATCTGCCTTCCCCTGCCTCCTGAATGCTGGGATTAAAGGCTATGCCACCACGACTGGCCAATCTCTCTCCAGGGTCTAATTTTGTAGCCTAAGTTGGCCTAGAACTCAAGGCCAAATAAAATCCTATTTTAGCCTCTCAAATGCTGGGCTTACAGGTGTGTGCCAACTGTATCTGACAGTAATTACTTCTTGAACAAAGAAGGAAAAAAAAATCAAACGAACTACCAATACATAAGCTAGACCAATCAACAAGCTAAAAGCATGCATGTGTGTGGCAGAAACATTGCTCTATCAGAATACTCACAGATCACCTCACTGTATCTCTTTCTTCTTCATCTTTTTGTTTATTTTCTTTGAGATGGTTTCACTATGCAGCCCTGCATGTCTGGAATTCACTCTGAGGACCCTACTGGTCTCGACTCAGAGATCCACTTGCCTCTGCCTGATTTCCACCAGGCCCGACTGATTACACTTTTAAAAATTAGCCTTTCTAGATCAGAAGTTCAAGGACAGCCTGAACTATCTCCAAAACACCAAATAAACAAATGAATTAGCAAACTGCCTTTCTGCTGTGAGACCAGTGTAGGTTGCAGAGTTCTGAGAAAGAACACAGCAAAACATCACAACCAGTGTCGTCTTCTCCCCAGTTCCTAGCAACCATTAATATGTTTTCTATTTCTGAAATGTCTGTCATTTTAGGAAGGAAGTCATATAAATAGCATCATAAAATATGTAGTCTTTTAGGACTGCCTTCTTTCCCTCATATTTTTTTGAAGACTTATCCATATAGCTGTACCAATAACTTATTCAATTTTCCCGCTACATAGCATTTCATGGCATAAACTTATCATGAAAACAAAACAAAACAAAACCCCTTTACTTGTTGAAGGACAGGTAACTGGATATTACAAAGAAGACATAGTTCTAAGTATCTGCGCACACGCACAGGTCTGTGTGAATGTGCGTTTTCATATTCTAGGGCAAATGCCTAGGACAACTGAGTGCAAAGCAAGTGCAGGCTTAGCTGTTTTGGATCTGTCCGACTACTACTTTCCAGGATTACACTACCGTTCACATTCCCGCCAGCAGTGGGGGGTGGGGGGTGAAATTACCCAGCATCTTCACAATACGTGGCATTACTGCATCCTCACGGTACGTGGCATAACTGCATCCTCACGATACGTGGCATAACTGCATCCTCACGATACGTGGCATAACTGCATCCTCACGGTACGTGGCATTACTGCATCCTCACGGTACGTGGCATTACTGCATCCTCACGGTACGTGGCATTACTGCTCACTCTAGCTTTAACAACATATAATGACTTGCATTTCTTTAATAGCTAATAATGCTGAGCATTCTTTTCGTGTACTGCTCTGCCACTTGAGTGTCTGTCTACAGTTTGGAAGAGTCCTTGTCTCACTTAGAGGGAAATGAAATGCAGATCTTTGTTCCCACTTCTGTGGGCAAAGATTATCTCTAACCAGAACCGATGTGAAGTTCATTTGGAGGTCGTTCTTCATATCACCTCCTTTCCCAGGAAGTGCTTCTCTGCCACCTAGAATGCTCTGAGCTGCCCTGTTCTGTAAAGCACAAATGTTCAGGACATGCTCTTTTGCCTGTTGCAACATATTAGCTAGGTGGCACACAGAGTCGGTATTACATGACTGACTGAGGATGGCAATGCTAAAATGTTACAATTTGTAAAACAAACAAAAAACCGTCACAGTATAGACCTTAAAAAAAGAAACTGAAAACAGCAAATTTTAAACATCAGCCATAAAACACCATGTTCTAAATGTAACAAGCTTACATCAACTAGAGCATACAATCCATAATTAAGTGTAATAACATCTACTCAGGACGATTTTAATTACTGTGGTTAAGAGCTGTGCTGTTATACATAAAATAACTATTGTACAAAAGTTAGTTGCTAAATGTAGAAAAGTACAGGCTGTCAAGAAACTCATTTTCTCTTGGACGACATGAAGCCATTGGGTTTATATTTTGTAGGCTGAGAAAACAAAAATATATGGAGGCCAGGGCCCTACCATGTACTACACCCCAGAAATGGCCAAGAGCAACCTGTCGACTACACAATACATCTAATAACAGAACTTTCAGAGAGCTCTCTACACCCCAACGTAGACTATTTTGAGACAGGATTTCACTGTATGGTCTGGACTGTCCTGGAACAAATTCACAGACCTGCCTCTGCTTTCAGAGTGCTAGGATCAGAGGTGTGCACCACAATGCCTGCGAATAAATTTTAAAAGATAAGGAAGCTCAAACGTCAGAGAAATAGGTGATGTTACAGGGTGGACACTTGTATGTGTCTCCTTCCCACCCCTACTCCGTGTACTGAGGCCCTCATCTCTCAGGTGAAGGGATTTGGAGACGGGCCTTTGGAAGGTAACCAGGGTTAGGTGATCAGAAGTGTCTCACCCTCACTTGTGTCCTTATATACACAGAGAGACAGAGACAAGAGTCAGCATTCTCTTTTACCCTGCCATGTGAGGACATAACAAGATACTGGCAAGTCTATAAAAAGGTGCTTGCCCCCCAACACATACACTGAACCTCTCAGCAACTCAGCCTTGGACTTGAAGCCACACCAGATTTGTAATAAATGTCTATTGTGTAATCCACATTAGTTTAGGTCAGACGCTATCCATGACATTCTGTTCTAACCATCCTAAGTGTCTTCTTAAACAGCATATGTGGCAATCACTTCAGCTCCGAAATAGACAGTACCAGCTACAGAGACCACTTTCCCAAACAGCTCTACCTACTTACGATACACAAGAAGTCACACTAAACACTTCCACCCTCCAATGACACAACTGCATCTCTGATGGAGGGGGGTCATCTGTCTATTGGTTAATAAAGAAACTGCCTTGGCCCTTTAATAGGACAGAAAATTAGGTAGGTGGAGAAGACAGAACAGAATGCTGGGAGGAAGAAGCCGAGTCAAACAGTCGCCATGATTCTCCCACTGGAGACAGACGCAGGTTAAGATCTTTCCTGGTAAACCACACCTCGTGGTGCTACACAGATTATTAGAAATGGGTTAATCAAGATGTGAGAGTTAGCCAGTAAGAGGATAGAGCTAATGGGCCAAGCAGTGTTTAAAAGAATACAATTTGTGTGTTGTTATTTCGGGTGTAAAGCTAGCCATGCGGGTGGCGGGGCGCCGGGAACGCAGCCCGCCGCTCCTTCTACACATCTCAGGGGGTTTTCTGAGCCATCACAACTACATCTCACTTATCATTCTGACTGTGCACCCCTACTCTTTAAAGAATGACTCAGTCTGCTCTCACTTCTATGACAATCTAGACACAAGGGTTCAGTAACAACCTGAATCATAGATTAGTAGGACTGCCCAAGAGGACATATTGTTTGGTGACTACTTACTACTTTTTAAGATCAAACACACCTCATTTAATCTTTAAAAATAGGACATGGGTTTGCAAGGGCAGCATCATTGTATTTTGTGAGCGAGACAGAGACAAGTTTATGCCCTACTACTGTTCACTAAAACCAGTTCCACCTCAGCTCAGGGTACCAAACCGTGTTCCTAAGGGCTGAGTTAACCTTGTAGGGTAAAAAGGGCCAGTCAAAGAAAACCCTGGCCCCAAGACCAGGGCCAAAGAAGACACCTTGTCCCTAACCAATCAATCCCAGAGCACAAAAATCAACCGATTTCTGGGCATGAAATCCAACCAATCTCTGAGCTTGTCTCAAGCTCAGGAATTGAAATCCTACTAATCCCCACCCTGAAAATCTCCACCATAGAAAGTTTCACCCCTAAGAAAGCCTATATAAGCCCTGTACCTGTTCAGTTTAGGGTTGCCTTTTTCTGCTCTGGCAGGGCAACCAGTCTCCTGGAGCAGAACGGAGTGGTGGGCAGAACTGTGACAACCTCACGAGGGAAGCCTCCCCTGCTGGGCAGAGTTGCTACCTATGCATTAGGGAAACTGTCCCCACAGCAACAGTGCTGTTAGGGTGCTGTTCCCTTCCAAGCTGGAGGTCATCCTTGGCTTCTGACTTCCAGGATCCCTTTCCCTTCAGAGCTGTAACATTAAATCCTGGCAGTTTTTCTCCAACCCAGGATAACATAAAGGTGAGAATAATCTATGAATTTGATGATAAAAGGGAGCAGTGGCCAGGGTGCCCAGAGCGTCATCTGCTGCAAGTTCCTCTCTGCCCTTTCCAGGACTGGCAGGGAATCAAACCCCAGGGTCTTGCCCACGTCTTATAGGGACCTGACTTGAGTTTCATAAAATGTTTAGAGTATAAGCAGCTGGTATGGCAAGGATAGCAAAGGAGGAACGAGGTGACAAACTGAACAGAAAGGAGCGAACGCAGCACCACAGGTAGCAGAGGGCTTGACAGAGCATCTGGCTTCCTGAGAAGCTGCCTCCAAATAAGGGCCTCGTTTTGCCCTGCCATTTAGTCCCCACAATAAATGCTAGTTTATTTCTTCAATTTTCATTATTTTATAAAACAAGAAAAAAGAAGAGCACAAGGGTGATCCAAGTCTAGTTTACCACCACCCCACCCTACCACAGGGAGCACCACAGAACAGATGTCCATGAAGATCATTTGATCTGGAAGCAATATTGTACAAGAAATACAGGTTGCACATGTAAAATATGCTGCTCTCAAACCCTCAAGCGCTCCCAGGTCCTCTGATTCTGCCTGCACAGCATAGTGTGGCTGAGTGGGGTTCTCTTGCTATAGGAAACATGTATTCCCTGTGCACAGCATCTAAGTTAAACCCAGTGTCTTCCAGTAACTTCCGGAACACAAAGTTCCCAGGACAAGCCGTTCTCTCACAATGGAAACCGAAGTCTAAAAGAAGCCGTACCCAGGGCAAGTCCTTCTATGTAAACCCTGCAGACTTAACTTAGAAACTATTATGGACAGCAACTGTAATTCCTTTAAGAAACACAGGGCCAGGAGGGGTGCACCCACACACTGAGACAATGGGGATGTTCTTTCGGGAACTCACCAAGGCCAGCTGGACTGGGTCTGAAAAGGCATGGGATAAAACCGGACTCACTGAACATAGCGGACATTGAGGACTGCTGAGAAGTCAAGAACAATGGCACTGGGTTTTGATCCTTCTGCACGTACTGGCTTTGTGGGAGCCTAGGCTGTTTGGATGTTCACCTTACTAGACCTGGAAGGAGGTGGGAGGTCCTTGGACTCCCCACAGGGCAGGGAACCCTGACTGCTCTTAGGGCTGATGAGAGAGGGGGAGTTGATTGGGGGACAGGGAGAGATATGGGAGGCGGTGGCGGGGAAGAAGAGACAGAAATCTTTAATAAATAAATAAATTAATAATAAAAAAAAGAAACACATGAGATTTGTAGTTTTGTTTTTGTTTTTTTTTTTTTTGTTTTTCGAGACAGGGTTTCTCTGGTTTTGGAGCCTGTCCTGGAACTAGCTCTTGTAGACCAGGCTGGTCTCGAACTCAGAGAGATCCGCCTGCCTCTGCCTCCCAAGTGCTGGGATTAAAGGCGTGCGCCACCATCGCCCGGCGAGATTTGTAGTTGTTAACTAAACACCTGCTCTACCAGCCTGTTCCTGGAAAAAGCTAATTTTTATTCAGTCAAAAACCTGAGCACCCCCTTCATGCCAGGGCCTTAAGATTCAAAGAGAACCCCTCCCCCCACAGAGCAGGCCTGGATCCACCAAGAGAACAGGACACACAGTGTCTCAGCTTACAGAACACCCTGTGATGTTGCTGTAGTGGTCTTGTTTTCCTTCTAACGGTCTGTATCAAACCATGTAAATGAGCATTAGAAGGTAAGGCTCTGTCTGCACTGAGTCACACTCCCCCCCCTCCATGAGCATTAGAAGGTAAGGCCTGCACTGAGTCACACTCCCCCCCCTCCATGAGCATTAGAAGGTAAAGCTCTGTCTGCACTGAGTCACACTCCCCCCCCCATGAGCATTAGAAGGTAAGGCCTGCACTGAGTCACACTCCCCCCCCTCCATGAGCATTAGAAGGTAAAGCTCTGTCTGCACTGAGTCACACTCCCCCCCCTCCATGAGCATTAGAAGGTAAGGCTCTGTCTGCACTGAGTCACACTCCCCCCCCATGAGCATTAGATGATAAGGCCTGCACTGAATCACCATCCCCCTCCCCACCCCCAGCATGAGAAGGTAAGGCCTGCACTGAGTCACACTTCCTCCCCTTCACTGACTTTGTTTGTTTGTTTGTTTGTTTGT
Source organism: Chionomys nivalis (assembly GCF_950005125.1). NCBI lineage: Eukaryota > Metazoa > Chordata > Mammalia > Rodentia > Cricetidae > Chionomys > Chionomys nivalis. Next base: position 15,238,779 of record NC_080111.1, on the reverse strand, counting down.
TTTTGAGACAGGGTTTCTCTGTTTAACAGTCCTAGCTGTCCTGGAACTTGCACTTGTAGAGCAGGCTGGCCTTGAACTCCCAGGGATACCTGCCTCTGCCTCCTGAGTGCTGGGATTAAAGGCATGCACTGACTTTTAAGAAGATTAGAAAAGAGAAAAAAAATATCTGCTTGGCAGAGTGAAAAAAGATTTCTGGATGAAAAAAGAAAAACCCAAGAAATAAATCCAAACTTCTTCTAGGCGTGGAAATAAATCTAAGGGGCTAAATGGAGTGGGAAAAGAGGGGGTTCTGGCAGGTAGAGACAATAGCATGTGACAAAGAAATAGAGTTTGAAAGACAAAAGTGAGATGGCACATGACCTCAGATCCAGGACAATCTAATCCCAAGGGTGCTGGGTGTGATCTGGGTGATGGCAGCAGATCGTATTGGAGGATGAATCGGAAGAGAGAAGCCACAGCAACGTAAAGCAGGAGATGAGATCCAAGCATGGTGACATGCCGACACACACCTATAATCTCAGAACTCTGGAGGGAGGGGCGAGAAGATCAAGAGTTCTATGCTATTCTTGGGAGACATGGTGAGTTTCAGGCCAGCATGAGCTACATGCTTTAAAACAACAAGAAAGCAAAGCAAAACAAACAAACCATCGAACAAAAAAACGGTCAGAAGATGGAACAGCTCTAATGTAGACTGGATATATCCACAGGGACTAGAACCTATGAGAGCTGCTGCTGGCTCAGGGCAGATGCTAAGGGGAAGGACGCAGTACTCTGGATTATGACCCATCGAGACGGAGGCAGGAAACCACCCAGCACATAGCTGGGATGCAGTAAGCATCGATGAGAGACCCAATCTGATTAGATGGGCAAAAAAGGGGCAGATGTGGCCGGGAACTTCCTGTTAAGGTTTATACCTGATCAAAATTCTTACCATTTATACTATTAATTTAAAGAATTATTATACATGATCAAAATTCTCACCATTCCGGCTGTTTTCTAAAATAGAACTTCCCTTCAATTACAAAAGCACTTAATGACTAATTATGAAGGTAACTCAGGTTAGGGAGTCAGCCCCATGTGAATGCCAAGAGTCTCTGTTAATCTTTGCTACTTCTGCAATTAGTCTGTCATAAACTGATGAACAACATGTACAGCCTTAGGCACTGTTCTGTGCCTTTCTCACAGGGGAGCTTTAGAATCCTTGAGCTGGTGTCTGGGGCTCCAAGCACACCTCCTGGGAGAACAGGCTTTAGCCAGCTAGAGGTGCGCTTAAAGGATCTCTGCAACTTTTTGCCCTCTCAGCATCTCTCCTAAATTTCTATTCGCCTGGACTGTTTGGAGTCTGTTTCTAAAGTCTACCAAAGGATATGCACATGCCCACACTGTTATAGCCGAGGTTTCAAAAGCCCAGGCCTCTGTTATTTCCCTTCAAAAACCAACTGGTAAAACTAGCATGCAAACAGCTCAACTGCAGCTAGCAGAGGTGCTGCCTACTTAAAAAAGTCAGTCGTTTTGGAAATTGAAGCCAGGCCCTTCATATGCTAGACAAGCAATCTACCACTGAGCTAGCTACCAGTCTGTTTGTGTTTTTTTCTTTTAACGAGAAGACAGAGGGCCTTAAGCAAAGTGATAAACTATGGTTTCATCAAAGCATATTTTCTACATGTTCTTTTGTTTGGAAAGGTAGGGTTTATATTGACTAGGTTTATGGTATAACTTAATTTGGGATTCTTCTGCTGCAGCCTTGAGATTACAGTGTGCAACATAACACTCACTACAATGTATTTCCTTAAGGGAGTAGAAAACATTACTACTGAGGTCTATCTTTTATACTGACCACTTTCACTATCTGTGAAATAAATTAGCTAGGTTCAGTTGAGTAAGAGTGGTGGTCTGAGTAAGAATGCCCCCACAGGCCGGGCGGTGGTGGCGCACGCCTTTAATCCCAGCACTCGGGAGGCAGAGGCAGGCGGATCTCTGTGAGTTCGAGACCAGCCTGGTCTACAAGAGCTAGTTCCAGGACAGGCTCCAAAACCACAGAGAAACCCTGTCTCGAAAAACCAAAAAAAAAAAAAAAAAAAAAAAAGAATGCCCCCACAGGCTCATAAATTCGAATGCTCGGTCACTAGGGAGTGGGACTACTTGAAGGATTAAGAGGTATGGCCTTGCTGGAGCAAGTGTGACCTTGTTGGAATAAGTGTGTCACTGCGGGTGGGCCTTTGGGTTTCAAAAGCCCAAGCCAGGCCCAGTGTTCCTCGCTTCCTGCTGCCTGAGGATCTGGATGTAGAACTCTCAGCTACTTCTCCAGCACCATGTCTGTGCACGCCACCACGCTCCCTGCCATGATGATAATGAACTAAACCCCTGAAAATGTAAGCCGCCCCCAATTATATGCTTTCTCTTGTAAGAGTTGCCTTAGTCATGGTGTCTCTTTACAGCAACAGAACAATAAGACAGTAAGGCTCACAAAGAGGAAAAAATACTTTGCCACTATAGCAATGCACATTCTTTCCCCAGTAGTGGCCCTACGGTTTGCTTCAGCTTCTCAGCAGGTAAAGAATGAACCACAAAAGATCACTGGTTTCACCTTCAAAAACCCTCAACTTTTATCTCTTCACCTTGTCACTTGTGCAATAATTTTCAGGTCAATTTTTCAAAATCCAATACCAGTTTTCCCCTCCATCTGCTATTTTATAAAAAGAGCAAATCCTTGTTTCAGACCTCCTAAATATGGAAGAAATGGGATCAAGTAGGAAAGTATATTCAGAACAGACTGTGTTTATCTTAAGAACACAGTAGACCAGGCACTGGGGCAAATACCTATCATATACCTAGCACTTGGGAGCTGGAGGCAGATGGATCAGGAGTTTGAAATCAGAGTCACATAGTGAGTTCTAGGCTAGCATGGGCTACATGAGACCCTGCCTCAAAAATAACAAAAGATGGGGTTAGAGAAAGGCTCCGTGGCTAAAGGGTTTTCTGCTTTTCTGACGGAAATGAGTTCAGCTGCCAGAACCCTATCAGGTGACTCACAACTGCCTCTAACGCCAGCTCTAGGGATCCAACATCCTTTTCTTGTCTGTAAGCACTGTACACACAATATACAAATAAAAAATAATAAAAATTTAAAGTCAAAGACCAAAAGAGCAAAGAAAGAAGGGGAGTGGGGAGTAAAAGAGCATGGTGGACAAGGTCATGAGACTGGCACTGCTGAGGACGCATGGGTCATGGGGGCGTTTGCAGCCCTGTTCTCCCCATCCCTGTTTGATGCTATTGTAGCTCCATATAATTAAATTATGTCCCTACCTATATGTTCACTCCATTTTTTCTCATTTCCACCTGTAGAACAATGTCTTATAATTTAGTTCAAATCTCTCAACTTAAATACTCCTGGTCTTCACGTCTACTATAACAGGTTACCAATGCTGTTACAGAGAACATCTAACTTGGCTAATAATAAGGAGAAATGTAAGAAATAAAATTACATATCAGGTGGCAGTGGTGCACGCCTTTAATCCCAGCACTCAGGACGCAGAGGCAACCGGATCTCTGTGAGTTTGAGACCAGCCTGGTCTACAGAGCAAGTTCCAGAAATGGCTCCATAGCTACTTGGAAATGCTGTCTTGAAAAACAAAACAAACAGAAGTAAAATTACTAGGATATGTAATGGATTTTTAAGATTTTGAAAGCTATTATTATCAAATTATTATTAAATTGGCCAATGGAATGATTATCTGCATAAGAAAATTTTTAGCTAAATGTTTATATTGAATCTGTTTTGAAACATAATTTTAAGATTTTAAACATCTGCACTTGAGCTGGGCGGTGGTGGCGCACGCCTTTAATCCCAGCACTCGGGAGGCAGAGGTAGGTGGATCTCTGTGAGTTCGAGGCCAACCTGGTCTACAAGAGCTAGTTCCAGGACAGGAACCAAAAAGCTACTGAGAAACCCTGTCTTGAAAAATCCTAAAAAACAAAACAAAACAAAAAACAAACAAACAAACAAAAAAACATCTGCACTTGGGACTATTCAAAATAAACTTTACATGTAATAAAATTCATTCTTTTGTAATATTTGTTTATATGTGTTTAAGTGTCTGTATGGAGGTGTGCAAAGGCCAGAAAAGTGTGTCAGGTGTTACGTGGGTGTTGGGATACTGTGTATTTTAAGTAAGCACTTATATAACCATAGTAATCAAGATATAGAACAATCAGATTGCTGTCTCCTCTAAGTCCCCTATGCTCCTCTGTGGTAAGCCCTCCTCCTCCAACTTCCCAGCATGTTTTCTGTCCTCAGTCTTGTCTTTTCCTGACAAATACACAAATAAAATCATGGAATATGTAGTGATTTCTTGTATTTAGCACAATGCACCTAAGATTTTTTTTAATAGTGTTATATGCATTAGTAGTTTATTGTTGTGGGTTTTTATTTTATTGTTTTTTTCAGAGACAGAATCCCACTTTGTAGTCTTGGCTGCCCTCAAACTTACTGTGTAGAACTGGCTAGCCTAGAACTCACAGGAGAGCTCCATCTGCCTCTGCCTCTGGAGTGCGGGATTAAAGGCGTGCTCAGCTAGCAGTCTGCTCCTATTACATACTGTTCTGTGGTTGCCCTGGGTGGCCCTAGTTCTTGACAATTACAAGGTAAAGCCAACACAAATATTTGTGTAAAGAATTTTATTTGGTTACACACTTAGGAGCGGACTGCACTGCTTAGAAGTAGGTGTGAAAACTTTTTGTAGCAACTATTTAGATTTCCTTAAGGTGCTCTGTTGCAATTTATAGTAAAATAGTCCCACACTAGCCCAGAATGGAGTATAATAAAGGTTTATTTATTTAGGGGCAGACTCACATAAAAAGCAGTGATCAGCAGTCCCCTGTGTGAGCAGGGAACTGGAGCCAAATCCAGGAGCCAAAGGGTCCTGCATGCTTTTCATCTGCATCTATAGTTCATGAGACCACGCCCAAAGTAGGCCAGTATCTTAAAATCTCAGGGGAGTTTCTTGTTAAAGAAATCTCTTCTCAAATTATTTTCAAAATGAGTTTACTTGTTTTAACTGTACTTCATGTTCCTATGTGAGATGTGTACCTAATGGTTAAAGTGAAAATTCTTCATTTACTCACAAGTCTTACATACTTCATGTACATCTATGACAAATCACATATGACCCAAACGAGTATTTTACTCTCACCATCAGACAAGGCGTATGTCATGGACTGTATTAGGTATGAAAACCAGGGCCCACAGAGGATAGGCATCCTACCTGAAGAAAGGCAGCTGCAGAGAAACAGGTGCAGTCCAGTGTTCTGACACGCCACTCACTGTCTTCTCACTTCATCTAAGAACTTACTATGTGAAGGAAGACATCTCAAAAGGCTTTAGAAGGCCATGAAGATTCTCCACATGGTAGCACATATTAAAGACAGGCCTTTTATTACTAGTAGGCTTAGATACAATGTTATGATCAGAAATATAAGGTTTATTTGTTTGTGTGTGCTTTGTTTTTCAACACAGGCTTGTGTGTGTGTGTGTGTGTGTGTGTGTAACCCTGGCTGTGCTGAAACTCACTCTGTAGACCACGTTGGCCTCAAACTCACAGAGATCCATCTGCCTCTGTCTCCCATGTGCTGGGATTGAAGGTGTGTGCCACCACTGCCAGACAGAAATATATGTTTCAAGGGACAAGTTCTCAACTTTCTTCCCCGGCACCCTATCTTAAACCTTCTACTACAATATGATAATTGTACAACTAAACTATTTTTGTAGTGGTCATTGATAACTGTAAGATCTCCAAGATAAACACAGAAGTCCAATCCTTGGCTTTCACATAAAGTCACCCAATTATAGTAAGCTATTTCTATACCCATATCCTCTATCTCAGAGATAACTACCAAATATGCTGGTAGTATAATTTACAATTTCTTTTGAAACATCCTTTTCTACTGGAAATTCTATTTATGCCCTGACCTTTAAGTCAAGAATCAATACGATTCTTTTATAGTCAAAATACAGTCTTAGCCTAGGTACAGACTAACATTTATGTAGGTTGTAGGCCCAGGAAATGATGCATTCAATCTCATTTATCTTCCTGTCTTCCATTTTCTCACCCTCTCTCATCCCCTTAAAAAGAGCCTTAGTTAAATACTACAGCTAAGTGAAGCTGACGCTGAGAAAGTGTACAACTGTGTGAATTCTGTGGGTTGATAGTCCTTCCCCTGAATCTGATGGTAGCCTGAGAAAGCTCAGATAGCAATGAGCTACATGAATTACCAATAGGGTTTAAAAAGTACATAACACTTCCAGGCCCAAAGTTCAGTGACATTCTCAAGAGCTCGCGGCTAAGGACTGTATTATCAATAAGTCTGACAGAACGGTGTCTGCTTTAGAAAGAGAGCGACACTTAAAACTAAAACACAACTGGTTTTGGTGACATTCTGAGTTTGTTATTTGTTTGGGCAACCTGGTTGTATTTTAAAAACAAGTTTCAGGGGAAGCAGAACACCTGAACATTCTCTGACTATTGTCCCAAGCCACACTTTTACATAAAGGAAAACAACTGTTTTATAGTGCAGGGCTCTGCAGATACTACCATCAAATAATCAAGGGATAACTCACTAAAAAGACCAATCACTTCTGTGGTGTTTCTGTCAAAAACGTATGCCCCCAATCTGTGTGTGTGATCAGACAAACAGCATGTCTGACCAGCACTCACTGAACAAGAATCTATGGAAACTGAGGAGAGTAGGAAGGCTAGCAAAGACTGAGGGCACGTGGCAACCAGACAGGGGTTCTGAAACAGAAAATGTACTTTTTTGTGCTAAAAACAAAACAAAAGCTAGTTCTTAGACTCCCTACTGTTTCTGTTTGATAAACCCATTTATACATGTATGCAAAGGAAAGTGCAGCAGAACTCAGCAGGGCTCACACGCCCTGGGTTCTGGTTCTGGCTGCTCATCTGCAGCGGCCATGGGCCATGCTTTGTCAGCATGAGAGAGCATAAATGGCTGATGGCTTCTTCAGTCCCGTTCTCTCGTGCCCTTTGACCCTTCAGGTCAATCTCTGCAGGTGATAACAGTTCTGAGGTTATACAACTCTCTCTTCAGGTTTGCCCAGGGGTAATTTTAGGTGATTTTTTTTTCTTTATCTCTTTTTTGTTTTTTTTCTTTTTGAGACAGTTTCACCAGGCATCCCAGGTTGGCCTCAAACTCACCATCTTCTGCTTCTGCATTTCAAGTCATACTTGATACCCGATTCCTAGGTAAGCTCCCTTCCAGATGAAAAGTTGCTATTGCTAAGATGATCCACCAAAGGCAACGAGGAACAAGCAAAACTTCATTAGAGCTAAGATGTTACTCTTAAGAAAAAAAAATAACATCAGCAGGACTGCTTTACCATTTTTTTGGAAGAAAAAAAAAAAAAACTTTGGCCAGGATATTACATAAGAAATTTAGATAATGCCTCTGAAGTACAAAATTGGATTCAAGGAAGAGGGAAAGAAATGTTCTAGAATAAGATATGAAACAATGAAAAATAACAAAATCTGCCCTGTTTTCAATTAGGTAAAATGCAATATCACACACAGAAACTCTATGTAAGCCTATAGTTTCCTTTTCCAGAACTTTGTAGATTTTGTAATGTAGTAGAATTACGCTAGAATACGTAAACACTGAAAAAGAAATGCCCTCCTAAAAGGGTGATATTTTAACTTTGGACCCTTCAGAGAGTTGTGTCCAATTCTTTCAAGACCAAGCTAGCAGCCTGAGGTTTTGTCACGGCACACTCTAGGTAAGTATTCTCGAATAGTCTCTCAGGTGCAAGGACCTCTGCTGGGCTAGCAAATACCTAGCACTAGTTCTAAAACAGAAGGGGTTGAGGTGGAGAAACCTCAGCTCATCACAGGACTGGCTGGGGAGAGAGAGCGCAAAGACCACACTTATAAAATGGAACTCCAAACCCACTTCCTCAATAAGTCTGGTAGCCAGGAAAGGGGGACTTCTTGTCTTATTATCCATCCATATGCCTGGTTCAACACTTAGAGCTCTGGTTAGTTTAAAAGTCAGGATTCTTTCATTCGAAAGTCAAACTCCTAGATAATCATTATAGCTTACCAAGCAGATACCAAATCTAGTATGCCAGCTACTGGCCATTAAGACAATTCTCTTGGGGTGGGGTGGTGACTCAGGGAACATCAATGGCAAAGGGGACTGTTAAGAAAACGCAGCCTAAGCAAACACCTTTGATTTCCCTTTGAAACATACCAGCAGCAAGACGTCTAAGAACTTGTACTGCAATACAGTCAGGTCTGTGTGCTGGTTAAGTGATTTTTAGAAATACTTCACAGAGAATTAAGTCTGGTCACATTCTTTCCTCTGATGTTTAAGACTAATGTGCACAAATTCATATGCATGTATCCTTTATATTACAACAGAGAGTTCAAAATAAAGTTGTCCCCCACAGTAGCATCTAACTTGTATTCATATTCAAATAATGCTGTTACAAGCAAGTGAAATATCTGCATACAGACACCAGTGATCTCAGATCCAGAAGCAAGTATCACACAGTAAAACCCCTAACGGGACACAAACATTCTTATAGACTAGGTTAAGAGATTTCAGAAGTAATCTGTTTTTTGTTTTGTTGACTTCATGCTACATACGCTTTTTTAAAAAAGAAATCAAGGTAATTTAAATTAAATGAGAAGACACAAGGCAACATCAATACCTTCATTTGGAGCTTCCGAGTACCTGAATCTAAAATTAGCTAGCCCCGGCCTCACTTTAAAATAAGGATTTAAGCCGGGCTTCATGGTACTCAGAAGAGCTAAAGCGGGAAGATGGTAAGTTCAAGGACAATCTATGGAACAGTCAGCCTGCCTGTGCTATATACTAGGATCCAGGTACAAAACAAAACCAAAATAATTCAATAAACTAAAAATGAGCATTTAAACGCATCACTTTCTAAGGCTCCATGGGCAGAGTTAAATGATATTAGCTTCACACCACCTAACTATTTCCTTAAAGCAGACTCTTTTAGAACTCAACTTTACAAGCTGTGTTCGAGTTTGTACCTTGTAGGAAGAGAGAACTAGATAAAAAACATTCAAACTTACCTCCCCTCTTCAGCATTTTTTGTTTGTTTATAGTCACAAGAGGGAAAGCCTACAATCACTCTTGTGTATCACATACCCAAACAAAAGCTAGTTTCAAATAGTAGCTTAGCCTACAGGAGATTTGACCAAGACAATAAAAAACCGTAACACTGAAGTGACTTCTAGTCCCTCAACTACCACCCTAAGGTGCAAGAACAGAGCTCAATACATGTCTTTGAAATCAAACTGTAAGCGAGTTCTCAGTTTAAAGCAACCACATTCTTCTCTAGGCAGGAAGTTACTAAATACCAAGAAACAGAATAAGGATAGCATAAAGGCAAGAGGGAGAGCGGGTGGCCAAGCACTCTGTGATACAGAACACTTTAAAGACAGAACATTACCACGGCAGCATATCTTCCAAACAAGGAGTAGCCACCACTTTCACTTAGTGGGTGCTATCCTTCTCAGGACTACCCAGATTCAGCTTCAAGCAAGGCAATGAAGGCATGGGTGAATGGAACTCACCAGAATGCCAGGAGGGGCCTTGTCACGATAAACACCTGCGGTTTTACTGAATGAGTTTTCCTGAGCCTTCTCATCTTCACTGTTATCTTCTAAGTAAAACATCTTAAAACTGAAGAGGCTTATCAAGCATGGCCCTACAGAGCTGAAGGCACCAACAAACAGAAAGTTATTCTGTAGACCATCAAGTGCTAACTGTTGCAGACAGGGATGTAGTTAAAACTGAAAGCAAACAGGTCTTTAAAAAAAAAAAGCAATGCACACACTACTTTACCAATGAGATTTGCTCAAAATGCCTCAGCCCCATCTCTCCAAAGAAGATAAGCAGGGGCATGGGGCAGGCTGTGCCATGTGTTTACACTGATAGGTACCAAGTCCTGCCCAATCGCAAGACAGTCAACTACAGCTTCCGTCACACAGAACAGGGATTGAGTTAATGATTCCTTAAGCCAATCACATCTATATCTGTAGAAATAAAAACAGCTACCCAGGGAAGAAAACACTCATGCAATCATGTGAGGAAACGATGCACATCTGCTTGGATGGCATCACTGTGTCTCCCGCTCAGCCAGACTTCTACAGTCCACTACTAAGTAGTTTTAGTCCACTGTACTGGCATGACCCAGTCTTTCTCACAAATCTGGAAGAGGCCCTGGCTCGGCACTCTATAAATAACAAAACTAGACTTCAAGAGTATGACAAAGCAATATTTAAATTCTAGTATTCCCTGGACAGCTACAAAGTAACTACAAAGTAACCTCATTCAAACTTTTCTAAAACCCTAAAACACATAACATAGACAGACACACATATAAAATATACTTGATTTTTAAGTTAAAACATTTTATTAAAGCCGTTTTCTAAGACTCTGGAGTTTATTATAAATAGCCTCCTGCCACATATGCCTACTAAGTTTGCAAGCAGGTGAGAACTAAGTGCTATAATAAACTAGGAGTGAAGGTAGCCACTAGATTAGAAAGATTTGGTATTAAAAAAAGGTGGTGAAAAACTGTGGTGCATCTGTGTTGAAATGACAGTCCATATTCTGCATTGAGTATTTTTATTGATTCTGTGGATTTTTCTACATCATGTAATCAGGTGCACATGCTTAGATGTGCACAAATGCAACAGACTAAGTAAGGTATCCTGCTGTATTACGCTGTTCTTTCTTCTTTCTTTGAGGCAGGGTCTCTCGCTGAACTTAGAGTTAGTCTGACACTAAGCTTCAGTGATCCTCCTGCTTCGGTCCCTGCAGTGCTAGTACTATAGATATGTACATACAGCTTTTGTGTGAGTGTGCTGGGACCCAAACTCAGGTCCTGGTGTTTGCGCAGCAGGCTTTCTCTTACACAAAGAGCCATCTCTCCAGACCCTCTACTTCTTTGTATAATGGGACTCACAGAAAACTTAAAATTACATATATAGCTCACATTCAATTTCTGTTGTATGCCACTGGTTTTAGAGCTGTAAGACAATTATGAGAGGGAGGAAATACATTTTACCTAACATGATAGGATTTCTAGGAATCCTATGCAAGTATTTAACTAATCAACTAGCGGATACACATACATTTAATGAGCGTCACATTATTAAGCCTTTCCTTTTACCTTAAAACTTCAACTAAAGCCGGGCGATGGTGGCGCACGCCTTTAATCCCAGCACTCGGGAGGCAGAGGCAGGCGGATCTCAGTGAGTTCGAGACCAGCCTGGTGTACAGAGCTAGTTCCAGGACAGGCTCCAAAACCACAGAGAAACCCTGTCTCGAACCCCCCCCCCCAAAAAAAAAAAACTTCAACTAAAACAAAAATTTTGACCAAGAAAGGGATGGAAATGCTAACTACAGCAATACTCCACCAAGATCCATACCATGAAGCTATAGTATATAAAAGGTTAAGAGATGGAGGCGGCTCAGTGGGTAAAGGCACTTACTTACTAAGCCTGACAACTTGAGTTCCATCCCCAGAACTCACATGGTCAGAGTTAAAAATAACTTCCATCCACCGTCCTCTGACCTTCACGTATGTACTGTGCTACTCTGCCCACAAAAGAAAACGTGACAATCAATCTCACCAACACGAGAAACAGGAAAGCCCATCGCATATTCAATTCATTCCCCAGCTGCTGTCAGGACAGTACGTCCGCATTCACCTGCCATTTAATTACACATCAGTACACAACTCCCTTCCTTCACAAGAAAAGTGACAAGAGTTTTGATGGCCGAAACGTTATGGCATGTGAAAACTCCCAATCTCTTCCTCCATGACAGGTAGCAGCTCCAGACCCCTAGCATCAGATAGGAGAAATAAAACCTCACTCTGAGACGAGGAAGAAATGAGAGACGGGGAGAAGAATGGGGCAAAACAGAACAGGGAGATTAAGGAGAAATCACCTAAGGTGATGAAAAGTCAGAGGCAGAGGAAATAAGATATGGGTAAGAAAATATGTAGAAAGAAAGCAGAAAAGCAGAAGGTGGCGTAAGATGAAAAAGAGAAAACCCATCTATTCTAAATACGAGGAAGCTAAGGCCCAGAAAGAGGTCAAGCAATTAGTCAGACGTCACTCACTTAAGGCATAGGTACAGAACATGACTCCCTCAGTTTCTCCAGTAATGTTTGGTTTTGTTTGTTTCGATTGCCAAGCTGAGAGCCAGAGAGGATGTGCTGGGGCGGAGGAGAGCGGCTGACCTGACACAGGGGTGAAGCTCAACAGATGAAGAGCAGGGAGACTCCACGGGGCAATGGCCGTGGGTGTAACAACTCTGTCTGGGCAAGGTTCACCTTACAAGTCCCCTTACATAACAGAGCAGCCGCTGGCTTTCCGGCCCACCTCAGTACTGTGTGTCACTGTTTTGATGAATAACTCACAGACTGTCCTGGCTGCAAAGGAACATGTACCGTGGACCCAACAGAGATAAGCTATGACAACACCCGGCACACACACGTACAGTTTCCCCCAAGACTGACCTGGTGACACTTTCCATCAGTTCGGTAGGAGTGCTTACCTAACTCTTAGGAAACCCTGGGTTCAATCCCCAGCAAGCAGTCAAATAAAGCAGGTGGAATGCTGCATGCCTGTAGTCTCAACACAGGTGAAGGGAAGGAGATGAGGAAGTCTGGCACCATCCTCAGGTACATAGGGGGTTAGTGAGGCCAGCCTGGGCTAAAGGAGATTCCTCTCCCCCACTCCCCCATTTAAAAGACAAACAGCTGAATCCTGAGAACTTTCCTTTGCACAGCATTTTTACGAATTTTTACTTCCTGGAACTGGTCTCCTTAGTTTGCCCAGGCCAGGCTCAAGCAAAACTCCCATCTCAACCTCTTAAGTGCTGGGACTATAGGGAAATGCTACTATGTTAGCTCTTTAGTGATTTTCAAAACAAAAAAAAAAGTGGGGCGCAGGATGTGGTGGTGCATACCTGCAACCCCAGCACTCAAGAGGTTGACTCAGGAAGGAGGTGAATCTGGGCTACACAGCAAGTTCAACAATAGTCTGTGCTATAAAATGAGACTGTCTCCGCGGAAAGGGTAGGAGGAAGGGACAGGAAGAAAGCCTCTAAGACTTTTTTTCAAAGATTTATTGATTATGTATACAGTGTTTTGCCTGTATGCCTGCCTTTAGGCCAGAAGAGGGCACCAGATCTCATTACAGATGGCTGTGAGCCACCATGTGGGTGCTGGGAATTGAACTCAGAACCTTTGGAAGAGCAGCCACTGAGTCATCTCTCCAGCACCTAAAACTTAACTTTTCAAAGAAACAAAGTTTAAAACAATGTCCAGAGAATCAGAATCCTGTTCCGATTCCACAGGTGATATATGATGCTAGGTAGCATATATACATTGTGTTGTTTTTTGCATTATTAACCCCAGAAGTACATGGGACAATGTAGAAGGCTTCTTTCTTCTTCCTCTCCTTTCCCCTGCCCTCCACCTCTTTTTCTTTATTTTAAAGACAAGGTCTCACTATATATAGTTTTGGCTGTCCTGGAACCCACTACATAAAACAGAGATCCACTTGCCCCTCTACTCCCCAAGCGCTGGGATTAAAGGCAGTCACCACCATGACTGCTGTCGTGTGCTTAAGCATGAATAAAGATTTATTTGAAACTTCAAATGATAAAATTTCAGCTAAGGAAATTGTATTAAGTTGACTCAACAGAAATTATTTCAGGCTACAAGCTAGTCTTCCTTTCAATTCAGAACAAAAATGACTGAACTCCCTCTAGTGTTCACACTGGAGAACAACAATCCTTTCCTTTCGTATTAACAAGAAACTAGAGAATATTGCATTTTGATTAGTAAAAAATTATCATGAGAATATTTTTAAATGGCAATTACAAAGAGCACCATAAACCCAAGGCAAATGTAGTGATGCATGCCCGTATGTTCACAATGAAGCTGGAGGAAGTACTGCCTTAAATTTGAGGTTAGACTAAACTACACAGTTGACACCACGTCTCAAAAAAGAGTGAGAATTCCATAACCTTCACTTCAATAATTCTATGGCTTCGAGATCACTCATGACAAAGTGACACATGAAAAAAGAACCACAGCTCACCTGAAATAAGGATTTCCTTATCCTGAAGAGATCGTCGATACTAAAGCAGTTTCTTCATACAGCTATAATTAGTCACAACTCCCTATTTAAACTATTAAAACAACCTGAAGAGACTGATGGAGAAATTCCTCTACCACTCTCAGGGCCATCCAACATCTGTCACCTGTGTATCAGGGAATAGCTGTATGGTACTCAGTTTCGGTGTTTCCTGATACTCTCTCTCAGTCTCTAGACTAAACAGAACAGCATCAACTGTGAATGTGTAAAAAGAACACAAAGCAGAAGCCAGAGGGTCCCCTGGGCTTTATGTGCCTCTGCAGTCATCTCTTTAGTTCCTAGTGTATTTGTTGTTTGAGTAAACTTTATATGAGAAGGTATTAGATACCTGGAGGAGTATTAAAATGATTCCCAAAGATTAAACAACTTCTTTCAAGACTCCTCATTTACATATAAAATGAACACATTCGGGGTTGAGGAGGTAGCTCAGTGGTAGGCATGATGAGGTCCTGGGTTTAACACCCAGTCTGGCAAAAATAAAATAAAGCACATTTTGCATTTTGCTTTGCTGTCTATTGGTGAATAAAAAAGTGATTGCTCAATATTTTCATCTACTATATTCAAGGGTTAATAAATTATTTCTTCTGTGGTGTGGAATACCCTTAGAAAATTACATGTCCATATCTCAATTTGGAAAGTTTGAACCATGTATGCCTCTGAACTCTAATCCTTCTTGACCAATGGTCTTGGTCATGCTTTCTCCTGATATTTTTGAGGAGTGGCCTGGCTGCAGCCTACAAGCATGTCTGCCCATTAAGAGAGGGAAGCTGGACAGTCCAATTAAGGATCAGAATTACGTTTTCTGGCTATAGTCTCTGGCCAATGCTACCATAAAATAAAGTCAGAAATAATGAAGAAAGCCTCTACCCAGGGGAAGCAAAGTGTGTGTGTGTGTGTGTGTGTGTGTGTATGGGGTGTAGGTGTGGATGTGGGGGGCTTGTAGGGTGTGGGAGGTGTGGATGTGTAGGGGGTGTTGTAGGGTGTGGGGATTGTGTGGGGAGTGTGGGTTTCATGTCCGTGGGAATGTGCGGTGTATGTGGGGGGTATGAGGGTACAGGGGGTGTGGGGGGAATGTGTGAGTGTAGGGGTGTGAGTGGGGTGTGTTTGTGGGCGGGTGTCCTTGTGAGGGTACAGGGGGTGTGGGGGGATGTGTGAGTGTAGGGGTGTGAGTGGGGTGTGTTTGTGGACGGGTGTCCTTGGCTCTTTCCTAGACACACAGCTTATTCACTATATAAAACTTTATTTCAATGTCCTTTAGCTCTTTCATCTCAACTCAGTCTGCACACCGGTGCACAGGAATGACATGCTAAGTAATGCTGTCATCCCATTTCACAAACAAGAAGTCCTGCAGAAACAGGTGAGATGGCATATCCCTTGATCCACCATTCAAGAGACTGAAGCGTCTTGAGTTAGGCCAGCCTGGACCACACAGTGAGTCCTGGCTAAAGAAAAAAAAAAGTATTGAGTTACAAGTCTCATTGTCAAATTTTAAAATATAATTTTTAAAGTTTGCTGGCCAAAGAAAACATTCCTGGACTCCTGAGAGGACTTTCCTGTCCCTGATGGTTCTCCACAACACTGTCATCTCGAGAGTCTCTGGACTCCCTGAAAAGCTGGTGACAATTTTGTTCCTATGACTTCTTTCACTATGTTCAAACAATTAAGTTTTTAAAATTTAAGAAATACTAGTAGTATCAGGAACCCTCCTTTTTCCACCTATTGAAATGAATTGCTGCTGTAGTATAGACTAAGAACTTAGAACCTGGAAATCCCATTAATAACCTTTCAGGTTTATGGTTTCTTGGGAAGGGGTATAGCAATTCTTTCAGATACAAAGTGCATTTGAACAGTAAACACAGGAGGAACTCAAAAGATAAATTTGTGAAGGGCACAAACAACTGATAAACATAACTATGTACTATCAGCGCGGAAGTACTGGTGCTAGCTACAGTGGAGAAGATGGGGATGACGTCAGACCACCTCCAGAGCCTGTTTGCAACCAGTTTGCTCTTCATTGTATCAGGTGGATCTTCTCATCTCAGAAGATCTGGATTAAAAGTTCATCTTCCCACTTCAGAGGATTTAATTAAAAATATTCCTCACAAGGGTTTTAGTTAAGGCCAGAAGTAGTCAAATTAACAACAAAGCATAGCCATTACATATATATGCTCAACCTGGCTTTACATATATGACAACAGTTCTTAAAATAAGTAGCACAGCACACACACACGCAAGCCTATCACTAAAGATGTGGATATGGAAATAAAACATTCACGGATCAAACAGTTCCTACTATAGGCCATTGCCTCTCAGCCTGGCCCCTGCATGCTAGAAAGTGTTACAGCATCAGAGTATCCGAAATACAAAATCTGTCTGCTTTTCTCTTTTCAGAGTTCCCGGAACCTTTTTTTTTTTTTTTTTTTTTTTTTTACACATAATCAACGTGCCTCAGAGAACTGGTGGCTAGCATCAGTGAGATCACCTCTTATCTGTGTCCTGCATGTCCTGAGCCACACCAAACAGACAGCTGCAAACAGACAGGACAACAGTGGGACGAGGGTCAGGGGGATGGAGGCCAGGTCATAGGAGTAGCGATTGGATTTGTCGCTTTTAATAATTTAAATTTGAGTGTTCCAATCTTTGCATATGGGGTCAGTAATTCTTTGGTAATTAAAAGACACACAGGGTCCCAGGCCTCCAACTACTAGATGTCAGCAGCACCCTCTCCGAAATTGTGACAAAAAAAAATATCTGATCACTTTGGAAGTCCTCTATCGGCAACTACTCCTTTGGGAATCACCAGCATTGTTCATCCATGTATTTAGTTAGTTCTGTTTATTCTGTTGGTTCGTTAGCTTTGAGACAGGCTTTTACAATTCAGCCCGGGCAGAATTCACGAGGCAGCCTAGGCTGGCCTCTAGGAGGACAAAACTATCCTTCGAATAACCCCAAGACCTATCCACAGTCAGTACTTAACCAATAACTGTTGGGGTTGGTTGGGGTTGGAGCCCTGCCATAAGGGAGCTCATGATTCAGAAGGGAACACAAGAAAGCACACGAATGATTGAATCTAATTTCTCACTGACATCAACAGTTCTTTGAGTCTCCCATTCCAACGAGCTCAATCAATCGTCCTCCACTCTTCAGCTCTTCGTCAACAGGACAGATCTAATTCACATTCCAGCCACAAACAGGCGGGATGAGATTGAAAGGGTCAGAAGACACCGACGACGACATGAAATGGCCGTAAAGGTGAAACTAACAGCCTGCGCGCGCTCAGGTGCTCTCCCCAGAGTATTCCTTTCCTCCAACTTGGCGTGCAACACTATTCAATCACATTTACATCTCAGCAAAATCTCTTTAACATGAATGCTGTGTTTGAGTCAGCTCTTAAGGTTGTGATAAATCAATGAACCATTATCAGTTCCTCTTTGCCACTGAAAGAATTCTTCCTTTTTCAAAAATTTATTTTTATTATTCTTAAATTATGTGCATATGGACTGTGAGGTTACAGGTACTTGTGAGCCGTCTGACAGGAGCACTGGGAACCCAGTGTGGTTCTGAGAAGAGAGCTCAGCACGCTAAACCACTGGATCATCAATGCCTAAGAGCACTCCTGCAATTTAATTAAGTCATACACAACACTTATGAGGCAAAAAATTAATTCATTACTCTTATATGAATGATCACGTGTCTTCTCCCTTAACCCCCCCCCTCCCGCCCTAGATAGGATCTCTTTTTGTAGCATTGGCTGTCCTGGAACTAACTCTGTAGACAAGACTGGCCTCAAACTCAAAGACGCCTTGGCCTCTACATTTTGAGTGGTAGGATTAAAGGCATGTGCCACCACTGACCTGGTGAATAAGATTTTAGCTATTTCCAAAAACTTGAAAAGTAAAAAATATATTCATTCTACCACTGACATTAAAAATATAATTTAGAGAGGTGTTTTCCAGAATGACAGTATAATTGAAATTTATATACTGGTGATAACATGGGCAAAATACGGGCCAGGTATGTCACTCAGTGGTAGAATGGTTGCCTAGCATGCCCAAGGCACTAGGTTTAACACACACACACACACGAAAACCACAACAGTCTTTGTACACTTGGCTGTGTTTTTAATCCTCCTCCTCTACAGTTACATTTTTATTAATAGTACCAACACTTTCCTTACACTACACGTATAATAAAGAATAATATTAAGAACCTGAACTAATTTGATATACAAGTGAAGTTTAGATTAATAGTGTTACATGATATCTGTAAAATGGCTAACAATACCCCCCATTTCAACAGGTAGAGAAGGTGCAGAAATAACTGTTGTTTTCTCACATCCTATGTGCCCTCCCCCATACATATTTACATATATCTCCCCAAACAGAACAATGCCTCCCCCCACCAACTATTACTTGGTTCTCCAAAGACCTTCCTTCAGTCATCAAAATCTTTGTGCCTGCTAGAAACCCCAAGAGCAAACTGCACATCTTTGCACAGCAGGGTCACTGGCAATACTTCATAAATGTGTATACTTCTTTGGAGGCTTGTACTCCTCTAAACCTAACTCAAATGCAAAGGAACACTAGTGAGGTCAAAGCTATAGCAATCCCTTTGAGACAGCATCCTAATGCGCAGCCACTGTAAAATCCAGACATGGGTAGCTCTACTAGAAAGGTGGCTTCACACATGGTATCAATCACCACTTAATGACTCCTGCAGGTGGGAGAGACCTTCAGGGACTGTTAGCAGCACAGTAATCTTAAGGCACAAATAAGCATTGAGTCAGCAGTTTGTTTAGTTGACAGCACAGAAGCAATCAAAACTCCGTGTCCCCTTGATACACATTCATTTCTTTTTCCAAATATCTCCAATTTTTTTCTGCCTTTTGATCTCAGAACCCCAGCATCCAAGAGGAAAGTCTGCTACCTCTCCCTCCAGATGGAGCTGTAAGAGCAAGTTGTCAAAGGTGGGCTCAACAAGGGAGCAGCAGGTCCAAGAGCAACAAGTTGGTGAAGCACCATGGATGTAGCAACTTCAAGGCCTTCCACTCCCTGACAGGTTCCACACACACCATTCTCTGTGGGCTAGGATCAAGCAGTAACCCTGGCAGACAAGCCACCTGCACTCACTTTTGTGTTCTTATGCTAGCAGAAGGGACGGCAACAAGAACAGTAAGTCTCATACTAGGACAGTTAGAAAAAGGAAATGAGGGAGGGAGGGAGGGAGGGAGGGAGGGAGGGAGGGAGGGAGGGAGGGAGGGAGGGAGGGAGGGAGGGAGGGAGGGAGGGGAGAGGCTGCTTTAGGTGAAGGCCCTGGAAAGACCAAAGTAAGAAGACATATGGCAGGGTATTTTAAAGCACAAGTCCACGAAGGCTGCCACCTGAAAATAAAGACCCAAGGGAAACACAGGGACAAGCTCTGGTCACATGACTATCCTGTAAAAGAGACAAGATTAATTCTGTAGAACCAGGCCCTGACGCTGTTTTCTTCAATTTGGCCACCCTTTGAATTACTTCAGAAAGAAAGCAAGAATGAAGCACGCGGTGACTGCAATGCTCAGCTGATAAAATCTGAGAATCAGCAGAAATGTTAGCAGTTACACAAGACTGAACAAAAATCTCCAGTTAAAATCTGAGAATCATTTCCTAAGGGCTTTCTTTCCGCTCTTCCTTGTAAAATATTCCTGTGAGTAGACACCCTGCGAAGTTCACACAGCAGCACACCTATCCTTCCATGATGCTATCAGGGGTTGGAGTGTGTCCTCCAAAACAGGAAATCTAAGTTCTGAGTTCTAGGTGTTAACCTTAACTCAGTCAGAAGACTTTTACAGATAATCAAGACAAAATGATGTCCCAGGGAATCCAACACCCGCTTCTGACTTCCACAGGCACCAGGCACACACATGGTGTATACACATACATGCAGAAAAAACACACATACACATAAAATAAAAAATCTTTTAAAAATACAGATTAGGTTTTCAGTGGAGAAAAATCTGACAAACACAACCTCAGCCTGGTGATCAAGGCCATGGCCATTATTAAGTCAAATTATGGTACTTTACTCTCCATGGTCTTCCTCTTAATAAGTCGTAACCTAGTCCTATCATGAGAAAACTGTAAGGCAAACTCTAACAATGAAACATCCTACAAAAGACTGACTAGCTCTCTAAAGGTGCTGAGGTCAGCCAGATGTGGTGTGCACTCCTGCAGCCCCAGCTATTTGACATGAAGATCACGGAAGCCCACTGAGCTCAAGACCAACCTAGTTAGACAGCTCCTGTCCAGTCCTCATCTCAACAATGGTAATAACAAACTGAAATTGTCAAGGTCTTTGAAAATGTCAGAGGATGAAGTGATCCCTACAACGCTGAGGGCTGCACCAAAGGCAATCATAACAGACATGCTAACAGCCTCGGGAATCCCATGTTCCCAGAAGAGGAACAGAACCTAGTGCCAGCTAGTCACCTCAACTTTATGAGGACAGTGCAACAGAGGATTCTCCACAGAGGGAGAAGCCTCAGGGACTACTAACAGGCACCTGGATTCTCTGGTTTTCAAGCCCTCTGGCCTCAGACTCTGGCGACATACCTGTTTCCTATTCAGGTGCGAGAACAAACAAGTCAGGAGTGGGGCAGGTATTTCCCAGGTGTTCCAATTAGTTCCTAACCCTGCCTGGTCTGAGGGCGCACACACACCACGTCATAAACAAGACACTTCAGAAATAAAGAAAAAATAGTTAGTTAAACACTTTAAAAAGGGATGAAGTAGGAGGAGCGAGAAAGAATCAGAAGGGAAAAAGAAAAACACAGAAAGTTTAAAAAAAAACAAAAACTAGTTAACCTCTCAAAAGTAACAATTCCAAAAACTAGAGAGAAAATGAGCAAAGAATTAGGACAAGGGCCCCAGCAGAGGAAAGATGAGCGACACTCAGGACAGTTGGATAGTGTCCTCAGAAATGGAAGCCAGCATACACTGTTCACGCCAGAGTATTTACGTCATGTGTAGTGAATAGTAAAATCACTGCACACGCTTAGTTGTGAACAATATTTGGTTATGAAAATATAAGTAGAGGAAATTGAGAAAATATTGGACAGCTTCATTGAGAAGTTGTCACCCTGACACAGTTCATGGCCTCACACCAGAGGGTGTATAGTCCACTTTCAGGGTGGGCCTTCCCACACCAATTAAAGCAACCAAGACAACCCCACGGACTCCCCCACAGCCAGCCTGAGGCAGACAGTCCTTCATGGAGATGCTCACATTGACACAAGAAGGTTAAGAGTCCAGGAAGAAATTCTATGCAAGCACACAAAATGTTTTTTTAAAATATAAAACAATCCTTCAAATAAACACTTGCACATTAAAAAATATAAACACAGCACTCTCTCCAAGATATTTCTCTTGCTTTTCACTTCCAATCTCCCAAACTGAATCCCATTCCTGATCCCCAATACCCTGTTTAGAAAACTCTGCTTTGTATCTAAGATAACTAGCTCATTTCCCCAACTACACTGCAAGATACTCTCAGACAAAAGAAGCAACTTCCCCTTGCCCAGTGACTCTCAACCCTGGCATCTAGTCCAGCTGGAGTTCTCAGCCTGCACCTGGCCTCTCGACTTCTATGTAGATATGGTCTAACATATGGTCTAACATATACCCTCATCTACTCATCAGAACTAGCCAAGCAGCTCTCCAAAGAGACAACTGAGTCAACTAGGTAGCAAAAGTATGCATGAGAAAATGCCATAGTGAAATCAGTTATTTTGCACAATAAATATATGCTCATACATTTTAAGTGTAGTCATAGTTTTGAATATATTTCTTTTTATTAAAGGTTCTTAGGTCATTTATTCTATTATATGGAGTAAAACTCCATCACAGGGACCTTACCTGCACATGTAGGTACTGAGCAAGGCAAACGATACAGTGAAGAAGTACCAGTTAAAGACAAGACTGTTTATTGAGCATGTGAATACACGCTCCACTGTATTGCGGTCTCAGCTGGGTACCCACGTAATGGAACAAAGATTCACTCCATCCAGTGCTGACCTTTACTCCTTCTGCACAGTGGGGACCCAGAAAAGAAGGGGCTATAGTATATACCCTCAGCTCAGGGACAGTCAAATTTACTTCAAGGCAGCAGCACCGTGGCTACTCAGAGCCTGTCTCAAACAGTCCAAC
The DNA here is from genome assembly GCF_950005125.1 of Chionomys nivalis. Classification (NCBI taxonomy): domain Eukaryota; kingdom Metazoa; phylum Chordata; class Mammalia; order Rodentia; family Cricetidae; genus Chionomys; species Chionomys nivalis. Next base: position 15,216,374 of record NC_080111.1, on the reverse strand, counting down.
AATGATTTCCTCCTTCCCACCTCCCGTATTTGAATTCACAGGTCCCATTTCTTGAAAAACAGCTTTCATCTGGCCCAGTCTCCGCCCAGTGGTCGGGAGGCAGGGAACATCAACTCGTTCCAGAGCAGGTACGAGCAGGCATGGTGACCTCTTCAACGCCACTACTTTCCCAGCTGGTTTTCTCTCCCTGGTTCAATCATTGCACACACAAATGCTTTAGAGAAACCTAAGGTTCCACAGCAGATGCATGCTTGCTATTACCATTTATAAATGCTGGCATTAAGAAGTTTCTTTATTCTATCGAATGCAAATAAAAACAGATTCCTAAAATTGATTAGAGATGTCAAATAAATGCTTACGAATTGTAAATCCTCAGGCAGTGTGGCCAGGAATGCAAGGGCAATGGAGGGTGGCGACTGCCATGGCCTTCCGGAAACCTCTTAGCTTCAGGATTCTCACATAGAAAACAGGGCTATTATCTCTGCCTAGCAGGATTGTTGTGACTCCTAAGACACAAAGTATAAAGTTCTTAGTACAATGACTCCCAAAGAAGGTGCTCAATCAAGAGATTACAGTAGCAATCACAAGTTTTTATAGACACTAAGACATAGCCTTAGAAGAGACGAAGAAGTAGGCATCTCTACCGCCTGAAGGACTACGCTTAGTGGACAGAGCATACTGAAACCCCACATTCCGGTCATGCCGGTGTGAGCCATTAGAAAATCCTACAACTGAAAAATCAATACTTCCTAATAAGCCCGAAATACATAGTAAATTACAGTTTCTTTTAAGTCATCCGTCATATTTAGTTGGATGCTATGGCTATAGTGTCAAACAGGTGCCTCTTATTCACTGAAAACAAGGGCAAGAAATTTTAAAGAGACAATGTGTAGATAGACGCTTTGGTATGTTTAAAAAGGAAAATAAAGACTAACGCCATCACTTTAAACAGAAGGCTTATCTCCACAGACACTTCATGGAGCCCAGACATTCCTGACTTACAGTCACTTCATTTCATAAAGACCACAAGTTTACACAGTCAACCTCTAGAGACAAAATGTAGCACAACTCCAGGAGTACCGATCCAAGCTTCAATTCCTATTAACTGCTGACATAGCGGGAAATCATCAGATCACAATTCATTTCGATCCTCATCAATGAACTTTTTGTTTGAAATTTTGTTAACTTTTTATTTTTTTAAAAAAAGGCAAGGTGGGACACATGGGAGAAACCATTGTACTATAGGCTTAAAACCAGGTACTTAAATATTCTTTTTTTAAAGTATTTATTTATTTATTTATATATACAGTATTCTACCTGTGTGTATGCCTGCAGCCTAGAAGAGGGCACCAGACCTCAATACAGATGGTTGTGAGCCACCATGTGGTTGCTGGGAATTGAACTCAGGACCTTTGGAAGAGCAGGCAATGCTCTTAACTGGAGCCATCTTTCCAGCCCCTTAAATATTCTTGAGTCAACTATTTCTTCCGTTACATTTCAGAAATAGCTAAAAGCAAAAATTCAAACAGCCACTAAAGCTACTTGGTACCACACACCTACTTTCTCTTCCTGGACCAATCTTATAACTTCTGAAGGATGCTTTTCCCACCTGAAGCTCGTCTTCTTTTTCTAATAAAGAAGACTAATGTAAACCGGGTGGTGGTAGTGCACACCTTTAATCCCAGCACTCGGACCTCTGTGAATTTCAAGGCCAGTCTGGACTACAAGAGCTAGTTCCAGGACAGGCTCCAAAGGTACAGAGAAACCCTGTCTCAAAAACAACAACAAAGACTAACGTAACCACTAAGATCAAATACTTTTTTCAATCTAGAATCTTCTTGTTGAAATCTGCTCTTTAATCATCTTCCGTAAACTTTACAATTCTTGCCTCTTTAGGCCCCCACTAAATACTTTAACTATTACTTCAAAAATAATGAGAGAATACTTCAAGCCTTAAAAATCCCCCAAGGCACTGAAGTTACAGCAAGTGCCTCTGCTCCCTGCCAGCACTCCCTGTCCATCCCCTCTGAGGTAGAAGCACGTGCAGTTGACAGATCCTGTCTCCATACACCCACTCCACAGGTATCAGCCCAACCTGCCACCAATTTGAGTCTCCTACTTTCTCACTATGCTCTACCCTCAAGGACTAACGCCCCAGAACTTGGACTCAATGTTACTTCTTTTAGGTCAATGTCTACAGAAAGCAAAAGAGGCAAAGGGGCTTTGCCTACCCAGACTGTTAGAAAGGTTAAGACGACCAAGTTATTCACCCTAACAACTACAAAAAATCCACAGCTGAGTCCAGAGAAATCCCAAAGCACACAGTGCACAGAGTAACAGATGTCATCCCGTGCGAAGGGGGTTAATGCTTGAAGCAGAAGCTAATCAAAATACAAGGAGGTGGGACACGGGTATCTGGGGAGGAAAAACTCGAAAACTCAGAACTAAGATGAAAACTAAGAATCACTGTATATTCTAGAACAGGAAAGATAGGAGCTGAAAACAACTAAGAATTTATAAACCATTAACACTTTATCTACACTTCTGGTTGACACAAATGAAAACTTGAGACAATACACATATTACTAAGCATTACACGAGGCTAAGGAAATCTGGTGTAAGACGCAAGTGACATGAAATGAAATAGTCAGTGGTATTTAATTTAGTCTTCAGTTACAGCTAATAAATCTGCTAGAGAAGTGAGGGCTTTAAAGGAGAAACTGGATAAAGGCTGGGTGAGAACAGGGCCCACTGGCTGCCAATGCCCACCAGGTCTGTTCTTTTGAAGGCAGCCAAGAGACAAAACCTACACCAGACAGCTCACAAAGTGTGTGTCATGAGAGATAAGTACCAAACTACACAATTCTAAGCTCCAAGAGTAAGAAAAAGTGCCACCCTGCAAACAATTTTTAAAAGCTCATGTTCTCAGAGCTGTTATCCCCCACCACACCACCTCTCTCAGCAGTGACCCAAATTCAAAAGGAATTAGCAATCAAATAGTACCTTGGCTTTGTGCAGAGGTAAAATGGAGGTCAGAGGAGCTGACAACAGAACCGTGTTGATAGGCTATACAAGCTAGAATTCTTTCTCTCCTCATTTCTTAGTGACATCATTAACACCTAAGTTCACATGTTTAAAAAAAATTGCTGAAAGTTAATATCCAAAGGCTTTCAATTTCAAGGAAAAGGTCTTTGGGCCTGTAAGATGGCTCAGCAAGGCACTTGCCAGCAAGGTCCACAGCCTGAGTTTGGTCCCTAGGAGCCCACAGGGTGGATTAACACTGAATACAGGTACACAAATAAGCCAATGTAAATGGTTGTTTAAAACAAGACTCAGCTGTAATCAATGATCAAATTAAAACCTGTTCATGTTGCCCTGAGTCACATCACAAGGTTACAAGGTAACACAGTTCATCGCCTAACACATTCTTCGTTGGTTTGTTTTGAGATAAAGTCTCACTATGTATCCCAGGCTACCTGAGCCTGGAACTGGTGCTCCTTCTGCCTCAGGATCACAGAGTGCGGGGATTACAGCTGTGGCAATCTCCATAGGCTTTCTTCTTTTCTTTCTCCCGTCCTCTATCTCCTTCCAGACTGAGGAGAGCATCAACTCAAGCTTCCAGCCATAAATGAACAGGGGGAGGTGAGGGTAGCAGACGAGAATGGCAGGGCAGTATTCTGGCCAGCTCACTACTGTATCCAGGTTGTTACCAGCACTTGGGAAACCCCTACTGATTTCATGTGCTTCCCAAGAGTGAGCGATTTTCCCTCATATAAATGTGGAAAGTGCTTAGTTATTAAAGTATACTGCTGGGGCTGGAGATGGCTCAGTAGCTAAAAAAGCTTGCTTTACAACCATGAAGATCGGGATTGAGATCCCAGCACCACTGGTCTCTCACACACCTATTAGCCTTGGGGGAGGGGGACAGGCTGGGGGGGGCGGGCAGGCGGGGGAGTGGAGGCAGCAGACTTGGGGCTTACCAGTGTAACTGAAAACATGACCTCCAGGAGACACCCTGTCCCAAAAGAATATGACATAAGGTAACACGTGACTCCTTTCTCTGTTTACACTCACACAAGTGCACACATTCACCTATGGCCATGATAGGGGAGACAGATGCCATCAACTGTTAGCAAGGCGAATAAGAAAATTTATTCAAATACTTTATTACAAGAGACTTGTGATATAACTCAGTTGGTAGAGAACTTGCCTTGTATGCACAAAGCCCTGGGTTCAAGTCCCAAAACCTCCTAAATTAACCATGGTAGCATATAATGCAAAGTTCAAAGCCTGAGTTACCTATACAAGACTGTCCCCCAAAACTATTATCCTCAAGGTATCACCAGAGAGCAGTCACCCCACACTGTATCTTTAAGCTCTTCCAATGTTTACTGAGACATAATTTTTATAGAATTCAGGCAACCGCAGGCCCGACTACAAAACTATTTCACCATGAAGGCAAGCCATAGGTCCAGAGATCCTGCATCTAAGTCAAAAGTATTAATTTAGCAAGGAAGGGAAGCAGAGACAGCTAAAGCAAAGTTCCAAAAATACTCGTACAACATCGCCTACCAACTGAAAAGAGCAGGTACAGGTCCTACAGCCCCTACGCCCAAAGACACAAAAAGTGACAGTCCCTGGGGTAAGTAGAAAGGATTTAAATTAAAAGACACAAAGACTTAAGATTTAAAAACTTGTCGACAGACTGCTAGGCAGCCCAGTCTACCTCCTGGCAAGAATGATTCCAGTTCAATGTTCCAGGTCTGATGTATATTATGCATTCAATACTGAAGAGAAGAGCTGTTCACACAGTGACCTGTGCTATATTTAAGTTGAATATTAATATTTAAACACTACAAAATGTCCACGGTAATGTTCATTGGCCTAACTTAACCTTAGACCACCTCTGACCCGCAGCAGCACCACTATTACCCATCCGTGGCATGCCATCCAAGAAAATGTGATGAACTCATCATTTAGGGAAGATCCATGGACTCCCAGTGACCTACAAGGACAAACTGCTTGCTGCTTCCTATGTTCAACCAGCCCCACCAAAGGTCTTCTAAAAAGCCAGCCTCTGTACTTGGTAATGAACAGCTACTGGAGTCTTGACACAGCAGAGATTCTGTGCCCAGTGCAGGATATGGACCAATCAATAAACCAAATTCACAATTTCAAGTGATGAGAGCAAGCATACAGTTATACAAGAAACAAAGCCCCGGGTACCCTGTTATCCACTTCTTAACTGCACTTGGCCCCTTCAGGGGCTTTCAAAGGCTCCCATTCCCAGAGTCTCTAAGTACAGGACTTCTCTGTTGAATCTCAACTGTGCCAAATACGAAAGTGGAACCAACCATTTCATTTCTAGCGTCCCACGGCTATGCCTGCTACCACTTCAACAAGAAGATCCTTGGGTCCGATAAAACACAACCAAGAATACATTTAACTGGGAAGAAGAAGCCACCCACAGCGCCCGACACTCACGTAGCTTTGTTCTTTTTAATTCCGGTTGGGTCTGGCCAGCTGGTGGCCACTCCATCGGTGCTGTGAACGTGCTCAGTGGGCAGGGCAGCCCAACAAGGGCTAACAACACCTGTCTCCTCCTCCGCCTGGTGGCTGGCTGTGCTAACCCAGTCACCTGCCACACTTCCCTGTCTTAAGCCAGTGAAAACAATCAACGTCAGATCGACGCATACTCTAAATAACTGGCAAATGATCCCAAAATAGATTTCAAAATTGAACGTGTATTAGCAAAATACTGTTAATTAGTGAGCCGAGATTCAGTAGCAACCTAACTTGGATCCCTACTGTTGGGCAAAACAGCTTTAGCACCGAAGCAGGAGACTCGGTTTCAATTTTTAATTTCTTAAAGTCTCAGATATGCATTAAAAATACGTGTGGCCGCTTGTTCAGTAATCCCAGAGCCTCTCCAAGTATCCAGCGTTCCAGTACTTTCTGAAAGCGAGGGCGATCTTGCTAGTCTCATTTTGCATAATTACGTCTTCGAAAAGCCATCCTAAATTTGAATGAAAATAATTTTCTTATGCTGGGGGTGGATCCGCGGCGCTCAAAACTGGGCCGCGGAGCTCCGGCTCCCACACCAATCAGGACCTTTCCAGGGCCCCCAGGGTCGAGGGCAGCAGGCTACTCACATCTGAACCTGGTCCACGGCCTGCAGGAGCCAGAAGCGGGCGAGTCAACCGCCTGGGGGAATAACAGCACCTCGCCAGCCCCGGCAGGGGGATGGCCGCGATCGCGAGCCGGTGCCCCCTCCCCCAGGCCCGGGGGGGGGGGCGCAGACACGACCTCGGCGGCCATCCCCCTGCCGCGCCGCGCTGGGCCCCGAGGACCGCTGCTAAAGTGGTAGTGGGGGGTGTCCCCTCAGACGCCCGCGCGTCCTCAGGAAGCGCTGCAGCGGCTACGTGGCCCACGCGAGGCGAGGCCGCGAGAGGGGAAGCAGCCCCCGAGAACCCCCGGTGCTGTCCCCGGCCCGCTTACCTGCGGCACCGCGCGCGGCAATCACTCGTCGGATGGTCGCTCGCCCCGGGCGGGTGGCGGCGAGAAGCGGGCGAGCAGGGGGCGGGGCCGCCGCCTCGGGAGCCACGGGCCACAGCCGAGCCCGCCGGGCCTCATGAATGGGACGCGGCCGCGGCGGCGGCCGAGCTGGCGGTGGGCTGCGCGCACGCCCCGCCCCGCCCACGTGACTCAAGCTCCGCCTCCATCGCAGGACGCGCGCCGCGGGCCCCGGGCCCCGCCGGGAGAGAGCAGCTCGTCATTGGCGCGGGCCACGGAAGAGTCATTTTAGAAGTTTCCTCTGGTCCCTATGGCAACCTCGCGGCGCTGCGCGGGGTTTCAGAGCCCAGCAGCCAAAAAGAGTGCAACACGGTCCGTTGCATGATGGTGTGGAAACGCTATGCCCATGTAACACGAGTGCACGTAGATCTGATCACTGCAGAGCCTGTATCTTTGCCTATTTCCCCTCCAGGCTCAGTTATAAGACCTCCTATTTAAAAGTGCACTTTACAAAACGGCTGCCGCAGTGACTATTAGGGGTGTCTGCTGCCTTTTATCTTGTTTTTCTGCAGTCGGTTATTTCGTTGAAAGTAGAGATGGGAGCCTGTGCCAACACTACCAAATGTCTGTTAATTTCTCCGTGCGCACGGTGAGCACATTCATGCAGTCTCGGGGCCATAGAGACATACATTTATACAAACTCTCTCCGGGATGGGCCGGGACACATCGGTGTCCTTACAACAATACAGCGTGATGGGCATAGGCTCTGCTAGGGCCCAGGAAACCAGTTCTCTGAACAGGCAACCATTTCATTCGAATACCACGGTGTGGGATTCTACCAGGTTGCCTCAACTAAGGCCCCACAGAGATGCCTTAACCTACCAGCAATTTTTGCTTCATTGAGGCTTTTCATCTTACTCTCGGGCAAATTTTTTTTAAAAGATCAAAACTTTCCGGTCACTGTTAGAAGGATCTTATTCCACTGTGGAGAAGTGCAATTAAAAGAGAAAGGACCCTTTCCTCGATATCCAAGCCAATACACTGGAAACAGAGACACCTCCCTGACGGGCGCCTTGAGTCAATGTGGTTCCCATGAACCGACCGATGTGGCTTACAGCCTGGTCTATAGAACGCGCTGTTACTGTTTGTTTTCCAGCCTTTCTTTCTCCAACTCGACTTTTCCTGTTTCTCTCGGGTAGGTCTCATTACCTCCTACCTTGGGAGAGAAATAGTCTCAAGCTTCCTTCCTTTCGTCATTCAGGAAGCCCTAGACAAGCCGCCCTTCCTCAGCCACCGCCCCCTCGGGGTTTGACAGCTTACTCAGGATTGGTTCACGTTTCTAGTATTTTCCTCATTCTCGGGGGGGGGGGGGGGGGGGGTCTGACTTACACTACCCCTGAGGCAGAGCAGGGAGTAATTAAATATCTGTTGAATGTCCCTCGACTTCCTGTACCTGATACCTGTGAAGTTGGGGCACACCCAGCTCCCATCTGCGTCACTGCTCAAATCTTGTCTCACCTTCTGACCCTACCACCTTCCGGTTCCGTAGCCAGGAGCCCACCAATAGTCCCACTTCTAGTCTAGATGGAGCTTAGTTTTATTTTATTTGTTGCTGTTTTCTTTTGTTTTCATCCAATCACTCTTCTTCCACTATTTCAAACAAGGGAGGCATTCTTATCCCTTATGTAGTTTGGTAGAAGATGTTTTGCCGTTGGGGCTTGTGTTTTGTGCTATTTTGATGTTTTGTTTAAGAATGGACATGATGCCGGGTGGTGGTGACGCGTGCCATTAATGCTAGCACTGGGAGGCAGAGGTAGGGGGATCTCTGTGGGTTCAAGGCCAACCTGGTCTAAGTGTGAGTTCCAGAACAGCCAGGGATACACAGAGAAACCCTGTCTTGGAAAATAGCACTAGGAGGAAGCAAGAAAAAGAATGGACATCTCTCCATGTGCTTTCCGGACTTGTTGGCTATGGCAGCCTCCCATTACAAGCCATGGAACAGCATATTCTTCGGAGATCAGACGAGATCGGGCGTGTTCAGGGTGGTGTGTCCATAGACGGAACAACATATTCTTACTGATTGACAAAGCTGTCTCTGTTTACTCAGTGTCTGTTTCTTATTCATCCAAATAACATCCTTGATGGTTAAGAAATGGAATGGGCATGCTTGCTAAACTATTCTTAAACTGTTTCTAGATAGTACCTGAACTCATTGCTGTTACATGATAAAAAAAAAAAGGTCAATGTATCAAGAAAACCAAAGTGATAGTGGCTAAAGTCTTTCTTAGTATTTTACAGTACTCTTCAATTTACATCTTGGGAAATGGTTGTTTTGAATATTAATAGGCCATGGTTTTTAATATAAGCTTGAACTTTCTTTCAGCTAGTATTTACAAAAGATTTGTGTGTGTGAAATAAGACCCAGTGGGCATCTTCTCCAATCCCATCTTCAGTGAACTCCCCCTTACTCCTAGTGTGTTCCTTAACTTACCTGTGTCCCGTATATGAGTTACTGACCTCAAATAGTGGACCCCAAAATACATGTAAACGGCTCATACAAGGACACCTCAAAATTTAATTATGCTTAATTTCCATAAAGGCATATCTCATTCTAATCGAACATCTGGAGCTCACTCATTAATGTATATAAGCTATATCAGCTATCTTTCATGTGAGGGTAATTTGTCTTTTTTTTTTTTAATCTTTAAGCTTGGTAAATCTGAGAAGGATTTGATAAGCCATAGATCTGTAAAGATGAACTTTGGATCATTCCTTTCTTTCCAGCTAAGCCAACAGAACCCGTCAGGCTTTCTGCTTATCCCTTGATGGCAATATCACCAGACCCAGCTACGTGCAACAGCATAACTGAAGCGTCTCCTTCCTTTGGAAACCTGTCCCTCCTCCACTCATGATACTGCCCAGGCTAACGTCACCAAGGTCCCTCTTGCTGCCAAGCATGATAGACTCCTTTGGGGACATACATCTCACGAGACATTCTTGACCCCCATTTCCTTCTTGAAGCTTCCTCCTTCCTCCTACACTCATCAGCTGAACACCTCTGAAACCTATATGCTCAAGCGGGTGGCTTTCACTCTCCCATCAAAGCCCACAGTGATGTCAGATTCTAGCCCATCCTTTGCACTCGTCTTTGGCCCAGTCCAGAATCGTCTATCGCGGCTAGTGGCGCTACCATACCATTTAGTGATCTTTCGCAGAGGCCTTGGGGAGAGTCGCAATCTGCTACTCCCGTGGTACATGCATCCTGCCTGGGAATTTCTGTCTAGAGTTCTCTGCGGAGCCGTCACAACAGCCATGTGCCACATCCTCCTCATTTGCCCGGTATGTGCCCCCCCCCCCCGGCTGCAGTAAACCTCTCCATCCCTCTGAAAGCAAGGCAAAGGAGCTTTCTCCCCATCCTTGCAGTCAGTAATTGACTGCCTTCAGTGAAAACTCTGACTTCCCGAGGAGCACGTCCAGAGAGTCCCCTTTCGCCCCAATGCTCTCTCGTGTGCATCTGCTCTGCGTGCTCAGCCGGCCCTTCTGCAATGTGATAACTTTTCCGATGTTCATTTCCATATTCCTTTCATTTTCCTCTTTACAAGAAGTCAGCAGGCTTGCTTCTTGCTCAGAGAAGTCTGCTGGCGAGATGAAAAGCAGAAGTTGTCTGAAAGACTTTTCCTTCCTGCCTTTTATTTCCTAAACTCTAAAATTACCAAAGAACTCCAGCTAAGAAGGAGAAGAGGTACCTCTCAGGAAATCCTGGAAGGGAATCTTTCTCTGGAGTCAGGAGGGGAAAATCGTACGCCCTCCTGTCTGGCAGTTCGGAGGGCAGGGTGGGGTGGGGACTGGAACTTTCGAAAGACAACTTTGCTGTTTCTGGCTTTGGCATTTCCTGGGTCAAATGACAACCCGCATTTCCATGCCATCACTGTATGCCCAGCTCTTTTTGTAATTATATTCAGCCCAGACTGAGACGGGAGTGACTCAGATCGGCTCTCCCAACTTGTAACTTAGAGATACGGAAAATTGTCCCCAGGCCTCCAAGACTCCCAAAGCTGATTTTGGAAAAAGAGACTTCATTTTTAACTGACTCACAAGAGTGTAAATTTTTAGGTGACGTAGCATAGCATGCCATTTCAATACATGTAAAGTGTAATGATTAAATCAAGAAAACTGGCTTACCACTGAGATGTTTCGATTCTTTGACTTAGGAACATTCGTAATGTCCATGGGTAATTTTATATGTGCAATTAATTGATGTCAACCATAGTCATCCTCATGTACCTTAGAGCTCTACAAGTTCTTTGTTCTCTCAGTTATATGCCTGTCCCTGTTAGCCTCCTTCCTCTTTTTCCATCTCTCACATACTCTTCATAGGTTCTGACAACCATTATGTCTGCTTGCTCTCCAGTTCTGAAGAGCTCAGCATTAGCTTTCAGGTGTAAATGAGAATGTCCCCAGTTTGATTGTCCTCCCCCAATCAAAGACTCTTTTTCCTCAGGTCCATAGGTTGACCCCATAGGGGTAGCAATCATAGCTCTTCCTCAGTGCATACGAGGCAATCAATAAACACCTACTGAACAATAAAGATGGATTTATTTTCCTAGGAATATGCTTGTCTTGGGGTCCAGACCATCTCTCCCACTAAAAAGAAAAATACAAGGTTGCTGCATGGTTATAGGTCCTGGGGTGGCAAGGGAATGAAGGAAAGACAAACACAGAGAGAAATCTGAGCCTGAGTGATCTGAGCTCTCAGTGGGAGAAACTGCAGCACCCAGGAAGCTCAGCCTGTTTGTTATATACAGTTGAACATGGAGGAGGGTTATTTCACACAGCTGAACAAAGAGGTGGGGTTGTTACACACAAGTAAACAAGGAGACAGAGTCCATAGCTGGATAAAACAGACAGGTTCCGTCTTCATAGAAGACCCCTCTGGAGGGGGGCAGTCAGTCTTCGAGTCCTGAACATCTCAGGGGAGAAGTTATGATGGACGTCTATTGCAGACACTGTCAACATCCACACAGACAGAAGGGAAGGCTTCCCATTTCCCTCAGGTCTGAGGCTGGAGTCCTATCTATAGCTGATCCTGTAACAACACACATTCATTCAGGGACCCCACACACTCAGGCTTCCTCCGCTACCCACGCAAGGCAAAATGTTTAGAATACATTCTGGAAAAGTCTATGAATTGGCAAGAAACTAAGATGTAAAGTAGCGCGAAGACAGGATGAAGGCCAGAGCCAGAGAGAGCAGAAGTCACCCTTTGGCCTCAAGGCTATTCGCTAAACCTGAATCTGAACATCGCTTTCTGCAACCCTGCCTGAAAGGGCAGAAGGAAAAAATAACATCTGCTTACTAGAAGGCCAGTAAAAATGGACGCCCCCAGAAGCAAAATAAAAGAATGAGGAAGAAATAACAGTGTTTTTGAAAGCCCACTCCCAAACTCACCAAAGCTGACACACGTAAGCCAGAAAGCAGGTCTAGAAGCATTTTGGAAAATTTGGAACACACCGACAAGAGTCTGTGATCATAATGCAACTAAGACAAGGTTTGATTTCAGAAGGTAACTGACCTGGTGGTACAGACAGGGCTGTAATCCCCGCACTTGGGAGGAAGAAGCAGAAGATCAAGAATTTGAGGCCAGCTTGGGTATAGAATAAAACCTTATCTTAAATGATAATAAAAATAAAGTAATTAAAATGAAATAGGTAAAGATAACTAGAAAAACTGATAGGCTAAGAGAGCTGTGGTCAAGAAACAGGCTGTGTGGAGATAGAGTAAAGCTGCAAAGCTGTGTATTAGATATTTGATACTAGGTATTAAAGCTTCGGAAGCAACGAGTAATTAGTGAGAATTGTAAGAGAAACCTTTTGAGATGTAAAGAGCCTGAAGGTTAGAAAAAGAACAGTGAAATAACGGCAAATAGAAGAAAGTAATAAAGGCAAAATAATAAATCTGGAAACGAACACACAGCTGAAAAAACACCTGTCCAAGTTAGTTTATCTAAGACTCGTAAATTTACAAACCTTGTGGAAAACAATGTAGAAAAAAAAAAAGGAACACACCTATGTGACTAACATAAAACTATAATCACACACAATCTACAGATTACAAAGAGATTGTTGTTTTCATGCTAATCAATTCGGAAAGTGAACAAGACAGTCAGGACAAAGTCATAATCATGCAAGAACTTACACCCGTCGATACTTTCCAGGAGGGAAAATTCAGCCTAAACAGTTCTGCGAAGGCTTTTGGTCAAACCCTCGACGGGTGAGAAAGCCGTCTCATATAAGCTATCCCACAGTGTAGCATAGAGGCTTCTTTTTCAGGTCATTTTGTGGAGCTAGTGTATCACGACACCAAAATCTGATCGTAAGAGCATGAGGAAGAAACTACCCAGTTCAATGTCACTCAGTATAGATGCAAACCCCTGGATGGCATTTTGGCAATTTCAACCTGGCAAAATAAGACATCATAGCCAAACCAGCTTACTGAAGAATACAAGTTGGGCTACCGTGAGGGAAGCAATTAGTGGAATTCACCACGTTAAAGACCTGGTGGCTATCTGAACATATGCTGCCATTGGTCACGCAAAGTTTATGGACAGTTAAGAATGCTTCTCTGTGTGTTTGTTTTTTAAGACAGGCTCACTTGACACCTGGCCAGTCTGGAACTTTCTATGTAGACCAGACTGGCTTCACAGGGATCCATCTGCCTCTGCCTCTCTGAGGGTGAGGATTACAGACAATTGCCACCACACGCTTCAGGAATGCGTTTCTTGAAGAAGGGAATTGATAGAAACCTTCAGAAATTATCACAAGCTACGCTTCCTCTGAAAAGCGAGCACAGTGTCGTGTTTGCTGCATTTTTGCTCAGCACTGTGTGAGGACCAAGGCAGTAGACGATAGTAAGAAATATATATCCAGATTGGCAGCGGGAAAAATCATAAGAATGTGATGGAGGATGTACATATTCAAAAGAATATTTAAAATAGTGTACAGAGTGGAAGCCTTTATAATGTTGCTGAATGCCAGAGTCAGCACACAAAATCATTAGCACTTAAAAACAGTGGCAACAAAGAGAACCTTTTCGTTGTTTTGTTTTTTATCTGTGTTTTTGTTTGTTTGTTTGTTTTTTGTTTTTTTCGAGACAGGGTTTCTCTGTGGTTTTGGAGCCTGTCCTGGAACTAGCTCTTGTAGACCAGGCTGGTCTCGAACTCACAGAGATCCGCATGCCTCTGCCTCCCAAGTGCTGGGATTAAAGGCGTGCGCCACCATCGCCCGGCTTTTATCTGTGTTTTTAAAGATCCTGCTGTATATCAGTATTCTCTGAGACACACTGCCGTCTCATCAGATCAGCTGTGCCCGCTTGCAAAGGTTCATCACAGGTGCGTTGTAGAAGGTTGACTCTCCCTCATAAGAGGAAGGGCAGAGAAGGTCATGGAAGCCTCAGCCAAGCATCTAGCCTCACTTCTCAACCAGTTATGAACAACCATGCTCTAACCTCACATGGCCTTGGGAAGGGGCAAGGAAAGACGAGGGGAGGGGTCTCCAGCTTCAAAGCTGGCGGGAATCATCTTCCATGATACATGCAGACCTGGTGTGGCTGCTTAGAAACCACCCACATTCCTGCCCATAACCCCTTGTCCATAGCTCTGTAAATAAGTCTAAGAAACTCATTGGTTCCCCCGAGTGGAGGGAAAACCATACCTTAGCTTGTGGTTGGGAGCTTAGAGAAGGTAGAAATTGTTTAAATCTTCCTCAGGTAAGAAACTGTAGCAACTTATCTATTCAGAATGAAACCAAGGAACAAGGTACTAAGAGACAAATCTAACAGAACACATGCCTGACCTTTATAAAGATCATTCCAAAACCTCACTGAAGGATCATGAAGAAGATCAAACGAGAGGAATGGATGTGTGTGCGCATCTGCGTGTCCATGTGTATAGACTAAAGGTGCTGGGGTGGAAATGAAAGCCTTCAAGCTCAGCAAACACTCTGCCAGCGAGCTACACTCCCTGCCCTTGATCTTATGAAACAGTTTTTCTTTTCTATCTCAGGCTGGTCTTGAAGCCATGATTTTCCTGCTTCTGTCTCCTGAGTGCTGCTGCGGTTATAGGCATGTCTCATTATACCCAGCTAGAAATAACAGACAGAAAGATCTCTATAATTACCTAGGGAGTCAATGCAATTATACAGAGGCCTATTCTTCAAGAAAGTCTTAAAGAATATAAAAGTAAGACATAGCATGTAGCTACCAAAACTCCAATAAAAAGGCCCACCATGGATAGACAAAAAGATTAAACAGTGTTAGGGAAGGGGAGTGAGAAAGGATATGGGGACTGAATTTGACCAAAGTACATGACTTACATGCATGAAAATGTCATAAAGAAACCCGTTTTGTGCAATGACTATCCACGAATAAACACAATAGAAATGCCCACGACAAACACGGATCAGGTACTGGGCATGCAGCTCGGTTGGTAGAGTGTTTGACTAAAATGCAAGAAGCTTTGGGTTCAATGCCAGCACTTCATATACGGGAGGGGTGAGGGGTGAATGCCCATGATTCTGTCACAGTTCTGAAGCTTAAATCATACATTAAACCCCACACACTCCATTCTCACCACTGGACAGGTCAGTCAGACAAGAAACGAACAGAGAAATAAGAGAACTAACAGATGTTATGACTCAAATGGACTTAACAGACATTTATAGAATATTCCATCCAAACGAAAAAGATCCTATCACTTAGAAAGCAGAAGCGTGAGGTCATCCTCAGCTACTTAGTGAGTTTGAGGTCAGTAAGCTACAGGAGAGCCGAGAGAGAGAGAGAGACAGAGACAGAGACAGAGAGACAGAGAGACAGAGACAGAGAGACAGACAGAGAGAGAGATACAGAGAGAGAGACAGAGACAGACACAGAAAGACAGAGAGAGAGATTGAATTTTTAAAAGACATGTGTATGGCTATGTTAACTAGCTTGATTTACTAAGGGGAGCAGAGGAAGTTCTGAGTGAGTGATGTCCCGGATGAACATGTATTGTTTGACGTGGGCACGGACATGTCAAGAAATTCAGCCTTAAACCTACTGAAAAGTGGCAAAGCCTCTCTTTTAGGGCAGCCAGTGACTCTCAACCTGTGGGTCATGATCCCTTTGGCAAACCTCTGTCTCCAAAAGTATTTGCACTGTGATTCAAGCAGTAGCAAAAATACAGTTATGAAATGGCAATGAAAACAATTTTATGGTTGGGGTCACCACAACATGAGGCACTGTATTAAAGGGTCACAGCATTGGGAAGGCTGAGAACCACTACTCTAGGGTGAGGCTCAGAGGGACAGTGAAGCCTTTCATGTGTGAATGTTGATAACGTGTGCAGAAAATGACCACCACAACTTTCTCTCCACTCCTCCGTATTTTGACCTAAAGACAGCGCCTGCCAAGATTAAACTAAACTTGCCTCCTGGGTTCGGCTTGTACACCGTAAACCCTGTCTCCTTCTTTATCTCTGTGTGACAACCCTGCCACCTTGTTCATCTGTGCACAGTAAGCCCTTCTCTGTTCAACTGTATGTAGAATACACTCAGCTTCTGGGCACTGAGGCATCTCCATCAGCTGCACGCCAGCTTTCTGTGTGTCTATGTGTGTGTCTTTTCCCCTCCCTCACTCCTGTGTGGTTTGAATGAGAATGGCTCTTTTGTTTGAAGCACTGGGCTCCCAGTTGGTGAAACTCTTTGGGAAGAATCCGCAGGTGTGGCCTTGTTCAAGGAGGCACGATTTGAGCTTGAAGAAGCCTGGCACCATTCCCAGGGTGCTCTCTGCCTTGTGCTTCAGATCCAGATGTGAGCTCTCAGCTGCTCCGCCACCATGCTTTGCCCTATCACCATAGACTCTCCCTCTGAAAATGTAAGCCCAATTAAATTCTTTTTTTATAAGTTGCCTTGGTCATGGTGTTTTATCTCAGCGACTGCAATGTAAGCGACCTGAAGGTAGTACCAGGAAGTGGGCTATTGCTGTGGCAGGCCTTTCCATGTTGGTGTGTGGAAGACTTTGGGACTTTGGGTTAGGAAAGTGGGTGAGTACCGTAAGAGTTTACCAGGCCATTCTAGCAGGAGATTAGAAGAGAGTGGCATAGTGCTGAGGGTAACGCGGACTATGGAGGCCCAGCGCAAGATGGTTTAGAGGGGACCCATATTAGCAACCGAGCTAGAGACCACTTGGGATATCCTTGCAAAGAATATAACAGCTTTCTTCTCTTGCCTTCTCTTGTCTTTGCCTGAGGCTAAATTGAAAAGCAATGGGCTAATTTCTTTGGTGGCGGAGATTTGAAGACGGCTGGATGTCAACTCTGCTGCGTGGTCATTAGTAACCATGCTTACGAAGCTGTGCAATGGAAAAGAGCAAGGAGAGCAAAAAGAAGCACAGCACACACAGTGTAAAGAGAAAAAGAGCACAAGGAGATTTAATATGGAAGCCAAAGCTTGTGCTGAAAGAGGTAAGATCAAGGAGAGGCCTGATTGAGAAGGGAATAAAGAGAGGGCTCACCCCACTTAGCTAAGCTTCCAACCTGTGAAAGGAAAAGGCCTAAGGCAGTAACATATCAAAGCTACTACAAACAAGATTCACGGGGGGCCAGGGTTCACCCCAAGTTGGTATTCAAACATGGCAGCATCACCCACATGGTTCTGACTTTGGAGTTGTGATGATACACAAGTGAGGGGGAGTTGTAGAGTCTTTCTCTGTGGTTAAGGAGAGCCCCTGAGACAAGGCATATGGCAAGGGAACGCCTGCATGGAGTTTCCCAGAGCCATTGCATGAAGCTATGAAAGTGAAGCCTGGATTATGTCGGAGACCCCAAGATGTTGGAGGTGTCAGAGCCCTGGGACATTTGCCAGCGAGAGTCACATACATGGAGAGAACCAGCTGACTCCTCACACTGTAATAATTTTAGAAAACAGTTTGGTATTTCCTAGACAGCAAGTTAACAGTCCACATCCGCAAGCTGTTCCAGAGCTAGATTCCTGCCCTGGGGAACAACCGCACGAAAGGGCATAAAGACATATAATAAATAATATAACAGGACCTCTCATAATTCCCAGGAGCGGGAAACAGCCCATTACGGTGGGACATTCAACTGGTGTTTCATCACATCGCCAAGAACTATCTGATTCTATCAGCATGGATGAATCTGGAAAATACAATCTCGAGCAAGCAAGCACCAAAGGTTAGCGTTTCATCCTGCGAATTCTATCCCATGATACGTTGTTTAAGGATAAAAACAAAGGCAATAAACACCAGAAAGGAAAACAAGGAAATAAATAACAGCTTTCAGGAAAAGGGTCTGTAATCCCAGCGCTTGGGAAGAGAGATGAAAGAATCAAGGGTTCAAATATAGCCTTAGCTACACCGTGAATTTGAGGTCAGCCTGGTCTACATGAGACCCTGTCTCAACAAACAGACAAACACAAATAAATAAGTAAGCAAGCTCCAGAAAAGGGCTCCCGAGAAACAGAGAGGTTGTTGCAATCTCAGAGGGACACACAGAGTATCTTTGTACCAGTCATTTAGCATTGCTTAGACTGTGCAGTACTGCATCTTTATTTCACAATAAAAATTTAAGATAATTGAAAGACAGAAAATTGAATTAAATCAGTACATATCTTTTTTCAAGTTATTGAGTATGTATAAGTTTTATTAATATCACTCACAAGACAAAAATCAGATTATTTAAGAATTTCCCTAACACCTTGCAAGGAATGGCTTCTCTCTTTTTTTTTTTTTAAACATGGTGTTATACAATTTGTTTTGTAAGAAACTCTTCTCTTTTTTGTAATCAGCATCACTGCTATTTTATAAATAGTAAACTGAGACACCAAGTGAGTCATTGTGCTTCCGTTGGTTATTCATATAGCAGCAGGTGGAACCAAAAAACTTAGCAAGTGTACGTACTGATAACTTCAAAAAATCTTGGAAAATCTGAACTCAAATATACTTTTTTTTGTTCCTTGCTATATTTATTAGCTTATTTTGTCTCAGATTTAATTCTTGTAAACCACAAGAAATCTTTCTAAATGATGAGGGGTTATGTAAAATGGGTCAGACAGGCAAAGAAGGAATAGCTGAAGTATGGGAGCTTTTTTCTTAACAGGTCACCTGTAATTTACATTGCATGTCTCCAATGCGGTGCACGTAGGTCTCCCTGCATTTGCTCTTCTGCTCTGAGAGTAGAGCCCTACAGCGTTGGTCATGCCAGGTGATCTCATCACTCTGAGAGTAGAGCCCCACCCCCACCCCAGCGTCAGTCACACCAGATGAGTGCATCGCTCTGAGAGTGGAGCCCCACAACGTCAGTCATGCCAGGCAACCACATCCAGGTCCTCTGGAAGAGCGGTGCATGCCCAGTCTGACCCAGGTCCTCTGGAAAGTGGTGCATGCCCAGTCCAACCCAGGTCCTCTGGAAGAGCGGTGCATGCCCAGTCCAACCCAGGTCCTCTGGAAGAGCGGTGCATGCTCAGTCTGACCCAGGTCCTCTGGAAAGTGGTGCATGCCCAGTCTGATTCAGGTCCTCTGGAAAGTGGTGCATGCCCAGTCTGACCCAGATCCTCCGGAAAGTGGTGCATGCCCAGTCTGATTCAGGTCCTCTGGAAGAGCGGTGCATGCCCAGTCTGACCCAGGTCCTCTGGAAAGTGGTGCATGCCCAGTCCGATTCAGGTCCTCTGGTACATGCTCCTGACCATTGAGCTGTCTCTTCAGCTCTACCTAGGTACTTTTAAGATAGCGTTTCCTATGGAGCCCAGGCTGGCTTTGAAGCTACTACATTCAAGTCCTGGAACTCATGATCCTTCTGCCTTAGCCTCTCTCTAACTGCTGGATTTAGACCTTGCCTCTTTTGCTTTCTTTTAGGACGATGGTTATAATCTTTGTCCTGAGAACTTCCACCCTTCTAGTTATTCCATGAGCATTCTTATCTTCATTGACATCTTCTAACAGCTCATAAAATTGGAGCCCCCAGGGACCAATGTGTTAGAACCATTGCTGGAGTTGAAATCTCTATGGAGAGCTGATGTGGGATTCCCCTCTGTATGCTGTGAATACCATTGGTTAATAAAGAAACTGTCTTGGGCCTGTGTAGGGAATAGAGGTAGGCCGGGAAAACTAAACTGAATGCTGGGAGAAAGGAGGCAGAGTCAGGGAGAAGCCATGTAGCCCCACCAGAGACAGACTCTGGAACTTTTCCCAGTAAGCCACAGCCTTGTGGCGTTACACAGATTAATAGAAATGGGTTAAATTAAGATGTAAGTTAGCCAATAAGAAGCTAGAGCTAATGGGCCAAGCAGTGATTTAATTAATACAGTTTCTGTGTGATTATTTCTGGGCTAAGTGGCTGGGGAACTAACTAGTGGCCTCTTCCAACAGATAGCCATCTTGTCTAACTAAATCTCTTGGGGGCATGTCTGGGGCAACTTATGACATAACCAGCAGTTAAGACTATTGCATTATGCAGTAGACAGATCTATCAGTGGAAGACTGAGCTGGAATCTCTCAAAAAACCATTAACTATTTGGAGTACCTGCTGCCTCCCACAGTTTTCAACCAGCCAGTGAAGAGAAAAACGTGTGCTACCGATTCTGCATAAGGACTGGGCAGCAGAGCTGTGGTGACGAATCTGGGCCCTGCTCTGAGTTAGTTCATACTACATGCAAGAGTGTCTTTCAGGCTGCCCCTTGCCCTGGGTGACTCCATTTTGGGTATAAGTATTGAGACAGAATGACTCAGCATCTCACTGTGACTCTGCGAGTAACCAGCCATTATCTTTCCAGAACAGACCATTGGGTTCAGACAGACAACTTATTAGTGTAAATAAAATATTGCTGCCAGCGAATTTATAAAGTTAAGTCAGGAAGACATGGACATATGGGCTTATCAGAATCGTATCAAATAAGCTTATCAAATATAGCAGGTATAATCCCTTCACCTAGGGCTATCGAAGAAGGAGTACCCCAAAGCTGAGTCACAGCAGCATACTGACCCATCACCCAGTCACTCATGATAAGTCTTGGACAGGAAAATTGCTGCAAACAAGGACCTCTGCCTCATTTCCTGGGCTCCAGCTCAAATTCAGTTTCTCCTGCCCAAGACATTTAGCCCGCTTCATATTGCCTACTACCTGGACGTCACGCTCTGATGCCCTGATCAGTTCTGTGTCTGTGGTTCTTCAAGCATCCTAGTTTGTCCTATTTGGGGACTTTTCCTTGTAGGTCTTATTAGTTCATCTACTCTCTCTCTCTCTCTCTCTCTCTCTCTCAGGTGTGTCTCCTTCCCCCCACCCAAGGTACAACTCATACGACACCCAGACTTTGTTTTAGTTGAGAATGGAAAAGATAAAGGAAAAAGTATAAATAGGAAGGAACAAGGAAAAGCAAGCTTAAAAATCTACTCAAACAAACCATCACATAAATAAGAAAAAACATTTGTGGCCGTTCTGTAGCTGTATGTGTGTGGGTGTGTGTATTTCTAGTGTATTATTAATAATTAAGATTGAATGGAAGCCCATGTTGACTGACAACCATGGACAGCAAGGGAGATCAGGAGTTCTTGGTGAGTGTGCTGGTAAGTTTTTGTCAACTTGGTGCAAACCTAGACATAGACAGAGGGAGAAATCTTAATTAAGAAAATACCCCATCTCAGCTGGGTGGTGGTGGTGCATACCTTTAACCCCAGCACTCGGGAGGCAGAGGTAGGCTGATCTCTGTGAGTTCGAGGCCAGCCTGGTCTACAAGAGCTAGTTCCAGGACAGACTCAAAGAAAGAAAGAAAGAAAGAAAGAAAGAGAGGAGAGGAGAGAGGAGAGAGAAAATGCCCCATCTTGACCATCCCATTCCCTCATGTTCTTCTCCCCTCCCCCCTTCTCTCCTCCTCCTCCCCTTCTGCCCTCTCCTCTCCGCCTACACCCAAGGAGAGAGCAAGGAAAAAGATGTCTTGATTGAGGGAACCATTATGGGGCTAGCAAGAAACCTGGCACTAGGGAAATTCCCAGAAATTCACAAGGATGACTCCTGGCAATAGTGGAGAGGGTGGCTGAACTGGCCTTCCCCTGTAATCAGATTGATGACTACCTTACCTGTCATCATAGAACCTTCATCCGGCATCTGATGGAAGCAGATGCAGAGATCCACAGTGAAGTACTGGGCTGAGCTCCCAAAGTCCAGTCGAAGAGAGAGAGGGCTGATAATATGAGCAAAGGGGTCAAGACCAATATCGAGACACCCACAGAAACACCTGACCTGACCTAGTGGGAGCTCACTGGCTCCAGACTGACAGAGGGGGAATCAGCAAAGGACCACACTAGGCCAGTGACGGTTGTATGGCTGGAGCAGTCTGTGGGGTCACTGGCAGTCGGACCAGGATTTATCCCTAGTGTTTGAACTGGCCTTTTGAAGACCATTCTCTTTGGAGGGGTACCTTGCTCAGTTTATATGTAGTGGGTAAGGGCCTTGGTCCTGCCTCAAAGCAATGTGCTAGATTTTGTGGACTCCCCATGGGAAGCCTTACCCTCTCTGAGGAGTGGCTGTTGGTAGGGTCGGGAAGAAGGTACAAGGAGCAGGAGGAGGGATGTATGTATTGGAACCGGGATTGGTATGTAAAATGAGAAAAGACTGTTTTTTTAAAAAAAAAAAATTAAAAAAATTAAAAAAAATAAAAAAATAAAAAAAACAAAAAAAATAATTAATTAAAAAACTTAAAAAAATGCTTCTATAAGATTGGCATTTTCTTAATCAGCAATTGATGTGGGAGGGCCTAGACTGTTGTGGATGGTGCTATACCTTAGGCAGGTGTTCTTGAAATCTACAAGAAAGCAGGAGGAGCAAGTCATCGAAAGTAAATCAGTAAGCAATGTCCCTCCATGGTCTCTGATTCATCGGTCTACCTGCAGGTTTCTGCCTTGAGTTCCCATCCTGACTTCCTTTGATCATAAACTGTGACCCGAGAGTTCTCAGCTGCAATAAAACCTTTCCTTCTAGAGTTACTTTTGATCGTGGTGTTTATAGCACATCAATAGAGAGCCAAATTAAGAGAGTGGATTAAGTCAAAAATAAAATAAAAATGACCGAGCTTGAGAAGTTATTGTTAATCAATAAACTTTGACAATGTAGAAAGACGCGAATGTGTTTTTTGCAAAGCTGCTCACATCAAATAACATCCTCAGCAGGAACCTGCTCATTCAAAAGGGTACCCAGGACTAGAGGTATAACTCAGGATGGAGTGCTAGCTTAGTGTTCAAAGCCCATGTGTGTGTGTGTGTGTGTGTGTGTGTATGTGTGCTGTCCAAAGCCCATGCATGTGCGTGTGTGTGTGTGCGCGCGTACGCATGTGCGTGTGTGTGTGTGTGTGTGCACGAATATACCACTCACGGGAAAAGTAATTAGAAATCTATATTTTTTCAAACGAATTAACCGCTTGATAATTGGGACGATGTTTAGTCCTTGTTAACAGAAACAGCACTTGCTCGTGAGGAGCTTGGTGTGACTTTTCTGCCCCTTGGCAGTGGATGTTTGTGCTTACATAGTCCAGCAACAGATGGCGAAATCATTTGATCAGCTGCGAGGGACTCCTTAGAAGGAGTGTGCCCCCAGCATGCGTGGAGGCTTTTGGGGGTGCAGCTGTAGTGCAGCCATGGTTCTGTGGGAGGTTGGCCTAGAAAACCCTGAGTTTTAACTGTCCTGCTCTTCCAGACTGCCTTTATCAGTGGCTGATGTCTTCATTTCGTTTCAAAACAGCTCCAGTCGGGTGGTGGTGGCGGGCACGCCTTTAATCCCAGCACTCGGGAGGCAGAGGC
Organism: Chionomys nivalis; assembly: GCF_950005125.1. Classification (NCBI taxonomy): domain Eukaryota; kingdom Metazoa; phylum Chordata; class Mammalia; order Rodentia; family Cricetidae; genus Chionomys; species Chionomys nivalis. The sequence goes on along the minus strand of NC_080111.1, from coordinate 15,193,025 downwards.
AGGCGGATCTCTGTGAGTTCGAGGCCAGCCTGGTCTACAAGAGCTAGTTCCAGGACAGGAACCAAAAGCTACGGAGAAACCCTGTCTCGAAAAATCAAAAAAAAAAACAAAAAAACAAAAAAAAAAACAAAAAAAACAAAAAACAGCTCCAAATTGGAACGAGATGCCTGGACTGTTGTAAATTGTTTTTGAGACTGTGCTATGAGAAGATGGACATCTGGTCTCTCAAACTCTTCCTCAGGAAGCTTTCTTCCTGCACAGAGCTGAGGCGCACGCTGACCAGGAGAGAGGCCTTGCTGTTTTAGGGACGCCACTTCGGCGATTCAGTAGTTTTTCTCCTCTTCCTTCTGTCTCACCCTCCTCACTTCTGTCTCCCGAAAGTCCTTCTTATCCACGATTCCCCCCTCTCCCTTATATTTCTTTAGATGGCTTATTAATGTTAGACAGATGTCTCCAGACAGAGGAGGTGTGCACAGCCTTGTAGGTGATTGTCTGCTCTGTTGACTTCATCTCCTTTGCAAAGAGACTTCTGTTGTTAATATTCCCTGGAGTTCAGGAGATAAATATGTACTCGTCTTACAGTCCTGTGTGAGGATTAACCGTTCAGCGAATCTACGGGGCACCCACTGCGCTAAGTAGTTCACTGTTTACCATCCACAATCTTTTATGAAAAAAGAGACCACTTTGGAGCCCAGGGATGGCCCACTTGGTTAGCATCAGCTTCTAGGCACAGAATTAGTCGAGGTTTGTCACAAAGAGCACAGGAAGAAGGAAAGGAGCCAGCTGGGTGGGGAGGTCCCACGAGTACTTGTTGAAGGCCGCTGTCCCCAGGTCCTTACTAGCAGACGGTACATCCTGCTCCCACAGCGTCCTCCCCTCCCGACACAGCTCCACAAGATACTCTGGCTTTGTTCTTGCCTAGAAAGGAAAAGTACAAACTGGGGAGGGGCAGGGAGGAGCAGGATAAGAAAGCCCAGGCTGGCTGTGAACAAGAAAGAACAGTTTTAGATTTGGGGAGAGAAGGAGGAGGACCTTCCCCAAAGCTGAAGGTATCTCCCTCCAATAAGTAGCTTCTTCCCAAACATTATGCATTGAGCATTTTTTTTATTTCTCTTGGATTTCTCTGTGATCTGCTGCCAGAAAACGCAGCTCTGTATATCAATAGCCCAGAAGAAGATGAAGTCCGGGAAGGAAGCTTCTGGAATGATCATATAAAAGACTCAGAAGGGGATGTGGAATTTGCAGAGGAAGGGCTCCTCATTTTGCTCTGATTGGAGTCTAAACTTAGGTCCCATATAAACAAGTGTGCGCAGGCATGAGAAGCTCCTCGTGATGGGACAGCATCTCTTCCCTTGTCCGTTTTTAGCGTCCTGGAGGACATTTTATGTTGCTCCTGCTGAGGTTTGGAGACAGAGCTCTTGAGAAGACAGGCCCTGGCCTCAGAGTGGTTTGTCAACTCATCCATGTTGTAGTCAGCAAACGCTGCTAACAGTGTCTACTAACATGCATTTGAAGGCGTTCTGGATGAACGATCTAGCATTAGGGGCCAAGCATCCACACCGAAACTTAAAATCCCAATTACTATTCACACCATCCATTCAGTACCAAACCTATGTGGATTTTCAATTTCATTTGTCTTTTCATATACATGGCTGCTTTATCCAATTTATTTGTAACTTCCTCAAGAACCAAAGTATGTCCTTCAATTATTTGCAGCTCTGTTATGAGTTTAGGAAATAATAGCAACAGTGATTATAAGTGTCTGTCCCTGTGACTGCCTCTGCCACAAATACCTATTACATTTCTGGAACATTGTCAGTCATAGAAGACTATGTATCTGAGATACACAGATACACCACACATATATACATACACATACATCACATATACACACCACACCACAAATACCATACACACACACCACACATATATACATACACACACATCACATACATACACACATATATGGCATAGACACACATATGCCACACATACACTACACACACACACATACACCACACATACACTATACACACATACACACACCACACACACACAGGCACGTCATTCTCTTTTCCTTACGTGTACCTGACAAGCTAGCCTTCCCTGGAGCCTTACTCAGATCTGAAAGATCTTCCTCGTTATGCATGCGCTGCTTTAGGCTCAGGCTTCAGGTTGACTCTGTCAGAAAGCCTGCCCTCAGGAAGCTCCATCTCACCATCCTGCTTATCTTCCCCTGAAACCATCACCCCTGCTGTGTGTCTCTCTGTCAAGGCTGCACTTGTCATTCCCCCTACTCCCCATTCTCTCTCCAGCACACAGCGCAGCATGAAGCATTTACCACTCAATGACTGTCTATTAGTTCAATAACTGCTGTGGGAGGACCTTCCCCTCCTTCAGCCTAGTCGCTGGAGCAGGAGTGGGAACCAAGCAGTGGAACCAAGAGGGTGAGCCGAGGCTTGCTGCTCTATTTTAAAGATAACTAGACCACGCCCCAGTGGGCTGGTATTTCAGCAGCTATTGGCTGAAGGAGCGGAAGGTCTTCCTGCAGCAAATAACCCAAGCCCTAACATCTCAGGGTACCTTCACCTCTGTGGATTGCACAGAATAAATCAGTAGCTTGTTGCTAAGGAGCTTATGCTTTACAGAAGGATTCGAGACAGATCTCAAAAAGAATTGTTTCCCTATCAAAGATTTCTTTTGCATCTCCAAAGTTGTTCAGGAACATGGTGGCAGTATAACCTGAGGTGAAGAGCATCTTACTTAACACATACAGGGTTTAATTGACAGCAACTGCTAACAACAACACTATGTCTTCTAAATTGTGGGCACTTCTAATTAAAGCCTTGCTTGTCTCATTTCATCGAAATCAGACATAAAACAGCAGGCAGATCAATAAAGAACAGGGGCCGTTCTTACAAGTGCAGCCTTGCATCACACATCGCATTGGGTCTTTAGTCTGCTGCAGTTAGTGGCTGTGTGTTTACATCAGTATGGTGAAGGAGGCCCGGAATGAGCGAGCGGAGCTCAGGGATCGGTTCTGGATGGGGTGGATTCTCACATATGAGAAGGAAAGATGGACTTCCTCAGCCTTACATATGTGTGTTGAGGAGGGCTGGAATGAAGCATTAGAGAAAACAGAATTAACGCTCACAGATGTAATCCCTGCTACATAGGTAAGGGGAATTTCCAATCCATATTTCTCAAGGGGTGGTGTATCTATTATAGAAATGGGAACTATGGAAATTAGCATGAAGGATTCTTTTTAAAATTTATTTTTAGTGCATTGGTGTTTTTGCCTAAACATATGTCTGTGTGAGGGTGCCGAATCCCCTGGAACTGGAGTTACAGACAGTTGTGAGTTGCCATCTGGTTGCTGGGAATTGAACCCAGGTCCTCTGGAGGAGCAGTCGGTGCTCTTGACTACTGAACCATCTCTCCAGCCCCAACGTGAAGGAGTATTAGTTTTTGTTTTTGTTTTTTGAGACAGGGTTTCACTGTGTAGCCCTGGCTGTCCTGGAACTCACTCTGTAGACCAGGCTGGCTTCAAACTCACAGAACTCCACCTGCCTCTGCTTCCTGAGTGCTGGGATTAAAGGCATGTGCCACCACTACCCAGCATGAAGGATTCTTAGGAAAAAAACAAAACAAAATAAAACAATCCCCCCCAACAAATAAACAAACCAAGAAAGAAAGCTGCCCTATGAGCCACCTCTACCTCTCCTGCGCACATACCCTATGGTTCCTTTTCTACCACAGCGATACCTGCACACCACTGCTGCTACGCTCATGATGGTTAATGGACCCAGCCTGGATGCACAGCAACAGGTAAACGGGTAATGAAAATGTGGTATACAGATGAATGGAGTTGTACCATCTTTAAGGAAAAGGGAAATGACAGAATTTGGAAAATAAAATCCTCATGTTCTCCCATGTGTATATATATGTGTGTGTGTGTGTGTGTGTATATGTGGGTGGAGTCTAAAAACTAAAGGAGACCAAAAGGAGGTGAAAAAGAGATGTGGAGGATCTAGAGAGAAGGCTAAGCAGTCAAGAGACCTGGCTGCTCTTCCAGATGACCCAGGTGTTTTCCCAGCATCCGTATGTGGGTTCAACTGTCTATAACTCCAGTCCCAGAGGAAACGGCACTCTCCTTTACCTCGTGGGGAACCAGGCATGCACATGATGCCTAGAACATACATGCAGGCAATACACCCATATATATAAAATAAATTTTAAAATAAAATAAGAAAGAGAGATGCTGAGGGAGAGGCTGTAGGGGTTGGGGTGGGGGGAGGCAAAAGGACTCAACCAGCAAGAAAGCAGGGAAAAGGTGAAGGGAGGGTAGAGATGGCAGCAATAAGATGGGAAGAGGAGACGGGAGGGGGGGGGAAGACAGCTAGAAGAGCAACGAAAACAAACTACACTTGCAAACAATGCAATGACAGCCAAGGCTTTGGAGGCCAATAACTTTAAAATATGAGAATGGAATTAATAGCAGCCCTGAAAAGGAAGAAAGAATACGTAACATGAGATAAGAGAATAGGAACTGCAAAGGCTTCTTAAAAAGGCTTCTTTTGTTATTTTAACTCGTGCCTCTGTGTGGGTGTGTGCACACAAGTGCAGTGCTGGGGAAAGCGAGAAGCGTTGTATTCCAAGGAACTTACGGGGGTTAGGAGCCAAGATGTGAGGCCTGGTGAACTCAGGACTCCTGCAAAAGCAGTATATGCTCTTAACTCCCAAGCCATCTCCCCAACCTGGAACTTATGCAATTTTTATTAAATTAAAATAGTGCCAATTAGTCCATAAATTCCCAATTAAAGAAAAGAAACCGTTAAGGAAGTTTTCCTAAATATAAAAAACCTTGAAATTTTGGAATTTTGGGGCATATGTCAGAAATTTTATTTTACTGTATAATTCTGCTAAGAATAAACTAATTAATAGTTATAATATATAGTATAGAAATTGCTAGGAATTCAATTAACCCACTCTAAAAATATTTGCAAAGTAAACAATTTTACAGTTTTAGTGTGTAATGTAAATAAAATTATATTTCCGGTTGTGTCTCACTCACTAATCTTTATGTTGGCCCCAGTTAGGTCAGCAGGTTTGTTTCCTTTTGATACGTGCTGATGCAGACAGCAGCAGCTGAGCGTGTGGTATGACTTGCTCAAATTACCCAGCTAACCATGTGGAGCCGGTTGGGAATGGAGCAGAAAGGCCTGACTCACTGCCTTGTCTTTCCGAGTTGCGAAATCTCCCTTCTTCCTGTTGACATATCTGGCTTACCAGCACATCTTCTGTACCTAGCAGAGTACTCAATATGGCGCCCGACAGAGAGAAATACAGCCCGGGCTCCTATTAGCTCCCCTGCCCCCACAGAACACATAAAGTAGGGTCTTCCATGAACACCAGCAAGTTAGGCAGACCTCACCAAAGGCCGTGCCTACTGGCAGATGATGGAAGGTGAAAAAAAAAGGACTATTTATTAGTAGTATATACTTGCAAGTTACTTACAAAAGAAATTAATTTTTCGTGTTTTTGGCATGTGTGCTGTGGTACACATATGTAAATGTCTGTTTGGACATGTGTACATGAATTCCTGAACATGTGTACAGAGGCTAGAGGTTAGGGTCTGTGTCTTCACTGACCGATCTCCATCTCATATATTGAGGCAGGGTCTCTCACTTGAATCCAGAGCTCAGCAGTTCAGCCAGTCTGGCTAGCCAGGATCCCCAGCCTTTGCCTGCCGAGTACCATAATGACGATTGCGCCATATCTACCCAGCTCTAGGAGGATGATGCAGATCTGAATTCTGTATTTAACATCTCACAGTACAGTTCCGTAAGAAACAAACTAGCTGACTATGGTGGTTCACGCCTACAAAGCCAGCATTTGGAAGGCTGAGCAGGAGGCCATAAAAGTTCTAGGCCACTCTGAACTTCAGACTGGGACTTTGTCCAAAAAGTAAATAGATAGATAGATGATAGATAGATAGATAGATAGATAGATAGATAGATAGATAGATAAGAAAGAAAGAAAATGACACACCCAAAAAGAACCCAGAGGAGTTTTACAAATCTAAATTTAAAATAAAGACCCCCTCCAATAAAAATAATAGATTTCTTTCAAAGGCTAACACTAATTAGATCACACCTGAACATCGATTGCTGCCTTGTATAATCGGAAAAGCCAAAGGGGCCAATCAGGTCAACTTATACTGATCAACCCATAGAGAAACTGTTCTGGTCAATCATTTTATTTTCTTCTTGCTCCTGGCCTTTGCTATCTGAAAGCTGCCACTAACTATATTCTCTGTTATATACTACACAAATTATCTATAATATATAACTATGTTTCCATATAGCCTCCTCTGAATGTGGGAGTGTCTTCTATCTATCTGTTGCTTTCATTGGTTAATTAATAAAGAAAACTGCTTGGCCTGATAGGACAGAATTTAGATAGGTGGAGTAGACCCAACAGAATGCTGGGAAGAAGGGAAGTGAGGTCAGTCGCCATAGCTCTCCTCTCCGAGATGGAAGCAGGTTAAGAATATTCCCGGTAAGACACCACCTCGTGGTGCTACACTCATAGAAATGGGTTAATCAAGATGTGAGAGTTAGCCAGTAAGAGGCTAGAGCTAATGGGCCAAGCAGTGTTTAAAAGAATACAGCTTCCGTGTAATTATTTCGGGTAAAGCTACCCGGGTGGCGGGAAGCAGTCTGCTGCTCCTATTTCAACATCCTCTTGATACTTGCTCTTGAATTTGATGTCTTTTTCTCAATCTTTCACCAACTTCGTGCTTTCCTGGCTGAACCCCAGTCATTTGTGATACGTTGGCCCCAAAGGTCACTGTTCAGTTTGTAAAAAGACAATCTTGAGAGCTTGTCAGTGAGCAATGTTTATATCAGATTGTTTGCTATTTCCCTAGGCAATCAGTTGGCTCAGTCAGATCAACATGGCTAGAAATTCTGAAATATCCTGCTCTGCTAAGATGCCATCCTATTAGGGATTCTGAATTTGAGCGTTAGGCCTTTGCTAACATTAAGCATCTATTTTCATGGATCGGATAAGATGGCTCAGTTGGTAACCATCCAGTCTAGCACAATCAGCAAGCTCAGTGAGAGACCCTGATTCAAAAAGACTAAAGCGGAGAGCAACGGAGGGGGGACACGATATAAAACTCTCGTCTCCACGCATACCTGCACATATGTGTGCATACACACACAGACATATACATACAGACACATACACCTACATACAATAAAAATAAAATGTGTATTTTCAAAGGGTATTATTATTTTATTTTTGCTTTGTTTTGTCTTGTTTTTTGAGATAAGGCTATACTACTCACTGTGTAGTCCTTGCTGACAGAACACTAGCCCAGCCCCAAGCTCACAGAGACCCTTCCGGCCTCTGTCTCCTGCCTGAGTGACCCCATCACACCTGCTTGGGGTTATTCTTTTACGCTGGAGACCCACAGCACAGTTTGAAGGCCCGTGAGGGAATGGAGCTTAGTCCAGGATTGTCAGGCTGGGGCTGGTTCTTGGGTCAGGGGGACTGTTATGGCCGACAAGCCCCGTGTATCTGAAGCCCATAAAAGCCTATGGGGCCAGAAGTTTGGTCATCCAGAATGGGTCCCAGCCTAGTGAGCCCCAGGTGGACCACACTGAAGGGAGGAGTGTGCTACACCCGTAGGGAAGAATAACTCCCGAGCCAGCTCTGGCTCTATCTCTAATGGAAACCGTTTGTATTGGAGACCCACTAATATTCGCATTTCTCCATCTGGCTCACCTCACTTGGTGGTGTCAGGTCCAAAGTGTACCCTACTTCCTCCCCAAAGAGCAGGCCCACTGATTTGATTCCAGATTGAGTCTAGCTGGACTACAGAAAGATTTCTGGCCATTTAATAAAAGCTGGCATTGCTCAGGAGCTTGTGAAATGGGCTCCCTCTGTTAAAAGAAGCCATTTCCCTTGGCGCTGGCAGAAGGAAGATGTTTCTCCATAAACCTGGGATTGCATATAAAAACCCTGACTCCCACAGTCCCTGTAGGAAATATTTTCTAACACAAGCTCTCCGTTGATGCAAAAATCCCAATCAAGCGGAATCAAAAGATACCCAGGTTTAATAGGACTCTTGCTCTCGGGTGCCCCCCCCCCCAGAAGAACCCGGAAGCTGCCAACACGATGGGTGGGGGAGGACCATATGTTGACTTTCCGGGGAGCAGTTTAAATAGACTGGGTGGGTGAGTGGTCCTAACCTCGTCCTGGGAGGTGTCAAGGTGCAAGGGACACAGGGGCTGGGCTTCCAAAGATGGAGACCAGAGACTGGGATTTACAGTCCCTTTGTGGTATATTTCTCAGAGCCCCCCCCCCCACTCAGCATCCTGGCCCTTCTCACCTCCTCCTCTGCTTTCAAGCCCCAGGCTACTGAGTGCACAGACTTCCCTCCCCACAGCTTCTCATCTTCCCTATAATCCAAGTGATTTTTCCACTCCCCACTTCCCCAGCCCTGGCCATGTTCAGTCTTCTGCTTTTTCTCAGCTCTGGACTCTTCCAGATGCCTCTGAATGTTCTCTCTGATCCACAGTAAAAGCCTGTGCCTCATCGTGGAGCTTTTTTGGTGGCTTCTTGACTGCGTTCCTATATACAGGTCCCCAGGGCTTGTTAGCCCAGTTGTTACACACTGTGTACAGGGGGTGCATTATGCCCAGAAGCCGCGTAAACTCACATCGCAGAGACGCTTCTCACGTAAGAGAAACGGAGAAATTCACTGCTTTAATTGTGCCAATACAAAGGGTAAATTATGTCCAATATATTTATTTGCCTGAAACTCAACTCCACTTGTCATAACAAGTCAAAATGAAGAAAAAAGAGTAGGCCTGGAAAACATATTTTATAGATAACTGCCGTCTGTCTCAATGGGACCATAAAAAGCCTGCTCAAGATTAGACTGTCTTCCTGATTCTTGTCTCCTGCTCATCCCTCCCTGCTTTTCATGTGTCTTTGGGGGGCAAGACGATTGCACCTTCTGAAAGTTCGGAGAAACTCTGGGGAACCTGAGGTCTTCCAAGTCAACAAAACAGAGGACGTTCTTAGGTGTTGGTGAGGGCTGTCACTCCCACTACTCAGAGTAAGCTAGACTGTGTTTATAGCGCTCCCTTGTATGTGTGTATATGCATGTCTATGCGTTGTGTGCTGTGTATGTGTGTAGATGCATGTCTATGTGTTGTGCGCTATGTGTGTGCTGTATGTATGCATGTCTATGTATTGTGTGCTGAGTGCATGTATGTGTGTGTGTATGTTGGGTCCATGGGGGTCGCGCAAAGATAGGGGACAGACCATTAAAGTCTATTAAACCAGAAGCGAACTTTATTCCAGAGAAAGAAAAAAAAAAAACTCCATGGAGCACAAAAAGCTTATGAGCTACCTGAGACTGCAGCCAGAAACGGGCTCGTGTGACTGTGGCAATGGGCTGTTTTCGAACATCCCTCTTTATAGCAAGAAGCAAGCATTAGGCGTAAACAAAAGATTTTTTTCAATCTCAAGGTAAAACTCAGATACAAATGGCCATTTTCTACACCTTCCATTAACAGAACTTTTTAGTTAAACTAGTGTTAGTGCTTAGCCCATTGTTTCTCTTTGGCACTCTCTGATGGTGTTTACCAAGGCTCTACGCTCTGCTGATACTGCTTGTTTTTGCTTAGCAGGGAAGGGTATGGGACAATGCACGACCAAAAGTCAGGTACATCCCGTCACTGAAAAGCTAACTCAGCCCACATCAGTTGCTGGTCATGAGTGGCTGGGGGTTATCTAAAAGCTGACCCCCAGTTTGCAGAGCGACTCTCAGTCTGCAGAGTGACTCTCAGTTTGCAGAGGGCAGCTTCAGCCTTGCAGACAGAGAGCTAAGGGTTGTAAAGCCAAGTAACCCACTGTTAATAGCTAATCCTTAAGCTGCTGAGAAAGCTGCTGACAGTCTGTTTGTTCTCATTCTCCTAGGCTGACAACTTTACATTTCTTTACTTTTGCATTCCTATTTCTGGAACCTACTTTTCTATTTTCTTATTCTTGGGCTCTTCATGTATAAGCATGTCTATGTGTTGTGTGGTTGTGTGTGTGCTATGTGTGTGGTGTGTGCACATGTGTGTGTGGTATGGTTTGTGTATTCGTGTCTTTGTGCGTGTGGATGTGGATGTTCCAATCAGGATCTCACGCATTCGAGTCAAGCCTTCTACTCCTGAGCTACACCCGCAGCCGTCACCTGCTCCCTTACACTCTCAGAGAAAGCCAAGTCATCTGATGCCGCCAGCTGCCACTTTCCAGCCCCTTGGCTTCCAAAGGCCAGGATCTTAGTGCAACTGGGAGAGGAAATAGCTTGTGTGGAGGTGTGGAGAGACATTCCCATCTTTCCTGCAGGTCTCCTTGACTCAGCCACACTCTGTCAATACTGCATGGTCCCCACCAGAAAGCATTAAGAAGTGTTTGGACAACATGAGTAAAAATATTACACAAATATAAATTCCTTATTCTACATGCTTCAAAAGACTTCTGTGTGGGGAGAGAAGCTCTCCCTATGTCTTTTTTCTTTTTTTTAATTGTTTTTATTGAGCTATACATTTTCCCCATGCTCCTTCCTCCCTCCCCTCCCTATGCCTTTAATGTGTTTTCGTTGTCTTTTAAAAAGGGAACCCTCAGAAAATGAGCAGGAAGTAAAGGGCAGCAAAATAGGAGAACCGCTTGGTAGCCAACTAAGTCACATGACACTCTGCCAGGCACATTTGCCTGCGTAGTCAAATTCATCCCTTCATTGCTTCCTCTAGCCCAGGCGGGCCTGGACCGGACAGAGGTTCTCCTGGGTCTGTCTCCTAAAACCACAACCTGAGCCCCACGCCTGCTGAGTACACATTCTTTACCCCACCCATGAAAGCATGAAAATCTTACACACATTTACGGGATATCACGTGACATTTTAATACACGCGTGTATTGTATGCTTATGTCAGGTTCAGCACACGTAGCTCCTCCACCTCATTTCTTCATAGTGATTATATTCAAACTCCTTCCTTCTGTTTCCTTTATACAGGGTTTGGTTCTTTTCTGTAGTCACCTGCTTTGCAAAGTTCTTTTCTTTTGTAAATTTGCACTTATTTGTTTAGTGTGTGTGTGCGTGCACCCACCTGCACATGCCATGGCATGTATGAGAAGGTCAGAAGACACATGTCACAGCAAGTATGTGGAGTTCAGAAGGCATGGCATGCATGTGGAGGTCAGAAGACCCATGTCACGGCATGTAAGTATGTGGAGGTCAGAAGACTCACATCACAGCATGTATGAGGTCAGAAGACACACGTCACAGCCTGTATATGGTCAGAAGACACATGTCACGGCATGTATGATGTCAGAAAACACATGTCACAGCATGTATATATGTAGGAGGTCAGAAGACCCATGTCACAGCATGTATGTGGAGGTCAGAAGACACATGTCACAGCATGTATGTAGAGATCAGAAGACACATGTCACAGCATGTATGTGGAGGTCAGAAGGCACATGTCACAGCATGTATGTATGTGGAGGTCAGAAGACACATGTCACAGCATGTATGTAGAGATCAGAAGACACATGTCACAGCATGTATGTGGAGGTCAGAAGGCACATGTCACAGCATGTATGTATGTGGAGGTCAGAAGACACATGTCACAGCAAGTATGTGGAGGTCAGAAGACACATGTCACAGCATGTATGTGGAGGTCAGAAGACCCATGTCGCGGCATGTATGTAGAGATCAGAAGACACATGTCACAGCATGTGTGTATGTGGAGGTCAGAAGACACATGTCACGGCACGTATGAGGTCAGAAGACACATGTCACGGCATGTATGTGGAGGTCAGAATACACATGTCATGGCATGTATGTGGAGGTCAGAAGACAGTGTGTAATAGTCAGTTCTTTCCTTCCACTGCGTGGATCCCAGGAATCCAGCTGAGGCTGTGAGACTTAATAGCCAGTACCTTCAGCTGCTGAGCAGTCACAGGCCCCAGAACGTGCGTCCATTACTTGGTAGATGGTGGTCACCTTCCTCTAGTCCTTTCTCCCATAGATATTTATAATACGAATGATCTCCTTCATCCTTGCTCAGTCTCCACGTGGGAGACAGAACAGTGTCCTTATTTCCATTTGCAGGTGGCTTTCGGTCAGAACAGGGATGTTCAGAGTCCACCTGTCTAGGTCTGTGATTCCGCAATGGTACAATGAGGAACTTGCTCCCTGACACAGAGGATCAGCGGTTACAGGGTTAATAAGGAGCAAAGCTGACTCTCACCAAAGATGTGTTTGTCCCAATGACTTTTAAGCACGTTCAGTTAGCCCAAGATGGAGACTCACAGACAGCCCAAGATGGAGAATTTCTGATGGTGTACAGCAAGACTCACAGACAGCCCAAGATGGGGGACTTCCGATGGTGTACAGCAAGACTCACAGACAGGCTCAGCTCTGTGCTGTACGTAAGGGTCTGCTTACATCGCACAGTTCAATGAGATGGGGACAGTCTGGTGCGAGAGGTCCATGGGTCCCCTCCTGTCAGTCAGGAGCTCTGGGTCCGGATCTTTGGTCCAGATCCTTAAATTATCTTCTACGCTAACTTTCTCATTTGCCAAGAGGAGCCTTGCAAAGGGAAGAAGGGAAATCACTGCTCTATTTGTCCTTGTTGAAAAGTTCTGTGATCGCCTGCGGCAAAAAGGCCGATGCAGCTACCCTTGCTGCTTTTGCTGCACTAATGGATTTGCCTGGAGTTGTTCGTGCCCCTGACTAGCCCCTCAACAAGGCCTCTACTGTGGATTGGAGTCAGTGAATTCCAGAGTTAACAGATTTCAAAGGTTTGAGGATTAGCAGCAGGTCTGGTCTAGTTTCTGCTTGCTGAAAGGACTAACTGTGCGGAGGGGCCACCCACCCACTGACTGCCTGAGGTTAGATTCAGCTGGGATAAGGGAAGTGTTTATTCAAGGTTGCCTGAGCAAGGACCCCATCCTCTGGACTGTAGCCAAGACTGAAACAGCTACATGGTGCAGCCCGGAAGGTGTCAGAAGGATCAGTCTCTGAAGAGACGAACAGACAGGTAGGAAAATGCCAAGCCAGGTGGGACTGGCCTGCACTTTGTTGGCAAGCCCTTAATAGTGCTTATCAGATGATCCAGAAAAGGTAGAAGAATCAGAGGCTAATAGCCTCAGGGAGGCTGTTTGGAGAACTAGAAAATGGCCAAAATAGATCGCAAGAAGAAGTCAGCTTGGGGAGGGAGAGAAAAGGAAGTGGGAAGCAAAGTCTCTATGAGCAGAAGACATTTCCTGATGCGGGAACAGCCAAACAAAACACGAGACATCTACCAGTCATGCTGCCGCCTGAACTAAGGTACGGACAGTTGCTTGTCACAGGAAACTATGCTAGATGCAAAAAGGAAGGCTTAAATAAACCTAATAAAATACGCAAAGAAAGTACAGGAAAACAGCAGGAAATAAACCAAGGGGAAGTCTCTGCTCAGTGTCTCCTCAACTGACCCGACAGCCTAGCCTGAGGTGACCCCGCCGTCCTGCGTCTCCCTTACCCACCAGCAGGCACTGTCTGGGTATTTTCTATCTTATGTCATAGCCCCACCACCCCTTTACCCAGATTTCACTTTCCAAGGTTTCAGGAGACAGACAGCCAACTGGTTCCAAAAGCACTAAATGGAAAATTCCACACACAAACAACTTATAAGTTTTAAATTTCTATCCTAGTATATTATTACATATTTTTTGTTTTATTAGTGGTTACTGCTATTACTCCCTTAGTGTGTCTGCTCTGTAAATTAAATTTCATCATGGGCCTGAATGTATAGAGGAGAACATAACCATGCAGAACTATATCTATACAGTTCTCCTAGGAGTCTGTACTATCGGTGGCTTCAGGCATTCATTGGAGGCTGGTCTTTGGACATACTCCCCAAAGATAAGGGGGGTTCCTGCACTCTGCCCTTCCACCATAGTGAAACGAAGCTACCGTGACTGGGCACGCGGAAGGGCAATGAGACCTTAGATGTAGGTGATTGTCCTTCAGCGTCTCTTCTTCTCCCTGGCGCCTCTGGTGCCCCAGTATGGCCTGGAGCTTTCCTCTTATCCTGTGAGACTTCCTGAGCCAAGGCCGTGTTCTACACTAGGACAGCAGGCTTGCAAGAACCAGGTCCCTGGGAATCCCGTGGCATCGTGACACTATTTCAGGCCTGAAGCAAAAATCCACCTATGAATTTGATGTAAGCGGGAGAATCTGCCTTTGTGCGGTTTAAGCCATTGTTATTTGGGGATTTAAAGTCTTAGCGCCTGTGCTGGTTAGTGCGACCTGTCAAGTGGATGCAGCCTAGAGTCACCTGGGACTGGATGTGGGAAGACTCAGCCCACTGCGGTGGTGCCATTCCCCAGGCCGGGGTTCTGAACTATGTAAGCGTGGAGAAACAGGGCCAAGCACAAGCAATCAAACAAGTGTTTGCCCGTGTTTCTCTGTTCTTGACTGTGGTGTGATGTGACCACCTGCCAGCTTCTGCCGCTCTGATGTCCCCGCAGTAAAGCATTTAAATGAACCTGTGCTCCTAGCTGCTTTCTGCCAGAATGCTTCATCACAGCAAGAGAAACAACTGGAACAGAACTCCAACGTTTTCTCACAAAGACTCGGTTTTATTTTATTTTATTTTTTTTGTTTTTTGAGACAGGGTTTCTCTGTGGTTTTGGAGCCTGTCCTGGAACTAGCTCTTGTAGACCAGGCTGGTCTCAAACTCCCAGAGATCCGCCTGCCTCTGCCTCCCGAGTGCTGGGATTAAAGGCGTGCGCCACCACCACCCGGCTAAGACTGGGTTTTAAAATAGCATGTTGTCTTTGAATTATATGTAAACAAAAATATTATATGTAAATATTGTGTGTATATATACAATATATATAATACACACACATATATGTGTATATATATGGAGGTGCTTCTTTTCCTTGGCTCTCCTCTCTGCCTCTCAGATGCAGACACTGTTACAATATGAGCAGGAGTGCGGTGCGTCAGCTATGCAGACTGAAGAGCACGCATGGCCTAGGGCCAGCAGGCACTCCTAACTCTCTGGCACAGAGAAGGACAGCACAGAGTCTATGCAAGAGGACAGAAGGAGCAGAAAAGGCCCACAGAATCATCAAGCAAGAAGAGGCATGGGAGGGAGGAACTGAAAGTCACTGTGGAAAACATCTTCCTGCCATAGACTCTGGGCTGTGTGAGAACTTTGAGGTAGCTAACAGGAACTCAAAACTCATTTGTGTATTCTCTAGACTAGGTGTGTTCAAGCGGACTTCCTGCTTAGACTGTGTTCCTCTGGTCATGGGTGAAATCTCCACAGTTTTCCAGATCCTATGTCTTCCTCTATTGCGCTCCACCTTATTGTTTTGAGGCAGGATCTCTTACTGATGTCTTAGTTTGGTTTTCTATCACTGTGAAGAGACACCATGACTATGGCAACTCTTATAGGGAAAACATTTAGTTGAGGAACTCACTCACAGTTTCAGAGGTTCAGTCCATTATCTTTATGGTGGGGAGCATGGAGGTATGCAGGCAGATGTGCTGAAGAAGTAGCTGAGAGTCCTCATCTTGCAGACAACAGGAAGTCAACTGAGACCCTGGGTGGTATCCTGAGCATAGGAAACCTCAAAGCCCACCCCTACAGTGACACACTTCCTCCAACAAAACCATACTTACTAATAGTGCCACTCTCTATGAGATTATGGGGGCCAATTACATTCAAACTACCCCACTGGAGCTTGCTGATTAAGCAAGCCAGCCCCCAGGATTTCTGCTCTCCCCAGCACTGGGTTACAGAGGTGTGCCTCTGACTGGAGTTTTATGAGCTGGGGATGAAAACGCAGGTCTTCATGCTGTTCAGCAAACACTTGACACCCCTGCCATCATCTTCCCAGCTGTAACTCATGAAGACTCATGCAGAATTTTGAGACTGGTTGATGGATACATTTTACAATAGATAGGAAACAAGATAAAATTGGATATTTTCCTTGATGGCTATGTATACTTAGCTAGTTCATGATACCCTTGAACTCTGCATGGATTCTAGGTGGTCTTCAAATGTACAATCTTCCTAACCGTGCTTCTGGAGTTCTGGGATTACAGGCATGCATCATGTCCAGACTTTAAAACAAAACCCCAAACACAATAAAACACAAAGGATCAAAGTAAACTTAAAAAGCAGTTCCCACAATTCCATTCTATAACAATTAACACACACACACACACACCTCTTTCACCTTTTACCCTCTGCAATGATTTATGTACTTCTGAGTTCAAAGGAGACAGGCATGGTGGCATCCCTCTATAATCTCAGCACTTGCAAGTTTTAGGCGGGAGGATCAAGAGGAGTTCAAGGTCACCCTCAACTACACAGTAAATCTAAAACCTCATCTCAAAAATAAAACAAAAGAAAATAACAGCAACAATAACAAGAACAGAGGTCATAACACAAACAAGCAAGATCTTTACTTCCTAGGTAAGAGCTCAATCAGTATAGAATGACTGCATAGCGTTTCCCTAGTGGGTTGGTAAGGTTTATCTTCACTAACCTCCCATTCCTTAGTATCAGAATAGCCTTTTGTGTGGTGGTGTAATAAAATATGATGAACGTCTTATTACAACAGCTTCTGCTGTGTTGATGGAGAGAGGGCCTGCTTTTCGTCCCGGCCACCCGGCTAGCTTACACCTGAAATAACTAGAATCCTAAACACCAGTGTGTAGGGAGACTCTCCCCTTGTTTCCTTCTCTCTAGACATAGTCTTTTCTTAAAAGCCTGTAAGTCCCAGGAGTGTGTGTGTTTCAGTGATCTTTTACATGGCTCCATCGTTAACCAATTGTGGTTTGGAGGGTGGCATGTGTGTGCCATGACACACGTGTGGATGCCAAAGGAAAACCTGCAGGAATTAGTCCTTTCTTCCCACCATGTGGGTTCCAGGGATTGAACTCGGGTCGTCAGGAATGTTGACAAAGCACCCACACCTACTTACCGGCCCTTGATGACTGCTAAAATCTGCCTTCTGAGCTCTTGCCTCAGCCACAGCTGTGCCCACCTAACGCCTTCCCTGTCTTATCTAAATGTCTAACAAGCATCTCAAATTTAACACACTCAGCAGAGAATGTCTGAGTTTCTCCATCCCCAAACTGTTTCTTCTCCAGGACTTTTTTCTATCTCAGGTAGGGGAGCCACCTTCCTTCCAGTGAGCAGATCAAGACTTAAGCTCACACAGTTCCGCCCCTTTTCCTGGTTCCTGCATCCAATATATCATCTCCAGTGTGCGAGTGAGCGCATGGAGGTTAGAGGACAGCTCTGGATACTGTCCTCAGGAGCTGCCCACCTTATCAAAAATGATTCAGGATCCCTCATCACCCTGGATCTCATTAAAGTACCTTAGGCTTGCTGGCCACTGAGCCCAGGGATCTGTCTGCCTCCACCTCCCCGGAGTTGGGATTATAAGTGTGTGCTACTATACCTGGCGTTTTTCATACAGCTTCTATGGACCCAACTCAGGTTCTTATGCATGCGATGGTAGTACTTTCCTGACTGAATTATCTCCCCAGCCCTGAATTAACAAATCAATAACTTCGAAACAGATTTCAAATTTGTGTGTTTTTCTCCATCTCTATTGCTAACAATAGGCTAAATTGTCATCAAATCTCACCTGGATTTTGATGCTAGACCAACGCTATTCTCTTCTTTCCTTCCTTTGAATTCCTTTTCAATCCATTGTTGACTACTAAGAACCTAGAAAAGAGCTATACTCCTTGGTCTACTGAAGCCGTGAAGAATGAGCCAAGGGGAAGAGCAGGCCACACACACCTGCTCCCCGCGTGAGCTTCAGTGTGCTCTCAAGTGTGCCTTATCCACACATATGGTGCTAACGTTTTCCCCTTAGCTATCCTGCTCATGAAACAGAACCATATTTTTGAATAAACAACTCCCTTTCCCCGATAATGGTGTTTGTGTGTACATATATAAACGCGTGTAAGTGTGGATAAAGTCTAGAAACCCAGGAAGGTGATCAAGAAAGTATATCAGGTGACGAAGAATGAAGAGCGAGCAAAGGGCTTAAGGACATGGAAAAGGACGAGAGCCACAGAAACACTTTGTTGACAGAATGCTGCAATGGGCTGGGGGGATGTCTCAGCAGTTAAGAGCGCTTCATGCTTTCCAGAGAACAGTATTTCGATTCCCAGGCATCCACGTCAGGGGTCTCACAAGCACCTGTGTCCCAGTTTGCTGGTGACTGCTGTGATAAAGTCACGACCAAAAACAACTTGGGGAGACAAAGGTTCATCTGACTTACGGGTCACCATCCATCTTGGAGGGAGGCCAAGACTACAACTCAAGGAGAGGGCAGGGACTTCTGAAGCAGGGGCCATAGAGGGTGCTGCTCCCTGGACTGCTGTCCATAGCTTGCTCAGCCTGCTTCCTCACACACCCCAGGACCGCTTTCCCAGTGTGGCTCCACCCACTGTGGCTTGGGCTCCTCCACATCAAACACTAATCAAGAAAATGCCACACAAGCAAACAGGGCAAACTGATGGAGGCGTTTTCTCAATTGAGGTTCCTGTTTCCCCGATGGTGGCTTGTGACAAGCTGGCAAAACCAAAACAAATAAAAAACCCTCTCAGACTAAAGCAGCAGCGTAGAAGTCCAGCTCCAGGGAACACCCTTCTCTGGCCTCCTCAGACGTCTCAACACACGGCATCCATTCATAGACACACATACATTTTAAAAATGAATATATCAGAAATCCAGAATATGCATGTGTGAAAGTGTCATAAAACATTAAAATAGCACAATGGCATCTAACATATGCTGATATTAAAGTTCAAACATAAAACAACCTCATTTGTATTCTTCTTATTCCCATCTCTGGAATCCTACTTGTGTTTATATCGACATGTCTCATTATAGTATTGTTGTTGTTGTTGTGTTTTGAAGACATGGTCTCACATTTGGCTTACCAGACTGGCCTCCAACTTACAGAAATCCACCTGCCTCTGCCTCCTGAGTGTTGGGATCAAGGGTGTGCATCACTAAGCCCAGCCTAATACGTCTCACTTTAAAATATCATTTATTTTTTCTATGCGTATATGTGTTTTGCCTGCACATATGTCCGTGCACCATGTGCATTCCTGACACCGAGGAGGCCCCAGGAAGAATCAGATCTCCTGGAACTGGAAGTACAGACAGTTGTGACTCACCGTGTAGTGCTGAGAACTGAACCTTCTTCCTCTAAAAGAGCAGCCGGGGCTATTTACCTCTGAGCCACTCCAGTCTCTCAGACGGTAATCTAGGGCTTTCTTTTTTTATATATCTAATCTGATTCATGAGCTATTTCCTTTAATTTCCTTTCTAATTCACTAATTTGTTCTCTGCTCAATGTTCTGTTAAGGTTTTCTTCCATTTTCGTAAATACATTTTTGATGTTCCTTTCCAAATCCATTTGCTTGTTTCTATAGCAACTGGTTCCTGCTTCTTCTTTTTCTTTTCACGTTTCAACACAACACTACCTTAGCAATTCTTTTCTATTATTCCATTAATTCTTGTTCTTATGGGAAGACTCTCCTCTGGGATGCTTTCTCATGAGACATCTTTTCCTGTGTGCTTTCTGAGTTTTTATTCATGAAGTAATCTGTAGTCCTTGTTTTCTCTCTGTGCCCCACATTCCTTGGGCTGTGTAGACAAACTTCCAGGAGAACAGGCCCACTTGCTGTGAGGGCTCACAACTAGCCATTTGTCCAGTTAGAATGTTCTAGTTTCTGTGTTATAGAGGAGATAATTCCTTGGCTTTTACAGGGATCTCTTCCCACGCAGATTGTGTGTGCGCGTGCGCACACAGGTGCAGCTGCAGGTGCCCTCGGAGGCCAGAGATGTCAGATCACACCAGAGCTAGAGTGGTTGTGAACCACATGACCACGGAGTTAAGAATTAAACTTGGGTCCTCTGGAAGTTAATCCTTGGGTGATCTCTCCAGCCAGCCAAAGTTCTCTTTTCTGCTCTATTTATTTAAAGAATTCAATCTCCAAACACTAACATGTTCTGAGGCCTAGGAAGTTGGGGCTTCAATGTATGAATTTTGAAGTAAATAATTCATCACATAATAAAGACAGAATGGTTTCTGTTGGCTACCTTTTATCTGGAAGTATCTATTAAACCACATTCCTAGTACACCTGTCTACTCTGGGGGTTCCTTCATGATGCTAGGTGATTTCTAATGGTAATATTTGTCCTTTTTGTTTCAAAATGAGCAAAACTCACCTTCTGTGAAAGCTTGGAGAGAATGCATCCACCCCACAGAGCCCTTTCTCATCCTGGCTCCTACCTTTTCCTACATCCTTGCCTCCCCAAAGGACAATTGCAGCATCCCTCCTAAGAACATGTCTGTCTTCCCTGTGCATGTGGTTTCACATGTGGTTTATAGCTGTTCGTCGCACTGTTAAATGTTCAACAAGCATCCTGAGGGCAAGTCTCCATGTGGCTTGTCTTTGTATCCTCATAGTCTTTACTCAATCGATATATTTAGAAGGAATAAGTGAGCAACAGAAAAACTGGTGACTTATCTACTAGCCCTGGGGTTGAGTAGTAGTATGCTCCAAAAATTCTCAGATTAATAATTGATTGATTTAAAGACACTGGGTGCTTAGTGTAACTTTTTCTGGCTTATTAAGGTAAATGTTTGGGAAGACTGCTCTGTGGGCAGAGGAAACATAATGATTCTGGACCTCTATGTAGGTAGGTGGACATCTCAGGAAGAGAGTGGGCAACAAGCGGTGATTACAGCGTTCTGTAGCCCATGCACAAACAGTCCGCAGCACACTCAAAATGAGTCAGGATTTTCCCTACAGAAAGAAATTTTTAAAAGATGTGTTTGTTGATTTTTAAATCCATGCTCCATGTGTGCACTGCATGCATGCGGGAGCCCTTTGAGGCCAGATCCCCTAGAACTGGAGTTTCAGGGAACTGTGAACCGCTATGTGCATGCTAGGAGACAAACTTGGGTCCTCTGCAAAAGCAGGAAGTAATCTTAACCACTGCTTCCTCCCTTGCCAGCCCTATATAAAGTATTTTTCTAAATTTATGGTTAGTGTGTGTGTGTGTGTGTGTGTGTGTATGCATGCATGCAAGTGTGAAAGTCAGAGGGCAGCTCTGTGGCATCAGGTTCTCTCCTTCCCCTTTTACAGTCCTGGGAACGGAAGTCAGGTTGTTGGTGATCACGACTGGGTCATCGGGCTTACATGTGGCTGTGTACCGGTATCCTCTTAAATTGAAGCAGCCCCTCCTGCAGGGAAGATCTTTAAACGGGAAGGTAAACAACACAAAATACCTTCAGGAAGTCCCTGAAGTTGACCAGATTCACTAGGCCTCTCCCTGTCAGAGTAAGCAATAAAAGCTTGGAAGACTCTGAGTCCCAACTAGCTGCCTGCAAGAAGCAGAAACCACCCCAGCTGCTTAGAAGAGCTTCAGACCAACTGAGGCGCCTGGAAAGGACGCCCTCCAACCTGCTGAGCTGCCTGCAGGCTGTGCAGTGTGCTCCAGGGTCCTGGTGAGCTGTCATCCATGCTGTGGTGAGCTTTGGTGATGCAGCTGTCTTGGAATCATTTCTGCTTCTGTAAATTACCCTTCACCCACACTCTTAATAATCTCAGAAAAGGTCATTAGGTCACCTAGTTGGACTTTGGTGATATCTGCTTTGTTCTGTCATGGGTTTCCGATCCGGTGGTGGGTAGACCTGTGTACCACAATTCCCCCAGGGAGAGTTTGCCACACAATGCATGCCAGGCACTTTGACCCACTGAACCATCTCGCTGGTCCCTACATAAAGCATCCGAAAGCCGACAGAAGTAAATGCATTCTGATTTTGTTTCTCCCATTTCCGTTAAAGGGAGTTCCCAGAATTTGACTCTTGTTCTGAATGATGTCTTTATAACCAACTTCCTCTGTTGACAAGAAACACAGTGCATTTCCGCAGCTGTGGGTACTGCAGAAGAGAGAAGCCATTTCAAATGTTTCGTTGTTTAAGGTCTTTATGCACTGTTTTTAAAGTTCAAGACTTTTAACCTTACCTTACATATAGCTCTTTTAAACAACTGTAATAGTTTTATGATAAAACAGTATGCAATTATATCCATATACTATCTCGATATAACAAAAGGCACAGCTCTATGTAATAAATATGCAATTATATCCATATACTATCTCGATATAACAAAAGGCACAGCTTTATGTAATAAATACAGGAATACTAATATATAATTGTATCTCTACAACACACCACTGCAGTGGTTGCTTGTTTTATCTTCTACTCTTTTGTCTTATTTTGCTTTAAAGTACTCACCAGCCAGGGCCTGATTATTTACTGGGTAGGTCTGGCTTCTGGGTAATGCGTTTTTCTATTTTAGTTTTGAATTAACAAGCAGAGTGGGCAACGCGGCTCTGCACCCCTGCCCTGCCCTGCCGGTGATCCAGCTCCTTTTGTTTCACCAACGTTGCTTTCTGCTGCCCACTCAGATCCCACCAGATGTCCCAAAATGTCCTTCATAGGTTAAAGGACCCCTTGCATGACTGCAGTTTTTAAATGTTCTCATTATTTTTATTTTTAATTTGGGGAGGGGCCCACACATGTGTGCGCATGCGCCTTCAGAGGCCAGGCCGGAAGAGGTGTCAGATCCTCTGCTGCTGGAGTTCCGGACAGTTGTGAGCCTCCTGACGTGGAGACGTGAAGACTGACATGGGTGCTAGGAACTGAACTTGAGTCCTCTGGAAAAACAGGAGATGCTCTTAGGCGATGAGCCCTCTCTATAAAACATTTGTATTCCTCCAGATGAAGTTGCTTATCATTATATCATGGCTGACAACGTTTCTGGCTTTGAACACTTACATTCAAAGGCATAACCTTTATTAAACATAGATAGCTTTTTAAAGTGCTCAAAAAGTTTTTAGAAATGCCATCAATCATAATGTGGCCTCAATAAGAAACTATATTAACTGCAATGAGCCTCAAGAAATATGACTGCACGCCTTTAATCCCAGCACTTGGGAGGCAGAGTCAGGTGAATCTCTGAGTTCAAGGCCAGCCTGATCTATAGAGTGAGTTCCAGGATAGTCAAGGCTACACAGAGAAACCCTGTCTCAAAAACAAAAAGAGAAGGAAAGAAGGAAAAAAAAATGTAAAATTAAGAAACATTGTAATTGTCAAGTGTTTAAACGCAGTAGTCTCCTCTCCATGACACGACGTTTATGGGAGCAGGTCATGCCTGTGTTCTGTCTTCTCTCCCCTTCTTTGTCACCTCTAAGAGCTGGGCGCTACTGAGGAACTCTGTCCTGACAGACAGAGCACTTCCTTGACTTCCAGCAGTGTGTGTGGCAGAGGTCAAAGCCATCAGCAACTGTCCACTTGGACAAAAGTCTTGCTGGAAGTTGGAATTATACGGGCTGGGTTTTTTCAGCCATTATGTTGAGGGCTCCGTGAAGAACAGAGCCAGCCTACCCTAGGGATTCTGTAATGCTCACTGAATGAATGATGAAGATACGCTATCTTACGTAAGCACACGGCACAGGTAACTGCTTTCTTCTTTGGTTTGGAGGAAATCAGGAGCTGCATTTCATGTGCACCATCGTCTCATCTTGATTTCTGTACTTCAGAAACTGGCGGCCTCCGGAAGGAGGATTTCAGCTTTACTGATTCCAGGGCAGTCAGTGGCCATTTCCCTTCTCCCTCCACAGTCTTCTCCTCCATGGAATAAAATAATGAAACCTCCCCTTCGCATCGTGGTCCTCGGTGTGGGGGACGTACAAAGGGACACTTCTCATGTGACTTTCTGGTGAATGGAGCTGCACTGTGCAGGAAGTAAAGGAAGGGGACGTGCCTGTGTTGGCAGGTGGGGAAGAGCGGGGATGCTTTCCAGGCCTGGGGAGCCAGCAGGGAATGCTAAAGTGTGGAGAGCAGCCTGGAGTGGGCGGGCTGCATGCATGGGTTACACATGTGGCCTGGGGCCGGCATGAAGAGCTGCTTGAAGGGACTTTCAGTGGGCGGGCTCTGGACACTGTGTAGATAGCAATATTAGCCTCGGAGCCATCAGATAAAGGACACAGAACAATACAAGGGACACAGCTACTCTCTGGAAGGAAATCCTTGAGTTCTGTTTGTCCAGTGACCTGGCTTATTAGTTCCAGAGCTGGCGGTTTTCATGCTGCTGGGGCTCAGACCCAGGATCTGGCACACAGTAGGCGCATGCTTTGCTATTCAGTGACATCCCCGGTCCTTCCAACCCGTAAAAAATGTAGTCCTCTCCTTTTCTTCAAAGTGCAAGTCCCTGCCCTCAGAGGTGGAGTCTGGGGACCAGAGAGATGGCTCAGTGGGTAAGAACAGCGGCTGTAAAAGCGTGAGGGCCTGAGTTTGGCTCCCTGGCACGCAGGGAAAAGCAGAGCATGGTCGTGTGCACTAGTAGCCCATCACGGGGTGGGGAAGCAGGGATAGGAGGATCACTGGGGCTTGCTGGCCTCCGGTTTGCTATAGGCTTGGTGACACACCCTGTTTCAAAGGAATAGCCTAGGAAGTGGCAGCACAGGGCATTTAACATCCTTCTTTTGCCTCCATGTGAGTTCGTGTGCAGGCACTCTCGTACATGTGCCTACACCACACACACACACACACACACACACACACGTCTGTATGATCCCTGGGTACCAACAATATATGTGTTAGCAAGGGAGGACCATTGCTTCCTGGCACTGGATTATGATAGTATTTCCTTAAGGTGTTAGAAATCGCTTCAATGTTAATGACCATGAGGGTAGTGATTTTGGAAGCTTTCATGTATATTTTAGAGATTGAGATTACTGTGGTGTGTGTGTGTGTGTGTGTGTGTGTGTGTATCTTGACTCATCAGAAGTTATCTCGATAACTAAAATCTTTTCTTGTGTGATTTTATTTATCTTTGAAGCACTGAGGTCAAAGACAAAATGCAAGTACCTGTAGCCATGATGGTCGCTGCGTGTCAGGATGGTGACCATCCATAGAAGCTCTGCATTTTCAAAAGCCTTGCTGTTACAGTGCAGACCTGGGCAGAACATAATGAACACCTTTTGAGTCTGTGTCAGCTTTATCAGAAAGCCACAGATCTCTTCTTCAGATGACAGCAGTAGATGCTGGGAAGTAACCAGAACACACGGTTTGTGCTAATAACTGCACGAGTTACCAGTTACTAGCCCGCTCCACAAATGTCACGAGGGACCTGAAACACCATGAGAAAGTCTTGAGCAGGGGTGCTGCAGATGGTAAGAGAGAGAATTGATCAGGAGGACTCACCTCCTGTACGCGGGGGCAACTGGGTGGATGGATGGTTTTTCAGCCGAAAAGAGGCCATTTAGAGACAGAAGGAGAGAAAGAGAGATGTGGCATAAGAGCAAAAACAACATAGAAAATTCCAGATTGATGGTTAGGGAACTTACCTTCAACACAGCTACTGTTGTCAAACTAAAGCAAACCATATTAAAAATAGAAGGAAAACTCCTCACAGTTGTCATGCAGATTTCCTGAGCCGTGACCCACCACAGGCACGAGAGGCTCGGACTGGGGTGTGCAGCAAGAGTTTAGAGTTCCCGGGGTTTCCGCTCTCATTTTCGCCACTCCTTACTCACCCTCAGGCATCGTGTGAGCCCCGCCCTCCACTGCTTTCTCCTCACGTGTCCCATGCCATCTGCTCTTGCCACTTAGGGCTCTGTACAGGGGTGATCTTCTAAAACTATAATGTATTTCTTCCCTTTCCACACGTGTGTGTTTGCATGCATGTTTCCGTATGTGTAGGCACACAGATATAACTGCATGTGTGCGTGTTCCCTCTAGCTGGCTCATCTCTGCCTTCTGAGGCTGGAGTCACAGGCAGCAGCTACAGCCACAGAGCATTTATGTGGTTCTGGAGATTCAGTCCTCGACCACTCTGCTCCTGGCTTAGACACAGCACAGCTTATTAGCTCCAACCCAACCACCAGGACATCGCTCCAGCCCCTAAAGCCATAATTTTTTACTCTGAGATTTTAGTAATCTTGTTAGTTTGGTATTATGCTACATTTCTCTCTCTCTCTCTCTCTCTCTCTCTCTCTCTCTCTCTCTCTCTCTCTCCTTCTGTCTCTAAATGGCCTCTGCAAAACCATCTACCCAGTTGCTCTTGCATACAGGAGGTGACTCCTTCTTTCCAACCTGGGCATCATCCTCTTCTCCTGGGCCACCACAATCCAGCACCCGCAGGGGCCTCCAAAGCGGCCCAGCCCAAGGTAGAATTTGACTTCCCTAAGGTTGGGAGTAGAGAGGTGATAGAACTGTCAGGGGCAGGCGGACATTTCTCCCCATGCGACATTCCTGGTGAGACTTCCCCTGAGGCTGGAGAAGCCTGGCACTGATGTAGGTTAGTAGGCTGCTGTGCCGGTACTCAATCCTGGGCGAGATGAGGCACACCAGGGGCAAGGGAAGGCACAGGGGATGGGAAAAGCTGTCTCACCGTGTGTTTGCATCTTACACCTCTATCACTGCCCTGTGGATCTGAATTCCCACCTGGTGCCGGCTACCTCCTCCTCTGGAACATTTCCTGCAGCACAGGTCTGTGGGCGGTAGATTTCTCGGCTTTGGATTACCAGCGGAAGTCCTTTATACCGATGAGTATGGCATCTGCAGTGTTGACGATGTCGCGTGTCCCCAGGCTTGGTGACGAGTGTCTTCACCCACGGAACGGTTTCTCCAGCCCTGCTCTCCGGTACTCCACAGCTGAGCTCCATCGTCCCTGGTTTCTAACGCCTACCAAGCAGTCTTACGATGTCTACTTTTGTTTCTCTGGAGTATAATTCCCGTTTTCTGACTGCTTCAAAGAATTTTATGAGTATTTTTCTTTGCAAATTCACTATATTTTATAGTCTTCCATGTCCTACTTAATGTATCTATTCTTTCCTCCTGCTTCTTGGATGTATGAAAGATACTCTTTTTGCAGTACTGGAGAGACCTAACTTAGCTTGCGCATGCTCCACACACATAATATAGGAACGAGCGACACTCCCAGCCTTCTTATTTTTCACTTTGAGACAAAGTCACACAAGGCTGCCCAGACAGACTCTGAACTTATGACCCTCTGCCACAGCCTCCCTGTTAGCTGGTATCGCAGGCCTGTGCGGCCAGCTGCAGCCTGTACCACATGTGAATGAGAGCTTTATGTTGTTTACTTACATACTTGACATGTGCTCTGTCATGAGTTTCATGTGCATGCCATTTCTGAGCTCATTTTTATGACTGTTTTTCCTCTAGTCATTAGCCACAACCTCCCTACTTCTTTGCAGGTACCCTAATCTGTTACTTGTATTTATTTTGGGTGCTGGAAACTGAAATTAGGGCTTTGCCCATGGGAGGCCACTGCTCTCCCAGGAGCAACACCGCCAGTGTACAAGCCTGCTAAATTTGGATTGGGTCCCTGCTGTTCTGTTACAGTGTTCAATACTGTGTTCACTTGAAGTGTGTGCATGCTATTCTGACACCTAGTTCCACTCTTACAGAAATTTTATCCTTTTGAAGCTTCCTTACATGTGTGTGGGGGCACGTGTATATGTTGTGTGCACATAAATGTGTGCCTATGCATATGTGTGTATGCATGTGTGTGCCTCTGTGTGTGTACACATGTGTGCCTATGTGAGTGTGCATGCATACATGCATGTTCGTATGTACACACACAGAGGCCAGAAAAAGATGTTTTTCACTATTGCTTTCTGACTTAGTGTACCATCACAGGTCTGTCATGGAATCAGAAGTTCACAATTTGGGCTAGGTGGTGGGCCAGTGAGCTCTCTTGTCCCTGCCCTCCCTCCCCCATGCTAGAATTATAGGCACTTGAAGCCATAGCTGGTTTGTTGTGTGGATGCTGAGGATTTGAACTCATATCCTCATACTTTCAAAGCAAGCACGGTTGCCCATTGAGCCATCTCTCCAGACGCTCCTGTTTAGCTTCAGGACGTGGAGCAACTTCAGTCTAGGACTATTTGCCTCTAGGGTTGATGTGAGAAGCTTCTCCTGAGGAGTCTGCTAAGGGCCCCATGTATCACCCTTTTCATCTGCACTGGCGGCAGTGAGGACCATGTCCAGCCTGAGTGTGCTCCAAAAATTGTCTGCAGCACTGCGGTGGCTCCTTCCAGAACTCACCATGCAGCCGCCTGCATCGCTCCAGCCCTCTGGCCTCTGTGCAATTCTTCTAACAGCTTCCAGGCATCCTTGACACCTCCACCTTTTTGAACCCCCATCTCGCTCTCTTCAGCTCTGTGAGGCTGACCTGTAGCTTGAGCTCTCCATCCAGGCAAACAGCTGGAGAAGCCACAGCTGTTGCTATAACTCACTCCCAGCCCCCTTAGGAACCACAGTCCTGTGTGTGTTCTAGCCCAGGCCCCAGGCATTTTCTGCTTTATATTTAAGCCAGGTTTTCTAGCTGTTCATGCCAGGACAGCCCTCCTAACAGTGATCCTCTGTGACTAGACACAGAAGCCCCTTGTGGTATAGTTTTACATTTGCTTCTCTGGACTCCAGACATCATTTCCGCGACCATGGGTGGTTTGGGCTCGGGACTCCCACACCACGCCGTGCTGGAAATGTGGCCCCCACATGCAGCCTTTATGCACTGGAGGGATCTGTTGATTTTTTTCTCCCCGGAACCACCTCCAGGCAGATGGCAAGCTCAAACAGCTTCTCTGTGTCAGTTGGTGGTATTTTTACAAATACCATTTTTGTTTAGTCTAAGCCGCTCCTGCACAATTCACCTTGAACAATCTCTTGTTCTGGTGTTAGTGTTAAACTCCAGGCCTCTGTCTATATACAATTAGTATTGTGGCTACATAGAGTCTGTGTAGTGTGTGTGTGTGTGTGTGTGTGTGTGTGTGTGTGCATGTGGTCAACCTCGGCTGACATTCCTTAGGGGCTGTCTACTTTGCTCTGGCTATGTTGGCTGCCCGAAGGCCCCAAGACCCTTGGGCCTCTGCCTCCCAGTGCAGGGATTCCAGGTGCGTGCATCAGTGCACCCGACTTCTGTGGCGCAGGGGTCAAACTGCCCCATCACACTGAGGAAGCACTGTACTCACAGAACAGGCTTTCTAGCCCTCTTTTATTCCAATGCACTTGGGATGTCTTAGATAATTTAACCTAGTAACAGCTTAGGTTTCTGATTCTAAACTTAAAATATTTGACTATCACTTCAAATCTAGGTTTATATATAACACGAGAAAATTTATAAGAACTCAATTTTTCCATGCTTGAACACTTATCCTAATAAGCAATTAAGGTTAATTTCTTGATAAGGTTTTGTTTAAGCCACATAACAGCAATGATTAAAATGTGAAAAAAATCAATTGATAAATAAAATTTAGCAAATTAAAGAGAATTTTTTAAATTATAAAAAGTAGCCCTAAAACTTTTTTCAGTGACTAAATTTTTGGAACCTTTTTTAAAATTAAAAAGGATTATGTATATGCATCGGTGTTTTGTCTGCATGCATGCATGTGTATGTGTGTGTGGGGGGGTGTTGAATTCCTTGCGATTGGAGTTACAGGCAGTTGGAAGCTGGCATGTGGGTGCTGGGAACTGAACCAGGGTCCAGTAGAAGAGCAGTCAGTGATCTTAACCACCAAGGCCCTCAATGGCTAAATTTTCAAAGAGAAAAAAAATGTAAGGATGTACTTTAAGGCCTTAGAAATGTTTCAAAATTTGTCAGTTGCCCTTATTATATATTAATTTTATAAGAACATATTTTACTGTGTTCCAATATGACTATACCAGTACCCTACCTGTAGCAGGTCACATGACTTATGAGTTAGGAGGAAACTTCAGCACTGTTACCCCAACATGTCTATGGTTTTAGTTGAATTTTCCCATTTAGAAATAGCTTCAAAAGCTACAGGACTGTGATGTGGATAATTTAATTTGGTCACTGTAATGGCTGGAATAATTCTTAGACTCAGTTTGTTGAGGGATCTCAGCAAATATTGCCCTGAATATAAACATTCCTCTCTCCCTCCTTGCTTCCCTGGCCCATCAGATCCCCTCTGCCACAAGGTGGGCTTCCTGGTAGGAGCATATGTTCCTGTTCTCATACAATTTCAGAAACCAGAACATGTTATCTCAGGTTTGTTTTCATGTGATTCAACCTGCCTTCTTCTTCTTGAGCCTGGGTAGGGTGCTGGTCTCTGTTCCCACACACCTTTGTCCCCTAATGTTGGAGCTCTGCTGCTGGCTCTTGCTTACATGTGTACGTGGGTCCTGTGGCGGGCACACCGGGGACCGCCACTGCTGGGCTCTTCTCTTACGTGTGTACGTGGGTCCTGTGGTGGGCGGGACGCAGCCCCGCCGCTCTTATTACAACAGACATTGCATTGTAATGGCGGATGGAGGTGAAGCGATCAGATATGCAGTGTCAGTATGGTTTTGGACTCTGAGCCTTGGCTGACCTCTGGCCTGGAGGCGCTGTTCTTACCCCCAGGGTGTAAATCAGAAGATGGTAATGAAAAGGAAGAGGTAGGGAAGCCCCACCTAAGCGGCGACACCTAAGTCAGAGAGAGACGAGGGTAGGAGACTTTATTCACACCGAGGGAGGCCATGACACAAGGCTGCCGTCAGAAATGTACCATCGCTCCATCAACAGTGACCAACCACCCTCACGGCCTGGGCCGTGGGCTTCTGCTTCGACTGAGTGCTAAGACACAACCCTAAGACCTTGCAGGGAAACTTCATCCGCTTCAAACCCCACCCTCTCCATCTGTTCCCACTCAACAGCTCTCCAACATTTCCTGGCCTTCTTCCTTGAAACCATTCCCTAGAGTTTTTGACTCTCTAAACTGTGGATAAAAACCCTTAAAGTGTCATTATTTGGTGCCTCATATGTATGAGTAAGAGATTTGATAACTTCCTCCCAAGTTAGCACAAAACGGAGACACTGGGGGGACCCCCCCATCTGTCACCCAAATCGTTTTCACAGCAGCAGCAGGGTGGGTGGCTCAGCTGGCCCTGCTCTCCTCGCTGCTCACTTGGACTTCTGGTCGCCTTTCTGGGGCTCTGATGCACCCTTCCTTGCCTCCTCCTCTGGGATGAACACACTGACGGTGAAGTCGCTGGTCTCTGAGCCGTACTTGTTCTTCACCACCAGCCCGTACTTGCCAGAATCTGCGGTACTCACACCTGTGATGGTGAAGAAGGCAGTCTTCCCGGCCTCAAACCTGAGGCTGCAGTGGTCATCAGAGGCCAGTGGCTTCTCGTTTTTCAGCCAGGACACCTCAGGGGTTGGGTCGCCCCACACGTTACAAGTGAGATTAAGTGCCTGCAAGACAGGTTTATGAGAAGGATGTGAAAAGTCTGATCCTGCTCCATCTAAAGGATAATTGCAGGGCTCCCAGAGGGTGCCACGCTCTGGGCAGCATCTGTAAGGGCTGGCAGCATTGGGGAGTCTAGAGGGCTTGCTGCCAGCACACTCAGAGGAGCCTGCATCCTGCTCTCCTTCCTGAACACCCAGACGTCTTTTTCTCTGGAGTGGTCTCTGGGCTGTATCAGTAGAGAAATCTCATGCCACGCTCGCAGGCTGCTTACTTCTGCGTGGCACCTGCGTCACAGAGCCCAGCAGTGGAATGGCACAGCTGCTCTACATAACTTAATTTCACCATTCCATCTCCCTCTTTTTCCTCAGCTCCCTGAACCCCGTCCAATCTGTGTTGTTGCAGAGGCGCTTGACCCAAATGCATCTGAAATAAAACCTTCCCAGCCATGTTGAAAGTCTCCCTGAAATGCCGTTTAGGCTGCAGATTGACTTTGCCTTACTAAGAAAATGGCAAGGTTCACGTGAGGCTCTGGAAGTAGTGCAGGGCTGCATTTGTGTTTACTAGTGTTTACTGCTGCTCTATTCAATGGGCCACAGCACTCGATTCGGTCTCATTATCCCACGTCCCTTTGTGCTGTCCTTCAAAAGCTACATGACCCACCCCAACTTTTCAGCCCTGTGTTTTAGTACCTTTTTTCTTAGATTATAATACAATTGCTGAGATCACAATTTCATCATTCCCCCCTTCTCTTTCCTCTTTTCAAATCCTTCCACATGCTCCTTGTTCTCTTTCAAATTCGTGGCCTTTTTTTCATTAATTGTTACGTGTGTGTGTGTGTGTGTGTGTGTGTGTGTGTGTGTGTAAAACTGGCTCAGCCTGTATAATGTTACTTGTATGTGTGTTTCTCAGGGCTGACCGTTTGGAACAGGATAACCAATTGATTTTCTCTTCCCTGGGAAAGACTATTTCTCTGGCTTCCAGAATTCCTTAGTGGCTTATAGTTCTTTGTGTAGGGTTCAGGCTTCTTGGTGTTTCCCCATCTACTCTGCCATGTCCACTGATGTCCTTGTTTGGCTCATGTGTAGGCAGTCATGTTGGTGGGACTTACCGGGTGTAACTCTGATGACAGCAATAGACACAGTCCCACAGCAGATTCCCTGATCCCCTGGCTCTTACTACCACTCCGCCCCCTCTTCTGCAGTGATCCCTGGGCTGGAGGTGTGGGCGTTTTATTGTAGATGTAGTCAGTGGAACTGTGCTCCATATCTTTGTATTTTGATCGTCAACTCTGTTCTCAATCTGCAGCAACTGCTACTCATTTTTCCATTTATAAAACATCATTTCAAAAATTTATATGAACATAATCTACAGCATACATATTTTCCAGACTGCTTCTTTGTGTCAGCATCATTGCCCATGCTGTCCTTCCTTGCTGCTGACCAGTGATGTGTGTGTCCCTAAGGGCTATATGCACCACTTCCAGTTTGGGGGCTATTCTGAAGACAGCGTACAGGCTCTTATGTTGACATTTCCATTTCTCTGTGCTAAATGCCCAGGTGCAGTTGCTGGGATATATGCTAAATATATGATTCATTTTTCTCCCTAGAACTGCCAAGCTCTTGTGCTAGGGGTTGATTTAATTTTGACTGGCATTCCACCACAACAACCGACAATGAATGAGTAATCTGGTTTCTCTGTCTCTGCCTACGCTGGCCACTGTTTGCACTTTTGTTGCTTGTCACTGATCGTTGCAGTTCAGACCGGTATGCTATATTTCACTGTGTCTTTTGTCCCCCTCTCCATGGCTAGTGATGCTAAATGACACAATGTTGACAAGGGTGAAGTTGGCATTGCTAGGGAAGACGCGTTCTTTGAAATATCCTCCTGACAGACCTTAAGCTGTCACTTACGGCCTCTTCTGTGGGAGCAAAGCTGGGTAAATCAAACCCCTGCCCACATCTCATCATTAACTAGCAAGTTTTTAAGGCAGGCTGCGTAGCTCACCTTCTTGCCTACGCTGCCCACGTGCTGGGAGCCACCATGTGCCACCATGCCAGTTTAATTACCATTTTTACTAAATTACACTACGGGTACACTTCAGAAAAAAAAAGTCCAAGCCAGAGAGATGACTCCGTGGGTAAAAACGCTGCTGCCAAGCTGAGTGACCTGAGTTCAATCCCTCAGTGCCGCACTGTAGAAGGGAAAAACTGACAGCAGCAAGTTGTGCCCTGACTTGCACATGTCTGTTATGGTATGTTCTCCAATAAAGAAACACTTACATGCAATAATTTTTAAGTGATTCAAACCATGGTCATTACAGGCCAGGCAAATCATTTTGGATTACACAAATCCCGGACACCATAAGCACTGTGGACAACCAATGCCCATCCTGTCTGTGTTTTGGGTTTAGAGCTCCCCCATACATTCTAATTGTCACTGCTGCCCAATGGCTGCAACCTCACTACGTGAGGAAAGTGGAAAAGGCAGCTTCGGGACAGAAGCCGCTCTCAGAGGTTCAAAGTTGACTGTGATATTTTCCCTGTACAAAGACTGGAGCTGAATGGAACCTATAGTCTTGCTTTACTACCTGAGTTCTGCATGGCCGTCTCCCCCACACCCACCACTGCAGACAGTCAACGCCCTTTCAAGCGGGAAACGGTTTTACTTCACTACAGGTGGGTGTCTCTGGACTTGTAAGAGTTTTATTTTTATTGATATGGGGTCTGGCTGTGCAGCTAAGGTGGCCTTGAACTCTAGACCCCCTGCTGGGTTCTTTGATTATGGGTTAGAATGATGCTCATTTTGTCTCAGATTATATGAGGCCAGGAAACACCAGTTTAATACCAAATGGAGAGAAGCTGATTTTCATCAGAGATGGAGCAGCTGTAACCATGTGACCATGAGTCTCTTACTAGCATGGGCCACCTTCCGGTGTGTGCTGGAATAATTTCCTTCTTCTTTTGCTACAGGGCTATGAGTGAATGTTTTCAGGTTCTTTTCCATACAACCTAATGACTTCTGTTGGTTTTTAACTGTGCCTCTGGAGAAATGCCCTAAATATAGCATCATAAGACAAACTTTCATCCTGACGCCGGGCTGACAAGGCATTACGACTGGAATGCTGAACTTTTAACACTGCATCTGGCTATGGTGAAGGGCAGATGCAAGAAATAAGACAGATGGTAGGGTACAGAAGGAAGGACCCCGATGCGGGGTGTGGGGCTGTTCCCCATGTGGAGGCAGGGACAACCGTACCCCATGCTCACCTTGCCTTCCTGGATGGTAACAACATCAGGGAGACCGCCCAACACCCGGGCCCGATCTGCAAGCACAGGAATTTCTGGTTAATCACTGTAATGAGGAGGGCCAAAGATCATGCCCTCAAAACCACTTCAGGACACAAACCCTGTTTAGTTTTTCCTGTCCTGATGGTTATTTCAATACTGTTTTCAACATGCAAATTAAGAAAATGACCCAGCGACTCTGGCTTTCTTTACTCACTTACTGCACACACGGCGCCTGTAGCTGTACCTGAAGCACCAGCGTGGGGCACCTTGCTAAGCTCAAGGCGGGAGAACAAATCTAATGTGCAGGTTCTGAGTCGGGCGTGGCCTCTTTCTGGTCTCCCTGTGATGAGCACCAGTTTCATTCCCCAACCTTTTTTCTATGAATTCACTCAAGGCCAAAATGGCACTGTTCCAGACTCTTTTCTTCTTCACCGGGTTTAATTTTCTTCTGAAAACTGTACCTATAAGTGCCTAATACCTACCACATGGTTATGACCAAGAGATTTCTTAGGATGACTTCAGAGGACAAGAGTCAGATGCCATAGCTGAGACCTTCCTACAGACATGAGACTAAAGGAAAACAAATGTGGGACCATCTACAATTCATAAAAGAAAGAAAGAAGAGGGAAAAAAAAATCTATTTTCTTTTCTTGAGATAGTGTCTCACTATGTAGTCCTGGCTGTCCTGGAACTAGCTCTGTAGACAGGCTGGCCTCAAACTCACAGAGATCCACCTGCCTCTGCCTCCCGAGTGCTGGGATTAAAGGCTTATGACACCAAGCCCGGAAAGGAAAAAATATCCACTGTCATCTGTAGATGTGCTGGGAAAAGGAAGTTCAACTCTGAATCTGCCTCTGTGCTAAGTGTGAAGGTAGCTACTTACTTTTTTCGGCAATGGCAGCTTGTCTGTGGTTGAGAGAGACAAGACAGACAGACAGACAGACAAAGGAGATTTGTATTAGTATCATTCCAAGTAGTTTCTCTCCCCCTGCCCCATTTCTCTCTCTCTCTCTCTCTGTCTCTCTCTCTGTCTCTCTCTGTCTCTGTCTCTCTCTCTCTGTCTCTCTCTCTCTCTCTCCCTCCCCCCTCCCCCCGCCTCACACGTGCACACACACATTGAGTGCAGACTCAGACAGCTGCTCTCTCAGTCACCGCTCTGAGTAACATGAAGGGCTGTAACAAGCTTGGACTGCATTTAATACACAAACAGGGGAGGAAAGTCGGGCCACGATCCGCCTGAGAGGTATTTGGCAGTTCAGCTAGCAGTGTCAAGTGGGGCTTTTCCTGTGCTTGCTCAAACAAAACCCTGTTTCTGATACTCAGATAGGCAAGAGGTACACAGGGTTCCAGGAATGTAACTGAACAGAAGAGGCACTTGCCAGGAAGGGGAACTTACTTTAACCTCTGGAATTCAGCAACGGCTTCGTCAAATGCTGCAGAAGAAAAAAAGAAAGTTAAAAATTTCTTAGTCAGAATTGACAACACACAGGGCCGGTTACAAGTCCCAAGATTCGGTCACTGCCCAGCTTCCCAGGAGACTGCCTATGGCTTCCTATTTCCATGTAGCACTCTCAACAAGACAAGCACTTTCTGTGTAGAAAATATGAGGTAGGAGATGTTAGGAGCTTTCATCTCAGCAAGCCTTCAACCTTAAGCAAAACAAAACAAAACAAAAACCATCAGTCTCACCAAGAAAAAAATGGGGATAAAAGTCTTTCAAATAAAGGTACTGTCTAAGAATCCAGAAGAGAGAAGAAAGGGACTTTTTCTTATTAAATTACCCCTGGTAAGCTCCTGGGCTAGACAGTTCAAATATCTTGCCGTTAGGTTTTTCTGGTCCATTTAGGAAGGAGAGCACGCTAAGTAATGGTCGTTGCATTGATGTTAAGACTAGTCTGAAGTCCAGTGTGTTGTCCATTACAGAACAGAGTCCTGAGATTGTACATTTTTCTTTTTGATTTTTTAAATACATTTTTGTTAGCATACAAAACAATAGGTTTCATTATGACATTTCATAATATGTATCATTCGGTTTTTCTCATATTCTCCCCATCTTCTGTCCCTCTCTCACTGAGGCAAAGGTGGAGACAGGTGAGCGAAGAAGATGAGAATTACAGTATTCTAAAAATAACCCTACCCTGTGACGTCAGGGTGAGACACTTGATGGAAGACCATGAGAAAATGTAGCTCTGCTTTAAAATTCTACTGTTTCATCTTTCATTGCTTTGGGGGCTCAAGAAACACACATGTACGCACACACACACGGACACACATATGCACACAAGCACGCACACAGATATGAGTTATTTACATGAGTGTTGGGGTATGTATTAGCTTGTGTGGGAGGGTCAGAACACAACTGTCAGGAGTGAGTTCCCACAGTAAGGTTGAGTTCCTCTTATTCCACTGCTGCTCAGCTTACGACGAGTCTCCTGTCTCCACGCCCACCCCCATCTCAGGGCAGACATACTGAGCTCACACATGTGTACTGTGACATCCAGCTTTTCCTATGGGTTCTGGGGACTGAACCCGAGCCATCAGACTTCCATATCTAGTGTTTACGCTCGTGGCGACATTTCCTCAGCCAAGAGCCATATTTTAAACCTAGCAAATATTTAGACAATACCAATCTACACACTGACATCTATATATTTTATATGTATAAATATGTATAAACCCAGGCTTCAAGCTGCTGGGCCTTATTTTTTCTCATCTGAAAAATGACGGAGATTCAGTTTGAACCAGGGTGATAGCATAAAAACCTTCCTGGTCCCCACATCGAACTCAGAAGAAAAAAAAAAGAGTGTGGTCAAGCTAACTTGTGTTTGGTGGCTGTGGCGACACTGGAGAGAGGTTCCAGCCTTTGTCTTAAAGGGGGCTAAAAGTGAGGTAGTTGCATAAGCTGTGGTTGTTAAAAATAATTTTTGGAATGTTTTAAACCTCTCCACCCCATTTCTGCTTCCCCCTTTCTGTTGTATTTCCCACAGTCAGATGAACAGTGGGGGAAACCCAGAGCACCGCCTCTTTGCTGCAGTTTCTCCATGACTGCAAATTCTCAGTGTGTCTTTGTAGGCATGATGGGTGGGGTGGCGTGAGAGTAGAGGATTCAGATAGCACCACGAGTGTATGCCTGTAAACACACACACACACACACACACCTCAGTGCATGCTTGGGGAGTGGCTCTCTACATACATTGTGAACTTATCCTGAGGCTGGAAAGCATGAAGAGTTATGAACACTAAGACTGCATCTCAGTACACCGAGGAGCGCAGGAAATTCGGTCCAGCCTCCTTGCTGACTTTCATCGAGACTTCTACTCTTTAGGAAAGCATGGGGGCAGAATATAGCCAGGGGATGGGGAGAAACAGCATGGTGATTTTAGCTGTTTTCTTAACTTTTAAAGTTTTATTCAGGAATTGTGCACCACCTTTGATCTTTCCTTGTTGCTTCTCCTGATACTTTCTTTTCTTCCCCATTATCTACAGAAACCCCTAATCTCTCAACTCATCTGGGACCCTTCAGACTTAGACCCCAGCTTCCTCTGCTCTGCCCAGCATTTTCCCTGGACTCTCCTCACTCACTGCTCTATGGACAGAGAAGCTTCTGTATCGTTACTCTCGGAGTCAACTCTCCCTCTGCCCCTGGTCTCGCACCACCCACCCTCTGGAGCTGACAGGTCAGCGGTGCCCTGTATCCCGGGCTTTCTAGTCGCATGAGCTGCTGTCTGGGACTGGATGACGTCAGTCCCCATGCACAACTGCTTTTCTCGCTTTTCTTTTAAGGAGGAGATCATGAGCCAAGGGACCTCTCACTGGCTGTGAGAGTGGTGCTTTCTCTCCATGGTTACTGTCCCAGCTTGCTTTTTATGGACACCTGACTAAATTCTTTATAGTTAAGACAGTCTTGCCAAAATCATTATTAATAAAAAGCATCGGAGACCATTATTTTAGCCTAGTTCCTGCACTAGTCTTTAGCCTACCAGATCTAACCAGAATGGCGTCACTTGTATAACGTGACATATAATCAAATTGAATTTAAAGACAAATTAGGCCTCCAAAAAGATTGGGACTCAGAGCAGCCAATCCAGAACAGGCCCACTCAACCCAAGAGTCTCCCACACCAACTTCTTTGACATCACCAGTGTAATGACCTCACTTCACTCTGGTTCATTCTATAGTGAATGTTAAGGAGCGCGTTACCTTGTCCAGAAAGATCCACTGTCTTCTGATGTCCAGTCTTGCCGTCAAAGAGTTCCATCACGTATTTCCCTTTGTCATTTGGAGTGGGCTCATTGATCTGCAGCCAGATCTGCTCCCCAGTGACCCCACTCTTAACTCTGTCTGTGTACTTAATGCCAGTCCCACTGTTAAGACGAAGGAAAGTGCCATTACTGTTTCCTGGGTTTCTTACAAAGTGATATGCCGTAAACCTTTATAGGCTTTCAGAAAACGTGAGACCTGCATGCCGTTCTGTTTCAGGGTACTAAGGGCACTGAAGCCAGGGACTTGGATTCTAAGGACCTGGGAATGACATCCTGAACGTCTACTTAACTCACCGCTGTAGCCTGGATTCCAGTGCAGATTTCAAGACCAATACTTCTCATTGGCACTAATTATCTTTGGTTTTGCTTGGGTTTATTTCTAGGGTTAAGGGACTATTTAAAGGTGAAAGGTCAAACTACATACTATTTTGCTGCATATTTAACACACATGTTCTGTGGATAGGTAAAAACAATGGTGGAGACTATCTGTGCATGACATCTATTGATACATTGCTCCAAAGCTACTTAAGCACATAAACGTACACTTGGTTGTGGAGTCAAAAGTGACTTGCAGCCGAGTGGCTGTCAGAGAGTGAGGCATGGGCTCTGGTCCTGTGTGAGGGCAGAGGGGAAGAGCCCTTGCCCTTGTCATCTGACTGTGGAAACACCACAGCTCTAGACAAACAAGCGCATAGCTGGGCGGCATTCTCAAACTGTCGAAAGGTACTTCATGGACATTGCGTGAGACTGTGAGAAAATTTAAAAATGCAGTCAGTACAGGGCCAGTGAATGGGTAAAGGGGATTGTTGCCAAGTCTGGCAACTGGAGTGAACCCCTAAAGCTCACAAAGGTGGAAGGAAAGAACTGACTCCTACACACTGTCCTCTGACCTCCACATGTGCTGTGGCATGTGCACATGTACACACACACAACAAAAGCAGTATATAAAATTACCATATATATATGCATATACAGTTATAATTATATATGGAGAAAATAGAAGAAAGTTATTTAAATTTGCATAAACGGGCTAACAAAACTATTGATGATATCATATTATAACTCTTTCTATTTTCTAATATCTATAAATGTATTTTCCCAAAATGCATGTACAAAGTTTATACCTTACGTAGAATTTCAAGATGAACTTAAAATTTTTTTCACTAAAAAATTTTGGCTTTCATAAATACTTAGTATTTTTCTTTCAACACTACAGCTATGTATGAGGGCATTTATTAAAATATCTGAAAATATATTAGCAATTCAAATGCCATAAGACTAGAGTAAAGAAACACATTTGTACCCTGAAGGTTTTGGCCTGAATGACAGCATTTCTTTGAGTCAGACAGGAAGAAAGTTCTCTGCTTTGCATGAGTTATTTGGTTTCTGGCTGGCTCGCACAATGGTGCTTTCTATATGTTAAGTACTCCAGACAGAATGGGTTCTATTGTTCCTATTATATTTGAGAAACTGATATTCATAGAATTAAATGACTTGCTAAGGAAGATAAACACAGAGTCAGGGCTCTCACTCTCTTTAAGGTGTGTTTTTTTCAGTTTGCCTCAGACTTACAGAAAACAATATTACAGTTCTCAACCCCTGAGCCGTGTACGGACAAATCAATATCAGAGAAGTTCATGTAGACAAAACCAAAAGGCAGGAAGTTCCTGCCTTGCTACTCTAACAGCAAGTTCCTTAAAATATTTTTTAATGCTCCCATTTAAAAAAATTTTAAAAAGATTTACTTTTAGTTATGTGCATCTGTGTCGGGGAGATTATATCCACGTGAGTGTAGGTGCGCACTGAAGCCAGAGCTGTCCGATCTGCAGCTGGAGTTAGAGGTGGTTGTGAACACTTGACATGTTTCTGGGAATTCAGTTTGGGTCCTCTGGAAGGTAAGTATGTACTCTTCACACTACGTTCTCTCTCCAGCCCTTGAATAAATGATTCCTTTTCAAAGGACACAACTTAAAGATACTGTTTTTTATCTATTTGATTATTACTGTGTGTGTTGTTTCCTTCCACCTAGGTCCTGGGGTGGAACTCAGGTCCAGGTGCCTTTACCCAATCTCACAGCTCTAAGACACAGTGTTTTGATTGATGATCCGGCTAATTTTACTCCCCTCATTCTTCAGACTGATATATTATAATGTCCTAGATGTCACAGAGGAATTTCCTAGGATTTGGGTCTATTTTAAATTTTAATACTCACTTCCCTGCAACATTTCCTGAAAAAAGAGAACAAAGGACCCCAAACCCAAGCCTTCCACACTGGCATTTTGCTTCTTCTTACT
This sequence comes from Chionomys nivalis, assembly GCF_950005125.1. NCBI lineage: Eukaryota > Metazoa > Chordata > Mammalia > Rodentia > Cricetidae > Chionomys > Chionomys nivalis. Next base: position 15,151,774 of record NC_080111.1, on the reverse strand, counting down.
TTTAGAATTCAGAAAATGCCTAAGAGCACAGTCAAGTACCAGCTCTGGTTGCCTGTTCAGCTTACTTTTTTTCTTTTTTCCTACTTTCTTCTTTGTGGTGCTGGGGGTTGAACTCAGGGTCTGATGCATGCTAGGCAAGTACTTTAACACTGAGCTATACCACTAGCCTTAGGCTCTTTTTAAAAATAATACTTAAGAGATACATGTCTCCTCCTCTCATCCTAAACTTTCCATGCAATCTGGAGTTGTGTGCATGCATGCATGCGTGCGTGTGTGCATGTGCGCATATGTGTGTGTTACAATGACCTAGCTTATCTCTAGAGTCAGACTGACTGGGCATAGCTGTCAGCTCAATTATCTGTGTGCACACTTGAGTCACCTCCCCCAGCTTGAGCTTCCTCTCCCCCGAGGTGAAAATGCCTATTGCACAGAGCTGGGGTCATGAAAGAATCCACCTGTCTACTGGCTTGGAGAAATGCCCAGCAGACTGCTAGTGCCCAGTGAAGCTACAATACAAACAGACATTGTTATCTGTATCCTCAAGGGATGCTAAAGGACTTCTGTTAACAGTTTGGAATGAATGTCTAAACCAAAATTGATCTGGAGGAGGCTGCATCCCTAAAGATTGTCTATACCGTGCCTCTTTTCTGTTTCTGCCAAATATGTCTCAAGGATGCCCAGAGGTTGAGTATACTGTCAGAATTAGATTGAGAAGTCTATTTTGGTTCAGAAACCCATGGAATTCCGGGTGAATTTGAATGTATTTCCTCTATAATTCCACAAAGGCAGCGTAGGATTAAGACAGATGCCAGACTCAATCCAGTTCAACATAGGTCCCCAAAGGCTTCTGAGGGTGGGCAAACAAGATGCAAGATGCTAAGGCCTAGTTATGCCAGCTGCTATAGCCAACAATGATAAGCCGGGGCTCTTCTCAGGATGAGACTTCTATGGGAAATGGCTACGAACACAGATTATAGGAAACTTGGGAATCTCCTAGTGCACACTGCTTCGGTTTTGTTTCAGATCACATGGGTTGGGTGTACAGATATAGAGAGGGCTGCAAGCAGAGCTCTGGGTGGCTGCAGACCAGAGGTGGCTTATACATAGCTGTCTCAGGTGGCGGCTACATTACAGAGATGTCTATGAAAGATGGTATTTCTATCAGAAGAAGGACATACTGTAGCCATTACTGTACCTCACTATGCATGGGTTGAGAGAAAGATCTAACCTGAAGTAAGAAAGGGGTTCTGTCTTGTGCTCCTCACTATGAACCCTCAGTAAGGAAGGGGTGGGATTTTTGTTTTTATTCCTCGTCCTGGTCAGTGGGGGGGGGGAGGTCTACCTAGCAAGTCAGTTTTCATTTACTTACTTGTGGGACCAGTTAACTTTCAAATCATCCAGGTAGTATGTGACAAAGGAATACAGCCGGATGCCCTCCGCCGTGCTCTGAATTTTCAGGTCTGTAGCGGACAAAGCTGAGGAAGAAAACAGCACAGTTCAAGCGCGGTAAGAAAGGAGCATACCGAAGCACTTGTTATGGGAAGGAAATGGGAACTTACCTATCTTCCTGCATACTTCAGTCATCAGTTCCTGGAAGGCTGCAGACAGAGGGTCATAGGCAAAACTTTAGCATGAGCATATTCCATATAAGGTCTATTTTCAAGCTGTTAGCTCTTGGAAACTCCCTGTCTGGTGAAAGCCATTTGTTGGGAGGTAAATTTGCTGACCTACTGATAATTAGTGGGTTTGGTGAAATAACGTAATTTTCATAAGGTTTTAAAAAGATTTCTGCTTGTTTTGACTTGTTTGTAACTAATGTTATAGGAACATTCTAGAAGAGGCCACACTGAGATTTCCAGGAAGTCTGTTGGCTTTGGAACACTCTTCTCAAGTCTGGGGACGCCTTTGTTTGAATTACAGGAGTTTGTTATCTGTGACATCAACTCCTAATGAATTTACTGTCTAGGTTGCTTGGACGTCCTCTGTTCAATAATATGATGGCCCCCACCTCTTCTGAGAGCTGGACGCTAAGGCTTCTGCGGCTTGACTTCAATCCTGCCGTACCGAGGAAGAGAACTGGAGGTTTGGGGTAGGGTTGTAAGTAGCTTCTAATTATCATGATATGTTTGCCCTTAGTCTCTGAAAACTGGAAGCTGCTGCTTTGCTCTGCTAATAACTGCAAGGCTTCACATTTCCTACACAAATCTTTCTTAGCACCCTTAACAATGAACCATTTTTTAGTATGTTCCTCACAGAAGGTTTTGATCCGAGAACATTTTTGTTCAGCTGTGAGAAAAATGATGATTTAAATTGGAAACAGCCTTCTAGAGTTCTATGGGCTATACATTTATCTAAGGATCAAAAGTATACTTTTGATTTCTAGGAAGTCTAAAGGGAAAATATTTTTGAAAAAGAACAGTAGGTTGCTCTGCTGGAATTTCAATTAAACCAAAATCACTGGACACAAATCAGCATGACTTCTGTGGCCAGCCCAGCTCCAGGCGTAATTCTGGTAGCTGTGGAGCCCATAAGACAGACCCTAGCAGCTGGTAGTCACCTTCATCCACAAGTTTCAGTCTGCTCTTATCTTTTCCTCGGTCATCTTTCAGGATAACTTCATAAAATCCAGCATCCTTCTTGGAAAACTGAGGAGAGAATGAACATTACAGTTGATCACAGTTCACGTGTGTTCTGCAGTTGTGTGTCTCTGTGTGTGCATATATGCGTGTGTGTGTGAGTATATGTTCATGTGTGTATGAGCGTATACTGTGCGACAATGGGCTTTTATCCTGTCACTTGTATTATTTTTAATAAAACGCCGATTGGCCAGTACCAGGCTGGAAGTAGAGGTGGGGCAACGAGAACAGGAGAATTCTGGGAAGAGGAAAGCTCAGTCTGCAGTTGTCACCCAGATGTAGAGGACACAGGTGAGAATGCCTCACTGATGAAAGATACCAAGCCACATGGCTAACACAGAAAAGAATTATGAGTTAACATGTAAGAATTAATTAATAAGAAGCCTGAGCTAATAGGCCAACCTGTTTATGACTAATGTAGACCTCTGTGTGTTTCTTGGGGACTGAACAACTGCGGAACCTTGGGGGAACAGAAAGCTCTGTCAACATGTGGGTATGCATGGATGTGTATACAACATGCATGTGTATAGAGGCCACAGATCAACCTTGGGTATTCCTCTTCAGAAGCCAGCTGCCATGTTTGTTTGTGTCTAACAGTTTATTTTATGTGTATGAGTGTTCTGACTATACATATGTCTCTACACCATATGCGTGTTGTGACTGGGGACAGTGGCCCAGATCTCTAAAGAAATCAGTCCCAAACTATTTTAGCTGAGGAAGGATTACAAGAAAGTTAAAAGAAGAGGGCATTGGATCCCCTGGGACTGGAGTTACAGATGACCGAGAGCTGGAAATCAAACCCAGGTCCTCCGGAAGAGTAACTAGTGCCCTCAACTGCTGAGACGTATCTCCAGCTCCGACCCGGCACCCGGAGCTTACTAGCACCTGGAGCTCTCCAACTCGGCCAGACCAGCTGGCCAGAAAGCCCCGGGATCCATCTTTCTCCGTATCTCCACCACTGGGATTGTAAGTACGTTCCTCTAGCAGTTAGATGGAAGCTGTGGTGAGTCCTTCAGGCATGGAACAACTGATGAATGCGGTTTCTGCTGAGGCAGCTCTCATGTCTGTAGCCACCCACCTCTGTGATGAGCAGGGTGCAAATGCCATCCTTAAAGTCATGCTTCTCATCCACCGATATCTCCCGCTCATCTTTGTACCACACAATGTGAGTCTCCTTTTTAATATTTGCCACCTGTAGGAAGAATCATAATTGCCCTCCTTGAAATAAGAAAATAAATGTTATTCCTATGACGGTAAGCAGTTTTTAATGTATTGGAGTATTAAATTAGAAAAAAAAAACACAGAGTCAGAAGACACAGATTTGTAAAGGAAACAGTCCCAAGCTATTGCAGTCGAGAAAGAGTTGCAATAAGGTGAACACCAGTGACTAAACCTATCAAGAGGATCTCTGTTTCCAGCGGGAAAAGTCGTCTTAGCATCGTGTTTCCATGACAAATGCAGTAACGTGGCAATGGTTGGTGGAACTGCTTCCTGTAAGAATATACAGGACCAACTGAACTAGACTGGAAACTCTCCCATTGCCAGGCTCATTCTCAAAGCAGTGGGGAGATCAGGGATCAGGCCAGCATGTGCAATACTACATTATTTCAAAAGCAGCTTAAAATTGATGCCAAAGAAAAGTACCATGTACCCATTAAATCAAGGGAAATCAAGGAAGTGAAGTACTCTCCAACTTTAAAACAAAGTCATTGGCCCAGCGTAGCATGGTGGTAAGTATAACAGTCCCAGGATATCAGAGGATTGCATGAGCCCAGGGGTTTGAAAGCAGCCTGGCTAACATGTGAGACCCTGCTTCCAGTCCAGAGTTCTTAGGTAGACATGAAAAGAAAGGATGCCATATATTAACATAAACGCTTAAATAAAAATAAAAATAAAAATCCCCAAAACTAAAGAAAGACAATTCCTACAGCATTAAAATAGTCAATTCCTACAGCAGAATAACAGGATGAATAAGCTCCAATATATATCTGAAAATTTATAAAATGGACAAAGGGAGATTATAAATACATTTAAAAAAAGAAGAGAGGTTTAATAACTTAATTACTTAGCAATTTTGAAAAGGTGCATTAGATCCTAACCCATATATCATAAAATAAATCTCAGATGGACAAAACCAGTGCATATTCTTAGAGGGATCCTGAGCTTTTTCTGCAACACTTGAATTATTTTTCACAAAGAAGAATATATCCATGTATTTCTTGAAAATTAAAATTGTAGGAAATAGTAAAGACTTCATGAAAATCAGAAACTCCCCCCCCCAAAAAAAAAATCACACTGAACAGCTGGTAAAAGGACATATGACTACTTGACAAGCATGGAGAAATGTTTACTTGTGGTGGTTTAAGTGAGAATGGTCCCCATGGGCTCATATATTTGAATTCTTTGTACCCAGTTGGTAGAACTGTTTGGGAAGGATTAGGAGGTGTGGCCTTATAGGTGGAGGTATGTCACTGGGGATTGGCATTGAGGTTTAAAAAGATTTCCTGCCATTCCTGTAGCACAAATAATAAAAACCCAGAGACAGATAATGGGGTTCAACCTGAAGATCAGAAAAGCAAAGTAGCCAGTCACTAGAGAGATCTTTCACCTTTACCAAATCTTCAGACCAAAAGGATGAGATCCTGTCTCCATGAATCCTCAGACTCCACACTCCACTGAGTTCCTGTCTCTTCCCCTTTATCTTCCTCTCTCCACCCAGCCATATCACTTCTGTTTCCACCTCCCTGGTGCTGGGATTAAAGGTGTGGGATCCCAAGGCTGGGATCACCTTTGTGTGAACTCTGTTTGTCTTTTAGACAGATTCAATCTTGTGTAGCCCAGGGTGGCCTAGAACTCACAGAGATCTGTCTGCCTCTGTCTACCAAGTCCTGGGATTAAAGGTGCATGCCATCACTGTATGGCTGATTAGTGTGACTGCTTTGCCCTCTGATCTTCAGGCAAACTTTATTTACTAAAACACAAATAGCCGGGTGGTGGTGGCACACACCTTTAATCCCAGCACTCGGGAGGCAGAGGCAGGCGGATCTCTGTGAGTTCGAGACCAGCCTGGTCTACAAAAGCTAGTTCCAGGATAGGCTCCAAAACTACAAAAAAACTCTGTCTTAATAAAACCACACAAATAATATACCACTTTATATTCCCAGTGTGCTCTCTGCCATTTGCTCTGTTTGACATGTGTGCTCTCAGCTGTCCCTGTCACCATCCATTGCTCTGCCATCATACACTCTAACCCTCAAGAACCATAAGCTCAAATGAAATTGTCTTTTATAAGATGCCTTGGTCATGATGCTTTATCACAGCAACCAAAACGTAATTATATGTTCATTATAAACAAAAGTATTCATGTTTTCCTACACTGAAAGAATTTCAGCTACGTTGTGGACGTAGCTCAGAGGTGGAGTACAAGGCCCTGCAAAACATACACACACACACACACACACACACACACACACACACACCCTGAAAAAGTTTATCTAGTAAGTGAACATAAGAAGCAGTACTGTTTAGACAAGAGTGAAGTCAGTACACAAAAGGTTATTAACTGGTTTTTAAATTACAGAAATCTATTGTGTTACTAGGTAACACAGATAAAGATAACCAACTTGAAAATCTGCATCTGGACTGGAAAAAATTAGAAATGCTCTGGGTTTGATGAGCATACCAATCTTTTTATTGTTTATTGTGCTATACATTTTTCTCTGCACCCCTCCCTTCCTCTCCCATCCCCTTCTACTTCTACCCTTTCCAGTGATCTCCACACTACCAATTTACAGGAGATCTTATCTTTTTCTCCTTCCTAGGTAGATCCATGTATGTCTTTCTTAGGGTCCTTTTTGTTGTCTAGGTTCTCTGAGGTTGTGGAATGTAGGCTAATTTTTCTTTGCTTTGTGTCTAAAAGCCACTTATGAATGAGTACATATGATATTTATCTTTCTGCGTCTGGATTACTTCAGCCAATGTGTTTTTTAATAGATCCATCCATTTGCACGCAATTTCAAGATGTATTTTTTTTCTTTTTTACCACTGAGTAGTACTCCATTGTGTAAATGTACCACATTTTCTTTATCCATTCTTCTGTTGATGGGCATTTAGGTTGTTTCCAGGTTCTGGCTATTACAAATAATGCTGCCATGAACATAATTGAGCACATGTCTTTTGGTATTATTGAGCATCCTTTGGGTATATGCCCAAAAGTGGTATTGCTGGGTTTTGAGGTAGATTGTTTCCTAATTTTCTGAGAAATCGCCATACTGATTTCTAAAGCAGCTGTTCAAGTTTGCACTCCCACCAGCAATGGAGGAGTGTTTCCCTTACCCCACATCCTCTCCAGCATAAGCTGCCATCAGTGTTGTTGATCTTGGTCATTCTGGCAGGTGTAAGATAGAATCTCTGAGTTGTTTTGATTTCTCTGATGGTTAAGGATGTTGAGCATTTCCTTAAGTGTCTTTTAGCCATTTGAGATTCATCTGTTCAGAGTTCTCTGTTTAGGTCTGTACCCCATTTTTTATTGGATAATTTGTCCTTTTGATGTCAAGTTTCTTGAGTTCTTTGTATATTTTGGAGATCAGTCCACTGTCCGATGTGATGTGGGATTGGTGAAGATCTTTTCCCAATCTGTAGGTTGCTGTTTTGTCTTGTTGACCATGTCCTTTGCTTTATAGAAGCTTCTCAATTTCAGGAGGTCCAATTTATGAATTATGAGCATACCAATCATGTATGTGTGTGTCGTCTGCATGGATATATATGTACCACATGTACATCTGGTACTCACAGAACCCAGAAGAGGATGTTGAATCCCCTAGAACTGAGTCACAGACAGTTATGAGCTGCCACGTGTGTGTTTGGAACTGAAGCTAGGTCCTCTATAAGAGCAACCACTGCTCCTTTTGGTGTTTTTGAGCAGGGTCTCATTATGTAGCCTTAGCTGGTCTAGAACTTATACAGATCCACTCTGTCTCCAAGTGCTCGGATAAAGGCATCACACCCACCTCAGCCAGTGCTCTTATCCATTGAGTCATCCCTGAAGCCCCATCTCTCTGTGGTTTCTTGAAGCCAGAGTGCCTCAGCTCCTGCTCTAGGTGGACTTTGTCTCCTGGGCTGTCACCTTGGGTAGCAAAGGGAATATTTGTGTGTGTGGAGTCCCGGAGTGGAATAGTGCCTAACAGTGTTTTGTGGGCAAGCTAGGGCTCTTTCTCAGTCCTTTGGAGTAAACCACCTGGGGCTCATGTGAGTCTCGTGAGTCTAAACGTTTAGCTCACATACTCCATGAAGTATAAAGTAGAATAGTAAATTGCTAAATTTGCATGAGTTCCCCCAGTGATGTAACAAAGAGCTACAATAGAAGGTTTGTTCAGATCAGACTGAGATGATTAAATAGGGCCTTGGGATGAGCAGAAGGCCACTTTGGGCCTCAGAGCAGCAGCATGACAGGTGATGTGTGGACAGCCATTACTACTCTTAGGCTCCTCTTTGCTGTTCAGAACCTGGAGAAGCATCTGGTTCTGCTGATGAGAAGTCATTAGAAGAGGACTCCAGAGCCCACCGCCTAGACAGCCACAGGTAGCACAAAAGGAGAAGGACCGGACAGGCGGCTTCAGGGAAGGGTGGGTTGTGGAGACACCACGCAGACGAGAAGCTGAGTGAGAGCCGCAGGCCAATTGCAGGAAGGATGGTGACAAGGAGGCTGTAGGTTCCAGGGGCTGCTGAGAATGAGTTTTTCAAGTTTATCATTTCCCGAGGGGCAGAAATCTAGAATTGATTTTTCTTACATAGGTCTGCCAAGTTCCTGCTTCTTTGACTTTATCAGGGCTAGCAGGGACTGGGTACTTTGGCTCCAGTTTTATGACTATGCCAGATCCATGGTTCCTGTCTTGAGTCATCATGACCCCAGTCTACTTAACCTAACAACTCCTTCGCTAAAATTTCATTTTAATTGGGGAAAAACTTCTTTTCTGAGTTGGATGGTCTTGCTATATAACCCCAGGCTGTCCTCTAGGTCCTAGGCCTAAAGGATCCTCCTGAGTAGATATGATGGCACCATCATGCTCAGCTCCCCAAAGTCTTAATTCAGAATTAGGGACTAAATTCAGGGCCTTGTACATGCTAGACAAGTGCTCTGCCCCTGAGCTACAGCCCCAAACCCTTTAAACTCTCAACGATTTCCTCAGCTAAAAATGAAATGCTAAGTGTAAGCAGCTTAGAATGCTGTTTTGAATCCCTCCTCACCCATCTTCCCAGAGGCTAAGACCATGGACGGTTCCCAATTCCAGTCCCTGAAGGGAGCAGGGAGGCGAGACAGGGAGACACAGCTGGGCACACTCAGCCATGTTTCTGTGCAAATCTCATGACTTAGAGAAGCTCACCAGGTAAGACAGGAGTTGGAGTGGGCCAGGAACAGTCCACCACTTAGAACGCAGATTTAGCATAAAATGAAAGCAGCGTGTGACCTTCTGCCATTGACAGAAGGTGGCCACCCTAACCTAAAGGCCAAACCCATGCATGGCTCCACAATCTGCAGCTTTCTGATCATCAGCACGTGTCTTAGTTAGGGGTTCTATAGCTGTAACAAAACACCATGACCAAAAAGCAGATTGGGGAGGACAGGGTTATCTGGCTTATACTTCTCCATTGCTGTTCTTCACTGAAGGAAGTCAGGACAGGAACTCAGGCAGGGCAGGATCCTGGAGGCAGGAGCTGATGCAGGGGCCATGGCCGTTTACTGGTTTGCTTCCCATGGCTTGCTTCTATGGTTCTATGCCTGCATTCACATAGAACCCAGGACCAGCAGCCCAGGGAAGACACCACCTACCATAGGCTGGGCTCTTCCCCCATTGATCACTAATTGAGAAAATGCCTTATGGCTGGATCTCCTGAAGGCATTTCCTCAGCTGAGGCTCCTTCCTCTCTGATGACTCTAGCTTGTGTCAAGTTGACACATAACACCAAGCCAGTGGAGCATGGAACCACAAGTGGAACATTCCACACCGCAAATCCCTGCTTCATGCGCAAAATTATTCAAAATAATGCACGGAATGCCTTCAGGTTATGTCTAAATATATGTGAAACATAAATGAATTTTATATTTGGATTTGAGTTCTCTCAGACATTTCATTATACAAACAAAATAAAAGAAATATTTCAAAATCCCAAATAAAACAAAATTAGCCCTAAACACCAAGCACTTATGATGCAAATCACTTTGGAGAAGGGACGCTAAAGCTGTGGCTGGAGAGTTCATGGTCTGTAGCTCAGGGTGACACCTTCCCTATCACAGTTTCCTGTTGGTTTACTCAGAGCAGTCAACAGCACAGCGCCTGTTGTTCATCACTCTGGATTAAATAGCGGAAGAGGAAAAACGGGTCCTGTTCCACATACAGTCTCATCTTTATTGCTCCTGAGAAGAGTATTAAAAATGCGTCCATCTCCTACCTTGCATTTCTTTTAAATTTTTTTTTATTGATTTTATTGAGCTATACATTTTCTCTGCTGCCCTCCCTGCCTCTCCCCTCTCTTTCAACCCTCTCCCACGGTCCCCATGTCCCCCCTTACCTTGCATTTCAATAGCACGTTACATTCACCAGTCACTTCCCAGCTCAAATACTCAGCAAAATGGGGGCCTGGGAAATTTTAATGACATAAGAAATCTTTTAATTAGCTGTAAATGCAAGACTAAAGCTCATCTTAAATCTTGAGGTGATTTATGTTTGAAGTAAGATTTTCTTAAAATCGTGAATTTAGTTTTAAAATACGTTAATGTCTACATATTTAATAACAACTATTTTAAATTATTATCTTACCATGCATTTACATAACCAGTGCTGTTCACTTAACTTTGCTGTAGAAATAACTTGGAATATTTTATAAAAAAAAAAATGTCTATTTTCACCTTGTTTCCTGATCCATTCTTGTCGCTGGAATTCAGCTTCTTTCTGGAGCGTCTTATAAACTAGAAATTGAAAAACAAGGAAGTGTGAAATTGAATTGAGCAGCATGAATACACACAACAACCACTATGCTAAGTGGCCTATTTTCATTACTATGGTACTCAGAGATTGTGACGGCCCTGCTTGTTCTGATTTTTATAGAGACAGCCTTTGAAAACTAAATAGCTTTGTGTATATGCGAGTCTGTGAGTGAGTGTGTGTGTGTGTGTGAGTGTGTGTGTAGGGGCAGAAGTAGACATTGGGTATCTTTACTAACTGTTCTCTACCTTACACACACACACACACACACACACACACACACACACACACACACACAGCTGCCAAGACAGGAAATGATGAAGCCACACTGGCTGTTACAAATATAGACATCCATCAGTCTTCGCAGCTTGTGGAAGTGCCACTGTTTAAGCCATGTTGGCTTTCACAGGCGTTTATCACAGCTGCCCTCTGCAGTCTAGTTACAATATATGACCGACAGATTGCACACATTCAGTACTTTTACATCTTTCTTTCCAGAGTTTAATAACTTAGAGTAAGCACATATTGTTAAAAAATGGTGTCATGGTTTGTTACTGAGGTAGATATATATATATATATATATATATATATATATATATATATATATGGTTCTGTCTGTACTGCAGCTTTCTAGGCTGGAGAATTTAGTAATAAGTACTTGTTTGCATGTGAAACTAAGTCCAGTCATGCCTGAAAATCAGGAACAATTTTGGTGTTTTTTTTTTTTAAAGTAATAGTAATGTTCATTTCAAGGCAATGGGATACTATGGGAAGTACTGACTAGATTTTGTAATGGATACTGCGGGAAGTACTGACTAGATTTTGTAATGGATACTATGGGAAGCATTGAGTAGATTTTGCAATGGGATACTCTGGGAAGTATTGACTAGCTACTGTAAAGGGATACTGTGGAAAGTACTGACTAGATTTTGTAATGGGATACTATGGCAAGTATTTACTAGATTTTGTAATTTGACTCAGGATTCACTAAACAGTTCCAGATGCCAGTCACGGGATCTCTTTTAAGCCATGAGGTATTTGCATCGAAATAAGTAGCCAAGTGTTCACTGACTGTCCCTCAGAATTCTTACCATCTCCAATCAGAACAAGAGTAGAATGGCCAGTTGCTTTTCCATCTTGAATCTGGAATGTGTATGTTCCCTCGTCCTCATCCTGCAGCTTCTCCATGAACATTTCAATAATGCCTGTGTTCCGGTCAATGTGCATCTTGTATTTCTTCAATGTGAAAAGATAAAGAGAGAGAAAACAGAAAGGAAAACATTTGGCTTTGAAGGCAATAACCCTGATAAAATTAAAATGAACGCCAAAGAACCATAATTTTAAAATTTCTAGACAACTAAGAAAATTGCTTAAAAATCTTATTCCTGGAAAAGGGAACATTATGTGAGTATATGAATTAGACAGGAATTGATTATGAATATTTTGAAATTTCAGCAATATGGCACCCAAACAAGGCCTTCACGGTTGATATGCCAATATAGATGGGGGGAAATCTCATAAGGCCTCACCCCTAAATGAGAGCTATGGGCAAGCAATGGCTGCCAAGAGAGGGAGAAACAGTCTTTCCTAGGATGAGCCCCCTGATAGGTTATCCAGTCCCAGGTAGTCAACCCAAAACACATACATATACAAACCACACTAAATGGACTCGGCAGGTTGTATTAAGAGGTCATGAACTTAAAAGGGAGCAGGAGAGCATGGGAGGAGTTGGAGAAGGGGTTGGAGGGATAGAAATGATGTATATATAGTACAATGGATGAAATTATTTTTAAAAATAAAAATATAAATATTTTTAATTGGAAAAAATAGGGAGGGGAAAGCCTACCGGTCCTTCAAAAATTTCCTTCTCGTTAAATATGTAGTTGACTTTGGCATTGCCAGACAGCTTCTCAGCCTGCATCCAAAACCGAACCTGACCTTTCTCCAAAATTTCAACTGCCAACTCTGACTTAGTTGGGACAGCTAGGAAAAAATAAAAATAGACATAGTAAGTGATCATACTGGCAAATAACAATACTGATACAGACATTCTAACAAGGAGAAAGAGTCAATACCAATAGCAATGCAGACCCCTACTTCCTTCAAGACACAAGAGACAACAAGCATCTTACAGGGAGACCTCGGAATACGGGACAGAGGCCTTGGCTGTTATCCTTGGGATATCACCCCTTTTGAATCATAATTGTCCCAATTGTAAAAACGGGGAAGGTGAAGTGATATATAGGGGAACATCTGGTTAACATCTGTGACTCTCCACTGCAGCTTTAGTCAAGGTTATTCAAGGGCGTTCACAAGGAAAAATGAACAGAGTTCTCAGATGGCCCAGGATGGCCAGCATCTAGTCCTAAGTCTGCTAGGAACAAGCTGTGTAGCAGTCAAGCTGCAGAGATGTCTTTCTTTGCATTTTCCTCTGTCCACTCCATAGAATCTCTACAGGTTTGCTCTGCTTGGACATTCTGTACCGAGGAGATGCACTTGGAGAGAGAAGATGGACTCTGGGGCTGAAACAAGATCTTGAACAGTTGCTCCCCTCCTTAAGCCTGTCAACATGGATACGGTGTGCCTCACTTGACAGTCAGACAATTAACTATGGTACAATGGGAAACATTAACATACCATGGGTAATGATCAGTAATTGGAAGGCAAGTCTCTGTTCCCCCACCAAGTTTACTGACGAGAAAGCTGAATACTAAGTAAGAATCATGACATCTAGGCCACAGAGCTAAGCCCATGATTATCCCTGCTATTCTGAGCTGTTCTTTGTCCCAGTTCCATTTCTCTGATGGACACTGTGGTTTTCCAGTGTGATAAATGTCTGAGTGAAGCAGATAAAGGACAGTCCCCAAGACCAGAGGCCAACCCTTACTACAAACAAGTCTCGAGGATAGAAAGCATCATTTAGAAATGTCTGGAGATTCCATCACGGAGGTCCTAACACGTGAGTGATTTGACTTGGAGTGGCAATGCAAAGGAAGCGACTGGCTTCCTTGGGAGCCTTTGATGTTCTCTGTCTGAGCTGAATCACAAGAATACTGTATAGAAGAAAACAGACCACCATGAATTCCCTGAGGGCACAGAGCAAACATGGCATGTGCCTACATGGAGGCAGACTTTGTCATGGTTATGGGAACAGCACTGGAGGCAGCCCTTGGGCTTCACCAGCTATATGCAACTGGTCTAGCTGTTAGTCCCCGGCCTCATGTTCTCAACCTCTAGAATTAAACCAGCAAAGTAGGGAGCCTTTCTGGGTCAGTGTATGTCCAAATGACATATTCCGTATAAATGCCCTAGAAATGGCCTGGCACATAATAAATGCTGTATTAGTATTTTGGTATCTGTTTTTCCCTCCAGTTGCTTCAATAATATCCTATAATTACAAAGCATAATGTGTTGTGTGTCTATATTTATGGCTATAGGCTTATGTGTGTGCACAATACATTATTTGTGTAGATGGGACAAGAGCAAATGTCTGCAGATAACAAACTGGGAGGCAGGATGTTAACGACGCCACATCCTCTACCCTCTGGCTCTCCATACTGCGACTCAATATCATGACTGGCACAGCAGGCCATATTATTTTCAGATTTTACATCTATACTTTTCATTTATCTTTTCCTTTTCTCAGCTACAAATCACCTTCTCTGGCAGTTTAGAAAACATATTATTGGTAGAGTGAAGGCTTTGAAAATATTTGTAAAATGGCTTTACAGAGGAGAATTTACTACATTAAAGGATAAAGGAACCAAATATCTAAAATTTACATTCAGTGAGAAATGAGACCTTTAAAACCTTAGAAATATCAACAAAAGGACTTAATGTTTTCCTTGACCAGGAAGAAGTGGGTATGAATTAAAAAATTAGATATGCTGCTTTGACCCTTGTAGAAGATCTCTGAAAATGTTCCTTTAGTGACATCATCACTGTGGCTGGGGAAAGAAAATACTGGAACTGCCCCGTTTAAAATGTGGTTTCAAGGGTCTAAGGAAAACTTCACTGGCTTGGGGATTTGATGCTCATGCTACGAGTTTGAAACACACCCTTGGGCTTGCCCTTTGTGCCAACCACATTGTCACAGCTCGTCTCTAACAGGAAGCTCGAGTTTGCTGTCACCCTCTCTCCAAGAAGCCACAATTATAATAATCCTTAGGCTTATGCAAGATACAACTTCTCAGTGTAGGTGACAACAACATCGTGAGTCAGCTATGACTTCCTTAATTACACTACCTCCAAGCCTATATGATCATCAGACCACGGGAGGCCCAGGTAATGTGAGCTCAGCAGTGACGCCCTGTCTTGACTTCTCTCCCCACCATCTTGTAGCCTAAGTGTAAGTGTTGCTGGGGAAGCTATTGCCTGGATACATGAACAGTATTTACTAACTAGATTAGTGCTTCTCTCCGCTTCTACCAGGCTTGAGCCGAGGATGTAAACAAGTACTTTAGAAACAGCTTCTTATTAGGTCCTAAGAACAGTCACAATAGCCAATCCTAGAACATGAAACCACAGCCTAGGGAAATGGAAGCGATTTGCTCAGGGTCACAGGACAAAGAATGTCCAGGGAGGCTGTCACCTTCTGTACAGTCTTCAAAAGTAACTTTTCAATCATCATCCATAATATCTCCAGTTCTATGGTTAATAAACAGAGGCAATGAAGGCCATGTGCTGGAATCTCCTGAAACTCCATAGTTGCAAAGGAGTTAAACATGTGTAAGCATCGGGGAAGCCTAATTCAAAAGAGGGAGGATAATAAATATGCTGTAAATATGGAAAACAAATAAATATGCTATAAGCATCGAGGAATCTTTTAGGCTCTTCCTTGAAAAGAGGGACTGTGTCTACCACTTTTTAGTCTGCTTTCTCAAACGCTAGATTGTTTTTCTCTGGAGGTGTCTCTACTTTGGCCACTGGTAAGAGTTTGTTTCAGACCAGTGAGCCTTTTGGGTGTTATTTTCTTTCTCTTTTCTTAGGTGTCCACGGTGGAGTTTAATCTTTTATAAGGAAGGTGCCTTATTTAGGACTTATAAATAGTTCAGAAGGGCTCTTCTTCTTTACCCTATTTTCCAAGAGTATAAAATGTTGTCATTAGATTACCTTTATTTAGACCTTTGAATATTCTATTACAAGCCAGCATTGCAGATTTGCTAAAATGAGTATCGTTAGGAAATACAAATGTGATCCAAAATTGAAGAACATAATTACCCATACTACACCTATGGATCTTCACACTGCTCTGTAGAATGAAGCAGGAAGTGTGTTTCTTTCTATTTCTTTTCTTTTTTCTTTCCTCCCCTCCTACTCTCTCTCATTCTCTCTCTCTTTTCTGTTTGCTTTCTTTACAGACAGGGTACTAGGTGGCGCAGGTTGACATCTATCTTCCTATTTTGCTATATAGCCTAGGATGACCTTGAACTTCTGATATTCCTGCCTCTACCTGGTATAACAGGTGTATACCACCACATGTAGTTCAAATCCAGACATCTGTGAGTGCTACGAAAGTACTCTACCAACCACAGCCCCATGAAGTAGTTTTTTCTACGTCAGTACCTTGGCATTTCTGGAGAAAAATGGCAAAGAAAAGTGTCATTTCTAGAAAGTTCTGTGGACACCGGCATGTGATGTATATCCCAAGCCACCTCCTATCTCTCTCTTCCCTCCCTCCCTCCTTCCATGCCTCCTCGCCCCCACTTTCCTCCCTCTAACAGGCAGCCCAGACCAGACCATGAACTCACGACTTCCCTGTCTCTATCTCCAGCTTGTTTTTTTAAAGCTTTTCTTAGCTAAAGACAGGCTTGATGTTAAGTTGTCTATTCAGGCCTTGAACTTGGTAGCCCAGGCGGGCTTTGAACTTGCCTTCCTCTTGTCTCCGCCTACAGAGTGACTAAGATCACAGGACTGAGCCATCAGGTAGGGCTTCAAACCCCTCCTAATCTCATGGGAGCTGTCACGTGTTCTGTCACAAGGTGACGCTGGTAAAACTAGAATCTGTGACCGCACCTAGGATACTTACTTGGGAACTTGTGCTCCTGACTGAGGGCAAGCAGACGTTTTATTTCTGTATGGGGAAACAGAAGACAAACCTTTATCTACTAAAACAAGTGTCACGTGATGATAACAGGAAAATTAAAGCAGCATTAGACCTAGCAGTGCACGGATTTTAAACTTACCTTCTTCATCTATCAAGTAGCTTGATGCTATCCCATCGGTGTCTGTCACATCACAAGAATAGATGCCCAAGTCATCTGTCCCGAGGTCTTTGAAGGTCATTTTTGTCCTTCAAAACAAAATATTTTTCTTAGAAATGAGCCTGAAATGTCTGTGTGACTGTCAACTCACCCTATGGCTGATCCCCTGGACATGATACTCCTTTTCGTGTGGGACACTTGTCATGTCCCTACCCATCTCCTCACTCCCACTAAGCTAAAGTTTGGTAACTCTTGCTGTCTTGGGTTGAGTGTCATTTCTACTAAGGAGCCTTTTTTGACCTCTTGTAGGATGATGGGGCACAGATATAAATGCCCTGTCTCCAAGCTGTGTTGCATATATATATATAATACACATCCACCAAAGACATTTTCCTGGCTGGCTGGGGAGTCTACGTGTTTCTCCTCTAGGCAGACTACAGGTGACTCTGGCTGTTTCTATGCTATTCCTGTACTTCTCTTAAGAACTGACACGGCACTGGGCTATCCCCCTGTGTAATGCCTGTGCCTTCAGAGACAGGCTTCTGCTTTGCTTTCTGCTGCGTCCATGGCACCCAGCACCTGTCTGGAACACAGCGTATGAACTAATGAACAGACCAATATTCTAGATTGTTGCGTTTTTCACTTTGACGAGCTCCATTACCAGTCATGGTGCCATCTAAGATCAACTAAACATTTCAATGTTAAGTGAATAAACGAGGAGAAAAGTTGATAATTTGATTGTCTTTTCTTTAGCCAAATGTGTTCTACTCCAAGAACCGTGCATCAGAGGAGTATTTTAAAGCTTATACTGGCTATGTGCTTTTATAATGCCAGACATGAAATAGCTATGACTTCATCTTCTTATTCCCAGGAAGTTAAGTAGGGGGCAAGGAGCTTATTTCATGTTCTTATGGTGAAACTGGAATGAGATATTAGATAGAGATATTCCTTACTTATTGCCTTTGCTTTCGACTTCTACCCGTGGAGAGTCGTCAGTAGGTACGTAATCTTTGGACCAGACAAATTCTGACTTGGGCGTCATCTGGTCACATTCAAAGTTCAAGGAAATGACTCCATCATCATCCACATTTACAACGACCTCTTTGGTACCTAGAGGATCATAAAAAAGGCATTTGGGACTTGTCATAGAAACCAGTTACATAAGAATTCTTGTGTTGAGATGCCTTCTTTTATTTAGCCTTAGACCAAGAGCTATCCCTGGCCCAGGGATAGATCCCCAGTGTTCACTGCAGTTCAACTTTCATACTGTAACATGGAAATAAGCGAATCTGTTGTGTTTCATACGTGAAGTCAACACCACAGCCCGCTGTGTCTGTCCAGAACTGAGGAGAAGCTGACTGACATGGACATCACAGTGAGGGAATGGATTTGATTGTCATTATGAACAGAGTCTTAGGCAAAGGAAAAGTTGATTTATGACTTTGCTTCAATAAGTCTCCCAAATAAAATAACTCTGTATTATTTTCTTTTAAAATCCTGGAATCAATCTTGAAGTGCATCACATCCCTTGAACTTATCTCCATTTAAATTTGAATATGATTCAGTAATAATCTCCTCTAGGTTGCTGCTAAAATCGCTGAGGTTATGGGGTGAGTGGAAGAATATACAATCCCACATACATTCTTCCTTTGAAAAGGACATAATTCTAGGTGAAAGAATGTATGTAATGCTTACTCATTCTACTTTTTCCTGGAAATTTCTCTCTAGACTTTTAAAAAATTTCTAACCTTTTCTAGTGATCTACTAGATACAGGATTTATTGAAAATCTGACGTCCAATATAGCAATTTAAATCCAGCTTGAAAGAAGCAAAATGTGCTCTACTTATACAAATTCAGTTATCAGCTCAACTTGGTTTGTTTTAATATAAGAAAAATTGTATTTAGTCTCAGAAAGATACAGTTTTATTTTTTTTCAAGTATTAGAAAACTTTCCTATAGATTTTTTTCCCAAAGGAATGCTATTTTGTCTGTAGATACCACCATTAAAGCCCATCATCCTGGGCACTGTCCAATATAACCATCATGGCGGCAGAGAGTGCCAAAGTCCTACTAGGGACGTTCAAGAAGAAACCGAGCCCAGACAATGAGTAACAGGCTATTGGATCCCGATCCTGATAGCTGACATATTTGTGTTCTTACTGATGGCAATGCACACTTTAACTTCCATATCTGTGTATATGTCCAGAAAGTGATGGTTAACACATATAAAGAGTGGAAAGACCCCTAGTTTAAGCAGATTTTTTGAAGTCTTATTTTAAAGAGATGTTTATTATCATAGTTGACTCATAAGTGACCTAAAATAGCAATCAATCAAATGCTTAATTGTTCCTGAAGTGAAGCATCTGCCATATGGTCCTTGTAAAGTTGTAGGCCCTATCTTATTTCTGTTCCTGTCAGCACATGACTCATGACATAATGCTCACACCCATATTATAAAGTCCTAACCAATGTGCTCGCTGGAATTTAGACAAAGGCTGGTGCTGCAGAGTCTTTGTGTCCAGGTAGTATTACAACACAGAGTTTTCAAGAGTCACTGTGAGAATACAAAGTCAGCATATTTGTATCACTATAATGAGGACAGAAGTGATGGGTGTTAACAAAATCTTTTAACTTTTTGCATAGTGTTTACTTGGGAAGCATTACCAATTATTCATATTTATTATGTTTTTACCTGTAATCCTTTTCCAGAGAAAATGAATCACCCTGCTTGCTATTTATTATAGTAAAGACATGACTTAAGTTTGTAAAAGAAAAGTATTATTTGGGCTAAAAACTTGATTTATTTTTTTCTAAAGCTAAATACTAGAGTTTGCCAAACAGGAGCAGTTCCATCAGCTTCACCTTTGTTCCAGTTCTGTAGAGAACCTTTGAACTCTAAAGCCTCACCTACTTACAACCTGGCCACAAACCAAGAAATAACACACAGCTCCCTGAGAGCCAATGCTCATGGATCAAAGGCTCTTGAGGGTCCTTCTCATGCTGGAGAATTCTTGACTGTCACATGGAATCTATCTATACGTTACTAGTGACAGTTCTGATAACCCTAACTGGTTACTTCCAGGTTAAGCTTAAATAGAGATGGGTTTCCTATGACTTCTACATCCAGAGAAGCCACAAGACTACTGGCTGAGATATCTAGCCTCATGAATACTCCAGTCAGGACTGACCATAATCCTAAATTTTCTTTGGGTCCCCATGAGATTATCAGCACGCCTAATTAGCAAGAAGAATCCTAGAAAACTACACCGACATTCCCAAAAAATAGATTACAGATGTTTGTCTTTGTTTAAAGTATTGGTTACAAGTTATTATTGGTAATGGTAAGGAAAAAACTAAACAAGGGAAATTAGATTCAAAGTTCTTGTTTTGAAAAGAAAATAGGAGGATATAGATATAATAGGATAAAGGGGTAGAGTATTAAATCTACTCCAAAAATAAAAAAGGGAGAATATAGATATGATAAGATAAAAAGGTAGATTATTGAATCTTTTAAAAAGCAACTATTAGTTTTAAATGTTTTACATTGGATTGGACTTTTGTATATTATGTACAAATTTTGTATATTGATACAAATTTGAGATTAATTTTGTTAAAACATATTGTACATATGTTTCTAATCTTGTTCAAGGTATTGCACCTATACAGCTCATTTAACAATGTAATGCAAATTTCTAGTCTTTGAAAGTTATTATTACCAGTTTAGGATAATAAGGAAATGCAGCTTAGAAATTAGTCACCTATTATAATCAAACCTGTAGTCACATTAGGTAAGATATAGTTTAGATAGACAGGTCATCTTCAAGCACTTCAGATACCTACAGAATATGGCATTTAAAATGTTTTAATAACATAGGCATTTTTATGACAATGAGACATGTCTGCTCCAGGCAGCACCAATCTACTTCAGAGAAGATAATGGACATTAAAGAAATTCCACATGGAGTTTTCTTTCTTTGTGGCAAAAGTAAACCACAGGGCAACAAAATGCCCTTGCCTCAACTGCTGACAGTATGCTGTCCTAATTGGACAAGAGGACACAAAAGAAAGTGACTGCCCAACATTGTCAAGACATGGAGGGACAGCCCTTCAGAATAAGTGCTTCACAGAAAAGTTTGTCAGATATGCTAGGACTGTAGGCCAGCTGTTTCTGTCATCACTCACAGTTTTTTGGAAATCACTTACTGGTACCTCCTGCTTACTCAATTAATATTATTTCCTTCTCAGGTCTCTGCAGTAGTTGAAGACTAGTTATAGTTACAGTTTTCCTTGTTTGCCAGATGCAGGAAGCAAGTTATGACAGAAAGTAAATTAGGTATAAGACTTTAGACTCACCAACATGGGATAGATATGGAGTATTTTCTCTGAATTTGTCAAATGCAAATGAACTAGACATTGTTGATGCACTTACTGTGTATATATTGTATATAGTCATTGTACTTGCCGAATATGGTTTTCTTATATTAGTTTTAGCCTTCTTTGTTATTTCTGGCAAAAGGGGAAATATAGTAATATTTAATTTATATTTTAATAAATAAATATTTAAGAATAATAAAGTATTCTTAAATTTACTTTCTGCTGTCTGTGGCGATGGTATCTTTAGGGGATCCCAAAAAGAAATTTTGGGTTAATTGTCAAGTCCTGTGAGAGGCAACTGTATCTAACTTTTTGCACAGTCTACACGTCATGGGAAAGTGCACGACTTGTCTCAAGTCCTAGCTAGAGTAGTCTGTTAGGCTGGATCATCTCAGCTAGCCACATCAAAATTATTCTGAGCAATCCTCAGGTGGAGTTTCAGCTTAGTGGTGTTATCCTAGCCTGGGAGGAGTCAACATTGTGGGGCCCCATCTTCCTTATGGAGACTTTCAGGTTAGGAGTGCTCATGGTTCGCTGCAGAAAACTGATGGAGACTCAAACCCAAAATTATGTACAGGAAGGTAGATGAAACCTTTTTCTAGAATTAGTTAGTACTTTATATGACCGTTAATATGACAAAAAAGTATATATATATATATATATATATATATATATATATATATATATATAATACCTTAAGAAAAACTGTCAAAGGGTCAATATAAAACCACAGGATTATGAGATTAGTAGCAATAAAATAGTCCTTACATTTTTACTTTTCTTCTGACCCATATCATGGCTCTTTTGACATGAGATAGAGATTCTTAATTCCACTTTAATAACCATGCTTAGGTTTACAGAAAGAGACAACCACACTCCAACTCCAAAGCCAGTTTTATTCTTAAATTGGAGCAGGACTACGGAAAGACCTTTCGCATTCTGTGTCTGCAGAGAACAGCAGAAACAAACATTTGGGAATATTTATGAAATTTTATCCTGTTGGAAATGTGATATGCCAATAGGACAATTTTCTTTTTCTTAAGACATTTTTTTTTCTGAATGATTTGTATGTTTTCTTTGGACATAGCATTTGTCCAGTGGTCTTCAAAAGCTGGATACCTTTATTCTCTTGAAAACACAGAAACAAAACCCTTTCCCAACCCTAATTTTGGGGAGATTCTCTTTTGGCAAGTTATATCTGATCAAATGAAAAGTATTTGTTAGTTTTATAGGTTAGTTTAAATTAAAAGGCCTTAATGGTTGATGAACTGTCATCTCTTCTAATTAAGGGGTGTCTCTTGTTCAAATCAAATCTTTATCAATTTTGATGGTATCCATAGTTTTTCTTCTTCTGTGGAAACAAAATCAAAACCCCTTCCCCAACATAACACATGGTCTGGTTTCTATTCTAAAGTCAGTACATCTTTAAAGTACACTGGCTGATTTAATTCCATAGGTTTTTTTCTGCTATCCCATGTCTCTCTGCATCTGTTGTTCCTTTTTCATTAGTATGTAGAAAATTCAAAATTAATAAAGCATTATGCAATCTATTTCTGGAGGTATTTTTCATCCCTTTTGGCTTATTTAACATGTCCTTTAGAGTTCGAGTTGATCTTTCTATAACTGCCTGTCCTGTAGAATTGTGTGGTAAACCTATAATATGGATTATATTATAATAAGCAAAGAACTGTTTAATTTTCTTAGAGACATATGGTGGACCATTGTCTGTCTTTATTTATGTAGGTATACTCATGATGGCCATAACTTATAACAAATGTGTGATTACCAAATCAGCATCTTCCAAACTCAAAGCAACTGTCCATTGAAAACCTGAATATAAGTATCAATAGTTTGATGTAGATGTTTTAATTTTCCAAATTCTACAAAGTGGAACACATTTATCTGCCATATTGCATTTCTTTGAATAACCTTGTGTTACTTCCTGCAGGTAGTGGTGTTTGGTTGTATAAAGAACCAGTAGGACATCCCCTTATAATTTCCTTGGGTTGTTGCCATGTAATGGAAAAGTCCTTTTTTAAAATCTTTGCTATTGATATGATGTTTTTGTTAAATTCTGAGGCCTTCAGTACATTTCCAATAAATAATTGATCAATTTCTGCATTACCTTGTGCTAGAGGATCTGGCAGACCCATATGGGATTGTATATACATTAGATGATGTCTATTACTGATTATATCTTGTACCTGAATAAATAATGAAGTCAATTCTGTGTCATCTGATATAAATTCAGTGGATTCAATATGCTAAACAACTCTTCCTGTTTATTGAAAATCAGTAACTATGTTGAGAGACTCTTTAATGTCCCTTAGTACCATGAGAATAGCATATAATTCTGACTTTTCGACAGAATCATAAGGGCTTTGTTCCACTTTCCTTATATTTTCTGATTTGTAACCTGCCTTTCCTGATTTGTTTGCATCAGCATAGAATGTACAGACTCCAGTTGTTGGTGCATCCCGTACAATGTGAGGAAGGATCCAGTTAGCTCTCTTTTTAAGTTGAATTCTCTCGCTTTTGGGATAGTTGTTGTTAATCTCCCCCCAAAAATTACTACAAGCTCTTTACCAGGATTCACTGGTAAACACCAGAAGGAAGATAGACAAACACACACCTTCTTACCAGTAGAGATATCACTAAATTGCAACCCTGTTCCACAAATAAGGTTGGTACTTATGGCTCTGAGCTGTATGCAAAAAGTGAATAAGTTGCAGTACATGCATCAAAAGTAGTTATTGAAACAATCTTTTCAATAGAATTTCATAGTCTTAAAATGAAAATTAGAGAATTCATGATTGTGATAAACTCTCAGATAAGTAGAACAGTTGGATACTGAAAACCAATGTTATTTATTTATTTACTTATTTCATGGTGCTGAGGATCAAACTCAGGCTAGGTTTAATAGCCAAATATCTCTAAACACAAGTGTGTGCCAGGGTAAGATGTCAAGCTTAGTTGATGTCCTAATGCCTCAATAGTGTTGAGAGAAAAAGAGAGAACTAACTCATTGAAGCATTACGGAGATTAATTTTTGTAATGTAACTGGTGATATTATATGAAATATGAAGTGAAACAAAAGATGCTGCTTTCCTTTCTGTATTTCATTTCAAATATGCTATTTAAACCTTAACTGATGCAATCCCTTTATCTCAAACATGTGTGAATCTTACCTCATTACCTTATAACTGACATCTAACCTAAGAAATATGATATTTTATAATTTTGGAAAAGAACATGGTTGTTCTTGTTTTTTAAATTCCATTGTAACTTAAAAATAACTAGTTTCTAGGACAGACAGTGATGTAGGAATCAGTTGCAGACTCAGTTAGTATCTAATCACTTTCCTTGTCTGTGAATCTTTTCTTGGTCAATTATATCAGATTGGCACATGGTAACATTGTCGCAAATAGAAAAGAGTGGTGTGAACATTTCTTCAACCTGTACACTTACAGTCCAAAGCAAGACCCACGTCTGCTGTTCTACAGTCAAGAAAGGACTCCCTGTGAGTAGTTTTATCTAACGGAAAGGCCAACCTGCTCTCCCATGAAGTGTGTTGAAAAAGGGAACCAAAGTTTTCAAGGACTCGGGATTTTTCAGGAACAACTTGTGAATTTGTTTAAAAAGATGAAGGTTCACGCGGCACATCAGGATTAGAGCAGAAAAAATGAAGGGCGATTTTGGACTGACAAGACTTTAAGGATTGCCCTAGGGCTTCAGAGATGGCTCAGTGATGAGGAGTGTGTTCTTCTCCTATAGAGGACCTGCGTTTGGCTCCCAGCATTCACAGCAGCTAACAACCGACACTGACTCCAGCTCCAGGAGAGCCAACACCCTTCTCTGGACTTCACAGGCAACCTGCACTCTTGTACACAAACACACACACATACACATACACACATGCTCAGAAATAAACCTTCAAGAAAAAGAAAACTTGTCTCTAGTTAGTGCCTCAACCTATAAAAATCCTTACTGTAGACACAGGGCCATCTGATCTCACAGGTGGTATTACAATGACCTCTCAATATGAGAAAGAACTAAGAAATGATCAGGGATAACATAAACCCCTTGAAACTTAATTAGTCTACCCCAATTTTCTCTTTTCTAAAAAAAGCCAATAAATAGATAATAAATTAATAACTTAAAAGATTATACGTCGGTGAGTCGCTTACTTTCCTGCCCACTTCATAACTAGATGTAATTCTACGGTCTTTTACATGAGCACTAATAGGAGCTTTTTCATTCTGCTCCATGTGTATAGGTGTAGAAGTATGACATATGTGCCTTTAAAATGCTGGAAAGAAGAACAGCTAACTCAGAGATGAATTGCCATGGTCTGTGGCATGTATCACTGAGCAGTCTTGTCACTTGTCACACTTGTCTGACCTATCATCATGGTGGCATTGCTAATGGCACCCAAACGGTTGGCAAGAAAAAAAAGAATTGTAAACAGACAAAAGAACAGAGTGAAGCCTGGCATCTTGGGAGCAGCACTGTGTCAGGTGGGCTCTGTCTGCCAGAGGCAAGCAGAACGCGGCTCCTTTAAGAACAGAGCAAAGCATGGCATCTTGGGAGCAGCACTGGCTCAGGTGGGCTCTGTCTGGGAGAGGCAAGCAGAGGCACGGCTACTTTAAGAGAGGCTTCCTGACTCAGCTTTAGCAGCAAAAATTATGCAGCTCTTTGAAGAGGCTCTGCCACCAAACACTTAAATGGGGTTTATGAGCAGCCCGGCAGCATGCTTCTTAGCGGTGGCATGGGCTTTGAAACGCCACAGAATTGTGGTAATAAACATGGCTCCCGCCCGTACCTCCGTCATGAAGCTAGACTCTCAGGAAGCCAAGGAGTGGTGAAGATCCAGGCGCCAAGGTCGCAGCTTTAATCCTAATCATATCCCTTACCAAATTAAAGACTTATGTGCTCAGAAAAAGATAAATATATGCAATAAAGACAGATTCAGACAGAAAAAAAAATGATAAAAAGTTTACAGTGTGTTTAAAAATATACATAGGCTTGGGAGAGAAAAGGAAAAGGATAAAGTCCTTTAAAAAAAAAAAGAAAGAAAGAAATGTAGTCAGATGTGGTGGCGCACACCGTTAACCCCAGCACTTAAGAGGCAGAGGCAGGTGTATGTCTGTGAGTTCAAGGCCAGCCTCGCCTACAGAGTGACTTCCAGGGCAGCCAAAGATACACAGAGAAACCCTGTCTCAAAAACCCAAAAATTAAAATAAAAATAGAGTAAAAAATTAAAGCC
This sequence comes from Chionomys nivalis, assembly GCF_950005125.1. Classification (NCBI taxonomy): domain Eukaryota; kingdom Metazoa; phylum Chordata; class Mammalia; order Rodentia; family Cricetidae; genus Chionomys; species Chionomys nivalis. Next base: position 15,125,312 of record NC_080111.1, on the reverse strand, counting down.
ATGTAAAGATGAAAAATACACAGAGAATCTGGAAACTGTATGTCATTGTGTTGTCTTTGAATTGTTTGACTGCTGAGGAAGGAGAAACATCTGTTAAAACACATTTGCTTATAAAAGCTGCTGGATTAATCCAAACCATAAATTTTAAAAATGTCTTGACTTCAACATTTAAGTCAAAGGATATGTTACTTTGAAGAAGTGATTTTGCTTTTGTTTCCACAGGAAATGAGAGGTTGTAGATTCATTCTGGGTTAAGAAAAATCAGGTTTGACCAAGGAAGATCCCCCCCCCCCAAGAAATCTCTAATAGGAGTGGATGGCCAAAATGACCCAACATTTCAGAGGACCTCTTTTGCATATTCCTGGAGTTCTACATCCAGAACAGCTTCAAGACTGCTGGCTGAGATGATCCAGCCTCACAGAATATTCCAGTCAGGACTTGGACATAATCCTAAATTTTCTTTAGGGTCCCATAAGATTATCAGCTCCCCAGACCAACAGGAAGCCTAGAAAACTAAGCCCACATTCCCAAAACATGTGTTATGGATGTTTGTCTTTGTTTAAAGTGTTGGTTACAAGTTGTTATGAATAATAATCAGGAAAAAAAGCTAAGCAACGGAGATTAGAGTCAGAGTTCTTGTTTTGAAAAAAGGGGAAATGCTGTGGGATACCGCTCTTGTGCACTATAAAAATTTATCACACATTTTGGTTTATTTATTTAACACTGATTGGCCAGTATCCAGGCAGGAAGTATATGTGTAGCAACCAGACTAAGAGAATTCTGTGAAGAGGAAAGGCTCAGTCTGCAGTTGCCTCCCAGGCATAGAGGAAGCAAGATAAGAATGCCTCACTGATAAAAGGTACCAACCCACATGGCTAACACAAACAAGAATTATGGGTTAATTTAAGTTGTAAGAGCTAGTTAATAATAAGTCTGAGCTAATAGGCTAACCAGTTTATAATTAATGTAGGCCTCTGTGTGTTTCTTTGGGATTGAACAGCTGCAGGACTGGGCAGGACAGAAACCTCTGCTTACATATCATCTTGGTGCCTACCCTGTGGCCTCCACTGGACCTGCCTTTCCCATCTCATCCTTCACAACCAGTCATGAATTATAAGATGCCTAGGATGATGGGCGCATTCTGATGCTATAAGAGTCACACTGCTCAAAACATGGCGGTTGTATTGTTTAACTATGAAATGTCCCCCATAGGCTCATGTGGTGGTGCTCATGGTACTACTTTGGGAAGCCCAGAGCCCTTAGGAGGATGTAAGTCACTGAAGATGGTCTCCTATTCCTTCCTAGCTATCCTGTTATAATGTTGGTTGCTCCATCATGTCCTCCTTGCCACATAAACTAAAACCTCTCAAACCATAAGGAAAGTGAATCTTTCCTTCTCTTAAGTTTATGTCAGATAGTTGTCATGGTGATGAGAAAGCTGTCTAACATGGCAGCAATTTTTTTTTTTCATCTGACAGATGAACTACTATGTAATATAGCAGACTCTATGCTAAGCCCTCAGGGTACAGAAGAAAAGATACGACTCCTCTTCCAAAGGAGTCGGAGTCTAACACATATTCAAGCCTGGTTAATTTAATTTTTACTTAATTTCTCTGGAGTAGAGTGAGTGCCAGTATTTCCAGAGTTCCTGACAGGACTCCAAGTCACAGTCACCACTGAGAACTGCTATGGTGGGAGTCCAAGTGGAGCTTAGGTACAAGTGCAGTTTTCTGAGTTAGCCAGACAGCCTCCTGCCTCAGAACCCTTGAAGTCTCTACTATGAGACCCCTTGCCTGCACTGCCTTCTCAGCGCTGTACCAGGTCCTGAGTCAACCAAGTTTTAGACATTAGAACTGCAAGATGCACTTGGCTGCTAGCTGAACCCCAACTCATTTCCTTTGGGGAAGTCATTCTCCTAACCTGTTCTGCTGCTGGTGTCGCGATCCTACTTGAGGCCCTGCTTGTTGTCTGGGTTCTCCTATCCATCCCCTGATTCTCCTACCTGCTGCTGTTTCTCTGGCAAGAATACCTGCAAGCTTCAGTGCCTACCTGTTGACCTCCGGATCACCCTGGGCCAGGTCTCTCGTCTCCTATCTGATATGGCTCACCTGGCCTCTACCCTCATTGCTAGTGCGATGCCATCAACAGTAGAAAATACTGTTTAAAAGTATCAGACATCAAGAAGAAAATGTCTCTTTAGACATCACCAAGTTTACTAAATAGCTCTAACCTGCTGTGTGTGTAGGTTTCTTTAGCTAACAGGTGTCTTGGGAAAGCACTACAGGCACACTTAAGCTGTTGTCTAGGCTCTTGTTACCAACACAGTTAGACTGCAGCTGTAGCTGGGCAATATCTCCTTGGAGCGTCTTTGACTTCAAAGGGAGGCCAGTGATCCTACTGACTCCGGTGGATTAAGTGAACTTTCAGCTGAAACCCAATTACACTTGAAGTATCTTGTTAGGTGTATTTGTGGTGTGCTGTTACTTGATAAGCTTTATTTCCTACCCAAGAATTTAATAATGTATCACAAGTGAAGGTGTTCTTCTCAAATAAAAAAGGTAAAGGATTTCTATAATCTGAAAAGAAACCAGAGTGTTTTCTAAACCAAGTTTGCAAGTCTCAAACCCCAAATCTTGAAATGGATAACATTTCTCCCCCTTCTTCTTCCTATTCATTCTAACACAGAGCAGGCTTAGTAAAAGTAACAGATATAGTCAAGTTTAGGCTACATTTAAGTTTTGTTAGCCAGCAACTTACAAAACCGTGAATCCTGGTTTCTAGCCTATTTGGCTTTGCAGAATTTTATGAATGTCTGTCCTAGCTCTCATCATACCAAGCTCCAGACTCTATTGTTCCCACATGATCATAAACGTGATGAGCATACGGTTCTCCCACGGCACATACAGGGGCTGCCATGCAGTAGCAGCTTGAGAAAGTCCTGTTGCAAGAGTGAACATGCCTGCTGACTATAACAAATCTGAAAGGTCACTGGAAGCATTTTGACTTCTTTCCTAAACTGTGAGCAGCGAAGAGTATTCAAGTCCAGGAACTGAATGGCCATAGATGGAGCTTTCAGAGCCTGTTCCAAATCAGTAATATGATGGAGGAAGGTCATTTGTCAATAAACAAACTGCCTTGGCCCATTTGATAGGCCATCCCTTAGGTGGGTGGAGTAGACAGAATAGAATGCTGGGAGGAAGAGGAAGTGAGCTCAGATGCAGGGCAGCTCCTCTCAGAGGCAGACGCGATGCAGCCAGCCGCCAGGTCAGACATGCTGAATCTTTCCCGGTAAGACTGGTGCTACACAGATTATTCAAGATGGGTTGATCGAGATATAAGAATTAGCCAGTAAGGGCTAGAGCTAAAGGGCCAAGCAGTGTTTAAAAGAATACAATGCGTGTGTTGTTATTTCGGGTATAAAGCTAACCATGCGGGAGCCGGGCTGTGGGAAGAGGCCCGCAGCTCCTCCAACAGTAATACAAAACTTTCACCCGGGGGGGTCAAGAGCCAACCCCCCAGAGAGGGCTATGCTAATGCCATACTTGGCAGTCTTCTCTGAAGGCACTGATTGAGAAATTAGGTTGATTTGAGTTTTCTTCAATCAAGCTGGGAACCTATAGCTTAAAGGTGCTTTCCTCTACTAGACAGAGAGTTCCCGCATACAGTAATATAAATTCTCTCTGGGGCAGATGCTGCACGGGAGCCTTTACAGATACATATCCCGGTGCCTTGGTGTGTCTTCCTAGCAGTTTTCTGCTTTCTTTGGAACCCTGCAAAGGTTCCTATGAGGTGTGGCATTCCTGGCCTCACTCTGTAAAGATCACTTTTGTCAAAGACCTACGTACGAACTAACTTAGCAGGAGATGGAAACAGTCGTGAAGAAACGGGACGTGGTGAGCAGCCTGTTCCTCTGAGGGCGCACTATTGGTAGCCTTCAAGTAACCGGAGATTCAAGGAGTAGGAGCTTCCTCTGTTTATGTTTTCCTCACCAGGAAAAGAAAGAGGACATTCTCTATTTGGCCTGTGTTCATTTCACTCCTGAAAACAGGAGCACACTAAAACAAAAGTCCTCACTCCTGAAAACAGGGGCACACCAAAACAAAAGTCCTCCTTCCTGAAAACAGGGGCACACTAAAACAAAAGTCCCCACACCAGAACGAATAAAAACAAAAGGTGATTTCTTTTATGAAACTTCAGGGAACAGCAATGAAAACTTTAAAACAGAACAAACTGAATAAGAATGGAGCTCCTAATCATTTTGTAGTGATTAGGAACTAACTGAGCAATGAGCACTAGAAGCTTTGTTCTCATAATATGGGAGACACTGTCTTCTGTGCTCCATCATGGCTTCCTTGAACCTGGTAGAGAGGGCTGTGTTAGCTCAGTCAACCATGCATGCAGGCCCATTATTAGTTTAACCTGTGGCAAACTATGGCTGATGGGCTAAATCTGGCCGGTTGCCTCTTTGCATATGGCCCACAAGTAATAGTGATTTTCATATTTTTAAATGATTTTTTAAAGCCTAGGGTGGCACACACCTTTAGTCCCAGCACTTGGGAGGCATATCTTTAAGGCAGCTTGGTCTAAATAGCAAGTTCCAGGACAGCCTGGGCTACATCATGAGATCTTGCCTCAAAACAAAACAAAACAAAACAAAAACAGAGAAAAAAAACAGCTGAGAAAGACATCAAAAGAAGATTAATATTTCAAGGTATGGAAACATGATGTGAAAACATGAAGTTTTATAGTATGCATAATTTATATTATTTATATAATGTGCAGAATGCATGATATTATATGACACATGTACGTAATGCCTATGAAAAGGTTCTATTGGAGCACAGCTCGTATTTGTCTGTGGTTGTCTCCATGCCCTGGCAGACCAAGGTTGTTAACAAGGATCATACGGCTGTAAAGCTGGAAATACTACCTTTCCCTTAACACAAAGTGTGCTGACCTGTGGTCTAACTTCAGAGATGGAATTCTATACAGTCTCCACCTGTGTAAGGGCATGCCCACTCCCTGCTATTGCAGCTTCCTCTGCGACTGGAAAATACCTTATCAGGGCTAAAGGCCAGGTCATAATAGGAACAGTCTCCTGGGGGTGCTTGCTTAGAACTGTTCCAGGAAGAATACCTTGTGGTTAGATGCTAAGTGTATAGGGGCCAACTACTTAGATGGTACCTACTGTTGGCTGCGAGTGAGAAATAGGATTAAATTTATAAGGACAATGTTCGTTTATGTTTTAGTCGTAATATATACTTTTACTTTTTAATTTTATTTTATGTGAATGAGTGTTTGACTGCGTGCGTATATGTCTGTGTACCTTGTGTGTGCCTAGTGCCCAAGGAGGGCAGAAGAGTGTCAGGTCCCCTGGAACAGGAGTTACAAACAGCTGAATGATGGAGGTGGGTCATCTTTCTATCTGTTGTTTCATTCGAACTTAACCTGCGTCTGTCTGGAGTGGAAGAATCATGGCGACTCGACTGACTCGGCTTCTTTCTCCCAGCATTCTGTCTGTTTACTCCACCCACCTAAGGGCTGGCCTATAAATGGGCCAAGGCAGTTTCTTTATTAAATGAAAGTAACTCCTCCATCAGCTGAGAGCTGCTATGTGGGTGCTTGGACTCGAACTGGGGTCCTCTGGAAGGGCAGATCGTTTTTTCCTTTTTGGTATTTGGATTAAACTCTGGCTCCTGTGCATGATAGTTAAATGTTCCACTGCTGAGTGACACCCTAAGCTGGGGATGAATATTAATGGAAATGTAAGGACCCACCTGGACGTGTTTCTGCCACAACCGGGCCAGCAAGATCAGAAGGCTTCCCAACACCCGCCTGGTTGATGGCGCGGACGCGGAACACGTAGCTGACACCCTCTTGGAGGCCTTGCACCTGGAATCAGCAGGTTTGAAGTAATGAGTGTCTGATGTCACAAGAGCAGGTGTGCTCTTCCTCAGTAGATGTCAATCCCTCATCAAGGAAACAAGGCTTGTGCTCCAGGGCTGCCTCTGCCATCCAGGTGGCTCTGACTTTGGTCTCGCCTCTCCGTGGACCAGCTGTCAGAGGATGGGTTGCTAAAATCCCTCCCAGCCCTGTCATTCTCATAGTCTCTCCCAAATCAGAAACATGTTCCAGGTTCCCAAAATGCATGCATGCGTTGGATGAATTAGCTGCTTTATTCTTTGATCCAAAAGATAAACTACAAAGTGTTCAAAATAGCATTTATGTTACACACCCCACAGTGATTCCCTTGGCAAAAAGACATTTTGTATTTGCCCAAAAGTTCATTACAGAAGCTGGAGAGATGGCTCAGACCACTGGCTGCCCTTCCAGAGGACCCCACTTCAATTCCAAACAGCCACATAGCGGCTTTCAACTGTCTGTAACTCCTGTTCCAGGGAATCTCACACTCTTCTGCCCTCCATGAGCACTAGGCACACACATGGTACACAGATATACAAGCAGTCAGAATACTCATTCACATAAAATAAAATAAAAATAAAATTGGAAAGTATACTACAGGACTAAATCATAAATGAACATTGTCCCTGTAAATGTAAGGCCTATTTCTCACTAAATAGGAGAGTAATATAATTGTGAATTTTAAAACTTGTGAATAATCTAAGTGTATTAAAATTCTATACCCTCTTAGAGAACCAGCCCATATGTCCATCAACAGTTGAATTGATGAAGGAAATTTGATATTTATACAATGGAATTTTATTTAGCTGTAGAATGAAATTATAAACTGGGCTGGTGTTGGCTCATGTCTTTAATCCCAGCACTCGGGACGCAGAGGCAGGTGGATCTCCGTGAGTTTGAGGCCAGCCTGTTCTACAAGAGCTAGTTCCAGGACAGGCTTCAAAGGTACAGAGAAACCCTGTCTTGAAAAAAAAAAAATGAGAGGAACTGGAGATCAGGGTGCTAAGTGAAATACGCAAGTCTCAGAAAGACAAAGACCTTGCTTCTTCTCATACATGGAACACAAATTTAAATGCTTACATATGGAGGACATAGAAAGAGAAAGGAAAAAGCCTAGCGTGAAGGAAGAACAGAGGTTAATAGAACTTATGGGATATACAAATGGAAGGGGGACTTTACAGGGAGAGGGAAGAGGCAGCAATAGGGCATTGGGAGAAAGCAATGGAAGCTGGGAGGAGGCTGGGGAAAAGGATAATGATGTATGTGTTTAAAAGTGTGACAGTGAAACCCATTGCTTTGCATGCTAACAGAAATAATTAAAATATTCTACATCAATGGATGAGGGAACCCCTTTCTCCACAACCTCTCCAGTAGAGGCTATCATTGGTGTTTTTTATTTTAACCATTCTGACTCATCCATTGCTGGTGGGAATGCAAACTTGTGCAACCACTTTGGAAAGCAGTGTGGCGGTTTCTCAGGAAATTCGGGATCAACCTACCCCTGGACCCAGCAATACCACGCTTGGGAATATACTCAAGAGATGCCCTATCATACAACAAAAGTATATGCTCAACTATGTTCATAGCAGCATTGTTTGCAATAGCCAGAACCTGAAAACAACCTAGATGCCCTTCAATGGAAGAATGGATGAAGAAAGTATGGAATATATACATATTAGAGTACTACTCAGCAGTAAAAAAACAATGACTTTTTGAATTTTGCATGCAAATGGACGGAAATAGAAAACACTATCCTGAGTGAGGTAAGCCAGACCCCAAAAGAGGAACATGGGATGTACTCACTCATATTTGGTTTCTAGCCATAAATAAAGGACATTGAGCCTATAATTCGTGATCCTAGAGAAGCTAAATAAGAAGGTGAACCCAAAGAAAAACATATAAGCATCCTCCTGAATATTAACCTTCATCAGACGATGAAAGGAGACAGAGACAGAGACCCACATTGGAGCACCAGACTGAAATCTCAAGGTCCAAATGAGGAGCAGAAGGAGAGAGAGTACGAGCAAGGAACTCAGGACCGCGAGGGGTGCACCCACACACTGAGACAATGGGGATGTTCTATCGGGAACTCACCAAGGCCAGCTGGCCCGGGTCTGAAAAAGCATGGGATAAAACCGGACTCGCTGAACATAGTGGACAATGAGGACTACTGAGAACTCAAGAACAATGGCAATGAGTTTTTGATCCTACTGCACGTACTGGCTTTGTGGGAGCCTAGGCAGTTTGGATGCTCACCTTACTAGACCTGGATGGAGGTGGGTGGTCCTTGGACTTCCCACAGGGCAGGGAACCCTGATTGCTCTTTGGGCTGAGGAGGGAGGAGGACTTGATCGGGGGAGGGGGAGGGAAATGGGAGGCGGTGGCGGGGAAGAGGCAGAAATCTTTAATAAATAAATAAATAAAATAAAATAAAAATATTCTACATCCTTGATTTTTAAAATGATTTATTATTGTTGTCTATAAGCAGTGGACAGGGATACCGGCCATGCCACAGCACACATGTCGACGTCAGAGGACAGCCTGTGAGAGTCAGCTCTCTCCTTCCACACGTGGGGTCTGAGGACTGAACTTGGCTTGCCAGGCTTAGCAGCAAGTGCCTCTTCTTGCTGGGTTCAGCAAGTATCAGCCTTACGCCCAGGGGTTTTTTATTTCTTAGTTCCTAAGTTTTTATGTGTGTGAGTATTCTGCCTGCAGGTATGTTTCTTCACTACATGCTTGCCTGTGAAGGCCAGAAGATGAGGGCATCAGGGCCCCGGAATCTGAAGTTACAAATGGTTATGAGTGGCCATGTGAATGCCCGGAGCTGAACCTGGGTGCTCCGCATGGCAGAGAGGTCCTCCAGCCCTCAGGTTTAAATGCTCAGGATGGTTGCTGAGAACATGTTTCATAAATTTGTGAATTGTTTGCGCTCTGTGTTGTTACTGTTCCTACTATTAACAATGCTGTTAATGTTGTCAGAATTCTTTTTTATTTTTAAAACATATAATTTAAAAGAGTTGTTTTACATCATTTTGAATGAGGTAACCCAGACCCAGAAAGACAATTATCACATGTACTCACCCATAAGTGGTTTTTAAACATAAAGCAAAGAAAACTAGCCTACAAACCACAATCCCAGAGAACCTAGACAACAATGAGGACTCTAAGAGAGACTTTCATAAATCTAATCTACATGGGAAGTAGAAAAAGACAAGATCTCCTGAGTAAATTGGGAGCATGGGGACCTTGGGAGAGGGTGGAAGGGAAGGGAAGAGATAGGAAGGAGAGTAGAGAAAAATGTAGATTTCAGTAAAAAAAAATCAATGAAATTTTTTTAAAAAAAGAGTTGTTTTAAGAAGGAACTTAGGTGTAATTTCTCCCATAATGCTGTGGTAAAGCCAACATTCAAAATTTGATTTAAAGCAAACAGTGCTGGGGAACATGTAGTCAAACAAAGCTTTTTGACTTTGAATGTGCTATGCTCTGACTGTTAGATTTTAAATCTAACTGCTGGATTGGGTTCTGGTGGCAGCAGAATCTTATTATACAATGATAGCTCTCACTGGAACTAATGAATTTTGCTTTTTTTGTTTTGTTTATGAAACAAGGTCTCGTGTAGACCAGGCTGGCCTGGAACTTATTAGAGACTGACCTTGAACTACTGGTTTTCTTGCTAGGATTACAGCTTTGCCACAATACCTAGTGGAGATAATGAATTTTCAAAAATAACTTCAAAATTGAAATAAGTTCAGTCTGTAAATGAACTTAAACTAGGGCACTGGCAGAGTGCATAGAATGCAATGTATTTCAAATTCTACACTGAGAACAGAACAGGAACAGAGCAGTCACCAGGTGCCTGTCCAGAGTACACCTGCTGCATGGGTGGTGAGTGGCTGTGAGCTGGGCTTCTGTAACACAAGGAAGAGACTGACATTCCAGAGTCAATCAGCGATGAGACAGTACACCTGTACTCTTCTGTCACTCTGGCACAAGGACAACACCATGACTAACTCATAATCTACACACACATACTCTTAGATTTCTTTTCTTTCCTATTATCTTACCAGGAATTATATTGTCTCCTTCCGCCCACTCCTGTCTCACACCCTCTAATTATCAATACAGTTATGAACTGCTTGGTAGGAATGCCGTATGGAAATTCTGAGTGGTTGTGGTAAAGTCCCACTACTTAAGCTATAAACTATGGAATCATAATCGTTGCCCACTATGGACTTAAGTCTTTGGGCACTCATCTGTGCCTAGCCCAGGGGAAAACACTCCTTTGCAGCTCCCAGCCCGCACACGTGCGAGAACCTGTTGCTTCCGAGCAGCCTCTGTGTTAGCAGGCACAGGTTCAGTGAGCACACTCAGGGAAACTGGAGGCAGCGACATGGTAAGGCTGAGACGAAGGTCAAGAGTTGAGTGAACCCATTCCAGGGAGCTCCGAGTGCTCCTGCGAGCACAGGCACGCCCGGGTAAGCAGGGTGAGACAGGGCATGACTCCAGCCAACCTGCGGTTACAGCAGTACCAGTGTGAACTCTGAAAAAGGGCACCCTCCAGGGAAAGGGCACTGTCAGAAACAATTAGAGGAGGAATGAGGGTCACCTTTGGGTGACAGCAATGAGCAGTAACGTTTTAAGATTGGGCAGAACAAAAACTGTGAGAGGGGTATGTCGGAGCAAAGAGGGAAAGAAGAGGAAGGCGGGAGCTGGTGGCTGCCTTCCAAAGCCAGATTAAGGAATTCAGGTGAAATGTCACCAAACAATTTCAAGCATCAAAAAATTCCCCGGCCTTAATTGCTGCCAAGTGGATGGAATCTTACCAGGGGCCCGATATATGAACTTGACTCTGACTGTGTTAGCTTAGTGTTAGTAGCTTTCCTCTTTAGAGAGAAAAGGCATGCTGCAGATCACAGGGTATTGTCTCACCCTCAGATACTTGTTCCCAATGGCTGCCTCATTGAGACCTCGCCACTGGTCATCTTTGGCACTGGCTTCCTTCAGGTCCACAAAGTAACCAGTGACTGGAGTCCGCCCTGAGTACACTGGAGGCTCCCACTGGAGAACCAGGGAGCTCTTCCTGACTTCGCTGAGCTTCAGGCTGTGTGGTGGTCCTGAGGTAGGGAGAGAGAGCAGCAGAAGTCAGTGTGCATGAGGAGACTCACTATGCATACATTCACACCCACATCCAGGGTCTATCAGCTGACTCTCCTGCTGGTGTTCTCTACAGCAATCTCTCCGTCTCCTGAAAGAGGCATGTTGGGACCACTGCAAGTTTCCACAGCTGCTCTGCAACTACTTATGGCACAGGTGGTCAAGGGCATGCTCAGATGCCCTTTGGAGCTGGATCGAGCATCCCTCGGGCTGTTCTTGGGTGGACAAGTCATCGCTGATTTCAATCACTCTTAGGGCAGTTAGCAGACAGTCCGCAGAAGGCAAGGGAATTGATAGCACTCTGAAGAAAAGACACTATGATGTATGCTGTGTGTACATGGCTGCATTTCTAAAGAGTCTGAACTATGATGTCACCACCTGTATCTTTGTGTCTGCTATTCAAGTGATTTACATATTTTTTTCAAATAACAACTGTCTAGACAGCCAGTCAAAACCACCTGAAGTGACTCACAGTGACCTGACGTCAACTGTGATAAGGTATCAAACCATGTGGCAGAATATAGATAAAAATATGGGTCTTTGATTATAAAAATAATCAAATTTGTAGTCATATTAGGTATGCTTTCAAGGTTAAACATATATTTAGATAAATAGTCTTCAAACACTTCAAAGACATAGAGAAAACCCCGAGACTTTTCATGACTGTGAGATATTATAACTGTAATTCTTATCTCACAACTGTTTTGTTGTATATAATTTTACTATGTTAAAGTTAAAACATTCCTTTTTAATTATACAAAAGGGAGAGATGATGTAGAATAAGCTTTTTGTACACTGTGGGAAGGAGGCAGAGTCACTAGCCAGACTCTGAGGGAGCAGGACATGCAGACAATGAAGTAACAAGCCATGAGCCACACAGCAGAACATAAATCAATAGAGATGGGTTAAGTTGTAAGGACTAGCGAGTAACAAGCCTAAGCTATTGACCAAGTGTTTATAATTAGTAACATCTCAGTTATTTGGGAGCTGGGTTCTTCTGTGGACAGGGTTCAGACAGAGGAAAGAGTGGCACAGTGGGTGGAGAAGGCAAGGTGGCTGTCCACACAGGGTGTCTTCACGTGGTCTGGAGTGTTTATAAAATCTATGATTATATCATGCCAATGATTAGATATGTTGATGATTAAAGCCAGGAGTCCTGTGTCATTCAGAATATTTAGGTTTGGGGAGTCAATGCCAAAATCAGAAGCAAAATTAGGTCCCTTACAATGTGCATATTACTAGTTGGGACCTTAATACTTAGGAAGTCTGTTTGTAGTTGGTATTTGTATGTGTTTGGTTTTATGGCACTATATGAGATCTAAACATGAGTAAGTTTTTCTGCTTATTTTTTTCTTCCTCATGTACACAAACACCTTCAAGACAACCTCCACAGTAGACTATCTGCAAACCAGATTCCCAGACTGCTGAGGGAAGAGGATGGTGTGTGAACATAAAGAGATACCAGAGCTTAGTAGAGAGAGGCAAGCAGAGAGAAGGCAGGCACACATCCTAGGTAGGCATGATTAGCCGATGTAGAACTTAATGAAGAGCTACAACAAGGGAGGAGGACAGACAACAGGGAGAAGCCACCATCTTGGTTGGGTCTCCAGAAGGAGAGCTGGGTGTTGATAGATGAGCGCTTCAAAGCAACACAGCTGTGAAGGACACAGGAAGTGGTTCTAATAATAAATCTGCTGTGGGATATGAACTGATTCTCTCAAGAGGCCTTTAAGAGACAAAGGGAAAGTTTGGAAGTCCTTCCAAATGTTCACTTGGCACTCAAACTGTGCTTCTGCCAGTCCTCCAAACAGAGGCTGAGCAATGGCAGCTATGGGTTTTAGTTGAAAGAGTAACAGGAGGAAATGATTTTCAAGTTTACATTGCTATCATTTACCTATTATTTAATCCGATCATTTTAAATTTTAATCTAAATATTTTAGGTAAGTATAGCAAGCATATTCTCGTCTCTTAAGTGTCATCTAGGTATTACTTTAGTTAACTCCCGCTTGTAGATTTTGCTGGAGGAAAGACACAGTTTGCACTTTACCTGGGACAGCGATGGTCCATTCTTCACACTTGAAGCACTCACTCACTGCAGAGGGGGCCCCCAGCCCTGCGATGTTCATGGCTGACACTTGGAACTGGTACACTGTGTTTTCCTTCAAGTTGTCAATCTATAACATTGATAACATCATAAGCAGTTGTTCAGCATTTTATTTATTTAACTCTGTGTCACAAACATACCCTACGGTGATCTAGTTTTATTCCATGTGCTTAACATTTAACTTATTTACTCTACATGTTGGATATATCCTTAGGTGACCCCAGTAAGTCACACCCTTTTATAATCACATTTCTGCCTGTAGCCTAAAGAACATTCTCCTGTATCCTGTTCCAGGGAATCTGATGCCCTCTCTTGGCCTCTAAGGGTACCGGCATGCACACAGTGCCTATTCAGACAAGCAGATATACACACAAACACACAAATAAAAATAAAATTTAAAAATCAGTAATTGAACCAGGAGTGGTGTTGGACAACTTTAATCTCTCAGCACTTGAGAGGCAGACATAGGTGGATCTCTATGAGTTTGAGGCCTTCCTGGACAAGACAGCTCGTTCCAGGACTGCCAGGGCCCTGTCTCAAAAGACAACAACAACCAAGCAACAAGACAAAGCAGAAACACCAAAGGCCCAGGCAATTAATAATATTAAAGATCACAAGCCAATAAAATATAGTAGCATACAAACCAGGAAGAGGGTAAATGGCATACTTTGAGGTTTTATGTTTCTGAGGTAAAACAAACAGAATAACAATGAATTCTAAACTTGTTCAGCTACCCATAAGAAATCAACAGGATCTATGATATATTTGCAAAGATAGATCTGAAATCCCAGGATCTATCTTTCAAGGCAGAGTAGGAGGAGATGCAACAATGTTTAAACTATGCCCAGAGCCAGTCCAAGACCTCAGTGCATAGAGACCTGACACCATGAGTTCAATCCCAGCACCAGAATAGAAAGAGAACTAACTCCTGCAAGTGTTCTCTGACCTCCAGGTAGGTGGGCACACACAAAACTAACAAATCTATACAAACGTTTTAAATATTCAAAAAAGAACAGAAAAATGTACCTGACAGAAAGATCCAGTAGAAAGTACAAAATAAGGTGATTAGGTTAAAATAAGGTTAATATTCCTATACAATATAAAATACAAACTGTCAGGCAAAGGGAACTATACTTTGGTTTTGTTTTTTTGGGTTTTTTTTGTTTGGTTTTGTTTTTTGGTTTTTTTTTGTTTGTTTGTTTGTTTGTTTGTTTTCGAGACAGGGTTTCTCTGTGGTTTTGGAGCCTGTCCTGGAACTAGCTCTTGTAGACCAGGCTGGTCTCGAACTCACAGAGATCCGTCTGCCTCTGCCTCCCGAGTGCTGGGATTAAAGGCGTGCGCCACCACCGCCTGGCTTTTTTTTTTTTTTTTTTTTTTGAGACAGGGTTTCTCCGTAGCTTTGGAGCCTGTCCTGGAACTAGTTCTTATAGACCAGGCTGGCCTCAAACTCACAGAGATCTGCCTGCCTCTACCTCCCAAGTGTTGGGATTTAAGGCATGCGCCACCACCGCCCGGCTTGAACTATGCTTATTTTGTTTGTTTTTTTTTTAAGACAGAGTCTTATTATAGCCCAGGCTGGTCTTAAATTCTTACCTTACTTGCAGAGTGCTAGGATCGTAAGCCTATGCCATGTGACTTAATGTTGGGCTATTTCTAAGAGATGCATAAGAAGTGTTACAGAAAGATTGAAAATTAAACGCCGAAAAGTTACATGCCGTGTAAACATCAGCTATTGTTGTGAATCATCTAAGTATCTGCATTTTCAGATGGTCTTAGAACCCCTGTAAAACGTGAGTTTGACCCCAAAGGGGCTGCAACCCACAGGTTGAGAACAACTGGTCCAGAACATCTTCAAGTGCAGAAACTCTGTGATCCTGGCATAAAGGAGGCCCTTCTTCGAAAGGGCACAAGATCACTGACCATGTTCACAGCACAAAAGGTTGCTGCAGTTCAGTAAGAAAACCATGAGAAAAATGGGCAAAACTATGAGCAGGCAAGCTATGGAAGAGGATATAAAAATGAAGCCTATATACAGGAAAAGACATTCAAACACATTTGACACTCTGATGATCAAAACTGAGGATGTCTGAATAGCAAAATGTGGGCAAGGATGCAGAGCAGAAACTACACACTTTAGGAAGCAGTATAGAGAAAAAGTGGAAGAAAACAGAGCCATGGACTCAACAACTCTACTTTGGTAATGGCTTAGAGAAACCATTGCATATAGGTACTATCAGGTATGTCCACTGCTATATTGTGTGATGTAGTAAAAAACTAAATAAATGACCTACACGGCAATCAATAAGGAATGGAAGGCATATTATGGTATAGTCACATGGTGGAATACCATATGTAATTTTAAAATAGCTGTACATAGCAACATGGGAGAATTCAAGGATACAACTCTGCAGCTGGGCGGGGTGATACATGCCTATAGCACTAGTACTTTGGAGGGTGAGGAGTAGGATTACAAGTCTGAGGTTAGCCTGGGCCACATAAAAAAAATTGTGACAGAAAACATCCTGGTCTGTGTGTGACATTTCATAACTTTCAAATATTAGCTAGAGTGTGGCATTGACTTCCAGGTGGACTATTTCCTGGCGTGCTCTGGCCTTGTTCTGGACTTTGACTGTGTGGGTGTCTGTGAGTGCTGGGGAGCTGGTAACTGGGCCCAGCAGGTGATGCTCTACCAAAGCTGTGCCGACAGAGAGAGCCACTGGGATCTGTGGCAGGTAGTGTAGTAGAGGGCTCCCCAAGAGGAGAATATCTGTTCCCCTTTCTGGCCATCAGAGCCACATTATAGGAGGAGGGTCAAGTAAGCTGGCCATGTCATCATGAGTTTAACTGTGAAAATTGGAAAAAAAAATCCAGAGTTATAGGATCTAGCAATGTCTGAAGCTAGTAAAATGATCACTGATGATTTATAAGTTTTGAAATTAAATACCAGTTTTCATAATAAATACACATTTTGTAGTAAATATTCTAAAAAAAATTATGCTTACCCTGCTTAGCTAGCCATACTAATCTTATCTACCAAGAGATATTTTTCACAAAGTCATGCCAGTGTTGACAATGAACAAAATGGCACAGACCCTTTAACAGGTCCTGGGTGTGTACACGCAAACACCGTCTCATTCGCAGGATGCAGCCCACCACAGAGACACAGGCTTGCCTACCTTGTATGCTGCATCACTGACGGCCTTGATGTTGGCTTCTCTCCACTTTCCTGGCACCCCACCGATTACCTCACGGTAGTTTACATAGTAGCCCGTAATCTCTGCCCCTCCAGTTGTATCTGGTTGCTTCCATCCAAGAACCATTGAGTCCCGGAAACTTTCAAGACAAGTGATGTCATAGGGTGGAGATGGTGCCGCTGTTGCGATATAAACAGCTCGTAAGAGGAAATGCACTTACGATTCTGTATACATTCACCATGCTTACCTGGTGTGCCATGCATGAGGGCACTGGTTGTAGTATACAATGAAAATGTGAGATTGAGCTGAAACGTGGCACCTGACTTGGTGTATGAGAAAAAACATAGACATTGAGAAAGTGTACTGAAATCACTGAACTGAGTTTTAAAAAACATGTCTGGCAAAATGCTATGTCATCAAAAAATGGTCTTTTTCCCACAGGAAGAAATATTTTCCTCAATATGGTTTTGTTTTTATTTGATCTCTGATGACAACAGAATGTGGACGTATCTTGGTTTCTGTCTCAGTTTGCTTATTTGGCATCTCCATACAGTTCCGATGGTTTCATATTCATGTGCACTTACCCCGAGGCTTTGCGTACACTCCAGTCAGGAAAATATCCTACATCTCAGTTAAACGCACCTTTAAAAGACATTCTCCAGCACAAGGCACAATCTGCCGTGTGGCTTCTTCTTGGTAGATACATGTTTATGACAATGTTTTAAACTCCTGTGATTTTAGATTCTGGTGCTAAAATGTTTCACATAGCACAAGAAACTATATAGCTATCATTGCATTGTTAGTGCCTAGCTAGAAAAATATCTGAAGGATATTTCACAACTCCTTGTCCATTTACATGGCTTTGCTGGTTCCCTTTACATTTGACCACTGAAATGATACTTTTCAATGAAGAAAGAAAGATACAGTAACAGAAAGAAACCTATCTAGATATGCAATACATCAAGGAAATTTCCAAAGATTTGATTTGTTTGGATTATAAGAGCTACATAAATTATTACATTCCTATTCAAAATAACTTTCAGAATAAAGAAAACCTTTACTCTGAAATTTTCAGAAAAAAAGTTGCTTATCTATCTATCTATCTATCTATCTATCTATCTATCTATCTATCTATTCCTTTTCTCTCTCAGATCACTTATAAGGATGGACCCTAAAGTGACTATTACATTTTTTCTTAGTTAATTGGATAAATAAGGGTTCAAAGCAAAAAAGTAGAGGAGTTATGAAAGCTGGGGTGGGTTAGAGATGGGGAATAGAAAAGAGGCACCTAAAATATGTCCGCACTTTATGCAACACATTGTCTCCTAGAACACACACGTAGCCCACAGCACCAGCCACTCACATTTAGCTTCCTACTAAGCCATCTTCCAGGAGCCCCTTCTGGGAAGAAGTTCTCTATGGCTATAATACCATTCCGAACGTTTTGGAGCTGCTAAGAACTAGTGATCTGAATGAAGTACAAATGATCACGTAAAAACCTGAGTTGAACAATGGAAGTTAATAACTCTGACCTCGGTACACTGCCATTCCATTATGAAATGTTTCTCTCTACATGTTCTGAGCATGAGCATGTCAGAGCTCATGTCAAGACCAATCAGCTTCATACAGCGGAGTAATCATCAAGTCCTTCCTACACTCATGTCTAGGACCTAGGGTATCTCCCCGACTAATGCCCCCTCATTCAAAAAGTCCTGTAAACATTTTGTCATGGCTAAGATGAAGAGATAGTGCATAAAAGCCAACCCCACATTTGATAGTGACTTTGACAGTGTATTAGATGAAAGCATGCTGAATGGCCAATAGAAACATAAATTCAGAACCAACAAATGAGGACCGAACACGGATGAAGCATGTGATCTGGACAATGAGAGGTGAGGATACTGATGGAGACAGATGAAGAGCTGGACTTGGCAGTTCTCACCTACTGGCTCCTTCTTCTTTCTCGGGGGCTCAGGTCTACTTTGCTCCTTGGGAGCTGCCTTCTGTGATGGCGGGCTGAGCTCCTCCTGAACTGATTCACTTACTGTACTCACTTCCACCTGGCCCCGGCGGGAAGGGCTACTGGGTGCTGAAGGTTTGTTAGGTTTGCTACTGAGCAAAGCATCTTTTTGAGAGGTTGCTGGGGAGGCTCCATTCACGCCCCCCCTGAAGTCTGTTAGTCCAGCAGGCGCATCCCTCAGGTGAAGCCACACATCTGGAGACACTCCTCCCGCTACAGTCACCAGACAACAACAGAAACGACGTGAGCCAGACCCCGTACGTGTTACTCTTGGATCACAGAACAAACAGAAGCATTAGGACTATAAGCAGAGCGGAAAACAACCTTGGTTTAGCAGAATTTACACCAGGGAACATTTCAACGTCTCCATATTTTGGAAAAAGAAGAAACAAGAGCAAAACCAAACCACAGACAAAACAGGAACCATTTCTTCTTGCGGAACCAACCCAAAGGGTTTAGTTTATACAGGGAAAAGCAATTCTTGAGAAATGTATGCTCTAATAGTTAACATAATCGAGAAAGGACCACAAAGTTCACAAGACACAATATTAAAGATCCTAGCTGTATAGCAGAATCATGACTGTTAATGCAACAGTAACGAACTGTACCTCCCAACTCCCAAAAGAACATGTCTGCTACTGTCTACTTAAAATAATGTCAAAGAGGAAAACTAACGTTAAATAGAGTTGTTGTGGTTGTTGGCCTATTGCTTTGAATTTTGAGACAGGGTCTTGGCATGTAACCCAGGATGACTTGAATTCTTAGTCTTCCTGCTTCGGCTTCCCCAGTTGCTATGGTTATAGGCATGCATCATTGCACCTGCCTGATCTTTTCACAGTGGTACTAGGGCTTTACACACCATAACCGTGCGCTCTAGTACTGAGATACACACTCAGTCAAATATTCCTATTAATATGTTAGCGTATTACAGATTTTATTTTTGTTTTTTTTTTTCTGAATTAGCTGGGTCTCTTCCCCATTCTGTCCAAGATTGGGAGGTATAACACATACATACATATAGTTGCCTTATTAATTATGTTACTCTGTTATTTTGCAAACAGATGAGACATGATTTAGACATGTGTCTTGCATGAGTTTTAGAGGCTTTATAAGAAGCATGGAAATGTCCTGTTAGGAAAAAGAAGCCGAGCTCTGCTGCGGATGAAATGGCTTTTAAGTACAAGATGGTAGAATTATGATGATGTACCCCTTCATGGAAGCGGGATGGCCTGCCAGGTCCCGGGATGGAATGAAGTTCGAATGAAGTTTCCTACAGTGGGGAATATCTGAGGACGCACAGACACTGGTAAGTGATGAAATCTGTAACGCACCAGCTGTGGAAGGGTAGCTGTCAACTGGAGCCAAGAGAAAGTGACTGTTTAACTGTGGGATCATGGAGTGGAATTAGGAACTTCAAACCATTTATGGACATGATGGAAAATTGGAAAACTCATTCTTCCCTTCAGCCAAATTACAAAGAAGGAGCTTACCGATAGCAGCTTTGACTTCGATAGCTTCCGAATCCTGGGAATAGTCACTAAGTCCAGCTGCGTTCACTGCTCTGACCCGGAAGATGTAGCTCTGGCCAGTGGTCAATCCATGGCAAGTAAATCTAAAGAGGAGAGAGCTTTCAGAGCCTTTCTGAGGAGGGTGAAACGAAATGACCAGCAGCTTAACTGAATGGCCCGGCTTTGTTAAAGATTCATTTTCAAAAATGAGACCTTCAGGTAACATATGCACCTTAGATAAGAAGGCAATTTGGGCAATTTTTAAAATTCACTCTGTCAAAAAAAAATTAGGAGTCCTGACTTACCTTGAATGTTCATCAGAAAATGCTCAACAGGGAACAATAATACTACCTACCACATACTGATTCTGCATACAGTGAGCTATCTAGTCTTTAAAATGCAGTAGTAGGTCTGAACAAAGGAAGCACATAGTAAATAATAGGTGTGTTGACAATATCACGAGTAGCTATTTCAGGTATATACTTAAAATGTAAGGTGCTGATAAATCCTGTCACAGACACCTAACCACCACCTTCTTTACGCCAGGGAAGGCATTCGTCGCATGAGAAATTACACTGGAACCTGAAATAAAGTGAAAAATAGTTCCCAGAATTACCTCTTAGATATCAAGATCCAACAATACAATATGAATCCATGGCGTCTCCCATTTAAAACCACCATACTCCTTAATGGCCTTGAAGACTGTAACCCAGGGAATATCAGGTCTGCTAAGACTCTAGACACTCACTTGTTGAGCAGTTGACAAAGGGAGCCGTACTTTTCAATCTAGCATCTACTTGGTTGAGTGAATATTTATTGAACACCTTAGGGGTGAAGACATCAAAATAGTTACCACAGGTATGAAGATGACTAACAACAGTGTCTGCCCTTCACTGGCTCCCGACTGCCCCGAGATAAAGATGGAATACACGGCTATTTCAGTGAAAGAAATGAATGTCGTGTGGAGCACACTGCTGTCTTCCTTTATCTGCTGGTCTCCAGCCTCTTGGGGTTTAGTTCCACTGGGAACCAGATCCTCTGGGAGTGTGCAGCCTTTGGAAAGGGCTAAGACAGAAGCTGCCAACAAGCCCATCAGACTCTTCCTAGGGACCATTTCTCAAGTTGGTCCTAAATAAAGCAGGCTCAGCTGGCTGAGAAAATAATTAAAAGCAAGACAAACTACTCTCCCCACACTGAAGACAGACAGAGAGAAAAGAAAAACTATCAGGATGCCCTTGTTTTCATGGCGCTTTCCCTCTGCCTGGTCCTGGGCTTGATTACGGTGATGTGCAGAACTTAGGAATTGCTAGTATTCCATTTTCTGTTCTTTTAAAAATACCGTGTTTGGTAGAGCCTGTTAGGTCTCGCATGTGAAAGTTCAGAGAGGAACAATGGGAAAAGATAATCCAAACAGAAAGAATCAGAAAAGAACATAAAATGAACTTCTGAATGATATTCTGTGTTTCTTTTAAGTATTTAACATTACAAGTCTTTGTTTCCAAATGTATTACATTAGACATGCTCAGCTTTAAATTCATTTGGCTATTTAAAGTAAATGTGTATATGTGTTCTTGAAAAGATTTTTTAAACTATATCTATACATGTGGCTGGTGGGAGAGAATATGCCTGTGTACGGAGGTGAGGCTAGGAGAAACTATCAGACCCCTGGAATTGGAGTTATCAGTGATTGTGAGCCATCCAACGTGGGTGCTAGGAACTGAACTTGGGTCCTCTGAAAGAGCAATATACACTTTTGACTGCTTGGTCATCTCTCTAAGCCCATGTGCGCTACTCCTCCACTGGCTGTGTGTACTGTGTGTAGCTTATAGTAATTCTGGAGCACATACACACACATGCACGCACGCGCGCGCGCACACACACACACACACACACACATTACCGTGAGCCCTTCACGGGGTTGTTGTTGCAGGGCTCCCATTTGCCAGAGCCAACCACACTAGACTCGATGTAGTAACCGACTAGTTCTTTGGCATCCTTGGACTCTTCCCAAGAGACCACCACTGAGGTATCTGTATTTCTACTTGGGATGATTTTTCCAGGGGGCTTGGGGATATCTATGTAAAAGAGAAAGTGGTGATCAGACTCAAGGTAGTCTAGCATACTCCTTTCCCATTGCATATATGCAAGCACACACGCACAAATGTTTACACATCATGTTAAACATACATTTGCTCTGCTTTATAATGCATTCTGCTCAAAATGCTATTTAGGAAGTATAACAGTAAATTAAATACACTGAAGGCTTTATTAGCTGTCAAAATTCATGAAGTTTACTTTGCATAAGCAAAACAACACTATTTTATTCTTGGTTTGGAATTTTCTCTCGACACAATGTAAAGTCACAGTTGCTCAGTCTGATCCCACACTTACCAAGTTTGTCCCCTACGATAGTTACTTCTGTTGCTTCTGAGGGTTCACCGACTCCTGCTGAATTTGAACAGCGGACACGGAAGCGGTAAGATTTCCCCTCCACCAAGTCAAACAGAGCGAAGCGAGGCGACTTTACTGGGAGTTCTGTGTTGACACGCTGCCAGTTTTCTGTCCCCACGTCACACTGCAGCAGGAACAGTGACATCACTGGAAGCCCCCGGAGCACAGAGGGACTCACACTTACTTACCTGCCAACAACCACCCCTGTTTCTAGAGCTGGGCTAGAGAAGAGGTATGGAAAAGGACAGCTGAATGCCACAGGCTTCTATATCAGCTGTGGCTTTGAGCCCTTTGATAAACTGTTATAACATTTTACTTCACTTGTACATAAACATATTTGTCAGTCTACTTAAAGAAGTCTTTATTTCAAGGTTATCTATTTTTCTAGGTCTTAGGGCAGGTCATCATTTCAATGAACTGTTTTCAGTACCTAAATCTGTGCAATTTTGCTATGAATGTTATTTTAGTTGGGTGTTATGACTCAGGGCATCCTTCCAGCGCACATCTGGCTGCCGCCTCCTCAGAAAGGCCTGGATACATCCCTCCCTTCCCCAGTTCAGAAGAGTCTGGGCCTTCTCTCATCACCTTCTACCTCTTGCCCTGCCGTGTGTCACTATTTGAAACTTGTTCATTTGGTCTCTCTTCTACCGGAAAGTCCATTCCATGAACTCAAGGGACCTCCTTGCTCACTGTCCTGCCTCAGCCCAGAAGGACACTCAAAGTTTCTTCTCTGATTATGGAGATAAAAAGATGCTCCTTCGTGAAATTGTGTCCAAATTTTAGAATAAACCATAAAATACATTTTAAAAACAAAATTAAATATATTGGAAGATATGGGGCTACATGTATGTCATCTCAGCCCTCAGAAGGCTGAAGCAGGAGAAAAGTCGTGACTGTAAAGCCACTCTGAGCGGCACAGGGACTTCTGCTGGGATGCAGAGTTAGAATCTGTCTCAAAAAAAAAAGCAAATAAATAAATCTTATCCTTAAAATGACCCCCAGGGACTTGGAGGAAGAGGTGAATCATGATTTGGCGGGAGTTAGTCAGCACAGTCATAAGACAAGTCAAAGGCTTTCTCTAACCCTACCATTCAGCTCTGATCGATATCAGCAAAAGCACAAATTTTGTTTCTCTTGCCTGAGTGTGCTATAGATTAAAAAATCATTTTCAAAATAATCTTCAGAAATCTACATTTTATGACAGGCACACAGGCTGTCAAAGATGACACAGAAGTCTGTACTACACTATTCAATGTGACCACTGCTGACTTGACATGGGATGTATTCAGTAGCACGGCAGAAGGGACCCAAAGGTCTGATCCCAGTTAGTAAT
The DNA here is from genome assembly GCF_950005125.1 of Chionomys nivalis. Taxonomy (NCBI): domain Eukaryota; kingdom Metazoa; phylum Chordata; class Mammalia; order Rodentia; family Cricetidae; genus Chionomys; species Chionomys nivalis. The sequence goes on along the minus strand of NC_080111.1, from coordinate 15,101,626 downwards.
GAGCTGGGTGGCCTTGGAATGTGAAATGGATGCTCTTGACCACATTGTTATCATCTTTATAAGGCAAATTTATCAAGGTGAAGCTCTAGTATTCCTGCGATATATTTGATGATAATGTGTCATTTGTACGTGTGATCTGCCCCTAGGAGTGATGAAATTGTCCCACATCTTTATATTCTTGACATACCTCCTCAGGGGAATACATAAGTAATCATCATTTTTACTTTCATAATAAAAACAGTAGCTACTTCTCTGTGCTATGGATGTTATAAGCCATCATAACTTTAACCCCCTCAGCGGCACTCCCACCGTTCTTGAGATGAACAGATTTCAGCTTTGGAAGCAGTCCAAATAATGCAGGTAGAGTGCCTCTTATTTCAAGTGCGTGGAACAAGTGTGTGTGTGTGCGCGTGTGCACGTACGAGCGTGTGTGAAAAAATCTACATATACTTTACTATTTAAGTATCCCCAATCCAAAATCCAAAACATTTTGAGTGTCTTGTTGGACATTGAATTTGGATTTTTAAATTACAAATGTTCACCCTATAATAGCTGGATTTATGGCCCTATGCCAAGATTATCCATGTTCAAATCTTACTTCTGCCTTGTACCTACTGTGCAATCTGGAGAGAAGTATAAATCACATCAATTATTCAGTGTCCTTATGTATAAAATAGGTATAATGAAAACAAAAGTATGGCCCTAACAGGGTTTCTTTTAAGAATTAGATAGGTGCAGTCCAGTGATGGCCTCTGGCAAACACCACTTATTTTCACTTCTATAGACAGAAGCCGCACTAGCAAGTAACACCGCTTTGTGCCTGACATAACCAGATTTTTGAAAGGGAAATGAGAGAAAGTACCCAAGACGTGAAATATCTGAGGCTGAAAAGAACACATTAGGACAGGGGAGTTTAAAAGGAAGACCCTGATTCACCTAGTTCTTTCACTATTGAGACCCTCAGTTTCAACCATCTTAGGAATCACAGGCATGACTTCAATATTTGACTATAAGCCTGTAACATGACAGACCAGTTCACAGTTTATGCACAAATCCCAGGTGAAAGTTCCAGCAAATGCAAACACAGGACAGCCTAGGAGATAGTACTGTGCTGTATAAACATTCTAGGTGGGTGAAAAACATGCCAGTAGGTGAACCTCTGCAAAGACTAACACCTCATAAATGGTTCATTAGAAATAATTAGACTCATAGTAGAATTGCTGGATATTTAGAGAATTCTGTAAATGCATCCTAGGCCTCTTAACATGGCCTGCATCCTTATTTCTCCAGCATCCTGGATGCTGTAAGAGTAGAAAACACTCTGTGCAGCTTCTCCATAAAATGCCATACTCTTAAATATTATCTTCTCTTCCATCCAACTGTGATGTGGGATGTCCTGTATATGTGTTGCTTTTACTGGTTGATGAATAAAGCTGTTTCAGCCAATGGCTTGGCATAGGAAAGCCAAGCAGGAAATCCGAGTAGAGATAGATATATAGAGAGAGTAGGCTAAGTCAAGCAGACACCAGTCAGCTGCCAAGGAAACAAGACATGTAGAAAATGGGGCAATGCCAAGGCCACGTGGCAGTACATAGACTAATAGAAATTGGTAAACTTAGGATGTAAGAGCTAGCTAGAAATAAGCCTGAACCATTGGCCAAACAGTGTTGTAATTAATACAGTTCTTTGTGATTATTCAGGTCTGGGGGACTGGGAAATGAAAGTGCAGTCTTTGTATACAAATGGTGTCCAAATGTTCCACATAAAGCCTGAGAAAGCTTTAAAAGGGGGGGGGGGATTCTAGACAAAAAAGAACAGAGTTAAGCATGGCTTCTTGGTAGCAGCATTGTCTCCGGTAGGCTCTGTTTGCTAGAGGCAAGCAGAGTCATGGCTCCTTTAAGAGAGGCTTCCTGACAGCATTAGTGGTAAAAACCTCGCAGCTCTTTTAAGAGGTCCTGTCACCAAACACTTAAATGGTGTTTATGGGCAGCTGGCATCAGGCTCTTGGTGGTGGCATGGACCTAGAAACTCCAGAGTTGTGGCAACAAATCTGGCTCCTGCCAATACCTCTGCCATAAAGCTAGACTCTCACAAAAGTAAGAAATGAGGCAGAGCCAGCCACAAAAGCTGCAGCTTTACTCCTAGCCAGATTGCTAAGCAGACTAAAGACGCATGTGGTCAAAGAAGATAGAGATATACAGTAAAGACAGATTCAGACAGAAAAAAAACTCTAAACGGTTTACAATGTGTTAAAAAATATATGTAGACTTGGAAAAGAAAAAAGATGAAGTCCTTTAAGAAAAGAAATAGAGTAGTTTGGTGTGGTGGTGCATGCCTTTAATCCCAGTACTTGGGAGGCAGAGGCAGGTAAGTCTCTGTGAGTTCAAGGACAGCCTGGTCTACAGAGTGAGATCTAGGATAACCAAAGATACACAATGAAACCCTGTTTCAAAAAATCAAAAATTAAAAAATAAAAGTAAAAGAAACAGAGTAAAAATAAAAGAAGCCATGTAAAGATGGAAACTACATGAAGAGTCTGGATTATATGTATTATTGTATTTTCTTTGATTTTTTTTTTTGTCTGAGAATGAGCTAACTACAGAAAGACATTTCATGGTATGGGCTGCTAAGCCAAAACAACAATATATATTTTAAAGGTATCTTGACTTCAAAATTTAGGTCTAAGGACATGTTACTTTGGAAAAGAGGTTCTGCTTTTGTTTCCACAGAGAATAGAAAGTTGTGTATTCCTTACTGGCTAACATGGTTTGACCAAATAAGACTCCCTGAAGCAACGGCCTAAGTGGTCCAACATCCATGACAGTTTTAGGACTGCTGGTTGAAACGGACCAACCACACAAGATACCCCATGAAAGACCTGATTAACAGCACCCCCAATGAGCAGTAAGTAGTATAAAAACCTACAAATTCCAAATATTGTTTATAAATGTTTATTTTAATTTAAAGGACTTGATTATAAATGATTAATGGGTACAGTCAAGGTCTTTCTAAAGAAAAAGATGGGGATATGATATAGAAATGAACACTACTGCATTGGTATGGACTTTGGTTTAATGATACAAATTTAAGGTTAATTTTGCTATATGTACATTTCTACTCTTGTTTAAGGTATTATGTTTATACAGCTCATTAAAAATGTAATATATAATTAAAAACTATGAATTAATAGTCATCTATAACAGTCAAACTTGTAGTCATGCTAGTTAAGTTTTCTAAATGTACAGAGATGTATTTCAGATAGATAAATATTCTTCAAACTTTTCAAAGACCTACAGAATATGGCATTTAAAATATTTTTAAAACTTAGGCTTTTCTCAACAGTGAGACCTGTTTGCTTTTGCCAACACCAATTACTTTAGAGAGGTTGATGGGAATTGAAGAAACTCGTTATGGAATTTGCCTTCAATGTAAAAGGCTAACCATTTGGGCAAGAAACTATTCTTGCTTGGACTGCTTGATGGTATGCTACATGAACTGGACATGCCGGACCCACAGAAAAATGACTTCTTAACTTTCCAAAAGACAGGATGGTACTTTTAGGGTTCCTGCTTCACAGAAGAAACTGTCAGACATTCTGCAGGACACAGAAGAAAGCAACTGACAAACTTTGCCAATACAAGGCAGAACTGATCTTCAAATTTCCTGCTTCACTGAAAAGTCTTCCAGATACTATGGGCCTACTGGCTGAAGATGGATGCCCCAATGTTACAAAAGAACTTTGGGTGACTGTTCAAGCAGTGAGATGTCTCTGCCATTTCTAGAGTTTTGAAAGCTGCTTACAATGTACTTTCTGTTTACTTAGGTAATATTATATCCTTCAGGGGTCTTTGATGGAGTTGAAGACTTCATCAAATTATATAATTATAGTTTTCCTTAGTTATGGTAAAAGATAAATTAGATATAAAACTTTAGACTCACAAAGATAGGATAGATGATAGAGTATTTTCCTTAATTTATCAAATGTAAAGGGACTAAATATTATAACTATAATTATTGCTTGATAACTGTTTTGTATATGCAATTTTACTATGTTAAAGTTAAAACATTCCTTTTTAATTAGATAGAAAAGGGGAGATGATGTGGGATGTACTTCTGTATATATGTTTAATGGTTGATGAATAAAGCTGTTTTGGCCAATAGTTTAGCAGAGTGAAGCCAGGAGGGAAATCCATATAGAGATATATAGAGAATAGGCTGAATCAAGCAGACACCAATCAGCTGCCAAGGAAGCAAGACATGTAGAAAATGAGGTAAATGTCATGGCACATGGCAATACACAGACTAATAGAAATGGGTTAATTTAAGATGTAAGAGCTAGCTAGAAATATGCCTGAGGCGTTGGTCAAACAGTGTTGTAATCAATATAGTTTCTGTGTGATTATTCAGGTCTGGGTGGCTGGGGAAAGAAAGTACAGTCTCTGTTTACACAACTGAGCAGGCTGATTGGAAAAAATGTTTAATTGTTTAATGATAAATGATATGTACTTTGATCTGGGGAAGTTAGAGACTTTTCAAAATTCAGGTTGATGTGACCAAAGGAAATGGTCAACAGAAGCCAGCACTGACTCATCTGAAGCACATGTCTGCGTGGGTTGTTATGCGTCATTATGTTAGCAAAATGGTAATTACTGTCACAGAGTTAATTCAGAGCCTTTTCCTGTGGAGTGTGTCAAAGAAATGCAGTGGGCATGGGTGTGTATTAAATTTACCAGAAATGTACATTTAGCTATTACTCTATCATTGCTTCTATTAAAATAGAAAAAGGTTTAGGGTGATAACATACATTTTATTTGGGGATAACATTTAGAAAATAGGAAACTATACATATAATTTTAGATTTTATAAAACCAGACCCTTGGAAGATTTCTAGTCTTTGTTACATGGGAAAGCAGTCATAAACTTATTGTTTACAATTTCCTGCAGATAAGAAAGAAGCAAGACATCAATCTCAGGAACACCAGACAAATGTTCACCACCAAAAATATTAATAATGGAAAATCACAGACAATAATGTGTTAGTCTGGTGTATTTTTTTCTTTTCTTTTTTTCTTTCTTTCTTTCTTTCTTTCTTTCTTTCTTTCTTTCTTTGTTTTGTTTTTGTTTTGTTTTGAGACAGGGTTTCTCTGTGAAACAATCCTGGCTGTCTTGGAACTCACTCTGTAGACCAGGCTGGCCTTGAACTCACAGAGATCCGCCTGCTTCTGCCTCCCAAGTGCTTGGATTAAAGGTGTGGAACACCACCTCCTGGCACGCTAGTGTAATTCTTAAGATCCACAAGTTTGAAATAAATAAAAGACTATTAAGATATTTGCATACTTTACTAGTGAGAAGGCTCAGCCAGAAAGACAACTGCCACCAAGACTAACTACCTAGTTTTGATCCTGAGACCCACATAGAAGAAGGAGAAAATCAACTTTCATAGTTTGACGTCTGGCACATATGCTGCCATGGGCATACTGCGTGCATGTGTGCATACACGTGTGTGTGTGTGTGTACACAAAGATATCTCTATATAAATTGCATACTGGGAAATCCACACATTCTTGGGTTAATCAACACTCTGTGGTGGAGTGGGCAGGGTCTCATGGGTACTCATTAGCTTATGGTTGACATTTATGACATAAAAATGACATTTTATTCAGTGCGGTATCCACTGATAAGGCCCCTCTGTTCCTACAAACAATTCCTCAACTGTCCTCCTGTAAGCAACACTAGTAAAACCCACTGATTACCAAAAACTCAAACAACAATAATAACAAAACCTCCAAAAAACAAAACTAGACAAGAAAATAGAAGGGGGAAAATGGGGTGTCAACAGGAGAAGAAAGGGAAAAGAAAAAGTATGAGTTGCACAAAAATACCATGATGGAAGTCACTATTATTCATAATCAATACATGTTATTACACTTCTGGAGTTTGTATATTGGCCAGGCCTGGTGGCACAAGCCTGTAATCATAGCCATTTAGGGGGCAGGGATAAGATCTCAAAAGTGGGAAGTCTGTCAGAGCAGTGGTCTGGTGTGTATGAACCCTGGGTTCAGTCCCAGAACTTAAAACACACGATATCTGCACCCTGTTTTTATATTGTTACCTAATCTGTAGATATCTCCATAAACCTATATTCCTCAGAAATGGATCCTCCCACAGTAACTGTAAGGGAAGGTAACCTAACAGTTATTCTGAAATTGAATAATCAGAAGAATAATCCAGATGAAAGAGGAAAACTGAATTCCAAATATTTTATAAAAAACCTTTTATGTAATTGTGCAAAGATGAAATTTAAAGCATGAGCACTAATCTCATTTTTGTTAACAATAGCAGATTACTCTGAATAAATACACAAATGTTTTTACACATCAGACAAAAACACCATCTCAATTGAATCCTGATCTCATTTTTGTGGCAGTGGGCATTGAAGCAAGGGCATCACAAATCCTAGGCAAGTGCTTGGTCAACAGGGACTTGGAGCTTCATGTTAAACAAATTCTTAAATATCCTCTCAGAAGCCATGATCTTGCGAAGGAGGATTCTGTACCACGCTGTCTGGATTCTCACGTGTTTCTGTGCTGGCAGCAGAACCGCTTCCTTCAGTAATGCCCTGGCCAGCTCTGGGCACTTCCCCACTAGCTGCTCACAAATGCTCACCAGAGCCCTGTGGATACGGCTACACAGCTGGCTCCCGCATCATCCTCACCCAGCTCACCACGCTGTCTTCTAACGGTCTGATCCCAGCACGATTATAAGACATGTGGGGAAAGAATCCAGCATCTCAGACTGCTTCGTCACCCAGCCCCCATCTACTGTGTATGAAGAATACGGCTTCACAGTGGTGTGTGGAGCCTTAGCTTCACCTCGCCCTCCTGTTTGGAAGCCGTACAACTTCTCTGTTCCTCTTGCCCTCCACCCTCATCATGTTTCATCGCCTGACAGAAGGACCAGAAGACAGACAGCCATCACTAGTGCTGTTCCATCACAAGAGAGACAGGGGCTGCTGTAGAGAACACCGCCATACAGGCAAGCTATAGCACAGGAACATGAGGGAGTCTCAAGGCACCATGATGAAGTTCTATGTGTTATTTATATTTTCAACAGAGACAGTTCATAATCTATGTGAATTTAAAGAGTTTAGTTATTCCTGCTGCTGCCCTACTGTAGTTGCTCCATTGTTATCAGAAATTAACAGGAGGTAGCATAGGTGATAATGCCGGGATCTTACCTTTTCTACAAAATACATAATGCCCTCGTGACCGCGCTGGCCAGGGGGTTTCCAGCTCAGCACTACGTAGCTCCGGGTGGCCTCAGTGACAGAGAGGTCTGTGGGGGGGCCGGGAATGACACCCTCTGGAAAAGAACAAGGTAAAGTGAGGTGCACATATTCAGGGGAGCCGGAGACACATGGAGAGCCACAAGTGCCCCTCTCTTCCTGGCTCCACAGTGTAAGGAAACCTTATCTCCAATAATAATAATAATAATAAATCATTCATTCATTTGGCTATTCAGATGACACTGTGCATAGCATACAGACAGACCAAGGGAACCTGGGACTGGACTTGTCTTTATATAATTTACCACTAAACTGATGTAGAGGGAAATTGAACCATGCAAAGAAGTGCGTGTTTGGTTCCAAAGTACATAAAGGAAAAACTGAAGTCTAGAGTGGGCCACGAGGTGGTGGGGTTGATTTCCGTGCCAAGGTCAAAAGTGTAGGACTCACATGGTGTCCTCTGGATCTACCTCACAATTACGACATCTTCATCAGAAAATGTCTTCCTTGCCTTCCTCTTCTTCCCTCCTTCCCTTCTTCCATCCCCTCTGCAACAGCTGAATTCCCTGCCACTTTGAAAAGATTTGTTTCCTCAAAAAATTGCTCAAAGGCATTTCTACAAATTTAAAAATATCCAGCACCAAACAATATAAACTCAAAATACCTGGTATTAACTAAAAGAGAAAAAAAAGTGTGTATAGAAAACAAGAAAATAAAGCCTACATTAGGGGGAAGAATCATTAGTAACCAGAAATGCCACAGGTGACAGAATTAGTATCATCTGTGATAATTGGGAGACAAGGACACGGAAGCAGCTACAAACATAAACCATGGTTCTATACATTCCACATGGTCAAGAAGGTGAAGACTGAGGGGACACAGAACCAAGGAGCTGAAAACCAGTTTCAGTGGCCTCAAGTGGCACATAACAGAAACCCCTAGTAGAGGAGAGAGAGGAGTCCAATAGTGGGACCTCCTCAGAACAGAGGACAGCTAGAAACCCACAGACCCGAGAAGTACAATACATAGGAAGAAAATCACTGATGCACATCAAAATCAAAATTCTACAACCAGTGATAAAGAGAATATCACAGAAGCAAGCAAAGAAAAACTGTGCAGACCCAGGGACAAAAATCACAGTGACAATAGTTATTGTTACAGTACAGATCTGCAGCACAAGGAACTAAGTTCTCTCTCTCTCTCTCTCTCTCTCTCTCTCTCTCTCCCTCCCTCCCTCCCTCCCACCCTCCCTTCCTCCCTCCATTACATAGATGGTGGGATTCCAAGCCCCTTTGTGATACTGACAGTCTTGTCAGGGATGGGACATGGGAAAGAATTCATTGATATTTTATTGATTAAAATGAGAAGAGTGCATCTATTACATTTCTTAAATAATTTAATTGTTACATAAATGCAGGTAACTATGGAAACCATAGATCACCTCATGGATGGTGGCTATTTCCTTAAAAAGTCAGAATGTCTTTATTCTATAGTGACCCCAAGTGATTTTGATATTTCATTCATCTATCCACAGAAGACTGATTTACCACAGTCTTAAAATACAGAGAAACACCCTGTCACTAAAAGAAACTAAATGATTGTTAGCTGCCGAAATAACTACAGCATTCTGGGAACGAAGGCTACCTTCTGTGGCAGACTGTCAGAAACTGGTTTTGACCAATTTAATATTTGAGGGTCGAAACATCAATTTAATCTAGCAATTTATATCACGTAATTGTGTTTCCATGGGATGAAAACTCATAAACATGTCAAGCCATTTCCCTCTCAAATGGCACTGTTAAGACCAAAAATGTGCCACCAGGAAAGAGGAGGGAATCTGCGCCACCTCCCTAAGCGAGCGTTTATGTCACTGTGAAAGGGCTGATTCTTAGTTGCATCTCAGGGCATCTCTGAGGCCGCTAACATCAAGCTCTGCGGCTCTCAGCAGTGCTCTCTTCCTGGGAAATTAAATTATGAAGCTGCTCTTGGATTCATTCATTTCCAACAAACCAAACTCAAGAAAAATATCTACATTTCTAGGACTTTTGCCAGAGTTTTAAGTTTAAAGTTAAAATGTGCAAAGACTTGTTTTCTCCTGCAAGACTTCCTGTTTCTGAGTTGGAGCGTCACAATACGGCACATGTTCTAGAAACGTTTCCCCGGGAGCGGTGTCAGGGTTCTGTGCTCAGTGTGGTTTCCCTGTGCAGCACGTTCTAAACAACAAGAGCTGTTCTCGCCGGCTCTTCTCATTTCTTTCTTTTCTTTTTTTTGGTTTTTCGAGACAGGGTTTCTCTGTGGTTTTGGAGCCTGTCCTGGAACTAGCTCTTGTAGACCAGGCTGGTCTCGAACTCACAGAGATCCGCCTGCCTCTGCCTCCCGAGTGCTGGGATTAAAGGCGTGCGCCACCACCGCCCGGCCCTCTTCTGATTTCTTAGGTGAACTGCCACTCTTATTACTTTTCAGTTTTTCATTTATCTTTACTCTGGCTATTTCTAATGCACTGGGATAATTTTTAAAATCTTGATGTCTGGTCCATGTAGTATTTTAAGGAGCTGCAAAACCTCCATCCACTCCTGTGACCCAAGTCCTCCCTGATCCATGGCTCTTCGTGCTGTTGTTACTGCCTCTCAGCTGGACTAGTTCTTCAAAGTACTGACTGGAAACTGTCAAACTAGAATTCTATAGTCAGTGAAGATCTGGACAAGAAGGAAGGTGAAACAAAGACCTTTTCACACAAACCAAAGGGGAAACAATTGCTAAGCAGAAAATCTGCACTAACAGAAAGGTTCATTTGAAAGAAAGGCTGATAACCCAAGTAAAATCAGCATATGCTTTTCTACACATTGAAGAACTCAATGGTGTTAAATATCATCTGGGTTTCAGCATCTTTGTAGAAATTGATAAGTTGATTGAAATTGACAAGAAAAGACGAAGAATTAGAATAGTTAAACAGCCCTGGGAACAATGGCACAGATGAGAGAGCTCAGACTCCCTGACTTATACCGTAGGTCAGACTTATGAACAAAGGAAGACCATAAAACCAACAGTAGCCATCAGAGTATGATACTGATGTACAGAAAACAAAACGCGCTGGTGGGGATTCCAGAAGTAGATGCACAGGAGTGAAATCAGTGGAATTTGACTGTGATGCCGAGGCAAATTCCATGGGTAAAAATCCTATTTCAACAGACAGTTCCAAGACACTGACAGCCACACGCAAGTCCCAATAATGGCGGATCCTCCATGCAGTCTAGAAACAGTAACCTGAAATAGGTCACTTGTGGAAACAGAAGAGCAAGTGCCCTAACATTTTAGGGGAAGAAAAGAAAGGCGAGACCCTCAGACCTAACAACAATGAATGTCAACTGAAACAGCAGTGAGTCATGAAAGGATGTTTGGTATTAGGAGAATACAAAGACAGAGCCATCGCAACAAGGATGCTAGAAAGGCTGCTCATCCCAAGGACTAGGGACCAGTGGTCTCTCTGGGAATTCTCACATGGTGCTGATGGGAGTGTAAAGTGGCTCCATCATCTCGGTAAAAACAGCAACTCCTATGAAAATGAAACTCACACCTAGCAGAGAGCCATCTCTCCCACTCTTAAGGGTGTGCCCTAGAGACGTGAAGTGTACACATCTACGCAAGCACATCTGGCTTACAGAAACTTTAACAGGACATGGATGAATTGTTATTAATTTACAGGTGCACCTACACAGACAATAAATCACAAAGTAAGTATGCTAACAAAAGGAAACAAAAATGAGTATGGCCCTATCTATGTAAAATGTGAACAATGCAAACTGTAATGTAAGAAAGCAGGCCAGAGATGACCTGGAGACGGGGGAGGGTCTTAGAAGTGGTGGGCATGTTTGCTGCTTTGGTCATAGCAATGATATCACACGTGCATACACATAAAGCTTAGCAAATTTTACATTAACATATGCACTGTTCATCATATGACAACTGCACCATAGTATGTCTTTTTAAATGAAACGTGACTCTTGGGGCCTGGAAGGAAGTGTGTTCTTGGCCTGCACAAGGCCCTGGGCACCATCCCCAGTCCCGCCACCCCCACACACGATTCTTTGATATGTTATTTCAGCTACCATCTCTTTCCAACGCTTCACAAACTATTATATATATTTACAAGCAAAGCTAAACTGCACAGCACATCAGTCGTGGCATCTGGAGTGGCCAGAGTTTGTACCTGTAGGTTCCTCTTCCGTGACAATGATCTGTCCAGTCCAGGGCGCTGAAGGACGACCTAAGGAGGACAAGCATGAAAGTCGCACGCTCTCGAATGTGCTTCTGACTCTTCGACAAACCAATAAATTGGCTGCGTTAGTCAAATAGGTTCTAGTTCTCTTACACGTCTTCCTATGCACCTTTGCCAACATGTATAAGGTACCATGGGAACCCAGCCCTTCCCAGAACCTAGAGTCTCCCTGGACTGAGTTGAATTTTCTGCAGTTCTACTTATCAGTAAATAGCCCCCTCCCCAAAACCACAAGCTTCCCATGCCTTCTTCAGAGACAACACATTTGGGAGAAACACACCGAGGACAGTCATAACATAGTAGTTCTCTGACTGGTATCATGGTCAGGGGAGACAAGAGGCAGATTAGGCATGAGAGCTGAATGGGGGCAAAGCATTCCTATTATGCTTTGAAAAGCGCTGTCTATGGGACATGAGTAGGGAAGATGGGAGGGAGAGGTATAATGTACAGAACTCCGTCCTATGGCCTTGACAGCATGGAAAAGGGAACAGTGGGTGGGAGCGACGGCTCTGCAGTAAAGGTGCCTGCTGCCAAGACTAATGACGTGAGTCTATAACCAGGACCGACACAGTAGAAGGAGACAACCAACTTCTAGTAAGTGGTTGTCCTCTGACTTCCACACAAGCACTGTGGCATGCATGCCCTCCCCCACACAAATATACCCATATAAACAGACAGATAAGGTATGATTGATAGATAGATGTGATAGATAGACAGACAGACAGATGGGAGGATAGATAGATCATAGACAGACATATGATAGATAGATAGATAGATAGATAGATAGATAGATAGATAGATAGATAGACAGACGATAGACAGTTTAGGAAAGAAAGGAGTAGAAGAAAGTGTGAGGTGGAATTGACTAATTTAACAGGGAAGAGAGACTGGATGCAATGCGAATTTCCTTGGAATTTTGTGGCGACACTAAAAGTAACTGAGGTAAAGAATAAAACTGCAAATGAAGAGTGGACCTGTTGCAGGAGATAACTTTATCTCCTCCTCCCTCGGGATCTGACAGCGTCCGGAACTATAGACTACAACTGGCAAATAATACCCCTGGCATGTCCGTGAGTGTCCTCCGTGTGTCTGCCCTCGGCTAACAGCTGCTGGCCCGTGAGTGTCCTCCGTGCGTCTGCCCTCGGCTAACAGCTGCTGGCCCGTGAGTGTCCTCCGTGCATCTGCCCTCGGCTAACAGCTGCTGGCTAATGTATGACAAGGACTGCTGGGACAGAATGAAACGCCACTATCTAGGGATTCTTAGGATGTCATTTTATGGTCCCTTGTTTGGGGATGCCATACAGGTTCCCACTGAAGTCATAATTTACGTACCTGACTTGATATTCAGGCTCAAAAGATATATAAAATGATTATTTTTAAAATCTTTTAGATTATATTTTAATTGTGTGTGTGTGTGTGCAGATGTGCGCACTTGCACAAGTCTGTGTATGTGTATGTATGGGGGCATGTGAGTGCATATAAGCCACAGAGTACATATGCAGGTCAAAGGACAATCGCAGGAGCTAACACCCTCCTTCCACCATGTGGGCCCCCGGGCATTGAACTCAGATAATCAGGCTTGGCAGCAGGTGCCTTTACCTGCTGGGCCATCTTGACAGCTCAAGATTATATTACCCAAAGGAAAACCCAAATTTGGATCAGATGTAAATTTGTTTTTTAATCAACATGGAGAAGCCCACAGGATTGGATAGTAATACTTGGACAAAGACTTCAAGGTAAAGAAATTCACTTTGGCTGGGTACTGCTGACACACGCCTTTAATCCCAGCACTCGGGAGGCAGAGGCTCCCTGTGAGTTTGAGGCCAGCCTGGTCTACAGAGAGTTACAGGACAGGCTCCAAAGCTACACAGAGAAACCTTGTCTCGAAAAACCAAAAGAGAAAAGAAAGAGAGAAAAGTTCACTTTGAACCATAAATGCAGTTAGATTCAGAATACATTAATAATGTGAATAAAAATGATCTTTGGGCTTTTGTTCTCATATTTTATTCCAGACCTACAGTTTAGAACACAAACTATTAAGATACACTTTTCTGAGTAATTTTTTAAAGATAAAATAAAATGAGGTTTTTAAAAAGCTCAGAAAATGAATCAAAAGCAAATATTTTTTATGTTCTTGCACTCACCCGAACCACAGGACTGTTTGATCACCAAGAGATGCTTTACTCTTGCCGCCCTCTAGTGGACGGAAGAGGAATTACTTGCAGTGACACCTACCGCCGTATTTTTTTTTAAAGGCGCCGGGAAGATACAGAGAAATGAAGAGGGCTTACTTTTAAGTCTAGCTTTCTCAGCTGGATCCAGAGCAGCCACAGGCTCAGAAACTCGAGATGGCAGGCCTATTCCAGTTTTATTCACAGCTCGGACGCGGAATATGTAGGAACGACCTTCTATCAAGCCGGTGACTGGAAAGCGAGCGAACTTCACAGGTGTGTCATTGCACTGAGACCAGCTGTCTGTGCCCACCTCGCACCTGAGGAATGAGGGGTCAGCAAGTTACGCCGAGTATGGCTAAGAGCAAAGGTCCGAGGCATACATTCCCCTGCCACCTCAGATCGTCTCTGTGTCAAAACCTGCAACACCTTATTGGGGCTAGACTTCAGACACTCACGACATTCCCACCCAAGCTCAATGTGTCCTTCAAGCTGTTCCTTCAAACATTTCAAGTATGTGTATGTGTGTGGGGGGGTGGGGAGGAGAGAGAGAAAGACAGGCAGACAGACAGACAGACAGACAGAGAAAGAGAGGGAGGGAAGGGAGGGGGTACGGGCATTCACCTTTACTCACTAAGACATCTCACCAGCCTCAGACCTTTCCTGAAGGAGTGGCTGGGGGGAGGGCCTTGTGTGTTGTGAAGAGGAGTTAGAGTGGGGTAAGGAAAACATGTGTGTATCCAGAATCTTTTTGTTGTATTTTTAACGTATGGGTGTTTTGCCCGCACGGATGTCTGTTCACCTCTTGTGTGCCTGGTGCCTGCCAAGGACAGAAGATATCGTTAGATCCCCTGTAACTGGAGTTGCAGACAGTTGTGAGCTCCATGTGGGAGCTGGGACTTGAACCCGGGTCCTCTGGAAGAGCAGCCAGTGCTTTAACCACAGAGCCACCGCTCCAGAATCTTTATAGAGAGTCTTAGGGAGAGCCCTCACTCATCTCCTGCTGACACTTTTAATTTCACTGTTAGTGATATTTTGTCTTCTTTAGGCATTTTCATTTAAAAGCAGAATTATTGTAGGACAAGTTGGAACCTAGAAAGATAACCGTGTATCTGGGCATGGTGGTGCACATCTGCAAGCCTGGCCTGGCATTTGGGAACTCAGGTGGAAGGACCTTGAGGCCAGTCAAACCAGCCAAACAGAACAGAACAGGAAACTGTTTGTACTGCAGTTTGGGAAACAGTGTGCTGTTTTCTTCCCTGATGATCACTGTTCTGTGTGGGTACAAGGGTCAGAAGGTTGCTGTAATCTATTTGTTTCTTTTCTTTCTCCATCCTCTGTTCTCTCTCCAAGGTCTTGCTATGTAACCTAAGCTGGTTTTTAACTCATGACCCCCATTCCTCTACCCCCTAAGTCCTGGGCCTGCATGCCATGTCCAGTCACGCTTGTCCCTTTAACGATGAGGCTGAAGATTCCCAAGGGAAATGAAGTGGTTGGACACTTATTTCTATTTGCCTGCTAATGAAGCAACTTGGTTCCCAATAACAGAGGCAGGGGACTGCTCAGGAGACAATATGAGGCTATCAATCCAATCAGCTCAACATTAGCGACTCGGTGTTTGAGTAAATTGTGCACCCTTATGACAACGCGATCCCTTGTTTTTCACAATTAGTACACAAGGCTTTTAGTTTGCAATACGTCCCCTATATGACACTATGTTCAAAATATATAACTTTCGAATAGTTCTCATTGGAGGACACTTCCAGGAGCGATCAGTATGAAACACGGGGTGGGGGCTGGGGTCTTCCCTTCCTCACTCTCGCTTTACATTCTCTGATAGGGATATCAAGGATCATTTTCTTCAACATTACATAAAGTCTTATCAAGCGTATTTGCAGCTCATGCCTTCCGTCCACCTTCCCACACCTCTGCTTTGTAGAGAGTCTAGAGTTGCTTGCGGGGTGGCGCAAAGCTGAGGGGCTGCAGCAGTTTTCCTAGGCCTATCTCCCAAGCTTCTGTCTGGACTCTCCCACCTCCCTGTTCAGACTCTGCCATGGTGGCATTAGAACATGCCTCTTAACCTTCATTTGTGCAGGGAAAAAAGGTGAAGGGCATCTTTTCTAGAAGCTTCCATAGCATGTTGGAGCAGAGAGAGCACTGACCTACAGCTGAGCTGATAGCAGAATTCTGGCACTGGGTTTACTATCCATGTGAATTTAAGCAACATAATGTTTCCTTGTGGCGTGTGGCTTTGGCCGGCTCTTTGTTTCTTACTTGTAATAAGAGCAAGGCCTGTCTGGGATGGCTATGGGTTAGTGACAGCAAGGCCTGTCTGGGATGGCTGTGGGTTAGTGACAGCAAGGCCTGCTTGGGATGGCTGTGGGTTACTGATAACAAGGCCTGTCTGGGATGGCTATGGGTTAGTGACAAACACATACAGTGTTTAGAACAGTATCGTAGCAGACAGTAAATATTGAACAATGTGCACTGATTGTCTCCAATCTTCCATAAAATTTGCAGACCCCTTGGCTATTTGTCAAAGACAACAAAGCAGAACTGACAGTAAGGAAAGAACTTATGCAAACCTCCAAATTCATCAGAAGTAGGGGGAGCCTCCATCCCACTTCCTGTCTACGGTTAAACAAGCATCTCTCTGGAAGGCACTGAGCACAGCGGGCACACTTTTACTTACTGTTACATAGATAATCTGTCTCTAATTGTTTCCACAGACAAAAGCAAAAGGAATTGGGGTAACTACCAGAAGAGAAACTGAGTCAGATAATCACATACTTGGGCTAATAATCTAAATTTGTTGCTTGTATTACCCAAATCTAGTGGTTATGAACATGTAAAATCCTAAGTACTGAAGACTGTAATCAACCAGGACTCGTAGGTAAGAGTGTAGCCTAACACTATGAATTTTTGCTATTATTTGTTATATAATATGGTACAAGGAATTCACTTGTGCTCCTAAAGGCAGTACTGCCATATTAGGAACGTGGATGCTAAGTATATTGAATGTCAGTTATGTCATTTCTACATTGGCCTCTGTTATTAGGTTCACAAAGTCATTACATTCTTGCCAAGTTAGTGACATGAGCTGGTTGCCAAATTCAAAGAGTTTATGTAAATAAGTAGGTGCTGATATGTATGTATGTTTATATATGTATTAAACATATATGGAGAAAGAAAGGGAGAGGAGGCGAAACCTAGAAGAGAAAGCTGGGGAGGGGGCAATATTTGGGAGGAGGGGAGGGAAATGGGAAACGGGGAGCAGGTGGAAATTTTAATTAAAAAAGAATAAAAAAAATAAAAATTAAAAAAAAAAAAAGAACACATCTGTACATCCACAGGCCAAGCACTAACTTATCGATAAAGTATCCAAGGATAGGGCTCCCTCCGTCCACAGCCGGCTGCTTCCAAGAGATTATGATGTAATCTTTGTTAGCATCCAAAGGCACCACATCCAACGGTGCTGCAGGGGCTCCTTCAATCTCTGCATCAGCATCTGTGGAGACAGAGGGGGCCGGTTAATCACTCACGCAGGCTCCGCCAGCTTGGCAGACTGAGGTCATAGTGCCCACATTTCCTACAGAACATGGTAGCTACATATTTGGCTTCATAGAGCAAACTTCAAATCTTACAATTTGTTTGTCAATATAACAAGGTGTGCTTTTCCTTTTGTGGAAAGAACATTACGTTAGAAAATAAAAAGGGCTCTGAAAAGAATCTGTGCATTTTGTCTCCTTGCCCTTGCTTCCCAAAGTTGTTGTAAAATATCTTTAAAGTGCACTTGAGCCTATCTGCGAGTGTGTTTCCAAGACCATTAGATCATGACAGCTCTGGCCCGATCAGAGGTTTAACCCAGTGCTGGTTTTACAACTGATGATTGGTGAGTAAGGGGACTGCGGAAGGAGGAAACTGACCGGACGATGCAGGTCAGTGGGACACGCGTTTAACACTTGCCCTGGCTCCTTTTTGCCACCACCCCCTTCTGTCAAGCTGACATGAGTTGAGCAGATCTGTTCCACCCATTCTACCACCCAAGTGTCTCACCACGGGCCCTGGAATCTGGGGCCAGCCTACTAAGGGCGGAAGCTTCTGATACTGTCAACTAAACTAAATCCTGTAACAGAGCCTGGCAGATACAGACCAAGAATAAGAAGTAAACAAACAAAAGTCAACACACATAATGACTATTCCAAAACTGAGGGTACTTAGGAAAAGAGCTCCGACACAACACCCACATTTGAGTTTAGTAAAGTCTGCGATAGCACAGGAAACAGGAAATTGATTGTTTATGAGGTAAGCTCTCAGACTGTGCGCCCTTCCCTAACTCCTCAGGCACAGCTAATTAATGGATCAGAAGGAAATGAAATAAAATATATCATCAGTAGCCCTTTAACTGAGAATAATTAAAGACCCCGATAACCATGGGGGAGGGGCCCATACTGCCAGTTCTTCTGAGCATATGAACAGCATTTCCATAGACAGAATTAGTTAGGACATCCTGGGGCACACAGGAGCCACTTACCCAGGAGAAAACACTCCTGTCAACTGAACAATCTTTTCCTGTGATCTATACTTCTGCAACGCTCGTGAGTTACAAAGGTATTTTATATAACAGCCGAAACACTCGCAGACTTCTGGTTTTAATGTTAATAAGTTTGTATTACTTGTGAAGAGCTGAGATCACTTGGATTTTGGGCATTCTTTTTCATGTCCCATAAACCATCGGGGCATGTTCTCTGGGCAAATGTCTCCTGCAGACACGTGTGCTAAAGGAAAATGACACTAATAAATCATGGCCAAGGCTGAACTTAGAATCCTTGCAAGTACTTTCCTGGGAACATGTCTCTTTCCTCACCAGCTTTGTGAGAGGGTAGGGACAGTGATGCTGCTGACGAGGAAGAGCGGGACCAGAGCACAAGTGATGCTGCTGCTGCTGCTGCTGCTGACGCTGGTATGTGCGGGTACCAGAAGAGGTGTGTCATGCATTCTTTTGAGTGATTGAAAGGGAGGCCTCCCCCACTGTGAGTGGGGCTATCCCTGGGCTGGTGGTTTGGGTTCTATAAGAAAGCAGTGTGTGGTGTGTTGATGAGAGAGAGAGAGAGAGAGAGAGAGAGAGAGAGAGAGAGAGAGCAGGCAGAGCAAGCCATGAAGAGCAAGCCATTTCAAGAAGCATTCCTCTATACATCTGCATCAGCTCTTCCCTTCATGTTCCTGCCTCGGCTTCCCTCAGCGATGGATTTGTAAGTTGAAAGACAAAATAAACTCTATGTTGCTTTCGGTCATGGTGTTTCATCACAGCAATAGAAACCCTACCTAAGACAGTACTAAACACAAAAGTTAAAAGTTAAAAATAAGTATTGCTCTCGTTCTCACACCGTGGGGAGCCAAGTATGCTGGGAATGCCAGCCACACAAGTGTGGAGCGCTCTCACACACGTCTGGTTCGCAGCAGCTGCCCCTGCGCTGATGTGAAGACAGTGCCCACACAGCCAGCATTTACCTCTTCCAAGCTTCTGGCTTTCTCCCTCCTAACCTCCAAATAGCTGAACTTTTTGTAGACTGACAAATTGGGTTAATATCAGATTAGCCTGCTACTTGTCACAGTTTGGCCTCAGACATAGGCAAATAATAACCTTCTTCAAAACATTATCTTGTTGTTTATATTTATCATAAAGGTAGCACAGAATTATAAAATAAATGGTAATTAAGAAGTTTAAAATCTCCTTTAACTCTGTAACTCAAAATAATGACTACTGAAATATTGGCTTAAGCCTTTTTAGATTTGTTCTATTTTTATATTTATAAACTAAAAGATTTTTTTTTGAGATGTGTTTTGACATGTAGTTTAGGCTGGCCTCGAACTCAAATCGTCCTGCCTTGGTCTGCTAAGTGCTAGGATTATAGGCATATGACAACACATCTAACAAAAACCATAATGATTATTATTATTTGTAGCTCAGGCATGGAACTCACTATGTAGCCCAGGCTGACCTTGAACTCATGGTGTTCCTCCTGCTTCACCTCTCTTGTTCAAGGATTACAGTCATATTTGACCACACTTGGCTAAATATGATCATTTTTTAAGTAACCTGGGTCATGGTCTTCATGAAATCTGCTTCTTTTCCTTGATATATTTCAATAAGTATAGATATACATCATTAGTTTTCATTGCTGTGTAGTATTTTATTGTTTACATGGAGCATGAACTTTATTTATTCATATATATTTATGCATCCTTATTAAAATATACATATGTAAAGACATTTTATTTTACTGTTCTTATATTGGTGAACATCTGGATTTCTCCAGTTTTCTCTAACATTTGTCTTCACCTTTGTCCGTTCTGTCCTGGGATGGAGAAGCTGAACTGCGTGCTTTAAATACATAGTTGCAAAACACCCTCAGAAACTCTGAAGCAACTCAAAGTCGCAGGAGAGCTGTTTTTATTATGTGTACTGTGCTGTATGTATGTATGGGTGTGTACACGTGTGTATGTGGGTAGGCATGCATATGGGCACACATGAATGGAGACCAGAATCCAAAGAGTGGTGTCTTGGTTGGTCTCCACCTTGCTTTTTGAGACAGTGTCTCACTAAACCAGGAGTCTGTGGAGCCAGCTAGACTGGCTGGGGTCAATCTGTCTCTATGGTTAGTCTCAGGGTCCACCTGCCTCTGCGCCAGCCCTACGCCCTTCAAAGCTTAGGTTATAGGTGTATGCGCTGTGCCTGCCTTTTACTGGGTGCTGCGGGCTTAATGTTTATTCGGCGGTCACTGAGCTATTTCCCCAGCCCCACAAGGGAGTTTTAAAATCTTGTTATCTTTTCAGTATGGTAGATAAAGCATCAACTGTCTGTAATTTAGAATGCTTCAGTTACTAATAACATTTTTTCCATGTACTTGCTTGCTCTTTGCAATGCTTCCTTTATGGTATTTCTATCTCGTCCTCTATAATTTTATTCTCTCTCTCTCTCTCTCCCTCTCTCTCTCTCTCTCTCTCTCTCTCTCTGTGTGTGTGTGTGTGCTTGTGCAAGGGAGGGATTAAGGCAGAGCAGAGGCTGTAACAACTGTTGACACTATTTCTGATGACAGCATAGGTGGCTCTTCTCCTTTTATTGTTTTATAACACCTATATTTTTATGACACACATATTATCTGCATAATAAAAACCTGTCCAAATATGCTCAGCTCCTCAATGTTTCTATAAAACATGCTGACTGTGCTGAATAGAAGCTACTTTGTAAACAGTAAAAATTCCAGGACCCCCAAAAGAATGCCTTTTAGTAGCATCACACGCCACCGTAGGAAAAGTTGAAAAACACATAAAATAGCATTTGAAATGCTTTGCAGTTCTGAAAAAGATCATATGAATGTGTCCTATGATCCAACAATTCAACACGTGGGTTTATATTGAAGAGAAATGAAAAAACTGTCCCATAAATACGAACATGAATATAGATAGTGCTCGCACCCTTAAACAACCAGCAGTAGAGACGTTCCTGTTGCTTAGCAACTGGTGAGCTACAGACAGCACGAAGAGCATCTCCATACTGGATACTACTCTAGCAACAGAAGGAATCAGCTACTCTATGTATTATGATATGATGACATAAGGGAACCTCAAAATGCTGAGTGGAGAAAGCCTGACTCACAAGAACACTGATGTCCAAAGACGCCCTGAAAGAAAATTTGTAGACATGGAAATAAATTGGGGCTGCAAAAGCCATGACTGGGCATGGGGGTGGTTCAGGGAAGCTCAGAGTGACCGAAATATTAGATTATTCCTTAGAGAAAGAAGCCATGGGTAAAGACTGCTTAACTCTGGAAATGTATTTACAGGCATTCTTGTGTACAGCTACTGTGGGAGAACGTTGTGTGTGTTTACAGCTGAGCCCTAGAATACATCGTTTCAAATAATAAAGGCTGAAACCGGGTGGCAGTGTTTGCTCTGCACACAAGCCCAGGCCTGAGCCTCACAACAGGCAATAGTAGCAGTAGTAGTAATATAAAAAAATATGCTTTTCTAAAAATTGTCAAGTTCATAGTACAGTTGCAGAAATCTTCCTTTTTAAATTCTTTTCCAGTTATCTTACGCAATCCTTTTGTATTAACATCTGATAAATTATAACACCTTTCCATTTCCTTAATTTGTGGGATATGAAAACTGGTGCGTGGAATTTAAATGTTGGCCCCTGCTCTGCATCTGGAGTCAGTCATGTGACGTCTTATCCAAATCTGGCAGAGACACAGTGTAGGTGGGACATGGGAAATGCAGAACAACCAGACCAGGCCAGGGTTCCCAGACAAGGCCACCAAGGATTTCATCTCTGCTTTGTTGTTGGTTTGCATAACTGGAGACAACCTCCAGTCAGTTGGGATGAGACACTCAGAGGGAAAGAGAAGTCATTATCTAGCCAAGCTGACCCAGGTTGTTCGGCTAACCTAACTTCTGGAAGAGTCCCAGCCAGCCTGTTTCCATAGCAACCTTTATGAAGGCCACCTCCTCCATTCCCTCAGCAATACCTGACTTTACCCACAATACTTCTGTGGAGAAGATACTCTGACATGCTTCCCAGCTGTTGCGGATGTTCACACATCTTTTATCCGTTGCTGGTTTGTGACCGAATTTAGTGATCACTTGTCATTGTTCAACATGGCTATGGTACAGAGTATTGAGCGTCCCCAGTACTCATTCTTCCTGCTTCTGTTTGGTGTTATGACCACTAAGTGCTGGCAGGGAACACATGGGCCATCTTTGGTGAGTGCTGTACATGGAATATTCAAAATATTTGCTCACCAAACAGAAGTGATGTGAGCAGCCCCATCCCCCAGCCCCCCACTTCTTTCTTTTTTCCCTCCTAAGCTGGAATGATAGTCTGGGACCACAGCCTGAAATGCGGACCCTGGGATACTGCACATCGTGCTGAGCAGAGCCAGCAGGACCACCATCTGACCTCTAAAGTGACAGGCTTAGCCAAAAGGCCAGGAAGTGAGAGACTGGTAGACGCAGGAAGGACAATCTTTAGTGGTTATCTCATCTCGGCAGCTGAGCCGGCACCCTAATTAGTCTTAGCTGAGGCCCCAGAAGACATGTGTCCTTAACTACTGCTGTTGTCTGTGGGCCCTTCCCAGGCCCCTGGTCAGAACAATGCAATGCTTTGATTTTTAATTACATTTTGTGATATGTGTGTTGTATGCATATGGCAGGTGTGTGCTGATGTCTGTGTGTTGTATGCATATGGCAGGTGTGTGCTGATGTCTGTGTGTTGTATGCATATGGCAGGTGTGTGCTGATGTCTGTGTGTTGTATGCATGTGGCAGGTGTGTGCTGATGTCTGTGTGTTGTATGCATATGTAAGGTGTGTGCTGATGTCTGTGTGTTGTATGCATATGGCAGGTGTGTGCTGATGTCTGTGTGTTGTATGCATGTGGCAGGTGTGTGCTGATGTCTGTGTGTTGTATGCATGTGGCAGGTGTGTGCTGATGTCTGTGTGTTGTATGCGTGTGGCAGGTGTGTGCTGATGTCTGTGTGTTGTATGCGTGTGGCAGGTGTGTGCTGATGTCTGTGTGTTGTATGCGTGTGGCAGGTGTGTGCTGATGTCTGTGTGTTGTATGCGTGTGGCAGGTGTGTGCTGATGTCTGTGTGTTGTATGCGTGTGGCAGGTGTGTGCTGATGTCTGTGTGTTGTATGCGTGTGGCAGGTGTGTGCTGATGTCTGTGTGTTGTATGCGTGTGGCAGGTGTGTGCTGATGTCTGTGTGTTGTATGCGTGTGGCAGGTGTGTGCTGATGTCTGTGTGTTGTATGCGTGTGGCAGGTGTGTGCTGATGTCTGTGTGTTGTATGCGTGTGGCAGGTGTGTGCTGATGTCTGTGTGTTGTATGCGTGTGGCAGGTGTGTGCTGATGTCTGTGTGTTGTATGCGTGTGGCAGGTGTGTGCTGATGTCTGTGTGTTGTATGCGTGTGGCAGGTGTGTGCTGATGTCTGTGTGTTGTATGCGTGTGGCAGGTGTGTGCTGATGTCTGTGTGTTGTATGCATATGGCAGGTGTGTGCTGATGTCTGTGTGTTGTATGCATGTGGCAGGTGTGTGCTGATGCATGTGTAGACCAGAGGCTGATGTTGGGCATCTCCCTTGATCAATCTCCACCCTACTTTTGAGACAAGGCCTCTAACTGAACCCAGAGCTGGCAGATTCAGCAAGGGGGGCTGGGCAGCAAGCCCCGCAGACCCTCTTACAGGAGTATCCCCAGCACAGGTCATTCAGGTGGGAGTCATTCCCTGGCTCCAGGATCTGAACTAGGGGCCTCGTGCTCACTTGGCAAGCAGTTCACCAACTGAGCTATCTCCTGAACCCAGTAAGAACAATGATTGATAAAAGGCTCTAACGACAGAGTGAGTGGCAGTTTTGGTCTTATTGTAAGGCATCTGATGGCACCCACAGTTCCATCTCCATCAAAATGCCTATGAGTTAACTTTTCTATTTCATACACAAGAAATAAAAATTAGTAAATCATCTGTATTATTTAAATTTTTAATTGTCTGCGTATTTTTGATGTTCTCTATTCTTTCTGACCATAGAGAGACTGCTCCTTCCCAGGCTATCTGAAGCTTAGCAACAGCAGCCTATCTCCACAGCAGGGCTAGGACATGCAGACCAAGCATCCTGAAAACGCTTCTCCTTCACCTTGCCCACAGCATCCTTGATCAGCCTCCACACCCCTGCCTGCCCTCTACCCTTGACAGAGAGGACTTCCACATCTCACAGTCAATCTAACCACCAAGCCTACACCTTTCCCTTTCTGGAAAACTCCAATAAAGGCCACAGTTCAGGTTCTCCCAAGTTTGTGGCCTTTGGCCCCTGGAGCCATTGACCCTGGTGCTTTTCCACATGGCCCTGAGGAGACTCCTGTCTCTGAAACCTGTGAGCAGAAACATTTTGTTTTCTTAAGACTATTCTGTGTCTCCTCTGTGGCTGTACACACCTATTACGTGAAAAAAACATAGAGCACAGGCTGAAAGTGCCAGGATCCCATGCAGAGCAACACACCACCGCACATACCTGGCCCACTCAAGACAGCAGTGGAAAAAGAAAGCTTAAAACCAACAACTGACAGTTTGTGGAAGAATTAAGTCCCATCACCTGTTTCCTTCCTCATCAAATCAAAGCCATGAAAAGAAGTTTGGCATGAAATAATACATTTGCCATCTGAGGTACTTATTAAAGAGGACTTCTCCAAATAACGTAGCCTCTTCCATGGTGGCTTCCATAACTTAAGCCAGCTTTGCACTTACTGCACTGTGTCTCACTGAAGACAGCATCCTCTTGTTCGTGACCGACACGACCTGGAAACCAGGTACCTTTGTGTTGCTGCCTGTGGGGATCTTTTGGACTAGGTCTAGATTCACTGGAAAGTAATATTCCTGTTCCAGGTTAGCGGGAGGATTTGCAGATGACTCTTATGACTGAAACATACTGACTGAGGCCTCAGTGTTTTGTTGGTTTTTTTTTTTTTTTGGTTTTTCGAGACAGGGTTTCTCTGTAGCTTTGGAGCCTGTCCTGGAACTAGCTCCTGTAGACCAGGCTGGCCTCGAACTCACAGAGATCCGCCAGCCTCTGCCTCCCGAGTGCTGGCATTAAAGGCGTGCACCACCACCGCCCGGCTAGGGCTCAGTGTTTTAAATGTGGTTGTGTCTTCTGCTTTTCGCCAGGTCTTACCTCGGACAAAGACATAAGCGCTGTATTGCTCGTAATACTCTCCCATTCGCACGCGGATTGTGTAGAGGCCTTCGTCTTCCTTGTTGAGGTGGGAGAATGTGAGTGTTGCCCGGTCTCCACTCCAGTTCATGTTCACCCATTTTGATGGAGAAACAGGTGCTCCTAGAAATGTAAAAAAACAAGCAAATTCGTTGACTTTACCTCCTCCAGCTCCCTTTCTTGCATTCCTCTCCCCCTCCTTCCTTCCATACTGAAAGTCACTTGACTCTTAGAACTCTCTAGCTCTTGAAGCCATTCTGGCGTGTCTAATATTAGGGAAAATACTGGACAGAAGTGAGGGGCTCCATGACAGACACATAATTTGTAACATCTGACAAAATTAAAATCTAAAGCTCTTTGTTCAAAGAGCAGAGAAGTTCAAAGTGTTGAGTTTTGCCTCCGTGCTGGCTGGTTTATGTCAACTTGACACGGGCTAGCATCATCTGAACAGAGGGAGCCTCAACCGAGAAAAATGCCTCTCTAAGATCCAGCTGTAGGGCATCTTCTTAACTAGTGATTGATGGGAGAGCACCCATCAGTTGTGGGTGGTGCCATCCCTGGGCTGATGGTTCTGGGTTCTATAAGAAAGCTGACTGAGCAAGCCAGGGGAAGCAAACCAGTAAGCAGCACCCCCCCATGGCCTCTGTGTCAGCTCCTGCCTCCAGGTTGCCCTCCTGTTTGAGTTCCTGACCCGACTGCTAAGTGATGCTGTGATGTGGATGTGCAGGCCAAATAAACCCTTCGTCCCCACGGAGCTTCATTACAACAATAGGAACCCTAAGACAGCCTCTTTTCTGCTTAAAATATTCTGTTACTTATAACAGGGGTCATACAAACTACAGAAAAATTTAGTGCCATAATTATGTGCAAAAAAATATAAATTTTAATATTCTAGAATTGGTGAATGTTGAGGAAGAAGATTTTTCTAACTGTACAAATTATTTTTGTATTGTCTGAACTTAATTTCTAAATGTAAATTTATACAATTGTATTTTAATGCTTATTCTGATTTGTCCTTTAACTTTTAGAGGTCATGATTCATATACATTCTAAAATTCCTGCTTATGCATCCCATCTCTGAGTTTTCAGCTGTAGGCATGAACTAATTCTACAACTGTGCTTTTGTTAATCGCTGGTCCACTCAGAAACTTATATGCTATCTATTGAGTGCTACTATCTTTAAATTTTATTTGAAGACTCAGAGCCAGAGGTTCCAAACTCTGAGGAAGACTAACCTCCTCATGTGCTTTACTTGTAATGTCTACACACTCACTGCGATGTGTGGTATTGCACTGCTAAGTTCGCTGTGTGCTGGTCAGTCCTGTCCCTGCACATAGCCCACCGAGGTGAGTTCTGTGGTAGGTGGGGAAGCCACTTCCTAGTGTGGGTCTCCATACTGTTTCCCTGCAGAATCTGTTCTGTTCTCTGGGGCCACACCACAGTTACTACTTTGCTGCTGCCGCCGCTGGGCCACAGTATTGCTAATTCCAATCTGGGCCAGGTCATGGTCCCAACTACCATGTTGGAACCTGAAGGGCCCCAGACTGCTCCAGGTGTCCACATGTACATCCGATGACCAGGCCCTTAGCTTAGTGGGCATGTTGCCCATGACCCACCACTAGCCCAAGCCCGTGATTGTCTGTATTAGCACTTGACCTGTCCTCTCTGCTATGTGTGTGTTGTGTACTCCCATAGAACTTCACATATGAAATGTAAGTTTACAGATAAAATGAGGGTCTTGAGAGATGGGTCAGTGGTTAAGAACATCAGCCTGAGGACTTGAGTTCAATGTCCAGCAGCACCAGGTGTACATGACGATCAGGAGGACCTAATGGCCTCTTCTGTTAGGGCATACACATAATGCACAGACATATATCCAGGCAAAACATCCATACACATAAAAATACATTTATAAAAAGGATAAATGATATGAATGTCAAATCAGTGGCTACAAAGCATTGAACCCAGCTCTGGTAGCCTTACAGAGCAGTGTGTGATGGCATCATTTACATTCCCCAAAAGTCAGTCCCAGCAAAAACAAAACATACAAACAACAAGGTAATTTTTTAATCTATTTTGTGTCTGTTTTTATACTAGTTTACATATTTTATAGAAAGAATATATTTACTATAAACTTTTAAATTATAAGGAGACTATCACATTAATGTAATATTACTAGCCAGGCAGTAATGGTACACACCTTTGATCCCAGTATTCAGGAGGCAGATGCAAATGGATCTCTGAATTTTAGATCAGCCTGGTCTACAGAACAAGCCACCAGGACAGCCAGAGCTATAAAGAGAAACCCCTGTCTCAGAAAACCAAAAAGAAAAAAATTACTAATGTCTGAATTGCTTCTGAAATTTACTCTGTTGATTAATTAATAATATTAGGACTTAATTGTTTCATAAGGTCATAAATATTTTTAAAGTTTTATACAACTCTTTTTTTTTTTCTTTTTGAGACAGGGTTTCTCCGTAGCTTTTTGGTACCTGTCCTGGAACTAGCTCTTGTAGACCAGGCTGGTCTCGAACTCACAGAGATCCGCCTGCCTCTGCCTCCCGAGTGCTGGGATTAAAGGCGTGCGTCACCATCGCCCGGCAGTTTTATACAACTCTTATGAATGATATCTAGCTGGGTGGTGGTGGCAGCACTCAGGAGTGAGTTCAAGGCCGGTCTGGTCTATCAAATAACTTAGTTTACAAAGTAAATATTATAGGTTTGATAATGTTACACATATTACTTGGTGACAAGGAAATCTTACCTTCAAAAATATTTTTTAGTTGGGCATGACGGCATGTGCCTTTAATCCCAACACTGGGGAGGCAGAGGCAGGCAGATCTCTCAGTCTGAAGCCAGCCTGCTATACATACTGAGTTCCAGGACAGTCAAGGCTACTCAGTGCCACCTGTTTCAGGGAATAAACATATACATGGTGTACACACACCCAGCACACACAGAGAGTGCAATTATTTTGAAAGGTATGTTAAACACTTAGTACATCAGAGAATGTCCTCAGCTTACAGGCTACGCTAGCCCTGGGATGCAGACCTGCATCTGGCCCTTGCATCTTTCCTTAGGAAGCAAAGGAAGAACTCAGTCTACAGACTCACCATTTCTGTACCACTGGACCTCTGGCTGGAAGGGTTTAATCTCAGGAGTGATGACTACCCGACAGCCCAGACTCATGGTCTCTCCTTCTCTCCCAAAGGACACATCAAACTTGTCATCAAAGTGGATGTCAAACTTGGATGCATAACCATAAGGGGTCACAGCAACTGGGTACAACAGAAACAAACACCAGTAATGAATGCATCTCTTCAAAGGTATACAGCATTTTTAATAAGCATAGGCAGAAAGCAGCTGCAATAAAAAACAAAGCTAAGTATGTGGGCAAAAAATCAAGTTCTACATAAGTACATAGAACACATCACACATCATTCTCATAACCACTAGTCAGTGGGGAAATAGCTTCTCTTTGGAGCACATCTCCCGTCTGCCTAGTTTCTATGTGATCATGTTCCTATGAAGCCTGAGAGGTCTGACTGCGTCAGATCCTGCACAGCCTTCAGAGGCCAGCTGGTTCCAGAGGTGCCTGAGGGGACAGAAGAGAGTTATAAGGAAGTTCTTTACCAGCCCTAAGGTCCCAAACCCAACTGGAAAGGCACACAGGTTCTATGTCTCCACATGCAGCATGATAAGCGGGACCATCAGACGCTGCCTTGGTATTCAGTGGGAAGTCAGTCCTAACCAGGAGACAAAGCAGTCCACTGTCACTTCTGCAGGCCTGGGTCACACGTGCTTTCCATCTGGGGGAAACCCGTGGGCCAAATCCAGTCCGCTTCCTTTTATCGTCATCATCATCATCATCATCATCATCATCATCATCATCAGGAATGGGTTTTATTGTTAAATTTTTTTGACAGTTGAAAAACATAAAAATCTAATATTTATCATGTGTGAAAGGTCATAGGAAATCCAAATTTCAATGTTCGTATTTATGGCTTTACTGGAATCCAGCTATGTATAATCATTTACTGCCTACAGAGGGGTTTATGTTTCATATGTTAGGAACAGGTGTGCTAAGTCAGGTGCAATCAGAAGACACTATGCAGTGGAAGAAACAGGGTTAAGTCGGTCTTGCAAAACCTGGCTTTAAAGAGAAGAAAAATGAGAAATGTGGCCATGGGAATGAGCAGAATAAGGTCAGAGGACTGGGAAATGATAAACCACGCCCATCATGGGGACTTTTGGGACTATGCTATGATTTCAGAAGTACTGATATGGTGGGAAAAGAGCGTTTCCATCCATTGTCTCCTCCATAGGACTGATACCAGGGATCATAACTTTGAAGTTAGAAACCATTAAGGAAGTCAAGGAATAGGTCATCTACAGATAGCAAACCAACTGGTTAAGTGGAAGACCAAGTCAGAAGAAAGCATTGGTATTTTCAGAACCATCATTCATGATTTAATGTGTAGAGAACAAGTGTGGGCTGCACTGTCCTTTTCGGTCTGAACATATAATCAGTTTCACAAACATAAACGGGCTACTTTTAAAATATAAGGAAAAAACAATTAAACCTGGAAACAGAAGAGTAACCAAAAAATTTAAAAAACAAACTAACCATGGCTGGGTACTGAGTATTATATCTATCCTGGCAAGTACATCATAAGTATTGTGAATTATTTCATCCTCTTAAAAACCATGTTGCTTCCCTAGACTCAAGGACTCAGAACATGGTTTGGAATTTGAGCTACACTTTACATAGAGATGACATGTAGCGAATGGGCTGTTAGACTTACAGCTAAGAGGCATGGAAGCCCCAGCGTGGAGGCGAGTCTCATCCAATTCCCCCTTGTATCCTAGAGAAGAAAAGAACACCTGTGAGCTGCTTTGTGATTGCCTGATGTTTCAGCACTGGGAGGGTTGAAATCCACTTGGAATAAAGCAAGGGCAAACCTACTCTTTACCACAACTGAGGCGTACGCTGAGACCTCTCCTTGAACATTCATCGCCGAGGCCCGGTACTGAGCCGTGTCTTCAAAGTCGCATCTGCAGAAACGCAGGGAAATGAGTGACCGTGGTGCTGACTGGTAACTGCTGGGTGTTTTGTCAGGAGATTCTATGCTAACATAACAGACTGCAAGTCAGTGGCTCACATGAGGCTCTTTAGGACTTGAAGGAATTGTCTCTGTTCCTGGGGGACATTCTATAATCTAAGTCATCTACAAATTTTCAAGCTGCAGTAGGGCAGGAAGGGAAAAGCTAACCAAGTACTAAGGCTATAAGTTACACAGCGAATAACTGTTTTTGCATTATTGGGGGAGAAAATGCCCAGCCGAGCATGTGGCTTTGTACCAGGTGTGTATACTCCAGACTGTCCTGTCCCAGGAGGTGGGTCTCAGGATGTGGCATCAGGATGACAGGGAATAGAAAAAGCAAGTTCTCATGATATT
Organism: Chionomys nivalis; assembly: GCF_950005125.1. NCBI lineage: Eukaryota > Metazoa > Chordata > Mammalia > Rodentia > Cricetidae > Chionomys > Chionomys nivalis. The sequence continues at coordinate 15,070,674 of NC_080111.1, read as the reverse complement.
CCCACAGCCTCCCTGAGGCAGAAACCTGAGCAAGGCCTGTCTTATACGCCATTCTGCGTTCTAGTTTCAAAACACAAGCGACTTCATACTGTGGTTCTGCTGGTGTTTGGGCTCTACATGAAGTTCCAGCTCACATCACGTGCTATCTGGTGCAGAAACAGGGATGTCTTACAAAGGTGGAACAAGGAAAGAACACTTTTACAGAGGTCAGACTGAGATTTCAAAGCAGGCTGTTTTATGTCTAATCACACTAGCTTCTGTGTTCTTCCTTGTTTCTTGGGGTTTAGTTTAGTTTCATTTGAGATACACTTGTGTCTTGTGGAAAAGAAAGACAGTAGACTCCAGGAAGGTAAATACAATCACATTTCTCAGAACTATTTAATTTTAAAAGCAACCACAAAGCTCACTGCTGCTTCAGCAGAAGTGATCCTACTTCAGCTCAGGGCTTGGTGAGTGCCAGAGACACCCTGGTTCTGTCTGGAGCCCAGTATCTTCTATAGGGGAGAAGGCAGTAAACCTTGTGAGGGTGACCGGTGCCTGTCCCCTCTACAGCTCAGCACATGGCCTTGTGGGAACCAAAAAGATGAGCACTTATTTACTCTCTCATCCGCATAATCAGGTTTGCATTTCAAACCATCTTGGAAAACATTATATATTTTTTATGACTTGGAAACTTTGATAGAGTTTCCATTTTAAATTTTGCTTAACCCAGTGTCTGTCCTTGATTCGCTCACACAGATTGACGAGGCACACAACGTCCTGGTTTCTGGGGAGCTGAAGGAAAGGACATTCTCTCAGTCTCTCCATCCTAGCCTCTACGCCTTTTGTTAATTAAAACAAAAGAGCACAGTACTGTGAGTTTGGAATTCTGTTATGATACAGACATTAGAGGTGCCTATTTAAGCAATTATCTTCTTAATTTCTATAGGTCATGCTCATATATACAGAAGGATAAATAAATAAATACATACTCATTTTATCATCTTTTAGGAAATTCAAATGTGAGATCATGTTAAGAGATACCATGGGCACAGCAGACTTAGCCATGCATGCTACCTTCCAAGTTTGCATCAAGGAAAACGTACATGAATAAGCATTGTGAGATAAGCCTGCACTGGGACCAGGAAGAAGGTAGATTTTGTCTGTGACCCTGAGTGACTGCTGGGTAGCACACATAAACACTGATGTTCCCTTACTTGTTGATCTCAAGAGTATGCATTCCATACCGACTTTCAATGGTGTACTTTCCTGGGTGTGCGTGGACATTTATAGGCACCTGGTTTTTATACCTGAAAGATAATGGAAACAGGATGAATAGATTAAAGAATAATTAACTACATGATCTCTCTCTCTCTCTCTCTCTGTCTCTCTCACACACACACACATACACACACACATACCACATGATCACTGTTCTTGTAGATAAACCTGTTAAGTGAAGTTCAACAATACCATCTATTGAAAAAATGCAAATTACCTGAGATTAACTAAATTCCCTAGCACTGGGCTGGAGAGATGACTCAGAGGTTAAGAGCATTGGCTACTCTTTCAGAGGTCCTGAGTTCAATTCCCAGCAACCACATGGTGGCTCACAACCATCTGTACTGAGATCTGGCGCCCTCCTCTGGCGTGTGGGCATACATCGAGGCAGAATGTTATATACATAATAAATAAATCTTAAAAAAAATAAAAATTCCCTAGCACTACAATCAATCCTCTCAAAGTGCTTTCTCCTCTTCCTTAAAATTTACATGAAAATGAACCACTCACAATCTGTATGCATCTCATGTACATAACGATAATGAAAAACTACAGTTATGAAACAGTAAATAGGGTAGCAACTGGTTTATATAAAATAGAAAACAGAATGATGCATTGATGCTGCGGGAAATCAGGACACTGATTTCCTTAGGTGGTCACAGGGCATGAAGGATGTGTCTTGGCTGCTGAATATTGCTTGGGTTCCATTTGGGTGCTGGTTACATGGTGTACCGTCCAACAAACACTAACCCAAACTCTTCCTTTATATGTAACATACGTTCTTTTGTATGGACATTATACTTCAACAACAATCAAAATTGTTGGCTCTCACCCGCACGGCAGAACGAAGCTTTGTGTTAGCGCTTGTGTTGCTGGCCCTCTCTGTGGGAGGAAAGCACAATATCCCTCCCACTAGCGCTCTCTCGTGAACAGCACCTTTGTAGTGAGGGGTCATCACACTCAAGGGACTTGGTTTCTGTCATAAGTAAGCATGGCTTTTGACTTAGAACAACTTCAAACCATGAAAGGAAAGTTCCGGCTGTTCTATTCCTGTTTGCAGCTTGCTTCCCTCGGATGGTAGCCCATGCAGAAGGGCTTCTCTGTGAGACACTAATTTCCGTTCGTGGTACTTGTCTTCTTAAGTTCTCAACAGCCAGTGCTATGGTTCCACATGAGGCTTAGCCACTTGAACCTTTTTTTAAAATTTATTTATTGCTTAAAAAGAAGAAGAGGAGAAGAGAAGCAGCAGGGGGTCGCTTGCTTTCCTTTTGATGACCTCCTTCATGTGTGCAGGTCAGACTAATATAGCTAATAAGCACAGGAGGCAGGGAGCTCTCTGGTCCATGTACAGACAGCATCAGTACATCTAGCCCTCACAACAACCACAAAATGTCACTATTTAACCTCACTTCCCAGTGGAGATACTGAGGCGTGGAGAGATCAGGGAACTCACCCTGGTCATAAGGCAGGCATAGCAGAGCCGGGATTTGAACCAGGTCTGCCTGGCTCCTTACGTGGCATTTCCATTTCTCAGTTGTTCTCTATAGCTGCATTTCATTTCTTTCAGACTTTTTGAAATGGATATAAGGAAGGGTGGGAAGAGGAAAATATTGGTTTCAGTTAACTCTCTCACCCTAACTTTGTCCTCCTAAAGTCCATGTTTTGGAAGGTTGGGGCCCGATGGTGTAGCATTATGTGGTAGAGAGGAGGGTCTTGGATCATTGGGGGCCTTATGGTGTTTTGTTCATTCCAAAATAATGAGTTACCTTAAAGAGCAAGCCCTCTCTGGTCTGTGCGACCTACCACCCCGCAGGCTTGCTCACCACGATCCCGTCTTCCATGATGTGACACTGCCAAGGGGACCCCATAAGAGCTGGCACCATGCTGTTGGGCTTTCGAACTGTTAGGTAAGTCTACCTTTAACAGGTAGCCTTAGTGCTTTGATATAGAAACAGAGAGCTCAAAGCAGAGAAAGCAGGACGTACACTTGAATGCACTGGCACAGGAGACCACTTCCTAAATATAACACAGTAGCACAGACACTGAGAGCAACAATTAATAAATGGGACCTCCTGAAACTGAAAAGCTTCTGTAAGGCAAAGGACACGGTCAACAAGACAAACGGCAGCCTACAGAATGGGAAAAGATCTTCACTAACCCCACATCGAACAGAGACTCATCTCCAAAATATACAAAGAATTCAAGAAACTTTTGACATCAAAAGAATAAATAATCCCATAAAATATGGGTACAGACCTAAACAGAGAACTCTCAACAGACGAATCTCAAATGACTGAAAGACACTTAAGGAACTGCTCAACATCCTCAGCCATCAGAGAAATGCAAATCAAAACGGCTCTGAGATTCCATCTTACACCTGTCAGAATGGCCAACACCGATGACAACTTATGCTGGAGAGGATGTAGGATAAGGGGAACGCTCCTCCTTTGCTGATGAGAGTGCAAACTTGTTTAGTTGCTTTGGAAATCAGTATGGCGATTTCTCAGAAAATTAGGAAACAATCTACCTCAAGACCCAGCAATACCACTTTTAGGTATATACCCAAAGGATGCTCAACTATGTTCATAGCAGCATTATTTGTAATAGCCAAAACCTGGAAACAACCTAGATGCCCTTCAGCCGAAGAATGGATAAAGAAATTTGGTACATTTACACAGTGAAGTATTACACAGTGGTAAAAAAAATAATAGTAATAATGACATCTTGAAATTTGCGTGCAAATGGAAGGATCTATTAAAAAAAACATACTGGCTGAGGTAACCCAGACCCAGAAAGATAAATATAATATGTACTTACTCATAAATGGCCTTTAGACACAAAGCAAAGGAAAAAAACAACCTACAGTCTACAACCCCAGAGAACCTAGACAACAAAGAGGCCCCTAAGAGAGACATACATGGATCTACATATAGGAAGGAGAAAAATACAAGATCTCCTGAGTAAATTGGGAGCATGTGGGTCACAGGAGAGGGTAGAAGGGGAGAGGGGAGGAAGGGACGGGAGTGGAGAAAAATGTATAACTCAATAAAAACAATAAAAAAAAGAAATGGGGAGCTAATATAATTTCTAAGGCACACTGTTCATTTTTCTTCTTTTCCTGAGTCTGTGTGCATGATATTATGAGCGTGTCTCTGTGTGTTCACATGCATGTGTCTTCCTGTGCATGTGAATATAGAAGCCTGAAGGTGAGATCAGCAATTTTCCTCAGTTGCTCTTTTACCCTTCCCCTTGGACCAGGACCTCTCAATCAAAACTCAGAGCTCAACGATGTGGCTAGTCTAATAGCTACCTTGCTCTGAGGATCCCTGCCTCTGCCTTCTGAGGCTGAAATTACAGGCGAGTCACGATGCCTGCCTGGCATTTATGTGGGTTCTGGGGGAATCCTCTTGCTTGCATGGTAGGCACCATTTCCCCAGCCCATACTGGGAAAATTTCTATCGGTGTTAGCATTCTCCTTTTCCACCCAGCTAGGCTGCAACGCAGCTGTCAAGACTCAGGTCAGATGCCAAGTCTTCAACACTCCTCTTTACAAGTTTTCCGAACTATAAACTGCTTTCATCTCTTGGAATCATGGTTACTCTGCTAAATATAACGTTTATCAAAATTGTTGTTGGGGGCAATAAGATAGCTCTGTGGGTAACTGAACTTGCCGCCAAGACTAATGGTGACCAGGGTTTGATCCCTAGGGCCCACGTGTAAGGAGAAGAACTAACTCCAAGTTGTCCTCTGACTTCCCCATACACGCCATGGGCTGTACACACACACGCACAGACACACACACACACATGCACACACACACGCACACACACACGCACACACTATATAAATGTAATTTTAAAAGTTATGGTTGAGTTTGCATCTCCCCTACGAAGTTGCTAGTCCTGATATACATTTCTTTCTGTGCCCACTCCAATGAGGGAGTCGTTGGCATATTGCTTATGCTCAGTGTTGATTAAAATGATTGAGTAGAACTGTTATGTGATAAATAGTTAAATTATACCTTCATACTTTTTCAGTGAAGAAATCAAGTTCTGGAAAATGCACACCCCATGCTATGGATGATTTAATGAGTGTACATGAGAGTGAACTGAGGCTTTCAGAGTCCTGTTCCCCTCAGGTCTGGAATCAGGAGGTAAGTTCTAGCCTAGAGTAACAGCAGGACGGAAGATGTGCTGTGTGACCTTCTCCCTACTCACAGAACACGGTGCTGCTGCCTTTCTGTCTCTTGGGAGCCCGGAAGTGCTTCAGGGAGCTGTTTCAACACAGCTCTAGTCAGGGCAATGTGATCAGAGACAGCTATCAGCAACCCTGACCCTCAGACTCTCCCATCTGAGGGAAATGGTGTGCTTTCTGACTAGAATGACTTGGGTCAAGGGAAACTCAGCTGAGCAGCTCCCTCTTGCTGGTTTGCTTTTTCACGTGCTGGAGGGATTTCAATAGTTCTCCCCAGCACAAAAGGGACAATGTGTCACTGAAGACTGTGGCATGTGCTGTCTGACCAAATCTGAGTGACGCTGGGTTGGCTTCCGTTCAGCAATGCTGTTCATATCTCTATAAAGTTTGTGTTCAAGTGGCATCCGGCAGCTCCCGAGGTTGCGCCATTCTTCCTGCCCTCAGGTACTGCTCAACTTAGCACCTTCATACCTTCCCGGTTAAACACGCCCAGCTCTTCTAACGTGGCCACCTGGCTGAGGAACCTGCTTTAAAATGCGCAACACTTGACTGTGGGACTGCACAGAACTCGCCATGTCAGAGAGAGAAACGAAAGGACTAAGTCATAGGGAGAGTTCGTTCTATTCTGCAGGGAATGTCCGCTATGAGGCACTCAAGTTTTGGGTCACTTGAGACTGGCTGCCTTCAGTATTAAGTCAGAGTGGAAAAGAAGGGGGTTTGGCCTGCCCCCACACACTTCACAGCTTGTTGCTTCTGGAAAGTGGAATTCCAAACTAGCTAGTCATCAGCTAGCTGTGGAGAGTAATCTACACCCTGGGATTGTTTCCAAAGGCTTGCTGAAATGCTCTGTATGGACACCACTTTCCTTACACACTCTGTCCCTATACACTCTGTCCCTACACACTCTGTCCTTACACACTCACGTCAGCCTATGCAGAGTCAATGTTGATGATGAGGGTGGTAGAGAGAGCTCCTTGGTGGAGTCAAATTCAGTGAAACGAGAAGGCTCTGAGATCCTTTCTCTATCACGATGCCAAGCAAATTGAAATGACCTCGAACGTTGGTGAGAATCCACCTTAAAGAAATAGCTACTACCCACTGTGAAACCATTATCTGAGACTTTAGAGTTGGCTCCATGGTTAAGAGAAGAATCCAGTCAAATCTAACTGTCTCAAATAGTCCACCACCAATTTTCCTTTTTACAAATAACAGTTTTGGAGCCAGGTGTCAAGTATCCCAGCCTGGCCTCGAACCCCTTATGTAACTGAAGCTGAGTCTGAACTTCTGATCTTCCTGCTTCTATCTCCTGAGTGGTAGGGTTATAGGCATTCGCCATCTTGCCCAGTTTATGCAGTTGTGGAGCTAGAACCAAGGATTAGTGCAGATTTGTGCATGACAGGTGAGCACTCTACTAACTGAGACACACTCCCATCCACAAGCGTGTGTGTTCTATTTCATTCTCTATGCCTTATCATTTCATTTCAATTAAGTTGGAAATATAGCTGTCTACTATAAGTGCCCGAGGATATAAGACTGTTCAGCACATAGTGTCTGTGCCCTTTGATCCCACTCCATCAGGACCAATTACTCTCCTTGGGTTTGAACAAAACCTTCCAGAATGTATGCAAATGAAACAACATAAATTCTGCTTCCCGCCTCTAGACCAACAGATGCTAGGCAGGCTACTGTATAAATAGCCTATTAAACACTAAAATTTCATTTTCTTCCCACCACAGAAGTATCATTCCTCCATGTTAACAAGGCCCTCTCCATGATGGAGGCTTCACCACCCTAGTGTGTTGGTGTCCTCTGTAAGCGATTTTCCTACTGAATGAAATCACACAAATAGGACCCCTTCTACTTCCAGGCTGATCTGGAACCTCAAAACTGTCCTGTACCTGGCCTTGCTGAGTGTTGTGTTGCTGCTGCGCATCGTTCTCTGGGTAACCTCAAAGTTCCACTTAAACAGATGTCGGCAGTAACATGAGATTGGCCAGAACAGCTGCTGCCTGCCCACTTTGTTAGACCTCAGGGACTCCATGACCTAACAGCGGCCAGTGGAAACTTGGAGCCAAACTGTCTTTGGAAAAGACTCCGAGGGAATCAGACCCCAGGACACATGCCTCAGCAAGGCATAGCGAGGACTTAGCTGCTATCCGTGAGGCAGCATGTCTGCACTGAGCCCTCACAAATGCATTTCCTTAACCCACCTCCTCCCATGTTTCCCTCCCATTTGTACCTGGTGTGGGTACCATGAGGCTGCAGTCGAGCACCAGAGAGGCCAACGATATGGTTACCAACAGCATTGGCTCTCACCTAGTGATGAGCTCCCTGCTCTGTGAGTAAGAGAATGCCAGTGAAAAGTATTTCCCTTGTGTTCATGTTGTGAATTAAATTAGTTCCAGCTGCTGCTTCTTAGGAAAGACACCATGTCCAAGAAGAGACACAAACCCGTAAGGAACCTGTTCGCGAAGGTCTGTTCACCTGGCAGTGAAGTGGGCCTACGTTCCAGGGATCTTCACTGGGAGAACCTTAAGATTACTAGCCTTGTATTTGTTTTCGTAATGTGACCCCCAAATTGTAGAAGCTCCTTGCTCCACAAACCTGGAGCTGTCCCTGTTGTCACCACAGCCAGCTGTCACTATGTGCACACCGATTCCGAACATTTCTCCTCACCCAGGGGCGACTCTCAGTCTCAGGATAGTGGAAGGCACCTTCCCCACTGAGCCATCTTGCCAGCCCTCTCAGAAACAGAGCCGTTTCTTAGCTGCTCTCCGGTTCTTTTGTTTTGACTTGTATGTCTCACTGAGCATGAAAGGGGTACTTTCTCTGCAATTTCTGGCTTTTCTCTCCTGGAAGAACTGGTATAAAGAATGAGTCTTGGGAAACGGTGCCCTCCTTCAAGTAAAAAGGAAGTCACCTTCCCAAACGCAGAAGGGAAGAGAGCAGGAGGCTGCCACAGAAAGGGGCTACTCTCCCAGAAATAAATATTTCAAAGCCACAAGGACAAGATTTGTGGCCAATGTGCTGTGACTGAGCTCTGTGGTGGGAAAACTGAAAACAGACAATACGACTATTTTTCAAATTTAACTTGACAAGAACCTTTACCTTAGTAGTCTTATGCTCCGTGTGGAGAGCTTTAATCTCTTTGTTTGTTAATTATTCCTTTTCCAGGCCAACGAAGTGCACCTAAGGAGTTTAATCTCCAAAACTGAGCCGTGCCTCTGGGAAACCCCACTGCTGGTTTTAAAACACCATCAGGATCATGGCCCAGTTTATGTTCCAGATGCTGCAGTTTACAAAACAATGCTTAAGAAAATAATATTTTTCTCATAGACATTCCTTTGTATAATTTTAAAAGTCATCTTTAGTGTTTAAAAATAAAAAGAGCTGAGTAAGACAATACACTCCTGCAGTCCCTGTGTCTGGGAGTCTGAGTCGGTAGGGTCACAAGTTCAAGGCTGGCCTTAATCTCAAACAAACAAACAAAAACAGGTAGGAAAAAAATTTAAATTAAAAGCAAAAAAGAAAGCTACAAAAGTACTCAATGAACTCTTCTATTTGATTAAGGACTCTATTTAGTCAACATTAATATATTTAAATTTCTGACAGAAGGATTTTTTACTTATCAAATAGTATTCATGAGAACTAAGCATACATTTATCTTCGTGGATTTCCATAGGAATGTTTGGATTTTCTTTCTCCTTTGGCAAGTGATACTTGAGGGGGAGAGATCTAATTCAGGGGAGTCACACACACAAGGAAGGTGCTCTACCAATGAAGTTCATCTCTAGTCTAGTAGTTAGACATTTTTTGTTGTTTATTTGTAGTTATGTTGGTGTTATGTTTTGGTTTGGTTTTTGAACAGGGTCTCATTATGTACTCCAGGCTGGTCTTGAACTTGCAATCCTCTTTTTAAGAATCTTAGAGCTCACTATATATGCCATGCTGGCTCAAACTCATGAGGATCCTCATGCTTTTTTTCTGAGAGTTGGGATTAAAGGTGTGTTGCGACATCAGATCCAGCTATAATTTTTAATTACATCTATCTATATATCTATCTTATCTATCTATCATCTATTATCTATCTATGTATCTATCTTATTCTCTATCTCTATCTATCTATCTATCTATCTATCTATTTTCTATCTTGTGTGCAAGAGAGAGAGAGAGTATGAATGAATGAGTATATGTACAGGCATGTTGTGAAAGTTGGTTCTCTCCTTCCATCACTGTGGGTCTTGGAGCTTGAACATAGGTCATCAGGCTTGGTGGCTAGTACGTTACATGCCAAACCATTTTGCTGGCTCAGTGTTTGTTGTTTGTTTGTTGATTTTTAAAGAGATTGATTGTTGATTCCTTTAAAGGTTGAATGGTGCAACTTTATAGTCATAAGGAAGTGTGGGGGCAATAGCAATTGATTTTTAATTTACTTTTATATTTCAAAATTTATAGGTTAAATTTTTAGAAATTCATTTTTGTTGAAATATTATAAGTGTTTTGTGGCATTTCTCATCTTTGTTTATTACAAACTATTTGCCACCATAAAATTCATAGTCATTTTTGGCATTTTACAATTGCTGCTTTTGTTTTTGATTTTGAGGCAGAAGGGGTAGAGATGAAGCTTTCTGAGTTTTAGTTTTTTATGTATAGATACATATTTGTATATGCATGTGAAGGCTAGGTCAACATTAGGTGTCTTCTTCATCATTCTCCACCGTACTTTTGAGACAAGGTCTTTCACTGAACCTGGAGCGTCATGATCTGTCTAACTAGGTGATCAGCAAGCTCCAGGGCTCTTCCCGTCTCCACCCTAGCACCCAGCCTCCTCCGTGGGTGCAGGAACCCAAACCCAGATCCTCATGTCAGCATAGCAAGCGCCTTACCAATGGAGCCGTCGCTCCCACCTTTATGATTATAAAGTTATTAAAATGTATAATCTCTATGCAAGATCATTTGTTCTTCCCATTCATAAAACTGTCTCGATAGCTTCACCCTTTTGAAAACAAACTTATAGATGTCTTTGCTGACTCCTGCATATCGCTAGTTCAGGGTGTTTTCTCTGGATGTAAACTTAACTTGGTAATTAATTCTATCAGCTTCCACAAAGAAAACATACCATGTGAGACGGGGTTCCGGCCAGCCTGCTACAGAGCAGTGCAATTTCACATTCTCTTTCTCCCAAACTGTGTGAGAACGAGGTTTAATGATAAACTCAGGAGCATGTAGTAGATGGTCTTCATTTAGCTTTCCGTGATATGCTTGGGTGTCTTCTAACTGAAAGAGCAAGCAAGTAACAGCCACATGTTTCCAAAATACTACCAAATTAAAGTTACTTCTGGTGCTAAGATAACAAGTAGAAGCCAAAATGTTACTTTCCCTTTGTTTTGTTGTTTTGTTTGAGGTAGGTTTTTATGTAGTCCAGACTGGCTTCTAACTTACTTTATAGCCAAGGATAACTTTAAACTTCTGATCTTCCTGATTCTACATCTCAAGTGCAAGGATTACAGAATGGCATCCCCATTGTACCCTACTCTATGGGCTGGTGGGGATTGAACCTGTGACTCTATGCATCGCCATTGTACCCTACTCTATGGGCTGGTGGGGATTGAACCTGTGACTCTATGCATCGCCACTGTACCCTACTCTATGGGCTGGTGGGGATTGAACCTGTGACTCTATGCATCGCCACTGTACCTTACTCTATGGGCTGGTGGGGATTGAACCTGTGACTCTATGCATCGCCATTGTACCCTACTCTATGGGTTGATGGGGATTGAACCTATGACTCTATGCATCGCCATTGTACCCTACTCTATGGGCTGGTGGGGATTGAACCTGTGAGTCTATGCATTACGCAAGCAATATAAACTTACTGCATTCTCAGACCTAATTTTTACATTTTGCACCTAATTTTTACATTTTGCTCCTTATTTTTACAGTCAGGTAAAATAATTTCCTTCCTGGTTTTAAAAAAAAAAAATGAGTTTGGTTTTCTAAACCCTAAGATTTAGCAACATCCCTATGATGTGTCCCTAAAGTGGCTTCAGAAACTTATTTAATATCTTTCAAATCTGAATTTCCATGAAGTTTAAAATTCCAAAGTTTGCCTTTATGTGACCTATGCATTTTGACATCATCTCTCCTTGTTTCCGTTAGCTTTGTTTCCCTGTAACACACGTGGTTCTGCCCTTGAAAGAACCCAGTGTGGACTCCACATGCACACGCTCACACACGGCTTCTTGAACACGTTTCCACTCTTCTGAGCAGCATGACATTAGCTCGCCTTACTGTTTTCCTCAGTGACAGCTCTTCTGCTTTTTCTCGGATTGCAACGCTCCTCGACTTCTTTTCAAATGTTTCCTCTCGCTGAAGGGTGGACGTGGCCTGTTTGGATATTTTGGACTGCTTAGAGGCTGTGGACTTTTTGGAGGCTGTGAGTTCTTCCTCGCTTGCAAGAAGAGTCCTCTGAGCTATGTAAGCAGCAGCTTCTTTGATTCTTTCTTCTTCTGTGTCTCTAATTCCACCAATGTGCACTTGGCTGAAACAACAGAGCAGAAGGTAGAAACAGTGTGGTAACCACAAGCTTGCCTGATTTTACTGGGCTCAGGCACTGTCCCTGCCCTTAGAAAATCTGCCATTAAAAAGCCCTGGTGTGGAGCTAGAGAGATGGCTCAACAGGGCACGTGCAGAGGACCCTGGTTCAGTCCCCAGCTTCCACAGTTCCCAGCTCACAACCTTCTGTAGCTCCAGTCCCTAGAGCTCTGATGCTCTCTCCTGACCTCCATGAGCAATGCATGAAGGTGGTACACTTATATACACGCAAGAAAAATATTCAACACATAAACCAAAAAATACATATATATTAAATATATCCTGATAAAATACGATATCTCATTCCATCCAAATAAAACCCCACAAGGTAGATGCTATCACTCCTATTTTAGATATATAGTAACAAGACTAAAGAAGATAAATAAACAGCCCAAGGAGTTCCCTGGGCAACTGAATGTGTTTAAATATGTTCCAGTTTACAAGAAAAGATAAATCTATGCTTTTTCCAGAAAAGATTACAATGTACAATGGAAGAGTTCAAATGTCTGTGGCCTGATATGTGATGTGTGAACTCTGCTCTAGTGCACAGCCCAGAGCTGCCCAGACATGTAACATGTCACATAAGACGCTGGTGAATAGTGGGTTTCTTTAGTCCCACAACATTTTACAGTTTGGGATTTTAACATACATATTTTTTAAAAATTATTGCCATCATATACTAATTTTGTGAAGTAACAGGCTTTCTTATTGACATTCTATACATTTTGATCATATTCGTTCCTCTGGTGCCGTTTCTTACCCTCCTCCCTTTGTCCTTCCAAATCTTTACTTACCTACCCTGCTCACATTACACTTTATAGTTTAGAATCTTTCTTTTTACTGTCCATGGATTGACTATAAATATTATTGGATCACTCAACATCTAAAGCTCTATCCCATGTCAACTGACCATACACACAGCATGATGCCCTAATCATTCTTTTGTCATGTATCCAATGTACGACAAAAATGTCTGAAAATGAAATCCCTTGACTTCAATGAGCCTTCTTCTCGGTGGGTTCCAAGCTTCCCAAGTCCTTTTTAAACCAATAAATAGCGAGTCCTCAATAATTGCTAGCTACTATTGACTCCTCACTTATAATAATTACACACCAAAGGGAAAGTACACTCACCGTCCTGAGTAAATAGGCACCATGTAGTTGCCTGGCAGGTTTTCTGTCTCCTCTCCAGGCAGAAGGTTCCGCTTGGCTCTCTTTGGTTGGGGGCTCAACTTGGCTGAATAATCTTCTAATAGCAAGCTGGAATCTGTAAGTCTGAAATAAGACTCCTAACATTAGTCAGAACACAAAGGGCACTGAAGACATTCCAAGGGTTGACAAAGCAGGGGGTGAGGGGGCATAACTTAGGGAACTTTTCCTAGAATCTTAGGTCTCTAATATTATTATCTTTTCCCTTTAGAAATGAATTCGAGTTAGAAAGATTACAGAGATGTAAATGTACACTAGACAGATACTAAGAAAAAACAGTGGTTTCATGGCTTATTTTCCCCCTCTAAAATTTCAAGGGAAAAAGAGGAAGATGTTGGTATTTTCAAGTAGCTTTTGTGGATAAAGTAGTGTTTGAAATGTAGGCAATCTATATAAAGGTCTTCCTTCCTTCCCTCCTTCCTCCCTTCTTCCCTCCCTCCCTCCCTCCCTCCCTCCCTCCCTCCCTCCCTCCCTCCCTCCCTCCCTCCCTCCCTCCCTCCCTTCCTTCCTTTTTGCAGCGACACAAACCCCAGGCCTTGTAGGCAAACATATAAATGGTTTTGATGCATTTTGTATTCAAGTCCTTTTAGAATATAATGGGAAATGTACAGTTCTCCAAACAGGGATCCTGGGCTACTCTGATGCAGAGCCCTAGATTCGCACTGTGAGACCTTTCCATACTTAACTGCAGTCATGTTCCAGCAGTTGAGGAAACCCTGGACTCATCAAATAAGTTTTCATTACATGGACATTTGGTGTTGGGTGATACAGTATGATAAAGAATCCTTGGGCCAGTTCTATTTGACTATGCGCACTGCGACAAATGTGTGTAAAGGAGGTAGTTCATGTTTGAGTAACAAAAACTTCACTGGAGAGGTGGGAAACAGTAGAAACCATAAAAATTAACAAAACGAAAAATTAGCCTTAATCTATGTAGTAGCTGAGTTTAATAACATATTTTTAATGCAGATAGTTTCATGAACTCAAGTGCATACTCCCAGGAGGCAATGTATAAGCTGAAGACTGAAAATTCCCTGGTTTCTATGCTGAGGAAGGATGTCAACAACAGGAGGCTGTGTGGGAACTCTCTGTACTTAACATTTTCCTGTAGACTTGAACTATTCTAAAATAAAATAATATTATTAAAGGCCCTAGTCTAGAGAATTCTTTAAAGGAAAGAGAAGCCTGTGAGTGGTATCTCTTGGGAAATATCAAGCTTCCCAGTTAAAATTAGTCAAGCCTTGGCTACTGCCTAATGTTTAAAAAACCCTTGGAGATGCTGCTTAGAGGGCTGTACCATTAAGAGCACTTATTGCTCTTGCAGAAGACTGGGGTTCAGTTCCCAAAAATGGCTCACCACCATCTGTTCAGAAAATCCAATGCCTTCTGGCATCTGGGGGCACTTGCATGCATGCAGTGCACAGACTTATGCAGGTGTGTACACACATGTGTGCACATACATACACACACACACACACATACACACACGAGATTACCTTTTTTAACAGGTAGAAAAGCAAAGACAATTAACTATATCAAAAGCAGAACCATGGACCAAACATACACACAGTATAAAAATGGGTAACGCAAGAAAGTAAATAGTACTGTACAAAACAATAGGGTCAAAGATTTACAGAGTGCACAGAGGCCCAGTTTCTGAGCAGACATTAAGCACACGTGCATGAATGAGTGTCTGTGTCTTGTTTATTAAGACTGTGTTGCGTGTGCAGGCTGGGCTACTGCCATTGATGCTCTAGTGTGGTCACATGGAAGGGGCACACTCTGCTACCCAGAGTTACAGCTAGCTCATTTCTATGGAACAGCACTGAAGCTAAAGGTTAGAACCTTGACGTGGAGCTTGTGGATTGCTTACCAATTGGAAGCCAGGGTGAAATTTGTCCCTGGCTAACTGTTCCAGCAAAAGGACTGCATTTTATACCCCACGTCGCAAAGTACAGCCTGTGCTTACACTGGTCTAAGTTTAAAGTGGTATTTGCCTCCACCTCTCTACTCCGTTACTATACAAAATAAACCACGAGATCAAGAGGATTGCTTCCTTTATTATTTTGAGAAAGTGGAATTTTCTCACTATTCTTCTATTTTAACTCTGTTTTATTTTTGTTTCTACAATCAAATTTTTGCAAACTCGTTTTTCAATGTTGTATTCTAGTAGAAGTCATAATATTCCATTATTTTTGTTTGCTCCTTTTTTCCTGTAAGAAAAATATTTTAAATAATGAACTTATTACATAGGTCATACCACAAATGAGATTGTCCCATTCTCACAGGTAATCAGAGCAGCTGAGTTTTTTTATTGATTGTTATTGAGCTCTACATTTTTCTTTGCTCCTCTCCCTGCCTCTCCCCTCCCCTTCAACCCTCTGCCAAGGTCTCCAAGTTACTCAGGAGATCTTGTCTTTTTCTACTTCCCATGTGGATTAGATCTATGTAAGTCTTTCTTAGGGTCCTCACTGTGCCACCACCACGAGCTAAGTTATTGTTTCTTACAGAGTGTGTGAAGTAGATGTCAAATTACCATCTAAATAGATGACATAGTAATGTCAAGTTATTTACTGATGGATTGACTACGAGAGTTCAGTTCAGGCTGGCCCAGGATCATGGTGGCTCTCCTCCTTTTCCTCCCAAATGCTGAGATTACAGATGTGTGCAGCTATGTCCAGCTTCTAAATTTATTGAAGTTAGAAAACAAAACCAAATTAGGAACACAATGTTTTGAAGAACCATGTAATAATCTGTGTAATTATTTGAATAGAATAGCAATCTATTTTGTTGTGATTCATGAAACCAAAGTCTAATGTTTTATACTAAAAATCCTAGAAGAGTTCAGTAAAGTATGTAGACTTTAAACTTCTTTGACTCTAAAACCTAAATACGAATTTATTCATTTCTTGTGATTTTTAGTTGTGTCTAAATTTTGGTAATAACCCTTCTCTAATCCCTCAGTTTCTGAGTAAAGCTATCATACACAGTGCTGTGTAGGTATTTTACCGATTAAAATTGTGTTGGTTATTCTTTATGTATTAGCTTCAATCATGAAATTTCCTGGGTTCTTGAATTTTAATTGATCAAATAAATCATATTAAATGTGCGCCCATGCATCTGTCTATGGCTATATCTAGGTTCATCTTTTTTGCACTTGGCTATTATTATGTCATCTGCTTTGTTAATGGGTCTACATTTGATAGATTTTAAATAAATCTCCTGCTATGTATATTATCACATCTATGGCCAATGGTATCATGGAGAAGGAATGGAATCAAAGGCCAGAAACCAGTCTCTGGAAATCTTCTAGGAATCCAAAAATAGGCTGACCTATGAATCCAATTAAAATACTGAACGGATAAAAGTATAGCCTTCACACCAGGTGTGCTGGCACACACCTGTAATCCTGGCAGTTGTAGTCTTCACACCAGGTATGCTAACACTCACACCTGTAATTCTAGCAGGTGGGAAACAGAGGCAGGAGGATTAGCCCAGGTTTGAGGTCTACATAGCACACTCTGGGATGCAAAGGCTACAGAGTGAGACTCTGTCTCAACAAATAAAAGTATGTTCTCTCAGTTGGACCACACAGGATAATACTTAGCAGGAAAAGTATTTATAGAACTCTAGAGCTATACAGTATCTCAAAGACACTTATTTAATAGGTTCTTCGTTTGGGGGTAGAATCCAAGGCCTAGAGTCATGCTTCCTTGTTTGTAAAACAAGCTGGTGTTTGAACTGGGGTTTGTACCCAAGCTGTCTTGATTTGTAGGTTAGTATCATTTCTACTACACCACTGGTCTCCCACTTTTTGTTACAGTACACTTAATCAAGTATTTATTGATTGATTAATCTATTAATCAAATTATTAATTAAAATATTAATTCACACATACTTGTTTACTCATAAATTCTCATATGCACAACTATACAGTCTCACTTGATGAATTATTATGGAAAATTAAAAGACAAAATTCAATTTGAAAGATAAAAAGAAGGGCTGGAGAGATGGCTCAGAGGTTAAGAGCACTGGCCGTTCTTCCAAAGGTCCTAAGTTCAATTCCCAGCAATCACATGGTGGCTCACAACCATCTGTAATGAGATCTGGTGCCCTCTTCTGGCCTGCAGGAATACATGCAGGAAGAACACTATAGATAATAAATAAATAAACCTTTTTTTTAAAAAAAGGAAGATAACAAGAAGAGGTATACCTCTCCCTATCTCTTCCCAACTTTGGACTCCCCACTGTGGAGACCACAATACCTAGAATGACTCTGATGTTGATGTTCTGTTACCAAATTGTAGCTTGGGGTTATAAAATCAGCACAGGTCAGATAAAAAGTAAAATAATTATTCAACTTAAATTAAAATGTAGTTACTTCAAATTATGTTTGTACTCATCACATGACTTGTGTGAGTTGTTCTGGTTTCCTGAAGTGGACAGGAATGGGAATGCTCCAGGAATATGCTTTCTGAAAACACTCTGTCAAGCATTACAGAAGTAGTGCAATGTGGGCCTGCCTTTGTGGCCTTTGCCTCAAACTCTGCATCAACCATCCTTATGTGCTCGGGGCGACACTGCATTGCTGGCTTCTCTGTTGTCTTTCCTACTGAAGACTTAGTTACTTTTCAATCCTCAACACTAGGTAGCTACATTTGACATCCAAAATATGCTGATTGACTGATGTGGAATCGAGATTCCAATTCCTGTAATCATATGGTACTATATGTCTTAACAGCTGAAGAGCTATTAAAAATGAGCAGCAATGCAGGCACCTGGGAGATGCTCAGTTGATAAAGTATTCGCTGCAACAGTATGAGGACCTGCGTTTAATCCCCAAAACCCATGTTAAAAAGCTAAGTGTGATGATTTCTCATTCCAGTCCTGTGGTGGCAGAGACGGGGGATCCGTAAGCTCACTGGCTGGTCAACCTAAACTAATTGGCAAGGTCCTGACCAATGAGACACTCTTTCCCCAAAGAACCAAGATGGAGAGCACCTGAGAGCAACACTGAAGACCGACCTCTAGCCTCAACTCGCATCCAATCTGTGCACTTGTGCCCCGCTGCGCGTGCATGCACACACACACACACACACACCACTGCAGAAGCAGGAGTCCCACTACTGAGGTTAGTTGTTCATCTATCCCTCTAGTCAAAAGGCAAGGATAAAACATAACATATCAAGACTCAGCTCTGAAGTCCAAGGAATACATTAAATGGGGAAGTGGTTCTTCATTTAAGAAATGAATCTCTTTTTAAAAGTTGTATACAGTTATTTATTGTGCTATACGGAAGTTAGAGTCCACTTGTGGGAAGACTGAAACAGGAGGACCACAGGTTTAAGGCCTGCCTGCGTAACCTAGTGACCCCGTCTCAAAATAAAAGAAGGCTAGAGGATATACCGTGGAGACAGAAGGTTTGCCCAGAATGAAATGAAACTTTAAATACTGTAATATCTAAATGTATATACTATCATAAGTAGATTAAAATAAGCACAAGAGAAAGGGTAACATAACAAAAATTCAAGAAGAAACAATGAAACAGGAAACAGAACTGAAACAGATAATATCAGTGAAGATGTCCCCAAAGAAAACTCTGAAAAAAAATGTTAGTAGTTTAATCATGAAAATAAAGAAATAAGTTATTAAAACCAAGAATGAAAGTGGAAACATTATAGCCAGGCCTACAAAACCAAGAGACTCCTAGGAAAGTAGTGTAGACGCCTCCACGTCAACTCACCAGACTACTAAGATATAATGGAATCATTCCCGTGAAGACCAAAATGATTAAAACTATTTCAAGAAGAAACATAAAACTATAAATGACCAAAACCAAGAAATTAAATTAATAATCTAAAATATTCTCACAAGGAAAAGCAGACAGCTAGGTGGTTTATATTTAAAGATCCTATCAAATATTTAAAAAAGAAATGGTAATTATTACTTTCATATTTTTAAAAAATATGTTAAAATAGCACTGTCCAATGTCCTGTAAGGTCAGTATCTTCTGATCAAGACATCACGATAAATTAACATAGTGAAAATGGCAATCTTACCAAAAGCAATCTACAGATTCAATGCAATGCCCATCAAAATCTCATCAAAATCTTTACAGACCTTGAAAGAATAATACTCAACTTCATATGGAAAGGCAAAAAACCCAGGATAGCCAAAACAATCCTGTACAATAAAAGAACTTCTGGAGGCATCACAATCACTGACTTCAAACTTTACTACAGAGCTACAGTAATGAAAACAGCCTGGTATTGCCATAAAAACAGACAGGCGAACAAACGGAACCAAAACAAAGACCCAGATATCAGTTCACACACCTAGGAATACTTGATTTTTGACAAAGAAGCAAAAAATATCAAATGGAAAAAATAAAGTATATTTACAAAATGGTGCTGGCATAACTGGATATCAACATGTAGAAGAATGAAAATAAATCCATATCTATCACCATGCACAAAACTCAAGTCCAAATGGATCAGACCTCAACATAAAATCAACCACACTGAACATCATAGGAGAGAAAGTGGGAAGTACACTTGAACGCATTGGCACAGGAGACCACTTCCTAAATATAACCCCAGTAGCATAGACACTGAGAACAACAATTAATAAATAATACCTCTGAAACTAAGAAGCTTCTGTAAAGCAAAGGACACAGTCAACAAGACAAAACGGCAGCCTACAGAATGGGAAAAGATCTTCACCAACCGCACATGGAACAGAGGACTGATCTTCAAAATATACAAAGAACTCAAGTAATTGGTCAGCAAAAAACCAAATAATCCAAAAAAAAAAAATGGGGTACAGACCTAAGCAGATAACTCTCAACAGAGGAATCTAAAATGACTGAAATACACTTAAGGAAATGTTCAACATCTTTAGTCATTAGAGAAATGCAAATCAAAACAACTCTGAGATTCCATCTTAAACCTGTAACAATGACCAAGATCAAAAATACTGATGACAACTTATGCTAGAAAAGATGTGGGGTAAAGGGAACACTCCTCCATTGCTGGCAGGAGTGCAAACTGGTACAGCTGCTTTGGGAATCAGTAAAGTGATTTCTCAGAAAATTAGGAAACAATCTACCTTAAGACCCAGCAATGCTGCTGTTGGGTATATACCCAAAGGATGCTCAATCATACCACAAGGACATGTGCTCAACTATGTTCATAGCAGCTTTGTTTGTCATAGCCAAATCCCGGAAACAACCTAAATGCCCCTCAACCAAAGAATGGATAAGGAAAATGCGATACATTTACACAATGGAGTACTACACAGCAGAAAAAAATGACATCTTAAAATGTGCATGCAAACGGATGGATCTAGAAAAAAAAAACATGTTGAGTGAGGTAACCCAGACCCAGAAAGACAAATATCATATGTACTCACTCATAAGTGGCTTTTAGACAAAAAGCAAAGAGAAATCAGCCTACAATTCACAATCCAAGAAAACCTAGACAACAAAGAGAACCTTAAGAGAGACATACATGGATCTAATCTACATGGGAAGTAGAAAAAGACAAGATCTCCTGAGTAAATTGGGAGCATGGGGACCACTGGAGAAGGTAGAAAGGGAGGAGAGAGGAACGGAGGGGTGCAGAGAAAAATATATAGCTCAATCAAAACAATTTAAAAAATACATCAAAATATGGCTACAGCCCAGTACTTTTTATGAACATAGATGTACAAACAAGTTCACGAAGTTTTTTCATTAAAAAACTACATCTGGGGCTGGAGAGACAGTGCAATGGTTAAGGGTAGTAGGTACTGGGTACCCCAATGTGGTGGTTCATGACCATCTGTAATTCCAGTTCCAGGAAATCCAACACGCTCTTCTGGCTTCCTTGGGTACCAGGCATGCACTTGGTATACATACAGAGAAGCAGTCACACACATACACACAAAAAATAAATAATAATTTTTAAAAATTAATCTAGTAAGTGCCAGACATGGTGACACATGCCTGCAATCCCAGATCCCAAGAGGCAGGAGGATCTCTGACTTCAAAGTTAGGTCTAGTTAGCTCCAGGTCAGACAAGGTTACATAGTGATGTCATGTATTAAACAAACAAACAAGCAAACCAAAGGGATGTTTGTTTTAACCTCCAGTCCTTAAAATCTAAGTATAATAGGATATAAAACCAAGTGAAGTGAATCCTGTCATTCAAGGTTGATTTACTTCAACAGAATAAAAACAAAACTCACATTATCATCTAATATAGGTGTAAAAAGAAAAGAGGATTGGACAAAATTTGGTGTTCATGCATGTTAAAAAAGAATCACTCAACAGGAGCTAGAGATGTGGTTCAGTAGTTAACACTTGTCCCTGCGAGGACCAAGGATCAGGTCCCAGCAAACACGCGGCAGTTAACAACTATCTTTAACTCATTTTTCAGTGGTGATTTGTCCTCCATGGGTTCCTGCATGTACAAGGTACACATGCATATACTCAAGCACGCATAACAAAAAATGTAAATGTTATTTAAAATCTCTCAACAAAATGGAACAAGAAAGGAACTTCCTCACCCTAATGAAAATGTTTGGTTCTATCTATATGAAAAGTCTATAGCTAATATACTTAACGCTTCTTTCCTTGTCCTTTTTCTTGGATTCCAAGGATTAAACTCAGGTTCATGGGCTGGCTTTGCAACAATAAACACCCTTAACCTCTGAGCATCTCACTGGTTTCCTAACAGTTCTGCTGTGGGATAATGCTTTTGTACCCTGTAAAGATTTGTCACTTGTATTGCTTTAATAATATACTGTTTGGCCAGTAGCCAGGCAGGAAGTACAAGTGAGCAACCACACTAGGAGAACCCTGGGAAGAGGAGATGCTCTGTTTGCAATTACCACCCGGACACAGAGGAAGCAAGATGAGAATGCAAGAACCGTTGCGGGACCAGCAAGGACAGAAACTTCTACCTACACAGTTCTTTTGTTGTAGTTGAGTTTTGTGTATGTGGGAAGGGGTGTTGTTGTTTGTGTGGGTTGGGTTTTGGGTTTGTTGGTTTGTTTGTGGGTTTTTTTTGTTTTTTGTTTTTTGGTTTTTTTTTGTTTTGTTTTGTTTTGGTTTGGTTTTTTTTTTTTTTTTTTTTTTTTTTTTGAGATAGGGCTTCTCTGTGTAGCCCTGGCTGTCCTGGAATTCACTCTGTAGGCCTGGTTGTTCTGGAACTCCGAGAGATCCACCAGCCTCTGCCTCCCAAGTGTTGGGACTAAAGGTACGTGCCACTACACTCAGCCTGGCCCATTTTAAAGCAAGAATGGGAGAGCTTGCTCCTTGTATTCTAGGCAGACAACAATAGAATCAAGAGACGCCTTGAGTTGAATTTTCCTGTCCTTGTACAAGTTACACTGACACACCCCAATTCACAATGTAGATGGTCCTGTAGTTGACTAGAGAGGGCATCACTTCCTCATT
The DNA here is from genome assembly GCF_950005125.1 of Chionomys nivalis. Classification (NCBI taxonomy): domain Eukaryota; kingdom Metazoa; phylum Chordata; class Mammalia; order Rodentia; family Cricetidae; genus Chionomys; species Chionomys nivalis. The sequence goes on along the minus strand of NC_080111.1, from coordinate 15,047,979 downwards.
CCCAGAGAGTGCTGGGAAAAGGTCAAACCTGTTGAAACAGTTCCTGCAGGCTTCCCCACTGCCTGGTCAGCAGGAAGATGCTGACAGACTTAACTTTTCACCCCAGGCGTGGGGATCGAACTCAAGTCACCAGGTTTGGTGAAAGAACCTTTGCCAACTGAGCCATACTGCCAACTGTCTTCTGGAACCAAAACAAAGATGTCCTATTATTTGGAGATCAAAGGGAAGTGGAGGAGCAGGAAAGTCCGAGTTACAGAACCCGGGCTTGAGTTGTGGCTCAGGCTGTGAAGTGTGTGCCATGAAAGCATGGGGATGTGAGGTAGATCCCAGCACTCACGGAAAGAGCTGAACGTTGTGACCATGTGGACCATGATTTCAGCACTGGAGGTCTTGCCGTCCCATTAATCCAGCTGACCTCTCAAGATCCTGGGTCAGCAAAAGTGCTTGTCTCAAAACTGTGGGAAGAGACAGAGGAGGGCACCAGACACTGACCTCCGGCCTCCATGTGTGCATGCACACACAATGCATGAAAACGCACACACAGAGCCCCTGCACTCCCCTTTGATAACTATTGTTGATACCGCTGTCACACAAAACATCAATTTTGCCATTCTGACAGGGTTGGTACTGTCTTTAGGGTCTTTTTTTCTCAATATAACCATGAGCTAAAGGTATTTAATGTGTTTTGTAACATAGCCAGTCACCAATCTGTACGACAGCCACACTGACTCCAAGCAAGACTCACTGACTCCAAGCAAACCACCTTGACTCCAAGCAAGACTCACTGAGGTCAGCCAAGCCTTGAGCACATTTAAATCTCCGTACTTTCCACTTTAACACTGGATATCTAACCACAAAGTAGAGGGTAAAAATAGACCTAGCCTAGTGTTTATACACACTGCAGAGGAACCCAATTCCAATGCAGGGGTCTTTATCAATGATACTGTTCACAATCAGTGAACATTTAGCTCATTTAGCAGGAAATCATAGCTCATTTAGCAGGAAAAAATCCTTTCCTTTGAATAAACTTAAAAATAACCTGAAGAAACTATAAAGATCTAAGCCTGCATCTGTTACTCCTAGTTCTAAAAATGAAAGATTGAAATGCCTCCAAGGTTATGTTAGGCGTCTTTCTCTTCTACATTCAGGATATGAAGAGGGAAAGATGGCACTGGTATTTTCTCTCCCCATATGCACTATTTCTAGCTCATCTTGTTCCCACCAAGAATCTTGAACTCTATCTTCTTTGAACATAGCGAGCCATTAATAAACACTAACCTACACACAGAGAAGAAACAGGTGGTGTGACACATGATTACAGTTTGGTTCCCGTGTAAAGTTTGTCTAAGGTTCCATAGCGAGGTTCCCTCATGCTCTCCAAAAATCCAGTTCAATTACTAATGTTTGAGATGATGTATCAAATTATAAATAAATAAGGATACTGCATAGCATCTAAATAAACCACGTAAAATTAAAGTGATCTGAGCATAAGTTTGCAGTGGAGCTAAAGAAATAAAATCATTTGAAAATATAAATGTAGAACATTCTATCAATTCTTCCAGGTTGGGAAAATGAAATGAATACATAAGAATATAGCTCATAATTTTATGATCATAAAAACAGCATCCTCTGCAGACCCGGAGCAGATGATTCAGGAGGACGAATATTTAACATCTAATCCTTTCACTGCAAGGCAGCTGCTCTCCTAAATGTGGTCCTTGAGCATAGCTGTGGAACATTCCTCCAGAGAACAAGCTGATGCTGGCACACACACATGTGGTGTTAATTCCTCCCAACTTTCCTTTGGGAGGTGATTCGTGTGAAATAAGTGCTACAAGAAATAGATTCTCCTCAGTGACAATATTTCCATTTCTGCAGCCAACATGAGCTCCTTCTGAGTATCTCAAGGCAGAGTATGACCTACGAAAGCGAGATGGCAAAAGGATCCTGTTCCACTCCACGTGGAATTTCAGAGTGCTGCCATCGTGCATTCCAGGTAGACCCTGGCAGACTCTGCTGTTACTGAACCTGCCGGACGTTCCCTCGAGGTCACTGTCACTGACAACATGAAGCTGTAGAACAGGGACTTAGGAATTTCTGCCCTCTCCATACCGACTCACACAAGTTGCTGCGTTATTTCCCCAATAACCTTTGTATGCCCTGAGAGAGACACTTTTTCCAGTCGCCTTCATATATATTTTATATTTAAATTTTGGAAGCCTTAATATATTCCATTTATTATGAAAAATGCCACCTAAGCCTTGGAGAAGCGCATTAGAGGCAGCAGGTGGTTAGAAGCCACACAGCCCAGAAATGTCTACATTTTAAAAATGAGTAATGTTTTCTATAGACTATAAATAGACTTACTTAAAAACTTTGTATATCTTGCATGTCTTTTTTTTAGTTCCCATAAAATGTTTTATTAAGAGTGTAAAATACATCCTGGTCTACAGAGAGAGTTCCAGGACATGCTCCAAAGCTACAGAGAAACCCTGTCTCGAAAAACCAGAGAGAGAGAGAGAGAGAGAGAGAGAGGTAAAATAGCCACGTAGTGGTGGCGTATGTCTTTAATCCTAGCACTTGGGAGGCAGGTGGATCTCTGTGAGTTTGAGGCCAAAAGGTTAGGTACACCTGGGTAGGGTTTTTTCTCAATTAAAATCATTTGAAATGGTAAGAACCACTTTTAATCCAAACCTTTTGAGGTGAGAAGATCTTTAATCTAGGCCGTACTTTCTGCTGGCAGCCTATATAAAGAACGTGGAAGAAGAAAGCTTGCTCTCTTTGCTTGCTTGCGCTCACTCTCACTGGCAAGTCTATACTTGCATTAAAGGCTACTTTTTCAGTATTTGGGCATATTCTGAAGACCACATGAGACTTCCAGCCTTGTTGACTGAACAACTACTGGATTCTTGGACGTTCCATTGGTAGACAGCCATTGTTGGACTAGCTGGACCACAGCCTGTAAGCCACTCTAATACATCCCATATGTATCTGTCTGTGTGTGTAATATATATATATATATATATATATATATATATTTACATATATTATATATCTTCATTCTACCAGTTCTGCTCTCCTGGGGAGCCCTGACTAATACTAATTTCTGGTACTGATCAGAATGGACTGTCTGGGGCTGGAGAGTTAGATTAACAGTCAAGAGCACTACTCCTCTCCAGAGGATTCAGGTTCTGTTCCCACTCTCACATTGTGTGTGTCACACCACCACATAAAACTCAGTTCCAGGGGCTCTGGCACCCTCTTCTGGTCTCTGTGGGCACCTACATGCAAGTGGTACAAATAAACTCATGCCCGTCACACACACACATACACTGAAATAAATTAGTATCTCTTAAAAGAAGGAAACTTTCCGCTCTCACCTGGAAGACCTCAGTCAGGAAAGCAGCCTTAACCCTCACCCCAGGCAAAGAGATCCAAATGGGAACTTTCTAATATAACCATTAATATTTATGCTAACTTTACTGTTTCCAAGGAAGCAAGAGTTGGGGTTTGTGTCACAGAACAGATCTTCACCTGAGATTTACTCTTCCTAGCATCCCACGTGACCTTCTGTTTTGGGGTAGAGTCTCCTCGTTGTGTGTGGTCAGTGATCTAATTTGACCCAACACATGCTTGTTCCTATCGTTCTCAGGCTCACCCAGAGAAGGCCCTGCTTCTGTATAGAATATTCCAGATGGAGAAAATACTTGATGCTTGAATAATAACTCAGGACTTGGATCATTGGTTTTCCGATTTTGAAAAATTCCAATGCATCTCTGCTGTAGATTAGCTCCCTGGCGCCTGTGAATTTTATATTCTGTACTGGCTTTTAATCTAAGCCAAAACACTATGAGCGCCAAGAGACCTGCTGAGTATCAAAATGTTTCCTGGCCCTGTGGCTGCCAGAGTAACCAAAACTTCCTTGCTTCTAGAAATACCACTGCAGTGGATGACTCAAGCGAGACTCTCCAGTGAGACTCAAAACTCCATGAATTTCAAACAGACAGTAAAGGGGAAAGGTAAGACACAGTGCTGGGGTCTCCCTCCACACCTGGAATAACAGGGTCACCATATTTAAGATAGAGCATGTGTCCGAGGTTGGAGGCTGCTCCTGACTTACCCGTGGGAATAGCCATAATCATAAGCCGAGGCTGTCTTCCGGCTGACGTCAGTCCCTCGAGAGAACTGGGACGCTCCAAGACTGTAGGCCTGAGCAGCCTGCTGCTGGGAAGAGACTGCTGACGCTTGACTAAAAGCCTCTGACTCCTGGCGGTGTGCTGCGGAAGAGCGGCTGCTGTAGGCGGTGGAACCATGCGTGTAGATGGCAGAGCGCTTCTTCTCCTGCTGGTAATGGCTCATGGTGGTGCGAAGGTCCTTGTTCCGGTAACTGAGGTCATAGTGCTGGTGGGACTTCTGATAGAAAGGCAAAGACATCATGTGCCCTTGAGAGGAGGGGGCAACCTGCAAGAGAACAGTTCTTGACTGAACAATCCCCAAGAACAATTCATCTCAGCCAGTGTAGAAAAATGCAGATTACAATGGTTCTGAGAAAGGAATAGGAAAGACTGTGCGTTCAGCTTAACCGGGCACTCACAACCCCCCTCCCTGCCATTATGTGTTCTTTTCTTGCTTGCTTAGGACAGTCAAACAAAGTTTCCTCTCTGGCTACTGTGCTTTTCTCTCAAACACTCTGTAGTGCCTATGTCTAATTTTCTTTTTTATTATTTTATTTATCTATTTTTTAATTTCATTTTATACTCAACCACAGTTCTCCTTCCCACCCCACCCCATTACCTTCCCCCATCAACTCCTCCCAATGGGTAAGGGCTTCTATAGGGAGTCAAGGAAGTCTGGGATATTAAGTTGGGGCAGGACCAAGCCCCTCCCCCCATGCATTAAGGCTGAGCATGGCATCCCACCATAGGGAATGGACTCCAAGAAGCTAGCTCATGCACCAGGGATAGATACTGGTCCTACTGCCAAGGGTCCCTCAGCTAGACCAAGCTTCACCACTATGTGCTCCAGATGAAACACCCACGCCAAAAACACCAAGAAAGAGCAAATGTGTTTGTCTCCATGCAGAGCTAACAATGGGGCTGCAGGAAGAGAGGAAGGGCAGATAGTACAGATACGAAGGGTGTGACTTTTACTCAGAGAGCTAACACGCCAGGAGAAGTCTCTGAACAAGCAAGCCCTTGCTCATGTCTGAAGAAAAGACTATTGAAGAAAAGCCAAGAGATCAATTAGAGGGCTACACTGGGCTGAATTATACCCTTTCCTCCGACTGGTGTGCTAAAGGGCCTCTGACCCTAAGAATGAGACTGTGTTTAAAAACTGGGTTCTTGCCGGGCAATGGTGGTGCACGCCTTTAATCCCAGCACTCGGGAGGCAGAGGCAGGCAGATCTCTGTGAGTTCCAGACCAGCCTGGTCTACAGAGCTAGTTCCAGGACAGGCTCCAAAGCCACAGAGAAACCCTGTCTCGAAAAACCAAAAAAAAAAAAAAAAAAAAAAAAAAAAATTGGGTTCTTAAAGGGAAAATTCAACTGAAATGAGCACATCAGGTGGCCCTTAGCCACCAGGGTTGGTATTCCCAGAATAAAAGAAAATAAGGGCAGAGTCTGAACACGTGACAGGGTGACCACCATGTGGAGGACAGTGTCTGAACACGTAATAAAGTGACCAACCATGTGGGTGGCAGTATCTAAACAATGATGGAGCAACCATCACGTGGAAGCACAGAAGTGGTCCATCTACAAGCCATAGCAACCATCATGTGGAAGCACAGAAGTGGTCCATCTACAAGCCATAGCAACCATCACGTGGAAGCACAGAAGTGGTCCATCTACAAGCCATAGCAACCATCACGTGGAAGCACAGAAGTGGTCCATCTACAAGCCATAGCAACCATCATGTGGAAGCACAGGAGTAGTCCATCTACAAGCCATAGTAACCATCACGTGGAAGCACAGAAGTGGTCCAACTACAAGTCATCACAACCATCACGTGGAAGCACAGAAGTGGTCCATCTACAAGCCCATCAGAAGCCTTACTATTGCTTTACCCTTATTCTCATTTTTTGTGTCTTGATGTTTTACCTGTATGCTATGTTTGTACACCATATGTGTGCCTGACACGAGGTAGAGAGAAGAGGGTGTCAGATCCTTTGGGACTGAAATTACAAAAGGCAGTGTGCTGCCATGTAGGTGTTGGGAATTGAACCTGGGTCCTGTAGATCTAAGAACACTTGACCTTGGATTTCTAGACTCCAGAACTGTAAGGAAATACATTTCTGCAGGCTAGACCTCTCGTCCTTTACACTGTGCTCATGGCTCTAGTGGAGAAATACAACGACTGGTCCACAGTCCAGGCTAATGACAGCAGAGGGAGCTCAGAAGGGTAAGAGGTGCTCAGACTCTGCATATGGTTTGAAGGGACAGTCAGTGGCATTCACATGAAGGAAAAGGCAATGCTCCCAAGGCTTTTTATTCTCCTGACTAGGAGAGTGAAGTTACCATTATCTGGGATGGGGAAGGGAAGAAAATGTCATCTGGGATGGAAAAATCCAGAGGATGGTTGGAGATGTCCTACGTTTAAGGTACCTGCTACACCCTCCAGCTGATGGCTTAAGTGGGAAGTCAAATGAAGTCCAGGGTCATAGTGTAGGATGGACATTAAATCTCAGCGTCAACTGCATGTAGGTGAAACTGAAAACCAAGATTGCTGGGTGGTGGCGCACACCTTTAATCCCCGCACTCAGGAGGCAGAGACAGGTGGATCTCTGTGAGTTGGAGGTCATCCTAGTCTCTGGAAGTTTCAGATCAGCTAAGACTGCACAGTGATACCTTTCTGAGTGAGGGAAGACGACGAATGTGCGTACAAACAGAAAAGCCCCAGAACTAAAACGGGGTCTGGGAATGTTTATGAATACAAGTTCTCCCAAATCTTATAAACACTTGGCAACCGGAAAAAATACTTATTCCAAATAAGAATATGGATATTTTGATTCTTACTATATAAAGAAGAAAGTCAGGCCTCAATGTGGCAGCTGGCAGTGTGAACTCGGGCTGTTGCCAGTGTGAACTCGGGTCCTGGCAGTGTGAACTCGGGCTGCTGGCAGTGTGAACTCGGGTCCTGGCAGTGTGAACTCGGGCTGCTGTCAGTGTGAACTCGGGTCGTGGCAGTGTGAACTCGGGCTGCTGGCAGTGTGAACTCGGGCTGCTGTCAGTGTGAACTCAGGCTGCTGTCAGTGTGAACTCGGGTCCTGGCAGTGTGAACTTGGGCTGCTGTCAGTGTGAACTCAGGTCCTGGCAGTGTGAACTCAGGCTGCTGGCAGTGTGAACTTGGGTCCTGGCAGTGTGAACTCGGGCTGCTGGCAGTGTGAACTCAGGTCCTGGCAGTGTGAACTTGGGCTGCTGGCAGTGTGAACTCGGGTCCTGGCAGTGTGAACTCGGGCTGCTGGCAGTGTGAACTTGGGTTCTGGCAGTGTGAACTTGGGTCCTGGCAGTGTGAACTCCGGCTGGTCGTTTAGCTTCAGGAAGGGAGGCTTCACATTGTATTTACTTTTCTATTTACATCTGTCCATCTATTAATTAACTAATTTATGCGGGGTGCATGTGTGTCACTGCATGTACACACACAGAGGGCAGAGGACAACTTGTTAGCATCTGCTCTTTCCTCCCTTCATGTGGGTTCCAGGGATGGAACTCACCAGGCTTGGCAGGACGTGCCTTTACTCACGGAGACCCCGCATTCACTCTTATAAATAATGTATCACCAAAGAAAGACTACCCGCCATGTGGGAAAATAGGGTATGTCATAATTTTATAGACATTTCCCCCTAAGTTTTAATGCATCATATTTTGAAATATTATTTTCAAAAATTTGTAAGAAAATTATTTTCAAGTAAAGGTTTTTTTTCAAACCTTATTTCACTTAAAAATCCTAAGTGGGGAGTGAGTCCTTTAAATTTTTGTCAAATTCAAAACTAAATTTTATTTAAGCTACTTAAAAAGTCAAAGTGAGCTGGGCGGTGGTGGCGCACGCCTTTAATCCCAGCACTTGGGAGGCAGAGGCAGGCGGATCTCTGTGAGTTCGAGACCAGCCTGGTCTACAAGAGCTAGTTCCAGGACAGGCTCCAAAACCACAGAGAAACCCTGTCTCAAAAATCCAAAAAAAAAAAAAAAAAAAAAAAAGTCAAAGTGTACTCTCTAAAGAAGAAAATCCAGACATATGCATCTTAGGTCCCATGGAAAATACCAGTCTACATGACACTTCCTAAGAAGAAAAAAAAAATAGATACTAGCAAGCAACACTTAAATAGATTGCTTTTCCTGTTACTAAATATACAGAATTGTACTTAATAGTTACTAGATAATGTTTATAGTATAAAGAGTTAGGACACATTAGCCTAGAACGGTAACAGTGTCATGAAGTGTCAGAAAAGTCTCTGTGGCAGTGCCATGAGTGACTTACAAATAATAAAGATCTTTCACTATCTCATAATGTAATTATATTATATTGCATTATAAACTAACACCACCACCCAGATGATTCAAAATGTTATCGTTTTTTCACAGATTATTTAAATGTATTACCCTAATTCTATTTTCCAGTCTTTGTTATCTGACCCCAAGTATATTTATTTTATTAATATCTACTACTTAGTACATAGGGGTCACGTATTATCATTAAACAGAGCTTGACTTTAAGTCACCAGGACTGACTGACCTTTGGAACCAAGGTATAACCACCTCCTTTTCTTATGTGAGTCAGGTTTAGCCCAATACACAACAGCCAGAATTTGTTAGAAAGAAAGATGATTTTGTGATCTTCTGTGCCTCTGAAACCTAAATTTTCTTCCTAAAAATAATTTGGGAGCTGAGGAAGAAATACTAACTCTGTAATTGTAATCTTGCTGCAGTACTCTTAATGCTGGCAGCAGAGGCCAAAAGCTGATGACAATTACCTACAGGAGGCAATAATTTCAGGGTCACAGTGCCAGGTCTGCCGCTTCTCTAGTACCCAACCATTTTCAAGTCAGAAATAACACAGTGCACTTGAGAGTTCACCCACAATGGATCATGCACTAGTGGCTTTGAAGAGAATTTGTGTGCATCTGGCCTAATTTGCACTAGGGGACAGAGATAGATCTGTAGGCATGCAGAGGAGGGAAAACACCTCACTACTTCCTGTCCCTCATTCAGTCCAGATTTCAGCCAGACCGCTGAACTATAACTTGGAGTTGAATCTGAAACAATATGATCTTATAGTTCCAGGAATAGCAGCTTCATTTCAAAAAGAATATAGTGACACAGCAAAATCACACCGGCCCCAGCAGGCACCCTGCTGCCCTGCTCTCCCTTCCCCTGCATTTCCCTGCTGAGCTGAGAAGACAGACAAACTACAGAGTACATTTGTCGCCTCTGTGTCACACTTACCAGTCTCTGGGGCAGAGATGGCCGGGGGATGTTCCACTGCTGTGGCCAAGGAGCAGGAGGAGAGAATGAAGACCCTAGGTGGCTGAATCCCAGAGAAAGTTAAGAGGCAGGGCTAGAGGCAGGATCAGGGGGCCAGTTCAAAAATAATGCATGTGGTCAGGCAGCAGAATGTCAGGGCCCCACAGCCAGCCTTTTATGGCCAAGAAGGCAGATAAATATAGCAGCACATGGGGAGGGTAGTCCCAGACCCAGAAGAGACGAAAGAGTACAACAAGAAGTTGCACGAGCCGTAGGATTAGGCTGATGGCTCCATGAATCTGGCCTGATTAAAGCAAACAGAACAGTTTCACTGGGTTACACAGCCAGTGTCCAATAGAACTTTATTGCTTTGTATTTAAAAGTGCAAAACAAATAGCCTGTGTTTATAGCTGAAAACAGGTGTAGGAATCTGATCCTCAAAATGGACTTCATGGAATTTTACTGCCAAGATGTGGCTTTGTGTGCGCCGCTGGTAACACATATACCACAGAGGCAAAAGGCACAGCGTGAAAGAGAGAACTCGAGGCTGGCCCAGCGTACCGCGTGCTGGCCATTTCACTTCACGATGAACACTCCTTGTTCCTCTCGGTTCAGGAAAATCGACAAAATGCATCAGAGCTTCAGATGTAAACATTTACTTCCTTGTTTCTTAGCAAAAGCCTCAGGAAAAGGAATTCATTATTGTGTCCTTCCAAACTCAAGGGCAGGAAGAGCCCAACTAACTGATTCTTTGTTCCCAACCAATTCTGTTTCTTCTACAGTAAGAGGAAGAAGGGGCTCAGCCTGACAGCACACGTTCCCTCCCCAGACTCCATGAGAAAAGAAGTCTGGAGCAATGGTTCACATTCATAATTCCAGATCACCATCGAGCCTGTAGCCCCAGGAGTCCTACAGCGAGACGACAGGCAGAGACAGGACGACCACCACGAAGCTGGGACCTGAAATACGCAGTCCAGCTGAACAAGACAAACACCCGAGCTGAGTGAAAAGAAGAACCACCCCAGCAAGCTGTCTCCTGACCCCCACACATGCACCCCACTCTCACACACGGAACGGAAAATACGCAACTACATCTATAAACTGCAGAAACCATTTGCTTCAAGAACTCTCATCAGGGGCTGGAGAGATGGCTCAGTGGTTAAGAGCATTGCCTGCTCTTCAAAAGGTCCTGAGTTCAATTCCCAGCAACCACGTGGTGGCTCACAACCATCTGTAAAGAGGTCTGGCGCCCTCTTCTGGCCTTCAGGCATACACACAGATAGAATATTGTATACATAATAAATAAATATTTAAAAAAAAAAAAAAAAAGAACTCTCATCAGGTTGGCCTCACAGAGTGCCAACAGACTTTTCTGGTATATGCGGTTCATTGTGACCACATTGTCTATAAAACATACTTTAGCCGGGCGGTGGTGGCGCACACATTTAATCCCAGCACTCGGGAGGCAGAGACAGGCGGATCTTTGTGAGTTCGAGACCAGCCTGGTCTACAAGAGCTAGTTCCAGGACAGGCTCCAAAACCACAGAGAAACCCTGTCTTGAAAAACCAAAAAAAAAAAAAAAAAAAATAATAATAATAATAAAAAAAATAATAAAAAACCCCAAAAAAATAAAACATACTTTAATTCAAGTCGGGTGGTGGTAGCACACGCCTTTAAACCCAGCACTCGGGAGGAAGAGGCAGGTGGATATCCATGAGTTGCAGGCCACCATGGTCTCCAGAGTGAGTTCCAAGACAGCCAGGGCTACACAGAGAATCCCTGTCTCAAACAAACAAGCAAACAAAGAAACCATAAATAAATAGTACTTTAATTCTATAATTCCACTCCTCTATATTCAGAGAGAGAGGAAAATTCTAGCTAGTTTCTTCTCTTAAGGAAACGCCTGGTTTTAAGGCAGATATAGATTTTTCTCGTTAAGCTAACTGGAAGAATGCTGGCATTTTCTGAGTATAAAATGATGAGTGATTGCAGACAAAATAGACGTCTAAGCTTTATTTAGGCCCCAGCATACGGCCAGCTCGCGTTCACTTTACAGCAGCACACAAAGTACTTAGTAGCAGACCATCGATCTCTGCATGAGGGGGGAATGAAAGAAGTATTGTAGAAAAATGAAATGTGAAGACAACAATTAAGAACCAAATTCCACCTAAAATAATAAAGCTTTTTCCTAGGCTGCCAGCTTTAATTCACGACTAAAACTCATGTATCTACAATATGAAAAAAGGAAAATGAAAATATGAAAAAATGAAAGGAAAGTCTGCATCTATTCAGTTTAGTGCATGAAGCATTTGCTGAAAGCCCCTGCATGGGCTGCACCCAGCACGCCGAGGCACAGCGCAGCACACAGAGGCACAGCGCAGCACACAAAGGCACAGCGCAGAGGCACAGCGAGGCACAGCGCAGCACACAGAGGCACAGCGCAGAGGCACAGCGAGGCACAGCGCAGCACACAGAGGTACAGCGCAGAGGCACAGCGAGGCACAGCGCAGCACACAGAGGTACACACAGCACAGCACACTGAGGCACAGCGCAGAGGCACAGCGAGGCACAGCGCAGCACACAGAGGTACACACAGCGCAGCACACAGAGGTACAGCGCAGAGGCACAGCGCAGCACACCCAGGCACAGCCCAGGAAACCGAGGCACAGCGCAGCACACTGCAGAGTGAAAAGATCACTTAGAGATAATTACACGATGGTGGACTCGGTGACACGATGCAGTAAGGACGTGGCACAGGAGGAAGACATGATGATTCCCCGTTAGAGCTTCATAAAGTGACATCTAAAAGATTCCCTCACCTTTACAAGATGAGAACAAAGAGGGAAATCTAACGTTATGCTGGGAAAGAAGAAAAATAACTGATACAGGCCCTGTGGTTAAAAAATTCCAAATTCTAAGCCCTATCTCTCCAATGCGGATCATCTAAACATAAGAAAAATCTTAAGAGAATTACCGGGTTTTTTGAAGGCTGCAGTTGAAGTAACCTACAATTGTGGGGTAACTAGCTTGTATTCCCACTAGCTTAAATTTGCCGTGCGTGCGTGCGTGTGTGTGTGTGTGTGTGTGTGCACATGCATGTACGTGCATGTAGGGAGGGTGGGTCTTGGGTATCTGATGTCTTACCTTGCTGTTTATTGAATGCTTCAAGAACCACGTCATGCCTCTAGGCTTTAAAGCTGCATTCCTCCTCAAGTTGTCTCTAGATGGAGTTTCTGGGCTTTTGATCTAGAAGGTGACTGACCTACTCTGTCCTCACTCCTGAACTGACCAGCATACTTTACCTGGAAGGAACAGTTTATTCTCAAAAGGAAACTGCTTGGAATTGATATCTCACCTCTGACATGCCCCTTCTTTGGTGCTGTTTTGTTTTTAACCTCTGATGTCCCTGAAAACAATCCAGAAATGTGTTTGTCTTACCATTTAAGGCTGTGGGTTGCAAGCGGCGGAGTGAGGGGGTGTGGAAGAGGGGACAGGGGAATAGTGACAGGACTGGGCCTAGAATTCTTTCCAGAAGCCAAGTTTCACCCAGTTATTAAATGAACCAGTTCTGAACTAGATCTGGATCTAAAATTAGAACTAGTTATCTGAGCAGTGGCAATGTGAAGCCAACTGTCTCCCATCAGGCCCTGCAGGCTGTAAATGTCCTGAGCAAGTTCCCTCCGAACCAGGCAGAAGGGAAGGACTTCTGGAAAAGGGCAAACCTGTGATGGTACAGCACACAGGTCCTGTCTGCTGCCATGTCTCTGGAGTAGACTCTGCTCAAGCAATCCCAAAGAGGCCTTGGGTTTCTGCAGAGTGCTTCACTCATGCCTTCAAATATTAATTTCTTTCTGTTCTTTCCTGGGCTTACACTTCCTTCTCTCACTTCTTTCCCCCATCACAAGAATCTTTACTCTGCCTCTCCAGACCCTCGGTATTAACTGTTGCTTACTGCTATGACAAAATGCCTGAAGGAAAGAGCTTGCCTGGGCTCACAGCTCAAGGCGCGGCTCGTCATGAGAGGGAGGCACAGTGACAGGAACATGAAGCCACTGGTCACGTATGTTCACAGTCAGGAAGCAGAGAAAGAAAAGCATGCTGTCGACTGGCTTTCTCCTTTTCACTCAGTCTGGGACCCCAGACCATGGGATGGTGTTGCTCACATTCAAGGTGAGTCTTTGCTGCTCAGTTAAACCTTTCTGGAAACATCCTTAAAGACACACTCAGAAGTGTGTTTTTATGGTGACCCAGAAGGGTGTTTCTGTAGTGACCCAGAGGCATGCTTCTATGGTAATCCAGAGGTGTTTTTCTATAGTGGAAATGTACTTCTATGGTGACCCAGAGGTGTGTTTCTGTGGTGACCCAGAGGTATGTTTCTATGGTGACCCAGAGGTGTACTTCTGTGGTGACCCAGAGGTATGTTTCTATGGTGACCCAGAGGTGTACTTCTGTGGTGACCCAGAGGTGTACTTCTGTGGTGACCCAGAGGTGTGTTTCTATGGTAACCCAGAGGTGTACTTCTGTGGTGACCCAGAGGTGTGTTTCTGTGGTGACCCAGAGGTATGTTTCTATGGTGACCCAGAGGTGTGTTTCTATGGTGATCCAGAGGTGTACTTCTGTGGTGACCCAGAGGTGTGTTTCTATGGTGATTCAGAGGTATGTTTCTATAGTGACCCAGAGGTATGCTACTATGGTGATCTAGAGGTGTGTTTCTATGGTGACCTGGAGGTGTGTTTCTATGGTAACCCAGAGATGTGTTTTTTTTTAATTATTTTTATTCTTTTTTAATTAAAACTTCCACCTGTCCCTGTTCCCCATTTCCCTCCCCCTCCTCCCAAATATTGCCCCTCCCCCCACTCCCCTTTCCCTATCCCCACTCCTCTTCTCCTCCCCCCACTCCATTCCCCCTCCCTCTCGATACTGAAGAGCAGTACAAATTCCCTGCCCTGCGGGAAGACCAAGGTCCTCCCACTTCTATCTAGGTCCAGGAAGGTGATCGTCCAAACAGGCTAAGCTCCCACAAAGCCAGTTCATGTATTAGGATCGATGTGTTTTTATAGTGACCCAGAGATATGTTTCTATGGTGATTCTAATTCCTACCAATTTGACAACAAATATTAACTACCATACTCTGCATGTTTGCTTCAGGAGGGAAGCTCTTGGTTGCTAAGTTGAATCTGGCCTAGGACTGTTGGTCAAGTCAGCAGAGGCAGATATAATATTTCTGCACAAGCAGCAAAAGGGTGTCAGCAGTCAGGGGCATTGATTGAAACTTACTGAGGCAGAGGTGAAGGAGTGACCTTGACTTCTGCCACCACCCTAGATCCAAAATGTAATGGTCTGTCCTGTCCCTTTAAGACACAAGCCCCACCATGAGGGCGCGTGGGGCATTGGGTCCCAGGCAGGGAGCCATGAGGCAGATGAGAGACAGATGGATAGGCACACCATGCAGAGTGAGGTTGGATCTTTATATTTACTTAGTGGGTTATGGAAGGGAAGAGAAAAGGGGAGAGGGAGGGAGAAGAGGGACAAGGAGAGAGAGGCAGAGAGAGAGAGAGAGAGAGAGAGAAACAGAGAGGGGGAGAAGAGGAGAAGCTACCTCTTTAGAAGAGAGATAGAAAAGAAGGAAGGTCCACTTGCCTCAGCAGACTAGGGGGAGTGGGTGAGGCTTGTCTCTTAAAGGGACAGGACAGACCATTACACAAACCCTGGCCTTGACACCTCTCTTCCTAGACTACACTGTCTGGTGGTAAATGAGGGCAGAGATATGGGGCAATATCTTTTTTAGTTTTTTGTTTTGTTTTGTTTTGTTTTGAGACAGGGTGGTTTCTCTGAATAGCAGCCCTGTCTGTCCTGGAACTTGTTCTGTAGACCAGGCTGGCCTTGAACTCACAGAGATCCACCTGTCTCTGTGTCCTGAGTGCTGGGATTAAAGGTGTGCACCACCACCGCCTGGCTTGTAGGGCAACATCTTAAATGGCAAGCAGGTCCCAAGCCCTGAACATCAACTACCTATAATATAGTCTAAGATACTCTAGTATACCTCAAGATAATGAGAAAGCAACTACACTGTTTTAACCTTGATCCACACCCTTCTGTTCATACCACACCCTTCTGCTCACACCACGCCCTTCTGCTCACACCACGCCCTTCTGCTCACACCACACCCTTCTGCTCACACCACACCCTTCTGATCTCACCACGCCCTTCTGTTCACACCACGCCCTTCTGCTCACACCACACCCTTTGCTCTCACCCCACCCTTCTGCGCACACTACACCCTTCTGCTCACACCACGCCCTTCTGCTCTCACCACGCCCTTCTGCTCACACCACGCCCTTCTGTTCTTGCCACACCCCTCTGCGCACACTACACCCTTCTGCTCACACCATGCTCTGGTCACACCACGCCCTTCTACTCTCACTACGCCCTTCTGCTCACACCACACCCTTCTGCTCACACCACACCCTTCTGCTCACACCACACCCTTCTGCTCACACCACACCCTTCTGCTCACACCACACCCTTCTGCTCTCACCACACCCTTCTGCTCACACTACGCCCTTCTGCTCTCACCAAGTTCTTCTGCTCACCATTGGTGGTAAATGAAGGGCTCTGTGCATGCTGAGTTCTCCTGTGGCTAAACACTAATCTGCTTGGCTCTGTCCTTTTCTCTTTCACCCTTCCCCAACCCCGTTCCTGTGATTCTGACAGAATCTTTGCTTGACTCTGGCTGTAATGTTTTCCTCTCGTTGTCAACTAATGTGTGTCATCAAATAACATGCTTGAATTCCAGAGACAGAAAATTACAAAATGTTGCATTTTGAGAAGACTGATGACTTCACCACTGTTTCCACACAAAGGCATTAGCAATTAGAACCACATTTCACTCGTGAATCCCTTTATTTTCCAGATTAACCGACACATTAGATGTAATTTGTCAGAATTATTGCAAGCTGTGATCCACTCATGTGTCAGTACTAAAACACACTGTCTGAAAGCCTGGGCACTGTGATGAACTACAGCAAACCAGGTCCTGAAGCCAAGGCAGAATCAGGGCTGCAGCTGGGGACCGAGGACATGTGCAGACAGCTCATTCCATCTTCTGTCCCTTAGAACCTTCCCAGGGCCCCTCCTTGCTTTTCCAGCTACCCTCCTTAGCACAGTGTAGGGAATCTTGGCATTGGAGCCCGCATACTCTTCCAGTCCCACCCCCTTTGTTTCCCTAACTGCTCCTGAGCTCCAACCACAGGTAAGTCCTTCCATTCCCCTAGCTCTGGGGCTTAAATGCCTCAGTCCCTCCCATGAGCCATCCTCTCAGTTTGCCTACCACGTGCACACTTCTTTCCTGGCTTCACTTCCCCTCCTTGGGAACTCCTTATCATCCCCTTGGGAAAATGTTCCCAATCCCACTAGGCTGTGAATTTTATCATACGATATGTAAACAGTGATATATATATATATATATATATATATATATATATATATATATATATATATATATCATATGATATGTAAACAGTGTGTTTGTGTTTCTGTTTCCTGTGCTGTAAATTACCTGCAGACAGAAGCTGGTCTCTTTGTGTAGGACTCCCAGTATTTAGCATGTCTCTTGACATATAATGGCCCTTTGATAAGGAACCAGGAACTACTTAGAGATGGGAAAAATAAGAACAATGAAACAGCCAGGCCCAGGATCAACAGGCAAGTAACAGATCAGAACAGCTTTCAGTACCATCTGCCTTGTCTCCAGAGCTGGTGATGGAGCCATCCAAACCAGTACGCCCTGGGCCCAACTCTAAGAGTCAGATTCATGGAGACAGAAAGTGGAACGGCAGTTGCCAGGGACTGGGGTGGTGGATTTAATGGGTGTGAAATTTTGGTTGGGAGAGGTGAAAAGTTCTATAAAATGGTTAAGGAGGTAAAGCGGGGGTTAGGGGGAACACTTGCTGACTCATATCTGCTCCGCATGGCCAGTTCACCACCTATGAGTACTGGATGCTCAGAGCCTCAGAGCCCCACCCTTCTAACAGATGGACTTGCCTCTAGTAGATCAGAGAAGGGCAAGAAAGAGCTGTGCTCACAGTACCAGCAGAAACAATTGCTTCTCTGCATAAGGGGCAGGGACCCTGGTCACTGTGGTCATCAAGCTGCATGCATCCCTTCCTACCCTGCCCATAGCCATCCACTTAGTAGTATTACTGGACACATCGTATTACTCCTGTGCTTTGTTGCCTAGTCTAAATGATAAGCACATGGGTACTTCTGGGATTTGCAATTGGAAGGAGGCAGTAGGTAAATCTTCATTTTCACCTAGGTCTTCCATTACCTATGTTTTCTTCTGTGAGGCCTTTTAATCTCTCTGGTTCTTGTATTTTCTCAGGCCCCTTGATAGGGAGGGGCAAGAGCAATTCTCTTTCCTGGATACATGTTAGGCTCATCTGAGCAGCTCTAAACCATACTTAGGACAAGGCTGCATTCTAGAACAATTAACTGGGAATCTTTGGAATGGACATGAATGCTTTTTAAAAGCTCCAAGATGATTCCAACATGAAACATAAGAGGGAAAATCATCTCGCCCCTTTTAGTTCTAAAGTCATAAAAGTCTGGAAGAAATATCTGTACAAACCAAAGTTTCCTTTTCAATTATTTCCTTAGGAAGTGTTTTTTCAGATGGTATTATGAGTTCTGTGGTATGTTTTATGAGAATGCCATTTGGAAAAACCAGGCTGATTTATTGTGCCAAAACCAAATGTACCATGCTGTTGTGCGCCATTAATAATGCAATGTTGCCCAGTGTGTGACATGCACTTCTAATAGGAGCAATCACTGAGGTTGAAGCAGGAAGATCACAAGTTCAAGGCTAGCTTGTCTCAAAAACAAAAGCCAAAGAAAAAAAGAATGTTTGGATTATTTTGTCAAACATTCAAAAGATATAAGAGACATCTATTTTTAAATGTATTATAAATTTCTTTTTTTTTAATATTTATTTATTTATTATACAATATTCTGTCTGTGTGTATGCCTGAAGGCCAGAAGAGGGCGCCAGACCTCTTTACAGATGGTTGTGAGCCACCATGTGGTTGCTGGGAATTGAACTCAGGACCTTTGGAAGAGCAGGCAATGCTCTTAACCACTGAGCCATCTCTCCAGCCCCTGTATTATAAATTTCTTTGCGGGGCTGGACATCCTTAAAGTTAACTGTTTGGATTTCCTCCTGGGTGACATATTTTTTTTCAAAATATATGTGTTATGTTGATTTATAGATGGATTTTTTTTATATCACTATTAAGCTGTTATAAACGTCCATCGTTGCTGAGAACTCCTGTGTATTGCATGCCATGTTCAAGTGCTAGTTCCAGAACAGGCTCCAAAGCTACAGAGAAACCCTGTCTTGAAAAACCAAAAAAAAAAAAAAAAAAAAAAAAAAAAAAAAAAAAAAACCAAAACAAGCAAACAAAAACCCAAATCTCTAAAAGATACTTATTATCCCCAGGTATAAATGAGAAAATTAGAGTTCAGGGAGCTTAGCAGAGCTGCTTCTCTAGCTCTTTAAAGTCACTAAAGGTCACAAAATTATAGATGGCAGAGTTAAATTTAAATCCAGTTCTGGCATGCTCTAAGGGCCCACTATTAAAGCATGGTTAATAAAAACCCAGAAACAGATACTGCGGTTCAACCTGAAGACCAGAAAAGCAAAGCGACAAGCCACTGGCTCTTACCTCGACCTCAGCACAAAATGGTGATCTTGCCTCCAAGAAAACTCAGAATGAGACTAAGATTGAGAGCTGTCTCCTCCCGTCTTATATTCCTCTCTAGTTCTGGGATTAAGGATGTGCACCACTGCTGCCTGGTTTCTATGGGAAGCTAGTGTGGTTACTAGGATTAAAGATGTGTGTCACCACTGGCTGGCTAGAGTGACTGTTTTCCTTTTCTGTTCCTCAGGCAAACTTTATTTATACAAATGAAATGCCACTACACGCTATGGTGATATTTTATTCATGTTTTATAAATAAAGCTTGCCTGAAGACCAGAAGATAAAACTAAGCCACTAGAGGCCAGGCAGTGGTGTCATACACTTTCAGTCCCAGGACTTGGGAGACAAAGGCAGATGGGCCTCAGTTTCTCTATTTTATTTTCCAACATATTTCATGTTGAAAAGATATCTTCCATCATTGTTTATTACACTTGGGAATAGAGGTATTGAGCTTCCTAGTTTCAAATTTTACCATTACTAATTTTTCATCCTTCAGCCAATTTTCTGTTTTTAAACTTAGTATCACCTGGCTTAGATGAATTTTGTTCATTTATAATACTTTAAAGTTATGCTAAGACATGGTCTTTAATGAGGCATTTTATATGAAATTATTATGAAATAGAATTACAACAGGAATTAATGTAGTGGTGCTAAGCATTTTCTTTAATGTCCTCTTTTGCCTTGGATAATAAATTTTATTGAGTGCCATGAGCCACCTTTTGGGGTGACTTCTGCCATAGTCCTGGCTACAGCAGCTTCATATGTTTCAGGGTAGAGGTGTGTGAATTATAAATGCTAGAAAAGAAGAACAGAGATAAGAAAGAAACACAGAGACATAGAATAGTACCAGGAGGGCAATACTGAACGCTGAATTTGCCCATGTTTATTTTTCATACTTTTCATATTTTATAACCCAATAGAAAAGTGGGAAAGAAAGAAAAAGACTGCTTTAACATGACACAAAGGACAACCAGAACAGTTAGTTACTTGCTTCAATACTTGAGACATCAAGTCACTATTTCCTGAGTAAAGCATTGATGCTTGTAGCAATGAACACACCCTAGACCAAGTATCCTGTAGGCAGTCACTCCCTATGCCAACCCTCCTATTTTAAATGAAGGACTACAGGAGTATGCTTGAATTTTCTGACCTTTGGTCAGGATGGAGCAGATCCACCTCTAATGGTCATCTTAATGTCCAAAACATCAAGCAACCACACCCTAGGTCAGGCTACACCTGTTAACAACTTTGAAAGAGCAATATTAAGCTCAGACTCTCTGACCTTCAGACAAGGTGGACAGACTCAGGTCTGTGCGTGTCCCAACAATTGAGCCTGTCTATCTAAACAGTATCTAACCCTCCATGGCTAATCTGACCATCTATGTGGCTGAGGAAATGTCACTTTGGACTCAGGAGACCAAAAGAAGTTTGATGACATTCAGTTTGGTTGAGTTTCAAACAGGATGGCTCTCATCATTTATTTAACTACTCCCCAAAATGCCCTGTGTCTTTTCTACTGCTTTTGCCCCAAATTTTTATGGTGTACAGCTGAAAGTTTGCCTGTGCTCAGGTGGCAGATCGGCTATTCTGCTACTTTGAAAGGCACTGGGAACACACACGAAAGAAGGCTCTCTGGGCAGTAAATCCACCTTCATAGTGTTTTCTTCTTCCTGACCCAAGTAATGCGTGGAGCGCACAGGTGGCCAGTGAAGAATCCCGACCTAGGGAGGCCCTTCAGATTAATCTCTGGGTCCATGGCTTTCATGGGTAGGAAACAGCACCAAGAACAGTGCTTCACTGACTTGGTGCTCTGTGGTCAACAGAAACGGAGGTGTTTTGTATGAAGTGCCTACAAGTTACGTAGATGAGACATTACTTTCGTCTGCCATTGCTTCTCTGGAAAGGAGAACTCAGTCTAAAGCCAGAGCATACTTACAGGTGCTTGGCAATGCAGCCGTTTCCCAAGGTACTGATTTCAGTGGGGTGGAGCTCACTTGCTGGGAAGTTCCATGAGGTTCATATGATCTCTTTCTCTGGGAAGAAGAAAGGAGTAAGTATTACTCTTCCTGTTAGAGAAGTGTTCCCCAAAGCCCATCTGTTAAAGGCTTGGTCTTCTGGCTCCTCCTGCCCCTTTGAAGCCAACCACCTACATCTCTCCATTTGCCTCCAGTCACATCGCTCTCTGGTCTCTCTGCCTCCATGTTCTACTCTGAAAACTCTGTGACATTTGTCGCAATGGGACAATGCAGGATAACCTTCTTCATTTAAGGCCAGCTCATTAGCAGCTTTAATTTCATTATCTACCTTAATTCTCTTTGCAATATAACCCGACAGAGGTCCTAGGAATTCAGATACGGGTATCTTTGAGGGACTATTATTCTGTCTATGCACAGGCTACATTACAGCATTCTTGCTGATGGGAAAAATACAACAGAAAAAGACCTGGATATTGCAGAAGAGGGGAGAACTACTAGTGTGGACATGAGTGAGAGAACAGAGAAAAGGGCTTTTTAGGATCTAGTTACCAAGGGAAGACTCTTGGAGCAGATGTAGGGCAGCAGATGATGAAGTGACCATTTTCTCAGTGACCTACAAGCAAGGTCATCACCTGTGAGTAACAGTGGGGTAGAAGTCACACAGAGGTATAACGGTGAGCAGAGAATATGGCTCAGTAACTGCTTGTATTGCAAGCATGAAGATTGGAATTTGATCCCAAGAACCCATGGTTTTGTTTTGTTTTATACACACGCACGGGGGTGACGGGATACGTTATAGAACTGACAAAAGAGAAAAGGGCACGACAGGGCTAGAGACACACGAGAAGCAGCGAGGACCACTGAAGTCTGTGATCACTGCCTTAGTAAATGATCGCTAACGCATTTCTTCCAGTCAAGCAGACAAAGAAATCTGCCGTGGTAATTCGTCAGGGTAAGCGCTATCACTTGAAATTCCAGGCCTCAATACAACCACAGTTGTGTACTGACAAAACTGCATGAATTTCTTCCTTAATTCTCACAAAAACTGAAAAAAGTAGATTATATTAATATTATTGTGCCATTTTTCAGATGAGGAAACCTTTGGGTTGCTAAAGTAAGCCTGAACTATAATTCTTGTTTAATGTATTATTTTAGGTAAAACTAATATTGGCATTATAAAATTAACACAATAAATATAATCTGATCAATACATTTATTCATTAACAATTAGAATCAATTATGTCAAGATAACTTTTTTTTTTTCGGTTTTTTGAGACAGGGTTTCTCTGTGGTTTTGGAGCCTGTCCTGGAACCAACTCTTGTAGACCAGGCTGCTCTCGAACTCACAGAGATCCGCCTGCCTCTGCCTCCCGAGTGCTGGGATTAAATGTGTGCGCCACCACCGCCCCGGCTCAAGATAACATTTTGAAATAGCTTATGATAGTGGGGGTTTTTCTAACAATGGGGCAGCCTGTTTTTAACCTTAGAGTCAGGTATCATCACCAAGGTAACTGTTACTGTACAGCTGACATATTTTCTTTATATTCTGTCTTGCATCTTACTTAGTATTCTAATTTTTCTTTTTTAATATTTATTTATTTATTATGTATACAATATTCTGACTGTGTCTATGCCTGCAGGTCAGAAGAGGACACCAGACCCCATTACAGATGGTTGTGAGCCACCATGTGGTTGCTGGGAATTGAACTCAGGACCTTTGGTAGAGCAGGCAATGCTCTTAACCTCTGAGCCATCTCTCCAGCCCTGTATTCTAATTTTCTAAGCGCTTACTTAACTTACTTTTACTGCTACAGAGCTGAGGCTTTATCTCAGTGGGAAAGTGCTTACTGAACATGTACAAGGCCCTGGGTTTGAGATCAGTACTGAAAAAAGAGCATAAAAAAAGTTTATTCAAATATCCTTAATTCAATTCTACATTTCATTTTTTTCTTTCCTTTTTGGAGACAGTCCTCAAAGTAGTAGCTGAAGATGACCTGAGAGTCCTGCCTCGCCCTCCCAAGTGCACAGATTACAGGCATACACCGCCACTCTGGGTTTATGTAGTGCGGAGGATCGAACTCGGGGCTTTGTGCCAGCAGGCACTTTACCAACTGCACTACCTGCCCAGCCTCGGTCCCACGTGGCTTTCACCTCGCTCATCATTCCTCAGCTTAAAAGAATTTTGATTAAATCCATTATATGAATTATGAAAATTTCGAAGATGTAATGAAAGTATTACATGGAAAATAATTTGGGAGCGGAAGAAATGGCTCAGTAGTTAAGAACACTTGTTGCTTTTGCAGAGGACGCAGGTTCAGTGCCTAGCACCCACATGGTAGCTTACAGTTACCCATAAATCCAGTCCCAGGGGATCCAACACCCTCTTCTGACCTCCAAGGACACACGCTACACATACACACATGCAAGGAAAACACTCATAAAATAAACTGAATAAACATAAAACATTTTAAGAAAAAAATAATATTGACTAAAATTTAGAAGCTAGAAATTCTTCATTCATGTTGACTTTTCTATACACTTTTAATATACTGTTCGTATTCTATTTGTAGCTCTTGTGCCTGTGCCGTAGATTTAACTATCAGACTTATTTAAACATTCTCTTCATTTGAAAGACAAGAGCTCCTCCTACTGTTTTCCTAGTCTAATGCTCATTGTTACACCATGCATATCTCACCTACAAGGGATTAGACTTCATATTGTTAAAGCCAGAGTGATGGCTGGAGACGTAGCTCAGCTGGTCTGGTGCTTGCCTAGTATGCATGTTCGATTCCCAGAGCGGCACAGAAACAGGCACACGGCACATGCTGTAATCCCAGCACTTGGGAGGTAGAGGCAGGAAGATGAGGAGTTTAAATCCAGCCTGGGACTACATGAGACCATATCTCAAAACACAAACAAACACGAATGTAAGCCCATTATTTCTCGACACTCAATAGTTTCTCACATGCCACAAAAATCAAAAGTGATTGAGCCAGTGAGATAGCTGAGTGAGTAAAAGTACTTGCCGCCACGTCTGCTGATTGACATTTCATCCCTGGGACCCACGAGGTAACAGGAGAGATGTAAGTCCCACAAGATGTCCTTTGACTTACAAACACACATACACACACTTAAAATTTACAAAAAAAGAATTAGAAAACATTGTTTTCTTTCCATTGTGCTACCAACTAGCTATTTACACCCAAATAAGTATCCAAATAGCAAAGATTTGCTGGTATTCATAACTAGATACTGTATGAGAAGTATAGATTTGCCCTGTGCTTCTTTCTCTCCTACTTCTGGAAAACCAAAGACATAAGTTATACTTCTGTCTTTCGAATGACTATTTGAATAACCTTGCAAATAACTTAAGTCTATTGGATCTCAGCTTATGTGAGAAAAGCAAATGTTAATGCAGGCCCACTGGGCTGTGGGAGGATTAAATATTATGTAAACACCTAGCATGTACTAGGCACACTGTAACGTTTTATTAGCTCGTTCTTTCTCATTAGCCCTGACCTCAGGAAAATAAACATCTTACTCTGGGAAGAAAAAATTAAATAGTGTCATTTCGGTACTCACAGTACTCCCAAATAATCATTATAATACTGGGCCCCAAGTCACTAGTGTAGAGTTTCCTCAACCTTAGCCCTTTAGATGGCATCTCTGACTTCTACTCTCTACATCCCTGCAGCAGCCCTTTGGTTATGATGATCCAAAATGTCCCCTGACATTGCCAAGTGTTCCTTTAGAGCACTGATATTTAGAGTATCAACCTGTGGGTCCCCACCTCTCTGAGGTTGGACTGACCCTCTCACAGGGTCACCTAAGACCATCAGAAAACACAGATATTTACATTATGATTCATAACAGTAGCAAAATTCAGTTATGAAGTCGCAACTAAAATAATTTTTTGTTGGGGGTCACCACAACGTGAGAAATTGTATGAAAGGGTCACAGTATTAGGAAGGTTGAAAACCACTGCTTTAGAACCCAAATCTACACTCCTCACCCCTGGCTCTGCCCCTGGCTTTAGTGGAACATGAGTGCTATTTCGAGAGAGGAACCCTAGAAGATAATAAAATTTAGAGAGACCATAGGATGAGGCCCTAGTCAGTTAGCACTCATAGGAAAAGGAGGGAAAGCCAACTAGGACAGGGCAAGAAGGAGGCTGTGTCTGAGCCAGAAAGAGGGTCTTCAGCAAGAAGCAAACCAGACAGTTCCTGGATCTTGGACTTCTCAGCCTCCACAAAGTGGAAAACAAATTCTTGTTATTTAAGATGCCAAGCCTGTGATTTTATTTATATATATATATAATGTCATGTATATATAATATATATGTATATATATATATGACAGCCATGTGAATATCAATTTTTAATAGAATAGGATATCTTGCAAAACATCACAGATATGTATTGTTTAGTTATACACATTTCTTTTTAACTTTTATTGTGTTAATTTATTTTGTGGGTGTGTCAGTGGACAGCTTATAAAAAATGGCTCTCTCCTTCTGCCATGTAGGCCCCTAGGATTGAGTTTAGGTCACCAGACTTGGTGGCAGTCAGGGCCATCTTGCCAGTTCTGAGATAAATTTCCTACTCCGAGTTTCAGTTAAAAATGTTAAAGTCACTAGAAGCTGAGGAGATGGGTCAGTGGGTAAGAGCACTTGCTGTGTATGCCTGTAACTCCAACACTGAGGGGCCGACACAGGAGGATTCCCGGGCCTCACTGGCCGGCCGGCCAGCCTAGCCGAAACAGTGAGCTTCTGGTTCAGTGAAAAGCAGCGGCACAAGAAGACAGCTGACATTCATTCTGACATCCACACACATGCACGCACACATACACACACACACACGCGCGCGCACGCGCACGCACACACTTATTTAAAAGCCACTCTTCAGGTGAACCCAAAGAAAAACATATAGGCATCCTCCTGAATATTAACCTTCATCAGGCGATGAAAGGAGACAGAGACAGAGACCCACATTGGAGCACCAGACTGAAATCCCAAGGTCCAAATCAGGAGCAGGAGACAGAGCACGAGCAAGGAACTCAGGACCCCGAGGGGGGCACCCACATACTGAGACAATGGGGATGTTCTATCGGGAACTCACCAAGGCCAGCTGGCCTGGGTCTGAAAAAGCATGGGATTAAACCGGACTCGCTGAACATAGCGGACAATGAGGACTACTGAGAATTCAAGAACAATGGCAATGGGTTTTTAATTCTACTTCATGTACTGGCTTTGTGGGAGCCTAGGCAGTTTGGATGCTCACCTTACCAGACCTGGATGGAGGTGGGTGGTCCTTGGACTTCCCACAGGGCAGGGAACCCTGATTGCTCTTAGGGCTGATGAGGGAGGGGGACTTGATTGGGGGAGGGGGAGGGAAATGGGAGGCGGTGGCGGGGAGGAGGCAGAAATCTTTAATAAAGAAATAAATAAATAAATTTAAAAAAAAAGAAAAAAATTCA
Organism: Chionomys nivalis; assembly: GCF_950005125.1. Classification (NCBI taxonomy): domain Eukaryota; kingdom Metazoa; phylum Chordata; class Mammalia; order Rodentia; family Cricetidae; genus Chionomys; species Chionomys nivalis. The sequence goes on along the minus strand of NC_080111.1, from coordinate 15,021,314 downwards.
AAATACCAAAAATAAAATAAAATAAAAAATAAAAATAAAAGCCACTCTTCTGTACATAGAAAATCTTTTAAAGTTATAAATAAGGGTCTGGAGAGATAACTCAGCAGGTAAGAGCTCTGGCTACTCCTCCAGAGATCCAGAGTTCAATTCCCACCACCCATGTGGCAGCTCATAACCGGTTATAACTGTAGTCCTGTGGGGTCCGATGCCCTCTTCTGGTGTGCAGATGTACATGCAGACAAACCATCCACATGCACAAAATAAAATCTTTAAGAAAAATAAAATTATAAATGATCACATTTAATCGGGAAGCCCTGTAAGGCAAGCTGGAGAAATATAGAAAAGTGAGGTCCACCGGGGGACTTGCTCCCAGAGTTGCACAGCCGGCTAAAGGAAAGATATGGAACAGAACCCAGACTGTCAAACTTGTAGTGAGTAGGTTCTCACCTGCGGTTTTAGGAAGATCTCCTCCAAGTTCCAAAAGAACAGGGACATCGAACAGCGTAAGAGGCCTTCAGTAGTAGGTCTATCATTAACATGTCATATCAGAACGTTAGGTAAAGTAGTAAGACTTAATTTTTCCACATTGACTTGGTATATCCATAGTTCTCTGGAAACGAATAAAGGATAAACAGAAATCAACTTCCGAACAGCCAGGTTTTTTTGCCCCTCCAGACAACTGAACATGCCTCTCTCCTTTCCTCCACTAACCCCTGGAATCCGTCCAACTGCCCTCTGGGGACGTCTTCCAGCACTCCCCTGGTAGGTGTATTTGTTCTTCTGTAACCTTTCGCATGTTTGTTCCTCATAATTCTCCCCCATTTCTGTTCCATCCCATAACCCCATCCCAGAGATGGCAACTGTTCATTTTGAAATGGGCAAACCGCAGCCCGGGCACAGTGTTTACCAGTTTAGTACGTATTGGCTGATTTGACGGGGACTCGGCGGGAATTCCTACAGAAGCCAACAACTGTTTTCCAGAAGAAGAGGAAACTGAACTGCCCGCTTCCTTGTTAGCATCTACAGGGGTTTTGATTTTCCGCTGCAGGACAGCCAGGCCTGAAGGCCCGAGCTTCCCAGTGTGACAGGCCAGTAGCGGATGGAGGGTAGTGCGGCTGCTGCCTCACAAGAACCTACCACAGTTTGACGCCTCGGCCCTCGACTTTGTACTGTCATGGCTTGCCACCCGCTGTGTGCCCAACTTTCCCCAAAAGTCATGCTGGACTCCTTAAGTCCTTGACTCCCCAGAACCTGCTCTTGCCGGTCTTGATTCAGAGAGCTGGGGATGAATTACCCAATTATTTGTATTTTTAGCTAGCACTCCAAATGATTCACATTATCAAAGAAGGGAGGGAAATTTTGTTTCTGTCACCTATAGGATTAGGGCTTTTATTTTCTTCAGTGGCTTTACCTGAGTTAACTTTAAACCATATCACGTATGTCCCATGAAAAAAACAGCTGGTCTTAGGACTATTTAACACGTATCATTTAGAACAGCGCCTTCGTTTCCCTGGGTCAAGCGACAGAGCTCTGGAGATGAAGAAGGAACTCGACAACTGCTCTGGTCTCGCCAGGGATGCGATCTGCTTCTGGGTCCGGGCTGGTCCAGCCTCTTCAGGATTCCTGACAGGGGCGAAACGGTGCAGGAGGCTTTCCCTTTAACCAGAACCATCTCTGGCAGCCGACTCACGTAAAGGAGACCTGAGGGATAAATGGGTCCAGCACTTAGTCCTATTTCACCAAGTCACCCTCGAGCGATGGGTGGAGCAGGAGTCACCATCAGGGCTAAAGGGGACTCTGGCAGGAAGTTCGAGGGAACTTTTTTTGGGCGAGGAAGGGATCTGGACCAAAGAGACCACGGGGCCCTGAAAGCTCAGTGTTCCCTCCCACGTGGAGAGTGAGGTACTCCATAAAAGGCCACTTCGCAACTTTCCAAAAGGCTTGCACACGCCCTCTTGGCGCCGAGCGGACCCTGAGGTGCTGACCTAGACGCTGATTCACGCGAACTTCCTGCACAGGCGCATTCCAGCCGGGACCGCGCCGGCGGGCTCGGGGGCGGAGCCGGTCTAGTCACGTGCGGCCCCGCGTCCCTCCGCGATTCCCCTACAAGGACTTGAGCCGGGGCCCCCGCCCCTCGCCGGGCTCTGGAATGCCGGCGGTGGAAAGCGGCGGGACGGACGCAACCATCTGCGGGAGGAAGGGGGGAGACGATCGCAATTCCACAAGAGACGCGAGAAAGACGAAGAGTCAGTAATTCGAACAAGAGATCCTCTACACGACCCTCTCAGTTCTAAGTTCCGCACTCTGTGCTGCCCATGGGCGCCGTGCGCCCGCCAACCGCTCGGGCATCTTCCCTGGGGTCCCCTCCCGTCGGTGCCGGCCCACGGAGGCAGTGGGAATGGTGGCTAGGCTTCCTTCCGGTTTGCTGGCGGAGGCCGGAAGTGGCCGTTCTGGGGTAGCTGGATAATTGTTAAGTCGGTGAGAGCGGCAGGCAGAGCACCGCCGAGACACCCTCGATTCTCGCGGCTGGGCAGGGTGAGTGGGGCTGGCCTCGGGGCGTGCGTGCTCCGTCCCGAGAAGGTGTCCCCGCGGGGCGGCGGGAAGCGAGGGGGAAGCGGGGAGCACACCTGGGCAGGTGTGCCTGAGTGATCGCGGGCGGCTGTGGGCTGGGAAGCCACGGGTTGGGGCGGCCGGGACGCAAACTTGCTCTGTTTGCCAAACTTGGAGCTTAGGAGATGATGCTCAGCTCGCTGGCGCCGCACGCCTGGGTGACCGCCGGCCCGCGAAACCGGAGCCCCACAGAGCTGACTCCGAAACTATGTTTGGTTGCTAACGTAAACTTGTCAGAGAGTTTGCAGATAAGAAAAACCGTAGCACAGCCGCCCTCTGCAGCTGTTGTTGCAGCTGTGCGGCTACGTGTTTAGTAGGAAGAACCCATTCAAATTTAGCAGCTCAGTGTGCGCTCCTCTCTAATTAGAACTTTTTCTTTGATGTTTGAACAGGGAGGAGAGATTGGGGTTACGTTTGTCTCTCGAGGGGACTAAGTCGACTTTACAGTGTTTTTAGAGTCGTTCAGTAGATGTGTAAAATTTAGAACTTCAGAGATCGATCATTTAAAATTTTAACTTCTTAAATGCAAAAGTTTGTATCAAAAGGTGAAAAAAGCGAGTTTACTGAAATTGCTGGTATTTTCTTTTTCCGAATGGCCCTTGATAAGGATTAATAGAATAGAAAAGCATTTTATCTTCAAAAGTGAGATGTAGCTGACAAGTCGATCCTGACAACTAATTGACTTTTTAAAAAGTGCTAATACTTCTTGGGTGTGGCTGTCTGGGAGATTTGAATCGATTCTCAGCTGGACGTGTACCTGAGAAATGAAAACTCGGCTTTCCTTGGTACTGAAACACCCAACTTGAAAATATACTTTCAAACACTGAATTTTCCCACACACCCAAAAATTTTATCTTGGAAAAAAATGGCACTGATGAAATGAGACAGATTTGATCTGGAGTTTGAAGCAGGCCAAATACCTAGGTCTTATAGCACACTAGAGGTTCTGAGATGGGAGTTTTCCGAGGGATATATCACCCAGTTTTAAGGGTTTTTTCATTAAAAGGTATTTTATTATAACTTTTCTTAGTATACTTGTTTTAGATATTCGTTAAGGGATTTTTTTCTTTTTGACGTGTGTTACCAGTTTAGGAGCTGTGAGATCCTGCCATTTTAGGCAATCTCATGTATAATTTAGTTTGATTGGTCTCACTTCATAGGTTTCACAGGCAGCTCTGTTGTTGTTATGGAAAGAGTGTCACTATGGCCCAGGCTACCCTAGAACTTGAGATGGTCCTGCTTCAAGTGCTAGGATTATATACCCAGTTGTGAACCGCCACACCCAGCTTTGGTTATTAATTCTACATTTCTAAAGATTCTGAAAAATCTGGTATGTATCGAAAGCCTCTCTGAGGATCTGTCTTTTGTTTTCCCATGTCTTCATAGTCTGATGTCTTCCTTAAGCATGGACTCCCATCTTAGCAAACTAACACACAAAATCGCCCAGGCTGGGAATGTAGCTCAGCAGTAAAGTGCTTACCTAGCATGTGTGAGGCCCGAGGATCAATCCCTAGAACTGCAAAAAACAACCCTCCCCATATTAGTCATTGTTGAAGCACTGTTAACTTAGCTTAAAACATTATACGCCTTTCCATGTGTAAGCCAGATTGTCCCGACCACCTTCGACTGCCTTCCTTCTCTTTCTGATGCTTTGAAACCCTCATGTGTTCGCTAGAAGGCCAGTCTGCAAATTTCCCTGCTTTTCAAGTTTCACCCCAAAGATCTTTCCCAAGGCTTCCAAAGTGAGGAGGATCTCACGTGTTCCTCTCACGCACCCTAAATAAAAAATAGTCACAGTGATTGTAAAATATTTTCAATTTCACTTTGCTCTAACTTTTCAAACTAGCATGAGAATTACGTTTTACATCTTCACTTTTGGAGACAGTAGGAGAGTGTCTTAGAACCACAGCAAAGAGAATTTTACCAATTCTGTCAACATTATTTCTTTGAGATCATAACACCTTTCTCCACGTGATCCCTTTACCTAAGTTTATTCCAGCCATGCTTGTAGTTTGGTGTGAAAAACATAAACAGTTTCTATTGTTTTTGTATAGATGCATAATTGACCATCCCATGTCTGTGAAGCTCCAAGTTTCTGGAGATAGTTGAATCAGTCTCATCTCCTTGAGAAAGTTGAGGCCCGAGAGTAACTTGTTATCGGATTTGGAAAGAATTAACTGCTTGAATTAGGATGGAACATCTGACTCTTGATTATAAACAAAGTTTATAATTTCCAACCGATAAAGCACTGGGTTATTTAGCTTCCCCTTCTGTTTGTTTTAGACAAGGTCTTAATATGTATCCTTGGCTGTCCTTGATCCACCTGTATCTGCCTCCCCGGTGTTGGGATGAAAGGAATTCACCACCATTCCTGGCTTCTTTCTTTTTTTTTTTTTTTTTTTTTTTGGTTTTTCGAGACAGGGTTTCTCTGTGACTTTTGGAGCCTGTCCTGGAACTAGCTCTGTAGATCAGGCTGGTCTCGAACTCACAGAGATCCGCACTGCCTCTGCCTCCCGAGTGCTGGGATTAAAGGCGTGCGCCACCATCGCCCGGCTTCTTTCATTATTTTTATGCATTGTTTTAGCTTGAGAGTCACACCTCTGAAGTGTATGTAGCTCATTTCATAAGTTGAACTAATATTTGCATTTCCTTATAGTTGCCTCTCCTACTATATTTTAACTTCTTTAAGATAGGTCACGTATGTGCTTTACATTTTTAACTTTTGACTAGTGTTCAATGCTAATAACATTTGATATGCATTAATATAATTAGCTGGTCCCAATACAATCATTTGAATTAAGCATGGGATGAGCTAAAGTTCTGGGTGAAGCTATTGTTAATGCTAAATAAAACACCAGAAAAGAATCTTTTTGATTGTTTTGTAATGCATTTACTAATGTTTTGGTGGTTGAAAAAGTCAGTGGACTCTGTTGCTTCTGGGGTGTGGGGTTCAGGAACTCTGGTGGGGCTGTCCCTTTCCTCTTCGCCACCACAGGCTTCTGGCTGGTCAGGATGACACTGGCCCTGGGGGTGGCCACCATGCCCAGATTAAGGGGGTATTTGTTCTTTTGGATCATGTGCCTGATTCGCTGAGGGTGGCCATGCATTCTTGATGGTGGTCCTTACTTAAGAGGTGTCTGGTTTTGGCTGACCAGATCTGGGATTCACGACCACCATGACTCTTTTGCCCCCGGCCACAGCCTGCACCCCCACAGTCTTGCTGTGAGTCAGCCTGTTGTAGCCGGAGTTGCTGGCCTGCGGATCGCTGCGCGGTCTCTTATTCCCCTTGATCAGGAAACTGGAGAAGTTCCAAACCACTGTCCATTGCGCATGTGCAGACATGGCGGCATCTCCTTTCCCTGTGGCGGTCGCAGACAAAAGAGTGCATTTACTAATTTTTAAATGCATTGTTTAAATAATAGGAAATATAGTCTTTTTTGTTTTTTTTGTTTTTTTTTTGTTTGTTTGTTTGTTTTTCGAGACAGGGTTTCTCTGTGGCTTTGGAGCCTGTCCTGGAACTAGCTCTGTAGACAAGGCTGGTCTCGAACTCACAGAGATCCGCCTGCCTCTGCCTCCCAAGTGCTGGGATTAAAGGCGTGCGCCACCACCGCCCGACCTAGGAAATATAGTCTTAAAGGTTACATGTTACTTTTAATATGTTAAGCATTTATTTTTTTAAATATTTTTTATGGTTTATTTAACATTATTTTATGTGCATTGGTGTGAAGGTGTCAGATTCCCTGCAACTGGATCTTCAGACAGTTGTGAGCTGCCATATGGGTGCTGGGAATTGAACCCGGATCCTTTGGAAGAGCAACCAGTACTCTTAACCACTGAGCCATGTCTCCAGCCCCCCATGTTAAGCATTTTTATAAAGAAATTTTAAAAGTGCACCCATCAAATTTAGTTTTCCGTAAGATTTTATAGAGTAAAAAAATCCACCTTTGGCCGGGCGGTGGTGGCACACGCCTTTAATCCCAGCACTCGGGAGGCAGAGGCAGGCGGATCTCTGTGAGTTCGAGACCAGCCTGGTCTACAAGAGCTAGTTCCAGGATAGGCTCCAAAACCACAGAGAAACCCTGTCTCGAAAAACCAAAAAAAAAAAAAAAAAAAAATCCACCTTTGTCAGCCATTTGACTGATTTTCATCACTGTTCTTAGCATAACTGACATTCCTGTGTTATTGGGGAAGGGAAACAAGGTTGTCAAACAAACAGGCTATTTTTGAAGATGATTTTTGACTTGCAAAGGTGGACGATGCTTAACACTGGAGAGCTGTGGACTAGTAAACATGTGCCACTCGACGGAGTTGTGAGGGCTTTTAAGAGGCACATCCTGTCATACCTGCCGTTAGCCATTTAGATGGGGGGGGGGAGAATGCGACTTTGTGTAGTAACGAGACATACGGCTCCATAGACTGAAAATACGAATTTACGAATGCTTTCAGTAGGTTGTAAAAGACACTCTCCTAAAGGAGAAATAAAAGTAGGAAATTTGGGAATATATAATTTTTGTGCTGTGCATGGCACCTTTCCAAAGACATCCTGCTGTACTGCCTGCGTGCAAATGGATTGGATTTGTGACTGACCATCCGTTTAAGGATTTCCTACGAGGGCTGGAGAGATGGCTCAGCAGTTAAGAGCATTGCCTGCTCTTCCAAAGGTCCTGAGTTCAAATCCCAGCAACCACATGGTGGCTCACAACCATCTATAATGAGGTCTGGTGCCCTCTTCTGGTCTGAAGGCATACACGAAGACAGAATATTGTATACATAATAAATAAATGAATATTTAAAAAAAAAAAGGATTTCCTACGAGAACCTGAAACCAGATTTCCATAGGGAGCCGTGTGAGCAGAGCTGTTTGTGTGATGGTGTGGTGTGGTCGAGGAAGGAATGTAAGAACTAACTTCTTTTCTGTTTTTTATTTTTGTTTTTTTACCTCATAGGAAACATTCTAGAGGTCACTTTGGGTGCTGGAATCTAGGTAGCGGTTCATTCTTTGCGGTCCACAGACTTATTTTTAGCACAAGGGCATGGTGCTTGCTGCATCATGGCTAAATGTTGTGTTCAGAACGTAAGCTTTAAAACTGTTATCTTGGTCAGAGTGGAGTCAGTAGTCCCTGTTTTAGCCCTGCCTGGAGGAATATAACTCAGCAGTGGCTTAGGCTTGCTGATCAGGATTCTGCAGGCTGCCATCTCCACCTCACCCTGAAGAATGGTATGCTGGAATTTTATTATCTGATAACTCGGGGGTTTTCCACTTCAATCATTTTATATTGTGTTCACAGGAAAAATATTTTCATTTTGTGTATTAGATGTTCTTTTAAGTTTTACAGGGATAAATGTATTAGAGAGCGAAGATAGAATCTGTGATCTTGAGGTGTTCTTTAAACGAAATTGCTTACAGCTTGCACTCTGATTTCGAAAGAGAAGCCTTAGCTGTATCGGGTGTTGAGTGCAGAGCAGGTCTGTATAAAGTACGGTCTGTAAGACTTATTAACTCCTGGTGAACTAACTTCAGTTTCTATGCCTTTATGTTAGCCTTTCAGCAAAATGTTGTTGAACGACGCTGAATCCAGAGATGAGGGTGCGATCTGAAATCTCTGAGTGGAAGAATAGCACCTGTCAGTAGAGGTTGGAAGGGAAGACCTCTTCCGCTGGTCATTCTTTCTGATGGCGTGAGCTACAGGAGGCTAGGCTTTCGAACACTAGCAAACCCATAGTGCTAATGTATAAGAACTGCTACTGTTTCCTGGGTATCTAAGTTTTTTTCTCTCTCTCTCTTTCTCACTCTCTCTAGTGTGCGTGCATGCGCGCACGCACACACACTCACATACACATGCACGCACCTCCTTGAATTTTATTTTTCTTTTGTTGTTAGGCTCTATGGTAGTACTTGGGGTATGTATATAATCTTGATGTGCTGTGAACTTTGACTTGATGTTGATGAAATTGGAAGTGATGGTCCTTTTATAAAAAAAATCTTTCAACTTTAAGAGTGAATGAATTCAAAACTGAAGACTGGTTTTTCTCTTTTAGTTTGGTTGTTGGGGTGATAGTCCTGAACGGCTAGAAGTCATGACGCACTTGGGTTACGCCACTGAAACATGCCACTGACCGATAAAAAGACAATTCCACTCATCTTCGTTAATCTCTGTTGTTATCCATACTTAGTAATCTTAGATACTGATTTTATTTCCTTTGGATTCTTCCTTAATTAGGATTTAACCACCACCATGTCGAGCAAAAGGGCAAAGACCAAGACCACCAAGAAGCGCCCTCAGCGTGCAACATCCAATGTGTTCGCCATGTTTGACCAGTCCCAGATCCAAGAGTTCAAAGAGGCCTTCAACATGATCGACCAGAACCGGGATGGCTTCATTGACAAGGAGGACTTGCATGACATGCTGGCTTCAATGGGTAATGTTCACTTACAGTGTTGATGTATTAGCTAGGATTTCCTTAATGTTTTCATGATTCTTAAAGCTCTATGGAGTCTGTCTAAGTGATTGATTTCGGAGCAGTGTTTCCCAGTGGGGCACACGCAGACACCTGTGCCTTTCTCAGGGTTGGGCTGAAGGGCTGTGTGTGCATGCAGGTATGTGGGTGCTGTCTGAGAAAGTGAGTGCATACAGCTTTTTCAGAGGACTTGAGTTGGGTTCCCAGCACCCACATTTAGTAGCTCACAACCACCTGTAACTCCAGCTGCAGGAGGATTCTCTGGGCACCTGCACCCTTGTGCATGTACCCCCACACATACATACATAATTAAAAATAAGTCCTTATAAAGAGAAAGTGAGAGATCTTGATTAAAAGCAGTATTAATCCTTCCGCCATCTCACTGGAATATTATATATTTATTGTAGACCTCTGAACTTTCCCCTTGTTTTGCTATCATGAACCCAAGTAGCAAACAATATAGTGGTTTCATTTCCTGCTATAATGTTTACGGTGATTAAGAGTTGGTCATTTCGTAATGTAATTATGAATATGGCTCCTTTTGTTTAGGAAAAAATCCAACTGATGAATATCTAGATGCCATGATGAATGAAGCCCCGGGCCCCATCAATTTCACCATGTTCCTCACCATGTTTGGAGAGAAGTTGAATGGCACAGATCCCGAAGATGTCATCAGAAACGCCTTCGCCTGCTTTGATGAGGAAGCAACAGGTAAGTCAGGGTGACTTAATCACAATGCTGTTTTAGTTATGTAACAAGATACACAGAATTTAAAGTGTGGTGAATTAGCACATTTCGAAGGTTTTCTCCAGCTTTCTTTTGGTGTGCTCATGACTCACCTTACTCCACATGAGTGTGTGGGTGTGACTTGTCGACGTTTTCTGGGCTCCTGAAGTATTAGTCGTTTTCAGAAGTTTGTTGGTTAAATTTGCAACTTTTTTGGGAAACGTACTTACTCTTACTTAAAGGTCCTGGCTGTCAGTACTGTGTTAGATGAGTAGCTGGCCAGAACAGCCTTGTAGATTGCTACAGACCACAGCACAGCGGTGTCGTGTTTGCCTGTCGGGCATCTCTCAACTCCAGATTATCCATCCCGTGTGCTAGCTAAGCTCTATATTAGAATATGCCAAGAAGACCTTAGACTCTGGTATCAGGTGAGCAGGTTTCAGGTTCCTCTTCTGCTGTGTGATAGCTGTGTATTCGGGCAGGTTACTTTGGTAAGGTTCTGTTTCTGTTTTTGATGAAACTGGCAATACTATGACCTTATCTTGCAGAGCTGTTATGAGGATGAAATGGGGATGAGATGGGCAGCTAGTGCCTAGCATGCTGCTGGCATGGAGCTGACTGAGAAGAAGGAAGTGCCTGGCGCAGTACAGCAGAACTAGAGCCTGTAAACACAGCGCTCAGGAAGCTGAGTCTGGAACCATGGATTTGGGATGTAGAAGACTATATCTCCAAAAGCAGACCATTAAAACTAACAGTGTTAACTATTGGAATGCCTGGTTCTTTGGCAAAAGTAGAGGAGAAAGCATATGGGGCCTATTTTCTAAGATTTCCACTTTGTGTCTAGGCCAGTGTGTGTAGAGAAGGAAGGCGCCCTCTGACTGCCGACATTATTACGTAGGCTAGTCTTAGATGCCCGTGGTTGGCAGGGCCAGCTGATGGAAGCATGCTCTCCTCACTCTAGCTTTCAAGCTCCCCGCAGCATGACCATCTTCTGATTTTCACAAATGGCTGTCAGCCACAAAAGAGGCACACATGAGCATGTGAGTGTGATTGTAGACTTTTTCCTGGCTCCTCAAAAACAATAAGCCTTTCCTCTCTTTCCATGCGCCAAGTTCTTCACTTGTGTCTCTCTCCTGACACATGCATGATGGGCACATTTTAGTTGTGTGCTTACTCGCAACCACAGCTAATTCATGTGCCAGTCAAGTGAGTTGGCTGGAGTGAATGATTTATTTCTACAAAGCTACCCGTCTAAGATTTTAGGGACCTTCTTTAAAAATGTAGGATTGGAGTTTCTTTGTTAATCTCATTTTGTTTGTCGATCTCACTTTGTGGGAAATGTATTCTTAAGTGTATTAAATTTCGCACCCAGGAAATTGTCAGAGTCTGTTCTTTTGTGACTAAGCCTGTTTCATTTCTTCCCCACCTATAGTATATTAAGGGTTCTTAATCATTGTGCATACAAGTTACTTGAGCCCTTTAAAACTGCCAGTTACTAGAGAGAAATGAGGGCTAACACAGGGTTCTGCTTCTGTTTTGTGAGTAATTCCATTCTTTTTGGCAGGAGGGTTTTATGGAAATGTCAGGTAGCAGGTGGCTGCTATTGGCTTGTACAGTTTGTATGGCCTCTTGCTAAACACCAAGCCAACAGGAAGGATGTGGGACAGGCAGGCAGCAGAGTAACGCCATGAGCATCTGGTTGTCTGTTAGGGCTGCAGGCCCGTGAAAATACATGGACTGTGCAGTTGGGTATGGGTCTTCTGATCCTCCATTCTTTACCCTCCAGGTACCATCCAGGAGGATTACCTGAGGGAGCTGCTGACAACCATGGGCGACCGCTTCACAGACGAGGAAGTGGATGAGCTCTACAGGGAGGCCCCCATTGACAAGAAGGGCAATTTCAACTACATCGAGTTCACGCGCATCCTCAAGCACGGAGCAAAAGACAAAGACGACTGAAGAACTCCAAATTCCAGCTACATGTTCCCTGTTGCCACTGGGGTATTTCTGAGGTTTTTCTCCTAGAACCCGGTGCATGCCCTAGCTTACTGCTTTTTGCTGTCTTGTTTTGTATTTATATAATCTCAGCCTCTTTGGGCCACATGTATCTTTATAATCAGACTGGAAATGGGACTTGGTGTCGTTATCCAACTAGAAAGTAAGGTAACGGGACTTACAGGCAGTCTTGACCCTCCTGTGTAATAACTGCAGCCCACACAGAGTCAATATATTTTTTCAGAGAAAGTTACCCACTCAATTTTTTCTGAATGATAATTAAACTTTCTTGATAAAATACTTGGTCGTTTAAATTTATTTCCCACTTGATTTTAGTTTCACTTGCGTCCTTGCATTCCTGTGAGCTTGCTTAGCTCCTTCCAGTGTTCCCTGTCATTAAAAGCAGGCCTGATTTCCTCTGCACCTATTTATTTCTCCCTCTCGGGGAAATCAGATTTTAACTGCCCTATTTGGGTTTCCTAGACTTGGTCGACAACTTTGAAAACAATTCCTGCATATTTGTGAGCACTCGAGCAGCTTGAGATACTAGAGTTCGACGCTCTTGCTTTATCTCCTCCGACTTTAAACTTCTGTACATTACTTCCTGCCCCTAAAATAAGATCAGGCCACTAAATATACTAATTTTCATTTGTTCTATCAAAAAACTATTCAGCGCTAAAGGTTCTATGGAATGCTTTTAACAAAAAGATTTCTGTGTTGTGTTTCCAGCTGTTGGAAATACACATAGTATTTTTGTTGTGTACAGTTTTTTCCTTATAGCAACCCCTATTGAAAGAATGTTTGTTTCTGCAGAGAGTCATCATGTGTGAGCTTTAGACATTCCTAACCTACCCACAGTCACAACAGCTGTGGCTGCATGCCTGGGAAAGTGAGGTCATTGTTTCGATCCTAAAAATAACTTCTGTTATTTGTGATAATTCAGAACTGTTGCTGAGCTAATCGGGGAAAACACTTGTTCTGTTTAGTTTTCTAATGTTTCAAAAATTCCCAAGTTTAGAAAGGTTTGAAGCAAGGGGGTTGGTGGGTTTGCTTCAACAAGACTGTCCTTGAAGGAAACCATTACCTCATTTGATAAACAATTTCGGAATGCCTTTGAGCAGCAGGTTAGAGAGCAGAGCCGCCAAGTGGAATGGGGACAGGGGACGGGATCATAACAACTGCTCTTTGCTTCCTTCAAGATTACAATCTCAGAAATCTGCCCTAATTTCCTGCTTGATTTTTTTTTTTTAAGCAAAATAACTTTTTCAGCTTATCCACTCAGCGCTAGTCTTGCCGAATTTCCATTTTTACTGAAAACAATACAAACCCCAATCTACCTCTGCCTTAACACATCTTCAGCCAGGAATAAGTTATTTCCACTCTAGGAAGAAAGTACTACTAAAATTATCTCTCGCAGCGTCCAACCCCATAAACAGCCGTTAGGAACAGTAGTAAGTGGTCAGCCCTCAATAAAATGAAACAGTTTGCTAGTGGGACTCTGCGTAGTAGCTGGGTTTTGCTTACACAAGAATGGCTGCCAATGAAAAGCTGTCAGAATGTCTCCTAGCAGCGGACTTGACTACAGAACCAGTCTCTAGAGTTTCCATGATGAGAATGATCTCAAAAGCCCCAGGAAAGCACTCCAAGGGGCAGCACCCCACCGGCTGCTCATGGTCATGCTGCCTTTGAGACTCAGTGCCCAGATAGAGTGCGTCTGACCAGGGAACCTGAGACTTAGGGCTTTGGAAGTGAATGCAGGTGGGACAAAGGGAGGACGGCCAGAATAAAAGGCAGACTGAGGAGAGGAAGGAGAGACAAGAGGTGGAAGGACAAGTGGACAGTGACAGAAACAGTTACAGAAAGCTGGTTTAGGAGGAAGGGGGGTGGTTACCCAGTCACAGAGAAGTGTAGGGAGCTTTGCCATGCGTCAGCCATTAGGTAGTTCAGAATGCAGAAACCACAATGAAACAGTATAGTGAACAATGCTGACGTTTAGGGCTCTGGCAGACCTGCAGTTTCAAGTCCCAGTTCTGCTACACCAGGGATTTACAGGCGTTAGCAAGCTATTTAACCTTTGTTGACCTCTTTATCCACTTCTAAAATAAATCAATGCTGTTCCTAATTGAATTTTATGATTAAAAGCAACATGGATCTAGAGCTGAGTGTGGTTGAATAAACCCCACTCATTACCCAAGTAGATTTGTGGTCGGGCTGTTCTTAAATGCCAGCTTCCTCATCGGAAACAGGAAGGCTTCCTTCGAAGTTTGCTACAAAAATTAGAAGCTTGAAAACGAAGGTTCTGCATGCAGCAAATATGCAAATTGTAATTTTTCTTATTTTGCTCACTAGCGGGTTCCTGAGAAGAAATCCGGAAGGGAAGCCAAGGCTCAAAGGGCCTATTCTTAACGATGAGTCTTTTATAGAGGGGTAAAGGCTGGCCTTTGTACCACCTCTCAGCCTCTGCCTGATCCACCCCTTCAGCCTCACTCCCTGCTTTTTTGAGAGGGGGTCTTGCTGTGTTAAGTTTGCCTTGAGCTCAAGATCCCCCTGCCTGCATCTCTGCTACTGGAGTGCCAGGATTAAAGGCCTGTGCCACCACAGCCTGCCTGTCAACTGGTCTTACATCGTGTAGGAAGTATTAATAAACTGGAAGAGTTCTGTGACAAACTCTTAAGATTTTATAAGAAACCTAATTATTTAAACAATGACTTAAGGACAGACGGCATTGAAGTGCAAAGAATACTCAGGATTAGACATAGCATCAGCATTACCTCATGCCTATATAAAATGGAAATTATTATCCATCTCTCTCTGACCTATTCAATACCAGCGCCAGATTTTCTTGCAGAGTTAAAGCCACCTTCGGTTTATTTGGAGGATTTTATTTTACATCTTATATGTGTATTTTGCTTGCCGAGGGAGTGAGTTGCTCATTCCCTGCTGCCGGCATGTGGATGGTTTGCAGGAGTTGGTTCTCTTTGTGGGTCCTGAGACTCTAACTCAGGTAGTCAGACTTGGTGGCAGGCACCTTCACCTGCTGAACCATCTCGCTGGCCCCTACCTTTTTTGCTGTTGTTGTAAGTGCTGCTCGGTGCTGGACACAACGGTGTCCCTACCTTCTAGGAATTTCTGATCAGACTTCTAGAATATGTAAACTCCAGAGGAAAGGCCTTTTTTTTTAAAATTGTCTCCCCAGCGCCTGGCACATATTTAGGGGGAAAAAGTGCTTAATCAATTACTAGATTGACTATCCTTCATTATTTCAAAATAGTGCTACTCACCTAGATTATCCCAGAATGGGGGGGGGGGGGTTTAAAAAAAAAACTATCCTCAAAACTACACCATGCATAGTATCTAGAACAAATCCTGCGCAGTGCGTACTCTTAATTCTATCCTTTCTTCAAGAATAATTCAAAATTGACTGAGCCCTGATAATCTGCAAGTTGGAGCTGGGGAGAAAGTAGAGGACACTGGCTGGAGAGCGATTTCAAATCTGCGAAGGCGGCTCTGGAGCTCACGGGGGAGTGCTCAGCCTCCGCCCTCTTCCGTGTTACATTCCTTCTCCAGAACTGTTTATCTAAAGTTCAGTTCAACCGGGCCAACCGCCCTTTGCTAAACCAAGCAACCTCGGACTGGCCGCTACGGGCGCCAGGGGACCCCAAAACCAGGGCGGATCGCGGCCCACCCGGGTCAAATTCCAGCGCTGGCGCTCCGCCCTCGGCCGAGGAATGCGGAAGGACCGGGGGACCGGCACGGGAAGCAGGGGAGGCTGGCGGGTCGCGGGCGACTGCGGCAGGGGGATGCAGTGCAGGTGATTTGGGGAATCCGTACTCGTGGCCATCTAGGCTCAGTTCGTCGGGCCGCGCAGCCAGGCTAGTCGCCGCCGCTGACCCCCGGACCCCCGGGCCCCCGGTCCAGCGACACGCTAGCCGCACACCCCCCCGGCCGCGGTTGGTCGCGCCCAGCTCGCTGCCGCTCCTTCCGCCCCGCCCCCTGGCCGGAAGTGCGGCGCCGCCACGGTTCCTCCGCAGCCCTCCGCCGGTCGCAGTAGCCGTTCGGGTCGTCTCGTGCGTGTGTCCTCGGATCTGGTGAGTGGCTCGCGGCACCCCCACCCCGCGTCGGTCCCTCTCGCTGCGCCACCGCTTCTGGAGCCTCCGGGCGGCGGGACCGCCAGGCTGGCGGAGAGGAGGCGGCTCAGGATGAGGCCCTGCCGCAGGTCCTGGGCTGGCGAACCTTGCCCGAGGCCCTGCGTCGCCTGGATGCCTGACACCTGGTACCCGGCTGCCTGCACCTGCCGCGGCCGCAGGCTTCAGGTCCTAGCGGTGTGTCGGCGCCATCTATGCGCATCCGTTCTAGACGCTTTGGGGGAGGAGAAGCCCGCTGGTGCACCACAGTTCCTGCCTAAGGAAGCCTGGCACCGGTCCTGGAGTTCGTGGTTAGCAAAGGCTAAAACGAACCGCTCTCCATCCATTCTTACTGTACCTGGCGTCTTGCAGAGATTTAGTTCATCTGAGAAAAGGACAACTCAAAAAAAGGCTGTAAAGAATTGAGAACTTACTAAGCAAAGGCTCCAAGAGGAAGAACTGGGTGGTTTTGGCTAGATGTCTTGGAGGAAGTAACAAAAGCAAAAAAAAAAAAAAAAAAAAAAAAAAAAGAAAGAAAGAAAGAAAAAAGAAAGGTGGGCATCGTACCATATGTTCAGGAAGCACGAGAGACCAGCCCCTGAGTGGAGCAAAACAATAATGGACCAGAGCTGGGAATGAGAAAGATAGGGTGGGGCAGAGCTCTTGTATACAAGGTCCCGGGCCTGGACCCTGTAAAATAAAATAAAGTAGTTAGCTAAGTTAGGCCTTTTTATAGGTGTGTTGAAAACTTACAGAGAAATGAAAAATTATGTAAGGGACCTTAGGGAGTCACTCTATAAGGAAATAACACGATGAAAGGGTCTTTAGGGGATCAGGTTAACAGCTTTTCGTTAAAGATGACTTTGCTGTACTGTAGTCCTGCGTGTTGGAGAAAAATCACAGCATTTTCTAATTCGGTAGACCCCTACAGACTATCTCCTGATACCGTTTTTAGTTTACAGTTACGGAAAGTGGTGAGGTAATTTGCCTGGGATCAATTGAGAAATTCATACGATGCCACCAATGCCCTCTGTACACTCTCACCGAACACAGACACACACACAGGTGCCTGATCACCCTTCTGAGTGCACAGCTTTAAGTTTGTTTCCGCTGTGTTAAATAAAATAAATTCTATGATGGCCGCCTCCGTACTTGTTTATGCTTTAGTGAGACTGAGTTTACTGAACTTTGGTCTCTGAAGGACAGATTCCCCAGGTGATGGTGGTTAAACTTGGGAAAGCCAAGGATGGGGCCAGTGTCCCCATTTTCCCAAGGTTAAAAAATACCATCTGTCTAAGGAGGAGTTTTATTATACCCTCATCATCAGCATCTTTGGGCTCTGGCTAGTTCTACAAGGCAGGCAAAGCAAATCCCCTTCTACCTCTGAAGGGTGAGCCCTGAGGCCTCCGTGACTGGCAAGGGAATGAAAAAGACAGCAAGCTTGTAGGGGGTGGGAGTGGGTGCAGGTTGGCATTTTTAGAGGAAGTAAACTGGCTTGAAAAACAGGATATCCAAAGCCGGGCGGTGGTGGCGCACACCTTTAATCCCAGCACTCGGGAGGCAGAGGCAGGCGGATCTCTGGGAGTTCGAGGCCAGCCTGGTCTACAAGAGCTAGTTCCAGGCCAGGCTCCAAAGCTACAGAGAAACCCTGTCTCGAAAAACCAAAAAAAAAAAACAGGATATCCAGGACAGCTCCTTTGGACTGTGAGTGTGGTGTGAACTCTAGACGTTTTTCCAGACTTGGGGAGGTAGCCCTAGCTACTCCATTGTTTCTGCTTCCCATGCTCTTCGGACTGTGGAAGCGAGAGAGGGAAGAGAAGGGAAGCAGAGACCTAAAGGCGCTTCTTTGATTCAGAGTATTAGCATGGCGAGCAGCATACTTGATGTCACCATTTTTTTGAACCCCAAAGTACACGTTAGCCTTGCTGGTCCCCTCACCTAGAGTTTTCAAGGCGGGTATGTTGCAGCTGCTGCTAAGGACACGAGGGGTGGCTGGATTCCCTAGGTATGCTTTCTGCCACTTTGTAGCTTTTATCTGGGAAACAGCGATCCTAATAAGCCTGCATTATAAGCTGTGTGTTAAATAGTCAATGCTTGTGACTTGCTTACTCCGGTGCCTGCTACACCCGTAGCTTGTCCTTTGCTAATATTCCTTCCAAGTATTGAGCACGGGGGTAACCAGTTGGTGGAGTTTGTGAGGAAGCTCTGGAAAATGAGCCTGGCTAAGTGTGTGCCGACTTAGAAAAAAGCCTTACTTTAGGAGTGCTCACTCAGCTCTAACACCTGCCCTACCGTGAACATTTGTGTATGCAATTTGTTTTTGATGGAAAGAAGTTAGTTATGTGTATGTTCTTGCTTACCTGTTTGGCACCTGCCATGTGCAAGGCAGTCTTCTAGACTCTATAATCCAAGAGGAAAGACAAAAGGCTGTAAAAAGCCTTTGTAAGTAAAAACTTAAGAATATTTGTAAGTAGTAATTTTCAATGTAATTCTACTAGTTAGTAGAAAACAATAAAGGACTGAGTGTGTAGCACTTGCCAGATATGTTGGAGGTCCTGGTTTGATCCCACACACTCAAAAATGTTTTTTAAAAGAAGAGGAGGAAGGCCATTCATAAACTCAACACAGTGGGCCAGTCTCAAAAATATTACATTGAAAGGCTGGCCTGGGGAGATGGCTCAGCAGTTAAGAGCACTAGCTGCTTTTCCAGGACCCGGGGTTCAATTCCCAGCACCCACAACTGTGGCAACTCACAACTGTCTGTAATTCCAGTTCCAACGAATCTGGCATCCTAACACAGACATTCATGCAGGCAAAACACCAATGCACATAAAATTTTTAAAAGTGAATAAATCTTAAAAAAAAGGAACAAAAAAAAGAAACCAGGCCTACACACGTATATACATTTGCTTTTTGGTTTAAAAGACACTCAGACAAGAGTAGATCAAGTTAAGACGGTCTCTGATAACCTCTGTCGTAGCCCCTGGAAGCCGAGGCAGGAGGTCCTGAACTTCAGTCAGCCTGGGCAGTGTAGAAAAACTTGTCTCAGAAAAGAAATCCAAACAAGATTTGCCTGGGTAGTGACTTCCGGGAAACTTTCTGGAGTGATGTTTAACATTTGTAACTGACGTGGGTTATTACATGGGCGTACACAGTTACAAAAGTGGTCAGATTTGCGCACTTTAGAAATGAACACCTGTAAGGAAGGAAGAAGAGAGGGCGCTGTGGTGTATGTGCCTGCTGTTAGATGTAAAAGCTGTGTTTGACTCTTTAAAAGAAAGATAATTATGGAGCTTAAAAACCTATGTATGTAGCATAAGAACAATTATGTGTCATTAAGTACATTAGGTTAATTTTGTAAAGCATCTTAATTTGACTGTATACTGAATTCTCTTTCTGATTGCTGCTTTCAAACTGTTGTTCTTGTGTCTAGTCATGTGATCCTCAGAACAACAGTAGCTCATCAAGGGAAGCCCTGTGAAATTTCTAGATTCCGACCGACCTTGGGAAAGATGAAACTGAATGTGAAAAGATCAGAGTTGAACCCTGGAGCCGCTCTGCTCTTCCACTGTGCTGTTCCGCTCTGCTTTTCCGCTCTGCTGTTCTGCTCGGTTTCTCCTGCTGCGACTTGCGCACACTTGTCCTTGCTAACCAGACTCACAACCCCACCTTGGGCAGCTGCCATCCTAGTGTAGTTGGGCTAGAACGAGAAGTCTCCGTGAAGATTTATGTTTAGTTATGTGTGTGCATGTAAAAGACTGAGTACTGATCCCAGAGGCCAGAGGCAGTGGATCCCCTGGAGCTGGGGTCTTCTCTGAGCAGCTTGCACTCTTGATGACTCCAGCCCCTAAAATTTGAACCCTTTATGATTCCTTTGCCCACAAAGCCAGTTTCCCCCCTTTTCTCACTGATTGACTCACACTGAGTGATAACTTTTAGTTTTCAATTTTATGGTTTGTGTTGTTTGATTCGGTTTTTTAGACAGAACCTCATTCTGTAACCAGGCTGGCTTGGGGCTCATTGTGTAGCTCAGGCTAGCCTCGAACTTGTGGCAGTCCTCTTGCCTTGGCTGGAGAGTGCTGGGAGGAAAGACGTGAAGCCCCACGCCCAGCTTGAGTGGAGCCTCTGTGATACACGCTTCTCAGCCAGCCTTTAAGCACATTTAAGGTTGGAACTTTGAAGAAAGCTGCAATTAGAAAGCAAGAAAAACCTGCAAAGCAGTAGAGGCATAGGAAATAGGATGGTGGTGGCAGGGAAAGAGGCTTGTGTTCGAGAGAACCTACCGAACTGGGGGAAATTCTGTCACAGTCACATTTTCTTAACCAGAAATAGAAAATTCCCTAGTCACCTGACTGATCCATTTGAACTTTCTAGAATTCTGTGACTCTAATCTCAAAACGAAGATGTTTCCTCGTCTTACTATTAAAGAAATCACGTAACAGTGGCATTGCTGCTTATCTGTTAATATATAACCAATTGCTCAATTTTGTTTTGAGTACCTGTAAGGCAATACGGGGGGGGGGGGTTGGTTGTTTGTTTGTTTGTTTTTTGTTTGGGATTTTTGGGTTTTTTTTGAGACAGGGTCTTTATAACCCTGTCTGTCCTGGAACTTAACTACTTTGTAGACCAGGTTGACCTTGAATTTAAAGAGATCTGCCTGCCTCTGTCCAGAGTATTAGGATTGGATGGGTGTGTCATCATACCTAGCTAATAAATTCCAGTTTTTAAAAGCCCAAAATCTCCAAACACTTTAGTCTTGTGAGGTTGTCCTTATCTGAAGGAGGATTGTCTTCTTTAGTAGGTTGACTCAGACGGCTGGCCAGTTGCTTCTGGCTGTTGATTGGAGGCCTAGCTCCCCACTTCCTGGTGCAAGCATCTACGTACTTACTCAACAGAGCGAGCAGGGGGTGCAGTGTCTCTCGGGACAGTCAACCACCGTCATTTCATAACGCTCTGTGTTTACATTGGTCACTTCACGGTGACAGCTGTTGAGTCTAACTACCCCCTTGGCAAGGGAGGGAAGGAAGTTCGGTGCCGTTGGGATCCATGCAGGTAGCATGAACATGGGGGTGGGGTTAGCGCGTAGGGAGGGGGTCTAGTCTAGTTGTTCATTCTGCAGTTGTTCAAGATGTTTGAAATTCGGTTTCTAAGTAAAGCTAAATTTTGAAGAGACATTTTAAAGGCCATCTTGGAGGGTACTAACCAAACCTTCCTACAGACTGCATGTAATTTGCTGGCTGCCAGTTATTGGATATGTGTATATGTGTGCCCATGCATGTGCAGGCCAGAGGACAATCTCTGGTGTCATTTCTCAGGTGTGTTCACCTTCATTTTAAGACGTCATCGACCACTGGCCTACATGCATCACCAGATTCGGATTCTAGGCTCAAACTCAAGTCGTCATGCTCAAAGGCTAAGCACCAACTGAGCCATCTTCCTAGCTAGCTCATGAGTCACCTCTTAGATGGATGAGGAAAATGGGGTCTGGGATGGCTAGACTAGCCAAAGGTCAAACAGCTGCTCATGTCAGAACTGGAGTTAGAATCTAGGCCTCCGCATCTCCATTTTCCCATAATGACCATCAACTTTGGTTTTGTTTTTTTTTTTTTTTTTTTTTGGTTTTTCAAGACAGGGTTTCTCTGTGGCTTTGGAGCCTGTCCTGGAACTAGCTCTTGTAGACCAGGCTGGTCTCGAACTCACAGAGATTCACCTGCCTCTGCCTCCCAAGTGCTGGGGACCATCAACTTTGAAAAGCCAGGGGAGACTGGACATTTATACGGCCAGCGTGGGCTAAGTGGTTTCAGCCTTAGCTGAACATTGGAAACACATAGTGCATTTCTTAAATTTTTATTTATTATCTCATGATTATGTGTGTTTTGCCTGCATGTATATCTGTGCACCGTGTGCATGCCTGATACCTCTGGAGGTCAGAAGTGGGTGTCAGATCCCCAGGGACTAGAGTCACAGATGGTTCTGAGCCTCCACGTAAGTGCTAGGAATCAAATCCTGGTCCTCTGCGAGTACTCCAGCCAGTGAACCAGCTCTCCAACTCCTACTTGGTGCATTTAAATTCTTGGCCTCCACGCCAACATTCCCCTTCTGATTGGCTTGACGAAGACCTAGGCATCGTTTTTATAAACTTCATAGATGACTGATACATGACCAGCTGCTGGGAGAGCGGTGTTTATTGGCCATATGGTGATAACAGAGACTTGGGAAAAAGCATCAAAGGGAGGTTGGAAGCCATAGGCAGCATGTGCTCTGAGCATCTTTCCAAGCCTGGGGAAGCCTTACAGGCAGAATGAAACTCACCGAGTTCTGCTTGTTACGTTCCCTTGCTCTGACTTGGATATCAGACATTTGCATCACTTGCGACACCGGCTTCCTGCACCCCAGCCTGTGGTGTGACTTGAGAGCACAAACACTGCTTAGTTCACTACATTAGGAGTGTAGAGAAGTAGTAAGATGTTTGAAGAGAAAATGGGTCTTGTTTTTATTAAAGGTGGTAATTTACATTCTGGGCAATGTTTTCTGTGAATAGTCTCATCTGTAACTGTAGTCTAAGGGTAGAGTGTTGGGTTAGGTGGGCCCCCGCCATATGCACACACAACACACACACCACTTTGATAATTGAGCATAAAGGTTTCTCTGTTAAATCACGGCTAATGGAAGATACTGCTGGCCGGGTGGTGGTGGTGGCACAAGCCATTAATCCTAGCAGAGGTAGGCGGATCTCTGTGAGTTCGAGGCCAGACAAGAGCTAGTTCAAAGCTACAGAGAAATCCCGTCTTGAAAAAAACCAAAACAAAACAAAAAGATATTGGCACTTATTAACCCAGTCTGAGCTGCTACACCACATACCCCGGGGTTTCCCTTACATCTGTTGGTCGCTCACCGTGCAGTCCTGCTGTCCATGTAGTTTCTCTACTCTAATTTGGATTTATATGAAAATTCTGCTCTTCTGTGAGCCAAATGTAGAGGAGAATCGCTGCTCAGAAGCCCACGTTTGTCTCCGTGGGCAACTTCGAAAGGTTTTAAATGAGTTAGAATAGCCAGGAGAGATTAGCATGACATAGAGAGTGTGGGTTTGAGCACAGCTGACCTGGGGGTCATTTAATGTCTGGTCTTCAGTTACATCATTGGAAAGGCAGACAGTTTTGTTCAATTCAGGGCGTCTTGAACGTTATCCACTTGTGACTCCTCTTCTCCTGAAAAAAAAAGTGTGTGTGTGTGTACGCACGTGTGTAAAATACATATACATGGGGCTGAAGAATTGTCTCAATGCGTGACGGCTGTTTCTGCCAAGCCTGGCAGCCTGTGTTTGATCCCAGAAGCCAAGCCCATGTGGTGAGAGTAAACCGGCTTTCAAACATTGTCAGCTGACATCCGTTCATATGTTGGCACACACAAATTTAAAAAAATGTTTAAAAAAAAAAATCCATGGTAGTGCATGCTTTTGATGCCCGCACTGGAGAGGCAGGACCAGGAATGCGAGGTCGGTCTGTCTCAAGCTGAAAATAAGTCTATGTGAATGAGGAAGATGGGGCTCTCCATGGTGACAGAGAAGTGAGGAAGATGAGCACATCTGAGAACTATTTGAGAGACGGGAGGGATTTGTGGAGGATGACTTGGCTTCCTGGCAGGGTGAGTGGGTGGACCGAGAAGTCTGAAAGCTGGGAAAGTTGAGGGGGAGGATAATGGATTCAGTTTTCTGCTTCTTGGTTTTGCGGTGTCTGTGGGATGGCCGAATGGGCGTGATTCTTAGGCAGTCGGATGTGAATCTAAAGCACAAAGGTGGAGCACAAGCCTGGAGGTGTAGGCCTGGAAGCCAGAACAGTGAGAGTCGATGAGATCATCCAAGGAGAGAGCTTTAAGCCATGGAGGGGAATTTTGATGCAACCGAGAGGCAGAGACTGGCTTGTAGGTTATAAAAATATTCTTCATAAGAGCCAGGTGTGATGGTACGTGCCATAATTCCAGCACTGGAGAGCCAGAAGGAGAAACCCTATCAGCCTTGGATGCATGGTGAACCCTTGTCAGAAACGGCAGGGCATGAGAAACCTGGATGTCAAGTGAGTGAGGGTGAAAGAAGAAGAAAATGCAGAGGGCCAGTCTTGGAGGGAGGACCGGAGCCACACGCGTGGGGGCCGCAGTCCCCAGCCCAGCCCGAACAGCGGCAAGTACAGGAAAAGGGCCTGGAAGCCTTCCCGAGTTTGTTGCCTTGAAGCGGCTGCTGTGGCAGAGATGGATGCCAGCTTTCTGTGGGCTGGAGAGCGAGTGGAGGTGAGGAAGCAGAGGTGCTTATCTCAGAAAGCAAGAGGAAGGGCTGTTTTCTTCTGGGCCTCCTCTTCAGACTGTCGGTTTTGATACCTTTGCTCACTTTTCAACTGATGTGTGTTTAGTTTTTATAGGTGCCATATAGTTATATGAAGTATATTTTATTTTTGTGCTTCAGGGGATTGAGCCCAGTACCTTGAACAGCTAGATAATTACTCTCACTGAATTATGTCCCCAGCCCTAAAATATCTAAAACTCCCAGCACTTAGGATCATAAATTCAAGGCCAGCCAGGGCTATAAACATAGTAAGACTCTAAAGAATGTATGTGGAGGGAGAGGTGTGAGAGAGTATGTATGTATGTATGTATGTATGTATGTATGTATGTATGTATGTATGTATAACAAAGTTGGGTTGCTGGTGGTGGTTTGAGACAGGATCTCACCATGCTGGGCTCAAAGTTGGGTTTCTTAACAAACAGTTTTAGGACTGGGTAATGACTCGGTAAAGTGCTTGGTCATGGTTCAGGTCCCACATAAATGGCGGACACATAAGTGCACCTAAGATCCCAGTGCTGGGGAGGTACGGTGGCAGGGATCCCTGGAGCTCCTTGGCTAGTCAGTGAGCTCTCCATGCATAGTGACACCCACCATCGGCCTCCGACTTCCACACACATCCGTGCGTGTGCACAGACACTTTAAATAGAGATTTAAACACAAGCATTAAGGAAGGAGTGCTTAGGAAAAAGACAGTACATACCCAAGACGTAAGAGAGTTGTGGCAAAACCAAACTTGTGAAGAGCTCAGATGCTTCCCCAGTCCCCTGCTTGCTCTGTAGCACATTCTGTAACCCGTCAGCCTCCCCTCCTCCCCTCCTCCCCTCCTCCCCTCCTCCCCTCCTCCCCTCCTCCCCCTGCCCCTCCCTTCATTTGGGGGTCAGACTGGCTGCCGTCCCAGCTGAGACTGTACTGCTGCCCCCACCAGTTCTTTTTAATCAAGCTCCTTAAGCTGATCCTTGCGTTTAGTTCTACCTTCTTGAAGAACCCTAATTAGGCCTCAAAAATGTTTAGCGTAGGATATTTGAGTTAGATGTTACTCGTTAGTGAGTTTGCATAAATGATCAGCTGGTAGAACTTATCTGTGCCTTCAGACTACTAATATCTACTAAATCTTGAAATAAGATTTTATACTTTTTGAAGTTTCTGCACCCTGATAAGCTCCGCGATTACAGTCAGTAATCCAAATTAGACAAAATCAGACCGAATTAGAAAAAGCCCAGGTTTAATGGATACAAACAGTCTTGGGTGGCTTTCCAGAAAGAAGACTGAAAAGGAAGACTGAAAACCACGTTTGTTCTCTAGGGGGTAGTTTAAACACCCTGCTGTAGTGGTCTTGAGCATCTCTGGGGAGGGGTTATTATTGATGGGCTTTCTCGGGGGTGGAGTCTGAACTGAGGCTCAGGGTGGCGCCTCCATCCAAACATTCTAGACTCTTTGGGTATATGGATGCCAGGGCCTGGAGTGAAGCCTTCACTCAAACACTTTTCACTTGAGAAAAACTTGGGTCTAACAATTTTGGGATGTAAAGCATCAAGGGGTGGCCCACTGGGAGAACATATTATAATATGCATGAGAACCTGGGCTTATACCTGTGCTGCCTGATTTTAGTTTAATCTGAGAGAGGAAGGAAGCCTCCACAAGATTGGGAAATAGGCAAACCTGCAGCATTTTCTTAGTGGTTGATGGGGAGGGCCCATTCCACTTTGGGTGGTGCCATCCCTTGTAGTTTTTTTGTTGGCTTAGTGACTGAATATAATACTATTGATATTTTAATTATTGTCTGGGGGGGGCACTGTCCCCTGTCCCATCGTGCCGCCCCCCCCCCCCATCAATGCTCCACCCACCACTCAGGCTGCAGCCTAGAAGGCATTCTGGTTAGGCTGTGTAGGTTTAAGCTAAGTCTATTGTTCTATTTACCAATGAAGACTTGGAAAGTCAGATGTGGGGAGTGAAAATCTGCTAGGTCACAGAAGCTGAGAAGCAACCAGCTGGCCTTGACCAGAGACACCACAAAAGACAAGCCTCTTCACTCATCCCAAAACCAAAAAAAGCGCCAGACTCTTAGTCCCCCCCTCTTTCCTTCATTTTAGTCTTCTCTGTCGAAATTCCTGGCTTCTCTGTGGCTGATTTCTGTCAGGTAGTTGCTGGCTCTGTCCCGGATTCAAGGTACTTTTATTAACAGTCTGAGTGTCACGGTGTGATCTAATATTCCACATTCATCCCTGGGCTTCTATCAGAAAGTTGTCCTGGGTTCTGTAAGAAAGCAGGGCAAGCAAGCCAGTGGGCAGCATCCCTCAATGGTCTCTGCCTCAGCTCCTGCTCTCTGTGAGTGCCCGCCTTTAGCTCCCCTCAGTATGCTGTGTAAGCCAAATAAAACCTTTCCTCCCCAACTTGCTTTTGGCCCTGATGTTTTATCATCAAAATTGTAATCAACAAGGCTGCCGTCAGTGCCACCGCCGCAGCAGCCAGCAAAATAAAGAAAATAAAAGGAAGGGAGTGACCAATAGTGAGCACGTTCTGTCTGTTCTTCGTGTAACTTTCCATATAACTGCAGTCAGGTATCAAACCAAGTCACGGGGAGGAGAAGAAGATGATGTTGAGAGTCAGCACCATGAAGCTGGAGTACTTAAGAGCTGAGCTAACCCAAACATCGGTACACTGGGAGCATGTTTCAGGTTGATGGCAGAGAAACACAGTCTGAAGAGAAAGTCCGAAGCCCGAGTTCCTTTGTAGACAGCTAACATGGCTGGAGTGCGGCTTGGTTTCTATCAGCTTGACACAAACCAGGACCCAGTGTGGACCATAGTCCAGTCTGTGAAGTGTTGGGAGGCCCAGCTCCCTGTGGGTGGTCCCGGGTTGTATAAGAAAGCAGACTGAGCCAGTTAGGAGGAGGAAGCCAGTAAGCAGCACTCCTGCATGGTCTGGGCTTGAGTTCCTGCCCTGACTTCCCGTTCTTCCCTAAGTTGCTGTGTTTGTGGTGTTTATCACAGTAGGAGCCCTGACTGAAACAGCTAGTTGTCCTCCCTCTGAAGCAGTGGCCCTGCAGACGGGGAACTCCCCTATGCTGTCCTCATTCTCACACCAGTTGTACCTTTCACTGATGGCTGTTGTTCTCCCTGCAGGGCAGCATCCGGGAGGTTTCCTCACACAGCTTCAGTTGTCTGTCCCCGTGAAGTCATGGACAGTGTCAGCTCCTAGCAGCCATGTGTCTCAGTGTGCGGAGTACTGCCAGCCAAGTAATGAGGGCTCTATTGCATAGGTATACCTAGCTCTCCACGTGTCCGACCTTGGTGTCCTGTTAGAAGTCAAGCTGATAACTTATGACCAAAAGTCTCCCATCATAACTCATAGTTAGCTCATCTGGTGTGACCTAAGATAGTAAATATCAGACAGGACTCACAGGAGCCAAGGACAAGGTGCTATGCACCTTCCTCTGAACAACCTTGAATTATTTAATACACAGGGAGTGCCTATCTCATAGGGCAGTTGTAGAGATGCAATAAAACGTTAGATCAAAGAGTTGCCATGGGCGGGTGAGAGAGCTCAGGGGGTAACAGTGCCCGCCGTGCAAGCCTGACAACTGAGGTTGCTGCTGATCCCACGGTGGAAGGAGAGAAAGCGTTCCCAAATGGCCTCGCGCTTCCACACACTCACCTGCACTTTTAGACGTACATCGTAATCACCATCATCATCATAATTGGAGCTGGAGAAATGACTCACTGGTTAAGAGCCCTGACTGCTCTTCCGGATAACCTGAACTGGATTGCGAGCACCCATACGGCAGCTCACATACGTGCTGCACCAACTACATCAGGCAGAACACCCAGGCACAGAATTTTTAAAAAATAATAATAATAAAAATAATTTTTAAAGTTGTCCTGAGGGGCCGGAGAGATGGCTTAGTGGTTAACATTACTGGCTGTTCTTCTAGAGGACCTTGGTTCAATTCTCAGGAGCACATGGAGACGGACATTGGTCTGTAACTTTCTCAGAGGACCCAGCTTCCTCTTCTGGTCTCCATGGGTGCTGCACACAAGTGCACAGACTTTACATGAAGGCAGACTGTTTGTATAAAAATAATAAAAGCTCAAAAATATTTTTTAAAAACTGGCCTGATATTTGTGAGATTTAAAGTTATGTATAGCTCTTTGTTCTTGGCTTAGATTTGAACTTTGCGCGCTGTCTAGTAATGGGGATACATTCTGAGAATCCCTTTGTTAGGCCGTCTCGTTGCTCTGCAAACACTGTAGAGTTTGCTTACACAAGGCCAGATAGAATAGCTTGCTGCAGACCTAGACTATGGGTCTATACCATTGTATATGCTGTCTGTCACATTGACCAGAACACCACTGTGCGAATATTTACACTGTTTAAAATGCAGCCAGGGCATGAGCCATGCATATAATCCCAGCACTCAAGAGACAGAAGTAGGAGGATCAGAGTTCAAGGTCATCCTCAGCTACACGTTGAGTTCAGTACCAACCTGGGCTACATGAGACCATATTTTAAAAAAATGGAAATGATCATTCTGTTTGACAGTTAAATTACTGCTGGCTGTCAGTAGTGTTGGAAGGTAACACCAACGCCATCAGTGTGGAAGGTGATGGAGCGGGAGCAGTTGATCTTAACTGATCTTTAGAATTGTCAAATGAGGGAAATGCAGGGGTAGCTTGGAAGCCTACAAGAGGAAATTGGGGTTTTTTTTTTTTGGTTTTTCGAGACAGGGTTTCTCTGTGGTTTTGGAGCCTGTACTGGAACTAGCTCTTGTAGACCAGGCTGGTCTCGAACTCACAGAGATCCGCCTGCCTCTGCCTCCCGAGTGCTGGGATAAGGAAATTGGGTTTAAAGGTGAGCACCGTATCTCTCTATCCTTGTACAGTATCTACTTAGTTCGCACTGTACACTATAATAGATACTATATTTTGATGATGAAAAATTCGGTTTCTGAAAGATTATTTCAGTGGTAGGAAAGTGGAAAGAATAAAAGTACCGGTCATGTTTGGTTGTTGTGAGGGATAAATGGGAAAATTGAACCTAGAAAGGGTAAGAGGTTTGTGTGAGGGAGCCCTTTTAATGATTTATTTATTTTTATTTTATGCACATTGGTGTTTTGCCTGCCGGCATGTCTGTGTGAGAGTGTTGGATCCCCTGGAACTACCAACAGTTGTGAACTAACATGTAGGTGGTGGGAAATGAACCCAGGTCCTCTGGAAGAACAGGCAGTGCTCTCAACTGCTGACCATCTCTCCAGTCCCTGTTATATAGTTCTATAAGTCCCAATAGATAAGAATAGAATTAGTCTTGGGAGCTGGGTGGCACCTTTAATCCCAGCACTTGGGAGGCAGAGGCAGGTGGCGCTCCAGGTTGGAGTCCAGCCTGGTCTATATAGGACAGCCAGGGCTACACCGTGAAACCCTGTTTTGGAAAACAACAAACAAAAACTTGGGGTGAGAGAAATGGCTGCGGAAGACCCAAGTCTGGTTCCTGAATTCACATGGGGGCGTGACACACACACACGACTGTTTTCAGAGAGAAAGAAGAGAAAGATACTTGTGTTCACTAACTTTAGGTGTGTGTGTGTGTGCCCCTTTTTGCTTTATGTATTAAGCATTTTTTCATTTAATTCCAGATTTAAACCACCACCATGTCGAGCAAAAAGGCCAAGACCAAGACCACCAAGAAGCGCCCTCAGCGCGCAACATCCAATGTGTTCGCCATGTTTGACCAGTCCCAGATCCAAGAGTTCAAGGAGGCCTTCAACATGATCGACCAGAACCGGGATGGCTTCATCGACAAGGAGGACCTGCATGACATGCTGGCTTCTCTAGGTAGCCTTTTGTGCCTTTTCCGTGGTGGCGATCCATCTCTGATTCATTTGTCTTGTGATTCAATTCTTGGGCCATTTGGCCTTTGAAAAGTTTTCAGGTGTGGGAGGGGCCTTTTCAGGGCTGGGCCTGGCAAGGGGGAAATCAGCTCTAGTGGGGGACCTGGCAGGTACTGTTCCTGTTAGCTAAGTGGATTGTGTCTGTGTGAGCCCGAAGGGTGTGTGTGTGCACGCGCATGCGCGAGCATGCTGGCGACTGTGCAGAAGACCAGAAGTCACATTAACAAATGCAGCTAATAATCTGCTGTGGGTGGAGGACAGGCCATGAGCAAATGAACAAAGAGGAAGCACTTCATAACCAACAATGGTTACTCGAAAATGGACCCCCGGGAAAGAGACTTCCACAGTAGTGTTTTTTATAATTGAGAGAGAGAGAGAGAGAGAGAGAGAGAGAGAGAGAGAGAGAAATTGAATTTTTTTTTTCTTCCTAAAAACCATAGAGATGGTTCAGCAGGTTAAAGGTGCATGCTGCTGAGTCTGGTGCCTTCAGTGTGAACCCCAGGATGGAGAGACCTGGCTCTTGGACATTGTCCTCTGTCCTCCACGTGTGCTCCACAGCGCTGGTACACACACATTTATATGTGCACCACCAACAGACACAAACACACACACCACGTGTGCGTGCACTTTTCTTGGTTTATTGGTTTTTGTTTTTTGTTTGTTTTGGTTTTTTGAGACAGGGTTTCTCTGTGTGGTTGTCCTGGAACTTGCTTTGTAGACCAGACCTCCTTTGCTTCCCTGGTGCTAGGATTAGGGGTGTATGCTACCACACCTGGCTACACACACACATTTTTAAAAAGATACATTTTAGATTCCTATTTTGCTCTGAGAACTCTCTTGAACCTCTGGGTTCCAGTCACCCCTACACTCCACCCCTGGAAGGCTGCAGGACAGTTGCTCTCCAAACAGGGAAGTGGGGTTGTTTTTTTGTTGCTGTTGTTGTTTGATTTTTTTGTTTTTCGAGACTGGGTTTCTCTGTAGCTTTTGGAGCCTGTCCTGGAACTCTCTGTAGATCAGGCTGGCCTCGAACTCACTTGCTCAGTGGCTCCTGTTGTACAGATGAGCTAAGTGGGTGCAGTGAGGTGGATTTGCCATGCAGTGAAATAGCTGTCCATGTGTTTCTTAGATTTCCCCCAAGTTCTAGACTGGACTGCCGTCAGCCTCTAGTTTGGTGTAGTTCTAAGATGCTCCTTTAGATCTGAAGACCCAGCCAACACGGCTCTTTTCACGTGTGTCAACTTGCTACCTTCAAGATTCTGGCTTTAGCCAGCCGTTTTCACAGCTTAAGACTAAAGGAGGTTGGGTGGGCCGGCTGGCACTAACCTCGATGTCTGGAGAGCTGGGTTTGAGTTCCCGTTCTTCCACCTTCTCCAGACCTCATAGCCAATTGGCGAACTGGTTTCAAGACCTTTCCTGTAGGGAGCTCTACAGATGCTTCCCCTCCCTGTCAGGTCTCTGGCCACTGTCCTGAGAGCTGTTCTCAGTAGGAACTGAGATCAGGACTCTTTACAAACAAGACGGTGAGCACGCCAGTTCAAGTCTGGCATGGTTGCTTATCCGTCAGCAAGCAGAAGGATGAGACAGGAGAGTCACTGAGAATCTGAGGCCAACCTGGGCTATAGATCAGATGTGCCCCCAACCCCATCCCACCCCAACAAAAAAGTAAAGCAAAAGAAGATTCCAATCAGCAGGATGTAGAAACGGCACTTGGGGCTGACCGTGCTTTCTTTAATATTGTTCAAAAGAAGTTCCCAGTCCCAAACTGACCTAATAATTTTAACCCAAATGATTAGTTTATAAATAATTTTGAAGCATACCAAATCACGTGCAGCTGTATCATAATTAGAAATATTAATGTTGATTTTTTAAATTTTTTTTTTTATTTGGTTTTTCGAGACACAGTTTCTCTGTGTAACAGTCCTGGAACTCACTTTGTAGGCCAGGCTGGCCTGGAACTCATTGAGATCCGCTTGCCTCTGCCTCCCAAGTGCTGGGATTAAAGGCGTGTGCTGCCTGTTGATTTTTTTTTTTTTTTAATAACTGGTATTAAAATAACAACCCCTGATGAACCAGTGTAGAATCAACAACATGTGATAGTGTGGTGTTCCCTGTCAAAACTTGAGACTTTGGGGGTTTTGTTTCTTAATGAAAAAGTAATAAAGAAGCTGGCAAGATGGCTCAGCACAGAAAGGAAAGGAGCTTATGTCCAAAGCCTGTGGGGTTTGGACCCTGGAACCCTTGTGGAAAGAGAGAACCAACTCCTGAAAGTTGTCTCAGGCCCCCACACATGTGACATGGCACAGAACGATAATGCGATAGACCCGCAACAGTATGGCTGGCAGCATAGGAGCAGCCAGGTGAGCCACATAGCGTGGTTATGTGTCTTCTCACAGGCAAGAATCCCACCGACGCCTACCTGGATGCCATGATGAATGAGGCCCCGGGCCCCATCAATTTCACCATGTTCCTCACCATGTTTGGAGAGAAGTTGAATGGCACCGATCCGGAAGATGTCATCAGAAACGCCTTCGCCTGCTTTGATGAGGAAGCAACAGGTAAGTACTGCTTGCATGTTTGTGGCCAGCCTCATTTTAGGGTTGATGCACCACATTTTAGGACGTTTTTAATGTGTAATTTTTTAAATTAAACAAAAAGGAAATCCTGTTGTTTTAAAATAGGAATGCACCAGAAATGGCTTTGTCGCATACCTGTTGTAGGCCATGAAACTACAGCTTACCTGTTCACCTCTGAATTTGACTTCGAGCTTCCTAGAGCAGTCGTAAGAATTCAGGGTCCATTATGTCGCCTTAGAGATGAAAACTGTTCAGAGGCCCTGGTTTCTCTAGAAGGCATAGCTCCTAGCGTGCACATTTGAAGTGTTGTCTGTCTCTGGAGTTACGTCAGGGTTTCTCTGTTTTGTCTTCATTTTCCTGCCCTTTTGGAGAAGCACGCTTTGACATGAAAGCCTTTCAGTCCCATGTTTATTCCTTTTTCCATCCCTTCTTCCTTCAGTCCTCCTTCCTTTCCTCTGCTTGGCCTCACATCTCCTGGAATCTCCCTTGCTCCTTCCTGACTTTTCTCCCTGCGCTATTGATCTGGGTGACATTGCCTTTGTTCTGGGATCCACCTCTTATTATTGTTTGACTTTTTATTTCTATACTGTGGTTTTTAAAATGATTTATTTTTCTTTTTGTGTATAAATATTTTGTGTGTGTGTACGTGTGTGTGTGTGTGCATGCCTGTTGCCAGAAGAGGGCATAAGATCCCTTGAAACTGCAGTTACAGGTTAGATTCTGAACTGCTATGTGGATGCTGGAAATCATCCCAGGTTCTCTGAAAGTGGCCTGTGCTCTTAACCACGGAGCCATCTCTCCGCTTTGAAGCTTTTAACATAATTTATATTAATGAAAATTCCAAAGCGATTGGGATGGGAAGCAGTGGTGCAGTTACGTGTGTTGTGGCTGAGTGTGTGGTAGACGACGAGTTTGTGGAAACATGGGGCTGGACTCATAACATGTCATGTACTTGGGTGTCTGTGAGTCGTCCCTTGTTGCCGTCCAGGTACCATCCAGGAGGATTACCTGAGGGAGCTGCTGACAACCATGGGCGACCGCTTCACAGACGAGGAAGTGGATGAGCTCTACAGGGAGGCCCCCATTGACAAGAAGGGCAATTTCAACTACATCGAGTTCACGCGCATCCTCAAGCACGGAGCAAAAGACAAAGACGACTGAAGAACTCCAGTGGGAGCTCCTGTCACGTGACCCTACTCACTTCCTTCTCAGCTCCTTCCCTCACCTGTAGGACCTTCTGCATGCCACTTAGTTCACAGCTTTGCCTCTTTTGTAATGTATTTATTTCAGACTTTTCTGTCATTTAGCACTTGTATAATCAGACTGGAAATGGGGACAATGCTGTAAATTGTGTTGAAAATGCCATGCGAATAAAAATCAACAATGTGAAAGCCCAGGAAAATATATCCATAGTTCTGGTTTGCTGGATTTTTTACATTTTTATATAATAAAAATGTTATTTTGAAATAAAGATTATGCTGACTCAAATGGAGTGTAAGACAAATGAGTGACAGTTTGGGGTAGCCCTTCCTTCAGGCCTCCAACTTTGTGAGATGCAGACTGTAATTTCACATCCCCGGGACAGCGCTCTTCAGAACTTCTAAATCACGTTAGCATCTTCAAGAGCTTTGCTTCTTCTAGGGGGACATCTGCTAAATGCTAGGCATAGAGTGTTGTCTTTCAGAGCAGAGTTTCCATTGCTGTGATGTCAGCGCATGTGTCGTTCTGAGAAGTACTTCCTGTGTGCAGCATGCACCTCAGTGGTTCTCAGAGCACCTCACCCCAGTTTGGTGAGACAGGCTGTTACTGACTGCACTGGTTGCTGGGTGTTGAACCCAGGGCCACATCCCCAGCCGCTTGCCCTCTTTTGTAAGTCGGGGTTGAGGGTTAGGGTTAAGTGACCAACTCTTTGGTCACAGTTGGTGAGAGTCACGGTTCTGTTTTACTAACTCCAGAGCTCACAGGTCTACAGAAAGCCAAAAAGTGCCAACACATTTCCATTCCACTGAATTCAAAATTCAGTGGTCATTGTTGACATTTAAAACCATCTTGCAGCAAGACAATTGTTTGAAATTTTTCCAGAGGATTTATCCCAGGGAGAAAGCAAAAGACAAAAATACACAGAATGGGCTGTGGCTTGGTGGGAGTCCCGTGCTCAGCGTATGCAAGGCCCTGTGTTCAAACCTCGGTGAAAAAAGTTAAAGGTGAACATTGCAAGCAGTTATAGATGTGCTTCTGTAGACTTAGGGAAGGAGACAATGGCAGACGAAAAGTACTTAGAAGAGGAAGTTTGGTGACAGTGACACCTATTTCTCCTAAACGTTGTTCAAAATCAGCATGCGCACCACTTGCTGCCTGTGTCTTGTAACTCGGTGCAGCACCCTGGCCTGCTTTCTCCTGCTGTCCTTTTACACCTGAGCTCTTCCCTCATCCTTAAATGAGACAGTGTTCAGCTCAGGAAGATGGACGGATAAGCCAAAGCGGAAATTACTGGTTACTTCTACTCACTCATATAAGCCAAAGCGGAAATTCCTGAAGTTACTCCTACTCACTGATAGAAGCTGAGAAAAGCTGAGCTCCGCTCCAGAACCACGAGGAATCCTGAGAATTCCTGCGAAGCTCCTGTTAACACTTAGAATCTCAAAGTCACTAGGAAGTGTCACAAAACTAATTGTCATGTAGGTAAAGCAAGGCAGAAGTAGACACCAAGCCATCTATCTAGTCAGTACCTGTTACCCAGCAAGCTCTTGTGTTGCTCACCAAAGGCCAAGACAGGAGAGAAGGCTCGGGTTCCAGGCAGAGGCATGATGAATAACAGCACATAAATACCGTGTGGTAGTGAACACTACATGGCAGAGCGTGGCCAGAAATGGTCCCTAGGAGCTATGGCCAAGTTGAAGTCCGCTCGATGGGGTCCCTGTGCAAAGCCCAGGATGAGACTGTCCATTCAGGAGACAACTCCCAAGTCACGATAGCATGCAGTAACAAGGAGAACATGATGCTCTCAACTCAAGGATGTCATCAATGATAGGGAATCCGTGGCTTTAGGTTGGATGACCTAAATGAAAAACTCATTGTAGCTGTGCATAGAATTAAGTGACAAAGAAGACCCAGGGGCAACTAGGGAGCCATAGCCAGCATCCAGAGAAGGTGCAGCCACTTGGCTGGGCTAATGGGGTCATGGCTGGCCTTGGTCCACTGACCTCCAGTCTGACTGTGCCTTGTTACGATGTAAATTCATTTCATCAGTCTGCTAAAAAGATCGGAAAGAATGCCGGGAAGTATTTTCAATGTTTAAGACAAAGCAAAATCACTGTTTGATAAATAACCCTTGGTGTTGAATCCAACATCACCTCTGAGAACCTTATTGATCCTATGGCCATTGGAATGTGTATGCGTATAAACTTCTTAAATGGCATGGAGGGGCCTGAGGATGTAGCTCATTGGTAGAGTTCTTGCCTAGTATTTATTCCTGAAGCCTCAAGTTCTATCTCCAACATTGTATAGAAATAGTGTCAGCTCAAGCCTGTGATCCCAGCACTGGGTAAGTGAAGGCAGGAGGATAAAAAGTTCAAGGTCATCTTGGACAGGTAGTGTTTGAGGCTTGCCTACATGAGCCCCTGCCTCAATAAACAAAATGTACTGAGCATTTTCTGATTGTTACAGGAAAGGATGAATCCGCCTCTAGGTGGAGACATGCCATTGCCTCCTGTCTTGGTTATTTCAGTTTACTGGAGAGATGACTAAGAATGCTTGCTATTACCAAGCGGTGCTGGCGCACGCCTTTAATCCCAGCACTCAGGAGGCAGAGGCAGGTGGATTTCTGTGAGTTCGAGGCCAGCCTGGTCTACAGAGTGAATTCGAGGGCAGGCTCCAAGGCTATACAGAGAAACCCTGTCTCCAAAAAGCAAACAAAAGAATGTTTGCTATTCCTGTGGAGGAATGGGGTCCCTGTACTCATGTCAGGCAGCTCACGACTGCCTGTAAATCCAAGTTCAGGGGATTTAATGCCCACTTTGGACTTCTGTGGGCATATATACACACAGACACGTGAATTAAGTCTCAAGAAGAAAAGAGTTCATCTAAAGTCAGACCTGATGTCAAAGGCCTTTAATCCCAGCACTCAGGAGGCAGAGGCAGTAGGGTTACTTGAGTTCCAGTCCAGCCTGGTCTACATAGCCACTTCCAGACAAACCTGGGCTACACTGTGAGACTCTCTCTCAAACAAACAATGCTTAATCCAGTTGGGCAGATCAATCCCTTGTCCAGGTGTCCAACCCTCAAAAGGCAGGTCCACCCTACACTATGCTTAAGGGGTAAGAGAATAGCCATCCCTTCCATGAGCCACCACATGTCCTGAGTCCCTGCCCTCTATGTTGCTCGGAAGCTGGTGTGAGGCTCTGTTGGGTTTGCCCACTTTTCGCCGTCCTGACTCTCAGAAAGCCGTAACCTTTTCTTTGTCTTCTCTTCTGTCCTCCTTTTGGATGCTGACCAGAGCCTATGTGCTTTTCCTGGGGCTTCCAGCTTCTTTGCCCTTTCTCCAACGCTCCCCTCTCTCTGCCGGGTGGCCGCTAGTCCACCTTGTGGCTCATCTCCATGAAGCCTTGACTCACATACCATGGCTTCTGCTCCTCCTTTTCCCTGTCCTCTTCCAAGCAGCTGCCGGGGTTTACAGTGTTTCTCTTGGGGGTTTTTATTTCAAACCCTAATAAAGTTGTCCTTAAGCTCCCCTATGAGTCTGTTCCTAAATCATCTTACTAGTGGAACTTAGAACCCCCAAGAAGGGACCGGGTTTCTCCTACATGACTCTGCTGAGTGTGATACCCAACTGCCTCCAGGAGGGGCCCAGGAAAGTGGTGGTCCGAAATGGCACCACTACTTTGTTATCCTTGAACAGAAGTTATAAAGGCCTTAGTCACTGCATTTTTTTGTTCCCAGAACACTAGGACATGGATAATGTAGTCATTGTTAGCTCATTTTATGGGTGAGAATATTGAACTGTCAAAGTTACTTGGTTTGCTCAACTTTACTTGCTAGACAGAGTCGAGGTTCTAAGCTTTCTGACCAAACCATTAAGCCTATAATTTCCTAATTAAATAATTGGTATCTCTAGCCCGATCAAGATGATTTCCAGTTAGAAGGGAGCTAAAATTTCTCCCTGTTCTTTAAGCCTCACTAGCATGACTTAGTTGTCTTAGATGGGGTTTCTATTTTCATAAAGAAACACTATGACCAAAAAAGCATCTTGGGGAGGAAAGAGTTTATCTCGCTCACAGGTCTACAGTTCATCAAAAGCTGTGGACAGGAACTCAAACAGGGTAGGATTCCGGCTTCCTTACTCTTTCTCCAGCGCTCCCCTCTCTCTGCCGGGTGGCCGCTGGTCCACCTTGTGGCTCATCTTCATGAAGCCTTGACTCACATGCCATGGCTTCTCCTCCTCTTCTCTGTCCTCTTCCTAGCAGCTGCCAGGGTTTACGGGAGGCAGAAGCTGCTGCAGAGGCCATGGAGGGGTGCTGCTCACTGGCTTGCTCAGTCTGCTTTCTTAAAGAACCCAGGACCCCCAGCCGAGGGATGGCACCACCCACTATGGGCTGGGCCTCCTCCATTAATCACTAATTAAGAAAATGCTCGCCCGGCGGTGGTGGCGCACGCCTTTAATCCCAGCACTCGGGAGGCAGAGGCAGGCGGATCTCTGTAAGTTCGAGACCAGCCTGGTCTACAAGAGCTAGTTCCAGGACAGGCTCCAAAACCACAGAGAAACCCTGTCTCGAAAAAAAGAAAAAAAAAAACAAAAACAAAAACAAAAAACAAAAAAAAAGAAAGAAAATGCTCTACAGCCAGATCTTCTGGAGGTGTTTTCTCAGCTGAGGTCCCTTCTCTCAGAAGACTCCAGTGGTGTATGATATTTGATCGCACTGTGAAACTCCAAGATTGTGAATAAAATTAACCTTGGATCCGGGGGTAGAGCCAGTGACTGGTTGACAGGAATTAGCCATAGATGTGGCTAGAGAGACACACAGGAAGGAGTAGGGAGGGCCTTAGAGATACCTGGTCATTTTGGTTTGGGATGGGTGGAGAGAAACTCTCTTCCTGGGTCTCTGGCCAAAAAGGAAGGTCAGCTGGCTGCTTGTTGGCTTCTGTGATCTAGCAGGTTTTCACCCCAGCATCTGACTCCTGAGTCTTTACTGGTAAATAGAACAACTTAGATGAAATCAACACCCTAGCTTGAATGAAGCGGACATAAAACTAGCCAGAACACTGGCGAGATTGCCAGTAGGACACGTGTGGAAATCTATCTGCCGGCCCCTACAGCCTCGCAGGAAACTCGAGACAGGTGTCTATCATCCAGTCTGAACAGGACTGAGACTTGGGAGGGGGCAGAGAGGTGCTGACAGGGTGTGGAAGGCTGCAGGGAGGAAATCTCTGGCAGACAAAAAGAACAAGAGCATATCTTGTTTTACAGATTTGTTCTCCCAGGGAGTAGCCTCTAGAGGAACAGGTCACAGCCTGGGGCAGAAGCTGCTCAGGGCTCAGTGTGGTCCTTTGGCCTCTTTTTCTGGTCTCAGATCTTTCCTAGAATGCTCTTTACGTGTTTTTCAGAGCAAACTTTAGCTTGCCTCTGCTTTTTTGTGATTCAGATAGCATCCTTAAGCCGTGGGCGGTGGGGCATTTATTACTCCCGTGCGCGCTAACATAATCAATGTGTATAGTACTGTCTAGACTGATAAATAATTCTATCAGTATTATACCTTACAGGGGTGGAGAAGGGGCTCAGCAGTTAAGAGCGCTTGTTTCTCTTGCAGAAGACCCAGGTTTGGTTCCAGTACCTTGGCTTATGATCAGTTGTGACTCTAATTCTAGGTGATCCAACTCCCTCTTCAGGCCCCCTTGAGCACCAGGCGAACAGACATGAAGACAAAACACCCATCCTCGTAAGTAAAATAATGCGAAATTTAAAAAGCCAATGTTATGCCTTACCACAGAAGCACAATCCTTGAAACATGAGCATCAGAAGTGTTGAAAGACCTGGTGTGGAGAGACCCCACGAGAGTGTAGCCAAGGGCACTGGTGGAGGATGCGAGAGTTTGTCACATGCTGTGGCTTCGGAGAAAGCGTTCTTCACGTTGAAAAATGGCGACAGTCACAGGCTGCGCACATCTCCTTTGTGCTTAGTCTAAGTTGTCAAGTCTTAAGTTGTCAAGTTCAACTGTTTAGAGACAGTAACTGGAAGTGTCACTAGGTGGTGCTATTGTTCCTGGTACTGTAGTAACCCAAGCCTTAAGGAATCCATCATGAGGATTGCTGCACTGTCTTCAAGAGCCTTGGCGGCAGTCGGAGTTCTTTAGACAGAACAGGAAATTCATGCATCCATACATTCCAAACTTAGGGGCTAGTTTCTGGGATTCATTTTTTACAGATACCCATAGCAAGTCCCTCCTTCCCTCTCTCCCTTACTTCCAGCCAGCCATCATTAATTCACATATGAATATTTGTTGAGTGACTGGAAAGTTCCAGAATATCCAACTCTGTCAGCTCTCTCTCTGTCTTCTCTCTCTCTCTCTCTCTCTCTCTCTCTCTCTCTCTCTCTCTTCCTCCCTCTCTCTTTCTCTCTCTCTCTCCTTTTCTCTCTCTCTCTCCCCTTTGTGGGCTTGCATCAAATTCCTGGCTCACCCTATCCTCTGACCTTAACCTCCCCAGAAGCTGGGACTTAAGACACCACTTCCGTGGTCATATGAGGTCTGAACAGGACTCTATTGCTATTTTCATGTCTGTTTTAGAGAGGGAAGACCAAGGCTGTAGCCAACAGACGTGCATAAAATTTACTAAGACAATGCTAAGCTTATGAGCCGGCTTCTTTCTGTTGCTATCCCCTCCCCCATCTCCTGGAAATATCATCAGAATAATAGCAGGAAAGCGACAAATGAATAAAAGGCTCTAAGTGCTCGCAAAGGGGCTGAAGATACTCTGTGGGATGTGCTTGAGTGGGTAGGTTTAAATATGGGAAATTGTTTTGACATGTCTTCAGGAAGTGCCCCTAATCCCTCCAGTCCTGCTTCTGCTGTCCTGGGTTCTCGGGGCACAATGCTTCCTTTCAGACCCCCCTTCCGAAGGAGCAGGAAGAAGTCTATTTCCTCCTGGACTCTGGAGGCTAGCACTGCAAAGTCCACACGAATGCTTTCCTGTGTCCACTTTTCTAAATGTCTTGGTGCTGACTATACTTTCTCAAATTACCTTTTCCGTACTTTGTTTGCCCAGTTCTCACTAACCAAGTTTTTATTATATTCAGGTGTTAAAGGCAACGCAAAAACTGACCCTTCTCTCTGGAGTGGCATAGTGCCCACACTTTAGG
Organism: Chionomys nivalis; assembly: GCF_950005125.1. Taxonomy (NCBI): domain Eukaryota; kingdom Metazoa; phylum Chordata; class Mammalia; order Rodentia; family Cricetidae; genus Chionomys; species Chionomys nivalis. Next base: position 14,980,258 of record NC_080111.1, on the reverse strand, counting down.
GCTGGGATGTAGCTCAGTGGTGAAGCACTGGGTTCTGGGTTCAATCACACACATACACACGCATATGTACATACACACATATACACATGCATATACACACATACATATGCACACACATACATACATATACATTCATATACACATGCACATATATACATACATATACATTCATACACACATGCACACATATGCACACATATACATGCATACACACCTGCACACATATGCACACATACACATACACATACACAGATACACATGCATATACACATGCATACACACACATACATACACACACATTCACATACACACACACACACACACACGCCTTATTACACTACTACAGAGCAAAAGTGCTAGTCCCTTTGTTTATCAGCATGAAGGACAACTATTACCAAGCTAGGATGTGTAACCCCCCAGGAAGCCGCCAAAGCTGGTGTTTAAAATCTGCTTGCTGGAGAATGACATTATTTCCTCTTGCGATCCCATTGCTGGCCTTCATGCTGGTTAGTTACCTCAGCAACACTGAGAACTCAACCAGACATGTAACAAAGGAAAGCCAAACATCAAATCTCCATCACAGGCACAGTTTTTGAATTCTCTGTGAAGTTCCTTGTCAACAGTGAGGAACAGGGGCCGTTTGCTGACAGCATTTTTGGAGGAGAACGTCCCCTTCTCAGAGTAGAAGACTAACGATCCGGCACCCCTGTCTCCATGTGCTGTCATAGCCATGGGCAGTTGTGGTAGAAGCTTCTCCTACTCCTGGCTCTTCCTCGGCCCCCTGGTCTATCAAGAGGTGGCCTTGCCCTGCCTACCCAACCCCAGGGCTTGATGATGAGAAATTGCCCTTGAGTTCCACACTTGAGTTAAAAAAAAAAAGTGTCCTCATGCTTTTTGGGCCTATGTTAATTCTTTTTGTGTAGCTACAACAAGTTTCTGAGAGAACACATCTAAGGGCAAGGGGCATGTCTGGGGTCACAGTTTCAGAGGGCTTGCTCCGGGGTTTCTTGGTCGTATACACTGGATAAGAACAGCGTGTAGAGAAGAATGTTCACCACGCTGTGGGTAGAAAGCAGAGAGCGGGGGACTGGGCAGGGACCAAGTATCACCTTCAAATCCATACTTCCTCCAGCTATAAGATACCATATTCTAAAGTTTCTAGGACCTTCCAAAATAGATCCCGCACCACCAGCAGTTGCGAAGCAACCCCTCATCACAAGAGCCTGTGGGGGATATTTACTATCTGAAAACCATGACAGAACCCAAACCTTGAATGTAAAAAAGACAAGAATTTCCAAACACGGAGACAAACGGGAAACAGTGCCTGCCTTTGTCTGTATACACAGAGCAATCTTAGAAAGTCATGAGGCCAGCCAATTTTAATCAGCCATTCCAAGAGACTCCTCCCAAACCCAAAAGGTTTGTTGTGTCTGATTCTGTCTCCTTCCCCATTTGTGTGTGTTCCCAACTAAAAGAGGTTTTTTCTGTGTGTGTGACATACTCCTTAAACTCTACCATATCCAGATTTTTTTTTTTATTTTTTATTTTTATTTTTTTATTTTTTTACCTTGCTCATGAGTCTGTTAAAAGACAACAGGATCTCCACAGAAACTCCCGTCCTCTCACGGGCTTGCTGCTCAGAGCAGGCAATGCAGACCCACCAGCTGTCTAGAAGTCCATGATGAGAGGCAGAAAAGAAGGAGAGGAGGAAGGACAAGGGAAGGGGGAGGGAGGGAAGCAGATGGAGGCGTAAATCCATGGCTCATCTAAGATGGCTGCATCGGGAAGACCTTCCAGTGGATCTGGCCCCTCAAGGCGGCAGGCTGGGCCAGGGGTGTGTGAACGCGATGGGAAACATACGGATGCAATCAAATTGTTACAAAGAGGAAACAGACTGGAGAGTTTAAAGAAACCAAGAATAAGCATTTCTACACTCTGCATAGTTCTGAAGACTGATCTCTTCGCACATACCCATTCTCTTATACAGTGTCTGTTGTGAGTCCTCTCTTCTTACCCCATGTGTCTGTCAGCTTCACTGCTTTGCTACTTGACTAGAATATAATCAGAACAGACCTCGGTTTTAACACTCTTGGTGGCACAGTTTCTTTGAAAAGATGCTGTGGATTTGGAAAACACAGACATTGTTCAAGTTTCTTCACTGCTGGGCTGAACCAGAGAGATGTAACAAAGTGGATTATCTCCTGATGGGTGAGGAGAGGTGGCGTGTTTCAGGGACGCTGGGTTGTAGGGACTGGCAGATGATGCCTGCGTGGGCTAGGCCAGCAGGCCAAGGGCACCTTCCCTCCCTTGGGCTTCCTTGTGCAGCCAAGGTCAGAAATGACAGCAAGATATAGAAACCTGTGGTCGCGTGTTAAGACAGTCCGGTTAGAGTCCATATGGCCCTGGAAGAGCCTGATGTACTATGAATGCTCTCTCTCTCTCTCTTGTGTGTGTGTGTACATGCACGCACATACATATGCATACATAGCATGCATGTAGAGGTCAGAGGGCAGCGTGGGGGGGTAAGTTTTCTCCTATCATATGGGTCCAGGGGAACTAACTCAAGTTATCAGATTTTCAACTTAAAAGTCGGCAAGCTGTGCTTGCGTTTCTCATTTAAAAACCAAGACTATCCCATAATGACCCTAACAAAACAACACGTTTCACAAGACTAGGTCAATTTAAAAGATGTTCTCTAGAGTAGCTCATCCCTTTACATAAAGGAGTGAGATCTCAGCCGGGCGATGGTGGCGCACGCCTTTAATCCCAGCACTCGGGAGGCAGAGGCAGGTGAATCTCTGGGAGTTCGAGACCAGCCTGGTCTACAAGAGCTAGTTCCAGGACAGGCACCAAAAGCTACGGAGAAACCCTGTCTCGAAAAATCCCAAAAAAAAAAAAAAAAAAAGAGTTAAAAATATTTAAGCCAGAAACAGGAGAACTAGTGATGAAACATCATTCCTTAATCTTTGACATTACATTGTGTGTGTGCGTGTGTGTGTGTGTGTGTGTGTGTGTGAGAGAGAGAGAGAGAGAGAGAGAGAGAGCTGATGGGGAGGTAGTTCTCTTTCCACTATGTGGGTCCAGGGATCCCACTCAAACCTTCAGACTTGGCAGCAATGCCCTGTTGAGCCATCTCACTGGACCGATCTGTCTTTTGTTTTTAGTTTGGGTTTTGTTTTGTTTGTTTCTGAGACACAGCCTTGCCTTATAGTCAGGCTGACCTGGCGCTAGAATAGCAGGCATAAGCTCTGGCAAGCGTGTGCTCTTGATAGGTGTGATATGATGCCCTCGTACTCCACACCAGACCCCCTCCCACAGACCTGTTTCTGACATCGTTCTGATCACTGTGTGCCTTGAGGTTTTTCTTAGACAAGAAACAGTGGCCACCGTGTGTCTCATACACAGTGCTCATCTGCTCATCTGCTGAGGGAATCCTGGGGTACAGCAGCAGCTGGATCTGCTTTATCCTCCCCTGGGCCCTTCCTTGGGATCTCCGGCTCTTGGACCCAAGGAGGACCCTTAGTTCTAGGAGAAAGGGCCTCAGTCCTATCTACGAGAGATGACATGAACAAACTCAGCTTCACGCTGCCCTCCGGTCTTCTAACTCATGCTGTGGGTTCACGGTTGCTCTTGAGTTTCCTGCTGGAACATCTTGCCCACTGGATTCCACTTTGGAATCCAGGCTCTATTGTCATTTAGACTCTATGACAAACTCTTTGACCTGAGAAGGCTACACTGTGTCCCTGTAGCAGTGAGTGGCAGAAGCTCTGATTTAGGGCTACCTGCTCCCGAACTGTGTCTGCGTTTGCTCGAGATGCCATCTTGTGTAGTAAAACCACGCTCTTCAGTATGACATTCTCTCCTGTCGTATGAATCGCTCGAGGGCACCACCAGGTCTGAGGGCGCAATGGGAGCCTCTGAATTTGCAGTCAGTTGGTCAGAATCATGAATGGTCGAGGAACTCTGGAAATTACAGCTGGGACCAAGAGTCAGAGGGGGTCTATGGAGAGGCTGTGCCTTTAGGCTGTGAGATCTGACCTAACTCTGGGCAGTTATTGTTGGGTAGACATTGTTGAAAGTAATATAATGAGCTCCCATGTAAGTGTCTCCGAATTTCAGTTGTAATCAGCTGTGTAACGTGTGTGTGTGTGTGTGTGAGAGAGAGAGAGAGAGAGAGAGAGAGAGAGAGAGAGGAGAGGAGAAGAGAGAGAAAAAAGAAGAGAAGAGAGAGAGGGAGATGGGGAGGGAGAGGGAGGAAGAGAGAGAGAGACAGAGAGAGAGACAGAGAGAGAGACAGAGAGAGAGAGAGAGAGAGACAGAGAGAGAGAGAGAGAGAGAGAGAGAGAGAGAGAGAGAATCTCTCTATATAATCCTGGCTGACCTGGGATTTGCTACGTAGACCAGAGGGCCTCAAACTCACAGAATTCTACCTACTTCTCCCTCTCAAGTGCTGGGATTAAATGTGTGTGCCACCAACCCTACCTAGTGTTTGTTTAACATTTATTTTTGTTTGTGTCTGTGTGCGCAGGCATTCGTTCACATGTGTGCATGAGCACACCAATGCGTGCCTGTGGTGGTCCGAGGACAACTTGTAAGTGTTGATTCTCTTCTACCTGGTGGGTCTCAGGACTAAACACAGGTCCCCAAGCTTGGCACAGCAAGTGTCCCACTGAGTCACCTTACCAACCCTTCATTCTGTTAATAAGTATTAAAGCAGTTATCTCTAAAAGACAAGACTCTCTCACTTTTTAAAAGTAACCACAAACAAATACTTTATTGTAAAAAAAAAGAAATACTGTGAATGGGGCTATAAGTCAGTGGGAAAGATCGTGCCTAGGATTACACAGTGAGAACCAAGAAAAGGCCACAGACACAGGACTTGGTCCAGAGCAGCAAGCTTTTGCTCTTTTGCTTGTTTAGTGGTGCTGAGGATGGAACCAGAAGGCCGCATGCCCTACAACAGAGCGCCATCCCCAGCTTCCACGCTGCAAACTTTATAATTTTATCTATGAGGTCTTCCAAGGAGGAAATGTTCTCTGACTTTGTTTTAAAGTAATAAATAGGGCCAGAGATGTGCATCTGTTGGGAGAGTGGTTGCCCAGTGTGTAGGACGCCCTGGGTTCCATTCCCAGCACAGAGTGTACTGGAAGGGATGGGTAGGTGGGGAAGGGGTGATGTCTCTAATAGTGTCTGCTATGCACCTTCCCTTTTGTGCATTTAACAGAATGTTCTGTGATCTGCTTTAAAGTGTCTTATCTTCTTCAAAAGTCCCCCAAAATAAACATGAAATGTTAAGTTGGAAGGACAAATTTATTAGACTAACAAAGCCCATGCCCTCCCCGCTCTTTTCTTAGACAGGGTTTCATTATGAAGCCATGGCTGGCCTTGAACTCACAGAGTCCCACTTGCCTCTGCCTCCTGCGTGCTGCGATTAACGACATGAGCCACCACATCCAGCATGAAGAACCTGTATGAACACGCATCTTTAGTGTCTCCTGTGTTCCTCTGGGGGACCCTGACGTGTGATGAGTCTCAGCCGTCTGATGATGTATACATTTTCTGTGTGTCGGGAGGTGACGTGTAGTGAGTGTGAGCATGCGTATGCACATGTGTACGTATGTGTGCTAGCAGCTAGCATCAGGAGTCATCTCTGATCACCCTTCATCTTGCTTGTTTGTTTGTTTTTGAGGCTGGGTGTTTCAATTTGGCTAGGCGAGCTGGCCAGTGCCCTTCAAGGGAACTGCTAGCCTCTGGTCCTCCAGCGCTAGGGACTCAGGTGCCTGCAACCATGATAAACTTTTTACTTGGGTTCTGGGGGTGTGAACTCAGGTCTATATGCTTGTGTGGACGGTGCTTTACAGACTGAGTCATCTTGTCAACCTGAGACCAAAGCTGATTAGTGGCTCTTTTTTTTTTTTTTTTTTTTGGTTTCATGCTAACTTTTTTTTTCTTTTTATTAAAAATTTCCACCTCCTCCCCTTCTCCCATTTCCATCCCCCTCCCCCTCCCCCACCCTCTCCAGTCCAAAGAGTAGTCAGGGTTCCCTGCCCTGTGAAAAGTCCAAGGTCCTCCCTCCTCCATCCAGGTCTAGGAAGGTGAGCATCCAAACAGGCTAGGCTCCCACAAAGCCAGTACATGCAGTAGGATCAAAACCCAGTGCCACTGTCCTTGGCTTCTCAGTCAGCCCTCATTGTCAGTCACATTCAGAGAGTCCAGTTTGATCACATGCTCCATCAGTCCCAGTCCAGCTGGCCTTGGTGAGCTCCCATTAGATCAGCCCCGCCGTCTCAGTGGGTGGACGCACCCCTCGCGGTCCTGACTTCCTTGCTCATGTTCTTCCTCCTTCTACTCCTCATTTGGACCTTGGGAGCTCAGGGACAGTCCTGTCACTGCGGTGTTGTTTGGTCTACATGTAGATGATCTGTGTACCATGTGCATGCGGTGCCTACAGAGGCCAGGAGAGGGTGTCTGATCCTCTAGAACTGGCCTTACAGATGGTTGTGAGCCTCTGTGGGGGCGCTGGGAACCGAACCCAGGTCTTCTTCAAGGGCCGTCAGTGTTCGCTCGGAAACCCTGAGCCTGAGCGTTTCCCCAGCTTCTCCCTGCACTTGTCCTAAATGCCAAGTACGCCATAATGTTTTGAGTCGTGAGACACATTTCTGTGACTGTGCAGAGCTGCAGAGGAAAAGGTGGTGACAGCTGGAACAGAAGGGAAAAGCAGACTTGAACAAAAAGAAAAGTCAAAACCCTTCTCTAATTCATTTCCTCGTTCCACCTTGTTAAGTTTTCTCTGATCTCTAGAGCATGCCAGAAGTTCAAGCATAAATAAACCATAAAGAGAGAGGCCCTAGAAAAATTCTCCTTTGAAAGAACCGTATTAAATCTAAGATCTTTTGCATGATGGTTTTTGAAAAGAACACAGTGAGCTCGGAAGATGAGAGGCAGTGAAAGGTGTTCTTTAAAGGATGGAGCCGATTAAAACACATTTGTCCCCTTGTGCTTAAGCAGCCTAGCTCTGCATGACTTTTACCTTAACAGTAAAAGGACCCGTGAGGTGGTGGAGAAACTTGACCACCTGAGTTCCATCCAGGATCCTCGTGGAGGAAGGGGGAAACATATTCCATACTCGGGCAAGTGGTCCTCTGCCTCCCACCTGCACACACCCACATAGACACACTCTCTCCCTCTCTCTCTTACACACACACGAGAGAGAGAGAAAGAGAGAGAGAGAAGTTAAAATAGACACACTCTCTTCCTCTCTCTCTTACACACACACATACACACACACACACACGAAAGAGAGAGAGAAGTTAAAATAGACACACTCTCTTCCTCTCTCTCTTACACATACACACACACACACACACACACAGAGAGAGAGAGAGAGAGAGAGAGAGAGAGAGAGAGTTAAAATAGAATAAAAAAATAAAAGAATAAAGCCATGAAAACAAATCTTCAGTGTCAAAGGCCAGGATAGCGGTTGCCTCTGTCGTCTGTTTATTCTGAGTGGCACATGAAGGCTGCTGGCACTTGATCTGGATAGAGGCCAAGGCCAAGCCTGGTGTAAGGTGTGTGTGTGTGTGTGAAGATTTGAGCTGATCACTGTGACTCGGAACATACTAAATGCAAGTCCACTTCAACGAATAAGTTAGTGAAGCCTTTGCTGGCCCCCACTTATTAAGGAGCCCAATTCTAGCTACCCTGGAGCAATGCTCGAAGCTGCTCAACAGCCCATGCCGTGTTCTGCGAACAAACTGGTGAACTGACACACGGGAACTGCACTTGGTAGTCACCAGTGGATCTGAAGTGTGTCTGCTCACCAGCAGTGGCTGCGGTTTCAACGTGAGGGACTGTTGGTTCTAATGCATCTGGGCCTCTTTAGTGTTAGCAAATGAAGGAATGAAATCTGAATTGATGGAAATTCACGTAGATTTAGACATAATTATCCAGATGTCACAGTATACAGGATCTGACTTTACGTCCTAGGCAGGGTGGCACATGCCTGTATTCCCAGCACTCAGGAGGCAGAGGCAGGAGGATCATGGGCAGCTTGGGTTACATAATAGTATCTCAAAAAAATAAGTACAGGAGTGAATCTCAGTGTTACAGTACTTGACTAGTCATTCAAATTCATCCCCAATATGAGAGAGAGAGAGAGAGAGAGAGAGAAAGAGAGAGACAGAGAGAGACAGAGAGAGACAGAGACTAATGTCTAGAACATTCAGGTGGCTTGCAACACAGCCAAAATGAGAAGATGAAATATCAAATCTCTCTCTCTCTCTCTCTCTCTCTCTCTCTCTCTCTCTCTCTGGGGGTGGCATGATTTTCAAGACAGGGTTTCTCTGTGTATCCCTGGCTGTTCTGGAACTTATTCTGTAGACCAGGCTGACCTCAAATTCAGACATCTGCCTGCTTCTGCCTCCCAAGAGCTGGTATTAAAGGTGTTTGGCACCATGTCCAGCTGCCTCAATTTTCTTATGAAGGTCTCAACTTGTACATATAGAGACTTGAACATTTTGAACTTGATCAACTCATTTGAACGTATCAGACATTTGACTGTGCTCATTGGGTAAGGTAATTTCTTTTTCAAGAACAAACAAGAAATACAGTATGGGTCTCACTGTGTAGCTCTGGTTGTCTTGGAAGTCACTATGTAGACTAGGCTAGCCTTGAACTCACAGAGCTCTGCTTGCCTCTGCCTCCCCAGTGCCGGGACTAAAGGCTTGCACTGCCATTCTTGTGGTTATGAAATCTTCAGGAGGTGTGGCTTGCCTGGCAAAAGTACATTGATTGTGGGAAGGTCTTGAAGGTTACGGCGCAACCCTGCTCCTGGCCCAAGCTCCCTGATTCCTGATTTGTGGAGCCAAGAGGAAGCCACACCGCAGTTTGTTTGCCTGATTCCCAAACAGGCATACTTGAGGCGATATCTAAGGCTTTATTGTTATTAATGTTTAATGAGCATCTCTACGCTAACAGTGAGGCATACTTTTGCAATTACACCCTGGTTTTCAGTCACAGTAGAACTAGTGGATCAAATAATAAGTGTATTTTAAATTTTTGGTGGAATTTGTTTAATTATTCCTCTGTCATGGTTAGCCTCAAGTATTGGTGTACTACACCCTGAGTTATCTCAGAAGAAAGTCTCAGCTGAGGAATTGCCTGGCTCATATTGGTTGTCGACATTTCTATGGGGCACTGTCTTTACTGGAAGGGTCCAGCCCATGCGGGTAGCGCCATCCCTAGGCAGGTGGTCCTAGGCCATCTAAGAAAGCAGGCTAAGCATGGGTCTGTGAGTGAGCCAGAGAGTGAGGTAGCAGCATCATTCCTCTACAATTACTGCCTTGTGTTCCTGCCCTGACGTCCCACTTGACGATGGGCCGTGACCTAGAAGTGTAAGTCTTGACAATGGGTCATGACCTGGAAGTGTAAACCAAGTTGCTATTGATTAGAGTATTTATCACAACAACAAAAAATGTCAAACTAGAACACAAGACATCCCAAAGCTCATCAGTGTGTCATCCTACCGGCCATGTGTCAAAGGGTTTATTTTCTTCCCCTATTGCCAATGCTGGGCATGATCAATCTTTTACATTTCTTGTCAATAACAGGTAAGTTATTGGTGAGGGGTAGGTCTCAAGGTCACAATGAAATGATGTAAGATTCCGTTCTTACTGTATCCCCTTGTGTTTGACTTGACAGAAGAGCTCCTCTCATCCTTGTCTGTCTAGGGTTTTCATTCTTGGTTTATCAGCTTGCTCTGTGATAACTTCGATGTTTAACAATTGATTTGCTTCTGCAACTCAAGAAAATCACAACTCACCTTAGCGTCTGCTTCCTGTTTTAGTGCTATGTCTCGTTTAATGAAATACCCGCTAACAGACACATCCTTTGTGATTGAACTGATATTGATGAGAACACAGTGCACACTTCATTGGATGTTTGGTCCATGAGAGGCTCCCTGAGCAAGTGGGTAAAAGGGAAAAAAACTGGTCATGCTCTACAGAACACGAACAGTTTCCCAGATGATCTCATGGTGGACTTTCCCTCTGATCTGGTTCCATTCATCCTAACAGCAGCCTGCTAATCCTTCCAGAAGGGCAGAGTACACTACCTTTTCCTTCCACCACTTCAGGCAGAAATGTCAGAGTTGAACATCAACTAAGTTCTGTTAGGTAGCTGGCTTCCTAGACTACCCTGAGCAGATTTTGTAGGACCATGTTTATTTACGGCCATGGGGGATAAATTTAAACTCCCACATGAGAACACAGCTAAAACGCAGTGTCAGACTTTAAAACCGATCACACGGGGACTGGGAATGCAGCTCAGTTGGTGGAGTGCTTACCTAGCATTTGTGATGACTGGGCTCAGTTGCTACCTAAAACTGAAAGTTGTGTGTACGCCTGCAATCCCAGTACTTGGGAGGTGGAAACAGGAGAATCAGAGGTTCAAGGTCATCCTCTGCTGTGTTGCTACTTTGAGGTCAACTTGAGCTACATAAGAGCCAGTCTAAATAAATAGACAAAATAAAATAAAAATAACTCTACACAACCTTTCACTATTCTTGTAAGGAAATGCTAATGACCACTAGCTGTCTTTACAATTTTCCGTTAAGCTATAAAAATCAGCAGCGTCTGTCACCAGGAATAAATTTCCAGAGTTTGCTTACAGGTATTAGTTGCTCAAGCCCTCTAAAGAGTAACTGGGGTACTGTCTTAGTTAGGGTTTCTATTGGGAAGAGACACCATGACCATGGCAACTCTTAAGAAGGAAAACATTTAATTGGGGTTGGCTTACAGTTTCAGAGGTTTAGTCCATTAGCATCATCATGGCAGGAAGTATGGTACTGGAGAAGTAGCTGAGAGCTCTACATCCAGATCCTCAGGCAGCAGGAAGAAAGGAACACTGGGCCTATTTTCTAGGTCCCCAAACCCCAAAGCCCACCCCAGGGCCAGACATCATCCAACAAGGTCATACCACCTAACCCCTATCAAGTAGGACCATTCCCTGATGGCCAAGTGTGCAAATGTATGAGCCTATGGGGCCATCTTATTCAAACTGTCACAAGGAAGAAAGGGTTTATTTGATTTACATGTCCATTAGCAATCAAGCAATGCCTGGGCAGGAGCTCAAGCAGGAACCGAACCAGAGACCATGGAAGAATGCTGCTTACTGGCTTGCCCACATGGCTTGCTCTCCTCGGCTTGGCGTGCTTTCTCAACAACCCAGGACCAGCCGCCCAAAGGTGGCGCAGATTACAGTGTTCTGGTCCTCCCGCATCAATCACTCAGCAACAAAATGACCCACAGATGTGCCCACAGGCAAATGACAGAGGCATTTCCTCAGCTGAGGTTCTCTTTTCACAGATGTCCTGTGTTCATGTCACACTGACAGAAACTACCCAGTGCACACGCACCTGTAGTCCAGGGGCTGCTCACTGTACAGCGAAGTTAAAATTCCACTGTATGTTTAAAATATCAAAAAGTCATTTACCATCTGAGCATTGTGGAACAGGCCTGTGATCCCAATATCTGGAAGGCCAAAAGCAGGTAAATCAGGAGTTCTGGGTTAGTCTAGGCTACACAGGGAAACTATCTCAAGCAAAATAAAACCTTTTTTTTTAAAAGACACTCCCCCACAAAGTGTAGTGTGGACATGCATTTACTCTATATAACTATTGACTATTGTAGCTTAGATTAGCCTTACACTTGTCAGAACACACACAGCAGCTTCCAGGTGGCCCCAGTAGCAGTTTTTTACCGTTTATTGTTGACCAAGAAAAAGATAAAATTCAAAGTTCCAAGGACAACTTTCCCTGAACGTGTGTTTTTCTTTTATGTATGTGGCTGTTTTTACCATGTGTGTTTCCGTGTAACTTGTGTGCCTGGTGCCAAGGAGGCCAGAGGATGGGATTGGGCCTTCTGGAACTTGAGTAACAGATGACATGGTAGAAATTAAACCTGGGTCCTCTGGAAGAACAGCCAGTGCTTTAACTGCTGAGCCACTTCTCCAACCCCCTTGTATTTTTCTTTTGCTCTATTGAAAAGTTGAAAAATAACAAATTATTTTACATGCAAAACATGGGACAGAATATTTGCTTCATAAAACATAAATGTACTTTTCTCTATCCCTCTTATTAACTACAATGTTAATCCCTGAGCACAATTCATAAGACACAGGCCAAACTCTGAAATGTAGAGAAAAAAAGCCGGCAGGCAAGGGACCTTGAGATCCAAGGAACAAGACAGTGACTCCCCTAGGCTTGCCTTTGCCTCCTCCGGGTAAAACTCTGAAGAAGCTAGCAACCCAGAAATTCCAACGGACACAGATAAAACAACAAAGCCTGCTCTCTCTAGACAAGGGTTCCAGGGAAGGGGCCAAACACCACTCTTATCTGCACAACCAGATGCAGAGCTTAGCTTTCTCCAACTGTGGCAAGAACTCCAAATACCGGAGCTGGTTGTTGTCAGAGAATCTCCACTGGGGAGTCAGGGCTCTCCTGCACCAACACTGTCCTCCTCTGTTGTCAGCAGAGGTCATACTGGACCACCAGTGAGACACTCCTGTCCAACGGTCTCAGAGGATACTCTGTGCTGCCCCGAACTCCCTTCACTGTTGAGCAGAAATGAGAAGTCTGACGCCCTCTTCGAGACTTCATGGGCACCCATGTAAAAATGGTATACATTCATACAAATAAATACATAAGTAAAAAGTAAATCATTTTTAAAGAGAGTTTAAGGCCAGCCTGGAATATTTATCAAGACCTTGTTTCAAACAAACAAACAACAACAACAAAACCAACCAAGACTAATGAGTTGGTTCAGTGGTTTAAGAGCATTTCTTGCAACAGCAAAGGACCTGGGAGACAGAGAGAGATGAAGTTTAAAGCAAAAATCAATGGGAAAAAGAAAACAGGAAGATAATATGGGAAATCAACCAAAAATAATAATACCTGGGTTTCTGAAAATACAAATAAAATCAAAATGTCTCTATTCAGCCTGATTGGATGGGGATGGAGGGAGCAAGCAAAACTTCAAAAGGCGAATTAAGAAACTTCTGACAGAACTAGAATGATAGGGAGCTCAGTGGTCAAGAGTACTGCCTGTTCTCACAGGGGACCTGGGTTTGGTTCTGAGGATCCACATGGTGGTTTGTAACCATCTGTAACTTGAGTTCCATGGGATCTGACACCTCTTCTGACTGCCACAGGCATCCATCTCTCACACAGCGTACCCTCCCGGTAACTCACCTAATATGAAACAGGCAAACACTGTAGGAGATTGGTATCAGCCCAGAGCCCCCAAGACCAAGTTCTCAGCACGAAGGAGATTTATTTGCCCCAGAGGGACAGAGAGCAGAGAATTAGAGACAAAGACGGGAGATAGAGGATGATTGCTGGACTTCAGTACTTTGATAGCTGGACCTTGGTAGTTTCAGGAGGAGCAAGTGGTCAAGTAAGGGAATGAGCCTTGGTGGTTAGCTTGTGGAATGTAATCTAAGGCAGAGGAATGGAGGAGAAGAGCAAGGCCTGCCAGAGCCATGCTCGCCACACTGGAGCTGGCTAGAGCCCCTTCATTGTATGCCAAATATATATATATATTTGAATTTGTATTTTAAAACTCCTGAATAAAAAAAGAATTCATCAGAACCAGATAGCTTTATTAAAGAAAATTACCAAATATTAAAATAATCAACACTAATTCTACACCTTCCAGACAGTAGAAAAGCATAGTGCTTTAATGTGTGAAGCTGGTGCCGCCTTAATGCTAAAGTCAAAGACAGAAGCAAAGAAAATACCCACTGGCCAAAGAGCCTTCTTGTCAGTGTCGCTCGTGAGTAGAAAAGTTAGGATCTTCAACAAGACATCAGGGGTGGAATTTAACAATGGATACTGAAAACAGAAAGGCGAAGGAAAAGCATTTGTTAAACAGGCCACAGGGTCAGATGAGGGACCTCAAAATTATGGCGCGCTGAAATGTTGCAAACCAGAGCTAAATCACCTTGGGCTACTTTTAGTCCCTTGCATTGCTTTCCCACGTCTGACCTAACATCCTTGTAACTATCAAAAATCTATAAAAGGTAATTTATGATATTTTTGAAACAGAGTTCCACGATGTAGCCTCAACTGACTCAGAGCTTTTGATGTAGACCAAGCTGGCCTCCGACTCAGAGATGCAACCGCTAAGAATGCCATCAGGCAACAGCTAAAACCTGCGGGTGTTGGTCCTCATCTCCCCTCCTGCTGCTTTGCTGTAATTGCCCATCCAAATTTCCTGCCAGTGTGTTTGGTAAATGCCTTGATTTATGATTCTCTTTGCTCTGCAACTAACAAAATCTCAAGTAAATGCTGGGTGTGGTGGGACACACCTTTCAACCAGCACTCAAGAGGCAGTAGCAGACAGCTCTCTATGAGTTCAAGGGTACTGACTTACACAGTGAATTTCAGGACAGCCAGAGCTATATAGTAAGACCCTGCCCCACCCCCAACAACAACAACAACAAAAACCAACCAAAGAAACAAACATCTCCAGTAACCACTACCACAGGGAACTGAGGCAACACGAATGTGTTCCTGGACCATGGACACTCATATTTGACTCTTAAACTATCTTTTGCTGTGTTTTGTATTTAGAATATGAAGAATTGGACACAAAAGAATAGATATCGTATAATTTTATTTATATAAAAATTTGGGGCAAGAATAAACTATATTTTTAAGGATGAACAATTAGGTAAAATCAGAGTGAAGCAAAGCTTAGAAGTGGTTTCCATAAAGGTCAAGAAAATAGCTATTTCTGGCTTGGGCCAGAGGTATTTTGGGTATAGGGTATAGTAAGGAGGTATTAGGTGTGGATGGGATTTTATTTTTTATGATCATGGGCAGCTTCTATTATTATACATCTATATTTGGTGTGCTCTTCTATGTACAATGCATTTCTCCTTAAACATTTTAATGCATTATATTTGTTTTTGTATTTATTTGCTCTGTGTGTGTGTGTGTGTGTGTGCACGCACACACGTGCGCATTCATGTCGAGGAGTACCCAGAATGACTGGTATGAAGGTCAGAGAACGGCTTGCAGGAGTCAGTCTTTGCTTTTGCCTGTTGGTCCCAGGAACTGAACTCAGGTTGTCAGACATGGGTCAAACAAAGTGCTTAACTCATGAACTATCTCAGTAGCCCTTAATTGCATTTCTTAATATGAAACATATTTTCTTAAAAAAGAAAAAAAAAACTTAGCAGGCAGTGGTGGCATACTACTTTAACCCCAGCACACAAGAGGCAGAGGCAGGTGGATCCCTGTGAGTTCCAGTCCAGGCTTGTCTACAGAGCGAGTTCCAGGACAGCCAGAGATACACAGTCGAAAAGGTCAAAACAATGGGGCTGGAGAGATGGCTCAGCGGTTAAGAGCATTGCCTGCTCTTCCAAAGGTCCTGAGTTCAATTCCCAGCAACCACATGGTGGCTCACAACCATCTGTAATGAGGTCTAGTGCCCTCTTCTGGCCTGCAGACATACACACAGACAGAATATTGTATACATAATAAATAAATATTTTAAAAAGAAAAAAAAAAGAAAAGTCAAAACAAAACCAAATACTCATCCTCTTGGGGGGTGGGGGTGTACAAAGTGCGAAGGAGAAAGCCAGTAGTCAAGGAAGCACTGGGAGGTGGTGATGATGAAGGAGCAGCCTGACAAGCTGCGTGGCTGGGACCTGAATTGGGGGGTGAATCTGAGAGATGAGAATAGTGAGGCAGAAGTGAGAGATGAGAGCCGGCTAGAAAGTAAATGCAGGAGCAGAGCGGTCAGGACGGGGTCTTTTGTCTCTGAAGCTCGTTCCCGTGGTGGCTTGTCTTGTCAAGTTGGTTAAATTAAGAAACATCTAGGAGAGCCGGGCCATGGTGGCGCACGCCTTTAATCCCAGCACTCGGGAGGCAGAGGCAGGCGGATCTCTGGGAGTTCAAGACCAGCCTGGTCTACAAGAGCTAGTTCCGGGACAGGCACCAAAGCTATAGAGAAACCCTGTCTCAAAAACAAACAAACAAACAAACAAAAACCCAAAAAACAATAACAAAAAAAACATCTAGGAGGCAGCAGCAGGCATGTTTGTGGTGTGCACTTATATACGCAAACAAAACACTCAAACACACAAAATAAATAAACCTAAAATAATGAGATAAATAAATCTAACGTTTTTAAAGAAATACGTGTGAACTCAGTTACGCACACCTCCAGCCTCTCACATAGTGAGTGCATTAACCCCTTGAGGGAGGAGGTAAGTCACCAGGACATTTCCCTCAGCTCCCTGGTGCTCTGGCCCCTTGTTGTGTTCCCTTGTTTCTTTTCCCTCATTACCATGTTGTGAACTGCACTGCTCTGTCCCACCTTCCTCACCTGGATGGGCAGACACCCCTGAAGCCTTGAGAGCCAACACAAGCATTCCCTACTGTATCTTGTGTAAGTATCTGTCACATGTCTGTCACTGAAACGGCAGAGCAGGCTGACTCAGACCCCAGTGGAGCACACCCAGTTACAAAGAATCCCAAGGCTGGTTCGTTAAGACTCTTGGAAGTTTCGTGAGAAGTCGAAGCCACCCAGCTGAGCCCGCAGGAGACACCCAGAACATTTGCCAGCTGTGAGCCACCTAGTCCGACTGAGTCTAGAGATGAGTTTCAGCTCAGCCAAGTCTCTCATTTAGTTGTCTAAGAAAAGCCAACAAGAAGCAGTCGCCTTGGCCCAGGTCACCCACTGAATCATGAGAAATAAAATAAATTTCAATGCCACGAAGCTTCAAAGAGTTTTAAATATATACATATGTTTAAAATATACATATATCATATACGTATTTATATAATATATAGATTATAATATAATAGGAGTGCACATAATGTGTATATAATGTGAGATATAGTGTGTGTGTGTGTGTGTGTGTGTGTGTGTAGATAACCCACGTTGAGCTTAGTGCAAGGAAGAATGGTGATAGAATCCCTGAGATACAATGTATGGGAGGCAAAGGCTTTGGGTGGTATACTAGCCAGTGGTCATCCCTGTGACCAAATGCCTCAGAGAGACAATTGAGAGGAGCAAATTTTTTTTGCCTCAGTTTTGGAGGGTTCCATTCGCTATGGCCAGAGGATATGGCAGAGCACAACAGCTACCATGACAACCAGGAAACAAAAAAAAAAAAAGAGGATGCAGGAATCAGGTAGGACTTGATATATATATTAAGAATGTACACCAGTGACCTGTCTTCCTCAGCCAGGCTCCGCCTACATTTCTCTGCCTCCCAATAACACCATAGAAAGATGAATCCATCAAGGGATTCACCCATCAGCTAGATTGCAGCCCTCATGATCCAACCTCACAGACACACCCAACAGCACGCTCTACTGACTTCCTAGGTACTTATTAATCCATACAACCAGTGTGGTAGTTTGAATGTAGTTGGCCCCCATACTCTCATAGGTGGTGGCACTATTAGGAATGTAGCTTTGTTGGGGTGGGTATGGCCTTGTTGGAGGAAGTGTGTCAGAAGTTTAGTCCATTGTCATCATGATGGGGAACATGGCGGCATGCAGGCAGATGTGGTACTGGAGGAACAGCTAAGAGTCCTATATCGTGCAGGCAACAGGAAGTCGACTGAGACACTGGGTGATATCCTGAGCACAGGAAACCTCAAAGCCCGCCCCCACAGTGACACACTTCCTCCCACAAGGCCCTATCCACTCCAACAAAGCCACATCTCTTAGTAACACTACTCCCTATGAGATTGTAGGGGTCAATTACATTCAAACTACCACAGCCAACAATCAAAATTCACCATCACAGATGCAGACATAAGTTTTGTTTGGGATTTTGAAGTGAGGTGTAGCTCTTCAGTGAACATTTTCACATGCCATTCTAAAGTCTAGAGGATAAGTCTAGGCTGCAAGATGGAGATTTGGAAGATGTTAGAGTAGATACTGTAGTTGTACATGATTCTTCCCAAGAAGTAGGACTTACCCCTTCAGGCTGGTTAAGCGTAAGTTCCTCTACGAAGACCCCACTGACTCTTTTAACACCAACCAGCCTTTCCCCAGTTGTTTGTAAACAGCCTTTCTATGGCCTTTCCATACAATAATTTTATTTATTTCCATGCCCATCTTACTCAGCAAAATGTGGGGCAATCTGAGTTGGGATTATGTTTTATAGTTCCTAAGTGTGGTGGTTTAGAGGAGAATTGTCACCTAGAGGCACATGTACCTGAACACAGAGTCTCTAGACAGTGGCGGTGTTTGGGGCAGTTACGGAATCTATAAGATATGAAGCCTTAATAGACAAAGTCATTCCTGAGGACAGGATTTGAGGCACGATTCCCTGCTTACTCTCTGCTTCCTGTGTGTGGTTGAGAGGTGATCTCCCAGCTGCCTGCTGCTATGCTGGCCCCACCTTTAGAGACTTCTAGCCCTCCAGAACTGTAAGCTGAAATAAATTAAACTCTTCTTTAGGTTGCTTTGGTCAGGATGTTTTATCAAAACAACAAAAAAGAAAAAGCAAACAAAATTTGGTGGGATAAACAAATGGACGACTCATACCTCAGATAAACATAAAAAACACATAAAAATGTAAAAATCGCTATGTATTTATGCTAAGACTTTATTGGTAGGATATATCTTTTAAGTAGTTTATTTTAGTTTTAATTATGACATGTGTGTGAGATGGGGGTACTGAACCTCTGTATATGTCACCCGAGGAGGCCAGAGGCATCAAGTCCATCTAGAGTTGCAGTCACACTGACCCGAACCACCTGATGCTAGTGCTGGTGACAGAACTCAGGTCCTCTGCACGAGCAGCCCTTGCTGTCACTGTGGAAGCATCTTTTCAGGCCCTTGGGCAAGGTATTTGTTTGCTTAGACCAAAACTTGAAAACAGTTAGGATGTGATAACCATAAAGCTGAAAAGAATGTTTTCTATAAATAAGTTTTGCGCCCTCCATCTGGACTTACTTCTGTCTAGAGACTATTTCTAACTACATAAATTTATCTTTGTGGTATTTGGACCAGGGGAGACTTTGCAAGTTATATTTGGAAGAGGCTCAGTTGTACGACTTGAGTAAGAAAAAAAAAGGAGCGGACGATGGCTTAGCTCTTGTGAGTTACAAAGTTTAATGGATTTTTCTTTTTTACCCACTCAATACGGGATTGCGTATGCATTAGTTAAATAGCTTCAGGCACCTCTTTGACTATTTTCGGAAGTTAAGAAAATCCTCTAAAACCTTTGATTTTTTTTTAACCAGTGTACTTTATTTAATCCAACAAAACAAAATTAATTTATTTAGACTTTAGAAGAGTCAATGTAAGGGCTTAAATACTATGCCCACAGGCTACCCTATAATTTTAGTTTCCCAGCCTTTTGGTGAGGGACGAAAACAGCTGTGTTTACCCCATTGGTGGCTGACAAGATCCATTTGTTGGTACCGTGCTATCAAAGTTACTTCTACAAATGCAAAATCTGGCAGTAATTTTATTTCAAATTATCCCGTGTGTCTGAATGGATCGTCAGAGGGAACGTTGCCAATTCTGAAGGGTACTAAAATATTCATCAGACGAGAAGACTGCCAAGAGCTTCAAGAGTCCAACGGCTTCCTCAGATTACCCGGCAGACAGAAGATGTGGGGAAAGGGCAGGAAATGAGAACGTCAGTTACTTGAATACCTCGGTTGAAATCCGCACTGTTGAGATTGAGGGTCGCTAGCCCCACCCAAACAAAGCTGTGACTAGTCCCGTGGTCCCTATCTCTACACGGCTAGCCAGACTTGACCAGAGGGTTGCAAGAACAGAGAGCCTGGTGAGGATTCTAAAGACAGCTTTAAAATTAACCTCATTTATAAAAACACCAGGCTCCTGAATCATACACCCATCTAACACACAAAGATTAAGTATTGTGGTTGCTTATGTAACTGTTGCCATGAGTGGTCTCTTTAACTAAAATCAGGAACAAAGAAGGCCTCCCGCATAGTGTTTTATTGTCCATGATATAACTCTTAACTCCTGCCTCTTCCCATCCCAAACTAGTGTCCCCTTTATCTTACTACATACTCTTTAGATTTATTTAAAGTGTATGTGTGTGCACACACATGCGTGCACACACATGCACACACGCCTGCAGAAGCCAGGAGAAGGCATCTGATCCCTTGGAGCTGGAGTTACAGGTGGTTGTGAGCCTTTAGACATGATACCGGGACCTGAATTCCAGTCCCCTAAAAGAGCAGCAAGCAGTCCTAATGACTGAGCAATCTCTCCAACCCTTCATATGCCCTTTTAAATATTTCAAGTCTTAGATCAGTGATTCTAAATTAATTCTTCTTTTGACACAGGGTCTTACTATATTGGCCTCTGACTCAAATCTTCATGCTCACTGTCCTGAAAGGAACTGCAAGTGAACACCCCCACCTCCAGTTCATTGACTCTCAAACCCAACTGACAGTTGACTCTGATATAAGAGGTTTTTAGACCTGGAACTGGAACCACCCTTAGAGAGTCTAACTCAAATGCTCTATGGAGAGGTCTAAGCATTGATGGAGGAAGGTCATTGGTTAAAAACTGCTTGGCCCTCATAGGTTAGAACATAGGTGGGTGGAGTAAACAGAACAGAATGCTGGGAGGAAGAGGAAGTGAGCTCAGACTCGATAGCTCCTCTCAGAGACAGACGCCTTGCAGCTCATCGCCAGGGCAGACGCAATGAAGCAAGCCCCAGGTCAGACATGCTGAATCTTTCCCGGTAAGACTGGTGCTACACAGATTATTAGAGATGGGTTGATCGGGATATGAGAATTAGCCAGTAAGGGCTAGAGCTAATGGGCCAAGCAGTGTTTAAAAGAATACAGTTTGTGTGTTGTTATTTTGGGGCATAAGCTAGCCAGGCGACCAGGAGCTGGGGCGGCAGGAACACAGCCCTCAGCCCCCACTACAAAGCATGATAAAATGTTTTTAAAAGAAATTCTTCTTATGGCTCTAGCCTACCAGCATTGTAAGTAGCTGCCTGAGATCCTGGCCTCTATGGTAGACCTCACAGTGTAGACAGCAGATACAGAAGCTGAGAGATATCCAGCATTCCCCTAACGTCTTTGTAGTCCAGTGTGATATTCTGAAAATAACAATCATTAAAATAGCTCTGCACACAACCCTGCTACAAGATACTCTGTAGACCTATCTTCCATCCTCATCACAGTGGTATTTACTGCATGCTGAAATTACCATCTTTCAGTTGAAGAAACTGCTACTAAAGCCCTGTGCTACTCCAGACTTGTAGGAGAAGGGCCTGGGGCAGCTTGTTCATCCTGGCCATCTGGCTAGTTTAGCTCCGAAATAACCACACAGAGACTGTATTAATCAAATAACTGCTTGGCCCATTAGCTCTAGTTTCTCATTGGTTAACTCTTACATCTTAATTTAACCCATTTCTATTAATCTGTGTTATTCCCAAGTGGCAGTGGCTTACTGGGTAAAATTCCCAGCATCTGTCTCTGGCGGCTCCATGGCATCTCTCTGACTCTGCTTTCTTCCTCCCAGAATTCAGTTCCATCTTCCCCGTCTACCCATGTTCTGCCCTATCAACAGGTCAGGGCAGGTTTTCTATTCATTAACCAAGAAAAGCAACACACAGATGGGGACTCCCACATCACAGACTTGCAGCAATTCTGTAAGATATGCAAACTTTCAGGTCAATGAAGTTGCCCAAAAATATGTAACTAGAAGCACTTGGAGTCCCAGCTCTGCTCTCATCTAAATATTCAGGAAGCATTGTCTAGTGGGTTCAAATGATATCCTATGCCAGCAAGATTATGTTGTCTGCAGGCTGAAGACCACAACTCAGTCATATGGACACTAAAGACACACATTGTTTTCCATGCAAGAAGTCCAGGTCTAGGGGCAGCTCAATGAGGTCAGGTCCTCTCCCTAGAGGTGGCTCAGTGGTCACTGCTCATCACACCCAGATGCAACCACAGCTCTTTTTCTAGGGGATGAAATGAGAGCTGCGGGGATTTGAATGAGAATGTCCCTCCTAAGTGAATGTATTTGAACATTTGGTCCCCAGCTGCTCTTTGGGGAGGTTACAAACCCTTTGGGGTTGAAACCTTGCTGGAAGAAGTATATCATTGAATGTGGGTCTTAAAGCTGTTTAGCCTGACTTCCTGTTCTCTTTCTCTGTTTTCTGATTGTGGACTTTCTGTTCCTGTTGCCATGCCTTCCTTGTCTGTTGTGATAGCTTCCCCTACTGATGAACTCTGTCCATCTGGAACTGTGATCCAAAATAAACCCATTTCTCTTCTATGTTTTATGAAGGCTCAATGCTATTTCCATCCCCCACGCCCATAAGGGAATGTTTGAGTCTTCAGGATCTGTTCCTGGCAGTTTGCCCTTTTAATAGTTCACCGTAGCAATCTATGTGTTAGTTACCCTCACCTATTTTCTTAGGGGAAAAATTGAATTAATTAAGTTAATTAATTAAGAATAAAGTTTTGCCATGTTAAAGATTGACTCCAAGGCCTTGTATATGGCAGACAAGGAATCAGCCACTGAACTATGTTGCCAGCCCTGAAATGTTTTAATTTTACTAATATTTAATATATTAAAATAAAATTCTTACAACTCAATGCCTCCTTAGGCTTTTAAGTTCTGTTTATGAATTCTATTTTTATAAACAAAATAGACTCAGCAAACATTTTATGGAGGCCTTTGTTTTAGTTTGTTTTGAGAAAGTTTGATGGGTCTTGAACTTTCAACCTTCCTATCCCAGTCTCCTGCATGCTGGGATTAAATGTGTACTCCACCATACCCAGTCTGCAGAGATGCTGGGATTAAGTGTGTACCCTACCATACCCAGTCTGCAGAGATTCTGGGATTAAGTGTGTACCCTACTATACCCAGTCTGCAGAGATGCTGGGATTATATGTGTACTCCACTATACCCAGTCTGCAGAGAAGCTGGGATTATGTGTGTATTTATTTATTATGTGTATAGTGTTGTATATAGTGTATATGTATGCTTGCACACCAGAAGATAGATGATTGTGAGCCACCATGTGGTTCCTGGGAATTGAACACAGGACCTCTGGAAGAGCAGCAAATGCTCTTAACCTCTGAACCATCTCTCCAACCCCAAAAATCAAATATCTTAAGAATGTTTATATTTTATTTATCAATGTATGTCTGATTTATTACATAGTTGTCATAAATTAAATCTTCCTGAGTGATTCTCAATCTGAGATGATAAATCCCACTTACAATCAGTTGGACATGAAATCCTCTTAAATTATTCACTCTTGAATATAAACTTGAATGTACTTGAATCAATTATCCAGACAGACACTTACATTGCAAAGCACCTATTGTAATATGTCAATCATACTCAAACACAACAGTTTTAATAACACAAAGCATTGATGAATTCCTTAACTGCCCCCCCCCCCATACAAATACAGTTTGGTTTAGTTCCCTCAGATTGTGTTGGGAGTGTAAGATACTTCCCGGAATTCAGCCTGCAAATTTCCCATGTAATTATGGCTTGAGGTTGTATAGCCAGTAAAGCTTTCACCAGGATGCTAACTGAAGTCCTTGTGGTTGCTAATTCAGTTCCTCTTCCTTGCAGGAGGAGGATGAGGCAAGTAGGAACTCAAGACTGACCCCATTCTGACCCCCCTGCCAAGACTGTTTTTCCTCATCATTTTGTTGAACCTTTTGCATTTCTTTGCTTCTTAAATTACAGAAACGTGATCTTCTTGAGGAAGGAATTTTGAAGGTCTGCTAGAGAGCTCAGTGGGTAAAGGTGCTCATTTTTAAGCCCAAGTTTGATTCCAGTGGTTGAAGGAGAAAACTTTGTCTCTCAACAACAAAAGTTGCCCTTTGACCTTCACTTGCATGTGTATATGCATACATACATGTGCGTGTGCATGCATGTGGGTGTGCATACACAAAAAAACCACACAACTGAATAAATGTCTTCTCACCCCAGATAGGGAACCTGTTATCATTCATAACGTGAGTCACCTGAGGCAGATCCCACAAGGGGCAGCAGCGGGTGACCTGAGACCCTGGCGGGTAGGAGATAGATAGATAGATCATGCAGAGAGAGTTTAGGAATAGAGTTTATTTATGGGGTTGGGGGGGGGGAATGCTGTGAGACAATGGTCTTTTATCCTGTCACTTGTATTAAATGCTGATTAGCCAGTAGCCAGGCAGGAAGTACAGGGAGGGCAATGGCGACCAGGCAGGAAGTAGAGGCATGGCAACAAGAATTCTGGGAAGAGGAAAGTTTGCGTTTGTAGTCCTCATCCAGACACAGAGGAAGCAAGGTGTGACTGCCTCACTGAAAAAGGTACCAAGCCATATGGCTAACACAGACAAGAATTGTGTGCTAATATAAGTTATAAGAGTTAATAAGAAGCCTGAGCTAATAGGTCAATCAGTTTATGACTAATGTAGGCCTCTGTGTGTTTATTTGGGACTGAATGACTTCAGGGACCTGGTGGGACAGAAACCTCAGTCAACAAGAGAAGAAGAGAGCGAGAAAGAAGAAAGAAGGGGAGAAGGAAGAGAAGGAGAAGCTACCCCTCCAGAAGAAGGAGACAGGGCTTGTCTCTTAAAGGGACAGGGTACCCAGGTAACAGGCCTGGTCAGCAGATTTACTTTTATAGCAGAAACAATGATGATAGACCAAAGTATATAGATAACACCAAAGTCTAACTTGGTGAACCAATTCATTTTATTGGTATTACTTAGAGGAATATGGATGAGGGGTTACTTACAGGAGCAGGAATAAGTCAAAGACAGCTGCATCATCAAAGTCCACCCCAGCATGGGTGTCAGCTCAGGAAAGCTAGAAACGTGAGCCCCACTGCACAGCCCGCAGGCAGCTTCACAGGTTGGAGTGTCCTTTCTATAGCTGTCCTGATCTGAACCTCCTCCAGGCAGCCCAGCTCGTCTGAGAGTATCCTTAACAGTCCTCACAGCTTATACAAGCTGGGAGAATGAAGGGAGGTCTTTAGATTTGGTCAGTCCAAGGGCTTCCTGAAGCTATTGAGTTAACTTCCTCTTCTTTAACATTCTGTGTCTTAATAAGCGTTCCTCCAAGATGGAAGGCTTTGATCACAGAGGAAACTGCTACACAGCAGTCAGTATGGAGTTTATTGAAAAATCGTTTTAACGAGGCTAAAGAGAGGGCTCAGCAGTTAAAAGCACTGGCCGGTATTCCAGAGGACCCCAGTTCAATTTCCAGAGCACACATAGCTGCTCACAACTGTCTGTAACTCAAATTCAGGTGATCCAACATCCTCTGGCATCCACGAGCAACAGCCGTGCATGTGGTGTGTGCATACATGCAAGCAAAACACCAAACACATAGAATAAATAAATATATGTTTATAGTTTTAGCATATATTTGAATATGAGCATAATGTATGGAGAAAGATGCTTAGGAAAAGACTTATAATGTAGGACCTAGTCATGACAAACTCAATACAGGCCCAAGTCTCAGTAGTTTACCATAAGGCGATACCTGGTTCCCAGAAAGAACACAAACTGAGACCACCCAGGCACCACCCAGGAACAGACCATCTAAAGGAAATTCCTAATGTTCCAACCATTGTAGACAGGATCACCTGCCAGCACACACCCATCGCTTTTCACCAGGACACCCCTAGACAAATGTCAGCCAATTAGAGGTCCTGAACCTTAGAAATCCCTCACTATTATAAAAACCTCTGCTATTATTAAAACCCCACCCCAACTGAACTCGGGGCTCTCTGATTGTGTTGGACACACAGAGAATCCGAGTTTGAACTTGAAGAAGAATAAAGACTCTTTGTTTTTACACACAGGACTCCTACTTGGTTTGGGGGAACTCCATGGTCTGGGCAAAACAATAACACCCAAATGTGAATTTGGGTGTCTCAAGACTCTTGTCTCCAGATCTTAACAATAGCCACAGAAGCAACTTTGATGGCTTCTGAAGTCATACAAAGTGTTGCCAAGACATCTCCCACCCGCCTAAATGAAATCACAGAAGGTTGTAGAGATCAAAGGAGTCTTCACTATGCCAATCACAAGGGAGCCATAGAGACATAGGTTTGATTGTGAATGAACTTCATAAATGTGTTTTTGGGATTCTAAAAGAGTTACATGCTTAGAGTGGAGAAAGAAAGTTAAACTTAAAGATCATGTATGGTTAGGCCTTGAACATGGTCCATAACAGTTTTAAATATATACATACATATACGTGTGTTTGTGTATGTGTGTGTGTGTGTGTGTATCACAGAGACTGTGGCAACATGTGTAAGACCTACACAGGCTCAAGCCGTAATAGGGTACCAATAAAGAGAGAGAGAAGTAGACATAAAGTCCCACCCCTAACCAAGGAACGATCTGTAACCGGACTCTGCTAGTAAAGGGAAATCAGTTTTCCCCAAAGGAGTGAGGGCTACTGGTGTATCAGCTCCATCCTGGCTACTGGTGTATCAGCTCCATCCTGGCTACTGGTGTATCAGCTCCGTCTAGGTTACTGGTGTATCAGCTCCATCTAGGCTACTGGTGTATCAGCTCCATCCTGGCTACTGGTGTATCAGCTCCATCCTGGCTACTGGTGTATCAGCTCCATCTAGGCTATTGGTGTATCAGCTCCATCTAGGCTACTGGTGTATCAGCTCCATCTAGGCTACTGGTGTATCAGCTCCATTCTGGCTACTGGTGTATCAGCTCCATCCTGGCTACTGGTGTGTCAACTCCATCCTGGCTACTGGTGTACCAGCTCCATCTAGGCTACTGGTGTATGAGCTCCATCTAGGCTACTGGTGTATCAGTTCCATCCTGGCTACTGGTGTATCAACTCCATCTAGGCTACTGGTGTATCAGCTCCATTCTGGCTACTGGTGTATCAGCTCCATCCTGGCTACTGGTGTGTCAACTCCATCCTGGCTACTGGTGTATGAGTTCCATCCAGGCTACTGGTGTATCAACTCCACCTAGGCTACTGGTGTATCAGCTCCATCCTGGCTACTGGTGTGTCAACTCCATCCTGGCTACTGGTGTACCAGCTCCATCTAGGCTACTGGTGTATGAGCTCCATCTAGGCTACTGGTGTATCAGTTCCATCCTGGCTACTGGTGTGTCAACTCTGTCCTGGCTACTGGTATATCAGCTCCATCCTGGCTACTGGTGTATCAGCTCCATCTAGGCTACTGGTGTATCAACTCCAGCCTGGCTACTGGTGTATCAGCTCCATCTAGGCTACTGGTGTATCAGCTCCATCCTGGCTACTGGTGTGTCAACTCCATCCTGGCTACTGGTGTACCAGCTCCATCTAGGCTACTGGTGTATCAGCTCCATCTAGGCGGGCCCAGGCCCAGGAATAGTTTTCTTTTTCTTTCATTTGACTTTACTTTTGTTTTGTCATATTGGTTTAGGGGCCTGTTTGTTTGATTTCTCATTTTTATGTTTTTATGGGGTTTTGTTTGTTTGCTTGTTTCTTGCTTTTTGTTTTTGTTTCTTCTTTGGGGCCGTTCTTTTTAGAGAAAAAAAGAACATAAAGTTGGGAGGGTAGGGAGGTTGGGAGGATCTTGGAGG
This sequence comes from Chionomys nivalis, assembly GCF_950005125.1. Classification (NCBI taxonomy): domain Eukaryota; kingdom Metazoa; phylum Chordata; class Mammalia; order Rodentia; family Cricetidae; genus Chionomys; species Chionomys nivalis. The sequence continues at coordinate 14,952,664 of NC_080111.1, read as the reverse complement.
TGTCGGGGGAGGGAAATACATGATCAAAATATATTGTTTAAAATTTTTTTAATAAAAAGTTAATAAAATATCTCCCTGTTCTAAAAAGGGGTATTGTCTTTGTGTAAGGAGCCTTCATAGCCGTTTTAATTATGCTGATTCTTGACTCCTGGGTGTTGAGACTTCAGTTAGACTCTGGTGAGGCACTCCTCTATTCCATATCCCCTTAATTGTCCCTGCCTTTATAGCCTTTCTAGGTGTTTATTACCAAGCACAATGACCAAGTTCAACCACCAGAACATGCATGGTGGAAGGAGAGAACCGACTCTTGCAACCTGTCCTCCGAACACCTCATGGGTGCTCTGGCACATGAATCCCACCCCCATTAAATAAACAAAAATAAATAAATAGGTAGATAGAAAGATTGATAGATATATGATAGATAGACAGACAGACAGATAGATGATAGATTGATAGATAGATGATAGATGATAGACAGATAGATGATAGATAGACAGGCAGACAAATAGATACATGATAGACAGATAGATGATAGATAGATAGATAGATGATAGATAGATAGTAGATAGATAGATAGATAGATAGATAGATAGATAGATAGATAGATAGATAGAGATAGATAGAGAGATAGAGAGATAAAAAACGCAGCAGAAACTTCCAGGCTGGCTCACTCGAGGCCTGAACTTTTCCCTGCTTTCTGCAGTGAACTCTGAAACGAACAATAAGGTTGCTGTTTCTATAAAGGACTCCTGCCTACTTGGGCAGGCAGAGAAAGGCTTCTCAGGCTTAGAAACAATTTCACAGTAAAGTCCCGATTTAGGGGTGCCATCTTGCTGTGGTTTGAATACACACACTAAAATGCACAATGGGCTCTGATCCCTATTGTTAGGTGTTAAGTGACAGGGGCAGATGGACCTATTGAGACACAGTTAAGGCAAATAGATTAACCCATTCTTGGTTTGTGGTTTCGTCACAAAAGCAAGCTCTCTCTTGCCGCTTGCTGTGTCTCACCATGTCTGCACATCATGGCTCATCTGGAAGGTCCTCACTAGATGCCAAGTAGGTACTGGCATGTGTTCTTAGATGTTTAGGACCTTGAACATTTTTCTTTATGAATTATCTAGTATGTGATACACCGATGTAGCAATAAGAAAAAGATGAAGACCTTTGGTGTTGGCTTTTGTTTTGTTTTTAGGTTTTTCGAGACAGGGTTTCTCTGTAGCTTTGGAACCTGTCCTGGAACTAGCTCTTATTTTCAAAGAGATCCACCTGCCTCTGCCTTCCAAGTACTGGGATTAAAGGCATGTCCCACCACTGCCCAACTGACCTTTGACTTTTTTATGAACTGCTCTGAGCATTAAGTCCTCTTAAGGTGGCTATTCCCGTTATAGCATCACAGATTGTCCAACCACTGGTCCAACCAGATTGTCCAACCTGGCAGCCATTCTTCCTAGAATCACAGCCTTGCCAAGGTACCCAGAGATGAACAGTTGTATGTGGTTTGTTTGTTTTTGTTTTTTGAGAGATGGGTTTTTGTGTGTGTGTGTGTGTGGTTTATTGAGGCAGGGTTTCTCTGTAACTTTGGAGCTTGTCCTGTAACTAACAAAGATCCCCCTGCCTCTGCCTCCTAAGTGCTGGAATTAAAGGGGTTTTCCTGTAGTCATGTTAGGTTTTCTAGATATGTAGAGATATTTCAGTTAGATAGGTATTCTTCAAATCTTTTAGAGACCTTCAGAATATGGCATTTAAAATAACACAGTATAACAAAATTGACCTTAAATTCGTATCAATAGACCAAGATGTAGGCAATCCAATGTAAATATCTATAGCATATCCCCCTTTAAATGTAAACAAACATTTATAAGCAATATTTGGGAATATGGGCATAGTTATCTCCAAACTGCTTCCTGCTTTTTATTGGGCAAAGTAATTTTTAAGGGTGTTCATGGAGACCTTTCAGATGGTCTTGGTCCATCAAACAACATTAATCTGGAATGAATCCACAGGTTCTCATCTTCTGTGGAAACAAAAACAGAACCTCTTTTCCAAAGCAACAAATCCTTAGACTCAAATTTGAGTACTTCTTAAAATGTAAAACAGCTTGGCTAGTGATGTAGGTGGGTTTTCTGTCTGTGTTACCTTCATTGGTCAAATAAAGAGACTGCTTTGGCCTTTGATAGGACAGCATCTTAGATAGGCGGAGTAGACAGAACAGAATGCTAGGAGAAAGAAGGCAGTGAAGCAGATGCCATGGAGCCAGCCGCCAGGTCAGACATGCTGAATCTTTCCCAGTAAGCCACCACCTCGCGGTGCTACACAGATTACTAAATATGGGTTAAAGCAAGATGTGAGAATTAGCCAACAAGAGGCTGAAACTAATGGGCCAGGCAGTGTTGAAATGAATACAGTTTCCGTGCTAGCCATGCAGGAGCCGGACAGGATGAAAAGAAGGCCTGCTTGCCTCATCACTACAGGCTAGGACTTTGCCTTTTGGCTCCTCCCAGTCCAACATGTCAGAGGTCCATTTACTGCCTCTGAGAGCCTTTCTCTCCACCCCAGATCCGGGGTCAGGTCACAGCAGGTCTGTGTTGCCATTAAGAGAGTTGTGGCACTCTGTTTACAAACCCCATTTAAATGTTCCATAGCCAGACCTGAAAGAGTCAGAGTTCATGCTAGCAGCATAGCCCGGGAAACCACTGTTTCAAAACCGCATGGGTTGTTTTTATTGTTGTTGTTGTGTTTTTGTTTTTGCTGCTAGTGCTAAATCAGGAAGACCTCTCTTAAACGAGCTGCAGCATACTCCCAGCAAGCAGAGCCCATCAAAAAGGAAAAAAAAAAAAAAGAGTGTAAACTTTGTCTTTCAATGTCTAGAATTCCTTTCCAAGCCCTCTCAGGTTCTGTGTGGATTTAGCTAGCACACTTTGGAGTGCCAATCTGTTGTATGAGCAGGCTGCTCAGCCCTGAAATAACCACATAGCAACTGTATTAATTGAATCACTGCTTGGCCTGTTAGCTCTAGCTTCTTATTGGCTAGCTCTTACATCTTAATTTAACCCATTTCTATTAATCTGTGTATTGCCAAGTGGTTGTGGCCTACTGGCAAGTTTCCACATACCACTTGACAACGCAGAGCAGGCACCCAAAGGGTTTTAAAAATAAAAAATGTGGGCCATGTGACGCAGGCGGGGTGGAAGACTCCTGAAAGACCCCCTACCCTGTCCCCTGCAAGTGCCACTATGATAGAAAGTTTGTGGTGGAGAGATGGGAGAGAAAGAGAAGTGGAAGGGTTTGTGTGCCACGAAGAGAAGCAGAAATGGAGACACGAAGGTAGTAAGGAACAGCCCTATGTGAACAGCCTGCACTGGCAGTGAGGGCCATGCCTGGGTCCGTGGCCATGCAGCACCAGGGAATCTGGGTAGATGTCTGTGGCCCATGTTACCACCAAAGGCCACGCAGATGTTCCTGGTCTGGGCTGCCACCTGTGGCCATGCTGATGTCCAAGGACTGCACAGAGCTTGCCCCGCCCCTCACCAGCCGCAGCACTCAGGCTGGCTGCCAGCTGTAAGCTTGAGAGAGTGCTCTCACTACCCCACCCCTCCCCCCTTCCCCTATAGAATGAGAGAGTTCGCCCAGGTGGTGTGGGAGTGAGCGAACTGGTCCAGCCCCTTGCCGGCTGCAGCACTCTAGAGAGCAGGTGCTGCTCCTCACCTGGGCAGCATCGTAGAGCTGGCCCTGGTGCCTGGGCAAAGTGGGAGAGCTGGCCCTGGCCCTGGGTGGTAGTTGAGTTGGTCTGTCTGCCCAGATCCAGGGTGTTGGGTTGGCCCACCCCAACATCCACCCCATCCACGTGACGGGGCCAGTCCTGTAGAACCAAAGCTGCAGCATCTCCATGACACCGGCAACAACAGGACATCTGAGCGAAGTCCCGTGAGGATCCAGTAGTGATAGGGTAGCAGAAGCCGGAGGTCTCCAACCGGACCAAAGACTTGTTACAGTGAGCATATGCAAGTAAAGCTGGGCAAAAGGGTAGACTGTGAGATGCGCCGCGACACACCAGGGCTTCCATGGTGAGATTTTGTTTGTTCTGTTTTCTTTTGAAAACGAGGTTGCAAGGGCAGAGGGCAGATACGGAGGGAGAGGGAAATGAGGGGATTAGGGTGCATGATGTGAAATTCAAAAGAATCAATTAAACAGTTATAAATAAATAAAAATAAAAAATGTGAGGCTCTCAATGCAAATAGTCTTTGCACACTTTTGGGACAGCTACCACTCTAAGGAGCACATTTTCCCTCTATAAGAACCAATGTTTTCTATCTACTATCTATCTATCTATCTATCTATCTATCTATCTATCTATCTATCTATCTATCTATCATCTATCTATCTATCATCTATCTATCTATCTATCATCTATCTATCTATCATCTATCTATCTATCTATCATCTATCTATCTATCTATCATCTATCTATCTATCATCTATCTATCTATCTATCTATCATCTATCTATCTATCTATCTATCATCTATCTATCTATCATCTATCTATCTATCATCTATCTATCTATCTATCTATCTATCATCTATCTATCTATCTATCTATCTATCATCTATCTATCTATCATCTATCTATCTATCTATCTATCATCTATCTATCTATCTATCTATCTATCTATCATCTATCATCTATCTATCTATCTATCTATCTATCATCTATCTATCTATCTATCTATCTATCTATATCTATATATCCATTTATCATTTATCTTTATTATCACCCATCAATTTACTTATTAATCTATGTATCTTTTAAAACAAAGCTGTCAGGGTCCACTCCCCAACATAAATTATCTCTCTGGACCGGCATGGAGGTGTGGAAATAAAGACACAACTCACATGGCTTTATTGGGAGGGAGATTTTCAGTGATCCCTCATGAAATCCAGAGTTCACATCCTGAAAATTCCCGTGTTATTCTCCAAACAGTCTTTATACCAAAATGTAAACTGAGGGAGAAATTTATTAGCATTCTGTTTCCTAGGTAATCTATGCCTGCTCTGTCAGGTTGGCTGAATTAGCATCTCTATCCCAGGCATCCTCCAAATTACAAAAAAGGAGCAAAACAACACCTTGACCCTTTGTTAGGGTAGCAACAGCCTGTTTGGAAGGCTATGTGACCACCTCAGGTGTGAACTATGGCTTGAGAGTCTAGCTGCCATACCATGTAGAAACGTGGGCCTACAATCCACTCTCTCTTATTAATTTTAATAAAACCCATGCTTCTGCTACACAAAGCCTCATGAGACAGCTGTTGGTCTCGTTAGACTCAATGGCTTTTGACATTCTTATCTTCTATTTTTCCCATGCGCACATTCATATATATGCACATGTGTACATGTGTATGTGTTGAATATACGCCACTGTGTCTATGAATGCTTGCCTGTGTCAGCTTTGGGTGTCTTCCTTCACTACTCTGTTTTTGAGACAGGGTTTCTGAAAGGACCTGGAGTTCACCTTCTGGCTAGACTAGGTGGCCCATGAAATGCCAGGGTTCATCCGTGTCCATGCCCACCACACCCACCTCTAATGTTATAGGCACCTGTGGCCACTACTGGTTTTTACATGGGTTCTGGTGATCCCAATTCAGATACTCGGTCTTGGGCAGCAGCTACTGTGCCCAGTGAGTCATCTCCTCGGCTCTCTTCTATTTTTCTTAAAATCTTCTTTTCTTCTGAGTCAGATATGGCAGCGTATACCCGCAGTCTCAGCACTTAGGAAGCTAAGCAAAGGGAGATTGTTGTTTCTGCCGCTGAGCTACTCACTTGAGCTTCCAGTCAAGTCCTCCTACCTCAGTTTCCAAACTCACCATAGCCACGTTGGAGTTACAGAGGTAAGCCACTACACCCAGCACTTTTCTGTGAGTTCTGGGATTTGAACTCAGGTCATCAGGCTTGCATGACAACTACCCTTACCCCTGAGGCCTTTTCCCTAGCCCAATTTTTCCTTTTTATTTTTTATTTGGTCCAGGACCTCTGCCCAAGGAACAGTGCTCATGGCATTCAGATTGAGCCTTCCTGCCTCAGTCAACTTAACCTACATAATCAGGAGCCAACCTAATCTAGCTAATCCTTTATAAGCATGCCTAGAGGCTTGTCTCCTAGGTGTTTCTAGATTCTAGAGCCTGTCAGACCGACAGTCACACCCTGCTACAAGCATTGTTGAGTATCACACATTGCTCTTTTGACTTGAGTAAGAAAGACTTCTCCACCTCCTATTAGATGCTTTATTTTTAATACGTGTTGCCTGCGATATCCATGTGTACCATGTGCATGCCGGGTGCCCAAGAAGGCCAGAAGAGGGCACTGGAACTTACAGACGGTGTGAGCCACCATGTCCTGGAACCAAACCTGGGTCCCCTAATAAGCAGTGCTCTTAACGACTGAGCTCTAACCCTTACCTCCTGATCTTGAAGCCAGTGCCTTAACTGCCAGTGACTAGAACCACCCATTCCTGAGACTTATCTGCACCCAGTACTTTAAAGTAAACCTTGATAAAGCAGTAGAAGGAGAAAAGAACACAGAGTGAGCACACTGCCTGCCCAGCCAGAAAGGGGATTGATACAAGCATGGGTCACACTGCAGGTGATAAAGAATGCTCTTCCTGCGTGTGCTCCCCATCTGCCGTCGCTAAAATGTAGTGGACGTGTGGGACCTGGGTAGAGCCTTACCTGCTGAGGCTTATTAAGGCCGTTCCTGCCACCGTTCAGGCTGACCATCCACCACAGACGACCTCTGTTGTTTAAAGCAAGGATTCATCCCAGATACCCTGTGAACTTCCTTCTCTAAACCCAGCGGTTCAGAGTTTTTGCCATGATGAGCGTTTCATAGCCAAGCACTAGGGAAGGAGGGACACAAGGCCAGAAGTTCAAGGTCATCCTCAGCTACAGGTGGAGTTCTAGGCCAGATTGCGCAACATGAGATCCTGACTCAAAAATGAAAACAAACCCAAAGCAAAAGAAACCCAAACTAAAAGAAACAAACCAGGCAGAAAAGTTCAGGTCTTGGAGACCCAACAACTCAGTGGTTCAGCCCTGGAAAGTCTTCAACATTATCTTAACTGGAATGAGAGAGTCCTCGGAGGTTAGGGAAGAATGTTTCTGGGTGTATTGGTGTAGGCATTTCCAGGGATGACCGGTATGTGGGACAGAAATTAAGGAGGAAAAGCCTGCTCTAACTAGAGCGAGCACCACGCCACAGACAGAGGCCCGGAAGGAGCAGCAAGAGGCCTGCCAGTACAGACCTGTCTGTGTCTGCCTCCTTTCCATCTTGAGATGAGCATCTTCGGTCCATCACATTCCACCTCCACCATGATGTTCTATCCCATCACACAAAGGCCAGAGGCAACAGAACCAAGTGACTGTGAACTAGAGAGCCAAAAGAAATCTCCCCTCTTTGATTTACTTTTTCCAGGTATTTCCTCGTGGTAATGGATATTAACACAAGTCTTTTACATGTTAGTGCTATATTTTAGAGTCCTGGATTCAATTGCCCCCAGTTGCTTAGTATTGTAATAATATCCTGGAGGGGAGAAAGACAAGAATTCAGGACAGATTCTAAGGATCTTGCCTGGAAATGGCGGCCAGAACAGACCCGACGCTCAGCAGCTTCGGTGCCTCCATACTTCTGAGTCTCGAGTTTCCTTCTTACCCAGAAAAGCAATCACATTCAAAGGGTTGCTTTCTCTCCCCTCGTATCCTCCCTTGCGATCCACAGGAAAAAGTCTGTGGATTTTTTTTCCCAAGTGTCCGTCCCTGTAAACAATTGTATTTTTGCCTCCAAGAATGGCTGTGTGCTCTCAGAATTTTCCCTTGCTTGAATGTCTGGTCCCCAGCTGGGGCTGCTGCTTTTGGGGACATGTAGAACCTTTGGTGTGTGACGACTGCTTGACAGACACCGTCCCCTAGGAGCCCTTTAAAGGCTACATCCACTTGAAGATCTAGTCTAGTGTGCTTCCCTGACTGGCTGTTAGGAGCCACTCTGTGTACCCTCTCCCCACCACTGAGCCCCTCGGTCATGCCTTCCCGGCCCCTTGAAAGCCTGTTGAGCATTTTGCCACAGCAGTGAGAACTGTAATACACTATGGTGCTGTCTTGCTTGGCCCAGGAGTTGGGAACAATACAAGAAAGGAAGGGTAAGTCACAGTGTCTCAACTCAGGGCATCAAAAGTCCCACCTGTTATGGCCCTGCCCCTGAGGCTGCTCACACCTTCCAGTAGAGAACAGCTGACAATCCTTGTACCTTAGGCCAAAGAAAGCACTTTTGACTAAAAATATTCTAAGGGTTAAAACTCCAGCAAAAATACTCAAAACAGAATTTAAAATTAAGGCCCTAAACCAGTTTCCCAAGACTGGAGCCACACGTGATATTTCTCCATCACCTCAGAGAAGAGACTCCAGAACAAAGAGAGGAATTTACCAGGTTCACATAGCTTCACACACACACACACACACACACACACACACACACACACACACAGAGAGAGAGAGAGAGAGAGAGAGAGAGAGAGAGAGAGAGAGAGAGAGAGAGAGAGAGAGTCAGACCTGTTCCTCTGGGCCGGATCCCTCCCCTAAAGGGCTGCCAGTGCCCACAAACAGACAGGTCACCAGTAGAACTTGAATTTGGGGTGAACAATGAGTACATTTTCTTTCTAAGAACGCCCCTGCTGTTATTTGATTGAAATTTAACAAGTCATCCTGTGTTTTATCTGGCAACCCTTCTCATAGCACTTTAAAAAAAATTATCAGTATAGTTACAGCAAAGTTCGAGAAAGCAAGGAGGGCAGGAATGTAACTCAGCATGGAGTACGTGCCTGGCGTGCGCAAGGCTCTGGTCACCTCCACCACCGCACAGTCCAAGAGGAGAGATGTGAGAGAGAACAGGGCATTTAAATCTGCCTGATGGAAGTCCGTCAAGCAGTGTGGCGGTTTCTCAGGAAAGTCGGGTTCAACCTACCTCTTGACCCAGCAATACCACTATTGGGAATATACCCAAGAGATGCCCAAACATACAACAAAAGTATATGCTCAACTATGTTCATAGCAGCATTGTTTGTAATTGCCAGAACCTGGAAACAACCTAGATGTCCTTCAATGGAAGAATGGATGAAGAAAGTATGGAATATATACATATTAGAGTACTACTCAGCAGTAAAAAACAATGACTTCTTGAATTTTGCATACAAATGGACGGAAATAGAAAACACTATCCTGAGTGAGGTAAGCCAGACCCAAAAAGAGGAACATGGGATGTACTCACTCATATTTGGTTTCTAGCCATAAATAAAGGACATTGAGACTATAAATCGTGACTCTAGAGAAGCTAAATAAGAAGGTGAACCCAAAGAAAAACATATAAGCATCCCCCTGAATATTAACCTTCATCAGGCGATGAAAGAAGACAGAGACAGAGACCAACATTGGAGCACTGGACTGAAGTCTCACGATCCAAAGGAGGAGCAGAAGGAGAGTGAGCACGAGCAAGGAACTCAGGACGGCGAGGGGTGCACCCACACACTGAGGCAATGGGGATGTTCTATCGGGAACTCACCAAGGCCAGCTGGCCGGGGACTGAAAAAGCATGGGACAAAACCGGTCTCGCTGAACATAATGGACAATGAGGACTACTGAGAACTGAAGAACAATGGCAATGGGTTCTTGATCCTATTGCATGTAATGGCTTTGTGGGAGCCCAGGTAGTTTGGATGCTCACCTTAATAGACCTGGATGGAGGTGGGTGGTCCTTGGACCTCCCACAGGGCAGAGAAACCTGCTTGCTCTTTGGGCTGAGGAGGAAGGAAGACTTGATTGGGGGAGGGGGAGGGAATGGGAGGTGGTGGCGGGGAAGAGGCAGAAATCTTTAATAATTAAATTAATTAATTAATAAAAAAAATCAGCAAGAAAAAAAAAAAAAAAAAAAAAGAAACAATCATGCAGGGCTTGGGAGATGGCTCAGAGGTTAAGAGCACCGATTGATCTTCCAAAGGACCTGGATTCAATTCCCAGCACCCACATGGCAGCTCACAACTGTCTATAATCTCAAGATCTGACATCCTCACACAGGCAGAACACCAGGGCACATAAAATAAAAATAAGTAAGTTATATTTTAGAAGAAAGAACGAAGCGACTGTGCAAAGGGATAGGTTTTGTCACTGATTTTTCTTGGTTAAAACAACCACGGAAAGCATATAAGAGCAGCGGAGAGTGGGCGGAAGGGACTTGCGGCTTCGCTATGCCGGATTGTCTGATTATCTGTCTTCTCCCTCGTCTACCTCTGAACTCAGATCCTAGCAAAAACTGCTCATATTTTTCCTTTTTGGCAACGTAACTGAAGAGGAACTACAGAAGGGGAAAGGGGAAGGGTTTGCGTGTGCCCGAGTGACAAGTTGGAACAAAACGGTAGCTTTATATTATAACACACACATGTATTTAATGAGCACAATGAAATATTTTATGCGTTGCCTCCATCACACACCTGTACGTTGTCTGCCCTGAAGACACAGCTGGGGGCACTTGGGGCCACCCAGGTCATCCTTATGTTTCTTCAGACATTTTTCTGACGGTCAGATTCCTAGTGTATGACCAGGCAGGACTGGATGGGAACTTCCAAGGGTTCTTCCTGTTCTTTTGAGTTGACAGCCCCTTAGTGAGCTTTTGTAAGCCACAGGAATTTCATAACTCAAAAAAGAGAATGTGTGTCCGTGTTTTTTGAGTTTTAGCGAGGGGACAAAGTAGCTTCGGTTTTACTACTGAGTAACAACCATAAAACATCAAGGACTGAACTTTATTAAAAGGAGAGAGAGAGAGTGAGAGCCAGCTAGACAGTGACAGTGGCATTCACCCTGCAGCAAAACCTGCCCAAGGAGCAATTGTTCAAAGGCTGCTGCCTCCAGGCCTTCATTCTCGAGCCTTCTGGAAAAACCCTGACCCCGCTGAGTCACGGCATAGCACGCTCGAACAGTCGGTGACCGAAGGGCATTGAGCTATAACAATAAACATTTTAGCCCAACGGTTTAAGCAAGGTCCAAAGATTCTGGAATTTCTTTTCTGTGGGCCATATCCCGTGGGGGAGATCTGTTTTTCCTCCCTTCCTGACTGACGCTGGCTGGGAGCAGATGGTTCCTATTTATCTTCTGGGAGTATAAGGGAGTCTAATAGCTACTTAAATGTGTGTGTGGGGGGGTACACGTGTTTGTGTGTGTACATGCACCTGTGGTCGCAGAGAGGGGGTACATGTGACTGTCCAGTGTGCCCTTAGATGCCAGAGGAATAGGATCTCTGGAGTTACAGGCAGTTGTGAGCAGTCTGATGTGGGTGCTAGGAACCAAACTTGGACCCTCTTCCGAAGCAGTTTATGCTCCTAACTCCTGAGTCATCACCAACCACCCCTGACGCCTGCCTTTCTTAAAATTTGTTTCTTTTGGCGCACGCCTTTAATCCCAGCACTTGGGAGGCAGAGGCAGGCGGATCTCTGTGAGTTCGAGACCAGCCTGGTCTACAAGAGCTAGTTCCAGGACAGGCTCCAAAACCACAGAGAAACCCTGTCTCGAAAAACCAAAAAAAAAAAAAAAAAATTGTTTCTTTCTCTCTTCTCTTGTTCTCTTGTTAAATTTCCCAAACCTAGAGTTTTGTTTGTTGGTTAGTTGGTTGGTTTGTGTGGTGGGGGCATTGCTGAGACATGTCTCTCTCTATAGACCTGGTTGCCCTAGAGTAGACCAGGTTGACCTTGAACTCACAGAGTTCATCAATATGACAGTAAAAGTAGCTGCAACCATAGGGAGCATGGATCATGAGCCTCCACAAGGTTTCTGGCAACAGTGCAGACTATGAACTGGGCCCCCAGTTGCAGTAGGAGCACAGACCCAGATGAAGCTCCCAGAGGCAGCCTAGACGGTGACATCTACATGACCTCAGGTGACAGTGCAGGCCATCCACATCAATATGGCCCCAACATAGCCCAAGGACATCAACATGGCTACAGGCTGAAGCAAAGACCGTAGACACCCCCATGGCCTTTGGTGGTGACATGGGCCATTGACATCAACACAGACCTTGGTTTTAGTAAGAACCACAGAGCCACCAGATGTGGCTCTCAGTGGCAGCACAGACCTGGACATCACTGTGACCTCAACACAGGACACTTACATCAACATGGCCCTCAGCGGCAGCATGGCCCACAGATATCAACACAGCTTCAGTCAGAGCCACAGACCTCAGGCTTCATCGCAGCCTGGGCAGCAGCATGGGCCACAGATGCCAACATGACCTCTGGTGGCATCACAGACTGTGGTGGCAGTCCACCGAGGAGGTCCAATTCAGAAAATGAACTGAGCCATTTCTTATTGCAGGTGTTGTTAGTGGGGAGGGGGAGCGGCTGAGTGAGTGCGTCGGTGTAAGCTCTACCTGCTGCACACTACCTGCTGACCGCACGGGACAACACACGTCCTGCTGTCCACCTCAGCCCTCTCTCGTCCCTGTCACCACCATCAGTCTCCAGTCCCGCCCCTCTCCGCAGTGCACGGACAACTCCAGTTTTCTGTCTTTCCCACTTCTCCATCATGTATGCGTTCATGGTATTGGTGCCTGTCTCGTGAGGCAGGGCAGCCTGGCTGGCTTCCACACCCCAGGCTCTGTTTCTTAGGCTCCCCTGCAGAGAGTGTGATGTGACCAGTCCAAGTCAGTGATGTAGGTGGCTCTAGGAAGTACCTTTGGGAGACTGTCTTCCAATAAAGATTCATTTATTTCTATTTTATTGTGTGAGCGTTTTGCCTGTGTGTATGTTTGTGTATCGCATGTGTGCAGCGCCCACAGACACCAGAAGAGGGATTGGGTCTCCTGAACTGATAGGGAACAGGCAGGAGCTAACACTCAATGTCTGTCTACAGAGGTGTTTGGCTAATTGTTGTATTGTTGCCAGCGCTCATTGAAGGGGGTGCGTGTGTGTGTGTGTGTGTGTGTGTGTGTGTGTGTGTGAACATAAGTTTTACCAGTGTGGTGGTTTGAAAGGAAATAGGCCCCTGTGGTAGGAAGACCTGCCGCTTGTGAGCTTACTCACAGGCCCCAAAGGGAGTGGTACTTTTAGGAGGTGTTTGAGGAAGTGTGTCACTGTGGGGGCCAGCTTTGAGGTCTTTTTCTCAAACATCACTCAGTGTGACACTCAGCTGACTTCCTGTTGCCTCTGAGTCAAGGTGTAGGACTCTCAGCTCCAGCACCATGTCTGCCTGCATGCCGCCAAGTTCCCCGCCATGATGACAATGGGCTGGACCTCTGAAACTGTAAACGAGCCACCCCCATTCAATGTTTTCTCTGTAAGAGCTGCCATGGCCATGGTGTCTCTTCGCAGCAATAAAAACCTTAACCAAGACAACCACTTCTCAATTTTTTTAAGAATATTTACATCGGGGCTGGAGAGATGGCTCAGCGGTTAAGAGCACTGCCTGCTCTTCCAAAGGTCCTGAGTTCAATTCCCGGCAACCACATGGTGGCTCACAACCATCTGTAATGAGGTCTGGTGCCCTCTTCTGGCCTGCAGGCACATACACTGACAGAATATAGTATACATAATAAATAAATAAATATTTAAAAAAAAAAAAAGAATATTTACATCGTGCCACAGTTGCCACCACCATCAACCCCCAAATTCTTCAATCTTTCCAAACGTTACACTAAATGAAATAAAGCAGAACTGGGGAGAAAAAGAATGAACGGTCTCTCAGGTCTCACGTCTAAAATAGACAAAGTGTAAGCAAAATAAAATGGGGGCTCCCGGTGGTGGAGGAGGAGAGGAAGCAGTGGGAATGAATGACAGGGTCAAAGGGTATATGGGAAGCTGGCCCTGCAGGATGAGCACATCATGTGACCACTGCAGTTGTTTTTCTGTTACTGTGATAAGACACCATGCACGCCTTTAGTCCCAGCATTTGGAAGGCAAAGGCAGGCAGATCTCTGTGAGCTAGAGCCCAACCTAGTCTACATAGAAAGATCCAGGCCAGCCAGAGTGCCAAAGAGAAACTTTGTCTCAAGTAAATAGATATAGATAGATAGATAGATAGATAGATAGATAGATAGATAGATAGATAGATGATAGATAGATAGATAGATAAATAGATGATAGATAGATGATAGATAGATAGATAGATAGATAGACAGACAGACAGACAGACAGATAGATGATAGATAGATAGATGATAGATAGATAGATAGATAGATAGATGATAGATAGATAGATAGATAGATAGATAGATAGATAGATAGATAGATGATAGATAGATAGATGATAGATAGATAGATGATAGATAGATAGATAGATAGATAGATAGATAGATAGATAGATAGATGATAGATAGATAGATAGACAGACAGACAGACAGATAGATAGATACTATGATCAAGAAGGGGTTTACTGGGGCTAATGGTTCCAGAGGGACAGAGTCCATCATGGTGGGAGAAACATGGTAACAGGCAAGGAAACATGGCCTGCAGGAGCAGGAAGCTGGCTCATCCTTTTTCCTCAACACACAGGAAGTAAAATGAAGTTATGAACCCTCAAAGCCCACCCCCAATGGTACACTTCCTCCAGTAAGCCTTCACCTCCTAAAGGCCCCATAACCTCCCCAAAGAGCGACACCAACTGAAGACTAAATGTTCAAATACTTGAGCATATGGAGACATTTTTCATCCGTACCACCTCGTGTGTAAATATATTTGTGCTTGTGTGTATCAAGATAGGTATATTAGGGCTGGAGAGATGGCTCAGTGGTTAAGAGCATTGCCTGCTCTTTCAAAGGTCCTGAGTTCAATTCCCAGCAACCACATGGTGGCTCACAACCATCTGTAATGAGGTTTGGTACTCTCTTCTGACCTTCAGGCATACATGCAGGCAGAACATTGTATACATAATAAATATTTTTTTAAAAAAGATAGGTATATTAGAATGCTATGCTTCACACTTTAATGTATCCAATGTTTTTTTTAAAAGAGTGAAAAAAATAGTGATTTCTTTCTGTAGCATGATTAATAAAAACCCAGAGACAGATATTGGGGTTCAACCGGAAGGTCAGACATGCAAAACAGCCAGCCACTGGCTCTTACCTCCACCTCAGTCTGAAATGGCAATCCTGCCTCCAGGAATCTCAGGATGAGACTGTGTGTGAGAGCTGTCTCCTCCTGTCTTATATTCCTCTCCAGGGCTGGGATTAAAGGAGTGCACCACTACCACCCTGTTTCTAGGGCAAACTAGAGTGGGATTTAAAAAAAAAAAAAAATTGTTTTTTAAAAGCAAGTAATTCCGTTTTGATAATTTTAAGAATATTTTTGAGATTATAATTACATCATTCATTTCCTCCTTCCCTTTTATCTCTCCAAACTCTCCCATGTGCTCCAACTGCTTGGTTTCTTTCAATTTCATGGCCTCTTTTCTTTTCTTTTTTTTTTTGAATTTTTCGAGACAAGGTTTCTCCGTAGCTTTTGGTTCCTGTCCTGGAACTAACTCTTGTAGACGAGGCTGGCCTCGAACTCACAGAGATCCGCCTGCCTCTGCCTCCCGAGTGCTGGGATTAAAGGCGTGCGCCACCACCGCCCGGCTCATGGCCTCTTTTCTTTAGCTGTTGGTGGTGGTGGTAGTGCGCGTATGTGTGCATGTGTGTGTTCCTAAATAGATAGATGTAGCTTGCTGCTTGCTCTGTTGTGATGATTTTACTTCCCCTGTCCCTTTAAAACTGGGATTCATGGCGTAAATACCGGAAAAGGCAGGACCCCGGCGCTGCATTCACAAGGATGCAGCCAGACAGATGACTCTGCTACTTGCCTGCTCCACCAAGGCTTTGACAGAGTGAGCTCAGGTTTGGGGAATCCGAGATAACGCCCAAGGGTCGCCACATCCTTGAATAAGCTCTCAAGAACTCCCTTTAATCTTCCGTTCAGGCCTTTCACTGAACTTAGCCAGTGCACAGACCTGTGAATTGGGCTGGGAAATCTGGAACTTGTTTGCTCGTCTTCCGATCCTCTCTGCGTTCTCTGGTTGGACAGTCCCGTGATCACATCTGTTAGTTCTTTCAGGGTGTTGGGTGCCATTAATCTTAAGTCAACAGCCAGCCTTGCCCTTGTCTTCCACCATTAGACACTCCCTTCCCATCTGCCTCCAAGAGGAACAAAGCCTTCGCCAACCATGCTGTCTTAACACAGGCGTTATACATTTTTACTCACATGACTTCTTTTTGTCTTTCCTGATTCTATCAGGAAAAAAAATTGTATTTTCTGTCACACACATTCTTTACACTAAATTTTCATAATGGATATATCAAACGTCAAGATATACTGTCCAGAGCTGTAATGATTCCCCTAGTAGCTGTAGGATCTCTGAAGAGGATACACTACTTTGCATTATTATAAATACACTAAGGAGTTCCATGGTTTTTTAAACCTTTAAGTTTTCAATGAATTTGGACTCTTGGTCATGTGTTGCACTGTTTCTACAAGTATCACGTACTAAATCACAGTAGTGTAATCGCCATTAAATGAAAAGACATATTTCTTTCCATCCACATTCTTCCTGTGGATTGCACATCCCTCCAAACTGCCTGAGCTCCACTCAGCAGCTCCCTGAGACCCCAGGCAAAGTCAGACTGCATCTGAGCTTCTGTCTCCTCCCAGTCATACCCCTTGCTGTCTCCACCTCCTTAGTGCTGGAATTAAAGCCGTAAGATTTCCAAGTAATTGAATTAAAGGTGTGAGTCACCACCCCCTGGCCTCTAGTGGCTTAGCTCTGCACTCTGATCTTCAGGCAAGCTTTATTTGTTAAAACACAAACAAAATATCACTACACTGAAGCTCCCTGGGCTGGTGGGGCAGAGGGAATTCGTCTATTCCCGTAGAATTGAGGCATTGGTCCTTTGACATGGCGGTGCCTGTGTCTACAGTACACACACACTCAAGGCTTTCTGTTCTTTACACAGTCAGGGCTCCCTCAGTTCCCCCTTCCCCAAACAAAACACTATTAGAACTGGTAAATTATTTCAGTAAGATTACAGAATGCAAAATCAATATACAAAACAGTAGTTTATATCACAATTTATTAAACATTTTCCACTTGTGGCTTCTTTTTGACCATGACATTTTTATGCAACTCTGAACACATAGGGATATAAAATAGGTCTACAAGAACGGGCAAGAGCCGGGCGGTGGTGGCACACGCCTTTAATCCCAGCACTCAGGAGGCAGAGGCAGGCGGATCTCTGTGAGTTCGAGGCCAGCCTGGTCTACAAGAGCTAGTTCCAGGACAGGAACCAAAAAGCTACGGAGAAACCCTGTCTCGAAAAAATCCAAAAAAAAAAAAAAAAAAAAAAAAGAGCGGGCAAGAGGGCTCAGCAGCTACGAGCATTTCCTCTTCCAGGGGACCCATGCCAGAAGACTCACAACCACCTGTGGCAAAGGATCCATCACCCTCTTCTGACCTCTGAGGACACTGGCCCACATGTAGTGCACACTCAGATACACATGTTCACTGTGGTAGTTTGAATGAGAATGATCCCCGTAGGCTCAGTCATCAGTGTACTGGAAAAGATTAGGGGGTGTGGCCTCCTTGGAGAAGGTGTGTCACTATGGTCTTGGAGGTTTTTGAAAGCCCACACTATGCCTGGTCTCTCACTGTCTACTGCTTGTGGAGCAGGAAAGAGATCTCAGCTACTGCTCCAACACCCTGACTGCCTGCACGCTGTCATGCTCAACACCATGTTAAATACTTTCTCTTCTTCTTCCTCAGCACTACCTGTGAGGTGGCTGCCATCTCTTTTGCATCACCATGGCTGCCCTCCGGCCTCTGGTAAAGCCCAAGGTCATCAAAAACAGGACCAAGAAGTTCACCCTGCACCAGTCAGACGGATATGTCAAAATTAAGCGAAACTGGCCGAAACCCAGAGCAGTATACAGAGAAGATTCAAGGGCCAGATTCTAATGGCCAGCATTGGTTATGGCAATAGCAAGAAAACCAAGCACATCTGCCTAGCGGTGTCAGGAAGTTTCTGGTTCACAATGTCAAGGAGCTGGAAGGGCTGCTGATGTCCAACAAATCTTACTGTGCTGAGACTGCTCACAACGTTTCCTCCAAGGAACATCATAGAAAGAGCAGCACAGCTGGCCACCAGAGTCACCAACCCCCAATGCCACCAGAGTCACCAACCCCAATGCCACCAGAGCCTCTAACCCCAATGCCATCAGAGCCACCAACCCCAATGCCACCAGAGTTACCAACCCCAATGCCCCCAGAGCCACCAACCCCAATGCCACCAGAGTTACCGACCCCAATGCCCCCAAAGTCACCAACCCCAATGCCACCAGAGCCACCAACCCCAATGCCACCAGAGTCACCAACCCCAACGCCACCAGAGTCACCAACCCCAATGCCACCAGAGTTACCAACCCCAATGCCCCCAGAGCCACCAACCCCAATGCCACCAGAGTTACTAACCCCAATGCCCCCAAAGTCACCAACCCCAATGCCACCAGAGCCACCAACCCCAACGCCACCAGAGCCACCAACCCCAACGCCACCAGAGTCACCAACCCCAACGCCACCAGAGTCACCAACCCCAACGCCACCAGAGTCACCAACCCCAATGCCACCAGAGTCACCAGCCCCAATGCCACCAGAGTTACTAACCCCAACACCACCAGAGTCACCAACCCCAACGCCACCAGAGTCACCAACCCCAACACCACCAGAGTCACCAACCCCAACGCCACCAGAGCCACCAGCCCCAACGCCAGGCTACCATAGCTTGCATGCATGTTTTAATCCATGTTTAAATAAAACCACAAAAACTGCTGAAAAACAACCACAGCAACAAAAATTCTTTCTTTTGTAAGAGTTTGCCTTGGTCTTGGCGCCTGACACCTGACTAAGACACTAAAATAAAAATGTCCTAAAATAGAAATAAATAGGTATACAAATCCAACAGTTACTGACAATAACCATAAATTTATTTGAAAAGAAATCTTTGGCATACATATTAGTTTGCCATCTATTAAACAGGACAGCAAATTAGAAGAGCAGAAATCATAAATGCGGCTATGAAATGAGTTACCACCTGAACGGGAACCTTCCAACCTTGTCAGACAGGGTTTTCCCTTGTCAAACGCTAATTGTAGGATACAGTCTAATTTCCTGTGCTGATAAAGAAGCATGAATGAAGCCAGCATTTTATCAGTTCAGAATCCTGTAGAAATGCCAGCTGCTTACTTCATCCACAAGGCAAAAGGCAGACAGCGAAGCTCAGCTAGCACTGACAGCTGTCTCTCTCATTCTTGCAGCCTGGAGCCAAAGTCCCTGCAAGGCGCAGGAGAGGGAGTGGCCAAGGGTCATGGAAAAGGAACTGTGGGGCAGGATGACAGCCCTTAGAAAATTCCAGAATGTCTGCAGCCATGCTGGAGTTGCTGCTGAGCCATCTTCCTCTGATGAACCAAAGGGCCTTTCTTAATCCATTCAAGCCACTGTAACAGAATAGCTGAGTCTGGACAATTCACAAATGACAGATACGTGTTCTTATGATCTACAGGCTTGAGAATCTAAAATCAATGAAGTCGGTGCCTGATGAGGATGTGCTCCTCACAGAGGTGCCTCTGATGTCCTCTGGCTCCATTCACCCAAATTCTTCTGCTCAGGCCCAATCAATCAACTCTTAAAGTCCTCCCCTCTTAATGAATGAAAGGGAGATGGGCTTCAGTGGGTGAATTTGGGGGAGACATCAAAAGTGATGTCTAGGCCGGGCGGTGGTGGCGCACGCCTTTAATCCCAGCACTTGGGAGGCAGAGGCAGGCGGATCTCTGTGAGTTCGAGACCAGCCTGGTCTACAAAAGCTAGTTCCAGGACAGGCTCCAAAACCACAGAGAAACCCTGTCTAGAAAAACCAAAAAAAAAAAAAAAAGTGATGTCTAAGTGTATAAAGTAGTCAATATTGCACAAACCTGTGGACATTGATCGTGTAAGCTGTTATTACCAGGAGAAGCTGGGGGTGGGTGTCATACAGAAATCAACTGTACTAGCTGGTAATTTCTGTTCTCTAAAATCAATTCCAAGCATAAGGTTGGGGCTGGAAAGAGGTCTTGGGGGTTTAGAGCTCTTGTTACTCTTGCAGAGGATCTGGGTTCAATTCCCAGCATCCATATGATAACTCACAACCATCTATAACACCAGTTCTAGGGGATTGGATGACCTTTTCTGACCTCTTCAGGCACCAGGCACACATGTAGTACATACACATAAGATACAGAAAGTAAATGTAAAATCAAATTTAAAACTATAGCGAAATGTTGGGTCCGAGGTAAGGAAGGACACTTTCACATTCTGCATTAGTGTGACACACTTGTACTCCATATTCTAAGTGGAATATGTACATGTTACTAGTAGCTTAACACAGCTACACTCTTAGAGTATTTTTGTGTTCTGAGTTATGTCCCTTCCCATGCCCCTGGAGGAAATGGCACAAGTATACTGACTGGTTTTGTGTGTCAACTTGACACAAGCTAGGGTCATCAGAGGAAGGAGCCTCAGTGAGATCCAGCATTCAGGTATTTTCTCATTTAATGATTAATGGGGGAGGGTCCAGCACATTGTGGTCGGTGCCATGCCCGGACACTAGTCCTGGGTTCTATAAGAAGATGGGTTGACCGGGCCATGTTGGCGCACACCTTTAATCCCAGCCTGGTCTACAAGAGCTAGGTCCAGGACAGCTAGGACTGTTACACAGGGAAATCCTGTTTCAAAAAACAAACAAAAAAAAAGAAAAAGAAGAAGAAGGAGGAGGAGGAGGAGGAAGAGGAGGAGGAGGAGGAGGAGAAGAAGAACAAGAACAAGAACAAGAACAAGAAGAACAAGAAGAACAAGAACAAGAAGAACAAGGAGGAGGAGGAGGAGGACTGAGAAAGCCATGAGGAGCAAGCCAATAAGCAGCACTCCTCCGTGGCCTCTGCTTCAGCTCCTGCCTTCAGGATCCTGCCCTGCTTGAGTTACTGTCCTGACTTCCTTCAGTGATGAACAGCAATGCTGAAGTGTAAGCTGAATAAACCCTTTCCCTCGCAACTTGCTTTTGGGCCATGGTATTTGGTTGCAGCAATAGAAACTTTAGCCAAGGCAACAAGATTGACCCGAACACCCACAGAACCAGGGAAGAGCAAAAGGCTGGCAGGGAGAGGAACACAAAAGCCACAAATCTCAGGAATATGGCTGACAACCCTGACCGGAGGGGCAGGACACAGCTCGGGAATGATAGATCGTCATTGTTTTCTAACCCTTTCTTGTTTTCCCCCAACATAATCTGCTGACTGGGATGAGATGTAAAACATCTCCAGGGTGCTGCCCGCTATATTCTCAGATCACAGACTTTCTGAGTGAAGCTCAATTTTAATATTATTTTTCAAGTGTGGAACACTAGTCACAAGATCTGACACCAGCAAGAGCTCGGGTTTATGGAACAGCAAGGAAAGGGCTGAACCGACCGCTACAGGCTGTTCTCTTCTCCCCAGGGATACATAAACCTCAACCAGTCCCCTCTTCCTCGGCCATTTCTTCAGCACCTTCCTGCAAACTGTGATTTCCTTCACGCAGTTAGGAAAGCTTTCTGGAGCTGGGGATATGGTTCAGTCGGTAATGTTCGCCTGGCATGACCAGGCTCTGGACTGACTTAAACCCAGCACTTAGGGGGAGGAAGCCAAAAGATCTGAAGTCCAGAGTCAGCCTCAGCTACAGTAGGAAGTTTGAAGCCAGGCTGAGGTATGTAAGCTCTGTCTAGAGAAAAGGGAAAGGCAGGGAGGGAGGGAAGGAGAGGGAAGAAGGAAGGAAGACAATTACCAGACATACTCACCGATCTTAAAAAAAGAGAAAGATGCTCTCTGCATTTGACCAGCCATGGATTGAAGATATTTGAGCTAAAAATCTGTTTTCATTGAATATGTATGGACTTTGTGTGTCATTATTGCTTGAGCAATACAGAGTAATGATTATTTACACAGCATTGATCAGTATTCTAGTTATCTGTGTTGTTTAAGTAGCTAGGGACTGAATGAGTTACATGAAAATAAAATGGTATTTTATAAGAGACTTCGCCGTCCACAGCTATGGGTGTCTGTAGGGACCCTGAAACCATTCCCCTGTAAATCCCACAAGATAGCTAATGTAGGAAATGCACAGCCCTGTGTAACTTGAAATCCCAACTGTTTGACTTAGAAGATGCCAAGCCTTGCATTCCTGGCACTGTGGGTGGAGAGTTTCCTGTGTGCCAGGTCACTAACACAAGATGCATTAGCCCACAGCGTTAGGAACTGCAGATTTCTTGGCACCAGGGGATGATGGACAGCTCTCTCCACCCTGCTTGACCTTAGAAGCCTCTCCAAATGCTTGGGGGGGGGGCTTACGTCTCTCCAGTTAGTGTGCACAAAAACCACCTGGTAAGAAGTTAGGTTCTCAGGCCACACTCACCGAAGCTCTGGATGGAGCAAGCTGTTTCCCTAGACAAGGACTCTGATATTAGTGACCTGACTGCAGACCACACGGTGAAAAGCCCTGATGGAGGGGACTCACTTGCATATGGAAGATACAGAGCATAGTTCATCATACTCTATATGTCATTTGACAGATATTAAAATTGGCCAGGGAGATGACTCAGTCAGCAAGATACTTGTTGGGGAATCATGAGGACCCAAGTTCAATCTCCACCACTCACGTAAAATAAACAAAACAAAACAGAAATGGTGGCAGACACTTGTAATCCCAATACTGGGGAGGTGGAGACATTCCTGGGGTTTGCTGGTCAGACAGCCTAACTTAATTGGGAAACATCAGGTCCCAGAAAGAGACTTGATCTCAAGAAACAAGGTAGAAGTCTCCTCAGGAATGTCACCTGAGACTGACCTCTGATGTGACACATGTATGCACACACATGCATGCACACATGCTCATGAACAGATACACACACAAAGATGTAACACTCAAGGGCTTTTGACACAAGCATTGAAGCCCTGGACATGAGTGAGTGAAAAAGGACCCACATCTTGCATTTCAATTTCCCGTTTGCAGCTAATCACGGAAGAATGAACCTTAGCATGGCATGATTTTCACTTGTAAGATACAGCATTGATGGCGGTCTTGGACTGCTTAACAGAAGGGATGTGTTCTGAGCAAATCACACAGCTTTGTCACCATGTAAGCACCCCAGAACATGCTTACGTAAACCGTTTTCAAAGTCGCCAGTCAATACACTGCGCGGCCTCTATGTCACAAGCAGCCCATCCTTGATCAAAGTGCTGCTGTGCACTACGCCACTGCGTTTCAATGTCTGATTGGGACAGAAGGAAACAGAGTCCCTGGGCGCCTTCCCCTGAGTGCTGAGCTCTGTTGGCTTGCAGAAGGTAGATGAGAAGTGAGTTGTCACCCACCTGCTGGTTTTCCGTGGATGGCGATTGCGCAGCAAAGCTTGATCGCAGTCTGCATTTTAAAGTGTGCCCTAGTGCTCTTCAGCAGCTTTGCTTTTTACTCCCCTTTCTGAGCTTCATTCCTACGAGCATCCGATTCACTTCCTAACTTGGCTGTTGATCAACCTTTCCAGCAGAACACTTTCACCTCAGCAGGATTCTGGGCTCCGAGCAAAACCCTAAGTCCCCTCCTGCAGAGCTTCATGGAGAGCAATGGGACAGAAATAGCTCTTGTGGGACTCTATGACTATATCAGTGCAGATGTACAGCCAGCCACAGTGCCTTCACTGGGTCAGTTGCCTCTCTGGGGAAGAGTTCTATGGTACAGGAATACTGCACTTAGGTTCAGAAGAACAGCGTGTAAC
This sequence comes from Chionomys nivalis, assembly GCF_950005125.1. Lineage (NCBI taxonomy): Eukaryota > Metazoa > Chordata > Mammalia > Rodentia > Cricetidae > Chionomys > Chionomys nivalis. The sequence goes on along the minus strand of NC_080111.1, from coordinate 14,928,787 downwards.
CTGTTAACCAGTGCCAGGCAATGAAAATACAGTGCAACTTATAAACACCAGCTAACTGCCTGGCTGCGCAGATTTAGTAACCCCAGTTTTACAAGTAAGAAAGAACAGGTGAAATTAATTTTAAAACGACACTTTATCTAACCCGATGTATCTAGGATATTATTTCTTCACATAACAATTATACACTCAAAGACTTAAATTTGTAAGTTTTTATTTACTTACTATTTTAAAGAGAAGGTTTCTTTCTTTTTTTTTTTTTTTTTTTTTTTTTGGTTTTTCGAGACAGGGTTTCTCTGTGGCTTTGGAGCCTGTCCTGGAACTAGCTCTTGTAGACCAGGCTGGTCTCGAACTCACAGAGATCCGCCTGCCTCTGCCTCCCGAGTGCTGGGATTAAAGGCGTGCGCCACCACCGCCTGGCAAGAGAAGGTTTCTTGAGACAGGGTTTCTCTGTGTAGCTTTGGAACCTATCCTGGAACTAGCTCTGTAGACCAGGCTGGCCTCAAACTCCCAGAGATCCACCCGCTTCTGCCTCTGGAGTGCTGGAATTAAAGGCGTGCACCACCACCACCCAGTTTAAGAGAAGTTCTTTTTTTTTTTTTTTTGTAGATGTTATTGAGGAATTTTATTCACAACATTTTCCCCTTCCCTTTACTCCCTCCAAAATCTCCCATAAACCCTCCCTACTCTCTTTTAAATTCATGGTCACATTTTTTCATTTATTATTATAAGAGAAGTTCTTACAATATAGCTCTGGCTGGCCTAGAACTGGTTTAGACTAGGCTGGCCTCCAATTCACAAAGATCCAGCTGCCTCCACCCTCTAAGTGCTAGGATTAAAAGTCTGAGTTGCCACACCTGGCTGTTTTGATTTTTAATTATATAAATGTGTGTGTGTGTGTGTGTGTGTGTGTGTGTGTGTGTGTGTATCTGGGGGTTATGGTTGTGGACCTGAGTGCAGTGCCAGAGGAGGCCAGAAGAGGGCACTGAGTCCCCGGGTGTTGGAGTTCCAGGGATCTGTGCCTCTTGGAGCCTGGTGTGGGCAATCAGACTCCAGTCCTCTGCAGAAGCAGCACCTGCTCTTAACCATGGAGCCATCTCTCCAGCTCCGGTTGACGCTGCTTGCATTGTACTAGGGACTAAGCTCAGTGTCTTGGATGTGTAAGCACGTGCCCTACCACTGAGTTACACCCCATACGGCTTTTTTAGCCTGACGTGGGGTTCACACTGATGCTACCTCCTTAGTTTGGACTGCCCCAGCCTAGTTGCTTACGAGCTGCACGTGGAGTGGTTCTGGAGTTGTGTCAGCCACAAACAAAGCCTGATTTCCTTGTCTGCGGCTGTGGGATAACGCCCACCTCAGGTTCCATAGGATAAAATAAACAGTGTGGAGGTGGGTGGTGGCTTCTGCCTTGGAGGTTTGTTATCGCTGTGCGTTCAGGAAAGGTTGTCTGGGGACTCTGCTCTCTTGAGTCGGGCTCCTGTGGCATTGTCTACATTAGGAGAAGCAAAGGAAGTCATTTAGTCACACCAAAGTGTCGGCGGGAATGGAAAGCTCTCATCCTCCCAAGCGTGCGCAGAGGGTGGAAAGGAAGGCACACTGGCTGAGCTCATTTGGTTGAAGAGACTTTCGCTAACCTGAATTGGATCTGTGCTGTTTCAGTCATGAGGTGGCTAACTTGGTGGTGGTGGGGTGGATGTTGACTTGATCAAGTGATGCGTGAAGGTAGAGTGTTCTTCACTTCTGGACATGTCCATGAGCGTGTTTCCAGAGAGAGAGCCAACTGAGTGGAAAAGAACTGCTCCCTGTGTGGGCAGGGCTGGGCCAGGGAAGAAGAAGTTAGCCATCTTCTGTTGAGTTAGCCGTCTGCTGCTGCTGCTGCTCTCCTCTTCGGTCTCCAGGTTGCTTGGTCTTTAGGCTCTGGGATCCCCACCAGTGCCCATTGATGCTTTAGTTCTTTGGCGTCTGCCTGGGGGCTTCATCGTTGCCTCACTGTTTGAGGCTTCCCGCTTAGGCTGAGTTGCATGACTAGCTCGTAGGGCGGGACTTCTCACATCTGGGGTCTTGCAAGTCATTCCATTAAGTCCCAACACCTATGTAAGTATATACATAAACATGTATATGAGTATATTCACACATCACTTCTAGGTTCAGACTGTCACCAAGAAGCCCACAGGAGATATCGTAAGCACAGGGTCTCATGTCTCAGGTTGGCCTCAAATTCCTTGTCCTTCTGTGTCCGCCTCCAGAGGGCCAGGATTACAGATGTATACTGCCACAGCCAGTGCCCAGCATTCAAATTTGCCTGAGGTTCGACCCATTTTTAGGTGTGTCAAAGTTCTAGAAGATTTTTTTTTAATGTCAATTTCTGTATGGCTGTGGATTCAGACATAGGGTTTCAGTCTATCAACAACCACGGAGTCAGAGCGCTCTAAGGAAAACTGGTAGGAGTCCCAAGTCTTAGGTGGGCTTTTGCTAAGGCACAAGCCCCTCTGATTGTCCCTTTCTAGGTCTTTCTTTACTTCTGAGTCTTCTCTGGGGATCCAAAATTAAACTCCTCTCACTTTGGCTCTTTATGATTTTGGTTTGGGGTTTATTCGTTTGCTTTGAGGCAGTCTTTCCGTGTAGCTCAGGCTGCCCTGGAGCTCCCGATTCTGCCTCTGCTGTCTGATGGCTGGGATCACAGGTGTGGCCCACGCACTACTATTAAACTCATTCGTAGGAGCTTTCCTGTTGCTACCTGCCCCCTTAGTCTGTACAGAGTGCAGATGCTCTCTGCCTCTGCTTGCCCCAGCACCTCAAAAGGCAGGGGAAGGGTGGGACAGATGACTCACACTGGCCTCTTCAAACTGGGGAATTCAGGTTGGGCCCAGGGCCACTCTGGAAGGAAGAACCACACAGACCTTCCTCTTCTGGTTTCCATAGCAGCCCCCAGCCCACTGGACAGTGCTGCCCATATTGGGGCAGTTCTCTATGTCCACGGCACGTCATCTCGCCCCCACTCACCCATGGCACAGGTGTATACTGCCTTCCTTGGGCTTGCAGGCTGCTGGCATTGCATGCTCATCCCCTCTTGGGTTCTCTCTGTTAAAGGCTGTGTTGACTAGAAACCATTTATCATAAAATTCACCTCCATGATGTTTCTTTATCATAGCTAGGGGTCCCAGATTTTTTTATACCTCTTTCCCTGCACTTTATCAGTGAGGGCACTCTGTGGAATCAAACTGAAGTATGTAGGTTTCTCAGAGGCTATGACCTGGGCTCCGTAAAGAGCGTGGAGACTTTTAATCGGCCTTTCACCAGTGAGAGGATCTGGCCCAGAGATCTGAAGGAGCTTGTTCGTTACATTAACTCTGTTTACTTGAACATGATCAGAGAAGCTTGCCTGCCTTTGAAGAAATAGTCTCTCTCTTCACTCTGGATGATGACTCTAGGTGTCCCTGAGTTGAGGTACCAGCTCTGCAAGTGACATGGGGGCTGGGGGTGGGTGGGAGGCCTGCTGTGAGGAACACACACGAGTGCCCGTTGCTGGACAGACCCTGACAGAGACTGACTGATTGGACGCTTCTTTCTAGTGTTCATTCCTTATTTACCTTCCTAATTGCAGTCTCTGTCTACAGGGATATTTCTGGGGGTTTAGGACATGGAGTCGGTTGATTTAGAGATTTGGTTCTTTTAACTAGAAAACGAGGTAGGAAGCCAGGCATGGTGCACGCCTTTATTCCCAGCACTCAGGAAGCAGAGGCAGGTGGATCTCTGTGAGTTCAGGGCCAGCCTGGTCTACATGGACAGCTACATAGTGAGACCCTGTCTTGAAAATTAATAAATAAAAAAACCAAATGAAATGAATAGAGAAAAGAGATAGCTTGTAACAACTAAGTCTTACTATCTGTAAATATCTCAGCGTAAATCATACTTCAAAATGAGTCTGATTATGCAACCCCCAAACATGCCGCTTTGGCAAAGACAACTGAGACTCAGCAGACCCGTCAGCTTGACTTCCCCTTTGGCATGGTATTCAACAGTAACTTCACCTCTGTCTGCTGAGCCATCTCTCTAGCCTACTACCCACCATTTTAAACACTTCCAAACGTCTTTGTCACTTCCAAAGGACTCCAAATCCATCTAGCAATTTTCCTCCAGTGCCACCGTCTCCTCTAAGCCCTGACAACCACCAATCTGCCCAAAGCCTGCGTCAGGTTACCATTCTGGAAACCGCCCATGAGTAGAACCATATACCGCATGGCATACTGTGTCTTTCACTTAGCCTAATGTTCATTTTGCTGTAACAGGTATCAGAACCTATTTAGTCTGCGTGGGCAGATTAATGTTCACACACACACACATACCACACACACAAACACCACACACACCACACACACCACACACACACAAACACCACACACACACCACACACAAACAACACCACACATACCATACACACATACACACACACCACACACACATACACCACACACATACACACACCACACACAAACACACATACCACACATACATACCACACATGCAAACTCACATACCACACACATACCACACACATACCACACATGCAAATATACACACATACACACACCACACACAAATACACACACACCACACATACCACATACACAGTCACACACACACAAACACCACACACCACACACACATACACACACCACATACACACTCACTCACACAAACACCACATACTATGCACACACACAGACACAACACACAGAAACACACATACCACACATGCAAACATACACACACCACACACAAACACACACACCACACACAGGCACACAAACACCACACACACAGAGATACCACATACACAAACACACACACACAAACACCACACATCACACACACACAGATACCACCTACACAAACACACACATACACACACCACACATACACATACCACACACATAAACAAACACATACACAAACATCACACACCACACATACACATACCACACACACAACACACAAGCAAACACACATACACACACTTACACATGCACTCACGCGGCGTCGGGAGCACACAACAGTTGCTTTATCTGTTCATGTGCTGACAAACATTGACTTTTCTCACATCCTGTGTTCACGTGGCCTACACTACTGGGTGAGCTCTAGCTGCTGCATTGCCCTTGCATTCCGGGGTAAAGTCCCACCGATCATGATGTGCCGTCCTTTCACAGGTGGTGGGATGGAGCTTGCTACTTTTTTGCTGAGGGGTTAGTATTTTACTATTATTATTTTTTACAAGCCAGTTTGAGCTTCTTGCTTTTTCTTGTGTTCTGAGTTACACAGGATTGGACACGAGGGAACAGCGTAAGGCAGGGGATAGATGTTCTACATGGAACCGGGTGAGTCTGGCCCACACGGGCACGATTCTGCTACCACAGATATTAATCTGAATGTCCTTATTGATACAAAATGCTATCTAAATCATGTAATTTTTAAAAATTTTTTTAAGGGTTTAGAGAGATGGCTCAGTGGTTAAGAGTGCTCACTGCTGTTGTGGAAACCCAGGTTCAGTCCGCAGCACCCACATCAAAGGGCTCACAAGCACCTGTAACTCCTGCTCCAGGGGATACAATGCCACACACACAGGGGTCACATAAACTCGCATAGACACACACATGCACACACATTTAAATAAGTAAAATATTTTAAAATTAAATCTCTAAATCGTTATTTAAAATTTCCCTTTTAATATACTTTTAGCATTTTTTCTTTTCTCATAAAGAGTAATTACACAGCTGGCACCTTTGTAACTAACTCTCTAGTCTTCTTGAGGATTATTGAAATAAATTATGCTAACATTTTTATGACTTTTTTTTTTTCTTTTGGTTTTTCAAGACAGGGTTTCTTTGTAGCTTTGGAACCTGTCCTGGAACTAGCTCTGTAGACCAGGCTGGTCTCGAACTCACAGAGATCCACCTGCCTCTGCCTCCCGAGTGCCACCACTGCTCGACCATTTTTATGGCTTTTAATTCCCTTCCATAAATTGTTTTCCACACTGTGTCCGATACGTTGGATTATCCACTAGACCCGTGTAAAAGCTGGGCTTTATCTCCAGGGTCCATATGAATGCGCGTGGTCTGCTCTGCCTCCTGAGGCCATGTTGAGGTTCTTGGTCTGCGCTGCCTCCGAGGGCCTTGTCTGGGTCTGTGGTCCTTCTGCAGCCAGGGACCATGTTTGCGGTCTGAGCTATGTCCAGAGACCATGTGAAGCCCATGACCCCTGTTCCCAACGACAGTGAAGAGCAAGGATGGTATCGATTGTATTTGTATGGTATGGATGAGTGCAGATACATAGTTGAGAAAGAGGGACACGGAAGGGTTCTGTGACAACCCCAACTATCAGCCAACCTCCGCCCCAGGAGGCCGTCGAAGAGAAAGTTTGGCAAAGATGCTGAAGTTGGCTCTCCACAATTGATGGCTTCTGGTGGGGGTGTGGGAGGGGAAGGGCTCAGTTTTAAGGGTCAGGCCACTGGGAGTTTGACCATGCTCTGGCAAGTGGGCATAACCACTATTTTTCATAAGGAAACCAAGCACAAGTTTAACTCACCCAGAGCCACACAGCAGCAAATGGTAGGTGAGGAAGGAGGCCCGGGCTGGGAACACTGGCTGCAGTTGTTATGGTTGTGTTTGTTGTTTGTTTTGCTATGGTTGAGATAGATGGGGTCTCCCTAAGTACCTTAGCTAGCCTAGACCTTAGTATGTAGACCAAGCTGGCCTAAAAAAATCACAGAGATTCACCTGCCTCTGCAGGCACCAGGCATACATGTGATGTACATACACACAACACACATGGAGACAAAACACCCACACACATAAAACTTAAAATTTTAATTTAAAAATGTAAATATTTTTATTTATATTTTTGTTATGTGTATACAGGCTCATGTGGAGGCTGAAAGCAGAAGTCGAATCCTATGGAACTGAGGCTACAAGCCGTTGAGTCCTCGGGGACAGAAGCAAGTACACTTAGCTTCTGAGTCATTTCTGTTGGCCCCAATTTGAAAAAGCTTTAGACATTGCTGGGCAGTGGTGGCACACGCCTTTAATCCCAGCACTCGGGAGGCAGAGGCAGGCGGATCTCTGTGAGTTCGAGGCCAGCCTGATCTACAGAGCGAGTTCCAGGACAGGCTACAAAGTTACAGAGAAACACTGTCTCAAAAAACCAAAAAGAAGAAAAACCCAAACACTTTAGACATCTATTTTTATGTGAGTTTATGAAAAAAACAGCTTCTCTATCAAGTTTCCGACTTTATACATATATCATCTGTTCTCACGAGAACAGCGCCTACTCTACAAGAAGATACAGTACAGGTTTTTGTTAGTTTGTTTGCTGGGTGTCCTTGAACTCACTCTGTGAACCAACCTTGCCTCAGACTTTCCTCCTGCCTGTGCTTCCTAAGTTCTAACATTACACGCATGTGCCACCACAGCTGGAGAGAGGGAACGCTTTCTCTCTTGTTAGACATTTCTGTTCCATATTGAAAGTGTCTTCCTCTGTGATGGCTCAACTGCAAACAAACCTCAACAAGGAAAGCCCCACCTGCAGCCCACCCTCTCTACCGCACACCAGCCAGCAAGTGTTTAATGCAATAAACCCTTTAAACCTGGACAGGAGCTGGGCCGTGGTGGCACGTGCCTTTAATCCCAGCACTCAGGAGGCAGAGACAGGCGCAGATCTCAGTGAGTTCAAGGCCAGCCTGGTCTACAGAGTAAGTTCCGGGCCAGGCTTCAAAGCTACAGAGAAACTCTGTCTCGAAAAGACAAAACACAAAACAAAAAGAACCTAGACACGAGTGGCGAAAATGGAAATTCTTGTTAAGTATATTAAACATACATGCACAGTCACACACATGAACACACACAGGTGTATCCCAGTGGTAGAGCACATGCTAGCATGCGTGATGAGCCCCCAGCTTCAAATATCCCCTCTTCTCTCTACACCAAACTGCAAACAGATATTCAAAGTTCAAGTGGATAATGGTTCTAGATTCACAGACATCTCTGACCAAGATGAATGCTTCAGAGCTTAACACAGAAAGATGACCAATATATCATGTCTCCAACAAGTGTTATTAATCTTGGTGAGAGTTTTCTATATTCTTCTACTATCTGTACGCATTAAGGAATCAAAACAGTAGTTTGGCAGTACACAGCTGAAACCCAAGTACTCTGGAGATGGAGGCAGGAATATCAGGAGCTCAGGACCAGCTGTGGCTACATTAGAAAACAGAAAATTAGAAATAAAAGCCTTCCCAGTCCCTGTTCTTCTCAAGACTAAAGTAAGTAAATGACCAAATTTCTGAACTTTCATTGTTAAATATCTAAATAGATCATGAAAATTAAATAAAAAAGAGTTTACGACGCAACTGTTCTGTGACTCAGAAGTTAGGAAGCATTTCTCATGAGTTGCATACTGCTGTCACTACATGAGACAGAAAACCACAGTGCAACAGAAATAATTATCTCATGTGTCACACTCAGTGAATCAGTCGGTTAGATAAACTACAAGATTCCAGTAGAGGTCACTGCCACCTACTTCAACACCAGAGGAAGGAGGTGGCCGGGTTCTAATTGTGCGGACGTGCGGGCGTGCGTGGGCATGCATGCCTGTGTCTGAGATGGTTGTGAACCACCTAGTATGGATGTTGAGAGCACAGCTTCTGTAGGCTCTCAGAATAAATAGTGTTTTGTTTTTATTAAGTGTGCTACCCCCTCCCTGTGTGTAGAAAGCTTAGGTCTCCTGGACCTAGAATCACAGGCAGTTGTGAGTCACCTGCTGTGGGTGCTGAGGTCTGAACTCAGGTCCTGTGGAAGACAAGTCTGTGCTCTTAACCACTGAGCCATCTCTCCAGCCTTGATTTTGTTTTGAAACAAGGGCTCATGTACCCCAGGCCAGCTGTAAACTTGTAATGTAGCCAAGCCGGCCTTCAGTTTCTGACCTTCCTTCCTCTACAGACCTCCCAAACACTGCGATGACTGGCATCCACCACCATGCCTGGCTTTAAAATCATGACTTGGCTAAGAAGAAAATGTTAATGGCCTGTACTAAGATTGTCTTGAAAACCAAGTCTTCCTTTTTAACACATCTACTGTATTTCATTACTCTGAGTCCATTTTAAGTCCTGTGAACCAATGCTTTATAAAAAGTACAGAGATTGTTTTAACATATGACTGATGATAATTTTTTTGTTTGTTTGTTTGTTTGTTTTTTGAGATAAGGTTTCTCTGTGGTTTTGGAGCCTGTCCTGGAACTAGCTCTTGTAGACCAGGCTGGCCTCGAACTCACAGAGATCCGCCTGCCTCTGCCTCCCGAGTGCTGGGATTAAAGGCGTGCGCCACCGCCCGGCATGATGATAATTTTTTAAATGCAGTGAAATTATGCCTATAATTAACAATATCATCATTGAAATGGTAGATAGTGGGGTAGGTGGAATAATTATCACAGTTCCCTACGTTATTCAAATGTGGCCTTTTTGCTGTGTGCGCGTGTGCATGTGTGTGTGAGAGAGTGTGTATGTGTATGTGTGTGAGAGTGTGTGTGTATGTGTGTGAGTGTGTGTATGTGTAAGAGAGAATGTGTGGTGTGAGTGTGTGCATGTGTGTGAGTGTGTGTGTGTGAGAGAGAGAAAGAATGTGTGTGTGAGTGTGTGTGCGTGTGCATGAATAACTCTGGCTGACCTGTGACTCACTATGTAGACCAGCCTCCTTGAACTCACAGAGATCCACCTGCCTCTGCCTTTGAAGTGCAGAGATTAAAGGCATATATCATAAGTACTAGTTTATGAACATAAAACGCTCTATACTAAAGCACATTAATTTAAGTGCCATCTCTGCCAAAAAATAATTAGGGATCCTGAAGAGACAACTAGTTTTGGGTTAGAAGTGGGCCTGCATCGTTCCTATTCCAGGACGTAAGAAAGTGCTCAAACACACACGAGGGAGGGGCGAGACGCTCAATGGGTGGACGCACCTGCTGCTGTTATGCCCAAGTTTCTGATTTTCAGATGAATTCAGGGAGCCGGATTTCCAATGCAAATTACATGAGGGTTTTTTAAAAATTCAAACTCCAGTTTGAGCCAACACCTTTCCAGCACCCCAGCATAGTGGGTGCAGAAAGTGTGGCAGGGAATCATGAGAGGGCAGAACTTTTAAAGGGGAAACAACCCCCGTAATCAGGGGAGGTCCTGTCCTGTCATCTTGGGATTGGTAAGGAGGCCATAGAGTAAGGTAGTTTCTGAAACCATTGGTCAGTTTTTGGGCTCGAAAACCTAACAAAGAGCCATAAATAACTGAAAAGGTATCTTCAAGGACAGGATGCCTCCCGGGAACATCTGGACCTCGTTAAATTTTATGGCCCTGCTCTTAGCTCCTTAATTGACTATTTTTAGGGTATCTGTTCAAATTCTGCTATGTCAGCACATTTCTGGAGCTGAGATCTGGACACCCCCTACCCAGCTCATTATATGGCTTAGGATGAAGCCCCTTCTTTAAAACGGAGTTTGCAAAGTCGGGTCCTCACACTACTAAGCCTGCTGGCCTGAGTTCAACCCCAGGAATCCATGTGGTAGAAAGAGAAAACTGACCCCTTTTACGTACATGCGTGGTCTGTGGCATGAACACACCCTATCTCCCACACACACATGCATTCTGTGGCATGAACACCCCCATCCCCCCACATGCCTTCTGTGGTATAAATGAACACCCCTTTATCCTGCCACACACACTGATATTCTGTGGCATGAACACCCCCTTCTCCTCACATACATGTATTCTGTGGTATGAATATTCCTTATCTCCTCCCACACACACATTCTATGGCATGAATACCCCCCACACACACACACATGCATTCTGTGGTATAAACATCCCCATATTCACACACACACATATTCTGTGGCATAAACACTCACCATCTCCCCTCCACACACAAAATAAATGTAATTGAAATTTTTTTTGAAGATTTATTTATTTATTATATATACAACATTCCTTCCATGTGTGTCTGCAGGCCAGAAGAGGGCACCAGATCTCATTACAGATGGTTGTGAGCCACCATGTGGTTGCTGGGAATTGAACTCAGAACCTCTGGAAGAGCAGCCAGTGCTCTTAACCTCTGAGCCATCTCTCCAACCCTAATTTAAATTTTTTTTTAAGAAAATGCCTGATTCTTTAAAAATAAAAAAAGAAAACACATTGGACAAGTAAAAAGCAGGGGTCAACAGAATAGTCTTTGGATGAACAAATTTAGAATAATTTAAGCATGTACCAAACAATAAAAATGAGGATAGTGGCCAGGCATGGTGGCACAAGCCTTTGATCCCCAAATTTGGGAGGCAGAGGCAGGCAGATCTCTGGGAATCTGGGGGCAGTCTGGGCTACATAGTTAAGACTCTGTCTTCAAAAAATTATTTTAAAATTCTGAAGGATGTGTGTTAGTCAGGGTTTCGTCTGTGTGATAAAATATCTAAGCAAAACAACTTATGAGGGAAGATTTTTTCTCATGGCTCTAGAGTTCCCAGAGGTTTCATCTGATCGTGGCTAAGAGAATGGGGCGGGGAAGAGGGGCAGATCTGTGCACACCCTGGTGGTCGGGATCTGCGCTACCAGGGATTTCGTTTTTTAGTTTTTCTTTTCCCCATCTACTCCATCCAGGCCTGCAGCTGCAGGATAGTGCTGCCCACGTTTGGGGCAGGCCTCCCTTTGGTTATCCCTCTTTGAAATACCTCACAGACACACCCAGAGAGACGTGTTACTGATCCCCAGGTACTTTCAGTCCCAGGAAGTTAATTGCCAAATTTCAATATCATCATTTCACAGAAAGCTTGAACATCTGTGTTTGTGGTATCCAAGGTCTTGGGATAAATGGCCCTTGATTCTGAGGGATGTGTGCATATTAAAATAAAATAATAGAGAAGCTTACTCTATTCAATATAAGTCTAGACTCTAAACTCCCAATGCAAAGATAAGACTCCTGTAGGGGCATCATTAAAATTAAGTAACAAAAAAAAAAGTTAAAAGTACTTTTATTGATTTCCTAATACTTAAAGATCTAAGATGTATTGAATGCTATCTTAGAATGTTTACCTTAAAAAAATAAATAAACTTGTTGGCTATTACTATATCAGTAACAGATATCCTAACATGGAATTATCTCATAGTTTTTGGTATAAAAGATGGCCAGAGCTGGGCGGTGGTGGCGCACACCTTTAATCCCAGCACTTGGGAGGCAGAGGCAGGCAGATCTCTGTGAGTTCGAGACCAGCGTGGTCTACAAGAGCTAGTTCCAGGACAGGCTCCAAAACCACAGAGAAACCCTGTCTCGAAAAACCAAAAAAAAAAAAAAAAAAAAAAAAAGATGGCCAGAGATGTATCAGACTTTCCAATGTTGAATTATCTTATGTCTTTTGATATAAAACAAAAGATGGGTAGAGAGTTATCATGTGATCTGAAAATACTTAGCATTGTGCTGGGTGGTTCTGCGTGTTACCTTGACACAAGCTAGAGTCACCAGAGGAAGGAGCTGCAGCTGAGGAAATGCCTTCTTGACATCCAGCTGTACGGCATTTTCTCTTTTAGTGATGAGTGGGGGAGGGCCCAGCTCATGGTTCTATAAGAAGGTGGGCTGAGCAAGCAGGAGGAGCAAGCCAGTAAGCAGCTCCCTTCCATGACCTCTGCATCAGCTCCTGCCTCAGGTTCCTGCCGTTTTGAGTTCCTGTCCTGACTTCCTTCAGTAATGAACAGCAATGCTGAAGTGTGAGCCTAATAAACCCTTTCCCCACAACTTGCTCTTTGGTCACGATTCATTGCAGCAATAGAAACCCTAACTAAGATGATGTAATTGACATTGATGTAATTACACTGTTAATGTATTGTTATGTTATTGTTGTTAGTGTAATGAAATCAGGGCCAAAGCCTTAAACAGGTACAGGTTAGTATTTATTTTTACTTTCATTAATTTTACGTGGAAGCAGATGAATGAGAATCAGGAGTTCAAGGCCAGTCTCAGCTACACAGCAAGTTCAAGGCCAATCTGGGCCACAGAATCTCCTCTCAAGAAAACAAGGATGGAAGGAAAAGAGGATGGAAAGAAAGGAAAGAGAAAGAAATAAATTAAAAAGAAAGAAAGAAAAGAAAAGAAAGAAGGAAAGAAAGAAAAGAAAGAAGGAAAGGAAGGAAGAAGAAAACGAGAAAGCTACATGGACAGGTCGGGAAGCAGGGATAGTCCAAAACTTTTTTAATTACAAGCTTTGTCGTAAAGCAAGCTGCTTCTGATAGGAAACTACATTGACTGTGTTACTAAAGATGACACTACATGTCCCTGGGACAAATAAATAGAAGCCAAAGAAACAAAAATGAACAGTGTACCACCCTTTAATGACATTTAAGTTCTCAGTCTGTCTTTGACAAAAGGCAGAGGCAACAAATAAAACAGACTGTAGAGACTATAATAATCTAATAAACAAATTTACAAGACAGAATGCGCATTTTCCTCAATGTCAACAGAAAATAGTGATAAGACTCCAGGCTGCCTAAGGAGGAGGAGTGAATTAACCCAGGTTGGAAAATAATGATACCATTAAGAGCAAAGTTATGTAGAGTACATTCTCTACTATAACGCCTCAAGACAGAAACCAGTCATGAGATTTTTAAATTCTCACCTTTTCAATGTGTATGGGTGTTTTGTCTGTGTGCACACCTGTGTACCAAATGCATACCTGGTGCACGTGAAACCAGAAGAGAGCCCTGGATCCCCTGGGATCGGAAATACAGGCAGTTATGAGCACCACATGGTCACTGGGAATTGAATCTGAGTCCTCTGGAAGAGCAGCCAGTGTTCTGAACTGCTAAGGCATTTCTCCAGCACCTGAGAGTCCAAATTGTAGATAACCGGGATTCGGCGTTTTAGCTGCAAATTCAGGTGAACATTAATTTAGAGAGCCAGATTCTAGTACAGCTTCCTGTAGCTGTTTTCTTTGGGCGCGCGCGTACACACACACACACACACACACACACACGATGAACTATACAGGAAAACGATGGAGAAGATAACATGAACACTGCTATAACCTTAATGAATTGATGGAGATGGAAGTTTAGAGAACCTGCAAGGAGGAAGGAAAGACTGGGAGGAGTGGGATCATTATCATCAAAACACATTGTATAAAATTCCTAAGGAAATCATGAAGTTATATTAAAAAAGAAATAAAAATTAATCAAATCATATTCTCACAGACTCATCTCCCCACCCAGATTGATCATTGTCATAACCACTGAAATTTAAAAGCAGAAAACTTTCAGGTCATGGTGGTGGGCACCTTTAATTCCAGCACTTGGGAGGCAGAGGCAGGCAGATTTCTGAGTTCAAGGCCAGTCTGGTCTACATAATAAGTTCCAAGACAGCCAGAGCTATGTCTCAAAAGAAAAAGAGGCTCATTGGGTCTTACACACAAAGTCTTTGGCAACACCAACTTCTTGAAGTATTTCCTCTGATTTTTTTTTTCCTAGCAGTTCTATAGTTTCTGTCTTTTTTGGTTGATTTTGTATGTGGTGTGAGGTAGAGTCTAGTTTTATTGTTTTGAATATGAATATCCAGGTTTCTGTTAGAAAAGATTATCCTTTCTCCAATGTATAGTCTTATATCCTTTATTCAAAATCAATTAGCTATAAATATTCAGAAAATATATTATGTATACACATATACATGGAACTGATAAAAATCAAAGAAAATAAAATGAATGGGAAAATCCTCCCTTTTTACTAGTTGAAGGGAAGTGTTAGCATATTTTCTTGCATTTTTTTCTTTTATTTTTTGTGTAGACTTCTAAAACGTTTTTTCTTTGTTTGCTTTTGCTGTTGTTGTTGTTGGTGGTGGTTTTTCGAGACAGAGTTTCTCTTTGTAACAGTCCTGGCTGTCCTGGAACTTGCTCTGTAGACCAGGCTGGCCTCAAACTCACTGTGAGATCCTCCTGCCTCTGCCTCGCGAGTGCTAGGATTAAAGGTATGTGCCACCACCACCCGGCTGTTCTTACAGAGTTTTCTAACTGGGCAGCAGTGGCCTTTTATCCCAGCACTAAGGAGGCAGAGTCAGGTGAATCTCTGTGAGTTCTAGGCCAGCCTGGTCTACAGAATGAGTTCCAGGACAGCCAGGGCTACACAGAGAAACCTTGTCTCAGAGGTGGTGAAGGACCTAAAATTTAAAAGACAAGTTGTCTGAATTATTCCTGGCCTCAGCCTTAGTTTTCCAGGATAATTTTTAAGATTTTTTATTAGTTTTTTTTTTTCTGGTGACTACAATGAACACACTTTCCAATTATATTCTATGCCTTACCTCTTATTTGCATTAACATTTTAAACATTTACATGCTATCCCATAATCATTTTGTGCTTTGCTATTGAATTAATCCTGAATGTTTTTTGTTGTTTTTTTTTTGTTTGTTTGTTTTTGTTTTTTCGAGACAGGGTTTCTCTGTGGTTTTGGAGCCTGTCCTGGAACTAGCTCTTGTAGACCAGGCTGGTCTCGAACTCACAGAGATCCGCCTGCCTCTGCCTCCCAAGTGCTGGGATTAAAGGCGTGCGCCACCACTGCCCGGCAATCCTGAATGTTTTAACTCCACAAGACATTATTTTTAGTAAATCACTGTGTCCACAGTGTTTGCTGGAGACTCAGATGGGGCTTGCAGGGAAAATGGAATTCTGTGCCGAAAAGGCCCTTTTAGCTCTCCCAAAGAAATGGTCTCAATACCCTTAGTTCCATAGATGTCCATGGTGGTTTGAATGAAAATGTCTCTTATATAGTCTTTGGCATTTGAATGCTTGGACCCCAGAAGATGGTGCTCTTTGGTTTTTTTTGTTTTGTTTTGTTTTGCTTTTGCTTTTCGAGACAGGGTTTCTCTATGGTTTTGGAGCCTGTCCTGGAACTAGCTCTTGTAGACCAGGCTGGTCTCGAACTCACAGAGATCCGCCTGCCTCTGCCTCCCAAGTGCTGGGATTAAAGGCGTGCGCCACCACCGCCCGGCTGATGGTGCTCTTTGGGTATGTTTAAAAGAATAGCCTTGCTGGAGAAGCTCATCCCTGGGGGCAGGCTTTCAGGATTCAAAAGCCATTGCCTCTCCCTGTTAGTCATTTTACTTCATGTTTGTTGGTCAAGACGTGAGCCTCAACGCTCAGCTTCCAGCTCCAGTCACTATGCCTACTTGTGTGCTTCCTCAGCAGAACAGTGATGAGCAGGACTCATCCCCCTGGAACCATAAATCCTAAATAAACCCTTCTTGAAACTAACCTTGGTGTTTTATCATGGCAACAGAAAGCAACTAAGACAGTGTCTTGCCTTGCTTGTTTGATTGTCTTTAAAGATTTACTCTAAATCTGCCACTGCCTTTTTATTAAAACCATTAAATATTAACCTAATTTAGCATAATTGATTTTGTGGTGCTGGCAGCTGAACTTGGTCCTCACATATGCGAGACGAGTAACCACCACTATACTCCCAGCCCTTGTTTGTATTCTTCAATTTCTTTTTTTCCTTTCATAGGCAGAAACTTCTCATACAGAGTTGGATCATTTTCATAATTCTTCAGCTCAAGATATACCACCCCACCACCCCATCTCTTCTCACTTTGATGCCAGGCAAGGGATAGAAATCAAGCATCATGGTTGGAGTGTGGCTCCGCTGGTTGCTTGCTTGTCTGGCACATACCTTTGCCTCTTTGCCTGGCTTCAATCCCAAGGATAAACGGGGGTGGTAATGCACACGTGTCATCCCAGCCCTCAGGAGGTAGAGGCAGGAAGATCTAAAACTCAAAGCACTTGTAGCATAGTGAATTTGAGGTTATCCTGGGCTACATGTGCTCCTTTCTTAAAAAATTAAAAATTGTAGAAAATATTTACAAACTTTCCCTAGAAGCAGGGAGGAAGGCTAAGAAGAAGGAAAGGCTCAAAAGAGAATCTTTCATTAGCTTTGGTTCCCCTGGGCTCTTGCCTTGATTATTTGTTGTTATTTAACAGTCCTAAAGCTTGGTGGTCAAAAGCAATACCCGTTTTATTATCGCCGATGATTCTATGTGTTTACTGTGTCTGTGGGGCCAGTTTTCAGCTGTGTGTGATGTGGGCTGTGGTTGTGTTCATCAGGGCTCCTTCCCATGGCTGGCAGGGACAGAGGGGCAGCTGGCAGCTCAGCAGGGCTGTTGGCGGGACTGTCCATGTGGCTTGTGCTTTTCACAGCATCGCAGCTGGGTTCCCAACATCCCCAGAGACTGCCAGGCCCCTCACAGGCTGGGTTTGGAGAGCTTGGGTTTTCCCGGGAAGGCTCCATGCCTGTTCTTGCTCATCTCTGTGGTCCTGAAAATGCTTCTTTCAGTATCACATTCACGCCGGCTCAGCTTGCCTTCTCGGCTTGGCTGTAAATGTACTCTTGCCCTTTCGTTGGCTTGGGCTTTTTGTTTACTTAATTTTTTTTTTGAATCTTTTATCGGTGGAACCTTGAAGGAAGGGAATTATGATCGTCTGGTAGTGGTGTTTCTTTGGAAGACTATGGAGTCTTTGGGAGGAAGTGGATCACTAAGGGTGGGCCTTGAGACTTAATAGTCCAGCCGATGCTCCGTTTACTTTCTGATTTCTAACACAATGGAACTCCTGCCACAAGGCCTTTCTGCCATGATACAGTGTCCCCGTTTATAAAATATAGGCCAAAACAAACCCTTCAATCCTGAAGTTGTTTGCTGTCAGGTCTTTTGTTACAGAAAATAACTAAAGGCCTGGTGTGGCGGTACACATCTTTGATAGAAGTACTCAGGAGACAGAGGCAGGTAGCTCTTCCATCTTTGTGAGGTTGAGACCAGCCATGAAGCCAGAACACAATGAAACTCTGTTTTTTTGTTTTGTTTTGTTTTGGACTGTTGTTGTTGTTTTTGTTTTTCTGGGGTCCCCACAGGGTGGGGAACTAGTGTAGCGCCTTATGAAGTACCAACGGGTGCATTTGCCTCAAAGTTTTGAGATCCAGGTTTAAGATTAAGTGACCCCATTGCCTTGGGCTTTTGGTAAGGATGGCTAATGGCAGTGGAGCAGAGAGAAAGACAGCCTGGATCAGATCCCACAACCCCCTTCAGTGGTATTCTCTCAGGCTCCTAAAGGCCTTCCAGTAGGTCCCGCAGAAGTTCACAGTGTCTTCAAACAGCACCAGCCTAGAGCACTGTCCACCAGCAAACCACAGCAGGGATGTGTCCGCTGTCCTCATTCAGCTCCAGAGCCTTGGGTGTGTCATGGAACCCTTATCTCAAAACCTTTATCTCAGTATATTACTGACAAAGTAGTTTCATACCATGAAATAATAGGATTTTTCTGTTTGTTTTTTGAGACAGGATCTCACTATGTATATTTGGCTGGCCCAGAACTCACTGTGTAAACCAGACTGGCCCTGAACTCAGAGAGACCAATTTGCCTCTGCCTTCAGAGTGCTAGGATTAAAGATGTGTGTGTGCCATCACACCTGGCTTTTAATAATAATAATAATAATAATTTTTTTCTTTGTTGTATGGGTCTTGGGGGTTTTTATTGCTATGAAGAGACACCATGAGGGACTGGAGAGATGACTGGGGCTGGAGAGATAGCTGAGAGGTTAAGAGCATTGCCTGCTCTTCCAAAGGTCCTGAGTTCAATTCCCAGCAACCACATGGTGGCTCACAACCATCTGTAATGAGGTCTGGTGCCCTCTTCTGGCATGCGGGCATACACACAGACAGAATATTGTATACATTAAAAAAAAAAAAAGAGACACCATGAGCATTTAATTGAGAATAATGTTTGAGGAGGCACAGTTTCAGAGGTCTAGTCCATTATAATCATGGCAGGAGGCATGGCAGCATGCAGGCAGCTGTGGTGCTGGAACCAAGAGTCCTATATCTTGCAGGCAACAGGAATTCAACTGAGTCACTGACTGGTATCCTGAGTATAAGAAACTTCAAAGCCCACCACACAGTGACACACTTCCCCCACAAGGCCACACCCACTCCAACAAAGCCACACCTTCTAATAGTGCCACTCCCTATGAGATTATGGGAGCCACAAACAAACACATTCAAACTACCACAGTGTGTGTGCGCGTGTTTTGCCTAGGAACATGTATGTGCACTGTGTGGAAGTCTGGTTCCTGTTGAAGCCAAAAGAGGGCAAAGGAGTTTTCTTGGGGCTAGAGGACATCACCCCTTGGAACTGGAAGGATGACCTGCTGTAAGCAGTTGTGTGGGTGCTGGGGACTGAACCCATCTCTCCAGCTACCTGAAATACCTCTCTTGCAGAATTCATTAAAATCACAGTATAGAAGCCGGGCGATGGTGGCGTACGCCTTTAATCCCAGCACTCGGGAGGCAGAGGCAGGCGAACTCTGTGAGTTCGAGACCAGCCTGGTCTACAAGAGCTAGTTTCAGGACAGGCTCCAAAACCACAGAGAAACCCTGTCTCGAAAAACCAAAAAAAAAAAAAAAAAAAAAATCACAGTATGGAGAAGTAATAGACAAGAGATACAGCAATGATAACTATCCTATGTCTGATTGAATAAAATATGTGCTATTGATTTCTATTATAACTCTTCCAATAGACTTTTTTTCTAACAGACCTAGCACCATGGCCTGAGGGCAGCACACATACATATATACATACAAACAAATAAATAAATGGAAGTGTTTTAAATTTAAGAAACCGTGAGAGATATAACCCAGAGACTTGTCCCTGGATGGTCCTACATCTTATCAGTCTGACAATCAATAATCTATATTGACTGGCAGGATTCTTACTTATACACTGTTTGTACCTGAAGGTTAAGTCTTGTTTGTCAGGAAAACTCCATCTGTATAACCTTCAGATGGTTTCTGTTTCGTTCTATTCTGTTCTCCAGGAACAGCCATCCTGCACTGACAGATTCTCCTTCTCCTAGATGTGAGAAGATGTGGTCCAGATGCTGGTGGCAGTAGTCATGGGTGGGGATCTAACCAGTTATCTTCAGGGGTCCTTTCCAGGACCTATAAAAGACCAAAGACCTCAGATTTTCAAATAAGCCTGCCTCCTTTTCACTTCGCTTAAAAATTGGTTTTGTTGAGTCTAGATAGAGGGCGCAGCAGTTCAAATCACTTGCTGCTTGTCCAGAGGACCTGCATTGGTGCCCAGTGCTCTCCAGAAGACCCGCATTGGTGCCCAGTGCTCTCAGAGGACCCGCATTGGTGCCCGGCGCTCTCCAGAAGACCCGCATTGGTGCCCAGTGCTCTCCAGAAGATCCGCATTGGTGCCCAGTGCTCTCCAGAAGACCCGCATTGGTGCCCAGTGCTCTCAGAGGACCCGCATTGGTGCCCGGCGCTCTCCAGAAGACCCGCATTGGTGCCCAGTGCTCTCCAGAAGACCCGCATTGGTGCCCAGTGCTCTCAGAGGACCCGCATTGGTGCCCGGCGCTCTCCAGAAGACCCGCATTGGTGCCCAGTGCTCTCAGAGGACCCGCATTGGTGCCCGGTGCTCTCCAGAGGACCCGCGTTGGCGCCCGGTACCCACATCAGGCACCTCACAGCTCTCCCTAACTCCAGTTCTAGGGAATCTGGCGCCTTCTTTTGACATCCGTTGGCACTGTGTGCACATAATGCACAGATATGCAGGCAGGCCAATACTCATACATATAAAATAAATCTTTCTTTAAAATTTTGGTTTTTACCAAGAAGCCAACTGACAATTTTTTTTTTTACTCCAATTTACTTAAGATGTGAGGGTTTGTGGCCTTCTATTACCCCTCTCCCCTTCTTTCTCTGGGCCGCCCTTCCTACTCTGCTCCCATCCTCTCCATCATGGATTGCAGCTCTTAGTATCTAGGCACACCTTGGCTCTACCCTTTGGGAACCTGATACAAAGTGTGACTTTGTTGAAGGAAGTGTCTCACTGTGGGAGTGGGCTTTGAGATCTCTTTTGTTCAAGTTTCCCTCAGTGCGACCGTCAGCAGACTTCCTGTTGCCAGCAGGATGTAGGCCTCTCAGCTCCTCCTCCAGCACCATGTGTGCTCCCGGCCATGCTAACTGAAACCGTAAGTCAGCCAATTAAGTTAAATGTTTTCCTTATAAGAGCTCCTGTGGTCATGGTGTCTCTTCACAGCAATAGAAACCCTAACTAAGACACCATGGAACTGGTGAAAAGCCTCAGTAGTTAAGAGTGCACACTACTGCCGGGCGGTGGTGGCGCACGCCTTTAATCCCAGCACTTGGGAGGCAGAGGCAGGTGGATCTCTGTGAGTTCGAGACCAGCCTGGTCTACAAGAGCTAGTTCCAGGACAGGCTCCAAAACCACAGAGAAACCCTGTCTCGAAAAAACCAAAAAAAAAAAAAAACCAAAAAAAAAAAAAAAAGAGTGCACACTACTCTTGTGAAATGCCCAAGTTCACTTCCCAGTCCCCACATTGGGTTTCTCACAGCTGCTTGTACCACTGGTAACTCTGCTCCACCGGGATCTGACCCCTCGGGCCTCCATGAGAAACACACACTACACACACACACACACACAATTAAGCATAAATCTCTGGCCTCCATGAGAAACACACACCACACATACACACACACAATTAAGCTTAAATCTTTTAAATATTAAAACAAAAAACCTTCACACTCACTTATGGAGCCTGCAGCTGGGAATGAGGTGGAGGTGGGAAACTCAGAACTCAGTTTCTGCCGTTACAACGCTCTTAACCGAACAAAGGTTTTAGTCACAGGTGAACTCAGGTGCTTAAATGATGTCATCAAGGATTGTATTTCCCTTTCCCACTCTTCCTCCCAGGTTTGTCTCTGTTTCTCTTTGCATGTGGCCTCATTTCTCTTCTGATCCAAAAATGTACTTCCCGTGTTCCAGGAGAGAAGGCTCCTGTTTCCCTATGACTCATGCTCAGAGAGGGAGACTCTTCCCAACTTTCCCGGTATGTCACACAGCAAGCCTCTTTGGAAGAAATATGACTGGACTAGCTTGGGACAATGCCTGGTTGCACTGTGTAAACAGGGCTTGGTTAGCAGGATTGGATGGGGTGGATTGTGTATCCACCATAGTAGCCAGTCCCATGGGCATCCTTCGGGATCTGGAAACACCAAGCCTCTAGTGAAAAGCCAG
This sequence comes from Chionomys nivalis, assembly GCF_950005125.1. Classification (NCBI taxonomy): domain Eukaryota; kingdom Metazoa; phylum Chordata; class Mammalia; order Rodentia; family Cricetidae; genus Chionomys; species Chionomys nivalis. Next base: position 14,906,633 of record NC_080111.1, on the reverse strand, counting down.
ATGTTTTGTTGGGAAGACAAAGGCAGCAGCTGTCCCACACCTCACGCTCTTTGGTATGGAAATGTGCCCAGGCAGTACCCCTGCCTGCCTTTGGCGCATCCTGCCTCTGCTTGAGGGTCAGCTGAAGGACCTTAACACGCAAATATCTATCAGAGTGTGCACCCTGCTAAAAGATGTGAGTCATGTGGCCTGGCTTTTCGTATCTTTTCCCCTCAATGGCAGTGGCAAGTTACTTCCATGAGGAGCCCTGGGTTTGGGTTTGTTTCCCCTCTGCTGGCCTGTGTGACATGGTGGAAATCGAAGAGCTAGTGAACGAGAATGGGGAAAGACTAAGGAAAAATGGCCTCATAAATCCCAGGGTTTCCAAGTGAAATCGTGGCTGCTGTGGTGAATCACAACAGCAGGGTGAGTGGATGCGTGGAAGTCACCAGTCAACTGGGTGACCCAGAGGTGCCAGAGTTAAAGGAGTGTCTTGTTTTGAAGCTAGTCACAGAAAGCAAGGTGACTGAGTGCTGGGGTCTGCCAGCACTGAGTACTAAGCACACTCTCACGAGTACTGACAACAGACAGAATCGGCCTAAAATGGAATTTTGTGCTGCATCGATGTTTTATTTCTCTACACACTCCATTCTTTATTGGAAGTGGTGATTTTGAAAGGTTCTGCTTCCTTTTTTTCCATTTGAAAAAGACTTAAGGTCTGGGGATGTGGCTGGGCTGGTGGAGTGCTTGGCTAGTTTGCATAAAGGCCCAGGTTCCATCCCCAGCCTGCATAAGCTAGGCATGGTGGAGCACGCATGTAATGCTAGAAGTGAAAGCAGGAGGCTCAGAAGTTTGAGGGGGCGAGAAAGATGGCTCAGCAGTTAAGGAGCAAATATTGCTCTAGTAGAGGACCCAAAGTTCAGTTCCCAGCACCCATATCAGGGGGCTCACAACTGTCTGTAACTCCAGCTCCAGAGGATCCGATTTCTCTGGCTTCCTCAGACATCCGTTCTCACACGCACAGACACATAAGCTTAATTAAAATAATCTTTTTAATGTCTCTTTATAAAGAAGTTCAAAGTCGGGCTGGAGAGATGGCTCAGAGGTTAAGAGCATTGCCTGCTCTTCCAAAGGTCCTGAGTTCAATTCCCGACAATCACATGGTGGCTCACAACCATCTGTAATGAGGTCTGGTGCCCTCTTCTGGCCTGAAGGCATACACACAGACAGAATATTGTATACATAATAAATAAATAAATATTTTTTAAAAAAGAAGTTCAAAGTCATCCTTAGTTATATAATGAGTTTAAAGCCTCCCTGCCTGGGACCCATGGTCTAAAAGGAAATAAATAAAAGTACAAAATAAAGTTCTATTAGGTTACACACACTTTTGTCACATATAATCCTTCTAAAACCCCGAGGTAAGTATGATTACCTTCAATTTAAGAGCACTGACTGCTCTTCCAGAGGACCCAGGTTAAAGTTCCAGCACCCACATGGCAGCTCTCAGCAGTCTGCCTCCAGTCTCAACAAGTAGACTTAAAGGTATGAGTCCAGGAAAGATTAACGTATCTCAGAGAGACCCCTGCACTCATCCACTGCAGCGTTTCTCAGCACGCCACAGATGCAGGAAACAACCTGCATGCATGGCCACAGGTGAAAGGGCAAGTATGGTGCCCACATGTGAAAGAGAGCTGTTTAACACTGGAGTCTGGTGACATGCGTGCACCTGCCTGTGGAGGAGAGATGTTTAACACGGGAGTCCGACAGCATGCGTGCACCTGCCTGAGGAGGAGAGATGTTTAACAGGGGAGTCCAGCGACATGCGTGCACCTGCCTGTGGAGGAGAGGAGCACCGCATGAGTTCATTTAATGTGGACAACAGCAGAGAGGAACTCGTAACTGGAAACAGATCGGTAGCTTCCAGGGCCTGGGGTTTGGTGACGTGGTCAGATGCTCATCAAGAGATACGAGTTTTGAGTTCTCATGGGTATCTGGACACTGTGTGAATATATATTGCTGAGACTGGTGTAATAAAGAGCTGGACGGCCAATAGCTAGGCAGGAGAGAATGGGGGGACTTCCAGAAAGGCAGAGAGAACTCTGGGAAGAAGAAAAGTGGGGAGACTCCATGAAGACACAGGGGAAATAGGACGTGCAGTATGGGGATGAGGTAACGAACTATGTACATGGTAGAATGTAGATTTAAAAATACGGGTTAATTTAAGTTATTAAGGCTAGTTGGAAACAAACTTAAGCTAAAGGCCAAGGTTTCGTAATTAATAGTAAGTCTCTGTGTCTTTATTTGCAGGTTGGTAAATACGAGAAAGTATTCTGTTCAGTCATGAAATGACATGACTCTGGAGGTTCAGCGTGTAGCACCATGGCTAGTGCACACGGGGAAAGGCGCTGCGAGTCCATCGTAAATGTTCTCGCTCGCTATGAGAGTGAGCCTTCTTTTATAAATATTATTTTGTTTTTTATTTTTTAAACTTATTTCTTATTATGTAGTGTTCTGCCTGCATGACAGAAGAGGGCATCAGATCTCATTATAGATGGTTATGAACCACCATGTGGTTGTTGGGAATTGAACTCAAGACCTCTGGGAGAGTGGCCCAAGGCTCTTAACCTCAGAGCCATCTCTCAGCCCAAGATTATTTTATTTTAAAATATTTAATTTATCCGTGTGTGTGTGCATGTATATGTGTGTCTGTGTGTGTGTGTCCAGAATAGGTTGTCAGATCCCCTGGAACTAGAGTTACAGGTAATCACCTTTTGGTGATTTTGGTTAACTACCAAAAATGGGTGCTGAGAATAGAATTTGGGTCTTCTGACACAGTAGCAAGTGCTCTTAATGCCTGAGCAGTGTCTCCAATCACAATATTTAATTTTTATTATGTGAATATGTGTATCTGTGAATATGTGAAGTGCAGGTGCCTTCAGAGTTCAGAAGAGGTCACTGGGTCCCCTGGGGCTGTAGCTATAGGCCCATGTGAGCTGTAAGTCATACACACTGTTGTGACATCTACTAGAGTGGAGATATATATATATATATATATATATATATATATTTTTTTTTTTTTTTTTTTGAAATGGGGTCTCTCTACATAGCCCTGGATGCCCTGGAACTCAAGGCCTTGAGTTTGCAGAGTTCTTCCTGCCCCTGCCCTGATGCTTGTGCCACCACACCCCTAGAGTCAATCCGTGAACACAAAGGACACACACAGTTGAAGACAATGTGATATGACAGCTATTTCAATTTCATGATGTATGTGTATATCAAAACATTATACACCTTAAATATACACAGGTTTGGTTGTCAAGTTTAGCTCAGTTAACACAGGGCTGAGTCTAACCTAGTGGGAAAGCCCATCTAGGAGGGGCAAATAGCCAGTTTTCCCTGCAATGGTATCCTCTACCTCAAGCCTTTTTTTTTTTTTTTTTTTTTTGGTTTTTCGAGACAGGGTTTCTCTGTGGTTTTGGATCCTGTCCTGGAACTAGCTCTTGTAAACCAGGCTGGTCTCAAACTCACAGAGATCTGCCTGCCTCTGCATCCCGAGTGCTGGGATTAAAGGCGTGCGCCACCACCGCACGGCCAAGCCTTTTATTTATACCTATTTTTGCCTTCCTTGGGTAAGTGCCTAGTGTACTATTTCTCAGTTTGACACAGGTTATCATTTCCCCTGCTGGTTCATATCAGCATCTCCGGCTTGGCCTAGAACATAGCCACGCCTATTCTGATCACCTGTGATGGGGCAGGAGAGCTAATCAAGGCAGAGTTCCCTTCATGGTGTAAGTATTCATGAAGGTGGCTAGCCTAGCCACAAACATAGACAATCCCAAATGCACAATCTTTAGTCTATTAATATGAGTTTAGTACATGTTGCATCCGAGCTGGCAGTGTTGAAGAGGAACAATTCAGAGATTAAAGGTGGTAGTGGCTAAGCGATAGCAGGAAGCAGGGTATAACTTGAAATATTAAGTAACTACTCAGGGCTGAGCTTTCAGTTCTGTAAGCACCTGAGGTGCCCTGGGGAAAATGGTTCACTGCTCTCTCGGCTGAGAAAAGCCAACAAAACCAGGCACATTTAGAGGATCAAATGTTTTTGTTGATTCTCTGTTCATGAAAGTGTCCCGGCCATTCAGGATGCGTATCCCATAAAAATCACCAAGGACCTGACAGATGTCACTTACAGAAGCAGTGTGAGTCCTGTACTCGGGCCAAGTCACAGAGACAGTGGAGCAGAAGAAATGCTGAGTTTTTTAAAAATTACAATTGTTTCTGACTCACTGTGTCTATGACTGGTGTGTGTGTATGTGTGTGTATATGTACATGTATGTGTGCCATGGTGCATGTATGAAGGTCAGATGACAGTTTGCCTGAGTTGGTAACAAGCACCTTCCCTCTCTTGAGCCATCTCTCTCGCCAGCACAAAAGCTGGACTTTTGCTTTACATACTTTTTTTTTTTTTTTTTTTTTTTTTTTTTTGGTTTTTCAAGACAGGGTTTCTCTGTGGTTTTGGAGCCTGTCCTGGAACTAGCTTTTGTAGACCAGGCTGGTCTCGAACTCACAGAGATCCGCCTGCCTCTGCCTCCCGAGTGCTGGGATTAAAGGCGTGCGCCACCACCGCCCGGCTTTGCTTTACATACTTAAAATGCTAATACTGAACTTGAGGATTCAGACACCGATGCCCTGGTCGGTGGGCATATCCAGATGAACAAGGTGGCAGAGATGTCTCACACTGATGACTGACCAGAACTGGGTCAGGCTCACCCTCCTGCAGGCTCCCCTGCCATAGAGAGGACCCTCGCTGGAAAACAAGGAACACATTGTTTCTGTAACAGAAGAGGAAACTACACAGGAATAAAAAAGATATCCCAGAAGACACGGAGGAGACAAAGCCTTATGGCATGAGAATACAGTCAGCACAAAATAAATGCAAATAAGCATGAAGAGGGAGTTATGTTTTCAAAAGATTTTCACAACACAAGAAATGACTAAAATACACCAAGCGCAAACAAAGGCAAGTATGATAAATGTCTTCATACGTACGCAGTAAGTGAAGTCACCATGAATTTTAAGTAGGCAGAGGACAATGTCAAGCTAACCAGAGGAAAGTAGAGGGAATTTGAGAACAAGAAAGTTTCCCCACCGTGGTACCAGAGGAGAGTGTCCGGACTAGGCGGCAGCAAGCTGCCAGGATGAATACATTATAGGCTCTTGTGTTCTGGGGAAGAAAAACTATTGGTAGCACAGTTAGCATCCTTTGTTGGGTTTTACAGAGCTGGGTTGTGACTCGGCACAGTCGAGGTGACGCTTTTGCGAGTAGCTTTCTTTTCTGAGAACATTCCCCTATTGGCTAGCATCGTGGGCTAGTCATTTGGCTTACAAAGCAGCCCCTGTCTAGATAGGGAAACAGTCCCTCCGTGTTCACCGCAAAAGCGCTGCAACTTGGCACAGAGAAAGCCGACGCCGCCGGACTGTGTGTGGTTGGCTGCCTCCCTGCAGCAAAAAGACACCAAACAGGTTCAACCTGAAACCGCCCGCGCTTTCCCTTCTTCACTCCGAAGTCCCGAGATCATTCGCCAGAAACAGCAGCTTTCCGCCTGTCAGCCGGAAGTAGAGGCTGCTGCTCTGGGATCTCCAGTTTACGACAGAGCTCCGGGACACAACAGCTCGACTGTTTGTCTCTGACTCAGATCCACGTGTGTTTCGATGTTTGCAGGAAGGTTTTTGTGGATTAGGAAGAAATAAATTCCATAAACACACACTGGTTAGATGGAACCAGGGAGAAAGCTGTGTTGGGATGAGGTGGGGGGGGTGGAAGTTGGACCACAGACTTCGTGTATCAGCAAAGCAATAAATGCACACACACACACACACACACTGTGTGACTGTTCAATGATATCACTGTTTATAGAATAGTTGCCTGTCTAGTGAAGCCAAGGGGAACTCCAAAGAGAGCCACACTGGTGGCCTGAAATGTAGAAACAAAGGAGAAAAACGTAAACAAAACCAAAGATGTTTGGCTGCAGAGATGGCTCAGTGAGTAAGAATGTATACTGCTCTTGCAAAAGTCTTGAGTTCAAATCCCAGCACCCACATCAGGGAGCCCATAATCCAAAGTAACCCTGGCTCCAAGGAAGTCAGAGACCCTCTTCTGGCTTTCTCAGTATGGTAGTTTAAGTAGGAATGGCTCTCAAGCTAGGCCTGTAGAGAGTGGCTGTTAGGAGGTGTGGCCTTGTTGGAGGAAGTGTCCCACTGTGAGGCAGGCTTTGAGGTCTCAGATACTCAAGCTATGCCCAGTGTGGCATCCACTTCCTGCTGCCTGCAGATGTACAACTCAGCTCCTTCTCCAGTACCACATCTGCCTGCTTGCTGCCATGCTTCCCGCCAGGATGACAATGGACTGAACCTCTTAAACTGTAAGCCAGCCCCAATTAAATGTTATCCTTTATAACAGTTGCCACGGGGGAGGGGGCACCGGAGAGATGGCTCAGAGGTTAAGAGCATTGCCTGCTCTTCCAAAGGTCCTGAGTTCAATTCCCAGCAACCACATGGTGGCTCACAACCATCTGTAATGGGGTCTGGTGCCCTCTTCTGGCCTGCAGGCATACACACAGACAGAATATTGTATACATAATAAATAAATAAATAAATAAATAAATAAATAAATAAATATATTTAAAAAAAAAGAGTTGCTACGGGATAGTGGTGGTGCCCACCTTTAATCCTAGCATTCGGGAAGCAAAGGCAGGCAGATCTCTGTGAGATGTTGGAGAGCCTGGCCTACAGAACCAAGTTCCAGGACAACCAGGGCTACTGTTTTGAAAAAACAAAAAGCACACAACAGTGACAGACAGAATTGTCGTGGTCATGGTGTTCCTTCACCGCAGTAGAATCCCTAAGACATCCAGGCAGCTGTACTCACAAGCACACACACAGACACAAAAATAAATAAAAGTCAGTCTTAAAACACTCACAAAAACCTGGGTGTTGTGTAGAAGTGCGACCATGGCCAACAAGCATGAGCTTCTCTGGAAACAATAAGGAGGGATGGGAAGAGACTGGCCGTGGGGTGAGCCCTAGGTTCCCTGGGTGGGAAGCACTAAGATGTGTCTCTTCAGAGCTGTAGTCGCTCACAGCCAGGGTAATTCTCCCCAGCTGTGTCTTGGGACTCTCCAGGCACAGCGATTAACATTTGTAAATGCTGTGCCATTTGCACCTCCAAGGGCTTTACCTAAAATCACTTATTTAACACTCAAGGGAGTACCACGACAGGAACATTGTTGCAGGCTCATTTTACAAAGGAGGAAAAGGGCACAGAACCATTAACTCTTTTAACCAAAGTCATCACTGCTAGTGTCCCACATGATAAAGTAAGGAGAGGCAAGTGTTCCCAGGTCCTGAAGCTCCAGTTTGCACACAAACGCCACCAACTGTAGCACTCGCTTATGTCCCCAGTACCACAGGGTGCCCAAAGTAGTGTGTCAGGTGCTTCTGGCGAGATTAGCATTTCAACAGTGCAGGTGGTGAAGCCGATTGCTCTCTCCAGTGCAGATGGGATCAGTAGGGTTATTTCGGGCCTGATGGCAACAAAAGGGGTGAAGAGAATTTGCCTCCTTTGCTTTCAGGATAGGCCCTCAGCTGCAGCCACTAAGACCTCCTGTGCACAGTCACGAGGTTCCCTTTTAGAAGGTTGGCCTTGCCCATCTCTCTCTCTCCTCTCTCTCTCTCTCTCTCTCTCTCTCTCTCTCTCTCTCCCCCCCCCTCCTTTCTTTCCCCCTCTCTCTCCCTCTCCTTTCCTCCCTCCCTCCTTTCCTCCCTCCCTCTCTCTCTCTCTCTCTCTCTCTCTCTCTCTCTCTCTCTCTCTCTCTCTCTCTCTCTGCTTCTCTGCCTCCACTACCCCTCCACCATCCCCCACCCCTCCACCATCCCTCCCGCCTCCATCTCTCCTCTTCTAACTCTCCTGTCCCCAGAGGCCCCTCTCGCCACCCCCTTTCCCCATTCACTATCCACCAGTAAAAAAAAACCTCTCCACCTGGGCTCTGTCTCATGATGTCTTTCTGTCAGGCGCCACTATTTTGTTTTGTTTTTGAGATTACTAGAGTGGGGGCCTCAGTTCCTTGGGCCCTCAGACCGGGATTAACATCTCTGGCTGTGTCCTGCCCTCCCTCACTTTGTTCCCACTTCTCTGTGATGCACGGTTTGTAAGAGGATAACTTGTTGGGGTCAGTTCTCTCCTTCCACCGTGCTCAAGGTAGTAAAAATATTTTTTTTTAAAAAGTATTTGTAGTCAGTTGTTACCTATGCTTTTTGCACTTGCGTTCAGGGGCTAAGGTAAGAGATGATGAGTTTGACGCTGGCTTGACTTCATGACAAGCTCAAGTTCCACTCTTCCTCCAAAAACCAACAGCAAACTTACTAAAAGCAATAGTGTCACACGGCCTAGAGCAGTGCTTCTCAGCCCCCCTAGTGCTGCGACCCTTTAATACAGCTCCCTGGGTTGTAGTGACCCCAGCTGCAAAATTATCTTCATGGCTACTTCATCATTGTAATCTTGCTACTTTGATAAATTATAATGTAAATATCTGATGTTACCCCTTCTAAGGGTTGGGACCCACAGATTGAGAACCGATGGCTCAGTGGTTAAGAGCATTGGGCGCTCTCACAGAGGACCTTGCTCTCACAAAGCACCCACGTGGCAGCTCCCAACCATCTGTAACTCCAGTTCCAGGGAATCCACTGCCCTTTTCTGGCTTCTGTGAACACCAGGCATGCACACAAATACATATATATGCATAAAATAAAAATAACAATCTTTTAAAAATATTAAAATAATGTTACAGGGGGCTGGAGAGATGGCTCAGCGGTTAAGAGCATTGCGTGCTCTTCCAAAGGACACGAGTTTGATTCCCAGCAACCATATGGTGGCTCACAACCATCTGTAATGAGGTCTGGTGTCCTCTTCTAGCCTGCAGGCATATATGCAAACAGAATATTGTATCCATAATAAATAAATCAAATAAATAAATAAATAAATAAAATAATGTTACATTGTCTCTGTTATGTACTGTGTAGTTAGGACCATTTACTAGTATATATATTACAACATATGTGTTATTATTTTTTATGCGGGAGTGTTGTTCGGGAGGGGGAGACACGAGACACGCGGGGTTGGGAAGGAGAGACGAGACACGCGGGGTCCCACGTGGGTAAACTTTAATGGGGGAGGGTAACATACAAGGAGCGGGAGTGAAGAGACGGAAGGGAAAAGGGGAGGGGAGAGAGAGAGAGGAGAGAGAGAGACGGGTTGGAACGCCCATTTTTAAAGGGCTCTGGGCATTTTGGGAGAAAGTGTCCTGCGCGTGCGTGGTTTTTCATTGTACCACTGGGGTTTGTAGTCCACTTGGAGACTGTATTTTCTGCGCATGCGTGGCCTTGTCTCCAAAAGAACAACAATATGTACACAGAAGTGACTTAAAGTATACAGAACCACATAGGAAATACATACATATTAAGTCATTTTGTTTTGGGACTTGAGCATCTTCAGGTTTGGATGAGGGTATGTGTATCCTGGAATCAAGGCCCTGCAAGCCCCAGTGGTAACTTTATATCCTCTTGACTTTATTTCTCCAGAAAAAAAAAAAAAAACCAACACACTACTGGGAGGTGTGGCCTTGTTGGAGTAGGTGTGGTCTTATTGGAGGAAGTATGTTGCTGTGGAGACCGGCTTTGAGGTCTCATATATGCTCAAGCCATGCTCAGTGGCTCAGACTACTTCCTATCACTTGCAAGTCAAGATGTAGGGCTCTCATCTACTTCTCCAGCACCATGTCTGCCTGCATACCACCGTGTTGCACCATGATGATAATGGACTAAAGCTCTGAAAATGTAAACCACACCAGTTGAATGTTTTCCTGTATAAAAGCTACTGGGGTCATGGTGTCTCTTCATAGCAAATGAAACCCTAAGACCTAACTAAGTCGCAAGTACTCTTAACCACTGAGCCATCTCTCTAGCCATTACACACAGTTTTTAAGGTGTTTTGTTTTCCTTTTTTCTCTTTTTTTTTTCTTTCTATACTAACCCAGGGCCTTGTGCACACCAAGGTCATGCCAAGCATTTATTGTTCCACTAAAGCTACACCATAGTCTTTACGTCTTCAGTACAAATTCTTTCATTTACTTTTCACTAAATTGTGGAGGCTGATAACATTCTCCTTCTTCTATGTGTGAAATAGTTTCAAGAGGTCAGGTGACTTGTCCACCATCTCATTGTCAACCCACCACAAAACAGGACCAGAATGAGGGGAAGAGGCCAGGGAAAGCCCTTATTCTTTGGGATCTCTCATATAACCAGCATGGCCATAAATAACGAAGAAACAAATATGGCTGAATGGTTTGGCATCGGGAATAATTTGTAAGTGCTTATTTAAATCTGGAGCTGTGCCCATACTAGGAGGTAGGAGCTCAGGAGAAACCTGTACTTAGTTCAGTGAGATCTTTTTAAGATTTACTTGTTTTGGGGGCTGGAGAGATGGCTCAGTGGTTAAGAGCATTGCCGCCCGCTCTTCCAAAGGTCTCAAGTTCAGTTCCCAGCAACCACATGGTGGCTCACCATCTGTAATGAGGTCTGGTGCCCTCTTCTGGCCTGCAGACATGCACACAGACAGAATATTGTATACATAATAAATAAATAAATATTTTTTTAAAAAAAGATTTACTTGTTTTAATGAGTGTGACTATTTTGCCTGCATGAGTCTATGTGAACAACATGCGTGCTGGGTGCCCTCAGAGGCCAGAAGAGGGCATCAGATCCCCTGGAACTAGAGTTTACAGATGGTTGTACACCGCTGCGTCAATGCGGGAACTGAACCTTGGTCTTCAGCAAGAGCAGCAAATGGTCATAGCCACTGAGCCATCTCTTCAGCCCAGCAGTGTGTTTTTCTTAAGCAGCACTGAAAGACACATCTATCCCCCAGAAATGGTAGGTGCCATCTTGTTAGTAGTCTGGCCTCTGGTTATGCGGAAGTGTCTTTGTTTTTTTTTTTGTTTGTTTGTTTTGGTTTTTGTTTTTTTGTTTTTTTTTTTTTGGGGTTTTTCGAGACAGGGTTTCTCTGTGGTTTTGGAGCCTGTCCTGGAACTAGCTCTTGTAGACCAGGCTGGTCTCGAACTCACAGAGATCCGCCTGCCTCTGCCTCCCGAGTGCTGGGATTAAAGGCATGCGCTACCACCGCCCGGCTTAGTTTTAAACAGATTTGGTTTGTTCTAGCTGTTGGATTTCCGCTTCTTCTACCTGATGATAGGGGAAGTGAAGCAGTTGAAAGGGTTAGGGGTTAGGGTTAGGGTTTAGGGGTTGGGGTTAGGGGATAGGGTTAGGGATTAGCGTTAGGGGTTAGGAGTTAGGGTTAAGGTTTAGAGTAAGGGTTAGGATTTAGGATTAGGGCTCCAGCAGCACAGGGGTTGAGTAAGAGTAGATAGAAAACATGTCTGATGAGGATGTGATGGAACAATGCTATCACTGGTGACCAGTCTCAGTTTTCATTTTCTTCAGAATAGCAACATTGGGTTCATTTCAAACCTTAGTAACATCTGTTAAACATGAAAGCCTAGCCTTCCTCTGTTTGAGAAATAAGATAAAGGGCTTCACACTAAGTGAGAGAAGTAAAGCAGGCCATGAGACAGTTACGAAACAACCACAAGGAAGAATCAGAAAAGCCTCTCGACGTGGGCCTGGAGGAAGAAGATACAGCATATGGGAAGAAGTGATGTTCTGTGATATAGGGGGCTGGGGCGGTTGGGGAGGATCGATTCCCTGCTGACATGCACGGCTGGAGTTCATAGGGCTTTAATGGGCATGGCTGGTGTTTCAGTCATACATATGCACACACACACCCTTGAAAGCTGGGGGTTGGGAGGGTTCGTGTAACTTTTCTTAAAAGCATGAATTCTGGCCTGGGGAAATGGTTCTTCACTTAAAAGCACTGGCTGCTCTTACAGAGGGCCCAAATTCATTACCCAGCACCCACATGTCTAAAAACCATCTGGAACTCCAGTTCTGAGGGATCTGACATCTGACACCCTCTGGCCTTCACAGGCACTGCACTCGTGTGGTACATAGACATGCATGCAAGCAAAATACCCCCCATACACACACACACACACATACACAACATGTCCTGCCAGCCAGAAGACTCATGCTATGGCTATCCAGAGCTGTAGGGATATAGCCCCACCCATTGGGGGCGTGTTTGAAATACAGTTTCCGTGTAATTATTTCGGGGCATAAGCTAAGCCATGCGGGCGGCCGGGTGCCGGGGACGCAGCCCCGCCGCCCTTATTACAACACAGAGCACACCATTAGCTCCCACTTTCATGTGTCTGTGGAAGGCGTGGAGATGACTGACAGGCCATGGAGGGAAATGAAACCACAGAAGTAACAGAAGTACAACTAGGAGAAATCATTGATGCGAGCCACATGTAAATGTGCACCGACTACAGATGCAACCTTGTGTCTGGTGATTTCAGACAGCTGAACGGAACCTCTGCAATAGCCACACAGATCCGGTTTCGACTGGGAGAGCTTAGCTACTGTTGCCACACATTTTTATAAAGAAAGGAATGGGGGTCTGAACCACCCCCCAAATAGCCATCGTTATTAGCAAATATGAAAGTTCGTGTTTATAGTTGATGCAATCTGTCTAGTGAAGGACCTCAGACACCAGTGCCTTTTAAATAACGCTGCGTCCTAAAGAGTTCCTGAAGCAACTCTGGGGTACCAATACAGTAAGCATTAAGTAACAGTGGTGAAAAATGACCCCGGAGGAACCCCGTGCCTACCTGAGTCACAGATTTGATTCAGCTTCCAAGAAAAGGGCATTGCTTTGCAAGGACCTTTACTTCTAGAAAGATCTGCTTTACCCCATTGTTAGTCTTCAGGCATCTGTGCTGGCCTGCCCTTAGGGTTCTGACAGGGTACGACCTCAACTGCAGGGGGTGGGGTAGAGTGCCTTTAATCCCAGCACTTGGAATGCAGAGGCAGACGGAGCTCTGAGTTCAAGGCCAGCCTGGTCAACAAAGCAAGCTGCAGGACCGCTGTTACTCAGAGAAACTCTGTCTGGGAGGAGGGGAAGGGGACCTTGCCCACCTTCCATCTCTTCCTTCCTTTCTCTGTTTCTCTGTCTCTGCTTGTCTCTCTGTCTGCCTCTCTCTTCTCTTCTGCCGCTCCTGTCCCCAGAGGCTGGTCTCCCCTCTGCCAGCCCCCCTTTTCCCATTCATTTTCCCCATGAAAAACCTCTCCACCTGAGCTTTGTTGCGTGTCTTTCTGTCATGTGCCGCTTTTTAAAATTCCAGCACCCACAATGATGCATGATGTCCCTTGAAGTCGCTTTCACATTCTCTTTTGTTTCTATAGGATACGTTTTTAATTATTTGAGACAGAATCTCATATACCTCAACCTCACTATATTGCCAAGGACAAACTTGAACTTCCTTTTTAAACAGTTTACTTATGATGATGAGTGGCGTGTTTGTAGAGGGGAGAGAGAGGATGACAAACCAAAACTGAGAGAATTTATAAATATTGAAAAGATATTAGGCAGATAGTAGGTTCCTAAGGAATATTAATTGGTGGGTCGGTGTGGAGCTTGGTGGCAGAGCACTTACTGTATGAGGCCCGGGACTCAAACACACACACACACACAACACACACGCGCACACACAACACACACTTACACATACACACATACACACACAAACACATATACACACATACAACACACAAGTGCACACACACATACACACACAATAGACACATACACACATATACACATAACACACACACACACTACTTGCATCCTTTAAACCTCAGCTCTTTTTGTTGTTGTTTTTGGTGTTTTTTGTTTGTTTGTTGTTTGTTTTTTGTTTTTCATTTTTGATGACAGGGTTTCTCTGTGTAGCTCTGGCTATCCTGAAACTCACTCTATAGACCAGGCTAGCCTTGAATTCACAGAGAACCACCTGTCTCTGCCTCCTGAGTGCTGGAATTAAAGGGGCATACCGCTAAGCCTTGTTAACTTTCTTTTAAATAATTTTTTAAGATCTGGATTATAGTGGATATTAAAAGAGGATAAGCTGAAAGTTCAAAGTGGAGAAATGACGTTTATTTAGTAGCTAAGCTTAGAAGCACACACCTGTAAGCTCAGCACTTAGAGAACTGAGACAGGGGGATTGCCTACAGAGTTTGAGATCAGTCTGGGCTATACAGTGAGTAGTAGGCCAGCCTGGACCACAGTGTGAGACCCTGCCTTAAAAGAAGCCAAGCATGACCTGGGTGCACCCTTAATCCCAGAACTCAGAAGGTATTGTATTTAGTGATTATTCTCCTGTGACCTTATTAAAAAGCTAGTGAAAAAAATTAAGAGCACAACGAGAGGGGCAAAGGACAACTGAAAGACGCGGAAGGAACCATCAGTTACCTTAACTTTCTGGTAAGTATCAGGAAAAGTGCTATATGGATATTAAGCCTCTATGGGCAGGGAGGCTTCAGCTGACAGGGTAGTGAAGTGGCCGTGCCATGTCATCAAATGCTTAACTCTTCTTCTGTCTCAGTCTCATTTATTCAAAGACTAACTTTCCCCAAACAGCTAGTTTCCACTGTTCTTTCAGCGTTTGTCTCTAACATGACAAGATCCCAAAGAAGATCCCCGTGGCAGTTGAATGAAATTTGGTCCCCATAAGCTCATGGAGAGTGGCACCAATGGGAGGTGTGACTTTGTTGGAGTAAGTGTGGCCTCGTTGATGAAATGTGTCACTCTGGGGGCAGACTTTGAAGTTTCCTGGCTCAAGATACTGCCCAGTGATTCAGCTGACTTCCTGTTGCTTCTGAGTCAAGATGCAGGACTCTCAGCTCCAGCACCACATCTGCCTGCATGCCGCTATGCACCCTACCATGGGTGTTAGGAACAGAATCCCTGAAAGTGTAAGTGAGCCCCGCAATTAAATGTTTTCCTTTTAAGGGTTGCCGTAGTCACAGTGTTTCTTCACAGCAATAAAAACCTTAAGTAAGACAGAAATTGGTATCAGGGACTGGAATATTGCTGTGATAGGCCTGACCATACTTTTATTTGGAGAAATCTGGACTTTGGGAGTTGAGATTAAGAAAGCAGTGGAATACTTTAAGCACTATTTAATGGGACATACTAGTAGGAGCGTGGAAGACAGTGGTGCTGAATGGGATTTGAAGAACTGTGGGGGATGACATCAAGAGATTTCAGAGGAGAATAATTTTAGTATGTTGCCTAGAGATTGTTCTTTTTTTTTTTTTTTTTGGTTTTTCGAGACAGGGTTTCTCTGTGGCTTTGGAGCCTGTCCTGGAACTAGCTCTGTAGACCAGGCTGGTCTCGAACTCACAGAGATCCGCCTGCCTCTGCCTCCCGAGTGCTGGGATTAAAGGCGTGCGCCACCACGCCTGGCTAGAGATTGTTCTTAAGACATTTTGGTGACCTGCTTTTGCCCTTGTCTAAAAAGTTTGCCCAAGACTAAAGTGAAGAATTTTAGATTAATTCCATTGGCAGAAGAAATCTCAAAACAGCCTAATATACACTCTGTCATGTGATTTTGGGTAGTAACTCTAGTGAAGATTTATATTGAAAAAGAAATAAAGGAAAGCTTAGATGGAGTACACCTTTAATTCCAGCCCTCAGAAGGCAGAGGCTGGTAGATCTGAGTTTGAGGCCAGGCTGGTCTACAGAGCAAGTTCAACAACAGTCACGCTTAGGCAATGAAAGTGAAAAAAGCAGAAAGCCAGTGAAGATGTAATTGAACAAAGGGGCCACATTCCAGCCCCCAGCAAACAGCAGAACTTTGCAACTTTAGCCATGTGGTTCTTTCTGGCTTTAGGGTTAAAGATAAAATAAACGGGTATGGGGGCTGGAGAGATGGCTCAGAGGTTAAGAGCACTGACTGTTCTTCCAGAGGTCCTGAGTTCAATTCCCAACAACCACATGGTGGCTCACAACCATCTGTAATGAGATCTGGTGTTTTCTTCTGGCCTGCAGGCATGGAGGCTGAACACTGTGTACATAATAAATAAATCTTTGAAAGAGAGAAAGAAAGAAAGAAAGAAAGAAAGAAAGAAAGAAAGAAAGAAAGAAAGAAAGAAAGAAAGAAAGAAAGAGGTATGGAAGTTGCCTTTGTGCCTAAGGAACGCTGCTGAGGCCAGGCATGTGTCAGGGGTGGCCCTGAATGGAGGCCTAGGAGAGAGGCCATTGAGTGAAGCTGTGAAGTGAAGCATAGATTTCCTTGGAGACTCCAAGATGCTAGAGATGCCAGAGCCATGGGATATCTGCCAAAGAGAGGTATCCTTGGGAGTGGAACCAGTCCAAGGGAATGAAGTAAGTTGCAATCAACAAAGCTGAACAGAATTAGAGAGCTGAAGAGTGTTTCTATGCAGAATGTGGAGTTTGCCCAGCTGGCTTTTGGTCTTGCTTTGGCCCAAGTATTTCCTCACTCTTCTATATTTTGGAATAGTAATGTACAGCCGACGCCCTTATATGCCGGAAGTGTGTGATCTGCTTTTCAATTTGACTTTACAGGGGATTATAGTTAAGAGATTGCATGAATCTCAGAAGAGTCTTTGAACTTTGGACTTTTAAACATTGCTGAGACTGTGGTAAACTATGGGAATTTTTGAAGTTGAACTAAATGCATTTTGCATTATGATATTGTTAAGCTTTATGGGGGCCAGGGAGTAGAATGTGGTAGTTTGAATGTATTTGGTCCCCATAAGCTCATAGGGAGTGGGACCACTAGAGAATGTGACTTTGTTACCATGGATACAGCCTTGTTAGAGGAAGTGTACCACTGCGGGGGTGGGGGGCAGACTTTGAGGTTTCCTATGCACAGGATATCACCCCCGTGAGTCAGTTGACTTCCTGTTGCCTCCTGGACTCTCAGCTCCAGCTGCCTGCATGCTGCCACATTCCCCGCTGTGAAGATAATGGACTGAACCTCTGAAACTGTAACTGAGCCCCTTCAAGAAAATGATTGCATTTATAAGAGTTCTCATGGTCATTTGGTGTCTCTTCACAGCAATACAAACCTAACGAAGACAACACCATTCTGGAAACCTTCCCAAAATCCCCCAGCAGACGTCCTATCCTAACTGACCTTGAGTCCTTGCTGTGTCTAAAGCATTGCTAGAAAGGAGACTGGAGTTGCACAGATGTGGGTCATTGCTCCACTCCATCATCGTTCTCTGCTGTGCCATGGTAAAACTTCCTCGATTATACCTGGACCACAACCAGCAGGATAGAAGCATCCTTTCCCAGTCTCCCCTGCACTTCGTCTTCACATGACCAAGTTCTAGCCAATAGACTGTGATTGGAAAGTTGGTAAGCAAATTGTAGATTGATCCTTTAAAATGTTTGTGCTCTCTGTTGTCTTGGAAACATGAGGGTCTGGTGGGATAGGTCGGTATCAGTAATTCAGAGACCTAAGTAGAAGGAACCCAGGACCCAAATCCTTCCCATCAAGAAATATCTTTACGCCAGGCGGTGGTGGCGCACGCCTTTAATCCCAGCACTTGGGAGGCAGAGACAGGTGAATCTCTGTGAGTTCGAGGCCAGCCTGGTCTACAGAGCTAGTTCCAGGACAGGCTCCAAAGCCACAGAGAAACCCTGTCTTGAAACCAAAAAAAAAAAAAAAAAAAATCTTTACATGGTTTCCTAGTTTGAAATTCTAATTATTTTCAGTTATTATTATTATATTAATATCGATTATATGTTAATATTAATATAACATATAATATTAATATGTTTGGTCATATATTATTATTAGTCAGTAGCATATCCAAATTGCAGAAATGGCCAAGCTTCACTTAGGTTAGTGGTTCTCAACAAAGTTCCTACTCTGGCAGTGTCTGCAGTCTGCATCACCCGGGTGTTGGTACACCCAGATTTACCAAGTTAGAATGCCTGACTATATAGTCTAGATACCCACATTTTTGATAACCTCCCAGGTCATTCTGTTGCACACTTAAGTTTAAAAAAACAGGCTACTCACAGGCCCCAGGGGTAAGCTTACTACTATTGTTTATTTATTTATTTATTTATTTATTTTGGGTTTTTTTTTTTTTGGTTTTTTGAGACAGGGTTTCTCTGTGGCTTTGGAGCCTGTCCTGGAACTAGCTCTGTAGACCAGGCTGGTCTCGAACTCACAGAGATCCGCCTGCCTCTGCTTTTTTTAAATGGACATAGTATCAAACTACCCTCTAAATGACTATCCCTATACCCACAGATTAGCGTGGCTCTCAGTCCCCACCAGAGGTTTCTTTGTGCAGTGGGTGGTGGTTAATACAGAAACCCACAGCTACTCAAAGTGCAGAAAGTGTCAGTGATACAATCAGCTACAAATGTAACATCTGTATCAACAACCCACCAAAGCCTCAGGGACCAGGGCAGAAGAGGGGACAGGAAGGTTGTAAGGGTGCAGAGGTCATGGAGGACCAGAGTGGAACTGTGCCCTCTGAACATGACAGGCCACTACACTCAGGAACTCACAGTAGCTGTGGCAGCACAAGACGCCAATCATCATTCTACCAAGGAGGAAGGTGGGGCTTGTGGGCCCGCCCCTAACAGAGGAGCTGTTGGCGTCCAGTCGATGGTTTCTTTAGACAGAGAACCAGTTTTCTCTAGGGGTGTAGCTCCTGGTAGGTTGACCATGCTCCAGTAGATGACTCCATGTCCATGAATACTCAGGCAGCGCGATTTGGGTGGTTTTTTATTTTGTAAAGGGCATCTATCTATCTATCTATCTATCTATCTATCTATCTGTAATTTTATTAATTCTTTGAGAATTTCATACAGTGTATTTGGGTCATATTCACCCCATCTCCTTCCCCTAACTCCTTCTAGACCCACCCCAAACACCCTTCTCCCCAACTTCTTGCTCTCAAACCGAATTAGAAAAAGTCCAGGTTTAATGGATAAAACGGTCCCAGATGATTTTCCATTCCCCCCGGGGAGGAGACCAGAAAGGAAGGCCAGAAAATCACATGTCTGTGCTAACACAAGCCTGCTAAGGTAAATGAACAGTAGGCCGGTCATCGGAGGGAAGGCAAACAGGCTCCCGGATCAAGTACCCGGTTCCCCAGTGTAGTGTTTGAATAACAGTCCCCATACACCCAAGTGCTGGGTCCCCAGTTGGAACTGCTGGTGAGGATTAGGAAGGGAGGATTTGTTGGAGGAGGCATGTCAGCAGGCCATGGGGGGGATGGGTGGGGCAGGCTTTGAATTTCAAAAGCCTATGCCATTCCCAGTTTCTCTCCTCTTTCCCTTTCCCTCTCCTCCTTGTTCAGGTGGAAGCTTCACTCCAGCCCCTGGCATTCATATACCCAGAGTCAGGAACACCCCAAGCCTCCTTCCCCCTCTCTCTCCAAACCCTGTTGCATCTTAGAAAGTCCACAAAATGGTGAACCCTCCCCCCAAAATGTTCAAGACCACTCTCACAGGGCCCTTAAACTGCGCCCTGGAAAACAGACTTGGTTTCCTGACTTCCTTTCCTGCCTCCTCTTTGGGGCCTGGAAAATCATCCCGGAACACTTTATCCATTAAACCTGGGCTTTTTCTAATTCAGTTTGATTTGCATTGCCACGCAAGGGGCTTATGGAGTGCACAAAGTTTTCTCCTCTCCTCTTTTCTCTCTCTTTCTCTGCCTTCTGGTTTGTGTCTTATGATGGAAGCTCTCAGCTACTCCTCCAGTGCTATGCTCGTCTGCTCGCTGCCATGCTCCCCGTCATGATGGTCATGTGCTCATCTTTGAATCTGTAAGCCACAGGTTAAATGTTTTCTGTCATAAATTGCCTTGGCCATGGTATTTTGCCATGGCGATAGAGAATTAACTGAGATGCACTGTGACAGGCAGAAGCTTGCTTGCAGGGCAGAGGAGGAAGAATAGGCAAACTTAGAGGATCAGGAGGATGTGAACTTTAGGGGAGATGAATGAGTCTGAGGAACGAACCACAGCCTGGGTCAAAGTTCATTGTACTCTGGCAGGGCACAGGTGCTGGTCATTCCTCTGGCCACATGCATCAATTTCTCCCAGTTGGTGTCATTATCTGGGGAAGGGCCACCATGAGTAAGAACAAACCGCATGGAAGAGCCATCATTCGGACATATATCAGAACCTCAAAGAAAGCCCTTCTCTGCTTTGTTTGATGTTTTTGTTTTCTCAGGTGCTCTGTTTGGTGTTCAAAGAGACATTTGGGGGTGTTATCTAGTTCTGAACCCCAACAGTACCACCTTCAAGTAGACAGGAGCAATACACTTTAGGTCCTGATTAACAGTAATGTGGTATAGCTAAGAAAAAATGACAGGTATCCTCCACACACATACACACAGTAAGGAAATGTCTATGTTAACTAGTTTGCTTTAACCATTCCATATTATTTACACCCATCAGTACATCACATTGTACCCCATTAACATATACAATCATAATTCACCAATCAAAAATGGACTTTTTAAAAGATGTATTTATTATAGTGTTCTGCCTGCATTGTGCCTTCAGTCCAGAAGAGGGCACTAGATCTCATTACAGGTGGCTGTGAGCCACCATGTGGTTGCTGGGAATTAAACTCAGGACCTTTGGAAGAACAGCCTTAACCTCTGAGCCATAACTCCAGCCCCAAAAGTGAAAAATTTAAAGTGAAAAGAAATGGGGGAGGGGCTAGAGAGATGGCTCAGCGCTTAAGAGCATTGCCTGCTCTTCCAAAGGTCCTGAGTTCAATTCCCAGCAACCACATGGTGGCTCACAACCATCTGTAATGAGGTCTGGGGCCCTCTTCTGGCATAGACACAGACAGAATATTGTATACATAATAAAGAAAGAAAGAAAGAAAGAAAGAAAGAAAGAAAGAAAGAAAGAAAGAAAGAAAGAAAGAGAGAGAGAGAGAGAGAGAGAGAGAGAGAGAGAAAGAAAGAAAGAAAGAAAGGAAGGCAGAAATGGGTGAGAAAGCAGGAATTCAGTAGCTGACCTAGTAAGAAATGAAGTTATTGACTGAAAATTATATATGCAACCAAAACTCAAAATAAGAACAAGTATTAGCAGAAGGGCTGAGTGGATATGAACTAAATTTTCTTTTTCTTTTTTGTGCTTTTCATATTATATTTATTTATTTACCTGTGTATTTGTGGGGGGCACCATGGACATGCGAGGGTCAGAAAATAACTTGGAGTCAGTTCTTTCCTACCACATGAGGCCTGGGGATAGAACCCGGGTCTTCAGGCTTGGCGGTAAGTGCCTTTTATCCACCAGGATATCTTTTTTTAAAAATATTTATTTATTATGCATACAATATTTTGTCTGTGTGTATGTCTGCAGGCCAGAAGAGGGCACCAGACCTCATTACAGATGGTTGTGAGCCACCATGTGGTTGCTGGGAATTGAACTCAGGACCTTTGGAAGAGCAGGCAATGCTCTTAACCACTGAGCCATCTCTCCAGTCCCCCCACCAGAATATCTTGTCGGCCTATATGAACAAAATTTCTTCCTTCATAGCAGGAAGTCAGTAGATAGTTTCAGAAAATACTGTATCAAGGAGCGTCGTCCTTGTTAGCACAATTCTTTGCTAAGACAACAGCCAGAAGAATGAAACCGGGCAATTATAAACAAAACCCCAGAGACGCGTAGAGATGCAGGGATGGAGGCTGCTCAGTTTCATTATCGCCCTCTTCTTGCTTGACTGGTACCCCTCTGGCTTCTGTCCACAGGGCCTGGACAACAATCTATGATAGCTGTACTTCATTTTCAAATTAAGCACGAGCAAGGAAAACCAAAGGGACAATAGAAAGTAGCAGATAGCTAGAGGCGCAAACGCATGACAAAGCATCACTATCCGGTAGTGGTGATTAGAGTAGCCTCATTGGGGGAGGCCAACACACCAACACAGGTAGCTTTTTAAGGACCCTCCCCCCCCCCCATTGCTTATCACGCCCAGCAGAAACGGAATAGGAAAGAGTCTGCGAGCTGGAGCTACCCGTAGGATTCTGTCCAGTGTAGGCATTTTCAGTCCCCAGGGTGAACAGTAGTAACCTCTGTTGGTTCAGTTTCAGCTCTTCTCAAAGCTGCAATGTTTTTAACACCCTTAGCTGTTTTTCTTTCCTCCCGTCAGAGCTGAGGAGACAGGCTGGGCCAGAACAGGGACTTTGGGAGGACATTTGGAAACAAACATGCTCTAAGGCTCTGAGGTGGCCAAGTCAGTTGCGTCAAGCCTGACAGCTCGTGCTCCATCCCTGGAACCCACATGGCTTCAGCAAACGGTCCACTGATCTCCGCACGGATGGATGCCTGTGGCCCAAGCACACTTCTCTCCCAGACTCCCCGTCATAAACAAATTTATGTTTTAAAAGTGCTTGGAGAGGGAGGAGTGAGGGAGGGGGCTAGAGTCTGCTTCAGCTGCACACGAAGTACTTATAATGACGGAAATTTTGCTGTCAAATATTTAAAGTCAAACCACCAGAGAGAGGCTGCACACAATGTGGGGGGTGGAGTGTCGTACTCTAAAGGTTTCTCTGTAGCGCCCTGCTTTATCCAGAAGTCGCCAGCATGTTCTCAGAGCCTCAGCTAGCCCAGCCGCTGGAAGGAGCTTTGAGGGTGGTTGAATGGGGCGGGACTTCTGACAAAGGACCCTCGTTCATTGGCGTAATCCTCTGAAGAGCTGTGCAGCAATGCCTGTGGCCAAGCCATGAGAACCAGCTGGGAGCAGCCTGGAGGCAGCCTTGTGGCTGTCACCCTTTGTCGCAAGGCCTCAGTCAGCCACTTGCTCATTCAGGCGGCGAGCACACTGACTTGCAGGATAATGGAGGTTTTCAGCTGAAGAGCCCTTGCTAGCCTCGCTGCTCCGGCCCAGCAGGTGAACATTCACATTCCGGAAGTCATGGTATTTCAACTACCCCGGCCCCAGCCCTTGTCCAGACAGCTACAGTAGCGTCCACGTTACGAGAGCAACAGTTAAACCGTGGTTCTGTCTTTTAATTCAGCTCGTATGCTTCCTTTTAACACACCATCGCTGACGCTTTATGTTAATTTTGTGCTCCATGTATATGTCGGGATCTCTGCTGTCAGTGCCGAATAATCCTGGTGGGAGACGGGCAAGGTTGAAGAGCCCCCAGGTACTGTGGGGACAGCTTTGGTGGTGTTCCTAGGAGTGGCCAGGACTCGAGTGGCACCTCACCTCACACACTCTGTTAGACAATTAGGCCCTGTTACATAATTACATTCGCGGGGGAGAAATCTTCAGGAACCCCTTGAAAACAACTGACACGCTTAGGACCAGGGCTTTGTGAGGTTTCCCATCTGTGCGGTTGCTCTGCAACCGGGAGCAACTCAAATGACTCCCTTGGCTCAGTTTCTTCCGTATAAGATAGAGGTGTTGGTGTTTTCTTCATTTTTACCACAAGACTAACTGTAAAGCCTTTTGTTTCCATCTTTACAGGAAGTACTTAAGTGACCCATCCGCTTTGGGGTTTGTTTCTGTGTTTGCCAATTCCTTCTTTGTCTATCAAGCTGACCTCTTTTTTTTTTTTTTTTTCGAGACAGGGTTTCTCTGTGGCTTTGGAGCCTGTCCTGGAACTAGCTCTGTAGACCAGGCTGGTCTCGAACTCACAGAGATCCGCCTGCCTCTGCCTCCCGAGTGCTGGGATTAAAGGCTTGAGCGACTCATTAAAACACTCATTCTCTCCGTCTGCTCTGGGGAATGGAGCTTTGATTGATTCAGGGATTGCAAATAAGTCAATGGAGGCATTTAAACTAAATTTTTGTAATTCTTAAAAACCTTTTTGAGTCAGATGATAGTGGCATACACCTTTAATCCCAGTCAGTACTCAGTACTTGGGAATCAGAGGCAGAGGGATCTCTGTAAGTCTGAGGTCAGCCTGGTCTACATAGTGAGTTCTAGGACAGCCAGAACAACATAAAGAGACACTGTCTCAAAAAACAAAACAAAAGATTGTTTTTATGTATATGTATGAAGCATTGACCTACATGTGTGTAAGTAAGTGTACCATGTGTGTCTCTAGTGCTCTCAGAGGCGAGAAAGGGGCACTAGACTTCATGATTGGAGTTACAGATGGCTCTGGACTGCCATGTGGGCCTGGGAACTGAACCTAGGTCCTCTACCAGAGCAACCAGTGCTCTTAACCATTGAGCCATCTTGCCAGGCCCTAGATTTGATTGCTTTTTATAATATTTCCATTTCTTCCCATTAATCAAGCTTATTTCAGGGCAAACATTTGACCTGTTCATAGTTTATTTGCTACTAGGGCCAGTTAATGCCTCAATCTGGTTGAGTAAATTACCTTAGATAAATCTGTACTCTGTTCCTTCAATTTACTCTCCATGTCTCCCTTGTTCCAGGAGGAAGGGCTGAACTTACTATGTCCTGGTCAGGCCTGAGATGATGCAGTGCTTGATGGTATTGTGTCTCAGGTCTCATCTGTCCGTTTCCGGTCTCAGAGGTGACTGCCGCATGTCAGCTTGACTACTGCTTGTCCTGTGGGTGGAACTGGTCAGTGCCTTGCGGGCTGGCACCTTCAGTTTGTGTGAACCATGCCACAACCACACCCAAGTCCCTTCTCTCTAGTCTCTTACCCTTGTCTCCTCGGGACCCACAAGGTTTCAGTTCTCAAAGTCCTCTGTGTCTTCTCCAGACCTATGAGAGCTTCTGGGCCTGGTGGCTTTGGGAAATGATACTGTCTGCCTTGACCATGCTTCATGACCTCATCTCAATCTCAACCCAGAAAGAGAAGTGGGAGTGGCTAATTGGTATGCCCTCTCTTCCTTCTGTCTTCAGCAACCCTAGGTAGAAGGCCCAGGCTTCTTCCTGTCTGAATGAGCATTTCCCTTCATCAGATCCTCTTTCTTCCAGAGATGATTACTGCCCTCACCCTAGGATAGAAGGACTCAGGAAACAGAAGTTAGCTTATCATAAGGAAACATAGGGGATCTTTGTATCTGTTATAAGGGAAAGGGTGTGTAGCACCACGGTGGTTTGCCTGCTCAGCAAGCCGGGACCTTGTGGAAGAGACTTGCTAAGGCGGCGAGGAGCCAGGACGTTCTCTGAGCACTGGCTGCTCTTGGAGTTGGACATTAGAATAACTCGATGGTTCAGAGAAGCTGCTCTGTGTGGCATGCAGCTCTCTGTTCTCATCCTTGCTCTCACATGCAGAAGCACCAGGCAGCCCCACTGATAAAGAGTCTGGTCCAGGCAGGAGAAGGCTGTAGCCTCACCTACCCATCACTGGGGATGTCAGCATCGGCTGAAGGAACTGCTTCTGGCTCTCGCTGTTGACCCATCCTTTGACTTGTTGAGCTTTGATAAAGTTTGGGGATTTTCTCCACAAAACTATGTCTGATCATAAATAAACAGATACCGAGATACTTACAGTGGAGAAGAGTGGGTTTCACATTGTCTTTGGCAAGGGTGGCTGGGGGCGTGGCTAAGGCCTTGAATATGCTAAGAACTGCGCCACCTTTGAACTTTAACCTTAGCTCTTGTTTTTTGAGAGTCGGTCTTGCTGTGTAGGCTATTGGTAAAGAAACACAAAATACAGGGCTCCAAAAAGGTAGGAACTTCTGTTTTCTCCAGTGTTACAGTGAAGCTGAATCCAAAGTCCTCTCCTCTTGTGTTCTCACCTCTAGGTTGGTGTCCAGGCCGCATGATAGAAGCTGGTCAACCTCCACATTAGAGTCCAGGTTAAGCAAATTTGTCTTCACAGAAATCCCTTGAAAGTCACCCACGTCATTTTCACTCACCACTGGCTTAAATAGTCACGTGACCACCCTGGTCTGCAAGACAAGAAGGCTGGGGAGATGGCTCAGTTGGTTGCCACGTTTGATCCCTAAAACTCATGTAAAACTTCAAGACAGAAATGATGGGTCCCTACAACTTTCCAGCCAGCCAGTTTAGTTCAGTGAGCCCCAGATTTAGTGAGACATCCTGTCTTGAAAAAGAAGGTGAAGGGGCTGAAGAGATGGTTCATTGGTCAAGAGTGAGTGCCTCCTTGGCTTTCATGAAGACCAGAGATCAACCCCCAGCACAAGTAACTAACAAGCAGGCCTTGTAACGTCAACTCCAAAGGATCCATTGCCCTCTTCTGGGGTATGTGTTACAGTTCAGACACATGAGAACATGCATGCACATAGACACGCAAAGAGAAGAAATATTTTTTAAAGATTTGTTAATTTATTATGTATACAGTGTTCTGCCTGCATGTATGCCTGCATGACAGAAGAGGGAACCAGATCTCATTACAGATGGTTGTGAGCCACCATGTGGGTGCTGGGAATTGAACTCAGGACCTTTGGAAGAGCAGGCAGTGCTCTTAACCACTGAGCCATCTCTCCAGCCCCAAAAAGAAATATGTTTTAAAATACAAAAGGTAAAGGTAAGGAATGAGGAAGGCGCTGGATGTTGACACTATACAGACACACACAGACAGACACACACACTCGCGCGCGCACACACACACACAAGTTCTTTATGTCTGTTGTTACTTTGGGGTTTTTTGGCAGTGGCCATGTCCTAGAGAAAGAATGGAATGCACACACAGGGGCAAGGACTCTAATGCAAAGTTCCAACCAGCTACTGCGATGCTAAATCCAACTCCTGGAAGAGAGCCCTTCTCCTCATTTGTGGTTCGTCACAAGACCTCTGAAGGATGAGGTACCTGTTCTCCCCACTTCTACCCACCAAAAAGAGAGTGATGACCCAGACCCAGAAACACATTACGAAAAATACTTCTAGAGCAAAGTGGAGGCAAGGCAGGGAAAGGCAGCTGCTGGTCAGCTGCAATGCTGAGTTGTCTTGTCCGCTAGATTTGTACACGTCACCCTGGTCATTGCCCAGTGTGTCGGCTCTACCTGTACCAAGGATTTTCCATTGTGCTCTGTGGCATTTGTATGATTCTAGAAATTTCTTCCGACAGCCACATCTGAACTGGTGTTAAAAATTCTGCTGTCTTACAGTTCAGTTTGAGGCTTGCTAGATACTGCTTTAGGAGATAGAGTTTGAGTATTAAGGTTCCCCATTCTCTCTCTCTCTCTCTCTCTCTCTCTCTCTCTCTCTCTCTCTCTCTCTCTCAGTTTTTGTGAGACAGGGACCATCTATGGCCTTGGTTGTCCAGGCACTTGCTATGTGGACCAGGCAGGCCTCAAATGCCAAGTTTCTCAAACCACTCCTGGATTCTCCCTCCTATCTTTCTCTCTTTTTTTTTAAAGTACAAAATCTAAAATTGATTTTATTTCTTTTCTCCCTCCTATCTCTTAAGCATCACTTAAGCGAGCCTACCTATCTGTGGGATGTTCCTATCTTCCTGAGGAGTGGTCTCTCAGCCAAATGACTGACCAGCCTAACTGGATTAACTCTTTTGTTTTAGATAGTTTAGAATGTTCTGTCTCCACCCAGGTAAGAGAAGTAGCTTTCCCTAATGGGCTTCCACAGAGCCCTTACCGAGCTTTCTGTAACTGTAGACCAAAGTCTTTGTTTCTTAGACTCTTTAGCTGCCTGACCTGACCTGTGACTTAGTTCTAATTAACAAGCTGTGGCAAGAATTATAAACCAGGCACAGTGGCGCACGCCTTTAATCCCAGTTCTCGGGAGGCACGGCAGGCAGATTTCTGTGAGTTCGAGACCAGCCTGGTCTACAGAGTGGGTTCCAGGACAGCCAGGACTCTACAGAGAAACCTTGTCTCAAAAAACAAACAAACAAAAACAGAAATCAGAAAAAAAAGCAGAAGGATGCCTATATACTTATATATACTTAAAAATATAATTTTATGAGCTGGGCGGTGGTGGCGCACGCCTTTAATCCCAGCACTCGGGAGGCAGAGGCAGGCGGATCTCTGTGAGTTCGAGACCAGCCTGGTCTACAAGAGCTAGTTCTAGGACAGGCTCCAAAACCACAGAGAAACCCTGTCTCGAAAAACCAAAAAAAAAAATATATATATATATATATATATATATATATATATAATTTTATGAGCCACTGTCATGTATGTGGCCTGGTTTCGACTGGACTGTTACTGTCTGGTACAGGCATGCTTCTTTCATCCTTACGGTGGAAAAGCTAAGGCAGTAAGAATTAAGAGCTCAGTGGTAGAGCATTTGCTTAAAGAGACTGAGGCCTAGGTTCCAGCCCAGCACTCCTAAGAAAAAGAGAGGGCGGGGTGGGGGGGGGGAATGGTAGCCGGCAAGAGAGCACCCGTGCAGAGAACCCCAGTCTCCAACCAACACCCGCCCAACCAAGCACCAACATGGAAGGCTTGCGATTAGATGGAGACAGAAATAAAATCTTTCAAGCTGTCACCTAAATGTGTGCATCTCATTGTAACTATCTGTTAATTACGATTCTCTCCCCTGCCTCAGTGCTGGAGGTCAATCCAGAGCTCTGTGTATGCTAGCTAGGCAAATACTCTACCACTGAACTATATCCAACCCATTATAAAGTGAGTGCGCGCGTGCACGCGTGTGTGTGTGTGTGTGTGTGTGTGTGTGTGAGCACGCACGCGCACATAAACAGTGCCTGTGGAGGCCAGAATTTCAGTCCTTGGGGCTGGAATTACTCTTAACTGCTGAGCCATTGCTCCACACCTGCCCCCCCCATTTATTTTATTATAAGTGATCAGTAATCATAACAGCACCAGTGAATAATAACATGTAGTAAATCTTTACTGCATGGGGGCTGGAAGTTCAGCCAGGCCTTGCAGGATCTGGGTCAGGAAATAAGGAAGTCACCAATAAAGGAGGTTGTTTCTATGCCTGTGAGCCAGATTTCTCTAGTGTGACATTGTGAAATAGATATTCGACCTTCATTTCCTAGCATACAACTTAAAAACAAAACAAACCAAAACAAAAAACCCTTGGACTCTCCAAAGGGTAAAAAGAAATTGGATAGTTAGTGCCCTGTTGTCAGCAATAGGGTGATCTTTTCCATGGGAAAAACATGTCAGTCAGTATGACTTGCTGACTTGTTTAATAGACCGGGAAGCAGAAGTTAAGGCAATGATTGTCGGTATCGGGCAGGACCGTACCTAATGACTCTTAATGATGCGTCAGATGTCAGGGTCCTAAAGATGAGCTTGAGGTAGGAGGGGAGTTTGCTATATCTCTCTGGTTTTCTCCCTAATGTCTCTTTCACTACTATAGGTTTCTTTACTTGCTTACTGGGACAGACAGCTGAGCCTTGCTTGATAAGGGCTTCCAGGATTTGACCTAATAACTGGTACTGACGCCTCCTTGAGCAAGTAGAGGTCACTGTATGGGCTGAGCTAGGACCCAACAAACTGTTCCCAGAGTTTTAGGGTAACAGTACTTGGGTTGCTACCCCACCTCCCAAGCTGTGCTCAGCCAATGCTCCCCTCCCCCAAGGCCAATCAAAGAAACAAGAAATGGTAGCTGGCAGAGAGAAGGGACTAGCGCGGCCAGCCACAGAGAAGGGACCAGCCACCTTGCTTTAAGGTGCCACTTGAGCTTCAGGTTTAAACAGAGGAAAGCCAGAGAGCAGAGAGGTGTGTAGTTATAGCCTGGTCTAGGTGTGGTCTTGTTGATCTTTGTCTCCCAGGTGAGTGGAGGAAGTCCTTGTCGCTGGAGGGGACAGAGCAATTCTCAAAGCGGCAGCCTCACCTTCACAGAGAACCGCCCTCTTCTGGGGAAAGGAGTGCTCTGTCTGGGGAGGTTCTGATGTTTCTAGAATACAAAGGGACACAGGAGGAAAGGTTAAGGAGGGTGACTCATCATCTCTGTGCCTTCAGAAAGAAAAAGTAAAGACAGGGGTGAGAGTGGAAGGCAGGCAGCTGGGTGTCACCTGCTATTCCTCACCTGAGGCTCAGGTCAGGGGGTCACTGCTTTTTAGCAAAAGTGACTTCTAGGACCAAACCAGAATAGAGCCAATCATCCTAACCCGAACTAAAACTTTAAAGAAGCAGTTTCCCTGATGTTCCAGTCTCCGCCACAAGGAAGCACTTTCTTTCACTTTGGCCCTCAGAGAACAGTGACCTGGTGGGAGCTGATGTTAATCAGGTGTTCTTGTTTCCTTGTTCCCACCTCACAAACCCCACTGTTCTGCAGGGCCCAGGAGGGTGGGGGAGGGGGTTTCTCATTCCTTTCAGGAAAACAGAGACTGCTCCATTCAGGAATCTTAAAGTCAATTATACCTGTGACTAAATTCATTGTAATTTTGTTTTTGACAGTACACAATAAAGCCCGCAGAAAACCCAATAGGCAGGGTTCTGGGGTGGGGGCTCTGAGAGGGCCCTGCAGCCCGAGAGGGAGAGGCTTTGAAACGTGTCTGAGTTCCTCACTCGGTACGCCCATCCATCGGGACAGTGGTTCCCAGCCTTCCAGACACTGTGACCGTTAACACAGCTCCCCCTGAACTAAAGGTCAGAATAATACTGTAAATATCTGTGTTTTCCAATGGCCTTAGGTGACCCTGTGAAAGGGTCACTTGACCCCACAAGGAGTCGTGACCCACAAGTTGAGAACTGCTGTTCATCAGCACTTTTCATGGTACCCCCCTTACAAAAGCAAACAGGCAAATAAATAGTTTCCTTGAGCTCTCTGAACTGAGGTTTTCAGAGCTGACAGGTAGGTATAGGTAAGAGAGAAAGTTTGTTAAGACTGGTATTTTCCCTACAAGACATGACAAGCTTCCTCTAAGAAGGGAACTAACAATGGTATATATACCAGGAGAGACAGGATTTGGCTTCTCTTGAACCCTTAAGTCTACTTTGGTTAGTGTTTGGCCAGAAGCAACTGGGAAGGCACAACTTTGAATTTCCTAATAGAGACTGACTGGGTCCTCAGTCCTAGACAGGTCCCAGGACAGGATCTGGCTCGGCGTTGACTGGGCTCACTTCTAATTCCATCAGCCTACAGATTGGCAAGGGAGGGAGATTTCCACTAGCAACAGGCTTGTGAGGTGAAATATGATAGGATCTAAGCCAAACCATATTATGTCTGTCTGTCTGTCTGTCTGTCTGTCTGTCTGTCTGTCTATCTATCTATCTATCTATCTATCTATCTATCTATCTAGGTCTGGCCAAACTTAAACTCACCATCCTCTGTCTGTACCAAAACTTTATATACATTATTTTGGTTGATTACAACAAGCTCAAGCTCAGAAAATAGCTTGAGATGGGTAATCGTGAATTTTTATTTTATTTTAGAGACAGGGTATAACGTAGCCTACAAATTCACCATGTAGCCCAAGTTGACCAAGCTCCTTCTGCTTCTACCTTCTTGGTGCAGGTATATGCTACCAACCTGATTATAGGAATATGCTAGGGACTAAATCATACATGCAAGACAAAAACTCTACCGAGATATAGCCCTAGCCTGGAAGTTCCCCCCTCCCCCACACACATTTGTTCAGTGTGTGTGTGTGTGTGTGTGTGTGTAGAATAATTTATGGGAGTTGGTTTTCTCCTTCTACCATGGAGCTTTGGGGGTCTAACTCGGGTGGCAGGTTTGGAGCAGGTACCCTTACAGACTGAGCCATCTCCCCAGTCCACCGATGCTATGTACTTACTCTTCACAAAGCTATGTCACAAGAGGTTTTGCCCAAGGTGCACCTGCAGTGACAGGAAAATGCCTGAGCCTGTGACTGCTCACCACAGGGCTGTTTTTAACTGCAGTTCAATGCTTGAAGGCAGGAGAGAAAGAATCTGTGGTCCCAGGCGGTGGAGTAGGACAACCACCCGGAAGCAGGAAAGACAATCTGAAGAGAGATTGAGCCCTTCCCCTTGGCTATCTGAAGATGGAGACAATAGATCCCAAAGAACTGGAATTTCCCAGGAATCTTCCCTTAGGACTGTGATGCCTGAGGCCAGCCAGAGGAAGAGCCTGTGTCCCAGGAAGAAGTTTCACAACTGGACTGTTTGTCAGTCCACCTTGCAAGACAGATTGGCGCCAAGACAGCAATGGACCAATGATGCCAGAGACACACCTTGGCCAGGAATACTTAGGTATGCCGTCCGCCTGCCCTCAGCTTTAGCCTCAACTGTATGTCGATCACTAAAAAGGACATACGGGCCATGAACCACGTTGTTTATTCCGTTCCCTGGTGGAGCCTCTCTCTGCTTTTCATTCTGCTTGTCTCTCCATCTGCCTCTTCATATGGGGGAGAGGTGACCGAGCCTAGGTCATTTGGATTGCCAGGGTCTATGCTTTGACACTTAAAATTCTGGTAACATTAATATGCAACTATAAAAATAAGACTTCTAGCCCGGCGGTGGTGGCGCATGCCTTTAATCCCAGCACTCGGGAGGCAGAGGCAGGCGGATCTCTGTGAGTTCGAGGCCAGCCTGGTCTACAGAGCTAGTTCCAGGACAGGCTCCAAAGCTACAGAGAAACCCTGTCTCGAAAAACCAAAAAAAAAAAAAAAAAAAAAAAAAGACTTCTATAACCTGTTATAAAGCATTTATGATTATTATTTATTATTATTACTACTACTACTACCAGAAATGGAGCCCCAAACACAAATCCAAAATACAGAACACAAACACCTTTTTTTTTTTCTAGATAGGGTTTCTCTGTGTAGCCTGGCTGTCCTGAAACTCCTTTGGTAGACCAGGCTGGCCTCGAACTTACTAAGATCCACCTACCTCTGCCTCCCAAAAGCTGGGATTAAAGGTGTGCACCACCACTGTCTGGCCACATTTTTTTGCTGACCTCCAACCCTCTATGTAGCTGAACATGACCCTACATTAATAATCCTCCTGCTTCCAGCAGTGACCTCCAGGGTTGGCAGAATCTGTGGGTTTGACTATGGCTGACCCTTTCACTTGGTGAAGACTTCTGAGTTGTGCTAAATGAGAAAATCTGTAGAGTCAGAAGAACGAGGTGGGAACACAATATGGAATACAAATAAAAAAACTCAAATGTATTTCAGAAGAGTAACAATCAGTTGAAAAGCACGGGAGGCAGAACTTACTGAAGTAAGTTTTAAGTAGGGGGTATTTTGACCTTAAACCCTCAGACCAATGGGAAGAGACAAACAGGAGTTAATTCTCAGTAGTAAGTCTGCTCTCTGCAGTGACCTGCCACCATATTCTAGGCTAAGTACTCATTCCCCCTGGCGGTGGGAAGCAGGGTTAG
Source organism: Chionomys nivalis (assembly GCF_950005125.1). Lineage (NCBI taxonomy): Eukaryota > Metazoa > Chordata > Mammalia > Rodentia > Cricetidae > Chionomys > Chionomys nivalis. The sequence goes on along the minus strand of NC_080111.1, from coordinate 14,873,498 downwards.
AAAGGAGAGGCAGGGATACCAGAAGTGGGAACTGGAAGGAGGTGCTGGAGTGTTGGACTGAAACCGGAAGTATCAGAATGCATGTATTCCTCTCCCCCTTCACTCACTCATTCTCTCTCTCTCACACACATATATTCATTTTTTTTCAGACACAGACTCTTCTTGTGTATATAGCCCCCAAAGGCCTCAAACTCCCAGCCCCCCTGCCTTAGTGTTCTAAGTACTGGAATTACAACTGTATAGCTCTTTACCACGATACCCTGCTTGAATTTGTGATTTTCAACATATGAAGGCATGTGCATGTGTGTGTATGTGTGCGTGTGTATGTGTGCGTGTATGTGTGCGTGTGTACATGTGTGTGTATGTGTGCATGTGTGTATGTGTGCATGTATGTGTATGTGTGCGTGTGTGTATGTGTACATGTGTGTGTGCGTGTGTATGTGTGCATGTGTGTGTATGTGTGCATGTGTGTGTATGTTTCACCTCTGCTGAGAAAGCCGGAAGCAATGATGGTCCAGTAGCAATGAACCAGCCTTGAGCCCAACTCAGTGTCTATAAATGAGGCCCTTTTCCACTGAGAATAGCCAGGGCTGGAACAGGGAAAATGTAACATGTGCCTGAAACATTCTGTTGTACTGGATGGTAAGAAAATCTAAGAATGATAGAGGCGGAGGAGGAAACCAGTGTAGGGAGCTATTGGCTCCTGGATGCTGCAGGGAAGAGGGGAGTCATTGTCCTCACTGTGTACCCTCGGGTGGTCTACCAGTTTCAATCAGTAGTTCCTTCGCCCAAGGTCACAGGAGCCACTGTGATTAAACTCAGTGGATCATAAAACAAAACAAAAAGGCATGAGGGGCTGGAGGGAGGGATGGCTCAGTGTTTAAGAGCATTTGTTGCTCTTGGAGAGGATCCAAGTTTCCTTCTTAACACTCACCTAGTGACCTACAGCCATCCTAACTGCAGCTCCAAGGGATCCAATGCCCTCTTCTGGTCTCTGTGGGTACCAGGCACACATGGAACACACACACACACACACACACACACACACACACGTTCAGGCAAAACACTCATATACATAAAACTTTTAAAATCTACAAAAAAAAAAGACATGAACGTGAAAAATGGACTTGTGGAGAAGAGGAGGGATTGAAGAGGGGGAGACGAGGAAGGAGGGGGTGTAATCAGAATGTATCGATGCATTGTATACATGAAATTGTCTATAAATTTAATTTTAAAAAAAGTCAGTATGAGAAACTCCCTCTGGGTAAATCTGAGAATTTTTACACTAATAGTAATAATGGGCTATTAAGGCACTAAATGAACCAGGATTCCAAACATCTGTGGTTCTGTAAGTAAAGGACCCGATACAGTCAACTGGAGGGGATGCCCTTTCCGCTGCAGAACATGGCAGAGAAATGGAGAAGAAATGGCTGAGAACAGAGGCACAGGATGAAGGTTTGGAGGACTGAACATCTCCTGTTTTGATACATTTGATAGATTTATCAACCACAAGGTAGAAATAACACCCACAGTGGAGACTTGGGGGGGGATCATCTCAACCATGTGACCCAGATCAACAAAAGAAGCCAATGCTGAAACCATGTGTTACTTGACACCTGCACTGAGAAGGGCATAAAGTCACTTTTGAAATGTGACTGTCAGCCGGGCGGTGGTGGCGCACGCCTTTAATCCCAGCACTCGGGAGGCAGAGGCAGGCAGATCTCTGTGAGTTCGAGACCAGCCTGGTCTACAAGAGCTAGTTCCAGGACAGGCTCCAAAACCACAGAGAAACCCTGTCTCAAAAAAACAAAAAAACAAAAAAAAAAAAGAAATGTGACTGTCAGAAACAAACAGCTTCGATTACAGTGTGACAGCGGACTATACCAAACTGGAAGGCGAACTCTAAAACAGCAGCCTTTACTTTTATTTTTTATTTATTATTATTTTTTTTTGGTTTCTCTGTGGCTTTGGAGCCTGTCCTGGAACTAGCTCTGTAGACCAGGCTGGTCTCGAACTCACAGAGATCCGCCTGCCTCTGCCTCCCAAGTGCTGGGATTAAAGGCGTGCGCCACCATCTCCCGGCCAGCCTTTACTTTTAAAAAAGGCCAAGACTACTAAAGATAAATGCAGAGTAACCAGGTTAAAAAAAAAAGCCAGAGAAGCCAGGGGATGGGGGTGGGGGGGGTGGTAGTATTCGCCTTTAATCCAAGCACTTGGGAGGCAGAGGCAGGTGGATCTCCGAGTTAAGGCCTTCCTGGCCTATGAAGTGAATTCTAGGACAGCCAGGGCTACACAGAGAAAGCCTGTATCAAAGAAAGAAAGGATGAAAGGAAGAAAAGAAAGGCAGCCAGAGAGGTTAACCAAATACAACCAATGTCTGATCCTCATTTGAATTTAGGAAAGCTTGTTTCTGGTGAAGGACATTATCTGACAAGTAGAAAACTATAAAAAGCTGGTGTGTTAGATAACACTTCTCAACTGTGCTCACTTCTAACGTGTAAGGAGATGCCCTAAAGACTGAGGTCTTTAGAGGACAATGGGCAACAGCTCTGCAATACACTATCACGTAACTCAAGGAAAATAAAATACAGGTGTATGGGAAAGGGTTGTGTGGGGCTGGAGAAAGAGCTTGGTGGTTAAGAGAACTTGCTGCTTTTCCAGAGGACTCATGTTCAGTTCCCAGCGCCCGCACTGGGAGGTTCACAGCTGCTTAACTCCCAGCTCTGCTGGATCTGATGCCCTCTCTTGGCCGCCTCAGGTGCTTGTGCCGCCCACGCCTGCACAAAATCTAATTGGTCTTAATAATAAAAATCCCAGTCAGATATAGGGGCTAATGCTGAAAGATCGGAGAAGCAGAGCAGCTGACCACTAGAGAGTCTTCTTTAAAGGCAGGAAGGGGAGAAAAGCAGTCAGCGTATGCATGTATATGGCTATAAATTCATGTATGAATATGTGAAAAATCGTGACTCAAACTGTAGAGTCTGGGTGGTAAAGAGTATATTGGATTTCTTTGTTTTTGTTTTGTTTTTCAAGACAGGCTTTCTCTGTAGCTTTAGAGCCTGTTCTGGAACTAGATCTTGTAGACCAGGCTGGCCTCGAACTTACAGAGATCCAGCTGTCTCTGCCTCCCGAGTGCTGGGATTAAAGGTGTGTGCCACCACTGCCCGGCTGATTTCTTTGTACTATTCTTAAATTTCCCTGTAAGGCTGAAATTATTAATGTTAAAATTTATGAGCTGGCAGCACTTGGGAGGCAGAGGCAGGTGGATCTCTGTGAGTTCGAGACCAGCCTGGTCTACAAGAGCTAGTTCCAGGACAGGCTCCAAAACCACAGAGAAACCCTGCCTCGAAAAACCAAAAAAAAAAAAAAAAAAAAAAAAAATTATGAGCTGGAGCTCAGGCATGGTGGTGTACATCTTTAATCCCAGAACTCAGGAGGCAGAGGTAGGTGGAAGATCTGAGTTCCAGGCCAGCCAGGGCTGTACAGTGAGATCCTGTCTCCAAAACTTTTAAAAATATTACGGACTAACATAACAGTCTACACTTTGGCATGAGCCTGGCCTGAAGTGCTTCGTCTTCTTATTAAGGTAGCACACCTGCTCAGTGCAGAATAAGCAATGGCTCTGGTCGCTCTACGGTACTGAATACACCTGCCTCACATACAAGGCGCGGTCGAGTCAAGCCTGCGTTCTTTGTAATCTCTTTCCATTTACTGAATGGCCCCTCCGAGATGGGGCGATGACTTGATGGACAAAAGGACTTGGTGTACAAGCCTGACCTGATTCGATCCCCAGAACCCACACTAATGCAGTGGCGTGCAGCCCTAATCCCAGCACTCCCGCAGAGAGGTGGAAGATGGAGACAAGAGAATCAGGCCAAAGCTTACAGACCACATAGCCTGGGGTAGAAGCCACAGGAATGAACTGTCCCAGAAACAAGGTGGAGGGAGAGAAAAGACTCCTGAAGCCGTCCCACTTGAACCACATGCCTGAAGGACCCCCTTCTCCACATCTGTGTGTGTGTGTGTTTTACAGGAAAAAAAGGGAGGGAGGAAGAGAAGAAAGATAAAGGCTTTTGTCTTTTTTAAAGCATTTTTTTGTTTGAGAGGGTCTCCATGCCCACTTAAACAATGAGAAAAAATAAAATTTTCTTCCCTAGTTGCTTCCTGTGGAGGATTTGGTCACAGTGACTATCCAATTTCCAGCACCAGAAAAAAAAAAAAAAAGGTGTGTAAAGCGCGAATGTGTTTCATCAGACAACAGAGCAAAGCCGGACGGAACGGGCACAGTGTGTCGGGTGCCTGCAGAAAGAATGGAAATGGGCATCTAAGAACAAACCTGCCCCGAGGAGGAATGCCACCGCTTTCCTGGCCTAAATAATGGACTACTAGAACTAAAAGCAGTGAAGTCCCAACTAAGGACAAAGTGTAATTGTTCTCTCTGAACAAAACACCTAGAAAAAGACAATGGAGTGTTTAATTCCGGGACTACCTAACCCTATTGTAAGCAAGCCGTTTTGGCTGCAGAAGTTCAGAGCTACTGATCAGGCAAGCTAGGACATTAATCGTAAATGAGGAGCCAGAAGTGATAGGATGTCTGGGATTTACATCAAATAGTAAAAGAAGAAAGTGTGAGGATGTAAGAGGAAGGAAGACAGACAGCTCAAAAGTCAATAGCTCTTGGGTTGGTAGTGTAGCTCAGTGGGCAGGGCACTTGCAGAAAGACCCTTGTTCCGTTCCTACCTAAGCACCAGGCGTGGTGTTACATGCCCATAACCCCTGTACTCTGCAGGTTCAGACAGGAGGACTGTCAAAGCCAGTGTCTGTCTGGGTTACAGAGTGAATTCCCACTCGGTCCTGAGCTGTAGAGAGAAAAAGAAAACTATCCATAACAAAAAGTTTAAAAGCATACAAAACCAGGCTGGGAACGACAAAATCATTGTATCTGAGATCACTCCTCTATCTTCCGGGTTTCCTAAAAATAAGATGGGTGGTTGGCTTTAGAAATGGTTCGGTGGTTCCGAGCACGGGCTGCACTCCTAGAGGCGGGAAGATCGCCAACTGACAAAGAGCGATAACCGAGCTGCAGAGGATCCAAAGTCCTGTTCTGGCCTCCGAGGGCACCAGGCGCACATGTGATACATAGACATGCAGGCAAGACACCCATACACATAGAAAATAACTTTTTTAATAATTAAAAAAAAAGGTTTTAGACTGGAGAGATGGTTCAATGATTCGCTGGCTAAGATGTACCGTTCTTCTTTTTTTTTTTTTTTTTTTTTTGGTTTTTCGAGACAGGGTTTCTCTGTAGCTTTGGAGCCTGTCCTGGAACTCCCTTTGTAGACCAGGCTGGCCTCGAACTCACAGAGATCCGCCTGCCTCTGCCTCCCGAGTGCTGGGATTAAAGGCGTGCGCCACCACCGCCCGGCAGATGTACTGTTCTTGCAGAGGTTCCAAGTTCAGTTCGCAGCATGCATCTTGGGAGGCTCCTGAGTGCCGTCTCCAAGGACAGGTTCACTTTTGTGCGTGTATCCACACATAAGCACATAGTTAAAAGAAAATGTAGCTTACTTTGTAAAGAAAAAAAGAGAAAGGAAAGGATTTCTTGTCTTTAAGAATAGTACCCATGCCTCAGCCCCTCAGATCGCCGGGGCTGAGCTGCGCGTTTCCGAAAGAGAGCAGCGGTGCTCGGGAAGATGGTGGCGAGCGTATCAAAAAGATTTGCTCCTACCTGGACCTCACTGATTGGGCTGCCAGTTGCAGATCTGTGTTCAGGATGAATGGACTAGGTGAAAGCTACTTGGATCCCCTGGCCATTAACTCTCGGAAACGCCAATTGCCACCCGATGCTGCAGGGCAGGGTCTAGCCTACGGTGGTGAAAAGTGGAGACAGGAAGGAGGAGAGCAAACAACAGGAGCTGGCTGAGCTGACACCTGCAAATCTTAGCGGTACTGACAATTTCAATGCCAAACCAGATAAATAGGCGATTTTAAAGGAAACAGTGAGATAGGTACATCAAGGAAAAACTGTTTCCAGTGATGGTGATGTTCAGACAGCTGACGTGTCTTCTACAGGACAGGCGGTCACTGGTAAAGATTCTTTAGGACGGCTTTTACTACAGGCATTGGACAGTTTTCGTTTGCGGTGGATAGAGGGGGCAGCATCCTATTTGTGTCAGAAAATATCACGCAGTATCTGCAGTACAAGAAGGGTCTGGTTAACACAAGTGTCTACAGCATCTTACCCAGGGAAGGAGGGAAAGGACTTCCTTCAACACTTACCCAAATCGACAGTTAATGAAGTGAGTTTCTTGGACTAATGAGGCACAGACACAAAGAGCCATCGTTGTATGCTGATGAAAACACGATATTTTGGAAGACATGAATGCCAATCCTGAAGCTCCCAAGGATATGAAACAATGCAGGGCTTCACCGGCCCCGTCTCAGCTTCGAGCTCCGTTGGAAGCAGGGCAAGACTTGCAGTGCTATGTAATCTGCGTGGCACACCGAGTAACTACAGGAGAAAGGGCCTTCCCGTCAAGTCTGGGAGCCTTGGTACTGGCATGACCTTTCAGGAAAGATTGTCGATATAGATACAAACTCACTCAGATCTTCCACGAGGCCTGGCATTGACGATACCATCTAAAAGTATATCCAGAGATTCTTCAGTCAGAAGATGGACATTCATGGTCCCAAAAGCGACACTATTGGAGTCCATGCTGAGACCCTATTGCTTCTCATTGGTGGATGGAGCTATCGTGAGGGCAGAGACAAAAAGCGATCTTTTCCGAAATCCTGGAACGAATGATCGAATGATCGTCATGGCTTCCTCTCTACCCACTTTCTTCAGAGGTGATGTCACTAAAGGTACCCACACACTCAGGACCCTTTGCTGTTGATATGCAAAGTGAGAAAAGGCAGGAAAGTTGTTGGATTCCATGAAGTGAATTTAGAGTCTTAGAAATGTTTTCTTTAGCACTCGGGAGGCAGAGGCAGGCGGATCTCTGTGAGTTCGAGACCAGCCTGATCTACAAGAGCTAGTTCCGGGACAGGCACCAAAGCTACAGAGAAACCCTGTCTCGAAAAACCAAAAAAAAAAAAAAAAAAAAAAAAAGAAATGTTTTCTTTAAGGTTATATTTTTTATCTAAAAGTTAGTATTTTCCACTAAATAATTGCTTCCTGGGTAAGGCTAGGGTGTGGGGTGTGGAGGAGGAGGGTGAGGGTGGTGGTGTGTTGGGGGAATAGTGGATACCTCGTTACCTTTTATTCTAGTGGCATAGTTACATTGCTTCTAGGAACTGAATTGAGAATAAAAATAAAAAAGAATGGTACATATGTATTTTATGTACTCTTTATGTTAGAGGACTTTCAAAATGAAAAGCTAAAATGAACTATGCCAATCCTTGTACATCGAATATAGTAAATAATATGAAACAGATGTCAGAGTTTTAAAATCCAGTTTATTAAGGTTGGAGTGTAGCCCAGTGGTCAATGTTTGCCTAGCACGGGGAAGTCTCGGATTCACCTTTTTTTTTTTTTTTGGTTTTTCGAGACAGGGTTTCTCTGTGGCTTTGGAGCCTGTCCTGGAACTAGCTCTTGTAGACCAGGCTGGTCTCGAACTCACAGAGATTCACCTGCCTCTACCTCCCAAGTGCTGGGATTAAAGGCGTGCGCCACCACCGCCTGGCTCGGGTTCAACTTTTATCCATGTAGCTTGGAAGGGACCAAGCGTTCCTGTCTTTCAAGAAAATATGAAGGGCGGGATGGTGGTGGTGCACACCTTTAATCCCGGATCTCTGGGAGCCTGCTCTACAGAGCGAGTTCCAGGACAGCCAAGGCTACACAGAGAAACCCTGTCTCGAAAAACCAAAAAAAAAGAAAAATGAAGGAATTGCCTTGGCTTCTGGAGAACACCTACGCAGACAATCGGTCACCCCCATTTACAAGCACATGACTGGACTGGGATGCCTTCGATTAACTGTGGTCCCATCTTTCGAGGAGTACGCTAACTGTACTAATTCATTCTTGATAAAAATGACCCAGCCCTGTCTTCACACGTCATAATGCTTGGCCTATAAAAATGATCTGCATCAAGATAAACGTTTAATTCTTCTCACATCTGGTCTCCTACTCCCAGGCTATGACAGTATTTGTTCTTGTTTCGGATAAGGGATGATGAATAATTTGTTTTCCATGCCATTAGGGGTTTATACACCTAATGATTAACCGCTGCTGGCTCTTGGAGAGAGAAGCTGACTGGAGAGCCTTAAACACATCAGAGTCCCATCTCAGACATCGCTCAAGAGGTTGTACAAATCTAACAAACTAGAACCAGACACACATGTCTAATAGCTAGAGACTGGTGCATATCATGTAACCCATGGACGGATTGCGACTCAGCCATTACAGTGACAAGATGGTTTGTCATAGGCCCCACTCCAACCTTCAATCTCATGTCACCCCCAGAGGTAGCCACCCTTAATGTTCTCTCAACATTCATCCCAAAATATGCAGTCATTCAAAAATTTTTACGCAAACGATTCACTGTTTTTACCGGGTGTATATGTGTGTTTGTGTATGTGTGTGTACAGACAGTTACGGGCCATATGGTGAAGCACACATATAATGGCACTTTTATAAGATTGAATAGACTTGCCAGATGTGGTGGTACACACCTTTAATCCCAGCACCTGGAAAGACAGAGGTGGATAGCCTGGCCTATGTAATGAGTTATAGACCATCCAGGGGTACACAGGGAGATCTGTTCTTAAAAGAGCAAAGCAAAACAAAACAAAACAAAAACAAAAGTGGCCTAGTGACATCATATCCATTTTGGATAAGAACGTTGCACGATTGCCTGATAATGAAATCACCTGACAGCCTGTTTCAGAATGTATTAGCATTGTTAATTGATGAGTCAGGCCGATTTCCTCTAGCCTGTAATAATATATCGACAGCATATTATGTCTTTTCCTGTGTTTTCCTAGTTATTTGGATTCTTTTCGTTACTTTTGTAAACTTCTAACCTGCAGATTCATTTGTCAAACTTTGGAAATATTTGTGTGTGTGTGTGTACATGCATGTGCCCGGCAGCCTGAGGTGGCAGAAGAGAGCGTCAGGTTCCACGGAGCTGGACTTAGGTGGTTTTGAACCATCTGATAAAGGTGCTAAGAACTGAACCAGGTCCTCCTCGAGGCAAGAGCAATCTCTCCAGCCCTGGTCTCATTTAACACCAGGTCGTTCTCACAGCTGCATGATCTCATCTCGAACTAAGTCTGTGTCTCACGTGTGCTCTTATTTGCTCTGGCTTCCTTGCGTTTGAGAACATGGACAAACAAAACTGCTTTCCGACAACAAGCCCATGCTGTCTTGACCTCAAGTGTGAACCACCTCAGCCTCCTGAGTGCCGGGATTAGGGGTGATGTGTGTGCCTGGCCCTGATTTTAAAAACATTCTGGATCTTTCCTTCCATCCAACATACTTTCATTTTTTAAAGTGAAATGCGTATAAAGGTGTGTGTCTTGTGCTCCTGAATGGCTCAGTAGTAGATCAAGAGCTTGCTGGTGAGTTGGTGGCCCGACTTCCGTCTTTGGGACCCACAAAAAAGTGGGAAAGGAGAGCCAGTCCACAAGGCTGTTCTGTGACACGCGTCCCTCCCAGCCAGTCCACAAGGCTGTTCTGTGACACGCGTCCCTCCCGTAGTCTTCACTCACACAACAGAAATACATACAGATTTAAATCTCTGTAATTCTGGGTTCTGATTTGGAAGGCTTTCCTTACTCCAACCATACATTTCTCATAAAGAGAGAGGCATAACCTCTTTCTAGGGCACAATCCACCTCTCTTGTAGCACCTTTAGAGCACACTGCTGTGCATTTAAAAAAAAAATCTCTTTTAAGGGATTGGGAGAGGTGATAGCCCTGGCTGTCCTGAAACTTGCTATGTAGACCAGGCTGACCTCGAACTCAGATATCCACCTGCTTCTGCCTCTCAGGTGCTGGGACTAAAGGCCTGCGCCACCACTGCCCAGTTCCAGCTTTATTTTAACTAACACCCCCTTTGCTGATTTCCCTGAGCTGTCGCAATTTTTTTTTTTAAGTAAAATAAAATGGGCCGGGCGGTGGTGGTGCACGCCTTTAATCCCAGCACTTGGGAGGCAGAGGCAGGCAGATCTCTGTGAGTTCAAGACCAGCCTGGTCTACAAGAGCTAGTTCCAGGACAGGCTCCAAAAATAAAAAAAAAAGTAAAATGGGGCTATGATTATGAATAGGCAAGACAACAAATGTATAATACACACACGAGCTGATCCTTGTGAACACAGAAATGTGAACATAAGAGAAAACAAGAGGTACAGGGCCTGGAGAGACAGATTTTCAGCAGGGGAGAGCACTTTGTTCTTCCAGAGAAGTCAAGCTCAGTTCTGAACACTCAAGCTATGCCTGACAGGAGCCGGTGATCCACCTCCAGTGGGGACAAAGCCACTTCTTCCGGCCTCTGAGGTGAACCTGCACTCGTGTGCACCCTCCCCCATGTACATAAATAATCAAAACACAAATCTTAAAAAACAAAAGTAGGTGCAACTTAGTTTTATCTAAGAGACAGACCAACAGGAAAACGGCAGCTTCAGGGTTAGTAGGAAAGAATGGGATTGCAGCTGAGGGAGGACGTGGAGGACACCTTGGCGATATCTGGTGGAACTCTGAGCATACGTGAGATTTCAGAACCCTACAGGTATAATTCGCCAATGGGTCCCCAAAGTTCTACTACCTGACAATCTGCAAAGACATGTTGATTCTTCCCAGTGCAAACTCCCTTTCTCCTGACACCTACGCTCTGCTGCTCATTAAACAGGTCCTTTTTTTTTTTTTTTTTTTTTTTTTCTTTTTTCGAGACAGGGTTTCTCTGTGGCTGGTCTCGAACTCCCAGAGATCCGCCTGCCTCTGCCTCCCAAGTGCTTAAACAGGTCCATTTAAGGACAATCACATGCCCACCACTAAGATAGTTGTTAAGCAAGGAAAAAAGCAAATCTCAGAGTATCGCTATTGGCTCATCAGCCCAGGGAAGTCACCCTGCAGGATGAATCATTCCGCATTTATAAAATGGGAACGAGGGTCTGAATCCCAGGCACTTATGACAGGTTTTCAGCCTGTGGGTCAGGACCCTTTTGGGGCCGAATGACCTTTTCAGAGGGGCCACATATCAGATATTTATATTACAATTCATAACAGCAGCAAAATTAGTAATGAAGTAGCAGTGAAACAATTGTATGGTATGGGGTCACTGTAACATGAAGAACCGTATTAAAGGGGGCTGGAGAGATGGCTCAGCGGTTAAGAGCATTGCCTGCTCTTCCAAAGGTCCTGAGTTCAGTTCCCAGCAACCACATTGTGGCTCACAACCATCTGTAATGAGGTCTTGTGCCTTCTTCTGGCCTGCAGGCATACACGCAGACAGAATATTGTATACTCAATAAATAAATACATATTTTTTAAAAAAGAACCGTATTAAAGAGTCACAGCATTACGAAGGTTGAGAACCAATGACTTAGGAGGGAGAGGCAGGCAGTGATTTCTGTGAGTTCAAGGCCAGCCCAGTCTACACAATGAAACCATTGCAACAAATAATAAAAAGGTTTTTTATATCTGAGTTTGAATAGTTCTACATTGTTTGAATTTTGTTCTCTTTTATTTGTTTATTATTTTACTTCATTTTGTTTTTGTTTTTACAAGACAGAGTTTCTCTGTGTAACAGTTCTGACTGTCCTGAAACTTGCTTTGTAGACCAGGCTGGCCTCAAACTCACACAGCTCCACCTGCCTCTGCCTCCTGAGTTCTGGGATTAAATGCCTGCACCACCACCACCAGGCTTGCTTATTTTAAAAAGCCGGTGTTAGGGGCTGGAGAGATGACTCAGTAGTTTAGAACATCTGTTGCTCTTGGAGAGGATTGGGGTCCAGTTCCCAGCACCCATAACTCTATTTCCTGGGGGATCAAACACCCTTTTCTGACCTCTTACGGGCACCAGATATACACATCATGCACATATATGTAATCAGGCAAACATAAAATAAATAAATCTAAACAACAAGCAAAAAAAATCCAGTGGTAGAGTATTTCCTAAGCATGCGTGAGGCCAGGAGTTCCATTACCAGAATGTTAAAGAATAAAAGGAAGAGAGAAGGAACTGTGGAGATGGCTCAGTGGCTAAAAATATTCGCTATGCAAACATGAAGACTTGAGTTCAAATCCCCCCACCTACATAAAAGCAAGGTACAGTTGTGGGACCCTGAGTTGGGTCAATCCAGAGAGCAGACTGCAGAACCCCCAGGCTTTGAGTTAAGGAAGGGAATCTGTCTCTAGGGACCAAGGCTGAAAGAGGAAAACACCAGCTCTCGCTTCCCAATGTGACACCCGTGTACCCCAACCCCACATATACACAAACGGAAGAGTGAACAGAAACTGTGCAAAAAACAGGTGGGATGAAAATCTAGTAACTTCCAGCATTGAGATCTTGGGTGTCTCTGATCTTAGGTCAAACTCCAACCTGCCAGAAAGACAGGAATTCCTTGAGAGCCAGGCAACCTATGCCCAATACCTTGTTTTATGTCTTTTAACTATGCCACAATTGGATGTGTTGATCAAGTTATCTTGATTTTAAGAAAAATATAATTTATACAATAATTTGGATATTAATGAAAACATTTAAATGTCTCAAAAACCATGAAGCACAATGAAGATACAAGACGTTGAAAGTCACCAGGACCCGGGAGGCGGAGACAGGTGGATCTCTGAGGCCAGCCTGGTTTACAGAGTGAGTTTTAGGATAGCCAGGGCTACACGTAGAACCCCTACCTCACACACACACCCCCACCTCCCAAAAACAGATGTTGTAAGTAAAGTGGATAAAGACTGGGCTCAATGAGTTGGTTCTTTGTTCTGTCACCTGGAGGCCAAAGGCCATCATCAGGGGAAAACCAAGATCTCATCCCAAAGGCAGTAAGAGATAGTTTATCCTGAGCCAAATGTGAAAGTGATTGTGGCCTGGGAAACCCGAGTTTGGGTGGACCCCAGAGACACGTTCCACCACGGAAGTTATCATGTAAACTGTTAATCACATCCATTGGTGAGGCAAGTCAGAGCAGGACAGGGAAAGTCTCGGATGCCCCGGAGTTGGTGGAAGCTGCCTGTCGGATAAGTGATTATCTTCTAAAGGTTTTAACTGATAGCCCAAAGAGGCAGGTTAGACACAGAGTAGGCGATGAACGACTGTGGCTGGGACTTGAGATAGATCAGGACAATTTGGCTCCGCATATCCCAGCTCTCCCCAACCAGACATTCTAATCTGGCAACCAGTCCACACAAACCACAGTGTGGCTTTTTCTGGGAACTTCAGTCCAAATCACCCAGGTAAATAAAAGTGACTTCCACTGTGGAATAAGAATGAAGAATGAGTGTGTGTGTGTGTGTGTGTGCATTCGCGCGTGGACTTCCTAGAAAGTAATCAAAAGCAAAAGCAAGCCCGGCGGTGGTGGCACACACCTTTAATCCCAGCACTCGGGAGGCAGAGGCAGGCGGATCTCTGTGAGTTCGAGACCAGCCTGGTCTACAAGAGCTAGTTCCAGGACAGGCTCCAAAACCACACAGAAACCCTGTCTCGAAAAACCAAAAAAAAAAAAAAAAAAACCAAAAAAAAAAGCAAAAGCAGCCCCGACAGCTGCCTACACCTGAAGAGAATTACCTGATAATGCTGATAAACTCACAAGATGGCTGGCCCTTGAAAACACAATGACTAGCGTGCCCCCCCACCCTCCCCCACCCCCGCCCAGATCTGCGATGTGACGAGATGATTGCAGGTCCCCTGTGCAGTGTTTGGAGCCCAACCTACACATTTTATAAATATCAGCCCTTGCTGGGCTCCAAGCAAGAGATCCGATGACCATGTGAGTCAGCCGTCCCCAATCGGGGCCAGCACCTGATGGCAATCACACCCAAGCAATTCTCCAGACGAAACAACTCCATCATTTGACAGGCCTGGTACCAATAATAACAAACTCGTTGCTACCGGCCTCTTCTCTCGGCTTTCCCAAGTTTGTGCCATTTGAATCTCTGCCTGCTCAGGGTCTGCAGGCCGGGAAAATTAACTTGTCTTTTAACAACTCTGCTTGGCTTAAGGCACCAAACGGGACTACGTTTGTCGCTAGGCTGTGAGAGCACAAGGCCACCGCTCGGTTGTACTTAAGCAATTCGATGAAAAGGCATTTTTAAAAATCCATTCAATAACACGTGGCAGCGACAACTAACCCAAAGTCAATTGAATCAGTGACGCGGAAGAGGCCCTGAGACTTTCAGAGTGACACAGCCAGAACTGAAGCTCGTCTTTCTGCCGTGCAGACAGCGGATAAAAAAAAAAAAAAAAAATATATTGCTGGTGTTACAAGCTCGAGCTGGGGGGTGGGGTGAGGGTGGGGGTGTCGTTTCCCTTTTCTGTAGCTGTGCAGAGCGGATGCGCACTGTCCTGCAGGAATGCGAAGCTCCTAACGAGCTCCGCTCCGGCCGCAGCGGTGGGAGGGGTGGGGGAGGGGCACCATAAGGCTCCAGCTGATCTCAGAATCCGGCCAGCGCGTCCCCGCTTCCTAACGGCCTCGAAATGATTTACACGAGCAGAAGGTGTGCCTTGGCGGGGTCCAGCTGGCCTTCGCGTCACGGTGAGTTTTATTCTGCGTTTTTTTTTTTCCCCTCCCGTGCTCGTTTGAAAGAGGCTTCTACTTCTCTCCACCCCTCCCGCTTAGCCCTGTAAAGTTTGTTTTCAAACCGTTAAACCCGGTTTCCATTTCGGCTGCCTGCGGATCGCATTGGTGAGCCAGGCTGACTTGGAGAAAAGAAAAGCTACCTTTGTGTACATAACGAGAGCCACCGCGTGGGCGCGGGTAACCGCCGGGAAGGAACGTTTCGGCCTCGCGCTGCCGCGGCTGGGTTTAGCCGACCCGAGGCGGGTTCCGTGGAGTGGCCCCGAAGCCACTGTCCCAAGTTAGCAAAACAAAGCGACTAGGCAGTCCCCGCCGGGCCCGAACCGGACTCCTGCCACTCACGCGGTCCAGCTCCTCCTCCTCGCGTCTTTCTTCCCTCCTCTCCAGAGTCCCCAGCGGATGTGAGCCACCAATCCCAGCCACAAACAACCCTTCAAAACCAGACAGAGGCGGCCCTCCAAACGGGCGGCCCCCTCCCCGCATCACATCAGTCCCGCACCCGGGCGCAGCAGCTGAGTCATCGCCAACCAGGTCCCGGAAAGCTCTGCGACCCGGGCAGTTTGCAGAGGGGGTTGCCAGCCGGTGGGTTCTCTCTGTCTTCCCGGACACTGTCCTACAACCTCCTTCTGCTTTAATTTCCGCGCGTGCACTCTGCAAACCACCGGGGAGCGCGCGGGGTGCGGTGGGGGTAGGGTAGCTTTAAGGTTCCTGCCTCTCAGTGACGCTTCCCGCAGTTGGTTCATTTTGGAAAAAGTATCCCAAGCTTCCTTAACTCTGGGGTTTTTTTTTTTTTTTTTGGCTTTTCGAGACAGGGTTTCTCTGTGGTTTTGGAGCCTGTCCTGGAACTAGCTCTTGTAGACCAGGCTGGTCTCGAACTCACAGAGATCCTCCTGCCTCTGCCTCCCGAGTGCTGGGATTAAAGGCGTGCGCCACCACCGCCCGGCTTAACTCTGGGTTTTAACGCACTCCCCTGAGGGGTTGTCTTTGGGAAGGGGGCGCGGCGAAGGCACGCGCTAATTTCCAACGTAATCGTAAACAGACTCCAAAGTCTAGCGGGTCATTCTGTGGCCGCCTTAGTGTGACTCGGTTTTAACCTTGTTTTCTCCGGGACGTCTCCTCCCGCCGGATCTCCACCGAGGTCACAAAACCAGAACAGCCACAGAGTCGAAACTGGAGACAGACACAGGCGCTTACGTTGCTGCTTGGCTTATTTACGTTTGGTTTTTTTTTTTTTTTTTTTTTTTAGTAATGGGGAAAGTCTTCTGTGACATGTGACAGTTGGTTTGCTGCCTTAACTAATGGGCATAGGTGAAAACTAGACCCAGAAGTGCGGACATGCGCATCTTGAAATCAGCCAAAACAGCATCTGGGTTGTATTTGGGGCGGGGGTGGAGGGATTCATAGTTGAACTCCTATTGGAGCTCCCCTCTCAAGCAAAATAAACCAATAGGAACGAGTGTGTACTTAATGGCTAGTTTCTGTTTGAAAGGGTGAAGGGGGGTATCCTCTGGTAGGGATTGTAGCCCACAAAGTTAGACACTGTTTACCGAAACGGACGAGCAGCCCCGGCGTGGTCAACCCTTTTCTGCAAAGGTGGGCGGCAGAGGGGGGTGTAGTAGCGGGGCACACACAGGCGCCCCAGTCATCCCCAAGCCCAGACGTTTAAAGACCATGTGAGCATGACAAGTGTCTATCCCCAACGTGTTAGATTTCGAAACTGTCTTGCAATCCAATCCGGAACTCAGAGCCTGGGGGAACAGACGTTTGCCTAAGTGCTTAAGTTTGTGTCTCACCTCCCCCCCCCCCCCGCGCGCCCTTCACCTCCACACACACCTCCCACTGTCAAGAAGAGTCCACGAGGAGAAGGGTGCGCCGCGCCCGCGTGTCAATGGCAGCTGCGCCTACTGGAAGAAGTTGGTTCTTGTCCGGAATACTTTTCCTCCGGTGCCCCACCCCTTGAATCAGCAGCCGCTGCCTCTTGCGGCTGGAGCAGGGACAAGTGGAGTTTGGGGCAGCTGTCAAAAACAAGGGTGGGGGTGTCTTTTCTTCTCTGGGATGGACCGGAGTGAAGGAGGAGGTGTCCGTAACTCTCTTCCCATCTGTTGCAAACTAAAAGCACTCTTCGCCCGGGAGGAAAGGCCCCCGGAGGAGAAACCGGTGTGGCCGCCGAGGTCTGAGGGATGTGGACGGCATTGGCGCTTCAGGCAGGCAGGCGTGACCCTGTTTCTGGGCTCCACCACACCAGAGAGGGACCAGTGACCGCGGCCCCCCGGATCCGGGCTGTTGAGCTGGAAGGTGCGGGGGAGGGGCAGAGGAGCGGCTGGGCGGGCGGGGGACTGGGCGGGCGGCTGGGGGCGGAGGCAGGACCTCCTGTACCTTCCCTCTGCTCTCTCACTCTGACAGCGCCGAGGTGCGCGGAGTGGAGCAGGAAACAAAGGAGTTGAGTAGGGAGGGGAGTGAGTTGGGCCAGAGAGAGCCCCCGGCTGGCTGCCAGAAGATCCTGGCTGGAGGAAGCCCAAGTGTCACTTGAATTCAACCTAGGAGTCAGCGCCTGGGACCCAAGCACCTTGTGTAGCAATAGTGGCTGGAATACTCTTCTGTAAGTTACCGGAGCGCCAGTAAAGGAGGATCATCGCCCGCTCCCCGCCACTCCGACTGCTGGCCCCTAGAAACCCCAGCTTAACCTCTCGCTGGGACGGGAGTTCCAGAATGAAAAGCAAAAAGGGTAAGGTTGCGGCGGGCTGTGAGCACCCGGAGCTTCAGTGCGGGACATGTGCGGGCCGTGCTGGATCGGGGGACACTGACTTGGTGGACTTTTCCGCCCAGTGGCACCCGGGCCGGAGAAGTGGCCGATCTCTTTGTTGAGGCTGTGTCTCGAACGGCAGTTGCTGTTCTTTTCCTTCTAGACACAACACGAGGGGCTGTTGTGGGGAACAGCCTCACCACGCTGCTGGCACGTTGTCAAGAAACACGCTCTGCGCCTTGTTTGTGCGCCTCCAAGTTTCATTGTCTTCACTAACACCCCATGCTCGATCCAGCCGCCGCGTGGTCTCTAGTGCTGTTTTCTGGGACGGGGTGTGGGTTGGGTGTTTAAGGGGCCCCTCACACCTCGCTTTTCCCTGTGGGGGGTCGTTGGCGCATTCCAGCCACCTTACCTTTTGTCTTAAAGTTCGGTTCCGGGTGCTCTCACTCCCCTAGACCACGGTACTGTTTTTTAGGGATGTGGTTGGTTTTTATTTTTATTTTTTTACTATCAAAAGAATGTGATCCAGGACCCACATATCATTCTAGGGCGAGGGAAGCTGGACTTTTAAGCTTCTGAAAGTTTTCCCACGATGAATTTAGCACAGCGTGAGCTGTTAGAACACTAGGGCCATGCAGTCAAGATGTGTTCAAGTGTGACAAGCAGGCTTGGTTGTAAGTGCAGAGAGCGAAACTGTCATTGTTTCCACCAAGCTTTACAACTAAAACTTGCCGTCAGTCTGGTTTAAAAACAAAATACACAGGGGAGAGGAAAAAACCCGAAAGGTCAAAAGCCTGTGAAGTCCCTTTTGAAGCTAACTTTGGAATCCCTGACTGGGAGGTCCCTCGAGTGTTCAGTCGTGGACTAGAGTTGGCTTTTCTGTTGTGATTTATGTGGGGTGGTTCAAAACAGAAGTTAATCGCTTGGGGAAGCTGGGCGGGGGGGGGGGGGGGGGGAGCTGCTGCGCATGCCCAAAAGCTTCCTCGAGTTTGTTACTCCACATTCTTTCAGACCCAGACCGCCACTGCAGTTCCAACGACTGCAGTTCCAACGGAACACAGTTACGGTGGCCACCTCCCGTACAGACACCCCGGGGTCCTCCCCGCTCTCTCCCTTGTAGAGCTGTGCTGATGTAGTTCCGTAGGAGACCCTGAAACATACGGAACTCATGAAGACCCCGGGTACTTGGCTAAGTAGGCCGCCTTGCCCATCTCCATCCTGGTACAGCGAGAGCTTAGGCGTAAGGAGTTGGAAGAGTTTAGCTGAGCTTTGGGGAAGGCTTCGGGATCCTCTGCAGAGTCGTGTCACTCTGACGAGACTGACAGATGTCGACCTGGTGGGAGGTGTTCTGTTCCAGTAGCATCTACATGAGGTGTTTTGGTTTTGAGTGGTTCTCGGTGCGGTGCGGAATGCGAAGCCGGGATTCCGTGGGTGGGGAGGGGGACCGGCTACTACCCTCTTCCTTCTTGGGTGTCCCCTTCCTTAGATGCAAGGTCTGGGGAAAACATCAGAGGTCCCCAGCCCAGAGCGCGTGGGTCCCGCAAGTCAATCCCCAACTCGTGGAAACAATGAGCGGTGACGTGTTGGAGGGGAAACTTTGTGGCAGCCGCTTCAGAGCTAATGGTGGGGAGACTGCGGAGGTTGCTCGGCTCCTTTCCCTTTTTAGGTTTCCCCAGCACATGGTCTGAATGGGGGCAGAACCCTAAGGCAGTGAGTGAGCCCCATTGTTCCTGCTTGGTTGCTAGCTTGTACTGTAGGGGTTGAAGAACTCCAAAGAACAAAAGCTGCTTGCTCTCCTCCGGCTCCTCCCTCTACTGCGAGCCTCTACAGCCCTGCCTTCCCCCTGCCGGAGACTACCTGGGAGGGGAGGGCAAGCTTCCCTGTTCTTGGGCCAGGACTGCTTAAACCTGTCCGCCTATTGTCTGTCTTAGGAAAGTCTGAACATCTTTCAACTTCAGAACAAAGACTGATCTGATAATAAAGTACCTTCGTAGAAAGCCGAGACAGCCCGAAAGAGCTCCCAAAATGGCTTCGGAACTGGCTGGGAGAAGGCTCGACTAGGAAACCCCCAAGTGTCCTCACGGGGTCTCCAAGCTCCGTTGAATCAGTTTAGGGCCGTGCTGCGCTGTAGATTTAGTGACTTGGGTGTGAAGTTCCATCCGAGTTACTTGTCCAAAGGGGAGACTTGTTAAGTTTGTTTATTCTTAAACTTTTCCTTTGATCTTTCCTCGCATTCTTTTTCTAGTCTCCATTAGATCTTTAAAACCCAAGCTCTCCCAGCCCCCAACCTTGTTTCAGAGGTTCAGAAAAAGAAAGTGAAGAAGCAAGATTTGCTTCTTAGCGCCATGGGATCCACAGGCCATCTTGTGGCTTGTTGAACAACATTTCCTTGTATGTGGGTAGAGTAAGAGGCTTGTGATTCTGTCCCATACCCACCTCTCTCCTTCCCCAACCACATTTTTTTTTCTTTTTTTTTCAAAAAGTGTAAGCAAAGCAAGACTATTGGAAACAAGTCCTGACCGGGAAACTTTTCAAAAGCTCTGTTACAGTAGGAAATGAGTAACGAGGAAAAAAGCCTGTGTTTTTCCAAGTCGAGCCACAATCGGGAGCGAGTTTTAATGAAAACAGCTCTGACAGTAGCAAACGTGGTCTAGCAACGCTGAACACATCAGCTGGCGCACCCAAGGCACCAAGTCTTAACTTCCTGTTCCTTCAGCCTTTGTGCATGCTTTGGAAATGTTTGTAAAGAAGGCTTGATTTTCTTTCTTTCTTTCTTTCTTTCTTTCTTTCTTTCTTTCTTTCTTTCTTTCTTTCTTTCTTTCTTTCTTTCTTTCTTTCTTCTCCCTCCCCCTCCTTTTCCCCTCCTTCCTTCCTATCTTTTTTTTCTTTCTCAAACGAACAGGGGCGGCAGTTTGGTGTTGCTTAACTGAAACCTGCTTTGTGTCCTTAGACCTATTCTGAAAGATCATGCATGCTTTTTGTCAAACTCGAGTGATCAGATGAAAGGGCAGGCTTTAGGGGTTTTTTGTTTCAAGCACTTTGTTATTACCAATTTACAGTTGGGAATTAACTGCTCAATGCGCAAGCTTCACACTTTCCCCCCCTAGATTTAAAAAGAGGGGGCAGGGAATAGAGTGCCTGGCTTTTCTGAAGTTGGGGGAGTTGAAGCAAATTGCTTTATTCAAATGCTGTTAGTTACCCAATTAACCTGACATGTTTAAGAGTGAGATTTCTTTGGTTATCAAAGCAAATGTGAAACAGGAACTCATTTATAGTCGAAGGTGGTTTTCTAAAATGGTTTTTCACCCAAATTTCAATATGGGACTTTTAAATTTTCTCAAATTCTGTACAATGAAAGTGCTTTCGGTTTTAAAAATTGCCCTTTCTTTAGAGTTTTTTTTTTTTCTTGAAACATTTTTTTAAAAAGGGACACTTGAATTGCATGGCAGTTAAAAATGGAGGGTTCTTGTGGTTTATTATGGCAGTTTGTTAAGCCTTAAGCTACAGTGAATTTGCAAAATCATCTGCCTCTTTTGTTAGAACTTGCTTTTACTTTGTCTGGGGGATTTGGGCTTTTCCTGTAGGAATGCCTTCTAGCGCCTTCTGCCCCCTGCAGGCAAAGCTAAAAATGTGTCAACAAAGTCAGTCTGCTCCTGGTTGTAAAATAAATTCCTTTAAAATTTATGGAGTTGATGTTTCACTGTGAAGAATATTCTGTTTTTATTTCCTAGATCAATAAAAGAGCTCAATTAAGATTGGATAAAAAGCTATATAAAGCTAGAAAAGATACATTTTTGCAAACTTTCCCCTCAAATAGAAAGTTTCATATATTATAAACTTTACATTGCCTGACTTTTAGATTTAAAAGCAGTTACTAGCATTTGTTAGATTAAACATCTTAAGGTTCAAAATGACGCTAAAATGTCTGTAAAAGTCAAGCTGGCCTGAATTTTCATTGGACTGTGATTTAAATATTCTGTAGGGTTTGGGAATTCTTAACATTTCTGGTAGGATTAAAGCATTTATCACCAAAATGGTTTCCTCTGTGGGTTGCATATTCAATTTTCTTTGTCATGTAAGAATTAAAAACTGATGGGCAGGGTGGCATTCTAGGTTCCTATCTAATTGACAACTTAGGGGCCACCTAAGTACATAAAAATGTGCAATGCTCGTTTCACAGGAAATCTTTCACGAAAGGAGAGAAGCATTTTCAACCTTAGTCACTCGATAGTGTCTCTAGGTAGCAGTGACCTTAAAGACAAGGTTGTGGGATACATTCCCCTTCCTATTTCGAGTGTGAAGACTTCTTACTCCCTTTGAGTGCAAGTTGGCCTTTCTAAGTATCATGTTAGAAAAAAAAGTTTCATCTCAATTGGCTACATCAAGAAAGACTGAGAATTCGTTGGTTGAGTGCCTACCCCATGGCAGTGGTCGTCTGACTGCTTCTCCAGGCCTTTCTGTGGAGACACTGGCTCAGACTGGAAACTTCACAAGGACAGGGAATGGTGTAAGCAAGTGAGCTCTGAGGTGGTAGCCCTGCTGGTGACAGTCAGTGATGTGGGCCTTTCCTCTCACAGGCCTTGTTGCGGCTTCTGGCAGTGAGACTGAGGATGAAGACAGCATGGATATTCCCCTGGACCTGTCCTCTTCAGCGGCCTCTGGCAAGAGAAGGAGGAGAGGCAACCTGCCTAAGGAGTCTGTTCAGATCCTGCGGGACTGGCTGTATGAACACAGATACAATGCGTATCCCTCCGAGCAAGAGAAAGCCCTGCTCTCCCAGCAGACACACCTGTCCACACTGCAGGTAAGGGGAAAAGCTAAAGGTTAGCGCCAGGACTTCACCCCTGTGCGCCGGGCTTCCACCACCAAGCCTCCCCCTAACGTGTATATATGCTTGTTTTATTTACCATTAGACACTTTCTAGCATTCCCATGTGTCATTTCATTAAGCTCTTCCCTCTTCTAGAAAAAGAGAGAAACAGACCTTTCCATTTCAAACTTCATAGTGTGAAAAGCTAATAATTGGCTATTTATAGAGGACAGAAACACTTGGCACTCATCTGTCAGGAAGCATTTCCTTCAGTGCCTGAAAGAGTCTATGCAATGTGTATTGAAAAGGAGGTTAAACCTTACTCTATTGCCCAGGAAACTGGTTTGATATTTAAACAAGGACAGACCTCGGTGAGGTAATTCGTGTTATGTCTGTTGACACAGTCATTCGAACAGAGAGAAATCAGTTACTGGGGGGGTGTGGCCTCTTTTATACAGGAAAAGGTTTCCTGTAGTTGATTAACTTAAATGCTAGGGCAGTAGGTAGTAGGTTGAAGCAGACTTAAAGGTGAACCTTGCTTAAAGTTATTTTCAAGTATTTGAGATCTTATGCCTTTTCCTTGCTCCTGAAAGGGTTTGTGGATGATGACATGACCATAGCAAATTTGTCCTTAGGGCAGGCTGACTCAGCTTGAATGCCTTGCAATAACTTGTAAGTCCCTCGTGGCTGTTGTTGGCTCCCTCACCTGCTAGGCAAATGTCCTACCATCTTTGAACTACCTCCTTAGTCCTAGATAAGCCCTTTCATGCCTCCTTTAACTCAGAGAGAAAGAGCGGTCAGTTAGGCACCCTACATAGGATGTTTTCAGAACCTGTTTGTCGAGTGCACAGAGAAAGTGTTGAAGCAGATCCCTGTGATTTCAGGTCTGTAACTGGTTCATCAACGCCCGCCGCAGGCTCCTCCCTGACATGCTGAGAAAGGATGGCAAAGATCCAAATCAGTTCACAATTTCCCGCCGTGGGGCCAAGATTTCAGAAGCTAGTTCTATGGAAGCTGCAATGGGTATCAAAAACTTCATGACGGCTCTAGACGAGAGCCCTTTTCATTCCTGCACAGCTGGACCCAACCCAACCCTAGGGAGGCCAGTGTCTCCCAAGCCTTCCTCTCCGGGATCCATTTTGGCTCGCCCATCAGTGATCTGCCATACCACTGTGACTGCACTGAAAGATGGGCCTTTCTCTCTCTGCCAGCCGGTTGGTGTGGGACAGAGCACAGACGCGCAGCAAATAACAGCCAGCAGCTTCACAGACACCTCTCTCGTCTACCCCGAGGACACTTGCAAATCTGGACCGAGTCCAAACCCTCAGAGCGGCCTTTTCAACACTCCTCCCCCTACTCCGCCGGACCTCAACCAAGATTTTAGCGGATTCCAGCTCTTAGTGGATGTTGCACTCAAACGAGCTGCAGAGATGGAGCTGCAGGCCAAACTCACAGCTTAACCCTGCTTCACATGAAACAGTTCTCCACAACATGGTCCTGACTGTCAGAGTGATGGCAAGAGATGCATTATTTTATATATTTTTCTATTAATATTTGCACATGGGATTGCTCAAACGAAGCTTCCTGTTACTAAGATGTCTTCAATGGAATGCAGTCATTCATTCCAAGAACTACAAACTAAAGCTACTGTAGAAACCGAGGGTTTTCTTTTAAAAATGTTTCTTGGTAGATTTTTCATAATGTGAGATGTTCCCAATATCATGTGATCTTCTCCCCACTCCTATTTTTTTTTTTTGATGTTTTTTTTCCAGACTGTGCAATACTTAGAAGCCGTAGCGTCTTTCTATTTCCATGTGGAACAGAATACCCGCATACAGTCTAATGAATACATTTTCAGTTTTTTTTTTTTTAAGATTCAGGCAAGTATGAATCTAGTTGTTGGATATCTTTCCGTGATGTAATAAAGTATTTTCTTTAAAAGTTATTGCAATGAAGAGTACTTTCTTGAAGGAAGCATTTAGAGCCCGGCAGGAATACAGTACACCCACGAGCAGGAAGTGGGGACAGGGAGAAGTGTGACTTCGAGGTGTGTATCACTGCTTTGAATAGCCATGGACAACAAACCAGTAAGAATAAACAGGATGAGTGATATTTACTCTTGATTAGAGGCGGAGCTGGCCCTTCAGTCTTTGCATAGATTGACAAATTGCACCGAGGTACCAGCATTTATGTATTAGATATCACTACATACATCAGTAGTGAGCTGCTGTATCTTTCAGACAGGCCCATGTTAAAAGAAAGGCTTCAAGAAACTGGTCAGAGCTTAATTTCTCACAAGTAAACAGTACAAGAAATTTTCATGTCTTTCTAGTATTAATTCTGGTGGTACTGGTGGTACAGGCTTTTGCATCTGAATGTAGCACTCTTTTAAAGCATTTTCCATGATGACGGCATGACCGGGAAAGTGCTGGCTCCAATCACTCTGAGTTTATGAAGCTTTCCAGGGTCATAAGTTTGAAAAAATGATGCCATGTACAAGTGGAGTTTGTTGGGACAGGAAATTCCTTACACTTACAAAGCCTGGCTGGTCAGAAGGGAGTTGGTCATGCTCCTTTCGGTTGTCACATACCACAGAACTGTTCTGACAAAGTCATGCTTAGTGTGAAGTTCCTTTGTTGTTAAAGCCCTGTCCTCTGTCCCACTGCCTAAACTGTCCAAAGTCTGAGGGTCCATCACGGCTTCTCTGTGGTGGTTTTAAACTGGAGCAAATTCTCACGCAGTGAAGTTTACCTAAGTGTGAACGTGGCTGCTATAGAAAATGATGCACTCACAAGGTTTCTCTGTAAGCGAAACAGAAAAACTTGACAGTGACCAGCCTAGAAGTATAACAAAGTGAAGAAAAAGTCTTCCAGCCAGTGGGGTTCTGTCAGATGGCTGCCTGGCCATAGTACAAACGAATTGAAGGTGGTTAAAGAATTGTGCTTACGTCAGAGCTGGAACAAAGGTCACTAACTTTGCTTTAAATCCAACCGCCTATCCATGTTATGGTGTTACATTAAAAGACAGCAAAAAAGAACCCCAAAACTAAAGCTGGGGAGGGGGGGCTAGTTCAGGACTAGAGTACACAAGGCCAGGCCAAAAAATGGCAAGGTTAAGGGTCAACGAGACCTGAAGCCCACGTTTTATGCAGTTTTCCTCATTTGAGCTCTATAGATCCTAGTTATCAATCGCTGATGTAGAGTAAATGTAAGCCATTGTGTGGACACGTGTAATTCAAAAGCTTGTATATCAGCTGGGCATGGTGTCACACCTGTAATCCAGCCTCGAAACAGGAGAATCATAAGGTTGGAGCAATCCAGGGTCGCTTTGGTTTGGTTTTGGGTTTTGCTATCTCATAGGGTGTATATAATCGGGTCTTTCTGGTCTGCCTTAGTCTTTTTACACTGAATGGATTTCCAGCACCATGGCCAGCTATCTGTTGATCTGTTGATAGTCTGTGTCTGTCTGGTTTTCCCTCCTTTGTATTCCTCCATTTTTGCCTTTTTTTGGTTTAATTAGTATTATCTAGTATTTTGTCTTTAGTTTGTTGGAGTTGTGAACTATACTGTTTATTTGTTGTGTTTTTAGAGACAGTCTCACTAAGTAGACCAGGTTGACTTTGAATTCAGTAGACACCCATCTGCCTCTACCTCCCAAATTCTGTAATCAAAGGCATTCACCACTGCACCCAGCTGTACTGCTAATTTTGCATGGATATTGCAGGGATTACAATGTTCATCTTTAGTTTATTGAAGTCTCTAGTAAGGTCTGTTCACCTAATCTCCTGATTTTCTTTTTTTGTGTCTTTCACAATGAACATGGATCTGTATATAGCGAACTCAACAATACAGATAGAAGTTTGGCTTAAAAAACAAAAACAAAAAGGCCTTGAGTTTAGTCTGGCTTGGTAGACTACGCCTTTAGTCCTGGCACTAGGGAGGCAGAGGGAGGATGATCATTGTGAGTTCCAAGCCTGCCAGGGCTCCATAGTGAGACCCTCTCCCAAAACATAAGCTTTGTGGGGAAACCAAAATAATAATAATAATAATAATAATAATAATACTGGTTTAGCCTTTCCAGAGCCTTCCATTCTTTCCTGTAGATTCAGGTGACAGCTAGTGTCCTCCTAAGCTGGGGGAAGCTCCTACAGGAGTGTAGTGTGAAATGGTCCAGCGGGAACCCAAGCCTGGGTAACCTTAGTTCAGGGCTCAGCCTCCCCTGGAGAGGATATTTTGTTTTTTCCATTGAACTTCATTTCACATTTGTCTTGGCAGGATGCTTTTCCTGACGGAGAGTTTTAGGTTGGTACTTGCCTTCCTTTGGTGTGGATAAGGCACAGACTGCCTCTGTCCCCATTCTTCTGGAGGAGACACCTGCTGCCATTTCTTTTGTCTTCTGTGATGGGGTGTATTTCCTTAGCTGTTGTTGTGGAATTGCAGTAGTTGAGCCTCAACGTGATTAGCTGGGGTTTTCTTCTGTTTTCATTTGGTTTTGTTGCTCGCTTTGCTTTGTATTGTCTTGTTGGAGTTTATTGAACATCTTGGATGTGTAAGTAAAATTAGGGAAGTTTTGTCCATTAGGTTTGCTGGTTTGTTTTTTGTTTTGTTCTATTTTGTTTTTTGAGACAGGGCTTCTCTATAGCCTTGGCTGGTCATTTGTTTTTAAAATACATTTTCTATTTTCTTCTCTCCGAAAATGCCAATAAACTTATATTAGATCACCCGAGATTGCCTTACATAAGATTTATATATCCACTATATTTCAAATTCAGTAATCTAATTAATTTTCAGCTTCTTCTCCATCTTCAGCCTGCTCTTGGGTCTATCTCAGGTCTTTTTCTACTTATAGATTCCCATTTGCTGGAGATAGAACCCATGGCTCATCCATGCTCTCTCTGCTGGTACCTTAACACTGAGCTACACCCCAGACTCCCATCCAATTCTTTGTTTTGAGACAAGGTCTCACTCTGTAGACCAGGCTGGCCTGGAACCTGAAGTGATCTTCCTGCTTGTTTCCTGAGTGCTGGTATTAAAGGCATACACCATCACACCCTGCCTTAGTCTTATTTTTGAAAAGTCATTTCTATTCTACTGTGACCATTGGCTTATTATTTATTATTTATGTGTAAACAATTTCTCTGTTTTACTTTCTATTTGTGACGTGTATGTAGGTCAGAGATTGACATCAGTCTTCATTAATTGACTGACATTCACTGTTCTCAATCACTTTATGTTTTATTAACTGAGCAGGGTTTCTTCCTGAACCTAGACCCTCACCCTGAGGCTCATTGGGCCCGAGTGCTTAGATTACAAGTGAGCTGCCATGCCCACCATGCCCACCTAGCTTTCACGGTGGGTACAGGGTTCTGAGCTTCTGTCCTCACATTGGCATGGTACGAGCTCTGTCCCGAGTCCCTCACAGGCTGTTCATTATCGCAGCCTTAAAGCACGTGTCTGCCAGCTGTAATGTGTCATGATAGACCAAGTCTTTGTTGGCAGCCGTTTGCTTTCGTAGGGTCAGCTTTGGGGGCCAGTAATTTTTTTTCTAACTGTATCCTGGACATTGTGGATGGGACACGAGTAGACTCAGTTCCATGGCATTCCTGTGAAGAGTTAATGTTTGGACTAAATAAACGTCACACACTGCTGTCGCTGAGGTCTGAACCTGCTCTTTCACTGTCCTGCAGTGGCGCAGAGCAGTCCTCTCCCCTGCACAGCAGTGGCGCAGAGCAGTCCTCTCCCCTGCACAGCAGAGGCGCAGAGCAGTCCTCTCCCCTGCACAGCAGTGGCGCAGAGCAGTCCTCTCCCCTGCACAGGGGAGACTCGCCCCTGGAACTGCAGCATTTCCCCAAACCTTCACAACTCTTCTGTGCCCCCAGGTCTTTCCATGACATCTTTAAAAACTACATTTTTATTTTATTTTTTATTTATTTAATATTTTTTTGTGGTTTTTCGAGACAGGGTCTCTCTGTGGTTTTGGAGCCTGTCCTGGAACTAGCTCTTGTAGACCAGGCTGGTCTCGAACTCATAGAGATCCGCCTGCCTCTACCTCCCAAGTGCTGGGATTAAAGGTGTGCGCCACCACCGCCCGGCTAAAAACTACATTTTTAAATTCACTCACTTTCTATCCCTGAGTGTTTTGCCTGCATGCGTGTAGGCTCTGGATGAATCTTGGTCCTCTGGAGAACAACCCCCGAGCCACGACTCCAGCGTCTTTCCGAGACGTTTTAAACCAAGGATGCAGTGAGTATTCAGCCATTGCTAGGTGTGTGAAGAACGGAGCTTACATCACGAGTCCATCTTTAAATTACCTCTTAATTGAGACAGTCTTCCAGTTTCCACCGACTTTTGCTCACCCTTTGCTCAGTTATTTTGAGAAGGGGGATTTTATATATAAAATAGCCCAAGCTGGTCTCCCGACCCACCATCCTTAAACTCAGCTCCCTGGTCCAAGGCTAGGATTATGCAGGTTTGTGCCACCAGCTCTTTGTTAAATGTTTGTTTCTAGTTTGTAGTTGTTAACCTTGAATGCTGTTGATCTAGAAAAAGACTTCCCCATGATGGACATTAGACTGTTACTGTCCCTTTAAACTCAAAATCAACAGGCAAGGAAGGAGTTAAATATCTCAGACCTGTTTAGACAAATTCTCCTGTCTCAGCCTCGTTATGAGTTGTCCATCACCACGTCCAATTTAAATTTTTTTAAGGTTTATTTTATGCCTATAAGTGTTTTTGCCTGTGTGCCTGGTGTCCCAGGATTTCAGAAGAGAGTTGGATCCCGTAAAACTAGAGTTACAGGCAGCAGTGAGACAGTCACATGGGTGCTGGGAACTGTGCTCAGGATGCTCTCTCTTTTTTTTTTTAATTACAGTTTCTTTTTTTATTAATTAATTTATTTAATTATTAAAGATTTCTGCCTCTTCCCCGCCACCACCTCCCATTCCCTCCCCCTCCCCCAATCAAGTCTTCCTCCCTCCTCAGCCCAAAGAGCAAGCAGGTTTCTCTGCCCTGTGGGAGGTCCAAGGACCACCCACCTCCATCCAGGTCTATTAAGGTGAGCATCCAAACTACCTGGGCTCCCACAAAGCCATTACGTGCAATAGGATCAAGAACCCATTGCCATTGTTCTTCAGTTCTCAGTAGTCCTCATTGTCCGTTATGTTCAGCGAGACCGGTTTTGTCCCATGCTTTTTCAGACCCCGGCCAGCTGGCCTTGGTGAGCTCCCGACAGAGCATCCTCAGGACGGTCTCTTAATGGAGCTGTCTCTTCAGTCCCCCCCACCCGTATCATTTTTTTTAATGTCTTGGGGGAGATGTTGGTGTTTCAAAACGGTTCTTCTGTGTAGCCCTGGCCATCTTGAAATTCCGCTGCAGACCAGGCTGACCTCACACTCACAGAGACCCACCTGTCTCTGCCTCCCAGTACTGGGATTAAAGGACTGGGTCACCACTCCCGGCTACCTAAGTCACTTGAATATTAGAATCACCTTGAAAATTTTCAAAACTCTTTTGGCCAGGGGCTGGGAACTTTTTTATTTATTTATGTATTAAAAACCCCTATTTATTATATTTTATAGCTCGTCTGGGAACTCTGCCCTGGTTAATTCTTAAATTTCTCTCAGTTTCTTGAGACACTGTCACATGTAGCCTAGATTGGCTTGGTGCGGAGGAGGCAGGCTCACCCTGCACTCAGCACCAAACCCAGAGCCGTGCGCTGGTTCTTAACTCTTCTACGGAGCTAAGGCCCTAAACCTTGTTTCTTCTCTCTCTCTCTCTCTCTCTCTCTCTCTCTCTCTCTCTCTCTCTCTCTCTCTCTCTCTTTCTCTCAGTTTTTTTTTTTATTTTTTTTATTTTTTGAGTTGCTCTTCTTAGTAGTTGTCTGTACTCTTGGGTCTGGCTTAGTGGTCCATGCCTTCAACCCCAGCCAGCACTCTGCAGGGAGGGAGAAGCAATCTGGGAATTCGAGGCCTGCCTAGTTATGTGGTGAGTTCCAGGCTGTCCAGGGCAGGGATGCGCCGTGAAAAACTGTCTCCAAAGGAAAAAAAAAAAAGGTTGCCAGTCAGGGGTGGTGCGTGCCTTTAATTCCAGGACAGGCTCCATAGCTACTGAGAAACCCTGTCTCAACCCGCAACCCCCCCCCCCCAAAAAAAAAAGGCTGGCCATTCTCTTTCCAAGATATTTTTAAAAGTGTACTTCAGACAACAGACACTTTTTGGAAAAAAAAATGTAATTTGATATAAATTTGACAACAAAGTTATTTTGCTACCCTGATCAGTGTTTTTTATTTCTTTTTTTTCCTCTTTCCTTTTTCTTCCTTTCTTTTATTTTTTTCTTCTATCCTTTTTTTTTCTTTTTTTTGATTTTTCAAGACAGGGTTTCCCTCGCTGTCCTGGAACTCATTTTGTAGACCAGGCTAGTCTCAAATTTAAGAGATCTTCCTGCTTTTGCATCCCGAGTACTGGGATTAAATATGTGCACCATCAATGCCTGGCTAGTTTTTCAGTTAAAGTTTCAATCTAAATTTGATATTTGACACTGGACTCATAAGACAGGATTCACTTGGTTGAAGAAGCCTAGCCCCTATTTGCCCTGAAATCACTTCCGGATTTTTATCTATTCTTGACCCCCAAATGAATAATGTATCTCTGAAGCGTGGCCAGAGAACAAAAAATAATACGTAGAGATCAGAGCGTTAGATCTTACTAAGCTCATTGGCGGGAGAATGTGTCGAGTCTTGGCCTCTCCAAATCCTGACCTGATTAACAACAGACTGCCCTGTGGGCTGGACTCGCGGTTCGGAGGTTGAACCATGCTCAGCAGCATGGCAGGTGAAGCGAAGGTGGTAGCTTAGCCAGCGGTCACAGCAGCATGACCAACAATCAAAGGACACACGATAAATCGATGAGAAAGAGCAGCAAGTTTCAGAGATTT
Organism: Chionomys nivalis; assembly: GCF_950005125.1. Taxonomy (NCBI): domain Eukaryota; kingdom Metazoa; phylum Chordata; class Mammalia; order Rodentia; family Cricetidae; genus Chionomys; species Chionomys nivalis. Next base: position 14,842,272 of record NC_080111.1, on the reverse strand, counting down.
AGCAAATGTCAGGGAGATCTGATTTCTGAATGGAGTGTTTGATAGACCCATGCAACCCTGGAGGTTGTGCGTGGGTGACTGGTGTATGACTCAGACCCCATGATGGAAATTTCCTTGGCTTTAAAAGGAGACTGCTGTAGGCAGTCGGTTAGCAAACAGCGCTTGCAGGTAAGTCAAAGGAAACCATGGGGAGATTTCGGAAGACAGTTGTTACTCTAGGGAACATGACCGACTCACTCTCTGCCTTAGAAAAAAATTTCAAGCTCCATTTCACGTCACTTCGTGTTATTTATTTTTTTTAATGTGATATGACCTGTGTGGGCCACCCCACACATTTGGGGATCAGAGGACAACTTGTTGAAGTCCGTTCTCTCTTATGGAACCTAGGTCATAGGACTTGGTGAGGAGACCCTTTACTCGCTGAGTCATCTCGCTGGCTGCCTATTATCTTTGTAAATAAAATTACGGAAACTTGAATATGTTGACATTTGATAAGATCATTCTAATTTATGATATTGGGGCAAATTCTGCTCTTATCTGAAATTACTTCATATACATATATGCAGTAATATATAGGATCTATCTCTTAAAGGTATGAATTCTCATATAAATTTTAATGTGAAATCAATAAATTGAAATAAAACAAAGATAGTTGCTATTCTGGTCTTGTTTATCTCTTGTCACCTGGTCTAATAATATTTTATTGCCTTAAGTTCTTTCTAATGAATTTTGGTTTGAAATTTATTTGAACGCTTCTGTGAAAAGCCAATATAAACTTTGTTTACCTTTGTCTACCTTTCTTAGGGTGTCAGTTACTCATAAAGACTGAGACTAACAACTCATGTTTAAAATTCCATGCTGTTCTAAGTAGCATGACAGAATCTCATGCAGTCTTACCCTGTGACTCACCCCCATTTTATACAGGGCTCTGCTGCCTGCTGGTCAATCACATGGTAGCCGTATTAATTACTGAATGGACTTAGGGCATCCAGAGCTAGTGTTCATAATGCAAAAATGCGAGAGTAGTGAGCCATGATGGCAATTAGCATACGCCAGAGAGAGTTTACAAAGATCTTCCCGTAAGTAAAGAAGTGAAAGTTCCCAGTAAGGTTAGTTAAAAAAAATTCACATCCTGTAGTCGGTCAGATCTAAGGGAGATCAACTGTACCTGTGACATCGTGAGGAAGGAAACAGAAGCTCATGCTAATTCTGGCTATCAACCTCAAACTGCACACGGCACATGACAAGTACTTGTTAAGACATAAGATGATACTTGTGCACACATAATATGGAAAAAACAATTATATATGAGAGGATTCAGGACTGGTGGTGACTTCGCGTATCCAGCAGGTGTCTCGGAATGCACACACCCCAAGGGTTACTACTTAAAAATGGCTGCCAATTTGTGATGGTTACAGTTTTTTTGACCTATCAATGGTTGGAAAGCAGTAGACTAATCCTTCTGATCCTCACGGCTTCCCAGGCTGGTGAGGAGTGAGGACACTGTCCCGCGGAACAGTCACAGTGAGTCACAGCTCTCACTTAGCAAACCGACCTTGGAGTGCAGCTCTGTGGCCTTTTGGTTTTGAATCCAGGTACTCCGGTACATTACACGAGATGTTCATCACAGTATAGTGTAGGCTGAGGGCCCTGTCTCAAAAAACAAAAGGTACTGGTTCAGTTTGAAAGGCCTTGGCTTCTATCGCCAGTAAGCACAAACAAACAAAACAGCACAAAAGAACAAAATAGATAGGCCAGACAAAACTAGGTGAGTGGGGCCTGAAGAGAAGGCGGCTCAGCGGGGTAGAGGACTGGCTGGGGTTCAATCCCAGCATCTGCCTGGGAGCTAACTAGTGACTCTGACTGCAGTTCAAAGGGGACCAGACTCATGCTTGCTAGCAAAACACCCATACATATAAAATGAAAATAAATCTCTAAACTAGATAAGTGTATTAAATCCCTTTTGGAATTAGAATTTTTTCAATTTATGGCAGATTCATCTGGTTGTAATATCATTATAAATCAAGGAGATAAGTATTATACAGTCAGCGTTTTATCCCCAAGGCCAGGAGCACAGCAATCCACACAATCTAGAACATAATTTATTTAAAATTTTCTAATGAACAATCTTGATATGTTATTAGTTCAATCCAATCATTTCACAATTTATATCATGGATCAAGATGCCACAGAAAAATACAATTTTTTCTTCACAATTTTTGTAAAGCCTTTAAATACTTCAAAATAACTTTTAATTGTAGAATTTTTCTAGTATCTTCTGTAAATCCAGGATAGCAGTGAAATGTCAGAGTAAGAGCTGGGGCTCAGAGATTCCGTGCTTGCAGAGGTCCAAGGTTCAATTCCCAACACTACATACATTAAACATAGAAACAAAGATGAAGTTTAAAGCAATAGTATAATATTTATTGAACACCTTATATTGCCATTTATGGCATTATTGCATTTTATTGAGCACCTTATGTACCGGTCGTTTAAACGTCACGATTTAGTAGGAGGTGTTACTACTGTATGGGGGAAGGAAGCCGACTACCTAGAGTTTAGCTTCTCTGCGGTAGCTGGCTGTAATTCTGCAGCGGATTCTGCAGATTCACGCTGTGTGCACTGTGCCAGAATCAAACGACCTGGAAAAAAAAAAAAAACCCACACTCTTAAAGATTTTGGAGTTGCCACTCCAAAATGATCAAATCATTGTTTACAATTTTTTTCTAAATTTTTTTTTTGTCTGCCAAATCACCGCCTCTCCTCCCCACTCCATTTCCTTTTGATCACATCCGCATCTGTTTCTTGGGGTGACTCTCTGGAGGCTCTGACACATCCTCTGGGTTTGCTATGTCTCCTGAACTGCAAAGAGACTGGCATAAAGAACTCCTTCGCTGTGCTCGCTGCAGCTTCCCGATGTAAGTAACAACACTCGCCCAACTGCTCAATACTTTTTCTACAACCTTTTTTCCCAGTAAGTTTCTGTTTTTGTTTTGACCCTTTAATTCTTCTCGTTTTTTCTCTCTATTAATACTATCGCTTTTAATTGAGATGCGGGGATAACGGTGCATTAAAGGGCGGCGCGAGTTTCTGATAACGCCACTCCATCCTTCTCTCTCCCAACCCCGACTCTTCTATTCGCCTTTGAAAGGGGTATGTGCATTAATGAGAACCAGGGGTCTCTAGTGGTGTATAGACCGACTTTAAAAATAAGTAAATACCTCCATGCAAGAAAAAGAGAGCACGCCTTTCCCCTTCAACCCGGAGAGTACCCGAGCCGTCAGCCTGGGCGAGCTTTCTGAAAGGCTCACCTCCGGACAAGATGAGCTGATTTGCTGCCACGCTGCTCTTCGCGGGCAGGTGCAGCGCGGCTCGCCAGTTCCGTGTTAATTTGAGCCCGCAGAGGGACCTTTGATCAGCGCGCTCGCAGCCTGCAGGCTTCCCGAGCTGGGTCCGGCGACTTCAAAAGAGTTATAAAGCGGACTGTAATCCCGGTCTTCCTGTTTTTGCGCCTGCCCCCTGGGTGCTCATACAACCGCCCGACTTCCCACATTGTCCTCTGGTTCCCACTCTGCAGCCACCGCAAACCCTGCATGCGCTTGCAGGGGACCCGGCTCAGGTTCATTTGCAGGGATGTGGAGGAGGGCTTGTCACTTAATGCTTGCTGGCCGGCTGGAAGCTGGATGTGAAAAGCCGCCTGTTCTGGGGAAAGCTACACCAGGAAGACTGCTATTTAAGTCGGTCTACTTCCACAGACTGGCAGTGGGCTAAAATTTTGATCCATAAACTACAACAAAACTCCTAAACAATACAGTCAGTCTGTCTGTCTATCAATCATCTATTTATTCTCTCTCTCTTCCTCCCTCCCTCCCTCCCTCCCTCCCTCCCTCCCTCCCTCCCTCCCTCCCTCCCACCTATCAGCTATCATCTCTCTGTGTTTTGAGACGAAGTTTCACTTTATCGTCCTAGCTGGCCTCGAACTCTACATCCTCCCTGAATCCTTCTTTCTCTCCATATTTTCATCCCTACTTGCCTTTGAATTTTCATTCTCTTTCAAGGCCCTCATAATTTTGGGTTTTGGGATCTTAATCATATTTGGGATTCAAAAGAAGACTTGTGAAAACTTAACATGTATTTTTTTTTTTTTTTTTTTTTTTTTTTTTTTTTTTTTTTTTTTTGGTTTTTCGAGACAGGGTTTCTCTGTGGTTTTGGAGCCTGTCCTGGAACTAGCTCTTGTAGACCAGGCTGGTCTCGAACTCACAGAGATACGCCTGCCTCTGCCTCCCAAGTGCTGGGATTAAAGGCGTGCGCCACCACCGCCCAGCCTTAACATGTATTTTGTGTGTCAAGTGTGTGTCCCTTGGCAAGTGCATAGAATAGGGGTCAGAGGACAACTTGAAAGAGTTTTCTCCTCTCCGTCTCCTTTAGGGAATTGAACTCAGGTCCTTGGGTGTGGTGTGGCGGCAGGTGCGTCTGCCTTCTGAGCTGTCTCCCTGGTCCTGATCTATGGCTTATATTACAACAGCACAGGGGAAATGAGAACTGGACCAGTGTGGCTTAAGCAAGCATTTTGTTGTGTTTTCACGGTACAAGGACTTGAACTCAGGCCTTGATCAATGTGAGGCTAAGCTCCATAGAGCCTTCTAAGTCAGTTATTTGGAACCTTTGAAAAGCTTAATTTCTTTATCCACAGTTTGGTATTTACTTTTACCTATCTATTTATCTATTATTATTTTGTAACCACCCCAGCTGCCCTGGAACTCACTTTGTAAACAACAAATTAATATTTAAAACACCAATCCCCCCCCCCAAAAAAATAAAACAAATCACTAAACTTCAAAGTTGTTGAAATATCACAGAAGGTAAACTGAGGTCTCTTCGGAGTATCCCCCCCTAAGTTGGCCAAAGAGAGAAGGTGAAAGCAAATCAGGTTCTGCCATGGGGTGACCCATCCTTGAGTAATTCAGAACTGGGATCGGGGGCTGGAGAGATGATGCGGTGGTTAAAATCACTGGCTGCTCTTCCAGAGGACCCGAGTTCCAGTAAGCACACTACAGACTCCAACTGACTAACATCGGGCCCTAAGGATGTAACACTGGTACCCACAGAATATAGAAAGAAAAGAACTGGGCTTGGTCTGGGGCGAACTCAGTGGTAAAGCTCTGGCTTTTTATGGCACATGAAAGACCCCATGTAGCACCAAAAAGGAGAAAAACAAAAGGAGCAAACACAAGTGACTCCAGCTCTCAATTCTCCTGAACTTCCTGCTGTCTCTGAAGCCCTCACACTGCTTCCTCCTCCGAAGTCCTGAGGAGAGAAGGAAGCAAGGGCAGCTTTGCTGCTGTGTCAATAGAAACTGGAGAAGGGCAGGCTGGGGAATGAGCAAGTCAGGGCCAGACCAGAGCCAAAAGGCAGAAGCGAGGCTAGGGTAATCGCCCACAGGCAAGTAAAAGGAAGCAGGGTTCTGGCCCCTATCCAGGGAGGGTCACTGGGCAACTTAACCATTATCTGGCCACCCAGTTTTGCTCTAAAGAACTTGCTTTTGCTGGGTGCAGGCCTTCATCTCAGCATTTGGGAGGTAGAGGCAGATGCAGGCAGATCTCTGTGAGTTCAAGGCCAGCCTGGTCTAAATAGTGAATTCCAGGAGGGTTGGAGGAACACAGACCCTGTTTAGAAACAAGCACCAAAAAAAAAAAAAAAAAAAAAAAAAAAAAAAAACCAACAACAAAAAGAAGTTGTTCTTTGTAACTTTACTCTCTCTCTCTTTCTCTTTCTCTCTGTGTCTCTGTGTCTCTCTGTCTCTGTCTCTCTCTCTCTCTCTGTGTGGTCTTCGTCTGATTTCTGATGCTGTGATAAACACTGACTGAAGGATTTATTGACTTACACTTCCTCATCACAATCCATCTCTAAGGGAAGTCGGGATGGGAACTCAAGGTAGGGACCTGGAGGTAGAAACTGAAGTAGAGGCCCATGCTTTGTGGTACTGCCCACAGTGGGCTGGGCTGCCCTAACTCAAACATTAATCAAGAAAATGTCCCACCCATAAACTCACAGGCCAATCTGATGCAGACGATTCCTCAATGGAGGTTCCCCCTTCCTACTAATTTCTGTTGAGCTGACAAAAGCTAACCAGGACAGGTGCTGTGATGTATGTCTTTGGACAAAACCACCCAAAGATCATTGCAAACTTTAGGGGTTGACCCTTCAGGGGAAAGAACAATCTGTGTTAAAACATTAAATTTGAGAGTCGAGTTTTATATTTCAGGTGGGAGCAATTGATGTGTAGAGTAGAGTCGGTGTGCCCTGAAAGAGTCGGTAGGGAGGAGTGGAGGGTGGAAGAGGAGTCAGAGAAACAGGAAGAGGGGTGCTGTGGGCTGCTGGCCATAGTCCTAGGCAGGCAAACATCAGGCAAGTCCTGTCAAGTTCACGCAAGGTGTTCTGTATTGAACGTAGGAGGGGAAGATCAAAAAAGACTATAATATTTCTTTAATTTTTCTTTCCTTCTCTTCTTTCTCCCTCCCTCCTTCCTTCCTTGATGTTTAGGGATTAAACCCAGGATCTTATACATACATTTTAAGCAGACACTCCACCACTGACCTACACTCCCAGCCCCCCTAACTTTCTGATGACTGTAGGGCCCAGCCCTACAGGTTCAATGGAGATTACCCAGGTACCACTCAGGACCAGACCATCCAAGGGAAAATACCTAACATTCCAACCATTATAGATAGGTTCACCTGACATCCCTAAGCGCAGCACACACCCATCCCATAGACAAATGTCAGTCAATGTCAATCAGGGGTCCTGAACCTTAGAAGTCCCCTCACCCCAACCTCTGCTAAGAGAAAAACTCCACCTCAGCTGTGCTTGGAGCACTCTGACCTTACTGCTATGTTGGATGGACGGAAGGTCCAGGCTCGAGCTTGAGTAAAGGCTCTTTGCTGAATACGAGTGTGGACTCTGTGGTGGTTTTGGAGGGACCCCACGATCTGCATATAACAATGACCAACAGAGCTCCCGTAAAACCTGTAGCCAACTAGCGATAGCTACTGAATCATATCCATGTAAACTCAGCAAGTAGCCAGAGGAAGAGCTGGAGACTGGAGAGAAAAGAGCCCCATGACCACAGCCTGGAAGTCAGAGCAAGCACTGGGCAACTATGTTCACAGAAGGACATCTCATTGGAGAGAGTGCTGCAGAGAGGCAAGGCTATCAGAGCCAAATAGCCCAGGTGGGGAGGGGCTTGGTGTGTGTGTGTGTGTGTGTGTGTGTGTGTGTGTGTGTGTCAGGGGCAGATAAGAATCAAACGCTAAGAAACCTTGAAGCAGACCCAAGGCCCAGAGTTTGCAGGCCACGTACCCAAAGTTCTTTCTCGCTTGAACTCTCTAGGACTCAGGTCTGTACACACTCGTCCTCGAGACCAGTTCCGGAGTCTGCAGGTGCCAGTGCAAAAGCCCCTTCTGAAAGATCAGGGCCAGCAAGGTGGCTCAGCATGTTCGAGAATTCGCTGCCAGTCCTGATTGCCTGAGTTGGATCCTCAGGACCCAGGTGGCAGAGGAGCGGACTGACACCCCCAAGTTGTTGTCTGACCTCCACATGTACACAGCGGTATGCGTCCATTCCATCCTCACAGAGAAATAAAATGTAAGTTTGAAAAAGAGCCCCGGGGGGCTGGAGAGATGGTTCAGTGGTTGGGAGCGTTGCCTGCTCTTCCAAAGGACCTGAGTTCGGTTCCCGGCAACCACATGGTGGCTCACGGCCGTCTGTGGTGGGGTCTGGTGCCCTCTTCTGACCTGCAGACATACACACAGACAGAGTGTTGTATGCATGATAAATAAATATTTAAAAAGAAAAAAAAAGAAAAAAGAAAAAGAGCCCCGGGAGCTATTCAAGTGCTGGCTGGGTGAGCACTTCACAGGAACTTGGACGACTGAGGCAGGAGACTCGGTAGAGTCTGGTGTTCAAAGTTAACCTAAAACAACAGGGCAAGACTCCGGTCTCAAGGAAACAAAACAAAACAAAACAGCAAATAATCAAAATGCAAACAGTGAAAGAGGAAGCAGAAGGGCCAGGAGTTCAAGGTCACTTTCAGGGTGCACAGAGTTGGAGATCAGCCTGAAATACATTTAACCTGTCTGAAGAACACAAAGCAAAGTATCCAGATGCCCTTTTCAGTGCACTGGTTTCTACTTAATGTTTCTATACTGTTTGTAGTAGAGAGGACTGACAAACCAGTACTGTGCATTTGGACCATTTGCTATCATCTTAAACACTGCCAGCTTGAAATGGAAATTAAAACCGTTGCATTATATGTAGAATCTTCCAAACTACAAGCTTCAGTTTCACCACTTGTATGAGCATTGAGCATTGAGTATCCTGTTCTTACAAATAGCTGTGCCTGCCTGGGTGTGGTGGCACATGCTTTTTGTAATGGTTGTTCTGTCTCTTTAAGAGACAAGCCACGCCCACTCCCTCTCCCAGCTTCTGGCCTGAGCTCGCTCTCTTTTCCATCTTCCTCTCCGAGAGGCAGCTTCGCTTTTGGTCCCAGCACTCAGGAGGCAGAGCAAGGCACATCTCTGAATTCAAGGCCAGCCTGGTCTACAGAGCAAGTTCCAGGACTGCCAGGGCTACACAGAGAAACTCCATCTTGAAAAACTAAAAAATACAACAAAATAAAAAACCAAATAGCTATACCCAAGTAGCAATACTGTTTTGTTTTGTTTTTTTCTTTTTCCGGTCTTAATCAGCTCATATCTCACCAACACACTCCAGGAAGAAGGGAGAGTCAGAGGCGCTATGGTGACGCCATCTTGCCCTTACCTTCTTAATCATTGTTGGTGAACACAGGGCAGTCATAGGGCCAGGGAAGAATGGGCAGGGTTCCTTGTTCGTTCATGTTTCTTGAATATCAGCTTTTCTCCCCCTGTCTGGACTGTAACTACCATCTCTGGTTACTCTGTTACATGTGCAGCAGCTGACACTGCAGGGCCTGCTACCCTCCCACGCATGTGTGAACGGGCTTTGGGCTTGTTGGCTGTGAATGAGATATGAGCTCGCAGAGTGTGATGGTCAAGTGCAGAACCCAACTGGGTGTGCTGCCAGCTGCAACTAGGCCTGCGCCCTTCATCTCAGGACTCCGTGGACCAGGCACAGGGAGGGAGCACACAGGAATGTAGGGACATGGCCAAGCGTGAGTCAGGCCAGGAGAACGCTCCGAGAAAACAAGACAAGAAGCTGGGCAGTGGTGGTGCACACCTTTGATCCCAGCACTCGGGAGGCAGAGATGTGGTGGCGCAAATGAATGCAGACAGATTATATAGATATATACAGCTTTAATAAGGAAATAGACTTACAGGACCACAGGTTCCCGCGGAGCACTGGAAAAGCGGAGCAAAAGAAAAGGGCTGCTGGGCTCACGCCCGGCAGATTTGCCTGGCAGATTTATCCGTAAACATTAGCCCGAGGCCAACACGCCCCCAATGGGTGGGGCTATGTCCCTACATCTCCCCCTTTTGTCTAAATAAGATAGAACCAGATTTGCCCTGGTAAGCCAGCTCGTTGTGCTACACAGAGACAGGCAGATCTCTGAGTTTGAGGCCAGCCTGGCTCCAGGACAGCCGGAGCTACATAGAGAAACCCTGTTTCAAAAAACAAGGCAAGAGTCTTGTGACCTCAGTTTCTTCAGAACACAACAGAATTGTTTTTGAAATGTGTTTTCAAGCTCCTCCCAGGTGTAGCGAATAGGAGTGAGTTTACTTCAGATTATTCATTACTGTTATACAGATTGATCAATACAGATTGATCATGGAGTCCTCCCAAAACCAACTAGGAGACCGAGTCCTATATGTAAAAACAAAGAGCCTTTATTCTTACACAAGTTCATGAACTCAGACTCTCTGTGTTATTGGCATTATGGGAGAGCCCCGAGCTCAGTTAGAGTTGGGTTTCTATTATAGTAAAGGCGGGGGTGAGGGATTTCTAAGGTGCAGGACCCCTGATTGGCTAACATTTGTCTAGGGGTTGTCCTGGTGAAAAGCGATGGGTGTGTGCTGGCAGGTGATTCTGTCTACAATGGTTGGAAGTTAGGAATTTCCATTGGGTGGTCTGTTCCTGGGTGGTGCCTGGGTGGTCTCAGTTTGTGGTCTTTTTTGGAACCAGGTATTGCCTTAGAGAGAACTACTGAGACTCGGGCCTCTATTGAGCTTGTCATGGCTGGGTCCCACAATTACAACTGGTTATTGTTATTGTTATATGGCTCTATGGAAAAACATAACTTTGCCGAGTGCAGTCAGGCGCAGCCTGTGCACCGTTCTCAACCTTTAAGGGCTCTAACAGGACTGAGCATGGCAAACACAGACCCACGCATGGCGAACACAGCACTGATAGGTTTTGCCATTACCTCCCCCAACCATTAGATTACATCCCCACAGCTAGCCATGAGGTCTATTTCCCTTATTCGGCAGGTGACTCATTCCTGAGACAAAACGCTAAGACCAACAGTTAAAATTCATTATTTGGCTACTAAGTCCAATTAGGACTTACCAACTACTTTAGCACAGACTCCCCTTTTTCTCTTTACAAACCAACAAAAAGTATTGAAAGACCCGGATAAATCCAGACCCCGCTAGCAGGAAAAATAGAGCTAAAAATCTAGCAGGAAGAGAAGAGCCAAAAATCTAGGATTAGCCAGTTCAGTGACTCAGTTTCAGGAACTAGCTGAAGATAAAGTTAGATTATAATTTGAGAATAATCTTGAGAAACAGGGAGTTACCCCCTTGAGATTGTCACTGGTATTTTCGGAATTTTCCAATGATGCCCTCCCTACCCACTTTGGATTACTGGGTTGTGTTTTTTTTCCCTTAAATTCCCCTTCTCCCGGCTACTCGGGGTCGAACTCTCCACCCCTGAGTGGGAAATGAGTTTCGGCCCCAGTGCACTGGTTCCTGTCCTGTAAATAAACCTCGTGTGATTGCAGCAAGGATGGTCTCTCGTGAGTTCCGGGGGGGGGGGGGGTGTTCATGTTATCCCAATACTTGAGTGAGAATCTCCCAGCTCCGAAGGTCTTTCAGTATTTGCTTGCTTGCTGCTGTTTGCCGTCTGCTTTTGCAGCCTCCCCTACCCTTCTTGCTTGCTCATCTGGGGTAATAAATCTCCTTTGGGCTGAGAATTTCATATCTGGGTATGTATACTGTACAACCTCCTACGTTGTCCACCACTGCCACCACTGCGCCGCCACCACCACAGCCTGTCTGCCACTTGGACATGTGATTGTATACTTTACTCATGTGACTGTTTGTAACTCTCACAATATGAGCTGTCTGATGCTCTGAATAAAGTTGGTTATTGCCTGACACTGTTCTGCCTCTGTTCTGGTGGAAGCTTCACCCCAGCCCCTGGCATCGACGTACCCAAAGAGCCTGGGATGTTCTGCTGTAAGCTGTACCCAGACACTGGCATCCATGTACCCAAAGAGTCTGGGATGTTCTGGTGGAAGCCCCACGTCAATCCCCCTCCCCCATCTCACTCTCCCCAAATCCTACCTCATCTCAGAAAGACTGTCAAACATAGAGCCTCCCTGGGGGCCTGGAAAATCATCCAGTCATGTTTAACCCATTAAACCTGGGCTTGTCCTAATTCAGTTTGATTTGGTCTGATTTGAATTGCTGTGCCTGGGGAGAGGCTTATCGGGGTACACAAACTTCTCAGCCTCATTCGTAGGCTCCACTCTCCCAGGCTCCACAGTCTTTAGAGCAGTAAACACAGTAGGAAATTGTAAAGGATTTTTTGTTCATCCTGGCAGCTTGCTGTGGGGTTGAGACCATGCGGCAGGTCCCCAAGCGAAGGTGGTTGGTCTCCAGCCATGTGGCGGCTGGCTGATCCCCAGCCAGCAGTGTGGGCAGGCAGCGGGTGGGAGGCACAGAGATAGGCACACCATACAGAATGAAATTGGACATTTATTACGTGATTAGGTGGGTTATGGAAGGGAAGGAAAAAGGGGAGGGGGGAGAGAGAAGAGAGAAGAGAGACAGAAGCGGGGGAAGGGGAGAAGTGGGGAGAGAGGCAGAAGCTGCCTCTCTGAGAGGAAGACAGAAAAAGAGAGCAAGCTCAGGCTGGAAGCTGAAGATCAGCCTGCCTCAGCAGATGGGGGAGGGAGTGGGCGTGGCTTGTCTCTTAAAGAGACAAAACAATCATTACAGAAATAATGCATACTTTTGCAATAGATGTTTTCCGATTCTCTTTCCAACAGCAGGAGTTTTCCATCTACAGAAACGTATGGCTTAGGCAAACTTTGGGTCTCAAAAGCAGGCCAGTGACTGAGGTACCTGTTTTACATATCAAAAACTGACCTGGCCTCTGGGTTCTCCCAGTACCCCTCAGTCCTACCTGTTACCATGTACATGACTGGCATACCCCACCTTCTACTCTGAACTCTCCAGCCCAGGGGTTTGTGGGAACACACAGTCATTCTATTTCCATCTTGACTCAAGGTCAGAGTTCAAGCTTGTCAAGGCCAAATAACAGGATGCTGTGGGAGTTAGCCGCCCACTTGGCCATGGCCTCTTTCTATTTATGCTGGTATAAAGTATGCGTCCAGTCTCTTTTCTGGCTGTGAGATTTGGTTGCTATTCTCTGTTCCAGCAGAGGGTTGTGATTTGTGAGTCTACCCATAAATAAATAACCCTTTATTATTCTCAATTCTGAGCTAGTGTGGGATTTCTTTTAAGCATCCTTCTTCATCTGGCACCCCACATGGATTCGGACTCCACACCTACCAGGTGGACAGTCTGAAGGCCTAACCAGTCCACAGCCCAGAAAGTCTCCCAACCCTGCCTGCTTGGCTTGCTTTTACCTAAGCGGGTTTTGTAAACACCCCCCACCCCCCACCCTCCCATCTCCCTACTTCCCACCCCCACCCCCCACCCCCGCCACCACAGTAAAGCTACTGCTTGCAGCAACTTGGAAATTTCCCAAGCTCATGAACATCCCCTCCCCCACTGTCATGTTGCTCGCCGTGTAGCGTCTCTTGTGCAGCTTCCGGTTTGTGGTCCCTGCCTGTGAGTTCTGGGCTTCTTGTTCTGTGTATGGAATTGGTTTAATTGCTTTTAATTTGTCTAGCAAAGCATATTTCTCAGTATTTAACCAGTACTAAGGCGGGAAACTAAAGCAACTTAGGACCATCCATGCCGCCACTGGTTGCATTGCTGCTAGTCACGACTCTGCAACCAGGACACCTGCTGGACAATAAAGATTATTATTTAAATTATTATTACCTAAAACAATTTACTGGTTCTCATAACAGGTAATTAATAAATCAACATGGCAGACTGCATTAACATCGAAACTTTCAGTAGCTTTTTTGCTAAGACTATGGATTGTACTCTGCAATGTATATATGGCTATAGTGATATATCTATTTATTGGATATTGGGACTCAGTTCTTTTCTTCATATTATATACTTAAGAAAGAACGAGATACTTTTAAAAATACTTTTAAAAAAGTTTTTTTTTGTTGTTTTTTTTTTTTTGTTTTTTTTTTGGTTTTTCGAGACAGGGTTTCTCTGTGGTTTTGGAGCCTGGCCTGGAACTAGCTCTTGTAGACCAGGCTGGTCTCGAACTCACAGAGATCCGCCTGCCTCTGCCTCCTGAGCGCTGGGATTAAAGGCGTGTGCCACCATTGCCCAGCCTTAGAAATGATATAGTTTTTACAGACAAATAATGAACAGCTAGTTGACAGGATTAATACCATCAAAAATCAGAATTAATTTTATTAATTAATTAATTAATACTATTGAAAAGGGTAACATTAATGTGACAGACAAAATTGAATCCATATCTAAGGGTACTGAGAAATTATTTGAAAGAATTCATACTGTTATATTTGAAAATCAAAATTTGTCAAAAAGTTATAATAAGTTAGCAGATAAAGTATCTCTCTAGGATGGCAATCTGCACACTATCCAAATAATGTCCAAGGATGAGGTATTATCTTTAAAGGAGAAACATCAGACCTTGGAATCACATGTGCAGAATGAGGACCAGAGGCTAGGTGCCTCAATGAAATCACTAGAAATATATAGAGGCCAAGAGACTCAGACTTTACAAAAGACAATAGTAAAAAGATTTGAAATGATTTAGGGAAATTATTGGAGCTGATTAACAGGGAAAGAAGGCACAAGGACAGGATTCAACATGGCTAGTAGCTGTCAAAGATGACTTACCAGGGTTTTAGCTTGCTACCCTGTAATCTACTCTGACAAAGCATCAAGTTCTAAAGGTCGAAAAGGATCCAAAGAAGGTAGATGGATACCTATAGGAATGAATGTTCTAAAAGAAATTAAGCAAGCTGTCATAACTTACAGCTTGCTTTCTGCATTTGTAAGGGAGATGGTAAAGACATGGGCTTTTAGCATTAAGGCAACACCACATAATTGGCTTCAGTTAGTTTCAGCAGTCCTGGATGATGGACCCCAGGTGATTTTTAGGAAGAGGCAAAAATTGTAGAACAGCAGGGAAAAGCAAAAGGACTTGAGACTTCCCAAGATCAAATTCTTGGTGAGAACACTTATGCTGACCCACAGGTTCAAACTCTTTATGATGAACAAATCTTGTCCCTATGCCAAAAAGCAGCCTTAAATGCTTGGGACAGGATTCAAGAACTAGGAAAACGAATTGAATCACATACCAGGGTTAAATAGGGCCAGAGAGAACCTTTTAGTGACTTTTTACAAAGATTAACTAAGGCTATACAAATAGGAGTAACAGATTCAATGCTAGATGAGTACTTATTGAATCTCTGGCTTTTGAAAATGCCAACTTAGAATACAAAAAGATACTTGGGCCTTTAAAGGTTAGATCAACACCAATGGATGAATGGATCCTGCATACAATGAACATTGAGACATTTGACTATGATACTGAATCTTGGGTAGGAGAAGCAGTTTCCAAAGGAATGAGGAACATCACAATGCCAATGTTTTAATTAATGTTTAATTTAATTTAGAATTACCACATTTAATTCTGAGAAGGGATTGTAGACAAGAAATTCTTAGGAATAATATCTCCTCTGGGAATGGCAAGAATAGGAGAACTCAGCCTTCAGGTATATATAGAAGGTGTGGCAAAGGTTGGCTTTGGACCAATGAATTCAGATCAACAAAAGACAGACAAAACAACCCAATACCACTGGAAACTCCTTGAGGGGTCTCTTACAAGCCCCAAGCCAAAAGTGGTCCAGCCATTCCCAGTCACTGTGGAGGACATGTCTCACCAGGAAAATTAAAAATCCAGAGCCTTGGGGGCTGGAGAGATGGCTCAGAGGTTAAGAGCACTGACTGCTCTTCCAGAGGTCCTGAGTTCAATTCCCAGAAACCATATGGTGGCTCACAGCCATCTGTAGTGAGATCTAGTGCCCTCTTCTGGCCAGCAAGCATACAGATAGACAGAACACTGTATACATAATAAATAAATAAATCTCCTTTTAAAAAAATCCAGAGCCTTTGTTAAAGACCATACTGTTCTGGATGATGGAATAAACATGGAGGATAAATCAAAAATTCTGGTAGGAAATAGAAATGTATATTCGGGGGCTGGAGAGATGGCTCAGTGGTTAAGAGCATTGCTTGCTCTGCCAAAGGTCTTGAGTTCAATTCCCAGCAACCACATGGTGGCTCACAGCCATCTGTAATGAGGTCTGGTGCCTTCTTCTGGCCTTCAGGCATACACACAGACAGAATATTGTATACATAATAAATAAATAAATAAAAAAGAAATGTATATTCGGACAGACTTCTTTAGGGATTTTTTTTTTTTTTTTTTTGGTTTTTCGAGACAGAGTTTCTCTGTGGCTTTGGAGCCTGTCTGTCCTGGAACTAGCTATGTAGACCAGGCTGGTCTTGAACTCACAGAGATCCGCCTGCCTCTGCCTCCCGAGTGCTGGGATTAAAGGCATGCGCCACCATCGCCCGGACGTCTATAAATGATCAAAGACCAAAGCTAGGCATGTGTATAAATGGCATTGTAATTGTTGGTCTGATAGACATAGGTGTGGACGTGAGTATCATTACTCCAAAATCTTGGCATCCAAATTGGCCTCTTCAAGAGGCAGATATTCAGTTACTAGGAATTGGAACCCTATCTCAAGCGAAACAAAGCATGAGATGGGTTGACTGCATAAAGCCAGAAGGTCAGAGAGGGAAGCTGCCCTCACCCTAAATTTGGGAAATTCCTTCTCTGTCAGAGCATATCTTTGTTAAGATAAAACATTTTGTGGCAACAGAAAAGTCATTATCTTTTACTAATAATTTTTTATTATGATCAAATGAAGGACATTTGTTATTCTTAAAAGTTAGTTTAGATTGCATGACCAGGCTATTTGATAAATTATCTCCTTTCCTCATTCGGAAGGCTCTTCTGTTTGAATCTAACCTTTATCAATGTTGATGGTATCCGTAGCTTTTTTTCTCCTGTGGAAACAAAATCAAAAGTTCTTCCCTAACATAAGACATTTCCTGGTTTCCATTCTGAGGTCAACACATCTTAAAAATATATGGGCTGATTTAATTCAGCCACTTTATTCTATTATCCAGTGTCATTCTGCAACTGTTTTTCCTTTTTTGTTAGTGTTTTTAAAAATTTAAAGTCAATAAAACACTGTGTAATCTATCTCTGGGGGTCTTTATTACCCCTTTCTGTTTATTGAGCATATCTTTTAGAGTATGATTAGATCCTTCTATAGCCCCTTGCCCTGCAGGATTATGTGGCTTGTTTATAATATGATTTATGCTGTAATATGCAAAACACTGTTTTATTTTACTAGAGATATATTCTGGGGCATTGTCAGTCTTAATTGGTACAGGTCTTATAATGACCATGGCATTTAATAAATGTGTGATTACAGAATTAGTCTTTTCAGAACTTAAAACAGTATCCCATTAAAATCCTAAGTCTGTGTCTATGGTATGTTGCACATATTTTAATTTTCCAATCTGTACAAAATGAAACACATCCATTTACCAAGTTTCTTTTCTTTTTCTTTTTTCCCTCTTCTCTTTTCTTCTCTTCGTTCTTTCTTTTCTTTTCTTTTTTGACTTTTGGGACAGAGTTTCTCTGTGTAGCTTTGGAGGCTGTTCTGGAACTTTTTCTGTACACCAGGCTGGCCTTGAACTCTCAGAGATCCACTGGCCTCTGGGTAGTGCTGGGATTAAAGGTGTGTGTCAGCACTACCCAGACAAATTTCATTTCTTTGAGTACCATTTGGGTTACTTCCTGCAGGTAATGGAGTTTGGTTATACAAAGAACAAGTAGGACATTGTCTTATAAATTCTTTGGCTTGTTGCCAAATGATGGAGAAATCTTTCTTTAAACCCCTGCTATTAATATGGTGTTTCTTATGAAATCTGAGTCTTCTAGCACATTTTCTACCAATAGCTAGCTGATCAATTTGATCATTACCTTGTACTAGAGGGCCTGGTAGGCCTGTATGGGATCTGATCTGTGTTATATATAGGGATGATTTCTATTTATGATTATTAGTTGTTTTGAATACATAAACAAAGTTTATTCTGAATTATCTGAAATAAGTTCATCTGGTTCAACATGTAAAACAACTCTTTCTGCATATTGAGAGTCAGTAACTATATTAAGAGGTTCTGAAAACTGAATAATACCATGAGAATAGCATATAATTCTGATTTCTGAACTAGAGCATAATAACTTTGAGCCACTTTACTTATTTTTCCTGACTTATAACCTACGTTTCCTGATTTATTTATATCAGTATAGAATGTAGGGACTCTAAGAAATTGGGATACCTTTTATTATATGAGTGAGAACTCAATTAGTTCTTTCTGTAAACTGAAGTCTTTTGTTTTAGGGATATTTGTTTAATCTCTCCTGAAGTATTACTGCAAGCCCTTTGCCAATGTTCATTTTCTGTCCATAATGAGGAAATCTTGACATTAGTAAAAGGTACCACAATTTCTGCTGGTTCTATTCCTGCTATTGCTGAAATCTTAATTTTCATCCTAGGATAAATTCAGAAACCTTTTCTACATATATTTTACTGTGTGTGGTAAAAATATCCATTCTTATATATTATCTTCTCTCTGCACTAGAATTCCAGTAGGAGAATACACAGAAGGTAAACTAACCAGAATACAACAAGCTGTAGGTCCAAATGATCCACTTGTGCATCCTGTAATTTCTTTTCTACCAAAGCCAATCTCCCTCATTCTCAGCTGACAGTTTTCTTGGACTATTTAAGTCCTTATTACCTTGTAAGTTTTGAAATAAATCACTTAGTTCTTGAGTTTCAATCCAATTGTGGGCTGTAGTCAGTTAATTCTTGAAATTTTTGAAAATCATTAATTGTTCATAATTGGTCTCTCATGATTTGTACTTTCTGTGGTTGCATTTTCTGTAAACCTATTTATATTCTAAATAATCAATTGAATCTCCTTTGTGTTTGTTTCAGGAGTAATTTGTAATCCCCCAACAAGGAAACATTCTCTTTATCTGACATTTTCCTAAAATATCTATGTCTGAATCAGTCAATAAGGTATCATTCATGTAATGGTAAATTATAGATTGAGGAAACTGCTTATGAATTAGTCCTAATGGCTATTATACAAAATATTAACATAGTATGGGGCTGTTTAACATTACTTGTGGAAGAATCTTCTAATGGTATCTTTTAACAGACTTGGAATTATTATAAGCAGGCCCTATGAAGGCAATTTTTTCTCTACCCTGTTCTTGTTAAGGTATAGTAAAAAAAAAAAAGCAGTCTTTTAAATCAATCACTATAATAGACTATCCCTTAGGTGATAAAGAAGGAAAGGGAATTCCAGGTTGTAAAGAGCCCATTGGCTGAATCACTTCATTTATGGTTCCTAAATCTGTTAATATTCTCCATTTCCAGATTTCTTTTTAATGACAAATATAGGAGAATTCTAAGGACTGATCAATTATTTAATATATTGAGCATTTAACTGCTCTGTACCAGTTGTTCTAGTGCCTGTAATTTTTCTGATATCACAGCCATTGTTCTATCCACACAGGTTTGTCAGTTAATCATTTCAGAGGTAACTCAAACAGTCTGTTACTTTCCTTAATAATATTAATATAATATTATTATATATTATATAATATTAATATAATATCTTATCTTTCCTTCAGAAGCATTCCTTATTTTATAGTTTGTTTATGAGATTGGGGGAATATTAATCTGTGCTTTCCATTGCTGCAACAAATTATGTCCCCATAAATTCATTGCTATGTTAGCCACATATGATTTTAATTTTCCTGTTTGTCCTTCTGACCCTATACACTTGACGTATCCTGCACTTTGTTTTACCTGAGATAAAGCTCCAATCTCTTGAAGCTGAACATTTACCTTCTGAGGAAGCCAATCTGGATGCCAATATGTTGGTGCTATTATTGTTACATTTGTGTCTACCAAAACCTTAACTTCTAGGGTGTTTATTTGTAATTTTAGCTTTGGTCTTTGGTCATGGATAGAAGTTTGCAAAATACTTGCTTTTTTTTTTTCTTTTTGGTTTTTTGAGACAGGGTTTCTCTGTAGCTTTGGAGCCTGTCCTGGAACTAGCTCTTGTAGACCAGGCTGGTCTCGAACTCACAGAGATCCGCCTGCCTCTGCCTCCCGAGTGTTGGGAGTGAAAATCTTGTTTTATCTACTCATGTTTTCCTGGCATCCAGAGCAGTGTGGGTTTTAACAATAGGCATTAAATCTTTTAACTGTTCTGTGAAGAGAATCCCCTATGCTGGCAGAGAATGGTTGAGCCAAATTTGATATTGGCACCTGATGTGGGAAATGATGTATGCTTGAATATGCTTTATTGCCATTAGTTAATAAAAAAGCTGCTTTCAGCCAATGTTTACTTAACAGAGTAAAGCCAGGCTACAAGAGATAATTAGAGAGAGTAGGTAGAGCCAGGGAGAAGCCATGTAGCCGCCACCAGAGACAGAGGCACTGAAAGTTTGCCGGTAGGCCACAACCTCGTGGTGATGTATAGATTAATGGAGATGGGTTAGTTTAGGATATAAGAGCAAGCTAAAAATATGCTTAAGCTATTGGCCAAACAGTATTGCAAATAAAATGGTTTCTGTGTGATATTTTTCAGGGCTGAGCAGCCGAAAACAAACTAATAGCCTTCCCCTTATAGGGACCCACAGGAGGGCCCTTCAGGCCATTTCTCTGATGACAAAGGGTTATCTTGCCTGTCCCTTGTTGATCTGTGTTCATTAGTCTAATACCAGCCTTTTGTCACACCTTCTACGTATTCGAGAAGGCTGGGGCCTTTTGGTTGAAACATTTCTAGAATAAACATTGTTTTTAAGAGCACCTTGCCTACAATCCCTTTTCAGATGACCTTGTTTGCCATAATTAAAACATCCAATATTTTTATTACTTGTTGAGGGAGCTGCGGGCTGTGTTCCTGTCATCCGGCTCCCAGCCGCCTGGCTAGCTTATGCCCCAAAATAATTACATGGAAACTGTATTCTTTTAAACACTGCTTGGCCCATTAGTTCTAGCCTCTTAATGGCTAATTCTCACATCTTGATTCCCCATTTTTCTTAATGTGTGTAGCACCCCAAGATGCGCTTACCGGGAAGATTCTAGCCTACATCCATCCTGGGTCAGAGCTTCATCGCGTCTGCCTTGGAGAAGAGTAGCATTGCATCTGAGCTCACTTCCTCTTCCTCCCAGTGTTATGTTCTGTTTACTCCACCCACCTTTGTTCTAACCTATGAGGCCAAGCAGTTTCTTTATTAATTAACCAATGACCTTCCTCCATCAATTACTTATTTATTTATTGGTAATTTTAGAAAGCAGTGCTCCTATCCAAGTATCCTTAGAAGTATGGGGTCCAATATCAACTCTATTTCAGATCTATTCTTCTATGGGTGTTGATCTTGCCTTTAGAGGCCTAATGACCCTTTTGTATTCTGAATTAGCATTTTCAAAAGCCAAAGATTTAATTAATATTTGTCTAACACCTATATCTAATATCATTCTATTTACAGTTGATATCAATCTTTGTAAAAAAAAAACAGTGAAGACTTCTTTCCTGATTCTTTTTTTTTAAAGATATATTTATTTATTATGTATACAACTTTCTGCCTCCATGTATACCCACACGCCAGAGGAGGGCGCCAGATTTCATTACAGATGGTTTGGAGCCACCATGTAGTTGCTGGGAATTGAACTCAGGACCTCTGGAAGAACAAACAGTGCTCTTAACCACTCAGCCATCTCTCCAGCCCTTCTTTCCTAATTCTTAAGCCCCATCCCAAGCATTCCAAGCTGCTATACAGCACAGAACCAAGATGTGATCATCAAATATAGCCTGTCTTGCAAATCAGCGTTCTGACCCTCACTGAGAATTTGGCCTTGGGAGATCTCATGACCTCTCACCCGATCTCATTGTTCCTTGGCCCTAGGTTCCTCTCTCCACCATGTTCTCCATTGTAGCTGAGGGCCAGCTTCCAGTACTGCTGAATTACATCCTTCCAGTCTTGTGGAATAACTCTGTTTCTAGTTGCCTACGAATTTAACATCTGTTTTAACAAAGGGTGAATGCATACCATATGAAATGACTATTTCCTTAAATCTTTTCAAATCTACCATTTCTACGGGATTCCAATTAACTTCTGCATAACCTTGGGGCTTTAAAAAAAGATTTACTTATTTATTATGTATATCGTGTTCTGTCTGTGTGTATGCCTACAGTCCAGAGGAGGGTGCCAGATCTTATTATGGATCATTGTGAGCCATCATGTGGGTGCTGGGAATTGAATTCAGGCCCTCTGGAAGAGCAGCCAGTGCTTTTAACCTCTGAGCCATTTCTCCAGCCCACCTCACCTGGAGCTTCTTATCCTTTAGTGGTCATTCTTATATGGTAACTGGACCCCCCACCCCCACCCCGTTTTGGTTTCTCGAGACAAGGTTTCTCTATGTAACAGCTGTGCTCTGGGACTCACTCTGTAGACCAGGTTGACCTTGAGCTCACAGAGATCTGTCTACCTCTGCCTCCCGAGTGCTGGGATTAAAGGTGTGTGCCACCACCGCTCAGTGGGTAACTGGATATCTTAAGGTTGATGTTCTAATAACCTCAGGCCACTCCTCCTCAGTTTCATCATGCAATGGTGCAGTAGGTTCCATTCTAAGTTTCTGTTTGTGTGTGAATATTTTTCTTATTTTCATTAATAGGTCTTTCTAAGACTTGTATCTTATCAATCAAATTATATTTGGCCCAATTATCAGACCACTTTGGTAATAGTAATCACCAAACTGATAGTAATTACAGTCGATATTATGTCAATCTCAGTTAGGTCATTTATCCCATCAATTAAATTTTCCATCAAACGATCCATAGTAGCACTATACAGGGTCCTAGCACCCTGCATTATGATGTTTTCCATTCCTAATGTGGGAAAGATCTCTCCTAGAGGATTTCTCTGGTATCTAACCAAATCTGCTGACTTTTCTGTTTGTCTGCTGTGTCAAGCCCCTCCCTCACTTTCCAAATGTAAGCCTTTTTTTTTTTTTTTGGAGTCCTGACAAGCATCCGCTCTCTGCTGTAAATGCTTGGGCAGAGAGACCACAGCTGCAGCAGATTCGGCTGGCATGACCCCTTACCCCAGTCTGTCTGGTCTTGCCACACATCGGAGCCCCTCAAAATGCTGCTTTGCCTTCACCGCAGTAGCTGTGCTTTAAACTGGTGGCCTGGCTACTGAGATTGTAGCCTGGCTTGAGTTCTCTTCCCCAGACAGTGACTCTGTAGCTGTAGCTACATCTCTATTGTTCTGATTCAAAGGCTAGAAATCCTGCTAGCTCAGAGAGTTGGAGTAGCAACTGGCTGACTTTCTCTCTCAGCTGGCATCCCGGGAACCTCTCTCCTTCCACACTGCCCCAACTAAAATACCCACGCTAAGCTCCTCCCTGCTACTTCCTGTCAACAAGTTGCTAACCCTGCCTGAATCCAGACTAATTTTATTTAATTTATTCAAACGCAACGTATCTTTACATAGTTAACAAGTGCAGCATAAACAAATATTAACACATCTTTGCCTAGTTAAATAAATATTCCACAACAGCTGTGTGTTTGTGTGTGTATGTGTGTGTGCCTGCATGTGTGCGTGTGTGTGTGTGTCTGTGTGAAATAAACTTGGAATAAGGCTGTGAGGGTAGATTCTTCAAGTACATAATATTCTGGTTCCGACTTGACCTTGCTCTAACACAAGTTGAAATACAGCCTGAGCGATGAGCTTGTCTTTCTAGTCAGGTCTTTTACCGGCAACTCAAACACTCAGCTCCCATCCTCCGCCACACTTTGGCCATCTTCTTCCTTTAGGTTCAAATACTAAAATGGGAGTTCGAACCTGAGCTGATGAGGATATGCCCAGCAATACCGCTGCCTTTGCCCTCCTCCCCAAACCCTGCCCAGCTTTTAACATGACCGATCTTCGTTATTGAGCTGTTGGGCATCAAACCCAGGGCCTCATGGGTGTCAGGCAAGTGCTCTTCTGCTGAGCTATAGCAGCGGTCCTGTGTCAATCAAAGCTGCCAAAGCTAAAAACCCATGATGGACAGCAGATTCTTAGGTGTTCTGGGCACCAGTGGCGTTTACTTCAACAAGATGTTTGTTAGACATGCAGGTGGCCATTCAGAGCTGGCTTTCCACTCAGGATCTGCAAGGGGCTCCAGGGATAGCCCAAGGGATGTTTAGAACACCTAATGATGATACTCGGGGACCGCAAGCCTCTAAGTCAAGCCTGTTCACCCACACAGCCTTTACCTGCATCCATTGCTGTTTATGGCTTCATGAATCTTTTTCAGTGTATTGTAAACAACAGAATAGCGTGATTATTTTCAGGTTTGTTTGTTCTTTTGGGGCTAGAGTCTTGCATAGTCCTGACCGGATCTCACACTTGCAACCCATTCTTTATCTCCTGTGTTGGGATTGCTGGGATTGCAGGGATGAAGTGAGCCACCATTTTTAAGTTTTTAAAATTTACTTGTTCTTTCTCTTTCGTTTTCCTTCCTTCCTTCCTTCCTTCCTTCCTTCCTTCCTTCCTTCCTTCCTTCCTTCCTTCCTTCCTTCCTCCTCCTCCTTCCCCTCACTCCCCCTCTTTCCTTTGGGACAGGGTCTCACTGTGTAGCTCTGGCTGTCCTAGAACTCACTTTGGCTGGCCTCAAGCCCATATAGATCTTCCTGACTCTGCCTCCTGAATACTGGAATTAACAGTGTGCACCACCATGCCCAGCTCAAGGTTTTTTTTAATGTAAATTTTTGTTTGTTTTTTGTTTTTCAATATAGGGTTTCTTTGTGTATCTTTGGAGCCTGTCCTGGAACTCACTTTGTGAACCAGGATGGCCTTGAACTCACAGAGATCTGCCTGCCTCTGCTTTCCAAGTGCAGGGATTAAAGGTATGTGCCATTACCGCCTGGCTATTAATATAAACTTTTATTTGTCATGTATGAGTGTTTAGCCTGCATGTATGTACGTGCACAGTGTGTGTATCTGGTGCCCAAGGAATCTAGAAGAGAATGTCAGATCTCCTGGAACTAGGGTTATAGCTGGCTTCCAACCAACAAGGAACATGGAAGATTTTAGACACAAAGGGTTGTGGCACATGGCCAGACAGAGGGACAGTGGCAGCGTGGAGTAAAAGGTTTCTAATCATGATGACTAGGTCCCAGAAGTCACGGGGTCTGCAAAGGATCCCGTTGAGACAGGATACCCATAACTTCTTACCTCTCACCCCACCCCGAGCTGACCTCGAGACACTGCTCACTTCCTGGAGAGCAGACATTCTTGGGTTGAACTCAACAAACAGATTTGATAGTTTATAAAGATATCAGAAGTAGACCATCCTCAGACCATTTGAGACCAACCCAAAATGACTCAAAATGTTCAGTACAAGAGGGTTGATGATAGGGGGCTGGAGAGATGGCTCAGTGGTTAAGAGCATTGCCTGCTCTTCCAAAGGTCCTGAGTTCAATTCCCGGCAACCACATGGTGGCTCACAACCATCTGTACTGAAGTCTGGTGCCCTCTTCTGGCCTGCAGACATACACACAGACAGAATATTGTATACATAATAAATAAATATTTTTTTTTTTTAAAAGAGGGTTGATGATAAAGACAACGGTCGTCCTCCTTTTGGCTGACCACTTGTGATGGGTGGGTCACGGTGCTCCCATATGGAATAATAGGTTACTAAAACAGGAGCGCGTAGAGTGTGCTGCCATTTGGTGGGAAAATGGTCCACACTTGAAAACCCACGAGTGCTGGAAGGATACACATACAATAAACTTCCAATATGTTGAGAAATCTGGTATCTCTAAGAAGCGTCAGGTATGGAAGTGAATGTTTTCTACAGCAAGATAACAAGTCAAGAAAATAACAAATCCACTCCCTAAAGTTGACTCTCCACTTCTCAGTTAGTAGAACATATATTTTAAAAGATGTATCCATTTTTATTTTACGTGCATGAATGTTTGTCTGCATGTGTGTATGCGCACCATGTGTGCAGTGCCCTTAGAGGCTAAAAGAAGGTGTCAAAGCCTACGAACCTACCTACAGGTGATTGGGAGCCACTACCAATGCTGGGAATCAAACCCGGGGCCTCTGGAGAAGCAGCAGGCACTCTGCCCACTATGCCATTTCTCCAGCCACGGTTGGCAGAATAGTTTTTATTTTAATCTAGGGAGATGTGTTCTTGCCTGTTTGGGGCCATATATAGTATCAGCTAACCCCTTAAGTCTTTTGCATCATTGAAACTGTTGTCAGGCCTTGGACTCTGAACGCCTAGAGAAAGTGGTGCCCATCAACCAGCCTTCTTACAATATCTGTGAGTGACTGGTTCCAAAACCGTGGACACTAAAATCTGTGGATGCTTTCTTGGTATAAAATCTACATACTGCCTGTCCTGCTGGGTCTTTATTTTTAGATTCCTAGTGATACTTAGTACAATACAATGACTTTGTAAGACGCTGTTGTGTGAATTGTTTAGAAAATTAGGAAAAGAAACATTTATACATGCTCACTATTGATACTTCTTCAAATAAATATTTTTAAAATTATTATATTATCAGTGTGTGTGTGTGTGTGTGTGTGTGTGTGTGTGAGAGAGAGAGAGAGAGAGAGAGAGAGAGAGAGAGAGAGAGAGAGAGAGAGAGAGAGAAAGAGAGAGGACAACTTGTAGGAGTTGAATCTCTCCTTCCACCAAGCTGGTACCGAAGACTGAATTTAGGATGTCCGACTTGATGGCAAGCACGTTTGCATGCTTAGCTATCTTGCCAGCTGCTCCGACTATTACTGATTCTCAGTTGGCTGAATGTGGGTTTGGGCAACTCGAGGGTAAGCAGTGCTGACTGTAAACCTCGCAAGCCTGGCTATGCTGGGATGTTCCCTGTAGGGCATCGGCGTCTGAAGCATTCAAGGTGTCAGGATTGGAGACTACAGAAAACAGGTGCTGTCATTTGTGATCTCCTTGAAGAGCCATTGGGAAGAATGCATTTCCCCTGGGTATCAGAGGGCACAGGGTTCTTCTGTCTGCTTCCTCTTCCAAGGTGAAAACCTTTCGGTTGAAGAATCTCTTCACTGAGATCTCAGAAGAAACTGCCTGGTTACACTGGCTTACCCATGAGGTTTTCAGGTGGAACTAACATCTACTTGTCCAAAACAAGGCCCAGAGAGGATCAGTCTCCATCGGTGTCATGGAGAACGTTCTGTGCAACGGAGAGCAACATTCAGCCTGCGACGGGGCAGACCTTGGTTTTTGCCATTTATTAAACTGTTTCCTGCATCCTTGTGTAAGTTCAGGCTTGTGTTTCTTTGTTTAGAAGACATATGGAAATAATCCCCTAACCAAGGCACAGGGTGCCATCTGGGGCTTCGCATTCTTGGGAATCGCACAGGGAAGAAGGGTGTGCCTGGGGTAGCCCTGCCCTCTCTCTCTCTGCTTCATGGGAGACGTGAGTGACTTAAGGGGAATTTAATACCTGTTTTGCAAACTTAAAAATTAGTTAGAAGCGAAGGAGGGATTTCAGACAGGGTCATTAGTTTCTGTTTGCAAAAGGAATTGATTGGGACTTGGTTTCGCAGTTGAAAGTCAAACAGCAATTGAACAAACAAAAAGAAAACCAGCACCTTTGGTTCCCAGCGGCACTCACTGAGCGAACATACTGACACTCTGATTTTAATAACATGTCATTTATTTAAACTAAAATCAGTGTAAGCTTTCAAAGAGTGGGTTTCAAAGATTTAAAAAAAAATGTTGGGCTGGAGAGATGGCTCAGTGGTTAAGAGCACTGACTGTTCTTCCAGAGGTCCCGAGTTCAATTCCCAGCAACCACATGGTGGCTCACAGCCATCTATAATGAGACCTGGCGCCCCCCCCCCGGAAATGCGGGCACACATGGAAGAAATGCTGTACACATAATAAATAAATCTTTAAAAAAAAAAGTCATGTTCTCAACAAATTTTTTTTTCAATTTCTTTCTTTCTTTCTTCTTTCTTTCTTTCTTCTTTCTTTCTTTTCTTTCTTTTTTAAAGAAACTAAATTATATTTTCCAGGAAAGGGGGTTTAGACCCTAACATGGAAACTGCTTCACTTAATAACTCCTCCACCTCGATCACCTCCTCCTTCATCTCTTTCTTCTTTCTCCATCTCATTCTCCTCCTCTTCCTCCACCTTCTCTTTCTTTTCCTTCATTTTTCTAGGTAGGGTCTCTCCATGTAGCCCAGACTAGATTTGAATTCTTGATCCTCCTGCCTTAGCTGGAGTTCGTTAACTTCAGATTCTTACATTCAAAAGCAAACTCAATTTGGGGATTGATTGAAATGCTATAGAGCCTGGATAAGATAAAACTGAGCGGTGAAAAGGCAAGAAATGTGCTCAGATTAGATGGGCAGCGTGTGCGTGTTCAGTCATGAGATCTTCGTGGCCCTCAGGGATTCGGTAAGGTGACCATTTTGCTTCTCAGGTTCAACACATATTGTGTTATTTGGGGACCGGCACAGATCTTGCTTATGAACAAAATCAGAAAGGACGCCTGTCTGTCTACTCATTTCCAAGTCTGTTGCATGTAGGTGAAGGGGCTTTGCCAAGAATGTGGAGGAAGCTAGGAAGGAGGCACTGTGGACACAGTTGCCAGACTTTTTCAGACAACTGATGAGCGCAAGTCCACTTTGGAAGCATAAAACCCAGATGAAAATGGCAAGTGGCAAATAATTAACCAACGTGAACTATGGAAAGAAGCAGAGGTGGTATTGGAGACACTGAACACAGGCCTGCATCTGAGAGCCCAACCCATCCTTTAGTAATTGTGCCGCCGTGTCTAGTAATTAAACTGTGAGAAAGAATTTCTCTCCTCTGCTTTTTCTCTCCCCTCTCCCTTCTTCCCAGTACCAGTGATGAGATTCAGGGCCTCACACATGCTAAACACACTCGGTCACTGACATACACAGCTTTTATTACTGTGAGGGTGGAACACAGACAACGGAGTCCAGCTGTGTGGGAAACACAACGCAGGGGGGCATGTATGCAAAGAAACCAAAGTGGTTAAAATATATACGTGTGAGGGGCTTAGAGCATCACTCGTATTCTGTATGTGTCAGCATAACGCAGTGGTGGGGCACCTGAATCAACACGCCAGGCATCTGTGATTCTCGGGATAGAAGACTTCAGTTCTGAAGTCCTGGAGATGGGAGCTCCCACAGCCTGTGTAGCAGGGGAGGGAGCACGGTGTGTCATCACAATGACATGAGAAAGATGACATGCCTCTTAGTCGCTGAGCTGGCCACCTCCAAAGAATCCCCAGGGCTTCAGTAAAAACACGCAAGCCTGAAAGCAGTGCATTGATTATTTTATTAATTCCTTCTTTTTACATTATGGGAAACATTCATGTATTTACAGATTGTTGGTTTTTTTTTTTTGTCCACACACAATCTAGGTAAATAAGCCTATGAAATTCCAATTCAGAAAGCCATAAAAATCTTCCCCACCCCTCCATCTGAAGGCTTTCAAATGAATCTTTTTTTTTCCCCAAACCAAAATAATTTTTAAAAATTACATTAGGGAATTCAGATATGCTAATGATTTACATTCCAGTTATTTAAAATATGCATCTAGACATGTTCTTAAAAAAGAAATGGTAAATTCACAAAGATAAGGCTTAAATTAAAGCATACTGCACAGTAAAACATTAAGGGAACATCTATAAATAACAGAAATATATTACAAATAAATTAGCTCTATTTACCATTTCAAATATTAAAAATCTTTAATCCATTTCTTCATCTCTCTTTACAAAAAGGTTATGTGAATTGTATGGAAACATCTGCAAAAAATATAATAAATACTTAATTTCTTTGAACGTATTTTTTTGTTGTTTTTGATGAGGGAGAAAAATTTCTTTTGTAATCCCCCCCCGCCCCAAGAAAATGCCCAACACCTTTATACCAAAGTTAAACAAAATAAGTAATTTTTCAGGGTACATACGCTGTTCATTATGAACTAAAAAACATCTCTACAAATTACATCAAAAAGAATAATGCAACAGAGGTGATGCTCACAAGATGTCAGTTTCCGGGTCCAGTGGATAACAAGCTGTATTGTGTGGGGGTCATGTCCTAACGTCAATAATTAGCTTTTTTTTTTTTTTATAAAGTGTTTGTACAGATTAAACTGCGTTTTTCAGGAAGGCAAAGGTTGTGATGCCCTGCAGGCGTTCAGCTAAAAGATTTAAAATTCTTACCAAAAATAGCTTATGAATATACAAATGCCATTCACTTAGACAAGATAAATAGGCCTTCTCTCGTCCCTCTTTAAAACAGCCTGGGCTAAATCAGTTTCCAAAGAAAACCCTGCAGGAGTATCTGGGATCACGTTAGAACCTGAACTCTACCTCAGGGCAGGGAGCTGTAGTCATGATAGTGGGTCTAGAATGGCTGCTTCCTGTGAATTCCAGTCTTTCTCGGGTGAGTGTGACCACGGGCTACCCAAGGTGACAGTTGGCCTTACTCCTGCATACTTCCCACAGTATGTAAAGAGAAAGTGTCTTTTTTTTGAAACTAGCAAATACTTGAAGCCTACGGATTTCTGCTCCAGTTGAGAAAGCACTGACTTTGTCTGCCATAGTTAAAAGTTGTTCTGTTGTTTTTGTTAATAAGTTAGTAGCCCTTTTCTTGTAAACCACAGCAGGGAGCGAACATTTGTGCCCTGTTAGTAAAGGCAGCTCAGAGCACCAAGGGCTCTGAGAGGTAGCGAATCCTCTAGTGGTTTTAGAGTGTGTCTGAAAATAGTGCTTGCCCAGACCCTTCGCTTCTCTGAAGTTTGTAAAGAAAATTAAATTAGCACCTGGCTATGAGAGTGTATTTTTTTTAAGCGTCTCTGGTGCAAGCGTTTTGTTTGTTTGTTTCTTTCAAGACTTCCATTTTTTCAATGGCAAATTTCTAATTCTTTAGGTTGCAAGCTTGACATAGTATGTGGCTGACCCTTTCAGATCGCCACATTCTGAATGTTTAAACGGCTACAAGTAAGGGCGTTTGAAGACTTCAGCAGGAGGCCAGTGCTCACAGCTATCCACCACGACTAACCTGCAATCCAAGAGAAAGTCTGGAATCCAACCAAAGCACGGATTTCTATCAGCGTTTACGAGCGCCGACTTCCCTTTCTCCTTACAGCTCTTGGTCCCTGCGGATCGAAAGACTTCTCTACCTGGAACTTCGGGGTCATGATGGCAGCTCTTTGGAATGAGGCGGCATGGCAACTGGGGTAGACAACCTTTTAAGTTTATTCATTTGCTAGAGGAGAAAACCCTGTGCTGGGAACACGTGAACCCTGTACGGGAGCGAGGGGAGAGCCCTGAAATGTGATGTGCTGGGCTAAAGTAGACAGATATGTAGCCTTCGAAGGGGTGGCAGGGAACCGAAACTCTTCTCTGGAAATGACTTTGCCATCTTTCGGAAGCAGAAGTGTTCTTATGTGTGTGTGAAATCTTAAGTGGGCCCACGCGATTGGGCAGTAAAATACCTGAACCAACTCTTTCTCCCCCGCCTCCTCCCCCCCATTTAAAAACCACGGCCATGACATTATAATACACAGAGTACAAGAAAAGTGGATAAAACATTTCAGGTCTAAATTTTCTTAATAGTAAGATAAATAAATAGATTCCTTATATAGGATCTTAAACCTTCCTTTGCCTTAACTTTCTTCATTTTATTGCCTTTCAGAATAGATTAATTTCCCTGAAAGATCGAATTTACAATCTTCTGCTGATTGAAACATCTGAAGCGGTTTGAATGAAGTACCAGAGAGGCAGTTTGTACAGCTGCGAAGGTACACACTTTGCCCTTCTTTCCTCAACACCCAGGCCCCCAACCCCAGGTCAGCTTTGGTCCCTCTCTCTTGGTCACCATGGATTCTGACAAGACGGTGTGATTTCTGATATTAGAAATAAAGCGATCTGCCTGCTTGTAAAAATAACTGTTTGGGGGCAAATAAAGGGACGCGAGCCCTCGTTTCT
Source organism: Chionomys nivalis (assembly GCF_950005125.1). Lineage (NCBI taxonomy): Eukaryota > Metazoa > Chordata > Mammalia > Rodentia > Cricetidae > Chionomys > Chionomys nivalis. Next base: position 14,810,713 of record NC_080111.1, on the reverse strand, counting down.
TTCACGTGGAAGACGGTTAAGTCTCAGAGGATCACCCTGTGTGATGCCGGGTTTCTGAAATACCCTATGGTTTTATATTGCTGAGTTCTAGGGACACACTAGCTTGAAAGAACTGAGGAAGGTGAGTGACCTACAAGGTGTCTTTTCTACACAGGTGGGTTTGCTTGTTCCAGAAAAGAAAGGGTTTGGATGTCTGCATGAGGCTTCAGGACAGGGGGGCAAAGCTCGGTGGAGAAGATGGGCCAAGCGGTCCAGGAAGCGGGGCGGCTCGGGGGGGCGGCTCCTGCGAGGTGGACAACTACGCCAGGACGGTGGCGGTCACTGAGCTCAGAGACGGAGGGGAACGGGGAGGCGGCCGAGGGCAGGGCGGCGGGACGGTCCTCTGCGGAGCTCAGAGCCGGGTCTGCGCCTCGGGGATGTAGATCTCGATGCTCTCCGCGCTCTCGGTGGCCGAGTTCTGGCGGACCGACGCGGCGCGCTTGGCAGCCATCAGGCGCTTGCGGGCCTCCTGGCGCTGCGAGCTCTCCAGCGAGCGCTCCCGGATCAGCGGCGCGGGGCCCTTCGCCGGCTTCTTTGGCACTGGAGGAGGGGCCCTTCGCTCCTGATCAAAGCAGAAGGTTCAGGACATTACACAGCTTCTCAGGACAAGCTTGGGAAAGACTGGGATAGGTCAGTAGTTCGAAAACACACACATTCTTTTTTTTTTTTTTAAACCTAAGGACGGTTAGTTCTGATCTGCACACTGTATATATGATTTCTCTTCATTGCTCTGGCTTGGATATTCAAAAGATGTGGGAAAACAAAACAAAACAACAACAACAATAACAACACATAATCTCTTACACTTAAGGTCGAGGGTAAAACTGCATCGCAGAACTAGGCCTTTCCACGGCAGGGTGTGGGCATTTAAAATGCAGCCCTGCAAGAGGCTCCGTGCATCTCACAGTGAGGGTGGCTCTGTCTGCAACCCCCAGACTCTTCTTGGTGCTAGCAGTGGGTCAGGAGATCTCAACAGCGACAGAATGATTTAGAACTCTAAGCTGTATCTTTCTGAGGAGCATCAGGTAGGAGAGCTTGGGTTTGAGAAAAAGCCCCCTCTACTCTCTCTCTGGCCTTCTCCCTCCGCCTCCCCAGCCTCCCCCTCCATCCCTTCCTATTATAAGATAGTGTTTTTAGGCTTCAATGGTGCCATCGGGAGTTACACCCTTTTAGCACAACACACAGCCATAGATTGTACAGGGTTACTGGGGTGGGGGGTAAACGACTGGTATTTCCTACTCTGGGGAGGATTTTTTCAGATCAGCAGTCCCTAGGGGTTTCAGCATGCCTGTGGTAGCCCAGAAGACAATCCCAACTTGTTATCAAAGTTGAACACAGGACTGGAAAAGGCCATGTCTCTTATCAGCAAACTCTGAAATGGTATTAGATCTTTTCTAATCTACTGCAAAATCCAGCCACTCATGCCTTCATGATAACCGTACAAGGGGGAGGAAAGGCATCTAAACCACAAAGGATGCTTTCAGGAGAGAGATGTTGACCTTTTGGGCTCTGCAACAGTCCACAGCAACCCCACATTTCCACTTAAACAAAACACCCTGCATCCTTATGAAATCAAACGTGAAGTTTATTGCGAAGGTACCGAGTATCCGACTTAACACTGATGCTCAGTAGAGCGGGTCCTCCTTGCTTGCCAGGGAGAAATGCAGAGGTCAGTATCATTACACTGGGCTTTGGCCCGTGCTTGTTTAAAGTGGAGCCTGTGTTGCTGACGGACAAAAAGGGAGAAGACAGTGTAGTCTCCCACCACCTCTGTCTCTTCATCTTTTGTTTCCCTGTCAGGTTCATGAGATGATGAAAGGCTCTGATCATAGGCCAAATGCATTGTTAAAAAACTTAAAAATAATTAAGCTAATAATTTATTATTAGGTTACATACCAATAAATCACATGTAACGATTTCTTTGTATCACTTCTTCAGGGCATTTATAATCTTCATTGTGGGATAACTGGTGGATATTTTTAAAAGTATGAATATTGGAAGCTTTTTAGTCATTTTTCTTTCTTTGCACACTTTATTTTTTTTCAAAACAATAATATTAAAGAATCAGTAGGTGAGAAATTAGATGGAGCATTCCTAAATTCCAGCGTGTGTACACGTGTGTATTCTTTTAAGACCAATTTGCCAGCAGACAGTTTCACACATAAAGAAAACTCGATGAAGCACAACGTTTGGCTTCTCAAAGTAGAGGCCACACACACATCGATAGTACTTCAAGCTTGGTTCTAATCCCCCCAGTTGGATGGTCATAGAACTGGAGACGGTGGATAGCGGTGACAACATTGCCGTCCTTTGGGACTGGGTTTGTCCTGGGTGCCCACTGACCCCATACACCCGGAGATGACGGGCAGCAGTGGACTGCTGTTAGTTCTCGATGGGTCAGGAGACCCCAAAGGGCAGGGCTCTCACTGCTCTGAGCAAATAACCAGCCTTCATTTTCAGGGGTATCTCTTGGAACTATTTGACCTCGGTTCATAGAAGAACAAAAGTTATTCCAAAAAAAAAAAAAAAGGACAAACCTCATACAGGACAGATCAGCCTGGAATGGCAGACATGAGATACTTGTAGAAGCCTGGTGGAACCATAGTAATGAAATATGAAATTATTATTGATTAATTAAAATAATTTAAGCCTTTATTTCTAAACTGCTGCATGAAAATTCCCAGAGAACAATACTGCCCCAGGCAAATCAATCAAAGTTAGGAAAAAATTCCAACACTTATGACTACCAGTCCCACAGGGAGCATTTAGACTGGGGTGCCAGTGATTTCTTCGTTACTGCGCTTGTGAGACAGCTGTCAGACAGTTACTGCTCAGAAACACGTCCTGAGCGTGGAACTGAACTCTAGGGAACCACACACTGAAGAGGTCATTGATTTTGGTTTAGAGAGCAAAACTGGAGGCGGTTCCTTCCAGTGTCTAAGGGGGTTTAACTTAAAGTTTAATTAATGAGAGAAGACAAAGAAAGAAAAAAGAAAGAGAAAAAGAAAAAGAGAAAGGAGGACAGGAAAAAGAGAACGAAAAGCCACATTCCCGCTTTCCAATTCACAAAGACAGGTTTTTCTTCAAAAGTATGCCTGAAACACATTACAGATAATATCCCAAGTGGTTAGTATGTAAACATTGCCATTCCAATGACATGGATACGATGCCAGCTCCATTTCACATGGTAAACAGCAAGGCTGAGTGCAGAAGCCTATTTAGACTGTCCAGGGTTTGTGCAGCTTTTTAAATGGACCATACAAAATCTACATTGTTCTACCTTCTTGTCAAGAGGATCCATCTGTTTCCAATTATTGGCCTTTAACTGATGAAGTTCATCAAATTTCATACTAATATTTTCTATGGACAACTGCAGCATGTCCCAAAACCCCGCCAAATCCTGGGAAGTGGGTCTTGGATGAGCATTGGGATTCTGTGCAAAAGAGAGAAAAATATTGATGATTTAGAGGCAGTGTGACAGCAAACAGGGGCCACAAACACATTTTCAAACATTTCAAAGAACCCAAGGAGGCTGAGTTCCTTTTGGCTTTCAGATAAGAGATAACAGTGAGGCTACCAATGGTGATTTTCTACAGGCCCCCATTCCAGTCCCTGATTTTCAAATGTCAAGGCTGTAAAATTCCTCATCCTTACAACAGCATGGTTGTTTCAGTCTGATAAGTGGGGGAGAGTCTAAACATTTGGAAAAACATCCCAGAATGCGTTATCTCTTCCTGGATGCATTTTTAAACAATAGATTCAAATAAAAATACTACCTTGAAAATAAAATCATGTATGATTTCATGCCACACAGTTTATCCAGAGAACAGACGAGAATTCTAGAATGAGATTAGTTTTAGCATTCATGTTGGGTAGAATACTAGGGTACAGAATTGATAAGGAACAAGGAATTTTCTAACACTTTGTACATGGGGCTTCTCTGATACTCAGACTTTGTATATTTGAAGGAAATGCTCAACCATGGATATGCACACATACTCCTTGAAACAGTTATGTGTTCAGTAATTGAGATGTTACCGGTATATATAATAAAGAATCATTTTATCATACGACACACTGGAAGTTAGCTAGTTTTAAATATAGCAAATGTCAGAAAAATTTATCTTTACACATACATATATGCATGCTGATAATGATTCCCCTTTTAGGATCGCAAATATCCTTCAGTGTTTAAGAACTGACATTTTGCCAGCCAGTAGTGGTGACTGCCTTTAAGCCCTGCACTTAGGAGGCAGAGGCAGGTGGATCTTTGAGAAACAAGGCCAACCTGGTCTACAGAGTGAGTTCCAGGAGAGCCAGGGCTAAACAGATGAACACTGTCTCAAAAAACCAAACCACTACCAACAAAAAGTTTTTTTTAAAGAATCATTCAAAATTTTTATTGTTGTCATCAGGGCATAGCAATACACCCCTTTAATCCCAGCACTTGGGAGGCAGAGGCAGGTATATTTCATAGGAATTCAAGACCAGCCTTCTCCATAGAGTGAGTTCCAGGATACCCAGAGCTACATACTGAGACCCAGTCTGGAAAAAACCTCAAAAACAAAGCCTAACAAACAAAAATTATTATTATCGAGAGTACGCGCATACATGCGTGTGTGTGTACACGTGTGTGCTTGTGCGTGTGGTGTGTATGCTACAACAGGCGTGTGGAGGTCAGAGGACAATATGCATGTACATGTGTGCGTGTGCACACGTGTGTGCTTGTGCGTGTGGTGTGTATGCTACAACAAGCGTGTGGAGGTCAGAGGACAATATGCATGTACATGTGTGCGTTGCACACGTGTGTGCTTGTGCGTGTGGTGTGTATGCTACAACAAGCGTGTGGAGGTCAGAGGACAATATGCACATACATGCATGCACGCGCACAAGTGTGTTTGTGCGTGTGGTGTGTATGCTACAACATGCGTGTGGGGGTCCGAGGACAAATTTATTGAATTGGTTCTCTCCTTCCACCTTTGTGTGGGTTTCAGGAATTTAACTCTGGTTATCAGGCTTGAGAAGCCAGCTCCACTGAAGCCAGCCGAGAACTGACTTTTGTTAGTTTGCTTGAGAGTATTCTGTGTGATTTATGCTGGCCTGGAAACCTTTCTATTTCAGCCTCCCGAGTGGAAAGACCTGGCTCGGGGGTTGACTTTCTTTGTCCCTGTAAGCTATAATCACTGCCATTGTCTAACACCATTTGCAAAAGCAGCTGAAGGCTTCCCAGTCAGACAGCAGGAGTCGCCTTCCCGTCCACGCGTCAGGGCTTCTGGCCTGTGTCTTTTCTCCTTATTTCTTAGTAGTAGAAACAACTGTGCTGGGCGGTGGTGGCACACACCTTTAATCCCAGCACTCAGGAGGCAGAGGCAGGTGAATCTCAGTGAGTTTGAGGCCAGCTTGGTCTACAGAGCGAGTTCCAGGACAGCAAGGACTGTTACACACAGAAACCCTGTCTTAAAAATCCAAAAACAAAGCCGGGTGGTGGTGGCTCACGCCTTTAATCCCAGCACTTGGGAGGCAGAGGCAGGTGAATCTCTCTGTGAGTTCGAGACCAGCCTGGTCTACAAGAGCTAGTTCCAGGACAGGCACCAAAGCCACAGAGAAACCCTGTCTCGAAAAACCAAAACAAAACAAAACAAAACAAAACAACAACAACAAAAAAACCAACAAAAAAAAAACCCCAAAACCAACTGTAAACCTCCATTTCCTATGATAACTAAGGCCAGCTTGGACATTTAAAATTAACCTCAAGAAAAATGGTATCATCAGAATTTCAGAAAGTGTCAAGGTTGTGGGGTCATCTAGCTGTTTAAAAAGGTTGGACCCAGCATTTACATCAGAGGATGAGCTAGAATGACGGCAAATAAAGACGACGATGTGCACACGGTTCTGAAACAACTCACGGTCATTCTTTGGAATGAATAAATTATGGAGTTTTTAGGTGCTTGGAAATATTATAATCTATCCCAGGGATGAGAGTGAGTGTGGCTTAGTGGTACCGCGCAAGACCCTGGGCTCAGTCAGCACCTAGCCAGAACAAGTAAAATAAAATAAACACAACTTAGTCTACCACTAAGTAAGCCGAAGCAAGAATTCCCAAGTATGAGGCTTACACTGCAAGCAACAAAAGACCAAAAGGGCTAGACAAACAACCCCTCAACGTGCAGAATGGATAAGCAGACTCGAGAAAGCATGTCTCACTACTTGATGGTTTCACAATTAGTCAGCCTTATCCACAATGGGAAACTAAACAGTTAATATTTTGGAATACAGTGACATTTTCTGGGTCATGAGTCTTACTATTGTATTGTTTTAGCACCAATGAAAGAAATAATACAGATTGAGTTTCTTTTTTTTTTTTTTTTTTTTTTTTGGTTTTTCGAGACAGGGTTTCTCTGTGGTTTTGGAGCCTGTCCTGGAACTAGCTCTTGTAGACCAGGCTGGTCTCGAACTCACAGAGATCCACCTGCCTCTGCCTCCCAAGTTCTGGGATTAAAGGCGTGCGCCACCACCGCCCGGCCAGATTGAGTTTCTTATCTGGCACCCTTGGGACCAGATGTTAAGATGCTAGAGTTCATGGGATTTGGATGTTCTCCTGTCCACAGTGAGATATTTTGGAGACAGAATACAAGTCTTAATGTGAAATGCATGTATATGTCACGTACACCTTGTACACACAGTCTTGGTTATTACACATATTTTAATGTACCTGTATTGACTGTGACATGTTATATGAGGTCAGATGTATATAGTATCAATGCCTTGGTGTCCCCAAAGTTTTAGATTTTAGAGAATTTCTGATTTTAGATTTCTTGGGTTTGGGCATGGTCAACCTCCAGTTCAGTAGCTTCTAGAGTAGTTCCTTAGCTGTGCTTAAATCAGTATCATGGGCAGCTCGGTCTTCCCCCAAAAGGGATCTCTTTGCCCTGTGTTGTCAAACAGACAAATGAGAAAAGAAAAGATGTAAGCGCTAGCCGCTCTCTAATTCAGCAGTCGTGAGTCATGTGACAGGGTGGTTGAGTCTACACAGACCAACATACAAAATCTAGAAACATGGAAAGTTTTCAATACAAAAAAAATCAGGAAATGGAGTTTTAACTTAATTCTGCCCCTAGGATTATTTAAGTGGGTCTCTCTCTCTCTCTCTCTCTCTCTCTCTCTCTCTCTGCTTGTTTGTTTTATTTAGTGAAAAGCAGGAAACCAGATTCATCTGTTAAAAGACTCCAAGGAACCTTGACTTAACTTGGTTCAAACTACGTTTTGCTTTGGCTGGACCAGTCTTGAGTACAAGGTCTCTCTGTGCTGTGCTACAAGGAGTCACGGCAATGTGGATGGAACTTACCAGGTTCTCTTCACACAGCTCTCTGAACTGGTAGAATTTCTGCGCCATGAGAAGTTGGGCGCTGCCCACCGCGGTTCGGATTTTCCCTAGAACTGAAAAGAGCAGACACAGAGGTTTACACGATGCCTCAATGTTGAGACTTAGTCTGGTTTAAAAAAAAAAAAAAAAAAAAAAAAAAGCGAAGAAAAAGTTACGCTGTTACAGTGTGGAAAAACAGCACACAACGTGCGCCCACACGCACCTGGGTCCATGGGAAACCCGGGATACTGGGTTCAAGCAGAAAGTCAACTTGGGAAACCACATGTTTTTCGCACTTGTTTCTTGGGAGAACTGAGTTTTCCGTCACAGCACTGTGCTGTACCCCAAGGAGAGGCAAATAGCGTTCCTTTTCTTCGTCCAGACAAACTTCACGCGATTTTCCCAGTGTAGTTTCGGGTTTATGGAGTCAGTGATCCTGATCTACTAGCTTGATTTTCTAATTCCGATTCAAACACAAGAAAAGTAAAAAAACTAGGGGAGGAATCTCCTAATCATCCCAACTAGTCCATAATCCAGCATTTCCCTGGAGTTCAGCCACTGGCATTCTCTGAGAAGTGAATTTGCTAGGGAGTGATGGGGTTCAACCTGTCGCCTGGGGCACACCAGCACGAACCCCAACATCCATTTGGTGTGGAGTTTTCCTCCTTGCTTTGGTACTTGAAGGGGTACCGCCTTTGAGTATCCGCCTTTGAGTGCCTCTGCTTCCCCAGGGCTTCCCCTGCACCCACAGCCCTTGCAGCTGCCCCTGCTGGAGCTCTGCCACGTACCAAACCGCCCTCTTGTACCGGAGTGGACAGAAACCTCCCACAATGGAAGACTAGAGAGAACCCAGACAACCTGAGGCTTGGATAGGCTGGGAATTCTGCCTGGTAGAGACAATATGGGATTTAAGCAATCTCACTGTTGGCTTCAATCTAAAAAAATTCACGCTCCTTTTCTCAACCACAAGGTCAGGAGAAAACAAAGAAAGCAACGGGCATTGCCCAGGCTGGCTTTTTAGTAATCTGCTGTACTGGATTCACAATGCCAGGCCTGACCTGAGCTCATGATGCTCATTCTACCTAGGAAGTTCTGGGACAGACCTACACAGAAGGTCACTCTTGAATCCACTATTGTTCACAGCAAGGTGGTGGTTAACCTTGAAGCAGTTAGTCTGGCCCCCAAGGCTAAAGCCAAGGCCAGAGAAGGGCAGAGGAGCCAAGGCCCTGCCTTCTTGGGCATTGCATCCTAGGGGAAAGCACAAAGAAAAGGCAGGGGAGCAGACCCCTTCCTCTGTCTCCCATGAAACAGAAAACAAATGAGCAACAAACAGGCTCTGGCTTAAACAGTTTGTCTTGACAGTCACAATTTTATAACAGCACCTTTTATGTTATTTACCTCATTAAATCTATGCACATCATTTATTTTGTGCATATGTGTGTACATGCACGCACATGCGCGCACATGCGCGCGCGCACACACACACACAAGCACGTCCTTGGGTAGAGCTCAGAGGACAACTTGCAGGAGCGTGTTCTCCTTTGGTGTAAGGGTCCTGTGGGGGCTGAGGGTTGAGTTCAGGTCACCGGGCACCATGAACTGCTGAACCATCCATCTCTCTGGCTTCCTCTATTTATTTATTTCTTTGTTTCTTTGCTTATTATTTTTTGCCACTATTTTTAAATTTAAAAACCAATTAAAATACTTTCAAGGACTTGATAATTTTTCATTCAAAGAAGGCTTTCCCCAAAGGAACCAATTTTCTCTGCTTTTATTTTTCCCTTCAAATCTTTCTACCCCTCATAGTCCTACAGGTCAAGTGTGATGTGTTCCTTTCTGACCCAGGAAAAAGCATTGGAGCAGAGGAAACGTAGAGAGGGACTCTTCCAGCATAGCACCCATGTCACTGAGGTAAGAACTAAGAGCCTTCCTCCCAGCCCCCGCCTCCCAAGACAGGGTTTCTTTGTAGCTTTAGAGCCTGTCCTGGAACTCTCTCTGTAGACCAAGCTGGCCTCACATTCACAGAGATCCTCCTGTCTCTGCCTCCTGAATGCTGGGATTTGAGGCGTGTGCCACCACCACCCTGCTGAATTAAGTAAGAGCCTTTTAAAATGCGCACCAAAGGGCTAGAAATGGTCACGCATTTGATCCCAGCACTCACAGAAGAAGCTGAATCTTTGTGAGTTTGAAGCTAGCCTGATCTACAAAGTAAGTTCCTAGACAGCTAGGGCTACACAATGAGACCTTGTCTCAATATATATATATAAAATATATACATATAAAATATATATACAATAAAAATAAATAATATATACATATATATTATTTATTTTTTATTTTATGTGCATTGGTGTTTCGTCTGCATGCATGTCTGTGTGAGGGTGCCAGAAACCCTGGAACTCGAGTTACAGACAGCTGTAACCTGCTATGTGGGTGTTGGGCGTTGAACCAGGGTCTTCTGGAAGAACAGCCAATGCTATTAATTGCTGAGTCATCTCTCCAGCCCTATAAATATATAAATGAAACACACACACAAAAGTACACTGGATTTGATCCATCCCACTAACACAGTTTAGAAACTGTGGGTTGAAGCAACAGATTTTCTCTGAATATTAAAAATGGGAGGTTCAAGGACTCTGTGGGTCGGGGATGGGTTTTGCTCCTGGGGTTCTGGGTAGTGGCCTCTTTTATGAGCAGGCTCCTGTAAACTTTTTAGATTGTCCAACCAAATAGGGTGCTGTTCTGTTCACATGAATGTCCCCCAGGGGTCTTTGCATTAAAATGTTGTTCACTGACCTATGGGGCTTTTGAAAGTAGAAGACACTTGGGAAGTGGGGGCCTTAGAGGAAGAACTCGAGCTGCTAGGAGCTGGCACCCCCCCCCCCAGTCACTTCCTCTTTCCGTTTTGTTCCTCAGCTCCCACGATGTACTGTGCTACAGAGGGCTCCAAGCAACAAGGTTAAGTAACCATGGACTGAACAGGGTCTTTCTATATAGCCCTGACTCTCCTGGAGCTCGCTCTGTAGAGCAGGCTGGTCTCAAACTCATGGAGATCCACCTGCCTCTGCCTCCTGAGTGCTGAGATTAAAGGCATGGCGTGACTTCTTGTTTTATTTTAAAAATCTATTTCTTTTTTATTTTATGTGTATATACGAGTGCTTAAATGTACATACATGCATCGTGTGTGTACAGGTCCCCGCAGAGGCCAGAACAGGTAGCAGATCCTTTGTAACTACGGTTATAGGGGACTACGAGCTTCCTAATGTGGGTGCTGGAAATGGAAGATGGAACCTGTGTCTTGTGTAAGAGCAGAAAGTACACTTAACCACTGAGCCATCTCTCCACCACTTGTTTCTTCTCTCTCTCTCTCTCTCTCTCTCTCTCTCTCTCTCTCTCTCTCCTCTCTCTTGTTTGTTTTGTTTTGGGAGATAGGATTGCTTTTCGTAGTCCTGGTGTCCTGAAGCTCACTCTAGACCCGGCTGGCTTTGAATTTAGAGAGATCCACCAGCCTCTGCCCCCTGAGTGTTAGGATTAAAGGCACGCAGCACCATGCCCTGCTCCTTGCTTTAGTTTTTGATACAGGGTCTCTCCTTACACTCTACTCTGTGATCCACTCTATGAATTTGAATTTGCCTTATTTTATTATTGATTTATTTAGAACCAGGACCTTACTGTATAGCCCAGGTTGGTCTCAACGTCCCTGATTCAAGCAAACCTCCCTACCTCAGCCTCCAGGACTCCCGGGATCCCAGGAGTTTTCCGCTGCACCAAGGTTTGAATTTCCTTACTTTATGCCGTTCGTGTGTGTAGGAGTATTCAGTATGTACCTTCCAGTGACAGGCTTATTGTGCTTAACACGGGGCTTCTGAGTTACCCATGTTGTCACACAGGATCTTCTTCTTTTTAAGGCTCAGTAACATTCGATGGTATCCATGTGTAGCATTTAAAAATCTGTAGAGTGGCCGGGCGGTGGTGGCGCGCGCCTTTAATCCCAGCACTCAGGAGGCAGAGGCAGGCGGATCTCTGTGAGTTCGAGGCCAGCCTGGTCTACAAGAGTTAGTTCCAGGACAGGCTCCAAAGCTACAAGAGAAACCCTGTCTCAAAAAACTAGAAAAAAAAAAATCTGTGGAGTGTGATTTCTCTCGATTATCAACACTTTCTAGAACCAGGTGTGGTAGCCAGGTAGGAGGATTCTGAATTCAAGACTATGCTAAAGTACTTAGTGAGACCTTGTCTCTGAACACCAAAGCCAAGCAAAACCAAACCAAATATTCACCTTCCAGCCAGTGCCACGGGACAGAAGGATTGGATATAAGGGGACACCGTGGGAATCTGGAGCTGAGAGCAGAACAGACCTAATCGCGGTGCCTGAGCACAAGGTCACGTCAGCTGTGAAGAAAGTGGAGGGTCTGGGGCTCACTCCACAGACATGGTTGGAGTAAATTACAAGCCCCATGTTTTCTTTAAAGGTTACATGTTATAATGAGAAGCAGAGAAAGGCTCTGTGGGGAGGGGCGTCTATGCAGACTATGCTTTGAAATCCCCTGGTTCTGCTGAATTAAAGACGAGACATTTAGAAAAGAATGAGTCTCCTCTTTCTCTACTGGCCTGTGTGGGGTATGGTTTTTATTTGGGGAACATAGTGATGATAGAAAAAACACGGGGGTGAAAAGAACGAGCGATTTCTTTTAACCCTGCCAGGGGAATCTACGATTGCTATGAGGAGTTTCTGTGTGCCGGTGCCAGCGAGCCAAAACAAAGACCGGTTCCCTTGGGAATACGCCTGGCTTTTCGCTGAATCAAAATTTCAGGGCTGAAGGTGCAGCTTAACATGTGTGACGCTCGGAACTCAATCCTTAGTACCTAAAACACAAACAATCGAACAAACGCACACAACAGGTGAGCGTTCCAGCAACTCTGTGATCCCCTCCGTAGTCGAGGAGAACTGGTCTCTAGATCGGAAAAGTCAGAAGTCTGGTTTCTCTGGCTTCTTTTAATTTCTTTCTTTCTTTCTTTCTTTTCTCTCTCTCTCTCTCTCTCTCTCTCTCTCTCTCTCTCTCTCTCTCTCTCTCTCTCTTCCTCCCTCCCTCCTTCCCTCCCTCCCCTCCCCTCCCCTTCTCCTCCTCCTCCTTCTTTTTATTTTTAGTTTTGAGGCAGAGTCTTGCTATACAGGCTTGGCTGGCCTGAAGCTATATAGACTGAGCTGGCTACAAACGCTCAGAGATTCACTTTCCTCTGCCTCCTGAATCCCAAGTGCTAGGATCAAAGCCACCATGGTTGGCTTGCGCTCAGCTCTGCCCAATCCATAGCCACCATGCCTCTACTTTAAGGCCTCGGACACTGGAAAGAACATGCATTCAGCCTCAAACTTGTTATGCAGCCAAAGATAACCTTCAACTCCTGATTCTCCTGCCTGCATCTCCCTAGTGCTAGGATTATAGGCATGCGCCACTGTGCCTGGGCTATGCAGGGCTGCGATTGAACCCAGGGCTTCACCCTTACCACCTGAGCTACATCCCCAGCTCAAACAAACATTTTTTCCCATGTCATTAGTTTATTTACAATCGTATCTAGCATACGAATTTAAAAGTTTAAGCTATTTCTCATCGATTTCATTTCTTAAACATTCTTCATAGTTGTTAAAGGGATGAATGAAAATATCCTGGTTTCTTAAGTAGTCGCTGCTGTCTTAGGAAGAAAGGAGCGACCGATCCAGATCTGTAAGTTCATAGTTGTTAGAGCCAGTGACTGACGGGGATTTCCTCACAGTGGCTACAAGAAGCACAGAGGTGGTGAACTCTGGACGTTCTGGCCTAACATGGTGCTGTTGGAAGCTCTGTAAGGCTGCAAACAGAGCTGGAATGTGGAAGTAATGGCCGCAGCACTGTCTCCCTCATGACCTTGATGTCTGAATCACCAAAGGGAAGAGGAGAATTACAGACATATTTCTCACTCCTTTTGTAGAGTCCCGGAGGACTAGAAAATACACGCCACCATGCAGGAGCCCGTTGAGGTGCCCACCCGTGGTGAAGGGACTGTCAAGACAGTGAACACGCCTGGGAGTCATTTTCAAATGGCTTGCCACCTCAACTGCAGTACATCTACTGTGCTCCTTTTCCATGGAACTTTCTTTGACACCCAGGCCATAGGTTCAAGAACAGCCAGCATCTTCACTAAGTGACTGTCTGTCTTGGGACCATTTATCATACCTCTTCCTCCTCATTTCTCCTGAAATTCCTAGGCCTAGCTGCCTCTTCCATTTGCTCGTTTTTCTACCTCAGGGTAACTAACTACATACTTGATTTCCAACCAGCTCGCAAGCTTCTCGACTGCATAGGTGGTGCCCATGTGCTCAGGCAATCTATGAAGTGTCACTCAAGGAATAAGTTTAGGGACCAACTGAATCAGCTATAGACTCTGTGTCACACTCACTCACACACACACACACCACCAGCAGCAGCAGCAGCAACAACAAAGTTAACAGCAACAATCTGAACTAGATTTTGACTCCTTTCTGTCTTGTCTTCCTCTGCCCTTTAAGTTACTGTTGAGTAGTTAAGGAGTACAGTCTGAGCTAGGCACAATTATTTCTGAGACAAGATCTCTCTACAGAGCTCTGACTGTCCTGGTACTCACTAAGTAGACTAGGCCGGCCTTAAACTCCCAGAGATCCATCTGCCTCTGACTCCTGAGTGCTGGGATTAAAGGTGTGCACCACCACCCTTGACTCTTAATTCACTAGCTAGCTCAGGTAGCCTTTGAATTCACCATCTCTGGCTTCTCTGTCCCGAGTGCTGGGATTGCCTTCTGGTGCCTGCACACCCACCCTGTAAATGTCAGGCCATGTGGGATAGGGTGACCATGTCTGCGGGTGAAGAGAATTGCCTCATGGGACTGCTCCTCCAGGAGCTCCCAGTAAACTCCTCAACAATGGAAAAGGCAGGTTAAGTTCCTAATCTACTAACCTTTATGATTTTAGTGAAACACCCCTGTGCAATCTCACTTGCAACTCCCCCCTTCCTTTTTTTTTTTTTTTTTTTTTTTGATTTTCGAGACAAGGTTTCTCGTGGAACTAGCTCTTGTAGACCAGACTGGCCTTGAACTCACAAAGATCCACCTGCCTCTGCCTCCCGAGTGCTGGGATTAAAGGCGTGCGCCACCACCGCCCGGCAACTCCCCCTTTCCTAAAGCTCTTGGGAGCAGGTGGCTGCCACTGTTCACTTTAACTGGAGAGGGTACTACCAGCGTGTGGCCAGCCTAGGAAAAACAGAGCCCACAAGCCCAAAGCGGCATGGAGTGTCTGTCACGGAAACGCCTGCCAGTGTAAATTAAAGGCTATCTGCTCCCAAGTTTGGGCTCCTTCTTAACCTCTTTGTGCTTTTCTTTTCATTCTGGAGACTTCTGGGGTGATGGAGGAGAGAAGAGTGGGGGAGAATGTGAGTTCACCTCTAAAGCCACATGGTTTCGTCAGTACAAATCATATGAGATTGCCCAGGCTTTGAAGAATGCGTCCTTGGGGCAGTTTCTCCAATCTGTGACCCAGAGGTCCCTTCTTATATATACAGAGAGCAGAGTGCTAACCAGAAAGCACATCAGCTATCACTTCCTGTGGCCGTGAACTATCGTCAGGTTAGTCAGAACTTACGAAACAGCCCACATGCTCTCTGTCTCTCTCTGGCCCCTACTACCGAGTGTGCATGCGTGTGTGTGTGTGTGTAGGCACGTACACTGGGAAAAGGAGAAAATCTTTTGAAGGTTCACTTTAAAAAGTGAGAATTAAACTGAAAGAAGCCAGGAAGCATCTGCAGCTTCGCACTTAGCCACATGCCCAGGGCTGATGAATGAACGGCAGGCCCCACAGAGCGCAGCTTTATCCACGACCTACCAGCCCATGAGCTGCACAGACTGGGCAGAGGCAACCCTGGACAGAAACCCAGTGATCACACTGATAGACGGTCACAACAACGACCCTGCCCAGCTTCCGTAACCAAACCTGAACGCAGGCAGAGCTTACTTAGGGTTTCATCAGCAGCCTCAAGTTCCCTGGCCAAACTCTCAAGCTATCCACTAACCTGAATGCTACTGCCAGGTGAAATTAAACTGGAATTAATCTGCCTCTTGCACACGCTGCTTATCTGTGTCTTTCGGATAACGCCTGAAAATTCCATAGAGAAGTTGTCCACAATTCAGGAGGCAAAGACAGATTACCAAGTACTACAAACCAGTCGGTACTTTATCCTTGAGCCAGCGAAACCTGAGCCCGCTTCCCCCCCCCCCCCACAGCCGGAGACTGCATTCTTGTGAGAAGGGCTCAGTTCCATCTGGTTGGTTCTTTCCCGGTTAGATAATCCCAGACGTATCCATGTAACATGCGAGCCGCTGTCAAACAGTGCTGAGCCATCTCCCCGGGACAGCTGTTTCACACAAGGGCTGCATTGTCTGAGGAGAGCGGGTGTCGGTTTCCCTTCAAGTGCTGGGAGACTCTGTCAGCTGCTTTGGCTCAAAGAAAGTCTTGCCCACTGCAGACATCCATTATTCTGTTATCTGGCCCCAAACCACTCTCGACTGGGAGGGTCGAAGGCTTAAATCAAGAACCAGTCTTTGTTCTGCTTGGCTTTTTATCGGGGGAAGTAATAGGTCCACACACCCAAAGAATGTATGGTCTTACTCTTCCGAAGATAGCTGGCTTGCTTTCCCTCTTCCCTGGGCTCCAGGTGAACTGGGAATGCCAAAAACTATTCACAGGGAGGAGTCGTCAGAATCTGGATAGCTGATGACCGCAGAGGCACTGAAAATGAGATGGAGCTTTCCTTCTCTAATAGAGGCCACTCTAACTCCCCACACGCCCAAATCTCTGATTTGCTTCAAGTAGTAATCCAGCAAACAGATTCCTTACCTCACTCTCTCTCCCTCCCCCGCCCCACTCCTTTCTTCTCCTCTCTCTCTCTCTCTCTCTCTCTCTCTCTCTCTCCCTCTCTCCCTCCTTCCCTGCCTCCCTCCCTCTCTCTCTTTCTCTCTCTCTCTGTTTTGGACTGTGGACATCTGTGTTTTGAACTTAGACATTTAAGTATCTCACATCTTATGAACATGAGGAGAGCTTCAGGGGCTGTAGCCTTCTGTGCAGGTATGTGTGTTGTTAGGAACAGAACCTAAAGCCTTGAACATGCCAGGCAAGCACTTGCCTGTACCCCAAGAACACCTGTGGGGGTCAGAGGTCAACCTGCGGGCGTGGGTTCTCCCCTTTGTCATGTGGTTTCTGGAACTGAATTTGATGGTCAGGTTTTGTGGCAAGCACCTTCACGTGCTCAGCCACGTCATGCCCCTCCACTGTACCATTTTTAAATGTACAATGGGAGGCACTAAATCCGTGCATCAAACATTTGAAATATTTAAAAATTGGGATAACTCTGAACCCTGTTCCTAACCCCATCTAAAATCTAACCTGGTTGTTGTTGGCTGGTAAGATTTTAGACAAATGAGCTAACCTAAACCTAATCCTAACCCTAACTGTAACCCTAATCACAATCCAGCCCTCATCCTGTGACTAACCCTAACCCTGACCTTAAACCTAACACTTTTCTTTTCGCTGTTTTGTTTAGTTTTTGTTTTTCAAGACAGTGTCTCTCTGTGCAGCTCTGGCTGTCCTGGAACTCACTCTGTAGACCAAGTGTGGCCTCACACTTAGAGACTGCCTCTGCCTCCCTAACCCTGAGTGCTGGGACTGAAGGCATGTGGCACCACTACTTGGCAAACTTAACAGTTTTCATAACCCTGGCCCTATTATAAATAAATAAATGAATACATAAATAAATAAATAAAATGCAAGCAAAGAAAAGTTGGGAAACTGAGCAAGTGCTGTGTTCAGAATTTCCCCTGTTCTCACTGTGTACCTGTGTCCGATGACTGTAAACATTAGGTCCCCTGGGAAATTTTTGTCAAATTTTCCCTCTTTTTTTCAGGAAAAAAGAACTCATGAAATGTATACCTTAACTGAAGCACAGGGACACTGGACTCTAAATAGACACTGTCCCTGACCCCTGAAGAGATGTCTTCTCTGCATAGGAAGCAAAGAACAATCACATGACCTGGACAACCCAGAAGCAGCTGCTTGATTTGTTTCTTTTTCTGTTATCCACAGATGAAAACAAACAAGAGTTGGTTACTTAGAATTTAGCTCTTCTCTGAAAACTGGGGCTGACTTCTTTCCCTACTGCTCTTCTTTGAAAGGAGAGACAGAAAGGAAAAAGAGAGAAGAAAGGTTGAATCAGAGAATTTAGGACACAGACTGAGGCCGTCACTGACAATCACCAAGAAGCCAGGGGCAAATATGCGTGGCAAGCTTTCCTGAGGGTCTTGCCAAGCAACACATAGTTTCATTATCTTGTCAGCTGTGGTGTGTGTCCTGTCAGACACTTCTGTGTTCTGTGACCTCAGACTAGGCATTGCCAGAGAGCTGTTGGGATGGCAAGGGAAAAAGGCATCTGTCAAAGGCTCCAGCTTTCTCCTAGGCAGCAGTTTCTCACAGGGTTTCTCCCACAGAGCGCTGGTTCCCGCTAACCTCCGTTTGCCTCATCTGAAACTGGCAATGGTTTGTCTTTGGAATTACCAGTTAACTTTAGAAATTGTTTAGGAATCCCAGCACATGAAAGCATGGCTCGGGGCATGAGATAAACGAGACTTGCTTCAAGTACTTGAGTGTCAAAACTGTTTCTCAGAAGCCGGGCAGGAACTATGGGGCTCACCGAGTTATCCACCGGGTTCTCTCACCCCTAACAAACCTATCCCCTACTCTGAGGAGCCCAATATCGTACAAGGGATGATCCTTGATGCTTTTATTGCAGAATTAATGGCTTGTTACTTGCTGTGATCTGAATGTTTTTATTCCTTTGAAATTCTATGTTGAAACTCTTCACTGAGGAGCAAGCCTAGAAGAGATGATTAGCAGGTGGTGTCTCACGCCTTTGATCCCAGCACGCGAGAGGCAGAGACAGGAAGATGTCGGAATTCAAGACCAGCCTGGTCTACAGAGTTCGAGGACAGCCAGGGCTACACAGAGAAACCTCTCAAAAGAAAAAAAAAAGAAAGGAAGGAAGGGAGAGGGAGGGAGGGAGGGAGGGAGGGAGGGAAGGAAGGAAGGAAGGAAGGAAGGAAGGAAGGAAGGAAGGAAGGAAGGAAGGGAAAATATGATTAGGTCATGGAGATGGAACTCTCAGGAACAGGATTAGTGACTTCCTAGATGAGGTCTGGCGAGCTTGCAGTGTCTCTACAGTGCATCAGGAAGGTCCCATGCTGGAAGCACAGTGGGCTGTAGCAAGGTGACCAGACTAACGTACTACTTACTACGCACTTTTTACTCAAGTAGGAAGAAAGGTGTTGCTAACTTAAAAAACTGGGGCCTGGAGAGATGGCTCAGTGGTTAAAAACACTGGCTGGGCTGTTCTTGTAGAAAACCTGGGTTTGAGTCCCGGCACCTACGTGGTAGCTCACAACTATCTACAACTCTAATCTTAGGGGACTCAACCCCCTCTTCTGGCTTCTGAGGGCACCAGCCATGCACATGGTGCATAGACATACATGCAGACAAAACACCCATACGCATAAAGTAAATAAATGAAAATTTAAAAAGTTTTATAAGATTAAATATGTCAAAGATTTAAATGTATACTTAATGATCCCATCTTATGTATCAGAGAGGATAGATATGTAAAGGAGAAAAAGACAAGAATAACTTCTTCCTGGGTTGTGGTGGCACACACCTTTAATTCCTGAACTCAGGAAGCAGAGGCAAGCAGATCTCTGTGAGTTCAAGGCCAGCCTGGTCCACAAAGCGTGTTCTAGGATAGCCAGAGCTATTACACAGAGAAACCCTATCTTAAAAAAAAAAACAAAAAAAAAAACAAAACCAAAACCCAAAACACTTCCTGCTGGAAGTAATGGCACTCATCTTTAATCCCAGCATTCGGGAGATAGAAGCAGTTGGATCTCTGTGAGTTCAAGGGCAGCCTGGCTATAAAGAGAGACACTGTCTCAAACAAAAACCACTGGGGGCAAACCTCTGTGAGTTCGAGGCCAGTCTTATCTACAGAGAAAGTTCCAGGACAGGCCACAAAGCTACAGAGAAACCTGGTCTCGGAAAAACCAAAAGAAAAAGAAGAATAACTTCTAACTTTATGAAGCTTTCCTCCTGAAAATAAGAACACAGACTATCACAAAGAGGCTGGAAGGCCTGAGAGTGGTTAGGCACCCCCAAAGTCCTGGCAGCCATACCCAGTGCACCCCGACAGCAAACCCAGCTTGGACAATAAACGGCATTACTTGGCAATGACCTATAGATTTACTCTCTCCTTCCTTTCTTTCTCCCTCCCTTCTGCCCTTCCTTTCATTTCTCTTTCTTTTTTGGTTGTTTTGAGAATGTATTTAATCACATTTCTCCCTTCCCATTCCCCCTCTAAACCCTCCCATATACGCCTCTGTCCCCTTCAACCTCATGACTTCCCTTTTCATCAATTGTTACCACGTGCATACATGTATCTAAAAATAAAATCCTAAACTTAACCTGTCCAGTTCATATATCGTCACTTTCTTTGTGTAGGGTTAGGGCCTTGTGGGTTTCTTTTCTCTCTCTCTCTTTGGAGAGCGAGTCTTACTGTTCAGTTGGAGCCTCTACTCGCCCCTGCACAATCCAGAGAGCCCCATTCCTCTCTCTCCAAACCCTGCCTGCTTCGAGAGTCTCCAAACAAAAGATAGGCACCAAAAAGCTCAATTCTGCATTCTTGGCAGCTATTGGAGCCCCACCCCCAAGTTGCCAGGCATCTAAATCCATGCCCAAGTGCTTAGCTTTTGACCATACTTGGGCACAAACCCAGTTTGTGGCAGACATGCCATCACCCCTCACGTACAACCTAAAAAATCTCCCTGCTTTAGTTTGGGGATGAGACTTTTCTGGCCCAATCTCTGGGATCAGAGAACCTACCTGAGAGTTGCTCTCAATAAACCTGTTATACTTTTTCAATTTGACTTGATCTGACTGTGTCAGCAGAGAAATTTACCACCTGGGGAGGGTGTGTGGCAAAAAAAAAACCCATTACTCACTCTGTAGTCCTGGCTGGTCTGGATTTTGCTATGTAGACAAGGCTGGCCTGAAATTCTTTTTGCAGCCCAGGCTGGTTTTGAACTCATAGAGACACTTGTCTGTGGCTCCAGAGTGCTGGGATCAAGGGTGTATACCACCAGGACCCAGCATAAATTCAATGTTTTTAAAGATATTTATTTATTTAATGTTTGTTTGTTTGTTTAAGTTTTTCAAGACAAAATTTCTCTGTAGCTTTGGAGCCAGTTCTGGAACTCCCTCTGTAGACCAGGCTGGCCTTGAACTCACAGAGATCCACCTGCCTCTGCCTCCCAAGTGCTGGGATTAAAGGCCTGCGCCACCACCATCGGCCAGATTGTGGATTTCTAGTCTATTAGTGTATTCGGCCTAAAGTTGCTTCCTACACAGCTACACAGTTTAAGGATACTTTGTACACAGAGAATAGTAACCTAACTGGATGTGTCAACAGACTGGTTAAAAAAAAAAGTTTCATTACATTTTGGGGAATATTATTTTCAGATGTGTGACTTTGTTGACACTGCAATTATTTAACTCTATGAAGCTGTGTTACTGTGACTGTCTAAAAACACTTAATGGTCCTAATAAAGAGATGAACAGCCAACAGTGAGACAGGAGGAAGGACAGGCGGGGCTAGCAGGCAGAAAGAACGTATAGAAGGAGAAATCTGAGAGGAGGGGGCAAGGAGAGGACGACATCAGGGGCCAGTTACACAGCAAGGCACAGAGAAAGAGGCAAAGAAAGGTATTCAGAAATAGATAAAAACCCAGAGGCAAAAGGTAGTCAGGATAACATAAGCTAAGAAAAGATGGCTGGAAACAAGCTAAGCTAAGGCCAGGCATTCATAACTAAGAATAAGTCTCTGTCTGTGATTTATCTGGGAGCTGGGGGATAGGCTCCCCAAAAGCCAAAAGAGTAAACATCATACAACAATTTGGGTCAATCAGAAGTGACCCAAAAGGGCTGGAGAGATGCCTCAGCAGCTAAAAGTACCTACTGCTTTTGCAGAGAACCTGGGTTTGGTTCCTAGCACCTCTTTGGAGGTTATCAATCATCCTTAACTTCAGTACCTGGGGATCTGATACTTTCTTCTGACCGTCATGGGCACCAGATAAACATTTGGTGCACATGACATATGCAAAGGTAAAATATTCATACACATAAAAATTCATAAAGAAGTCTTTAAAATCTTTTTAAAAATTTTATATATGTTGGTGTTTTGCCTGCATGTATGTCTGTATGAGGGTGTGAGATCCCATGGAATAGGAACCTCAGACAATTGTGAGCTGCCATGTGGGTGCTGGGAATTGAATCTGACTCTTCCGGAAGAGCAGCCAAGGCTCCCAACCACTGAGCCATCTCTCCAGCCATAAATAAGTCTTTAACAGAAAAAAAAAAAAAAAGGCAGTTAGCTGGCTATGCATGGTGTCACACACCTTTAATCCCTGTATCCAGGAACCAAATGCAGGTGGATCACTATAAGCTTGAGGACAGCCTGGCCTGCATAAAAATCCCAGGTCAGCTGGCCCTGCATAGAGATGCATGCCTATAACACCATTACTTGAGAGGCTAACATGCATTTATAATCCCAGCACTTGGGAGGAGGAAGTAGGAAGATCAGAAGTACAGAGCTTCCTTTTGCTTCTGAGCTCCAGGCTAGCCCCTGTCTCAAAAAAACAAATAGGCTAAACGATGCAATAAGCTGGGTTTCTGTGGGCCTATACACTATTTTAACATTGCATCTTAATAAAACCATACAGATTATAATTACCCAACACACACATGTACACACACATTGTGATGGCTATTAGTATTAATTATCAACCTGACAAAATCTAGAACCAACTGGGAGGTGAGCCTGTGTGTACGACTGAGAGATTATCTTAATTGTGGTGACTGAAGTGGGGAAGAGCTGCCCACTGTGGATGGCACCATCCCCTAGGTAGGGGATCCTGAGATGCACAGGAGGAAACAGCGAGTTGAGCGCTAATCTGTAGCTATTTGTCATTGTTTTCTTTGCATTGGTGGGACAGAGTGTGACCCCTGCTGCAAACTCCGGCAGCTGCGACCTCAGACGGTGGACTGGGAGCTGAAACAAGCCCATTTTCCCTTACATTCCATTTGTAGTGGGTCTTACCACAGAAACCGAAAAGAAACGAAGACATCTCTGGACCCTGTCGACTTGACACAAGGTAAAACACTCTGAGCGGCAGGAACCTCAACTAGGAAAATGGCCCCCTCTAAGGTGGGTTGTAGGCAGGGCATTTTCTTAATTAGTGATTGATGGGGCAGGTCCAGCCCGTTGTGGGTGGTTCCATCCTGAGCTGGCGGTCTTGGGTTGTATAAGAAAGCAGGCTGATAAGCCAGTAAGCAGCTCTCCTCCATGGACTTTGCATCAGCTCTGGTCTGCAGGTTCCTGCACTGCTTAAGTTCCTGTCCTGACTTCCTTCAATGATGAGGAGTGGAAGTGTGAGCCAAATAATCCCTTTCCTCACCAGCTTGCTTTTGCTCATGGTGTCTCATCGTAGCAAAAGTAACGGTAAGGCAGACTTTAAAACTAGGTAGAATTATTATTATTATTATTATGTTTTTTGACACAGAGTTTCTCTGTATTGCCCTGGCTGTCCTGGAACTCACTCTATATAGACCAGGCTGGCCTTCACTTTCTGTGAAGGAAGTCACAGATCTTGGGACTGGAAGAGGTGGCATCTGCTTAAGGGCTTTTTTCTTGAGCAGTCTAGCAGTTTCTGGTCTTTCAGTGGGATTGCCCAGCTCTTCCGGGAGTTTGGGTTTGGGGTGTGAAACAGAAGGTTATACAAGCTGAGCCGGCGGGAGCGCAAACGGGAAAGCTTACAAACACAAACCGGCACTGCCCACACCACAGTCACAGACACGAGTGGCGGCGGTACTTACTGTCCTCCGGGAGGTTGTTTTCCCGCTCTTCCCTCTCCATCTGCTGGCACCAGCCTTCCATGCGGTCCCGCTCTGCCTGGAGAAGCTTCAGGAACCAGTGGCCATCCCGGTGGCACACGGACCTTTGAACGGCCTCCAGAGGGTCTTCTGTGATAGAGTCAATCCAGGGGTCCGGAGGAGGCAGGATGGAGGGGTCAAAATCCGTGTCAAAGTCATCATCGGCTGCGCAGGCATGGTAATGGTTTCCCGAACCCTGGATGCTGACAGTGGATGTGCTGGCGTCCCGGGAGAACTGCCTGGCCATCGGGCCGGGACACGAATTGTCCTCTATAGATTCCAGAGAATTTTCCAGATTATCATGGAAGTCCAGGTCAGCCTGCACTGCAGTGGTCACACTGTTGGACCGAGTGAACCTGCGGAAGCTTGGGAGAGAAGAGACATGGGGTTTAGTTCCGGGATATTTATTTAAGTGTATCGAAGTACACGTTCTATTTTGGTGGATCTGACGAGGGGTGTGGTCGCATCTTCTCAGCGTTTAAAGGAACTGCTGGGAGTGACCTTTGGGGTGAATATGCTGGTTGCCACAGATATAAATCTTTGTTAAATATGGAATAATAAAGCATAAGTAATTTTATAGGTGGAGCAAAACACAGAGTTCCCGAAATCACTATGATGTCCAGTATCCGACTTCTTCCCCAGATCTGGGGTGGCTTTCAGATGGCCACTGGAGAAGCAAAACGTTCCCATTAGATTTTTGTGTAATTAGCTGAGAGATGGGGAGAACACTCATAATTACTGCATTTTCTAGGGACACCTCTTAGGAGAAAGATTTCCTAAACACTCGTTAGGTTTCTTTAAATTCAACTTTTTGCTCGGTAAGCATTCACCTGACTGGCCTGTAGGTCCACGTAATAACATGGTTCAGAGTCTTTGGGATAAAGACCAAGTTTACAGTTCGAGAGTTCTCCATGACTACCCTCCTGTGCTTTTGCTCGCTTTTCCACAATTCGTCAAATGTGGCAAAACACTGCTTATTAACGGACTTAGTTTGGGCAGTTCTCTCTCTTTCTCTGTCTCTCTGTTTTGTTTTGTTGAGACAGGGTTTCTTTGTATAGCCTCGGCAGGCCTGGAACTAGCCCAGTAGACCAGGCTGGGCTGGGACTCACAGAAGTCTGTCTGCCTCTGCCTCCTGAGTGCTGGGATTAAGGACATGCACCACCACTACCTGGTTAGTTTGGGCATTTTTATATGGATATTCATGAGATTTTTTTTTTAACCAAATAGTTCTGTGTATCTGTTGCTTACCCCTACTATGAAGGTGAGGACGTGTGGCCTGTCAGAGGGTTGTGATGGTTTCAAGTATCAATTTCTCTATACCCCATCAATACCACCTCTTGCTCTCTAGGTCTCTCTGTGTTTAATGTGTGTATTTGCATGTGTAGTATATGTGCATATGTTGGGAGCACACACACGTGCATACACACGAATCTAGAGCAACAGTTCTCAACCTGTGAGTCTGACCCTTACATTACGATTCATAACAGTAGCAAAATCACAGTTATGAAGTAGCAACAAAAATAATTTTATGGGGGGCTGGAGAGATGGCTCAGTGGTTAAGAGCATTGCCTGCTCTTCCAAAGGTCCTGAGTTCAATTCCCAGCAACCACATGGTGGCTCACAACCATCTGTAATGAGGTCTGGTGCCCTCTTCTGGCCTGCAGACATACACACAGACAGAACATTGTATACATAATAAATAAATAAATATTAAAAAAAAATAATTTTATGTCTAGGGATCACCACAGCATGAGGAACTGTATTAAAGTGTCGCAGCATTAGGGAGGTTGAGAACCACTGCTCTAGAGAAAGACATTGGTTATCCACCTTATTCCCTTGAGACAGGGTCTTTCACTGCACCTGGAACCAGGCCGATAGCCAAGAGGACCCAGTGAGCTTCTTGTTTCTGTTCCCCACAGTGCTGGGGCTATAGTCAGGCCTGTGAGTGCTGGGAATTTGAACTCAAGTCCTCGTGCTTAAGCGGGAAACATGTTTGAAGGAATTATTTTGATTTTACATATCTGAGTGTTTTGCCTGTATGTATAATATGTACGTACGTGTGAGCTTGCGCGCACGTGCCTGGTGCCCTTGGGCCAGGAGAGGGTGTTGAGTCCCCTGGAACTGGAGTTACAGACACTATGAGCCACCTCTGCAAGGGCAGCCAGTGCTCTTAACCACTGAACCGTCTCTCCAGCACCTTAGTTTTTTGTTAGCTTCTGGGTCCCACAGTCATGCATGCGCCATGGGCATTCAGGCATTCAGGCAAACTGCCTGGTCACCCCAGTGCATTAAGCGTGGTCACTTAATGCATCACACAGCTACGTAAGCCCTGTGCGCATGCGCTAGCCGGCCTTGCGCATGCGCCAGCCGGCCTTTAAAGGAGACATGCCCACTCCACCCTCTCTCTCTCACCGCATTGACACTTTGCTTTCAGACAGGACCCTGCGTTACTCTCCCCTCCCCGCCCCCGTTAATAAAACTCCTAAAGTGGGTTTCCTTGTGTATCCTGTGATTCGTTCTTGTAGCAGGTCGATTTCCAATTCATGTTTCACACGCAATAGCACCAACTGGAAGGGATTGTGCATTAAGCAAAGTCTGTGCAGCATTAAACAGCGGAGACATTTGCAATTCTCTGGGATTACCCCGTGTAAGTCAATTAAAACCAATGCTTGGAGTACATCAAAACAAAGGCCCAGATAACATGGGGAAGCAGTCATGTGAACAAGTTAAATCAAGTCGTCAAAAGGAGAAAGGATCATTATTTTTTCAAAAAAAATTCCATGTTTTCCCCTAGAGATTATATGTCAAGGAAAAGATGGCTGGAGGACTGGTCTGTGCTATTAAGGGTAAAGACAGGCTGGGCAGTGGTGGTGCACGCCTTTAATCCCAGCACTCGGGAGGCAGAGGCAGGCGAATCTCTGTGAGTTCGAGACCAGCCTGGTCTACAAGAGCTAGTTCCAGGACAGGCTCTAAAACCACAGAGAAACCCTGTCTCAAAAAACCAAAAAAAAAAAAAAAAAAAAAAAAGAGTAAAGACAGGCTGGGCAGTGGTGGCACACGCCTTTAATCCCAGCACTCAGGAGGCAGAGGCAGGTGGAAGCCAGCCTGATCTACAGAGTGAGTTCCAGGACAGCCAGGGCTACAGAAAGAAACAGTCTCGAAAAACAAAAACTAAACAACGACAAAGCGTAAAGCCACCCGCACACCTTCAGTCCCAGCACTTGGGAGGCAGAGACAGACAACCACATACACCATGATCCAGGCCACTTACTTCGGGGCATCTCATCACTTAACACTTGTAAGACACTGCATGTAGCCCCACATGGGAGCACAAGCCTCTAATCCAGTGCGTGGATCTCTGTGACTTCAAAGCCGGCCTGGTCTACACAGAGAGCTCCATAACAGCCAGAGCTACATAGTGAGACCTTTTTCAAACCACCTCACGCACATACAAAGAAAGGAAATCACATCTGTTGGCATGATCTGCTCTCGTTACTTCTGGAAACTTAATACTGGAAAGAACCGAAACGCGCGCGCGCGTGTGTGTGTGTGTGTGTGTGTGTGTGTGAAGAGAGTGGGGAGATTGTGTGTGGTGTACAAGCTTGAGAGTCATGTTAAGATGTCTCTTTGTTCTAACAAAGAAGGGCAGAAATTCAGGTAAAACGTCCCTTCCAGCAGCCACTCATTCCTTGGCTGGGTCTGTATTTTTTCCACTTTGTCCCTAAACGCTAAACATCGCTTCCTGAGGTTGAGCTTTCTCTCCTGCTGCCCATGTGTGACCTAGATGGCATTCATCACCGCTGCTGACATTCTGACTCTTCTAACTCAAAACTCAACACTGCAGAAATATTTAGGCTTCTTTCCCCGAGATCTCTGATTGCAGGGATCAGATTCCCAAATTCACTCTTGCCACTTGTGCCCCAGCAGCTCACACTCGGATGCACAGAGAAAACAGCTCACACTCGGATGCACAGAGAAAGCGGTGGCCTACTTCCCCATCTGCAGCCCCACGGAACTGTCCCGCCAGCATTCCTGACAGCCACAGTCTCCCGGCTGTGGATTGGGCAATATATCTACCTTCTTAAGAAAAACAACTTGGCAGAAGATTAATAGAAGTTTGCAGTTTAGCCACCCAGAAAGAAATAAAAAGTTAAGCTGAATGAGAACGGTTTGGGATTAAAAGCGGTGCCTTTGAACTCCAGCAACCCCGCACAAGCTGGGCCATCTTAGCCCTTGAGTCCAGTAAGCAAAGGCATTCTTCTCCTAGAGCTTTCAAAGGATGCTCTGCGCCACGAAACTGCTCTGTGTCTTTCAAGTGCAGACGCCCTTGGGGGTCAAGGGCGTGAGCGAGTTGTGACTGCTTTTCAGTTGTTGCCAGGTACACAGGAAAGGGTCACTAAGACTAATCTCCTCGAGTGGGGTAACCCTAAAGCTGAGCCTGGTCTGGTTGCTTCCAAACCCACACTTCCCAGTCTTGAAGCGCTTCCTTCCTGCTTGCCCTGCAGGCCAGCCAGTGCTCAGGCCTGGGACGCAGAAAACCTGGGATGAGAGAGTGGCTCAGCCGGTATAGGGGACAAAGCCCTGTGTGTTCTGAAGAGCGAGCCACAAGTCACCGGCTTGCAGTCCTAGTAAGGGCCTTTGTGCCTGTGAACAAGAGGGTGTTGAAAGACTTTCTACCCCACTGCCACAATTTTCTATGTGGAGCAGGTTACAGATGAACCTGTTACAGGTTCCTGTGTTACAGTTTTTATAAGATGGCAGGAATGGGGGGTAGGGGGAAGTGGGGATGGGGTGGGGACACGGGACACGGGACTGCCAGGTAAGCACATCTGCCATCTTCAGTGTATGTTTGTGTAAGGGCTGGGGTTTGAACTCAGGGCCAGGCGTGTACTAGGCTAGTGCTCACCTACACAGCCACACTCGAATTCTGACATCTCTGTGCTAATGGGCTGCATCTGCTCGGCCTACAACCAGTGCCTTACAAGGCATGTGGGGTTTAGGGAGAGTAATTCAGTCTTCCCTTGGCAGAGTCCCCAGCCTCTCCTCACCCTCTTTATCCTTCCATTTGCATAACGCTTGCCTTTCAGAGGTAACTCTGGCCACACAGATGGAAGTGCTAAGCTTAGGCTATTCTTTCTCCTTAGAAACCCTCAGTCTTCCCCAAGCTCCTGTCAAGGTTTATGTGGGATCTGAAAAGTATACCTCAGTGCGATGGCCATCTTGGTGCTTTGTGGACCGGCGCCAGTTCTGATCAAGACCCGACATAACTCATTATACAAACTAAACGTCAAAAGAAAGGGGTGGTAAGTCATGAGTCCTCTAAGAATGTGCTCTTTAGTCAGAGCTCCCAAGCCAGAAATGATCAAGCCATAAACCGCTGTGATGCAGCCCTCACCCAGAGAACTCCCTGCCACCTGGTGAGCCAGGCTAATGCTGTTCTATCTAGTCTGCAGAGCTGCTCACAGGAGGCACCCACTGCTCACATGAACTCCGCGGACGTCATTCTTTTGCCCAGAAATCTCTTTAAGACAGAGGACCAGGTTTCCGGCATGAAGACTCACACCAAGCTGAACAGGGGAGATGCACTGGCAGACAAGGGCAGAGGATGGGAAGTAAGGACAGTAGGTGACACCCAACAGCTTTTGAGAGGACCCATGTATTTCCCGTCTTCTTTGAGGAGGAGCTGGGATGTCCCTGATGGCTGTCACTATGGAAACTTGGTTCTATCTCTTGAAAGGTTCGGAAGAAATTACTTTGCCTTCAGAACTGGAGCAGAACCAGGTCTTGGCCACTGTTGCAAGGTAACCAACACAGGTGTGACAAGTCTCACTAACAATGAAAACAGTTTATGCTTATTTATGTCTATGAGTGTTTTGCTTGTATGTATGTATGTGTACTAACCGTATGCAGTGTTAAGGAGGCCAGAAGAGGGCGTCAGATCTCTTAGAATCATAGTTACAGACAATGGCTAACACCCAACTGGGTTCTGGAAACCAACCTAGGTCCTCTACAGGAACAGCAAGTGTTCGTAACTGCTGAGCTATCTGTCACTTCAGTTCCACTAATACATTTTAACACAGCTTTGGTTAAATGAAAGTCATAGTGAGCTGATTTCTTTATCTTTCTACAAACTAAATGATCTTAAAACAACAACAGCAACAAACACGCCAGGCAGTGGTGGCACACGCCTTTAATCCCAGCACTCGGGAGGCAGAGGTAGTGGATCTCTGTGAGTTCGACGCCAGCCTGGTCTACAAGAACTAGTTCCAAGACAGCTAGGACTGTTACACAGAGAAACCCTGTCTCACAAAACCCAACCAAACCAAACCAAAAATGATGCAAAATGGAAGAAAGAGAAAGAGGGAAGATAGAAGGAAAGGAAGAGAGGAAGGGGAAGAAGAAAAGAATGAAAGAAGGAGCAAAGAGGGATGGGTCAAGGGTGGTGTCACATATTCTGCAGCCCAGGACTAAGAGCTATAAACTTGAGGCTGTCTTGGACTTAGGCTAATTGTCAGGCATTTGAAATTTGAAACCCCTGAAGGCCACACCTCTAAAACTCATATGCACGGTTAGAAACTATTTGATTAGGTTACATCATTGTTAAGCAAAGGAAAGAGATTGTGAAGGGTGGGTGCTGGTTGTGGGGTCCTTGGGGAGACAGTGAGGGGGTGTGATGAATCCAGAATCTCGGTGAGCAAAACAGGGATGTAGCCTTGAGCTTAAAGTGGCTGTCTCTCTAGGCCCCTTGATTTTGACTACTTTTTTTTTTAATTTGTTTAATTGAAATCACAAAAAGCCCAAATATTTCCACAGTGAAGTCACTTGGGATCAGAGGAGGAATCTTTATAATGGTCATCATTGTGGGCAGAGAAAACATCGTGGTTTCGCTACAGCTTGCTTGCTCTGTTCAGTTTTGAGTCTGCTGTGAGAGCTTCTGTTTTGAAATGTAGGGTCTTGCGGGTTGGTGAGGTGGCTTACACACCACCAAATCTGATGATATAAACTGAATCCCTGGGACACATACAATGAAGGAGAGAACCAACTGACTCCTGTAAGCTCTCCTCTGACTGCCGACACGCATCTGCCCACTAAACAAACAAACATACAGGGTCATATGTAGCCCAGGTCGATCTCAAACTTGCTATGTAGCCAAGTTTGAGCCTGAACTCCTGACCCTCCTACCTTCACTTCCCAGACGCTAGGATTACAGGAATGTGCCACCATATCTGCCTCTGAGCTGTAAGCTTTGATAATTTGAAGGAAAGAAGAAAGGTCTTTTTAACTCAGAAGTAGGTCACTTCTGGAAATGCTCATGGAGATGGAGACAATTTTGATGGAAAACCAAAAGTATAAGAATTTTCTTCACAAATCCAGTAGTGACGTGTGTCTTTAAACCCAGCACTTGAGAGGCAAGGGCACGTAGATCTGAGTTCGAGGCCAGCCTGAACTACAGAGTCAGTTCCAGAACAGCCAGGGCTGCTACACAGAGAAAACCCGTCTCATAAAAAACTAAAACAACACCAAAAAAGAGTTCTGTTCACTGAATCTTTGTTTCTGGAGACGGGGAATGGCTCTCATCACAGGGGGCTCAGTCTGTATCTGCAGATGGGCTAGAATGGCAGGAGTTATTTGCAAGACGATTTTATTGTTTTGATAGAGGATCTGATGGTGTAGTTCAAGCTGTTCTCAAACTCATAGTCCCCCTGTGTGAGCTTACAACTATGATACCCAGCTCTCAAGCACGTCTTAGTGCCAGGACATCTTCCCTACCTCTAGTCAGTGTACGCTTAAGGTCTAAGTACCAAGCACAAAGGAAAAGGTGTGTGGGGGAAGTAGGAAGGGGTCTCCATAGGTGGGAGGTCAAGCAGCACAGAGATTTTTCTATGCAAGTCAGAATATCTCTCTGTACCAATTCCCTTTCCACCAGCATACAGCAATGTTCCTGGTTCTCCCCTAAAGTGAGTAATCACATTCTACATTCACAAAGCATGCATTCTTAAATTAGGGTCATCCTTTGACCCTGTGTTGGGTGCCTGATCCCTGACAGATGGAACTACTTTAGAAAGCAGTGGAAACTCCAGGAAGTAGGGCCTTGCTAGAGGAGCAAGGTCACTAGCGGCACGTCACTGAAGGGAATTTTTGTTTCTTTCATTCTCTGATTCTCTGCTGTCATATAGTTGAAGAACCTCATCACATGTTCCTGCTACAGTGACATTCTGCCTCAGCGCATGGCTCCAAGAATCCATGAACTGATTGCCCTGAAACCAATCAGTTAGGACAAAATATACTTGAAGCTGTTTTTTGAGATATTTTGATCCCAGCAACACAAATAAGCAAGCAGATATAAGTGACACAGAAAACTGGTTCCAGAAGTGGGGTCGCTGTTGTGACTAAAATCTGATCGTGTAGCTCTTGAGTCTTTGAAATTGGTTCTAGAAGTGGGGTCGCTGCCGTGATTAAAATCTGACCATGTTGCTCTTAAGTCTTTGAAAATGGTTCCAGAAGTGGGGTTACTGTTGTGACTAAAATCTGACTGTGTAGTTCTTAAGTCTTTGAAACTGGTTTAAAGGAAGAATTTTAAGGAGTATGGTATTGCAGCCTTGAGAATCCCCACAATTATAAGAAGAAGAACCAAACAGGTGATTCCGGCAAAAATTCAGAAGACCAGAGTGTTGACAGAAATGTGGACAGTCAACATTAGGTCTTGATGTTTAAGCTGGGAATGAGGATTTTTTTTCCTGTGTAGCCCTGGATGTCCTGGAACTTGCTTTGCAGGTCAGGCTGGCCTCGAACTCACAGAGATCTGCCTGCCTCTGCCTCCTGAGTGCTGGGCAGAAATGTGCCACCACCCCTTGGCAGGAACAAAGATTCTATTGGGAAATGGACTAGAAGCTCTTCATATTATACTCTGGCAAAGAACTTGTCTATGTTTTGTCCTTGTCCTAACTCTTTGGGGAGGCTCAGGAGACTAGTGGCATGCTTGTGATCCCAGTACTTAGGCAGGAAGACTGTCACAGGTTCAAGGCCACTCATAAACCACAAGTTCAGGCCCAGAGAGTAAGTTTTGATTTCTCAAGTCCAGTGTCATTCAAAAGCAGTCAGATGCTTTTGTGTTGGGACAATAAGTGAGGTTTCCTGGAGGACATTCAGGAATCGACCAGACCTCACCCATGGCAGATTCAAGAGTAGAAAAATGAAGTTGTTTGAAAAGTTCTTTCCCTTGAGAAGAGAGTACTTCCATCACACCCTGTTTGCACAGGGCTACCACAGACGATCTATTAAGGAGTTATTTCACCGTGCACAGCCACCCAGGCACTCCAAACCCAATGGAGCCACGGTCACAGAGAGAGGCCATGTGTCCTGTAAATGAAAAGGCCACAGAGGTGAGTTCTGTCCATTACATCAACGTGTTTTAGACATCGAGTTACAGGATGTAGCGTTTTCTCTGTTAGGTTTTTACTCTGATTTTGTTCTTCTTTTCTATGTTTTTCCTTAGGATATTATATGTTGGAGGCATGTAACCTGCTTGCTTGTTTGTTTATTTTTCAAAACAGTGTAGCTTTGGCTGTCCTGGAACTCACTCTACAGGCCATGCTGGCCTCAAACTCACAGAAATCCACCTGCCTCTGCCTCCCAGTGCTGGATGAGACCCTAGTCTCACCCAAACAAACCAACACATTTATTTATTTACTTAATTTTAAAACTATGTATTTACTTTTGTTTAATGTGTATATGCGAGTGCCTGCTTATATGTCTGTGCACTATATTTGTGCCTGGTGCCCTCAAAGACTGGAAGACGCTGTCACTGTCTCCTGGAACTGGAGTCACAGCTGAAGTTGCCATGTGGGTGCTGGTGTCCTCTGCTAGAACAGCAAGTGCTCTTTATCACGGAGTTATCTCTCTCCCTCAAATCAATAAATAAGTGAATGCCAGCTAGCTGGACAGCCACACACAAAAGGATAACTTTGTATCTTTATCTCATCTCATATTTAAAAATTAGCTCGGGGCTGGAGAGATGGCTCAGAGGGTAAGAGCACTGGCTGCTATTCCAGAGGTCCTGAGTTCAATTCCCAGCAACCACATGGTGGTTCACAACCATCTGTAATAAGACCTGGTGCCTTCCTTGCCAGCAGTACATTGTATACTTAATGAATAAATAAATCTTAAAAAAAAATTAGCTCAAAATGAACCAAAGGTCAAATTAAGATCTGAGGCTATGATAGTCTTAGAAGAATATATGCAGCCAAATCTTGACCTTAGATTTGGTAATGATTTCTTTTTAAAAAATTATTATTAGTTTATTATTATGTGTATGTGTATTCTGTCTGCATGTATGTTTGTGCATCATATTCATGCCTGGTGCCCAACCAGAAAAGGCCATTGGATCTCCTGGGACTAGTATTACAGATGGTTCTGAGCTGCAATATGGATGCTAGGAATTGAGTCAGGGTTTTCTGGAAAAGGGGCCAGTGCTCATAGTCCCTGGCTGCCCATCTCCTCAACCCCTTGGGAATGATTTCTTTTTTTTATTTTTATTGATATTTACTGTGCTCAACATTGTTCTCTGCTCCCCTCTCTGCTTCTCTCCTCCCCCAAGGTCCACATGCTCCCAATTTTCTCAGGAGATCTTGTCTTTTTCTACTTTCTACCTCTCATGTAGATTAGATCTATGTAAGTCTCTCTTAGTGTCCTCATTGTTGTCTAAGTTCTCTGGGATTGTGGTTTGCAGGCTGATTTTCTTTTCTTTATTTTTAAAAAGGTAATGATTTCTTAAGCAGGATACTGACACTATAAGCAGCAAAACAAAGATTAAAAACTGGACTTTTTGAAAATTAAAAACTGGTGTCTCAAATGACCCTATACAGAGAGTGGAAAGCCAGCTCATAGAATGTGGGGAAATAATACATTTTCAATTTTATAAAGATCTAGTGCGTATTTGTATTTGCACATAAAATATGCAAATCTTAAATTACTGACTAACAGAAGAACAACCCAATTTATATAAGAAAAGGGAAACAACTTGAACAGACGCTCTCCAAAGAGACATACGATTGTCCAATAGATTCATGATAAAACAACCAATATCACTGTTCATTAGAGAAACTCAAATGAAAGTTCTAATGAGTTACCACTGCCCACCCACCAAGACGACACAGAAGGAAAAAAAAAAGGTAGTAACAAGTGTTAGTATTCCTCAACCAAACACAGAACTCGCGAGGTTTTCCCTGAACTCACGGTATAGACCAGAGTGACCTCAAACTCAGAGATGTCTCTGGAGTGCTGGGATCACATGCATGTGCCCCTAAAGCTAGCAAGTTGTTGCTTTACGCTTTCAAACATTTGCTTACTTTGTATGTACATATGTGTGGGGGTGTGCACATGCCCCTGCACGTGTATGGAGGTCAGAGGCCAACTTATGGACCTTGGTTCTCTCTACCATACAGGTCCCAGGGATCAAACTCAGGTCTTTAGACTTAGTAACTGGCGTGGGACTCTCTGGCACGGGCTTTTCAAAATTTTCAAAACAAGGAGAAAACTTAGGTTGTGATGTTCCTCTTTTCTGTTTCATTTGATTATTTTATACGCATGGGTGTTTTGCCTGCAGGGATGACTGTGTACCACAGGTGTGCCTGATGTCTTTAGAGATCACAAGAGGGTGTTAGAACCCCTGGGACTGTGGTGGTAGTGACAGCACTTGTGAGCTGCCATGTGGGTGCTGGGAATCAGACCCACGTTAACTGCCAGAAAGGCCAGTGCTCTTAGCAGGTGAGCCATCTCTCCAGCCCCTACTTTTCTTAGTATTAGCTGATTTATTCAACAGTACACAATCCTTATTTTAAAAAGACAGTATAAAGAGAAGAGCTACGGGCACCACAGACACAGGTGGTTTTTGTTTTTCTAATTACTCCGAAGCCCATCAGTTATAAACTTTTCCCACATCCCTCTGTCTCTGCCTCTGAGTAAATCTGCGTAGTCCTTTTATCGGGAGAGCAGTAATCACCTCCCTTTCTGTGTCCACTGCTGGGGTCAGAATCGCCAGTGGGCCCAGTGACAAAGGACAGTTTAGAGTCACCAGGCAAATGCAATCCTTCTTCGGGAAAGGGGCCCCCTGGAAGCCCCAGGCTTTCTTACCTTAGTCAACAGAAAGGATTACTGTCCTGGAGCGGCCAATTATCAGCTTGGAAGCCTAGAAGACTTCACAGGAATTCCTGAGAGCCGGCAAAAGGCTGGGGCAGCCATAGGAGGCCTTTCACCCAGGGCTGTGGAGGAGGGTTCCGCCCTTCATGTTAGCAAATACATATATACCCCTTGGATCCTGTGGGTAGCGCAGCTAGCAGGAACGGGGAGGGGGGGGGAAGGGGGACGGGGACGACAGCTGATGTTGACGAAGGTGATGACTTTGGTTTAAGAGAACAGCCTCCTTGCAAAAAGTGATTGGGGCATTTACACAACCGACCTTTGGACAGCATGGTCCCTACTGTGACGCTGTCCAGCAGAGGGGACATGGCACATGGGTTAACCGCGATATTCTGAGGATGTCCTGGGGCCCCACAAACTCTGCAACATTCCATGCCCATACCTTTTCTTGGAGCAGATCTCTGCCTAGCTTATCTTGTTTATGTATTTCTTTATCAAAAACCTATGAACTAATTTGTTTGAACTCAGAACTCTGAAGTCCCCTGCTCAGCAAACAGGCAGTCAGGTTGTTACCTAAACAACTTTCAAATTAAAGACCATTCAGAAAGGCCAGGAGTGTCCTGGCCTCTTGCATCTATCTATCTTTCTTTCTTTTTTTCTATTTTTCTTTCTTTCTTTCTTTCTTTCTTTCTTTCTTTCTTTCTTTCTTTCTTTCTTTCGGCTCTGTTTTCTTTCTTTTCTCACTTTTTGTGAGGCTGGCACTTCTTAGCCTTCAGTCTGTTTGGGGAAGGAAGCCTGGGTTATTATCAGATATTCAGTGTGAACACAGCTGGCTCCTCATTAACACTACATAATTGGTGTGTGTGTGTGTGTGTGTGTGTGTCCAGTCACCATGAAGGAATCTCAACCGCCCAATTCTGCCTTGTAAGATGGGATCTAAATAAGCTGCCACCAGCGGAATTATAGAAAGGAACTGTAGGAGAAGATGAAAGAAACCCTTCATGTCTGACAATGGGTTTCTTTCAGGGAAAGCCACTGATATCTTTGTGCGAGCCCATTTACTTCGCAGAAAGGCCAACTACAAAGTGGCCCCTGGCGGAACATTCTAGAAGGCTAAGCACTGAAATTACCGTCAGCCCTTCTAGGGGATTAATTAACTTGTTTATTCCTTTAGTTGTTTGTGTTTTGAGACAGAGTCTCACTATACAGTCTGTCCTGGAGCTCACTATGGAGCATAGGCTGGCCTCAATTCACCGAGATCCACCTACTCTGCCTGGAGAGTGCCGGAATTAAAGACGTACTCCGTCACGCCCAGAGTTGCCAATAATTTTTCAAGAAAGTATTATGAAGGCTCAGCAGTTGAGAGCTCACAATGCTCTTTCAAGAGGACCTGAGTTCAGTTCCCAGACCCAAACCTGATGGCTCTGGTCTCTGTGGGCACTTGCACAGATGCCCGTACAGATGCATACACATAATAAATCCTTTAAAATTACTAATGTTTGTATGTTGTGTGTGTGAATGCATGCATGTACATGTGTGGATGTATGTGCATGTGTGTGTATATGTGTTATGTGTGCGTGTGTGTGTGCGCTCACGTGTGCAGGTTTGTTAAGGTCAGAGGAGACAGTTCTCTCATCAGGCTTGTGTGGGGAGTCCCTTTTCCTATCAAGACAGTTTCCACTGCACTGTCAGCCAGAGATGGGCGAGCATCAGGGCATTTCTAAGAAGATAGACTGCTTGACTGTGGAGGAAGTCTCTGAAGAAAAATATAAGATTAAGGTGGTCTCTCTCTCTCTCTTGTCTGTTTATTTGTTTTTCGAGACAGGGTTTCTCTGTGTAACATCCCTGGCTGTCCTGGAACTCACTCTGTAGATGGCTCAAGGTGGGCCTTGAACTCACAGAGATCTGCCTGCCTCTGCCTCTTAAGAGCGTGATTCAAGGCAGGTGCCACTACCTACTAGCGACCTTTTCTGTTTAAATTATTATTTTACTTTATGTGTATGGCTGTTCTGCTTGCATGGGCGTCTGTGCAGCATGTGTGTCCCTGGTGCCCATGAAGGCCAGAGTAGGGCATCTGGAACTGGAGTCACAGACCACTGTGAGCTGCCATGTAGATGCTGGTAACTGAACCCGAATCCTTCGGAAGAGCAGCCCGTGTGCGCTTTACCTCTGAGCCATCTCTCCAGCCCCCTTCTCTTGTGTTTTGAAAAGGTTATACTATTGCTTTTCTTTAAAATTTCTGCAAGCATATGAGCACGTGTGTCCCACAGTCTACACACGTGGAGGTCGGAGGGCAACGTTTGGAGTCAGTGACTTCCTTCCGTCATGTCTGCAGGCTGGGTGCTGAGCGACTCTGTGTCCTGAGCCTTCTCAGCAGCCCTGCTTTTTTATAGCTTTGTCTTTACAGCCATGCTGTGTGGCACGATCCTGGCAAACGTGAGGAGGGCATCCCGCATGCCCGGCACTGCACTAAATGTTTCATATGCCAAACAACACATCCCCACAACCACCGATGTTGATATTATTATCTATCCTCTCTTTCACAATTAATACATTTAAGTTTTTAGGAATGGTTTGGAGTTCATAGCAAAATTCTATAAAATGTCGAGTTCCCATGAACCTCCTCTTCATTTAGATATCAAAATCCTTCACTAGAATGTTATATTTGGTACAAATGGTACCTCCACGTTACCAAACGATGGTGTTCGTTGGGGTTCACTTGCTTTGGTTGTTTCTTTCCCACCCATCTCCCCACCCCCCTTCTTTTTTTAGACAGGGTGTCATTTAGCTCATCTTTGTAGCTGAGGTTGGCCTTGGGAGAGTTCTCTTAACCTCCCAAGTCCCGAAATTACAGGTTGTGCGACCACGCCCAGCCAGAGTTCAGTCTTAGTATCTGCTGTATGTTCTACTGCTTTCGATAAATGCGCTCTAACATGCAGGCTCCATTATAGTTTGGTACAGAGGGGTTCACGGCCCCGAAAATTCTGTGTTGCCTCTGGCCATCCCTCTCACCCCCAACCCTTGGCAGCCACAAACCATTTCTGTTTCTACTATGGCGTTCTCTTTAACGCCAGCTAAACACAATGATATGGTGTGTCACCTGTTTAGATTGGCTTGTTCTGGGACAGCGCTTTCGTCCATGTTTTTTTTTTTTGTTTGTTTGTTTGTTTTGTTTTTGTTTGTCCTGCATGACAGCTTTTCTGGTTGCTTTTTAAGAATTTTTTAAAAAGATTTATTTATTTATATGTATGGGTATTTTGCGGGCATGCTTGATGCCATGAATTCCCCGGACCTGGAGTTACAGAGAACCATAAGCTGCCGTGTGGGTGCTGGGAATTGAACTGGGGTCCTCTGGAGGAGCAGCCAGTGCTCCGAACCACTAAGACATCGCTCCAGCCCTTGTTTTGAGAACGTTCTGATATGTTTATTTATTTGTTGTGTGTGTGAGTGTGCTTGTGTGTGTACCTGTGTGCATGTGTGCAGGAAGAGGGTATCTGGGGGCACTCCCCATTTGTCCCTCTGAGGAAAGGTCTCCCTGAACTTTGGGTTTGTTTTCTCAACTAAGCCAGAAGATCAATGAGCCCCTGGGATCCTTTCTCTACCCAGCCAGGGCTGGCAGGGGAGACAGGCGTTTGCGGAGAAACCGGAATTGCTATGTGGGGCTGGAATCTGAACACCAGTCCCCACTGGAGAGTAAGTACTTAATTGCCGAGCCATCTATCTTTCCAGCTCCGTGGTACCTTCCATTTTGAGACGGTCTCACTCTGTAGTCCTGACTAGACTGGCGCTGACTGCGTAGACCAGGCTAGCCTCGAACCTCCTGCCTCTGCCTCCTAAGGGCTGGGGTTTAAGGAGCCCATCACACTGTCTGATACCTTTTTTAAAAAAGCTTCAACTGTTATCTCCTTACCCGGATGTGTGAGGAGCCCAGCCGCTGTACGGTATTCTAAGAGCAGAGTATGGTAAGAAATTGCCAGACTGCTGTCTTACGTAGCTAAGGTTCCCTTTCCCACCCGAGACTGCCGTGCATCCCTATTGCTCTGAGCTCTCAGGATCGGGGACATTGAGCAGCCTTTCAGACAGGAGGGCAGTGAATACCATCAGTAGCCCGTGTCTGTCTGTCAGGCTTGTTGCTTGTCTGCTTGGGCAGTGCTGAGGACTGAACCCAGAGCCTCATGGATTCTAAGTGAGCGCTACAGGATGGAGTTACAAACCAGCTTAGTGCATGTGTAATTTTTCTTTTGTAGATTGTAGGTTTTTTTTTTTTTTATGTGTTTGAATGTTTCACGTGTCAACGGCATGCATGCAATGCCCACAAAGGCCAGAAGAGGGCGTCAGATGCCCTTGGAACTGGAGTTACAGACGGTTGCGAGACACGTTCTGGGTGCTAGGAACTGAATTACAGTTCTCAGTAAGAGCAGCCCATGCTTTTAGCCGGTGAACCCTTTCTCCAGGCCCCATTTCCAAAAAAGTTTAACTTTTATTTATTATTAATCATCATTAATAATAATAGAAGCATCAGGAAAGTTCGTTCCAAACTCATCCCACAAGATCAGCAAGATCCTACTATCCAAATCCAAAACATAAGAAAGCTGCAAATCAGTATTTCTCATGAACACAGATATAAAAATCTTCAACAAGATATAAGGAAATTGCTGGGTAGCAGTGGTGCAGGCTTTAATCCCAGCACTCAGGAGGCAGAGGCAATTGGATCTCTGAGTTCAAAGTCTACAGAGTAAGTTCCAGGACAACTAAGGCTACACAGAGAAATCCTGGCTCAAAACACAACAACAGCAAAGTATATATGTGTGTGTGTTTATGTATTATATATACACATATACATATATGTGTTTATGTATTATATATACACATATACATATATATATATATATATATATATATATATATATATATATAGAGAGAGAGAGAGAGAGAGAGAGAAATGGACACTAAATGAACTTTACCTCAGGATAAATTCTAATTTATCAGAGGCATACAAGTCTGGTTCAACCTTTGAAAAACAACTGGTACATAAACATGCCAAAGAAGCCAGGCAGCGGAGGTGCACACCTTTAATCCCAACACTCGTGAGGCAAAGACAGGGGGATCTCAGTGAGTTCAAGGCCAGTCTGGTCTACAAAGTGAGTTCCAGGACAGACAGGACTGTTTCACAGAGAAACCCTGTCTTAAAAATCAGGAAAAAAAAAAAAAAGCCAAAGGAAAGCAATCACAGGGTCATATCAATGTGTGCATAAAGTGCAGGGTTCTAACACCTGTTCATCATAAGAGAAAGCCACCTCTTTATGATAAAAGAGAACTAGAGCCTGGGGGTGGCTCACTGGGAAAAGATTCTTGCCACCAAGCCTGGCACCCCTGGACCCACACGGTGGAAGGAAAGAAGCAACTCCAAAGTCTGCCCTCCGACCTCTGCACACGCACCGCCATACACGTATAAACACATATGTGCGCACACACAAATACTGTAATTTTAAGAGCTTTTTTCAAACCTCTTGTAAACGAGGCATGGAGCAGAACTCCCGTAACTCACACAACACCTGCAGCCCACCTTGTGACCCCTGGAAACGCCAGCTTCCGTGCCACAAGAAAGTCAAAGAAGCCCTGCACTATTCTGCTCAACAGTGCCACGAGGACATATTACATGGGTTGAGGAAGACGGCATCAATGGCTTTTGTTCATAGATTACAGAAAATGATGTAGAAAAGATAGTAGAAAATTTCTGCAATTTACATAATGTGGGAGCTACAAACAAAACTCAGTTCCTCTGCAAGGAACTCTTACCCTCGGAGCCATTTCATCTCTCCAGTCCATAGGCAATGCCTCTCTTTATCCCTGATAGCATTCCTTAATCTGTTGTCTGCAGCTGCTCCTCTGTTGGGAGCTGCAGACCCTCAGACCCTGACTTTCTATGACCCCTTGTTTGCCAGAGTAAACAACTTGTTTTTCTATGCTTGCAGCTCATCCGAGCACAAAACCTTCATGAGTTCCTGACAGCAAGCAAGTGGTTTCTGGTGGGCTTGCATTAGAAAATCCCAAGATCTAGGACGTGGCTACTAGTTAAGGAGAGCACTATATAAGCTGCCTTGAACCATAATAAAATTGGCTTTCTTGCTTCAAGAGTGACCTGGGTCTCTGTGAGTTCTTTACTCCCCAGACCCTTGCCCGACTGTGGTTCCAGATGGTGCGGGCACCACACTCCTGCATTCTTTTTATTAGTCTTAGACCGTGGCTCTGTCTCCCTCAATTTATTTTATTTTTTTTTAAATATTTATTTATTTATTTATTTATTATGTATACAATATTCTGTCTGTGTGTATGTCTGCAGGTCAGAAGAGGGCACCAGACCTCATTACAGATGGTTGTGAGCCACCATGTGGTTGCCGGGAATTGAACTCAGGACCTTTGGAAGAGCAGGCAATGCTCTTAACCTCTGAGCCATCTCTCCAGCCCTCCCTCAATTTATTTAACTTGTTTTAGATTGATTTATTTTATTAGCCCACATATATGTCTGTGCACCGTGTGTGTGGTACCTATGGAGGTCAGAGGAATATTGGACCTTCTAGAATTGGAATTACAGAGATTTGTGAGTTCTCATGTTGTGTGGGTGCTAGGCACCAAACCTTGGTCCTCTGCAAGAGCAACAAGTGCCCTTAACCACCAAGCCATCATTGATTGGTTGATTGACTGACTGATTGATTTTCAGGGGTGGTTCTCACTATGTAACCTTGGCTGGCTTAGAACTCCCTATATAGATCAGGCAGACCTCAAACTCATAGAGATCCACCTGTCTCTAGCTCCCGAATGTCGGAATTAAAGGTACATACATACCACCATGATACAGGCTCCCAAAACTTGTCTACACTTGAACTTACTTGGTAGCCCAGGCACGTCTTTAACTTGCCATCAACATGAATCAGAATTCCAGGTAGCTGGGACTATTACTGACCTGTGCCAATTAGCCTGGCTTAATGAGATGATTTCATAAAGCACAGAAGTCTGAGTTGGTGGGGTTTTCTCCCTGACCTTAAACACTCCCGTCTCTTGTCTGAGATGCTTTGTGATTACTGGATTTGTAGTTTGATGTCTGACATCACTTTGGGGCAGTTTC
Source organism: Chionomys nivalis (assembly GCF_950005125.1). NCBI lineage: Eukaryota > Metazoa > Chordata > Mammalia > Rodentia > Cricetidae > Chionomys > Chionomys nivalis. The sequence goes on along the minus strand of NC_080111.1, from coordinate 14,767,969 downwards.
TTAGTTGTTCTTGTTTAAATGCCATTTCTGTTCCCCTTCTGTCCCCTTCCTTCTCCTGCTGTTCTCGTCTTAGGTATGTTATCCTTTGTAGCTGTCCTGCTACGGTGAGGCCGTCTGCTCTGTGTTCTCGGCCTTTCTGTCTCTCTGCTTGTGTTTTGGAGATTTCTATCGTCACATCTTCAAGCTCAGTGATACAGAGATGATTGTATCCTCAAGCTCTGAGAGTTACCATTGATCTCATCAAAGGCTTCTGTGTGGCTTCTGCATTTTGGTGCTCATCAGAGTGCAGACAACTCATGGCTGAACACAGGGTCTCACACGCTGAGCACAGGGAGCTCATGGCTGAGCACAGGGAGCTCATGGCTGAGCACAGGGAGCTCATGGCTGAGCACAGGGAGCTCATGGCTGAGCACAGGGCCTGCACATGCTGAGCACAGGGAGCTCATGGCTGAACACAGGGAGCTCATGGCTGAACACAGGGCCTGCACACACTGAGCACAGGGAGCTCATGGCTGAACACAGGGAGCTCATGGCTGAACACAGGGTCTCACACGCTGAGCACAGGGAGCTCATGGCTGAACAGAGGGTCTCACACACTGAGCACAGGGAGCTCATGGCTGAACATAGGGAGCTCATGGCTGAACACAGGGTCTCACACGCTGAGCACAGGGAGCTCATGGCTAAACACAGGGTCTCACACGCTGAGCACAGGGAGCTCATGGCTGAACATAGGGAGCTCATGGCTGAACACAGGGTCTGCACACACTGAGCACAGGGAGCTCATGGCTGAACAGAGGGTCTGCACACACTGAGCACAGGGAGCTCATGGCTGAACACAGGGTCTGCACACACTGAGCACAGGGAGCTCATGGCTGAACATAGGGAGCTCATGGCTGAACACAGGGAGCTCATGGCTGAACACAGGGTCTCATACGCTGAGCACAGGAAACTCATGACAGGGCCCGCACACGCTCACAGTGCAGTCTAACCCCAAGTTAGACCCTCAGCTAAGAGTCTTCATTTTCGTTACATACTTTTCTTAGTCTCCTAGCATTTACTTTGGCACTTTCTTGTGATTCCCCTTTCTGCTTACGTTCATCTGTTTTACTTGGAATTTTCCTCCATTCCAGCCCTGAGCATCTTAATCATGCTTTCCAACAATTGCTTGTAGCAGTGCAACATCCTTGTCATATCTGGCCCTGATTGGGATACTTTCCCATGTGTTTTCCACATCATATCTTTAACCACTTGGGGTGCCTTACTACGTCTTGACAAGTGGACATGATGTATGCATGGCATGAGAGAAAACATGGTAACTGGACCCTGAGTCAGTCATGGGAAGGTGTGCGGCAAAGATGTCTGTCCTATAACACTGGGGTTGTCTTCCCTCTTTGTGACCCTATCCCCTGGACTGTGAACTTCACGGGAGTGCCTCAGTTATTTCTCTCTCTTATTTGGGATAAGATAGCTAAGGGGGAGATGGTGGTGAGGTGGAGGGCTGGGCAGATCCCATCCCTCACATGTGAAGCTGTGACTGTAAAGGGGAATCCCTCTTCCCCAGGTAAGATGAAACTCCAGCAGGGGACCCCCCCACCATGACATCAACGACATCGTTCCTGCTGAGTGCAGGCCTTTCCTCTTTCTGCTGCCAATATGGGACTGTCCCTCTGTTCACTGTTCAGGCCCAGGAATGTTCCTGAGGTAAAATATAGCAAGTTCAGGGTGTCCTTAGTTCCTGACCTAAGTTCTTCCTGGGCAGTTTCTTCTGAGTGGGCAGGAATTGGTGACAGTGTGGGTTTTCCCTCCCCAGGACTGGTTTAGGCTTGTGGCTGGTCTTCCCTTCCATGTTTGTGATTGCATCTGGTATCTGTCTCCAGTTTCTCTAATCCAGTGTGTGCCCCTGTGTGTAGGGGGAGCAGGGGCAGGTCATATTGTATCACATGACTTCACTTCTTTAATAGATTCAGGACTTACTTTTAAAGATTTATTTATTTACTATGTGGGGTATCTTGCCTGCATGCACAGATACTTGCACCACATGCATTCCTGGTGTGATGGACCCTGAAACTAGACCCATCTGGACAGCTGTTAGCGGCCATGTGGGTGCTGGGAATCGAACCCAGGTCTTCTAGAGGAGCAGTCAGTACTTTTAACTGCTGAGCCACCGCTCCAGCCCCAAGGGCATGATTTGTTTTGTTTATTTGTTTGTTCAGATTTTTACTTATCAGAGGGTACAGGGGTGACTTCCCAGCTCCTGATATGCTACACTGGTAACTGTCACCCTTTTATACTGAAGGACTCCAAGCACACAGATGTGCAGTTTTAGGTTCAAGGTCCCTCAGGCAAGGATTGGGCAGAGGTTAGATACAGCAGGAGAGGAATGGCGTAGCTCTATGGTTTAAAAATTGGTAATTTTTAAATTGTGTGTGTGTGTGTGCACACTCAAGAGAGAGCACACACCGACACTCAGAGCACACACCCACACTCAGATGTGTTGGCTCTCCTAGAGCTACAGTGTCGGGCAACTGTGAGTCAAGGGTCGTGAGTTCTAAGAACCAAAACTGGGTCCCCCATATTATTTAATCTTAGCTCTGTGGCAACAGGACATCTGAGCCCATAGGATCATAGAATCTTATTCATAGAATGAAAATACTGGGGCTAGGGAGATGGCTCTTGCAGAAGATCTAGGTTTCATCCCCAGCACCCATATGCCAGGTCACAACTGTCTGTAGCTCCGGTTCCAGGGGACCCAACACTCTCATGCAGACCTACATGCAAGCAAAAACACAGGAAATAAAAATAAATAAAATTATAAAAAATGAAAATACTAACATCGGTAGTCTGTTTCAGCAATGGCATTCTGAGATATGATAAAACTAAATTTCCGGGCTGGAGAGATGGCTCAGCGGTTAAGAGCACTGCCTGCTCTTCCAAAGGTCCTGAGTTCAATTCCCGGCAACCACATGGTGGCTCACAACCATCTGTAATGAGGTCTGGTGCCCTCTTCTGGCCTGCAGGCACATACACTGACAGAATATTGTATACACAATAAATAAATAAATATTAAAAAAAAACAAAAAAAAACCCTAAATTTCCTACTTCTGGATGCTAAGATTCTACAGGAAGTCTGCTTTCGACATCAGTGACGTAAAGCTGGGCCTTGGGTCCTCGTGTACCTAAAAACATTTTTTAACATTTTTTTCTTCTCTCTCTCTCTCTCTCTCTCTCTCTCTCTCTCTCTCTCTCTCTCTCTCTCTCGTGTAAGTACACCTGCACTCCCAAGCACATACCCACGCACAGACAAATATGCAATTAAAATAAAGCCACATGGCTGGGCACGGTGGCGTACACCTTTAATCCCAGCACTCAGAAGATAGCGGCAGACCAATCTTTGTGAATTTGAGGCCAGCTTGGTTTAGAGTTCCAGGTCAGCGAGGGGTACACAGCACAACTCTGTTTTAACAGCAGCAGCAGCAGCAACAACAAAAACAATGTCATAATAATAATAACAATACTAATAAAGTAAAGTTAATATAGAATGGCTGTAAAATTTTATGGAGGGGCTCTGGCAGTCCCACATCTGCCCTCTCCCAAACCTAGTGGCAGAAAGGCAGAGGTCAGTCACGGATGAGTGCCGCCCCACCCTGGCCAGCAGCAGACAGGAAGGACAAGGACGAGCTGCGGACTCACCACTTCTCCTCTTCGACTTGCACACCCACGGACTGGAACTTACTGGGTGCCTTGTTCTCCCCTGGCTTCTCAGGCTCGTCAGCATCATCCACCTGAGGAAAGCATCAAGCAGACAGGGTTGGTCCTTCCCATCGCCTCACTCGAGAGGCAAATGCGCTTCCTCCTCAGGCTTCGGTGCTGTGTGTGGGTGCTCTGGGACTTAGGATGTCTTTCATATTTGTGCATCTGCAGTCAGCAATCACTACATTAGTTAGCATGTCCTCTGAGTTTGCTAATATTTTTTAAAAACACGCACTCACATGTGTGTATGTGTGTGTACCTGAGCATATGTATGTGCACCACATATGGGAAGTGCCTGGGGAGGCCAGAAGAGGGCAACAGATCCCCTGAAACTGGAGTCACAGGCTGTGAGCCATTATGTCAGTGCCAGAACTGAACCCTGATCCCCCGCAAAAGCAGCAAGTGCTCTTAACTTCGGAGCCATCTCTCCAGCCCCCAACTCTGCTGATTTTTAATAAAACACAGTTTTACGTTGGGCAGTGGTGGTGCAAACCTTTAATTCCAGTACTGGGAGGCAGAGGCAGGTGGATCTTTGAGTTTGAGGCTAGACTGGTCTCCAAAGCAAGTTCTAGGGTTACATAGAGAAATTCTGTCCTGAAAAAAATAAATAAATAAAAAAGCAAGCAAGAGAAAAGGTGGGCTGATGAAATGGCTCAACGGGTAAAATCACAGGCTACCAAGTCCGACAACTGGAATTTAATCTCTAGGAGCCACGTGCTAGAAAGAGAGACCCAAGGCCCACATTCGGTCCCCTGACTTCTTGAAGTGAGCCACCCTCCCACCACTAAATAAATAAGCAAATGTAATAAAAGAAAAAAATTAAAGCAAAGTATAGAGTATTGTAAGGTATATGCTAATATCAGGGCAGAAAATAAGGAATAAGCAAAACATATATCTGCTAGAGTATTCACAAAAATCAGTACATGCAAATACTGAGTGTATTGATTTCTCCCCAAAAGAGAACTGATTGCATCTTATCATCATATATATATATTTTTTTTAAGTTTTGGGGGCTAGAGAGATGGCTGTAAGGTTAGGAGCACTGACTGCTTTTGCAGGAGAGCCATGCCCACGGTGGCATACATCTGTCTGTAACTCCTACTCAAAGGTAGCCAGTGCCCTCATTTTAACCTCCACAAGCTCCTGCGTGCACGTGGTGCACAGACATGCACCCGGGCACATTCCACAGACAGGCACACACAAAATAAGTACATAAAAGCTAAGCAATGCTTTGAGTTTTGAATGATAGATTAGCTACTGAAAATAAAATAAAATGAAGAAGGAAAAAGAATGGACTAAACGCTGAGGAAACAAAAGCAAGCGATCATTCCGTGACACTAATTTAGTGCCAGATAGAAAGGCAGATATTTTAATCGCCATGGTGAAGCGTGTTACATCAACTTTCTCACTGTAACCATGGTTATGCCCACGGTTGAGTGGTACTGAGCACATTCATATTGCTGTGCAGCCACCACCAAGAGCCACGACAGAATTGTTCAGCATTCCAAGCAGAGACCTGTGTCCACAGGAATCTAGGTTGTGTGTGTGTCTTGTGGTATGGGGCCAGGTGGGGTGCCTGCCAAGGTGTTCCCGTGGAGTTCGGAGGACAACTCTCAGGAGCATGGGCTCTGGGTCTCAAGCTCAGATGATCAAGTTTGTGCAGCAAGAGACTTTACCTTCAGAGCCATCTTGCCAGCCTGGGATTTAAAGTTTTAAACACCTCATTCTTGGGTGAGCAAGATGGTTCACTGGGAAAAGGTATGCTGCCAAGCCTGTCTAGCTGAATTAGACCCTGGGGCCTGAATAATAGAAGCAAAGAACCCTCTCCCGCAAGTTCTTTTCTGACCCTACATGCACGCCGTGGTTCATATTCCTCCCACTCTTCTACACACATGATAAATAAATTAAACATATTTACTGTTTCTTAGTGCTGGTAATGTATGCCTGTAATCTCACCATTTGACAGGTAAAGGCATCTCTTAGTGATGGAAGGGAAATTTAGCTGCCAGTGGGAACCAGGAGATGGGGGCAGGTGGTTGGCTTGGTCTCGTGACTCCTATGCTGTCACCTACTCCCAAGCTTCTGTGTGACAAGCTCTTTGGAAGACCCCACCACTTGCACTATGGTAACCTGGAGGGTCTTGGAGGGCATCTGACTCCCCTCTGTGAGGGAAGGATTAATGGTCCTTAAAGGGGAACTCTGCAGAATGGACCGTGAAAGTGCAACGGCAGGGTGAAAATGTGCCCACGCCTGGCCTTCAGCTGTGCCGAGAGTGGGTTCAGTGCGTCTGTGACCCATGGTCTGCCCTGTAGAGGGATGACTGTCCAACAGGCACCTGCAGAAGGCACCACAGACATGGATGCGTCTTAGGGTCCCCCAGACGGGTGCAAAAAAACAAAGGATGGGCTGTCGAGATGGCTCCGTGGGTAGCGGACCTACGGCTTAGCCTCACGACTTGAGTTTCATGCCCAGGACCCACATGGTAGAAGAAGAGAATCAAGGCCTGCGAGTTGACCTCTGACCTCCACATGTGTGTTGCTGCAAGTGTGTGTGTGTACACATACAATAAATAAGATCAGATGGGTGTTATTTTAGAAAACTCATAACACAGGAAAATATTTCCATAGTACTTCCGCTGTGGAGCATGAGTTGGGAAAAGGAAAGAGAGCAAGGAACCGAGAAGTCTCCGAGCTGGCTACTGCATTTCATGAAACGCACGATTAAATAGCCAATGACGACCCTGGGCTTTCTGCATCAGTAGTAGCTCCGCCCTTGGTCTCCCACATCTGTGAGTGATGGATCATGTTTTGTTCTCATATGGCATTTCAATAGGGTTAGGCATAGGGCAACCTGATGGTGACCACAGCGATGCTGCGCCAGGTCGTCTTTACAAATTTGGTAGCATGAGTGTGCAAGTGTGTGTGTGTGTGTGTGTGAATGTGCATTAGTGTATATATTGTGTGAATGTGTGTGAGTGTGTGCCTCTGAGTACGTGTGTATGTAGTATCTGAGTGTTTGTACATGGGGGTGAATATGTGTGTGTATTTGTGAATGTGCATGAGTGTATATATTGTGTGAATGTGTGTGAGTGTGTGCCTGTGAGTATGTGTGTATGTAATATGTGAGTGTTTGTAATATGGGGGTGAATATGTGTGAGTGTGTATTTGTGAATGTGCATGAGAATATGTATTGTGTGAGTGTGTGTGCCTGTGAGGATGTGTATGTAATATGTGAGTGTGGGTGAGTCCGTGTGAGTGCATGTATTGTATGAGTGTGTGTGTGTGTGTGTGTGAGAGAGAGAGAGAGAGAGAGAGAGAGAGAGAGAGAGAGAGAGAGAGAGAGAGAACGGGCATGTTCAGGCCACAGTACTGCACTGGAGGTGGAGGACATGCTGTAGGTGGTGGGTCTCTCCTTCCTCCCATGGATTCTGCAGATTGAGCTCACACTGGCAGGCTTGGCAGAAGTATCTCTATGTCCTAAGAAGACACCAAGGACACCACAGAACTGGCATATGAGGAACTCACTGTGGCAGCAGGCATGGGGCCTGCATGGTGCTGGGCCAGATGGGCTCCCGGTACTGGAAGAAGTGGGCATGAGCCCCATCCTCGCCCACAGCTACCTGCATGGGTATCTGCTGGCAAAGGAAAATTCATTCTCTCCAATGGAGTCTCACTTGGTGGACAAAACACTTGGAAGGGGAGGCCCCGGCCCACAACAACACGAACTCAGTGGTGGTTTTTGGAGGTTTGTCTGTAATGCTTTGTCAAGGATTTTTTTTTTTTTAAAACTTACAGGTCTTTTATTTTGTGTTTTGTATGGGAGCTTAGTGTGTCGACATGTGTATCTACATCTATACATATTTCTTGTGCTTTTTCTTTGGTCCCCTTTTTTTCTTTCTATTTTTTTGATTTGTCCTGTTCCGGCTTATTTATTTCTGCTTTATTTTATTTTTATGTGCATGTCGTTTCCTAACGAGACAGAGAAAGAAAGCATGTGGATTTGGCCAAGGAGGTGGGGAGGATCTGGGAGGAGTCAAAACAAAACAAAACAAAACAACAACAACAAACTAGGAAGAGGCAGACATCCTAGTACTCAGGTTGTTTCAAGGGTCCAGGGAGCTGTTACCTGAATCCCAATAGAGAGGCATCGGTTTTTCTTGAAGTCTTTCTTCCTGTCCTCGGTGGCGACAGTGGCTATGGTGGTGGCAGTGGTGGCAGCAGCGGCATTATTGCCCATGTGTTGACTTGCTGGGCCGTGGATCTGGGCATTTGCGGCCTCGATGGCGGCCGTCAGAGCCTTCATACTGTCCAGGCTTTCGGTGGAGTTGCTGAGGCCAGACTGGCTGATCATGTCTCCGCGCTGGCCCTGTCCATCCATGTAGGCATCTTGCGCAGACTCTGTACTACTCTGGGCTGTGATAGAAATGAAAGGTTTCGTGGTGGTTCTGGGTGGGACTGGAGGTGGTGTCTTCTTATATGTTGTAATGCAAGATGACACTGGAAGACAGCGAAAACAGACACTGTGATTTCTGCGTGCGTTTCAGGCTTCTGACATCGTCAGTGACAGCCCCTGGAAATCGCGGCACGGGAAACACTCAGACGCTGAACTTGAACACAAGTCCATGGGCAGGATAAGTGAGGTCTTTGCTAGGGTTGGGGCGGGGAGGGGTCATAGAGGTACTGCTTAGGGGTAACACACCATAAAGTAGTGAGAGAAGCCTGGAAAACACCCACCTCTGAAATGGGCGTTTCTAGACAGAAGTTATACGTCAACATGAACTAGATATGATTGGTCAGTGGCAGAAGCTCTCAGGTAGCAAGGGAGAAAATGAGAGGAAGCTCGGGACAGCACATACAGCTAAAGCCAAACAAAGCAGCTGGCTGGAGTTGATTTTGGTGGCTGGTAATTAACACTGAGGCGGAAATAAGAGGTTGGGAGCATGTGCATGCGGACCCTAGTGAGTGTGGCAAGCTTGGGCCACATCAGCCACCGTAGCTCCCCGGATTATACCTGCCAACACTGAGTTCCTCCTTGCCTCCTAATGCCTCTCTCCCATCCTCTGTGGTTTCTGTCTGTTCTCCTACCTGTCTGCCTTCCCGTCCCCACCCCCCCACCCTTGTTTCATTTTTCGGATAGGTACTCACTATATAAACTTCTGTTCAGAAGCTTTGTTTGCTGGGCACAAGTGCTCACTAAGAGGACCCCATCCCTACCCCAACACAGTTTTATAACACACTTGCTTATAAACCGACTCCGAGAATCTCTCAGTCTCTATATTGCCTCCTTGAAGAATCAACCTAAGCCTTCCTTCAGGGCGACTTCGTCAAGTGTCTGAATGCATTCACCCTGCTATTTGCCCATGTCCTCCTTGAGACTCCAAACATCTGGCCACAGTTTTCAGCATCTGGAGAACCGTGGCTGCTTCTCAGCTTCCCATTTGTGGAGCACGATTCAGAAAAAAAGGGACATAAAAAAAAATTTCCCCGTAGGACCTTCTGCCAGCAAAGAGCCAGCCCTGGGCAGTGTTCTGAACTCTGCTCTCCCACTGTCTCTCCATTCCGTTCCCATACCTTCCCCATGCACACACGGCCGGTACCTCTGTGCTTACAGCAAACCCACACGACTCTATCTTGTTGCCTTGGGTCCTAGCTACCACTTGAATAATCTCACCTACTAAAATACTCACTTCTGTATTGCCCATGCTTCCCCAGGTCACTAAAAAACAAAATCCTTAGCCAGAGTGGTGGTAGCTCCTGCCCTTTAATCCCAGCACTTGAGAGGCAGAGACAGATGGATCTCTATGAGTTTGAAACCAGCCTGGTCTACAGAACAAGTTCCTGGACAGCCAAGACTATAGAGAAGAACCCTGTCTCGAACTGTCCCCCAAATAAAATAAAATAAAATCCTCTGATGAACCATAAACAAGAGGGTCCCATTTCACCGTCCTGTGTGACTCAAATGATTTCCTTAACGATAAAAGAAAGGGTCACAGCAATGGTGTTTTCCTAGGCATTGCCTGAGAATCGAAGGAAGAAACCATGTGCTGTCATGTTACAGTATCACATGCTCAGGAGGTGTGAACACACGCAATGGGGTCACCTTTGTTATGTGGTCAGATGCTCAGCAAACACAAAGAGAAACCTTCCACACACACTGACTGCCAGGCTGTCCCACAGATCCAAATACTGAGCTATAGACAATTCAAGTCAACTCCCTCTTTTCCCTTTTTTCTAGCTAATGTTCCTGAGGAATAAGTCCTCCAGGAGAAGATCCCACTGGAAGAAGTCCCTGGTGCCTTCGGGGTCACGGCAAGAACCTACATGGACTCAGGTCCAACCCGTTGCCTCACAGTTGAGCCTCTCACTAAGTTACGGGAGCTGGAAGGGACCGACCGCTAAATTGTCTCACTCGGCTTGGTTCATGTACCTCTAGCCCCTGTGATGCTGCTTCCTGCCTCCCAGAGAGAGGTAAAGGTGGCAGTTGTGTTTGTGATACCCCTGTCTCAGTCATCGATCTGAAGACCCAGAGAGGTTCAGGAAGGGCGAGGGCCATAATTAGGATATCCACTCCCACCTGAACCTCAGATCACGACATGATTTCTTTCTGTGTAGCTTTGGAGCCTGAACTGGAACTCACTATGTAGCCCAGGCTGGCCTTGAACTCACAGAGATCCGCCTGCCTATGCCTCCTGAGTGCTGGGATTAGAGGCGTGCATCACCTCCGCTTGGCATGACATGACTTCTAAGGCAAGTCTTTACAATGTAAACTTATTATTTCACTCAATAAGTTCATTATTAGCTACTGCCAGGACCTCTGCTCTTTTTTTATTTTTTAAATTTATTTGTTATGTGTACTGTATTCTGTCTGCATGCCAGAAGAGGGAACCTGATCAAATTACAGATGGTTGTGAGCCACCATATGATTGCTGGGAATTGAACTCAGGACCTCTGGAAGAGCAGCCAGTGCTCTTAACCTCTGAGCCATCTCTCCAGCCCCACAGCGTCTGCTCTTATAGGTTATTGATTTACTGCTTGCTCTGACCCCTTCTGCTTTCTCCTTGTTATACAGATCATCAGACAGACAGACTGCTGTCTGTCTATGTGGGTCTGACTCCAGAAACAAGTCAAGTGTTCTCTAAGCAACAACAACAACAAAAACTTAGACCAGTGTATTAAAAAAATCATTTCATTTTCTGTAATATAGAGAAAAAGTCCTGCCATGGTTACATCCCAATATCTCCAATGCCCTGGCTGGCTTTGCCTCCTGCCGGGTCCACACACTTCCCAGACCAGCTGCACTTTTCCTAGTGCCAGACTGTTCAGGGGCAACACTGGGGACACGCTGCCACAGCTCCTGGACACAACGGTGATGAGAATTTGAGATTGTCCTACTTTATTTTTTAAAATATTTATTTACTTACTTATTTATTTATTTATTTATTTATTTATTTATTTATTTATTTATTTATTTATTTATTTATTATGTATACAGTGCAGCCCAGAAAAGCGTACCAAATCTCATTACAGATGGCTGTGAGCCACCATATGGTTGCTGGGAATTGAACTCAGGACCTTTGGAAGAGCAGGCAAAGTTCTTAACCACTGAGCCATCTCTCCAGCCCCATTGTCCTACTTTAATAAAGAGGGTCAGGAGCATTGCTGGGGCTTGCTGGCCTCCTGCTTACCTCCATGTTCAGGGAGAGACCCTGTCTCAAAAGAATAACATGGAGAATTATGGATCAGGCTAGGCAGGGTCCATTCTGGCCTCTGTGTGTAGACAGACTTGTGAATACAATGTACATAGAGTTAGAGATAGATGATAGGTAGATAGATAGATGATAGGTAGATAGATGATGGGTAGATAGATGATAGATAGATAGATAGATAGATAGATAGATAGATAATGATAGGTAGATGGATAGATGATAGATAGATGATAGGTAGATAGATCATAGACAGATGATAGATAAATGATAAGACATGATAGATAGATAGATAGATAGATGATAGATAGATAGATAGATAGATAGATGATAGATGATAGGTTGATAGATAGGTTAATCATAGATAGTAGGTAGATGATAGATATTAGGTAGATGATATATAAAAGAGGATAGGTAGATCATAGATAGATCATAGATAGCTAGATAATAGAGGAGAGACTCAGAGTCAAACCAAGACTTTACAAACAACAGATTTCTGTCATTTCAGTTAAATGTTTAACACTATTTTTTTTCTTCTACAGCATCTCTCGTATGGATCAGAATGGCCTTGAATTTGCTTTGCAGCGGGCCTTGAACTCTTGACTCTTCTGTTTCGCTGGTCAGGTAGTACAGGTGTGGACTGTGACTCAAAGTTGTCTACATCCTAAATGGAAGTCAGTGTTCATGTGGAAGCCTCCGGAGGGGCTGCGTTTTCTGGAAAAAGATGTAGCCTCCTCCCATTCTGGCCACCCTGTGAGCTCCTAAGCACAGATGCCAGGTGGCCCTGGACACACAGCAAGCAGGGCAGGGACACTCTTTGAACTGTTTCTTTATCCCCGAGTTAAAGTCTATTTTAAATCGTATGGAGAAGGCTATGGTTGTTCTGGTGCATGCAGGTGCCCACGGAGGACAGAGTCACTGGATAGCCTGGAGCTGGCGTTATGGGTGGCTGTGTCTTCAGATCATGGGTGCTGGGAACCAAGTTCAGGTCCCCTGTAACAGCCACTGAGTCATCTCTCCAGTTACCCCCATAGTGTTCTCTTACTAAGGCTTTCTTGTTGTTGTTTTGAGACAGGGCTTTTCTGTGTAGACCTGGAACTTGCTCTGTTGACCTCTTGTAGTTTTTACTGGCTTAGCTAACGGGTTATGGAACCATGGAGCCATATGGCGGAACTGCTTAGCAGTTCTTGGTTACTGTGATTGTAACTGTGGTCCTCCTGATATTGGACCTGGCCTCTCTGGAGAGAATGAATGTCTAAGGAGACACTTGTGCTCCCCTCTTTGGCTATAGAGTAATCAGAGTATTGAAAGGAAGGCCCCCAAGATATTAGAATTTCCCCAGAGGAAACAGGAGAAGACCTTGTCTTTCCCACTAGGACTGACTGTTTAGCTGGCCTTGCAGAGGAGGCCTGGAGCCATAGTGGGAATGGGCCAGGGACCACACCTTTTGGAACCACATATCTCTTGCTTCTAGTTAACCCTACACTCATGTCAGGACCCCAAAAGATAGACTGGGGGACTCACTGAACCTCTTTGTCTCCGTGGCAACACTGAATGACTCTCCTTTTTTTTTTTTTGCTTTTCACTATTAATTGGTTTATTGAGGATTGGTGGGAAAACCTGACTTCTTGGGGCACAGGCTGTGACCCTGAGTAGAGTAACAATATGCGAGCAGCTCAACAGGGACTACAGATAAAAACATCAGGATGGGTCCCATGAGGGGGCTGTGAGGCTGAGAGCTCTCACTGTTCCCAGCACCCACATGGCAGCTAACAACCATCCCAGAGGACCCAAGCCCTCTTCTGGTCTGTGGGGGCACTACACACATGGGATGCACAGACACATACAGGCAGACACCCATCACATACTAAACAACAACAACAATATCACACCGATCCTACTAGCTACAGCCAGTCATTCAAACGAGGTGCAGGGATACACTCTCAGCATTGGCAAGGTGGAGGTAGGCGATCCTAAGCTCATAATGTGGCTAAACAGTGAGTCCGAGTGACATGAGACCCTGTATGGAAAAGAAAACAAGACAAAATACCCTCCAAAATCAGTTCCACAGTAGTCAAAGAACGTTTCTGTATGTAAGCACAGTATCTTAAGGGACTTCTAGTGGTGGTGGATTTGAGTCGCTAGGTCTCTGAAGCCAAGGTCACAGGCTTGCTAAGCAAGGGTTTTGCCCCTGAGCCCCAGCCTGCTACTACACCGAACTCATATCTAAGCTGTTATTAAGCAAGCCTCAGCTTGCTCAGCCTGAAACCTCATAAGAGAGAACCAGGTCCTGCAGGTTGTCCTCTGATCTTCACACAGGATCACATGTGTGCATGCTAACCAAACTGATGAAAGAAATAAAAAAATCAAAACTAACATGGGACCGTGAGATGGCTCAATGGTAAAGGAAACCAGCTGCCAACCCTTACAGCCCGAGAAGGCAAAGAAGCCGAGATGAAGAACGAGCAGAGATTCTCCTAATCACAGACAGTAACACTGGACACTGCTAAGAACGTGAAGGTTTCATGTATGAGGAAGAGCCCAGTACAAACCCACATCCTATATCTTTTCCTTCCTTCTTTCTTTCTTTCTTTCCTTCCTTCCTTCCTCCCTCCCTCCCTCCCTCCCTCCCTCCCTCCCTCCCTCGTGGGTGTTGCTCTGGACGAGCCAGTGCTCTTATTGGCTGAGCCGTCTCTCCAGTACTCCGGCATACACCTTTAATCCCAAAATCTGTGAGGCATAGGTAGGTAGATCTCTGAATGAGAGGCCAGCCTGATCTACAGAGAAAGAGAACTCCAGGACAGCCAGGGCTACACAGAGAAACCCTGTCTCAAAAACGAACAAAAAGAATCTCACCATGATCCTGAGATTGGTCTCGAACACTCAATCTGCTTCAGCCTCCCATGCAACTGGGGCTATAGGCACCCCAAACCTCTGTTTGGAACCATTTCAAACTTATTCACTTACTAAACCTATAAGGAGTTGCTACAAGGTGCCGAGTGTTAGGATGCAGGCATTATGCCGGCCTGGCCTTTCATCTGGCAGGATGCACCCAGGCTGTTCCCTGGCTGGGCCAGGGTCCCGATCTGTATGTAGGTGAATGGGCCCATTAAGAGACAAGCTCCGCCCACTCTCCCATCTCTAGTTCTCTCTTCCCCCCACCTTTCTTCTGAAGAGGCAGCTCTCTGCTTCTCCTCCCTTGCGCTCCCCCCCCTTTCTTTCTCTCTTCCCTCCCCTTTAATAAAACGCCACACTCAAACTCTCTCTGCATGGCGTACTCTGTCACCTTCCTGGGTCCCACTTGCGCTGTGTCTAACACAGAGGGCTACGTGGGGAGGAATCTCCCAAGGCTGGGAGAAGGTGTTTTGTGGAGGTGTCTTCGGGATGAATATAAATATTTTATTTAAAACTGGCAGTGGTAGTCCACGCTTTTAATCCCAGTACTTGGGAGGCAGAGGCAGGAGGATCTCTATGAGTCTGGGGCTAGCTTGATCTACAGAGGGAGTTCCAGGACAGCCAAGGCTACGTGGAGACCCTGTTTTGTCTAAGAAGGCCTGTCTTCAGTCCTCAAACTAACAAAATAAAGAAATAAATAATAATAAAAAAATAAGGGAGAGAACAAAATATCCAAGTATACATAAATTTTAAAAAGTTAACAAAACGTTACAGAAACTTTACCCAACAGAGTCCACATGGAAAAGTTACTGCACTGTTTCAAAAATATTTACAGCTTCCCCCTTTCCAGGCCACCCAGAGAGATAGGGTGGCTTGTGGTGCCAGGCAGGGGCCAGGAACGCCTGCTCGCTGTCTGCCAGCCCACCTCTGGGAGGTACAGTGCACCACACAGGAGTCTCTCCGTTAGTTCTGGCTCCAGGAAAGTGGCCGCCTGAGAATGACTTCCACTCAAGACATCCTCCTCGGGAAAACACTTTTCCCTGTCTCTGAAGAAAAAAAAAAAAGCAAGCGGCTGTTGTGAGCACAGAGGATGGGGAGGGGCTGGCAATAACTCTTGCAGTCATCCACACCCTTGCCAGTTGGTGGTTACCAAGATCCCAGACACTTCCTAATGCCAGACAAATGCCCCAAGCCTCGGCATGTCTGGCTTGAAGATCTATTCAACTGATAGCCCCCGCCTTTTCTAGGGAGAGCCCCACTACCCGGCTAATCAAACAAAACATTGTTCTCAGATGGCAGGAAGAAAGGAAAGGCTTGTCTCTGGGCCACAACGTTTGGGGTTTATTTAAAACACACACACACACACACACACACACACACACACACACACACTCCTAATTAAAAGGTTGTTACAAAACCTGGGCTTCCCGAGACCGAGGTTGTTTTGCACAGCGCGAGCGCTGTATAAAAATTCCGGGAGGGGAGGGGAGGAATCAGAAAGTTAAGAGCCATTAAACAGAGAAAGAAGAAAAAGCCCCAGGCACTTGATGCCTGGAACTGATGTAAGATGCAGCCACTCCTCTGTTAGGTGTACAACCGAACGGCGCTCAGATCCGCCGCAGCTGCTCTCCAAATGTCTGCGCTGGCGCAGGGCAGAGCTTGCAACCCACCGGGCTTCAGGAGGGATTTTCTCATCCACATCTTTCCCCGAGCACTCTTAGGAACCTGGCAACAGGTAACGTGGCAACCTTTGACTTCGAAAACGGCGGGTGGGATAATTTCAGGGAACAAATGGATTGTTTTCCAGCCAGCTGCATCTCTCCTACCGCCCCCGCACCCGACCTCCTCCCTCCCAATCCAAAGTTTAGGAAAACAAACTAAGCGCTGCAGGGCTACCCTGCTCTTGGGCGTCCCCTGGTGGCCAAGATAGGAACAATACATGCGCTTGGAGCTCCGCAGCAATTCCTGCTGGTAGGTGGCTTTGTCAAAGTGTGCAGTTGGTCCTGCGGACTGGTAAAGAGCTGGAATCTGTCCAGAACATCCTCATTTTTTTTTGTTTTTGTTTTCGAGAGCGGGTTTGTCTGTGTGGCCTTGGCTGTCCTGGAACTCAGCCTATGCTTCCTGAACGCTGGGATTAAAGGGATGCATCAGCCACGTTCAGCTCCAGAATGGCTTCATTTTTATCTAAGCACATTAGCAATTGTCCCATCTATATGCTGAGTAAAACCGGGGGGGGGGGGGAGATGATCAAGGTTCAAGACCAACCTGGGTTCCCTAGTCAGAGTCTGTCTTGAAAAAGCATCACCAAAATGGGATTCCTGCTGTGACGACTCCCAGACTCCTCCTATAGTCTCGTGAGCACCCCCCCCCCCGTTTTGTCTTAATGTGTATTCTGCATGCAGACACCTTTTGGGTCTGCGGTTTTCCCAGTCAGCCCTGCTGGGTTCCTATCTGCAAGGATTACTGAAGACTTCCACACTGCCAGGCCAGGTTCCCAGACAGCAGCCTCCCAGCCCCAGCGACACCCAGGAAAATGCCAGTGGCAGTGTTTTTAGGTTGTCTGGTCCTCTCAGACTGCCCCACCCCTTCCTCCCTTGGGCAGGAATGGAGGCCCGCAGTTGTGGGCTGCTGTTAGCCCAAGCACCTGGCACTCCTCAGCTCTGCATCTGGAAATGGTACCCGGAAACTCAGAGTTCAGATCAAAGAATTGTTCTTTTTTCAGAAACTTCCATTAATTAACTAAATTAAAGGACACTGAAAGATGCTGGGTAGGAGGTGTCTCTGCCGAAGGCTCAGGTCCCGGGGTTGTGGTCTGAGCCCTGTGACAGAGACTTTTAGTGAAGTTTGACAATCAATTAAGTAATACTAGGAGCTGAAAGTTACCATATGTGAAAACAGCACATGCCTGAAACCATAGACAAAGCTGGGGATCTGAGCAAGCATGACCTGCGTCTCGTGTTGTGTCTGTCCGTCCGTCTGTCCCCACCCCCAGTGTGATTCGCAGCCTTCTGAGAGCCAGGGCACCTGTGTTGAAATCGGGGCATTTCCATCTTCAGGATTACTAATTTCCAAGGCGCGAGCGAGTGTCGTTCCCAGTTGGGAATTTGATCTGGACTTCACACTTCGTTCTCTCGGCTTTGCTAACAGGGGCCCTTGAGTCATCTGCGTACACAGGTGACAGCCCTAACTGCTTCATCACTGCCAAGATTTCATTTCCATTTGTCCCATGACCCTATGGAGTGGTTTCTACCGTGGATCACTTCCTCTTAGTCTTAGGGGATTGTTTTCTTCCTCTTCTTCAGCATTTGTAATCATGTGTGTGTTTTTCAAAATGTGTCCCGGCCTAGCTCACAGGTCTTCCTGAGTTGAATGGATTGTTCACAGAAAGGGGAGATTGGGGGCCCAAGGTCAGAGTCACAGAATTATAGACAGTTTCCTGTTTGGGCAACTGCTCTCCCAACCCCTCATTTAGGGTGGATTGAGTTTTGGTGAAAGACAGCATGCCAGTTGGGTGTGGTGGCATACATCTGTAACTCAATACTGGGGACTATCAGATGTCCAGAGTCTTGCCATCACAGCTGTGTAGAAAAACTCAGAACTACTAGGAGACGAGTGTGGACATGATGCCAGGAACAAGAAAAGGGATGTCTCTGATGCTCTCATGGGCCAGCTTTGATTTCTCTCCAGATGCCGATTCTCAGCCATTTGGCTGACCCTATATATTTTTTTCCTGGCCGGATCGAGAGAAAGATGTTCACTAAGGAGGTATGAAGCACGCAGCCAGGTATTCTTGTCCTTCTCACCCATGGATGACACGGTGGATCCTAGACCAGGTAGGTCACAGTCATGACATGGCGGATCCTAGACCAGGTAGGTCACAGTCATGACATGGCGGATCCTAGACCAGGTAGGTCACAGTCATGACATGGCGGATCCTAGACCAGGTAGGTCACAGTCATGACATGGTGGATCCTAGACCATGTAGGTCACAGTTATGACATAGTAAATGTTGGCTACATGAAGGAATGAGGGACAATGGGAAGACATTTCCTGGAGAAAAGGGAAGCCGGACTGTGACTGCAAAGCTAGTCTGGGTGGCCTTGGGTCTCACAGTCCACCACCCACCCCTCCCTGTAGCCACAAGGTCAGCACCTGCAAGCTCCACTCACTGTGAATGTTAAGGGACCTGGAAGGACAGACCGAGCCTTCGCTGAACACGCCAGACTTTTATTTGCTATTCTTTCTGTATAGCATAACAGCCAGTTGCTTGGTATATGTTCACACAATCCTAGCATGCAGGAGGCTGAGGCAGGGGGATTGCAAATGGAAAGCCAGCCTGAACCACAAAGTTGGATACTTGTCTTCAAAAATTACCATCTAGCCAGGCAGGTTGGGCATACACTTTTAAGCCCAGCACTTGGGAGGCAGAGGCAGGTGGATCTCTGTGACTTTGAGGCTTCCCTGGTCTACACAGCAAGTTCTAGGTCACCCAGAGCTACAGAGTGAGGCCCTGTCTTAAAAAAAATATGTATGGGTCTATATCAGAGGTAGAGTGCCCGAGCTTGATCTCTAGATCCACCAAGATAAAAAACAATATTCACGAAGTGTTTGTATTAGGTGTTAGAAGTTATCTCAAAATGGCTTATAGTATATGGTTCACAGGTTATGCAAACACTACCCAAGAGATTCGAGTGGCTGAGTATTCCTATAAACATGCAGGGCGAGAGGGTGTTCCAGAATCAACTCTCCAAGGATACCAAAAGACAACTACATAGTCTGTTGTCCCCAGTGCCCACTTCTGCTGGCACTAGTCAGGGCTGGCCAAGGGCAGCTGTGAACGCCATCTTTTGCCATGGAGGTAGTATGTCAAACCCCAGAGTCGTGGGGTTGAGTGACTGCTCAGCTGTAGAACATGAGCCTTGTATGATCGAGGCTCAGAGTTCCACTCCCAGCATCATCAAAATGAAAGCTGTGGTTTCTGTTCTCACCAGTGGTTTATCCACCTCACATCCTCCTTTGTTGAGTGGCCCGGATGTTCTGCATTCCCTGTCTGTCTGAGTGCTTTTCTTCCCTGTAGTTCCTGTCACTCACCATTCTTGGGCTTTTGTCTCCTGTAGCCTAGGCTGGCCCAGAACGCACTGCATAGTTGAAGCTGACCTTGAACTCCTGATCCCCGCCCCCTCAACTTTCCAAATGTTGAGATTACAAATATGCTATTATATCTGCTTTCCCTTCTAAGAACCTTTGTTGTTTTGTCTTTACTTTTTTGAAAATTTTTCCTTCTTTCTTTTTTCTTGTTTTTTTCCTTTTCTCTTTCTCTTCTTTTCTATTCTTGTCCTGGAACTAGTTCTTGTAGACCAGGCTGGCCTTGAACTTACAGAGATCCGCCTGCCTCTGCCTCCGGAGTGCTGGGATTAAAGACGTGTGTCACCACCGCCCGGCTTTTCTTGTTTTTTTGAGACAGGGTTTCTTTGTACCTTTGGAGCCTGTCCTGGAACTTGCTCTGTAGACCAGGCTGGTCTTGAACTCGCAGAGATCTGTCTGCCTTTGCCTGCTCAGTGCCACCACCGCCCGGCTAAAAATCATGTTATTTATTTTATTTATTCATTTGCTAAGGTCTCATGCAGTTTAGGCTAACCTGGGACTTGAGGATAACCTGGAATTTCTTGCCTTCACCTTCCAAGGGGTGGGGTCTAGTAAACAGATCGTAGCTGGCATTTGCTCACCCAAGACCATAAATTGTAGAGGATTCCTATACTGGAGGAGAGTATCAAGCTCATGGTAGTTGTCTGTCACTTCAGGAAGTGAGGGGCCTGCTTAAGAATGAGGATAATCACATCTGTGGGAGCCCAGGCCTGCTAAGTCCTAACTGAGTGGGGTGAGGCTTTCCTGGGAGCCCTTGACCACCGCTCTGCCTAGTGATTGCCAGCAGCCTGGAGAATGTGCTGGAAAGCCTCATGCCTGAAAAACAGGGTTTGTGCTTCAGCGAAGAAAGGAAACCAGTTTTCCCTTCCTATTGGTGTCTGTGGGGTCTGGAAGGCGGGGCCTGTGGGAGGCGCCAGCAGCGAAGTAGGTAAGCATTTAATTATTGATCTCCTTTCTTCCTCCTAGAAATCCTCGTCTTTCCAAGGGAAAAGTGTCCTGTCATCTGTCCTGGCCTCCGCGGTCCCGCAGTCCTGATCAGCATGATTGGTCCTGAGGATGAGGGAGTCTCTTTACCTGCTGTGTCATTGACAGCTGAGGACACAGATCTAAGAAACTGACCAGGTGTCCCCCAGGGCTCGTTCCCACTACAGGACTATTTAAGGTACCCCTCGCAGGCTTTACTTACACAGTCACCCTGGGGTGTAGCTCAGAGGTAGAGCACACACCTGGCGAGTAGAGGGCTGTATTTCAAGCATGAGGACAAAGGACAGGAGGCACTGGTGAGTGCTTGTCATCTGCCAAATTTCAGTTAAAATCCTTTTGAAGTTAAGATTAAAACTGGTATCATGTTACTCCAACCTCTATCTGCCTCATTCACCGAGTGTTAATGAACCCAAGGCTGTAGCCGGTCTCATTAAATCCCCCAAAACAACTCTGCCAAGGAGGGTATGGCTTGCGGATAAAAAGGGAGGCCAAGAGAGACGTTGCTTTGCCCCAGCTCTCCCACGACAGAGCGGGCTGGGAAATTTTTTTCCCGCCAACACCTACTTAGTTTTCAAAGACATGCCACTCACTGTATCTGCTGGTCATGGTGGGTGAACACTTGTAATCCACTCACCTGAGAGGTAGAGGCAGAAGGATCAGAAGTTCAATGCTAGCTTCAGCAACACTGTGAGTTCAAGGGCAGCCTGGGCTACGTGAGACTTTGTCTCAAAACAATAATGACCAAAAGATTCTCTCTTTGAGTCTTTGGGAGGACAGTGCTGCCAGGAGCTCCTATTGGAAACTCGGCCAACAATCCCCCAAATGCATGGCTTTGGGGACTGCAGTCAGCTGATATATAGTGACCCCATGCTTGATTGTGGCTGTGAAACTATTCCCAAGGTCAGATTTGGAGTGATGGCTTGCAGAAATGTGGATGGAGAAGTTGCCAGCATCCTGCTGCGCTACCACTTTCGGAATTGAACCAACCCGTAGAAGGTAGTTTGTTACAACGTTTTCTATTTCAGTTTTGAGACAGTGTTTCACTGTGTAGTTTGTAGCCCGGACTGGCCCAGAACTCTGTAGACTATGCTAGTCTTGAAAGAGATCTGCCTTGCTGTTATGTGGTGGTGGTGCATGCCTTTGAGCCCAGTACTTGGGGAGCAGAGGTAGGAAGATCTCTGTGAGTTCAAGACCAGCCTGGTCCACAGAGCAGAGTTTCAGGACAGTTACATAGAGAAACCCTACCTCTAAAACAAAACAAAACCAAAACAGAAACCCCCAAATAACAAGAGATCTGCCCACTTCTTCCTGAGTGCTGGGATTAAAGGCATGAGCCACCACATCGAGTTTAAAGGTTTGGTTTAGGCTGTCCTGGAACTCCTGATCCTCCTACCCCTGCCTCTTCAGCACAGCACAGTCGGGTTTGATTGGAGTCTCTGTTGTCTTCCTGTGGAGTTCTGGGTGTCTATTAGTTTGACAGTGCATAGTACCTTGCACATGAGATATACCTTGTTAGTTTTTTTTTTTATTTTTTTTTGGTTTTTCGAGACAGGGTTTCTCTGTGGCTTTGGAGCCTGTCCTGGAACTAGCTCTGTAGACCAGGCTGGTCTCGAACTCACAGAGATTCACCTGCCTCTGCCTCCCAAGTGCTGGGATTAAAGGCGTGCGCCACCACTGCCCGGCACCTTGTTAGTTTTTATTGTAATGGTAGGGGTGGCCGGAGGGGTCTTCAACTGTGTTCTTCCCACAGGTTAGGGTGGTGTCTGAATAGCAAACGGTACTTCAAGCTGTGTTCTTTAAGACAAACGTTGCATATTTACAAGGTTGTGCCGTCCACCCCACTTCTTCCGGATCCTTACTTTCATGCCAACTTCACAGACAGCAAAATAAATAAAGTAGCTGTTTTTTCTTGGACTGACAGGCGGGTGGGAATCCACAGTAGATTCTTTTGGGTGGGGTGGGCTTCTGGCTACACTTTATCTGCAATCAAACTTTTCAGTTATTAAAGTTCTACACAGGGAACAGGGTCTGGAGATCATCTTCGAATGCTCTAGTTTCAACTCAGTTAATGACTGAAATAACCATCGTTACAGCTTGAATTACAGAGTAAACTGGGGTGGGGGTGTATAGCTTGTGGTATCTCCACCCCCAGCACTGCCAAAACAATCTCTCCAAACTGATGTGTGGGTAGACAGATATGTTAGTGAACTGCACAGGCGACCGATCAAACACTCGACATTTTTATGACCCTAAACAAGCCCTACACCTTACTTCCTGGTGTGGATTATAGTCTTGTTTTTAAAATGAACCATAAAAATGAGGGGCAATAAAATCTTGGGTTTTTTTTTCCTTTTGGATTTCTATTACCGTAAGTCAGACTTTATCAAATAACAACTTTGGGCTCACCAGGTAGGCACACTTGCTGCCAAGTCTGCTAGCCTGGGTTCAATCCCTGGAGTTTACAGGGCAAGACAGAGACAGCCCCAGCAGGTGGCCTCTGGCCGTGGTGTCCCCTTTCTCAATAAAGAAAGGAATGTAAAACACAAATCCAAAAGGCAACAATGACATTGAAAAATTCTCCTGTGCGTGCTAAAATGCTTGGTGCTATATTGGTGCTATAGGGTGGGGGTCTTGTCGAAACTGGCTCGTGAGGGCAGCTGACTTCTCTCAGACCTGGAATGGGAATGCGGAAAAACCCGAGGCAAGTGGGGCTAGGGTGGACGTAAATTAACTACCAATAAAACTGGAGAAGAGAATCTTTTGATGGCCGCTGCTCTGAGGTTCAGCCTGTTTGAGTCGCTGATAACCTTGTCAGGCTGGAAGATAAAGGCCAGTCTTGTCACCCCGGGCACCTGGCTGAGCGGTAATAAAGGGCGTAATCTCCCAAGGGTGGAGCCTGGCCAAGCTCTGCCTGCGGTAATTACAGCTCAAGAATTGCCAACCCCTATTGAGAAACCAGGATGCGAGGGTGAGGGGGAAGAGAAGAGTTGGAGGTCAGGAAACGTTTGTTTCTGCCCTTGGATTTAAAAGAGAAAGCAATCCAAACAAGGGCAAATTCTCTAGAGAGTGAGAAAAAACAGCTAGGGGCTAGGTCCCCATGACGGGTTAACCAGTTTGCTGACTGTCAAGGAAAGAGGCTCAGCTGTGAGAATAATTCCAGAAATTTTAAACTGGAGCCTTGCCTTCTACGTGTAAATAGCCGAGTCATTGCTTTGCTAAGCGGGGTAGGAAGTTACGGGAGCACAGACTGACTGACTCATTTGTTGCTGTTCGCTCTGGCTGTTGGGAAAAAAAAAAAAGCAAGAAATTGGCTTTAAGTCCTAGCTCCATAAGGGAATTCCTCTCTGGCGAGGTGAAAGCCAGCCACACAAAAGAGCCCCTGTGGACATCTCATTTACAATCTCCCCTAGGACACAGAAAAGACCGCCTCAATAAACCGGGCTCAGAGACACCCATTGTTTGAAATCTGCCATTAGCAACAGGCTACCATCACCCAAAGGCTTTGCAAAAGAAAAGATTTGGGTGGAGGAAGCCTGGGACTGGGAAACTGGAAAGGCAGGAAGCCTCGAGCCCGGCCATCCAAGAGGGCAAGCAGAATAAAGTTAATGGTGTTTCCATATTTTTTTAAGAGATGCCTGAGATAGTCCCAAAAGTGTGATTGTGAACTCTAGATTTGATGTCAGCTCTATACAGAGACCTCTGTCTACAGGATTGCTAAATAAAGAGACCAGGCTCTACCTAATGCACCTCTTCCCGACCTTGTGAAACTGGATCCTGCCGCAGCCACAGCAGAGCAGCCGTTGTTGGCTCAGCCCTCTAACTAACCACACCTGCCTGGAGTTCTCGGTCAGCTCCATCGTTTCGGTCCCTCTCTCAACAAAGCTTGAAAAGTCCTGTAATTATATAATGCTGTTCTTTGGATACACCTTAAGTTACAGAATACGTTAGGGTTTCCTCCCCCCCCCAAAAAAAAACGGAGGTGGGATTTAGGAAACAAACAAAAGTTTTTTACAAATTATCTTTACCATCCTAAGAGACCTTCCAGTTAACGTCCAGCCCCAAACCCAGGGCATCTGTGTATCACTGTTCAAGCCACAATTCTGGCCGTTATTTTTCTGATCCTCTTGTCTCTTAGGTCATTCTGGGGTCATTCTACGTCCTGCTTGACCCTTCCTCGGTCTCTAGATCTTTCTATTTATTAACCCGTCTCCGGGGTGTCGCAGCCGTTTCCTACCGCGGGTTTCTACAGCTCACGCCTGTGATTTATTAATGAGTCATGGGATCAACGGAGGTGAGTCATGTAGCTTCACTGTTCAGAAAGGAAAATGTTTAAATAGAAAACACCAGAGTTCCTCATGGTTAGGACAAGTATTGTTGCGTGAAGTGTGTTTGTCTGGATCAGTGTACAAAGTAGGCAATAGGTCAAACGCTCAAGTTCGTCAAAAGTATTTTCGAATTGGTCAGCCTGCAGGTCTCGTCCCTGCTTCCAAACTGTTGTATGTACTTAGAACTGCAGTGATAACGTGGAAACGCACGGCTTGTCACCCAGGCTTACAAATGTTCCTCGGAGGAAAGTGTCCCATCCGGGGCTCAGGAAACTCCTGCTCCCCAATTCTGCTAGCCCTTCAGGCAGCTATTCCTGACCAATCGTACTTTAGTTATTCAAGCAATCAAGTTTCCTCCCATGGCCCCGGGGTTCCTACTGGTCCAGGTACCAGTGTAAGTGTCGCCACCTACTGGAAGACTTCTGCACTGTCCTTCCAAATGCCTCTTCTCCCCGCTCTTCCGGCCGGATAGAGCAGTTTCTACATTCTGTTATCTTTTCAGTTCCTTCTGAACACAAGCCCCCAAAAGGGCATTCCATAGCAGAGGTGTTGCCTTGAAGGTTGCCTAGGAGACCGGTTCACTTTCCACCTCCCTCTTCAGGTGAGCTGGTCAAAGCGGGTTGGGTTGGGCCAGTTGGGTGACTACAGAAAGCTTCTGCATGCTAAATGACACACATCCTCCAAAGTCACGATATTTGTCAGCGGCCGTGACAATAGCAAGGGCGAGGGGTAGTAAGAGGCAGCACCCCAGTTCCCTGAGAAGTAAAACCTTTAGTCACCCTCAGAACAGACATGGACGCCCTCTCTACTAGCTTGCTCTTTCTCTCACTCAGCTTTAACCTCCCAACCCCGAGGACTGAGAAGTGGATTCTCACCTCCCATCCTTCCTGTTCTTGGACCAGGATGGAGACTACTCGTCTAGGTCAGGCATGGCGACTGCCGGCTTACGCAGGTGCAGAGCTGTCTCCCAGCAAGATGATCACTCAAAACCAGCTGGGACCAGCATGGCCAGACATGACAGTTAACTGTCCCTTATTATGGCATCTTCATAGCAGCAGCCTTGCAATATTCTTGTTACCCTCCATCTGGCTCCATGATCCGTCCTCAAACTCCATATAAGGACAGAAAAGAGATGAAACCCTGTTCTAGGAATCTCTACCCTGCCAGCCATGACTGCTAATCTTCCCTATGTTATAAGACGCCGGGTTAGTCCTGACATTCAGCCCTCAGACTAGCGGTCCCAATGTTCAGCCATCGGACTAGCATCCCCCCCCCTTTTTTTCTCCCACTTTCAAAATTTAGCCAGAGAAGCGTGGACTGGAAGATCAGCAGACCGGGATACTATGTGGTGAATTTGAGGCCACTCCGGACCTTAGAGGACTGAGAGAAGAGGAGGCCTTTCCAAGGCCAAACAGCCTTTTAGGAGTAGGAAATTAACACAGTAGGTTTTAATCCATTAATTTAGGAATGCGGGGGACTAGATCCAGGGCGTGGCGCATGCTAGGCCAGGGCTTTAGAGCTGGTGGCAAGTGAAGGCTCAGTTGGCAAAAGAACTGTGTTGTGGGGTCCTAGAGCCCATGGTGGAAGGAGCCAAGCAGCTCCGCCAAGCTGCCCTCTGACCTGCGCATGGTCACTGTGGAGCGTGTGTGTGTGTGTGTGTGCGCGCGCGCGCGCGCGCGCGAGAACACTAATCCAATAAAAACGTAAGACGCTCTACAACTGGGCTGCAATTCCCATCACTATCGATGTCAGTATTTATTTAGAGACAAGATTCCTCTGTGTATTTTAGGTTGGCCTGGAACTTAAGATATCCTGCCTCAGGCTCTCAAGTGCCAGGATTATGGACAGATGTCGATCGCTGCGCTGTGCAGGCCCTCTCAAGGTTTTAAAAGGAAAGCTGAAAGACCAGGATGACAGCTCAGTGGTGAGCTGTGCTTTGCCTGCCATGGTTAAAGACCTAGAGGTTCAGTCTCTCGTACCAATGAGAAAGGGGGGGAGGGCAGGAAACTGAGTGTCATTATCATGTTTATATAAAAGAATCCGCAATGAACACAATCAATATAATACAATAAATAAATAACATAATAATATTAAACACATGCATACAAAACAGACAGTCCATAATGGATTCCTACTTGAACACACCCAAGTGTTTAAAAAGATGGTCTGGTGGCTATTATTAACTGGGGAAATAATTGGATTTCCTTTTAAAGTTGAAAGTGAGCAAGCACATCACGGTGGCGCACGCTCGCAATCCCACCACTCCAGAGATTGAGGCAGGGGGATTGTGAGTTTGAGAACTGCTTGGGCTACGTAACTAGCTAGTTCCAGGCCAGCCTGGACTATGTAGCTTATACATAACAGAAAAAAACATGAAAATAAAAATAAACAAAGCTAAGAGGGAAAGATTAAAGGACTTCCTGCTTCTACACACACCATCCCAAAGATGCCAGATTGTTCAGGCCCCGGGACCCCGTATCTGGGCCAGTAGTCACTGAGAGAAAGCTGTAACTTTGGGTCACATGACCCTTCTCCCTTCCCACGTCTACTACAGAAAAGAATTCCCCATCTTCAGGGACAGACCGTGTTTACTCTCCAGTTTGTGAAGACAGTCATCTAACACAGATTGTGCTCCTTATTGCTTTTCCGTTCTATGAGCAAGCAACACAAGCGTGAAAAGTTCGCTGGGGTGTAATTCCATAAAAGTGACCTGTGTAGCGGACGGCAGAACCAGTGCTGAGGGTCAGGGTCCATGGCATACGCTGGTCAGAGGAGGGCGGGTACGGCCTGGATAACACACTCATCCAGCCTAGCGTTCCTGGCTCCCTCCTTCCCTTCTCCATAGAAGCCCTTTGTGCTGGGTCCCCAAGATGGAGCCTTGAGGATGATAGTGTGATAATACCTATGTCTTCTCCAGTCTACCTGGTTCTTAATAAAAACCAATTTCATTGTTGTCATCTCCGTGTGTGTGTGTGTGTGTGTGTGTGTGTGTGTGGTAAGACTATTCAGGCTGTCATTACTACTGTCACTTCGGCACAGTTATATTTAAAAATGTCAATGAATAGGTATGCCTTTCTACCAATGAGCTGCATTGAATCTGAAGGATTCAGTTGGTCAATTTCTATTCTAGAATGCTACCATTCCCTGTCAGGGGTGAAGTCTGAAGGGCGCATGAGGTACTGGGTTTAGGTTCTGTCTCCGACACCCACCACCCTACCTTACTCTCCTCTCTGCAACACAGACACACACAGTCTGAACTCCTTTCCATATTCCCTGGAACATAGGAAGCTTTGCAGTTTGCAACTAGCACATCTGGTGGTTATACTGCACGGCCTTCAATGCTGGATCAGAGCCCGTAACGGAAATTCTAGCAGCCCAGTGGCCCTGAGGCCATCGAGCTGTTAGGAAGCCCAGGTCAGTCTGTGAAGAAGACCCTGTGGGGAAACCTTGAGTCTATGATGCAGTCCAAAGCTACAACAGGGCCAGGCAGTGCATAGGTCTCTCCATCTTTTATTTTTGCTGAGAATTTGTTCATCTTGATTCTATGGAAATTACCCATCTCTGTTCTAAGAGCCCAAGGTGAAGCTGCCCCAGCTGGCTTACCTTGGCTTCTGTTAAACTGTCTGCTCTGAAGACTGCCCCCTCCAGCCGACTGATTATCTTAGTCTTTCTTGAACTGCTTCCTTGTGTAAAACTTCTCCCGCTGGCCGCCAAGCAAAATACCAGGGTGTGGCTTTTGCCTTTGAAAACCCCCTTATCACAAACACTTGGTTTTATACTTGGGTCCTGAATACCAGAGCGCAGTTCTAGCCGCCTAGAATAAAGACTCTCAGTTGGTTATAAACTGTGTTTGAGTGGTTGTCTTTGGTGGGCTCCCAGTGAGATTTCCCAGAGACTGAACCCAGACATTTAGGAGGACCCCCCCAGAAGCAAGGAAGAGTGTCCCAGCTGGATACGACTTCTTCAGAGCCCTGAGAATATACTCTGACGGATAACTGTTCGCTGCCAATGCCCTGTAGCTACCTGATGCTGCCACCCCAGAAGGTCAATCCAGAGTCATCCGATTTGAACACCTCTGGAGGTGAGTGTGGTCCGCAGGAGTTGCCATCGGATTAAGACACAGAGAGGAGATGGATGTGACCAAAGATTTAGTGTCCAGGATCCATGTGAGATGTCCTGAACTCACCTGGTCTGTTCAGGTTTTTGAATGTGTCGTGACCACCCTGGTTGTTTTTACTATGTGTTTCTCTGTATAATTGTGTCTCTTTGTGGGTTTCTGTCAGTTCTGTTGGCTGGAAAAGACAGATCTAAAATGGAAGGGAGAATGAGCCATCTTGAGACTGCAGCTGTCACTGCCCCCCAAATTGTGCACTCTTTCCTGCAGTCTACGATGGTCCAGGCGCTCTGGTACCTGTAGAGGTAAGGTCCTTGAGCACACAGATATGCACCAGGGACACCAGGAAAAATTAAACATGCAAGCTTGTCTCTTCAAAGGAAGGAAATATTTACCCGTCTTCCCCTGGGAATCAATGTAGTTTTCTATGTCTGGTGATCTTGCTGTCTGTGGGGCCAGGCCTCATCCGAATCCTCCAGACTGTTAGGTTTGTTTATCTCAGACCTTTCCCTCTAGATCTTGAGCATTGCTTCCCAGTCATTAAAACCCATCCTTATGAGAAATGTCACTTGTGTTCTGTGACCTCGCCAACTTTTGTCTTCTCTCAGGGCTAGGCCAATCCTGACTCGACTCCCACAGGCCTTGTGTTTACCTCAGACATTCTCCCAACACCTTGTCCTTCCCAGTCAACAGAACCCATCTTTATGGAAATGCCATATGTACTTTGTAAAGAATTTTAGTGTAGGTGACTGGAGAGATGGCTCAGAGAAATAGAGCACTGGCTGCTCTTCCAGAGGTCCTGAGTTCAATTCCAAGCAACCACATGGTGGCTCACAACCATCTGTAATAAGATCTGGTGTCCTCTTCTGTACTGCAGGATACATGAAGGAAGAAACCTATATACATAATAAATAAAAATCTTTTTTTTTTTAAAAAAAAGAATTTTAGTGTAAACATGTCTTGATTGAGTTAACTGTCATCAGGAAACTTTTTTTCCCCCCAAAATAGTGTTGTGCTTAAATTTGGCTAAAATAAACCACCTGGTATCAGGTTCTAGAAGTCTGAGCCAGCACCAGCTAACCTAGTCATGTTGAACCAGACCTCCTTCTGAGCCAGTACCAGCTAACCTAGTCATGTTGAACCGGACCTCCTTGCCTCCTTCTATGTCAGTCGTAGCATTTGGAGAGACTCCACAGACACTCCCCTTCTGTGGTGACTGGTTACTGCTGCTATGGAGGTGCCTGAAGCTTCCTGAGCCACAGTGGTGGCCATCAATTTCCTTTGTAACAACCAATAGCTTTCTCTGGTACAACACCCTCCCCTCTTAGATTAAGACCTGTGCCCTTGGGGGCTGGAGAGATGGCTCAGAGGTTAAGAGCACTGCCTGCTCTTCCAAAGGTCCTCAGTTCAATTCCCAGCAACCCCATGGTGGCTCACAACCATCTGTAATGGGGTCTGGTTCCCTCTTCTTGCCTGAAGGCATACACACAGACAGAATATTGTATACATAATAAATAAATATTAAAAAAAAAAAGACCTGTGCCCTCTTCTCAGGGACTGGAATCCTTTTCGCCTAGCAAAGTTGACCAGAGAAACCTAAAATCCCCATCTCCTCAGCCCCACCAGAGGAAATTTACCACCGCTCCCAGCAGTGGCGTATAACTCCCGCGGTGGTCCTAGGGCCCTGGTTCTGTTCTCTGTGTGGAGGTGGGGAGGGACCAGGCCTCATCCAGGGGCTCCCTGCCTTCTAAGCAGTGCACACACAGGGAGGAGGAAATGCTCGTTCCTCCACAGGCTCTACACAGCTGGCTGTGCCCCAGGAAAGTAGTTCCTCCGGTAGCAGCTCTCGGGGGAGAGGAGGGAGTGGACGTTCATCTTCTTCCCTGTTCATGGTTTATGTCCCCTTCTCTACTGATGACATATACTTGAAGACCCTTAAACCCTCCATTTTCTTTCTTCTTCTTCTTTTTTTTTTTTTTTTTTTTTGGTTTTTCGAGACAGGGTTTCTCTGTGGTTTTGGAGCCTGTCCTGGAACTAGCTCTGTAGACCAGGCTGGTCTCGAACTCACAGAGATCCGCCTGCCTCTGCCTCCCGAGTGCTGGGATTAAAGGCATGCGCCACCATCGCCCGGCTAAAACCCTCCATTTTCAAAGAAGCCACAGGCCCTTATCAGCCTGTTGGAAACTGTTTTAAGGTCGGAGACATTGGATGGTCTTTCACTAGACATTATTAGGAGGACTACTAGCTTATCCAAGGTAAGTCCAGCTACTCAGGACCTGATAAATTGCCTGCTGGGTTTCTGCAAAGGCTGTTTGAGACATATTGCTATTTACTTTCGTAGACCAAGATGCCTCCAAAGACCAACACGTCTCTAATATCGCCTTTGTCATACGGTTGGCCCCAGTCATAAGGAAGAAAGCTTCAGGAACCAGAGGGATTTGAAGGGGATGAATAGGTCTCAGCTTCTGGAAACAGCTGAGAAAGTTTACAACAGCCAATATCCAGCTAAAGACAGACAGGGAAAGAGCGCTGCCCTTAGGGAAACAGGAAAGAGGCAGGTAGACCAAGAGAGAGGGGGCTAAAATGCACCAACTGATAAAGCCCCGAGGCCAGATCTATTGGAATTTAGGCAAAAATATCCACAAAGCACCTGCTGCAGTGTGTAGATGGCTTCCTCATAGCTACAGCCACTGAGGAGGAGTGTATGCGGTGTGTGTGTGTTTGTGGTGTGTGTGGTATGTTTGTGGCATGTGTGTAGTGTGTGAGTGTATGTAATGTGTGTATGTGTGTGATGTGTGTGGTGTGTATGTGGTATGTGTGGATATGAGTGTGTGATATGTGTATATATGTGTGTGGTGTGTATAATGTGTGTAGTGTGTATATGTATATATGTGCATGTATGTATGGTATGGTGTGTGTTGCGTGTATATGTGCCTGTGGTATGTATGTGTGTAGTATGTATATGTGTGTGTGTGTGATATGTATTTGGTATGTGGTGTGTGAGGTACGTGTGTGTATGTATGTATGTGATGTGTGGTATATGTGTGTGGTTTTGTGTGTGGTTATGGTGCATGTGGTGAGTATGTGTCTATGTCCTTGGTACGTATGTGTGTGGTATGTCATGTATGAATGTGTATGGTATGTTTATGGTATGTGAGGTATGTGTGTGTTTATGTATGTATGGTGGTGTGTGTGTGGTTATGGTGTATATGGTATGGATATGTCTGTGGTATATATGTGTGTGTGGTTTGTGGATGTATGTGTGTGTAGTGTGTATATGTATATGTGTGTGGTGTGGATGTGGGGTGTGTATGTGTGGGATGTAGTTAAACAGATTGTTTCAGGATTTATGGGTGCCCTGGAATTTGAGAAGACAGGCCAATTTATTTTCTCAAGGATGGGCTCAGTAGGGTGAGCATTCACACTTCCTGCCCTCTTCCCTTAAGTCAGATTCCACCCTAGTGACTGCCCCACCCTTTGCTGTATCTGTCCCAGCAGGCCCAGCAGGAGGGTTACATTTCCTCTCAACTTTTCCTCTCCTTGATGCCTGAGGCAATCGCTCCCTGGCTGGCTGGAAAGATACCACACTCACTTTCAACACACAATGAGGTCATCCCTGCAGCCCTGGCTTGAAGGCTGAATCACACAGACAGCGATTTGAATATTTGAACTAGCTGCTTCACGCCAGCTGGGTGATCCCAGGTGCTTGGCTCTGTGTCCTCGTTGGTATGGTGGGCATGCTGAGTGTGCTGTCCTGATGGAGGGGGTGTGAGGGTTAGCAGGCAGTCTGTGGAAGTGCCAGGCCTAGAGAGGAGGGAATCATACTATCATAGTTAACTATAGTTGGTACCTTTTCTTGTATGAATCCATAATCCCTCCAGACACACAAACAGAAGGGATCTAAATACTCTTTTTTTTTCTCCCTCCCTTTTTTCCCTTCCTGTCTTCCTCCTTCTTTTCTGTGATGCTGAGTTGCAAAAGCCTTGCAAAAGCCAGGCAAATGCTCTACCACCGAGTCACACCCCTAACCCTAGAGACTCTGCTGCCCACGTATGTGTGAAGAAACTCGGCATTAGCAGCTAAAACACACCAGGGTCCTGATGCCACCCAGGCACTGGGAAAAGTGTTCCTGGTGACCTCCAGCTAATGGAGCTTTCTTCAGGTGAAATGCCACTGGGCCTGGGTGGGTGGCAGCCTCCTCACTACTCGCTCCTCTGACTCCAAGGGCTGGCTGGTACTTTTCCTCCCTCTACCTCAGCTGGGCCTCCACATCACCCGGATGGACGGACAGCGGCTGCCACATTCCACTGTTCCAGCAGCGGAAGGAAGGCTGGCAGAGGTCTTTCTGGGTGAGTGACAGACAGTGTTTAAGATGAGATTAAGTCAATGTCAGTGTTGGAGACAGCGGCCTTTCCCTGAGTCACCTCTGTCCCACCTGACAGCTGAGCATGTTGAGCATTAGCCTGTGGAATCATGAGTCAGCCTTCTGCTGTGGGACAGTGGGCTCTTGTAATCTGGCAGCAACGCATCTTCCTGTGAATACAGGTCTGACTTATACGAAGAGAGCCAGCCCTAGCCACGGTCACCACCATGAATCCTTGACTTTGCGGCATAGCCTGGCATATGTATGTCTTTGTGCATGTTGTTCTGTTTCTCTGTCCCATGGTGGAGAATGAGGGTTACTTCAGCTTCCCCACTGATGTTGCAGGGTCTGTCCTCAGCCACCACGTGACAAGGATGGGGAAAGAGAAACCCCACACAAGGACAGCATTCCAGGAAGCCGGAAGGGCTGGGTGGGCCTCTGGAATGTCAAAGTGGACAGCTTGGCCCAGCTGGCAGGTTCCTTTCTGCTGCGTCATTCTCCCTGAGCTACAGAGTACATCAGCAGCACTAACCCTCTGCCTTAGCAGGAAAGTATCGTTTTGATTTATTTTTTGTGTGTCTCAGTGTTTTGTCTGCGTGTATGTATGTACACCGTGTGTGTGCCTGATGCCCACAGAGGTTGGCAGAGGGCATTGGGTCTCCTGCAGTTGTGGAGGGTCTGAGCCATCATGTGGATGCTGGGAACCAAACCCAGGTCCTCTCATTTCTTTGTTTCCTTCAGCCCTGTCTTGTTCACTGGAGTACTTGTCTCCATGGAATGACGTTTTCCCTGACTTTAGAGCTGCAACTAAAGCCAAATACAGTCTTTAAATTGAATGGCAATCACCTCATCTGAGAGGTTGTTTCCAACGTTTAGACGCTTGGTCGGTGCCGCAATAGACACTGCCTACGTGTTCTGGTACAGGAGGGAAGAATTTCCTAGGGAGCTTCTGGATGGCAGGTTGTGTGTGTTTTCACAATGCCAGAAGATTTCCCCAAGAATGTTTATACCAAGTTATCCTTCCAGCAGAGGGTGCGGCCGCTCCCGCCATTGACCCCTTCCTCAACTGTTCAAAGTTGCCTCTTTCTATGAGTAAAGGAATTTCACTACAGTTTTAATGTACTGTCTGAATTACTACTGGCATGAATACTTTCCCTTTTGTTATTGTTTTAGTATCTTTGTATGTATGTATGTGTGTATGTGTATTAGATGCACGTGTGTGTGTGTGTGTGGAGATAAGAGGAGGGGCCAAAGGAAGACACCAAGTATCATCAGAAGGTTGACCTCTGACCTCCACATACA
This sequence comes from Chionomys nivalis, assembly GCF_950005125.1. Taxonomy (NCBI): domain Eukaryota; kingdom Metazoa; phylum Chordata; class Mammalia; order Rodentia; family Cricetidae; genus Chionomys; species Chionomys nivalis. The sequence continues at coordinate 14,733,389 of NC_080111.1, read as the reverse complement.
TGCCATAGCATGTATACACACACACACACACACACACACACACACACATACACGCCAGCAACCTCTATGTCACTGGCTGAGGCGAGACATCAGTTTGTCCAGCCTTTGGACCCAGCAGAAACTTTGGTTTTCTTGTGTGTGAAACTTGGACCTGGTCAGATTAAAATTACCACTACCTCTCCTGTTTTTCAGGCTTCTGGATTCAGAGCCCAACTCCACACCAGCTTCCTTAGCTTAAGGCTTCTCAGCCGCTCCAACTGTGTGAGCCAGTTCCTCACTGTCTGCCGACCTCCCTCTCACCTTCCTTCCCTTTCTTTCTTCCTCTTGCCTCTTCAGCCTTTCCCCATGCCCCTTGTCTACAGTGTTTCTGCTTCCCTGGAGACCTGGAGTTCTGCAAAGGTGCAGCCTAGTGTCCTTTCCTCTCTCCTTCCTGTCCCTCCTCTCTCTTTGTCAAAGCAGATACTCCTGCGCCAGCACCCCATGCAATGCTGCCCCTTCCTCCGGCTCTACAGAGGGCTTCGCTCACACGCCCTGTCCTGTGCCCACACATCTTACCATCGCAGGGGGATTTTAAGTCTTGATGCACGATCTTGTCATTTCAGAGTACCTTGAGCTGCGCGTGATAGTGCGCTCTTTAACCCTAACACTCAGGGGGCAGGGGCAGGGACAGAGGACAGAGAACAGGGACAGATGACAAGGCCATGGGCCAGGTTGCAGAAGCAGAGGATAGGGGCAGGGAGCAGGAGACAGGGGATAGGGCCAGGGGACAGAGGAAGAGGACAGGGGGAGGAGGCAGAGGACAGGGGCAGGGGGCAGAGGTAGGCAGAGCTCTGGGAATTCAAGGCCAGCCTGGTCTACTTAGTGAAACCCTGTCTCGAAAAACAAAACAAGAAGTACTTTGGCTATATTCAGCAAAACTAAACAACAACAACAACAACAAAATAATTAGGCTTTTAATTGAGTTCACTTTGAACTTATAGGTAAGTCTTAAGAAAACTGACATGTTTATGATTTTGGGTGTTACAGTTTGGATCTGGAGATCACAATCTCTGTGAGCTTAAGTTCCTGGGAGGAAGCCTCACCTCCACTGACCTTCGCAAAGGCGGAATGACTGATGGGAATTTCAGTGACTCTTCAGAGGCTGGAATGCTGAAACCAGAGCCATATACTTTCAGCAACCTATCTTACCTAGACCCGTAAGTAATCATTTACTGGCAGTCTGTATGACCTAACATCCTGTCACTGTTAGGTAAGTCCTTTGGAATGTAAGAACAGACCCTGGCTTCCACCAGTCCAGCAGCTAAGAGTGTCGTCAGACCGCATGCCGTCTGTGGCAGACATTGCTTTGTGAAACTGTGGATTTGAGGTACCACCGGTGTATCTTAGAAGGGTCGATTTGAGGTACCACCGGTGTATCTTAGAAGCTGTAGATTTGAGGTACCACCGCTGTATCTTAGGAACTGTAGATTTGAGGTATCTTAGAAGGGTCCAGTGGTATATCTTAGAAGGGTCTGGTTTATACCTTTTTTTGTACTGTTATTATAAAATTCCTGGAACCTGTTTCCATCTTAGAACATGGTTTTTGGGGTGACCTAAATATGTGTTTCCAGCCATGGCCACTTAGGCCCTTGAAGGAACAGCAAGACTCCAGTCCCTTCCATTTTCTCCTTTCTTTTCTTTTTTTAAAGAAGGCTTTTAGATTTTTTGATTAAGTATACAGTGTTTTGCCGGCATGTATGCCTGCAGGCCAGACAAGGGCACCGGATCTCATTATAGATGCTTGTGAGCCACCATGTGGTTGCCTTAGAACCTTTGGAAGGGCAGCCAATACTCTTAACCTCTGAGCATCTCTCCAGCCCCTCCTTACATCTTAGCTGCCACATGGGAGCATACTTGCTCCATCATGGGAACATACATTTCCTCCATCATGTGTTCCCCATGATTATTTTATTACCGCATCCCCCCAAACTGGAGTCAAATGACAACGGCCTGAAATCTCCAAAACTATTAACCGAAATAAATCTTTTTTGTTAAAATATTATCTTTAGATTTATTTGTTTCATTTTATACATAGGAGTGTTTTGTCTGCATGTATGTCTGTTGTATATGCCTGGGGCCTGTGACCAGGAGTAAGCGTCACATATCTGCAACTGGAGTTATAGATGGCTGTGAGTTGCTGTAGGTGCTGGGAATTGAACCCAGGTCCTCTGGAAGAGCAGTCAGTGCTCTTAACCACTGAGCCACAAGAGCAGTCAGTACTCTTAACAGCTGCTACACACACACACACACACACACTCATGCACACGTGCGTACACACACCTGTCTTTGTTTATTATTTATTTATTTAGTTAATTAGTCTCACATAGCCCAGGCTGGCCTAAAACTCAACAAATAGCCAAGGATGACCCTGAGCTTCTGATCCTCTTGCCTGTACTTCCTAAGTAGTGGGATTACAGGCATGTACCATGGTGCCTGCAGTAAGTCAGTCTTATGACTGCTTATTGCCTTTCAGGTCCTAATTGAGTTTATAACTTTACTACTTATTGTTGGTAAATAAAGTATGTAATTAGTTCATTGGTTGGTCACTGATCAAATTTTCCAATTTATTTATATTTTGTTCTTGTTTTTCTTTTTTTGAGATAAGGTTTCTCTTTGTAACTCTAGTCGTCCTGGAACTCAACCTGTAGATTAGGCTGGCCTCGAACACAGAGATCTACCCGCTTCTACCTCTCCAGTATTGGGATTAAAGGTGTGTGCCACTATGCCTGGCTTTTTATTTTTAATTAATTAAATACAGTGTGTCACTTTGTAGCCCTAGTTGGTTTGGAACTCATTACATGGACTAGGCTATCCTTGAACTCAGAGCTCTGCCTACCTCTACCTCCTGAGTACAGGTATTAAAGCTGTGTACCACCATGAATGCCCAATCCTAAGAGTTTTAGTGAATTTTCTAATTTATTTGTATATTCCTTGACATTCACATGTATTCATGGTTTGAGGCTAGCCTGGGCTACACAGCAAGACAGCAAAAAAAGCAAAATAGCACAACCTTCAAATATATCTGTAGTTCTTAATGTCCTCTCAGCCTCTCTTTTATATTTTAAAGACCGATTTTGTTTTTACTTGTGTGTATTTGTCTATGTGTGGGCGTGTACACATGAGTTCAGGTACCCTCAGAGGCCAGAAGAGGGTGGAGTCTCTAGGACTGAAGCTGCAGAAGACTGTGAGCCACAGGATTGGGGGCTGGGAACCAAATTGGGTTTTAGGTAAGAATGTTAGAAGCTACCTCTCCAGTCCTGTTCTCCTTTGTTTTACTAAAGGCTCTTTGTTTCTGAGGGGCTGGGCATTGGGTGCAGGCTTTCACACCTAAGGACAAAGCTTTTTACTTTTTTTTGCTTCTCTTCAGAGTTCAGTTTGATGGAGGAGGGTCATCTTTTTATCTGTTGCTTTCATTGGTTAATTAATAAAGAAACTGCTTGGCCTCTGATAGAGTAAAATTTAGATAGGCCGAGTAAACAAAACAGAATGCTGGGAGGAAGAGGAAGTGAGCTCAGATGCAGGGCAGCTCCTCTCAGGCAGACACGATGAAGCAAGCCGCCAGGTCAGACATGCTGAATCTTTCCCGGTAAGACTGGTGCTACACAGATTATTAGAGATGGGTTGATAGGGATATGAAAATTAGCCAGTAAGGGCTAGAGCTAATGGGCCAAGCAGTGTTTAAAAGAATACAGTTTGTGTGTTGTTATTTTGGGACATAAGCTAGTCAGGCGACCAGGAGCTGGGGCGGCAGGAACACAGCCCGCAGCTCCCCACTACATCAGTTAATCTCTTTCTTCCCCCTCCCTCCCCCCAATTCCACCTCTCCACCCCCTGTTTTGGAGGGTTGAACTCTGGGCTTTGCACAGGCCAAATACACTTCCATTGGAGTGAATCTACCTGTAACACAATTTCTCGTTTCCGTGGAATATCCTGACATCACATGACTACAACCCGGACATATGTGAATTACATTGAGGATATGGCCTGAATTTCTGCATGAGTTCTCTTGTTTTATGTATTGTTCTACCAAGTCATACACTGTGACTTTTATACAACAGTTTACCATAGAGTATTGACTCAAATTATACTGTCACGGTCAGCTGTCAGAACATGGTCCAAGAATGGGTTTGTGTGATTTCTTAGTGCTTGTGAAAAAAACTCCACGTCTTGTGACTTCGGTTTCTTCAGAAACAAAAAACTGTTTTTGGATTGTGCTTTTGTGCCCCTCCCAGGTGTGCCGGCTAGGCGTGAGTTTACTTCAGATTGTTCATCACAACTGCCTATTGTTACCTGTTATGCGCCTCTATGGAAAAACATGTCCTGTTGCATGTAGCTTGTCCACCACGTACGGCTTGCCCTTGCGAGTGGACACTTAAAGCCTGTGACCCCTCTTAGCCCTCAGAGTATAAACCGTCTGGCTGCCGGATGAGACTTCAGTCGGCCTCATTCACTGGCTCCATGCTCCCAGTTCCCACCGCCAGCTAGAGCGGTACCAGTCAGCCTTGTGAGATGAGCACAATGGAGAGACACCATATATATAGGCAAATGTTTGCCTCTACAACACATAGGAGCTGTGTCATACAATCCTCACCATATATTAAAATTCTTTATATTTTTTATCTGCTATTTCTCTCTGACGCTACATTCTTTTTGAAATTATTATTATTGCTGGCTTTTACAATTTTTACTTTTTTTCGTTTTTGTTTTTTGTTTTTTGAGACAGGGTTTCTCTGTGTAGCTTTGGAGTTTGTCCTGGAACTAACAGTCTAGACCAGGCTGGCTTTGAATTTACAAGATCCTCCTGCCTCTGTCTCCCAAGAGCTGGGATTAAAGGAGTATGCCACTACCACCTGGCTGCCAAGAACTTTCTCATGTTTAACTTGACACAATCCTGCAGGGTAACTCTTACACTGAGTGTTGACTTCAAAATGGAGACACTAGCACTATCCAGGAACATTCCTTTCCCTGTATCTATGTTCGAGCAGCCATGAGTGCTGTGAGCCCAAGCTCCTTCACCCCATGGCACAGACCTTCCAAATCTTGACTGGATTCTCTGCCTCTAAATTTCAAGGCTAATCTTGAGCTCTTGATCCTCTGGCTTCTACTTCCAAGTGCTGAGAATGCAGGCACATTCCACTGTGCCTGGCTCTGAGTTACTGATTGAATAAACAAATAGTCATTTCATTAACTAGTTCAAAAAATCTTCAGTGGGGTTGACCAGATGGTTCAGGGGATAAAGGCACTTGCTGTCAAGCCTCATTACCTGAGTTGATCTCAGGAACCCACATGGTACAAGGAGAGAAACACCTCTCTATAAATTGTCTTCTGACTCTACATGTGTCCTACTCCTTACTAAATAAATGTAAATTCTACTTTTAACAAATCCTCAATGGCCTCTTCTCACAGATGGAGTTGAAACTCCTTATTGGGATCTTTATAACAATCTGAGTCTTCTGCTTCTTACTCTTTAATTTCTATTTTAAGCCATTATGAAATATAGACTGACATCTATCTACCTACCTACCTACCTACCTACCTACCTATTATCTATCTATCTATCTATCTATCTATCTATCTATCTATCTATCTATCTAACATCTGTCCATCCATCCATCCATCCATCCATCCATCCATCCATCCATCCATCCATCCATCCATCATCTATCCATTCTGTTTGTGCCATAACAAATAAAGCTTGCCTGAAAACCAGAGTGCAGAGTTAGTCATACTAGTTAGCCAGGCAGTGGTGGCACACACCTTTAATCTCAGCACTTGGGAGACAGAGGCAGAGGATCTTTGTGAGTTCAAGGCCACCCTGGATTACACAAGATGAATGTGTCTAAAAAAGAAACAGAGCTCTTTTGATCCCAGCGCTTGGGACCCCACGCCTTTAATCCCAGCACTAGGGAAGTGGAGATGGGAGTGATACGGCAGGGTGGAGAGAGGAATATAAGGCAGGAGAAGACAGGAACTCATGGCATTCAGTTTGAGGATTTGTAGAGACAGAATCTTGACCCCTTGGTTCCGAGGATTTCTTAGAGGTGAGAACTAGCAGCTGGTTGCTCTGTTCTCTGATCTTTCAGCTTTCACCCCCTAATATCTGACTCTAATTTTTTATTATTAAGAACAATTAGAATTTACACTACACCGTCCATCCTTCCATCCATCATCTATCTATCTGTCTGTCTGTCTATCTATATCTATCTATCTGTCTGTCTGTCTCTCTATTATCTATCTATCTATCTATCTATCTATCTATCTATCTATCTATCTATCTATCTATCTATCTTTCTATCATCTATCCATCCATCCATTTATCTATAATCTATCTATCCATCATCACCTGTCATCATCTACCTACCATCTATCAATCGTCTGTCTGTCTTTCATCTATTTATCTGTCTATTCAGTGCATCTCCTTAGCCACCAGGGACACATTCTAAGACCATGACAGGTGCTTGAAGCCCCCACTTAATACAGAGCCCTCCACTACTATGTGCCCTGCAGCATTGCTCCACAGAACCATGATCAATCCGTCCTTCCGTGTTTTAAGTCCTGCTGCCTCCTTGCCATTACTACTCTTGTGCTTTGGAGTCACTTCTAAGTGACATAGGGAACACTTGACCAGCAGTTTTGTGCCATGCAGTCAGTCTGACAACCAACGGAGCTAAGTGAGAAATCCGGTGGTTACTATGAGGCTAACGACTCTACTAACTGGTGGACATGCTAGACACAGGACGCTTCGTGTCTGGTAGGCTATGTGGCTCAGAGCAATGTTCAACCTGAAGTTCATGACTTGAAAATTTCTGGAATTTTCCATGTAATATTTCTATACTGTGGTTGACTGGGTAAGTGGAAGTTTAGAGAATAAACCCACAGATAAGTGAGCACCACTGGATTTCCTGTTTCCTGATCTGACATTTGCAGTTCCTTCTTCCTGTAAGTCCAGTGTGTGTGTGTGAGTGCTTTTGTGACTGTGTGTATATGTCTGTAGGTTGTGTCTGTGTGTGTGTTTTTGTGAGTGTGTATGTATGTCTGTAGGTACAGTGTGTGTTTTTGTGAGTGTGTCTGTAGGTCTAGTGTGTGTGTGAATGTGTACGAGTGTGTCTGTGTATGTGTGTGTCTGAGTTTCTGTATGTGTGTGTTTCTGTGTGTCTGTCTGTATAAATGTGTGTCTCTGTGAGCCTGTCTGTGTGTGTATGTTTCTAGGTCCAGTGTATGTATGTGTGTGAGTGTATCTGTGTCTCTGAGTGTGTCTGTATGTGTCTGTAGATCCAGTGTGTTTATGTGTGAGTGTGTCTGTGTATCTCTCTGAGTGTGTCTGTGTGTGTGTCTATATGTGTGTGTGTGTCTGTAGGTCCAGTATGTTTATGTGTGTATCTGTGTATCTCTCGTGTGAGTGTGTCTGTATGTGTGTGTGTCTGTAGGTCCAGTGTGTTTTTTTTTTTAATATTTATTTATTTATTATGTGTACAATATTCTGTCTGTGTGTATGTCTGCAGGCCAGAAGGGGGCACCAGACCTCATTACAGATGGTTGTGAGCCACCACGTGGTTGCTGGGAATTGAACTCAGGACCTTTGGAAGAGCAGGCAATGCTCTTAACCACTGAGCCATCTCTCCAGCCCCCTCCAGTGTGTTTATGTTTTAGTGTCTCTGTATGTGTGTGTGAGTGTATGTGAATCAACCTAGGGCCTCACCTATGCCAGGCAGGTGCCCAGCCGCTGAATCACATCCTCATCCTATCCTCCCTTTATTTTTTTCTGCCACTTTTTGAGACAGGGCCTCACTGTGCAGCCCTGGGTGGCCTGAAACACACAGAGATCCGTCTGCCTTTTGCCTCCCGAGCTGGGGTTAAAGGCGTGCACCACCATGTCCAGCCAGCATTTCTTTGCCATGTTTCTTGTCTCTCCTGTAAGGATTCTCTTCCTGGGTTACCCACACTGTTTCTGTGTCTTCTCAGTCCTTTGAAGCTGTCTTCTTAGGAGAATGTTTCAGGACCTGTATGTGTCTTCATTTGCTTTTGCTTTGAGACAAAGTTTGGTCTTATAGTCCAGGCTGGCCACGAACTCGATCACTCACACACACACACACACACACACACACACACACGAGTTTTTTTTTCTTTTCTTTTTTTAGTTTTTCTATTGGGCCAGGGGTATGACTCAGTGGTAGAACATTTGCCTTGCATCTGAGTGTCCAGAGATAGATTGATTGATTGATTGTCAGAGCAAGCACCTATATGCTAAACTAGGTTTTCAACATTATCTCTTTTTATTTAAGCCCCTTAAACACCTGGAAAAGGAAGTGGTTTTGCTCCCATTTTACAGATGGGGAAGGCCTGGGTCTGCAAATGTTATAGTTTGGATATGGAGTGTTTTCCTGAGGGGCTCGTATGTTGAAGACCTTGTCTGCAGATGGTAGGCCAGTCAGTGGGAGGTGAGTAGATTATGGGGAATTGATTTAATTAATATATAGGTCCATCATTGATTGGGGTAAACTAGTGTGGGGTGGAAGAGAGAGGTAGGTGGGGTCAGAGGAAGTGGGTCACGGGCTACACCTGTAAGGATGGGTCTTACCCTGGCCCTCCTGTTGTTACACTATGCTTCCAGAAAGTGGGCAGCTTTTTTCCACTGTGCCCTCCACCATGGTGTTCGGTCCTGCTACCTGTCTAAAGCAATGGAGACAGCCAGCCAGGAACCAAACACTCTGCAACAGTGTGCTCAAAATAAGTCTCTCCCCTTTCACTTGCTTCTCTTAGGCATTTTGTTACAGGGATAAAAACAAAAACATCAAGGCCATTCAGAGTGTCTCCCTTTGGATCACAGCGCAGGCTTAGAGACTGTCTTGCGCTTTTCTGAACTTTCTTCTACTACTGTGGTTCCAAACCCGGCAATAACTTTATCTTTGAAGCCATCTCTACAACCCACAGAAGGCTTCAGAGGAGATGAAATCTGTGTCTGTATCTCTTACAGTTTCAAAAGCGCTGTACCCCACAGTGATGGACCCAGGCTCTTTCTCTCTTCAGCTCAGCGTAACGTGGTGCTGACTAGGGCACCCTTGAAGAGTCCGCAAGTCTAGAGCCTTTCACATCCTACGGGCGGCTGATTCTGCTTGTCACCCATGCAACTGTGAACACCTAAGGCAGCATGAATTCAACAAGACGGCTGAGCACACAGCACTGGCAGCATTCAGATCTGGAGACATCTCGGTGGAGTACCCAGCAACAACTGGCTTCTCCACTTCACTTAACCGTAATGGGTGCAATGGATAGTTTAAGATGTGATTCCTAAGGTCACACCTAGAAATACCTAGTCATACTCAGACCACAGTATTCACATATTCCAAAGTTAACAGGAAGGGCACACTGTAATTTTAGATTGAAAATGTGAAGTTTTCTAAATTTGGGAAGGCAAGAGTAGGAGTGGCCTTGATGTCATCGCAGAGCTGGCTGCAAAGCGTGATAATCAGACCACGGTCCGTCCTACAGACGAGTCAGAGCTGGTTGTTGAGAGAGAAAACGTCCAGCTAAGCTAGTGAACGCAGGTACGCAGATATTAAAACCTAAACACAAAGGGGGAAAGTGAGCCAGTGGGCTGAAGAGGAAGACTACACAGCCTCTGTGATCCGTACTTCCATGTCCTGCCCTGGGGAAGACGGCAAGAGGCTGGCTGCCAAGCTGGGGATGTGTGGACTCTCTGGGTGATGCTCGTGTGTTGTTATCGCTCAAGGCTGCAGATTCAGCACAGACTTCATGAGCTTAGAGTGATAAAATTCACAGATTTATGAAATTCTGCTGTCAGGATAACTTTAACCACACAGATTTTAGTTCTTATTTGTCAAAGTTCACACTTTTTTTAAAAAAAAATTTTGTTTTAACATTTTAATGTGTATGTGTGTGTGTGCGCGTGCACACGCATGTGTTTGTGTGTGTGTGTGTGCAGGCATGCCACGGTGCTCGGTGCACATATGGAGGTCAGAAGATAACTTGCAGAAGTCAGTTCTTCCCCTCTATAATGTAGAACCCCGGGATTGAACTCAGGATATGGGGCTGGGAATGGGCTCTATTACCCACTGAGCCATGTCAGTGGCCCCTGTTATTCATTTATGTTTTCATAGTTTGAAACCTTTATCTGCTTTTCCAAACCACTGATCATGGGTTATGTCATCAGCGTGAGTGACTAAGCCATATTTTTGCCCCAGGAGAGAAGCTCCACCGAGTGATTATTATGTTGTGATGCTGACGGCCAACTTAACAGGATTGGGAATCACTGAAGAGACAGGCCTGTGGGCATGCTTGAGACGGATGGTCTTGATCAGGTCGACTGACAGGGAATGTCATGAAATGTGGCAATTCCCATCCGTGGGCTGGGGTCCCAGACTGAACGACAAGGAGAAAGTGAGCTGGGCATCCATCCTTGTCTGGCTTTCTCAGCTCTTACTGCCTGTCATGACTTCTCTAAAACTTCTAGCACTATCACTCAAAATAAACCCTTCCTTCTTTAAGCTTTTGTCAGTGTTCTTTCTTTCTCTTTTCTTTTTTCTCTTCTTGTTTATTTGTTTTTGCTTTGAGACAGAGTTTCTTTATGTAGCCTTGGCTGTCCTGGAATTCGCTCTGTAGACCAGGCTGGCCTCGAACTCACAGAAGTCCGCCTGCCTCTGCCTCCCAGTGCTGGGATTAAAGGTGTGTGCCACCAAGCCTGTCTTTCGGTCAGCTATTTTGTCACAGCGTCGAGACAAGTAACTAAAAGGCAAATCACAACGCTCTTTCTTCATAGAGATGGGGGCTCTTGGCTCCCCCCTCTGACTGACTCTGAACTCGGAACAGTCTCCCTGGGTTAGCCTCAGAAGTGCTGGGCTTACAGGTGTGAGTCAACATATCCAGCCAGCCACAGGAAGTGGCAAGTTCAGAAACACCCTGGAAGACAGACTACTCTGTCACAAAGTATCACTGATACTGAGGAAATTGGTCTCTAAAGAGGACTCTGTTGCACCAGCCTGAAAATTTCCTATGGTAGAAAAGGAAGAGCAGGGCTGGAGAGATGGCTCAGCGGTTAAGAGCACTGACTGCTCTTCCAGAGGACCCGGGTTCAATTCCCAGCACCCACATGGCAGCTCACAACTGTCTGAAAATCCAGTTCCAGGGGATCTGACACCTTTACACCAATGCACATAAAATAAAGATAAATTAAAAAAAAAAAGAAAAGGAAGAGCATTAGATAGGCAGCGGGGTGGGGAGGGGGTGTGGGGACGACAGTCAGTTCTGATCTGAACACCTTACATTCAGATGGTGCCTGGCCCCTGGGGTGACTGTTCCCCTCTGTATGGCGATGTCACATCTCCAGACAAGGACATCAGAAGCTCTGTCTATGTAAAGAGTTGTTTCCTTCTGAGTTCTCAAGGCAGAGAGAAGGGAGTTTGGGCCGCCTCTGCCCAGGGTTTGTTCAGAATGAGGCAGTCGGCTGTGCACTAGATCTTTGGACTTTGGGAAGAAGAATGAGATCAGCAGAGAAGACAGGAGGAAAGAAAGGAAGGAAGGAAGGAAGGAAGGAAGGAAGGAAGGAAGGAAGGAAGGAAGGAAGGAAGGAAGGAAAGAAAGAAGAAAGGAGAGAGAAAAAAAGAGCTCCTTGTGGGCTAGGCCTAGTGGTGCAGGACCCCAGGACCTAACGGGCAGTCAGGTAGATCTCTGTGAGTCTCAGGCTGTCCAGGGATACCTGGTGAAACAGAGTCTAAAGGAAAAAAGAAAGCTCCCCGGGTACTGGCTGTACCCTAGACCATTGCAGACAGTATGCTATGTCTTTCTTTCTTGTTCCCTTCTCTTTCTCCCACCCCCTCATCTCTTTCAAGTGTCCCAGGTATCCCAGCTTTTCTTAGACTCAGTATGTAGCCAAGGATGACCTTGAACTTCGGGTCCTTCTGTGTCCACCACCTAATTCTGGGGTCACAGAGGCACGCCACCTAGGCTGTGTGCTAGGGCTTTCTTTTATCTTTCACTTCGACAACTGTCCTGAGAAGAGGGCCTGCTTTGTGGGTCAGTGTGTTCAAGTGAATAGCAGTTAGCAAACACATCCAGTTAGTGGGGAGTTCTCTATTGCCGAAGGCCTCCATATGGCTGCAATTCAGGAAAAAAGACACCAAAAATAAAAACAGCTATAAAATGTTGTCTATGGCTCTGCAGAGTTGTCTGTACCTGGTGTGGACAAGACAAGACGGACTATTGGTCTTAACCTGGATCCGTCTTTCTCCAGTTTCTGCATCACATGGCTCCATCATTGATAGTTCAGATAATAATCCCAGATTCAGGAAGCTGCAGTGGTCTCTCTGTGTCTGTATGTTCTACACTGTGGATTCAATGAACTATGGATTGAATATCTATCTGTCTCTATCTGTATGTATGCATCTATCTATCTATCTATCTATCTATCTATCTATCTATCTATCATCTATCTATCTATCTATCTATCTATCTATCTATCTATCTATCTATCTATGTTTCTATCTATCTATTATTTTATTATTTATTTGTTTTAGCTCCAGGGATTAAACCCAAACTATTACATAAGCGTTCTACCCCTAAGCTACACTCTCTGCCTCTGCGATTACTATCTTGTAGGAAAGTTTTATCAAGAGGATAATGACATGTTTCTGCAAAAATACACCTGCAAAGGAAACCCATTTGCATTTGGCGAGGTGTTCCGGCTTGCAGACTACCTTGCCAGGAGGTCGGAGCTGCTTTGCAGGAACATTCTTCTCGCATATTATTTTTAGTTTCTACAGCGTTCAGTCTCCAGCTCTTAAGTCGCTCTGGTAGAAGGGTGGAGCAGAAGAGCGCCGTCCTGGGAGACAGCTGTACCCTGGCCGTGCCAGTTTTCTGCCTTGAAGGTCTGAAGAGATGTGTTGATTTCCAGTCATATAAGTGATGAAACCTCACCCTCAGTTTTCCACTACAAGTCAGTCCTCAGCCATCTGTCTAGCAATGGGTTTGCCACTGTCCACTGTGTCACGCTGGCTTTCCTTAAAAAGTGGACACAGTGGCAGTAACAAAGCTCATCTGTGGAGGGAATGATATCACCATTTGATCATAATGTAGTGATCGATTGTTTTCCATACTGGGAACTGAACCCAAGGCCTCTCAAGTGCTGGGCAGATTCATCCCCAGAGTTATATCCTCCATCCTTTTTTTTTTTTAAATATGTTTTTATTTTGCAATAGACTCTAGGCTGGCCTTGAACCTGCAGTGCTCTCACCTCAGCCTCCCCAATAGCTAAGACTGTAGGCCTTTTAGCTGAGGGCTTTTAAAACGTTACCTTTAATTGGGAAGTTCTGGATTTAATGCAATACAGGGAGCAGTGCACTCTGAAAAGGAAGCTCTTCGCAACAGACAGGAGGCTGAGAGTGTTGTCTGGTTAGACAACGGGAGAGGGCGCTGGAGAGACGACTCAGTTGCTTAGAGCACGTGTCGCTCCTGCAGAGGGCCCAGGGTTGATTCCCAACATCTACGTGGTGGCACAGAAGCCTCTGTAACTCCAGTTCCAGAGGGCTCAATGCCCTCTGTGGTCCTCCACTGGTATCAGGCACACATGTGGTGCATATATTATATGCCAGTCAAACACTCATACAAAATAAAATAAACCTAAAAAAAAAAAAAAAAAAAAAGGAAAGAAAGAAAATGGAAGTGAAGGGTAGGCCCAGCTTTAAGTTTTTATTTTGAGACAGGCCAGGTCAGCCTCAAATTCATTATGTAGCTGAGGATAATTCTCCTGTGTCCATTGCTGGTGTGTTTCAGGAGAGGACCACCACGCCTGGTTTACACAGTATGACGTATGGAACCCAGAACTTTGGGTGAGCAAGGCAAGCATCTACCAACCGAGCTACATCCCTTGGCTTTAAATATCTTAGCTTTTAAACATTGTGTATTTATTTATTTTATGGTGCTGGAGTTATAGACAGGAGCTTGTACATGCTAGGCTATTCCTTTCTAAACCTATTTTTACTATTCTCCATCCATCCATCCACCCATCCATTTATTTAAGACAGGGTCTCTCTGTGTAGTTTTGACTGTTCTGGAACTCTACTCTATACACCAGGCTGGCCTCAAACTCAGAGGTTTGCTTGCCACTGCCTCCTATGTGGAGGGATTGAAGGCAATCACTACCATGCCATGCTCTTTTCCTTTTTTTTTTTTTTTTTTTTGGTTTTCCTAGACAGGGTTTCTCAGTGTTTCTCAGTGTAACAGCTCTAACTGTCCTGGAACTCACTCTGTAGAGCAGGCTGGCCTTCAACTTACAAATCCTCGTGCCTCTGCTTCCCTAGTGCTGGGATTATAGGTGTGTGCCACCACCGCTGGGCATTGCTATTCTTTAAAACAAATATTGTGTGTGTGTGCACGTGTGCCTGTGCACATGTGCCATTTCATGAATGTGGAGGTCATAAGATGATTTTGGAGAGAGAGTTCTCTCTGGCTGTATATGTCCCGGGTACTGAACTCTGGCCATAAGGTTTGGAGGCAGTGTCTTTTACCCACTGACTCATTTCTCTGGCCTTGTTTTTAGTATTCTCCATTAGTCTTCCCATTTGGTGGTCCAGAATTCATGAACCTGCAGAAAATGTCACCCAAAGTCACCTATGACAGCCCAAAGTCACCTGTTCTGGTGGGGACTGTACATATATATCAGTCATCATTGGGAACAAAACAGATATTTATTGTTTTTAAAAATACCATTATTAGGGCTGGAGAGATGACTCAGTGGTTAAGAGCATTGCCTGCTCTTCCAAAGGTCCTGAGTTCAATTCCCAGCAGCCACATGGTGGCTCATAACCATCTGTAATGAGATCTGGTGCCCTCTTCTGGCCTGCAGGCATACACACAGACAGAATATTGTATACATAATAAATAAATCTTTAAAAAAATACCATTATTAGTAATAATTTGTTGTTGCTGTTTCTTGAGACAGGGTCTTGTTATGTAGACCAGGCTTGACTCAAACTCACAGAAATCCTCCTGCCTCCGCCTTCTGAGTGCTGAGATTACAGGCGTGCACCACAGCATACCCAACAGCAGTAAGATATTTAATTTTAGATATCTGAATAGAAGGAACTGGAAATAAGGAAAAGAGAATATTTGAGACTATTCCTGTGCTCAGGGAAGGGTCTGGTTAGTGGAACTATGTGGTTCCTTCATGGAAGCTTGGGTGTAAACTCTCACAGCCTTGCTCTGATGGCACAAATGAGCACCCAACTCCAGCACCCCGTGAGAGTCTCGACCAAAGAGGAGGGAGAGCCCAGACTGTCTCGCCATTTGATTTTCTTGAGCAGTTTATTTAGTCATAGTTTTAAAGTCACGGGGCTTTCCCTAAGCAGACTTCTCTTTACCTGGGCTTTCGAAAGGATTTCCTGTCATTTGGGCGCTTGGAATTACCACCTGTAAAAGGATCGACGAATCAACCTTGAGGGGTCTTCTCACAAGGCATACCTAGTCATCAGAAGGAGCCTGCACCAGTCTGACAACATGGCAGCCTCGCCTCGTCCCTCCAGGCTGCCATCTCCAGAACACCGCAATTTGATTTAAATATAAGTTAGCGCACTAGTGCCGCGGTGACTGCAGTGGCCGGGAAAGACCCGTAGGCTGGGGCTGGGGTGGCCTGCCTGGGAGCGGAAGCTGCCTGTCGGCTGTCCGGGCTGTCCTGCCGGCTGCTTCAGCTCTGACTTGTCTGCAGTTCCACGATAAGGCTGGTCTTCTCTTTCTGCTTGTGGAAGTGCACCTGTCTGCTTCCACGTCAGGAGGGAGAGTCCCTTGCAAGAGAGCGTGCGTGAGATTCTAATCTGGGATTCTCGGCATGGACGTCTTTTCTTTCTTCCACAGCTCAACTTTTTACCTCAGATGATCTTTCTGGACTTTTCCCTCTTAACCCAATTTAGTTTGGAACTAACCATTTTCTCTTCTTTTAATTTTAAAATTAAAACACACAGCATCCACATGGAGTCAGAGGAGCTTGTTGGTACTGGTTTTCTTCTTCCCATAGGGGTCCCAGCATTTGAACTCAGCATGGGGCTTGGCAGGAAGTGCCTTTATGTGCTAAGCCTCCCATTTCTCAGTCTCCCTCTTCTCCCTGTGTTGAGATTGAGCACTGTACACGCCCAGGGCTTTGTTCATGCTAAGCAAGTGCTCCACCGTACTGAACTCCCCAGCCCTGAGTTTGGAATTATCACTGTTATGGTTTTCATCTCTTTTTAAAAATATTTATTTATTTATTTATTAATTATGTATACAATATTCTTTCTGCATGTATGCCTGAAGGCCAGAAGAGAGCACCAGACTTCATTACAGATGGTTGTGAGCCACTATGTGGTTGCTGGGAATTGAACTCAGGACCTTTGGAAGAGCAGGCAATGCTCTTAACCGCTGAGCCATCTCTCCAGCCCTGGTTTTCATCTCTTTAAGAGGCAAGCCACGCCCACTCCCAGCGACCCCTGCCCTTCCCCCGCCATTTTAGACTCTCTCTAGCCCTTCTTGGCATGCGCGTGCATGTCTCCCACTTCCCCCTCTCTTCCCCCCTTCTCTGTCTCTTTCTTCTCTTCTCCTTCTTCCCCCACACTCTCTTTCCTCTAAGTAATAAATATTCAGTTCTACTCTATACAATGTGTCTGCCCGCATGTCTCCCACCCATGTGCCTGGCTGTAGCTCGCGGCTTGGCCGCATGGCAGGACCAGCCCACCCCCTGCCGGCGACCTTGTAGCATTTTTAAAAATCACCACCATACCAAACTCCCCAGCCCTGAGATTGGAACTATCAATCTAAAATTAAAGGCAAGAATTAATCAATGTTAATGATAAGATACTGTAGTTAAATAAAAATTCTTTTTCTCCCAATTCAGACGTTTTTCTTCATTTAAAAATAAAGTATTAATGTGTACTTCTGTTTAAGTCCATATTTAAATCATTCAAAGAACATTTCACTTTAAAGCTTACCATTAATATGACAAATTTCCCCTTTGTGCTTACAAGAAGCTACAGAATGTTGAAGGAGACAGTGTTTTAAAAAACAGAATGCAACAAACCATATGATGAAATTCTTGGTAGCAAAGCGCAAGTGGAACCTCTGTAGATCTCTCTCTGGTGACTTTCCGAGTCGTCTTTTTATCTTTTGGTGATGAGAATTGAACCCAGGGCCTCAAGCACTCTAAGCAAGCCATCTACCAGTAAGTTACATCCCCGGCTCCTCCTCCCAAATGTTTTCCCTTAAAAAACAAAGAAAATGAGAACCTACCTAGAATTTTAACACTAGTTTCAGAGTTATAGCACAATTAAGAAGAGCCATTTTTAAAGAAAAAGGAAGAAGTTTCATTCTTTTGACAGAGTCCTCTTCTGTATACATTCATATTCCCGGGCATGGGGAGGAGCTAAGCAGCTGCCGTGGATACATTACCCAGCCGGAAAAGAGTAAGGGCGATCATTAACTCAACAATTGCTGTTTTACTGCCCCACAAGAGATTGTAATCTGACACACATTCCACGGAGCATGCTCACAGGAACCTCACGCTCTAGATGCACAGAGAATGCATGCATTGCGCAACACCTCCCCCCCAACAGACACAGCCCCAGACTGCATCTGAACACATGGATTAGGTCACAGTTAGAGCACAGCATGCTTCCCAGCCTGCAAGCTTTTCCAGCTCTCAGCCAACAAGATGTGCAAGCACAGTAGAAGCCTGCTCCCTAGTGGCTCACACCTCCGAGAACTTCCTGTGACCCCAGGGCCTCTGGGAGGTGGGCACCGGCTGCCAGCCATGCTCTGGACAGCCATTCTGCTGGCTGCCTCACTTTTCCTCACAGCTTCACCTTTCTCTGGAGAATATAACTGTGTTTTGGGAGCTGAGAAATAGGAGGTGCCATCCAATAGTAACCTCTAGTAGAATAAGGTTTTAAAATTCTTGGGTTTCTAACTTTATTTAAAAAAAAATTCTATAGCCTTTGTTGTGAGTGGAATATTGTGCTTAAGTCAAACAGACCATGTAAAGATCAGGCTTCCGATTTTCCGAAATGTTACAATGGCTTAATGGTGGCTAACCCTTATCTGTTATTATGTGATGGTTAACTGAATCTACAGGTCCAAATTGCCATTGTCTTCTGTATTATTACTATTTTTTAATGTGTGTCTCTGTGTGGGGAGTGTTTAGGTAGGCACACAGTGTGTGTGTGTGTGTGTGTGTGTGTGTGTGTAAGGGACCAGAGCAGGTCGTTGCTGTCTTTCCCTACGGTTCTCGGCCTTGTTGCCTTGAGGTAGGGACTCTGACTGAAAAGGAAGCTCTCAGTTCTGGCGAGGGAGGCTGGCACGGAAAGCTCTGATCTGTGCACGCAGCTATGCCCAGCTTTTTATAAGTGGGTGCTGGCGGTTCAGGTCCAGGTCTTCATCCCCTGAGCTCTCTCCCAGCTCCAATTCTTGTACTTTAAGAGGCATAGAAGAGACCAGAGAGGCTTTCTACAAAATTCTTCTTTGATGTGGCCTTGGAGAGGCCTAAAATGTGCACTCCGTTGAGCTTTGGGCTGATTAGCCTAGCTCATCTCTCTCTACTCTGAAGCACATTACCTGAATCCTTCTCCTGTTCTTTTGTTTTTATGGTGTGATGTATGTGTGTGTGTGTGTGTGTGTGTGTGTTTGTGTATCACACTAAGTTACATCCCTGTCACTGAGCTATAGCCCAGTCCTCCATCTGTTTTCTTTAGTGAAACAGCATTCTTTATGCTGTCAAGGTCAAACGTTGCCTTTGGGATTTGGTTTTGGAGTCTGTGGTTGACAGGCCTGCTGGTCTGTGCTTTCGGTTGGGATGTTCCTGTTTCCTTACTTTCCTTCATGCCAGGGGACGGAGCCTCCTACCCTGGATTTCTAGGTCTCATGAATGAGTTACTGAGCTCCTCTCTCATCTCCTAACTTCCAGTCTCTAGCCCTTTGAATGCCTTGGCTCAAGTCCAGCCTCTTCCCTTAGAGCCTTTCCCTACCTTCATGCATTCCTCATTCATCAAGCTACATCTCCCTGCAAGCTGCAAAACTCACCTGAAACCCAGCCCTCTCT
The DNA here is from genome assembly GCF_950005125.1 of Chionomys nivalis. Taxonomy (NCBI): domain Eukaryota; kingdom Metazoa; phylum Chordata; class Mammalia; order Rodentia; family Cricetidae; genus Chionomys; species Chionomys nivalis. Next base: position 14,714,281 of record NC_080111.1, on the reverse strand, counting down.
TTAAGCTACCTCCCCGAAAGGATAAAGACAGCCCCAGGGCATGACTGGCACACTCCAAGCACACAGGAACAAACCCCAAAACATGAGACTCACAAAAAGAAAATGCCACATACCGCATGTTTGATCTATAAAGACCCTAAGAGGGTGAGAACATCATTAAACTAACAAACAAACAAACAACAACAACCCCCCCAAAATACCCAAAACTAGTCACCATCACTTCAGATAACGAGAGACATTTTGTTACTGTTGTTTTATAGGGTCTTGCTATCACAGCCCAGGCTGACCAGCAGTGTAGCCCAGGCTAGCCTCAAACTCATGATTTTCCTATCTCAGCCTTCTGAGAGCTGAGGTTGCAGGAAAGTTATTAGTAGCAGTCCTGGGCCATTCCTCAGCAAAATGTGCTGCTGTTATCTTTGATTTTGTATTTTCTTTGTTTTATCTCCTAGTTGTTTCGGTGCCAGGGAAGGGGCCCAGAGCCTTGTATAACAGAGGGAAATTACTACTGCTTAACTAGACAATGCAAGGTTGGCCCCAAGAGCATCATCTGTTTTGTTTATGTACTTTTTGAGACAAACGTTTCATGTAGGGTAGGCTGTTTTCAAATTGTCTATGGATCCTTATCTCTATTCCCACGTGCTGGGATTACAGGCATGCACTACCATGCTGGGCTTTCCCCACAGCATCTTGAGGTAGACCGGGTACCCAAGAACTTGCTATTAGATTGGCAAGTGCACTGGAGTCGGAATGATTCTTCATGCCCACAGGCTTCCCAGGGAAACTGGTCCGCTGTGTGGGCACAAAGGACCACGGCTGTGCCAGAAAAAGCCCTTGCTGAAAGTGTTTGGACTGCAGACTCCCGACAGCCTTCACATCCACTCAGGCTCTGAAGCCGTTGTCTCTTCAGAAGCTCTGGATCTGAGGCGACCACACAAGAAAATACAGACACACATGTGCTCTCGCGATGCCGCCCGCACAGGACCGCTAAGGCCCACAGGGAGGCCGAGAGACTTGTGGTACGACATGACCAGAACAAGGAGAAACACGAGACGCAATGGCAACAGCTCGCAACCGGAACATGGCGTCAAACACCACGGCCACAGAAGCCTGCTAGCTATGGGCCACGCTGTGCAGCTTGAAGCAAAACTATTGATTTTTGTGGCTGAAAAAAAATCAACAACAACCCCCCCCCCAAAAAGCCCCAAAACGTACCTTCAACGGCAGAACTCAGTTTTATGACACCTTGAATAAAGACAAAAGATGGTAGTTATAGAATGGACCTGGGTCACTTTTCCTGTTTTCACATAACATGCGTACATTGCAGCTTTGGATATTTGTTGTTGCTGTTGAGAAATTGCTAATTAAACAATTTCAAAAAATGAAATACAGACGCTATCATTACTTCCTCATTTTTCCTGGGTCTGGGGATCATTTTACACAGGTTGGGACAGGGTTCGTGTTGAAATATGTAATAGGCGGTTGCAAAGCAAGGCCTATCTCTTAGCGTCCTTCCCTGAACTGGTTGGGCAAGAAGCTGTTTCCTCTGTCTTCAGGCTTGACTTTCGCCTTTGCACGTGAAACAATGAAATAGCTACCTGGGTATGTTGATCGTGGAGAAAATAGATAATACCCATGACTGGACCGCTTTTTGTTTTTCCCTAAATTTAAAGGTGAAAATACTAAAATAAAGTAGACCTGGTTCAGCAATTTGACCTAAAACACAAGCTTTGTAAGCCATAGCTATAAGTAGATAATGTTCTCGGTTTCTTTCTAAAATCTTGGTGTGTGTGACACATAGGTACGTAAACACAGGAGCATGCACTGCTCAGAGGACAACCCTCATGTGTTGTCCTCTCCTTCTACCTAGCTTGAGGTGGTGTTTGACAGGCCTGCTGGTCTGTGCTTTCGGTTGGGATGTTCCTGTTTCCTTCCTTCCCTTCCTGCCAGGAGCTTTGGGATTACAACACACTGTATCTACTCGTAAACTTTCTGTGGATTCTAGGGATCTGAAGTCAGGTCGTCTGGCTTATACTGGAATCTCTTTTACCCCCAGGCCATCTCAATAGCCTGTTTTCTATCTTTTTTTTGTGCCATAGCTGTGGTCTTTTACAGGGTGCCCAAGGGTCTATAGCATCATTTGGCTGACGATACACCTTGTCTTTTAAACTGGAAAGATTTCTATTTTGAATGGAAACAAAAGTCTTTTCAATACCACCACACTCAGCTGGTATCGGGCAGCTTGCACACGGCTTTCACGGAGTGCCCGTAAGTAAATATGCTCGCTGCAGATGCCGCTGGCGTGAGTACTGTGTGGCAACTCATCTACAAACGGTAACAGAGGCCCAGTGATCCTGAGGCAACTCCCATATAGCAACCGATCTTGTTAATAAATGATTCTATTAGCCCAGCAGTTCAAACCACATCCAGAGTCCTTCCCCAACACATCATACACCAATCTGACCTTTCTCCAAACAATTTATTGTCATTACATCTTTTTTATGACCTTAACTCAGTCCACATATACACTGCTTTCATTAGGTTAAAGCCATGTTCGGTTTTAGTGACTGTGAACACTCCCACTGTGAGGAGCCCACTGTGGGGCTGGGGAGAGGTGTGCAGGAGGCACAGCACACAGCGGTGAATAGCTCCAGGAATAGGGGGTAACGATCTCTTGTTAGGAATTCTAGGATTTTAGTAATCTGTGACCGTTGTCCAACAGGACTGAGCATTGACTAAAACACATAGTGAAGCCAGGGGGTGGGGGTTGGGGTGCCGGTCAGTAGTCCCGTCAGGAGACCCTGGGTTCAATCCTTGGGAGCATTAAACCCAGTGTATTGTCTGCCTCTGAGCTATCTAGTCCTTACTTTTGTTTTTCTGTAAATTTATTGAATTATGCATTTATATAATTTAAATTGTAACAACAAGCTTACAAGTTTCCTGGAAATGCAAGAGACTGAAAATGCTGGGCTCTGCAGGCTGCAAGGAGCCAGACTGGACACCACCATGAAAACTGCTGTTCCTGCTACTCCGGTTCAGAGAAGAAAGCTTGCTTAGATTTACGGACGTGGTTTTAATTGAACCAAGCAAGCCGGTTGTAAACAACTACAATTCTGAGAGTCTCAAAGGCTCTCAAAACTGTCAGATGGAAGAAATACCCTTACATCCCTTCTACTGGAAACAACAGTCATTGACGTCCAGTAAGAGCAAAAACTGAGTGGGTTTGCCCCTTTTGTGGTCAGACGATTAAACCAAGAGGTAAAGTCAGGCCTGAGCACTGGAGATATTAATGATCTACCATATTTGAACAGTAGGAATTTTACATAGGTTAAAAACGAACTTTTCTCCCAATCATATCTATCCATTGCAAGTTTTCAGATTATTATTCTTATGTGCATACATGATGTGTGCAGTGTGAGCATGTGTGTCAGAGTGCGTGTGCGGGTCAGAGGACGATTCTGAATTCGCTTCTCTCCTACCTTAGGTGGGTTCCTGGGATCAACTCAGGTTGCCAGGGGTGTACTGCAAGCACCTTTGCCCACTGAGCCATTTGCCTGTCCCTCAGTCATATTCCTTTTTGTATGTAACTGTGGTGTCAGCAAATGCAGCTCTTTAAAACAATGCACACTACATGTGTGCAGAGACAGCCTCGATGAAGAACACCTACTTAAATTCCAGGGCTGTAAGTGGCCTTGGAGGGGAGCCCAAAACTGCACTTACTGAGTGAGAGAAAAAACATTAAAAAGTTAAAAAACAAACAATAGTATGACTTTAGAACTTTCATTATGAACATTATTTTCATAGAGGCATTAATGAGTTATTAGCTTCAAGTGGGTGTTTCTTATTTTTTCAAACAACAAATTAGATTTTTCTCTATGTTAGGGTAGATATTTCTATTTTGAAGAAATTATAGGGAAAGTCTAACTTAACTGAAGCGCAACACATGGCTATTAACATATATGATTACACAATGACAGAGAAAGCATCTTTTATCTTCAGATGCGCATATTTCGAAGTCTCGGAATATTTAAGAGGTGACTGATGTTGATGTTGTAAAGTACACACAGTGTTGCTGACTTGCAGACACAAGCTAGACATGAGCTGTAAGCGGCCAACACTGACGTCGCCTGGATTCAGGGTTAGTCACAGCACGTACATGTATGCAGATACAGAGAATGGGGCCCACCACTTCCCTCTGGGTTCACTTCTTCACAGGGTGCAGGAGGTTTAGAAAAAGATGAAGAGAAGAGAAAGCCCATCGTTTCCCCCTAAACTGGTTATCTGAGCAAGGCAAACTCCTAACAGGGTGGAGATCTGTGTGGAACCCACCCCATCCTTGTCCTGAGGTTGGGAGCCAGTGGGCAGCCAGGTGTGCTTCCTTTTCCTCAGCCGATCTCTTCCAAAGGCAGTTTGCTCTCTCCCATGTGCCTTTCTTTAGCTGTGCTTGCTCTCTCGCAGTCCTAGGGGTTGAACTAGACATGTATGTGATCCTTTGGCTGTGTGCTGTGGGACAATGGTCTGTACCCTGTCCCTTGTAGTTTAATAAAACGCTGATTGGCCAGTAGCCAGGCCAGGAAGTAGAGGTGGGGCGATGAGAATGGGAGAATTTTGGGAAGAGGAAAGGCCAGTCTGCAGTAGACATAGAGGAAGCAAGATGAGAATGCCTCACTGATAGAAGGTACCAAGCCACGTGGCTAACATAGATAAGAATAATGGGCTAATTTAAGATGTAAGAGTTAGTTAATAAGAAGCCTGAGCTACTAGGCCAACTAGTTTATAATTAATGTGAGTCTCTGTGTGTTTCTTTGGGACTAAATGGCTGCGGGATTGGGCAGGACAGAAATCTCTGTCCACAGCTATGCTTGCTCACTGCAGTCCTAGGGGTAACTAGACGTCATGCATGCGATTCTTTGACTGTGTTGATTTGCTGCAGTCCTAGGGAGGGGGTGAAGCATGTAAGGCAACAATCAAGCAGAACACTAGGACCTTAGCTGTTTTTTTTTTTTGTTGTTGTTGTTTGTTTGTTTTTTACTTTGGGCATTGAGATAGAGTTTTATAGGATGACCAGGCTGGCCTCGAACCTACTTGATAGCTCATGTAGTCCCTGAATATAATCCTCCAGCCTCAGTTTCTAGGACAGTTAAGATGATAGGTTTCACTACGAGGCCCATCTCCCTTATCTACATTGATTTTCCCCTACTTTCTTTGGTGCTGAAGATTAAACCCAGGAGCTTCAGTATACCAAGTTTGCTCTACCACTGATCTACAATCCTGACCCCCATCTGAAATGATTGATCTTAGCTGTTCTAAGAGAATGAATAGGAGATAGGACCATGTTATATCATGCTAAATGTGAACGGCTAGAGGTCACTAGGACCCTGCAATGGCATCTCACTGCTGGTGAAAGGCTGAGCCAGTTTCCAGTGCAGGAACCTCCCTACCTTTCCCTACAGCTACTCCCAGGAACACCCCTACCTCTCCCTACAGCTACTACCCGGAACACCCCTACCTCTCCCTACAGCTAATCTCAGGAACACCCCTACCTTTCCCTGCAGCTACTTCCAGGGACACCCCTACCTCTCCCTACAGCTACTCACAGTTCTCACTCCTTTCTGCCCTGAGCTGGCCTAGCTGCTGCTCCACTGAGCTGTGGAACCCTCCCAGACCTCTTTCTCTTCATTCAGATTCTGCTCCACGGCCTCTTCATCAGAGACTTCCTGGTGACTGCATTTGGAGAAGCGCATAAACCACCTTCGGTGCTAGGCTTTGAGTTGACTTCTCTATCTGAAATGCTCCCGTGGGGTCCCTGGCTCACGCCTGCCTTCCTCAGCGGGGCGCAGTACAGTGAGATCTGTCTGTCTTGTTTGTTTCCGGAACCTCTTGCCCAGTGGAATTCCTCACGTAAAATGAGCACCCAGTAAATACCTTTAAAATATTTTATTTTATTTTTTTTTTGAGATGGAAACTCATGCAGCCCAGTTGGGCCATGAACTCAACGCGTTCTGAGGATGCCCTTGACCTTGTGATTCTCATGCCTGTTTCCTGAGTGCTGGGATTACAGGCGTGTACCACTGTGCCTGCCAATCAAATACTCATGGAATAAGTCAACTGACTGATCACTGCCAGGTCCCACGTTACGAAGCTTCGCAGCTCCAGCAAGTGTATTTCTAGTATATTATTCAATTGTGAATACTCTGAGTAGGCTACTCAGAGTTCATTACTCTGATCACTGTCTGTCCATTTCTACTCAAACACTGGTTTTTGGGTGGGGAAAGAGTTGTTGGGGAAAGACTGAGGAATGGAGAGGATGTATATAAGTCTTGGTGCAGATATAAGGTACTTCGGCCTGTTGTCACGGTAACAAGATCTCAAAGAAATCTCGATGGCTACTTGTAGAAAGAATGTGCCCTAATTAGATGATAAGAAATATTAATGGGAGAGATGGCTCAGAGGTTAAGAGCACTGATTGCCCTCCCAGAGGCCCTGAGTTCAATTCCCAGCAACCACATGGTGGCTCACAACCATCTGTAATGAGATCTGGTGCCCTCTTCTGGCATGCAGGCGTACATGCAGGCAGAATACTGTATACATAATAAATAAATAAAGTAAATATTTTTTACAAAAGAAATATTGACGAATTAGTTTTACATCCAAGTGTCTCAAGAATCTGTTCTCTACGACACCACCGCCCTGCTCCCACTGGAGCAGAGTTTGTATGCTAAGAAACAGAAAAGAAGGGGCTCAAAAGAGTGGCTGCGGTCTCCCGAGGGCCTGGGTCACAGGTGTGCATCGCCATGCCTGGCTGAGGACTCTCCCCAGGTTTTAATATCCTGATTCTAATTAGTGGCTGGACCGCAGCTGGCGGGGCCCCTCAGAAGGTCCTCACCCCTGTAGACTCCCTCAGTAGTGGTTTATTATTTCTAAGATAAAGACAAAAAGCCTTAATGTAGGCTGCAGAGCCTTTCAGGATGTCGACGCTAGCACAACAAAAGACAGCTCCACGTTTTTCCACACTCCTCTCAGGGACAGGAGATTCTCCTGGCGCCTGAAGCTACCTGAAGCTCCAAGTCCTCTGACTATCAGAAGACAGAGGAAGGACCCTTTGCCCATCCTGTGTCCAACTTCATGAAGCCGGCTGTAGCCTCTTCCTGTCTCTTAGGGGTTAGAGGAACTGAGCATGCTCAGATGGCTGGTGAGGTCTCATGGAGATTCTGATGCATGGGACTGGAGGCAAAGAACTGAGCATGCTCAGATGGCTGGCGAGGCCTCAGAGATTCTGATGCATGGGACTGGAGGCAAAGAACTGAGCATGCTCAGATGGCTGGCGAGGCCTCAGAGATTCTGATGCATAGGACTGGAGGCAAGTCTTCACATGAGCCTGAGGGACCCTGTTGGTGAGGGGTAGGAGACCGTGGAGGAAACCATCACTTTAACAGGAGAGACAATGATCCTTTTATGTGGTGGGAAGGATTTCCGCCACATTATCCCTCTCGTAGAGGGGAAAATAGACTTAACAAATTCAGGGTTTCACTTGTTATTGTGGGGATCGAGCCCAGGGCTCTAGATATGCTAGAGAAGGGCTCTCCCTCTGAGCTACCCTCAGCCCATAGCATTTCCAAGTTCAGGGCTTAAAATGCCTCTCCCTCCCTGTTAAAATAGAGCTACCCACGATGAGTCCCAGGCAAAGAAAGAAGAGTTTAAAAAACAAACGAAAAGCTGTTATTTTAAGAAACACTTAGAGGGAAGACAAAGAGGAGAGACTTGCAAAGCCAAAACACAAGAGCAAAGTAAAAATATAAGAAACAAACCAGTGTTCCTGCATTTCAAGAGATGGTTATTATTATTATTATTATTATTATTTATGAAATCAGGAGTATTTAAGTGTATATCCTCTGAAGTTCCTAAAACCGAGAAAAATACTGTAGGACCCCTCCCCATAAAAAGCTGTTCCCCAGCTCCATTTTGAAGAGACCTGTAGACGTGTCTTGTTTAGCAGACAGATGTCTGTGAAGACCCGGTGGAAGGCCGGGAAGACTGCAAGAGACTCACACCAGAAGCCGCAGCACCAGATGGGCAAAGTGCACAGGAGTGTTCCATGTGCACAGCCATGAGATGGCCTGGGAGGACTAGCTCCAGGTTCCGTTTCCTATGAAAAGGGACAATTCAGAGTATGTGGTAGCTGGACCCGAGAGCCCTGAGGAAGCATTCCCCGGAAGCAGGCCTGGGCTCATGAGTTGAGGAATGGGTTTCAGAACTGTTGAGGCTGCTGGTTACCATGGGGACTCTTCCTCCACACCGAGTAGAAGCGTTTGTGGTAATCAGATAGGAAAGCTCTCCCAAGGAACATGTGCTGAAGGCTCGGTCCCCAATGCAATGTTCAGTGGATTTCAGGAGTGATTGGATCACAGGGACACTAGGCTAATCAATAAACGAATCAAGTCACTGGGGGATTTATAATTGAAAGGACTGTTGGGAGGTGGTAGATGCTGTGGAAAGAGAAGCCTGGTTGCAGGAAGTGGATTTCTGGGGTGTAACTTTGAAAGGTGTGGTGGTTTGGATGAAAATGCCCCCCCTAGGTTCATAGAGAGTGGCTCTATTAGGAGGTGTGGCTTTGTTGGAGGAAGTGTGTCACTGGGGGTGGGCTTTGAGGTCTCAGATGCTCAAGCCAGGCCCAGTGTCGCTCTCTTCCTGCTGCCTGCTGATCAGGATGTAGAACTCTCAGCTCCTTCTCCAGCACCATGTCTGTCTGCACGCTGCCATGCTTCCCGCCATGATGATAATGAACTAAACCTCTGAACTGTAAGCCAGCCCCAATGAAATGTTTTCCTTTATAAGAGTTACTGTGGTCATGGTGTCTCGTCACAGCCATAGAAACCCTAACTAAGACAAAGGGCATATCTTGTCTCCAACTTCTTCCTCTGTCTGGTTGTTTTCCCAGCTTGTCGTGATGCTCCTGCCTGAACACAAACCCATAGTAATGAAGCCAGCTGACCACAGATTGACCCCTCCATAACCTCGAGCCAAACTGAGTCTTCCTTCCAGGGGGTTTGTGCAGCGATGAGAGGCTGACTAACAGCGCTCAATGGATTCTTCTCTTCCCACATCCTCAATATCTTTTGGATATACACAGCTCATATACTTTCAGGTCACAAATTTATGTATCTAAATTATATTAGACAGCAGCTTCAGGGGACTGCCATTGGCACCTCAACCTTATTTGGATAGCAAAGATCTCAAACTTGAGCTTGGCAAGAAGTTATGACATCCTTGAAGGTGTCCATCGCTTTACAGAGGATGTGAATATTTCATGTGCGGGGATGAACCGCAGCTGCCTTCCCATAGGGAAATGGCATCTTGGTCATGTATGTGGGCTCTGTGATTTGACCAACAGAATAGAGTAGATGTGACATTGAGCATTTGGGCTCGGACCTTAGGACTTACTGTCACGAACACACTCTTTGCGAGTCTTGACCTGTTAGAGGTCTAGAAACAACTCAGTCAGCATTGAGCTTATGTTCCAGTCATCCAAACCAAGAAGCCAGGCATGTGAGTAATGCCATCGAGGATCCCCTGTGATGGCTAGCCTTCGTCTCAAGCTGACTGGGCCTTGTGGAGAGTCACACATTTGGTCAAGGTGTATATGTGAGGGCTTTTCTGGAAGAGATTAATATTTGAGTCAGTGACTGGATGAATCAGGCTGCCCACCCTGACGTAGCTGAGTCTCATCCAGTCTGCAGAAGGTCTGACTAGAACTGGGAGGTGGACTCTGAGGGAACTCCTCTTCCCTCTGCTGCGACACTGATCTCCTGACTTGGACTGGAATTCATGTTAGTTGGCCCCCTGGTTACCGGGTTCTGGACCAGACCATAGCGCAGACCTGCCTCTGATTGCCGACCTTGGGACTTCCCAATCTCCCTAATCAGTCAGTCAGCTCTGAAGCGCCTTAGCCCCCAGCTTCCAGACGGACATGGGACAGAAGCGTCACTGGTGAACTTGGCCTAAACCCCTCAGGCAGCACTGTACATTAGGTCAGGTTTCTATCTCGGTGACAAAACACCTCAGAAGACCAATGTAAAAGAATTTCTTCTGGCTCTTACTTTTAGTTCCTAGCCGCTTTGCTATATTGCTTTGGACCCGTGGCAGCATGCTGTATCATGGTGGAGACGCAGCAGAAGAGAACTGCTCACCTTCGAGCAGGTGAAGAAGAAGAAGGAGGAGGGAGGGAGGGAGGAGCGGGAGACCGAGAGAACAAAAGATAGTGGGGAATGGCGTCACAGGGTCACTTCAGGAGCATGCCCCTAATAATGTCCTAAAGGTCCCCTGCCTTCTAGTAGAGTCACGGGCTGATGACTAAGCCTTCACGCGTGAGGCTCTGGAGGGACATTTCAGAGTCTGATGATAAAAAAAGTTGATGAGCGACTACGCATTGTGAGACCATACATTTCACAGCAACAGGACAAGCAAGAGTCGGTGCTCATCTCTGGCCCTGACACCTGTCCTTTCCCCAGTGCTAGCTGGAGCTTCCTCTCCCTCCATCACCATCACTGCCTGTTTAGCATGTGAGGGTTTTCTGCAGCAGATCCTCCCTTCCCTCTCCCTCACTTGCTCCCTTGCCATGATTCTCCGACCAGCACTGAGTTCTTTCCCTTCTGAGCCATCATCTTTGATGATTTGATTTATGCTGGTCCTCACCTCTAGACTGTGAGAACAGAGAGCGAGACTCCCTTTGATCACGGTGGAATTCCTGGCTTCGGCACAGTGGCTGGACACAGCAAGTGCTGGATAAATATTTGTTAAGCAGATGAATGGAATATTTGATGCTGCTGATAAGGACTTGGTCCTCACCGCGGCCTTAATAAGGTACCACTATTCTTCTTGCTCATGTGCTGTGCAAATCTGGAAACCCAGCCACAGGAACCGGGCAAGACCGTGTGACTTATTCATCACTGGGCTGTGGTCTCTGAGGGCAGCTGAGCACTCTGAAGACTCTATAAGCCCAGGAAAAAGAGCGTTTGGCCATGTGTGGGTTTGGGATGCAAGAGTGGGCGGGGTGTGTGTGTGTGATTTGTGCTCTAAGGAGAAATGGGGATTGGGACTTTACTTGAGAGCCTTGGGAAGTCAGTGGCATTCAGACTGTTTGAAGCACTTGTAGGCTGAAGTTAGAAAGCATTCCTTGCTGTTTTCCACCCTATATCTACAGTAGAAGGAAGCTGCTGTTTCAGGGCCAGGCAAAGCTGCCACTTTCCACAGCAACTGCTCCCAGAATTTGAATCACCCCGTCCTGGGAATGCGCCTAACTTATGGGTCCTATAGATACCGGGAACAGTGGCACGTTAGAAAGTGCTCTCCTATGGTCTTTCTGCATGGCTTAATCGCCATGGCTTCCATTAGTGGAATACGTACAAGTTTTATCAGTGTTCTTATAACTTACATTTTATAACCGAAAAGTACCTTCCTCACCCCCTCTGTAAGTTCTATCCCTTCCTTTACACCCTAGTGTGTGTGTGTGTGTGTGTGTGTGAACTTTGACACAAAAACACTGCTCTCACCTCAAAGGGATTAAGAGTTAGATTAAGTTTCTATAGTTACAGAACAAAGAAAGCCATAAATCAAGAGACTTTAAAAATAGATTGGTGAGAACATTAGAAATGACTTCCAATAGAAATAACTTCTGTTATTGGACACAGCCCACTATTTGATGACATTCTTAGCCTCTGGGTTGGAGGGAGCTAGTGGTCCGTTAGTGCATTTTAAAAGGATTTGCCTGAATAGTCACAGGGTGTTAGGGCAAACTCTGGTGGGCAAAGATGGCTACTAAGAAGCTAAGGATAGCCCAAGATAATTGGGCTCCAGATCGGAAGCATTACAAATCCCACAATCCCAAATTCTAACTAGTCAACCAGCCTTGTAGGTCTGTCCGTCTTCCCATCCTCCATCCATCCCTTCCCTCCCATAATTCCTTTCTTCCTTTTCTTTGTCTTTTTAAAAGCAGCGTTTCATTGCATAGTCCTGACTGGTTCGGAACTCAGGGTTCAGAGAGATCTGCCTGCCTGTGTCCCATAGGCACTTGCACAGCAGGCTAGCCTTTTGTATGCTTTAACTTGGTGAAGGTGATTTACTTACGTTTCCCGGGCACCCAGTTCACATAGGCAGGCTCTCTACCATTGAGTCACACTTCCCATGACCTGATTTCATGAAGTGGGTTTAGCATGGCTCTAGTTAGAGACAGGAGGATTACCATCTACCCTAAACTCTGATCTTTAAACAAGAGCACACCTCACCGTGTCTAGGTTGCTGAACAAGCATGTGCTTAGAGAACCCACGCCTCATTTTCTAACAGTCATACTATCATCTCTGGTTGGTGCCCCACCACGCCCCTGGGGTGCACAATGCCGTATTTGTCCCCTTTGAATGTGTAACATTTGAAAGCGCAGGGACAGGAGGCAGATGTAGGCACACCTTTGATCTTTCATCCTTGCCGGCGGGTTAAGGGAGGGCAGACACCTGGCGGCTGCTGTGAACTGGAAACAAAATGCTGGCGGGAACCGGAATGACCTGAAATGCTGATGCTGCCGGTCGCAGGGGCAGCCGGAGCTGATTCTGTGTACGGTCCCGGGCAACACCCCTAACGACCAACAACGACGGGGCTGGGGCGCCAAGGACAGACACTTCCTAGGCAAGAGGCCAGGAGAGATCCGGCAGTTGTGTTGAGCAAAGTCAACAACGATTGCAGCTGTACACCAATGCCGAAGGGCGCCTCAGGGAGCTTCTCGAAAGCGTATTTAGAGAGCTCTCTTTTCTTCGTGAAATTAAGGATTCCACCCTGGCATCAATATGCCACGAATGCTCGCTTCAAGTTCCCGGGTCTTCGGCGGAATTATACTGCCCCCTGCCGTTTATGTGCTGTCATTACGCCATTGCCCGGGAAACCAGGGCTGTCAATCACACCCATCTATGGCTCAGCAGCTTCCGGTTTACCCCACTCAGTGGGAGGTGGTTCGACAGTGCAGGACTGAAAACCAGTTTTAAACCCCAAGTCACACCTGGGAGGGAATTTGGGAATTAAAGTGCTTCCCTCTCCACTCTGTCGGGTCTTCTGAGATGTTCCAGAAGCTTGGAAGAAAAAAAAATCTGTCAGCTTTGAATCTGTTCGTTTTTTAATGTGGTTACTGCACTATGGCTCTTTTTAGGATCAACTCAAATGTAGCCTGGGCTGGAAAAATTTTCCTGACATCACTTCTGCAATTGGCGTGTGACAGGTGACAGATGCCCCTTTGCTGTCCCTTCCCCATCAGCGTGGAAAGGAAAGAGTAAGTCCTGATCTGTAATCGCAGCCAGTATGGCGAAGCTCTCTGTTCAGTAAAAAGTATCCGCTCAAAAACGGCCGTGTATTGTCCACAGGTAACAACCCTATTAACAAAAGCGGGTTTCAACCACAACCAAGCGAGAAGGCAGGTTCTGGGATGAGGCAGAGGGTGTGCACAGGTGTGTGCATGCACAGGTGTTTGTGTGTGAAGGTCAGAGGACAACATCCGGCTTTTCTTCTTACCCTGTGACAAGGTCTTTCATTGGCCCTGAGCTTCCACAGGTAGGCTAGCTGTCCAGCAAGCTCCAGGGACTTGGTGGTCCATCTTGCTATTATGAGATGTCAAGTGGTCAGGGATCGAATTTGAGGCAAGCATCTACTATCACAATCATCTTGCCAAATGGCATTTTTTTTTTTGTGGAATATTTATAATAACACAAAAGTAGAAAATATCTAATTGCAATAGCTGGACATTGATGAAGCTATTTCGACTTTCGCTCGCCGCACTCCTGGAGAATGGTCTCCATGAGACCCCTCACCAGTGAGATCACAGATGTCGTTTGGACAGGTATTTCTAGGAGTCAGTGTTGTTTTTTAGACGATGGTGTCGAATGTACTCTGGCACCTGGGTGGGGCCCGGAACACAGTCTGCCACTGAGCGGGCTGTTAGTCTGCATTAACACTACTTATAAAAGCTGCTTGGGCAGTCCACTTTGGGGACCTCATCCTACCTGCTGCAGGGACTCTACTTTCCCATAAAACCACGCTTACTCTTAGGCTCCCCCCACCCATAGGCTCTTAGGTAGCCCAGCCTGGCCTCCAGGTCTGCACAAGGGTGACTTTGAACTCCTGATCCTCTTGCCTCTATCGCCCATGTGCTGGGCATCTGTCATTGTGTCCTCCCTGCTCGCTTGTTACATGCTGATTAATAACAGTTTTAAGTTGGAAGGCTAACACAGAATTGGCATCGTTCATGATTGACGAGCAAATGTTCTACCACCGAACCACATCTTGGCTATTGTGTAGCACCTCTAAGCAAAGGCTGACTAACAGAAGTGTCAGATAACTTCTAAATAAAGTATTGTATTGTATTGTATTGTATTGTATTGTATTGTATTGTATTGTATTGTATTGTATTGTATAATCTCAGTTTTAAGGCAACATGGTTTAGGGTTCTAAGCTTTCTAGATACTTTTCTTCTCTTATTAAAAATATATACGGATTATATCCAATAGCGGATTCTGTCTTAGTCACTGTTCTATTTCTGAGAAGAGACACCGTGATTAAGGCAACTATTAGAAGACAAAGTATTTAATTGGGGGCTTGTTTACAGTTTCAGAGGTTTAGTTTATTATCATAGCCTGAAGTATGGTGCAAGCAGGCAGGCGCTGAGAGCTCTACATACCGATTGGGAGGAGGGAGAGAGAGGGAGAGGGAGAGGGAGAGAGGGAGAGAGAGAGAGAGAGAGAGAGAGAGAGAGAGAGAGAGAGAGAGAGAGAGATATTGAAATGATTTGAAACCTCAAAGCCCACTCCCAGCAACACACTTCTTCCAACAAGGAAGAATCCTTCTAACCATTTTAAATAGTGCCACTTCCTGGTGACTAAATATTCAGATATATGAACTTATGTCTATTCTTATTCAAATCAGACCTATATCATTATGATATGATATTTTCATACTTGTATAGAACATATTTTGGTCATTTTCATACCCCTTCTCTTCACCCCCCATCTTGCTCACCCCCTTTCTAGCTTCTTCTCTCATTTTATTTACTCATTTCCCCCCTTAGGGTTGCTTATAGAGCACAGGTAACAGTCACCAGAGACTGCACTGAAGACGGTGTCTCTTGGAAGTCTAGGGACATGGCTCCGTGGTTAGGAGCACTTGCTGCTCTTGCAGCGGGGCCCAGGTTTGGTTTTTAGCACCCATGTGGCAGCTCGTAACACCTGAACTTCAGTTCCAGGGAACCCAATGTCTCTTTCTGACCTCTCTGTGCACCAGGCATGCGTGTGGTCAGCACTCACACACAGAGCAGAAGAAACTTAAAAAGAAAAAAAGGAAGTGTCTTTCCCTCCCCTCCCAGCTGTTGGGAGGACCTCCAGGAGGAGTGATCTCATGAACCTTTCCTTATATATAACTTTGTTTTGTGTTGCGGCATTGAGATTTTGCCTCTGTGCTGATGGGAAAATATAGATCACTAAGATGAAAAGCTGAAATTCTATTGCTTGACTAAGACGGTCAAAAGTGAGACCATTCAAGTGTCTTCAGCAGGGTCGCTGTGTACTTGGGACATGCACAGGGCACCCTCAGATTTATACAAAGACAGATCAGGTTGATATTAGAGAGATGAATGGTGCCCACAGCCACCAAGTAGAATGCAAAATTACGTATTTGTGGGAACCTAGAAATACATATTCTTTTTCAAGGGGAGAACCGGGCCTTCTAATGAAATATCCAGCAATATACACAGTGAACGAGTCCTTCACAGGTCACAGAGCACACCGTGGCTTTATAGAATCCCAACATGTTCCAGTAAACCTGACTGCTGAGATCTGTCAGCCTGGCCTTCATGGGAGAGCAACATCCACCGCTCTGCAGGGACAACTCCTTCGTGGAGGCTCTTGTTCATTTGGCAGAGGATTTGCAGGAATGATGAGGATGGAGGGTTATGTTTTCTTCACAAACGGAATCTAGCACAGGGTTGTAGGATCTTGGTGGGAAATTTCCAAGCAATTACTTTTTTTCTAAACTTAAAGATTCTTTTCTTTTCTGTATATGGGTGTTCGGTCTGCAGGTATGTCTGGACGCCACATGTGTGCTCGGTCAGAAGAGGGTCCCTTGGAAATGGAGCTATATAGATTGTGAGCTACCATGTGGGTGCTGGGACTTGAACGCAGGTCCTCTGGGAAAGTAACAATTGCTGTAAAGGTTGAGACGTCTGTGTAGCTCATTTGAATAATTTAAATCTTAGTATCTACAAATGTAAGTCACAATTCTGACTATGCATGCTTTTTTTTTTTAAAAATGTATTCATTTTACATACCAACCACAGTTCCCCCTCCCTTCCCTATTAAACATGCTTATATGAACTGTGTCTCGAAATTGATGTTTGAAACTGCCGTGTGAGCAGAACGCACTTGCCTTTATCCATAAACCAGTGAATATTAGCTTTCCCCTTAGTAGTGAGCACCGTTTCATAAGGACACCTGTGTGAGCAGGTTTGCCATTGTCTAACAGCCCCATTCTTCTTTCTAGATCTGTGAAGCAGCTGGCCAGATGTTGGCTTTCCTGAGATGCGATTGTGTCTAGCTCTGTCTTGGGTGCCTTTCATCCCTTCAGGCTCCCATTTCTACCCCCACTCTGAAGCCCTTTAAGGTTCTTCACTTTGTGTCTTCCCTCCTGCCCCTGGAACCCTCTGGAGGAAGAGACAGTTCCCTTTCTCTGCCCACACAGCTCACAGTTACACAGGGACCAGTGCTTCTTCGCTAATCACAGGGCGAGCACAATGCGTCTGCACAATACACAGCAGCCTCCCTTAGGTGGTGCCTGCTAGGTTTGGATAAATATCCCCATGAAGTCCGAGGGCTTTGTCCTAGCCTGGGGTACTGCTGGGACATAGTGAAAACTTTCAGAAATAGGACCCAGTGGGAGGGCTTAGGTCTTTGGGGAGGGGTGTGTGCTGGACAGTCTTACGTCAGCTCAACACAAGCTAGAGTTATCTGGAAGGAGGAACCTCAGCTGAGAAAATGCCCCCATGAGATCTGACTGTAGGGCATTTTCTTAATTAGTTATTGATGGAGGAGGACCTAGCCCACTGTGCGTTGTATCACCCTTGAGCTGGTGGTTCTGGATTCTACAGAAGAGCAGCAAGCCAGTGAACAGATCTCCGCCATGGCCTCTGCATCAGCTCCTGCCTCCAGGTTCCTGCCCTGCTTGAGTTCCAGCCCTCACTGCTTCCCCCCTCCCCACAAGACAGGGTTTCTCTGTGTGGTAGCCCTGGCTGCCTGGAACCCACTCTAAAAACCAGGCTGGTCTTGAACTCAGAGATCCGCCTGCCTCTGCTTCCCAAGTACTGGAATTAAAGGAGTGCGCCACCACCTCCTGGCCAACCCTCACTGCTTTGGATGACAAACTGTTATATGGAAGTGTGAGTGAAATAAACCCTGTCCTCCCCAACTTGCTTTTGGTCGTGGTGTTTCCTCACAGCAACAGTGACCTTGACTAAGGCTGTGGAACCCTCAAAGGTGAAACTGGGATTTCTCTCTCTCGCCCACCCACAAGGTGAGCAATTCCTTCCAGCGTTGCCGCGCTGTAGGCCTAAAGGACCTTCAAAGCTCGGAGCCCAAATCAACTTTTCCTCTTTTTAAGGTGACTCATTTCCTATCTGCTACAGTAATAGAACGCTAACTCAGTACAAAAAAGTGCTCGCTGGAGAAAGGAAGGAATCCATAGATTGACAGGTCATGCTCTCCCTTGCTTGGCCGTGTCTGGCTGAAGAGATTACACCACAAAAGCTGACTATTTCAGTTGGAGGCGCAGCCAGATATTTGCAGAAAGGTAGAAAACAGATTGATTTGTTTGCTTTTTCTAGGCAAGCATTTTTTTTCCATTAAGCTACACCTGTAACCTGAGAACACAGGTTTTTAATTTACTTGTTCGTTTATTTATTTGTCTTTTGAGACAGGGTCTCACTGTGTAGCTGTGGTAGCATGAATGTAATTGGCCATAAGGTCATAGGAAGCGGCACTATTAGAAGGTGTGGCTTTGTTGGAGGAGGTGTGTCACTGTGGGGGTGGACTCTGAGGTCTCATATATGCCCAAGACACACTCAGTTCCTCAGACCGCTTATTTCCTGTTGCCTACAAGATGTAGGACATTCAGCTACCGCACCACGTCTGCCTGTACGTCACCATGCTCCCGACCATGATGATAATGGACTAAACCTCTGAAACTGTAAGCGAGCCACCCTAATTAAATGTTTTCCTTTTTATAAGAGTTGCTGTGGTCATGGTGTCTCTTCACAGCAATAGAAACTCTAACTAAGGCAGTAGCTCTGGCTGACCTGGAACTCACTCTGAAGACCAGGCTGGCCTCGAACTCACAGAGATCCCCACCCACCTCTGCCTCCTGGGTGCTGGGATTAAAGGTGTCTGCTACCACGCCTGGCTTGATTTTGCTTTGTCAGCACTCATGCAGGATGGAAGGAAGTATGAAGTAAGGAAACGAAGCAAATATAGCATTCCTGACGTCATCTCACTTTTAGAGTCTATTTTAAGACACTCTTGTCTTCATGCTCAGCTAGTCGGTTCCTCGTGGAGCAACAAGAATAATTCCCTAAAATCTGGGATTCTGCAGCCTCTTTGTTGAAATCAAGAAGTGATTCCTACTTTATTTATTGTAGGAGGCAGATCATCCCCATTGCCAGTGCATGGTAGAACAGCAGTAAAGGCCCATGAAGGGAATATGTTTTTTGAAAGACTAAGAAAAGATAGGTTATGAAGATTCTGCTTTTTTGAAAGACTAATAATAATAATTGTTGGCCAGGTAGTGGCACATGCCTTTAACCTCCGCACTTGGGAGGCAGAGGCAGGATCTCTCTGAGTTCAAGGCCAGCCTGGTTTACAGAGCCAGTTCCAGTACAGCCAGGGCTGTTCCACAGAGAAACCCTGTCTCAGAAAAATAACCAACAAAATTACTTATTTTTATTTGTGTGATGGTTTTGCCTGCATGCCTGGTGCCCTTGAGGTCAGGAGGCATGGGATCCCCTGGAACTGGATCTATGGTTGTGGGTGCTGGGAGCTGAACCTGGGTTCTCTGCAGGAGCAGCCAGTGCCCTTAACCATGGATTCACCTTTCCAGAACCCCGGGAGACTTTTCTAAATGGGAGGAAACATGACTCCCCAGTGGCTAGAGCAGACTCCCACGAGAGTTTGCTTGCTGATTGAAACAGTCTTCTTTCTTCAATGCTAATAAGAACCCCGCAGTACCAGGGAGGAATGAGAACCTTAGAGACTGCACTGAGCACCTGTCTCTTACTCCGGAGAGCAATGGTAAGCACACACTCTTCTGATGAGCTACACAGTCATTCCTATGGACATTATTTGGTTGAAGACTAGAATCTAAGCCTTTGAGGGAAGGAGAACATTGAGAGTGCTCCATTTTTGAGTGCTTTAACTGAGGAATTTGGTGAAGCAGCTGAGAGATGAAGTCAGATGCAGGAAGGTCAACTAGTTTATAACAAACAGCCCAAACTAAAAATATCAGCACTATATAAGCAAAACTGTCCAGGTACCAACCTATAAAAAGAAATAACTGAAATCCACCCTGAGTTTTTATGGAGTAAAAAAAAAGATTAAGCTCAAGATACTCTCCTAATCTGTCAGAAAAGAAACCATTTTTTTTCTTCTTCTGTATTCGGGATGATAAATGATAGATTTCAGTTTCAGAGACTCTACAAAACCAAGGGAGAAACAGTAGGGTTTTAAGTAGGCTGGAAATAAACAGAGCTATTGTTTCCTCCATAGGAGGCAGGTACAACAATAACGAGACCTGAGAAAGGGTCCCCATGGAGAGGGAATGAGGCATCCAGCAAACAATTACAGGTCGTTGGATCATCTCAGAGGTGTCTGTAAGGCAAAGGGATGCAAACTCAGTGGCTATACGGTTGAGAAAGGAGAGTGAAGACCGGGTGGTGAGGTGGTTCAGCAGGTGAGTGTCTGTGTGTGGGTGTGTGAGAGTGTGGGTGTGAAGGTGTATGTATGTGTGTGTGGTGTAAGGGTATGAGTACGTGTGTGTGTGACGGTGTGTGTGTGTGTGTGTGTGTGTGTGTGTGTGTGACGGTGTATGTGTGTGAGGATGTGTGGTGTGTGCCTTACAAGTCCGAGGATCTGGGTTCGATGCCAGAGCTAATGGTTCTATAGAGAACCAACTCCTGAAAAGTTGCTGTCTGACTTCCCCACTTTCATGTTTGGCACATGTGTACTAACAAACAAACATAAAATTCTTTAAAAAAAGTTAGATGAAATAAAATTAGCACTTGGGAGTGAGTGTGATCTCTTATCGGGTATGTGTTTTTTGTTAAACAGCTTACTTTTCAGATTTTTTTAAAAAGATTTTATTTATTATATATACAGCATTCTGTCTGCATGTATGCCTTCAGGCCAGAAGAGGGTGCTAGATCTTATCATAGATGGTTGTGAGCCACCATGTGGTTGCTGGGAATTGAACTCAGGACCTCTGGAAGAACAGTCAGTGCTCTTAACCTCTGAGCCATCTCTCCAACCCCAGATTTTTTTTTTTTTGAGACAGGGTCTCATAGTATAGCCCAGACTGGCCTCAAATTCATGGCAATCCTCCTGTCTTAGCCTCCCGAGTGCTGGAATTAACAGGCATGAACCATTCATTTGAGTCCCCAAGATTTATGAATTTTCACTTTCAATGAAGTAAGCAATACCACCCACCCAGGGAGAACAGTCAATCCTAACAACCCGTATCAACTCCAGGACCCCGCCCTGTTGACCCATATAAAAATCCCTTGCTCTTCCGCCAGCCTGCTCTTCCCTTTGCCCACGAAGAGACAGCCTTGGCATTTTGACCCCCCAATAAACTTTTATTTCTACCCATGGAATGATCTAATACAGTGGCTTCACTGTGCCTGGCTTTTACTATGAGCAGCACAACAAGGAACAGCCCGGGAGTTTGGGGACATCCTTCCCCGAGAAAGACCAGGCAGAGCTTCGAGGGACAGGGTTTAGGAGAAAAATGGCTGCGCTTCTGATGGAAAAGAATCTTACTTGGGCTGTGTCTATATGATAGGTTTCTATTCGCTGTCAGTGTCTTAGCCAACCTCCAAAGAAAGACAGACAACAGAATTTGCCACTAGATAAAATCACGGAAGAACCTGAATGCAATGGAAATTCCCAAAGGATTTATCAGACAAGGACACTACAATCACACAGTATTCTCACAGTGAGTATTCTGGTAGCCATAGTATGAGGTCTGGCATTATTTCTAAAGCATTGATTTTCCCTCTGAGCATTTGAAACAAAAGACAACACTGCTCAGAAGCCTATGTAACTTGTAAATATTAACCGTCTTCCTTGATCTTTAATTTAGTTATCATCTTAACAAGGTCTCTTTGTAGATTTAACACATTCAGAAACATTGACTTAAAGCAGGCTGCATCAGGAGACTGAAAGGAGGTGGGAACCCAACAAAAGTGTGTTTCTTTCTTCTTCAGTCCCATGCTGCAAATACCTCCAATGTTAGATGAACACAAAGCGAGCAAGTCAAAGCTCTTTGTATAATGTAAAGAATTGTTTCAAGCTCCCTGCCGCTATCTGCTGGCATGGAGCAGCAAGTCTAACGGGTAAGCTGTGTAAAGGTGCTTCTTGGAAGCCTTATCATGGTGGTGAGTATGCACCAGGAAGTCCTCACAGTGACCAAGGAAGTGTAGAGAAAGATTGCTCATACAATTATTTTTAAAACTATAGCAAAGCACATTGTCCGTGTTTTTTTTTTTTCTTCTGTTTTTGGTGTTTGTGATTGCATGTGTGTAAGTGTGAGTGGCCCCTACGAGGGCCCTGGGTGTCTTGCATGTGTCATGGTGTGTAAGTGGCGGACCCCAGGAGGCACTGGGTGTCTTCCTCAACTGCACTCCACCTTATATTTAGAGATGGAATCTCTCATTCAACACGAAGCTCACCGTTTGGCTTGATTGTTTGGCCATAGAGCTCTTAGAATATGCCGGTCTCTGCTCCTCTAACACTGGGGTTACAGGCACACATGATCGGGCTTGTGCAGATTCAAACTCAGGTCCTCTAGATTGCATGGCAAGCACACTTACCCACTGAGTCATCTCCCCAGCCTCTTGTAGTATTATTTAAGATTATATTAATTGTTAATGATGGTAATAGTATTCCATCTTTCTGTTCATTTTAGTAGATTATGGAGCAAACGCAGATTCTCCTTATGTCAATGCTGGATAGCCCTGAGGGTTTTTAAATGAGAGTGTTTCTTCCCTGCTATTTTCTTGTCCCTTACAGGCCTTCACCAAGGAACCAGAGACTAATTATTTTAGAAGGAACAGACAGAAGGGCAAGATCAAAGAAAATCAACAGTCAGATGTAATTTGACTTGCCTTCTCCCCTGTGCTCAGGGACTGAGATCCTCACAGAGGACATGTGCCAGACATTCTATGGAAATCAGAGTGAAGGCTCCAAAGATGTTAAAGTCTTATCCCCAGAACTGTAAATGTCACATCTTATGTAGTGAAATGGACATTGCCGAAGCAATTAAAGATCTTGAGATGGGAGAAGATCCTGGATTATAGGGGTGGACCTAATTTCAATTCAGAGATCCTGAGATAGGAAAGGAGTGAGGCCAGAGAGCTGGCATCAAAGGAGTGCGTGCATCAAGACACATCTGGCTGTGGCTGGCTTGGAAGATGGAAAGAGGTCATGAGTCTAGGAACTCAACAGCCTTTAGAAGGTGGGGAAGGCTATGAGAGGGATTCTCCCGAGAGCCTCCAGAAGGAATGTAGCCTCGATGCCATCATGATTTTGGTCTACTGGGACTACTATATGCGATGACAACATGTCAGCTACCACTTCTGGGAAAATGTAGTCACAGTGGAAAAGCAGCTTAGGCCCCACCTTCAGCGTCACACTCGGTTCACTACGGTGTGCTTTAGATTGCGGATGCCTGGCTAGCAACATTTTCTTTTCTTTTCTTTTTTTTTTTTTTTTAAAATATTTATTTATTTTATTTGTTATGGACCCCATTACAGATGGTTGTGAGCCACCATGTGGTTGCTGGGAATTGAACTCAGGACCTTTGGAAGAGCAGGCAATGCTCTTAACCTCTGAGCCATCTCTCCAGCCCCCTTTTTTTTTTTTTTTAATAAATTTATCTGTCTGTCTGTATGCCTGTAGGCCAGAAGAGGGCACCAGATCTCATTACAGATGGTTGTAAGCCACCATGTGGTTGCTGGGAATTGAACTCAGGACCTTTGGAAGAGCAGGCGATGCTCTTAACCGCTAAGCCATTTCTCCAGCCCCAACATTTTTTTTCTTGATTATTAAAGAGTTTTCTCTAAGTCAGTTAAGGGCCAGGAGGTTTATGAAGATAATGATATGACGGGGGCCGTAGTGCAGTTGCTTGAGTATCTTGCCTTGCAAGCACAAGGCTGGGGGTTTGATATAAGCCCCATAAAACTCCTCTCTAGAACACACATGTGCACACACATACACACACACACCCTAGAATGAAAGGAAAGGAGCAGCCATGCCAATAATGCAGCATACATAAGGAATATCGCAGCAAAACTAAGTGGCTTTGGTACAATTCTTCATTCATTGCTTCAGACTCAGCGTGATGCTGATAGTATCAGAGATGAAAATGGATTAAAATGATCAAGAACAAAGAAGAGGATTTACTTTTAAAAATGATGACTTGGGTTTTTATCTTATATCAATACTATTATTACTGATTAAGTCTTTTGTTCAGACAGGGTCTCACTGTGTAACCTTAGCTGGCCGGGAACAGGCTGGCCTCAAACTTATAGAGATCTGCCTGTCTCAACCTCCTGAGTGTTGGGATTAAAGCTGTGTGCCACCATTCCTGGCTTTTATCTTATTTTTATTTAGTTTAACTTTTTTTTTCCAAGAGGGTCTCAGATAGTTCAGGCTGGGCTTGAAGTTGCTATGTAGCTGAAAGCGACTTTGAATTTCTGATCTACCACTCATGGAGGGTTGAAATTACAGGCCTGTGACATTCCACCTGTAGGGATGGGACCCAGGGCTTTGTATATGCTAGGCACATGCTCTACCAACTGAGACACACATCTAGTCTGGTTCCTAGACTTTGATCATGTCAATCCTTGTTAGAAAATGGCATAAAATTACCACAATGAAAAAGTACTTTTAAAAACACAAAGTATTTACACTGTAGCTGGGAATTCACAACAAGTGGTAAAATTAACAAAGGAAAAAACTGAGAAGTCAATACCCAAAATCTAAAAATTCATGATCATCTTAGAAAGTAAAGTATATCTGGATATTGTAAGACTAAAGAAAACCAATGGCCAACAGAATAGTCAAAGAGATTTGCGAGAATACAGTTATTATCACATCCCACGAGGCCTTTAAAATGTGGTCGTTTTCTTAGACAGAATTATTTCCCTTCGAAAATGACTGGTTAGAGTCACCTAATGTAAATTCCTTGGTTCATACAGAAGAAGCTCCAAGACCTAAAATCAGACATAGTTTTGAGATGCAAAGTAGAAATCCAATGTCACGAAGGGAAGCAGAGAGAGGAGGCCTGGGGACGGATGTGGCTCGACCATCTCAGGAAAAGGGAAGGATGAATATGATGCTGGAAAGCTATAAAGGGCAGAGCAGAGAAGAGCATTCCCTGGTTCGCGGGGAGCTGTGGAAAGTGTCTCAGAGGAAAGTTCTGCCTGCTATTGCCGATCACATTTGCATTTCTTTCATCAAATAAAAGCCTTAGATTTTAGATATGAAAAAAAGACAAGCAAAATAAAAATAAGAGAGGATTGTCTTCAGGAAGATGCCAAATGTCTATAGAATGGGCAAAAGGGCAGAGTGGGAGGCAGCTGGCATCGGTTGTGCTCCTTCCCCACAGATTCTTCACGTGCTTGCAGAGACTTCAAGAAAGACTGGCAGGAGGCTGACTCTTTCCTGAAACCTTTCCCCGGTGCCTTGAGCCTTCCAAGGTCCCTTCCTGCTGAGAATTCCTGTTCACCGCTGGGATATGCTAATAACGAGCAGACTATACCACATTTAGGCCCTGGGTTTGTTAGCTAGCTTTTTCCTTTCTCCCATACACTGTGCTCAATCTCTGCCACAAATGATGTTTTCATAGGCTACAGCCTTGGAAATCTTCACTAAATTAAGAAAAAACATCTCTGAAGCAGATCCTTTGTGTTGGCCATTATCGTACGAGCTACGGTCAGCTCTGGAGTCCTAGGAAGAATTTAAATGTATTTATCTCTCTGCTCACATTCAAACCAAATTAGTCCCAAACCTCAGGCTATAAGTGATATCCTTGAACAACAAACCTTTTCATCGGCCAGAGCAACAAAGTTAAAACCCTAGCTGATGAATTTGACCTTCTCCGCGCTGGACCGTTGATGGTACTGGGAAATGTAATTTTAGATTTCCCAGCACCAGGGTCGGCTTGCCCTGGCGTTGGTGGCACTCTCAATCATCTTTGTCCTCGTGAGTATCAGACAACAGGTATCGAGTGTCCTTTGGAGGGATCTTTTACCTCCTCTAAATGGCGTGATTAAGAAGAAAGGTAACTACCGTTTTACTGGAAAGCTGATATATGCTGAGAATTGCTGCCGTCCTCAGCAAACCAAAACATGGGAGATGGACAGAAAGGGCTACTTTCTCGGGTCCATGCAAACACACCAGGCCACTGTGCACTGTGGTATGACGGATGCTCATCTATGCCCCCCCCCCACTTTTCTTTGCCTTGGAAGTCATGTTCTGAGAAACAGAAAAGAATGTCTTGGGTGGGGAGGTAGAAAAAAAGAAAGGAAGGGAGGAATCTATTTTATAGCTAAAGTAACTTGGAAAATTCTGGAAGAATTAAAGACAGTTCTTAGAATAAGCTCTGTGACTTCCTAAGAGGTCTACAGCATGGGGTGACCGTAAGATTTGTTGTTGCTGTTTTTAGGTTTTGTGTCTGGAACATATCATGACATCCTGGGGCACGGTTTGGGAGATCCTCCCAAGTGTTCTCCCCTATCCCAGTTTTTGGGGCAGAGGGTAAAATTCCAGTTCTTTAAACTCTGGGAGGACTCATGCAAACAGCGAAATTCCAGTTCTTTAAACTCTGGGAGGACTCGTGGAAACAGAGTGAAGTTCCAGTTTTTTAAACTCTGGGAGGACTCGTGGAAACGCTGTCTGGCCGAGGGTCTGAGTGAAGCAGCCCCCAAAGGAGCCGCACACGCTGACCTTGGGAGGACTGTGTGCAGAGAAGGTCAGGGTGTTGTTTTCTGTCACAGGGGCAGAAGCTGGGCTAAGCCACTCCTATAGAGAGACCCTCTGATCCAGATCCAGATGACCTCTTCACATGATGAGCTAAAGAGTTATTCATTTTTTGATGTAATAAAGTTTTATTTTCTCAAATGTACAGTCGATTGAACCTGTTTACGCATCTTCACCAGCAGCTGGGGCAGCTCTGCCCTTTGCGTTTCTGGTGGAAATTACTTGGGCTCTGTGCTTTGAAACCAGCTTGATAAGTTCCTTACTAAGTAGCTCCTGTAGAAATTTATTAATTTTTATTTTACTCCTGTGAGAGCCTGCATGTATGGCCGTGAATCACGTATGTGCCTGATGCCCTTGAAGGCCAGAAGAGGGCATTGGATGCTCTGGAACTGGAGTTACAGGTGATTGTGAGTTGTCATGTCTGAGCTGGGAGCCAAACCTGAGTCTTCTGCAGGGGTAGCTGGTACGCTTAATCACTGAGCCATCTCTCTAGCTCCATTTAAAATGACATCTGTGTGTATGTGTACATGCATATGTGTGTATGTATGTATGTATATGTCATACACGCATGTAGAGGTCAGAGGACAGCTTGCAGAAGTCACTTCTCTCCTTTAAACATGTGGCTCCCAGAAATGGAACTGGGTCATCAGGCTTGGTGGCAAGCACCTTGCTCTGCTGAGCTGTCTGGCGGGCTCACCGTCTGATGAGTTAGTGGGACAAAACATGAACGGGATGAAACTAAGTGACTCGGCGTGGCTGAATGAACGTCATCATGACTTCCGGCATGCAAGCTTTTGGGTTTAGGAGTTTGCATTTGCATTTAAGATTGCAGAAATGTAAAGACGAACACAAGTTTTCTAAGACAAGGAGTCATTCATAATTTCCCCATGCAACATTTTAAAAAGTCACTGAAGAATTAGTTCCTCTCACATCTGTGAGGAAGGATGAATAGCAAACGGAAACCAAGCAAATGGTGGTTTGTGTTTTCTAGTCTTTGCCAAAGTTAATTCCCGTCCCCACCTCCATTTTGCCTTGATCTGTAAGAAGCTGCCCTTAGGAGAACTTGGAAAAATTTACTAATTATTTTAATGTATTATCAAAACAACACCCAAGGAAACAAGTTCCTGGCTGTGTGCATGCTGCCTCTGGGTAATGTAATTTAGCTAGAGATCAAAGGTTAAGTGCCTCTTAGCCGAGGAAAGAGGTAATCGTTTCCATTATGTGTATTTTTGGAAGTGTTTTTATTGTTAATACAGAACGAAATGGACATTCCCCCTCCTACGAACCATTAGCAGTTGTGAATCTTCATCTTCAGATGCATTAGAAGAGGCGATTAGGAAGTTCCCATGGCCTCCAGAGTTCAAATGCAATTTTGTCATTTTAATTAGGAGTTTATTATTTTACCAGGCATTAGAGTATCTTGTACCAGGCATTAGAGTATCTTGTACCAAGGTACAGTGAAGTAAAGAGCCATTAGCTTTTCAAGGTTGTGCGGTACTGGTTCCCATTCATTTACCCTGGCAGAGATTCCACTTGGTAAGTCAGTCCTATTTCTGTAACTGAGGGCTCCCATGGTTAGACCATGGTGCACACACGTGGAGCTGCTTGCTCACCACTCAACACGTTAAAGTCTCAAGTCACTCTCCTGTTCCTGAGTTCTGTGTTTGCAGGGAGATGGGCATTATCCCTAAGCTACTGTTTCCACCAGCTTCCTTCACTGACCTCTCCTCCATTGGGAAATGAAGAAGCAGTTTCCTTGGCATTCCAACCAATTTCTCCAGTATTAGAGAGAAGTGGATGAAGTGGGGTTGGGAGATGGGCGGGACTAGGATCCAGCCCAACAGCTCTGTATTTGGAACCTCAAGACTCTGGTCATGGTAACGAAAGCCACGCAGTTTGGCTGTCATGGAGACAGCATCTGGGATGGCTGTTAAAACCCGTCAGCTCTTTGCTTGAGGTATTTTTGGTTCTTCGGTATCAAGGTCACTATATAACCTCATACTGCTAATGTCAAGGAATGAATATGAACCGTTGTATAGTTCCTAACACTTGGTTTTCCTCTTTCCACATTGGAAAATGAAAAACATTGAATTACACAGTCCATTACAGAAACTAGTTAGGAAATGAGTGTTAGTGTGAGAGCAATCACAGCATAGATCTATGCCAGTCAGATTAGTGGGGCAGATTTCTGCTCAAGAGAAAAGGGAAACCCAGATAGCCCAGGGCAAGTGACTTATTACAACTTGGTATATAATTATTCACAAGGCTGCGGTTCCTCTGTGGCCTTACAGCTCAGATCATGGGGCCCCAACACATTCAAAGTGGGAGGATTTCCATCCATGGGAAATGTGTTTGTTGAAGATGACAACAGGGAACATACTGTGTGAGGAGGTTGCTGGGCTCTCAGTGTTATGGGCACCCAACACCCAGCACTGGTTCTGCCTACACCAGCCAGCTTGTTGTGTGTGTGTGTGTGGACGTGAGAGGACAGACAACGTCTGTGTCTTACCTCTCTCGACCTTATCTCACCACAACTGCATGCTTACCAATTTGGCTAGACTGACTTGCCAGCAAACACCAGGGACCATTCTGTTTCTCCCCACTGAACACCGGGATGCCAGGTGTGCATGGTCACCTCGGGTTCTTTATGTGGATTGTCAGTGTGCCACATGGCCAGCTTCTTGTTTTAGGTCTCACATGGCAAGTGAGTGCTTTATAGTACTGGGTTGTACATACCTTATTGGAACGGAGAAGGCTGGGAGAAGCCAATACTGAGGTCTGTATATTACCACACTCTTTGGATTTGTACTGCATGGCAAAGACGTTTCCAGCACAGGAAAGGATGGACCCCTAGGTCAGAGCATGGTAAGACATGACTTTGTTGTTGTTGCTGTTACTGTTGTTATTGTTTTGAGACAGGGTCATGCTATGGAGCCCCAAGCTGGCCTTCAATTGTGACCGTCTTGTCTTCTGATTCCAGACATGCATCACCATGCCCAGCTCGGGGTCTGAACTTCTTAGATGGTATAAGTCAGTAGAGTGAAGCAGGCTGTGGGAGCCTATACATCATTTCAAGAAGCAACCAGTATGACCACGTGGCTGGCGTGTAGCAGCCCTTAGGGTTTATGTAAAGCCCTGGGGTGGCAAGAGGGTCCAGACTTGAAGGACACATCCGCTGGACTAGAAGCAGGGACAAACTGGAATATCTGGGAAGCCAGAGGGGCTGTTGGTTGGGGCACTGATGCCAGGATTGAGGAGATGGATAGGAAAGGGAGAAGTTGGCTCTGGCTTCTGGGGCTGCTGGGTAGCAGGCAGCAGCCCACCCAGGAAGCAAGAACACAGGATAGGGAGGCGGAGGCTAGCTAGCAATCCAAGTTCTAAGAACACAAGTTGGGAACTTGTCCTTACAAATGGTCAGGTCGCCTGCCGGGATAAACAGAAGCAAGGGCTATTGGGAGGGCACTTTTGGTTTTGTGAGAGTGGAACACCCCGGGACTTGAGAAGGTGAGGGTCTGAAGGTGATGGCTGCTTACAAAACCATTTAAGAAAAGGATCAGGAGGGAGGACGGGGACCCAAGCACCAGATGGTGGATCCAGGCACCATGGCACCATAGATCCTTGGCTCCAGACTGCAGAATCTTCAACGCGCTGGGAAGGCTGTGGCTTGGGAACACTTTGGGAAGGAAATCTGGTAGTGATCCTGATAAGTGGTCAAACTCCCTGACAGCTGGCAGGCGTTCCTTCACAATTTTTGAATTTGATTGTATTGACTTGAAACGTTATTGGACAGTATAGGTCAGGATAGGAGAAAGATCGAAGAACCTGATCATAATAGCAAGAAAACATGAGAACTACAGATATGTGTGGACAGGGTCAGCAAAATAAGACATACAAATCGTCACACAGATATGTGTGGTCAGGATAGCAAAATAAGACATACAAATCGTCAGAGTTGATTAGAGAGGGGACGGGGAAGCAGATCTGATGGCTCAAGGGTAGCGTCAGGGTGACATCGTTCATTGTGAGGGACTTTTCCTTTAGAAGGAAGCTCACCAGCTTCCTCATTTTCTGGGCATCCCTTAATTGCGCAAACGAACTTTACAGACTGTCTTAGGGCCGGTGTTCGCTCTTTCCCTATGCACATACACATAGCGACCACCAGAGGACGGCCTTGCACTCGAGTAAGCCCTTAGCAGCGCGTATCCCCAGCGATTACTGAGCCTACACAAATTCCTCCCCAGGGTTCCCTTCACGCCTGGCCTCCGATCTGACGATTCCTCCGAGTACCAGGCACCGATCTCCGTGGGCAATGGTACAGCCGGGAACATTCTGGCTGCTTTGTAAAACTGTAAGCAGCTAGGGACAGACGTTTTTGAAATATAAAAGCCGGATGCCAAACTTACAGGGAAGGTGGTGGCAGCTGATCCGCCCTACTACAGTTTCTCCGTTCCCAGAGGCAAGTCCGCAGAGCTCCCTGGAGGGGCTCCGGAAGTTGGCAAGAGTGGGGTTGCCTGGACACAGGGCTTCCGGGCTTCCTCTGGGTGTGCGCATTCTCTCTTACATTATGAAAAATGTTAAGTTTCATAACTCAGAGTGAAGTGGCCAGTTTGGTAATCCATGGCTAGATTTTCTTTTAATTTCCTCTACAGAATTCTAAATCAAAAGATCTGAGAGAACAGTAGGATTTATAAAGCCAGCTGAGCAGCCTGGGGTCACAAGGACCTTCAGGAAGGGATGGTGTCTAGGGTTTACCTGGACTGTGTGTTTCTGAGTTGCTGTTATGAGACCTGGTGGGATGCCTGCAATTAGGACAAACATCTCCAGGATTTATTAATATCGTTCTTGAATGCCTTTTGGATAGATATTCTGGGTAGTCAACTTGGGTAAAGATAGAAGACACGAATACATGTAAATGGGAATAATGAGCATTTACAGCACTACATTTTGGGGTTCTAGAATGAGGCGATAGAGGGCAGAGGAGTGACTGACTACAGAGTTGTTTCTGGTAGTTCAGTTCAAAAATCCCAGCACTCGGGAAGCAGAGGCAGGCGAATCTCTGTGAGTTCAAGTCCAGCCTGGTCTACAAGAGCTAGTTCCAGGACAGGCTCCAAAACCACAGAGAAACCCTGTCTCAAAAAACCAAAAAAAAAAAAAAAAAAAAAAAAAAAAAAAAAAAAAAAATACAGGATGGAATGTGATTAATAAATAGGAAAAAGGAAGTCAGATAAAAATTATTACATCCATCCATCCATTCCGGCTTGGCTGCAAGTGCCTTCACCCACTGACTCATCTCAGGAGCTCCAGTTTTTTTTCTCCTTCTTTTTTTCTTTCCAGGATGGTTAATATGGTCCCCATGTAGCTCAGGCTAGCCTTAAACCATTCTGTCCCTCAAGTGTTGGGGACTACAGGCACGTATCACCACACCCAAGAGAGAAATCCAGATATTCATTAGAAGAGAAAGACACATAAATATGGTATGGTTCTCTAATTTTTTTGAGCCAAAGAGATTTGTTGGCATGGTGACTTCAGCAATCCATCTGTGGGGTTATCTGAAGAAAATCTAAAATAAATGGAGGGATTAGTCCAATTTATTTTGGGGAGAGAAACATTTCCAACGTTTCAAACTACTTTGCTCGCTGGGAAACTTCTGGGGGTTTAAACGCAGTCCAGCTTTTCTTTGGCCATGGTTAAGCAATATTATCTGCTGGAAGGAGTTACAGATTGTCTTGACAGGATGCCAAAAACATGGTGCTGAATATGTCACCTTTCTAATCACGGAGCAGTTCCTTACCAAGAGACTGCTCAGCCAGAACAGTTTCACGGAGGGACACAGTTTCACAGAGGGACTTCAACATTAATACAATTCTACACTCAAAACGACCTTTACCCCAGTATAGTTATTAGTAGTTCCCTTCCTGTGCCCCCCCCCCCCAAACTTTAAAAAATGTCCTGGTTTGGATGATACACTAAGCGGCTACCGTGCCATTATCACCAGTCTCGGAGCCTACAAGAAGCTGTGCACAGATGCGGCCTTCTGCTCCCAGCCTCAGGAGACTGATGTACCCCATACACACAGGCTGGACCCTTCCTTCCCTTTGGCCTGTCCAGAGAGTTCACATACCTACAGTGCCAGGGTAAAGGCAATATGGAGATGGTGGAAGACAGGATGAAATGTCTCTGACCAAATTCTGCTATATGTAATCTTACTATGTTAAAGTGAAAGCCTTTCTTTTTTGTTTAAACAGAAAAAGGGGAAATGATGGAGGTGGATCTTGTATTAATCTGTTGCTTTCATTGGTTAATTAATAAAGAAACTGCCTAGGCCCATTTGATAGGCCAACCCTTAGGTGGGTGGAGTAAACAGAACAGAATGCTGGGAGAAAGAAGCCAAGTCAGTGAGTCGCCATGGTTTTCCCACTCCAAACAGACGCAGGTTAAGATCTTTCCTGGTAAGCCAGCTCATGGTGCTACACAGAATATTAGAAATGGGTTAGATCAATATGAGAGCTAGCCAGTAAGAGGCTGGAACTAATGGGCTAGGCAGTGTTCAAAAGAATACAGTTTCCGTGTAATTATTTGGGGCATAAGCTATGCGGGTGGCCGGGTGCTGGGGACGCAGCCCCGCCGCTCTTATTACAACATATTACTAATCTCTTACTGTGCCCAGCTAGTGAACTAATCTCTATCATGCTGTACCTATGACTCATTTCTCGCTGCTGTGACAAACCCGAGGGGAGCATCTGCTGAGCTCACAGGTGCAAAGGACATGGCCCATCATGATGGCGAAGGCATGCTGACCAGAGTGGGTTAGTCCATGGAAGAAACAGTGGCCTCACATGGTGATTACATGGCAGAGGCTGGACGGAAGCAAGACTGGGAAATAACACACAAGACCCACCTCAAGTGGCCTATTTCTTGAAGTTTGGCCTCACCTCTAAAGACTCCCAAAACAGTAAGTAGTTTGGAACTCAATGCTCAAACTCAAGCACACTGGTGGTGTAGGAGGTCCTTCTGTTTGTGTGTTGCTTTCAGTGGTTGATGAATAAAGAAACTGCCTTGGCCTAGTTGATAGGGCAGAAATTACATAGGTGGGCAAGACAGAACTGAATGCTGAGAGGAAGAAAGGCAGAGTAGGAGAGAGACGTCATGGAGCTGCCAGAGTCAGAATCTTTCCTGGTAAGCCAGTGCCACATGGCGATACACAGATTAATAGAAATGGGCTAAATTAATATGTAAGAGTTAGCCAATAAGAAGTTAGAGCTAATGGGCCGAGCAGTGTTTTAATTAATACAGTTTTCTGTGTGGTTATTTTGGGGCTAAGCTAGCTGGGTGGCCGGGATGAACAAGCAGGCCCTCTGCAACATACTGGAATATTCTAGAATCAAAACATGTTTTATACACACACACACACACACACTCACACACACGCACACACACACAGATATGTGGGTTCAGTCATATATGGATTCTGACATCTACCATATAGAAAAGAAGGGGAGGGACTGATATATATTATGGTTAGGAAAAAAAGTTCCTAAATAAGAAATTGGTAGAGATTTCCATTAAGAAGAATGCCAACATTGTTAATACCAATGGATGAAGAATGTGGGCAAAAAGGAATTTTGCTATGAAATTCAGGAGGAGAATTGAATTCAAACAGAGAACTGAATGCCACCAGGGCATGACAGAGGAAGTTGGATATTCTGTGGAAATAAAGCTGTGAAGAGCCTAGCATTTGTTTGCCTATTTCCCTTTAAAATTGATTTCACTGTCTGTCTAATCTATCATCTGCCTATCATTGTGTGTGTGCATGGGTGTGTGTGTGTGTGTGTGTGTATGTGTATATATGTGTTTATGCCATATAGAGTTCCAGGCACTTGTGAGCTGACTGATGCGGATTCTGGGAACCAAACTCAGGTCTTCCCGAAGAGCAGGAAATGTTCTTAACTGCAGAGCCATCTCCAGTCCGTGCTGACCAGTAACCCACCTCTACCAGCCGGTATGAGAATGCTTTACGTCTGAATGGTTCATTAGTTCTTTATTTTATTTTGGAATCTAACCATAGCCCAGGCTGGCTTTGAACTTGAGGCAGTTCTCTCTCTTTAGCCTCCCAAGTTCTGGAATCAAAGTTATGACCTACCATGCCTGACTTCTCATGAGTATGTATTTCTTTTTCTAAGAACCCATTACTGTACACGAGTAATCAGTCAGCAATACCGAGTCAGGTCCTTTGATCTGTTAAATTGAAGTTGAATTCAAACAAAATGCCAATTGAGCTGAAAATAACTACACCAGTCAACAGTGTAAAACCCTGCCATTATTCAGGGAGTCAGGTAATACATGGGTTCTGGTCCCCATTCATCATACAGAGAACATGTTACATCTGTACTGGGTCCTGCAGGACTCTGCCATGATAAAGCAGCAGTGCAGAAACTGAGTACATAGCATAGATATGAAGAGCGGGATTCCTTGCACGTGGTATAAATATGAAGAGGAGGGATTTCCTGCCAGGATACTCACACCTGCAGTCATGATGCTTACCATGGTGGGCATCTTAGTCTTGAACTTGAAGTTTGGTACAAAGCAATGTTCAGTGGTTTCTAGTCTGAGTGATTAAAGAGTATAGTCAACCTTCTGCAGCAAAGGTTCTGTATCCTTTCAACTAATTGGAATTGGATTTAAATTTTTTGGGAAAAGGTAATGCTTGTGTTGAACAAGGACAGAAATTTTCTTGTCATTATTTTTGTATTAATTATGTGTCTCTGTGTAGATATGTATATGTTTGTGAGTGCAGATGCCTCCAGGGGCCACAAGCTGCAGATCCTTTGAAGTTGGAGGTGCTGGGAATAGAACTTAAGTCCTCTGTAGGAGCAGTACGCACTCTTAATCACTGAGTCATAACTCCAGCTATTGTCTTATTGTCTAAGCATTAATGTACAGCAACTGCTTACAGAACATTTGTTTTATTTGTGGTGCTGGGGTTTTAACCCGGGGCCTTATGAATGGGTATGCCTCTAGCTATCCAATATTAGGTACTATTTTGCATTCTAACCATCTAGAGATGGTGAAAAGAGCTTGTAGATTATATGGTAATGACCACCATTTTTTTTAAAAAATATTTATTTATTTATTATGTATACACTATTCTGTCTGTGTACATGCCTGCAGGCCAGAAGAGGGCACCAGACCTCATTAGAGATGGTTGTGAGCCACCATGTGGTTGCTGGGAATTGAACTAAGGACCTTTGGAAGAGCAGGCAATGCTCTTAACCACTGAGCCATCTTTCCAGTCCATGACTACCATTTTATGGAAGGAATTTGGACCTCTGTGGGTTTGGTAGGGAGGTGTGTTTGTGTGTCTTGAAAACAGATGGCTAACATGACTTGGTATTCCTCTTTTCCTTTTATTTCTGTATCTGCCACACACTGGAATCAGAAGCAGTGTGGGGATAGAGGTGCACTCTCCCGTGCCTGCATCCTAAAGGGTCAGTGCAGGTCAGAATTTGGTTTTCTCTCTAAATCGTCACTCAAGCAAATTGATCCACTAAGAGTGGGTTATCGTCGCCAGCTACAGAGAAGCTCAGATTACCCGCTGGATTGTGGTGGGGGGCAGTGTCTCGATGACCACAGTGTCATCGAGTTTGGGATACACAGCTGAGAATGTGGATGGATCTGTGCTTATCTGTGAATAAATATCCATGGCCCTTCATTTACAGCAGGAGAGATAAACTACCATGACCTGACACCATTCCCCACTTACAGGAAAGAGAAGACACTTAGAAAAGATGCTACGAAGACTTGTGGCCCATGCCTCTTTGGAGAAGTCACAAGTCTCACCTTCCCTGGTAGATTTCCAGAGGGCTCACTTCTCTCCTTTCATTTCTTCCACTTTGATCCAAGCTCCACCCACAGCAGAAAGAATGTGGGTGTCTAACCCCCCTCCTCTTTTTTGAAACAGAGTCTCACTTCTGGCTTTTTTAGAACTCACTATGTTGACCAAGCAGACCTCCAACTCACAGAAATCCTCTTGCTTCAGCTGGAGTATTAGAAAATAAAGGTAGAAACCACCATGCCCTGGCTCCAAGCAGATGTTTAAAAATACCTGATGTCAAGGTTCTAAGATCAGAGAATACAGCAGTAAGAGAAGCTCTCTGGATAGATGGATAGATCTCACTATGTCAGATGCATGACTTGTCAATTCAGGCAGCAGGAAGTGCCCTGAAGATAAAGAAAGCATCTGAAGGGTCAGGAGGCGATGTGGGTGCTACTCTAGGTAGAACTGGAAATGGGCGTGTTGGGAGCTGGAAGGGAAGCAGACTAAGGAGGCAGCATTGTTAGAGCCCGGGGCAGGACGGGAGCAAGCTTGCTGGGCTCCCAAAGGGCAGAATTGCAGCTCTGTAGGTGTGCTGCCCAGGTGAGTGGGCACCTGTCACAGGTGTCCTGGGGGGAACACACTCAGGAGGAGGGCACGACAGCAGCACAGCTGTGGAAGCAGATGGGGTGAGGGCAACAAGAGGCCAGCAGAGGCCAATGGAACGGCAAAAGCTCGGTTACAGACACAATTCCCTCAGCCCCACAAAGGAAGCAAGCAAACCAAGGAGGCAGTGCCTGGCTTGCTTAAATCTGATAAGAAGCTGCCAGCTGAGGACAATAAAGGCGGAAGAAAGCCTGGAGCGGGGCCTCTCATACAATGAGCCCTGTGACTGCCTGCTTTCATCAGAGATGCGAATCAGCTCCCGTGAATGATAAGAATCATATTTTAAGAATAACTAGGTGAACTGGCCTGCTCGTGTAATGTTTATGCAGAGCAGATCCATGGGAACAAAGAGAAAATGTAGACAAAAGTAAAACACCTACCCACATGAGGCCAGGTGAGACCATTTATCCATTAACTATCTGACAGTGACCCCAGTGGCCTGCTCACACAATAGGCTATGTTGACTGTGGTTGGGAATAAGACATAAATCTGTCTGATTGCAATCATGTGATTTTAGGATGATGGGCTATTGGGAAGGAGGTGGTAAGGGTCAGGCCAGAACCCCGTCTTCTCTCCCCCACACCAAGTCCATACATACAGTGAAGGCTTAGCCCCAGCCTGAGAGGCAGAGGTTAGAGGATGCTAGGTACTGGTGATGTGGGACTGGGATGCCCCCTTCTTCCTGAGTCTCTTTTTATTTTCCAGTTGCCACACAGTGAACAGGATCCCTTCAAATTTTTTGTCACAATGTACTGTGCTGTTGTAGGTCCAAAGGCAACAGGGCCATGCAAGTATACATGGAAACAGTCAACCGAAGTAAACCTTTCCAGCAATGAAGCTGGTTACCTCTGGCATTTTGGTATAGTGTGTGGTATTCTGCTGCCTCCGTCGGCAGAGTCAACCAAATACAGATAAAAAAAATTGGAGAAAGAATCCCCTTGCATCTGTCCTAAATGTTATTTACCAAATAATAAGAATGTAAGTGCTGCTTGGCTAACACTTGCATCGCTTTAGGTTATCATAATTAATTCAGACTTAAATGAGAGTATATGGGAAGGTGTGCACAGCTTGTATTTGAATATAATACCATGTTAGGTAAGGGACTTGAGCATACTCCCTGAGCAGGTGACTACTGGGGTAGGGTTGGCCCTAGAATCAGCTCCCTATATATTGGCCTATAACTAAAGCCAATGTATGTGATATGGGCTTGAAGGATCTATGGCTCATGGGTTCTGAGTGAAGGCCATAGCCAGTTAAGGGACAGAAGTCTGGTTTCTAACAGGCTCTTCTCTAACTACGAGGCAGCAAAGCCAGGATGAACATTTACCAAATGGCTTTCCAGCACTTCACACACCCTTAGTTCCTCTTGAAAAGGGGCTTGTTTTGTTTCTGGATTTTTCTAGGACCCCTAGTCCACAGCAAGGTTCATACTAGAAGACACTGTGGTTGGGGACAAGCCTGGACTCGTAGAGCCTGGGACTAGGTTGGTTGCAGGACCTACGCTCTCAGTAGTTCATGATCCACAGTCTGATTTGCCCTCCTGAAAGGCTATCAGAATCTGTTTTACCTGGGATGGGTCCTTAAGCTCCTGGCCACCTAGGGTTCCTGCTGAAAAGTCTTACCATGGTCCCTACTTCTCCTGGTCCTCCTGTTAGCGCCCATAGATGTCTCCTGAGGTATCTGACGGCGTCATTAAGCCTTCACACTAAGAGCCGATATCTGCACAATCTGATTTTTCTCCAACTAGCCAATGGGCTCGGATTCAAGCACGCTTCCTAAGGGAACTGAGGAGGTCGGATCGGGCACAGGAAGCAGAATCTGGGAGGGCAGTCAGGCTTATTTTCGAATCAAGACCATTCTACTGACTCTCGGTCTCCTTTCCCTTCCTTCCCACCCACAACTCTAGCAGCTGGGCTGTGCTCTCCAGCTGTAACTGACATCTTCTTTTGCAGGACCTGAGGAAAGGAACGGGAGGGGCGAGGACGGGTCCGATGGAGATGGATGGAGCTGAGGCCTGTGAACACGGCACTCAGGCAACTGGAAAGACGTGGAAAGCCAGAGGAGGGTTTGGCTTGGAAGGAGGAGCGAGGAAATGTTACGGTAGCTCAGTAGCTTGCTACCAGTCAGAACTGTGAGCTTGTGTAATTGCCTCGCGGGGTGAAACCAGGTGTGTGATGTCAGGGCAGTGGATTTGGAGGGAGCTGTAATAATCAGCAAGTCACTGACATATAATTTGCTCGCACTTCTGTTCTTAGAATGAGGACCTTGCTTGGAGATGCCCCTCCTCCCCGTGACAGCCTGTGCTACATACTAAGTATCTGATGGTCCATCATCTGCTGTGGTGTGTGATGCTAAGCCATGCTATCTGTGGGAGGCCTGGAGTTCTGCAGCTGTTCAGTGGGTGTGCCATAATTTGAATACCTTGCAGAAGGCCCAGAACTGATAGTTTAAATCAATCTTCAGTTACTTGTCTGGATCTATCTTTTAGCCTATGACACGTGTGGAAAGAGAAAATGATCGTATGAGAAAACCGAAGATAAAGGTGACTTTGAAGGTGACTGTCCATTTTGAATCATATGGGAAAACCAAGGTCACTGAGAGAGCATAGCATCCGGTTCTGTGTGGAAGTGTCCAGTTCCTGATGATGGGAATGCTTCTCTGGGGAGAAGCTGATCTGGGTCCTATAGGTATGTCAGAGCCCCCTTTCTATAAAAAGGTTTATTTTAGTTTTAATTATGTGTCTCTATGTGGGCACACATATGACAATGTGTATATGAGTTCAGGGGCCTGTGAGGACACTGGTGTTGGATTCTTCTGAAGCGGGAGTCACAGGCAGCTATGTCTTCACACCTTTGTAAAGATACGCAATCTTGTTATGTTTTTAGCGGAAGGAGCTTTGAGCGTCAGTAATAAATATAATTTGAGTACATCACTTCAGGCCTACACTGTCCTTGAAGGCCCTTGCCCCTTGAAGAGATGGCTCAGCAGTTAGGAGACTGTACTGTTCTTGCAAAGACCCGAAGTTCAGTCCCCGGCATCCGTGTTGGGCAGCACACAACTTGATGCTTAGTGATGCTGGGTAGCAGAATCCATAGGATGTGTAGCCTATTGGGAGAGTGAACTTCAGTTCCCTGACAGCTTGATCTCAAGGGAGACTGTGGACCTTAATCCGTTTCCTCTCCTCTTTTACTTCCTGCCCATGAAACGAGGGCTTTGCTTTGCCATATGATCCTGTCATGATGTACTGTCTTGCCACAGGCAGCCATGAGCCAAAATAATCCCTCTCTTGTTGTAGGCTGGTTATCTCAGCAAGTTGTCTGACACAAGGACCGAGGTCTAGTGTTTGTAGTGGATCGAGGTACAACCCCTAAAGGCGGCTCTGGATGAGATACAAACTGACATTAAAGCTAACGGCAAGGCCTTGAAGCTCAGGGGGAGAGACTGGTGTGCTCATCGCTAGTGAGGGGAACTGCTCTGTTAGACGCACTCGACAGGAGCATGCGTGGTAGACGTGCTCACAGGTTTAAAGGCATCCACGGATGTACTGTTTAAAACTGGGCTTTAAAATTACGTTCACGGGGCTGGGGAGATGACTTGGCAGGGAAAGTCCCTGCTGGACAAGTGAGAGAACCAGAGCTTGGATCCTTAGACCCCATGCAAAAGCTTGGTGTGCTGTGCATGTCTGCAACCCCAGAGTTGGAGGGCAGGGACAGCTGGATACTGGGCCAGCCAGCCAGCGTAGCTGAAGTGGTGAGTTATGGCTTCAGCGAGAGACCATATCTCAAAATACAAAGTGGAGAAATGAATAAGGAGACACCCATATGTTGACCTATGACATCCATATAGGCTTGCATGGACCACTGCACAGATGCATAGACCACCCCACCCCCGCCCCCAAATAAAATTATATGAAATTCAGTACATAACCCTGCAGATTTACATTCTCTTTGCTTGGAGGAAGGCTTCACAGTGCCACTGAAGTGACTTATCTTACAAGATCTGGCTGAGAAGCATCAGCCATCTGTGTCCTTTTCTGGTGAAATGTGAGCCTGTGATTTCTGGGGTCTTGTCCACGCTGTATTATCTCACATAGAGACAGATTTCTGAAGCACATGTATTAGAAATGGGACAACCGTCTAGCCTGGCTTTGTTTTGATTTGGCTGCTTTATTCTGATGCTTTGCGTGAGCTGTGAGAATGTATGAGAAATGGCCCAATGCCCTCGAGCTACCCCTGGGACAAGAGGAAGGGGGCAGGGAGGCCCAGTCAAGAGAGAGGTCTGAGAGGGTGGGGCGGAGCAGCTGTGGAGGACAACACTGCCGGAGCAGGAGCACTGTTCTCCCAGAGACAGTGTGCAGGGTGCAGGGAAGCACGAGCCGGTGTTTTCAATGCTGTGCTGTGCTGCTGTTAGCGTAGCTTTATCAACATCGAGTTTTCTCCTTCTGCTTCTGGGCTACACGTCCAGCCATCGCATGAACAGCAGCGGCAATGGTTTTCTACATTCCCACTTTGGGTTTCACTTTTCCTGTTTCCTGAAAAGCTCTCTGGCCTGCGCTGTTATAGCGTGGCCGCGGACCTCCATGACTGCTCAGGGAGCATTGCTGGCTGGAACAGGGCACTGTCTCCGAGATCTTCACTTTCGTCAGAGTAAGAATTACAAAGACATGGATTTATGTTTTCAGGACAGCAGGGCCTGGGTTGATGGAGCTTTGCCCTTTGTCCCCAGCTCCATTCTCTCAGAGGCCACCTGCAGCTGCGGAAGAGCTGACGAGAGGCCAAGGAGAATGGCACAGGGTTTTGATCCTACTTCATGTTCTGGCTTTGTGGGAGCCTAGACAATTTAGATGGTCACCTTCCTAGACCTGGATGGAGGGGGGTGGACCTTGGACTTTCCACAGGGCAGGGAACCCTGACTGCTCTTGGGACTGGAGAGGGAGGAGAAGAGGAGTGGGGGGAGGGGGAGAGGGGTGGGAGGAGGAGGAGGGAAATGGGAGGCGAGGAGGAAGTGGGTGCAGAAGCAGGGGGACTGTAAATTTGAGACCAGCCTAGGCTCAAACCTACAGGATGGAGCTGCCTGTTTCAGCCTCTCCCCCAAAATCTAAAAGCCAAGAGGTCATGAGAAATTGGTTCTATCCAAGGTCCTCTGCACTGACTGTGTTCCAAGCTTGGCCGTTACTTGCGTTCTGTTTATTATATTGTTGCAGGTATAGACTTATTCCACCTCAAGATGGAGGTGCTAAGACAGA
Organism: Chionomys nivalis; assembly: GCF_950005125.1. Classification (NCBI taxonomy): domain Eukaryota; kingdom Metazoa; phylum Chordata; class Mammalia; order Rodentia; family Cricetidae; genus Chionomys; species Chionomys nivalis. The sequence goes on along the minus strand of NC_080111.1, from coordinate 14,672,237 downwards.
AAGTGAGGGATTGTAACAGGCTTGTGTCTCAATCGGACTGTAGGAACAGTGAACCCCAAATAAGAAGGGATGTCCCCCGGAATCTCATGCTGGGAAAAGGTCAGTTAGGGGAAAGACAGTCCACAGCTCAAACAACTTATTAGACCAGCCCCCATAGAAAGAACCCAAAGCCCAGTCAATGAAGAGTGAGTGGTGGACAGGACCACACCCTGACCAGGACCACTTAGATGTGTATAGCCTCGACAGTCTATCTAATGTCACCTCTGGACCCTGAAGATGAAGACGGGACTGGGGAGTCACTGAATCTCTTTGTCCCTCTTCCCAGTGTGACTACATGAAGAAAACTCTTTTTTTTCTGCTTTCCACTATTATTAATTTTTTTTGGTTCATCTTAGAATTCTTATAATTAAAAGAAACAACAACAAAGCAAGTAGGAATGGCTTCAACTACACGACCCTGAGAGGAACCGAACTCAAGAGACCTCAGTTAGTCATGAATCGTGAAAACATTTTTTCCTCCCCCACCCCTTCCCCTCTTTCTTTTCTTCTGGTGCCGTGTATTGGACCTAGCTCTTGGAGCACGTTAAACATGCGCTCTGCAAACTTCATTTAAACTGGCGGAAGGTGGACAGTGGTTGATCTTTATGATTATGAAATGAATCTATATCTTGAGTGCATGGTAGTTATGGGAACCCACACCAATGCTAAGACATGAATTCTTCATTCCGATTGCACCGATATCACTGTCCTACCTTGGTGTTACAGAACCATCTGGGTTCCATGTCACAGCTGGAGGAAATGGGAACATTATAAGGATCTCTGCAGTCTTTGTAATTTCCTAAAAATCCACAGTTCTTCTTCCTCCCCTCCCTTCTCTTGAGATCATCAGATCTAGCTGTGTGATGTGGGCTGTTCTAGAACTTGCTTGTCTCCAACTCTCAAAGGCCTGCAAGGAGTATAGGCCTGCATCACCACACCACATCCAACTGCCATTATGCTAAAAATAAAAAAGTTTAATACAAAAGGTGACAGGCGGAAGCTTTATAATGAAATAACAAAAGCAAACACTTAAAGTCCCATGGTTCTCTGGCCACAATTGGCATTGTAGAGAGGAGGAAAAAAAAGTTCTCTTAAAATGTTTTGGGGTGTATAAACATTTTATAAAATGTATAAAATGTTTATACAATGGATTACAGAAAGTGGATGAAAAGATACTGATAACCGGGAAGAAGAGGTATGGAAACAGTACGGCAGAGAACGGAAGAAGCACTGTGGCTGCACCACGGCCATTGATTCATCATTAAAACAAAGGGAAGATGGTTTCAGTTGCCAATGGGGCAAGGTCCCATTACCACTCATTTTAGTTCTGTTTTCAAACAAGAACACCGAGTATCCAAAAGGTGAAAGTCACTTTGAGGGGGTGTAGCAGAAATTCAAAACCTCAGGCCTTGATTTCGCCACCTGGAAATAGGAACACTTTAAACATAAAAGGGGCTCTAGAGGGTTAATATCAGTGTTAATTACAGGTATGGTTTCCAGCTGAACTGCCACTGTGAATCGAGATTGACTGACTAGCTACTTATGTGCCCACCTATCTAGTATCTACTGATCTTTCAGAGGAGAAACTTACTCATCTTTTACAGTCATTTAAAGTTATCATACTAAGTATACTGATTTTCATATGACTTTTCCCATACAACATACTTCAGTTTTCAACCCTTCTTCTCTGTCCCCTATTCTTGCTGGTCCCTTGTCTAAAGTTTTTTTTTTTTTTTTAAATTATTTTCTGAGGACTGGGGTTAACACAGTTGGTAGCGTATCTGCCCAGCATGGACAAAGCCTTATGTGTGAGTCCAAGCACCTTGTAAACGGTGTGCTGTTGAATGCCCACACACCCCAGCAATCCAGAGGAGGAACCTGGATCAGAAGTTCAAGGTCATCCTTGGCTACATAGTGCATTGGAGGCCAGCCTTGATCAAAAAGTTTCTTTATTTTACAATGATGTCTGTAGATAGAAAGGAAAATGGTAAGATTTTAGGTGCTATATTTTCAGGTCAGTATTTTTATTCAGAAATTTCATCTGACAAGTCATGGCGTTAAAGAACCCTAATTGACTAATTTGTGTTGTCTGACCTTTGTAACTGGGTCATCTCGTGTCTTTGCTTCCCGGTTCCATAAAAAGACCTGTCATATGTCAGGATTAAATTACCACAGGACGTTTCTTCTTACTTGGCACAAGGGCAGAGAGACCCTTGTCTTTTTCACCAGCCACACAGAGCAGCATTTGCCACCTGCTTGGTTTACATACAGGTTGGCAGAAACTTCTTTTTTCCAGTCAGGCTGCCTGACAGAGCTGTGGCAAACAGGGACTGGAATTTGATCTTAAAATCTATCACACGATCAACATAACACAATGTGATAGGAAATTTTAAATCCAGAGGGTGCTTCCTTTTTATAGGCTATTTCTTTATTCATTTACATTTCTCTGTATTTCGAACACCTTTAAACAGCCATTGCACAGGCAACACAACACCAGAGACTGTGGTAATAATACGTGGGCAGAACATTTTCTTTTCTTTTTCCTTTCTGTTTTTTTTTTTTCAAGCTGGGGTTTGACTGTGTAGCTCTGGCTGTCTGAAACTCACTCTGTAGACCAGGTTGTCCTGGAACCCCGACAGGTCCTCCTGATAGTTTCTCTTTATAAAACAGAGGTTTTCAGAAACTTTTAAGGAAGATACAGGTTTCAGTGTGGCATGAGCTAAATTAATGAGAGGAAAGAATAAGGGGAAATTTCCCGGGCTTCTCAGGATAGAAATAGACTTTGTTGAGTTACTTTAGAGTGTACTCTATCTTAAAAAAAATTTATAGCTAGTTATAGAAATAATTTGAGAGCTTTCATTGTCATGTACACCTACGAGACTTGGTCATAGTGTGTAAACTTAATTTTCCTAAAATGTTAACATTTTATTATCATCATCATTGTGTACATGTCTGTGCGTGTGCATGTGTGTGTGTGTGAAGTGCCCTGGGATCTGTGTGGAGGTTAGAGGACAATGTTGTGAAGCTGCTTCTCTTGTTCTACCTTTAAGTGGGTCCCAAGGGTCTAACCCAGACCTCCAGGCTTTCATGCCCTTTAGCAAGTAGCTGCCTGCTGCGCCGTCTCTGTCACCCTTATTTTTTAACTGCATGATGAAGATAATATCACATACATGTCATAGAGCATTCGTTAGGATGTCATGGGATGATCATGCAGTTGGTTCACAATGTTTGTCCAGTAGTGTATGTGTGTGTGTGTGTGTGTGTGTGTGTGTGTAGGTTAGCTATGACCATTATCAGCCACTAAACCGGACCGAGCTTTGAAACCCCAGCCGCCGTGGTGGCGTTCCGACGTGTAACTTGCAGATTGCTTCCCCACTAATCTTTTCTGAGCTCACCGCATTTCCCGCCACTCAGAAGTCCCATGGGGCCCCTTCACTATTTATCCATGGCAATCCTCCCTGGGCAAAGGTAGAGGGACCCTGGGCTGGCTATTAAGGCATGGACACTCCACTCTCAAGAGATGACTTTCATACTCAGAATAGCCGAGGAAAACGCCTGGCGAGATGAAAACACCTGATGTTCTCCATATTTTAAATTGTGCTTGTGTCAGCCAGGATGTTTGCACTCTCATGATTTTTTAATGCTTTGGAGGAATCCCATCTCAAGTGCTCCAAAGACAAAAAGGGGAACCTAAAGCAAAGTCTTCTGAGTTTATCAGCCAATTTTTTCTGATAGAAAATAGACCGAGATGGGTTATATCACAGGCGAGTGGGCTGCCCCAGAAATGTTGCTCTTTTTTTCCTTTCTTTTTGCCTAACTTTCCCAAGGTGTGTGTAGGCAGATGTCCCGTTTTATGTGGAGAGATTCAAAGACAGACACGTCATTAGCAGAGAGCAGGAACCCGGCCAGGCAATAGCCAGACATATATTACTTGATTTTTATCTTGAACAGAACACAAAGGGGCTTTGTTCGGAAGGCTTCTGTTTGCTATCTGGCCGTGAGCTTCTGAATGTTCCCTGGCTGCTTTATTGGAAGTTTATTAATTAACTTAGTGCCTGGAAGGAAGAAACGACTCTGAAATCAAAGACTTCAGTAAGTCTGGGATGAGAAGCTCCATTCTAACCTCACTTTACATACAAAGAAATCCGCATTAAATTTATAATCATGGAGTTTTTAGAGCATCCTGGAGGTGCAAAGGGCTATTCTCAGAAGACCTGGGTCTTTAACCCTGATTTTGTGTCCACTTGGAGCCCTAATGCCTGCTGTGGCCACTACCCCCTGCTCTTCTTCCTCCTCCTCCTCCTTTGAAACAAGGTCTCCTGTATAACCCCGTCCAGTCTTGAACTTGTAATCCTTCTGTCTTAGCCTCTGAAGTGCTGAGATTATAGGTATGTACCACTATTGATTTTTCTTTTTTTCTTCCCTACACACTTATTACCATGTTTCTGTCTTTGGAATCTGACCACATACAGCTGTGATGTCATATTTCACCTGAATATGACCTCATATTCAGGCTTTGCCATCACTAGTTGTCAGTCTGGGCTCAGAAGTAGAGGGCCTGCTGAGATGCCAGTTTGCCTAGTTAAAAGGAAAACCTACCCTTAAATGCATATCATTGCATTGGTGTATTCTCTAAGAAGAAGGCTCAATCCATCACTGTGCAGGGACATCAGGCTTTATTTGGGTCACCAAGATCTACTTTTTACCAAAATATTTAGATGAATGAAGCAAGAGTGTTTTTCTCAGACATGAAGCTAAGTATCTCATTTTTTTTTCATTTTCCTTTCCTATCAGAGCTCTGATCTTAGCCAACAGCGACTTATATAAAACCTTGGACAGGTTGATCAAACTCTGCCCTCCCCCTCCCATCTTCTCAACCTGTGCCATTGTTCACTGTTCTGTGCTCTACTTCTGTGAGATCCACCTTCTTCAGACTCCACATATGAGTGAGAACATGTGACTTCTGTCTTCTTATGTCTGGTTTATTTCACTTAACACAGGAGGAGGGAAAGTTGCAAAGCCCTAGTGTCCCGCAGGTTGCTTGTAACATAACAGGTATTGTATACTTCAGAGCAGGCATTCTTTGGTTTGTTTCGTTTTGATTTGGTCTGGTTTCTTCAAGACAGGATTTCTCTGTAGCCCTGGCTGGCCTCAAGCTTGCTTCGTAGACCAAGCTGGCCTTGACCTCAGAGATCTGCTTGTTTCTGCTTCCCAAATGCTAGGATTAAAGGTGTGAGCCACCAAGTCCAGCTCAGATGAATATTCTTACCATGAAGAAACAATAATTGTTTGGGGGGGGTGGTAGATAATATTGATTGTCACAACTGATGACACAATATGTGTTTGTATCAAAGCGATAGAGAGCATCCCGCAGACTAGGAGAGTCATTAGAAATTTATCCAGTCTATTGGATTCAGAGTGATCTGGGTGACTGAAGTGGATTATGAGCTCAGAGAATGCCTGATTCTCTCATAGATAAACTAGAAATTTGATAAATCAATGGAAGTATAAAGATTGGCCACTAACTCCCTGATACGCCATGATCTGCCCAGACGTGGTCCTCCCTCTCCACCTCATCATGACTAAAAGGTCCTTACGGCTACTTATAACTGATCTCATCTGCGTGACTCCTCTGTAGCATAAGCACCCTCTGTGGACTTTTGTTTATGATTTGGCTGAGCAAATACGCATAAAGAGCAAGGCTGGAAGAGAAAAGATCGATAGAACATCTTGCTGGACATGCCGAGTGCTAAAACGGACAGACATAAAAATCAAACTCTTAAAAATGACAGTAGTCTTAAAAATAATAGCAGATGACAAGAAGGGAGTGTTTTTCTGGAGAGAGGACGTTTAGCCAACATCGAATCTGTTAGGAGAATCCACAATTAAAGAGCAAAGGCGGAGAAGTCAAAGCGGGAATCTCTGTCATGTTCACTAATGCAAGCAGGCTGACCTCTGTACACGGGGAACCTCAAGAAGGCAAAGTCGCTTCTGATGACTCCAGGTGAGTACATGCTTCAGCATTCTAGTAAATCCTATGAGAATAGATCTCTAGAGGAAATTGTATTTGCTTCAGAGTGAGGAAGAAGCTACTAGAACAAAAAAACTAACAAGAAATCCCAATACACCAGTACTGAGAAAAGGGAAGGTATTGTGGGGGGGGACTGGGGAGGACAATGGGCAAAGAGCCTCATAATAGAAATTACGGATTCTTTCAGAAAGAACAAACTAATGAGAGAGACTGTGAAATGCGATACTGGGATCTCCCATGCTGTGCTCCTAAATACCAGACAGATCTGCTCAGAACCCACTCTAATGATTTTCTTACTTAAAGCCGTTTGCTTTTCCATAAAGTTTGGTTAATGTTGAGTTTGATGATTTAGTTGAGTGAAGCCAGCAGCTGCCTTGTGTGAAAATCTGGCACGGCGTATCTCTCCCTCACCTGGAGCAAATCACAGAGCATGGAGTGGCTCACCTAGAGAGCTGCAGGTGGATGCTGCATGCACTTAGGACAGGGGAGAGAGTGCAGTTGTCTCTGAGGTTTTCACTTGCTGTCCCTGTTCTGGGAAGGTCTCATATGCACGGGACTCTTGTTAAAGCCCCCTGGGGTCAACTCAGAGGCTGGGTGGGATGATATGGGACACCCTTGTAGGTACCACCCATCTCCTAATAGGTATGCTGGATTCTAGCAGAGACCCCAAAGACTCCAAATACTGCCTCAGTATCATTATTTACTGATAGGTAGGTAGGGATCACTGCACAGCGGCAAGAGATAAATGAATGAAAGGCCTTTACATCACTGTGGTCCTCAAATACCAGGTGAGGCCACAAGGCCAGAATGTTATGGATAGGAGTTCCCTACAACCAAGCTAAACCCAGGAGGGTTTGAGATGGGAGCACGATGGTAATACCAATGGACCTCTTGCCACAAACCCCCACATCAGTTCAGACATCCTACAACCTGCCTAGCAGAATCCTAACATTTGTGCGTAGTTAGCCAATAGTTACCAATGTTGGAGGTCACAAATGAACAACAAATTATCAGCTTCTGTCTGGGTTACCGGAGCTAATGCTTCCGGCCTGTGGGCTATGATAGCATTGTCTAGGTAACCTCTCAGAAGCTGGGAGACTGCTTTTGCTAAAAGCCATCGACTCTTTCCTAGAACCCATGGGCTCGCTAATGCATTATTAAAGTGGGATAAAAGGCCTGACATCCTTGTCCCCATATCATGTCCCTTTTGTTGCTGTGACCTTTGAGCCAGACTCTATTCAGCTCTAAATTTAGTTGTATTTTGTCCAAGTTCATAATACAGGGTGAAATCTTGTCCGCTGCCCTTTGGAGTGGGTATGTTTCTCCTGCCCTTCTGCTTTCTTGCCAGCTCAGGCACCTACAGTCCCTCACCCTTATTAAATGGCAAACCAAACCAAGAGGTGAAGACAAAGGTGCCAGCAGCAGGTGGGACTTAACAGCCCTGAAAATTCTAATGGTCCAATGATTAGTCCCCAAGCACAGGCGGGACATTTACACTGGATGTGGGGCTCAGTAGCAGGGGGAACTCAGCAGCTGAAGCGAAGTCACTTTCTAACAGTCTGCAAAGCCCGAAGGGCAGAATGCTTGCTCATAAAAAGGAAAATACCTCCTGAAACCGTGCCTGTCATCAACTGATGATTACCTTAGCCTGCTCCAAAAAAAACCCAACCAAACAAAAAACCAACCAAAGAAACAAACAAAAAACCAAAAAAAAACCAACCAACCAAACAAAAACCTAATGAAAGTCTAACACTTCCTTTGTCCAAGCAAACAGCCCGGTCACCTCTGGGCCATGTGGCTGAAGTCAGCCAGTGAATAGAGGCCCTAACGCAGACATGGTTGTTTTTAGTGCGTGGGTGACTCTCATTCTCACTCCTTCCATGTTACAAGATCCCAGAGTCTGTTTTTTTTTCCTGTCCCATATTTTGGTTTCTTATATATTACTTACTATTTACCTAGTATTAACTGACAAGCCTGGCTTTTATTTGGCAACCTTATTGTTTGAACTCTGCGGGTCTCCAGAGATGGAGAATTGGCAGGGTCAGCCACGAGTGTCTGCGGAGCTGAGAAGAACTGCCGGGGAGACCGTGGAGACCGCAAGTCACTGTCTGTTAGTGACAAAAGCCACAAACGTTCTGAGAGGTGACCAGGGTACAGCCAGTCCGAGTCTCCTTGCCACTTTATCTCCATACCTGTCCCCGAGAGGGAGGAGCAAGCTGGAGAGCCTCTCCTTCATAGTTCCTCCCAGGTCCAAGTGGGCCACGCTCTAAATTATTGGCATTTAAGGACTGGTTTTGTCTGGCAGGCAATGCGATTGTTAGAGAGGGAATGGGCCCAGCATCGGGGAAGGGTTGTTTGGAGGGTGAAGGTGGGAAACGGGGAACACCAGCAGACACACACTGATAAGCTGCAGGAGAGAGCAGACCTTCAAAACCACATGTACGGCATGACATTAAACATACAGAATGTTCTGTGACTGATGTTTGAAAGACATTTTGAAGCCTTCGTGAATCACCTTTATTTCATTAGTATTGTCTGACACTGCTCTCGGGGATTGCCTACCAAGAACTGAGTATCTCATCTGCTCTCTGCAGTCTGGACATGACTGGTCGGGCTCACAATGTGGAGCTGTTCATGCTAGCAGCGTTTCTCAGTTCGTTATGGCCAAAAATCTTTGTTCAGCTCCTATGGGTTTTTACAAATCCTTACCTCAATCGTTACCTCTAGTTAGTAGGGGTTTCAGAGGATTTATCACTCAAGCCTTCAGAAATTCTATAATGAATGACAGCTACTGTGATGACATGTTTTTGAGAGGTTTTAGTATGAAGTGTTTGACTCAGATTGATGGTCCTCCTGGCTCAGCCTCCCAAGGACTGGAATTACAGGCATGCTCACGATGCCAGGCTAATGTGGACATTGGTGCCTCTAACACTAACACAGAACAATATGATATCCTAGTATGGGCATCTCTAGTCTTCTCATCATTTATTAATATGATATCCTGGGGTAGGCGTTTCTAATTTATTTGTCACTATTTATCGTGACTCTTAAGTTTGTGGTGTTTTTGTAGAATTACTCTATTGGAGTGAGGCTGAATTCAATCATAAAGTGACACCCGGCTAAAATGGAGGGATTTTCTTGGTGCTCAGTTGTTATTTAGTCACACACAGCTCAAGGCTGTATTACTAAGCAGCTTCCAGTGCCATCGAAACTAGTTAAGCTTTCCCATGCCTCTGCATCGAAAATTTGCCTGTAAAAATACAGTTCCCCTGCAAAATCATAGTCAAGAAGGAGGAGCTGTTACTATATGGCAGGGTTTAAACTAATGAAATAAATCTGCTTTCTGTTTTAAAAAAAAATTCATAAATGCCTAGTCAATGTTACTAGTCCATCCATTTTTCTTTTCTTTTTTTAAATTTTAACAGGATATTTTAGGTCTCCTGGAAGGGTCACACCATGGCTACCTTGGAATAAAAAGGAATCAGGCTGACTCCAAGAAGCAGGTGTTTTTGGTTAGTCTCAGCCTGCTTCCTTTAGTCTCGGCTTGAGGAGGGCGGTAGCTGTCCCCGCGGAGTTGTAACATGGTGATGGAGGGAGGAACGTGTGAGAATGACGGGAGGCGTGGGTAGGGTCATTTGAGGAGACTGTTTTTTATGTGGCACACAGGTGGGATTTTGTTACTGTCAGCCACGTGACTACAGCAAAGCCATCCACTTCCGGGACGGCTGCGGCCAGGCTGGGGCTCCTGGCTCACTCACCGGTGCTGCTTTGGATGGTCCTCACCGTGGTGGTTGTGCGGGGAGGGGAGGACGACCTCAGGGAGACGCACTCGTCGTCCTGGGAGCAGCCCTTCTCGATGGCCCGCACGTAGCTGTGGCTCCGCATGCGGAAGCAGCCAGGCATGGGCAGGTCGAGAGCTTCCACAGCCTGCGACTCCAGCTCGCTGAACACAGACTCACACACGGACTCGAACTGTCCGTTCACCTCCATCTCGCTCACCTGCGGGCACAAACGTAATAGTAAACACCTGGCTGGCCGTTCCCCACCAGCTTCTCCTGCCCACTATCTGGAAACTTCATTCCCCGCACGGGCAGCCTCGGTTATGTATCATTCCAATGTGTATTATTTCCTTTATGCCACAGATTCTACGTCAGTGGCATCTAGCTGATAATATAATAGACGACATTTTTAAGGAAGAGGGCTTTGGGTTTGGGAAGAGATCTCAGCATGCAAGACCTTTTGCTTTGTAAGCCAGAGGACCTGGGTTTGAATTCCCAGTACCTATAGTGAGAAGCAGGGTGCCTTAGGGTTTGAAGAGGCACCACGACCATGGCAACTCTTATAAAGGAAAACATTTAATTGAGATGGCAGCTTATAGTTTCAGAGGTTCAGTCCATTGTCACCAGGGTGGTGTCAGCACACAGGCAGACATGGTGCTAGAGAGACAGCTGAGAGTTCTACATTGCACAGGCAACAGGAAGTGAACTGAGACATTGGGTGGGGTTTGAGCATATGAGACCTAAAAGCCCAACCCCACAGTGAAACACTTCCTCCAGCAAGGCCACACCCACTCCACATCTCTTAATAGTGCCACGACCTTTGGGGGCCATTTTCTTTCAAACCACCACACAGGGCATGACTGTGTGTACCTGTAACAGAAGCATTGGACAAAGGATTGGGCGGCAGACACAGACAAATCCTGATAGCTCATGGGCCAGCCTAGTCAACCTGGGAGCTCCAATTTCAGTGAGAGACCTTGCTTCAAAAAATTCAGTGGAGAGCAACAGAGAAAGACTTTGCTCTGGAACACACACCTGCACATTCTGTGCATGTGTTCTTTACCTCTCTTCTCAAAGGAGAGCAGTGAAGAAATTCAGAATGGGAAGGAAGCTTTGGCCCAACAACTTCTTGATAATTCTACTTACTGTTTCCACTGAACTTACTTTTATTTTGCATTGCTGGGGACAGAAGCTGGGGATGGGAGCCAGGGCCTCTTGCTGGGTAAGCATTTCATCACTGGCTCTGTTCTTCAGCCCCTCCTTATGTGTACACGGGGCCAAGTTTATTGGCTTGTGGTCATGGTTCTTGCATTTCAGTGTAACTTTTTAGCAACTACTATTTTTGTAAGCTATTTTCCTTTGCCTTTTGAAGCGACTAGCTCATCAAATAATTTCAAGGTTGACTGAAGTTCACTGAACGCAGAGTTCGGAGCATACATTTTTTAAAATTTTGTTTTGCAAGATATATTCTGTACTAAAATAGACCAAGCCTAGATATGTCAGAATCTTAAAAAGCACTATCAAGAATTCAAACTACTTACAGGTTTCACTTTTCATAAAACATTAATAAACTTATTTTGGAGATAGGTTTTTAGGTTTTTAATGTAATCCTGGCTGTCAAGGAGCTCTCTCTACAGACCAGGCTGGCACTGAACGCACAGAGATCCTCCTGCCTCTGCCTCTGGATCCCGGGATTGAAGGTGTACGCCACTAGGCTAGCCTCATCCATGAACTTTTTATAAATACATTCATGAAGATCTTTCATTCATAAAGACTTCTTTAACAAAATCAGATAATTAACAACAATAGATTTTAGCCTAATATTATGGTGCATGCCTTAGGCAGAGGTAGGTGAGTTCAAGGCTACATACTGAGATCTCTGTCTATTCCTTTGAGACAGGGTCTCTCTCTGAATCTTGTACTGTTATTTTCTTAGCTAGGGTGGATGCCAGCAAGCCCTAGCTACTCTCCTATATTTTTCAGTTCAGAGATGTGGATACAGATAAGTTCAGATTGCACAGTTATCAACATGGGTATTGAGATTCAAATTCTGACCCTTACAATTGAACATCAAGCACTCCTACATGCTAAGCCATCTCTTTAGCTCTTGATTGAATCTGTGTTTAAAAAATAATTATATACATATTTAATCATTTATATATATAGTGTGTATATATATTGGTGTGTGCGTACCACAGTGTGCCTGTGGAGTTCAGAGAACAACTTGTCAGACTGGATTCTCACGTGGATCCAGGTATCAAACTCAGGTTATCAGTCATGGCGGCAAGTACTTGCTGGACCACCTCTCTGGCTCAGCCACTGACTCAGAATCTGAGGTTTAGGATCTGCAAGGGTTTGTTTATTTTATATGTGACTCATTCAAGCTTGAAATAATCTCAAAGCAATTTATCCATGTATGTGCTCCGAACTATAACTTGTTTGCTTTCTTCCCTCTCGATTATTGCTGTATCAAAAATCACAAAAAAGTGAAATAACGGCCCTTGTCAAAGCTGCAGACATTAACTTTGGCTGTCTGTCTTTCCCCAGGGTTTATACACCTTCTTTCCTAGTTTTAATAAAACTTGAATCATACAGCAAATGTAATTTTGTGACTTGTTTTTATTTGACTGAATCATCTAGGCTGAACATATTCTTTTTTTAATCTTTCTTTCTTTCTTTCTTTCTTTCTTTCTTTCTTTCTTTCTTTCTTTCTTTCTTTCTTTCTTTCTTTCTTTCTTTCTTTCTTTTTCGAGACAGGGTTTCTCTGTGGCTTTGGAGCCTGTCCTGGAACTAGCTCTGTAGACCAGGCTGGTCTCGAACTCACAGAGATCCACCTGCCTCTGCCTCCAGAGTGCTGGGATTAAAGACGTGAGCCACCATCACCCAGCAACATATATTCTTAATAGGATTGTTCTTCTTACACAGACATAGAAAACCAAAGGAAATAAATGTCTAACTTAACAAATAATAATAACCAAATATCCTTGGAAATACTAACAAAATTAAGACACCCCCAATTTACCTTATAACCCCCCACATGCATATTTTAACAACAACCCCAAGTCTAACCTCTACTTTATCCAATTTTATTTATTTATTTATTTTTTTGGGTTTTTCGAGACAGGGTTTCTCTGTGGTTTTGGAGCCTGTCCTGGAACTAGCTCTTGTAGACCAGGCTGGTCTCGAACTCACAGAGATCCACCTGCCTCTGCCTCCCAAGTGCTGGGATTAAAGGCGTGCGCCACCACCGCCCAGCTACTTTATCCAATTTTAAAAGCCTTTTCAACCAATTGTGAATCCCTGGGCCCTACACTTTAGTCATTGAAAACAATCCAGTACACAATACAATCAAAAGGAATCAAACCCCAGGGACTCCTGTATGCTAGGCAGACACTCTCATTATTAGAGACAACCCCAGCCTCTAAAACATCATTTACTTAAAAAGATTAAGTTACACTTATGTACATATGTATTTATGTGCATGTATGTGTATATGGGTTATGTGTGTGGGTGTGCGTGCCAGAGTGTGCATGTGGTCAGAAGTAAGCTTGTGGGAGTCAGTTCTTAGTATGTAAGTGTCAACTTAGAGTATCTTTAGATTGTATTGTGTTAGGAAGTTTTATTTTAAATGTCGTTGAGTTTCGTAAATCGCTAAGTGGTTTGGGGCTTGCAATTGGGACACTTTCTTAAGTGGCCTTAAATCTATTTTTGTTGTTCTGTATTTTATATCTATGTGAAGTGGTGTTCTCAGCACAGATGGTGGCACACTCAGAAAAACACCAAATAGACCCTTGCTCCTGCTATCCACTATTCAGCCAGGATTGAGTTTTCGCTCTGTAGATCAGGCTGGTCTCGAACTCACAGAGATCCGCCTGCCTCTGCCTCCCGAGTGCTGGGATTAAAAGCGTGCGCCACCACCGCCCAGAAGGATTGAGTTCTCTATAGCATCTTAGCATGGCAATTCAGTTTCATATTTAAAAACTAGTACAATATACATATATCAAAGCATTGCTTTAAAAAACTTATGCTTAGTTATTAGTAATTTTTTACACTTATTTTATATATGCTGCATAAAAAATTAAGTATAAAGGGGTCATAAGTTTAAAAAAGTTTAAGAAGTACACCTGAGTCTAATTCCTTGGTTTTTAACATTTTACTTGGATCCTTCTTCTGAGCTTTTGGTGAATAATGTCAGATTTTAAATAGGAACAGAGTACAATGGGCTTAACTTGAACACTATTTTCTACATTCTCGCAAAATCTTCTTTCAGAAAAGTCAGTATGTATGGCTGAGTGGCTTTGAAGAAGAAACTGTTCTGTGGATAATGACAATGTTGCAACTGTAGTAGGAAGCTCAAAATTGTCCTTAAAGATAATGTGTTATTTGAAAGTTGAATATAGGCTAGAAAAATGATGTGTCATTAGCACTCCATTAAGGATGGTCGATCTTTCTGTCTTTTTGTTTGTTTTTAACTCAAGGCCAAATGACTACACTGTGGAATTGCAGCACTTGACCTGAAGACAGCATTAGTCTTTTCCAGGCCTGACAAAGCTATCATTGGGAAGTAATGTCCCAAGGAAGGTCACACCCACAGCACAGGGACTTGAAGCGGCCAGCAGCACAGCACAGTGTCCTGCTGCGGGAGAGGACACGTTTCCTTCTTCTGAAAACACTAAGGTTATAAAGTGTATACATCTTTTCACAATTTTATTTACTTTCTGAGGTAGGGTTTTACTCTCTAGCTCTGACCGTCCCGGAACTCACAGAGCTCTGCCTTCCTCTGCCTCCTGACGCATGTGCCACTACACACAGCTGCACAAAAACTTTTTACGGGTGCATTCTTTATGTAATTTTGCCTTGATGACCCCACTCTACACTGTAGTATTTTTATGACTATGGTTTTGCCGGTGATGTCTACCTTAGGAACAAACCCCTCAAGCAACACTGCATTGGAAGCCTCCTCCATCAACACCATCCTGAAAATTGGATGGTGCCTATCTGACAGGCTGTGAATTTCCCAGGATTCCCTCCTTGTACCCTACTCACCTGCAAAGGGCCTCTGTTCTCCTAGTAAACCATCAAGGCTAGGAGATGGGGATGAACACGTGGCTCACATTGCAGCGTTCGGCTGCGCTTCCTGTCGACTCCATCAATGGTCCCCGTGCCTTCCCGCCACCTCCTGCCGCGCCCCCACCCTCTCAGTTCTCCCCGATAATGACGCATGCCACTGAGGCTCGGATGGCTCTCACCTGGCTGATGGTGCTCATGGCACGCATGTAGCTCTCATTTCTGGAGCGGAACTTTGGCGACGTGAGCAAGCCTGCAGGGTCCAGGCTGTCCAGGCTTCTGTTGATGGAGACTTCACTCACGGCCCTCAGGTAACTGTGACTCCGGATCTGGAGTTTGGGTGAGTGTTCATTGGAGATTCTGGAAGAGATCAATGGAAGGAAGGGTTTGCTGCGTGTTCACTGGAGGTCCTGGAGGAGTCATATTCCACAGGGGCGGTGAGTTAGCTGTGGTTGCTGTCCTTGGTGCAGCACCCTTAACACCAGGACAAACGGCACTGAGGTCTTATTGCTAAAGTGTCATAGTGAGACTCGGGAGAATAACCTGTTCTTAAGTTTCTATTCTTGTTTTCTTTTAAATTAAAATTTGTTTTAATTGACATATAATAATTTTATATGCATAAATAGAGGTCACGGTGCAATATTTTAGTGTATTTTTTTTTTTCTGAGACAGGGTTTCTCTGGTAGCCCTGGCTGTCCTGGAACTCACAGAGATCCACCTGCCTCTGCCTCCCGAGTGCTGGGATTAAAGACCTGCACCATCACTACCATCACCTGTCTAGTGCATGTATTTAATATATGAAGAGTGGATGGAGATACTTGATATAGCCATAAAGTCAAATATTTATCTTCTTTGTACTGGGAACAATAAAAGTTCTCCCTCCTTGCTATTTCAAATGTACATTTTACTGTTGTTATCTATAAGTACCTGTCTGTCCTACAGAACATTTGAAGTGATTCTTCTATTTAACCACACCTACGGCTGGCTTAGCCATTCTGTCTTCCTTCCCTACCCACTCCCTCAGGCCCCTGGCATTCTTTTCAGTTCTATGAAATTGATTTCTAGGCATCCACACACAAGGGAGAGCAATGAGGGTTTGTCTTTCCGTGCATGACTTGTTTTACTTAACATAAGGCCCTCTGGTTCCATCCACATAGCCACAAGTGATACTTCTAAGTTCCTTTATGATAGCTGACTAATATTCCATTGTGTACATGCACTGTGTTTTCTTTAGCCATTTTTCAATTTATGAATTGACATATAGGTTGATTCTAGATGTTGGCTACTTGTATTGAATAATGTCACAATAAATATTAGAATGTTGATGTCTTCTCAACATACCAGTTTTATTTTCTTTGCGTTCACATAAGCAGTGGAGGAATTACTGGGTCATCTGGTAGCTTTGGCTCTACTTTATTGAGGGGCTACCATACTGTTTTCTGTGATGGCTGTATAATTTTAAATTCTCACCAACAGGGTGTAAGACATCCCCCTTTTCTTTTCATAAAAGGAAATTCTCCTCCCCCTTAAAATAGTGTATAATGAAGTTCAGCTGGCTCCTAGATGGCCATGTAGCTGAAGCTAGCCTTTAACTCATAATTCTTCAGTATCCACATCCCAAAGCTAGGATTACAGCCATGTTACCACACCTGGCTTAGAAGGAAGCATTGTTTCAGGAAATCATTAAGGTTTGATGACATCAGAGAACAATCAAAACTCTCTTTAACCATGAAGAATCCCCCGATTAACACCAAGACAACCCAGGAGGAAGAAAATAGCATTGACTAATCTATTTTAGAACTCTGTGCTAGCCTGGGCGGTGGTGGTGCACACCTTTAATCCCAGCACTTGGGAAGCAGTGGCAGGCAGATCTCTATGAGTTTGAGGCCAGCCTGATCTACAGAGTGAGTCCCAGGACAGGCTCCAAAGCTACAGAGAAATGCTATCTTGGAAAACATAAAAAGCAAAACAAAACAAAACAAACACAACAAAAGGGAATTCTGGGCGTTGTAACGTCTAAGCTTTTCCTCTGTATGCATTCATTTCCACATTTTGTCTTTTCACAGCAAGTAGCTCTGTATCTGTACCTGTCCATACATTAATCAGTCTCACTCAGTATGTCAATTATCTCTCTAACCTTTAATTCTCTAATATCATTGAGACCGAACTTAATGAAAAAAGAACTGAGATCCTAGCTGCTGAAAATGCACACATTTCTGAGTCTGATCTATGAAGACACCTCCTCCCATACCTCGTATCCTGTGATTTGTCCTAGAATGCACTATGGGGGTATTAAGTAGGAAACTCTCATTGAAAAAGCCAAGCTAGAGATGGGGAGATGGCTTAGTTGGCCAAGGGTCTTCCAAACAAGCATGGTGCCTAGAACCTGGGTCCCTAGAACCCACATAGAAGCTGGGCATGTCTCACAGCACCAGAAGGTACAGTGTGAGAGAGAAGTTACTAATGGACTTACCAGGCAGTGGAGCCTGCATGTTCCACTGCTGACCTTGTCAGAAAAAATGTGCCTACTGCTGATTGACTTTGAGGACACTTCCCCCAAAGGAAACCATACCTGGGATAATGAACTTGGCCAATAGGATGTGGCTGGGGTGGTCATAGGCCCTGGGGCAGGTTTCCTACAACATGTTGTCAAATGGCCTTCTAAATACTTTTGTTTATACCAACTGAGTGATGCTGCCCTCAGTTTTAGCCAGAGGAACTTCTTTGTGTAGTGCACAGCTCTCAACGCAGAGACTCTTAACTTGTCAAAGCACCGAAAATAAGTGACTGCGGAAAGTTCAGTCCTAATGGGACGTTTTTACTGTACCCCCACCCTCTGGGATCCAGTGGACAGTGTGGGAGAGGGGGCAGAAAGAAGGTAGGACCCAGCTATGAAATACTGCCCTCTGGACATCACACGGTAATGCTCCCATGCACTCAGAGAGGTTGTGATTACCTGCACAGACCTAAAAAAGAAATCAAGTCACTGAACATTCTAGTACAGACAGGGGAGGGGCCCAAGAGGCACTATCCCTATCAGGGGAGTCAATGGCAGTTTATGGCTGCTGGGACACAGGGAGCCTTTTCCTTTGGGAATGTGGCTGTAGCTGCTGGTTGGCTGACCATGTCCCATCGGATGGCCTCACACACAGCCTTCAAATCAGTGGAGATCAGCTATTTACCAGTGAGATGGGAGCAGCTGAACATTCAGTTATTGGGAAAAGACATTATTATTATCCATGCAGATTAAAAATGAAAATATTAGAAGCCATCATAAGTAGATTTAACAATGAATAAAAATCAGATTTAGTCACCCCTGCTAAAGGCTCTCTAGGGCACATTGCATGAAGATAAATATGAAGGCCCACAGGAAAAGTTTGTATGATACTGTTGCGGGAGGTCCTTCTGCTCCTCCAGCCAATAGCCGCTGAGATACCAGCCCATTGGGGCGTGGTCTCTCTCCCTTTAAAAAAGCGGCCACTTCCCTCCTCGCTCTCTTACTTCCTGCTCCGCTTCCGGGTGACTAGACTCCCTTCCTGACTGCGCAGAGGGCTGTTGTCTGGGATGGTGATCTGTAAGTTTTTTCCCCTTTAAATAAATAACCATTCTATTAATCATAAATCCAAACTAGCGTGGGATTGTTTGTAACTTACGCCTTCGCCTTCATGATACCAGGCACAAGACAAGGTGTGCAGTCTCACTGAAATCCAGAGAAATGTTGACTACAAAAACATCACACGTTTTCAAAGCACAGTCTTGCACACCCATGGGAAGTAAGGACACTCCAAATGTCCTTTAAGCGGCAACGCATGAGGTCACACCCATTCCTAAGGATTACATACAACTGCTTAATAATGGCTGAAAAACAGATTCCGGGTAAGACTGCTACCCCAGAATTTGCTTAGCAGCTGTTTTATTCATCACTTGGGCAGACAAAACACTGAAAACAGATGTAGACCAAATGTCTGAAGGAAACCTGGTTATTTTATTACGACGAGGAAGAAATGATTGTTCTAGAAGCCTGTCCTATGGGTTATCTGGGCAGCTCTCAAGAAAGCGGACACCTCTGCCAGGGCAAGTGGATATCTTTTATGTGTTAATGCTATTCTGGAGATCCATATTGGGTCCCTTTGCCATCCCAGGAATTCTACCCAGCCAGTAAACTTCAATTTATTTTCTCAAACATCTCTGTTTTGAAAAGTGTGTTAAGCTTTTATAAGCTAATGTTCACTTCCACTTAGAACCCGAACACATGGTGACACATTCATTTTCTTATGACCCAGAGCAATGACGCCCCCCCCAAACAAATGATGGTGCCATTGTGTATGGTCATCAGGGCAACGATGGGAGTGGTGCTTTCATAAACAGAATAGATGCAAAAAGAAACAAAAGTCCAGTTTTTGAAAAGCGAGTGTCTGCTGGCTGAGATGCGGAAATGAGGCATCATTGTGACAACCACTCATCCTGGTCACTTGTTATAAAATAAGGCATTGTTCCAAACATTTCAAAGTGGAAAACAAATTGAGAAGGAACTGAATAGCTCCCTTTCAGTGAGTCATTCCTGATAAAAAAAAAAAATCACAAAACACAAAATAACGCATACCTCAGTAACCCATGACACACGAGGAAATGAACTTTATCTAATCTAGAGGGTAGAGGTTACAGCTATCCACACAGAGGACAGCCTGGACCTGCACTTCCTTGTGCAGAAGAGGCCAATAAGAAACGGTGACATGCAGTTTGCACATTGCCCGCTCCACGCAATGGATACTCCCTGAAGGAGGTGTACACAGTCAGAACTGGGAGAGAGGACGACCCTTCAGTGTCAACCTCTTGGAATGAGACCAGTCTTTTCTCACTGTCCTTCCTGAATCCTCTGAGACTTATCCTTCTGAAGTCCATAAAAACTCAAGTGGGATTTGGCCTTGGGGGAGACGGGCAGAGAACCCTATTCACTATCATATCCCTAAGCACAGCCACTTAAAGGGACAACCCTTAAGGGAGCTCTGGGGTTGATCATGAGGTTGTGATTGCAAAGAGTCGGACCATAAAGTTTCAAGCCTATGCCTCAAGAAAGAAAATGACCAACTTCGTAATATAGAACCAAAAATATGACTAGATGATTGGTTATTATTATTATTATTATTTTACATCAGTTTTAATTGAAGAGAAGTAATTCCATGTGACTATGTCTAACGAGAGTCTTGGGTGGGGATGGGACACCTTACTGGTTCATCTGAGCTCTAAGTTTTTGTTCTTTCTCATCTGGTTTTGACTCTGACTCCTACAATGTCTAAGTAAAGCAATTCCATATACACAGAGGCAACGTCTGGCTTGGTTCTATTCTGAAAATGAAGATATTTGATCTTGGCCATGACCCCCTTATTGAAGTATACTCTCAAACAGTAATGGCTTAAATGGGGCTTTGATTCCTTGGGCTTTTGGGTAGAAAATGGTACTTCAGCCAGTGACGGCATTTGGTTACCGGGTTTCAAGATGCTTTTATGAGTTAATCTGCTTCAGTAAAACTGAGGCCAACTTTTCCCCCTTCATTCTGCTGTGTATGCTCTATAAAGGGCTATCTTTTGATCAAATTGTTTCTTGGGTCGATGCCTCTTAAATGATTTCCACCTGACATTTCTTACTACTTATTAAACATGCAGGTATTGATATTATCCCACTATATATCAAGAAACAACTTCTCTAAGAGTCTGCATAGTTTGAAGATAATTTACTTATTATGAAAATCTGATTTTGAGACAGGGTCTCATTAAGTATCCAAGGCTAGCCTTGAACTCGAGAGCCTTCCTGCCTCAGTTTCCCTCATGCTTGTATTATAGGCAGGTGCCACCAAACCCAACTTGTTGAAGGCAATTTAAATAGAACCTTCCTATTTCTGACGTCTCCACTGTGACATTCTGAATAAGGATGGCCTCCACAGGCTCATATAGTTGAATGCTAAGTCACCAGGGCATGGAACTCTTTGATAGGATTAGAAGGATTAGGAGGTGTGGCCTTTTTGGAGGAAGTGTGTCACTGGGGTCTGGGGTGGCCTTTGAAGTTTCAAAAGCCCATGCCAGGCTCAGAGTCTCTCTCTTTCTGTCTGCCTGTGGATCAGGATTTATCTCTGAGCTCCAGCTCCAGCACTATGTTTGCCTGCTGCCATGTTTGTTACCATGACGATAATGGACCAACCTTCTGAGACTGTAAGCCAGCCCTCCATGAAAGCCTTTCTGTGATAATTTTGTCTTGGTCGTGGTGTCTCTTCACAGCAACAGACTAAGTGACTAAGCAATAGTGACTAAGACATCCATCTTTATTCCTTTCCCTTCTACTTTTTAGGGACTTCTGTCTGGAAGCTCATTAGTGTTCTTTCTCAAACCTGTCCTTAAATGCCCCCCCCCATGACATTACAGCTTTTTACCTTCTTTATCAGATTTTATCACCATGCCACCAAAAGTCTACTTTTTCTTTTGATCCTACATTATTTCCCTGCACAACTCGACCTGACTCTATTATTTTTTTAAAATTATTTTTATTCTTTTTTAATTAAAATTTCCACCTGTCCCCATTCCCCATTTCCCTCCCCCTCCTCCCAAATATTGCCCCTCCCCCACTCCCCTTTTCCTATCACCCCTCCTCTTCTCCTCCCCCCACTCCATTCCCCCTCCCTCTCGATACTAAAGAGCAGTACAAATTCCCTGCCCTGCGGGAACTGACTCTATTATTGAATCAATGCTAACCCTCCTGCATCTATCTGAGGTGCATAGCTCCCTCCTAACCTGGCCCTTCCATTAACTACTGCAACATTTTACCTGATGCTCCGCCAGCAGCCAGCTCCTTCTGACTTCCCAGTGAACACATCTGTCCACCAGCACCCAGCTCCTCCTGACTTCCCAGTGAACACATCTGTCCACACTCTTGTTCTCTTTGACTCCACAGCCCAGCGGATGCATTAAAACCTACACAGCCAAGCAAGTCGGAAACCCAGGAGTTTACTCTGCCTTCTCTCAACTGTCCAAGCCATTTGGTCACCACAGCTCCTCAGCTTTGCTTTCCATATGTTTACAACTGATTTCTCTCCCCACTGCTCAGGCCAGCCTTTGTTGTGATTCTCCTGACCAGGTCCCCTGCCACTAGTGCACACCTTCGGCCTCTGCCCCTCTTGTTCTGATCAGTATTTGACAATCTCTAGTTCAGATTTGTCTGCAGAGAGCCCCCATCACTCCCTCAGCTGTGTGAAGTCTCCCTCTGCGAACGCCTTCTCTCTTTGTCTGTTGCTTCAGCCTCGGATCTTCCCAGTTACTTTAACTTTCATTTTTTACATGCTCATACACTCTTCAGGTTTTTAAGATGGAGAACCAGGATTGCATTCATCTTGTTACATGGGTCTCACCGTGTAGACCAGGTTAGCCTTTAACTTGTGATTCTCGGCTTCCTGACTCAGCGTGGAGAACACAGGCACCCCCACCGCCACCCCCAGTGAAGCTTTAATTTTACAGTCACAGTGGTTGAGAGAGTCTGCGATGTCAGGAACTGTATTTGGATGGCCTCATGAAGTGGATGACACAGTGAGCAAATAAGGAACGACAGAGCTATCATCGCGCTCTACCGCGGTTTTCTTCAGGGCTTTTCTTCACTTCTGAAGGCCTCATAAGTGATCTTTATTACTGTAGGCCAACTCCACAGAGCCGATTTCATCATGGGGTTTTCATGCACACAGAGACCTTTGGTGAGCTCCACCCTAGTGCTATCTGTGCACCCTTCCCCCTTCATGGTGTTTTCATGCACACACAGAGTCCTTCAGTGAGCTCCACCCTAGTGCTATCTGTGCACCCTTCCCCGCTTCAGCTGCTCTTGTTTCCTAGTAGTCCTCCTGCTTCATGCTTTGCAAGGATTCCGTGTGTGGAAAAAGTGTGCAATGCCTATTCTGTGAGTCCCAATTGCTCTACCATGAAGACCCTTACTGCTATCCATCTTACACACGATTGTGTTCTTCACTCCGTCTGAATGCTGCCTCGTTATGTACACACACTGCATTTTCTTTATCCATTCATCTGTTGGTGGGGATCTAGGGTGTTGGACTTGGCTAAGTGAATAGTATTCATGGAGGAGTTTAAATATGCCTTAAGATCCCAGTTTTTGCCCGGCAGTCTTGTCTACTTCCCCTATCCAGGTGGATGACTATACATTTTTCTTTGGGTTCACTTTCTTATTTAGCTTCTCTAGGATCACAAATTATATGCTCAATGTCCTTTATTTATGGCTAGAAACCAATTATGAGTGAGTACATCGCATGTTCCTCTTTTTGGGTCTGGGATACCTCACTCAGGATAGTGTTTTCTATTTCCATCCATTTGCATGCAAAATTCGAGAAGTCATTGTTTTTTACCGCTGAGTAGTACTCTAACATGTATATATTCCACACTTTCTTCATCCATTCTTCCATTGAAGGGCATCTAGGTTGTTTCCAGGGAACTTGCGGGTGAGGTGGCATGGGGCTAAGGGGAAATGGGGTGAGAAACGTGAGAAGGGGAGGATGGGAGGAGCTTGGGGGAATGGGATGGTTGGGATATAGGAAGGGTGGATACGGGAGCAGAGAAATATATATCCTAACTAAGGGAGCCATCTTAGGGTTGGCAAGAGACTTGACTCTAGAGGGGCTTGCAGGTGTCCGGGAGATATCCCCAGCTGGTACCTTGGGCAACTGAGGAGAGGGAACCTGAAATGACCCTATCCTATACTGATGAATATCTTGCATATCATCTTAGAACCTTCATCTGGCGATGGATCGAGATAGAGACAGAGACCCAATTTGGAGCAACGGACTGAGCTCTTAAGGCCCAAATAAGGAGCAGAAGGAGGGAGAACATGAGCAAGGAAGTCAGGACCACGAGGGGTGCACCCACCCACTGTGACAGTGGAACTGCTCTATTGGGAGCCCACCAAGGCCAGCTGGACTGGGTTGAAACCGGACTCTCTGAACATGGTGGACAATGAAGGCTGATGAGAAGCCAAGGACAATGGCACTAGGTTTCGATCCTAATACATGAACTGGCTGTGTGGGAGCTTAGCCTGTTTGGATGCTCACCTTCCTGGACCTAGATAGAAGTGGGAGGACCTTGGTCTTCCTGCAGGGCAGGGAATTTGGACTGCTCTTCAGTATCGAGAGGGAGGGGAAATGGAGTGGGGGGAGGAGAAGAGAAGTGGGGATAGGGGGAGGGGTGCAGGGGGAGGGGGCAATATGTGGGAGGAGGGGGAGGAAAATGGGAAACCGGGAGGAGGCGGAAATTTTAATTAAAAAAGAATAAAATAAAAAAAATGCCTTAAGATGCCGGGCGGTGGTGGCACACGCCTTTAATCCCAGCACTTGGGAGTCAGAGAAGGCGGATCTCTGTGAGTTCGAGGCCAGCCTGGTCTACAAGAGCTAGTTCCAGGACAGGCTCCAAAGCTACAGAAAAACCCTGTCTTGAAAAAACAACAACAAAAATGCCTTAAGATATAACGTGCCCTTAAAAGTCTGTGGTTCACCGGTTCTTAGCATGTTTGTAGAATTGAATAAGCATACCCACTACACACACATCATTTAAACATCATTCCAGGAATCTACTGACCGTTATTGGACAATGGGTATACAGAAGACAGCACAATCCCTCCATCCCAAGCCCTTGCACTGCCAGGCACAGAGGGTCCTTTCAAACTTTGCTCTTTGTCATGCCTTAACATTAATTTTCCTTCTGTTTCACAAAAATGAACAGGATCCATTTAGCCAATGCTCAGCCCCTTCAGAAGAGCAACAGCTTACATACAAAGGCAAGTGGTGAAGAGTAGAAAACACATTAAGGAGTGGACTCCTATAGATTCCTATAGACTCCTATAGATTCCTATAGACTCCTATAGATTCATGCTATATTCTGTGCTGCATTTTGTCTGTAAATGTTTGATGTGGTAGATAAATGTCAGCATTAACTGCAAGTCGTTCTAACTGTCGAGTGCTACAGACACATAGATATTCCTATTTCCCAAGGGCCCCAGGGCTCTGGTCAAAGAAAGTAAAGGGAATGTTTGAAGAGTCATTTAATGCTGTGCTGTTTCATCTGCTCTACTAACTTTTCTCTGTAGGAAAAATAGACAGATTTGGTTGGAATTTTCTGACTGCCCAACTGTGGGCCTGCTGGAGAGTCAAAGGCCTGGTATATGTGGAGCCAAATGCTAGACCCTGGGGTAACTGGCTTAGTTCTGAGATTCACAAAAATTGCAACTGCAACCCTTTTCACAGCCAATCATCTCATGCACAGAAATTATTACTAGCAAATGAATTTCCTATGTTTCAAGTGTGCTTATATCAATCACACTTAGGTTCTTATGACTCTTAGGATTCAAACGTTCTCCTCAGACTTTTACCGTATCCAGCACTGATCGCAAAGCAATGAAAAGACACCAGCGGTACATATGGCTCGGGTTGGCTACAGCAGAGAACAGCTGACTCCTGCCTGCTAGAACTCTAGTTTTTAGATGGAGACAAACATGCAAGCCCAACTTCCAGGCAATCTCTGTTAGGCTTTTACCAGTTCCAGGAAAAGGAATAGAGCCATAGGAAAAGAAGGGTCTCCGCTGGAGTGTGGAGGAGAGCTTCGGAGAGAAGGAAGCTTTGAGTTAGAACCCCAATGACAAGATTTCCCCGGGGGCACAAGGAATTCCAGACCAGGGAACTGAGGGGCAAAGGAGGCCTGGCAGGAGAGTAGCCGATATCCGGAATCCTGGGTTGTGCATGGCAAGTCAGTGCAGACTGGAGGGCTCTATGTGTTGTAGCTGCCTGCTGGCCAGGCTATGTCATCAAACGGTTGGCTCCCAGAGACAGCAGCCCTGGGCTGCATTCCAGGCCCGACTCATTTGAGGCCTCCTCAAATAACTGCTGAACAGCAAGCGAGGGAGAGGGTAGAAAGATGTAAAGGCCCGTTCAGATACTGGGACGGGAGGCCTTGGGAGGTCTTAATGAGGTCATGAAGTGAACTGGAGAACGGAAGAAGCCCAGCCAGGGTGTGCAGGACAGACTCTAAGAATCGGCAGTGACAGAAGAGCTGTCCAGAGCCCTGCCCCTGGACGACGGAAAGCCTGCGGTGACACCTTCTCCCAGGGTGTCTCTTCTTCTGGGGATTTGGTTCCCTCTTTGGGAAAAAGAAATACCCCTTCTTAACACTTACATGCACCCAGCAGAGTCTGGGGTTGGCTGACGACAGAGCAGGGGTTATGCAAAGATTTATTTCTGAAGAACCACATGCAGGATGTTGCTGGCTACAGCTGAGCCTTCCAAAGGGGTCTGTGTGCATCTGGGCAAATTCAAGAACCACTGCCCACAAGAGAACCACAACTGAAACAGAGCGAGGTCCAGGAACCACTGTCCGCAACGGAACCGCAACTGGAGCAGAGCAAGGTCCAGGAACCACTGCCCCTAGCGGAATCACAACTGGAGCAGAGTGAGGTCCAGGAACCACTGTCCCTAGCGGAATCACAACTGGAGAAGAGCGGGGTCCAGGAACCACTGCCTGCAACGGAATCGCAACTGGAGCAGAGCAAGTTTCTCCCTGCTTGTTTTCACCTGATCTAGGTTGTCTGTTTTATGAAAATTGTCGTATACCTTAAACGAGCAAGTAAATTTGCCTTTGCTATAGTTTGCCGAGGACCACACTGAGAACCAAATCAATGGAAACAAGCCAGTGAGAAAGCAGAGGAACACAAGTCCTTTAACAACATGAGGACTTCTACCATGGGCTGCTTGTCCGGAGACCTTGGCTCTGTTTAATTGGTAACCTGAGACCTTCAGTTTAAGACCTGATTGAATCTTAAATGCTAAAGCATCGGGTGAGCCCCGTTTTACTTGTTTTCAAGAAGCAATAGTGGGCTGGAGAGATGGCTCAGTGGTTAAGAGCTTTGCCTGCTCTTCCAAAGGTCCTGAGTTCAATTCCCAGCAACCACATGGTGGCTCACAACCATCTGTAATGAGGTCTGGTGCCCTCTTCTGGCCTGCAGGCATACAAGCAGACAGAATACTGCACACATAATAAATAAATAAATAAATAAATAAATATATTTTTAAAAAGCAATAGTAACAGCCACCTTCCAGAACCCAGAGGACTTACTGCAGTATAATCACCTGTCTTCCTCTTACTGTGGAGAAGATAAACATCACATAAACGACTCCAGGAAAGCACAAGAGAATCTGAGCAGGAGGCAGAAGGACCGAAGGGGGGGAGGGGGAGACGGTGAGGGTGGAGTAAGTTCAGTGAACATTGTATATATTATGTATACTGAACATCATGTCCAACAATAACACAGACAGTTAATACGCACAATGAGCTGCGAAAAATCACCATTATAACCATTATTTTTGTGTACAGTTCAGTGGCATGAAGCACATTTCTATCCTTACACAACCACATACTGTCTTTCTTTAGAACTGCTCTTCCAACTGAACTGCTGAACACCAGTGCTCCCTACCCTCCTCCTGTAGCCTGCTGAACACCAGTGCTCCCCATCCTCCTCCTGTAGCCTGCTGAACATCAGTGCTCCCCATCCTCCTCCTGTAGCCTGCTGAACACCGGTGCTCCCCATCCTCCTCCTGTAGCCTGCTGAACACCGGTGCTCCCCATCCTCCTCCTGTAGCCTGCTGAACACTTGTGCTCTGCATCTTCCTCCTGTAGCCCCCAGCAACCACCATTTTACTTTCTGCCTCTGAATCCAGCCACTCTAGGTATCTCCTATAAGTGGAGCAAAGCAGTATTTTCCTTTTGCGCCTCGCTCTTGCTCTTAGCAACGCCTTCAACGCTTAGCTACATTAGCACAGGCTCCCATTTCCATCTTTCAAGGCTAACTACTATCACTGAATACACCTTGTGTATCCTTCTTGTAGACACACACTCAAGTTGATTCCCACCTTTCAGGTACTATATAATGCTGCCCCAAACTTGAGTGTACACATAACTTCTTGAGTTCTTGCTTTCATTTTTTGATTATATATCCAGAAGTAGGAATCTCTCCTTAGCAGAAGGACTTGTTTCTTTTTCAATTCCATTTCCTATCAGTTTTGCTACCAACACCTATAAGGACCAATGCAGTGAAAAACAAGCTACCATTTTCTCCCAAGGAAACACTCTTTGGATTATTTACTGTATATTCTAAGGATGTTAAGCAATATAGTAGTATTTCACAAATGATTACTGCCATGGTGAAAATATAAAAAAAATATACTTCTCCCAGGGACAGAACACTCATCCCCGGATGCCTGCAGATCCTGGATGGCTGCAGCATCTGACAGGCACCATAATCTGCAGACTCTTATATACAGACACATAAATGTATACACAGCCTCGGTTTCACATTCAACGATGTCTGGGTACTCATAACATCCAGAAAAATGAAAGCGCAGTATACATAGTTGTTCTATTGTACGTTTAAGGGGATAATGACAAGAAAAATGAACTTTTTCAGCACAGAAACACTTTGCAAGTATTTCTCATTCACAGCTCATTGACTCTGTGCATGAAGAACCCATGGATACAGATGATAATACCGTAAATTAAGAGTATAATTTTGCTGTTCTAGCAGTTGAAAAACTGTAAAGTAATTAAAACTTAATATAGTATTATCAAAGATATACTGCTGTGGTTAAGAAATCCGGAAAAAATAATCTCATAAGCAACTAGATATTGTTAAGAGGCTGCGGAGAGCAACGTCAGTTAATGGACTGGTTACAAGGGCGATCATTCCCTATGCACCAGGCAGTAAGAGCCCATGTGGTAATTCTTAGCAGTGGGTAGAGAGTGACCAGAATGCTTTCTGCGTGTCAGGAGCTTGTATGGGCTCCTTTGCTTGTTACCGTAACAAAGCACCCGGCCAAAGCAAGTATGGATAAAGAATTTATTCCACTCGTGGTTTAAGAGGGATTACAGTCTGTCATGGTGGAAAGGCATGGTGGCCAAAGTGTGAAGCAGAGGGAAAGGCAGGGTGGCCAGAGTGTGAAGCAGGGGGAAAGGCATGGTGGCCGGAGTGTGAAGCAGGGGGAAAGGCAGGGTGGCCGGAGTGTGAAGCAGGGGGAAAGGCATGGTGGCCAGCTTGTCAAGCAGGGGGAAAGGCAGGGTGGCCGGAGTGTGAAGCAGGGGGAAAGGCATGGTGGCCGGAGTGTGAAGCAGGGGTCTGTTTTGTTCACACAGTAGGGAAGCAGAGAGGCAGAGAGAGAGAGAGAGAGAGAGAGAGAGAGAGAGAGAGAGAGAGAGAGAGGAGTACTATAATGTTTCTTGCTCATTTACTTGGTCCGGAAGCCCAGCTAATGGAACAGCAGTGCCGACATTCAGAGTAGGTTTCTCCACCTGAGACAAACCTCTCTGGAAACACACTGACATTCTACATGTCCAGAGAGTCATCTCTTAGGCAGTTCTAAGTCCTGTCAAGTTGACAAGATTTACTACCACAGATATGTTGACATCAGCAAACTGGAAGCTGAAGACTATGTGAAACTCCTTTGATACATTTGGATGAATTCTTCAGAGGTAAGTTCACTCTGTTAACTAAAGATGCACTCGGGAGGAGCTCTTTCCATGATGGTTTTCTTCTAATCCCATTGTCAAGCCTATACTCACTACTGGTCTAACAAAAGGCCTTGAGGACCTCAGGGCATCTGTGTGATGTTCTTTAGCTTTAACTTTAACATAGTAAAATTACATATAACAAAACAGGTATCAAGCAAGAATTAGTTACAATATTTATATTACCATTGGTAATGTATAGGAAATAAGTAGAGGAAAAAAGAGAAATAAATTACAAAATAAAGTAATTTAATATATTATTTGTTTCATATTTTAATGAAATTTGTTTTTTCTTATACAAAAGATCGTGATTGGTGCAATTGTCTTATGCTAATGGAATAAATCATGACTTTTGTCTCCCTATCTATACTTCTGTGTATCATTCTAAG
Source organism: Chionomys nivalis (assembly GCF_950005125.1). Lineage (NCBI taxonomy): Eukaryota > Metazoa > Chordata > Mammalia > Rodentia > Cricetidae > Chionomys > Chionomys nivalis. Next base: position 14,642,351 of record NC_080111.1, on the reverse strand, counting down.
TAAGTGAAATATTTATTTTAAATAGCCTTTCAATTTTAGTTATCTGAGTTCTATTTCCATTTAGTAAGATTTATGTCATGGTAGGATGACCGACCCTTTATCTACTTTAGGTTGTTCTGTGTCACACTTCTAAAATACACCGTGCTCTTGAACAAATGCTCAACACTGCAGCAAACCATCCCATGGAATAGTTTATACAGGATCCGTAGGAATGTCACATTTCAGTGTGTGTGCTCTGTCCTTCCCACACCATCACCTGACATGCTTAGCCAGTCCACAGAGGCACGTCAGCTGCTGCCAGACCTTCTATTCCCACTTGACAAAACACATCTAACCAAGTCACACGTGAGTGGCAGGCACACTGACATACGCCAGAATGCTGTTTTCCTGTAGGAATCTGAGCAGGCATTCAGAAACTTGTTGTCTGGAAGCACACAGGTGCCCTCCTGATTTCTCTTGATGATTTTTTTCTTTTTTTTTGGGTCTTTTTTTTCTCATTTTTTTTATTCTTTTTTAATTAAAATTTCCAACTGCTCCCCGTTTCCCATTTCCCTCCCCCTTCTCCCACATATTGCCCCCTCCCCCCACTCCCCTCCCCCTATCCCCACTCCTCTTCTCCTCCCCCCAGTCCATTCCCCCTCCCTCTAGATACTGAAGAGCAGTCCAAATTCCCTGCCCTACAGGAAGACCAAGGTCCTCCCACTTCTATCTAGATCCAGGAAGGTGAGCATCCAAACAGGCTAAGCTCCCAAACAGCCAGTTCATGTATTAGGATCGAAACCTAGTGCCATTGTTCTTGGCTTCTCATCAGCCTTCATTGTCTGCCATGAGAGTCCAGTTTCAACCCATGCTTATTCAGTCCTGCAATGGTTCATTCTGATTGTCAAAAAGGAGCAGAGCCATCTCTTCAGCCCACTGTGTTACATCTCTTGCCACTGCGACATCCCCACCACAGTGGACCAAAACCTGGGATCACGAACCAAGGAAATACTCCCTTCTTCAGTTGCTTAGTCGGGGCATCTCATTACAGCAACAGGGAAAGGAAGAGACGTAGGATACTGACTACCACTGCAAGCGCTAGAACAAACAAATAGCCCACAACACATTATGACCAATTAAGAACATACTGGAAACAAATGAAAAAGAAACTGTTTCACCAAACTGATCCAGGAATCTTGGCTAATAAATAGATATAAAGAAGAATCAAGTAGAAATTTTAGAACTGAAAAAAATGGAGCAACTGAAAGCCAAATCTTGCAGCTGGCTTCAGAAGCAGAATGAAAAGGGAGCACTGGAGAACAGAGTGGGGGAAATCTCCCAGTCTGCACGACAGACAGAAAATAAACTAAAAAGAAAAGTTTGAGAGCTCACAGACCTGCGGGTCTTTCATGTTGTTAGAATTCTGGGGGTGGGGGTGGATAGCTTAGACTCAGCAGGAATGAGAGGGAGTAGGAGGGACTAACAGGGTGATCAGGGCCACAATATACTGCACACCCGCATGAAATTGTTAAAAAAAAAGAGTTAAAAAAAAAGTGGCTTAAGACTTGTTAAAAATGGCTACAAACTCTCTGAATTTATCACGACACGAAACTGTAGAGACAAGAAGCTGAGTAAATCCCAAACAGGACAATCATAGAGAAATCTAACCAAGACATCATACTTAACAGCTCTAAGCTAGAGACAAAGAAAACATGTTGAAATAGTCACAGAAAATGACACCCATCCCTAAGGGAAAACCAACTTGAGTGACACAGATTTGTCCTTTGGAGTCATGGTGACTAGAAGAAGATGCATAGCAATTTTCAAATGCTAAAGAAAAAGAACTGTTGCCCCCAACTTTTATACCCAGAAGATCATCCCAGGGAATGGGTAAGAAATAGAGACATTCTCAGGCAAAGGAAAACTAAAAGCCTTTGTCATCATCAGATCTACTCTGAAAGAATGGCGACAGAATGGACGCGTTTGATAAACCTCTTCAAACCTGACAAAAAAAAATAAAAGAACAGAGGCAGAGATTACCACCACCACGCGTGAGGCAAGAACTGTCATGATAGAGTCCACAGACACACTGCATGCGTGAGGCAAGAACTATCATGATAGAGTCTACAGACACACTGCATGGATGCGCGACTGGCTCAATAGATCAAATCCGTTATGGGTTCTACTGTATTGATAGGGATAAAGAAGCACACGGCCAAATCACCTGACGTAGAGAATACATTTGACAGGATTCAGCACACACACAGTCACCAAACCCAGGAATATCATTGGCCATCCTCAGTTTGGTACGGAGCATTGACTATGTCTGCAGCTAACGATAACAGCTGATGGAGAAGAACACATTCCTGTCCTCTGGATAATCAGAAACAAGCTGAGGATGCTGTCTGCGTTCTTGTTAAGGCAGCAGTGGACTTTTCAGCCAATGTAGTGTGGGAATTAAAGGCTCACTGGTTGAAAGGAAGAAATAAAACTGTCTCCATCTTCAGATGACACTAGAGTCTACATAGAAAGCCCTGAAGACACTACCAAAAACCTCATCAGAGAATTCAGCAAAGTCACAGGATATAACACAACATGAGAACCATGTGGATTTATCTAGTTATGGACACAGAAATTAAAAATACAGTGTCTTTTACAGTGGCTCAAAAGTGAAACAGTGCCAAGTCTAACAAACTAAGACTATGGACTAAAACTGTACAACACCAATAAAGAAATGAAAGAGCTAAATAAATGGAAATGACCACTCTGCTTATGAGCCAGGAATAATTCTCATATTGATGTACATGTTCAATGGATCCCTGTCAAATTCCATAAAGACTTTTTGTTGAGACAGGCTCTCTCTGTCATCTATCTGGCTGTCCTGGGACTCACTATGTAAACCAGACTGGCCTCAGACTCACAGAGATCCACCTGCCTGTGCCTCCCAAGTGCTGGGATTAAAGGTTTGTGCCTCCATGCCTGGCTGTCCATAAAGACTTTTGTAGATATGAATACAACTATTTTTACATTTTTCTGGAAGATACAGGAACAAGAACAACTAAAATGATTCTTTTAAAAGAATGGTATGTAAGGATTTACCCGATTAAATGGCTCACCGTGTAGGTACAGTCACCAAGACATTCTCTGTCATGCCAATTATCAAGATACAGGAATGAGCGGAAAGGAGTGAAGCCCTCCCAGAAGAAACTCACGTGTATCTCTAACTGACTACTGCTGATAGTGCAAAGCCAGTGTGTGAGAGGGAGGACTGTCTTCTAAACAAAGGTGCCAGGAGAGTGTGCACAATTGCTTGCAGAGAGAAGTCTGACCTCATTTAACAACGTATTCAGAAACAGATGCTGGGCTTGAATGGAAAACAATGGAAAATGATGAAGAAAAAAATATTATTTGAGACTTTGTGTGTGTGTGCGTGTGTGTGTGTGTGTATCTTTGGCTGTCTTGGAAATCACTCTGTAGACCAGGCTGGTCTCAGACTCACAGAGATCCGCCTGCCTCTGCCTCCCAAGTGCTGGGATTAAAGGCATGTGCCACCCCTGCCTGGCTTGAAGAAAGTCTTTAGGAAGGAACTCTGAAGAAGATGCTTGAAATTCTCAGTGAGACGAGAGGGGTTTTTAGACACGGCACTAACGATTCATGAAAGATAAAACCTAAAACCTTCGTCTTGATTATGACCTGGTCAGAAAGAAGCTACAGACTTTTCACAAGACGTCCAGTGGGGAAGTCTTGAGGTGACATTTGTTTCCATCACAAACACATCATGCTTTGACCATGTGACTCTCCCGCTCCTCCCCCCTTCTCTCCCGGCTCCCCTTCCCCTTCTCCAGAAGTCCTTCAGAAGTTATTGAAAAGCAGCCATCTCACAGAGACTAGTATCTGATACTCTCAAAACCCGATGCTAAAAAAATACAATTCAATGAAAACATGGGTAAAATATGAAGAGGGACTTCACAAATGAGTACATGAGAAAACATTCAATGTCACTATTCATTACTAAGATAAAAACGAAATCCACAATGAGCCAGCATTGCCTCCTTACCAGAATGGCTAAAATACACCACAAAGGCAGCAACATGTGGGTCAGGACTCAGGGAAGGGGAGTCACTTATAAAATGGGATAATATAAAACAGTTCCTTAAAAATACTAAATGTCCAACCACTAGACAACCTAGCCCTTGCCCCCCTGGAATTTCTGGTAGACAAAGAACTCAAAGTGCTTTATGGGAATGTTTATACTGGTTTGATTTATAAAAGCCCCAGATTGGAAACAACACAGGGATCTGTTGATGACTGAAGGCTGAACAAACTGCAGTATATCTATAGCAGGGAACAAAGAAAAAAGGAGCAAATTCCAGAAAGTTCCACACTGTGTGGTTCCCCTGATATGAGAAGAAATCATCATAGAAATGGAGAACAGATCGGGGAAAGAGAGGGAGGGGACAAGGAGGTGTGTGGAGTGACAGGGGCAACCGGATGATCCTTGTGGTGATGGAAGAGCTCTGATGTTTACTATGACGTCAACACCCGTGTGTGAATTGTACTACAGTTTCCCAACTGGTACTATGGGAGGCAGAAAGGGAAATCAGGGAACTGGGAAAGGGTATGTGGCTCTGTTAACACATGCTATATTTGTTAACTCCGTGCAACCTACAATATCTTAAGATGCAAACTTCATTCAGGACAATTTTACTTGCAGACACTCCGGGAACGTCCAATACATGGCTGAGGATAGCTACAAATACAGCAAAATGCAAAAATCATAAACTTAGTTAAAACATCACAAATGTGGGTGTATGCATGTGCATGCGTGCGCACGTGCACGCGCGCACACACACACACACAGCTGTACAGGTCCACACCCACAAAACTGACTGTATATGTGTTGCATGTAAACTCTGTAAACAACATGGTGTTGCAGTGTGATTGGATATGCCCAACAGTACAATCTGCCCAGTATCAGTGATGTGGATAACTTTGTGACTAAGAGTAAGGAGAATCGTGTTATGCTCCGAAGTTTTCAACTTTGGTCCCAGTGAACCAGGGTCTCTGCGTGTGGCATGGGAGATGCAAACGTGAAGGGTCTGCTCTCAGGAGTGGACTCAGGGACCTGGTTAGGCCACTGTTGGCAGAGACTACTCCATTTCCCTTACAGAGTTGGTCAACGCTGCTGTGGGTGGAAGGTAAGGAGGGAGGAGGAGAGGGCGGGCATGGGGAGGAGGAGAAGGGGCGGGCATTCTTTGCTTACTCTTCTCCAAGCCTTTGGAAAGGTATGTGACTCTTAATGACCAGACTGGTTCTCTGAACACTGCCTCTGCCTTGCCCACTTGACCCTGGCTGTTAAGACATAAACACACTGGAGGTGGCCACAGGAAAAGGCCTTTGAAATACAACTTTCAAGGCAGTCGAGTGCACACACCCATCATATTTTCTCTACTGTACAAATGAAGCCGTTTTGAAACTCAGAGACAAAAAGAGCTCATTCATCTGATCAACAACAAGACTGGATTCCAGGAAATGTGGAGAGAGTTCAACCACTGATTCTGAACACGGGGTATAACTGCCCAGGGTACAAGACAGAAATGTATTTCAAAGCGTTTGTGAGCAAACAGAAATAGGCTCCGTTAATACACTGTAACTCGAATCAAAGCAGCATTGAAATGACCACACGCACTCTGAATCAGTCCAGTAGGAAGAGTAATAATCTCAAAGGCTTTCCGGTTATGCACTTAGCTTGAAAAGATGATTTCTAGACACATTATTCCCCATTGAGGTAAATTATAGTAATTCCTAGTGTTTGGGTGCTAGAGAATGGAAAGATAATTGTCTTACTGGGGGTTTCTATTGCTGTGATGAGACACCATGTCCAGACGCAACTTGGGGAGAAAAGGGCTTATGTCTCCACATCACTGTTTATCCCTGAAGGAAGTCAGGGCGAGAACTTAAAAGGGGCAGGACCCTAGGGACAGGAGCTGATGCAGAGGCCATGGAGAGGTGCTGTTTCGTGGCTTGCTCATCATGGTTTAGTCAGTCTGCTTTCTTATAGGACCCGGGGCCATTAGCCCAGGGATGACACCACCCACAATGGGCTGGACCCTTCCACATCAATCACTAATTAAAAAAATGCCCTGAAGCATTGTCCACAGCCCAGGCTTATGGAAGCATTTTCCCAACCGAGAGTCCCTCTTCCCAAATGACTTTAGCGTGTGTCAAGCTCACTTAAAACTAGCCAGGGCAATAATATTCACCTAGTGAAGATGGGTTAAACTCTCCACTGAGAATCAGTGAAGAACCTTTTACCAACACAAGAAAAGGGACGAGTCCATCTGGTTCAAACGGTCTCTGCTATGGCAGCAACAGAAAAGACTACACACATTCTGCTGCGGAAATTCCAAGATTGCCACGAGTAACGTGCTCGTAACGCAAGCGCAAGCGCTGTGGAGCCTGGAGGGGAGACAGTGCATAAACAAAGCCTGCCTTTTACACGGGGCTGTCTAGACTATTAAGACTCGCTCTGTTCATTGTCTTCTGACCCTGAGAGCCCTTCCTCTTCTGTGGGTCTTTATCGCCTGGACTTTGTCTCTTCTCTAATGAAAGAGGCGCTTATGCTCTGCCCTACTCCCTGGTGCTCAGTGGCGGGGAAAATACTGCAAGTCTAAAGGAAGCCCGAGTGTGTTCCCATGGAGAAAACCTCCAGGGTGTCCCTGGCGTGTCAGTTCCGGAGAGCGCCTGCAGGGGGCGGTTATATACTGAGGAATGAGCAGGGGTTTGGCGCAGCCACAGAGGAACCACGAGGGTAATTTTCTCACTCAAATTTTACAGTGTTTTTCGTTGGGGATTTGATGAGAGAATCGGAGGACGTTAGGAACTTGAGTTTCTGTGATTATTTTTTCTAAGGCTTCTGTTTCTCAGATGAGGAATTAAGCTACGAAGGAATCTTTGGGTCTAAGGAGCTGATGAGCAGGGTAGATGCCCAGGCTGAGATCTGGTGGCCACCTGCTGCGGGCTCCAGACCCCTAGCCAGCCAGCTTTGCTGAAAAGATAAACAGCAAATGATGAAAGACCCCAGACTCCCTCCCACTCCCTAACTGGTATTTTCATGATTCAGACCCCAATTGGCTAACAGCCTTCAGAGAAAAACACAAATTTGAAATTAGATAGAATTATGAGTGAATTGTAATATTTTGATTTTTTACCACGGGTGCTGATGTAAAAAACAGTAAACAAAGATTTTCTTATTGTTCATCCTATCTCTCCCTCCCTCCCTCCCTCCCTCCCTCCCTCCCTCCCTCCCTCCCTCCCTCCCTCCCTTCTTTCCTTCCTTCCTTCTGTCCTTTCTTCCTTCCTTCTTAGTGGGGAATCCTGGCTATATTCTTAATCCCTTTTCTAAAATTAAAAAATTATTATTATTATTATTACAGACACTGGTCTCACTATGTAGTCCTGCTTGACCCGGCTCCCACTAGGTAGACCAAGCCAACCTCAGACACATAGAGATCCAGGAGTGCCAGGATTAAAGGGCCCCATGTCTGGCTGTTTCTGTCTTCTTAAGTTTTGTAGTCATAAATGTCTCAGAATTTATTCATGTCTTCATTTTCCAGTCTAAAAATTATATTTTCTAAATACTTCCCAAAGATCCTCTGAATTTTGCTGGATTCTGTTATGACTCTTTTTATCCTTAATTGTATTAATCTGGGTCTTCTCTTCCTTCGACTAGTTGGCTAGAGGTCTGTCAGTCTTGTTTTTCTGCTCAAGGAAGAGGATTTTTACCCCACTGGTCCTGTGCATTGCTCATTTACTTTCTGTTTCGTTCATTTCTGTCCGGAGCTCCGTTATTTCTTGCTGCTTCATACATTTAAGTTTAGCCTGTTCCTGTTTTTCCAGGACATTAAGGTACATTGTTAGGTTATTTGAGATAACCCTTATTTTTATTTATTTGAAATGAGGTCACACTATGTAGCTCTGATGGCCCGGAACTTACTATGTAGGCGAGGCTGGCCTTGAACCCACAGAGATCCGTTCGTGCTTCCACTCTCAGCTATCCTTGACTCAAAAATTAATACAATAAAAATTAATACAATATGATTACATTTTCTCCTTTTATATCCTCCTTCTAACCCCTCCCATGTACTCAACGGCCCTTGTTCCCGCTCTAAATCATGTCTTCTTTTTCCTTAGTAACCCTTGTTGCTCTCTCTCTCTCTCTCTCTCTCTCTCTACACACACACACACACACACACACACACACACACACACAGAATGCTTGAATATATACATGCATCCTGTGTATCTGTTGTTTCAGGGCTGACCTCCTAGTACTGAATCACCAATCGGGGGCTCATCCCCAAAGGCCATTTCTTCTGTCTTAGCATTCCTTCCTTCCTTCCTTCCTTCCTTCCTTCCTTCCTTCCTTCCTTCCTTCCTTCCTTCCTTCCTTCCTTCCTCCCTCCCTCCCTCCCTCCCTCCCTCCCTCCCTCCCTCCCTCCCTCCCTCCCTCCCTCCTTCCTTAACATGAGTCTTTATTGGCCATAGCTACTTGAGGGGGGATGAAGCGGGAGGAGTGGGTGGTACCGATGCCAGGCCGGCCATGCTTCACAGGCTTGTAGGTGATGGAGAACTCGCCCAGGTTCTCCGGCTTGATCTCCATCTGGTTGAAGGTCTTGCCGTTGTACACGACCACCATGCTCCCCACCATCTTGGGCAGGATAATCATGCCCCGCAGGTGGGTCTTCACCACCTCGGGCTTCTCCATGGGCGGCGCCTCTTTCTTAGCCTTCCTCAGGCGCTTGAGCAGCGAGTGCTGCTTCCTCCGCAGGCCGCGGTAGAGCTGCATCAGCTGCTCATAGGACATGTCCAGCAGCTGGTCCAGGTCCACGCCGCGGTAGGTGAACTTGCGGAAGGTCCGCTTCTTCTTCTGCTCCACTTCGGCCATCTTGGCGGCGACTCAGAAAAGCTCTTAGCATTTCTTAGTTGCCTGTAGTTCCTAGCCTATGGGTGGGGCCCAGTGATCCTTCTCTCTGTCACGTCGGCATTTCTATTGGTGCTATTCTTCAGGGCAGCCACACTGTTGCGGTATCATGGTGTAGCTTCCCTGTCATTCCTTGGAGACCCAATCTCACAGCAGCATTCCTGGCCCTCTGCTCTTGCGGTCTTTCCGCCCCCTCTTCCACAACGTTCCGTGAATTGTGCAAGGGTTGTGCTGTAGATGGCTCTCCGTATACCCACAGACAGCGCAGCTCTCAACCCTTGACATCAGAAGGAAATCATTCAAGAAATCTACAACAGTTAGAACGCAGGGAAGAAGTGACCTTGGGTGTCCAGCCCCAACTCACAAATATTCATGATGTTTTAGAGTGAGCACCGGCATGCAGCCCTAAGTTTCTTCTTCGAATGGCCTTATGGGTATTCAGAACATTCTGGCAGGTTGTACTTTGATTTCTGTTTAATTCTAGAAACTGCAACATGTCTTCCCTGGGTTCTTCAAAGTCAATACTTGTCATTCAACAATGTATTTCTCGGTCCCAAGAATTTGTGCAGTGTCTGTTATTTTTCCTGCTACTGATTTCTAGTTTTGTTCCTTTGTCTTTGTTTTAAAACGCCTTTTATTTCACTGTCAATTTTAGATGTTAGCTTTGCGGGATATAGCAATCATGACCGGCAATTATTTCCTTTATTTCCTTTATCGGCTTGAAATATATATTGTTCCTTGCTCCCCTGGCTTTTAGGGTTGCTGATCAAAGACTTGCCATTATTCTGATGTGTTTGCCCTTATAGGTGAGTTCGTAGTTCTTACTCATGGCTTTTTAAAAAAGGTTTACGTTTATTTACGAGTCTGTATATATGAGCACATGTGTATGTGGGGACAGCAGAGGTTCGCTTGGATCTGGACTCACAGACATTAAAAGGGATGGAAGGATTTTCCATGTATGCAACTAAGTTTAAGAAAATTGAAAAGGTTCAATAGTAAATGACATGTTCGAATATGTTATACTGGAAGAGGAGACTGCCTGGGCGGAGCCTAAGACAGGTGACTGTAAAGGACACGGGGAGGAGGCACATAAAACGGCACAGTTCTCTTGTCTCATCCTCCCCGTGTAGGCTGTGCCTCTTCTGTTCTTTGCCTCTGTTTAGCCCACTTAATGTGTTCAAGATTCTTTTTTTCTTTTTCTTTTTTAAATTTTACATATAGTTCCTTTCCCTTCTCTTCTCCCTCACCCTTTCTGAGAAGTGGATGGGGGATTGGAAAGGATGTGGAATGTTCTCCTCAGTTTTGTTCTGAACCTACAACTACTTCAAAAAAAAAAAAAACCTTTTTTTTTTTAAACTTGCAAGGATAAGAGAGTCTGTAGAGAAATTGGATTTACTGAGCTGTGAATGTGGGTAGCGGTTAGCGATGGTCGTATTCACTGAGAGAGGCTGAACTGGACCAGCGAGCTACTCTTCTCTCTCCATCACGGTAGCCAGGTAAGTGCCTCTGTTGTGTACCAGATCTGTGCCAGAAGCCTGGGACAGAGTCTCATACACAGGATGAGAGAAGACATACGTGAAAGGCAGTTAACATCCAAGTGACAAATAGGACAGTTGTTTAACAGTTTGGATCGGTGATCTCACTTTCCAGTTTGCTTTTGGAGAAGACGATTAATTAGCTAGAACTATTCTGCTAAACTAACTGCAATTCTCTTAAATAACTTCTTGCCCCACTGAAAAAAAGCCTTGCCAAATTCAGCTCGAACAGATTGGTAAGTGCTATTTATTTTGAAAGGATTTTATTCTGCTCTGGGAGCGGCAAAGGCAGGTGATACGTTAACTCGGGTAGAACATGGAAGGAGATAGTCTCTGCTAATGTTTCCCCGTAGCCCGACAGCCAGATGTTACAAGTTATAAATTGCCAAGTTTAAAAGTCACAGAAAGAACCAAAATACACTTTTCTGTGGTCGGGACTCCGAGCCAAGAAACCAGATTCTCGCTTAGTCTTTCTACCCCCAAATTAGGCAGCTCCCTCCCTTGCCATGTCCCAGCAGCTGCCACCCTACCTTCTCCCTCCCACTTATTAGAAGCATTTCCAGCAGCTGTCTGAAGAGAGTGCAGCAGACACTGCCAGCGTCAGGGTGCATCTCTAAGCTGTTCGAATAACTCCATGCCAGGATAAACTCTTAGTGAGTTAGTTCTTGGGTACAAAAATTCAGGCTTTTTCTTTAAGCCGTAAGAAATGCCTGGTCAACAGCTTATGATTTCCTTGTGTCCAACGTATGCTCTCCTCTTTCCCCTTCCTCCTCCTCACTCCCCCTGTTAAAAGACAGGGTTTCACCACGTAGCTCTGGCTGATCTAGAATTCACCATGTAGAGCAGGCTGACTTTGAACTTCCAGAGATCCACCTGCCTCTGCCTCTTGAGTAATGCAATTAAAGATATGCATCACCATGCCCAGATCTTCCTTTAAAGAAGGACTTTATTTTAATCTAAATTTATGTGTATTTGTGTCTATGCAATTGTGCAGAGGCTAGAGGCAGAAGCTGGACCCTTTGGAGTGGAGTTGTATTGTCTTAGTGACAAGGTCATCCATCAGGAAGTGACTGAAGTGGTGAGTGGTAACAAGGGACCATGGGAAGCCAGAAGACTGAGAAGTCATGTGTACTGTGCCCACCACATGGAATGTCAAGGATAGGTGGACAGAATGTCCACATGGTTTTCCCCCGCTCTTTGCTGTACTGGAGATTCAAATCACGGCTTTGGGCATGCTGAACAACTGTTCTCCTATGAAGCCACATCCCCAGCCCTTTTTGGTAACGTTTGTACACATGTATGTGTATGCATGTGTATAGAGGTGAGGCTGCCCATATGTACAGCTATGGAGACCGGAAGTTGATACTGGGTGTCTTTCAACTACTCTCCACCCTATTTTTTGAGTCAGGGTCTCTCAGTAAATGCAGAGCTCTCTTTTAGCCTAGTCTGGAGGCCGGTATGCTACACGTAGATCTGTCTATGTCTGCCTCCCAGTGCTGAGGCAACAGGTTCATGCTGCCATAGTTGGCTGTTATATGGGTGCAGGCCTCTGAACTCAGATCCCCACTCACGGATAACAAGCACTTTACCCACTCAGCCCTCTTTAAGCCCTGGTGATGTTTAAATGGTTATTTAGGGCAGCAACATCCTTAAAAACTTATTTAGCATTGCCTCTGTCTGAGATGGCGGTGGTTTTGTTCCCGATGGCTGGACTTATGCAGTGGCAAGCAACAACTCACCTGGGAGAAGGACTTGTCTTGAGTATTGCTGACTTCCCCCTTGGCTGCTGGGAGGAGAAACTGATCAAGAAAGGGAAATTGTGACAAAGAGCCCAAGCATCCTCTTGGTTTTATTGCCCTAACTTCTTTACAAACCTCCTCAGGGAGGGGGACAGTGGAACACAGGTGATCCAAGAGGGGAACAGGAATGCTCAAAGGGAGCATTGATTCTGGGAGGGAGGGAGAGGAGGGGAGGAAGGAGAATGGGGTGGGGGAAGAAGAACTAACATTAGGGATGCTTGAAAAAGCTGTATGAAAACCGACTATTTTATAAGATTCCTAGCTATGTGTGTACATTTATTAATGTGGAAGAGCCTAATTGGAGCTACCCTGCACAGGGGATAATGCTCATCCCAGAAGCCATATTTGCCTAATAAAAAGCCCAGTACCAGGTGTGGGATTCCCTCCTTAGACTTGTTCGTCCAGGGTGCCTCAGAGACCCCAAACCATTACAGGGTGTTGTTGCCTATCAGAACTGGATGGCAAGACTCTACTGCTGAAGATACCACATATTTGACTATATCATACAGACAAATCAAGTTGGTACTGACCAAGGAGCCTCCTAACAGAAAGCCCAACGTAGGTTTCCTGGGGGAGAAAATTTGTCAACGGCAGGTTTACCCAGCTAGGAACTCCATACAGTAAAGACCAGTATGCCAAGATATGGCCATAGGTGCAATAGTGACACCGATGTTATAGGGAAAACAAAATGCTTTCTGATCGGATGTAAGGCCTGCTCCATAGGAGGAAATGCATGCCTAGTATCATAAATGTGGACAAGAACCCACAGTTGGAGAGTTCACAGGACTCAAGGGTGAACTTATCGTTATTATTTTGCTGAGTAGACATAGTGTCAAACCACTAAGTAAATTTCTCTCTCTCATCCCCCGGTTAGTGCAGCTCTCAGATGGGACCAACATAAACAAACTCACCGCTGGTCAACACTCAGAGCGCAGTGCAGCGTGTTCAACTATAAGTGGGGCACTTATAGTCAACTTCGAGACTCAGGGAGAGAATGCAGGGTAGATGCAGAAGAGGTCAGGGAGGATGTGACCCAAAGAACCCGCTCAATATGAAAGAACCGCCACACCCTTGAGCTCAGAGCAGTCATGGCTGGGCGTACACGATCAAGACAGCCCCTTACTCGTCATGGAGGGTGGAAGGGATGCCGATCCCGCATCCCAAACTTGCGAGTATATAAAATCATGTGCTCTGACTCCATAACGGTCCCACACACCTGTCTGTTCTTCATTGAAGCTAAGCATAAAAACTGATAGCTTTCCTAGGTCTCTGGGTCTTTTCTTTCCCTTGTAGGCTTTTATGACATGTAAGACTTTGATTAAATAAACTTGACACACTCTCCTCTTGTTATCCTGTCTTTGGCTGTATGGGTGTCAGTCTTGGGGTGGGAGACACGGCTCAGCAGTTAAGAATATATTCTCCTCTTTTAGAGCGCCAGGTACCAGCGCCCTTGTCAAGCAACTTCCCCTAACTCCAGCTCCTGCATACATGTGGAAATATCTGCACACAAAATTTAAAATAATAAAATGCATCTTTGGGGAAAAAAAAGCGCATGTAAGTCGTGACCCTTAATGATGGGAAGAGAAAAAGAATCTCAGGATTTTCTTCCCAATCCTTACCAAATTTATTCTGTTGTTGATAGCAGTTCTCACTTGGAAGTTATTAAAATAATCCTGCAATTAATATTTTACACGTTTTTGGTGCCTGTGTGTGTGCATATTTCCGTCGTGTCTGTATCTAGAAGAGAAGTTGTCAGTTCTGTGACCATCTATCCTGGGCTCCTGCTGTCATTCTCTGTCTTAATTTCAAGCCATTTCTGTTCCCAGATAATTTAGCAGTTATTGAAGCTGTTTATATGGAAACTGAGCAGGCCAGGGCACTGCGTGGGGTTGCAGCTCACAGCTCAAGGAAGGACCTACTGCTGGTATCGAAAGGTTCTGGACCCTACTCCTCAGTGACACAGTCTTCCATGATGATGGCTCTCCCTGGGGTCCCGAGCGCATGGCAGTCAGAACAAGGACAGAGATGCCAGAGGTTCCAGTTGCTTGCCTTGCTGTGAGCCAAAACTGTCACAGCAAAGGAGAGGGGAGGCTTGGCTGAAACTAAATATATGAAAAACACCTCAGGGAAACCTGCTTTTTAATAAGCTAGTGAAAACACACACACACACATACACCAGTTTTGCTTTGACTCAGACACTTCATCGACTCCTGGCCAACCATGATCCTGCGTAGGGCTTGTCTTCTAAGCTTTCTGTCACTGTGGCTTGGACCGAAGGTCTTGTGCATATCAGGTGGCTGTCCTACCTCTGAGCTGCACCGACTCTCTCTGTTACACAAGGTGAGTCTTTCCTCAGAGCACTCAGTTTGGCCCTTTGTCCCTCCTCCTACTCTCCCTTTCTGTTCACTTTTTCTATAGCGTCTTGCTTGGGAGTCCAAGCTGGCTTGGAACTCGCTATGTACCCGAGGCTGGGTTTGAACTGCTGACCTGCCTCCATCTCCCAAAGGTTGGCACTGCATGTGTGCTGCTGCCGCTCTCTACTAACACTTTGCTTAGGAAGGCAGCTAAACAGCTTCCCAGAGGAGCACATGAGATTCTCACTGCCCTCCCGGCATTGGCTACAACGTAACACTTGATTGGCTAATATAATATCCTCTTCATAGTCTCAAATGCCATACTTCCTACAATTCCGCAAGGTAAGTTTTATTCTTCGACAGGGTCAATGGCTGAGTATGAAAGACATTTAATTTTGTAGGGCATGGTAACAACATTCACCATGACGCATGGCAGTAGTTGCCGACACCGTATCAGACCTTGTGGCTGGCGTCTCCCATGGGAGTGGTTTCACAGCAATGCTGTAGTGAAGTGTTAGCTGTCCTCACTCTTCACGAATGGGTTTGTCAGCTGTCCACAGTCTTTTAACCATGAGTGACAGGAAGTGACTGACCTCAGAGCCCATGCACAACTCTCCCTCAATCACATTACGTATGTGGTGAGCAGAAGAGGCACAGGCTGGACTCCCATCCCTGGAACCTAAAACAAAAGCCATTTCACTGCATACTTTCCCAAGGCAACTCAACCCTCAACTGGGAGTTTTCCTGACCCACCAGGCACACAACGAAGGTCATAGATCTGCCAGGGACAAAGAGGGAAGAGAGTGGAAGGTTCATCCAGGTTTTATCCTGGGTCCTTGGCCTCTGAGTGGCAGCCTGGGTGACTGAAGATGAAAGTCAGAGGGGCACGGAAGTCTTCAGGTTTTCTGAGGGAAAGATGCGACCCATTAAAGAGCAAACGCTAACTGCAGTTCTTTGAGCACTTTACCCCAAACATGCTAGGAAACTACGTGACAGCTGCTTAGAGACCATCTAAAAAAGAAACTTATAGGTAATCAAGAAAATGATATTATTTGTGTGTTTATAAAATATTTTTCAAGGTTCTATACATTAACAAATTAGTATTTAAGTGATGGTTCAAATTTCCACTCATAGATGTGACTGGGATATTTGGAAAGAGAAGGGAAGAAGCTTAAATAAGCATCCAGAAAGAAAGCTGAACTCTCGGATGGAATCGTCCTGAACAGAGATAGGTCATTTAAGGACCAGCAGGTGTGTTCCAAAGAGGAAAACAGCAGGAACTGCACAGAAAGGAAATACACTAGAACCAAGGAGGGGCTAGAGAAGTTCTGTGGCTAAGAGAACTTGCTGCTCTTGCAGAGGATGTAAGTTATGTTCCCCCCAGCTCACAACCACTTATCACTCTGGTTCTTCTGGCTTTCACAAACACCACCATAAACACACACACACTTAAAAAGTAAAATAAGAGCGAAAATGAAGAAGAAAAACGTAGATCATCAAGGCAGAGGTGGTATAGGAGTACGCATTTGTGGCCCGAGAGATGGGACATAGCTTATAGAAAGATATATCTCAAAATAAATTTTTTTGTGTCCCGTTGGCTATGACTCCACATTGAAGGAAAGGAAGCAGAGAAGTTCTAAGCCTTTTCTGTAGGAGTTTTCTTACAATCTTGTTAACCCATCTCCTGAAGAACGCAAAAGGGTTGCAGACGAATTTGCATGCAGATTCTGGGTACTGGGAAAACGTATTTCAATTGTGAGGTATTCTACATTTGTGATAAAATTGAAAGGGACTGAAAGACCTGGGTATCAAATGTTGCATTCCAGTGTTATTAAGTACTGTTTCTTGCAGAATTATACAACTAAACCAGCAATGTTCCCTGGCCTTGGGAAAAGGTTGACCAGAAGGAGCTCTTCTGATCAGACGTCGGCTCCCTGGAGGGATGACTATCTTTGGAGATGGGTGGGTGGCTAGTGCATGAAGATTGTCTGTGGAAGGAGTCTTCTCAAAGTCTATAGCCTCTTCCATGAGTTCTTCCATTTTTGCTTCTGGCAAGATCTCAATTCTACATTTTGGTCAAGGAGACTTTCCTCTAAAGAAACCTTCTCATTAAAGACATTGCATCTATAAGATAAAATTTAACTGTGCATATCAGAGTTTTGAACTAATTAGCATTTATGGTGCATATCAAAGGTAGGTCACGGCTCTCATTTTAGCTGATGTAGGAAAGAAAACCTTTCTGATGGAAGGTTCTCCATTAGCAGATTTCTTGTGTGCTGATTCCTTGGGTGGCTGGGGATCTTTTCAGAGACCAGTCCAGCAGAGAGAGTGAAAGAGAAGAGGGAGAGACGGATAGATGATAGGTAGAGATTGCATAATGGGCTCAAAGAAGAGGCACACCTTAAAAACTCACGAGAGAGGAAGATGCCGGAGGAAAATGAGTGAAATAGGATAGGCTACATGGTTGTGGGGAGGAATAATGACTCGTTATCTCAGGGATAATCAGTGCTTAGCAGCCGAGACGGACTGTTCACAGAGCCGGTCCTGCCACGGAGACACAATTGCGCTCAATTCCACCCATTGCAAAGCCGGGTCAATCACTCCTGTCCCACTGCTCATGTGACACCTACTGTATGTGAGACCACTGTATCCCAGCCTGCTCCCACCTTCACACTTGGCTTCACTTTGACAGGTCAATTCCCTTGCCTGTTTTAGCTGGGTTTCTACCAACCCAGCCAGAGCTAGGCTCCACAGTCCTCCACATTCCCATCTGTATTCTGCTCCTTGCTTCTCTTCTGTCCTCAGTTCTGGGGCGTGCTCTCAGTCTTTTCCCCTGAACTCTTTGCACTCAAGGATTAATCTCCAGAGATAATTTAATCCATTTTCCCACAACAAATCCAAAGAATTCAGGGATTTTCATAGACTATTAAATAAAGGTCAAATCTTCAGCAATCCATCCAAGCCCCAAGTAGCCAGTTCCTGTCCTCCAGAATCCAACCTAAGTATCCGCTCAGGCTTGGTTTCCCGCACTCTTCCGAGTACCAAACAGGACAACTGAGTGTCTTTCATAAGGTCTGCCTCACTTCTTTGTTCTTGCTGTTCTTCCTTTTCATCTCCCCTGTATCTTGCATGCTAGTAAGGCATTTTGTCGCTGCGTTAGAAACCCTAAGACAAGTACCTTGTGGATCGAGAGACAAGAAGTATGAATTGGTGTTTCTGGTCTAAAACCAGGGGTTCACAGTGTGCTCCTTTCTGTAGTCTGTAGGGAAGAATCTATTTGTTGGCCTTTTCTGCTCCAAGGCTGTCTACATTCCTTGACCCTTTCCCCATCTTCAAAACCAGTAATGGCATTTGAATACGTCAAGCTGAACAACTGCACTTAGAAGGGCCCTTGTCTATTCACTGAGCACTGTGGGGCATTCAAGATTACATAATACATAATACACACATCTATCTATCTATCTATCTATCTATCTATCTATCTATCTATCTATCTATCTATCTATCTATCTATCTATCTATCCATCCATCCATCCATCCATCCATCCATCCATCCATCCATCCACACACACATTGACACACACAGAGACACAGATAGAGAGACAGACACTCACACACACACACACATACACTCTTACTATATTCCACAAGCTGACTTCAAACTTCTTGGATCAAGTGTTTCCAGCACACTCACCTTAACCTCTACTTTAACTAGTTACCATAATTTCATCTGTAGCTTTAAGTGTTCGTTGCCATGTAGGTAACATATTGCAAGTTCTGGTATTGTGGACATCTTTGGGGAATTTGGAAGATAACCTTTTCTATCAATTACAGGCTCATTCTATATACTTTTCCTACTTTATATCCATCTGTCAACATGAAGAATATAGTTTTTCTATCAACCACAGGCTCATCCTATATACTTTTCCTATTTTATACCCATCTGTCAATATGAAAAGATAGGCATTTATTTTTTAATACATGACTTTTAAAAGTATAATATACCATGCAACACTGCATCTCTCTGCAGTGCTGTAGGTGGAGGGCAGGGCCCTGCACATGTTATACAGGTGTTCTACCATTGAGCTATGCCATCAGTCCCAAATGTTGCTTTTAATAAATAATTTATCCTGTATGTCCTCGATAGAAGTCCATTGAAAACCCTCACTGTTTCTGATGGTTTCAGAGTATTCCATGGGATAAATGTCTCGTTGTTGCTGAAGTCATCAGACATGGAGAAATCAAGTAGGTACTGACCAGGAAGCTTCCTCCATGTTGGCTAGCTTTCATAAGCTACAGAAGGTGATGTGCATGCTTGTGGGGGATAAGAGTCTCACCTAGATGTGATACCTGTGAGTTATTTCACTGTCAGCAAGGCAAGAGATGCTCATGGTGCAATAGTGGCACAAGTATTAGAGGGGCAACCAACAGCTTCCTGATTGGATTTAAAGTATGTGTCAGAGGAAGAAACATATACCTGGTACTACAAATCTGGCAAAGGACCCATGGCTGGGAGCTCATAGGCCCCAGGGGTGATACCAGTACTATTATTTAGCTAAATGGACATAGTATTGATCTCCCCTCTGAATTTTTATCTATATGCTCACAAAGGGATGGTGTAACTTCCACATTTTATCAGATAAGTCTCTTTGTTCAGTGAATAGCAGTTATTGAAGAAACTCACAACTGGTCAAGGTCTAGAGAATAAGTGTCCGTGGAGTGGTCAGCCACAAATGGACACTGATCCTACCATCCTTGTCCACCCAAGGCTCAGAGCCATTGCAGAAAGGGGGCAGACATGTTTTCAGAGCTAGAGTCAGGGAGGACCAGATCAAATGTCTTCTTGATGCAACAAGATCCTGTGATCATAAACTCACAGCAGCCATGGCTATCTCACAAGACAGACAAGACCAATTCCACCATGGAGGAGGGAGGGTCTCATAAACCTCCACCGCTAACTGAGGAGCTATGGGTAGTAGACAGCTTCTGCGGGAGAGACAGTTCTCTAAAGTGTGTGGTCCCTGGTAGGCCAGCCACACTCCAGGGATGAACAGGGTGGGAAGGAGAGAAATCAGACTGCATGCTGTCTATGTATGAAGATATCAGACTGCATGCTGTCTATGTATGAAGATATCAGACTGCATGCTGTCCATGTATGAAGATATCAGACTGCATTCAGTCCATGTATGAAGATGCCAAAGAACAAATGCGATCCAAAGGAATGGAAAGACAACAGACAGATGGATGAAAGAGTTTTACAACCATATAACTGATAAAAAGTTTGTGTCTTGGGACTGGAGAAACATCCCAGTGGTTAAGCGTACATACTGCTTGTGTTCTGGCTCCCATGTTGGATAGCTCACAACTGTCTGTAACCCTTATGGAACAGAGGAGCTAGTTAAGGGAGAAACACCAGCTCCTGAAGCACAATGCACCACTGGGCTGTGCCCTGGGTTTCTGAAGGCAGCTTGCTGCCTGATTTTAGGCACCTGAATGGGACATGCTGCCTGGACAGTTTCCTCTCGCGTTCCCCCAGTTGTGCTCCCCCCCACTCCCCAGATAGAAACAAGCAGAAGCCAGTGGGCATACAACCCTATCCTGGGAAATCCCTTTGGGTTTCTCTGCTGATAGGCAGTACCAATGGTGGCAAGCTGGGTTGTTCACATATCTTGCTGTTGTGAGGATGAGATGAAAACATGGTGGGACAGAGGGACTGAGTTCTGGTGTGCAAGGCACAGTGAGTTGACCATGGCTCACAATAACTGACTACATATTGTATGACATTCTAGAACAGAGGAAATGATAGAGATGACATGCTAATTACCCCCATTTGACCCCATGCCTATGTGTTGCATGCATTTGTTATTACCAAATCGAACCCTATTAATATGCAATTACTACATGTCAGTTAAAAAACCTTAGTCTCCATTTTTCTCCTTCCTTCCTTCCTTCCTTCCTTCCTTCCTTCCTTCCTTCCTTCCTTCCTTCCTTCCTTCCTCTTAAGCAGCTACAGTCCTGGGAGACATTTGAGACTGCTTTATGTTTCTTCGAAAAATATATTTTTATTCGTATGTTCAGGTGCCCAAATGATGAAGTCTCTCTCTCTCCCAATCAATGACAACCCACCCACAATGTCAGTGTGTTCCCTGCTTTGGCTTCTTAATGACAGGCCAGATTCCTGCCCAGCTCTGCCGCCTGCGAGGCTCTGCAGGGTGCCCACACCAAGCTGCTCCTGAGGGAAGGAGCCCTTTAGGAAGGACTGGTGTGCTCTGGTGCACCAAGAAGAGCCTTGGTTTGGAGTGCTGACAATGACTGATTTTGCTAAAATGTGTATTGAGAGCCTCTAATGCACTACTGGAGAACAAAGCTGATGGAACAGTATTGTGTTCTGATCACTTTCAGTGTAGATTTTAGCTGCTCTCGCCATAGAGAGGGTGGATACGCTAACCTGCCTCACTATGGTAACCACCGTACCATCTGTATTTGCCTCAGAACATCATGTCATAACCCCAAGGTACACACAATGCGATGAATTTTTAAATACACATCATCAAATTAGAAACAAGGCGCTGAGAAGGTAGTTCAGTTGGCAGAGTGCTTGCCTGGCAAGCACAAAGCCTAGAGCTCCATCCCTAACACCATGTGAACTGGGTGTGGAGGCACAGGGAGGAGGATTAGGTCTTCAAGGTCACCCTTGGCTACTGTAGTGAGTTCCAGTCAGCCTGGGCTACTTAAGGCACTGCTTCAAAAAGAAAGTCATAAACGAGGTGCAGGAGTTGGCAAAACCCATGGGGGCTGCACACGATGCTGCTCCTGCCCCCATGCTCACCCAGCAAAGTCTCTGGCAGCCACTGGCTACACACTATTGCTTGCCTGTGCTCTACTCCTGTGAACAGGCCCCTTCTGAATTTATGGGCGGAAATTCATCAAGCACTTAAAACAAAATCTACCCTACTTTATGGGCTGAGTGCGTCCTTTCTCCCAGTCTTACATCTGTACTATTCTCCTCCTGATAGAAACACCACCAAACCAGAGTTGTACTAGCTTAACCGTTGCTGCCGCCATGATACCATGAATTCAGAGGCTTACCACAGCCACAGTGTATTCTCATTCCTGAAGTTGCAAGTTTGAAATGGGTCTTTTGGGTTATCCCTCCCGGATAATCTGTTTCCTCATCTTTGGAGAGGCAGCCTGGGTTCCTTGGTTGCAGACCCATCCTCTATC
This sequence comes from Chionomys nivalis, assembly GCF_950005125.1. Classification (NCBI taxonomy): domain Eukaryota; kingdom Metazoa; phylum Chordata; class Mammalia; order Rodentia; family Cricetidae; genus Chionomys; species Chionomys nivalis. Next base: position 14,620,477 of record NC_080111.1, on the reverse strand, counting down.
TTCAAAGTTGGCCACTCAGCATCTCCAATCCTTCCTTCTCTCTCTGGCCTCTGCTTGCTCTTTTTTTTTTTTTTTTTTTTTTTTTTTTTTTTCTGATTCAGATGCACCTGCGTCCCATTTCCTTAGATCTCTTATGACCACAGTGATCCCACCTGCAACTTTAATCATGTCTGTGAAGTTCCTCCCTTTTGTCCTGTAAGGAAACACCTTCACAGGGTCTGGGGATTAGGATGTAAACATCTTTGGTCACAGTCCACTTTCTACAGGGGCCTAGAGCTGAGTTAAGGAGAATAATCGAGGGTCAAATGTTTCTACTTGTCTCTTACTGTGTCAGTGACCACAGTTATATATTCAGTAATAAAATTGGAGACATAGTCACTAAAAATAGAAACAAACCCAGAAGAAACATCAGATATACACTGTAGTGTTCCTTCCAAGCTATAGGAAAACCAGCTGATTCTGGCTTGATAGGTTTTATGGTATATATGAGTTTTATGGTAATTAATGAGGTTTGATGTCACACAAATGTCAGCTTATAAAAAAACATGGGGGCTATAGTTTCTAGAACATCATAGATTAAAAATACTTATTGTTATTATTATCTCTGTTGAGAGTACGGGAACATACAAGCCACATGCTTGTGGAGCAGAGGACAGTGTTTAGGAGTTCTGGGGATGAAACTCAAGCCATCAGTCTTGGGTGGCAAGCACTTTTACTCACTGAGCCATCTTACCCACCCTTAGATTTTGTCTTGTTGTATGCGGCTGTTAAACACCTCATGAGAAAAATGAGTAAAAAAATTACCGTAAGACAGATGTGAATTAGTAAGTAAATCTCTTACTGAAAACTGAAGTTTCCCTAGTGGAAAAGGCTATCAGTGGCTGTGCATGCTTGGGCCATAGATTCCTGGGTAGATTTACAGTCTTGGCATGGGACCCTCTCCTAGAGTGGGCCTTAAATCCAACCAAAAAGCTACCAGTTACCCCCACGCCACTCACATCACTACTGCACCCGCAGACATACTGTGCCAAGTCGCTCATTACTGCAGCCTGCAGCATTCACAGCTGGGCAAGTCTGTTGACGATGTCTCTCCTAGCATCCTTGGTAGCCCCTTCTAGCACCATGAAAGCTATCCGGAAGGGAGGGAAGCTTCTGTATTGGTACTAGCATGACTTTTCCATGTCCTGTGATCACAGGATGCAGCGTCTTTAAGAGGGTCTTGCCAACAAGTTCTGACTGACAACCTAAAATAATGACAACAGCTTATACTCTTCTTTTGCGGGGGTCTTCGGGACCCCTTGATTAACAACTCCAATGTATGTTCAAACATCTGTCCTGTCCTTTTTGTCTAATACCTATGCTTTCTGGGAAGAACAATTTGTGTCTGTGTAGGTTAACTCCAATTAACCTTTCTGTTTTTAGATTATACTTCTTAGGAAGCTTATGAAATAGTATGTTTCTAAATGACTTTTAAAAACACCCTTCATGCTACTTATTCCTCACCATCCGACATCTTTCCTACCTTGACATCCTCTTTCCACTCCAAACCTTCCCCTCATCTTCCCCTCCCCCTGAATATCGCCTGTGATCTACAATCCTTCTCCCTTAAGCACCCCCACCCCCCCAACAATGATACCTTTCTTCCTTCCTGGCTTTAGCACACACACTTTGAATTTAACACTCAACTCTGAATATTTGAAGTTGAGTCTTACACACGAGAGAGAACATTTAACATCTGTCTTTCTGGGTCTGTTACTGTCCTGCTTGGCCTTGTGCCAATTTAGCCCAAGCTAGAGTGATTTGGGAAGAGGAAACACCACTGGTGAAGATGCTCCCACGAGGCTGGCCTGTGGACAAGCCTGTGATGCACTGTCTTAGTTGGTGATTGACAGGGAAGAGCCCAATCTGTTGTGGGTGGTGCCATCCTTGCATGTGGTCCTGGGGTGTGTAGAAAGCAGACTGAGCAAAATTCCAGGAGCAAGCCGGTGAGCAGCACTCCTCCACGGCCTCTGCATCAGCCCCTGTTTTCAAGTTCCTGCCTGGAGTTCCTGCCTTGGCTTCTCTAGATGACTACAAGGTGCAAGATGAAATAAACCACTCGCTAACAAACCCAAACCAGACATGACTTAGTAAATCCCTTCCTGAAAACAGAATCCCCGTGGAAAAGGTCTTCAGAGGCCATGCATCCTTGGGCTTAGACTAGATGGATGGCCTGCCACTAGGGAAGCCACCAACTATGAATCTTTAATTCTACTCAGGAAATCTCAGTGTTTGGGCAATCACCTGCCATCCTAGGTAAAGACACGAGTCCCTCATTGAACAAAAACTCGTTTTAAATCTAAGCGAGGGTGATGGGATCTCAGGTTGAGCCAGTACTGAGTCTGCTGTGAGCCATGTGGTTGCCACGCACCTCACGGCACATGAGGCTTGTGAGTTCAATGATTTCTTGCCCAGTTATGAAAACTTGACTTTCTTGAGGAACTCTGACTTGTCACCCAAGGCCAAAGAGCAAAGGAAAAGAAATGTTCAGCAATGGGGAAAGGAACTACAATGAGACTAGATGGGGGTACTGTGCATTTCCCCATGACTATAAACGAGGATGGCAGATTAACATCACATTGGGAATTCTGAGGATAAAAGGGAGAATAGGAAAGTTTTTTTCCTACATGAACTGAATCAAAGTTCAGGAAATTTCTAATCAAAATATGAACACCACACAGTGGATATGTGATCTTTTTTTGGCACAGATGTGTTATTACATCAAACTAAACAGGAGGAAGCTGGGCAAGGCAGTGAAGACCAGTAGTCTCAGCACTCATGAGGAGAAGCAGAACGACCTCCGTAAGTTCAAGGCCTGCCAAGTCTACAAAGCAAATTCCAGGCCTGCCAAGGTTACAACTGTAAGGCCCTGTCTCAAAACAACAACAACAAAAAGTAAATAAGAGGAAAACGAGCTTTTATTTAAGATTTTATGAGGTGATATTATTTATTTAACTCTGAATCATTATTAATATAATATTACTACAAAACAAAACAAATGGGATGTCACCATTGTCTTAATGTTTTTTTCTTTCTAATTCTAGTGTTTTTTTTTTTTTTTTTTTTTTTTTTTTTTAGAAATGACTAGCAATCCACTCAAAGTTTGGGGTTTCTTTTGATCTTAAACTTCTCCCAGACACGGGCCACCCTGGAAGGGACTGAGGCAGCTCATGGATGCATGGGTTCCCAAGCTGCTTCTTCCTTTCCCAGCTCGTGGGTTTCATCTGAGACACAAAAGTCAAGCAAGGGACAGGTCCTCAGGTCCCTGTCCAATTTCCATATTGAAATGTCATAATTTCAGGCACCTTTCTGTTTCTGTGCATGTATGAGTGTGTATGTGTGTTTACACATGTGCATGTATGTGGATGCCCATCCACAAGTGTGTAGAGGCTTGGCAATAACACTGGAGATCTTCTATTTTCTAATTTATTTATAGAGTCAGAGCCTTGAAATAAATGAGGAACTATTTATTCCTCCCTGATTCCTGCTAGTTCAGCTTGCCCTGAGGATCTCCTGTCTCTGCCTCCTCAGTATCTGGATTACAGGTGACTGCCATGCCTGCCCAGCACTTACATGGGTTCTGGAGATCCAGACTTGGTCCCTCATACTTAGTCATCTTCCCCGCCCAGGAAAGAACTTTTAAAAGATGATAACAGATGACTCTAAAACACAGTGGAGGCTCAGTGTTTTTGCCTTGCCTGCCCTGCTTAGTCTTTTCGGATTCTGATGACTGGGAGGGTAACTGATTGTTAACCTGCCCTCCCTTCAGAGACGGAGACAAAGGGAGCAAGTTATTTCTATCGCACAAGCACAGGCAAGTCTGTAAAATACCAAAACCTGTTTCTACTGCATAACACCCCTTGAGGATGGCAAACGACTGTGATTAGGTTCATTTGGCAAATGAGAAAATTTGCTCTTTGAGTTAAGTGGTTTTTCAAGGTCATTACACTTTGGCAGAAGTCTCTGACACTCAGCTTTGTGTGTCAGAAGCAATCCTCATGAAGTTGGGTGTGGCAGTCCCAAATCTGTCATTCGAGAATGACTTTAGGATTCAGTCATCATAAAGGATGGTAACAGAGCCCTCATAAACAGATGGTGAGATGGTTATAAATCAATGTTAAGGACAAATAATCAGAACACAAAATTGTAAGGTCTTTGCTACTGGGACTATCTAACATTGTAAAGGAGTGGCCCAAACACTGGAAAGTTGTGGAGAAAAATACAGATGTCATTCTCAGCCTAGTCCAACTTTTTCTTTACTAGGAAGAGTGACATAAGAAAGATAGTGATGACTCGATGAGGGTGCTCCATCACAAGGCCCTCTAAGAGGCATTGATGATGTCGAGTTTATTACAGATATATCAGTGGGCACAACTGGCAGACATTATTAGCTTAGTAGACAGTAACTGAGACGTGGGAACAGGGAAAGGCATGGCAGAGTGAAGATCTCCATTGGGACGACTTCTACACTGAGGTCTGATGATTCACTCAAACAGAGTAAGAAGCTTCTAAAAGATGTGCCGATCAGGTAGAAGACCTGATCTGAAGAGGTGGATGAGGGCCAGAGACAAGCAGATGACAGATGAACCTGCCAGGTGTAGATGGTACTGCCCAAGGAGAGATTATTGACTAAGGAAGATTGAGGTGGGACAACATGGCCCATCAGTGTCTAAAGGGACAGCGAGAGAAGACAGCATCTGAGAGACGCTGAGAAAAGGCAGTCAAGAGAGAAATGGATCTGTATCATGTAGGTCAACAAAATAAATAGTTTCAGACGATAGGATCAACAGTGTAAAACATTACAGAAATAAATATGTGTATATAAAGACAAGACATCAGAAATATCCCTTGGCTGTGGCATTTGTGAAGAGTGACAGGGATCCAAGAATTAATGAGAAATGAAAGAGATGATGGTGACACACACACACACACACACACACACACTAGGCTTAAACTAATTAAAAACTAAGCAACAATAAAAATAACCCACTAGAATTTAGTAACTGTTTACCAGCAATGACAATCTTACACTGCAAAAGCAATGCTTGGGAAATATTGGGAGCTGTGTCTCTGGTACACAAGTTATTCCAGAATCTAAGAAAATTAGTTTAAATGTGGCACATGTTTGTGGGTTAGCTCTTCATGGTGTTGAAATATCAGTGAAGTTCTCTCAGCTTTTAGTTTGCAAAGTTTCTTTTTGAAGGACACATTAGGATAAGCAAGAATTTAATTCTTGTCTCTGAAAAGATTTTAGAATGAATTACCTTCTCTTTGTGTAGTGATATTTCATTTGTATTTATTAACAAATAAAGCTTGCTTGAAGATCAGAGAGTACAACAGCCCCAATATCAATCTCTGGGTTTTTATTAATCATGCTGCATATTTGTTTAGCTGTAAAATGACTGTTTGATGGATGACTGTGGGCCACATCTTTGTATGGATAGTTTCAAAGTCCCCCTCTGCCTTCCTCTCCTCTGCCCTTTTCTTTGTCCTTCTTTCTCTACACTCTCCTCCCTTCCCCTTCCCTTATCCCCCCTCCCTTTTTTGTGACAGGGTCTCACTATGTATCTCAGGTTGGCCTCAATCTCACAATCCTCTAGCCTCAGCCCTTGGAGTTCAGAGTCTGCGAGTATACACCCCACTCTTAGCTATTTTGTTTCTTTAGTCTATAAACTGAGGAATTTGGGGTTCTCTGTGGTGTCCAGTATCTGATTTACCAAGGCACAATATGAAATGCACATTGCTTCAACAGAAAGAGGAATGCTGCTTGTTTGCTGTTCTGTGTGGTGTATCCTTGACAGAGGCCATGGAGGGGAGTGTTTGGATCTCGATGTCACTTTTTCACAGAAGGAAGTGGGGAGGGAGGTTCCTCTGAAGGAGTAATGGAGAAGGACTTCTCAAGTCGTCAGGATTCAACACTGGTGGGTTTGTGGTCTTCTCGAAGGACTGAACTCACTTTTAGCTCAAGCTAACTCAATGCCACTTCACAGACAAACACTGATGTTACTTTTGCTTCATTAAAGCAAAGGTACCAACCAGGTCCCTGCATATGTGGTCTCTGCCTCTTAGAAATGACAGAAGCAATTAGTGAAGGGTCATCTCAGTTGTGCACCATGGGCATGGCTTCTGGGCCGAGGCAATAAAGACCTGTCAACTTTGATGATGTTCCTGAGAACAGGGGAAAAGGAGACAGTTCATCAGGATATGAAAAATAGAATCCACCAGAAAAGAAGGTGCAGAAACTGTAATAACCCACTCAACAAATGCCTTGTCCTACACAACTTTTTAAAGTGTGATATACTAATCCAATTGGCTCAATAGCAGAATCCAACATCAAAGGGAAAGGAGAGGAGAATAGCATTTTCTTCTCATAATATCTTGCATATATGTTATCACAGTGGGTCATAATACTCAGAGTGGCCTATGGGAAAATGAACTCTAGATTCATACAATTGGCTTGAATACAGGGCTGCAAACATGGTTTCATTTACAAGGTGGTGTGTGTGAGAGAGAGAGACAGAGAGAGAGAAAGAGAGAATTCTCATTCACACAAAACAAATACTTAAGTGTCAATGATAATCATTAGGTGATAGGTGATATCTATACTTTTTAATGTAAATTTAATTACATCATCCTAGCACAGGAGGAATGAAACACAGTTTAAAAAGACAAATGAGGAGAATGTAAGGGAGACAGCTCAGTTGGCAAAGTGTACAAGCATGAAGACCTGAGTTAAATCCCCTGAACTGACATTAAAAAAAAAAGCCAGGTGTATTGGCCTGCATGTAATCTCAGTGCTGGGGATCCTTCAGGCTTACTGGTAAGGCAACTCACCTACAAGTTCTGGGACAATCAGAGAGCCTGCCTCAAAGAACAAGGTGGATAGGACCTGACGGAGTGGCACCTGAGGTTGGCTTCTGACCTCCACAACTATGTACACGTGTGCATACATGTCCTCCTGCACACTCCAGCATGAACATACATTCATGAACGTATGCACACACACACATTAAAAAGCTACAAATGCAAATGGAGAATTATTTTGAAATCATTCATTATATCGAACAGAAAGTCACATTCAATCCCTATCTGTTTGCCATCTGATATTGAGATTGATCTGATATTGCCATCTGATACTGAGATACTGAGACTGATATTGGGGTTTAACTTGAAGGTCAGAAAAGCAAAATAGCCACCCACCGGCTCTTACCTCTACCTTAGTCCAAAATGGCAATCCTGCCTCCAGGAATCTCAGAATGAGACTGTGTCTGGGAGCTGTCTCCTCCTGTCTTATATTCCTCTCTAGGGCTGGGATTAAAGGAGTGCACCACTACCGTCCAGTTCCTATGGCAAACACTAAGGCTCTTCACCTAGAGCTGGGCATAATTAACACGCCAGTATCGTATCCCAGGAGACCTCAGAACTGGTTGGCCCTGACCAATTATGGGGTAGCAACCTTCATGAATGCTGGAGATAAGATACTCTCCTTTGCCACCCCACTGGTTTCCCTCATGGGTTCATGCCCAGTGCCACAGCCTTTCCCCTTTTTTTTAACCCCTTTGGCCCTGAAGACAGGGTCTTGGAATTCCATACAAGGGTTCTGAACATGTTCACATTGGACAAGAAGGATAGTTTAGCTAACTGGACAGCCTGTCTCACCACTGTCTACAGCTGCCCTCCCACAGCCCACTGCCCTGATGAGAGTTCAGACTGAGCCTCAGTTGGCTGAACTGTTGGGATGATATACTGGGTTGAGTTTATATAGCCCTCTGATTCTCTTGGTCTTGTCTGACCCCTTGGCTTAGATACTTGCATGGTATCCTGAACTTAGAGCAGCCTTGGGGTGGCTCCAGCCACTGCCAATTATACGGTCTACCTCTGCTATCTTCCTCCCCTGGGCACTGAGTGTTTCTCAGCTTTCCTAAGGATGGGGGCTACACTTTATCCAGCCCTGAGAAAGCTTGTGGGCCCACAGGAGTGTCCTGTTTGGGTTGCCGAGGAAGTGTGGTACAGTTAGCACCCTGGGTATTAAGTTTGGTCATTGCAGATAGATGCCTGGAAGTAACTAGCATGCGGGTTTCTAGTCCTTTCTCTGATAGACAGTTAGGCCTACACTAGCTCCATATGGCCCACACAGAGGAGTTGCATGTAATCAGACAGCTAGCTTTGCTTGCCCCCAACACTTCGGTCAGCCTGGTAATGGCCCACTGGCTATCTGCCTTGTCTATCCCCCAATCCTGCTTAGCCCTTCCTGAAAAGAACATGAATGTAGGAAGATAAGGCTGAGAGATGAGCCAACCCCAAGTTGGCCTGAGGGCCTAGCAACAGGCACTGTCAGAGGTCCTGATGGTGCCTAGCCAATGAGGGGCAACCACGCAATGTTAACATATCAAATATAAGGCTCTCCCCATTGATGTGGGAATGTCATTTGTCAATCTGTTGTTTCATTGGTTAATCAATAAAGAAAACTGCTTGGTCTGACAGGTCAGAAAATTAGGTAGGTGGAGTATATAGAATAGAATGCTGGGAAGAAGGGAAGTGAGCCAGACGCCATTCCTCTCCTCTCTGGGTCAGACGTGATGAAGCTCCGACCCAAGATGGACGTAGGCTAGAATCTTCCTGGTAAGCTACTGCCTCATGGTGCTACACAGATTATTAGAAATGGGTTAGTTGAGGTGTGAGAGTTAGCCAAGAAGAGGCTAGATATAAAGGGTCAAGCAGTGTTTATATGAATACAGTTTGTGTGTAATTATTTCGGGTAAAGCTAGACGGTGGCTGGGAGCCAGGCGGCAGGAAGCAGTCCACAGCTCCTTCTACACCCCATTGCTGAATAAAGAAGCCTGCTGTTTGCGGTTACCCGACTCCTGGTGTCTACGCCGTTGGTGCTGTGCCTTCTCACCTCCTTCCCCAGCAACAGAGGACTTAGCTCTTGCTCACTGTCTGGGGCCTGGGGCTATGGCAGACACTGTGATTAGCAGGGAACAGTGCCCTGGCACAAGGATGGTCCATCACAGGCAGACTAGCCTAAGGTGGGTCTGCCCATACAGACTCCACTCCAGTCCTTGCTGGTCTGCTCCTGATATCCTGACATCCTAACTCATAACTGACTTATGGTGAAATATGGATGGATTCTTGGACATTTTGGTCATTAATTTATGTGGTCTGGGACTGGGCCAAAGGAGAGAAGTTTTGGCTTAATAGTTCTACTCTCTGGCAATCCCAAATAGCTTAGGTGCTCAGGTCCGGTAGGGTGGACAGTAGTTGATACCCATTCTAGAACAGAAGACATGGCAGAGGTAGCTGACTGCATCATTTCAAGTCCCAGAACCGAGTGGGGTACCCAGAACATCCTCAGCACTCGATGGACACATGGATGAACACGATGCTATGTACACACAGGCACTTCCTCTGTAACTAGATGGGCTCCTTCTCTTCTTTGCTAGGCGGGATTTGCTTGGCCTGGTCCCAGACCATTCATCAGACAGGTTCACCGTCACATCCCTTAGGTGACAGTACTTCCACCTTTAATCCTTTCCTAACTGCCATGAACCAATGGTGATGACAGACAAGAAACCTGTCACCTGGGACCTAACATAAATAAGAGAACATGAATGTAGGAAGATAAGGCCTTTCGGTGGACAGCGCACATGAGTGGGCTACATGCTCAACGCCCACATTAATATTAGGCAGCGATTCTTTTTTATCTTTCTGACTTCAGAATTTGAAGTGCCAAAAAAAAATCTTGTTTCTGATAGCTTATTGAACACGCCTTCCACTGATAAGTAGTGTGGGGCTAGTTTGGGTTGGGAATAACTGCGAGTCTCCTGCTTCACAATTTTTTCTCAGGCAAGTGATAAGTTCCTCCGTGTGCAAAGGAATCTTCCAGGAGTTGAGGTTTTTGGAGGGTACAGGAAAGGTAGACAGAAAAGAGATTGGGGGGTTCCAACATCCTCCTTCCCCTACCAGTTCACACAAAGGTGTGGCTTGGCCTGCTACCTCCAGAGGGCAGACTAAGAAGTTGGCCACTTATCCAGAAGACTGTGTGGCTGTGGGAGTCAGACCAGGTATCTAGGGGCAAAGAGATGCTGTGGATTCTCAGCGTAGGATATCATTGACTTTTGACAGATGGTGAGGGATACGTGTGTCGCTGGCATCCCCTCCATCACCATCGCCTCTGGCTTCTGTCTGGCTCCTGTGTTAGTCTCCCGCTGTGACACTCACACCTTCATTCCCCTGCTGCTGTGTCTTAGAGGTTGTAGAATATATCGGTGAAACTCATTTATTGTGGAAGGGGAAATCCATTTCAGCCACTTTCCCTTGTGGGTTGATTACTTATTTCCAACGCAGCATGGCCCCAGTATTTGGTGTGTATACATAACGCGTTCTGGCAAGCAAAAACGAGGGTCATGGGGCCACTTAACTAATGCTGGAAGAGATAAGAAACCTGGATGCTATGAAAAGTCAGGAAGAAGCTTGGCTTGAAATAGAAAAGGGGATCTCATATCTCCTTCTTCTCTGCCCTTTCTCTCTTCTCTCTTTCCTTTGTTTTTTTGAGTATTAATTGTCAAAAATATTTTCTAATATTTTCTGATACTCGAAGGTAGCTTGGAGCGCTGCTATCAGGTAAAATAGATCTGATGAGGGGGTTTTCTTATTGCGGGCTAAGGTAGACACATTAAATAAAAACCATTTTCTCTATTATGTTTACCTGTTTTCTTATTGTTTTCTGGCTTGCAGGATACAAACCACCCCAGTGAAACACGAATGTTCTTTTTTCCACTTAACAGCCACAACCCACACACCGAAACTCAGAATCTTTTCATGGTATCTCACTGGCATCTGACATACTGCACAACTGAACTGTGAGATGCGCAGACCCAAAGGAGCTGGTCATTCAGGGGATCTAGTCAAAGGCTTTACAGGACAAGGGAACAAAGAATCATCAGCTCCCAGTCGGTTCATGCCAAGGGAAGCCAGGTTTCCCCAGCAACCTCAGGCAAACATCACTGATTCTGGCTGTGACATTGCACCTCTGTGTCCGTCTTAAGCTGCCAGGCAGTGAAAGAGGGAAAAAAATTAATTCGTTATGAAGACGGGCACAGCACTGAGAACTCTAGACCTAAGGGTGTCTGGAAAAAAATCTTTCATACCAAATATGTAGAGGAAGCAACTTTCATTTGCTCTTCTTCAAAAATCACGCCCCTTCCTTTCTTTGTGTTGGCATCTAGTGTTACGAGAAATTCACTTGCTGTGGGACTACATCTGGTTCTGCTCATTATCTGAACTATATGATTAGATCTTTAATATCCCCCAAAGATGCACTTGGCAAAATCTTGGTCTCCTGCATGGTGCTCCTGGGAGATGTAGAACCTTGACGGTGGGGAGGTCACCAGGGTGCCCCTTGGGGCGATAGCACCCTACCTTTGTCCTTTGAGCTATTTCACTGCGTGCTTCTACTGGGACATGCCTTGTTTCAAGCTTGAAAATGACAGGGCGAATCAAACACTAACTGGAGCCCATGAAACTGAGCCAAATGTAAACCTTTCCTCTCTATAAATGTATTATTTATAGGCATTACAGGTATTTCCTACAGGAGCAGAGAGCTGATGAACACTTTCTATCACCGAGGAGAAAATTGTCTTACATTAAAGAGGGTTGTTTACTATCAAGTAAGCAGCAAACAATAAACCTTTTATAATTGCAGAAAGTACACCATCACAATACACTCATAGCATTGCATATGAAGACTGTCTTCTTATACCATGGCATCCCTCGGAGAGGTAGGATTTAGGCAGCATGTTCTGGTAAGAAGTCAGAAACAGAGGGGTCAGTGCACTGAGTTACGGCTTATCCAAGGGATTTTAGGAACACAGAGATCTTTATCACTGGAACCAGGTTCATAAATACGCCACAGACCCATAGGTCATAACTGCTGAGCCGGGAAGCAAAGCACTGAAACAGGCATAAAATGAGACCTGCGAGTCCTCACCGAGTCACCAAAGCACATTCCATCATCAGGGGCCACTGGTACCTGCAAAATACATTGGCCAATAGTTTCTGCTTTCTGGAAGGCACCAACACTTTTTCTTATGACAGAATATGAATGTCAGGTGCTGTGGAACAAACTGTGTCCCCTCCAGTTCATATGTGGAAGACCTCACATCCAAAGGGATGGATTATTGAGACGAGGTCTTTGTGGGAGGAGTCTGTAAGTTTAGATGAGGTCACGAGGGTGGGGCCTTTACGATGGAATTAATGTCCTGATAAGATTGCTCAGTGCCTCCTCAGCCACTTGGTTTGTGGAGGGAGAGGTCGGCAGGAAGTCTCTCACCAACGTCTGACCATAATGGCACCTTGATCTCAGACTTTCAACCTTCCAAACTAGGAGAAAGCAAATTTCTGTTGTTTGAACCACCTTGTCTATGGTTTCTTATTATGGAGGTCAAAGTATACACCCAATAGCAGACTGAAGCCTAAAAATATGCACAGCAGGAGAAGAAAGCCTCCTCCTGCCTGCCCGTCAAAGGCTAGAGAGCACACAGACGGCTATTCTTAACATTTTACCTCCTTTACTGCAGAGGGCCGTGTGCTACACAAACTGGCCAAAGGCACAGAGGATCCAGTGTGTCACAGTGTACTAGACCGCAGGATCCGAAACATGTTGGCCACTCCTCTACTTACTGAGTTCCTACCAGCACAGCAAAGACGCCAGGTTAGAAAACAGCCGGCTTCATTTGTCTGTCCATCGGTCATTGGGTTATAGGGCTTTCCAGCTATCCACTTTCATCTAAGGGTGGTTTTACATTTTTATGTATAATTGTGTGCACATCTGTGCATCCGTGTGTGTGGTTTATTACTGTGAGCGCGGTGCTCATGGAGGCAAGAGGAGGGCATTGGACCCACTGGGCCTGCAGTCATAGGGGCTATGAGCTGCCCAGTGTGGGAGCTGGGAGCCAAATTCTGGTCCTCTGCAAGAGCAGTTAACCCCTTAACTGCCAAGTTGCCTCTCCCCACATGAAGGCTCTTTCTTTCAAGGTAAAATTTGTTCCTGGTGAACCAGGATGCGTGTGCTAGGGTGGCAATTCAACCTTCACCAGCAGGTTTAATTTTCACAAGTATTTGCACAAGGACAGGTAAAATTAGGCCAGTTTTACAGACGAGGAAAAACCCGTGAGAAACAAAGTACCCCACAGAAGGTGCAGAGCGGTAAGGTTCTCCTGTGCACTCATGGCGGCCTTCCTCACACTCTCAGGGCACCTTCCCTGAAGAACACTTCAGCTTGAGGTCCCCAGCGGACAGAAATTTGGATGCTACTATGAAGGGTGGGGGGAGCGGAGGAGGTGGCTGACCCCTTGGGCTTCAGTTTCCTCTCTCTTCTAGAAACGACTGTCAGGACTGAGGGTGACTAGTGGTCCCTAATAATAGCAGTTCTTAGCATTTCAGTGCGCCATTCCAAAAGCAGTGCCTTTAAAAATACATAAAGAAGAGCAGAACCCACGGTTATATGTTTAAAATATTATTTAAATTTTAATGTAGTTACCCCCAGGGCCCAGAGACTAATCATGGAGGCCAAGACAGAAGAAACTTGTCAGGCTGTTTCCACAAAGCCCATCAGCTACTTAAGATGCCGGTGGTTGCTACGGGCAACTACTTAAATAAGCCCGGGGAGGGTGGGAACAGTGGGCAATGAAGAGCACAAGGGTTTAATGAATTTACCTGACTCTGGAAAAACAAAGCAAAACAGCGGACATGATTTGCCACAAGGGTCGCTACTCCCTCCCTCAAATGTTACCAGGAACCCCCTCTACCCAAGATGAAGGTTTCCCTTCAATCAGGAAGAGAAATCGAGGAAGGGGTGAGGGTGGGGGTGGGGATCTTGCCTTGCAATCAGCTCAGTCTCAAGATCTACGGGAAGGAAAGAAGATAGAAATCTTGATATTAGTTTAAAATATTTGATGAAATGTCACCAGGATGTTGAGCTTAAAAAGGAAAACCAAACGAGGAATCCAAAGGCAACGGCCTCTCAGTTGTTTCCTGGTGGAAGGTTCTGTATGTCTACCCCCAGTGTCAGGGTCTGAGTCCAGCCCTGCCTGCGGGGAACAGACGAGTTAGCTTTGTGATCAGCCTTCCCATTTTGATGATTGGGAACACATCTGGCTTTATGTTGGGAACACATCTGGCTTTATATTGGGAACACATCTGGCTTTATATTGGGAACACATCTGGCTTTATATTGGGAACACATCTGGCTTTATGTTGCACTTTCTGTTGTATTTTCCCTGTTTTCAGACCCAGTACTCCAAGACCATGAGCTATTTCATTTATAGCTACTGCCTTTTAACTCTTTTTTTTTTATGATCATCAACTATTGGATGAAGAGGTACCTTATTTATTTATTTTCTGTTCTAATTTGTTTTCTTTTTTTTTTTACTTAAAAATTTGCACCTCCTCCCATTTCCCTCCCTCTCCCCCCTTCCCTCCCTCTCCAGTTCAAAGAGCAGTCAGGGTTCCCTGCCCTGTGGGAAGTCCAAGGTCCTCCCCGCTCCATCCAGGTCTAGGAAGGTGAGCATCCAGACAGACTAGGCTCCCACAAAGCCAGTATATGCAGTAGGATCAAAACCCAATGTCATTTTCCTTGGCTTCTCAGTCAGCCCTCCTTGTCCGCCACATTCAGAGAGTCTGGTTTGATCACATGCTCCATCGGTCCCAGTCCAGCTGGCCTTGGTGAGCTCCCATTAGATCAGCCCCACCGTCTCAGTGGGTGGGTGCACCCCTCGCGGTCCTGCCTTCCTTGCTCATGTCCTCCCTCCTTCTGCTCCTCATTTAGACCTTGGGAGCTCAGTCCAGTGCTCCAATGTGGGTCTCTGTCTCTATCTCCATCCATCGCCAGATGAAGTTTCTATGGTGATATGCAAAATATTCATCAGTATGGCTATAGGATCGGGGCATTTCAGGCTCCCTCTCCTCAGCTGCCCAAGGATCTAGCTGGGGACATCTCCATGGACACCTGGGTACACCTCTAGAGTCAAGTCTCTTGCCAACCCTAAAATGGCTCCCTTAATTAAGATATATACTTCCCTACTCCCATATCCACCCTTCCTCCATCCCAACCGTCCCATTCCCCCAAGCTCTCCCCATCCCCCCTTCTCACTTTTAACTCTTACCTCCTTTCTATGTGCTCATACGAGGATCACAGCCCCATGACCATTTTGATATGTTATGAACGCCCTTTTCTTAAAATTAGTTTTTCCATAACTTTCTAAAAAAGCATTCCCTACAGAGGAAACCCTTTGCATAAGTCATGGTACACGGACAGAGTGGAGTACCCAGAAATCATTCAGAAGCATGTAGTCTGGCATTGGAGAGATGGCTCCGTGGTGAAAGTCCTTGTCACAAAAGCATTACAGGTGGAGTTCAGATCCTCAGAATCCACATACATGCTGCGTGGGTGTGGAACCTGGCTAAAACTCTAGCTTCCTTTAGAAGACAGAGACAGGGGACCCTTAGAACAAGCTAGCTAGAGAGATGAGTCATATTGGTGAGAAAGGGTTTGACTGGGAGACCCTACTTCAATCAGTAAGGTGGAAGAAGGATTGAGGATGGTTCTTGGTATCCACCTCAGGCCTCCAGTGCTCTCCACACATATGTACCCTCACACATGCAAACGTGCACACACACATGCATATTACACACGTGAAAATAGAAAAAACATAGTGACCTTATAGAAAGCATATTTAAGGTATAGTTTGAAGAGAGAAGAGCAAGGTGTAGACAATGGTTTCTAAGGAGAGTTTAGACTCCTGTGTATATAATGTGTGCACAGTGGGAATACTGGAACCTGCTTGCAACCTTCACTCATGAGGTAGAGGAAAGGAGTATCATGATTTCGGGGCCAGCCTGAACTACATAGCAAGACCTTGTCCCTCCCACAAAGAGAAAATATGCAATATTTATGTGCATAACATTTCTGAAAGGTCATATAAGAAACTAAGAATTGTTGCATATAGAGAGGTACTTGTGGTACATAATTCCTGGTTTCTGGGTCATGCTAGACTTCTTACTTTATTATGCCCATGACGGCCACCATCAGCTGATAGGACTCAGTTTTGTGAAGTGGTTATGCTCAATGAGGTAATGCAGTGTTGAGCATGATGAGTATGGTCAATGCTATGGCTTGGATCTTAGACATCTCCTGCAGGCCCACATGTGGAGATCTGTGGCGCTGTCGGGTGGCTGGAGGGTGGCACTGGAGAGGATACTAGTGTCTTCATAACTTCTTTATCTGTGCCTTCACGCTGCCACATGGTAAGCAGAATTGTTCTAATGGCACAATATCTACCATGATGCTCAGTCTCACAAGCCCCAAAGCAATGGAGCCATTCAACCATGGACTAAAACCTCAGAAGCCACAAGCCCAAATAAACTTGGCCTTTTTATGCTATGTATATCAGGTAGTTTATCACAGTGATGAAAAGCTGATTGTGTTGGTTAGTTCTGATTATCAATGGATGGATCAATAAATACCTAGGGCACCAGAGAATGGAGCCTCTAGATACAGGGGATTATTGTGTGTGGTCAGGGGAAAAAAGTAGAAGATATGAGTGAAACACATTAGTATATGTATGAAAATGCAATAATGAATCCCTTATGTTTAATTAACATATACTAATAAAACATTAAAAACTTATCTAGGTTTATCTGAGATGGTATTTCCACAGTCAGATCAGGAGAGCTTGACTTGATTGATGAATTCATTCACTGTAAGACTTTTATAATCTGACGGCATTATTGGGAGGTAAGAATGGATGTCTAGTTAGAGGAAGTAGGTAACCATGGGTCTTGGGGATTGAACTCAGGTTCTCAGGCTTGGCAGCAAGCATCTTTACCCACTGAGCCATGACATAACCTTACTGAGTAAGGGATGCCAATCAGTGGTTCTCAACCAGCTCTTTAATCTAAGGCCATAAAGAAACAGGTCTAGGATAAGCCACACTTTCAACCCCGTACCATCAACAGAGTGAGAACTTTTTAAGTCTGACCCAGGGACGACTCAGTATGGGCGATGCCATATGCAATTGGTAACCTAGATCTATGCCAAGAGCTCTCAGCCCTACCCTTTCTGGGAAAAACAAGTGATCCAAAGAACTGAAGGAAGGTTCCAGGATCAAAGTCAAGAACAATGCCCAGATGGTGCATTCAGCCCCCAGATTGCTTGAGGGGGGAAAGCCCCCACGGTTCTATGAGTCACTGAGAGGAAGCAAGTTGGCAGAGAAAACAGAGGGCTGGAGCTGAAGGCACAGCGCAGAGCTGGTCACTGGCTAATGAGGAGAAAACCCGTGAATCCCTTTGTTAAAGTCAACTCTACTCCTTTTGAGAACATTGGAATCAAACAAGACGTACTGAGAATTCCAAATAGACTGTTATTTGCAACTATTAGTCTTGAAAAGAGAGCCAAGGAGGAGAAGGAAAATAGTGCTATATATCCAGCATGGATGGTCAGATGCCTCTCTTGCTCCCTTGGCTTATGTGGATTCCCAAACAAGTTTTAAAAGTACTGAGTAGTTAGTGTCGACACTGAAGAAGACCTCTCTCCAATCATAAAGGACTCATTAATCCCAGAGAATCTTAGGGAATCCCCAGATAAACTAAAGGAAATATGCCAGTGTTCAAAGAGGATGACAATACTAGGGATGGCTGTGTAGATATTTTTACCACGATAATGCATGCCTGACAGACTGAGTTCCCAGCCTCCAGGTGGGTTGGCAGTGCTAAACAGGGTTGAGAGGGAAGAGCTTTCAGAGAACTACAGACTCTGCAGCATGGGGAGGCTGAAGAATCTGAGAGAGTACAGCCAGAAGACTTCTGGTTGAGGCTGGATGGCCGTCTACCTCAGGGATTGCAGGTTGATGCCACTGTGTGAAACTCTTGTCCAGCCTACCAGAGGCATGCAGGGATGGTGGTGGCATAGTGACCACATATTCAGCTTCTGCTTGGGGCTATTCCTGCACAAAGGATGTACAAACATTACTTGTCTTCTACGCTAGGGAGAAAGAGACTATACTAGCAAAGAGCACATGAAGGCTAATTACCTTCACAAATATTTGCCCGGGAGATCTTAGGAAGAAGAAATACTGGCCATGGGAAAGTGTTTTAGTTTGAGGGGAAGGTTTAGAAGAAGGGAAATATTCTTCTAGGCCATTCTTTGTTATTTTAAGTATCCGAAGACTGCACTTACTGGGATGATGGGGGAACATGATGGCAGCTAAGCTCTAGAGAGCATCTTCCAAGTGCTAAGTGCTTCACATACACCATCTTGTACCTCCATGGTTACTAATCAATGATCCGGAAGTAGAGGTATAGAAGGGCCAAGTAATTTTCCATACTATGTACCTCACAGTGACAGAGACAAGCGTTTGAACTGAGATATCCAGCATCAGAGGCTGGGCTGTGTGCTTGGGTATTTTATGGGAGAACGAGGGACAGCAATGGCAGCGCATAGGAGCTGGGAGGGGAGAGAATGAGGAAGACCTTGAGGTGTGGTGACACTGTTCGCCAAGCAGACCTGGTTCTCAGTTTCCTAGGCTTCCAGTAGCACGGCTCTTCCGTACCTCTTTGAAGGGAGGTGCGGCCCATTGCTTTAGCAGTGAAATGTGAGCCAGAGCCGTGTCTCACTTCGAGGAAATGGTGCTCAATTCACCACGTTCCCTTTGCACCTCGGCAACTGTGGAAACAGATGCTGAGGATGGGAGTGACCACCGTAGGCAGAGCAGGATTAAATTGTGGCCATCTGGGAACCGCCTATCAGCAGAGCACAGCTTAACCTAACCTTGCTGGGGCATAAGCTGGCATCGGAAATAGGACGTTCCTGTAATACCGAGAATGACAAAAATCTCAAAGCATGTGCCTTGTGGTTTCAGTACTTGGTAGGCATCAGCACACAGTTGCCATTAGAGGCTGGAGAAAGTGTTGATCAATGCTTCCCAGTGAATCATTTCATGAACTGTTTTCTACAACCCGGAAGAGAGATGATGGAACAATGGAACTCATAACATAGTGTTAATAACATAGGCTGTTGCTGTTGGCAATACCTGACAAGTTAGGAAGGGAATAGATTCTGAGAAAAAGGGGCTATTCTTTCAAGTAGCAAACAATAAACAGGTTAGACATTTGGGGGCTTGAAAGACTGGAAGAAGCAACTGGTTCTAAACCAACTTACAGAAGGTAAAACAAAACCCGAAGAAACTTTGAATGACGAGGGAATGGAGACTCACCTCGTGTGGCAAAGTTCCATTCAAGGACGTGCCTGCTCTTCTCCATTGTTTAGCTCTCTGAATAACTCAGAGAAACGAGAAGAAGATACAATTAAGATACAATAAGATCCCTCTTATTAGACAAAATTATTCAGAAGAGAAAAGTGAATAAGGCTGGTTGTCTAGCTCTCGATGAGCTGAGAGTCTCTACCACAGAGCTGTGTGGATGAGAAGGCAGACAATCCAAGGCCAGATAGTAATCACATAGACACGAGCCCTGTCAGTATGGTAATCAGTTCACGGAGCTCACTGGAGACAAGCGATAAGAGGGTGCCTGCAGTATTGTGGAGCTGTACTGTTCAAGGGACTACAAGATTAGATGAAAAGGCATGTTTCTGGAAGGATCCTGAAATACCACTTGGGCTGCTAGGGAGCAGATGTTCCTTAGAGTGGACTACAGATATAGTCAGGAAGGGTAACAGAAATGTCCTTCCAGAGAGAAGGCTCAGAGATAAGAAAACAATAGACAAGTAGTTGCTCTCTGGGAACAGAATAGCAGCCTCATCAAGAAAAACTGCTTTTCCCAAAAAAAGAGACCCTACAACAGGCAACATCCTACCAGAAGGACCGCTGTGGGGCCATGCCTACTGTGATCCTGTTTTTTTCCTTCTTAATGAGAGTGTTGATTAGGGATTTTTTTTTTTGCTCATACTTTACAATTATATTAGATATGTGGGGGACAGGTCATTTGTCCTGTTGAGTATCTATGTCACACAGACACACTTGGACTGTGTCTCACTCTCTGGCACCCACTATCCCATATCTGCCACAAGATATAAAGTTTCATACAGATATTTAGTCAGGAAAGGATGGGGCTTCTGGATTTTCTCCCATTTGATGTTGAGCATGAATCCATTTTTACTTGTAGGACAAAGAGTACACTAAATATTTAGTATTCAAAAGGAAGGGCTTTGGCTGTCTTTAGAGCGGTCTGACCGAAAGTGTTTTGCATTTATGTCCTTGCATGTGGTCTTGTTGCCTCGCTCTTTGAAGTCAAGCATGGCTGTGCTATTAGTTTTCGTCAGCAGAACTGGAAGGGAGCTGGCTCACTTCCAATCCCAAGTTTTAAGGTCTCTTCTCTGTGTCTGCTTTGGTGAGCTTGCGAGAATTTTTGCTGTGGAGAATCTACACTTGGTCATGGTGAGCAGAGTGCTCTAGTGACCCCAGGTAAACATACAGTGTGTGTAAGAAACCACCTGTAGCTGTTGGAAGTCTCTGACTTCAAGATTGTTTTAAAGTACCCACCTTAATCTAGCTTATGTTGTCTAGCATAGGTCTAAGGCCTGAAATAGAGAACCCAGAATAAGCAAGACCTTGCTATGATTGAAACCTAAGAAATATGTAGAAGGATAGAAGGAAAGAGCTCAAATGAGGTTTGCCATTGATGCTTTGGAATGTTCTATTGTGCATGGGCAAAATGAGATTCTGAGGTGGGCTTTCAGTAGCCTTGTAGAACGTCTCTGGAAAGAGCTAGAACAGAGAGAGAACAAATTGGTTCATTGGAATCTTTCAAGAGAGGAATGGGGAAGCCATAAAGCTCAAAAACATTAGAAGTGATACCCACAATACTTTGTCACTACATTCTGGACAGTGGCAATTCCACCAACAGAAGGAAAAGACCTAAGAGGAGATGGCTGTGTTGACTGAGTTGAAATGTCATCTCACAAGCTCAGCTGGGAAATGTAGGACTGGCGCTCACACTAGGAGGACAGTGTTGCCCCTGTGATGACACCTTAGGCTACTCAGGCTGGAAGAATCTTACATACTTAAAAATACATAATACATCCAAGCAGTGTTAGCACAGGCTCTGGGAAGCACAACACAGTGTTTATAGACCAGGAGGGCTTCTGTAAGGGTTGACTTGATTGTTCTTCCTTGTAGGTAACCTGAACTCCGGGCTGTGGTGCTGACTCTCTCCTGTTTGCTACATGGGGAGATCGAGAGTCCTGCTCTTCAATGCATCCTCTGGTAAGACACATTTATACAGGCTTTCTTCTGAACAGGGCTAGCAACTGCTTTCCATATGGCTGGCTGGGCTTCCTGTGGAAGAAGCTTTCTACCCTGTGTGATGTCCTGCTGTATACGGGAAGGACAGAGGTTCCTTGAAGAATATAAGAAGAGAAATCAAAGCTAGTAAAACTTGAACTACTCTGATACATCAAAATTCCCTTCCCCATGCCAAGTAGATTGTTCTGACCAGAAAAAAATTCCAAACAAAACCATTGTTATGATTTGCTGTTTTCTTTTCCTGACAATGCATATTCATGTGTCGGTGTCAGGTTCCAAGGTCTTGTGTTAATGGTATCTGGCACTGAGGATTGGATGAGGTCTTGAGGGTGGGGTCTCCATGGTGGTATTAGTGGTTTCATCAGAAGAAGAAACCAGACAGATTGTAGCTGGGCACACTTTGTCCTTGCCCTATCTATCCTGGTGCCCCTGCCGTATCTATCCCTGCAATGGCCCCTACCATGTTATGATGCACCAAGAAACTAGATGCTGCACGGTGTGATTGAATTTACCATCCTTCAAAATAGTGAGCCAAATAACTTCTAATTTTATTTTTTAAAGGCTTTCAATTTTAATAATTATCCTGTTTATTGTTCTCAGTTGTACCAACAAAAAATGCATTAAAGTACACATCAATACTGATAGCTCTTGTCACTGAATTTTAAGCTCCTTACTCTCTGTTGTGCTAATCTTCTGTGTGTGTGTGTGTTATCTGAATATCAGATTTTTAGTCATGTATTTAGTGCATGTATTGAAACAAGAGTATAAATGATTTAAGCAGTAAAGGTACTGAGTAAAAGTTTACTGCATGAGTCAATGAGTAGATTGCATAGGCACGATCTGATTATAATTAGGGTGCTCTCTTTACCTGCTGTCCGTATTCAACAGGTGTTCAGTATTGCTTTGGAAGAACGCCAGCCAGCAGATAGGGAAGGCATTGAGACTTTAAGGCTCTTTGCAAAGAGGAGTCTTCCTCACTCACAGGGGAGTGGGCAGCATCCTTGACCAGCTCTACCTGGGGAATAGAGAGTTTCTGCTGCTAGAACCCTAGCCTGAGTTCCTTCCCTGTGCACATCTCTCTGCCACCCCGGTTTTGTTTACATAGCTCTATGGAGTCTCAGTCGGTCCTCTACCTCTGTATTCTGTCACTCACACTTCCTGTACCTCTGATCCTTTGACCATTTGGTTCTTCCTTCCTTCATCCCAGGCCATGCCTGAGGCAGAACATTCTCAAATTCCTTCTAGTCATGTCTTCTGCTTATACTTCTGGGTCAGAATTCACCTCACTGAGCCTCTGATACCATCTTGAATCCAGTCTTCAATTTTACTAACTGCTTTGAGTGTCTTTTTTTTTTTTTTTTTTCCGGGGCTGTTTATACTTACTTCACCCTGTTTTTCTCCTCCTTAAAAAACCCCTTGTAAACAGTTCATTGTGATTTTAATAAGGTATTCATTCCACCCAACTCTTTCTATTTTCTCCATTAAGTACACAGGCTCAAATCTTTACTCTTACTGTACTTGAGAGTTAACCTTGGACAAATTATTTAGTCTCAGTGAGACTTGGATTACTCATCTGTGAAAGTCTCTAAATCACACGTGAAGAGCAGTGGTGACCACAAGATAGAACATATGTAAAACTCTTGTGCTCAGTCATGTACTTTGTGAAGACGGAGATATCCGGGCTGCGGAGATGCTCAGTGCTTAAGAGTTCTTGCTGCTCTTCGAACCCACATCAGGTAGCTCACAACCATCCTTAACTCCAGATCCAGGGGATCTGACGCCCTCTTCTGGTCTCTGTTGGCACCTGCACTCATGTGCACATATCCACTCAGACACACATGCATACATATAATTAAAAATATGTAAAAAGGTACCTTATAATTATGTAACTATCTTCTTTTTTTTTGCTAAGCTGTGTGTTCAAGCTCTCTGAAATGACTCTGAACTTCTTTTCCCATCCATTAAACACACACATACTTCTCTTATTGCTGAGAACAAAGTCATTTCAAGACAGGTCACTGTGCAAGCTTTCCTCTAAGATAGGCTTTGAAAAGAGGAGCCATATCGTAAGGTCTAGGATAGGGTGTAGACCACAATACTCAACAGACTAATCCCATCTGAAGGTGGGCTTTCAAATCCCAGTGAAGAACCAGGTTTGAAGCTTCACCTGGTGATCAGGGATTGAAATAGCAGGCAGTTCCTTGCATTAAGTATTTCCTGTGTTCAGTCATGGTTCATTCCAGCGATTCTTTAAAAGATCTTAGCCTACAAGCAAGTGATAATTTATCTATAAGAAGGAATAATTCTGTTTTAACATTTTCCCACTTGTTATTTTAGAAAATGAGGGAGCTGGAAAAACTGGAACAGTAACAGAATGTATTATTGTCACGGAGGATGGAAATTTACAACGTGTAGTGTCTGGCTGTGTTACTCTGTCCTGCCCAAGATTATACAGAGTGCATGCTAGTTTGTGCCACCATTATTTATACTCTGGGAAAGGTATGAGAGGAATGGGAAGAATTCACGGAAAAGAGACAACAAAAGAACAGAGCGATTTCACATCCTTAGGGCCAAGGTGGATGATGTATACTGCTATGTTCTTAAATATGGCTCCTATCTTTGGTAAAAAAAAAAAAAAAATAGCAATGCTCCAATCTCTTCCACCCTCTTCCTTTTCTGGGAAGAGAAACAACATGAAGAACAGTCGGTGGGTAGGAGGGGCATGTGGAGTGTGAGGAACAAGCAGGGACACAGTGCGTCTAGAAAGAAAAAAGAAACTTATACAAAGACAAACAAGTCTTATGCTCTTAAAAGAGACCTTCGTTTTGAACTTGAAGTTGGGTACTGGCATTTTTCAAAGCATTTTACTTGCCCATACTGTTTCCCCTTGTCTTTAAATTGTGAGTAACTGTTTTTTTTTTTTTTTTCCCAAATCCTTCACCCTTATAGTTTCTTCATTAGTGTCAAGAAGTTTTTCAGAGACCTTTCATGTAGATGGGCAATGACATCCACAGACAACTGTGGTCACTGAGTCCAGGATAAGGGAGGCTAACATTCAGCCATCAGTGCTGGGATCTGCTAGGCTGGCTGCCACAGCCCAGGTGTGGAGGAGTCAGCTTAGAGATTCCACTCATGCTGAAAGCCTGAGACTTTCCAGAGATGTTAAGCCATTAGCCCAAAGGAAAGAGACAGTTGCGGTTTCACCAAGTAGGGTAGCTCATCTTCATTGTCATCTCCCCTGGATTTGGAGTCACCTTGGAGGCACACCTGTGGGAATATCTGTTTAAGGATGTAGTGAGAGGGGTCTAAGTGGGGAGGGGAGATCCACCCACATCGAAGGTAATACCACCTTATGGAACAGGCTGCCGTCTAAACAAAAGAAGAAAAGGGGGGGGGGCAGCTATGGCTCTCTGCTTTAAGGATTGTCCCGATGGAAGGAATTCCAGATGCTATGAGCTTGGCCGGATCTCCTGACCTGGATGGACCATTCTCAAGCTGTGAGCTAAAATGAACTATTCCTCCCGTGAGTTGCTTTTTGTTGCCTATTTGCTCAAACATGAGAATAGTAATTAATTTATCTTTCAAAAAGTGAGGAGCTGGGAAATACATGAAAATGAAGAGAATGAACCACCTGAAACACAGGATTAGACATAAAACCCCTTGAAGTCACTTGTTAGACACTGTCTCTAAATTGCTAAGAGCCCTGACTGGTCCCATTATCAAGCCCAGGCCTCCTCACTGGTTCTAGAAACTGCTTCCCTCCACCCCTACCAGGAAGATAAGGACAAGACAAGTCAACCTGGAATTCATCCGAGGGCCTAGCAACAGGCATTGTCAGAGGTCCTGATTGTGCCTAACCAATGAGGGGCAACTATGCAAAGTCACTAAATTGGGACACAGCCTAGGTTGAAGGAGGAGGGGAAACAAGGTTCTCCTCATCGATGAATAAACAAGTTTGGTGTTTGCTTTTTACCTGACTTTCAGAGTCTACTCCACTGATGCAGTACCTCCTTGCCCCCACAACCCTGGGATCTGTTAGGGCCCAGCAATATCCCCCAGGGGATTTTATTTCACCTGATGCTTCCATGAAGGGATAAAAAACAGAAGATATTTTAAAGCATTATTTGCCTTGGATTACTGGGTATTTGAACTTAACTTTAGAGTATTTCGTATTATATTATTATTATTATTATGATGATGATGATTTGTTGTTGTTGTTGTTATTGTTGTCATTTTCTTGAAATAAGATCTCATGATACAGTCTTGGTTGACCTGAAGCTCACCACATAGACCAGGTTGACCTTGAGCTCACAGAAATCTACCTGCTTCTATCCCCTGACTGCTGGGCTTAAAGCCACGTGCCAACAAACCAAAGGTACCTTTTAGAATGTTTTAAATGGCAACTCTCTTAGTATCATTTTAGAACATTTTTTTTCTATACTATATTTGAGTGAAATAAATTCAAAACTGGCTTGGGCAAAATTTTAACCAACCACTGCAGCAGTCTCTAGTCTAGCTCTGAGAACAAACAAAATTATAAAGAATCTAAATAAAAGACCTAAGTCTTTTCCAGAGCTAAACTGCGGGGATGGGGTTTGGAGAAACTCTGGCTCCTAAACTTCTTCCTCACTTGCTTGAAAATTATTTACTGACTATTCAGAAGTTTCTTTGGGAAACATAATAATTTTCTAGGGATGATGTCATTTCAGATGCACCATCAGCTCATCCCAGAAAGGAGAAGCTAGTGAAGTGAAGGGTCAGTGGGGCAGAGAGGAAGAGGAACACGAGAGAGACAGGCAGGAGTGACTGCAGAGCTCTCTAAGCCCAAAGATGGACTCTCGTGATTTCAGAATGTTTACCTGCCCGTAGGGTTTGTGCGTTGAAGACCCAACCAGGAACATTAAGGAGCTGATGCATGAACAAGTTCTTGGCACGCTTTTGGAAACTAGGAGACCAACAATGGAAGGGTGTGTAGGAGTACTCTCCGTCTCTGGGAGAAGAGGGGAGCGGAAAGCCACAAACAAAATGTTGTCCCAGTCCCGCTGGACTAATTTTAGTTATCTTGGTTCATGTCTATGATTCATCCCTAAAGCTGCGAATTATTGAGGAGGAAGGAGGAAAAAAACTGACTTAAATGTCAAAGAAGTAGGAACATAAATATAGTTTTCTCTTTTGGGGGAACTAGAATTCCAGGAGCTGGGTATCTTTTTTTGTATGAGGGACTAAAAGCTTCAAACGTCTAGAAAAATAATGACTCCAGTCAAAACCCCACCAAGAAATAAGACGAGACTGATGCCAAACCATGACACTTTTGACTTGTTTCTCCTTCAATACGGTTAAAGTAGACATCAGCATATGATTGTATGTGACTAAGTATGACGGAAACAATATGTAGACTGTGGTAATACATGGGACTCATGAGACAGGGCAGAGAGGAATACATGCGGAGCAGCAGACTCAGGAATAATTCTGCGGAATGTCATGCTCACACAGAGAAGAAAATTATGACTGTACCGTGCTCAGACATTCCCTGGCCTGCTGAGGAGTAGGGGTCAACACAGAGACGGCTTGATGAACCTCTGTACTGAGTAATAAAACATGCTTTTCTATAAAAACATCTGTGAGTAAACCAATTTCCATTTTGAGTTTCCATCAGTTTGGAGAGTAGAACAAGCCCCCATTGCTCACACTCAGTTTGAGCATTTCACTGATGTCAGCATCCTCCTCCAGGACTATCTCATCTGTGACCCATGGACCACATGTGCCTCGGATGAGTGCGTCCTCCCCCCTTCCCCATCCCCCATGAGTGCGTCCCTTCCCCCCCACAAAACCACAGGCTTACTTAAAACATTATCATTCTTTGATGACTGAATTACATGGTTCTTGAGCATGAACTTTGTAGATGGTGGCATGTCACAAAGTCACAAAGCTGGGCTCTAAAAGAGTATGGATGTCTAGCTGTGGCCCAGGGAGTTAGCAAGGAAGTATTATGTAGAAAGCAAAGGAGAAATGATTTCAAGGGATGTGTTTTTGGGAAGCTGTCAATAGAACTTCCCTATTGTAAAGCTGAGAATGTCGGTTTCAGAACCTGCCATCTCCAGTCTCCCTGAAGCTTGCTCCATCACCCTCACAGGGCTCCTCTCAGTGCACTCACATCTGTGCACTGCAGTGAGCAGCGGCAATCACTGCACACCGTCATCTCAGGCCCCAGCTGTGCACTGCAGTGAGCAGCAGCAATCACTGCACACCGCCATCTCAGGCCTCAGCTGTGCACTGCAGTGAGCAGCGGCAATCACTGTACACCGTCATCTCAGGCCCCAGCTGTCACTCAACTAATGTGTCCAGCATGTCCTGTAAGTAACCTGATAGGATGCTCGGGGTGGGGGAGAATGCCGGGGGCTGCCCATCCTCACCTCTTCACTTCAGATGAGCTTGTGGGACTAATGTGACTTCCTGCCCTCTGCCTGCCTTTACTTGTCTCTTGACACCATGATCGTGACAATTATTGTCTCTTGTAGAGAGATATTTTAAGGTCTATAAATTATATATATAATTTATAAATTTATACATACGATCAACTTTTATCCTGTAGTCACATTATGGGATGACTCATCTCCCCCAAATAGCTGCACTGCCAGTATTTGTGAAAGCTCACAGCAAGAACAGGGTCTCGCAGACTTAATCAAGTTAGCACGAGGCTAACTAGGGAGGTTCCTCATGCTACAGCTGGTGTCGTGAGAGAGATGGGCTAGCTCCGTGTGATGCCAGCCAAGGCATGCCGAGTGCTGTGGCCTCAACTAGAATCTAGAAGAAGTGAGGAAGGACGGACCCCGGCAGGTTTTGGCAGGTGCACATCCCCTCACGTCTACCTCCTTGTGCTAGGAAGCAGTAAATTCGTTGTTGGTGATGTCTGTGACGGCAGCTCTGATTAACCCACACACCAAAGCGAAGCAAAAGCACACGGGTGTGGGAAGGTTAGAGAGAAGGGCATCTCTTTGTGGATTAGGTAACTAATGTATCAATGCTAATCTTCAATTAAAAAGATTTCAGAGCAATTCCATATGGTCCCTTGAAAAGGACCCAAGAGTAGATTTTTTTTTTGTCTAGTTCCTTATGTCCTTCGTTAAACAATTCTCGTTATAGATCGGTCAGCTGCTTTTCAAAGTTCTTGATCAATAGTCTGATTTTGTATTTTTATATTTTAACCCATCTGCTTTGTCTTTTTCTGTTTTGTCTCTTAATATTTCACTCTGTGACAAATGCAAGCACATAAATAGTATTAGTCATATGTGTTTAAAGAGGGCATTTAAAAAACACTAATCAGCTGCAGTAAATATATCTTCTAGGTCTGAATAGATCTATATTCTAAGGCTCTGACTTACTCCCTATAAACAATATTAAAAATTAGTCCTGTTTGAAATAATCAATAGCTGGGCTTGGTGTGGCAACAAGGCTTTAATCCCTGCCCTAAGAGGTAGAGGCAGGCGGGTCTCTGTTGAGTTCAAGGTCAGCCTGGAACTGCACAGTGAGCACCAGGCTAGCCAGGACAGCATGGTTAGAACTTGTCTCCACAAAGAATCAGTTTTAGTTGTTGCCATGCAATGTTGTTTTTCTTCAAATTGCACAAATATAAGTACTCATCCTCACATTTTTCAAAATAAACAAATAAAAACACTTTTAAGGTCTTGCAAACTGTAATATGTATGGAGTTCGAAGTCAAACATGCATATCAATAGCTCTCACGCACCTACCCAATTTCCCAGCATGGCCACATTCTATAAATTTCTATGACATAAACATCTCCACCACCTTACATAATTTTCTGAAAATCCAAGTCTCCTAAGGAAGACTTTTATATTTAGTGGCTGAAAAAAAAACATTCCTAAATGGGGTACATGGTCTTGTTCATTGACCAGAAATCTTTTTCCCCTCCAAAAGCATTCTGATTGCCTTTGAGAGTTAGGAGTCCACCAGTGTTCCTCTGTCTTTGATGACAGTGGTATTTACAAGTCAAATCCAATGTCAACATCAACAGGTCAGTCACCATACCCCCGTATCTGAGGGATGCTTTTCAGCTCCACTACAGCTAGAGAGCCACCAGCCGGATCCTCGGATCCTCGGTGCTAACACCAGGGCTGACGAGGGAAGCAGGCAGGTAGGGTTACTCACTTGAGTGTGGTGAGCTCCGTGAGGGAGGGCTGTGTAGCCTTGAGATAGCTTTCTCTCCGCGCAGCCACTTTGGGAGAAGGCTTGGGGCTCGTGTCTGAGTCTCCGCTGTCCTCATCCCCCATGGCTTTGATGTAGCTGCCACTTCGCATCCTTCGGCATGGAATCTCATCATCTTTCCCACGAGGTGTGTACCCTGTCCATTCATCTTGGGGAACCTAGTCAGACATAAAAGAGACAGTTCATTTGAAAGGTTTTCTTGTCCTTGCCTTTTTTTTTTATGACTCTGGAATAGAAATGAATTACCTAACCCTCAGACATCAACTTTTTGGATATTAAAGTTTCACTGTAACCACACTGACAATCATTTTAACACATGCACACCCATGTTGCAGTCTTAGGCAAGTGCACAGCATCTGCAAAGTGGGAACCCCTGGCTCTGGGAACTTAACACTTCTCAGTGTTCTCAGACTCGTCACAGCTGAGGTGGAGAACGTGATGGAGAGGGAAGCCGCTGGATTTGAACTTTTCACCGACTTTGCTCCAGCAGCACTTGGGAGTTGGGGTGCTCCCTGACTCCTTGGGGTCTCTCTAACTTCACTCCTGCCCCACCTCACGACTGCTCTCTTTCTGTCCTGACCCCTGTGCTGTGCCAGATGCATTTATTTTCCATCCACCCATTCTTTCTGAGGTCTTATTATAGTTTATATCTCATCCCAGTGGATCTGATTAAAGAACCTTTTGGGAGGTTTTCCAGCAAGGTTTTCAGAATAGCCAACGGCCTTATCTGGGTATTTGTACTTGCTGGCCTCTCCGGCATGCGCACGTACCACACACTACACTTATGAAAGCATCCCCATGTTCGGCATCCTGCTTGGTCTTTGGCCTGGGGGAGGTACCAGTCAGTTTTTTTTCCCCTCAGGTTTGGCTGGATCCTGCTCTACATCCCTCACTGTGGAGTCCACAGAGAGGGTGCTGTCAGTGCGTTGCTTTCTTACGTTTCCCTCTCTGTGAAGCTGAGTAGGGCATTACATATTCTGTTTTACATTTAGTACATTATGACATTACTTTCAACTTTATTTATTTTTTTTTTTTACTTCAGCATGTGCTCAACCTAGTTCCTATTCAGCTTCATTCTTCTTCCTCTGGTGAAAGAAACACATAATAACCCCTGGCTTTATCCTTCAAGAAGTGAAAAGAGCCCACAATGCATGGCGCCCTGTATGGAGCTTAATCAAAAGAGACCGACCAGGGCGAGGCTGATTTCACCACTGACATGCTTACAAAAGGGACAAGCAGATACATAAACAGAGGGCGACCTCTAAATCAACATGCTTACAAGTCGAAGCTGCTGTGCCACAATGGGATATGCACTAAAGGGACACTAGAAGCATGGCCCTGCCAATAATGAAATGGGGGGAAGGGTCCTAGAGGGGCGCCCTCTAGGTCTGCAATGATAAGATAAAATGAATATATATTTACATACATACACATACATACATAGGTATGTATGCATGTATGTATATATGTATTGTGTTAGGGTCTCATGGGCAGGCCAGTAACTCACTCTGTAGCCCAAGTTGGCTTGGAACTCTCAGTTCACTTGTCTTAGTTTCCTGTATTCCGGCATTAAAGGTGGGTACTACCATATCGAGTGATAAAACATCAGCTCCTTAAATACCGGGATTTAATATTTAGACGCTATGTTGCTCCTGGCTATGGAAAGTGACACATTTAACTATGCTAAGCAATTTGCTCATAGTAACTTATTTTAGCAGTGTAACTTGGGGCTTTTCTTTTCTTTCTGTAATTTTCCAATGAAAGGCTGGAGCTTGGAGAGCTGACGTCACTGGACAAAGAACACGGGGGAAGTCTTGGGATTGGCTCAGGTCATCTCACCCCAGGTAGGCCTCTTGTCCAGGAGTAGATGGTCAACACAAAACAAACTCAATGATTTTTGCTACATTTCTTTTGTCAATTTTTATTTTATCATTTTTGTTATTTGCTTGTTTTGATATTCCCTTTTTGTATTTTTTTGAAAGAGAGAAAGAAAAAGAGGGTGCTAAAGTTGGGTAGGTAGGGAGGATCTCAGAGGAGTTGGGGGAGGAGAAACCTGATCAAAATATATTGTATAAAACATTAAAGGAAAAGAGAATAACACACTGATTGCATCTCAAAAAAAAGAGAGAAAAACATAAGAGTGCTCCAGCTGAACTTTAAAAATCAGAACGTTCTTATGAGAAATAGTCTGTAAATTTGAAACTTAAGAGTGTTAAGAAAATTGTCCATGATGGCTCTTATCTACATTACATATAGATTTCTAAATATTATCCACTGTAGAAAGTGAAATTACACATTCACTATCCAAGGTATTGTTCTTTCTTCCTTCAAACCATGGGCTTCTCTGTGTAATCAAATGACAGCCATTGCTAACAGCCTCTCATCCAGGGGTGGGGCCTTGGGAGTTTCTCATCCATCCATGCTAGAACATTTACTGGCTTGATCTTGGGCAGGTATCCAGAGCTGCCGCGAGGTCGTGAGTGTAATAGCGTTGTCACGTCCAGAAAGCATTGATCATTTCTTAGCAGTCTCCCTGTGCTCTACTTTGTATAATCTTCCTGCCCCCTGTGTGGATCGGGATGAAGGACACCAGGAGAACAAGGCCCTCTAAATCGTCAACTGGACAAAGTTCATACGAACTAAAAGGGCTGAAGCATCAAACACAGAGCCTACACCGGTCTTCTACATATATATTAAAGCTTTCAGTTTAGTCTTTTTATGGGAGCCTTTAATGTGAGAATGAGTAGGTCTCTGACTCTTGTGCCTGCTCTTGGGGCTCTTTTCCTTCTGCTGATTTCCCTTGTCCAACTTCAGTGTGATGGTTTTGTTTTATCTTACATTTTGTTATGTTTTGTTGTTCTCTCTCAGGAGTCTGTTCCTTTAAATGAGAGACAGAAAGGGGGTGGATCGGGATGGGAGGGGAGGAGGGTAGAACTGTGAGGAGTGGCGGAGGGGAAATTGTAATCAGGATTACTGTATGAGAAAAGAATCTATTTTCAATAATAGGAAAAAAAGATAACCTTCTGGAAGACAGTTTAATACTACATCCACTAAACAGAACAGTATTAGCCTATAAACTTCTCAACTGTGGGTTCTTGGCTATGCTTGCAATACAAATGATGAGTTCCTTCCTTTGGAGTAAGCCTTAAATCCAAGCAGAAAGATGCTGGTTACCTCCATAATATGCATGGCACTACTAAGCCAATGGATTTATCTTGCTAAGCTGGCCATTACATAGAAGATCATTGATGTCTCTTCTCCCCAAGCAACCTGAAGAGCACTTTCTGTAAAAGCTAGGCACCATGGGGAAAGCTTTGAGATGAATATCAGTGTCATTTCTGTGATCTTTTCTGTAACCAAAGTATGTGCTGTCTTTAGTAGCGGGGTCTTCCCAACACAACTCCCACATTCTTGGGCTGAGCTCTCGGTGTGCAGATGCTGTCTGAAGTGTATTCTGTTAGTTTCTTTGATCCACACAATGAATACTGTTTCCCCCTCATTTTACAACGGGGGGAATTGAGTCTATGGAACTAGGTCATGGCACGGGTGTGAAGAGCAGGGTTTCTACCGGGCAGTCCCTGGGCCTCACTACTGGCCAGTGGTTGATGGAGATTTTCCTTCTGGGCTGTGCTGTATCTGCTGGACTGTACAGTTACAGTCCTCAACCCAGTCAGAGTTCATCACATACAACACATCTGTCATTGACCAGCCACGCTAGTAGCAATGTAGAATTTTCATTTTTCTACGCTAAAAGGGCTCGGGATCACCACAGCAACAAGGGCTGCTCAGACAATTACAAATGATGAGAATAATCTTGTTTTCCTCCAGTTGGTAAGTGACTCACTGCACAGCGACAACCGTGTTCAGATCCTTGCCATCAGCTTAGCAATCGCAGCCTAAAAATTAACAGCAAACCAGGGTCACTGATGACCCGTCGTCACTAGCCACTTCTCAACGCTGACGCGAGGTTCCTAAGTGTTGCCTTCTGGAATACGTTAGAGATGAATGACAGACTGATTAGCTAATGTGACAATTTCTGTTCAGGTGCTTTGCAAACCTAGCTCAAGGCAGAAACCTGAGCTCCAGGAAAATAGTCCACCATCGTTGCTAGGGGAACGGGCTGAGAAGTGTTTAATCGGCATGCCTTTCAATTAATCATTCTTTTCAAATGATAGTGGTGAAAGAATTGTATCAGTGTGGTTTCTACTGGAGTGGAGCATAAATATTAATATAGTATTCATCTACCTAAAGGCAGCATGCAGCAAGATTTCACAGAAAATAACAAAGAAGTTATTTCTAAAAAAAATTAGAGATGTAGAAAACCTAGACCCTGAAGAAGAAAAATACCATTGCTGAACTGGTAGGGCGAGCAAAATTGCTGTAATTAAGTCTCTCTGTGTGTGTATGTGTGTATGTGCGTGCGGGCACGTTCATGTGCGTGCGGGCACGTTCATGTGCGTGCACACCTAAATACTTCAAAACAAAAGAGGGTCATCTCAGAGGTACACAGTATTAGAAGGAAGCACACTGTTCTGAAGAGCCCAAAGAGTGCAATGTTACCCTTCTTTGGTCAGAAAGAAAAGATAGTTGTGAGTCTGGGTTTCTCCTTTTCATTACTAGGCTGGGTTTTCAGCCCTCAACCCCCAAGAAGCCACAGTCCTATATATGTCTACAGACTTTCAGGCAGGCATGAATCTGCTTCTTTATGGCTAGGAGTAGCTAATGCTTTAGATTTTGGCAATAGTCTCCAATAGCAGGGAGCACCCACCCTCTGCTGACTGAGTAGCTAATACCTTAGATTTTGGTGATAGTCTCCATCACCAGGGAGCGTCCGCCCTATGCTGACTGACACGTGTGTGGTCAAGACGGACTCTCAGGTTTGACTGCACTGTGCTCTGGTCGCCTCTGTGAGTCCAGCCTAGCACTGGAAACAGCCTTCAGAGCACGAGGGGTGCAGGATCCTAGGGGTGCTCCTTCTCCCTTCCACGGCTCTCTCCCTGGGTGACCTGCTGTTTGCTGCTGCTTACACCAAGGAGCCGCCTTGACTGCTGCCCACCTGACTGCACTGAATAAGATTGAGGGAAATCTAAAAAGAATGTTAACTCTGATTAACTCTTCCTACTGTCTGGGAAAGGCTATGCTGCTACTGGTGGTGCCAGGCTAGGACCTGCTTAAAAGAGGAGCAGAGGACAAGCGCCCAGGCATTGTGGATGGTGGGACAGGAGGTGGTGCTGCATGTCTGAGGCATCCCAGGAGGCAGCTGGGCCCAATGACAGAAATACCACATAAAGCAGTCTCCTACAGCTATGTTTGATAATAGTGCTAGATCATAAGGGGAAATTATTTGTTTCTTAATGCTTGTATTTAAGCACTAATACTGTCATAGAGAGCTTTATTTTTTTTATTTTCTTCTTTTTTCTTTTTAGAGACATGGTTTCTCTGTGTAACAGTTCTGGCTGTCCTAGAACTCGCTTTGTAGACCAGGCTGGCTTTGAACTTACAGAGATCCACCTACCTTTGCCTCTCGAGTGCTGGGATTCAAGATTGTGCCACCACGACCTGACTTTTTTTGTTTTCTTTCTTTTTATGGATTTTACGAAGGCTCTCATTATTTAGCTCAGTCTAACCTGAAACTTGCTAAGTAGTCCAGGCTGTCCTCTAATTCACAATCCTCCTGCCTCAGCCTTCCTTTTCAGTGCTGACAATACAGGCATGTGCTACTATGTCTATCTGAGAGTTTTGATAAAATCAGGGGTTAAGGGAGTTTCCTATTTGAAGACTACAGCTGAAGTCTCACGTTGTCACTGAGAAGCTGAGGGCTCTGCATCAACCAAACAGCGACTGTAATCAGACGCTGCCAGGCTCCACCCAGGGTGTGGATGTTTCTGCACTTCAAGGACATCTCAGGCACTGGACAGCAGCACCACCTCTTCAACCATGGAACAGGGTCAAAGCAGGAAGCCAACTACCTAATGCGACGTGCTATTAATTCCCAAGTCTTCCTGCCTGCCGCTCTTAGTGTTCCTGCTGCAAGCAGTTCTAATTGTTTATCTGCCAACAGCACTCTATTCAGATAAGCGGAGAAATAAATGAACATGGTAATTTGAGAGAAATAAATGCTGTGGAGAAACCGGGTGAGACAACATGACAGGGTGTCCGAAAGGGGCTGGCTGTCGCTTGTTTCTCTCTTGTCTGAAAGGGTGACATCTGAGAACCACAGCAGTCAGCGTCAGGAAGGCCTGGGTCCAGCCAGCATCAACTATAGCATAAGAAGAAGCTTGGAGTCATCAAAATCTAGTCATGAAAGTGTCAGTCTGGGCAGAGAGCACCGGGCAGAGGGGCAACAGTGGGCAGGGCCAGATCACATCCATCTTAGGAGTGCATCTCAAATTTTCCTCCAGAGATGCGTCAGCCTTCCCAAAGCCCTTTCTAAACCATCACAGCCTAAATTAGCTTCTTTGGTGAAATCTACAGATGTGGTCTATTTACTCCGGCGTTTGTGAGCTATCGCACTCG
Organism: Chionomys nivalis; assembly: GCF_950005125.1. Lineage (NCBI taxonomy): Eukaryota > Metazoa > Chordata > Mammalia > Rodentia > Cricetidae > Chionomys > Chionomys nivalis. The sequence continues at coordinate 14,584,379 of NC_080111.1, read as the reverse complement.
GGGACTAAATATGGCTCACCGTGTGCTTCTATAAAGAAAACTTTATTGGAACACAGTCATGGTCAGTGATTCTATCTTGTCTATGGCTGGTTTTGAGTTACAAGGGCAAAACTGTGTGGTAGTGAGAGAAACCGTACTGTCCACAGGGATCAGGGTGGGACCTGTCGAGCCCCATTCTTTGATACTGCAGACACAAAAATAATTGAATGTGTTAAGTGGAAGTATAAATTCAGAACAGATTTGTCTACGCTAGCAGTTCTGAGCGACAGTTCCCCATCGGGAAGTATCCCAAAGCTGTTTGTCTTCTTTCTCCAGGTGGGCAGGCTTCCCTGGCTTCCCAATGACCCTGCATAATATCTCTTTGGGTTTAGAAATCTTAGCGGCCAATAACCCCAGTAGGACATATTTTTTTTTTTTTTTTAATTTTAAGATTTCTTAAAAGAACATTTGTCCTAAGATCTGTGTGCTTGATACGTATAAGGGCTGTCCGGATTGGTGTGTGTGTGTGTGTGTGTGATCGACTCACAACTGTTCATAGTCGCCAAGGTAGGAGAGGGCAGACTAACACAGGTGTAAGCATTTTACTGTTCACCTATTTCCAGGGCCCAGAACAGTGCTGTAATTCATTAAGTTTTTGCATGAATGTGATTTTTCACACGAGCTTTTACTTACTATATGTATAAGTATGTGTGTAATCACATATTTGACTCAGTCTTTTCATCTGTAAAATGGGAGCAGCTATCTAAGGCATTCACGAACTTAAGCACCTTATAAATGTGAGCATGAAGGTTGGAAGCACAGCCACAAATATCTTGGGCATGCCAAAGTGACAGATTTTCAAGACAATATCCTGCTGCATATTAGACATTCCAGTACAAGGACATACATGTGACAGACTATGTAAACAACCACACGCAAAGACGCGGTGTTTCTTCTATGGTAAGAACACAGTACTCCTAAGTTGGCCATGGGTACCAAAAGGTATTTATCTACCTTCTAGGCACTTTGGAAATGGACTGTCTTTTGATGGTTTTAATTCCTCTTCTTTAGGTTTCCTCAAATGAAGTTAAAAGAGCATCATACTGATTCTAAGAGATCAAGGAAGGGTTACTTAAAAACCTTCCTCATATGGAACCTTGAAAGATTGCGAGTCAAGGTTACTACTTCTATCTGGGCGTCTCAAACTGTGATGATGTTTTGAGTCTTTATCCTGCTTGGTTAGCTAACTTCCTGCATTTACATCTCCCTACGTTCCTAAGGGGAGAGAGATGCCTCATTTTATTGATTCTAAGATTCCAGTGCGAGATGCTCATTTTACTGAATCTCAGATGCCAATGCGAGAGGCCTTATTTTATTGACTCTAAAATGACAGTACAAGATGCCTTAACCTATTGACTCTCTCTCAGACGCCAGTGCAGGCCTCACAACACTTTTTATACTAATAAGAAAGAAGGAAACACTGTTGATGGACTCTGTTGCTCTGGATTGTAAGCTGCATCTCGGAAATGACAAATATGGGAAACATGGATCTTAGGATCAGCTTTTCACAATATAAATGAAAGCGAGGGATGAGACAGTATTTGTATTCAGCATTCATCTGTGCTATATTTTTGCAAAGAAGCCCACCTATATGTTCATATAATATCTATGATTCTCATGGTGAAACGGAATGCCAGTAAGGGTTCTTTTTTATACTCTCTATTATAATTTGTAGCAAGTAAAGACTAGGGTGCAGAGAGGTTAGTTAGTGCTGAGGAACGTGATGCTCAAGCTGGTTTCAGGAGCAATTTTCCTTCCATTATTTATAAATATTTTTTTAAGCACCATTCCTATTTTATGATAATCAACAGAGTACACACTTCAGATAAAAGGAAATCCAACTTCACACGGATTTAAGATCAGCTTATGGGAAAAACGAATTAAAACACCAAGCATAATTTCTATGACTTGGGATAAAAATGACAAGAATGACTATTTATGACACAGGGAGGCTTGTCTGTAAGAGGCCCTGGCAAGGCGTAAGAGCTCGAGACCGCGTCGGCTGGCGACAGGCCCTGAGCCGTAGCTGCACCTAGGGGAAGTTAGACATTCAGTGCCCATGATGGTCTGGTGGCCGAGGGATGAAGCCATGTGCACATCCTTGAGAGTGGAATATCTCAGGATGGGAGCTGGATGGTGAGGTCTGGAGTAATGAGAATGTGTGAGATCTGGGGAAATCTGAGAGCCACAAAAGGAATGAAGACACTTAGAAAGCCCGGACAGCTGAAGTGGAGTGCATGTCCTGAAAACCCAAGGGTAGGAAGAACTGGAGCTTTTCTGGGGAGGGGATGGAGCTGGTCGTTGTGGGGCACATAAGGCAGAGGTCTATGTCATCGGGGTCAGAGAGGCATTTGGCTGGGCAGATAGACTACAGACAACAAAACAAGGAGACGTGGGGAATATAGAGGGGCCATTGATAGGCTTGCTCTTTCAAGGTGACCACTTAGCACTGTTGAGGTTTTCCAAAGTACAGAATATTTCAGTGACGGTGATCAGGTAAATGGTGGTTCTTGGCCTTGGCTGAGGCCAACAGAGCTTGCCCATCCGAGCTTTATGAACAAAGGACAATTGCAGAACAAGACCTTGTATTTATGAAAGCAGAGGTGGGGATCTGCTATCTACAGAAAAATCTAACAATTACAGAATAAACTCCCAGGGTTGGGGGCAGCGTCATCCAGCAATAATGTGAAACAGGCATTGATTGCCATTTCTGTTCTGCTCTCGCAAAGCCGAGACTCAAAAGAGGTGAAATGACTTTCCGAGGTCATCATCACAAACAAGAGGTTTGCTGTCCGGCACCAAAGCTTTTAAGAGCATTACCCAGCCTCTGATGAATCCATCATGATCGAGGGACAAATATACCTCAAAAAGGAAAAAAAGAAAAAAGAAAAGAAAAACGAAAATGGAGCACATGCTCCTATTTAACTGCTCTTAAAAACAAAATATAATTATTAAAATAACCACAAATATTATCTGGCCTACAATTTTCTAGTATTAAACTGTAGGAAGTGAGATGTCCTTTGCCACCTCAGACGGACTCTGCCTCCACTGGTCTCTGCTTTATGGCTTAAACAAAAATGCTCAGTTGTATGCGTGTGAGGAGGAGCGTGGCTGGGGGAATCAGAAGACTTTCAGGACAGTCACACTGGTAACAGTGACTTTGGAGACCTCCGAGCATCCTGGCATGCTTTGGCGCTGGTAGGAAGACCTGGCTGTGGAGCTTAATCTCCTGCCGGCAGCTGTCTGAGGAGCTGGCTGCGGTGCGCTGACCTTCTAAGCACTTTTGGTGGCTCTCAGATTCCCTACTCACTCTGCTCCTTCGCATCTTCTTTGTGGCTGGGAGAACTGCTTTTCTGCTCCACACAGCTTTCACCTTGACAAATACGACTTGGCTTAAGTGTCCCTGCAGCCTTTTTAGCTTGCTCTTCTCATAGCAAAAGCAGCGGGAGAAAAAAAGAGAGCAGGAATAGGAAAATTACAATGACATGATATTCAGATCCTTAGCCTGTCCTTAAGATTGTCCTTACCCAAATAGGATTTGATCTCCCTAACAACCACCCTTCCTCACTCCTATGGAAGCCCAAGGCTGGAGTGTGATTGAATTTGCTCCACTTATGGTTACCTTTTAAGGCCAACCGTGAATACCTACCTTGCTTAAAATCAGGGGCTATACCCCTTGTCAAAGCTCCCTCCACAGGTTCTTAAATGGCCGCAATAAGTAAGAGATCTGTCCACTGAGTGACTCTGAGATTATTTTCACCTACAAACAGTTATATTTGTCTTCAGGGGACCTTGCACCATAAAAGTTTCTGGGTAAATAAACCCAAAGTAGTTTATAAAACATAGTCTCTGACCTCAAAGAAATTTACAGGTTTTAACTGGATCAGGAGATCTGGAGGATGGATGAAGACTGAAAACAGTTTTAAAGCGTGTAACCCCGAGCTGGGTACCAACTCTTGGGGAAGCTGAATTACCTATGGTTGGAGTTTGTTCCCATACAGGCTGTTCCCTAGTGGGTGGAACTATGTTTGTGGGAATACCCAAGGACCTTTTAAATCAGCTCAGCTCTGGGGGCTGCTGGGAAGTGTTTTCAAGGTGTCAGCTGATGAAGGAAGGGGGCAGCTGGGCAGAGTCTTTGTGATACCACATCAAGAAACAGTAGTGGGGATACTGGCTTCCAGCTGGCTCTATGAAGGGGAAGAAGGGAAAGCGAATATATTTGTTTTTATTTTGTATGTATGGGAGTTTCTTCCGCATGTGTGTCTGTGTACCACGTGTGTGCTGGGTGTCTGTAGAGTTACAGATGGTTGCGAGCTGCCATAAGGGTGGCTGGGAATTGAACTCGGGTCCTCTGGAAGAGCACCTAGTCCTCTTAACCACTGAGCCACCTATCCAGGCTCTGAATATTTATGAGTGGTCTATGCTGTACTATAACTGGAGTGGCCACTGATGGAGTTTGTTATCTGAACCTCACTGCTGGCTCTGGGGTTGCATCACACTGGTTCTCTTTTGGGGAACCTTCTTCCTTTATTCGAGACCCATATGTTTGAGAAATGGTTTGGGGTTCAGGCCATGCCCATCGGTCCATTGTTTTGCTCACTGTTCTTTGTTACACAGAACTGCTACAGGGTTGTATGTATGACCTAAGCCTGTTCAATGCTTGGGATGCTGGGAAAAATACTTTCTCTTTGATGAGTAATGCAGTCAGGAAGTGGATAGCCTTCGGCCCTGAAGGTAAGCACACAAATATACAGGCATTTTCTAACATACTGTCAACCCTATGCTGCTATCAAATCCCATTGCAAAAATGAGAACATCGAGACTTTAGGGTACCAAGGGACTTAAAATGAATGTTATACACCACAGTCAGACTTCTCTCTTCACCACACCGCCCTATCTAAGCAAGATTCTGACCTTTGCTTCAGCAATTCTTTATTAATCATGAGATCCAAAAACGAAATTTTCAGGACATATTTTGAAAGTGGGTTTTTTTTTTTATTTTCAAAAATTTGACACATAATGACTATTAGATGCTTGCAAGAACACAAAGAGCTTGAAGTAACAGAGACCACGCCCTGCCAGCAGTTATAACTGGCTGTAAGATGTAGTGAAATGAAAGGAACATCCAAAACATTCTAAAAGAGTTCAAAATCAACAGCCCTGGGGTTTGTCTGTGGCAGACAAACTCGTTTGCACTGGCTACACAGGAGGATAATGGGGAGTCTTGAGTTGTTTTCACAGGCTGTTTGCTTCTGGGCACATTGAGTATAGACAGCCGCTGGCTCAGAAAGTCCAGGCTAGCTAAGCATTGAGCTTTTCCCATCATGCTCCAGTCAGGGCGGGCCGTGGTCTCTCCGCCATATTGTGTGTGGGTTTTAGGTATAATCCCTTGTTTCAAAATGGAGTTCTCAGAGGAAAGCTAGAGTTCTTGCCTGGGTATTCAGAAGTACCAATGGAGCTCGGTCAGTAGTCTTCCTGCTAGGTTTCTGTAGAAACCCAGACATGGACATGTTATCCACCAAACCCAAACTGTGCTATTTGCTCAAACCTCCCAGATCACTCATCTAGCCCATTAGCTGTCAGTGCCATCCACGCCCCAGCTCTGGGTTGGATGTGCAGGGTGCTGATTCTGCTTCTTTGGAACATGCAGCCTGATAAACACATACAGTTATTTTAGAACAAATAGTACAGTTATTTTAAAATGCTTATGAATATAGATGTTTTCTCTTAGAACAGAAAGTCTGATAATCTTTTTAAAATGGTACAAGTTTAGTCCATAAAATATTCAGTCAACCATCTCATACACTAATAGTTAAACATAAATTCTGAAAGAAATTCCAGAGAATATGTTTCCTTTAGAGCCTTTATTATTCATTTCAAAACACTGCTTCTCAAATGAGCCTATAACTAATTATACTTAGCAATCATTGACTTGACTTTCCGGCATGACCGACTGAAGGAAGGGAAACAACGTAGTGACAAAGATGTGCACACGGGCATTTCATCATCACCCACTCATTATGATGACCGTCATAGTCGTACCACCTACAGCACACTGCATTTAAATGGGCCACAGTGGAATATTTCCTTCCTGAATCCATTCATTCTCTATCAGTGAAACACCGCGAAACCACATGAATCTAGCGCTCGGTATCCAAACAGGATAGAGTCATATTCTGGTGTCTTTATGCAGGTAGGTGATAACAAAAATCATCACACACTGATGGTGTATCTTGAGGATCTGAACTTTGTTCTATTTCATCACACTTTCTCAGGCAGCAAGGTATCTAAACCAGGAATGTGCACAGGTGGATAGTTATTTTTATCAGTATTTTATCAGGCTGTTGGAAAGGCTGTGGCTGAGGTCTTGAATAGAGACAGACATGTTCTAGTTTAAAAGGCTCTTTTAGTTTGACTAAAAGGAAACAAGAGTAAAGTCAGAGATGAGATTCATGTGAGAACCTTGGTGAAGAGGCAGGAGGCTGTGGTGGAGAGAGGAGAGGATGGATTTTTCTAGTGATGATTTGGTGTGTAGCCAGGAAGAAAGGAGGTGGGATGACCCCAAGAAAGGTGGCAAGATGGCTTGATCTACTAGAAATGAAGAGACCCAAAAGGAGTAGATTAAAAGTAGAAGATTTGATCTAGACTCTAGTCAAAACACACACCGCAGGGACATCTTAACAGTCCTGTTCACTGTGGTACTACCCACAACAACCAAGTCACGGCATCAGCCTAGGTGTCCACCAGATGAATGGATACAAAGAAAGTAGTACATTTATACAACGGAGTTTTACCCAGCAGTGAAGAAGAGTGAAACTATGCTTTTGCTGGAAAAACAGACCAAGTAAAGATCATCATATTGACCAAAACAGCAAGATTCAGAAAGAAAAAATTTCATGCTTTCTCTCATTTGCAGATTCTATACTTTATATTAAAACATAAAACTCTATATGCAAATATATATTTAAGAAAGTTTTCTCACGTATATAATGTTCCTTAACCATAGTTACCCCTATGCTCCCCTTCTTTCTCCCACATTTTTCCACTGCTCTATCCCCTTAGGCAAGAAATATATCTTTTGCATATGCAAAATGAAATGCAGCACCATGTACAGCTGATGCACACACACGTAAAACAGAAGTGCGCGCTTGGCATGTGCTGACATTGAGATGCCTGTGACTCATCCAAGAAGAGATGCTGAGGAGGGAGCTTTGGGCCTATCAACATGGTAGGCCAGCAATCTGGGCTGGAAAAATCCATGTGGACATGTAGACAGCACTTTCATATCTGGGGATGAATGAGTGTCAGCAGGAAAGAGAGGCTCAAAGGCCATGACTAACTCAGCTGTCCTTCCGTCTTCGGAGGAAGGAACCAAAAAGCAGCAAGAATGGTGTGAGGACAGTAAGGGGGCAGCTCTGGAAGTTGAGCAAAGGAAGGCACTGGAAGAGGGAGGATGACCTGCTGCTCCCTACCCCAGCCTTAATCTCCAGGGAGGCCACTCTCTGCTTCATACAAAAGACTCGCCATTAATTAGCTTTCTTTTCTCAGCGGGAAGAGAACTCAAGAGCATCGCTTTTGTTTTCTTTTTCTCTCTTCAAACTCGTTGACTACTTTCGACAATAAGGAGTGTCTCTTGCTTTGGAAACCCAGTGCCCCTACACACATGAAAGAAGAAATAAAAACTTAACCTTCTGTCTTCCCATAAGCTCTCGCTTCTTTTCTATTCTCTTCTATTGTGTTCTACTTAATTAAAAATAACGTTGTTCCCAACCCACTAAATTGATTTCACTAACTGCTCATTCGTCATGACCATAGTATTAAAGAACAGGCTTTGACAGCATCTGGTGGGGGCTTGGCCATATTCATTATTAATCAGAAAGATAATGCTATTCATCTTTGCTCTTCCCAGTGAACCTTCTGCAAAATCAATGCTTACCACGTACTGGTTGCATGAATAGTTTGGGGACCTAAGAGTCATATTTTCTGAATGGAGCTCTATGGATTTTTGTTGCCCTTACTTTATTGATTGTACCCTGTGTGAAAAACCATTCCTGCAACGCTCTTTGTCTAGATGTGATTTGAGTCTTTTTGAATAGCTCCTGGAAGAGCTGGCTAAAACCACCCTCTGGGTGACACCCACCAGTAGGGTTACTACAACATGCAAAGCCAGAGAAGGCATATAGAATATGCATGCATTAGCATATTATCACATATGAACCTTTTGGGTCTGGCCAGTGGTGTTGAAGAGACATTTTCAAGCTAGAGGGATGGCTCAGGATAAAGGCACTTATTACCAAGTCTGAGGCCCTGAGGTCAGTCTCTGAGACCCACATAGTGGAAGGAGAGAATGGCTCCTGGAAGCTACCTTCTGATCACACAGGCATGCTGTGGTGCACTCCCACCATCAATAAATGCAACAGAGTTTTTTAAAAATGCAAAATTCAAACCAATTAAGCTCCCCTTAGCTATACTATAATCTAAGAGATCTCAATATTTTAGAACAATCTTACTTTTAATATTGTAATTTTCATCGTGCTTCATGTCAAGATGAAATGTCTGTCACCTTAGGAAGAGGAGGAACGAGCTTCTATATAATTTGAAACAAACGGTCTGGAGAAAAATGATGGGTACCAGTATGTCTGACAAGCCAAAAACATTGGATTAGAAGTGATGTGTGGCTTAACCTGCACCTGCCACTCAACGGAGCTTCGCGATGAAAGCCTGGCATGTAGTGAGTGTCCAACCAGTGAGGACTAAAATGAAAAGCTGTAGACAGAATACCTACAAAGGAACAAGGAAGGAGATGGAGTGTCCTGCTACTGTCTAACTCTCCCTCACACAGTGCATCACTTACAGGAAGGAATATGCTACAACAAAATGCAGATTTTGGAATCAGGTCAACCAGGCACAAATCAGATCAAGAAACCTGGGATTTTTTTTTGTTTTGTTTTGTTTACTTACATGGCTTCCCTCTAACTTCAGGCTTTCAAATATAAAATGAGAATATATCGTGACTTAACAGGGATAAGACTGTAAGGATAAGGATACTATAAATACAAAATAATTTAGATTCTACTAAATAACAGATAGAACATGCTTGTTAAATATGATGACAGGGACATGCCCACCAAATGAAAGTTCGTAGAGCATTTTGGAGGTGAAAGGGGCTTGGTCCACATGATTTTTATGTGGAAATCATGTAATAAGGGTTGATAGTTAGATCTTTGAATGGCGGAAGTTTCTAAAGTCTATTTAGTTCATGATAGACCTCATCCATAATCAAATATACAAGAAATCCAAGACTCTGCGCCTTGGTAGAGCTGAGAGAGATTGGTAGATCTGGGGGATTCTCCAGAGGCTTGGCTGTAGGGGATGGCAGACTGGCCAGGGGAGAAGAACAGAAGAAAACTCCAAATTTGTTTTAAGACACCGGAATGCATGAGTGTGGCAATGGCGAGTCTTAACCCCCCCACAGAGGTCACCCAGAAGCTCGGGCAAAAGTGAGGCTGCCATATTAGAATAGTCTTTTCAGGAAAACTTCAGTTTTGTTCTTAACGTTTCTCTGTTGATTACATGTGGCTCACTATCCACACAGCCACAGTCACATCAGGGTTTGATTCAATAGCTGGGCACTCCAGCCTAGTTAGGTGGTCACACAGAAATAACTACCACAGGCAGGGACATAGGGAGCAGTTTGTGGGGCAAAGGGAAGGCTTTAGAGTCGGGTTCAGGCACCAATTGCTAACAAGTCTTCAGGTACAGATATTTGGTTGAATATGCTCTTTCCATTTTGTGGAGAAGTTATTATTTGGGTCAAGAGCCTACGTGTAAATACGAAGTCTTAGCTGTACTTAGCTGCTCTAGATGTCCACAAACTCTTTCCAACATCAAACCTCTGTGTTCTCCTTTGTACCCAGCACCTGGCAGACTGACTGGCCAAACAAATTCAGTAACAGTTTTCTTCTTTTTTTATTTCTTGTTGACAAATGAACAGGAAGATTGAAGTTAACAGAAGCATTACATCAGATGATATAAACAGGAATCCGAGAGGCCGATCTGATGTGGGATTCCTCTCTATATGCTATGAATATATTTTATTACCATTGGTTAATAAAGAAGCTGCTTTGGCCTATGGCAGGGCAGAGCATATTTAGGTGGGAAAATTAAGATGAATGCAGGGAATAAGAAGGTGGAGTCAGGCAGATGCCATGTAGCTGCCCAAGAAGCAAGATGTGAGATAACAAACCATGAATCTTGTGGAAAAATATAAAATAATAAAAGTGGGTTAATTTAAGGTGTAAGAGCTAGCTAGGAATATGCCTGAGCTGCTGGCCAAATAGTATTCTGATTAATAGAATTTTGTGTGATTATTTGGGTCTGGGTGGCTGGAAGACAAAAGCACACTCTATTTACAGTGATCTTTCTTTTAAACCTGTTTTCTTTTTTTTTTTAAAATATTTATTATGTATACAATATTCTGTCTGTGTGTATGCCTGCAGGCCAGAAGAGGGCACCAGACCCCATTACAGATGGTTGTGAGCCACCATGTGGTTGCTGGGAATTGAACTCATAACCTTTGGAAGAGCAGACAATGCTCTTAACCTCTGAGCCATCTCTCCAGCCCCCTTAAACCTGTTTTCTAAGAGGCTAATCATTCAAAATACCCCACCTTAATAAACATCAATACAGAGACGAACTACAGAAACCAAGAGTTACTCTAAGAACTTGAATCAATGTAAAATACTGCATTTAAAAAAAAAAAAAACCATTTGCTTAGAAGGCTGCCTCACCAACCAGTCTCTAAGCAACTTAAGAGGAGAGATGAAGTTGTCGGTCTCACAGACACTGCTGTTCCTAACTATAAACCCCACTCCAAAGTCAGTGGCCCATGAAATGAAAGAAAAGGGTTCATGACATGCTTACCTACCTCAACTGGGTTAGAACTGATTTATTCGTCAACCTAGAAATGAAATAAAGGAACTTTGAATCCTGACTTTTCCTTCTTCAATGGTGGGGAAGGAACCTGGCATTCAAAGTGTGTGGATAGAGTGGACCTTGGCAGATGATGGTTCAGTGCATGGAGTAGCTAGTGTGTGTGTGTGTGTGTGTGTGTGTGTGTGTTCACACGTGGGTATGTATAGGCAGGAAGGAGATATATGACAAGCATTCAGAAGCAAGGCATTGGAAGCATCCAAGAAATTACACACGTGCGTTTCCATGGAGACCTTCAGGTCTCCAGAGCTACAGCTCACAACAGGGCGTACTGAAGCCAGGCCAAGGGAACCCTATCACCACATCTGGGCAGGCCCAGTGAGGAAAAATAGAGACTGTCATCTCACCCAGCACGTTTCAAAGTACATTTTATTTATCATGGGCCCTTAGACATGTTTTGCAGAAGGGGTTTCCAAGAAGGACTGGAGACACCGAATATGGGACTGCTTGCTGTGTGGAGATTCCAGCATGCTGCTGATAGGAGCGTGAGAATGCCACTTAGTCTTACAGCTTGGCTGGTTTTCTTCATGTGACTTCTGGTTACACCATCCTGTGGCAAACCCTACCACTTACAAATGAAGGTGCAGACACACAGAAAGTAATTAAAGTTGACATGAATGATAAGCATTATGACTTAGTCAGATTTCATATCTCCTTCTGGGCCAGTGAATGTTCCACCTGGCCATAACATACAACAATGAGTTATCTATCTCCTAAACCCTACAAAGGGGAAAACCCACCAATGAACACATATCAGTTCTTTCAACAATCTTGGAAATGGCTTCGAGCTCTCAAAATAGATACATACAAGGGGAAAATGTGTTTAGAAGACTCTTGACCAGAACCAATGTTAGGATCACAGAATTCTTGTCAAGTCTGTGCCAGTATATATTTCCCAAGGTATTACCATAAATGAAATGGTGTTGTAGAGGCAAGTAAGTATGATGGTTAGTTAAAAATAGACATATGCCGTGCATTTGATTCCATAAACCTTGAGCATGCCAACAGTTTAGAACACTGTGTGGATGTGCTCTATGCATGTGTTCATGTGTGTGCATGTGCATGTATGTGTGTGTGGGCTGGAAGTTGATATTAGATGTCTTCTTTACTGTTCTCTAGCCCATTTCTTATTTGAGACAGGTCTCTCAGTGAACCTGGACTTTACCTATTCTGACTGGGCAAGCCTAGCTGGGTAGCAAGCTCCAGCCAACCTCCTGCTTCTATAACCTCACTGCTAAAATTATAAATGTGTCAGGGTGTCTGGATTTTTCCATAGACACTGGCAACCCGAACTCTTGTCTCTCCTACTTGTTACTGCAGGTACTTTACTGCTGAGCAACCTTCCCAGATCCGTATCAACATTTTGATGGTAAAAATTAGGAGGGAAGAAGGGCCTATTTATGTTTATAAATGATTGTCTTTGGATGTAAGACCAACAGGACCCTTGCTAACCACACACACATGCTACTATTACCTCTCCCTTTAAAAATCCAGTGTTCTCCAAGCCCCCCACAAATCCACAGCACACGGTTCAGAACAGTGTTTTCCCACTATGGAACTGGACCACCTACGGAGAGCAATACCGTGGGTGGCCTTCACATGAGAGAGGCTTTGGGTTCTTCCTTTATCTTTTCCTAATGGGTCACACTGGCCCTGTGAGAGCTCTTCGGGGACCCTGTCACCTCCCCGTGGCAGTGCTGGCTGTCTGCAGTCCGCATGCTTTGCTGCAGAGAAGAGTGGACTTAGCTTCCTGCTCACGCTAGCAAGTGTGTGTGTGGAGTAAAAGTCTATGGGTTAACAGACAAGCATTAAGGTAAATTCCATTTATGACATCCTATAATACTGAAGAGAATCCTTTACTGGGTGAGACGCAGACAAGTAGGAAAACACAATAGAGGAGCCGGCAGTACGGTTCAGCGGTAGAACACGTACTTTGCAGGTTCGAGGCCCCAAGTTTGACCCCCAGACACATGTCTTCTCTTGTAATGTTCACAAGAAACATTTTTTTTTTCCCGAGAAGGAGCTATTTCCTAAGTAATATAAAAACAAAAAGCCATGTGATTTCCTAGTTTCTGCACAAGCTAGACAAGTTTCCCAATATGACTCGAAGAACTCTCAAACAGTGCACAGCAGAGGCTGTTGCCAGGCGTGAGGGCAGGCAGTGGGGACAGCGGACGCCGACCAACGGCAGTTGAGTTTCTTTTTTAAAAAGAAAAAGTATTTTTAATGAGATTTTTCACAGTATTTAAAAAATGAAAAAAAAAAACCCCACAGGAAACACACACACCACAAAAACACAAAATCTGAAACCATAAAATACAAATAAAAGGCCAGTAAGAAAAAACTATGCCCAAACAAAAAAATATAGGACAAAAGTCTGCACAAATACCATGAGTTTGTTCTGTGTTGGTACCTGCTGCTGGGCACAGGCCTGCCCTCAGTGTGGTTTGCACACCCAGTGATAGATATCCGTTAGAGACAACTGATTTTCCCTTGGCAGCACTTGACTTTCTTGTCAATTATATTGGGAGTCAAATTTTTCTGTGAATGAAGAGATAAATTTGTCTCGTGTTTACGAAACTACATTTTCTTTTGTTCTTACACAGCAACCAAAAGGAGAAATATGAATTCTGTGTGGGAGGCAGCTAAATATCAAGACGTATTTAAATGGGAAAATTGTAGCACACGTGATCAGGAAGAGTGGATGGAAACTGGGGCACATGACCTGATTCTTGGGGGGACATCATCACAGGCTCCTCTGGGAGAACTCAGTCCAGAAGTAATTGTAACACATTTCTTAATTTTAACAAAGATGTAGCCCACAAAACACAACACGCCTTAGTGCTAATATTTTATTATTGCCTGAACTCAAGCAGCAATGTAAAATAGTTCATTTTTAAAGGAGTTGATGATAAAACACACACACACATACGCACATGCCAAAGAACATTGATGGAAGCGCTGTGTTTATAAAAACAATTTCTGCAATTTGTCTAGCTGATTAAGAGCCAAAAAGAATTGTTTTAAGACAATCTATTATAGCACCTATTTGTTTTCTAATTTAAGAATATTAAAAAATTTATATTGTTAATTGAAATATTATTATGTGACTTTCTTCCTTCCCTTTCTCCATGTGTCCAGCCCTTCCCTCTAATCCCTCCCTGGTCTGTCTACTCTCAAGTTCATAGCCTTTTTCTCATCACTCATATATATTCAAATATTAGCATAAACATGTACACATTACATAGACAAACATGGAAATGCTTAAACATAAACGACTGTGTGCTCAGACATGCACTGTCTTCTATTTTAATAGAGTGGAATTATAGGGTGAATATGCCCAGCTCATGGCCTTTCTCACTCAATAGCACAAACTTACCATCACTGCATGACAACATGTTTCAATCCACCTCATTCTTGTTAAAGTTAGGAACTCTTCATTGTATGGGAGAGTTCATCCCCTTAACAAATGTTTACTCCTCATTTGCTGTGCACTCAGCATACATCCAGGTAATGGAAACACAAAATCAGGCAAAACCAAATCACTGGCCTCATGGAGAAATGCCCTACCATCTCATACTAAAGGAGGGCAGAATTTGTACACGCAGGGGCACAACTCATGGTCACATGTTTTTCCTGAAGGGAGAGAATCTCATGGGGCCCAGGCTTAGATGAAGAATTAGAGGCAGCTAAGGACTACTGAGAGAATCAGCCTCTCCCAGGTATGAGCCCCTATATTAGTCAATACAAAGCAGTCAGTCCTGAAGGGACATATTACAAAAAAAAAAAAAAATGGGCACAGCAGGCTGCATTTATATATCTGTGCATATATGCATAGGCACATGTATATACACAGATACACATATATGCATACATATACGAATGAACTCAAGCACACACACAGAACATAGCCGGAGGAAATGCTACTGGGGAGGTGAAGTAATATGCACAGGGGGAAGGTTTGTAACTTTTAACTATATGGTTCTATATGTATGATTCTTTACTATTTGAGTCTTTCCTCAACAATTAGCATGTGAAACTTTCATTAAAAATATGACTGATGAATATCTTGCATATCACCATAGAACCTTCATCTGGCAATGGATGGAGATAGAGACAGAGTCCCACATTGGAGCACCAGAACGAGCTCCCAAGGTCCCAATAAGGAGCAGAAGGAGGGAGAACATGAGCAAGGAAGTCAGGACAGTGAGGGGCGCACCCACCCACTGTGACAGTGGAGCTGATCTATTGGGAGCTCACCAAGACCAGCTGGACTGTGACTGAAAAAGAATGGAATAAAACCGGACTCCCTGAACATGGCGGACAATGAGGGCTGATGAGAAGCCAAGGACAATGGCACTGGGTTTTGATCCTACTTCATGTTCTGGCTTTGTGGGAGCCTAGCCAGTTTGGATGGTCACCTTCCTAGACCTGGATGGAGGGGGGAGGACCTTGGACTTTCCACAGGGCAGGGAACACTGACTGCTCTTCGGACTGGAGAGGGAAGGGGAGAGGAGTGGAGGGAGGGAGAGAAGAGGGGGAGAGGAGGGGGAGGAGGGGGAGGGAAATGTGAGGCTGGGAAGCGGCGGAAATTTTTTTTTCAATTAAAAAAAATACGAATTATGTGGAAAAACTCTCAACCTGCAATTCCCGTCTATCTGGATTTTGCATTCATGTTGTCTCTGCATTGTCTCAACCCCAAGGTAAAAACGCCATTAGGTTCAAAGACCTAAGGAAAGGTTGAGTCTCCGCAGGGGACTAAGGATCCTGAGGTGGGGAATCAGTATTACAGAATATACCTTGCTTCCCAATTTCTTCAGCTGGAATTTTGTATCCAAAGTGAAGGGCATCTACATGTGACTGAACGCAAGAGCCCATATGCTCCAAGGCAGCCTGTACCACTTACTTTCAATGAGATAAAATAGCTTATTTAAACTTTGAATTTCCCTATTGGGTTCAGACGATTCAGCTGTTTATCCAGCAGCACCCTACTTAAAAATAGATAGCATGACATTTGTGGGTGCTCTAAAACATACCCATTGGGGAAGGAGCAGAGCGCTCACGCCACACTTATTGTTTCTATTATGTAAGAGTGGAAATGGTTATGAAAGGAAGGCTTCATAGGAAGCCCTCTTCCTCTCAGCTATGAAGGACAGATCTTCACACCAACTGAATATTACTACTTGGTGATTATAATAAATGTAATGAAAATCCACTAATAGTATATGGAAATGTTCTTTCTTTTGTCATCCTCCTCATTACAGACTTTCCAACCAACAATTTATCAACTAGTAAGTAATTGCTATATGTCTGTAAATATCTGCTATATGGTAGGCAATGTCAGTATATAACTGAATATGCAGGCGACATTGAGAATATTTTACGAACCTGGGTAATGACATTTGTATCAATCTCTCAAATGTAATTGGTATGATTAATATTGACCTTAAGCCCATGGTCACACAATTCCATAGACAACGGGGACAAGGATTAAAATAGGCTGAACTCAAGGTATGTTGTCATCAGAAATACCAAGCTGGAGCTCCACCGGAATCTGAAGGATTGAAATTGTGGTTCCAATCTGGCAGCACTGCCGACGGCAAAGGGCAGGGCCCGGAGGAAATGAAACCTAAAGCACTTCTTTCCTCTCCACCGTAACACGCCTCTCTTGGCATCTCACTGATTTTATTTATTAAAAAGATATATTTTGTGAGGAAATTGCATTTCCTGGGTGATATGAAGGAGGAAATCAGGTCTGTGTGAGGAACCTGATGTGGTCTTCGTTGGGCAACATTTTTATCACCAGTTTTATCAGTGTTTTCTGAGTACTCATCACAGGTAACAGGGTGAGGTCCGTCTTCTTCCACCAAGTGTGAGCTTTACCCCAGCAGCTGTACCTCACCCTACAGGTGGATGGATGGTCCCACTGAGGAGGAAGCCAACCGTTCGTCCTCCGGGTCTATGACTCGAATACGTAGCTGTTCAAATCAGATTTGCCACCTGCTCCTTCCCAGGGGCAACTGGTGACCTGAGGCCATCCCAGTGAGTGGCAAAGGTAAGGGAAGAGAGTCCTCTAAAGTCCACTTTTCCATGTCCCTCTAGAATTTACCTCATGGGGCAGCTTAAATGCCTCCTGCCTGAGACACTGTCTCACCAGTCCTGTCGGTTTCCTATCCTCAGATTCCGCAAGTGCTTTTAATGGACTGGGTGTCCCCACTTAGAAGAAGGCCTTGTGTTTTCTTTTCAATAGCACGGTCTACTCCTGAGCACCCTGTGGCATTTTGTAAAAGTGATAAATACTAACGATGAACAGCCCAGCAGGCCCTTGGGTCCCCAGGGTGATGGGAGGACTCAGAGTGAGAGGAAGAAACAAAACAGTTTCCAACACAAAGGCAAGAGGTAGCCAGCCTCTCATTAGATCCAGCTGTGGGATGTGAAAAAGGTTGGTAAGAAAATGACGCAGGGATTTTGTGTCATGGAGTCACGTGTGTGAATCAGGTTTCCAAGATGTGTTTCCATCTTCCTTCCGGTTTGGGGTGCTATGATAGATACAACAGGATTTTGCAATCCAACCAAACATTATCCTCTTTCTTCCTCTCCTCTTGTGTTTAAAGCTGCACTGTAACATTAGATCTCCCTCTTCAATAATCCAGACTGCTTATTTCCTTTAAATATACATTTAATTGACTTACGTGTTTAAAACTCATTTTCACTTAAAGATGCGAAGATTCTTCGTGGCTTCCTCCCTCTCGGTACCGCGTCTAGTCCTACTGGCTCATAACTCAGGTATGAGTACATTAATCTTGGCAAGTGATGGATACAGCTGATCCTATAATTTATACAAATGCAGCCTCATTTTCATAAAGAAAGCTTTGAAAAGTTTTGAGTTATAAAAACACTAGAAATAATTGATTATTTCATTTTCACTTTGAGGGTTTTTAGGACAAAACTCTGGATGCTGACAGCCACAGATTGGACGAGGGCAAACACTAAACACTATTCTTATTCTCATTAAACATCTCCATTTTGTTTATGTTTGTAATGAAGCATCTACTTATAAATTTTGAATCGAATATAAAAAAATTTGTTTTCTAAAAAAGATTGTAAAACTTCTGTTCCTTTTGCCATATTCTGTTCTCAGGGGGCTAGGATGACAGGGATTCCTTTCTTTAGACACCGATGGGGGTGCCATGAACATTGCTATTTTCTTCATCCCGTGAGAATTGTGACTACAGCATACAATTAGTGAATCAGTTCATCCATCCATCCACATGTATGGAGTCCCTTCTGTATGCCAAGGAGGCCGGGAGCAGAAGGCAGTGCTATGGTCTGATATTTATTCCCAGGAGTCTTTATGCCCATTGAGAGAATAGGTGGAATTACTGTAGAAGGAAGAAACCATAGTCTACAAATGTACTGTAAATTGGTAAAAATCAAAACATACTTATTTACAGTATTGGCATAGAAACTAGTCCAAGGTCGTCTTTGACTTGAGACTTGGAATATGGGCAAGACATTGCTAGTTAGGTAGAAGGAGAAGAAAGGATATATGTGGAAACACGACCATGTGTGTTTTCACAACATAATACCCAAACTGATTGTGATATATGGAGAACTCACAGGAAACACAGTTCACTTCTAACAACAGTCTTGACTAGGAGGTATTTTTAAGGCTTTCATTCCTTGAACTGTCTGTGCGTCCTAATGAGGCACTGTGATCACTAGAAAATGGCTGTTGTTCTAGTTTGTTGTTGTTTGTGTGTTTCTGGGACACAGATCCTCTTTTCTTTCATTTTTTTTTTTTTCGAGACAGGGTTTCTTTATACAGCCATGTCTGTCTTGGAACTCACTCTGTAGTTGAACTCATGGAGATCTGCCTGCCTCTGCCTCCTGAGTGCTAGGATTAAAGCTGCGCACTACCACTGCCTGGTGACAGATCCCCTTACTAAGATTCCTGGTTGTTGCCTAGATACATTTCTCCAGACGACACTTTTTCTTTTCTTGGATGGAAGAGGACACTTCACCATTTCCTCAGCCACACGATGCTGGTACTACACAGAATATTAGAAATGGGTTAGATCAATATGTAAGAGCTAGCCAATAAGAGGCTGGAACTAATGGGCCAGACAGTGATTAAAAGAATACAGTTTCAGTGTAATTATTTTGGTGCATAA
This sequence comes from Chionomys nivalis, assembly GCF_950005125.1. Lineage (NCBI taxonomy): Eukaryota > Metazoa > Chordata > Mammalia > Rodentia > Cricetidae > Chionomys > Chionomys nivalis. The sequence continues at coordinate 14,565,174 of NC_080111.1, read as the reverse complement.
GCTAACCATGCGGGCGGCTGGGTGCCGGGGACGCAGCCCCGCCGCTCTTATTACAACATTCCTCATCTGCTATTCACGGTTGCTCTTCTCCAGCAAGAACTTACACATGCTAACATTCGGGATCTCCACAAATGGTCTGCCCCAATGAAGGTTCTCAGCTGAGGTGCAGCGGTCCAGCCCTTCCCGTATCCTCCCATGCACTGGCTGTCTCAGCTGAGGTACAGCGGTCCATCCCTCCCCATATCCTCCCATGCACTGGCTGTCTCAGCTGAGGTGCAGTGGTCCGGCCCTTCCTGTATCCTCCCATGCACTGGCTGTCCCTAGCTGAGGTGCAGAGGTCCATCTCTCCCCATATCTTCCCATGCACTGGCTATCTCGAGGACCTCTGCACCTCAGTCCACCACCCCTGTAGATAATCTACCTCACATTAACGTCCTATTTCTCTCTGTCAGCTCATTTGAACAGTCGTCTTTCATTTCTCAAAATGCCACCAGCTCTAATCGTTCTCTCTGGTGCACACCCATGCCACCATAGCCCATCCACCAGCAAACAACTCCCATTTATTCGCTCACAGTTCTGTAGGTCAGAAGTCTAGACAGATTGATGAACTGAAAGGCCCATCCCAACAGGGCTGAGTGTCCTTCCTTGCCTTTTTAACTGTCTAAAGTGGCATTCCTTGGCTCATGGCCTCTCTATCTTCAAAACCGGGAGTGTGGTGGCATCTTTAAATATCTCTGTTTCTTGAGTCAAATGGACTTCTGTGCTCAAAAGTCTCTCTACCACGTCACTTATGGATATATATATATATATATATATATATATATATTCAGGGCCCACCCATGGCGATACTTAATGTAATCACATTTGCAAAGTCCTATTTACTACAAAGATAACCAATACACTCCGAAGACGATGATGTGGCCGCATGGGCTTTCACTCCTGTACTTACTGAGGCCACTCACACCACCGGCTGACTACTCTGTGCTCACCACCATTTTATGATGTAGACATCACTGTCACCTCCATGGCATGGATGGGGAAACTGGAGAACGTAGAGGATTTCAAGATAGCTGTGCCTCGAACGCTTTCACTCACGCTCCGCTCAGTGCTGATATGTTCACGTGGGGGTTGATTTCTCACAGCAGGGGCTCCGAAGATTACCATGGCCAGTACAAAGTGGAAACTTCGTAGACACTGTACCTCTCACGTCCCTAGCTGCACCCCCAGGTGTTTCTTCCATAGAGAACACTGCCAATTAGGGGGCTGGTGCTAGCAAGTAACCCAATGAAGAGTAGCGGAAGCTCCCTGGGTCGGCTAACATCAGGCTAAGGTCGAAACACACTGGGGACTGACGGAATTTGGGCAAAAAGTGCTATGGAAAGAGTAATCACAGGGCAAGACCGGGAAAATGATCCCTGTACAAAAGAACAATGGAAATGAAGCCGAGACAGAGTTCAGTCACTTGTCTGCACAGGAAGCAAGGGAGGTTCCTGGAGACACTGTGGATGGAGGAGCGGAAGGAGAAAGCAAGAGAACAAAGAAAGCCATAGCACAAAGAAAGTACTTCCCAGCCAACAATAAGGGAGACATACTCCCAGGGCAGGGCGGACTGCTGAAGGTCAGGAAGCAGAGGAACACTGGTTGCTACGGAAAAACTCAGGCTTTTTCTATGAGCACAATACATCAAGAATAGGGCCTTTTCTCTTATCCTAAGAAGGAAGAGGATTGCAACATGGATAGAAAGAGTTGGTCCTTGGAGTCAAACACACTGAAGGGCCAGTTCTTTAATAACAACGTCATAAATGGTAGGATGCTCATTTACAGAATGGCAGAAGAAACATCCTGGCGTTATCTTTCCAGGGCTGAATAACATCCAGTTTCTACAGACCAGAAGACCACAGGTCATAGTTTAGCACTGTAACTAGATGGGATGTATTCGGACAGATTTTACTGTGTTGGGGGCAGTGTGCTGGATCATGGGCCACAGCCATGAATGAGACTAGGCACCTGTTTTCATGGAACTACTAGGCTAGAGGAAGAGGAAGCTCTGGGATGGGCAATTCCACACACAACAGGAAGTTCATAGCAGAGAAGTGACGGATGCTATGAGGGCATGATGGAAGAGGGGGCCTGCGATGGAAGAGGGGACCCATGATGGAAGAGGGGACCCGTGATGGAAGAGAGGACCTGTGATGGAAGAGGGGACCCGTGATGGGAGAGGGGACCCGTGATGGGAGAGGGGACCCGTGATGGGAGAGGGGGCCCGTGATGGGAGAGGGGGCCCGTGATGGGAGAGAGGACCCGTGATGGGAGAGGGGGCCCGTGATGGGAGAGGGGGCCCGTGATGGGAGAGGGGACCCGTGATGGGAGAGGGGACCCGTGATGGGAGAGGGGACCCGTGATGGGAGAGGGGACCCGTGATGGGAGAGGGGACCCGTGATGGGAGAGGGGGCCCGTGATGGGAGAGGGGGCCCGTGATGGAAGAGGGGGCCCGTGATGGAAGAGGGGACCCGTGATGGGAGAGGGGACCCGTGATGGAAGAGGGGGCCCGTGATGGAAGAGGGGGCCCGTGATGGAAGAGGGGGCCCATGACAGATCATCTTCATTGTCCACAGGACTGTAATTGGAATTAACAAATGTGTTTATGAGGATGTTCCTGGTAAGGTCTAACAGAGGAGGGGAACCTACCCTAAATGTGAGTGACACCATCCTTCAGACCGAATACAAAGGATAGGAGAGCTGAGCGCTGGCCTCCATTGCTCTGTTTCCTGATTGCAGATGCAGTGTGGCCAGCAGACTCACATGCCTGTTGTCACGTCTTCCCTGCCACCAAAAACCCAAGACAAACTTTCCCTTAACTGGTTTTCTGTCAGGAACTTTGCTACAGCAAGAAGAAAAGCAACTAATACAGCATTTGGCTCCAATCCGGGCCATCAAGGAGGACTTTCCATAGGCAATGATATCTCATAAGAGACTAGAAGGTTGAGAAAGGGGTCAGTACGAAACAGGGAATGAGGCAGATGGAAAAAAGAATCAACGGGGAAGCAGCTTGTGCGAAGGTCTTGGGGGAGCGTACATGATGGCTGTAAGCAAGGGAAACAGACCAGGATGGCGGAAGTGCTGAGTGGATGTGGGAGAGGAAGGAGATGCAGGAACAGGAAAACTGTCCCCAGTCATGTCACCCGCCACATTAAGGAATCTCAGTTCTATAGTGGGGGGGGTTAAGAGGAGCCACTTAATGACCCCCCTTTCTCTCCCCCCACCTCAATCTCTCTCTGTAAGTCATACAGAGTGAGTGTGCATGTGTGCACGTGCGAGAGCCTCACTATACTGCTCAAGCAGGCCTCAAGACTGCTGTGTCACTAGGGTGGCCTTGAACTCATCCTGTCATGGCCTCTCAGTTTGCCACCATGTTTGGCTCACTGAATGACTTTTCAGCAGAATGATTCTGTATGTATTTCAGAAAGATCCTTTGGTTCTGTTTTCCAGAGTGGAGTGGATTGAGGAAGAACTAACAGGAAGATTTACCACCCCCCCCCACCAATAATCCAGGCATGGCAGAGATTGGACAGAATACCAGGATACTGGCAGGAGAATGGAAAGAAACAGACAAGTAAGCTGTCCAAAATTTGGTAGTTTTCCTCCTCATTCATCTCCTATAAGTGCCAAGAAGCGAGGACATGAGAGTAAGGGAAAGGGGAGGTGGTACCAGTGATGTTTTGTAAGCTGGATTGAAGAAGAGCGAGATGGAGAGGAAAGGAACCAGCAAGATGGAGGTGGGGAAGATCAAGAGAGACTGGGGCATGAATAAGAATGATATAAAATGGTATCTGTGTATGAAGAAATCTCATACAGACACCCATTACTTTCCACGTTGAAGCAATAAGAACAGAGAGAAGTAGGCTACAGAGGTAAGAGAAGATGGTATGGAGGACATCGGCTGCAGTTGTGGATCTGATATACTTTAGTTTTGTATCCTGGTATCCTTGGGTTCTATAGTCTGTGAAAATAAATGAGGCCATATTGACAATAATAACCGAGTCTAGACATATTTTAGTCTCTCTCATCTTTGTTCTCTCTGTGGCTGATGCTCATTGTGCTCAAGAATGAGAGTCAACGTGTATTTGGAACAAATTTGCTCGCTGCCTTCTGTCGGGCTGCTTGGCCACAGTGCCAAGAACTTTTTATGACGGTGGACCATCTGTACCAAGTACCACCTGATCACCACTGTCTGCAGCTGGTGGCTGTTCCTGGTCTTTGTGCGTGAGAGAGCAATGTGAAGGTCCTGCTTTTTCCCATTTCCTCTATTATAACATGGAAAGAATTAATGTTCAACTGTGCAAATAACTCAGTTTTTTGGCTTGCAAGTGGCATGGCCAATAAAACAACCTCAAAGGGCAGAAATGTTTATTCCTTACATACGATAGTCGCTATCGTGACAAAGATCATATGAGCGGTGAGCGGTGCTGACCAATATTGCTCATTTTGACCACTGAGTTGGTTTCAGGAAACGATAGTGGGTAGAAGTCATGGGGTGTGTAAGCCTTATTTCACCAGAGGCAGGAATGGAATGACACAATTCAGTGATCACACAGGGCTGGTTTCTGCTTCCCACAGCTTTCAAATGGACATGGGGCATTCTACAGCTCTGAATTAGAGCCACTTTAGGGAAGAGAAAGGGGGACTGTTAGGAAAAAGAAAAGAAAACAGTGCCTGGGGTAGCCAAGGGAACTTTAGAGAGATGAGGTGTGAGCAAGAATGTGGAGGAAAGGGGGAAGATAAAAGAAAGGCTTTGCAAACCCTAAACGTGTGCTTGGAGAAAGCTCTACACACTGAATAGTGTGAAATTGAACATATTTTAAAACCGTGCAATATGAGTAGGTAACATGTGCTGTGTTGCTCTACAAAATAAACTGTGAGAGACTAAAATTCCATGCTCTTACTTACTAAACTAGTATCTCAAGAGGAGTGCCTCAAATTTGTAGGTGGGACTTCGGAAATAGTTTAGGTAGTATTAAACTACTATCGGTGGATAAATGTTTGTGCCCACACTTTCTGAACCTTGTTAATACTCCCAGAGATAACGGAGTCCAGAGTCCGTGGTGAGGAAGTGAGAGAGATTGGTATATAGAAAGTCACTGTGATGTTCAGAGATTCAATCAACAAACCTGGGAGCCCCCAGGTCACTTCCCATACAGAAAATCAGAGCGGAAAGACAAAATCCCCATGTGCTCGGCCGTTTATGAGTAGACCTTCCAATGCCTTTTGAGGTCACCTACTTTGGGAGACTCGTGTCTGTTTTTCAGATGACACAGCGGTGCGATCCCAGAATGCCTACAAACACAAACCCTGCTTATGTTTGCCTCCCTTGTCATCCTCTTAGACTAGATCACAATGTTTTCTCTATCTTCATAAACCCTTGCTCATCTCAGGGATTCATGGAAGTACTCAAACAGAACCAGACTCTCGTGTTAAACACACACACACACACACACACACACACAGCAGAACTGCCAAGGGAAGCCAACCCAGGGACTACTTCTTCACTTCTTGTTTATGAGATATTATAGATTATAGTCAGGGTAATGAGAAAAGACTCAGATATGATGGCTTTGACTTCCATGAACTTGGGAACAACTACGTTTTCCATATGTACTGAAAACATTACAGCCAGGGACAATGGAGAAAGTTACAAAAAAAAAATCACATTAACACTACACTGGCATTTTAAAAATACACTCTCACAAAATAAAATCCACCTAAACCAACGCTGTGGAGTAATTTTAGCAACTGAAAATTACTACCTTTTCTAGAATAACACATACTTAGAAACGAAACGGTTCAGAAAACAACAGGATGTAGATATAGCCTGCTTTCCTGAGAACAAATTTCACTGTCAATTTATATTACAGCATGGTAAACATCAACAGTCAATGCTTAAATACTTTAGTCAATCATGGCTGAATCGAAGTAATTTCCTGCTTAACTAAACTCATTCTGTGCCACAGATGATAAAAAAAAAAATGCGACATCGTTCTTATTAAAAGCTGTGTCTCTCCCCGGACTCTTTGATATCATAAGCTGTCATCTCAAGAGGGCACAGTGGGGAAACTCGTTACAAAATTTTCACCCCAAATTCACAGCCAGCATTGAGTGGAAGATTAGTTCCATTATGCTAAAAGAAAAACTATAGATTAACACAGAAATCAAGCATGAAGAAATTATTCCTTCCCCACCCCCAGCCCAGCATTTCTACTAGCTTACCTTATTAGCTGAGACACCAAACAGAATGTTCTTATGGAAAATTAAGTTCATTATTCATGTCAGCTTTGATTTGGTGTATGCACGCAGCTGAGAGCCTCCAACTTCTGCCTATGATTTGCTGAGGCAAAGTGTGCGAGTCAGGCAGTAAACACAGGGCTGGGGGTGGAGGGAGGGTGCTGCGGTGATCTGTCACAAGTCCCCACTCGCAACTTTCCGGATTCATTCACAGGAAGCTGAAATTAAATCCACCCGTGGAGACTGTCTCTTAGTGGACACCCCAGCCCAGGTGTGGAGAGCAGTGGATAAGCGCTTGCTTTGTGGGTCACTGTCCTAGCAAAATGACACTGCTCTCTTTCATTATTTTGGTGAATCCTTGGGGCGTTGATTCACCTTACAGCATATATGGGGCTAATTGCTGTCTGTCAGAGAGAAGGTCACATGAGCTATGGAGTCCTGCAATTTGCAAACCACAGCACACCTGGCTGTCTATGTAGCAGTAAAATGTTCGATGCAGTTCCCAACTTTGATGGTAGTGTGTACACACACCAAGTGGATGGAACATCCAAGTGACAAACACACAGAGAACCTAGAGATTCAGGTGCCAAATATCAACAGCTAAACATTCTCTGCACAGTAATCTCCCCCAACTCCTATTTAGAAAAACTTGGAAGTGATATTGCCTTATTCATGAATTTTATCTAGAGCAAACATCGAGTGAAGTTAAGCTTTCTCAACCAAAAACGTCCAATCACAGCAGGAAGAGAATTTCTGGGTTGTCAGTGGGTCAGGATAACATGACTGAGCAATGTAAGCAGGCATGCTAACCTATACCCCCTGGGTTGCATGGACCACAGAACACCTCTGTATGTGCTCAAGATGAAATCACTAACTCAAAGCAGGAGATTTGAAGGAGAACTTTTTTGTAACTTGATGATGTGGTTGTCGAGTGTGAACTTCAGAGGTGATCATGTCCCTCTGTAATGTTCGTCCCTGCCTGGAGCCTCAGAGCTCAGAGTTTTCACCTTCTTGTTCTTGGCAGCATATGATGCCAAGTCTGAGAGTTCTCCCCTGAATTAATGAGTACTGCTGCCTCAATGAGAGCGATCGACTTATCTTTAAATGTTTAGCAAACTTAGTATGTGATACCGTTGTTACATCCTTGAATATATTCCAGGAGAAATGAAAGTAAATACCCACCCAGAAATCTGTATACAGAGCTTTCATAGTTCTATGTTCATAACAGCCAAAAGTAAAACAGCCCTAGTCTCCAGCTAACGAATGGCTAACACATATGCAGTAGATCCATAAGAAATGAAGTAGTGATATGTGTTGTAAATTTGTTGCAGCCAGGCCGTGGTGGCACACACCTTTAATCCTAGCACTCGGGAACAGAGGCAGGCAGATCTCCATGAGTTTAAGGCTAGCCTGGTCTACAAGAGTACCAAAGCAACAGAGAAACCCTGTCTTGAAAAACAAAAACAAAAAACAAAAAAAAAAGAAAAAAGAAAAAGAAAGAGAATCCAAATACAAAAGATATGTTCTACGTTTATGGTTCCATTTATAATGAAATGTCCAGAATAGTGGACACCACAGTCTTAGCACATAGATTATTCACAGCTGTGTTAGACTTGAGGTAGGGCTTGGTGGAAAGCGAATGATATGGTACCAGGATGAAAAAGCTTTTCCCTTAGGCACGTAGTGAAGACTGCACAACTTAGGGACTGTACTAAACTACTGCACATCTTAAATAGCCAAACTTGATGTTCAGTGAATGCAAACTCTGTAAGGAAGAAAATGGAATCGCTGTCATCAAGTGCTTATTGTCACATGAATTATTCGTATGCAGTTAATCCTGCATGAGGCAGAAAGGCAGAAGTGAAGAAGAAAGAAAAGGTGACTCCAGCAAGGAGCCTCGAGGACTAGAGAGATGCAGAGCTGAACACATATCCATGTGGTGTTTCATCGTGTCCCTCCCTCCTCCTCCTCTCTCTCTTTTGAGGAATAGTCTCACTGTATCCTAGGTTTGTTTAGAACTTGTGTTTTTCTTGCCTAGGCCTCATTAATTCTAAGATTATAAGCATGTGCCACTGTGTCTATCTTATAGTTAATTCTCTCCCCTCTCCTCTCCTCCTCCTCCTCCTCTTCTTCTTCTTCTTCTCCTTCTTCTCCTTCTACTCCTCCTCCTCTTCCTCCCCTCCTCCCTCCATCCCCCCCCCCTCTCACCCCCCCACCCCAAAGTACTAGGGATTGAACACATATACAGGCTAAACAAGTACTCTACCACTGAGTTATATCGCTAGCCATTTAAAAATTATTTTCATTTCTGAGGTAGGATCTCAAGAAGTTGCCCAGGTCAGTCTTAAAGGTATTATGTTAGAAGAAGAGAACGAAAGTAAAGAGAAAATGGAAGGAGAATCAAGATGAAACAAGAATAAGATGGTAGAGACTCATTCTCTTCCTTCTTTCCTCTTTTTTCCTCTCAGTAGTATGGACTGAATTTAGGGTCTTGGGTGCTCCACCACCAGCTCCAGACGGGGTTCCGATAAGATGACATAAAAGTACAGATGGTTTGAGAAGGAAAGCGAGGCCACAAAATTTAATCATGATGACATCAGGGTCGTGTTGAAGACACAGGAGAAATTCCGTGGAAACAAGTCTGAGGGTACCAGACCGCTCAGACTAAGGAAATGTGTCTTAACTAGAGGCAGTGGAGTCAGAATCAAAGAAGTGGGAGCATCTAGAACAATGGTTCTCAGCCTTCCTGATGCTGCAACCCTTTAATACAGTTCCTCATGCTGTGGTGACCCCAACTATAAAAACATTTGTTGTTGCTTCATGACTGTGATTCTTTTTACTGTTATATAATGTAAATATTCGATATGCAAATGGTCTTAGGCAACCCCTGTGAAAGAGTCATTAGGCCCTCAAAGGGGTCGCAACCCACAGGTTGAGAACCACTGATCGAGAAGATCTCTAAGACTAAGACCCAGAATGAAACGAGACCTTTAAATATGTTAAGGAGGTCCTTTAAAACATGCAAGTTAAAATAAGTTAGAAGGAGAGGGCAAAGGCTTGGTCCAGATGGTTTAATGTGAACATATGAAGAAGAGGGAGGAGGAGGAAGAGGGGGAGGAGCAGTGGGGAGGAAGGAAGGGAAGACAAATAGCAAGCTGTCGAACTTTTATCTTTCTGCTTTTTTTCCTCCTCTGTCAAAGGGCACAATCTTTGCAACAAAAAGAACAGATGATGGGGCAAAGTCAAGAGAAATCTGAACTTGAGGACCATTTCTTCGCTTAGAGAAATCTTAAGTGTATCCTTCCTTTTCACAGTGACCATAAACTTAGGCACATGATAACTTCACATAGGTACTTCAGAATCAGACTCTTTCTGCCTCCAACTCCAGCCACAGAGCAAACACTGGGGGGTTCCAGAGTTTTGTACTTCAGAGAATGGAACCACCATCTTTTAAGTATGTTGGGAACACAAGTATCCTAAGGACACTTCCCTGATCCTCCACATCCCTAAACCATGGATTTGGAATGTCTGGAAATGATCCATGCTCCTCACCACTACTTCCATCATCTTAGTCCTGGACACCGTGTTATTTTTTTCGTTTCTGTTTACTTTTGTTTGAGAACAGACTCTCATTCTGTAACCTAAGCCATCACCAAGCAGCTCAGGCCCTAAACTCTCTACTTTCCTATTTGCCTCTGAAATGCTGTAAGGCAGGCTCCTGCCAGCACACCTATGGCATGGGATGTCTTTCTGTATGCTGCAAATATGTGTTGGATCTATTGGTTGATAAATAAAACTGGTTTGGCCCATGGCAGGGAAGAGTATATCTAGGTGGGAAACCCAAGCAGAGATAGAGGGAGAAAGAAGGCAGAGATGGGGAGATGCCAGCAGTCATTGGGAAGCAAGACAGGAGGTAACAAGCCATGAGCCTTGCAGTAAAATATAGAATAATAGAAATGGGTTAAGTTGTAAGAGCTAGATAATAATAATCCTGAGCTAATAACCAAACAGTTTATAATTAATATTAAGCTTCACAATGGTTATTTTAAAGGTGGCTGTGGGACCAGGTGGGAAGAGAAAGCTCCAGTTACACACTTGACTTAGGCTATCCTCTATCCTTTGCACTGGTGTGCTGCTTATTCTCTGGTTCTTCTTTCCTACACTCTTTTCTTCCCATGCCACATAGAGGCTTGTTTTCAGGGTGCAACATATATATCAACCATACTCTTTCCCCCATTAAAAAAAGATATGGAGTTAAGTTTGACTTTTGGGGTCTTGAAGAAGTCTTATCTTTCCAGACTCATCTACCATCTTGGCAATCTAGCTTCGCTGGATTCGCACCCTGCAGTTGTTCCACTCAGACGGGATCCCCCACACTTGTCGTCCTATTTATACCAGCTTTCCATTTTTTCCTCATCTCAGGCTGTGTCTTGCTGAACCTTGCTACAGCAGCATTAACCCAAGTAATAGCTATGGAGAGATATTTAATCAGAAGCAGAAAGATGAATGGACACACAGGTCACTAAACTCTTGAAATGTTCAAGAGGACTTGCTTGGGATGAATCTTTCTCACTCAGTAGACCTGACTTCCTGTTGGTCATCCATCTCTGCATCTCACTAGGGAAGGGTATGTGGAAGATGCCCTTAGGAAGGTAGGCAAGGGGCAAACATTCTGAGTTCGGGACCACAGTCTGTTTGGTGGGCCAGGTCTTGTTGGAAGTGCTAGGGATGGCAGTTGCCTCAACCCTAGAGTCTGGGAAGGTCCTTATTCCTATCCGCGGAGCAAGGGTTGCACCAATTTCAGAAAGCACATTACTGGGGAACCAGAAATGAGTCCTCAGAATCGGTCAGCAACAGTCATTACAGTTTGCATTCACTTCTGAAATTAATTAATGTTTATTTCATCATTGCACGAAAAGGAACATGAACCAGGAGTCACGTTTGTTTCTGGCTATCACTGTAACCCGTGTATTTACATGGGGCCTAGCAAGAGTAAGAATTTAGTATTATTTGAGTGAAGGCCACAGCTTTTAAATTGGTAGGATGTGGAGTATAGGTAATAAGCATACTTGTTACTAGAAAAAAATAATTTAATGCCTGTGATTCTATGTGGGACATCATTACTAGTATTCTGGTTTATAAATCTGGCCTTTTAATCTCTTTCTCTGTTCCAGTTATCTCTCGCAGCATAAAAATGCTATTAGTTGAACATATATGTTTTCCTTAGAAAGTTAGTAGGCATGCAGCATGTTGATTTAAAATACTTGAAGACTTACTGGATTAGTAGTAACTTTCACAATTAAGACATTTTTCCTTTTAACCTAAATACATTAAGCTTGAGGGAACTGTGCTGAAATTATAATAAAGGGCTTTATCCAGAACTGTAAAACCAATCCGGGTAATTAAAAAAAGATTTTGTTTTGTTTAGTGTGTATGCACATACATGTGCATATGCATGTGTGTGCATTTGCACGCGCGCGCGCACACACACACACATGCCATCTGAATCCAGAAGAGGCCATCAGGTTCCCCTCGAGCTGGAGATTCAGATGGATGCAAGCTGCCCAAAGTAGGTGCTGGGAACTGCACTTTTCTGCAAAGATATCAGGCGCCTCTACCCACTGAGCCATCTCCTCAGCTCTGCAGCATGGGTAATAATCATAAAGACGAGTAAAAGAAATGGTGGCGGTGGTTGCTGTCACAGCATCAGTGAAAAGAACAACAACAAAACTCCTGAAGATGCTAATATATCTGAATCTTCACAATGAAATGTCTCGTGTGTTCAGTGGAAGGTCTCTGGGAAGAAAGATGCACGGCTCGCTATGAGGTGGACCAACTTATCTATGCCCGGCTTTATCTTTTACTTTGTAAGATAAACTTGGTTGATAAATAAATGAATATATCAAGCTTCCATGGGCAAAATCATCTTCAGAACAAAGCACCAGGGTAAAATTATGTCTAAATGTTAACAGGATTGGCTTTCAGAGAAACTAAGTCTCCCCACGTTTCTTGGAATCCACTCTGTGAAACAAAAGCAATATAACAAAAATGAAAAGCAACGCTGGCCAAGTACATTTCCAGCCAGGCCAGCAGAGAGATCCATAAACTCCCGAGTTAGAGCCAGGCATGAAGCTGAGGGCTGAAGTTGTAACAACATTGTAAGTAAACAAGAGGCACGGAAGGACCTGAACAGAATGGATTGAAGAAACCTCCGCCTCTCTAAAAGCCTGGGCTTTAATCTAAGAAAGAGATGCTCTGAAGAGATGGGGAGTGGTACAGATGCGGGAAGACAATGGCCAGAAAATTTCTAAAAGTATTTTTCAAAGCACTGTGCAATGTGTGTTTCCCACATCAGGCCACATGTAAGGCTATCCCTGAAGGAACCAAGGAGGAGAGAAGCAGGCTTGGTGGGGAGATCAGAGGAAAGAGGCATTACATTATAAAGATTTTTATAGCTGTGCAGCAGGAACAACAGAATCTTGGTAGCTGGAAACCACTGCCCTCCACGGGAATCTTTCCCCAGTTCTCAGGAAAAAATCCAACTTATTCAAGTAGGAGAAATATGAAGCTAATATGAACAAGAGCAGCCACAAACAACTTGTAAATAATGAATACCCACCTGGGAAAACATGTCCTGAACAAGATTAAGTATTTAACCCTGAGGTTCATTATCAGCTGTTTGAGTAGCTGTCAAAGCAGCTACTTCTAGAAAGGAAGATCACACAGTAGGACTGCAGGAATCCAGGGAAGAAGGGAGAGAACAGCAGATGTCACACAAAGACCGCGGGAGTGAAACAAGAGTCAGCGGAACTGAAGGAAAGGATATAGATGAGCGGATGTGAAAGTTAAAAAAACTTTTAAAAGAAAATAAATGACACAGGGATATAAAAGGTAAAGGAATATCATGGAAATAATGAAACATATCAAAGATAAACAGGATACCCAGCATATACATAACCTTAATCCTTGATAAAGAAAGTCAAAACAGCAGAATGGAATCATTATCACAAGACATAATTCAATTAAAAGAGGCCACCCAGACCCCTACAGAAATGCAGGATATTGATGCTGTTCTCAGTTGCCCACTGAAACGTGATAATAAGACCCTGTGCTGCAAATACCTCGTACTTTAGCCCCTGGATTTGGAGAAAGGGAGTTGGTCCTACCTAGTTCCTCCTCCCTTGCTGGTCAACTTTCATCGTATTAAGAGGTGCTGTACAGACTTCTGGGGGTGAAAAGCCATCAGCATCCTTACTCAGCTGTGGATCACGTGAGGTACAATAATGAATGGCCCAGAAGGCAGGTCCATTGGTGCAATAGTGGCATGAATGTTATGGCGGAAATCAAGAGCTTTCTGATTGCTCCACAGGAGAAAACTCATGCCCAGAGCACATAGCTGGGGAGCACACACAGGCCCTAGGGGAGAACCTAATACTTTAATTTTTGCCAAATGAACACAGTATCAGAATGTCTTCTAAATAAATATTTCTGTACCCAAAGATACCCCAAATCATGCAGCTCTGTCCTCATTTGTGAACAATCTTTGTGTGGTGGATGGCAGTTAATAGAGAAGTTCACAACTAGTCCAAGTGTAGAGAACCAGCCATGGTGGACTCAGTCATCCCTAAATGGGACACCCATATTACCCTCAAGGCTCAGGGGCCATTGCAGAAGGGAAGGCAGAAAGTATACAAGCCACATATCTGGGACTAGTGGGGTAAAACAGTATATTCTGGACATGATTGGGCTGTTACACTCATGGATTCATGGCTGCTGTGGTTGTCCGCAAGAGGCCTGCACAAAAATCATTAGCTAATACTTTGGAATGGATGAGGAAGAGGCTCTAATTCCTATGCCTAGATGGGAAGCTATTGAAAAATCCATGAAAGTGAGAATCGGTTTCATCTAGGGTCCTTTATAGGGTGGCTAGAAGGTGGCCCCACACCCACGGGCAGCACCAATTAAACTCAGTGAGCTATAAAAGAGAAAAGAAGAGTACACAAAATTTAGAGGGGGACCTCTGAAGAGGTGATCTGGGAGGAACTGAAAGGGGAGTATGTTGTAGAATATTATTTTAACTGTTATATTTGTTTCTGCTGATTTTGTTAATGATGCAAAGACATGTTACATTTGTTTGAGTAAATAAAATTAACTTGGGGTCAGGAGGCTGAGTCAGCAAATAGCTGACAGGAAGTGGTTGGGTGGAACTAAGTGTAGCTAGGGTTCTTAGGTGGGGGTTGGGGGGAAGAAGTGAGAAAGGAGAAAAAGTTAGTTAATTGTTCTTCAGCCTCTATGAGCAAGCAAGATTTCACCTCAACCTTTGAATCCTGAGTTCTATAGGACAGAGATTTACATAGTTTCCTTTAATGGTCTTGATAGAGCCAGTACCCAAGGGAGTAGACTATCCTGACTGGCTGGGCCAGGGTGGCAAGACTGCAACTGGGAGTTGCAGAGTTGCAATTGCAGGATGGGACAGCAGTTGCTCAAGGTACAGCCACTGTATTGAAAGCAAAACAACAGGGGTAGGTGAATAGGCTAAAAACACACTGTATGCATTCATGAATTATAAAGTTATCAAGAATAAGTAAAAATACATTAAAAACATAATTCAGAAAATTTTCCTGGAATAGGGGTCTTAAATGTGCTTTGGAAAATATCTTTTAAGAGTTCGGACAAAGTTATAAAATAAGTTAAAGGGCAGAAAAAGAAGCTGACACCAGACTTAGTCATAAAAATTTTTATCCTCAGTAGAGAGTGTGACAACATCTAAAAGACAAGAAGTCAAAGATTTTCTACCTCATCCGGTCATTGTTCACATATCAAAACTCAAGTAAAAAGTGAACAGAGTGGACATGAACAATAATTCTCAAAGATGCCCTATTAGTAATTGCTTTATTCGTAGCTGTGCTAAAATACCTGGAGAAACACATAAAAAAAGATGGGCTTATTTGAGCTCATGTATTGAGGTGACACAGTCCATTACGATGGGAGCGGATTAAGGAGGGAGACAGAAGGAGCTGGTCATTGTTGGGTCCACAGTTAGGAGGCAGAGAGATAAAGTTGGTTTCTGATTGCTTCCTCCCTCCGCTCTATTTACCCAGTGTAGGAACTTAGCTGGGATGGTGCCACTTGCATTAAGGGTGGGCTTGGGGCTAGTTTTATGTCAACTTGACATAAGCTAGAATCATCTGAGAAAAAGGAACCCCAACTGAAAAAAAAATGCTTCTGTAAGGTCTGGCTATAGGCAGACAAGCCTGTAGGGCATTTTCTTAATTAGTGATTGATTAGGAAGGGCCCAACTCACTGTGATTGGTGCCATCCCTGGGCTAGTGGTCCTGAGTTCTATAAGAAAATAGGCAGAGAAAGCCATGGAGCGCAAGTCTTAAGTAAGCAGCACCCCTTCATGGCCTCTGCTTGAGCTCTTGCCTCTAGGTCCCAACCTTGTTTGAGTTCCTACCCTGGTTTCCCTCAGAAGTCTGTCCATAACTGTCATCTTGACACCCAAATATATCACCTTTAAATCTTAACATTCCACCACCATCCTAGAAGGTTTACGGCCATCTCATAATTCAAAACTCAATCAGATCATTTCCAAGAGACATCCAAGCTTCAACAGTCCCAAAGACTGTTCAAAAGTTCAATAGTTAAACTCTTTTCTGAGACTCAGGCTATATCTTAACAATAAACCCATCAAATTAAAAAAAAATCAAGTCACTAATTCTAACACACAATAGTGCTATGGTGGTCAGCTTTTATATAATACCTTTCAAAGCCCCACCCAGGACTGACGAACAATAGTTCCCCACATATATGTGAGTTTATATGTTTCTTGTTGACATCCCACTCCATCCCCCAGCTCCAGATTTTCCGCATGGAGCAGAGACATATGATTGATACTGTTTTCTGCTCAAAACTTGGCCCCAAATGGTGTGAGCATCAGACATCAGTTGATCAGACACTGTTGCTGTTAAGAGTTGTGCTGGCTGCTATATATGAGATGACTAACAAGCAGCAGACAACTGCAATATGGTGTATATATTTTACAGTGACCTGAGGACTTTTGTATGCTCTACGTTGACGGCAGTGTCCTTTTCAGAAGACTATATAGCGCTGTACACTCCAGCCTGGAAGAGATATGCAATTTTCCAGGACAACCATTACATGTTGAGTGGGTTTTATAGTCTCTTCCTATTGATATATATTAACATAATATATATATATACACACACACGTAGGCAAACAAATTAAAACCCACCATTATCAAATTCATTGCTGATATAGCATACACAATAATGGGATTTTCAGTGTAACTTGAGTTGGGAAGATTTAGCACATTCTTTGGGGTAGTCTAATCGGCACTTTGAGGTGTGTGAATTCTAAGCAATCTGTCTTTTGCTCGTTGCTGGAAGTGTATAGTAATAAGTAATTATTACTGCATGACCACTAATAAAAGTGATGCCCCGCAGAGGTAAAAGGGGCCATCAGCACCACAGTCAACCATGGCCGTGGGCTGGAAACACGCACTTCCATGTGCACAGTAACACTTACTAATGCTAAGAATAGTGACGGCATTGTGTTGAGCCACCCAAGTGTTTAATACAGAGTACAGAAACATGTCAACACGCTGACATGAAAAACAAACGGTCCCAGAAATTGGAACTGAACACAAGACAAGTTGACACAGGTGCCAGTCTCGTTAGGGGAATGATAGAAGAGGGACAGTCAGAGCCAGAGATTTCTTTCACTGCACGCTGTGAAGTTTTGAACCTAGCTGAAATGCCGTTGGCACCATTACATTGTACGCCAGAGGGGTGCTTTCTTGGGATAAGGCGCAGTTTGCCGGGGCGATGCTGACAGTGCTTCAAGGCCTACTCGTAAAGAACTGTGGAAGGAAGTCTGCCCGCTGAAGGGAGAGCACATGACTTTCAAGGAAAATAGAGGTTGTTTTTGCACACTTGAGGACTGCCATGCAGAAGGCTATTTAGATACATTTTACATAGCTCTATCAGAGTGGGAGAGTTGCGTACAAAACAGAGAAGAAGCTTCTAGACCCAGGAGCCCTGGAAAGTAGAGCTGGTGCTACTAAGCAAATAAATGGATGCAGAAAAGAAATCAAACAGGCGGCTCCCAGAACAATGACAACCCAGAGTAAGGACAAAGTGAGTCGGAGAGGGAACAGCACACTAGATGGAACAACAGCAAAATGCCGTTACAGAAGAGGGAAGACAACGGAGCAATATCATAAAATCGCCAGTCAAAATAAGGTTGAATGCGGGCCACTGAGGCAGTGACCCAATTTCTTTGTTAATTAGACGAGAGAATTGTGACTGCTAAAATTAAGATGAACAGGAGGAATCCAAGGGAAGTGAGGCCAGCGAAAATAGCGAATGGGCGGGGCACCAGTCGTTTGAAATGGAAGGCACTGATGCATGGTGCTCATAATGTAAGAAAGGGAACCAATTCCTGCATTGTGTTTTATATTACGAAGCTGCTCAATGGGGGTTTTTGATATACAGCAAGAGGCAAGCTCTCGCTTTAGAAGTGTGCACGCCAGGTTAGATAGTAGTTGAGACATTTGTGTGGTCTCTGCCTAAAATAATAGCAACAAGCAGAGAAATGTCTCTGCATCATAATAATGCAAAATTGGAATGCTTAAATTATCTTAGGATACTAAGATTCACTTGTGTTTCTTCCTTAAGATCGGAGGATGCTTCATATTTGGGAATAATAAAAACAGAACAGTCTTTTATTGAAGATGACAATTAAGGCATTATTTGTCACGGAGAAAAACTGCAAAAAGTATTTCGAGTTGCAAATGACTTATCAATAAATATTCTAGTCACAGGGCACTTGCATATTTTAGTAGATATATATATATATATCCACTAAAATGGAAATTACTTTAAAAATAAGCTTTTGTTAAATGGCATGAAATGAGTTTCACTCATGTCTAATAGTGATTTCCTAAGTGTCAAGTTCACGGACAAGGTTTTCCTCCCCTGTCTGACTGGAGTTCTGGTAGACGACGACGTTGTTGAACTGTTTCTTCCCCAGATTCCTTTATCCGTCCGAGTGCAACGCTGCTGGAATTTCCTCTTGTGTCAGCCGACTCTCGGCCACTGTGTCCAAGAACCTGACATAAACACCTTGTTCAGGGTTAGAGGGCCCGTGCTGCCATGGTGAGGAAAGGGTGAAGGAGAAGCTTATATCCTCACAGCGTAGCTCAATCCCTGGGGACAAAAGGCTGCAGTCAAGGAGGGCTAGTACTGTGGTTGAATGAGACGCAGCCGCGGAACTGCAGCAGCAGCCAATGAGGTGACACCCTAAGGACCCGCCCACCCTCCCCAGTACTGTGACTGAATCAGACGCAGACGCTGAACTGCAGCAGCCAATGAGGTGACACCCTAAGGACTCGCCCCCGCCCACCCACTGACCTACTTCCTTCTGCTCACTTTTACCTTGAAAGTTTCCAGAACCTTCCGAAATGTCCTTACCATCTAGGGACCAAGTATCGAAATCATAGACCTGTGGGGACATTACATGTCCCAACCACAACGCCTCCCATCTTTGCGTCCTTTTAATTATTTGCTGTTTATTTGTCGTCTGCGTAGCTCAGGGACATGTGTATCAGAAACTGTTCACAATGTGGCAGAGCAGGAGGCAGAGAGAGAGAGGGAGGAGCTAGGGGGTGGATATAACTTTCTAGAACCCATCCCCAGTAACCCAATCAACTTCTACCAGGTAGGTTCTGTCTCCAAAAGGTTCCACAGCCTCCTAAGATCATGCTACCAGTTAGGGAGCAAGCGTGCCAAGCACGAGCCTTTGAGAAATCTGACTGACTCAAACCATAAAAGACACCAAACTCCAAGTATGAAAAAAAATACATATATGCTCCCTGACGTGGGAAAGGGCTCGGAGCTGATAAAACCATGACAATACTGGAAGCTGAAATAACAACCGACCTACTGGACATCCCTCCAGCAGCTGTGGAGAGGAGTGTTGTCCTCTAGACTGACCAGAGCTACAGTTCACTGCCGCTGCCCAGCATCCAGGGAGAGGACCGCACACATATCTCTCTTACCTGGGAAAAGATCCAAATTCAGTTTGGGAAAATATTGGATGCTTATTGCTTTCACAGGATCGTACAGGGGAAAAACTGTTAAGAGACCATCATAATTCAGAACTCGCTTGCATTTAAATCCATAGATACTGAAACAATATTTCGAGTGACAGGATGAATTAGAGTTTCACCAAAAGCAAAAATGAATAATGAAATTTCAAATAAAAAGAAGTTATCAATATTTAACTCATACTCAGCAAAGTCAATGCTGCCTAGTACAACCTCCCTGCGGTCTGCAAGCTCACTGAAGGTCAGTGGCCAGCACCATGGTAGGGCAGTTCTCGCAGGAGATGAACACTGCTCAGAGATGGTGCAGAAAGTTAGAGTTAATTGTAAGAGGAAAAGCAGGTGAAACCATCACACACTCATATTTGAAGAAGGGAGACCAATAAAACTTAAATACATTAGGGATTTCCTTGCATTAAAGTATAGTGTGAAGAAGAGAATATATAACAGGCGGCAATATTTAACAGAAGCTGACAAGTTAATTGTAAGTCAAAAACAAAAGACAGGTAATAACGGCTACAGTACATGAATGCACATTCTGTAACTGCTTCGGGCTGAAATGGTGATTTCCGAATGGAGATGTTGTCAAACTGTGTTAGAATAGTGTTGTTTCAAACTAATAGAACAGACATAGAACTTGTTGGCTTTTTCATTTCCTCTCTATAGACAAGTATCAAGATTTCAGTGACTATATTAGCTCGTGTGTACTAGATGCATGATTTTATACACCTCTCGCCCTAAACTTCAAAAAGGGTGGGATGGGGGTGTAGCTCAGTGACAGAGTATGCAACTAGCATACAAAAAGCATTGGATTTGCCTCTAGCCCCAAAGGAATTTTATTAGGTTAAAAATGTATTATGAATTTAGTTGTGTATTCTGTGGTTGGTAGAATAATGGCTCCCTAAAGAAACCCACATCTTATCTATCATCTGACCTTACCTGGCACAAAGGGCTTTGAAGATGTGGTCGATTCATGGTTTTAAGATGAGGATTAATTTGAACAGGTCCAGTACAATCACAAGGACCTCTGTAAGTGAGGAAGAATGGGGCAAGAGGGTCTGAGAAAGAAGGGCAGGGGACCACAGAAGCAGAGACCAAGGTGATGTGACTGCTGGCCTTTAACACGGATGGGACACGAGCAGGCTTCAGAAGGCTCTGAAATGGATTCTACCCTGCAACACTGAGTGGGGCACAGTCTTACATGTTCAAGTTTATTTTGTGAGTGTGCACATGCCATGGGGTACATGTGGAAAGCAGAGGACACCTTCTGAGCGTCAGCTCTCTGCTTCCGTCATGGGGGTTTGGGGATTGAATTCAGGTCTTCCGGCTTGGCTTGGCAGCACATCTTTACCCACAGAAACATCTCATTGGCCTCCTTCTGATAATTTTATTGTAGCATGGTGAGACCCATTTAGGACATGATGTAATATAATGAATTTGTATTGGTTTTTTCTTCCTTTCTTTTCTTTTTTCCTCTTTTTCCTTTTCTTTTTTTAAACTGTGGACAACTATTCAGTCTCAAACAAGGATAAATATAAAATAGTGGATGGTAGAAGATTGGGCAGGGTGTAGAGGGCAGACAATCTGGTTTGGATCTTATGTGCACATTATATGCCTGGCTCAAATGCCAAGTGGAAGGAACTGCATTTATATGCAAATAAATAAAAATTAATTTAAAAATCCACGAATTCACATTTTTTAATTTTTAGAATTTTTTTTTAAAGAATGTGTCTATGTCCATGAATATATACCACATGGTGTGGTATATATATGGAGGCAAAAAAGAACATCAGATCCTCTGGAGCTGGAGTTACAGGCAGGTGTAAGCCACCTGATATGGGTGTTGGAATCAGAGTCGAGTCCTCTGGGACACCAATATGAGCTCTTAACTACTGAGCCATCTCTCCAGCTCCAGATTTGTGTTGTTTTAACCCCCTGGGCTTACGGTGATTAACAGCCATAAGAAGTCAATGTGGCAGGTTTTCATTTTCTCAACCCCTTTTCTGTTCTAATTGCCACCACCATGTTTTCAGGCGTGGAAACACAGAACTGATGGAGCCATTGTGTAGTGCTCCCTTTCTAAGTTCTGTTATCTGTGCTTTACCTGTGTTCATCTGTGTAATGTTGTCAGTGCTACAAGGTGACAGGGGCTTTCTTTATCACCACATTATAGAGGAGAGGACCAGGGATGAGAGAAATAAATAATTTCTTCATATAATTAATAAATACGGGATTTGAACACAACTTCCTGGCACCAAACTCATGCTTGCTTTTTTTCAGAATAACATCATAGCCTTGGACTATACAGTTTTCAAAGAACATGGCCCTCACACTAACTCATCATCCAGGTAAATCTGCTGGCTATTAATGTGGCAGACAGAATTTTGGCCCCCAGAATCTTGCTCCATTGAGTTATGGCCTTGAGCGAAAGGGAATTTATACAAGCTATTAATATCAATTAGCAACCTCAAGTAGGCAAGTTAATGGGTTAATCTGGGTGGGCCCATGATAATTACAAGCACCCTTAAAGCAGCTGGCTTGTGCTTTGCGTATTTTTCCACTATGAAATAAAATAATAAAGAAGTTTCTTTGGCTGAAAGCAAAGAGTTGGTGGCAGAAGTTGGATTAAAATCAAGGAAAACACCCCATGTGCTATGTCAGCCCAAAGATAACGGGAGCTTTGTTGTATAACTTACCTGAGCTTTTGGTCCATGGGAATGTCTACTTTTCTGATCTCATCCTTAGCTGATTTCTTTCTTTTCAAAACAAGATTTATTTTTAATTACATTTGTCTGTGTATGTGATGTGGAATTCCCCTCTGTATGCTGTGAATACCATTGGTTAATAAAGAACTGTCTTGGGCCTGCATAGGGAATAGAGGTAGGCAGAGAAAACTAAACTGAATGCTGGGAGAAAGAAGGAGAAGTTAGAGAGAAGCCATGGAGCCACTGCCAGAGACAGACATGCTGAAACTTTGCTGGTAAGCCACTGCCACATGGCAATACACAGATTAATGGAGATGGGTTAAATTAATATGTAAGAGTTAGCCAATAAGTAGCTAGAGCTAATGGGCCAAGCAGTGACTTAATTAATAGTTTCTGTGTGGTTATTTTGGGAATCTGGGCAGCTGGGAAACTAACAAGCTGTCCCCTACTACATGTATGGATTTGTGCACATATGAGTTCAGGTGCTCAAGGACTCACCTATTTACCGACCTCCTCATACGTAAATTATTGGCTAGGTGTGGGGTGTACAAGGCTTACTTAGTGGGGGTTAAATGAATAATGGGAAGGCACTAAAGGCAATTTCCTCAATATACTCCTAAGAAAATGATGCTAAAGTCTTAGAGTTAGTTCTCTGGTGGCTTAGTTCATTTCACCTTACTGTGGTAAAATACCCAACAATTTAGGAGTAAAAGATTTAGTTTAGCTTATAATTCTAAGTTATAGTCCGTTGTTGTAGGGAAGTCAGGAGGCAGGAAGACAGTGAATATGTTTATGTTATGCTTGTGCCCTGGTGGCCTTCTCTGTTCTTATGATAGTTCAGGATGCCCTGCTTAAAAAATGGTGCCACCCATAGTAGACAGATCTTTCCATCTTATTTAATGTAATCAAAACCTGATCTAGGTAATCCCTCACTGAGACTTTCTTCAAGGTGAGTCTATAGTGTGTTAAGTGGACAATGAACCAACCCTTACAGGAAGAGTTCCTCTCCTTTACCCTCCCCTCCCCGAAACTCAAGTCTGAATTTATCATCCTTTAAATCTCCAAATATTTTATTCAGAAATCTTCTTTTTTATTATACTGATCTATTTAACATTCTACCACTCTAAGTTATTTGAATGTATTGTTTTACAGAATTTTAAATTCACATCTCCTCTTAGTTTTAAGTCTTGAATATGTACAGAACCTTGTGCTTTTGTTACTTGACTGAACTGATCACTTGAGTAAAGTTTCTTAACAACACATCTCTAATTTCTAACAGAATATCTACTTATTTCAGGAACTATTTGTAACCAATGATAATTTTTATAAACCTGAATATTCTGAGTTGGTACAATGGCTCAATGGGTAAAAGCTCTTACCATGTAAACCTGACACTTTGAGTTCCATCCCTCGGTTCCACAGTGGAAGCAGATAACTGACTCCTGAAAGCTCTTCTTATCCTCCACGTATGTGTTAGGGCATGCATATGCCCACACTCACACACACATCATACATACATGTAAGGCCATGCATATACCTACACTCAGACACAGGTCATATATACATATAAGAGTATGAATTTACACACCCTCACAAACAGATCATACATACATGTAAAGGCATGCATATACCCACACTCACACACAGGTCATACATACATGTAAGGAGATGCATATACCTACACTCACACACAGATCATATATACATTTAAGGGGATGCAGATACATACACTCACACACATATATACATGTAAGGGGCATTCATATACATACACTCATACACATATATACATGTAAGGGCATTGCCTGCTCTTCCAAAGGTCCTGAGTTCAATTCCCAGCAACCCCATGGTGGCTCACAACCATCTGTAATGGGGTCTGGTGCCCTCTTCTGGCCTGCAGGCATACACACAGACAGAATATTGTGTACATAATAAATAAGTAACTATTTTTTAAAAAAGAAAGTACATCTTGCTTATTATTGTACAAGATAAGTGTCTACTAGAATTTCCTATCAAAGCAGAACAATGCTTATAACGTTCACTTACAAGAATAACATTAAGTGTCACTGATACTCAGGGACCAGCAACATGAAATTTTCAGCGAACAATGGAATGGAAACAGTTAAAACTAAACCACTGTCATGGCTAACTCAAGCTCAAGGGTCCTTCTAGAAGGTTCTTTTCAGGCGAAAGAGGGCAAAAGTGTCTCCTGTAAATGTCTTCCTATCATGCCACCTGATGGTAGGAGAGGGATTTTATGCCAATGGCCCTGCTCTGGACAGGCTGTAGCAGATCTGACTGATCAAGGCCAAGTTCAGAATAATTTTTTCCCTACATGAAGCTCTTGCAAGTGATGAAACATTATCATTTACAAATAAACTCAAAGAACAGGTTTGCATGCTTGTTTTTTGAATAAATAGGATGAGCATTCACAGTCCAAAGATTCAAAATCCAAAATACTTAAAAAAAAACTAAATTCTTTTGAACATAGAAGGCTACAAATGAGGAGTTTCACCTGAAGTCTTGTGACAGATTGCAGTAAAAACAGGCACACTAAACAATAGCACATGAAACTGTCTTCAGTTATGTGTATAAGATATGTATAATACATAAATGAATTTTGTGTTTAGACTTGGGTTGTACCCTAAGAAATAACATTTCATATATATATATATGTATATATGTATATATACACACACATATATATACATATATACAAAATATCCAAAAATCTATTTAAGTCTGAAATCTAAAACACTTCATGTCCTTAGAATTTTGATAAGAGATATTCAAACTGTACTTTAAGTAAGTGATTCCTTATGCCTATTCTACAAAGTAAGTTTTTGAAAGACAAAGAAACTAGATAAGAACTGTTGAGTGCTTGCTGTGTAATATAAGAGTCGGGATTTAATTAGGATTCAACTCACCTCGTCTACTTAGGTACAGAGAAAGTTACCAGCTAGCTTACATTCTTCTGACCATAGAGTCATAACAATAGAACCTTAAATTTTTTGGTTAAACTCAAAAGCCGAAATGGAAAAAATTTAAACAACAACAAAACACAACACTGTCCACTAGAGTGTTCTATTTTGATAAACATCTCATAGATGTTTTGTCCATACACTGAATACTAGCCACACGTGGCTATTGAACACTTCAAACACAGGTACTGTGACTAAGAAACTCTTTCAAATTTCCTAAATACAACTGAGTTTTCAAAGAATCACATGTGGCAGATGACTATTCTATGGGGCAACATGGAATTAGATGACCTGGCTTAAAAGGAGCCCTGGGGTCATCTAATTTAACCACTGCAGAAATATGGCATGCTCCATCCTTAATTGTGGAGCCCAGGCTACACAGCTGCCGTAGCAGGTAGTACTGGGTTCCAGGAAAAGCCATAAACTGGCACCACCCAGGAACAGACCATCCAAAGGAAATTTCGAACATTCCAACCTGCCAGCACACACCCATCGTTTTTCACCAGGACACCCCTAGACAAATGACAGCCAATCAGGGTCCTGGACCTTAGAAATCCCTCACCTCTAACTTTGTTACTAACCAACCCCAACTGAGCTCAAGACTCTCCGATCACTCCAATATGCTGAACACACGGAGAGTCCAAGTTTGCAAACTTGTGTAAGAATAAAGGCTCTTTGCTTTTATATACAGGATTTTGCTAGTTGGTTTTTGAGGGGACCCCGTGATCTGGGCATAACATGATGTTTTCATCATGTCTTTCTCTACACATTTTTAATAACAGGAAGACCTCCACATGACTTGGGATATGATACGTTTGCTAGAAAAATCATCTAATACCACCTGAGAAGGTGCTGTGATCTGGGGATAAAGTGAGGTTTGGGTAGAATAATAAACATATTCATTGCTCTCTAGGGCTATTTACCAACCTCTGTCTGAGTTCTTGTAATGCCTGTGACCTTTGAGGCTACACGTGTACTGAATTCACAGAGTCACTGTCTGTGAACACCATGGCGTTATGGTGTAAATCAGAGGATATCGATCAGAGCCCCACAGTGCTCTGCTCCCGGTGGATTCCCTCTCTAGGTCTTGCTCAGCCTCATGGCTTCTGGTGCCAGAGGCATGCATGGGCACAGGAGCCTGCAGCCTCTGCTCTTCTCTACTAGCTCTATGCCCATGTCCTCACCCTGATCCCATTGATTGGCCTTACACAGTGTCCACAGATTCACTTGCTTTGGGTTTGGTGCTTCAGATTCAGATTATTGATTCTCTTTGGGAAATTTGTGCATTTGAGAAAAAAAAATACTACATACCACCTTGTTAATTACAGATAAAAATCTTGATTTAAGTTATTTATAGTACCTGCTGAATAATCAGGTTATCTACCTGTTTACTCTTTGACAAACAAGTCAATTCCCTCTTTCCTTTTATATAGCCACCTAGCCCTAGCTTTAGGTTTGGGCCAAACAGGTATGGAATGAATCGCCAGTTCCCTCTCTCCTTTTGTCTGGCCATCTAGCCCCAGTACTTGGTTTGAACCAAACAGGCATGAAATAAATCTTGGTTGAGTAAGAGATTTTTTTCAGAATGACATTTTTATTAAACTTTTAAACATTTTTTTTCACTACACCCTTGAGGACCAGTCAATGCAAAAAGATTATGTACTAGGATAATTGAGCATTTTTACCACCAGTGAGAGCTAGAAAATATGCTATATTCTATTAACTTGATAATCTAACAACAACTTCCAAAATGTAAGTGAGACTGAACTGGCATGGTTTAATTTCAGCAATTTTTCTCATTTCTTATAAACTCCTATTAAACAAACAATTAACATTCTTATATGTGGAAATACTTTATTATAAAACTTTGAGATAAGGGAACATGGAAGCTGTAGAATATATGATGACTGTACTCATCATTTTAAATTAACTTTATCTGAGTTTAAACAAAGAAGGCAAAGTATTATAGAGCGGTTTGCTAGAACACTAAAGTATTCATATGAACAAGGAAAACTCCAAACAAGGGAGGAAGTAGGGCAATAAAGAGTGTGCGGACTCCAAGGTCATCAGTGAATATGACCTGTGTCCTGAGAGATTTCAAAGGCTTTACTGTTCCATTGTATTGCTTCTAAGGATTTAGCACAAACTCTACCTCACACCAGATTTATATGACTCACTAATATACTTCTTTGAGCAGTTAAGTGATATTCTATGGATAGACCTTTGACAAAAATATAATTTCCTTCAGACCTGGAATGAGTAACTTAATATATTATAAAATTGGTGACCTCCCGAAATATTTAGCCAACCTTGTAGGAAATACGGGGCTCATGCTGGGCAGAATTCTGATTCATGATACATCTTAAAGATGATAACCAGGTTCCACAAAAGTAAGGGCAGACAATGTATAAACATGTTGATATATAGAGGAACTGGGCTTGGGGATTCCTAGTCCACTTCTGCGAATCTGCTGCTTATTTATAGAAGCGAATGTTGCCCAGCACACTGAACCACCAGACAGGGCTGATTTGGGCATAAGAAACTTCAAGAACAAAGTTATGACTACAACTGAGTGGTTTTATGGCTCAGTCATGACGTTTCTTTCTAAAATTAATAGATGAACAAATAAATCAGTAACAAGAGCTGTGAGTAACGGTTATTTACTGGTTGAGATGTAGATTT
Organism: Chionomys nivalis; assembly: GCF_950005125.1. NCBI lineage: Eukaryota > Metazoa > Chordata > Mammalia > Rodentia > Cricetidae > Chionomys > Chionomys nivalis. The sequence goes on along the minus strand of NC_080111.1, from coordinate 14,537,401 downwards.
CCAGTTATAAGAAATAATATTGTTCTATTGCAACTCAACCTTAAACATACGACTTTCCAAGTGAATTTCATACAGTCCTTGATTTCTAAATACGGCCATTTTCCAAACTGCTCTGAGCATCACTTCTTGTTACACAGGCAGAACTTAGTTTTAACATTCATAGTTAATAATTTCTATCAAGGAAATAAATTCCCATGAAAAAATTATCTTGTAGGAAGACTAAAGGAAATGATTATGAAATGGCACCAGCTGGGTGTCATGGAAAGCGGAGAGACTTTGAATTCAAGCAGACCAGGGCAAAAATTTCAATTCTATCACTCAGTAGCAATATAATTGTGAGCAAATATATATTAATTCCTTAATAAAATAAGGGTAAATAATAAGTACTCCAGAAACGTCAGAAATAAGAGCAAATCGAGAGCAACAAAAGTCAAACACAGGTACACATAGCTGTCTCAAGTTTTAACTTTTCTTTTTATTGCTTTTATTTTCTTTTTTCCCTTTTATCTTCATATTGTTACCATTGTTCACTCTGATGGTTAGTAATGGTTACCATTGTCTACTCTGATGGTTAGTAATGATTACCATTGTCCACTATGATGGTTAGTAATGATTACCATTGTCCATTATGATAGTTAGGTAATGGTTACCACTGTCTACTATGATGAGTAGTAATTGTTACTATTGTTCACTATGATAGTTAGCAATGGTTACCATTGTCTATTATGATGGCTAGTAATGGTTACAATTGTACATTATGATGATAAGTAATTATTATTATTGTCCATTATGATGGTTAGTAATTGTTACCACTGTTCACTATGATGGCTAGTAATGGTTATAATTGTCTATTATGATGGTTAGTAGTGGTTACCATTGTCCATTTTGATGGTTAGTAATGGTTATAATTGTCCATTATGATGGTTAGTAATGGTTACCATTGTCTATTATGGTGGTTAGTAGTGGTTACCATTGTTGACTATGATGGTTAATTGTTACCATTGTTCACTATGATGGTTAGTAATGGTTACCATTTCCATTATGATGGTTAGTAATAGTTACCATTGTCCACTATGATGGTTAGTAACAGTTAACATTGTCCAATATGATGGTTAGTAATGGTTACCATTGTTCACTATGATGGTTAGTAATGGTTACCATTTCGATTATGATGGTTAGTAATAGTTACCATTGTCCACTATGATGGTTAGTAACCATTAACATTGTCCATTATGATGGTTAGTAATGGTCACCATTGTCCACTATGATGGTTAGTAATTGTTAACCTGAAGTAACTTGGAGTCATCTGGGAAGGGTTCTCATGAGGGACTGTCTATACTGAGTTGGTCTATGGTATATCTATGGAGGAATTTCTAAATTTCATTGATGTGGGAAAACTCAGCTAATTGATGTGGTTGGCACTGTTCCTCAGGCATGGACTCCTGAACCATATAAGAAAGAAGAAATTGAGCTTAGCACAAGCAAGCGTCCAGTCAGTGAGCAATGCATATATCCTTTTCTTTTTGCTAAGGACTATGGGTGCGATGTGAATAGTTGTTTGAAGTTTCTGCCTTGTCTTTCTCACAGTGCTGAAACATACGCTGGAACTGTTAAGTTGAAATAAGCTCTCTTCTCCCATCAATTGCTGTGCTGCCAGGGTATTTGATCCCAGCAACAGAAATGAAACTAGAGCAGTCCCTACAGCACCAAGGAGGGTTCGGCATGGGCTGGACATAAAAGGTTCTCAATGTAGTGCTATCTAAAAAGCATTCGACTAGGAAGCGAGCGGCTTGTGTGTTCTGAAAAAAGTCAACTCCTCTTTTTGGGTTACAGCCGAGGAAAACAGAATGAAAGTAACATAAGAATTTATGTGCTCATATGAGAGGAAGAAAGAAGGTAAGATCTAAAAACAATTAAGAAAAGGATGGAAATAAGTTCTTATCTAACATCAGTTACAATGACTATAAATGGCTTAAGTTTTCCAATATAAAGACATATAATATCTAAATTGATGAAAAAACAAACAAACATAAAATCCAGGACCCAGTCATATGCTGCTTACAAAAGACGAGGCTACAAATAGGTAGAATGGATGGAAAAACAGTGAGAAATGAAGGAGAGTAGACCTAATGTACCTAGATAGAGAGACTAAATTCTATAAAAGGTAAGAAGAGTCAAATGATCATTATGTCAAAGGATTTATCAAGAGGATGTAAGGGCTACAAATCTATAAGAATATATATATGCATCTAAAGATTATTTGAGAGTGGAACTCTGGTATACAGTGTCTGGGAGGGCATTGGCTATGTGGAGTGGAAGTATTTGGTAAAAACATCCTTTTGAGACATTTATACTATTCACATGTGACTGAAGTAACAATGCAGAGTGGAAAAACTGGATCAAAAGTGCCATCAGAATAACTAGATGAAGACAGTTGCAAGAAGGAGGACGAGGGCAACTATACCACTGTATCCATATACACATATCCACTGTTCACACCAGCTCCCTGCCTTGTGCACACTAGCCAGTAAACTTTCCCTAGAAAAGAATCCAGGCTACTGTCACTGTCACGGGGACATGACCACTGTGGCCATACCACCTCGGATCAGCACTATCAATCTCTGCTAGTGAACAGTGTGTATAGGAAACCTACTCGGAAATACAGACAGAAATACATGGGTTGTTGAAAGGTACACATGGAGACCGGACTAAAGAGCCATGGAGAATGATACCAAAAACAAGCCAAGGGGAAGAGAAACCGTATCACCCCAATGAAAAGAAAATGTGGTCTAAAGGCACAAAACAATACCTTCTATTTTATGTGATTGCCTATTTTGATTTGTAAACCTCAGTTGCTTAGGTTTTTCTATCTTCTACTGCTCATGATTACTTAAAATTTTATACTTTAATTGTTAAGCTATAATGTTTCATTGTATGTTGGAAGAAGCTTTTATATGTCTTTTAATTTTTCTACATCTACAAAGGTTTATACACCTACAATAGCCTCTCTAGTACTTCTCATAACTCCAGCCCATTTACTTTTCTTCTTAAAGAGAGCAGAAAATGTCACATAGGTCTTGACATGATACTTGGGACTGATAAGTATGTTTAGGCAGGTCTTTCAAACTAAACATCTGTAAAGAAATTTCAGGAATAAACCATACCATAGATCAACTAGTTCCAAGAGATGTCTACCGAATATTTCACCTGTCAGATAAGGAATAGATCTTCTTCTTCATGACACAGAAACCTCCAAAACAATCATATTAGCATATGGTCACCCAGCAAATACATAAGAAAGGCCGCAAAGCAGCCTTCTCAAGTACAAAGATACTAAAGAAGTTTTTCTGCATCTTACCAGACCACAGTAAAAACAACAACAACAACAACAAAACCCCCCAAAACTACAAACCAGCAGTAAAAAAAAAACAAAAAACAAAAAAACCAACCAAAACCAAAACCAAACAAAGACAGGAACTTGCAGACTGATCAGTCTATATTTGAATAAACAGTGGTTCATGGAAGAAATTGGAGAGAAAATAAAAAATTTCCTAGGAACAATGAAAATAATAGAACAATGTATCAGAACCTCTGGCATATAGCCAAGGCAGCCCCAAGAGGGAAAGGTATAGCTGTAAGCACCCACACCCGAGCGATGCACTTTAAGATGCCAAAACCAAACCCAGTGGGGAGTAAGAAATAACAAAGACATGGACAGAAAATAATGAAGCAGAGAATAAGAGAATACTATAAAGAGTCAATAAAAAAGAGTTCTTTAAAAAAAAGTTCTTTTGGAAAATGAACAGAAGACACTTAGCTAAATTAGCACAAAGAGAAGACACAAATTAAGAAATTAGAGACAAATGGAGTTTTTATAACAGACTCCAGTGAAGTCAGATCATTAGGGAATACTCGGAAAACATAGTTTTAAAAAAGCTAGAAAACATATAAAAACGGATGAATTTCTAAGTTCATATAACTCTACTAAAACTTAACACAGGGGATATAAACAATGTAAGCAGATTCATAACAGTCACTGAGACTGAAGCAATAATAAAAAAATCTCTACCTAGAGAGGCCAAGGGCCACGCAGACGCACTGTAGAATTATACCAAACTTTTGAAGACAACTTTATACAAACAGTTCTCAAACAGTTCTGTGAAAAAGCAAGAGCAGGGACAGTACCAAAGTTACTCTATGAAACCAGCATTGCTCTGAGACCCAAAGCAGAAAAAGATAACAAAAAGGAAATTAGGATCTGCATTGATGCAAAAATCTCAACAAAATACCTGTGAACTAAATTCAAAAACACATTAAGAAGATCATACTGTATAATTAAGTTGATTTCATTCCAGGGATGCAAAGCTAGTTTAATATATATAAGTCAACAAATGTAACACTTAATGACAAAAGTCATATGATTATATCAGTAGATATGGAAAAATTATTTGACAAAATTCAAAATACCTTCCATGATAAAATTCTGGAGAAATTAGGAATAGACAGAAGACACTTAAACAAAATAAAGATTAGATTAGACAAACCTATAGCTTATGATAGTCTAAGAAGAGGGAACTGAGATCATTTTCTTTATAATCTGGAATGAGACAAGGATGTTCATTGTTTCTATTCTTACTCAATATAGTGCATAATGTCTTACACTGAGTAGTAAGACAAGAGAAAGATATGAAAAGAACTCAAGTAGAGAAGGAAGACATCAAATTATCCCTATTTATAGACAGCATGATTCTATACTTAATAGATCCCACATACTCTACCAGAAAACTTTAGAGCTGGTAAACATACCCATCAAAATTGTAGGTTACAAAATCAACATGTAAAACTTGGTAGCTTTCCTATATATCAAAAGCAAAGTTGCTGAGAAAGAAAATTGGAAAACTATTACATTTACATTCAAAGAATGATGTAGGTGGGTCTTCTGTCTATGTGTTATTTTCATTGGTCAAATAAAGAGACTGCCTTGGCCTTTGATAGGACCGCAGCTTAGATAGGCGGAGTAGACTGAACAGAATGCTGGGAGAAAGAAGCAGAGTCAGGCAGTTGCCATGAAGCTCCGGCCTAAGATAGACGTAGGTTAGAATCTTCCTAGTAAGTCACCACCTCGTGGTGTTACACAGATTATTAGAAATGGGTTAATCAAGATGTGAGAATTAGCCAATAAGAGGCTAGAACTAATGGGCCAGGCAGTGTTTAAATGAATACAGTTTCTGTGTAATTATTTCGGGTGTAAAGCTAGCCAGGTGGCAGGACGCAGCCTGCCGTTCCTTCTACAAAAGAAAGCATCTAGGAATAAGGAAGACCTCTGCAATGAAAACTTTAAAACAATGAAAAAAGAAACTGAAGAAGACACTAGACCACTCAATGACCGTCCATGCTGCTGGGCTGACAGAATTAATACTGTGAAACTGGCTATGTTTACAATAGTAATCCGCAGATGCAGTCTTCATCAAAATTCCAATGGCTTTACTAATAACTAGAAAAAATAGTAAAATTAAAATGGAAATGCAAAAGGTGATAACAGCCAAAGCAACCCAAAGCAGAAAAAACACTGTTGGCGGCACCGTGACCTCTGACTTACAGTTCTCTACAGTGCTCCAGTGGCAAAGACAGCTCTCTATTGGTGCAAAATTAGACATTAGGCCAAATAACCTGGAGAGGAATGAAATTAGATCCATATCTCTCATTCTATCAAAAAAAAATAGAGCAAAAGCAGGCCCTGGTGGCACAGATTAATCTTGGCATTTAGGCAGTAGCAAGTTCAAGGCCAGTTTGACCTACATAAAGAGTTACAAGCCAGCCAGAGTTGCACAGTGAGACCTTGTTTCAAACAAACAGACAAACAAACAACAACTAAAAATAAGATCTAAGACTTGAATTTAAGTTCTGAATCTACTAGAAGAAAACACATCAAAAATACTTCTCGGTGTAGGCAGAGAGAACCTTCTAAATAGGTTCTACTAGCACATGGAATAACCTCAAGAATTTATAAACAGAATTTCATGAAAATAGAAAACTCTGTGTAACAAAGGGAACCAGATCATACAGTTTATAGAGTGGAAGAAAAATTTCCTCTCTATATGTCAAAGATGGCATTAATACCTAAAATATAAAATGAACTGCAAAAAATCAAACAAAACTCAAACCACCAGTCAAAAAATGGGCTAATGCACTGAAAAGGTGGTTCTCAAAAGACATGCAAGAGGCTAATAAATATTTCAGAAGTATTTTGGGGGCTGGGGAGATGAGTCTCAGCGGGCCGAGTAGGCACAAGTCTGAGTCCAGCGCCTATGAACGTGCGGGAATGTTAATTCCAAAGCAAGAAGCCTGGTGGAGAAAGGTGGATTCTAGAAGCTGTTCAGTGAAACGCTGTGATAACACCAACTGTCAACCTGCTGGGCTCCAGAGTCACCTAGAAGACAATACCCTGAGCATGCTTGTGAGGAATTATGCAAATCTGGTGAGCCTCTGGGGCTGTCTGTGAGCCATTCCCTGGATTACTTTAATTGAAGTAAGAAGACCCACCCTGTGGGATGCCAAGCTCAATCCTAATGCAGGGGAAAGGGCTTGGTCCTGCCATGACTTAATGTGCCAGACTTTGTTGATTCCCAGTGGGAGACCTTAGTGTTGGGAGAAATGGATGTGGGGACTAGGGAGGAGGCAAATGGAGCTGGAGGAGGGGTGGAGTGGGAACTGCGGTTGGAATGTAAGACGAAATAAAAAAAAAATATGACCTCAGTCTCAAGATGTAAGAAAGAAAAAAGATCCACTGAAAGAGGTGGCACCATTGCTTGGGATAAGGTCCTGGACTAGGTACAAAGGAGGAAGTCAGCTGATCATGGTCATTTGTCCCTGTTTCTTGACTGTCAATGCAAAGGGACCAAGTGTCTCAAGCTCCTGCCATGGTGACTCCCCACCATGATGAACTGTGCCTTTGGATAGTGAGCAAAGGCAAACCCTCCCTCCTTCAAGTGGCTTCTGTCAAGACATTCTGTCACAGCAACCAGATAAATAACCAATATCAACACCCTGAATCAAACAGCCAAGAGTGGCTGGAAAGGGGCACTTGACATTATCTCTGGCCTCTCTACACACAAGCATAGACACGCTCATGTGCACCCACAAACACAAGATATAGACACACTAGTGTGTAACCGCAAAGACAACTCTCTCTCTCTCTCAACAACTACTACAACTACATTGAGAATGGTTTTTATCAGGAAAATAAACGCCGCTGAACTAGTGTGTTGCTATGGAAACAGATGTGGAGGTGTCTCAATAAACTCGACAGTAGAATGATCAGGTGATCCAGCCACACCACCCCTTAGTACAGACTCAAAGAAGTCTATATTCTACTCTATTCTAAATTCATGTTCCTCCCACGTAAATAGAATCACTCTTGACGCCTATCAACAGATAACTGGAGAATAAAACTGGAGCACATATATACAATGGAGGTGTATTCATCCATAAAGCAAAATGAAATTCTGAAGTGTCCAGGAAAATGGATGTATTTAGAAACTGTTACATTAAGTGAGGTCACTTAGAAAGATCATACTCTCCTATGCAGATGATAACTTTAGGTTTTTACATGTGCATATATGTGGGAATGAATGTGGGCATGTGATGTGTGAGTCTTCTGTTTTGAGTTGATTTCATTGGTTAATAAAGAAACTGCCTTGGCCCTTGATAGGACAGAAAATTAGGTAGGTGGAATAAACAGAACAGAATGCTGGGAGGAAGCGAGGCAATCGCCATGCCTCTCCTCTCTGGGTCAGACGTGATGAAGCTCCAGCCTAAGATGGACGTAGGCTAGAATCTTCCCGGTAAGCCAAACCTCGTGGTGCTACATGGATTACTAAATATGGGTTAAACAAGATATGAGAGTTAGCCAAGAAGAGGCTAGAGCTAATGGGCCAGGCAGTGTTTAAAAGAATACAGTTTCCGTGTAATTATTTTAGGGAAAAGCTAGCCGGTGGCCGGAAGCTAGGTGGCGGGAAGTGGCCTGCAGCTCCCACTGCAGGCATGAGTCATAAAACTGGAGAGAGGACCATGAGAGAGGGACAAAGAAATATTAAAAAACAAAACAGTATGTATGTGTGTGTGCTGTACATGTGTGCACCTGTGGCTGAATGCATGTGAGTGCATATGCACATGAATATTATGTGCATGTGGAGGCTTCAGGTTGGTATCAAGTGTCTTCCTTGGAGGTAGGGTCTCCCATGAACCTGGAGTTCACTATTTTGACTAGTAGACAACTTGCTCTGGGGTATATCCTGAGTGTGTGGGATTATAGGTGGGCCATTATGTCCACCTGGATTTTTATGCAGGTTGTGTGGATCTGAACTCTGGTCTTCATAATGCTTTACCCATCCAGCTATCTCCCTAGCCTCCAAAATATTTTCTTTCTTTCTCCTTCCTTCCTTCCTTCCTTCCTTCCTTCCTTCCTTCCTTCCTTCCTTCCTTCCTTCCTTCCTTCCTCCCTCCCTCCCTCCCTCCCTCCCTCCCTCCCTCCCTCCGTCCCTCCCTCCCTCCGTCCCTCCCTCCCTCTCTCTCTCTCCCCCTTCCTTCCTTCCTTATTTTTTTTTTTTTGAGATAAGGTTTCACTTTGTGGTTTAAGTTGCTCTGGTGTGGTGAGCCCACAAGTATAGTGCAAATGCATAGCTGGCGGATATTGGACTACCCACGAGAAGTGTACACACACACTACACTTGGACTAATCCGTTATTACAGGGCTTCGGGTACACCTGTCCTTTGGATAAGTCACTGTCAGTTCTGTACAAATCTTGTGAAATCACGGCATTTCTCCCTTCTATAGTATCCCAGCAGTGTATTAACCTGACTTGTCCTGTAGGGCAAATGGATACCACCACCCCCCCACTCCACACACACACTTCATGAAGCCCTGGTATGAAAAAGATTTACTCACTCACTCACTGTTCTCAGAGCCAAAATCTACATAAAAATAGTCCCCACAAACTTTATAGACTGTGGTCACTGATAAGAAAGGAGCCTCATACAGGAGGTAATGTGTCTGCTCTAAGTGCAGACTCAGAAAGCTGTAATCTCCTGGTCTTCTGCTCTGACAGGCTACTAACATTCTGCATTTATCCTAGCCCGAGAAATTAACTGTTTGTACAGGAAAAAGGCCTGAGTCACTAAAACTAGCTTCAGAGAGAAAAATTCTCACCTGGGTACCCTGCTAGAGCCAAAAGCAAGGTCCTCAGAAGAGACTCCTTTCAACTCAACCTAGAGAGATGCTTAGTATAGCTATCAATGCTGTGTTTTCTGCTGCAGGGGACTTCACAACCGTGCTGCCTCTGAGACTTAGTGGGCCTCCTTGCCAGATCCACCATTTTTTTTGTGACTCTGTGAAAATGCATGCTTGATACTATTGTTACTGTCTTTGGGATTATTAACTTGTCTGTATGCTTATAAAACTGAATATGTATATATGCCTATACATACTGTGCATACGTATTTCACAAAATGAAAGCTTTGTGGAGATCACTCCTTATACCTTACCCTTATGTCTGCTGCTTTGTCCTTATGCCTTATGTTTTTTTCTCCCTTCTTTCATCTTTCCCCAAGGAATAAAGAAACATGCAGGAAAAACTGTGCCTAAGTCAATCAGTTCGTTCTGCCCTTCAGATCCTGTTCCCAAGCCAGTTTTTGCTTGTAGAAGTCCTTCTTGAACCCTGTGGTTTAGTAGCTCTTGATACCCTGGAACTTGCTATGTACATCAGGCTGACCTCCAACTCACAGAGATTCCCCTGCCTCTGCCTCCCAGTGCTAGGACTAAAGGCGTGTGCCACCAGGTCTGGTGAGTGAATATTTCTTTGGGGGAGGGAGGTTAATAGAAAACTTGTGGCAGGACTAGAAAGAGACTACTGTGAATGGGAAATGAGGGGCAGGGAGAATCAGAGAAACAAGTCACCCAAATGCAAGCAATAACTTTGTATGCTAATTAAAGTTAGTAAAATAATATATCCGCTTGACATCAGAGCACCTAAATACACAAAGCAAACAGTAATGGACATGCCAACGAAGTGCAATGGAAGAACGGCAGGGAACCGTATCACTCCTCTTTCTGCAATGGTTTTCCGGACAGAAAAGCAACAAAGCAACATTAGATTTAAACTGTGCTCCTATGCGGCATTCCATCCCACAATCGCATACGTAATTCCACGTGGAATGGTAGCCAGGAGAGTTGCTGTTCATCTTAACAACATAAGGGATTGCAGTCACATCGAGTCTCTTTTCCCACCACAAAACCCAGAAATCAGTAACAAGAGGAACTTGGAAATTTTATGATTAAATAACATGCTTCCAGTTGGCCAACGGGTCAATGAAGAAATTAAAAGGAAAACAAGAAAAATTTCTTCAGACAAGAGAAAATAGAAGCACACTCTTCCAAATTCTGTGGGCTGTGTGGTGGTTTGATTGATGGGGGCATCTGTTCTGATTCGAAGCCTCTGAGGTGTCACAAGCCCACGCTAGACCCAGCCTTGCTCAGTCTCTCCTGCCACCGCCTGGGGATCCGGATGTAAGCAGCTCTCAGCTACGGCTCCAGAGTCTGTTCGCCTACCTGCCATTTTGTCCTCTGTGATGAGAATCATGGACTAAGCCTCCAAAACTGCAAGCAAGCCTCCAAGTAAATGCTTCCTTTTATAAGTTGTCTTGGTCATGGTGTGTCCTAACAACAAAACAGGAACTAACACAGGGTTCATCAAAAGCAGTTCTGGAAAGTAAGACTGAAGCAATAGGCATCTTCATAAAAAGAAAACTCCAAATAAAGAACCTATTGGTGAACCTCAAGAAAACAGTAAGACAGGAAAAGCAGACCAAATGGAATGAGCAGAAGGAAGAAAATAATAAAGAGCAGAGCAGAAATGGATGAAATACAGACTAGAAAAATAAGCAAGGCCATGAGCCAGAAAAATGACAAGTTAAGATCAGTAAATGCTTAGCTAGAAGGAGCGAGAAGATTCAAATAAATTCAGAGACCAAATAAAAGCAGAGTCAAGGCAGCAAACACATCAGAAGCACAAAGAATGATACCAGAGTATGGAGATAGTAAGTAATGAAAGATTGTAGACTTGACAGGATCTATAATCCCTGGTGAGACAAACTTCTGCATGCAGCTGTTGGATGCTCTAGAGTGGGTCCCTTGGGACTGGAAGACCCACTACACTCTGGCTGGGGGCACGGACTATATAAAAAGGAGAAAGCAACCTGAATGTGAGCATGCTCTGCTTTCTGCTGGACGGTGGGTACAACATGAGCAGCTATGACTTTCTGACCACAAAGGACTGCACTCTGGACCTGCAGGGTGAAACCAGACCCTTTCTCCCTTGCTTTTGTCAGGACAGAAAAGTAACTGGGACAGTTATTATGACAATGTGATAATCCAAAAAGAATTTGATGAATTCCTACCAAGGTTGAAGTATAAAGAAAGAAAATTGTATAGTCCAATTGCAAGTTGAACCAATTATGTATAAAAATCTCCCAGAAGTAATTATTTTAATAGGTAAGACTCCAACGGTGCTATTGTTGAATTACATTCAACATACAAAGAACAACTAATTCTTCTCAAATCATTTCAGTTGAAGAGAAGGGATGTTTTGAAATTCTTATGAGGTCTCCCATGTTAACTGATCAATAAATGAAAGTACAAATCTTTGACATCATTGAGAAATACAGATGAAAAATTTCTTAACAAAATTCTAGCACATGAAAAGCAACAACACAGAGAGATTGTTCATTTTGAAAGAGTGTGATTTCTTCCATGCATGCAAGGAAGGATGCTTCCATATATGCAAATCCATGACTGTGGTACCTCCACCCATTAGCAAAATTAGACAGACACCCTTATTATAATTTCAATAGACAAAAAAGCAGACAAAAGTCAACACCCCTTCACAATAATAATAGTCTACTAAAGGAGGTAAAGGACTCCACATTGCTACCACAGAGACTCTCTACGACAAAGCACAGCCACTCCACTGAACACGAGCACCTGGAAGTGGCTCCTCAACATCTGGAGCAAGACAGGGACACCCATTTTTATCACGTCTATTCAACACAGCATTGCCATTCTTAGCCAGAGCAACTAGCTGAAAGAAATGATGCTATCCAAATTAGAAAGGAAGTAAGTTCAATTGTCTCTATTTGCAGGGAATATAGGCTTATATAGAGAACCTTAGAGATTCCACTAAAAACTGTTAGATCTAACAGATGAATTCAGTAAGGTTTCAGGGAAACAACAACAACCAACACACGTGAATGAGTACTGGTTCTGCATGTGATCCGTAAACCATTTAAAAAAGTAATAAAGAAAACAGTCTCATTCCCACTTACGATAGTTAAAGTAATATTTGGGATTGCATTTCTTCAAAGAGGTGAAATATTCCCTCACTGAGAATTATAGAATACTGGTGAAAGAAACTGAAAAAAAAATGACAAATTAATAGAAAGATCTGATGTTCAATGGATCAGACACATAAATATTGTTTAATGCTCTTGTTGCCTAAAGCAATCTCCAGATCCTACACAACTCCAATCAAAACACCGATAGTATTCTTCAAAGAAATAGAATACAGCAGTTCTGAAACTTTTTTTTTTTTTTTTTTTTGGTTTTTTGAGACAGGGTTTCTCTGTGGTTTTGGAGCCTGTCCTGGAACTAGCTCTTGTAGACCAGGCTGGTCTCGAACTCACAGAGATCCGCCTGCCTCTGCCTCCCGAGTGCTGGGATTAAAGGCATGCGCCACCACCGCCCGGCCTGCAGTTCTGAAACTTGCATGGGACCATAAAATCCCCAATGCACAAAAAAATATTGAGTAAAAAGGACAAAGATGGAGGTATAACATTGACTGACTTTAAAATGCACACATACATGGAGGTTTGGTTAATGCTCCCAAATAACAAGTGGGTTGAAGAAATGCAAAAGACAGTTGTAAATTTTCTTTGGATGGGTGAATTGAAATCTCAGTGTTCTCAACCTTTGTGGTATGGCGAAAGCTGGGTCATCAAATGGCACGACACTGGAACACACACTAGAACGACAGGTCAGGAATGTGCCCAAGAACTCATACATAGCTGGTTTTGTCAGAGGACCTAGGAATGGGGACAGGGAAAGATGCTTAAAGAAATGGCCTTGGAAGATGGAATCTTCAGGTAGAAGCATACAGACCTCTCTACACAATTAGCTCAAAATAGGGTTAAAGATCCAAATGTTATTTGCAAAATTATGAAGTGGCTTGAAGAAAACACATGGGGAGATGATGCCTTTACATTGATCTGCAATGACCTTTGTGATATATTCTAAGAAGCACAGATAACAAAAGGAAAAAAGAGAAATGTGATTACATCTGACTAAACAGCAGCCCTACGAATAGCAAGAAACATCCAAAAGTGCCCCGACAAGCCAGCAAAATGGGAGAGAGTATTTGCAAACACCCATCTGATGAGTAGTTAGTTTCCAAAATTTGTCAGGAACAAAAACACTCCAGAGAAAACAGACCCAAGAATCCTGTTTGGAAAACGAGCAAAAGACCAATGTTTACAAAAGAAGACATGAAAATGGCAAAAGGTATTAAAAAGTGTTCAGCAGCACTAATTATCAGACAAATGCAAATAAAACTAAATGGAGTCACACCTCACACCTGCTGGAATAGTTATTGCCACCGAAGAGGCAACACATGACAAGTGTCAGCAAAAGTCGGGAGAAAGGGAACCCTACATTGTCGGTGAGGATTTAATTAGGATAGCCACCATAGCAAGGATGGGATTTCCCTGAAATATTAGGAGTGGAGCTCCCATCGTACTGTTTCTGCACACGACCAGGAGACCACTGAACTTTCAGCACACAAATCTGTGTAGAAGAGACATCCTCAAAGCACAGATTATGACAGAAATAGTCACAATATCCAAGATGTCCATCAACATATAAACCAATAAAGGAAATATGGGAGAAATACAATGGCCACAGAAAGAAGAAAATCCTGCTATCTGTAATAAGACATATAAATCTAGAGAACATCATGTTCTCTAGGAACAGGACCAGAGAGACTAATGTCCCATAATCTCACACATATGTGGAATCTGAAAGGGTTTATTGCACAGTAGTGAGCTGAACGGTTCTTAGCAAAGGTGTGAGTGGTTGGCGGATTGTGGAGGCATTGGCTAATTATAGTTACAGAAATACAAATATTTCCAAAATAGGTGAACACAGGGACAGAAAGTAGAAAGGCAAGTGAGTGCTTGTGGCTCGGTGACCGAGGAAGGACCGTGTGTGTGTGTGTGTGTGTGTGTGTGTGTGTGGAGGGGGGATGGAGAATGAATAAATAGTCCTGTAAACCCTTTATGAGTGATACAATGCTCTGAAATTGTGTATGGTTGGCAATCTGTGAGCACACTTACACTCATCAGGTTACACACATTAAGATGGAGGACTGTGTGACATGTTGGTTATATCTTGTTCACATCTGTGTTTCTGTTATGGGTGTGCTCTCTGGTGTGAAGTGTCAGTAGAGATGAGGCAGATCATCTCCAGGCCCTAGCTCTAACTGAGGCGCCAACTGGCAGCTAATAGTTACTGGAGGAACACGGATCACTCTTTTGAGGACGTGGTCACTTTTAGGATTTCCACGTTCCACTGCATGGCCCCCGTATGGAGGCTCATAAAGGCAGCACCAACTGGATCAACTCAGCTAGAACACATTTTTAAAAATGAAAAAAAAAATTAAAAAGGAAGATGCCATGAACGTCACAGTTCACCATCAAATTAGACAGCTTCTGATTGGAGTGGACAGGACTGCATTTCCTGAGCACTAGATCACCGAGGTGGGTGGAGGATTCCCCTCACATGACTGGAAGGAGTATCACCCCAGGGGACTGGAGGAGCCAAGGAAGACTTTGCAGTTGCTACTGGCCCACTGCTCTCTGTGATGGAGGGGGTCTTTCTAGAACTCATTCTGGAAACGCATGACTTTGGGTGAGTCTTCTATCTCAGATTGTGTCATAAGATAAAAAGTGGGATGCGCGAGAGAGGATGAAGCAAAAGGAATGGGGAAACATTGCTGGGCTCCATTCTCTTTTCCTTAGGGGTGTGAATGTGAGGGGATCTAGAAGTAGGAGGGAGTAGGGTTAACCCGACCTATGGGAGGGGTCAGGTCTGATTTTAGTAAAATTAGCGAAGGAAGATATTCAGGTTTCTCTCAACATGGGTACAGCCTTCGAAGGATTTCCTAATTCCTATGTTGGGAAGCCTGGTGGTGGTTATGGTTGTCAGGACACAGGAGACAAGGTACTAGGCTAGCCAGCCAGTCAAAGACCTGTTAGTAAGGGCAGATGGGAGGAGACATGAGATCAGTTTCAAATTGCCCACTCAGGAATAGCCCCAGGGATTGGCTGTTCAGGCCTACAAATTGAATATAATAAGTTACAGTTGGCTTCAGGATTATTATTTTTTAAGTAGCATGCGTGTCCAAGTATGCATTTTCAAAGCACAGGAGTCCATAGGAGACTTTTTTTTTTTTATGGCTTGTTTGGTCCATTAGATCACCTGCCACAAAATAAAATGTTTCTTCTTTTCTGTGCCGTTGACCGCAGCAGTCAAACATGGCCGAACAACCCACACAACCGTTTCCAGCCCATCGATCTGATTTTTCATAACCCTCACCACACATCCCTCACAGAGGGCTCTTGTTTCGGGTGGATTTATTTCACCTTCTTTGTGGAGGCCTCTGAAAGAAGGCAGTACGAAGGGGGAAAAATAGCTATTTATAGGCGTTTTTGACTAAAAGTGTCTGCTCAGCGCACTACGGAAGATTTCCAAGATGTGGGAGAGCAGGAAACTATCTAAAATCAACTGGAAGGCTGGAGGAGTGTTATGGGGGAACAATTCTGCAGGGAAGTCGTCTGCAGAAAGTTCAAGTGTCATTTGCAAACAAATGACAGTTACTTTTCCTGACACCCCGAGTTACAGAGAAGCCAGCTAAACTTCTAGTTAAGGAGAGAAAAGGAGAGGGGAGAGTGAAAAACTCCGCGAATTCTTCAAGTATTATGAGTAATCGGAACCCTTCAAGGAATTCGAAAGGGGAACGCTTTTCTCCATAGCCAGTCCTTGATGCATGAGCTGCCAGCTAGATGGATGCCCATGGACACACAGCAGGCAGGTGGAGATCTAAGAATAGACTGCAGGTCCCCGAGACCTAACAGAGTCCCGCTGAGACCAGAGAACAATCTTTACCCCCACTTACCATCACTGTTATAATAACAACAAAACAAAATGGCAAGATTTTCTACCGCCAGGAAACAATTCCATGAAATCCTCTGTGCATCCACGGGCTCTGCTCTCACCGTCTGGGTGGTCGTAGGAAGCAGGTGTGGAAGGACGACCTGGGCTGACTGCCAGGAGACAGATGGCTGCGAGAAAATCTGGACTGATGGTTCTGTGGAGGAGGAGGAGGTCCAGAGAGGGACCTGCCTTCATCAGGTGTTTATTCTTTGGAATTCTACAGACTTGAATGAACGGTGTACCGGCGTACCGGGCTTCAGAGATGGGAAGGTTAGCCAAGGACCTTGGGCAGGAGCAATAAAGGACAATGGCCTAGGACCTGTTGCCGGCATCCTTCAACTGTGAAGCTCATACCTGTCTGGCTGCGATGAAGGAGACACTCCCCAGGGAAGTGGCGAAGCTCATAAAGGATAAGATGGAAGGGTGGGCTGAGTTACCTTGCGGACACATCCCACAGTGGTTCCCGTTGTGAAACTCATCCTGCTGATGTAGCAAGGGATCTGGAAGAAGGCAGTGGGGGGTTGGTGACTAAAACTGTCGCTCCTGTGAACAAATGCTTGAACAGGCTGGAACTGTGACCTCCCAAGCCATGTGAAAAGCAGCTCTAGTGAGGCTAAGATGACCTCTGACCTGGCCCTTTGGAGACCTCTTACTTACAGTGACAAACTTTATGTGTTTAGTTGGCACCTGGTAAAGGAAGTTTCCTCATTGTGATTAAGATATACCATTATCAGCTGGGGGTGGTGGAGCACGCCTTTAATCCCAGCACTTGGGAGGCAGAGGTGGATCTCTGTGAGTTCTAGACCAGCCTGGTTTGCAGAGCAAGTGCCGGGACAGGCTCCAAAGCTACACAGAGAAACCCTGTCTCTAAACAAAACAAAAAAACAAAAAACAAAACAAAAGATAGACACCTTATATGACGGTAGGAGGTAATGGTGGCTGGGTAAGGAGGTTTTCCTCCCATGGAGTCAGACATGCCTATGTGAGCAAAATAGAAAAGAAAAAGTGTTGTGTTATGATACACAAAACAAAGAGATGATTCAGAGCATGTCGTGGTGGACATGCACTCTGAAAACCTTCCACACTATTATTTCAATCCATTTCTTAAGTCCTCAATTTTCTTCCCTAGCTCCTGAAACAGTCGTTTCTTCATGCCCATTCTACAGATTAAGAAATGTAAGCATCAGGTAGAGGGCAGCCAGTGATGTAGGAAGCCAGTGATAGGATCAAAGCTTGGATGAGCGTGCGAAGCCCGTTTCCATCAGTTAGACTCTACTGCCCCCTACAGGAAAGCAAACGAGACACTAAGCCTCCTGTTTCCTGGAATTGAGTTCCTTGAGCTTCTTGGATAGATTCTGTTGGAATCACTCCAGATGTGTGCCATCATAATCTCTTGGGTTGATGCAAGAAGTCATCACTTAACAGACTCCTTCAGTGCACATATGTTACAGGAAGGAGCTACCTCTAAACTGCAATGATAGAGGGATATTCAATGGTATATGACTATTAAAATGATTTAGTACAGGCTTACGTGGGAAATAGCTGGGGTTACTTGTACCCATGTAGATACCATCTTGTCTTGCATCAGGTAGTGTTTTCCGGCCGTACAGGCAGATCTTTTTCTCAGTCACCCACTCTCTAATTTTGGATGCAGTGATCAAGAGATCCATTTCAGCCTTTTGTTTTTCTAGTGTACTCTTCTCTTAGCTTCTGTGCAGTTGCCCTGATATAATATATCTGCTCTCATTGTTCCAAACATACTATCCTCCATATTATTATATGTGTGTATAATTTATATATGCCATATGTATGTGTGTTACATCACACAGCCCTTTGAAACTACAGATGGTTTTTATCCTGACGAGGTGAGGTGAAAGAGTCTGCCCACCATGACGTGGAAGACGCTCTTCAGAAGACCCCGCACTCATGAAGGTTGGACCTAAAGATCACAAATCGAAAAGTGGGTCTGTTCTGTTCTGTTTGTCCTCTTCTGGATCATTGTCCACCCCTGGTAAAGCCATGGGGACACAGAAAGAATCAGTCTGTAACGAGGGAAATAGAGCCATTTTTGGAAGTTGGGAGAGGGAAAAAGGGTTAAAAATATTAACATGGGGCTGGTGAGATGGCTCAACCAATAAAGAAGGCACTTGCTCTGTAAACTGACAGTCGGAATTCAAGCCCTGAAACTCCCATGGGTTCCAGGAAAGACACACACCTGGAAGTTGTCCCCTGATCTCCACCTGCATGTGTGCACATGTGAACTTGCATTCACACACAGCCCTCAAACACGAATAATAAATAAAATAAAAATACAACATGCACTTTGTGACTACAGAGTCATGAACTGCAGATAATTATTGAGCTGACAAGTATCTTTGCCTCCTATGAGCCTTTTAAAGCACAAACATGTGTCACATGTAACTCTGACATCACTCTCTGTCTCTTTGACCTCACTGCCTCCAAAGGATGTAGAGAAAAAGTATCCGCAGGAGTCTGAAAAGAGCCTCCAGGCTTTGGCGGAATGTGTAGGACAGTGGGAAATAAAGAGCACGGGTCGTCAAGCGGGAAGACTGCCAGTAGAGGGCTCTTCTGAGATGACAGATCTTGTCAAGGCTCTTTCTTTTGTCATTTGAAAAGAGTAAGCAGTTAATTCCAGAAGGTTCTTTTAGAAGATGGTCACTACATAAACTATCAGGAAGCAATAGAGCCCAGACTATCGGGAAGAGACTGTGAATGAGGGTGGTAAGAAGATGACGGTCCAGAGAGGAGTATCTGTCATTCAGAAGACGATAATTTAGAAGGAAACGAAAATAAGATGTTAAGTCCCGAGATGGTTAAATCAGGGTATTGGATAATCCTGAAGGTGTATATTAAATTGTGGGATTTCAAAGTCTACATGGAGCAGAAGACATTTTCTTTCATGGTTGTTGAGTATGGCTTTGAATGAAAGGACTGACACCAGCCTTGTCACACCAGGGAGTCAGGGCATGCCTACATTAATGATCTGAAATGAGACTGGGAAAGTAAGGTAATGATTTTTTTTTTTTAACTTGGATCACTGAAAAATAAAAGAGGGGGTGTTCCTTACTACATAACTATTCTTCCGCAGCTTTCGTGAAGTGGCCTATTTAAGAGGGATCTCACTCCATCGGAGATCAAAGACATGGAAAACACGGATGTGTTTTGCAGAGTGTGGGTGCCCAGGTGCTGAGGAGGAGGTGGGGGTAGATCCACACACCTGTGTACACAGTAACACTCATGATGTTTCACAAGAGTGAGCTCAGCTTTCCTAACTCCTTGAGGACAATGATGAGACACTCTTGAGTGAGCAGGAACAGAGTCCTAATATCAGCAGCTTACCTAGAAACTTCAGTGCCTAGCTCAGACACACACAGTATGGCACAGCGTTAGACTTTAGCAAATGGAGAAAAGCGGTTTTAAAGGCACACTCTGCCTTTTCTTACATTCATAGGGTCAGAGCATCAAAAAAGAGGTCTGCCCTGCCCATGTGGGTCATCTCCAGAAGAATTAAAAATGAGGAACTGGTCTCAGGAAACACGAGAGATATATGATGCTTTCCTGCACACGGCTCTTCCCTTTACCTATTTTGAGCATGTTAACAGTAATCAAACAGCTTCTATGCCACCATCTTTTAGTTACAAACAGAGAGGGCTAAGAGGTTGGAGCATCAGCTAACTTGAAATCATTCCAACTGGGAATCCTTCACTGAAAGAAAAGAAAGCACTTCCCTACTGTGACTTTAGTCTAAGAACATAAAGGAACACTTACATATGCAGAAGAATACAATGGCTCTCTGTGTTACGATGTCACTCCTATGGCTGATCCTGACCTGCTGGTGGGGGCCAGGAAAGGTGGTCTTGAGAAACAGGGCAGTGAGTTCTGTAAGCAAAGCTGTAGGTGCTTTTTTCCCTCTGAATGAAACTTTGGGTTTAACTTTTCAGATAAATAACACATGTTACAGTAAAGTCACATAACCCAATGCAAACTGTTGACAGTAACAAGTTATACCTGAAAACACAGATTTCTTTTTCCCTCCATCAGACTTCCCTGGCTAAGGACATAAATCTCTGAGGTGGTATTTGTGGTTTAGAAACATATGGAATTGGAGATTTTTGTATCTTAGACCCACATAAGATAGTATTTTCACATGAGTCAACCCTGCCTGAGCTCTGTGGTCCTGGACCCTAGCAACACACATTTTTCCAAAACGAGAAAAATGATATTGAGCTTAATTAGTTGAAAAATTGATCCCACTGAACTTTAACTCACAATGATCAACTAAAAGACACTGAGCCAAAAATTGGAGAAAAACATAAACTAATTGAAAACCAAAGCCAGTATAGCAGTGCTACATAGATCCTTTTCTGACTAGCCCAACACACACACCCACCCACACACCTAGAGCAAGAAACTGATATATTCTGCCAGTCACAATCACCATTAAGTCCCATAATGCCATGATCTCAAATGTGCTGGAATTAAAGCTGAATTCCCAAAAGACATGGTGGACCTTGACTTCTCACCTTTAATTGTAACCCACTAAGTGATTCCCAAGGGAGAGAAGAAAAAGAGAAATCAAGTCCATGACCACCGAGTGATCCCCGGCTGGATTTTCTCTTTGACACTGTCCAAATCAATGTTGCCTCTTTAATTAGTAGGTTGCAATTCGGTGAGATAAGCAAATGTATACGCAGAAACCTCTGGCTGGGGCTCACCAGGGGCTTTCACGCTGCTAACAGTGGTCTCAGAGCACTGAGCTGCGGACCAAGAATCACGAAGTTTCCTTGAAGAGAAACTTGTGATCCTCTCTCCTACTGCCGAGTCTGCCTGGACTCCTGATTTCTCAGGGTGTCTTGCCAATTGTTCTCCTCTCCCTATTAGTCAGATAGAGGCCTTAGTGAGAGAACTGCCGAGAATCAGGGCAGAGGACAGAGGGCGGCAGAATTCCCGGGGTTCTGTGGGTGGTCAGGGCCCCCACATTCAAAGTTAGCATCGGACAGGAGTAGCCTCACCTTGTCTCCCAGTAGGAGAGGCATCTCTACTAAGATGGAAGATACAGAGGATGTATGAGCCACATATAAAATGTACTCAAGGTCCTTGGCAATACCAATTAAAAATAGAGAACTATTAACGTAGTTGATAAGGCTTTTAGACAAGACAGTCAGGCAACATTGCAGTTAGCAAAGTCATTAGCAGAATTGGCAGTTTTATAAAATTCATATGAAATAGTTAAAACTGAATTAGTATAATTTAAATTGTTTTAAGACAGGAGGAAAGAAAAGAAAAAAAACTCAGCCAAAAAAATCTAAAAGAAAAAAAAAACAAAAACAAAACAAAAACCCCAAAACCAAAATTAAAAAACCTCCTACTGGGCAAAGATGGAAACAGTCTTGAGACAGATTTGACAAATAAGTGTACCTGCACTTTAAAATAAAGCCCGAGCTCACATTTGCTAGGAACGCTTCCTTAAAGATCTCTGTGATAAATCTCATGCAAACAACAGACGAGACAAAAACCAAAAACCACTCCAAAAACAAACGAAACCCCATCATCCAGAAATCTAAATTCTTAAATGGATCAGTAAGTGCTGAGAATTCTTGTTCAGAAAAACGATTGATCGCATTCGAATCTCTGGTCATTCAGCATCACCAGCTTCAGGACCACAAGAAAGAGGATTTTAGGGAGCCTCTACGCACGGTGACTTGTAGGCACCTGATGTCTTCACCTGATTTTTGCCATCAGTACATACATTAGCTTGTTAGCCTTTTCTGACACATGAGGCATTGTTTATAGAGACGAAAGAGAATAACAGAACAACCAAACTATAATACACTGCCCCCCCCCTTTGTAAAAATCCCTTCCAAACCAACTACTCACATCCATCAAACACAGAGTAATAAAGAGTGACTTATACCCAAACCTGGCCAGTCCTTCCATTCCTGGAAACTTGCACACAGACGGAAGAAACCCACTCAGCCTTAAACAGGTCGATCATCTTGTTGCCTACAGCTTCATCTCTGAGAGCGCTGGCTTCCTCGGTCCCTGTCTGTGCTCTCTCGCTCCCTCTGTGTGTCTCTCTACTTCACGGGAGAAGAGAGGGTTCCCTTCCCCTTTCCTGTATCTGCTGCTGGATGAAGGACGAAAGCTGAATACACGATTCAAAGGGATTTTTTTTTCCTTCTTCTTAGGTGAACAGTTGGAAATCTAAAAATCTTTCTCTTCTGAATGGCTTAACATGCCAC
Source organism: Chionomys nivalis (assembly GCF_950005125.1). Classification (NCBI taxonomy): domain Eukaryota; kingdom Metazoa; phylum Chordata; class Mammalia; order Rodentia; family Cricetidae; genus Chionomys; species Chionomys nivalis. The sequence continues at coordinate 14,514,820 of NC_080111.1, read as the reverse complement.
TCACTCGACACAGAACATTTATATAAAGAGTCATAAACACAACCAAGAATTCTACTTAAAAAAAAAAGGAAAGGAAAAAGAAAACAACCCTCCTCCCAGGCTATTCTGTTCCCTTCACTATTAGCACTTACCCTGAGATGTGCCATCAATGCCCTATTCCAAATGTACAAAAGCCAACCACATCTCAGCTGAGAATTAAACAGTTTTAATGTCTTCCAATCCATGCTCCTGCTCCAAACCCTGATGCAGGCAGTCACTGGCAGCGGTACAATAGCTCTCAACAGCAGACATCTGATTCTTGACATTTAAAAATAACAATATTGGGAAAAAGGGGAGCTTTTTTTTTTAAATTAACTAAAACAGCTTGTGAGTGAGCACACAACACTCATTGAGTGTACTGATTGATTAAAATTGAGTGTATTGATTGATTGGAATTGAGTGTATTGATTGGAATGTACAGGGACTACAAGTGAATCCTTCACAGCCACCAGCCAGACACACACAGACCCCTCACCTCTTACACAGTCCTGGCAAGGAGCTGCATTAAGTTCGCACTAAGTGAAACTCTCCAAAGACTTCTAGAAGGTATTTCAGTTTTTAAGTTCTGTTATTTAGCGAATACTTATTGATTAACATTAACTTGTGAATTAATTCATGAATTAATATTAATTAATGAATACTAATTTAGTTTCAAATAAAATTAGGGATTTTGCTTTTCTTTCCACTGGCAGCCTAATTTCCCGTTTATATTATTTTATGACATGGACACATTGCAGGTCAAAGGCACACATGAATTTGATGCAGACTAAGGCATACAATAAAACACACATTTATATCTGAAACATTACAGAACTAGACAGGCCTGGGGTCAGCTGTTGGCTGCCCTGCCTACTCTGAATTTTTTGTGCCTTAGTTTTGTCTATAAGTTAAAGCAAAGGAGGAAGAAGGTGGAAGGGAGGAGGGACGCAGAGGAAGAAGATGGGGGGGAGAAGAGGGGAGCAGAGGAAGAAGGTGGGGGGAGAGGAGGGACACAGAGGATGAAGGAGGGGGGAGAGGAGAAGAGGGAAGCAGAGGAAGGAGGGGAGAGGACAGGACGGAGGGAAGCAGAGAAAGAAGGAGGGGAGAGGGGAGCAGAGGATGAAGGAGGGGGAAAGGAGGGGAGCAGAGGATGAAGGAGGGGGAGCAGAGGATGAAGGAGGGGGAGAGGAAGGAAGCCGAGGATGAAGGAGGGGGGAGAGGAGGGGAGCAGAGGATGAAGGAAGGGGGAGAGGAGAGAGGGAAGCAGAGGAAGGAGGGGAGAGGAGGGGAGCAGAGGGTGAAGGCGGGGAGAGGAAGGAAGCGGAGGATGAAGGAGGGGGAAAGGAGGGGAGCAGAGGGTGAAGGAGGGGGGAGGAGGGGAGCAGAGGAAGAAGGTGGGGAGGAAGGGAGCAGAGGATGAATGTGATCGAAGTTTGTTAGGCAAATGAATGAAACTATCATAATGGAAACCCATTTTATATGGGAAAAAGTTCTGAAAATAGTTAAAACAAATATAGTATTTTTCAAAGTTGCTTTGAGTATGGAGTGAGATTTTCCTGGTTTCTAACCCATAAAAGACATGAGGGAATTGGGCCTGATGAACAGAAAGAATTCAGACTTCACAGGGAAAAGAATCAGTTCTGGCTCACCATATTGCTGTGTGCCCTTGGTCAAGTTATTCAACATAGTTTTCTAAGTCTATTTTTTCTCTGTGATATGCCTTTAAAGTTTCAAAGAACAAATTAAATAACATTTGAGAAGCATCTGCTTTTGGCAAGCATTTATGAATCGAGAGATAGAGGCCTTCCAACTCTTGGAAATTGCTCTAATTAGGAGACTGAAATACTCAATTTATGAATTTAAAAATGAGTAGAGAGATTGCAGCCTCCGAGAACCAAATGCCTTGTTTCCTAGTAGGTGAAAAAGGCTCCGGAATCTGAAGGATGGCTCCAGCAATGTCACCAGTTAGTGGCAAGCAGGGAAGAGAGCCCAGTGTTCTTGGAGGAATGGGTTTGTGTTGCTCACTAGACTGGAGATGGTGATGTTAAGAATGAGGATAACTCTGGCATTATGTCACCTCCGACAGTAATATGACTAGGAGACAAACCAAAACAACTCTTTTTCTTTCTGCAAATTTGTTTCTAGGAAGAGCTTATCCATGAAATTATCCCATAAGACCTGGTGGGAGCTGGTGAAGCCTATTTTCTGAGAAGAGCACAGGATGCCTGATTCTTTCTCCCTCCTTCTAGAAGTAAGAGAACTGTTGGAACTTGGGTCTCAGGAGGCATGTTCTACTCCCCCTCTCCTCGGGGATATCAGTTCTTCCCTCCCTCCTGTGTAAGAACATCCCAGCCTCAGCCGGGGCAGGAAGAGGCTGCAGTTCTTCATGTGGCTTCTTTACTAACATGGAAACACAGATCAACATTATGTTTTTTAGCTTGAAGGCCTTATACAGAATAGGAATGCAATAAATGTATCACTGCAGATTTCAGTGTATGTTCAAAAGGATAAACAAACATGTTTCAGGATTAAATCTTGCCCAAGGCATGAAAGAAAATATTAACTTTTAAACAGTTTCAAGTTAAAAATAACAATAAAAAAGTTCCATTGTTCCAGGTGCAAGGTAAGGATGGGATAGAGGGAGGTGCATATGAGATTTATTATAACTATTGTTTCAGGACTATATTATTAAAATACTAGCCTAAAGGAGGTACGCAATGTGAAGGTAGAGGTTTCTCATCACTGAAAGGTGAGATCCGCAGATAGCACTCTATCAAATTCCTCACTGTGATTTTAAACTTTTCATTCTGATGTTACTGCAGAACATTCACAATTATTAATTTGAAAACTCTCCTTCCTCACCTTCCTACTTAGCCCACATTTCAGTCCTACAGCCTCCAGGCCAAAGTCCCTCCCTATTTCAAAGCCTCGGTTTCTTCTGTGGGTGGTTCTCTCTCGAAGATGGAATCCGCTCACCACAGCGTCTGACACACAGTGGCTCAGCAGTTGATACCATCTTCCTACCATGGCACACTTTACCACTGTGGAGTCTTTCACTTTAAATAGGCATAAAAGAGAAAGAAAAATGGATTTCAGGGAGGAAGAGCATAAACTATTGTACAAATTCATGTGAGAATTCTATTACTAACAATGGCTGGTGCTGGATCTCTGGACAGCATCCTTCTTAAACTTATTTCTTCTCCTTTCTCATCTCCTTCCATGACTTACAATAGCACAGACAGAACAGTCATTAGCATCAGAGCCTTTTCATAGGAAACATGCCGATTTCTAGGGCGCCCATACCTTCTTACTCAACCTTTTTTCAAGACTTTTTTTTAAATCATTTTTAAAAATCATTTTCAATACTGGATAAAATTTATGTGCTTACTGGACGGAGCCCCCAAAGTCCAGTTGAAGAGTGGGAAGAATGAGAATATGAGCAAAGAGGTCAAGACCATGACGGGTTCACCCACTGAAACAGTCTACCTGAGCTAATGGAAGCTCACCAACTCTAGCCAGACTGGGAAGAAACAAGCATAGGACCAGACTAGTCCCTCTGAATGTGGTTGACAGTTGCATGGCAGGGGCAGACTGAGGGGCCACTGGCAGTGGCACCAGGATTTATCCCTACTGCATGTACTGGCTTTTTGAGAACCTCTTCTCTTTGGATGGATACCTTGCTCAGCCTAGATATAGTAGGGAGGGCCTTGGACCTTCCACAAAGCAATGTGCCTTACCCTCTCTGAGGAGTGGATGGGGGTGGGATGGGAGGGTGTGTGGAGGGAATGGGAGGAGGGGAGAGAGTGGGAACTTGGTTTGGTATGTATAATGAAAAAAGACTTTTTTTTAAAAAAATTATGTGCTTGAGTAATTTCTACATCCTTGATTTGCAGCCCTTATAACGGCCATTTTGGGAAGCGACTTGGGTTCCTGTCCCATTTCTGCTACATGCAACCGTGTAACCCTTAAACCTTCATTTGAGTTCACCGTTCTTCTATGCTAAATAGGTCAGACGATCCTTTGAGCTTGAAAATTATTAACAGTTCTTTGCCTGTATCTACGTCTGTGCAGCATGCGTGTGCTTGGTGCCAGCAGAGGCCAGAAGAGGGTGTCAGACCTTCTGAAACTGGAATTACAGATGGTTGCAAACCACTGTGTAGGCGCTGGGAACACACAAGGCGTCCTCTCGAAGAGCAGTCAATGCTCTTAACCGCTGAGACATTTCTCTAGTTTCTTTTGATAATTTATTTATCCAGTAAACTAGGCAATCCCATCTTCAGTGGGAAATACTAACATGTCTTTGTGACATGGTAGCTTCTTCTAAAGTTTGGGCATGGGCTCTGTCCTTGCTCAGGACTGCCAGCCTAGAATATTCTCCAGGCTCAGGATAGATACTCTCAAAAAGGTTGTATTTAACACAAAGAGTTTAATGAGGGGAAAACGACCACCTTCTTACTGGAAGAACTTTTCCTTGTATTTCTTTGGAAGGAGAGAAAGGGGACGGCAATGGCATGGTGCTTTTAAGGCTGAGTAAAAACGGAAGGACAAGGAGAGCAGGGAAGGAAGCAACACAGATGCCCCAAAAGGGGGGCATGAGGGTTGTTATTTGGAGCCCTGTGTCTCAGGAAAAATACCACTGGAGAGAGGACAGAGGGAAGAAAGCTCTGCCCGCCTGCGCTGATATTTTTATCCAGGTGAATCTCGTTTAAGTCAACTGGAGGCAGAAGAGGAAGCGGGAGCAGAAGAGGAAAGGAAGAGCTGGCCTGCCTTGGTGGCTGTGTGTGGGATTTACAGGCTGACAGTAATTGTATTTTACTGCACTGATGTCACCTCTCCCCTGTTGTCCTGGGCTTCTACAGCTGTGCTTATCAGGTCCTCAAATTGCCTCTTCCTGCCTCCACCTCTGCAGGGCATCATCCTGGCTTTCTGTGGCTAAGAAGTGGGGCGGGCTTGGGATAATCACGGCAATGAGGAAGATGTGTGCACACTACCTAATATCTTAAGGGAACCCGGCGAAGCGGGTAGAATGTACTTCCTGGAATTTTCCAGATAGCTGCTATTAACCCAATACTGAAATGATAAATATTTTGATCGAGTTCATGCAGACAGTTCAGAATACAGCCAAGACTAGAACCCAGGAGCAAAGACCACATAACCGAGGCAGGAGCAATTTAACATTGATAGTACCTGTAGGTACTGGCAGGACCGCTCCTGTTGACAAGCTTCAGACTTCACCATGGCCTGATCCATGTTCACCGAGGCTTTCTGGTAAACCTCTCGGGCTCTGCTCACGGTGAGAGTGGAGGACCAGGCACTCTTCTTCAGAAGCGGGGCATCCAGACTGACTACCGGCAGGTTAGCACAGGAGCACTTAACATCATTGCTACTCCGGGAGGCCTTCACCGCCTGCTCACTGATGGTGTTGTAGGCTTCCATGAAGTACTGCGAAGCGGAGCGGTCGGGGCACCTGCCCATGGTCATCACACCCGAGGGCGTGTGGTAGAGGCACATGTCGCCATCCAGGTTGTCATCTGAGCTCCACCAGCTGGGAGAGGTTGGGGAAGCGTTGGAGGCATTGGATCTGGCTTTTGACTCTGACCGCCTCTCCTTGCTCTTGCTGCGCTTGCCATATCTCACAGTTTGCGACTCGTCGGGGCTGGCTTTGCCCCCATTGACGCTCCCTTTGGATGGCCCCTCCAGGGAATGCGACTTGGTGAAGAGCTTCTGGACCGAGTGGACGAGGTGTCGGATGCGGCCTGGGCTATCGCTGCGATGCTCCACAGCGGTGCGCTTGTACTGGAGCGTGTGGTAGCCATCCCGGCTGAGGGGCAGCTGCCTTTCAAATTGATCTAACAGGTTGGCTGGGATGCGATTGGCCTTGGTGGCCAGTGTGCGTGGCACCAGGGCGCTCTCGTCCTTCAGCTCCTGTTGCGAGGTGTAGTGCCTGCGTGGGAACGTGCTGCTGGCCAGCGGGTCACTGAAGGGCCCCACACACTCGGCCTGGAAGGAATTCCGCTGGGTGTAGTAAGGATGATCCGCGGGGTGGTGGTCCACGGGGCTCAGCAAGTAGGGCTTGTGGTCCGAGTGGTGTGACAGTGAGTCACAGGCCGACTCGCAGGTGATCCCGTGGTGGTGGCTGCGGCTACCCGATAAGCCTTTCATTGCTGACTGGAAGCAATCGCAGGGGTCATGGGAACCCCGTTAAGTTCCAGACCCGTCTTGGGAAAAAACCTGAGGGATGAAGAGCGAGATACGGAGTTAGCTCTTTCCTTGGTATAAGTATACTGTTCTTTCTGTGGCTACACACCCCTGCTGGGTTTCTGAGGAACTTGGGACTGTTCCTAAAAGCAGCTTTCATGCATTATTGTAAAGGTTTCTCTCACCTTTGTAAGGGCGGGAGGAACACAGGGACAAGAAAACTATTAAATGCAATCTTACTGTTGCTTTGTGTTCTGAAACAGAATTGCTACTCAGCCCAGGCTGGAGTGCTCCATCCTGCCTCAGCTGGAGAGATGGATCGCATTGGAGTACTCCCATACCGGGCTGAAATTGTTTCCAAGTTCTTTGATACAGTAACTGTTTTTGCTTTATGAGGCCAGTAGCGCAATGTATCTTTCCCCTGCTTTTCTTCTTTCCTTCTTTACATGACTTGAAAAAGATAGTCTATTATGTTTAGGTGTGGGAGTAAATATATAGGCATGTGTTGATGACAGTTGAAACCAGAAATTTGGCATCCTCTGGAGGGTGAGATACAGGTGGTTGTGAGCTGCCTAAAATCAAACCTGGGAATTTTACTAAGCAGTATTTAGCCTCTGGCCCCAACTCCCTACACACCAGTCACAAACGTAGTGCGCATCCAAGGGGCTGGGTTTATGTGCAAAAGCCCTTCCTGGCACCCATAGGAGAGAGATGTTATGGTCTTGTGATTTTTGTGCATCTCATATCTACTTTCCAGAAATCACAGGATTGTTTGCTTCTGTCTCTCCCAACTAATGTTCCTTGAAGCCTGGCTTAATGTTTCCTCCCTTGTATATCTTCCTGTTATCAACAAACTATTACTACAGGCACAAAGAAAGCATTCTGTAAGTGGGATTAAAAAAGACAAGATGAACAAAAGAAGCCGGTAGCAATTAAACCATAAGGATATAACTTTGTATCATTCTGTCCGCCATCATTTTCTGTTTGAAATTCTGTAGGGATAAATATAGTACCCAAACATATCAAGGTTAAGTACAACTATGTATTTATGTATTAATAATATTAATGTTAAATATAAGCCCACATACTAATCAGCTGCAGACAGCAAGACAAAATGCCTGGAGAAATGGGGAAATATTTTTTTTTATAAGAAAGGCACACCAATTTATTTGAAAAAAAATATTAACTTAAAAGAAATATGGGAACAAGATGGTATTTTTTTTTTTTGTAAAGTAGAAGTAATTAAGGCATGTTTGATCAGAAGTAAGAATTATCCAGTTAAAAGAGAAAATTTGATTTGGGGAGGAGGTAGAAGAAAAAATTGAAGGGAAAGTTCTCAGGTGCCTGAGGTAGCATGGTGCGTGGTGGCACAGAGAAAAAATGTGTTGACGTACGATTGTATATCATTCACCTCCAATAAGTAGGAATGGAAAATATCTAGTTATGATACCATTACGAGACGGGACAAGGTGTTGACCATTTGTCATCCTTCTGTCCTCATCATGTCGTATTTACCAGAAAGAAGGAATGCCCCACTATCACACTGATGATTATCTAGAATATCACCATAGAATCTTCCTTCGGCTAGGGATGGAGATAGAGACAAAGACCCTCTTCAGAGCAATGGACTGAGCTCCCAAGGTCCAGTTGAAGAGCAGAAGGAGGGAGAAGATGAGCAAGGAAGTCTGGACTGCGAGGGGTTGGTCCACCCACTGAGACAGTGTGCCTGTTCTAATGGGAGCTCATCAGATCCAGCTGGACCGGCACTGAACGAGCATGTGATCAAACCAGACTCTCTGAATGTGGCTGACACTGGGGGCTGACTGAGAAGCCATTGATAAACAAATCTCAGGGACTTGTTTCTACTGCACAGCGTACTGGCTTTTTGGGACCCTAATCTATTTGGATGCAAAATTTCCTAGGCCTGGATATAGCGGGGAGGGCCTTGGACTTCCCACAGGACAGGGTTCTCTGCCCTCTCTTAAGGAGGGAGGGGGAGGGAGGAGGGTGAGTGGGGAAGCGGGAGGGGAATGGGAAGAGGGGAGGAAGTGTAAATCTTTGAATGGAAAAAAAAAAAAGAAATGGGGAAATTTGCCCATGTATTTCTGTTATCAGATCCAAGCGTCCTGTAAACAGAGTAAGTAAAAAAAAAAAAAATGCATTGACTGAGTCTCAAGTCATGTCTTCTGGTTACAGTGGTTTGGATCCTAAGGAGCCCCCAAAGGACAGTGTGTTGAGGGCTTGGCTGTTAGCCTGAAGTGTCATTGGTGGGTCATGGATACTTTGGTAGATGGAGATTCTGGGGAGGCAGTGTGGCCATTGGGAGATGCTGTGATCTAGGCTCCTTTTAGGTCTTGCTCTAATTTCTGGCTGCTGTGGGATAAATAGGCTTCCTCCAACATACATCTCTGCTGTGGTGTGCTTCTCCATCACAGGTCCCAACCGACAGGGTGAAGTGAGTTAGCACATCACCTCTCCAAGACACGACGAGCCCAAACAAATCCTTTCTTTAATTAAGTTGATTTTCTTGGTTTTGCCACAGTGGAGGAGGGCTAACTGGTTTTTTTGTTTGTTTGTTTTGTTTTGTTTTGTTTTGTTTTTTTCCTAAATGTTCACAAGGAAAGCAGAATGATAAGAGGTTGAGAGGCTCTTGGCTCCAAGGATCTGAATAGAAGACTCTGGACCTCATGATCTACTTACTCTGCAGGAGACTTAGCCCCTGCAGTTCGTGAAGTGGGAGCTCACGCTGAGTTCATATCTGAGCTCAGGTTGTCCCAAACTCTGGAAACAGTCTGTGGCTCCAGCAGGGAATTTTATTTTCCTCTGACTTTAACACAGTGTGCTCTTCAGGGACTGGCTGGGGTCATCCTGAGTCGGCTTAAAACCTTTTGTTTTTCTCAAGCTTCCTACAGTACAAAGATTGTCATTTTAAGCATTGTTCTGGAAAGCTAATTCAAAAATGTCATTTCGCATTTTCACCAACGGCAAGACAAACAGCTGGTGAGCATTCAGGGTAGGCGCAATGCATGTGCCTGGCCTCATGAAGAAAGACATGGACTTTAGGGAGATCAAAGCTTGCCTTTTCCAGAGGACACATGGCATTTGTGAGCTCATGACAATGCTGATGTTTTTATGCCCCCCGAAGCTCCTCAATCCCGCTCTTTTCCCGCTCAGGATTGAACCTGGTGCCTTGAACATGTTAGGTAAGTAATATCTCCCATTTCATGGGTTAATAGTTCAAAACTACTGATGGGAAATTTTTACCACTGGTCTTTTGAAATTGGTTAGTCTACTATATGATTACAGCAGAGACTCAGTTCATCACTCTAGTCTCAAGCACAGTGTAAACACTTAATCATTGATAATGCATGCATGCAAAATTTTCCCGGGGGGTCCATATTGTGATTCAAATAACTTCTACTGACTATGTGACAGGGAAGACTGGGGGAGCCATTCCCCAGGCATGAAGGAATCAGCGGGTTGAGCGAGGCAGAAGATGGCAGGTGATTCATACTCTTGCATTTCTGTCTCATCATGGACCCTGAATTCTACCTGCCTGCAAGTTAAAGTCTGGGAACTTTGTCTGGCCCAAAGGATATCCACACAAAGATGGTATGTCTGGAGGAGAGAGAGAGAGCGTGCACAAAAGACACAGAAAGGCATTTAAGACTTACGATAGACGTGGACCAAGAAAAGCATATGAATAAAATCTTCCCCTGGAGAGATCCTAATACAAAGGGAAACCCTAGGACAACCCTTTTATGAACCTGAGATGATAGCAGCAGACTACAGCAGGAAAGGATCTAGAGGGGTTAAATTTACATCTTTTTTTTTAAATTATACTTTTTAAAGATTTTATTTATTTATTATGTATACAATATTCTGCCTCCATGTATGCCTGCATGCCAGAGGAGGGCACCAGATCTCATTACAGATGGTTGTGAGCCACCATGTGGGTGCTGGGAATTGAACTCAGGACCTTTGGAAGTGCAGCCAGTGCTCTTAACCATGGAGCCATCTCTCCAGCCCTTCAATTTACATCTTTAGTAAAGCTACGGTGCAAGCTGACTTCTGAGAAAGCTCTTTATTAGCCATGGTTTTGTTTTTTCATATATGGACCAAACAGTAAGAAAGCTAAGGAAATACCTAGGTGGTGAAGTGCTTGCTGAGCACAGGAGAGAATTCGGGTTCAATCTCCAGTACTGTGGCAAATAAATAAATGTAAACAAACAAGCTAAAGAGGGGGACAGTCCTAGAGGCCTATATGCATTTTAGGACTATACTGAATTGCTTCTCGACATACAAGGTAACTGAGATGGGGCTTCAAGCGTGTCTTCTGAAGCAGCTGAGTCTTGGGTAGATATTTGTACTAAATCAAATGCGAAATTGGTAAGATCAGAAAACAAGGATTTGCTCTCACTTGTACAATATTATTTCAATCAGGTGTTCAATGATCATCTTAATACATGAGATATGATAGTACCTGAGGGCAGGCAGAAAAAAATGAAGAGTCCTTTTATGACCATCAGTGATGAATTACACTGCATGATGGAACCAATGATAATCTATGTAAATTAAACATATACAGTATGGTATTAACTAAACTTTAAGTGGGCTATTTTCATCACAGTGACAAGAACCTAAATCTTCCAAGTGGCCAACAAATTTCATCAGGGCTGAATGTAGTCTCTCACTTCTTCCTTCTTACTGCTTGTGAAGAGACATTGAACTTGTCATTTTCCTCTGTGTCAGGGGATTCCTATGGGCCTTGATCCTCACAGGGTCACATATCAGATGTCCTACATATCAGATACTTACATTACGATTCACAGCAGTAGTAAAATTACAGTTATGAGGTGGCAATGAAATAATTTTATGGTGGGGTCACCACAACATGAGGAACTGTATTAAAGGGTACAGCATTGGAAGGTTGAGAAACTCAGTTCTATGCCATGGTAAATAAGGCCATAATGTTGATGCTATACTATCATAAATGTTTTTTTTTCTGGTTAAGGTCAAAAAGGATGGTCAGCTTGGCTCTTTCTGTAGAAGATCTCACACTGCCTTTTATCCTCTTTCCATTTTAAAAGGAAAATTGATCAATTTGTGGTTAGAAATCACAGCAGCACACTTGGCCACTTCCTGTTGAGCAAGACAGATGACGTCACATCCTAATGTCAATGACCATGGATAGATAATTGTGGCTGATACCTACCATGGAGATCTTGAGTTCTCTTTCCTATGCTTCATACCCTCCTTTTTCTAGCACACCTCTCTCCATGACTCCTGTTTATTGCCCTCCTAATTGATGTTTATAAGTGGCATCCGTGGACAGCACTATCTCCCACCCGTGGTGTGGCCAACAGCATCAGTATAAAGCATTAACTGAGCACCGCTCATGTGCAAAATCTAGGGCTTGCTGCTGTAAACATGACCAAATGCACATAGAGAATCCTTACTGAAGGGGTTATGATTTTCTCAGAAAAATATGACCGAGGGATGAGAAAAACCTAACTCACGAGTCTCCTCATTTAATACAGTCTTCAAGAAGGAAGTTGTGAGTAGTTGAATTAGGTTTCAATGGGCTGTAACAATTTCTAAAAATAGAAAGGGGGAACTGGCTCTTTTGCCTTCCTCTCTGAGCAAGGCTGTGGAGTGTGGTCAACATGTCTCTGGGAATGTTTCTATGGCTACAGTGATTGCATCTGATTCTTTCTTGTTCACTACGACTTCAAAATTATTCTTTGTTGTTGTCTAGGTTCAATTTTGCCATCAGATCACGTGTCCTGATGCCTGCCTTGGAGAATTTGCGGCTCTACTGGTGACCGTGAGATGAGCTGACTGTGGCAGGCGCATTGTTTTTACTGAGTCCCTGCACCTGGCGCAGGACGGCTGGCACGGATGATGAATGAAGCCAGAAGGGTTAAGCACGCAAAGGAAAATCTCTAGGTAGGTAATGTGCAAGACCCAACGCAACACACAAACCATCTACACATCAGAAGATGCTGACTGGAGAAGATATGCCCAAAGCAGATAAAAGCAGGCGATTCCTTATTTCCTCCGTTTCGTTTTGATTTCTGTGCATGTCTTTATTTAGAGCTCCCCGTGATGGATTTCTTTTACATGCAGAGAAGCGTCAGCCAAAGGCCTCTGGTCGCCTTACTCAGGGGCATTGGCAGGCAAGCAATCACAAGCTGTGTCACCAACAACGTGGGGGAGTTCCTGCCCGAGAGTGTCATGCTCTGGCTGAGGAAGGCAATGGGGCAAGGCAATCTTTATAAATTCTTCCGGGGTCAAACTACCTTTCTGGCTTTGCTCCATCAGCCTGTGACTTTCTCATGCCAGATTATCACATTGAAATAAGAGATAAAAGATTCTCTTATCAAAAAAGAACAACCTAGCCCTTGAATAATGACCACGCTTCCCAGTGTCCCTTGTTGAGCAGAGCTGACTAATTCTGACTAATGGGATATAATTAGAAATGGCACGTGCAATTTCTGGAAAAGATCTCAAAAGTGAAGTTCTCTTTTCCCTTCCTCTGACTGGAATGCAGATCCAAGGGCCGGTGAAGCAGCGATCTTATACCACGATATAAACATTATGTATTGAACATGGCGGAACACAAAAAAATAAAAGGTGTTCTCACCACGGTGGAGTGCCATGTCACCTAGCATCTTGTTTCTGTGAGAGGAAACAGATTTGTGTTTGGTTCACAGCTCTGTTCTGCTTCCTTGGGAACCAGTTTCTGGATCAGATGGAGCAGCTGAGGCCCAGTCACAGAGGCCATGAAAGCAGCTAGGTCATGATGGAGAACCACACCTTGCAGGTGGGGCACTCCACTTGAAATCTAAGAAAGCTAGTGACGTGGCATGACTGTAGGTGTCCAAAAAATTTCTGTGCTTGTTCCCAGGGAAGAAATTGAGGTAAGGTTAACAAGATGGTCCAAGGGAGCAATTATTTCATGAGAGAAGAAAGATGGGAGGGGAAGGAACAGCCTAAAGGAGCATGGTGATGTACTGACTAACAGGGTGTTTCCCCAATTCCTGGTCTCTCAACCAAATAGGGATGTTCTGATCACAGCCCGAACACATCCTGCACCTTTTCTAGAAAGAACAAAATACCCGAGGTGGAGGATCAAGCTTTCTCTAGCATTTTTTTTTAATTTACTTAAAATAAAACCCAGTTCCATGGGCAGCCTCCTAACCTGTGAAGTAAAGAAACTCCCTTTTAAAATCAGTACCCCGCCTAATGTCTTCATTATAGTAACAAAGAGGACTAGGACACTTAAAGGCACACGGACATTAGTGGGGCACCTTGGAGTACACACCGTGCGAAATACTCCAATTATATTATTCAAAGCGCAATGCTGAGCCGCTCTGTACATACAGAATGTACTTTGGCTTTTCGCTACCACTAATTGCCATCCTGATCACCTGCGGTTCGATTTTGCGAATACCTCTTTGAATCAGGGGCATTTCTCTCTCTAAAAGATTTGGTATTGTATAAAGAACAAAACAAACAACCGAAGCCTTCTCCAATTTGGTCACAGTAGCCACTGAATCACAGTAGCCTCCCAAAGCTTGCAAAAGGCAGTGTTGTACCAACCAGCTTTCGAGACTCAAACGGAGGGGACGTCCTCAAGTAAGGCTGGGGGGGGGGGCATTGTTAATACCGCTATGGGCTTGGTGCTGTTTGGGCAAAACATCACAGAGACTGGCAGAAGATTTTTATGTAACATGCCACATTTCTTTGGGCTAGATGGAGGAAAGGGTGCCTTTCTTCACTGTGAGGAAACCAGGGCGTATACTCCCTGTGTGTCCCGTTTTCTGTTTCTGCTGTCTCTCCAGGGCAGAGCTGATTCAGTGAAGCCTGCAGATGGATGCCCCGAGAGTGAGGCAGGAGAGTGTGATCACCTTGATCACCAGCGGTCAACAAATGTTCTTCTCAGAGATACTGAAGGGAAAGGAACACCTTATCTTCTGGGGTGCAGCTGCTTCCGAGTATTGACAGGGGAGACTAAAAACCATCAGCATCTACTAAAAAAGTTGAGAAAAACTTGCATGCTACTGTTTAATCGAGAACAAAGAACAGTGACAGATTAGCACTGTTTTGTGGGATACAAGCCAGCTGTGATGGAAGATGGGAAGGCTGCAAACAATGACAGCTAAAGCAACGTAATAATGCAACTTGGGAAAAGCGGTGGAAAATAACCTCTGATAAAGACGTAGTTATTTTTGTCTGTATTTCTCATAACTAGCTAAAGAGCCTGGAGAGCATGTTCTGGCATATTCTAGACAAGCTACTTCACAGTTAGAACACACACACACACACACACACACACACACACACCCAGCTACCCTCTGAATCATGTTTTCTTTTATAATTTCTTCTCTTAAAAGCAATTGCTTGCCTTTCTGAGCTTGTAATGCAATTCTACTCTCCTGAGTTCTGAGGCCTCGGAGTGCCTGCATGGAGGTCCTTTTGTGATAGTCATTCAGTCAGCAGCTGCACTTGGGAATTTTCTGCTACCCACAGCATCTGCTGAGGACACCATGGCTGGGTCTGTTGAGGCAATCACCATGTTTCCCGAGCTGACTGGGCAGTTTGAAAACCAAACTCAAGGACGTTTGTGCAGAGGCTTAATTGAGCGAGCCAGATGTTTCCTCTAGAGAGTGAAAGGGAAATATTCCACAGCCAGTGGAACCTTGTGAGCACAGCCAAGGTCAAGGAAAGGAGCATCTACATGGATGCCACAGGATGGCAGAGTTATCTGCTATTTAAGCTACGGGATAGCGAGGCTACTTGATCTGCAGAAGGAGAGAGTACAAAGAGAGGAATCAGTCTAGAATCTATGTAGCCATGGGAATAAATAAAACAAAAAATGTCTCGCAAATCTCTTGGATCTAGCTAGTCAGTTTCCTGCCCAGTGTGACTGAGAACTTGTAGCAGTTTGTGGCAGAAACATGGTAGCCCATAAAAGCTTATATACACGCATAAAGGGAATCCTTCTTCAAAGTTGGGGTACCTACTAGATACCAGAACCACTGTCAATGATCTTTGTCCAAGTAGGCACGAGTTCCCTCAGACTCAGTTCCCTTGGGACTGGCCAAGGTGTCTTCACATGGCTTCACACAACCCATTTATCGAGCATGATACATTATGAACACTCCTTCAGATTTCATATCCGCTCTTGGAAAATGCTCATGAGTAGCCTCTCTCTGTGACAAGGAGATGGTCAGATGCTATTTAGGAGATGAGAAGAGCCGCCATTCTCAGCATCCGACAGACTCACTTTCTTCTGGTGAGTCTGGCTTTCCTGGCTTCTACAGTGGTTAGTTAGTGGGGCCCAGACCTTGGCCTACTGAAACACCTTTCCTGCCTTCTGTTTCATCGTCAGGTCATTTTCAAAGTGCTCCACTTTCAATCCCAGCTTCTTTTTCACTCTTTTCACCTTGGCATCAATTTTTCTTCTCTTGAGGATTGTATATCCAATCTTAAATTTTCAAAAAAAAAATTTATCTCCACTAAACAGTCTAGAAACATGGTTGTGGGTAAAGAAGGTTTTATATCTGGATTAAACTGCCAGGATCCAAATTTTGACAGACAGAAGTAGCCATTGAGGCTGCAGCCCATGTGTCCATATGTCCTTCCATGGAACTGTATCAAGTAAACACACAAATCAAAGTATTTATTAAAAAAACATTATTTGCCTAATGTACGCTAGTCACTCTGAAAGGAATTGAGGTTCTTCACCCTGCACTTCCAACTTCCCACCTTCCATTTTTTCCTCGTATTTCTTTACGCCTATGCTTCCTGTATCTGGCAGCTCTCGTGATGGCTTCTTCTATTTCCTCATTGCTTCCTGTCTCTGCCAGCTCTCTTGATGCCTTCTCCTATTTTCTCATTGCTTCCTGTCTCTGCCAGCTCTCGTGATGGCTTCTTCTATTTCCTCATTGCTTCCTGTCTCTGCCAGTTTTCGTGATGGCTTCTCCTATTTCCTCATCGCTTTCCTCTTCTCTAGTCTTGGCCCAGGAGACACAGCAGGTCAAACATCCTGTCATCTCCTCTGTTCTTTGATGCACTTTACTGGTTCTGGACAATATACATCAAAGACAGATGTCATCATCTTTTTTTGTCCTTCGACTCAGGCTGCCAAACATCCCTGGGGGGAGAGCTAGTACCAAAACTCAACTCTATTCCCAATGCCTATTAGGAATACTACCCCAAGTATTCTGTTACAGAAAGTCATTTGTCATTTGTGAGGACTTGGTTGGAAAAAGAACTAATATAAGCTAAGTGAGTGAAAAGGAATGGAATCTGTGCCTCCAGTAATCATCTACCAAACAAACAATCTGAACTATCTATGAGCACATTCTGAACACTTTAAATATATGATATCATGGTTCATTATTAAATAATCCTATGTGGTAGGAATTCTAGAACTCCATACCTACCCGAGGAGGGTATATTCTAAGACTCCTAATAGATACCTGAAATATTTGACAGTATTGAACTTTGGATAGGCTGTGGTTTGCCCCATACATACTTGTATTTAAGTTTAACTTAAAGACTAGGAACAATATGAAACTAACAACGATAAAATGCTATAGGTATTAGTAACTTCAGCATATGATTCTTTTTCCTTTCATTATTATGTCACTATCTTCCATCTTTTCACCTAAAGGAAACACTTAACTCCTTCTCGTTGGCAAATCTGGATCTCCAGCATTTCTACTCTTTCTCTTTGTGGAATTATTAAAACATAAAACAAAGATTGCTGTTACTGGGATAACTCAAGACCTAACCTGATATCTGAGACAGTCAATGCATGGCCTGCAATCAGGGAGGGTATACGATATGGACATGCGGGATGAAAAGGTGACTCACACACTAGGTAGGATGAAGCAGGCAAGAAATTTCAGCATATCACTCAGGAAAGCAAGCAGGATTTAAAACTCATGAATTGTTTGTTTCTGAGAACTGCACTCAGTATTTCATGCAGTTGAGGGTGGATTAACGGAAAATGTGAAAAGTTAAACTCTGTGTACAGAGTGGTTATCATGTTCTTTGGATAAAGAAATCGACTTTCAAAAATTAAATGACTTACCCCAAGATCATTAATTAGGAAGTTTTGAATGCAGAATGCTTTCAACTAGCATGTTATGGTAACTATTCTTACCACTTTTAACACAGGAACACACATACAAAACACAAACACACACACAGATACACAGGCAGATACACAATCACACAGACACACATAGAGACACACAGACACAGAGACACAGACACACATAGACACACACACACACAAACATACAGACATAAGCACAAAGAGACACAGACACACATAGGCACACAAACACACAGAGACACAGATACGCTCATACAGACACACACACAGATACAGATACACTCACACAGACGCACACACAGACACAGAGATACAGAGACAGAGAGAGACACACAGAGACTCAGAGAGACACAGAAACAGATACACACACAGAGACACAAACACAGACAGACACAAAGGCTCAGACACAGAGAGACACAGACACACACAGTTTTTGCTAAGGCTAACAGCAGGCTTACAATATATTTTTCACTATTTGGTTATCCTATTTTTAAACTTTTAATTGCTCTCCTATACCCACAGGGTATAACATCAGTCTTTCAGTATGACCCACGGTGGACAGCTCCATTATCTGCAGACAGTCCCCCAGACAGCTCTATCTCCTGTGCCCTCAGCCCTTCTCATGCTCCAGCAATGCTGCACTCCTCCCCAGATGCCACGCTGTGCTCTCTGGTGCATGCCTCTGCAATGCTCGCTTCCATGTGTCAAGCAAATTCTCATTCCTTCTTCCAAGTAGGTACAGATACAGCCTCCCCCTGAAACATTACTCGGCTGAAGGAAACATGGAAATGATAGGCCTTATCTAATTCATCATTTAGTTGAAAAAATAAATCACATAGAGGTGGCAATCACAGGATAATACAAGCCAGAATCTAATCAAGCACTGAATCGCGCGGTACGTGCTGCACATGTAATGTGGCAAGTGTAACACTCCTGGCAAGGAGAAGTCTGGAGGATGCGGAAGCTACGGAGGACCAGGACATCTCAATCTAGAAAGCCAGAGCAGTGCATGCAGCAGAGAGGAGCGTCTTAGGGCAGTGTGGATGTTTCTCTGGGTTTTAAAATCTCATCTTTGTTGGTTTTTTATTTTAGAGACAAGTTCTCACTCTGTAGCCTTAGGCCCAACTAGCTGGAACTTGCTGTGTAGACCGGACTGGCTTCGAATTTATGGTGATCCTCATGTCTTTGCTTCCTGCTGCTGGGATTCGAGGCATCCTTCAGAGGAACGACCCTGCTTGGTTCCTCTGAAGTTTTCAGTTCTCTTGTTAGTACCACCTATGCGTTGGCCAGAGCCTCTGAGGCCCACAAACCTGACATCACTGGATCCTTCTGCTGGGCTGCTTTCACGGAACTGCTCTCGGATGCTAAGTCGCTGCTCTCCATTATGAACCATCCCCAAACAGTTTAGCTTCCGACAGGGGGCTTTTTTTCTGTTGAGTGTCACGTACCCCAACAAAGACTGACTTGAACGAGGTGCATGGGAGATCCTGGGCAGGTTTTTAGCATTAGCAGATCTGTGTTCTCAGCACCTGCCTTTCAGCTTGGAGATAGCTTGTAAGACAAGGGTGATTCTAGATCAGCTGTAGTGGGCTCCTCCAGCCTGAATACCATGAAGGTTATTTGGAAACTTATGGAAATACAGCAGTGGTTCTATTATTTTTCTACCTGTAGTCTAACGGCATGGCATTTCCTTAAGCTCTGCTTGTTACTCCATTTTATGGTACACAAGCCACGCAGGCCTTCATGGAAATGCTCTATACTGGAGCAGCACATCCATGCCTAGGTAGCTGTGTGTGTGTTTTTTTTTTTTAAAGATTTATTTATTATATATACAACATTCTACCTCGATGCATTCCTGCACGCCAGAGGAGGGCACCAGATTTCAGTACAGATGGTTGGGAGCTACCATGTGGTTGCTGGGAATTGAACTCAGGACCTCTGGAAGAGCAGTCAGTGCTCTTAACCTCTGAGCCATCTCTCCAGCCCTAGCTGTGTGTTTTTAACATTAGTCTATGTCTTCCCCACTCAGGACACCACATTTGAATGTAACAGAGGTGTGCATCAGAATCTGATAGCAGACCTGTTAAGACCCAGCTTGCTGGGACCCACTCTCACGGGTTACGGGGTAGTTCTCAAAAACTCACAACTCTAAGCCGGGCAGGGGTGGCACACGCCTTTAATCCCAGCACTCGGGAGGCAGAGGCAGGCGGATCTCTGTGAGTTCGAGGCCAGCCTGGTCTAGAAGAGCTAGTTCAGGACAGGAACCAAAAAAGCTACGGAGAAACCTTGTCTCGGAAAAACAAAAAAAGAACTCACAACTCTATGGCAAGGTTTGTACTGAACCCATAACCACACGATAGGGACTGGGGGATGTAATGGTTGGGTCAGTGAAGCATTTGTTGAATATGATACGCAGCACTAATGTGTGCCTTCTCTGTTATCTTACTGGATCTTATGTCACCTTCCATCAGGCTCTAGGAATACCTTCTATAAATTATTTCCCAACATGCACCTCTCCCTCTGTAGAACTTGCAGTTTTACCAGGCCTGGGGGTGCCTCACCGATGCTCCTGTTAGAGTTCTATAGGTAAGCCTCCCCCCTCCAAATATTGTATGCACTCAGCAAGCATCAGCCAAACACACCATTAGGAGTCTCTTGCCTGCAAAACACCTTTTCCTTGTAAGTTGCGCTAATTTACAAATAAAACCAGCAGCAGCATTCTAGAAACAGGGTATTGTCTGTACAGGTGCCACAGAAAGCTGAGGGACTGTGCTAATTGTCGAGTAACGAGCGACGGCTAATGAAGATGGCTAGCGTCTTCTTTGCTCTCCCATCCATCCACACACAGCCGCTGCAGCTGCCTGGAGGAGGCTCCATTCATCCTTCGCTAGCCTCCTCAGCAGTAAGACTCTCTCCAGTCACAATAGCAGTAATTGAGGAAACCACTGCAGAAAATTTTCTGTTCATCTCTGAAGACAGGGGCCTTTTGGGTCAAACCTGGCTCGTTCTAGGACAGTTCTAGGGGATCCAATGCAGCTTCTGACCTCCAGAGGCTCCTATGCCCATGTGGTGCAGGTACATGCAACTCAGACACTGCATATAAAGTATCTGTCTGTCTATCTACTTATCTTTATAAAAAGGGCATCATTTTCTCTCTCTACACAAGTGTGACAATGAATATCCAACTAAATAGGACTGCATGCTCCATTTCCCCATCACATACATGGGTGGCTGGCACTTTCAGCAGCGATCTAAGCATGAATTACTTTAGCCGGCATGTGTGTCTGTGGTCGAGGCGAGCACTGAGCATGTGAGCCGGCTAAGAAGCAGCTTCCAAGGGCACAGCAGTGTGAATGGCTGTGACATGCAGGGAAGCAGCGCATTTCTGTGTTGAGGTAACCTTTGCCCGCTGAGGAAATGAACCAAAGTCTGGGCCGCTTATACCCTACATCTTACTGCTGGTGTGCGAGGTCGAGGCCTGATTGGACTTCACAAAATGTCTTTGCCACCGCCTCCAGCTTCACTCTGCTTCATTTCAGAGCCAGGTATAGGCGACTTGGGAAGGAGACACCTTCTCCATGCTGTTTTCTGCTCACTTTTAGGGACACCCATCCTTACAACTTGAAAGAGTAATGTTGCCGAGATCCTTGACTTTCGTCACCTGTTGGAATTTTTCTTACAGTTTATTTAATTATTTTTGGAGTTGTGTATATGCCATGGCCTGTTTTGTTTGTGGAGGACAACTCAAAGGAATGAATCCTCTCCCTCTACTATGTGGGATCTGGGGATTGAACTCAGGTCATCAGGCTTAGTGGCATGGGCTCTACCCTGAGGAGCCATCTCAATGGCCCCATTGCCTATTTTAAACATGGTCATCTTTATGCACCTTTCCAATGAGCCAACTGCTTTTAAATTATTTAATGTTAGCTTTCTCGCAAGATTTAGTTTTGTTTTGAACTTGAGAATTTTTTTGGGTCACTCCATGCATGCAAAACCAAAATAAAGCCAAAGAGTAAAACAAATCCAGAGAGAAGTTGTAGAGAGAGAGTTTTAGGTATGAAAATGAACTCTGCAAAATGCAAAGGAACCCAGAAACAGTCACAGTGGGAGATATATCTTTGCATCACCATAGCACTGCTCTGGAGACCCCTGCTTCTGCTGTGAAGTTCATCAGAGGCCTACAGTCTAGCTAGCAACACAGCCTGTCTTTCCCATGTTCAGCTAGAAATTGCAGGTAACTCACTGTGATATTTTATCAATACCTGACAGTGTTGATTTTTCTCATCTGATTCATTGAAGCTCTTCTCAGGGACCCTTGCTATCTTTCTTGTCTGTACCGATTCCTGTACTTCTAGGGACCAGCTTTCTGGAAAACCATTTGAGTGTTTGTGAGCAGTATGTTAACGGACAACAGCTATTCATACATGGTTCTGTCTCCCTTCCAAGGGAGAATCCCTGGGCACATGTCCGATGCTAGGTAGGGAGTGAGCGCTTAACTAACACCAAGTGACCCCTTAGTCCATTGAGTCACTTTCAGGTCCCACAAATGAATTCGACTGGATTCTCCAAGATTTATAAGAGGGAGATTATGTCTTTGGGGTGCAATAGTCTCCATACATGACTAGACTGGATAGAAGACAAAAGTATTCAGTCCCAGAAAGTTAGATTCTAACATGTCACAGGTCCTGCCTTGGGACATCCCTTTCATGAGGGAATTGACAGCAATAAAAAGGGCCCAAGGAGAAAGTCATGCAGAAATAGTACAAAGGTTCCCTGGGGACTGTCCTTGTTTCTGTCCTGAACAATCTGTCTAACACCAAACCTCATGCTGCTCTTTCTCTGTGCAAAGTGGTGTCTATTTTAATCACCACCACCACCATCACCATCATCTATATACCTTGTATGGTCAAATCATCCCCACAGGCTCTTACTGGTCCATTATCTCCACGGTTCCAATCACTATATGTTACTTACAGTTTTCTTTAGCACACCCCCGCCCTCCCTTTATGATGCTGTGGACGGTATTCATTTCCTCTGTATGGGACATGCTCTCGGCTGCCTAGATAATGCTTGTTCATCCTCCAAAACGGTTCCCACTGACCACACTGAGTTCTGAACATTCCCAGTGAGGCTGGGCTGTGCTTCCCACTGTCAGCTGCCTGTCTTCTTGTCATCATTCTTCCCACTGTGAGTCGTGGTACAGTTAGGGTTGTTCTTGCTACTTTATGCTCAGTTCTACGTTCATCAACAATGGACTTCATAATCCCCTAAAATCATAAAAATGGAACCATGAAGAAAAGTTGGAGTTTGTCAGCTAGGTTTAGTGGTGATATGGGATTCCCCTCTGTATGCTATGAATATGCTTTATTACCATTGGTTATTAAAGAAGCTGTTTTGGCCAATGGCTTAGTAGAGTACAGCCAGGCGGGAAATCTGAACAGATATAAAGATAGAGAGTAGGCGGAGTCAAGGAGATGCCACATAGCTGCCGAAAGAGACAGACACATCCAGAACCTTTACCCGTAAGCCACAGCTTCTTGGTGATACACAGATTAATAGAAATGGGCTAATTTAAGATGTAAGAGTTAGCTAGGAATATGGCCAAACAGTGTTGTAATTAATATAGTTTCTGTGTGATTATTCAGGTCTGAACAGCCGGGAAGCAAAAGAGAAGCCTCTGCCCACATAGGGGCTGATGTATATATGGTCTCAAGCTCTCCTCAGAGGTGTGTAGCTGACAGGAAGAAAGATCTGGCCTCTGGCCCACAGCCTTCCAGGTCCTACATGTGGCAATATTTTACCACCTACACAATTACTTTATTGAAGGTAGCACTTATGTTTAGCCTAGAAACACTGTCCTTTTTTCTATTTTTTTTTTTAGAAACTAAAGGTGGGTTTCTAGAATTTGGCAACAGGAAGGAAGAACCCTCCCTATCAAGGGGTGGGGGTTAAATTAACACCCAGAAGTAAGATTTAACTCCTATACAACGCTGAACTGAGGCAGAAGTATAGTAAGAATGCCACAGCCTCTCAGGTGGCCAGCAGAACTCGGGAGCCATCCATAGCAAAGTGACCTTTTCTGTCACTGAGCTACTACGTCGTATCTGTTACTGTGATTGCTTACCATCCTCCCCAGTCTATTAGTGAGTGAATGAAGCTACTCGTGCAGTCTTAACTAAAGCTATCCTAGAAGAAAGACTTCAAGCATCAGTGAGCAGGCTGTCTCCACTGCAGTGAGCAGGTTGTCTCCACCACACTGAATAGGTTGTCTCTACTACAATTAGCAGGCTATCTCCACTGCAGTGAGCATGCTGTCTCCACTGCAGTGAGCATGCTGTCTACACCACACTGAATAGGTTGTCTCTACTACAATTAGCAGGCTATCTCCACTGCAGTGAGCATGCTGTCTCCAATGCAGTGAGCATGCTGTCTACACCACACTGAATAGGTTGTCTCTACTACAATTAGCAGGCTGTCTCCACAGCAGTGAGCAGGCTATCTCTCTCAACTACAGATCTTTCTCAGTCCAACCAGTTCAGCCAAAGTAGAAAAATTGCTGTTCACAGATGATCTGTTTTGAATATCTGTTTAAGTAGATGCAGTAGCTTTTAGAATTAAATAACATTTCTTGATCTCCTGTTCTTATTTTTATTGGTTAGCCTTTATCTCAAATGGCGAGGCGAGCAGAAGCGATATTCAATTTCTTTGTAAATAATAAATATATTGAAATTAGAGTAGAAAAACAGTCAGAGAGCACCAACAGAAAATGCCAGTTAGCACCGTGGCAAGCTGGTGGTATGGAGGTGACGGGTGTCAGGAGACACTGGCACAGGACGGGCACACAGTACATGTCTGTTTAATGGACTAGTGGGGCCCCCCACAGCTCCTCTCATCTTTCAGTTTCTGTGCGGTCTACAGTAGACTCCATGTTTGCTCTACTCCACCTAGATTCCGAGCTTCATTCATGCCCCCCCTTCCATTTGACTCCCTCTTGTACTAATATCATCTACTTGTAAACACCCTGGGGCTCCCTCCGACTTGCCAATAAGGAGTTGCCTTTGGACATTCCAAAAGCTGTCTCAAAGCTGTTACAATAAATGTATCATGCCAAGCTCCACTGCAGAAATCATGTGGACAGCTGTCTAGTCCCTGGACATGATTTTTTTCTCTCTAAGCAGAAAAATAGAATCCTCCTTAATGTTGAAAGTCCAACAAGGTCCTCTGGCCCAATAACAACTTTCTATTCCCTTTTATGAAAAGATGTCCGATGTGGGACTTCCCTCTGTATGCTGTGATTACCATTGGTTAATAAAGGACTGCTTTGAGCCTATAGCAGAGCAGGGTAGAAAGAGCTAGGTGGGGAAAACTAAACAGAATGCTGGAGGAAATAAGGTGGAGTCAGGGAGAAGCCATGTAGTACCCAATTGAGACAGATGCCTGAACTTTATCTGGTAAGCCACAACCTCGTGGCAATACATAGATTAATGGAGATGAGTTAAATTAATATGTAAGAGCTAGCCAATAAGAAGCTAGAGCTAATGGGCCTGGCAGTGTTTAGATTAATATAGTTTCTGTGTGATTATTCTGCGTCTGAGTTGCTGAATAGTCAGGAACCAACAAGCGACCTCCTCCTCCAACAGATGTCTGTCTGTACCTTAATCCCTAGCAGCATTTTCCCTGTGAGGAAACACCTGTGTGTATCTTCCATTGAGTAGAACGCTTCAACATTTCCTTAGGTACCCAATTTCTTCTTTTAAAATATAGATTCTAAGAAGGCGAGACTCAATTTCATACAGCCACAATTCTACTTCTGTTGACCAAATACCTTGAGGGTTGGACTAGTGTGTGAGTGGACACAATGAAAGGAAGAGGAGTGGATCAGTGTCTCCTCAGCTGAAGACACACACAGCACAACCCCAACAACATGGAGTGCCCATCATGACTGACCCACTTTGACCATGGGATAGCATGCGAAGTTTAATAATGTAGAGAAAAATCAGTTTTGTATTTGACTAGCATGCAGAAGCAGAGGGACAGCCTGTAACATGCATCCAACCTTAGCTGAGCCCTACTCTGTGATATTCCCTTGGCTTCACACACAAGAGTAAACAGTAAGCACCCTGACTTCATTACACAGTCTATTCCACTGCGTGTAGCATTTGTCAATGGTTCCCGGTAACTTTAGAGGTTGATGTTTTTGTGGGCTATTCAGGCTGATCCTTCCGTTCAGAATAATGGGATATGAGCATGAAAAATATTTAGAAGAGAATCCTTTTTACAGCAGCTGTTTCTGACCTCAACTGTGTTGTTTTGTTTCATGCCAGGAGTCTTGTGGTTTGAATGAGAAGAACTCCAGTAGGCTCATATGTTTGAAGACTTGGTCCCCAGTTAGTATAACTGTTTGGGAAGGATTAAAGGGGTGAGGCCGTGTTGGATGAGGGGTGTCTCTAGGGAATGGGCTTTGGAGGTTCAAAAGAATGCCGTTCCCAGTCTCTCTTTTTCTGCCTCCAGCTCATGGATCAAGATGTATGTTCTGAGCTGTTCCTTCCACCACGTCTTTGCAGTGCCATCTATCCCCCTAAAGCCATAAGCTCCTAATTAAAGGCTTTTTCCTGTAAGTAGCCAGGGTCATAGTGTTCTGTGACAGCCGAAGAAAACAACCAGTACACGTCTCACTAGGAAACAGTGGTACTGAATGGTCTATGCAGTATCGACAGTGTTACTGTCATGTTTGGAACCATTAGCAAATCACACAACAAAACTGAACCTAAAGACTTCATTCTGCAGCTGAACGTTCATCACAGGGAACCTTCGTTTGTCTGATTTCCAAGGAAGACGTTGCCTTGTCTTCTTAGAACCTCATTCTACAGAGCTGGATTGTTACAGACTGAGTCATAACTGTACTGGGAGTTGCCATTCAGTGGGTCTTCAGTTATGATCAACAGACTTGTTCAAATCAAGAGAATTTGACCTCATGCACTTCAACCATTTAACGAAGCCGTGTCTGAAAACAGGCGGCTCTCACAACCAAAGCAAAGCTGGGAACAGCAAATACTCGGCTTTCTACAAAGGAGGATAATTTATATAATTGCTAGGTGACAGAGCTCAGGATTGCTTTAACTCCTTCAGAGGGTTTGTGTCCTCCATTGTTTTAAAAAATACCTTTTTGTTTACTGACCTCTTGTACAGAAAGCATAAAATGAAGAAAACCTTATTCATTTGGTACAGACGGTATGTTTGTCTGGCTTGCTGAATGTGTAAGATTTGTAAGCTTTCTTAGCAATTCTTTTATTAATTATTATTATTATTATTATTATTATCATGTTAATCTATTTCCTTTTTCTGTGTAGATTTCACAATGACTTTAAAAATAAATCATGACACTAGAAATATACTTGTGTAGTAGGAGGAACTCAGGAAATTATAAAAACAAATTGGAAGTTTATATATATAACAAAATTTCCTTATAAATACAATGATGAGGCATGACAATTACTTGGTATGAAATAAGATATCCAGAGAAGGTTCTCGTAGATCTATATCCTCCCTTTTGATATAATTCTAGCATTGTCTTTAAAAATTGACCCCCATTATTTTGGTAACTTCTCTATCTGTGTATGTGTGTGGGGGGCACATATTCTACTAGGTGAATGCGCACGCGTGTATGTGTGTGTGTGTACATGCATGTGTGTGTATATGTGTTGTGTATTATGGTGTGTGAATATGTGTGTAAGGGTGCATATGTGTACAGGACTCCTATTCCTCTGTGTGTATGCGTGTTTGAGAGGGCTCAAGCCTGTGGATGTGGGAGATAAACTTTAGGTGCTGTTCTCCAGATGGTATCTACCTTTTATTTGATATTTATTTTTATTTGATATTTATTTATTTATTTGTGAGTATGTGTGCAGGAGAGAACAACTTCTTGGAGTCAGTCTGCTCCTTCTACCATGTGGGATCTGGGGAGCAGGCTCAGGTTGCCAGGCTTGGTGGCAAGAGACTTTACCCACTGAGGCATCTTGCCCATGCCTACTAGTTTTTTGAGGTAAGATCTCTCACTGGTTTGAAGTCTGCCTAGCAGGTTAGGTTGGCTTTTCAAGTGAGCCCCAGGGATCTTACCATCTATAGCTTCCTGTTTTAGTTAGGGTTTCTATTGCCGTGAAGGGACACCATGACCACAGCAATTCTTATAAGGAACATTTAATTGGGGCTATCTTACAGCTCAGAGGTTTGGCCCATTATCATCATGGTGGGAAGCATAGCAGTGTGGAGGCAGACATGGTGCTGGAGAAGAACCAAGAGTTCTGTATCTGGATCCCCAGGCCGCAGGAAGAGATAGTGAAGCCCTAGGTCTCAAAGCCCACCCTCAGCGACACACTTCCTCAAGGCCACACCTGCTAATAGTGCCACTCGCTAGTCGTCAAGCATTCAAATACATGAGTCTCTGGGGGCCATTGCTATTCAAGCTACCACACCCTCAGCACTGGGATTTCTAAGGTACCTCATCTTGCCTGGATTTTGTTACCCCTGGAAATCGAGCTCCAGTAATCAAGCTTGTGTAGTGAGCAGTTTATCCTATCTCGCCTGCTCTCTCTGGCAATTTCTAACAATCGCTCATAACAAGTCTCAGTGGAGCTCAAAGTTGCCTTTGAAATGAGAGAGGACCCTAAAATACTGAGGAAGAATTTCCCCCTATGTTCTGTGGCTCCTAGGTCTTGAGGAACATTTCATGGGGCAGGGGGAGAGGGGTCAGGGCAATGCTTGGAAGATGCTTGTTACTGTGTTATTCTGCTTAACATGGGCAAGACATGTAGCCTTTTGAAAGCCCGTGCATCCTGCGGTAGAGACCCTTTTAACATTTCATTCTGGGACTTTGAAAAATGATCAGATCATTGAATCAGTTCCCTGTAGTACTTGGACCCTCACCTCACTCATGTGAATGCAGTTTTCTGAAGAAGATTCCCTGCCACTTTTCAGAATGATGGTTCTCAAATACACTGGAGGAGTCGTGTGTCGCTGCTGAGTCTTCCACTTTCCAATCGAGGGGACAGACTGGGATTTGTTCTCTTTCCACCTCAGTCATGAACTTCCCCTAAGAATTCTGGGTCACTATGGATAAGAGGTTTTGAGGCTGCATTTATCTAACCCGAAGTTATAACTATCCAACTTAATTAAATATTTAAAGAAGGTAAAGTATGAGTACAGAAGAGTAATTTCTTTGAAAATTTTCCAGGAAGGTTTGCAAAGACAGTTAGATATGAGGGGTTAAAAGACGTTGCAAACCTTGATGAAGAGCCACAGGCAGTCAGTAGGACTGGACCCCAATCCTAAGTGGTCAGTCCCAAACAAACGCATATAGTTGGAGTAGCCTGTGTGTGTGTGTGTGTGTGTGTGTGTGTGTATGTGTGTGTATGTACACGTGTGCCTGTGTATATTTGTGTTATGTATGCATGTATGTATGTATGTATGTGTTGTGTATATGTACGTGTGTGGGGTGTATGGATGTGTGTGTTGTGTGTGTATATGTATGTGTGGGGTGTATGGATGTGTGTGTTGTGTGTGTATATGTACGTATGTGTGGGGTGTATGTGTATGTGTGTGGGGTGTGTGTGTGTGTTTGAGAGAATGGTAAGAACATGACAGAAGTTGAAGTTGTAGTGGAGGGAGGCATGGATGGATACGATGCAAATATAGAATACTCATCTATGAAAATTTCAAGTAAATTTTAGGAATAGTTACAGAAGTGGATGACACAAATGTACGTATTGAACATTTACAAAGATATTGCACTCAAACTGCTTTGTATGCCTACACCTAAGGAAACTAAGACTTCAGTTTCTAGAAACACATCACAAACATGAACAAAGAGAGAGGGGTAAGTCGTGAGTTCCACGTAGCAGACTTCTTTCTTTCGAAAAGCCTTGCTCTTCAATGAGAAAGATGTACATTATGTTTTTGGATAACTCTAAACGTTTAAGGAAAGCATCTTTAGAGGGTCCTTCATTTATCTTTTATGAAATAGCTTACTAGTTAGATAAATCAGTTTGGGGAATTGTCAACATATGTCTAAATATTTAAAGATATTCAGGGCCAACATGACAGATAGGTTTTAAATTGTACTTATTGTGTGTTTTTTTTTCTTTCTTAACTTCCTTTACTATTTGAGCTAGGCTGGAAGGCAAGGCTTACTGGGAAAGGTGATACAGAGGGGCTTCTGGGATCTCTCATCAAAGCTCCCAGGTGCAGGAGTGAGAGGCAACAGGACCTTCACCCGGGAAGGAGTTGGTGCCTGCAGTGCTGAGTGGTATATCACTGATCGGAGAGATGGCTGGCTGATACCACAGGGCTTTCTCACTGGGAAAGTCAGACTCAAGAATTTCTACTGGGAATTTCACGTTTCTATTTGAATTTGGATATTTGATTCAATGCTCTGAGATGCCCTCCTACCCCATTAAATCCCATGTCATAAGAAAAAATGCTGGCCACGAACACTAAGTTATTTCTTGACCACAGTTTGGAAAACATTGTGAGTAAAGACTGAAGCTGCTAAGGATCGTGTCTCATCCTGTCTACACCAGTGGTCCAAACCAGCTGTGGAAGTAGACTTGCTCACAACATACAGATCTGGTGAGTATTCCAGATGGAAAGGAAGGAAACAGACATTCACTTTGGTCTGAGTCAAAACTGTCCTTGGTGAGGGCCTGGGGATGATTTGGGGAACGAGTGATCTCAGAGACGCTCAGTTCTTGGGTGGGGCACGAGGAAGGAGATGATTCTTAAGCAGGTACAGAAGTGCTGGAAGCATCTGAGGAAATTAAGAACTGGATGGGGAACACATGGTGTTACCCCATTATCCAAGACCAAAGGCAGTCGTGAGGACCACAGGCATCTTCAACAAGGGGAGATCCAGGGGACCTGCAAGCTGGGTCCCTGTCTCTTAGAAGACAATGATGAGCGGGAATGGGAGCAAGCTCCTCTTCCTAAGTCCAGAAGCACAGTCTGTGAGGACAGTCTATATCAGAGATGCTGAGAAAGCCTCGCAGAATGACAGAGGACATTCAGTATGAGCAAACACTTATCTAAAAGACAGAACCCTAGGCAGGCCTGTGACCCTGTGGGCAAAGGCAGTATTAGGGGCTTACTGACTTAACTGGAATTGTGGTCTTCAAGAGTGAAATGTGCTTTGAGCTACAGCCTACATGACTTGCCCCTGTAAATGTTAAACCATCTCTACCTGCACTGAAAGGATTTGTTGACGGATGAAAGCAACAAGCAGTCCCTGCTGTTATTTTTAATGCACACTCAGTGCCAATGTTCCAGGCATTGTACTGACTGAACACAGAGTCAGACAATTCTCTGCTCGCTTGGCTCCTGGGCAAAGTGACAAGAACAGGGCATGCAGAGCCAGTGTGGTGGGACAGAGGGCCAGAGTGGCAGTGGAGCGTGCAACCTAGTTAGCAAGTATAAGTGATCTCATTATGCGTCTTTAGAGGCAACTGATATATGAGAATTAAAAACTATGGCTATTCATTATTGAGTCAACGCCTTGAAAGCAGCGCACGATTAGAGAGGTTCGGTCTCAGCTCTGGCTGCCTGCGACTGAGAAGCCTCACCAGTCTTGAGAAATGACGTTTCTGTGGTGTCTGATGCCTGCTTCAGGTCGGCTGTCACTTCCACAGAAGGGCCTATGTACTTTTATTTATTCTAATCACTTATTTTCTGGACTATAACACAATCATGTTATTCCCCTTTCCTTCCCTACCTCCAAGCTCTCCCACGTACTCCTCGTGGCTCTCTTCAAACTGTGGGCTCTTTCCTCATTAGTTGTTCCATGCATGTATGGATGTATGTGCATACATACATATACTTAACACGAAGCCGACCTGCTCTGTCTGTATGTACTTGTTTGTGTTTCCCCTGCTCTCAGCACGCCTTAGTTGTCTGTAAACCTTTGTGCAGGGTTGAGGCCTTGAGAGCTTCCTGTCCACTCTAGCTCGGCTACTGTCGTTGTTTAACTCATGCTTCAGCGGTCATATTTTTTTAAAAAATTACCTTTTTGGCGGGCGGTGGTGGTGCACGCCTTTAATCCCAGCACTTGGGAGGCAGAGGCAGGCAGATCTCTGTGAGTTTGAGGCCAGCCTGGTTTACAAGAGCTAGTTCCGGGACGGGCACCAAAGCTACAGAGAAACCCTGTCTCGAAAAACAAAAAAACAAACAAAACAAAAAAATTACCGTTTTTTTGCTTGCCATCTTAAGAGGTGATAAAGAAAGTATTTTGATATATCCTCTAACCCTCTTTTTCCTAACCAGAAAACATCCTTAAATGTACCATTCGTATTTACCATTTGATTTTGAATTAAGAAAAACATAATTTTAATACATTATATGAAAAGTCCTAAACTTACAACAGTATATGAGGCTGAGCAGCTACTGTCGTTGTTTAACTCATGCTTCAGCGGTCATATTTTTTTAAAAAATTACCTTTTTGGCGGGCGGTGGTGGTGCACGCCTTTAATCCCAGAATTTGGGAGGCAGAGGCAGCCAGTTCCTCCAGCTGTCCTTCAGTGTATCACTCACAGGCTGCGGTGTTTGCTTTACGCTGCACACTCGCAAAGGTGCCTTTTTGGTAATTTTATATTTCTGTTTACCACGAGAATGCCGAACATAATCTATATTAGAGATAGGCATTGCACACATAAGCTTTTCCTCTTGACTAGATAATCATACTGTGGTGTGCTTAACCAGCTCTGAGTTTCCTGGGAGAAATATGTCCCCTCAACATCTTTAGTGCTGGTGGAAAGTCAGGCTCCACAGGGATAAACTGTAGCGTTCTTCATCTCTGATAGT
Source organism: Chionomys nivalis (assembly GCF_950005125.1). Taxonomy (NCBI): domain Eukaryota; kingdom Metazoa; phylum Chordata; class Mammalia; order Rodentia; family Cricetidae; genus Chionomys; species Chionomys nivalis. The sequence continues at coordinate 14,482,626 of NC_080111.1, read as the reverse complement.
TCTATTGGGCTCAATGGGAAATTCTTGGGAGTGATCTTTCTGACAGTATGGAGACAGGAAGTCACTGTTTGCTGCTTTCTCATGATTAAAAGCTCACTGGTAATAGACCATAAGAATGAAAAAATGTCGCGTGTTTTCCAGCACTCTTAGCTGTTCTGTTTTTTTTTTTTTTTTTTTTGTTTTTTTTTTTTTTTTGTTTTTTTTTTTTTTGTTTTTCGAGACAGGGTTTCTCTGTGGCTTTGGAGCCTGTCCTGGAACTAGCTCTGTAGACCAGGCTGGTCTCGAACTCACAGAGATCTGCCTGCCTCTGCCTCCCGAGTGCTGGGATTAAAGGCGTGCGCCACCATCGCCCGGCTTTAGCTGTTCTTAAAGACTAGCTAAAACACCGATTCCCAGTGTACATGCACACTGCCATGCCTTTATCTGAATGCTAACACCACACAAAGGCAGAGATTGCAGTTGCTGTCTTATGCTCAACCAGAGCTTCTCCCCCACATCTCTGTTCTCAAAGAAACGAAGACAGAATACAATTGCTGACAATCTCTGTTAGCAGAGTCCACCCTAGAATGACAGGAAGTTGAGAGAGAATTTTAGTGTTTTAAGGAAAAGCACTAAATGTGGTTGAATTTTTGTTTTTTAAAAAACCAATTGTTAACATGTTCAGCCATTAAGCTCTGTTGCTTCACTGATGAAAACAGAGGCAGAGACCCATAGCAGAGCCCTGGGCTGAGCTCCCAAAGTCCAGTTGAAAAGGAATGAGAATATGAGAAAAGAGGTCAAGACCATAATGGGTTCATCCACTGAAACAGTTTATCTGAGCTAATGAGAGTTCACCAACACAAGCCGGACTGGGAAGGAAAAAGTATAGGTCCAAACTAGTCCCTCTGAATGTGGTTGACAGTTGCATGGCTGGGGCAGACTGAGGGGCCACTGGCAGTGGCACCAGGATTTATCCCTACTGCATGTACTGGCTTTTTGGGAACCTATTCTCTTTGGATGGATACCTTGCTCAGCCTAGGTATAGTAGGGAGGGCCTTGGACCTTCTCCAAAGCAATGTGCCTTACCCTATCTGAGGAGTGGATGGGGGTGGGGTGGGGGGGTGGGTGAAGGGAAAGGGAAGAGGGGAGGGAGTGGGAACTGGGATGGTGTGTAAAATGAAAAGAGATAGGTTTTTTTTTTTTTTTTTAAGTTCTGTTGCTTCTTACAGGCTAAATTCAAACTGGATAATAAGATAAATTAAACAAAAGCCAAGTGTTTGACTCTATGACTTTAGGTGGATAATAGTTTCAAAATATTCGTAGTGGACTCTGAACCAATTAAAACTAACAATAGCTTCTTGGAACAATGGCAGCATGAGTGACCATGGGTGACTAGGCATCTTTATCATCTTCCGGTGTTTGCCTACACAGCTTTGAGAAGTTGATTAGGGAGCTGTGTGTGCATCAAGCCTCAGTGGAGTGACTCACACCCTCCTAGATAGAATAGAAGGCTTGCAGAGATACTCATATTCCAAACCTATGAAAGTATTGGTGAAATCAGAATAGGAATCTTTCTGGTGGCATCGATAGAGTATGAAAGTGAGCACTAAGGCAAGGCTTGGCAGAGATGGGACATGAGTGCTTTAAAACCTTCAGGGAGACAGCTGCGGTAGCCATCTTTCAGTAACTCGCCAACATGACAAACATAAAGGGAAAGAGGAGGGGCACTCGCTATATGTTCTCTAGGTCCTTAGGAAACATGGAGTTGTTCCTTTGGCCACGTACATGCGAATCTACAGGAAGGGCGATATTGTAGACATCAAGGGAATGGGCACTGTTCAGAAAGGAATGCCCCATAAATGTTACCATGGCAAAACCGGAAGAGTCTACAGTGTCACCCAGCATGCTGTGGGCACCATTGTAAACAAGCAAGTTAAGGGCAAGATTCTTGCCAAGAAAATTACTGTGCGGATTGAACACATCAAGCACTCGAAGAGCAGAGACAGCTTCCTGAAACGGGTGAAGGAGAATGACCAGAAGAAAAAGGAAGCCAAAGAGAAGGGCACCTGGGTTCAGCTGAAGTGCCAGCCTGCTCCACCCAGAGAAGCACACTTTGTGAGGACTAACGGGAAGGAGCCTGAGCTGCTGGAGCCCATTCCCTACGAATTCATGGCCTGATGTACAAAAGACATAAAAGACCTAAACTGGAAAAAAAAAATACCTACAGGTATCATTGCTTGTGGGAATAACAGGGAGTCACACTGCTAATCTTGGTTTTGACCCATGAATTGCTTGAGGATGAGGCAGTGAAACGCTCAAGAGTTTAGTTTCTCCAGCTGTGAGTTGGAAAGCCGTAAGTGAGCACAGGCAGGGCAAGGCCATTAGAAAGCTGTGGGTGGAGAATGACTTCAGGTAAACTGGTGTTCTGCCTGGCAACCAGGAAGTTCCCTAGAAACCTACTTTGTGCCCCACTGGGAACAGTTGGCTATGTCCTGTCTAATCCTTTAGGATGAATTCTGAATCTTAATGTGCATTTGTTTGTTCCCGGCCGAGTGTTCAGCTAATCAGCGGTACTCAACAGATATTTGTTGGATGAACTGATTCTGCATATATTATATCATACAAAAACTAACCCCCCCTTCTCTGAGGGTGGGTGATAGGGATAAGAAGTAGCAAGTGTGCAAAAAAGAGCAAGAGGGATCATTACTAGCCCGAGCTGCTTCTCTGTGGAGACACATATTTCACAGGTGTGACCACTGACCCGCAGACCACTCAGAATGGCCAAGGAGGCATTTGCTCAGTTATAAGGTGCTGGGCTGGTCGAATACTGCTCACCATGAAGTTAACACATGGTTCAGCGCATGCTGAGGATAACAATGCACTCGATATCTACCATGCTTCCAGCTGATATGCTGACATCTTCAAACCATGGATACATAGTTTTAAAATCTGCAATTAACTATTAGATATTTTATTCTGCTCGGGCCCATCTATATTTTGAAAAGAAAAGATCGTTATCCATGTTGCATGACTATCTGAGCGTTAATAAACCAAAATGTAATTTCTTGTATTCCCAACAACTCTAGTGCTATTACTTAATATGCTTTATCATTTGAGATAGGGCAACTTTAAAACACCTCAGATGCCTGTCAGCATCCCAGCTCACAGGGGACTCTGCTCCAAGATGAGGCAGGTAAGTGTGAGCAAGTCAAGTCTCCTTCTTATGTCTGTTTCTGGGCTTTAAAAATAGTCTGAGATGAGGCTAGACTTCTGGTTTGTAAAGAGCTTCTGTCAAGTTCAAAGAGCTAGAGAAATCAAGTTGGAGATCTCTATCTCATCATCGTGCTTGCTTGGTTATTTCTCGGCCTCTTGTGTAAACTTCTCTTTACATTTTATTTGCAATGCTAAGCATCCAACCCAAGATCTTGTCCATGCTGGACAGGTACTCTATCCCTGAAAAAGACCCTCACCCTTCAGTTCTTTTGAGCTAGGGTCTCTCTGCAGAGCCAGAATAGCCTTGAACTTTCGACCTTGCCATTTCAGCTTCCCTATTATTGGGATTGCAGTCATGCATTACACACTCACTTCCAAGGAACTTTTGCTTACAAAAAGGTTTCTGAAATGGATCATGGAACTGGACATCCTTAGGGCGGTTATAGCTATATGGTTCCATAGTCTTCGGTTCCTCTGTGGTTCTAGGAGGGCTCATTAACAGGAAGCACTACTTGGAATTCTTTGCAGGAAGTTTTCTATGGAGTTCTCAGTTAAGTGATAAATGTTTCTATTAAACATAGCTTCTATTTAGAACCCGGAATGGCCTATTAAGGCACCTGAGCTTTACTTAGGAGGCACAAATTTACCTTTTGTTCTTCATAGCCTGATTAATAAATAGAGAAAACAATTGCTCTTTCTATTGCTGGGTAAAAAAACAATATATATTCTTTTGGACTTGGACCAAAATTCTAAAATAGGTCAAACCTTAACTGAAAGGAGAAAAATATCTTATGGTTCAAATTCTCATTAGTGTTGCTCCTTAAGCTAAATTTACCTCTTGAGTTAGCCTTCTATTTATGAATATACTGTGACTGAAAAAAATGTTCTCTCCTTAATCTACCACCATATGGCTTACTTGCCTAAAAGCATTATAATAAAGATGACTCCCCCTAAGAAGAAGCCAAAAGAATCGTATTCAAATAAGTGAAAAGTGGAAAACTCATTGCTAGTATGAACTAAAAGAGACTACATTTTACTCTTGTAATGTGATGGCTGGTCTTGATTATCGGTTCAACGGGACTGAGAAGAGCCCAGGATGTAAGTAAGGCGCATCTCTGGGTATATATGTGTGGAGGTTCAGAAAGAGAGAGAGAGAAAGAGAGAGAGAGAGGGAGGGAGAGGGAGGGGGAGGGGAGGGGGAGAGGGAGGGGTGGGGGAGGGAGAGGGAGGGAGGGAGGGAGACAGAGAGGACTAAAGGGAGGAGAAGAAACTTGCCCTGGGTGTGGGCAACCTCATTTCACAAGCTGAGGCCTCAAAGGTCCTCAAAGAGAAGAGAAAGCAGCTAGCAAGATGCAGGCAATCCCCTCCTTCCCTCCATTGCTCCATCCCTCTTTCCCTCCTTCCCTCCATCTCCTTGTGCCATGCACTGAAACGCTCTGCTCAACCTCACCATCACCACAAGGATGGACTAGGACTTCGGAAACGATATACGAATAAAGGCTTCTTCCCTTGTTTGTGTCTGCGTCACAACCATGCAAAGCGCAACTCCACACCAACTCTACCTTAAGTAAAAGCCTTTCCCAGCTGGGCTGGAGAGATGGCTCAGTGGTCAAGAGCGCTTGCTGCTCGTGCAGGGGACCTGTGTTTGGTTCCCAGCACTCTCATGGTGGCTTACAACTGAATGTTCTAGAGAACCTGACACCCCCTTCTGACCTCCATGGGCGCTGCATGCTGTGGAGCATGTAGTATAACCAATAAACATAGTTATGTGTGTGTGTGTGTGTATAACACACACATATATATATATACATGTATATATATATATATATATATATATATATATATGTATGTGTGTGTGTTAATAAGTCTTCCCTTCCAATTGGTACCAAGATTTCTTCTCTTTGCCACTCAGAGGTAATTGTGCTTATCTACCTACCATTTATTTTTGAGAAAATATGTGCCCTCATTCTTAGTGATTTTCCTGTTTACATTGTTAACTGCAGTCTTTATGTTGTCCAATAGTTCTCCGTGTTTATTCATCACATCTAACAAAACTGGGTCCTTCCACTAACTTCTTCCCACCCCTTCCTTCTTAGGCCCTGAAAACCATTGTTTATTTCATAAGCTTTTCTAGGAATGCAACAGTTTTCTATACCATATGTAAATGGTCTCAAGGAATATGTCTCTTTCCATGCCTGTCTTACTTTGCTTATCATGATGTCCAGTGTCATCCATGCAAATTCCAGGATTTCCTCTTTTAAAAGGTTCAGTGGTAGCAGTGTGTGTGTGTGTGTGTGTGTGTGTGTTTCACATTTCTTTTGTCTATTCATTCATTAGTTTGATTTCACATCTGTGCTTGTGTACTGCAGTGGACTTGGGAATGTAGACACTTCTTCAACACAGTTCCATTTTATTTGGGTATGTGTGCAGAAGTGGTGTTAAATGGATCATATGGGAATTCTATTATTAACCTTTTTTTTGTTTTGTTTTGTTTGGTTTTTTTTTTTGTGTGTGTGTGTGTGTGTGTGTGTGTTTTTCCGAGACAGGGTTTCTCTGTGGTTTTGGAGCCTGTCCTGGAACTAGCTCTTGTAGCCCAGGCTGGTCTCGAACTCACAGAGATCCGCCTGCCTCTGCCTCCCGAGTGCTGGGATTAAAGGCGTGCGCCACCACCGCCCGGCTATTATTAACTTTTTTGAGGAACCTTGATGCCACTTTTCCTACAATGGGTGCATTAATTTATTCTTCTCTACAAGGTATAAAGATCCCCTTTCTCCTCATCTTTATAAGATTTACTTTTTAGTAAAAGTAATAGCTGCTCTCACAAGTGGGAAGTGACCCCTCACTGTGGCTTTTGGTTCCATTTCCACGAGCCCCACGACTGTTGGGGTGCTGAGAGCACTTTACTCCCACATGTCTACTGGCCATTCATATGCCCTCTTTGAAAACACCATATTCAAGGTTTTGCTCATTTTCTCCTTCTTATTAGTTTTCTTGCTGGTGAGACTATGACTCTTTAAACATGACTTTTCATGAACTGAATTTCATTAGGTCAGAAGTGATAGCTATGTGCAAGAAGAAGGGAGCCTAAATCTCTTCGGACTGAGCTTTACTGAGACTTAACGTTGCGGGCGACTTATACAACGGCAGTCCCCACAGAGAAGTTTAAGAGGCGTGTGGCTGAATTGCAACTCTCAAGGCAACTAAGATCAGAAAAGAATGAGACTGAACCTAACCACAAGGCAAACTCCAGTCTCACTGGGAGGTGGAGCAGGCTGGGGCTTCTGGGACCTGCAGAATGTTTGCTTTTGGAAAATGAGGATTGCAAAGAGGGCCAACAAGCAAGACAAGGGATAAAGCAGCCTCCCATGCTACTTCCGAAGTATCAGTTTCCTTCAGGTCAGCATTTCCAAAGCTCACTTTGTGGGAAGTATCTGAAAACCAGGTACCACCTTCAGCAACAATACACACTAGGAAAACCTTAGACCTCGAAAAAGACTGAAAGTCAGTGAAAGTGGAAAATTCCCTGTTGTCTGCTGGGGCAAGATGCCCAACAGCAGAAACAAATACTATAGAAATCTACACTGCACCTCTTTGTGATCCCCTCTGATAAGGGAAATAATGAAAATCCCCAAAGATGTTGACAGACTAATCTCCCAACACCCAAGGGCTTGATTTGCTCCCAACATTGGCCACCTTGGAATATGCTCACTCTGCAGCAACCCTGGGTGATTACTGCCAGCTCGCCCAGGGCAGTGACGCTGGCTGCTTCAGAGACACCCACGGTTACAGTAGCACGTGCCAAGCCAGCTTGCGTGCCCGTGCCTTCCCAGAGAACAGAGCAGCATATGGAGGGTTTGGGCTCCCTGCCATCTGTCAGGAGTGGGCAGGACAGTGCGTGCAATTCCAATCTGAGCCAGTGCGCAGGAGATAATGATTTCCACAGCAAAGGGTCTGCTGGCCTCAGATAAGGACAGTTTTCACACAGGAATGGTAAGAAGTCACACAGCACATGTACCTTGGCCTCAACTCCTCAGGGTCATCACCCATGTGGCAATGAAGAGAAGCCATCCTTATTTATTGCTGCTGTGTATGGAGCTTGGCCATCCACTCCCGGGTTGTATGAAAGGACCATGGCCATTATTATTGTAAATGAAAACAAAGCCGACATTTGCTGAGTCCTTCAGGGTGACTCTCTTTTTACTTCCCAAAGCATGTGTGAGGAAATCTCCTTCTCCAGGGACTCAGACACATACTTCACTCTCTTCTCCCGACACCTGGGCTCCAGCCAGAGAGCCAAGGAAATGGCAGTGGGCATTACTTTCCCCAGGAAACTGGTTTGCAAGTTTTCTAGCATCCGTTTTTTAAAATTGCTTTATATTTTATTTTTATCATTTTGAGACAAAGTCTCACGTAGCCCAGGCTGACCTTGAATTTGCTGTGCAGGAAGACCTTGAACTTCTGACCTGCTTCCACCCTCCATGTGCTAAGATTACAGATTTTATGGCATGCTGGAACTCAAACCCAGGGCTTCATGCCTGTGAGATAAACACTCTGTTTATATATATCTGGCTATATCCCCAGGTCCTCTAGAATTATCATCATCACCCATGAATTTCATCTTTTTTTCTGGTTTTGGACCAACATCTATAAATGACCAAATGAAATGGTGTAAACATACAATCAACACACAAAGATGTCCTGTAACTGGCCTGGTAAGGAAAGGACATTCCAGGAAAACTGTCATGTCCCCTCACTTTGGTTATCAGACTATTGAAAACTTAGTCTCTCCTATTTTTGGTCTTTAGCTACTAACTTGTCTATTTCAGTTGGCTTATCAAGGATGGGTAGATGAACCTGGCTTGTGGAGCCTAGGCTATGGCTCCTAAGTCTAGTAACAGTGGTAATGAATGCTATATTAGGTGCTTACTAAGACTGATCATCAAAGTCTTTGAAACTCCTGAACTAGTCCTACAAAATACCTGCCAATGGGCTAGTTATTGAGCTGCACTGAAATGTAAAACTTGATGTTTCAGACATCCTGCTGATGTTCTTTGTATCTAATAATTCACAAAATCACTAGAAGAATTCAGTGTGATAAGTACTGTCAATTTCCCTATTTTACAAATTTCAAACTGTAACATAAAGAGATAAAGTCCCTCATTAGGTACATGGTGGGGATGAGGAAGCCGGCAAGGAAGCCTAGCTACATCTGCTTGATGTTATTCCCCCATCTCATCTGGGAGCTGATGCTTATGGCAGGATGTGGGGAATAAGCTCAGAATGTTGTCAAGGGTGTGCCCAGAGAAGGGCAGGAAGGGGACACAGAGAGTGTGCAGGGGTGTGCCCAGAGAAGAAGGGCAGGAAGAGTAAACCCAGAGGGTGCACAGGGGTGTGCCCAGAGAAGAAGGCCAGGAAGGGGACAGAGAGAGTGCACAGGGGTGTGCCCAGAGAAGAAGGCCAGGAAGGGGACAGAGAGAGTGCACAGGGGTTTGCCCAGAGAAGAAGGTCAGGAAGGGGACACAGTAGGTGTGCAGGGTGTGCCCAGAGAAGAAGGCTAGGAAGGGAACACAGAGGGTGCACAGGGGTGTGCCCAGAGAAGAAGGGCAGAAAGGGCAAACCCAAAAGGTGCACAGGGCTTTTCTGCTTCATGTGCACTTCATTGAACCTCCCAGAGAGCGAATACAAATAGAACATCTACTGAGGAACGCAGGTATGTTCATTATGGGTCCAGAAGTGAGTCAAGGGCTTCCTGCCCTTGTACCATAGGCAAGAAGTCAGAGGAACTGGAGGTCCACCTTAGGGCAGTGTCTGCAGTTCAAGGAGCATTAATTTCCATCTCCCGGGCACTTCCATAACTCGTTATTTGTCTTCCTTCCGGAGGAGTCTCCTAAAATATTTCATATTATATTCTACATGTATTCATGGGGTAATGATCTGCACTAATGTTTGTAAATGTGTGACATCATTAGACACGTCTCTTAAGCACCCAGGGCATGCTTCACCGAACCAGTACTTCCTATTAGATCAACTGCAGGCTAAGAGACTTTTGGAACTAGCAAGATGGCTCAGTGGGTAAAGGTGTTTGCTTCTAAGCCTGAAAACCTGAATTTAATCCCTGGGACCTACATGAGGAAGGAAGAAGAAAACCTATTACTGCAAGATGTCCTCTGACCTCCACACACATCCTGTGGCACACACATCCTGTTCCTGTCCACAATAAATAAATAAAATCTAATTGAAAAAAAAGAAGAGAAGACTTTGTTTATTGGCCATAATTTGAGTGACTTTTTGCTGCAATATTTAATACAGGTTATGTGGTAAATGTTCTGCCAGAGTAATACTAGTGATACTATGCCTGCTTATAATGTAAACTATACATATATAAATTGTATATTTAAACATATACACAATTTAAATATATAAAATAAATTGTATATATGTTTAAATCAGGACTTGTGGGGGGAAGCAAACAATATTGTGCAAATAATATGTTTTCTCTTCTAGACTCGGGATGCACCATGGTGGTGGCAATGTATCAAAAAGGAGATTTGGTGCCTAGGTTTAAGGAGGCAGCGCCACTGTTTCTTCTTTACAGCCGCCGTCAGTATTAAGGAGGCAGGAGTGATGTACGAGTTCATGTTTACCAAGAATAAAGTGGAGGACCTGCGAGAAGGAGGTGCCTGGTATTAGCATTCTCAACAAGGCTGACAGCTGGCACATTTGCTCTTCGATTCTTTGCAATCATCTCTATTCAAGCTGAAACACACTGTACCTACTATTACCAGGCTGGTGGATTAGATGTGTGCTTGTTGTTCTCCGAAAATCGTGTCTGTTGCCATGAAAACGAAGCACTCCAGACTAAGGTTTCATTTTCTGAACACGTAGGACACTTCTAGTTGCGAATGGATGTATAACTGAATAAGTCATTTAGCATCTGAGCCTCAGTGTCTTCTGCGAAACAGAGAAACTGTGTGAAGCATTGTCCACATTTTCTTTAGCCTCTGACAATTAGGTGAGGAGAGACAGAAACCAACCACTCAAAACAAAACGGGGCACTTAAAAGGGGTAAGTCTTAGGATGCTAGATAGGACGGAATGATAGAACTTCAGATTCGGTCGTGAAGCCATTAAATAGATCTTCTTGACTCTTTTTCTTCAGGCGTTGTCTGTTGAAAGAATTTATCCCCCTTCTCACCTGTTTTATTTTTCTCCCTGCCTTCTGTATTGCTGTGGATCAAAACCAGACCCCTGGAGAAGCGCGGGCCATGCTGTTACTGAGCTACACCTCCAGCTGGAGAGACTTCTCCCTAAGTCACAGCTGGCCCTAAGCATCTCCTTTTTATGTAAAGAGCATACATCTGTGGGTCGAGGGCAGAAAGAGAAAGTGGAAGAAGGGGAACTCAACAAGTGATCTGGGCCACGAGGGCCACGGTATTAGCATCAGACAAGACCTTGGACGAGAGTTGATGGTGGCGAAGACGAGGAAAGGATGGCATGGATGAAAACAAGGATGCCGAAGAGGTCGGGAGGAGGTCACGAAAAAATGTGGCAGACATTAATGATGGGATCTTGGGACCTGCACACAGCATAGCAGCTAATGCTGGCTCTATGTAATGTTCTCACGACACAGGCATAGTCTGCATACGTCAGGCACAAGGGGAGTAGGGACAATTTGAGACACATGCGGAGGAGTGGCAAAATTATATGAGTGGCATTTAAAGAAGGTTCCTAAAATATACACACAGTTGATCAAGAAGGATGGATGGGCTACAGTGTAGCTCAGGGGTAGAGAATTTGTCAATGCTGTAAGAAAACAGGGATGTGGTGAAGTGGCTTAGACTTCTCTCTATGACTCAGTTTCCTAAGTATGTGGGGGTCAATTTAAACTTCTTTTTTGGCACGTAGGAAACACTCAAAATTTGCACGTCCCTAGCTTTGTCTGAGGATCCTGTGGGCAGGATCTCTTTCTTAGCACTAAGAAGTCTGAGAGCATCCAGACCATTCAGGGTGAGCCATTTTCATGTGTAAGCTAACATTCCTTTCGCCCTCTACAAGAACAAAAAGCACAGAGATCCCTGATGAGTCTGAAAGGTAAAGCCGGGAAGTTGTGTTGACGTTAGACTGTGGGTGCTTTTACATTTTGAATGGACTGGTTTGCTAAGAGGGAGCTATTGATAATTTTGCACAAGGGGCGAGGGGGATCCTAATGACATTGTTATCTGAACAAGAAAACATGATCAGGAGAGAAGTTAGACTCTTGCTAGCAAATAGCGACTTATTGAAACAGGTGCGGTACCAGGTGAGAAGAGAGGTACTCCAGAGTGATTGCATGTCCAAATAGCGTGGTACTGTGATAACCAAATGACTTCACATAGGGTGACAGTTAGACGTCCATTGTCAGCTTGACTGGATTTAGAATCAGCTAGGAAGCATCTTTTGGCATGCTTAGGAGAGACGCCTCACCCTGAATGTGATGGTATCAAGGGCTCAGAACGAACACAGATTCAAATGATTCCGCCACCCCTTTCTCGGCATCCTCACGCACAGAGATCCACCACCTGCCAGGGTGGACTGCGGCTTCAAGTTGTCGGTTAAACAAAACGAAACAAAACTCTTCCTCTACTTATTTTCTTTTTGACAGGTGTTTGGTGGTAGCAATGAGAAAGACAACCAATAAGTCCACATGACGTCACTTCCTATGAGGCAGTACCACAATTCCACAGCATCATCACCAGCCTTCTGTAGAAGAGGAACCAGAGGGTCATAAAATCAAGGACAGAGTAAGTGGAACAGCCAGCCATGGACCGGGGCTAACAGCCCTGCCAATCTGTGCCGTTGGCCAGTTCACTGGCAAAGCGTCAGTGATAAGGGAAAGGAGTGCCAGCGGCACTGGGAAACTGAGGGTGTCCATTTAGAGTTGGGAGTTACCTTCTGGATGGATTTTCTGTACATGCTACAGACAAGAAACCTTTCTTTTCACATCAATGATCTTAAATATAAGAGACCATTTAAAAGCGCTCTGAGGCGGAGCTGACAGGAGTGAACAGATCCGTTGTGTTCAGCTGTTTTCACAGGGTCCCTGACACACTGTAGACCAGGTTACCAGCCCACCTCCCCTCTGCCGCCCCGGGCATGCCCAGTTTATGCCGTGTGTTGATGTGGGAGTGATTTCTTTCTAATCTGTTGCTTTCATTGGTTAATTAATAAAGAAACTGTCTAGGCCCATTTGATAGGCCAACCCTTAGGTGGGTGGAGTAAACTGAACAGAATGCTGGGAGAAAGAAGCCTGTCAGTCAGTCGCCATGATTCTCCCACTCCAGACAGATGCAGGTTAAGATCTTTCCTGGTAGCCAGCTCGTGGTGCTACACAGAATATTAGAAATGGGTTAGATCAATATGTAAGAGCTAGTCAATAAGAGACTGGAACTAATGGGCCAGGCAGTGTTTAAAAGAATACAGTTTGTGTGTAATTATTCCGGGTAAAGCTAGCCGGGTGGCGGGACACAGCCCCGCCGCTGCTCCACCACCAGTGTGTATTGAGGGCTGCTTAGTGCTACTCTAATTCACCACGCCATAGGCGTGACGGCTGTGAGGTTCACACCCAGGACTGAAGTCTGGCTCTGTATGTGTGATCTTGAAAGGGTTACTAACATAGTGAATTAAAAAAATAAAACACAAAGGATGCGAGCCTAGACAGCTTTTAAAATTCAACAGATATACCAAAGCAAGTATCAGAACAGGCCCCAGAGATCACGTGAGTTTTTTAGGACCACAACTGTCCGAGCACATGCCCTAGTAACTGAACAAATCGTTCATTCACTGGTATGTATGCATATACGTACATACAAGCACACATGCAGCCATCCTCTGGTCTGTTTTTGGAGACCCATTAGAGAGATGAAAGACTTCCAGGTCTTGGCTCTGCCTCAGAGGAGCTCATCTATAGCCAGCTTTGGACTTGATGAATTTAAGGGGCCCACAGTGGCCCACAACGAGAAGACTGGTGCATGATGGGATATATCCAACTCTTCCGCAGTTTAGAAGAGAGATCTATGCAAACAATTGGGGTTGCAAATTCAAAACAAAGAAGCAGGAGATCTGCTGCCACAGGCCTGAGGGAAGGCTAAGATTTGGTGTGTGTATGTGTGTGTGCGTGTGCGTGCATGCGTGCGTGTGTGTGTGTGTATGTATGCTTGCCCCTGAGGGCTCACATGTAATACAGCACATGTGGGGAGGACAACGATTACTTGAGGGAGGGGTCTTTCCCTTCCATGTGCCAAACCCTGGTCACCAGGCCTGGTGGCAGAGTCTTTGCTGGCTGAATCATTTTACTAGTACAAAGACCTGGCACTTGAAGTAAAAATCAGGACGGTACTCACAAGGAAGCAGAAAATCAGGACGGTGGCTCACAATGAAGCAACCGCTCAGCAGCCACAAGTACCCAGAGAGGACATCTTAAGAGCAAGACTGAAAATGTCTATTTAATCTGAGAACTGGGTTCTTTTGGCTAGATTTACTGTAATTTAAAAAGTTTCAAAATGAATAAAGCATAAATTAGAAGAAAATAAAGAAGGAAATTCATTTTCGGCTGTTCTTTCCAGTTGCTGTTCATTTGACTATGCTGAGGCATGAAAAGTTCTTGAGTCCAGAGAGGAATCTATCCAGATGGATGAGGGGGGTATAGTGGGTACTTAAATCTTTCGGTATTTAAAATACAATCTCATCATCTCTTTCCAACCATGAGGATGAGGGGAGGATAAATGTTCACTCTTTGAGTTCTACTTTCCAGAATAACCATTGCTAATAATTTATGAATCATTTGGATTCTTTGCAAAGTAACCCATGACTCGTTTACGTCACTAATGCCGTGTAATCTTGGGTCTATATGCACATTATCATTGTCTTGTTGTTGTTCAGGCTGCTCTATGGTTTCCTAGGTAACTAAGGAGGATTTTGAACTTCATATTCTTCTGCTTCTGTCTCCCTACCTCAGGGACTATAGGTGTGTGTTCCTGTGCTTATGGGGTACTGGGAATCAACCCAAGGGCTTTGGCATCCCAGAGAGTGAAGATCCCAAGTGAGCTATATCCAAACCCACAATAGCATCCTTCTGAAATTTTAATTTAATTCCTATTTACTATTTATTTTTATTTTATATGTATGAGTGTTTTGCCTGCATGTTCAGTAACAGATCTAGAACAGCAGTTACTACCGGTTGTGACACAACATGTGGGTATTGTGTCTTCTGAAAAGAGGAGACAGTGCCCTTCACCTCTGAGTCATCTTTCCAGCTCTATAACAGTATCTTTGTTATGGTGACACATCACTTCACTCAGTACATTCGTCGTGATTTAACTGGTCCTTTGTGGAGAGCCGATCATTGTGTCTAGCTTTGTTATCTGAGTCATTTCTTACAAATGCAACATACACCTATTGTTATAAATATCCAATTCTATAGGCTAAATAAGTGCATGTAGAATTATTTCAGGGTAAAAGGATATGGACAGATAAAATTGGATAAATATTATCAAATTTCTTTTAAAAAATCATGCACTGAATTTGTTTATAACAGTTGTATATAAGAATGAAATTTTCCTTAACTTTACCAATCCTAAACATGATGAACTTTTAGTTTGATGAAATCAATTTCTCTTTTCTTTCCTTCCTTCCTTCCTTCCTTCCTTCCTTCCTTCCTTCCTTCCTTCCTTCCTTCCTTCCTTCCTTCCTTCCTTCCTTTCTCCCCCGCCCCTTTATTTTGGTTTTTCGAGACAGGGTTTCTCTGTGTAGCTTTGGAGCCTCTCCTGGAACCCACTATGTATATGTAGACCAGGTTAACCTCGAACTCACAGACATCCACCTACTCTGTCTCCCGAGTGCTGGGATAAAGGTGTGAACCACCACCGACTGGTGAAATCAGTGTCTTATTTAATTTTTAAAAATACTTCTCCATTTAATTTTTCATTTTATTATAAATAGGAGTCAGTAGATTTTCATATTTATTGGCCATTTTTATATTCCTTCTGCAAATTTTTATTTACAAAATTGTTCATGTTTATTGTATTAATTTTTTGATTAGTAAGAACTCTATGATCTTTTTGTAGAAATTAATAGTTTGCAAGTCCTATATTATACATATATTTTCCAATTCTTTTAAAAGTTTGTTTGCTTTTACATAGCTAAATTATAAGAATTTCACTTTAAGCTTTGTTTTGTAGCATGCTCATAAAATTTCTCTGTCATGCATGTATGAGGCCTGGGTTCAAATCCCTCCCTATGGTAAAAGGTTCTTGAAGAATACACAGCCAATAGTAAATAAGTAAAAGAAAAAATACATAAAAATACAGTTCTTTACTATTCAATTAGTAATATTAATAATGAATGTAGATGAAATGAGTTCATGATTAGAAGATCACACAGTCTTGTAATTGTTTCAGGGATGTCTAATCAATGGATGCTAAATGTTGGGGGGGTAACAGTCTTCATATGAAAGTATATTTTAATTTTATAATTCTTGTGATGCTGTACTGGCTAGTTTTCTGTCAACTTGTCACAAGTTAGAGTTACCTGAAAAGAGGGAACCTCAATTGAGAGAATCCCTCCGTAAGATCTGGTTGTAGGTCATTTTCTCAGCTAGTGGTTGATGGGGGAGGACCCAGCCATTGTGGGTGGTGCCATCCTTGGACTGGTGGTCCTGAGTTCCCTAGGAACAAGCTGAGCAAGCCAGTAAGCAGTATTTCTCCATGGCCTCTGCATCAGCTCCTGCCTCCAGGTTTTTGCCCTGTTTGAGTTACTGTCCTGACTCGGCTTGATACTGAACTATGATGTGGAAGCAGAAGCTGAATAAACCCTTTCCTTCCCAAGCTGCTTGGTCATGGCATTTCATGACAGCAAGAGTAGCTCTAATAGCACAGACGACAATGTCTTGACCGAGGAACATAGGACTGTCTTCTTGTGTAAAGGATTTTGCTAAAAGTTTTAGAGGCAGATGTGTACATTATGGTACATTACAGACTCGAATGAACACATATAATCACACGTATCAGCACCAGAGACTGACAAAATAAACATTTGCTAAGTGAAGGGATGCTGTCTCCCCATTACATGTGATATATGACTGTTGTATCAACATGAGTCATGAGTATGCCATCGTGACATATGAGCAAAGCAGCTGCTGTGGTTTTTCGTTAGCCTAAACAAATGTTTATCATATCAGCAGAGACGTTTTAAATGTCAGGCCTTCAGCTATAGATGTAATTTAGGATTTAGATGATGATAAAATATATTTTTTTTTAGGATAAGGAAGGTAATTTTGAATTATCCTATTATAGGAGTGTCTTGATATGAAGTTTCACCATGGTAGATTACAAGGGTTACCAACATGTGAGCTCATTATTAAGAAACAGAAATCGCAGCATGCTCATTGTTCCTTAGAGCATTAAGAAGCGTGAATGTTTTTAAATACAATTGAGGCTTAATTAGACTTTTGTGGACCTATATTCCAATGAAAGCATCCTTCCCTGTAAGGTAGAAGACCTTGACACTCATCTGCTGGGAATTATCTCCACTCTGAATGGCTGGCCTCCATACTGCTTGGAGGCTTTCTGTATTCTATGGGGTTTGTTAGATTATACTGCCCCATGGACCTCACTTCATTTTCCCTTCTTCCTGGCCCTCTGTCTGCACTGCTCTTTTCTGACCCTAACCCTAATCCATCTGGACTCAAAGTAGCCATGCTCCTCCTCTATTGACACCAGCATCTTTTGTTTTTTCAAGAAGCCCAATGTGTGGCTTGTGAAATAAGACCCATGAGCATCCCTTCTGATGTGGGATGCCCTCCTGCATGCTGTGAATATGTTTTATCACCACTGGTTAATAAAGAAACTGATCTGATCAACAACCAGGCAGGTAAGAGCCAGGCGGGAAATCCAATCAAAGATAGAAGGAGAAAGAAGGTGGAGTCAGGGAAACACCAGCAGCTGCTGGAGAAGTAAGATGTGAGGCAGTAAGCCACGAGCCTCGCGGTAAAATACAGACTAACAGAAATGGGTTAATTTAAGTTCTAAGAGCTTGTTAATAATAAGCCTGCTCTAATAGGCCAAACAGTTTACAATTAATATTAAGCCTCTGGTGTTTACTCGGGAACTGGAGGGCAGGAGAGAAACCTCCAGTGACACCCTCCACCCATTTACCTGTCATGTTAGTATCTAAGCATTGTTGCTTGCAAGAGTATTTAAACAGAGACATATTTATCTTTTCATTTTGTCATTCTCTTTATAAACATAATAGCCCACATTTACCTGTGGCTTCATGTCTTACAGTTTTTGTTACCAACAGTATACCACTGTCTGAACATGTTGAGTGAAGAAGTATTGAGATAACTCGTGAATTTTAAGGTGATGCGGCTCTGGGAAGCAAGGTGAAATGTCACGTGATCTTGCTCCACCATCTATCTAGAGATCTACCCACCCACAGTCACTCAGCTGTCTCAGTTTTCAAGGCAGCTGTGGAAAGCACTGCAGTGTATAGATCCAGGTTCTGTGTTCTCTGGTTTATGGTACTCACTGGGGCTCTTGGAGCATCTCAAACTAGGAGCAATTACTGTCCTTCGGGAGAGCTTTCAAAACAAGATACTGGAACAAACCACTTCAAGTTATTATTTTCAGAACATATTAAGAGAAAGTAAAAAATATCTAATAATACCAATACAAATAATTAGATGAAGACACTGAGAGTTACTGTGTGCCAGGCATAGCTGCAAGGACTCCAGGTGCATTGATCATTTAACCTAGGCAGTGCTGTGGAGGATACACAGTAATCCCCCTCCCTATTACAGAGGAAAAGAGAGAGCTAGAGAGAAGGGGCATGCTCACAGAGAGACTGCAGGCAAGACTTAGAACCCAGGCTAAACATAGGCAGTCTGGCTATAGGGAGTAGGTCCTCAGCCCCTCTGCTCAGTTATTCCATGCAATTTCCACACCAAGAAAAAAGATGTGGTCCATTTTTAGATGGACGGAATTTCAGAGAAAAGTAAGGTTGTTACCTAATCTAAGGAAGACCTTGAAGTCTGAGATTAATAAGGTGTAGCCTATCGTCTTGAATTTGACATGAATTTGAAACGAGTAGACAATGGCCTCCGTCATCCTGGACATTCCAGCAGGGTCTTTAGGTCACTTTACTGCTTCGGAATAAGACGACAGAGGTCTTCAAACCAAGGGTTTGGAGTTCAAATGTCAAAGCT
Organism: Chionomys nivalis; assembly: GCF_950005125.1. Lineage (NCBI taxonomy): Eukaryota > Metazoa > Chordata > Mammalia > Rodentia > Cricetidae > Chionomys > Chionomys nivalis. Next base: position 14,464,197 of record NC_080111.1, on the reverse strand, counting down.
ACATATTGGACTTTATAATGTAAACACAGAGAACAAAAGGGCTCTCAGAAGCCAACTCATGTCCAAGTATGGTGTTTGGAAGACAGCAGAAAGAATTGTTGTGTCCCTTATTCTTTATACATTCCTCTCTGAGGAAGGATGAAGCTATGCAAACATATTCTATCCACAGGTATATGTATGTGTGTGTATAGATGTGTGTGTGTGTGTGTGTGTGTGAGAGAGAGAGAGAGAGAGAGAGAGAGAGAGAATGTGTGAGTGTGTGAGAGAGAGAGACAGAGAGACAGACAGGGAGACAGAGAGAGAGTGTGTGTGTGTGTGTGTGTGTGTGTGAGAGAGAGAGAGAGAGTAAATGTGAGTGTGTGTGCGTGAGAGAGAGAGACAGAGTGACAGTAAGAGAGAGAGAGAGAGAATGGTGAGTGTGTGTGTGTGTGTGTGTGTGAGAGAGAGAGAGAGACAGACAGAGACAGAGAGAGACAGACAGAGAGAGAGAGAGAATGCTTGTGCATGCGAAGGCCTTGGGTACTGTCTCTTAAAAGTGTCTGGCTGGTCAGTGTGAGTCCCAGCAATGACCTGTCTCTGCCTCCCTGGGGCTGGTATTAGAAATGAATACTTACTTCTGGAATTGAACTCACATCTTCACAGTTGCATGAAAGTACTGTATTGACTGGGAGATCTCCCCAGCCTCTGCTATGTGTACTTTAGTAGGAGAAAAAGGATTATGAGTCACATTTTTCTCTCCATTGAACATCAAATTCCATGCAGTGACTCTTCATTGTCTACCACAAACAAAGTGCCTTACGTATTTTACCGAGTTTTTCTTCAGAAAACTGTGAGAAACACTCTATAGATAAATATTTGCATACATTTTTCCGTTCCCTAGAATGGACTGCCTAGAAGTACAATTCCTGCGCCAGACTCTCTGTGAACATTCTGGAACTTGGACTCTTTTTTGCATTAGTTACTAGCTCACTTTAGGAAGCTTTCAAAGCTGGCCATGGCTCCAGTATTGGTTTTTGAGGACTTGATGTGGGATGTCTGTCTGTATATGTGTTGCTTTACTGGTTGACGAATGAAGCTGTTTGGGCCAATGGCTTAGCAGAGTGAAGCCAGGTGGGAAATCCGAACAGAGATAAAGATAGAGAGAGTGGGTGGAGTCAAGGAGCCACCATGTAGCTGCCGAAGGACAAGGACACATGGAACTTTAGGAACCTTACCAGGAGGCCACAGCCTCATGGCGGTAGACAGATTGATAGAAATGGGTTAACTTAAGATGTAAGAGCTATCTAGGAATATGCTAGAGTCAATGGCTGAACAGTGTTATAGTTAATATAGTTTCTATGTGATTATTCGGGTCTGGGTAGCTGGGAAATGAATGAGCAGTCTCCATGTACAAGGATTACCTAGATGTTCCTTTGGTCTGAAGGGAATAGAACATGGCCAGTTCCTCGGCAGTTTTAATTTATGGTTTATTGATTTTTGTTGAGTGTATTATTTGATGTTTCACGAGTCACTTCTTGTGTGAACTGTGTGCCTGTGAACACCTCTTTCCTATTTTTTACTGACATGTATAAAGCTAAGTCTTAATGACGACAACAACACATAAAACATACTGGGTCATTACTATATGCCTGGCACCGTGTTAAGCCCCTTGCTCTCATAGACACAGCAAATCTTTCCCCATGTGGCTTGCATCTAAAATACTCTTGTATGAAATCATCACCCCTATTTCTTGAGGCCAGTTTTGGAGCAGCCTGTTTTAGAAGCCTGCATTAGCTCATTTTTAGCATTTAACATCTTGAGAGGGGGACTGAGGTGTAGAGCCTGTGTAGGCCGCTCCTGGTGGTGAAAAATGGTAGTTGTCTCACCCTGACAAAATCATAAACACAGCTACTTCCCTGGACACTATGGCCTCTGGCAGAGGTGGCGGCCTTAGAATTGGGTCCCTCTGTTCCTTACCTCTTCCAGGAATTCAAAAGCACAGAAGCATTAGGATCAGCTGAAAGGAACGGGCACTGGCTTACAGTGACACCGAAGTGTGTGAAGTGAGCAGGGAACACTCGGATATTTCTTTCTCTAAGCATCTGTGAGCAAATACACAGCCCTGTGGTCCAGGAAGAACAGCAAGACTCAGTGTCCCTCTAGGTACCCTGACATGGAGACACTGGATATAGCTTTGGAAATGGCCCATGTTGACACACTTGTGCCAGACTTGTCTAAACGTCCCCTCTCTTAGCATCTGATCAGGGGACCACCTGTTTGTCACTATCGTTTCCTCTATTCCCTGCCCTTCCTTCTAAAGCGACCATAAGGATGCTTGATGCTGCCCGGAGGCTATCACTATGCTGGGCTTACAGGCTAGTCCCATGACTCCATCTCTTCTCTACCTGCTCATTCACTCCATGCGGTTTCAACTTGCTACAAACGCCCAGCTGGCAGTCACTATGTTGCTTTTCTTGAATAGCAAGGACTCAAGCTCCAGGCCTGGGAGGTGGCGTTAAACAGAGAAGAACAGCCTTTTCATCAGACTTGGCTCTGGCCCATTGTGCTAATGGAAATGCAGGAAGAAGTGCTTCACAAGGCACCATCCTACACACTCGGGGGTGTGCCTGGAAATTAGAAGCCACCCGCTTTCTCTTTGAGTACAGATCTTCGTTGAGGACCAAAGCGAGGGATGAGAAACTGCTAGCGTCCTCTGTAAGGATGGACATGCCTTCGAATAAATTAGGACACATGTCAAATCTAGATGCCTGGGCTCTGTTCCAGACTGTCTCAATAGGACTAGACAGAACCTGGGAGTCTGTTTGTAATTAAGTAATCAATTGATTTTTGATTAATTAATACTTATGTAGGAGGTAATTCTATTGCAACCTGTCTGGCATGGGAAATGATGTCTTGGGGCAGAACCAAAATAGTCACTTGTTCAAATCACCAAAAGATCCCAACATCCTCCTTCCCACACATCTGAACAGCAGCTAAATAGTACCTTTATAATGGAGGATTATTTTTAAATACAAGTTAATTATTGTAACTGTTGAGACCAGTTAAGGAAGACTAGCTTTTTGAAGTACGGCTAATAAACACAACTCCCAGCCAGGCTTTTGGTAGCTCATGTTGGTGGCTTCTCACAGCGTCTTTGATCTGTGGTGGCCCATCTCATTCAGCATTTGCTATGTTGATAGTCTATATGTTCCAGCCTATGGAGGCACGGACATGCGTACTCAGTCTCTTTCCTGCATCTTCCTTCCTTCTTACTCCTTGGATACTTTGTTCCCTGCACTTCTCCTAAATGAGGGCTGCCATGAAACACTCCAGACGCCCATAAGGCCCTGTCGCAGAAGAAGAAAGGGTGCCTCGGAGTGTACAGAAGTTACTTAACAAGGCTGCTTTCTGGACCTATACACATGGTTGGATCAAAAGCATGATGACTCCAAACTTTGCAAGGCCTACAGGAGACAGAGGTTATCACTGCACCTTGAGGTTGCTAGGCTAGCGAACAGATAACGGCCCAGACCCAGGAATTCATGACATTCTACCTCCCACGGACTGCAGGAGTCAAAAAGTTCTCTTACACATTTCTCCCCCTTCCAGAGTTCTAGCCAATCACATAAAACAAAAAGTGCTCATCTGTATCCTCTACAGCTCAGGAGCAGATGGGACAACCCCCACAAGGCTAGTGCCAGGATGGAGTTGTGATATCAGCCCCCAAGAGGGAACGCTGTAGAAACAACCCTAGGAACAGCTCAGGCTCTGCTGTCACCAGGAAGCCAAATCCTCTACTTCCTGTGCTTACCATGTGACCAAAGGGGAGTGGCTGACAACAAAGTGAAGTGTCGACAGTGAAAACGGAAGTGCAGACAAGGGCCACACTTGGAAGAGATAGTTCTTGTGTCTGGCCAAGTCTACAGTTAAATATAGAACCCAAGGTATGAATTTGAAATAGGAACATGGCCAATATACAAAATTCCTTCAGAAGGTATTCCTAAACACTCATCCTATAATGATTTGAACACCTAAGGCTGTGCACTAACTGGCTAGAAACACATCAATGACTACACAAATCGTTAGGAATAAAATCAGAAGAAAAACATCAGTTCATCTTAGAAAACACTCAACTGAGCTGCAGCATGGAGGCCAGGCACAACAGACTGGATGCTGCTAACTCCTACCACAGGAATTTCCGAAGAGTAGACTAGCAATGGCACTGAAGGAGATGGAAGCTGTATTGTGCTGCAGTGCACGTGGGCTCTACTAGTTACAAATCCACGTCCAATCTCTTCAGATTCAATTGGACACACTTGACCTTGGAAGTCAATACCCGATGGAACTGACTCTTTAGAGTCTATGTACGTTCTTTGTGTTACCACCCCCTTCTTATTCCATTGGGAACTCACTGACGTAGGAGCTCAGGGGAAAAATGAGAGGAAAATTCAGATTGCTTCTGCCACTGCGAAGGATATAATCTGGCAGGAAAAAAATGAAGTTGAACAAAACAGTAATCAAGTTTATGAAGAGGTCAGATATTAGTCACGATTTCGGCAGTGGAAGTGGGATGTCCCATCCACATCTTAACTCCATCTACCCTCAGACTGTGTTTCTACTAAGGAGTTTGAAGGTTCTTTTTTTATATGACCTTTTGGTAATTTCACAGTCAATTTAGACATCAAGATTGAGTCACTCAAAATTTGTTAGCGAACGGTCTCTTGTGGGTCCTTGTTATTTACATCAGTCTTCCTCTCCAGGTTTGCATCTGGGAGCAGGAAAAATGACCCAAAAGCATGCATTTGGGCAGAAGTCTAGGCTTCAGGGCTGCTTCTGTTAAACAAAAGCCTTCCTAGGGAGGCTGGCTATTGATATTTTGTATTCCATATCCTCTGTGAGAGGGATTAAGGGCATGGTGTGGATGGACCTCGTCTCAGGTTCTCTTTTGTTTGCAATCTGTCTTCCTTTCATGCAGACAGAGGGACACGTGAAAGGGGTTTGATGGATCTTAGTCTTTTAACTTCAGAGACTATGGTCTATGTCACCCTCCTTTTTGTCCATTAAACACAAAGACACAGAATGCTGTAACACTGTTGTACCCATCAAGTTGACTGTCTTCTAGAATCTACCCCTTTAGTCCGCTACAGACACCCCAGTCTGAAGCCATCAGCAGGTTGTTGTGCCCTGGTCACTGGGGGGTAGAAGCAGTCAAGCAGTCTCTTAGACGTTAACTGATGGCTTTGACCCTCCTGTTGTACTTAGGAAGCAGCAGCTTCATAAAGAAGACCGATTCTCTAGGTCGATCTTCTATACAAGCATCAATTTTACTTAATCCCTTTGCTTCATCTCTAAAAACGGAAGTGCATTTCCTGGGAAGGATCGGTGACATAAAGTCAGGCATTTGTTTCCATTCATTTGCTTTCCTTAGTGATCATAGCCATGACTGTTATACTGGACTGTGGGAGTCTAAAGGTTCTTGTTCTGAAAAGAATGCTTTTAAGGTCCAACTACAACACAGCAAGTGGGGAGGCTCCCTAGAGAGAAGGCCCGTAGAAGAGACTCACAAGGTTGAGACTCTTCAGACTCAGCCAGATTGACCCCCTAGTTCGCCATTCAGTGAAAGAATGGTTAAATATCTATGGCTAGCTACTATGCGGTGATAGTGAGGGATGGGCAGTCAGCAATAGAGTAAGAGGGATAAAGAGATAAGATAGATTATCCTAACATTCTGCAGTAGGCATCATCTCTGACAAACTCCAACAGATGTATTGATGACATTGTGACTGTACACAGGCAAAGCAATGTTTTTAAAATCAAGAGTAATAGCGGATGACAATATAATGGGTCTCTCATGCTATCAACACCATGATTTAGGGGCTGGGGGAACTGAAAATGATGGGCAGGTTGAAGGCAAGACTATGAATGAGGAATAAAATTTGGATAACAAGGAGGGACCAAAGGGTCTCCAGAGCAGTGTCTAGGTCAACCTGGCAGAAATGGAGGACCTTCTTAAAAGATACCTCCTCCACTGATGAAGACTTTTCACCTCTGGACAGTGACTTCACTTTGCTGTGCCCCAGTATCTTTTAATCTTTGAAACTAGAACAAAACATCTCTCAGAGAGTTACTGTTGCGGTGACGATAAGATACATTTGCCTGGCAGATTATAGGTCCCAAATAGATGCCCAAGCGGAGGAGTATGAGGTCTTCTCATCTTTTACAGATCATTTAAACAAATAAAACACTTCCCTGAGCATTATCTCATTTGGTTCTCACCACAACCTGTGAAATAGAGAAGACAGGTATGAATATTCTCATTTTATAGTTATAAGAGATTTCAGCTTTACCTTGCCTCCTTAGGGAGACAAAGCGAAAGAGTGAAATGGAAAAACATTGTGGTTATGCCAGAGACTCGAAACTTAGGGAATATGTTGGGATTTTATTTCAGTGGCTAAGAGGAAGCAGGCAAATATTCTAGAATAGAAAAAAGAAAGGACAGCAGTACTTAAGGGATGTTAATCTGGAAGTAGTGGGCTGATTGGAACGAGAAGGGCTTATTCAAGCCAGCCTCAAAGGTAAGTATTTTGGGTTTTGCTGTGCATAGAAGTATTGGGTTACTGTAACAATTTAGGGCCGGTGATTCAACGAGACAGAATTTCCTCCTCATCAATGAGACATGTGCAGCGGTCCATCTGCTGCTCTTTCCTGCCTCTCCCTCCCTTTCCAAGCAATGAGGATGATAACAGACAATAGCAAGACATTATAGTTAGCAGGTGTGAGCAGCAACAGTGTATTAAAGCTATGTAAATAAGGAAAGCTGAATCTCTGGCGCATTCTAGATGAGGACTGTCATGCCCAGTGCTTAGAAAGCAGAACAAATCCAGGGCTTAATCCAAAGCCTGGCATTTGCTCTCTGTCATTTTTTTTTCAGTCAAGATTAAGGAAATGTTTAATATTTACACAAAACCTACATCACCATCAAACCCCTATCTCGGGTTTCTTATCCACTCCATTGATGACATTAATGAAAATGGCTCTCCCTGGACTATCTTGCAGAGTCCTAATCCACTTTGAAGGAGAATACAGACTTGGAGACTCATCTACTCACCCACCACAATGGCGGTTTTTCCTTTGCAAGTCCAACTCTATACAGACAATTCAATACCGGTGCTGCGTCATTTTCCATGAGGTCCAATCCCCTACAAGCCCCTCATCAACTGAAAATAGCACGAACCCCCCCTAGCCTACTGAGCACCCTACTTTAGTTACGGTATCACTTGTGATCACTCTGCTACCACGGAGTGGAGGCTCGCTGCTACTGGGCAGCATCAGGGCACAGGCACTGCTAGACAGGGACATGATCAAAACTAAAAATGGAAGGATAGCTTCTACTGACGGTGGCTATATTTTCACTTTCATAAGTCAAACATGTCTACAGCAAACCATCTGGGCTTCCAGGACATATTTCACAAGGATGGGACTCCGCTGCAGGACTCTGAACAAACCGAGAACAAACTCTAATGTCAGTCAGAAAACAGTCGGTTTTGACCTGGCCTTGTCCTACTGACTTCTTGCATGCAGTTTGCCTCCTAGTGATAGGCAGATTCTTTGTCCTCCCTGTAGGTCATGCTGTTTTGGGCCGGTGTTGAACATTTTCCTTTTCCATATATTTGTTCATCCGATACTTGATTCCTAGTTTTTGTTAATGGCTTTGGATCATTTTATCATAATGAGATAAAGTCGTGAGAGAGGGGCTTCTAATGATAGCATTAGAGATTTTGTAAGCAGAGGAGAGACTGACATTGACCGTTTGTCTTACCATGTGATGACCTGTACTGTTTCACCATGCGGCAGGAAGGTCCTTCTCAAATGTCGGCTATGCTTTTGACTTCCTAGCCTCCAGAACCAGGAGTTAAGTAAACCTTTATTCTTTATAAATTACTCAGTCTTGGGTATCCTGTTATAGTGGCAAGATAAAAACTAAAACCCACTATATTTGATTGTAAGTACCCCAAGAAAAAGCTCCATCGTCTGATTTTATATAATGTTTTGTCTATTGTAAACGTTTAAGTTGGATGTTTGAATGAACAAGGGAGTGAGCGAGTGAACGAAAGACTCATTTATGTTACTTGTCTAGCACTCTAGAGCATTCCAGTATCTACAAGATACTCAGTCTGGAGGCACATACCGGATCAGATGGCCACTCTTGGTTTGCCCAGGATCAACAAAACAGGAAGGATGACCCACCAGAGGTGCTCTTATTGGCATGCTGACCCCCAGGTAAGAAGAGGGGATGCTCGCTCATCTTGTGTAGGTGTTGGAAGTCGGTCATCTCTGACTCACAGGCTACCTTCCTTGGCTCCTATTAAAGCCTACTTTACAGAGAGCTCACACAGGAAGCAGAGGGTGGCATGTGATGCCCAGAGGGAATGAGCTCTGAATGGAAGCTGGAGCACAGCAAGCCCCGGAGAGGCCAGCGTTTACAATAGTTGCAGGAAGCGAACAGAATGTTCTAGAGTCATGATGCTACATGCCATCACTTTGCATCTTTGCAACTTCTGCTTATATAATAGCAATTTGCACACCCAGATTTAGACACCCAACATGTCCATCTCTGAGATGCAGTGCTAAATTACAAATCACCAAATTTGTTAGTGCAAATCAGTTTTGCCCAAACAGGTTGTAATCATAACATTTACACATTAAAGTTGATACCTTGAATGCACAGGAGACCTCAGACACCGAGACAGAGCCAACCTACATTTATTTTATATGAGATTTTATAAAGGGACACATATCACGGGCTTTGGAAAAGACTGCTTTCACTACCATCTGACATTAGCTGAGCCCCAGTAACAGGTTTGACTTTCTGTGCCTCTGTTTTAGGAACTGTACAGTATAAAGAATGTCGGACTGTATGTATACACGAGTTTGTTGTAAGGAGTTTATTAGTTAATATACAGTAGACGTCACTTCTAAGCTCCCTGTGGGTCTGAAACAACCAATCAGATTTTGGAGTTAAGGCAAGTATGCTGACGGTTTATTTGTTGAGACAGTGTTTCACTATGTCAGGCGGGTTGGCATCCAACAGTTGATGCTCCTGCCTCAGCTTTCTGAGTGCTGAGATCTTAAGACTGAGTCATTACACTTGACTGAGGTTTTTATAACAACACAGGCATTTTAGAATAGATATGAAGAGGTCCACAATTCGGGGCTTATCCAGTCACTAGAAAGCCTCATCTAATAAAGGATCTTGGCATTCATAGATACTGTACAGCATCAGGCAGGGGAGGGAGTTTGAGAGAAAATGCAGCTGAACATGGGGAGAAGTGGGTAAGAAGCCTCTCTGAGAGCTAAGCGATCTTAGAGAGTGACCTCATGAAAACCCAGAGAATAACATTCTGAGGGTGGGGTGTAAGGGATGAGCTGCTGAAAAGCTGTGAGCCTTCAGTATGTGTGCTGGGTTTGGGGGTCATGTTTCATGGAGGAGACCCACATATTTAATTCACCACTATACCTCAGGAAACCAGGAGAATATCTGGCAGAAAATGTTGGTTAATTAAGATTCATGAGTACAGTTAAGGAGGTTGGTACAGGCAGCGTGCTGGAAGAAAGGATGGGTGAAGTGGAATTGAGGCTCCACAGGACAGCAGGATCAGAGCACATGGGACTCTGGGCTCCAAGAGGAGACTTGGGTAGTGCTCCAAGAATGTTGTGGGGCAGACAAAACTTTGGGATAAATGGATGGCTTGATCTGACTTACATCGCAAAGCCGCCATCTTGGTTCCTGGTGTGCTTACATCAGAACGCATCATAGGGAACAATAATGAACACTCCCAGGCCAGGAGGAAGGGGACCGAGACAGACATTGATGTTAGAGGTGATAATGAGGGTTCAGTTCTAGTCACATTGCGTTTGTCATTGTTAACTAGAAGGGAGCTAGGGGAGGCTGGAAACAGAGCTAAGAAACTCTCAGGAACTGGATGGGTAAAAGGCAATAGATATGTATAATTGAAAATCATGTGGCAATAAACTATAGATACACCAATAAAGGGATATATGCTTAAAATGTGGCATAGAGCAAACATTTCAGAAAAAGGATGGAGGACAATTCTGTTCATGTATATTAAAAATAACCATTAAGTCTAATACATCTTAGAAAACACAGCTTTATATCCGTGGAGTTGGCGCCTCGTTGTACGATGTCTGTCCCTCCCATCAGATATGGAGAAAGAATTGAGAACAGAATGGAGTAATAAATAAAACAAAATGCAACAGTGGTCACAATACACTATAGAGTAGTGCATTGCTTAGCTCTTGGTTGGTGAGGCCCATGGAAATAAATTTCTCAGCTCTAGGTCTCACTGGCCACTTTCTCTATGAGAACTCCCGTCTATAAAACTTCCTCCTTTTGAAGGATATGAATTCCATAGGCTCCTGAATGGTTCTTGGTGGTCACTGATTCCTGACAGGCACACTGTATGAATCCTCTCTCTTAGGATTTGGGCTAACCTGTAACTCAGTGGGGCTGTAGAAATGGCCACCGAGGCTATGTCATAAAAGACATTTTGGCTTATGCCTCTGTGGTGGTTTGAAAGAAAATGGCCAGGATGAGTCCATAGGGAGTGGCACTATTAGGGGGTATGGCCTTATTGGAGGAGGTGTGGCCTTACTTCACTTCCTGTTACCTTTGGATCCAGATGTAAAACTCTCAGCTCCTTCTCCAGAAGCATGTCTGCCCGCACGCTGCCATACTTCCTACCATGATGATAATGGACTAAACCTCTGAAATTGTAAGCCAGCCACAATTAAATGTTTCCTTTATAAGAGCTGCCATGGTCATGGTGTCTCTTCACAGCAGTAGAAACTCTAACTAAGAAAGACTAAGTCCATTTGCTCTGGGGAAGTTAGCAGTCACATTGTAAAGACACTCAAGCAATTCCATGGAGGACCATGCAGTCAGAAACTAAGGCCTCCTGAGAACAGCTGCCATGAATTTTCCATCCCCGTGTTTGACCATATTAAAGTATTCCTACACACATCTTGACTGCAGCCTCATGAGACACTGGGCCAGAACCCCCACACAAGCCATTTCTGATGCACAGACACTGTTTGGGGTTAATAAATGATTATTGTTGTCTTAGGATGACCATTTTCTGGGCAGTTTGCTATGCTATAGTTAAGTCCTTGAAGTCAGTCTTTGAACTCATAACTGCCTTACTAAGAGGTGTAAAGAAATGAAAGCCTTGTTTGTCTTGGGTGATTCTTTTCTTCACTAGGTTCCCTTCCCTTCCAACAGGAGAGGTGTGAAAAGCAATAATTTTAATCAAAATAAGTAACACCTGGTTCATTTAAAATCAAGTCCTGTGAAAATTGGTCCTTACAAAAATCAAATGTTGGCACCGCCAGCAACCTTAGAAGTGTCTTTAAAAAGATGAATCTGTCGTAAGCTTGCACGCTGTTTTTCATAAAAAACACCCTCAAAACATCCTTTCTTATCCACGCAAAGTTCTGGAAAATCAGCTGGCTGAAACCTTATCTGTTTGGTCTTCTTACAGCATCTTAAAAAAAATCTACAGTACACATAATGAGCAGATGAATTTAAATCAGTGAAATAATTTATCATTTCCTGACTTTTGTAAGAAATTGACATTTTTCCACAGTGAGTGGGGTGTGTGGAGGTGAAGGGTAAGTTAGCGCTTAGTCTGTTAGAGAATATGGTTGTAGCAAAGAGCCCTGTTCTTTCATAGTAAAGAACACTGCAGACTATGAAGCAGGAATGGTGGTCTCCTCCTTGTTTGACATACTGTGCATTTATCTGCATATTATTTTAAAAGGACAACATAATCCAAAGCAGAATGACCAAATTCTAGCAAGTCATAATCAGGGATGTAAAAGGAATTTGTAAGACAAAAGTGTGACCTCTGTTAGGTCAACTATCTGTACTAGACAGGGAATTCTGCAGAGTGTGGCATTCACCCCAGGAAGGCAAGGAAGCAAGTTAAGAGTCCAGCAAAACAAGGGAGCAATAATCCCTGGCTTCAAGAGCTCAGGCTGCACGGTATGGGAGCATGCTCAGGGGAACAAATGGCCCAATCTGAGATGCTGGTAGGGCCTTGAGGAAAGGAAGGAAGGGAGGAAAGAAGAACGGGAGGGAGGGAGGGAGGAATGAGTCTTAACAACCGGATAAAATTCAGAATGGGCCAGAGGAGAGTAAGCTGAGGAAAGAGAAAGATTATATGACGAGAAGTCTGGAAAACTCCTGGGGTTCAGAGCCAGAAATGGCCTCTTGCTATAAAGAGTTGCCATCGGCGTCACTTCCTCTAATTAACAACAGATGCTTTTTCAACATAAATAACATTTACTTTCCCTACAAGACATTTAACATTATTAATGGAGCTCTTTCACAGTACCAGAGAAAATGCCACGTGGTGATGAAGTTTAGGTAAATTTCAGGTTCTTTCTTTCTTTCTTTCTTTCTTTCTTTCTTTCTTTTCTTTCTTTCTTTTCTTTCTTTCTTTCCTTCCTTCTTTCCTTCCTTCCCTCCCTCATTCCCTCCCTCCCTCCCTCCCTTCCTCCCTCTGTGTAGCTGAGGATGATCTCAAACTTCTGAGTGCAGATATTATAGGTATGTGCCACCATGCCTGGTTTATGGGTGCTGGGCGTTGAACCCAAGGCTCTGTGCATACTAGACAAGCACTCTATCAACTGAGTTTCATCAGGCATTTCCTCAGAGAGAGACGGCATGGGTTTTGGATTTAGTTCATGATCCTATTTCATCTTGACTTTGTGACCTTAAGTAGGCTAGTGGCTCTCAGGGCTCAGATCTCAGCATTTAGTGAGTGGCTTTGCCATATATGAGGCACTACAGCTAAACAAGCTCAACACAGCTCCTTACCGGCTTGCTCTAACAACCATCTAGGATTGAATGTATCTCCCGAGGTCCATTGTGTTGGAAATTTGATCCTTAATTCAAAAGTGTTGTTGTGGTGGTGGGGGGTCTTCAAGTAGTGATGAATTCAATATAGTTCTGCCCTCAGGGATGAATTAATGGTATTACCTTGAGAGTGAGTTTCAGACAAGGGAGCCTGGCCTTTTTTTAGCCTCTCTTACTCACCACTTTACCTTGTTTCATTCTGTCATGGGATAATTCAAAAAGAAGGCTCCTGGCATAAGATGGAATTTTTAACAGTCAATTTTTATTTTATGAATGTATACTTGCTTGTGGAGGGACAGTGGCATTATGCACATGTGATTATAAGTGCCGAAGAGGCCAGAAGAAGGCATTAGATCCCCTGGAGCTGGAACTACAAGTGGTTGTGAACTGCCAATAGTGGGTGCTGGGAACCAAACTCAGGTCCCCTGCAAGAGCAGTCAGCACTCTTAGCCGCCAAGCCTTCTCTCCAGCCCTGATGCTGGCATCTGCAGATCAGACTTCCTATCCTCCAGAACATCAAAAATATATATGCAAAATTTATTAAATGTGTTAAATATTAATATATAATCATAAACATGGCATATCTATTTAAATGTATAAAAATGGCATAACAACCTATAGTAAAGAATATTATTATCATATATCTATTATTATAAATTAGCCAGTTTGTGATAGTTACAGCAATGCAAAATAAACTTAGATCATCCCTCTGAGTGTTGTAGTCATTCCAATTTATGAAGAACCTGAGGCTGAGAGGCCAAATCTAAAAAAAGTGTGTGTGTGTGTGTATGTGTGCGTGTGTGTGTATGTGTGTGTGTGTACAGGTATAAACAAGCCACAGTATGCCTGTGGAGGTCAGAGGGTAACTTTGTGGAGTTGGTCCTCTCCTCCCACTTTTACAAGGGTTCAGAGGATTGCAGACTGAAGTCACACCAGCAGGCTCGTGCACGCAGCAACTACTTTTACCTGTTGAGACATCTTGCCAGCCACAGATGTTGAATCATTTGTTCAAGACATCACGATTAGAAGGGCTGACATTTGAAGAAAGCTTTCAACAACAAGCTGAGCTTTGACTCTCTTTCATGATCTCTAATCCGGAGATGAAAAGTGCAGAGTATCAATGTTGGGAGCTGCAGACCCTCAGACCCTGAATGTTCTAGGACTCCTTGCCTGCCGGAGAAAAGAGTTTGCTTTTCTATGCTTGCAGCTGCTCTGAGCATGGAACCTTCATGAATTCCTGCTTACAAGGAAGTAGTTTCTGGTGGGCTTGCATGGAAAATCCTCAGAGCTAGAGTGTGGCCACTAGTTAAGGAGAACACTATATAAGCTGCCTTGAAACATAATAAAATTGGTATTCTTGCTTACAGAGTGGCCGGTGTTTCTGTGAGTTCTTTAATCCCCAGACCCTTGCCCAATTGCAGTTCTAGTGGGTGCAGCCGCCACATATCAACATTACAGGAAGGGCCTGGACGCAGAGGGGAAGGTCTCCACACATGATCTTCAGCCTTGGAAGTAGGTTCCAGGAACGACAGACAAATCTGTCATACCTGAAAGGGTGATGATCATCAGAGGTCCCTTAGGAAAGGGCTGTAGTATCAGCCTCCCCTTGGTTCAAAGTAAGGAACGAAAGGAAGGCCAGGATGATGTGCACTGACTCTTTGAGACGAGGGAGGCAGCCTTAAGCCAGAGTTCCTGCCTGACACCATCTGCTCTGGGCTTTCTCTTGCTTAGATGTAGAAATTCACTCTGGCCAGGAACTAAGACATAAGACACAATAAATGTTCCTTAAATCAACAGAGTATTTTCAAATTATTATTGAATTTATAGGCTTTGTAGAAAGTAGACAATCACCCCCCATATTTAAATATAGGCAGTATTTAGGGTTAGCAGGCAGTACAAGATGCACCAGGTAGTAGGACTCAACTGGGGACCAAGGATGGGAACCAGGAATAGTGACATTTTCTGGCTCTTTCTGCCTAAACCAGCTCATGATGCAGCTGCTGAAGCTAAGTCCCAGTGCTTGTATTTCCCACCTTCCATTCACTTAAAAAAAAAAAAAAAGGCTCCTGCATTTATTCCTGCCCCCATTCAGGTTTCTGTCTCACATCTGTTTTCTATTATTTAGTTCTCTGAGGTCAACCTGTCTAAAAGTTCACCAGGTTTGCTGGGTGGTGGTGGCGCACACCTTTAATTGCAGCACTCAGGAGTGGGAGGTGGGCAGACCTCTGTGAGTTTGAGGCCAGCCTGGTCTATGCAGAGCTAGTTCCAGGTAGGCTCCAAGGCTACAGAGAAACCCCGTCTCGAAAAATCGAAAAAAAAAAAATTTAACCAGGTTTTTATCATCTTACCTTCCTAAATCTGTTCACCTCCCTTATTTTTTCCAAGATCAAAGAGGCTACATTGGGAAATAGTTTTGAGAAAGGAATGGGAGGATGGGGAAGAGAGCAACCCACTGAACTTGGGTTTTGAGTGTTTGGAAGCTGCGTTTCAAAGAAGCTGGTCTTCAGTGGTTTAATGGTGAAAGACTGTTTGAAATCTGGCTTCATCAAAGAGGTTATTCACACCCAGGTTTGAATGGTGATAAAATACAAAGGTGGAGATTACCTACTATGAAAGAGATGTGCTCATTCCCAGCCTGGCATGGCAGTTCCACTGGCAGGGCTGGCCACAGGATTATGCCTTTTGTAATTTTGCACATCGGTAGAACTGGTAAACCCATGAAAAGGCAGATAACAACCCACAATGGGAATGCAATACACCATGCCTGAGAAAACTTGGCATGGAAAATGAACTCAGATTCAATAGATTCAAACCAAGCACCTCAGCGTCTGTCTTTTGTTTGTTTTTATTTCTTTCTCTCTCTCCTTTCTAATGGGTTCTATTTGCTAATTTAAAAATGCAATGCAAGTGACCTGAGCCAATCTTCTCAGATGGGTCTGTGTACTTTCTAACTCCACAAGGGCAGTCTTTGGGTTTGGAGCTTTGAACTCCATCCCTCCTCAATCAACTATTCAAGTTATCCTGTAGATTCTAAACCCGAATCTTAATACTTAGTGATGTTTTTAATATGTCAATATTTTTCTGGCTAAGGATCTATGGCGTTGGGTACTTTATGCATATTTTATCCCTTAATCATGTTGCTTTTATAAATGGTGTTAAAAGAATGGGAAATAATAACCTCCAGCCACCAGAGTTACCTTATCCTTAAGCGTGGATTTTCTCTGACACACGAAAGACTATGTCTGACAATATGGGGACAGATACGTAATGTGAGGCTTGGTTCATTTGCCAACCAAGTTCTTAGTAATTATCAGATCAGATAAACCCAAAGACTCAGTAATGTACCGATTCATGTTTCCACAAGAACTGATAAATTAATCAAAAGTTAGTATTTTATATATGAAATCAAACATTAAGAAGTTAGCTATCTTCTAAGTCAAATAAAAAATAAATTTAGTAATATATACATATATGCATATACTTGATAATATATGTGATTTAATACCTAATTTAATTATTTACATTATAAAACCAGTAGAAGGGGGTTCAAAGGACTTTACCTTATCCACAAGAAGTAATCAACTCAATTTTGAAAAAAAGTTATTACTTTTATAGTATGTGTGTGTGTGTATGTGTGTGTGAGTGTGTGTGTGTGTGTGTGTGTGAGTGTATGTGTAAATTCTTCCAGAGGCCAGAAGAGAACTTTGGATTCCTTTAGCACTGGAGTTAAAGGCAGTTGTTAACCTCTGGACATGGGTGCTCTAAGCTCAAGTCTGGTCCCTTGCAAGACAGCAAGTGTTCTTAACCACTGAGCCATATCTCTCCAGACTCCACAAATCCAGTCTTTAAAACACAGTTCTTCTTTGTGGAATAAAATCATTAAATATTAAAAATAATCAGACCCGTAATCAAAGTCTTTCTGGAAAGCCCTATCATTTACTTTATGACCCCAAGTTGCTCTTAATGAAAGGTTCTGATTTGTTGCTAATAAAAGATGTCGGAAATTTTCTGAGTCATTGCTAAAATTATCACAGGGTTTTTAGTGAAAGAAGAAACCCTAACGTGTTGCATTCATTTAATTTGTACTCTGACATGATGCTTTTAGACAGAACTGCCTTCATTTGAAGAAGCATTTCCTGGCTTTCCCTTTATCGCATGGCAGTTTTAGGAAGAGGTCATTCAGGATGAGTGGGCTAAAGTTCTTGGTTTCTATTCTGAGTGGTCCCGCAGCTGTGAGAAGGCGGCCGGAGAGTGGGAGGCTGGGTCTCGGTAACCTTCTCCTGCAGTCTCTAATCCCAGTGGCTTTTGTTTTGTTTTTCTATCCAAGCTCCATCTCTATCATTCTACTTCTGGAAGCATTGGGCTTGTGTTTATCACAGTCTGAGGTGCTTTCAGGGGTCAAACCTAACAGAGAAATCCTGTAAACCAAACTCCCTTTACATCTGCTAACATTTAGCTAATAATTCATGTTTTCAAAGATTTATTTATTTTTATTTTATGCATGTATATGTGTTTTGCCTCCATGTGTCTAAGTGGACCACATGCTTCTGATGGCTTCATTTCCTCGCAGTACCCCCCGAAGCCTTGGCGTTCTCATGACCCTGTTGCGGTTCTGAGCCATCAGAATGTTTCCTCAAGTCCCCGGTTCTCCGGTTACAACCTCTGCTTTACCAGCTCTTTCCACAGTCTGTGCAACTAAGTTCCTCTTTTAAATTCCTTCTGAGTAGCATCACATCACATGGGCTCCATTTTCGTCACTGGAACCTATTATCTTCATAGATTATTACTTTGGTGGCAAAATAATAAATATATAGTGTGCATATATATATATATATACACACAATGTTTTGACACACATATATATTATATATAGTCACCTCTAAGTTCTATCAGATTGAATTTTGTTTATGCCCATCAAGGATGACAGAGGAATCCAACCTAGGAGAGAAGGTTCTGGGATGTCCCACAACTGGAAGCAAAACACTGCCAGGCCAGATGTTATTTTATCTGCACTTCATGTTTAAAAATGAACTCTTTCAGGATTAGGAGACCTAGATGGCAAACTGAAGAAAGCTCATGCATTTCTATGTCTGTCTCATATTTATGAGGAAATGCAATTTAACAAGCGCGTACCCAACGTTTCTACACCAATCAGAAGAAAGTAAGAGGGTGAAAATGTGACCAGCATTGCTTTAGTGGAGCCTCTGCATCAGTACAAAGTGAGAAGCATTAGTTCACAGGAGCACGCAAATACGTCGTGTGCTACACAAGCCACGCCCGGGTCATGGCAGAGCGCGTTAGGACAATCAGGCAAGGGCACATCACCAGGCTGTAGCCATGGTGCTTGCATGGTACTGGACCACCCGAGAGCACTTATGTCAGGATGCATCCTCACCATTTAGTAGTACCTGGCCGCACATACATAAAAGTAGTTCTGGAAACTGTGTTAAGACACTGTCTGATACGGTTGAGTTAGTTCTTTTGTTTTTGCTTTTGAATTTTTAAATGGCTCGTGTCAAATTCTGGTGTGCAATGCATCTCGTAAGAGGAATGAATTCTTTAGAAACTTTTAAAGAATGGTCACAAGTATCTTGATACGAGAACCCTATTTCTTCATCTTGCTTTGTGTTTATTTTTTTATTACTTTGTTGCTTGGTCCAACTCTCTGACTGAATTTACTTTCCAATGTACCCACTACATTCTTGTGATTCTAAACACTTTGGCCTCCTAGCTTACTGTTACTTTTCTCGATGATTCTACCTATTAGGTTTATTGAGACATTTTAGGCAAAAGGTAGGTGGTAGAGAGACATGAGGAAATTGCAGTGACAGAGGAGTGGTTACCAGAGCCGTGATACATTCTTGTTCGCCATTAGTCAGCTTGTAAGATGGAATCTAAAGCCACGTGCGGGAACATCTGACTGAAGTCAATTAACATGACTCAGATCACATCTCGAAATAAATAAAACCTTTCTCCTTTTCCTGGATGCTGTTTGCTTGCTGCTTTTATCTTCTAATGCCAGGGGAAAATATCAAGGAGATTTCTTTAATCTCCTAAGCTCATTTGTGCTTCATCACACACATGACTCTCCGGCTCCCTGCTCTGAAGACGACAGCCTTGGAGTGGGCTTGGCTGCTTTGATTCACACCTATCCCTCCCCTTGGGCTTTACAGTACCCAGGTGTCTGAGTGGAGGGAGATAAGACAGAGGCCTCTGAAGGCTGAGTGACCACGCCACAAGGCCACAACCTCAGCCTCATCTGCCTTCTGTCCCAACAGACTCAGCGGGGAGAGAAAACGCCGTTCACAGAGGATGAGGTAAATAGCGACCATCTAACAGAACATACGCTCTTCTGTGAAGCTTCAAGGAGACTGCCTCACATAAAGAAAGATGGCTGCCAGGCGAATTAAACATACGGGTGATTCTCCAGAATTTAAAAATTCTGTAGAATCAGAAGCAATGCAATACAAGTGGAGAAGAGGGAGCTTATAATAAACAAACAAGCATGTTTAATAAATTGCTATTAAATCGTCCAAAGAAGACTCCTGCATATGGTCCTGTTGATGATTTAGGACATCTGCCTGCTTACCTGGGAAAGAATTTCACTGCGTAAGCCCTTAAGTTTCTACTATAGTTAGTTTTTTTCCTTCTGCCCTGATAAATTAGAAGGTTCCTTCCACATCTATCAACCAGATTTACAACACAGAAGACAAGTATTTATAAGATGAACTATCTAAAACAATGGCTTCATCTCAGAATTTCTGAGCAAACTATTGTGTACACTTGCCCAGCTCCTGAACTGGTTTGCCCCTGTTTCACTCTGGGAATATTTAACGCCTGAACTACAGAGGCATACATGAGGATGGCGAGGATGCTCACAGGTCAGCTGGTGTGAGACACCCACAAAGTTGCTGTGGCACATCTAGCCACAGCTCTACAACAAATGTGTCTGGGGACGCTCTATGGCTTGGAGCGAGGACTCTTGGCTTGGAGCTTTTTCCTCCCAGCATTGCCAGGTTATACAGAGGAAGAAAGGCAATTGTTAGCATCCTTGTTATAAGAAGCCACTTTAATTTTTGCTTTTGCTATTCAGAAAACATTGACACTTATTGTTTCTTTTTTTAAACTTACATAGGCTCCAGGCAGTTGCTTATCATTTACACATGAAAGGGGTCTTTAATTTCATGAAAGGAAATGACCCATGTGGAGAAGCTAAGACTTCAAGAGCCACCCAGGATCTTTTTAAATTGTCTTCTTAAAAGATATTATCGTATAATTTTTCTTCTTTTGTGAAAATTGGGACCACGTCCATATGATGCCTCCAAAGGGATAGAAATAAAAGGCCTTGTGGGGCTTCAGTACCCGCTGATATTAAACTGTCAAAACAGGATTTCTGATGTTAAGTGGTGTGAACAGATTGCATTTAATTGACACATCTGAAGATGCATAATGGGATGAAGGAAGTAGCTTACTTAGTGAAAGTTAAACAATACTTCTGCTAAGACACAAAATACGAAGAAAATTTCACACCAGAAAGTTCCCATCAACCTTATGGATCTTTAAGGCAACAACCCTTCATGAATAATCTCTTGAGAAACAAAGAATTATATTCAAATCAATGGGAAGTTTTAAAGTCTTTATATGTGAAGGAGGTTTTTGACATGATAAAAAGAAGTCTGAGAACTAAGGGATGAGACACTTCTGCTTAGGATGCTGTCAAAGGAAGCCATGTTTATCTTCTACTTGAAACAGATAACGCAAGTCCGTTATCTGTAATTTGTGTAACTTTCAAGGGGATTCTTTTTCTTTGCTTTCACCCAGGCCACAGTCTTCCCTAGTATTTGAACATTAAGTTCTACCTTTCAATTTAAATGATCAAAGTTATCGGGGCTGAGGAGCTGACTCCATGGACAGTGTTTGTTCTGTAAGCATGAGGACTCGAGTTCAATGCCCAGAACTCATATTAAAAAACCCAAACCAAACAAACAAGAAGCAGTCCGTTAACTAGTGTGTGCTTGTAATTCCAGCGCTGGGGGAGGGGACAAGAGGATCCCTGGACCAGCAGAAATGTTGAGAAGCAGGTGCAGCGAAAGACAGGGTCAAAAAAAACCAAAACGTACAAACAAACAAAACAGAAAAAGGGGTGGAGAGCAACTGAAGATAATGACAGATGTAGACCTCTGTGCTCCACATGCACAAGAATACATGCACCAATATATGCATGTGTGGATGCCTATGTATGCACACATACACACACCAACACACACTTAAAAAGGAAAGTATACCCCAGCATATTGATTTTAGAAAATACATACCATCAGACACTCAATAGTGAGGTCATTAATTTACTATCCTTTTCAATGTCCACATTATTTAATGCCCATAACATTTAACGCCCCTCCCCTTTTGGGTTCATTTGATGGAACAAATTCCCTAGTTCTGTTTCCAGAGAGGATGCCCTTTGGTAAACTGTATGAAACACTCCTCATGTTTTCAGAGACAAGACAGAGGCCGCTGTTCACTGTCTCAGAGCATGAGGAGAGCAGATGCAGTGACTGAGGCATAAAACGCCTGTCGTGGGTGAAGCGTCCAGTCCGACCCCCTCGCTCCCTTCCAAGCCTCCCGAGACTGCACCTCTGCAGCAAGGGTCCTTTCATGTCACCGTCTGTTTGAGCTCCCTGTGCTGTGCCTTCAGTTCAGGGATTGTTTCCTATCACTTGTTGACTCTTTTCCCCTGTGACTCCTGGTGTCTCGGGTTTTTATGATCCTGCATTTCCATGGGTCTTCGCTTGCTCCTTCTCTCCATGTATGTTTGTTCACAAGGTATTTTCAGAACGCTCACTCTCTTAGCTGGATTATTCTGTTTCAGTCTGAGCTTGTGTATTTGTTTGTTAGGAATTGAAAACTAGATGGCTTGTTTGTGTTTTATTAAGTATTTGATGAAAACAATTAATTTATTCCATTGTTAGAAAATAGTATCATCTACCGGCAATATTTCCTGGGGGTTAGTTCTTCAGTTTGCCTTGGTGTTGTTAGTTTCCTTGCTTTCTTTTCTTCTATTTATTTATTTATTTATTTATTTATTTATTTATTTTTTTTTGTTTTTCGAGACAGGGTTTCTCTGTGGCTTTGGAGCCTGTCCTGGAACTAGCTCTTGTAGACCAGGCTGGCCTCGAACTCACAGAGATCCGCCTGCCTCTGCCTCCCGAGTGCTGGGATTAAAGGCGTGCGCCACCACCGCCCGGCTTTATTTATTATTTATTTATTTAAAACAGTCTTACTTTACATGCCAATCCCAATTCCCTCTCCCTCAATTCTCCCACCCCTCCCACCTTTCCCGCTGTCCCCATTCCTGGGTCCTATTAATGGAAGGATTGCAGAGCGAATTTGTTTCTTTCAGATAAGGAATCCTGTTAGTTTTCTTATTAATGTGTGTTCTGACCTCCTCTGTCTGCCTCCTGTAAGCGAGAGAGGAAAGAATGGAGGAGGCTTTGCTTTGTAAGGGTTGGGAAGTAATTTCTTCTTAACTGGAGTACTGCCTCCCAGGCCTTGTTACGCCTTCAGAAAACGTACTCACAGTCACAAACTGGACCCAAAGGCTCTTTTCATCCCTGAATTAGAAATCTACCTTTATGAAGAAACCCCAGCAGCAACAGCAATTGCTTTGTGGCGCTAACAGGTCATTAGCCAGAAGACAAGTACTACAGCTCCCAGGATCTTGTGTGCATATGTGAGGTGCTGAGCTTCTCCGACTACCTGCAAGAGCACTTCACAACTCTGGATAGATTCATTCCGGGGTCCAGCAGCATTTCAGCTTCTCTTTTTGTCTCTGTCGTTCTCTCTTTTCTGCTGTGCATGTGTGCGTGTGCGCGCGCGTGTGTATGTTTGTGTGTATGCATGTATGTATTAATGTGGGTGTACATGTGTATGAACATTCATGTGTGGGGGAGGTTAGAGTTTGACGCTGGCTATTTTGTTTGATCTCTTCTACTTCATTTTTTTTGAGACAGGATCTCTCACTGAACCTGGAGCTCATGGATTTGGTTAGGGTGGTTGGCCAATAAATCCCAGGGAACTGCCTGTCTCTGCCCCACAACTCTGGCATTACGTATCACCATTTCCAAATTTTACATGGATGCTGAGGACCAGGCTGAAGTCCTCAGGCTTGGACCGGGCTGGGGGGGAGGGGGTGCTTTAAGAACTGAGTGATTGCCCCAGCCCCTAATCACCGTGAGTTTTTAATCAGTGTGCTCTAGTTTCCTTTCTGTGGATCTGATAAAATACTCTGACAAAAGCAGCTTAAGGGAGAAAAGCTGATTTTAGCTCACGATTCATGACTACAGCACATCATTGTGGGGACGTCCCAGTGGGGACAGCAGAAATCCCAAAGGACAACCTGATCTAGATGATCCTTCTTGAGACTGTCTACTCAGGGGATGCTAGATTGTGTCAAGTTCACAATTAAAGCTATCTCATGTGGCTTTCTTTCTTTCCTCTCTTATTTCTGTCAATTCCCCTACTAGATGCCATATGAAATCGGGGTTTTTAAGAAGTGACACAAGGGGACGACAAGGAGAAAGCAAAAT
Source organism: Chionomys nivalis (assembly GCF_950005125.1). Classification (NCBI taxonomy): domain Eukaryota; kingdom Metazoa; phylum Chordata; class Mammalia; order Rodentia; family Cricetidae; genus Chionomys; species Chionomys nivalis. Next base: position 14,440,695 of record NC_080111.1, on the reverse strand, counting down.
CACTGGAACAAAGGGGTTCTGAGTTTTGTGTTTGCTTCCGTTGGGATAGACATGTATTGCTCTTAGGCGTGTGTGTTTATGGAAGATTCTACTAGGAGACTTAACCAACCATGATGGTATGCTTCCCTTCTTAATCTCCTAGCCAAGGGGATTTCCTATTGTTTTTAATGCTATAGTAATAGGATTTAAATGGGGGAAGGAGAAGACTGCGTTGTAAACAGCTAGGAGGGATGGATTATCATTCCTTCTTTTCTGCAGTCTAAATTGAGGACACACAGTGCTGAACATCGTAAGCCTGTAATTACTGCAAATATGAGCTAGGACCTCAGGTCAACATGTGAATGTTTCTAGTTCTCGACCTCTTAGAATTGTCTGGTAGGTCTAAATAAAACTGACAAAAGGACTGGGTAAGACCGAGGGTGGTGGGGACTTGCAAGACTCGAGAGATCATGGTCTCTGTTTTGGTTTGGCCAGTGGCCATGCAGAAACTACTAAGAGCCTTACTCAAATGGGATCATACTACTAAATATAAAGTAAGTATACAGAGGAACAACTATCAAACTTTGTGGCATTTTATACTGTCCCAAGATTTATCTTTTTAATCATTTTCATTTCATATCTGAAGTAATACTATTCAGCTTAGGAGGTGAGGGCTTGCATGTAATTCAGTTTGGTTGGATGTGGAAGCGTATAAACCCATTGTATTAAGCTGTGTGCGGTGCCAGGCTACACTGCTTCAGGGAAACTCACAGTCGTACAGGGGGATCTGATAGGCATGAGCTTCCCATCCTTCCTCGGGGCAGTTATGGAGTACGGATGATGCACCAGCGCTGCGGAAGAGTCAGGCATGGTCCTGAGAAGCTGTGCTCACATGCACTTAAGCACTGCCGCTATTTATTGGGTGCTGTGGCTTTACTTAGAGCAGTGATTCTCAAGATGGCGGAGCCTGCATCAAGAGCTTTATCTGGAAACTTGTCAGGTGTGCCGTTCCAGGGACCCACCGAAGGCTACGGAATCTGAGACTCTGGGGGCTGGAGTGTGCAGAAGCTAGTCAGCTGACTGGGATGTGGAGTGACACCAGTAGGAGGTGTGGTCTTGTGGGGAGAAGGGTGTCACTGTGGACGTGGGCTTTATGGTCTCATATGCTCAAATCATACCTAGTGTCTCAGACCACTTCCTGTTGCCTGCAAGATGTCAGACTCTCAGCCACTTCTCCAGCATGTTGTCTGTCTGCATGCTGCCATGTCCCACTATGATGATAATAAGACTCAATCTCTGAACTCTAAGACAGTCACCCTAATTAAATGTTTTCCTTTATAGGAGTTTCCACGGTCATGGTGTCTTTTCACTGCAATAGAAACCCTCACTAAGACAGAAGTTGGTACTAGGGACTAGGGTATTTCTGTGATAGGCCTGGCCATGTTTTTATTTTTTGGAATTATATGGACCTTGGGACTGTGGATTGGAAAAGTAGCTGAATGATTTAAAGTATCTCTTCACAGCAATAAATACCTAACTAAGACAGGTGGTCTCAGGGCAAGATCTCAGCCAGCTAAATTTCCAACTTGTGAAAAGGAATTAAATAAAAGCTTAGAGCCAGGTATAATGGCATGCTATTAATTCCATCACTCAGAAGGCAGAGGCTGGTGGATCTCTAAATTTGAGGACAGCCTGGTCTACAGAGCAAATTTCAGGACAGCCAAGCTTAAATAGTGAAGGAAATTATCAAAACCAGAAAGCTGGTGAAGATGTAATGGAACAAGGGGACAATGTTCCAGACCCGGTAAGTAACAGATCTTGGCAGCTTTGACCACATGATTCAGACTTTAGAGTCGAAGATAGAAAAAGTCATTATGGAATATTCCTCCACAACTAAGGAAAGTCACTGAGGCCAGACATGTGTCAGGAGTGTCCCTGGACGGAGGCCTAGAGAGGCCTTTGTGTGAAGCTGTGAAAGAAGGATTGCCTTGGAGACTCCAATATGTTAGAGGTTCCAGAGCCATGGGATACCTGCAGAGGAAAACTGCTAACAGCCAAAGTGCTAACTAGCTCAAGAGAAAGAAATATCTTGACATCAACAAAGCTGAAAGGAGTTGGAGATCTGAGGAGTATTTTGACATCAGACATAGAGATGCACAGTTTGGAGTTTGCCCAGCTGGTTTCGGGTCTTGCTTTGGTCCACTATTTTCTCGCTGTGCTTCCTTCCCTATGTTTTGGAATGGTAATGTATATCCTGTGCCACTATATGTTGGAGTTATGTGATCTGTTTTTTTTATTTTGATTTTATAGAGAATTATAGTTAAGAGATTATATGACTCTTAGGAAAGACTTTAAACTTTTAAACATTGTTTAGACTGTGATAGACTGGGGACTTTTGAAGTTTGACTAAATGCATTTTGCATTATAATATTGTTAAAAGTTTTGGGGGGCATGGAGTTGAATGTGGTGGTTTGAAGAAAAATGACCCTCAAAGGGAGTGGCACTATTAGGAGGTGTGGTCTTGTTGGAGGAAGTGTGTCACTGTGGAGGTGGGCTTTGAAATCTCATATATGCTCAAGCCATTTCCAGTGTCTCAGACCACTTCCTACGATCGCCGGCACCATGTGTGCCTGCATGCTGCCATGTCCCACCATGATGATAATGGACTGAACATCTGCACTGGAAGCAAGCTCTCCCAATTAAATGTTGCTATGGTCATTGGTGTCTCTGCACACCAATAGAAACCCTAGCTAAGACAGTGTAGAAACCTCTGCTTGAGAAAGGAATGCTTGGTCTCCAAATTGTACTAACCCAAAGGGAACATAAAATGTCAAGGGAGGTTTGGGTAGGTGGCTCAGTGGATAAACTACTTACCATGCAGTCCTGGGGACCTGAGTTTATGCTCTAGAACCTAGAGAAAAAGCCAGGCATGGGGGCATGGGCTTGAATCTCCAGTGTGCAGGGGGCAGAGATGCGTGCATCCCTGGGGCTCATTGGTCAGCCAGCCTCGTTGAAAAGCAAGTCCTAAATACCAGCGAGAGATCTCAAAATGGAGGGCTCTGGAGAAACAGCACCTGAGACTGATGTCTACCCTACAAATAGGTACTCCTACACATCTGCAAACACCTACCCTCCCAACAGCTCACCCCCATACACAAACAGTGAGATAATGGTAGTAGGTATTGCTCTCTTTCTCCTCTGACAACCATGCTTCATTATTTTGGCTCAAAATATACTTGATTCTACTTTTGGCTTCCTATTAAGAAGAACAATTTAATGTTTTTGAGCTTATTTATTTCTGTTATATAAGAGAAGTTGTTGAGGGCTTCTGAGAAAGCCACCCAACTGTGCAGCTTGGTCCCAGCATAAATGCAAAGAATAAATACATGGTTTTCAGCTGCATCAGATGCCTGATTCAACTGCCACACCCACGATGTTTCCTTGTGAGCCCCAGCACATTTTCCAGCAGCTGACTGGAATGTTCTCTTTGACTATTAGAGTACCACAATCAACTTAGAGTCTTCGCAGTTCAAACTGGTTGTTGGAAAAACTGTCTGACACCTGTCCTGATCAGAGCAACTTCTTGACAAACACTCAGCCAATTCCTTCACATATTATTTCATTGGTCGTGCTCAGATAAAGGCGTTAAAACTGCTCCAAATTGAGCTCTAATACATCAAGACCCCACCCCCCATCCTCCCAGGTCTTAAGCCTTCCATTGGCTGTTAGCGTTTATCTTTGACTGTTTATATATGCTAAGGAACATTTTTATCTTAAACGCCAAGTGAAATCTTACTTCAATTTAACATCTGATAGAATCTACTAATCTCAAATTTTTATTTTACATGATGGAATTTCTTGAATTTACCTAATCTGTTCTCTTTGCCCTTCTTAACTGGCCTGCCATGTAGCTTGCCAAGAAGGCATTTACTGAGCTTTATTGCTTAAAATGGCTGACTATGAATATATACTTAAAATGGGGAAATACAGCAATCTACAAAGATGAGCATGCAATCCCAGAAGTTTTAAACAGTGAATATGCTCCTATTTTATTGTGGTTCTTTAAAAGATAAACACTAGTTTGATGAATTTTAGAAAGAACTCTGTAATGGTGGATAATTTGATAACTGGAATCCAATTACATGTGCAAACATTACCTAGAGCAAAAAGGGATAATTGAAATTCAGGGGGAACTTCTTTTCTTTAAACTTTGAATTGTCATAGCCAATCAAATTTATACTCGGAATAGCAAATGAATAGTATTTTAAAATGGAACTTCATTTCTTCCTTCCCTCCTGCAGTTAAAATATTCAAAATAACTGAATGTTATAGTACTTAGGTACTTAGATAGGAGGAATGAATTGTTTCTTCTTTTCTGCAGCTAAACAGAGGACACCCCGTGCCCAACACCCCTACACCTGCCATTACGGCAAATATGCTTAACTAAAGCCACAGGTCAACGTGAGCTTCTACAGTTCTCAGCTTCTTAGGATCATCTGGCAGATCCCAACAGAACTGACCAAAGGCCTTCCTACAACACGAAGAAAAGTTACGAGGAAATCTGTAACAAAGCATGATTTTTGCTTGGAAGAAAAATTACACCACATTTCCCCTCCATTTTTCTTTTTAAAAGGCATATATTTATATGTTAAGGGTGGCAAGGGCCTACTAGGGAATCACTAGGAGTGGGAAGTCAGGAAATATATTCTAGAAGAGCAATCTTATTTTCTGTGCTAATAATACAAAAGAAGTCAGGGTTGTTTATTTTGTTACTAAAGAAGAATTGGAAAGAACAAAATGGTTATTAGAGTGTCTTAATTAACGAGGTCGAAATATTTTAATATATGTGCCAGATTTAATAGTACCCCAGTATCACAAAGTTATGCTATGAATCCCTACTAGAGATCGTTAACCCCATGCCCTCACCCAGCCATTCTCACCTAGGAAGAAACATGGCTACTACTCCATCCTTTCTGAAGACTAAATGACACGGATGCAGAGGAAGGTCTCCTCTGAGCTGCTCACAAAACATCCTGCTGTGTATTTTCCTTCATTAGTGCTTAATCTGTTACACCATGGACACAGTCCAGCCATCAGGAAAGAAACAGTGGAAGGTTCATGCTCTTAAAACAGAAAGACACATACGGAAAGAAGGGTCTTTAACATTAATGAACAGAAGAGACATTGCCAAAAAGAATGCCCAAAAGCTTCAGTCTCTATCTTCCTTAAAAACAAAACAAAACAACAACAACCATCCAGCCACACCAGTGCAGATGCAGTCAGGTCCAGTTTTATATTTCAGCAATGAATCTCCACAACTCTATGTGAAACTGAAGTTATCACCCTTATTAAGAGCGCCAGCTCCATTCTGCCAAGAGATCTGTTTGTGCCAGCTTGTCACTATGGAGCTCAAGCCAAAGATGGCGCTTGTTTGATTTTTTTAATGTGGTTCATATAAAGCCCTTTCATGTATGGAGTGTGCACAAGAAAATGACTCCCTCTGGGAGTTGCCTTAAGGCTGTCTTGCCTATATTTAGGACGGAAGGTGGCTTGCCAGGAGCTTGCAGGTTTGCTGGGTTAGCATGCGGATGTTTCAGCAGCGTTTAATAATGGTGCCAGGTTTAATGTTTGCTGCTGTAGGTAAAAGGAAAGAACACAGTTTCCTCAGGAAGAATGAAGCAAACATATGACAAAAAAGAAAGTGGAGAATGAAGGATGAGCTGAACGCTACTGAATTTATGTGATGTGTCCTCTCGGCCTCACGTTGTATTATTCACCGAGTTTCCATTAACTGATCACAGTTGTAGCTTTAAATCTCAAGTGAAATTTAAAATGTAATAATTTGCTTATTATCTCTCTCTCTTTTTTTTTTACTGTCTTCTGAACTGTTACCATAGCAATTGATATATGATCTGCCATTAGGACTTACAGATTACATTTTGGAAACATTTCTCTAGGGCTTATTTTTAAGACTCACTCTTGAGCAAGGTGAGATCCACTCAGGATGAGGTAACATATTATTGGAGCAGTCACAGAAAACCCCTGATTGTTTCTTAGAGTCTCAGGGTTACAAGCCTAGAAAACCTTGCTCTATGAAAGAGTGATAATGATTAAATCTGGCAAATCTTACATGAAGTTTTCCTTGTTAATCAGTTTCTGAAATTTTATATCAATGGGCATTATCAATTTCATAGTCAGACTGGTAGACATGGATTTTGAGGGAAATATCAAATTATAACTAGGCATTTTTTTTCCCAAAGGGCACATGCCTTTAACTCCACCACTCAGGAGGCAGAGGCAGGCGGACCTCTGTGAGTTCGGGGCCAGGCTGGGCTATAATTAGGCTTTTAAACAGTCCTAGAGCATTCTACGTGAACTAGACCTTTATGAGGTGACTAAGCAAAGTCCCTCCCTCGGCTTCTTGTCAGAGGACTACAAACGTGACAGGCCAAGACAGGGCAAGACAGTGGAGAGGTTCCTCCATCTTGCTTTCTTGCTGAGACCAGTTCTGGATTAACTAGAATTTGATATCCTGATGAAGAAGCCTATGGGAAATTATCCGACTCTAGGACCTGAGGCGAAGATGCTCCCGCTGACTTGCATTAGTTTATGGTAAACTGCCTGTGTGTGCAGATTAACCCTTGCACTGCCGTGTGAGATATCAGAAGGACCTTTTGCCTTTAAAAGTCCCTTGGTGTCAGCACTAGGAGGCAGAGGCAGGCAGATCTCTATGGGTTCAAGACCAGCCTGGCCTACAGAGTGAGTTACAGGACAATTAGGGCTGTTACAAGGAAAAACCCTGTCTTGAAAAACAAAACCAACCAACCAAACAAACAAACAAACAAACAGACAAAAAAGTATCTTGGTTTAAATGCCCCTACTCTGCACATAGGTCTGAATGCCTGACTGTAGTCCCAGCCGGATGGAATAAAAGCTTTCAATTGGTTATAAACTGTGTCTGAGTGGTCTCTTTAATGGGCATCCTGTAACAAAACAGCTTGGACCACTTTACAACCTCAAGCTGATAAGGAAGTCCTGCAATGCACAGGTTTTCAGCTTTCGAGGATATATACTTGTATTTATGAAGTTTTTTTAAAAAACACTATACCCCACCTTGTTAGTGTTTGTGTGAACATATGCACACTGTGACACATGACATACGGTGAGTACAACACCTCAATGTGCACAGCGAAATATATCATTGATTATCATATATATATATATATACACTCATATATATGTATATGAGCTTTCTGTCTCCTTAGTTCTCTTGTTAATTTATTCTATCTTCTGTCACCTTTGATTACTTGCTAACTCAATGAAACCTTACTGAAGCTGACTCTGGCAGTTCCAGGCTTACAACCATGCTTGGAATATATGTAAAAATGTAAAGAAATCTTGGAAATTGCTTAGTAAGTGGCTATATGCAGACACTGCCTAGATAGTTCTAATTAATTTATTTTAAGTAGCAATTCCCACTAAACAACACTACCAACTGCTCCCACTACCAACCCTATGGCTTGTTGCCATGCCTCCCAACTATGATGGCCTCTTATCTCTCTGGAACTCTTTCTTCATCATAGTTGTCTTTGGTCATGATGTATCATCACAGAAACAGAAAAGGAGCTAATACAGACAAGGAGAAGGTGCGAGGGAAGACATCTTGGCTGTCTGTACCCTGGACGCCAGACCCACAGAAGATGGGAGGTGCTTTCCCCATAACTGAAGCTGCAGAAGGATTCTCTTGACCTCTCTGCTAGTTAGCTGTTACCCCCCAGTAACAAAATACCTGAAAGGATGGGAGAAGATGGAGGAGGAGGAGGAGGAGGAGGGGGAGGGGGAGGGGGAGGGGGAGGGGGAAGGGGAAGGGGAAGGGGAAGGGGAAGAAGAAGAAGAAGAAGAAGAAGAAGAAGAAGAAGAAGAAGAAGAAGAAGAAGAAGAAGAAGAAGAAGAAGAAGAAGAAGAAGAAGAAGAAGAAGAAAGGGTTTTGTTTTGTTTTTGGCTTATGGTTTTGGAAGGTTCAGTCTGTGTTTGCTCAGACTGATGTCCTTGGGCAGAGCATGGCAGGCTTCTATGGCAGAGGACAAGGACTAGGGGAAAGAGATTACAGAAAATGCCTGGGCAAGACAGAGCTCTCAAAAAACCTTCCTCAGCGCTGGAAAGTGTCCTTGAGTGGTTCTATTATTTGATTTTCAAAACATTTAAAAATTTAACATAATCTCTGCATATACTAATAACCTTTTGCTAACATTGTAGTTATTTTAAGCTCTATTAAAAGAAGTAGCTGCTTCACAACCAATATGTTGGTTCTTCTGTGGTCTCTTCTTTGAAAAGCTGTTTTCACACTAGGCCTGGCAGAGCTGATTCCGTTCCTCTCCCCGGTTTCCTTATGGCATGATGTTGCATGTTCAGTTTGTTTTCCACTTGGAATCCACTGCAGTACGCAGCCAAGTTCTCGGGCCAGGATGCAGAGAGAGGGCTAGACAGGGAGGAACAGCGTTCGGGAGCTTTTAGAAGTAAGCTCACATGGGGAGTCTGCAGGAAGTGTGAGGTCAATGTGGCTGTCTGGGTGAGATGGCTGACAAAGTCGGAACGGGAAACCGGAAGTGTGAGAAAGGGAGCTGGGTGAGGTGGGCGCTGGTCTGTCAAGAGGTGGTATGCACAGACTCAGACAACTCTGGGGTTACTGGAGGTGGCAGGACCTGGGGTCAACAGCCTGTTAGTGGGGTATCAGAGAAGGAGGGCTTTGACAAATGCACAGCAGCAGCTTGGGAGCTGGGCCCAGGGAACAAGGCCTGGAAGTGGGCATCATGGGAGACTCTGGAACTGAGGTCGTCTCTCATCTTTCCAGGACAGGTTTGTGCAGTGTGGGATTTCATGTCTGCAGCGGGAGGGTCTCTTCCTGACGTTCTGGCAAAAGTATATATAAGCTTTGCATCTTATGTGTGCACTGCTATGTACCTTTCTCGCCTGTCTCTGAAAAATACAGGCGTAGCAATTTTTACCTCGGAGTTCTTTCTCTGGGGTCCAGATTGCATGTCGGATGCTTAATTTTATTCACTTTCTCACCACTTTAAAAATTACTTATGTTTAATTGGCAACTAAAAAGTGTACATATTTATGGTGTATGCTCTATTTTGAAATATGTTAGGTATTATGGGATGGCTAAATGAAGCTAGCTAGTGCAGGCGGCATCTCACATTGAACATCTATTTTCTTCCTTGCTTTCAAGCTCAGAGTGTGTCATCACTAGTTATGATCTTCACGTATGAGCAGCAAATCTTTAGAACGTGTATTTTTGAGGTCATCGTATTGTTATTTTAATTCAATGTTTATTGTGGTTTATTTGAAACAGAGCAAGCTTTGCAGCCCAGGAGAGTCTCAAACAAACAACCCTCCTGCCTCGGCCTCCATGATGTGACACCAGACTCAGCTTTTGATATTATTCTTCCTGACAAGATCCTGGCTCTTTTGAACACAGACTTTATTTTTTTAAATGATGTTCAGTTAGTAGTTACATTTTAAAAAAGCAGACTTCAATATACATGCTTAATAACCAATGTAGAAAGTAAGCATTCTCCACTACCAGAGTTTACTCAAGACTTATTTATATATAAAAGAAAAGGAAAAGTCTTAGGTTTGTTAGTGGAGCTGGATACTTGGCTAAATCTATAAAAGAATATGCACTGAGCAAAGAACAACTTGTAAGGTCCCGTAAAATTTGTTTTCGGGTCTCCCTCGCTACCCATGACCACATGTTTCTTCTTGCATCTCCTGATTAACCAGGCGTCTGTGTTCTGTCCAGGGACATCTTATTTCCTCCTCAGTGATTTTGCTCGTCATTGTCCCTTCTTGGGAATCTCTTCCATTTACCACCCGTACCCTTCTTGAAAGGCAATTTCACATCTAAATCATTCACAGTCCTGTCTCGCATCTCATCTTGAATCACATGGGCTCTCAGCTACACATGATACCCTACGGAAGCTCCCTGTATCTCTGGCTCCAGTCATGACCAGCTCTGTCTCCTCTCCAGGGGACCACAATATTGTTTATAATTCCATTTAAAACTCCCTTTGGAATCTTTTTTTGAAAAAAAACAAAAAATCTGAAAGGCATAAGGTCTTGTTCATTTTCAACTGAAGAACTAAATTATGAGCAAATAAAAAGTCATGCTAATTCCAATGCATGGCCTTCACGGAATTGTCATCTTAAGGCTAACTTTTGTTTGAGCTCTGTCTTGGGTGGCATGTGATTTCACGATCTAACTTTTCTCCCAGATTGTACCCCTTAAAGGCTAAGTGTCTCTTTTAAAACCCCACAAAGGATTGGGCATAAATATAAAAATAAATCTAAGTATTTCCTGGTATAGGAGGTCCTTTTGTCTTTGTGTTGCTTTCATTGGTTAATAAAGAAACTGCTTTGGGCCCCTGATAGGGCAGAACGTAGGTAGGTGGAGAAGACAGAACTGAATGCTAGGAGGAAGAAAGCAGGGTCAGAGAGAGACGCCATGGATCTCCTGCCTGAGATGGACACTGGTTAGAATCTTACCGGTAAGCCACAGTCACATGGCGATACACAGATGAACAAAAATGGGTCAAATTAAGATCTAAAATTAGCCAATAAAAAGTTAGAGCTAATGAACCAGACACTGATTTAATTAATACAATTTCTGTGTGGTTATTTCGGGTGTAAGCTAGCTGGGCGGCCGGGGTTCTCCATGCAACAATTTCCTTCCAATATGAGAGATGTGTATTTTTAGGAGGACAAGCTCATTTAATAGTAAGTCGATAAACCTGAAGGATGAGCTTACCATTAGGTGGTATTTTTGCCTGATTGTTTGTTTGTTTAAATAAGCATGGAAATATCTGCCTTTGGATTTTAGGGAGTTTTTTTTTTTCCTTTACATTTTTGCAGACTTGAGAAATAATTGAGTGCTATTACTATTCCAGTGTGAGTCATTGCTCCAGCAAATAGCTGGTTAGCCTCTACCCAAAGGCTCTTTAAGTCTTTCACTTAAAGGAGGACTCTCTCCTGTCCCTTTCCTTCCCACTAGGTCAAAAAAAATGACATGTAAAAAATTTTCTGGAATATTTAAGAGGTTCAGTTCTGGCTTTGACATGGAAAGTCTAAAGGACACCAGGAAGACATCAGGAAGTGACTGTGGGTGAAAGTACTTGTTTGTGCTTTGGTTGTTCTCCAACACACTCCTCTGCTTGCCAATCATCCCTGTCTGATGGCCAGCTCCAGAACATTCTCCCTCTTCTTCCTCAAGTCAATCTACCAGTCTTTTCATTTGGGACACCCTGCCTGCAGCCTTTGGGCTTGCTGTATCTTCTGCCACTATCACCTCTGCCATACGGTCACACAGTCTGCATCACCTGCACTATTCACTTCAATAAACACAGGGGTGCCAAGTATTTTTGTAAAGTGAGAGATGCAGATCAACTCCTGTAACCCATAGCTGTCTGCTATCCCTTCTAAGTCTTCGTATTATTCTGAGAGACACACACAATCCCTGGGCTGTCGATTTCCAGCCAGAAGGTGGTGGTGCACACATACCTTTAATCACAGCACCAGGGAGTCACAGGCAGGCAGATCTCTCTGAACTCGAGGCCAGCCTGGTCTATAGAGTGAGTTCCAGAACCACACAAAGAAACCTTGTCTTAAAAAATAAAACCAAAAAAAAAAAAAAAAAATCCTCCCCAAAAAGATCCCAAACCTACTTAACAGGACCATTTTTTTTTAGACAAACTCATTTACAGCAATGGATATTTGATTTGCTTTATTCTCTCCTATCTAAGGAGGGTGACTCACTGTAATCTCCCTTGTTAATGGTGAAGATCTCGAGAAGGCTTCTACATCTGGCAGACAATAAATACACACATGGTCTCAAAGAGCCCAGAGAACTTTAATTTCTAGGAAGACTAAGAAGAAGCAGATGCAGGTTTCCAGTTTCCGTTTATAGTCTAGCTATTCTAAGCAGGATTCCAGCGTGGACCTTTTCCAGTCCTCACAGGACGCATTCAGATGCCTGGAGTTGACATTTAGCTGGTACGCATCTGAACGACTGTACCTTACTGAATTCATCAGCTGCTAAAATAACTATCTCCGCTGGTGTTGACCCATTGTAACCCATGTGGCTCCCCAGTTCTCTTACCCCAGTGCCCCATTCCCATAAAAACACACCATGATTAATGCTTGAGAATGCATTTTAGAGCCAGGATGGCTCACCTGGACCAGGACCTGTTAGTTATTGGCTACTATCTTGTAGTTACAACTTACTTCTCACTGTATCAGTCATCGCACAACAGTCTGAAAGTATCAGCTTTGAGAAAAGGGGTACCTAGGAGCTGATTCCCCCATCTGGTTCCAAGAGTCCCTCCTCAGAAGCTTGCTGCTGAGCCTAAACCCTGGCCCCTACTGACTGAGTACCAGCTTGCTGGATGCCTACTCCTTGAAGCCCATACTATATTTTATAGGAATAATTTTACAAATGGATGTTTCTGCTTCAACACACATGCACACACACACACATACACACACACATACACACACACATACACACACGCACACACACGCACGCACACACATACACACACATGCACACATACACACACATACACACACATACACACACACACACACTCACCCTACACACAGACAACACAGGCTTACATCACTGCTAATATTTTACCTTATTTTAAAAACTTAAAATCCAATTATAACCATAATTATAAAAATGGAAAGTATATAAGAATGCAAATAGACTATGTTGGACCTACTCCAAGCTAGGCATTGTATGACTGCTTTACAATATAAACTTATTTAATCCACAGGGTAACACTATGACCTAATTTAATCATTATTGCAATTATTATAATCTAAAGAGTATAGTCAGATATATTTATTTTCACCTTCCCAATTTTCTTAGATATATTTCAAGTTATAATTTATTCAAACTTAATATTCACATAATGATTATTTAATGAAATGCAAGTTATAATATTGTCTTTCTTATGTATCCTAATTATGAATTTCAAAGCATACTTTATAGAACATTTTGTCTTTAACTATTGGATTTCATGCAAAAATATAGACTTGAGTCACAAAAGCTTTCTCTGTGGTTTCTATCAGTTTTCACGTTATCTTCAGCCTCTAGTGTGGTCAAGGGTCTGGGTAGTTTAAAACTCTGCTCATACATTTTCAAAGCATCAAGGGACTACAACTGGTTAGCAGGCATAAGACCCCATATAATTTGAGCACAAGTTCTTCAACACTTTTCTACTTATGTGTGTCTGTGGGAGAAGCGGGCAGGTCCATATCTGTTCCTGCCATCCTGCACAGCAGCATCACTTGCACCTTGGACCCTCAGCATCCTGCCCAGCATCACTTGTACCATGGTCCCTCACCTTCCTGCACAGCATCACTAACACCATGGTCCCTCAGCATCCTGAACAGCATCACTTGCACCCTAGTCCTTTACCATCCTGCACAGCATCACTTTCACCATGGGTCCTCAGCATCTGCTAATGCTTCTATCTCCATGGTCCCATGTGCTTCTGGGTGGGAGACAAGTGATGGTCAAGCCCATCTTAGGTCTTCGCTGGTAGGGAATGCAGTCTCTCAATGAGTCCATAGGAGCTGGGAAAGAAACGTGAAGAAGCTACTTCATGAAAGAAGTAGGGAGGACCTCTGGGATTCCTGTTTTGGTATAAAGACCAAGCATATTAAAGGACTCGTCTGATTCTTGTAGCTTCACTGGGCTGGAAGAGAGCTCACAGATGCAGTCTGCAGAACTGGGTGCTACTGGAAGGGGAGGAAGATTTCCTGACCACAGTGGTCCTTTCACGGTGCTCAGATGGCTCATCGTGGATGAGAAATGAATTCAAACAAGATACGAGGATTGGCCATATGAGCTCCCTGCAGCATTAATCATCCATCCTAGACTTCATCACTTCTCTCACCCCAAAGCAAACATCAACTTGCTATAGTCCTTATTTTAACATAAAAATCAAAACAACCCCTCAAGCAAACAAACAGTCAAAAGCTCACTCTTCCTATCGTTAAATTGCTAGCCCATTACGATGATGGTTTTCACTTGATGTCTCATTCAAACAATAAAGACCCAAATGAATAGAATTAAGTAAAATCCTTATATTTGTATTTGCATGTCTTTATTTCTCTGTATTTCTGGTGGTGGAACAGAATGAGAAGAAAGCAAGAGAGACATTGATTTCCACAGGAGTCAAAGCCTCTGTGTTTCCTCAGGAATCTGAGACATGGCCAGTGGTAGTGATGGGAATCTGGGCATGGGATCCTGGGAATCACATCACAGGGTTTCATGCAGCCTGCCTACTCCAGGGGTTAGTGGTGGCAGACCCAGTGTTCCTAGAATTTGTTCTGGAGGCTTCCACCTCAGGGGCCTAGGAGTCCTGGAGACCAGTTCTGGCAGGTATTACCCTTCTCCCAGAGCTATGCCTGATGGGTTTGAGAGAGCTGGAAACACAATGCCTGTGTCACAATTCCTACTTTAATATGCTAATATCCCACCTATCCCCAGGATGAGATGCTAATAGCTCCTCTGACCCTTTACAACCAAGCTGTGTTACGTGCGGCAGCTCTGGTCGCACCATCACAGATTACAATGTACTTTATTATAATATACTGTAACTCTTCTCTTCCAGTCTTGGCTTGACATTATTTCTGTATTGAAAACCATGAAACATGCAATTTTGGGGGGTGGGTGGGAGATAGTCCTAAAAATGACAAATTGCAGAGCTTTTATCTCTGCAACTTGGCTTTCGTATCACAGAACAGCTCTCTGCTCTGACAGCTGACCTCACCACACAGGTGGGTAAAGAGGGCTACATAGCCACCCACAGGTCCCGTCTATTTCACTGTTCTCAACCCTATCAGTGGCCTGTCTGGGAAGAGTGGCCGGATGATGAGAAACAGAGCTGGCCTCTAAGGATGGCGCAGAAGCAGAAGCCCATCCCTGTGCACCAGCTATTTGGGTATCTGGCAGAAACCACCTAGGCAAGGAAAGAGAAAAGAGTGCTTGGAAGCAAAAGGCAGACCAAGTTTGTCAAGAAGAGTCAGGAGGTTCTTAGACGAAAGTAACAGAACAGCATCTTACTTACTTAGTAAGTGTTAGAGCAGTATACTCTTTCTGAATGGAACTTTTCAATCTATCGCTCTTGCTTTTTTTTTATTTTTTTGGTAGAGGGTCTTTAATGACAGCTTGCTCAAAATGTAACGTCAGATGTGTTTCCCATTCATCCTTCCAGAGAAAATGTGAAGGGAATGTGGGAGCAAGGAGTTGTGAGTCTAACACTTGACTTAACCATAAAGAAGGGGGGTGGGGTGGGGGTTGCAGTGGCCCAGGCTTGACTGATTCATTTAGGAACGGGCAGAGAGTAGACAGGTCGCCCTTTCCCCTGCAGCTCTACATGAGTACTCCAGTCAAAGGGTGCTGAGCCCATTTAAAAGTTGATCATGTGATGTTGAGAAGAAACTTCACTTTTTTATGGAATAGCAGATATTTCCCACTGAAGCAGGGAACAAAAAGCCTAGCATGGAGGATACATGGATGATCTTCCTTAAAGGGATCTGGTGAAGAATTAGTGAATGAGACAGACACACAAGGGGAGTCCCTTGGGAGTCATTTCCAATACCCAGAGGCTGTTATTCACCATGGCTATCATCACACCTGCTTCCCTACCTGTTTCTTGCTCTCAGTGGCCCAGGTCAGGCTTGGGCTGAGGCAGAGCAGGGAAGGAGGTAAGTCTGGGAGCTTCTGCCTCAGCCCCTCCCAGTCTTGGTTCTGGCTGTGTTTCCATCCAAGACAATGTGAGGACACCACAGCTGTGTTTCTCAGAGAACTAGGCAGCTCCCTTCATGCCTGCGGTGGTGACAGCTTCCTACTTACTGCATTGTGACTCCAGCCTCTCCACTCTCCTCTTTCAGCCTGTCCACCTCTGTGAAAACAGTCCCCTGGCTTAAACTCAGTGCAACTTTCATGAAAGTGAGATTCTTTTCCCACAGAATTCAGGCTCAAAACTGATAGAAGCTCCAATGAATTGAAATTTGGAGTTGCACAAACATGGATTCAAACTGCCTCTATGTGTAGGAGAGCAAAACCACTTATTATTTATGAAATACTATGAGAATAGGCTATAGAAATCCCAAGAACAAAAGACCTGAAGAAATGACTCGGAATCAAGCAGGATTAATGGTATTAATCACATATTTTCATAATCACCCTGCCACCTGCTGCTAATGACACATTCCAAACAGACTTCAAGAAATAAATCACGAGAACTGTGTGGAATGAAAAATTAGAATTTAAGTAGGTCAAAGCCAAGTTCAGAACACAGCTCATGTAGTAATCACAGAGTCTACTTTTTAAAGACAGAAAGAAACGATGTGTTGCTGTGTATGAGAAGATTCCCTGCATATTGAGAAGGTTCTGGAATGCAGCTGGATTCTGAGTTGAGCATACCAATGATGACCTTATCACCAAGTATACAGTACCTATGGTCTGTGCCCAACACTACATGTTCTACCAAGAAAAATCACTGTTGGCAGAATATTATACCTTTAAAGTGAACTAAAAAACAGTGTAGAAAGGTGGTACACTTTCGCAGTTCCAGTGGTTAGGAAGCCAAAGTAGGAGAACGGATATGCTGGAGGCCAGCCTGGGTTACACTGTAAGATACCATGTAAAAATTAAAATAACAGTAAAAACAAGCAAAAAACCAAACCAAACAAACAAAAAACCAGGCAAAATATAATTTCAGAAAATGTAAATAAGTTTTTAAACCTTTAGACTTTTAGTTTTGACATTTTAGTTTTTGTTTCTTTTTTTCTTTTTTTTTTTTTTTGGTAGGTCGTGGCTAGCATCCAAACTGATTATTTAGTATGCTTTGTGAACTGGAATTAAACTGAGTTGCATAGATTAACGATGGAGAGAAAGAAGCTGAAGGCTGAGAATAGCAACTATTCTCAAATACTATCAAAAGGACAGAGACACTAAGGTGCAAGGAAGAGAGGACAAACAGAACGGTGACTCTGAGAGAGGAATGTGGCAGCGACAGATGCTATTTATGCACAGACAAGAAATGATCACTTTTTTTTTTTTTAAATAAACATACTCCCCTTTTCTCTTTATGGGGAACAGAAAGAATCGTTAGAAAGGCATTTACAGAAAAATATTATGGATGAGTTCAAAATTTGAGCAAAGTGTCCTTTCAATAGGTGATGGATATTACACACTCTCCCTGTAATTCAGAAATCATCTAGAGAAATGTTGCTACCACACTTCTTTGGTGTAATTTTCCAATCCCTAGAGAGCGATGGGCTAGCACCACTGCCCCCTAGTGTTCTCTCATGTTGTTGCAGTGTGGGTAACATCTATTTTCCACACAAAATAGTTATCAATGTTTTCTTATCTGACAGTGGCTATTATCTTTCTGTAGGGTAGTTAGACATCAAATTCTTTCTGCAGTATGGACAAAAGTTTAGGTAATGTTAAGTCAGACCTTTTTAATTGATAATTTAAGACAGAAAGGAGTCTAGATGACATTAGGCAATTTATTACTCAATGAACTGCATCTACTATTAGACATGACATATTAAAAGTCAAGTCTGCGTGGTCTTAATTCTACAATTTTAAAGCGTAAGGTTTCTGCGAAGGTAGGAAGTCTGCCATGTGTCACAGGCCAGCCTGGATTATAGAAAGAGACACTGCCCTAAGAAACAGAAAACACAATATACAATAAAATAAAGTAAAATAAAATACAAAATACCCTCCAGTGCTTCCTAAAGTATACATTTTCCTTATCTAAAAGCTTCAGCTTTGCATCTGTATGCTATTGTTCAAGCTCTTCTGTCCACCACTTTTCCTGCTAGTTGTACTTAGAATAGCCTGGTGCTATCCAATAGGAATATAACATGAGGTACAAAAAAACTTTAAAAATTGTAATGCGTACTTTCAAAGTAGCCTTCACAATATACTTATTTTCCTAATATATAATAGCATATGAGGAACATCAAATTTAAATGCTATTGAAATACATCATTATTTATTATTTTTGCTATGCAGTGGTTTACATCTCAACTTGGCCTGGCATCACGTCTCCTGTGGGCAGTCAGCTGTGTCTGGTATTGATAGAGAAGTGCAGACCTAGGGATGCAGATTCATTATTTTCGGGGGGGGGGGGCCAAGATACCTGTCAATGGTGCTGTATTCCTGTTTCGAAGCAGATATTTTTATAGCTTTTCTGTGACATTGGTGATCACTGTCTCTAAGTGTCTACATGTAATGTATTATTAAAGTTCTCAAAATGGTGGTGTAACTCTAACATGAGTCTTCATTTGCTAGACGGACTACTTCCACAAAGAGAAAGAGCACATCAAATTGCTTACTTGAGATAGTTTGTATGAAGGTAAAGTCAGTGCTTGATTTCCTTCATTTGCTGGTTTTGAAAAGAAATTTTGCTTCCTGGTAACTTCTGAAACACAGTACCAGTATTTAATTTTGACAGCATCATTAAAGGTTTGTACATTTTAAGACACCTGTTGGGCTTCAATCCATTACAGTTATGCTCTCTGCTGCTGCTCAAAATTTCCCATTCTTGGTCCCCGAGAGTTCAGTACCAGCCTACAATAGCTACCCCAGGCTGCTGTTGCTTCCCACAGACCTTCATTCATTACCCTTCAAGAAGTACTTTTCAAGACTGAGAGTGAAGATACTGTGCTGAGACTAAAACCTCATGGTAAGAATTAAATTACCTCAAAATCTTCCTGAGAACAAAACATAGGAACCACTTACCTAATCAAACAACCTCATGAATTCATTATACTTCTTATTCAAACAAGTGGAGGGCAGGATTATTATCATTATCATTATTATTATCATCATCATCATCAGTTTTCAGTTTTCCAATGAAGACTATGTGTACTCACTTATTTAACCAACAGGTGCTGTGGGACAATGGCCTGTACCCTGTCAATTGTATTTTGATAAAATGCTGATTGTCCAGTAGCCAGGAAGGAAGTATAGGCAGGGTAACCAGGCAGGAAGTATAGGCGGGTCTATGAGAACAAGAGAATTCTGGGAAGAGGAAAGGTCAGTCTACAGTCATCATCCAGACGCAAAAGAAGCAAGATGTGACTGCCTCGCCAAAAAAGGTACCAAGCCACGTGGCTAACACAGACAAGAATTATGGGTTAATACGTAAGAATTAATTAATAAGAAGCCTGAGCTAATAGGCCAACCAGTTTATGATTAATATAGACCTTCGTGTATTTCTTTGGGACTGAAAGACTGTGGGACCTGGTGGGACAGAAACTTCTGTCAACAATCAGGCACACACACCACACCTTGAGAATAAATCCCGAGACAACCCGAGAGGCATCAAGATAACAGCAGCCAGCTCACAATTCCTTGCAGCTGTGTTCAGCTTAGGCTATGCGGCACCTGTGACTTGAAGTCCTCTGTCATTGTCCTTCAGTCTCGCTGTGCCACCTACTGGAAGACAGCCACAGTTGTCCCGTCTTATTGCGGATATCTATAGAATGCTTCAGATTTATTTCTGCTCTGTGACGTGAGGTTTTACATGGCTCTAAAGTCAAATGTACAAGGTGAACCTGGTGTGCATTTCTCTCTCCTTTATCCTGGCTCCTTCCTCTGCCAGGAGGTACAACTTTATTTTTAAATGCTGTGCCATCTTTCCATTAATATGCTAATATATTGCTATATAAAATTTGTTTCTATCTGTATGTGCTACTCTTTTTCATTAGACAAATAGCAGCATATTTTACAGACCCCTGTCTACCTAGAAGAGTTTATATATACATATATACATACATAGTTTCAGGCAGAGACAAGTAAACCACCCACATGGTAACCTGACATAGGAGACTTGACTTTGCAATCTGAAAATCATTTTTATGAAAGCAGATGCTCTAAAGGGGATTACTGGTGAAGTCATAAACTACAATTTTAAACAGATGCCTGTTACACGCTTCTGTCAGAGACAGGATGGCTGTCCACACTGATTTACAGTAGCTCTGTATCTAAACCCACCACTGTCCTTCATGGCGTGAGAGATGCCAAGCCCCAGATGGCACTGAGATCTACAGCCCCCTTTTCTCCTGTTGTTAGGATACGTTTACAGTCACAGTGGTCTTCCAGGATCTACGGTTCAGTTACCCACAGTCACACATGAGCCAAAAGCTTTAAATGGAAAATTCCCAAATAAACTTCCTAAGTTTTAAATCAGGTATTATTCTAAGTATTATAATTAAAAACAAGCACCTGTGGTTTACGAGCCAGGGACACGAATCAGCCTTTATTATACATTATAGGTTATAGGTTATTTGTGCTGTAAACTCTACTTGCTTCAAGACAGCAGAGGAGGAGATATATAAATAAATATGGATCTGTTGTTGCATTTTGCTTTGTCATTAATCTTTCACTATGTTTAGGTTTATGGGTTGAACTGTTTCATTTACTGTTTCTATTTTAAGTTTTCTCTTTATTCATTTTTAATGAAAATAGATTCTTCTGTCATACAACACATCCTGAGCACAGTTCCCCTCCTTCCTCTCTTCCCAAATACCCCTCATTTCCCTTCTCCACCAGCTTCATTGCCCATTTCCTCTTCAGAAAAGAGCAGTCCAAGAGACAACAAACAGTACAAAGCAAGATACAATAAGACAAGGCAAAAGCCCTCATACCAAGGCTGGACAAGGCATCCTAATAGAAAAGAGTCCAAAGAGCAAGCAAAAGAATCAGAGATACAACTACTCTGACAGTTAGGAGTCCGACACGAACACCAAGCTAACAACAAGTATAGGAAAAAGTCACATCTGGTTCTAAGGGGTTCAATTTACCACTTCTTTATCATAGAGCTGGTGGTGGGGTTTTGTTTCTGCTGTTCCAGTTGTTATTTTTGCACAGAGTGGTTTAGTAATGTAAACATTCTTGCCACCTTGGCACTATTTTGCAGATGAAGCAGACAAACCTATAGTCTTTTTGTTATTATCATCGTGTGTCTGTTTCCCTATAGCATGCTTCCCGAGTCACTTCAGACGCCCTCCCATTTGCAGTGGGTGATAGCCTAGAAAACCATCAAAAATATAACCTAAAACTGGATTCCATTTTATCCTACAGGTCAGCTTAGCGCCCTCTTCCTTAAACCACAGAGTATTTATTTTAACCTACAGTTAGACAGAATCATTATACAGAAAATCTATTTTACAATAAAATTCTGAGTGTACCATATAATATAGTGAACACGATTTATATGGAAAGCAAAATCCAGATAATAGCATAGATGTGCATTTGCAATACTACAAAGTTTAAAAATCATAACCCCAGTGGGAACCATCTGTATATCACTTAAGCAATGTGGTGTTGAGATATTCTCTTGGTACACTGTGTGAAGATGTGCCTCTGTCCGTCCTCACCTGCCTGATTGGTTCTGATTGGTTTAGAAGAGAGCTGACTGAACACTACCTGAGTGGGAGAGAATAGGCAGGACTTCCGGGGGTGGGGTGGGGGAGACAGGAACTTTGGGAAAGAATTTGAGGAGCAGAAGATTTGCCAGTAAGACACAGAGGAAGTCATAGTATGGTATTAAGGAGAGGTAACAAGCCACATGCAGAATGTAGATTAATATAAACAGGCTAAAGTGAGTTTTAAGAGCTAATTGGGAAGGAACCTAAGTGAAGGGCAAGCTTTCTTAATTAATAAAAAAAAACCTCTATGTCATTATTTGGGAGCTGACAGTCCAAAGAAAGACTTCCAACATTTGGTGTCCAACATGGAGGCATGTATATCTAAGCATAAGACCCAAGAAAACTGAGAGAAGTTCCTGGCATACAGAGGCAAGGCTCTTCTAAGAGGGCCTGATGCACAGCCAAACACTTTAGCAGGGCCTGTGAGCAGCTGGTGGGAGACTAGGCAGCAATGCCTGTATCAACCTAGCCCAGCAACATCTCAGAGAAAGAGACTTGGGTCTCACCAACCCAAGGAGGGTGAAACCAGCTGCCAGTGTCGTATGCTAAGCAAAGTCACAGAGCGAACCAATAGATGCTCAGAAGAGGACTAACCCTTTAAAGCTTGGTTCACATGGTCAAAAATGGCTGCAGGCTCAAAAACAAGCCAAGTCAAGTCCAGAACAAGAACACTTCTGAATAGTACAGTACACTTCAAAATGTTCTTAGGTGCTGAAGAAAGAAAAGAAAATGTGTATAGACAGTCATAAAAATAGTTTGAAAATAATAAAGTGGACTATTTAAAGATAGAGTAAAATAATATAAAAAGAATAAAGCCACGTAAGGATGGCAAACACCATAACACAGAATATTTGGATTCTATATGTTGCTTTATAACTTTAATTTTTAAATGCTAATGAGCAAAAAACAACAGTTACTTAGAGACATTGGATTATGAAAAAAGCTGATGAATTAAACCATCCTATATATTTTAAGAATGTCTTAACTTCAGAATGAAAGAGAGAAAATATATTGAGTTAGGAAAGAAGTTGTGTTGTGGTGGGAGAGAGGAAACAAAAAGCTACGGATTCCTTTAAAATTAATAGAGATCAGATTTGATCAGAAGAGACCTGAAAATCTTGGCTACAGACATGAAGGAAGAAACTAATAAAAACTGCAAGACGCAAGACAGGTGATGTATGTGCTGTTCCCTCTACAAGGAAACAGTTCTGAGTTGAATGAGACAGGACAAATCTTATTGGCTACAGAGTCCTCATGACAGATTGGTTATGCAGTACAAATAAACTCAAAAAGTTGATAGATGCCTTTTACTTGCTCAACATAGAACAGAAAACCATATTCAGCTGACTTATACACAGCACATACTCTATACTTGTGTTAGTGCAGGTATGTATGTTACCTTCAAAAATTTGTATGTTTTCAGAACAAAAGGACCAGACACCAATGAAGGCAAGTAGCCTAGATGACTCAGGATCTCAGAATGTCTCTGTTGCCATTTCCTCAGAAATCTGCATCCAGAACAACTTCAAAGCAGGTAGCTAAGATGGTCCAGCCTCATAGACTACTAGAGCCGGGACTTCAGCTAAGTCTTGCACTTTCCCATTACACAGAGACAGGACAACAAATGATATACAGCTAGCTCTCCCTGGACTTGACCATTTCCCCAATTTTTGCAGGGTCCCCTAAAGATGCCATTATCATCAGACAGTATTTTAAGACACAACACCCTCATTACAGAGAGGTAGGATAGGTGGTTTTTTGTTGTTTGGTGGATTATGGATGTTTGTTACTGTTTAAGGGGGTTGATTGCAAGTTGTTATTGATCAAGGTCAGGGAAAAAAAGATGAAACAAAGGAGATTAGATTTGGGAATCTCTTTCTTTGCTCTGTCTTTCTCTCCTATCTAATGTTGAAGAAGGTGGGGCTTTGGAATGAAAAGAAAACAAAAGAGGGACATAAGAATGACAGAATAAAAAGGTAGATTATTGTTTACTTTTAAACTAAAAAAGCAGCTACTGGTCTCAAATATTTTTACAATGGTATGAATTTTTGTATATTGAAACAAATTTAAGGTTATGATTGTTACAACATACTGTATATACATTTCTACTCTTGTTTAAAGTATTGTACACCTGCAACTCATTTAGGAATGCATTGTTAAGTTCTACTCCTTGAAAGCTACTATTATAAATGGTTTAGAAAAATTAAGAAATGAATATTAATAGTTAGTCACCTATAATAATCAAACTTGTAGTAAAGGTTTAGATGTAGACAAAAATAAACTTTATTTAACCTCATGTTATGTTTTCAAGGTTAAACAGAAATATATTTTAGATAGACAGGTGATCTTCAAACACTTCAAAGATCTACATAATATGGCATCTAAGATGTTTGAATAACACAAGGCTTTTCATTACAGTGAGACATGTCTGTTCCTGTCAGCATTAATCTACTTCAGAGACGGAGACAGGCACTGAAGAACCTCCATATGGAATAGACTTCAAATGTTGCAAAACTAATCATCACTGGTCAAGAAACTTCCCTTGCCTCGACCACTGACAGTATGCTGCCCAAATTGGACAAGCAAGACACAAGAAAGTTGACTGCCAAACTCTACCAAGACAAAGTAGGCAAGTCCTTCAAATTTCCTGACTCATATAAAAATGTCAGATATTCTGGGCCTGTAGGTCAAAGACAGATGTTCCTATATTTCTGAGGAACATTGGGTGACTGTCCAGGAAGTCAGCTGTCTGTCATTTCTATAGCTTTGGAACTTGCTTGCTCTGCACTTTCTGTTTACTCAGCTACTGTTATATCCTTCTCAGGTCTCTGATCATTATAGTCTAGTTTTCATTATTACCAAATTCAGAAAAAAAAACTCACAAAAGAGACGTAAAGTTTATAAATGTTGAAAGACATAAAAGCTTAAGTTGTTTATCTAAGAAAATGTTTTAAGGTCTAAAAAGATATTTTTACGTTGGTAATACAGGTTATGATAGAAAGTGATTGAGGTACAAAGTTTTGGATTCACTAAGATAGGATAGATAATAGAATACTTTCTCCAAAGTTGCCAAATACAAATGTACTGGACATTGTGAACATACCTTTTACCTGATAACTGCTCTTATTACACATAGTTTATTGACATTAGAGAAAGAGCCCCAGATTCTAGAATAAAAAGTCTCAAAGGTTTGGTAATAGGTGAGGTTCAAAGGTTATCAAAAGTCAAAGAACCAATGGTCCAAAGAAGAACATTCAAGATAATTTCTGAGGGGTTCACAGAAACTCCAGCATGAAGGTCGTATTAGCGACACAAGGGCATATCATATACATTTCACATACAGTGATGTAACAACTATGTAGATGTTTCCCAAGTAAGTTTGTTACCACATTGATACCAGAACAATAGGTAATTTCATATTTATGAGTTTTCTGTATTTTCTGTTTTGGGTACAATTTCTTCCATAACCGAAGAAGGAACACAGAAAATAAAGTCACCCAAATTAATCTTTTATTATAATATTAACATTTTAAAATATGTTGCTAATGTATTATTGTATATTATAATATAATCTCTCTGCTCATGCCTCTTAACTATGACAGGATCCATCATGGCACAGCATAGCTATGGAGACAGCCTCCATTCCCCAAGATTCTCCTCCCTGTTACTTTCCTGCCCAGTAGTCACTTCTTGTCTACAAACTGTAGACAAGAAGTGACTACTTCTTGTCTTTTTCTCAGAAATAATAATGTTATCTGGTCTTTGTGCCAGTTGAGGTCAGCAAACCAAAGGAAAAACAAAAAGAAAAACATCTGCAAGATTTGGAAAAGGTGTCAGTAAAAAGAGAATAGTTCTTGTTTATTACTTTCTGCCACAGTATATAATAAGCAATTAGTGCCTTTTGACTTTCTTCCCAATGGTATTAAATAAAACCACCAAGAAATAAAGCTTGGGCAATACCCAAGCCCTGCACATGACCGACAAGTACTATGCCACTGAGCTACATCCCCAAACCAGAAGCACATCTTTAACGTAATACGGCTAGATCAGAGCCTGGAGAAACAGGACAGGTTTGATTTTGGAAAATTTATTGTGCATGTAGGGACCCTTTATGCCTCTCTGTTATAGCTGCAAGAAAAGTCAGTTTGGATCCATGATTTCTTTTAGATGAAAGGAAGCATGCTGATATATATGTATGTGGTGTGTGTGTGTGTCTGTGGTACATGTGTATATGGTTTGTGTGGTCTGTGTGTATGTGTGATGAGTGTATGTAAATGTGGTATATGTATGGTTTGTCTGTATGTGTAGTGAGTATGTGTAAGTATGGCATGTGTGTATGTATGGTGTGTGTATGTGTGACGAGTGTATGTAAGTGTGGTATATGTATATGTATTGTATATGTACGTGTGGTGTGTATATGTGTGGTGCATGTTCGCATATGTTTGTATGTGTAGTATGTAGGTGGTATGTATGTGCATGTGTGGTATGTGTTTGTGTATATGTTTGTATGTATGTTATGCAGGTGGTATGTACGTGTATGTGGTGTGTGTGTGTGGTTAGCATGTGTGGTGAGTATGTATATGAGTGGTGTGTGTTGATGTGTGGTTTGTGTATTATAGTATGTGTGTCATGTGGTGCATGTGTGTATGTGTGTTGTGTGTGTCATGTGGTGCATGTGTGTATGTGTGTTGTGTGTGCGATGCGGTGCATGTGTGTATATGTGTTGTGTGTGTCATGTGGTACATGTGTGTGTGTATGTGTGTCATGTGGTATATGTCTGTATCTGTGGTCTGTGTGGCATGTGGTGCATTTCTGTATGTGTGGCATGTGGAGCATGTGTGTATGTGTGTTATTGTGGTACGGCATGTGCGTGTGTGTTGGGTGGGAGATGGCGTGGGAACCAACATTTAACTGTGAATTCTGGATACCCCTTCGTACCTTGCTGTTTTTCTATTTTAACTGGAGGACGGCAGGCTCACAGGCCCCATTCTGCCCATGCTGTTTCCCCACTTGGACTTACTGTGCTCAGCGTCCTTGTCATTCAACAGGAGTTCTCTGAAGCAGACACAGGGACCTTCGAGTGACATTCAGCACGTCCCAGAGCAGATGTAACCTGTCGGAAACACAGTTCACACTTCAGTCCGCTTGTCACATGCAAATACAACAGGAGGGGTTGACAAGTTTCAGGAACTGTGGTCAAGGAGCCCCACAAATCATCTCTACATGCTTTCCTTGCATGCTCAGAGCCATTTTCATTATGCCCCCTTTCCCAGGAAGTCTTAAAGGAAACTCCCCATCCCCTCAAAACTTTTATCCTTTTAAATTTGCTTATTTTGTTTTGGTGAGACTCTATTTTCCTGTGCTAGCCCAGTTTTCCAAATTTAATATCATATATTTACTTAACTATTTAATTAACAAATACTCTCTTTTAGTTCATTATGTGGCACAGTACTGGGCATCCTGGTATGGGGGTAGCGGATGTTGTCAAGTCCCCAGGAATTTTAAATTCAGTGGGCTATTGTGTCTTTTCCTGTTCCACCTTATAGGTGCATATATATCTTCAGTTTCTTAGGCTCTGGCAGGGAGTCCCTTCCTCATGCCAGGCCCACAGCAATCAAGTGTACAGCGCCTCCCAGTGGTCTGCAGTTCCGCTGTGCACTCTCTGTCCCGCACTAGGACTTCACAATCCTCGTACTGCATCAAGATCCGTTAGCAATTGAGGGGAAGAAGGTCTATTTGTTTCTGTCATAGATGCTTAGGAACCTGCCCACGGAGCATTCCCATGGGATTCTGATGGGTAGCCAGGCTGCAAAAATTACTTCCCTCTTCACCTTTTCCTAGCTGTATGGACCCCTGACAGTCAATAACAGTATCTCACATTTCTGAGCCGTTGCCTCCACTTAGCCAGCTAGCATCTCTCCCTCTTGGGGACTTTTAGAGTCTTGATGTCATCCCTGCGGACTAATGCCATGCCTCCTTCCTCTTGGCCTTTCCCAAGGATCAATATCTGCTTATTAATGAACTGTCTGCCTTTAGCACCTACCTTCCCCCAACCCCGAGTCTCAGGGCTTCGAGCAGCCTTGCTCTTATGTAAACAAAGGATGAAGAGAACCGAAGAACTCAGCAGTAATTTACTTCCAGTCACACGTATCTTTGCAATTCTTTGTAAATGACTCTCTGCACATTCCCTTTGACTAGAGAGTATACAGAAATTGGTTTCTTTCCCAACATAGCAGACTACACTCAACGTTTAAGAGATCCCCAGCGGAGCAGACTGGGCGCTGAGTATGACAGATCTTCAACAGGCTCTTGCTGAGTATATGCCACCGTCCACCATCTACAAAGTCAGGACTGGTGGTTGAATCTCATACTGTAACCTTAGCTTTCGTCTTCTTGTCTCTCTTCCTCCTCCCCAGCCATGAAAGTATCTCTAAATTTAAGGATTCGTGTGGCTCCATCAAATCCACTGAGATGATTAGAATCATCTTCTCATGTAAAAGTCATCTGGCTAGACACTAAATCCCACCACCCACCTGACTGTTCCTTTGTTATGTGATGTTACATATTATAACTCTGGAAGGAATCATTCCTAATCACCATTTTCATAGAGGAGGAGACTGAGACATAAAAAAATTTAATTAATTTGTTTCTAACTTAGAGCTCGAGAATGTCAGAGATAGCAACTAGCCCTGTAGCTGGACCCAGGATTTGCAATATTATCTATCTATCTATCTATCTATCTATCTATCTATCTATCTATCTATCTATCTATCTATCTATCTATTTATCTATCTAGCGTGTGTGTGTGTATGTGTGTGCACTCACGCGCATGTGTGCACCATAGGTTATATACAAAGGTCAGAACACAGTTTATGGAGTTGGTTCTGAGACCACAGCTTTTGAAGTCGGTTCTCTCTTTCCATCATGGGGACTGAACTGAGGTCATCAGCTGATAGCAACTGCCCTTCCTGATTGGTCCATCTCACCAGCTTAACTCCCACTCACATATACACTTCCTCCTGAAAGGGTTTGCTGAGTCTCTCTGCAGAATCCTCCTGAAAATACCGCTTGAACAGGCTTACACTGTATTAATAATGTTGAGGCACTTCATAGTGAACAAAGCATTTCTGCCAATGCCGTTTAGTTCATTCTCCAAGTAAGAGGCCATCTTATGATGATTAGTTCTACTTCACAGATTGGAAAAAAAGAAACAGGAACCAAACATTGAGCAACTGAAGTGGCTTCTTCAAGAAACACGGTTAATAAGGAGCACAAGCAGGGACACTTGTCACAGACAGGGGTTGCTGGGACTCAGACTTGGGTTGCAATAGAATTGGCATAGTTCTGGATTGTGTGCACCAGAGTTTCCCGCCTGTGACTTGAAAGGTCTGGGCTTTGGGAACGGCTCTCGTTCTTTTGCACAGACCTCTTTCTCATTGCTAGTTTCCTTCCACGGCCAGAGGCAGGTTTTCTACAATATCTGTATCACAACAGAACCCCATAGAGAAGCCTGCAGTGACATCTGGTGACCACAGATGGATAAAAGTTCCAGCACAATGCTCAAGGTGTTTTAAACTATTGGTGATAGTTCAGAAGACGGGCAGAGGTTAGGGAGGATGAGAACAAAAGAGAGTCTTCGGGACATGTGGGCACTGTTCTCCTCAGGAGCTGACCTGCCTAAGACCGGGCCAGACATTATTCCAGCATGAAGATGGGAAAGGCTCATGAGCCTCCCACTGCTGCAACTGAGGCATTATGGACAATTAATGGTTTTTTTGGGAGGGAGAAAGAGTCAGTTTTCTTAAAGGGTGTGGTCTCGGTAGGTTTAACTATGCTTCTGTGTGGTTGATGTGACACCCCAAGAGTACTGGGCAGCACAAAGTGGATTGTTCAATAATTTTTTTTAAAAAAATAAGATGACACGAAGTTGCAGGGGTAAGGAAGTACAGGTGATTTGGGTGGAGATAGGGATTGAATATAATCAAAATACATTGTATGAAATTCTCAAAATAACACAATGTTATAACAAAAATATATTTCATCATGTAAGGGCCAGAGGGGATGGAGGGCACCAGGAGAACGGGACCTCTAAAACAACTGAGCTAAGCTCCTATGAGCTTACAAACACAGAAGCAGAAAGCATGGGGCTGACATCGGTCTGCAGCCAGTCCTTAGCACATACACACACACACACACACACACACACACCCCACAGGTTCCAGTTTAATATATTTATGGGACCCCCAAGTGTGTGAATGAGTGGGTCTCTGATTCTTGTGCCTACTGTTGGGTCGTTTTTTACTTTTGCTGATTTGCATTGTCCAACTTTGATATGATGGTTTTTGTTTTTTTCTTATTCTATTTTGTTAAAAAAAAAAAAGAGAGAGAGAGAAGAATTTCTTAAGTGGAAGGAAGTCGATACGAGATCAGACAACGCCCAGATAGATATCCAGGAGATAAGACAGAGCGATGGCAAACATGAAAATAGTGTGTATGATAATGGACTTACGCTCTGAAACTGTAACTGAGCCCTTCAATGACATGTTTCTATTTGTGAGAGTTGTCATGGTATCTCTTCACAGCAGTAAGAACCTAACTAAGACAATTATATTTCTCTTCTCTCCTATCTTATATTCTTAAACCTAAAATGACTTCCTGGACATGACATTATTCTTAATGTGCTTAAAACTTATATGAATGTATAGTTTACCATATTCCAAAATCAATTAGCAAATAGCAAAAATGGAGCAACAATCACACAATCATTAAATAGGCCTGATCTGGTTAGTAATCTGCTCAACCTTAGATCCTCACTTGTGGGAGAGCAGATGGTCTAGATGTGGATCTACTCAACCCTATATCCTCATTTGTGGAGAAGCAGATGGTCTAGATAGAGATCTACTCAACCCCACATCATCATTTGTGGGAGAGAAGATGGTCGAGCTAGAGATCTGGTCAACCCTACATTCTCATTTGTGGGAGAGCAGATGGTCTAGATATGAATCTACTCAACCCCACATCCTCATTTGTGGGAGAGCAGATGCCCTAGGAACACTTTGGTTAATGGTGGCTTGTTTCCCTCTCTGCATACAAGTAGATGTCAAGTCTCTGCTTGGGCAAGGGTCTGAGTGCTAAAAGCACAGCAGCTGACGTACACTTTGATTTTAGTGTCCCAGACCTTGCCTTTGATCAGCAGCACAAACACCAGCCCCTGACTCTCTCCAGAACCTGCCTTTGAACAGTTTGCTTTTCACCATTTATTGAAAGCTCTTGATAGGAATATTGAAGGACACGTGTCCAGTGCATTCCTGACTTTGACCCTTTTATGGATTGAGAGCTCTGAATTCTTGTCCTAAAAGGATACATTTAACAACAGACATAGAAGAATGGATGTCTGCTCTGTGACCCCTGGAGGAGAGTCTCTGATG
The DNA here is from genome assembly GCF_950005125.1 of Chionomys nivalis. Classification (NCBI taxonomy): domain Eukaryota; kingdom Metazoa; phylum Chordata; class Mammalia; order Rodentia; family Cricetidae; genus Chionomys; species Chionomys nivalis. Next base: position 14,409,763 of record NC_080111.1, on the reverse strand, counting down.
ACTTCAGTTTTTGCCACTTGCAATCAGGTCATAGGAAAGACCAAGAGTACTCTTTTGAAATTGATTTGAGTTCAGCTTGGTCTAAACCAAAGAGAGTCCTATGACCCCTTAGCAATCCCAGCATTTAGGTAAGGAACAGCCATGGTTTTAGTTCCCTAACCTCAAAATTAATACAGGGAGTCAGCAAGCTGTGTATATTGGTCATACACTTTCTAACTGAGCCAGGCACTAGTTTTCCTAGGCCATTAGGAACTCCCTGTGACACCTGACTTTATAAATTTGTTACAATTTCATAAACTGTCATAAAATTGTAATATGGGAAAGAAGTTCCTGTCAAACCCTGGGTTCAGTAAAATCTTGTAATAGAGTGTTAAATGTTCAGGGTTGAATCTTTGCTTCACTATAGAGTGTTATACGTTCAGGGTTGAATCTTTGCTTCACTATAGAGTGTTATACGTTCAGGGTTGAATCTTTGCTTCACTATAGAGTGTTACATGTTCAGGGTTGAATCTTTGCTTCACTACAGAGTGTTATATGTTCAGGGTTGAATCTTTGCTTCACTATAGAGTGTTACATGTTCAGGGTTGAATCTTTGCTTCACTACAGAGTGTTACATGTTCAGGGTTGAATCTTGGCTTTACTACAGAATGTTACATGTTCAGGGTTGAATCTTTGCTTTACTACAGAGTGATACATGTTCAGGGTTGAATCTTTGCTTTACTACAGAGTGATACATGTTCAGGGTGGAATATGAATGTAGGAGTATACAGATTTTCTTTGACTTTCAGGAAAACTAGCTTAGTATTAGTAATTATATTCACTGACACAAAATCTGCCATAAAGTGACACCAATTTATCATCTATCTATCTGTCACCTCACTGAGTGAGGAATTCCCATCAGCCATTTAAAACAAAGTGGAATATATGAAAATAAGCAAATACTTTTGTAATATTTGTCAATATTTGAAGTCTCCAATGCCAAAACAAAAGCTACTTTGGTTTCAGAACAGATTAATCAGTTTTGTAACACGAAGACTAGAGAGTAGCAAAGTTTCCCACTGTTGGCAGGTTTATGTATCCTAGTAATTCCAGTACTGAGGAAACCTTCAGTGACTAGAACACCGCTCCTGTGTGCCTGAGCCAAAATTTTTCTCTATAGTCAGATACTTAGCTTTTAATTTTTATATACTTAAATGACTAGAGAAAGAACATAATATTTAAAGAATATACAATCAGTATGAATTCACACTGTTTCATAATTCTTTCATTGCTAATAGACATAATTAGCCCATATAATTTCACCAAACATCCTCAGTTAAGATGATACCCCCTTCACTATCCTCTCTTTACCCCAACCAAGAGTTTTCAATCTGTTTAAGCCAAAAATTGTGTTTCAATGGTTGAATACAAATGCACATAGTGCCTTAAAAACACAATTTCGAAAAATAAAATGAAAAAACAAACCATTATATCTAAGCAAATAGGTCACATGATCTTGAGAATGGGATAGAATATTCAAAAGCATTTCCAGGCCGAAATCCAGAAATATTTTTCACTCATATCTGTTTCCTTCCCTCAGTGCCAACATTTCTCCCTCCTACAAGGTAGTATGGAAGAGACAGTTGGCCATAGTCAGGAGTTAAGAACAGGGTCTGTTTTGTTCTTTGGTCCATCCCAAGTGTGTTGAATGTACTTTGTATGTATAAGGTGCTCAACAAATATTTTATAAATTGAATTGGATGCCAAGAAAGTAGTAGTATGTTCTAGAACTCAATACATTTATGTATTTCCTGGAATTTAGGGATGAAAATGACTACTTCTTATAAAAAGTTAAAGGAAGTCGTTGGTTTTCCATCACAGGGAAGGGGTTAAATCTTTCTACATTTTCCTCAAGAAGATTCCAACAAAATAAAACCACAAATCTAAAACTACACAGCCACCTTCACATTGTTCTGGCAGCTGTGGGCACACTTCTTTGAAAGGCAAGTGTAGACGCAGCTGACACTAGAAGAGTCACTCTGATGCAACCGCTGTCTCCTGCCAGGCCCTTCTAGGCAGCGGGGGTGGGGTGGGCTCTTACACTCTCCCTGAAGTCTAAATGGAAGCAAGTATCAAAGATTTCCATTTGTGTTATAACCACAAAGAGTGGTGGGGAAATGGATTTTCAGTGGTGAGTGTTTGCTCTGTGACTGAGGGAAACTCTCAAGGTTAGGTTACTTTCAGGTTTGGTGTGAGAAAGCCCTATCAATGGAGGAGTCCCATGGAAACGTTGCTGAATCAGCTAAGGACTCAGTGGACTTTTCAAAACAAACAATGATCATGCATCAGTTAACAAATGAAAAAAAAAAAAAACCCAGCACAGCACTGATCTTAGCATTCTAGGCACCATGAAGTCACTCAGGGAGCATCAACTCACAGACCCAAGAAGGGATTTTGTAAATGCCAGATAGTTTGTCATTGCTCGAACTGATAGGCACCAGATATTTTGAAGATCAAATCATATTGCTTTTCTGGATTCTTGCTGAGATACAGATTCCCTCTGACACTTGATGCCTGTGGCTTACTTGAGTCCTGGGTTGCCAATCTGGAGTTTTGCTAATGATATGAAGATTTGTGGAACATAACCATTCATTGCTGTATTGGGGGAAGAAGGAGTCAGGGGAAGGCAATGTTCTCCATGTGGCTAATCCTTCAGATTGATGGACAGAGGCACAAATTCCTTCTGTATCTGGGGTTACAGAAAATAGGGACTTGCTCCTTAATGCGAAAGATTTGTCGCCTTCACACAGTGTCTTGAACCAAGATAGGCTCTACCTAAAATTAGCTTGTAAGAATTTTTGTCCCTAAAGATTTACCTGATTAAAGGCATGGATAAATATTTAATATACTTAGAAGATGTTGTTGTCGTACAAATGAGCAAATCTTGTCTTAGAAAGTATTTTCACTGCTTATCCTGAAGTGGCGTGTTTTTCAGACGTGTCCATCCAATGATAAGTTTACTGTCTTTGTCGACATGGGATGAATGTGTGGCAGTTCAGGAATCTGAACATACTGATACCTCATGAGTGTTTTTAGGTTAGGGTCATCAGGTCATTTAAGAGATTCACTGCTCTGACGATGAGGTTATTAAAAAGATGCTTCTGTTGTGTTGCAAGATCAGATGTTATCCAGGATCAGTGACTATACCTCCCCAGGGAACGTAGGCACAGAAACACATAGGCATATGCCCACACACCAACACTCACATGTCTCTGGAAGCTTGAAATCCTACCACCAGCAAATTACATACCCATTGTATAAGATTAGCTCTTTTCACAGTTCCCTGTTAAAATATTCCTAAATAGGGTGTCATTAAGGTGATGGGGAAGCAGGGGCTCAACAGATGCTTGCTTCCCACCTCTTACAATGAAGAGAAAGAGTACTAAATTTTGCCCAGAGACCCGCCTCATGGATGACTAAACACCGGGAGACATTACAGAGTATCTACGTAATTAAAATGGTAATGGAGAATCTAATAATACACAACCGTGTTTACCAATTGCGCATAAAAGAATAATGAGCTTCATCAGTCCAGAAATGAAAGTGAATGCCATACCTGGCACGGCTGACTCTCAGTAGACAAGTTTTGCTACCCCCTCAACTATCTGTTAGTAACTGGGACTCTGTTTTCAATGAAGGAATAATCAAATTTATAAATAAAAACATTCCTTTGATGCAATCATAAATGAAGTAAGTGCCTGGCTAAGCCTCGCTCTTATTCCATCTTCCTTTAAAAGGGATTTGTATCTGGATTCATTTTCTAAGGATCTAAAGCCCATACATACGTCAAGGCAAAAATGACCCTGGTCTCCAGTGGCAGTCGGGCCAACTTCTTAGGCTCAAGTCCACCCTCTCCATCAGTCACTGTCTACTGAGTGGGAACAGCATCCCCATGTTTTCATGGCTCAAGTCATCTCTCTGAGTTAGCGTACAGTTTCCAAGTATTATATTTCTACAGCTTTTAATTGAATGTGTATTAGATGAGAGGGACTAGGAAGCCCTGGAATGAACTTTATGTCAACTGCCCTCAACTGCTGCTGACCATAGCACATTTTGTAAAGTTTTATTTTCTCTGTCATAGTGAGGGCAACTATCCTTTAAAACTAAAACTCTGTCATCTTCCAAGAAAATCGTCAAATAGAACTGATATATTTACTGTTGCCCACACCTATTCTTAACTTGATTTTGCCTCAACTTTTAAATGCTTCAATTTTTTTTAAAGGTTCACCTCAGATAAGCAAATTTACAATGACCAAAGACTCAAGTTTACATCATTTTGTCAGTGTCAATGCATGACATGCTCCTCTTAGTTTATGTTACTGGCTTTTTTCTTTTATTTTCTGTCCCACGTTCCATGGTTCTCTCTCATTACATCTCTTTTATACTACATTTACAATATGTTTTGATGTCTACCTTCTACACACAAACACATCTTTAAAAATTTGTCACCAAGCGTGTGTAATGTACATCCATGTATTTCCGCTTTTTCTGTTCAGTGCTACTTTTGAAGTTCTGCACATAATATTGAACACATTCCTAAGCTGTTGGTTCACGTACTCCATTGTGTTGTACTAGCCACACAATGGCAAACCTTCTGACAGCACCAGCCTTGCTGTACACAGCAGCACACATTTTTTCCTGAGTTCCCAGTTGATGGAGGAAGGTCATTGGTTAAAAATAAAGAAACTGCTTGGCCCTCATAGGTTAGAACATAGGTGGGTGGAGTAAACAGAACAGAATGCTGGGAGGAAGAGGAAGTGAGCTCAGACGCCATGCTCCCCTCTCCTGGGCAGAGTCGATAGCTCTCCTCTCCAGAGCAGACACGATGAAGCTCCGACCCAGGATGGACGTAGGCTAGCATCTTCCCGGTAAGCACACCTTGGGGTGCTACACACATGAATAGAAATGGGCCAAGCAGTGTTTAAATGAATACAGTTTGTGTGTTGTTATTTCGGGTATAAAGCTAACCATGCGGGAGCTGGGCTATGGGAAGAGGCCCGCAGCTCCCACAACACCCAGTGTTTTAAGGAGAACAGCAACAGTAGTAGCATGGCTAGATTATTAAGTCCACATATTTAATGTTAAGATCTGGGGAGAATATTTCCCAGCTATGTGGACGCATACTCCAGGGTCTCCATGTGTCGATATCCTCACCGACATCTAATATCATGCAATGCTTTGGTTTCTGTCAACCTAAAGATTATATATCGATGACACCTTATTGATACTTTGATGAGCTTGATGATACTTTTCTCATTGCTAGAAGGCTGAGTACACTTTCACATTTGCTTCTCCTTTACCTGGGCTTTTCTTTCTATGAATGACCTAGTCACAGAGGAGGAGACATTTCCTATGCGCCTCTCATTTCTTCATTTTTTCCAGAAAGAGAGCCATGTGGAGCATCTTTTCATTGTCAAAAGCCTTTAATAATTGTTAACTTCAGGTTTTTCTGAAGTCCATACACCTTTCTTTCCTGCCTTGGTGTTAGGAAACGTATGACTCTATTCAACGTGGAGCCAGATATTCAGGGAAACACTGTAATCCATTCTTTAGAACTAATTTAAAATTTCAAGGTTATCACTAACTGTATTTTTAATATTCCACTTCTCAGACCCTAATTCAAAAGATGTTTTGAAGGATTTATGTGCAAGTGAATCACTAAGAGTATTTTTTTTCCCAGAATGTACTCTTTTATTTTAAAATTGGTCTTTCTAGAACCAAACATGTTCTTACATACCTGATAATCACAAAGGGTTTTTAGAATTAGAGGCTATAGGTGTCATCTGGTCCAATCACACATCCTCCCAGTAAGAGCTGAAAGCCACCTAGAACTAGGTGTGTAGGGGACATGGGGCCACCCAAACTGGAATGTACTTGTGCCAAACTTAAGATATTTTCCTATTATTTTCAATTCTTTTTGTAGAAATAAAGTACAGATAAGGGTGGCACATGCATCAAAACACATTAAGGTTGGCTGAGACAAATACGAGGTGTTTGCCTACTTCCCATAAGAATGTCTTGTGCACTAAGTGATGAGTTAGTCTACATTCAAGGGCTTCGGCCATTAAAGAGGCAATGACAGGGGAGTAAGAACTACAAAGCGTCATTGAACAAACTAGGAGACTCCATCCGAGGTCAACCGCGCGCATCTCACATCACAGAACTCACGTCCATGTGTCATGAGACACAGGCAAGGACTCATACACCCATTTCACTAGCAGGCAATAGCAGTTAGTGACCGGCTGAGGCGATACAATGGACTGATGTACTCCTGTGTTCTGAAGACAAAGATGGTTTCCACTCGATTTTTAGTTCACAACATGGTCAGTTTGAGCAGAAAAAAAAATCAGGTTGGAATTTCATGTGGCCCCCACCCCCACCCAAGGCTTCCTCTCTCTAAATCAGTCTCCAGCTGTAATCCTCCTGGAACTCCTGGTCTCCCACCTCTATCTCCCGAGTGCTTTGGTTTTAGGGGTGTGCCACAAGTCGGACTAAATTTCTACTTTCTAAGGTTGATGTTTTTCTATCTGAATTCTGTTTCTTGCTGATAATTACAACATTTTGAAAATAATTCAAGCCATATATGTATGTGACATTTGCTGAATATTTTACATGACCACCAAGGGATTCTTCAAAAATTGACATTTAAAAATGCCAAGTAAATCACTGAAAGCATTTTTAGAAAATGGTTACTTTGATTTGAAACAATTTCTAACTATGCCAAGAGCTGTCTCATCTCTGAAACTGCCAAACTCAGGTAGTCATAGGATAATTAAATCACAATCTGACTTTACTTAAGGGGATTGAATCCAAATGTCAAAATATTGCACGCTCGTGTTAGGCTTACGGTAGCAAGAGCTTGATGTCAAAGCATGCTGCATTCAAGAGGCTGTGGTAGTGCCTCTATTCAAGACAGTGCAGAGTGATGTTAAGATGACGGCTCTTGACCTCTGACCTCTGCCATTTACACATGTAGACATGGTCACACCCTGGTCAGACTAAGTTGAAGGGAGCTCAAGATGTATTAGAAAAACGTTTCTAAATTGTTGAAAATCATGTTATGGGTCAATTAAGGGATTAAGAACTATACCTTGATTCTGAAAGAGAGGGAGATAAAGAGAGACACAAAGAGAGATTAAGAAGAATATGAGGAGGTTCCTATCTTCTGTTTCTTCTTAAGAAGTCAGTACATCCTACTCAAGAATTAAGAATACTGAGGCCTCAGATCAAATTGCTAAGAAATACTTAGGGGTAAAGGTCCGAAATGTACTGGAAAAGAACAGACAAAAGAATGAGCATTTTCAAGGCAACAGTCATTCAGAGAAAGAGGTCCGAGTCAGAACAGTCATTTCCAGGTCTCAAGATGAAGGAAAGCATCAGGGTAGTAACACCATCAGGCAGCCACATTTCAGCACTGTTCAGTTTCCTCTTTGTGGAGTTTACTCACACAGCAAGAGTATTTGTCAGAATAAAGATAGCAAAAGCCATTTAGTCCTGGAAGATCACAAGCAAACAAACAAAGTATTGAAAGCTGGTGTTTGATTTTTGAGTCAGCCTGTGAGTTTTGTTACTTTCCAAGGTCTAGGTACTAAGTGACATTAAGACATGAATCATATGGATGGATTCTTTTAGTCCCATAATGAGCCTTATCCTGAATAACCCATCTATCAACACAAGGGCAGATGATAAAAAAGAGCTTCCTGGATCCCGTGTACCCCAGCTCTCCTCCTGCCACCGTGCTCTTCATGGATTTGATCTTAATCCATCGTATTTACAGTTTTACAGTTTGAACTAATTACTCACAGTATAAAAATGTTTGAAAAAAACTGCATCTGTACCAAACATGAATACATTTTCTTGGTGCATTCCTTACACTGTACAATATAGTAAGTTCCCACTTAGCATCATTTATATTGCATTAGGTATTAATAATCTAACATGAACATGGTGTTAAACTGCCCTCTAAATTCCTATCTCTCTACCATACATTAGCGAAGGTCTCGGACCTTATTGAGAGCGTTCTTTATACAGCACAAAGTGGCTAATGTACAAACAACTGAACAAAGTACGAGAATAAATGTTAGTGGAATGGGCATCTACAAACGGGACATCTGTATTGTATTTTACCCCAAGGCTATGGCACCATCTTGGAAGAGGGAGCAGAACGATTGTAAGAGCCAGAGGTCCAGAAAGAATGAACAGCATCCTCTGGAAATGACAGGACCGCTGTAGTCAACAACTCACAACAGTGGTAGTTCTCCATATAAGAACCATACAAGATCAAGCCCGTGAGCATTCTATCATGGAGGTGGAGGGGCTCATGAGTCCCAACCATAATCGAGGAGTTGTGGCAGTTGCTGGTTTCTGGTGTAGAAGGTGTCTGTTTTCTCTAAGTGTAACGACGTAAATGAATGCAGACAGATTATAAAAATATATACAGCTTTAATAAGGAAATAGACTTACAGGACCACAGGTTCCCAAGGAGAACAGGAAAGCAGATAAAGGGGCTGCTGGGATCATGCCCGGCAGATTTATCAGTAAACATTAGCCCGAGGCAAACACGCCCCCTAATGGGTGGGGCTTATCCTTTAAGGAGGTAGCCCTTTGTAGGCTGACTATGCGCTAGGAGATAGGTACAAAACCAGCAGTACATGGGTAACATGAAATAGACTCAGGAGGTTATGAAAAACAAAGAGGACAAGAATTTGGGGAGCAGTACAGAAAGGATCATGGATCTGCGAGGAGTGGGCAATGAGCACAAAATGCATTGTATGAAAGTCTCAAAGAACTAATAAAATATTATATTTTTAAAAGTAAAGAAAATATCTGGAGCTGAATTATGGGAGTCAGCATTCTTCTGTGGAAACGTCTTTTTGGAGGTCTTTGCTACAGACAAACATACACACAATGAAATATACAATGTTTCCGATCCCCATTTGAGAACAGAATTAGAAGAGACTGGAGTAAGATTAAATGATATGAAGGACCACAGACAAGCATACACACAATGAAATGTACCATGTTTCCGATCCCCATTTGAGAACAGAATTAGAAGAGACTGGAGGAAGATTAAATGATATGAAGGACCACGGACAAGCATACACACAATGAAATATACCATGTTTCCGATCCCCATTTGAGAACAGAATTAGAAGAGACTGGAGTAAGATTAAATGATATGAAGTACTTACCCCTCTACCCAGAATGTGGACCTTGGTACCAAGTTCCCTCACTGTCTCTTCTTTTTGAAAAATTCTACACAGTTATGATAATAAGATTCACTTGCTGCATGAAAATGTAACTCACATGATCCCAGCTTAGAATTCATGTATGCAAAACCTGGAGATAGTAAACTATGAGACAACAGACCCCCAGGTGACATAGACTTGGATGGTTTGCTTTCAGACTCAGGAGACCTCGAGGAATAAATGACCTTGAATCTGATTTCCCTCTTTTGTAGCATGAGATGGCAGTATTTTCCCCAGATTATCCTCTGGAAACCAATCACATCCCAAGGGAAAAACATTTCAGACTGAAGAAAAATAGTGATTTGTTTTTGCTAGAAGTGGTAACACAGAAAATTCTAAAATAGACCTCAAATTACTATGAAGAATCTAAAACCTCAATTTGTTCTCATTTTACCAACAAAGTGCTGTTAATCTAAGATGGTGTCTGGCCATACAAATTTTGAAATTATTCTAATATGTAAATACATAGTGAAATGTCAATCTCTCTCTCTCTCTAAATCTATCATCTAGCTATCTATCATCTATTTATATCTATCAGTCATCTATCTATCTATCTATCTATCTATCTATCTTGACACAAGGAAGTCAATACACACACATACACACATATATATGTATGTGTGTGTGTGTGTGTGTGAGAGAGAGAGAGAGAGAGAGAGAGAGAGAGAGAGAGAGAGCCCACAGAAGTGAGTCCATTCCATCTTGACTGGAGATCAGAGAATTCAGGCCTATTCTTTCTTATTCAAGGCTATTCACAAGAGGTTTGACTTTAGGTCTGGCTACTAACTTGGTATCTTGACCTAGGGTTTAGTTACTTGGTGTTTTGGGCCTTAAGACACCCCAAAGAGGTAAATTCGTGATGCATGTCCAGTCTAAACAACAGAATACTAAACTCAGGAAATTGCTGCTTGATGCTTCAGGCATTGAAGAGGTAATTTCCCTGTTTGTTCTTTGTATCATGTTAAAGTGGTCTTTTGCCTTCTTTCCTTCCTTTTTGGATTGGGGTGTATAAGCATATGGAAAATAAACACAGGCGTATCCAGCATTCACTGGATTGCCCTGTCAATTCTATTCTGTGTCTCTATCCCTTTCTCTGTATCTCTGTTCTGACTGCCTGGTGTTTCTAATCCACATGCCCCTACCCTGGAACATACGAACCTTGTTAAGGCTGGACCCTGACAGATGTCCCCTCAACTTGGTACTCCGACAGATATTGCCCCAATATGGGATCCCAATATGTGTGTAGACGCATACACATAAAACTTAAAATATTTTTTGAGAATTTATGCAGTGGTTCAAAGATACACATGTGTTATATGAGTGCACATGTTGTGCGGTGTATTTCTCAAGTGCATCCCCACTTTTATGTTTTGAGACAGTGCTGTGGTCCACAGGACTATACTGAAAATACAGCAGACAAAATCACTGGACTGAACTACAGGAATCACGTATTCCAGGGAAGGTAAACCAACTTGCAGAGTTTTGGGGATACCTGCATTTTGAAGTCAGTGTCATTTCTGTAACACCCTTGTGAAGCCATAGTGCTCCCTATTCCATAGTGCGACTCGTTCCAAAAAACCTCAGCAGTGTATCAATCAATTCTTGGGCAGAGCTCCCTCATGCACTGTTATGCTGTATGACAATTCATTTGGCTGTATAACCTTGATATATAGAATACATACTGGGTGGCTTGAATTCTGGAAAGGACCCTAGAAAAAGGAAATGTTTCTCACTCAGGCGACAGTGGTAACAAAGTCGCCCCTTGTCCTGGAAGCTGGAAATGCCAGGCTCCAGATTTTGCAGTATCACAGTCTCTCCCTTGACCTCGTCACCTTAGATGTTTTACCTCTAGAGCTGAGGGGTTCCCTTTAATCAGCTAGCATTTGGCTAAAATACTAAATGTGGTTCAAGTGCCATCTATTTTCCTTCCCTGGCTTCTGCTGGTTGCCATGACTACTATGAGGCTGTGTTCGCAGCCTCCTAGGAAGTGGAAGGAAGTGCTCAGAGAGTGTACAGCATTTTGCAGTCTTCTTCCTTTCTCCACATTTATCAATTACAAACCTCTAGCTTAACAAACCACACAAATGCAGTTAACAGACAAGCTCCCTCTCTTCCTCTTAGAGATCACAGCCCCTTCCTCAATTTACCCTTTTCAAATATGTCAGGGCACTTCACAGACATGCCCCCTCTGAGACTTACATAAGATAATGCCCGCCGTTTCAGCCTTATCGGTCTTCTTGGTCCTCAAAAATGCATGCCTGGAATCCTTGCTACTGCCAGAGAATTTCTAATTGTGTCTGTGTGGGTACATAAACTGGAAGACTTGTGGGGAAAGGGAACTTTTCTTGAATCATAGAGACAAGAGAAGAAGGCATGTACGAGCTGATTCGTCCACTCTCAGACCCCTTTAGCCAGTTCTGCATGTTGTGAGCATACTGTCTGAACCCTGACGGAGCACTGAGCTTGCTACTCAGAAGCCCCCACTAAGACAGGCTCTCTTTCTGAACCAGGACCTCAATGATTGGCAGAGGGGCTCTTCAGGAACCCCAGAAACCTTCTTGTTTTGGCCCCATGTCTCTGAGTGCTGGGGTTACTGCCTTGCGTCTCTGGGTGGGCCTGGCTTTTGGCATGGGCTCTGGAGACCTTAATTCTGGTCCTCATCTTTGTGCAGCATGTGCTTTACTGATGGACTGAGCCATCTCCCCAGCCCCAGATGTCTGTGATATTGGTTGTGTTTCTATGTAAAGTTGTTATGAGAAAACCTTAAAGCAAGTGTCGGAATGATGGGGCATACCCAACAACACAACACTACTATGTGACCTACGGTTCCACTCTATGGCCAAGAGTGTCTCCTGGAGTGTCATCCTCATTACACAAGTTTCTGAGGATGAGATAGTGGCAGGATTCGATTTCTCAGATTACAGAAGTTTAGCATTTAGGGAATGAATCCTATTTTGTAAGCATTTGTATCGGAAAGTTCTCTTTCACATATCTAATATTTCCTTGCTTTGCCAATTCAATGTGTTAAGTACTATTTAATCTCTCTTCTCTCACTTTTTCATTCTCTCTTTAAGATTTTTTAGATCACTATGTTACAAAACAAATTTCTTGAATGTATTTCTTTTGCTCATGCATTGTATCCTTTGACCAAGATCTCTGTGATTTCCCACATTCCACCTCCAATACCTGGTATTCACTGTATCACATGTTGTTTCTATAGATTTCATTTTTAAGTAACAGCAATAGGATTTGCCTTTCTGAAGTGCCTGGCTTCTTTCACACAGCACAGTTCCAGGGTTGTCAATCACAGGCAACTTTTTTCTTTTCTAACTTTTAAGAGTATCCCTCCTTCCCTCCTCCCCGTATGTATGTATGTGAACACATTTTCTTTATCCATTACATCTATTAATGGATACTTAGTCTGACTCCATGCCTTGGTTATTGTGTTGCAATGAACACGAGAGTGAAGATACTTCTTGGAAATTGTGGCATTATTTCTTTTTGCTAGTTGTCCAATGGTTGGATTGTTGGGGACTATAGCAGTTCTATGTTTCATCTATGGGGAGCCTTCATACTGCGTTTGATAATAGTTAATTTGTATTCCTCTCATCTGTGTACAGGGTCCCAATTCTCCAAATGCAGGTAATTACTTTTCATGACCCCGTTATCTCTGAGCAGATTTCAGTGTTCGTTCTAATAGGTGAGGTATAGCACTAATGTTGAGTTCTTGGCACTTGCCAGTGATCCCACCCTTGTTCTGAGGATATCCTGCTCTGCCCTATGGAAGCTCTCTCCTCTTGTTATCTTCTAGGCATAGTACTCTATGAGGTCCTGTTTAAATTTGATGGCCCCCTCCACACCTCCTCACTGTCACTTCTGTCTCTGATTCTGTCTCTTCTCTGTAGCAAACACCACGCTAGCATTCCTCACTTCCAACCAACTGTACACCGTTTCTTCCTCTGCTCCTCATGCTGGCACGTCAACTATGAAAAAGATTTTACTTTAGTTTTGTTTTTTAATCTGAAATTTAAAAAAAAAATCTGTGTCCCTAGTGGTAGAATCAGGGAAAATTATAGGCTTTCGATGAGTATTTGTGTCAGACATCACTCTGTAACTAAAGCTGGACACACATTTGACTTCTGCGTGAGCGAGGTGACGCAGCGTGAGAGAGGTGACGCAGCAGTGTCCTTCTCGACCACACTCTGTCGCTTTTCGCTCTCAGTCATTTTCAGGCAACTGTAGTCCAAACACATGGAACAGAAAACTCTAGAAAAAAACCTACACAGTGCTGGTATGATGGCTCAGCAATGAAAAGCACTGGCTGTTTTTCCAGAGAATTTAAGCTGTGCTCATAGTGCCCACGTTGTGTTCAGAACTGCCTGCCATTTGAGCTCCAGGGGAGCTGATGCCCTCTTTGAATTTCTACAGACATGCACACACAGATGCACATATACAACTAAATAAAAGTAAATATTGATTGAAGCTCACAAGTTTTAAATGAATTTGAGTACTGTATAGTGCTGTAAATATTCTTAATATTGCTGTAGTCTGTAATGTGCCTAATTTAAATTTAAGCTTTATCTTAGGTGGATAAGCACAGAAGAAAAGCACAAGCACAGATTCAGGTGTCTGTTCAAATACTGGGATTTGTCCCCAAGGAGGATGGGAGGGCTACTGTGTAACATTCAGCAATAAATGGATTCATCTGTTAATTTAATTCCTGTTGTAATTGCTGAACAAAATCTTCTGCTTAAAAACAAAACAAAGCAAAAATTTAGCTGGTTGATCTTCAGCAAAATCCAGTGTTTTGTCAGATGCCAAATAACATAAATGCTGCAAATACATTTCTGTTAAACCACTGACAGTATTGGCAGCGATACTATCAATGAAACTACATTTTCTTACGATGGTGATTTACTTATGAAAACCCATGTATGTGTGTACCCACTGGGCACACAGTTAGTCTCACCCAGGTCCTTTCTTGATCAGTAGGGAGCTGACAAGGCCTGTTCAAAAGCCATTGGTGGGAAACAAAAACAGTGTTCATCGAAGAACCATTTGTAGAAATCTCAAAGGTTTTGGAGTCTTTTGGAGAACAATTTTCAGCAAGTTATATAAAAGGACTCACAACAGCGAGTTCCGAAGGAGGACGAATGTGAGAGGAACTTGCTTGAAAGCAGTGATAATCTCAAGGGCTGTAGGCACCCCGTAGAGTTCTTCAGAGCAGGTGGGAGCTGGAAGCATCCTGACTCCGTGAGGAAACTGTGCGGTACTGTGCGGTCTAGAGAGTGCTGCTTCATTGGAAGTGATCATGATAAAGAATGCAGAGCAACTTAGAAAAATTCTATGAAGTAATAGCAAATTATTCAACATACGCAAAGCGACATGTGGTAGCTTCAGCCATGCAAAATATGCAATGTTGTCTGAAGACTCTATTATAAGAAATAACAAAATGACTCATTTTCTGTATTTTCACAGTTTTGAAATTAAATATTATAAAGAACAAACTGTCGATCATGGTGTGTAAGCTATAGTTTACCAATGATAACTCAAGACAGTTTGCTTCAGATGGAAGCTGATGCCGATAGCTTCAGATTATCATGTGAAAAAGATTTTGTCTCCACCTCTTCAGAAGGTTGTGTCATTCACGAACAAAGGGACATTAAATTAGATAACATTTGAGCCCGGTAGAAGAGTCAAGGTACACCACTTAATTAAAACTCTGAAAATTTATGGAAAGGAATGGTTCAGTGAGACTTGGTTGAATTTTCCCTGATATTATTCTGCCACCTGCCATTTTCTTTGCCCTAATCTGACCCCTGACCTCCGGAGGAGCTCCTTGTGAACCATGGCGGATAGGGTAGCAAGTATACACCCACAGGAAGCACAACAACTACTGTGCATTGTTGAACAAAAGAACCATAATTGCTTCGTGTTTGAAGGCAGTCAAGGCAGACTGACCTGGAAATGCGGAGTCAGTCTGTAAAGTCTGAAGAGAGGGACCATTCATAGAGACCTTTCATAGCTGGGCTGAGTCACAAGGCAGGTGCATGTGTATCATTCTGCCTGGAAATAAGCCACTCAGAAATCAAAGTCTTAGGACTTATAGAATAGAGTGACTGGGAAAGATTCCAAAGCCCTATATTCCTATGACCCCTGTACCACTCACTATTAGGGAATGATTTACTTAGTGATGGGTCTCAGTAAAGTGTGAGCTCCTGCATCTTCCCTCTTGGCTACTAAGCTTCTTGATGACTTAGGTCAGTGGTTCTCAACCTTCCCAAGGCTGTGACTCATGTTGTGTTGTTTTCCGATGGTCTGAGGCAACCCCTGTGAAAGGGTCATTCGATCCCCACAGGGGTTGAGACTCCCAGGTTGAGAACCACTGACTCAGGTCCTGGGGGTCACCTTTGTGCCCCCAGAGGCTGGAATGTATTTGGTGTTGAATAGGTGACAGCACGTTAGGGACAGAAATGCTGAGTGGCTAAGTGAATTAGTGCTCTTGTGTAAGAACATTGGAGCAGAGGAATTCAGCATTCTTCCCAAGTGCATGCACCAAGTAAAACAAGCCTGAGAAAAGTTCCTACACGACTATCAGACTAGGAAGTACATGCACAGTACTGTCCAGCCGTTCCTTAATATCTTCTCAGCTTATTAAAGTTCATATATACTTAATATCATCATATATAAAATATTAAAATATTATAGACAAAGGTAAGATGTCTCCAGGTTAGAAATCTTAGAACCAAGTTTGGCGCACCAAGTTGTTGTCTTTACGGTCTTGTGAGTATGGGAAACAGAGTGCACATATACTTTTTTCAGTAGCCACAGAGCCCTCCACAAAATAGTATTGGATGAAGTCTAAATTTCTCCTGCTTACAGAATCCTGTGTCACCAAGATTCTTGCACAAATATTGCCATTTTCAAATAAGATTATTTTCCCTTAGTCATTTGGTTAAAACAGTATTTTTTCTTATTTCATATTTTTCTGATTACTATGGAACATTAGCACTTTTTGTGGTGGCACTGGGGACCTAACCCAAATGCTACATTGAGCTACCCTTCATAACCATAAACTATGTTTCATACATTACTTGCCATGAATTAATTTAGGCTAAAATATAGTTCTGTGATGTGGGAAGAGAACTGGAGCTATGCAGAAATTACTCAGCACAGAAAACATGAGTCCAGTTACTGGGATCCATTCACAAACGCTGAGATGAGCTGAGAAGCAAAGCCAATCTCCACTGAATCAGTAATTCTTTGTACACGCTTGAAGAAAGTTTTGCTATTTGTGTTAGGTTTTCGTAGGAATCTATAAGGTGTGGCATCTTTTGTGCTTCTGTAGAAGAACATGCCTCGTAGACTCTTTAGAAACATAAACTCTCTGTGAGTTCGAGACCAGCCTGGTCTACAAGAGCTAGTTCCAGGACAGGCTTCAAAACCACAGAGAAACCCTGTCTCGAAAAATCAAAAAAAAAAAAAAAAAAAAGAAAGAAAAAAAAAAGGAACACTGCAAATTTCAATCAGTGCAAACCACACTTGTGAACGCTTCAGCACGGCCCTTGTATGAGGGCTGCAGCCTGGAACTGGGACACTGTCTAATGTTCCACGTGCTGACGGAGCGAGTTCCAGCCTGACGGTCGGTGGAAGGCATGAACAAGCCGACCGAGACCGCTGGAGGTCTCCATGGAAGGGGGCGCTGTTGCTTCGCTCTTTGTCCTCCTCCTTATGCATTCCAGGCTGCTCTGCACAGGAGCCCCGCATGCACTCACCATCTGTGCCGCGCTGCCTGAGGCCCAGGGAAACAAGACAAACATGGATGGAAGGTTCCTCAGGCTTGAGACAACACAGACCTTGTCAAAGACTTAGCCCCACTATCTCTTCCAGTGAGGAAAAGCTGGTATATTAAGCCCCAGAAAGTTAACTATTTAATTTTTACGATGTAAATTAAACTGATTCATAAAACATAGATCTTTTATGTATTAATGAGGTAACTAATAGTCAATGCTTCAATGCACATTTATTATATAATGCTTAAATTACATTAAATACATCTCCTCAACCGTTTACCATTTTTTATAGCAAATCCTCAAAATCCTTTGTGCTAGCCATTTGGAGCCTACAGTGCTTTGTTGCCAAGGGTGGCACGCGACCATGTGGTCACGCACTAGGGCTTCTCCTTCCTGACCAACTGTAACTTAATTGCCACTGAGCAGCCTTTTCCAGTCCCTCCTCGCCTCCGATGGGAATATCTGACTCGACCATTCGTATTGCCACTCCATGGCTATAGCATGTGTTCTTCTCCAGCCGCATTTCACGAGGTCTCATTTCTGTGAACAATGCTCATTCTTTGCAATGCATTATCTCTCTATTGTCACATTTCGCCCATGTCCCCACCTCTCGTGATCTTGCAGAAGCATCTCATAGAACTCAATTATCTGCACTCAATATTGTACCTATGGTTTACAAAATGCAATTGGAAGAAGATTATTTCTGCTACCTATACACATTTCTGCTTACCGTTCTATCAGTCATTGGACTAAAATATACTTTTCTTTACAATCACAGAGAAAAGAATGCTCACTAAGCCTCGGGTTATATGATATTAGACTTAGTAGTAGAAATATGGACATGCTAATAAATAGAAGAATATAATCAATTGCTGCGTTCTGAGAAATGTTTCACATTACAGACCTGTGGATAGAAAAAAAATGATTTAAAAATACTAGCTGGGGTGCAGACTCAAAAGCCAATCATCTATTTGCTCCTCTGAAAACAGCATTTTAGGAGAAGAGAGACAATATACGTTCACTTCAGTATGCTCTGGGCTTATGGAGTGTTCCAGAAATAACTCTGTTGCGCTCAGAACACCAGAAAATTGCCACTTCCGCAGTTACAGAGCTTTGAGGCTGCCAGCCAGACATCTACTCACTTGACACTGTATTGGTTGCTAATGGTTTCTCGCTGAGGAATTGATCCTCTTTGTTTTAATCGGGAATGATAACCTCTTTCCAACTCAATCATAGTCTGTCAGCTCCGTCCATTCCAAAAGGCTGCACTTGGTTCTGTATCTATCTGAGAAGACCGACAATAGGCTCGGTGCTTACAATTCACACACCCACTTCTTTGACACCACAGAGAGGCCATTTGGGAAAGGGCAAATCAGTTATTTATTTCTCCCTCACAGGAGAGCAGATCAGATAGATATCCCTTACAGTAGCAATTCTATTTGTAAAGCCTACGACTGTTTTTAGTGGTACCCGGAGATGCCCGAGATAGGGTGGTCCTTGGACTCCCCATCTTTCTGCCTCTGCCTCCTAAGCGCAGGGATTTGTGGCACATACCACTACATCTGGCACTATGATAGCTTCTCAAACATTTTTATTAAGCAGATTAAATACTGCAGTACAAACCGAGTGCTCAATATGAAGTTATATTAGAAAGCAAACAGCTGGCTGTCGATGCAAGAATCTATGAAAAACCAGATGTTTTCTAATGGAAACCAGGTGTAAGGAAATCAGTCTTGGTGCCCAAACAGCATGGATCTGAAGATCATCCATTGGGGGAAATCATGGAGAGCATTTAATTATAATTCCCACTTTTAAAAGGGAGAGATGGAATCTTCACACGATGTTTAATAAAACATAAAACACAACTTTTTTATTTAACCAGAGATTTTCTGCAATGGCCCTTTCCTAAATATTTAAAGTTCATTTAAGTTGAGGTTCCATTTGTTCTCTGGGCCCCTTTAGAAAGTGGCAGGAGGTCTCTCGGGAGCTTCCTGGCATTGCTTGCACCCCTCACGGTTCTTCTGAATACTTTTGCAAGAGAAGTCTGAGCTCCTCAAGTTGACACAAACACTGCTCAACCTGTTTGTTCCCTTGGAGACCTGCAGGCTGAGGCTGTGCAGCATCCACGGGATGACTGAAGGAGTTGTCTCTGTGGAGGTAAAGTCCAGGAAAGAGGAGATGCACAGACTGTGTGCTTAGGCATCAGGAAGAGAAGCCAGGATAGAATTCACTGCTCAAATAAATATCTAATGGCGAGTGCTCCTCAACAATCCATAGCAATAGCAGCAAAGCTTCCTCCTGCACACCCAGCGCAAACTCCAGCACTTTGGCCCCAATAGGGGTAGACTGACACAAACTGTACTGCCGGTTCATATTCAGTTTTGACATTATCTTAGAATTAGTTTCATTGTGGCATTTGAATGCAAGTGTGACAATATACATTGTTCTCAATCTGTTCCCCTCTCCAACTACCTCCTCTCTACTGCCCCTACTCTGCTATGGTCAATTCTTTTTTTCTCTGGTTTCCCTTCCTTCCTTCCTTCCTTCCTTCCTTCCTTCCTTCCTTCCTTCCTTCCTTCCTTCCTTCCTTCCTTCCTTCCTTCCTCCCTCCCTCCCTCCCTCCCTCCCTCCCTCCCTCCCTCCCTCCCTTCCCTCCCTCCCTCCCTTCCTCTCTCCCTCCCTCCCTCCCTTCCTTCCTTCCTGTTTTTCGAGACAGGGTTTCTCTGTAGCTTTGCAGCCTGTCTGGGAACTAGCTCTTGTAGACCAGGCTGGCCTCAAACTCACAGAGATCTGCCTGCCTCTGCCTCCTGAGTGCTGGGATTAAAGGCGTGCGCAACCATCGCCTGGCCCTTCCTGTGGTTTCTATCTTTTTAAAAATTGAGAACTCTATACACACAAACAATGTGTTTTGATCAAATCTGTATCTCTTTCTCCTCTTTCCAGTTCTTCCTCTATTTTCCCCACCACTTTGTCCTCCCAACTTCATGGATGCTCTCTCTCTCTCTCTCTCTCTCTCTCTCTCTCTCTCTCTCTCTCTCTCTCATATTCTCTCCCTTTCTCCCTCTCTCCTTCCTCTCCTCCTTCCTTCCCCTCCCCTTTCTCCATCCCGCCCTTCTTCTCCCATCCCCTCACTCTCCTTCTCCCTTCTTTGAACCAATGGGTCCATTTCATGCTGCTTGTATGTTCGTGGGCATGGGACGACCTACTGGAGCAAAGGCAGCCTCTTAAAACCACATCCCTCAAAGCCCGACTCTTTCTCCCTCAGCACACCTAAACTGCCAATAACTACTCTGGTAGAGCCCGGAGTTCACGCTTCCTCCTCTCCCCATGCTTCGACCTGAACTGGCTAGATCTTGCTCAGGTCTTCTGCACACAGTCCTAGGGTCTGGAGTCTCTGGGTGCAACAGCACTGTCATGTCTGGCAGCCACTGCTTCAAAGCCGGCATCTAATCCATCTGGCTCTTACAATCTTTCTGCTACCTCTTCAGCAATGATCCCTAGCCTTGTGGGAAGAGGGTGTGTTGGAGATGCTCAGATTCTTTCCGCTTTCTTATTATTTGTAAATGATTTGTTGATTCGCATTGGTACATCTGTGTAAGGGCATTGGATCCCTTGGAAATGGAAATACAGACAGTTGTGAACTGACATGCGGGCTCATGGAATTGAACCCAGGTCCTCTGGAAGAGCAGTGAGTGCTCTTAACTGCTGAGCCTGCTCAGCTCCAGTCCTACTCCCTTCTTTCCTATCCCATGCATTCCCATACTTTCTCTCCAACCATCCCTTAAAACCTCTTATTCTTCCTCACAATCCCTTTGCTAGACCGCACTGCCTTTGAACAATGAATCCCTTGTCCCAGTAGACAGAAAGGCTGTAGAGATGGAGTGTGTGGGTTATAACTGATCCACTTGTCCTGGCTGGACACCCAGATGTGAGCAAGCTGTGTCACACCCACATTGCCTTGGAAGGACTCACCTGCTGCCATGACATTCATTGACCTGATAGACTCAAACCATGACTCTGAGTAAATCCTTTCTCCTTTAAGATGCTTACTGTCAGGGATATGGCCATAGACATGTGGAAAGTAGTCAACACAGACATAACTTATGACTCCTTTGTTACAATGTTAGGTAAGATACAAATAAATCAAAGCAATGATAAAATAAGGGGAATTCTTATTTTTAACCCCGGTGCTGTTTCGTGTGTGCATTTCCCCCTGAATCTCACAGAACCACGAAGATAATCTAATGACTCTCTGCAACATTGCGGTTGTAGCCTTCAGTTCAATGTCAACATTACCTGGATACTGAAGGTGCAACAAACGTCTGGAAAAGTGTTTCTGTTTGTGTTGCCTGCGCCCTACTGGTCTAGACAAGAGCTTTCTGCTGAAGGACTTCCAATTCAGGTCAGATTTTTAATTTTTAATTGCCCAATTAAATGAATACTGAGAAAATATAGAACAGAGTCCAATATGAACAGCAAAACCGTCACAACAGGAAGAGAACGTATTTCTGTTTCCCCTCACTGTCACCAGTTCTGGGGACCTGCAGTCTGGTTGTCATGAGGCACAGCAGGTGTGAGCAAATCTCTGAGCTTGGAACGTAATTGACGCTGACAGTCTTACTTTCCTTGGCTCTAATTTTAATCTACAGTTTTCTATCTGTGTGGCACTGGAAGGTTCCACGATTTATCTGTAACTCTGTTTTCCTCACTGTTTTTTCAAATGCAAGTGTTAGGGTTGAGGAAGGTATTAACCATCCAAGTTACATTGCTATGCAGTAAAACTGCTGGCTTTTACAATTGCGGTCATCATCAAGTCTTCAATTCTTGAAAAATATAACATACTAAGCTAGAAATGAAGTTTAAGTCTGTTTCAGGATGACTTTTTCTAACCCAGTTCTCATAACATTTTAGGAATGACAAGGTCTATTTGTCAACTTAAGGAAACAAGTTTCTATCTCTGCTCAAATACAGAAAGAAAAGGTAGCGCCCCATTACACAAAGGGTGAAGAACTGGTAAGTCTCCAGACACAGCTTCTTCTCACGCTTCCCCCCTCCCACCACACGTCTCAATGCACTATAAAGGTCTGAGTGACTTGACCCTTGCGTCTGCGGCATTGGTTTGGTGAAAGCTGAGCTCAGCAGCAAAGCGGACAGGAGAGGAGGTTCAAGAAGAAAAGCCTCCTGTCCTGAAGCAGATGTGGCAGTCTCCTGTCTTGCCTCCTGTCCTGAAGCAGATGTGGCAGTCTGTGATAAGCAAGGCACTGATACGCCAGCAAGAATTGGGGTAGTAAGTGCAGTGTCCTTCCCAGCAGGGTCTGGGAAGATAAGGGTTACTTGTTTCTCTTTTTCGGGGTCTAAAAGAACCTGTGAAAGTCAGTCTGTGAGCACACTTGGCACACACCACCTACAGAGAAGTTGGTCCTAGAAAGTCACGACCCCCCAAGTCCCATAACAGCAGCTCCTGGAACCATCCCAATTCCTTATTACTCAGTATTATAGCCTACTGGAGGGTTTGCAGGGAAGTGAAACAGGAATAGAGATGGTATCTACATTTCCACCATAAAAGGTACCTACTCACAAGCTACAAAGTGAAGCAGCAGCACGAGCGGCAACAGGCAGAACTGAGATCCACCCCACTCCCACCCCCAGAGATCTCCCTACATATATGGAAATCTGACCTGTGATCTGACGTTTGCAAGCAGGGAAGCACGCCCTGCCTTGGCAAAACAACTTTGAAAGAAAGGCCCTCTATTGTTGTAGGATATTTTGATCATAGTCTGACAATTCCGAGACTGACAATAAAGTTCAGTCTGAATCAGAGGGCAGAGATAGCTACCAGCTGACCAAAATTAGCCATTGAGATTTTGGAGGACCAAGGACGTATAGAGAGACACAGGATGTAGTAGGGTGGGGCTCAGAAAGGTGTTGTAAGAGGCTGCTAGTTCATTTCCCAACTGCCCAGCAGCTCAGACCCAAAATAATCACACAGAAACTATATTATTTAAAACACTGCTTGGCCAATGACTCTAGCGAATTTACAGCAAGCTCTTACATATTAAATCAACCCATTTCTATTATTTTATATTTTAACATGAAGCTCATGGTCTACTGGCAAGGTTCCAGCTGGCGACTTGTGTCTTTCTCCTCTGGCCTGACTCTGTCTTCTTTCTCCCAGCAATCAATTCAGTTTTCCCTGCCTAGCTCTGTTTTGCCCTGCTATAGGCTCAAAGCAATTTCCTTATTCATTAACCAATAAAAGCAACACATATAAGAAGGACCTCCTACATCAGGAAGTTCTCAGCCTTTCTGAATTGAGTAAGGAGAGAGAGAGAGAGAGAGAGAGAGAGAGAGAGAGAGAGAGAGAGAGAGAGAGAGAGAGAGAGAGAGAGAGAGAGGAGGTCACTGGTCACTTCTCTGCTGCTTCTCTCATCATTCATGTTCTTACTCCAATACCTGACTCCTGAGTTTTTATGGATAAAGAATAAGTAGATAAATGCTTCACTTTATGCCTCTCGAAGCCAGCAATAAAGTCCCCTGTGAGATACACCATCCACCTAGGAAGGTGTGGCCTTTCTATCTTCAAGGGAGGGAGCTCAAGTGTAACAAGTGTGCAAACTGCACAGCAGCCTTGTTCATTCTCCATTTCCTCCTGACCACTTGTCGTTCACACACTTCAGCTCCAGCTCGTCTGTCTGGCCATGACTTACAAATCAGTACTTTCATCAACTTTAGTTTAGTTTCTTTTTTCTTTTTGAGGGGGTGTTTTTATTTCCCCTATGAAGGCTCCATGTCATTCAAAACCCAACCTTAATACACAGGGAGGTGCTTAGTCTTATTGTAACTGGACATGCCATGTTTTGTTGATACTCATGGGAGACCTGTATTTTCCTGAACAGAAATGGAGGAGAAGTGGATTGGTATGTGGGAACACTAGGGGAATGTCAGATGGAAGGATTGGAAGAAGAGGAGGGAGGGGAAACTATGGACAAGACATTGAACGAATGAATGAATGAACAAATTTATAACCTTTCCAAACAAACAAGCAAACAAAGCTTCATATTAAGATACACTGACTGTTTTCCCCCAGTTAACAGATTCATATCAACTTAATTCTCAGGACCAGATGGAGATGAACTTTTTCTCTCTATGATGGAGGGACGATGCTATAGAGAATACGTTTTGCCTCTCTGTGGTTTGCCATTTTAGCAAACAGGAGGGTTACTTACAATGCTTTGTGAACATACTAACCTATGCTCATCATGGTCACATTGTGATGTATTTTAGTCCCCTCCCTCCCTCCCTCCTTCTTTTCTCTCTCCCTTCCTTCTTTTCTCCCTCCCTCCCCCTCCTTTCCTCCTTCCCTCCCTTCCTTCCTAAGATTTATTCATTAATTATGTATACGGTGCTCTGCCTGCATGTATGCCTGTACACCAAAAGGTACCAAATTTCATTATAGATGGTTGTGAACCACCATGTGGTTGCTGAGAATTAAATTCAGGATTTCTGAAAGAGCAGCCAGTGCTTTTAACTGCTGAGCTATCTCTCCAACCCATTCTTAGTCATTTTTCATCTGGAGAATATTTGATAGGAGGATTGCCACATGGTAGCAATACAATCTTCTGAAAATACCTCCAATATTCTAAAATGTTGCTTTTGCTGGACCTCACAGCCTGAGTTAATAATATAACTTGAAGTGACTTAAGGCTTAAGACTGCTATCTTATTGTGCACTCAGACTAACTGACCTGACTTTAAGAGACTGATGTAACAACTGACTTTACTTGCCTTGGGTTGCCCATGTAATCAACTTCTGCAACCTAAGTTAATGCATAGTTGTAATCTTAAATTAAGTACCCTCCCATGTCCTGACTATATATGTCTCATTTCCCCAAAGCAGAAAATATAGAAGTTGAAAGTGACTTCTTAAAATCTACCATAAAGGTTGAAACAGCCATTTACAGATATTAATTGATAAACAATGATGTCTATTGTCTGGGTCAGCTGAGTCAGGTGGAGACAGTGACTTAATCCCTTGTAAAACTCTGGTAAAGATTTCTGTAAAGTATTTCTCATTTCTTCCCCATGTGATGCTTTCTGTGCTGTTCAGTAAAAACAGAGCAAAGCCCTTTGTGAGGGACAGACACAGAGATACAACTCACAGAGCAAGCAGACATACATAGAGACACATCCAGCGACAGAGTCAGACAGACACACACAATCACACAGACAGATGCAGAGACTCACACAAACAGAAACAGACAGAAGACACAGACAGTAGGACATATTCAGAAGGTATCCTTCAAGTAGGCACAGATTAAGAATCATGAAACGATAGACAGAGGATGGAAGACACAGGGAGCAAGAAGTAAAGAATTCACAATTAGTCTCCCTCGTGGTTAAGTAGCTCCAGGCGGAAGCGCTCTTCTTTCTCTCCTTAAGTGACACTGGTGCATTATTGGTAATGCATAGCTAATCATTAAGACATATAATTCCTGCATCACAGCAGCCTAAGAACGATTACACAGATAGAGATGATTGCTATGAGTACCACAAGGTACCTGTCTTGGCTACAGAGACAGATAAAAGGTTGTAAGACTACACAGCATGCTCACATCATAAAACCACACTCTTGCAGCATATCCCATATTCTCAGCAGGGTTTTCTTGTGATTGAACCATTTCTAACTTAAAAGTATCTTAAATATTTATGTTCCCCTTCAAAAATGATTTTCAGATTAGCATAGTTTTCACGACAAAACAGAGCTAAAGAAAAAGGGTCAGCACCCCGATGTTTCTTTCATTCATACTGCTTTGCAGCTTTCCTTTTAAAACTCCCACCATGAGCAATGAATGGATAGGTATCAATTCTGCTGTTGAGGGGTATCGAGAAGAAAAACATCTCTGCTTCTTGCAAAGTATACAGACCGACTGTCTTGCTAGTGTTCTAAAAATCATTTCGGAGGGTTGAGAAAGCAGTTTACTGTTAGAGCATGTGCCTAGCATGTGTGAAACAAGAAACAACAACAACACGTAACATAGTAAAGAGCGTGTAAGGTATACAGAGGTCAACGATAAGGGCAAATACAAAAAATCCTAGTTTGAATTAACTATGGCTAGGGGTACAAATATGGAATGGCAGAAACATTTTTCTGGAAAACATTTCTTTCCTTCCATTGGGTGACAGAAATGAAGTGAGCCACATTTTCCCCAAGGACATGTCCCTTTCAAGAAGAGCAACAGAAGAATTAAAGATCTCTACAGTCAGTGTACTATATGCTTTTAGATTTGCCGTTATTTCCATAATTCTAGGTTGAACAGTGTTGGGTTGGTGAGTTTTTATGTAAAATAATAGTCATTTGAAAGGTTTGCAAAAATCGAATGTGCCAAATATCTTGGCTAATGGTAGTAATAATCTTTTTCATTCCCATAAAATATAACCGACTTCAAGTCTGTGGTTTCATAAAATACTTTAGAATTTCCTAAATTTCTCCAAGTACTGCATTTTATGATATTTGCCAGTACTCTAAAGTTTCCTAAAGTTTTGGCCAATAAAGCCCAAATTCTCTATCATTCTTTTTGTTTCTGGTTAAGACTGCCTCAGGGGCTTGCATTATGACATGTTACGGAAGAAAGACGTTTGGAGACGGCCACAGGCTGTCAGCAATTGATTACCGAATCAAAAACCAATGTAGGCTCTGTTATGAAGGAGGCAAGCATTTTAGGTCCCCAGACTAGAGATGTTAAGCCAA
This sequence comes from Chionomys nivalis, assembly GCF_950005125.1. Taxonomy (NCBI): domain Eukaryota; kingdom Metazoa; phylum Chordata; class Mammalia; order Rodentia; family Cricetidae; genus Chionomys; species Chionomys nivalis. Next base: position 14,382,936 of record NC_080111.1, on the reverse strand, counting down.
CATAATCCCTTCTGGCAGAAGAGGATGTCCTTTAAAGTTAGAAAAGGAGAAGTAGAGGTTGGGGAGATTGGCTTCAAAGATGGATGGAGTCACCTCTAATGAATGGGAGGGGGCGAACCCTGGTGGACACCTGGAAAGGAAATGGACTTGAGAGTACAAAGGCATACAGCGGAGTCCAGGTGGGTGATACCCGATTGCAGCCCTGTGCTACCTGAGCACACTTGCTGGGCTTCTGCCCCACAGAAGGTAGATATCATAGCCATGATGTGTTAGTTTGTAGCAAACTGTTATTCTGTGATAGAAAACGAATATGAATTCTTCAATGCAGCAATGTAGACAACCTTAATATTTCTTTAAACAATTTATGTTTAAATAAATTCTTTCAAAGATCATCCTATTAGCTATAAATTTACAAGACTTCAACACTACATAGGATTTACACATAGGATAATTTCTCTCTTCTAAAAAAGATTCATTTATATTATTTGAAGACATTTGAGACAAAATATGTAGTGGGGAGCTGTGGGCTGCGTTCCTGCCACCCAGCTCCTGGTCTCCTGGCTAGCTTATGCTCTGAAATAACAACACACAAATTGTATTCTTTCAAACACTGCTTGTCCCATTATATCTAGCCTCTTCTCGGTTAACTCTCGCATCTGGACTAGCCCTTTTCTAACAATCTGCGTAGCACCCCAAGGTGCGCTTACTGGGAAGATTCTAGCCTAAGTCCATCCTGGGTCGGAGCTTCATCGTGTCTGCCCCAGAGAGGAGAGCTATCGAGTCTGAGCTCACTTCCTCTTCCTCCCAGCATTCTGTTCTGTTTACTCCACCCACCTATGTTCTAACCTATGAGGGCCAAGCAGTTTATTTGTTAACCAATGACCTTCCTCCATCAAAAATATAACACTTTATTCTCAAAAACAATACTTTATTCTCCAGTGACTAAACTCTGTGTATTTCTCTACCCATTAAAAATCTAGACTTCCATTTTTTCTCTTGTCTCTGGAAGCAGAGAGAAGGATAGACATGCGCAGGAGCTTTATTACTGTAGCAATATTTATACATAATTAATTTACATTGGAAATATTTATTGTAAATATAATGTCTATACCCAGCACAGGGAATACAACTGGATCTAAATAGTGAAGAACATTTGCATACACAGCCTTGATAAACTTTATGCAACTATGGAAGATGACAAATCTGAATTAATCATCAAACGTCTAACATTAAAACAGGAATCTATCAGGGTAGAAGCATATGAGTCAGTTCAGTAACTAATTCCATGGTTTCTGGGCAATTTTTTTTTCTGTATTCTGATGAACACTAGCATGTGTTTATATTAAAAACTTCTCCCGCAACCAAGACTGTATTTAGTGCAGCCTGGGTGCCCAGGGAGAGAATATGTCTGTAAAGATTTTAAACGATGATGGATTTAGATGTAACTTATATCCTACTTCCCCCTTTCATCTCTGAGTCTTGTCTTTGAACGACAGACACATTTCATTGATTCCACTTTATAATTCCCAGCTTCATTTAATAAGCTGAAGCAGCCACATTGTCCAAACTGTCAGGAACCGCTGGTCTTATTTATTTATTTACTTATTTTTTTAAATATTTATTTATTATGTATACAATATTCTGTCTGTATGTCTGCGGGCCAGAAGAGGGCACCAGATCTCATTACAGATGGTTGTGAGCCACCATGTGGTTGCTGGGAATTGAACTCAGGACCTTTGGAAGAGCAGGCAATGCTCTTAACCACTGAGACATCTCTCCAGCCCCCCCACTGGTCTTATTTATAACGTCCACACAAGTACTTGGTTTTTCTCTTCAAGGATGATGGCAAAACAGAACTGGCCAAACTCAGTGGAAAATCGAGATGGGAGAGGAAGAGGAGGGAGGGAAGGGAAGAAGCAGGGAAAGTGCTGATTTGAAAATCTGGTGTTGAGATAGTTCCCAATTTATACTTTTCTCAAGTGTTTGTTAATGAAAACTAAGTTGGGAATTTAGATAAAATATGTGAATGTTCTCAGTAATGGATAATGAGGTGGGTAAATGTCATCACTATGTATTTAAAAAGCATTGAAAGTTAGTACTAAATACGAACTGACAATGTAGAACAGAGTTCTTCCACTCTCGGTACTGAAAATAGAAAACAAAAGGTTAGTTACCAAGACATTTAGAGGGCACATTGGACAAAGGATAAAGAAGGAAGTAAAAGACAAGAAGACATGATTCTTTGACAAAAAAAAAACCTTTAAAATTAACGAGAACACAATCTGTTTTCTTACAGAAGACAATGGGCAAGCACAAATGATAAGGCAGGTATGTGTTACTCAGTTTATCATCACTGCAATAAAATGCCAGTCACAATCAAGTTCTAAAGATGAAAATGCTATTTTGATCACAGTTTTAGAGATTATTGTCTCTGACTGATGGTCCCACTATTTTGGCTATGAAGAGCCAGCACTGATGGTGGTAGTATACAGTAGAATACCACTGTTCACCTGGGAGACAAGAAGTGTGTGTGTGTGTGTGTGTGTGTGTGTGTGTGTGTGTGTGAGAGAGAGAGAGAGAGAGAGAGAGAGAGAGAGAGAGAGAGAGAGAGAGAATGGCACCAGTGTTCCACAATTTCCATTGAGGACACAATCCAATGACTTAAGACTTCCCGATCAGTCCCATCTCTTAGTTTCTACATCTTCTCAATAGACCCACAGTTAGTCCAAGGTTTCAACACATTGGTCTTTGGTGGGTCACTCAAGATTCAATCTGTCAAACAATGTCTATGAAAGTGTAGGGTTTTATTCCTAAAGAGGTCAATTACTTCACTTAATGCTAGTCTGGGGATGTTCACAGTTGCTGTCACTCAAGAGTAAGTTAGCTGCTTCTAAACAGTATTCAGGGCCTCTCAGGAAAAGGGTAGGTGTTTTCATCTAAGTTGTTCTATTTACCAATAAAGACTCAAAAGTCAGATGCTGGTGTGAAAACCTGCAAGATCACAGAAGCCAAGAAGCAACCAGCTGACCTTGCTTTTTGGCTGGAGACCCAGTAAAAGAACATCTCTCCTTTTGTCCCAAACCCAGAAGGCCCCCAAATCTCTAAGTCCCTCCCAATTCCTTCCTGTGCATCTCTCTATCCGTATTTCTGGCTCCTCTGTCCTCTCTATGGCTAATTCCTGTCAACCAGTCACTGGCTCTGACTTCTGATCTAAGATTAATTTAATTTAATTTATTTTTTTCCAAGACAGGGTTTCTCTGTGTAACATTCCTGGCTGTCCTGAAACTAGTTCTTGTAGAGCAGTCTGGCCTCGAACTCACAGAGATCTGCCTGCCTCTGCCTCTTGAGTGCTGGTATTAAAGGCATGTGCCACAACCACCCAGTCCAAGGTTAATTTTATTAAGACAGTCTCAGAATTTTGTATTTCTTGAATCCCAGGACTTGGGAGGCAGAGGCAAGTGGATCTCTGTGAGATGAGGCCTTGTCTACATTGCTAATTTTAGGATAGCCAAAGCTGTACAGGGAAAACCTGTCTTGAGAAACCAACAGAAAAAAAAACCAGCAACTTGGAGATTTGGGGTTTTCAGTTTGTTTTTTGTTTGTGTCTGTTTGTTTTGGGACAGCTGTGAGCATCCACAGATGTAAACCTGAAACACCGATTACTCCAATACTGAGGGGGTCTTAGAAGCTTGCTACAATACTGAAGGAATCAAGTGCTAGATACAACACTGAGGGGATCAAGAGAGAGGACCAAGAGAACAGACTTAGACCTCAGAAGTCAACAAGATAGACAAATCCTTACCCAAACTAATCAAAAGGCAGAGAAAGAACATCCAAAATTAACAAAAGCAGAAATGAAAAGGGAGATAAAACAACAGACACTGAAAAAATTTAGAGAATCATTAGGTTATACTCCAAAAACCTATATTCCACAAAATTGGAAAATGTAAAAGAAATGAACAATTTTCTAGATATATACCATATACCAAAATTAAATTAAGGCCATGTGAGCAATTTAAATAGACCTATAAAATGAAAGGAAAATAGAAACTGTCATCAAAAGCCTCCCCCCCCCAAAAAAAATCCTAGGGTCGGATGGTTTTAGTGTATAATTCTACCAGAACTCCAAGAAGAGCAAATGCCTAACTCCTCAAAGTGTTCCACATAATAGAAACAGAGGGAACACTGCCAAACTCTTTTTATGAAGCTACAGTTACCCTGACACCAAAACCACACAAAGACCCAACCAAGAAAGAGAATGACAGATCATCCTCACTCATGAACACGGATGCAAAAATACTCAATAAAATACTGGCAAACCAAATCCAAGAACACATAAAAAAAAAAGTCATCCACCATGATCAGGTCGGCTCCATCCCAGAGATGCAGGTCTGGTTCAACATATGAAAATCTATCAATGTAATCCATCATATAAATAAACTGAAAGAAAAAAACCATATTATCATTTCATTAGATGTGGAAAAAGCATTTGACAAAATCTAACACCCCTTCATGATGAAGGTCTTGGAGAGATCAGGGATACAAGGAACATATCTAAATATAATAAAAGCAATATACAGCAAGTCAACAGCCAACATCAAATTAAATGGAGAGAAACTCAAAATGATTCCACTAAAATCAGGAACATAACAAGGCTGCCCACTCTTTCCATATCTTTTTAACATACTTCTTCAAGTTTTGGCAATACCAATAAGACAACAAAAAAAGATCAAGGGAATTCATATTGGAAAGGAAGAAGTCAAACTTTTGTTATTTTAAGATAATATGATAGTGTATATTAATGACCCCAAAACTCTACTAGAGAACTCCTACAGCTGATAAACACCTTCACTGATGTGGCAGGATTTAAGATCAACTAAAAAAAAAATCAGTAGTTCTCCTATATACAAATGATAAAGAAGCTGAGAGGGAAATCAGAGAAGCATCACCTTTCACAATAGCTACAAATAACATAAAATACCTCAGGCTAACACTAACCAAGGAAGTGAAAGATCTATTCGACAAGAACTTTAAGTCTTTGAAAAAAGAAATTGAAGAAGATACCAGAAGACAGAAAGATCTTCCATGCTCTTGAATAGGTAGGATCAACACAGTAAAAATGGCAATCTTACCAAAAGCAATCTATAGATTCAATGCAATCTCCATCAAAATCCCAACACAATTCTTCACAGACCTTGAAAGAACAATAATCAACTTCATATGGGAAAACAAAAAACCCAGGATAGCCAAAACAATCCTGTACAATAAAGGAACTTTTGGAAGCATCATCATCCCTGACTTTAAACTCTATTACACAGCTACAGTACTGAAAACAGCCTTGTATTGGCATAAAAACAGTGAGGTTGACAAATGGAATTGAATAGAAGACATGGATATTAATCCACACACCTATGAGCACCTGATTTTGGTAAAGAATCTAAAATTATACAATGGAAAAAAGAAAGTATCTTCAACAAACTGTGCTCACATAACTGGATGTCAACACATAGAAGAATGAAAATAGATCCATATCTATCACCACACACAAAACTCAAGTCCAAATGGATTAAAGACCTCAATATAAATCTGACCACACTGAACCTGATAGAAGAGAAAGTGAGAAGTAGCCTTCAATGCATGGGCACAGGAGACCACTTCCTAAATACAACCCCTGTAGCACAGAAACTGAGAGCAACAATCAATAAATGAGACCTTCTGAAACTGACAAGCTTATGTAAAGCAAAGGACATGGTCAATAAGAAATAAGAGAAAAAGGCAGCCTACTGACTAAGAAAACCTCTTCACCAACCCCACAGCAGATAAAGGACTGATGTCCAAAATATATAAAAAAGTCAAGAAATTAGACATTAAAATTCTAAATAACCCCATTAAAATGGTGTACAGAACTAAACAGAGAATTCTCAACAGAAAAATTTCAAATGGCCAAAAGATATTTAAGGAAATGTTGAATATCCTTATCCATTAGAGAAATGCAAATCAAAGCAACTCTAAGTTACCATGTTATACCTGTCAAAATGGCTAAAATCAAAAACACCAATAATAGCTTATGTTGGAGAGGATGTGGAGTAAAGGGAACACTCATCCATTGCTGGTGGAGATGCAAACTTGTACAATCACTTTGGAAATCGGTATGACAGTTTCTCAGAACATTGGGAATCAACCTACCTCAGGATCCAGCAATACAACTCCTGGGCATATACTCAAAAGATGCCCTATCATACTACAAGGCCATTTGTTCAACTATGTTCATAGCAGCATTATTTGTAATAGGCAGAACCTGGAAATAACTTAGATGCCCCTCAACCGAGGAATGGATAAAGAAAATGTGGCATATTTACACATTAGAATACTACTCAGCAGTAAAAAGCAATGACATCTTGAATTTTGCATGCAAATGGATGAAACTAGAAAAAAAAAACATCCTGAGTGAGGTAACCCAGACTGAAAAAGCTGAATATGGTATGTACTCACTCATAAGTGGATACTAGCTATAAACAAAGGAGACCAAGTTAAGGAAAGCTAAGTAACTAAGTAAGCTAAGGTAAACCCTAAGAAAGACATGTATAGATCCACATAGAAATTGGAAACAGACAAGATCGCCTGAAAAAATTGGGAGTATGGGGGTAGGGGGAAGAAAAGAGGATGGAAGGGAAGAAGAGGGGAGAAGAGGAGGAGTGAAGAGAGGGAATAGGATAGTGGAGAAGAAGGAAGGACAGAGATGAGAGCAAGGAAAGAGATATCTTGATTGAGGAAGCCATTATAGGTTCAGCAGAAACCTGGCTCTAGAGAAATTCCCAGGAATCCACAAGGATGACCCCAGCTAAGACCCTAAGCAATAGAGGAGAGGGTGCCCAATATTGATTTGTCATGTAGTCAGACTGATGAATGTCTTAAATATCACCAAAGAACCTTCATCCAGCAACTGATGGAAACCGAGGCAGAGACCAACATCAGAGCACTGGACTGACCTCCCAAAGTCCAGCTGAAGAGTGGGAGGAACGAGAATATGAGCAAAGTGGTCAAGATCATGATGGGTTCACCCACTGAAACAGTTTACCTGAGCTAATAGGAGCTCACCAACTCCAGCCTGACTAGGAAGAAACAATAATAGGACCAAACTAGTCCTTTGAGAGTGGTTGACAGTTTCATGGCTGGGGCAGACTGAGGGCCACTGGCAGTGGCACCAGGATTTATCCCTACTGCATGTACTGGCTTTTTGGGAACCTATTCTCTTTGGATGGATACCTTGATCTGCCTAGATATAGTAGGGAGGGCCTTGGCCCTTCCCCAAAGCAAGGTGCCTTACCGTCTCTGAGGATTGGTTGGGGGTGGGGGTGAGAGGGTGTGTGGAGGGAATGAGAGAAGGGCAGGGAGTGGGAACATGGACTGTTATGTATAATGAAAAAAGATAAAAAGAACAAAAACTTAGATAAAAACAAAACAGTCGAACTTTCTTTGGACTGCCAACTCTCAAATAATGGCATGGAGACTTATTAATTACGAAATCTTGGCCTTAGCTTTGGATTCTTCCCATAACTTAACCCACTTATATTAATCTTAGTTCTGACACATGGTTCGTTATCTCTCCTACATATTGTGTGTCCGACTTTGTGTCTTGCTGTCAAATCCCACATCTTTTCTTCCTAGAGTTCTTATCTCTGTCTGGATGGCCTGCCTATCAATTCTTGTCTAGCTATTGGCCATTCAGCTTTTCTATTAAACCAATCAGAAGGTGCCTTGGCAGAGGCACATCTTCACACCATGCAAAAATATTATCTCACAACAGGCAGGATCACTTTCAACTTTGAAAGCACAAGAAACACCCCTACACCATACTCTAAAACAAGCACTCCAACACAGGAGGCCGCTGAGGATCAACAGGCACACTAGTGGTAAATACAGAATGCCAGGCTGACCCTCAGAGAATTCTGCCCCCACATACTTTCTAAGAGCTTTGTGGATCAGAGTTGGAAACCAGTTGCAGTGAACCAATGCCTCCCCTCCCCATCAGTAAAACAATACACAGGAACAGAAAATACATCAACATTTATAGGTATGAGTAAATGGCGCTTTATTATAATGACCAACCCATGTTTAGTTCCTCGGTCAGCATCAGGTCTTTGTTTTAAGGGAAGATTCTGCTTCAGTGTTGATATTATCTGGAGGTAGCCATGTGTTGCCCATACTGGCCTGACTGGTCTGTTGTTCTTCAGTTGTCTTTCGTCTCAAACACTGCAGAGACCTCTTTGTAATTACCTCAGTCCATTTCAAAAGTTTCTTTAGCTCAGTGGTCCAGCACTTGCCTAGCATTTCCATGACCTGGGCTTGATCTTCCAGCACCAGAAATAACAACCAAATGTTTCATATGTGTCCAAGCCAATGAGAAATAGAACTGGCAACCTCCTGGTACCCTGCAATTACACTCCATGCCTGGCTTCTAATATGCACACTTACCTAAATCTGAATTTCTGGGTAGTAGAGATCTGATTCTGGCAAATCACACTTTTAAAAAACACATTTTTTGGTACTGTAATCATCATGTTTCATCTTAGTTCTCCCATTTAGTAGCTTGGTAAACTATTAGTAACAACTCTCTGAGGTTGGTTATGTCACATAATATTTTACTGCCTTTTGGCTCCCTTTCAAAGACTAGTTTAGCATAGTTTAGTGACCTCACAAGATCCAAGTTTACAGCCCTAGAAGTAGAAGATTCTAGAAGAAAACCAAGCGTCTGCAGCCCGCATGTCACCACCCAGTGTCTGTCTACCTGTCATATAGAGGAGCCAACTGAACACGACTGACCTGATTAAAGCTAATTATTTTCACACTGGGATACAGAAAATCATAGCTTTTTTTTTTGTTTGTTTGTTTGTTTGGTTTTTTTTTGGTTTTTCGAGACAGGGTTTCTCTGTAACTTTGGTGTCCGTCCCGGAACTAGCTCTTGTAGACCAGGCTGGCCTCGAACTCCCAGAGATCCGCCTGCCTCTGCCTCCCGAGTGCTGGGATTAAAGGTGTGCGCCACCACCGCCCGGCCCATAGTTTTGTTTTTGTAAACATTAACACCTGATGGTTGATCCTAAAATTGTTCAGACTTGGGGAGAGTTAAAGATTGCATATGATTTATTGGACAAGTCTCGATAGTATTGGCCAAATTTGACCAAGATCATCTGGAGTGTGACCTTAGCAATTTAACAGGTCTGCCCTTCCTAGATTAAAAACAGCATTTCACTTAGCATGCAGTCAAGGACGACTGATCTTTTGTGATACAAAAATAAAGCTTTGAAACATGCCTGGGGACTAGTGTCTTCTAAGAAACCATATATACTAGTAAATCATTATAAGATATTTAAATTTAAGTCTGGGAAACATGCTGAGATTGAACGTAAGGACGGTATACTGTGTACTGGGGTGCTATCATCTTCTATTTCCCTCAAACACAGCAGAATGTTCTGAGGGCTCCCAATAAACTGTCCTTGAAAAGAAAACAAGCAACAAATTACATTATTTTACATAAATAGTAATCAAAGAATCAAAGGTATGAAGTCACTGATTGTCTTGCCTTGTGGCAAAAAGGGGGGTACCCATCCTGGCAAAGTGTTTCCAGATAAAAATGTTTTTCTATTGTTTTGAGGGGCTCTAGGGATCAAACCCAGGGTCTTTGATATGCTATATAAATGCTGCACCACTGAACAAATAAGTCTTTATTCACATTGTGAGAGAATTCTCGATTATGCACATCTGTGGAGCATAGAAGTGGATGCCTCAGATACACGGTTCAGAAGCTCAAGGCTGTGAACATAGATCCCACTGCAGCTCTGCAGAGAAGGCCCAGCAGCCCCACAGAAACATGTGCAGGCTGGAGCATAAATTCCACAATGTCAGACTTGGATGCCAATGGCCTTTACGATCTTGCTTCCAGGTACCCACCAACCAGCTTTCTCTGTAGAATTACAGTAAATTGTATTTCAGCCTTTTCTAATAACCCGGTTCATTCTTTTATTTCCAGGAGAAAATTAAAGTAAAATCTGCCTTACACCTTTGAAACAACACTAACAGGACATCCCCATTATTTATGTACAATGTTGTTAGTCCTCAAGCCATGCCTTTCAGAGAATAAAATGGACTATTTTAGTATCCTAACAAATGTATAGTAGCCTAGGAACCCGCACATGTCTAGAAATGGAGTAACTGTTGTCAGTTATCAGAGCATTCGTATCGAATGAGATAACCGTTCCTAAGGTGACTGCAACTGCTCTGAGACTTGAATGACAAGCACAAATCCTGCATCTTCATGGCCGAGCTTGATGCAGGACAGCTGAGAGCAACAGCAGACTCCAGAACATTCCATTCCCCTCCTGTGTGTGCAATGACGAGAATTTAGTGGTGAAACAGAATACCAAAGATTTATGTACTGAGAGGAAGTGACCTGGGTCCCAGCGACTGGTGACTATCAATGTCCTCACTTTGACCTCACATTTTCCAGTTGCCTGGAGATACGCATTGCTTGAGGAGAAACCCTTGGCCAAGCATGTTCATCCGCACTGCTGGTGGAGTTTGGACTTGTGCATACATCTGCTTACTGACTGCGAAATGGTTCTTCTGCTACGTCAGTGAGGTTCGGTAAGGGACAGAGATTTCCATTTAGCTGAACGTGGTAGCACATGATTGGACTCCCTGTACCTGGAAGGAAGATTCATAGTTCTAGATCAGCCTGAGCTGAGCTACATAGTAAGTTCAAGGCCAGCCTGATCTATATAGAGATCACTTGGTTTAAAACAAGAACCAAACAAAACCCAAACAACACTCGAATGAGGGCTGGGGATGCAGCTGAGTACCAGCATCTATCTTTCTCATTACACAAGGGCTTGGATCACTCCATAGCAACCACTCACTTAAGGTAGAGGGAGATTGCTCTTCTCAGGATCCTATGTACATCCGAATAGATCCAGGGAGCTAATAAAATGTGCAAGTGTGAAGTACATCATCTGCAGAGCCTGGGAACGCTCTTTATTTGGCCACTTTCGAGAAATTCACTAATTCTGAAAGAAATAAAATCACTCAGATTTAAGATGAAGAATCAGAGCAGCAATCTAAGCCATCAGAGCCCATTCTTGTCATTTCAAAGCACTGAAATTCAAATTTTGCCTTTTATATTTTCCTTATACCATATTGATTCTAAATGACTTAGAGTTTTTCACAGCATGACTATGCACGGAGCGTGCTGTTTGGCAGATCTTATTTTGGTCAGTAGTGGGATCTAGCTCCATGGGCCGGTCTGTCAAACCATGCCCACTCACTCAGAAGTATAATAATTGAAGCCAGACTTCAGACAGATTTGAGATTTCTTCTCTCCATTTCTTTGACAGTTGTATAAATCTTATGGAGCCAAAGAAGATGAGAAATGGTCCTGACTGACTTGTAGCTTCTTCTGGGTCAGCCCCGGGCCACCCAGTGAAGGGCAGGGAAACAATTTGCCTGTCAATGTCAGCCGTTACTGAGAAGTTGATAACTCGTTGTCAAGGTGCTGTCAGCAGGAAGAGGCTGTGGACAAAGACAGCGTTTACCACAGTTTCTACCCTAATTGAGTCCATCCTAACAGGGTAGATGGGCCCTCTTCTCCATTCAGCTGAGCCACCTCTACTGGTTGGCAGGCCTGAAACCTCTGTTCTTCCGAGCTTCCTGCCAGTCCAGCTTTCCACTGCATTCTTGTTCTCAAGACTATGCTCCAAACCTGGATTCCCGCTAGGTTTTAATTCACTAGGTCAAGACCATGTCTCCATTTCCTTAGGACATTCTATTTCTGAGGGGCTTATAACCCCTTCTATTGTACTCTGAGTGAGTTTATGTTTTGCTAAGCCCAAGGCCTTGTCTTGCTCTTAAATGTTTGAATCTTCAGCACTCCACTGGAGGTAAGACTCCTTTGATGCAGAAGGCCTTCTGGGCTAGCCCGGTGAGTACCTACCCTGCACACTATTCAGCTTCTCCTTTGATAACCAAGACTAGGACTGCATTTGAATGACTTTCTAGACAGTAGTCAAACTGTTCATGAGGAGTATAATAGTTGATTTTGTCACTGATATGACCAAAATGCCTGACAGAAGCAACCTAAAGAAGGAACCTTTTATTTTGGGTTACAGTTAGGGGGTCCATTCCACCATGGTAGAGAAGTCATGGTGGCAAAGGCACAAGGCAGAGGCTCACATTGAATTTACAGCTGGGAAGCAGTGGGATGATGGCGATGCCGAGCTTGTTTCCCCGTGTTCGTCCAGGTCAGGAACTCAGCCCACGGGATGAATACTTCTCTTCACATTTATCATGGGTCTTCCTACCTCAACTGAACTGAAATCAAAACTCTCTAAGACGTGTTCAGCAATTTATCTCCAGGATTATTCTAGATCCCGTCAAGTAGATATTCAATATAAAACATTATAATGAGAGTCTGTCCATCCATTCATCCATCCATTCATCCATCCATCCATCCATCCCCTACCCTTTCTATTCATTTATTATTTATTCACTTTTAGGTTAGTATTAAGATACAATGTGTCCTAAGATAGGTCTAATCTAAGTTCTGGAAGAGAGAGAGAGAAAGAGGGAGGGAGAGAGAGAGAGAGAGAGAGAGAGAGAGAGAGAGAGAGAGAGAGAGAGAGAGAGACATATAAACAAGTACAATGAACAAGTGTACAAATCAAGTAGAAAAGCTCTTACACACATCTGCTTGCGAAGGTGTCTCTATCTAGTTCCGGTGCACTCTGTCTTCACCTACATCTCTGCACAACTTTCTTTTTAACGAACTCTAAAGAAAATCCTACCATGTAAAGTGCATTAATATAATGAAAACACCTACACCTCAACTCTTCAGGTTGCACGAGTTTTACAGTGTATAAATACTGTTATTCACAGCTGCTATTCCATATTCAGAACCTCGCTCGCTGTAAGGTTCATGCACGGTAGACTCTATTTTTACACTGTGGAAAAGAAACCAAGATCCAGGCTATTAGAGTAGGTTTAGCTATTGAAAGGCAAAAGAAGCTTTGTTATTATTATCAATACCATGAGACAATAGGCACTTTATAAGTCCTTGAGGGAAACTTGCATAGCTTCTTAAAGTCTTAGTAATAGCACTTCCTGTTATTAGTGTCTGTATTTGAAAGACAGATTTGCACTTATTGGATAGCCTGGCATGTCACTTGCTCCAAAGAAATAACAAAAGACAAGCATAGAACTCTAAAGTGTTGATTTTTCCTCCATTAAACACCTTACTGCCTTAGTCTGTGAACTTAAGAGGGGAGCTGGGGGAAAGGAAACCACATGTTTTCCTTTGAAAGATGTGAGATCATTTCTGAGCCCTGACAAAACAGCAGGGAGCCCCCAGAACATTTTTCAAAGAACGCTTAGTGACTTTGATGCATGACTGAAGTTTCATCGTGGCGTTTCCCTTCCCATCCATCACACTATGGAGTGAGCTCGTTCTTCGGCATCTGTTGTCTCTAGTTAGACTCAATGGCGTTTGTTCCGATGTGTCATATATTGTTCTTGCTAACTTTACCGATTCCATTTTAATTTCTGCAAATAAACTTCCTTTCTTAAGTCTACCTCGTAAAATAAGTTTTTAGGTGGCAAGTTAGCGGAAAAATTTGCTGTTCTACTATATGCTTTCCATTTACCGTACTCTTCTATGTGAATTTTCAAAAGTGTGGCGTTTAACATGGAAGAATTAAAGTAAAACTTAAATATGCAATTTTGTTTTGCATTTTCATGTGGATTCCACATTTCAAAGTAATTTGAGAATGTCTTGACAGTGTTAAAACAAGGGCATTGTAAATACCTAAGAAGTCATTTTGTGGCTTTGTGTGTGTGTGTGTGTGTGGCTCTGTGTGTGTGTCTGTGTGTATTTAAAGATATGATTTCTCAGCTTCCTCATCTGGCACCTGCTGCCAGGCCTCCCCATCATGACCGACTCTCCTTCTGAAAATGTTAGCCTAATGTAAACACCTTTGCTCATGGTGTTTTATCAGTGATAAAGAGCAAACTAGAACACAGGCAAGCACTATAATGATGGAGGAAACCCCCAAGTCCCTTTTTTCATAATTATTTTACTTTCCTAAGCACAGAACACCATGATAAACATGTAGATGTGTCTAAAGGAAGTGGTGGCCATCCCTTCGTTAGTTCTATATCACCGTCAATTGTTTTTGTCTGATACTTTTACAGAATGGAGCATGTATCTCTCACTTGCTCTCTGAACTTGCTCTTAGATCTAATAATATGGACTCTTCTAAAATCAGTCCCCCCTTCAAAATTCTAATTGAAAACTTCGCCAGATGGGAAAGTAAGTCATTGATCTATATTTAATGAGTGCATATTTCTTCGAAGATGAAAGAATAACTCAAGCGTGTGGACTCAATCACAGTTCGGGTAGAAGCCTCTGAGAAAAACAGTAGACATTCCATGAGTATAAACCCTGACTACACATTGGCGAGCAAAATGGGACAGAGAGGAGAGAAATCACTCCTCAACAAGAGTGGAAAACATTAGAATTAATAAACTGAAAGTTCTCTGCAACTCCACTCTTTCCGATTGTCCCACGCACTACAAGGAAGGGACAAAACAACCAAGCATGTTCCAGAACGCTCCAAGTTCTCATGCAACACATGTTTTCCATGGGCCATAGAATTTACAGTGTGGCTCAGTGGTCAATGGATAGATCAAATCCATAAGATTATTTCTATTTTTTTTTAACATTTTAATTATGCTTTACTCAAGGAAAATAAACATTTGGGGGTTGGAGTGGGAAAACACACACTCTTTGAATGGGTAAGAGAAAAACTTACTTTTTATGTTGATGTGGTAGGCACTCAACTTGGATGGAACTTTATGACTTTATTCTGAGGTATTGATTTATGGACATTGAGAACAGAATGTTGACTGGAACTTGTTAGTGGGAAATAAAAATTAACAGGCGCTGGCTAAATAATTCCAAACACCCCAGGAACTAGGGATAAGTCTGATCTCTGATCACAAGGCAACATCAGTGAAGCTGGTGAGGGGAAATAGTCTGTGAGTCATGACGGAACGCAGGTAGATAGGCTTCATCAGAATGAGTTTTTCCAAGTTTTCCATAGGATGGACAAGAGTCCAGGACTGCATACTGGTTACTCATGTTTCGGCTCAGCAAACGCAACAGACTTTGGGTCATATTTACTGGCCCAATAGAATAATCCAATATCCAAACTATGTGGTTAGAATTATTTAAAGGGCACTGGGAGTATTCTACTATGTGCTCTGAGGGAGAGCTGGTAATATTTGGTGAACGGCTCTTAGGTGGATGCAGGGTAATAAGATATGTGTGTGCTACTTAAGTGTCCTTAATGCCATCAGGAATGCTGGTTAAATGGCTCATCACAAAACTACTAGTATTAATTACATTATCATATATAAAAAAGTTGAGACATGCATTATCATGCCTGCTACTAGGGGCTGATTCAATGTCAAAGACTGATGAAAAGAATAGGGGAAAGAGAAGTTTGATTGTTTTCTAAAGGTAGACCTATATTCACGTGCTATGTTAATTCAAGTGTGTAAAGAATCAGATGCTGAAGATGAGATTAAACATGAAAGAGATTAACGGGAAGCTGGAACTAGATTGATCAACTGCTAGCCCCCAGACAGATACTCTCCTGCCAGCAGAAGATCCTTATGTAGGCACACACAGAGTGTATGTGAGTGAGAGAATTTGTGAATATGTACATTTCCTTGGAAACATTCATCATAAATCAACTAAAAAAACAAACAGGGAACAAGTTAATATTATGTGAATGACTGGCATCAGAAGTTTCCAGGTAGTATACATAACTATAAGAACAGAAGTTTACAGGGAAGGCATTAAAGGACTAGGCTGGGGTGTGGAAGAGCCAAGCATGGGCTGTACTGCAATGTCCCTCAAAATGTGCCATTCACTCTTCTGCTAGTCCCCAACACTGGCATTTGCTAGTCTGGGAGGGGTTGGGTTTTACTTTTACTGTTCTGGAAGAATTATGTACATCAAGAAGAAACAACGGGAAGACTTTTATCTGATTGATCAAGACTATATTGTGTAGTAAAAGTGGGTTTATTTATCTGAAAACCATTTCATAAAAGTGAGGATTTTACAAATTCACTTTCAAATCTAGTCCTTTCTTACACAGTTTCTCGCACCTGGAATACTCTCAAGGATATAAAACTTACCCAGGCTCTCACAGTTCAGTATGAGCATGTAAACATTTTGTTCCTCTTGATTTGATAATCTATGGAAGTTCTCTGTCATCACAAAATTTAATAGAGATTCTGCCTCATATGTTTCCATAATTGATCTTTATTTTAATTAAATAATTGTATCAAACAGTACCTACATATATGTCCTTATATATGTTCTTTCCACAACAGCATACTTATCTCCATGTTACTTTCTATACTTATCTCCATGTTACTTTCTATACTTATCTCCATGTTACTTTCTATACTTATCTCCATGTTACTTTCTATACTTATCTCCATGTTACTTTCTATACTTATCTCCATGTTACTTTCTATACTTATCTCCATGTTACTTTCTATACTTATCTCCATGTTACTTTCTATACTTATCTCCATGTTACTTTCTATACTTATCTCCATGTTACTTTATATACTTATCTCCATTTTACTTTATATACTTATCTCCATGTTACTTTATCTGACAAACTATGAAAATTATGTGTATACGAAAATTTGTTTTCTAAATGGAACACAGGCTCCAAGAGGGCAGGATTATTTGATTGTTCCTGTAGGCTCATAAAAGTCTCCCAGTCAGTAGATGTTCAATAAATACCGAATTAGTCAATGGTATTTTTGTGTTTTGGCTTACATTTAAAATTATATATTGTGGTATATATTTATGTATATTACATACATGACATATACTATACAAATGCTATGCATTTGAATACATATTTTTACATATTTATTTTACTTTTGTGCCAATGTAGGTCAGAAGCATCAGACAAACCCAGAGTTGGAGTCATAGGTGGTTTTAAGCCAACTGTCATGGATGTGGGGACTTAACTTGGGTCCTCTGGAGGAACAGTGTCATACTCTTACCTGTTGAGCCATCTCTACAGACTTTTAAATGCTTTTAAATAAGGATTTTAATCTTCTGATTTTTCAGATTTAAGAGTAATAATATCCTGAGATGATTCAGAGATAGTGATAAATGATGTTCGACTACATTTGTTAATGAATATGATTACAATCTTTACAGTTCACATTAACGGAGAAGAATTTTGTAGTGACTGTGTAATAACAACATCAATTAAAAAGAATTATTTATTTAGTCACGGCTTGTAGGGAAGGAGCTAGGCTATTGGTTCTTGCTCTATAGCACCATCTGCTGTGCATATTTAAAACAACAGGAGACACACCAAACAGAAAACTGATAAGGTCCCTTATCGCTAATACTTTTACAGTTAAAAAAAAAAAAAGCAAAGACGAGAGACGAAGAGAGCTCCTTGCCAGCTTGTCATCTCACATGTTTCGAGCACAGCCTAACACAGGAGAGCTATGTGGCTAAGGATGCGAGTTCTGGAGTCGCGGCAGAGCGAACACAGAGCTTTGTGGGTAAGGATAGGAGTTCTGGAGTCGAGCGAACACAGAAGGGCTCTGTGGGTAAGGATGGGAGTTCTGGAGTCGGGGCAGAGCGAACACACAGCTATGTGGGTAAGGATAGGAGTTCTGGAGTTGAGCGAACACAGAAGGGCTATGTGGGTAAGGATGGGAGTTCTGGAGTGGGGCACAGCGAACACAGGAGAGTTATGTGGGTAAGGATGGGAGTTCTGGAGTCGGGATTGGTTTTGCGTCTCACACATGGCCTCCAACGCCTTTGGAGAGCTGGTGATATTTACACTGGGTGATTGCTGTGAGACTATCTACATCGCCTGACAAACAGCACACCCGACTGACTACGCTTACAAAATAGAACCTCAGCCCTTCCACAGTGAAGGCATTTTTATCTAAAAATCATCAGCAGCATGTGGCGTGTAAAGCACTTGGTTCGCACTAATTACCTGCAGAGTATATCTTGAATACATGGAAGATAATTAAGAAGGGGAATTGAGGCATCCCACATATCTATTCCAGCCATACGGAAAGCTGGGTACTGTAGGTCGGTGAACCTGTTTTGTAAAGTGCAAGCAAGACTGCTCAATTTATCTCCTGTTGCTTACAGGCTTCTATCTTTTCTTTTGACCCAGTATTTTGCTATGGAGTACAGGCTGTCCTGGAACTTGTGATTAGCTTGTTTCTGCTGGCCAAGTGTGAGGATACCTGCTGTGACCTTCTGTGCTCCACAACACCCAGCTTGTTCCTGTCTTGTACTTTGGCTCCCTAGAGATTTATCCTTGGTCACCACACTTGGCATGCACTGCAGTTTGACTTATGTATGGCATACTAGCCGTTGTCACAGTTTAGACAGTTCTGGGTTGATCTCTACTTCCTGTCAGGGAGTACTAGCTTGGATTTCCCCTTTTCACTATTAAGCTGAATTTTCGGTATCACCCTCCTCCCAATGCATGGTCCTACACAATGCATGACTACAGACCTTCAGGCACGTATTAGCTTGCTTATGCATTTTCTTTCCTGCAAGCTGACTATGGCTAGGAGAAGATAATGCTTTAGATTTGGGTGATAGTCTCCATCACCAGGGAGCACCCACCCTCTGCTGACTGACACGTGTGTGGTCTAGACAGACTCTCAGGTTTGCTCACACTGTGTTCTGGTTGTCTCCGTGAGTCCCGCCTAGGACCACAAACAGCCTTCAGAGCACCAGGGTTACAGGATCCTAGGGGTGCTCCTTCTCCCTTCCACTGCTCTCTCCCCGGGTGACCTGCTGTTTGCTGCTGTTAACACCAACAAAAGCCTTGAGTGCCTCCTTTATTGCTCCCCACCAAGATGTTCACCACTTTTGACAATGTCCTTGGGCACGGAGTTCTCCATGCTCTAAATAAAGTGAGTTCCCTCTGGCAGAGCTGTGGAGTTTATCCTTGAGACCCGCCTCCTCTCCTAGGCAACATTTCTCCCCTACACCATTTCCCAGTGCTCAGAGAAGGACACTGAGGCTTGCTTTTCCCAGAAGTAGTCTCTGATGTAGTAGGTGCATGTATGTCTGTATGTGTGCGCGTGCGCGCGCACGTGTGTGTGTGTGTGTGTGCTCTGTTTTCTTAGTGTCCTTTCTGGAGGTGAAGCCTAGGGGAGGGTGACCAGGCCTCCATATTCTTGGGATGCTATTCCTAGGGAGAACTTATATCTTATAAATGGGGATGAGTTGAAGGAAAAGAGAACATGATGTCTTTTTTTATCGCTGCCCGGAATGGAATCGGGCTGAAGGACAGGAGGAATTAAGGGCAGTTCTTAATCCCCAAGGTGAACCCTGCCCCAGTGAGAAAGCTGGGGAAGACGGGATGAGCCACACCCTCCTAATGTCCCTGTGTGGGCGAGTGCTCCTCACTGCTCCCTAAGTAGTGCTCCTCTGTATATGTCTTTAGGACTAGTCTCTTAGGGGTGAGTAATGTACTAGCCGGCTCATCCCTGGATTGACTGATTCCTTCTGTCCCAGTATCCACTAATTGCCTGAAGCTCTTCATTTAGGAGTAGGGCCAGAGTTAAGCCTTCTTTCTGAGGTTGGTGATGTGAGAGGAGCATGATGCTGTCCCTGAAAAACAGCCCCACTGTTCTCTGCAGTATGAAAACCCACAACCTTCACTGCGGTAGAAAAAGTACCTAGGGGGCTGGAGGTGGAGGTCAGAAGTACAGCTGTGGAATAGTCCTTTACACTGTGTGAATATATGTTACTGTGATTGCTTTAATAAAGAAGCTGACCAGCCAGCAGCTGGACAGGATAAGGTTAGGTGGGAGAACAGGACTAAGGTAACTGGGGAGAAGAGAAGAGTCAGAGGGGTCGCCAGAAGATACAGAGGGGAAACAGGAGGTGCAAAATGAAAGTGAGTTAACGCCACATGGCAGAATATATAGTAATATAAATAAGTTAATTTAAAAATTGTAAGAGTTAGCTAGTAACAAGCCTGAGCTATTGGCTGAACATTTATAATTAATAAGAAGTTTCCGTATAGTTATTTGGGAGTAACTTCTGTGACACAGAGGAACTCTGCCTACACACAACACTTAGGTCTAACACATGTGAGAACTTCGGTTTACCCTCTACAAGGATATGGAGAGCAGTCTTTTAAAAAACATGCTTATTTTCTGTCTGGGATAGTAGTACATCTTCCCATAGAAGTCTTTATCATTATTAATCTGCAAAATGTTTCTTTGTATATTTCAATTTGCTAACAGCATGGTGAAATTTGTGCTTTTGGTAAGACTATAGATGAAATAAGACATCGTCCTACATATAAATATGCCCACTGGTAAAAATTACTTGACATCTGAACTTCTTCTTTCTTTGATACAATGATTGAAGTTTAAATATTTCTCTTTGAGATTTTTTTTTTTTTAAAAAAAGCCATTATTGTGCGAGGAAACATCCACAACATGACAACCTTTTAAGAGCAGAGTTCTTAAAAGGAGGCTGGATGAGTTCAAAACACAGGCTGTACTGAATTACACTTGTCACTTAATTTAAAAACGTCCATGTAAACCAATATTATTTTGGAGATAAAATTTATCAAAAATGAAAGCCAATGAAGATTAATTATAATACTATTTACTAAGAAACCTTTAAACACTGTCCATTGTTTGAAAAGCACCCATGAAATTCAGGCCCAATTGCTCATATAGTCACGGTCGCAAGTGTTATAAAGAGCAATGAGATGCTGCTAAATACATTATACCGTTCAATTAAATCGTTACAGGTCGTCAGAGACATCAGTCTGGTGGAAAGGCTGGAATTGGAGGATTTGTCCTAAGGAGACAGACAGCAGGATTCTGTACTTAAACAAGCCCATGACAGAAAAGCAATATGGAAGAGGGAATTGTTCATCCCTCTTGATTTTAGAGAATCCCTGCCCACAGCTTAATCTTGGTTTGAACCACCTAGACATCACTGGCAGTCATAAATCTGTAGTGTTGGTAGCATAATGATAGGCAGGTAAAATTGAGATCAGCATTCAGGGCAGCAAGGGCTGAATATTTCTCTTGATAAGAGAAAAACTCAGGAAATGGTAGAGTAATTGCCCACTGTTTCCACTGGGACATTTTCTCCTGAATTAAAAGAGGAGGACCATGCAGAGAACTCATCCCACCTTTTTTTTCTGTCTCCTTTTCTCCCCTCTGTTTGCATTTCAGGTTCTCACTAATAAATGTTGTTATTGAAAACATCTGTCCCCTTCTCCCTCGTGGCAACATGGGAAGTGAGAGGCAAGCAGTTTGGGTAGCAGTCTAAGCCGGAAGCGGGTCCAGAAGGAAGCTGTGAGCTTAGTGACGGGGAAGGTCGGAGCCTAGGCTCCTCCTCTCTGTATATCCCATGTGCGGGGATTCTGGGGATAAGAGGATAAAGCTGACTGTGGATTTGAATGTACACAAAGGAAGCCACATGTCCAGTAGGTAGGAAAGGCAGGATCTCCTGTTGACCCTGACTGTATAAGGAAGCATAGAAGAGGAGCAGGAAGAAGAGAAAGGATGTTTATTAGAACACACTCGGAATGTAGGACAGAAATGATGGTCTGGCAGGAAAATCTAAAAAAGGACTCTTCTCCCCGGGGCGCATTTCCTTCTCACTATGAGATTCTAAATGTCCAGTCGGTTAGAAATGCTGATCTGCTCTTTCATCTTCACGGAGGCAGTTGGGGCTGTCGACTGAACAGACCGAGGCCGAAAGAGTTATGGAAACCTGGCTACCACTTGGTCGGCAACTACTCTGTGCATAGGAAAACTGAGGCCCACAGCCCCTTTTGCCACACCCTCCCTCTGACCTCAACTGCCCACAGAGATTTGGGACAAAACAGAACACTGCACACGACAGGAATCTTTGCTGATGACATCCCTACAAAGATCCTACCAGGAGGCAGTGCTAGCAGGGAAAATGGTTGTCTAAGTGTTCTTGTAACATGAGGGCCTGCTTGTTGTGGTTTCTGTCCCGCCTGGTACCCCACAGTCAGTAAGTACCAAAGAAAATCACACACAGGTCTCCATAGGTTATAAACTGATTGGCCCATTAGCTCAGGCTTCCTATTAGCTCTTATAACTTATATAGCTCATTATTCTAGTATATGTTAGCTGCATGGCTTGGTACCTTTCTCAGCGGGCAGTTCACATCCTGCTTCTTGGTGGTCTGGGCAGGAATGTAAAAGACAGGGCTTCCTCCTTCCCAGCATTCTCCTGTTCTCATCGCCCCACCTCTATTTCCTGTCTGGTTGACCTGCCTATACTTCTTGCCTGGCCAAACAACGTTTATTTAAAACATGATTGATAGAATACAGACAATTCTCCTGCACCATGTTCTGTCTCTAAAAGTAGGAATGTATCTCTTACCAGCTTTAAATCATTCTGAATAATACATTTCGATGTGTCAAGGGAAAAAACACCACAGTATGAAAGACTGTGACATAATGATGGGTCGGTGCCTCTGACTCCCTAGGTTCAGAACAGCTTCCGATCTAGGCAGATAGTAGCTGATAGCATCCTCGGCTCATTTTTGAAACAATGATCTTGGAGTCACAGAAACCCTTCACCATAAAATACTTCACCCACCCATTAATCATCATTAACAGTATTAAAGGCAATTCATTTACTCTTTTCTACTTTTCTACAAAGAAGGAAGGTTGATGTACCTGGCATCTCTCTCCAGTGTTTAGAGTTTATGAGAATCACATTATATCCTGGCTGGAAGAAAAAAAAAAAAGAAAGAAAGAAAAGAAAAAGAAAAGCTATGTATCTGTCCCAGAGTTACAGCCATTGTCAAAAACAGTAGAAACTTTAATGGATTTTCTTGAAGACCATACACGACTAGTCAGAACTAATAGGCAACACAAACATTAGGTCTAGTTGGTCGTAAGAAGTCATAGTTTAACTACAGCAGGCAGCAAACAGAAGTGGAAGAGAGGGATGGACCTGGAGGGTTAGTATATAAGGCAGAAGATTAGTCACTATAGATATAGCATAGGAATGAGATTCATTCACTCACTGAAATAATTAAAAGCTTGCATGTAGTACTAGGCATTTCATTAGTCATGGGAGGCTCACAGACTAGGGGTGACAGATACACATCTAGATAACTGTAATACATAGTTGAGCATGCTTGAAATATGTCACAGAACTTCTGAAGTATTGAGAAAGGACATGCAGCCTATCCCAGGGATAAGAGAAGCAACCACAAAGGAACCCACGGAGAATGGATGCCTGAGCCAAGTCCTATCAGACGCAGAGAAAATCATCATAGGAAAAGGGCGTTCAAGTACTAGGGACAGAAGGCTAATTTCACCTTGTATCACTGTGGATTGCTGAGATCCATGCAGGCCTGGTATCTAGCTGTGCATCCAGGGCTGGGGATAGTGGAGTCTCGAGAGTCAGCTTTCCATACACATGGATGGCCAGGAAAGTGTGCTAACCCCAGCAGACCTGAGCAGTGGACAACAATAAACCCATCAGTTCAGAAGTGAAATAGTTTAGGTCATGGGGCATGAGTTCCCATCACAGGGATGTTGAAGAAAGTGCTAAAACCAAAGATGCTAAAGCAGTGAGAGTAGATGCCGACCACCTCATTTCTCGGCCAAGGATTGCTGCTCTGGAACCAACAACCATTCCAAAGCAGAGCGAGGAGTTAACGGCCACAGGGTAAATGCTTACAAACCTCTACCCGGCCAGTGTGACTGTGGTCACATGACTGGGACCACAGAGGACAGGGGACAGGCGTCAGCAATGAAGGAAATGAGGACACAAGCTGGAGTTGGCAGGAGTTGATGAGGGAGGCAGTTTTCTGACCTAGTTCTGGCTTTCATTTTTGTTTTCCTCTGTGGAAGGAATCAATCCCAGCACAGCTGGTCCCGGCTCATGGCTGGAAGTTTGTTATCCAAAGCACCTGGCTGGGGGAGCCCGTGTCGAGCGGGGACACAGCCGTAGTTCTGTGAAGTGAGTCCTCTCATGGGTCAGTTTGGAAAAGCATATTGCAAAATAAATAAAAGCCCCCACAAAGATGGAGAGAATGGATTCTCTACCATTATTAAACACTCTGTCTCTGAGATGACTTTGTAGTGCCCCTAAGCGTAGCAGTAGGGACCTCAGCATTGTACAAACTTACTTACTCAATGATACAGGGACAATGTCCATGCTCATGATCCATCCCAGAGTTAACCTGTTAGATACCATGCACAAATGCACCATTTAAAGATATGGCACGGTGCACTTGTAACATCCTTATCTATTTGCTTTAATTACATAGCTGTCCAAACGGAGCAGTGTCTCCATGTGCATGTGCATATATGTGTTGTAGATAAGTAGATATCTACATGCATATTTCCATACAGTTGATTATTTCTATGGTTCTAACATAAGGATGAAATGTTGAGCATCTTTGAAGGAATCATAGCTGCTTCAAAACCCTACAGTGGCTTTGCCTATGACTTCCTATGACTTGTCACGTCTGCTGTCCTCTCCCAGCACCAACACTTTTACTCTAAAAGGGGTTACATGTGGTACTGATGATCAAAAACTCGAAATCCCAGAAACCAAGATATGTAACTATCAAAGCAACGTTTCAAAGGCGGGAGCTGTCCCAGATTAATGTCATTCTTCTCCTTTGAGGAAAATGGGAACACCCTTCGAGAAAGCCAAAACTGGCATGCCAGGACCTCCAAAATATGCATTCTGTGACTTTCATTCTTTCTACACTTAGAGCACCAGCCTGCCCATTCTACCTTAAGGATAGAAACTGGCATGACAATGGTTTTGGATTCCTGGTGATCTGATTCAGAATACTGCAATATCTACAGGGGTTTTTAAGGAATAACTTTTGAAGATATGGAGAAAGCCATCAAAATGGCATTAAGAAGATGGCAACTCTGAGCAGCAGCAGGAGCAATGCACCCTCACGCGTATTCAAAGCCATGCATTTCTCCACACATGCTTCACAACACGGGATGTAGTTGTATACCACAGAAAACAGATAGATGGTCTACAGTACCTTTGCAAAAGAATGAGTACTCTTACTAAAAGGAGAAAGTTTATTATTTTGCATTTTCCTCTGAATAAAACAGGGCATTTTCCACTGCCATAATGCACATTTGCAATGATGATAACAGGTCCATGCAATAAAGACTGAGACCCAAGACTCCAGTGCAGACTGGGAAAAGGTAGCATCTATACTAGGTGGGGCTGAGTGGAGACATGTTCTCAGTGGGGGTGCACCCATGAAGGTAAGATAGGAACCTCCGAGCTTTTGTTTACCCCTCTACTAACTAGTCATGAGATGGGAAGTTTTGCTTACTATACTTTCCCGACCACCATGTACCAGGCTGTATTGGCACACAAACATCCAATCCAACCAAAGTAGACAGAACTTCACAGGAATAAAAGGCAAATAGATTCTCGGGCCTTAATTCAGATCCTCTCATCTACTAAAGGGAAAGAAAAATCTCTTCGTTGTGTGTACACCCTTCCCTCATCACTCCTCCTCCTCTTCCTGTAAGGGCGGAAACCAGACAGGTGCAAGGTGATGCTTTACTGCTTCCAATGATGGACTGGTCACTCATCTCTGCTTTACAGGAGGAGGACACATATAAAGCAAGATAAGACTTTGTAATTTTTCTTTATTCTTTTTGCCTATGTTTACAGTACTTGGGAGACTGTGGCAGGGGGATTGGGAATTTGAGGCCAGTTTGGACTACTTAAGCAAGACCATGTTAAAAAGAAAAATGAAAAAGAAAAATACACTCAAAACACTCTAAACGAACCATCCTCATGTTCTTATGACTAAAGGAAAAATGACCAGACCTGGACTCCTCCAGCAATCCAATCCATGGGCGTACTCAGTCCTCCTGTGCAAATGCTCTTCCCCGTCTTTCCTTAAATCTTTTATTTATTTTAACTGAAAAGTTCACCCTGTCTTTTCTTTAGATTTATAGAGACACAAACCATGGAGACAAACGATTGCTCGAGTATGACAGCAAACCCTCTGAAACCGTGAGTCAAAGCGAACATGACTCTCTTCCTCAGCTGCCCCTCTCGGGCATTTGCTAACACGATAGCGGCTGATGACCACGACAGCAGCTGATGATCATGAGTGTCCGTCACAACCAGCCAAACCTTGTGTGAAAATGCGGTGGGGTATGCATAAGGATAGCAGGGATAAGAGAGGCCAGAAAAAGAGAGGCAAAGAAAGGAAAAAAAAGATTTCAACTTCAGAGAAAGGAGAGTAGAAGAATACACTTGGAATCATTAATTGATTAGTGCATCTATGAAATAAAAGTGTCAGTCAATGTCACGGAGTACATGGAATCATCAACTAGTGAGCCAGTGAATGGTTTCTCAGAATTAAACATGTTATCTAATCTCAGAATTAAACATGTTATCTAATCTCAGAATTAAACATGTTATCTAAGACACAACTGAGCGTAACTGTGAGGATCACATATTTGTTTCAAAACCAGAAACCAGATCTTGCAATATTAGTTCCTGCTAATATTTCTTCTGACATAAGACTGAATTAAGACTTCTAAAGATAAGAGCTAAACGCCAGAAAAATTCAAGGCTACACAACCCCAGCTACATGTCAGTTTTCTTGGCTTTTATCCCATTCATTTGAGTCATCCTGTCATTATGAAAAGAAAGGTAGAGAAAACTCATTTTACATGCCTTAAACTATAAAAATTCCACTCATCTGTCAAGAGAAATCACTGAATACAATAGTCTACAAAAAAGCCACGGTTTTTCAAAAGCATTTTTGAATTGGAGATAAGCCTTGTTTTTAATGGAATTTCCCTCCCTTTGTTAGCTCCATATTTTCCCTCAAGAATGCCACTGAGTTCATCGAGAGCATTCTGTGTCACTGCAGGCAATTATCTACCTCCTATAACTGCTGATTTCACACATGAAAATATGATTACATACTTACTATTTATATGCCATTTCCTGTTTTCTAAAAGCATTGTAAGACTCTCCAGCTATTCAAATGTGTGAAGCAGAAACAGCTGGAAAGGCATCACAACTCGGGGCCGAGTGCTCATAAAGGTAAGTGGGTTCTTAGAGGGCAAAGCTGGCATGGCAATCAGGAAATGTAAACATAATGTTGGCACAGCCCCCAAGTAATTTCCCAAAACTTCCCCGGCCAGCCAGAGGGTGAAACACACGCTTGAGGCCATAGCCAATGATCAAGTTAGAAAAGATGTAAGACCTGACAATTTGGGACATAATGGACTAGGGCACTTTAATGATCCTGGCTGAATTAAAATGGAATGAAGTGATGAGAAACACTAGAAAGCACTTTATTATTTCTTGCTCTTGCTGGTATTTTCCCCCAAATGTCCACTAATTTTCCACGGAAACACTGTACTCAAAATTCTAGAATGAATTCAGGATGAATTTCTAGCACGAAGAGCCCACAGAGTGAGCACGCATCTTTGGATTTGGTAATGGAGGGGGGAGAAGGAGGCATCTGCCGTCAATGACCATCCTTAAGCACAGGCCTGTCTCCAACGCTAGTTAATTGATCTCTGAAGATGGGCTACAGAAATGTGATAGGTCAATTCCTGCCCATTGCCAGCTGCACAAGAAAGGGAGGCTGTCCTTCGACAGGTTCCACAGAAGGGGAAACTGTCAGCATGCTCTCTGTAGGTGAAGGTAGGGGAACTGTCTGCATGCTCTCTGTAGGTGAAGGTAGGGGAACTGTCAGCATGCTCTCTGTAGGTGAAGGTAGGGGAACTGTCGGCATGCTCTCTGTAGGTGAAGGTAGGGAAAACTGTTAGAGAATCTGAGTTAAAGGGGAGCCCATAGCAAGCTTCTGATTCTCAGTCCAAATTAAAGTCCACATATACAAGCTTGCAAGTACCCAACACACACACACACACAGACACACACACAGACACACACACCATGGAGTTGGCAAGAACCAGCTATCAGGAACACCACATATGATAGTCTCATTGTTCTCTCTCTTTATTTTATTTTTTAAATAATAATAATTAAATTATTATTATTGTTGTTTGGTTTTTTTGAGACAAGATTTCTCTGTAGCTTTGGAGCCCGTCCTGGAACTAACGCTTATAGACCAGGTTGGCCTTGAACTCACAGAGATCTGGGATTAAAAGCGTGCACCACCACTGCCTGGCTCATTATTCTGTCTCTTATATGCTTTAGCACGTATGATCATTCTGTGTCCCATTGGGCATTCCATCATCATTCATGAACATGATGATGGTGGGAAACTGTGTTGTCCGGGCATGAGAGTCACCACCCATGGCTCCCACCCTGCTCATAGGTGAGTCTTCGTTCTAGCAGACAGCATCCCCTAGGAATAGCAGGAGAGGAACTACTTTCCCTGAGCCTTCTAGACCACTAAGGTGAGAAGGACAGACAAGAGGCAGCGGATGATTTAAGTTTGCTTGAACACCTTCATCTGAGCACAGTGCCAGGAGTCAGTGTGGGTGCTGGTTTCCCCAGGGACATAGGCTTGGTACTGTGGGGTTCAGTACCATCTCCACAATGACTAGACTGTGATTAGTTGTCTTCCTAAAATAGCTCTTTATGGTGTAACAACAAAATAACCTTTCAAGTCTTTTGACTAGTAGATCGGTCATCTGACATTGGTATGCTATAATCAGTACTGTTTTGAACTATTTTTCAGATAGCTGAATAGGACCTTCTGGGCCTCGCTTAAAGGGTGGTCA
The DNA here is from genome assembly GCF_950005125.1 of Chionomys nivalis. Lineage (NCBI taxonomy): Eukaryota > Metazoa > Chordata > Mammalia > Rodentia > Cricetidae > Chionomys > Chionomys nivalis. The sequence continues at coordinate 14,354,068 of NC_080111.1, read as the reverse complement.
AAACGCTTTCTCACAGTTTTTTTCTCCCTGAGGAAAATGGTAGTACACACACTCAATTGACTAATTACTGTGTTTAAACTTTCCCAAGTACCGGGACTTTAAGTCTCAGAGGGCTTCAGTTTCCTAACAGGAACCCCGACTCTCATTATTTGTTCATATTATAAAAGAAGCTACATGCACTCTCAAGAACGGTCCCAGTTACAGAACCCATGGTTATCTCTTAGTTGACAAATTTCTGCTGAGTTAGTTTCGGTCACATCGCCGACACACGTACATCCATGTCACCCTAACTTAGGGGCACAGAAACAGTATCTGGGATAAAGGTTATTCACTGATATGGAATCAATTAGGGATTGAACACACAATGACTTCATTAGCTAAGTTAGAAAAGAATTCTTAAAGAGTATGAATACGTATTAAAATATCTGCCATTTCAATAATTTGTGACACCTATATTTTCTCTATATATATGTATATATGTACACACACACACACACACACACACACACACACACGCACGCACCTGATAAATCAGAAACTAGAAAAGACAGCAGGGACCTAGGTGGACTCCGTTCCTGCCCTGGAGAAGCACATTCCGGCAAAGAGCACTGCTCCTCCTTCCTATCAGTCAAGCACACACAAAACCCAAGTGTGGACTAGCCATGACTCAGCAAATGTCAGGGATGGGCTGCAGGAGACTTAGAGGCCAAAGAAGCTAGCTCTGACATTGATGGAAGGCTCGATGGAGGATATAAGGGGCAAGAAGAAGACCTGAGAGTATCTAGCAGGAAGAGCAAGGAGTTGGCCTTTTCTAAAACGCAAAGGGAGCCCCTCATTGTAGATGTGCAGGGTCAGGGCCAGGATGGTGTTTCAAGGTGGTGAAGGGCAGATTTGGAGGTTTTACTGAAGGGGAAAATATACACAGTACCAGTAATTACCATCAATAGTCATAACTATATTCTTATGTATTTCTTCAGAAGCCCATTACTGATATAATCAAGGTACTTATACCCCGGGGAAAATGCAGCCATTTGACTTTCTGAAGAAAGAAACCACAGGCCCTTATATTTTCCTAGTTACATCAACTTCAGAAAGGAAAGTGTGTGTATGTGTGTGTATGGGTGTGTATAATTACTGAATGTTATGAGGAGAAAGTCAAGTTGTGTGTGTGCTCCTTGTACTCATGTCATTCAGGCTACCACAATCATGTCAACAATTCTGTGCCACATAGTATAATGGCAGTTTATGTCAACTTGATACAAGCCAGGGTCATCAGAGAGGAGGGAACCTCCACCGACAAAGTACCTCTCCATAAGATTAGGCTATAGTGATTTATCTGGAGACCCCAGGCCACCGTGAGTGGCGACACCCATAGGCAGGTGGTCCTGGTTTCTGAAGAAAAGCAAGCTGAGCAAGTAATATGGAACAATGCAGTAAACAGCTCCCCTCCAGGGCCTGGGCATCAGCTCCTGCCTCCAGGTTCTTACCCTTCTGAATTCCTGATATGTCTTCCTTCCGTGATGAACAGGGACGGTGAAGCTTACGTCAAATAAAACTCTTCCTCGCAGAGCTGCTGTGGTCATGGAGTTTCACCACAGCAACTGTGAGCCTAAGTAGGACAGATTCAGTACCAGGAGTGGTCCTGCTGTAGCAGATCTGACCGTGTTGCTTTTGGGGGGAAGACTGGAACTTTGGGCTAGAAAACCATTGGGTGTTGAGAGCTGATAAATTAGCAGTGATTAAGAGACTTGTGCCGTTGAGGTGAAATCTGGGAAGTGTTTTCTCAGTTTCAGCACACAGAAGTTACGTACCAGAAGTAGCCAAGGTTGGACCTCTCTCTGGTATCTGAACTCTGTAATGTACGAGTCTCATAGGTGATGCTAGTTTTGAAGGCATGGAAGGGTGTAGCCCAGGCTGGCCTAGAACTTCTGATCTTCCTGCCTCTGCCATGGGATGACCACCAAGAATGGTAGCAGCGGTGGACAGGAGCTGGACAGAGCTGGCCTGAGCTGGCATGAGCTGGCCTGAAGGAAACTCTGTGTGCTGCAGATGGTGCAGTCAAAGAAGTGACCCAAGCCCCTTGGGGGAGTACAGATGATCATGGTAATATCCAGACAATTGATATTAAATTATTTATACTGCTGGAGTTTGGTTTGGTTTTGTTTAGACAGTGACTGTGCCCTGGTTGTTTCCTCTTGAAAAAAGAAAGTATTTATTTTTGATTTTATAGGACTCAACAGTTGAGCGACTTTAAACTTAAAAATAAAAAGGATTTTGGAGCTTTACAGAGCCTTTGTATTTTAAAAGAGAACAGATATTTTTAAGATATAACGTTTAAAGTGTTTGAATTTGTAACGATGTGGGAACTTTTTAAGTTTGCAAGATGTTTTATGCTGTGATGTCTTTATTAATGTGTGATCTTGGAGAAGAACGAAAAAGGGACGGTTGTGGCTTAACAGTGATGGGTTTTACATGCTAAGCGGACAGGTTGTGCTGGCTAATTTTATGTCAACTTGACAAAGGCTGGAGCTACTGTGAGGTGAGCCTCAACTAAGAAAATGCCTTCCTAAGATGGGGCTGTAGGCAAGATTGTAGGGTATTTTCTTAATCAGTGATTGACATGAGAGGGCCCAGCCCATTGTGGGTGGCTTCATCCCTGGGCAAGTGGTCCTGGGTTCTATAAGAAAGCAGCCTGAAAGTCGGGTAGTGGTTACACAAGCCCTTCATCCCACCACTTGGGAGGCAGAGGCAGGCTGATCTCTGTGAGTTCAAGGCCAGTCTGGTCTACAAGAGCTAGTTCCAGGACAGGCTCCAAAGCTACAGAGAAACTTTGTTTTGAACCCCCTGCACCACCCCCAAAAGAAAGCAGGTTGAGCAAGTCATGTACAAGTCGGTAAGCAGTTCTCCTTCATGGCCCCTGAATTAACTCCTGACTCCAGGCTCCCACCCTGCGTGATTCCTGGCCTGACCATCTTTGATGATGAGCGGTGATTGTGTGGCATAAGCCAAGTAAGCCTGTACTCGGGAGGTTGCTTTAGTCACGGTATTTCCTCACAGCAACAGTGACCCTGGTTAGGACGCATGATGAATGTGTTAGGAAATAAATGAAATAAAGACACACACATGAACTGCAATATTTTGGAGCACAGATGGACAGACATTTTTTCAAAATGTCAGACAATGATTTAGTCTTTCTTGGCAGCACTGTCTCTGCTGCCACCACCTTACTTAGCCTTCTTCAGGTAAAACAAAGAGCCACAGATGACATGTTGCTCTGCGATACACTTAATAATTATTCTCGGGAGTCAGATACCAAGGTAAGAACCTGACTGATCAGAGAAATAACCAGTGACCTCCCATCTCTGCTGTTCCTCCATCCAAATGGCTGCAAACCCTGGTAAGTCCTACTTTTCTACTTCCTGTCTCTCTACCTGTTCTCAGACCTCCAAAAGCTCTATGGTTAATGTTGGTCAGCTAGTGGCTAGCTCTGCCCTCTGATTCAAAGCAAGCTTTATTGTTGGAATGCGCTCAAACGATCACACAACATACTTGGTGTGGAAACACTTGTTCATCCTTCATATGGCCTTGGCTTCAACTGCCCAGCACCACAAATAAATAACATCAAAACCAAAAACAACCGAAAAGCAAAAAAAAAAACAAAAAACTCAAAAACAAAATAGCTCCAAAACCACAGAGAAACCCTGTCTCGAAAAACAAAAAACAAAAAACAAAACAAAAAAAAAGAACAACAACAAAAAAAACAAAAAAAAAAATCAAAAAGGCCGGGTGGTGGTGGCGCACGCCTTTAATCCCAGCACTCGGGAGGCAGAGGCAGGCGGATCTCTGTGAGTTCGAGACCAGCCTGGTCTACAAGAGCTAGTTCCAGGACAGGAACCAAAACCACAGAGAAACCCTGTCTCGAAAAACAAAACAAAAAAACAACAACAAAAAAAACAAAAACAAGAAAAAAAAACAAAACACTACACAAAAGAGCAAGTGCCTGTGTCTCAGGAAACTTTATCTATGACAACAGGAGATAGGCATTATGGGAGGTAACATTTGCTGACCTCTGCTTTAGGGGAACAGAAGCGAATACTAAACAGTTCCTGAATGAACAATTCTGATAATGATATGAAGCAGAATTCTAAGATGTAGTCAAGGGATGAGCACAGCGAACCCTCCAGGACTGCACCGGCTAGCTATTCTAAAACTATACTAGCCACAGGTTCATTGTTAAATGGTATAGTGAAAAATAAAAAAACAAATGAATAACCACCCCCCCCAAAACAACCCACTGCTATCTCTACTGATGCAATACAAATCATATAGGAATATTTTTCAAAGACTTTATTTTTAAAATATCATGTGACTATTTCTGACATGAGGTAGCAAGTTGGTACAGATAACCCAAAACTCTCATCCAAATCTAAAATTCTAAGGCTCCAAAATGTAAATGATAATATAATCAATAATATCTGTCAGCACTTCAAAAGCAGCTAAAATCGAATTTTATGCTTTCTTTTTCCCGGTTTACCATATTTTTTTTTTTGGTAGATTTTAGAATGCTGATTCTTGAAACCTGGCAATAACTGACTATTTCCCAGGCACTTTGCAATTGCTTTCTTTTAAATAAATATGAATTGGTACAGCATGTAAAATCTGAAAAGTAAAAATGGATGCTTTAGGCAACTCATATGTTTTAAAATTAAAATGACTCAACTAACATTAAGCCATAAGTTTACTTTTACATGTCAGCCAGTGAATAGCTTGATTGAGAACTCACACAGTGCTATCCATTATACCTATTAGTATATATACCACTATAGATCAATACTTGATCTATAGCAGGCTATATGTGCTCATTCATTAACTGAGTGTCTGAACAGAAAGTGCCTGGTTTCAAAATCTCAATCTTCCATTTACTAGCTATATGAACTTGGGAAAACATTACTGAATCTTTTTGTGTCTTCTTTGCTGATTGGTAAATTCAGAATACAAAATAGTACTATATTAAGTATTATAAGACTACAATTTACCAGGCGATTGTGGCAGATATGTTTAATCCCAGCACTCAGGAAGCAGAGACAGGCAGATCTCTATGAGTTCGAGGCCAGCCTGGTCTACAGAGCAAGTTCCAGGACAGGCTCCAAAGCTACAAAAAACCCTGTCCTGAAAAACCAAAATAAATAAATAAATAAATAATAAATAAATAAAAATAAAAAATAATAAAATAAAAAAAACAGCCGGGCGGTGGTGGCGCACGCCTTTAATCCCAGCACTCGGGAGGCAGAGGCAGGCGGATCTCTGTGAGTTCGAGACCAGCCTGGTCTACAAGAGGTAGTTCCAGGACAGGCTCCAAAGCCACAGAGAAACCCTGTCTCGAAAAACCAAAAAAAAAAAAAAAAAAAAAAAAAAAACAATTCGATGTTACTTACAAAACACTACCTCGTCCATTGTCAAATTCTACAAAAGGTAATTTTACTAACATCATTTTCATTTGCACCTTCTCTTTACTAGGTAGGTATATTTAAGTAGAAATAGCATGTGATCTAGGGCAGAAAAGGTCTCCTGCCAAAGAATGGTGTCCTACTGATTACTAGATACGGTAGAATTCTTTTAATATTCTACCAGAAGGCATCTTGCATTCAAAACAGTAAAGAAAAACAAAACAAAATGAAAATGTTTGGATAAGTAAAGCAAGTTGCTTTATCTGCTCTGGAAATAGTCACTGGTGGGGATGGTGAGGCTGACACACGTTTGAAAAACACTGAAAATAAAAACATAAGTAAGAATTCCTGAAGTTTTAAATTGTTTTGATAAGCAGTTTAAACAGATGCAGTACTCAATGTGTGTATTCTACACTTATTGAGCATTTACTAGGTCCCAGGTCTTGAGAAACTGTGTTTCAGATGTCACTTAGACAGGAAACTCCTAAGCCGGGCGGTGGTGGCGCACACCTTTAATCCCAGCACTCGGGAGGCAGAGGCAGGCGGATCTCTGTGAGTTCGAGACCAGCCTGGTCTACAAGAGCTAGTTCCAGGACAGGCTCCAAAGCCACAGAGAAACCCTGTCTCGAAAAAGCAAAAATAAATAAATAAATAAAATAAAATAAAAAAAAGACAGGAAACTCCTATCACAGAGGTGAGCCACACCTCCCTCATCCGGGACACGTGGGTGGGATACTTCAACAAGACCTGGAGAATCAGATGAGAGTCACATGAGCTCAGCTATAGAACCTGTGGTGACATCCTAGCATTGGATAGAAGACCTTGACTAGAGGTCATAAACCCGTGAAGGCTTTCTCTGACAGGTGGCCATATGAAGCTGACCTGACAGACGTATGTGAACTAGAGACAATAAGTAACAACGTGTGTTGTGGAGAGGGTAGCTTCCGAGACTGAGGGAACCTGACAAGCTCTTGAGGGCGACACAGATATTAATCACTTCCACCCAGGAGGTGCCAAGCTCGCAACAGATCCAAATTCCAAGAAACACTCACCATATGCCTATCAGAACTACTTAGTAAACAGAATCCGACCATCCTGTTTCCCTTGCCATATCTCAAAAAGGCTTCAATACATGTTTGTCCACCAAGGATAACTGATTTACCCTTTCACAGTCCATTGTGATCCGACCCAGATTGACCTCTTGAGCTGGTCATCATTGCTTTTCATGCTCAAAGAGTCTTGTGACATACTGCTTGGGTTTTAGAGTTAAACTCTCCTAGTTAGGTTACATTTAAAAACCTCTCTCAAGACCAATTTTCACATCTGTAAAACAGGAATGACCACAACACCTACTGTGTGAAACTGTCAAGAGAGGAAGGGAAATAGATCACTTAGCATAGTGTCTGGCACATAGGAACTGGGGAATTACTACAGTTACAGAAACATCATCCCACTACTGGGAACACCCAAAGAAAAACATACAGACATCCTCCTGGATATTAACCTTCATCAGGCGATGAAAGGAGACAGAGACAGAGACCCACATTGGAGCACCAGACTACAACCCCAAGGTCCAAACCAGGAGCAGAAGGAGAGAGAGCACGAGCAAGGAACTCAGGGCCATGAGGGGTGCACCCACATACTGAGACAATGGGGATGTTCTTTCGGGAACTCACCAAGGCCAGCTGGACTGGGTCTGAAAAAGCATGGGATAATACCAGACTCGCTGAACATAACGGACATTGAGGACTGCTGAGAAGTCAAGAACAATGGCACTGGGTTTTTGATCCTTCTGCACGTACTGGCTTTGTGGAAGCCTAGGCTGTTTGGATGTTCACCTTAATAGACCTGGAAGTAGGTGGGAGGTCCTTGGACTCCCCACAGGGCAGGGAACCCTGACTGCTCTTAGGGCTGATGAGAGAGGGGGAGTTGATTGGGGGACGGGGAGGAATATGGGAGGCGGTGGCGGGGAAATGACAGAAATCTTTAATAAATAAATAAATTAAAAATAAATAAAATAAAAAGAAGATATGTGTACTCACGTTAACTGCAGCTCTATCCCCAATAGGCAAAAAATGAAAATAACGCAAGAGTCTATCAAATAATGAATACATTGCATTGTGGTACTTGTACTCAGTAGCATATCATCCATTCATAAAGATACTAAACCATGTTACTGGTGACAATTGGAATGATAGAGATGTATGTTCAGTGGGGAAAAAGGCACAGGAAGAGATCCACAGGATCTTGCCCATATATGCAATGTATTGATGTTGATCTCGGAGCGGCAAAGAGGAGGTGAATTGGGGGAAGAGGTTGATCACCAGGCCCTAAATTTCCAACCAGATGGAAACAAAAGACTCTAGGTATCACCTCATAGGACAGTGATGACAGAAAATAATCACTTGCTGCACATTTCAAAAGATCTAGAAGGATTTAAAATAATTTTATCACAAACATGACAGGTGACTGAAAATGTAAGCGCAATTAACCTATTTAGACATTACCCAATGTGTACACATATCACACGCTGCCTAGGACCCCAGATGTATGCTCTGCTTCTCTATTTCTGTGCGCTAGTTAAAATTAAAGTGCTGTGTCTGCAGTGGTGTTTGGGAGAGATTAGTACAAAGACAGCTCGCAAAGGAATCTGTGGAGAGAGCCTGCCACGGGGAGGAACAGACAGGGTGCTACCAAAGTGGCTGAGGCATGAGGAAGGGATCCGGTCTGGAGGTTGAGGGAAGGTCTGAAAGGGCCAGAAAACAAAAAAGACCCAGCAAGGGACCTGAGAGGAAGGTGGGACTGAAATATGGGGTAAGTCAATGGTGACCCCAAGATACCAACAGCGAATCATCAACAGTCTGAAGCAGGCAGGTCAGGAAGTTGGTGAAAGCGAGGTTTGCAATTTGTAATCACACAATCTTAGAAGATAGATGTCGCATTTGAAAGACAGAAGTTTTCAAGCTTAAAATTAGGAAAAGATCGTATTAATTAAATTCCCTAGTTTGTGGATTGGGGTGTAGCCCTGAGACAGTACACTTAATGTTCTAGGCTCAATCCTTAGCACACTAATAAGATAAAATGAAATCCCCACTCTGATTCTGAAACTTCCTTTTCAGCCTACAAGCTCAGAAAAGCCTCTGTTCCACAAAAGTACCCCATCCCTATGCATCCTTGTATCCACTCAGCTAAGGCCACCTCCTACCACCAATAGGGTGATCTCGACCAGAGGTCAGGACTCAACTATCTTTTCTGATTAGCCATCTGCCTTGTGAGGTGGGCAGCTCGACTATGTATTGCCTTCCTTTTCATGTCCCATTAGGACTCAAGACTTCAGTCTTCCTGCCAAAAGCACCTATTCCACATTACAATTCCAAAAATTTTCCACAGCTAATTGGGAATGGAAATAACCCAATGTCCTTTTACTGCCAAATGGATGATGAAAATGTGGTCATATACACAGTGGAATACCATCCAGCTGTAAAAAAAAATAAATAAAATCTAAAGATAAATGGATGGAACTAAGAAAATAGTGAAAGGGGAAGGAGATTAATACAGAAGGAGAGGGAGAAGGGAGGGGTAAACAGCACTAAAGATGCTTGAAAAGACCATAAGAAAACATACTGTTTCTTATTTACCTAAAATTACATATAATACATAGAAGTATAAACATACGTATATCTTAAAATGAGTTATGCCATTTGAGCCAATAATGTTCCCTCCCAAGGGACATAGACTAGTTTTAAAAACTCTAGTATCAGGCATGAGAAATCACCTTTTGGTTGTTCATCAGGGCCGACCAAGAGATTCGTAGAACAACATAGGCTACTGCTGCTGGCCTTGGCTTCCTTCCAGAAGGTGATGGTAAGTCCTTATTGCTGAAGACACCAGGTGCTTCATACACAAGACTTAGAGGAGTTGAGCTGGATATGATGTGAAAGCCTCCTCCCAGAGAATTAATATTCGTCATCCAGACAGGTTCAATGCAAGCGAGAAGGAAGCAACCAACAGCTATACCCAGCTATGATATCTATGAACCGCAACAATACCAGCATGGTAAGAGAACCCCAATGTTGCAATAGTGGTAACCACTATCTTGGCTGTAAACAATAACTGTAATTGGACTTAAAATCCAACATCGGAAGATCATGCCTGAAGCTGGAAACCTGGCGAACTATCCAGGGCTCGTGAAGTTATGGATTTTAGAGGAACTCCAACTGTCATCACTTTCCAGACCAGTCAGGCAAAGGAATAGAGACACCCAAGGACTGCTGAAAGAAAATGAATTATTCAGCCCCAGAGATGACTCTGACTGGTAACAGCCACAATTAAAGAAAATTGGCCATCTATTTCATAGGGAGTGAAAGAGGGGCCATGGAAGAGGCTGAAGGGAGGAAATTGAAAGAAGGGAATAACATAAGAATATTTTAATTAAGAAAAAAAAATCCATGGCTAGAAACAAGTTTGGGTGAAAAATGATGATAATATATCAGTGACTTTAAAGTCCCCAAAGGATATGTTTTCAGAATTTTCATATCATTGCACGTGTTATTTACCGGTAATGTTTCTTAAATAATAATGGTTCAAAATGTTTGAAATCTTTCTCAAACCCCTCATGAAATACTTTCTTATGAGTAACACTGGAGGTTGTTCATCCCCAACGGATATTTAAATGAACGCTTCAGTAGGCCCCACTGTATGCTGCGGGTCGAAGCTCTTGCGTTTCTTATTACTTAACCCAAGAAGTCTGATTAAGAAAGGGGCCTTGCCAGGGTAATAGATGTTTCCTAGGTGACATAATTAAAGGGAGAATACTGCTAAAAACACGTGTGCCGCTGGCAATATGCTGTACTTGTCAGTACATGTGACACCTTCGTGGAGTGCAAAGTAGCCCAGCTCTTAAACAAGGACTCTTTTGTGGATCTGGCTAGACACGCTCAGCAGCATCACGTGACATCCTCACTATCTACAATCTGCAGGTGCAAACCCCAAACCTCACATGGACATTTTTTTTTTTTTTTTTGGTTTTTCGAGACAGGGTTTCTCTGTGGTTTTGGAGCCTGTCCTGGAACTAGCTCTTGTAGACCAGGCTGGTCTCGAACTCACAGAGATCCGCCTGCCTCCCAAGTGCTGGGATTAAAGGCGTGCGCCACCACCGCCCGGCTCACATGGACATTCAATAGGGCAGCCGGAGACCACGCTGATGCTCACCCTGTGTCTAGTTTACTTTTTATGGCTTTAATAAGCATCATGACAAACACAACTTAGGGTGGACAGGGCTTATTTTAGCTGACTGGTTATAGTCCATCATCAAGAGATCTCATGGCAGGACCCTCGGGGCAGAAACTAAAGAAGAGACCATGGAGACATGCTGCTTACTGGCTTGCTTCCTCTGTCTCTGCTCGGCCAGCTTTCTTATAAAATGCAGAACCATTTCCCTAGGCTTGGCTCTCTTATATCAATCATAAATTAAGGCTAGCCTTATCTACACAGGGAGTTGAAGTATAGTCAGGACACACAGACACTGTCTAAAAAAGTTTTCAATTATTTAAAATGTCAGAGATATGGATCTTGCAAATCTTAACGTTTCGTCCAAATTGTATGTTATTTGATTTTCAGTTCCCAGATTGCATTGGAATGGTAAAAAAATGCCAGTTCTTAACTTAGTTATTTAGCATAGTAACACCATTTCTCCAAATTTAGCTTTTCATGAATATGGTCTGTTTGGAGTGTGTGTGTGTGGGGGAAATCCTTAGCATATGCTGAGGATGCACAAAACGAAATAAATTCTGCAAGCAAACCTGTTTTCTTTCTTCTAATTATTCTTGGCAAGTTGCATCCATTGTATGCGATGAACCTGGCTCCTGTGCATCCTCACAGCTAAGCAAACACCTATAAGCACTGAACTGCAATACGCTCCACTATAGTTTATTTAAAAACAAATTATCCAGTCATATAATATAATGCCTTTATATATCATGAATACTTGGTAGAGTGGAAAAGTTGCTCTAGTGGGAAATATCTGGTTGTTTAGCTAAATAATAACAAGATTTACACCACACACTATACCTGTCATCTTCCAATGATCTATCTCTCTCGTTCTATTTATTTATCATTTCTTCGTCTGTGGATCATCTATATTTCTAGGCATCAACTGCCTATCTATCTACAGTCTGCCTATCATCTATCTTTATCTCATAAACCTTGAGGCATCCTCATCAGCAGGATTTTCATATTGATGTTCAAGACATGACAAGCACAACACACAACGTCCCACAATTAGATTTTCCCTTCTTACAGTTGTCTGAGTCAATCAATCCCTTCAGGAAGGATGGAGTTTTCAGCTTCTAAACTGTTTCTGACATAAAAAGGGATAGATCTATCTTTAAACATTCACTTACAGCAAATTTATAGGATATTGAAATTGAAAACAATCCCAAGAGGATGCAATTCTGTGCTGAGGTTGAAATCTCACACCAAAGTTTCATTGGCTGATATTAAGTAGACCACTCTGAACTTCTGATGATGAATATTGGGGTTAACCAATGTCAGAGTGACAATTCAGCCTCAAGAACATCAGAAAAACAGAAACGCATTGAATGCGAGCATGAATGTTTTAGCAAATGAATCTTCTATTGACCAAATTTGATTTCCTCTGCTTCTAGAGATGGAGCTGCATCTGGCAAATTGGCTATGAAAATGAACTTTTTATTTTGAGAAATAGAAAAGAAACAACGTCACATATACCGCAATCAGATCTAAGCTCCAAGCACAAAGACATTCGTTTAGGATGATTCTCTGTATCTGTAGAATCTCTAGGTTAGTTTTTCCCAAAGGTGTGGGTAGATTACAAGTGAGAACACAGGATATGATTTGCATACTTAATACTCATAGATGACGGAGTCGTTTGTTTTCTTTTGGGAGTGGATGGAGGGGAATCTAGTGTCACTTTTAAGTAGCTGTTTGATCTGGAACTTGCTACGCAGTCCTGGCTGTCCTTGGACTCCTGATCTTTCTGTCTTGGCCTCCCAAGTGTGGAGACAGCAGCTCCATGTCCCACCTAAGGACTGCCTCTCGAGGCACAGGGCATGACTTTTTCCTACACTCACTAGCAGTGAACAGTCAGAGACATTCTTTCCAAATAAAAAACACACACTGAGTTTTGCTTTTACCCTTTCAAGACGCACATGCCTAAATTATGGATGTATTTTTTTTTTACTTATTTATTTATTTTTATTCTTTTTTAATTAAAATTTCCACCTGCTCCCCATTTCCCATTTCCCTCCCCTCCTCCCAAATATTGCCCTCCCCCCACTTCCCTCCCCCTATCCCCACTCCTCTTCTCCTCCCCCCACTCCATTCCCCCTCCCTCTCGATACTGAAGAGCAGTCCAAATTCCCTGCCCTGCGGGAAGACCAAGGTCCTTCTATCTACGTCCAGAAAGGTGAGCGTCCAAACAGGCTAAGCTCCCACAAAGCCAGTTCATGTATTAGGATCGAAACCTAGTGCCATTGTCCTTGGCTTCTCATCAGTCTTCATTGACCGCCATGCTCAGAGAGTCCGGAATCAACCCATGCTTATTCAGTCCCAGACCAGCTGGCCTTGGTGGGCTCCCAATAAATCAGTTCCACTGTCACAGTGGGTGGGTGCATCCCTCGTGGATGTATTTTTTATAAGCTAGCTGTGTTCATCTTTTAAAGTCTCTAGCAAAACTGACCTTAGATCCTAAAATCTTTGAGTTTACACAGCTTGAAGATCTGAACAGACTGTTAGAACTACCCATGCTCAGTTCCAATCAACCTCCGAGTTTTATTTTTTCGTATATGATCCCTGGTTTTCAAAACAACCTTAGACGTAATAAATACTAATCACAATTATAATAGTAATCATAAAGAACTCAATTTACAGGTAGAGATATTTATGTATGCAAAGTTGTTTAAAGTACTTTCTAAGGGTAGCCATGTGCTAAGTGAAAAAGTTGGGTGTTGAACTCAGGTATTTCTGAATCTTAAACCCTGCCTTTTACACTCTATTTCCAACCGTGTGCAGGTCATAGATTGTTTCATACTGCAGAAACTGACTTTGGGTAACACTGGATGAGCTCTGAACCCTGAGATTGAAGATGGGCACTGGAATGAATCAAGGTTTTCGTCCTAATCAGTTTTCCCTGTCCCTCCTCCTCTCTCTTTCTTTTTCTTTACTAAAAAAATAAAAAAGTTTTTATTTCATGTGTTTTGCTGGCATGCATATCTATGTGCCATGTGCATGCCTAGGACCCACAGAGGCCAGAAGAGGGCACTGAATCCCCTGTAACTGGACTTACAGGTACTTGTGAGCTGACACAGGTTCTGGGAACCAAACAGCAAGTATCTTGGAAGAGAAGCCAATGCTCTTAATTACAGAGCTACCTCTCCAGATCACTCTCCTTTTCTGTCTTAAAGCTGTGCATGCGTGTGTACACACATTCATTTGTATCATGTGTGCATGTGCTATGTCAATGTGTATATGTGTTGTGATCTGTCTCTTTCTGTGTGTATGTGTTGGTTTGTTTCTGTCTATTTGTCTGTTTCTTTTTCTGTGTGTGAGTGTATGTGTACATGTGTTGTGTGTCCATATCTCTATCCGTGTTATGTCTCTCTGTGTGTGTATGTTTGTATATATGTCTGTGTTTATTTGTATGTGCATCAGTCTGTCTGATTCTCACACTCTCTCTGAGAGTGTCTGTCTGTCTCTCTCTGTGAGTATCTGTATTATCTGTATTTGTCTCTTTGTGTGTATGTCTGCGCCCCCCCTCCGTATACGTAGTTGTGCACCCATTAAGAGCTTCCCAGAATTCTTATGTCTTTATATCTCAACTCACTCTAAGAGTTGGGATTATAGACATGTGCTAATGTGTCCAGCTTTTTATTGGTTGTGTGGATTTGAACTCTTACCCTCATGTTTATGCAGAAGGTATTTTACCCACTGGGGTGTCCCCCAGTGCTGCCCTAAACCCTACTTTTCCTAATTGAGTAAACAAGTCTAGGATTCAGTCAGGTAAACACACCCATGAAATAACAAAGCTGAAGTTAGTATTTTATGCTTTAATTAACTTTTAAGCTTTAATATGAGGGATGCTATAAAATAAAAAGAAATTGATAATTCTTCCACTACTAAAATGAATTATGAAATACATTTTTAAAGATACATTCTCAAGGATTCATCTTCATCATCCACTATGGTTAATTATGATAATATATAATTGTAAGCATTTTCAATTTTAGTTGAAATTATTTCCAATTAAATTATTGGGTGTATTTTCAAGTTTAATACACAGCAGAATATATAGGAGCAAAAATATGTGGAAGTTTGGTTTTAAAACAAACAGAATGAATTCACACTGAGCTTTGAAAGTAGGCATTGAACTCACTCTCTGGAATAAATCAAAGAGTAGGCAGAAAACAGAAAGTACGGACATCTATTTTAGCAAGCAAAGTGAAATAAATTTACCAAGCCAATCACGGTATGAAAAATGCAGCTGAAGATGCAGAGAGGAAACATGCAATGTTGATCATGAACACATTTCAATGCACGAGACCAGAAAGCGCTTTTGTCTTCGGTGTGAATAAACAGTCAGACCACGCTGCAGCTGCAGCATCTAAACTCGAGGAAGGCCCATTTACAAAGGGATTTATTAAATTGGTGTGATTTCCCAGTTTCACACATCCAGTGTCTCTTTCATAAAGTAGAATGTTCAATTTATCTTGATAAAAATGACATTTCTCTCGTTGTATTCAATCAGATAGCAAAACGTCCTTTGTGAGAGCTGTGCTTATAAAAGAGCACAGTGCTGGGGATGCCCAGCAGATCAGACTCTGAATAGACACAGCTCGTCCTCTGTTACGATGCCCTCTGTGTAGAGTGTTCTTTGTAAAGAAGGTTCCATACAAAGGAAATCCATCTCTTTCTGTATAATATGCCACAGAGATTTCTTTGTGAGAAGTCACTTGCTGCTAAATCCATCCATCTATCCATCCATCCATCTACCCATCCACCCATCCATCCATTCATCTCTCCATCCATCCATTGATCCATCCATCCATGCATCCATCCATGCATCCATCCATGCATCCATCCATGCATCCATCCATGCATCCATCCATCCATCCATCCATCCATCCATCTCCATTTATCCATCCATGCATCCATGCATCCATCCATCCATCCATCTCTCCATCCATCTATCCACCATCCATCTACCCATCCATCCATCCCTCCATTCATCCATCCATCCACCCACCCACTCATCCATCCATCCATCCATCCATCCATCCATCCATCCATCCATCCATGCATCCATCCATCCATCCATCCATCCCTCCATTCACCCATCCATCTATCCACCATCCATCTACCCATCCATCCATCCCTCCATTCATCCATCCATCCACCCACCCACTCATCCATCCATCCATCCATCCATCCATCCATCCATCCCTCCATTCATCCATCCATCCACCCACCCACTCATCCACTGACCCATCCATCCATCCATCCATCCATCCATCCATCCATCCATCCAATTACAAACCTCCGCAGTCTCTAAAGAAGTAATGGATAGAAAATATATTGAAAACTTAGTATTCAAAATTTCATATTAAAATCTTATTTCAGGGTTGGAGCAAGGAACTGTCCCCGATAGCTACACATAGTTGTTAAAAACAGGAAAGAGGGCGAACTAACTTAGACATGGTTCTTAACGAAGGTTCCAAGCCCAAATCTCAACAAAATGAGGGCAGAGTACAAAAAAAGATCAAGAGAGAAAGTGACAATTCTTTAAGAAGTGACTGACCACTTGATCAAACCCACAAGGCTGAGTATTGCCAATGTCATAAATGAACTGCGATGCAAGCCCACAAGGACGTATGTCATGTGTACCCCTGCTGGGGTACCTCCTGTAAGGGGAGAAGAACTTGCAGGCACAAAGACTGACTTGTGTGAATGGGATCATAGTCTGCTTTCCTGGTGATTCTAAAACTTTAAGTTAGGGGCCCTGAATTGTGGTGACCCCAGATGACATCCAGGTTGTCAGGAGACCCTAAGACTTAAACAACAGCCACTCTAAGGCTCAGGAAATCAGGTACTTATGAAACGCTGTAGAGTGCGTGGGGGAGAATCGTTAGGGTGGGGACTTTGGGTGTGAAAGCCCAGGATCAAATGAAGACAAATCAGTTTCTCAGGAAAGTGATCTTGTGTATTTTGAGTCATTTTCTCACTATGTAGCACTGGCTCCTGACCTGGAACACTCTATGTAGACCAGCTTGGCTTTGAACAAGGAGACCAGGTTGGAACTTAAAGGTATGCACCACCACGCCCAGCTATTAAATGTCATGCCAGTCCTTGACTCAGACCGTGTCTGAAGCTAAAACAACTCTCCATGGTGTGAGCTGGCAAGAAAATTCATCCTCTCTTTAACCAAAACTGGAGCATGATTACTATAGTCCCATCCTGGATCATCCCATCTAGAGGTGTTCTCCAAGGGAGGTCTCAGGACAAACAAATTCACTTCCTCTTGGAGCTTGTTAAAAATGCACACCCATGAGCTCAACCTGCACTGATGTATGCCTAGCAACCACAGACCCACACGAGCAATTGGAAGCTCGATAAAGCACAGGGACTATGTTCTAGATTAGACCATGGCTGAGAGACATGCTGAGAGTAAAAGCTGGCAAACTGAGGGGCAGGTTTTACATTTCTGGCTTAGCAGTTTGGATGACAATGAAGGGCTTAATCTGAGAATAAGATTTGAGGTAAAACCTGAAATAATCAAAACTTTCACTTCGAAGAATCAGGAGTCAAAGGAAACTACAGACCAGAAACCCAGGGAGAGGTGACTGTAAGCTCAGTAAGGAGGCAGAATTTGCCAAGTCTCAGAGTCTCTGGGGACATTTACTTAGGATAAGATTCATTCTGAGTGACGGCCCTCACCATCAGTGAAGTCTTCTCAACTCAGACTCTGGTTCCGTCTCCTCTTTGGGTATTGCCGCCGTGCCATCTGCCACACCTTCCCTGGCATCACTGGGATCCCGGCAATAGCTGAGATGTTTGCTACTGTTACCTGTTATATATTTAATGACTGCTCCTTTCTCATCATAACTTCTAGTGTGTTTTCACAGATTTATTATTTTATAGTAAAACCACTGTTTTTATTTTATTGTTTAATATTCTAATGTTAAAGAAAGGAGTTCGGAGGATGTGAGATGGTACATTTACTGAATATGGTGGGTTGAGAGATGTGTGTGTGTGTGTGTGTGTGTGTGTGTATGTGAGAGAGGGAGAGAGAGAATATACTTGCCTGCCTACTCTCCTCAAACTGAACAACATCAAGTAAGTAATTGTGAAAACACTATTAGATTTTATTATTACATTATACTTTGTAACTCTTCCTAAAATGCTCACCACTTTAAAACCTATAGTTTTCTTTAAAAAAATATGATATGGTATGCCAAAATGCATGTCTCATTTTGAACACAGATCTATTGGTAAAAGCGCATTTTAAAACAGTTCATCTTGTCTCCATGACACTCCAGTAAGACTTTAAAGCGTGAAGCACTTCCTTCTCAGATGTTTCAAAATCAAGCAAAAGGGGTTTAACAAGTCACTGATTGGCTGAATACTGACCTCTGGACCACTTGCTATTGCATTCCCAGCTTCGGGGATGGGCATTGTGCTTCCCATTGGATTTTCCTTTGCCTTTACAATGTCAGTCTCCATCTAACTAGGTGTCCTGCCTCCTGCCTAAGGTGGTGCTAATACAGCCTAGAACTGTGGGGGAGTTCGTACCCTGGGTGTCAGACTCAGAGAGTGAGCTATCTCCTAGTACATGCTGAAAGGCGAAAATCCTGGACAGCATCCAAACCTCCACGGGAGACCTCTGAAGAGTCAAGTTCCCATGACTCCCAGGGAAGATTTGCTAGCCCACCCATGTTCTTACCCACACTGATTCTCTCTCTATGCTTCTTTTTATTTCATTATTTTACTTTCTGAGACAGAATCTTACTATGTTGTCCAGTCTAGATGCAATCTTATCCTTCTACATCATGTACTAGAAAGAAGGCCCAATCTTGATTTGTGGGATCATTTTCCGAATAAACAGGCATTTTCAAGGCCTGGTCTTTGTTGCACAAGTAACACAAACAGGAGGGTAGCTCACAAACATAGTCAGCAATACCAACCCCTTCTGACCTGCTCTTACGCACACAATGCATTTAACTTAGACGTTCTCCAGCCTTTCCCTCCCAACAGAGCGTTGGATGGAAGGAGGAGAATGGAGATTGAGGCACAGGTTCCAGCATTTCTACTGCCTTTCTTAACAGGTTTAGACCACAGTGGACACGCCTGTGCTAATAAATGTGAATTAGTACAGCATGAAAAGAAAATAGAGAGTGGATGCTATGCCATCTTTCTCTTCTGTTCGGCACTTAACCTTGCATCCAGTATTTCAGAGAGTCCTGAAAATCGCATTTGCCTGACCTGACGTTCTAGCCTGACAACAACGAATACCACATGTGAACTCCATCTTGGTCAAATCCGCACAGGTAACTACGGAGTTAAAAAAACAGACTTTAAATTCAGCAGTCTATTGACAGCTGTGGAGCTAAAAAGTAGAAATAGATCACACTATGAAAAGAGAAAAGTCCTTCACATAGTGCATTTCAGGAGGACACTGTAGAAGTGGGTTCTATGAGGGGGTTTACCTTTGACGATCACGCTTTCATTTCTACTGCTTCCAATCCAGAAGGAGGTACAAGCTTCAAGTTGCCGCCTTTGCTGATACTGTTATGCGGATGCCACTCCTGGTATGTGATGCTCAACTGCTCTGAGAGATAACAAATGCAATAATTAGACATGATGACTCACTGGAAACAGAAACACACTGAGGACTGAGCTCATAAAAATGACACCAGCAGCCATTAAATCCAATGGTGTGAGACGAACAGTTGCATAGGAAATCTCTGTGCCGGGTCTTGTGATGATATTTTTATGCATCTCAGAAAATCAAATCAACCAGGAAAAATGTATGTCACTATTATAAATAGGTTTGATATTGTACAAAATGTTTGTCTATAACTATCACTTATATTCTCTTTAAAATGAAATAAAGCAAGATTGGAAGAGATGACTCAGTGGTTAAGGGCACATTCTGCTCGTATAGAGGACCCAAATTCTGTTCATAGTACCCCCACCCCACATCTGAAGGCTCATAGCTGTCTGGAAAGCTAAGTCCAGGGATGTGATACCTCTGACCTCTGCAGGCACATGCACTTGTGTACACACACACATGCACACATCCCAACACACACAACTGAAAATAATAAATATAAATCTTTAAAAAGTAATAAGGTACAAATGTCAAACATATGATTTTGTAAGGTACAATACATACACTTGTGGTCATTTCCTGGCAACTACATGTTTTATTAATACTGCAACCAACCAACCATGGTTAAAAAGGAGTAAAAATCGAAATTGCTTCCATTGTGGTCTCTTTGACCTCACAGCGGGGTCCAACATGACATACTATTCTTTAGCGAGCAACCATGGGCTCGGTGATGCCTAAGCTGAGCCATTCACGGAATTATCAACGATGCTTTCTTAGAAAGTAACAAAGTAGAAACTATATCTGGCCACATTGCGGGAGGGAGGCTGCTTCAGACCACATCATATGCTGTGTGGGGCCATGAGTCTCCTTTCTAGCAGGTCACAGTAGGAAGGGTTCACCACACAAATGACCCGATGTTTCAAAGTGCTAGGGGACACCGACATCTGTTTTGGCTGTTTGGTGTTGTTGTTTCAAACAAGATAATTCTGTGTGCCCTGGTAGCATATAAAAATACTTTTAGAAGAGAAAGGGAAAAGTAAATTGAAGCAATACATAGAAATGCAGTCAGATTCACAACTGAGATTAAAAATGCAACTATTGTTTCAATCTAATTACTGTAAGTGTTTTAACACGGAGCTTGTGTTTCAGAAGAGGGGATCAAGATCTTGGAGGTGATCTATTTTGATCACTTCCTCAGAGTTTTCAAAGGCAAAACCATGACCCAGGAATTCTTCCCAGAGGTTCAGCTCCCCAGAAACATGATGCATTCATTCCCGAAATGAACACTGGGTAGTCAAAAAGATTGTGGCTGACATCATATTGTTATTATTCTGAGTCTGGCAAGGCTGACGAGTATTACAAGACTGGTAGTGAATTTGAGATCAATATTAACTGAATCTAAGTATTTAGACAGGACTTAACAAAGCACCTTGGAATAAAATAAATCATATATATCCCATTTCTTCATCCTAGAGAAGACAAAATGAGATTCCATTATCAGTTACAGCTTAAAGACTTGAAGCCTTGATTTATGAACTATTATCCTGTTTAATACTCTGTTTTCCAGTAAATCAAAGTCTGAGGAGAGGGTCTCCTTATACAGGTGAGGACTAAATTCCTTAAAAGAAAATGAGTAAATTCTGATTTTTTAAAACAAAGAGCTTGACCACTTATCTATTCATGAATATTTATTGAGACTTTATTTTGCACCAAATAGAGTCGAAATCATCAAGTAAATAGCGCTTTTCATTTAAAAAGTAGAGAGGCAATGCAGTTTCTTTTTTTTTGTCTTTCAGCAATTTTATTTTATTTTATTTTTTTATTCTTTTTTAATTAAAATTTCCACCTGTCCCCGTTTCCCATTTCCCTCCCCCTCCTCCCAAATATTGCCCCTCCCCCCACTCCCCTTTCCCTATCCCCACTCTTCTCCTCCCCCCACTCCATTCCCCCTCCCTCTTGATACTGAAGAGCAGTACAAATTCCCTGCCCTGCGGGAAGACCAAGGTCCTCCCACTTCTATCTAAGTCCAGGAAGGTGATCGTCCAAACAGGCTAAGCTCCCACAAAGTCGGTTCATGTATGAGGATCGAAACCTAGTGCCATTGTCCTTGGCTTCTCATCAGCCTTCATTGTCCGCCATGTTCAGGGAGTCCAGTTTCAACCCATGCTTATTCAGTCCCAGTCCAGCTGGCCTTGGTGGGCTCCCAATAGATCAGTTCCACTGTCACAGTGGGTGGGTGCACCCCTCGTGGTTCTGACTTCCTTGCTCATGTTCTCCCTCCTGCTCCTCATTTGGACCTTAAGAGCTCAGTCTGTTGCTCCAAATTGGGTCTCTGTCTCTATCTCGATCCATCGCCAAAAGAAGGTTCTAAGGTGATATGTAAGATATTCATCAGTATAGGATAGGGTCATTTCAGGTTCCCTCTCCTCAGTTGCCCAAGGTACCAGCTGGGGACATCTCCCTGGACACCTGCGAGCCCCTCTCGGCTGGCAATGCAGTTTCTAAAAAAAATATATATACTAGAATATGAACAAAAAATAAGTTTTATTACCAACAGGTCACTGTAAAAGTTATATAATTATTAGGTAAACATCTATTTTAAAGAGCAAAAGGGACCTTAAATGCTGACTCATGTAGGTGTAGTGGGTCCAAAATATAGTTGGTTATCATCGTTACCTAGAAACCTTAAATATGCAAATTATAGAACTGTGGAATTTTACCTTTAGTCAAATATTTTGAGACAGTACATTATTATGTTACAAATCTGGTCTTTAAACTGCTGGGCCGAAGTGTCTCCTGTGTCAGTCCCTTTCGGTAGCTGGGACGGCAGGCACATACATGCCACCATGCCTAGCTGTGCACAACCATCCAAGCTACGACATCTCTGGACTCTGAAGGTTGATTCTGCAGCCAGGCACGCTGCCCCAAGGCACACTGCCACCAGGCACGCTGCTGGTTGTTCGCCATCTTCACGACACAGATGAGGAAAGAGTCCAGAGGACTGACTTACTCCAGGCCTTTGCTTCTTAGCGTGAGCACTCATTCTAGAATGCAGAACTGTTTCTCTGTTACTCTTACCATTTCTCTACCCCAAGAGACCCTATTTCCCTCTCCCCAAATATTTTTCTTTTAGTCACCTAGTAATATTTATATTCACAAAAAAGAAGAGCAACTATAGTCATTGGAGTAAAAGAAGATCCATGTGGATTTTCTCATTGATATCCATATGACTTTACACATATGGAGGCACTGGAATTTCAATATAACTTGTTTGATTCAATGGTTCCTCTTGCGTTATTATTACAGTCCTCTTTATAGATATAGCTAGTTTGGGGGATGTTTGCCAAGCCCACGTCTCCGGGGTCTATCCAATACTTGTAATTATTCTCTCATGAAGGACATCTGTCAGTTGTTTGGACATTATGTACTCGCTTCTGGCCATTGTCAACTGGACCAGGAAGAGTGGCTCACCCGAAGAGGACAAGGACACTCTGGTCACAGCAGGCATGGTGGCACAAGCCTATAATACAGACACCGAGAAGACTGAGGCAGGATGAAGATTTCAAGCTAGACTGGGCTTCATCTGGGAAACTCACTCAAAAGTCCAAACAATATATATTACAAAAAAGCAAAACAAAACAACCAAAACCCATCACCAAGCAAGTATGCAAGCAAAGGACAATCGCAGCCTTGGTCAGGGTTATAAAGTGATGAGCAGGGCTTTGTCATCTTATCTCCTACAGGCAAGAGATATCGGTGAACTGTGGAGAAAGGGTAAAGAAGACAGACCTTGGGAATTTGTAGAAGAAATCCAGGAGTAATATTTCATTTGTATTTTAATAAATAAGGCCTGCCTGATGATCAGAGAATAAAACAGCCCCACTTGTCAGTCTTCCTGACCAGACAGTGGTGACACACACCTTTAATCCCTGTAGTCACACTAGTTTGCCATAGAAACCAGGCCGTAGTGATGCATGTCTTTAATCTCAGCCCTAGAGAGGAATATAAAATGGGAGACAGCTCTCAGACATAGTCTCATTCTGAGATTTCTGGAGGCAGGATTGCCATTTCAAACTGAGGTAGAGGGAAGAGTCAGAGGCTGACTAATTTTGCTTTTCTGACCTTCAGGTTGAACCCAATATCAATATTCAACGTGCTACAAATTTCCCGCAATCATTTCTCTGCCACTTCTTCACTTCTTTTCCTGTGGATTCCTTGAGCTGAAATAATCTTTGGACTATTCCTGCAACAAAATCTATTAAATTGTTTTAAAATTAATTTTCTGGATTACTCAGTAGAACATTTTCTTCAACTCTGGTGTCAGAGTTTAAACTAATATACCCCACACCATTCACTTCCCAGGAGCTACTCTATAAGGGAGGCCCTTCCAGAACTTAAAAGAGGTTATTTAAAAATATTGCCTGAGGGTATGGGAAGGGAAATGCAAACGGTATATGCATTAGATTTTATAAGTGTCTATATTTTAGCAAAATGCATTTCTGATCAGATAGAAGAAGCTCAGCTGAGAAGCGTCTTACCCTGTCTCCCACAAGATCTCTCCCTTATTAGAGTGACGAGGTTTCTTGGGATTCCAAAGGATCTTCTTTATAGGACACCCGTTGTGAACCTTCCTTCACTCACGCATGCATCTATCACCTACACCATTCCACAAAGGCTATAATCACATCCCCGGCACTACTAGGACGTGGAAACACACCAGGGGACCTTTCGTTTTAGGGGAGGCAAGTAAGCATGAAAGCACTAACCAATAGTTGGGATGTCAGTGCCTAGTCGGCTTGTCAAGGAGGTGGTGGGGTATGTGACCCTGGAATGCGGGAGACAGGAATGGGCTTCCAGGATATGTATTCTGTGGGTTTAAAAAGGTTCACTGTAGAGATCCCCGTGAAGTCACACCTGATGGCGATGTAGAGAGCTGCGTGGAGCTGCACCTTATGGTGCTGGCTACCGCCCTCCGCGATCTGTGATAATCAACTCCTAATATCAACTAGGCCTGACTTATGCTATTATCACGCAATGACTGTCAGCTGCTTGCATATGCGTGGACCTATGGGCAGTGCCCACCTGGCAATCTGGGGTTGGCAGCCCAGGCCTACTTAAGGGCTGGGGGAGAGAAGGAGAGAGGAAGAGAGAGGAAAAGAGAGAGGGAGAGAGTGAGAGCGAGTGAGTGAGTGAGTGAGTAAGTGAGTGAGTGAGTGATAAGGAAGGGAGAGAGAGAGAGAGAGATTTTACAATTGTTAACAAGGTCCTGAATAAAACTGCAGCAGGAAGAGCTCCGGTGTTGCGTGTCTTCCTTGCGGGACGAGGGGGACCGCGACAGTTCACACTTCATTTAACATAAACAAGTGCATTGTGGGCAAACTTCAACAGGAACAGGAATGTGTATACACTGCATGCATCTATAGCTGTTCCTCATTGCTTCACATTCATTCTGCACGATAGGGAATCTGACAGGGCATCTGATGAACATTCAGCGGAGGTGAGCAAGATGCAGTGGGGGTGCCGAGCAAGCATGTTGTGTCTATGACTAATCTCAGAAGCTGCTAGTCCAAGGAGCCGGCCCTCACTGGAGACCAGAATTCCCTCCAACTTAGGAAGAAGGCAAGAGTGTTCTGAGATACAGACCTGCCACACTTCCTTCCTTTCTTCTTCCAGCCACAGACTGAAGATGAGAAAAAGGAAGTAAGGAAGGCAAAAGCATGCATTGCTCTCTTTTCCTTCCAATCTCTCCACTCCGCAGTAAGCCAGGGGGAAGTGGTATCTAAAATGCACACACATTTGTGAGTGACCTAGGGACAGGTCTATGTTGCATTTTTATTGTTCTGGTAAGAACAAAACACAGATACATGGTCCATGAGATCACAATATAGACATATTTATGATTCGGTAAGTGAGGATTAGGTGCTTTACATGCACTGCACAACACAAAGGCGAGGGGTAAAATTCACGCCAATAATGTATGCAGTTAACTTTCATTTTCCCTCAGAGCATTGTGCAATGATATGTCACCAACATGATATATCAAGAGAGCTGGAGAAAGGGAGGAAGTAGCCTGTACATTAGTGCTTTTTGTGGCCCCTTGTACCTGTTTTCTGAACAAACGACCTGCATCTTTATTTTGCCCTGGACCCTTAAAATAACACGGCCATTAACGCTCACCCTGCTATAATGAACTGGAACAGACTCTAGCGAGTGCTTTTGGTATTAACTTGAGCTTCAGTATTAAATATGGGATTTTGGAAATGATCCATCTATGTCTGTAATTCCAGGCCAACTACAAACTAAATCAATTTAGTTTCTGTTCTCCTTATTATTGACTAGTGACTAGTCAGATATCAGGCCAAATTTCTTAATTTGAAACAATACCCTTCAGAAGTTCCCCAGTTAATTTTCAATTTTGCTTAAATCTTTCTTTTAAAGCCCATTGCCCTCAAGGTGACATCTTCATCAGAGACAGACAGTAGTAATTCACTCTAACTAGTGAATAATGGAGATGCCTGATTCTGTCCAAACTCGTCAAATTGCACACATCAAAGGTATGTGCTGTTCCCTGCAGCTGCCAAAACTCAATAAAGGGTTTTCGAGAATGAGTTAGACTTTTAAATGACTATGATGTGCCGAGATACTTTTGTATACTGTGCACATATGTAAGCATGTTTGCATGGGGGTAGGTATACACTGTGTGGGGTGCAGTTGCACCTGTGTGTGCAAGCATGAGGAGGCCTGAGGCTGACATGAGGAGTTTTTCTTGGATCTTATTGAGTCAGCGTCTCTCAGTTGAAACCAAGATTGGCTTTTCAGGATAGCTACCTAGACAGCTTGCTGGGGGAGGGCCCTTTATCTTGTCCCTCATTTGCTGGGATTGCAGGCAGGCTGCCATACCCACTGGGCATTTATGTGGGTGATGAGGACCTACAGTCCAGTTCTCATGCTGGCAAGGCCAGCACTTTCCTTACAATTCCCTGCCCGGCTAGAGATGGCATTTTAAAAGGGGGTGGGTGGGAACCGTCTCTTTATTCCTATCGAGAGGCCTTCTGCATCAATCCGCTTTCAGCGACAGGTGGCTGTCTCTTCCCAAACCATGGATATATTAAGAAGATAAAGCAATGTACCTTTAAATATATCCCCAAGTTTCCTGCTAATTGAAAATGACCTCTCCATCATCCAGCATATAGGTTTATCTCATGTCTCATTAAAGTAGTATGATTATACATATAAAAAAAATCACCAGACTCTCAGGATTTGTACAGCCAAGCAGGCAGGTCCACCACTGCTCACTCACTACATGTCTTTGAGCACGCCTTCTTGGGATGAGCTCGGCACACACAGTAAGGACGGCTATAGTATGAAACACTTCCTCCCCGCAGTGCCGTGGTGACCTGGAGTCCACGATCTCCTTGAGGTAGCTGTTGAGATCGCTGACTTTTTACAGGAGCCGGGGTGACACAGATGGCAAGAAACTGGCCAACTTGCAACAGAGGGAGGAGGTCTCGATTTCACTATTCAGTGTCTTCCTCAGGGCAAATGCTATGACTTATTTTTCTTGAGTCATTTCTGTCCACTTATCTAATACCTTTATATCTACGCAGCTGCCAAGCTTACAAAACTGACCGTGACCCAGGAGCTGTAAGTGAATTACTTCATTTAGGTGTCATTAGCATCATTCCATTTTACAGATGCCAAAACTGAGGCACAAAGATATTAAATTATCTGGCCAAAGGCTCTCACAAAATCTCAGAGCTGGGATTTACTCTAGTTCTTTATATCGCTATTTCCTATTTTGTTCTGTTGCAGATTTAGTTTTCTTTATTCTTAAAAAGCAATTTTTCGTGCCAAAATATAGAAGAGCCTTATTAGTTTTTGAATCAAGTTGGTGACTAGCTCAAGTAATAGAGCCAAATTTTGAGTTTCCAGAGAGAGAAGAGTTTCATTTTTGAGCCTATATATGCCAGCTGGCAATGCTGGCCCCAAGACCATCAACCAGAATTCTGCTCCCAGCAAGCTACGTCCTGAACTCCCACGGCTATTCACGAGTGAGTCAGTGAACTGAGCAGTTTAGAATATGGGCTGGAGTTTACTGTTCAGTATAATCTGTTCGTGTCTCAGAGAGCTGGGAGGAAGAACAAAGAGAAGCGGCAAAGGTGTCCATACACACAGCCACTGCAGAGCAGGCCTGGGTCAGTCTCTGACATTTCCTGAGGGGAAATCTGAGTCCTACAAAACAAAGTTAGCCTACGAGGCTATTTCTTTTCACAGTGTTTGAAGAAATACACTTCTCCATTCAACGAATGGCTACTACGTGTTAAACGCTGTTCCAGGTGCTAGATACAGGGTAGATGACTTGGTTCCTGGCACCATAAGGTGAATGAAAGCAGGATGCTTTCGAGTAGCACCATACTATGAGTTAAGTTTCTCTCTTAATTTAGCTCCTGATTCTGGATGGTCCACAGCTATGATCTTTCAGAGTTGTTTGATTTATATGTGATGCCAATGTTAGGTCTCTGAGTGAATGAAGAGCTATCTAGAGTCAATAAAGGAGGTTTTCTGAGTCAGTAGGTTGAGTGGGGAATTCAGTGTGGGTGGTACTGTCCAACCAGCAGAGGGCCTGACAGGCAAAAAGCCATTCGTTGGCTCTCTTGAAGTGGGCACCTTTCTTCGCCTGACCATGGACATCACAGCTCCAGGCTTTTTGACCTCTGAACTCCAGAACACACAGCAGTGACAGATATCTGGTTTTATAGACTTTCTATCTCCAAGTGCGCATCATGCCCTGGTGTCCCTGGCACTGAGCCACATTTCCAGCTCCAAGGGTCCCCAGCTTGTATGGACTTCTTCATCATCTGCAATTTCCCAATGAATACTCTCTCCCTTCTCCCCTCTTGGTTTTGTCTCTGCAGGATGCTGACTGGAACAATATTTTGATAGTTTTGCACAGATAATCAAAACCAAGATATTATAGTGGGAAAAAGTATGGGGATCAATAAATAGGGATTTGGGGATTATAGAGGTATATTTCCTTCAGACATTAAACTACTTTAGGCAGACTCAACACTTTAACAAAATCTTTTATTCCATGACAAAAAAAAAAAACCCACTCTCCATAGGTGTTGTGCTAAATCAATTTTAACAATAATTAAGTAAATAGTCCGAAATCGCAAAATTCCAATTAAAACATCCCAAATTGATTTACACAGTCTTTAAAACTGTCATATAACTGATTTTATAACAACAGGTTTAGTGTCAGAAAAATAATAACAAAATGTAAATTGGCTTCTAAACCAACACACAACTCTTCCTACTCCCATCCATTATCAAAATGAAGTTATAAAAGTGAGTGGCTGGTCACTAAGGCTGGTTCCATTTACTATCAGTCTGAATAAAAGCAACTACCCTACAGCCATTTAAAAATGAAAAAGGAAAGTCCCACAGCTTAAAGTGCTCTATTGAGCTTATTAACTACAATCCCTCATGGTGTCAATTCACACAATTATCTACAATGACTAGAGATCAATAAAATATTGTTATATTTAAGTTAATCACATAGTGTACATTGCTTTAATTCAAATGTTAATGTTTTAATCTGAATCTGTCATTCCGTACCTCCCTAACAAATAGGAGGCACTCCCTGAGGAGTGCCACGGGAGGCCAGCAGGATACCCTCGCTCATTTCAAACCCTAGAAAAACATATGAAACCATAATACTGTATAAATAGTTGTAATAAATTTTGTTAGAAATCTGTAACCCTTCACCTTCACTTGTAAGCTTGCACAAATGTTGAATTGCTGAAGATACATCGGCAAACAACTCTCTACTGTGCTCTTCAGAAGTCTATTCTCATCTGTAATGAATTCCTTATTTACTACTTTTGTGGGGCAAATGTCACTGTAAAATGGCCCTACTCAGAACAGGTAACCAACTACTATGACTGAGAAGCAATTATCAAAGACACGGTGGGGAAGCGACATTTTAGGGGGCCCATTCATGTGTGAGCGTAGTGCAAGCCTTAGCAAACGCCAGCCATGGGCTTTGCTCTCACTCAGTCCATGACGTTCCTCCTGGCTCACAGGGGCAGGAGCATCAGTTGGTCTCAGCTGTGAACACACTTCCTTCCCAGTGTCGGCGTCATCACACAAACCACATTCCAAAACACAGGGCAATGCCACAGCTGACATGAAAAGTAGGCGAGACAATCTGTTCCGGAGACCAAAACTACAGACAGGAAAATGGGCAACTCTTTTCCTTCCTTTATGACAGCCACAGTTGAAAACTCTTAGGTCAGAGCCGGCTGTAGAGGGAGGGATTCACTGTGTCTCCTCCATTTTCTGTTTTGCTGTAGTCACTTTCCAAACTTTCAAATTTCTGTCCAGATATTTTAATTTTCTTCAATAAAATTCTAACCTTTGGCAAATTCTAGTTTTGGTAAGGAAACCCCTTCATCCCTTCAGATCAAGGGCTCCTCCCCTGTGAGAGGCAGCCAGAAGCAGGCCAGGAAGACCCAGTTCAACACCACCCCAGGAGAACTAAGGAAAGACAGGGGAGAATAAACGTCCCCTAGAGCCATGTTAGGTAAGGAAGGACAGAACTCTGCTTGTTAAGACAGACCAGGCATCAACATAAGAGAAACAGAGGTCCTTGGTTTAACAAAGAAAGGATATAATTCAGAACAATACAAAGCAAAACTCCCAAACCTGTCAATCAAAAATCAGTAAAATCATAACTTGAATGAGGAAGGACACGAGAGAACCCTTGTTCTAGTTAGGTTTATTATTGCTGTGATGAAACTTCGTGACCAAAGCAACTTGGGGAGGGAAGGGTTTATTTTTTCTTATGCTTCATTATTATTCATCACTGATGGCAGTCAGGACAGGAACTAAAACAGGGCAGAAACCTAGAGGCAGGAGCCGATGTAGAAGTGAGGGAGGGGTGCTGCCCACTGGCTTGCTCAGCCTCCTTTTGTATAGAACCCAGGACCACCATCCCAGGGATGGCCCCACCCACAATGGGCTGGGCCCTCTCACATCAATCACTAATTAAGAAAATGTGCTCCAGGCTTGCCTCCAGCCAGATGGTCCCTCCTCTTTGATGACTCTAGCTTGTGTCAAGTTGACCAACAAATTGCCAGTACATCCCCATATTGAGATGAAACAAATGATGAATTATGTGACCAATTTTAAAGTATTATCCTAACACTATTTCCTCAATAACAAATTCTTCTGAGATAAATGGAAAATAGTGCACTCAAGAAATTATTAAAAAGAAAACTCATATGGAAATTGTGAAAATGTAAATGTAAAAATAAAATAAATTCTAAAAAATTAAAAAAGGGAATATTGGTGGATGAACTAAAAAAGAATGAATAAATGTGAAGAAATATCAATTCCATTCACCAAATCTGAGGAGCAAGAGGAAAACTGATTCTTAGAAACTGAGAGAGGCCTCCAGGATATACAGGAACACAGAAAACTCTACCTACAGATCATCAAATTCTCAAGCTTGGAGGAGGGTGGTGCTGAAAAACCACGTGAAAAAATCATGGTGGAACATGTCTCTAGATGGTGCTACAGACACCTAAGACTGTACGTTAATCACAAATAGGAACAAACCTAAAGAAATCTATTAAACTTCTGAAAGAGATGGACAAGGAAAACTGTTGGGAGGAGGCCACTTGTTGGTTCCTAGCTGCTTAGCCCTGAAATAATCACACAAAAACTGTATTAGTTAAATCACTAGCTTCTTATTGGATAACTCTTGCATATTAATTTACCCATTTCAATTAATCTGTGTATTGCCACGTGGCTGTGGCTTACCGGGAAAACTTCCCAGCTTCTGTCTCCACTGGCAGTTCCATGGTACTTGTTGACTCTGTCTCCTTTCTTCCAGCATTCAGCTTAGTTTTCTCTGCCTAGCTCTGTTCCCCTATAGCTCTGCTATTGGCGCAAAGCAGTTTCTTTATTTATTAACCAATAAAAGCAACACATAGACAGAAGGACCTCCCACACCAGAAAACATTTTGAGACTACTCACAAAAAAACAATCATTTCCCTGGAGAAATACTGAAGGGAAGAATGGCAGATTTTTCATAGATGGTGAGAGAATTAAAAAAATTTTCATCAGGGAACAATAGAAAAGAGCTCTAAACTTTACATCTATAATTAGCAAAACTCTCCCTCAGGAAGAAGGAGCAAAAACCCTTCTACCAAGGAAAATTAAAATTATTGGAGGAGTTGGGAGGAGAAGAAACTGCAATCAGAATATATTATATGAAAATAAAAGAATCAGTCAAGTACACTACAGTGGAAAATTAGGGACACCTGTCAACTGTCAAAACAAACCTAAAATTGGTTAAATGAGGATTTTTCTTTAAATAAAAGAATAAGTAAGACATAAGGATAAGCCATGGACCTAGAGAAAAGCAAATGTTATTATTTGGCTAAAGGAGCACAGCAATAAAATGACTCTGAATGACCTTCTGCTACACCCACAGACCAGTGTCGCTCCGAGCCACCACCAGTGAATCTGCTTTCTGTGGGAGATGGGAACTAATAGAGAGACACAATTTCTAGAGTGAGAGATTTGGGGCTCTTGGTCCTAAATAGGATGCATTCATCAATGCCACCCCTCAGGGCTCAGGGGCTGTGGTAAAAAGAAGCAGAAAGAGTGTAGAGACAGGGGGATGGACAGCACTACAAGAACAGTGTCTTCCAGAGACAACAGAACTGACACACATCTGAACAACAGCTTACAAAGAAAAATTAGTTTTCTTCAGTGCGTTCTCCCTAGGTATATTAACAACACTTTAGAGCAACCCCATGTCCAACAGAACAAGATGAGCTCAATGGAACAATGGAATTTCTGTATCCTTTCTGTTTCATATTGTTTTGTTTCGACATGTTTTCTTACTACTATTTTGCTCGTATATTATATTCTTCTATTTTTTGTTTTGTGGGTTTTGTTTTTGAATTTCTTGTGATTCTTTTTTTTTGTTGGTTTTTTTTTTTGTTTTTGTTTTTTTGTTTGTTTTTTTGTTTTTCGAGACAGGGTTTCTCTGTGGCTTTGGAGCCTGTCCTGGAACTAGCTCTGTAGACCAGGCTTGTGATTCTTTTTTAATGTTTATTTTCTAAAAAGAGGGGAAAAAAGTTTGGAGTTGGATGGGTGAGAAGGTGGGGAGTGACTGGAAGAGTTATAAAAGGGGAAAGAATGACCAGAATATATTGTATGATGTCTTTTTCAATAATATATCAAATGTTGTAAATTTAAGGAAAAGATAGAATATTTTTGACATATATGAAAGAACAGGAGAAGTAGCTGATATACAGGGATAAATAACCCTATGGCTTATAAAGTATACTTGATGACTACAGTTGATATTGAAATGCAATTGACACTTGGGAGGATGGTATGTAAACTGGGTAGAAGAAGTAGGTTGCCACACTTAAAGTTTCTATCAGTGGACTGTGGTAAACCAAGTCTACTTTAATACTCAGAAGCGTCTCTATGAAAACTACACAAAGGGTAATACTTAACACTATTATAGATAAATATTTTTCAGGTCACATAGCTGGTAAAAAAAGTAATATCTAGAATAAAGAAAAATACAGATAAGTCAGTGAAAACAAAAACAAACAAAAGCATTTTAATTAAAAGTGAGCAAAGGTCAACAATAGTAAAAACTGTGCAGATGGTCAATTGTAGGAGCCCGCTTGTTCCCAGCTGCCCAGACTCGAAATAACCACACAGAAACTATATTAATTAAGTTACTGCTTGTCCTATTAGCTCTAACATTTTATTGGCTAGCTCTTACATCTTAATTTAACCCATTTTTATTAATTTGTGTATTGTCACGTGGCCATGGTTTACCAGCAAGGTCCCAGCTTGCCTGTTTTTGGTGGCGGCTACACGGCATGTCACTGACTCTGTCTTTTTTGTGTCAACACTGTACATGGTAGCACATGATCCTTCCACCCAGAAGGAAGAGTCACAAGTACCAGGAGTTCAAGGCCACCCTCAGCTACATACATAATGGAGTTTGAGACCAGTCTGGGATATGAGAGACTCTGCTTCAACAACCAGAAACAAAACAAAATAACTGCTCAATAGACACCCAGGAAGATAGGTGGTACCATTAAACACAAGGGAAACACAAATCGAACCCATAACATGCTGCCTCCTCATGCACCTTTGATGTTCTGAATATGAAAAGTAACAGGCAGAAAACAATGTGTTGGCAAGGAATTAAAGAAACTGAGTTTCTATAGAGTTGCTAATGGGAACGCACAATGGCACACAGAGGCACCATTTGATGTAAACTTTCTGCTTCTTAATATACACTCGAAAGAACTCAAAGTACAGACCATGCTAGATGTTAGCACATTAATGTTCACAATCACCATAATTCACAATAGCTTTAATTCAGAATAGGAACTCCTTGTAACAGGACCTGGGAATGTGGGCATGCTATTGATAACTGGATAGAATTTGTGTTTTGGATGACAAAACGTCCCCAAAACAGACAGTGTGAAGGGTCTTCAGCAGGCTTGTTTGTTGAAGCACTTGGTTTCCAGAGGGAGGCGCTGTGTTTTTGATATTATGGAACAGGGAGGCCAGTCTTGTTGGCACAAATGGGTCAATGGTGGTGGGCTCAAGCTCATGGTCAAACTTGTAAAGTCTCATGATCCTTATTTCAAACTACAAAAGTAACCAACTCACCCTACCTTATTTATATAAATAAAACTGTCAGAACCAAAGAAGGCAGTGCTCTGAGAGTGAACTCAGACAGAACTGATGGGGACATCTGCCATGTCTGGGCATCAGGTTAGGGTATTTTAGAGTGGGATGGGAACAGGACAAGAGAGGACACGTGTGAAGACACTTTGTGTTCTCAAACAGATCCAATAGGACTTGCTTTTTAAACTGAGTGCTCAATATCAAAGAGAGAAGCTATGATGCCCTGCAAGGTTCTTAGCCTTAGACACTGATTAATGAACCCTTGAATCCCGGCTCTTGGGAGGCAGAGGCAGGCAGGTGAACCTCAAGAGTCTGAGGCCATCCTGGTCTGCATGGTTTTACAGAGTGAGTTCTAGGACAACCAAGGTTCCAAAGAGAAACCCTTTCTTGAAAAAAACAAAAAATCCAAACAAACAAATGGAATACTGAAAGAAAGAAAGAAAGAAAGAAAGAAAGAAAGAAAGAAAGAAAGAAAGAAAGAAAGAAAGGAAGGAAGGAAGGAAGAGAAAGAAAGAGAAAAAGAAAGAAAGAAAGAAAGAAAGAAAGAAAGAAAGAAAGAAAGAAAGAAAAGAAATAGACTAAGGGAATATGTTTTACCTTGATTAAAAAAATACTGAGAATGAAAAAGTTCCTAATATTTAAGAAACTCAATAGTTAGATTTGGAGATATTACATTTATTAACAGTCTAATAACCATGCAGATGAGGATAAATAGCAAACAGGAATTATCGTTATTGTTTTGAGAAAATGCCCAGAGAAACCTGGGGATGAAGACAGAACTATATGGAAACCACAGGAATAGCCCAGGCAAGAATCCAATCACACCCAAGATAACAACATGGCTGGATAGGAAAAGGAACGCAGGGAGCGAGCGTAACTTGATCCTTTGGACAAGATATATGAGAAGAATCACACACTGCCCCACAAGCTCCAGTTCCATCAAAGGATAAAAGTTGAGTCAAAGGCAGGAGAAGCAGTGAGTTAGAGTGGGGAAAGATGGATGAAGCTATAGAGTTTAACCTAATCCACCCATGCAAATGAGAGTAATTTCATTATTTAAGTAAGAACAAGTTTACATACTGCCTTCTCAGATATTTCCCACAAATGGCCAATTTAAGTCATTTTGTAAACAGTCGAAAAAGAATACTGGTATTGTCAGCTTTTAAATTTCTTTGTTTATTTCCTTACTGGGCAAGTGGAGAATAGGGGAAGGAGGCAGCACTGCATTTTTGCTAGGCTTCTTAATGCTTCTTCTTTACCATTTACATATGCACGAATATGAGTGCTATGCTCATACATAACAGCACTTGTTAAAGTCTCATGAACTGGACATGAAAACTGTCCAGTTTTCTTCTTCAGTTATCACTTTACATCTAACATGAGAAGAACCTTATCTTTTTGTTAGAAAATATATTTGTGTCTATCCATCCATAAGCCACTGGCCTGAGAAAAGGTCTACATAAACAGTTGCTTGAAATTTATGCTGAGCTGTATCCTTGGTAACTCAAAGGCATGTAATATCCCATTTGGGAAAGATGGAATGTGTTTGTAGAATAGGGAAATTATTGAAATGAAAAACATAAAAACAACAACTCCATAGGAACTTGGGAATAAATGTTTCAGGAAATGGTTCAACTAGTTTCTAAAGTAAGTTTTATAAAAGAAAAGTCATATTTGCTCATAAACCTAGCTTTCGGTGTTTTTTAACCTTGAGGAGTACAAATGCCGTAGGAGAAAGATGATTATGAATCTGATCACTATGCGCCTCTAAGTAATAAAAATCTAAACAACCCAGCTTAAGCAGTTTCTTCGCATTCCCTTCATGAGCCCACTTCTGAAGGGTTCATCTGGAAGAGTTACAAACTGTGTCTTGCCTGTTTAAAACAGCTTCGTGACTAAGCAGCAGGGCCCAGGAGCTCCTGGATCTTGTCTCATAAAGGTTATTTCTGTTGCTACTCATGAGAGAGCGGCATTTAAGGAAGATGTACCCTAAACGTCAGAACTGTGTTGATTATGGCAATTGTCATTAAAGTTCACCTGGATAGGGCCAGCTCCAGTTTGAAATGATTTGTCTGTTCAGAGTTGCTTCAAAAACGCCAGAATGCATCTTTCTCCATTTCTCTAAATCTCATAACTTTTGAGTTGTATGCCTTGCACACACAGACAAGTTTCTAAATATATCTCTATTTCATTCTGCATGCTCTTACAGACATGTGTGTTTCCTCTACAGGCCATTTGGGTTTCTAGTGTTTCCTGAGAGGATAAGTAATGGAACCCTTTTATATCTAATTTCAGAGCTCTTTCAAAGCTGATCAACATTATTGAGACTACCCTTCAAATTAAAATAAAATAGCATGAGTCAACATAGAAAAATGTCAACGGCTGAACATAAGGGCTCTGAAATAACCAATCATCATCTGGCAAACACTCAAGGCATCCCCCATAGCAACAGAGCTGATGGCATAGCAACCGCAGCTGCTTCAGCACAGGAAAATTAGAAGAAATATTCTTGGAGAAAAGCATAATCCATGTTCAAGTTGTGGAAGTTGCTCTGCTTTTGCAAAGGGGCCTTAGTGTGAATGTGTTAAATGACACAACTCCTGATTGGTAGAAGATGCTGCATGATGCAAATCACCTTGACTACAACACTCCGGGCCAAGGGCTCAGAAGCTAAAACTCCCCAAATAGGTCTGCTGTAGACTGATATTATTTTTGCAATGTTAGAGAACAATCTATCATTTAATTATTTTTAATGATAAAAGGGTTTTCACTGTTTGAAAGGATTGCTTGAAAGTAAAATTTACTGGTTATGATTCCACTTCATTATCACTTGAAGAATGTTAAGATCCACAATGTACTGCTTTGATTAAGATAAATATTTATACACTGATTGGAATAAAAGCCTGTAGGATTAGAATTTAAATTCTATGTGCTGAACACTTGCACTATGAAGGACACATATCACAAAAGAATATAAGTGCAGGACATTTACAGAGGTTTGGAGATTCTGATCCTTTTCCTTGGTATCAAAGGTCAATGTCACTTAATACAAGAAGTGACAGAATCTTATTCTTTGAAGGAAGGACACAGATAAAGAACAGTGCTTCTTTGAGGTTTGAGGATAATGCCATTCTGAAAGGTTCAAGATTCCTGAAGGTGAGATAACATGAGCTGGATGAGCCAAGAGGAGTATCCACTTGGAAACTGACTGTGACTTGACGGGGGTCACAGGAATAGAACATAAGTATAAGAAGTTAGTCATAATGGCTTTCTGAAACAAAGATAGGAATGGAATTCAAGGTGGTCATAACAAGGTAGTCATAACAACAGGTGGTCACAGCAATGTTTTGAAGCAAAATGGAGTTTTAAGATGGTTGTAACAACTTTTTGAAATAAAGACATGGTTGTCATTTCCTGGAAGAGGCAGTAAGAGTCATTTGTAGTTAAGTTTACAGGTGGGACATACTCCAAATCCCTGAGAAATGGAGTTTTAATCATAAACAGGAATGAATCTAGTTTGTCTTCACGACAATATGACTTTTAAGACTAAGATGGAGGCAGGCTGGTTCATCATGTTCTATTCTCAACTCAGAATTTGTTTAACATTTTAAATTCAAGCAAATCAGTACTTCAAAGAGCAAACTTTTAAAACTCAAATGTTCCAAACACAGTATGTTCTAAAAATATACTAATTTGATACATGCAAAAGAATGAGGGCAGGGAAATATAAACTCTTTGCATCAATTAAACCACCACACTTCTAGAAGAAATGAAAGCTTTGCATAAACAGTAAAAACACTGCAATTTGTAACAGAAAAGATTGTGGACAGAGGTTGAGTCTTGTAGGGGTGCTTTTGTGCAGCTCAGCAGCATGCAAAGTTCACAGTATGCATGTTGTGTGTCCAGCATCAAGACTGTAGTCATGCAACGTGGTGATATATGTATGAGTGCTGCCAGAGCCAAATCATTATCATCACAGGCTTGTTTTTCAGTTCAGTTCTGATCATTGCTTATTCAGAATGTTTACTCCTGCTAATAGTTTTGCAAACCCCATAGTCCACTATATGACCTTCTATGGGGGATCATGACTCATAATTTAAGAACCCATGCTTAGAGGATGCAATAAAATTACAAGCAGAGAGAAACTAACAAGTGCAGCATGCATAAGAAAATGCATTCCACTAACACAGGTCATGGCTACATTCCTGTGACTTCCTGGAGGCCGTGTCTACAGAGACTCACAGGTGGGGAAAGGTGTGTTGTTGAGCAGAGATCAACAGATGACAAAACACACAGGGAGTGGAGCCCAAAGAGACCTCTAAAGCCTCTCTAACAAGGGAGCTTTTGACAGTGGTCCCAATGAACCATTCTGTTCTCATTGGTTAATTCAGGACCCCAAGTTTTACAACAGGTTCTGGATCTATTGATGAAAAGAGCCAGTTATGTGCGACCATATATTTATGGAAGCGGTGAAATGTGTGGAGCTGTAGTTACAGAAGTCATTACAGTATTCCATTCACCATCCAGGTATGTGACCAGTGCAGGACATTTGAGCACTGGAGAAGCAGAGCAGGACCTACCTTCTTGGAAGCTCCCCCAGGGGTCGGTCTTCCTTCATCTTACTGCTATGCTGTCCAGTCCTAGGGATTTCTTTGTCACTGTTTCTCTACCTATAAGCAAAGCAAGGTACACTTGCAGGGTACAACTGGGGACCTAAACACCAGCAAAACAGCTGGCTCTTTTAGGCAATCAACGAAGTTTATTATTTATTGGACCTGTTATTTTTTCCTAACCTTCCACTTGGCAGGGATTATGGAAGGTTAAAATGTCGTATGAGTGAGGGAGAGGTCAGCACCACTCATGGGGATTATCCGAGTGTGCAATGCATTCTGCTAAACGACACCAGAGACTTGGCAACTGTCAAAATGACACCCCTCACAAGGTTCCCATGAAGAATTGCTCACTACTCTATGAAATATGCAGAGATAGTTTCTGCTTGAAGTTAAACTTCTCAGCATAAAATCATTGTTAATAGGTTTATTATTTTCTCATTGCTCGTGCTCATGGAGTTCTGTATATTTTGGCATACATGCTACAGTAATTACAGACAGCACTTCCATTCTGTAAATGCCAGAGGAACTGATGGACAGGACAGGGGATTTCGTTGAAGGTCACACTGCTGCAATGGCCAGAACATTATCCTAAGCTATAATACATAGGCTCCATTTCAACTCCAAATCCTTACAACTATGTTATGCAGGTTTAATACCTAGCAAATTTCCCAAAGAATTGAAACTTCATTGCTTTTTATTCTTTCTTCAAGAGTTCCATCAAATACATATTTGGCCATTTATTACATCATATCACTCTTAAAAATATTTTACTTTGCACCCACTCTAATCCAACATACTATACAAAGCCTCTGATTTATTCATTAAGGAAGCACACTGGTTGCCTTGTATGTTTAAACCATAGTAATTAGTACCTAAAAATGGAAACTAGCAATATTTAATATTCTGTTCATCTTTAAGAACTTCAAAATTTCACTGGAGACAGTGGTTTAGTTCTTGCTATATTATGCAAGTTCATATATTGCTTAAAGTAGTTCTGTAGATAATATTTTATATTGATACAACAATTAAGCTCATATAGCATAGGACCAGAGACCAAGGTGACTACTCACCACCTAGGATAGAAGCAGGTCCCAATATTGTATGAAACCTAGCATACACTCTGAACTATTATGCCACCTCCCAAATCATGGGCAAATACGAAGGGTTATCTGAATGATACGGACAGAATGTGCCAGGTGGCTATCACCGTGAAGAACAGTTTCTAGCAGGATTCATATCAGACAATGGCACGAAGTAGTCTCCTTAAAGGATAAAGGGGTTTCAGGTGGGTAGTAATTAAAACCATGCCCACATCTGAGGGATGCAAAGCACATAACAGAAAGGGGCAAAAACACTTCTGAGGGATACAAGCAGAGCTGTGTAGTCAGTAGACTTTCCAGGGGGCGGGGGATGGGCTGTGAATAATAAACAGAACAGAAAATAAAACCCCAGAGACAATCACTGGTGTGATTTCTAACTTGGCTATGTGTGACTGAGTGCCCCTGGGGATGCATTTGATTTTCTTGGTATCAGTATCCATATTTCAAAGCTGATTATGATGGCACTGACTTTGGGAACTGCTTTGAAAGTGAGGGAGAGTCGGTAATACATGGTAGTCCTCCTAAGGGTTTGGAGCTAGGGAATTTGGGTTTCATTGACCACGCAATGGGGATCTTCAAAGAGCAGAGCAGACCATACCTCACATGCTCTTCCTCATTGAACAAATATGTATTCTAAAGATAAGGTTCCTTCTAACACAACTGTGGTGATCAGTGTTGTCAACTTGACTTGACGGAATCGCCAGAGAAATGGGCCTCCGGGTATGTCTTTGGGGATTATCTTGATTATAATAATAATAATAAATCATATGAGATTGCTACCATGATCATCCCCTGGCAGAGAACCCTATGCCATATAAAGGGAGAGAGCAAACTGCATTGGCATACACACATTCATTGACCTTTGATTTTTGACTGTGAATGACCAACTGTGTCAAGCTCCCTCGGCTTTGATTTTCCTTCCATGAGCCACTGTACCTTGAACTCTGATATAAAACAAACCTTTCTCTTTCTAAATTACTTGTGTCAAGATATTTTTAACACAGCAAAGGAAATCAAACTAAGTCAATAATAAACATTTCATAACACGGCTTTCGCCCATTGTAGCTGAGAGCCTTGTCTGGTTTCCTACTCTCCACAGAATAAAAGAGAAATGTCTTCCTTTGTGTGTCATTTGTTTTTTGCTTCAGCTGTTGAGAGTGCCCCAGAGCAGGGTGACTACTACACAGTACCTTTGTCCTCCCAGACTGCACAGTACACTGAGAGAGTATTCACCCTTCCTCAAACATACCATATTTTCTTAAGCTTCTGTGTATTCACATTTTCCCTTTGTACTGCTCTATCAGGAAGTGAGAGCCTTCTAAGACTTAACTCAATGATAGTATCACAACTAGCTGTTGAAATCACCCGAGTTGACACCTACAGAAGAACTATCATGGAGTATGACAGGTTAGGATCATTGGCTAAAAATTTGTCTAACTACCAACACTATGCACACGTTTTTCACAAAGCCCCTGCTGGTAATGACACGGTCGCTGAACTACATATATCCAACCAGTATACACATACCCATCTGAACGATTCAGTCTACTACATGTGGCCATATTAACCAATCAGTCTATATGTTGCTACCTGAATCACGCAGTCTACATGTGATCATCAGAACCAACCAGTTTACATGTGGTCACTGAACCAACCAGTCTACATGTGGTCATCAGAACCAACCAGTCTACATGTGGTCACTGAACCAACCAGTCTTCATGTGGTCATCAGAACCAACCAGTCTACATGTGGTCACTGAACCAACCAGTCTACATGTGGTCACTGAACCAACCAGTCTAAATGTGGTCACTGAACCAACCAGTCTACATGTGCCCATCCGAACCAACCAATCTACATGTGGTCATCAGAACCAACCAGTCTACATGTGGTCACTGAACCTCATGTGCCAAGAGGAGCGACAAATCTCTTCTACCCTGAGGAGTTCCTGGAAACTGTTCTTCAGAAACGCACTTTTGAGGAAGTTAGAAATATTCTGAGCACTGCTTTTGGACAATGACAGTTAGAGAGATGTGTAGTAAAGTCTAGAAAGGAACCTGAAGACAGGACCCTGCAAGGTGGCTGCAGTGTGGGTCTAAAGCAAGAACTTCAGTGAATGGGCAAGAGGAGCTGATGAATTTGAGTGAAAAGTAATATTCTATTATTCCATAGGTCAGATAGAAAATTTCACATTTCCTTATCAATTGTACTAAAATTAATAAGCCTACTAATGGTTAGGAATTTTGTACTTACATTACTTTTAGAAAACAAATGCCTTCTATCATATTCATAAGTGGAATATTTAAATGAGGTCTCTGTTCTTTAGAGAATAAGAAACCTTCTTATAAGATGGACTCATTTCCTAGCAGAATTATATTGGGTGAGTGAGTAGCAACTGAAAATAAGCTTGCCTCCTGAAGTTTTGGGAATCTGCTCTCAATTATCATTGAAATGTCACCAGAGAGGCATTGAAACAGTTTCTGATAAGATACAAACTATCAAACTGGATCCAACTGCTACTGAGAGGCGCTTTTTAATTTCACAGTTGGTTGATATATATATATATATATATATATATATATATATATATATATATATATATGATGGTGGCATAAAGGAGAAAGTGGCAGTGATCACCTCTGATGGCAGAATAGATGTCAGCACAAGAGAAGTCCCTTCTACTCTGATGGAAAACACTTTTACTTATGATCTCATGGAATCTTACAGACCCATTTTACAACATCTTTCTTAGTATTTCTGGACCAATAGCAACCTTTAGTTTACAATATTGTTCCCTGGTTAAAATCCCTTTAGGTTCTGCTTGTTAAAAGTTTCTAGTAGTCTAATTTTTCATTTGGGTCATATGCAATCATTGTTCCATTAAACAAACATATTTACAGCCTGCCGTTGGTGTAAATAATGCTCTTCTTACACTGAGAACATTGTATCAACATTGCTAATGAATAAAAAAGTGCTCTGATAATTAAAAAAAACCAGCAAGATCACTTATATGTTCTAGTCTGAACTGTGTATAACCAGTGAATGAGAAGGTAGCATAGGGATTGACAAAACTTCATATATGGGCTTAATTACAGAGTGGGGGGCTAAGGCATGCGGTCACAAGCGTGGGGAGTGATGCCTCTCCTTTCACAGCAGAGAACTGTCAAGATTTGCTTGTAGACTGAAGCTGGCCATGAGAAAATACACAGCACAGAAATTGCTGGAGGTCTTTCTCTAGAAACAGTGAAGGACAACCAGAAGACAGTATTTTAAAGCCTGTCTTTTTGCCATGCGAGTGGTTGAGCAGGAGGAGGCAGATACAGGGAGATCAGCATCTTCCCTCTGTCTATCTGAAAGCAGGACACAGCTTAACAAATGCACACCATGCTCTACGGCCCCCTCTCTACCATGGAGAAGGAAGACA
Organism: Chionomys nivalis; assembly: GCF_950005125.1. Classification (NCBI taxonomy): domain Eukaryota; kingdom Metazoa; phylum Chordata; class Mammalia; order Rodentia; family Cricetidae; genus Chionomys; species Chionomys nivalis. Next base: position 14,310,883 of record NC_080111.1, on the reverse strand, counting down.
AACTGCGGACAGCTTTTGATACTAGGAACCAGGAGATGGCACCAGAGAGATCTCCATCCGCATTCCTCACTCACTGGACTTTGCCTTTCAATCAGCTCTGAATCAGGTGTTTCCTCTGGAGACTCAAACTCCTTTCACTTGCTGTTCTAAAGACAGACTGGTCTTTGTTAAGAAAGCCACATATGCTGGGATTTAGCGTCACTTTTCGGAAACTATATTCATTCTCTGGGGCACACCATGCAGCTATGAGACAGGCCTGCTAATAAACATCTATTTTCCCTTCTGCTTGGTAAACTCCTTTATGGAATAGGGTTTCCTTTCCATTAAGAACTAAGAAGTTAGTAAAAATGATTTTCAATAAACTGGTTATGAAATGCCACCTGGCTCACGGGCACCTTCAAGGACCTTCAGGTTGTGATTACAGTTCGCTAAGTAAGGGATAAAGAATAGGCAGAAATAAAATCTGAAAGTGCCGCCCTTAGTATGCACAACAGCTGCACAAGGTCCATTCAGAAGAAAAAAGTATTCTAGGAGAGAGAAGGGGATTATACACAAGGCCCCACTTCAACCCAAGGCACTATTTGCATTTTATATCTGCTGAAAAAGAAAAAAGTCAGTTTTCTACAATAGAGTGTCTCACTGGGTATATAAACCAGATTCTAGGGTAAGCACCATGCCAAGGAGGAGCTGGTCAGGGCAAAACAAACTCCATGTTTTTTTTTTATTCTGTTTTGATACTTTTTGCCTTGTTGAGATTTGTTTTGTTTTGTTTTGATTTTCTTTTTTTAATTTGGGAGAGAGAGACAGTAAAGAGATAAATAGACAGACAGACAGACAGACAAACAGATAGATGATAGAGAAGTTTTGTGGGTACAAATGTGGGAAATGTTGAGGGAGAGAAAGAAATTAGATCATAATTTATTTATGAAAAATAAAATCTGGAAAAATAGTGTGTCTGTCCGTATTGAGGCTGCTGTCTGGATGGTTAATCCAAATGATTTGAAGGTTGATGACTTGAATTCACTTCATAAAGACAAAGAAGAGAATGGTGTTTGGGAAAGCTTGTAGACAAGGAAAGAGAGAGTTCAGATAAAGTCAAACATAGTTACATTCTTCAAAAATACCAATCTCTGTCAGGGTAGCTGACAGCTACCAAAACATAAACTGTTAATGTAGGCTATTCAAAGCAAGCAAACAAAACAAACCTAAAAAACAACATTCTTCCTTAAAAATAAGTTAAATAAAAATTTTGATATCGTAAATATGCAAGTCAACTGGAAGGCTATCAATTGGACTTTGTTGTAATGTGATGTCTACTAAGCAAGCCATTTTCATTAATAGCACTCTTTATCAGACTAGTTCAATTAGAGCACTAACAGAATGACCACTGCTGGATCCACTGTGGTAGCCAAGGAAGCAGATACCTATGAAGAAGAAGGATTTTATCAAGAATTCATAAATTAAATGAGCGTGAGCAGATTAAAGAGAAATTCCCATATACATTATTTATGTCATCCATATCTGTCTGTCTATCTATCTACATCCATCCATCATCTATCTATCTATCTATCTATCTATCTATCTATCTATCTATCTATCTATCTATCTATCTATCATCTATCTCTCTATCATCTATCTGCCTAAACACTTACAACCTTCAAATGAAAGTTGACATCACAATATGGATACAGGTTTATAGTATTTTTTTTTTGCTATTGTTTCACTTTTCAGTGCTTTATTATTTTTTTACCTAGGCTCCATAATTCTTGTTCTGCACAGGTCACATGACTACTCATCCACTCTCGAATGTGTAGACACATGGATTGCAACATTTGTGTTAAAGCAAGAAGTCTTTGGTACCATTCAGGTTTCCATGGCAGATATTAACCTTTTCATAGGATTCTCACAGTCATATCTTTAACCTCAGCAAGCCCAAGTCATTCCTACAAAGGGATTCTGCTTCTAATCTCCCAGTAAGAGTGGAAAACACTATATTCATTTTAATATCCACTATGGTCTAAGAAGTCATTTCCTCTTATTTTTTCCACAAAGCTTTCACAGTGAAGTAGAGAAACCTGAGGGAATATTCTTGTCTTGTGGTAGAGAATGGCAGTACCGAATTGCACAAATGCCCACGCAGAAAAGTTAATAATATTCTACGAGGTGTCTATTTTTAAACTAATAGAACTGGTTTACGAAATTGCAGATCTGTACTGCACAAAGAGAGGAAGATTCTTTAAATGTTAGAAATAATTGTGGATAAACTTTAAGAGAAAAAGCAACCTTTTCTTTTCCCACAGTGAGTTTAAAATAATTAAATGAATTCGAAGTCTTAGCTGCTTTGCACAGCTTTTTAATTGCTCATATTGATCATGACCTAAATTAGCTTCTGCACAGTTCATGGAGCAGCATTCAGCTCTTGAACTAAAGCCCTCAGGGAAGAGCACAGTCCACAGGCATCCTAGCATGACCAAGGGTGGAATAATTATTTACATTTATTAATGTACAGACAAAAGTCATTTTGTTGGTAGACCAGATAATCAAGTCTTTACCAGATAATGCATTAAGAAATACTGTTTTCAGGGCCAGGAATTTTTCATTGGGGCTTTGGTAGATGATAACTTTGTCTTACTGAGAGAAAAAGAAGTCCCTCACTACACATATAGGCCCATTACCCCAAGTCTATCCAGTAAATTGGGGTTGTACATAGTCCTCAAAAACAGGCATGGAGATTTATTCAATGATGATGTTTGTAAGCACTGATGCTGTGTAAGAATGTTCTTCAAAACTGTAAAGATTTGTCACTCGTATTAGTTTAATAAAATGCTAATCGGTAGTTAGACAGGAAGTATAGGTGGGGAAACTAGACTAAGAGAATTCTGGGAAGAGGAAATGCAGAGTGTCAGTCACAAGCCAGATGCAGAGGAAGCGAGATGAGTCTGCCTTACTGAGCAAAGTTATCAAGTCATGTGTCTAAACATAGATAAGAATTATGTGTTAATTTAAGTTGTAAAGAGTAGTTAGTAATAAGCCTGAGCTAATAGACCAAACAGTTTATAATTAATATAAGCCTCTGCATGTTTTGGGGGGACTGAATGGCTGCAGGACTGGACGGGACAGAAACTTCTATTAACACACTGGTAGGCTACAGAGACAGCAAAATAGATAACCAGTGGCTTTCTGCTTGGGTAAAATGAAAAAAAAAAAAAAGGCTCCAGGACCTTTATTATTTTAATAAGAAAGAAAAACCAGTGTGGTTCTTATTTTTGTTAGAAACAGAATATATTTTCCAAATAAAATACTGATTCTGGGTGGTTCACAATAGCTGGTTGAAGTTCCACAAGTACTGTTTTAATGGGTAGCTGTTTCCTCCACTTCAAGCAAGGTTCAAAAGGCCTAATGTCATGGGGCCTGAAGCATATGCCCAGGTAAACAACTCTATGTGTCCGGCCAATAAGTGTGCGACTAAACCACATGTTTAAAGATTTCACATTTATCCATAGATAATTTAGCCTCACAAATCATAAACTATCACTTTTGGAAGTTACTTTCAAATTTGTTGGGTAACAGATATTATATGTACACAGGATCTGGTTTTTTGGAAGGAAAAAAATGAAATTTTATGAAGGTCTTCTACTTTTAAAGGCCTTTTGAAAGTAGCGTCCGTTTGCCATCAATGACAATGTATCTGATGGACAAAAATACTTCAGAAATTGTTTCCTTATCATTCCTGATTATTTTCATGTAATTTTAATATCTATTTCAATATATTGATATGCATTTTTCTTATTTTTTTATTTTGTTAACTAGGCAATAAATCTTTTGAAACGGTAGTGTAAGTCAGTAGGTTTAAACTTCAAATTTCTCCTCACTTAGACAGAGAGATCTTAAGTTACGTATAGAACCTTACAGTACAGTGTACTCTGATGATAGAAATGAAAAACCTAAGTAATGAAAAAATTTTAAGAGAGGCAATATTATTAAAATTTCAATTTTTTCTTAATTGAATCTCTAGGATTTGTGAACTCAAAAAAAAAAAAACCAAAATCAAAAACAAACAAACAAAAAAACCCAAACCAAACCAAAACCCAGAATATTAAGTAGTCTAAGTTCTGTGTGTCTTGGCAGCAGATGATAACCACATGGAAACTTCTTATTAATTACAAATGCATGGCCCAAAGCTTAGGCTTGTTACTAGATAACATTTACAACATAAATTAACCCAATTATATTAATCTACACTGTGCCACATGGTGTTACCTCTCTTTCATCTTACACTTCCTGTTTCCTCTCCATGTCTGGCTCTCAATTCCTTTGACTCTGCCCTTCTTCCCACTGTCCTTAGTCTAGTTCTCCTGCCTAACTTTATCCTGTCAGCTTCTTTATTAAGCCAATCGCAGAGACATATATTCACATAGTATAAAGGACCATTCAACAGTATTATTTTATAGATGTTGACGCACTGATTCCAATGCTCATGTGAAATACAAGGGTGATAATGAGGAATCTGGGTTGTCAGACTGGCTGGATCTGGAAGGGAGAGAAATTGCTGGGCACACCGGCAAGAGATTTTCTTGATCAGTTTACCTGAAGCACAAAGACCCAATCTAAAAGTGATGATACCTTCAAGTAGAAGCCCATATAAAAGGTCTGAGAGAAAAAGAAAAGCTTCTCATTTCCTTTTCAGTCTCATTGGCACATTCATCTGCCATCTGCGAGTTCATCCACCCACTTGCTTCCGCTGCTGCACCCCTGTGTTAGTACGTGAACCCAGCTTCTTCAGAATTCTAATGCTGACTGAAAATAAGGGGCTCCCAGAAATGTTCAATGTCTCAAGTACCACACTGGAACTGTGAGGTATCCAGGCTCGTGGAGAGAGTAGCTACAGGGATCCGGGTTTCTCCAGTGTGAAGACCGTCATTGTTAGTCTATCTGAACTGGACCATGTAAGTCAAGCCAGTCTCCTTTTAATAGATTCATCCCTCCACTTCTCTCCTCTTGAGGACCAATGCAGCAGCAAATGAACGAGAGCTGACGCCACATAATGTTGAAGAAGAAGCATGGACCATACTGGACTTCAGGTTCGTTGTAAAACTACAGCAAGAGAAACACTGTAGTATTGGAGACAGAACAGACTAATAAATCAATTGGCGTAAACTTTACCCAGAACTATCCCCGCACAAATGAAGCCAATTTATCTTGGACAAACTAGCAAAGGAAATTTCTTGAAAAAAAGGACAGATTCGTCAACAAATAGAGTTGAAAATATCGAACAGTTACAAGGAAAATTGAATCAGACCTTACAATGTGCAGGGACTGTTGATTCCTGTACTGAGATGTAGTCACTTTAGAAGACACATTAGCAGTTACATACAAAGATACACATGGCAATTATATTCCAAGAAACTTACTAAGTGAGTTGAAAATATGCCTATACAAAATTTGTACATGGATGTGATTTACAGCAGTTTTATTTACATTTTTCAATACTGAAAGCAATGACGACATCTTTCTACAAGTAAATGGATAAACAAACTGTTGTATACTCGGAAAATGAAATATAATTCAGTCATGTAAAGAAATAAGCTATCAAGCTATCCCTTTATATGCAAATAAAAGTGACACAGGAGTAAGTTCAGCTTTAAATAAAACAGAGTTACTTAGTCTTAAAAAGCATACACCGATGGTTTCAACCATGTAATATCCTTGTAAAGATAACTAGCAAAGTGGTGGAGAGAGTTAGCTGGTCACAATCCAGCTGTCAACAGAGAAGGGTGAGCACATAAGCATGGGGTGATCTGGAGAAAGCAAAGCTTCTGTAAGATATCATAAGAGTAGATACGTGACATTACATATCTGTCAAAGCCCTTATGATATACAACAGTGTCAACACTTATGTGGATAGCATACAGCAATTAAAACTTAGTGCATCCATGTGGGCTCACCAGTTGCAACAAGCGAACCACATGGCTGCAAAAAGTCAATAAAAGCTACATAGGTTAAAGTACTCCCAAGAACAGAGGCAATGTAACGACGCCACTTTGTGCACAATTTTCCTGTGCATGTCAAATGGCTCTACAGAAACAATCTACTTTACAAAACAAATATTGCGGAACCTTTACTCTAAAATGAATTTTTAAGATTGGTATTCAAATTTGAAACCACAGGGAAAAGAAGTTTCCTCTATGTGTAACTTCTAAGGAATGGCTTTTTCTTTTCTCTCAGCAAACACGTTGGGAGTCAGGTATGATAGCTCCTGCCTCTAAGCCAGCACTGGGGAGGCAGAAGGTGGTAGATCTCCAAGAGTCCAAAACTAGTCCATTCTACATAATGAGTTTCAGGTCAACCAGAACTACAATAAGACCTTTTCTCAAGAACAAAGAAACGAAAACAAATTGGGGCAGTTTAGGTCACTGATAAACATGTGCTTAACATGTTTAAAGAGTTGAATTCAAACATCCACAAAAGCCAAAGGAAGAAAAAACATTCATGTAATGTTCTATTATTTTGGAATAAAGAAAGTTTATGTGAAAAGAGTCATTTTCACATGTAATATTTAAAAAATAGTTTACTCTTATGTGAGATACATTAAATAAGAACCCAATGGTTTAAAATTATAACATATTAATTTATATAGTGGCTTAAAGGTTATAATATATTAATTTAGATGATATCTAGAAAAATATCATCTATTTAAACTCTTACCAAAGATCACAATTTTTTTTCTTTTCCTTCATGGATATTGAAATTGACTTTTTAATTTAAACAATTCTTTTAGCTTCATTAAGTACATTAAAATATGTTTGACATAATGATAGGCAAAATTCTCATTTGCCTTCAGTTTTCCATTTATTTCTACAGCTTTCATGGATTTTGTGATTACTCTGAGACCTGGAAATTCCAAGTGTTTTCCTAAGTGTTCTTTCTACCTAAAAATTTGTTGTTAAAGACTTTATCTAAGCTTTACTTCAAATAAACCCAGAAAAGACAATATATAAAATACATAAACTAGATATACTTGTAGTTAGAATTCTCTATAACTATGTAATACATACATAGGTGTTAATTATATCTTTAAAATATATCTATCCTCTCTATCGCCTCTACCCTTGCCTTCCACAAGTACCAGCTCTCTTCCAAGGGCATCCCCAACAGCCTCCGCAAAGTTCTCTGTTTCCATTCTTCCTCTTTCCTGATTCATTTCTCACATCACCATGGTGATCTCCCTGAAGCACAGTCTGAGAGTATCACGCTTGTGCTTAGCTCCTTCAAAGGCTTCCAGCCGGCAGATAATATTGTCTCCCCTCTTCTCAGCTAAAGAAGCTTCTATGTGACTTCTAGGGAAGCATGCCCGGAGCTCCCTGCCTTGTGTGTGACTCAGGACACAGCCACTCCTCCAGAGCAGCACTCCAACTGCAGCAAGGGAGCCATCTGCAGAGATGTGTGCACATGAACCAACCCTGCTATGGGGGGGCATCTGCAGCGATGTGTGCACATGCACCAACCCTGCTATGGAGAGCCATCTGCAGCGATGTGTGCACATGAACCGACCCTGCTATGGGGGGGCATCTGCAGCGATGTGTGCACATGAACCGACCCTGCTATGGGGGGGGGGGCATCTGCAGCGATGTGTGCACATGAACCGACCCTGCTATGGGGGGGGGGGCATCTGCAGCGATGTGTGCACATGAACCGACCCTGCTATGGGGGGGCATCTGCAGCGGTGTGTGCACATGCACCAACCCTGCTATGGGGAGCCATCTGCAGCGATGTGTGCACATGAACCGACCCTGCTATGGGAGGCCATCTGCAGCGATGTGTGCACATGAACCGACCCTGCTATGGGGGGCCGTCCCTTTCAACACACAAACTGGAGTATGGCTTCTAGACTTATTACCAATTTCTCGAATGACAAAATGACCGTCAAGGGGAACCAGATGTGAAATGGGGACTTGAGATGAAGAGATGACCAAGAGGAAAGGGGGTGGGATTAAATTAGATAATACATAGGCAAAGAGAAGTCAATAATGAATTTAGTGTGAGACAGCATTTTTCTTCCCTGACCTTCAAAAATCTCGTATTTATGAGCATTTCTAAGACTCAGAAGGAAAGCTTGTGCTCCTCAGCATTTCTCTCCTTATTCACAGAAACATATTTATAATGTTCCACACCAATTCTTGATTCATATTTTTTTTTCTGGGATGAAGATATATCAAAGTAGCACAGCACTTTCCTGCTACATTAGAGATTATAGATTTGGCCCTGAGAGAGAGAAGAGGAGAGAGGAGGAGAAAGGAGGTGATTTGAAGATGAAATGACCTTCATAGGCTCATGGTTTGGTCAGTAGGTGGCTTTATTTAGAAAGGCTGTGGAACCTTTGGGGGTGAAGCTTTGCTAATAGAAGTGGGTGACTGGAAAGAAGGCCTTCAGGTTTTACAGCCCTGCTCCATTTCCTGGTGTTTCTGCAGCCTGAATGCATGTCCAATAGAAGCAGCCAGATGCTTGCTTTCCAGCTGTTTCTTTCTCCCCCTCCCCCTGCGCAGCCATGCCTTGGGTAAAATGTTCCATTCAAACTTGAGTTTCCTTCCTTAAATTGTCAAATATTTGATTACTGCAACAAGAAAATGATCTAAAGGAAGGAAAGAAGGAAGGAGGGCAGGTGGGCGGGAGGGACCGAGGGAGGGAGAGAAGGAAAGAAGGAACCAATATTTTCCATTCTATTCTAAAGAAAGTGACAAACCTGCTGATAAGAGAAAAAGCCCACAGACTAAGCCTTTGGACAAACAGTCATGGTTTGCCCACACACACTCTGAAGAAGGGTATCCCAAGCACATCACTCAATATCTACTGCAACTAGTTTTCTTATAAACACAGACCCAGATGCTAATGGAATCACTATACACTGCATTTAATAAAATGTGCTTACTCTAGATGCCTGTGCTGCCAGCAGCAGAACTGTGGCAAATATGAAAGAGGTAGCGTCTTTTTATCTTTCCAACTTCTAAGATGGCCGTGACATATTCTATTGCTCGTGAGAGCAAGTGACACTGAAGCCAGGAGAGAATGGCCAGGTTAGATGTAGAGGAAGAGAATCCCTTTATAATGTAGACTGGTTCCCTAGTTGGGAAAATGAGGCCATGTGGCTGCTGCTGCCTAGAGAGAAGGTCAAAGCTCTGTAGAAGGCACCAAATCATTGTTTGACTCAAAATATTAATAAGTCTTTCTTCCTTTGACGCTTGTCTATAAACCAGGACTTGAGTCTCTCTGAGAAATTAGTTTCCTTTTGAGTATATTGCTGTCCTTCTCTTAAGCACCTTCCCGCCCAATTCCCACACTTAAATATGCACATGTATTCTTCTCAAGAAACCCTGTGTATCTTAATACTCATTTCTTTACAATTCCATCATGTTGCTTCATGAAAAAAGAAAGAGAGAGAGAGACAGACAGAGAGAGAGAGAGAGAGAGAGAAAGAGAACTGATAGAGGAAACAAAGATGGGAAGGAAGGCAAAGACACAAATTAGCTTCTCATCGAAGGCAGGTATTTCCACTCTGAACTCCAAAGAAAGATAATACCTTAATCTGCTCATTTATAATGGGTGAATAGAAAATCACACAGCACAGGAGACTTTATCTTCCTCAGTGAAGTCTCATGTCTCTACTCTGTAGACTTTCTGCACTGATGTGACAGCCACCATAAGGGACGCCGATCAGTCAATGCTATTGAATCTATTAGGAGTCCCCATGAGATTCGTTAAGGACGCTACTGTCGCCAAACTCTTCCCCATCACAATTCAGCCTCTCTGACGCATGATACAGAAAAATGGCTGCATTGGATGAGGACCTGGCTTGGATTTCAGGACTGGGGCATTGGCCAACTTTGGCTAGAATTCATATTTAATCTCATTTTAAAATATGTTTCTGTTATAGTTTCCAAATTATGCATAAATTATTGAAACTGGGTCAAATCTAAAATCATCGGCTAAGTAGAGTTAATAATGCATGACAACTTCGCAGTCATCCCTTCCAAATACAAAGGCCCTGAAGCGGAGGCACCTACCAGTGCTGTAAAATGCCCCGATGTAATGGCTTTCGGGAAAATGAGTCAAATGCTAGGCAGAAACCAATGTACATGCCTGAGTTCAGGACAGACTGACAGAACATGAAGGGGTGTGCTGAAGAGGCTCCCTATTAGAGACAGCTCTACTCCGCGGAACTTTATAAATGGATACGCTGTGAGGGAAATATGACTCTTAGACACTGGTTACGGACAAGAAAGCAGTAATGGAACTGAGGAAGAAATGAGGAGAAACAAAGCTAAGAGGCAGAATTTGCCAGTTCTCCTGTCCAGAGGCGCCCTGCCTCTTCTGTTCTGGGAACATTTTCTGAGCATACTGGTGAATTGAACTCAACACATCCAATAATAAAATAAGACTTTGCGTGACTTAGACCCAAATGCCAATGTAGAAATTGGGGAATTTAAAAGAACAATACAGATAGAGGAGAAAGCAATCTTCAGCAACTCGTTTTTTAAGAATACCTTTTCTTGTACTCCACTTTTTTTTTTCAAAGATTGAAATTGAAACAAATTCTGGGATGTTTTTTGTTCCTGAAGAAGACTAAAATAAAGGTGTGTGTCCAGTACTAACAAAATGACTAGCTTTGCTACAGGTTAAAAATTACCATATCCACTTGAGGTAGAAAATTCAAGACAAAAAAATCTTATAGTTATTCCGAACATGCTTCAATAAAGACTCCTTACTGGAGTGCTTGTAGGAATGGCCATGTGTACTTGTGTTTGCTTTGTCATTCAGCCTCCTGTGATACTCAATGCTTCCTGGATTTATAAATTACTTTGAACCAAAATCTGGCAATGAAAATTCCACAGTTATTTTAAAATGCAATTTAGTCTCTATAGTTAACAAAATTTAAAGTAATAATGTAAATTTTTATTTTTAAAAATTATATGCAATTTTAAGTGTAAAAATGCTATCCTATTTGGTTGAGTTTATAGGGGTATTTTCCTTTGGTATTACTGCTTTTATTAACAAATCATTATTGTATGTGGCACAATTTGGCATTTTGATATATATATCAAAATAGATTATTTGACTATATTTTTATGTATATATACATATAGTCAAATAATCTATTAAGTCCAGTTAATTAACATAGTCATTACCACAGCACCTTTTTTGTTGTGGTTAGACCTTGTAAATTTACTTCCTTATTTGAAAGACAAAAATACATTATTTTTAACTATGTCACTTTGCTCTGTGATAGATGCCCAAATCTGTCATTTCTATTATAGACATTTGAGAACATACAGATCTCCTGAACAAAAAGAAAAAAATATATATAGCTGAAATTACCATTATCAATGATTGCTGTACTAGAGAAACAGTGATATAGTTTAAAATAATAGTGATTTCTCACACTCTGGAAAGCTACAAAGTTCATTATCATAGGATCAGACGCAAAAAAAAAGTTTTGTAGAATGAGGTGTTGTCAATTCCATGGGTCTTGTGGGCTGGACAAGCGCTGTTCAACAGGGCTGTATCCATAGCAACAGGTCCTGTTGCCTTTATTAAGAGTGCTTCTCTAACAAATTCTAGAATTGAACCATGAAAGTATAGGCAGGCTGACCCTGAACTCGTTCATGATCCTCTTGCCTCTGCCTCCTTCAGCTGCAAATCCTACTAGCCTGCATCACCACAAACAGACTACAACGCACAGCTCCAGAGAAGCTAGGTAACAAGAAAGACCCTACTAGAGCCTTGGAGTTTCCATTGGGAGACCATCATTGTTGGCACAGGTGGACCATAATCTGTAAGACACTCGAATAAATTCCATCTGTCCATCCATCTCTCCATCCTTCCACCCATCCATCCATACATCTATCCATCCATCCATACATCAATATGCATATATACACAAAATTATCTATAAATTCATTAAACGTTGTTTCTCCAGATAATCCTGACTAATAAAACTAGTAGGTACAAATAGCATTTTAAATGAGATACGACAGCAAGCATGCCTAGATGAGGAGAGGATTATGGGTCTTCAAGCTGGCAACAGCATATCCATCAAGGATGGGAGTTTCTAAGAAAGGTTAGGACAGAAAGTCTTGGAGTCATTTAAAAGCCACAGACAGCAGAGCTTATCTAAGGTGATGTGGTGGAGAAGACAGGAAGCCTGCACTTGCTTTTCAGTGGTCACTATAACCATACAAAGCTGCGAAACATTGAAGAGAAGTCATTAAAACCTGTTCTTAAGATAGCTAAGAGAGGCTCATGGCCTACTCAAGATAAATCACACATCTGCAAAGGGAATCGGAACCCAAGAAGGTTCCGAGAGTTGACAATGAAAACTAAGAGATTTGTTCTCACAAATGCCCCACCCCTGTGTATTTCTCTTCCTGCATTAAGTACCTTGATACCTCCTCTAAATAACAGTGGACACCAATAGCAGACATATTCTAATAATGCCTATTTAAATAATTCAAAACAATATCATGTTTGTCACTGTTAATATTATAAAAGCTTGGAACTCTAAAAAAGTGACGTCATTTAATTAAATATAAAGACTTGGCTTAGGAATGCCAGATGATTATGTGACGCTCATGTTACCGTATTACAGTGAGAGTTTCCACCTTTGCAGTTCACAATGTTCCGTCTTCCTAATGTGACCTAATTCGCTGGATCTTTAGCAAAAGTAAGGGTAAGAGATTCATGCTATTTGGCTTCAAACTGTATCATTCACATTTGTCCCTTAATGCCCTATAAGTGTACCTCAAAAAACAGGTGATGGGTTTTCAAAGACATGTTTAAAAGTAATTAAGTTATGCCAGCTCCATTTTAACTTTCATCAGAATGGCGAACAAACACTGGTCCAAGAAGAAGCTGGCATCTTAGGGAACAGATGGAGAAGACATTTCAGTGCCCAGCAATCCCAAGAGAGGGCACATCTGGGGTGACACATGCTCCTCCTTGAAGTGGCCTTATTCCTCACCTTCCCTGCTTCTGATAGTTCATCAATGGTGACAGAAGCATTTGTGGCTATAAAATGGGAAAACATTAACACTCAATCTAAGCTGCGTGCAAGCTACTGAAGGCAGCAGCATAGACGCGCTACATCCAACCCAAACCTTGAGTCCCTGGACAGGCAAACCCCCTGCTGATATTGGTACAATGAGTTTTTAGCTCTTCCTGCCCTGAGAAGAGCGAAGGGAAATGACTGCAAACATGTTAATATCAATGGTTCCATTAATTTTAGTATGCATGTCAAAAGTTTTTAACATGTGAAAGTGACTCCAGCAATCCCCAACATCCCATTTGACTCTTTTAGATGTAAATGTGTGTACGGTTGACAGACATGAGGATGGGCATATGTGTGTGTGCATGATGTGTGTGTATGTAGGCATGAAGTTGACATCAGTTGCTTTCTACATTATTGACTTAGGCATGGTCTTGCTCGGTCCTTGGAGCTCATCAATTTGACTAGTCTAATGATTCAGGGTTCCTTATCCCCACCATGCTAGCACTGGGATTCAAGAGGACCTCCATGCCTGGCCACCTTTTATGTTCTGAGGATCCAGAGTGCAGTTCTCACACTTGTGTGCCAAACACTTTACCACCGTATCACATTTCCATCCTAATCACAAACATTTTTGTGCTCTGACTAAGTAGCATATATTATAATGTCTGATTACTGTATAGTAGAGTTAGTTGGTGAATTAAAACAATAAGATCAATTATCCTGGGCTTATTCATATGCTCAGGAGTGTTAATTCCACCTGGTATAGGAGGACTGGGGTAGGGAGTTTCTAACTAACTCTAAAGCCATCACATTCCATGGAGAGGCCCTGTCTCCTAGAACTGCTCATAGAAACCAAGCAGTTCTGGAAGATCATTTGGAAAGTATTTGGATGGATTAGTGTTATGACCATTTTCAGAGACAGGGAAGAAACAAGGAATTTTGCTAATTCTCAGAGGTGTGTTTTTTTTTTCTGTCTGAAAGAGATACTTCTCTACACATTATAATGAGGACATAGAATCTTTGTTATGGGAGGAAGCATTTTATCCAAGAACTTTACAGGCAGTTAAGGAATACGATGATGGAATATGGAATGCCTACTTAGATAAGCAACGGCATTTTTCAGAAGGGCTTATACTTCCAGACAGTTTCCATAATCAAAGTTATATAATCAGCTGTAGCCACTCAAACATACTGTCCATTAATACCATGGTTGTGTTTCTTTTAGTCATTTTTTCCATAGCTAATTTTTATAATTTTTAATGAATACACAATTTGCATTGTGTCTATTTATTTGTATGTATTACAAGTATTTTCTGATTATATCCATCTTCCATCAACCAACATCTTCAATAGTTATATTTATTACATGTATATATTATATGTCACAGTAGTTTTCTATATTGTTCTACAATATGGTTATACAAATTCACAACATTTCTGTATTTTGAAATATTTCTCTAGGATCAACTAGTGCATATAAAATTCTCAAAAAATAAAATATTTTAAAAATATTAATTATCATATAAATGATTATATATTTTCATAATTTCTGTAGAACAAGTGTACTACTTCTTCAGATTATTCATAATAGTACCAATTCCATTCATGTTGTACTCTAGCAAAGATAATCAGCTTTAATTCTGTCTTTCTGTGTGTGTATGTGTGTGTGTTGCCAGAGGTCAATGTCTAACACCGTCCTCGATTATGCTTCCCCTTATTTTTGAGACAGGATTTCTCTTTGAAAAACTTGGCACATTTGTTTGATAAACAGGACTCCAGTTTTGTGTATTATCCATGGTCATACCAAACTATAGTCCATTATGGTTCTATCACTCAATTATTACATTCTAAGTGCATAATAAGTATATTTGGCAGTATCTTTCTATATAACTTCATCTGTGAGAAATTTTGATACCCAGATACATTTTTATAATAAATGTGTGTATTTTTCTTGTAATTTTGAGAAGCTTGTTTTGCTTTATCATCCAATGAGTTGATAATTTCTTTGAATTCTCTCTAAAGACAAAGATACTTTTAATTGAAGACTGCTTTTTACCTAGTGCATACATGTGTGTGTGTGCGCATGCGTGTGTATGTGTGTGTGTGTGTGTGTGTGTGTGTGTGTGTGTGTGGGGCATGTGCGTCATGGTGCATGTGGACATCAGCGGATGACTACAGGAGTCTGCTCTTTTCTACCCCACACTGATTATGGAGATCCGACTCAGGAGGTCAGGAGTAATGGCAAGTGCCCATCCATGCTGAGCCATGTCATTGGTCTGAGGTTGGCTTCACCATAGTATTTAAAGTGGAAGTTCCGTCAACGTTACTACAGTTTTTGGATACCTAATTTTTCTCATCACTATATATTGCATCATTTTTCACTTCCTCAGCAATTTGTGATAGTTCTTATAAGATAGCTACTTTCTGAACATATCAGAACCTATTTCTGGCTAAATATCCTTTCTTATTATTGTGCAAATATCTTGCAGGACTCACCCTTCCCATGACTTTTTCCACTCATTTTTGTATGTTTGTATTTCTTTCTCCAGATCTTTGACACACTTTAGAAATATCTGGGTACATTATTAAAAAGAGACTTTTGAAGTTTCTATTACCATTGCAATAAACCTGACAAACCACAGAGAATTGAAATACATACAGAAAGTGACAGATTTCTCAGCTTATTCTCAGGTCATGTAGGAAATTTTTATTAAAATAGATGCAAGGTATTTTATACAATTTTGCTACTATAAATAAATATTCTCCATTGTATATTCTTAAAAATAATTGCAAATTATAATTCTTTTTTATCTAAAAAATGCAAAGTAGCATCACAGTGAAGCAATTCTATATCCAACAGTTTTAATGCTTACAGCTCCTTTGTCTTTTGCTTATTGCAAAAGCAATATCAAATAATTTAGGTAAGACAGCTATTTTTCTTTTTGCAATCACATAGTGTGCATATGTGTTTGTGTGTACACACATTTGTGTGTGAGTGTGTCTGTGTGTGGAAGTTCAGCTGACGGTTACTGGAGAACTTAGACTATTGTTTCCTGGGTACCATTCTTTTTGAGATATTTTCTCATTGGCCTGCAATTTACCATGTAAACTAGACGGGCTGCCCAGCAAGCTCCCCGCATGGCCCTATCTCTGCTCCCACCCATCTATGGTTGGAAGTATCTGCTACTACTATGAATTCTGTAGACAGAACTCAAGCCATGAGCTCATTAATCCATAGGTAAGTTATAACTGCTTATCTCCAGTACAGGTTGAGATGAGGGTAATTCTTGATTCCGACATGTAAGGAAAATGTGTGGTCATGGTCCCGGCAGTGGCATTACATCATCTCAACACGTCTGCTCATCTGACACAAAGCATTTACTGCAGAGCACCACCAGGAGGTATGAAATTCATTAAGCTTGAAGGTTTTAGGCAAGTAATTAGGGTTGTGTCATTACCCTCACATCTTCGCGATGTGGATCCTGAGCTGACAGATTCCTCTGTTAGTCTTGCAATACAAACTGGCTAAGAAAGACAGACCATAGCCTGTAAAAAGATAATTTGTAGCTAAATGCAACAGTGACAAGGACAACACATTTGACAACCTGGAAGAGATTAGAAAATGTTCATAAGTGTGTATAATAAAATAAAAGCAAGGGCAAGTTTGTATTTAATGATGAATGTTTAAAAATGTATTTCATATCGGTTTATAAAGCTTTCTCTCTGTGCAGCAATAATATTAAAGGAAAGGAGGCCATGGATTTGAGGAGTAGAGGGTATGAGAGGGGCTCGAGCGAGGAGAAGGAGGAAGAAATGACATAAATACAGTACATAGTCATGAAATTAAAAGGTAAAGTTAAAACTCTGTCAACCATGATTACATTAAAACAAGCAAGCAAAACAATACACCCCCATACCGATCTTCTCCAATATCCGTTCTTATATTTTGTTAGGTCTCAGGAAACTGGTTTCTTTCAACTTTCCTGAGTGCTCAATGGTTGCACCTCGCAGGGGAAAGGGTAGCTGTTGTAAGGAAGTTACCATTTGAGTTACCATTAGGCTAAACCTTTGGAGATAGCTTTCTAATCTCTCAAAGCAACAATTTAAAAAGAAGCAATTGTGTGGGTATCCATGCCACAGTTCCAGATAAAAATCCACCAGATCTCCCGGCTGTCAGAAGTACAGTAAGACAAGATAGTTAAGTGTATCAGAGCAGGCCAGATTCCTGGAGCACATGGGCATCATTGAGTTGTATTTTAACCATCTAGCTGAAGGATCCTAGAATGTGGTTCTCACAGAGCAATAAAATGTAACAAGTCCACAGCCACATTGGCAGGGAAAAATCTTATCTATGTGCACACTGCAGAAATGTCTATTACTGCAACCTAACTCTTTCATACTGAACAAACATTCAATTAAAAGATAATCAAGTAGGCAATGTCACATTGTAGGACACAGGCAGATGTTCATCTCCAAATTGGTCTTTAAGTCATTCTATTAAAATATAAAACTGTTACAAAAGGGTGCTATATTTTAAAATATTCTTTTGTTCATGCATATGTGAGTGTCAGTGCCAGTGGAGGTCAGACGAGAGAAGAGGATCCTCCAGAACTGGAGTAAAAGGTGGCTGGGAGCTATCTCATGTGGGTGCTGGAAGAGCAGCCAGCACTCCTAACACTCCTCTGGGCTGGAGAGTTGGCACAGCAGTTATTTTAATGCACAAGCCCAATATACAATTCACTTTAGCTGCAACAGTGTATCCCTGAAATACCCATGAAATATCTTCTGGGTTGCATGTCCAGCTCAATATTAGAATATGTTCATAACATGTGCAAAGCTGTTCTGTCTACTGTATTCACCACCCCAGTTTCTAAGCCTGCATTTATCATGAGGGAATAGCTTTGCATATGGGCAGAATGTGACTCTACTCTCAAGCCTTGAATATAGAAACTGCAATCAAACTATTGTCAAAATATGTCTTTTGCCATCACTCTTCTAAATTGTATAATTTTACTTGTTTTAGTTTTCCACTGGCATAGATTCATGGTACGTGGCTTTGGGTTACAAAAGGATACTTTTACACAAATATATCATGTACTTTGGGCATACCTTACCCTACCACACCATACTTCTCGTGAGCCTTTACTCACCTCAACATGCTTAAAAGTCATAAGGTTTTTTTTTTTTTTAAGTTTAGAAACTTCCAGGGATTATAAATTTAGCAGCAATATGCTAATCCTTCAGTAAATCCAGAAGATACACACCCTTTCCTACACTCTCCTCCCCTCAAATAGGCGCTCTACCTATCCAGCGAGAGCTACATGGAGCTTCTGAAGGATGCCATCGGGATTATGAAGTTCCCAGGCGAGCATATGCAGAATCGTGCATATCTAAAACAGTGACTCTCGTGGTGAGTGGTGAACATTTGCGCACACAGATGCTGGAGCACACAGTAGGGCTACCGCTGAAGAAAAGAGGGACAGACAACACTAAGAGGAGGCATCTAGGCCAATGCTTCATTTCTTGGAATTTCCCCGATTCCAAGCTTACAAACATAGGAGGCTTTGGATTCATGAATGCTTCTAGATTGACTATCAAACACCACAGCGTCCATAACTAAAAATCTGATTGACTATGACCCTCATAATCAAAATAGGAAGTAACAAAAACCCATTCATTTTGCATTCTCTGTTGAATAGCTGTAACTCATTGAGCTGTCTGTGCATAAGATTGGCAATGAAACTAGTTGAACAGGTGCTAAGGAGAACACTTTTCTAGACAACTTTTCTTTGAAATAGCAACATTAGCTATTCCCCAAAACACAACGGATTGCTCTGCACCCCATAAGATCAGAACAAGGAGGTGGCTCTCTTCACTCCCCAGTAAGCTCAAAGGTGCGATCCTTTCCAAGATAACTCCGTAAGTAAGAGGGCATTTTCCCAGGGAACATTTAAGTCCCATTAATTCAATTCGTCCCTTTTTGGCATTATTATAAGACAGATATAAGGCTGGCTGTATTTGGCAATTTTAACTGCAGTGCTGTTCTTTGTTTTCCTACTGCAGTACTTTTAAAGTGCCCATTCCCCCACCAGCAATTTCACAATGAAAAACCCAGGCAACGTGTTTTACTCTTGCTTAACCTTGAAAGATACATGATGTACTCAACGGGCAATCTATTACTTAATTAGTTTAAAGGGCTCTGACATCAGACAGGAGCACATTTGAAACATAAATGAAGCGAGAGCTCAAAGGACTCAGTGTAGAACTGCAAGGGGAGAAGCTGCTGTCCTGTGAAGGTCGACCTGAACTTCTCTAAGCCTTCTGAGAAGACACACACTGTGGTATTCAGTGCTGGTCATGGTGGGCAAGCCTTCCCTACCTCTCGGTTAGGTCTTACTAGCAAGTGGGTTTTTCATTAAGCTCTTTGTTTTGTTTTGGCTTTCTTTTTGAGATAGGCTGTGCCTAGGCTTGTGTCAAACTCACGATCCTCCTGTCTCATTCACCCAAGAGCCACCATTACATCATTAAGTGTCATCATTAAGTTGAATTTATTTTGGAGTTTAACCTAACTCTCCCCCCGCCCCCACCAAATAAATATATTTGCTGTCTACCTAATGTAGTAATTTTGAAACCTACTTTCTGGCCATTTAATGTGGAAAATTTGATGCGCAATAAAAGGGACTGATACCCAGTAGCGAGACAGAAAAGGGAGTGGAGTGGAGGAGGGGAGGGGAGGAGGAAGGGAACTGTAGTTGTGGGAAACCCTAACGGGGTGTGACAGGTGCTAAGAGGCCGCTTTTAAGAAGCCACATTGAACATGGCATTGCAGGATTTGCAGAGTTTTTGAAAGATTTGAAAAACAGAAAATATATTCCACATGCCCCGCCTCTCCAAGCTAACACACATATAAAGCAAGCCAGATGAGAGGCATGGTGGACTTCCAGGGAAATAATGAATATGTGCGCATCTACAACACGCTATACCAACTGGCCGGATGGGAGACTGGACGTGTGACTGGCCTGAAGAGATCCAACATACTACACCAAAGTCTGCATTTTTTCTTTAGATCCATCAGATGCATTATAAAGGTCACAATCCACAAGCAGCCTCTTCAATTTCAATAAAAATAAATACAGAAAAAAAATTCAATCACCCAGTTACACTGGCCACCATTCAAGAGCTCAATAGCCACCAGAGGCTAATGGCTACAGCACTGGATGAGACAGGTAGAGGATGTTCCCAAAGTCACTGAAAATGACAATAAGCTATGCTGCTTCAAATAAGGATGAGTCACACCCAACTGTTCATTATAAAGAAAAAGCTTGACTTGGTGGAGATTTCAGATAAAAAAGCTAATTCACAACACCTAAAGGCTTTGCATGGAAGTGAGTGGGGAATGGATGCACAGGGACAAAAACAAAAAAGTATTTGTGTAGACTCAACCAAAGGAAGCGCTGATGAAGCCAGAAGGACTGAACAGGCATAAAAGAACATTTTTCCTACTACAACTGAAAGGGAAAGTTCCCTGTTTTAGACCTCAAAAGGTGGAATCCAGGTGGGGGTGTCTCCACTGGGAGCTAGGAAAGAAATCTATGTGAGCTGGAGAAGAGGGGGCCTTATCTTTGACCTGTCTAATTTGAGACTTTAGCTGAAGACTTCAAGAAGATATTTGGGGTCAGGAGGTCTCAAAAGTAATTTCTAGTCACTTTTTTTTCTTTTGCAGTTGATTTCCTGTCTCAACTATCCCAAGACACACTGTAAGATATTGCATGATTTCTAAAGCCTTTAAACCAGATTAAACAGTAAAGGAGAATTGAGGCTCAAATTGGTGAAAAGAATGACTTAGCCTGAGTTTCAAGCTTCTGGGCTTCATCTTATTACCTGCAAAACATCAGTGCAACAGAATCATACCAGCTAAGAGCGACCAATGTTTCTTCACGTCATTCAGGTACTAAAGGCTGAGGATGGGTGATGTCCTCAGAGAGTGAACAGCTCCTCGGTTTAGAGAAAAGGAGCTATGGCTTCTAGTCTTTAATATACGCCAGGCTGGGCATGGCTCAGATCAGCGTAACTGTTCAGCAGAGAAGTCTTTCCCATCACGGTTCATGGCCCTTTGTAATTACCTCCCATACCTCTCCCACTGAGACCTACCTTTGACAGTTCTTAAGCCTTAGCATCCGCACACACTCCTTGTCATTTGTTAGTGATTGCTTCACAAAGAAAACAAACAGACTCCATTTCCCAGGTTGACAGCTACCTTCATCCATATCCATCAAGTTTCTGTTTATTTCTTATTTGCTTATTTCTGTTTGCTAACTAATTGATTTACAAACAGGAAGTTACAGAAGGAAGAAGTAAAAGAAAGGAACGAAAGAAGGTTATAGAAGGGTAACACAAATGATTAATGATACAGAGAGGCACAATTTAGATTGAATTTTCTTGCATCAGAAGTTAAATTGCTGTGTTTAAATATTCCTCTCAAAGAGTCAGGAAAGACCAAGAATTAAGGGCACAGAAAAGGAGGAAATGATGACAAAGTCTCCTAAGAATCTAGAGAAGATGGTGAGAAAGTGAAGATGCTGGTGGACTCTGTGGTGGTAGAACGGCTATCGAAGAGCAAAGTGAGCAAGAATGTGGACCAGGGAGGCACAATCACTCAGAACCCTACAGGATCCATGTGGAATATCAGCCTGGCTTCCTCTTCACTTCACCTCCACATAAACCATAACTTCCGGCGTGCTTGGGAGACACAGAGCTCAGGCTCACAATCTCAACACCATTCTTTTCTCGGTGTGACACTTTTAGCCTTTGAAACTCCACAAGCACTTATCCTTCATTCAGCATTCTCTGTATTTTAGAACCAAACCCAGAACTTGGATTTCCATTTAGGAACATGCTTGCATTGATTTGAATGCTTGCTTAATGTCCTACACATTCTTTTTCAAAACACTGAGGTGTCCTGAATTGTCAGTTGCTACCAGAAATACACACTGTAAAAGAAAAAAAAGCCACAAAACACAACAAACATGCTACCAGTTATAAATGACAATACCAGATTTCCAGCTCACGTACCTACACTTTTCCCTAACCCCAAGGATCCTCATCTGTAAAATATGTCTCATTTTTAGGGAAAATTCCTATGCAATTAATTTTAAGGTCAAAATCGCCCTGTTTATTCTTATTGCAACAAAGAAGAAATAAAAGATAAAACCTTCACCATTATGATTTCCCGGACAGGTTGTTCATGCCTAATGAGCATGCTGTTTCAGAAGTTCACTTGGAAAGCGTGGATTCTGGAACCTAAGAACATAATTTCTGCGGAAAAGTATTACAGATTATAATTAGGTTTCCAGAAGAGCTCATAAAAGCAAACTGGATACACTTGAAATACCCCTAAATTTGCATGAAATAATAGGAAATAGCATGTGGAATCCAGATCTCTTTTCCTTGTCACCGTTGGAGGTTGTGTAAAGCCTGGTGACTCGCCTCCTAATCCATTGCTGGAGATGGAGTCACGGGTGAAGCTGGGCATTTATTTTGGTCTGTTTCCATTACGCTAGTAACATATCACCGGATTCGAGATGAAAGAGAACAGTCAATGGGGGACATTCGGATTGTGGCCTGAGGGAGCAGGATCAGAAACAGATGGTTAAACAGCTCTTGAGCGAAGGGATACATTTTGTTTTCCTCCCCTATAGGATTTCCGATAATCACGATGTCCATGTCTACCACAAAGACTAAGAGGCAAACAGTTGGAGAAAGAGAAATTTGCAAAGGAGAATATTGAGGGAGCCAGAGAATGGGAGCCTTGAGAAGAAGCCAACCATTTGACTGTTTGCTCAAGAGGAAGCTAAAATGGCACTGAAACAGGCACCAAATTCTTTATCTTTGGGAAAATGGAGAGATAGCAGATAGTAGCAACAATTACTAACAACTAAATTGCAAGGCAATGGAAGAGGTGACATGAACTGTTCTCAGGTAAGGAGTAAAGAGATGCTCTCTCCATCACAGGGAAGAGGAGGGAGGGTTAAGCCAATAGACTGGTACTGAGAATTTAGCTCAACCATGCATAACGTGGAACTCACCCCATCCTTGCATCAGGCAGAAGACCTGAAGCTCCCTTTGCGGTGTTACTTGAGAGAGACAGGATTAGGTTGGTAGCGTTGCTGAGTCATCGAATCTGCCTGGAATCTGCCAAGAAGCAAGGACAGGAGCCATAGCAAGAGATCAAAGGAAGAAAACTAAATTTATTCTTGTCAGAAGATGAATGTCTTAAGGACAACACCATTTATAGAAAGAGATAAAAGGAAAAAAACTAAATTTATGCTTGCCAGAAGATGAATGTCTTAAGGACAATACATTTTTCACTTAAGTGAATGATGCCCAAGTAAGTCAGAATGTTGTGCAATCCTGCCGATTATGTGGATAGCTGAGCTACCTGATTAGAGTTGCAAAGCATTCTTTTTAATGAGTCTTCAGAGCTGAGTAACTGAAATTGATACAGTTATTGGCTGTTTGAAGTGTGTAATTCTATATTGATTTAATAAAATGAAAAGGATTTCCAAGTCTTTATTTAAATATATTTATGATGTCAACTTTATATCAAATTTGGATACTTTCTTGGGAGGGTCAAGACGTATATTAATAAGTATGTTAGAAAACAAGATACTATTAATAGTTAAAAATTGAAATATAATTTATAAAGTTTAATTTATCACACAAAACTTTTATGAGGACACACAGGTATGATGTAATGTTAGATAAGCAAGCTGTAGTTTGTTGGCATAGCATAAATGAGGAAAACAGGGAAACACTGTCCATTCTGAGGTGGGCTGTGATTGGGTAAACTGAGGTTGCTGCAGTCTCACCCAGAAGATGAGAAGGAGTTTCTATTAAAAATCATTTCTAGGTCGCCCAATACCTTAGAGAGAGCCTGGACCAAGCGATGGAAAGGGAGGTAGGGGTCAGTCTTCTTAGGGAAAGTGTAGTATGGTCCAGGAGGCCACGTAAGATCCAGAGCATCAGGTGTATTCTCACGAAGGGACCAAGGTCATGAAGTCATTCATGGTCACTCTTTATCCTTCCTCAATCATGATCATGAGTGTAAGTGTGCAGGGATTTTTTTTGGGGGGGGGCGACTGTCTTGCAGTTTAAAAAGGGAGAAGAGGATCAAGAAGTCTGTGTTTCCTTTAGGAAGCTGCCTGGCTGGACCCTTGGAGCTTTTGGTACTAGCCTGAGAATGAAGCACCACAGAGAAGAGCTGAAATCAGACCTTCACAAAGGGCCAATCTAAAGCCAGGATATACATGCAGTCTTTAAAACCTCTGATCCTTTTTTGTGTAAGGCAGTAATTTCATTGTCACTCTTTTGGGAAACATTCTCTTTGTTTTTGCGGAAAAAAAATGTACTGATCAAAATATGTCCGATCAAAATCTGTCCACTCTAGAAACAGAAAGGACAGCCTTAAAGATGAAAAGCACTAGAGTTCCCTCCACAAAGAAAATGCCATCCTCTGCCCTCTGATAAGTAAGAGAAAACACACACCACTACTGTCTCCTAGCGAAGTTGCTTTGACTACTGATGAAGGGGAGAAGGCATAACAGGTCCAGGGACAACATAACCAATCAGGAAAACACTGTGGGAACAAAGGTGAGATGATACTTTTTTGGGGTGTTGGCAGAGGATGACAGAGTGATGTGGACAGGGGCAGATGTCACCTTAGCTCCACTTGAAAAGGAGAGATGCAGAAGATGATCTCTGTCTTTCAGGAGCTCACTGCTTAGCAGTATCAGAGGGAAGACGGCTGGCTTCACCAGCAACGGGAGAGGACAAAATGGTCACTCAGTTACTGACAGTACACAGCAGTGTGTGAGGCAGCAAATGAGGTCAAAGAGGACGGACACGAACTATTTCCTATGGGCACTTCCGGGCCTTCCAAAGCCGCACAATTAACTGTGATTTTATGTCAGCTCTCTTCCGTCTCTGCTTCTCTTCATGAAGCTTCAGCAGCTTTTAAAGTGACTTAAATGACCCCAATTCAGCTTAATTCATTCTCTTCAGTGGTCTTTGAGATTAAAATTCAGTTAATGGGAAAACTAGTCCTAGCCCCACGGAATTGGTTAATTGCTCTTTCTTCGGGTCCCATGGCCTGCTCCATGTCATAGTACATCTGTAAGAAATTTCAAGTTTATTCATTATCTGTCTTTTAAATATATAATGTACTTTGGGTACATCTTAACCCACCACACTGATGAGTTGAGCATACTCTTCACTTTCCTGTGCATGGTAATTACCAGGTATTAGGTACGTTTCTGGTAGCTAAATAACTGGAAAAAATAATCGCATGGCAAAGATAAAAAAATATCAGGCTCAAAATGAAGAGTGACAGGTGATGAAAGAGGAAATGCTGGGATGTAGCTGATAGAGTGACTTAAACATCTTCCTTTGCTTTTAGCCAATGGCATGACACTAGCGATTGCAAAAATGGACTAAAGTGTTATCATTAAAACCCCCTATGTAGCATGGCTAGCTACAGAGCTGACATTTAAAGAACTCAAAGGGACCTGACATTTTCTCTTGATTTCCCCTGCTTTGTCTAAAACAATTTTAGCTGCACACATGGTATCCCGCAGGACAATGAGCCAGAGAAATAAAAAATGTTGCAGATTATTTTTAATGATCTGACAGCTCATTAGAAAATAAACATAAAATTCCAGGGTAGAGTGGAAAAGTATTTATTTATTTATTTATTTATTTATTTATTTATTTATTTAACCTTAGTGGTTCTCAAATAGAAAATAGCACTATCACAGCTGAGATTTAGAATTTTCCTGATCCATTCTATCTGAAGTGGGTCTGTCACTCTAACTCCTGATAGATGAAGAGACTCTCAGGTTGAGTTCATCACTGTCATCTACATGTAAGAAAGTTGAGCTCAGGAAAGCTTGGTGGCAAAGATCAGAAACCTCCAGGCACCAAGGACTGAGCTCCCAGCAGCGGTTCTAGAGAAGCACAGGACCCAACCTGGAGCTGAAAGATACTGGGATTTAGATGACTCTGTAAGAATCTAGCTTTGAAGTTAGATGTAGAAAAGCTTCTCCTGACCACCATACCGGGGTGTGAGGATGGGATGGAGCCATGATCACAGCAGAGTCGCCATGATAAACCTTGTAGATTTCCTAGAGCGGTGATGACAGAGGCCCCTGCAGATGGCAGGAGCCTTATCCTGAGAATGAGTATTAATGGCATCACCATAAGCAGCTTGTAAAAATGACAAACATCAGTCTTCATGACTAAGCACAAAATAAAAGGGGATGGGCCATATGCTAAAGGCGTGATGCATGTGATTGACGGGGATTAGGGATGCACCAGCTCTTCCCATTACTAAATGGGGAAGAGTGTGTTGTTTTAATGGTTGGTGCGTTCTTTTATTTAATCCTGGGGGAAAAAAATCAGCCTCTTTTTTTTCCTCTAGTGACAGACTAGAATGTGGGTTGATGCACCTTTAGAGCCCAGGGACAACCATGTACTTGTAGGTGTTTTCCTCCTGGAATATTCTAGATCATCTCCGCAGAACTCGCTCAGACAGGCAGACATGCTATGGGAAGGTCAAGGGGGAAGCCAATGTCTCCTGGACCTTACCCAGAAACGATAGCAATTACAACACATGCTTTTGCAGAAAAGACAAAGATAAGGGTCTTGAGACAAGGACCAAACAGTGGCCTCTGTCACAGGACCGTCTCTCTGAGGGTGAGCGAGAGGGCCCTATTCTGCGATAACAACACATATCCTTGAACTAACGAGGCTTCTCTGAACGTCACTGGGAAGCAGCATTCCTTCTCAGCACATCCCCCATTTCAGCACGAAAGAACTCAAACACCTTGTCCGGTTGGCGCAGTCCGTACACACTTACAACATGTGTCTAGTGTATGTTTCTAAAACTGTTCTCAATTACCACAGTGTGTATGGCCCGCTTCCGTCTTGCGTATTCCTTTCTTCCCCTTTTAATTAATGGAGGCATCCCTAACGGAAAACCCTTTTCTCTGTAGTATTACAATCTGCACAGGTTAAATTGCACACCACTGAACCTGACAGGAAGACAGGCAAGTGGGTATGAGTTGCTTAATGCAGAACTCTAGCAAAAGGGGCAGGGGACATGGTGTCACAGAATAAGACAAGTCTGTGATGGCTCCCACTGAGTCTTACATACCACCAGAACCATTTGTGCCTTACAGTGCATTCTCTTCATCAGTAACTCGGGAATGACAGATATTTCTACTATTCTGGGACAAGGGAATAAATATGATTTGTAGACTCCTTGAATAATTATGCCATGTAATGGGGCTTTTATGAAATTATCTAATTATTGTTACAAGCTCTTAACAAAAACATCTATAATAAAAATATTCTAGTTCATCTGGAGTCAGTGTTAGAAGACACAAAAATTATCTTTGTGTGGTTACGGTGCTGGGTAGTTGAACCTAAGGCCTCATGCATGCTAGACAGATGCCCCACTCCTGAGCTATATTCCCAGCACTATAAATTACCTTTGAATTTGAATTTGTGTCCCATTCCTGGGGTTGGAGAGAAGATTTGGTGTTAAGAGGATGTATATCTTTTGGAGAAGATCCAACTTTGGTTCCCAACAGTCATGTTAGGTTTCTTATGACCACCTATAACTCCAGCTCCAGAGGCTAGGATGCCCCTTCTCGCCTCCTTCAGTCCTGCACTCATGTGCTAACCTCCCAGCATGTATGTGTGTATGTATGTGCATGCATATATATAATATATAAATTATAATATATATAATTAAAATTAAAATAAAATCTTAAGAAATCCCATAAGAGCTATCAAATTTACTATGACATTAATTTTGATGTTCAAACATTTTCCAGACACAATAAGTCAGCACAATTAATGAAGATGGTAATTACATTTGTTATGAGAGAAGTCAGATTATCAGAGAGTCATAAAAAAAGAAGAAACTAGTTACATTTATATTACTTCTTAAGATAGTTTTTCCTCCTCCTATATATTAATGTGTAATCATGACTTGTATATACTTATCTGCTATTCTATCTGATTGTGTGTGTGTATATATATGTATATGTATATATATGTGTGTGTGTATGTATGTATACATATATATACATATATATAATAAGCATGTTTGGAGCATTAATTTCAGCACTGTGATAGAACTGTGAGGTACATAGGTAAAAATGATAGAGTCTCTGCTAATTCTTGAAGCATATTCCAAGGAAAATAAGTGCCAAACACGAATGCTGATCATAAGAAGTTTCATATGTGAGCTGGAGGCAATGGAGGAACGCTGAAAAGTCTGCAGGAGTGGAGCAACGAAACTATAACCAGGATTAGCTGGGAAAGTGCCTGGAGCTTCAACTGGAGGGAAGCTACCAACACTCGCAAGACATGATGCTTGGTAAACCTTTGAACCAATACCAATGGAAGCCAACAAAGCTAAGGGGAGAAACACTGAAGAGGCATGCTGAGCCTCTAACGCAAAACTCTGAGCTGTAACAAGGGGGCATTATTGTCAAGTTGTAATTCGCACCCGAACAGAAGGTGACAGACACCCTTCATAGACGTGGTACACTGTAAGGACAAAGGTCTGATCCTTAGAAATGCTGAGATAAAGGGACATATACTGGAAATGGCCGTGGGAAAATCCCGGCATATTTTAGAGAGATCTATGAAGATACAAGGACTAATCGTGCCAAAAGCATAGCAGAGTGTGGATACGTCTACCCTACACAGGGAAAGGCCCATGAAAGCAAGAAGGAAAAACGGGAACAAACATTAGGTTTCCGGTATCTAGAATCGATAAGAACTGAACTGTGGCCGAAAGGCAGATGGCAGGCACTGGGCTGCTTCTTGCTCAGCACTGACAGGAGGGGCAGAGGACACTGCACTCCAAATGTCACTGAACGCGACGCTTTTGTCATGCCACCTGATGAACCACAAATAACACCAGAGCCATTTACGTCTTTCAACACACCGTCTCCATCATCAACTGCCAGCTGACAGTCTTTGGACAAGAAGACTGGAAAACATCCAGATAAGTTAGAGGAAAGGCAGGGGAGGTGCAAAGATTAGGACATGGTTGACAGTGTCTGTCCATTTAGAATCCACTTAGGAAGACTTCCTGAAACGGGACTAAGGGCTTTTCTCCGATCTTGACCCAAGAAGTGTCTATGAGAGCACATTAGCCTGCATTGAGTCGCTACAGACGAGAAGGCAGGAAAACGCATAAGACATGGCTCCCAGGAAGCCTCCCTGCAAAAACTGGGAAAAGTAGGGCAGAGGGGAAAAGGGAGGGCTGTGGATCTTTATTCTTGAAGATAGAAATGTTTTAATATTATGAGAGAGAGAAAAAAAAGGAAAGGAAAATAATGGGATCTGAACCAAGTGGCAAGGTAAACTGATGAACAGCTGAGACAAGAAGATGGAAGCGGAACACTGGGCTGTGGATAGAGCAAGGTGTGCAGGATGAAGAATGAGCCTCTGTATGGGTAGTATTTAGGGTAAAGCTTCATGTTTCTAATTTTGTTCACAGTGAAGCCCATATCTTCTATTCTCTCTGCAAGACTGGAGTGTTATCTCATACTGACATTATGTTAACCAAGCAGTGAAAGCCGTGGTAAACTAAATAGGCTCCTTTCCTACAAGGAAGGGACTGTGTTGGGCTGACAGTGGGAGCAGGGACCATGCCATACCCCAGCCATCCAAGATCATCTGTGATAATCTTAGCAGCAGCTCACAGCTTGCTAGGGGTACAGAAGAGCTCTGTATGCTTTTGTGGTTCTTAGACATGAAGATCAATATAAAATAGCTTACCTTCCCTAATACAATTACAAAATGTCATCTCCCGAGTGCTGCCCATGGTGTGGTTCCAGTAGTTTCCAGACTAGGAAGGTGACTGGAATCCATTAGCCTTAGCAGTGAACTGCATTCTGACCTTGGTCTAATCAGGACAATTTTCTACTCTAGAGAGCATGATTAATTATCTGGCTCATTTAGATAGGCAAACCCAACAGAAAAAGCAAACAAGAAACAAAACTGCGTGCCGCATCCCCTTTGTTATTGGGATTTTGGAGCATTTCTTGATAGAGTGCCTTCCCTTCAATAAACAACATGCAATCGAAAGAGGATGCCATTTGAGGAATGCAAGCAGTTAAAGAAACACACATGCAACACTCAGGTTATTTTATCAGTGGAACTGAAATGATTTTCCTGTAAAAATCAAATGTATTCTCAAATGTATTTACTACACTATGTTTGGTGCTGGTTTCTCTCTCAATAGGAAGAAACAAAAGTTTAAGCTATATTGAAAATACTGGATCAAGGAAGTGATAAGCTTGCCTAAAATACTGCAACTATGTCCGGCATACTAACTATTTTTGTTGTACCATTTTAAATCGCACGGTTTACTGCTGGAAAAATACTTCAACCCGAAGACACAGAGCACTCCTCTAGACATCACTAACAGAGTTCTCAGAAGAAATCTGCCAATCAAAGTTGTATACGACGATGGGCCACAGGATGTATCATGTGCCTTTCTCTCCATGATCTCTGTCTGCACTTAAATATGATACTTTAAATACTTTAAATATGTATTTAAATATGATGCTTTATATGATGCCCAAGACTCTCATGAGGAAGAATGAATGTGTTCATAAACAGCTAAGGGGGAGACAGCCTCATTTTTAGCAAGACAGGTTCATCTTCTGTGAACAACATTCCCATCAGATTCAATACAGTTTTTGTTGAATTGATTCACCAAATGAAGCCCAATAGTAAATACTTTTGGAAGGAGAGTAGTCATTGCCTAATTCTGCAGACAGTGTTGCCTGTTTGCATGGCAAAGGAGAGGCCAGTCTTTCCCCTCTCATCAAAACAGATGGGCATATTTACCAGCCAAAGCAAAGAGGGTCAGTGTTAATTTGGGGCATCCTCTCTGTGCCAAGTATACTGGTACATTTTTTTTTTTAAACGACTCAAGTAATAGCTTGCCTGGTGTATATAAAATAAGCTTGGTGCTGTTCTCACGGCAAATGTAACTGCAACACCCTGGCAATCTAGCTGTTCCTAACCCAGGTGCCCTTTTGTCCTGCCAAAAGCTGGAACGGGAACAGGTTGGGGAAGGAAGATAACTCTTGAAACCTCAATGTACAAGGTCAAGAGTTACTTCAGGGAAGAGACAAAAACAGGCAATGATGAAGCAATTTCAGAATGTGCAAATATTATCTCCTTGAAATCCTACCATCTGAATCTAATGGCTGTTCTCTAGAAATGCCTTCCTGCTGACCATTTATTTATATTCATGGTCAGAGCACTTAGACGGCATTCTGAATGCCAAGAAGACGGTGAGTATGTCACACAAATGCACACATGTATGATTGTGACAGCACGAATCAGTACCGGTTAGCTTAAAACAATGACCAAGTCTTTAGATCTATCCCTCATCGATCATTTGTAGGATTTGGATATTGAGAAAAGCACAAAATACGCAGAACAAATGTCTCTTTCATAGAGTAAGATTAGATTGTTTCTAACAGAGGTTATTTGTAGCATAATTTTAGTTTGATTAAAAATGAGTAGAAAATATATTTTGATAATCTGTTTGGTCATCACAATTTATTATTATCATCTTGCATAAATGGGGGATATTTATTGTCACTAATGAGCTACTTTGATATTTTTAACTAAAGGTTAGAGTCTATGTGAAGTTTCATCTTTGTGTTGTACAGTTTTATTGATTTGATTCTGTAAGTGTATAGTGTTATATTTCCATCATTATATTATACTTATTTAATTTTCCTAACTATTAACTACATTCTATATATTTGCTCTTCCTCTTCCCTCACTGGACTCCTGGCAGCCACCAGATTTTCTTACTGTAACTTATATTTTGTTTTGTTTTGTTTCCTTTTCCAGAGTGCAATATACTTGGGATTATCCAGTAACAACTTTTTTTAGACTCAACTTCTTATATGTAACAATAGGCATATAATATTCTTCCATGTCTTTTGAGGCATAACTGTTCATTTCATTTTAGAGATTAATAATACCGAACTGTGTTTATGTACCACACTTTGTTTACGCATTCACTCATTGTAGAGAATCAGGATTGCTTCTAAGTTTTGCTAAATTCGAAGAAGGCAGCAGTAAATACACATGGCCAATGTGTATGCAACTGACTTACATAAAAACTTAGGAACTGACTATTGGAACATAATAGTCATATTTTAAATAAATGGTCAAAATATCGTCCAAGCTGATTATACCATTTTGCATTCTCACCACAAACAAATGAGAATTTCTGCCATTCTATGTATTGTTGGCCCTTGGCATTGTCTGTTTTTTGCATTTTAGTTGGTTTATAGTGACATCTTATTTTATTTAAAAGTTCCCCAGTCACACAAACAGAAAAATGATTATCTTTATATGTTATCTTGCAAGATTCTTCTTTCATGGACTATTCTTTTGGGATTATATCTACTAAAGCTGAGATCAATTAGACTTTTCTCTATGTTATTGCATATATGTTTACTAGTTTTCCGATTAGCATGTTGGTTTGTTGTTGATTTGAATTTAACTTTTTGTATTTTTATTTGCTTTTGAGAAGATAGTTTTATCATATTCTTTTCCTTCCCATAGCTCTTATCAGGTCTTCTGCCAACCTCCCTACTCATCTGATTTTGTGTTTTTCTCTCTCTTAAGAAAGAAAATCAAACCCCAAGCCAACTCTCCCTACATAAACCCCCAAACAAATGAACCCCCCAAATATGAAGTCCACTTTGGTTTGGCCAACTACTCCTGATCATCAGGTCTCCCCTAAAGTGTACCTGATGTACTCAATGTCACTCAATTCAAGAATACTGATTTTTCTCACTCACAGCGGCTGCTAATTGCAAAGAGCTTCTTAGTCAGGGGTGGGACTTTATGCTCTAGACTCCGAATAAACATATTTCTACACCCATTGATCAGCGTATCATTCAACCTTCATCAGAGAAACTTCTTCCTGTAATAGATGGGAACTAGCAATAATAGTTTGACACTCTGCAGCACTCAGTCCTAAATGGAATGTCTTTATTAGACCCTGCCTCTCAAGGCTCAAAGATCTATGTGGAAGAAGAGATAGAAAGAGTTAAGAGCCAGAGGTGGGAAACAACTCCAGGAAAAGAGTGTTTTCCAGACACAAAAGGATTAATGCACAGATGTACCTACAGAGACAGTAACAACATGGAAACGTCCTGGAAAAGCTCCAGCCAGAATCCCAGCACAGATTTGAATTTAAAATTATTAAAAGTACAGAAAGCAGTCTAGAATTGCTCACGTTACCCAACTGTTCAAGCAGAATTTGTTAAAACATCTGTCTTTGCTCCACTGAATTGTCTTTGCCTCTTTTGACAAAGATCATTTGGCTTCATTTGCTTGAGTTTACTTTCGGGCTCTTTGCTTATTTGACTGATTTCTTTTTCTATTCTTTCAGTGTACTGGTTAATTACTAGAGCTTTTAGTAAGCTTACTAATGACTATTAGACACTAGTCTCTCTGCTGTTGTCCCTATCCTGGTCTGTATTGCATTGACTACTCTGGTATTTTGCTTTCTCATATGAACTTTGGAATCACTTGGTAAACATTCATAGTATGACTTGCTTGGATGTTTTTACTGTCATGGTGCCAAATCTACTGATTGTAACCATAAGAACTGACATGTTAACTGTAGGAATTGATTCATATAAATAGCCCATCCTAGTCTGCAATTATCTAGATATTCTGTATTTTTAAAATCAGGATTTATAATTTTCTTCATATGGATCATAAAAATGTGTATATTATTTGTAGTCAAGTGTTTAAAATATTTTCAGGTAATATATATGATATATGAGTTTCAAATTCTATCTGTTTTTTGATAAAATAAAGAAAAACTACTAACATCTTTACTTTAAACCCTGTTTTCTACAGGTTCAAGCTAAGTGCTGAGTTGACCTAGGTCTTCATTTCCCAACTCTTTGAAAGTATTTTATGTAGGAAAACCCATATTTATGAATACAGACTTAGTTTTTCTCACTTTGCATATAAATTTAGTTTAAAGTTTTATATATTTATTTTCGTCTTGCATTATCTAGGACTTCCAGTACAGTGATAAATATTAGTGGTACAAAGAGATGTCCTTGCTTTGTGTTAAATCTTAGTCGAGAAGTATCTAGTTTCTTGCCATTAATCTGATGCCCTGTAGGCTATTTGCAATTCTTTAGCACACTGAAATGATCTCTATGCCAAATTTGACACTGCTGTATTTTTAAAAACACTCCTTTTAGCTTCTTCACGTGAAAGTGGATGGAAAACCACTGGCTGAGTGTTATATCTTGGCAGGACATTATCCATCACTGGTACCAGGAGCTGCAGGTATTGAGATCAGTGTTTATTCATCAGCGATGCCAGCACCTGCAGGTTGTCTTTTCCTCTATGACAGTGACCGTCAACCTCTCAGCCATGCGCTGAAACCTCCTATCCTCTACTTCTGCACTCACATCCCACAGTCTTTCATCACTAAACTTTCTGAAGTGCTAAATTACTAATAACAAATAACTCATTACCACTGCCTACATTTCCAGGCTTCTAAGTCCAATGACTTTACTTTCGATTTACTGGACTCTTTGGTCATATTGATTTTCCTTCCACTGCATAATTTTATCCAATACGTGTTTTTATTTTCTCTAACATATCACACAATATTCAAATTCACATATTCCAAACTTCTTTCCAGTTTCTAAGAGAGTCAAGTTCTTACTTTTTATCATTATTCAAAATCTTAAGGCACATTGTGCTCAACATTAGCCAGTATAACTCTCAGTTCTTAACCCTTTGCTCCTATTTCTTTTTCTTTTTAACAGATGCTATTTCTTCGGTTTTCAAATATGGATGTTTATTTTATTTCCACTCATTTCTTCATAAGTTCTATATGATAGACTATAGCCCCATTTGAACCTTACTTTACTTGATGCAGAACAATTTGGAAGTCTAGGCATGATAACATTGAAAATAAACAGCAACCAGACACATAATAGTGGAAGTTCACATATACTGTCAAAAATACAAAAAAGTTAATTGTTTCCTATGCTTGACTATAGTCAGATAGTTTGCATGCTAACAGAATAATAGAAGGCAGAAGTCAACGAAATAATAAACTTAAGGAGTTGTAAAATAAAACAACCATCTTATAACTGTATATTCTATAGATAACAAATCAGGATAAATAACCTTTTCATATAAATAGAAACTGAAGATTCCATATAGTATGTGGTAGACTTTTACAAGGAACTATTAAACATATATTCTAGACTATATTTAACTGGCCTTGTTAAAAGCTAATGTGAGACGAACAGGATCCAGAAACACGGCACAGTAAAGAATACGTCTGCACAGCCTCTACTAAACAAAATCGTGACAGCGTTAAACTAAGGAATGTTAAAATGGAGAAGACAAAAATGAACATAATAGAAAATTAGTACAAACATAAACAAAAATAGAAATCAAAGGACTGATAAGCACACACGCAGGATGCTGCTGCTGTCTTTTTTTTTTTTTATTGAAAATTTCCTCCTCCTCCCCGCCTCCCTTTTCCGTCCCCCTCCCCTCCCCTCCCCCTCTTTCTCCAGTCCAAAGAGCAGTCAGGATTCCCTGCCCTGTGGGAAGTCCAAGGTCCTCCCCCCTCCATCCAGGTCTAGGAAGGTGAGCATCCAGACAGACTAGGCTCCCACAAAGCCAGTACATGCAGTAGAATCAAAACCCAGTGCCACTGTTCTTGGCTTCTCAGTCAGCCCTCCTTGTCAGCCACGTTCAGACAGTCTGGACTGATCACATGCTCCATCAGTCCCAGTCCAGCTGGCCTTGGTGAGCTCCCAATAGATCAGCCCCACTGTCTCAGTGGGTGGGTGCACCCCTCCTAGTCCTGACTTCCTTGCTCATGTTCTCCCTCCTTCTATTCCTCATTTGGACCTTGGGAGCTCAGTCC
Organism: Chionomys nivalis; assembly: GCF_950005125.1. Lineage (NCBI taxonomy): Eukaryota > Metazoa > Chordata > Mammalia > Rodentia > Cricetidae > Chionomys > Chionomys nivalis. The sequence continues at coordinate 14,274,800 of NC_080111.1, read as the reverse complement.
AATGCTCCAATGTGGGTCTCTGTCTCTATCTCCATCCATCGCCAGATGAAGGTTCTTTAAACACTGGCTCATATGACACTTAGTTCGCTCTTATTTCTCATGCCTTACTGATGTTTTGTTAATTGTAACTGTCAAAATTAATATTTAACAAATATAAATATGCAGTTTCTTATATCCATGATTATGAAACATGTTCACATCAAAGTAAAAGTTGTATTTCAGTAGACAGTAAGATTGGCTTAGTTTGCTCTTCTTCATATTTGTTTACTCCAAGAAATAGTCCAAGAATGGATTCAGTTATAACTTTTACATTTCACTGGATTCTGACGGGAAAATGTTGTTTTTGAAGTTACGCATAATTATTTCAGTAAACGTCAAGGATTATGCAGCAATAGTTGAAGTTCACTAAGTAGAGGCATGTTTTGCTTCTGGAATCAACTCTCAATGCTAACGTCAGAAATGCACATTTTTCAGAAGGTATAATCCCAGCATAATTGTTTTTCCATCATGCACGTTTGCGATATGAAACTCCATTATTCCCAGTTCACACTGAGGACAGAGAAACAACCCCTAGTTCCCTTGTTGTACTCAGTTCTCACAGAGCTAGCCAAGTGAGGAAAAAGGTCTGTACTAAAGGGTTCAATTGTCACAATTCAATTCTTAGCTATAACTTCATAATATCTTTATGTAAGTAAATGAAAATATGATTTAATTTGAATAAAATTTGGCAAATTTTAGCCATAGTAATGGGATAGAACACACTAAATTACTGAACACTAAAAAATCAGCCAGGTGGAATCTGTCCGTGGTCCTGAAGATGGCTTCACTGGGGTTGGCTACACTATTTAGTCAATATATATGTAAATTACCATTATAATTACCTATCAGGTATGTTTTTTAATTGCATATTTCTTGTGAAACAGATTGCCTCCTGAAAGAAAGCATACATTATATTCATAAATAGTAAAAGTATTCAGTATACATCACGATTTGGACAAAATCTCAAATGTTTTCAAAACCTTTTCAAAAAATGTATCTAATGACATTTTAAATATAGCTTATAAGAAATGAATTCCATATAATGAGGTATTTTATTATGAAGGTTTGCTACCTACTTTACATTATCCAATTTCCAAAATTACTTTCCATAGTTACACATTGTGCCTAGGAGGTCATGGCAGCCAGTCTCTAACAGGCACACTGCCAAACTAACTAGCTTCTACTTGACTGCCATTGGACTTGGGCTGCAGCTTTAGGAGAGCAAGAGATTATCACGCAGGACAAACAGTAAACAGGGACACTTTCTCTCCTTTACTGCACTGACCAAAGCATCAGGAAACAGTTCAGTATTTTAGAGACTACAATTCTCACTGGGCAATCTATTTTGGGGGTATCCAGTCCTTTCTGGGCTCATCCCCTTATTCATTGTTAAGGAAAGTAACACAATCCAACTATTATTATCTCTGGCTAGATTTAGGGGAGTAGGGAGAGAGGGGGGAAAAAGACAGAGATAAAGACAGAGACAGAAATCAAATTTTTAAAATAGTTTTTTCATTTAGAAATTATTCAGATAAACCATCTAAGTGTGCCCTATTTCTTGACAGGCCCATAACTGATACAGAAGGCACCCAAATTACAAACAACATATTCAACTAATAGACAAGAAGTGACTAAAAAGTGTCCATAAGATATACAAATTAGTATAAAAGAGGGGTATGTACTGTGGATAGAAATAGAAGGATGTTTGGTCACTGTTCAATTCCTAATATCTAGTCCCTATATGTAGCACAAATAAATAAAAATCTTTAGCTGTATATGTTAACACACTTGTTTTATTTATTGACACTGTGTGCTAAAAATCAAAACAACTCTGAGATTCCATCTTACTCTTGAAACAATGGCCAAGATCAAAAACACTGGTGACAACTTATGCTAGAGAAGATTTTTGGTAAAGGGAACACTCTGCATTGCTGGTGGAAGTGCAAGCTGATAGAGCCCCTTGGAATATCAGTACGACAATTTCTCAGAAAACTAGAAAACAACCTTTCTCAAGACCCAGTAATACCACTTTTGAGAACATACCCAAAGGATACTCAATCATACCACAAGGACATGTGCTCAACTATGTTCCTAGTAGCATTGTTTGTCATAGCCAGAACCTGGGAACAACCTAAATACCCCTCAACCAAAGAATGGATGAGAAAAATGTGGTACATTTACACAATGGAGTACTACACAGCAGAAAAAATGACATCTTAAAATTTGCAGGCAAATGGATGGATCAAGAAAACATCATATTGAGTGAGGTAACCCAGACACAGAAAGACAAATATCATATGCACTCACTTATATGTGGCTTTTAGACATAATACAAAGAAAATGAGCCTACAGTTTACAATTCCAGAGAACCTAGACAACAGTGAATACCCTAAGAGAGACATACATGGTTCTACATGGGAAATAGAGAAAGACAAGATCTCCTGAGTAAATTGGGAGCATGGGGACCATGGAAGGGAGTAGGAGGGAGAGGAGAGGTTATGAGGGAAGCAGAGAAAAATGTATAGCTCAATAAAATCAATAAAAAATTAAAAAATAAACAAACAAGACTGTGTTCTGATACATTTTAACAATTAACTTGACACAAATTATAATCACTTGGGAAGACAGTATGAATGTGGAATAACCTAGATGAAGTTGCAGTGTGTGCATGTTGGTGGATGACTATCTTGATTGCTAACTGATCTAGGAAGACACTGCCTACTATGAGAAGCACCATTCCCTAGGCAGTATATCCTTGAATGGTATATGAGATCAGAAAACTATATGAGATATGAGAGCAAGAAGCAAGGAAGCAATGATGTGTTGGTTTCCTCTTTGTTCTTGTCTGTAGATGTGATGAGATTAGCTGCTTAAGTTCCTTCCTGCTTTCTTCCACAAAACAATGGACTATAATTTGGAACTGTAAGCCCTTTAAGGTCATATATTACTATTCATCTGGGTATTTGTCAAATCAGTAGAGATGGTAATAGGATACTATGTAAAGCAAATATTTATGAGTTCATAACTTAAAGGTTACTATGAAATTAGCTAATTGTTTTAGAGTAAAACATTAGTAAAACCAAGAATTTTTCAACACATTTAGACTCATTAATTGTATAAAGAAAAATTAGCACAAAATACACAGCCTGTCCCACAAATTCTTGCCATTCACCAAAGAAATAGACATTCGTCAAAAGGTGCAACCTTGTTGTAGACAAAAGAGTGACAGAACTTATGTGGTGTTATGTAGGTGTAAAAGTGTTTAGAGCCAAGTTTGATCCTTGGGACCGATGATGTGATGGCTACTCTTAGTTGTCAGCTTGACTACTTTTTGGAATCAACTAAAATCCGAAACTAAAAGCCACATCTGTGACAGATTTTTACTTAAAATCAAGAAAGATCTACTTCTAATTTTCATCTTTCAGGTATGAAGACATGCCTTTTATTTGGGTCACACATTTTGCTGGAAGCCTATAAGGACATGGGGGAAAAAAGCTTTTGCTCTTTGTCTGCTTATCCTCACCTCACTAGCAAGTCCATCCCTTCCCTGGTATTCACTCCCAAATACAGATATGTATATACATGTTGGATACATACTATACACACACACATACATACATATATACATACATACTTATATGGGGAGCTCATTCTATAAGATTTGTCACCCTGACAAAGTAAGTCATGGTGAAATCAACTTCTGAAAGCCATCCTATGACCGTTACTGGAGAGAGAAAGCTTCAGAGAAAGTTGTGACATTGGAAAAAGCATTTCAACTTCTTTTTGGTAAGTTAAAGCTGATTCTCATTTCTTCCTTTCCATAATTATTTCAATATAAATACATATTCAAAAGTTATGCTTTCCTTTTATTATAACTGTACTATATGAAAATTCAAAAATTGTTTTGAAAATCAAGATTGTTATTAGACCCCAAATGTCCCAATTTTCACCCCTAACTCAACTTGACAGAAACTCAAATATATATAAAACCTGTATGGAAAATCTCTCCAGGTAAAGGTACATGGTGCTTCTTCTTTTAGTTTAGTTTTTGTCTGCTGTCATTGGAAGGTCAAACTGGCATGACCTCTAACCCCTGGTAGAAGTTGCTATGGTTGGTTGGTAACTTGACTGATCTGTAATCAACAAATGCAAACTGTTCACAACTCCTGTGAGGGACTTTCTTGATCATATTATACGAAGAGGAAAGAACTGCCTTCTACAGCACAGACCACAGGAGAGGGAAGAAGGAAATGTTTGGATTTGCTTGCCTGCCATTACTCTTGCTTGCAAGTAAACCCAGCCTGTTACTGTAGCACTCCTTCACTTATACTAGAACCACCTTCTTCATTCTTCCAACATAGACTGAAGATCAACAGGTCTTCAGTACCACATAGGGACTGCAGAGATATCCAGCGTCATGACCTGAACCTCCAGAGTTCATCTCACTAGTGTAAGACAGCCACTGTTGGACTACGGGGACCATATCACAAATGCCGATCTAATAAACTATATATATAAAATAATCTCACATGCAGTACATTTCATATATATATATATATAATATCCTTATGTATTTATTCTATCAGATAATTATGACTGAAAAAACTCTCCAATAAATACTAATAATGGTATCAAAACTGTCTTAAAGTACTGGAGAGTTTCTCAGGTATACTACTTGTACAGTAAGAAATTATACTAGTAGTACTGACAATTTTTAATTAGCCATGACACGGAGGCTTTAGAGCCAGCTGATGGAGTGCCCTTAGATCAGCAATTTTAATAAGCTCAGTTCAAGGTTGATGATAACCAAGCAAAGCTTATGAGTCAATGCAGGGTAATGTGTATTTCCAGTGTCCCTAAATAGTCCCCAGCCTATCCAATTTTTTTTTGGCTTTTCGAGACAGGGTTTCTCTGTGGTTTTGGAGCCTGTCCTGGAACTAGCTCTTGTAGACCAGGCTGGTCTCGAACTCACAGAGATCCGCCTGCCTCTGCCTCCCAAGTGCTGGGATTAAAGGCGTGCGCCACCACCGCCCGGCCCCAGCCTATCCAATTTCAATCAGAAACTCATTCATCCCCTTTTCATTCCACAAGGATTTTCATTGAAAAAAATTATTCATGATTTTACCTTTGATAGAAAGCTAGATCAGTGGGAAATATTTTGTGTAATACAGTTATCAAAATAGCACTTCACGGAACTTTCTATTAGAAAACACACATTCTCTAAGGGGAATAACAGGCAAACAACTTTAGCAGCAGTCTAAAAATGAGAGTCATCATGTAAGAAGGGAAAAGTAGTCTAGTGCCTCTTCTCATCGAGTCCTTCCATTCTTACGATAACTCGGCCAAATGCCAACATCCACCATGGCCTTTTACAGCTCCTAAAGCTAAAACTAAACAAAACATCCAGAAGTAACATGAAGGTGTGTTGCAGGGAATCAAGTGCATACAGAGCCTAACACTATTATTTTAGTGCCCCTCCTCCCTCCTTCCCCTCCCCTCCCTACCCTACTTTTATATAAGATACTTGCGGGTGAGGTGGCATGGGGCTAAGGGGAAATGGGATGAGAAACATGAGAAGGGGAGGATGGGAGGAGCTCGGGGGATTGGGATGGTTGGGATATAGGAAGGGTGGATACGGTAGCAGCGAAGTATATAGCCTAACTCAGGGAGCCATCTTAGGGTTGGCAAGAGACTTGACTCTAGAGGGGTTCGCAGGTGTCCAGGGAGATGTCCCCAGCTGGCACCTTGGGCAACTGAGGAGAGGGAACCTGAAATGACCCTATCCTATACTGATGAATATCTTGCATATCACCTTAGAACCTTCATCTGGCGATGGATCGAGATACAGACAGAGACTCAATTTGGAGCAACGGTCTGAGCTCTTAAGGTCCAAATGAGGAGCAGAAGGAGGGAGAACATGAGCAAGGAAGTCAGGACCACGAGGGGTGCACCCACCCACTGTGACAGTGGAACTGATCAATTGGGAGCACACCAAGGCCAGCTGGACTGGGATTGAATAAGCATAGGTTGAAACTGGACTCTCTGAACATGGCGGACAATGAAGGATGATGAGAAGCCAAGGACAATGGCACTAGGTTTCGATCCTAATACATGAACTGGCTTTGTGGGAGTTTAGCCTGTTTAGACGCTCACCTTCCTGGACCTAGATAGAAGTGGGAGGACCTTGGTCTTCCTGCAGGGCAGGGAATTTGGACTGCTCTTCAGTATCGAGAGGGAGGGGGAATGGAGTGGGGTGAGGAGAAGAGGAGAGGGGATAGGGGGAAGGGAGTGGGGGGATTGGGCCATATGTGGGAGGAGGGAAAGGGAAATGGGAAACGGGGAGCAGGTGGAAATTTTAATTAAAAAGAATAAAAAAAATATAACCTACAAAAAAAAGAAAAAATTATCAGCAAAAAAAAAAAGATTATATAAAATAAAAGAATTCAAAGCCCATTTTACCTCATTTGTGAATAATTCCCTGCCTTTACCCCAGGTCAGTGCTGGCTCCTTTGTTGGGAGGCTGTAGATCATTTCTGCCTCCTTTATAACATTTATACTGGGAAACCTGTCTTCAGCTCCATGAAAGCACACATTCTGTCCTTTGATGAAGCGTTTCATAAGATTGTACAGCATGGCACATTCATCTTGTTCCCTCCTGGTGGCCACTACACAGTGGACGGTGCCTATCCATTAGCTTTATTAAACTGAATTTATAGAACATCTTTTCTTTTCAAAAATTCTCAAGTGGAATTTACTCAGTATAGAAAACTAGAAGGCAAGAAGAAAAATCAAGGGAAAGGCAAACAACTTGACTATCAAGATAGCTCCTCTTCCTTTTCCATGTAGACTATGAAAATTAAGTCTTGGAGTCGTAAAGCTAGCCAACGGTGTGACTCAACACCAGCACTTTTCTTAGTGTCTACAAATGCTTAGCAGCAGAAGGAGAAAAAGAAAGCTTGGTGGGACAGGGATTCAGCTCAGTGGAACTGGGCTTGACTACCATGTAACTGGTCTGACGGTGGGAAAGAGAGAGGAGGAGAGAGACAGGGATGGTGAGAAGAAAGAGGAGGAAGAAAAGGAGAAAAATGAAGGAGCAAAGGAAGGACACAAACACAGACAGACAGACAGAGTCAGAGACACAGAGAGACACACAGAGAGAACATATATAGGATTGCTTGGGCAATGATAAGGCTCAAATGGCGCCAAAGCAAGCCTGTTGCTGGTATGAGCTGGGTGGGAAGGGACACAGTAACGACATTACCATCGACGACAGTTGCCCATGACAAGAGGAGAAGAGGAGGCAGAGAACTGCAGCCTGAGGATTTTCCACATGTGAGGAGGCAGGCGGTGGCGACCCATGGTGAGGTGACCCCTGACAGCAGCCGGAATCTAATATCACGTGCACCACAGAGGGAGACCCGTTCTGTCTGCCCATGAAATAACAACTGCTCTGCCTCTGGGGCTGTCATGTATGAAAACATCTAAGTCACTCTCTGCAGCTGCTGATAGTTAGATACTAGTGCCACATGGAATAATACATCCAATAATGTCTTAGCATGCAATGTCTTCTCTTACTCAGCTGGATTCATCAAATTCCTTTACTACTCTGAGAAAAGAAAGATGAATCAAAGTTCTGTGTACCAGCATGGACTACCGTCTTGCACATTTTAACACTGTTTTCCTATCCTTTCATTTTTCTGCAGCGAAACAAGGGGATCTCCTTGTCTACTGTTCAGTTAGTCACAACTATGAATTTTAGGATGTTTCCTGGGTCCAGATCTTGCATCAGCCAAAGGTTGGAGTTAGGGAAGACATTAGAAGTTTCTTACCTAAGATTGAGCGAGCAGGAGGAATAAATACTCCCTGCCTCGGGATTTTGTGGGGATTCCACCAGGAGTGCACCAAAAAACACTCCCCTTTGGACTGACCCACAGTAGAGTTAGACTTCACTGGAAGTCCAATAAGGAAGCACCCTAGGCACCTGAAGCTTTCTTTATTATACATACAGTACAATGTATGTGATGGAGGGAATCACGAGATGGCAAGAATAAACACTGGGCATGCACAGTAGGGGTTTTCTCTTCCTTGGTGTTCAGGAATTTGGTACCTTCGGAATCCCTGAAGCATAGAAGAGCCAGTATTGTCAAACACAGGTCAAAAAGCTCCCCTAAGCCAGGAAGCATGTCACTCCTCAGACCCTTGAAACTTTCACATTTCACCTCTCTTCAATGAGTTGCCTTCATGCTTCACACGTATGCTTAACTCTCACACTGAGCACTGGTATTTACCTTGGAAGCAATAGTTCCTATTACCTAAACAAAAGCAGTGGCATCTATGCATTTATCATTTTTGTTGAACTGTAAATGTCTGATACAGACATTCCTGCTAGTCTCTAGGATATTAAATAGAATTTCTCTTCATATATTTCCCCACCATTACCGCTTAACAAACAAGCACAGAACAGTTAACGTTTTATCTTTCCTTTGGCTTTCTTTTTACATTTTAAATTTATTTTATTTTGTCTGTGCATGGGGCATGTGTGCTGCAGGGCATATATAGAGGCCAGAAGAGAATTTACAGGAATTGATTCTCTCCTCTCAGCATGTGGCGCTTCGGGATCAAACTCAGGTCTTTGGGTTTAGCAGCAAACGTCTTTACCTACCATGCTTCCTTAAAGGCCCACACTGAGCAGTTCAAAGTGATGCATTTAGTGGCATCATTTTTCATGGGAGACCAGCATTCCTCTGTCATTCAAAATTACATAATCTGTGGCCCCCACTTCCCGAGTCTAGGCAGAGTCACCTCTGGTGAGAGTCAAGAAGAAGCTGTCACTATTGAAGTTCCCAGAGGATACTGCTGAAGGCTATTAAGTGTCTCTGTGTTAGTTTGGCGGAAGCCCTAATGAGGGAAATGCTATGGGGACTTCACTAACCTGAACTCACTTCACGAACAAGTGACATTTGAAGCTATCATCCTTGACTATCATCCGTGGGAAACAGATTTGTAGATCCTACATTGGAAGCTCATTAAACCTCTACTGAAATATACAGATTCATCTACTGTCTCCTTTGAAAACATCCTAGCAGCTTGGTGGTTCTCCAGCTGTAAGGGGACTTGATTTCTCAGCCTCGGACTATGGCATGTTCTCCTCTGTGGATTTGTTATAAATAACACTATAAATGCAAAGCATAACCACACTCATCAGCTGATATAGATATAAATAATTTACACTGTTATAAATCTTGGTTTACTAATACTAATTTAAGGTCAGTTTTGTTATATGCATATTTCTAATCTTGATTAAGGTATTGTGATTGTGTAGTTCATTTAAAAATGTAATGTATAATTAAAAATATTGGTTGTTAATGGATTATCATCGATAATAGTCAAGTTTGTAGTCATGTTAGTTAGATTTTTCTAGATATGCATACATATATTTCAGATAGACATTATTCATATCTTTCAAAGACTACAGAATATGGCATTTAAGATGTTTTAATAACTTAGGGCTTTTCATGACAATGAGACACATCTGCTCCTGAAAACACTAATCTATTTCAAGAGGAAGATGGGCATCAAAGAGGCTCCTTATGGAGTTGGTTAGCCATTTGGACAAGAAACTGCTCTTGCCTGAAATGTTACATAAACTGGACATAAAGAACCCACAAAGAGAGGACTGCTAAACTTGCCTGAAGGTGAGATGATCCTTTGGGGTTCCTGTTTCATAAAAGAATCTACAAAACATTCTACAGGATACAAAAAAAGTGACTAAACTGTCTTTAAAATTTCCTGCTTCATGAAAAAGTCTGCTGGATACTATGGACCTTTAGGCTAAAGATGGATGCCCCAACGGTACAAAATAACTTTGGGTGACTGTCCAGGCAGCAAGATATCTCTTTCATTTCTAGAGTTTTGGAAGTTGCTTACTTCTTGTTTACTTAGGTAACATTATATCCTTCTGGAGTCTTTGATGAAGTTAAAGAATTGATAGATAGTTATAGTTATAACTTTCCATTGTTATGATAAAAGATAAAATAGATATAAATATCGTAATTCTTACTTGATAACTGTTTTGTTAGATGTAATTTTGCTATGTTAAAGCTAAAACCTTCCTTTTTGTTTCAACAGAAAAAGGAGAAATGCTGTAGGAGGGTCTTCTTTCTATGTGGGAACTGCCTTGGCCTTTTGATAGGACAGCCCTTAGATGGACAGAACAGAATGCTGAAAAAAAAGGAGGCGTGGCAGATGCCATGATTCTCCTGCCTGAGACAGACGCTGTTAAAATCTTTCCCTGTAAGCCACAACCTCGTGGTGATATACAGATTATTAAAAATGGGTTAAACTAATATGGGAGAGTTAGCCAATAAGAGGCTAAAAATAATGGGCCAGATAGAAATTTAATTAATACAATTTCTGTGTAATTATTTTGGGTGTAAGCTAGCCGGGTAAGACGGAACAAATGAGCCACATCCCTTAGTACAATCAGCACCATGCATTCATTGCAGCCACATAGCCTTTCCAATTATTGGCAAGGAACTGTGGCTTATATTATTCGATTTCCCATATTCTCAGAAGTACTGTGCGGTGCTGTATTCCAGTATGATATGATGCAAAAAGAGAAACTGGACATGCTGCAGATAAGCACTAGATGATTCTTGTCCTTCAGCATAAAGATGAAGTAATAGAAATAAAATGTTATATACAGAATATGTGTAATAAATGATCATTTCTCTATAATTCCTACTTGTTTTAAAAACTTTGTTTATAAAACCTCACATCAGGAGGGGGTAAAGAAAAGCACTAAACCTGGCTTGGCTATAGCTCACGCACAGTGTTTTGCCCACAGTTTCTTCACCTACATGAGTAGGGACCAGGTGAGATGGTCCCTAGGTAGGGAGACGGTAATGTTCTTTTGACGACTGTATGAAGTCACTGTAAATCAGGATGTTGTGCTGGTTGCTGTTCAAACCACAGGGCTCTCTCCTCATCCGCTACAAGACACAACCCTTCCTCTCACTATATTTCCCACTATTTGTGGAAACTCATCTGCTTCTCCCTACACAGCGCTCATCAGACTTCTTATAACAATTGTCAACATCTTGTTTATAACTACAATTAAAGCGAGAGGCTGAAAGGATGGCTCATGGCTCAACGGATAAATCACTTGTGAAGCAAATATGAGGACCTGAGTTTGGGTTCCCCAAACCCACATAAAAGCTTGTGTGATGGTGGATGTCAGTAACCACCATACTAGGGTAGGTGTGGCAGAGATAGGGTCTTGGGGGTTGCTGGTCAGCTGTTCTAGTTGAAATGGTGAACCCCAGGTTTAGTGAGAGGCTGCTTCCGAATACCTGATACCTAGAACTGGATACCTGACATCACCCTCTGGTGCCCACACATGCATACATGGGGAAACACAATCCCCCTCCACATCTATCTAGCATGTGCACACAAACAAACATAAAGCTCACTGAAGGTAGTGAAGAGTGACTGACTCACTAAGTGTGTATATGTTTGGGTGCTTGTGTTACAATGTAAGTCGTGATACAGATGTGTGTATCTAGATAAATGTCCCAATTAGGATCATGATTGGTTTGATGGAACACCATGACCAGAGGCAAGTTAAGGATTTATTTGACTTATACTTTTACACATTATAGTCTATCACTGAAGAAAGTCAGGATGGGAACTCAAACAGGGCAGGAATGTGGGGGCAGCAGCTGACACAGAGGCCATGGAGGAATGCTGCTTACTGAATTGCTTATTAAGGCTTGCTCAGCCTGCTTTTTTATAGACCAAGGACTATCAGTCCAAGGAAAGCACCATCCACAATGGGCTGGACCCTCCCCCATTAAGAAAATATCCTATAGCTTTATCATATAGAGGCATTTTCTCAACTGAACTTTCCCCTTTCAGACTATTCAACTTTTATGTCAAGTTGACATAAAACAAGCGGAGCAATAAACATATGGAATGGATGAAATCAGTGTCCACATCAAAGTGGTGACAGCAGCTAATTAGGGGACTATACTATTATGAAGGTATCTACAGAGTCACATTTTACACTGTGTGTAATATAATTTGATGATATAAAATGAAACTACAATGGGCACTGTTTTGTGGGAAGCCCTAGCTACTAAATTTCAAATTTCTTCTGAAACTTTGGTAGATCTTTCTACTCATCTCTCACTATTTCCCGTGGTAGAAGGGTGACATTTTAGTGGGTGGCAGGAGAAAGAAGTGAAGTCTGTTAAGCCCAGCACCTGTCCCTTCTATATTTTAGGCTTGCCTGGTAGTGATCAGGCTACGTGCTGGTCTACTTGCTGCCATTTGGTCACGGGTCTCCTGGGAGTGTGCAGGGGTTCACCAGCTGCGCAGTTCTTGTCACATTAAGAGGTGACACCTGACAAGCCCAGGTGGCTACAGTTTTAACTCCATTCTCCAGTTAGCTTGCTGGTGCAGCAAAGAGGTGACATTGTCCTCTCTCTCTCTCTCTCTCTCTCTCTCTCTCTCTCTCTCTCTCTGTCTCTCTCGTGTGTGTGTGTGCACGTGCACACACACACTTTTACAGTATGTATAGGTGTACATAACAACTCAGGGTATTTAGGGAGGAGCTGTTTATTACTATTTCTCACCACACCCCAATAGATATTTGTTTTCTCATTTTTGTTGACTGCCAATACTCATTTCCTTCTTAACAGGACACCTAGTTGTTTGTGGGGTAGGGGCAGGGATTCTTCTCCTTCAGCAGAGATAATCTTAGTGAGATTTTAAATGCTGAAAGCTCAGTAAGTCCCTGGAGGCTTCTTCTGTTGAGAATATGAGTTACATGGAACGACCATAGCCAACATGGATGGCTGGATTTAAAGGCCTTTCTCTGTGGGGTGGGGGGAACTACTTCAGCATCCAAGTACAGGTGTTCACAAGCCAACAGACCTGCTGGGTCCAGAGTTCTACCTTGTCCGAGATGTGTACTGGCTTAGTTTCCCCTCTCTTGCTGTGAAAAAACAAATCCATGAACAACGAAAACTTGGGAAGAAATGGTTTTCCACCCACAATCTATCACTGAGGGGAATAAGGCTAAGGACTCAAGCAGGAACCTAGAGGCAGGAACTGAAGCAGAGGCCATGGAGGGGTGCTGCTTACTGGTTGGCTCCCTCCTAGCTTTCTGTCTTCTTACACAGCCAGGATCAACTGCCCAGGGATGGCACTGCCTAGACAGGGCTGGGCCCTTTCCCATCAAATATCAATCAAGAACATGTGCCAGAGGCTTGTCTACAGACTGATGGAGGGATTTTCTCAATAGACATCTCCTCTTCTCAGATGACTCTAGTATGTGTCAATGACAAAAGACAACCAGGACAGACTCTTTGCAGCCTTTCGACAGACTTACTATTCCCAAGCTCATTCTAAAACAGTCCTTACCTGCATGCGCTACCCACAATCAGTTTTTATTTGTAGCGGATCTTTACCAGTTGAGGGAGAGAAAATGAAGCAACCAGTGCCCAAGTTATCAGTCAACTGAAATTCAACATGCAGATGGCTCCAGAGATAGCAGAACTAAGTTAAGTTATGGTGACATAAATCACTCTGCAATTATTTTATATTACCCATCATGCCTAAAACCAAATGAATTACTGTGACATGTAAAGCTGTCACACAAAGTGAAGACTCATTTGGATATTTCACCTGTGGAAACAGTCTGCAGATGCCATATGTCATGTGAAGCACTGCTGTGACAGTATACCCCTCTCTGTGGAGGAATTCTCATTATCTGGGCATGAGAGGAACCACTTTCTTCAAAGGACCACGAGTTACACGAGATAATATCTATGAAGTTTCTTAGGAGATCCCTGCTCCATGAGCTTGACCCCAGTGTAAGGTGGAGACACTGTAAACTATTTCCTATTCAAAGCAACAACCAATTTTAGGCCCTTTTAAAGTAACATTTAAAAGACTGAGATTTGAAGTCATTCAGATCATCAAAAGAATAAACCTAGTAAGTCAATTTGACAACTTTCTGACAGTGTTTTGATAAAGAGCATTTTCTTTTAATTAAATAGAAGCGGGAAAGACTTTTTGGGTTGAAACATCTTAAAATTATGCAAACAGACAGGTGAGGTTTTGAGAAATGTTACCTCTTTTTCTAGGACTAATTTTTAGTACACTTCCTTGAAAAGAATGAATTATATACTGAAGAGTTTCAGTGCATTAAAAATAATAGGAATGGTAGAAAGTAATAGGGATTATATATTTATAGTATCACTGTCGTTAGTTCTAATCAAGTTATGCAATGGCTGTCTTTTCAGGCTACTGAAGCAAGAGGGCTGGCAATGGGGTTCTTACCTCTACTGATGCTAGAAACAGGTACCATTTTAAGTAAAGACCTTACAAATGTAATCCTTAGTTCTTCTGCATCTAAATTATAAGGCATTACTTTATTGGATGACAATTCCTTGAGTATGAAAGAGTAAGAAGGAATGCCATTGACAAACTTCTCTTACAATTTTCATGAACATAGCTCAATTGATTTCTGATTAACTTTATCAGCGAGAAGACAGACGGCAACAGGAGACAGTGTCATGTACTGCTGTGTTGTGGCGTGTCACACTGTATACAGAATGGCAGGCATCTTTGAGGGCGAGACTCAATTCAGGTCATGACTAGGAAGCATTATCAAAACAGCAACTGAGAGAATGCATCCCATTCACACAGGTCTTTACATTTTGGGGCAGATACATGATACACGTGTGTACATATTTATGAAGAACGGTGTAATGATTTTAGCCATGCATATCATAGGCAATGACTGATACAGAGTAATTAAATGTTGGATAGTTGCAGTTTTTAAGTACTCAATTCTGTCAGTGTCAACAAGTATAATATGCATGAAAGTCTATACTTGGGTCTACTTGATCCCTAAATGAATTATCATTTTGAAAAATCACGCTGTTGTATTCCTTTTGAAGGACAGGCCTTTAAATCAAAGGAGATGAAGTAAAAAGAAAATCCTTCATTTGGAAGTGTGAGGTCACAAAGTAATGCAATCAATTTCACCTGCTGAGACCTTCAGCTGTTATATACAGTTGTTCCATACGCTGTCAAAAGATCCCTGGGAATTATTGTAAAAAGTCATGTCCTCTTGTCTCTTCGCAAGCCACAAACTGGCTTGATGCTTTATGATACCTCACCAACTTGCTTCCTTAAACAAGGCTGCAGCACACAGTACCAACAGACACACTGATAAAGAATGGGGAGGTCTCTCAGGGTCCACTCACAGACAAAGGACTACAGACACCTAAGGACGGCTGAGAGCTGGAGAAATATCCATCTCCAGTGATGATTTCCCTAATACTCTATCCAATATTAAGTGGCTATCCATAAAATCATATATGTATAAAACAATAAATGGACTGAAGAGATTATGTTTATACTGTATTTATATATTTGGGCTTATATACAACATATATGTATAATATATAATATATCTGCATATCCATGCTCACATGCATCAGTAACGACTAAAGGAAAAAAAAAGTCATGATTTCAAGATATACTGAGAAATACACAGGAAAAGTTGGAGGAAAAAAAGGGAAGGGGAAAATTATGCAATTACAATTTAATTAAAACTTTTACTAAAAGCTAATTTTAAAACCCAGTCTCATGTTATACAGCCCTCCTTGCAAATGTGCGTGGCCATGAATATTTTCAATCACACAGCCTAAAATAATTGAAAAATGAGACCGTTAGTTCCCTCAGTACAGGTCGCTGCGGTTGGTTCAACTCTGCAAACATGGTCTTCAGTGAAGTGAAGCACACAGATCCTCAGAGAAGCCGAGCTCCACGTAGCATTTCCTCCTCATACCTTCTATCTTCCTGTTGCACACTCTGTTTATCTAAGTCTCTCTTTCATCTTCTTTGTCCTTCAGGCATGTCAAATTTGCCCTCCAAAGAGACATTTCCTCTTCTCGTGTTTTGCTCCTGCTGCAAATTCTCACCTAAGCATTTCTGTCCTGAAATGTGAACTAGTTATCCAGCTGCTGTTTCTCAATTGGCAAGGCCATCTTGGTAAATGTACTGTTTGTTTTGATCATACAGTATTTTTATGTGTTCTTCAGCAGATAATATGTGTAGTTTTCTCCGGTGCAGTTTTCCTTAAGGCCCTTACAATGTGTTTAATTCCATGTGGACTTAAGCAAAAGCTTGTTGCCATCCTTTCCAATGTAAATTAGCCCTGACTGAAACAAATTTACCACCAAATGAAATATAAGTGAAATAAACATATTATCTTAGACAAATCAAGAATTGAAAAGAATATAGAATCCTAAATACATGTACATAATTTGAAAATATGTTCCAAAAAAATCAATATTCCACTATTAAGAAATCTCTTGAAATTTAAGATTTTTTTTGGTAAAACAATACTTGTAAAGCCAGAATGAAAACTTCAATAAAAAGAGACTAAGCTGATTCTCTACCTACATGTGACTAAATACGAAAATATAACAAACAGAAAAAAATCATGTGTCCTAACATGAGTTACATAATAAGGCCTATATGATATTTCCAGTATATAATTCAGAGAAATATAGCTTTTTTCTTAATGTAAACTGAATTGCTAACATTAGAATTTTGAAGGCGGATTATTAGAAATTGTAGAAGTTATATATTTCTTTCAAGCCTGCTCATAAGCTCCATGTGGCTCACATCAAATCACATAATCTTAGACAATTTCATTTGGCTCAGTGATGAGACATATTAAGTGCAACACAAGAGGCAGATGTTCTTTGACCTCCCCGTTGCTAGGTCCATCGGTCACCTCTTCTCGACTCTCCATGCTCAGAAGGATGCATATTAAAGGGGAGGATAGCAAACACCTTTCCATCTCTTCTCTTTGACTGGAGCAATTCATTCTGGGCTTATTAAAAGCCAATGCAATGTGACCCAGGCTCTGGCTACATCTTTATGCACTGCACAAAACTGGCTCTGTGGCTGGTTATTTCTTTCTGGGATTCAGTCATTTTGAAATTCAGTAGAACCTTTCAGAGAGTTCTGACACCTTCATGATTCTTAACACATTGAAGGCCATGGTTAGTCCCACAGTTTTTGAATCAGTAAGTCTGGGGCGAGACCTTAAATTTACATTTTTATGTTCTTTAATAACTTCTGTTATCATACAAAATAATGAATGTTCTTCCAAATTCTCTTTTTTTTAAAATTTATTTTATGTGTCTTTTGCATCATGTATCTTGATCCCATTCAATTCCCAATCACTTAGTATCCACCTTCTGCCCTTGCATACCTTCACCTCCCAATAAAACAAAATTTAAGAGAATTTAAAAAAAAAAGAGAGAAAAAAGAAGAAAAGAAAAGAGGAAGGGAATCAAAAAATCTTGTCACAGAAGTTGCAGTGTGATATTGCACCACGCTGTGCACCCCTTTGTCCATCTATGCTTACTTGCAAGAGTTCATTGCAAAGAGCCATGGGTCTGTGGTTGAGACCTCTGGTTTCTACTATCCTATTGATGCTGGGCCCTTACTAGGGCTCCTCCTGGATATGCTTTTGTTTCCCTGTGTTGTGGATGGAGATCCTGCAGCTTTGGGTCAGCAGGTGAGGTTTCTTCTTGTGTTCTAGTAGATCACAGATGGGGTGGATGATGGGACGGGCCATGTCGTATCCTTGGGTCTAGGCCTGGTCTGCCAAGTGGGAAATGGACACAACTCTCCCATGTTTACAACTTTGGGGCTGGCTCACTCACACCTACACTAACAGGGTTGGTTCTATTGTGCTGCCCTGGAGCAGAGCAGGGCCTGTTCTCCCGAGTGTTAGAGCTGGTGGGGCTTTGGGATAGTTCTCCCATTCTTTTGACCACAGGGCCAGCTCTCCCACCTGCCTCAGGCATTGATGGGGATGTGGGCATGCCACCACAAGAGAGATAAGAACTGGGGAGAGCTCTCCCAAGCTCACAACTTCAGGGCTGCCTCACCCACATCTGCACTTACAGGATTGGTACTGCATTTTCACACATATTTTTCTACTTTTCCCACTTTTTTTCCATCCTCATTCCTATGTCTTTCTCTTTCTTATCCCCTTCTTCCCAAAGTCCTCTCTTTGATTTGATTACACATAAACTGTATTCCATAATCATCTCCTCCTCCTTCTTCTTTCTTCTTTCCCCTCATTATGTACTCCATTAAGACCACTCCCCCAACACAGATCCATCATGGTCTCTTGTCCAGTTCCCTCTAGACACACAAATATATAAAGATTAATAACTTAGGCTCAGGAGTTGAGAGATATGGCAATTAATTTTTGTCTGTCTTAATTCACTTGACAGTGATTTTAAGTCTCACACATTTTCCTGGAAATATCGTTGGTTTTATTTTTCTTCAGAGTTGAATAAAATTCCATTGTATATATTTCCTATATAACCGTTACCTATTTATGTGGAAGCCCAAAAATGTGAGCCTATTTCCACATTGACCAAAGGTCAGAGAGTTGGAGCTTACCTCTATTCTATTAAGGCTTTTGCTTCTACCTCAAACAAAGGCCCCACCTAGATTTAGATCAGAGAGGTCTGCTCTCTCCAGGTTACTGTCAACAGAAGTGGCTAAGAGTCAGACTTTGTATTTCAGGAATAGAGAAGTAGATATGCTTCTATCTCAAACAAAAGTCTAATGATCTGACTAAGGTTCAAGTTCCTTTAAGAAGATGGTAACATTAGATTCCACCCAGGGAGTGGTTTGTCTACAGAATGCCTTGGTCTAGGGTGTGAGTGTGACTGATTTTGTTCTAGAGACAGAATGTTTAATTGTGAATGTAGCCCGTGACCTTCAACTGAACTATTCATTTCCTTATATCTTGTTAATGCATTTTTTTTGTCTTACTCCTACCTTCTGGGGTTAGGGGTATTTTAAGCAATTGGATATTAAATGCAGGTGTTTTCAGTATTCACTGGAACTCCCTCCTATGTTTCTGTTTTATTCACAACTTCATTTTCCTTACTAATATTTCTAAACCCCACACCCCTACCCTGGCGAGTGTTTTTTTTTTTGTGTGTGTGTTTTTTTTTTTTTTTTTTTTTTTTTTTTTTTTTTTTTTTTTTTTTTTTGAGGCTGGTCACTGACACATTTATCTATTGATGGATCTCTAGAAAGGGTCCATTTTTTGGCTTTTTATGAATATCTGTGATATACTGACTAATGTTTCTTGAAATACATACCTAGGGGTGGTACACCTGAGCTTTATGGTAGTTCTCTTTTGTTTGCTTTTTTTTTTCTTTGAGAAATCACTTTCCTGACTTGCATGGTGACCACATCAGTTTATTGTCTCAACAGCAGTGAAAATGAATGGCTGGGAAGTAATTAGAAAAAAAAATATCACTCAATAAATTAAAAAAATAAATAAATGGAAACAAAAAGACAAAACAAACAAACAAAAAACTATTTAGGAATTGACCCAACTAAAGAGGTGGAAGAACTTTATAGTGAAGTTTAAAGAAACTGATTACGATTTTAGAAAACAGGAAGACAATTACAGATTGGCAGAATCATTACTGTGAACATTACCAAAGGTGATTTCTAGACTAACCACATCCCTTATTAAAATTCCAATGATATTCATCCGAGAACTAGAAACAATCCTAAAATTCATATGGAAGCACAACAGTCCTGAACACCCAAAGCAGCCCTAAGTCAAAAGAACGAATCACCTAATCTCAAATTATACACTGGGTCAATAGTAACAAAAATAACAGAGTTCTGGCTCCCAAACAGACATGTAGATCAATGGTACAGAATCTTGATATAAACTTACAAAGTTATAGCTATCTAGTTTGATAAAGGTGTCAAAAATACATTAGATAAAGCTAGATATTCACATGTAGAAAAACAAAACTAGATCCATTTTCCAAATGGCCCTGAAAAAGGTCAATTAAGAATTATCAAATAATATAATATGTAAAACTGAAATTTCAAAGGGGAAGATGGTAAAACACTATTAAAATATATGTTTAGGCAAGGACTTTCTGAAAAGGACTCAAATTGCACAGGAAATAACCTCAGAAATGAACAAACAGCATTACATGAAATTGAGAAATTACATGTATAGGAAATGAAACAACCAGCTGACTTCAGAGAGGGCTGAACATTGAGAACCACTTCCTGCTATACATCAGACAAGGATTTAGTATGCAGAATGTACACAGACTGGCAAAAATTAAACGTTTATTTGCAGTTCTGGCAAGTTCCCAGGTGGTGCTGATGCGGTTAACTTGGAGGCGTACTTAAGCCACGGCACCAAGGCGTGAAGCACTCAGCAATTCTCCAAGGCTATTTTTCTTCTGCACTGCTTTACGGTGATAGAAACGGACCGTAAATCCATAGATAAAATTAACATAAAACACACTGCATCAGCTCAGCACACAGTCCTTAGAAACAATGGTTCCATACAAAATGTAAATGCATGACAAATTATACAGAGCCTGCAAAGAGATAAATCTTTGTTAAATGAAAATGAAATAATTTAGCTTCAGTTTAAAGCAAATAAAAATGCAAAATTCAGTAGTACTGGCTGTAAGATTTGTGATGCTACCAGCAAAAAATATGAAACTTACCCTCCTCCTCTTATTTTCTAAAATATTCATTTTGGGAACTGCCATTATATTACTACACATGAAATCCCATGCATATTTTGGAACACTCTCTAGACAACAGTTTTTCTAGAATATTGACTAGCCAATGATATTCTTCTAAGAGTTCCTTCTTGACGCAACAGTTTAAAAATACATCTTAAAAATCCTTTTTATCTAATGAATAAATGTTGCATAAATATATTGTGTAAAGTTTGTTGGAGTATCTACATATTGTGGAATAGCTAAACCAAACTGTCATTTACATTATTTATCTAGTTTTACCTTTGTCATTATGTCAAATAGATACATTATGATTCTTCTGTTCTAGAAACTCTAAGATGACAGACAGTATAGCTGATAGCATTTCCTTTATCCTTATCAATTTCAGTATTATATGGTTCTATGGGTTTTTTTCAGGCAGAAAGAATTTTACAGTAACACTAAAATATACTCTAATTCTTGGTTTAGGAAAATTAGACTCTTCTTTGATAGGTCATCCAACTATTATCTATAGAATTCATTATCAAGATTTATCTTTCTAAATGGACGTATCAAAGTGCTCTCTAAATTACTATCTCCATACCCATAGATTAGTGTGACTCTCAGACCTCATCAAATAAGTCTCTTTGTGTATTAGATGGTAGATAACAGAGAAACTAAAACTAGTCAAGGCATAGAGAGTGTCAGTGGAGTGCTCTACAAATGGACATCTACATCATACCCAGCCCAGGTTCAGAGAACATCACGGAAGAAGAATAAGAAATATGTTAGGGGGTCTAGAGTTTGGGTGGTCCAGAGTGAAACAGTATCTTCTGGACATGAAGCAAGCACAGCTGCTTTGAGTTGAATAGAACAGTGGTCTTGTACCAATATACAAGATTTTAGGAGATGAAGCCAATCAGCATTCTAGCTAACTACCCCAATCATATCTTGATGGGGGAGAGTCTTCTGTTTTGTGTGAATTTCATTGGTTAATTAATAAAGAAACTGCTTGGCCTCTGATAGGGTAGAATTTAGATAGGCGGAGTAAACAGAACAGAATGCTGGGAGAAAGAAGCCTAGTCAGGCAGTCGCCATTCTCCCACTCCAGACAGACGCAAGTTAAGATCTTTCCTGGTAAGCCACCTGGTGGTGCTACACAGAATATTAGAAATGGGTTAGATCAATATGTAAGAGCTAGCCAGTAAGAGGCTGGAACTAATGGGCCAGGCAGTGTTCAAAAGAATACAGTTTCCGTGTAATTATTTCGGGTATAAAGCTAGCTGTGCGGGCGGCAGGAACTTAGCCCACCGCTCTTATCACAACAATATCTGAGGATCTAATTAGAGTTAATGGCCCCTAAGGGAGGGAGAGTCTTTCTTTAGAGGTGTGGCTTACAGTAGGTTGACCATGCTCCAGTAGATGTCCCATACACATGAGTATATGGGCAGGACAAATTGGACTCTGGGCTATTAATAAAAAGGGGTACATGAAGTCTAGAGGATGTGGTGTTAGGAGTTGACCAGGGAGAATTTGGGGGAAAGGATAAGGAATATAGATGACCAAATGTATTTTATTGCATATATGTATGTGTATGTGTGTGTGTATGTATATATATATATATATATATATATAAAATTTTCAAAGAACTATAAAAGTATTCCCAGAGAGTTTTGAAAGAAAGGTAATCCACAAACATCTTGTTACCACATGGGATTGGGATAGGTTTGTCCTTATAAGTGGAAAATTAGAAAACAATTTTCTCCTTCAAAGAACAGTCATGATTTCTTTTGAGAAAAGGCAAAACAAAGTATTCTTTGCTTTATTCTCGTTCAAACACTGCTTTCAGAAACACTAGAACACTAGGCAAGATGAAAAGGGAAGGCCAGAAGATACTGATTCCGGGAATTAAGAACAAGATAAAGGCCAGAGGTACAATGATTCAAATATGTCACAAGTCATCCTCCACTGGGACTGAAAGCACTAGAGTGGTAAGGACACGGCAGGAAGAAACAAGATAACGTTCAGCTAACACAACTGTACCACACCCACAAGCAGAGCTAATGATTTGGCATGTTTTGGGGATACACAACTTAAAGACTTTATGTTTTAACTTCCCCATCTGTAAAATGGATGTTAGTTCTTTTCTCATAGAAATTGTCTGGTCCAATACCATGTGGGCATCTACATATACCCTGGACCAGCAAGCAACATTATGGGATTGCCAAGGCACACAGTGGTATCTGACAAACCACAAACACTGGGTACTAGAAGAGTCTTGCCATTCTGATACCGACTGCCAGATCTTCCCAAGATGCCACAATGTTGAGGCATCACAAGAAGAGAATTCATTCCACTGGACAAAATGTTTTCTTCAGTGATCCTGTCACATAAATGAGCAATATGGTTGAGAGCTTTCTCTCAAATCCATAATAGCATCAATATAATTGATTATCCAGCTTTTCCTGGATGGATGATTCTATACGATGGCTTAAAGGTAAGTGATGTTTAAATGGTCCTTAAGAACTGAAGCCTATACTCTGAAATATTTGCTTCTTACATTTGTATTTCAAATGATTTCGATCTTTAGAAAGTTCATAGCAATAAGATGAATACCCCTATGGTGTTCATTCTTGTAATCTTTTATTCTTGTAATCTTTTTTTTGCATCATTGAATTTGAGTTTTCAGCATCTTCAAGTTTTACTGCTAAACATTAGCCTGCTGATTTGTATAACTTCCCCATTTCCTTCCATGAGTTACTACAGCAGATCATGTAGTATATATTTTAGAATAAGCATTGTTTTATATGTAAGAGAATAATCAAAATTTAAGTCCCTATATTAGTGACAGGGGAAGTGGCGATGACAACAAAACAGAAGATGTCTTTTGATTTCACACTATATAAAATTCATGTTCACATCGCCTTCAGTATCAGATAGACATTATTAAAAGGATAAATGATGTAGGATTAAATTATTCTTGGTTGACAGGCAACAGTGTATCTAAGCCATATGCAGCTCAAAGTTATCTACTATCACCTAGTGAAACACCGTGGGTCCTGGCAAGTACACCATGAGGATGTACTCTGCTTTTAGAGAACTATTCTTATAACATAGCAGGTGTCTAGTAATGCATTTCCAATAGTATGTAAAATTCAGCCAACGTTCCCTTCTCATTCTTCACATAAATACAGTACATTTAAATCATATAAAATTATATTACAGGTTAGAGATATCTAATACTACCAATTACATATTGTTCAACCTAGAATTCACCATAGCTGCTGAACATAATACTATGTTTAGCTAACTACTGCAATCACTCAAAACATTATCTTAGCATCAAAGGTGGTATAAAATCATATACATGTTGAGAATTGGAGAGAACACTGCATTCCAGAAGATAATACGGCAATTATTAAATCCACAAAATCTCAATATTCCCATACTAATTATCCTTGATGTTCTGACAGCTTGTGAATATATATTTCATGGAGTGTTAAAACTAAGCCTAAGAAAGACATGTGCCCTGTTTCAGAGGTTTATGTTCTAAAAAGAGTCTCTGGCATCTTTCTTTAGTGAAGTAAGGCATTTTACAGGAAGGAAAGCAAAGCTTGCTGCTTCTGCAGCCTTGCTGCTCCGATTTTAATGCAATAAAACAAACATTTCAATATCTCCACAGCCTTAGTATAAGCAAGCCTAGTTTTCCTCATAAGCAATAGGTCTAAATTATAGACTGAGCAGCCAGTTCCAGGACCCAGCAGCACAGAAATCACCCAGAGTCCCCAAACAATTCAGTGACCTTACAGCAGGAAATCATGAGATATCACCAGAACCTGCTTGGGCAGCATCACGTTGCTAAAACTCATTCAGCTTCCGTGTAAGTAAGACTTGATTTTTGGTGCGATTTCAGGCAAGGCTAGGGAGGAGCATTTGTATCATTGAAAGGCAAACATTTGTTATTAATGTACTCACACCAAAATGCTGCCGAGAAGACTGAGACCTGTAGGCAGAGCTTTGGGTCATCACTGCCTCACGAGCAAGGCCCCACTGCAGAACATCATCACAGGTGGGGAATCCTCATGACATTCAGCTCCCTAAGATTCAAGCGATCCCACTGAAAATGCACAATGACTTAGCACCATTATTTGACTAGAAAAAAATGTTCTCAGTACGTCTTCGTCTTACAACTGAAGATGTGTTCGTTACTATTGAAAGGTGGTGTCTGTTTTTGTTAGGTAGTATCTCAGGGGCATATGCCTTAAATTATGTGGAAAATACAGAATAAAAGAATTAGAAAGCATAATGACATATAATTAGGTTTATGAAATTCTTGGAACATATTAGAAAATATTCTAGTATCTTTAACTAAAAATCTTTAAATAATTCTTTAAATCTCTTTTGGAGAAAATCATGGCAGTTGCTATTTTGAACAGGCCAAGTAAATTTATTTAGAATTTCTAGAACCAAGAATATCTGATGATTTGAAATGATAACAGATCACATGATAAATGCAGTATTACATTTGTATTCATGTGGATAACTCCCCAGAATATATTTTAATTTAAAGTAAATATTTCTACTATTTCGAACCATTCCATCCTGTTATATAATAACTGGTCTCTATTACCAGTGTTCTGTTTTACAGTGTTTTGGTTTTTCATCATTGAAATTTTTTTCCCTTGTTTGTTTTAAAACTGGGTCATGTTCTTAAGCATCCAGAGCTAGGGAAGGTTTTGATAAATGAAATGGTATGGTATCTACCTGGAACCTCACCATCAGTCTGCTCTAATTTTTGGAGTCAAAGGTTCCACAGAGGATGAACTACATGCTCTCACTGCAGGGAGATGTTCAAGCCTGTTCATGGACAGAGGGGTCAGAAGAGGTCACTGTGTTTAAGCTCAGACTGAGGTCAGGATGCTTGCTTCCTGGGACTCCTCGCAACTCCAGCCTCTACCCCTATGCATCTCCTTGCTTTGGGGGATGTTAGTCTTAAAGGGAATTACCTGGAATGGGAACCAGGATCCTGTCAGTGCATCACCGGATAAAGTAAAAGCAGCAGGGACAACAATGATGTCAGAGGCTCATTATAGACAAAGATGCGACAGTTTCTTTAAAATTCTCAGTGTCATCTGTGAAACAAATTTACTTTGTTTCTCCCCTTTAGGAGAGACTAGGGAGGGAGAGAGAAGAATCAATTCTTTCATTATAATGTCAAATTTCAAAGTTGTGAAGGCCTATAAGATAGGATGATAGGATGGCCCAGCACTCTGTGGATCTCTGAGAAGACTTGCTTATATTAAAATTTGTACCTTGATTGCAGGCACAGTCACAGTATTAGGAATTTAGGGGATGAAAAGGATGATGCAAAACAACAACAGGAGAAAGACAGAGAAGTGGAACTGTGCAGTAGCTTCCCTGCAATTTTCTGCAGGTCTGTGTTTCAAGACTCACAGTGGGTGTCAATGCACACATACATTTACCCAAAGAAACGCACATACATATATGATGCTTTCCTCATTCATCCATACCTAAAATAGAGTTGAATTTATATATTAGACATGGTAAGAGATTGAAAATAAAAGCTTACAATAAAATAGAACAAGTCTAATTAGATACTGCAATAAAAGTTATACAAGTATTATGTTTTCACACACTGTATAACTTCTGTTTCACAGATATAAACTGATCGCATAGTTACTCGTGTGCCTTGGAGCCATTGCTAAGTAAAATACAGGTTATTTACTCTACCGCTCAGGTAGCATATACAGTGTGGGTATGCTGGACAGAGAGACGAGCCTTTGGCTCAGAGTTTCATAACACTGACAAAAAAGGGATACAATTAAATTATTTGAATAATTTGTTTTTGAAACTTTCCATTTAATAATTTTGGAATGGTGGTCTATGTGGAAGTTTGGGTAAGGGGAACTCCCTTAAGTAACAATAATAGTCTTATTAATTCTAATATTTAATGCAAGCCATTACTATTTGTTTGGTACAGCAATGGGGATTTTCTCACACAATAAATCTGAGACACCTGATAAATTAGGCATTATATTCTTACTGATTGAAGTGAAAAGAGCTAAGAAATTTGGCTCAGTTAACCTAGGTGCTAAGGGATGTAACCAGATTTAAAACTTGCCAAAGCTTTCTTGGTTGTAAGAGTAACAGTAATGCCTTAACTCTGTGTATCTGTACTGTGAAAACTGGCCTTAGAAATGTTGTCCCATACATTTATTTACAGAAAGAGATTAGGAGATAAAGATAATTCTCTCAAGAGGATTAGATTCTTTTCTAAGGTAAATAGTTGAGAATTGCTGACCTCTAACTGAAATTACCACTCCTATTCCTTCTTGCCAATAAATGCTCCATTACACAAGAACTCAGTATATACTGAGATCTATCATCTAATATGCTAGTGATAAGAAAGCAAATCATCATAATTTCTTGGAGTTTAACATGGGAGTTGGGAGGGGGGGACAGAAGGGAGAAAAGGAGTCAGTGATATTGGGAAGAGTTGCCTGAAATGGAACTGCTGGATACTGTGCATCTGGTCCATCCCTTGAAGCTGAAGTGACAAACTGGTTCTGCCTCTTCCAAAGCATATCTTGCATTTAACTCTTCACTAATAAGTAGAGAAAATGAGGACACAAACACCACTGTCATTAAAAACCCACCGGAAACTGCCATCTTCACAGGGAGATGAAGGGCAGAAGAAGCAGCTAGGACCATATTTTCAATTTTTTTTCAGTATTTGTGTCTTGTAGTCTAGTATGTTTTTATTTCACTGGATAGGGGTTTGTTTTATCCCGAAGCCAAACTTTTTTGACTTGTCTACTATCTCCCAGCAAATCTGGTTTGCAAATGGCTCTGTCTTTGAAGCAACTGTCTGTTACATCATTTCTCTATAAAGTGTGTGAAATCTGCTGAATAATTCAAAAGAAGAGTTGAGACATTGAGATACCCTTAACATGAATGAAGGAGAGGAAAAATACAACGGGGGCTACACTGAACTTCAGTCTTGTCTATCGGGTTCCTAGTTTGTCACCGCCACCTGGATGTCTAACTAGGATTTTCAAGTTTATATATGTCCTCTCATGTTGTCCCCTTTGCCATTTGCCCTCAACACGGTGATGTAACACTTTGAAAGTCATCCAAACTATGCTGCATTCTTCATTAAATGTCTTAAGGGGACCCCTTTTTACACAATAAGCCAAACTCATCACAGTATCTACTGTGTCTTCATAGTGAGGTGCCCCTTTGCTTCATGCATGCCCATGAGTCCTACTGCCTCAGTACACTGGATTACTATGTGTGTGTCATCTCAGCCTGCATATGTGCATAGCCAGAGACTCTTGTGCACTTAAGATCAGCTATGTAGAGGTGCCCTGCTCAGTGGGGAACAGTATCCTTCTCCCATCTATGGAAATCCTAACCCACTCCAATCACCCTCCCCTGCTTGAATTCTTTCTATTCCACTTAAAACCATAGAGTATACAAGTGGGCATGTACTAATATCTCATTCTTCACTATATATTCTCTCTAGAAGAGTAAATGGATGATGATGAGCTTTAGTCTGATTCGTTCATAACGCAGTTCCAAAGCAGAGGACACTGTCTGGCACACATTAAGAGCTCAGTGTAGATTTCTGAATGAGTGACTAATGATTGAAATTATGTCCTGTAAAACAAAGAAAAAGAATTCTGGATGTGCAGACTAAATGCATACCTAGCTAGTTGGAGATAAGAAAGAGTGTATCAAATTAATGGCTTGGCTCGAATGAACATTCTGCCAAAAAATAAATAAATAAATAAATAAATAAATAAATAAATAAAAACCAACAACAAGTGAGTACTGCCTAAGCATATGAGATATGTCTAGCCATGGCGGCAGGCATCGTTTCTACTGTGTTAGTCCAGTAGGGTTTCAGTAATGATGGGTGGCAGGTTTGTTTGTTTCAGCTTCTCCATATCAGCATGCTGTTAAGGACCACTTCCTAGCCTGTTCTGTGCCATTACTCACAATTACACCTAACAGTCTGTAATTTTACGTACTCCAGCCACATATTCAGACCGGCTACTTCCCATCCCCGTGCCTCTCTAGAGAGCAGACCATACATGGCTCTAAACAACTCATACTTGTAAGCCTAGCAGATGCTACTCCGGGCTGGCTCTGCAGGTACCCAGGGATGCTTTCTCCCTTATCTCTGGACCTTCCTTTGCCCTTGGCTAACAGCAGTTATATAAGAAAAAGCAGACTAATCTTGGTTGTTGGTAATTTGTGCTGAGCATACTTCGGCTTTCGGTACCCTACAGCTATCACCTCCTCTGAGCAGTTAAAAGATCAAAAATACTCTCACTGGCTGCCAGGTCACCATTCTATGTACCTGAGAAAGTCCAGATTCTAGTAAGGTGGACAGACAGCTAATGACTGCTCTAGGTTTTATGTATTATGTTTCATTCATTTCGAAAGACTATTTTTCTTCCGCTTTGGGAACCTTTCATGCTTGTCATTCTTGTTCTTAGGCAGAATTTTTACTGAAAATGACTTCAAATGAGGAGAAAAGCTGTCTTGCTATCAATTCTATGTAATTTCCCAGGGTGAAGTAGAGTGAAAATATGCCTCTCATGTCCAACATATTCTGACAGGTAAAGCTGGCCTATAAAACAAGATGACTACAAAATGAAATTCCACTTGCATAAATTACTTGCTGAAATTTCTGCTCATTCCCATGATGCAGAAAAAATTAAACCCTATGGTTTGAAAAGATTACGACCATATAGCCCAAGTCAGCAACTGTGAACAATATATTAAATCTGAAATATATGTGTGAACACACGCAAAAATAAACACACACACACGTGAAAAATAGGCAGAATCCTCCCCATTGGATGAAGGAGAGCATAAAACCATGAAAACTTGCCAGTGTAAAATCTACATGGGCACAGGAGACAGTTAACTCTCATAGAAACGCAGAAGTGAAAGGGTCTTTAAGTCCTTACAGGTTCCAGGAAAAGATGAGACAGATAGACAGACAGACAGAGGCAATCTCTCTCTTTTAAAATCTTTATATGTACATCTTTTAAATTACTTGCTTTTGTCTTACAGAATTCTCCAGATGCGGCTTACATAACTTTTCAAGCCAGAGTACCTGTCATGTTTCCTTAGTTTAAGAACTCGACTTTCAGAGAAGGATGCCCAGAGGAGGTACGCTGAGCAATTAGAGCTTGGCCATTCCAGCCCTAACCTCCGCCCTAGAGCCATCTCTAGTAACCAGTATCAGACACAAGTGACTTGTTTACAGATGTCACAGAAAGTCCTAGAAGATGCCAGGAGTTAATAAAGTTTCTAAGAACTTAGGGTCTTACTTAGCAGATCAGTCAATGAGAGCTTAGCCTCCTTAAAATCCAATGAAAACAGAGAACGCCAAACAGTCTTTATTTGTAAGACAAAATAAGATAAAAAAAAAAAAAACCCATGATGCCACCAGCACATAGTTAAATTTCCAGCACTTGGTGGATATAATGTAGGCAGGAGTATAGGGAGATCAAGGTGATCTCAGACACATATGAGTTCAAGGCCAATGTGACGTACATGATCTACTACATAGTTTATTCCCAAATCACTCATTATTTCTGTGGTTTTGGAAGGACTGGTGGGGCCATCACTTATGTACTGTCCCAGGCTCAAAGTCGTCCCCCATCTGCTTCTCTGTGAGTTCTCAGAATCAACTAGAAGGAACATGATTGCGTCCTGAAACAAGACTCCTTATGTCAACTCAAGCAACGAGTAGCACTCAGGGAGGGGGACAGCTACCTGTGTCCCTAAGGAAGCATTACTTCTACCAAGAACTTCTCTGAGAGCCCCGGAAACTTCCCACAGGGAGGAAGGTATCTGTGGAGCTTCGAAGCCTTCTCTGCTCTCTTCTGACTTTTATCACTGTGAGATTGTGAGTGTGCAAAGAGACTCTTTCGTTCAACTTCTGTATGGAAAAGCCTGGCATCACAGTGAAATAAAATGAAATAAACAACTCAATTAAATTAAACTCCTCCCAGTACTGATGCAGGGAGCGGAGAAAAGGTGTGGGAGGTTAAGGTTCGTACACTTATACTGAAGCAAGCCAGGAAGGAAAGTCAACCCAAGACAACTCACCTCTATGACAGGAGTAGGAATTTCAAACTTTTGTGACTTTTCCTTTAAACAAACATTCAAGAGAAGCAAAGCAGGATATTCAAAACAAACAACACAGCGAGCTTTCCGTTCCATTTTAAAAAAAATAGATTTTGCTGAATTCAAATGCAGCCATTGAAGATAAAACATTTACTGATGACGAGAGAGGGAGCATTGCCCAAGATCTCAATGCGATTTATTGCCTCAGAGCTGAATGTGGGGACTGAACTCCTAGATCCCAATGGCACAAGCCACCTTTTCATTTTCTCTCAAACAGAGCCACATTTTCCTGATTTTCAAGAAATTTGGAAGCAGAATGCTTTCAAGGCATGCAGAGACTGATCTTTCTACTCAAAGTAGCATGGCCTAATGCTGTTGGCTGGTATCTGAAATTCCCCGGGGGAGGACAAATGCAGGCTACTGATGCAGCGTAAAGTGGATGAGGCTAGCATGCTCACCAACTTGTCTTCTCTTGAGCAAATATCAAAGGAGCACTCAATTCTCAGGAAAGTCACGAAGGGGAAAAAAAACAAGAGATACACTAGCGCATCATGAGGTAGGATTCTGTGCCTAATCACCTTTATCAATTTCATTTCCATTAGTATTTCACAGTATGATCATCTGTGTACTGAGACAACTCAGATACATAAAACAGCCATTAAAAAGCATTGCTTTTTAACAAATGCTGTATGCTTAAGGCTATGATGGTTATACTCAACATGCACACATTATTTTCTTGCCATAATTCCCTAAATAATATAGTCTAAACATTATTTACTTATCATTTACATTGTGTGAGGTGCTATGAAAGGTGATAATAAATGCATGTATATGATGTACCCAAAGACAAGTTTCAGTGAGAAGAGGAAAATAATATTGGAAAATATTCTAACATAGTAAATGATACATCCTGTTTTCAGAACTCCCACTGAAGAAAACACCCCAATTTCCAAGACACTAATAACTTTGGGGCAGATTGAACATAAGAATATGTTCAACCCCCAAAAGGTTTTGTCAAGAGAAGACTAAATTATTTTGGGATTCAACCAAATTTCTATTTCTACCATTTATCCTTGTCCTCTGCATGTTTCTTCAACTGTTTTGACTTTCTGATGTTAGTGCCTGTCTACTGTATCCAGGGGACGCCTTTCTTTCTCAAGCTTTCTAAAATCTGTATGCTTTAGAGAACATAGAACCCAGCAGTTGTGGATACTGCCCTGAATTCCTTTCTTCCTGTCCCTTCTGGATACTCTGTGGTACACAGTAATTTTGGACATGAGCACACAGAGTTTTCCCATCAGGAGATAGAGACAGAGACCCACACTGGAGCACCGGACTGAGCTCCCAAGGTTATAATGAGGAGCAGAAGGAGAGAGAACATGAATAAGGAAGTCAGGACCATGAGGGGTGCACCCAACCACTGAGACAGTGGGGCCGATCTATTGGGAGCTCACCAAGGCCAGCTGGACTGCTACTGAAAAAACATGGGATAAAACCGGACTCTCTGAATGTGGCGGACAATGAGAGCTGACGAGAGGCCAAGGAGAATGGCACGGGAACTTTCATCTGGCGATGGATCGAGAGAGAGACAGAGACCCAATTTGGAGCAACGGTCTGAGCTCTTAAGGTCCAAATGAGGAGCAGAAGGAGGGAGAACATGAGCAAGGAAATCAGGACCACGAGGCATGCACCCACCCACTGTGACAGTGGAACTGATCTATTGGGAGCTCTCCAAGGCCAGCTGGACTGGGACTGAATAAGCATGGGTTGAAACTGGACTCTCTGAACATGGCGGACAATGAAGGCTGATGAGAAGCCAAGGACAATGGCACTAGGTTTCGATCCTAATACATGAACTGGCTTCGTGGGAGCTTAGCCTGTTTGGATGCTCACCTTCCTGGACCTAGATAGAAGTGGGAAGACCTTGGTCTTCCAGTAGGGCAGGGAATTTGGACTGCTCTTCAGTATCGAGAGGGAGGGGGAATGGACTGGGGGGAGGAGAAGAGGAGTGGGGATAGGGGGAAAGGAGCGGGGGGAGGGGGCAATATGTGGGAGGAGGGGGAGGGAAATGGGAAACGGGGAGCAGTTGGAAATTTTAATTAAAAAAGAATAAAAAAAAAGAGAAAAAAAAAAAGAAAAGAAAAACACACAGAATTAATGGCAGGGAAAATGTGATCTCAAGTAGCTTCTTTGCTAAGGAAACTCAGCCACAGCAACCAGGAAATAAAACAATGCACAAAGCATTCTAATCTGTACTCTGTGGAGTGGGATTCAGGGAAAAAAAAAAAAAAACCACATAGGCTAGAAGCAAGGAGGAAGCCAAAGAATTAGCAGAGCAGACAAGTGAGGGAGCCAATCAGACCAAAGCAGAGAGGAGATGCTGGGGCGGGGCGGGGCCAGTGCAGCTTAGTTAGAGTCAAGCCTAGTGAGCACTGGCATTTAGACTTGACACACTGTGGAGCAGGGTGCGAGTGCAGGCTCCTCTTTCCTCCGTCATGACGGCCTGCAGCGTTCGTGAAGAGGGAGTAGGAACAAGGCAGCAAATACATGAGCACAGCACTTGTTTCCGTTTGTCTCCAGCCTCAGACGTCTGAGCTCTTAATGCACGCTTTTGCTCAATGGAACAACAGCATCTGTCACAGGGGGAAGTGTGCCATCTTTCAGCTTTTACCCACCACAGCAATGTGTACATGAATATGTGTAAGCGTGCATACATTTGTGTCTCTCTCTCTGTGTAACTATGCTAATCCCTATTGTTAATGACTCACAAATATAAAACAATAGAACAAAGACATTCATTCTATCTCCTAAAACTGAGGCCATATTTTATTAAGTCATATTTCATACCTTCAAGACTAAAACCATTGAATAAATTATTATTTAAACCACTAATGAAGTAATATAAAATAATATTTCCCCAAATACACTATAAACTTTGTTTTTTTGCAAACAATTAAGTTTAATGTAAAATATTAGAGGATTCTTAAAGTGGAAATTTCAACTAATTCGAAGGAAATAAGGACGTTTTCAGGTAAACGGGTGTATCGAGGAAAGATGACATTAATGAGGTCACAGAGACAAAGTCGGTGTGGTCTCTCATCTGTGGTTCCCAGTACCACACGATCAGGTGTGAGCATACAACACAGAGCAGCAACAGAAACCAAGAAAGTATAAAGGGATCATACATGTGCCTATGTGTGCGACTTGGGGGTGGAGACAGCTACTTCAGGAGGAAAAAAGCAGGATACAGGTGAAATTTCAGTTTCAATCATGGTTTAGTTTCCTCAGCAAGAGAATTAAACATTGGCTGTTTGTTGATGATGTGCAAGGAAAAGGACGGCAGGAAGCTCGGATTCTGACATCTCGCGGCCACACCCACAGGGAGATGCTAACCCAAGCTGAACTGCTGACTCTCTGCATTACCACACACAAATCATCTGATGGACAGCTCTCCTGGCCAGCCCTGTGGCAACAACCAATCAAAAGCTCTATTGGTGAAGAAAATCGTGCTTCTACGGTAATCCCACTTCACCTGAATCTGTTTTACTTCGTTAAACTTGTAAGATCTACTTAGACATGCTCACTTTTCTTTAGGAGAAAATTCAATTTCAACTCTTGAGAGGGCAAACCCATGTATATGGGGGCATACACACTCACACATGTTCTCCATATGTTTTTTCTTCTACCTTTGTGGAGTGAACCAACTTTAGATAAGAAATACTGGTTAAAAATTAGGGAGATAGCCCGGTCATTAAAGCTCTTGCTATATAAGAATGAGAGTTGAAATTCAGATCTCCAGAACCCACACAAAACACCAGGGCAGTGTGGTGCTACCCAAAAGTCCAGCCTTGTGAGACACAGGCAGAGGCTCTCCAGATCAAGCTGGCGAGCAAGAGTGGTCACATCTCTGAGCGCTGGGCTTGACTGAGAACCTTGTCTCTGGGAATAAGGTAGAAAAGCACCCAAAGATGGTTTCCAGCATCAACCTTGGGCTTCCACGCACAATGTACCCATGTGCATTTCCTCCTTCACACACATGTGCCCCACATGTAAACATGTATACACACGTCACACACAGGAAAACTGAGAAAGTGAAGAAATCCATGAATAAGATTCTTTGAGAGGTGTTGTGTAGCACTAAGACAGTTGTGCTGGTTATGTTTGCCTCAGCATGCAAACAATATAGGTGAAATTATTTACATAGTGTGTGCAATGCATTCGGTACTGCACACAATCTACAATGATTTAAGGTGTATTCAGTATGTCCATGGCCTATATGCAAATATTGAGCAGCACCACATATGAAAGACTTAGGCG
Source organism: Chionomys nivalis (assembly GCF_950005125.1). NCBI lineage: Eukaryota > Metazoa > Chordata > Mammalia > Rodentia > Cricetidae > Chionomys > Chionomys nivalis. The sequence continues at coordinate 14,239,662 of NC_080111.1, read as the reverse complement.
TCCTGTATTTAGGAACGTGGAGATTTCTGGAACAATATTCACTGTCTCCCTCATTTCTTCTCTCCCTTCCCTTTTCCCTTCCTCCCCTTTTCCCTCCCTCCCTCCCTGCTCTGTCTGCCCCCCTCTTTTTCAAATGCAGACACATCATCTATATACATGTATACATGAATATTATGGCTAATTTGGGTTTTCATCCTCCTGTTACAAAGCATGCATAATAATGTATCTCTTTAGAAAGTAGAATGTGCAATAAAATAGCTGACTTTTTTCTCCACTCTGTGATGCCGGATTCTGCAGTAGTAGAAGACACAGGAATGCAGTCTTACTAAGAAAGGTAAAGACAGTTAGAAAGGAGGGGAATGAGGTGTAGAGTCCCATCCTATCACAAAGCACCATCACAATCACAGTACTGGTGACAGTGGTTCTGGCTGGGAGAAGAAACAGAAATTACACATTATTGAGAGCTCTAGTGTGTGTTGCCCCTCCAAGAGAAAGACTCCTACAGAAAGCAGAAAGCTGAGCTATCTTAAGACTTTTCAAAACTATTACAAATCTTTAGAGCAGGCAGGACTCTGGACCAATGGAATAGGCAGAAGGCTTTCATGAACTACAGTAAGGAAATGATTAATATTAAACAAAGTTTAATTAAATATTAAAATATTAATATTAAGTAAATATTAAGTGAATGCCTGAGTGGTGTGTGCATGCCTAAAGCATCCATGTGTGGTAGGATAGGCCACTGACTTGGGCTGCCAGAGGTCCTTAGTTGAGCCCTGAGGTTAGGTTCTTAGACCTACACTGTAGGAATGGCCATATTCTCAGTGTACATACTACTTTATGGCCAAATAGGAATAGCTCAATTTCTACAACTGCTATAATGCTATAATTGTAACAAAAAACCTTGTTTTAAAACATGCTCTTTGGCAGGATTTTCCAGGTAATGGTCTATGTCCCAGTCAGCTCTCTCCCCCTATAAATTCATGAATTTTGCTTACAGGAGGAAGCTATTCTGACGACTTTTATTCCTTGTTAAGCCAGAGTAGAGATATGACAGGAGTCACATATATGCATCACAAATCTGTGTCCAGTTCTGTCAGGAAAAAGCAAGGCTTTGGTTTGGACCACTATGGAACTAAAGCATTGGAAAATGATCACCTCAGATTCAGCTTAGAGGTAGGTCCAGGAAGTCCCCTATGACAGCCAACAATAAAGACAAAAAAAAAAAAACAAAAAAAAACAAACAGTAAATGCAACATCTTAGTGAATGACCCTTTCCAAAGCTTGCTTTACTGAAAGGTGAGATTTTTGATATTGGTTACCAAACTATTATATATTTGGTTTCTCCTACAATCCACTATATCATTATGTATTGCTATTAAATATGTACATACATGAAAAACACAATGGTGGACAAGAGTGTGCTATGTTTTTTTTTTTTTTTTTTTTTTTTTGGTTTTTTCGAGACAGGGTTTCTCTGTGGTTTTGGAGCCTGTCCTGGAACTAGCTCTTGTAGACCAGGCTGGTCTCGAACTCACAGAGATCCGCCTGCCTCTGCCTCCCAAGTGCTGGGATTAAAGGCGTGCGCCACCACCACCCGGCTGTGCTATGTTTTTCAATCAAAATTGAAAAAAAAAAAAAACCGAAACATCTTAGCTAAAAAGGAAAAGTTAAATACAGATAACATTAAAATAGTGCACACTGAAAATAAATTATACTGTGATTTGGAAAAAATAATAAACGTAATTAATTTCACCTGTCAACAGTTCACTGCAGAAACACACTCTTTACAGTAGTATTACTGACAGAGCAGCCACCGCCAAGAAAGGAATGTGGAGGTGTTGAGAGTGCTCCTTAGCGGGTGGCCTCTCCTAGTCCTTGGACATGTGTTAATACCCTGGTGTCTAAAATCTTGTAATCTTTGAAAGGAAGGAGCCAGGCAGACCATCCTTGTTCTGTGAAACATTGGCCACACAGCAGCTTCTCACCTCAGAAATGTTGCCGAGCAGACGTGCCTGTGTGGGCTTTCCTATGCGATAAGACACTAAGTAGCTCATCCATTTGAACTCCCTAGTTGTACTCAAGAGTTTATAACTCCTGGGGTATATCTAGAATGTTGTTCGGAAAGCACAAAGGTTGTATGTGACTTTAAAATAAACCACTGGATATACTGAGGTGCAGGAGAAAGGGGCTGATCAACATTAATTCAGTTAATCACCCTTCTTCCTGGTAAATGGTGATAGAAGGCAGACTCGAATTTATATATCTTGTGGTTGTATTTGAAAAGAGGAGGAATGTGAACTTTAGAAAGTAAACAATGCCCTAAGCACCTAAATAGCCTCTTGAGATTCCCCGCGCTGGGCATTAACCTGTATGTCATGAGATGGTGTAACAGTCCACACTCAGCAGCAAGGTGGGGGGATTTGGGTAGACAGAATAAATAAGAGCAAGACAGAACATGAACAATTGCAGAAAATCCTCCTTGGAGAGAAGACAAGCGCATTATTGAAACAGAAAATAGAAAATAAGCTGTTGAAGAGACCCGGGTCTCCCCCAGGTGTATTGTTACCTGATATTCGTCTACACTGTGCATTAAATCCTCGTTACTTTTCTCTTTCTCTCTCTCTCTCCCTTCCTCCCACTCTTCTTTCCTTTCAATTCTCGTGTACAATAACTTCTTTTATTGGAGTTGTTTTAATATAATAAAATACTAAAAAAGAATCTTAGCTTGGAAGTCAGGAACTAGTATATTTTATTTCACCCTCATGGAAATTGAAATCAAGGAGCTTTTATTTTGTGGTTGATTGCATGTAATAATGTTTCTAGCTTTGCCTAAAATAACATTATCGTCTTTAATTGCATGGGGCTAAGATTATGTTATGTGTTCAAGGTAAACTGAAAACAAACTTAAAACATAAAGAATTTATTTGCAGACATGAAATTAGACCTCCACTTAGGAATCACAAAATCAGTCCTTTTTCTATTAAATATAAGCAAAACCAAAAAGGCATATGATTAATTACAATTCCATGATTACCTTCCTAAGGTCTTCCTTATAAAAATTTCCTACTTGTATCATGTATGTTGGTTATTACCTCCAGTTGGGTATCCTTGCTTAATTTTTCTTTAATAAAGCATTGATAATAATTGCCTATATTTACTGTTATTTTCTTATAAAACATGCAGAGCAAAGGTCAGCTATGAGAGCTGAGAGCTAAATAGCTTCATGTGCTCAAGAATGGTGCAGACCCCGGTTCTTTACATTATAAAACCACAGTACAGTACAAGCCATCGTGTGTGTGTATGTGTGTGTGTGTGTGTGTGTGTGTGTGTTTCTCTTCTGGGAGTGCCCTTCACTCTGTTTTATTTATTTATATATATATATATATATATATATATATATTTTTTTTTTTTTTTTTTTTTTTTGGTTTTTCAAGACAGGGTTTCTCTGTGGTTTTGGAGCCTGTCCTGGAACTAGCTCTTGTAGACCAGGCTGGTCTCGAACTCACAGAGATCCGCCTGCCTCTGCCTCCCAAGTGCTAGGATTAAAGGTGTGCGCCACCACCGCCCGGCCTCTGTTTTATATCTTTATCAGATAATTTCTCCTCATCTTTAATACTAGCTCAAAATTATCTACTCAAGAAAATATTCTTCAAATCTTTCCATTTCCAACATTCTTTTGCATGCAAGGTCATTTTCTTCTGCCCACATTTTATAGAATATAATGTGTAGGATGATTAAAAACCTAGAGAGAGAAATTGGGGTTTAACCTGAAGGTTAGTCAGAAAAGCAAGACGGTCAGTCACTGGCTCTTATCGCTCTACCTCAGTTTGAAATGGCGATCCTGACTTGAGGAATCTCAGAATGACACTGTGTTCGAGAGCTTTCTTCCTCTGTCTTCTTTTCTTCCCTAGGGCTGGGATTAAAGATGTGTACCACTGAGACTGAAGGCATGCACCACTACCACCCAGTTTCTATGGCAAACTAGTGTGGATACTGGGATTAAAGGTGTGTGTCACCACTGCCTGGACTGTAAGCTAATCAGTGAGGCTGTTTTACTCTCTGAACTTCAGGCATGCTTTATTTTCTAAAATACAAATGAAATATCACTACCATAGTAATTTAAATGACACATTTCTATCTTCTGTTATAGGTAAATTGGTGACCCAAGGTTCTGTCTAGCCCAGTGGCTATTAACAGACATTTACTCAGACGAGAATATTTATGTTTCTAAATGCACACTTGCGTGAACAGTAAGTAAGTCACAGAGCTCCACGAAGCTCCAGGAAGTGAATCATAACAAACTAAGGCATCTAATGTCAAAAGAGTGAGATGTGAGCAGAGAAACAGAAAACAAACTTAAAACTTTATCTGCTTGAAGATGGAACAGGGACCCTAGCAGAACTGAAGGAAAGAATCATGTAATCCTTTCAATAAATATGAAGAGATTCAGTGAAGTTCAGCAGTCCTTCATGATGAACCTGAAGACATTAGAAATTGAAGGGAATAAATCCAATAGAGTAGAAGCATGTAGGACAAACCTGTAGCCAGTATTCACCTAAAGGGGAAAGTGACCATATTCCCTAGATCTGATATGAGACAAAGGTGCCCACAACTTTTACTCTCCTTCAATATAGTATGTGAAGTCTTAGCTACAAGAATAAGACAAGATAAATTTATGAAAGGGATACAAATAAGAAAGGAAGAAGCAAAATTATACCTATTTGGGAGCAACATGGCCTTATTTATGCTTAAAAGACCTTAATGTTTCCATCAAGAAATCCTTATTACTTATAAATACATTTATCTAAGTAGCAGAATAAAAACTAATGTTTAAAAGGAAGTACTTTCCTCCATTCTGATGAAGAACATACCAGAAGATAAGCCAGGAGGAAGTCCATTTACATCAGCTTTAGGAAACACACCTAAGGAGAAACTTAACAAGGGGGTGAAGCGTCTCTACAATGGAAGTTAGAGGCACTGAAGAGAGCAGTGGGAGGGAACATCTGAGGGTGGTCAGCGCCCTGGCTCCCCTGGAATCCCGTGTTAGAAGGGTGATATAATGCAAGCTCATCAAAATTTCAATGACATTTCCAACAGAACTATACAAACAATTAAAAAATCCATATGGAAACACAAAAAAATAGCCTAGACAACCATAAATAGAAAGGTTAATGTGAGGATGCATTAACCTGATCTCAAACTACTACAGGGCCATGTTTAAGGAAAAAGCTTAAGACGGGGGTAAAAAGAAACATGCAGACTAAGGAAGGTAGCCAGAATAAAGTTCCATAGTTACAGCCGAGAAAATGATGGTCCACCTGTAGAAGAACAGAACTTGATACATACTTTCCACCTTGTACAAAAACGATTCAGAATGGATAAAAGTCTTTCAAATAAGACCTGAAACCTCATAGCTGCTCCAAGCAGCCAAGGCAAACCACTTCAATGCAGACACAGGGAAGGTGATCCTGAGAATGACCTCAAAGAGACGGGAAACAATGTCAAGTATTGACAAGCAGGCTTACACAAAGCAAAAAGGCTTCTGCAGAGCAGGGGAAAATATCACCAGACACACAGACAGCCTAGAAAATAAGGGAAAACCCTTTGTTAGCGACACATTGGAGAGGGGATTCCTATCTAGAATACAAAAAGAACCAGAGAACCTAAATCTCAGAAAAATCCATCTGATCATAACTGGACTAGTGCAGGGAGTAACACGGTCCAAGAAGACAAATGTGAAAATACTTGAGAAGGTGTTTCTCATCCCTGGCCAGCAGGAAAATGCAACTCACTGAGTCAACACTCCACACAGATACTCACACATCCATGTTTATTGTTTCACTGTTCATCATGGCCAGGGAACAGCTCCCACCTAGAAGTTCACCATGATGTGCTACCACACATACAGCAGGATCTTAGTCAGTCCCTGGCAAAAAATATTTTTTTCTCTAAGTGGAAATTCAGGAAATTTTCCTGAAATGACATTTTTTAAGGAAAATTGATAGACCTGAAAATGGTGAAGTTAAGCATCATAGAAAAATAAACCAAACTCAGAAAGAGAAATATCGTGTTATTTTTCTCATGTGGAGCCGAGATTTAAAACTACATATATGCAATTGCATATATGTGTGCTATCTTCTCTCTCTCTCTCTCTCTCTCTCTCTCTCTCTCTCTCTCTCTCTGTGTGTGTGTGTGTGTGTGTGTATGTATGATGAAACTGGAAAGAGGATCATGAAAGGAGAGGATGTGATCTCAGGCAGGGAATGAGAGCATGAAGGAAAACATGATAATAAAGAAGAAGAGGGAACAATTTGAGTAAAGGGAATGAACCGTCCAGAGGGGATGGCAGAGATGGGAGGGAAGACAGCAGAGTTAGGGAATTCATTATAAAAATGTGTGATCATTCAAGAAAATGCCACGGTGAAATCCACTGTTTTGTATGTTGCCTTAGTAAAATAATAATAAAAGAATGGCAGAGGTGGAGTGGGGGCTGGGGCAAAGGAGAAGAAAGCCAAGGTCAGCAGGTTGACTCACCATCATGAAAAGCCCAGAAGAAGGACTGAAAGCCGCCATGACTGGGAGCCACATTAGCACATTTCTACACCTTTCCCTGAGACCTAGATTCCACCAGCTTCCTCTTTGTCTGGTTCAAAACAAGAGACTCATTCCCTTCTTTAAATAATGCCATGCTGTGTTGAAGAATATTATTTTAAAGGCAGGAGAAAGGATAGGCAGAGCTGGCAGGCAGAGAGAATCTGGGAAAAAGAAATCTGGGAAGAGGAAGGAAGGAACAAAAGAGAAGAAGGAGTGGACTTCAGGAGCTAACCACCCAGCAAGTCATGGAGTAAAAGAGAAAGTAAGATATATAGCAGTAAGAAAAGAAAAAAGCCCGGAAGCAAAAGCTAGTCAGTACAATTTAGGTTAAGAAAAGCTGGCAAGAAACAAGCCAAGCTAAGGCTGTGCATTTATAAGAAAGAGTAAGACTCCAAATATGATTTATTTGGGAGATGGGTAGCAAGCGCCCAAAAGAGTAAAAAAACAACCAGCTACAATGCTGTGACAGAAAACTCTGGATTCAGAGTATGAGGATATAGTCAGAAGACAGACTACATAAGTGAACTAGTATTTTTCATTTATTCCATCTAATCCCTCAGTTAAAGAACAGTTTGCCCCAAGCTGGCCCCCCTGGAGTGTATACAAAAGCAGGCAATCTGTGTGTCCACGCAAGTGGCTCACATTGTCAGCCACCTCGAAGGAGAAAGTATTGAAACTTGCAATGCATTATTGCATGATCCCGAAGCCAGCGGAAACACTGTAGAATAGGAAAGTGAGGTAAATGTCAGGTATACTCATGCCATTTGAGTAACAACTTGCAAGAAGATCAGAATAAAAGTGACTGTTCTTTAAATGTACTGTTCTTCCAAGCGACAAAGGCAATGTGTTTCAATGTCCTCAAAGGCACATCAACCTACCGTCCCTGTCATTCTCCATTCCAAGACTCCAGTAGGTATCTGCAGTGCTACATAGCATTGATCTCTCTATACTTCATTTTTCTTCACTTATGATTCATAAAGAAAGTACAGGAAGAAATGATTAAAAATAGTAAAACAGACAGAACAATTAAACAATGAGTCGGTATGACCATCCTTTGCACCCGTGTGATAACATGATAGCTGATCTGAAAACTAAGGCGTCTGCTAAGTAACTAACAGGCAAGTAGCATTTACAGCATGGATTCACTGACAACAGGGATGACTCTACAAAGAGTGAAGAATTTCAGCCTGTTATGTAGAGTCCACACTATTTAAAGCTTATGAATTATTTATGGAGTTTTCTACTTGGTTGGAAATGGTCAACCATAGATAGCTAAGGGAAATTCTGGAGAGTAAGGCTGCAGGTAAAGGACGATCCCTGTGATTGTGTATGTGGCCAGTGCAGCAATACAGTGACCAGTTTGCCCACTGTGCCCAGTTTTCCCAGTTCTGATCAGCCTCTGATCATGCATAGCTGTGTCTCTGGGAAATGTGATCTGGGTGTGCTTCAGTTTCTACATCTATACAACTGTTATGCCATTATCTGTTGCGGGAGGTCCTTCTGCTCCTCCAGCCAATAGCCGCTGAGATACCAGCCCATTGGGGCGTGGTCTCTTTCCCTTTAAAAAAGCCGCTACTTCCCTCCTCGCTTTTTTTACTTCCTGCTCCGGTTCCGGCGACTAGACTTCTTCCTAATTGCGCAGAGGGCTGTTGTCTGGGACGGTGATCTGTAAGTTTTTTCCCCTTTAAATAAATACCACCCTATTAATCATAATTCCAAACTGGTGTGGGATTGTTTATGACTTACGCCTTCAATTATCTACTTGATACTTTTTTTAAAAAAAAGATTAGTATTGCTTGGTCCTCTACTGCACTAGATGATGCCAGCACATGCCAAGGGACCATAGATATTAGCTTTCCTTACTCTACCAGGACACACAGTCATACCAACTCAATCCATTTTTATCAATAAAGTAAAACACTATTGCTTATTAATTGCATTTGATTTGCTGGGCTAGACTTGTGGAATGATAATCTTAAAATGCCCTATACATCCATTTCCTTTCCAGTAAGTGTCTCATTTTAAGTGCAAGGGTGTCACTCACAGAGTTGAGGCAATGTAGTAACGTGACAATGAAAAAGATACAGAGAGTTAGCATCTACTAGTTTGATGTGGGAGTCCCCTTTATGTGCTGTAATTACCGTTAATGAGTAAAGAAATTGTCTTGGCCTGTTGATAGGGCAGAACTTAGGTAGGCAGGGGAGACAGAACTGAATGCTGGGAGGAAGAAGGGCAGAGAGAGAGACACCAAGAAGCTGCCGGAGTCAGACATGCCGAATCTTTGCCGGTAAGCCACTGCCATGTGGCGATATACAGATTAATAGAAATGGATTAAATTAATATAAGAGTTCACCAATGGAAAGCTAGAACTAATGGGCCAAGCAGTGTTTTACTAAATATGGTTTCTCTGTGATTATTTCAGTTTGGGCAGCCAGGAAAAACAAGCGGCCTTCCTGTTACAGTAGCTTACACCAATAAGTTTAAACTTGCTGCCACTCCCAGCCACCAAACACATTCAATACTATACACAAAGCTATGCTCTTCTCTATTGGTCACTAACTGAACTCAAAACCAGTGAGAGAAGATGAGCTGTTTTAGAGGGGCATGGGATAGATAAGTCGGTGTTATTAGGGATCATCTCTATGCAGTAGCCCACAGCTCTTGACCTGATCCATTATGGCCAATTAAAAAATGTTTAGGGAGGAATGGGAAAAAGTAGAAGCAAAGAGGGGGAAAAGCTAATAAAAAAAATAAAATAGTAACTCAAAGTACAGTGGAACAGTTTACTGAAGAGAACTGGAAACAAGTCAGTCGGACTGTGTGCTCATTTCATGCTTAAGTAGAACATTTTTAGTAGAAACACCAAAAAAATAGTGTTTCTAAAGGTTGCTGCATTCTAATGCTCCCAAATCTGCAAATATGCTAGGCTCCTGGCAATGAAGAATTTGATTTGTAGACCTAGTGAAGGTTGCTAGAAAATGACCTTGAAACAGGTGGATTATCCTAGAACATCTAGGTTGAACCATTGTAATAACAGGAGCCTGTACAAGTGAAATGAGGGGGCAGAAGGAAATCAGAGAGACGGCAACGTCACGATTAATGGTTTGAGGAATGAGATAAGCCAAGAAATGAAGGAAGCCTGTACACACTGGCATAGGCTACCATGTGGACTCTACGGTGTTCTACAGGACGGCGTGCAGCGTGCATACTTCTGACCTCTTAAGGGTAAGGTAATACACTTGTGCTGCACTGCGCCTCTACATTTGTCCAAGTTTCTTACAGCAGTAACAGAAAACAACCAGTTCCCAATGAAGGTGGTGTGCATGAAAATGGCCTCCACGGGCTCAGACATTTAAATGCTCGGCCATCAATAGGTACAACAATTTGGAAAAGGATTAGGAGGTGTGGCCTCGTTAGAGAAAGTATGTCAGCGGGGTTCCAAAAGCCCATGCCAGTCCAGTTCACTCTCTGTCTGTTTTCAACCTGGGGATCTGATGTAAGCGCCCGGCTACTACGCCAATGGCATGCCTGCCTGTTTGCTGTCATGCTCCCTGTGTAATGGTTATGAACTAGCATTCTGAAACTGTAACCATACCACCCATAAACCCTTTCCTCTATGAGCTGCCTTGTTCATGAAGCATCTTTGTAGCAATAAAAAGAAAACTAAGACCCCATTCCTCCACATTGCTTTTAATCACTGAAAACACAATTATGCCTACATGAGAGGTTTAATAAATTGTTCCATTACCTTAAATAAAGTTGATCTGTTTTTGCTTTGAGAGAAGATGTTGTAGCCAAGTCTATGCTGGAACTCTGTATGTAACCCAGGCTAGCCATAAGCTATCAATCTTCCATTATTAGCTTGCCAAGTGCTGACAACACAGGCACGCACCACCGTGCTGAATTCTCTAATCATTTTGAAGTAAAAGTAGATTTTAGATAAAAAATAAACAAAATATTTTATAAACAATTCTAAAAGTTCATAACTTTAAAAACAGATGGCCCAATAAAGGCAAAGATTCCCACGGAGATTTCCCATTCTTTCCTCAGGAATGTGAGTTCCATAGAACAGAGATGATTATGCTTCTGCGTATTTTAAGTCAGTGCCTAGAAGCTAAACATTTACACATTAACTAAATGAATAAATGAGTCATTGCTTGACCTGGTGCATTTAGTACAGGTATAAAAAGGAGGTAAGAAGGTTCTGATTCACATCATCTTTTTATTTTTTCATGTTTTGCATAGATTATCATTCTGAATATTAAAGCACTTGAACAAGTGACAGAATTTAAAAATGTTTCCCCTGAAAACAAACACTCCTTGACCAGTAAAGATGGTTTATATTGATTAATATCAAGTCTATAATTATAATGAATATAAATGGTTTTTATAAATCAGATTTTGTACACATCACTCATGAACATATTTTCTCATTAATTCCTGTAGTTATGAGTAGCTATGGAAATAGGTGATGGGTGCTTTGTTAAGTTATATTCTGGGAACAGGACTATGCTAGACAAAATCAATCATGGATCGGAAAGCCCCACTTTCTAGCTGCGAGTTCCAGGAATCTGGGGAATCCTGGCGTGTGTGAACTAAATACAGCAGAGGTGCGAAGTGATTCACACACTGAAATCATTCCAAGGAGCAGCTTGCTGTCCAGTCCACACACTAGGGAATCCCCTCCTGCCAGGCCACCAGATGTGTGAACCAGGCTCAGCTCCCATGCTGAGGTCCTATTCTGAGAGTCAATCTGGTCAGAGGAAAGAGGCCCCACACTGTTCTCCTAAAAGTAATGTGTGAGACTTCCTGGGGTCCTGACCTCACTCTGAGCTGCTAGATAACCAGCCCTGAACCTGAAAGTGGCTCATAAAATTGATTCCATGCCTGCACTCACCTTCAACTCTATTTCCTCTGCCTCATCTTGCAATCTGGACACTGCCCCCATTCAGACTGCTCTGAATCACTTAGGACTTCAGAGAATCTATTCAATTTACAGCTTCACCTTCCAACAGCAGGGACTGGATTTACGCAGGGGAGTTTAGGCGAATCCACGAGATTTAGATGAATGGACTGGTCCCCGGGGACCTTGAGCTGAATTAAAACAAACAAAAACAAAAACTGAGGTTTTAAGACCTTTCAGACTGTTCTAGAAACAGGAGTCCACCAAAAGCAAACTGGAGGCTTCTCAAGGGCACTGGCTTGACCCTTCCTCCAAGAGTACCAAAGCTACCATGCCTTCAGGCAAAACCACAGGGAAGGCAGGGAGATGGCTTTCTCTTCAGGTCCAGCTTACATTTTCTTTCGTGTTCGTCCTTCAGGTCAAGCTTACATTTTCTTTCGTGTTCGTCCTTGCTTAGCCAGAGGAAATGCACCCACTTGCTTCTCTCAGCTGTTTCCTTTCTGTGGTGTATCCATCAAAATCTCTCAAAGGATGAGTTTTCTGGGAATTCTTTTTTAACGAACATTTTTATTAACTCTTTGAGAATTTTATTCAATGTATTTTGAACGATTCTGGGAACTATTCATTAGATTAGAACAACCAAGACTAAATTGTTCAGTAGGTAAACTCTCCTAATATGCTTTTTAACCCTAGCGACATCACAGAATCTGAGATTTGTAGATAAGTAAACACAAATTCTGATGTGAGAGATATTTTTATTTTAGCAGATTTGGCAAAATGGATTATTAAAAAGTTGCAGCATAGAAGCAGGAGATATAATTCATGGTACAGCCCTTGCCTACAATTCTTTAGGTTTGTTCCTCCACACTATGAACAACAACAACAATAACTCAACAAATAAAAAAGAAAAACAATCAAGATAACTTCCAGAAAAGACTAGGCTAGAAGCTATCTCCATGTGAGCCTGCTAAGAAAAGTCAGAATAATGAAACAACAAAAGCAAACAATTCTATCCCAAAGAGAGGAAGACCAACAGAAAACCTAGAAAATGTAACAATCAGGTGAAGAAGCCTTGTGGATCCGTTATTTGCGGGGGGACAGTGAAGCTTAAGACTCCATCAAAAGGTAATCCAGAATACTATTGATGTAGGAGCAGGAGAATTACCCCCACCTAGGGACGAGGCACCTCACTGGCTGTACAATGCAGCTCCCTGAAACCATACAAATGACATAACAGGTTTCCAGAGGAGCCCACATGGTATAACAGTTGTTTTCCTACTGGGTGATTCATGCCATTGATGCAGACTGACCAAGGCAGATGTACAGTATCTTTTACCATCTATTCCCAGAAGTGAAGCTCTGTTGGTCACAAAAGATCAGTCATATGTGAACGATGGTGTGTTCCAACACTGGAACACACGCACAAATAAAGTTTCCCCAAGACTATGATTAATGATGCTGAGAAACTCCCACTGCCAGTGATGCAGACTTTAGAGTGCTGGTAGTGCTGGCGACAATGTATTACTCATGATTTCTTGGCTATACCACCATGAGACGTCTACTACAAAGCCAGTCAGAAGAAAGCCAATGACTTTTACTGGCCTAGGCACTTATGGTAATGTTTACTACCAGTTCTGAGAGTTCCTTCCATGTGTAAAACTGTGCTCCATGAAACAACGGGCTGTGCCATCCTGGCAGCACCCACACCACATGCTCCCATCACTGTGTTTCTTCACTGCATCAGGGGGCAATGTTATGACTGACCTACATCGTCTAGGTGAAGTAAGAATTCTCTATATACTCACCATGACAAAAGGACCTACCACACTTCTAAGAACACACACTGCTGCTAAACGACACGTGATTATACCAAGAAATGGCACAGGGATACACAGACATGAATATCAGAAAGGTTGGCCATTGAAGACCCTTCTTAGAGGTTATCTCACATCGAAGGCTGCCCATCATGTCTCTTTACAATTAGTCCCACATTCATTACCTTCAAAGGTGTAGAGGAGACATGAAGACATAAAATTCACTTGATGTTTAAATGTGTGTGTGTGTTTATGTGTTTACTAACTGTTGAAATATGAAAGTTTCAACTTGAACGATAGTTTTACAACTTTTAACAAATTGAGCATTTTCAAATATTATGTAACAGTATGTGCAGGTTGAAAGCACACCAGCAGAAAGAATGAATTAAGAAGAAAGGGAGCCACGACCACTGATGGAAGCAAATGCTTGATTAAAGCTGATGCAGATATTAGGATCGCCATTCACCCCCTTGTTCTCACTGCACCAGGCCTAACTAGATCCCCTCCCTTCTCGCCAGGCTACCAGGTTAGCTTTCTGCCTTCCAGTTTTAGAAGTAAAAGATGTGAGAGATCTCTAGTCACTGTCTCGTGATGACAACTGAGTCGATGCAGTTAGCACCCAAATATGGCAGCACTGTTCAGTTGCTACAAGAATGTTTGACTCTAAAATTTCAAACTATTTCTTTGAGAAGGAATGATTACCGAACCTTGGAATATTTCATAAGCAGCAATTCTTGTTTAAAAGATACCACATTTCACGTGTCTGCTGCATGCCATCAAAAAAAAAAAAAGCACAATCAAAGTATTTAATATATTTCAAGATCATGGCAGGGTCCATTTGAAGACGAGAAAGATGACAGACGGGATGTACAGTGTGGTGAATAATACTCACATTTAACGTGTTCTTGAATTCAGTGTTGTGTTGATATTATGAGATCTGGACTGAACACACTCTCCCGAATGCAAAGGTCTGGTCACCAGTCTGCAGCACTTTAGGAGGCGGCGTGTAGAAGGAAACTGGATCACTGGGAGCATGCTCTTGCTGAAGATATGAAATCTCAGCACTATCCCTCTGCTCCATTTCCCACATGACAAGTGGTGAACATCTCTCTTGCTGGTGCCATCACTCTAAACGGCGGCGCCACAAGCCCAAAGCAGCATGACCAAGTGACAACGGATGAAAGACCTTGAAACTGTAAGCCCTACCACCTCGTCACTGTGTCACAGTGTGAAAAAGCAGGCTAACACAACTTGTCTCTTACTATGGACTAGGAATTCTTTGGAAATGGTTTAACAAACTATTTACTGATGCCAAAACCAGAGACTAGACTGACAGATTATTAAAAATTGGTAAGTGGTAAGTCAGAATACTCTGTCTTACAATATAAGGACATCCTTTCAGAGACAAGTAGGCCTGCTGCTATTTGCTGTATTTCGGCCTAGTTGCAGTAGAATATCACAGGCAGTGTATCCAGCCTTGACCGTCCACATGTCCTCTTTCTATCTGCTTAATGTTGATTAAAACGTTGGCTCCTTCAATGTAGAAATAAAATCTATTTGGGAAACAAAGTAACAACCCCATTCTAATTCTAATTGCATTTCCACCAAAAAGCAAAGCCATTTGAAAGCTACATTAGCATAATTTTTGGATCTCATTACTAGTATGAGGTTAACAATGGAAAATGAGTCAAGGTAAGGGGCAGACTAGACACTCAGAAAATGTGACCACATATATAGAATGTGCTAGGTTGTAATATGGAGGAGCGGGCTGTGTCCTGCTGCCCGGCTAGCTTACACCCTTAATAACCACACAGAAATTGTATTAACTAACTTACTGCCTGACCCATTGTCTCTAGCCTCTTACTGGCTAACTCTCACATCTTGATTTAACACATTTCTAATAACCTGTATCGCCACTTGACTGTGGCTTACCGGCATGAGTCTAACCAGTATCCCTCTCAGGCAGGAGAACCATGGTGTCTCCTGACTCTGCTCTTCTTCCCAGAATTCTGTTCTGTCTTCCCCGCTTACCTGAGTTCCACCCTATCAACTAGGCCAAGGCAGTTTCTTTAATGACCAATGAAAGCAACACAGATACAGAAGGACCTCCTACATCACTAGGTCTAACAACAAATGTTGCACAGAAAGCTTTGAATGTCACTTCCTGATCTTATTGCTCCCTCTTAGTCTTAGAAATACCTTCTCTCCACAGCTGCTTCATTCATGACTCTAATGATTCATGTGGAAATCCATGCCCTCTGGAGTAGGATCCTTATGACTTCATACTAAAGCAACCTTAATCATTCTAAGACCCGGGATTGGGGCTGGTCAGATAGCTCACATGAAGGGTACTTGGTGGGCATGCCTGCGATACCAAGTGTGATCCTCAGAACCTATGTAAATGTACAAGGAATGCACCAACTCTCCAAGGCTGCCTCTGAGCTCCACGAGAAAATTGCACTATGCATTCCCATCAGGCGCTCACGGGTACATAATAACGGTTGTCATTTTAAATGATCACTGTTAAAATGCAGTTTCAGAAAAGTTACATGGAGCTGGAGCCATGGCTAATCAGTTAAGAGCACTGGTTTCTTTTCTGGAGGATCCAGGTTCAATTCCCAGCACCCACACAAAAGCTCACAACTGTCTGTAACTGGAGTTCCAGAGGATCTGACACCTTCACATCAATGCCCATAAAATGAAATTAAATAAATAATTTAAAGGGGCAAGGCCCACAGAACCATCAACTCTGGAAACTGTTCCTCACTTTTGCTAAAGCAGCTTGGTATTTCCCCAATACCTATATTATAGTGTATAATCTCATATGTGTATTTGTAATCTCATAACTACATCTCAGTCTTATAGGCACATAGATCTGTGGATGGTCAGGAAGGTGACTTCTCATTTAGCTATATAGTTTTTATATATAGAATATATATTGGGCTCATGGTTCATAACTGGATCTATTTGTCGTATAAGGCCTGTGGACACATAAAACTGCCTTATTCTTTTGCTTACTGGGTGACTTCCCCCCACTCTGTGGGACCCTCCCATGAGAAAACTGAGTTACACAGTCAAAAACCTTGGTTCCCACAGTCAAATCTCTGCTCATTCCCTGAGATAAAACTTAGATGCCAGCATCCTGCAATAATTACCTTTTATTTGGCAGGATATTTAGTCAGGAGAGGAGTCTTTCAAATAGATCACATTCAGGACCTTCAAAGTTAGGGGTATGATTTAGGATCTTCAAAGATAGGGGTATGGCAAGTCCAAGCTCGTTTGAATCTTAGTCCATCCTGATAGAGAGACTGGGTGTCCCAAATTCGCCAGAAGTTGACTTGGAAAAGTGCTAACCTCATTTGACCCCCAGCTCTCACCCTAAGAAAGATATTAATTCCTACACCTAGTCTCACCTCGGTTTATTCATACAGAATTTTAACCTAGGAATGCAGTATCATGCAAAGCTCCCCTTCTCCACTCTTAGGATTTAAAGCCTCCCTTCTTAGGATTTAAAGCCTCTTTACTGCTTCTTAATGCTGTCAGGTATCTGTCTAGCCACGCCTCCCTGGGGCCATGAAGACGCTGCCAGGTCACACAGGACAGCTCTTATCTGCGTAATGACCCTGAGAAATTCTAATTCTGTAACTTTGTGACTACCAGAGAATTGCCTTTGTTTGTGTGAGTATATATAAACTAGAAACTTTGCAATGCAGCAGAATAATAAAGAAACTGGTATGAAGAAGTACAGAGTGAGAGATTGTTCACTCTCAGATAGCCAGAGGGGGAAAACGTCCTTTACGCTTCTTGTAGCTTCTAATCTGAACCCTGAGAGGGCATTGAGGGTGGCCCTCAATAGTTCTTATTAAATTACTATTGATTTCTTGAGACAGGTTTTCTCTGTGTAGCCCTGGCTGTCCTAGAACGTGTTCTGTAGATCAGGCTGGCCTTGACCTCATGAGATCTCCCTACCTCTGTCTCTCAGTGCTAGGATTAAAGGCCTGCGCCACCACCACCCAGCACAAGCGTACCATCGTCTGATGCTCATTACTTAACACCAAACACAGGCAACCTCATGAACTCAGGGGTCCTCCTGACCCCACCTCCTTCAATGATGCAATCTCTTTTTGTCCTCCTTGCAACTATGGCAAGTTAAAGCAAATTGAGAGCCATTGTTCTTAGAAAGAAACTTCTAGTTTATCCCATTGGGCTTGTCCCCAAACCTCAAATGTGACCATAATGGAGACATCAAAAATAGGTGATGCAGAACAAATGATCTATCAATTCTAAACGCAAGGTAAAAGCTTTTAGGTTAAAGAATCTGCTGATGAATTAATATTCCACCAGAATATTGTTGCCTCTTTCAACAGGCAACATTACTAACTTAAGCTTTTGAATGTATTTTTAATTAAGAGATGTTATTACTGACAAAAAAAGAATATAACTGGAGGTCTCCAGTGCCCCCAACCCAGAGCTCGGGGAGCCTTGTAGAGGAGGGAGTGATAATATCTTAG
Organism: Chionomys nivalis; assembly: GCF_950005125.1. Classification (NCBI taxonomy): domain Eukaryota; kingdom Metazoa; phylum Chordata; class Mammalia; order Rodentia; family Cricetidae; genus Chionomys; species Chionomys nivalis. Next base: position 14,221,840 of record NC_080111.1, on the reverse strand, counting down.
GAGTCAGGGGGTGGAGGATCCCTGGGGAAACACTGCTCACCGAATCAACTAAACAGGGCACCTAAAGCTTCACAGAGACAGAGACTGCCATCAGAGAGTCTGCGTGGGTCAGGAGCAGGTCTTCTGCATACATGTCATGGCTTGGTGTTTGGCGTTTTTGTGGGACTCATAACAGCGGGAGAGGGTATATCTCTGACTCTTTTGCTGGCTCTCTGAATTCTTTTCCTCCTACTGGTTGGCTTTGTCCAGCCTTTATATGAGGGCCTTTGCCTTGTCTTACTGTGTCTTGTTATCTTGTCTTATCCTGCTTGGTTGCTGTCTCTTGGAAGCCTCTTCTTTTCTGAAGATGGGGGATGGGTGGGCCTAGGGGAGAGGGGAGGTAAGGGGGAACTGGGAGGAGTGGGAGGAGGGGAAACTGTGGTTAAGGTGCATTACATAAGTGAAGAATCTACTTTCAGTAAAAGAATGAAAAAGAAAATAAAAAGTACTTAAAATCCTGTATAAGAGAGGGAGAATTAATAATTTTTCTTTATAATGAAAGCAATATTATTATTTACTAAATTGGAAAACTCAAGACACCAAACTCTCTGCCTACACCTTGCCAAATTAAGCTTCCGAAATCGTCTGACAGACGTTTCATGCATATTTCCATCAGAATAAATTTTAATTCAGTAATCAGAAGCTTTTCATAAGCTTGGTTTTCAAATGTTAAGTTCCCAGAACGCTTTTCAATACAACGACAGCTACGCGTCCTGTGTGGGCGCATCTCTGCTGCTGTTCACAGATGTTGACATACACCGTGGAAGCATGGTCTGCATGGTGAGCTATTCCTGATCACCACGGCATCTTCTTGTTTCTTCCTGTCCCTCCTACAGCCTTGAGCAGTAGTTTTCACAGGGGAATTTTCCACTCCCTGTGGATGAATCTGAGACACAGGACTTCACAGGCAGCCTTTCCTCTTGTCCATTGACTCAAAAATGTTATTCTTGTTTTAAACGTGGAGAATGTGGTTCAAAGTCGTCGGGGGAATTCTACTCTCCCTTCTTCCTCACTTCCTCCCTCTTTTTTCCCTATCTCTTTCCCTCCCTCCCTCTGTCCATCTCTCCCTTATTCCCTCCTTCCCTCATTTTTTATTTATTGTCAACTTCTACAAGCTTCTTCTACACTAGAATCTTTTGGGAAAATTTACAAACAATTCAAGCTCAGAACCAAGTCAAAGTCAATCCCTAAAAACTGCCATTCTATTGTCTGGACAGGGTCCTAGGGACCACTGTGAAGCCCTGATCGGAAACCTCTTCTTAAGAAATTTACAATGAACTTTCCATGGAGATCTTAATTTTTTTAATGCCACATAATTTCGCATATATGAATTGGCAAATATTAGGACAACTTAAGAGGGCATGTCATCTTTACAACGAATTTGAGAATTATTGTTATGAATGGAAGAATTCTCCAGATCATAGAGACTTAATTTATCAATGGCTAGTTATTAATATTTAAGCAAGCCTTCCTTGTAAACATTACATATATTTGTGTCATGAAAAAAATACAGTAGTATGTCGTCTGTATCATTGGGGGACAGATGCTAGGACTTCCATGGGTTCTAAAACCCACAGATACTCAACTAATTTTATAAAATGGAATGTAACCTGCACACGCCCTCCTCTGCACGTTAAATAATCTCTACATCACTCACAGTACCTAAAACAGTATGAGTACACAGTAAACAAATGTTGTATTGTTTAGGAGTATTGATAAGGGGAAATATCTGAATTTGTTTTTTGGTATACTAATTCAATTTGTGGTTGGTAGTGGGTGTAAAAGAGGAACTATCGAGTAAGCATGATTTAACCTTGTTGTTTTCACCGTATGATCATTGTCAAGGTCTCTGAGCACATTACCCTGTCTCTGTAATATTTTAGGCACATTCACTACACAATGTGAGACTTCTCAAGGTTTTTGGAGGTAGTGACACTTAATGTCCCGACTCCATGATAATTTCTTACTGCTTTAAATGACTTCATCCACTGATTTTCCTTTACCGTTGTCCTTCCTACCTCTACCACAATGATGTCAGTATTGATTATGCAGAAATGACTTAATCAAACTTGGGAAGATCTTGGAGACTGAAGAAACAGGTAATAATGCATAGTAAGTAAAGCACTGACAAAGGTGCATATACTTCTGCAGGTTCTCTGTGAAAACAGACATCTGTCCTATAGGATAATGAACACAGATATTGTCAATTTTCCTTTCCTTCGTGGATGTATTAAGGACAATGTAAGTTGGCAGATTTTATTGCTAGGTAAGTAGGGTATTCATATATTGAAAACCTACACTACTTAGAAAATCAGTTGGAAGAAGAGATTGTTAGAATGTCCACATAGTGAGGAGATGCTTATGTGCCTTACTCCATGAATATATGCTCACCTTCCGTGAGTCTCTGCATGACAGAGGCCGGGAGCCTGCAGTGCACAATCAAATGCAGTATCCACATGTGAGCAGCAGCTAGAAGTGAGCCAACAGAGAGTAGGCACACTCCAGACATGGTACCATAAATGGCAGGACATCACAATGTTTCCCAGTAAAGTCGCCAGAGCTAGTGAGAAAAGTAACAGCAGATACAATTGTGGCATCAATACCTTGTTTGCCCAGGAATGTAATGCCAATATTCTAGACATTATAAGGCTTAGTTGTGGATGAACATCAAGACAGAATGTCTAATTTTTAGCACAGAACACTATAAATGAAATCTCTAACTCCTAAACAGTGAGGAAATGAACAATCTAGAGTAAGTCAAAGCACCCCAAGGCCAAGAAAATATGTGTGACTGTTTACTGAAAATATAGTATTCTTTCTTGATTTTTCACTTGGGGCCTCATGAGCTGTATAAAATGTATTTCAATTTTATGATAGAAGGCCAATACATAATAACACTACATCATTAATATAGTGTTAATGGTAATAAATGGTATTTACACTATTAAAAATATTATACAAAATATATATTCATTGTTATTTTAATGGCATAACTACTTGCCTATTTAGAGTGAGTATAAGTGTTTCTGAAGATATCCCGCCCATAAACTGCCACAAGGGAACCCCATTCATAATATTGAGAAGAACACATAAAAAAGCCATAAGGAGGTTAGGGAGAAGGCTCAGTTCATAAATTTGTTTAACTTGAAGGCATGAGGACCTGAGTTCAATACCAAGTAGACACTAAATATCTAATTGTGGTTTTAATCTGCATTTCCCTGATAACTAATGATAATGATTGTCTTGTTTTAGGTTTTTAAGCCACTTGTTAACTTGCCTGGGAGAAATAACTTCTCCAATTTTTAGGTTTTATTACCAAATTTTAACCTTTTTTTTTCATAATTTAGATGCAAACCATCAACAAGACATACAATTTTCCAAATCATCTTGTATTTTTTTGATTTGGTTTTACAGCTAATTGATGGTGTCCGTGAGGTACACTTTTTTTTTTTTTAAGGTCTAATTAAATGTTGTTTGGGAAGCGCTACTATTTGGGGCCACGTGCAAAAATCATTTGCAAGGTTCAGTGTCTCAGGTTTGCCACGATGATAAAAGTTTCAGTCGCTATACTTTCAAAAAAATCTTTTAAAAAAATTTTCCCCTTTTATTAATATATTCTTTTTTCAAACAAGATATCGTGATTGCAATTACCCCCCTCCTCTACTCCTCCCAGTTCCTCCCCACCTCCCCTCCCATCTGGATCCACTCCCTTTCTGTCTCTTATTAGAAAAGACCAGGCTTCTAAAAGGTAACAACTACACATCTTATAGCAATAAGGGAAGGCTTCGACTTCACAAGTTTTGTTGCTATTTAACAGCTCATATTCCTGCCACACAACAGTTACGCTTTCTATAATTGGCTGATAACCTCTGCACTTTCATTTCTAATTTCAGAAATTTGAGAGTCCTTCTTTGTCTTAATAAGGACAAGGGTTGGCAATTTTTCTGACCTTTGTCATTAACCATATTTGGGGTCGCAAATATGTTCATCTTCTTTCTGTTCTCTATTTCACCAATTTATTTGAAAAATCTTTATTCAGTTTATCTCCTTCTGTTAGATTTAGCTAAGCTTCCCCAAGCATCATTACCTCAGGGCACACAAGGAAGTTGTTGATTTCACCTTTTCCTCTTGTTAAGTATAGGACTTTAGCCCTTCTTTCTATCTAAGAGATAGTTCTGCATTTTATGTTTCTCTGTGTCCTCTTCACTTTTATCCCATTCAGTATATTTTCTGATTTCCCTTTTGACTTATTTATTAAGTCATTAAATATTTACAATATCTGATCTAATTTCCATGTATTGTGAATTACCCAGTGTTATTTCACATTTATTTCTAGTTTTGGGCCACACATGGGGAGCACAGAACACTGTCTATATTATTTCTCTTTAAAGTTACAGAGATCTGCTTTGTGGCCAAGTACACAGTTGATTCTAGAAGAGTTCTATTACCTGTCACCATGGGGAGTCATGCCAGGGAAACCGTCAACCACCGCTGACTATCTGAACACAGCTCTCAGTGGGTAATGGCTCTAAGTTATGTTTACTTGACTATTAGAAGCATTAAACTAACAGAATAGCTTCATTAGTAATATACAACTAGACAACACACTACCTAGAAAATATTACAGGTTTTTATTGTTTCCGCTACGGGGCAAAAACCTTCTCCTGATCACTTAAAACCAACAAGATGATACGGTGAAATTAAACAATGTCTTGAAATTTAATACAAAGTTTTGCAAAGATTTGCCATCGATATAAAAAGTATCTAATTTTCAAAGGTGCAAATTAATCTTGTAATTGATTAAAATCCATCTCTATGTGCTAGACTTTAATGTTTATAAATGTAAGCTAATATGATAACACATTCACAAATATTAGATTCTTTGTTATTTTCATTGTCGATACCTTGTCCCAGTATGTCTCTAGTGCCAGTGTGCCTACTCTACCTGAGTCACAATAACAATGTTCCCAGTTCTGCTCGGGGCTTCCCACTTCCAGGAGCACTCTTGCCACAGACATCCATATGAAGAATTCTCTCCCTTTCTCTAAGCCTTTGGCCAAATGTAGTCTCTACTATAAATACTGACTCTGCATTTCTCCCTATTCTTAATACTTTGTATCCTGTCACCAAAGTAATAGGAGGATTTTCCCTTTCAATGTGGTAGTTTGATTGCTTTCTATGGAGCCAACACAGAAGACTGTGAAACATGGGTACATTCTGACTGGGGTCAGGGTACAGCACAGGCCTTCATGGCTCAGGAATGCAGAAACCTCTACAGGAAAGACATGGAATTGTCTAGGCTCTCCATACAGAGTTCTTACATTTTTATTTTTAACTAAATTTTGAAAATAGAAAATAATCCCCCCCTCGTGTGTGTGTGTGTGTGTGTGTGTGTGTGTGTGTGTGTGTAAGTCTAGACGCATCAATTGGCTATGTTCCTTTCCTGATCAATTTTTGGATGTCATGGTTACTCTGAACTCAAGGTGTGTTAGTACATTTTCTAAAAGTAAGAATAGTTTGTGTAGGCTTTATGTGTGGGAAGATATATGTCATATGTTCAATAAAAGATGTCTAATGGAATAGTATTTGAGCCATAAAGGATTTCTTTTCGACTTTGAAGGGAACTTTCCCGGAAATAAAAAAAAAAAGTAGGCTTGCTACATTTATTCTCTTTTGGCTATTTTGGGGGAGTTATCACTTATTATTTTAACCTATAATTTCCAAATGTATTAAAGTGACAGAACTCAATGAGGAGAAGACAAACTCTTCTTGCTTTATGCATTTGCTTGTGTGACTTCTAGTTGCTCAGCCAAAAGTCATTAAGTTCTTTTCTTCATAGTTTTGGCCTTGGAAATAGACCATCTGCTGATACTCTGCTCTGCTGGGCTCAGAAACAACTCCCCTTTGACCTAAAGAAGCATCTTCAAGGTTTCTCTGACTCCCCTAAGCCACTTTTCCCATACTTTGTCTTCCCAAATTGAAGATGGGGATTTCTCTCAAAATCCCTTATCTAAGTCTGGCTGCCCCATACGGAACTCATTTGATCCCTATGATCTCATTAAACATTAAAGGTCAACTCAACCCTGGAGATGAACTTACATCCAATGCACAGATGAACTTTATCCTTGGGTCTGTTTATTTCCCCTAAACCTCCTTTGCTCTTCCTTAAACTTGCTCCTTTTCTCCAGGTCCCCCTCTGTGGCAATGGCAGGCACATTTAAACTTTCAGTTCATTGACTCATGAGGCACTCCCTCTTTCCATATGATACCTCCATGAGGGTGAGGAACGCGCCTGTCCTTCCCCCATAGCCCATTTGTTCTCAATTTGTTTGAGTAGATCAGTTGCTGAACCAACAGAGGGTGAAGGGACATTCCCCTTTCTACAGCTCCCACAAAAAGTCTTTCCCAGCTTCTCTTCCTCTAAGTGCTAAGAGGTTCGCTTAGGGAGCTGATGATGGGCAAAACTTGTTCAGACTCCCTTAGAAGAGGAAACAGCCTTTCCTGGCTCTCTCACATTCCCTTTCTGCTACAGAGATTTAGGTAACAGCAGTCTCTTTTTGAATGCACAGATGTAGTTAGATGTGGTGCTGGAGGCTGAGGCAGGAGAATCCTATATTTAAGACCAGGCTTAAATATGTACACGAGAAGGCTCTTTTCCCACCAGCACAACGCTTCTTTTCTCAAGGGGTTGTGTTTAAGAAGTGTATTAATAATACTTGTAAGCAAAAGAAAAACACCTTTGTCTACTCCTCACTAAACGAAAGTATTCCATAACTAAGTGTTAGGCCATAAGCTGGAATACTGCAGGGAGCAGCCATTTGCAGCAATGGAGAAGGAGAGCAAGGAGAATCTGAGGAAGAAGCTTCATGGTAGGTAGTGCAGATCTTAGTGTATTTTAGTAGCTATGCAAGCATAAAAATTCACTTAAAGCTTCTTCCATGAAACGGAGAGCTTGCTATTGAGCTGGTGACATCTATGAGAATGCATCATAAGATGGAGCTGTTTATATATTCATGCATCTTTATTTTTACCACATTTGGTGAAGAAGAAAATAAGAAGAAAAGCAACATTGGTATTCATTCTTACTGGCCAACACCCTGGCCTTAGGGACTGAAGACACATCAAGTAACTCATGCTTTACCACTTCCAAGACACTTGAGTATTTAGATGAAGTAAAGTAAGTCTTACTTTTTTGACGTGGGAAATGCTTCTGTATATGTGTTGCTTTTATTGGTTAATGAATAAAGCTGTTTCGGCCAAAGAGTAAAGCCAGGAGGGAAATCTGAACAGAGATTACAAAGAGAATAGGCGAAGTCAGGGAGACGCCATATAACTGCCGAAGGAGACAGACCTCGTAAGTCACAACCTCGTGCCAATACATAGATTAACAGAAATGGGTCAATTTAATGTATAAGAGTTAGGTTAAGAAGCCTGAGGTAATAGGCCAAGCAATATTGTAATTAATATAGTTTCTGTGTGTCTACTCGGGTCTGGGCAGCCGGAAACAAGGGAGCAGCCTCCTTCAACACTTTTCCCAGTGAGAAAGACTATGTGGGTTTTATAAAATAAAATGTTGATTAAACTTGACTCTAGTGATAAATGTATGAATAAAGTTCAGACATAATTATAAATAGAACAAATTATTTTTTCTGTCTATATTTCTCAACAAGCCTGTGAGTTCAGATATATTTACCTGTAACAATGACTTAAATGTGTTGAATATCTTAAATAATGCTAAGAGAATGTTTAATTTGCTAATCTTTAATCAAATTTACCAATTTAACAATGATTTAAAGATTCATAGAATTCAAATACATCAACCCACTGTCTTCAGTCTCGTTAATCCTATCTATTTTATTATTCATCCATATAATTTGGCTGATATCATTTCACCTTGAAAATATGAGGTCCATATGTGACTGTTTTATAAACAAAACCCTCACTTATTTAATAAAAAGTCTTGATGTTCTGAGTTTCTTTACAGTTCAAAAAGGAAGTAGTTGCAATTTTAAGATTTCAGTTTTTATGATAGTACTAAAATTCTTCAGGCATTTATAATTTATTCTTTGAAATGTGGCATATTAGTTATTGGTACCAATTTAACAGTGTATATTTTACATTTGTAATGATGGAAAATATCTTGATATCATATAAGCATATTTTAATATTAAGAAAAATTGCATTAGTTTTGCCAAACTTTCAAAACACCGATTAATAAAGATGCAATATTAATCAATCAGGGTCTCAAGTAATAATTATTTATTCATTCACCCAACAAGTATTTACTGAGGACAATTCCAGCACTGCTTCTAGTGTTTCAAAGGCATCAAGGAGCAAAACACCATCTCTCCTCTTTTATGACTTCACGCAAAACAGGAGAAACTAACGCACCTTGTGAGCAGATTAGTGTTGGAAAGTGTAGGACTTGTGCTTTCCAACCATCCCCTTCTCGTTTGCAAGTCATCATATCTGCGTGTTATTGATATGGACTGAGATAAAAATTGTCTTTTTCCTCCCACATTAGGGATATTCCCACAGAGTCACACTGACCCCTCTCTTATAACGCCACATTCTCACACTTGTTTATAAAGACTAATTAACAATAACTCATCAGTTACTGGCAAGCCTCAGTAATCAATGGTCATATCATAGAACTTGTGGATCTCCTAGTATTAGGCAGACAGAACTGATGTGAAATACTTGGTGTCTGACTGTCTGATAAAAAATGTTCTCAGAAAATTTTATGCCATTTTATTAACTTATTCCTCTAAATTTTCCATGAGTTCATTTTTCTTTTTCTTTGTATTCTTAATAGAAATATAAATTTATTTCAAACCTAAAAACTTACTTTGGCTAAATCTTGAGAAATCTTTTCTTTTATCTTAATTTTTCATATTTTTAAATAATGTACTTTAAATCTTCAGATCTCTTACATGAAACAATTGTGACTACTAATTTCAGAATGAGTTATCATCCTACATTCTTTCTCCTTTAATATTTTACCAGTTGATACTGCAACCAAGTCCTTTAGTAGTAACATTTATGGATATGTTTGGATATGTATGGATATGTGTGTATGATACAGGGTCTCATTTTGCAGTTTTCACTAGCCTGGAAGTCACTATGTAGATCAAGATGACCTTGGACTTGCAACAATTTTTCTGCCTCAGTCTCCTGAGTACTGAAACTCCATCACTGAGCCACTATATTAATTACTCTTTCTGTTTACAACGATGCTTTTCTGTTGGTTTCCATGTCACTAGTTGAAGAGAGGAGAGCGATTTCTCTGTATGTTATGTGTTTAGACTTTTCTGAAAGTTACAAAACTCAGTTCTTAATTTTCTTTAGATTAAGATATAGAGACACATACACATATGAAATACATGTAAATCAACAAATATACATATATTTATAATCAGCTGCTATACTTATAATTCTGTGTGCCACAGAGAAGATTCCTTTGTGGTAGAAAAGATGAAATAAGGTGATTTAGCTGTGCCTGGTGGTTCACACCTGCAATACTAAGACTCAAGAACTTGCAAGCCTGGGACAGAGAGTTTGCAAATCCACTTTAAAAAAATACAAAAAGATAGTCTATTTTATGAACTCTAAAAAACAATTCCATTTTTGTTATAAATACCATGTCATTATGAAGTTTCTAAAATTTAATATCAATAATCCAGAAGGAGTAAGATGTGATGGCACATGCTTGCAATCCCAATTAGAGAGACTAAAGCAGGAGGATTATGAGTTTGAGGCCACTGTTACAAAAAGCATTCCCTAAAGACAGAAATGGAAATCAATACATATGAACAGTATTCTTCACTGCTGTATGGTATGTATTTCATAAAACAAATCAATTAATTAGCTCAAAAATAAAACAGGTCAGGAGTGGTAGCACATAATTTTAATCTCCAAACTCCAGAGACAGAGGGCAGAGACAGCCTGATCTCTTGTGAGTTAGAGGTCAGCCTGGTCTACATAGTGAGTTGTAGTCAACTAGACCTACACAGTGAGATCCTGTCTAATAGACAATAACTAAATAAACAGGTCTTTGTAATGAGATAAAACAATTCTTGATCTTACAGAGAGGATGGACAGGTACCTAGTGATGACGAATTCCCATTAACCCATCTTCAGGAAGATGAAATGGCAGATGTGTACCAATAGGTGAGGCAATCTTAAGGAAGCTCCTAGGTTTACTTCCAGCTTGATTGAGTGACATGTCTGGGGCAGATTCTAAACTGACATTGTTCCAGTAGAGAATGAAAAATCTTAGATCTCAAAAGAAGTATTTGATTGGAAATAAACCTTTGCAACAATTAAGGGAATATGCTTAGCTTCTACTTGTAAGAGAAGGATCCTCTTATGTGAGCAACAGCGGAGGACTCACGGGGGTAAAAAAAGATGAGAACCAGAGAACATGTTCTCCTTCTCCTCAGCAGCACACCTCTGGCCTGGCACTCATTCTTAAAAGTACAAATTTGACAAAAGCAATTAAGGCCAAAAAATAAGTCATTCATTAGCAAACTCCATAATGAGTGGTCTGAATGGTCTTGTCTCAATTTTGTCATTGGGCAACACTTTAGATTCAAAATCAACAGTCTGTTCAACATGTGAACTTCAGCCACATGGGAGCTGGGAAGTTTGTTCTGACATTATGTCACATGAAAACAGGACAGAGCAAATGTGACATGCTATAAGGAGTATGATGTCGACTTGACATGGGTTTACTGTTTGCACAGGGTCAAGGGATTACTGAAATATTAGGATGCAGAAATGATGGCATGAACACAACAAAGAACAATAATCCCTCAGTTGTCTGTGTAACTTACACTCTGGAGTCATGAGGTGATTTCTGAGCAATTCTCAAACAAACATTGGTAAGTCAAAATATTTTTAGAGGAAAGTAAATGCTCCTGAAAGCTTGTGATATGAGAGATGAAAATAGAAAAAGTCACCATATGAAATGGGAGATTTCAGGATTATGTGACTTTGTATATTTTAAGAGATTTTATGTAACAGATTAAACTTACTTTGATACCTTGAACTAGCATTAATATGATAGTTGACGAGTGACCACAAAAGAGTATTAGAATATAGAAAGCAAATAGGAAATAAAAAGGTCGAAGAAATGATAATATCGGTAGAAACAATTTCCTTAACTATTTCTATGTGGTCTTTTCTTAAGGACAACTGAAGGACAGTCGATTTAAGTCAGAGGGGAAAAAATCACCTTCTTCTTGAGGGTTTGCGATGTAAGTTTGAAAAGGAAAAGCAGTTCTGGGTAAAGAATCTTTTCACACAAAACACACATGACTGTAAATATATAATGCATAAACAGACTTTCCAAGATGTCATCCAGGTACTTGCCGGAAATTTAACTTAAGGAACTCAATAGGAAAACATGCTATCTTTAATAAAACTGATCACAAATTTTATTTCCAACAACATGGTTATATCCTAACTGCTGAGTAAATAAATATGCTTTTGTCTGATGAAAGAAACATGGGACCTGACTGACAGATTAAGATTTTAAGGAGGACAAGGGATGTACAAAGGAATGTTAAAGGAGCATACAAAGGGCCCAAATGTGGTGTTTAAAGGCAATAGTGAGAGGCCATTTCCAACAGAAGATCAAGTGCAGTCATCGGTATAGAGAGAAGCCTTTGAGTAGCACAGACAAAATTTCCTCCTCTGTCTAGAGCCTGAGTGCCGGCCAGGCTAGAAGAGGTTAGGACAGAAGTCACAAAGCAAACAAAGCGTAAAAGTCAGAGGGGGAATCAGGTGATTAGTGAGGCGAATCCGTAACATATACTTATCAGTGTGAAGACCTTGAATTTGGGCATAGAAGTTATAATGTACTGTCTATGAACTTGAAGGGGATGTTGTGCATTTTAATTTTCTAGATATAGGTCTCATGGGGTTCAATGCAGCCTTTCCCATGTGGTAGCAACAGGATTCATGCACATGATATCAAAGTTTGTATTGTTAAGTTTTGTAAGTGGACTACCAGGTTCTGATACCCAGTTAGCCGAATTGAGAAATTCAGCACCTACAATGAGGAGATGGATTCCGATCACAGGGCTGGCCCAGTCACAGCCTCATGGGTGCCATGCTGACTCTGGGTGTTCATGTCTTAAGTCCTGATCATGGTAATCTGTGGCCTAGATCACTGGAAAAGAAATTACTACTAAAGTAAGTGGGAGGAAGGGAATCATAGGTGTGTTCCGAGTGAGTAAAGGCAGCAGAACTCAGCAACATTGCCATTAGTCAGAATGGATGAGGACATTAAAACCTGCATGCCTGAGGATGTCCTCCTATCTACAACTCTGAGCAGTGACTAATGAAGAAAAGCGTTTGTCAGGACAAAGCAAGAAGTGATGGAAAAGAAGGAATATTGTAGTGGAGCCGAAAGATGAGAACAAAAAAGAATTCTTAGAGGGAAAGACAGTGCAAGATAGGTGTTCAGTCTTCTAAGGGAAACATCAAGGAGGGCACGTGTTCTCAGAAATCCTAGGGTAGCCCGGCGGAAGTGGCCTGATGTGTGGAGGCTGATTAACCTGTCCAAATCAGAGGGGAAATGTATTTAAAATGCCAAAGGTTGCCTGAGTGAGGCTGGAGTACACTTCTCTGTCCTTCACTGAGGGACATTGCAATGGACAGAATCTAGACAGAAGTGTGGAAGAGAAATGACGAGACTGAGAGGCCCAAAACAAAGGACAGATACTGCAAAAGTGCACCAGGGCAGAGGGTGGCAGAGACAGGGCCTTGTTATGCAATGGGTAACATCATCACATAAACAAACCTGAAAGAGGTCCCACAGCAGAGCTTGTCTGAATGAAACTAGAAAACCATCCTTTATGACAAAGAGGCAAAACGGATTGGCCCTTAGCCATGGGTCTTCAAAGCTGAATGAAAACAAACACCTAAGGGTGTTCACTAGGACACTAGGACTGCAGAGTATCAGGTAATGGCTTAGTCAGGCCTCTGACAATGACTGTAAGGCTCAGAGGCCTTCCAGAAACTCAGGGCGAGAAGAGGACAGTAGGCATTGCCGCGGAACAGTGTGGTGGGGCCAGGCGGGCAGATAAAGAAGGAAATGAAGGACCGGAGGACATGTGCTTCTGTCAGCTGTTCAAGAAGTAAGTAATGGAAGCAGGGAGGTCAGCCACGATGTTAAGGACACCTAAAGAAACAAGAGAGGCAGGAATACCAGCTCTTGTGGAATCACCATCTCTAGACAGGCAGTGGAAAACAAGCAAAACAAAGGAGTATAACCTAAGTGGAGAGGAAGGATATCAATATTGGGACAGAGGCTGAAGAACAGTGGATTAGTTGTTATTTTATCCTGAAAGGTGAAGGGGTGAACTGTATGGACATTTAGAAATCTATCCTCTACACTCGAGAGTGCTTAGATGCAAAGTCATGACAACTGTGCTGTTATGTCTAGGGCAGAGTGTCCTGTGAGCAAAGGGAGTGGCAGCCATCAGACTCCAGCCTCAGCCTTGGAGTACTGAGGAGAAATTGAGTCAGATCAGGAAGATAAGGTGGCCACCTAATAAGCATTAAAACGAACAAACAAAAGTAAGGCAACATCCCTTAGATGACTGACGAGCTCTCCTCTCATCCATATTGGTAACTGATAGGTGGGTTATTGGGCATCAATTCTGTGTATATGAATTGCGGGATAACTGCTCTAGGTCAGGGGTTGGGCCTGTGCTTTTAAAGGTTTGTGGATGGTTCAGTAGTGTAGTGATGTCCTGTATTCCATGGCTCTTGAAACAGACACAAAGTGAAGGAGGGATGCACACGCGGTGAAGTGATTTAAATACAGAATGAAATAGGAGACACCTTCACGTCTATGCACTTGCTGTTCAATTCTCCAGCTGCCTCAGAGTGAGCAGGGAAGAGAGGTGAGGTCCTAGACATCAGTTTTACTAGAATAAGTCATACAACAGATTTCACTTTTAATTTAAATTTCTATGGGGGGATTAATTAATGACCCAGGGAGACCCATTCAGGTCTTCTGTCGCTGCTGCTGTGTGTTCCTCCTTTCACAGGAGACTCTCTTGTCTTACTCTTCTACATTAGAAGTCTGGGTTTAGTCTAACAGCACGGAATAAGCTAAATTGCAGTGTGGCATGTTCTTAAGAACACTAAAATACAGCTCTGTTCTGACCCGTTTCCGTCTTCTGAGGGCAAGCTGTTCACAGTGGGGAACACTAAGGACTTGGCCAAATTTAACAGAGGTAGGTGTTCTCTAAGCGGAATTGCTCGTGCGTGTGTGGGTGTGTGTGCATGTGTGTTGGGAAGAGGAGTACTTCAGTCATGCAAAGATGAACAATTAATTGTCTGTGCAGCTAGTAGACCCCAGCAAACCCAGGAAGATAAAAAGAAGAATATATATGAAATGAGAAAGTTGTGACCAGAGATCACCAAGGTCTAGTGTCTGAATAATGCTAGTGGTCTGACATCAGGGAATGTACTCTAGTGGTAGAGTATTGTCTAGTTGTAATGAGGTGCTGAGTTCAAGTCAAAGAAGTGCTGTGTGTGTGTGTGTGTGTGTGTGTGTGTGTGTGTGTGTGCATGTGGGAATGTGCGTGATGAAAGTAGTGGTGGTAATATGGAATAACATGACCCAAGTTGCCCAAATTTGGTCTCTGTGCTGATTCTACTTGTAACCTATGTGAAATCCCAGAGGTCAAACTTGATTCCTCCACTGTTGAAATGCTCTCTATGAACCTGCAAGATTACCAGTGAACCGAGGTGTAGGAGTGTGGATATTTCTTTCAACAGACTGCAGAAGTAGTGAAACTGACTTTTAGGGGGGTTCTTAAGGGGAAAGGGAGCTGGAGAGACAGCTCCGCAGTTGCGAGCACTGGATGCTCTTCCATTGGACCTAGGTTCAGTTCCCAGTACCCACATGGTAGTTCACAACCTTCTGTAGATGGCTCCGCAGGTATGAGCACTGGCTGCTCTTCCATTGGACCTAGGTTCAGTTCCCAGTACCCCCATAGTAGTTCACAACCATCTGTAGCTCCAGTTTCCAAGAAATTCAACAGCCTTTTCTGGCCTCCATTAGCACCAGGCACGCATACGCTGCACACACATACATCCAGGTAAACCACTCATACATATAAAAATAAAATAAATGAAGCTAAAACAATCAAG
This sequence comes from Chionomys nivalis, assembly GCF_950005125.1. Lineage (NCBI taxonomy): Eukaryota > Metazoa > Chordata > Mammalia > Rodentia > Cricetidae > Chionomys > Chionomys nivalis. The sequence goes on along the minus strand of NC_080111.1, from coordinate 14,206,627 downwards.
AGAGGGAAGATGACTGAACCTAGGTTTAAAGCCCAATTAAGGGACAAGAAATCTGTCCCAGAATTAAGAGTTTAAATTCCTTTCAGTCAATGTGCACACAAAAATATACTGATTTTCTAACCTAGATTTTATATCATTACCAGTTATTATAACTAACCTCTGTAGCCAAACACAACATTCATGTAGTAAGAAAAATTTTCCATTTTCTTTCCAGATTCATCTCTAAGATTCTTTATCTTTTGATATATATTCTACTCACCTAGGCTAATTCTTAGGTGACATTGTCTGAAAAAGGAAAGTAATATCGGAAGTTACTTTTGGCAAATCACATGTATCTTGTAATTTTTCCCTTTTCATTCTTCTGCAAAATCAGACCTTTGTTTGATTAAATTATTTTTCCTTCAATATATTCTGACCTTACTTTTTCTACCCCAACTCATTCCTCATCCTCCCATCCAGCCAACTATGTGCTCTTTATATCTCTATCTACTTAAAAAATAAAAAGGGGCACACACACATGCACACACACACATGCACACACACACACAGACCTATAATACAAGAAATTTACACATAAGAAAACACCCACAAAAACACTAACTCAGAAACCATAATATACAAGCAAAAGACTTATAAAAGAGAAAAAATGTTCAAACAATTCAGTATAGAACAAAATATCTTCAAGAATACTACCATTCAGTTTGTTTTCTGTTAGTGATCTCCCATTGATGGGGCCTAACCTTCAGTGCTCTTACTACCTGCTCTCTCTACTCCTCTTACCAGAAAAGATGAGTGATGGCCACTTCAAATCTTGATGTTTTTAACTAGACAATATTTGTAGGAATTTTTCCAGGTATGTTCAGCTGTCAACTTGACAAAACTGAAGAGTCTTTGGGGAGTGGGGAATCTCAGCTGAGGAGTTGTCTAACTCAGATTGGCCTATGGGCCAGTCTCTGGGGCACTGTCTTGATTGATGAGGGAGGGGCTGGCCCACAGTGGGCAGCATTAGTCCAGGCAGGTTGGCTTGGGTTGAATAAGAAAGCTAGAAGAGCACAGATGTAGGAGTGGGCTAGTGGTTTCCTCTTTAGTTCCTGTCTTGAGCTCCTACCCGGAGTTCTCTCAATGATGGACTGTGATCTGGAAGTATAAGTCAAATAAACCCTTTCCTCCCCAGCTTGCTTTTGGTTCTCTTGTTTATCACAATAGAAAAGAAATTAGAACCAGTGACAAATACACACTTCCTGAAAATCAATGGATAAATAAGATATTTGGAGAATTACTCGTTGTTAAAAATCACTCCCAGGGAAATATATTCCATAGGTACCATGTAAAGAATATGAGCATGGAAGCTGAACATTTTGTGAAAATGATTTTAGCTGAGCTAATCTATAAACCAAATTTCCAGCCCTCCTTTCTAGGCTAGCAGGAGACAATGGCTGGGTCTGTTTTGTGCAGACGAAACAGCAGACAATGTGACAGAGAAGGCTGGCAGCCTCTGTTCGGTGCAGACGAAACAGCAGACAATGTGACAGAGAAGGCTGGCAACCTCTGTTCGGGCTTCATGCTCGCTGCAGGGCAGAAGTTCAGTCTGCCATGCCCGTCGTTTATAATTCATGAAGGACTGCAGAGTTGGAATGTTGCTGAGGATCCCAAGGGTGACAAATTAAAATTCAAGAAAACCAAAACAAAGGGGAGCAGGTCACACATCTGAGCTGTCAATCAACAATCACCAAATGTTCCGGGGTACAGCTCACCAGTGATGCTTTGTTTTAATATCAAATCATGAGTGTCACAAGAGCAACGGCAGAGATTTCCTATAATATAAACAGGAAAAAGAAAGACATGCACAGCTTCTACTTTACAAACTCTTTCAATCTTTAATAAACTTCTTAGAAGCACAAAGGAAACTGTCCTTTAGGGAGTGATCAGAATGTTTTGTGTTTCTGTTGAGCGGAGAATGAATTCTTGACAATAGAAGCTGAGATGCAGATTTATGTTGCTAAATTTTTAAAGTCAAACGCTCAGTAAAAAGAGGAACAAACACAGGATTTTGGATTTCACTTCACAGCAACTGTTGCCTGTTAAGCTAAGGTACTGAACACTAAAAATAAAAGAACTGTGACAGAAGCATTCGCAGTATTGTTTGTATGATGTATGTATGTATGCATGTATGTATGTATGAGCATGCATGATGGCATTGGTAACCGTAAGGCACATGAGCTGTCGCTCTCAACCCTCTGGAAGATAATATAAATAGAAACAAAGTTCTCATGGATTAGACATGAGATTCATCATACATTAGGATGGGAGAAAAGGTCTCGACACAAATCAAAACACAGCACAGGCACCGACCGACGTAGCTTTGTTGTGGGAGGACTAACCTTGTAAAGTGTTGGGTTTTCTTGCTTGGCATCGTGTATACAGTGTGATTTTGTATAATTATGAAAGACTAACATTTTCTTGATTTGATAGTCACCGAAGCACACTATTTGGTTTTTCACATAAAAAAGTTCAATGGCATGAATATCAGTTTTCCAAATTCCAGTTCTTACCAGGAATGATATGTGTGTGTGTGCACTTGCCCGTGTTTTTGCATCCCACACATACATATGTTCACATTTAATGAGAAAGGGGTCTTAGATTTTAGTCAGAGTAGTGATATTTGAAGTTACCTAGAGAAATATGACAGGACGTAAAAAGGAGTCAGAATAGCCACAAATGAATCAAGTATCCACCCACTCTAAGGCTTGGGGAATGCAGAAGAAGAAGGGTGGGGCACACATAAGAACTAGGCGACAGGTTAAAGTATACCACCCACTCTAAGGCTCAGGGAAAGCTGAGGAAGCAGGGGTGGGCACACATAAGAACTGGGCGACAGGTTAAAGGATTGTGAAAAGACATTGCCTACCTTGCCAGAACTATTGTGATAAGTAAGCTCTCAACTCAGCCAGCTCCGCACTCACACACTGCCAGACCCATCAACAACCAATCTACAAAGGGTCATCAACAGATTGGGGAGGAGACAGGAACCACTCTCCTTATTTATACATCTTGTGCTGAGCTCCACAGGCTCCAATGGACAGGTTCAGACACAGATGGCTCAGTTAATCTTCATGGGACATAGAACACAATGAATAGACACAGTGCAAGGGAGCTATTTAAGGTGAAGGAAGAGGATGGGCATGGAGATGACAAGGTGGCAAGCAGCAGTGGCCCACATGCAAAGCAAATATGTGAAATTGTTAAAATAATAATAAAAATGCAAAAAGCACTGCTGCAGGAGCTCCTTCAGCTCCTTCAATCAATAGCCTTTAAGAGACCACGCCCCTCATGTTACAGAATTTTGCCTACGTGGACAACTACATCCACATAAAACCTGACAGAGCTTGGGAAGTAATTCTAGGCAGAAACAATAGAGTAAAGCATGGCTTCTTGGTGGCAGCAATTGCTCGGGTCTGCTCTGCTTGCTAGAGGAAAGCACTCTCATCTAAGAGAGGCTTCCTGACTCAGCTTTAGCTGTAAAACCTTACAGCTCTTTAAGAGGTCCTGCCACGAAACACTTAAATAGTGTTGATAAAAAGCTGACCACATGCTTTTCAGTTTTCAGCCATAGCAGGAAAAAAAGTTGCGCTGTTTTAAAATGCCGGCTTTCTGGGCCGTCCTGCCAGGGCAAACTCTTTCAGGCAGGCAGTTTGACTATGGATCATTTGAGTGTGCTTTGTGAGCACACTGCTGCAGCTTGATTGCTGGCAGGGACATTGAAACGCCATAGAGTTGTGGCAATAAACATGGCTAGGGTCGGTACCTCTGCCATGAGGCTGAAATCACAAAAAGCTAAGGAATGTGCTAGATCCAGCCGTCAAAGCCATTGCTTTAATTCTACCCATATTGCTTGGTAAATTAAAAACTCATGGGTTAGAAAAAGAGACAGAGATATAGTAGAGATAGATTCAAAGACGAAGAAAATCTCTAAATGGTTTACAGTGTGTTAAGAATATATGCAGGCTTGAAAAAAAAAAGGTTAAAGTCCTTAAAATAAAAAAGAAAGAAAGAGAGTAGTTGGGTGTGGTGGTACACACCTTTAATCCCAAAACTTGGGAGACAGCGGTAGATTGATCTCTGTGACTTCAAGGTGTGGTAGCACACACCTTTAATCCCAATGCCTGGGAGGCAGAGGCAGACAGATCTCTGTGAGTTCAAGGTGTGGTAGCACACACCTTTAATCTCAGCACTGGGGTGGCAGAGACAAGGAGATCTCTGTGAATTCAAGGACAGCCTGGTCTATAGAGTGAATTCCAGGACAGCCAAAGATACACAGAGAACCTGTTTCAAAAAACCAAAAATTAAAAATAGAGTTTAAAATAAAGTCATGTATAGATGAAAAATACACAGAGAACCTTGATACTGTATGTTATTATGTTCTCCTTGAATTGTCTGAATGCTGAGGAAGGAGCAACAGCTGCTAAAAGATATTTGCTTATAATAACTGCTTCTGAATTAATCCAAGATAGATATTTTGAAAACAGCTTGACTTCAAAATTGAAGTCAAAAGATATGTTACTTTGGAGAAGAGATTTTGCTTTTGTTTCTACAGAAAATGAGAGATTGTGGATTCACTCTGAATTAAGAAAAATCAGGTTTAATCAAGGAAGACTATCTGAGAAATCTCCGGTAGCAATATATGGCCCTGATGTCTGAGTTCTACATCCAGAACAGATTCAAGACTGCTGCCTGAGATGATCAAGATTCACAGGATATTGCAGTCAGGACTTGATCATAATTCTAAATTTTCTTTAGGTCCCCATAAAATTATCAGCGCCCCCAACCAGCCAGAAGTAGCCTGGAATACTATGCCCAAATTCCCAAAATATGGACTATGGATATTTTCCTTTGTTAAAAGAAAAAAAGAGGGAGAAGTGGTGCAGGATAATTGTCTCTATTCTGTCAATCATGTTTTAAACAAACGCGGATTGGTCAAGTAGAAAGTATAGGCAGGTAAACCAGACAGGGAGTAGAGGTGGGGCGATGAAAACAGGAGGATTCTAGGAAGGAGGAAGCCCATTCCTCCCAGTCCTGCCCAGACAATCAAAGAAGCAGGATGTGATCTGCTCCGCTGAAAAAGGTACTGAGCCATGCGACTAACATAATGGGTTAATATAAGCTACAAGAGCTAATAAGAAGCCTGAGTTAATGGGCCAATCAGTTTATAATATTTTGGAGATCTGTGTGATTTTCTCTGGTGCTAAATAGCTGCGGGAACCAGGAAGGGCAGAAACCCCAACAAGCAGCCTGGCCCTCATGATACAAAGTGCTACTAGTTTGCTTTCATGAAAATCACTGGAAATAGGTAGTCTCAACCTGCTTTCTGCCCATGAGTGAATTCAATATTCCAAGTAGAGCAACGTGCATAATCTAGCAAAAATACCAACTATCAAAAAATAGTCTGGAATTTTTCAAAATGGATACTCTAAAAAATTTCCTCTTTGAAATTGTTAGTATTGTCAACGTATATTGTTTTTGAAAAAAATAAAGAATACAAAGCAAAAAATGCCCATTATGAAGCTGTTCATTGATTACCATTATTTCTATTTCCCTTTTTTAACTTTAAACAGACCTTTGCATTTGTGTGTGTGTTTGTGTGTATAAATAAGATCATTAGACTATATTTTAGCAAGCTTCTTAATGCAGTAAGATTACAAGCATTTTCTCCTTAAAACACCACATTACACAGTTCATCATTGTCCATATTATAATATGCACTATTAATTTCTTCTTAATTAAAATTAGAGGAAAAAGATATATTACAAATATTGCTTTTGATGATATCTTTAGGGTAAAATCTCCTTACAATTTATGAATTAATATATTTTAAAGAATGCAGCATGGAGTTTAAACACACACATACATACATGTTTCCTTAAAAGTAAAATTAGGTCGTGTACATCTTAATTTCAAGGACAGTGTTTCCCTGTTGCTCGAAAACAGAAACCATAGAAGGGAGCAATGTGTTAGAAAGCTGGTCAAGAATGGCATGGGATATGAACAAACATGGCCTGGAAGAGACTCAGAGTTCCAGGTGGTAGCAGCAGGTCTCTTACCAGCACGAGTGGGCTGACGTGGCCCCCTGAAGCCCACTCACAGATTCCTCTGTAGTTTATAGCCCTGGAATTAACTCATGCATTTGTTTATTTAACTTCAGTACAGGAAACCCAACTGAGGGCCTTCGGCATACTAGTCTAGCGCTCCACCACTGAACTGAACGGGTCCACACTTCGCGCAGGCCCACCTTCTAAGAATAGAGGATGTGGTAATTCCATGTACACCACTTAGCAACACTGGAAAGATTGACTGCCACATCTGAGGCAAACAGTCAGTTTAATCTCTACAATAAAGTCTCCAACTTCTTGATGGGGGAGGGACAGATAAAATCAGGTGATGTGATACATTCAATTAATATTCAATTAATCAGTTACAACAATAAAAATAAGAACTTCCTTCTGTAAAAATATCATTTATTTGAAAACACTAACACACCCGACTGTCTGCTTCCAGCAAACAAAATCAAAGACTGACAGCAGGTAACATCTATAAGATTCCCGGTTTTCTGTAGCCTGCCTCTCTCACATTCCAATCAAAAGACCCGGAGAATACATTTATTTGTGAAGGGTCATGCATCCACTGCCACATTAGGACAACTTCACTTTGCAGTCCTGGGCCAAGGGTCTTTCATACTTGGCTCAGAAAAAGCTTCTTCTTAGTCCCTTTGGGGTCAGAGGAGTGTTCTGCATTGACAAAAGTCACGTTGATGATATATGTTTCCATGCATATAGGTTCAATGTCTTTATGATAAAAAGCATTAGCTTAGAAAAAATCTTAACCACTGTAATGAATAAAGAGACATTTTCATGGTTCTTTACAGCCAATCTCCAATCCAGCCTTTACTCTCCCCATGCTTTCCAGTCACCCACCAAAGGAGGGAGTTCAAGCACTTAAGAGCAACAAAAAATGTTTTGAAATAACATACCCCTACTCCATTTATTTAATTGACTTCGAGGTTAGGAGACTTTCTGCACTCCCAGAAGAGAGCAACTGAAAAGTTTAAGGAGAAAACCTTACGCTCGATCACAGTGAATATACCAGTAAACTAAGAGCCCATCTTCAGGGACAAATCCAGCCCAGGCTTACGGCAAGGGCATGTTCTTAAACTGGATGCCATTAGAGTGATCTATTCCCATCCTGTTTCTCTCGTCTCATGCTATAAGAAAACCTGAGCCATATAAATCCCGCGGGTTTAAAAGGAGCAGCACACTGAAGCTTTTCTTGGTCTCCCTCCTTTTATTTCCATCTGGGACATAACCTATCTCCATCATTCATCTGTGCATCCAGAACTGACTTTGACATGACATTCACAGATGTTTCTCAATCTATTCTAAACAGCTTTCCATGGCTTACTTCCTCTCCGCTCTTCTGAAAATATCCACCAATCAAGCCAAACTGTAGACTTTCTTCCCAGATCTGACGACATCTGAGTGTCACATGCCCATGTACAATGTCTCAAACACTTGCAATGAGAATGCCTCATGCATTATGACAGCATTTGCTGGGCAAAGTCAGGGTTGGGTGGGGACTCATAAGGTCTCATTGAGACACTCAGTGGTGAGGTGTCAAAACACATGAATCCTTTACTCTCCCTGTCCCTAAGGCTCCAAAGCATGGCTCCAAAAAGGGCAACACTAAGTCCTAGCAGACACCACATTGGAGTTGCATTTTTGGTTTAACATGTGTGATTCCCAGTGGAGTAATGGTGGCCCTGGGCCTTGTCTTAACATGGTGTCAATAAAAATTGACAACGTTGAATTGACTTGTGCTCTCACATTTGCAATCATGCTTTGGTTTTCCATTAGAGTGGTGAATGAATAGATCAGGAATGAGACCATGAAAGATCTAGCAGTGTATAGGTGTAGGAACAGAACGGTAACAAAGTCAAATGAACGGATGAAAAGGGAATGTGAATTAAGGGCCTCCAATACTAAGTGAACTAGCGCTCTGCTGCATAGAGACTAGAGCCTTCTATTTTGGAAAGAAGCTGGTTAAGACCCTGGATGTTAGAAGTGAGGTAAAACAACAGGCTGCTGGAAGAGGAAGTTAAACATTTCCTCCTACTGGGGAAGCTTGTTAAATTCAAAAAGTAAGGAATTCAAAGATCCCAGGACGTCCCTGAAACTGACCAGATACACTAGGCCCCACCTTTCCAAAGCATATATAAACAGAAGGATGCTAAAAGACACTTAGACAAAGCAATAAGCCTGGAAGAGGTAAAGACCCATCTAGCTGCCGGGAAGAGACCCAGAGCAACTGAGACACCTGCGAAGGACATCGTATGACCTGGTGAGCTGCCTGTGAGTTGGTTGGTACACTCCAGGAGTTTAGCTTTTGTGAGGTGTATCCCATCCTGGGGTGGCCTTTGATCTTTGATTATTCCTATAAGTAATCCCTCATCTATGGTTCTGTAATCCACTCTAATACAACTCACCGATGTCCCGAGATGGACTCCGGGGCATTTGCTCTTTGCTCTATCATCAGTTCCCTGTCTGGGTGAGTGGATGTTGGTTCCTATGTCCCTAGGAGCCATGTCATACAACATGCTCTTTCACATGGTTCTACAACTGTCTATCTCTGTGGCCCTAGACAAATTATATAATCTCCAGTCTTACAATTAATTATCTGCAAACTGGGCACAGAAATAAGCTCTTATCGGTGTTTATAAAATTAAGTAAAGTAAGGAGCGTGTTCAACCAAGTGTAAACCACAAGTATAGCCTCAATAAATGTCATCTTAACACTAAGAGATGCCGTGCTATGCTTGTTAGAAAAGGCTCTTATTGGTTGTATGTAGATACTAATTATTTAAATAATGGGTCAATAGTCAGTATCTTTTTACAACATCCTATAAGCTAGCCTTCCTTCACTGTACTATAAAATTTTAACAAGAGGGAAACAGACTGATGGGAGAATAATAGGCTCACGATCAGTAAAGAGAAAGAAACATCCATTAGTATCCCTTCATGATCTGGTATCTTAGCAAAGACACAACACTCAAGCGCCATCCATGATGACAGTCACATGTTCTGGCCTAGTCTCCTCGTGTTTCGATTTTGCTGGAATTCACCTTATTATAATTTGATGTATCACTTCTATCTTCCCACTAACTGTAAATCCTCAAAAACAGGCTATCTCTCACCTTCATATCATTCAGAGCCTGAACTTTGTCCACACATGCACACACAAACACACACACACACACACACAGAGCGCAGAGGTTGATGACCTAGCTCTACTGAGAAAGGATATGTTCTTTTTAAAAAAATGCGAGCCTACTGCTGAGCAGATAAACCGAACCATCCAAGCAGACCATATGCTTCAATAACAGAATTACAGCCCTTCAGCCACAATTTGTTGACTTTTAAAAATCTGCAGTTCAGTTGAGGTTGTTGTTCTACAACTGTGAGTCATCCTACAGTCAGATCCAAGTTCTGTTGTCTTCCAAACCCTGACATTAAAGTCACTTTCAGCTTGACTGCCTTGATTAATAGCACTGTGATGTCTACATTCTCTGCTGGATAGAACATTTTGTGTTCCAAAGTCGTTCTTTACCTTTTGATCTTGACAACTTCAGTCAGCATCAACAGAATAAATAACCACTTGGAAGCAAATTCCCGAGGCCAGGCATTCTCCATAGGAAACCATATTTTCATTTCTTTCCCCCTCGTTTGTGAACTGAAGTGGCGGAGCAGGTAGCCTCTGATCAAGGAGCTCCCCCATGCCTGGCAAAGAGGTCACTTCCTGTATAGACCTGGAATGGATTTTAACCTCCAGCATCTTTAATCAACCAACTGCATTGCCTGATAAAGTCACATGATCTAGATGTACTTTTCAGGGATTGAACAACTATCCCAAGGTGAACCTGCTGTGTAGTTCATCTAATCTGGGTGTTTAATGAATTTTTGCATTACTCTAGATTTATAATGACAATACCACACCAGTCTTGTACTAATGTCAATTAGTATCATTTCTGAACATCTCAAATATAAGAGATGCACTAGGAAAAGTTCTGTAGCAATAACATTTGGAAGGTATTTTATTTTACCAATCAGGAGATTTAGATAAGTCGGGGTTATCTATAACATGAAATGCTAAAATGTGGCAGAGAAAGGATCCCTATTAGTTGACTTTGAAGATCCCTTCTTTTTTTCCAACTTATACCATGATCATGCCCAACAATACCTAATGCAATACTATCTCCATGTATGCCAAACATGTTGAAGTATAATCTCCCCCTGAGAAAATGATCAAAAGTTCATCGTTAAAACTCAACAATTTAAAAAATATTTAATTCAAACATAAAACAACTGATATTTTGAAATGCCCATATTCACAGTTGGGAAACAATGAATTATCACTGGCTATTTTTAAGTTCATCAAGGTGGAGATTGGGAAAGATTGCAGTCAAAGTCCTCTCCTCCCTCTTCTTTGAAGAGGATATACCCCTCTCTTTTTCTATATCTTTCCAGATTTCTCTCCTTGCTTCCTTTCGATTTTCTTGTTCCAACATGGGGGCTTGTCCATCCATATATGCGTTTGAAACTATGTCCAACTAACTGTTGGAGGCGTAACCTGAGAACCTTCTAAATTTCAAAATTAACACTGAACATTCTCCATGTGTGTTCCTGCATTGGCAACAAAGTTTCACCTGACACCTTGTTAGAGAATCAGCGATTTCAGGCAGATTTGATGAGGCTTAAAGTCAAGCAGAGATCTAATAGTCAATGCTTTGGTAAGCCATCCAATTAATTCTGCTGTGCACGGAAACATATGAACCAATGCCATGACTTACTTTCACAGAATTCTAGAAATACTTTTCCACGGACAGTACCCTGTTGGCACAGATTCATTTAGAAATAAAACTCAGTGGATCTTTCTCTAAATGATTTTCTAGTTTTGGGAAAACACCATTTCCAAGTGTTGGAGATTCTTCTTCAAACATTTCCTAATATAGTATAAATTCTACATTCATGATCAAGATTCAGTATAACTCTCGGAGTTTAATCAATGCCAAGTACTTACTAATTATTGCAAGTAAAAATAGTAACTGGTGTTGAGCATGTAGGAAGATAGAAAGTCCACTGTGTCATGTGGTATGGTCAACTAACTTGAAATACATCACTTTGAAAAATATGTAGTTGGCAATCCTCATATAAAGATGATTGTGAGTGTATGGGAGTGGGTGGTACCAGTGTCTTGTGGCACCAACGCTGGAATGAGAGGACAACTCTCAGGAGTCCGTATTCCCAGGTTGTCAGTTTTGCACGCAAATTGATTTTACCCACTAAGCCATCTTACCAGACCTAATTATCATTCTTTTATGAATTGTTTTTTGTGCTTCTTCATCAAAAAATTATACAGTACTTATGCACATGGTGAAAATAAGAAGAACTACTTAAGATCTGTTCGTGTAACATGTCACATAAAAAGCAAGTAAAGAAAAAAACAAACCAAACTGAGTTTGGAAGATTGTGGCTACCTGGTGGCTTCCTTCCACTGTTATCATTAGGTTCCTCCCCTTCATACTGCTGAAGTTTGTTTGAGGAAATCTATTCCAAAGTTACTGCTGTTGTCTTTTTCCAGTAAGTAGTTAACCTAAGTGTGGTCACTTGAATGCTGCCAACATAATTTCAACTCATCCCTTGCACTACAGACTGCTCTCTTCACCTACCCCAAAAGGTCATGATTTGAGTATTCATAAGTGAATGAGTTAGTGATGGAGAAGGAAGAGAGACAAGCCAAGGATAAGATTAAACATTAACAGTAACAAGAAAACCATTGGCCACACCGAGTCCCTGAAGTTATGAGCTTCATAGGTATAGAACCCATGTGCCCCTCTCAGCAATTTTCTGAGTGACGTAATTCTGCTGTTCTATAGTATCAACGATCAAGCCATGCTCAGAGACCATCAATAATATTCTCTACCACAGAGATACTTTTTACTTTTCTTTTTTACTTAGAAGCCTATGGTTTAAATATATTACCTATCAGTTGCAATAGTTTAAAGAAAGCCAACAAAATAAAAACATTATAGTAAACAATGCAAACTGCAAATAAGTATCAAGAGAGAGCAGAGGGGACTTTGGCAAAAGAATCTTTCTTAAGCTTCAGGAATTTTAAGTTATACTTTGGGGCAGGCTTCTAAGTACACTGACATCAATGTCATCAATGGAGGCCACTCCTGGAAAGACAATCCCACCAGAGAAAAGTGAGGCCATGTATAAATCATACAAATTGTAGATTCAAAAACAAATATTAAACTTATAATTTGCCTCCAAAGCCACTTTGGGGTGTTCGGTATGTTCGATTCAAATTATATTTGTCACCTAAAACCAGGATGTGAATTATCTACTTAAAGGCAATTTAAATAATCTTCTTGAAAATGTTTCAGGCTTGTTAACTGTTTATTCTAGACAAGATGATTGCTTATATTTTAAAGTTATAAAATATGGTATAAAGTCTTAATAGACCTTTGCATTTTCTTTCTCAATAACATGCTAATTTGAACTTTAAAAAATCATTTAATCTAATGCCAGAGTAGACTCTCAAAAATGCAAATATTGGCGATCAAAAGTTTAATGTCAAGTAAAAGAAGTCCCTGACTTTGACATGTAAATTTATGCCTGGAGCCTTTTGGGGGCACCAAGTCCTTGAGAAGGGGTTATGTGTTCAGAAGAGACCATATACCTGGGTTCTCCTGTAAAGATTCCATGTGTAAGCACAAATATCAACCAATAAATTTGAGAAATGCTAAGACATTCCAGAAGGCTTCATTGTCCCTTTACCTATTGCCAGGCAGGAAATTTCTACCCTTCCTTACATGACCCCAACTGAACAGTTTTATTCCGGAAGAGCCCCTCAAATCTGACCTCTGACCTTCTACCGTTAATATGCTTCAGTCTGTTCATTAACAAAATAACAATAATAATTTTTTCCTCACATATACTCTAAGAAAGCCACTATTTTTAAGGCTTACTAGATTTAATGTATTTTGTAAATTTAGGATGCCATACAGCATCCTAGATATATATTGTCTCATTTACACAGAGAACGCCACCACTCCACTACAGGTGTTTCTTTGTTTGGTGTGTGTGTGTGTGTGTGTGTGTGTGTGTGTGTGTGTGTGTGTGTGTGTTTCTCTCTTCAAGGCCCAAGGAAATATTCTAATAGAAAGAACTGGAAAATAGAAAATCATGTTCTAGACCTGCTGTCTCACTGTAGCCATAGCTTTCTGCCCAGTGGCTCCCACACTGTTGCAGGGTCACATTTTCTACTTGTTGTCACCTCTGAATTTTAACACAGGCTGACTAGCAAGGTCCTTATTCTCACACAAGTCTAAGGACACTAAATACAGAAAAACACCTTGAAGATAACACACATGACAAGCAGTGAAGTGGTCATGTGATCAGGAACTCTTCTGCCCAAAAGTCTGCAAGAGCCCCTGACCCTGTGCTCTGAACTTCTGCTCTGCATTTAAATCGGCATGACAAGCAAACATCTGCAGCCACGTACAGCTTCTCTGCTGTCTAATCCCACATAAGCACCTGCTAAGTGTGTGATCAGAGCTGCACAGACAGTAGCTGTATGCCAGGCGTAGAGAAAGGTGCCCAGAACACATTTAAAGCAACGGTCTTTATAACCAGCGGCATTTTAAATTCTATGAATGATCAAGTGAACGAGAAGGCTGTGCGCATCCAATCAGTATTCTATTTTTGCACTGTCCTTGTACTTTATCTTATTATATCAGGGCACAGAAAAACCCTAAAAGCTCTCTCCAGGCTGTCAATAAAAACAACGAACCAAACCAACCTTGTTATACCTGAAAACTGACTCTCAAATTAAGATCAGCTTGTGTTCACCAATTAAATTGTTTGAATTTGTGCAAATAGTAATAGATCAGAATTAAAACTTAAGCAAAAAGAAAATGTGTGGGGACTGGGGACCCCACAAGAAATGGCATTAATGTCTATATGAAGACCCTATGCCATGCTCTAATTTGCCTCAGACAAAGGAGCCTTGATCACATGCATTCTGTGACAAACTCCTTTTCAAAATATCAACCAGATGAAATAAGTTACTAAACAGAGAAGCATGTGAATCTCCAGCTTCTTACTGACACAGAGCACGATGGAATAATTGCTTCATTCAGAACAAGTGAGTTGAAAGGAGATTGCCAACTGCTCATTATAGCACCTAGGTCGAAGAAGTGAATTTGGTGCAGTACAGAATAAAATAAAACATCCAGAAGCCTTCCAAGACTGCGAAACCAACTCATTAGTTGTCAGTACCCAGTACACGACAATACGCATGGCTTCATGTTAAATTCAGAACTCAGTTACCAATATATTTTTACTTTTTTTTTTTTTTTTTTTTTTGGTTTTTCGAGACAGGGTTTCTCTGTGGTTTTGGAGCCTATCCTGGAACTAGCTCTTGTAGACCAGGCTGGTCTCGAACTCACAGAGATCCGCCTGCCTCTGCCTCCCAAGTGCTGGGATTAAAGGCGTGCGCCACCACCGCCCGGCCTTCAGTTACCAATATATATTTTAGCAACAGTGCTGGTTGTGAATGCTCATGCTGTCAAACCACACTGGACTCTGGGTCCAAAGGAGAAAGTTATACTACAGCTGATGGCCTAAAAACTATTTCCAGAAACATTAAACGGCTGGGAAAAGGGCCTAATCAATAAACAAACACATAGACCCAAGTTAAGATCCCAGCACACATGTAAAAGGCTGAGTGTGGTCATAGGCAGCTACGACACTAGCTGTGTAGGGGACAGAAACAGGAGGATACCTAGGGGTCACTGGCCTACTGTTCTTGCTAAATCAGTTGGTTCCAAGTTCACTGAGTCCTTGTCTCATAAAATAAGGTGCAGGGCCAAAGAGGAAAGCATGTGACATGAAGCTCTGACTTTCGCGTGTGTACACATTCATGTTTGCACATACCCCTACAAACAAGTGGATACACACAAAATATGTATGTGCAGCACACATAACCACAAACATGAGACCGAGAGACAGGGACAGAGAGAGAGAGACAGACAGACAGACAGACAGACAGACACACACACACACACACACACACACAGAGAATACTTCCATGATGAACTACGTCAATGATCCTGATTATTGTGGACCAGGCAAGAAAAGCTTGGAAGTGCTGAAACAGGTCTAAAGCAAGAGAGTGCAGAATCTGCATCGAGTTCTGCTGACCAGATGGGATTTGAGTATAAAATACTGAAAGATAAGGAAGAGAAAGGTGAACTCGGTAAAGTTAAAACGTATTTTAGCATTTCCTTCCGAAAGCCACCTTCCTCCCTTTGCCCAAATTTAACAGTAGGAACGAGACAAAGTGGGATCATTTTACGTTAGCCCAATGCTTTCAAGATTAGTGGTTGGACAAGAATTAACTGCAGAAGCCACAGGAACAAGACAATTGTCAGAAAACACTATTTCAGATTCGCAGGAACGAAGTCAAGTTTTTATCTGAGAAGTTTCCCGCTCTCAGCCTTAGGACAAGTGACCTCATTCAACACCTGGCAGACACGCTGCTGTAGAGATTGAAATCAAGTCTAAAAATACCATTATATATATTTCTTCTAGACATTAAATGAGGATGACATGTTTTGAGGTTTATTCATAATTCTGAAATCTAAATCGTGTTAGAATAAACACTTTATTGAAATTACATACAACAGTTTAAGTAAAGGTAATAAAAATTCATGGGAAGCAGAAGTCAAGGCCAGATATCAAATATTCTTTTTCAGCAGGTTCTATGAGTTCTCTTGGGTCAGGAATCATCTTTCCCTATTTGCATCCTTGGTTCACTGCTTCACGTATGATGCACAAGCTACTAATCTGGAAACAACAGAAATGTCATTCTGCCCTCCTCACCTTTAAAGCATAAACACTTTCCCATATCTCCAAAGAGCTCATTCATTCTTGTTGCCATGAGTCTCCAGATCACTCTCAAATGGGACAGACTTCCTGTCCTGGTTCTTCACGTCACCTAAACAATTCTCCAACATTTTGATGTCTTGAAGAACCCGCTAGTGCTTCCTTCTATTGAACTGGATGCTCTCACATTTCAGGCTTAGCCCACGAAGTGAACATGTATGGTTGCATGTGAACAATACTGACTCCTTGATCTCTTTAGGGCCCTGATCCAAAGGCAAAAACAACTCTAAAAATTCCACCACACCAAACTAGGGAAACAGAGGTGTGACTCAACACACAACCCAACACAGTAGACCCACACATCATCCTTGAGACGGATGTGTTTTCCCTTCAGGCAAAGTCATCTGCAGCCGATGCTACTGTGTACTAACTGAAGCTTAACTACTCAGCATTTTACCTCGCTCAGCTAAACTTTGACAAGGCCAAAATCTTTTTAGCCTTTGATTCATAAAACCTCCTAATTTATACACCAAACTTCACTGTTTTTGGAGTGCCCATGGGGATAATTACAGCGGCTGTCTCACTAGTGTCTGCTTTATTTAGATAATAGGCCTAAAAGGCCAGGGGTGCCTTTGCAGTTTCTATCTATAGCACTGACTACAAGGCACTGAGCATTTATGAAACAGTAATAGTAGGTTTGCATCTTTCTACAGCATCTTTTGGGAGAGTCCAGGGGCTATATTAAGAGTCAAGTTCTGTTTACTTTTCTTTGAAATTTCAATATTGATTCCAGCTTTAGAAATTATAGGGCATTCATATAAAATTTTCATTTCTTGAACAACGTTAGCAATGCCTTTCTGGTATTTAATTGAACATCTGGATCTAGACATGCGTTTCTCTACATCTAATGCCCATCCTCTCATTAAAAGGCTCTCAAAGGGATCACTGGGCAGAAGAATTTACAAGAAGGTGTTCATGGCTTATAATAAAAACATAAATACTTCAGAATTTTATTTAACATTTCAGAGATGGGAAGATGCAACATCTACCCTGTGCACAGGTCTAGGATTTAAACACATTTTATTCACTATTCTACACAAAGACTACGTAATAAGGAAATAATCCTGGACCAAAATACTAGGTGAAAATCAATAAATGTATGAAAATGTTCTTTCATTGGAAAAACTGCAAAGGAAGGGTGGGGAGAGCAAGATGGTGGGATTGGACTTACAAAGAGACACTGACCTTTCAGTGTTTCTGAGACAAGAAAGGCTCAGCAGTTCATCCTCTACACAAAAGGAGGGACATGGACTTCTAAAAAGTGAGTAGCAGACACTGTTGAAAGGGAGCCATTAGCTACTCAATACATTGGAGAAGGAAAGTCAAGAAGGGAGTCTCGACCAGAGTTCACACTTGAAGATGCCTAGTGAGCAGGGGAGGGTGCACTGAACACAGACGCTGCCAAGTGAGGAAAACCGGTCCAGGTCTCTGCTCTGCAGAGCCCGAGGACAGACACAGCTGGAAACCCTGGGGAAAAAACGAGATTAGTGAAAGAAGGTCAGAGGTCAGAAGAGCCCTCACCCTTCAGTAGGGTTCAAGGAAAATCCAGCAACTCCAGAAGTCAGGCAGAGCTCTTGAGGAGACATTCTGAAGAGCCAGGAAGAGCAAAGAGAGAGCAGTGATTGTGAGCAAGGCAGATACTCTTCCTAAAACAAGACTCGGGGATTTTCAAAGAGAAGGAAAATGTGGAACCTGGTTTTCAAATGTCTCATTCATATTTACATTCAGAACAGCTTTGTATCAAATTAATCCAAAGAAAGGTAAGTAAGGCCTTGAAGCCGGAAAGTGGTTAGTGCGAAGCCAGCATCCAGTTTACTACTGTTTAAGATGTGAGAAAGAACCTTTAGGACCCAGTGATAATCCCTCTGCCAAGATGAAATGATTTCATGAGCCTCTGCAATCTCCATAGTTGTAAATGCTACTTTTGTTCATATTTATTCCTCGACTTTACTATCTCATTATCCAGAGATGACTTCTACGTATAAATCTGCCTGACTTTAGAGCTTCAGAGAACTTCAGCCAATAATTAAATAAGGAAATGGCTGTTAGTGACGTAATGTCTTTTTTTTTTTCAAAATACAGCTCTTTATGAAAGGGAAGAGTGAAGTTTGTTGTCCTTACCACCAGACCACAGCCCAGTGCCTGCATAGATGAGGCATATAACACACATTCCCAAATGAATCAATGAGAGCATCCAGGAGACAGATTCAGAAGGATGATGGCACCAAACATGGCCTCTTATTTAGTGCAACGCTGCACACGAACATTGCGAAGTCAGAAAAAGAAGCAGCAAGGAGCTGAGAAGGCAGTTTATGGATGGGCAGGTTGGATACAGCAGCCTACCCTGTCTGCTGGAGACAGTCCTACAAGTCTCAATGAGTGCTCTTTCCTACACACATGTATCTATGATAAAGTTTAATTTATGTAATAGACACAGTAAGAAATGAAGAATGGATAAAAACAAGCAACTGTAACAATATACTGTATTAAACTTATGCAAATGTTGCCTCTCTGTTTCTCCTTCAAAATACTGTACTTTTTCCTTTTGGCATACAAGAAGCACATTTCACATCTTCTTAGCAAGATAAATGATCAACCAGCATCACTTACCTTGTGATTTTGGACCATGGTGAAGTAAGCTTAACTTGGCCACAAATATTTTAAGCCCAGGACAAACAATATGGTAAAAATGATGGTTTTTATATAAATAGTGGATATGTAGTGGATATAGTATTGATATGCTCCACAAAAGTATGCTTCACGTCCTTGGGAGGACACAATAAATGGCTCTAGATTTCAACGCACGACTAAAAATCACATGCAATGTAAAACTTATATTTGTTTACTTTGGAAATATTCTAAGATGAGCAACTATTTAATCGAAATTTAGACCCACTCAGCAAGAGTTTCCAGTCCCAGGCTTATTATTATGCTTGGGACTAGAAATGTAGCTAACTACTCAATGATCATGAAGTCACAGTTATTGGAGGAAAATCTATGACTAATTTACTAAAACATCATAATCTCTAAAAATTATCTATAAACATTTGTTATTATGCCCACAAATAACTGTAGTCTTCACCCATCTACAAAAAAACTTCTCTTTGCAATAGAAGAAAACAAAACCAACTGTTGTAATTAATATAGTGTCTGTGTGATTATTTGGGTCTGGGCAGCTGCGAAACAAAAGACAGTCTCCTTCTACATGAGGACAATCTATTATTTTCAAATGCCTAAAAGTTTCTTGCATTTACAATAAAATAGTACAAGAAATGGCCATCTGAAAATCAGTAGTTCTATTTTTTCCCAATATGGACCAACATGAATTATTAAAATTTGTCACCCATTGCACTAAAATATAATTCACATGTAGGCATTGAGTTAATAATGTGAAGTAATATTTGTGAAGATGGGGTGCTGGGGTCAGACTTCTGGAGTGGGACCCAGTTCTCAAGCTGGAGAGGCGACTTCAACTCAGCTTCTCAATCGACAACACTGTAACAGTGAGAGCACAATGAGCCTTCGAGGTGCGAGAATGTGATTAAATCACAGACGTTCAGATGCTGGCAGACAGTGATAGGCTAACTATCCTTGTCCTTAGTATCTAGGTGATTCTAATTAACAATAGATATGAGACTGACGTCCATGGCACAAGATTAGACATTTCTAAGTGAACTAAATTCTTAGTTGCCATAAAAATATTCCTTGGGACCGGACAATTGTCTCTGACTGTTAATTAGCTTCTGATAAGTCTGTGATCGCTCTAATTATTTTGATTACATCAATTTTAAAATTGTAAAGTACTTCAAAGGCTTTATAGAAATAGACAAGTAAGGTATAGGCTTTTAGTTATTATGCATAGAATGATAATTATCATGCTTATAATCACCAAATTCACTTCACTTAAACATCTCATATTTATCGGAAAATCAACTATCATTAAAATGAACTGATTTTTAAACTTAAACTAATAAAAGTTAATTTAGGTTCTAGATGTTCATAGAGTAAAAAAAAAAGAAACAACATTATGTAAACCCTTGAAATAAACTTAATATGCATTCAAATTCTTCATCTCTAACATTTTCCTGATGAGCCCAAGAGACTTTCAATTCCGATGAATGAGTTAAGAAGTACAAATTTTAGATACTGTAAGTGTTCACTAAAAATGATTAGTTAATAAGATTGATGAATTCGGTGACCAATTATATTTCTCAGGTGATGTGATGATCTAAGCAGCTCGTGAAAAGACTGGGGTTCATCACTATTAAACATAGTAACAGGAATTATGTTCATATATCTAATATAAACACAGAAAGAATTAAGGCAGGCATATAAAATGAACTGATAAAATGTTAAAAAGTATTCTTCTGTTGCTATGTTCTATGATTTCTTTGCGGCCAGTTGAAAATAAGGCAGATGGAAGGAAGGCGAGAATACAGTTCCTATGCTCACCTGGACCTGCCGTACTGATCCTCCCATCTGCATAGTTTTCATTAGCTTTGGACCACTAATTTTAACTGTCTGTGTTATTATACAGCACTGTGCTCTCTGAGGTAAAAACACAAACCTCACAGGGGCAGCATATGAAATAATTATGTGCTTTTAAAGTTTATGTTGAATTTGAAAAACATCTCGTTTCTATTTACTATGCATGGGTGTATGATACAGAAAGCAAGGAAGGGGCTCTTATCTCCCTCCCTGTGGTGTGGGAACTTGCTGGTACGGGTTTGATGGGAACAATCCGCAACCCCGCCTAAGCACAACACTTGACAGTCAGACATACTCAGAGCTGGCCTGGAAAAGCTCAGTTGGCTGTCCCTGCTAAGAGCTCTGAAGGACCTTGCTGCACAGAAGGGGCCCCAAGGACAGAAGATGGCAATGGCAATACCAAGACCACTGCCAAGTCTCTCTCCACAGTGACTGCCAGAGCATACTGCAGAGTCAAGACTGCTGAAAACTCAGACCTGGCATCCACTGCTGTTCCCCCTTCCCCTTAATTGTTACGAAGTTTTCAGGCTTTTGTAACAACAATTTCATCACCGGATCCACAAATTTCCATACTCCATGTCTATATCTGGGCTGAGGCCCCAGAGAGGCTTCCAACAGGAACATGAATTCCTGATTACTGAGCCTCTCGACAAATCAAGGGATGTCACCAGCTTTCCTATCAGAAATCCATCTCCCATATCTACCATCCTGTCCTTCTGACCTACACTCAAACCGACCAGCAAGATCACAATGGAAACAACCTAGATATGAGACACTGGAGAGAAATGTCACGTGTCCGCTTAATATTAGACCAAGATTTGGATTCCACATCAAAGTTGAAAGACGCTTGGAGTAAAAGGTAACTCTGTGAGTTTTCCTACTTGCTCCATGAGCTCCTCCTCTCAGCAGGGACCTTGGGTGCCTTGCCCTGCTGCTCTCCCACCTGCTGGGAGACCTACTCATTACTGTCAGAACTGTTACAGACATGCCCTGCTGCTAATCTGCTACCTCATCTGCTAACCATCTTTCCCAAATGCTCACGGAGCTGGACTTGTTAATGTTTTGCTCTTATCTAATAACACCTGACAGGCCAAGACTAATTACTTCATGACATAAACAGGTAATTCTGTGACAGTTTGTAGGCCACTGAGTTACCTTCCAGGCTTTGCTCAGTGAGCTTTACTGGTCATTATGACAATAGAGGTAGCTATCTGTTTCTTGTTCTCTTTTCTGTTCCTAACATTGGACATTGAAAAAAAAATGAAAAAAAAAATACTTCCCAGTGTTCCATAGCATCCTGCTCATGAACTGAAAATCTTGGAAAGCTGAGAACCATGCTTAAATGTTGTTTCTACGTGTGCCATGCTTCTTCTCCAAGATCTTAAGCAGAATCTAGGCTACGGAGAACTATGAGGGACAGGCATAGAGTTAGAATTCCCCGCCCAAGGTGACCACATGTAACTTTAATAGCTACTGTGATGCAGAAGGTGCAGGAGAAGAAGAAAAAGATATAGAAAGGCCTGGAAGTTGTCTGTTAAAATCCCAGTAGCACATACACTGAGAGAAACAATTAATAAATGGGACCTCCTGAAAATAAAAAGCTTCTGTAAAGCAAAGGACACAATCAACAAGACAAAATCACAATCCCAGAGAACCTAGACAATGAGAACACTAAGAGAGATATATATCGATCTAATCTACATGTGTAATAGAAGAAGACAAAATCTCCTGAGTAAATTGGAAGCATAGGGACCTGGGGAGAGGGCTGAAGAGGGGGGAGAGGCAGGGAGGGGAGCGGAGAAAAATGTAGAGCTCAATAAAAGTCAATTTAAAAAAGTCTTATTTCTCTACCGTGAGAAAGTGATATTAACAAATGAAGATCTCCCATAATGCCCAGATATGGTCCTTGGTTCAGACACTATCAAGGATTCCTGTAATTTCAGAAAAAAATACAAAAACTAAAATGTTCTTCTGTTCCACTGTAGCTTGACTACTTTAATTTGAAAGAAAAATCAGGGGTTTTCTCCTGCTGAATACAGTATTATTAATAAGTTTTACACTGAATAAGAATTATTAAGATATGAACTGTTGAACCATTAAAATGCATAGCATGGCAGACAGTAAAAAAATCTGAAAGCTTTAATATGATATTAAAATCAAAGCCCAATCACATTGAATGCAATATGAAGGCAATTCTCAATTCAAGTCTCCACTTGCATAGCATCACCCTGCTTCCTGTTCTCAGGAGGGGCGTCTGGAAAGAGCAACAGCAAAGACGACAAAAACTTCTCAGGAGATAAGGACGTCCCATCGTAAGGTAAAGAAAGCTGGGAAGAACAGGCCTCCTTTGCTTTCGAAAATGTCATTTTGGGGTTGGTGAGATGACTCAAGGCAACTTGCCTCCAAAAATATGACCTGAGTTTGATGCACTAGATCATATGAAGGAAGGAGAGAACCAGCTTGCCCAAGTTGTTCCCTGACGTCCACACGGGCGCCCACACAAGAGCACTTGTACACACTGTCAGTCACACTCATAAACACTCACGCATACACACATGCAGAATTGATTAATTAATTTTTAAATACCATTTCAATTTGCAGCTTCATTAGAACAGAAGTCTTAAAAAAATTACATTCTCAAGCCACTATATTTTAACTTTTACAAAATTTCAGTGGGCTTACATACTTATTTTATGGAAAAAAAATCAAGTTTTATGATTCCATTCGTAAAGTCTCATATGCTTTTGGCTACTACTATCCAAACCATCTCCCAGGGTTTCTGACTGAGATAATGAAGACAGCAGAGATTACTGTAGAGAAGTGGAGTTCTGGAGACCTGTCACCACATACCGTGGGGAATACGGTTAGTAGCAACATGTATGTGTTACTAACAAATTAAAAATGTATTTAGTGGGTGCCTAATCCTGCAGAAAGAATTGAAACTAAGGGGCAAATCAGTCCATATTGTACACTGGGCGATCAAACAGAGAAAATTAACACACGATACAAGCTCTATTAGTAACACATTAATCATCAATAGTGAATTCCTTGTAGGAGATAACAAATTTAAAACTTGTAGGGATTATCATAACACTACGGAAAGTTGGAAGCACTTCGCTGAGTCCTGATAATTTTGATAAAAAACTGACAGAGCTCAGGCAGAGAATGGAATCCTTAAGCAGGTTCAAGCGCGTTGGTTGTGCTCTGGACTCCACTTCACAGGACAACATTAAAGTGTGAATGAGGGACAGTGCGGGGATGGCACTAATTGGCCATCTGCCGTTAAACCCCACGAGGCCTTACACTGAACATTTCCAAACAGCAAAATAACACCATGCCTTTATGAAAGCAATTCAGCAGCATGCACAGGGCTCTCTCCCGTGCCTCCATGTACACACTACGCTGGCCTTTCACTCTATTCTGAGGATGATCAACTTTCAGTTCGAATCCCTGAGTCCCAGAGAGGACTCCACAGTTCTTCTCTCTCAAAACTACCCTTGTCTTGCCTTTACTGGTAACATATTTACTAAAATTGATATTAAATTCTCATTAAATACCAGAAGAATGATTTCAAAAGTATATGAACACCAGAGAAGACTCAAGGGGCCTGCTTTGAAATGGGGTAGTCACGAGAAATCTGTCTTGTACCTTGTACTGACTAGTGTTACCACCCACCTTACTTTCATTAGTTTGACAGCTGCTGACTCATTGCGGTTACTGGGTGTAGGCGAGCGACCAGGACAAGATGCCCAAGGTACCTGGTGTCCCGTCTTCCCTTTTCTCTGTAGATGCTTCACACTGACTAAGGCAAATGTAAAGACTTTTTAATAACTTTGTTTTTGAATCAAATGGATGTGTTTATTATGGCTCAAACAAGTGATGCTTTCACCATTGTCTCTTGGTCTTTTGAACACATCCCATATTATACAATGCATGTCGCTTCAGTGAAGTCAGAATCCAGAAAGTCAGTTGAAGATAAGTAGAACGGGAAACCACCTCATCAATATCTAAGCCCTTCCCCCATCTACTCTCTCATAAACCTAAGCAGAGCACTCATGTTATCCACCCTTGCCCTCGTGGGTAATGGCGTAAAGCTGCCCATCTCAAGCTTTAAGAGCATCTGTGGTAAAAACGCTAGCTATGATTTCATCTACCTACACAATACTATAACTGCAGAAAGAAAACTCAACAATGAGAACAAATTACTTGGAATTTCTTGATGTCTACAGGAAGTGAAAATTCAAGAAAGACCAGAGTTACCCTGAAAACTTGTAACGTTGGGAAATTCAACAAAGCCTTGTTAGATGCTAACCTTTGAACAACAGGACACTCTGAATTCCAGAATTTCAGGACTCATACCAGTGGCTTTCTACAACATGGCATCATGTACAATTGAAAATCATACTTATTAAATTTCCCACCAATCATAAAAAGAAGCTTTTTCCAGGCATTGTCATCTGCCAGTCACCTTTCTCTCATTGCTTCGTCTGGGGATGACGCAGTCAAGTATGGATGATAAAAACATCACTTTCCATTTGCAGGATCAAGATGAAAGGTGCTTTCATTTTGTCAACACTTAACATTCAGTATAAATTTATAAATACCTGGGTTTAATATTAACAGGGAGTGAGCTGGTAGGTATAATTCACACAGGCTCAACCTTTGGTAGTCATAAAGAAATATTACATAATTAACAGCACTGTGAGGCACTGCTGTTATCATTTTGCCACATTTACAGGCTTCCTGCTCATGGTTGACAGCGCTCAATGATTGATGAGGAGATGTAAATACAGAAACTATTCAGTAACATCATGTCTATGGATAGAGGCATTCTGTCATTTACTTTTTACTGCAAAAATGGCAAAGCTGCTCCTTGCAGAACTAGAGAGCTTACCTACAGTCCCTTCAATATAAAGTAACCCGGCCCATCCCAATACCACATCTACTTTAAAATTAAATTTAATAGAATCCATAGGGACATAAAGCTTTCAAGCACTCCCAGAAACAAAACCAACAGAGCATCCAGAATATACACTGATGCAGTTGAATATGAAAAAACAGGAAGAATGCAGAAAACATTATAAGAACGTCCCGTACTGTATCACTTAGACCATGGCTTTTGCTTACGTATTGTCTGATAAGGTGAGGAAGTGACAGTGAAGGCAAATGCATGAAGCCCAATGTCATCTAGAACAAAATGAATAATCCCGGAGATACCATATGACCTAATTTCAAACTACAGTGCAAAGATCCATCATCGGAATGGCTTGGTACTGGTATTAGAATAGACGTGTTGTCTAATGGAGGAAAAAACTGAGGCCTGAACGGAACCACATTTCTTTGTCAGCCGCATTTCAACGCAGTCATCAAGGACACAAGACACGCAAAACACAGTGGCTTTGATAACTCACATCGAGGAAACTGGGTAAATATTTGCATAAGGAGTATCTGGTTCCTGTCTTCTGCTTTTTCTTTCATTAACTTAAAAATATCTCATACAATATATATTTTGAGCATTTTCAATTGCACACACCCCACCAAGCATTTTCTGCTCCCTTAGTTCCTTTACTTACCTTAGTCAGATTCTTGTCTAACTTTATGTAATATATGCATACATTACTTTATGAATCTATGTAAAAATCTAAGAACAACAAGGGTAGAAAAAACTTACAAAATTTGTTTTCCTAAAATGAAAATAATTTATGTAATTTTATCACATTCAGTTGCATCTATTTTTCTGTAAATAGCATACTTTGTCAAAAAGCATACTTAAGGAACGTTGTTCTTGGCTGAAAAAGTTTAATGACATAAATATAATCACATACATACTTCTATCTCACATTTTCTTTTCCCACTCCTCACTTGTAAGACACCTCAATTAGTTTAAAAAAAAAACCAGCTATTATTAGTATTGCTGTAGTTGACTGCTGCAAATTAGGTCAATACGATAAATAACCAGGCCAACTCAAGAATAGCAATTATATTTTAATGGTTATAAGGGGAAACTCATGCTACAAGAGTGTACGATTTCCTATCTGTACAGCAGGCGGGGGAGAGAGAGACAGAGAGAGAGAGACAGAGAGAGAGAGAGAGAGAGAGAGAGAGAGAGAGAGCGCACTTGGGTCCTCCCAGTTTTTTTTCCTGGCCTCCAGGTAGTCACGCCTTAACTAGATGTGATGGGTTGACAGAGCTTCCCCATCAGTTGACAGTGATGAATAATTATCTCTGTAATATATTGACATAAAGTCCTTTGGGTAAATATTCAAGAGTGGTATATTTAAGTTACATGGCAGAGTTATTGTTAGTTTTTTTTTGTTGTTGTTGTTGTTGTTTTTTTTTTTTTGAGAAACCTCCATACTGATTTCCACAGTGGTTTGACTACTTTACAGTTCTCAATGGTTGTGTATCAGGGTTGATTTTTGCCACATTTACAGTTTTTGCTGTCATTTGTTCTCTTTGTGATTAACAGCATGAGTGTGGTGGGATAGAGTCTAGGCACAATTTTGGCACAATTTTAATGTATTTTTTTTCTGGTTTTGATGTCTTAAAACTGTACCCTAGACCTTAGTAGAATCAGAAAGCATTCAGTGTGCTATGCCCAGGCTGATTTGCATTATTTTGATAGCTAGTAGAGTTAAACATTTTCTCATGTTTATTGAAAATTTTTACTTCATCTTTTGAAAACTACTTATTCCATTCACCTTATTAAGTTGTTTGTTTTCTCTTTGTTTAGTTTTCTGCTTTTTAGGCAAAGCTTTTCATATAAAATGCACCCCCAAAAGTATTAAAGATTTAAATGTAAGAAGTAAGACTGTAAAACAACTAGAAAAGAAAACAGGACTTCGTCAAGGTATTTCTCAAGGCGGATTTTTGTTTGTATGACTCTCCCAAACACAACTCACAAGAGTGAAAACTTGCCAAATGGGCAAAATGACAGCCTTTGGACAGCAAAAGACATAATAAAGAAACAACCTACAGACTCAGAAAATGTGTTCAAATGACAAATACATGGCTAAATCAAAAAATATAAGAAATTCAACCCAGAGGAAAAAATAGACTAGTTAAAAATTAGACAAACAACTTCAAAAGAAATTTTTCAGAATAAGTCAGATAAATGGCCAACAAACTTACGAAAAATGGTGATCAATACCTACCAGGAAAATACAACTATAAACAACACAAAACACCACTTCTCACTTGTTTGACTAGTTGCTACCAAACTCCAAAGTTCCATGTTGATGAAGATACGTAGATAAAAGAACCCTTGAGAGATGCTGGAAGGAATGTTAATTGTTCTAGTTTGACTTGTGTTTCTGTAATAAAGCCAGTGACTGAAAGCAGCTCTTGGAGGAAAAGGTACATTTTGCTTACAATTCCAGGTCACAGGTTATCACTGATGGAAGTCAGGCTAGAAACCATGGAGGAATACTGCTTGCTGGATCACCCGTGACACAGGCTCATTCTCAACTAGACTGCTTCTACAGCCCACTTCCATCTGCCTAAGGATGGTGTCACCTACAGTGGGTCAGGCCCTTCCAAATCAGCACGAAATGGAGATAATCCTTCCTAGATATAGATATGGGCAATTTGATCTGGGAAATCACTCAATTGAGACTCTCTCCTCAGTTGACTCCAGCTGACAGCTGAAGCTAACTGGGCCATATATTAAGTTATTATAGGTAACAATAGAAGCTATGTTTTAATGCAAAAACAAAATTGCAATATGATCCAGTAAATATACTATTGGATACATAGCTTAAGGAATCAAAAAATTAGTCAGTTGGGAACAAGTGTTCACTTCCACATTCATTCTTCACAGTGGGGTTGATTAATTTCAAAATGTGGAATTAATCTAAGTATCAAACAAGCAATAAATGAACAAAGAAAATATAGCATGCATGCATGAAGAAAGAGGAATGACTTTAAAAATAAAGGGAATTCTGTATTCGAGAAAATCATGATGGGCCTGAAGGAAATGAAGCCGGGCAGTGGTGGCGCACGCCTTTAATCCCAGCACTCGGGAGGCGGAGGCAGGAGGATCTCTGTGAGTAAGAGGCCAGCCTGATCTACAAGAGCTAGTTCCAGGACAGGAACCAAAAGCTACGGAGAAACCCTGTCTCGAAAAATCAAAAAAAAGAATAGGTGAAATGAGCTATAGAGAGGAGAAGACTCTTGGGGGAAAGCTAAAACACTGAAATATTAAGAAGTAGAGAATAGAATTTTAGGCAGGAAAGGCTCAGCATTGGCAGTGGGGGCTGGGGTGAAGCAGATTTGAGGAGAGCATGTGTTCTTAACCTTGGGGAATCCATTTCCATCTGGGACAAAGGATAACACCAAATTCTAAAATACTATGCTTTCCCTTCTGTGCTTACAGAACAATGAGGAAATGCAGTGTATAAATTAGACATGGTAGGAAATAATTAACTATGAAACAAGAGAATAAGGTTTTGGAACCTGATCTCTGCCAAGATACCTCCCTGTGCTGTACCCATCTTTCTTGTGATGATGGGAGATGAAACAGTGTTGGTGTAAGAAGAGGAAGCCAGGTGGACTGACACAGGATGTTCATCTACCATTAGTGTACTGTCTGTTTACCAGACATGACAGTCATCAGGCAGGTAGTCTATACAACATGCACACACAGCACAAAGGACAATTCGAATCCTAGGTAGGAGAAGAAGACTCAACAATGTGAGTTCTTAGTGCAACTCAGAACAACATACAGCTTAAAATGTATAAACGCCTTATTTACACAAGTCTGCACTTAATATTTTTCTACCACAGTAGATTGTTATTGAGATCAGAGGAACTGAAGTCATAGATAAAATAAAGCTCTAGTTCTTCTGTGTAAGGACTCAATACACATGACCACAAACTCTTTTGTCCTTCTCTGGTCAATGACTTTATGTCCACAGAATAAAAAGAAAAACTTTCCTCCAAAATTATTTTGAGGCGCATGTATGCTGTCCTGTAAATTAGTAATCTACCTCATTTTGTGGTGAACAGCGTTCCACTACACTCAATTTGAATGCTGCAAATCCAAGGGTATTTCTTATTTTTTGACAACTGTAAACAAAACTTCCAATAATATTTGGAAGTATTTTGTATAAATGTTTTGTTTTCCTTTCCCTCGGAGAGATATCCAGCAGTAGGGTTGATGTGCCACATGGAACTACCCTCTAGGACAAGGAACTAAAATTGATTTCAAAGATGCTGCCCCACTGTGCAGTCTATCTCCCAAGCCAGCAATTTCCAGTTGGTCCCTATCTGTCCATCTTCATCCCATCCAGTGAATGTGAAGTGCTGTTTCAATCTGATTTCCATTCATATTTCTGCAGTGACTAATTGTGTTGAGCATCTATTCACCTACATTCTAGTTGTTCGTACACCATGACTGATGAGTACCTTCAAATCATTTGCACATGTATACTGTTCTAAATCAGGTAGTCTTATTAATCTGCATGAGTTCTTACATGATTTTATATAATTTTTACCTCAAAGTCCATGTTCTCTAAGTCTGTTGCTTGTGTTTTTCTTTTCTAAGTAGTACAGATTTTAGAACTATGACCTGATTTTCTAAATAGTACAGGTTTTAGAACTATGATCAAAATTAAATTTTTTCACTAAAAAGGAAAGACAGCCTATTGTTTCTCATCATTTATTAAATAACAGTATTTATAAACTGAAACAACTTTGATATTTTATTAAAAATCAATTCATTGTATATGAGGATTTCCTACTTTTTCCTATTGTTCTACATAAATATTTATCTTTAAATACCACACTATTTTAACTATTGTTTAACTTGATTTTATAGCACCATACTAAGACTTCAAGTTAAAAGTACATTCTCTGATTTTTATTTATCTTTAAAATTTGTTTAGTTTTAAAAATATGACCCATTAACATACATATTATATAAATTCCTGAATCTATAAACATGTATTGTATGATTTTTGCTGAGATCATATTGAAACAAATGACCGTTTTAAAGATAAAGAAACACTGAGTTTAAAGCATAGAAACACTGAGTTTTTAGGTTATTAACAGGTAACTAGGCATTAGATTCTTTGGAGCTGGAATTACAGGTAGTTACACGGACACAAGGAACTGAATTCAAGTCCTATAGAAGAGCAACAAGTGACCTTAACCACTATGGGTGTATGGGTGTTTTGATCGCTTGCGTGTAAGCATGTCCCAAACATCCAGTGCCCACGGAGCTAGAAGAGAGCACTGGTAGTTAATTGTTGGTTGTGGGCCAAATACAGGTCAGTGTGGGCCAAATACAGAGCAGTGAGTACTTTTTAACTACTGAACCATCTCTCCAGCCCCTGCATTTTGTAATTTTACCTGATTGTAAATGACATTGTGCTTGTATGTCCAATTATTATTAGAACAGAGCAATATTGCTCTGTACTTTCCAGTTAGCCTCACATCCTTGGTTCTGGTAGCAGAATAAAACATGACATTAAATATCTAACTACCTTCTCTTTTATTTTCGGGAAGGCTGACTGTATGACTGGCAATTTTTCGTTGTTTTTGATTGAAATCACGGAGATTTTATAAAATTAATTGAAATCTGTAGTACATGTTGGACTTTTCATCCCTTACCAATTTCATCATGACAGAATATTGTTTTTCTAAAACATCGTCTACTTAACTTTATCAGAATTATTGGCTTGCACATGCTCAGTGCTCTCTCACTGTCCTTTTGATTCTGTGAATTCTGTGTTGATGCTTGTCTTGATGTATCAATTTGTTTCTTCTTTAAAATCTGAGCAGTGGTGTGGCTGAGGACTCTTCAGTGGCACAGACTCCTCACAAGAACGGCCTTTGTTCAACTAACCTCTTGCTGCTTTTCTGTTTCTGTCTAACCCAGTTCTTGATTTATGCTCCTTGTCTCCTTGTTTCCGCTTGCTATTAGTTTTCTGGTTTTGCCAACATGAGAGCCCATAGTTCTGTATCCTTTACATCTTGACTAAAGGTCAGAGAGTTCAAACCTATTCTTGCTCCTCAAGGACAAACACCAGGATGTTTGACCAAAGGCATGGCTACTGGATGTTTTGCTCCTCAAAGGCCAGACAACAGGATGTTTGACTTAGGGCGTGGTTGTTAGGTGTTTGGAGTTGTTAGGAGGTGACTACGCTTGCTTGTTTTTTGTGTCATGGCAGTCTTGTGTCCTCTCTTTTTGATGGAGGTATATAAGGACTGTGAGTGATAGACTGGGTTTTGTTTTGTTTATTTAACAATAGTCACTGGAAGACCTCCCGACTTTATCTTCTGTCTCTAGTTTATTTCTTTCCTCATTCCACACTCCCCTTTTCAGGAACTTACGGAGAAGTTGGTGGGTGCCAACATGCTACATAGTATTTTAAGTACATAAGCATTCCATGCACAAATGTAGCTACCCATTTTGCTTGGTAGTAATTTCATCTTTAGTCCATTCATAAATACTTGCTAACTTTTCTGTTAAAGATGGATCATCTATATACATATTGCTCAACCCATAAGTAGTTGTAAAGTTTTAAGATGCTTTTCTATCACCACTTTGTACAAGTTCCTCTGGGTCTCAGATTGCTCTTGGGATGAGCATGTTCCTCTTTAATTTACTGAGGTCTGTCTCATGCCCGGGAATGTTCTCTCTGTATGGATGCAAAGTAATATATGCACTCTGATGGGTGGCGTTGTATTCAAGCAGATCATTTTGGTTCACGGTTTATTTGAGTCATGTATATATTTACCATATTTTCTATCTGTTCCATCAGTCACCAGATCTAGTGTGTGGAACGCTCAGCTTATCATTTCTCTTCTGAGTTCCATCAAGTTTGGCTCACTGGGTTGTGGCACTCTGCCATTAGATGCAAACTCACTTCGATCGCTGTATCCACTTGATGAATTGACATTTTTTGTCATTATGAAATGTCTATGTTTTCCCTCAATTCCCTGTCCTGAGATCCTTCTAGCCATTCCAGATTTTTTTTTTTGATGAATCCTGGCATATGTACTAAATTTCCATCTTTTTATTTTTATTTTTTTAATATTTATTTATTATGTATACAGTATTCTGTTTGTGTGTATGCCTGTAGGCCAGAAGAGGGTACCAGACCCCTTTACAGATGGTTGTGAGCCACCATGTCATTGCTGGGAATTGAACTCAAGACCTTTGGAAGAGCAGGCAATGCTCTTAACCACTGAGCCATCTCTCCAGCCCATCTTTTTATTTTTAGTACCTTGCTTATACATGTCATGGGCTGTGGTTTCTTGGCCTCTCTACTCATTCCCACCCCAGCCCCTTCACAGGCCTTCTGTAGATAAGTGAACTTCAAATCTGAGGCTGAGGATAGGAACTAAGGAAATAAGCAATTTCTGTTTTTTCTCTGCTTGCTTGAGGAAAAAAAAAAACAACACCTGATTATTGTCATGACTTTCCCTCTAAACCCTCCTTTCCAGCTCTCCATGGGGGTACTATCAAATTCTGGATCCCTCTGCCCTTTCTGTTTTGTGACTGTCTGTTGTTTCCTCTTTAGGGTAGCATATCTGGGCTCTGCCTGGAACACATTCCCCTGAGTAGCTTTCCTTGTGAGAATTTAACCTGTTATTGCAGGCATGCAGAAGTGATAGCCCTCCATTAGTTTCCCATTTCCAGAGACATTTATTCAACACTGGCCAGATGCCAGACACCAAGCTCCATTCTGACACAAAATTACAAATCTAAAGATATTGGTGGCTATACTTAAGGAGCTGACACTCACTGTGGAAGACAGTTATCTCCCCATGAACGTGAGCAAATATGTCCTACAAGAAGTTCAATGAAGAAAAAGAATGCAGAGCTATGAAGAGCCACAGTGAAAACTGACCAGGTAAGGAGGACTTTGCTGAGGAAGAACTCTTTGACCAAGTTCTGGAGAGAGAGTAGCTGTTACCCAAACAGTCTGAATTCAGTGGAGACAAGAAGCATATTATTGAATGGTAGTGCATACATGTGTACTGGTAACAGGAAGAGTTATGGCAATTTTGATTCACTATAGCATAACGAATGAGTTACAACTTTCAAATTGACATTGTCTTGTCAGATAGTTATTAGTAAAATCATAGGTTTATGATCTGAGTAGAAAGAAGTGGTATGTTGAACAATAGAGAAGAGCTAAAAAAAGAGAAATGTCATATTACCCCCCTTTCTAGTACCTAATGTTTAACATAAGACCGTTCTTTAATGACTGTAGAGATTGTTTTAGTGAAAATGGTAAATAAATACTTTTATTTCAAAGGTGCGTTTGTTAGGCTTTTCCAAAATGTGTAATTCAATTCTTTCTTTACTGTAGGTAGAGGAGAGGTAGATCCAATGATCATAAAAAGGGATATTTAAAGGATCATCATTTCATTCTGGAGCATGTACTGCAATGGCCTGGGTTGTAGGTAAACTGCAATCCAGTCGGACTATGTCTCTGTCTGACAAATTCTATCAAATTTAAAGCAAAGTGAGGCTTTGTTTTCTTGCTTGCATCTCAGCTCTTCTGAATTTAAAGACTGTGTTCTTCACCTACAATGTTTTTTTTTTCTACTCATACAAATCCTACTTGTAAAGCATTAACTTAAAACTAAATTCTTCTAACTTAACTTTTCAATCTTTTTAAAGGCTTATCCTTCAGTAAAGTGTAGTGGTTCGAGCCTGGTGATGTTCATCCACAGTTTTCTTATTACAAATAAATTGCTTTCATCTCCTTATTAACTAGCATTTGTTTATTAAATCATTCCTGTGTCCAATAGCTTAGTACAATATCCATTTATTTTTGCTACAGATTCTGTCAGGTAGTTTTCTGTCCTGAGTTTGGGTTCACTAAACCAAAAAAAAACTATCTTGGGTTTCTGAAGGGCATTTGAAGGTCAGACAGGTCTGGTGTAGATGGTCTTGTGGACAGATCTGGAAGTGTCTAGTGGCAAAAGGTATGTGACCTTTTACCATCTTGTAGGCTACGTGACACTGGGGTCTAAAACAGTCAAGAGTCTCCATTATGCAAGTATGATCAAATGTGCTCTATGAACATTTCATTGGCCAAAGTAAACCCCTTTGAGAAATGCTGTGTCAAGATAGAGAGTGATAAATTGTGTGTACATATTTTATATAGATTATATCATCAGATGAATAAAAATAAAAACTCAAACCAATAAAACTTTGAATTCCCCTCATCGCTGCCGCCCATTCATTTGTGTTCATTTGATTCCTTAGTATCTGTGACAATGAATCAACTGACCTTTTCCTGGCAGTACTTTAATAGCATTTACATATGAGTTTATCAAAAGAAATGGGATAACTCAAGATTATGCTTGGTTCATGAGTCCTGGCTTACTTTGCTTCTATAAGAGGATCTGACTATTTCTAGAACAACTTATAATTTATATGTGCTTTGAATGACTGTAAATTTATATATTATTCCAGGCAGTTGATGTATCAAGATCATAGCACTAATCAAAACAAATCTTCAGTTGAAGAATTTCCCTGTTTGCATTATAGATCTAATGGTTACAGTTAGGTTGAAGAAAGCAGTATACAGTTAAAGCATAAAGGGAAAAAATCTGGATGATTAAGCAATAAACATTCAAGTAGGCAAGATTCCAAAACAGTAAAAACGTCCAAAATAGGAACAGAGAGATTTCTATGGTTGCCTTCAAAGCCATCCTAGAGTGCAAAAATAAAACGTACTCAAAAGCCAAAGAGAAATAAAGCTGTTCTTATTTCACCCTGCCTTTCAAAAACTCTGAATAAGACAAAAAACGGGAGCTACCCTTGAGCCTTCAGCAATGAACTCGCTGATGTACACAACCAAGTTAATAGAACTTGTTAACACAGAACTTGGTTGTTCAAAAATCCAAACAGCCTCACCATACCAGAAAAGCCTGCTTTAACTGGACTTCAATGATTGGCCTTAAAGATTAGTTGGAAATTTGGGAATGAAATGAGACATTTTACAACTTTACCTGGCTCTGTAAAGCAACACAAAGACCATAAAGTGACAGTGACTGAAGGACCACTTCTCTAAGAGCAATGTGCCAACCTGCAGGTGTCTGTATTTACTATTGACTTTCCAAAAACTGGGTTCTCCATCCACAAATCTGCTGATAATCGTTCTTCTATTGCTGCTGTTTTGTGATAAAAGCATCATCAGGAAAGAGGGCTGTATTTGAGAGCACAGCAGGGCAACCAAGGAAGTGAGCTGGAAGCACCTGCCATGCTAGATCTGCAGGGGGAGCAGAGAACTGTAGACGCCTACAGCTGCTCAGCTTTGTCCCCTGATCCAGTCCAGGATCCAAGTCAGGGGGTGGGGTTCCAATGACGGATTTTCGCATACCAATTTAAGTTACACATAAAACCCTGACAATATGTAAGTTTCAATAAAGATTTGTAAAACAAAACAACACAAAAACCCTGACGAACCTCAGGGGATCATCTCCCAGAGGATTCTAGATTTTGCTAAGTTGACAATTAACAAAAATCAACACACCAACCAACTATATGTCTACTTTACTTAGAAAACGAAATGGTGTTATTAATGTTCTTTCAGAGTATGGCCCCGGTGGGTCAAACATGCACCAGTGAATGGCCACACACTTCAGGTTCAGTGGGCGAAAAATGTGAGTATAAGAAGATAGATGGGTGTGGAATGAGGCAGATCTTGGAGGAATGTGAAAGGGGATAAAATGTTCAAAAGACAATGTCTGAAATTATCAAAGAATTAATAAAACTATCAAAAGAAATACAGACTTTGCTTGTCATTGTTTCCTAAACAACCCACTGCAACAACTACTGATATTGTATTCTACATTATAAGCAATCTAGAGATGACCATGAATACCTCCTTGCAAGGGTTGAGTAGACTGTATGCAAGGGTTGAGTAGATGTATAAAACACTGTACTGTTTTATATAGAAAAAAACACCAGCATCCAAAGATCTGGAGATTAAATGGGTGTCAGAACCAGAACCATGGGTACTAAAGGAAGACAGTATACCAAACTTGAGAATTTAAAAACCAGAAATCAAAATTATCATTTTCTATTTTAAGTTCTCAAAACCCAAATATTCTGAAATGTTTGGTGCAAAGTGTACTTTAAAAGAAGATATTAGCAATTAAAATGCTATGGTGTTTTAAAATATGTAAATGTCCTTAGGCTTCTGAATTAAACTTCTGTGTCTTATCACATGCAGGTATTTAAAGTGGGCATATGCCATGAATCACTTGTGATATATGTTAATAATTCAAAACTGTAACTATTGGTTGGTTTCTCCTTCCATTTGGGAGAAAAACTGATGTATCAAGAGATAAGCTTTCAATCTCTCCCATAAAAGTCACCAACTAAAACCATACAGGCCATTACTATGGTCATCCCAGTATGTTGACGAGTGGGCGCTGGTGAGAACATCCCACTTCACGCCTCCTGTGGGGCACTTTGGCCACAATATTTGCATTAAAATGAGTTTATGAATGTTTCACAAAGCACATTGTTCTCACTACTGCTTAGTGATCTGTGTACAAACAACTTATTCCAGGGAAACCAAGCAGACTTTTTCAGGATTCTACTACAGTCCAAGGGGAGCCTGGGTTAGCTCTTCGGATGATATATTATCAACTTGATGGGACCTGGGATCACCTAGAAGACAAACATCTGTGCACATCTGTGATCAAGTTTCTAGACTGGGTTGGTTGACATTGGATGACTCACTCTAAATATGCATGGCACTAGTCCCAAGATTTGGGGTCTTGGCCTGAATAAAAAGTAAAAAGAAGAAAGTGGGCTTAAAATAAAGATCCATGGTACTTCCTGAGGATACAATGTCACCAGCTGCCATCTTGCTTTCCCACCTTAATTAATCCACTTATAATCCAATATATCCACCTTTGCTTAAATTCCTTTTGTTATGTGTCTTGTTTATTTTGATGGAAATGAGGAAAGCAATTTACATATGTCTGGATGGGCAATTTGAAAAGTCTACAGAAATTACACCTTGGGGGCCCTTGAGCTGCAAAAGTTGGGTAGAAAGGTGGAGAAGAAAGAAATTAGCACAAAATAAAAGAGGCAGCATGTGGACCACAGAGATGTTTAGTCAAAGAGACTATGGGCTGGTAAATATTTTATGAAGATTCTTCAATTGTCATACTAAGGGGGCTATGCTGCTCCTAAGAAAATGATCTTACAATACCAAATATTCTTTTGCAGTAGAGCAGGGTCAATGGATAATCTAAACCTAATGTCTCTTTTCCTTTGTTTTATATTGTATATTAATACCAACAGTTGATCTGAACAAAGCTGCTTAAAGGAACAAACGCAGTGATTTCTTTTACTTTTTACTCTCAGATCAGAAACGTCTTCAGGTTAATATAGAATCTAAAACACATTACCATCATGGTATATACAAAGACAGAAAGTGATAGCTTGGTATATGACAAACTGAGAGGCCAACTGTTACCTACATTATAGTTCACAGAATTGAAAACTATTGCAAAGGCAATGATAAGGATCATTGACTACTGATTGCACTGAGTGGTAGTTTTTCTAATTAGTCATGATTGACATTTAGTTTCTAAACACAGTTTGTTAGAATGAATGATTCTTAGAGTGGCAGAGTTTAAATTTTTTTATTTATTTTTTTTCCATTTTTACATACCAACTCCAGTTCTTCCTCATTCCTCTCCTCCTGCACCATCTTTCCTCCATTCCACCCCCATCTGCTCCTCAGAGGGTGTAAAGCCCCTCTTGGGGATCAACAAAGTCTGGCATACTAACTAACTGGGAGGGGGACACAAGGGAGAGGATAGGAGAAGAGTTTAAATATTATCCTAGGAAATGCATACTTACATTGTCTTTGCAATATTTTTCAATTCTATGAGCTATAATAGTTGAAAGTTAACGGATGTAGACCTAAGACATAGTTAGGAAAACCTGAAATGTTTGAGTCAAATTGTCTGCTTTTCTTACAGCATCTCATCTACTTGCCAAGCGGGATGGAAAGCAATCCCCGTGCTGTACTTTGCGCCATTCTTCCTACGGTATCTTTTCCCAGTGGTCATATTGATGTCTATCCTGTCAAACTTTCTCTTTGTTTTTATACAGTCCTTAAAATTATGTGTGTTAGAAAACCAATATATTTAAAAATAGTTGAAAACTTCATAGTTTTTGTCATTCTACTGAACTTAAGATAACAGACAGTGACCAGGAAAAAAAAAAAAAAACAATTTCTTCACTGTGTTTAGCAGCTATTGTGAAGTCCAACAGTCTCAATGAATCCTCATTACATGAGAGTAACAATCACAGAATTACCTGGATTTGAAATGTAAAACATTGCCCGTGAGTATTCATTACAACAGTGGCTTGCTAAGTGAACCTTGAATGTGTATCAGATGATATTTATCCATCACCCATTCAAAGTTTTATTTACTGACTGCCTATCATTCCCAAGGACTGTGGCTGGTACCAAGAATACCAAGATAGCTGATCAGAGAGGGTCTCTCTGGAAATTCACAAGGAAACTGTAAACTAATGTTTGCATCATTTAAAACGACAGCATGACAGATAGCGCAGAAGTTAAATGAATAAGATGTTAAATAATCCTAGATCAAGGAGATCAGCACTTCTTAATACAAGGAAAGAGAATAATTTTATAGATTATTATGCAAATGTACTATTTCCCAGATAGTCCCCCTTGCCTCATATTATAGGTCACTAAGGCACTGATTAAGACATTTATTGTATATAAATAGCCTCAAGTGGGAAGCACTTTGAATATCTTACCTACTTGCATATTTCAGGTTTCTGTGACAATAACCCATAACACATGCTCACCATGCACTTGTTCAACATGCATACAGAGTGTTCAACTAATAAAGACAGAGCATGCATTTAACATTCTGCATAACAATGGAGCTTAACAACTGTTATTTACTGTGATGAGAAACTGCTAGGATAATAGTAAGGTATTGTCTGAGCATCATCTAGGGTGAGTGGGGATCTAATCTAATGAATGGACTCATTATTTAATGAATGAGAGATAACTGGAAAGTGCAAGACAGGTCTAA
Organism: Chionomys nivalis; assembly: GCF_950005125.1. Lineage (NCBI taxonomy): Eukaryota > Metazoa > Chordata > Mammalia > Rodentia > Cricetidae > Chionomys > Chionomys nivalis. The sequence continues at coordinate 14,167,014 of NC_080111.1, read as the reverse complement.
GTTGAAGGAAGTAGAACACTGGGATGTGTTATTGGAAGACCTGTCTTGACCTCACCTGTTCCTGTAGTTCCCTTTTTCTCTGTTTCTACTGTCCTCTGCCACATTCTTTTGGCAATGTTGGACTATGAAACTGTGAGCCAAGCATTTCTCATGTAAGTTTCTTTGCTCAAGTTTTCGGTCACAGTGACACAAAACACTGACTAATTTAGATTTATCTAATGAGGAACATAACAATGTGTTGTACTGATTTGGAACAATGTTCTTGTACACTGTAAAGATTTGCCACTTGTATTAGTTTAATAAAATGCTGAGAGACCAGTATCCAGGCAGGAAGTATACACGGAGCCAACAGACTAGGATTCTGAGAAGAGGGAAGCCAGAGACACAGTTGCAAGCCAGACACAGAGGAAGCAAGCTGAGAATGCTTCATTGAGAAAAGGTACCAAGCCATGTGGCTAAATATAGATAAGAATTATGGGTTAATTTAAGTTGTAAGAGCTAGTCAGTAGTAAGTCTGAGCAATAGGCCAAACAGTTTATAATTAATATAAGCCTCTGTATGTTTATTTGGGACTGAATGACTGTAGGACTGGGAGAGACAGAAACTTCCATCTATAGAAGAGCCTGGAATTAAGGCTCAAATAAGACTGGGTTTTGACCACAGCCCATAAATTACCATCTACTTAATTGGCCTTAATAATTCAGGAACAAGTTTTCATTTATATTTAAATATTCCCTTCTGGCAATAAAATAATATCATTCATGCAGAAAAACTAGTAGCTCATCAGTTCTGTATAACTTTGGTTTTGGTTTTTGTAATAGAAACCATTCTTTATGTCATTTCATCATGTAGCAGGAGGGGAAGAAGAACTGGAGGTTAGTGTACACAGGCTTATGCAAGATACTCTGTTGTCCTGGAATAGGAAAGAGGGCCCTATAGTCATTGTTTAGATATTGATACCTGTCTGCTCATTACTATGATAAAGCAAGGTGTGTTGAGAACTTAGAGATTCAGGTAAAGATAGTTGGCCTCCTGGAAGAAAAGGTGTTCTGCCCATATGTCCTAGGGCTATCTAAACATGCATGTGATGAAGAATCACTGAAGAATAAAATGCTACCAAGACGTCTCTACTCAGTGGGCTTCAGTGGACACAACAGTTCCAGTAAAAGATCTTCCCACAGAGGTCTTCAGAATGTTAGGGACACTGTAGCAAAATACCTTGCCTTGCTGGTACCTGACAATTAACAATCCCTACTCTGGGTGGGAGTCTAGACCTGACTATAGTTCTCTATATTTCAACATCACTTATCATAATTAAACACATTGCTGTTTCCTAATATAACAGAGACTATATTTTTCAGATTTACTAAAATCACAGACTTTAACAAAATTATTTTTGTTTAAAATTCTACTGACACAAGCCAGGCATTGTGGCACACATATGTAATCACAGGACTTTGAAAGCAGAAGTAGTTGGACCTCTCTGAGTTCAAAGTCAGCCTGGTGTACACAGTGAGTCTAGGGTCATCCAGAGATTCATAAAACAAAAACAACAAAACAAAACCAACAAAAAAATATTTCCCACTCCCAGCCCCATCCTACAAAACTTCACAGGTACCAAAGTCATGGTTTCTAAAGCTTCAAGACTCAGCAATTCAACATGGACTTAATATTTAGCATCAAAATATTGAAAGTCAAAACTAAGATTCACTCTGATGAAACAAGTTATGTAATGAGGCCAAACCATTGAACACCAGACAGAAGAAGCCTCGAAAAGAAACAATAACTATGTATGACGTAGAGTCCACAGAAAATGCTTCTTCTTGGAATTCTGTAAAATGTTTGCTAGCTCTTCATACTTTACTGATAATAGCAATATGCACATGGATTATTCTGAGAGAGTCTTAAAATTCAAAAAGATGCTGTGACACTAAATAATTTTATTCAACAAGGTATTAGATGAATTTTAAGCAGAAGATGATCCTAATGTTCAGACATAGCTAGAAAGTGAACTCATTGGGGCTTGGGGGAAGTTTAGTGTTAGGGCTTTCGCTCTGCACAATGTTTTTGGAAAATGACTGTTTTTCCTTAATGAGGGGTGAGGACTACATCCATTTTGGGGTTTAAGGACTCATATGTAGAATGCAATTATGGATTCTAGTTAGGATTTAGTAAAGTGGCAGCTGTAGGCTCTCCACCATGATCCCTGACTTCACTCGCCCTGGATGGTTGGCTAGTTGTCTACTACCAGGCACAGTTCTCCTCTTATTGATCAGGTCTTAAATCCAATAACAGAGCTTAGGGTAACTGTCAAAGTATGAGTACCACCACTGCACCCCTAGAATTAGGCTCCCATGATAGCTGCTGCTGTGGTTCATAGAGGTCATGGGTCATGGGTCTATTGTTTGTTTCCCTCCTTTGGAAGTTTGCGTGGCACCCTAAAAGCTAGTTCTCAGAAGAGGCGTTCAGTTCTAACTCAGGGACCGCTGGGGCCTGTTTCTGTAGCAGATAGTGTTTTTATTCACAGGGGCTTACCTTTCACCTATGGGAAGCAACTAAAAGTCATAGCGCAAATAGGCTGTATGCTTTGGGAGTCTCTTGGATGATCCTTGCCAGCAACTCAAAAGATGGTGTCTCATAACTGATGCTACAGTTTTTATTAGGTAGTCTACGGCTTTTGGAAGAAGCATTGTCAGCCGAGATCAAAAAATTTCGTTTGAAATGATAGATAGATAGATAGATAGATAGATAGATAGATAGATAGATAGATAGATGATTGATAGATAGATAGATAGATAGATAGATAGATAGATGATAAATAGATAGATAGATATAGATAGATGATAGATAGATGATAGATAGATAGATAGATAGATAGATAGATAGATAGATAGATGATAGATAGATAGATAGATAGATAGATAGATAGATAGATAGAGATAGATAGAGATAGAGATAGAGAGATAGAGATAGAGATAGATAGATAGATAGATAGATAGATAGATAGATAGATAGATAGATAGATATAAACACTCTGCATGTTATAGGTTTTTAGACAGTCAATAATATAACACCTCCTTATGGCTTCTGGAGACATCCCTGTTGTTCTTTTAGCCTCCCCTTTCTTCTGCATTCATCTCCTTTCTCTTTACATAACTGAAAGTCCATCCCCATTTTTTACAGGTATTCGATCAGAATCTTACTTGTACCCTTTGTCAATGTTTTCTACAGACCACCACATCAATGGCCCTGTTTTATCTTCATGGTCTCTGTAGTTACTCCAGAATATGTACCCACATTTGAAGATCTGGAGCTAGGAGGCTCCATTGAGAGTAAACATGTGGTGTTCATCTTCCTGTTTCTGGCTCAGCTCACTCAATATAGTCTTTTAGAGTTCCACCCATTTGACTGAAAATTCCAGTTTTCTTAACAACTAGGTAGTATTCCATGGTGAATTTGTATCACATTTTTTATTATTATTTGTCAATTGGGGGATATTTATGTTGTTTCTATTTCCTAGTTAAATGGATAGATTTTCTTTCTTGATCCATTCAGTTAGCCTGTAATGTTTGACTGGAGAATTGAAGGAACTAACATTTAAAATTATTGCTATTGAAATGTCTGCTGAAACTATGATCATCATATCATTGGTATCTGGTGTTTGTGTTAGGTATACTTTGTGGTTAATAATTACTGCTACATATTTCTTCCCATGGTCTCTGGCCATTCATTCCTCTTTTTAATCTAAAATATTGCTTCCTATATGTATTTTAGGTTTGATTTGCTGGAGGAGTGTGTGTGTATATATATATATATATATATATATATATATATATATATATATATATATATATAGAGAGAGAGAGAGAGAGAGAGAGAGAGAGAGAGAGTTGACCACCATGGTCTTTTAGAACTCTTTTAGAACCTGTAATGTATTGCTCAAGACTCTTGTGGTTTTCAAAGTTTCTACTGAGAAATCAGCTTTCATTCTGATTTATTTTCCTTTACATGTAACTCACTTTATTTTCTCTTGCAGATTGATGCACTTTCTTGTTATGTATTCTAAGTGTTTTGACTATAATATGATACACTTTCATAGTTATGTATTCTAAGTGTATTGCCTATAATATGATACACTTTCTTAGTTATGTATACTGTTTTGACTATAATATGATGTGGGTATTTTCTTTTTTGCTCTTGTCCTTTTGAGGTTCTGTGTGCTTCTTATATCTGTACGTGTGCCTTTCCTTACTTAGAAGTTTATTCTATGATCTTGTTGAAGATGCAGTCTATGTCAGTGATTGGGATTGTTATCCTTTATCTTTGCCTATAATTTGAAGGGTTTTTTTCTTTTCAGAGTGTCCCTTATTTCCTGTGTCTTCCTCTCCGCAATTAATAATTTTATAATTTTACTTATTTTGTCTTGACCCTCTACTTTATCTTTGAGTCCTGAAAGTCTGTCTTCTGCTTCATTCATTCTACTTCCAAGCTCTTCCACTGAATTTTCTAGTTGAGCTGCTGAGCTTTTAATTCTGTCTTCATTTCAGCTTGAGTCCTCTTCAGGGTTTCCTTTTGAAGACCTGAATTGTCTTTGTCATTTCCATCAGCCTATGTTTGTGTTTTCTTGGGCATCACTCAGGTGTTTATTCTCCTTATGTTCTTTCTCCTTAATCTCAATGAACTTCTTCTTAGTGTCTTCTTCAGATTCATTTTATTCTCTGATGGTCTTTATGATTTTTTAAAATTATGGGTCCTGACATTCATCTAGGTAATTCTCTTTGGTAGATTTTAGAGAGGAGATGTTGGTTAGATCTTTCATATTGTTTGTAATTTTTGTGATGAAATCTGGGCATGTGGACATCTCTTGTTACTTCTGTGTGTGATATGAACAGAGTTGGTGATAGTAGAAGAGAGGATGCACAAGAGGTTGAGTCTAGAGGTTTAAATGGCTTCAGTAGAAAGAAGTCAGGTAAACAGAAGGGAATTGGTTGGAATGCAGGATGTGAGTCATCATTCCTCCAATCTTAGAGTATTGGAAGGAGGTAGATGGTTGGTTAGAGGAGTTGCGCATTTAATTGGCCTGTGTGTTACGGGAAGGGAAGGGCAGGTCCTGGAAGAAGCCTTAAGATTGGCTGCAGTATAGTCAAGCGTGGTCAGACTCAGCAGGGAGGAAGAGGGAACTGGGTGTAGGAACTACAGTAGGTAAGGTAGAGTGGGGAATCTGTGCAGAGAGGAGGGTCAAGCATCTCATCAGGCTGGGCCCTGAAAAAGGATGTGCAGGATCTGGGTGCAGAGGTTGGACCACTTTTAACATCTTAATAAGACACCTGGATGATCAATAAACATATCAGCAATAAGAATCAATATTAAATGAACACAGACCCAGTGAAAGGGCATAAGAATTTAACTACATCTGAGACTTTTATGAACCACTCCCCATCTGTCTCCTTACCTCTCTTTTGTCTCTCTGGGTCTCTGTCTCTCTCCATTTCTTGGCATGACTTTAAGAAAGCCGTTCTGTTCCCCCTGTCAGGCTAAAACAAACCCAGAGCAGACCCACCTCACATCATCTCCTGTTGCAGGAGAATTGTCTGTATTCTGTTGATCATGTTTTAAATAAACGCTGATTGGCCAGGCAGGAAGTATATGCAGAAAAACCAGACAGGAAGCAGAAATGATGTAATGAGAACAGGAGAATTCTGGGAAGGAGGAAGTTGGTTTCTCCCATTCCTGCCCAGACCACCGAAGCAGCAGGATGTGATCTGCTCCACTGAAAAAGGTACTGAGCCACTTGGCTAACATAGATCAGAATAATGGGTTAAGCAAGATGTGAGAGTTAGCCAGTGAGAGTCTAGAGCTAATGGGCCAATCAGCTTTATAACTTATAAAGATCTCCGTGTGATTTTCTTTGGGGCTTGCCGGCTGTGGGGTACCGGGCAGGACAGAAACGCCAACAAGCCAGCCCTCGTTCCTGTTACAATCTCCTGAATAAACTAAATATGAATTCTCTTCTCTAGTCCACAGAATTAAAACAGACCTACAAGTTAATAACTGGTAATATACTACTCTTAGCACATAGCTTGTGCTGAGTCCCTAATCTGGTAGTGATTGTACTCAGAAATGTTAATTATGTTTACCCCTCATGCTTGGTATTGCTGGCAAACTAACAATAAGCCCAAAAATCTTTTAATTAAATTGGGACACAAAAGACTAGATTTAATAATACAGATAGAAAAATATACTCTAAAAGTTTTTACATTTTAAATATGGGTGAATAAGTATTTTACACACCTAAACTAAATATATCTAAAAATTTCCCATGAAAGTAGCTTTTAACTTTGTAAGTTTGTGGAGATGGTCTTGTACAACCTTTTAGCCTACAATGAAAGCTCATATGGTTTACTTACTTCTATAAGCCTCATTGAAATAATTTAATTACATTGCTCCTGTCAAAAAATCTGGCTTAGGCCCACACCACATAAAAAGGTAAATTAGCACTACTAATTACTATATTTAATGCTAGTTAAGCTATAAATCTTGAACACATCTTGGGAGATGTGTATCATTCTTATGACTGCTTGTTCTTGGTACTAACTTTGAAACTGCACTGGAAACAAATATACAATATAGAATGGAGGGAAAAAACATAAAATATGATTTTGTTGTTCCCCCAAATTCCTGTTTCTCAGTTCTGTTTGATGCTTATCAGACCCAAGTATGAGATGTGGAAGCAAACTTTTTGGCTTCCTGAAACTCACCTGCTGTGGCAAATCATAAACCAAATCAGAGTTGACATTAAGGATAGAATAGAGAGCCAGATTCCAAAAGTACAAAACCACATAGACAAAACTGAGTGCCAAGTTAGGCCAATAGAGGAGGGGTGGTGGACTGTGGTGGATCATGCCTACTGAATATTTGTCTTATGACCATGAAGGTGGAGTCAGTGTCGGGAAGCCCTAAATAAAAAAAAAAAGGCCTGGAAAAATCTGTTGTTAAGAATCAAAGTATAAAGATGACTTTTAGAAAAAAAAATCAATGTTTTATAATTCCCCTTGGAAATGATAACATTTGGAAAGCTTATAAGTAGTTTTCCATGGAGATGATTTAGCAGCATCACAGATGAGATTTTCGCTTCAACACCCTGCACTCAGGGTCTAAATGACGATGTTTCAAAAGCTAAATTAAAAACATTTGAGACGCTTGTTTTCAGTTTCACAAATTAAAGGCCAGCAGCAACTGCTGGGCAATGGTGGCACCCCGGAAATGTGAGACACCATCTGTATGAGAGCCTCCTGAACTAGAACCAAGTAGACCAAGCACATCGGCAACCACAGCAAAGGCAGCTGAACATGTATTAAAGCATAATTATAATCATGACGACGGTAATAATCACTGTGCCTCACCTGCATTTATTAACACTGTAGCATGACCTGTGGATTGTAGATAGCATTTATTGTTGATGGTAATGGGGATAAATATTCTATTGTTCTTGTTTCAAAGACAAGGGCATTTAGATACTCTGCTCAAGAAATCAAGGGGGTAGAAGTGACAAAATGACAATAAATTTGAAACTACAGTAATCTTCAGACACATCTTCATCAGATTTAAGACTTCAGATTTACCCTTGAGAACTCTAGCAATATGTTCCAACCGGGAGGGCTGTGTGAGAGTAAGGAAAACTCAACATAAGAAAGCTTTCGGATGAGAAACTTAAGTCCTCACAGAAAAAATTGCATTGAGATCAAGATCAATTAGCCTAAAAAACATCATTTCAAATATTTGTACATTGGCTTAGTAAAATAATGCCTACTTATTGAACACTCATTGAGTAACAGACCTAGTATAAGACTCTATGAATTTGTTTTATTTTCAATTTTCAAAACTACCCAGAAGTCATGCCTAGAAGGTACCAAGGTCATAAATCAAATTATAATCTTTGATCTGTCTCTAGACTATTCTCAGTCACTGCATTGTGAACGATGACATTTACACACCTTCAACCTCCAAGATCCTAGGCCTTTCTTACTATTAAACTTTGAGGAAATAAGTTCCTTGCTATCATCAAAAATGCAGAAAAAGTTGCCGGACCCCGTAGGTGAATGTGGACCTCAGGAGATTGTCTCCATCCACACATTCAGTTGCTTCCTGATTTATGTCTCTGAGGCACTGATTTAGATCCAAAGTCTCAGATATGAGAGGTGAATAATAACCTGTGTGCATGAGAAGGGATGCCTTTGGGTGGCTTCCATGTCCTAAGGTCTGTCTACTTACTGGTTTCATGCTGTGAGCCATCAATGGGTTTTATCCCCAGGCTTCTGTTCTCAGGAAGCCACTCGGCATCTAGAAGATGGAGAGCCATCTTTATTCAGCTTCAGCTTCTCCTCAGGAATCCCGCAGGAACGACTCCTGCTCTACCATCTGGTTCCACCTCAGTCTTTTCCCAGCCCTGCCTCACTTATACTTAGCCCTGATAGGAATATCTGGCAATTTTATGTATTATAACACAGTATGCCAAAGCTGAAGAAAGAAGCTTGAAAGAATAAAGAAAGAATAAATTACAGACATGAGCAACACAATGAGGAAAACCCAGGTAGGAAACAATTTGCATAGAGGTAATTACAACACACACATTTTCATCATAGCCAATTTTAAAGAAATTGCTTCCTCATTTTACAGCTATTAGTTTTACAGAGGTAAAACCAACATAGTCTGTGGCAATTATAGGTTTCATAAAACTGAATCACATTGTTACAGGGAAGAACGCTTGATAGGAAGCTCTACCAACAATAAATGTTAGCTTTGTTACTTTATGCACAACAACACTTTCAAATAGATCAGCATCTGCTTGACTACTGATAAAGACATTAATCAAAGCATCAATGATTTTTATCTGATGGATCTTTCCAATCAGCAAAAAAAAGTAGAAATCTTACAGGACATACCATGTCATTAAATAGCAAAGGTATTTTTACACTCTTACCAGTCTTGGGGAGACTAAAGATGTCTGCTCTAGAAGAACCCTGTGAATTTGGGAGGATAGCGGAGCAAACTGGACGTGAGCTGGTCTTCTGAGGAAAGTGTCCCAAGGAAAGGTATGAACTGTTGTCAATAGAAGTGATCCAGTAGTCCCACTCACTGTTTCTGAAACAGAGACGGTGGTAAAGAAGAGTATGAATGGAAATATGCTCACAGAGTTCACAGTTATTATTTCAACATAATCTGCACACATTTACTCACACACTGGTAGCTTATGTTTTTCACATCTTACAGTTTTTATTCTTTACATTATTTCTTTAATTCTTGAGATTATACTATAATTACATCATTTATGTCTTCTGTTTCCTCACTCCAAACTCTCCCCTATATTCTTTCTTGCTCTGCTTCAAACTGATGGCTTCTTTTTAATTGTTGTCAAATGCACATATGCATTTCTGTATATATTCCTAAATATAACTTGCTCATTCTGTATACTGTTATTCACAAAATGATCAAACTGCAGAGTTGCAGAACCTAGTCCTAATGGATACATCTATGAAAAAGCTCCTGTTTCTTATCTTTTAACAAACAGGCTAGGTCAGCCAACATTGTTGTGTGTTTTACATGCTAATTAAAAATAAAGTATCAATAACACCAAAGGCTGTGGAATAATTTTGTACACTGAGATTTGTCACTGTATGGTTTAATGAGAAACTGACTGCCCAATAGCTGAACAGGATAAAGCTAGGTGGAAAAGCCAAACTGAGAATGTTAGATAGGAGAAGAGTCTGGAGATGCCAGCCAGCTGCCCAGCAAGCAGGATGTGTAGGAATGAAACAACAAGCTCCAAGCCATGTGGAAACACACAGATTAATAGAAATGGGCTAAGTGTAAGTGTTAGCCAATGGCAAGCCTGAGCTACCAGCCAACCATTTATAATTCATATTCAGAATCTGAGTCAGTTTTGAATAAAAAGTGCAATTATCAATAAGAGGAGAATAATGTGTATTGGAAGTAAAGAGTGGGATCTTTGAGTCATGGTCAGGGTTCCTATCACTTTGTGACAATCAAGCCACATATCTGACCTCTTTGGGAAACTCTGCATTCTGTGGAGACACCTGTGGAGCAACAAAATTAAGTTTGCCTAAGTCAAGCTCTTTAAAGTATTCAGTGACTACTTATTGTACTTTCTGTCTCTCTGTGTGTGTGTGTGTCTTTCCTTCTCTATCTCTTTCTCTGTCTCTCTCTCTCTCATCTCTGTCTCTCTGTCTCTCTCTCCTGTTGTTGCTTAAAACTTACAATGGAGAAGGAGAGGTGGTGTGATACACTGATCATACAATATAAAGCCTTTGGCTGGTAATTTTTAGAAGTCATCACAGTACTCATAAGATATGAGATGTCTTCCTTTCTGTTTTACAAAGAAAGAAACTGTGAATCAGCAAATTTAGAATATGCCAAAGTCCGATGACAAGAAAACAGTGGATCTGGGACTTCAACCATGCTTGTCGGACTTTCAAGGTCCATGCTATATCTGGCCTCTTACTTGGCTCCTTTCCTCCATAGTCCCTACTTTTTAAATTATTTCTTGTTTGGTTGGTTGGGTTTTGTTGCTATTGTTGTTTGTTGTTGTTCTTTTGGTTTGGTTTAGTTTAGTTTTATTTTGCTTAGAGACAGGATTTGGCTAAGGAACATTAGCTGACATTGAACTTGTAACTGCCCATCCCCCAACTCCAGAGGTGGGATTACAGGCATTTTACACAGTCCCCAGCTATGGAGTCTTCCACACTTGCAAGAAATACAGTAAAATTTTTAAAAGGTAAGCTAATTTCCACAAAAAAAAAATTGTTTGATCCAAACATATTGCCTTATTTCTCTCAATAAATATTCTATAGGGTGAATGAAATGTCTAAAATAAAACTTGAATTTCCAGCTAAATAAAAAAGAATGCATACAGGAAGAAATATTGAAGACAAAGATAGGAAATAACAAAAGTAAATCAAAAAAACAGAACTCAAAAGTCAATACTCTAGTTGTTTAAAAAGTAACTGTAACAAAATAAGGAAGACATAAAACTGACCAGGAAAAATAAAAAAGGCAAAGCTATATAAAAATGAGAAATTACAAAGGAACTAACTACTGAAAAATGAAATAAAATAAAATTATGAGAGACTACTCTAGAGGGATACATGCACACATGTTTTAAAACCTAGATAAAATGAACAATTTTCAAGAGAAATGCATACAAATTGAATTGGTAAGCAAATGATAAAGATATCTCTACATATGGCTGACATAAACCAGAAAACAATATGACTTCAAATATTAAAATAATCAATACAATAACACATAACATTAAGTTCAGAAATTCACAAATACTATGAGCCTTACATTATAAATAGTCACACTTAGAAATCTAAGAATGGAGCTAAACTAAGTAATTTTCAGAAACATTACTGTGACCACATAGATTTAATGATAAGAAATGTTCATACATATTGTACTCCAGATAAATATTTACTTTTCATAGTGGCATGAAATTGTAAGTATGAGGATTCTTTGCGCAGCATTTGAGGGCTATGCAATTGATTAAATATATTGATGACAAAGGAGAGAAGTTTCTCAGTCTGAACAAAGTAGTTATGAAAAGGGATCAAATGCTTTGATGTAAGACATACCCGTTTGAAAGTGCTCCAGGAAAATGCCAAAGACTTCCGGAATAAAAGTGAAACACTTTTCAATAGAGGGATAGGCAAAGAATTCTGAAATGAACACCAGTAGCCCAAAAATAATAACAAGAATTACCAAATGGAATCCCACGGGAAACGACTGGGAGAGTGAAAAAACCACCTACAGAATGTGAGAAGCTTTGTGGCTACCAGACATTTGATACTGAATTGATATTTAGAATATATAGCTCTCTTAGTACTCAAGTACCCAAACCTCCAAACACCCAACCAACAAATTTGCAAATCAACTGGATATTTCTTAAAAAGAAGTACATATGAATAGTATGTATTTAAAAAAATGCTCAAGTCAAAAGTACACTGACATTCTACCTCGCCTTGTCAGAATTACTATCATCGAGAAAACAAAGAACAAATGCTGGTAAGGATATGGGGGGGCAGAAGAAACTTTATACATTGCCATAGGAATGTTAGTATAGCCATTGTAAAAAGTCAGTAAGAAATATCCTCCAAAATTAAAAAAAAAAAAAAAGAATTAAAAAAACTACTGTATGATACAACTACTCCACTATTTGATGTGGGATTCCCCTCATTATGCTGTAAATTCCATTGGTTAATAAAGAAGCTGCTTTGGGCCTGTGCCAGGCAGAATAGAGCTAGGCAGGGTAAGCTAAACTGAATGCTGGAAGAAAGAAGGTGGAGTCAAAGAGAAGCCATCTAGCCCTGCTGGAGATAGACACTGGAAGACAGAAGAAACTTTACCCTGTGAGCCACAGTCACATAACAATAAACAGATTGATGGAGATGGGTTAGTTTGCGATACAAGAGCTAGCTAAAAATATGGTCAAGATATTGGCCAAACAGTATTGCAAATAATATAGTTTCTGTGTGATTATTTTGAGTCAGGGCGGTTGGGAAATGAACAAGCAGCCTCCAACAACAACTAATGGGCATACAATTAAAGGAACCTAAGTCACCACACCCCAAGGATACATGCACTCCAACATTTAGCAATGCTAAAAATCATGAAGTTATAGTATCATCTGCAATGTATATCAGTGGATGAAACTTTAAGATTATCTATTTATCTATCATTTATCATCTATCTATCATCTATCATTTATCATCTATCTATCTACTATCTATCATCTATCTATCCACTATCTATCTCTATCTACTATCTATCTATCTACTATCTATCTATCTACTATCTTTCTACTATCTATCTATCTATATATCTATCTATCTATCTATCTATCTATCTATCTATCATCTTCCTCCCTTTCTTCCTCCCTAATGGGGTTTTATTTAGTCATAAAGATGAAGAAATTATGTCATTTGGAATAAAAAGACGATGGACCTGGTTACCATCAAACTAATCAAATAAGCCAGAACGGCAACTATGCATCTGTAAATGAATGACCATTTATATGAAAGTGAAGATTTTGGGAAGAGACAGACAACCATCAGCAGTCGGGAGGGGTGACAAGAGAGAAGCTAAATGAGAGATGGAAATGGGCAAAGAAATGACATATATGAAAATGTCATAATATAACGTAACTTTGTACAATAAATATATTCTAGTGATATTTTTGAAGCAGTTTCATGTAATAAAAGGTAACAGTTTAGAAAGGAGGCGTCAGTAAGACCCTAATGTGAATCTTTGTGTGAGCAGAGAGATATGAAATAGGTACAGCTGTGTGTTGCTGTGTGCGTGACTAGGATTACACATTTCCTCTTCGATTCAATGGCAACAAAGCAATAAGCACAGTAAACAATCCAGACCTTGGTTTCCACTCATCTGTCCATGGTCTCAGAGGAAACAGCTGATGTGAAGAATGGGATGGAGATGAACAAGAAGAGAAAAAGCAACAAGATGAGAGACTACAAGGTCCTGTGGTGCTGAGCGTGTGCAAAAACTCAAGGGTCAATAGCATGTCATAGGGACACAGAACCCAACCTGAGAGTGTTCTCAATGGCCCAGTCTAGAGCGTGTGAGCAGAATAAAATGAACACCCGACAGCTGCTCTATAGATAAGTAGTCGACTGAATAAGTGAGAATGAACTAACTTATTCTCAGAGTAGAAATCACATGGAAAAAGCATAGGAAGAACCATAAGAAAAGAATCTTGATAGAAACATTATCAATTGCTTTGAAGGCAAGAATCAGTTCTGAGTGTTAAAAGTAGTGAAAAAAAACATGAAAAAGTGGAGAAATAGGATATTAGGTAATTCCAGGCAGCCTTCCCACAAGACACTTAGTAGCTAGTAGAATATGATGACGAAAATGAGATACAACACAGCAACCAAGTGAGCAACTGGGTATCACAAGCCTCAGCCTCCTGGATGAACTCACACCTCCTGGGATTTCAGACTCAGAATGAACAGCCTGCATTTAGTCAGGAAGGAAAACTTTACAAAACAATTGCGAGACAGTCTCCAAAGCAACTGGCCATCATTCTTACAAAGCATCAACATTAAGAAGGCAAAGGTCTGGGGGCGGGGGGCGGGAGGAATTCTCTAAGTCAAAACAATGATGGAGCCACAAGAATAAAGGAAAAACATGAGCCAGCCAAGAAACACAACAAGTAAATCATGGTTGCAACATCTGAAGCAGGTTATAAATAACATCAATATTCATGATTTTATAATATCAGCATTATGGAAGGGGTTGACATTTGGTGAAGGTGCTAAGTTTGTGGAAATTGTGGCATTTAAAAAGTTACCTTATAGATCTTAAAAGTAAATGCAATCGCATTTCTATTACATAATTATGAAATGTCAGAATTTTCTGAGGATATCTAATCCAATTACCAACCAGTTAGTTTGAAGTCTCTTGAATGAAACTCATTCTAAAATTTTTCTGTAGAGTCCCACTTTTCTGTGGATCATATTCAGTCCCCTTGGGGACTGCACAGTCTACTGGGGAAAATGTCAGTCAATCACTGATGAATGAATGTGGGCCCAGTACCACTTTCAACCAACAGAATGTAGGGTGTTCAGAGTTCTTGTGACTCTCTTTCTCCCCCAAAGGACCCGTAAGGCAGTATCTAAACATGGAACAATATCAACCCATGAATTCTTTAGTTTTGAAAGGTAGGATCGCATCTAGGGCAAGAAGGAAACAAAAACTTTCAATAATTTTCATGGGAATTCATATTTAAAAACTGCAATTTGATTGTTCAAATGTGTTCCAGTTGGCTACAATGTCTACTTATTTATTACTGTGTACACACAGAGTCGATTAAAGATCATTGAACCAAACAAAGGTGTCACATTATGACTGCACAAGCACATTTCCCTCCAACATAGCAGCATTGGGTGACACACAGGCATATCTGACCACGACACCACAGAGAATTCTCCTCTGAACTAGAGCCTACCCATGCAATAAATAAAGTTTTTAGTTCCACTGACTTCAACTGCTGTCATTACAAATTCTTCAAATTATAGGTTCAATCAAATTACTTCATCATTAGAATACGGGGAGCAGTAAGCCATTATTTCACTAGTTAACATTCTTCAGGAGACATTGAAACGAATGTAGGCCACTCTGTAGAAATATTGACGACTGAAATCACAGCCTTCACACACGCTGAAGGCAGCGCAATCAAATGTGCTCCATTATTTTAGGCATTTAACAAAACTGCAGAGGTTACTGCAAGTCTTCCGTAAAGCAGAGAGCAGGAAGACTGTATCGGGTCATGGGAAGAAAGAGCTAACGTCTCAGGCATTCACCAGCTCAGCTTTGAGGACTCTATGGCGGTGATGTAATCGCCAGGGAGGAATATTAGCAAGAATTACATAAACCTCTCTTCACCAATTGTCAGCTTGTATATTGTAGATTAAGCTCTGCCACAGGCTTCTAGTGGTTGGCAACTCACGCTGTGGAAAATGTCACAGGGCCTTGCAAGCCCACTAGCTGTGCTCCATAGAGCAGAAAATTAAGCCTGGCATATTTGGGGGAGGAGTCTTCTGGTTTGTAAGAATCTATAAAAATAGCCATATGGAAAGAACCCAGGGTCACATTTGTAAGTTTTTAATAGTTTCGCCATAAATAATTTTGTCACACATGTTAAAGTCTTATCTCATTCTTTCTCAAAGCCTAGATAATGTTTACTTGCAAGAACTCATTTCCTCTTCTAATTATAAAGATATATAAAGAGGACAATAAAATATTTTTACATTTATGGCACATCAAAATACACTGAAGAAAGTCAGCATCAACAACTGCATTGTGCCCTCAATTACTCGGTTATTTTGCTTCTTCTTGAGTAAGTCTGAACCGATAATCATTTATCAAAGTATTAGAGTTTCATCATGAATTAATTAGATTCATTGCACAAAGGCAATGCTACAAATGAAATCATGAATCTAAGTAACACCAGGCTGAAGTTTATTGTTTATGTGTTTTAGCTTTCAAACAAATACTTTCTTGTAGGAACACATTTGCTTAGGCATGTTTGAAACATTTAAAAGCATTTTTTCTCCCATTACAGCAACATACAGCTTTGTCAGAAGGGCTATACCTTATTTGTGGATGTGGACTAGAACCGTGGTGTTGAAATGTTCGACAGAAGGGGCCCATTAGAGCAAATGGCACACTGTTGTTTCTAGAAATGTTCGCACAGCTTAGGGAACAGCACCAAGCTATTTATTTTGAGTCAGTGATTTCATCAAAATAAGGTTATGTCTCCCTATCCCATCCCACTTTTCTTACTTTACTTTGGCTGCTGTTCGGGGAACCTTACAGTCCAGAGTAGAATGACGTAGCTAGAGTCTGTCAGGGTAGACAAGGAGTTAGGCAAACAGAGAGTAAACAGGATCTCAGAAAGGGAGCTCAAAACGTTCACAAGCAAACAGTTTCGTGAGTCCCCTCAACAGCCAGTCACCGCTGAGCCTAGTAAGAACGGCCTGATCTGGCGTTCTGTATAGGGCACTGCAGAACATTACCACTTTGCACTGACATGGAACGAAGAACTCTAGACAGTGAACCTTGTGTTGAAATTCTCTCATCTGCCAAGTTATCTTCCCCCTTCTCTTTCCTTTGTTCAGCTAAATAGATTATATACATTTGAAATGAAAATGTTTTCATAATCTTAAATGACAGTCATTACGTTGAAAGTGTTCAGTGGCCCGCCATTCCTCCTGTATCACAAACAGTACAAAAGTGAGTTTTCTTATTAAACTGTGGTTAAGCTTAGTTACATGATGTAATTGTGTATAGCATGGATTAAAAGAAACATTATATAATATAGGGCTAGTTAAGGAAATTATTTCTTAAAGGTGTGTATGTTGCCTGGGGTGTTCCACACCCATTGTGGAAAAGTATCATTGTCATGATGTACGTATTGATTTTCAAGTTAGAAACCCAGGTTGGTGACACATTCCTGTAATTACAGCCCTCAGGAGGCTGAGGCAGGAGGATCATTAGTTAGTTTATGGCCAGCCTGGGTTGCACAGAAAAATTCTGTTTCAAAAAAAAAAAAGTTTATAGGTTTTTTTTTTTTGTTTTTTTTTAGGTTTACTGACTTAGGACAGATGTCACAGTCTGTGGTTTTGCACCTCTGTGTCAGGTGCCCTTGCTATGGTGTATATTTACTGTATGTATTTAAGACTGATGTTTACTGAACATAAAACGATAGTGGCAACTTCCCCCCCCCCACCCCAAAAAGGAAGGAGAGTGTCGGCTTAGGATTTGCAGGTCAAAGATGAACCAATAATGGCTTCAAACTGGCTGCAAAACTAGAGTAAACTGATGACATTAACACAAAGCTTTCTGGGATTAAAGTTAACGAAACCAAAGGGGTAAATCCCTAGCAATCGAGACTGTTATTGCTCTTTTCAAAGACTGAAGGGTAAAGTCATGTTAATGAATCCAGTCAGTTATCTCTTTAACACTAATGAGCTTTTGGCCACACAGAATACACTGACTACAAAGTTAAAGTGTACAGTAATAGACTCTGATTAATAATTTTTCCTTGTTAGCCCAAGCAAGCAGAGAACGGTTGTCACTCCAGAGGCTCACATTATTCTGGGAAGAATCCATTTTTTTTTTAATGTTCAACTCAATAAAAGGCTCAACCGACAAAGCCCAGAGGCAAATGGTTCTCTCTCCTAGCTTTTCCCTTTGTCCTTTCTTGCAAGGCACAGACAGTACCCCTGCTCTGAATTCTGCTTTCATTAAAAAATTCCCTTAACCTTTTCACTGTTTTCCATTTAGCTCTTTGTCTAGGAAGATGCTTCCGGAAAGGTCTTTCTAAACTTAGGCTGAGTCCTCAGTCCAAGAACGGAGGCGATTTCCTATGACAGTTCTATCAGCAGTGTAGAAAGGCCCATTTAATGTCCGTGCAGAGAATTCCTGCCTTCAGAGAACCCCCCCACACACACACAAACACACACCTTCCCTTACCACCTTACCCTTCTCGCGCTGCTGAAAACTCAACCCTGATTCTCCTCACCATGATCTGAAGGGGCAACCTCTGTCTCCCCAAAGTCCTATTGATCACGCTCATAGCCTTTGCTTAGTACCTGCTCTGTGAATGTCACGGCTTTGTTTGCAGTGAGGCAGCCCCATGCTCCTTGATTGTTTGCCTTATCTAATAGCCTCTGTTATATGACATTTCCTCCTCTCCTCATCTAACTGCTCCCGACATCTCGTCTCTTCCATAAGCTGTTCCATTTAAAGGAGGAAAAGCTGACCTCCCATTACCCCAAGTGTTACCACACACGGCTCTGTCCTCACTGTTCCCTGAGTTGCTTAGAACACATACTCTCAAACAGTGTTTCATGGAAAGTGCTTGGACTTCATTCCCGTCTGATTGACTGCTTTTCTGCCGATGATTTTTCTGTTTGTGACTCCATATTACTCTTGTCCGTGCAGGTGAAAATTCCTGGTCACTTATGGGATCCTGAACATTCTACAGTTAAGCTCTAACATCCGATGAGGGTTATGACGAGCATGCAACCAGATTATCGGTGCCCCTCATGTTCTTTCAAAATGTTTGCTGGACAGAACTGAGTGTCAGAAGTACATAACCATGCCAGTCACTTCATGCAAGACAGCAAGCAGTCCCTGGAGCTAGCGTTCTTACTGTCTGCAATGTCTCTGCTTTAACCGATCCCACAGACTGGGATTTGAGAGAATAGAAGATGCATGTCCCCACCCACAGAATACACAGCGGCTTACATCACACTTTACTATCTTATTCTTCCTTTCTCTAAAGGTCCCACGAGAGAAGCTGGCTCTGTATAAAGGCTTCCTGCTGATTAGGTCAGCCAGCCAGCCACAGATCCTTAAGGACCACTCTGCTTAAGTTGACCTGTATAAAACTGCAATGGCCTCTGAGGCTGAGCCCTGCAGTAAGCAAAACAAACTGTAGCTAAGGCACCTCCTGGCTCCCAAGAGGAGGCAACTCCATGTGGCCAGCAGCTTCTTTGGTTTTCTCCAGTGTAGGTTAAGTAATGATTCCCTGTATAAAACCCTCTGTGGCCTTTTGTATCTGGGTTACATTTTTTTTCATATATTATAAAAAAAGTAACTTACAAAAACAAAATGCTTTCTGAAAAAGAATTTTTATTCTATAAATGTGGAAATCTTGAGAGACTACAAGGAATATTTTATATATATATACATATATACACATATAGTATACACACACACACACTATATATATATATATAGTGTGTGTGTGTGTGTATACTACTTTGATACAGTAATATCTTAGATGTTTCCCAAGAACATTATGGTTGGACAGTGGTTAGATTGCAAAGACAACATAGTATGTGAATCTCCATCTAAATCTAAAATTCTGCGTGGCCAGGAATTGCCACTCATGCCTTATCGCTGTACCCAGCAGGTGGAGGCAGGCAGATTTCTATGTGCTTAAGACTAGCCAAGACTACGGTGAGGCCTTGTCAAAAACCATGGAGTTAGAGAACACACTAGAAGTTGCCAGACATTAGGGATGAAAGGTACATGGTTTTAAAAAGATAGCACAGAGAACTGTATAATTATGGGAAAGTTCCAGATCTTGATTGTGTAGACAGTCGCACAAATCTATATACTTGTGTTGAAACAGAACACACACACACACAAGCATATGTGTGTCTGGGAATTATCACAACCCCTGTGAATGCCAATGCTTGCTTCCTGTTTGACATTTTGCAACTGAGATACATGGGAACTCCATATACATTGTGTATTATGCATATATTTGCACCTTCCTATGAGCCTAAAATATCAAAGAAAAAAAGCTACAAAATCAAGGTGTCTTCCCTTGATTCCCCTAGCCTAATAGGTTCTGTGTAAAGTTTTTATGCACATTTCTCCCAGCGATCTCCAAAGTTCTACATGCTGCATCCCACTCACGCTGGTGGTCCTGCCTAAAGTCCTCTGTAGTCACCTTCTGCCCACCCACCAGTTCCAATGTGACCATGTGCCAGGACCACATTTGACAGAAGCAATCACACACTAGTTTGTGGGGCTCTTTTCACTTAATGGACCATCATGGGCATTTTAATTTCCATTATGAGGTTCTTCTCTGTCTCACTTCGAGGTTCTTCTTAATTTGACAAGGTCAATCATTTTCCTAAGGTTAAAAACTATGCCCCCAAACTTCCAAACGTGTCCCTAGTCCAAATAGCTATTTTTGAACTTTAGAATTGTACTTAATATGTATCCAACTGTATCCTATGCTGAATAGCATGATAAACAACAATAACAACTCGGGCCAAGAAAGGGCTTATTTCATTTTACGCATCCAGGTAACAGTCTGTCACGATGGGAAATCAGGCTGCTGATTGTCCTGCCCTCTGTCTGACTCATGCTTAACTGGTTTCTTACACAATATGGGGTCACTTGCACAGAGGTGACACCACCCACAGTGCTCGGGGCCCTCCCACAGCAATCAATCATCAAGAAAATTCTTTACAGCCATGGGCAATCTGATCTTGGAAACACCTCCATCGAGACTCGCTCCTCAAGTCTCTCCAGGTTGTATCCAGTTGACGGCTGAAGCTAACTAGGACCAACAGGCTCCATGTAGCTAATTAAGTTAGTTTTCACTTAATATGTCCCAACTGAAATTCGACAGCACATAGAACATGTTGTTTCCAGGATTCTATCTATGTCACTATTGAAACAACTTAGTAGTTCTAATAAAGCAAGTCAAAATATTGGTATCATTTTCTCCTATCACATTCAAACTATTTTGTCGGCTTTCTCCAAAGTAATCCCGAATTTAAGCATATCCCACCACTTAGTTTTTCATCACCCCATTTTGTCCATTAAGATTTCTAGTGTGAGTTCTTGAAAGACGTTTGAATGTCTGTCCTCTGTGCTCACTGTTGTGTGGAAGATCAGCACTCACACATCCCTTATAAGTGACAAGCTACAGTATCATGTGCTACATTTTCTCCCAAACAGGCCTGTCTGCTTGTTCTCTTGTTATCTTCAATGCTTCACCCGTTAGTTCTAACCCCATTTGGTCTGCTCTAATCTCCGTGTGCTCCTTCTAGAACATGCACATACCTCTATGCTTCTTATCTTACAACATGAAGATCTGAAAGGACAGCTTTCCTGTCTTGTTAAGCAGCTGCTCAAGGGACAGCATCATAGATACTACATTGTCACTCCATGCGCTGTCTCTACAAGCGCTTAACTTAAGAGAGAAGGGAAGCTCAAGGGACATTGGGAATAAACCTCACACGTCCAGGAAAGCAGGAGCTTGCAAGATCACACACACATACACATACCACACACACAATTCTCTCTCACACACATATAACCATAGTCACTCTCCCTTTCTCTTACTCTCTCTCACTCTCTAACACTCACTCACTCACTCACTCACTCACTCACTCACTCACTCACTCACCTGTTCCATAACAGTAACTAATTTTGAGGAAGTGGAGACTTTGGAGAGGAGACCTTAGACCTGTCGCCGTCCAGTTCTGCAGTGCGATCCAGGGATGCAGCTCGTCCATGCTGAGGTGACCTTGTCCTGCTACAGCTGCTTCTGTGTCACCGCAGACCTCTAAATAGTCACTGCCCTATACTTCAGTTATCCACAAAAACTCCAAGTAGGACTTCGGTGAACTCGTTACTTTCATCAGTTGCTCTATGGAAGTCTCATACAATTCCTTACCATTGTCCACGGACTCACAAACCATAGCTGACAGACAGACAGGAGATATGATATGATATGATATGATATGATATGATATATGATATGATATATGATATGATAGAGATGATAAAAAAAAGTAGGCAGGTGGATACTAAATAGACATTAAAATAGAAGAAAGATCAGTGGGTAGATATAGGGTAGACAGATCTAGATATCATCTGAAGACTACTCAACATGTAAATCATG
This sequence comes from Chionomys nivalis, assembly GCF_950005125.1. Classification (NCBI taxonomy): domain Eukaryota; kingdom Metazoa; phylum Chordata; class Mammalia; order Rodentia; family Cricetidae; genus Chionomys; species Chionomys nivalis. The sequence goes on along the minus strand of NC_080111.1, from coordinate 14,144,978 downwards.
GCTGAAGGCTTGGTTCCCAGTAGGACTCTGCTGTGTGTAGCAGAACTCTGGGATTATGCTATAGGCGTCTAGCACTAAGAGGATGCTGTTGAGGAGTGGCTCCTTGGAAGAAGGCATATGAAGCCCTATTTCTCCCTCTCAGCTCTGTCTCTGCTCCTGATTGAAGATGTAGTCACTGATTCCTCCAGCCTGACGTTATACACTCTGAGGCCATCTATTTTCTTACAAAATTTTGACTTCATTTTATACTTTAGAGATGGGTGGTGTTCTTTTATATGCACGCCCATTTTTCACTATCCATCAACTAGGTTGATTACAATGCTTTGCTATTGTGAATAAAGCAGCAATCAACATGGGTGCTTCTTTGTAGGGTGACAGATTTTCTAGTTCTTGTTCTGTCATGGACTCTTCGGATTGGTGGTAGATATGTGTGTAAAATATATTTGATACTGAAAGTATAAAATTTAACGTGATGCTCCATAGTTTCCATTCTGAACACTTATTCTAACTAAATATAAGTTCAGTAAGCTTTATATAGACTTTGAATAAGCTTAGTTTTCTTGTATTTTATTTTCAGGAATTTTATAATAAATATTATAAGATGCATTCTGACACTTCTAGGTGTGCACAGCAGTGCCTGCTGAGCTGAAGGCAACTTTTGAGCTGTTTGGACTTGGAGCTTACAAAACCATGAGCTGAATAAATTTCTCTCTGTTTTATAATTGGTTATATGGGGTAGATTTTTGTTATGATATAAACTGTGACCATACATCTGACACCACCTCAGTAGTGATACCAATGTGTGTGACTCTAGTTATCTCTGTGCATGTGTGTGTGTGTGTATAATATATATGTGTGTAACTATCATTTATCTGTGAGTATTGTCTTGAGTTACATATATGTGCAAAACTGATATACATGTGTGTGAGACCAAGATGTACAGTAAGATATGTGTGTGTATATATGCATATGTATATATATAGTGTCTGTGTATCGTATACATATGTATATATAATACCATTATATATACCATTTCTTTATATATACATCTATATATATACCATTTATTTCTTTATTAGGCATAGATTCCAATTAGAATATAATCGTCATAGATCAGAGAATTTTGCCTGTGTCTTTTTTCTCTTCTGTATTTGTTTAAAAATCATCCCAAGAATATATAAAATTATAGAAAATTATGAAAATGTTATTTATCTAGTTATACAAGTATTCCCTACTTCTAAAGAATAACAGCTGAGTGACCTATTCCTGGAGAGTTCTAGGAAACCACAGAGAAGCCGCTCTGTTCTGTGGCTGCACGGTCTCCTGACATACCACCTCTCCACAGCAGTGAAGAGTTGAACCAGTTCCATCGAAGTTACCTCATTCCACAGACTCTATACAGTGAAGGGCAAAGGGAACACAGCTTCCAATTTCCACTTATGCCTGCTAACTTGAAGCATGAACCACTGTGTTTGCCGTACTGCAATTGTTAGGAGATTACAAACATCTGTACGTGTGGTTTCCTGGAGCAGAAGCTTCTCATTCAGGGTTTGACTACCGAGAGGATTAAAATAGGGATGTCTGTACTTTCCTCCCACAAATGTTTCTACTGGGTCTCCAAAAAGTAGCACCTCTTCAGACCTAAGGAATAAACTAGGGATCAAAAAAGACAATTGGTATTCTCAAGCTGGAGACAAACAAATTAGGAAAAATATATTACTAGATGATGAATGATAGAACTAGATGATGAATGAGAGATGCAAGTTGGTTGCCAGTGTGGTTTTTACTCAAGAGCTCACAGAATCTTCCCTACAGGTCACCTTCTAGTCTACAAAGCAATTTTTAACAATTATCAATAATCAGAACAATTTTTGTATCCTGTCACGATTTAGAGGAATAAAATTAGAGATCAAATCCAGAGAGACAACAGAAACCACACTGGGGATCAACAATATATTCTCCATGTTGACTGAATTAGGGAGGAAACTAAAAATTCTTGAAATAAAATGAAAATAAAAACACAATAGAATTTTGGGGATACAACTTATCCAGTTCTGGAAGAAAATTCTATAGCTTAAGTGTACATTAAAAACCCAGAGTGATCCTATTCTAGTTTGCTTCCTACGCGCTGCAGCAGTAAACGTTAGGACCAGAAACACAGGAGGAAAGGGTTTATTTGGTTTAAGCATCCATTTCGCAGTGCATCTTCTAGGGAAGGCAAGCCGGAACACAAACAGAAAAGAAACCTAGAGGCAGCAACTAAGGCAGAGGCCATGAAAGAACATTGCTTACCTTCTTGCTCCCCATTGCTCCCCATAGTTTGCTCAGCTTACTTTCTTACACACCCTAGGGGTGACACACAGTGAGCTGGGTCCTCTCCCATCAGTCATTAATCAAGAAAATGCTCCATAGACGTACCCACAGGTCAGTCAGATGGAGTCATTTTCTTAATTTTCTCTTCTCCTAGACAACGCAAGCTCATGTCAAGCTGACATAACTCACCAGCTCAGAGCTCAAATAAAGAAACAAATGATAGACTTCAAAGTCTTGATATAATGCAAGTTAAACCCAAAGCATAGGCAGCAGGAAATAATACAGGTTGTGGCACTGCTCACTAAAAGAATGATATATAAAGTCGGTCAACTCAATAAAACATTGGCTCATTAGAATTAAAGCATGTTTGATAAAAATCCAAGCAAAAGTAGCCAAAACAGGGAGAGGCTCCAGATTAATAAAATTAGAGACAAATAATCTGTAGGCTACTCAAGATTACAATGATCTGGGGGGTAATTAGGGAATGCTTTAAAAACTTTTATTTTGCAACACCAAAAAATATAAAAGAAACTAACAAATTCAAAGGCTCTCATGACTTATCAATGTGAGATCGAGATAAAAATAAGTTAAATAGATTCATAATAAGCAATAATAATCTCTTCTCACATAGAAAAGCTGAAGTCAGAATGGATAGACTTTCCAGTTCTAGAAAGGTTATAAAGAAGAGCTTACACCAACATTCTTTAAACTAATATATAAAATAACACAGCTAAAACACTACTAAAGTCATTTCAAAGGCAGCATTACCCTCCAAACAAAGTCAAGTAAGGAGGACACAACAAGAAAGAAAGCTATAGCTCAATTTCTATGACCATAAACAAATATTCCCACTATAGGCTAATTTCCTTCATTAACATAGATGCAAGAATTCTTAATGCTTGCAAACCAAATTTAAGAATACATTAAGAAGATAACACACCATGACAAAGTTAATTTTATCCCAAGGATACAAGACTGGTTCAACACTTATAAATCAATAAATGTAACAGACTACATAAGTAGATTTAAGAACAAGTATCACATGATCCCCTCGGTAGAAACAACATTCAATTGCCCCTCATGACCAAATCCTTGGAGACACTAGGAATAGAAACTGTGAATCTCAGCATCGAAAAGGCTATTCATAACAAATCTACTATCAACATTGCATTAAGTGGAGACAAATTTTCCATTATTTCTTTTGAAATAGAGAATGAGACAAAGATGTCCACCCACTGCTTTCACTCGGGACAGTATTTAGAAATTTAGAGTAATGAAATAAAATACATAATGGAGATAGAAATAGGAAAGTAAGAGTAAAGATCACTCTATCTGTAGATGATATAATCTGATACTTTAGAAGACTTTCAACTCCCTTAAACAGCCCTGAGACTCACAGGCTACTTTCCCCAAAGCAGAAAGATAAAAACCACATACATCTTTTTCAGTGATCTGGCTTGAAACAGAATTTGGAGAAACAGATTAACAGTGCCTTCTACAATGCCTAGAAGTAAAATAAGAAAGTGAGACCTCTGCAATGAAATCTTTAAAACGCTGAATAAGACATTAAAAGGTAGAAAGACCTCTCAGCCTGGATATTATGAAAATGACGATACTATTGGAGACCTACAGATTGAGTGTGGTACCTACAAAATGCCCACAATAGTGTACACTGAACTAGGAAAACAGCCCTAAAATTCATTTAGAAACAAACAAACAAAAAAGACAAAAAAAATCCAGAGTAAGTCTAAGCAGAGAGAGTAATACAGGTGACATCCTAATACTAGAACTCAAACTGTAGTTCAGAGAAACAGCAATGAAAAAGTAATGCATCTGCCCTAAGACAGATGTATAGTTCGCTGGAACAGAAGAGAGAACAAAGAATTAAAATTACAACAAAGATACCTGCATTTGGACAGAGCAGTCACGGCATATATTTGGAAAAGAACAGACTCAGGGGCCCTAGTGTTAGACCTGAAACCTTGAAAATACATGAGGGAAACATTTTAATACATAGGCACAGGCAAATTCTGTCTAAAGAAAATGGGTATAGTATAGGAAATAATCCCAATAATTAAAAATGGTATTATATAACATAGAAAACCCAAATGCCCAACAAATCCGTAAACACACATACACATGAGCGATGCTACATGGAGTCAACAGATGTTATATACATATGTGTATGTGTAAAAATAATTACAAAAGACAAAGAAATAGACAGGATAGTCAACAGAAGAAAAAATGGCACTGACATTGAAAATATGTAAGTTAAATGCACCAGTGAACTAGAGACAGTCTTCAAGAAATGCAAATGGCCAAAAATACTGACAACCCATTCAATATCCTAAACCATTGGGGCAAGTGAATTAAAGAAGTTCCATCTCACCCTACTCAGAGTGTTTTCATAAAGAGAACAAATGCAAACAGCTCTGGAGAAGTGGGGAAAGAGGGACCTTTACTGCTGATGTGAATATAAACTGATGTAGGCAGTTCTCAACAAAGAAGTCCTGAAAACCCAGCCTTATCAGTCCTTGGTATAAACACAAAGACCTATCACCCTCTTCTGGCCTCTGCAGGAACCTGAGCAGACATGCCATATACACACAGACAAACACATATACACATAAGTAAAAGTAAGTTGAAGATAATAAAAGATACCCACAGGTATTAGCTGGGTATAATAGCACGCACTTTTAAGCTCAGCGCACAAATGCAGAGGCAGGAAGATCACTGTGAGTTTGAGTCCAGTCTGGTCTACATAGTGGGTGCCAGGATATCTCAAACACCATAGTGAAAATTATCTAAAAAGAATACGAACAAGCCACAAAATACAACAATAGAAACAGATAATACAGGTAAAATGTACTGAGATAATTCATTCCCAATAGGCCTATCCTCAAAGAATTACTGACAGAAGTTATTTGAGCTAAAATAATATAGTAGCATATATTAGTTCAAATGAATAAAAGAAAACTACAAAAAACTTCACAAAGAGGTTAATATATCATTATCCTGCACCATTTCAAAAACTTCTGCATAAATTAAGAACTGAAGAGCTCTGCTGCTAACTGAATGGCAGATAAAGCTGTAAGAGCAAGGCAGTCATGGCCAGGCAGTGGTGGGAGGCAGAGGCAGGTGGATCTCTGAGTTCGAGGTCAGCCTATTCTACAAACAGAGTTCCAGAAAGGCAGGACTACACAGAGTAATCCTTTCTCAAAAAAAAAAAAAAAGTAAGGCAGTCATAATACAAAGAGAAATAAATGTAGCTATATACTACAAGAGTTTTTTTTCTATTTTGCTGGAATTAAATGAATATTAATGTAGACTGGTAAATTATGTAAGTTGCTAAAAAAAGAGTATAATTAAGTTGTAAAGAAAATATGAACATGGTACATTGGAAAACATTTAGTGACAAGAAATAATAATAAAAAAGCCTAAAAGGAAAAGAACAAAAAGAGTAAAGAAGTAGCAAAATGGGGAAGACAAATGTGATAGTCTGAATGAGAATGTCCCCCATAAGCTCAGATATTTGAATTCTTCATCCCCAGTTGGTAGAGGTTAGGAGATTTGGGGGAGATTAGGACATATGGCCTTGTTGAAGGAGATGTGTCACTGGGGAGTGGTTTGAAGGTTTCAAAAATGCAAGTCATTACCTGTTAGCTCTCTCTGCTTCCTGTTTGTGTATCGGATGTGAGCTCACAGCTGCTGTTCCTGTGACATGCCATGCCATGCCTGCCTGCCACCTTCTGCCATGTTCCCTACCCTGAAGATCAGGGTTCTAAACCTCTGGAACAATGAGTCCCTGGATTAAATGCTTTCTCTTTTCAGTTGCTGTGGACATGATGTTTTGTCAAAGCAATAGAAAAGGAAGTTAAAATAACAATTCAAGTACATAATAATTACATGGAACTAATTATTAAAAACAAATCAATTTAATCATTAAAATGTGACCACAAGGTCTCATGATTTTGATGCATTCTGAGCCAGGTATTGATGCAGAACTTCAGAAAACACATTAGAAAGGATTCAGCTAAAGGCCAGCGGCTTTGCATTTAAAGCACAAAGGGGACTGAAGTGAAAGAGGATGAACTCCCACCCAAATAGTAGCCATGAAACAGCTGGAGCAAGTAAACAAGAAATATCAGACCCCTTGGGCCAGCAAGATGGCTCAGCTGACAAATGAGCCGGTTGCCAAGCCTGATGTCCTTAGTTTGTTCCACAGGACCAGCGCTGTGAAAGAGAATACTGACTCCCACAAGCTGTGCTCTGACCTCCACACAGATATTCTGGGATATATATGTGTGTGAGCACAAACACACACATGCAAGAGAGTTAGACACAGAGAGACAGAGAGAGACAGAAATAGAGGGGGAGAAATTAAAAACAAATTTTTTTTTTACTGGAGACAAAAAGGAATATTTCATTATGATAGAAGAATCAATTAAAAGAAATTCATAAAAAATAAAACATACACTACTACCAGCACATCTTCAAAATACACTAATCAAATGTATCAGAATCAAGGCGAGGAACATCCCTCAACAACAGCAGTAGGAAGCCTCAGTGCATCGCTCTTGGTTACTGGTGGAACTAGACCGCAATCAAGCCTGGAGAAGAGCTGAATGAGAATGCCTACTAAATGGATTAACTCGCATTCACAGAACAGTCTAACTCACAAGGCAACATATATGTCAAAATATGCCAACCCCTACATGAACCACGATAAACTTAGGAGCATAAAAATCATACTACATGTGCACTGTGAGTGAGTACAATGCAATAAAATTGGGAATCTGCACCACAAAAATTTTGAGTAATCAATAAATATTTGGTAATTAATACATCTCCAAAGAAACTGATTCAAAGGAAACAAATCAGAACTATCAGAGGGTATAGGTATCCATAGCCTGATGATGGAGACAGACTCCTAGAAACACATCATTTGATAATTTCAGCAGTGTACAAGTACTACTGCTTGTATTTATGCAAACCAAGACATCTCCTGCCTTCTAGGATGAACAGAGTAGCCACTGCTGTGCATGTGGTTCACAGGAATATGATGCACACAGTATCAGGTTATATTAGATACAGCAAAAGCGTTCGTAAGAAAGAAGATGGATCTTGCTGGGAAAGAATGATAGCATTGGATCAGCATCAAAAGATTCCACCCAAAACACTAGGAGGATTAACTCAACCAGAGCTGGCAGATTCCATTGCTATAAAAAGGTAACAGAAAAGGAACCTACAGAGACAAAGAAAAGGCTAATGATCTCCTAAGGGTCGGCATGGGGTGGAGGGGTTACTGCAAACAGAACTTTCTAAATGTGGGCACATGTACTTAAATGCACTTAAAACCACTCAGTTATACAACTAAAATGAATAGATTTAACTGTATGCAATTTACACCTCAAAGAGGCCATTGAAGCATAATGACTTAATTGGCAATGAAAAACATTCACATATATATCACAAATAAGGGAAATTCAATGTTACTAAAGTCAAATATCCCAGTGCTAAGCACAAGTGTGGCTTTAAAACCTTTAAGTATTTATTCCTGATCTTCAACTTTTTACAATCAATAAATATTTCTCCAAAGTCTTTATATTAAAAATAGAATGTTCCCATTAATCAACCAGATGCTGTCTTAGTTTTAAAAATTATCTAACTTAATACATGATATTTGCCACCAAGACACTAAGTCAGCACCTAGCTCTCCATCCCTGTAGTGATACAGATACTATGGAAATGGTGTTATTTCCTAATCATAGGACATGTCTCATTAACAGAAGTCCATTATCCATAACTATACACAAGCAGATTTAATCTAAGCTGACCGAAAACTGACCTTTTCACCTCTACTCTTACAATATATAAAAGCCATGTGAGAATCTGTCCCACTGCTGCTGATGGGGGAAGGAGGTGGGGCTTATTTTCTTTCCCAGCAGCTGCCTACGAAAAAAACAGCGCAGAGTGTACTAATATAGTGTGCTGGCATTTTCTGCGCTGACCTAAATTATAAAGGACTGTTTTCAAGACCATCAGGCAAACTAATTTTAAACACTAATTACATCTCACACCTAATATGGCACGCGGCTCTGAAGCAGCGAAGCAGATGTGTCACAGGAACTGCCACCATATAATTTCAGAAGGATTAGTGTGCACGTGATTTTCAGAAATACTGAAACAGTGGCAGAAATATTGAAACAGTCACTATCAAATCGTAGCCAGATTTGATTCATTGTTTTTACTTCTGAAATGCATCCATCACGACCATCGATTTCACCCTCTCTTACTAGTCAGCTTTCTTTCACTGTGAAAAAATTGCAAAGCTTCCTAAGTCCAATACCTGAACTACCAAGTAATCAAGTTATTCCATTAAAAGACAGCAGTTCTCTTATATCTTCCAGCCCAAAATGATGTGATTAGAAGGAATATATAAATAGAAAATTTCCTCCTTCAAGAATTTAGGCAGTTTTTGAAAAGGTATTCTGCGTTAGTATCCAGCTACATATTTTATACAAAAAAAAATGTTAGTAAAAGAACTGAATGACTCTTGTTTTATTACCATCTGTAAAATACACACAAACACACAAAGTGTTTTATATATATACTAATGTATATAACAAAGATCAACACAAACAGTGGCACAGGGTGAATGCTTTCTAAGTGTGATATTTGAAGTCATATATTAACAGCATTTGGAGGGAGCTACAGAGAGTTAATGAGGGTTAGATGAGGGCATGAAGACAGGGTCCATGACGGCTGTGTGGGAAAGGGACACTCGAGCTAGCACTCTGTCACGTGATGAAGCCAAGGAGACCCTGAGTAAATGCTAAGCACATGGCAGACTCCTGATCATGAGTCAGATAAGCCCATTCTTTATTATCCAGTTTTGGGGTTCTTAACAACCATACTATGCCCCGCTGCATGTGTTATCATGCAATTTCACTATGTACAAATATCACAGAGTTTAAATACATAAATATCAGTGTCCCCTTTTACTGTATGCCTTATTCTACACAATATCATTTAATTGCATATTCATTTTTCACATTTAAAAATATTTTAATTCTTTGAGAATTTCACATGATATATTATTATCATATCCACCTTGCTGTAGGAATACCTACAGCCAGTAGCCTTTAAGTTACCTGCCCAACTGGGCGTGGCTTCTTATACTATATGTGCCGATGCAAAGCGCGTGTCCAGCCTCTCTTCCGACAGTGCGATTCGGTTCCAGTTCCCTGTTCATGCAGAGGATTGTGATCTGTGAGTCTACCCTAAATAAATAACCCTTTATTATACTCAATTCTGAGCTAGTGTGGGATTTCTTTTTAACGTCCTTCTTCATCCACTTTTAGCCCTCCTCTTCCCATTTCCCAACATATGACCTCATCCCTTCCTTTCTCTCTCTTTCTCTCCTCTCTGTGTTACCTTCCTTCCCTCCTTCCCTCCCTCCCTCCCTCTCCTTCTTTCTCCCTGTACATATACACACAACTCTTTCCATTTTAAAGGTCATATTATATCACTAAAGCTTTAAATTAAACACTATGAGCAATAAAATTTTATTATAAAATAAAAATGCTATTAAATTTCATAGATGATACATGTATATATTTATGAACAGATGAATTCATACATGGGTAGAGATGGATGATGGATTGATGCATGGATAGATAGGCAGATAAGATAAATCAATAGAATATTAGATAGACAGGTAGATAAATATGTGGGTAGGTGGATGGATGGACAGATAAACAGACAATGCAAGCAATGTGCCTTTCACAGACAGCTCTACCAGCTGGTTAACAGCTGACACTGGTCAGTGATATGCAGCTGATTGTTTTCCATTGTGGAAAGCAGATTCGCATAAGGAAAGATACATCTGTAAAATCACAGTAATCTCTAAGGGAAGAGGCAGGAACATAACTGCCTCTCCCTGAAGCCAGGATGCACTGCTCAGGTGAAATGACTCCTCCTTTCTTGCTACCCAATTGCAACACGTGTGAATGCAAACATATATACATAACTGAAAACATGTCACGACATTCACATACAGGCATGTTTCATAAGAAGTCACATAACTAGCAAACATTCAAGCTGGTATTCTGCCATGTGTGGGGCCACCTGCCTATAATTCCTTAGTAGATAGGGACGTGGGAAAAGATGGATCTTAAGTTAGAAGCCAGACTAGGCAATATACGAAAACCGTTCACTCAAATGTCAAACTTAAACAAAAATTATGCTATAATAATTTCTCTTCTATTTTGTTTCTAGATAGCAAAACTCTCAGGCTTCAAGCCTCAAACAAGAGCTAGAAACCATCGTGTAGTCCCATGTACTCAAGAGGTGAGGCAGGAGGACTACATAAACCAATTCAAGGTCAGTCTGGGCAACACAGTAGACTCTCATCTCAAAAAAAGGGGGGAAAGGTGGGATCTTTAGACAATTTTCTTGATTAGCCACAAATTCTAATTTATTCTTTCATTAACACAAATAATCTATTACTATTTGCCCTTGAGTTTCACTGTCAATCTAAAGACCCTGCTCTGCTACTTTTACACCTAAATTCACACACTGCAGGTGCAATGGTAAGCACCGTGGCCAATTGCCACACTGGCACCACATCTGGTGGACAGATGGCTCTAAACTCTGGACCAGAGGACAAGGATTCTCTCAGAGTGGGAAGAATCAGGACTGTGTGGAGGAGGCTGGAGGACCACAGTTGGCATAACTGTTGGCGACAACTATTAGGAAGACTTTCTGGGATAGCCAAAACCTGCTGCAGATGCTGAAGTTTGGAAGGAGAAAACCTTGGGATGAGAAGGGAGGATGATGCTGGGGCAATGTAGTAAGGCTGACCAATGGGCACAAAGGGACAGGGGAGTGATGCAGCCTTGAAGGAAGCATGAACTTCCTGTGACTGAATTGCTCTTCCAGAGGTGGAGGCAAGGGGGTGTGAGCAAAGGCCAGAACACTAAGTATGAGGCCACAGTTAGACCTGGAGAAACAAAGCAAAGACAAGGATTTAAGTTTGGGATACAGGTACAAGAAGTCATTTCCCTGTAATCACATCACCCAAAATTCCAGTGGGTGTCAAAGTTCAGGTGGTACCAAAATCTTTGTATGATGTTTGTTATATATACTATAGCCAATTTATAAATTAGGTATGTCAAAAAATTAGACAACAGTAGATGTATCTGTCTGTCTGTCTACCTATTTATCATCTATGTAATTATCTGTTTATATGCATGTATCTATCCATGTGTATATATGCATATATATGATGTAATATCAATCATATATCACCTATCTGTCATCCATTTATATGTATTTATCTATGTATATATGTATCTATCTATCCATATATATCTCTATGTACATATGCATATCTAGATGCCATCTATTTATTGATCTATATGTATATACATCTGTGCATTTGTGTACATATGCGTATATGTGCATGTATGTTTCTATCATTGATCATTGTATTTATCTATGTATATATGCATACGTGTATGTACTTATCAATATATCCACGTATACATCAATATGTACATATGCATATATATTTAAGTATCTATCATTTATTTATCTATCCATGTATATATGTGTGTATGTTTATGTATATATGTATCCATCATCAATTTATCCATGCATATTTTGTGTATTTATGTATATGTGTATGTACATATGCACATATATATGTGTGTATGTATCTATCATCTATTTATCTATCCATATATGTGTGTGTTTGTGCATGTTTACGTATATGTATGTATGTATCTATTATCTATCTTTCTCTCTACGTATGTACATGTGCATATTTATGTATATGTGTATCTCTATATCTACATATCATCTGTCTTACTTTAATCTGTACATAGGGTTTCATACTATCCACATTGACTCTAGGCAACAAAACCTTGGATGAGCATTATATTGAGACTGTTGGGATGAGTTGATTAGAGAAACAACTTACAAGCTACACGTAGAGTTGGAGGAAAGATGGACTGTAGCAGAGAAGCAGCCATAGTTTCCACTAGAGAGTAAAAACAGATGGAGTGGGGAGGGACAGTAGGAGGGAGATGAAAACATCACCATTATGAGCTCCAGGCAGGACATCCAGATAAGACTCTCTTTCATCGAAAGAATGCCTTAGTCTGGAGTTTACGGAGGAAGTGAGAATGAAGACAGAGACTTCGTCATGAGCACAAGTTCTCAGAACCATTGTCTTGGGAAGCAATAATACAATTTTTAAAGTGAAAGCAACTCTCATTGATTTTCCCTCTTGTCCAAATATTTTATCAACACCATCCACGTAATTGTGCTTTAGGATCAAACATTACTAATAGCTAATTAGAGTCTCATCTCCCCAAAGAAAAACGTGAAGCCAGCTTGACACCTCACCTCATCTAGGGGAATGTGGGTGTAGATGGGAAATGAAAGTTGCCTTGGAGCAAAGACCTTTTATTCCTCACCCCACTCATTTCCTGTTCTCTGAGTTTGTTGGAAATAAATGTATCCAAGTGCATTTTTCTGCTTTTCAGAATTAACACAGACCTACGCTATCCATCCAAAGCCAGCAAACAGTAAAGGAAACAAAGTAAAGGAGGTGCATGCCTACACAGTCAGCATTCAGAAGCAGGATTGTGAATCTGAGACCATCGTGGTCTACATAACAAGTTCAAGGCTAGCCTGGAGTACACAACAAGAACTTGTCTCATTAAATTAATTAATTAACTAATTGTTCATTATTCCCATGCTATAACCAAGGTTAAAGACCAGTTATATTTGCAGTAACATTCTAATTCCAAGGAAAGGTCTTACTTTGGCAATGTAACAAGGCAGCACACACAGTGACAAAAGAAAAGAAGACTCAGAACATGGCAGGAGTGTTGGCAAAGGCCACTGGAGATCAACTGTCTCGGGCCTTCAATAGACAGTCCATTCCTTGGCCACACTGACGTCCCTATCAGTTCCCTAGCTGAGCAGCAGTCAAGCAGCAGGAAATAAGTACGAAGTTGTTACAATGATCAAAGGCAAGGCTCAGAGGAGCAACTGGAGAGAACACGGCATAGGGAAACCAGGACCTCTACCAGGCAAGAGCACCACACCGGGAACCCTGGTCCTTAAGCATCTTGGTTTTAAGATTTGCATGCATTTGCCAACCCATAAAATATTAACTAGATCACAGCACACGTCTCTTGATGTAAACAGACAACTCTCCCAAGTTACAATGGCTGATGCGGAAGACTCAACACTTACCTTCAAAGGCTATTTGCTCTGCTGCTTCGATCTAAGCTTTTAAAGTTACCGTTGTCACCTCTAGTCTGCGTCTTTCTTTCAATGTGATTACAGTAGCTAACACTAAAAAATGTTCCTTGTTTTGCTTTTTGCCCAAGTAGACGTAACTTACTGTCTTTGACTAAAATACCAGTCTTTTGTATTTCATTATCTTAAAATTCAGTATTTATATTAAAAATAAATCTGAGTTTTAATCACTGACTGTTAAAGTAGAACTTTTTGCATCATTGCTGTTAGGAATAAAGTTGAAGGAACGCTACAAATGCATGAAGCCTTTACCAGAGAGTAAACATATGGTATCTGGGATTAAAGGGAGTTTAAATGGTGAACAGGGAAACTCTATTTTCTGAATTAACATCTCCCTCTTCTGTACAAAACCAGCAACTTTTGGAGTAATTGGATTAAGTACTTAATACAACCCAGCACCATGATGGTCTTACTCATACCCAGGTGCTGCTATGACAACTTCCTCTCAGAGATGTTGATGCCTAACTTAAAAATGATGCGTCCCTCTAAAGACAGCATATTAAGACATGGTTGAGTCTCCGTTTCAGAAAACAGCCTCTCATTTTAAATCACACTACAGCACATGTCTATGTCAACAGTTGAGCCGAACCCAAACATATATTTGAAATTCATGTAATATTATTGCACCTAGTAAACAGAGACTTGTGAGGTTAGGCAGGAGTAGCTCAAGAAAAATACTATAGTAAGGCTTAGTTCCTGGGGGGCTTAGGGTTGCAGAACACAGGCATATTTACGGTGTGATGTGAAGTGGCTCAAAGTGAATGTGGCTTGTTCACACCTCTTGTGAACTGCGGTTTGCACACACCTCTTAAGAAAATCATTACAACTTCAGTTTTTCCCCCCAGAATTTAGAATACCTGGCGATGAGATTTCATGGGGATGGGACCCAAGTCAAAGTACACCATCCACTTAAGTCTCACAAACACCTTAAATATACAGAGATAGGCTGAAAGAAATTTTACACAATGTTTTTTTTAAACAATTTTATTAACAAAATAAAGCCTTCATAGTGAAGGATTTTCCATGTGTGGTACCATATCATTGGTCAGAGGTCCCCATTTCAGAGTACTTCATATTTTAGATCTTTAGGCTAAAAATATATGTCCACCCAGAAAGAAATTTAGGTGGGAAAGCAGTAGATTTGTTCTAATAGAGTCTCTGGAAAAAAGAGAGTAATCTGAAGGTTTTAAACAACATAAATACCAGGGAATTTTAAAGAAAGCAAAAACAATAGTCATTTTTATAGTTTTAAATAAATGGACACATTTTCCCCAAGAAAACGGGTCACAAAATGGCCCAAACTGAGACATAACCTTGACACTGGTATTCGACTGTAAAAGTGAAGGAGTTCGGGAAAACAGGTAAAATACACAGCTGTAACTGTAAAGCATGACTGGTGGGCACCCAACACATCACGGCGCACAAGGCAATGAAATACCGCTGGCAGGATTCATTTTCAAGTATGAAAAACAGAATAGAAAGGTTATACTCTGCCAATATGCCGTGAAGATTAAAAAACAACGCGTCAACTTTTATTATTTTGGAGAAACACTTAAATGATATTCCCCATGGGCATTTATTACTGAAGCAGCTAGAATTATCCAAAAGAGAAACGTAAAACCTGGAGGCAGAGATGGCATTGGATTCATTTCATAGTAGTGAAGCGAGATTGAGAAAATGCACCAATTTAAACATGGATCATACTTAGGAAATTCTATTTTCTCATGATCTATAACTAATAGGAATGTTTAAATTTAGTTTAACTAAAAATACTTGTTTAGAAATATAAGGAATGAACAGCTTTTAATTTCTATTAATAAAAAATTGAGCAGAAAAGTTATTGTTCATCTTTTAGTTATTTTGAGGACTGATTGTTTTTCAAATGAATAGCAATTCATAAGTAATTCACAACAAAGCAAGCTGATTCACATCCTTTGGCGATAAAATCCAGAAACTAAGCGGTGTCAGGGCTCTTGAGGTAGTGAGCTCTCCTCTCCTTATTAGACGTCATTTTCAGTAATTTGATAGCTTTCACCTGGGTCTTCCAAAGATCTTCTACTGAAATATTAATAAATGTATGCACGCGAGGAACCAGAAGACAGTCAGACCTCATCTGAAATCCAAACAGTGGTGTTTGGATTAAGTGGATGAAAGTAACCCAAACTTCCAATTTCATTGATTCATTTCACCCACTTAAAGCTCAACAGGAATGGAAAAGTCTGATGCTAGCATTCAGTCATGAGTTAACCTAACATACCCCACATTCCCCACTTGCTCATATCCTGAACACCAGAGTGCGTATGACCCCGAAGCCAGTTGTTTCCTTTGCAATAGCGTTTCTAAACTCAGAATGACGAAGCTGAGAGAGAAGTTGTATTATGAGAAATCCATGTGTGTGTGCTTAAGGGGTATTTATTAAGATACATGAAAGAGGGAACATACAAGATATGGTAAATCCAGTTGCAAAGTCCTTGGAAAGCAGGGGATGGACCAATCACACACTGTTTAACACTGCCTCACCCCATCTCCACCACCCAGAAGAGTGCAACCACCATCCCTCATTATTAAAGGTCTTACAGGGAGACGAGCAGTGCACCTCTATGAGGCCAGATAGCCCAAGGTCATGGGTGGAGCAAACACCCACTACAGCTGTGTTCTCCTTCATGGTGGCATTCTAAGCACTGCTTGACCCTGAGAGTTTCCATGACCAATTAGATTTCAACATCACCATAAAAGAGCGGTGTTGCCACTCCACTACAAAGCCTTAACTTGATGTTGGCTGGCACACACTGATGCCTAGACTCAGTCTAGTGTCCCATACAACATGTGAGATCCCAAGATCTACCTGCAGAAAGCCCAGAATGAGTAAGAAGTCAAAGAACAAATTGTTCTCAAGTACATTATCATTTGAGAGTTAAATGTTACCACTGTAAAGGAAATCCTTGTTTGCAGTTACTATTTAAGATGATAGTGAACTCCATACCTTATAGGTATAGATGACTTTTTTCTCTTTAGCTGAAACTCACAGTTTATAAATGTTCTTGTATGAGGACTTGGAAAATACAGCTGGTTCTAACTTAAAATAATTTTTCACTTTGACACATAAATGAAAATGGCAAGCCTGCAGGTTCTTCTTTCAAAAGATTGGAAAGCAAACCGAAAACACCAAATTATATTTAATCACGTAAAGTACCAAATAGCTACCAAAAACTGCCATAAGCACTAAATGATGCTTGGCATATGGAATGGCAATATTTCAAATACAGTATGAGGGCCAAGGCTATAACCAGCTGTTCATGTCACTGTGTTCTCCTACGCAACTTACTAAAATTGCTGTGCAGTATAGCAAGCAATTACAGTTGGCACATACTCAAATTCCATAGCTGGTATCTTCAATCTGAAGAGCTTTCAATCTGATTACATTTCCCATGGTGTAAACTCAGAGCTCCTTGAGTGGAATCTATGTAGAAATAGCCAACCCCCCTGCCCTCCCTTCTCTTGATTTACCCTATACACTCTGATGCCGGTACAAATGGCATTTGAATTATAGTGGATGCTCTTGAAAGAGATGCATCGTTACTGCAACGATACCATTTCCTGCCCTGTACCCATCTCAGAACTGGCATCTTTGTTGCTTCATTTGAACACATACTCATTGATTTAAGAAATATGACTTCTAGCCAAAGTATCACTGTGTCAACAGGAGAATATATAAGTCAGAAGAAAATAAAAAAGGTCATTCATCTTGAAAAGGCAATTTGACAAGAAAGTCAGGGCACCTGAAGCATGGTTTTAAAACACTTGGTCAGAAATTCTTTCAATTGGCTGCATTCCTCCACTGAATCTTTGGCAGATGTGAAACATGCATTTAACAGGCTCCTTAAGTGTCTATTATTACACACTCAGCAAAGTGTCTGGATTTCAGGTGCTTGCACCTGATACTATTTATCAGAGAACAAGGAACTTTAATCAATAATTTTCCAGAGCAAAGTAAAATATGGCTTCCTTGACAATTTTATCTAGATTATGTGTATGATAGATCATCTGAAGCAAGTGAACTAAATTCTGACATGAGACCGTGACAAGATAGGACAAACACTTGATTATATATAGTTCACATATAGAACCTTTAAGGCTCTGCGGCTCTGCTACTCAGTCCAGAAACTTTCAGTAGATTACATGAATACCCCCAAATCTCTGCTACACAATACGGAGTCTTGCAAATGCAAATAGACACACACATTAACACACACATTCACAAGCTTGAAGACACACACTCCAATGAACACATGAATGCGTATGTACGTGAACATACACATGGACACACATACACAAAAATATACAGAATTAAGGAACAGATGTTTGTGGATAGGGATCCTTCAAGACTTAGATGAAAAAGAGAAAAAGGAGGGACCAATGATTCATTCATCTTTCATAAATTTGAAGGAATATTTGCTACTTTTTAATCAGTGAAGGAAGAGGATTATGTTTAAAATAGCAAAGAGCTTAAATATTGCCCCAAGTTTACTAATTTTGACTCTAAGTTATTGCTTCCAGATGATTAGTATTTACAAAAGCTCAAACACCTTCAGTTGTTGGCCATAATGTTCTAGGAAATAAGAAGTTTAAATCTCAAGGGGACAGGTAACAACCACTTCTTTTGGGAGGATAGAGTTCTGTGGAAGAGGTCACTCTTTGGAGTTTAAATGCCCTTAATCTTTAATCACTCATAGAAAAGTATTATACATCATTTTTATATGGTGGCATGTAAATTATTACTTTCTTATGAATATATAATCTACTCACTGAGTTAATAAAATGCTTTCAAAAGATGCCAAGAAAAAAAATACTGGTGAAGGAATAGAAAACAGGCAATCTCTATACTGCTGATGGTAGTGCACACTGCCACTGCATTTTAGTAAGGCTACTTTGGTGTATTAAATAAAATCCATGGAGCATTTGATCCCCAAATTCTATAATTCTAATTCTATTAGAGTCTTTCATGTATAAACATAATCATGTATCCATAAAATTTGAGTAAAACACTTAACATTACATTATTAAAGAAAAATCTCTTTAACTCTTATTGAGCATGTACTTATGAGAGTGGCTACATTAAATACTTATTACAGTATGATATGAACTTCATTTACATATATCTTGGTAGGCATCGGGTTCAATTTCTGGATTCTTTAAAAATTTACAATCTTCAAATATTAGGGTTCTTTGTATAGAATAGCAGGTAACTGGACGTATAACTAACACAGTTCCTTCTGTCTAGGTTAAATGACACACAGATGATTTCTGATATCTACCACAATATAAATACAATTTAAGTAGCTTGTATGATCCATTATTTATGGAGCAAGGATGAGAAAAATTAAGTCTGCATACATTCAGTACAGACCAACTTTTTTCTTAAAACTATCTGATCTGTGCTGAACCCATGGGTACACTTTTCTTATTGTGGGACTAGCTGATGTGTGTGCATGCACATGTGTGTGTATGCGTGTGCATGTGTGTGGTGTGTGCGTGTTTGTGAGTGTGTGTGGTGTGTGTGTGCATGTGCGTGTGTGTGTGTGTGTGTGTGTTAGCAGAGTCTATAAGAACATGATGAACTACGATCATCTATAGGAAGACTATAAAATAGTGTGGAGCATGGGATGATGAGATCAAGCAGGAAAAAAAGAACAGTCTTTTGTGTTCCATACTTTATGTTTACATCTGGCTTGGCTGTTCGAATGCTTTATGATGACCTTGAATAAGAGACAATCACTGTTCAACTAACAGCTTTAAAGCTAGGTAGGCTGAAGAAGCAACATAGTAAACTTTTAAACTTTCAATGATGAAATCATGAACAATTACTAATACCAAACAGCTAACAAGAGGATACTCAAACAGGAGTGGGCTTGATATTTCCACATCACTGATAAACTGATACTTTGAAAGAAAATGAGATCCTTTTCTAAAACTATTAGGAAAGAGGAATTGGGAGGGGAAAACAGGAATAGGATGGAATTGAAAGGAGGCTCGAGAGTGTAAGAGTGTACTGTGTGACATATGCAATTGTCACAGTGAAGCCTTGGAAAATTACTAAATGATAATATAATACAGAGTTAGCCTTTTATAAACAAACAACCTGAATTATTATGAAAAATAAAATCTAGCACCTGGCATGCTTATAGCCTGAGTAGGAGGGAAGAAGGCACCCTACTTCATGTGGAAGTGCCTAAGAAGCTTAAGACATGGCATGTATATAGTATGGGCTCTACAAAATATTCTGCCCTCTTGTAGTTCAAATCACTAATCTGAAACCATCTGAAGATGGAATCAGAGATCTTGCCCAGTAAGCCTTTGGCTGTCTCAAATCTCCATAAACCTCACTCTAGTAACACATCCATAGTCGCTGTTTATATTTATTAATTAACTTGGTGTCCATATCAGACAACACCCTCGATATTGAGAACTCATTGACAACTACAAACCCAACGCACAGAAAGAATAACCTCTCCCTTTCTACTTTCATAAGATGAGGCCTCCCATCGTGTTATCTTATCTGAATTCCCCAACTCAAGATTCAACCTCTTATTGATAGATGAAGTAGGTCAAATTGCCTAAGACTTTAATCAAATAGCCACGGGCCCTAAGACTGAATCAATTGCAACTGATCTGTAGAGCTGCGAAATCATGCAAAAGAAAGAAAAAAATCAGATGGCCCAGATACTATATTACTGTGTATATGATAAATATATTAGTAGGTGGTAAGAGGATGATAGGTCTTAGGTAGGTAGATGATGGACGACAGAGAGGAAATACATTTTTAAGAATGAGTATTTAATTCAGAAGTAGAGTGCTGTCACTGCGTGTGCAAGGCTCTTGGTCTGAGCCCTACCAGTACAAAGCCAAACACATGAAGAAATAAAGACAACTCCCTGTGAATTACACAATCACTCAGGAAGCCTACAGGCTTTGGCCATCAGAGCACTACATGCCTATAAGTCTACTAACGGGGAGGCTGTGGGAGGAAGAGCAGGATTTGAACCCGCTCTGAGTTCTATATACTGAGACCATGTCCAAATATTGAAATGAAGAACAATCTGAGGCTTAGAGGAACATTTAAAGTGCAAAATAGAATCGCATGATGCTTAGTACTCAGAAGCTATGGGTACATAATTTAAAAATGACAGTCCATAGACAATATTTCAAATATGTGATAAATCTAAAACTTTCAAAAATAATCTCCCATACAGAAAAGTCAAGTCACTGGACTAGCTGTGATAATTGCGTCTTTCTGTTGTTTCATACGAACAATCTCTCGCGGTCTTTGGCACTTTGTAATAATCCACTTTGTTTCTTACCCTTATTCTTCTACGTTCTAATAGGAGGTAGAAAATTAAGGTAATAGAAGTTTTTTGTTTCCTACTCCTTTGGCATCTCGCTTTCCCTACTCACGACGAATGTGCAAGTTCAATACAGCACAACCAACATCACATCTTTTGTGAGATCTGGGGAGTTTCTTCCTACTTGATGTGTCTGGACACCTCTCTTTCTGTGTCCTTCTAAAACCCCTTCCTAGTTTTAGTCTCATCTCACCAGTGGAAAAGAGGCACCAACATCCCAAGCTCGCCAGTACACTTGCCAGCACACCTCACTGAACTTCAATTTCCTCATGGATGTGATGAGTGTTAAGTGTAGATGTTACCTCTTATGCTTACAATTCTTAAAAACATATAAAGTTATCTATAAAGGCTAGGAATTATCCTATTACATTTTTATTTTCTATTACAGTTGTTAAGATCTGTTTCTACCTTTCGACTTTTTCCTCAAAGGGAAACTGATGAAAGTGACTATGAGCAAAATATTCAGCATGTTGCTAGTAAAGCCATAGCATGGTGTTACTTTCAAAGTATTACTTAATGATAAATGTTTTTTTGTGATAAATGTTTTTAAAAGTTCTTGAATGAAGGATTAATAGGACCACAGGAACAAATCTGGATGAGACAGCTGTAGGCAAGCATCACCACTGAACAATGAGAAATGGGTTGTTAGGCTATTTAGCAATGTGAACATTAGAGAGTACTTACACCAGCTAAGTGGGCTATAGCGTCACTGAGTGATGTAATTTCTTGCAACCACAATTGTACACACAGTATGCACTCCACTGAGATCCCACTTCCTAAGAGAACACAATCTAAGAGAAGTCCTCTCTTTTGTAGATTTCCAGGCTTTAGCTCATGGATTTAAATAAAATAGTTAGTTGATAGTCATCAAGAATAAGAATGCCAATTCATATTTGGAAAAGAGAGTATAAAATTATTTTTCAATAAAAATCACTATTATTTTGCACAAGCTCCCTTACGAATCTAGAACTCTGATTTCATACAGCACCTGAGACATAATGGAAATTGATTAAAGGTTCCCTGAATGCATCTCTCTTCAAACGATTTAAACCAAACAAAACTAACTCTACATTTCAGGGATTAGTTCAAAACTAAAGCAACTATGTACCTTGAAAACCAAGGAACATGCATAGGGGAAATCGGTGCTATAGAAACTCTGATTAGAATTCATAGAGGATTCCTGGTCATTTCTTTCCACCATGTTACCTTGTCTAATAAGAGTTCAAGTGGCAGATCTGCTGCTAACCATGTCTAACAAAGAAATCTAAAGTTAATTAGCTCATTTCTTATTCTTATACAAGCTAAACGTCTTATGAATTACTGAATCATCTTCCAGACAGAACAAAAACACAAACAAAAAATTAAACTATTACCCAGGGAATAATGTTCCTCTATTCATCTAATAGAAAAGGTCATTATTGCCACAATTATAACTTTTAAAATTCAACTGACTGCAAGCCTGCTTACTAATGAGTCAAATATTATTCACTTGATCTCAAAATATTCAATGTATTTATGGTTTTCATTAGTGTTCATTTTCATTTTCTTTTAAATTAAATTTTGGTAATAGAATCCTAATGACACAGCAACGTCAGGTACCTTGTTTAATGTCAAGAGAATTTACTAGAGTTGGAGTTAAGAGACCGGGGTTATGAATCTATTAGTCCTTAAACAAACTGTGTAGGCATCAGTATAAACTTCAACACTTCTATTCATAAAATACAATGATATTCCAAAGAAATATTTACTTATGAAGGCTGAGTGGAACTGTTTTTGAACTATGGTGTGCAGAATAAATAAAGCTCAAATATCATAAATCATTTTACTTTCTTTTCTATCCAGCCACATAACATGACATTTTTATGACATGATTCTTATGTCCTTCTTGCCATCCAAATGGAGCAAACCTCTACACGGTGACTTTGACAGAGAGAAGCTGTTAATTCATTTTCTCTCAAATCTGCTTTATGGGCACACTGAATCCGTGAGTTTGAAGCGAGAGATAAGCACAACCACTTCATTTGCTTCCATAGACTAAATAAAGCAACTCTGGACCCACCACCTTGAGCTCAGTGAAGAGGAAATGGACACAAAACACAGTTCATTCCTGTAAAACAATACTTAAAAGTCAAAACATATCCACACACCACAGTATGCCACCAAATGGCAATTATACTTGCAGTCACGGGCAATATTCAGCTTTGGTCAAAAGTTTAGGACTTCCTACAAGGTACAGCTCTAAAGGCAGAGTGAAGTGTGTCCTACGGTGTCAGTTCACACTAATAACAGAGTCAAATGTGTCCTACAGTGTCAGTTCACACCAATAACAAAGTCAAATGTGTTCTACAGTGTCAGTTCACACTAATGACAAAGTCAAATGTGTTCTGCAGAGTCAGTTCACACCAATGACAGTCAAATATGTTCTGCAGTGTCAGTTCACACTAATGACAGTCAAATGTGTCCTACAATGTTAGTTGACATCAATGAAAGTCAAATGTGTTCTGCAGTGCCAGCTCACACTAATAACAGAGTCAAATATGTTCTGCAGTGTCAGTTCACACCAATGACAGAGTCAAATGTGTTCTGCAGAGTCAGTTCACACCAATGACAGAGTCAAATGTGTTCTGCAGTCTCAGTTTACACTAACGACAGAGTCAAATGTGTCCCACAGTGTCAGTTCACACTAATGACAGAGTCAAATGTATCCAACAGTGACAGTTCATACCAATGACAGAGTCAAAAGTGTTCTGCAGAGTCAGTTCACACCAATGACAGAGTCAAGTGTGTTTCTACAGTGTCAGTTCATACAAACAATGTAAGACACAAGGAGTCTGCCGTACTTGAATTTATCATTCAAGACTTTTCCCTTTTTTGTGGTGAAGACATTTCAAAGGCCAAATGTTCATGATAAATGTTCTCTATAAATTCAAAACATCCCTTTCTTACCAGGAAAGCTACAATGTGAAATTAACATATTAAAATAAGATCAGTGCCTACAAGAAGGCTGAGATCTTATGATTAAGATTTCCTACCTGTTAACTATTTTTATTTTCTTTGGAATCACCACAGCCCACTTGGATAATACAAAGCAGAAGCAACAACTAACAGTCAAATCCAAGACTTCGTCATCAAAAGACTTTTATTCTTTCCTCACTGAAAAACAGTGTGCAATCTATTTGGGTTTACTTTGAACCTAGGGCGACCTCCACATCTAGTGCTCAATGCATTTCCTTATACTGACATAACTATTTCCTCCCACCTTAAACAACAAACTGTCACTGAAGGTTAAAGATGGCAGACCAGGAGGACTGTGTAACAATGACTTCACAGTGTAGCCTTTTTGGTTTGCGCTATAAGGAAAAAGCATAAACCTGGCTATTTTATTCACTGAGCCTGTAAACCTGAAGAAAGCAAACTTTCCCAGTAATGACATAAGAAATGTGAAGATATCCACTGATCTTTTGACTCATATTTTTACTTTCAAGTTCTTATGGTCCCTACCCCTGTTTGCTCCATCTTCTTTATCTTCTTTGCTGATTTCCAACCCCACTGTGCCTGTTATCCATCCCTGATGCTTGGAATAGTGCCTCGTTGCCATGGAAATAATCACTTTAAAAAACAATACAGTGCAATAAAATAAGTAATAATGAAAGCTTAGGCAGCCTGTACTGCAGCCAAGAAGGGAAGACAGAGCCAGAAATAGAACTTAGACTCGCTAACATTAACTAGACCAATAGACTTCACTGTTTTATCGCTTTCACTTTCAGATACGTCCTCACAGATGACAGTGGGCAGCAGACAGAGGATGCTGAAGTTAATAGTGGACAATGAAACACTTCTATGGCAATATTGAGACTATATGACTATATGATATACGTTGGCATATTCAAGGAAGATCGTTCTGAAAATGCCATCCTCGGCTTCCTCAAAATCTATGTTCATCTGAAACTGACATCACAGTGGGTGTTAATTTCTCATTCAATGCCAGTTACATTGTGGAAACACAGCCACTTTGTCAACTTTACAAGTGATTCATATCCAGCGATGAATATGTCTTCTCTGCCTTTCTTTTGTTCATCACATCTGGTTTACAGATACACAGAATGGCTGGCTATGACAAGGAAGGATGCACAATACTATAAACAAATTAATTCAATATAATTATTAAAAATGAGCTAATTAAGAGCTACTAGACTGGGCAATACAGATCTTACACAACCACAAGGCAGGCTGTTTTAGTAACACAAATATGCTAAAGGTTTTCATTATCTATAAACTTATGAAAATATGCACTAAAATGTACATAAATATAACAGTAAGTCAATTTGGACTTCACATTTTATTTTTATAACATTAGTGGTGAATAACCCCATATTAACTTTAGAGCAATGTAGAAAAGAGTTCAGATGAATAGTCCCCGGACTGACACTGATATTATTCTGTTGTTCAAATGTTTTCTTCTTTTGGCAGAGGTAGGAACTTCTTAGTCTACGGAAGAAATCCTATGAAAGCTTTCGAAGCATAAAGAAGCAGAGGTGATCCACAGGACGAGGGGCAGGATGTTAACTGCCTCCAGGACAGGAAGAGAACAGTGCTGTGGCTAGATGAAGTGTCTTTAAAGCTAAGGGTCATTTCCTCAAAAGTATTTAAGTGCATTTGTGACCAGATAAGTGTCCAGGGGTGACTTCAGTGATGGATATGACCTCTCTGGGACTTAAAAACCCCTTGAGGAGGCACATACTCCACTGGACACAGCAAATTACTAAATAGAGCTACAGTTCATCATAGTTAATGTTACATTAGCAATATGTGAAAGGAAAAACAGTGACAGTGATTGAGCATTTTTACATCAGTCCCTGGATAAGGTAATAAATATCCCCAAGGTCAAAGATCTGGCTAAGAGTCAATGTGGGTGTAAAAGGACAACCTGGGTAGGAACATTCCCAGGACCTCAGAACAAAAGGAACAACATAAGAGCACAGCACTGACAAAGAATAGGACAATGGGCAGTCACTCGGAGCCATCAGATGATGACTGTTTGGGAGAAAACATTCTCTGGCAGCCCTAGGAACCAATGGACGAATACTCCAAGAAAGTATGCTGGATAGAGGAGATGCCAGTTAAGACAGAAGAAATGAGGCACGGAGAGAGAGACGGTGAAGCATCAAAGTAGTATAATAAGAATAATCAGGATATAAAAATCTGTGGGGCAAGTGTTTGGAGTGAGGGAGAGCTGCTTCCTCAATAATACTCATGGATAAATTGAACTACCTTCCTAGCATGCCTGGAAATGAGACTAGATCTTCCTTGGCATGGGAAATATGCTGTTCCTCTTTAATATTTATTGAACACCCACTGTGTTCTAAGTACATAAGAGCTCATTGGAATGGCAGTAAAAGTAGGAACAGATGATAAGCTCAGAGAGGAGAAATGATGGGGCAAGGCTGAGTAGAAAGCCAGGTGATTGTAATCAGTCAGGGGACACTTACCGAGCCTGGTTTATAAATATGTCTACAAGGCATTTAGTTAGCTTATTTGGGGTGAGACAATTATTTCCACTGTGCAATTGGGAAGTAAGAGATATTTCCATGAGAATAAAACAAACATAAGCACATTTAAATAATCTTATAATGAAGGTGAAAATGTGGCCAGATTATTGGCTAGATGATGATTCTGAAGTGTCACTTAAAGAAAATGTGATGGAAATCTACGTAGTTAGTGAAAACAATTATGAGATTATAATTACCAAAGTGTTGATTAATGATGACCTGTGTGTATGAAAGTGGCTCCCTAAGGATACATAACCAATGACACTGTAGCCATCACGATCTGTATAAGGGCATGCCATGGTGTTTACACAAAGCCAGTGTAAGGTACAGTGGTACAGTTGTTAGAGCCTATGTCTACATATAAGGGAAAGCATGACTGTAAGTGATCAGGTGGCGATGCGCGCCACGTGTTAATACTCAGGCAGCTGGACCATTTTCCAACTGAGCATTTGAGGAGAGAAACCAGATCAGCAATGATGGATACCAAAGCAGATGAGAACATCAAGGTGAGAGGAGAGGGCTCTAAAATGAGAAGGTGTCCTGACACGGGGACAAAGTAATGCTGTGTCCATGAGCAAGAGGTCTAGATGTGGCAAGGCAAAGGAATGAAATCAATGGAAAACATGGAGATGGAGAATTTAGAAGGAATCTCAAATTTCTAATCAGAGAACAATGAGATTAATGTTTAAGAAGGAAGGGGCTTTGGCCTTGTTTCTGGGCAAGTGTTCATGGGGCATTGAGTTGAAACTGTGTACAATGTACTCTCCCAATCCTGGCACACAGCTGTGAGATCTTGGTGAAGAATAAGTGCCTGGAGTCATGTGAAAAGATGAGCTTTTCTAGTGAGAACCAGAAGTTCAGAAATAAAACCTTGGGGTTAAGATCATTTAAATAGGACAAAAAGGGCAGAAAAGTAGCTAGAGGAAAAGGAAGAAGTATGATATGGTAATTACTCACAGATAATTTGCATAAATTTCCTTAGACAAAGTTCTTACTAACATCAAACATCCCATTAACAGGGAAAAATTACCTCACATCACGATAGGCTGCTAATCATCTTAATCAAATAACAGACTTAACAAAATTTGTTAAGACTATCATCTGATAATATACATATATGTGTGTCAAAAAACAGCTGAATTTGAATGTATGATCCCAGTTGGTGGAACTGTTTGGGCAGGATTTGGAGGTGTGGCTTTGTTGGAAGAGATGTGTCACTGAGGGTGGACTTGAGGTACAAAAGACCTGGGGCATTCCCAGTTCCCTTCCTCTGCTTCCTACCTGCAGATTCAGATGTGAGCTCATAGCTGTTCTTGCCACCATGACTCTGCTCAATCAACTTGGACTTTGACCCTCTGAAACCATAAGCACAATTAAACACTTCCTTTTATGAATTGCCTTGGTCATGGCCTTTTGTCGGTAGGGGATAAAAGTAGCTAGAACAACAGAAGCAGCAACAACAACAAACCAAACAACCACCTGCAAATAACTAATTCACACATATTTAAATCATATTTAGATTATTCAAAGTGCCAACCATGGTGAAAATGTTCTGCAAATAGCTGTATGAAGCAACAATGACAAGACATAACACTTACATATTCAGTTTATACATACTTTTTGTCCAAATATTTTTATTCAAAGTTGGTTGACTCCATGGTCATGTAATGTACAGAGGCAGAGAGCTAATGACTTTCATTCTTGACAAACCATTTAGAATTATTAAATTCTTCACACAGTAACTATTTAGATTGCTGATTTATTAGGGCTATGTACTTAGAAGCCACAAATTGTATCAAATTACTAGTTAAGTCTCTGTGCTCCCTTTATTTGAACAAACACTGACTTTAAATTATTCACAGGGATATTTTATATTATCTCAGAGTAGTCTGAGCCCACAACCCTGCTGTCTTGGATCTACCCTTCGCCTTTAGCTGCACACAGAGAGAGCCACACAATAAATATAAGCCACGGGCTAATAGGGCTCAATGCCTTGAAGCTAAAATTATTAGAACTAAAATTAATAACTTCATTTATGCTGGATGATGGTGGCACATCTTTAATCTCAGCACTCAGAAAGAAGAGGCTGGCAGATCTCTGTGCATTCAAGACCAGCCTGATCTATAAAGTCATTTCCAGGACAATCAGGGCTGGCTGTTACACAGAGAAACCCTGTCTCTAAAAACAACAACAACAAAAAAAAACTTTACTTACATTTCTAGTAGACTAAATATTAAGATACAAAAGAATACATGGCAATTTATTTTACAGTCCAGTTTAACATATTTTAGGAGCCTGTAGCACTTTTAATTTAATTAATTAGCTAGAGATAAAGCTGCCTAAATTTTTTTCTAGATACTTTTATTTGGGTATCAAGCAGATTTTAGAGAAAAATAGGCTATATAATAGATCAGTCATCAATATTTTAATTTACTGTGTAGTTTTGTTTTCAAAATTTAATGACTTAAGGTGTAAATTTTAAGTAGAGCCTGGAGCAGAATATATGAATTAGGGTATATATTCTCAAATATGTGTTATTCTTGCCAGGCAAGTTTTAGAATACATATAAATATTACTTTAAAGTCAACAAGAATTTGTAAACTCTTATCAAACATATAAAATGACATGGAGAGAAAGGCATGCATGCATAAAGCAGGCAATAAACAAAAACACTGTCTATGTAAACCACAATATGCTCAATGACTTGTGCCTGCTGTTTTCCTTCAGGTACACAGAAACAAAGACTTCAATAACGCATTTTGGTATCACTGGAACTTTTACTTCCCGCTTCCCTAAGAAAAAAGTTAGTAAACTATGGCAAAGTTGGGAAACACATCTGTGCTTAGTAGCATCACTGCAACTAGAGGAATCTGAAAGCAAACACACCTGCACCGCCCTACTTTGCATGAACGGTTCACGACCTTTGCCTGTGGCAAGCTAGTGATGCCTACTAACTAAGCAGTCAAACTGCGGGAGGACATTCCCGGCATGCGACCTGAAAGGGTTGTCATAAACGCATGGACCACCCCATAAACACTGCAGTTGGCATAATGGAAAGAAAACGACATCCTTCTGCTTTCACCTGTGTTATGTCTGTTTTCTGTGTGTCCATCAGGCCAAGGCCAAGGCACTAAATCTCAAAACAGGAGAATCTTTGGGTCTAGCCATCTAAGACACCCAGTCTATGCCAGCTCAAATGGGGCCTTTTTTTTTTTATTTTATTCTTTTTTAATTAAAATTTCCGCCTCCTCCCCGTTTCCCATTTCCCTCCCCCTCCTCCCACATATTGCCCCCTCCCCCACTCCCCTCCCCCTATACCCACTCCTCTTCTCCTCCCCCCACTCCTTTCCCCCTCCCTCTCGATACTGAAGAGCAGTCCAAATTCCCTGCCCTGAGGGAAGACCAAGGTCCTCCCACTTCTATCTAGGTCCAGGAAGGTGAGCATCCAAACAGGCTAAGCTCCCACAAAGCCAGTTCATGTATTAGGATTGAAACCTAGTGCCATTGTCCTTGGCTTCTCATCAGCCTTCACTGTCCGCCATGTTCAGAGAGTCCAGTTTCAACCCATACTTATTCAGTCCCAGTCCAGCTGGCCTTGGTGGGCTCCCAATAGATCAGTTCCACTGTCACAGTGGGTGGGTGCACCCCTCGTGGTCCTGACTTCCTTGCTCATGTTCTCCCTCCTGCTCCTCTTTTGGACCTTAAGAGCTCAGTCCGTTGCTCCAAATTGGGTCTCTGTCTCTATCTCGATCCATCGCCAGATGAAGGTTCTAAGGTGATATGCAAGATATTCATCAGTATAGGATAGGGTCATTTCAGGTTCCCTCTCCTCAGTTGCCCAAGGTACCAGCGGGGGACATCTCCCTGGACACCTGCGAGCCCCTCTAGAGTCAAATATCTTGCCAACCCTAAGATGGCTCCCTAAGACAAAAAGGCAACCCACTGACTGGGAGAAGATCTTCACCAACCCTGCAACAGACAAAGGTCTGATTTCCAAAATATATAAAGAACTCAAGAAACTAGACTTTAAAATGCTAATTAACCCAATTAAAAAATGGGGCACTGAACTGAAGAGAGAATTCTCAACAGAAGAAGTTCAAATGGCCAAAAGACACTTAAGGTCATGCTCAACCTCCTTAGCGATAAGGGAAATGCAAATTAAAACAACTTTGAGATACCATCTTACACCTGTCAGAATGGCTAAAATCAAAAACACCAATGATAGCCTTTGCTGGAGAGGTTGTGGAGGAAGGGGCACATTCATCC
This sequence comes from Chionomys nivalis, assembly GCF_950005125.1. Classification (NCBI taxonomy): domain Eukaryota; kingdom Metazoa; phylum Chordata; class Mammalia; order Rodentia; family Cricetidae; genus Chionomys; species Chionomys nivalis. The sequence goes on along the minus strand of NC_080111.1, from coordinate 14,114,113 downwards.
ATTGCTGGTGGGAATGCAAACTTGTGCAACCACTTTGGAAATCAGTGTGGCGATTTCTCAGGAAATTTGGGATAAACCTACCCCAAGACCCAGTAATACCACTCTTGGGAATATACTCAAGAGATGCCCTATCATATGACAAAAGTATCTGTTCAACTATGTTCATAGCAGCATTGTTTGTAATAGCCAGAACCTGGAAATAACCTAGATGACCTTCAATGGAAGAATGGATGAAGAAATGGGACCTATTTAAAGACCACTAGAAAGGGTCGTTTCAAATTATTCCTTGACAGCTCAAATGTCAAAGTGCAAAAAATCATTTTTCTTTAAAAAAATTACACTATAATGAATTATTATGTCCACGTTGCACATGAGTTTAACATTCTATAATGAACATAAATCCCTAAAATAACATAAATAATAAATTACATCCACTGGTTGTTTTAATTTTTATTTTGTGCTTTTAGTTTTTGTCAATTATATTTAACAAAAAAAAGCACCCAGCAAAACAAGTATTATCATTTCATTTTACAGTGATGAAATTGAAGGCCAGAATGAAAATCTGTTCATTTCTAATCTGGTAACAAAAGAAAATACAAAATCATTATATATACATATATATATATACACATATATATGTATACACACAAACACACACACACTCACACGCATTATTTGGTTGTTGTTGTTGTTTGGTATGTTCTGGTTCTTGCCATTTGAGATGACGTTTCCCCCCCCCCCACCCGGTGCTTGCCCACATTGGCCTCCTGGCTCCTAAGATCAAGTCATAATTCTGCTTCATCACTGTGAGCAATAGGGCTGGCTTGGTTTAAATTTTGACAGTTTTATAATGCCCTAGGAAACCATTATTCCCCAATTCTCACAGAAATCTTTTGTTGAAACTGTTAGAAATAAAGCCAGGAATCTGCCTCAGTACAATTAATCCTAAAGTATATGATGCTGAATATTTTTCTTTTAAATTATAGGTATAGAGGCAAGCTTTCTTAAGTGAGGCAGGTAGAGAGCAGGTAGGCATGGAGAGGGACAGCCATTAGAAGAGGAAGAGAAGAAAACCTCTCCTGCTATTCCATAAGTACCTCATGTTTTGCAAGACAAGCTTTTTTCCTTTGCTGCCTAACAATGTTCATGAGTACCACCTAATCACCATGTAAGCAAGCTAAGTGACAGCCTGGCTTAGGTAAGAGGCTGGATCCATCAAGTTCAGAGTGGTCCTGAAAGCACTCCTTAGCAAAGCCTTGGATGGAGAAAGGCAACGAGGATGCCAGCAAGAGGGGATCAGAAGAGAGGCCTGCACCACATCCACAGGCAGTAAAGCCCCATGTCCTTCTCATTTAGAGATAAAAGGGATATATTGCAAAAGATAAATGCTGATTTTAGCTAGGTAGAAGCTGCCCTGAATTGTTCTATAAGAATATTGAAAATTTAACCTCTGTGGAACATAAAGGACAATTCTTTTCTTGCCATTATTACAGAAAGGGGGCAGAACAAGTTATTCGACTTGCTGCTACCAAATCTGTGAATGGGCAGGCCTTGTCTGGGAGCTTCTGGGAAGGTCTGTGTCTTAGACAAGCTGATCTGAATCCAGAGAATCAAAGTATCAGGTTGGTTACCACTGTGCCCTTGGCATATTTTCATGCACAAATACTACTAAATTTAAGGGACTTGAGGAAAGTTCGGGAGACATACACAGAATATAGTCTAGGGAAGTGAATGCCTGCTGAACATAGGCCATGATTTTCCATACACGTAACTGAGGCTCCCAACATGAGTCATGTGAACACCAGGGAAGACACTGCAGAAAGTAAGAAGTCAAAAGAATGAACTCAAGGGTTAGGAGCTGCGTTGAAAACTAGTCATGGCATAACAAAGTGGAACTCTAAGCAGAGATCAGGGGCTGGAGAGATGACGGAGCAGGTGAAGGCACCTGCTGCTGACACAGACAACCTGAGTTTGGTCCCCAGAGTCCCACTTCGTGAGGGAAGAGAGCCAATGCCCAAAAGTTGTCCCCTGTCCTCCACAGCCACATGATGGAACAGACACACCAAATAAATACAATAAATAAAATGAAGCCAGTGACATGGGCTAGGACAAGTAATACGGTCAAGAGACAGAAAAGGTTCAGGAGGAAAATACAATGACATCCAGCTTTCAATGGTGAGGAATCGGGTGTGACCAGGTACAACACATTTTCCAGTGTGAGAAATCGAATATGGAGGCTTCACCTGAGGTCTCAATGAAGCCACAGGATTGGGTGGCTTTATTGTTCCTCGCAATGAAGGTTGCAGATGGCTACATCTGAAGACCCAGAAACCACTCCAGAGGAGGAAAAGTGAAACCTCAGCACACACCTACATCAGGGAGAAGTCTCAGTACAGCAGATCACTGGCCTTGCCTCAGAGGTTCCAACTCTATCATTAGGAGGTGACATAGACTCCACATTTTTAAAAATCCCTCTGTGTGATAACCTGAAACACCTCTGGTCCCAAGCATCTCTGGACAGTCACCTGCGTCCACTGCTTCTCTACTCACGAGATGTTATTATATACAAGTTATTTAATATCTCTGTTCAGTTTCCTCAGTGACGTCATGCTGACAGAATGACCTCATGAAATATGTGAGAGATTAAATAGGAAGTTACATACAAATGAGAAGTGTCAGGCTTATTAATTGACTCATGTCAGTTAATGCTGGGGGGAAAGTCCTAAGGAAATATTCTTGATGAACAGTTGATACTGTCTTCAAATGTTCAAACAGCTTTGCTGTCAGCCCCCAGCTCACAAATAACAACAGAGTCTTCTTATTTATTCTGAAAGTTTGGCCTCAGCTCAGGCTGTCCCACTAGCTCTGATAACAATGAATCCATTTATATTGCTCTCTGTTTTGCCTCATAGGCTTGTTACCTTTCTTTCACTCTGCATGTCTGACTCCATCCATGTCTCCTCGGCATCTGATGCATGCCTAGATCCCTCTCCTACTTCCTCTCTCTGCCTACAAGACTCACCTATACCTCCTGCCTAGCTATTGGCCTTCAGTTGTTTAATATACTGATCGCAGCAACAAATCTTCCTACAGCGTCCAAATGTCTCACAACAGTTTGCTTTCCTTTATCTCGGTCTGTACATGCCTGCAAAGCTTACTAAATGGAGACAGCTAAGGTCCATGTCCACAAGTCCAAACACAAATGAGTTCTTTTTTTTTTCCTTTTATATTTTTTATTGTTTTTATTGAGGTATACATTTTCTCTATTCCCCTCTCTTCCTCTCCTCTCCCCTTCTATCCTTCCTCATGACCCCCACACTCCCAATTTACTAAGTAGATCTTGTCTTTTTCACCTTCCTGTGTAGATCCATGTATGTCTCTCTTAGCGTCCTCTTTGTTGTCTAGTTTTTCTGGGGTTGTGGCATATAAGCTGATTTTTCTTTATGTCTAAAAGTCACTTATGAGTGAATACATAAATCTAGAAAAAACATACTGAGTGAGGTAACTCAGACGCAGAAACACAAATAAGTTCTGACATTACATCCTTAAAATAAGGCAAAATCTTATCCATGATCCCATACTGTAGGGATCATTAGACACAAAGCAAAAATCAACTCCTATACACACCATCACTGACGTCAATGACCCATGTCCACATGGCCAAGAATCACAGTTCCCAAACTCTAATTCATTGTTAGATTAAGGTAAACCAATGTTTGTCATAGTCCATAAACACCTATTCAGTCAAAAGAAGTGCTCAATAACATCCAAGCTGATGCGTGCAAACTGATTGGGTTATAAGAGAAGTATGTATCTTTAAACCACATTTATTTCATTAACTTTTTTCTTTTTTCTTTATGTAAAAGAAAAATATGATATTTTTGGATACAACAAAAAAAGTTAGCTATGACTAGGGATCGGTCCAAGAAATCTTTGAGTGAATGTGTATTCTTGATATGGTCACAGCCATGTCAAAGACCAATGCCTCAGGCCAATGGGAAATCAGTAAAGCCTTCCCCATGAAAGTCAGACTCAGAATTGGCAAACTCTTCCTCTGGTCCCATTTTGATGCTGGCAGGGTGTGCAAATGGTAGCAACCACTGCTGCTTGAAGCAGGTGAGTGCCCACGGACAGCGAACCTCCTCCTGAGACTAGCTGACCCTGTGCCCATTTGCTGTACATAATAAACCCCTGAGGTTCCTGTTGTTGCTCACTGTAGTTGAAGCCACTCCCTCAGAGTACATACAACCCACTTTACCCAGCTTTTCTGTATGCGTGTCCATCATTTCTTCATTCCTTTGCTTCCCCACCAAGTCCAGGCAAGGTGCCAAGCCTCGCTGGACATGGTATATGACTATCAATTAAAACCAACAGCCAGAGCAAAGTACCAGATACAAGAGAACTTGGTAACACCTTACCATGAGTATGTGTCTGCATAGCAGGTGGAAGCTATCTTACCTGAATCATCACACCACACAGGCAGCAAGGGCCCAGGAGTCATGATTGAAATAAGTTAAGCAAAGATGGTGAAGAGCTCAGGGCTTCTTGGAAAAAAGAAACCTAATAGGTAACTCCACTGGCAAAGGATTTCTGTGCAAGTGTGAGGACAGAACTTGATTCATGGGACCCACATAAAAAACCATGCCTGGTGGTATACTCAAAAAAAAAAAAAAAAAAAAAAAAAAAAAAGCACTAGGGAGGCAGAAATAAAACAAAAGCCAAAGCCAAAGCCAAAACTCACTGGCTAGTTAGCCTAGCCAAACCTGTGAGTTCCAGGACAATGAGAGACAATCTCAAAGAACAAGGTAGATAATACCTGATAAACTACACCCAAGGTTGATCTCTACAGTCTGCATGCACAAAAGTGTGTGTGTGTGTGTGCGCGCACACACACACACACACGTACACCCTACAATGTGCTGCCCTTTACACACAAAAGAAAGAAATGTTACCACTCACAATATCTAATAGCAAAGGCCCTTCCTTGATTATAGCTCTGAGGGTTCTTTGTAGCAGTGGCTGAATTAGGTTACTATTTGATACCAAAAGCACTAACGCAGCATTCAATAACTATGCAAATCTAGCTGTGATATTATTATTTAATATTTCTACAGTTATTAAAATGTTTAAAAGGTCACAGTTTAATTCACATTTTGGTATGTCTTCTGAAATTTACTATATATGAGGGAATTATTTTGAATCACAGAACAAAACACTCCTCTTGGAAACAGATATCTCTCTTTCTAGTATTATTGCTAGAATCTAAATTAACAAAATTCTATATGCCCACTTAACAAAGTCATTTTTCAAAAAAAAAAAAAAAACAACTATGGGAAGCAGACAGAGAAGCGCTGGTTAATTCTGTTTCACAGATAGGAGACAAAGTAGAACAATATTTCCAAATCAAATGAGTCATGACCATCAAATTCAGATTTCAAACCCACGTGTTCTGGGGGACTGAGGGTAGGAGGAAGAAAATGGTTTATTAGACTTTCAGATTATATTCCATAATCATAGGAAGGCAAATCAAGATAGGCAGGAAGTAAAGCAGAGATCATTGAGGAAGACTGCTTACTGACTGGTCCCTATGGTTTGCTCAGTCTCCTTTCTTATATACCTAGGGACAGCTCCTGGAGCGGAGACACAGCTCCCAATGGGACTGGCCAACCACATCAACTGTCAATCAAGAAAGTATCCCCACAGACTTGCCCAAAGACGTGTGGATGGAAACTCTGTCTCATCAAACACAATTTGTTTTTGGAGAGTAAGACTTTGCTATTGCAAAGTGCTGTTTTCTAAAGCTATTATGCAAAACCCCTAAATTAATTTAAATTATTTTGTAAAATGACAAATCAGAGAATGTCAAAGGAAAGTTGCTTTACAATGACTGATATGACTTGAAATAAAATGACTGGAAAATTCTGTAGCCATCTGCAGATTGAGTCTAGCTTATTTTCTCATCATGTCTCACACCAAAATCTCTGTCTCCAAAAGTCATAATTTAGAATATTTACAGGGAAGGACAGCCTTGATAGGGATTACACAGATTTATAGGTGTGTTTATCTCCAGCAGAAGCACAGACTTGGACATTTTCACTTAATATTATATTGCAAGATAATGGCTGAATATGTCAGATATAGGAAATATTACTACTATAGCTTGTTTATTTGCAATATGTAGAGGCTGTGCTCATGTATGAAGGTCTCAATAATAACAAAACAAAAAAATATGTCCTTTAATATATGAACAGTCACTCACTAACGCAGACTCAGAAAGTGCAATAGCTCTGTAGTCTGTGAACAGCATGGTGAAGTTCAACCAAAAAGGTCCCCACTGTGTGATTAGCTACTTGTAACATACAGGCTGAATTCTTTTTTTTTATTGAAAAAAAATTTTCCCCCTCCTCCCCGCCTCCCATTTCCCTCCCCCTCCTCCCGCCCCTCTCCCCATCCCTCCACTCCTTTTCTCCTCCCTCTCCAGTCCCAAGAGCAGTCAGGGTTCCCTGCCCTGTGGGCAGTCCAAGGTCCTCCCCCCTCCATCCAGGTCTAGGAAGGTGAACATCCAAACTGTCTAGGCTCCCACAAAGCCAGAACATGAAGTAGGATCAAAACCCCATGCCATTGTCCTTGGCCTCTCGTCAGCTCTCATTGTTCGCCATGTTCAGAGAGTCTGGTTTTATCCCATGCTTTTTCAGTCACAGTCCAGCTGGCCTTGGTGAGCTCCCAATAGATCAGCCTCACTGTCTCAGTGGGTGGGTGCACCCCTCGTGGTCCTGACTTCCTTGCTCATGTTCTCCCTCCTTCTGCTCCTCATTAGGATTTTGGGAGCCCAGTCCGGTGCTTCAGTGTGGGTCTCTGTCTCTATCTCCATCCATCGCCAGATGAAGGTTCTATGGTGATATGCAAGATATTCATCAGTATGGCTATAGGATAGGTTCATTTCAGGTTCCCTATCCTCAGGTGCCCAAGGAACTAACTGGGACATTGCCCTGGGCACCTGGTAGCCACTCCAGGTTCAAGTCTCTTGCCAACCCTTAGGTGACTCCCTTAACTAAGATATGTGTTTCCCTGCTCGCCTATCCAACCTTCCTTTATCCCCAATCATCCCGTTTCCCCAAGTTCCCCCCATACAGGCTGAATTCTTAAGGTTCAGAGATGTGTGATGTGACCATGATAACAGCAATTCTCTCTGAGGTCTAACAATTATTTTGTTTTGTAAACTCAGTTTCCCAACAACGTTTAGTGTAACCCACGGTTAGAAGAAAGCATGCCAGTTATGTAGGTAACCAAACTCTCTCAGGAAGCAACACGGATAGAGCCGGCAACCTCCTATTACACCTGCTCTGAAACAGTTCAGAGGATGAAGCTTCCTTCCCGAGCCACGTTTATACTCCTGGCAAATTCTGAATTTTGGTAGAAAGTTTTAGTTATATAAAAAAAATTTTTTCCATTTTTAAATGGTGAACTTTGTCCTAATCTTCAGATGTCTCTTCAATGTGACTTCTTTCTAAAGGAAACAGCCTGCCCAGTTCCTCCACCCAGCTACCTTCTCTCTTTCTTCTCCTTTTCTCTTTTCGCTGGCCAAACACTACTAATAGAAAGCCACAGATTATTTTCAGGTCCAATACGAAACTCTAGAGAAACTATATAGATGCACATTAGACTTCACAATACTAAAGATAACTGGGTGTCATTTCTCCTTCCTGATCCATACTTCATTTTTAACTCGCTGCCCCCCCCCCACACACACACACACATACTTTTCCTTAATTCAGTTGTTGCTCATTTGTTTTCTGGTCATCAGTCTGTTGGTCTCCCCAATCCTAGGAAAACTCCTCCACTGCCCTGCATTCATGATTGGGACCTGGAGAGCTCAGCCTGCGGACCTCGCCAATCATAGAACACCCCCTCCCTGCCCTGCACTCACGACTGGGACCTGGAGAGCTCAGCCTGCTGACCTCGCCAATCATAGAACCCCCCTCCCTGCCCTGCCCTCACGTCTGGGACCTGGCGAGCAGCAGATGGCCAGTTCTAGGTGGGGAGGATCTGTGACAAACACCAAAGTCACAGAGCACTTGAAGGAGAGAAGACAGGGAGCTTCAGATTGGGAAAAGGATTTTTGGTAGCCAATAGTCACCCAGTCCCCTTCATTTCTCTCAGAAAAAAAAAAATAGGGGATATTTTCATTAATGAGTGAACGTACACAAAATACCACTTAATGTCATTAGATAATTAAAAGAATACTTGCGCTATATTCCAAACAAACTTAGGGTTTCTTCCTATGAAACCATTTTTTCCTAATAAGCATTTCATTAACAAAGGTGGAACATTTCATGCACACATGGGCTGTCATGAACACACAATAAGAAAACATAGGACAAAAGCAGAACGCTAGAATAAACTATACACGGGCAGAAGTTCTCTCACTGAAAGACCGAAATGCAAAATTGTTCAAAATTAGGAGTTTTTGGATGCCAACATTTTGCTACAAGTGAAGATTTCAAGTCATGAAATTAATCTTTACCTGCAGAACCACGTGAAATATTCTACAAAGCTACCCTGAGGCTGAAAGGTATGGAAGCAAAGCAAGTCAGTTCCATCTGTCAACATGGTTCCCAACTTTAAGGAAAATCACCACTGTTGACATGAAAATATATCAAATTTAAAATATTTTTCAAATAAAAACATCTGGTCACTGATATTTGAATAAAGGATATGTGTGTAATATCCAAGATAGAACATCTAAGTCATGAGCTGAGTGCAACAAACATAAATATTACACAGACCTGGGCGAAAGTCTGCCTGTGCATCCCCTGCTGTGGGGTACTGCTTTCATCTTCAGACAGATCTACTGAGCTACAACAGACCATGTATGGATCTCTATTCCACATAACTTTTTCATGGTCTTGCTTTGAGTTATTTATATTAGCTAGTTTATCAATGTTAAAATATTAGGAGCCTTTCACATGCTTTAAAATACTGGAGACAAAAATACTCCGCCATATAACCTACATCCCATGCACAATCAAATTATTCAAAGAAAAAAACATCAGAGGAAATTTTCAAAAACTGAAATCAAAGGAAGCACATTACATGGAAACTATAGGAAGTACTGGAAAATGTAGGAAAGACACTGAAAATTCTTGCAGGAAAAAATGCCTCCCCCCAGCTCTTTACACACACACATCATACGGAGGCCAATCATGTAAGGAATCCTCTATCTTGTGAATAAAGAAAAAAAATAAACATGACTTTTCTCTATGCCATCCAGTGCTCTCAAAGGAACAACAGAAATACCAATTAGTCAGCCCTGGAATCATAATCATATCCATACAAGTACATTACATGGAATGAGCAGGTTGTATTTATATATTTAGGAACACACACACACACACACACACTCACGCATGTACACGTGCGAGCACACACAATTAAAGAACAAGAGATCAGATGTGATTGTATTCGTGAAGAAATGGGAACATGGGAAAGAGCCAGTGCAGGGGAGGGGTGGGAGGGAAGAAAGGGAAAGAGGAAAATGATGTAATTATATTTGAAATTAAAAAAACTAAAAATAGAAATAACTGTATCCTACCAGTTCTTTGAGCAAATACGATAGAGAACAACCTTGCTGAAGAACAGTTCTTTCATTATACAATAAAAGAGCCGAGAATAATAGAGTTCTGCTTAAGATTAAGTGCATTCAATTACACACAGTTGGAAAAACAATAACAATTGCTGGTGAGGCTTCAGCACTTGGATCAGTGAGTGGCTGAAAAGGGAAAAGGACATTTCTGTATTAATCATAAACCACCATTCAAACCACACTTACATCAGCACCTTGGACAGGGCAGAGTCCAGCTACTGGTCCTGGTGCCTCAATCTCTTTCCCTCTGTTAGAAAACAATTCTATTTTTTGGTCTAGGACAAGTAAGACTTATAACACACATGATACCTTCCCTGAAATGTTGCTTTCATCTGGTCGATTCTCATAAACAGTCACCATGAAGCATTAGGGTAAGGGCTCCTGAAGAGCCCACAGTTCCTTAAACTTAGTGCCGAGTCATGTGCAACTTTCTCAAAGGTTCACTCTTAATATTTATGTCTACTGGTGCTGTCATTATTTGAGTCTTGTGTAGGCAGTCATACTGTGTCAATTATTATTACTCTGAAATCAGAGATATAAAACACACTAAAGAGACTCAGCAGGTTGGATATATGCATGTGTGTGTGTGTGTGTGTGTGTGTGTGTGTGTGTGTGTGTGTGTGTCACAATAATAACCAAAGAAAAAGAGAACATGAATTTGAGAGGGAGTAAAGGGGGCCAGAGGAAATTTTGGAGGGAATAGATAAATGATGTAAGTAAGTATATGTCAATTAAAAATTTAAAAAGAAAAAATATTAAACACTCAATATTTCTTAGTAAATGTGCAGACTTCCAAGAGCACACACACACACAGGGAGGGGTCGACAGACAATAGAAAGTAGACAGATAGATGATAGACAGACAGACAGACAGACAAGTAGATAGATGATAGATTGACAGAGACAGAGAGAAAAATAGACAGACAGACAGACAGACAGACAGACAGAGAGACAAGTAGATAGATGATAGATTGACAGAGACAGACAGAGAGAAAAACAGACAGACAGACAGACAGACAACAGATATTAGACAGTATAAACTGATGAAAGTAGATGTGAGGAGGACATGATAGCTCACATCTGAACTATCACACTGCCACATGTAATACAAAGTGGCTTTCATTGTTCTTCATCTAACTGGCTGATCTTGATGACTATTTTGGGACAGAGACGGATCCCACGAATTGGTTTCAAACACTAGAATTAATGATATCACTAACAGGGAATCCAAGCTAGGCTAAAAAAATTCACTAACCATAAGGGAAAGCCTGAGAACTGAGAAGAAAGGAGCAACCACAACCTAAGGCTTTCCCATTAAGATGCACAATTAAAACACATCAATTAAAAAGTTTACCCGAGCTCATGGAAACTCACAGACTCTACACCAACAGCTGGGGATCCTGCATGGAACCCAACTCAGCCCTCTACATATGGGCAACAATTGTGTAGCTTGGTCTTCTTGTAGAAACCCTGGCAGTGCAACCATGATCTATCCTTGGTGCATGAGCTGGCTTTTTGGAGCCCACTCCCCATGGTGGGATGCCTTGCTCAGAAACGATTCAGTGGGAAAGGTTTGGTCCTGCCTTAACTTAATGTGCCAAGCATTCATGCGAGGCCTTACCCTTTCTGAAAAGTGGATGGTGGTGGGCTGGGGCAGAGGTGGGGGAAGTAGGAGGAGGGGAGAGAGGGGAAATGTGGTTGGAATGTAAAATAAATAAAAATGAAAAACATGAATAGAAAAAAGTTTAAATAGAAAAATAAACTATTTATTCCTGATCCCAATGAAGCATTGACTAGAACACACAGAATCAACCAACATCACAGGAATGAAACAGAGACCCAGACTTCAGGTACTCAATTCAGAGAGCCAAAGCTTAAAAGAGGAGACTTGTAGATTTGCAAGTGTGACATCAAGCCTTCAGTAGACAATCTTGGGATAAGATCAGACATTCCCTTTGATAGTTCTTCAGATCAAAATCAGAACTAGTGGTATATTTGACCATTTGTTATGAAGCCTTCTGTAGTTGTAAGACAGCTTTGATCAGTAAAACAGATCTGTGTATTTGAGGGGTACACCATCCTTTATAGCTGGGAACACTGAGGTCAGGAGAGGGGTGTAATGGAGACTGCTCGTTCATTTCCCAGTTGCCCTGACCCAAATAATCACACAGAAACTATATTAATTACAATATTGCTTGGCCAGAGGCTTAGGCATATTCCTGGTTAACTCTTATATCTTTCATCAACTCATTTCTATTAATTTGTGTACTGCCACAAGGCTGTGGCCTACCGGTAAAGGTTCTGCTGTGTCCTTCTCCTTCGGCAGCTATATGGCATCTACATGTCTCTGCGCTCGCTCTCTCTCTCTCTCTCTCTCTCTCTCTCTCTCTCTCTCTCTCTCTCTCTCCACTGTTCTGATTTCCTGCTGGCTTTACTCTGCTAAGTCGTTAGCCCAAATGGCTTTATTCATCAAACAATAAAAGCAACACATATACAGAAGGACATCCCATATCAGAGGGGCTGTTCAGCCAGAAAAAGATGAACATCTTCCCACAAGGTGGGAAGAGAAGCTGTTGATTAGCAGATATTCTTTATCAGTCTCTACTATAAATTTAAGACAGAATACTAGAGATGGTTGTGCTACAGACTCAGGAGCAAGCTACCAGTCCAGTTATCATAGGCCTGTAGTAGTTCCAGTACAAAACAAATAAGCAACAGATGGAGGTACAAGGGGACCACCTGGTATTGAGATCAGAATAAACCTTGCAATGGTCAAAACTAAGAAGATATAAAATAGTAACTTTATAAAATGATGTAAAGATAATTTGGCTAAAAGATGGAGAGACATGCTTTGGTTTGGTTATTGGATGCCCCCAAAGACTCATATACTAAAGAGTTCATCCATAAGCTGGTGCTAAGGAGAGGTAGGGCCTGACAGGAAGTTGCCGAGTCATTGAGTGTATTACCCAAAGGGGAATATAGTCATTATCAATGAGATAATGGCTCCCGCTCCATCCCATACTTCTTCCCAACAAGCCCAAAGCTGTGAGGCTAATCATGCACTGACCCAAAGCTCTAAGTCTCTTTATAAAATGATTTTCTCCAGTGTTCATAATAAGCACAGAACACTGACAAATACAAGAGAGTTCTGCCATCTGATCTTACTTGGATAGTTTGGACAAAATGCAAGTTTTGTGGTTTCTTACCAAAAAAGTCAATGAGGTGACAGTCATCAGGATCTTTGCTTTAAAACTGTACCATCCCATCACACCAAGTTAATCTGCATGCTAGAACCATAGGCCTAGTTGTTTTGTATAAGAAGGTGGCTTACTCTATATAATTCTAGCTCTTGAAGAATAACAGTTAAATTTCTTGCTGTGTTAGCAATTCAAATTGTACCAATCAGAAAAAAAAATAATGGACAAAACATAATTTAGTTAAAAAGTGAAATATGCAATGTTTTTACCAAGATGGAAATTTTAGTTTTAATTTTATGAGAGTACTCATAGACTGCTTGAGTTTTTCCTGAAAATGCAAAATGATGCTATCTTTATGCAACTAAGTTAAATAACTTTTATCTAGATGAACACCAGAAAAGAAAATATACGCGAATTTGGGTCTGATACTTGTAGACTGAGCTGCTATGCAGACTCTCTGTTACTAGTGTTCATTACCTCATAAATAAAATAGTAATGACATGTTTCAACCCAAAGAGCAAAGCATTGTGATTAGGATCAGTTGTAATTTCAGCTCCCTCGTCAAATAACTTCACCCGTTCACGAAACTAAAATAATCCCAACAGATGTGCACAAACACCTGTTGTGCAAGTGTCTCAAAGCAGGTGTTTTAATGGACTCTGGAAGCACGGGGATAAATAGAAGACAAGTTTTGGCCAAGAACTAAGAGTTCAATGAAATCATGTAATTCTATAGTCACGTTGTGGTTCTTATATTAATGATGCTATGCTAGGTAACTAACCGCAGTAGTGGATGGAAAGATGTGTAGCATAAGATAAATTAAACACACGAAATAATGACCACTTACTCCCTTATACATAATGGGATGGCTGATCTTGGCTACACGGCTTTTCTTTTCCATGTCATCCTGGATGGAGTCATCTGAGCATTTCCTGGTATGAAATATCCACAGTGTGGCCCTTCATATGACTAGCAATGGATTTTGGATACTCATGCAGAACTGCACTCAATTATCGGTTGTGTGTCCTCTTCATGTGGTTTAGGCTCTGAATGACAATGTGAATGGGTGCCAAGAGGAGAAGGAAGCAACCTACCACAAGACCCAGCAATACCACTTTTGTGTATATACCCAAAGGATGCTCAATTGTACCACAAGGACATGTGCTCAGCTATGTTCACAGCAGCATTGTTGGTCATAGCCAGAAACTGGAAACAACCTCAATGCCCCTTGACCTAAAAATGATTAAGGAAAATGTGGTATATTTACACAATGGAGTACTACACAGTGGAAAAAAATTATGACATCTTGAAATTTGTGGGAAAATAGATGGATCTAGAAAATATCATATTGAGTGAGGTAACCCAGACCCAGAAAGATAAATATCATAAGTGGCTTTTAGACATAAAGCAAAGAAAAACCAACCTACAATTCACAATCCCAAAGAACCTAGACAACAATGAGGACCCTAAGAGAGACATACATGGATCTAATCTACATGGGAAGTAGAAAAAGACAAGATCGCCGGGCGGTGGTGGCGCACGCCTTTAATCCCAGCACTCGGGAGGCAGAGGCAGGCGGATCTCTGTGAGTTCGAGACCAGCCTGGTCTACAAGAGCTGGTTCCAGGACAGGCTCCAAAACCACAGAGAAACCCTGTCTCGAAAAACCAAAAGAAAAAAAAAAATAGAAAAAGACAAGATCTCCTGAGTAAATTGGGAGCGTGGGGATCATGGGAGAGAGTAGAAGGGGAGGTGGGAAGAAGGGAGGGGAGCAGAGAAAAATATTTAGCTCAGTAAAACAATTAAAAAAATAAAGTTTCCAGTTCTCTAATGGGTTCAAGAGTGAGAGACCAAAACTACCACTCTTGCCACAATTAGACATGGCCACCTCCATGATTCCACACACCCAGACTCAAGGGAAACAGATACTGTCTATTTTCCAGTTTTTTCCTCCTCTCTACAAATCCACCCCTATCTCTATCTCTGTGTGTGTGTGTGTGTGTGTGCGTGCATGCCTGTCTGTCTGTCTCATACACCACAAAAGAGCAAATAAAAACAAAATGTACCAAAAGTCCACAAAACAACAACAACAACAAACAAACAAACATGGAGTTTGTTTTGTGCTGGCCAACTACTCCTGGGCATGGGGTCTGTCCAACAATATAGTAGACATACCTAGTGACACTCTCCTAGCAAAAACTGATTTTTCCCTTTTTCAGCAGGTATCAATTGTAGAACTAATAGCTTCGTGGTTAGGGCTGAGACCCCTTCTTCCCCTCTCAATACGGAGACCCCATCTGGCTTGAACCTGTGCAGGTCTTGTGAATACTGACACAGTCTCTGTGAATTCATATGAGCATCCGTCTGGTTATGCCTGGAACACGCTGTTTCCTTGGAGACATCCATCTCTTCTGGCTTTTATAATCTTCAAACCCTCGCATGCAACTGTTCCTCAAGGAAAGCAATGAAACACTTGGCAAGCTGAAATACAGTGGATGCTCTCCGCTATGGAACAGGCGGGATGCCTCCCAATGGAAACTGACTCATAGTTTATGAGTCATGCTCATATACGACTGCATGTGCCATGCAAGGATCTCCAGCAACTCCACGGCCATGGAGTCACAAAGTGTGTGCTCCACCAGCACAGAGCTGTACACCACATGACTCTCTTGTCTTTAGGAAGGAACAAGTAATTTACGTTGAAAATAAATTTAAAAGATAAATAATTTATAGTAGCTGGAATGAAAACTTAGGAACTTAGAGTCATCCATCACATGACAAATACATTTTCTCATGGTATGCTATAGCAAATCATTTGCCAAAAATTTCTATACTAAGTCAATCAGTGACTGGTTCTTATTTCTGAAATCCCCCAAAATGCACACAAACACATGCAGAGAATATGCCAAATGAGTTTCTTACTTTCTCATGATTATGTTATTTATATCATTTTATCCATAAAATGGCATGGTGACATAAATAACACAGTGACTTCAGTGCCCAATAAATAAATATTGGCATGTATTTTGTATAAGTATGTGCTTACACATCAGAGTCTACAAGACATGAACTCTTACTTCTCCCATCACTTTACCCCAGAACACAAAAGCACTGCATTAATATACAGAAACCCCTTATTAAACCAAGATAACATGGAGGAATAAATGAGGTAAAAGTGGAAGGCAGGAGGTGGTGTATCTCAGTGGCAGAGCTCTCTTGTGGCATCTGCAAGATCGTAGTGAGGGATAGGTTATTTTTCAGATGCCAAGTGAATATCACCTTTCTTAATTCTGTATGTCTATGCATGATTACATTATCAGTGAATTCAAGAATGAAGGGTAATTTTTAACTCTATATCTATACTATAAAGTCCACCACCACATAAAGGGTGTGTGTGTGTGTGCAGAAACCCACAGTAGAGCACTGGGCTGAGCTCCCAAAGTCCAGCCAAAGAGTGGGAAGAGTGAAAATATAAACAAAGAGGTCAAGACCATGATGGTCTTACCTGAGCTAATGGGAGCTCACCGACTCCACTCGGACTGGTAAGAATCCAGCATAGGCCCAAACTATACCCTCTGAATATGGTTGACAGTTATATGGCTGGGGCAGATTGTGGGGCCACTAACAGTGGCACCTGGATTTATCCCTACTGCTTGTATTGGCTTTTTAGAACCCATTATCTTTGGATGGAGACCTTGCTCAGCCTAGATATAGTAGGAAGGGCCTTGGACCCTCTCTAAAGTAATGTGACTTACCCTCTCTGAGGAGTGGACAGGGAGGTAGAGGGGGAATGCAGGGAATGGGAGTAGAGTAGGGGAGGGAGTGGGAACTGGGATTGGTATGTAAAATAACAAAAGACAGTTTGTTTTCTTTTTAAAAAATAAAATAACAAAAATTATATCTTTAGATTATAAAGTAATTATGGTATTTCTTGTTCACTTTCCTCCCTTCAGACCCTCCCATATACTCCTTGTACTTTTTTAAATTCATGGCTACTTCTTTATTAACTGTTGTTACATGGATATATATATATACATATATATATGCATAAATACTGCTTGCTCAGTTTTTTTAACACATATATATGTCTTCCAAGCTGACCATTTGCTCCTGGATAAGCAACTGGTGTCCTCTTCCCTAGTGAAGACTGTTTCTCCTGCTCTCAGCGTTCTCCAGTTGCCTCTGTTTCTTTGTGTGCAGCCAGAGCATCCTGGGCTTTCCTCCATCTGCTTAAGCATGGCTATTGCTATTGTCCTTGGCTCATTTTAGGCAGTAATCTTGATGAGACTTTATCAATACAGTGTTTGACATTTCTAACAGACACAATCCCAGAGCAAATTCCCTCTTACAATCCTTCTGTCCCCTCTTCTACAGTTGATAAAGCCACTGGGACTTGGCTCCACACTCTAAATTTTGATTGGTTGTTGTTTTCTATAATGGTCTCCATTTTTTGCGAAGATAAGTTTCTTTAGTGAGGAGTGAGGACTCCACTTCTCTGTGGGTGTATGGACAACTACTGAGAATGTATTTAGGAATAACGCTGCTTTAGTAAAATGGTGGTTGTCAGTTCACTTTGAAGACTCATGACTTTACTATCCCTGTGTAGTTGACTTAGTTTTTCAGTACTAGACATGGTTTCTCTCTTATTGGGCAATCTTCAGTCCAATTAGAGACATATTAGTTACCACCAAGGTATGCATGCCACAGCTACAGTGTTAGGGCATATACTATTTTAAGGTGTGTTACTTTTGTTTATGCTGCATTTGTTTAACTCTGCGAAGCCGTGTTACTTTGCCTGTCTAAAACACCTGATTGTCTAATAAAGAGCTAAATGGCCAATAGCCGGGCAGGAGAGAGAAATAGGAGGGGCTGGCAGGCAGAGAGGATAAATATGAGGAGAAATCTGGGGGAGAAAAGATCTGGAAACAAGAGGGAGTGGGAGGAGTTCAGGGGCCAGCCACCCAGCTACCCAGCTACAGAGCCAGACACAGAATGAGAAAGAAAGAAAAGGTATACAGGAATAGAGAAAGATAAAAGTCCGAAGGGATAATTTAAGTTAAGAAATATATAATATTTATTATATATATTTATATATTTATTCATACATATTTATATATTTATTATATATAATATAATATAAGTTAAGAAAAGCTGGCAAGAAACAAGCCAAATTAAGACTGCACATTAGCAACTAAGAATAAGCCTGTGTGTGTTCTATTTAGAAGGTCAGTGGTAGGGCCCCCCAAAAGTCAAAAGACTAAAGAGTCAAAAGAGTAAAAAACAAGCAACACTACAACCTTAGGGCTATCATTCCATGCTGGGCGTTGTTGTGATTCTTAAGAGTCCCAGTGGGTAGGACTCATGGTTATCTACCTCCTTTGAAAGCTTGCAGGGTGCCTCCTGGTATCATAAAAGCTGGTCCTCAGGAAGGAGGATTTCAGGTCATTTCCAGCTCAGGGACCTGTGGGCCTTGCAACACACTGTTTTTGACTAGGGCACTGCCTTCATCAAAAAATTCATGAGATAGGGTATATGACTATATGGAGCCATGGGTCCTATCCTGTCACCAATATATGCTAGTCTGACCAAGAGAATGACTGAAGTTTAAAAGTTACAATGAAGTAGAAAATACTTCATCAGCACAGGGTTCCTGCTGACCAAGCAGGTGAGCTAGAGGGGAATAAATTCGAGGCCCTGATTTCCCTTTCAACACTGAAATGGGCAGCATCTGCCTCACTTCTCCACATGGGCTACGGAATTCTAGAATTCTAAATAGGATCGTAAGAGGCCTTTGGAACAGCTGCATCTCAATTCAACTTTTTCTGACAATGAAACTACTCCGCCTCATCCCCTCAACATAGGGCAGCATCCAAAGAGTTTCCCAGTAGCTTTCCTGGGTGTCACCCAGCGCGGAGGTATCAGCTCTAACGAAGCTGACCTGAATCAAACAGAAGAATATATACAGACTCGTGGCCATTAAAGTCTGAATGCAGACAAAAATAAAACATACGTTAGCTATAAGGGCAGCTTTCCTTTATAAGAAGATAATTGATTGAAGGGGAGGATAGGAATGTTTTTTGAGAAATGATATTGTATTTTTCATCTGGATGCGACTGACAGAGTTGCAGTCACCTAGAAATCCATCCAACTGGGTGCTTGCAATTATGGTGTTACTGAATTTATTTATTATATGGGTCAAGAAAAGAAGTTTTATATCTCATACGCTTGCCTATGATTCAGAGGTGACTTCACTTCCAAGGTGACACGGCTCATGGGTATGAATATGAGTTACCACCCTCTATTCCTGGGCCCTGATCCCAGACTGTGTTCAGAGCTGGACTCAGGTACTGATCCCTGCGTGAATCTTATCAAATTCAACTATTTCCTTAGGGTTTGTTTTTGTTGCTGTCTGTGTCTAATGTGAATGAAAGGAGTACTACATGCAAATGTTGAGATTAATTAAAAAAAATGCTTTTAGAGAACACAGAGTGATCTTTGGCTAGAATATAAAATCATTCATAATACATTAATTATGAAAATATGAGATGTTGAAATTCTGTATAGGACATGTCCTTGAAACTACTTTTAAATTTTATATGAAATTAGTATGAAATGAGTTGTTTGATTTTATTCACAAAAATAAATGTCACCTAGTTCATGAGCCTTCTTTGCCTGATGGGTATAGCTTCGTGAAAGAAGCTTCACTTTGCAGCATACAGAGAGCATCACAGAAGTCCACAACTGGCCAAAATACAGAGGACAGCTCACCATGCAGTGTCTAGTCCCAGTGACTGCATCTCAACACAACATCCGCACCTAAGGCTCAGGAGAACATCATGAGGGACTGAGCAGACAGGGTGTAAGAGTCAGAGGACCTAGACATCTGGTATGAGTGTGTCTCCTACCTACACAGGGAGGCTACACGCCTGAAACCTCAAAAGCATGACTGCCTAAACAGGACTGAACAATGCAAACCAAGAGACATGTGAATGTGGAAGGGGAAATTGGCACAAGGCCCCATCCCTACACAAAAACCACAGGCAACTGGCCTGCGCGGGCGGCAGATTAGCCTGCCAGGGATGAAGCCCCTAATTGGTATCCAATACAAAATGCCAAGTCAGCAGATCATGTGCACACAAGGAACACTAAGTGATCTCAGTATGTGGTATTTATATATTATATATTTAATCGTGTGTGTGTGCGTGCATGCATGTGTAATAATAAAGAAAAAGAGAACATGGGTTTAAGATGGAGTAAGGGAGGAATAGGGGATGGTTTGGAAGGAGATACTGGAGAGAGAAAAAAGGGAGGAAGTGATGTAACTATATCTTAATTCAAATAATATAAACATCACTGTTATTTTGATAGGAGTATACAGAATTATATATCATATTTGGCATATAACATTATACTATACACAAATACAACTGTTATGACAAATACTGACTCTGTGTCAAGAACACTGATAAGTAAATACTAAGTTTTCTTCCAGAAATATGTAGTTTCACAGTGTCAAATAAGCACAGCTATTAAATGCTGACACTTTTATATATGAATTTTGAGTAAGAAGCGTCAGTTGACCCAAACTGCTTTTCATTTGAATTCGTACGTCTTCATTTCTACAGTAAGAGAGATGATACTTACTTTAATGGGGTTCTTGTGATGCTACAGAAAAAAAAATTATGTTTACAATGTCGAGTCAATCCAACTATACACTTGCCATGCCTCCTCTTCCTTCTGGCCAGGCACAAATGTTTTCACATGGTTTCTGAGATTAGAAGAATAACCCACAGCCAATGAAGAGTCTTCAAAGGCATTTTAACTCAAGTGCCAAGTGTCAGAAAACCTTATTGCTCAGCACAGGTATGTGGAGAATACATTATTTCGCTTTGGTAAATGAGATACAGATAGCATGGGAAGAAGAAATATGACTAAGGTCAGAGTGCCATTTTTTGGGAAGCCTTGCTAATTAGCATTTATAACTGAAGGGAGTCATAGTGATGTGGCAAATATAATGATATGCAATGTTTTATAAAATATAAGCTATAAAATATTACACTATTTGTAATACTGAAAGCTATTTTATTGCCTGCCTCATAAAATAAGCATTCAAAAATGAAAATTTTTACAAGAATGTTTGCATGCCATAAATCAGGCGGAAGATTTACAAAGCTAATCAGGATATAATTCAGCATACTGAATTGCCTTTTAGCAACAAATTTAGCTCAAGTTTCCAGGAACAAAAAATTTAAAGCATTTCTGGTTCAATCATTTTCTACCTCTGTAAAAATAAGCCTGGCAGAATGTAAATGGGATACACTTTGCATTTTGTCTGATATAGGCTCAGAAAATAAGCTGTCATTTAATAACTCTGTGACATGGAAGCAGAAGGGGAGACAGGGAGAGAAAGGGACCAGAGAAAGAAAGAAGGGGGATGGGGATAAAAGAGGAGGTTTGAGACAAATATGACCTTGCAAGGTACATTATATATTTGAAGTTGTGTTTATGAAACCATCACTATGTACAATTAATATATGCTGATAATTAATCACTATCATTTAATATCTTTGTATCCTGAACTAAACCCGGGTCTTCTGCAGAAGCAGAAGGTGTTTGAGGCTACATAACCATCACTCTAGGCCCTGAACCTTTCTTTTTGTAATATCTATGAACCCCAGTGTTTCCTTCTGTCTAATGGGCATATCAATTACTTCATATTAAAACTTTGAAGAACAGCCAATATTAGGGAAAGCAGAGAACACACTGAAATACAGAAGAAGTTCAATAAAGGGGTAACTATAGCCAGACACTTACATTACAACATATCATTATATTCTTAAGAAGTGATTTAGTTTCAATTTTTATGAAACTTGTCTGTTCTTTTTCTTTCTCTCTCTCATTTCATCACTTTACACACTCTCTGCAAAATATAAACATGGAGCCCTATCCATTACATTTATAAAGTTCAGTAAGCACATTACAATATTTAAGCCCTGGCCCTTATACCTTGCCAATCATTCTGGCTAGAGGATATTTTATGCTTCAGCACCTAAAGGTGTAATGACAGATTAATATATCATGAAATTCTACCAAGGTGCAATGGCCTTTGGGGAGGCATAAAGATTACATGTGTAGCACATCATTAAGTACTATCATTATCTATGGCCCGATTTCATGGCGTTGTGCCCTTTGTAGATAGATTATAGTGACTCCACATTCCACAGAAGAGCTGATGGCAAGGTAAGACAGTAAGGGGCCATTAAAATGAATTATGCAACATTAGAAGAGAAGACCAAAATGGTCCAGTTTTACTAATAATAGATTTTAAACTTTGAATCCCTTTTCACTTATTTATAATTCCTTATTGAAAAATTTAAAAATACACATCGATATCAATAACCTTTTCTTTCAAGTAAAAACTTGACTAGAAGACATTTATATACAACACACTGTTCAATTTAAGAAGCACGCAACAGACTTGGTTAATGTCTTTGAAACTCTAAGAAGTATATATAACAAAACTATATAGGTATAGTAACAATATATCTTTATTTTGTAGGTAATGTGTCTTAGTTTTATATTGCTGTGCTGAAAGATCATGACTGAAAACAACTTGGAGGGCAAAGGGTTTATTTCACATTACCTTATATGTATCAAATGGAAGCCAGGGCAGGAACTCAAGGCAGGGACCTAAAGGCGGGTAGCAAGGCAAAAGCCATAGAGAGATACTGCTTACTGGCTTGTTCCCCACAGCTAGTTTAGCTTACTTCTTTGACTATCTAGAACTACTTGCCCAGGGGTGGCACTACCCCTTACTCTCTACCCTGTCTTCACACATGAATCACTAATTAAAAATTTGCATACAGCCATTCCTATACAAAATCTTCTTATTTGAAGATTTTCTCAATTGAGAGTTCCTCTTCCCATATGCTCTAGCTTGTGGCGAGTTGACATAAAACTAGCCAGCACACATTCCAATATTCCAAACATCCTTACAGCCATCAACGCTACATATACTACATGCTCAGGGAAAGTGCTTGTGCCTCATCTAGCTTCTAGTCTGTCAAGGACACAATGTCTTGAACCAAGTACCAGGACTTGCATGGTCAGGCAGACCTAGATTCAAATGTTGATTCACCCATTTAACTAGATCCATGGTTCTTGATGTTTTTCTCATTCCTGCAGTATAAGATCACGGTGAGCACTATTCTCCTCTAGACTTTCACAACCAGACACCACAAAGAACAGGTCAGCTAGCATGGAGGCCAATGGTGAGATGGCATAGGTGAACTTCCTAGGGATCCGAGACACTGGACGACTCCACATCTCTTAGATGGTGCTTTCAACTGATCTTACCAGAAGCTAGCAGAAGTGATGAAGAAGAGTTCAAGTGCTCCAAAGGGTGCCAATCGGTGAGAACAAAGCAAACGCTACTCCAGAGGCAGAGAAACCTGCCAGGAAGTTGCTCCAGAAGGAAAAGTAGGTAGAAGAGCAGCCAACAGCACTGGGGAGCCAGAGAAACACTCTGTAGAGAGTAGGTAAACTAAACAGCAAGCAAAAGCCCTCTGGGTGAAGGCGGGGAGACAACCTGAGCCTGGAAATAAGAAAAGGAGGCAGATTTAGGAACAAGACGTCGTATCCCCAAATCCTTCAACACACTGTCTGTCTAATGATGCAGATACTTAGCACAGAACATTTGACCTCTATCACTTCAGGTTGCCATGCGGACATCTTTCCATTGAAAGGACTGTGAAATGCTGTGTGTTGGAGAAATCTAATGTTCAAGGCAAAAGAAATACTACAAGTAATAAAAAGAAGGAAGGAAATCTGTGAAGTGAGGACACCAGAGGGCATCCAAGACTGCTGGGGAAAAGACCCAATCATTTCCCATTGCAACTGAAATCCCTAGAGGAGACCAGGTTAAAGAGCAGAACACAGATTTGAAAAATAGCTAAGGTCTTCCCAAATTTAAAGACACACACTAAACATCATGTTCAAAGGACTCAGAGATTACCTTGTAGAATAAAATGCAAATAGAAGATGCTCTCACAGCAGCTGTCCTGGTCTTCAGGCTCTTATAGTCTTTCCACTCTTTCTTCCATGTTTCCTGAACCTTAGGTGTAGCGTTTGTTGTAGAAGCATCATCTGGGTTGTGTTGCACAGGCATCATTTGGGTTGTGTTGTGGATGCAATATCTGAGTTGTGCTGTAGATGCACATCTGTGACATATAATAGATGCACCATCATCTGGGTTGTGCTGTAGATGCACATCTGTGACATGTTGTAGATGCATCAACTATGACATGTTGTAGATGCAATATCTGTGATATGTTGTAGATGCATCATCTGGGTTGTGCTGCAGATGCATCATCTGGGCTGTGCTGCAGATGCATCATCTGGGTTGTGCTGTAGATGCATTGTCTGGGTTGTGCCATAGATGCATTGTCTGGGTTGTATTATAGATGTATCAACTGGGTTGTGTTGTAGATGCTTCATTTGGCTTGTGTTGTGGATGAATCATTTACTACAATTCATGGTCAGTTGTAGTAAAGAGAAATAAAGAAATCTCACAAATAAAATCCAGTTGAGTGTACCATATTCAACTGATGAAAATACAAGGCAAAGAGAGAACCATGAAGGCACTTATAGAAAAAGATATCGTACATGCGCAGGGTTAAGGGACAATTACACCAGACTTGTAGCCATGAGACAATGGAGAAGTGGAAAATTTTATGCCAGAAGTCTATATCTGGTGAAAATGTCTTCTGAAAATTCAAAAATAATTATTTCCCAATAAAAAATTTAGAGAGCCCACTACCATCAAGAAATAATAAGGAAATTTTTCAGGGAGAAAAAAAAAACATGACAAAACACAGAAACTTGAACCTATGCAAAAAAAAAATAAATGATGAGAAAATGGAATCCATGAAGGTCCTGGTTGGTTTATCTATCAACAAGCTCGAGTTATCTGGGAAAAGAAACTCCAATTGAGAAAATGCCTTCGTTAAATGGCCTGTGGATAAACTTGTGGCCCATTTTCTTGATTGCTCATTAATGTCAGAGTGTTCAGCTCACCAGGAGCAGTGCTGTTTTTGTGTATGTGGTCCTGGGTTCTATAAGAAAGCAAGCTGAGCAAACCTTGGGGGCAAGCCAGTAAGCAGGGTTCCTTCATGGCCTTGGCACCAGTTCCTGCATCTAGGTTCCTGTCTTAAATTCCTAGCCTGGCTTCCCTCGGGGATAGGAGTGTGACCTGAGAGTTGTAAGATAAAAGAAAGCCTTTCCATTCAGTTACTTTGGTCATGGGTTTATCATGGCAACAAAGTCCCAAGGCAATAAACATAATGATCTTGCAAAGCCAAACAAAAGGCTAAAATTGTGTTTATGACCTTAAACACTTCAGACACAACTTTAGCATTGTATCTCAAGCAAGACTTGATTCATATGTGAATGTGTGGACATGTCCCTCACTCTTTTTTTATGTTTGTTAAGAAAATAAATATCAAATCAAAGGGGTTTATAATACATGTTGAAATAGTTCTGAAATGACACACACTCCTCAGGAATATAGATCCAATTTGGCAATGTAATTTCATGTTTATCATCCTATAAAATCATAATACCATTAAAATAAAGGTTATAAAATGCTGCATATGCTATGATCATGTTTAAGGGGGAAATGTAATTTTTCTAAAATAATCTGGGAAATTGGCTTAAAGTCTAATATCTGTAGGATCACTGAAGCTTGATTTTGTCCTTGATTTTGAATTTTTCTTCAGTGACCTTATTTACAATGCTCTTATGAAACTTAAACCTACATTTGTTTGTCGAACATAGTAACTTTTCTGTCAATAGAGTCACAATCCTTAAAATTTTATGGTTGGTTCTAAGTTATGAGTCAATTCTTTTCTGTTGAGATAAAGAGGAAAACTGTATGGAAATACATAAAATGAGAATAAAAAAAGATCAAACATTTGTGATGTAAATATTACAAAGTCCAGATACAAATCAATATAAAGCATTTATGCAGAAATACTAATGCTAGCATTAATTATTTGTATCTTGGCAACTAAGTAAAATATCCTTTCATCGCCAAGTGGAACAAACACTCATTATTTAAGGAAAAGTTAGTCTATAACTGTAAACACAGTCTGGAAGCCACTTAAAAGTAAATGATGTGTGCCTGATAAATAGGACTATGGATGAGCCACATCTACAGAGTTAAATTATATGCATATATTATGAAATTTAATTGTTTCTGGAAGAGATCTAATCTTATTAAGCACTACAATTAGTGCTGTTCTCTTCACAAAATGAGTGTTAATTTGATTTATATTTAAGTCATAAAATAATGATGTTTCATATTCTACCAAAATACAGTACATTTTATAGCTCAAACCTAAAAAAAAATCATGAAATTGAGTTTTGATACCATTAAATGCGATCCACTAGTTCTGCCGAAATCAATAAATATTTACTTCCAGTGCTATTTGCTCCCTCACCTGGAAAATGGATTAATCAAAGGATGTCCTTCTAAAGCTTCACAGAGAACTGCATGTGGCTCACCAGAAAAGAAATAATGGAAACTTGAGAAGCAGAAACTTTGTATTCATACTAAGGTGACAAACAATGCTCAATTAATCTACCAAGTATGAAATTCATCTGTTGTTAAATTTCTGTTACATTACTCTGAGAAAGCTTGCCAACTAAGTGCAAGGAATTTTGCAGCAAATTAAATTAATGATCCCCGAAATATTGTTGATTATAATTTTCAGCTTTTTACAACCATTATAAAGTATCAAGCAAAATTTTTCAAATTTATATGTATAAAAATTTCATAAATCTATTTCAATATCATACTTTTTAAAATTCATATATATTTATTCCAACTTTTGTCATTCAGAGAGTGAGTCCATAGAAGGGCTCTCTTCTAATGTAGTATATAACCATGAGACAATGGTTTCGATTTCATTCCTTCTTGGGAGTCTTAAAGGTTCCGATCCAAAGATAAACCCAAGAAGGTGGTACACGTACAGGATCCTGAGTGTATGAGAAGAATGGGTCGGATGTGGTCACCGCCTGGGAGTGTGGAAGCTGACTTTACTGGGTGTTTGGTGGATCTAAAACAATGTGGTGGGATCCTTGGTGGCCAAACATTGAAACAGCCTTCATCTGCTTTCTGACTGTTCTTGATGTAATAACAACCATGCTGACAATGTGCTAGGGGCCCAAATCCCAGGATCCTAAATTCCTTACCCAAGTCTGGATGAAGCTTGGATATCAAAACGTATTTTCCAAAATTAATGTCTTCTGTCTTATGACTATGATGCCATCTTTTTTGGTTCTTTGAGAATGGAAAAAAAATGTTAATGTATGTTTGTAAAATGTCCCTCCAATGAGAAGATGATACAAGATGACCACAGTCACTGAGACTAAAGGAATGTAGTGATATTCCATTTGTATTTGAATAAATAAAGCTTGCCTGAAGATCAAAGAGTAAAACAGCTGCCCTGGTCAGCCTTACAGACCAGGCAGTGGTGGCACACACCTTTAGTCCCAGTAGCCACAGTAGTTTGCCATAGGAAGCAGGCAGCAGTGGTGCACACCTTTGATCCCAGCACTAGAGACGAAATAAGACGGGAGTAGACAGCTCTCACTCAGTCTCATTCTAAGATTCCTAGAGGCAGGATCGCCATTTCAGACTGAGGTGGAGGTAAGAGCCAGTGGCTGGCTGCTTTGCTTTTCTGACCTTCACGTTGAACCCCAATACTGTCTCTGGGTTTCTATTAATCGTGCTACAAAGGAATGTTAATATTCTGAAGGGTAAAAATGGTCATTTATATTGCCTTCCCTTAAAATAGAGTTTTGTTGTTCAAACCATCTGGGGATGCCTTCCAACTGTGACCACATACTCAGCCAACTTTCCCCAGTGGGAATCTGATTTAATTCACTGCATATCAGAAAATGTGGAGTTATCATCACAAATTACAATAGAAAAAATGTTTTGCTTAAATATTTTTAAATATTAAAAGTGGTATTCTCTTTTTTAATGTTTTCAGAAAGGAGGAAAGTACAAACACTGATGATGGTGAAACTCATTTTTTGCATCTCACTACTTACTGACTTACACAAAACCAATGTATTGCTAGATTCCTTGAGCTTCGTGCACAGAGCGTTCACCACTGTGTTTGTTCTTTGGCAGAGACTGCTTTTAAATCTAAAACATAGTTGCTGTCATTTTTTTTTTACTTCAAAGCATCTCTAATATCAAGTATATATCAGACTCTCTACAAAATCCCAGAGAAATCAAACGGCTATGTACGTTACAGCGGCCTGAAGTTTGACGGGTACTCTTTAAATGGTTCACTGTTATCTCTGCGAGTTCAAAGTCGACAAAAAGTATTTGAAAACCATCAAAATACTAAGTTTTTGGAAAATGTTCCACAAATGATCACCAGAAGAGCTTAGCTGACTCATAGACTAAAATAACACACTGCAGATTAGCTTCTGAAATCCAATTATAAAACTGTTTATTCTGGCCGCACCACATTGAAGTTGGACGCGAGTGACTGATGCTCAACTGCAGCAAGGTGTCAGATCCACTTCCCAGGGTCTGGCTTCACTGTACAGTGTGACAGGACACACTGAATACAGCCTCGCTAACGGAATGCAGCCTCTCCAGAGATACTAGCTGGCCTGTTCAGAGACAGACAGACAGACATACTGCATTGCTTTCAAAAATGACAAAAAAAAAAAAATGATTTCCCTCTCATTTTCATCCCAGTCTGTTTTTCTTAAATTTAACATACAATAATTGTAGGAATGTACGGTGTGAAATGTAGTGTTGACATGTGACTCAAGTCAGGGGGATTGCCATATCGACAGGGGCTGCAAGGACTTAACATTTCCTTGTGGTAAAATACTCCAAATCCTCTCCCTGTCCGCTTTGCAAATCACACATCATTGGTATCTGAATTACCCTACTGCGCTATTCACCACCAACACTTCCTTCCTCTATGTTTAGCTTTGCAGCCAATCTCCCATCACCACCCCATCCCATTACTCTTCTCACAAAAACCCCATTCGACCTCTTCAAGACTTGACATGAGTAAGATCTCACAGGACTTGCCCTATAGGGCCTGACTTCTTTCACTTAATGTCAGGTCCTCTCCATGTTCGTACAGCTCTCACAAGGGACAACAGCCACTGCTGCTGAAGCAGAATTGTGCGAATCATGTTTTCGTAATACATTACCTTGTGAATAACCCCACAATAAACACAAGCATGCAGCTGTCTCTTTACTGAGACATTGGCATTTGCCTTGGGTAAATACCCAGGAACTGAGATTGCTGGGCACTATGGTAGTTTTGTGCTTAACGTTTTGAAAGATTTCCACATTTTTGTAATGTCTACGTTAATTTTCCCAGACATGTTTGGAGTTATACACACCTCCCTCTACAAAGCATCATCTAGAGGTTAGGCATTGTGCCAGAGACTGATGACATGGGAGTGATAGAAATCAAACATGACCATGACCTTCACAGAACTCAAACAAGACAGAATGAATAAAGGAGAGGAAGCATCAGTATCTTGCTCCCTGGGAAATCTAGCAAAACTATATAAAGGTTTCATGGCTGATCCCATAAAGACCCTATTAGTATTCTTCTGATGCCACCAAATTGGATCGGTCTTTTCTCCTGCCATAACAGCAAATCTCTACATCATGGACACCTGGATAACTTCCTCAGACCCCCCACCTGCTTAGTCATTCACACCAACTATATATATATATATAATTTTTTCACACAAAGCAGATGGGGCCAAAGTCCCTTCCAATTACAAGCAATAGCAAAATGACTTTCCTGGGAAGCTGCAAAGACAAAAGATAGAAAATCTTCTAGAAGAGCGTCTATTGAGTGTCTTGCTATGGCACAGAACCATGGGACTAAGCATATTCCACAAGCACCAGAGTTACTGATTCTGTCTCATGGTCCTGCTTCCCACAATCCTACCCTCATGCTCTCAGTGTGCATGTCAGAAATCAGTCGGGCTTGGTCTGAGGCCACCAAGGAGAAGACATTCTCTGTTATAGAGGTCTTTCCAATGTAGTTTTGATAAGCGATCTGGAAGCCCTGTCTTTTTCACATTCTGTGTTGCAAAATGCAGAAAGCTCTTTTGAAATGTCAGCTGCATTATTTTTTTCTGATTTTTATTCGTTACTATGTTCTGCTCATGCCCTTATACCAAGAAACAGATTTATTCATGTAGGGGAACTGTTGTGTTCACACAGGATTTCAGGAGGAAGAATGATGTATCATGCTGACTTTAAAAAGCAAGAGTGCTGGGAATGACCAGGTGTGGTGAGAAGCTGGCAATCCCAACATTCCGGAAACTGAGGCATGAATACTGTGAGTTTGAGGCTATCCTGGGCTCAACAGTGAGACCTTATCTCAAAGGAGAAGGAAAAGAAAGACTGCTAAATCTGAAGCCAGCCTCCACATGTCTGCAGCATTGCTCTCCTCATTCCACAAGCTTCTTCTGAAGTGAGCTTCAACAACTCAGTGCCTTGGTACCCATATCTATAAGCGAGGGATAACGAACATTACTCTGTCCCTGCTTACTGTGAGACTTAAACAGCCATAAACATAATGCAGTTATCAAAGCATTACCTGCCTAGAACAAAACAGGACCTTAGTAAATGAGAAACATTATTAACTTATCATTTTCCTTTTGCTAATGACTTATCTTCTCAATTGGATATGAAATCATGTAAAATTGATCAAATGAGATGGGGCACCTTATAGAATAGACCAGTGGTCAGGACAGAGACAAATAACAATGAAAGAGGACATATATTGAGTTTAATAATAAACACAAGAAATTAATAACAAACCAATATTTAGATAAGATTATGAAATTCTGATGTTGGGGTGTTGGAGGTTTTACACTAGTAAAAAGTGATTCATCACACCCGCATTTTGTACTTTGCTGTTTGCTAGGAGTATTGTATGGGATTGGAATATAATCAGGTGAGAAAGTTTCTGTTTTATCGTCTTGTAAACACAAATACAAGGTGAGCCACAGCCACAGCCGGAGATTAATTAGCCAAATGGAGCAGAGACACTGCTCTCCGAGCTGGGGATATCATATTGGGCAAAGCCACATGCAGAGGAAATGAAGAATAAATGGGGACAGAGGAACAAGCAGATGGGTTAATTCCACCTTGGGAGAAGGCTGGCCATGGAGGTGAGGGGAATTATGCAATGAAGGATGGGATCCCGAGAGGCACTGTGAGAGCAGGGAATGCGAACATCAAATCTCCACACTCAGACTCCAGCAGCATAAATTAAATGGGTGTTGGAAAAATCCATATTATCTCAGACCTTCTGTTGGGCTTCAGAGAGGAAGCAGGGAAACCTGGGTTGGTAAATGCCTCTTCGGGGACCATTCATAATTTGCCTTGGCTACTTCCAATGCTCACAGTTTGAAGTTGAGATGCTGCCTTTTGCTGCCATGAAGAGAACAGCTAACTAGTGGGAGCAGGGTGGGTCTATGTTCAGTCTGGCTTCAGACAAAGAACAAAATAAATGAAACAAAAACCCCAGCAGCTACCTTCATCCACTGTTTTGAGATGCTCCAGCCAGGCACAGGTTTGAGTTGCTGGAGGGGAAATACTGATCCCCAAGTGGAAATTAAAAAGCTGGTTCCCAAGCCCTATCCCCCACAATAACTGATCGTTGACAGCTTGATGTCTTTATTGGAATGGTAATGTCTGAAGTGACCCCATTATGTCAGTGCTCCGTATCTCTTCGCAACATGGCATCATGAGATAAAATGATCTTTATTGCCTAGATTCAACGTGAAATAATCAGATTGGTGATCACTGGAAGATATGGTCATTAAATTTGCATTTGTGGGTCCTTATTGGGTTTTAAGTAAAACATTTTCTGCTTGTCCAAATTTTCTCATCTATCCTCACAAACAAGTTGATTTTTTTAAATTTAATTCATTTGTTTATTTACTTATTTACTTATTTGGTGATGTTGAGGCTCAAACCCTGGGCCTTGAGCATGCTAGGCAAGCACCCCAGCACTTAGCCAAACCTCCAACTTTGGGAATGTATTTTTAAAGGAAAGCTGCCTTCTTGGTATCACTGAAGAGTGAGAACAGCTTCTGTGATTTGTTTCAACTTCACCCCGTATTAAAATGGGAAGGTGACCTAGGTGTAGCAGCACCCACTGGGGCAGCAAACACACCTGTAACACCTATGACACATCATTAACATCATAGCATATCTGTCAGCCAGACAGAGACACGGCGATTCCCAGCCAGCTCCGTGAAATACCAGTTAACTATGAAACTCTCGCAAACGTCCTAGGAGTTATAGCGTTGTCATTTCTATCAACTTCTTAGCATGGTCCATCTAGGTCACTATGATTTCATCCTGAGTCATTTGTCCAGACACGTGGGTCATTTCCATGTCTGTATTCTCTTCTAGAATGGATTAAAATGGCAGGGGAAAAAATCAATAGCTATGCATAAATTGAATGTCATTTAATTAATTCAAGATTATCATTAAATATTGATGAGCATGAAGGTGTTATTGCTGAATTCAGCAACAACCACCATGCTGAATGTCTAAAAACACCACTCCAGTTACAGAAAACGCTGGGTATTTTACATGCAGAAGCATGTAAATGTGTTATGATTTTCTTAATTATTTTGCCTGAAGTAAATACAATGTCCTGATTTTCATATTCTCATATAAAATCGTAAGTGGATGTCTCACAAAGCAGTCTTAATCCCTAAATCACAATAAAAAAAAACAGAAACAATACTTGAAGGCCAATGCTGGCCCCCAAGATTGGCAAAGATTAAGAAAGCTGGTGACACTCAGTCTTAGGAAGAACATAGAACACTAGGGACTCATACTGTATGTACTCTTTAGAGTCGAAATTGGCAAAATCAATTTATGAAGCATGTAGTCACATGTCTCCACAGTCCAGCCTCCTACACATGTAAGTCATGAGACATGTAAAAGAATGTGTGTGGCAATATGTTCATTAGTAGGAAAAATAAAGGAAAAAAGGGAACTCTCAAACCAAATATACAAAAATGAGAGACTAGATGGACTGCATTGTGGATCTTAAACTTCAATAGGGAGACCACTTAAATGCACTCACGTGTCCACCACCACACACTGATATCAAAGTAGACTATTAAAGGAGGAAAGCAAGTCTCAAGAGTACATGTTGTTATTTTAAGGGAGTTCAAACATAAGCAGCACCTACTCCAAACCTGGACAACAGAGCACCTATGAATGAAAAAAACAGCAAGAAAAATACAAAATATGTGGAGAGTGACAATAGGGCTTAGGAGAGATCTTCATGTCCTTGAGAGGGGCCTGAGGTTTCAGTGTAAAACACCCATGGGCCTTGCTCACGGTTCATGACGTGCTATCTGCAGACGGATCCTATGTTTACGGAATTGTTGAGGTTCTGTGATTCCCATCACCTAGTATACATGCACTTGTTCAAATGTATCACATAAGTGACAAAGGTGAGCATTTGTGCAGGCTGCTTCCCAGAGAACCTAAGTCTGGCTCCCAGCACCCACATTAGATGGCTCACAACCACCCATGACACCAGTTCCAGGAGAGCTGTTGCCCTCTTCTGGCCTCCATGGACATCCACATATATGGGTCCCTTCCGTAAATCAAGACAGCAAAATAAAAATTAAAAACAAAAAAAGCATGTATCAGATCCTCTTTTCATGATTTCTAACTATCTCCTAAATATTTATGTTTCTAGCCATAGACAAATGGTACTCTCGGTCTTAATCAGAGAAGCTTCTCATTGCGACGAACAGTGGTGACAACCGAAGACTCAGTCAGGAACAGGACACGTTTTTACCCCACCCCCTTCTGAGATTCAGGGAACATCACAGAAGAGGGAAGAGGAAATGTGGCGCCATGTTGTGAGCCTGGCACAGCCAATGCAGCCAAGAGCTCACAGCCACAGCGACTACATCCAGTCAACAGTCATTCCTGGATTCTGAGGGCTCTTGGGGCCCTACTCCTCCTTGTGGAACTATTGGCAGTGATGGATTCTGGAGAGGGTCAATCACTCCCTTCAGCTGTATACTCAATGAAAGTTTCCAAATTCATGGTCACAATGACAATCCTGGTTAAACTTCATGAATTACAGAAGGGCTTTGGGGGGGGGGGAATAAGAATGGGGGGATTAACAAAAGGAGTGGGTTATTTTTTTGGGGGGGGTTCGAGACAGGGTTTCTCTGTGGTTTTGGAGCCTGTCCTGGAACTAGCTCTTGTAGACCAGGCTGGTCTCGAACTCACAGAGATCCGCCTGCCTCTGCCTCCTGAGTGCTGGGATTAAAGGCGTGCGCCACCACCGCCGGGCAAAAGGGGTGGGTTATAATAAGCAGAATACACTTTTCGTTTTTAATGCTATTTCCTGTTTTTGTGTGGTTTATGATGTGTTGGAGGGATGCATGAACCACAGCGCATATGTGATAGTCAGAGGACAACTTTGTGAAGTTAGCTCTTTCCTTCCGATTTTAGGTGGGTTCCAGGATCAAACTGTAGTCATCGGCTGGTACTGAAAGCACTGTATCCACTGAGACATCCAGCTGGCCCCAAAACACAAAGAATACATTTCATATATGTCTCAACTTGTCAAAGAACTCAATTAATAAGATAACTTTTAGCCGGGCGGTGGTGGCGCACGCCTTTAATCCCAGCACTCGGGAGGCAGAAGCAGGTGGATCTCTGTGAGTTCGAGACCAGCCTGGTCTACAAGAGCTAGTTCCAGGACAGGCTCCAAAACGACAGAGAAACCCTGTCTCAAAAAACCAAAAAAAAAAAAAAAAAAAAGATAACTTTTAAAGACCTCTGGGAAGGACTCACTGAGGTGTCTACTTCGGATTCTTCATAGTATGACCTATTCACTGTGCGGGCACTCTGCCCACATGGGAGAATCATGCTCATTGAGATCTCGGATTATAGTAACTGTTAGGCCTGTGAATCAATATTTACTGGAGTCTGTTGACAGCTATTATGAATTAGCATCTACTGTACTTTTTTTTCATCTGACTTCATTATTTACAGCCTGCGTACCTAAATTAAACAATTCTATGGGGAGGGAATGATTTTTACATCAACTTTCTTCAAATAATGCTTTGCGAATGTAATTCTTGCTGGAAAACGACAATGAAGAATATACAAGTCAGAACTGTCTCCTACTAGGTGAAATGTTGCCTTGGCTTAAAGGAGGTAAGCACATGAATAAATCTTTAAAACCACCATTGCTTTTGTCTTGGATCAAGAGCATTCTGCTTTAAGCAACGTAATGTCAGTCAGTGAGCCGCTCTGTTTTCTGGATTTGCTCATTTAGCCTGTGAGATGCTACTATTAACAACAGAGACCTCTGCGTTGTAAACAAATTTCATAATGTGTTTTCTTATTATCTTTGTGTAGGAACAACCTACTGCATAAAACAACATTTGTACCGATAAACACTTCTGTTTTCTTAGAATAGCAATTCTGTCATTTGTAGCTGACAGCAGTGCTCAATAATGTAGCCCCTTGGACCCAAGTTATTCTTATGTTAAATAAAAAGTGAAATATTTAGACTTATCACATAATTCTCTAATTGTGTAGAAACAACTTTAATCTTGTATCCATTTTTAAAGCTTGATCAATGTTGTCTCGATGTCCCACACTCTATCCTACCATAGAGGATAGCTTGATCAATGTTGCCTTGATGTCCCACACTCTATCCCACCATAGAGATTTCCACACTACTTACCACTACTATATTTATAACACAAGGAAAGGGAACTAAGCTAGAGGTCCATCAACAGACAAATGGATAATGAAAATGTGATAAATACACAAAATGGAGTATTACTCAGATGTAAAGAAAATGATTTACTCAGAAAATATATTAAGTGAGATGACCTAAATCTCACATGTTGTCCCTCATATGTGGATCCTAAACTATAATGTATCCATGTGTATATGTAAAGAAATGTATGTGTAGGTATACTGTAATGTTTGGAAAAGGGACCTAGAAAAGGCAACAGTCAATGTAAGAAAGGGCGGGATGCAGGCAAAAGGGCTGCAGGGTATCGCAAGAGCACATAAAGCTTCTTCTTCTAGTTTCAATGCTGTCCATTTCTCTTTTGTGGCAGGTAAGTGATTAAGACAGCCAATGTTCAGTACAGAGGTTGGACGGAGCCACATATGTGTTTGAGTGGCTTCCTGAATCTAGATGCACAGTGTTTTTTTTGTAGGATCAGCACAACATCACAATAAATTTTAAAAATTTATTTTAGCCGGGCAGTGGTAGCACACACCTTTAATCCCAGCACTTGGGAGGCAGAGGCAGGAGGATCTCTGTGAGTTTGAGACCAGCCTGGTCTACAAGAGCTAGTTCCAGGACAGGCTCCAAAGCTACAGAGAAATCCTAACTCAAAAAAAACGAAGAAGGGGGAGGAGGAGGAAGAGGAGGAGGAGGAGGAGGAGGAGGAGGAGGAGGAGGAGGAGGAAGAAGAAGAAGAAGAAGAAGAAGAAGAAGAAGAAGAAGAAGAAGAAGAAGAAGAAGAAGAAGAAGAAGAAGAAGATGATTTTAAATAACTCTTTTTTCAGAGTGTGTTTGTGTGCATTCAGTGTACCCACACCTGTATGCCACATATAGGCAAGAGTTTTTGGAGTTCAGAAGAGAGTGTCAAATCTTTTGGAGTTTCTATTACAGACCGCTAAGAGAGCCTGAGGTGGTGCTGAGGTCCTCTGAAGGAGCAGTCAGCACTCTGAACTCCTCAGCCGTGTCACCAGCCCACCTTTAGAGGAATTTCTGAGGCAAAAAGTCAAGTCATAATTTATAGGGATATGAGGATCAAATCTTTGGAAAATTATGTTGGACACAGCAGTGATACGATGAAAATGTTAAATCAATGTAACATCAAATGAGAACGTGCTACAATCAGAGATCAATAGCTGGAAGCCATTTCCTTCACTTAAGTCATAGAACCACATTTTACTATTAAAAATGACCTCAATAAACTCATGAGTCAATAACTTGATCTACTATCAGTACTTAATACTTGCTAAATTAATAATATTTCCCATTTCTAGTAATGAATTTCATTAGAAAAATTATCTAGGACCTGGGAAAGGTCTCAGAATTTAAAAATACTAGCCATTAAACGTGACTACCTGAGTTCAGTCCCCCAGACCCTCATGGTGAAATGAGAAAACTGAAGAGCAAAAGGTGTCCTCTGACCTCTAATCACGCATCATGGGATAGCAGACATACGCACATGCACACAAAGTAAATAAATACACAAATATAATTATTAAAATTAAAATATTAATAATAGACCCAATTTAAGGGAGGGTCAGACAGGAGAGCAGAGGAAAAGTGAAGGAGAGAGAGAGATGGTGTGATTATATTTTAAATTGAAAAAGACAAAAAAAAAGGGCGGTGGTGGCGCACGCCTTTAATCCCAGCACTCGGGAAGCAGAGGCAGGCGGATCTCTGGGAATTCAAGGCCAGCCTGGTCTACAAGAGCTAGTTCCAGGACAGGAACCAAAGCTACAGAGAAACCCTGTCTCGAAAAACCAAAAAAAAAAAGTGAAACTAAATATTGGACTATTCTAAGTTCTAAAAGTATGTTTTCTGTAAACAAAACAATAAAAGTATCACAATCAGGGTACTTAAGGCACCCACCAACTCATAGTTAGTGTATTCGCAATAAGAAAAACCACTTAGGATCTGCCCTACTGCTCAGTGAGACAGTTCTGTGGGTAAAGGTGCCTGACTGATGAGCCTGACGGCCTGATTTTGATTCGCATACACACCAATTAATTAAATAATTAATTAATTTTTGAAATACAGTCTACTCTCTTTAACTGTTTCCAGGTAAACCACACGCTATTATCAACTACAATCACCATTCTACACAGATCTGTAGCGCGTATTCCTTCAAACCACTTTGTCACGCTGGGACTACCTGCTTCCTGCACTCTCCTCCCAGCCCAAATACAAAGGACTATTTATGGAATTCAGCAGAGTTTTAGGGTCTTCTAATATAAAATCTCTCAAAAGCAGGGCCCTCAGAAGGTTATTCTAAAAACCATATATTCCTTTTTTTTCCTTTTTATTCATTCTTCTCTCATACAATACATCCTGACTGCAGCCTCCCCTCCCTCCACCCCACCCCCAGTCCCCTGCCCAGATTCACTGCTTCTCTGTTTCCCTTCAGAAAAGAGCAGGCCTTCTAGGGACATCAACCAAAGATAACACAAGATATGATAAAGACGAGGCACAAACCCTCATATCAAGGCTGGACGAGGCAACCCAGCATGAAGAGAAGGGTCTCAAAAGCAGGCACAAAAACTCAGAGGCACCCCACTCTCAGTTTAGGAGTCCCACAAAAATCCATAGCTAACAACCATAACATATATACTAAGGACTTAGGGCAGACCCATGTAGGCTCCATGATTGCCACTTTAGTCTCTATGAGCTCCTACAAGCCCAGCTTAGTTGATTCAGTGGGTCATGTTCTTCTGATGACCTAGACGCCTCTGGCTTCTACAATCCTTCCTCCCCATCTTCTGCAGGGTTTCCCAAGCTCTGAATAATGCATTTGATTCTGATTTTTTAAATTGAAAATTACTGAGGAGATTTCTCAGTTGGTCATGTTTACTGAGCAAATGTGAGGACATGAATTCAATACCAAGGAGCTCTCTAATAACGCCAGGACCACTTTACATCCCAGTGCTGGGCAACAAGTCTAGCAGAATTGACCAGTTACAGTACGATATCTTGCCTCAAACACATCCAAGATAGACAGCAAGTGAGAAAGACACATGATGTTGACCTTTGGCCTCCACACACGTGTGCATGCACACATGGGACACATGCATCCGTACACACACACACACACACACAAACACAAACTGCTCAGCTACTTAACTACATCAGAATGCCAATCTCCTTTCCTGATGGGGAGCCTTCTTTAGCCAATGGACTTTAAGAGGCTGGACCAGGTTGGGGTATGACATTGGGTACCAAAAAGCTACAGTCCCACCCTGCTCAGTCTCTTCTTCCTGTGAGCCACACCTAGATGTCGCTATTCCTATTTCCTCACTGTGATCTGTGAGTTCCCTTTTTAAAAAGAAAAACTTTAGAATACTCTACTCGGAGTTAGTTTTGGGTTAGTTGACTCACGTTCCCCCCCCCCATTTGATGCGCTCTGCAACACTTTCTTGAGTTCTGCCATCCAAGGATTGACACTCCTCACTGTGATCTAGTCCAGCTCTTCCACTGACTCACCCTTTAAGCCAATACAGACTCCTCCACAAAAATGCAATCTAAAAGATGCTTCTTAGTGGCTTTTATACTCTGCATACTGCATTCTGAATTAAAACTTGCTCCATGCTACCAAGGCATTAGGCCCCTATAAAACAGCATTTTATTCTGTAAAACACCAGACTTTAATGTACTTGGGTTTGCCCAAATTATGACAACATCTTTACTTCTTCCTTATGCTGCAGGACTTCCATCACCTTGTCCACCCATCTTGGATCCCACATCCTTCTTCATGTTGGTTCTAATATTATCCTCTGGTGTACTTAACTCTCAACTCCTCTGGACGAAGCTGCATCCACTGGTGCTAGGAAATGATCTTCCTTCTGTGAGGAGGTCATGAAGGGATAACACCGTGGAAAGGCCTGCCATTTTTTTGTACCAGGAATACATGAAATAATTCTGGAACCAGAGAGGACTGGATGTAAATCTTCTCAGGGAAAGCCAGAGGTGCCCCCAAAGCTGTCCTAAAACACACTTAGATGTCTGTCACATAGAAAATGAAACAAGAACATTCTGAAGAGAGGACATAATTCCGGTGAGACACAAGGAAGAACTCCATAAAACACTGTGCCATTTAGGACATGATGGGCAAAACAGACAGACAGAACTTCATCAGCTTGAGCAATGCCAAGAGTTTTAAGGCCGCAAAACTGCATTCCACTGAATCATAGGAAAATCCCAATACCGTGCACACTATGAACTCCAAGCCTTATCTCATAGATCACAGAAGGTTAGACAACAAATGATTCGATTTGGGAGCCTGAATAAACTTCTCAAAGTGATTTATAGAAAACAAATCCAAACAGATCGGAGGAAGACGAAACCGAGAGGCGAGTGCTAAGGTTCTCCCGAATATGTGGGGCGATAAGGATATTGAAGGCATCCAGCAGGCTAGGAATTTCTGAGACACAGAACGCTAATTTGAGAGAAAGCAGGCATTTGGTCAATAAAATATGATGAGTTGGTGTGAAGTAAAGGTGAAGGTTTTCTCTCTTCTGCTTCTGGCTCGAGAAACTGTAAAAAAAATGGGTAAGAACTAGAAACTGACGGTGAAGGTCAGAGATGGAGAGCAAGGAAAGAGATGTCTTGATTGAGGGAGCCATTATGAGGCTAGAAACCTGGCACTAGAGAAATTCCTAAGAATCCGCAAGGATGACCCCAGTTAAGACCCTGTGCACTAGTGGAGAGGGTGCCCGAATGTGCCTTGCCCTGTGGTTAGAATGATGACTGTCTTAAATGTCACCATAGAACCTTCATCCAGCAACTGATGGAAGCAGAGGCAGAGAATCACAGTGGAGCACTGGGTTAAGTCCCCAAAGTCCAGTCAAAGAGTGGGAAGGATGAGAGAGAATATGAACAAAGATGTCAAGACCATGATGGGGACACCCACTGAAACAGCTGACCTGAGCGAGCTAATGGGAGCCCAACTCCAGCCGGACAGGAAAGGAATCTGCATAGGAACAAATAGACCCTATGAATGTGGGTGACAGTTGTATGGCTGGGGCAGACTGCAGGGCCACTGGCATGGCACCAGGATCTATCCCTAATGCTTGTACTGGCTTTTTGGAACTCATTCTGTTTGAAGGGATACCTTGCTTAGTCGACTAACTGCCTTGGTCCTGCCTCAAAGCAATGTGCTAGACTTTGCTGACTCTCCATGGAAGCCTTATCCTCTCCGAGGAGTGGATGCGGGGGGGGGGGGGAATTGGGGGGTGGAGGGAACAGGAGGAAGGGAAGAAGTGGGAAATAGAAACCACAGCCATGTTGAATGCTGTCAGAAAAATCCTCAATAGTGAAAATAATACAGTACAGCAACATGAAAAGGAAAGAAATATGAGCCATGAAAGATAATTTCTAGACCCCGAGAATATAATTTAAAAGGCAGAAGAGAGGGGTAGATTGAGATGGGTTAGTGAAAATGGAAATGGAAGAGACAGCAACATTCAGAGTTCAGTCGTCATATCAAGGAAGATGGAATATTCATGTAAAATTACCATGATTTAGCAGCCTCCATAACTTGACTTGGGAAAGAGATTTTTGTGTATTTCAGTGCAATTGCTCCAGATGTTCTAAAACTCCTAACTCTTTAATCACAGTAATAAAACCATTCTGCCAAAAGGTAACGCTGGAGAGATGGAAACCGCGCGGGTTCTGAATTCTTTCCCCCGCTTTCCTCTCCCAATACAAGAGAAGCCAAAACTGAAACCTAGCAATGAGTCACAAGCACAGACAGTGAGCTGAGGCCACGATAACTGAGGGCAGACTGGGTTCACATCCGGAGCTTGTGAGCTCCAAATGGGTAGATGTGTATGTGCTTGCCACACATTTTACAAGTGCTGAAGTTTAGAAAAAGGCAGAATGCAAGGATAAGTAACCAGAATGGTAATCATCAATGCTTAAATTATACAGGAGGCATCTGATAGTAAGAGAAAAAGTTGAAACTCTGAGAAACTTGTGTGGGAGTCCATAAAGATGGCAATCTATCCAGAAAGCAAACATGAAACTAGGAAGGGTCTCTTGCTGTAACCAGTGGTCTTTATTTTCCCTTCTCTTTTGATGGTACATATTCTCAACCATGAGGCCAGCAGACAGAGGTATACAAAAATAAGGACCTCATTGGAGATAAGAACTTAATGGTTCTGATGGCTTGAGGTATAAGGTAATTACCTGGTAAACTGTTAAAACATTGATTTTTGGAGCCTGCCCTTGGAATCTGACCTTAGCCTGAGGAGCTGTTCTCCTACACCCCCCTGATGACGTGTGATGCTGGTACGGGTATTACAGTGGGAATCACCACTCAGAGTCCTTGGCTCCCATCCATGGATGCCGGCTAGAATAACTTAAACAGCTTTGGGGGAAAAAAAACCCTATGGCTAAGCCAACAGACTGGGAATGTATGCTGATAGCTCCATTTTTAGATATTTCCTGTATAATTCACTATGCTAACATGGCTCACAGTTACTAATGCATATGGACATAAGTTTAAGTAGTAAATTATGAGGTTCTTTCTGGACTCGGTGAGCCCTCTCCCTAAAAGCATGCTGAATTTTCTCTTTAAACGTATGGGTTATATTCAGCTATGGTTCTGATAACAGTGATGTCACAGTTTTTATGAAAACTCTGAAGTCATATTGTTGTGTCTGTGAGTTGATACATGGTGCATTTAGATGCTAAGAAAGAGCATATTACTGGCCCCAGGAAGCTGGCTTTAGACACATAATGTTGGGAAGGTGATGAGCTTCACATGAATTGACTTAAAAGGCCATGGGAAGATGCACGATCCTACCCCACCATTAATAGTTCCTTGATGCCCAAACCAACACCTGTGATAAATCTGTCTGCTCGACTGAATGAGATCTTCAGGCCTCCCACAGTTCCCTATATAACCCTTCATTTCACTGCTACTTGATGACAGAACTCTTGCTCTATCTTTCTGACGATGGTAAGGTCACGGAAACAGGGATAGAGTCACTTCCAAAGTCAATT
Source organism: Chionomys nivalis (assembly GCF_950005125.1). Lineage (NCBI taxonomy): Eukaryota > Metazoa > Chordata > Mammalia > Rodentia > Cricetidae > Chionomys > Chionomys nivalis. The sequence continues at coordinate 14,071,399 of NC_080111.1, read as the reverse complement.
TCCAGTGCTTGTAGGCATAATCACAAAACTCAGGCTTAAACTAACATCTCATGACCAACTTCTTCAACCAACAATCATTTAAAACACATACAGTTGTTATCATAAGCAAGAAAGTTAGACCATCGAGCTGTTACCTCACAAGCACTCTTTGAATAATCATTATGGGTAAGTATTTGACAAATCCTAAGAATATGTAGACTAGACAGAGCGCTGAGAATGTGAATGGTAGATTGGTTAAAACTGATTTACAAACGGCAGCCACATTAATGAGAAAGAAACAGTCACGTGAAGGGCAGTGAAGACTCACCAAGAGGACAAGCTTCCAAGAGATGGGCCAAAGCATCTCAGACACTACCAAACCTTAGCTATCCTTACATCGACCATGCCTAATATGTCAATGTTAGATTTTCACTACACAAGTTTTTATAAAACATTTTACTTTGTGTATACAATACAGGATACACTAATCTTGAGAATATAGTTAACATAAATATGTTGAACTTAGCTTTAAACATGGAGCATGCTATGGTTTATGTATGGTAAAGCCTTTGATTCCACGGTTCTCGTCTCCAACAAACCAATGCACTATTATCAGCACGCTGATTTTAATAGCACCTTAAAGATTCAAGTTTTGGTCTGTGTCAGGACTACCAGGTGATTCAAAAGAAAATGACAGCATTAGAAATCAACTTCAAAAAAAAAAGAAAGAAAGAAAGAAATCAACTTCATGGAATCTTAGCAATAAACAATGAAGACATTTAACTCACAGAATGCATTTTCATCTGCAACACTACAGTGACAGTAAGAACATTATAAAGAACGCTTGCTCCTCTATCACGTTTATGCGAATCCATCCTCATCGCAGCTTTTGTTAATACACGTGAGCAAACTATCTTGTACCAATGTTTATGTCTATGAACATTTTCTCCTAAAAGATTAAAGTTTAAAATAAACTACAGTACCATTTTAGTATTTTATGGACAAGCTGAATAGCCCTTCCTCTCAAGTAGAATAGCGAGGCTGATTTGCCACTGTCTATTTAAAGAGACTGATGTTTTTAATTCCACCAGGCTGAATTGAAAAGGAGCCCAGAGATAAGCAGCATGCGGTTTTCAGGTATGTGACAGAACGACCATTGAACACCCTCTGCTCTCTTAACTATGGGAGTCCTTATCTGATCCTCACAGAGGTTGGGCCAGGCCTGTTAATTATACTCTCTAAACTGTATCTTTATTGCAGGCTAAATCTCTATTTGTGTCTCTTTGTGTTTGTGGTGTGTACTTATTTATTCTCTCAAACAGATTGCCCAACAGGAAGCAGAAAGCTGAAGTTCTTTACAGCTGAGAGATCCTTCCCAGGAAAGAAGACAGCAGTTTTCTCCAGAGCCAGCAGATGGTTACACCCGTAGAAGTTTCCAAAGAGAAGTCACCTCTACTATGGAGGATTTCTAACAAATGGGAAGACACACGGACAAAGAAGACAAGGCAAAGGCAACCTATTTATGTACTTTGTTCTTGATGCCATCAAAATGGCCCGTGTCACAAAATAAGTCACTAAAGCAGGGACTAGTCAGAAACCAAGAGAGATATGAACATAATAAATGACATTAGATAACAAAGTAACTTCAAATTGGAAGCTTGGGATTTTAGCATTTGTGTTGGTTCATCTTCATTGCCATTCATGAACTTAGAATCACCCAGGGGACACACCCCTGAGGGTACCTAAGAGAACATTTCCAGAGGGGTTTAAGGGAAGAAGGAAGGACTACCCTGAATATGGATGGTGCCAATCTATACATCATCAGTACTGACTGAGTAAAAATGAACAGACCTGGCTGGCTCTATTCTATTCTTCCTGCTGTTCTCAGATGCGAGAAGTCCCACCTGCATGCTAGAGCTACCACACACTCTGCATACCTTCCCTGCCGTGGCAGATGGTACCCTCTTAACTAGGAGCCAAAAGAATTATTTCTTCAGCAATGTTGCTTTCTGCCAGCAATTTGATTACAGAGACAAGAAAGTAACTAGTAACAGCATTTCAGTGGAAGTAATTTTATTTCTGCTATGTTCTCCACATCCGTATGGCAACAGCTAGCAGGAACTAAGGGAAAAAATAAAGTATCACTTTAAAAATGTCCAAATAATCACATGATGAGCCATCTACGCTTCAAAGTAAAATAATTTATTTTTTTTTGTAATTTAAAGTTTTAAATATTTTATTTCATAGTATGATGAAGATGTGAGAGACTATGAAGAAATGTCAGTGATTTATCATCATGAAGGTTTCTTCTGGAGGTGCTGGTTTTTTGGAGATGATCCACAAACTTCAGTTTGGAGATACTGGTTTAGAGAGTATGAGATATTACATGATATGTGCGTTAAAATATGGCCTCAATTTAGCTTCAGAAATAATCTTTTAAATAGAAATTGAAGGAGATGCTTTACAGGGATTATATATATATTATATGTTATTATATTTATATAATATATAATATATTATATATTTTTATTTATTTATTAAAGATTTCTGCCTCCTCCCCACCACTACCTCCCATTTCCGTCCCCTAATCAAGTCCCCCTCCCTCGTCAGCCCTAAGAGCAATCAGGGTTCCCTGCCCTGTGGGAAGTCCAAAGACCATCCACCTCCATCCCGGTCTAGTAGGAGGAGTATCCAAACTGCCTAGGCTCCCACAAAGCCAGTATGTGCAGTAGGATCAAAAACCCATTGCCATTGTTCTTGAGTTCTCAGTAGTCCTCATTGTCCGCTATGTTCAGCGTGTCTGGTTTTATCCCATGCTTTTTCTGACCCAGGCCAGCTGGCCTAGGTGAGTTCCTGATAGAACATCCCCATTGTCTCAGTGTGTGGGTGCACCCCTCGCGGTCCTGAGTTCCTTGCTCGTGCTCTCTCTCCTTCTGCTCCTGATTTGGACCTTGAGCAAAGTAAAATAATTTAAACTAAAAAGAACATATATCTTTCAGGCAGCTAGAAACACATTTCTGACAGCTATCAATTTTGCAATATAACAACCTTTTTGATTTCCATTTTTTAATTTCACTCTACATTTCTTTGATGTCATTCAAAATTGGGCAATGGTTTAGGCACCTGGGGAGCACAGACCCTATTAGAAATCCCAGTTCAATTATCAACTCCATTGGCGAAAGTTCTGAAATCTAAGAACATATTTAATAAATTATATCACTTTCTTTTTGTTTTTTGTTTTTTTGTTTTGTTTGGTTTGGTTTGGTTTTTCGAGACAGGGTTTCTCTGTGGTTTTGGAGCCTGTCCTGGAACTAGTTCTTGTAGACCAGGCTGGCCTTGAACTCACAGAGATCCTCCTGCCTCTGCCTCCCAAGTGCTGGGATTAAAGGCGTGCACCACCACTGCCCGGCAATCACTTTCTACATAAGGCTAGTGTGAATATAAAAAAACAATTCCTGGTTTAATGGGTTTTAGTATATAATACAATCCAATAAAATATAATGCCTATTATTATTTCCGAAATACAAGTTTGTAAGAAATTTATCCTATGATATAATTAATGATCTATTATGATATTAAAAATAAAAATCACAATCACCTTATGGTAAATTCCTTTGATTCCATGAACATTGGTGGAAAATGCAAAAGGAAGAGTTCCAGGCAAGTCCAACCTCAGCTTCCAAGAGAGACTTGGCAAAGGGTCTCAGTGGTAGAAGAAGCTAGCGGTAGAAATGCGTCGAGCATGTGCAAGGACCTAGAGCCAATCCCAGCACTTACAAACGAAAGAGTAAGGAGAATAGTGGGAGAAAACAGAACTGAGCAGATACAAGGTGGACACTGTATCTGAGGACATGTCTACTATTGTAAAAGAGAATGGGCCAAAATAATATCATCAGTGAAAGAACGGCACACTTCCAGTAGATCCTTTTCAAACCCTAAAGCTAAGGCGTGTCTAGTGAAGGTCTGAATTTAAGAAGAGGGACCGAAGCTCATGTTTTTCACATAATAAATTCTCTAGTCCCTGACCATTTCATTTCTTTTTCCATCTGTAAGAAGTATGGATCTGTTGTGATTACACACGCCAGTAATCTCAGCATTCAGAATGCCGATACGGGGTGACAGCTGGTTAAAATAAAGCCAGGACTACATAATAAGACAATGCATCAAAAATAAAATAAATTACAAAGCCATATGCATTGCATTTTTTCCCATCCAGTGTAAACACCACAGCTCTGCAGGGGCCCAGTTTACATCTTTTTTTACTCTTCTTCAAGGCTAAATTAAAGGAATTAAGACTAGTGAATCATACTAAGTATTGGATATGGGATTTCCCTCTGGATGCTGTGATTACCATTAATGAACAAAGAAACTGCTTTGGACCTATAGCAGGGCAGAACTTAGCCAGGCAGAGGAAAACTGAACTGAATGCTGGGAGAAAGAAGGGCAGAGTCAGAAAGAAGCCATGAATTCTCCCCAGAGACAGACGCCAGATCAGATTTTAGCCGGTAAACCACAGCCGCATGGTGATACACAGATAAATAGAAATTGGTTAAATTAAGATGTAACAGTTAGTCAATAAGAAGATAGAGCTAATGGGCCAAGCAGTGATTTAATTAATACAGTTTCTGTGTGGTTATTTTGGGGCTGAGCATCTGAGAACCAACAAACGGCCTTCCTTCAACAAGGATTTGTTGAATAGATTATTGTTCGTTGAATGAAAGAAAATGAAGAGATGAAGAAATGAATCAATAACTCTTATTTAACAGGGGCATTTTCAAAATATGAAATAATTGAAGAAAGAAAGATTTAGTAAAAAGTACCTAAGTTTTTATCTACAACTTAGATGCTGTGGCTGTGGAGGCAGAAGACAGCTGAGGCAGCATCAGTGCCTTAGTCTGTACATGGCTTCACATCCACACAGTGAGCTGCTGAGGCCAGAGGATCCCACAGTGACAATCGCTGTCCGAGCCAGGGCAAGACACATTCCACAGAAGACACTGTGGCAAGTGACCGCGATCATAGGTTAGAATGGATTTTGTTTCATACATGTGTGGCTTCCATTGGTGCATTTCTGCTTGGTTTATAGAAGATGTGTCAGGAAGAGTGTGGGAACAGTTACATTAGAAGATGCCACCATCTGGAAGTAGAGCCTCAAAGAGGAGAAATTACTCAATCTAAATCCACTCGCTTTTGTGGTTCCATGGAAATCTTAGGATAGTTCTCCTATTTCTGGGAAGAACAAGATGGAGGCTTTGATTAGGGCTGCATTGAATTTGTAAAGAAATTTTGGTGAAGTGACCATTTTCACTATATTAAATCTACCAATCCATGAGGATGGGATGTCTCTTTTCTAGAATATTCACATATCTCTTTCACAAAGCTTTCATTGTGTGGGTAGGAGGTGAGAAGAATCTGAAAGGAGATAGAAGGAATCAAGATCAGATTATATTGTATGAAAACATTTATTTTCAACAACAACAAAAAACCCTACTAAAATTGTTTCCATTGTATTGGCCAATTACTCCCATGGTTAAGCTGATTGCTAGATATTTTATTTTCTTTGAGGCTACTGTGAATGGGAGTGTACTCATGATCTCTTTCTTCATTGGTGATTGTTGAGGTAGATAGAATCTATTGATCTGTGCAAGTTAATTCTGTATCTTGCTGCATTGTTCAATTTGTTTGTCATTTCTAGACATTTTGTAGAGTATTTTGAAGATCTCTATGCTGTATGCAAATAGGGATGGCTTGATTTCTTTTTCCAATTTGGATCCCTTTCATTTCTTTCTCTTCTATAATCACAATATTAGAAAGGAGTAGGGGTAGCAAATTGCCCTGTCTCATTCCTGACTTCAGTGGGATTGCTTCAAGACTTCCTCCATTTAGGATGCTGCTGCTGTGGATTTCTTGTGCATAGCTTTCATTATGTTGACGTATGCTCCCTCTTGTCCTACTTTCTCCAGGACTCTAATCATGAAGGCATGTTGGATTTTTTCAAAGGCTTTTTCCTGCATCAATGGAGGTAATCAGGTGATTTTTTTTTCCTTTGAAGTTTATTTATGGGGTTTATTATATTTATTGACCTGCATGTGTTAAACCATTCCTACATTTCAGGGATCAGATCAACTTGGTCATGGTGTATAATATGTGTTTTACATATGTCAGTATTTTGTTTGCAAGTATTTTGTTGAGTATCTCTGAGTCTATGTTCATCACAGTTATGGGCCTGCAGCTTCTTTTTGTTGCTGTTTCTTCGTCAGATTTGGATACTAGAGTGTTAGAGGCTTTGTGGAAGGAATTTGAGAATGCTCCTTCTGTTTGTCATCATCTTTTTCTTTTCTTCCTCCCCCTCCTTTTTTCTTGTTTAAAAAGAATTGACTGACTGTGTATCTTCTTTGAATGCCTAGTAGAATTCTGCTGTGAGTCCATCTGGCCCTGGACTCTTTCCTTTTTTAAGCTGGAAAGGTTTTATTGCGCTTTCAATCCCCTCATTAGGTCTGTTTAGACTGTTGACTTCTTGATTTAATTTTGATGGTTTGGATGAATCTAGGAATGCATCCATTTCTTTTAGGTTCTGCAACTTAATACAGTACAAGTTTTTAAATATTCCCTTACATTATTCTGAAAGACTCAACATTCTGATATCCTATTCTATTCCATAGATACTAGCTCAGCCATGTTCACTGCTACACTATTCATAAGGTTAAGAAATGGAAACAACATAAATGTCCCTCACCCGATGGTGAATGGATAATGACAATGTATTACCTATATACTATGGAACGCTCTATACTATGGAATACTCTATACTATAGAACACTATATACTATGGAACACTGTTGTGGGAGCTGCGGGCTGTGTTCCTGCCGCCCCAGCTCCCGGTAGCCTAGCTAGCTTATGCCCCAAAATAACAACACACAAACTGTATTCTTTTAAATACTGCTTGGCCCATTTCTATTCATGTGTGTAGTACCCCAAGATGCGCTTACCGGGAAGATTATAGCCTACGTCCATCCTGGGTTGGCGCTTCATCGCGTCTGCTCTAGAGAGGAGAGCATGGCGTCTGTCTCTCAGAGGAGCTACCCTGCATCTGAGCTCACTTCCTCTTCCTCCCAGCATTCTGTTCTGTTTACTCCACCCACCTATGTTCTAACCTATGAGGGCCAAGCAGTTTCTTTATTTTTTAACCAATGACCTTCCTCCATCAGAACACTCTATACTATAGAACACTCTATACTATGGAACCAATGACCTTCCTCCATCAGAACACTCTATACTATAGAACACTCTATACTATGGAATACTCTATGCTATGGAACACTCTATGCTATGGAACACTCTATGCTATGGAACACTCTATGCTATGGAACACTCTATGCTATGGAACACGCTATGCTATGGAACACGCTATGCTATGGAACACGCTATGCTATGGAACACTCTATGCTATGGAACACGCTATGCTATGGAACACGCTATGCTATGGAACGCTATTCAGCTCTAAAGAAAACTGAAGTTATGAAACCTGCAGGTAAATGGATGGAACTAGAAAAGATTATACTTAGTGACCTATATCCAGAAAGACAAACAATAAATGTTCTCCTGCATCTGAGACTCCCAGCTCCAAGTCTTCAGATGTGAATACATATCCTGGAGTCGCTGCAGAAATTAGGAAGATAAGAGGAGCCATTTTAGGGTGGGGTAGCAACAAAGAGTGGAATAGTAAGGAACAAGAGATCTGAAAGGGAAATGGAAAGAACAGGGATCCTTTAATTAGGGACAGGGAAGGAAATAAAAACAGAAACAGGGAGGAGGGTAAAATAAATGTACATATATTGGTGTATAAATAAACGTACATATTTTAAATGGAAATTCCCACCTAGGCTGACAATGCCAAGAGCCGCAGAACATCTAACAAAATCTCAATACCAAGCATGAGAAGTCCTCTTCTGAGTTGTTCATCAGGGTTTTCAAATGTTTCCCAAGACGTTGTGGCTGCTAATAGTACACTTGGTTACCCTACAGAACTAGAAGGCAAGTGCCCACTGCTGAAGATACAAAGTACTTCAGGCACAGTGCCCAAAGGGCTCTGAAGGACCTCCTCCTGAGGACTAGCTTTCAGGGAAAGAGAAGGCGCCATGTCATCTCCAAAGGAGGGAAGGGCTGTTGGTTAACAGTCCCATGCTTCTATGATGCCTGTGTAATACAATGACAGCCAAGCATGATACAGTAGCACTGAGGGTGCAGCCGTGGCACGTAAACCTTGGTGCTAATTAGCAGCTGTCTAATTGGACCTCAGACCACCCAACAGGGCCTTACAGAGACTGAACTGCCAACCAGAGAATGTCTGTGACTGGACTGAGAAAAAAATTAATTAAAAAGACCTAGTCAACAAGAGAGAAATCATGCCTAGGTCAGGTAACTTGACCAAATCCCCCAGGCCAGGGAAACCTTGAAAGAGAATCTACTATCACCATTTACTAAATCTACAGTATAATCCCTGACAACATTCTAAATATTTGTGCTCACATCTACACCTTCATCAAAGAAACTTCTCTTTGCAAAAGATAAAAATCACAGAAGAAAACTACAACCAATCAAAATGTGGAGTGGCGAAGTATAGTCCCAAGGGATACATCTACAATGCAATTCCTGTAGCTAAGGGTCCGGGATCATCAAAGAAGAGAGAGCGGGAAGACTCTAAGACTTGGAGGACTGGGAGTTTTCTGTGAAGCCATGTCTCCTGGGAATGGTACAAGCTACAGCCATAAAGGAGTCCCAGTCAACATGACAGGCTAACCATGTGCCGAATGAGGACAATAGACATGCAGCATGGACGGCAGGAAGCCCAGGAAGCCTCGAGCCTACACAAATAGCTACAAGTAACTAACCAATGCTGGGGCAGTTGTAATAGTCTTCTCCGGGAGCCACACATCTACTAGGTATCCGATACCAAACAGTCAGCCCTGAAACACACATACAAGTGACATGATTCAGACTGAGTGGACGGTACTCACGTATTTAGGAGTGTGCTTGCATGTAGGTAGGTGTGTATATAATAACAATTCATGAAAAAAAGAGATCATGAATTTAAAATAGAACAAGTAAGAGTTACGTGGAAGAGTTTGGAGGAAAGAATGGGAAGGGGGAGATGTCAAATTACATTAGAATATGAAAAATAAATAAAAATGAATAAACTAAAAATGCATGATGGAAACACAACCCATTCATCTGGTCTCTACAAGAATAGAAACCACTCTCTGAATGGCAACATCTCTGTCCTAACTGGATCTCTGAAATAATAAATGCACAGGAAAAGTCTTCTTAAAAATTCTCTGTGGTTTTAAAGACAAACAACAAATATTTAGCGTATGGGTTACTACAACAGATGATATGCCACATAAATGCAGTTTCTAGAATGCTTTCTTTTGCTAGAAATAACAACAGGAAAGGTTTTCCCTCTGTATAATCCCTGGCAAGTTCTCACTTGGCTTGTTGGATAGTTTCAGCTGTAGAGTTCTCTCTCTAAAAAGAGAAACTGAGCTGACTGAGCGTAGGATTATGGGGGTTGTGGGAGTACTAGACAGTCCTGTCTGGTTGGGCAGGCAATGGCAATCAGAGCATGGTGCCTCTACCCGTCCAGGAACTGTGTCAAACAGGACATTCTCCTCCATAGAAATTAAGACACAATGGCCCTTTCCTGACAGGTCTCTCCATTCCTCATTTCTCATCCTCCCTCAGGAAATACACACTTTAACCCAAGGAATTTAAATGTTGACTCTGGGTGTTGCTCCAGATGCACCGAGCTGTTCTGTGATACTATCTTCTCGGTAACAAAGTAAAATCTTCCTTAGGGAGGAAGTTATCAGACGGGCTTGGGGCTAGGGGTGCTGTCCTGTGGATTCAGCACCTACAGCCTACAAGGGACACAGAAAGCCTACATCCTGCCAGAGACCATGATGCTCAATGACCACTAGCTCTTACTGAATTGCTCACCATGTCACTGTCATTGTTAGTGCAATAAAGGAGTGTGAGAGAATCAGACCCAGGGCGTTTTAGTAGGCTTCTAATAGGAAAAGAAAGGTGCTTCACAACTAGAAACTAGACCACTCATTTTTAAGGTCTTTACTCAGTACCACTTTGACGCAGAAAGAGGGCTAGCAAGTTAGTTCCTGGGAATAAAATGCACTACGAAGAACGTATTTTAATTGCTCACCATGGCTCCAGCTTTGAACTAGATACTTTCTACAGGTCGGCTCATTTAATCCTTTCAAATGCATTGAAATCTGAGTTTAATGATCCTCATATTTCAGACAAGAAAACTGGGCTCAGTGAAATTAGCTTGTGCGAAGCCATGTCGTTAGTTAAAAAGACTGGCATAGTGAATCATACTTGTGCAGAGACGTGACATTTTCCACGGGGGAACACAGAAACAGTGCCTTGTGCCAAGAATCTGCTGACCTACTTCTAATGAACATCTCAAATTTTTATTATTTCAAATACTTGGGTCAATTTTTTTTCTTATTTATAGGAGATACTCAATCGTCTTAAATATCACACAACCAAATTATAGCTTAGTTACTCTAAACATTCTATTTCAAATCCTAGTATGTTCCAGTAACGTTCCTATTTCCAATAACTCCAGAGTCCAAATTTCCATTTAGCCTATGTCATTCCCAATAACTAATCACCAATCATCAAGAAAGCAGCTGTTACCTACTGAAATTACTCAGATAGTGGGCTTAGGACTATGAGAGATACAAAAATACATAAATTAATTTATTACAGAGGGAGCTTAACATCTAGTGGTATTCACATATGTAAGTCATAAAATAAATGATCCAGCTAAATACAAATGGAATTAAAAGGAGAGTTGGCCCTCAGCTAAAAGGGCAATAAATGTTTCGTGTAAGAGGTAGTATTTGTCTGGGCTCTAAAGTACACATTTTAAAAGAAATGTTTGCTTGTGGCAATGTAAACCACATAGAAGAATGGGTAGAGAGAAAGAGATCCAATTTTAACTCCCCTTGGCATGGTCCGGAAAAATCGGCTGCTATAATTTGTCAAAAAGAAAGGTTGCAAATATATGAAGAGCAGAGAAACAAGTAAGGAAGACAGAATGGCCAGCAGTGAAGTCCTAGCCAGCAGGGTGTCTTCTGCGAAGTTGTTTAATACAAAGGACTGATTAAGAAGTGGGGCTACTGCCCGTGCCCCAGGGATACATCTGAAGGCACACTGAGCACAGCACATGCTTGGTGCTGGGACAGAGGAGTAAGAAGGAGCGTGCTTTTCTGTGCTCCTGGAAGTCTCGGGAAGACTAGAAACATTTATCTTACAGGGTCTATTGATATCAACCTGTGATCCCAGGACTTGGCTGTGAGGCTGAGACCTGCCTGGGCTCCATAGTGTAGTCCTACCTTACAGGTACGGGAGGGAGGGAGGGAGGGAGGGAGGGAGGGAGGGAGGGAGGGAGGGAGGGAGGGAGGGAGGGAGGGAGGGAGGGAGGGAAGAAAAGCAAAGAAAACTTGGGGGCAAGAAACACTGCTCAGAAGCTTCTGTACATTCCAGCCATAAAATGAAGTCTAGATGTTTGTCAACAGCAGAATTCATAGAAATCCAACAATCTCACTCTAACCAAATGAGGAATGAATTAAAAGCGAGACAAGGTATGCATCTTCTTCAAATTTGGGCTGTAATTAAAGGCTTTAGACAGTAACCAGAGCTGATAAGTCCTAGAGAACTCAACGTGAAAGCATGGCTTCAGTGTCTGTGAGAAGCGAGAGGACACCTTCTTTATCACTTCAGACTCAGAACATGGAATGATAACACCTACATCTTGTCAAACGTAAAGGAACATTTTACCACAAGACACCATCAAAATGAAAAGACAAGCCACTAACGGAGTGAAGACCAATGAAATTCATAACACCGAGAAAGAAAGCATGTGGCATTCAGAGTATCTAAATCACTGAGTTTAAATGAACAGCAGTGAGAGAGGAAAGGTTAATATGAGAGAAACCAACCACCGTTCCAGCCAAAATGTTAATAAGAAGGAAAACCTAGCCAGCATTCCTAGCCGTCTTCGGGAACAAATTAATGCTACAATGAGATACTGTCTCACATTCACGCGATTAGCAAGATACAAAGGGCATCACCAAGTGTTGGCAAGGATGTGGAACAAAGGGACCTCTTATGGACTGGGGGCTGGAATATAAAGAGATGCTACCAATTCTTGTACTCAGACATAATGTGCCAAGTGTGCAGGTAAGACGCCGTCCTCTTAAAACTGCTATAGTGAGCAACGCCCCTAAGGAGCGCTCCTTTGTTAGCATAAGCGAAGAGCAAGAGAATATTGAAAGCAGCCTTGTTTAGAAGCAGCATAAACTCCCATTAAGAAAAGACTGGAACATGAAACATGACATAGCCATAGACTAGAATAGTAGGGAGCAGTAAAGTCGCACAAACTGAACTTGTACATAACACATTTGGGGTTAATAAAAAAGAGCTGAAGAATGCAAAGAGCATGCCAGTGTTTTTATAGAGCCTGAAATCCGGACTATGGTGTTTAGATGTATGTTGGCACACAGCAAAGCATACAAGACACAGGGAATGGTAAGGATTCAATATGGCATGTAGAGTACCCAGTAAGGGGAGATGAATTTGTAAAATATCAGCAGTATACACAACACTGTGCACACGGACTAGTTCACAACCTGGGTAGGAGGCATAAGGCATTTATTACAATGGTATTTAACTTTTTGATAATATCAAAGTCTTTAATTATAATTTTAGTAATATGGAACTGAAAATAGTATAACTCACACATAAGAGAAAATAGTCAAAAATTACTAGAAAAAAATATTTTCTTACATACCTATCTCCCTAGACTCATTATTCAAAAAGTGTCCCAAAGATATTGGTCTAAGCCGGGCGGTGATGGCACACGCTTTTAATCCCAGCACTCAGGAGGCAGAGGCAGGTGGATCTCTGTGAGTTCGAGGCCAGCCTGGTCTACATAGAGGTAGCTCCATGACAGGAACCAAAAGCTACGGAGAAACCCTGTCTCGAAAAATCCAAAAAAAAAAAAAGATATTGGTCTAGTTCTGGCATATGGTTCGTCCGCTTCCAAACGACCCTGTCCTCTAAGCTCTGCCTATTTATAATATATGAATGGCTCCTAGAAAGTCTACACATTCCTATTCAAGTATTAAGCCCTTTATGGTAGGTCCCCATCAATAAAGTCACTACCCTCCAGAATCAAATTCATCAGCACAAGGATCAAGCTTACCCCAGACCAGGAACATGCGCTGCCACATTTCTGTAGACATCTTACCCAGTCTGCAAGCCATATCCTTTGATTGAATTCTTTCTAATCCATGAGGCTTCTAAGACTTTCTTCAGAAGCATCCCATAATGCTTTGATTCTTTGATAAGCCCCACACATACAGTGAAGTTTAAAATAAATACAATAAAGATGATTGGTGAGCCTGTATGTTTGAAAAGTTGGTTTTATTCTATAACTCAATATGTTATTACTAATTATTCCCTACATCTTTTTGGTTTTTGATGGGTTTTCACTCTGTAGCCAAAGTTAGCCTGAAATTCACTATGTTGTCAAGACTGACCTTGAACTCACAGCAATCCTCCTACTTCAGCCTCCCAATATTTTCTCTGTTTTAATCTTATCCTTTATATTGCATTTTATGCTGGTCCATGATTTGAAACATGTCTTGCACTTCTGTATTCTCCATCATAGTAAGTACCCAAAAGAGAGCAAACGTTTTGATTTCCTCATTATTAGATACAATATATAGTTACCAATATCTGATAGTGACTGTGCAAATTCTAGAGGATTCTAACCAGCAAGGTAAACTACTTTAAATCACTGGCATATGCATGTGAATTCAGCTATTCTAGCTGAGAATATCAGCTATATCCACATTGACCCTCATCTTTCCTTATGGACCACTCAAGGCTAAACTGTGGACCTGATATCTGATATAAAACAGTCTGCAGTTGGCATGTCAGTGTACCAGGGAGCTAGTCTACCTCCCCATAGTTTTCAAATATCCCAGAAGTAGAGGCTGTGGAGGAACAAATTTAAAAAGAAAAAAAAAACTTGAAAGTTGTTTATTGGAAAATACTTAGAAGGCTACACTCCCACATGGTTTGTGCTGAGGGCCAAAACAGAATTCAGCCTTAAGAAACTCAGCTGAAACTGAGAGATGGCTCAGCAGTTAAGAGCACTGGCTGCCCTTCCAGAGGACCTGAGTTCAATTCTCAGCAACCATATGGTGGCTCACAACCATCTGTAATGAGATCCAGCACCCTTTTCTGGCATGCGGGCATATATGCAGGCAGAATGTTATTATTATACATAATAAATAAACAAATCTTAAAAAAAGGAAAAAAAAGTCAGCTGAAGTACTGGGTTTGTCTCTCATCTCTGTGATAAGGTTCTTTCTTTAAGCCCCTATGCTAGTCTGCTTTCTGTTGCTGTGAGCAAACACTATCAGAAAACACAGTTTGGGGAGGAAAGAGTCTGTCTGTCTGTCTTATAGATCCATGTCATACTCCATCACGGAGGGAAGCCGGGACAGGAACTCAAGTAGAAACCTGGAGGCAGGTACTGAAACAGAGACCACATGGGAACACTATTTCCAGACTTCCTTCTCAGCTCATGTTCAAGTACATTTCTCATAAGCCCAGGAGTGACACCACCCACAGTGAGCCAAGGCCACATCGGCAATCAAGGAGATGCCACAAAGATTTGCCTAAAGGCCAAGTTGCTGGAGGCATCACCCCCCACTGAGGCATCCTCCTCCCAGGTGACTCTAGTTTGTCTAGGGCAGTCCCCGTGAACTTTCGCTTCCTTCCACGTGCAAACCTTATACTAGCCACTGTCTCTGTTATCCCTTGAGCTTCTGGTCTTCAGGAAGCTGACAAGAACAGAAACAGAAAACCTCAAATTAAAATAAGGCACAGGTGGAGCATGTTCTCCAAGGCGGGTGGCAGGAAAGGAGATTTAAAAGGTGAGGCAAAAAGAAACAGAATGGTTTACTATTGTTAAGCTTGCCATGCATAAGGAGGAAGAAAGAGAAATGGGAATTTTTATTGGCTCTAGAATCTTCCTTTTTTCATAAAACAACTCCAGGCCCCTAGCTGGAAAAATAACATTACTATGACAGTTTGGCCACCCTGGGATCATCTGTCTCTCAAAGGTATTATCCAAGTAAGCCTAGGGCTAAACAACCCAGAATCTGATCTTGCAAGGCAAGCTATGCAAAATCAATGACAGGAACCTTCAGCATGATGGTCTCTGCACAGCTGGAACACAGCTCCATTCACTCACTCGCCTATTCAATTATCCGACTGTTCACACAGCTGGTCCATGCTGACCGGCTACCAGGTACCCTGCACCGTGCTGGTCATTGGTGGCATTGCTGAGCATGCTCTCTTTAGCTCTCAGGTCACAGTGTTCTGTGGGGAAGGCTGCCATTCACTCATAACGTCACCAGACAACACATCCTTATTAACTGTAAAGGACCCTGAAGAGACTACAAAGCCAAAGCCGTCGAACTGTATCCAGCTGGAGAGCTTCGTTAATTAAATGATCCTTCCGGTGAGGTATAAGAAAGAAGAAACCTTTGAAGAACCCATATCCTGGGAGGAGAGGGGAAGGACTTCTCTCCACAGTTCACACCACCTCATAGGATCGAGTGCGCCCCCTCTGAACTGCCCAAGCAAGAGTTCACACAGTAGAGTTCCAGACACGGCAGGGCTTCCTGACTCCCCAGCTGTCCTCCACAACTGAAGAGGAAAGCTTGGAAAACTGAGGAAGTCTCCCTGCATCCTGGACAAAAGAACTAGCATGGAAGGAGGTGAGTGTGTGCCCTGTATTCGTCCTGGTTCCCAATGTGATGAAGCCCATCTAAGAAGGGCTGGCTGCAGAGTCCGAGACAGGACCAAAGCGCCATGTTCCTCGCAAACTGCAGCATGTGTTTCTGTAAAGAAATGTAGCAGGGAAATTTCTAGTCCTGAAATAGACTTCACAGTGAGTTCCCACTGTGAATTAAAATCAAGACAGAAAGGATCTCCAGGGAAAGGGCCATAACCCTCAGGTTAGAGTGGGGTTAATGCCAATCTGCCTACCATGGACTCAAGCGCATTTGCCAGAGATAGAGTTAATAGGAAAGTTACGCTAGTAGATGTTTTCAAATTAGCTAAACCCAAGCCACAGAGTAAGGCAGCAGAGTTGGCAATGTGCCCAGGGAGACCTTCCCCCAAGCTGCCTGAGTGAGTCCTTTAAATGTCTCTGAACCGTGGGTGCCAAGAGATTCTGACTCAAGGTCAGGGAGATAAGGCAACCATAGCACAATGCCTCCCTTGCTAAATGCTTAGCCATGGCGTCCACACGGACATCGCGCTGTTGAATACTGACGAAACTTGGCAAAGTTGGGCCGCTCCGCAAGACACACTTGACAGCCTGGCTTTGTGTAGCTGCTCACGGAGCTGACAAGGAACACTGAGAAGACAGACAAATTGTCAGTGACGACAGATGCGAGTTAGAAGTGAATATGAAAATAAACGGTTTCATTTCTGGCAAATTCTAGGAAGAGGGAGGAGGGTGCGTTTACATTTTCCTTGTGTATTCAGGGCATTGCTATGTAGTTTGTAACCAACTGCAAAATATGCAGTGACATCCCAGGCCACCCCGGCTAACTAGGTATCAGGCAGAGCATTCTGTGAGCACAGGTTTTCCTCACCAGGTTAACTTCTTTCCCCGAAGTTATTAACTTCTCTCAGAGGAAGAAGATGATAAATATCAGTCAGGGAAATCTTAAGGAATTTAAGGATGCAGACATTCACTCAGCCCCAGCACCTACTACAATGAAGGCCGGGAAACCGTTGAGTCAGCATTTCTGTGCAAGACCAGCCTCATGAAAATCAGGGCAAGGAGCAGTGGGCCTCAAAGGAAGGTCATTCACTGTCCAAACTGCCTGACCTACACATCCATTTTGTTGCTCTTCCTCTTAATCCCATTTGTGTGTAGGTTCGTACATCGCACGGTTGCAGAGAAGGAAGCCATTAATATAGATTATGGAACTCAATGGATAGGGGTTGAAGAAAAGGTTCTGGTTTTCACATTCACTGCCACCAGCCCTCCATGGCTGTTAAATTAAAGAGGATGGTAGATGGCTGGTCATAAGCCTTCTTTTGTGGAGAATGTCTCAGGTCCTCCTCCTAGAAACAAATCTTGGGCTGCTCCTGACCGGGACCAAATCTAGTAAAAGAAACCTTCACCAGCATTGAAAAATAATCAGACTGCAACGTCTCCCATGATTTAAAATATGAAGGACGTCTTGAGGGGTACTATGATGATTCCATTCTTTGAAAACATAGACCTGGAAGCACTTAGGAGTTTTCTGGGAATAGAGACAGTCCAAGGTATTGGGGTGCTTTTCAACCACCAATGTTCTCAGCAGCACCAAAATTTTCTGGAATGCTGAGAAAAGGCCTTCTTAAGATAACAGTCATCTGATTTTAAAAAGATTTATGTTTTTAATTGTGGATATGTGTGTGCACTTGGGTGCAGAGACCAGAAGAGTCCAGGAGAGGGCACTGAAGTTCATGGATCTGGAGTTAGAGACAATTGAGAGCTGCCCCATATGGGTGGGTGCTGGGAACTAACTCCAGTCCTTTGCAAGAGTTGTGGGTGTCCTTGCATTAATATTTTTAAGTACACAACAGACAGCATGTAATAGGCATGAATTAGAATGATGGGCGGTCCATATTGAGTTTTTCAAGATCCTAACTAGCCTTCTTGCTTTAATGTAAATTCTAAGAGAAAACCAACATGTCAATGCAAAGAGAAAAGAAAACAATTCACAACAAAAGTCAATTTCTAAAGAAAAGGAATCTTTGTTGTGATCTAGCTGCCCTCACTCCCTGTGACCAACAGCTGGAACTTCCTTGTGTTCTGTAATTGACAAGGATGTTTGTGTTCTTTCTGGCCAGTGGTTACAAAAGGCTTTAGCTCGGGGCAAAATAAAGGTAGGTTGCTGTTCTTCCACCTAAAAAGAAGCCTCCATGTCTCAATCCTGGCATCCCCACCAGTCTCGGCATCCAGGCCCCCAGCAGTGTGGCAAATCTTCACAAACTCCTCCAATTGGAAGCCTCCTGAATAGAAACTAATTCTCTACCCTCTGCTGAAGGTTTACTAAAGGAACACGATATGAATTTGGGTAGATTACACCAATTTCATTATAGAAATGTCCAATGGGTAGCATTTCACTTATTTCTGCTCAACTAGAAAGTGTTATGGTGAAAGAAAAGAGTGAACTCTATTTCCACAAGAGTTTCCTGGGGAAAAAAAAAAAAGGAAAGAAAGAAATGATGGTGCTTGCCTCTACTGAACTGAAGCCAGAGTGATGGTCTGCTGTCTCTGTGCCATTAATCAAACAAGATCCCATCTCAGGGTTGTTAATTTTATATGAAATATCAGTCTTGGTGGCTGTTTGGAACAAAGGTATGAACTTAACAAGTCTAAGCACATATAGTTCCTGTCCCTAAGTCTGGATTCAGTAAGAAATTTAAAACATCAGAATTTGGAAAGCAGAAGATGTAGCTTTGTGGTATTTCTCTGTGCAATATTTTGAGGTCCTCTTTCTACTCGCTCTGAATAATTGCTCGTGTGATTCATCGTGTTTTCAGTCCTGTGGAATAAAATGAATCTGGAGGGAGAAATGAGAGGTGCTGAACCATCACAGTCCCCACAGGGAAAGCTTATGTGTGTGCCATTCTCCCTCAGCACAGGGACTGGAATACGATTTGAAAAGCTTTGTCGAAAAAGTGCACATGATTTTTTAAAATGTCTGTTAACTAGTTTATTTTTTTGGAAAATTCCTACAAATATACAATGTATCTTGGTCATATCCATTTCTTACTCCCACACTATGTTGTCTAATTTTAATTTAACAGCAAAACTTAGGATAACAGAGAGATGTAGTTTTTAAACTTAGCCTACATGTGCAAGTGTTTTCTCATGCGAAGTTACATTTTCTCTTAAGCCACTTAGTTTAAAAAAAAATTCACAAAATTTTAGACCTAGAACTTGGAATGAATATCTTAAAGCAATGGTCTCGGCAACTTTAAGATGAACCACCAAATCCAAATAAAATGGAGAAGCAAGCTACGGACACCAGATTTCTATCAACTTCATTTAATTCCAAAGTTTGGATTTTCTGGGCCCAATGGGTAGCTTTTAAATCCTAGTACTTAAATTCTGAACATGTTATACATTTGTTTAATGTATTACATTTCCTGTTAAGCAACATAAAGACAACTTTCCTCTGGGCTTGTATAAACCAGAAGAGTTGCATCATTCCTTGCCTGCACATGATCTCCATCTAACTTGGAATAAACAGTATTGTTATCTACACAAAATGATTAGAACCAATCGCGAGTTGCTTCCTGAAACTGAAATTGTGATGTAAATTAATGTTTAAAATAATTGTTCCTTACGGTACCTCCTTTCTGATTTAAAACAAACAGAAACAGACAAACAAAAAAACTGAGGGGGGGTGAGCAAGACCTTTGCGTTTGGCCCTAAATGTCTTTCCTGAGTTCTAAATTCTAAGCCCTCCCCTCATGCCCGTTAGAATGACTGTCTTCTAGGAAGTCATTCATGAAGACCACAAAAGATAAAGATCTGTCTGTAATGTGTGACTTTTACTATCCATCTTGTGATTCTGTTGTAACTTCACTTGCTAGGCCAGGAGGCGTGATCGATCCCCAGCCTCGCAGAGCTCAGAACCAGTTTCTCCCCATGTCTCTCCTAGAGAGGAGTGAGGAATCTCCCTTGGGTCCATAAAAGACATAACCTCTTATCCCCCACAGAGAGCAGCTCTTCCTAGCTTTGCCACCTGCAACCCCTTCCCGTCCATATGCCCTCAGACAGAAAAAAAAAAAATCCGCAGCGTTCCAGGCCAGGCAAGGGGTGAGGAGACACCCTGGGCCAGCACGGCGCCCGCCTGGCACTGGCACTCAGCATCTCTGGAGCGGGCACTCAGGCTGCAGTCGCCCCTTCCCATGACCTCGGAGACAACATGAAGACGGGAACTGCTCGCCTTCCCCGGGTCCTGAATGCAAGGTCTTCATCGCCACGCGGAACCATTAAGGTCCCTCCCGCAGCTGCAGCCACCCCTCCATGAAAGTACAATTTGTTATCTGGCCCAGCCTGGAGCAAGAAGAGGTGCTCGTTCCTCTCCCGATTCCGACTCCAGCGCCACTCATTCGGTCCTTTGAATACAGGCTCTAACCGCCTGCGGTGCGATTCGCGGGCAGTTGGCCTCAGAGACACTCCGGTGACACCCCTACCCCGGGACGCTATCCTCTGTGTGCGTCTCTCCGTGACACTGTCTTTGTGTCTGTCTTTTTTCCCTATTCCACACACGGGGAAGGGGTCGCTCTTCACAGCCAATGCCAAAAATGTCACACACAAAAAGAGTGCAACAACTTGCTTTGCAAACGACTCAGGAGCTCATGGTGAAGTCTCCTGCAGTGAGCAGCAGCAGCAGCAGCCGTCGCCTGCAAGGTGCTGAACCCCGGGTGTGAATTTGGATGGAGACGTTAGAAACATAGGACCCGGGTTCTTATCCCTTTCCCTCCCCTCCCCCTCCAGGGACCCAGTCTCAGTTAAAAAGCTATCCCTTCTCGAACACCCCAGGGAGCTTCGAGGATCCTATGCCTGGGGAAAAGGACACTGGCCCCGGGGATCCCTAGGTCACCACTAGGACCAGACGTGCCCCCTGGGCAGAAGTCAAGGAATTGAGAGTGCCGGCCAATGGCCAGCAGAGGCAGCCCGCAGTCCCTAAGGATGCGAGGGCAACCACGACCTCGCAGCGGGAGGTGAGCCGGAGCCAGGAACCACCCAGCGCCACCGCCACTGCCGCTGCCACCGCCGCCGCGCACGCCCCAGCCCCGCTGTGCAGCCCGGCGTTACCTTGCCGCTGCCCGCAGTTCCAGTCCGGAACTCGCTGGTGGCGTCTGTCCGTCTGTCCGTCCGTCCTACGAACCTCGGAGCTCGGGCCAGAACGGTGGTCCCGCGGCCGGGGACGCCCCTCAGCGAGGTGATGGGAAGGCGCCCAGCCAGGCGCTGCCGGTCCCGCCGCTCCCCGCCGGAGGAAGGTGTCTGCGAGGCCGTGTCCTCTCGATTGCGGCGCCCAGAGCGCAAGGCTCGCCTCTGGCGCGGAGACTGAGCGCCGGGACGCAGCGGCGGGCAGGGGCGGCGAGGCTGGGCTGGTCACCCGCCCCTGGGTGCATGTTAATACGGCGGGGAGGAGGAGTCCCGCGCTTCCTCCGCCCAACCACCGGAGCCGGCGGGCGGGCGGGCGGACGGCGGCCGCGGCCCGGAGCCAGTCGCTCCCCACCCGCCCCGGCTACTACGGAGTGGCCACTGGCCTTGGCCCTGGCCCAGGCACGTGCGTCCCGGGCCGCGGGGAGGCGCAGGCGGCTCCCGGAGGGTGCGCGCGCGCTCGCTCGCTCGCTCGGTCGCTCAGCCTCCAGTGGCAAGTGCGTCCGCGCCTTCCTCAGAGCGGACTGGAGCTTCTCAGCCTGGAGCCCAGAGGCGGCCACCCGCTAGTGGGCGTGACCTATCCCTACCCTTGCGCAGCGTCTCGCGGGGTGGGGGTGGGGGGTGGGGAAGTAAACTTCCGCTCCCCTCTGCCCGGCGCTTGCTCCTTTTCTCTGCTTGCTATTCTAAGTAGAGAAAGCAGAGCGTCGGTCCAGCCCGGAGACCCTGTCTATGGGCAAAGGGTTATTGGAAAGCTCTCCTCTCCATCCTCGCAGCCCACCCTAGGATCTCTCGAAGAAGTAACCACTTAAGAAGAGACACATTAAGTAGAGAGGCTCGGACTCACACATCACAGAGGACTTCAGATCTGACACGAACACTCAAAACTGTTCTTCCTTGGCGACTCGGTCTCTTGTCTTTACATCAAGAGCTCTTGGGCAGGTTATATGGATTAGATAGATGATACGTTTTTCATTCGTTCTGTTTTAATTAAAGAAAAGAAAAGAAAATGTATTCCTTCTGTCCTCTGACATCAGCAAAACCTCTATCTTCTACCCTTTCCTGGATATTGAATAGCTCTGAAGGTAGGGTGAACCCACCAACATCACAGAAGGACCAGAATAATAGTGTAAACAGGTTAACTGAGAAGAAATAAAAGACCAAGTCAATCACTTAAAAACGCACCAAGTTGCTGTCCTACTCTAGGCATTAAGTATGACACTCAGGATCAACACTAGCATGCTAAAATGGTTAATTGTGGTTAATCATCATCTTCCTGTTTACTTCCGCCCGCGAAAAGAAATGTCATGTTCACAGAGAAAGCCCTTTTGTTCTTCAGCTCCCGGGGAGAACATTCTGATGAAAAGTATATAATCTTCTTTATGTAATTGTACCCAGAAAGTTATAACATAAGATTTAGCATCTGTTTTGTGTGCTATCTAATTATAAATATTAATAGAATATTCTTTTTAAAGAAAACACTTCTAAAAATGCATAGAAGTGAAAAGCAGTTTCCATAAAAATATGACTCAGATAAATAATCTCCACAATTTCACTAAGTGATTTTCCATTAAAGAGAGAAAAAATAACTAAGCTACTCAATAGAGGTAAACTCTGAGCATTCTAACAGAGCCGCAGCAGACTCAAAAATGACCATGTGGGGATGCCCGCCTTTCAGATCTGGCTCCTTGAAGAGGCCCTATGGAAATTCTCTTAATAATTTGGAAAGGGCATCTACAGGACTTGCGTGGGCTTCTAAATATGTTGAATCCATGCATATTTTTTAAAATGATGCCAAGTATTTAAGAAAAAATTCATAATTGTTAAGCTCTAACATAATTAGATAACTTTAGTAAAGAAAAATTTTTGCTTGAAATCAAAAATTTTTTATTGAAAATAGTTTTTTTTTCAAACAGCATCTTCTATATAGCTCAGTGGTAGACAGAGTTTGCAGAAACCAAGCTTCTTATAGGAGAATAATAATATCTGTACAATCCTGCTTTTGTGAGGCTTTTCTGACTATGATAGAAGCCAAATATGACTAATGTAAGTGAAAGTTATTCATCAGGAAGATAGTGCAAACTTCCAGAATTAAAGAATGGGCTTCAAACAGTATTGTGAGCAAGCAGGAGTTGGGACAATGCTCACAGGGGAGGGATCAGGAAAGCTGGAGAGAGTTTAGTTTCTTATTACAGAGTCAAAAAGAGAGATGACCCAATGGGTTATTCTGTTCTCCTACTGCTGAACTGAGACTTTAGCATCATAGGCTTGAACATCTGAGCAGCCAGGGTCATACAGGTACTAACTGCCTGCCTGTACCATAAGGGAAGAAAACACAGATGAGGGCTCACTGTCCACAGTCTAAGGCAGGTCCATGGATTTGCCAGTCTTTGAGACACACATGGGATTAAAAATAGATAATTCATCAAAAAATATCAGAGTTCAAAAGAAGGAGAATTAGATATTGATATTGTTTTTATAAAGGGTAAGCGTCTAGTTCATTGACTGACTTCTGAATTTACATTATATTCTGTTATATTTGCATTATATATATTCTTACGGTTACTTTGAAATAAACATTTTATAAGGAAATGTGATAGTATTTTTCGTTGTTGTTTATATGCTTGTGTTTATTTGACTTCTAAAAGATTAATATCTACCATACGAATAAATTAGATGAGCAAAATATAAGCAGTAGACAACTCAGAGCTAGTCAGCTGGACTCCTTCTGCAATCGCAGCGTGTTGATTGAATAATACATGAAAAGATGCTCAGTCCTACTCCTTGGCACCAGTCAATGTTGCCTTCTGTGGGAAAGGGAACTTTGCAGATAAGACTCAACTAGAAACCTTGAGGCAGGAAGATTATCACCCTGCGCTTCTTTGAATCTTTCTAATGACAAGGTCCTCACCAGAGGTGGGGATAGGAGAGCAGAAATCAGAAGGAAAGGTGGGACTCTGCTCTCTGTATACTCTGAAGATGAAGAAAGACAGCCGTGAGAAATGCAGATTCTGCCCAATAAAAAGCAGCAAGGGGACAACTTTCCTTAGCCACCTCCAGAGGAAGAACAGGATGTTCTCGATGTTAGCCCATTTAACCTGACGTCAGATTTCTGTCCTCCAGACTCATAAGATGATGATTTGACACGTCATCTAGCCATCAAGCTTGAAATCATCACTAGTAGGAGATGGAGACAAGCCGTAAAGACCTTCCACTAGTACCACGCTTATGTTCCTGAAGGTACACTATTGTTAGCGGGTTGCGTGAGAATGCTTTCACAGATTCGACACTCCTGGAGAAGCTTATTCAATGTTGGCTAAGTCCACAGACATGATGGTAAGAACAGAACATTTGAAACTCTGGGCAGACAGGTTTCCTGTCACAGAATTTCTCGTTTTCTGACCAAAGCAATATGGTGGCGTTCTGCCTTGTCCATGACACCTTGTAGCAGGTGGAAATAAAACTAAATAACCAGCAAAGAAGAACCCAAAGGTCTATTTGAAAAGTAAACATGAAAGATGTTCACTTTTTTGTTGTTGTTTTGCTGTTGTTGTTTTTTCAAGACAGGGTTTCTCTGTAGCTTTGGAGCCTGTCCTGGAACTAGCTCTTATAGACCAGGCTGGCCTCGAACTCACAGAGATCCGCCTGCCTCTGCCTCCCGAGTGCTGGGATTAAAGGCGTGCGCCACCACCGCCCGGCTGGAACTAGCTCTTGTAGACCAGGCTGGCCTCGAACTCACAGAGATCCGCCTGCCTCTGCCTCCCTAGTGCTAGGATTAAAGGCGTGCGCCACCACCGCCCGGCCACATTTACTTTAATTGGACATTCTCATATATTTTCCTAGTTTTAAATAACATTAAAATGATGATTTCTAGATACATATCTCCAGTCCTCACATCTCTACTAGGTTTAAGATTTGTGAGTTCCCAAACATGCTAGAAAAAAATGTACCTGAAATTTTCAGGCACCTCAGACGTAATAGATCAAAGTTAACCCATCATCTACTCCTCCCCTCCATTCAAATGTATTTCTCTTCCTGGCAGTGGGTAGCACAGAGGTAAAGCCTACATCTGTGAGGTCTTTGGTTCATGACAGTAGTAAAAATAAAAAAGGCTTCTTGTATTCAGCCATGGCAATATCATCCACCAAATCGCCATGGGTAGCAACAGAAACTGTAAACTAGTTAGAAGTCTGCCCTAGTCCACAACTACTGTTGGCCTCTTCCACCATCTAAACAGGTCTCAAATTCAACCTCTATCTCCATTTCTAGTATATAGACCTATTGGGCTCCCATAATCTCCCTTCTAGGCTACTATAATATCTATTTTCAATCTCAATTACTATAATATCTCTTTTCTTTAATCTAGACTTGCCTTTTCTTCAAAAAGAATGATATTAATTTTAAAATATATTAAAACTGAAACTTTGGCCATGCAATTGTACTTCTTTAAGGACTTTTAATATCTATATAAAGTATAAATCTTCAGCATGATGTACAAAGTTTTCATATACTTGCTTCTTCCCCTTTATTTGGTCTTTGCGTTCATATTTTGTGCATTTTCTTTCTATAGAACTGCTTTCTGTAGTACCATTTATGTGATGCGCTCTGTCACGCATGTGAAACTGTCTCAAACTTTCCCATTGGAATGTTCTGTCTTTTCTTTGTTGAGTAATATTCATTGCAAGAGTGGCTTCAACTAAGCCACTTTCCCAAATTATTGGGTTGTATCAAATTTCGCCAATACTACTGACCATGCCTACATATATATATATGTATATATATATATATATATATATATATATATATATATATATATATATATATTTCAAAGTACGTGAATTATGTTTTTGAGATTCTGTCCCTATTTAGATCACCAAAAATTAGCCCAACACTTGTCTTTCCACAGATAGTCAATACCTATTTGCAATCTCATTGACTGTAATGGCTATGAGAATATTTCATGATGTCAGCAAATGTCTTTATAGTATTTAATACAAGTCCGTGAGATACAATGTTAACCTGCAGGCAAATTAAAAACCTGTGCCTGTAACATGTTTAAGAAATGAGAATCCAATCTTTAGGTTTGAGTGTATAAAGTAGAGTAAGGGAATAAAATCAGGAAAAAGAACAAGGTCAGTGGGGAAGAAGGAGAAGGAACTGTAGAAGGGGATATTTATTAAGACACAGGTGCTATGAATTGGGAAAGGGGGAGAACAGAGGAAACTCAGCTGGCGAGGGGAGAAGGAGGGTAATATAGATGAAGAGAGAAGAAGGGGAGATAAATCACACTAAGGATATTTGAAAGGCCCATGAGGAAACATTATTTTAATTATTTTTAAGTTTGCTAAAAACATAAATGTTTATATTTTATATATAATAAATATATTTTCATATACACATATATGTGTTAAATAGTGTTACCTCACATGCAGTGATAGTGTTCACACACCCCTTCCTCGGCTCCAGGAACCAAGCAAGAGACACCTCCCTTAGAGTTGTTGATCAAGGGAACCACCAGACTCCCAAAACACAGTAGGCTGTTGCCATTCCCCTTAGCTGCTTTACAGAATTTGAAGGTAAAACTACTGCTTAAGATATCACACACTTAATTCTTGGAACTTGAGGAAATCAAGCTGACACTTACTTGGAAAACTCCTCCCTGAGGGGCAGTTCTCATATTATCAGATGCTGCTATACTACTATATAGGTGACCTGAAGAAAAACAATATTGGTGAGTCTACCCAGCTCTAAAGCTTGAAAGCCATAAAAATAACTGTCAATACAACAACAGTGGGACGGATATCTTAGGGCTAACCAATTGCTGTCTAATTGGAATTAAGTCCCCAATAGGGGGTAACTCATTCCTGTTACTTCATATACAGTGAAGAATCATGATTGGAGAGGTCATAGACCCTAAAGATGTATGACTGACATTTTCCTAAATTAATATAGCCTCTGCAGTTAGATAAATATTCTAAATATTTATCCTGACATTCATGCGTAAACACACTTCTGTCTGTAACAGACAGAGGTTACCACAGAGATGCAAAACGAGGCAAAAAGTGATCTTGGTATGCCAATCCCAGCTGGAACATTCACAACACAGCCCCTAAGGAGGGAAGAAAGACGGTAAAAACCAAAGGACAGGAATGAATGCTGCTTGTTTGTCATAGCCAGAACCTGCAAACAACTTAAATGCCCCTTGACCGAAGAGTCGATAAGGAAAATGTGGTACATTTACACAATGGAGTACTACACAGCAGAAAAAATAATGACATCTTGAATTTTGCAGGCAAATGGATGGACCTAGAAAACATCATATTGAGTGAGGTAACCCACGCTCAAAAAAACAAGTATCACATGTACTCACTCATAATTGGCTTTCAGACATAAAGCAAAGAAAACCAGCCTACAATTCACAGTCTCAGAAAACCTAGACAACAATGAGGACCCTAAGAGAGACATACATGGATCTAATCTATATGGGAAGTAGAAAAAGACGGGATCTCCTGAGTAAATTGAGAGCATGGGGACCATGGGAGAGGGTTGAAGGGGAGGAGAAATGAAGGGAGGGGAACATAGAAAACTATATAGCTCAATAAAAAAAAAAAACTAGGCCAGTGCTCTACCCACTGGGCTACATTCCCAGCCCAACAAGACCATGTCCAATATCCCAGGATTCTGAGGAAAAAAATACCCGACTTTGTCTCAAGTAAATTCAGTAAAAAAGGAAAAAGTCATGGTGTTTTGTTTTTAATATTAAAATAGAGAAACTGTTCTTATTTGTTAAAAAAAAAAAAAAAAGTTGTATGCTGCAAGATACAATTCCCAACATCCTGGCGGCCTGGACAAGGCCACACCTGTGGATACGACCGTAAGTATGTTCCTCAAGCAGATAAAATGCTATAGCTAGTGATGGCTGCTGAGGGAGGGAGAACCAGTTTTCTCTGTGAACAAACATACATGCGATACCTAACTGGACTCAGTAGGTTCTGCAAAGTAATAGTTATAAATGGTCAGGAATTTGAGAGGAAGGGCGACAACACCGGGGGCTGGGGGAGGGGTGGAAATGATGTGAACATGATGTTCTCATGTATAAAATTGTAAAAGTAATTAAAATAAATGTTTAAAAAAACAAGAAACTTCTTTTTTTTTTCCACAATAAAAAGCAAAAACAGCAAAAAGCAGACCCGAAGCTTGAGGAGAACCAGACGCAGCTACTCTGTCCAGACTTTCGTTTTAATAGACGAAATATAATTAACTTTTTAGTCTCAAGTGCTTTTCAGTGAGTCTTTTGACTTTATGTTTTATTTAGTGTTTTATGAAGATGATAAGATTATTTATAGAATTGTCAATGCTGTAATGCGATGGACAAACTGCTGCCCAGCAGTTGATCTCGCTAACCGTTCTTATCTGCGGGCCCCTCTACCGCTTCCTTCAGAGAGAAGTAGTTTGGTTTCTCAGGGAAAGAGAACTTTCAGAGGTTTAGCATCACACAACAGCAGAGCTCTCTTCCCACAGAGCTAGCAGTGGCTCACCCAGTGAAAAGGCAGATTTAGTGTACAGCTCATACCACACCTCAGACACTACGGATGCTCACTTGGCAGAGGAAGTTCATTTCATGACTAGAGGTAACTACGTAAGAATCCGGAAGCCAGAAATAACAAGTCTGCTGAGACTCTTTCTTGAGCTTTGCCACCACATCCAATTAGTCACCAAATTTCATTAGCTTTCTAAAACAAGATGCTTTTTTGTTCACTCTGATACCTTAAGTTTTGGGTGAATTTCTCTTCTCTTCAAGATGACATTGAACATCTTAGCTATGACTTGCAAAGTCAGTTACAATCATCGTTAGATTACCAAAATAATTCACTTGAGTGGAAACACGGCACATTTGGGACTGAATTAAAAACTTAATTAGTCATTTTAATGCACTGGAAACAACAATTTCAGATAAGAAAAAGATCAAGATATCCTTGAAAAGTCACTTTAAAAAATAGAATGTTTACCACAGAAGATTACAGCAAAAGAGTGAAAATAAGAGAAAAAAACAGACATCTTATAATTAGCAAAATTAAGCTAACAATATTGTAAACAATAGAAGATGGAGCTTATTCCATATTTTTATATCAAGGAACGATAATATTTAACAATTCTACTTTAAGCTTTTTAATTTAGGAAGACATTTAATCCACTGAAGAGATCTTATAATTTTGCAGTATTCTAATTTCTCCAGAGACAGAAACGTTCTCAACACTAAGTAAAATTGGGCAAAAACAAATAATAGCATCAGGATTTGACCTTTGATTTTTCCACACAATACACCCTGACAGCTGAAGGAGTAATTGTATTATTCTTAATATTAATCTGCTTTCATATTGTATTTAATTTGGTGTCTTGTCTTTTTCAACCTCAGTTCATATTTAAGCTTGTCATGTTAGGTGGATTTTTTTCATAACCTTTCAGAAGGGAAATATTTTACACATGGCCGCCCATAGAGATAATCCAAATTAAGAAGAATTCATACGCAAATGACCTGAAATCAGCATAGGCCAACCGCAAGACCAGCAATGAGCAATGCACATGCACCTGTTGCTTGATGCTGTTTACACGGTTGTACAAAGGAGGCTTAAGGAAAACATCTTTTACCAAGGCAAGTGGGTGTAGCTCAAGGGAAACAAACGACTTTGTAGTGTATGCATAAAAAGATGGATGAGAAAGCCTGAAGGATTCTGTGAATAATGCACACTCTCCCAGGAGTTGATCCTTTAGATCTAAGTCTGTCAGAAGATAGATCTCGAATTCTCAGAAGCATCGCATCCAGACATGTACTTAAATATTAATACCTATGCTTGCATACTTTTAAGACCTTTTTAAAAAGTAGGGATATGCTCAGGTCTGGTACATTAGAAAGACTGAAATAGATTTCTTAGGAATTATTTGGGATCCTGTCCCTATTCATTCTTAGACTAACCACAGCCTATTTTTATTTATTCTATTTGATACCAGGAGACTTGCATGAAAAAGAGCAAGGTATGTGTTCAGTCTCTAAGAATTCTCCATTCTAAAGGAAAAATTAAAGACTAAGTTTGACAAGGTTAGAAGATGGCTCAGTGTAAAGTATCTATCCACCATCCTCTTGCAAGCATGAAGACCCAAATTGGGATTTCCGTCAACCATGTAAACAGCAGAATGGTAGCAGCATTTGTAATCTCAGCTCTTGAGGGATTGTGGGGGTGGGGGAGGGACAGATGGATTCCTGAAGCTCACCTGATGGAAAGTCTAGCCAAAGGAGTGAAATGGATGCTCTCCAGGCTCAACAAGAGACACTGTCTCAAGAAACAAGGAGGAGTACAAGCAATGGAGACATTCAACCCTGACCTCTATGTTAGTAACATAAGCACACACATGCCCACTGTTGTAATAAATCTGCGAGCCTACCCTGTCACCTGGGTACCCTGTCCCTTTAAGAGACAAGCCCTTCTGTAGGCTGCCTTTTTGTCTTGTTGACCATGTCCTCTGCTTTACAGAAGCTTTTCAGTTTCATGAGGTCCTATTTATAAATTGTTTTTCTCAGTGTCTGTGCTACTGGGGTTATATTTAGGAAGTGGTCTCCTGTGTCAGTTCATACAAGTGTATGTCCCACTTTCTCTTCTGTGAGGTTCAGTGTGGCTGGATTTATGTTGAGGTCTTTGATCCATTTGGACTTGAGTTTTGTGCACAGTGATAGACATGGATCTATTTTCATTCTTCTACATATTGATATCCAGTTATGCCAGCACCATTTGTTAAATGTGCTTTAGGTTTTCTATTTTATATTTTTTGTTTCTTTGTCAAAAATTTGTAGGTGTGTGGATTAGTATCTGGGTCTTGGATTGGTTCCATTGGTCCTCCTGTCTGTCTTAATGCCAAAACCAGACTGTTTTCAGTACTGTAGCTCTGTAGTAAAGTTGGAAGTAAGGGATTATGATGCCTCCAGAAGTTCTGTTGTTTTACAGGATTGTTTTGGCTATGCTCGGTTTTTTTTTTCTTTCTTTCTTTTTTCTCTCTCTTTTTTTTTCTTGCTGATTTTTTTATTAATTAATTAATTTAATTATTAAAGATTTCTGCCTCTTCCCCGCCACCACCTCCCGTTCCCTCCCCCTCCCCCAATCAAGTCTTCCTTCCTCCTCAGCCCAAAGAGCAAGCAGGTTTCTCTGCCCTGTGGGAGGTCCAAGGACCACCCACCTCCATCCAGGTCTATTAAGGTGAGCATCCAAACTACCTGGGCTCCCACAAAGCCATTACATGCAATAGGATCAAGAACCCATTGCCATTGTTCTTCAGTTCTCAGTAGTCCTCGAGCATTGGTGGTTCAGTGGTAGAATTCTCGCCTCCCACGCGGGAGACCCGGGTTCGATTCCCGGCCAATGCAGTAGTCTCTATGCTCGGTTTTTTGCTTTTCCATGTGAAGTTGAGTACTGTTCTTTCGAGGTCTGTGAAGAATTTTGCTGGGATTTTGATGAGCATTGCATTGAATCTGTAGATTGCTTTTGGTAAGATTGCCATTTTTACTATGTTAATTCTACCTACCCAAGAGCATGGGAGATCTTTTCACTTTCTGGTGTCAATTTCTTTCTTCAAAGATTTGAAGTTCTTGTCATACAAGTTTTCCACTTCTTTGGTTATAGGTCTGATCTCCAAAATATACAAAGAACTCAAGAAATTGGTCATCAAAAGAACAAATAATCTAACAACAAGATGGAGTACAGACCTAAACAGAGAACTCTCAACAGAGGAATCTAAAATGCCTGAAAGACACTTAAGGAAATGTTTGACATTCTTAGTCATCAGAGAAATGCAAATCAAAACAACTCTGAGATTCCATCTTATACCTGTAAGAATGGCCAAGATCAAAAACATTGATGACAACTTATGCTGGAGAGGTTGTGGGATAAAGGGAACATTCCCGCATTACTGGTGGGAGTGTAAGCTGGTATAGCCCCTTTGGATATCAGTATGGCAATTTCTCAGAAAATTAGGAAACAACCTTCCTCAAGACCCAGCAATACCACTTTTGGGTATAT
Organism: Chionomys nivalis; assembly: GCF_950005125.1. Lineage (NCBI taxonomy): Eukaryota > Metazoa > Chordata > Mammalia > Rodentia > Cricetidae > Chionomys > Chionomys nivalis. The sequence continues at coordinate 14,039,281 of NC_080111.1, read as the reverse complement.
ACCCAAAGGATGTTCAATCTTACCACAAGGCCATATCCTCAGCTATGTTCATAGCAGCATTGTTTGCCATAGCCAGGACCTGGAAACAATCTTAAATTCCCCTCGACTGAAGAATGGATAAGGAAAATGTGGTACATTTACACAATGGAATACTACACACAGAAAAAAATAATATCTTAAAATTTTCAGGCAAATGGATGAATCTAGAAAACATCATATTGAATGAGGTAACCCAGACCCAGAAAGACAAATATCATATGTACTTACTCACAATTGACTTTTAGACATAAAGCAAAGAAAACTAGCCTATAAATCATAATCCCAGAGAACCTAGACAACAATGAGGACTCTAAGAGAGACATACATGGATCTACAAAGGAAGTAGAAAAATACAAGATATCCTAAGTAAACTGGGAGCATGGGAGAGGGTGAAGGGGAGGGGAGAGGATGGGAGGAGAGCAGAAAAAAATGTATAGCTCAATAAAATCAACAAGAAAAAAAAAGACAAGCCCGTCCACTTTCAATCTCCCCCTTCCCACAGTGCCATGGGACAATGGTCTTGTACCCTGTATTGTCATTTGTATTGGTTTAATAAAATGCTGATTGGCCAGTAGCAAGGCAGGAAGTATAAGTTGGGCAACCAGAACAGGAGAATTCTGGGAAGAGGTAAGGCTCAGTCTGCAATCTTCACCCAGACTTAGAGGATGAAAGATGAGAATGCCTCACTAATAAAAGGTACCAAGCCACATGGCTAACACAAACAAGAATTATAGGTTAATATATGATGGAAGAGTTAGTTAATAAGAAATCCTGAGCTAATTGGCCAACCAGTTTATAATTAATGTGTTTTCTTCGGGACTGAATGACTGTGGGACTGGGCAGGACAGAAACTTCTGTCAATACTTCAGAGGCAAGTGGGTCTCCCGCCTTCTCTCCCCTTCTTCTTCCCTCTTCTCTCTTTCTTCCATAACCCTTTACCTTTATACCTTTCTCAATATTCACTAAATAAACTCTATACCCAAGCTCTCTCCACATGGCCTAGCTGTCTGTCTCCTCCACACCACAGACCCTTGTGGAACCAGCCTCAGGTCATGTCATTATGAATGATAACACCCACACCCACAGGAACATATATATACATATATAGAAGTGTGTGTGTGTGTGTGTGTGTGTGTATAATGAAATGTGAAGAAAAATCACATTTGTAAAATGCATCTTGCAATGCTTGTTGGTAAGTTAGTAATCACAACATTGTTTCTGCTGCTGATGTCCACACTGAGGGTGATTATTACACTTGAGACTCATTTGTGCTCTCATTAGGTCTTCATCCATAAAGGGAATATAGCAGGAATGTGCTAGCTCTCCAATCAAATGACTTTCAACTAAATCCTGGGTATACGAGCAGTTTTCCTTCCCAACCTACATGTACTTAGGCAAGCTTAGCTGTGTTCTGTGGTTAGAGAGTGAGTATTTAATGTTTATTAGTTCAACAGTAAAATGAATTACAAAACAGTGAAGGAAAGAAAGTATTTTGGACTGCCTCCTACATAACTAAACTTGCATCGACCATATTTTATTTATTCTATTGGGAAATTGATGCTTGAATTAAAATAGTTCCCTGGGACTTACATCAGGAAGTGGTGGAGCTGAACTTTGCCCAGGTCTATGGGTGTCAAAGGTTACAGTTCACACCTCTCCTGGAATTTGTAAGCAACTTTTAACACCATGTTAATCTGTGTATGGTAAACTCTAAAATGTGTTTTGTTGACGGGAAATTTAACAATTTTCATTTAATTAACCTTCTGACAAATGAAGAAAATTGTCTCTGTGAAAAAATTCTGTAACTTGACTCCTATTTCTTAACTCACTGAATGTAATGATCTCCATTTCGTCTATGCTCTTACAAATGACCTGATTTAATTACTTATTATGGCTTAAGAATAGAAGATTTATGGTTTCCTCCTCAAGGAAGCATTACGTGTTTGAGAGGACTGACACATTTACTCTTATTTAAATATTATATAATATGCACATGTATTGAAACAGCATATGGTACCCCATCAATATATTTAATTATTTTGCTTCTGTGTTTCAGTTTTAAAAAAGAGGCCATGAATTTGAAAGGGAACAAGGAGGAGTAAAGGGGAGTGTTTAGAGGGAAGAGAAAGAAGGGGGAAATGACGTAATTACATTGTGATCTCAAAAAAATAAAAAAGGGGGAATCTAAATTTAAAATACTAAAAAGATTCTAACAGATATTATCACAGTAAAGTACATTGCATTTTTAAAGGCTACTGCCCCTTCTTGTTCCTTCCTTGGCCTATTGCTGGTTAGTATAAGCAAGATTGAGACCAGAAACATAGATTTATTCTCTTTGCAATTATTTGAAAGCATTGAGTTAAGATGAAGTCTCTTGCCAGTCTGTGTAACCCTTTCCATCCTTTATGGTTGAAAAATCCAAGTGAAGAATAGTGACTTGGCTGCCAGAGGTACCTCAGGGAACCGTGGCATTTTGTTAGAGGTACAGACACTGTGTAGGCTCAAGGAAAGAGATTTGGGTTAGCTTTGTGAATACTTTTGTTTCACAATATGGTAGTTTTGACTCTGGTCATTAACACAACATTCAATTCTTGTAAACACCTTTGAGAAATAAGGTCAAGTTGTCAAGGTATGGATGTGTTATTTTTGTCACATGACTACCCTAGACATAGCAGCCATAGCTCATGGAACCATTCCACCGACTTCTTAGAGCTGCATGTCCTTGGCTGGGAGACTAGAAATAAGAACCGTCTGAGGCTGAGGCGTGCTCATCAAAGACTGGAGACACACACAAAAAAGAGCGCAATGAGAACCCCAGAATCACACGTCATTGTGGCACCAATAAAAGAACAAAAACCAAGTATTTAAAAACATGCGTTCTTTAGAGCTCTTCTTTCAATGAAGCTGTGAAAAGGGGTCTACTTGCTCATTCTTCGAGCCAATAAAATAGTTCAGGGGACAAAAGCAGAAAAAAATTATTAGATAAGGAAACAGCAAAAAAGGGAGGAGGAGCAGAGGAAGGTCTTCCTGGTCTAGGCATAACCTTATTAAGAAGGAAACAAAAGCCAGGCGGTGCTGGCGCACACCTTTAATCCCAGCACTTGGGAGGCAGAGGCAGGCAGATCTCTGTGAGTTCGAGACCAGCCTGGTCTACAAGAGCTAGTTCCAGGACAGGCTCCAAAACCACAGAGAAACGCTGTCTCGAAAAACCAAAAAAAAAAAAAAGAAGGAAATAAAAGTCAATTCTCACAGAACATTATTTCTCAGGTGATCTTGAAGAAAAACTGAATGTGTCTGGTCATAAAACTAAGTTAAAATCATTTTGGCGGCTTTATTTTTTTCCGTCTCTTTTCTTCTCCTGTCTTGCGACTCTTTTAGAAAGTACCTTTTGTTGCTGTGATGAAATACCATGACCAAAAGCAATGTATGGAAAAAGGAATTTAGTTTGGCTTATGGTTCCTGAGGGCTGGACTCCATGACACCAGGCACGGCATGATTAGTAGGCTGGTAGATCACATTTTATCTGTACACAGTAGTCATAGAATGAGAACAGAAAATGGGCTATCAACCTTCAAAGCCAGCCGCTCGGTTTCTTACTCCCTCTACTAAGGCTGTTCCTCCTAAATGCTCTAGAACACCCCCAGACAGCACCATCAGCTGGAGATCAAGTGTCCAAATGCATGAGCCTATGGGGAGAGGGACACTTCTCAACATTCACAACAATGGAGCAATTCAACAATAAGGAAATCCTTTGAGAAAGTAGAAAAAAAATCATAATTTCAATTTTAAAATAGTACACTACTTCTTATAGAGTTCTTTGTCTAGAATATCTGATGGTTCCAATTCAATTAAAAAAAAATCTACTAATTTACCATCAAGAACTGATGTATGAAATATATAATTACTGTTTGAAATTGTACAGTACTATCAAATGTCTTTTTCAGAAAACTTTGATGCCTATCTTTGTAGTTGTTCTCTGCAGCCTGACTCTCTTCACACTCACGTAGTAAATGACTCAGTCACTATCCTCCTCAGCCACACCTCATTATCTTATGAGAGCCAAGAACTGACCTCGGATCCGGTTCTGTACAGTATCCCCACGTGCCTAGCCCCTCTGCAATTGCCAGGATAATAAGTGACATGTCCTAGAACAGGGCCAGGTAAACAAGTTGTTCCAACTCTGCTGCAGAGCACGGCGGGGTTCCTTCCGGGCAGTGTGACATCTAAGCATCAATTACAACTTGTGGGATTTCCATTTTTGTCTGCTCATTTGTTTAGCTTTGTCTTTCTTATTTGCTCCTACTAATGTATTGCATATGTTGGTTTATTTCTTCCTGGAATCCACTGAGGCTGAAGTTTGTTTTGTTGTCAAGTTGTATCTGTTGATGTCGCTAATGAATATCTTCTGTATTCAACTCAAGCATCTCAAACAAGGGCATGGCATCAATGGGTTCTAAGTCACCGATAAAGACAATATCCAAGTCCTTTCTGAAGAAAACTATTTCTTAAACTAAGAATTATATTGTACCTCTAAAATTGTAACCACGTGGAGTTTGGAGAGATGTTTTCATGGTTAGCAGTGTATCCTGTTCTTTAAGAGGCTCCCAGTACCCCTGTCAGGTGGCTCACAAATCTTTGTAATTCCAGTATCAGGGGACTAGACCCTATAGTCAGCCACACACATGTGGCATACACACACACACACACACAAACACCCTTCTCCTTCCATGAGACGATCTAACAATAACCCAGTACCAGGCATGGGTCCCTCACTCCTCATCAGAGACATGTCTTTTTGCAGCAAAGGGAGATGACCACAGAGAGCTACAACTGGTCAGCATGCAGAGAAGAACAGACCATGTGGTCACATATATAACAATCCCTACACAGAAAACAGGGTGGGAAGAGTTAACAGCCAGATGATCATGATATATGCTATGAGATACTATCTTCTGTATATGACAGGAAAGCTCTATCTGGAGAACCTAAATCACATGGCTGCCTCAACAAGGTCTGAAAAATGGCAACACCATTTGACATCCAACATACATAGGGATAAATCTCACAAAACCTCTCCCCTAGATGAAGAGCTATAGGAAGTCAATGTCTGCTAAGAAAGGGGAGCCAGTCTTCTCCAGAAAGGAGCCCAGTAATAGGTCTACTGACAGAAAGTCAGCCCTAAACCCATATACACATATGAGCAACACACACACACATATATATATTAAATAAAAATATATATCTTATATATAATGTTTATATGTACACATATATATGTGTATTTTTATATAAAATAATAATGAAAGAAAATGGTCACGGTTTTGAGAGAAAGTTGGGGAGCCATGGGTGGCACTGCTGGGAACAGAGAAGTGGGAATGATGTGAATACAGTACTCATGCATGAAATTCCAAAAAAAAAAATCAAAAGAAAGAACATAGACCTCAAAACTATAAAACCCTCCAGAAGAAAATACAGGAGAAAGTCTTGAGGACTTTATTTTAGGTGGCGACTTATTAGTTTCTTACTTCAGGCCCTGAAGACTTGAGCAAAATCAACTCTCTCCTCAGTGTTAGGCATTATTAAGCCAATGAAAACCCAAGGAACAGTCTTGAAGAAAATGTTTTGTCCAATGAATTGCTGCTAAGGGTGCTGTATTTAGCAACCATGAAGAAAATTCAAACTTAAGAATAAGAAAGATAATACCCAATTACAAAGAGGTTGTAATATATGAACAGACATTTTGCTAAAGATACACAGATGGTAAATTAGCCCACAAATAAAAATGCAAGATTGTTAGTCATCAGAGAAATGAGGATTCAAATCATAATGTGATGCCAAGAGAATATTTAAGATTTAAAACAATGAAGACTATAAATGCTGAGAAGGAAACGAAGGGACTTGAAATACCATACATGGCTGGCAGGAATAAAGTGTGTTAATCGTTGGAAAGAATGTAGCTCTTTCACTTACATTCCAAAACATTTTCTCAGAGCAGACTTCTTCCTGTGTGGAAAGCTGTGGTCGTTTAACATATTAGTGAATGTCTATTGTCATTGTATTCCAAGTTGTCCAAAATTTGAAATTACTCTGTCGCTAAACTATTGAAAGTAAAACAAGTGGCAGTATACCCATACAGTGAAATATTACTCAGTAACGAAATAAAATGATTTACACACTCAGAACAGGCAGGTATTCTGCTAATGGAATGAGGTCAATTTCAAAACTTTCCCCAGTTATTCTGTTTATATGGTAAGTCTAGGAGTCCTACATGGTGAAGCATTTGTACCTCAACACTTGGGAGGCTGAAATCAGAGGAAGTCTGAGACCAGCCTGAACTACCCTGCAGTTGGGATTTAGCCTGGGCTGCAAGTAAGACCCTGTCTCAAAAACAAAAACCAAGCAAACAAACAGACATTTCATTAGAGCAGTGGTTCTCAACCTTGCTAGTGCCGCGCCCCTTTAATACCGTTCCTCATGTTGTAGCGACCCCCCCAACCAGAAGTTACTTTTGTTGCTGCTTCATAACTGTGATTCTGTAAGTTATGAAAGTAAATATCTGTGTTTTCAGATGGTCTTAGGCAACCTCTGTGAAAGGGGCATTCAGGCCCCCCAGAGGGGTTGCAACTTACAAGTTGGAAGCCACTGCTTTAGAATGAATACACTAGATATTGTCAGGAAAATTGGAACACTTGGGTCAAGGGACGCCGCACAGGAAAACACAGTGCATAGTAGAATAAAATCTGGCATTTTCAAAAAAAGAAAAAACAAAGAAAAAACAAAAAAAAAAACCTGTTGTTTGCACCTTTTTACCTCTTATCATTTTCATTTTATATTTTCCACTAAATATTTTATACATTTTACTCTGTCATGTTTGCACAGTGTACTGTGAGCACATTCAACCCTCACTACCCTCCTTCTCCTCCCCTTACACTGCCCCCTCACTGTTCCAATCTAGTTCCCCTCCTCCCCTCACTTCTTTCTTTTCCTTTTCTCTACCCCCCTCCCCTCTATTTCCCCACATCTTCTCTTCCCATCCATTTCTTCCCTTCTCCTTTTCCCTCCCTCCATCTCTCTCTGTTTCTTTCTTTCTTTTTTTATTCCTGCCCTGTGCAGGCAGTTACCCGTACTGTGCTTCAGTGTTTACAATGCTGATGTCATACGCAGAAGACGGCACCCCAGTAAGCTCTCCATCATCCCTGGATGCCAACCGTCTTCCCACCCCTCTTCTCTAATGTTCCTGGGACCTCCAAACGGTTGGCATAGTACTGTGTTTAGGACTGAACACGCAGCATTTGCTCTTTCTCATCACTCTGGCCAGTTATAAGTCCCCATTTGACTCTTAAAAGTATGCTAATTTATGCAGCTTTATGCCAGGGGTGATGACTAATGTAATACGCCAGTCACCGAGTAAGGCGGCCCGAAAAAGCCATAGACATACAACCAGTTCTCTCGCGTGCTTCTTACAAATTGTCGCTAGATTGAATAAAGCCACATGAATTAAATCAGTGATTCATGGTGGCCAAAGAAATATCATGAGAGGACCAAATAACCACCCATGGAAATCCTAGTATGTTTTAGCAGTGAGCTACAGAGTGATGATTTATGTGATGGAATGCATGGGGAGACTTGCCAACACTTTGTGTTGAGGAGTATTAGCAAAATTCAAGCTCCATGTAAGTCGAAAGTAGGCCTGCCTATATGACAAACTAAAGAAAATATAGCTTAGCTGGAAGACATGACATCAGGAAATCTCTTACCTGGGGAACTAAGATATCTAATGCTGGCAGCTTGTCCCCTGCTGATGGCTAAAATTCACTTTAGCAATTGCATTGCAGAGGACTGCTAAGAAATATGAACGTGAGCAGAGCAGGACAACGAATGATACAGGACATGGGATCCAAACCAAAGGAGAAACAGTTCCATCACAGGAAGTCATTAGCCTAGATGCTGAGGAAATACTCATCCTGTGTCCCCCGTGCCACCTACATCAGTCACTCAACAGGTGCTTCTGAAAAGACCAAATGTGTCATATATAAAACAATTGTCTACCCAGTCTTGATTGTTTTCCTCTGAGATAGACATTTTTACATATGAATGTGTCACATCAATGGTGACTTATGTTGTTTTTCTTTTTCTTTTTTTGGTCTTGACTGGGATATATCCTTTTGAAGGGGCCTTGAGCAAAATTGTTTTTGCCTTGGAATACTTGGTAGTAAATCAAAACATACAAAAGGCATTCAAAATTGTCAGTGGGTAAACTTTCTGGGAAAAAAGTGATACACAAAAGCTGGGGCTTCCTTGATTCGCATGGTGTTATTCAAATTAACTTCTCAGAAGGGCCTTTCCCTAAAATAAAGGCATTTGCTTGGCGCTGACACTTCCATTGCCTTGTCTTATGTTTAGATAGCTCTTTTGTGAGCCTAGCCTTTAATGACTGAGCTATCCCTCCAACCCTAGATAGCTACCTTGCAATGAAGACTGTCTTCCAGGTGACATACTGATGTATTCACAAGGTGTCACTGGCATCATCATAAATAATATTTATTTCAATAACAGGGAGCAAGGACATTACTGTAAAGTTCTGGATTCTGTGACAAGTGTGAGGGCCCACAGAGGTCAGAGAGTTTGAGCTTATTTTTGTTTTTCAAAGTTGTTGACAACAGGTGTAGCCACAAACAAGAGATCCTGACTGAGGGTGTGGTTAATTAGTATTTTGGGTATAAAGGTGGATCTATTTCACCTGGAACAAAGGTTAGTCTATTCCTTATACTATGTTAATGAAATATGTTGCCTCCCGGCTTCCCTATTGGAGTGAAGAATATAAGCGTGTGGAAAATAAAGATGGACGGATTCAGGATTCAGCTTTCACTGAATATCTCTCCTGATGGTGTTCTGTGTTTCTGCCTCTTATTTCTCTCATATCTTTGTTCCTTTTGTTTAATAATTCTAATTCCCATGCTTCTACCCTGGAACTATGAATTTTGTTGAGATAGATCCTCAACAGACAAGGTTACTGGATTTGCCACTATGATGGCAAAGGCAGGAGCAGGGATCTGACCAGGAGAAGAAAAAGAGTTCTCTTTAGTCTATGTTCTATCTTCATAGCTGTTGGAAACCAGGAGCTAAAAACAGGGAACATCTGGCAATCCAGGTTGATATCTCCAACTACCCTACCTTGATTATTTGAGCTCTTCTCCTATAAATGTAAGAAGTTACATCTTTAAAGTCTCACCATCATGACTGCCTAAACATTAGCTGAACAAGGACAACAGCAACAGACATGATAATGGGGATGGCCAAAAGCCCAGTGGCCTCAACAGTACACAAGAGCTACAGACAACGAAGGAATGCTAGAAGCAGGAGAAATGGTCTTCTCTGGGAGAAGAGCACACCAACTGGTTATCCAGTAATACTAAATGATCAGCCCTGAATACATGCATACAAGAAACATTATACAGAGTGAAGAGTATATATCCTCTAGGTATGTGTGTGTGTGTGTGTGTGTGTGTGTATAGAGAGAGTACGTATGTGCATGCAATGACAATTCATGAAAAAAAAGGAGGCTGTAAATTTGCAAGAGAATAAAGAAAAATAGATGGGAGGGTTTGAAGCAAGGAAAGGGAAGAAGAAATGTATAATTCAGAATAAGAGAAAGAAACAGAGAAATTCCAACCTTATCATGAGTTGTTATCTGAAAGATCTTAGTAATAAATTTCTTCATTATTACCTAGGTCTTCACATGGCACAGTCTCTGCCACTCTGTCCCTTTCAAAGTCTTTGATTTGGTCCGAGGATTTGAGGCCAGTTTAGACTCACCATAAAGTCATACTTCGGCACATAAACAGATGCATCTGAAATCAAGCTTTCATCTAAACTCTATGCCCTGCCACTGGTACCAAAAACATAATAGAATGACACTTGGCATAAGATTGGTACTTATTTGACATATTATTACACCCAAATGATATTTCCTTAAAATTAATATTTCAAGAGTACTTATGCAAAAAAATCACAGTAGAAAAATTATTAAATCTTGGGTGTTTAACATAAGACACAAAAATGGACTGATGATCTGCTGTCTGTCTCTCTTCAGAAGAGTTTTTACTGTTTGTCAACAGAAGTGGTTCAGGATTGGGAACAACTTCGTTGCCACTGGGTGTATATTTATTTTACAGTTCACCCCAAATCAAAAGTTCTTTGCCTTGAAGAAAGTTTCTATGTTCCAGCAACTCCTGAGTGTCTACTTGGAAGAATCCGTCTCAATTTGCTTGAGCATGTATAGTCAAACTCTCTGGATGAACACACAGAATTGGTGGTGATGTTCCCGTAAAACCTGTTTTCCATATCTGGAGTTGTGAGTTACTTTGCCTCACAAATGATTCTATTAGTTGTTTTATATTTCATTAATGTGTCTTTGTTAATTTAAAACAACAAGCAGTTGTAATCTGTATACCTTTTATCTATAAACAGTTAAACATTCCCCAAAAGAACAAGTCACTTGAAATAAATGACAAATATGAAGGACAAATTACTTAATACAGTGTGCATTTTTTCCCTTCTTGATTTGTATGAAGTTTTGCTTTGATTCTCTCAGATGTGATGCCTGAGATCCTTATGACTGAACTTGACCCTCCTGTATCAGGCTGACGTGGACAGTGTTCTTGATTCTAAGCATTTGGCTTCATGCTCTTTGGGCTGTCTACAAAAGATGACTTTTTCTTTCCCCTAATATGGGTTATCACCTGGATTGCTGCATGGAGACCTTCGCTTGCATGTCCTTGCCTCTATCCTGGAATGTCTCCACTGTCACATGGGATGGCTTTGAGTCTCCTCCATGCCTCCCATTCCATCAGACTTCTTTATATTCCAGTAGCTTACTTTGTATCTGCACTTGACCATGGATATCCTTTTTTTTTGGCAAAAGGCCAAATGGCAAGTTAGTTTTTAAAACCCAGTAGCTGAGATTATAAAACACAATGGGAATTTCTACTATAATATCGAGTTAACAGAAAACATCACCAATAACACCAAGCTGATATTTGATAAATGCATTCTGCCTTAGTTATTGTTCTATTGCTGCGAAGGGACGCTATGACCAAGGTAACTTATAGAAGTAGTTGGGGTGTGGCCACAGTTTCAGAGAGTGGGTCTATGATCATCATGGGAAGCAGGGCAGAAGGCAAAGCATGGGTGCTGGAGTAGTAGCTGAGACCTTACATCTTATTTTGAAGTTGGAGAGAGAGAGAGAGACAGAGAGAGAGAGAGAGAGACAGAGAGAGAGAGAGAGAGAGAGAGAGAGAGAGAGAGAGAGAGAGAGAGAGAGAGAGGACTAACTAGAAATAGAAATAGCATGGGCATTTGAAAACTCAAAGCCCACTCCCAGTGACACATCTCCTCTTTCAAGGTCATACCTCCTAGTCACTCCTGAAACAATTCCTCAATACTGGGCACCAGGCATTCAAATCTATGAGGCGGAGAGGCCCACTCTCATTCAAACTACCATACATATGATGATAAGATTAATTCTTTGGTATCAAATTAACACCCCAATAAAGTGAGTCCTACACTATTGGATCCCAGGTTTATATAAAGATACATTATTTACACAGTGTACTGGCTAGGCTTTTTGTCAAGATATAAACTAGAGTCTTCTGAGAGGAGGAGACCTCAATGGGGATAATGCCTCACATAAGACCAATTTATAGGCATGCATATGAGCATTTTATTGATTAATGATTGATGTGAGAAGGACCAGCCCACTGCAGGTTGGGCCACCCCTGTACAGTTGGTCCTGGGATATATAAGAAAGCAAACCAAGCAAACCATGGGCAACAAGTTGGTAAGCGGCAGGTACTAGCAGCCCTCCATGCCCTCCCCTTCAGTTTCTGCCTGCAAGTTCCGGTCTTGGCTTCTCTTTTTGATGGAATACAACTATAAGCCAAAATAAATCTTTTTTTTCTTCCTGAGCTGGTTTTGGCAATAATGCTTTATCACAGCAACAGAAATCTAAGACAAAACCCATTACCAGGTTGTGGGATATTGCTATAACAGACCTGACCATGTGTTGTGGGGAGGATTGTGGAAGGAGCTGGAAAAAGCCATTGAGTGTTTAGAGCATAGGGAGGGGTATTGTGGAAATTTAGAAGATAGTGCTGAGTACATATTATATTTATCTTTCTGGCTCTGGGTTACCTCACTCCATATGATGTTTTCTAGATCCATCCATTTGCCTGAAAATTTTAAGATGTCATTTTTTTTTCTTCTGTGTAGTACTCCATTGTGTAAATGTACCACATTTTCCTTAGCCATTCTTGGGTTGAGGGGCATTTAGGTTGTTTCTAGGTTTTAGCTATGACAAACAATGCTACTATGAACATAGTTGAGCACATGTTCTTGTGGTATGATTGAGCATCCTTTGGTTATATACCCAAAAGTGGTGTTGTTGGGTCTTGAGAAAGAAAGGTTGTTTCCTAATTTTCTGAGAAATCACCATACTGATATCCAAAGGGGATATACCAGTTTGCACTCCCACCAGCAATGGAAGAATGTTCTCCTTATCCCACATCCTTTCAAGCATAAGTTGCCAAAAGTGTTTTTGATCTTGGCCATTCTTACAGCTATAAGATGAAATCTCAGAATTATTTTGATTTGCATTTCTTTGATGGTTAAGGATGTTGAGCATTTCCTTAAGTATCTTTCGGCCATTTTAGATATCATATTTACTCACTCATAAGTGGCTTTTAGACATAAAGCAAAGAAAAAACAGCCTACAATTCAGAATCCCAGAGAAGCTAGACAACAAAGAGGACCCTAAGAGGGACATATTTGGATCTAATCTACATGGGAAGTAGAAAAAGACAATATCTCCTGAGTAAATTGGGAGCGTGGAGACCATGGGAGAGGATAGAAGGGGAAGGGAGAGGAAGGGAGGAGGAGCAGAGAAAAATATTAGCACAATAAAAACATTTTTTTTTAAAAAAAAAAGATAGCACTGAGAGAAGTACAGACAAGGAGGTTTGCTTGCAAAGTGTTGAGGGAAGCAAAGACTCTATCAAGGTCAGTTATGTGACACTTTAAATTAAAAACAACTAGAGTGAAACCATTGCTTTGCTGTGACAACCAATAGTCATCGACTGCCCCTGAGACATTAGCGTTACAAAGAGACCAGCATCATTGCAGTGGAAATCTCTGTATTTCCTCAGGTCAGCACAAGAACCTGTGATCCAGAGAGGGTCAGGGCTGCATCTCATGCTGGTAGAACTTGGTGCGTGTGTCTCCCAGGTGGCACTGGCTTTGAAGGCATAAAGGGGTCATGGAGAACACCTGAGGCTGCTTGGCACTGTGTAGCAGGACTGGAGTCCCTGAAGAAAGGCTGGGAGAAGCCACTAGTTAGGGCACAGCTACTGTTACCCCAGAAACCCCAGGACGGAAGGGGTCATGGCAAGAAGTTGATGTAACAGAGTCGGTGTCCCTGAAGAGAGCAGGAGAGGTTATTAGAAGAGAGCAGGAGAGGCTATTAGTGAGCGTGGGACTATGTTGATCTCCGCATATAAATGCCAGATGTTCTCAATGGCAGCTAGGCTGGTGAATCCTTTTCAGGAGGTTTGGGGTTTACCTTTTCCTCTGTTCTTCAGAGCGACCACTATAGCAGTGCTTCTTAAATAATGAGGCTTGACATTTGCAATTACTCCTACGTCCATGAGCTGCAGAACGACTGTTGTGTGAACATCACTATCAACAACATTAATCTTAGTGTACATCTCTCTCCCAGAGCGCCTGGTAACCAAGTGTACCATCAACGAAAGACAGTAATATTTTGAGAAGAATCCTTTTTGCCCCCTCTGAGCAGCAAGTCTCAACAGGGAGCTTAAACCCCCTCAGCAAACCGTGTAGTAAACAGATGTGCTGTCATCCGGCTTTGTTGTTTCATTATAGATTGGAGGCAGAGATTAGGCTAAATCTTAGGGGCCCTGGATTAGGAACGATAAATGAGCATAGACTTCAGCTTAAAGTTGCCAGCTTCATTAACCTCAGACAAGCCACGCACCGACTCCACAATTATAGAAGCTGATACTGTAGCATATGAGGATGCTGGTCTTAGTATCCAACAAAGCCGTCTTTGTTGCTTCTTCCCCTGTGGATGTTATCCTCTGGAGGAAGTCACTATGAGCGGTACATACTTCAGCAGGGAGGACCTTATGCTCCATCTTCCATCTTCCATGGATCCTGCGGCTGTGCAAAGTACTTGGAAGTTTTCCTTCCAGATCTGTTTCTTTGTGTCTATGTATTCATTCATTCATTCATTCATTCATTCATTCATTCATTCATTTATTCATTCATATGTAATAGCATAAATTAAACTGATTATAACTAAAAATGCTGATTATAACTAAAAAATAATTTGAGTTACAATCCCAATGTTACTTTACTCGTTTAGTAGCTAAAAATTCCACTCAATTGAGATTTAAGGAGGCTTTTCTTCCTTCCTTCCTTCCTTCCTTCCTTCCTTCCTTTCTTTTTTCTTCCTGCCTCTCTATCTCTCAGTCTCCCCCTCTTCCTCCTCCTTCTTTTTCTGTCCTTCTTTGTTCTATTGTAATACAAGATGTTCAAAGTTTACCTTCAGTCTGGGAATCAACTGTTTCTCCAATGAAGAAAGCATAGTATTGAACTCATAACAATCTTAGGTAATTTGTTTTTCTGTTTTAATCCAGCACAATCATTTATTATCTATTCATTAAAATTTGGTTTTCAAGGCTCAGGGATTGTGATGGCTATTCTTGGTTGTCAACTAAAAAAATGGAGGGTATAACTGTGAGGGATTTTTTTTCTTAATTTGAAATAGGAAGGTCCACTTCTAATCTAGATCTTCGGGTTATGAAGACATGCTTTTAATCCAGATCTTTTGAGCTGAGAAAAGACAAGCCTCTAATATGGATCTAGTGAGGGAAGACACACCTTTAACCTGGGCCACACCTGGAAGTCTATGTAAGGACAGGCAAGAAGGAAACTTTTGCTCTTTACCTGTTTGCCCTCGCCTTGCTAACAATCCATTCATTCACTGGCATTAGAACCTACTTCTTCAGGATTCTACTAGAGACCAGTTGAGACATATAGCCTGTGGACTGTGCAGCTACTGGATTCTTGGACTTTCCGTTAACAGCCAACCATTGTTGAACTAGCTGGACCACAGTCCGTGAATTATTCTAATAAATCCTTTATATCTTATCTATCTATCTATCTATCTATCTATCTATCTATCTATCTATCTATGGAACACACACACACACACACACACACACACATATATATAACACTAAATGGACTAAAAAGGTTTCACTCATACATGAATATCAATGTATGTCAACAGCAAATTTGAGAGGAGTGGGTACAGCATGGGATGCACTGGGGGGGGGTGAGGGAAAATAAACTAACTAGTATACACATATAAGGATTTCTTTAAAATAAAAAGAAAAATCTTATGTTTCTCACAGCTCAAGTTGACTCAGCTGGATGACTATCTTGGTCTCACACCAGGTAAATGTTACTTTTACTCTTCTGAGATTGGAATCTCCAAGATCTCTTTATTTGTATAGATGGTGCTTTGTCAAGGATCCCTGGATTCTCGGCACAACTGGGACTGGAAGGCTTTGTTCTCCATCCACGTGAACTCAGAATTCCAATCCCTCCTTGATTTCCTGTACCATCTCTGAATATTATCTCTGGCGAGATAAAGCTATTTCTTAGCTGATGGTTTAGAGCTAAGTAACAGAGTTAGGCATAATTAAGCTCTCTTAGGAACTAAATGTAGAAGCAGTACTTCCCTTCTGCCGCATTCTGTGAGTTTAAAGTAACCACAGGACTGGTGTCCGTTCAAAAGAACAACAAAGTACACAATGGAGTGAAGAAAGTTCATTGGGAAAATTTTTTTTTGGATACTGGCAATGACATAAGTTGCTTTAAAGATGCTATTTATTAGACAATGGTTGTCTTCACTAGTTAAAATTTATTCTGCTTATTTAGAGGTGTGTGTCTTAGTATTTTGGAAACATTATCTTTGCTGTGTTAATATTGTGTTATGTACTTATCGAAAATAGCCAAAACTGAGATAAACAGTCAGGACAGTTTCAATTGTATAAAGCAACACATAATTCTTAAACTACTATATTTCAGTGGTTTTCATATATTAATGAATTGCTTTTCTTATTTTTACTTAGAGTGCCACTAACACTTCATATTTTAGTCAAAATAGTGTAGTTTCCAAGAAGCGGTGTAAAACAATAAGTCAGTTTCAAAGCATTCTCCAGAAGTTAGAGGCATTTCCCAGCTAAAGACATAAGAAGTTATGTCTAGTGGATGAGAATAATCTAGAAAGCACTTATTGACTATAGCGTATCAATTTATGACAAAGAAATGCATTTTCACAAAGCTACGGGATAGATAGAAAAGTGTCCAAGGACCACTTATTCTGCTATGTGAAATAAATTATCATTTTAAAATACATCCTACAGAGATAGGATGTATGCTAGGTAATAGAGAGTTAAAATTTTAATATGCCCTGAACACCTGTAATTAAGTTTCACAGAAAGTGACTTTTTGTAAATAAATCTGTCAGGTAACCTATCACTTTTGCAAAATGTTTCTTTTCTGTTGCTCTTGTATTGACAATATTGGCTAAAACATTTTAAGCCACATGATAGATATAAATATCAATTGTAACACGATGCTCTTTCTTAAAAAAATCAAGCTATTTACAAGAGGATGCCAAATAGGTACTTTAAGTTATGTAAAGTTGTATATTTAAATGTCTCTGGTTTGAATATTTTACACAGTGTTACTCTTTTCAATGGACTATGTCTTGTGGGATGATTTTTAGTATACTACAAAGAAGAAAATCATTTCTGTACTAAGATGGACTGTTTCTAATGCTGACGCTGGGGCCTTCTTCTGAAGCAGTGTCAGACTCAAAGGGGACCATAGTGGTTTGAATAGAAATGCCCCCCACAGTCTCATGTGTTTGTATGTTTTTCCCACAAGTAGTAGCACTACAAGAAAGTGTGACCTTATTTGAGTTGGTGTGGCCCTGTTGGAGGAAGTGTATCACTGTAGGGGAGGGCCTTGAGGTCTCATATGCTCAAACTGTCCCCAGTGTGGAATATAGTCTCCTGCTACTTGTGGATCCAGATGTAGAACTCTAAACTACCTCTCCAGCACCACGTCTGCTTGCATGCCATCATGTCCTGACATGGTGACAATGGACTAAACCTCAGAAACTGTAAACAAGCTGCAATTAAATATTTTCCTTTATAAGAACTGCCATGGTCATGGTGTCTCTTTCTAGTAATAAAAACCCTAACTATGACAGTGATCTTCATTTCAAAGTGGTGAGATTTCCTTAAACTTTCAACTGCTAGATGGATAATTTTAGTGATGAATATCAAAATATAATGGAAAAGATTTAAAAGAAATGTGAATAAGGTGGGGTCTTGTCTCTTCTAGATTCTTATAATAAAATGCAAAAGCAATAAATTGAGGAGGGAATTGTTAATCAAAAAGGAAACAGAACTAATGATTTGAAAGCAATGCTTGTTTAACTAGATTTCCCCGGTAACATGGCCAAGGGATATCAGAGCAATGCTTTTCAGAAAAGGTCAGTCATGCAATTTATGGATCCAAGCAGTTGCTCCCTTAAGAAACACTGCTGCTGTGGATCAGGAGGGATGTGGCAGAGAATATGCTAAGTGAAGACAGCACCGGTGCTTATCCAGAGACAGACTTCGCAGCCCCAGAAATTGGAGGTTACCACCAAGAGAGAGCACAGGATTCTCAGTGTGTCATCAGAAAAACCACGCACTTGGGCTAGGAGAGGGTACATTTCAGATGACCCCATGGAGATGCCAAGGGCAGATATCTATATAATAACAAAGAGTGGAGTTATCTACACAAAAACCAAGGCTCAAGAACTGATGTCTATCATCAAAAACTGGAGAGCAAACTTGAGCTTCACAGCATCTTCGTTTCTATACTTAGTTCCTCATGAACTTCAAGGAAATAATTATTTTCAAGCCACCTGGTTTGTGGTAAATTGTTATGAAAACCCAAAGAAATGAACGTGCTAAGTCTTGTAGTAAGGAGCTCGGCCCCTTGTTCTGTCTCGCCTGGCTAGCTTCTACCAGAAATAATCACACAGAAATTGTATTAATTAAATTACTGCCTGGCCCATTATATCTAGCCTCATCTTGGCCAACTCTCACATCTTGATTTAACCCATTTCCATTAATGTGTATCGCCACTTGACTGTGGCTTACTGGCATGAGTCTAACCAGTGTCTGTCTTGGGCAGGAGAATCATGGCATCTGCCTGTCTCTGCTTTCTTCTCACAGAGTTCTGTTCTGTCTTCCCTGCCTACCTGAGTTTTGCCCTATCAACTAGGCCAAGGCAGTTTCTTTAATAACCAATGAAAGCAACACAAATACAGAAGGACCTCCTACACCAAAGTCTAGTGACTGTGACCAGTGCTACCTGCTTTAGAGAAGCAGATGTTGATCTGTGAGGTATTTTTGGAATGCCCAAACCAATGAACATCAAGTAGGTAGCCGAACTACCTTCTCACAGCACAACATTAAAGAGAACCAGGATCTGGAGGCCACTTGAAATTATTTCATCAGTATTGTGTGTAATGATGACCATTGTGAGAAACAAACTTTGCATTTTACTCTTTCTCAAAATTTAGGTTCCCGAAAATAAGTCTGAACACATATGGCGTGTCTCTTCTACTTTATTCTTTTCTGTCACAATAAGGCTGACCACGAATAGCCCAATTAATTTTAAGACTCAACCGCAAAAATTGTGCATGGAAAGCAAGGCTTTAGAACCCTTCCTCACAATATTATTGGTGTCCAATGTAGCATTTTATTAAATTATGCTTCTTTCATGGGCTTATTTAATATTTTAGGCTTTCATTGAAAAAAATGAAGACTATTCATCAAAATGGCATGCTATGCACAATGCTTTTCATGAATAATTTGACACATGCCAATGATTTTCTTTTTTGTTATATAAAGATAACATGAGATTTATTTATCTGTCTAATTATTTGTGGATGAATTTTACCATTTCATTATGATAAAATAGATAAGACAGAAGGTAACCAATGCTCTATTGATGCTGCACATCTGTGGTAAAGACCCAGGTCTTGTTCATCAGAGCTGGCGGGAAAATCCACTGAAGTCAGGAAGGATTTTCCCAGGCTTCTAGACAACAAAGATTGGTGATGGTAGGACACCAGTAGCGATCTACTCATTAACTATGGGTGTTACCATGGACACAGTACAGTACAGCAAATCATGAGTGGGGAAAAAAGAAAATGACATAAGCCAAGAATAGTTTCCCTGCATATAGGATGCATTTAAGAATTCCACTGTCTTAGGATTTTCTTACTAGGGTTTCCCTTTGTTTTAGACAAAGAAACCCAGTTTTGCTGAAGTGAAGCTAACAGGTCTCATAATGGAAGTAAAAATGGAAAGGTGTTGTTTTGAATTCTACTAATAGCTATTTCTGTTCTAGTTTGTTTTTGACTATTGCTTTTGATCACTTTGTGAACCCATTTAATACTATCAAGAAAAATTAAAAAATAGATTGGTTGTCCTTCAAACTAAGCTATGTCGCAGCCTTTTGATGCTGTAAGTAACATAAGCTATGGTGGTCAGTGGAAATACAAAATCCATAACCCAGCTCTTAAATAAATTGTTTCAAATGCAAATGATTACTTGTACCTACTTTCAAATGTTCCCTCATTCAGGCATCTATCTGTTTACTTATTTCATAGATCAATTATGATATGAAGAGATAAGAAAATTATCATACAAATGCAAATATTTATATGTCATAATTATTATGTATTTTCTGTCATATTTGGAGACACTGACAGGGAAATTTTCACATTATTATTTTCACCAATATATGTATTAAGAGAGAAATATGTTCGTGGTGTAGTAAAAAGAAGTTACAGCACCAGTAAACAAATCGTGTTATCACACAGGCTGTATCAAAGCGAATGAGGTAGTTAGTCATATGGGTATGTACGTGTGTCTGTGTGTACTATGTACTGGTTTCTGTGAGATTCTGGGAGGTGATGAAGTACTATCTGTAATACTTCTCTCTTTTATCACCAGATCTTGAAATGCACAGAACAGTGAAATAGAAAAGATGCTGAGTCTAAACTGGAACTGATGTAAAGCTTCAGAATCTATTAGCACAAAACAGAGACTCACAAGGATAGAATGAGAGTAAAAGAACAATTCCCATGAGTCTGTATCTTTCTGCTGCAGCCCTTGGTCATAACAGTAACCTCCTGAAGCCACTGTCCTGGTGGGGCAGCTAAGCCTGTGCTTGAAGTGGCTAGGAGTCAGAAGAGCTAGAGAGAGGTCCAAGGGAAGTTGGAACAACTTCAGAGCTAGCTGCTCCTTTCTACAGAGAAAGTGGGTTAGCAGAGAAGCAACAAGTTTAAACTGAACACGCTGGTGATTGCCTTTTCTTGGTTGTTTTTCTACAATGAGGGAATTAATTTAATGACAAGAAATTCTTAGAAAATAAATACAAGCATTGTTCTTTTTCTTTGTTTTCGTCTTGTTTCGTTTTACTACATTTTGAGGTTGGAGGCTGACTGTGCGCCTCGGAGGGACGTCTGAAGATCACCAGTTGCCTCAAACCACCCATGCAACTCAGCTGATTAATAACTGTTCCGGGAGCAGAGCATGGGGACAGCAAAGGCCCGCAACAGCATTAATTCCTATCAGTCATTGTCCTTCCAACTACAGGTCATATAAGTACCGCACTTGTGGCCACTCTTGTGCCTCAGCTGCCTTTTTTTTTTCTTTTTTTTTTTTTATTGGTTTTTTCGAGACAGGGTTTCTCTGTGGTTTTGGAGCCTGTCCTGGAACTAGCTCTTGTAGACCAGGCTGGTCTCGAACTCACAGAGATCCGCCTGCCTCTGCCTCCCGAGTGCTGGGATTAAAGGCGTGCGCCACCACCGCCCCGCCTCAGCTGCCTTTTCTAAACACATGTAAGTTATCTTTGTCTAGGCATTCTGGTACCCACTTCTGTAACCTCAGCACTCATGAGGCTGAGGTAGCAGGATTGTGAGTTGGGATTCCTCTTGTTTACATAGTGTGACCTTAGCTTTAAACTTTTCTTCTCTGTATTCTTTAAGCCCTTCACAAATTTCAGTGATAGTAATCAAGCCGGAGACATTTGCTCGGCAGCAGGTTGAACTATGGCCTCATCTCATCCTCATAAGCTTCCAATGAGGCAGTCTATTAACAGCCTAAGTCTAAAGAAGAGAAAAACACCTGTGGAGAACTTAATAAACATACACGATGTCACAGTGCTAAATCACAGGCCAAGCAGGAGTGGGGGTCTGGCTAACCGGCATTGAGTTTATGCCCTGAATCCCTAGATTCTAGAACCCACAGGTTAAACATTTGTGTTTCATATAAACACTCATCACATCTTTTTATGTCTGACAATTTCATACATGTTCACGATGTATCTTAATCTGACCCCTCCCATTTCCCTCTGACTCTGGGTACCCCATCAGACTCCTCCTTGATAACTTCATGCACCTTTTAAGATGACCCACTGAGTTCAATTAGTGCCACCCATATCCACGGCCTGTGGAACCATCACTAGGAAAT
Organism: Chionomys nivalis; assembly: GCF_950005125.1. NCBI lineage: Eukaryota > Metazoa > Chordata > Mammalia > Rodentia > Cricetidae > Chionomys > Chionomys nivalis. The sequence continues at coordinate 14,017,550 of NC_080111.1, read as the reverse complement.
GGGCAGTCATCCACAGCCATAACACAAGCAACAGTGACTGACCCAGAGAAGCCCTCAACTAATCACTCTTCAGGTAGAGGTGGGGCCTTGAGAGACCTCCATGCTCCATGCTGCAATTTCTAGCATGTTTGGTCTGTGCAGGTAACCATACTGCTAAGTTCATGAGTACAAAGGCCATGTTATGTCCAGAGGACAGCGTTCCACATCACCTAGTGCTGTCTTTACCAGCATGCACCCCCATGTCTGCTGTATGTGTGTATGTGTGGTGTGTTTATGTGTGTATGTATTTATGGTGTGTGTATGTATGCTTATGTATGTGTGTTGTGTGTGTGTTGTTGTGTGTATGTGTGGTGTGTTTATGTGTGGATGTGTGTATGGTGTATGTACAGTGTGTGGAAGTGTGCGTATGTATGTGTGTTGTGTGTATGTGTGTTGTATGTGTTGTGTGTATGTGTGTTGTATGTGTTGTGTGCGTGCTGTGTGTATGTGTGTTGTGTTTATGTGTGTATGTGTGTATGGTGTGTGTATGTGTGTGTTTTGTGTGTGGTGTGTGTATGTGTGGTATGTGTATATGTGCATGTGTATGTGTGTGTGTGTGGTATGTGTGTATGTGTTGTGTTTATGTGTGTATGGTGTGTGGATGTGTGTATATGTATGTGTGTTGTGTGTGTATGTGTGTATATGTGTTATGTGTATGTGTGTGGTGTGTGTATATGTGTGGTGTGTGTGGTGTGTTTATGTATGTGGTGTGTTGTGGTATGTGTATGTGTGTGTGGTGTGTGTATGTGTGGGGTGTATGTGTGGGGTGTGTGTGTAGGGTTAAAGCAGGTCCTCATATTTGTGGGCCAAGTACTTTATCTCCCCAGCCACCTAAAAGTATTTCCAAGTTGTGACATGGTTCTAACTGCTTTAAATTCTATAACTGACTCTTAATTTTGAAGTTCCTCCTATTGACCTTGCAATGTCCTTTGCTTTAATTTGGAGATAGTAGTAGATCCTTGCTGATATTTTTAAGAGATTCTCATCGAATTTAAGGGCATATTGTCTCCGTCTGGTATGGGAACTGTATAAAGAGACAGTGTGCTCGACAGAGTGGTCAAGACAGTATCCTGTCAATTCCAATCATAAAGGAAAATCACAATGTTTGCTGTATCCCAGTCTATTTTACAGTGATTATCCCTGTATTCATCACAGTAGAGGACAGGCGGCTAACACAGAGTAAAGCAGGTCAGTACATACACTCCTGCATGTCTCCAATGCCCCACTTGCTTCGCTTCCATGCTGAATAGTGTCCCACGAGCCTTTGCCACAAACCAAGATGCTTGGACTCTACAATGGTGAGTTATATGGGTCTTCTTTCTTCATAAATTATCTAGCCTCAGACATTTTATTCTAAGAACAGAAACGACTATGATAGGGTCCCTGCCCAAATTCATACTGGAGATGTCAGGGTGGGAAGTAAGTTATTTCAAATATTGAGCCTCGGAGGAAAGCTAAATCATTTTAAGGTATGAATCCAAGGAAATGTATGCCATTGTTCATAAAGAATGAGAAGACACTGCGCTGTGCCATCATACATATACAAGAAGGGGCACTTGCAGGGGAAGAAAGGCAGTGGTAAAAAGAGATTAAAGAAAACAGATCAGTCCCCCAAGTTGCTTAGAATTCACCCAAATGGGATTTCTTCTAAAGGAAGTGATCATCAGGGTCAAAAGCTGTATTAAAATCAAGTGAAATAATGACCCAATAGTGTCCATGAAAAAAGTCATATATAGGTTGTTTATAATGTTAAAGTGTGTCATTAGATCCCTCTGGGTAAAAATCAGCTTAAATCGCTTTCCTTTAGTGACAGAAATGGATATGAAAAAGCGGAATCAGGACCTGTTCAAAGAGTTGGATGGTAACTGGGAAGGGCACAAAGGGGCTTGTGTGGGAAGGGCTGTTTGCTATTTTTAGAGACGCTGGAGCGTGTTTAGAAGCTGTTTCCAAGAAGGCACAGCCAGGGTTCTTACAGGGGGCACTTCAAAGGTTAGGCTTTGTTTTGAGGTGTTTGTTATGCCACAGTAACAAGTGATGCTTTCTGCTCATTTACTAACCCAACTCATTTGGGAGCTGCAATACATACATGCTGACAACTGACATTTTGAGAAAACAGGAATATTTTGTGTCTCAATTTCTCCTGGGTAGCATTATTGCCCAAATTAAGAGACTTAGCTATGATCTATGTTAAACACAGAGACTATAGACAAGGCTCCCTGTTGACTTGAGCTCATTGGCTCTGAGGCTCTCCCATGATTATCAAACATCTGTTTGGCTAAGGCTGGCCATCACCATTAGAGCATGCACGTGCGCGCATACACACACACACACACACACACACACATACACACACAAGCAAAGGAATGGGCAGGACTCCTGAATGTGGCTGGACCGGATGTTACTATTCCTTCAAGTGAAAAGTACAGAGGGATTAATCCCAAGGCATTTCTAAAGCAGCCATCTCAGGGCAGCAAAGCATGATGTTATTATTATTATTCCTGTTGATGGATTATAATAGATTTTGCTTTCTTATACTCAGCGCCTGGAATCTATCCTTCATTTTCATTTCTCTAATAACTTATAAACTAGATATAGGCCTTGAAATTACCTTTAGATAATACTTAATGTTCCTTTTCATGTTTTAAATGCAACATATGCTCATTATAGTAATTTTATGCTAACTAAATATTGAGACAAAAATTAAAATGTCACTCATTTAAAATACTTATAGACAAATGCTAATTCCACTATAATACCTTACTTTCTTGAGTTAATTTTGTATATAAAGAATTTCTCAATTGACTCATAAACAGTTGATTCAAATACTCTATTTTATTTTAAAATTAACATTGTTTTATGTATAATTACAATATACAGTAACAAGTATATAATAACATATATATTAAATTATTGCATTCCATAACAAGTATTTACAAATAAAATATTCAGAAATATGAGCATTACAATATAAATGCTGTTGTTCTTTCAGATACTCAAGAGTGTTTTAAATAATTCACTGAGTGCTTTTGTTTTCCCCAGTTAGGATAGCTCAAACTATACTAAGGCAACCATTAAACTAGGTTCCTTACAGAATTAATTTTCATCGGGGTCTCACCATTTAAACTCCCACCATCAGCATAAGAAACCAGTGATCTCAGTCGCTCACTTTTTAATTGTTAATTTGAGGTTATCTCTGTATTTTTAAAATCGTTGCTAATTTGAATATGATAATTCGTTTTAATCTACGCTTCTTTATTTAGAACAATCTATGAATGTGTGCTGGCAGCCTCTGTCCTGTGCTGTCTTATTTGACATTCCTGGGCGGTTCCGGAAAAGTTCTGTAAGTATCGCTTTCTTATTTATTTATTTATTTATTTATTTATATTCTTTTTTAATTAAAATTTTCACCTGCTCCCCGTTTCCCATTTCCCTCCCCCTCCTCCCACATATTGCCCCTCCCCCCACTCCCCTCCCCCTATCCCCACTCCTCTTCTCCTCCCCCCACTCCATTCCCCCTCCCTCTCGATACTGAAGAGCAGTCCAAATTCCCTGCCCTGCGGGAAGACCAAATTCCTCCCACTTCTATCTAGGTCCAGGAAGATGAGCATCCAAACAGGCTAAGCTCCCACAAAGCCAGTTCATGTATTAGGATCGAAACCTAGTGCCATTGTCCTTGGCTTCTCATCAGCCTTCATTGTCCGCCATGTTCAGAGAGTCCAGTTTCAACCCATACTTATTCAATCCCAGTCCAGCTGGCCTTGGTGGGCTCCCAATAGATCAGTTCCACTGTCACAGTGGGTGGGTGCACCCCTTGTGGTCCTGACTTCCTTGCTCATGTTCTCCCTCCTTCTGCTCCTCATTTGGACCTTAAGAGCTCAGACCGTTGCTCCAACTTGAGTCTCTGTCGCCTTCTTTTTCTATGAATTGGCTGTGTATTTTGCTCCTTATTTAATCATTTACTAATTTTTAAATTGTTTGTTCTACAGTATACATATTTTTTTCTAGTAATATCACAAAATCATTTGTATCTCATATGTGTAAGCCTCTCTTCCCTGGGAACTTAAGCTAAAGCAATTATGTTTTTGCTTTCTCTCAAAAACATGAGTGATTAAACGAAGGGAGTTTAGCAGTGAGGGAGCGGGGAGTGCATTTCATTTGGCGCCTTGCTTCATTATAACAGGTAAGATTTATACCCAGCATGGGGTGCAGAGTGAAAAAGCCAGACAGTGACTTCAGTCTCTGTAAATAAGCCACAGTTTGTGTTCGTTACGAAATTTGGGGCTGTCAAGCACAAAGCATACATATTCAAAGACGGTAAGCGGTGGTTAGATTGTAGCTCACCTTGAATGAGAAATTAGCTTTACATAAAGGGAAGAGAATAGAGAGAGCGATCCGAGGGAAGATACATGGAGAGCGAAGTCAGAGAGCTTGTAATGTATGTGCTAAAACAGTTGCAGGGGTATTTGGATGTGTATATACGGTACTATATACTGGGAAAGGTACTATGAAAATAAATGAGTCGTTTTTTATGTCTTCAGATTAAATAATTGGAAATTTTGCCTGGTTGTGTTGGTTTGTTTTCTATTATTATAACAAAATACTTGAAGCTTGGTAATTTTTAATCAAGAAGTTCATTTAGCTCACAGTGTTGGAGGCTAAAAGTCTAAGGCAGCCTCAACAATAGGGTCTCTGACTAGACTCCCTTGATCAGGTTACATGAACACAGTTGTCATCTGAAGAGCACACGCTAGCAAAAGACACCACGTGGTAACGCAGAAAGACAAAGGGAAGGGGGAAGGAGGTCTGTTCTTTCTATAACAACCCTTCCAGCAGAACTAACTTACTGTCCTGAGACACTGAAGATGACACTCCCAGTCTAATGACTTCATGAACTCACTGTGGAGGGCGCCAGATCAAGGAGAAGTTTTCAGGACATGGTCCTGGGTGGGATATACTCCCAAGACCAAACCATTAGCACTGATCTGTTGTGAAACATGCAAACTAATTAGGCTTTGTGGCAAAGTGAATACTTATTTGTATTTTGAAAGACTCAGAAAAGAATTCACAGACTGTGGGAAAGACTAATTTTCTCATCAGAGAGCTAACTGAAAAGGAGAACACTAACTAGCTGAAGAGAAGTGGCTAGGTGGCGTCTTCGAAACTGAGGAAGCAATAAAGGTAAAAACACATGGGCAGGAAATAGCGTGCTGTTTGTGTGTGTGTGTGTGTCTGCACGCACATGTGTGTTCCCTCTGCCATGTAACCATGTCACCATGGACACATTAGCTTAAATAAAACACTCTTCATGTCTTGGCTCACAGTTTGGGTGACACCAGAACTCTCTGCTTCAGGATTTCTGTCTTAGAGGCCATCAAATAGTAGACATCATCAGAAACTTGACTCAGGGCAGGTGTATTTCCAAGCTTACCCTGGCTGGGGCAGAATCCACTTATTTACTGCTCAGATTCCCCATGGCCAGAAGACTTTACAGATCTTGTCATAGGTATTTCCGCAACACTTCTATCAAGCCATCAAGGGAGAATGTTTCTCTGATGGATGTCCTATCCCTACAGAATGTAGTTATATACATGGAGTTACATCCTGGTATCATGTGAACTTGGATACTTGTTTTATAGCTGTAGTGTTCATCTGTATGTATGAGAAAGTTCTTAGATGGACAGGAGGTGGGCACATGAGATAAATGATAAAAGAAATTTAACTTTTAAAACATAAAGTGATAGCCTGAAAAGACACTGATATATTTTATGTCAACATACAGTACACATATCAATAAAGTAGAGTAATTTGTTTTTATTTGTGCATTAGATAGCTTATTCCAGTAGTAGTAGATGGATGAAATTCACAACTGTAAGGAAATTATTTTAGTTTAGATTGAAACAACATGAGTCAAGTCCCTTAGTAGTAGTAAGATCATTGAAAATAAACAGATATCGTTGGTAGAAACTGCATTGATGTTTATAAACTGATATTCATAGTTTCCTCAGAAATACTTGCCAAGCTGCCTTACCAGTGTTGTGGTCTTAGAAGAAACAGTGATACCTTCAAATGTATTGGGAACAACTCCTATAATTTCAATCACTAGAGAAATGTCTAGACAGTGTGAACTGCCCTTCTTAGAAAGATGGGGAGTCAGCCACAGTTTGTGGATAGGAACTGTGGTAGTATGCTAAAGGTAGTGTTCACTGGAGTAAAATTTACTAGAAAAATGACAGATGAATTAAAAGGATATCTGGACATTACAAGACAATGTGCTTTTTTATAGTATGGTGCTGGTGATGATAGGGCAAAGAATTAAACACCTCTGTAAAGAAGAAATAAGAGCAGGTCAATGATGGAGGAATTACTTTCAATTAATAAAGAAAACTGCTTGGCCCTGATAGGACAGAAAATTAGATAGGCGGAGTAAACAGAACAGAATGCTGGGAGAAAGAAGCCGAGTAAGGAGTCGCCATGATTCTCCCACTCCAGACAGACGCAGGTTAAGATCTCCCTGGTAAGCCAGCTCGTGGGGCTACACAGAATATTAGAAATGGGTTAGATCAATATGTAAGAGCTAGCCAATAAGAGACTGGAACTAATGGGCCAGGCAGTGATGAAAAGAATACAGTTTCTGTGTAATTATTTCGGGGCATAAGCCATGAGGGCGGCCAGGTGCCGGGGACGCAGCCCCGCCGCTCATATTACAACAGGTCATGATTAAATACATGCAGAAGATTTAACAATTAAAAGTGTTTAAGAAAAGTTCAAAAAAAAAAGAAAAGAAAACAGCTGTAAAGCATTTACATTCTTTTTCTTTTACATTCAGATTGGTCAACCATTCGGAAAAACGGAATGAACTAATGGTGTTGTGTGGTTGTGGTTAGATGCCTCACTGAATTCCACATGTTCTATCTTGATTTGCATCTGTAGTTACATCTCTGAAATAATAGTCAGTATGATTTCTGTTCACTAAGACATGCCAAGTTATTGTCGATACGCCAAAAAGTAAGACAATTCTGTCATCTCCCATGACACTCTTGTTTGTTTTCTACTTTTACATATATTTTGATGCATTTCCAGCTTTGTCAGTGTGTAACAATTATTAAATACAAACAATTTCTTGTGAAAAAAAAAGTTAAAGGAACATACTGATACCAGCATTCATTTCTACTGTTTTTATCAATGTACTTCCAAAAAGTCAATTGGGAGTCCAAAATAGTTCATAGGATATATAAACAATGTGAAGTCAAAATCAGAGCAAGGGTCAGGAAGCAGTCCCCAAAGACAGAGCAAGGTTGGGCCAAAACCTTTGTGGGTTTGTTGTTGTTTTACTAGGTGGCTTCTTCAAAAAAATTGCTAAAAAATATACTGGTTTTGCAATAGAGAAAAATGAAAAGGAACACACCCAGAGTTCTAATTGTTATCAAAATATTTCCCTGTATTTTCTCAAATTAAAAAACATGGTCATTAAACTATAATTAGGATGTTTACATATCCAGTAGGGAGAAGCTCAGCTTCCTGCTGACCAATCTTCCTTTTGAGATCAGCTGTAATTGCTGGAGATGAAAACCAAATGTCAGCCAGGCAGCGAGGGCTTGAGATGCTAAAACCCTACAGGCACCAGCTTTTAACCTGGCCATTTGTCAAATCACATGGGGAAGCTAAAAACTGAGTACTGATACCACAATCTTATTGTCCTGATATACTAAAACTGAAGTACAGGAGATAAAAAGGAGTTTTTGCTCTCCACACTCTCCTCCAAATCCAGTTCTGTTGTATGCCCTTCAGTTCTGTAGCAGAGCATCTGCCATGGCCTCCCCCCCTCTCTGCCCATCTCCAGCAGATCACACAGATCTTCTCCTTCAACATTTCTCCTGATGCATCCCTTTGTCTTAACCCCCAACTCCAACAGGAATTACTGGGAACTCTCCAGTCAAACCTGCCAGAGAAGCAGGTAAGCCTCCAACTTCAGATCATAACCCTACCTCCTTTCCTTCAAATCCAGTCCCCCCACCTCGTTCCCAGCTTACTGTGGCCTCCCCTTATTCTCTGCTCCCATTCCCGGGGGAATAAGCAGATCCTGGTGGAACACCCTGCTTTTCTACCTCCTATTGACTCCTTCAACTCTCCCCTTCTAGCCTATCCCCATGCTCAAGTGTTAGTTTCCAATACCAAGAAACACATTGTACCTGGAAACCCCAGTGGCCAAACCTAGTAGGAACCCAGAAGCATTCACTACCAGACAACATACACTTTTCATACTTTCCTAAGGGCCAGAGGGAGCAATGTAAACCAAAGAACAAAACACCCATCTAACAAAGACAAGACCAGTTATCATCAACTAGAATTACAATCATCGCAAACACAGATGCCTGGACACCAGTGAAAAACCACAATCAAAAGCAATCAGGACAATAAATATGCCCACACTACAGCCCAGCAACCCTACTGTAGTAGGCCCTAAGAAATGCAGCATAGCTGAAGCACAAGACAAAGATCTTAAAATAGCTTTTATGAGGGAATAAATCCCTTAAAGGAAATTATGAAAACACAAAGAGAGGGTAGAAGGAAATGAATAAAATATTAAAAGACCTGAAAGTGAAAATAGAATCAATAAAGACAACTCAAACTAGAGAAATCTGGACATCAAGATTTGGAATTCAAACAGGAACGTCAGAGACAAGCCTCATCAACAGAATGCAAGAAATGGAAGAGAATCTTGGGTATTGAAGACAAAATAGAAGAAATAGAGACTTCAGTTAAAGAAAATGTTCAATCTAAAAAACCCTAGGTACAAAACATCCAGGAAGTTTGTGAAGCTATGAAAAGGACAAATCTAAGAATAACAGGACTAGAGGAAGGAGAAGAAATCCAGGTAAAAGGCACAGAAAATATATATATATATTTTTTGGCTTTTCGAGACAGGGTTTCTCTGTAGCTTTGGTGCCTGTCCCGGAACTAGCTCTTGTAGACCAGGCTAGCCTCGAACTCCCAGAGATCCTCCTGCCTCTGCCTTCCGAGTGCTGGGATTAAAGGTGTGTGCCACCACCGCCCGGCCAGAAAATATTTTCAACAACATCATAGAAGAAAATTTCCCCAAGATAAAGAAGTAGATGACTATTGAGGAACAAGAAGCAGACAGAACACCAAATAGACTGGACCAGAAAACGAATTGTTCTCAGCACATAATAATTAAAACACTAAATGAACAGGATAAAGAAATAATATTAAATGCCAAGTAAAATATAAAGGCAGACATTTTAAAATAACACATGAATTCTCATTGAAAATCCTAGAAGTCAGAAGGGCCTGGACAGATATTTAATGATCCTACATTCATTAAATATAGATTTTTTTTTTTTTTTTTGGTTTTTCGAGGCAGGGTTTCTCTGTAGCTTTGGTGCCTGTCCCGGAACTAGCTCTTGTAGACCAGGCTGGCCTCGAACTCACAGAGATCCACCTGCCTCTGCCTCCCAAGTGCTGGGATTAAAGGCGTGCGCCACCACTGCCTGGCTAAGTATAGATTTTTAAGGGAAGGAACTTGGTAAATATTATATGGATGTACCAAGAAACCAAAACCAAAACAAAACAAAACAAAACCTATAAGAAGGGCCAAGTGGAAGCTACATCATTCAAAATATAAAAGTAAGGAAATCACCAAAATAAAATACAGTTGAAGAAAGAATTAACAGAATAGAAAATGGGTCGGAATACCATGCCCAAACAGAAGCTTCTAAAGAGAAAAGAAATTTAAACCATTTTTGAGATCCATCACTCTAATGCCCAGTAGCTGAATTCCACAAAGGAGATGAGAGACTAAAACAGGAGCATGTGTGATCAGACAAGGGAAGGCAGTTCGCAAACTGATAAGTTATCAACAGCATGCCAGAGAGCTGAAGCGCATCTCGAGTCCCATGAAACAAGGAAAACTGCAAGAAAGTATGTCCCAATAACATGGTGGAAAACCAAAGGCAAAGGAAACTCTGAAAGACAAGACAACTAAACCACCTTGCTTTTACGGCCCCTGAATAAGTCAATGACTGGCTTCTCAACTAAAATAAAAGAGAAATAAACAATAATTAATTTATATTTTCAAATGCTGAAAGAATGTAGCTTCCCGGCTTAAAACTGAAATTTGACCTAGTAAAATTATCAATAGGGAAAGATAGAAAAGACATTTTCAGACAAAGGAGGAGCAAAAAAAAAATGTCATTAACTTGTCTGTGTAAAAGGAAATAAAATAGAGTAATGAAGACAAAATAAAAATGCTCCAAGTGGAAGCATGAAAACCTAGGAAGCAAGAACAACAGGAAGTCCAAACAAGTTTGTAAATGGAAACCAAAGCCAACTGTACGTTCACAAAATCACTCCCTCACCCTTCAAACTCCCATTTTAACACCTTTGCGTGGTGCCGTTCGATTAGATGTCAAAAGAAGTAAACTTCCTGAAGGACACTGGAGTCGAGCATGGATGTGGAATTCTGCAACTGTAAGAGGCAAGTCTCGTACATTCTACTAGTTTAAAACTAGATGTAGTCAAAGTACAGCTTGAAATTAGCAAAGCAGGCTACATGAGAGAAGAGGCTAAAATATGCAAAACTCAGCAAACTAGTAAGACAGAGAAAAGAAAGGAATGGAGAGAAAAATGAAGTTCCTCCTCCAAGTAGATTCCACACAGCCTTTAGATGTGGAGAACTGAACATCTGTGGGAGCCATCAGGGAACTGACATATATCCACATCAGTACAGTAGAAAATACTGATAATATGGAATAGTGAATGGAAAAGTTGTGATGGAGGAAGGTCATTGGTTAAATAATAAAGAAACTGCTTGGCCCTCATAGGTTAGAACATAGGTGGGTGGAGTAAACAGAACAGAATGCTGGGAGGAAGAGGAAGTGAGCTCAGATGCAGGGCAGCTCCTCTGAGAGACAGACGCCATGCTCTCCTCTCCAGAGCAGATGCGATGAAGCTCCGACCCAGGATGGACGTAGGCTAGAATCTTCCCGGTAAGCGCACCTTGGGGTGCTACACATATAAATAGAAATGAGCCAAGCAGTGTTTAAAAGAATACAGTTTGTGTGTTGTTATTTTGGGGCATAAGCTAGCTAGGAGACCAGGAGCTGGGGCGGCAGGAACGCAGCCCACAGCTCCCTACAACAAAGTTGGTACACAGAGATACTTAAGCTTGATTAGTGGCTCATATTGACAAGCCACACTCTTGGGAGGTGACGAGAAATTCATAGTCTGGCCTGCCTAGATATGACTGTTTAAAAAAAAAAGCTGGAGTTAGCCAATAGGCAAACAACTATACTGTTTACAAACGAGTATAATATAGAATCTCCATTGAAAATATCCTGTGAGTTCTATAGACAAACTGTTTAAAAGTATGAGAAGCAAAGAGACATGGTGGTTAATTTTAACTTAAACCTCAGACATTTTATCTTTCAAAGGGCATTGTTTTCTAGCAGTCCTTGCTTTTCAAATATGCTGTAAATAAAACAACAGCGTCAGTCTTCCTGGGAGAATTTCTCACCCATTCACTTTAAGGTCACTCTCTAGGCAGTAACTTGAGTAATTGCTTTAGGACTATCAATTTGTATTAGTTAAGGCTGTGAAAGGAAAGCAACATTTAAAACAGATGCAAAAAAATTTTTTACATCTGTAGGCTTTCTATATATAATAGATACATAAATATAATTACCTAGAATTTACTCATGCATAATTCTCACTTTTAAAGCAATATGTCTCATTAACTTCTCCCAATACAATGAATTTGATGCAATTAATATAATTTTTTAACAAACCAAGAACTTGGAACTGTCAGATTTTGGGGGCCTTGCTTAAAGATTCAGGACACAGATTTCTGACAGTTTGTCTTCAGAATCCATGTTCTTTACCTGTAGTTTTTGTCTTTTGGGGGACCTGCCACCCACCTCCCAAATAAATAGGGTCTTATTCATAAGTGCCTGGTCTTAGCATGTCTTATTTCTAGCCAGCTTTTCTTTGCTTAAATTATCATGTCTACCTTTTGACTCTTTACCGTCCTCTCTTTCTGTATATCTTTTCTTTACTTCTTATTCTGTGGCTTGCTGTGTAGCTGGATGACTGTCCCCTGTAGTCCTCCTCTTCTTCTCTTGTTCCTTGATCTTCTCTTCCCAGGCTTTTCCTTCTATTTATTTTCTCTACCTGCCAGCCCCGCCTATCCTTTCTCCTGCCTGGCTATTGGCTTTTCAGCTCTTTATTACACCCAGTAGGTGTTTTAGATAGGAAAAGTAACACAGCTTCACGGAGTTAAATAAATACAACATAAAAGAATGCAACACATCTTTGCATCACGTTCCACAGCATAAACAAATGTAGCACATTGTCAACTAATATTCCACAACATTTTACATGAGGTATGCCTGCATTTCAGGAAAGAGTTCATTCATAATTTTATAGATACAATACAAAATTGAAGTTTTCAAACAATGAATGTTTTTTGTTTGGTGTTTGTTTGTTTGTTTGAGACAGGGTTTCTCTGTGTAACAGCCCAGGTTGTCTTGCAACTGGCTTTGTAGACTGGCCTGGCCATGAACTCACAGAGATTCACCTGCCTCTGCCTCCCGAGTGCTAGGATTAAAGATATAATGAGCATTTCAACTGCTCACTTTGCAATACGTAAAGTTGTAAGACAAGAAAGCAAAAAGGGAAAGTGATACATTAAAAGAAGGAGTTTTAAGTCCTATAATAGGTTAATGCTTACTAAAGAAATATCCGATATCTTTGGTACATTAATAAATAAACAAAAACGTACCTGAGATCTGGAGAGAAGGTTCAGTGGCTAAGAGCCCTTGCTACTCTTTTAGAGAAGCAGAGTTCAGCTCACAGCACCCACATGTCATCTTGTAACTGTCTTTAACTCCAGTTTCAGGGGGTCTGGGTCCCTCTTCTGGCTTCTGCAGGTACCAAGCATGGAATAGCATACAAGCACACACACACACACACACACACACACAATTTAAAAGTAAACAAATCTTTAAACGAAAGAATATAACGGAGAATGAGGCAGCTGACTGAACAAGGGACATGTATGTATTAAAATGAACAGAAAGGAAAACATCTGAGTGCTAGGAATCCATTCCTTTGAGATGAGATGTGAGAATGGGCGGGTGAAGAATTCTTACTGTTTGGATGGTTGTCCAGGAACTTCCGTGAGGCTTCTGATTGACAGAAAACCTATTCTATAATACTGTATTGAGCAGTATTGTGTTTCTTGATCTATTGGTTGTTTGTTTTTCTTCTTCTTGATCCTTTTGCTGTTGTTGTTGTTTATTCTTCTTTCTTTTTTAAGAGAGAGAACATAGCGTTGGATGGGTAAGGAGGATCTGAGTGAAATAGTGGGAGGGGAAGGCACAATCAGAATTGAATTATATGAAAAAATGTTTTCAAAATACATGAAATACGGCCACAGGGGCCTGTAAATCTGATGCCCACCTGCACCTCCTGTTACAAGCTCCGTATTCTCCCAGACTTCTTTATATCCTTGTCCTGCCCACACCTGCCAAGCTGTATGAATCAAACTCCCATACTCCCCATGGTTCTCACTGATGCTCTACCTTCTCCCTGTCACACTCTTGGCCACCTCTCTCCATTTCCATTCTTTTAATAATTATTTTATTATTTTATGTGTATGGATTTTTGCTTGCCTATACGTCTGTGCACCACACGCTTTCAAAGCCTACAGAGGCCGGAAACCGGTGACGGACCCTCTGGAACTGGAGTTACCGATGTCTGTGAGACACATGTAGATGCTTGGACTAGCAGCCTGGAGCTGAGGAAGAGCTTACAGGGCTCTTCGCCGCAGAGACTTTCACTAGCCCTCTCACTCATTTTTGTGTTACTGACTTCTCAGTTCCGGCCTCAGTTCAGGTCTTCAAAGACAGGACTCTGCTGTTAAAAAATAGCGTTGTATAGTTAGGCACTAATCACTGACAATCCACAAATTTAGTGAAAAGATTTGTTATAATTTATGGATATGAAACAACGCTGCTTTAGATGTTAGAAGAGATTCTACAATAGAACATAATGGAGACAGACAGCATCTTTCAGACATTAAAGCAATTTCCGAGGTACTTGTATTTTGGGAACTTCGTCTTCTTGTCTGAATAATTGTTAATAGACCATGGTGCTTTCCATAATGACTCATAATGACATCTGTTGAATGAACTAATTAAGCATTCAGCAACTTTATCTCCATATGTCTTAAAATGTTTTACGCTTGCATTCAATATTGATATAGGCAGTATTTGGGCTATTACGGGAAATAAAATGTAGATAATGTACATTTTTATTGCTTAATCTTAAATATTTGAGCAAATTTTTATAGCGGAGAACTTTGCAAAGCAAGTATAAAATGCTAGACTGCTAGCCGGGCGGTGGTGGCGCACGCCTTTAATCCCAGCACTTGGGAGGCAGAGGCAGGCGGATCTCTGTGAGTTCGAGACCAGCCTGGTCTACAAGAGCTCCAGGACAGGCTCCAAAACCACAGAGAAACCCTGTCTCGAAAAACCAAAAAAAAAAAAAAAAAGAAAAAAGAAAAAAGAAAAAAGAAAAAAAAATGCTAGACTGCTGAACCGTACTCAGTTCATCCTCTGATCTTTTAACTTTTGTAAGGCACAAGGAAGTAACCGATGACACAGTTCATGTTCAAGTTAACATCAGTTGGCCTGGGTTCTTAACAGTGGCAAACATTGAAAGACCCAGGGCAGAAATGTCACAGAGTGCACTGGCTCTTACAGAAGAGCAGTATGGTGTGGCCTCTAATCTGGACAGAGTCTAAGAGGAGTTTTATGCATCAGAAATCATGCCAAGGTTGCCTAGAATGCTCTACAGAAGTGCTATAGTAAGACAGACAAAGAGGCCGCTGGACAAGCCTTACAAACACCCAGCAAGACCCACACTCACGCCAAAGTTTAGTGAGTACAGAACGGAGCATCTCAGCAACGGAAGTTGAAGGCGCGGTTGCTGACAGTTTTCTCAGATCAGAATTATACTTCAAGTACAGAACAGAATGATTCAAGATAAACAGATGCAGAGACACAGAGTGGTGAAGTTGGAGAAGGTAGAGAAGAGGCAAATCCTACGGGGTGGCCAGAGCGTCACCGGCCACGGGGCGACCTGGTAAACCAGTGCGCAACACAAGCAAACCCAGACACAGCTATAGTGGGACGATATATTTAAAGCATCGTCAAAGGAAAAGAAAGGAAAGCCACGTATGCAGATAAGCTGCTACTCTTGGGCAAAGCAACAGTGCAGAACGGTTATGCCTACAACTGCTGGAAGAATTGGCCACCCACACAGACTCTCATTAAAAGAACTATTAAATGTATACTTCAGCAAGAAGAAACTGAACAAAGAAAGATGCAGCAAGGATGGGGGATGAAAGAACCAGTGGCTAATTCTGTAGCTGATGAACTGCCAGGAAATTTCACTAAGTATTAACTATTAACCTTAGAAACTATTAATCATGTTAAAACAAGCTTTTGGCATTGTTTGTTTACACAATGCCATAAACAACAAAAGTGGACAAAGTAGGTTAGATATTGTGCATATTTATACATATATGTATATAAAAATAAGGAAAAGTACACAATCAATCTGAAAACAAGAGGAATGAGAGGGGTTGGTGGGAGAGTATCTGGGAGGGGATGGAGAGAGAAAAGGTAAGTAAGAAAATGATGTAATTCAACTTTAATTTAAAATGTATTTAAAATCTAATGATAAGTTGGTATTCTATTCTTTAAAAGTTCCAAGAATTTTTCTAAGTTTGAGACAGAAGAAAAAAATTGAGTGAATTTTGGCATTTTGAAGAAAATAATTGTGGGTAGAAGTGATAAACATTATTTAGGTTTAAAGCAAAAGAGGTGTTATTAGCGTAGATTCTATTTACAAAAGCAAAAACAGGCAAGTACACCACATAGCTGCCTAAAGTCAGGTACATATAAATACTGTAACTGTAATTCTTGCTAGATACCTGTCTTGTTATATGTAATTTTACTATGTTAAAGTTAAAACCTACCTTTTTTATTTAAACTGAAAATGGGAGGTGATGTGGGAAGTCTTTCTCTATATGTGTTGTTTTTATTGGTAAATAAATAAAGAAACTGCTTTGGCCTGGCAGGGCAAAATAGAGGCGAGCGGGGAAAACTAAACTGAATTCTGGGAGAAAGAAGGTAGAGTCAGGAGAAGAGATGTAGCCCTGCCAGAGACAGACACCAGAACTTTACCTGGTAAGCCACAGCCTCGTAGCAATACACAAATTAATGGAGATGGGTTAATTTAAGATATGAGTTAGCCAGAAATACACTTAAGCTATTGGGCAAACAATATTGCAAATAATATGGGTTCTGTGTGTTTATTTTGGGGCTGAGCAGCCAGGAACAAATAAGCAGCCCCTTACAACAGTTATTATTTAATGGTAGCCACATACGAAGAAATGTAAAATAGAAGATGACAAGAAGAGAAACTAAATGATTAAAGTAAATTAAAGTAAATCTAACTATGTGAAATACCACAACTACACACACACAGTTGATTTGCATGTTGAAAATCTCTTTTATAGTGCTTAAGACATTAGCACCTACAACAAAAATCACTGAGAAGTGTTCAAAATAAAACTCAGGAAAAAAAAAAACACAGCAGCTTTTGTAGCTATTCAAGAGGAAATAATCTTTTTTTGTAATTTTAACTCAAATTCAGGAATAAAAGTAATAAATCCAATGATATAAATATTTCCACATTAAAAAACAACATAAATTCAATGTTGCCCTTAGTGTTTGTGCTGCTGGGGTTGTACGTAGGAAGTGGTCTCCTGTGCCCATGTGTTGTAGAGTACTTCCCACTTTCTCTTCTATCAGGTTCAGTGTGTTCAGATTGATATTGAGGTCTTTGATCCATTTGGACTTGAGTTTTGTGCATGGTGATAGATATGGATCTATTTTCATTTTTCTACAGGTTGACATCCAGTTATGCCAGCACCATTTGTTGAAGATGCTTTCTTTCTTCCATTGTAAACTTTTAGCTCAGCTTCTGTAAAGCAAAGGACACTGTCACTAAGACAAAAAGGCAACCCACTGACTGGGAGAAGATCTTCACCAACCCTGCAACAGACAAAGGTCTGATCTCCAAAATATATAAAGAACTCAAGAAACTAGACTCTAAAATGCTAATTAACCCAATTAAAAAATGGGGCACTGAACTAAACAGAGAATTCTCAACAGAAGAAATTCAAATGGCCAAAAGACACTTAAGGTCATGCTCAACTTCCTTAGCGATCAGGGAAATGCAAATTAAAACAACTTTGAGATATCATCTTACACCTGTCAGAATGGCTAAAATCAAAAACACCAATGATAGCATTTGCTGGAGAGGTTGTGGAGTAAGGGCTACATTCATCCATTGCTGGTGGGAATGCAAACTTGTGCAACCACTTTGGAAAGCAGTGTGGCGGTTTCTCAGGAAATTCGGGATCAACCTACCCCTCGACCCAGCAATACTACTCTTGGGAATATACCCAAGAGATGCCCTATCATACAACAAAAGTATATGCTCAACTATGTTCATAGCAGCATTGTTTGTAATAGCCAGAACCTGGAAACAACCTAGATGCCCTTCAATGGAAGAATGGATGAAGAAAGTGTGGAATATATACACATTAGAGTACTACTCAGCGGTAAAAAAAACAATGACATCTTGAATTTTGCATGCAAATGGACAGAAATAGAAAACACTATCCTGAGTGAGGTAACCCAGACCCAAAAAGATGAACATGGTATGTACTCACTCATAATTGGTTTCTGGCCATAAATAAAGGACATTGAGCCTATAATTTGTGATCCTAGAGAAGCTAAATAAGAAGGTGAACCCAAAGAAAAACATATAGTCATCACCCTGGATATGGGAAGTAGACAAGATTGCCGGGCAAAAACTGGGAACTTGCGGGTGAGGTGGGATGGGGGTAAGGGGAAATGGGGAGAGAAAAGTGAGAAGGGGAGGATGGGGGAGCTTGGGGGAATGGGATGGTTGGGATAAAGGAAGGGTGGATATGGGAGCAGGGAAGTATATATCCTAATTAAGGGAGCCATCTTAGGGTTTGCTCTAAGGGGCTTGCAGGTGTCCAGGAAGATGTCCCCAGCTAGTTCCTTGGGCAACTGAGGAGAGGGAACCTGAAATGACCCTATCCTATAGCCATACTGATGAATATCTTGCATATCACCACAGAACCTTCATTTGGAGATGAATGGAGATAGAGACAGAGACCCACACTGGAGCACCAGATTGAGCTCCCAAGGTCCAAATGAAGAGAAGAGGGAGGAAGAACACGAGCAAGGAATTCAGGACCGCGAGGGGTGCACCCACCCACTGTGACAGTGGGGCTGATCTATTGGGAGCTCACCAAGGCCAGCTGGACTGGGACTGAATAAGCATGGGATAAAACCGGACTCTCTGAACATGGCGGACAATGGCACTGGGTTTCAATCCTACTGCATAAACTGGCTTTGTGGGAGCCTAGCCTGTTTGGATGCTCACTTTCCTGGACCTGGATGGAGGTGGGAGGACCTTGGACTTCCCACAGGGCAGGGAATCCGGACTGCTCTTCAAACTGGAGAGGGAGGGGGAATGGATTGAATGGAGGGGGAGAGGAGTGGGAGGGGGAGTGGGAGGAGAGGGAGGGAAAAGGGAGGCGGGGAGGAGGTGGAATTTTTTTCAATAAAAAATAAATAAATAAAAAGAAAAAAAAACAACATAAAGTTTAATGGTGAGTACAATTCTGAGAAAAATAATTGTGCCATGTACCAAAGAAGGGAATTAAGAATCACTGTGGGCTATCAATACACAAGCTTGTTTACCTTAGGGAAACATACCATGGCACAGACCTCTGAAACGATAGTTTTATATCTTGGAGCTCTCTACAGAAGTGAAAACTCAGGTATCAAAGACATCCATAACCAAAAAGATTACTATACATCGATACTGCAAAAATTACATAATAGATTAATTTGATCTTTCAGTTTTCTTGCATAGTCACACATCTCCCCACATATTTCAAAGAGATTATATATCTATATATACTTATTACATAATTCTTGAACAGTGTTTGAATTGCATCATTCTTGTCCAAACCTGCTTTTCATCCTTGCCAATTATTTCTGACAGCCTCATCCATACTGCTTCATGAAAATCAAATTTAGTCATTTCTATTGCTCTTAAATATCCTGCTAGAGTTTGACAATAATGAATCTCCGTTTTCCTAGATTTTGACCACAAATGACTTGCAAAATAAACTAAAAGTGTAGAATTCGCATTCTCAACTCTTTTTCCCATTGTCTCTTTTTGAATGAAAACGAAGGCAATTTCCATTATCATTGTGGGCCTCCAGAAATTCACTCTAGCGTTTTAGGCAGATGTACTTCCCCAGATATGAATGGAATCACTGTCGGTGGGCAATTATATCATTCCCAGTCAATTATATTATTCCCAGTCATTGTCTCAGCATGCGGTGTGTGTGTGAAGGGAAGACTCCCGCACCTACGGGAAGCTCCATCTTGACTCTTTGTGTCTGACATTGGTCTGATACGTTACACACTCAGTCAGCCCTTCAGACTGGCACCATGGAAGCTGCTGGTACAATCAGTTCCAAGGTGTCACCTGTGCAGGAGCCTCTGAGGGAAAACTAAAGGGAGATCTTTAACTGCAATCGCGGAATTCGGTGGCATAATTAATTATTTTGAGAGTTAATACTGCAAATTCCATTACTGATTCTTTTAACAGCTACTAATTCCATTTGGGGGGAACTTTCCTTTACAACAACACTTCTTAATTACTTGCTGTATAAAATCACTTGCTCAAAGGTAAATAACTGTCTAGTATTATGACTTCTAAGAAATCTTTAGAAAAACACGTATTTCAGAGTGAAATACCTCATAGTCCCAAAGGAGATTTAGAGTTCTCATTTTTAATCAAGGGAAAGGGTATTAAGTTCTAAAAATATAAAGAGGAGAACCACCACTCCACAACAGAGATTTTCCTGTACAGACCAACCATTACATGTTGCTGATATGTTAATTTTATTAGTAATCACGGAGGTCTCTGTCCAGACTTCCTTTGTTCTGAATCCCTGGAATCACTGCTGAAGGAATTCAAATGTTACTCCGACAGTAGTGCCAGAAGCAAGTCAAACCTATTGCAGAGTTAAAAGAAACGCCTTCAAATAGTGAGAATGAACAATGTACAAAGAGACCATGTGCCAATCTGCATTTTAGGTGTTCTTTACATTATTTCTATAATTCTCAGAACAACCAGCTTTTCCTGGGGAACTTTGTCTGTCCATGTGATTGGCAGGTTCATGCAGATTGAATCCTATAGAAGGGTTCACTGGTACATCCCAGTCCTATATTAGAAAGTCTTCTGAAGTATAGCAATCATATAAGCCTGAGGGCGCCAGAGCCGAATTTAAATAATTATCCATTAACGACCTTCTGGACTATTCAGGATGTCATGTCTCCTCTTAGGGTTAGAGAGGGGACTAGGGTCTTCTGATGAGTAATTAGAGCCTGCAGGTGCAGACTTGTGTTAAGTCCTCTTGACTATGAGGGAGAAAGCTGTGTCCACAAAACCTCCCGATATCTAACTAGCCAGCTAACAGGCATCATTGCATATTATCCATTGGGACTAGCCTCCTTCCCCTTAATTTTGTTGACGTTTATATATGACAGACTAGAATACAATTTAATGAAACCAGGGTGGGGTAGCACAAAAGATTTTCAGGCAATTTTGATTATAGTCATCACTTCAATAAACAAATGTAGAGATTTCCATATATCCAAGGGTACCTGTGCTCATCTGTGATTGAAAATTGATGTGATACATGCCTTTAGCCCTGATGCTCAGGAGGATGAGGCAGTAGGATCAATAAGTTGGAGGTCAGTCTGCACTGTGTAGCAAAATCTTTAAATAAATAACTCAGAAAATCAAGTGTTCCTTAAGGTCCATTAATTGTTGACCTTAAGATATAATAACTTTCTAACTAGGTAGAATATTAAGGACTGGACCGACAGAGATGCATTTCTTTGAATTTACCGTGTTAAGCTTACAGAACCAGAAAACTATTTTGGAAATAAGTGTCTTTTTCTTTTAAATAAAAGTTTATAGTTTGGGATTTGAGATATGGCACATTAAGAGCACATGCAGTCTTATAATGGAGCCCAAGCTTGGTTTCCAACACCTACATGGTGTCTTTCAAATTTGTAAGTCTAGTTCCAGGGCATCTGATGCCATCTTCTGATCTCTGCGGGTTACTTCATGCATATGGTGTCCATAGGCACATGCTCATGAGTGCAGACTTGAATATATGACACATTGTAATAGATATAATTATGTACATTATAATATTACATAATCATATACAATTATATACAATACATTATTATATAAGTGCATATTAACAAATATAATTAAATAAATATAAAACATTATAAATAACATATTAAAATATATTAAACGTTTTATATTCTTTAAACTGTCTAGAAAAAGTCTTGGAATATTTCCCAAATGTAGTTATTTTCATGAAAAAAGATAAGACAGGACTAGAGAGATGGCTCAGTTGTTAAGAGCATTGCCTGCTCTTCCAAAGGTCCTGAGTTCAATTCCCAGCAACCACATTGTGGCTCACAACCATCTGTAATGAGGTCTGGTGCCCTCTTCTGGCCTGTAGGCATATATGTAGACAAAATATTGTATACATAATAAATAAATATTTTAAAAAAAGAAAAAAGATAAGACATATTATATATAATAAATATATGATAAATACATTATATATTATCTGTATAAGATTATATTTAATATATAAAATATATAATGTAAAATATGTATATAAGTTTATATTATATATAAGAATATCATGTATAATTTATGTAAAATGTTTATTCAAGTATATACTAATATAAATAAAATAAAAATACTTAATTTAAAAATTTTATAGCCCGATAAAAAATGTACTCTAGTCTCTTCAACTTGATATATCTTTTAAGTCTCAAAATGTAGAAATTGGAAGATAGTTAGACGGGAATGATGGCATTGTACATTTTAATGCGTGAAGCATGTTTATTTTATGAGCAGTTTAAAAGATAGCTTGATAAAGCTTAGTAACAAACTTTCATTTTCACTTATTATATTGACAAATTGATTGATACCATCCTGTTTTTCTAGTTTTAAACATATGTTCTTCCTATACACTGAATGAACTTAATTCAGTCATTCTGGGAGTTTGGCCTCAGGACCACATATTTTAGGAAAATATATGGTATGCTTTATGTGCTTTGTACTGTCTAGAAAAGAATCTTGAATATTTTTCAAATGTATTATTTCTGTGAAAAAAGATTGTACTTAATTGTAAACAGAAACTGTTCATTCATTCCTGGATGCACAGACCCAAATAATCACACAGAAACTGTATTAATTACAACACTGTTTGGCCAATGACTCAGGTACATTTCTAGCTAGCTCTTAAATCTTGAATTAACCTATTTCTATTAATCAGTGTATTGCCACGAGGCTGTGGCTTACTGGAAAGATTCCAGGTCCCTCTCCTTCAGCAGCTATGTGGCGTCTCTCTGACTCCACCTTCTCTCTCTATATATATATCTCTATTTGGATTTTTGGCCCGACTTTAATCTGCTAAGCCATTGACCAAAACAGCTTTATTCATTAACCAATAGAAGCAACACATATACAAAAGGACACCCACATCACTTATTTTTATTGTTTTCCCTACGGTGACTGTTATATAACTTAAAAAAAATAGAGCTTAAAATTTAATTTTTAAGTAAAATGCTTGTAACTTTTCAAAACTACCAAAAATCTACCAGATCCCTGTTGTGTCTCCTGTAATCCTTAAAGCACTGACATAAAGAGCAAGCCTGAGAAGTCACCCAGATTATAGGATTTCTGGGCAACTGCAGAGAGTGAGCATTGAGTGCATTACTACTCCCCATAGTGTCTGCTCTCTGTGTATGTCCTTTGACCCCTGGTTGAACTTTTCTCTATTTTCATGTTGAACTCACCAAGTGATACACCTGGTCAATCAATCGAAGGAGTCTCAGCACATTCTGTCACAGCAAAACACCAAACATCAAAGACCCAAATGCAGACATTTGTTTCTCATAGGTTGGGAGGTTGAGAAGTCCAAGATCAAGTTCCTCGATTTGAATTTGTTTTTTCATGAGGATTCTTTTCTTGACTTGCAAGCACAAGACACTCTTCTCACATGGTGGAGAGGGGAGCTATGGCCTCTCTTTACAAGGGCCCTGAGTCATTCGTGGGGGCTCTACCTTGTAGTAGTTGTTGTTTGTTTGTTTATTTTCTCTTTTGCTCTTTTAGGGGCCTGCCACCCAGCTCCAAAATACATATACAGAGGCTTATTATTACTTAAGAATGCCTGGTCTTATCCTGACTTATCTCTAGCCATCTCATTTCTAGCCAGCTTTTTTTTTTTTTAATTATCCTGTCTATCTTTTGCCTCTGGGCTTTTATTTCTCTATTTCTATGTACCTTTCTTTACTTCTTATTCCACAGCTTTCTGTGTAGCTAGGTGGCTGGCCCTTGGCGACCTCCTCACCTTCTCCTTTTCTCATTCCTTGATCCTTTCCTCAAAGAGTTTTTCTTCTGTTTATCCTCTTTGCCTGCCAACCCTGTCTTTCCTTTCTCCTGCCTTGCTATTGGCCATTCAACTCTTTATTAGACCATCAGGTGTTTTAGACAGACAAAGCAACACAGCTTCACAGAGTTAAGTAAATGTAACATAAAGGAATGTAACATGTCCTTGCATCATTAAAACAAATGTTCCACAGCATAAACAAACAACACACCTTCAACTAATATTCCATAACACTACCCTTATGACCCCAACGAATTCTCACTACCTCCCAAAGGACCCACCTCTTACCATCATTTTGAACATAAGGCTTCAACATACGACTTGAGCAAGGACAGAATCACTTGCTTTGTAACACAAGATAAGTGAATATCAGCAAAGGCCATTTTCAAGACTCGGGTAGGCTCTTAGGCATGCTCTCTTTCAGTCTTACTTCCTATATCTCTTGCAGGACCTTTTGGATGAGCCTGCTGGAGGCTTGTAAGAGACAGGTGGAAGACAGTCATTGCTACCACAGACATCTCAGTCCTGACCGTCATCTTAGGTCAGCTAAACCTTGGGCAAACTCCTGACAATAGTACATTAGAGATCCCAAAGAAAAGCAGGTGAATCAAGCCTCCACAACTGAACCCCTGAATGTACTCACAAAACACTAACCCATGACCACTGTGTTGTAATCCACTTAGTTGTGGAGTGTCATGTCAATGAGGCAATAGCTGATACTACACACCTCTTTGGGAGGCAGACAATTTCTCTTTGGGGTTAGACATTTTAAGCAAGTGAATTGTTCAGATTCTGGGCTATAACTCAACAATTTAGCTTCTCTTAGATAATAATATATGACTGGCATGTCAGGATGGAATTTGGGTTTAAAGATCAAAATTCTAATCCAAAATCAAGTTTAAACTGGTAAAACTTTTCACTTCCAAAATTAAGGTCATAGCACACACTCCAGGGTCAACTTAAAGGAACACTATTACCACAATTTACAAGAAGAAGAAGAAGAAGAAGAAGGTACTTCCAAGGAACTGATACTGTTTCCAACATAACAAAGGAAGTCGATGGCAGAGACTATCCTTTGATGGCAGCTTTCTCTGTGCAGAAATAGCCGCCAGCTGCTAGTCTGCTCAAATCAACAGAGACAGCAAATGGGAGCTGATGCTCAGAGTAGAGAGGGAAGTGTGGGCTTTGTGTAAATAGACCCAGAGCTGGAAGAGGAGAAAGCCCGGTTACTAGTGACAGGCACTGAGATCTCCAACACACTGCACAATTTAGTCACTAGAAGGCTGAACCTAACTAAAACTCTGCACGTGTAAAAGCCTAAGAAGAGGCCCAACCTCCATGGATGGCCACTGTGTAAAACCTTCCCTTGATGGAGTTTGACATTCACCAAAGCCCACCCTATCCTGTAGAATCTGATTTAGACCACCGGCATGACTATTGTGTCTGTTATTTATTTGTTGCTCTTTGACAGTATCTTGAAAGAAAGTTTTTTTTTTCTTTTTATTTGTTTCCTGTCTTCTACAGAGGAGATGTTGACTTGGTTCTTACCAAATGGAGAAATGCAAAGTTATTGGGTTTGAATATTGAGCTTTATACATATGTATTCAAGCCCACTTCAAACTCTGCTGTTTTAAATAAGCTATAGTGCTGTAGAAAGCTGCTTGTTCGTTTCTGGCTTCCCAGACTTCTGAAATAACCACACAGAAACTATATTATTTACAATTCTGTTTAGCCAATAGATAAAGCGAATTTCAGGCTAACTATTACATCTTAAACTAACCCATCTCTATTATTCTGTGTATCGCCATATGGCTGTGGCTTAGCGGCAAAGTTTCGGCATGTCTGTCTCTGGCGGTGGCTCCATGGCTTCTCACTGACTCATCCTTCTTTCTCCCAGCATTCAGTTTAGTTTTCCCCACCTAGTTCTGTTCTACCCTATCATGCCAAGCCAGTTTCTTTATTAACCAACAGCATACAGAAGGGAATCCAACATTACTATAGTATTTCCAATTTTATGGAACCAATGGCATCCTTTGTTTTACTTCTGGAAATAAAAGACCATGCATTCTCTTGTCTATGTCAGCACATAGATCAAATATTATAGACCCTACTACTGTCTCATTATAAAACGTGGTTTTTCTGTGACTACATAGAAAGGATGTTCTTTCTCTCAGGACTCTTACAAGGCACTGACTTCATTCACAAGCTCCCTGCCTAATGCTGAGTGTCTCCCAAATGTTTACTCCCCATCGCCTAGGGGATAAGAATAGATTTCAACAAATGGATTGTGGAGAGATACTGAATTTGGTCTAAGCCAGCCTCCGGGCTGAAATATTTAGTTTCTACAGCCTGAACTAAGACAAATATTAACTTGAATAAAGGAATAAACATAGTTAATGTGTGTCAAGATCATGTATTTCTTGTGATAAATGTAAAACTATTCCTTAATTTTTAAATCCCCTAGAATAGTATGTACATAAAATGTCTAGAGTGTAGATTTTTGAAAACTCAGAAAATAATGTGTATAACTTCTCTACCCATGGGAGGGACGAAAAAAAAGGAAAAGTTAAATTTAAAAGCAAAAGAATGAAGCTCAATTTTAATGCAAACAAAAATGCAAAGAAGGAGCAAACTTATCAAAGAACAAATAGAAAATGCACTGAAATGTACTTTGTATGTGGGAGGGATGCAAATTGTGGCCAAAGGGCAGATGACAGCATCTTATGTTTTCCTGAAATAACCACAGCAATATTCCTGGTCTAATGTGTTCTCCCAGAACTGCGGCAATCCCTTGATAAGTAGAATGGGGATGAGGCTGCGTGGTTAGCTTGACAAACAGAATGTGGCAGGCATGGCAGAGGGTGACTCTCAATGATGAATCACAGAAGGTGACTCAGCGTACAGTTAGTTTTCTTCTCTCTGTAGGGACACTTATTACTGGAGATAGGCTTCAAAGAAATTGAGAGCCGGTGAAATAGAGACAAATGAGAAAGTAAAGTGCTTGATGCCTAAGCTGGAGAACATTAGTTGGCGATCTGAAGCATCTTTAGAAAAGTGTAGCCTGTTCCTTTCACCACAGGAGTTGGGATGAAGCCAAGAAGACTCCTGGGACTTGCTCACCAGCAATCCAGCTGAAGAAGTAAACTCCTGACTCAGTTAAATACCTTTTATAGAGGGGGGCATTCAGTTACCAACCTGTGGTTTCCACATGTGCTTATATAAGTAAGTGTATATGTACACATTACTGCATGCAAAACACACACACACAC
Organism: Chionomys nivalis; assembly: GCF_950005125.1. Classification (NCBI taxonomy): domain Eukaryota; kingdom Metazoa; phylum Chordata; class Mammalia; order Rodentia; family Cricetidae; genus Chionomys; species Chionomys nivalis. Next base: position 13,990,544 of record NC_080111.1, on the reverse strand, counting down.
ACACACACACACATACCTGTATCAAATTGAGAGGCTAGACATGGTCCTGTGGATGACAGACCCTGCTAAGCACTCCGCCTGTGGTGACAAGATGGGTATGTGAGTGATTAGGACTACAGACGATTCTAGTCTTTGTGTCTTATTGTTCTCTATACAGAGCTTGTTCACTGGAGATACATCGAGAAATCAATATCGCTAATAGCTGAAGTTACCGAGTTTTGCGTGATTTGTCACACAGCAGTAGACCTTCACTAAATCAGCTGCTCTTTGGTCTATAGAGAGGATAATGAGCTTCTTCTCCATTGGTTTCTTCAGACATGTGGTGATCCTCGACATTCTGCAGTCAATTCCTGGCCTATTAGCAGACACTTGAAGAAATTAAATGATTCAAGTAAGATCAACCATGCGAATAACACCCTGTCCCCTGTCCTTAGATTACCAAAGTCTCCTGGTATGTCAGACTTTTCCGAAGTACGTAGCAGTGTTTTTCACTTGCCTTGCTCAGGGTAGTGTGTTCTGCAGGATCACTTCCCACTGGGGCCTCACTGCTTGATGTGGAGAAGAGTGAATGCATGCAGGGCTTCCTTCAGTCCAGGACCTTCTGCGGCACAGGTGGTTGTCTTTCGAGCACAGTCAGTTATACACAACTCTGAACAGAGTGGCCCAAGGTCCCTGGATTAGGCTCGCGGTCTGACTGTCTAGTTTGCACTAGATGACACTAAGTTCGGTCCCCATCTACCCAAGTCAATTCTACCCTTGGCAATTGTAGTGAAAAAGGAACTAAATACTTCATCAAACTTGGTGGCAGAGTTAAGATACCAGAACAATTAACACCTCTTACCTGAGGGAAAATAGTATCGGGCTTAACTGTCGAGGGCTAGAAAGATTAAGGTATTTGCTGTACTAAGGAAAGACACATTTATTAAAACAACAAAAGTGGTGAAAAACAAAGGGAGGACAATGGATGGACTTGTATAGTTTTAGAATAATTTATACTATAAAAATGGATTTTTTTTGAAAAACAGAGATTAAAATCTTGAAGCAACAGTTTTCCTAGATGGAAGGAAACATTGCCAATGTCTCTCTGCAGTAGTTGTTCCTGGAAGACATTGATTATAATACAGCTTGTTATACAACCTTCAAAACAGCTACTAGTGAAAGATGTAAAAAAAAGTCCTGAGACAATTTCAAACATTAGAGAAACAATGTGGACCGCATTTTGCTATGAAATTCTACTTAACCCGTTGTGGCTCTCCAAGGAAACCTCAAGCACAAGCCTAAACACTTCTAGATAACATAAGGAAGCTCATGATTGTTGACATGTGTGTTTGCAGAGCTTATTCTATTTAAAGCATGACACATTCTACAGAACATAAAATAAGACCCTATTGCTGACAATACCACACACTTTGGACACAAGTCTTGGAGGATGTAGCTAGGACCGACCTATAGCCCTAAGGACCAGCACACATAGTATTGGAAAGTGCTGTGCAGGCTGCCAAGGGGGAAAAACATTCTACTAGGAACCGCAGCAATGACCAGCAGGGCCAGAAATATTCAAGGCACAAAGCAGCATGTACATGTTAAAAATAATCAACAATTGCACAATCAAACTCGGGGTGTAAGCAATAGGAGGAAAGTCATGCCTGATGCTGTAAACCCATCCAATTTCCCATGGCCAGTGAGGCCATAGAGGCCGCTGCTCTACAGGGCAGACGCAATGAAGCAAGCTGCCAGGTCAGACATGCTGAATCTTTCCCGGTAAGACTGGTGCTACACAGATTATTAGAGATGGGTTGATCGGGATATGAGAATTAGCCAGTAAAGGCTAGAGCTAATGGGCCAAGCAGTGTTTAAAAGAATACAGTTTGTGTGTCGTTATTTTGTGGCATGAGCTAGCCAGGCGGCCGGGAGCTGGGTGGCAGGAACGCCAGCCCGCAGCTCCTACAACAAGAGCCTACTGCTTACCCTTTCCTATAGTTTCTAACCGCAGCCTTCTGAACATACCCTTATAAACACAGTAGGTATAGCTTTCAACCTGCATCAAATACACTTCTTTTTACACAGCAGATAAAGACGACCACAACTTGTCAAAATGCAGAGAACAACTGACCAAAAGTGTTCGTTCCCAATAGACCATATCTACAAACAACCTCTACACCTGAGGCTTAGGGAACACCATAAACGAGAAAGCCAAAAGACTGGAAGAGCCAGAGGACCGGGCTGTATACTTCAAGATGGTGTCTTCTATGTGTGATGGGGAACTGCATCTAAGAAATCTCAACAATATGGTCACCTAAACAAGACCCGCCTGATGACACTGTCAGTGGATCTGCCAGTGTAGATGGGGGAATATGGCAAAGTCCCATCCCCAGGTGAAGAGCAAAGGTGACCAAGAAAAGGAAAACCAGTCTTCTCTAGGGCACAGGAGAGTTGGAAAGAAGACAGAATGGGGTGGAGATGACAAAAATGAAGAACTTGTGTATGAAATACTCAAAAGCAGTAAAATTTTTAAAAATGAAGCAAGTAGGAATACCCATTGTTTTAAATGTTTAAATGTCAGAGGTATGCCCCTTACCATCAGGGCAGTCATTGTCTTTTAAGGACAATAATCAACAGGCAAAGAGCATAGAGCAGCTAAAATGTAGAATGCACAGAGGGGAGTCAGCCAACTGGTCACCTCGTCAGAAGGCAGGAGAGCATGAAGCAACAGGGTCCTCAGTCAAAAGCGTTGCTAATGTAACAGAACCTGGGGTATTCAGGGTTCTTGGTGTGCAATTTGTTCACCACTAACTTAGGGCTTTCTATGCCTGTGAAGAGACACCATGACCATGGCAACTCTTATAAAGAAAACATTGAATTGGGCTGGCTTACAGTTTCAGAGGTTCAGTCCATTATTATCATGGTGAGGAACATGGCGGTATGCAGGCAGATATGGTGCTGGCTACATCTTGGTCAGAAGGTAACAGGAAGTTGACTGAGACATTGGGTGGTATCCTGCACATAGGAAACCTCTAAACCTGACCCTACAGTGATCATTGCTTCTAATAAGGCCATACCCACTCCAACAAAGCCATACCTCCTAATAGTGCCACTCCCTATGAGATTATGGAGGCCAGTTACATTCAGAATACCACAACACCCGTGCTGCTAAATGCAATAGCTAAGCACATGTTTCTGCCTCTGAAATTTAGACCCAAGAGATGTGAAGCTGTCTTCTTTTAAAATATGCATTTATGAGGTTTATTTATTTGAGGCTGTCATCCAGACTATAATGTATCGGGATTGCCTTTTGGGGCATGTACTGGGGACTGCAGGACAACAGCTAAAACTAGAAATGAAATGCTTTAGTTATGTCACACACCACAGAGTTACCTGTTGTTTGGAGTCCAGACCTGAGGTCCCCAGTCCAGAAACCAAGGTCACCGGTCTCCTCTCAAGCTCTCAGATGGGTCCAAGGCAGCTACTTTCCCCAATATTTGCTTAAAGTTCTACACAGGGAGACGAGTGACATCTCTCTTCTCATCAGAGAATCCTGGGAAGCCCCCCCCCCCCCCGAATAAAATTCCCTTCTGTCTTTGTCCTTAACGTGGCTATGTGGTATAGTTATACCACTGAAAGTGATTTCAGTATAATGGAATATACATACAACAGTATAAAGACATATGTTCATACATAGCTGCAACAACCCATATAACTTTATGGTTGGAAAACTCTAAACATATCCGAGAAAATCAAATAACACTCCTTTATGAACAAAACCCCTCTGATGAGAAACAAAGGAATATAATTCAATGTAGACCATGGAAATGTGTACAGAAAATGGGACGGTGCTGCTACTCAGGGGCAAGAGACTAGAAGGCTCAGCATCCCTAACACAGCAGTTGTGCGGAAGTGCTACAAGAAGTTAGGACATGGACTCTGGCTGCCAAGATGCAGAGTGTGGAATTTTCAGATCTGTGCTAACAGAGACCCCCTCCTTGGGCAGTGTTCCAAATAAAAAGTTAACACCACCCCGCTCCCACTCCCCCCCACATGAATGCACACCCCTCCGTTTTTAGGAAGATGATGAAGATTTTGTCTCTGCTTTTGTACTTTTAATGGATGGTTTTCTTTTGAGACTCTGATCATGGAGAGGTCACCTTCCAAAGAAAGAGCACAACAATTGGTTGTCCAGTGCCATAGTCAGACCTGAAAACTTGTGTACAAGTAGCATTATGTGAACTGAGCAGGTTTCATGTAGGAATATATATGTTTATTCATATGTGCTTACCATAACAATTAGTATAGTATAATAAGGCACCATGAATTTGAAGGTGAGCAAGGAGGGGTAGATGGGAGGGGTTGGGAGAAGAAAAGAGGAAGAAGAGATGCTGTAATTATAGTATAATTTCCCAAATTTAAAAAAAAAACAAGAAATTAATATAAAAATTGGTCTACACAAAGGACATTCCAGAAAAGGAAGATTTGAGACCTGCTTCCTTCCTTCATGGTAGGAAGGAAATAGACAAAAGTGGGGCCCAGAAAAAAAACTCTAACTTTAAAGGGCAGTCCTTCCAATAACCTGCTTTCTTCAGCTGGGCCCAGTGACCCAAATCTTCTAACCAGGCCCTCTTTCCAATGTGACTATACCTTCCAATAGCCAAATAAGATGTGGATCTACTAGCGATTAATTCCTGGATAAGATGAAATCCATCATCCAACCATCTCCCAAACGCCCTATCTGTGTACAACTCAGTGGTGGGACTTAAACCTTCAACAGAGGACCTTTGGTGGGTATTCATGCCCCAAAGTGTAGCGCAGTTGTTAGGTCTATTATTAGATCATATTCAACTCTCCCCAGTCATAGATAGTACTTCTATTCACTAACATTTTATTTTTTATCTTTTCATCCAAATCCCTTTCAGAATTATTGTCACCTTGCTTTTGTCCTCCTTAGTGAACAGGAATAATCGGAACTTTTTGTTCTATGTTCTTTAACGAAAGTCCTCCACTTATAACACTGCACATTCTAGATTTTCACAGAGAAATAAGCCCAGTAAAGATCAATTCACATATAAAATTCCATAGTGTTTAATGACACCATATACTTGCTTAGAAAAATATATCAAGAAGGTAATAAAAAAGCATGGCAATAAAAAAAAATAGAAGTGTTTTAAAATAAATTCCACATGTAAAGGAAAAATGACATTCTTTCAGAAATAAAATAGTGTATTAATAAAAAATAAATAAAGGAAGAAATCTGAAAATGTGTGCGTGGAGATTCAAAGAATAATATTGTTAAATCAGACACAGATGAAAAGATCAAGAGATAATGAGGGGTGGGTAAAGCTCACACCAAATGCTGTGTTTAATGGTGATCAGGCAGGAAATATGGGCAGCTAAGCAACACCGTGGGTTTTAAAAAAGACTCTAGAGTCGGACGGTGGTGGCGCACGCCTTTAATCCTAGCACTCGGGAGGCAGAGGCAGGTGGATCTCTGTGAGTTCGAGGCCAGCCTGGTCTACAAGAGCTAGTTCCAGGACAGGCTCCAAAGCTACAGAGAAACTTTGTTTGGAAAAAAAAATCAGAAAGAAAGAAAGAAAGAAAGAAAGAAAGAAAGAAAGAAAGAAAGAAAGAAAGAAAGAAAGAAAGAAAGAAAGAGATTCTATGCACCTGCAATCAATTTCTTAATAAACCATGACAGAACAAAGTCCAAAGCAGAGATACCCAAGTCTCCTGCGGGAATTTCAGAAAACCAAGCCTGGACAAAAGAGCCTGAATGGACACAAAGGGAAAAGAAATTGCTTCCAAGGAAGCAGATACAGTTTTAGAGAACACACTCAATAATAACTTTGCATAATAATACGTGAAGCTGAGAGCACCAGTAGAATTGGGAACACCTCTGGAGCATTAGTGCTAAGCAGAGCAGCGGTGAAAATGGAAACCAACCCTTGGGTCAAAAATCTGATTTTTCTCCCTCTGAGCAACACAAATAATTGTTTTGAAGAAGTCCTCTAAGGCTCATATTGATCACAGTGGTCAATCTTTATAAGGCCTGCCGTTTTATAGGGTTGCAATAAGCAAATTAAAGTCTCTGAGCTCTGGAGCTACTTTCGTCTTTGTGTTTTACATAGTAAGAGAGATGCTATTTGTATCCTACATAGTGCACAATGGATAGAGATTTATACTTAAGAAATAACTTGGTCTTCTGTCAGTAAACAGAGCAATAGCATTGCAAGATATTAACCAAGCATACGTGGATCTTGAACGTTCACATCAAATTTAAAGTTCCAGTAAGTCAACCATAGCATGATTTTGTTGCCAGCTTCAAATCACTGATCACTCCCGTGAGGGAGAGACAATACGGCTTTTATCTTATGGGAAAATATTTGGCAATCGCATCTTGAACCTATTAAATGTGCCCTAACATATATGGTCGCTCAAAAATGGAAGAGTTTATGGTGAGTCTAAGTCAAGGGCATCTCTTCTCGACAGGAGAACAGTAACTGATAGCTCCTACTATAGATAGCGCCCACTGATAGAAAGCTCCCCCTCTGCTCGCATTGTTGCGATAAATGACTTAGGCAAGAAGGGCAAGTCAGTGCTGAATCTGTCTGCTGAAAAAGTGTCTGGTGAATAAGATATATTTGCTCTCAAGGTGTCACCTTATGGAATATTTATTAGAGTGGGAGCAGGGAAGCTAGTGCGTGATGTCATCTACAGGGAGGACACTCCCAGGGACAATACTTTAATATCACGGAGAAAGACATCAGGAGCCCCCTCACCATGACACACAGAGAAGCACAAGCCTTGTGGATGGTGGCATCTTCTTGGGAAGCTGAGCGTGAATCTAGAGCCTGGGTACAGAAACAAAGAATGGACCAGACAGATTCAAATTGAAGGGTATAGATCGGAAGATGCTATTGTGATCTTGAAGACAATATCATGAAGGACAAAGAAAAGAAATGCAGGGATTTCTCCGATCTAGAGAAAAAAAGTGACAATGACAGATGACAGTTCAACGTTTGGTTCTGGATCATAGTGAAGACACCAAAACAGCTGCAAAGTATTATTAGAATGGCTCATGAATTCTGAATAATGTGATTTATGTATATGTAATAAGCTAGGTATTTTAGAATAGTAGAAGGGCTTGGACCTTAACTGCCTGGCCCCCACAGACTGTGCAGAAGTGCTCAGTGGTGGCGGAGGGAGTAGTGGGAAGTTATTGGACCCTGAGAACTCTGATCCCTGGTGTGAACTAATTCATAATATATTCACATCTTAACGAGCTGTTGGGACGTGTGGAAACTTTAGGAGGTTCAGTTTAGATGGAGAAAGTAGTTCATGAGGAAGCTGCCTTTAAAGGGTGTATTTTGTCCCTGAGTCTCAACTTTTTCCCCTCCCTGTTTCTGGCCATCATGATGTAAGCAGCTAGGTTCCACGTTCTCCCCTGTCCTGACACAGGTCCTCAGTACCACCCTAAAATAGACTGAACACTGGGAGGCACAAGCTAAAAAGAGCCTTTCCTACTTTTAAGTATTTTTCTCAGGTATTTTGTCACTGTATAGAAAAGTGACAATGAAGTGGTAAAACCCCAAAATATCAATGGTATCGAGGTAATACAGGTGCCAGTGCTCCCTGTCAATAGAATACCCACAGGTGACCGCAGTGACACAGGTGTTCTCTGTCAATAGAACACCCACAGGTGACCGCAGTGACACAGGTACTCCCTGTCAATAGAACACCCACAGGTGACCGCAGCGACACAGGTGATCCCTGTCAATAGAACACTCACAGGTGACTGCAGTGACACAGGTGCTCCCTGGCAATAGAACACTCACAGGTGACCGCAGTGACACAGGTGCTCCCTCTCAATAGAACACCCACAGGTGACCGCAGTGACACAGGTGCTCCCTCTCAATAGAACACCCACAGGTGACCGCAGTGACACAGGTGATCCCTGTCAATAGAACACCCACAGGTGACCGCAGCGACACAGGTGCTCCCTGGCAATAGAACACCCACAGGTGACCACAGCGACACAGGTGCTCCCTCTCAATAGAACACCCACAGGTGACCGCAGCGACACAGGTGCTCCCTGTCAATAGAACACCCACAGGTGACCGCAGCGACACAGGTGCTCCCTGTCAATAGAACACCCACAGGTGACCGCAGCGACACAGGTGCTCCCTGGCAATAGAACACCCACAGGTGACCGCAGCGACACAGGTGCTCCCTGTCAATAGAACACCCACAGGTGACCGCAGCGACACAGGTGCTCCCTGTCAATAGAACACCCACAGGTGACCGCAGCGACACAGGTGCTCCCTGGCAATAGAACACCCACAGGTGACCACAGCGACACAGGTGCTCCCTGGCAATAGAACACTCACAGGTGACCGCAGCGACACAGGTGCTCCCTGTCAATAGAACACCCACAGGTGACCGCAGCGACACAGGTGCTCCCTGGCAATAGAACACCCACAGGTGACCGCAGCGACACAGGTGCTCCCTGTCAATAGAACACCCACAGGTGACCGCAGCGACACAGGTGCTCCCTGTCAATAGAACACCCACAGGTGACCGCAGCGACACAGGTGATCCCTGTCAATAGAACACTCACAGGTGACCGCAGTGACACAGGTGCTCCCTGTCAATAGAACACCCACAGGTGACCGCAGTGACACAGGTGCTCCCTGGCAATAGAACACCCACAGGTGACCGCAGTGACACAGGTGCTCCCTGTCAATAGAACACCCACAGGTGACCGCAGCGACACAGGTGCTCCCTGGCAATAGAACACCCACAGGTGACCGCAGCGACACAGGTGCTCCCTGTCAATAGAACACCCACAGGTGACCGCAGCGACACAGGTGCTCCCTGTCAATAGAACACCCACAGGTGACCGCAGCGACACAGGTGCTCCCTGTCAATAGAACACTCACAGGTGACCGCAGCGACACAGGTGCTCCCTGGCAATAGAACACCCACAGGTGACCACAGCGACACAGGTGCTCCCTGGCAATAGAACACTCACAGGTGACCGCAGTGACACAGGTGCTCCCTGTCAATAGAACACCCACAGGTGACCGCAGCGACACAGGTGCTCCCTGTCAATAGAACACCCACAGGTGACCGCAGCGACACAGGTGCTCCCTGTCAATAGAACACTCACAGGTGACCGCAGCGACACAGGTGCTCCCTGTCAATAGAACACCCACAGGTGACCGCAGCGACACAGGTGATCCCTGTCAATAGAACACTCACAGGTGACCGCAGTGACACAGGTGCTCCCTGTCAATAGAACACTCACAGGTGACCGCAGTGACACAGGTGCTCCCTGGCAATAGAACACCCACAGGTGACCGCAGTGACACAGGTGCTCCCTGTCAATAGAACACCCACAGGTGACCGCAGTGACACAGGTGCTCCCTGTCAATAGAACACCCACAGGTGACCGCAGCGACACAGGTGCTCCCTGTCAATAGAACACCCACAGGTGACCGCAGCGACACAGGTGCTCCCTGTCAATAGAACACTCACAGGTGACCGCAGCGACACAGGTGCTCCCTGTCAATAGAACACCCACAGGTGACCGCAGCGACACAGGTGCTCCCTGTCAATAGAACACTCACAGGTGACCATAGTAATACACGAGCCGGCCGCTCCCTTTTAGTGGAATATAAAATACCCACATATGTACCAAAGCCGGAAGGCGCAGCGATAGTCTTCAGGGTGGAAAGGGAAGAATGCCTGCACCTTAGCAAGTAAGCAGTGCCCATTGCACTGTCTCACTGACTGAACCTTATCCAAATACAAGTTAGAGGAACGTGACTGTGCACTTAAACCTTTTGTGCCTTGTAATATTTTTTATTTTTACACTTTTGTAAATATTTTCAAAAATGAATAGTTCTCCAAAGAATATATAGTAATATAATATAACATTATTTAGTAATAATAATTATGTTCTTAGAACTGATCATTAGCTATGTCAGGTACCTCAGTAAACACCCTAAAGAATATATCATTTTATCTTCAAACTATAATCATTTCTACCTTTCATGCTAAAAATCTGGAATTCAGAGAGTAGATGACCACCTGCCCAGCATAATCTGGTACATCATGTGGCTCAGGGGGCAGTACTTCTGCTGGTAACATCTGCCAAGTATGATGTCATATGTGTGTGAACTGAAAGCTTGTGATGTGAACCTGGGAGAGGGGCAGAGCAATGAACTCAGACTCCACAGGCGGATAAAAGCTAGAGATAAATAAAACCATTTTCAGTAATGGTTAACAAAATTTTACAAAAATAAAATAAAACAAAACAAAAACCCACCATATTTCACATATATCCTAATATCCACTATTTCTGAGAATCTTTGTCTCTGTTGCTACTTGTATCCTATTATAATTTATTTGCCCATCTTAATTAAAGTAGATTAAAAATAAAATGAGAATGAATCAGACTATTTTGTCCATGGGCATGAAGTCAAATTCCCTGAAGATCCCGTATTAGTTCTTGATTTTTCTGTGAATGGCTTTTTCTCTGCTTGAAATGACAATGCATACTCACACAATGCCTTAAAGCGATTCTGATAATTAGGCTAGATAACCTTTGTGGTGCTCTATTAAGATTGCGTGAAACGATTTTTTTCTGGATAATAGTTTAGTTGCTACAGATGGAATTGACAGAGAACAATGTAGCAATTAGGATAAAGCACACAGAAGGCTTAATACCAAGTGTTAGAGGGAAAGCTTTGAAAGCATTTGCTGTAGGAGAACCACACTGCAGCCAGAAAATATTTACTGATGGTGGAAAAGACTTCTTCCTTATACACCCAAAGAAAACCCCCAGAGAACTTCTTTAAGCCTAAGAAAACAACATTGTGTAATATATAGAACTTTATTCATCCGATATACCTCAAAGGTGAACAACTTGACTGTTCATTTGTCTGTTCATGTATTGTCTTTTTTTTTTTTTTTTTTTTTTTTTTTGGTTTTTCGAGACAGGGTTTCTCTGTGGTTTTGGAGCCTGTCCTGGAACTAGCTCTTGTAGACCAGGCTGTTCTCGAACTCACAGAGATCCGCCTGCCTCTGCCTCCCGAGTGCTGGGATTAAAGGCTCTACCATGACCAAAAGCAACATGGGGAGGAAAATATTTATTTCATCTCAACACTTCCACACAGTATATCATCAAAGAAAGTCATGGCAAGAACTCAAGACTGGAATCTGGGGTCAGGAAGTGAATCAGAAACCATGGAAGCTTGATGCTCATTGGCTTACTCCCCATGGCTTGCGCTACCTGTTTTTCTATACACCCTGGAAGACCTGTTCAGGCCAGATTATGGGAGTGTTTGGGGCTAGAAGATCCACTGAATCCTTAGTGGTTAATGTATCATTATTTGGGGGCTTGGAGGGAGGAATTCATTAAGAGATACGCACAATGGATGTCTGGCTTGTGAAGTTTCTGAGACAAGTAAAGATTCTATCAGAGACATTTGTATGATATTTTCATTTAAAGCTCTGGTTGGCTGGGGCTGAAGAATCAGCTGTAATTAAGAAGAGGCCACCATCGTTGAGATAAAACAATAGTCAATGTTTCCTCGGGGACAGGACACAGAAATTCTTGTCCAAAGGCAGGCAAAGCTGCATGTACCATATGCTGGCAGCCCAACTTGGTAACGTGTGAGTTTCTAAGGTGGTTCAGGTTTTGGTGGCATGAAGGGTTCATGGAGAGCACCTGAGGCCTGACACCGTGAGAGGCTAGGAGAGGTCTCTGGTGATGGTGATGCCTCAGTTGCAATAGATGCCACAGTATTGAAGGGGCATGGAAAGAACTGGAGGCTTGGCACCAAATGGCAGGGTCAGAGTCCGAGAACACAGCCCAGGAGAAGTTGATGGTGAAGATGCAGCCCAGCTTCAGAGAAGACCCCAACATTTTGGAAATGACCAGAAAGGACTGCAGTAGCTATGCAGTGGAGCTGGCCTGAGAAGAGATGTATGTTTGCCGGGAATAGCAGACCGGGGAAGTAGAGCACCCTGGTCCTTTGAAGTCCAAAAGATCACGAGTGAGTCCAAGACATCAGGCAATAGCTTATTTACAATGCTGGAGTTGTGTTTGTTTTGCTTGGATGGTGAGTATTTCTTAATTCTTCCCTCCAGGGGAAAGAAGTATTAGTTTGTTTTTGATTTTACAGGAACACACAGTTAAAAGACTTGGAATATTTTAAAGAGACTTTGGATTTTTAAAGAGATCTTGGACTTTTAGTGATAAAGGTTTTAGAGACTGTAAGACTTTTAAAGTTATACTACACATATATTGTGATATTGATAGGAGATCTTGGGGTGAACAAGAAAAGGAAGGGTTATGGTTTAATAAATAATGTGTTTTGTGTTGACAAGATTTCAGTTGGTTTTGTCAACTTTATGCAAATCTAGACAAACAGGGAAAGAGGAAATCTTAACTTATAAAATGCCACCCTAAGACTGGCCTATAGGGGACTCTGATAGTGAAGGAATTAAGCCCAACAATAAGACCCCATGAAGCCAAATTCTTCTGTACATTAAAACCACCACCATTTGACCAAAGCAGCAACCTGAAACATGGGAAAAATTTCACCAATTTTATGTCAGACAGAGGTGTAGTAACTGGAATATATAAAGAATTTTTAGAAACAAAATATCATGCAAGCAACCCAATTTAAATTGGAGTATGCTTTTTATTTACACCATGGAATATTTTTCAGCTGTTAACAAAAATAAAAATTGAAGGCAAATGAACAGAGGTACAAAAATCATCCTGAGTGACGTGCCCAGACCCTAAAAGACAAATATTGTTTATTTTCTATATGATGTTAGCTTTCAAGCCTTTGCTGTCTGTACTACAGTCCAAAGAACCTCTGACATTAGGTGGCTAGTGAGAGGCTGGGAAGGAAGAAGGAGTCTCGCAAGGAATGGGAGTTAGAATGTAGTGTTATAAAGGAATAAATAGGAAAATAAAATAAAAAGATTAAGTGGAGATGGGGAAGGGAGGGCAAGTAAATGAGGCAGCATGGGGAGGGGAGAGACAACCAAAGCTAAAGTCCTTTGGAAAAGCCATATGGAAAGGCACTGCTGTAGAAGCTTGTGACATAACAAAAGGATTTAAATGGAGTTACCACATCATATGGGAGACACCGCTCTGAGTAGACGTGAAAATCTCCAGGGCAAGGAAAATTATACAATAGTAAGTCTCTGTATTTTGATATTCTTTCGTATTTTCTACTTTGCCTTCTCTCTGACATTCAGCAAAGGCTACATTTACTCACTTCCCGTGTTGCCAGTGGGTAGAAACATGAATTTTATTCCATTCTTGGAATTTTTCCAGAAGTACAACCAATAGATTGGGGTACATGAAGCAGACATACACCTAGGTTCAGTAGCTGCAAGAATAACTCTAAGATAGGGTTCTTAGAGCGTTTCTGACTACTTAATAGAGACTGTGTCTTCACAGAGTTGCCCAAAATACTGAAATCCATAGCATATCAAAAAAAAGAATAGAATTTCTTCACATAAATGGGAAAACGGGATTCTATTATTTCCCTCTAGAGACCCAGACAGCAGAATCCTCCGCCATTTGCCTATGAAATGGAGAAAAGGCACAAGTAGGTTTCAGAAGCTGAAATAATGTAACGCACATAAGACGGCTTGAGAAAACACCACCGAAGAACATGTGTCTAAGAAGTAAGCACGGCTTAACAGTATTCGAGAAACATGAGCTGATTTTCTTTAAAGCTTTTAAAATGTGCGTGTGTGTGTGTGTGTGTGTGTAAGTCAGTGTATTCACTTGAGTCTAGGCTACAGGGAATTCATCAGGCAAGCACTCTTACCCACTGAGCCATCCTGCTAGCCCAGAGTGAGCATGCTTTCTGTTACTCCAAAAGCAAACGTTAAATTTATGGAGGAATTTTTAGCATATGTTCAGAAGTGAGTAGAGCTGACCTGTCCAGTTCGGCCAAAGATCTTGAGATGAGGAGAAGACCCTGAAGCACATAGCAAGAATGATTTAGTAAATGTTACTTTTATTTCTTTCCTTTTATTTAAGATTCCTTTTTATTACATTTATTCATACATGTATGTGGGTGGGTGGGTGTGTACGTGTGTAGAGTGTGTGCTCGTGAGAGTCGGTGGTTTAATAGGCCTGTGGTTGTGAGAAGCTCAGCATGGGGACCAAGAACCAAACTTGGTTCCTCTGCCACAGCGGAAAACGCTCTTTACCACTGACTCCAGGGATTTTGTTTCTGATAGAAACAGACACTAATTTCTCCTTTCTCGAGGATGTTTTCATGTGTGAATTCATCCCATGTATTTCATGTGTGCCATGATGTAATTGCTGGGTTTCCTTATGAATTACACACACACACAGTTTTAAGTCCTCTTGTGTATATGTCTAGCAGACTGTTGGTTCAGTGGGAAACTCTGTTTAACCTTTTAGGCAACTGTCCTTCTGATTCTAGACTGCCAGCTTCATTCAGTATTCTTATCAGTAGTATCTATTCCAAATTCCATACATTCTCACCAACACTTGCCATTAAATGCTGCATTTCCTAGCTCCAGAGATGTGGTATAAAGAAATAGCATGGTTTCGATTGTGTTCCCTAATTAGTGACATTAGTTGTATTTACATATTCTAATTGGTCATTCATATGACTGCTTTGGAACAAAAGGGGATTAGTATCACTCACCCGTATTTAATTGAGTTACTTGTCATTCATTACTGAGTTGTAAGACATCTTCACAGACTGTGGTTCAACGTCCTTATTCAATTAACATCCGGTGGGGATTCCACTTCTTTGATTGATTCTTGGTACCACAAAAACTTTTAATTTTTTAAAAAATATTTATTTATTTATTATGTATACAATGTTCTGTCTGTGTGCATGCCTGCAGGCCAGAAGAGGGCACCAGACCTCATTACAGATGGTTGTGAGCCACCATGCGGTTGCTGGGAACTGAACTCAGTACCTTTGGAAGAGTAGGCAATGCTCTTAACCGCTGAGCCATCTCTCCAGCCCCAACTTTTAATTTTTTGATGTGCTAGTACTATACTTTTACTTGCCTTGAATGTTTTTGCTTGAAACCATTTTCAGTCTGAGGTCAGAAAGACTCACGTCTGTGTTTCCATTATAGATTCTTACACAGCAGTTCATTGGTAAGTCATTGGTCCCTTTCAATTAACTTTGTCCACAGTAAGAAGTGTCTAATGTTGTCACTTGGAAGGACACAGACTCTAGTGCCAATTCTATTTATTGAAGAGACCATTTTCCTGTTAGATTCTCTTAGACTCCTCATCAAAATTTAAGAAACAAAAGCTGATTTTAGGGATCTTATAGTGGTATATTATTTGTGTTTTAATAAATAAAGCTCACCTGAGGATCAGAGGGCAAAACAGTCATACTAGTCAGCCATATAGGCCAGGGAATGGTGGTGCACACCTTTAATCACAGGACTCAGGAGGCAGAGGCAGACAGATCTTTGTGAGTTCAAGGCCCCTCTGGGTTACACAAGATTGAATCTGTCTAAAAGAGAAACAGAGTTCACACAAAGGTGATCACATGCCTTTAATTCCAGTACTAAAGAGGTGAAGAGAGGAGTGATATGGCTGAGAGGAGAGAGGAACATAAAGGGGAAGAGACAGGAAGTCAGTGAGAGTGTGGAGTTTGAGGTTAGCGGAGAGCATTTCAGGATCACCCCTTTGTTTTTCTGAGCTTTGGTAGAGGTAAGACTTCTCTAGTTGCTTGGCTGCTTTGCTTTTCTGATCTTCGGCTTGAATCCGAATAACAGTCTCTGGGTTTCTATTATTCATGCTATAGGTTCTGAATTTCCCATTGATTGGTATACCAATCCATATTTATTTTGCACTTCTACAACTTGTGGTAGGCATGGCCTTTGGAGTGTCTGCATGTTTCAGATGAGTGGAATACAGCAGAAGGCCTGACCTTTCCTGGGGTTTTAACAAGTCATTAGTTCACATCCATGCGTGGTAACTTTCAGTCCTCTTGAAGAGGATGACTAAAAGGAAACATCCGAGCCTTTTAACTCTGACATGCTGCTACTGCCACCAGAGGGTTTAGTGGCTGGGACACAAACAACCTAACTCAAGGTCAGACGAGAAACCTGCTCAGTATTTGGGGACTTGTTTTCCTCTTATGTAACCTTTCTTTCCTGTAACACTCTTCTGTGTTCTTGTCAACTCCATTCCTGAATGTAGGTGACAAAGTTAAATTTATAAGAATGGCAACTGTGTTTTTTTAAAAAAAAAACTGAAAAAAAAACCTATTTGTGATATTTTAGTTTTTATAGTCTGTATTACATAAGTTTAAAAAATAGGAATGTAACAACATGATAATGGTATCATAACAAGTGGACTGCCGGGCGGTGGTGGCGCACCCCTTTAATCCCAGCACTTGGGAGGCAGAGGCAGGCGGATCTCTGTGAGTTCGAGACCAGCCTGGTCTACAAAAGCTAGTTCCAGGACAGGCACAGAGAAACCCTGTCTCGAAAAAGCAAAACAAAACAAAACAAAACAAAAAAACAAACAAACAAAAAAAACAAACAAACAAGTGGACTATGAATGGCATTATATTAACCATATTTACTGTGTACGGGTATGGTCCCATTCTCTGTATACATGGTATCATTTTACCTTTGCTCAGAAATGGACAGGGTGCAACACCATCATGGCTATTGTAAGAAGAGAATATCAGAACACCAATAGAGAAATACTCGAACCAAATTCACAGAAGTAGAAATTTTTGACATCAGGATTTAAACTCAGACATGGTAAATTCCAGAACCCACGGCTCGCTCAGGAAACAACTGTCAAGGAGAGCAGCAGTGCAGCTTTACAGGAGAAAAGAAGAAAATGCCCCTGGATGTTTGACAATCATGCAGTTTTAGGGCCTTGGCACGTGGTGATTGATGCAGCATGCTGCATAAATCAAGGACTACCAGCTATACCACGCAGCTAGGTCTAAAACGCTTCAAGCCATTTCCTTCACAACAGCTCTCTATGAACTTGCAAATACTTATCACGTGCATCTCAAAATCCAAAGTATCGACTCTGAGATAAGAATCTAAAGTCTTCTTCACCTTATTCAGGTGAGCAGACTCTCATCATGAAGTTTCCACATTGACTTGTCTATTGGTGCTGTCCTTGTTCAGCTCACGTTTGAGCAGTCACGTTAGTGGGGTGAAGCGCGATTACTAAAGACTCAGAGAGAGAAATTGGGGTTCAACCTGAAGATCCAAAAAGCAAAACATCCAGCCACTGCCTCTTACCTCGACCTCAGTCCAAAATGGCGATCCTGCCTCCAGGAATCTCAGAATGAGACTGTGTCTGAGAGCTGTCTCCTCCTGTCTTATATTCCTCTCTAGAGATGGAATTAAATGTGTGCACCACTACTGCCTGGTTTCTATGGCAACTAGTGTGTCTACCGGGATTAAGGGTGTGTGTCACCACTGCCTGGTCTGGAAGGCTGATCAGTGGGGCTGTTTCACTCTCTGATCTTCAGGCAAGTTTTATTCATTAAAATACAAGTGAAATATCACTACAGTGAGGCTTTATGGGTATAGCTTCAGCCATTGCTAGGAGACACAATCTCATAGCAAACTTTCTGATCTTCTGCCACTTTTAATTTTCCTACCCCCCCACTTTGGCACCTTAGGAATATGAGTAGGAGAAAGAGTCTACCCTGTGGAAAAGCACACCAATTGATTGTCCAATACCAAATAGGCCTGAAAACATGCATCCAGTAACATTATATGGACTGAGTAGAATAAGCGGTCTTTAATTTGAAAGAGGGGTAAGATTTGGAGGGAAGGGAAGGAAGAAACATTATAATTTTATTATAATCTCAAAATTAAATGAGTGAACTTAAAGAGTCGTCTCCATGTCTAATACAAGCAAGATCATATGTCACAGTCCACATCATGTCCTGATACCTGTGACCTTATTTGATTTGCAAGTCCTTTTTTTATAGGAGGGCTCACTTGTTGTGATGTCCACTTCAACGGATTGTGACAAGTGAACTAGTCACATGCCTGTCACCCTAGTATTGTGCAGAAAACTGCCAGTCAGGTTCCCCACTGACTCTGATTTGCCCAGAAGAAAGAGGATTCTTGGGACACAAGGCTTTCAGTTCAAAAATGAAACAGTCATGAAATATGAAGATGAATCGCCAGTCAATTACTCTTATCCTCCTCTGTCATCCTAAAGTTTGCTTCTGAAACTCCAGACAGTCTTTCCCCAGATGACACTGATCACGCCCCTCTTTTCTTTGTTTCTTTCTAGAATGTCTTATGACAGCTTCATGCCCATCTCTATTTCCTATGCTCTCTGATGGATTGAAGAAAGGTTATTGGAGTTGGGTGATGGTGGTGCACATCTTTAATCCCAGGGCTCAGGAAGCAGAGGCAGGAGGATTTCTGTAAGTTCGAGGCCAGCTTGTTCTACAAAGTGAGCTCCAGGACAGCCAGGGCTGTTAGATGGAGAAACTCTGTCTTGAAAAACCAAACCAAACCAAACCAAACCAAACCAAACCAACCAACCAACCAACCAACCAACCAACCAACCAACCAACCAACCAATCAATCAAACAACAACAACAAACAAACAAACAAACAAAAAACAGAGGTTATCAGTTTGCATTTGTTCTGTGTTTTTCCTTGTTGGAGTGGTGAGAATACCGCCCTCTCCGGCGATGTCCACTTATGAGGTGAAATAAGTCAGCTAATTTTTGAAGGAAAAAAACACAAAAATCTTGAACAACATCATAATAACCAAATGGTGGCATAATTGTAAGTGTTATATAAAAAGAGTAGATTAAATGCATGTAATGGTCAGACTTTTCCCAAAGACGGTTCCAGGAAAAGAATAGACCATAACAAAACACATATGCGAAAATGTTGAACATTGTAGAGCACACCAAATGCAGACCTAAAGAACTACTTTCACTATATGAAAACAATAGTTCTTTTATGGCCATCTCGGGTAAAAAAGAAATCGTTTTAAGTAGTTCTCTGCTGGCTGTGATTATACTCTGGTATCACCAATTAAAGACCAACATCTCATAGAAAGCAAATGATTGGCACCATAATTCTTTTTACAGTGCTGCGAGGAGTGAACGCTTGGCAACTCTTGCTTCCTAACGGACTCATCTTCTAACAGCAATAATAAAATTATTACTCTGCAACCTTGTAAATGATTATAAGTTACTAAAAGGAAAAGGCATCGAGCCTCACCGGCGCACAGCCAGGGAGTTCCAGCATTAACAGAAGTCAGGTGTGAGCACGTGGGGCCTGTCTTCACAACAGTAGAAGTGAATATTGTCCTCTGTACACTACATCCTCCTTGCAGGCTTAATAACATAAAAGTAAAATCTGTTCCTCCCGAAATATTGCCACTCACAACATGGTTCATTTCTTTATTCTCATGTTTAAAACTCCCTTATTGGACATAATAAGGATAATATTATATTAGTATTTAAAGGGACAGATTGTATTCGGAATAATATTAAGAAAGGGAAGTGACAATACTGTATACCATAAACCTTTAAGTAACCTCCAGAAATCAACATGGACAGACAAACACACACACACACACACACACACACACTTCTTTAACTATGTAAGAAATATACAAACACATACAAAATCCTAAAGTTGTGGGACATCTCTCTCCACCATGCTTGGATGCTTAAAGTCTAAGACACATGTAAGAGACTAACACAAGACTGTAAATAGTGTGTACGTGTGTACACACACAGTCGTTCATCCAAAACAAATATGGAACTGTAGATTTCATAGAATTTATTTGATAAATATTTGAGTGCCAAAATCAGCATAAAACCAGGCCCAAGTGGCTTCAGAAGTTGCTAACCTAGAAAGATGTTTACAAGTTAGAGAAGCAAAACCAAGCAGGTATATTGAAAGCATGTGGGTCACGCCTACTTGGCTCACCCTCAGAACCCATCTGTGCTAGCACAAATATCCCAAGTATTGTTAACCACCTATTCTTTTCTTTACTGTTAAAATGACCTGAGATAATTGAATTGTATAAAGAAAGGTTTATTTTGGTTTGGTTTTAGAAGTCTATGGTCAGGAAGAACTGGCCCTGCAGCTTTGAGTTCATTGAAAGGTAGGGAAACTGGCTGGAATACATGCAAGCCTGGTGCTGCTCATCTTTTGGTTAGGAAGCAAATGATGAAGAGGAACACGTAGAGTTACCCAACAGCCTTCAACAGTATGTCCCCAGTAGCCTAAAGTCCTCCCATAGGCCCTACTTCCTAAGGTTTCTATACTTCCCATGAGTGCCAGGCCAGGGATCAATCCTTTAATACCTGGATACTTGAAAGACACTCGATTGTCAAACTATAGCGTGTTATCAAACGCTTTAAGACCCACTGTAAGACAGAAGGTTCTTACCCTAACACCAATTTCTCCTTTTATTCTCAGCATTACCTATGATGCTAAGTCTTCATATGGCTGCCTGGAAGCAGGGACTGTATTCCATGTCCTCCCTTACTGCTCTTTGTGGCTCTGTGTGGACAAATTCTGGTCAGTGAATCATAGGTCAAAGGATGGAACTTTCAGGAAGATCGTTAAAGGGGAAAAGACCTAGTTTCTCTGCCTCTTGCCCCTTTTTGTTGCTTACAGAATAGAAGCAAAGATATGATACAGCTCTCCACTCTGATGGAAGAGATCTGCCTGAGCAAGTAGAACAGAATCACACCCCAAAAATAAGACTCTAAGACACTGATGAGACAGCAAATACAGCACTAGCCCAGGTAGTCTACCTCCAAGGTGAAACCATGTGAATGAGAATTAACGTACGTTTTCTAAAAACAACTCTTATCTTGGGATGAAACCAATCCTAAGAAATATTCTAATTACTTTTTCTTTTTTTTTCTTTTTTTTCTTTCTTTTTTTTTCTCTTTATTTTATTTTTTTTAAATTAAGATTTGGCCTCCTCCCCGTTTCCCATTTCCCACAAAGAAAAAGTAATTAGAAAGATCAAATTTCTGTGCTCCTGAAATTTAAAATGTATTGATTACGTGGATTCAAATTTGAAAGAAATATACTATCTACCTTTTGTCAAAATAAATAACTACTTTCAAAATAAATTTAACAACATATTTAAAATTAAAAAGAAGAAATATTCTAAAATTGTATTGAATTAGTACCATGTTATTTTGTTTGTTTATGTATAGTGTATGTATGAATATATTATCTGTGTGAAGTAAATTTTAATTTACCATATTATATCTACAAGGCATTCTGAATATGTCTATGGTTTTGAACTAGTCTGTAACCAAATGACTCTTAAGAGAACCAGTCCTTAGTAACCCTACAGACTCTGTGACCTGTGTCAGTTACTTGAAAAGCCTTGAGCTTTTGAGATAACAATTGCACTTCTGCATCCACTTACACATGGATTGCAGCTTCTCCTTCACCTGTCTACACTATGGGTTTCCATGTTGACAGCCACCCCCAGAACCATGTGAATGATTTTCTCCATGAAACCTTTTGATAGATGTCAGGATTGATCTCATTTCTCTGGTTCAACCTTGACAGATACAGGAATAAAAATGGAACAAAAGGATGATGGGGAGGGGAAAGCAAATTCTTTTAAGAAATTAAGCTATGATCTTTCATTTATATTTATGTCAAAACTCCAAATAAGAAATATGTGTATCTTTTTGCTTCCTTATGTACACCTTGGGAAATTTCTCTTTTACCAAACAGTCACACTGTGGGTTTTTGTTTTCCCAGTTCTCTTTCTGAGATGACATCATACCACAACATTTTAATTGAATTTGTTTTATTCAGATTTCCCAATTATAACCAAAGTCAGTCAAAAAAGTCCATTTTGATCTATGAAAGAGTATTTGTGACAGACCGTATGCCTGCTTTTTGATCCTGCTCCCTCATAAATTTAAACTAGTTTCTGTTTGCTTGCTTCTTTATTTATTTATCTTTTAAGTCTGTTAATGATCTGTGATTCCCATCTACGTGATTGGTCATTTTCACTATTTCCTGACATTTTCCTAGGAATCATGATTGTCTCTATTTATATTCTTCGTTCTAATGGTAAGAGAGTAGTTTGCATATTTTTAGTCTTGAGGTTGGAAAACTGAAGTTTTGTGTATATTGTTTATCTGGAAATTGCTGGTTACACTCACCTGCTAGGATCTAGGTTGTTCCGGCATTTTAACTAGTTAGCGACAGGATAATCTTCACTGAAATGAGGGCATTTTCATGGATAGGATTTTCCATAAGTGGGTTTTGAATAAGTATGAATGAAAATACTTAGGCAAAAAAATGTTCATGGTCAAGCCATTTCAGAACATAGTCATTGTAATATAGAACTAACTCCTCAAACCCTTAATATGCTGACATAAACCATAAATGAACAGAAGACATGAACTATGAATGACCAGAAGACATGAACTATGAATGATCTGAAGACATGCACCATGAATGACCTGAAGACATGAACCATGAATGACCTGAAGACATGAACCATGAATGACCTGAAGACATGAACCATGAATGACCATAACACATGCAGCAAGAATGACCAGAAGACATGCACCATGAATAACCTGAAGACATGCACTATCAATGATCTGAAGACATGCACCATGAATGACCTGAAGACATGAACCATGAATGACCTGAAGACATGAACCATGAATGACCATAACACATGCAGCAAGAATGACCAGAAGACATGCACCATGAATGACCTGAAGACATGAACCATGAATGACCAGAAGACATACACCTCAAATGACCAGAAAGAAGGCAGCTTATAGCATTTCACATTTTACAGGACTCAGATGCGATCAATTTCCCCCAGGTTAGCTATTGGTAGTATGTCGTCAGGTGGAACCATCTTTCTTCCAAGAGCTTGACTCCCACCAGTATCTGAACTACTAAGCTAGTGATCATCTCACAGAGTTACTTTAAATAATGCAAGATAAATACATTTACCCACATACTGAGTATTGACAGTTCACTAGACATCATTCAGAATGTGACATTGAACATATTTGATGATAGATATCACATGTTACCTCTGTGAAACAAGCTTGAAGTTTGAGGGATTTTATTCCGGCTTCTAAACACAAGTAATTCTTCCCTTCTGTGCTCCCCAACACCCACAGAATGTTGCAACTGTCATTAATTTTTCACTTCGCCCTTGACTTCTCACACATGGGCAGAAATCTCCCACGTTTTAAAATACCATTTGTGTTATAGTCTATACAGTTGAAAATTTCCTGCAAGAGCTTGCTGCTGACTTTTAAAATTTGATAGTTCTACATTAGCACTAAGAAAGTGGGCCACAGATTGGAGCATCTTTGAACATCTCTATGGGATACAGTGATAAACTGCCCCAAGTTAACACCACTCTTAGCATTTATGTGACTAGCTACATGGTCCGTGTCTTTCTCTTCCATTTGATCTCTCAGGTGACGTCTTTAGGAAACATTGTCTATTTGCTGTGAAGACTATGTAAGTTAAAGATGTATCTGTCAAATAATATTGGTGCACACACATTTAGCGCACCATCCTGGAATAGTAGTGCTTGAGACTATACGGGTGATCATTTCTTACTGTTAGAATCTTTAAAAGGAGTCCGGAGAGAAAGTAAAGGGAGCAGTGTTGTGATGAGAAAGTCTTAGATAGATTCAGAAAGGAATTAAAGAAGAATTGGATGATACAGTTTAAAATTTTTCCTATAAAAAGTTGCTTTCTCCTTTATTCAATTATAGATTTTAATGAGCTACTATCTACATTTTCAAAACAATACAAATTTCAATTTTCAATATTCTGAAGCCAAAACATTGGAATATGGGTCATGTAGCTTAAACACAAATTTAGATGTTGAAAAGATTAAGTTTGATTTTTTAAAAGTCTAGAAGTGGATTAACTTATTTAGATAACTTTCCTGATTTCTTTTAAAATAGCTATTAATACACATTAAGGCAGAATGCTCCTCTAAAAAGAAATATAAACCATTTGTAAGCTATCTTACATTGTCTTCTTAATTTTCTATTTTTTTCTGAGTAATGGATTACAAAAATAATTACATGACATTTAAAATATAAAACAACTGTTTTTCTTAAAAAAAAACAGTGAACAAAAGCATTCTTCTTCTTTTTTCCTTCTTCCATTCTTGCCTTAGTTTCTTCCATCATGTGAGTACTTACGACTTTTTAAAAGATAGGCATTCTATATTTCTCGGCAGATGTGTAAAATACATAAGGCTCTCACCCACATTTACCCCAAGAGCAATCAAGGTGTCAAAAGAACAAAGCGTAGGCAGCTAACAGAATGCATGAAGTCCCCAGTGGGTCCCATCACTTTTAAATAGTCCCTTAGAAGCTCTTTTCCCTGCATCCTTCCTGCCACAGTAGCAGATGCTCCTGTCGGCTGCACTCAAACTTAAGGGAGGAATCATGTCACTCTTCCCCAGGGTCCGCGTGCCTGGCTCTCCCTGGCTCTCTCGTTTTTTCACATTGTCGAAAGACACTGAGCATAGAGGACAAAGGAGGAAGATCACAGGGTGTGGAAGAGGAGATGTGAGAGATGTCTGGGAAAGTATGACTCATCGATCATCACCTTGAATGTAGGGTATTTGAAGTCTATTTTGTATATCCAGGAACTGTTTGAGAATTATCTCCCTCTGTTAACTCACCACCATCTTGTCTTCACTCTTTCCATGACTGATATTTATGAGAATTCCCATTTCAATATTGTAGGCACACCATGAAATATTTTTTCTAATTTACAGGCCACATTTTAATCGAATATGATTTGCTTTACTCACTTGCTTACTTGGATCATAGTCACTTAAGAAATTCCCATTTTTCTCCATTACCTAGCTGTCTGTAGTTTGTGGTTTCTGTTTCCAAGCTGAAAGGCAAACTCTCATATGTTCAAGTCTGTTGCCTTTCTCTACCTTGTTATATTATCTTAGAGTTTCAGTCCATGGCTTGCTTATAACGATGTCAGTTTATGGTTTTTCCAGCACTCCCAATGCACTTGAAATGACTGGAAATGCCATTTATGTAGAGTTTTCACAGGGCATCAACCACATTAGAGGATGTAATTTTCTCTATTTTATCTACTTTTCTTATGAATACGTAAGATAATTTTAGAATATTTATTTAGTTCCTATGCTCTTAAGAATGCCTTAACTACTTAAGATTACTTTTCCTAAATGTTTGAATGAATTTATTTGTAAAGCAATTCTAGCATTCCAAACGCTACTCAGAGAATATAGCTTTTATGACTTCCCCTCTTCTTACTAATTGCCCTTCCAAAAAAAAAAAAACCTACGACCTTATAATTAATTTTACATGGATCAGGAAACTGTAGAAAAGAAGGGAGAAAAATTTAACCAGGATAAAGACAGCACTTTAAAACCCAGCCAAGTATCAGGATAGAGGAGGCATCTGTCTGTCCTTGGAGGTTCTCACGAACAGGACTGTTCTCTCTCTCCACTGCTACATCAACAGTTCACTGCTTTGTCTTTCCAGTGTGTACCCTCATAGCCAACAAGTTTTAAAAAAAATAGGCAGGCCTCATTTGAACCACTAAGTTAAAAGTATCTTTGGTTCAGTACCTCAACCTG
The DNA here is from genome assembly GCF_950005125.1 of Chionomys nivalis. NCBI lineage: Eukaryota > Metazoa > Chordata > Mammalia > Rodentia > Cricetidae > Chionomys > Chionomys nivalis. The sequence continues at coordinate 13,964,881 of NC_080111.1, read as the reverse complement.
ACTATCCTAAAGCAAGCATCCCCCACACTACGAAGTCCTCCAAAATGTTCAGCTCAGAGCAATTTGACTCGCCATTCACAACAGCTCTCTTCATTCACTGTGCCCTACCAAGTTCCTATCCCATCTGAAAATCAGAGCAACTCAGCCATGGAAATTAGCACAAAAGTAGCTATTTACTAAATAGATCCCTGGTGGTTTTAAAGAGCACAGATAGCTTCTAAAACTACCTAACCAAGCCTATTCAAAGTTTAAGCCCTGGAAGGGTTCACTATAGACTAGTCCTTTCCAGTTCTAAAATTTTAAGAATAGTTATGTAAGTAGCTGGGCAAGAATGACAAGGAATTTTCAATCAACTTGTTCAATTTAACGAATGTTAATTGGATAACCAATGTGGAGGTAGCGCTGACTTAGCCCACCTCTCCTGTCTATGGAAATAAACATTTCCATTCTGGGACTAGATTACAAAATGGAGAATTGTAGGATGTGTGCAGACAGGAAATAGAAGGCATCTTGGGATACTTACTCTCCATGCTCACTCTTGGATCATAGAGATTCTCACAAAAATCTGGTAAAATAAAATAATTTCTCTGTATCATTTTATGAATTTACTTAATTTATTATACGCCTAGAAGCAGTTTGCACTTATAAATTTCAGCATCCAATTGCTCCAGGCAAGTGGAACAATCTCGCTCTACAAGTGAAAAATTTAGACAAGTTGCCTGATGAGTTATGAATATGTGGAGACGGTGAAGTAGGTGATTTGAAATGGAGATAGTCCCAGAAAAATCTGCCTAGAAAATCATTGCAATTTCCAACTTGTGCTAGTGTTGAGCCACTCTGCTTCAAATCTAGCTAAAATAAGAGAAGCTACTCTTGAATTAAAATTAATGCAGGTATTGCTTATCATCATTTAATTCTAGAATGTTCCCCGGTAGCTATATTTTGTGAGACATTTTACAAAGATAAGTGGTTGATTTCTTGCTTCAGTAAGATCAGTGTTATTCTTTCAAACACATGTAATCGATGCTACATTAAAGAGGTTCCCGGGAGAGATAGTAGGTATTGTAGGACAGCGGATGTCATGAAGTGCCTTCGGAAGGAAGGTTTTGTCCAACACGAGCTTCTGTGTTGACACTAGGTAATTCTATAGGCCCACCCAGGGACAACAGCACTTTGTTAAACATGCCAGAGACCGAACAGAATTCTGCCGGAGCGTTTTTCTAGTTAATGAATGGGTGCTGACAAGAACATACGCAAATCTAAACTTCACTTTCTGAGGGGAAAAGAAAATGTTCTAACACAAATCAGCGACTGTAACAAGAACAAGAAGATACTCCCAGAGAGAGCCTGGCTTGAGCAGAACTATTCCCTGGGTCCTGGAAGGTTAATGCTGATCATCTCTGGGAGGGAGGGAGGGAGGGAGGGAGGGAGGGAGGGAGGGAGGGAGGGAGGGAGGGAGGGAGGAATGAGAGACCAAGTAACCATGAGGCTGTCTTTACTAATGTGATTGTGTGGGAAAGATTCTCTTGCTGATATGGGCTTTTATTTGGTATCGTGATGATGTTATGAGTCTTTAAGCATTTTTGGCAGTTTTGTTTAAGTATGTTATTCATACATATGATATGTTTTGACTCTCCTACCCACTCTTCCAGTACCTCCTGCATCAACACCACTTTCTCCTCTCAACCTCAGGGGCTCTCTCTTTATCTCTAAACCCACTCCATCCTCTTCGTGGTCCCTGTATATGCTATGTGTAAGATACTGGAGCAAGGAAAGCCTCGCAGGGGCTAACTCCTTGAAGACAACGAACTCTCTTTTCCCCAGTAGCTATTATTTCCAATAGCTCTTCCGTTAGGATTGGTACTTCATGAGAACTCTCATCCATGTTGGGATGTAGGCTGGCTTGCTATTGTGTGGCTATTCCTCAAGCCATCAGAGCTTGTTATTTTTTATTATTTATTTATATTTATTATTTATTTGTTTTTATCATTTATTTACAAATAGATATATTTGTTCAACTACTCTCTTGTTTCTAGATGATACTGGACACTGTTTGGGTATAGATATCCACTGACTCTGGCTCCTAAAATCTTCACACCTTCCTTCCAAGGTTTATATGAGTGCAGGTGTCTGTGGAGGCCAGGCTCATCTGATCCCCCTGGGCCTAGAGTTGCAAGCAGCCACCAAATCTATGTGCTGGAAAACAAACTTGGGTCTTCTACAAGAGCAGTGAATGCTCTTAAACCGTGGAGGTAGTATTCCATCCCAAATACAGCCATTTATTTATTCTGAGACAGGGTCTCACTGCATAGCCATGGTTGGCCTGGAACTTGCTATGTAGACTAGACTGTTCCCAAGCTCTCGAAGATCGACTTGCCCCATCTCTCTGTTGCTATGATTAAAGGCCTGTGCCATCATGCCCAGCTCATGTGCAAGGTTTGCATGGACATCTTTGCACACAATTCACATGTGTGTTTTTGTTGTTGTGCACACATATATGTGAGGGCCAAAGGGACAGTTTGAGTGCTCATAACTCTCCAGTTCTTTAAAACAGGGTCGCTCACTGAATGTGTAGGTGGATGATGACAAGCAAGCCCCAGCAATCTTCCTGCTCCTGCCCACCAGAATAGTAGGGTATTAGTTGCAGGAAGCGATGCTCAAGTTTTTAGGGTTTCAAACTCAGGTCTTCCTGTTTGTACATGGAAGACTCTTTCCCACTGACTCGTTCTATAAACCCCTCTTCACATCTCTGGGGTAGATGTGGCCAAGTATAATTACAGGCACATAAGGTAACTCTACAATCAACATTCAAAGAATTTCTGCATCATTTCCAAAAGGAGCCATAGCGTTTTATGACTCATTAGCAACATAGGCGGGTTAAATTTGGGGGCATTGTCATTAATACTTATTTCAACCTGTCTTTTTTTATTGTTCAATTCATCCTAACACAAATGACTAGAAGCTCACTGTTGTATTGACAACATTTCCCTGGTAATGGATGACATTGATCATCTTTTCATAGAGATCATGGTCATCTATAGTGTATGCTTAACATCCTTTGCCCAGTTTTCATTGGCATGATTTTTTTTATTGCCTGCAGAATCCACAATGCCCTCTGCTCTCCTTTATTCCATGGCTTCTTGTCCCCCCCCCCCAAAAAGTACTTGAATCAGAAGTAAAGGACATTTTAGAACTTTTGCTTTCATGTGCTAAATTTCTGCCTTTCTGGGAGCATCAGAGATTTTATTGCCTTCCTCTAGGCTCCATGTCATGACTAAATAAACCCGACACAATTCTCTTCTGCACTAGTAGTTAGAGTTTTCCAAGCAGAACTGTTTTTATGGATCCCTATGGGGCAGCTAACAGAGCATTGCAATGAGTTGGAGAGCTAGGTGAGTTCCTAAAGAGATTACGAATTTTTAGTATTTCTTCCACATCCTTTCAATGACGATACAATTCTCACACTGGCTTTAGAAGTTTGCCTGGTAGGTTTTGTGTTCAGACAGATTGCAACCTTTACAAAGTTGTTTTAATAATAGGTGAGCATTCATTATTCTGTGATTTCTGTGTGCTTGGTGCATTTACAAATTAACTGTTTATAATAAAGGTAAATTTTGTAGGACATTTTACATGCTAAAATATCATTCAAGAATATAAGAAATTGGCGGGCGGTGGTGGCACACGCCTTTAATCCCAGCACTTGGGAGGCAGAGGCAGGTGAATCTCTGTGAGTTCAAGACCAGCCTGGATTACAAGAGCTAGTTCCAGGACAGGCTCCAAAGCCACAGAGAAACCCTGTTTCAAAAAACCAAAAAAAAAAAAAAAAAAAGAAAGAAAGAAATTGACAAAACTATTGGTAATTATGTAATCTAAAATATCCTGCTCAGTATTTGCTTAGTCAATAACAAGATAAATAAGAAAATGTAAGCAAGAACATATGAAAGAAATAATAAAAGAAATATGCAAAATTAGCAATTATTCCACAATTGTCTCTTTGAGTATCAATGAGGAAGCATAGAGCATTCCATTTTAAGGTCTCGGGGTAGGGCTCAGATGTACAGAAGCCACCTAGCATGCAAAAAAAAAAAAAAAAAAAAAAAAAAAAACAAAAACAAAAAACCCAAAACCAACCAACCAAACAAACAAACAAACAAACAAACAAACAAAAAACCCCTGCTGGATCTGGTCCTCAGCCATGCAAAACAAAATAGCAGAATGATTCTTCCTACCAAGAGGACATTTTAGCTGGGTATGACTGTGTGTCCTAACGTCTCTACATTTGGGAAGGTATGACAGAAGAATCACAGTCTCAAGGCCAGAATGTTCCAGGCTAGCTACAGCTGCATAGCAAGACCCCATCCCAGTGTACATGTGTGCATGTGTATGTATGTATGTATATATAAATTTTTCCATTTAGAAGGCTGATAATAATTTTGCTTACAATCCCCAAATCCATTCATTTCTTTAAAGACAGAATTGCAAATACAGCATCAGGAATAACAGGGAAGCATTGTATAAAATGGGAACCCTATTACCCTATTCTCCTCTCCTCTGACTCCCTGAATTACAGCCATCATAATCCAATTTTTAGAGAAATGCATGAAGCTGTTTTATACAAAAACCCTCACCCATTTTCTTTTCAGGAATTGAGGTAAGTTTCTGTTTTTATTTAAAGGCATTAGCACTGAGAAACCTAGAGACAGGCACTCACTAATCCCAAGGAAACTTTCCCAATAATTCTTCAAGGGAAGCCTGTATGTAGCAAGAAAGAGCTTTAGCAATCTTCTCAAGTTTTGCCCCAAGTCTCTCCTGATATCTAGTTAACTGAGCTAAAACATGTGGGCTGCACTTGTGGATTAACTGACCTCTGAATTTCCTAAAATAAAATCCCTGAGAGTTGTGGGAGAAAGACAACCCAGGATTGAGAACAGGTCAATGTTATTTTCTAAGGGCTTCTCTGGGGGAGCCAAGCAAGCAGACGATGAGTAGAAAATAAGAGAATTAATTTCCAAATTTTAGGAAGGAATGAAAGAATTTAGTGTTTATGCTTCTTTAAAAAGTCACTTGTTTCCACCCACACCCATCCATCTCTACCTGCAATGATGACTGAGACACAAGATCACAAAGATTAGCCATGTGTTGTGCTAAAATTCAGTACACTTCAAGGGCTGGGTATGTAGCTCAGAACGTTTGCCCAATGCATGCAAACCCTTGAGTTTAATCTCCAAAATTTCAGGAAAACAGCCTTAACTCTGAAGAGGACAGGGAGAGCCTGATGGGTTTCAGTATAGATATTTCAATTCAATGTGTTTGTTACTTAACTTTGATGAGATTTAAAAAACCAAAAGGTGAATACACACACACACACACGCGCGCGCGCGCATGCAGATAAGTAAAATAACCAGTTATAATTCAGGCAAATTGCCTCCACTTATTCCACTTATCTCTAATGACCCCTGATAATAGACCCCATGTCTCTAGAATTTCTCTGGGGAATGCTAACTTCCAAGGCATGGGGTTATTTTGAAAATAGACTTGTCAACAGCTTTATCTCGTCACATTTGACTCAGTCCTCAACATTTCCTCCTCAAGCGTTCCCAAAGCGTTGGAGCAGTTGGTGGAGATGCACAGTTGGTTTAGCTGACCGCCAGTTAAAGCTCCCAAGCTCCTTCTGCAATGACTTCCAACCAGGTCTGTTGCAGAGCAGCCTGATGACCTTGTGGTGCTCTGTACCTTCGGCTGCTCTCACACAGTATGCAGCTCAACACCCCCATACTTTCCTGCCCTCTAAGTACAATCCATTCCCACCCACCCTTCACTGTCCTCATGCACCCAGTCCGTCCTCCCTCCATCCCTCACGTTACATTTGTTACGGGCATTTTAAGATTAGACTTTTGATGTGGGTATTTTTTCTGTTACCAGGGATTGCTCATAGCTTTAGAAAAAGGTCAAGGCTCTCTAAATATCATTCTTCTTTGTGTGTTCCCAAGTGCTCTTGCTACTGCTGGGAACACTGTGTGACCACCTCCCCACTCCATGCCCTTGGATGAATTAGTTCAGTTCTGTTTACTTCTCAGCTCAATGCCAGCTCCTCTGGGAACCCATCTCACACTCCCTGACCTTGGGGAGCAGTCCTGTGTGTGACCCAGTCAGATTCTTGGTTCCCAAGAGCAGTGTGATCACATGGTGTGCTTCTGATGTGCTTGTCATTCCCCCCAGGAGCAGATGCCATGATGGAAGGGATCCTGTCTTCAGTGTCTTGTACGCGATTCCTAATAATAAATGAAGAAATTACTTTACTTCTGGTGATTTTAATTTTTTCCTCTATAATTAATAAAAATTGATTTCTCTCTAGGAATACAGAGTAATTCCCATTTTACAAAAATCCTTCATATATTTGAGAGTCATTACTATTTCCTATCTTTACATGCTCTATAATCTGACTTAAACTTTGACAATTTTTAATTGTTTCACAAGAAATGTATATGTAAATTTGAGGGGAAAAGTATCCTTCTGCACACATGACATTAGAAAAATTAACACACACATACAGTGAATGAAGCATTTATGTGTGATACAAGCAATGTCAAGGTGTGAGGCCCAAGTGTAGGACAAAATGGGTGTGCTGTTCATTACTGTGAGGGACCATGGATCAGAGAAATTGAAGGGCATAATCATGACATTTTTGATTCTGTGGAGTACTACAGCATACCATTTATTACTGTCATGAATAGTCCAGAGTGGAGAACAACCTTCACACACATTTGTAGATGATAAATTCTGCCGATTCATGAATGAATGCTCTTAGCACCATTCTAGAAAAATTGTGGAACAAAAAGCCAGGAAGTTTTGCCTTTGGGGAGATTTCTCCATATGGAAAAGTAAACAAAAAAGAAAGGCATTTCTCTTCTGAAAAGATAGCAAAGACAGGCTTTTCCATGTTGTTTTATGAAAAGAATTTGTATAACTTCAGTGGAGAAAATTTTTCTTTTCCTTACTGACTCATTTTATTTATTTTTTATCTTTATGTCAAATGTTAATACATGATTGATTGCATATAAAAATGCTGTTGCTGTATTCCATTTGTAATACAACTATGTTGTACTAAGAATGTACTATTTTGTTTATTCACTATTGACTTCTGCTTTATATAACTATGCATTTGACAAGAGTCCTATCTTCATTAAAATGTGTGGTTGCAATTTTCAAAGGAAACAATGCAAAATCCTGTAGCTGGTCCCTGGAAACTTCTAACTGGAAAGATATTGGGCCAGAGAGGATATTATTCCAGTGCCTGGTGGTTCAAAGAAGGAACCAGATGCTACTGCTCAAGGTCACAAAAATGTATATTATATCCTCTGCTTTCTATCCGGATGTTTAGTTAAATTTATTTGCCTTTCAAATAGCAAACTGGGTTCAGTTAGAGATACTCCCTTAATTAAAGTACTATAGGAGGCAAATTTAAGTGGAATAGTTTTCCTTTTCTTATTGCATATAATGTTCCGTAATCACTTCAGTCTTTTGTTATTTCTAGGAAAATCTTTCACTGAGCACTCTATAGCCACTGGATATGTTATACTACAGAGCTAACTTAGTTTCTTTATTTCTTCTTGTGCAAATCTGTCAGGGAGGAGAGGAAATTATTATGTGGTTCATTTGAGGATCATAACATTCCAATGAGACATGATATTATTACTTTGTCATCTTCAGCTTCCTCATATTTGCTACTGAGCAAACAAAATTACAACGCTTTTATCATTTGATGCCGGAAAGTTGGTGGACACATCTTAAAAAGCACTGTGCTTTAGAAACATTAATATGCAAGTGGGATCTAACTTAATTCCACTTATTTTTTCCCTCTTTTTTTGTATTTATTTATTTATTATGTATACAATATTCTGTCTGTGTGTATGCCTGCATGCCAGAAGAGGGCACCAGACCCCATTACAGATGGTTGTGAGCCACCATGTGGTTGCTGGGAATTGAAATCAGAACCTTTGGAAGAGCAGGCAATGCTCTTAACCTCTGAGCCATCTCTCCAGCCCATTTTTAAAGAGTTATTACATTTCATTCTTTGACAGTTTCACGAGTGCGTAATGTATTCAGGTTGCTTTCCCCCCACCTTTTCTTAGCTTGCTCCCTACCCTGCACATTCCCCTTCCCTACTAATGTTTTTTCCACCTTAATGTCTTTTGGTTTTGGTTTTGCCCTTTTAGATTTGATCAGAGCCTTTTGTGTAGCCATGGAATTAGAACTATCTGCTGGGCACTTTGACACACAACTGAGGAATGTGACTCTTCCTTGTCCAGATTCTATCTGTAATCTATAGTTCAGTATCAAGGCTTCGGACCTTATGAGCCTCTATCCTACTCAAGACTGACTGTCAAAAGGGGCCTGTCTCGAAGAGGCCCAGTGCAAGTAATTGCAATTCCTATGAGTTCACAATTGCATCAGCTGTGTTTTGTTGAGAGAAGAGGATTTCACTGCCCTTCTCTCTCTTCTGGGTCTTACATTCTTTCCATCCCCTCTTCTGCAATGTTCCCTGAGTCTTCCTTTGAGGAGATGAGTTCTCATTTGTCACTTATTCTTAGAATTTGGGGCAGCCACAAGCCTCTGCATTCACTGCATATAGAAGCTTCTCTGATTGGGGTTGAGAATAGCCTTTGTCTAAGAGTATAAACTTACATACTTAGAGAGCAGTTTGACAGTCTATATATTTAGCTATCATCAGTACTAATTATCCTTAATGTACCAGTGACTTCCTGAGGCATGAATTTTTTAGCCAGGCTTACAACACCAGGATGAGATCCCTTTGCTGGACCAGGTGTCAATCAGCGAGCACTTGGTTATCTCTATGACAGTCATGCCACTTTTGCGTATGTGGGCCCATGGAGTTCAGTGATGAATAAGATAGTGATGTCATTCCCATCTCAGCAGTCTGCATAACACCTTAAAACACTTTGAAATCTACCAGCAGGAAGGAGATTCTGAGCTCACGTTCAGCTTGAGTTTTCTATATCTTGCAGGCACAGTGCGTGGTGTCTTAGGCAATAAAGTCTTATCATTCCATTCTGGTGGACAACCAAGAAGAGAGGCAGCAGCCTGTTGTGGGGAATTCTATTGGACCTTCTTAACTAAACTTCTATAGAGGTATCCCACACAGGTAAAAGGATTTTTGTTTAGCATTTCTGCTTCTGGAAGCAGCAACATTATGTCGCCATATGGGGTATTTCTCTTCAGACTTTCCTTAACAATTTTTAATTTGGTTCAGTGTGGTGGCGCAAATGAATGTAGACAGATTAATTTCTAAATTCTAAGGAAGAAGAGCAAGAGGTAAAAAGACATATTTTAACTAAATCTGTGGGTAAATCCCTCCGGGACAATTCCCACAAAGCTCTACCTACAGTTCTACCTGCCTTTCCAGTTGTAACAACAAAAAAAGTAATTGGTTCCAAAAACCCTAGGGTCATCAAGAAAGATACATGGGAACCTGTCCGTATAAATGATCTCAAAAAAATTAAACAGGCTGTAATGACTTTTAAAATAAATGCCTCTTTTGTTAAAGAGATGCTAAGATCTTGGACCACCACGAATAAAGTCACGCCCTCTGACTGGTTTCAACTGAGCTCTGCTGTCCTTGAGAGGGGAACTTGATGGGGGAGGGGGAGGGAAATGGGAGGTGGTGGCGGGGAGAAGGCAGAAATCTTTAATAAATAAATAAACAATAAAAAAGCAAAAAATGAAGGAAGAATAAGAAAGAAAATATAAGTATTGCCTCATAGTGACCAAAATGTGTGAATCTAGTAGTTATTCGTGATATATCCAAGCCATTTTCAAAGACAGGTGGCATTTGAAAGATGGTCTCATGCTCTAATGGCCCCTGCCCAACCCCAACATGTCCATAGAGGTGAGAATTAAGGAGCCAAGGTAGGACTGTGGATGCAGGCTGCATGGCAGAGCCCCGGGCTTCTCCCACGCAATCACTTTGTTCTTCCTGGGGACTCTTTGATTTGTCAGGACAATGAGAAGAAGGCAGGAGATGACCTAGTTGGAGTAAGGGAAGCAGAAGAAAGTTCCTAGCAGGGAACGAAAATTATGAAGTTTTTTTTTCCTTCCTGTAGAGGTGATCTAGGGACAGGAATGCTTGTTGTATTGAGAGTGGGCAGGTATTCAAAAGAAAGTAGGGGATATGGAGTTAGAGGTTTCTATTCCAGGCTAGATGTGAGGTTCCTGCATTCTCTTTTGTGTCTCTTCTTCCTTTTGTAGCTGGCAGATTGCAGAAGCAACACTGGCTTCAAACATCCACTGCCTTCTTGAATCTCTCCACCTTTTACATTTCTTTAAAGACATGCATTTCTAATGTTCTAAAAAATTTTGAAAGGGAGCTATGAGTGTCTGCCTCAACTTTGTAATTAGTGACTCTGTCACACGAAGCCGTCACACACCGAACCTTCAGCAGACTGAACCCAAGCTTAGGAAAGAAACAAAGTTTATTAACACATGCAGAGGGGATCTACTCTATGCACGTGGACACGTGCAAGGTCAAACATAAAACCAATGATGTACACATTTCTCAAATCAGACCTGGCCTTACTGCTGTATTTCTGTCTCTCTGCCTCTCAGTCCCTTAAACACAGCACCCCCGAGTCACAGTACAACAAGCACTCAGTCTCCCCACGCGAAGGCCTTTCACACTTTTCCTTATTTTTGCTCCATCATTTGAGATCATCACCTGAAATTCATGTCTGATTCTGCTGCTCATGTAAAACCTTCCAGGTACCATTGATTTTCCCCTCTAGAGTTTAATAACCCCTTCCCCAGCACATCTCACATTTACAAAGCATTTCTGTCTTGCCTTTGTAGACCTCGTCTCCTGGTGGACTGATTTTCAATAATCCCTTCTCTCGCCTAATCAACTGCATGTCCACTTAGAAGTTATTTCTACTAAAACCCATTACCATCACTTTCTTTCAGTCACCACCCACCACTACACGGCTGAAAATGGTTTGTCATTCAGCCAAATATCAGAGACACGGTGAACTAGACAGCCTTTGTCTTCTAGTACCCTGCAGTCCAACTGAAGAGGCTGATTAAATAGGTCACTGACACAAAGCATACTTAATTCTGTGGCATAAGTAAGCCTAGAACCCCGGGGTCCTCTATGAACTCCTATCAGTGGAAAAAATAAGGGCTCTCTCCTATGTACAAAAGAAATCAGTATACCAGAGAGCTCAACTGTCAAAACCACCATTTTGGAGTCAAGTTTTCAATATTAAAATTAAGATACCTGAAAAAATATTTTTTGTGTATCTGTGCTAGGGACTCTCTTTGTAGCCAGGCTGGCCTCACTTTCATGATCTTCCTGCCTCTGTCCTCGGAGTGCGGAGATGACATGTATTTGTCATGGTATCTGGCAAATGATATGCTGTTATTTAAATTAGTGATACTACAAAAGGAGGCCACGTTTTACAATATCATCCTAAAATTTTCTGTTAAGAGATAAATATTGACAGTTTGCATGTATCTTGTCAGGTCATTTTCTATAACTAGTTCATATTCCCCCACGTATGAATATGAGTATCAGCATACTTTATTTGGAAAGTTGACTACATTATAGTCAACTTTCCAAGTAAGCAAACATAAATTTACACCACATTTTATTTTTTATGTTGCTGTCAAGGACAAATTTTATTATGTAACAGTTTGCATAGAGAAAAATACAACAATCTTAGTGTACTTGGCGATAATCCAGTGCTCGTTATAACGAGCACCTTGGCCTCTATCAAGGTAGAAATAGCCCCCATTTTTATACCCTCGTGAAATTCCCAGTCAATAAACTTCTCTCATGGATTCTGTCTCTATTCCACTGTCATTTACCATAGATTAGCCAATCCAACTAACAAACATGCCGCCTTCTACGCAGCTCAGCTGTCTAGTTCTTCACTGACAGATTCTAAGGCATCTCATACCACCTGTGACTTAAACAGGGTAGAATAGGACTGGTTAGTGTTTGTCCTTTTAAAAAGGAAACTGGATCATCTTGTTGACTTGCCTTTCCTTGTTTTAACACACAATGGAGTGCAGCTGTTTGCCCCATCCTTGGAGAAGCACCAAGAATGAGTCTCAGCCTGACCTAATAAAAGGAAGCTACTTTTAGAAAATGATCAACAGTTTGGGAAGCATAAGTAATAGGCTTGCAAGTTTTGTTAGTACAACGGAGAAATTGTATGGGCAGAAAAATGTCTCTTGAAATCTGCAAGGAAAATGCTCATCTGGATTTCAAGGCTGTCAGAGGATTCAAGAGGGTAAGCACAAGCTACCAAGCCTGCCAGGCATCTGATGGCTACCCCAGGAGAGGCTTTTCTCTGAGATGAATAGGGTGAGTGGAGAGAGTCCCTGGCCTGTGAGAGCCACAGTGCCTGCTGGGAGGTTCTGGGAAGCAAAGCATCTACGAGGCCCCGACATGTATTCCTTTCTAATGGCCATATATATTTATTTCATTTTTAATTGTAATATGTCATATATACCTTGCTGGCATATCACAGCGCTTTCCTTCAGTAAGGATGGCATGAATTGATTCAAGGTCAAGAACGAATCTGATGTGTCTGTCTGTGGACACACAAAAATAAAAAGATGGGCTAAGAGAAAATGATTCCACGGATGGGCCTGGGATCAGTCTGTGTCATCGAGGGGTGGTCAGTTTCCGCAACGGAGGTGGGAGAGGAGACTCAGGCAATGACCTTCCAGCAGGAGCAGCCTACAAACTGTGAGGACCAGCCTGGAGGAAGCCCAGGTAACTGGAGATCTCCAAGTACCCGAAAAGCAATGAAAACTTGAGATCGGTGTGTATTGTGCCTTGGCTGGGGCACTGGTGGAACGCATGAGTGTCTGATCACCGTGAGTGGGGTGGGATGCTATTGATGGTGATCTCATTTCTGGGGGAAGTGTGGGGTAGACAGGCCAAAATGGAGTCAGTGCAGGTAGACAGGAATAATCCAGGAAGGAGGTGATGAAGACTTGGTCCCTGGGGCGAGGAAATGGAGTGAGGGTTGTTGACGGTAAAGAGAGTTTAAGGATGGAGGAAGAATTCCTGCTCCATCTGTAAAGACAGTCCACAACTCTAACCTAAGGTGGCAGGAAGTCCAGAATCCTCACTACTAGTACAACACCTCAGGCTGAGGGACTGCCAGAGGCTGGACAAGCAAGGCCCTGTGAAAGGGCTCATTTAGTCCCTTGTCACTCTGACGTAGCTGTTGTTAGATCCATTTATTAAAAGATTATGGAATAGAATCTGCTCCATATTATTTGCTTTAGGTGTCAGCTCTAGGATCACATGAAAAAAAGATCCCCAGGGATACAGTGTAGTCACTGATAAAGGACCTGGTCCAGGGACACAGTGGAGTCACTGATATAGGACCTGGTCCAGGGGTACAGTGGAGTCACTGATATAGGACCTGGTCCAGGGACACAGTGGAGTCACTGATAAAGGAAGGGCCTGGTCCAGGGATACAGTGGAGTCACTGATAAAGGGCCTGGTCCAGAAACACAGTGATGTCACTAATAAAGGATCTGGTCCAGCTGGCTACCCATATGCTTGAGAATTTATTTAAATATTGATTCTCTGGCCTTCCATTGTTGTTTTTATTCATCTACAAAACAAGGCCATTGCGGTCCCTTGGTTACAGACTTGTAGCGTTTGGTCAAATTCTTCTAGATGTAGACATTTCTTTTCATCATCTACTAGATGCCCTCGATAACAATGTCTTCTTACATTCTCATCTCTTCCCCTCTGCAGCCCTCAAAGCTCTAACTTTTAAGTAGTTATATTCTGAATGTGGAAGTTTAATGGAAAGAGAAAGAGATGCCAGTTTCTATTTCTTTAAAAAACTATTTTTATACAGCTCATAGCTGTATAAATGGCCTCTGGCTCTAACAGTGCAGAAATCATATTAGGCAAGTTCCTGCAGCTTTGGTAAGTCTGCAAATGTCTAAAGTCATCTCAAAGATGATGCTCATAATCGCTGGTGGAATTTATACTGCGACTGAAGGCAAATATCTGTTGCATATTTAGAAATAGTTTGTGTGCACTCATGTGTATATGTGTGCACGTGCATGTGTGTGCATTTGCATGTTGTGTGTGTTCATTAAATGCTCATAAATCTTACATGTTTTACATATATGATTTACATATGATAATATTTTCAAAATCAAATTACTTTCTGAGGAAAAAAAAAGATTGAAAGCCCAACCATACAATTTTTGGCATGCCATTCAAATTGATACTTTTCTTCTCCCATAGGGCACACAAAATGACCTTAATCAGACTGCTCCAGGATACCGTGGATGCTGAGGTCACGGTTTTAATCTACAGAGATCATTCTATTCGACTGAGCCAAAGAAAATTCCTTGAAGGAGCCTTTTAGCATTAAAGAATCGGTAGAGGAGCAAATAGCAGAATCTGAAGGGAGTCAGGGCTGTTTTTATGAAAATAGAACTAGAGGTAACAAGAATGAAATTAACTTTCCTACAGAAAATGCATAAAATAGGAAGAATATACAGAAGTCTTATTTCTAAGACCTTGGACATTAGACACCAAGGATATGGAATTCCAAAGAATGGAATAGATAGATAGCAGGAGCCTTATGGACACTACCACCTTACATTTTGAAGACATATTTAATTTTTAGTTATTAGTTCCCAACATTTTAGAAAGAAACAATTTTTTAAAAAGCATTCTACAGAGTTCATGTGTGGCCCATAAGTCTCAGAATATATACAAACTGATTCTTTACTTAGAATAGTTAGTTAATATCTATTGAAAGCTAAACAACTACTTCACAGAGTGAATCTTGGAACTATTCATATGAGAAAACAAATATAAAAGACAGGATGGCAAAATTTACAAAGCCTGGCATTTAACGGAACATTTCAATTCAATTCCCTTTTAGATACACCCTCATGGGCATAACCACAGTGTGCCTCACTATCTCCATCTTGTAGGGAATTCAAAATCCAGGCAAGTTGTCAATGAAGATTAAACATCATAAGAAACTAAAATTTAATGGAAGATGTCAGATGTACCTTAAAAATGAATACAAGGATGAGAATCAAGAATCAGGAAACATAAGCCAAAGCCAGTGCCCGTGCTGGGGCCGCTGCTGGACCCGCAGGCGCCTCGTCTGAGAGCCAGCATCCCAGACAGATCTGGACCCGCAGGCGCCTCGTCTGAGAGCCAGCATCCCAGACAGATCTGGGTGGCTCAGTTGGTGCCAAGTGCTACTCCTGGTGCACCTTCGTTTCCATAGCAGCAGGTGAACACCCAGGAAGTTCTTACCTTTGGAACTGCACATGCTAGGGATAGCTTCCCCCTAAGGCCGTGTGGAAATGAAAGACACACAAGAGGAACACAACCAACAATCATACTTTCACTAATGTCCAGAGTGGGAATTTTTGCAGTTCTCTGGGTGTTTATGGTGCAAAACCCTCAGTATGTTCTGGCATAGCAGAATCTTTTCAAAATACGCACATTTAGGTTTGATTATTGAATTTCCCCATCCTTTACTGTTTACTAAGATTTTGTTTTATAGGGAATATCGACGAGGCAGCAAACTCTTCTGTTTGTATGTTCATTTGAACAAATATATCTACCCCTAAATACTGAAAAAAAAATCCATGGGTTTTAAGAGAAGAGAGTTTTAGTTTTCAATTCTTTTTCCTGCCCCCTCCTCTTAGTGTGTACATGTGTGTGTATGTGTGTGTGTGCATGTGTGTGTATATGTGTGTGTACCTATGTGTGTGCCCAAGTATGTGCAGGTGCACTTATGTGTATAGTTGGAGGGAAATGCATTAACATGTGTGCACGCTTGCATCTGGATGCTAGATGTCAACCTTGAATGTTCTTCAAGGAACTTTACACTGATTTTTGCCCCAGGGTTTCTCACTGGTACCTGGAGGTTACTAATTAGACTAGGATAACTGGCCAGGGAAATTTAAAGACCCACTGGTCTCTTGACTCCTTGGGGTAGAATTACAAGCCCATATCATAGTTCCTGGCTTTTTAGGTAAATAGTGAGGACCAAATTGAAAATTTTCATGCTCAAAATTTTACCCAAGTTGCCTCTCTCTCCAGGTCCTATTCACTGATTTAAATGAAGTAAAGTGTTTGTGTATTTGCTACTTTCAATTAAATAGCACTCAGTATATATTTAAATCGAATAATAAATTATTGGTATCCAATGTGTGCCTGACTGATACAGTTTTATTATTGAACTATAAACTTAAAAAACAAAGACTGAAGTTCACATACTGATGAGCACTCAGTTACACTATTTTTCTTTGTGGAATGGAGACACAACACTCTTCCCTTAAAAATATTAACCCTCAGTTTTCCCATGGTTGTGGCAGGTGTAGAAAATGGGGCAGCCAACAGGAGGCTGCAAGGTTGAAGGTCTATGTGAGAAGCCACTTCCCATGAGATTATTTCTCCTTCCTGTGCATCATTACACAGAAACTACACTTTTCTGTCTCTTAATTTCTCCAGTTACAGAGAAGAAAGAGACATTTCTTCTGCGAACATGGGACTAAAGACTTAATGACCAGGTTTAATGATTTCATGTAATTTAAACTATAGCTGTCACCTGATATAGTGTAATTTGCAAAATGTGTGTGGTTTATAAGGTTGTCAGAATACAGATGCTGAAGCAGTAGAAGCAGCTAGTATATGTATATGTTATGACTCTGGAATTTCTTATGTTAAACGTTTTTGGAAATGTCACCCAGCATCATAGAAAAGCAAATGAAATGAATTTAGGTTCAATTTGGACAATTATATTTAAAAGACGTGGTAAAGAAAACTGAATGCAATTATTAAGGAACCAACTCAATAATTAAATCCTTAAATTAGTCTCTAAACTATACATAGCAACAAGCCAAGCAAACTGCCCTTAGTCTATCTGTGTATAGTTGTCTTAATAAATATTTGGTGGATATTTTATCCTCTTTATTTAACAAACCATGTGTCTAGTCCTGTCTGGATATCTTTTGCTTGTATCTAATAAAAGATGTTAGAACTTAACTAATTATTATAAACTTAAATTATAATTCTAGGTCTGTTGCTAATTACATGTGTCATCCTAGTTACATGTCTTAATCCGTCAACATCTCAGTGTCTTTATCTACAAAATGAGGAAAAGACGAGAAGATGAGCAGGACACACACCACCACTGCCCCTACTTACACTCCTCGCAGACATTAGTAATCAGGCATGAGAACCTTTCCTGTTAAACCCGCATACTACTGCAGAAACCTTTCCATCACAGCCATGCCCCTGCATTAGATTTCCCTTGTTTTCTTTCATCCTTACTCTCTTTTTTTTGGATTTTTTGAGACAGGGTTTCTCCGTAGCTTTTTGGTGCCTGTCCTGGAACTAGCTCTTGTAGACCAGGCTGGCCTCGAACTCACAGAGATCCGCCTTACTCTCTTTTAAATACCACTTTAAACACTCTTATGAGTCATGTAAGCATGACCGACTCTGTGGCATACTGCAACAACTACCCTCACACAGTGCAACAATTACACCCTTTTACAGATAAGTCAAATGAGGGCCCCGAATTCGTATGTCGTAATCAATAGAGCTGAAATCCAAAAGTCTTATGTGTTTCCTTCTCTTTGTTACTTAGCCTTTGCATAGTCTAGTCTAATTCAGCATACATAACATGGGTAGAATTTAAGATGTGCTACCACCATTTGACAAGAGAAGGGCCCTGTGTCGTTGGGGATAGCTTGTCTTGGAGTTTGTTCTCAGCTTCATTCTTAGCCCTGAGCCCAGTGCCCAGCTTATAACAGACACTCTGTCAAGATTGAATAGACAAATCCTTCCAACCCTATAGCCATAATGACTAATTTTTTTATAAAACTATCTTTTCAATTTTTTATGTTATGTAAATTTTCTTCTGTGACATTCACATGGATTATTTTCAAGTCAACATCTTTTTTTTTTTCTGACATTCTGTCCAATGGTCTCTCTCCATTCTTCATTGGTTTGGTAATTTATTCTCAGAGAAACTGATAAGATCCTGTGTGGCAGAGTGCAAACCATTAATTGTGGGTATAGGAATGCCCATTTATCACACAGGCTGACTTGTACCATGCTAGAAAGAGCGCAACACTGGGAACAACCTCAACTGATTAAGGAACAGATGTTTTTGAACACAATGAGTGTACACTTACAATTGTTATTGAGTAAAAAGAAGGTGAATAAAAATATTAAATAAAAGTAAAAGCAAATGGCTGAACAGATCCTAACAGCACACGCACAACACACTGGTGAGAGAATATTTATAGTGAAGTCTATAGAAGCGGAACATAGATCATTCAGAATTGATGGTGTGCTTCTTAGTGCCCTAACGGAATAACTAATATGTAATATGTAATAACTAATTCATAATTCTTATCAGAATTAAAATGATAACATGAAAGCTAAAAATAACTAGGTAATCACATAGTTGGTATATTTTTATATTATTAAAATGACAAGTATATTTGGGGCGAATTCTTACAAGGCCCTTGGCATCAAAGTTTAGTAACTATGACTTCTGAAATGATTATATTTTATACAAATATCTTGAAATGAAGGATGAAAGCTTTGGGTAGCTTCAAATAATAAAAATTAAAGTTTTATGACATAAAACAGGGATTAGGAAAAGTAGTGTCGGGCAGAAAGACAAGAAAGCTATCAACCTCCATGGAAGCCTCCAAAAGGAACTCTACAGAATCAAGAAGGGGAAGGGGCCCATGGGGACTCCCAGCTGGTGCTGATTGTACCGCAGCCACCCGCAGCCTCCTAGTGGTCCTTTGTGGTTGGTACAATGCCTTCCAGTGCAGGGGCAGCCACTTCCCACCACTCCCATTGGGTAATTCTGTACAGTTCCAGGAGGAGAGCAGTCCGTGAACATACTGAGCTGCAAGAAAAGGAGACTGCAACGAGACGGAGACAGTGCTGTTGTATTAAGAGAGGTCCCCGTTTATTTTCCTTAAAATAACAAGTATTGGGGGTACCGTAGGATGGAGAAGTGGGAGGTGCTCTTTGAACTCCACTGAAAAGGTGTGGCCACAGGTGGAGGCCAGCAGCGGCAGATGTGAGCGGATCACACAACACGATACCTTGTCTTTAGTGACAGCCGTGGTTTCCAGCAGAGCCAAAGACAAGCTGTTGCCTTGCATACTGCCAAGCTACCTCGGAAAACATCCCTACTCTAGGTAGCCTGCGACCCATTCAGCCTTCTCATACTATTTCTGGAATAACTGATATCTTTCTTCTTAGGCTTGTCCATTTTTAAAGAGTCCAAACGGCACCCAACTGTTCCTCCCCATTTCTGATGCTCTCAGCAGTGCTCCTCCCCATTCTACGTGGAAACTCTGACCACAGTGTGACAGTATTTAGAGAAAGTCTTACAGTTTGGAGAATTAATTCGATTTATAGCAAATCCCAAGAGGAGGGAGACACTGGAGCCTTGATACCTTCTTTGTCCATTTCCCAGAAGCGAGAAATAGCCACATAAGTAGGTGGCTGCGGGGCTGGGGAAATGGTTCAGCTGACAACTTCCTTCACGTATGTTGTGCAATCACAAGCATGGGAACCCGAGCTCAGATCCATGGCACTGAAGTATAAAACCCGCAGGTGACACCATACATCTGTGGTATTAGAACTGTACATACAAGGAGCACAAAGAAAGGAAGGTCCTGGGGCTTGACAGCGCACCAGTCCAGCCAATGAAGAGCTTAAGAACTCAAAATCTAGGTTCAGTGAGAACCCCTGCCTCAAAAACTAAGTAAGCTGCAGAGCAATGGAGAAATACAGCTAATGCTGACCATTGGCATCCACATGTGCTCTCTCTCTCCCTCCCTCCCTCCCTCCCTCTCTCTCTCCTTCCCTCCCTTCCTCTCTCTCTCTTCCTCCCTCTCCCTCCCTCCCTCCCTCCCTCCCTCCCTCCCTCCCTCCCTCCCTCCCTCCCTCCCTCCCTCCCTCCTTCTCCTCCTTCTCCTCCTCCTTCTTCTTCCTCCTCTCTCTCTCTCTCTCTCTCTCTCTCTCTCTCTCTCTCTCTCTCTCTCTCTCTCTCTCTCTCTCTCTCTCTCTCCCCCCCCCACCCATGCTTCTGGCACTTTGATCTTAGACTCTCAGCTTCCAAGGCAGTAACAAATCATTCTTTTGTTGTTTAATCTGTGCTAACCTAGTCATAATAGCCCAAGCTAACTCAAACAGCCTGTGCCCCCATGTCATCAAAACATTCTAAGAGAGAGGCAGTGTGTTTTATAAGATACGTTGATTTTATATTTAGGGAATCGGCTTTTACAAGCTCTGCCAAGAATAAGTCGTATGGACTTGGCAGACATACTTAGCTACACTTAACTTCCCTCACAAAATGAGGGGTTTAGTTTGACAATCTGAAAGAGTAGTTCCAACTCCCCCACCACACACACATCTGACACTATGTGAATCTTGTGCAATTGTTTGAGAGCTGCTGGAGACATTCGAAACAAGAAAAAAAAAAGAAAAGGATGTTCAGAGTATACGGTCATGATTTGGTGCCATTATCCCCCCGTATAAATGATAGCAAAACAAAGGCTGACAAACTAGCCCTCCTCTTGTGCAGCTGCTGACCTCTGAGACAAAACGTCACACCAGAAGTCAGCCAGGCCTCAAGTAAATGTAACTTGTTCCTAAGGAGGGGGTGGCCACGTGGTAAGGACCACTGAATGCTAATATGCATGTCTCCTCTGCTGAGCTAATCCTGGCTGCGCTCCACCAGAGGAAGGATTGAGCCCCTTTGCATGTAGCATCAGGTACCTGGGCCTTGACCAGGACAAGGCCTTCTTAGGGCTTTCCCTTAGGGAAATAAAACAATTTTGCAAAACCTGGAAGCCAAGCGTCTCTGTCTTTTGCTGTCATCAGAGGTTTCAAACTCATCCATGCAACTGTCTTTTATGGCATTATGAAAATTACTCCAATGCATTCAAAAATTCGGGCTCAGATTATTCTGGGTTTCCAGGACTCTATTATTTAAGTCCTTGACTAAAATGTAAGTGCTATATGATGGTGGCAACAACAGTTGTACTAAAAAAAGGGAGACTTTCCCTCACACAGCAGGTGAAGGGAGGCAATTTAAAAGACATCCCCTTCAACTTTCTCTCACCTTTGCCATGAGCTTTGTTCTTATTCATCTGCATTCAAACAGGATGGAGCTAATGTAGCAGGAACTCTGAAAGCCCGAGACAAATGGGCATGACTGTGACAGATGAAGGCTCCCTTCCTTCAGAAGTTATTTCAACCAAAAATAACTCCAGTAACTTTCACTGATTGCCTGAGAAGCAATGAAAAACTCATCCAGGGAGCACTGTACTCATAACAAGCGCAAGAGCTTTGCTTCTGAAACTGTACTCTTAAAGCATTAGCAGCCGGTGAAAGGCTCAAAGAGACAGCAGGTAACAGCCATCAGTGGGCCCTGGAGAATGCATCGATGCTAACTTTGCAAGGCCATTGTTAAAACGGTTTATTTAATTGCTAGAAAAATGCCCAAAGCGTAGCCCCTTAAACGTCCATTTTAGAATTGGCTTCTTTAGAACTCAACTGTCTGGAGACTATTCAAGTGTTATATCAAGCTCCAGGAGTGATTTCGCTCCTCTGAAACACTGAATAATGTCTACAGACATAATTACTTGTCACAAGTGTGTGTGTATGTGTGTGCATGTGTGCACATGTATGCATATGTGTGTGGAAGGTTGTTATTGAATTCTAAAGGGCAGTGGTCAGAGATGTTGCTCAACACTTTTCAATGCACAGGACAGTCCCAGAGCAAAATATGACTCTGCCCTTGAAGTCAACACTGCAGAGACTGAAACCCTGACTTAAAGAACAGGTTCCAAAGCACAATGGAAAGAATATTTAATCTGTCTTCTCTAGAAGTCATTTTCAATGATTAAGAAAAATATGATTAACAATATTATAGAAATTTCATTTTAGTGCTAAAATGAGATCTATTTCCTTATTAAAGCTGTATATATTTTTATAATCTTTCTGCATTCATTTACGCTGCCACAGATTTGAAAGACAAAGCATATTATAGTCTAAAATTATATATAAATATATATATATTTGCTAAAAAGGGACAGAAAGAAATATAATACCACTCATATTTATAGGAACTTAAATCATTCCTATGTTCTAGAGAGCTGATGAGAAATCATGAGTTTGAAAACTTAGTTCTTCTTTGAAGCCGAGGAATAATGTTAAATAGTGGGTTAAAGTCTGGACTAAGTATAAGATGTTACCCCTGTTCTCACAGGGCTCATGATGTGGGTTGGGGGATATGCTTATGAGTAATCTATCACCATTTCAACATTTGTTAAATGAGTGCTTATGGTCTGTCTCCCAGGCATCAGCCTGGGGATACCACCGAACACACAGCAATCGCTCATCCTATTGTGATAAGATGCGATTTAGAGTCAAGATGAGAAAGAGGGCAAATGGTTTCCAGAGCTACCCCAGAGAAGTCTGTAACTGTGAACATAGAATGTGTAAGTCAGGATCCTTAATATAGTCTGCAGGGCCACTCAGAGGATGAGGCGAAGGACAGGTGGAATCAGAATAGAGAAGTGGCTCCAACGAGGTGCTATTAGTGTCCTCTTTCCCTCAACCCATTTTAAGAGTCAGGAAAAACCAAGCCAGCGTTTATCACGGGAAAGGAGATTTTCTTTACTTCCCCCTGATTCTCTCAGCATCACTCCCCCAGTTGACTTTGTGCTTCCATGGCAATCCCCAAACTGCAAAACAGACGCTGAATTACTCTTCCTCTGGCTTCCATCCATTTGCTTAGGAGTCTAGAGATTCTATATAAATGAGAGAGCCAACTGCCAACAAAAACTTACTAGGAAGTAATTTAAAAGAGATGGTCCTTTTTTTCAGTAAGTTTATAAACCAGAGGTCTGGAACCTTCCCTAGGTATGCTCTGAAGGGATAATGAGATGGGTTGGCTTGCATGTAGTAAGTTCCTACCCATGCCCCCCTGCCGCTCTGTTAGAAATGAATATTCTACGCCTGCTCCATTCTATGGTTTGGTTTTTAAATTTGACTGCCAGGTCACAGTTCATTCATCAAGTCCATGTGGGTAAATGGGACATTTTAGTAGCTCTTTCTCTGTCAATCGTAAGAATAGTATCGTTCAGTGTGTGGTTTGTCCAAAGAACATAGATCATGTATATGACACCAATAAGCTAAGGGACCCCAGCTTCCTTTTTGAATTTGTGTTCAATTAGCCCCGGGGAGTCCTTTTGGAAGATCACATTTTCTTAAAGTTCACAATACACATTCATCTTAAAAGTTGGTGAGGCCAGCAAGGCCCTAATGCTGGAACGGAGGATATTCTGAAGCTGCTATGTTCTCAGTGTCAACTTGGAATGGGAAGAAAATTGGCTCATAGTGGCAGAATCCTGTCAGAGCGAAATGTAAGGAAATGTGCCAATTGCTAGTAACTCTACTGAGAATAAAATTTTGATTAAGAAGTCAATAATTAAAATAATTCATAAATAGGCTTAGTTTTTGTTTTTGTTTTTTTTGTTTTTTTTTTTTGGTTTTTTTTTTTTTTTTAGCAAAACCCGGGCCAATGCTCCTCCTTGGTGTTAAGTAGAGGGACTACTACAGGTTTTATATTTCAGTATCTAAACAGGTACATGATCTGAAAATATTTTTATCATTGTGTAGGTTATCTTGCACTCCATTGACAGTCTCTTTTGATTTTTTTTCTTAATTTTCATGTCATGAATTTTTCTTTAATCTGTGCTTTTGGTGTCATAGCAAAAATTTTATTTAAAATTCTAGTATCAAATCTTTTCTTCTAACAGCTAAACTATATTTTAATTAGTTATTTTTAGTGGTATTTTTCCTTTCCAATTCAAGAAGCAACAATTCTAATGGAATACAGATTTTAGTTTGTACTCTAATGGCTCCACAGATACCAAATGAATGAAGGTCCCTTTTCAGCCTAACAATAATTTCAAAACCACCCATGTTTGCTTTGGGGTGGGTTCCAGACAACGTGTTTGAAGGTCTTGGTGAAATCCACTTGCTACAGTTCATGACATTTCTCACAGTCATGGGCAAATCTTGCCCCCAAATAAGTGTGCTCTGTCTGTGGCACGTGAACAGTCCGTGCAGTGTATCAGGCCACTGTGGAATAAGTGGCTGTGGGGAAATGAGCTCCATCTGTTGCTGCACAATGTCCGAGAAGGCATTCATCACATTTATCTGTATTCAATGGATGTGGACACATTGGAACTAAATGATGGGGGTGACGCTATAGCACCCAACATTGATGTCTGCCAGGCCTCTTACAAAGCTGCTTCATGAGAGACTGCCTACGTAGACTAAATTAAAAATGCCAATAAAACTTGGCTTTTTTTCAAGACTTTATTCTAGCTCTATTTATTGACAATAAAACAACTCACATTTTAACTTTGGAAAGTATTAAGTCATAAGAGTAGCAACTAGAAAACAGAGAAATTAGGCACTTGATATCATTGCCCTGATCAAGAATATTTTTATGCTTGAATGAAATTTTTATGCATTTAATAAGAATGTATTGGTGCTCAGGTTCCAGGAAAACTGAATTGAGTTGAAATTTTGTTCTCCAAAACAGTGTCAGAACAACCAGAAAGAATGGAGTTACTCTCCTTCCAAACACTGTGAATTAAAAAGTAACTCAAGTTGGATCAAAGGTTACAATGAAATAGTATTCTTAGAAGTAAATCCTGATGATCTGGAGTAAGAAAAAGGCTTCTTAGAAACAATAAAAAAGTACAGGGAACAAAAGGAGATCATAGGAAAACTGCCCTTCACTGAATAAAAATTATTCTTCCAATGGAATCATAAAGAAGACAAGAGACAAAGCCCAGAATGTTTGTAGACTATAAATTAATAAAGCTTTGTATCCAGGACACATAAAGGACTCATCAACAATAAGAACATTAATGCCTCATTTTAAAATGAGTAAAGGACCTAGTTCTCCAAACAGATAATGTAGCCTATACACATATAAAGAGATTGCCCATGACAACAGCTAACTTGAAAATGTGAATACTACAGTGAAATCAATCACAGCCATTCATGAGTGTTCATGAGGATGGGGACTATGAAGACTTGTGAAGCCCAAACTGTTTGTAAGCTCACTACCAACATGCTTTATAAAAAACATAAGTTGTAGCGGAAGCTCCCCACGCCAGTGAACAATGATTCTCCCGAAAGGTATGGATTATTAAATGAAAATTTCCATGTCAATTGTGGGATTCCACCCTCTGGGTTATTGGTCGGAAGGGCCTCTCATATGTACCGTAACACCTCTTTTGAATTTGTTTTCTCATGGAAAAGGTGCAAACTGCTCCCTTCTTTTCCACATCACCTAGCAGACAGATCCTGATTTCTTTAGTTGGAAAGAAACCCTTTGAGTTAAGGATAGAAAGTACATTCCCATATGGATACACAAACAACTGCATACACATTTATGCACAAAAATGTATACACACAAATGGGATATTTATACTCCATAGATTGGAAATGTCTTCCAGCGTTAAATCACCTAAAAGCTGCTTCTTTCATTGTGCTACTGCATTTACTCTCGGCTGCTTATGCCCTTTCTGTAGCATCCTCACTGTCCTCCTCCTGTGTCCTCTCTGTAGATCCTCACCGTCCTCCTCCTGTGTCCTCCCTGTAGATCCTCACCGTCCTCCTCCTGTGTCCTCTCTGTAGATCCTCACCGTCCTCCTGTGTCCTCTCTGTAGATCCTCACCGTCCTCCTCCTGTGTCCTCTCTGTAGATCCTCACTGTCCTGTGTCCTCTCTGTAGACCCTCACTGTCTTCTTCCTGTGTCCTCTCCGTGGATCCTCACTGTCCTCCTGTGTCCTCTCTGTAGATCCTCACCGTCCTCCTCCTGTGTCCTCTCTGTAGATCCTCACCGTCCTCCTCCTGTGTCCTCTCTGTAGATCCTCACCGTCCTCCTGTGTCCTCTCTGTAGATCCTCACCGTCCTCCTCCTGTGTCCTCTCTGTAGATCCTCACCGTCCTCCTCCTGTGTCCTCTCTGTAGATCCTCACCGTCCTCCTGTGTCCTCTCTGTAGATCCTCACCGTCCTCCTCCTGTGTCCTCTCTGTAGATCCTCACCGTCCTCCTCCTGTGTCCTCTCTGTAGATCCTCACCGTCCTCCTGTGTCCTCTCTGTAGATCCTCACCGTCCTCCTGTGTCCTCTCTGTAGATCCTCACTGTCCTCCTGTGTCCTCTCTGTAGACCCTCACTGTCTTCTTCCTGTGTCCTCTCCGTGGATCCTCACTGTCCTCCTGTGTCCTCTCTGTAGATCCTCACCGTCCTCCTCCTGTGTCCTCTCTGTAGATCCTCACTGTCCTCCTGTGTCCTCTCTGTAGACCCTCACTGTCTTCTTCCTGTGTCCTCTCCGTGGATCCTCACTGTCTTCCTGTGTCCTCTCTGTAGATCCTCACCGTCCTCCTCCTGTGTCCTCTCTGTAGATCCTCACCGTCCTCCTCCTGTGTCCTCTCTGTAGATCCTCACCGTCCTCCTGTGTCCTCTCTGTAGATCCTCACCGTCCTCCTCCTGTGTCCTCTCTGTAGATCCTCACTGTCCTCCTGTGTCCTCTCTGTAGACCCTCACTGTCTTCTTCCTGTGTCCTCTCCGTGGATCCTCACTGTCCTCCTGTGTCCTCTCTGTAGATCCTCACCGTCCTCCTCCTGTGTCCTCTCTGTAGATCCTCACCGTCCTCCTCCTGTGTCCTCTCTGTAGATCCTCACCGTCCTCCTGTGTCCTCTCTGTAGATCCTCACCGTCCTCCTCCTGTGTCCTCTCTGTAGATCCTCACCGTCCTCCTCCTGTGTCCTCTCTGTAGATCCTCACTGTCTTCCTCCTGTGTCCTCTCTGTGGATCCTCACTGTCCTCCTCCTGTGTCCTCTCTGTAGATCCTCACCGTCCTCCTGTGTCCTCCCTGTAGATCCTCTCTGTCCTCCTCCTTTCAGTGGCATTCTCAAAGGGAAAGTTGCCCCTGAGTTATTTCAGGCCCCTGAATGCTTGGCTCTGTAGAATGCTGAAATATGACTGAAAAGTGGAGGCTGGTTGCATCAGTTCTTAGACTTGAATTTCAGTGGGAGTTGACTGGCTTTCCACAAACTCATCCACAGAGGCAGGGAAAGGTTTTTTTTTTTCTCTTTTTAATGTAGATATGCAGGGTAGAAGGCACATTATTACTATGAATACAAGGTCCTGCCTTTCCAAAGGACAGTCTTCATTCAGAGTCGCCATTCATCCAGTGTCTTTCTCTCTGTATTATATGGAGTGCTCATCAAATGCCCCTCTTTTGAATATATGTCATCATGTACTCACTGTATAATTTTTTCAGACCGACTTTTAAACTTGCCTTTGAAAAACATCGTCGAGATGTTGTTTCTGTAATTAGGAAGCATTCGGCATGTGATTTCAAGCATGAACACACCGGAGAATCATGCCTTACCACGCTGCCCAGTGAATCTGGACTAGTGACCACAAGACCAATTATGAGACACCAGAAGGAAATACTATATTAAAAGCAATAAGAAGATCCCCGATGCCTCCATCTCAAGTCTACTCGTCTTTGCCCACAGACAAATCTTCACTGAGATCATTTTCCTGAGAACATTTAATATGATATGATGTCAGTTTGCTTTACTGTCATCACACTTCCCTGCTTATATTTTGGCATGAACCATATTGATAGGTTGTTATATTCTTATTATCAGAACAAGTCATTGCCCTGGTAATTTTTAATGGATCATATGCGTATGTGTGTATACATATATTGTAGAATATATATACACATATATACATAAATACATATTCACTATATATACATATATTCTGTAGAAGAGGACTGTGCTATAGACTTCTAGAATTACCAGATTCTATTTCATCATCCTTTAGTTTATCCCAATTGTAATCATTATTTTTCAAAACAGAGACCTTGATTAAACTCCCAAGTAGTGTTTATTTTTTTTTTAATGCTTGTTAGATCTTGATTCTTCAGAGCAAACCAAAAGTATATCTACCTTCAAGGGGTTTACAGTCTTTGTGTGGAGATAATGTAGGTTTTAATCACTAGTCATGATCAACAGCTGTCCATCGTTAACAATGACTCTTCAATATTTGATAGTAAAAGCAACTTCAGGATAAAAACGAGAAAACAGAGACTCCTTATCCTTGGTCAAAGTCGTATGAGAATCTATGCTGTGAAATTCTAGGTTTTCTTACTGCTATCTACTGTGTCAACAGTAACCCATCAGTGATTGCTGGTCTGAGAAATCCTTAGGTTGAAGCCATGGATCTCCTTTAAAGCTAAGTAACTCCTTCTAAGATCAAGGCTACCCTGGTGCCTAATATTCTGCTCACACGTGTGATGAATTTGCCAGGTGCTTTTCATGCTTCCTTGAACTGACGGAATGCTATCTTGCAAGATGCCATTCACGCTTGTTTAATAGAGAAGTTCATATACACACCTGCAGTGATACTTCATTTGTATTTTAATAAATGAAGTTTGCCTGAAGATCAGAGAGTGAAACCCTCTCCCTGGTCAGCCTTACAGACCACGCAGTGGTGACACACACCTTTAATCTCAGTAGCCACACTAGTTTGCCATAGAAACTGGGCAGTGCATGCCTTTAATCCCAGTGGTTTACACGTTTAATCCCAGCCCTAGAGGGGAATATAAAGCAGGAGGAGACAGTTCACAGACGCAGTCTCATTTTGAGATTCCTGGGGGCAGGATAGCCACTTTTGGACTGAGGTAGACAGAGGAGCCAGCGGCTGACTGTTTTGCTTTTCTGTCCTTCTGGCTGAGCTCCAGTGTCTGTCTCTGGGTTTTTATTAATCTTGCTACACACAAGGTTTCCTAGGATGCTATTCCTAGGACACAGTACGCATAAGGCCAAATGTCACAACTTCTTCCTGTTTCTGGGAGATTCCACAGCTTGTGAGGTTAAGGGCTTCATTTCACATCTTGGATACTTCACCAATAATAATGAGCGAAAAGTAAAAGCAATTGAACAATTCCTCTAGACTACAACTTTTCCCCTTCTCATGGATGATGAGAAACATTCCTTCGCCAGTTGTGTATAAGCCTGGTCCTGTGAAGACTTTCTATACAATTAGAAAGGTTTGTGGGTGAATGAGAGAAGAATTGCACACTTTACAATTGATTTCTATGTCAAAGTTTTTCTGTTGATTAGGTTTGAATTTTCTGGAAAAAATCGTTTGTTTGTGTGTGTGTGTGTATGTTTGTGTGTGTGTGCAAACATGCATATTGAAGTCAGAAAACCACCTCTGGTGTGAGTGTGAGATCTACTTGTGAGAAAGGGTCTCTCTTGCTGTGCACCCTCTGACTCTCAGGCTAGCTAGCATGCAAGCTTCCTGTCTGCATCTCCCATATGGCTTTTGGGATTACAGAGCTGTGTATACTATCGAGACTTTTACACTGGTTCTGGGAATCTTAACTCAAATTGTCAGGCTTGTGTGGGAAGGACTTTACCCACTATGCCATCTCATCAGCATCAAGTTGGGATCTTTTTTGTCAAAGTCTGAAAAAAGAAAAACCAAATTATTCAGTGATGGAAGAATGATGACTTTTTTTTTTTAAATAAAAGCCTAACAGCTAAAATAATGTGTCTATTTTTCTAGTTAAAATATGTTATTGACTTTCCCATAGGCAGATACAGATATGTATTGATAAAGAAAAATATGTATCCATATATTCACAAATAATCATTAAATATAACATAACCTCGACTGTCATGAAATTAGTGTTTTATATTGTTATGATATTAACTTGAGAAAAAGCATAAATGTAAAGTTATACTACGATACTATGCAACCCAATCTGATACACTAAAAGTCATGTCCCTTGTCATTAAGGCAACTACAAATGCTGATGACTTACTAACTGACGTTGTACTTAAAATGTTGAAAAGTATCACGAAGTTTCATAAGGCATAGTTTAATTTACAAAGACATTTGAATAAATATTTGATTTCCCCCATGAACTAAGAAAGAGGCACTTTGCAATTTATTAATAACATTATCTTCTCTACAAAGAATAAAACAATAGTCTTCAGTTCTTTTTGGGGGGGTTAGACAGTTTAGATTTATTTTGATTAATTTCAGAATATAGCTCATCATTAATCTTGCATGTATAAAATACCTATATTTTTATTTATTAGATTTTTTTTAAAATACCAATCCAAGTTCCTACTCCCTCCCCTCCTTACATTCCCTCCACACATCCTCCCACCCCATCTTCCATCCACTCCTCAGAGAGGGTAAGGCACATTGCTTTGTGGAAGGTCCAAGGCCCTCCCTACTATATCTAGTCTGAGCAAGGTTTCCCTCCAAAGAGAATAGGTTCCCAAAAACCCAGTACAAGCAGTAGGGATAAATCCTGGTGCCACTGCCAGTGGCCCCTCAGTCTGCCCCAGTCATGCAACTGCAACCACATTCACAGGGACTAGTTTGGTCCTACACTTGTTCCTTTCCAGTCCAACTGGAGTTGGTGAGCTCCCATTAGCTCAGGTCGACTGTTTCAGTGGGTGAACCCATCATGGTCTTGACCTCTTTGCTCATATCTTATTCCTTCTGCTCTTCAGCTGGACTTTAGGAGCTCAGGCCAGTGCTCTGATATTGGTCTCTGCCTCTGTTTCCATCAGTTGCTGGATGAAGGTTCTATGGTGACATTTAAGATATTCATTAATCTGACTACAGGACAAATCAATATAGGGGCACCCTCTCCTCTATTGCTTAGGGTCTTAGCTGGGGTCATCCTTGTGGATTCCTGGGAATTTCTCTAGAGCCAAGTTTCTTCTATCCCTATAATGGCTCCCTCAATCAAGAGATCTCTTTCCTTGCTCTCATCTCTGTCCTTCCTCCATCTCAACTATCCCTTTCCCTCAAGTTCTCCTCAACCCTCCCCTTCTCTCATTCTCTTCCCCTTTCACCCTCCCTTCTCCCCCACACCCATGCTCCCAATTTTGTCATGCAATCATGTCTGTTTCCAATTTCCAGGTGGATCTATATAGGTTTTCTTTGGGTTCACCTTTTTGCTTAGCTTCTCTAGGATCATGAACTATAGGCTCAATGTCCTTTGTTTATAGCTAGCATTCACTTATGAGTGAGTACATACCATATTCATCTTTTCTGGGTCTATATTACCTCACTCGGGGAAAAATTATAATCTTTATACCCATGTGACCCCACCAACTTCACACAGGGCAAATTCAGAAATACATTTTAATTGACCTTTGAAAATTGATCACAAAAAGGTTTAGAAATAAGGAAAGAAAAACGACTCATTATATAGCAAGTGTTCCAATAATTCATAAACTTACCTGAAATGATGGAGGTCAGTTGGATGACATAATCAAAGGGGTGAAATAAAAATAACATTTGCAAAAATTCTATATTTATCCATATTATCTTTCAAAGAATGGAAAGTGAATAAGTCCATCTGTAAACAGAAATAAAAAATACTAATGGGGGGACTGGAGAGATGGCTCAGAGGTTAAGAGCACTGGCTGCTCTTCCAGAGGTCCTGAGTTCAATTCCCAGCAACCACATGGTGGCTCACAAACATTTGTAATGAGATCTGGCGCCCTCCACTGACATGCGGGCATACATGGAGGCAGAATGTTGTATACATAATAAATAAATAGATCTTTTAAAAAATACTAATGGGAGTATTTCAGATTGCAAATAAAGGGATAGATGATAATTCATGCCAAAACAAACAGGGAAAAATACATGATTAGATCTTAGTTAGCAGTCCTCTGAAGTAGATTTCCAAAATTCTGCTCAGAGGAAAAAAAAAAATACTCAGAGACTTAGAAAAAGAAAATTAAAGGTTTTGAAATGGGAAGCAGGAAATATGCTTCTAACACAGAGAAAGGAAGTCATGAAGGAAGAGAAGCAAAGAACAAAATATGCATACAACACTGAAATGGCAGACTTAAACCTTTCCAAGTTAAAAACTGCATTAAATGACAAAGTGTTAAGACTCTACATAGGATTGGAGAAGTGGCTCACTGGGTAAAATGCTTGCCATCCTAGTATGAGAACCTTAGCTCACCAGTCAGGTAAACCTACATGCTTCAGTGCTTGTCTGCTAACCCAGAGTTCTTCAGTGTGATGGGATGTGGCGACAAGAGACCCAATAGAGCCTCAGAACCACATAGCCTGGTGTACATAGGCCACAGAGCCTGGTGGACATAGCAGGGAATAACAAAGACCTGCCTCACACAGGATAGAGGAGAGGATGGACACCTACCATTATCCTCTGACATCCACAAGTGTGCCCTGGAGCACACTTGCCTGATTTCATATATATGTGTGAATACTCACATATACACACTATACATAAACATACACAACACACACACAGGGAGAGAGAGAGACAGGCACACCCACAGAGATAGCCAGAGAGATACATACACAGAGATTAAGAAAGAAAACCTCCAGTTGGAAAGACAGCTAAAATGATGCCATCAAATTATACATTGTCAATAAGAGACACAACTTAATTGCCAGATACAAGATGTTTGAAGATATATATATATATATATATATATACATATATATATATGAATATAGAATATTAATCTAACAGGGCTGAACTATGATGAGGTCAGATAAAACAGACTTTGAGATTAGAAAGCATTATCACAGACAACATTTTACAATGGGAAAAGGATAGCGTCAGCACACAAACACATAAGTAACAAACAAAAATGATTCAGAATTCATAAAGCAAAAACGAGAGCACTGAAGAGAGACTTAGACAACTCAACAGGAAACACTGGAAATGCTCCAATTTTCCAGTCTAATGACCGAAATATTCACTAAACAGAGCAGCACCAAGAATATTAGAAAACTGACACAGAAGCCATATAACCTGAGGGATAGCGATGGGCTGCTGGGTCTTCAGAATACAGTCTTCTTAAGAGTGCACAGAAAGCCGGGCGGTGGTGGCGCACGCCTTTAATCCCAGCACTCGGGAGGCAGAGGCAGGCGGATCTCTGTGAGTTCTAGGCCAGCCTGGTCTACAAGAGCTAGTGCCAGGACAGGCTCCAAAGCTACAGAGAAACCCTGTCTCGAAAAACTAAAAAACAAAAAACAAAAAACAACAACAAAAAAAAGAGTGCACAGAGAGTTAATCGAGATAAAATGAGCATTAGCACATAAAGCCAATCTGATTAAATTTTATAAGGTTAAATCATTCAAGCGGATTACAATGGATTTAATTAGATTCCAAAAAGAGGAGGAAACTTGAAAAACACATAGATGCTTTTAAGTTTGTTTCAAAATCCTCACATTGAAGGTCACTTTAGAAGGATCTAGAATCACCTTGGAGCTGAGCCCCTGGCATGTCTGGGAGGGGTTTTTAGATAAAGTTGGGGTGGGAAGAAGCACATTAATTGTGGGTAGAAACTTCCATGGAATGGGATCCTTAAAAACAAAATAAAAGAGGAAATCCAGTCACTTTTCTGTGCTCGGTGACTATGGGTACCATGTGACCAGCCGCCCCCTCTGTCTCCCGCCTCTGTGACTTTTCCTACCTTAATGGACTGCATCAACCCAAAGATTGTTCCCCCTTTCATTGTTTTCATCAGGATATTTCAGGAGAAGAGCAGGAAAAGCAATTAAGACAGAAAATTTGTACAAAACAAAATAGGCTGTTGCTACGATAAACTTGGCTATGCCATGTGGTTCCTAAGCCTGTTGGAACTGGTTTACAACATGCACGGGGAAGAGGTTGGAATCTAGCCTTGAATAGTACAAGTAGAATTTAATGCTCTATTCCCCTGGGAGTTTGGAAGGCCAGGAGGCTGAGACAAAAGCATACGGAAGAGTCTAACTTAAGGGTTCTACTGGAGAACAGGGAGTCTACTGGAAAGTGGGCTAGCATTCCACCCTGTCCTCAGAACTCGACTGAGGATGTAACTAAATGGAACAGACAGATGACATTTTAAGCCAGCATTGCAATCAATCTTCTCG
This sequence comes from Chionomys nivalis, assembly GCF_950005125.1. Classification (NCBI taxonomy): domain Eukaryota; kingdom Metazoa; phylum Chordata; class Mammalia; order Rodentia; family Cricetidae; genus Chionomys; species Chionomys nivalis. Next base: position 13,930,769 of record NC_080111.1, on the reverse strand, counting down.
GGGCTTTTATTTGAATCTCCAATGAGAGAGCAAAAAGATAAGAAAAATGTCAAGTTCAGCACAGAAATTTGTGTAGCAAGTTTAAAATAGCACATAAGCAGGATGCAGAAGGCAAATCATCAGCAGTCATTAAAGGGAAACCTCACTTTCCTCACTGGCATATAGGAAAGGTACCCTGAAGGCAAGACCCCGCACATCAAAGACTCTAACTTATAAAAATGCAAATGTACACGAAAGGAGAAAGTCTGTGTTGAGATTGCCCCTTAAGGGGCTCCCTGCTGCAAAATAACTGCCTAGGAAAAGTGATTTTGCTGACCAGCCAAGACATATAGAGGCTGATGTAACTGGAGACTGAAGGTGGGCCAGGCTTCATTCTAAACTCATGGCAGAACTTGGCATTGTCTACGTAATTCTAATTTTGCAGGAATGAAATATGTAAGATTGAGAAAGAGAGTCACATCATCTTGATCCATGACGTCAGTGAGCTGCTGAGGCCAGGTAACATGTAGCATGGTCAGAGTTCCTGCAAGAGACCTCTGAGAAGCTGTTGCATAAAAGTGGAGCCTAAAGTGCAATAGAGACAGCAAGGTATTGGAAATGCCATGACTATAGGACAGCCACCAAGGAAAGGTGCAGGCACAGAGTAGAGTAGGCCAAAGAGAAACGTTCTCCATGATGCTAATGTCAGAGCTAGAGAGGCAAGCTACTGTAGCCTTCCGGAGCACAGATGGTCCAGTCACAACCCCAAGATGCCTGACATGGAGCTGCAGGATTTGAACTTGCCCCTGCTGGATTTTGATCTTTCTTTGGTTTAATCATTCCTTGGTATGCCTTGCTCCTTTTCTTTTAAGATGGAACCATGTCTTTGTACACTGGAACTATGGGAGTTACCGATACTTGTGAACTGCCTTGTGGATGCTGAGACCTGAACATGAGTCCTCTGGAGAAGCAGCCAGTGCTGTTAAATGGAGAGCCATCGCTTCAGCTCCAAAATCCTGACTTTTTAAATTATCTTGGAATTGTTAAAGACAATGGAGATTTTTGAAGTTGTACCGAATACATTTTTGCATTATGGAAGGGTCATAAGCCTACAGAAACAGAGGATGAAGGTATGGTTTAAAAGTAATATAGAGGGACATCATATTGAAAAGGGGTAAAGATGTGATGGTTAAAATGATCGGTTTGGCAGAATTTAAAATCACCTTGGATACAAGCCTCGTCATGCCTAAATGGGATTATCTAGACTAGGTAGTCTCTGGGAATGCCTGCAAGGGATTGTCTAGGCTAGTTTAATTGAGATTGGAAGGCCCACCCTAAATATGGGTGGACATTATTGGGATGGAGCTCTGGATTGAATAAAAACATGAACTGAGCTGTTCTCTGCTCCTTGACTGCAAATGCAACGCGGCCTCCTTCATCTCTCTTCACCATGACATTCCCACCATGATGGGCTGCATCCATGCACTGGGAGCCAAAATAAGAGCATTTTATCACAGAACAGGACAAATAGCTAAGATTCCATGGGCTTCAGACAAAGCAAACAAGCTGCAGAAGGGGAGTGGGCTTGAGGTTCAGTGGGTAGGATGCTTGTCCTGCATGCATTCAGCCCTGGGCTCTGTTCCTCACACCACGTGAAGACAGGGGCATGCTGGTGAGATCTCAGCACTTCAGAAGCAGAGGCAGGAGAAGAGAAAACAGGAAACAGAAGTTACAGGAAATGGAAATCATCCTTCTGTCAGAGTTTCCTAAGGCGAGAGATAGGAACTACACCGATGAGTTCTACATGAGCTAAGAGATGGAAACACTCAAGATTTTTTTTTTACCTCCCTCTTTATCCAGTCTTTGTGACACTGAGATGCTTCTTCAAGAAGTAGAATCCTTCTGCTTTGGAAAAGTGGACTTTTTGGTTTGCATTGGACAATAGATACACAAATGGCCATGTATCTTAGCATGTAGAATTCAGATTACCTTGTCTGATTGGCCCTATCTCACAGAATCTTCACTGTTAGATGAAAGGTTTATGTCTCCTGGAGTCTAGGAGTCCCTGCAAAGTAGAGAGTTGTTCTGGCTAAAGATATCCGAGACCAGTTCCAAACACGGGAAAGAGGCACACTAGAAGTCAGTGGGTATCCCAAGGACAGAGAAGGCACCCATGTCCGAAAACGAGTACTTCTGCAGATTCAGAAGACTTCAAAGTTCTCCTTTGTAGACTTCTAAGAAAGAAAGTGCACACAGTAAACTTGTGAGAGTGGCTTGGCCTATATTTTCTGTCTAAGCAGACAATTGAAAGCCAGCAGATTTTCTCTTAGCTGTGTGCCACACAGAACTGAAACAAAGAAGGAAACTAATGGGAAAACTGGCCATGCTGAGTTTCTGTATTTCAGAAAATACAGAGGGTGGAAAAATGAATACAGCTTTTATCTCCAAGATGCTCTGCAGCGTGACTCTAACTGGTCTTAATAATAAAAACCTGGAGTCAGATATCAAGGTGAATGCTGAAAGATCAGAGAATTAAAGGAACCGGCCACTAAAGTTCTTACCTCTATGAAATCCTCAGACTGGAAAACAGACTGAGCTCCTGTCTCCTCCTGCCTTATATTCCCCTCTCTGTCCAGCCATATCACTTTCTGTCTTCACCACCCGTGTCCTGGGATTAAAGGCTTGTGCCTCCAAAGTGCTGGGTTCAAAGGTGTGCGGCACTACTGCCTGGCCTCTATGGTTAACTAGCAGCTAGCTCCGCACTCTGATCTTCAGGCAAGCTTTATTTGAGCAGAATATCACTACACTGCTCAATGCTATTTTTTAATATAAAATAAATCCTGAAAATTAAACTAAAGAATAAGAGTGTGTTGGTGAAACTTCTTTTAAAGTGCATTGAGAGAATTAAGTTTTCCTGGCAGACTTTCTTGGATGGACAAAGGAACTCTCAAGATTTTAGGGCATAATGTCACCGATGTCTAATACCAAAGAGGTAATAAGAAAATATTAAAGTCATTGAAGATATGGTATTTGAGGATGAATCTGCTATGCAGAATGTTCGTGGAAATTTTAAGTCAATTGACAAAAGAGAAACATTTTCAGATTCAAAGAAAAAGAGAATATTTAAATTACAGCAAAGCCCCTGGACTTTCAATTTCCTAAGATCAAAAACCAAGCTAAGAAAACTATTGAACAAACAAGCTAGAAAATTTTCAGAATTGGCCAAGAAGATTCAAGTAAATGAATAATCCAGAAGGAAATATTGAAGGTCTGAGTACACACCCATTAGTTAGACAGGTTTATTTTCTTAAGTGAATATCCATTTTCTTGAATCATCATTTTTATGATCTAGCCGAGTAGGTAAATTAGATGTTATTGTGCTTTTTAAATGACTATGCTGAGGTATGTCATAAAACATTGTGGTTCATTCATTCATTGTTTTCCATTGCTATTGTTGGATTAGAGTAAAAGTCTGCTGTGAATTTCTTCACTAAAAATGTGAACAGTGTTTTCCTGTTGAACAGCCATTAACAGAAGAAAAGATCCATCTTGTTTTGGAGTTTGCATGCACCAAGCTTCCTCTGTTCCCACTGAACCATACTGTCAATGAGTGAAAAAAAATGTCCTCTTCTTACCATTTGAACTGGAGAAGAGGACGTTTTATTCTGCTGTTTCTGACACAAGTATAGAGGCACGCAAATATGAGCCATTCCACCTTGACTAAAAGACAAAGAGTTTGAGCTTATTTTTACTCTTTCAAAGTTGTTGACCACAGGCGTGGCTCCAAACAAGAAACCCTGACTTAGGTTCTGGTTACTTGGTGTATTGGACATTAAGATGGCCCATAGATGTGATCCGCTCCACCCTGACCATAGATCACAGAAGAATTCAAGCCTATTCCTGCTCCTTCATTTTAAAATAAAGTTTGACATAGGGAGTGGTTGCCTACAGGATACTTGGTCTAAGGTGTATTCTCTGCATACTTGCCCAAAACATCAAATGTTCTACTTAGGAAATAGTGACACGAAGTGACTGTTCTGGTTATCCTTTGTGTCATGCTAAAGTAGTCTTTTGCCTCCTCCCCCCTTTTGTATTAGGTTAAAAAGGTGCATGAAAATAAAATACTGGCAGATTCAGTATTCACTGAGTTGCCCCTCCTGGTACTATCCTATGTCGCTGTGTTTCTTTCATATCTCTGTTCCTCCTACCTGACATTTCTAATCCACACACTATATGAACTCATTGTAGCTGGACCATGACAGAAGTCACCCCGAAGTATGGCTTACGACAGATGGCAGCCCAACATAGTGGCTTACCACACACATGACTTTCTTACTTATGTATTCCATTACATATATATTTCATTACACACTTATATAGCTTATACATACAGTTATAGATTATATGTTATATACACATATATTTAATTGTATATTTTAAATTATGTTATTATGTATATTCTTTTTTTGTTTTTTGAGACAAGGTTTCTCTGCTTAAGAGCCCTGGCTGTCCTGGAACTAGCTCTGTAAACCAGACTGGCCTCAAGTTAACAGAGATCTCCCTGCCTCTGTCTCCTGAATGCTGAAATTATTATACATATTCTTAATGCTTCTAATAAAACTTAAATCTCTTTTGGTAATTGCAAAACACAACTATCAGTGCCATGGAAGTCTCAATGGGTCTTGGACTATGACATACTACTTGCATTGAAAATGTAACATACAAAAATTACTTTTTTCTTGTTCCTGAAAACACTTGTTTATGATATTGGTCTATGAAAAATAACCAACAAATACTTATTAAATCTGTTAACAGGACTATATTACTAAATCAGTAGCAAAACACAGTGGAGCAAGAAGCTTGTTCCCTCTCATAATTAAAGTTACAAAGCGTTCAGAGTTATCTGAAGGCCTCTGTGTAATCAGAACCTCTGTGGTAATAGCTACATATTTTTATCTTTTGCTGGAAGTCTAATTGTTTGATTGATGGTTCAACGGAGTGAATTTAACAGATTCAGCTCCTCTTTTCTGGAGGATGACCAGACAAGTGTTGAAAAGTACACACTCATATATTTTGGACTATTGCCCAAAGTGACACTTAGAATTTGGATCAAGCAGCTACGGTTGTCTTTTTTTATAGAAGCCAGCATAGACCAGGAGAAGGGGCACTTACTCAACAGCAAAAGTGACATTCCAATACGGGGCTGATGCTCTCTGGCTGTTTATAAACTCTGTAAACTGCAGATTCCTGTAAGACTATACTGGTGTAACTGGCGGTTACTGTGGTGATTAAATATGTCGGTACCCATAAAAGATAACATCCAAGTTGCTATGGGAATGGAAAACTATGGATTATCTTTGGTTCGTTGTACCCACGGATGCTCAGACTCGGTAGGTGGGGAACAGGAGAGAAGAGAGGATGGGGAGAATGGAGGAGAGAGAGAAAAGCCCTCAGGAGTTTTGCATGGAGAAGAGTATTTCCAGGTAGAACCTCAGTGGGAAAGGTTTGCAGGTCGGGACAATCAAAAGAATTCCTGTTAGGTTTTCTCGTTTTCTCTTCCAGTGCCGACGATCAGATTCAAAGCCTCGTGTGTGCCAGAAAATGTTCTACTGCTGTGTTCCAGTCCCAGACACTTCCTGAAAATAAAAGCCTGATGCATTTTTTCTGTTTTCTGTGTAGCTTAATATAGCATTACACTTGTATCTCAAATTCTCTAGAAAAAGAAATGTAAACTCATGTTTTATTTGTTAACCACAAATTCAAAGTTTTATCATATCTTAAACTTTTGGTTTTAAAAATCTAAAGATGAAAGAATTGGGTCTGCTGGGAATATAAGAGATGCTAGCCCAATGCCTCATGCTGTGGTTTGGATAATCATCTCCTCAGAGGCCATACATTAAATGTTTGGTACCCAGCTCACAGTCGCACTGTGGAGGTGGTGTAAACTTCAAGATGTGCAGCCTAGTGAGAGAGTGCCTAGTCACTGGGTTCATGCCTTTAAGGAGACTGGACCAAGGTCCCTTCTTCCTGTCTCATGTGTCCCAACCTAAAGGGGAATAATCCCACTACATGCTACCACTATAATGTCCAGTTTGACCACAGGCAAGAAAGGAGTGAGACCATGATGGAGGTGGGTCTTGTATTAATCTGTTGCTTTCATTGGTTAATTAATAAAGAAACTGCCTAGGCCCATTTGACAGGCCAACCTGTAGGTGGGTGGAGTAAACAGAACAGAATGCTGGGAGAAAGAAGCCGAGTCAGGAAGTCGCCATGATTCTCCCACTCCAGACAGACGCAGGTTAAGATCTTTCCTGGTAAGCCAGCTCGTGGTACTACACAAAATATTAGAAATGGGTTAGATCAATATGTAAGAGCTAGCCAATAAGAGACTGGAGCTAATGGGCCAAGCAGTGTTTAAAAGAATACAGTTTCCGTGTAATTATTTCGGGTATAAAGCTAGCCGGGGCGGGGCATAAGCTCGCTATGCGGGCGGCTGGGTGCTGGGGGCGCAGCCCCGCCGCTCTTATTACAACAAGACCAACCAAAAATGGACGAAGCCAAAGCCATGAGTGGAAATAAACCTCTTCTCTTTATAAACTGATCACACCAAGTATTTGGAGTGGTGACGCCAAATCAGCTTACATCATCAACTCGTTCTAATAGATTTGTAACTAGCAACCCCGCAGGGCCAGAAATCAATCTCTTTGTCCACACCATTCAGGAAATGCTTTTGCATTATTCAAATTGACATTGAATTCCCAAAATTTCTGCATGGCCTTGTCCCTTCTGACTGACTGACCTCCCTTACAATTATCCATGGGGCCTGTGTTTATGCAAAACAACTTTGAGATTCTGTTCCATTTGCCGATTGAGTCAATGAAGGTTTTTCTGTTCTTTAAGCAAAGGAGTTGAGCTGAGCACTGAGGCATTCAGTTTACATGTAGGAAAAACCTGATAATGTTTTTGTCCATACTGTTTCTATGTGGCCACTATATCTACCACATGTAAACGAAATTTAGCTTCCTAAGGAGGATGATTTAAACAGAGCGTGGTTAAGGAGGGGTGGTTCATCAGATTTAGTACCTCCTGGAACCCCTTGAAAGGAATGACTGGAAAAGACATCAAAGGCTTTATAAGAGTTTGTAAGACTGTTTGAAAGCCAGTCTAAATGCAGATGCATGAGCCCGTTCCTTCGATTCTATAATTACCTGACTGTGAATCTGAATTGCACAACTAATTTTGATCAAAGCAGTAATGGGCCCCATACACTGGTTATGATGCAAAAGAGATACACTACCATTTCAATTTTTTAAATTGACTTTCATTGAGCTCTACATTTTCTCTGCTCTGCTCCCTGCCTTTCCCCTCCCCTTCAACTCTCTCCCAAAGTTCCAACTGTAACTGAAATATGAAGTAGGTATTGTAATGTGGAGAACACAGTGGGAAGCAGAATAAAAACCCTGTCTCTCCTTTCTGGAGATTAGGATAAATCATTGCCACCTGAATATTTGCTGGATATTTGGGATAAGAACGTAGTGTTTTAAGAAATGCTGCGGAATTTGAAATAACCCCACCATGAGTGATAGAAAACATCCCATATGATATATTTTCTCTGTATGAAGTAAAATATCCTCTGTCACCTTGATTTTCCTCTTTCCTGCGGAGTACTAAAGTGTACCTAAAAGTTCAGGTATGAAAGAAGACCAGTATTTTGTTGAGAAAACAAACTGTCAGCTAAGTATGCATGCAGCTAAGAGAAATGGAATAGGTGGTACCACCATTGGGTGTATAAGGAATTGGTTCTCAACACCTTGGAAGCCATTATAAAGTGAGAGACAGGCTCGAGACCTGAAACATAGATGGCTCACTTCCTGTATGAATCATAAAGGCCTTGATAAACCAGAAGAACTCAACAGAGCTCCATGCACAGGCAGGCATGGGGAGGTGCTCGGGGGAGGCTGCTTTCTCTGCAAACGTAGGACCTGAGTTTGGATCCCTGGATTCCACGTAAAATGTTAGACGTAGCCTTGCAGTGCTAAGAGTTGGAGAAGTATATCCTAGGGGCTCATTGGCCAGTCAATCCAACCGATTGATGAGCTTCAGTTCCAGTGAGAGACCCTGCCTCAAAAATGAGGTAAACAGAAATAGAGAGAAACACCCAACATCAACCTCTGAGCTACAGGTAAAAAAAAACCAACAACAACAACAACAAAAACCTTTGATTCCTAAATCTATTTATGGCAGCTTATAAATCTCAACTAAGGATTCCATGAACAGAAGCTCACAGTGTAGATCTGTGGGGTAGGCAAAACTTACCAGTCTGATTCTCTCTCTCTCTCTCTCTCTCTCTCTCTCTCTCTCTCTCTCTCTCCATGAGTATCCAAAACAAACAATTGCTGTTGACTCTGTTTACGTGTTCATACATGATACCACTCTGCAACCTCTGTAGGGCAGAAGGTCTACGCCTTCTTGTGCCAGCCAAGGGACGGGATACCACTTCACCCAAAGTGAGAGAAGCATGCTCAAAGAAAATTTCAATATCTGCTAAGACAATATCACCCCAATACAGAGTTGCATGCCATGCAGATCATCTTCATGTGGACATCAATAGGACGGTACAGTGTGCTCAGCGTGAGCTTTCCTTCTTCTTGTCTGACTTTTTGTGCTGTTCTCTGCATTAATTTACACTGCAATGTGTACATGAAATAAAAGAAGTAATTTTCTACTGTACTTGTGCTGAACAGGTCCTGGAATGAATGAACTTGTCAGTGAATGATTTAATGAGCACCAGATAAACCTCTGGTTGCAGAAAAGCTTCGACCATCATCAGTTATGAACACTTTCTGGTTTGGAGACTGTTGAGTGTCTATGGAGGGGAGGGTTAGCATTGATTTGAGGAGGAAATGGTAGTACGAAGACACAGAGAGGATTGGAGACAAAACTATTTGGGGACACAATTAGAACGTCTCTTAGAGGGGAAAGGGTCGAAGTAGGAATGAATTGGCTTGACTCAGTTAATTTTCAGGATGCTCAGGCCGTCTATTTTTGCCCTTCTTGTCTGAGTTAAAATTATTCTACCATTTAGAATGCCTGAGTCTTTTGCCCCCACAAACCTTTGCCCTGATTCTTTTTTTATGAATGTCTTCACATAACATTTTTCAATTCTTTACAAATTGGGTGTGGGATGAGGAACACTAGTTCAGAAAGCCTTCTGTCCTATGATGAGGATAACTTAAAAGTGTTTTGATATATGTTTCTCTTTCATTTGAAGACAGAGCAATACACTGAATTTTCTGTTACGATTAAAAGCATAGGTGTAATGTCTTGATGTATATTTTGTTCATTTCTTGCAATATTTTGCTCTTTTATTCCCATAAACATTTCTGCAGCAATGCACTAAAATATTTTAAATGATTTTCCTTCTTTAGCTATTAAAAATTCAAGTGTCGCCGGGCAGTGGTGGCGCACACCTTTAATCCCAGCACTCAGAAGGCAGAGGCAGGCGGATCTCCGGGAGTTCGAGGCCAGCCTGGTCTACAAGAGCTAGTTCCAGGACAGGTACCAAAGCTACAGAGAAACCTTGTCTAGAAAAACAAAACAAAAAAATTCAAGTGTCTCTTTAATAATTATCTTTATTGAAATACAATCATAAAAGCTGTTTGTTTAAAACCCATTTAGACTTAAAATTACAAAGTTTCTACCAGGTAAGAAGAACTTCCAGGAAATCTCATGAACTCGGGATGTCAGTATTAATTCTGATTCGCCAACATGCGAATACATGATATCTTGGTCACTTTGCGTATCATGGAAATGCAACTACTTGCCTTTGTGAGTTGAATTTGATTAATTTTCATGTATATGGTGTGTACTGCTGGCTATTTTAGCATCTGTCTATATTTAGAAATAAAGTTAAGGATGAGGATACCATAGGTCCTGTTCTCAAAGGACCTATTTCCTGTCCAATCCTTTAAAACATCTAGGTAAATATGAAAATATATGGTATAGTAGAGGTAGACTTTTGTTTGACTTCCAGTAGCATTAAAATATTAGTACAAAACCAGCAAAACTTGATACTGATGGCTTCATTGGGGAAAAACTCAAAGAACAACCATATTCTAGAAAGCCACTGCTTGGCATGGTAATTACTATGCATTTGACAATTGCCAAAAAAAATGAATTTCAGTGGTTTTGCCACTGACGAGTGTACATTTTGAAAAAGTTTATTGACTTCATCCTTTTAAAGGTACATATATATCAAAGCACCGTGTAAGTCTAGGCTTACAGCCAAAGCACCATAAGTCTAGCCAACTTTTCGTGGTATATTGGATAGTGCTATGACAAGAAGAATTATAGTTTTTAAAGATAAACTACTTTTAAAAATTATTTATTGTTATTATACATATGTGTGCCCCTCAAAAGTGTGAGCTCATTTAGTCTAAACTGAAAAGATCAAGCTTCAGCAATCATTCACATGTTTCTGCATGAGTCATTTCCCAAATCACTCCTAATGTTTGCATATTGGCAGTTTGGAAGCATCATTTGTTTTGTGGTGTTAGAAGCTACAGTGGAGAAAAGGAGGAATGACTCGAGCTTCCATCAGACTGGATGGGGGTGGAAAGGAAGTGCGCATGTGTACAAATCAGTCCACAGACGCTCCAGAAAGCTAAATCTGCCTGTGAGAAATATTAATGAAAGCATGAAGCTGAAAATAACAGTATGCATAAAAGATGAGAGACAGGAGCTTAAAGTATGCAAGTGGAGGAGACAGAGTATGTCACCTAAACATTGAAAGGAAAAGCATAAGAAAAGTTACGAAAAGGAGGAAAGTGTTCTAAAATATCTATTTATATATTTGTTTTGTATACGTAATGGGGTAGGCTGGAGGACATATGAGGAGGCCAGGTGACAACTCATAAGAGTCAGTTGTCTTTCCTCCCTGTGGGTTCTGAGACTGAAGACCGTCCCTGAGGCTTGGTGGCAAGTGCCTTTACCCCCAGAGCCATCTCTCTGGTCCTAAAATGTTTCTAATCTGTTTGAGAGAAGAATGAATTCAAAGGAGCACATATATCCGCACGTCCTTCGCAATGAAAGCTAATGCACCCTTCACGGTTCCCAAAAAGCCTGTGTCAGTTTCAAATGCTATCGTTTTACTTTCTGGTGGAAGCTGAACGTTTGAAAGGGGTTTTTAAAAAATGTACTGGTTACATTTTTTTTTTTTGCTATGGTTACTTATAGCAATATATGTTGAATTTTTCCCCACTAAAGCAATACCTGTGGATAAGAATGAAACCAGCAAAGCAAATGCCTACGTGCTTTGGGATTCATTAGCTGTAGACGGCAACCTGAGGACCGCTTTCCCACATAAAGTGCCCAATAACAACAGCAGCGAAGCCGGCACATCAAAGCTATTGACCAGCATCCTTAGAGCTGAGCCGTAATTGACAATTTCAAAGATGTATTCAAGTTCAGGGCGGCCATTGAACTTGTGCAGTGTGTAGCCAATTTGGGAGAATATTTGTTTAATGTTTTTTGAAAGTCTGAACAGCCTCGGATTCCCGATGCTGTGTAAGTGCCTTGAAACACAGTTGGAATGGAGAGAGGCCGCATGATACAGCTCTCTTTCCCTGGTCATCTTTTATTTCCTGTATGAAATGTCATTTTCTGGAAGTTTTAGACTGTGTTCCTAAATAGATAGTTTCAGCATTTCAACACTGACTTTGACATGGTATAAGCAAAATGCTTATGTTTGCCTAACATTTATTGATCAATGAAAGTTATTGATTTTTCTAGATGAGAACTGTCTGTAAAATATCTGTTTGGGGCCTATTATTTTACCTAGCCTACAAAATGCTACAAAAGTTACTTTACATCTTTCAAAAGCAGGAAAATTGTAATACAAAAAGAGTAATATTGAATCTAATCTTGGACAAATATATTTAAATGACTCTAGGAATGTTATGAACCTCTAGGCACCTCCATGACTTCATCAATAAAGGGGTGTGCAAGCCATTCCCATGCCATTTCTCATGGTTAATAGAAGACATAAATGAGCCATTTGGAAGCAGAGAGACACACAGTGGATCAGGGAATCATAAGGAGATCAGACTGAAAGAGATCTCCCGATCAATTAGCTTTCCAAACTAAGGCAGCATGTAAGAGGTTTAATTACAGAATACAAGGTAAATAACATGGGAATTCTGCTATCTCACTTGGAAAATACATATTGAGCAAATTAAACTCATGAAGTTTTGTCTCAATAATGAGAACTTGGAATTATTTGTATTATGTTTTCTTTTTCTAAATATTGTATAGTGAGAACAATTTAACTTGTATTTTATGTAAAAGAACATAATAGAATAGGTACCTTCACAAGATTATAGCACGAATAATAAAAACCCAGAGACAGATATTGGGGTTCAGCCTGAGGATCAGAAAAGCAAAGCAGTAACCACAAGAGAGACCTTTTACCTCTACCAAATCTTCAGACCGAAAGGGCCAAATCCTGTCTCCACAATCTCAGACTCCACGCTAAAGAAGAATATAAGACAGGAGGAGACAGCACTCAGATGCAGTCTCATTCTGAGGATTCCTGGAGGCAAAATCACCATTTCGGACTGAGGTAGAGGTAAGAGCCAGGGGCTGTTTTTTTTTTTTTTTCTAACCTGCAGGTTGAACCCCAATATCTGTCACTGGGTTTTTGTTAATTGTGCTACAGGATTTTCATAAGGAATAAACAAGAAACTATGATAACCAAGTCTAATATGAGCGTCAAATGTTTTTAGAGAGGAGAAGCCAAGTGTTTACTTCAACTAACTTGTTCATCTGAGAGATGAATAACCTAGGTCTAAAAGATGATGTTATTTGTACCTGGATTGTGATGACACAAATTCCTGCCTCTTCGTGTGGCTTTCATTGTACCATGCAATTAACAGGGCAGTGCACACAAAACTTTGAGAAAGTGACCCAGAGAAGGAACTTGTGTGCGTCACACACAAAGAAGAAGCCAGGTGGGCTTCAAAGGGATGAGCCTGCTAGTGGGGAGTCTTCTCAAGTCAAGAGAGTGAGAGTGCAGGGCGGTAGGAAGATTGTATTGAGACAGAAAGAAAGATGAAAGTTTAGAGAAAAGTTAAAAACAAGAGAGAAATATAGAAGTGGAAAGACGCCTGCTGGCTTATGACTTTTGTTCCCTGGTACAGATGTAAGTACCACAGAGTCAGAAGAACGGGAGTACAATTCGGAACTGAATTTGAATTCTGAATCCACTAAATCCTACATGCTATCTGAGACACTGGAAGCCATAGCAAATCAACTTCTGAGCCATCGATGGGATGTTTTCACTGAAGCCCTCCTCTCAGGGCTCAGAGATTTATGCGGAGGAAGAGTTGGAAGGATTTTAAGAGTCAGACATGATAGATGACTCCAAAGACACAGTGTCTCCCACTCGTGAACTCACACAGACTGTGGCATCATGTTCAAGACCTGCACAGATTCAAGCCAAATGGGGTCAGGCACTGAGATGTCAGGGGAGAGTGTAGGCACCGGGTTCCTCCTCTAACCAAGAAGCTGTTTGCAATGTTTGCCTGCTGGCAAAGGGAAAACCAGTGTTCTCCAATAGAGTATCACTGGGTATATCAACAACACTCCAAGAAAGATCCCATGCCAAATAATAGTTGGCCAACAAAAAGAAAGGAGAGAGAGAGAGAGGAAAAGAGAGAGAGAAAGAGAGAGAGAGAGAGAGAGAGAGAGAGAGAGAGAGAGAGAGAGAGAGAGAGAGAGAGACTGAGACAAGAGGAATATATAATTGTATGGGTAGGGAGATAGGGAGGATCTGGGGGAGAAGAAAATGATCAAACTAATAAAATAAAAAGATTCTGGTATTGCTGGGCACTGCATTTGTTATCCTATTTGCTTATATTCCTTCCTCCTGCAACTCCCCCTGTCCCAGTTCACTGCATTTCATGAATGGATTTGAACTTGAGAGATTTAAAAACTTTACTCACTTCACAAAGTCAGTTAGCAGGCAAGTTTGAATCAAGATTTCTCTCAACCATCTTCCAAAACACCTGAGTTTGTACCACATCTGTCCTGTTTCAGAACAAAGGAAAATTAATTAAATGGTATCTAGCTATCAGTCTTAGAGACATCTAACACTTGTGTTTCATAAAACTCTCAATAAACGTAAAGAAAAGCTGCATGGATTACTGTGTTCCAAGTAACCAGAACTCAGTCCTTGATAAATATTTATGCTTTGGTGGATTATTAATCATTCTCGACTTCCTTTTCTCCCCAGTTTCCTTCCTTATTTTCCTCCTTCCCACTCACTTCCTGTCCATCTGTCACCCAGTTTTTGGGTGGCATATTTTCCCCCTTTTGTTTCTTCCAGATTTCTTTTGTTTTCTGGAATATTACAAAATTTGTTTTATGTGTGTATGCCAAAGGGGGGAAAAAACCATGAGTTTGTTGGACCTTGCATTTTAACATTGTCACCAGCACACCTGAATAGAGTTTGCGGTGTGGTCAATGCAAGAGGCAAACTAGTTAAAATGGTAACAACATATTAAAAATGCCATGAACAGCATGCCCAGTGATTTAAGCTTTAGTTCTATTTTTTTTTATCCTCTGACTGTTTCATACATGCATGCAGTAAATATTATTCATGTTTACCCCTTTCCCTCTCCCTTCTTTTCCTCTTTCTCCTCCTCTATTTCCCTTCGCCATTCCCCTTTCCTAATGAAACCCTTCTTTCCAGTAACTCCTCATCCATTTTCATGTCTTAGTGTGTGTGTATGGTGTGTGCCCATGTGTGTGTGGGCATGTGTGTGCATGCATGTGTGCATATGTGCATGCTGCAGAGTTTAATCAGGGTTGTTGAACAAACATGAATAGCATGGTATTTCCTAGAGCACAGGCAACTTTTCAGTGGTTCTCATCTCTAAAGACAGCCACATCCTCTTCTGTACCAACTGCTACCTGCCACTTCTTATTGCCCAGATAGGACATTCTTTCTGTCCCATTCTCCATGATGTCTCCGGAGCCCTGGTGGGAACTGGAGACTCATTTAAACTTGAATACTCCACCATCACTTATTTTTGGCATTTTGACCATTTGTGAGTCTCTATTAACATCTGGTGATTTTGATAAGAATAGTTTTGTTATTTTTGTGCTTATTTGAAATTTTCTCCTTTCTCCATATTATTACATATAAATTCAATTACATCTGTTGTCTGTTGATTTAAAAATATCCATATTTTATCTATACTCTTACATAATTACCTTGTCATTAGAATAAATGTTCATAATCCATGCTTTAATTACGAAGATAAAAACTTATCAGACTTTGCTAACTCATTTTCTATAACCACCTGTAAGATTCTTTGTCTAGACTTTTACCAGGGTATAAAATAGTAGATAATGCAATTAGTAAACATGATGGAGCTACAGGAATCATACTTGTCAAAAATAAAAGAAGCATAAGCTGTAAAATATGTAAAACTGAATTTTCTATTGTCATCATAGCAACCAACTTCAAAACTCATGTCAGGAATGCCACCTTCTCTTTGGAGCCTTCCAGAAGTGTCAGTTTGCTCAGGGCAAAGGCCAAACCCAGCAGAGTAAACCTGAAGGCACTTTACAGTTATGTGTGCATCCCATTTCCCATGTGACTCTGCTCATGGCTTTCCCTCTCTACAGTCCTACTATGGGGCTTCCTTCCATAATGGGCTTCTCTGTATAGCATCTCCTCTGCCTGACTGTTCTCCCAGCAGATGTACTTATGCTTCAAAGGTCAGATGTTCCTGAAATCCTCACAGCCTTGCTTGAAATGCTAGACCTAACCTCCCTAGTCTTATGCTTGACTTCCCCATTTCCTTTTTCATAGCAGTGACTTGCATAGCACACCTTGTAATTTATCTATTTGTCATTTTATTGACCCCCTCGTACTAGAATACAAGCTCTAAAGTAACAGTGGTTTGGTTAGGTCTTCTAGGCCCTATGATGCTTGCTTACTAAATAGTCTACAAACTCTGTGCTAAAGAGATAAAAAGGATTGCAAGAAGATGTTAAGGTTAATCTCAGGGATAGATTAGAAAAAACTTCTGTTTCATAGCTTCATAATTGAACTAGTAACCTGCCTTAGCTTACTGCCCATCACTCTAACAAAGTGCCTGAGTCTGTCAACTTGAAAGGGTTTATGATTTCAGATGTTTCAGACTAGGATCACTTGGCTTTGTTACATTGGACTTGGGGTGGGACAGTACATCATGGCAGAGGAGGCCCATGCTACCAGAAAACAAAGAGGGCAACAGGAAGGGCCTGAGCATCAGGATCTCCTATCTATTCATCACCTGTGTCACCAACATCCCCCTTTCTCCTACATCTTATTGGTTCTACCACCTCTGAATAATGTCCTTGAGGTTCATCCAAGACCCAAAGTAGAACATGGAGTTTATGGAACCCATATCAAGCACTATGACTATGACTAAGGGACAGTCTCAGAAAAGTTGATATGAATGTTTGATGTTTAGTCAATCTATGGGAAGTTTAAATAGGATGAGAACATTGGGGTATGTGCTTTACTATAGACTAGAACACCTTTGATAGAAAAATAACTAATTGGAGTTTTGCGAACAGTCAATCCCTGCTACAGACATGACTCAATAGATCATGTCTAGGTAAGATACAGTCATAACAGTTCTAAATTGTCATTTTAAATGGCACATATGAACAATTAGAGTCACAGTGTCCACAAGTACTGCAGAGACATCCTGAAGGACAGGACAAAGGTGTAGATGGTCCCACAGCCATTTAGTCCCAAAGAAGCACACAGAGGCTTGCATTAATTATAAAATGTTTGGCCTGCTAGCTCAGACTTATTACTAACTAGCTCTTACAACTTAAATTAACCTGTAATACTTATCTATGGTTAGCCACATGGCTTTTCTCAGTAAGCCATTCTCATCTTGCCTCCTCTGTGTCTGGCTGTTGACTGCATCTCTGCCTTTCCTCCTCCCATAATTCTCTTAGGCTGATTGCCCCATCTATACTTCCTACTTGGCTACTGGCCAATCAGTGTTTTTATTAAACCAATATGAGTGACAAATCTTTACAGTTTACAAAAACATTATCCCACAGCCCTAGGGAAGGGGATGGTGCAGATGAGAGGGTACCACTGTGTGTTCAGTGCATGTGCAAAACTCCACCCCCTCTGCTGATTAGCACTCAGTGCTGTGTGATGTCACAGTGTCTAAGGAATCATGCCAACCATTTCCTCACATGCCGGCTTACAGCTCGTTAGAGAAAACAAACCCATGAGTTGTGACCACTTGTTATCCAGAGTTGTGACTGACAGGGTGGATCGGTTTCCTCAAATTAGACAGCATCTGTCTGGGGCCATGAATATAGTCTCTCAGTCCTGCCTGGTGAAGGTCTATGTTCTCTACTACATATCTTCAGTCAATCAAGCACATGTGGGAGACCCTACTAGAGTTCTTCCAGAAAATAGCAGCAAGAAAGTACTGTTGGGAAGAAGTCACACTTTCTTATGCAGTAGTCATAGAGATGGAAGTCAGAAGTGAAGATAAATTATTATTCCAACTGAAGCAGAATTAAATAGAAAAATAGATATGTTATAGTTACATATATAATGTATCTATATACATAACATCATATTGTAAAGAATACCTTTACAAGTCAGTTTTTCCTGAAATTTGTGAGGAAATTAAGGCAAATATGAATGAGAAGGAGTTCATGGCAAATACAGGAGAACATAAATTCTAACCCTAGCTTGTTTTTCAGTATCCAGTGAACTTAAGGACCATATGGGGGAAGCTGAGATTAAAAACCAGTTGGAGGATAAATGAAAGAATGAGAGAATGCTGGGATAACATATAAATAATCAAAAGACAGAGTAAATTAGCAATCTACCTGTGAGTGTTAACAGTATGGAAGTGCATCTTTGAGGGAAGATAAGAAGCCTGGTTTATTTCCAAACAACAGAGCAACATAAAAACAGAACCTTCATCATTCACACCAATTAACACTGCGGAGATTGCTTTCAAAAGGATATAATTGTGTTGCTACAGACAAAAGTATTAAATTCTTGGAATATGTAGTATTGTAAATCAAAGGGAATGAATGTTGGTGGCCTGGGTTTAAAAATGCTAAGCCTTTTAATGTAAGGATCCCAGTGTATTATTATTTAAACCTACACCGTAGAAGTAAAATAAATAAATAAACAAGTCAGAAAGTGAGTCAATGCATTAGATAAAATTTAGGCATAAAACCTAATCATGTCTTTTTGGGAAAGTAACTTAAAGTTTCAATAGAATTACTTTCTTAGAAGAAATAAAACATGACAGAAACATAGTTAAGGTGAGATTTTCCTGTAAGGTTAAAACAAACGACAAGAAAAATGTGAGCTCTACTTGCTTTGCAGATGTCAGAACATGTTCAGATAATTACATAAAATGAGAGAGAGCATCAATGACAACGAAGAATACAATGAACATTTCTAGCACCAGATGTCTTTTACTAGAAAATTTATAGAAAGAAAAGTTTTCTGCTGGAGAGCAAGTACGTAATGACAATGATCAGAAAGGGAGGGTAAGTCTGATTGGAAGAAGTCAGATGGTGACAGGAAACCAGAAAAAGATAGAGGAAAAGGGCATGTGCTGTGGGACAATGGTCTGTACCCTGTCAATCATACTTCAATAAAATGCTGATTGGCCAGTAGCAAGGAAGGAAGGAAGTATAGATGGGGCGACCAGGCAAGAAGTAGAGGCAGGGCAAGGAGATCAGGAGAATTCTGGGAAAAGGAAAGGTCAATCTACCGTAGTTACCCAGACACAGAGGAAGCCAGACAATGAGCAATGAGCAAGCAAGATGTGACTGCCTCGCCAAAAAAGGTACCAAGCCATGTGGCTAACACAGACAAGACTTACGGGCTAATATAAGTTATAAGAGTTAATAAGAAGCCTGAGCTAATAGGCCAACCAGTTTATGATTAATGTAGACCTCTGTGTATTTCTTTGAGACTGAATGACTGTGGGATCTGGTGGGACAGAAACCTCAGCCAACAAATGCATGGAGTGGGAATTTTAAAAATTAAAACTGAGGCAGCAACTATATTTAGTGACAGAACACTTACCTAACGTGTACAGGGACCTTGAGTTCAATCATCACTACTGCCAAAATAAATTAATAAATAAGTAAATAAGTGAGAAAATTAAACTCTCCTACATTTAACCATTTTAAATATGCATGTGTTCCTGAGGGTGGATGATAAAGATAAATTTACAACTAACAGTAAGATCCAAGACTCGACCAAGAGAACACACAGAAACAGAAATGTGGGTGGTATGCTTGTCTAGTTAACTTTCCTCATCCACCTACATTTACTTACAACTTCAACCACTAGACTAAGACAGGAATCATGTTTTGTTTAGTTTTGAATGCTAGCACTCAAAACATCCTTAGTGCTTCGAGTCCCTGAACTGAACAGTCTCTGTGGATGTAGTGATGAGGCAAGCACTTCTTTTCATCCCGTCTGGCTCCTGCACGGCTAAATTTACACCCAAAATAACAACACACAAATTGTATTCATTTAAATACTGCTTGGCCCATTATCTGTAGCCTCTTCTGGGCTAACTCTCACATCTTGATTAACCCATTTCTCATTTCTATTAATGTGTGTAGCACCACGAGGTGGTGGCTTACTGGGAAGATTCTTAACCTGCATCCATCTCAGAGAGGAGAGCTATGGCATTTTACTCACTTCCCTTCTTCCCAGTATTCTGTTCTGTCTACTCAACCTATCTAAATCCTGCCCTATCAAAAAGCCAAGGCAGTTTCTTTATTAACCAATGAAAGTAACAAATAGACAGATGACCCTCCTCCATCATGTGGACGTGCCTCTCAGCAGTGTGATAAACATTCAGGAACAAATGAATGAGTACAGGCTGCTTCAACTGTACGTTAAGTCTGCAGAACCTTCGCCGCCCCCCCCAAAAAATTTTAGTAATATGAAGATCTGAGAATAGATTTGAAGCAGTGTTTAAAATGTATCCAGATAATGTCACTTTTGTGGTGTTTTGAATGATAATAGCCACTATAGGTTCATACATTTGAATATTTAGTAACAATTCTTTGAGAAGGATTAGAAGGCTTAAGAGGTAGGAGGTACTTGCTGGAGTAAGTGTGACCTTGTTGGAGAAAGTGTGTCACTGGGGGTGAGCTTTGAGGTTTCAAAGCCCACACCAGGCCCAGTCTCTCTCTCTCTCTCTCTCTCTCTCTCTCTCTCTCTCTCTCTCTCTCTCTCTCGGTCTGCAACATGTGAATCAGAAGTGAACTCTCAGTTATTTCTCCAGCACCCTGCTTGCTGCCATGCTCCCCACCATGATGATCATGAAATAACTCTCTGAAACCCGAAGCAAATCGCTAATTAAGTGCTTTCTTCTATAAGTTGTCTTGGTCATAGTGTCTCTCTTGTCTCTCTCTCCACAAGAATAGAATAGGTATGGAGATACTAATAGATAGTTCTACCATTGAGAATTGTAGTCTACACACACACACACACACACATATATATATATATATGTACACTACATATATATAAAATTGTTGAAGTCACTTACTTGATATTATTATATCACAGTAACCCTTGAAAAAAAATCAATGTAAGTAGTAAAGAATGAAAAAAAATATTTAGATCCTGGGTGTGGTCTTACTTGATGGCTGAATATGTAGAAAAATGAAGGAAAAAGATTTTTTGCATTATTTTTCAAATTTATCAACAAATATTTAAACAATGACAGATATCCTGGTAGAATGTGTCTAGGTCAGACATAGTGAATTCTCTTGTTCTTTTTTGTGTATGTCACATAAAATCATAAAGGTTTCAAGCCATACAGAGAAATAATTACTCTTCATGTCACCTAACATCACCAGATCCTAGTCAGCACACAGTGCCCTCCTCCATCCATTCTTTCTACTCTTCTTTTTATTTTTCCTATTTCATGTGTGTGCATTTTATGCGTGTATTGGTGAAACTATCATCATCAACATTAAGTGGAACATACATTTTTGGGGGTCATGATGGTACAGAATAGTCCTTGCACAATATAATGTTCATCAGCTTCAAGCACTTACTGAAATATAAATTAACTTAAATTAAATAAAATTAAAATCCTGTTGTCAGCAATGAGATCTACATTTCAAGTCCTGAAAGTCACTAGTAACCATTCTAGGGAATATAGACATATAAATTTTTTTTTAGTATTTTTACTTTTGGTATTTTTCTTTATTGTTCAGAATTTCATGTGGGTATACAATGGATATGATCTTATCCACCATCTACTCCTTATTTTTCTTCTTCAGCTCCCTCCATGTTTCCCCATCAAGCCTTCCTCTGACTTTATTTCTTATTTTTCCTTCTTCTCTTCCTCCTCTTCCTCTTCTTTCTTTTTATTTTGATGATCCACTACTTCCAGTTAATGATATTCTTGTGCTCTTGGGTGTGGGGTCATTCACTAGAGCACAGAAAACAAACCAGTAGCCAAATCCTTAAAAAAGAATGAGTCTCTCTTCCCAAGAAACAATTGCCAATCACTCCTCAGTAAGAGGTGACCCCCTAAGAAACTATCTATTTCCAATTACTCTGGAGATCATCTACCTATTGGCATGGTCTTGTGTAGGTCTTGTATAAGTAACCAAAGCTCCTATGAATTCCATAGGAGTATGGATAAGTATGATATCCATGTCATATCAAGAACACAGAGCCTCATCACATACCTCTCCATCCTCTGGAACTTACATTATTCTTGTCCATTCTTTGGTGATGATCTCTCAGCCTTTGTGATAGTGGGTTTAATAGAGATGTCCTATTTGGGATTGAGTGCTAAACAAATAAATCTCAGCATTTGACTGGTTATATTATTATTATTATCATTGTTATTTTGGTTTTTTGAGGCAGGGTTTCTCTGTGTAGCTTTGGATTCTGTCCTGGAACTCACTCTGTAGACCAGGATGGCCTTGAGCTCACAGAGATCCATCTGCCTCTGCCTCCTGAGTGCTAGAGTTAAAGATATGTGTTATTACTGCCCAGTCCAAGAGGAGTTTTGGTGAAGATGTAAGGATTATGGCATACCAGAAACCAGAGACCTTGAACCAGACCAATGATTCATTGCAATGAACATTTGTAAGGAAAGCTGATTGAACAAAAGGTTTACTGTGTGACACATCTAACTCCTATCAGGATGAATGAATAAGACTCTAATAACACAGAAAAGAAAGTAAGAGCAACAATCAAGAAATGGGATCTCATGAAACTAAAAAGATAAGGAATGTGAGGGGGAAAAAGTGGGTAGGTCAAAGAATAGGAGACAATCTTCCATGTATTCCTGTAAAAGAAGATTCCTGCCCAGACTACACCAAGAGCTAAAAAATCTTACACATTAAAAAATAAACAATACATTTTAAAACTGAGCAATGGAAATTTCCCAGAAGAATGAAAATGGCTCAGAAATACTTGAAAAGATGTTGAACATCTTCAGCCACTAGGAAATGCAAATTAAAAGTAATTTGAGATTACATCTCATGTCTTCAGAAGAGTTATCATCAGGAAAACAAATGATAACAAGTGCTGGTTTGGATGTGGTACAAGGGGAATCCTTAAATTCTGTGGATGGGACTGTACTTTAATATTTAAATCTGTCTGGAGGTTTCGTACGCAATACAGACAGAACTGCTTAGGATGTGGCTACACCAAGCCTATGCCCAGACCCAGCAGACTTTGTACATACTCTCAAGATACCTGCACATCCATGTTCTTTGCTTCTTTATTCACAATAGAGAAAAAAATGGAATCAACCTGGATGCCCATCAACAGATGAATAATAGAAAAATATATTGCATACATAAACAATTGAAAATTGCTCAGCAGTAAAGAAAAATCAAATTACAAAATTTGGGGCTGGGTGATGGTGGTGCATGCCTTTAATCCCAGTACTCGGGAGGCAGAGGCAGGCAGATCTCTGTGAGTTCGAGACCAGCCTGGTCTACAAGAGCTAGTTCCAGGACAGGCTCCAAAGCCACAGAGAAACCCTGTCTCAAAAAAACAAAAACAAAAAACAAAAAAAAATTACAAAATTTGGAAAATGTATATTAATGGAAAAATGTATACTGAAGGGAATAAGTCAGGCACAAAGAGACAAACGCAGCATGCTCTCTCTCTAAGTGAAACCAACATTCAATTTTTTTATCCGTTCTACTTGAGGACAGGTGGAAGTCAGGCAAGTGGAAAAGGGCCATTGAGAAGTGACCATGCCAAGGGAGGGTCACAGTGGCTTAGAGCTCAAAGGAGAAAGGTGAGGTGGACAGTGAAGGTGGCAAAGCTTACACAGAGAGCAGAACAGTGGTGAGGGGATATTAGACATAGATGTTTTATCTGTCCAAATATTTGTACTAAACAATACTGAGTTAAAATGTCTCGCTTATCACTTAGCTGAATAGAAGGCTGGATAAAGAGATAAAGACATGGGAGTCAAACAAGATGGAATGTGTTTGCATTTTTTAGGAGGATTATTTTGAGGGAAAAGGATGGAAGACTGTTGAAATATGGAGCAGCGGGCTGCGTCCCAGGCACCCGGCCACCCGCATGGCTTTACCCGAAATAATTACATGGAAACTGTATTCTTTTAAACACTGCCTGGCCCATTAGTTCCAGCCTCTTATTGGCTAGCTCTTACATTTTGATCTAACCCATTTCTAATATTTTGTGTAGCACCATGAGCTGGCTTACCAGGAAAGATCTTAACCTGCATCTGTCTGGAGTGAGAGAATCATGGCAACTCACTGACTCGGCTTATTTCTCCCAGCATTCTGTTCTGTTTACTTTGCCTATCTAAATTCTACCCTATCAGAGGCCAAGCAGTTTCTTTATTAATTATTAAATTGGTTATTATTTAATTAACCAATGAAAGCAACAGATAGAAAGATGACCCTCCTCCATCAGAAGACAGCTGAGGATGGTGATTTCAGGACGTGATGAGTTTGAGGCTTCTTTGATCCGTAGCTGCCACTCTTAGAATGATGCTCAGGGAAAAGCCAGGAGGAGACCTGGAGGGTTTGCATTCCGTACGATTCTACCGTGACCTCTCCCTTTATGCAAATACGTATAAGGATATAACCAAGGATACAGGAAGACACGCTTGTTATTCCAGTGAGGAGAATTGGGCAATGATAGAAGGACAGTACCTT
Source organism: Chionomys nivalis (assembly GCF_950005125.1). Lineage (NCBI taxonomy): Eukaryota > Metazoa > Chordata > Mammalia > Rodentia > Cricetidae > Chionomys > Chionomys nivalis. The sequence goes on along the minus strand of NC_080111.1, from coordinate 13,906,538 downwards.
CAGGACATAGTTCTTAGAATTCTTCAGATGAAAACAAGAGAGATGGTATAGAAACTAAATGGACTGAGAAGTAAGTAGAGAAAACCTGAATTCTCATAAAGCCAACTTAGAGTGGGCTCTTATAAAAAAAAGTTTTCAGTATTTTTGTATTAGTTCTTTGATAATTTGTATGAAGTGTTTTGATCATTTTGACCCCTTTACCTTAACTCCTTCCATCATAGAAATAAGAGATGGGCTGAAGTCTTTCCCTGTACAGAGGAACTGCTAAGTGTTGGAGGAAGAGTGAGTTTTCTTTAAGGGTATGACCTCTGGTATCATGACACTCAATCATATACAGGCAGCACAAATTGCACTTGATGCTTAAAATGGACTCTTTAAAAAGGAATTTATTTCAGTGACATCAAAGCCAGCAATATTTATTTTAAGTTTAATATAACTACCATAATATAAACAGATTTGTACTGCCCAATAAAGTTCTTCAGACCCAGTGAGGCTTGATCTGGGTCATCAAGTAGAGAAAGCAGAAGAGACTTTGATACTTTGTGACACTCGACTGAGCGATCTGAATTGTGGAAGCAGAATGTCGTCTTCCTCTGCCTTCATCTCCCTTTATTTGGTGGCATTTATATCAAGATACTAGAAGAGGAAAGATTCTGGCCAAGCAGCGGAATAACAAGACACTGAGTTGTTCATATGCTGGCATACCTGTATGATCACAATAATACAGTGACTTCTATTGCTCTGCATATTTGGAGGGTACATTTCTATGCCTTGAAAACATGAAACACAACTAACCTTGAAGTTTCTGAGAGAAAAATAGCTCACCCAATTAATATTTCTACGTATATAGCAACTGATAAGAGAAAGGTTAGAGAATTTTGTTATGAAAATCCAACCCATGTTGCTTATAAGTTTATGTTTAACTTTAATGCTTTAGATCATTTCAATTCATCCTGTGTTCATATTAATAATTAGCTATCGTAGTTGCTGCCACTTTTAATTTGATTGGTTGAGAATTTCAAGCAAGGATATAATGTGTTTTGAACAGGTACATCCTTGCTCTGTTCTCTCCAATCCTTCCCATGCCCATCCACCGCATTTCCTTCCCAATGCCATACACTCTTTTTCAAATGCATGTGATTCCACTTACTGCAGCCAGTTTGTGCATGGGAGTGAGGCTGTCCCCAGGAATGCAAACAGCCTATTAGGAGCCACATCTGAAGAAGACTGGCAATGATTGCAAGTTATAAAGGGTTTTCCTGAGTATGAGTATTAGTCTATAAAATACAGAGACAGTGTCAGCAGCCCAAACAAAGAACAGCAAATGCAGAGGGAAGTTCTTGGATGTTGCGAGATTGCTACCGCTGTTTTTGATCTCGGATATTTGGACATGCCCTCATTTTCTTGTGTTTAGCAAAATAACCAGCTTATAATATTACTTCAGATAAAAATCTAACAGGAGCATGATTCAATAAACGGCAACTCACACCAAAGACCCAGTAATTATTAGTATCCCAAGAACATACAGGTTTTAAAAAGAGAGAGAGGAAATAGGTAACTCAGGGTAATTAATTATAAATTACAGAGATTATCAGCTTTTTTCCCAGAATCCTCTTTCTGGTTCCCACTGAGTGTTTAAACAGTAAATATTTCATGTACTTTATTTCTAGCATTACAGTGGAAAACCGTCTGGAGAAAATATTTGTCTCACTAACCATGCATACAGTTTCCTGGTGTTTGCACTCTCTAGTTCTTGCTTTTCAGCATTTTGATGCCTGCCCACGCTAGCACTTTGCACCCTACATTGGATTCTTCTAGTTAATTTCTGAAGTGTTAGGATGTGGAAGCTATCAAAGCCCCCACACGCATATCCTCATTCATTAACAATTGCATTGATGTTACAGACAGCAATTCACACCAGGGGAAAATCCCTCAACCGCAGAACTCAACAGCTAGCCACCTCTGCTAAACGTGGGGCATATTACAAACTGAAGTAGAAATAGTCGCCGGGCGGTGGTGGCGCACGCCTTTAATCCCAGCACTTGGGAGGCAGAGGCAGGCGGATCTCTGTGAGTTCGAGACCAGCCTGGTCTACAAGAGCTAGTTCCAGGACAGGCTCCAAAACCACAGAGAAACCCTGTCTCGGGAAAAAAAAAAAAAAAAAAAGAAGTAGAAATAGTCACTATACACAATTTGAAGAAATAACCTGTCAGGATCTTCATCTCGTGGACAAATGAATTTAGCAGGTTGTGGTGGCTCATACAGATAGGACATACTCACCAGGTAGAAGGGGAAGAATGGAAATGAATTGACAATAGGCATAGCAAACACAAGGACAATGTCCATGGGGTCGGAGGAAACAAAACGATAGGTTAGTTAAGCTGTAAACTTTTGTGGCTCTCTAGAGAAGGGTAAGTGGGGGGAGGGAATAGTTAAGTTACACATTTCATGTTAGAATTCAGAAAATTGGGCAGGCAGTGGAGATCCCTGAGCAGCTGTACCGAGGGTAGGACTTCAGATGTACAAATTGCATCCAAGGGACGGCTGTTCCTTTTACCTTTTGTGCATCATTTTAGACAAAGCATACAGCTCTCCTTTTGGGGGCCCTTCTGTCCATGTGATTGGCAGCTTTACTTAGATGAGGAACGGAGCCTCACTGAAGGAATGGAACACCGACATCTTTATAGCCTTATAATCCTCTGGACAGTTTAGAACACCATGTTTCCACGAGGGCCAAGGATTCAACTCAGAACCCATTTTGGCCAAAAACCATGTGCTATAATAGATTAAACATTTTAATTAAAAAATCTGGGAAATACACATGTTTTACAAGGAAGAAATATATATATATATATATTCTCATGAACATTGACAATGACTTTCTGCCTGAACAGACCATGGATTTCCAGTGCTGTTTCTGGCACCTAGTCCACTGCCATCCACTGGTTTTTTTTGTTTGCAGAAGTAGTAGGAAGGGTGATAACAATGATACGCTTGTGCTTAATCTAGAAGACGCCATCAGAGCAATTTTATAAATTAATTCAGGACTTGAATTGACATTTGGATCCTCCAGACTTGAGTTAGAATTTTTATATATGAAAGCTTTTCTATATGTGAAAAACTTCACACCCATATAATGCCATTCTGGGACCAGTTGTCAGACAGGGACAGATTTCTGGTAGATTTGAGCCCAATTGTGTTGCTCCACTGTCGAGTCAAGATCAGTGAGCTGGCATTTTCATAAAGAAACATCCACTCAGAATGGCAAAGACTGTCAATCCGAGCACAGTGGACAGTGTGTGTGATCACAAGGAAAGGGACAGGCTTTTCTAAGTCTGAGGCAGGCCTGGGCTACCTAGCAGCTCTCTCTCAGAACCAGTGAGCGTTCTCCCAGCATTTCTTATCTGACTGCATTAGCCTCAGTCAGGAAACTGGAACGATGGTTCCCCACCAGGCAATTTAACAGCTTTATAATTTTATAATTGGAGCAGCTTTATAAAAATATATTTTATATATTCCATGTGAAGCCATTGCTGGACAACACAAGAATGGGATTAGTGGTTAGAATAATTTTTTTTTTTTTTTTTTTACTGTGTCAGAATGAATGAAATCACCGAAGGACTCGTTCTCTCTGCTGCTGGTCCATTAAGAATTTGTATCAGAACACAATTTCACGTGCTTGTTTCTTTGTTTTACTGGTTGTTCTCTGCTCACTGCCTCGGTTCTCTGTTTACTGCATTCCTACGCTCATTTTCTCTCCAACTTTTCATACAGAAGTGAAGTCCTGATAAGGATAGCACCCTGCTCTAAGTCCTCTCGAGATAAAGTGTATATCTTTTGAGCACCTGTCACTCAGTACACCATTGCTAAGTGCCCGCTCTGGGATGGTACATTTCAGTCTCATAATTATCTTCGCTGGCAGAGCACGCACTGAAGACTTCTAGGCAACTAAGTGAACCAATGGATCTTTTCTAGTGTCTGAAGTCACACCCAGGGAGGAATTTAGGAAACAGATTTCCTGGAAAACATCTCCAGGATTTATATTATTATAGGAAGAGGAGTACCACTTAACCTTTATTATAACTGAAAACTAGTTTTACATATTTTATAAACAAAACTCTCAAATAACTAATGTGTTCATGTAACTCACTGCGCTCAGACAAACCTGTGTTTTTTTTTATATCATGATCCTCAGAGATCTCTCTACACTGCAAAGGGAGACATTAATTGCCTGGATTTTAGAAGCTTGTGACATTTTCCAGGCCAGAGGGGGTATGTTCCATCTAAAAGAATTTTAAAAATTAAAAACAGAATAGCCAAAATGGAATTCATAAAATTGCCAACAAAATGTCTTCCACACAAATATTTTGCAATAATATGTTCTGATTTGAAATTTGCAAGCTACTCATTGACATAGCCCTATATTATACAGCAAAGTATTACCTTGAAGAAAATAAATTCTGGATATCTGGGATTCATAAACTGGCTTCCACTCCTTACTATGTGGCTTGTGACACAGAATTCATAGTCATGAAGTCAGGATCCCTTCATATACAAATGTTAGTTGTGAGTATCTTTCCAGCACCCTTGTGTCTCTGAAGAATAGGAGAGACTTGGCCAACAAGCAGTTCTCCTTCTGGTCTAACAGCGCATTTATTTTCCCATCACTATTGTCTCATGCTTGCACTGTTTCTCTGTCTCTCCTTCTCTCTTTGTGGCTGGGTTCCCTCAGCAAGAGCCATACCGCAATCGAAGTGCCTTTGTCTGAGCATGTACTTCATTTCTGACTTCAATAAGGTCTATATTAGTGAGACTTCTGTGACTATAATATATACCTGAGTTAACATAATAAGAAAATATTTGTTTTGGCTCAGAGTTGAGTTTTCAAGTCATATATGGTGGCCCTGGAGATTTTCCATGACATTATTTGGTTTGTTGGAGGTAACATGCCATGGAGAAGCCTGCTTATCTCCCAGCGCAGTACAGAAAAAAACGTAAGGACCAGCATGGCCCCTGTTACCCACCTTCCTCTCAACAGTCCTCCTTCTAAACGCTCTATTACTTCCTGGGAACGCTATGGCTTTGAACCAAGCTTTTAGCACGTGGGCCTTTGAGAGACACATCCAAACCAGAGTAATGCAATGTATCAATTAATTTTCCATGGATTGGGCCTTTGGCGTTGCATCAGAAAGCTACTGCCAAACTTGAGCTCATCTATATTTCCTTCTATGTTATCTTGTTTTGTAAATTTGAGCTCTGTATTTAGCACATTGATCTATTTTGAGTTATGTCTGCAGAGAACACTGCAGTTTATCTCCGTGTTCTCTTTAATTTTTATATATTCATGTCAAGTTGTTCCAGCATCATTTTCTGAAAAAAAAAAAACTCCCTTTTGTTTTGCTTCTTCTCTTTTCTGTATTTAAATCATGACTCTGTGACTTATATTCTTATATCTCCATCTTCAACACAAACAGGAAACTTAGGAATTGATGAAATAAAATTGATAGAATTATATGCTCATAGTTACTGTTTCAATATTTCACAATAAACCTTATATATATTGAATATAAAAATAAATTTCACAGAGAAACATATTATTCCAGAATCGCATTGCTTATATCATTACATTTCTATTTTTAAGCTAAAAACAATAAAAGCAATTCTTCCAAAAATGCTACTGCTGATTTTTTTTGGCTGCCTTTTGCCTAGTTGTTCTTTTTTTCATTCCGCTCTGATTCCTTACTGGATGCTGCCGTGCCCAGAGCTGTAGCACAGCAGGGTCAGGGCAAGCATATCACAAGGAAAGCACTTAGGATCCAAGGGAGATGCTATGATGGACTTGTCTTCCTATTGCTCGTCGATGTCCTGGGTTTCTGCTGGGAAAGCTGACTGTGTGAGGGTGAAGCTCTTGACCTGAAGTAATTCTGATCTCGGTCAGGCTTTGTGCCTTCTGGGAGTCGGCCAGGCTTTGGGGTAATTACAGCTCACGGGACATTTGGGAAGGGGCTGATGCCGCAGCTGTCAAACCATCTCCCGTTAGAGACTAGGGCGCTAGAGGAGGGTTCCCACCATTTAGTTAATTTTAGGAAATTATTCACGAAACTGTTCTATAGCCTGTGCCTTACCACAAGGCACTGTTCTAAGATGAGACTTAACACTAAGGAGACATTGTTGGGAGTAAAATAAGATTCAGCAGGATAAGCCAAGCAGGAACAAAGAAAAGAAGAAGCCCAGAGGGCAAGCTTCGGTAAATCAGCACTAAAAGAAAATTACACACGAGGAAGGGTTCAGATAACTGCAGAAACTCTCAAAATGCTAAACTTACATAAAAGTAAGTAACACGTATAAACTGAACTCCAGCCCGACCTGGGGTTTCTCTAAAATCAGGGAAAAGATACTAAGTATTCATCTGTAACTTAGACTCAGTGGGAAGCCGGAGAACCAGAGACAGGATGTTATCTTTGCCTACAGATGTGGCACGATCAGGACTGGCATGTTTTATACATGGGATCCTACTTTTTAAAACTATGAAAAGAGAAAATCAAAATTACACAAATTTTGCTTTTCAAGAAAATGAAACCAACCAGCTACATGCAAGCTTTCAGTACGGAGTTAGTTAGCCCTGAAATTAGACTATTGACCAAAGCCATGATTGCTTCATAGGTTTTACATTGGAAATTTTCCAATTTTTTTTTTTTTGGCCACTACTTTCTAGCAAATTTCAAATGAAGTCAGGAGAAGATTGCTGCCAAACTGCGACCTTAGTATGTAAGGGAAGTTGGCCGATGGTGTCTGTGGCTACACAGGCTGCCTTTCTCTTTCTCGTTTTCCTTTGCTGTTTCTCGTGAGGAAGATTGCATTTCAAACGCAACACTTCAGAATGGGTGTGACTGAATTGCAACAAGGGCACCATTTTCAAGCATTTTAGTCATCGTGTTCTGTGGGTGAGAGAACTAGAAGGCCTTGTGGGGGTAGGAAGGTGAGGCACAAACAGTCACAGGGAGAAGGGAAGATGACCTCGTTTTCCCAGGTGGCTGGCCTGCTTCTCTGTTCTGGCCCCGTTTTTCCTAACAGAAAAAAGCTCGGCAGCATGACTTAACGATGCCCCTGATTCTCTACTTCTTCAGGCTCAAACTCCCACCTGACGCCCTGCGATGGTCAGGTCAGCCATGGTGCTACCCAAACGTTGGACCTGGCCCTACTCTTTTTAAAAATTGTTTTAAAATATTTTTGCGATTTATAATATAATTGCATCATTTGCCTCATCCTTTCCCTTCCTTCATCCTTTTCCCCTTTCCATGTACCCTTCCACCTTGTCTTCTTTCAAATTTACAATGTATTTTCTTTAACTGATGTTGCAAACACACATATGCGTATACTATGTGTGTCTGTGTGTATGTATGAATATGTGTGTGTTTGTAAAGGCATAAATACAACCTGCTCAGTCCATATGTCACTTGCATGTAAACTGTAGCTCAATATTTACTAAATACATGCCAAATTTTCTTTTCTAATTCCAGAGTTACCAGACCTATTGACTACTCTTTGTCTTCCCTTCTCAGAACAAATATCTCAGCTTCTATCCCAAACTAGGCCATTTGGGTCTCTGTTCCTTGTGAGCACTGACTTGAGAGTGTCTCCATCCCCTAGGACAGAAGTCTCGGGCTTATCCTGTCAGTCAGTCTAAACAGCCTCAGTTAGGTTCTTATCTATTCACCTCTACTCTATAAAAAAAAAAAAAATCCGTCTATCTATCTTTTTTGGGGGTGGTGGGGTGAAACTCATGTTTCCCATGTGCTTGGCAAGTGCTCTATTCCTAAGATACATCCTGGCCTGGCAGTCTGAGTTTAGCTTGTTCCTTGATTCTAGGGCCACACTCCAGTGGTATGGGAAGTCCTTCTGCATATGCGTTGCTTTTATTGGTTAACGAATAAATCTATTTTGGTCAGTTGCTTAGCAGAATAGAGCTAGGCAGGAAAAATCAACTGAATGCTGGGAAGAAGAAGGAGGAGTCAGTGAGAAGCCATGTAGCCACCTGCAGGAGACACATACCTCTGTAGGAGCCCACCAAAACTTTGTCAGTAGACCACGATCTCGTGGTGATGCACAGACTAATGGAGATGGGTTAATTTAAGATAAAAGAGCTAGCTAGCAATACACTTAAGCTATTGGCCAAGAAGTGTTTAAAATAATAAAATTTCTGTGTGATTATTTTGGGTCTGAGCGGCCTGTAACAAACGAGCAGCCTCCAGCAACAGTCCAGTCACCAGTGGACTCTGAAAACAGCATGTCTGAGGTGCAGAGATTTTAGAAGCCATGTGAAGATGCCTTGTTGGATGTGTCTACCATGAAGACTATCTTGGTTTGTCCCACAACACTTTCTCTTAGGGAGGAGGACAGGTTCAATTGTTCGGTCTTCAGTGGTCTTCCTTAAGCTGATAGGATGGGCATGGACAAGTCAGTGCAGCTCAGAAAGTATCCTTAGTTCCTTCTTTCTTGTCATTCACATCACCCTGTGAATAAGTTCTTTGTGTTTATAAATGAAGCAAATGCTGTCTCTCCTCTCACAACAGCATCCCTGACTCTCATCCTGATGACTCTGTCTTCCTGCTTTTACTTCTGAACCCAACCAACAACCTTCACAAGGAGCTAGAGGGATGAAGGTACCATTTTTTATTTTATTTATTTATTTATTTGCTCAAGGCCTTGATCCCTTTGAAACAAAATATAAAATTGCTGGAGTGAGAGGCTGTCTGTGATCAGAGTCTTTTGTCTGCCTAGGTAGGCTTCTACAATACTCTACACTGAATTCATTCACATCCCCTCATCCTCTGAACTCAGCATACCCTCAAAACCCAGGTTCCTTCTGCTTCAAGGCTTTAACATATTTTCACAGAGCAAAAGCATTTAAAATGTCTGCTGAATATTGTTAGAAATAGTTGAAAGGTCACTATGGCTAGTCTAATTTTGTGCTACATACACAGAGTTGAACGTTTTACTCTTGTTTCAAGACCAGAAAGATGGTAATTGGAGGAATGAATACTTAAGATGCATAAGAATTCAGGTTTCTTCTGGTAAATCTCAAAAGGAAAGAACATTTTCTAAGAAAGTCCTATTGAATTCCTAGTTGGACACTAAAAGGTAAGGCTAATGCTTTAAAATGGGATGAAGCGATCGTTTAGCCATGTTAGTAACAGTGAATGTTAATGCTTTGTTTTTTAATATTTTTCAGAATATTTACTTCATTTAATTCCATATAGCATACCTCCCATCCTATATTAAATAAAGCACATAACCAGCATAGTTTAAACAGCCCATCCCCACCCCATCTCTCTCTAGTTAACCCTTGGAAAAGAGTTGCACTTCTTTTTTATTTTTATTGTTTTTATTGAGCTATATATCTTTATCTGCTCCCCTTCCTTCCTCTCTCCTCTCCTACCATCTCCCATGATCCCCATGCTCCCAATTTACTCAGAAGATCTTGTCTTTTTCTACTTCCTATGTAAATTAGATCCATGAATGTCTTTTTTAGGATCATTTTTGTTTTCTCGGTTCTCTGGGATTGTGAATTGTAGGCTGGTTTTTCTTTGCTTTATGTTTAAAAGTCACTTATGAGTGAGTACTTATCATATTTTTTCTTTCTGGGTCTGGATTACATCACTCCGTATGATGTGTTCTAGATCCATCCATTTGCCGCAAATTTCAATACAACATTATTTTTTCCACCGTGTAGTACTCCATTGTGTAAATATACCATGTCTTCTTTATTCATTCTGGGGTTGAAGGGCATTTAGGTTGTTTGCAGGTTCTAGCTGTGACAAATGATGGTGCTATGAACATAGTTGAGCAGCCATGCTCCATCAAGGCATCTTGAGGACTTGTAAGTTTTGGCACCAATTTGCATTCTTGCTTTATCCCTACTCTCCCCCTTTGCTTTCCAGCTTCAGTTACACCAACTTTTCCAACAAGATGGCATGCTCCTATCTCAAATCTTTTAATTTTGGCAGCCTCCAGTATGAAGAAAACCACCATTCTATGAAATATTCATGCAATTCACTTTTTCATTTTATATGGGGTCTTTCACTCAAATGTCTGTTTTTGTCCCTTTCCCCCTAAAATGGGCCATAACACCCCCAAAAGCAACTCTCCTCTGCACACAATGGAGAAAAGAAGTGAATCAAAAGGCTAAATTAGAGCTAATGAGGTTCATAGTCAATGAAGTTATTGACATGTGAGCTTAAGTGTCTGAGTTCAGATCCCACCAGCACCCATGTAAAAAGCCAGGTGAGGCAGCACACGGTTATAAGGCAGTGCTTGGGAGCAGCAGAGAGACTCTCAGATTCTGGGGTCTCTCTGGCTATTTAGTGTAGCCGAAACTCTGAGCCTGGGTTTCAGTAAAACTCTGTCTTACTGATAAAGATAAAGTAGATAAGTATACCAGCGATGATCCATACTTGAACACACACACATAACCACACAAATAAAAACACATACACACACATGAAAAAATGCAAATTTAATTTAAAATCTCCAACTGAAATTCTAGATTATGTCAGCATCTCATTTTATAAAATAGGGTAAATGTTCTAATGAGATAATCAAAAGAGTAAGGCTTTAAGGATATAAATAAAGTGGTAAAGGAAGAGAAAATGTAGAACTTATAAAGTGGGCTGGCCATCTCAAGGCTGTTTTCCTTATATCCTAGAGAAGCTGTTATTCATTTCCCGATCATTTGGGAAGTTAATATAAAAAAAAACTTTAATTTTGATTGGCATCATAAATTTCACGACAGGTACATTAAAGTTTGAACTGCAGGGGCTGGTTCTGGTGCACAGTCCAAACCAAAGACCTATGATATATCTCATTTAACAACTGTGAATACCAGCTTCACAGCTGAGTCATCATTGGGTTGAGTGCTTGTAAAATAATGAGAATGGATTCATACACGTGCTCAGCAGTAAGCACAAGCAAGCTGTGTTGGCGAGTTTCTTGTCACCATAACTGACACCCATTAACTTGTAAGGAAGAAAAGTTTATTTTGGCTCAAGATTCCAGAGTTTAGTCCATTATGGCTTAGCCCTGCTGTCTTATCAAATATCATGTTGGAACAATATTGTTCACTTCATATTACTTCAAAAGTAAAGAGAAAGAAAGAAACAAGAGAGGCCAAGATCCTGACATTCTACCCCAAGGTATTCTGTTACGGTCTTAAGTTTCTCCCAGGAAGCCTTATTTCCTAAGGGCTGCTTCACCTCTTAATACTGCCGCACATGGAAAACCAAGTCTTTACCATGCAGGATTTGGGGACATTGCTTAATCAAACTGTAACTAAAACAATCACAATAACAAAGCAATCAAAACAAAAACAGTAAGAAAAACAATCTTTCTGAAAAGCTACCAGTATGAAGACTATTTCCTGCCTGGAAGGAAGGGGAGGGTAGTGCACTGGTTCAGCTCTTGACTGTCAACTTGTTAAGATGAAGAGTCATCAAGGAAACTTATCTGTGTACATGTCTGTAAAGGATTATTTATCTACACTAGGTTAATTGAGATAAAAAGGCCCACCTCAAATGTAGAAGGGCTGTCCTATGGGTCAGGACCCCAGACTTTATACAAGAGAGAAACTAAGCCAGGTGGTGGTGGCGCACGCCTTTAATCCCAGCACTTGGGAGGCAGAGGCAGGTGGATCTCTGTGAGTTCGAGACCAGCCTGGTCTACAAGAGCTAGTTCCAGGCCAGGCTCCAAAACCACAGAGAAACCCTGTCTCGAAAAACCAAAAAAAAAAAAAAAAAGAGAGAGAGAGAGAGAGAAACTAAGATGAACACTTAAGTCTCTGCTTCATGACTAAGGATGCGACGCACCTGTCTACTGTTCCTGTCTCTGCTTCCTGCCTTCTGCTCCCATCTCCACTTCCCATCTTTACTCCCATCTCTGGTTCTCATCTTCGGTTCCTGTCTCTGATTCCTGTCTCCTATTCCTGTATCCTGTCCCTGTCTCTGGTTCCCATCTCCTGTTCCTGTCTCTGGTTCCCATCTCCTGTTCCTGTCTCTGGTTCCCATCTCCTGTTCCCATCTCTGGTTCCTGTCTCCCTGTCTCCATCACCCCAACAGACTGGACCCTCAAGCTGTGAGCTAAAACAAATCTGGTTATTCTCACGTTGCTTTTGTCAGGTACACTGTCACAGCAAGGAGAACAGTAATGAACCAAATAGTGTTTGTACAGAGACCATTTTTAGGAGGAGTTGAATCTAAATAGTAAAAAACGGGGGGGGGGGGGGAGACTAGACGTACAACACAAAACTTATAATAACTTTTCTCTGCTTGATGGATATCGTTGAGCAGGAATGATGAGGAAGCTGACAGGAGCCGCCAAAGACGTTGATGATGTTCTCAACCTGAAAAGCCCTGCAAGTCCTATACGGCTGAGACATTCCAACCGATGTGAGTTAGCTACATCTGAGTTACAGTTACATCCCAGCAGCAAACAGCTTCTGAGGAAGCGAGCAGAGAAGTGAATTATCCACAAGGTGAAACTGTGATGATTAGTCAGCCAAAGACAAGTGTGTGCTAATGAATGAAGCTCGTTAGCAAAACACAGTTGCATGGAAACACTGAAAGCAGAGAGCATCCCAGACCATAACTCAGAACCCACCCCTAGCGCTCCACTTCTTCAAACAAGGCCCCACTTCATAATGGGTCCTCAGCCTTCCCAAACACCAGCACAAGCTGGGGACCATCTGTTCACACACATGAGCCTATGGGGAAACATTTCACATTTAAATCAACACAGAGTGCATGATTCCTTTTTTTTGTTTGTTTTTTGTTTTTTGTTTTTCGAGACAGGGTTTCTCTGTGGCTTTGGAGCCTGTCCTGGAACTAGCTCTTGTAGACCAGGCTGGCCTCGAACTCACAGAGATCCGCCTGCCTCTGCCTCCCGAGTGCTGGGATTAAAGGCGTGCGCCACCACCGCCCGGCTAGAGTGCATGATTCTTTTCATTGCCCCCACAAGAAAAAGACAAGACAGGCATGGAGGGTACTATGAATGGCCATTCCCATTATGCCACAGTGCCATTCTTGGTGTGTTGTGTTCAGACATCTGCTTTCCTCACTGCACCGTTAAGAGTGATGCTCAGACAGGCTACCTTCTAGGTTCATAACTCCTCAGTCATGTAGCTGAAGATCCTTGAGTCTTTGGGTCCTGTTCACAGCCTTCTCACACAGTGCACACTCATATCTAGAGAAATTGCTGAGGTTGGAAAGACAGGAAACCCATCAAGAGAAAACCTGGAAGGACTTGGATCTGTGCACCTTCATCTGAAGGAACACAAACCTCTGGATCTCTTGAGAATCAGCCAATGCCTTTTATGCACTACATTTTGTCAAGATTCTTCATCCATCTTAGAATGCCCTCAGAGAGCAAACCAATTGGTAGGAAGTAGGAGAACTAAGGCTCTTTTTCAAACTGAGGACCATGGATATACATAGTAATTTCCTTCCATGGATGCTTGGTCCTACCTTAGTACTAAGGCCAAATACTGTGCTCTTTCTTTTAAATGAATCACATCTTTTCACTCTCTAAATTACAGGTTCTGTAATGAATGATAAAACTCAACAATATCACATGATACACACAGGAACTGCCACTGCTCCACAACATCTGGTGTGCACATCTGTCTTAATTTTTTTCTTCTAGAAATGAGGGCACATTGCACCTACTCATTCTCTTGCATTCTGAGGTCAAAACAGACCTGCGAATTATTAGGGAAACATGTTATATAACACTTCAAGAGACCAGTGTGACAGGGTCTGAAACACTCCTGGCTTGTATGTATCTGTTTTACTTGGTTTCATCTTTGTGGGATGATTTCTATTTTGATTGTTTTAGGATTTTTGAGAATTAATTATCTTGCAAACAGTTTTTCTTAAATATCTTCAATTCATGCGAAGAGCCTGGAATCGGGTCTGAAATGAGGCATCTTGTCTGGGGAAGGGGGACTGATGTCTGACTTGCTCCCAGTGAAACTCAGATGTTTACCCCGTGATCTTACCCCTTAACTGTCTGCTCAGTCACAGCATTCGATCAGAGTCGGAGCTCTCATTTCCTTGTCCTTGTACGTTGTGTTCAGCCTGTCAGGAAGTGCTGCTAAAACACTAGAGAGAGCTCTCTGATGACCAAAATAATCCTGCTACCTAAAATAACATCCTCTCTGCCACCCCCTGCCACAATGCAGCAGCACTGAGGACAGGGAAAGGGGGAGAGAGTGGGATGGGGCCAAGCTCTAAAGGAAAGAACTATAAAAGAAGCCTTTGAATATGCTTATTTACGGCTAACCTTACCTGTCACCAGCCTCAGATTGGACATGTCATTTGGATAACGTAATAACTAGTTACCAGCCCACTCCAAATACCAGTTCTTGGGAAGGCGTAGTTTTGGTGTTATTTCTTTCTCTATGTCCTTCGGTGTGTGCACAAGCTTTTAAAATGAAAGTGACATCTTGGTGGTTCACTGCTAAACTTCTCTATGTCCACATCATCTCTGATTCTTCCCGGAAGCCCCTGGATACCACTTCTCAGTACTCGGTAGGTGGAGGATGCTGATGGCTCTGACATTCAGAGCTAATTAGCTTGGGAGAACAGCGGCAACCCTGCCTTTTGTACGTAGTCTCTGCGCAGAATTTGCTCCAGAAATTTATCCATAGCAATGTTACAGGCTGTTCTTTTTTATCCTGAGAGGTGAAAACAGAACAGGAACTAAAAATGGAGCGTGCGGAGCCATCTGGATCTGATGCGGTGCCGACAAGATGGGCTGGCAACTTTTCTAATCCTTGCCGTGCAGGGGGAGGCACCAAGGGCTCGTTAAGCACACTCGGTGCAAGCGGATGGAGATACAAGCGAAAGGCTGTGTGTGCTGCAATTTCTTTGTCAAAGAGCCTTTGCCTAAAAACGCTCGGGACGTCCCTTTAAGTGAGTCTGCATCATCCTGAATGGCAAGTCACAGTAGAGCTCCATGTGTGTCTAACAGGAGCTCTGGAAGCATTCCTTATAGACGTTTACATGTGAAACTTTCTGGTATGAAAAACAATAGTTACTAGAACAGGCAAAATCTGCCTAGACTTCTGTAGTCAACTTGATGCTGCGGGGGCAAACCAGACTTTGAAAGTATATAATGCAGGTTTTTAAGTCTTAGATTGACCACTTCTGGATGTGTGCCCTTGAACAAGTCTTTACTCCATTTTAGCCTCAGGTAACTTATCTGCAAAATGGGTATAACACTACTAACGCTCAACCTATTTAACCAACAAAATCTGTAGTGTGAAAGTGTCCTGGTCTAACAGCATTAAGTTGATCTCTATTGTTTTAAGTAGAAACATTTTACTTTTTTAATTGTAAGTTTTTTTTTTCAGAAAATACGGGAACATCTTAGGCAGTTTCTGTTGCCAAAGAATTGACTATTACTGCCCTCTGATTGTTTTCCTTTGAAGTATCTCTTGTGCTTACAGTCCGCATTTACACTGATGGCATTCGTACTATACAAGTTGTTTGTAAAGTTGAGGTTTATTTAACGTTATGTGAAAAAATGTAAGCTATTATTATTATTATTCTCACCGCAGAAAAGGAAGGAACTGATTTAAGATTGAAGAGACCACAAATACAAGCAGCATATGGCATTTCCTCACTGTGTCAAAGTGAATTATTCATAGCGTTTGTCAGAAATATCCAGCGCTACTGAGTTATTCTGGAACAGAGAGTACAAATTCTGAGGCAGTGATTGCTCCCTGTTCAATTCAACTTGTTTCCTTTTCTTTCTGGGCACGAGGCAGAGCTCTCTTTCCTGGAGCCCGCTGAGTATGAGAAAAAGGGAACCGTTTTCAGTCCCGTCTCAGGTGGTTAGTGAGAAGTACGCCCTTGCGTGGAATCCCTCTTCTGTCCATGAATGGAAGGAGCCCACGAGCCTGGGTCCACCGCGAGGCAGACCTTCTGCCAAGCACATGCTGCTCTCAATGGGAAGAAGAAATGTGTTTTTACTAGGCTGAATTTTAGAAGTTTATATTATAGTAACAAGCTGTGCCTGGCTTAACTAACGAAACTTTCAGCACACTTCCAAGTAGCAAATACAGTCAATGTGCAGTATTAATGGGAGATGGCGCCAGGACCTCAGCAGATACCCAAATCTGCAAGTGTTCTGACTCCTCATACAATGTCTTGTATTTTCATAGAAGCTAGACATTGCACACCCTGCTTCTATACATGATATCATCTGTAGATGATGTGCAATACCTAATATAATGTAGAAGCTATGCGTAGTTCCTCTGCTAAACTGCTTAGAGAATACTGGGACAAATGAAAGGTCATACATATTCGGTGCAAACACAATTTCCTCAAATGATTTTGTTGTGCAGTTGATCAAACCCGTGGGTGTAAAACCCTTGAGTGTGGAGGACTGGCTGCATAGACTGAAACTTGGAATCAATCCAGAACTTTCTTGACTTATGGAAAAAAGCCGAAAATCACCGAGCATTTTAATTTCAGCAGTAAAGAAAATGAATCTTAATTCATGGCACAAATAAATTTCCCTCTACTCCCTTATTAAAAATTCCTAAATTGCTATTTCCAGAGATGGGGCCTGTATCTAAAATTGAGACTGAAAAATGCAAATATCTCTGAGAGGCAATGCATTTATTTTATTCTAAGGTGTGAACAATGGATATAATTTTTACAGTTAAAATTCAGGGAAAGGTGAAAAGAAGCTAAGAAACAAAAAGACTCTAAGGGGGGAAAAAGGCATAATGAAGAGAAGGAAAAGCAGCCAAATGCATGATGGCTCAGAGTTCAAGTGTTTCAAAGTATGTCTGGGAACAATCAGATGAAATATGTCAACTGCGGGCACAGTTACTAGCGTGATAAGATCATGAGCAGAGACGAGTTAATGTCAGAAGCTGTGGAGTCTGAGGCTTCATCTCACTTGCACCTAACAAGTTGCCTTGTCAGGGTGTCTTGTAGGAAGCTGTCGAAGGCATGACATTGTCAGGTCAGAGACAAGGCACTGTTCTCAAGGCACAGAAAACCATGAACCTCGTTCCTCTGTACCGGGTACCAAGGAGGACGATGCAGAGGAGCCAGTGGATGCTGTACGCGGTGAATTTCACATCTCGGCTTGGGAAACTTGAACTTAGGAAACCTTAGCATCTTATAACAAGCTGTAACGAAACACAACGGACATTCATCCGGAAGAGAAACACCATTCTCCATTACACAGAACAGGAAATGGATCTGCTATCAGTTCCAGAAAGGGTCAGCTTCTCTGTTTTTCAGTCTTGCTTTTTAGACACTCATTCGTGGAAAGATAGCTCAAGTGCCAGTTTTTTACAGGACATGCAGAAACATGGGCTTCCTGGAGCATTGTCTCCATTGCCACCAATGTGTGAGGGCTTAGCATTTCAAATGCAGAAGTAGTACGGGACGCCAGTGGAAGGAAGCTGTTGGTGCAGCCTCGAAGACAGACTTAGAAATGAGCCAGGGAAAAAGCATACAGTTAAGATCCATGTTTTAGGATTAAATAGAATCGAAATTAAGTCAGGCTTAATCAATTACTACCTATTTGACTTTGGGAAAGTTGCTTGATCTCAGTCAATTTCTGGTCTTTCATTTTTAAATAGAAATAACACAAGTTGCGATTATTACAAGAATCATAACTGATGACAAATAAATAAAGCACACCAGTACATAGCACACATTAATGTCTCGGTACGCATTACATATTATTATCTCACTCATTGACCACGCATATTTCATAATATACATAGTTCATTCCTTATATTATTATAAATACTCCCACCATACTCACATCCATATTTAGGTGATCGGTTTACTAGTTGTATTATTTCTCAATTCTTTAAATCTGTCATTTTACCTAAAAACTGTGTGTGTGTGTGTGTGTATGTGTGTGTGTATGTGTGTGTGTGTGTGTTCAGTATCGATCAGTTTCTCCACCTCCTGCTTAAAGGGGTACTCACAGACTGCTCAGAGAAAGAAAGCCTATTGTTTCTACCTGAAAATATCTCACTGTCAGAAGAATAAATACATTTCTTTCTGCATGCCCAGTGCCCAAGATGGCTGCCTTTGACAGCTTCATCGAGTTTACCATGGAAGACTCAGTCCCGAAGACGCAATCCAAAGGAAGAGATCTCGACCAGAAAATTCTCATACTACTCAAATAGGATGAGCTCAGAGATCTGATTCCAATGGAATGTGATGAAAAGCTCTGCAAGGATTTATTTGAATCTCTCTTTCTTTCCATGTGGCAGCTTTAATGCTCTTCTATGCATCCTTTTGGGGGGCTCACAAGATGTTTTCTTATCTGCTCGCACATGCATATCCATACAGGGCACACTCAAGGCCATGGGCACTTTAGAACTCTTCCACACTCTATAACGCCCATTAATACCAGCCACTTTGACACACTAGGTTGTCTGCTGCCCACAGACATGGGCACATGCTGTTGCCTTCCATGGAAATCTCTGCTCATCACTTGTCATCGAGTGTGACCCACTCCCTGGTCACAGTTTAAGTGCCGCATTCCCCAGCAGACCTTCGAAATATTTTGAGGTGGTTTGCATGCCATGCAAAAGCCACATTAGAGTATGTGTCTGCGTGCTCCTTCCCTACTTGGACTCTGTGAGGGTAAGGGCAATACCACATGGCTCACTCCTGCCATCTGAGGATGCCATTCAGCTTCAGAGATATGATGTGTTTGAGAGATATGTTAGCTTTCCATGCTTGCAACAAATACCTGAGATAATTCAGCTTCTGGAGGGGAAGGGACTGATTGACGGACTTCCGTCTGTGCTAAACAGCCGATCGTGGTAGGGCACAAGTGACCTGGCAAAGCCATCCACCTTATAACTGGAAAGCAAACAGTGAGGGGCTGGGGTCCCACAATCCCACTGAGGGAATGTCTCAATGATCTTAAACCTCTTACTGAGTGCCACCTCTTGAAGATTCCATCACCTCCTAGTGATGCCAGTCTAGTGGTCATACATAGACAAATGGGAGTTGAGAGAATATTTAATATTTTCGACTATGGCTGGCAATGTACTATATAAAATTTGTTTTAAGTGTGAAGTTGAATAAATTGTTTTAATTTGTACAAGAAGACCAACTCATGATCGTTGATTAAACATTATCTTTATGCTTCATTTAAATTTGGGGTGCACTTTCTGAGATAAAGTCTAGTGCTGTAGCTCAGGCTGTCCTGGAGTTCACTGTGGAGCCCAGAGTGGCCTAGACTAGTGCCTCTCCTCCTACCTCAGCCTTCTGAGTCCCGGGATTATAGGAATGAGCCTCTATGTCCAACTCACAGTTCAGTTTTGCAAATTAAGGGTAATCATCATACTCATTATGAACATTCAGTGGGAAAACACATTTAAAAGCTCTTAGCCCAGAGCACCTGGCATATAACAAATGCTCAGTACATGTTAACTATTAATCAGAAGCCAATTAGAGTCCCTGCTGGCCGCAATGCAAAGCGCCACTCGGCTTCTCTATAGGAGCATTTGTCTCCTGACTACTGGCATTCTGGGCTTATGTGGTGCTAATGTCCACGCTCCTGTCCTCCTAGAGCTGTCCACAGCCTGGGAATGGGCAGGGGCCATCAGTACAGGGCGACCATTACAGAGAAAACTGCCCTCAGGTCTGCGTTTTGGGCAAAATGACGGTTTCTTGAGACTGTTCTATAATCTGGTTCTTGGTCTACCTTTCCCTTTTACCTTATCCCCTTCCGCAGAACAAAGCTAAACCTCTGCCTGCTCATTCCTGTCATTCCTATGATCCTTCGTTGGCATTCCGCCAGTGAACCCAGGCCTCATGCCATCCTAAACTTATAATTTTCAGAAAGCTAAAATTAATACAGGAGGACTGGAATGAGCAGAAGTGGTCTGGGGGCTGCTTACTTGCTACTCAGAAGACAAGGGGGGCATGTCATAAGTCAATGTGCACACACTGGTGCTGGTGCACAGTACAGTCTAGATGCTAAACATCTCTGGAGTGTCTTAGCTTCAAAAAGCATCTTGGTGGAAGAAGCATCCTTGAAGGGCAGTGGTCCAGGAACCTGGAAGGTATGGGGAGTAGTCACTACAAAGAGGGTCAAGTCTATTGCTAGGATATATTGAGGAGTATAACCTACACAGAACAACAGCAAGGAAGAAGGTGCCATAAACAAACAAACAAATGAGGGAGAGCCAGAAGAACTTTCTTGTTTGTTTAAAAGATTTAGCAGAAGCTAGACTTGTGACAGGGCACAGAGAAATTCAGACCTCCATTCAAGGTGGGATGTTCTATCAAGCCTAGAGTTTGGGCTGATAGAAGCTGGCACCATGAAGCACAGGACAGATACTAAGAACAGATGTTCTTCTGTGGTTAATCTCTGTGGGTTTTAACTATAGCAGCTTGATTGACAGGCCAGTCTGTCATCTATGCGACATAAGTGGCAGATATTGTAAAGTCCCTATAAGGGCATGTGGCACCTGCCAATATCTTGCCTCCCCTTAGTACTAGCCTGTCACTAGAATGAAACATTAGTGTATCTCAAGATATCCCTGACCTTACAATGCAGAAAAGAGTGAAGACATCATTAAAGTTTAGCCTTGATACTGCAGGACTAACCCAAACTGCCTTTGAAAATGGACCTTGAGGCTGAATAAGACAATGGACAGTGAAAAGTCATCAATGCCACTACGAAGTTAGGGGAATGAAGAAGAAAGAGGCTGGGTTCAGTTCTACCGCTGAGCTCACTGGTTTGAAGACGATGGCGATCCCGTGGTGGTACTTGCCCCCTAGAAGGCTGAAATTCAATTACAACTAAAAAAATCTGTTGGGGCAGTCAATATCAATTGACACATGGAGGTGCAAGGGTTAATGCACTACATCTCTAGAGCCAAAACACACGTGCACCCGGTAAGGATGCTGGATCTTTCTATAGGTATAAAAAGGCAGAAGCAAAGACTCAGAGACATTGGGACCGTGGACACTAGTCACTTGGTTTTCTTACTGCTATGGCAGAATACTAAACAGAATCAAGTTAATGAAGGAAGGGTTTCTTTGACTAGCTCTAAAGAAAATATCACTTTGCCGGGCGGTGGTGGCGCACGCCTTTAATCCCAGCACTCGGGAGGCAGAGGCAGGCGGATCTCTGTGAGTTCGAGACCAGCCTGATCTACAAGAGCTAGTTCCAGGACAGGCTCCAAAACCACAGAGAAACCCTGTCTCGAAAAAAAACAAAAAACAAAACAAAACAACAACAACAAAAAAAACAAAAAACAAAACAAAAAAAAGAAGATATCACTTCATCAGGAAAAGGAAGCATGGCAGCTAGAGTAACCTACAGTGAAGTGGACTCATACCCTTATGGATTAAGAATCAGGGAATGGGAGTGGGCTATAACCCTCAAAGACCTGCCCGAGCACCATAGAGCTGCTGGCCAATGCCATGTCCCAAATGTTCTATAATTCTCAAAATGACATCACCAGCTCAGAACCAAGCCTCTAGACTTAGGAAGGACATTCCACACTCAAACTATAATGGGGCAGGTTCTCTACTATGGTCTTCAAGTATTCATAGCACTTTGTCCAATTATAATATCCAGTGGCCAGAAGGGATTTGCAAACTGTAGGAAGAAAATTCTTGAATGATTCTCCTGTGCTTTCTTTCCAAAGGAAAATTAACACCACTTCTTTCATGACAATACTGAAGAGAAAAGAAAAGACTCACATATTAGGAGAGCTACTAGACAATATCCAATAAATGGATATTGATTCTAACATCTCTAAGAATCACCATATGTCATACAAAATAAATAACACTAAGTAACAAGTTGCTGGGCCAGATGTTATTAGCTAAACTTTGGTGCCATCATTGTGGAACATAGCAATAGCATCCACAGAGACAGAGATGGAGTCTACATATGGAATCCAAACTGTAACCTGATCCTTACCTATGCTGATCTAAACAGTGTTGCCTGTGGAGAACTAGCTTCTCTACAACAAAAGCTATGTATAGCCTAAGCCTGGTTACCTTTTTTTAAAAGACCAATTGGAACTAGGTGGTAGGCTTCTCCCATCATGAAGCAGTTTCAGCTGTTAAGCCTTCTAGGAATGGGTACATTTCTAGATAATTATCCTTCTGGTTTTTAGGGTCTCTCTCAGCATCGTGCTCTGGGTCTTGTGGGATTCCTGATCCACAAGCGTGGAACATCACACACAACAGTGAAGATGTGGGAGTGAACACATGATGATAGGTTTCATTATACACCGACCACCTCATTCAGAGTCAGCCAGCCTTATGGGACTGTAAACAGAGCCTACAAACTCATGGAAACTGAATAGTCAACTACTGAACCATACCTGGATTAAGGAAGAAATAAAGAAAGAAATTAAAGTCTTCCTTGAAGACAATGAAAATAAAGAAACAACATACTCAAACCTATGGGACACTATGAAAGCAGTCCTGAGAGGAAAGTTCATAGCACTAACTGCCCACTTAAAGAAAACAGAGAAAGCACACATTGTAGACTTAACAGCCCACCTGAAAGCTCTAGAAAAAAAAGAAGCAGACTCACCTAGAAGGGGTAGAAGACTGGAAATAATCAAACTGAGGGCTGAAATCAACAAAATAGAGACACAGAAAACAATTGAAAGAATCAATAAATCAAAAAGCTGGTTCCTGGAGAAAATCAACAAGATTGATAAACCCCTATCCAAACTAATCAAACGGCAGAGAGAGAATTTGCAAATTAATAAGATCAGAAATGAAAAGGGAGACATAACCACAGACACAGAGGAAATTCAGAGAATCATTAGATCTTACTACAAAAGCCTGTATGCCACAAAACTGGAAAATGTAAAAGAAATGGACACTTTTTTAGATAAATACCATATACCAAAGTTAAACCAGGACCAGGTGAACAACCTAAATAGACCTGTTAGTCGTGAAGAATTAGAAGCAGTTATCAAAAACCTCCCTTCCAAAAAAAGTCCAGGACCAGATGGTTTCAATGCGGAATTCTACCAGAACTTCCAAGAAGACCTAATACCTATACTCCTTAAGGTATTTCACAATATAGAAACAGAAGAGTCATTGCCAAATTCCTTTTATGAAGCTACAGTAACTCTGATACCAAAACCACACAAGGACCCAACCAAGAAAGAAAATTACAGGCCAATCTCACTCATGAACTCAGGACATGGTATAGTGATATTTTATTTATGTTTTAATAAATAAAACTTGCCTAAAGATCAGAAGGGCAAAGCTAAACCATTTAGAGCCAGGCAGGGGTGGCACCCACCTTTAATCCCAGGATTTTGGAGTCATACACCTTTAAACCCAGCACTAGAGAGAATATAAAATGAGAGGAGAGAGAGGCTTAGTCTACTTAGTCTGTGGTCACCAGCCTTGGTAGAGGTAAGACTTCTCTAGTGGCTTGGCTGCTTTGTTTTTCTAGTTTTTGTTTTGAACCCCAATATCTGACTCTGGGTTCTTATAATTTGTGCTGCTTCATGTGGCCCCTGTGGTGAGTGGCTGGCTTGACAGCGCTCTTTGATTACAATGATAACTTGCTGAGTTCCACACAGCCATCCGATTTATCCTAACCCGCAGTTCTCGTTCTTCCTCTCTTGCCTCTTGTGTAGGACACACACTGTTCTGAAGCCTCTCCCCACACATCTTTGCTTTCTCTCCTGCATCCTCCATATGCACTTCTCCAATGAACTCCTGAATTATGACATCAGTGTGAGTATCTGAGTTCAGCTGTGGATCAGGAATTCGTTACCTAATGCAAAACAACTTCTGTCATTTCTAACAGGAAATCTTAATATGGAAAAGATGAAACTTCCACCATTCCCTTGTCTTGAGTGAGTACTTAGAATACAAGGTGACCCTGAGGAACCAGGATTAAACTTGAAAACAGTAACAGTTTCTCTAACTGGGGCCTTGTGTTTTCCTACAAGCTGCAAACGGAATGCTCAAATACACTGTGCTGGCATTTGGGTGACTTACCGTTCTGTTCTTGTAAACATGAATATAGAATACAGACACTCTAGAGAATGCAGAATACACCTCTTCCTATGTCAAGTATCAACTCTAAACCAATTGCATTGTTATTGCTGGGGGTGGGGACTGTCTTGAATGTGAATCCTTGTGCCTCCCCCTTAGGCCAGTAGCAGCAGAACCTGATGTGTCCAATCAAAAGACAGGGGTCTCTGGGTTTCCTATCTCTACAACTTGCTTGCTGACAAATGGCTTAGCATCTCTGCACTTTAACCTCCTCAGCTGCTGTGAGGAAGCAACATGCCCATTCTCCTCTCAGCCCATCTTTTTCTTATTCTTTCTTACATTCCTTTCATCATGGTTTAGAGGGGTTCTGGTGTGTTAATGCTGTGTTTCTGTTCTTACTAGAAGCCTTTGTATAAAGCACTATAGATTTCTACACCCTGAACCATGTATTTGGGAAAGATGGGCACAAGAATCAGTTTGGTTCCTCTGACCTCCAAGCTCGTGCTCCCTAGCTACTCCATATGGTCACTGTGGCCACAATTCCACGGACCCAGTAAGAGACTCTACCCCATCCTCAATCCCTTAGCCCCCTGCGTATCCATACCAGCATGCCTCAGTGATTCCATATGGCTCACATTAAAGAATGTTCAACATCCTTAGCCTCCAGAGAAATGCAGATTAAAACTTTACCCCAGCCAGAATAGCTATCATCAAAAATACCAATGATAACAAACTCCGGGTACAGAATGTTGGGAAAGGGGAAGTCTTCCATAGTACTATTAGGAGTGTAAACTAATATAACCACCTTGGAAATCAATCTGAAGATTTCTCAAAAACACAGAAATAATATTGCTATATGACTAACCTATCCACTCCTGGGCATATAGCCAAGAATTCTATGTAATACTACAAAACACCTGAATATCTACATAATTATTTACATATGTATTGCTATCTTATTTTTAGTAACCAGGGAAAGGAAGCAGCCTAGATGTCCATCCTAGATGAATAGTGAAGATGTGGAATTTAGTTGACCTATGAAGAAAAATGAAATTGGCTCTGCAAACAATGATATTGAATGAGGTAACCCAGACTCAGAAGGACCAGTGCCACATGTTTGGTCCCATCTGCACTCCCTAGACTCAATGTTTTCATTTTGCTTGTTTACCTTGAAGTACCTGAGAAAGCCAGGAAAGTGAGGGCAGGGTTCAGGTCAGATTCCTTAAAGGAAGGGAATGTTAGAACACAGGTGTAAATGGATAACAAAAGATAATGCTGAACATGAAAGGGTTAATAAGGCGAAGGCTGAGGGCCTGGGGACAAGGGAGAGTCAGCAAAACTGAAGGGCATTTGAAGAAGTCAGATGGAAACCTACTATACTGTAACTCAATTTCAAAATACAAATGAAATATTGAATGAATGCTCAATAAAAATGACATGGCTAGGTAAGGGGGCTTTTGGAAGTGGCGGGTTACCAAATGAAGTGCCAGGCAGAGCATAACTTTATAAGATTCTTGGTCAGAGAGGATGCACGGTGTTGCGGGAAGTCCTTCTGCTCCTTCAGCCAATAGCCGCTGAGATACCAGCCCATTGGGGCATGGTCTCTCTCCCTTTAAAAAAGCGGCCACTTCCCTCCATCTGCTTTAGGCAACTAGGCTCCCTTCCTGATTGCGCAGAGGGCTGTTGTCTAGGACGGTGATCTGTAAGTTTTTCCCCCTTAAATAAATAACCATTCTATTAATCATAATTCCAAACTGGTGTGGGATTGTTTGTGACTTACGCCTTCACAAAGGCTATCAAAATTAGATTAGCTTTTGCCTGTCCTCTTGGTTGCCCACCAGAACTAGAGACCATGATCCTAATATGAAAGACCCCATGTACCACAGGTGCAAGATAAAAAGAAAGTTAGCTGAGATGAGGCTGGAACTTCTCCTAGAGGCAGGAGGAGGCATTGCTGGCTTCTAGGGGGGGAACATAATCCAGCTGAAACACAGAGAGAAAGGCTTCCAAAAGCCATCTTCTGGGTGCGGCACAACCGCTGCATTCAGGAAGTTACAGCAGCTGTAGCTACCTGGCCTAAGTCAGCATGTGATGAGCTAGATATCAATGCACATGACTGTCAATAATCACTCATATAGAGTGGATGAATCATGACAGACATGGGAAATGGGGGTGGTGGTGGCATTTAGTTGTTTATCACTGCTGAGCATACCAGTTCGGTGGATAGATCTAAACCCATGATCACACAAAGGGCCTTGGCTAAATTCAATGCATCACAGAACAAATGGACATGAAGGAGAATGATAATTTCGGGGAATGGAGATGGGAGGAATATAAAAGATGATGAGAGTGATCATATTCATTGTATAAACACTTAGAATAGTCAAAGAACAAAGTTAACTAATTAAAAATATTCAATAATTTTGTTGAATGAATGTGAACGTTATTTGACTAAATATTTCTCACCGAATACCCCACCAGATCCCAGGCCACCATCTAAGACTTGCTTGTGCAGAATCTAGTAGGCTGTGCTAGTGAAGTGTTCGAGTGCACACAGCTGCTGAGACACAATTTTTCTTCCAATACCCTCTACTGTGCCCTCCTTGTTGCCTAACAAACAAAGTCTCACTCTAGCTGATCTCTGAAGACTCTTTTAGCCTGAAAACTGCCTAGTAGAATCCCAATGCACAGATTCATAAGATCAAACATTTGTTATTACATACTTACAGGCATGGATATATGACTTAATGTGTTCCCCTCACGGACTGTGTAAGACGCATCTCCCTAAAGAGCAGAGTTGACCTCAAAGGGCTCCCCAGTTCTTCTTGTTCGTCCTAATGAAAGCCAACCACAGAAGAGTGAAGAGGCTCGGGACAGATGCCCTGAAGCAAGGCTTTTAAAATCTTTAATCTCAAGCCTCATTGCAGCTCAATTATTCACTTCATCACAGACATCTAACGCCTCTATCCGCTTCCTAAAAATAAATATGCATGAAGTTTGAACCCCAAAATTAAACTCTGGGATTTTTGAGGTTGATTTTTAAATGAAACCAGATGATAGCAAATTCAAGTACTGAATATAAATGTATGTGACTGTATAATTGAATCACTTAGCATGCCCCACACTGCAAAAAGCTCAACCTTTTCCACAAACCGTCCTCTCCTGCAAATTCTGTCTAATTTTTTGACCCTACGTTCTGATGGAGCTGGTAATCTAAATTCTGATTCATTATTTTATCTTGAATTGATCTCACAACATTACAAAAAAAATAACCAACACTTTGGGGAATGTATTAAAATCCCTTCCTCTTAGAAAATAGCAGTGAGTGCCAATATTTATATACTCAGAAGGCAGATTCCGAACCCCAAAGTATTCATCCAGTTCCAGCAGAGTCTTAAGATTTATGATCACAATAACAACATGTCATGTTGGAACATCAACTGCTAGCTTATTGTTTCCTGCCAGGGTGTTTATAGATTTACAAAATCCAGCAAGTTGGAGGGCAAAGGCTGAATGACTTTGGATAAAGCAAAGCAACTTTATCGATTGACTTTTAATGATCAGTTACTATGCATTTCAGATGTCCAACAGAAGATTTCCTAGTGGTATTTAGCATACCCACAGCTTCCTTCTGAAGGCAAGCAAGGGAGAATATCTTGTGCATGGTCTCATGGAGGGTTCAGGAAAAATAATGACAAAACTATAGGCATCTGACGTCAGAGTCTATACCTGCAATAACTTGGGCAATGAATTTCTCCCAAGATCGATGTGCTGGAGACTTGGTCTCCAGGGTAGTACTCTTGGAAAGTGATAGGATCTTTGGAAGTCAGGCCTGGTAGGATGTCCTTAAGCTATTCGACAGGTGCTCATCCAAGTTACCTGCATTTTTCTCTTTTCATGTCCTACTGTGAAAGCAAATGGCTCGGCTTTGACAGGAGCCTCTGTGGTGAGATGCCGGCTCATTACAGGCTCAAGGTAGAGAAGTCAACCAGTCGTGGAGTGGAGTCTCTCAAATTGTGAGCTGAAATAAACCTTTCTCTCTTCATAGGCTAATTATCTCGAGCATTTTGTTTCAGTGAGGCAAAGCAGACTAATGCCACATCCTTAAAAGGGACATTTGTCCTAACCAAGCCTAAGTCTTACACGTCTGTTATTAGACTGGGTTAGACCAGATCCCTCTACCAATGTGTTAACAGTGTATTACTACCCCTCACTCTGAATGTTACACTTTGACATGATAGTTTTATTGGTGGGGTGATTTTATTTTGTTTGGCTTGAAACAAGGTCTCACTTGTTCTAGCTGGCCTTGAATTCCAAGACTATCCTACCACAGTCTCCTCAGAAGCAGTGACTAGGTGTGCTATACATTGTCCAGCTTAGATTTGTATCAGTAATAATAATTTAGCTTCATTGATTTGAGGAGCTTTCCCGTCTTTGATAACTATGACCACATAACTTCAGTTTGAGTCTTGGGTTCGTATCTTACCCACAGCTGAGTGTCATCCTTACCCTTCATCAAGGAAACTTTTCTTTGCAACAGATAGAGACAATTGCAGAAAACAGCAACAAATCCATATGCAGAGTTGTGGAGCCCAGCTCTAATGGCTATATCTACAAAGTGCTCTCACCCCTAAATCTCAGGGAACATTGTGGGAAAGGGGGATTGAAGATTGTGAGAGCTAAATCACAGACTTTGCCGTGAGATTGCATCTCCTAGAAAATATCAGAAGCTACATCCTCATCATCTCACCAGCATGACTGCCTGAAAATGAGTTAAACAATGATAACACCAATAAGCATGTCAAGCTGGGTGGAGAAAAGATCATGAGGGCCCATTCCCCTCCTTAGACTCAATTGTTCTCATCTGCCCGACTCCCAAACATAATCTGATTTTACTCCTGAACTTCAACTCCAAATCTTTACTCCTCTCTCAGACCAGTCATCCTTCAGAGGTATCTCCCACGTGGTGGACATGATGATGAAGCTCTCTCAATCCCTAAATATCTCCCTGGAGTGGTTTCCACATTGGCTGATAAAATAACCTCTATAGAGCTACCCAGCAACCTTGGCCTCCTCGTTTGTTTTGAACCACATAAATGTTATTGATAAACAAGTCCAAATGATTCTTTTCTTAAAGGTTTATTTATTTTCTATGTGAATGGGTGTTTTGTCTGCAGTTATGTGTGTGTGAGGGTGTCAGGTCTCCTGGAACTGGAGTTACAAACAGGTGTGAGCTGCTGTGTGGGTGTTGGGAATTGAACCTGAGTCCTCTGGAAGAGCAGTCAGTAGTCTCCGCTGGTGAGCCATCTTTTCAGTGTCCCCAAGTCCAAACAATTCAATTTTAAATCTTTCCAAATGATTCCTACTAGTCTTCTGCTAAGGTAAATTGAAAGTTTTCTACTTTTCTTAAGTTGTAACAGAGCTTAACAGCATTTTCCTTACAAGCCCAGGTACAGTAGATTGTGTTATGGTTTGAACTAGCACATTCACTCACAAGGTTCTGTCTTTGATGATGGCCCATGAAGTTATCTATAACGGTGTTCACCAAACACAAAACAGCTTGAAGATCAGGCACAGAACCCTATCAATGTGTTTCTCTACCCCTACCATTCCCACTTGCTATATTGTTCCAGAAAGAACCTTTGGAAAATAGAGATATAATAGATTTCTTTTTCTGGCAGCAGGAACTAAAGCAGAGACCACAGAGGAATGCCACTTCCTGGATTTTGACCAGGCTCATATTCAACCAACTTTTTTATATAGCTCAGGCCTGCCTAAGGAACACTCCACTCATAGTGGCTGACTTCTCTTATCAATTAGCAATCAAGAAAATGTTCTTAGACACACCCCCAGGACAATTTCACAGAAGCATTTCCACAACTGAGGTTCTCTTTTTCAATGTACAACCAAGATTAGCTATCACAACCAGAAAAATATTGTCCAACCTTCAACTAAGGTACTTCAATTTATAGAGCATGGGTCACTCATTTTTACAGGAGTGATCAATATAGAAGTGTTTTGAGATTTATTCTATTTTATGTGTTGTATAACTAAAGCCACATAGTAAAAGTAAGATGTGTTTATGTTTAAAATATGATCAATTAAAGAGAACATAAGCAAAGCATCAATTTATGAACAACAAAAATCAAATTTTGCAGGTAATTCATGCTACAGTAGCGCAGTTTGTCCTGGGATTTTTATGGTAAGTCTCATGAAAGACATCGCTTCAAATTAGATCTGAAAGGCAGGCCTGATTTACATAAGAGGAAGAAAGGGGGATTTCAGGCCAAAGAAATAATGTGAGCGAAACACAAAGGCTGAAAACAGTCTGGTCTCTGAGTACAGCAGGAAGAGAATAAACTGGAAGGCTGAGGCAACTGAAGGTGTGCCAAATTCAAATCCAGAAATCATCTTCAGTTTCTTAATATACCATAACACTTCATAGAAGCTTATGCCATGTGTCCTTCTATTCATTCATCTCTGTAAAAATGATGTACAATTGGTATTGAAGAGAGGACAGTTAGAAATTAAGGCCAGAGAATCTGGCTGGAAATGCAGGAAGCTAGTGCAGAAATGAAGTTCAGTGGGTGACTAGGCTGGCTCACTGCAGCAGCCATGGTTTAAGATGTGTAAAGTGTGAAGGAAATAGCATCAGGATTGTTGAGCATCTGGTTTTCATCAATAGAAGAAAAAAAAAGAAGGATACTCAATGACTACAAAATTTTCATCTTGAGTAATATGATAATAATGCTGTTTTGACAGATTCAGGATCTAACTTGAATGATGAAAAATAGTCTTTTTCTTTTTTAAAAAAAATGTCAGAATTGAAGAGCCCTCTTAACTGGGTTTCTCTAGAAAACAGAGCTGAAGGCAGTGATTAAGGCAAGGACGCATTATCTGGGAGGAAGTGGAGATGAACCAATGACGAGAGAAAGGATGTTCAGTGAGGCAGAGAGTTGTCCAGGACAAGTGGACTGCTGGACCAACGGCCACAGTCCTGTTTGCCAGGGCATCCACTCAGCTATAGGACCTTTCCATAGAGGATTTAAGAGTAAAAAAAACTTCATAATAGGATATGTTCAGGAAGAGGAGGGCACTAAGTGGCCAGGCTTCCATTACCCAGAGATCACTCCATGGGATGCTAATTCTCCTTTTCATCTAAACTTTGGGTTTCAGAGCCATTCAAACTGTGAAGAGATGAGGAGGCCTGGAACTCCAGGTCATTCTTAGTCAGCCGATAGCAGCAGCTAGGGTGAGGATACCAGCAAACCCAGAATGGAGACAGGTGACTATGCATTGTCCTTTGGTGATTTTGTGAGGAAAGATAGGCATCAGATGAACTTTGACATAAGGCGAATCTCTAGTGGAAAAACGACTCCTTCAAGTAATATTACAGGCAACTGAGCACATGGAATAAAAACCCAGAGGAACCTCGAAATGTGTGGAGTCATAGTTTACAGTTTGGTCCACCCTGGGAGAATGAAAACATAACAGAAGGGAAAGGTAGGAGCGTAGCATTGGACATGAAGAAAAAAGGGGGGAAATGAAGGAAGGGGAGAAATTGGATATGACCACATTAAAAACAAAAAGACTGAAACTTTGGATCTAGTTTGGTGGCATGTTCAGGCTGATGTGCTCCAAAAAGTCAGAGTGCAAACAAGAGGCGCATCGTTTCTCACAGTTCTGGAAGCTGTGGAGTCTAAGATAAAGATTTCAGAAGACTTGATGTCTGTAGAAACCAGGCACTGATCTCTGGTACCCAGACTCCCCACATGTAGAAGAGCTACGGTATCAACTCAGCTTTCTTTCACCTTATTCTGGGGACTATGTTCTCATGCTCTAACCTCTCTAAGTTATTACGCTCTAATACACTACCTTGAGGATTGAGACTTTACGGTAAGAACTCAAAGTGGCAATGGAATACAAGCATCCAAGCCACCATATTCAAAGGTGTTTTATGTGGACCCATACCCAAGCCAGCAGAGTGATCCAAAGGCATGGGGTTATGTAGGAAATTTAATCTACCATGGGTCGGTCATGTTATTTACTGCAATGGACTATTTTCATATCATCAAACTAGGTATGGGATAAAACATTTCTTTGTGATCCCAAAGTCTATGATGATTATGGCATTAGCTTTGGGATCTATACCAAAGGTCCTAAGGTGCTCACAGTGGGGCCTGGATAACAGGATTACGAAAACTCAGAAGCCAGATCAACAACAGCATCCTGTCTCTTGTACAAAAGGGTGGTGGCTGAGTTTGGGGGTTGCAGAGCATGTTGCTACTGGGTGTGGTTTCTGCTGTGGGGGAGTGTTCTCATACACTGTAAGGATTTGTCACTCGTATTGGTTTAATAAAATGTCGATTGGACAGTATCCAGGTAGAAAGTAAAGGCAGGCAAATAGATGAAAAGAATTCTGGGAAGAGGAAAGGCAGAGAGATACAGTTGCCACCCAGACACAGAGAAAGCAGGATAATAATACCAAGTGAGGAAAGGTACCAAGCCATATGACTAAACATAGATAAGAATTATTGGTTGATTTAAGTTGTAAGAGCTAATTAATAATAGGCCTGAGCTAATAGGACAAACAATTTATAATTAATGTAAGCCTCTGTGTATTTCTTTGGGACTAAATGGCTGCAATACTGGGCAGGACAGAAACTTCCATCAACAATTGACTAGAGAGGAATATAAGACAGAAGGAGACAGGTTTCCGTCGGTCTTATTCTGAGGATTCCTGGAGGTATGGTTGCTATTTTTGAACTGAGGTAGAGGTAAGAGCCAGTGACTGGTTGTTTTGTTTTTCTGGTCTTCAGGTTGAACACCAACATCTGTCTCTGTGTTTTTATTAATCATGTTCCAGGTTTCAGTGGAAGATCAGAAACAAAATAAATTTAGGGAATACAGGAAGATCAGAGCATGAAGAAGAAATGCAGTCCAAAAGGACACCCAGAGAGTCATCTGTAGAGGAACTGGGAAGCTCATAGAGAAATTAAAGCTTTCTGGTTATATTTACAGAATTGGGGCTGGTATTAAAGATATGATCTGACTGGCACTGTTCTCTGAGAGATGAGCAGGTAGAAATGTAAACTGATATGGGAAGTCCTTCTGAATGTGTGTTGTTTATATTGGTTAATGAATAAAGCTGTTTTAGCCAGTGGCTTAGCAGAGTAAAGCCAGGCAGGAAATTTGAACAGAATAGAGAGAGAGTAGCCAGAGTTGAAAGAGACACCATGTAGCCACTGAAGGAGAAAGATGCCAGAACATTACCAGTAAACCACAGCCTCATTATGGTAATTAATAGAAATGGGTTAATTTAAGATGTAAGAGCTTGCTACAAATATGCCTGAGCCATTGGCCAAACAGCGTTGTAATTAATATAGTTCTGTGTGATTATTCGGGTATGGGTGGCCAGGAAACAAAAGCTGTTTACAGTGAACTTTAGGATCAAACTGCCTGGGCCCCAAACCTAGCCGCACCACTATCTGGCTTTGACCACAGCGAGGAAGTGTGTGACTCCCTTCTCGAGTTCTTCACTTAAAAACTATCTTAATTATAGGACCCGTCCATCCCACAGGGATGCAGTGAGCAAAAGTTCACGTCAGTTGGCCTCACATTTAGCAGAGTGCCAAACACATAATAACAAAGTCAGTTACAGCCCATGTTCTCATCATGTCTCAAAACATTTAAGGTTGACTTAATAATATTTCTCACCATTTGATGCTCTTTCTGACATCTACCCAGAAACCTGGGCATCCTAAAATCATCCTAATCTTTACTTCTCAGCACCTGTACTCCTACCATGATAATCAAAGTTGTTCTGTGACTTGTCTGTAAGTACTGCAAACGCATCTACCTATTGCTCCAAACCATTCTTCATTCTGGAGCTCCTAAGCAGTGCCAAGTATGGGCTGCCAGTCCCAAAGAGCACACTACAGAGTAGCTGTAAATCTGCGGATCTGCAAACACAGCTTGGCATATTTTACATTCCTGTACCAATAGCATGTTTTTGTCTGACCATCTTAGATGTCATTTTACTGATATCCAACTATAAGAGAAGCACTCTATGAACACACTCATCCGTGTGCATTTTCCTCACTCAAGTATCATCATTACATCATAATTTTTTTAAAATATTTATTTATTATGTCTACAATATTCTGTCTATACGCCTGAAGGCCAGAAGAGGGCGCCAGACCTCTTTACAGATGGTTGTGAGCCACCATGTGGTTGCTTGGAATTGAACTCAGGACCTTTGAAAGAGCGGGCAATGCTCTTAACCACTGAGTCATCTCTCCAGCCCCCTACATCATAAAATTTTACAGTTTCTGTTTTCCATGTACATTTCAGCACTTGTGTTTCATTTTACTATCATATTTCTATTATTGAAGAGAACACATTGTTAATCTTCTTCATCAATAAATACCTCCCAAGTCCCCACTTGCTTCCATAGGAACATAAAGTAAACATAATTCATTTGGTTTTATCCTGGGATGTGGACAACATAAGGAATGAATGCTCCCATCTTCCACCATGGACACTTTAGACAAAGTAGGATCTGCTTAAAGTTTCACAGAGCTCTGAGTGACTGTCAAGACAAGCTCTGCTAATTCCAGGGCCTGCTTGCCCGCTGATGCCCCTTTCTGAATCTATCTACAGCCCCACTTCTCAGTTCCATCCTTTCAGTTTCTTAAAAACAACTTCACCCAAGTCTTACGTAGGTCTCTACTGCTGTGATGAAAACCATGACTAAAAGTAACGTGGGGAGGAAAGGGTTTATTTGACTTAAAAGTCTGATCGTAGTCCATCATTGAGAAAAGACAAGGTAGAAAAAAAAAGGGGGGGCGCAGGAACCAGAGACGGGAACTGAAGGAGGGGCCATGGAGGAACATGCTAATGGTTTGCTTCTCATGGTTCACCCTGCTCTTTTACACCACCCAGGATCAAACGTAGAATTGGCCCCAGTAGACCGGAGCCTCCTCTGTTAATTACTAATTAAGAAAATACTCCTACAGACTTGCCTAGAGGCAGTATGATACAAGCATTCTCAGATTCCTCTTTCAGTGTGACTCGAGCTTGTGTAGGATTGACAAAGAACTGAGAGGCTTGTATGTGCAATCTCTCAGAACTGAGACTGCCTTCACCTCCCGCTTGCCCTCTTCCCAAGGCTGACTTCCTCTCTTCTACAGGTCTCGCGATGTTTCTGCTCTTCAACTCATGTGTACTCATGTTTCCCCACTGTGTCAGCAACACCTAACCCAACACTGAGCACTTGAGAGAAAAATCAATGGAGCACTCTTCAAAAAAACGGACTGAAGGCCAAGTTCCAGAGCCTTGGGTCAAGCTGTGTTCCCTAATTCAAGTGGACTGACGCTCCACGCAGGAAGCACTCCTAAAAGCGAAATGGGCTCATGATTGAAGAACTGCCGTGACGGAGGAGTGGTTTGATTTTGCTGAATTTTTTAAGTGCAAAGAACATTGAAAGGCTTTTCCTGGACTAGCAATTGGTCCTTGTTAACCCTAATATGACAAAACTACTTCATTTTGTGTAACAGCTCCTATTTCTTGGCAAAGAAAAAATGTTCATATTTTATATAAATTGTACATATATTTGTCTGATGGTGTTTTACTCAGAATAATGCCACATGTCTCTTAGTAAACTGCTGCACAGTTCTTACAGCCTTCACTTTACATAATGGCCCACGTTCTTCCAAAGTACTTACAGAGGAAAACACCAGCAAAGCAATAATTCAGCAAATTTATATGAAAAATACAGGGTGCAGAAATGAGGCAGAGATGGAAGAGAAAGCAGGGTTCCACCAATATGCAATGTGAATATATATGCTGTCATAGTTTATTTTAAATGCCTGCACATAGCTGCTCTCCATATACTAAAGGTATCAACTTCTCTAGCATATAGAAACACAGGTTAATCCATGCAATCATGTGCACGCATATATTTTAATATTTTTGTTCATATTTTAATTATTTTCTACCATATATAATCCATATAATGATAGTAAATGACATTTTTACTGGTTTGCATATTCATTGTGTTGTGATTATTTTACTTCTGAGTACACTCCTACTTTCATATAAAATCATCTTGCTGGAAAACAGTGTGTTGTGTTATGCTGACAGCATCCTTACGTTTCCTGTGTCACATGTCCCTTGATTGCATCATTTTCCCCCTTGTGCTTGATTTAATCTTGTGTTTGTGTAAGTCTATTCTTTGATGTACCCACAATGCTGAAATCTCCTGCCAATGCATTTTCCAAACTATAACCCTTCCTTTAAGGGATTCCTGGAATCCTAATGTTCACATTGCTTTAGAATGGAGTCCTAAGCAGGGAAAGCTGAACGAGGTGACCCTTCTGAAAGCAAAATGCATGTCCATGCTTTTGGAAGACATTGTCAGCAGCTCTGTTTTTCAGTTTACCATGTTTTCTCAAAGCAGTTCAGTAACGAGGAAAACAGGACAAGTCAGGACCAAGCAGAACACATCAAAGAACGGAACACAAATTAATCCCACACTAACTCCAAATAGGGTATACTAAGGTTTTTCTTTATTAAAAGGGAAACTCATGAAACAGGAACAGGGGGCCAACATTTAGGTGTGGAACACAGGCAGGATCATAGCTTTTTGGTACCCAACGCCATGTCTCAACCTCATTCAGCCTCTCGGAGGCCATTGGTTGAAGGAGGAGCCCCATTATCAGAGTGGCTGGGCTACTTATAAGTAATAAAACTGTATTGTATTGGCAGTCAGTCTCAGTCAGTAGGTTTTAGTTTCTCTTGACACAAAGATTGTGTAACTGAAGCAGCAAACACATCAGTCTACCTCACTGTGGTAAACTTTATTTTACTATGTACTCCATAACACTATGTTGTATATAAACCTTAAGTAGGCACAAAAAGTATTAAATTTTATTTAAATAAACAAATATTATAAGCCAGTGTATAGCTCAGGAGGAGAGTACGTACCTGCCATAAACAAGACTCTTGTTTGGCTTTCATTACTGCTAACATTTATTTCTTCAGAAAGAGATTTTAAAAGAGTCAAGTATTGATGTATGAAAACAATAGAAACATTGCTAAATCTCAAATGCATGCTTTGTTTTAAGAAGCATATATCAAAACAGTATATGCCCCATTTGCATGATTCTATTAATATGTGTGTACATATTTTAGTATGTGTAAAACATGTGCACATATATGTTTGTCCTCCTGTACCAGCTGGCTTTGCATTCATGAATTTGAACAACTACAAATCAAAAGTTTTCTTTTTAGAAAATTCCTTAACAGTGAACACACAAGTATTGTTCTTGATATTCCCCACACAGAACAGTACAACAGTTATTGACATGGCATTAACAGTATATTCAGTACTGAAGGTACTCTAGGAAGGATTGTATGAGTGATAATGCATGGATTCAAAGCAAATGTAATACTACTTAATAAGGTTTTAGGTCATATGCAGAGTTCAGTATCTTTTAGAGACTTGTGAATGTAAAAAAGCAACTGTATGAATGTTCATGCCCGCACGTGAACACACACATACACTTACATATATTAATGCATATAATAAAAAACAAAACTAAATTGTTCTGAGAATGTGAATGCCAAAATTGTTTTGCCCACAAAGATTATTACTTAGTTACTTTTCTATTGTTGTAACAAAAAACACTGTGACCAAGGCAACCTGTAAAAGAAAGTATTTAATTGGTGGCTCAAGGTTCCAAAGGGATAGAGTCCTTGATCATCATTGACGGGGAATGCCAACAGGCAGACAGGCAGGCATAGTACTTACATCATTATCCACAAATAGGCAGAGAGCAGAGACCTAATATTTCTGATGTAGACTTTTGAAACATCAAAGTCCATCCATAGTTATACACCTCCTAAAACAAGGTCACACCTCCTTAATCCTTTCCAAACAGTTCCACCAAGTGACAACCAAGTATTAAAATATAAGAGCCCATAGGGGCCACTCTCCAACACTTATCAACTCTTGACTTCCCTTGGCTTGTAGCCATGTCATAAAGAAAAATGCATTTAATCCAACATTTGAAATCCCCATTGCCTTTCAGTCTCAATACAGTTTAAAAATCTAAGCTGCAACACCTTTTCTGAGACGCAAAACAATCTCTAATTCCTACCCTCTCGTAAAATCAAAAACAAGTCACGTATTTCAACACACACTGACACAGAATATATATTACTATTCCAAAGGGAGAAATTAGGGCATCATAAGGAAATACTGGACCAAAACCTAGCAGAGCAAACTCTGAATCCTATATTTCTAAGTCTGATATCAAAGGGTGGCTCTGCCTTTCCATTTTTGTCACATAAAACACAGTTTGTTTTCTCAGGCAGGTCCTATGTTCTGTATGCTTCTCTGGCTCTGGCATCTCCAACAGCTTGGGCTCTCCAACATAATCCAGGATTA
The DNA here is from genome assembly GCF_950005125.1 of Chionomys nivalis. Classification (NCBI taxonomy): domain Eukaryota; kingdom Metazoa; phylum Chordata; class Mammalia; order Rodentia; family Cricetidae; genus Chionomys; species Chionomys nivalis. The sequence continues at coordinate 13,868,042 of NC_080111.1, read as the reverse complement.
ATTTTTACAGTCTCTTAAAATATCCTGTAGGGCCTCCATAGAGGGACTCTTCTCTACAAACCTTGCCTCAGGATCTTTCCTTGTCTGCAGAGGAAAGCTCCATAGCTGTCATAAGCCACATCTTGGGGTGATTTCTGTCATGGTCCAGTCATGACAGGTTTGTACGTTCCAGGGTAGGGACATGTGACTAGAAATGTCAGGTAGGAGGAATAGAGATATAAAAGAAACACAGAGACATAGAATAGCACTAGGAGGGCAACTCAGCAAATACTAGATACTGAATTTGCCTGTGTTTAATTTTCATATGCTTGTATACCCCAATACAAAAGGGAGGAGGGAAAAAGGCAAAAGACTACTTTAACAATGACACAAAGGACAACCAGAACAGTTACTTGCTCTAATACTTGAGACATCAAGCCATTATTTCCTGAGTAAAGCATTTGATGTTTGGGGCAGGAATGTGCCATGAACACATCCTAGACCAAGTGTCCTATAGGCAGCCACTCCCTATGTCAAACCTCCTATTTTAAAATGAAGGAGCAAGAATGGGTTTGAATTCTCTGACTTTGGGTCAGGGTGGAGTGGACCCACCTCTATGGGCCATCTTAATGTGCAAATTATCAAGTAACTTCACCCTAGGTCAGGATTATGTTTTTCTAGACAGGGTTTTCTGTAGCTTTGGATCCAGTCCTAGAACTAGCTCTTGTAGACCAGGCTAGCCTCAAACTCACAGACATCTTCTTGCCTCTGACTCCCAAGTGCTGGTATTATAGGCATGCACCACCACCCAGCCTAGGTCAGAATTTTCAACCACACCTCTTGTCAACAACTTTGAAAGAGCAAAAGTAAGCTCAAACTCTCTGACCTCCAGTCAAGGTGGAACAGGTTCCCCATCGGGAGTCCCCATGTGGGGACCTACACACAGCCCCTCTATCCCTGTATCCTTTATGTCTCCAAAGGTAGCACCACATAGCCCCTGTTGCCAGGGTTGGCTGTCTGTTTGCAATACAACCTGCAAGCCTGCCCTGCTTGAATTACAAGTAGAAATCTTTGATTTGTTGATGCTTTCACGGGTTGCAGGAATATTCTGGTGTGGTCTTTCCCTGAAGGTACCACTCCCTTTATTCCACTTTGTACCACACCTCTCTCCCAGCACAAGCCTTGGCCTCAACATTAGGTTTCCTGGTGCTCTTTTTCTTCTCAAACTATATTTTGTATTGCTTCTTGCCCTGCTTGCTCTTTTTCATTGCCGATGTCCGGAAGGGGGATTGCTAGTAATGAAGCAACAGAGTCATATTAGGCTGTATTGAAATCTTCCCTGCCAATGAAATCAATGCAAGATTTTTTCAATTTAGCATAAGGCAGATTCTTAGGAGGGTGGCATAAAGCAGCCACGTTCTTTGTCAAAAATATTGCAAGAAATTACTTCCAGCCCAGTTGCTAATACTGTCCCCCTCTGAAACCCCTTGAACTGAACCTCCTTATTCCATATTGCTCTCAGAACTACTGTCTTCCAAGCTTCTATTGGGATGGCCCATTAATCCCTGGTTACAACATTTAACCCATTTCCTAGTCCAATGTCCCAAAGTCTCATAAGACAAACAATGGACTTTATTTGGGCATGAAGTTGCTCTGTATCTTGTACCGAGTGATGACTCATAGCTAATAAAATTGTGCTCTGACATTTGTAAAATTTGACTCGGTTTCATAAACACTCTCCGAATATATCCTTTTTCTGTGTGCTTACATTAAAACCTATACCCTGTCCTCCTCTTCTAATAATTATCAAAAAGGAAAGACTCCAATAACCAAAGGATCTTGTGTCCTTTCTCTTCTTTTACCTGTAATGGTCTGTCCTGTCCCTTTAAGAGACAAGCCCCACCCACTCCCTCCCCCACCCCCATCTGCTGAGGTAGCTTCTCCTCTCCTCCTCCTCTGCTTCTCTCTCTCTCTCTCTTTCTCTCTCTCCCTCTCTCTCCTTGTCCCCCTTCTCCCTCCCTCTCCCTTTCCCCTTCCCTTCCATAACCCACTAAATAAATACCCACTTTCTCTGCATGGCATGCCTATCCGTCTCTGTCTCTCACCCGACCTGCTGAGGTCTCTCACCCACTGCATGGCTCCCTGCCTGGGACCCGCTGCCCTGCCCCTAGTGGCCTGCCACTGCCCATTGCTGCCCCTCTGGGCCTGCAGTGTTTTATTTTTAGCATTACCCTGCCTACCTTGGGCCTCCTGAGAAATAGTATATGTTCTTGCCCTCAGTCAGACTACCATGAATGCTGTGTACACAGAATGAAGCCGTTCAAAGCCATGGGAGGACTAAATAAGCCATACAAGCCAAATGAGGACTGCAGTCCTGAAACTGGTTCTTTATTCAATCTCTATCTTGTTGACACAGATGATCCCACTAAATAAAATATTATCGTGGTGATAAAGTGGGAAGGGACAGGATAATATTTCATATACCTGATTTGTCACACCGAAGGGCTAGTATGACCAACAAGCAGTTGACAAGAGACTGAAAAGCAACTCAAACTGGAGTATCATCTCCACCTGTCAGTCTGGAGCTGGAGGAAACCGCTGCACCTGTCAGTCTGGAGCTGGAGTATCATCTCCACCTGTCAGTCTGGAGCTGGAGTATCATCTCCACCTGTCAGTCTGGAGCTGGAGGAAACCACACCACCTGTCAGTCTGGAGCTGGAGGAAACTGCTGCACCTGTCAGTCTGGAGCTGGAGGAAACCGCTGCACCTGTCAGTCTGGAGCTAGAGGAAACCACACCACCTGTCAGTCTGGAGCTGGAAAAACAGTAAAGAGGATGTGTTAGCTATTAGCACAGACACGGTGTCCAGAACAGGGGAGATTAGTTGTTTATAATCTATTTTTGAAGGTTTCCCACTCAATGTTTTATAATTACCTGAGCATACTTAATTTCTATTGTTGTACCTGTAACACATCAGCACAAATCAAATTCATAGGCTTATGCCAACTCACCTAACACCATACAGTTCTATTGGAAACAAAATCAGACATAGACAGGTCTTGCTGGACCAAACCAAAGAACCCCAGGGCAATGTCTCCTTCTTGTGGCTCTATGGGAAAAGGATCTCTATGCGTTTGATGGATTTGAGAGGCCATCTGCATTGTAAAATGAGGGTCTAACACAGCATCCCTCCTTCTAGGCTCTCTCTACTTTGCAACATGGAAAGCCCTTCAGATTAAAGGGTACATAATTGGATTGAGCCTTTCCGAATCATCCAGGATGCTCTCTTCCCTTCCAGGGTTCTTGGCTTGTAACCAAAGCTTGGAGACTATTGGAGGTGGTGGCTGTCCCTACCACAGAACTCAGCAAGGTGCCTTTCATTAAAAGACGGTGCTCAAATGGGTATCAAGGAATAAGCAGCAGGGAGTTTGTTTCCACCGAGGTCCATAGACTGACTTTCACCTCTAAGCTGAAACTCCAACAACAAAAAGGTAAGATGGATAGAATAATGACTTTCAGGAACAGAATTAGCACTGAAAAGGCAGAGACAAGCAGGTCGCAAGGATTCACTGAAACAGCTAGTCCAGCCAACTCAATGAGTTCCAGGCCAGTAAGGCATATTATCCCCAATAAAAACCAGAGGAACAGTAACTAAAGCTGTCTTCTGGCCTTCAAATGTGTACACTCATGTGCACCTTGACCTCCCCACACATGTGTATCTACATATGTGTCCTCCTTAGGGTTGACATTGCCATGACAAAAACAACTTGGCAGGAAAGGGTTTATTTTAGCTTACACTTTTACATCACTGTTCATCACTGAAGGAAGTCAGGATAGGAACCTGGAGGCAGGAGCTGATGCAGAGGCTATGGAGGGTGCTGGTTAGTGACTTGCTCCTCATGGCTTGTCCAGCCTGCTTTCTCATGGGCATGGCCTTCCCTCATCATTACTAATTAAGAAAATGCCCTACAGGCTTGCCTATACCCTGATCCTAAAGAGAGGTTTTCTTCTCCGAGATTCTCTCTCACAAATGACTTCAGCTTGTGTCAAGTTGACATAAAACTATCCAGCACACAGTCATTGCTAAATTTAGTACAAGAAATAACAGTGGGTTCCAATTTTCCTCAACTGTTGGGGGGCCATGTATTGTCACTTCATCTTTTTTGCTCTTATTACTTCAACACTTTTGACCCTCTGTTGCTTTATCTGAGTATGGGGCAGAGTCCCATTGTCATATGGTAGCATGGAGACTAAATGAAGTAACGCAGAACACCTACTACGCTGCTGGCATGGTGCCATATGCACAATACACACTGATTTGTGAATTGATCTTGAATCCATCTACACATCTTATCGCTTACCATTGCCCTAGGGTTCTTCTCTCTTGGTACATAGGAAACATTCTCACTTCTGTCAACACATGTTTCCAGGTTACCTTTGAGAAAGATTTGCACCTGTTTATGCTTTCATCAACACTTTATAAGACTCCCTACTTCGTGAAACCTTCAAAGGAACTTCTAGGCATACAAATTTAATTAGCAGTATTTAACCAGGATTCAACATAAACACGCAGTTCTTCACTATGCTATCCACTTGTCATGGGATTTATATTGACCCTGCCTTAGTTTCTCGACCTGTAAAATGGAAATATGTGTGTGCTGTTGTACACGGGGATCTGTTAGGACTGATCAACAAGGGTAGTGCTGCTTTGAGAAGACGGAATGCTATGGGGCCATGTGATTTCGCCACATGATCTGTCCAGAATATCCCAATCAGAATCAAGCATTCATTGAAAGCAAGTTCTGAACACAATTTAGCTGATGGAAGCTGTCAAGAAGTCACGCTTGTTTCTTTTTAGAGCAGCTGGCTTCTCTGAATCGCTTAGGCTGGTACAGTAGCCTTGCAATTAGGGTGTGTGTGTGTGTGTGTGTGTGTGTGTGTGTGAGCTTTACTCTTACAAAACGCTCTCCGAGCGGATCTGCTTAGTCACTCGTTTTTTTATGGTGGAAGTTGAATGCCTAACAAAATTACAGATTTCAACTGTTTTGTGGTCTCTAAGAAAATCTCATTTACCACCGAGTAGCCGTGAAAAGATGTGACTGACAGATGGGAGTGTGTGCATCATTATACAAGGAAAAGGAAATTGGTTCCGAGAATACCCAGAGAAGCAAGGTGATGACATTTTCCACAGCTTCCTTCCTCGCTTCCTCCATTCCTTCACATTTGTTCACAAATTCATGCCATTGTCGTTTATTAGGTACCAACTTGAAGTGAATGGGATATTAACTCTTTGCTAAACAGCTCTCAAGATGTAAATAGGGAAATCTACGGGGCCAATTCAGCTTTAACAACACTACTTGTTTCAGTGATTTTTGTTCGAGGTTTTTCACAGGAAATGGTGACGGCAGAGTGGAAATTCTCCAGTTCTCGACTCAAAAGGAGCATGAAGCAGAGGACTATTCTCAGGGGATTTAGAGATTTATATTGCATTAGTTAAGTTTTGTGGGGTCTAAATAGGATGAAATAGTGTCTAGACCAATAACCAGAAAGACAGACGTCCTTGATTCTCTCAGTAGATAGATAGACAGATAGATAGATAGACAGACAGACAGACAGATAGATAGATGACAGATAGATAGATAGATAGATAGATAGATAGATAGATAGATGACAGATAGATAGATAGATAGATGACAGATAGATAGATATAGATAGATATCTCTCTATATAGATATTTATCTATAATATATATTTGTCTATATACATATCTACCTATATAGAGAGATATAGTATAAGATATAAATACCTACCTATATAGAGAGATATAGTATAAGATATAAATCTTAGCATGTGATTTATCTGTCTATGTCCCTCTTGCTAATAGTGAATAAATAAATAAAAAACGTAAATTCATGGATTGTGATTTTTTTTAAAAGTCACAACTAAACTGTAAAATAAATAGAATGATTATGAACATGTATGTAGTCAGAAATAAAAAGTCTGAATATAACCATATTTCCCAAGATAGTAGTTGGTTTGTATTAGAGGCTCTCCTTGGCTTTCACTGAGGTACTCCTTCTTAGTAATACTATGGACTAGAGGCATGTTGTATTAATTTCGACAAATTATATGATAATGACTTTTTGGAAAAGAAAGGTCTCAACTGGTGATAATTACAAGTGGCAGTCAGACAAACACACCTGTGTCAACAATGATTTTGGGTTTTAGCCAACATTTCTGAGAGACTGAGTGGCTGCAACAAGGCTTCCCACTGTTGAACTGTAGAATCTGACTTTCCTCCGTTGTCTTAGTAAAGGTTTTTGTGGCTGTGAAGAGACATCCTGACCACAGCAACTCTTATAAAGACAACCTTTACCTGGGGTAGCTCGCTGACAGTTTCAGAGATTCAGTCCATTATCATCATGGCAGGGAGCATGATGTTGTGCAGGAAGACACTGTGCTGGCTGTATCTGGAATTGCACTGCACAGGACATGGCGGTGTGCAGACAGACGCTGTGCTGGCTGCATCTTGGATTGCAGGGAACAGGAAGTCAACTGACTGTTGCACTGAGGGAAACTTGAGCAAATGAGACCTCAAAGCCCACTCCCACAGTGACACACTTCCTCCCACAAGGCCACACCTCCTAATAGTGCCACACCCTTTGGAGGCCATTTTCTTTCAAGCCACCACACACCGGTCTAGGTAAGGGACCTCGTTTCCCTTTGGTTGGTACCCGTTAGTGACTGCCAGGAGACAAGGATGGAATGTAGGATGCTCACTTCCCTCCAGCTCTGTCTTCCTTTCTGAGACTACATGTTGATTCCATTCACTTACTAACGTGTCTCCAGACTGAGAGGTGTGAGCCAATGATGTCACTGACTCTAAAGAAACAGGCCCTTCCCTTCCCTCCTCTGGCATTGGGATAGTAAATTCTCCAGAAAACCTGCCATGCTCCACTGGCTCCCCTCATCCCTGCCTTCATTTTTTACCAGAAGCACTTAATTGATTTTTTTTTCTTGGATAGTATGTTTAAACTACTTCCTGTCAAGTCCGCATTGATAAAATTGTCCTCATTGGCCTATTGTTTTGAAAATCTGGCCCTAAGCAGAGACCTATTTCCTTCTTCCTAGTCCACGTAAGATTAATCATTAGGTTCTGTCCCATGTGGCCCTAAGGATGTCATCAAATCCACCGTTTCCTCTTCATACCCATGAGTGCAGCTCTAGAGCTCTAGGTCACGTGACCCTTGGCATCACACGTCAGAGCACACACAGACGCAAACCACGGGAGTCATGAATGTCACCGCAGCAGCACATATGCTCACTATTACTGGGTCACATCTGTTACAGTCTCTGAACTCACCTTCTTGTCTCTTCTGACCTCTGCAGTAACGCCTTGCAGAGTCAAGAACTGCGCCCAAAGACTCATATCTGATAGGATCACTTCAGCACAGACACAGTGGGACTGTACTCGCAGTCTACAAAAGGTTCTGAGTGGAAACGGAACTGGATAAAAATAAGAAAGGAGCAGAGTTCGAATCCTATCCAATATGTTCGAGAATTCAGATTTTATCTGAAATTTCCTTTGCTGTTTTAGGAAACAAGGCTAACCAGGGAAAACACTGGTTTCGCATTTGACGCTGTGGTTGGTTTTTTAGATTGGGAATGAGCTTCAGGGCTCGGAAAAGAACCCGGAAATCCTGAAGCCCGAGAAGTCGGTGTCTGGCCTCGCACAGCTCCTGTGGGACTTGTGACTGTGTGACGTTTTTGCCAGCCCGCCTCCTTACTCTGCATCATCTCCCATTTCAGGTCGAGAAGGAGCTGACTCAGACAGGGTATAGGAGGAGAAAAATCATTTCAGACAAGGACACTCAAGGGACACATCACTGCAAATTCCACCAATTGAAGCCAATTCTCTCCATTGTGGAGCATTGGCGCGCCGGAGCACCGCCCAGGCGGGGAGTCGGGATCAGCGGAGGCCAAGTGCGGGCACAGCTGTGTTGCCCTTGTCGGGCCTGTAAAGCGGCCACAAAGAAAACGCTCTTCCCTCTACAGAAGAATGATCTCTGATTGCTTGCGGAGCGGAGATGGAAGAACAGGCGGACGATATTTTAGGTCCTTGGTCGTTGAGGAATTATCTGGAGTGTTCTCGAAGGTTATTTTTTGGGGAAATGCTAACCTTGCAATTTAGGGTATGAAAATGCCATTGACTGGGGGAGACAGCAGGGCATAAGACCTGCTTCTGAATTTTAGTTACAGAGACAGCAGTCGCTTGGCTCCTAATGTCTCTTTCTTTTGTCTTTCTCCCCTTGCCCTGATTTTCCCAGCGCCAACACTAGAAGAAACGAAAAGAATGTATTCGTTTAACTATCAGCATCAAAGCACATATTCAGGTTTTCTAGGACTCAACCTTATTTCTGATTGTCTTATATATTTTAAAGAACAAAGAGGAGTTAAGTGCTGTCTGAAAGTCAAGACAGAAAACGTGGCCTGATCATCTCAACCCCCCCAACCCTAACACCGTGCCTGGTCCATCCCATTGATGATTTTTACAAGTGGAGAAATTCTGTCTCCAGTGTGATAAACATACCCTTTAGCATGTCATCATGGGTCAGCCATGTGCCATGAGAATGGATCGAGCACATGACCTGTTTCCAAAGGAAAACAGTAAGGTGCCGGTACGAGACACCTGGGATTGTGTACCCTTGCATGGATTTCTCAGCTGTAAGCAAGGTCCTTAATGGTGGACTGAGTTGATCAAAAGGCGGGTTGTTCCTCCACCCTCACCTAATATACTCAGCCCTTAGAGATGGCTTCTACATTTCTTTGAACCCATCCTCAAGACAGCAAAAGCAACCTCCTTCAGTGGCCCCGGGATACAATCCACATTATGCGCTCGAGAGCTTCAGACAGGAGCTCTTCCCGGAACCGGAACCGTATGTTCCTGAGAGGGGCTCTGTTGGATGAGATCACAGGCTCAGCCACGACAATGGCTGAGACCCCTAGTATAGAATTCAAATAAGCCCTGGAAATGGGGAGGGGGGGTTAAAAACCTGGTGTTTGCCATCTGTTTCCACGTAGCCGTAGAAAACACGCCGAAATGCCCTTGGTGGTACATCCAACTCCTTCACAAATCTGTTATTTTTGCTCTAGATTCTTATGGATGCCATTTTTTCCATTGTTCTATTGTCTGTGATTATTTTGTTTGTTCTTCTTGAGTGATTTATATAATTTGTACAGCTGTGTTCACAGAGGAATTGCCCAGCTTACCATGCTTTGTGTCAGAGAGCCATGGGTTCCTTGCTGAAAGAAAAGACAGTAACTCAGGCAGAGTTTAATCTTCAAAAGCCCTGCCCCCTCCCCGAGTCTTTTTCCTCTGGAATCTCTGGTCTAGAATCAGGAAGTGCTCTTTGAAATTTCAGAGTCTGTGAAACCCAGGGCTGTGATGTGCCGAGAGAAACACAGAGCAGTAGGGTACCTGCTCTCCTTCAAAAGCTGTAAACATTTTATAAAGACCCCTGTAGGGCTGGAGGGATATCTGTCAGGAAAAAGCTTGCCTTGAACACACGAGGACCCAAGTTCAACCTCAAGAACTCATGCTTTTAAGAAGTTGTGTGTGTTTATGAGCTCAGCACTGCAGGAGTGGTGACAGACTAGATTCTGCAGGCTTACTGGCCAGCCAGCCTAACCCACTGGGCAAGTCCTAGGCCATCGAGAGGCTCTGTATCAAAGTATAAAAGGAATTGGGCCTGAAGTACCACACCTGACGCTGTCTCTGACCACCATAACATATGCACACACATATACACCTGCATATGCAAGAACACACATGCACACATGCTCACACGCACCACACATACACAAGCACACCACACACACTTACACACACAAATGCACACATGCACCATTCATATATGTGCACACCACACACACATGTACACACACATGCACCACGCATACACACACACTTACATACACACACATGCACACACACTTATATACACACACACACACATGCACACACCCACCACACATACATGTGCACACCACACACAAACACTTCGTTGCAAACATAAGCAATCATCTTTTAGTTATATCATGGAATGAGAAGTACAGCGTTGTTTCTGGAACACTTCTTGATAAGAAACTGGAGCCCACAGGGGCAAGAGTGTGTCTCTAGGTGGCACTTCTTGTCACCAACATAACTAACATGGTAAAGAAGTATCCGATCCAAACATTGCTGTACATCCCCACACACACTCCAGCAAGTGTGTGAATTCAGCCTTGGGAGACAAATGTGTTTCTCCCAGAAAGTGGGACTGCAGAGGAATCTAGAAGGACGAGAGGACGGTAAACACAGTCAAGGTTGGTGGAGCTGGGTGGCTTAATCCAGACTGAGATACAGAGGCTATTGTGGGAAAGACAGGCAATAAAGTCTGTTTGCTATGCAAAAAGATCTCTGTGAGAAGGGAGAGGTGGAAAGTTAGGAAAGAGGCCGGGGTTTCTCATAGTTCACCTTATTTGACATACCAAAGGACTTGGCTTTCATCATGAGGAGGACTGAATTACCGAAAAAGCCTACACAAAGAGTTGCGTGTTCAAACCTGAAGTGCTGCTTAGAAATTCTGTACACTAATTAAGCTTGAACTCCTCAAAGTGGAAAAGGCTATGACCAAGGAAATATTTTAAAAACAGAGTCATGGCCTGTACAAAACAAATTTTAAAAAAGAAAACGATGTGTTTGCTCTATGCAATGACAATGGCATGTCAAAAGGGATTGCCTTTGAGTTCAAAATTCAGTCTTACATGAGAACATCCGTGCTTGTGGGAGGGGGCATGCTGTGTTCCAGACGCAGAGTTTGAAAGTCTAATCTGGGTTACTGAATTCTAAGCAGGTTTTTCAGCTTGCTGTCGTTTCCCAAAAACTGATGCAGAAACGATGCAAAGAAAAGCATCCTTAGGGTTAGTGTGTCTAGCACAGGGATATATGTTCGCTGAACTGAAGGGATATTTGTGTAATTATTCCAGGGAATTCTTTCTCAGAAGCCCTGAGGTCAATCCCTCTTTAAGCTTTTCTTGTTCTAAATGAAGTAGTGAAGCCAGCTGCTGGCATCGATGTTGGATGGACTCTTCTGATATAAAGTCTTGAGTGTCTTAGAAAACAGTTAAAAATAGAAACAAATGAACAATGAAAGACACTGATATCAGTTCAGAGTTGCACAACACACTCACATATTCTCAAGCACAATCAGCACGGCTATGTCGGTGCGACAACATGCTGCCTGTTGGACCTGTCACTTGTCAGGACCCTGAGAATACGGCAGTGGCTTACCTACTGGGGACGTAAGTAGACGCCTGTCTATGGGTTTCAGCTTGTCATAGTGTTGCCTCAGTTGTTTTGTGAAAATACTCTGAATTGTGCCTTCGGGATGCTGAAAAACGACACCAAGGCATGGAAACCGTAAATTGTGCCCTTCAACATCACACAGTAAGTAGCAAAATTCAGTATCTGTCTGGGGGGATGATACAATCCTGAGTCTGTAAGCGGCTGTTTTGGAAGAAAAACAAAACTGTGTAATTGTGTTGAACCAGAGGTATGAAAACAAAGACTCTCCAAACAGGTAGATAGAAAAATTATTGGCTCTAAAAAGAAAAAAAAAAGAATGTAACAGCAAAAGATTATACCTATAACATACATATTTATATTAAAACTGTGCTGACAATCTAAGAGTCAAGACTTAATAGGAAATATCCCAGGGACAGGGTAGATAGTTTAGAGGTGATGTCATGACTATTTTTGACTGCCAACTTGGCTATATCTGGAATTACTTTTTTCCTTGGTTGAAATATTTGGGGTGGGAAGGCTCACCTTAAATCTGGTAGACGCCTATATAATAGATATGGGAGAAGAACGTACCCCTTTTGCCTGCTTGTCCGCACTCTCACCGGCAAGTTAATTCTTTCACAGTTCTTAGACTCTACCTCTGTACTCCATTGTATACCAAATACTATCTGACACATCCAGCCTCGTGGACCAAACAAATGGGATTCTTGGATTGTTTCTGGAGATAACCATTGTTGGAATAGTTGGATCACAGCCTGTAATCCACTCTAATATATTCCATTTAGGCAGATAGATAGATAATGATGGATGGATGGACAGATGATAGATAGATAGGTAGGTAGGTAGGTAGGTAGATAGATAGATAGATAGATAGATAGATAGATAGATGATAGATATAGATAGATGATAGATAGTAGATAGATGATAGATAGATAGATAGATAGATAGATAGATAGATAGATAGATAGATGATAGATAACGAGAGATAGACAGACAGATAGACAAATCAACAGACAGACAGATTCTACCGTTCTGTTTCTCTAAAGAACCCTGAGTAGTACAGGGGATGAGCATTGCTATGCAAGCTTGAGGACCTGCTTTCTGTTCCTAGCACACAGTAAGGAGTGTTGTGTGGTCCTGTGTGCCTAAAATCCCAGCACTGTGAGAAGCAGAAACAAGAGGATCAATAGTGCTTCCTGGATGCCACCTGACATTTCTTCCAAATTCAGAAGAAAGATTCTGTCTCAAAGAAATAGAGAGTGATATAGAGGGAAACCTGACTACCTCCTCTGGCCTCCACTCATGTCAGATGTGCCTGTACCACACACACACACACACACACACACACTTTCCATTGAAGCCAAATGACTTCATCAGTATAGTCATGGTTTCTGTGTTCATTGTAACCTGAGTTTTCCTCTGAGTACCTATATATCTCTTTCTCCACTAAGCTACACGGTGTTCATTAGACTGTATCCCACAGTCATAACAGATTTGATCTTCTAAAACTGACCTTATGCTCTGCCCTTTGATCTTCTTAAAGTCTTCTATATAACTGATTATCTTCAACATTTCTGTCACACACACCCCAAAAGTTTTCCAAAACTAATCCTCATTTAAGTGATATTTGTGTCTTTATTTTTTCTTATTCTAATTATCTACCACTATCCCTTCACTATCAAAAAGCCTTAATAATGTGGAATGTCCTTGCATATGCTGTGAAATGTGTTGCTTTTATTGGTTGATGAATAAAGCTACTTTTCCCTATGGCAGAGCAGAATATAGTTAAGCCAAACTGAATACAGAGATGAAAGAAGGCAGAGTCAAAAGAGATGCCAGCAGCCACTAAAGGAACGAGATGAGAGGTAACAAGCTACAAGCCTTATCATAAAATATAGACTAATAGAAATGGGTTGATTGAGTTGTAAGAGCTAGTTAATAATAAGCCTGAGCTAATAGGTCAAACAGTTTGTAATTAATACTAAGAGTCTGAGTGGTTCTTTGGGAACTGGCAGGCAGGCAGGAGAGAAATGTCTGGCTACAATTTAATTCAGATCATAATTTGTAACTTTGCTAAGGACATCCTTCATGACCAATTTTCCACTAGCTACACTGCTCTCTGTGTGGTGAGTATATTTTGAGTATATTTTCATCACCCAAGTCACCTGCTTCTTGGGAACCTCCTGCCCTCCTGCCCTCCTGTGATGGATCCTATTGACTGTAAACTTTGACCCTGTCTGCAGTTCCTTTAAGATACATGTGCATCTTTTTGACCCTGTGATAAGAGTGATGAGGCAGAGAATAACTGTAGTAACTGCAACACTAGAAACCAGCAGAAGACCAGATGTGACCATACATACATCTTAGAGCCGCCATCGAATCTTGTTTCAGCTGTAGTTCAAACAGTATATTCCCACAGCCTATCAAGCTGGTCACATATTTATATTGATAAAGTAAATTATTAAAATCTCTTCTGTTATTATTGCCTATGTTTTTACATATGCTAACACTAAATACTAATCTGATTTTATACAGTGATTGTGTCTATTAGCTGATATTAATAATACTAAAACAATGGAAAGAATTAGTCTTTCAAACAATTTTTAGGAGGCTGGAAAAACGAGTCAATGATTAAAGGTATATATTTCTCTCATGAAGGAGCGAAATTTGGTTTCCAGCACCCACATCGGGTGGCTCACAACTACCTGTAACTCTAGATCTAGGGGTATCCAAGTGTCTAGGGGTATCCATACCATCTGGCCTTCTTGGCCACCTGCATTTATATGCACATAACCACAATTGGACACATGCATATGCACATAATTAAAATAAATAACCATTAACACTTTTTAAGGAAATATAATGGCCTATATAAGTGATCAAATGGAAATCTACTTGTAGGAATGCCCTGTCTTCATTCAAGCCCAATATTGTGTTCTTACCATGCTCTGTAAAGTGTCTTAGACACTGTCAACACCTCATGCAGCTCCAACCAGCCGTGATAAGTAGCTTTTCCATTTGTGCTCATCAGCCCGAACTAAGGCTGTAGATGCCACCAGCATGCAATGACTCCTCTCATCTGCATATTGATAGACCTGACAACTTCAAGAGCATAGTAATATTAATCAAACCAAGAGTTTAACTTCCATCTTTCCCAGAAAGGATAGCAATTTTAGGTAAAATTGAAAGTCCACATCTTCTTTTTTTTTTTTTTTTTTTTTTTCGAGACAGGGTTTCTCTGTAGCTTTTGGTTCCTGCCCTGGAACTAGCTCTTGTAGACCAGGCTGGCCTCGAACTCACAGAGATCCGCCTGTCTCTGCCTCCCGAGTGCTGGGATTAAAGGCGTGCACCACCACCACCTGGCTCACATCTTCTTGACCTAAAAAAAAAAAAAGTAGTGAAATAGTATTTCATATTGACAAAGTCACCTAATAGATGTATGCCAACCAGCAACACATTGCTTAAAGACTTCTTAAGTTTGATGAATATTAGGCATAGAAGGGTTTGGAGGAATTCTGATGGTTGGGGCTTGACTTAGCATGTACTTTCTACTTCCTCTTTCAATACTGCTCTCGGGAACCATCACAGAGGAATTTCCGTCATCATAGTGTCCCTAGGTACTATAGCAGCTCCAGCTAGTCAGCAGTGCACTCAGGTGAGTGTACATCTTCAGCCTGCATAGCATGGCAGTGACCCTGAGTTTAAATTTATTCTAAAGATCTAAATATTGTAAAGACAGAGTCTTCATTGTTAAGATTAATAACCAACATCTAAGGTGCTAAACAGCCAGGTGAGTGACTGAAAACATCTTGAAACCTAAATTGTTGATCTTCCATACCCCTCAGGCTTTGCAGCCTCAGATTCAGCCATCTATGAACCAAGTATTCAGAAGACAATGTATCTGTATATATGTGAGACATATCTTATTCTCTAACCGATGAATCATTACAGTTATTTACATAGGATCTTATTGCATTAATTATAATACACCATTAGGAGATTATTTAAAGTATGTACAAGGATATGTATAGGCAACATGTAAATATTACATCACTTTATGTGAACTATTTGAGCCTCTGTGGGTTTTACCATCTACAAGAGTTCTAAAGCCGTCATCCCTGGTTAAAAGCAATTATACACTGATTATGATGAGGCCTTTTTTAGATGAGATGTGGATAGGCAAGCATAGCAATGATATAGCCTATTATAAGAATAATGTTGGAATTATAAAGCTTTAGCCCAGAATCTCAGCCTAGTAATTATAACAATGGCTACCAATTATTAAACAATAATGGTGATAACAGTCATGGGTATCAATTATTCAGTAAGCTGTAAGAGACAAAAGACAGCACCTTAGGATGTCAACAAAGACTTCCTTGAGGAGGCCATTTAGGAACATTTCTGGGGGATGAAAAGAGTATCAAGGTTTGGGGGGGAGAAAGCTGTTCTAGGAAGAAGAAAATGTTCATGCAGAAGCATGTGCCAAGAAGGAAGTGTGTTTCCAGTAAGGAAGTGTATTTCCAAGATGTCCAACTCTTCAGTCACTAAATCATAAGTCTTGGGATGATGGAAGAGTGAAAAAAAAATCTGAATTCATAAAATAAGACTGATGCCAAGCTATAATACTGCTAGAATTTCTCAATAAAGTCATGTGGAATGTTAAATTTTAATCATGGGATGCAATGTCCACGCCTGTGTTTGGCTATAGAATGGTTCATCTGAGTGTTAAAAATGAAAGGGTTGGAGGACTGGCCCAGCCCAAGTTCAGCAAAACTTCAGTGACCTCTATCTGGCAGACCTGAGGAGAGAGACGATGAAGTGAAGGGCAGAGGAGCTGGAAACTGGTTCAGTATGGTGATGGTGCACACCCTGCGAATAAAAGAAGATCCTGGGTCAATCCCAGTCAACAGCAAGCTATGTGCTTTTGCCAACAGTGATAATTAGAGCCCCTTACTCCCAAAAGATAATTGAGAAGAAACTCATGCTAGATAGTGATTCTATAAATGCGCACACTGAGTGTGAGAGGCACAGGGCACACCTAGGAGGTTTGGTAGACAAACATTGGTAAAAGCTTTGGATATGATGTAAGAACTGAATTGAAGTCATAGTTATACACATCAATATTCCTAGGTGAAACAATGAAAGTTGGTGCGATCATCTGGGAAAAAAAATGGTATACAACTAAAAAGAGACAAAATCCCCAGGCAAAATATATGGAAAATACCATATCATAGGGATATAAGTGGGAAGTGGTACTGGAAGGAACAATGAGTATGCACAGGTGGAGAGGCAAGGGGGGAATCAAGAGGGTAGGAAATTTCAGAACAAAGGAGGGAAAGACGATTCTAAACAGATGGAGGTGCTCAGGCTAACACCCGGAAGTGAGTACACAGCTCTGTAACAAGTTCATAGACGATGTAGGAGGGAAAACTTTCCTTTCCAAGAATAGAATGTAGAATAGAAGTCAAATTCTAATTCAAGAGTAAAGAGAAACAGACCAGGAAATGAGCTCCTCTGAGATGCTTGGTCCAGAAGGGAAGAGAGAGCACAGGCTGTTATCCAGAGGGGAACTAGAGTCTAAGGAGAATACTTTTCACTAAGGTGGAGATAGTGGACATAGCCAGGTGCCTCTGCTGAAGGAAGAGTGGTGACCATAGAATGAAGAGAGTTAACAATAGAGCATCCTTTACAGAGGTGAGAGGGGAAGAGACTCAGAACTTAAGAAAGACTATTGCTGAGTAGGAATGTCCCATCAAACAAGAAAAAGGGGTAAGCAGAAGGTAGAGGAACTTGAGAGAATTCCCACCACATTCCCACTACATCTTTCTGTCTTTTGTTGGTATCCTGGGGCTGAGAGCTGACAGCATAGAGAGTTGAACAAAATCAATTGCAGAATATCACAGGCACGAAAAGGAGAGATGTTTATCCAGGTAAAGAGAAGGACCGCCAGGACATCCAGGAGACCCGCACAGGGTGGACAGACTAAATTGATAGAGGGCTTCTCTGATGGGGCTTCAGCTGGATGTTGACACTGAGAACTCAGACCGCTGCACTGTTGGGCAGGTGTCATGGGAGGACCCTGGACCACAAGTGATGCAGCAGGGAAACGTTCCATTTTCATTTCCTCTTCTTGGAACTGTCACATGAAAGGCATGCTCAGATGATGTGACACAGGATGGGGTATCACTTATGACGATTTCTAATGTCAGTCTCTCCAAGCTAACACAAGCCGAGGTAGAAAACTGATCAGGACCTTGAGAAAGCTCTGCTTTCTCCATTGTACTCCCCCGGCCCTGTGAGGCACATGCTGCTCATACAAACATGAAGAAGGGTTAAACAATTTGCCCCACTCTGCAACAACTGTAGCCCCTCTGAATGTAACTCCTGGAAGAGAAGGTTGTACCCCCACCTCGAGCATATCTATCCAGGTTGCTCAGAGCAATGCCCGCTCAGGGAAAAGCAAATTTACACACACAGTAAGAATGAGGATATATTTGGGGGTGTCACTGCTTTTCCAAGAGGTCAGATGAGAGAGGTTCTATGCAAGGAAAGAGGGAAACCGTCTCTAGTGATGGTGTCATGTGGTTCTATGACAGAGACTACAAACAAGAACCACACCCTCATCAATGAAGGAAGATTTCACTTCTTTCTCCTTTTGGCAGTGATTTATGCCTTGGGACAAAATCTACTCTTAAAACACCAGAAAGCAAGTAATATATTATTTTACAATAAGGCATGCAACCACAGCAAAGAATTTGAAAGGCAGTAACAAGGCTGTTTCAATTTCTATTTCTAAGCAGAGATCCCAATAAAGAAAAATGGAAGCCCTTCACTCTGTACCTCAGCCTCGTAGTAAAATCTTGGGTATCTCTCAATATTCTGTGAGTGGGACCAGCTCCATAGCATTGAAAGTCCTGAGTCCAGAACTCTTACAGGCAGGGAGGTATTTATATTTGTCTATCTATCTATCTATCTATCTATCTATCTATCTATCTATCTATCTATCTATCTATCTATCTACCTATCTATCTATCTATCTATCTATCTATCATCTATCTATCAATCCATTAATCTATATCTATCATCTATCTATTAATCTATCTATTTATCTATATCTATATGTAATACATGTATGAATTAAAAGTGAAAATGATAGTGTTTTCTTTGGGGGTACCTAAGAAAACACCTATTTCTCTTCTGAGGCTGCCTTCTCTCTTAGTTCTTGTGCTATTCAAAGGAAGCTAGTGAGAGGGCTCCCTCAGTGGTCTGTTATCCTCCTGTTCAAGGATGCCCAGAAGAAAGGCTTGAAGAGTGCAAAGTGTGCAAGTCAATTTAGTCCCTTCTTGAATTCAGTGGAACCAACTCCATATAGAACGACATTATCACTATTCAGAAGCTGTACTCTCTACCTAATGAACAACTTATTAACAACTTCACTACTCAAGCACTCCTGCACACATACATTAAGGAACACATCGTCTAATGTTTATTCTAAAGGTAGTAGGTGTAACAGGGCCCCAGACTTTAGTAGACCCCCAGAACTTAGAGATGGGACAGATTCTACAATAGAAATATCATTTAGGCCATAGACCTCAGCATGTAGACAGCACACCTGTCAAAGAAACAACAAAGACCTAATCCATCAAAGTCCATAGTTCTGGGAAAGCTGCTAAATGTACTACCCTTGAGTTTTCACTTCTGTAGTTCTGCTTCTGGGTAGCTGTTCTTGCTAACTGAAGCATGTCAACCCAGGACATGATTTTTATGCTGAAAAGCTCACGCTGAGAAAGGCTCAGTGTTGCACTGGGGTCCTGTACACCCAGTATAGTCACCAGCCTGCTAATAAAGACCTTCTATTGTCTTAAATCCATGTCTGAGTAGTCTTCTCTGGTGGATACCCCACAGTAAAATGTAACTCACCCACCACTTTTATTTAGATAATCTTTAAACTGTTATGTTTGGAAAAAAGAATGTAGACACTAAAAAAAAAAAAAACCCTGAACTATTTTAAGACTCAATTTCTGCTTGAACTTCAGCATTTCTCGAGGGTATATGATTGTCAGCTGTATAAAATTGAGCAGTCTCAGTAAGCGTACCAGCTGCGACCTAGAATGAGGGAATGTGGGTGTCTGAATAACTATTTCATCGTGTTTTAATACTCCTTAAACATACCACCTCTATAAGAAAGTCTATGGCGCTAAGTCAGCCTTCTCTGGCTCCTGCACCTTTAAAACCAATTAAGATGTTTGTTCAATCGTATTTTCTAGTTGACATGGGCTTCTATTTGTATTAAAAGGGGTGGTTACAAGCAACTGATCTGTGATGAGAAAATTGTATCTCTACTAACAAATAGCAAAGCACATTGACACAGTGCATCATTTGGTGAAGGGTGAGATGAAAACTCTAGCACCACATCAAAGAATTGTTTCTGAGCCAGGCAGTGGTGACACACACTGTTAGTCCCAGCACTTGGAGGGTGGATGGATCTCTGAGTTAGAGGCCAACCTGGTCTATACAGAGTGAATTCCAGGATAGTCAGGGCTACATAGAGAAACCCTGTCTCAGGAGGAGGAGGAGGAGGAGGAGGAGGAGGAGGAGGAGGAAGAAGAAGAAGAAGAAGAAGAGGAGGAGGAGGAGGAGGAGGAGGAGGAAGAGGAGGAGGAGGAGTTGCTTCTGAATTCTGATGTAATCGAGATCTCAGGTTGTTGTAGCTGCTAGCATACACGCATACTGACCAGCAAGATGGCTAGAACAAGCTGAGATGCAGTGTGCACATAAAAAATATGGGGGATTTTTGAAGATTAGAAGGAAAAAATAAGAAGCTAATATATCTCATTAATAATGATGTTAATGATTCTACATCAAGATGATTGTATTTAGACTACTGAGTTAAATGAAAAGATATAATAATACGTTTATTATATTATTACATCAATAATATAATAATATCTAATTACTCTTTTTCCTATCCCTTTTGTGTATACATATTTAACATGACAACTTGGAGTTTAGAAATCATGTACGTAGCTCTCATTTGCGGCTCACATGTATTTGCTGAAGAGTGCTGCCTTGAATCCTGAGTCGACTTTATAAAAATTACAGGAGAAAGAAAATGGTAAAAGAACCAAATGGAACCCTGTAGCCAAATTCCAGATGAAAATCTTTCTATAGCAGTGCTACACCAGTCTGGGCCACAGACTAACACTTATCTGCTGTTGAACCTCCACTAAGACTCTCCACCAAAGACGTCACACTGTCATACATATTGTAGGGCTCAGGTGGGAGTTTTCTTTGGAAATACTTAGCCAGAAAAGAAAATTTCTCCCTCAATAAAATAAAAATATCTCTTTACAGGCTAGGATAGAAGCATTACAGTTATAAGCAGCAATTAACAGGCACCCTCAAAAAATTACAATGTCCTAAAAAAAGAGCAATGTAGAAAGGTGAACATTTTAGATCAAAAGATGTAACATCCAAATGCAGTGAGTGAATTTAGAAACCTGATTTCTGTGTAATGTGGAATTCCCCTCTGTATGCTGTGAATACCATTGGTTAATAAGAGGCTGATTTGGGCCTATAGTAGCGCAGAACAGGGCAAAGCAGGAATTCCAAGTAGATAGAGGAGGAAAGAAGGGTGAGTCAGAGAGATGCCATGTAGCCACTGAAGGAGACAGACGCCAGGGACCCTTACCGGTAAACCACAAGTCTCGTGGTGAAATGCAAAATAATAGGAGTAGGTTGATTTAAGATGTAAGAGTTAGCTAGAAATCTGCATAAGTTAGCAGGCCAAGCAGTATTGTAATTAATATAGCTTCTGTGTGATTATTTCAGGTTTGGGCAGTTAGGAAACTGACAAGCAACCTCAGTCTACATCTGTGGAGGGAAGGATGCCCGTGAGGTACTTGGAGATGAATGAAGAGCTGGAACGTGTACAGAGAAAGGATGCAGTCTAACTGTGGCTCCCTACTCCAGCCAACCTCAAACTCCAACTTCAAACCTCCTACGGTTCCCGGGATGAGGTCTCCACTCAAAGACAAGGTCTCCTGGTTGTTTGTGCTTGGTCACAGAATGAGAGGAAGGGACATGAAAAGCCAATGTCGTGTTGGATGGGGTCATATTTCGCATTGGTCTACAAGCCTGGCTCCAAGGATAGATGTTTACAAACTCCCTACAGTAGTGACTAGATGCTGATAATGTAGTTCCCCAAAGGGAATATCTAGATTACTTATCTCAAGATGTTCCTAAAAGGTAAATGAGCAAGAGAGGTGGTGGGCTTCAGAGCCAGGGAGTCCAGTACTAAACTAGGAGAGCACCCCTTACCAGTCAACGAGCTTGACCGCTTTTCTTAGAGACCCTGATTTTGCCTTTCATATTCTCCTGTCCAAGAAGAGAAGTGGTGTTTTAACCTTTTGGGGGGGGAAGAGGGTTTTGAACATGCAAAAAAGAAGAAATCGCTTTATTGATGCTTTAGCATTCCATCCAATAATAGTTGAGGGGTTTTTATTAATTAAATTTGTTTTTGACATTCTCATACAAGTGTAAAATGTATTCTAATTACTCTGCTTCCTACTGCAAATACTTCGCCTATGTTCAGGTTTTTGGTTTTGATTTGTGAACCAACAGAGTTTAACCAAAGCCGTCTATACGAATTAATCAACAGACCTTGGATATTCATTTTCATTTCCTTTGACGATTCTGTTTACCATAATATTTAAGACCCAAACTGAACATCATGCCATGCCATTTATAAATTCAAAGGGGACCTTCTGAAGTTTTCTATTATACTTATATATACTTATATTATTAATATACTTATATTATTATTCTTGGCTATTGCTTATGAAATTGTTCACAGGAGTGGAGCAAAACCTAAAATATCCAATTGGATCATATGTAGGTTCTTTAAAGAACACAGATTCTGGAGTCTGAAGATACCAACAGCAAGTGTGTGACACCATGAAGTGACCTGGATTCCAATTGCAGAAAGTTTGGGCATTTTGAAGGTAAAAATGTATAAAAAGAAAATTGAGTTCCATTTTCATGTTTTATTTATAAACAACATTTTCCCAGGTTTAGTACAAGATCAAACTGATTCAAAAGCAATATTGCTTTCTGTTTGGATTGTGCTCATACTGTAATAATGAAATAATAATATTTCATAATGTAAACAAGAAATAATTCCTGTTTTTATTGTTGTTGTTGTTGCTTTAGGATGAACTGAGTTCCCAATAAGTAAAAGGCATGGACTCCGAAACTAGGCAACCAAGATAATACTAGGCGCCAGACAAGATGAACTGTCTTTTTCTAGGGCAAGCTCAAGGTGGGGAAATCTTGATTTGCATTGCCCTGGAGGAATTTAAATGAAAATGGAGGTGTTAGAGAAGGTGTGTGAAAAACTGGCAAGCTGTGGAGAAAGCAGAGCCTACTGAAAGAAAGCAGTTCTGGAGGTAGCTCAGCTTGCTCCTAGGTGCGGTGTTATCCCTGCCCAGAGGCCACACATTGTTAGCCACCACACTGAGGGTGCTGAGCTCTCAAACAGCTGGTAAATCAACTACAAGGCAGGCAGGATTTTTTTCCGAGGTTTTTGCCAGTTTGGGGTTTAGTTTCTTCTAGGTTGCTCGGCCGCTGCGTTACACAGTACACTTTTCAAGGGGTGCAAAAGTCTAAAAATGTTTTGTTCACACCTGGTAAGAATAGTTATTTATGTTAAAACGTCCACAAGAAGAAATGGCAATGTCACTGAAAAGCTGATGTCCTAGGATATTCTGGACTGGCTTTCTCTGGAGCTAGACCAATAGCTCAGTAGGGAAGGCAGGCAAGCACAAACTGCTGCCTTTGTTCCCTGCGATCTGTGCTTATTAACAAACAAACAACAAAAAAACTTTAGGCATAGCAAGGTGTGACTATAATGCCCGTGCTGATGAGACCGTGGTAGGAGGATCCCTGAAACTCAACCATCTGGTCTAGCCTATTCCACAGTTCCAGGTTCAATGAGAGACCCTGGCTCAAAACCATAAAGCAGAAAAGAATTAGGGGAAGATGTCCAACACGAACCACTGGCTTCCACACACTCCCACATACAGATATGCATGCACACAAAAACACACATACAATAGATTTTTTTTAACTTTTTAAGACTATTACTGTTAGAATAACTAATTTAATTTAATTGCATTTCTTTCATTTTGTAAATTTAAAAGTATGAGAAAATGTTTGTTTCGATGTTGACGGGATTGATTTTTTTTGCAGATAGTTTTCACCAGCTCGGTTAGGGTGATCCTACATGTACGCTTGGTGTGTGGATTTTCTTTCCCAGTGTATTTGTCATTGACCTATACAAACATTACTGATTTTTAGATGATGATTTGTAACAAGATGCTTGACTAAAAATGCTTTTCATTCTCTTTGGGGACTTTTATACATAAGAGCAAAACTTAACCAAATAAAGATACTTTGACATCTTCCTTTCCTATTTGTAGCCCCTTTCTTTTCACTTTTCTTCCTACTCTGGATTAAGACTTTAAAGACTGTATTAAATAATACAAAGAAATGTCAAATGGGATTGTATGACATTATAAAGCCTCTATGTAATGTTCTGTCCCTTTAGGAGACAAGCCACGCCCACTCCCTTCCTGCTTCCAGCCTCAGCCTCTGGCTTCTCTCTCTGTCCTTCACTCAGAATGACAGCTTCTCTCCCTTTCTCTGGAACAGGTGGTACTGCCCAAGAAAGAGCCAGCGTTTAAGGAGAAGTATCTGACATCCGAAACCATTAGATAAAGTTCCTAAACATCCCTGAATCCTGAATTCACCCATTCTCCTCATCTAATCTCTTTGGTGATAAGCAGCTTTGGGGATGCCCAGTATTTGTTTGTTAGCAAAGGTGGGGCATGCTGCCTCCCTGCTCAGTGCCTGCCTTCTATTGAAATTTTTATATGGTCCGTTAGTAGGTAATTTTGTGGGATTGGCTCTATGTAAATTTGACTGATAGATCAAAGAGTGAATGCCATTGTTCCAAGGCCTCATGGTGTAGGGAAATGGAGCATGGTCATTCCACTGCCCCCTTTTTCTGCTGTATAGTACTCCATTGTGTAAACGTACCACATCTTCCTTACCCATTCTTCTGTCGAGGGGCATTTAGGTTGTTTCCATCTGAGTTGCTGAATTTTCAACTCATTGGGGATTTGCACTAACTTTATGAAATCATGTTTATGTCTAGCTGACATTTCATTTAGTAACAGAACATGTTTAAATGTATTTTTTTTATGTTTATCTAGACTTCATTAATGCCCAGGACATAACCCATTTTGTATTTTTCCAATAGCAAAAGATATATAAAAAAAGATATAGTCTACTGAGAGTGCACAAGACTATACAGGGAATGCACAGCTGACAGACCAATAGCCAGACCCATGGGAAGTGCATATATCCACGTCCACATGGAGCAACCCATTTTGCAGAGCTGTGGGAACACTTATCTTTTGGAAAAGTTATTGTCATATCTGTAAAAACCTTGTGAAGCTATAATTTTTCCTTTTCAAAATGGGATTTGTTCCCAGAATACCTCACCAGTGTAACCTCTGAATGGGCAATTAAAAATTCAGTCATATAGTTATAAACAGTCCATGTATTAAAGAAGCAATCTCAAGTGAATTAGGAAAATATTTTACATAGAATGCAAAGAAAAAATAAAATATGTGATATTCAGCTAAGAGAAAATTTAGTTGGAAAACTATATGTTTAAATGATTATACCAGAAAAATTAGACTGGTAGATTGATCCAAGAAGCACAAAGTTTAGGGTTTTTGTTTTTTTTTTTTTTTGTCATGTCAGTCAATGCAATTCTTCAAATTAATAGCTGCAAATTTAGGAAGTCATGTTTCACCTTAACTTATGTGAAAAAAATTTGAGAAATACAACACCTGGTGAGAGCAAGAAATTAGAGGACTGGTGGGAAATTTCTATCAGCCAATGATCTTTAAGAGGTGGACCAGGTTAGGGCATGACCTTTTGGGTACCTGGAGAAAAATGACAGGCCGCTCAGGGTTTGCTCTCACTGTGGTTTCCATTCTTCACAGCTACGGGTGGACTTATTGCTCTTGTCTCGTGAGTTATATAAAACATATATAAGTGGTTTATCATGGCATAGTCTAAGATTGTTTAACCCGCGTCATTCAATAGTTGGTGCCCAATGTGGGACTTGGGGATTTGGGTCCCAGCCATTCAATAGTTGGTGCCCAGTGGGGGACCTGGGGATTCGGGTCCCAGCCAGCCACCATTATGCTCCGCGTGATACATTTGGGTATTTGGGCACTGACCATACCTGTGTGGCTAGCTGCTCTGCAGCGTGTGGCCTCTGGCCTCAGTAGCATCTCGGAGCCGCTCAGGGTCCCCAGATTCCTGTGTCACCAATGGACTGCAGGGTAGCTTGTGTGTTCAGCTTCCCACCGTGTGCCTCAGAAGCTTAGGCAGGGGGTGGGGTTCCCTGGGTGTCTCTGTTGGCGTTGCTGTCTTGCTGTCCCTGCACTGTGGCTGATCAGTCAGGGATCTCCGTGAAGCACACAGTCTGTGATTTGCATTAAATAACTGCTTTTAATTTAAGCATATTTTCAGTACCCAATGTGCTAACACCAATTCAAACTGTTCAAGCCAGATACGCGGCTACAATAGCAGCGCCTACTGGCCGATAATGGTTATTACATTTACTCCAACTCATTATAGATGAGATGTCAAATTTATAATTTAAAAAGTCAAGATGACAAATAATTTAATGATACAAGAGTTCAACAGCTTTTTTACTTATACCATGGATGGTATTATGCAAGGCTTAAATGATTTACCTTCTACATCATTATGTTAGATTCTAGGAATTAGTTTTAGCTTCCATATTTTCTCCTTTAAAAAATGGTTTGATAATAGAGCCAAGAATGAGGTACTTTTAAAAATGATACAGTCTTTACATACTGATAATAACCAGCTAAAAGAAAAAAAAATCAGTACTCAAAAAAAAAAAAACTATGACCAATTTGACAAATAAAACCCAGCCAATGACAGAGGGTGCTGAGACATAAGTAGATTAGTGTAAACTACACTAATAATAATAATAGTGAGTAATAGAATGAATACTTGTGAGATGTTAATTATTTATGGGCAATTTACATTGGTATAGTTTCTTACATATCGATATAAGGCCAATTTATATTTGTTATTCTGTTTATAATATTTGTACACCTATGCAAAGTTATTTTGTCAGATTGTATGCATGCATGTTTCTACCTCTGTTTAAGACATTTTGTATACCGATACAATTTTTAGGATATATTTTCAAATTGCATTATATATTCCTACCTCTCATCAAGATACTTATACATTGTTTACATTTTGAGCTCATTGTCCTTCTTTTCTGTGCAGTTTACAGATTGTTTAATATTTTGATATAAAGTCTTAGTCTTTAAGTTATATAGGTATAAAATATTATAGGTGAATAATTATTCATATTTGTTATACCTATATTCAGATTAATTAGGTTCTTTAGATACATAGAGATTGTACTCTACATAGATAGAAAATCTTCAACCACTTCAAGGATCTGTAGAACATGGTATTTAAATAACTTAGGATTCTGTTGATGTGAGACACGATTGCTCCTGACAGCACCAATATATCTCCAGAGGTTGTTGAGCACCAAAGACATTCTACTTGGAGTTTGTTTTCTTCTTAGCACAATTGGCCTTTGGGCAAAGAATTGCCCATGCTTCAACCACTGACAAAGCACATGGTGTCCAGACTGGATAAGCAGGACACACACACACACACACACACAACTGCCAAACCTTGCCAAGACAGGGTAAGATGGTTTTGAAATTTTTTCCTGCCTCTAAAAATGGTCTGTCAGTTATGCTAGACCTTAGCCAAAGTTGGTTGCTTCAACATTGCAAATGATACTTTGAGTGATTGCTCAGGTATCCAGTTGTCTCTATATGTCATATATTGCATACTTTGGAAACTGCTTGATTGCACTTCCTGCCTATTCAAGTAATATTATGTCCCTCCTCAGGCCTTCATTAGGGTTAAAGATTAGATAGTCTTAGTTATCTTCCTCTTATGACTTAGCCAAGCCATTTCCAATGCAAGACTTAGTCTCTTTAAAATAAAATGTTTATTAAAACATTTAGCATGTGTTCCTTGCTTAATATTGTTTAATGTTGGTTGTAATCCTAATTTTTATACTTGATATCTGTCCCTAGTGTATATAGTTTTGTATTGGGTTTGAAACTCTCTTATTTAGACAAAAGGGAGAGGTGATGTGGAATCTCTGTCAGCCAATGATCTTTAAAAGGTGGGACTTTTGAGGTACCTAGAGAAAAACGCTAGCCACCCAAGGATTCACTCTCTCTGTGGTTCCTGTGGTTCACAGCTGAGGTTGAACTTATTCCTATCTAGTGAGTTTTCCCCTTATAATAAAACATATATAATTTGTTTATCTTGGCATAGCCTAAGATTTTTTAGCCCATTTCATTCAGCAGAGGACTCTTTCTGTCTTGTCCACACTGGACACACTTCTCTGTCTAAAGGCCAATTCTTTAGATTTGATTTTCAGAACCTCTTTGTTAGCCTGATTTTGGCTGACATAAGCCAATGAAAAGCAATAACATGAGACAGATATCATGCAGACAGAGAATGAATTGGTCTTGCTCCAGTTTCCACCCTGTTAGCATGATGTACACTTTCTTGGCAAGATGCTACACTTGTTCAGCTCCCCTAAGACCCACATCTACTTTTAGTTACTGGGGAAGTTCTCTCTCTCTCTCTCTCTCTCTCTCTCTCTCTCTCTCTCTCTCTCTCTCTCTCTCTCTCTCTCCTTAGTACTCACTCCCCCTCATTCTATCTCTGTCTTTCTGTCTCTGTCTCTCTTTTTCTCTCTCCCTCTCTCGACACCACTATGAAGCCCAGATTCAAACTCATGATTTTGATCATTTCTAGACAGTTCCCTTGTCTTGAGACAATTTATCCTTTTTCAAAATCATCCTTTTGTCTTGCTTACATTTCTAAAAACAATCCTCTCATTAGAATTTCTTTGTTGAAGCAAGGCAGTGGCATGTGCCTTTAATCCCAGTGCTCAGAAGGCAGAGGCAGGAAGATCTCTGAATTAGAGATTAGTCCTGTCTACAAACTGAGCTCCAGGGCAGTTACACTTACAAGAAAACCTGTCTCAAAAAAGAAAAATTCTTTGTTGAAAGATTTGGGATTCAAATGATGTTTTCTGCTGGGAAGGACTTAAATTAATTAGAAAGACAAAAACTCATGCCTCTTATATTTGATTTTAGAACATATTTAATTGTATCTTCATATCATATTGCTTTATGTTACAGAAATCCATCCTGTTTTAAAGAAATGTGAATCAAGTTAACCTTTAATACAATAACTTTTTAAAATAATAATTTTAATAATTATTTATGTGTATTGGTGTTTCACCTGCGTGTATGTCTGAGGCTGTCAGAAGCCCTGGAACTGGAGATACAAACAGGTGTGAGCTGTCATATGGGTGCTGGGAATTGAACCCAGTTCCTCTGGAAGAGCCTCCAGTGCTCTTAACCACTAAACCATCTCTCCGCCCACCCCCCCCCAATTCTATTTAATTGGCTTCTCAGGATCCCTTCTTATTCTTCAGACCAAACTCCCAGCAAGCCTTCTTCCTGACAAATGTCAAGGTACCCACAGAGGCTTACCTGTGAGACATATACACCTCTATGCTGGTAATAATTAAATTCTTTGATTTTTAAAAGGCTTCTCAGGAGACACCTGGCTGTTTTATGGTGTGAACATCAATATAATGCACCACATTTTGGCCACTTTAGGTATTATGTGCTGCTGTATGGCATTAATAACCCCAGAAAGCAATGTCTGTTTTGTGTTGTTCTCTGTAGTCTTTGAATCGCCTTGAAAGATGAAAAGCCTGAAAACAATTTCTGCATTTGAAAATCATTGTGTTATTGGGGCCAGAAGTTTTCATCTCTCAGCGGTTTAGCTTCCCAATCAATACAGCTATTTATTCACATCTAGTGTTTTTAAAATAGCTAAGCTCCAAAGTGGTTGTGGGGAGTGTGATGGGTACCAGTAGTGGAGATCTGCTTTCTAGGCAGACCTGCATTCCTCAGATTTACCAGCAAATTGTCATCATTATATAAATCCTCTCGATGAGTCTGTGGGTTAGAGTAAAGCTCCAAGTTCATTTGCACTAAAATAACAACGTTCCTAGTGGTATGTATGTAAACATATATGTATGTATGTGTGTGTGTAAATGTTCATATATATATGTATATATGTATATATATATATGTGTGTGTGTATATATATATATTCCAAAGTAGGCCTTGGAACATAGACTTAATATGATGAAATTAAAACAACTTCCAATTTCAGTCAATTACTGTAAATATCTGTCTTCTAGGGGAAAGGCCTCAGAATCTGTTCAGCTGTCTCTCACCGATTTAACTATAGGTTTTCTGGATTAAAGATGCTGTAGATCAAGATGACTGGAGAAAATTAAGAAAAATTAGACATTATTTTTTAAAATAAATTTATTCTTCGGACCCAAAGAAGTATGTTACCATGAAAGTAACAGAATTTGCTAAAATTTAAGGCAGAGTGTGGAAAGTTCTGAGGGAGAAATTACACACAAACAATTGTGGATATGTAGGTAGGAGAGAGAGAGAAAATGATCTGATCGTGTGTGCATCAGGGAAAAGCAGCATTCATGCTGGCGTGGGTCGGAACTGATAGGCAGGATCCCAAGAGCCTCAAAGGAGGGGTTGCCCGTAGTCCCTGTAGCTCGGCAGATCACAAACAACCGCTTAGGTCCACTTACGACTTCCCGATTTCACAATGGTACGAAAGTGATACTCAGCAGAAACTGCCTGTCTACATTTCCGAAAGCACTGGTCGCTTTTATTAGCAAACATTCAAAATTTTCATCTGGTCCAAACCAACCAGCATGCCTACCACCCAGGCCCACAGCCAGGACTTTGAGCTGGCCCGCTCCAACATCTTCGCCATCTATGACTTGCTGGACTGCCCATGGAAGGACTGATCCTGGGGAAACATAGCCGCAGGCTCTCCATGGCTGGGGCAGCAACAGGATATCTGGGAGGAGTTTGGTGAGGGTGCAGTGTTGATGGTGTGCCAGAAACCAGAGGCCTTGAGCCTGACCAAGGACTCATTATGATGGGCAATTGTGAGCGGAGCTGACTGAACTAAAGGGCATACTGTGTACTCCACTGCAGCTCCCAAATGCATGCTGCACTGCAGCTCCCAAATGCGTGCTGCACTGCAGCTCCCAATGCCACTGAGATGAGTCAGGAGGTGATGGAGAGGTAGGTGGGAGGATGGGAGAGCTAAGTGTTTGTGGTGGTGTTTGCTCTTTTTTGTTTTTTGAGTTTTTTTTTTTTTTTTGCTTTTTAATGTTTGTTGATTAATAAATAGTCTTGCTTGTATTTTTATTTTATTTTTATTACTTTTTTAAGTTTTCCTTTGGGGGCACACTACAAGAATGAAAGGCAGACTCAGAGGGACTGAGAAATTAGTGAGATTGGGGTGCATGATGTGAAATTCCCAAAGGAATCAATAAAAAGATCACGTTAAAAAAAAAATCTTCATCTGGCATTTCACTTCCTTCAGTATCCTTGAATTCAGTAACTGAGCTACTCACCTTAACCAAGTCACGCTTCCCTGTCTTTTGCTGTTTCTTGTGTTTCTTTGTTGAGACCTACACCTCTGGCTACTCAGCTATCTTTTCTGTTCTTATTTGGGGATATACTCATGGAGCAGCCTACCAGTGAGGCCTCGACTTGAGAAAAGAAACAGTCACAGCAGCGGTAACACCAACATGTGCGGGATACAGAACGGGACTTAAAGTTAGTTAAGTTCTATCAGTCTGCCGGGAAATGGGAGAACTAATGCAGAATATGCTCTGCCTTTATTTGGGGTAAGTCTGGGAAGTGCGGGTAAATGGAAGGGAGGAAGAGACTGGGAATTAGAGAAGCAACGCTAGATTAATGAAAAGAAACAAGAGTGGGAGCATGTCCATTGTGGGACAGGAGCAAGAGATTAGAAGAGTGTTTTAATCCTCAAAGATGAGAATATTTAAAAATAAAATTGGACAACTGTAAGAAGGGGAATATTAAGTCATAATAAAAAAGAATTAGGAAAAGATCACTCACTGTTGCGAAATACGCACAAGCAGAATTAGAAGAAAGGAAGAGAACAGAATATAAATATTTTAAATATATTAAAGGTGTGATGTTACTAAAAATATAATATGGAGAAAAACCAAAAGAAGCCGAAAGAAACAAGGATGAAATGCGGAATGGCTTTTTCGTGGGCCGCTGAAAGCTGGAGATTCGCGTCAATAATCATGAGAGCTCAGCCAAGCGTGTGACCGCCTGTCCTTCCTATGCCTGGTTATGTTGTTGAGCCCATGTTAGGCAAGCATCTGGGGGAGCAGCCACAGCACTAAGATTTGTGTAGGTAGACAACTTGTCTCCATAATTTCAAGATCTCCTGAGTAGCCACCCTGCTGTGGGCACAGCTATGGATGGCCAGGTGACCACTGAAGCTTCAGAGTTTCCAGCTCTCTAGCAGTGACCAACAGAGAGATGACCCAGGAAGAGGTCCACTTCCTGTCCTCAAGCTCGGGGCTATCTTCCAGAAGATTCTCAGCTGAGGCGATCTGCTCCCCCTCCCCTCAAGCCACCAGGGGCAGGGTTACCTGTCCCTGTTCTGTCACTGCCTGAGCTGAGCTTCTTGCCAGGAGCACTTTAGCTGGTGAGAGCCTGACCTTCCAGCTCTGCACTGCTCCCTCCCTCCATCTTGTCTCTTACCCTGGCACTGGAAAGAAGGCCAGCTCTGAATACCTGCAGGCTGCCTCCATGGGACCTTCATTACAAATGTTATCATTACTCTAGAGCTACCAATATAGCATTGAATTATATTTGTGATATTTACTTCCTGGTATTTTTTTTTAAGTACTCTGTTGAGAGTAGGAGCTAGAATTTAAATTCTGATTCAGCATCTAAAATAAGCATATGATTCAAATAAGATACAAAATACAGATTTTTTTTTAATAACTTAGATCCTAAGTGATAAAAGGAACAGGTTATGGGATGGAAAAAAAATCCTCTACATGTCATGGATAGGTGTTTGAACAATGTCAAAAAAAGTTGGCAAAAGAAAAGCTTCTCTCGATCTAAATGTCGGGGGCTAAGGTACAACATTAAAGATCAAGGAACGAATGGTTTTAATTTGTACATAGTAGTGAAAGTGTGAACGTCAGCCCTGATCATTGCCATTTATTCGGTAAGATTCTCCAGCCCTTCCTTCGATCTATGCATACCAGCTCCTGGCAGGAATTATGGAAGTTCCAGGTTGCATTGAGAGCAATGTTCTACTGACCTAGAACTATACACAGAATCCAAACGTATTTTTCTTCCCTAAGGTGTTCAAGGGAGCAGTGGAGCAAAGGTGAAATGAGAAGTCACGCGAGTTTCTTTCTGTAGTCTTTAAACTCAGTGAGTTTGCTTTAAACTAAACTTCAAAATTTGCATGCTCCTACCATTCAAGAAAGTGCACACATATGCCACCTGAAGTTAGATTTGGATCTTTTTTTTTTTTTTGTCCCTAGAAAAAACATCTTCCCTTCCCCCATCTGCCCCACCATGTGCTGGGTATGTAACCCAGCTTGAGTGTTATAACCCTGGGCAAGTACTCATCTCTCTGAACACAGTTTCCTATCTGCTGTGGGACAATGGTCTGTACCCTGTCAATTGCATTTTAATAGAATGTTGATTAGCCAGAAGCCAGGCAGGAAGTAGAGGCAGGGCAACCAGGCAGGAAGTAGAAGCCGGGTGAATGTAATGATCTGTTCTGTCTCTTTAAGAGACAAGCCACACCCGCTCCCTCCCTTGTCTGCTGAGACAGGCTGATCTTCAGCTTCCAGCCTGAGTTCCCTCTCTTTTCTGTCTTCCTTTCAAAGAGGCAACTTCTGCCTCTCCCCACTTCTCCCCTTCCCCCTTCTGTCTCTCCCTTCTCTCTCCTTCTCTTTCTCTCCGTCTCTCTGTCTCTCTCTCTCTTTGCTCTTCTCTCCTCTCTTCCCACTTTATAACCCACTGAATAAATATCCATCCTCACTCTGCATGGAATTCCTATCCACGTCTCTGTCTCTTGCCCACCATCGCATGTCTCCCTGCCTGGGAGCAGCCACCACTGGGGACCTATGCCATCCCTGCCTGGGACTGGCTGCTCTCTGGACTGGCTGCCTGCTGCCACTTGGGGACCTGCAGCATTTTTGCCACTGCAGCTACTCGGGGATCTGAATATTTTTATTAATCCATTACAGCAACAAGAAGAGGAGAATTCTGGGAAGAGGAAAGACACAGTCTGAAGTCATCACTCAGCCCCAAAGGAAGCAAGATGAGAATGCCTCACTGATGAAAATACACAAGCCATGTAGCTAACACAGACAAGAATAATGGGTTAATTTAAGATGTAAGAATTAATTAATAAGAATCTTGAGCTACTAGGCCAACCTGTTTATAATTAATGAGACCTCTGTGTATTTCTTTGGGACTGAATGGCTTGCTAAGTAGACAGCTAATCTGGGTCATTGATTAGAACGAAATATGAATTTTTGTTCATGAACTTCCATAAATGAACACCTCATTTGTCCACAGCTCCTTTTCATCCCAGGTCTGATTGTTTTGTTGGCATACAAGCTCTAGCTAACCATTCTACTCCAGCTCCAGTAAAGCAGAGCCAACTCATGGGACTTCTACCGGCACAGAGCATGGAAACCTATTGGTGTTGAGAATGTGTTTTCAGGAAGTAAATCACCAAACTTCTGACCATGTTGACCACAGCAGTCAGAGCCCAAATTGTAGCATCTGGATTTTAAAACACAATTTGCCATGAGTTCCTTACCCATATCCACCTCCGCATGCCACTATCCGTTCTACTTTTGGGTCTAGAACAGTGATTCTCAACTTTCCTAAGGCTGAAACCCTCGTGCTATGGTGACTCCCAGACACAAAACTATTTTTGTTGCTGCTTTGTAACCATAATTTTATTGCTCTTATGAAGTGTAGTGTAAATGTTTGATATGCAAGGTATCTGATTTGCAACCCCCAAAGGGTTGAAAACTGCTGATCTATAATGTTCCAAGTTTTAATCTTTGATACTTTCCAAAACTGGTATTTTATCAGAGTCCAGTTCTCACGATCACACCCACTATGGCTTCCTGACTGAAGTCTGGGTCTGCGGATGCTCCAGGGTTTGCTAACCCCAGCAAGTCATCAGAGGGTTTACATCACACTCCAAATATTAAGTAGACAGCAATGTCTACCTAGGCAGTTTAAGCCCACATTAAGTGGAGTAAAGTCCACAAGGCCTCAACTCTACACAAAGAACTACAAACAGCTAGGAAATGCCAAAAATAAGAAAAATAATTTTCTTCAAGAAGGAGCACATTTATTGGTTATCCAATACCAAATTGTCAGCCCCCAAAACAGATATATATGTACCATTATACAGATTGAGCAGGTTATATTTAGGACTATGTATGTACACACATACACATGTATACATATACCAACAA
The DNA here is from genome assembly GCF_950005125.1 of Chionomys nivalis. NCBI lineage: Eukaryota > Metazoa > Chordata > Mammalia > Rodentia > Cricetidae > Chionomys > Chionomys nivalis. The sequence goes on along the minus strand of NC_080111.1, from coordinate 13,833,076 downwards.
TTAATCCAAAAAGAGGCTATGAATTTGAAAGAGAGCAAGACGGGCTATAGAGGGGGGATTGGAGGGAAGAAAGGGAAAGGGAAATAATGCAATTATATTACAATCTCAAGAATAAAAAAATGTGAAAGCAATCTCTAAGAAATAAAATATTTAGATAATGCATTAACAGTAATAACTTTTTAACTTAACAACAACAACAAAAAAAAAGATTTCGTGCCCAGTGCAAGGATACTGTGGGCTCTGAGTTTGGAGGGCATTTAGTTCTCATGGCTCTGTGATTAGGTCTTATGACAGGGCTGTTATAAAAGAACAAGCCTACTTACCCTTACTTTGGTTTCCTCTTTGGCCAGGAAGTGTCACCGTTATGGTACATACCATTTCCCATGTGGGGAGAATTGGCCCTAGGCTGTTTGGATTTTCCACACAGAATCTGGGATCTAAACAAGACTCTTCTTCACGAGCATGCAGCTCATGTAGCCCATGATAGTAATGCAAACTGACTCGTAGCAAATGTTCTCATTGGACGTCCTTCCTTCTGGTCATACCACCTACTTCTTGCAACTCTAGTTGCTTGCTAGCTGAGTCAAGTTCATTGAAATAGTTTGGAAATAATCACAGGTGGATTTTAGACCTTTTAGAGTCAGTTTCTGCTTTGTATTCCTCATGTCTTCTTAAAGTTAAAACTCAAGACAAAAACGATAGTCATAAGCACAAGGAAGACATGATTTTATGATATCAACCCCATGTGTGGCTGTTACTGTGAATGTCCCAGAATGGAAACAAGACACAAACATCTCAGATTCTAAAGGCTGACTTTTGGAAACAAATTGACTTGTTTCAGCATGTGACACCATGCCTGGCTACTTGGGTAATTTTTGTCTGTTCATTCGTTTGTTTGTTTGCTCGCTTTGTTTTGTTTTCCTGGAAAATCCCTAGCAATGTTAGGAGAAAGTAGAGTGAGCCCAAGAGCTTCTTCAGGAACATATGTTTAAAATAGCCCAGCTGACAAGCGCTGGTGTGGAAGACTGCCTGGGCACCCTGGTGGCTGTCAATTCCTTCTCCATTTTGGTGCATACGCAAAAGATTTTAATGCCAAATGATGGCAAGCATTTTTTCCTGCATCCCTACCATCTGTTTCCTTGGCATCTACCACAGACAGCTGCATTGCCAGCTTTCAAGTGGCTGATTGGTGTGCCACAGGGAGGAGATGTTGATGGATGGGCTGCATTGCCTGAAAACGGGGCATTTTTGCTTCTCTTTGAAATGTTTATTCAATATTACAAATTTTTTACAGAGTGTTCAACAAGCATTTACTGAATGATTCTTATTTCTCTATCATGAATAGATATTTATAAAGAAAACAAAATATACTATGTCAGCTCTCAAGCAACCTACATATGGACCTAAAAAAGAATCAGTGAGGATAGTGAAATGGTCAAGTGGGGAGAAGCAGAAGAGTCCTGTGTGGACAGAATGCGAAGATCTACACATTCCACGGATGGAGGTGGGGCACTGTAAATTCCAGAATGGTGAAGCTGGTCACAGAAGAAGGATGCTGAGAATGCTGGGGAAAAGTAAATGTAGAATACATAAAACAGAGTCTATCTTTGCATGAAGTTCATAAGCTAAGATTTATGTGCAGTGTCTAAAATACCCAAAGAACACTAATGATAGAAGCTAAATTCAAGTGACACATTTATACAAACACATGTGTAATATATTAGATAAACCAAGTTACTCATGAAAAGCTCTAATTTTGAAGGATCCAGTAGATTTTGTAAAATAAAGTAGGTTATGGGAACATTTTCACAATACTATTTAAATTCACAATAGAGCCAGGCGGTGGTGGCACACACCTTTGTCCCAGCACTCGGGAGGCAGAGGCAGGCGAATCTCTGTCAGTTTGAGGCCAGCCTGGTCTATAATAGCTAGTTCCAGGACAGGCACCAAAGCTACAGAGAAACCCTCTCTTGAAAAAACCAATAATAATAACAACAACAACAACAATAATAATCATAATAATAAATTCACAATAGGCGCAATATTATTAGTCAATGCAGAAGCAATTCATCCATACAGTTTAAACCTTGAGTAATCAAGGTGCTGTTGACAAATTACACATACTATGTAATTATATATTATATAATAAATTATAATTATAAATATTTATAACTATATTACATATTATAATATATATAATTACATGTTATAATGTGTAATATATGATAATAGAAATTGAATAAGTAGATTTCCAGTTTTTCAGAGAGCTAAGGGTCATTTAGAGATGATCAAATATAAATACAAAGATATATATGTATGTAAACATGAACACATATATTTACCATTGAATACCATTACGAAGGACAGATGTCACAAAACAAGGATACGGTGGCATTTTAGAGGGATAACAAAAAATACTCCAGAGAGAAAACATCTGAGCTAGATGTTGTTAGGTTCGACTGCCAGATTCAGTGTGAAAGAGCCCTTCATCCTAAAAGGAACATGCATGAGGCCGGTGAACCAGAGATTATGTCTGGGAATAGAGTGATGTCATGATCATCTGGAACTGTCAGTTCTTGAGGATGAGTAGTAGCCTGCGACACTAAAATACTTTCATATTCATAAGGGGAAAAATTTGAGTGTATGTTAAGGACCTTAGTGCTTTCGGGCAAGACATGTATGCCATGAAACCTATCTAATCAAGTAGAAAAGAGCCAGGAGCCAGTAGGGACAGTCTAAATTGGTGATGATAGTTTGTTATTACCAACACTAATTCTGGAAGGGACTTCAGAGAGCTTCATTACCCCAACTATTTGCTTCAAAGCTTCAAAACTAATCTTTAGATGGTATAATTACTGACTTTCAACAACAAAATAAAGGAATCAGAACTAGAATCCAACTCATGGTTTGGATTCTTAAAAGGATATACCATGGCTTACCATGAGGGTCTTGGTGGAAGGAGGCCTGGGGCAATGGAAGTAGCTGTTTCAAAGAGAACTTGAATGTCTCTTTCTTGCATCTCAGGACACTACCTAAGAGTTCCTGCTTCTGTTTTAAAGCATGTATCTCTCCCCCACTTTCCCCCAGAAGTATTCTCAGCCCATGTGTCCTCTCATGTTGTTCAACTCAAAAGGTCTTTTTTATGCCCTTCCAACTCTACACCTTTGTGCTAATTCTCAATGGGCTTGTGACAAATGCCACAAACTCGGTGATTAAGGACAATAGACCTCATTAGAACTTACAGTTCTACAGATAAAAAAGTCAAAGGTGCTAGGGCTGTGTTTCTTGAGATCTTGACGTGAGTCACAGGGCAAAAATGACAGCATTAGCCAGGCTAGTTACACCCACAATGTCCAAAGAAGAGAATGTCTAAACTCATTCTTGCCGCTGGGCTGGTAGAATTCAGCAGCACATTTGAGGTCATGGACAACACTGCCTGTTGACTATCAGTTAATGGCTACTCTCATCTCCCAAATGTCCTGTGGGCCCTGGCCACTAGCCTATTCACTGTCATTCTCTTGCAAAAGTCTCTGATTTTTCTTTGTTTCTGATTGCTTGGCTTGGATAAAACCACCTAAGGGTTTCTAATTAAAAGTCAATGGTATCATACAGCACAATCTAATTACACCCCAAAGTCAAATCTCCTATAGTCACAGCCTGGTAATAACAGGTATGCCAGAGAGGAAAAGTCCTGGGGCCACCTTAAATCCCTGCCACCCACACCTTAGCCATGGGTGGCAGCTTCTTTTTTCATAGTACATCTTAGGAACTCAGTTTTAACTCAGACTAAAGTGTGAAGAACTTTAAGTGTTCAGTGGTATCTGCTTGTTAACTGAAAACAATTCCCTTTAGAATCCCAGGTAGGGACTTGAAGTCCCCCAAGGGACTTGAAGATAGCTTGAGTCAGTAGATAGTGTCTATACTAAAACAAACACTGTTGGCCATGTTGTCCACACCACCCTGTGCTTTGGGAAGAAGAATTCTCACAGATGAGGAAAACAAATCAGAACTTTCTTCCTGGATGAGAATTGACAACGCGCAGACTCCCCTTTGTTCTCCGTCTCAAGAGGCTTTCCCTGGAGTCCTTACTGCTCTGCCCTCTTTGTAATCAAGAAGATATTTTAAAAACTAATTAATAAAACCAGGGACAATTCAATCTTCAATGCAAAACCAAAACATCCACTTATAGCATTCGGCACATTCTCTCAGGCAAGAGACCCACCCCATTTGAGCTACTCCTTATTCAGCTTTCCTTCTTCCAGCGATCACTTCTGTAATGAGGGATGACACATTGTGCCTAATTAGTCATTTCTGGGGCATATGGGCATGAAACGTATGTGTTCCTTAGTCACTCCACTTTACTGTTAAATTGTCTGTAGAGATTCCTTTTTCAAAAGATGAATAATTAAGCTTATTTCTTTGTCTCTTGTTTTCCAATTCCCTTCGATTCTATTCAGGTGCTATAATTATGCTGTATCCATGGCAACACTCATTATCTACATCTATAGGTGAAATTGCTGGGAGCTGCTGCGGATTCTCTTTTCCTTAATCTGTCTGCAACCTGTAGACGATGAGATGAGAGATAGTGAGTTGAATGTCACCAGTGTTAATAGAGATTTACCCTTCACTCAGGATGGCGATGCTGGTGCTCACACCCAATTCCAAACTAACTTCAACCTTAATTTAATTTTTGGCAGTTTGACAGAAAATTGTGTGTGTGTGTGTGTGTGTGTGTGTTCTACAACACAGTTTTACTCAGTTATAATGAGTAACCTGGACTGTGTTATTCCACTGAAATGGTTGGTCATTTCTTAGACAAGATACAAGCAAGAGTTTAAAGTTTAAATAGTGAATTCTACAAAAACCCTCAACAGATTGATTTCAAAGTATCAAGACAGTTACCCAGAGTCTGCCATGGTAGTTTATGGTTCTCATCTTGCAGATACAAGTCTGTGTCCTCATTTTACTTGCTTTACTGTGTGTAGTACTACACTTTTGATGAGTAAATATGGCCGAGGATTTGAAGTACAACATTCACATTCCCAATTCAGTTCTTCTGTTTCCCACAGTGCTATCATGGTTAAGTTATTCAACTTTCCCCTGACCGTAGTCTCTTTCTTTCAAAAGGTAAACAATAGTTGCAGTAGAAGGGGCAATAGTAGCAAACAACAACAATGTTAATAATATCTGGAAGTGTTATGAAGTTTAGAAATAATGCAAACTGCACATAGCAAATGCAAATGATGAACAAATGACATCATCACCACATGACAGCTTTTGGAGACTACAGACCCAACTGCATTCCAGAATTCCTGCGTTAGAGTGCAGTTTCAGGACACGGATGTCATTGAGGTCTGGGTCATACTGGGGCTGAAATGGCAAAGCGATGGATCATGAATATTTCATCCTAGACAATTTCATGTTTCTATGGGCTATTTGGTGCTTAATTTTTGGAGCAAAGCTTTCAAGTCATTTGCATATGCTGACATACACCAAATAGCATTTTTTCTTCATTCTACTTCCAAGATGATGAGAAAAATAAGAGAATGCATCTAAAGAGGACTTAAGGATCCTAGAGTCTAAATCCTATTTGCACAAATAAGGATGCATAAGTCCAAGGAGATGAATCAGTTAGTAGTAATAAAGTATTAAAATACAAATACAAAGCATGCAAATTATGGAATACATAAAAACATGGGCTTTGGAGTCAGTTTCAGTCAGGTTCTAGCATTAGATAAGCCCTTAACCTCCTTTACCATTAACTCTGTGATCCTTGCTTTGGGGTTTGAACATGGTACAATAAAACATGTTTTTTTTAAAGTTATGAAGGATAAAGAGAACATGGAAAGATTTGGTACCAAGGAAGACACATGCTAATTGCTCATGAATCATGATCACGTCACTCACATTTTTATTTGGCATAGTAGATAGATTCAAGGATCAACAGAGAGGAAACAGCTCCCAAAAGGAGACAGAAATTAAGGAGCTGTATTTAAGAGGAGTTTCTTTATTAAAAAGAGTCTGCAAGACATTCTACAGAACACAGCAAAAAGTGACTAAACTGTCTTTGGAATTTCCTGCTTGATGAAAATGTCTGCTGGATACTATGGGCCTAAAGGCTGAAGATGGATGTCCCAACAGTACAAAAAAACTTTAGGTGACTGTCCAAGCAATGAGATGTCTCTGTCATTTCTAGAGTTTTGGATCTCTTGTTTGCTTAGGTAATATTATATCCTTCTGGAGTCTTTGATAGAGTTAAAAAATGGTTAGTTATAATTATAGTTTTCCTTAGTTATGATAAAAGATAAAATAAATATAAATATCGTAACTGTAATTCTTGCTTGATAACTGTTTTACTATATGTAATCTTACTATGTTAAAGTGAAAGCCTTTCTTTTTTGTTTAAACAAAAAAAGGGGAAATGATGGAGGAGTTACTTTCATTTAATAAAGAAACTGCCTTGGCCCATTTATAGGCCAGCCCTTAGGTGGGTGGAGTAAACAAAACAAAATGCTGGAAAAAAGAAGCCGAGTCAGGAGTCGCCATGATTCTCTCTCTCCAGACAGACGCAGGTTAAGATCTTTCCTGGTAAGCCAGCTCGTGGGCTACACAAAATATTAAAAATGGATTAGATCAATATGTAAGAGCTAGCCAATAAAAGGCTAAAACTAATGAGCCAGGCAGGGTTCAAAAGAATACAGTTTCCGTATAATTATTTCGGGACATAAGCCATGCGGGCGGCCGGGTGCCGGGGACGCAGCCCTGCCGCTTTTATTACAACAAAGAGGGAGAAACTGAGGTATTTTGTTTTTTTTTTTTTTCATTTAAGAAATGTAAAAACAAAAAGATGTCACCAGGGCATGGCTAGTGACATGGGCAGACTTAGTGACACGGAGGCAGGATCTGTTGTGGAAACCAAATGACAGAACTGTTAAATTTTATAGGCTTGAGGGGAAAATAAAGGCCAACAAAAGAAAAATCAGACCACTGAGAAAAGTGTTGTTTGCTTGGTGCCCTCAGAAAGACATGATGAAGCGAGCTTTGCAAGCTTGGAGAAGACTAATACGTTGGACTCAACTACTATTAGAGCAAAGGACAGCCTCTGCCTATAGCTCACGGCTACAGGAAACTGACAGGAAAACTGTTCTCCCTCTGTCCTGCTTTCTATGGTTTGCCCTATGTAGGCAGGTGATGTGGGATGTCCCTCTAAATGTGTGCTGCTTTTATATGTTGATGAATAAAGTTGCTTTGGTCAATGGCTTAGCAGAGTAAAGTCAGGTGGGAAGGCAAAGTCAGAGAGACGCCATGTAGCTGCTGAAGGAGACAGACACTGAAACCTGACCAGGTAAGCCACAACCTCGTGGTGACACACAGAATAATAGAAATAGGTTATTTTAAGATGTAAGAGCTAGCTAGAAATATGCATAAGCTATTAGCCAAGCAGTGTTGTAATTAATATAATTTCTGTATGATTATTTGAGTCTGAGCAGTTGTAGTCTCTGCCTACAAATGGTGCCAGTTTAGGCCAACTACGTCCACATAAAAACTGAAAGAGCTTGGGAAGGAATTATAGACACAAAAGAACAGAGTTGAGCACAATTTCTTGTTAGCTGCAGTTTTTTTTAGATAGGCTCTGTTTGCTGGCAGTGGACAGAGGTATGGCTCCTCTAAGAGAAGGCTTCCTGACTCAGTATAAGCAGAAATACTGTGCAGCTTCTTTAAAAAAACAGCTTCCTAGTTCATGCTGGAAGAACCAACTTTGACTTTTTCAGGAGTTCCTGCACTTAAATGTGGTTTGTGGGCAGAGTGCTATAAGTTGCTTAATGGAAATTTAACCTCTGTGTTCCTGGAGCTGGGTGGTGAGCATGGCTAGCAGAGGTGATGAACATACCTCTGCTCTGTTGAACTGGGTGGAGCAAACAGGCTGGGCTGTGGAGTTGGTCCTAGCCATGCTCACATAGCATTTAAAAACAGGGGGCACTCCTGGTTAAAAAAAATGATTACAGATATTCAGTAAAGACAGAATTAACAGAAATAAACCTCTGAACAGGTCAGAGTATGTTTTAAAAATGTTTGTAGGGTTGGGAGAGAGGAGAAAAAGAATATAGACAGTTATAATGAGAAGTAAATGGTTTTAAAAATAAAACAGTCTTTAAAAGGAGACAATAAAAGTAATATCAAAGAGTACAGATAGCCATAGATTAAAGGAGCAAAGAAAAATAAGCCACATAAAGATGGAATATACACAGAGAGTATGAAATATGTATATTATTGTGTTTTCTTTGAATTTATTTGATTGCAGAGAGATATATAATTGTGGCAGTTGCTAAGCTAAAATTTTAAAGGTATCTTGACTTCAAAATTTGAGTCTAAGGATATGTTACTTTGGAAAAGAGGTTCTGCTTTTGTTTCCACAGAAGATGAGGATTTGTGGATTCCTTCTAGACTAATGTAATTTGATGAAACAAGACCTCCCAAAAGGTTGATGGGGAACCTCCTTCAGCCAATGGCCTTTAAGAGGCTGGACCTCCATCCCTCCCAGCAGCCTCTCTCTCTCTCTCTCTCTCTCTCTCTCTCTCTCTCTCTCTCTCTCCCCCTTCTGCCCATGCTCCCCCATTCCTGTTCCATGAGTATTCCCTTTTAATAAAGAAAGGCCTGAGAATATACCATTTTGGAGTCATCTTGGGATTATTTGACTCACATTCTCCCCCTTTTATATGCTCTGCTTCAAAAGGTCTCTGTGAACCCTAATAATACTTTACCCAATAACAGCAGGAAGCAGTTTGGTGAAAAGTATGCCCAAATTCCCAAAATAATTGTTTATAAATGCATATTTTCATTTAAAAAGGGATATGATATAGAAATGAAAAATGTTCATTGGCACAGACTTTAATCTATTGACACAAATTTAACATCAATTTGCAACACTGTATATGTATTTTTGCTCATGTTTAAGATATTGTGTTATACTGCTTGTTTAAAAATGTAGTGTATAATCTAAAATTACAGATTAAAAATCATTTATACTGATAAAATGTGTAGTCACTTTAGTTAGGTTTTTTAGATACACAGAGATATATTTTAGCTAGATAATCTTCAATACTTCAAAGACCTAGAGAATATGGCATTTAAAAGATTTTAAGAACTTAGACTTTTCTCAAACAGTGAGGCATGTCTACTCCTGGCAGCACAAGTTACTTCAGAGAGATTGATGGGTATTGAAAAAACTTGCTATGGAATTTTCCTTCAATGTGACAAGACTAGCTATTTGAGTAAGAAACTGCTCTTATCTGAATTGCTTGATGGTATGTTGTATAAAGTGGACATTCAGGACTCACAAAAAAATGACTGCTGAACTTACCAAAAGAAGATGAGACAGCCCTTCAAAGTTTCTGCTTAACAGAAGAAACTGCCAGACATTCTGTAGGATACAGAAGAAAATGACTGACAAACTGCCAAGATATGCAAAACAGCCTCTCAATTTTCCTGCTTCATGGAAAAGTTTGCCAGATATTATGGGCCTGTAGGTTGAAGACGGATGACCAACATTACAAAAGAACTTTGAGTAACTGTCCAGGCAGCAAGATGTCTCTGCCAATTCTAAAACTTTGGAAGTTGCTTACAGTGAGTGCACTTCCTATTTACTTAGGTAATATTATATCCTTCTGGGGTCTTTGAGTAGTTGAAGACAGATAGTTACAGTTTTCCTTAGTTATGATAAAAGATAAATTAAATATAAAACTTTAGAGTCACAAAGATAGGATAGACGATAGAGTATTCTCCTTAATTTGCCATATGTAAATGAACTAAATGTAACTATAATTCTTGCTTAATAACTTTTGTATATGTAACTTTACTATGCTAAAGTCAAAACCTTCTTTCTTATTTATACAGAAAAGGGGAGATGATGTGGTACGTCCATATATATATATATATATATATATATGCTGCTTTAATTGGTTGATGAATAAAACTGCTTTGGCCAATTGCTTAGCAGAGTCAAGTCAGGCAGGAAGGTGAAGTCAGAGAGACACCATGTAGCTGCTGAAGAAGACAAATGCCGGAATCTTACCTGGTAAGCCACAGTCTCGTGGTGATACAAAGAATAATAAAAATGGGTTGATTTAAGATGTAAGAGCTAGCTAGAAATACACATAAGCCCTTGGCCAAGCAGTGTTGTAATTAATATAGTTTCTGTATGATTATTTGGGTCTGAGCAGTCAGGAAAGGAATGAGCTGTTTCTGTCTACAGGCAGGCTAGCAGAAACCAGGTAACAAAGGACACCTGTCACTTGCAGCACTGCGGCATCAGCAAAGCGTGGAACTGAGGGGACTGAAGGAGGACTGAGGGCCCAGGGATGATGGTTGCAAAGTGTGGTACAGAAAAGCAAAGAAAAAACACCATGAGAGAAGTTACACCTAGAGGGAGATGGGATCCCGGAAGGAATGATTTCTCCTGTCTGGCAAGCTGGACCTCATAGCCTAGAGGAGGTAGACTGTGCCTCTCTGGGACGTAAAGAGGAGATTAAGAATTACCTTAGGAGAGTTTTCTGCCTTCTTCCTCTCTGTTGCCTGTTCCCCTCATCTATTACAATGGAAAAAATGAGGGATAGAAAGCTGTCCAGCTGTGTGTGAGTCTTCCGAGAACCTGGCATGTAGTCACTTGACACATCCTCTCAAGAGATCTTCACAAAGTCAACCATTTCAAAGGAGCTGCTCTATGGTCTGCCTCTGAATTCTTAAAATTGGAAGCTTCTGTGAACACTGGATATTTGGGAACGGTGGTAGACAGCAACTACTCAGACTTGAGGATGCTGGTTGGTATGCACAGGTGCCTATCCCTGCCTACAGCCTCCTTCTACAATCTGGAGAGTTCTCAGCTAACATGTTACTGAACTGAGGAGAAATCAACAAACAAAATGTGCCAAGTGCTAACTCAGAAGGCAAAACGCCCTCTAGCTTTACAGATAGAAGTAAAATTACTGTGTACACTAGAAAGACACCTCTAGAGGAAATGGTTTGCAAGAACTCCATTTGAATGTAAACAGGAAAGGAGGGAAAAGTGGGGTTCAGCATCAATGGTAGAGAGCGAAAATTCCTGTGTGATGCATCTTCTCCATTGTATAATTCCATCAGACAGCAAGGGCAAATCGTATGTTTTTCTTTTCTTTCATGTGTATACATGTGTGGTATGCAAGTGAATGTAGGTGTGCACATGTGTGTGGGTGAGTGTGCACCTACATGTGTGTTTACATGCGGAGACTTGAGGTTGAGGTTCAGAGTGCTCCTCACTCTCCACTGGACTCATTGAGTTAGGGTCTCTCAGTTGAATCCAGAAGTTTCTTGTATGGCCCCCAGCTAGCCCACTTGCTGTGGGGGATCTTCTATATTCACCATCAAGTGCCAGAATTATAGGTGAGCCACCACACCTATACAGTAGCTATGCGGGTTCTCGAGATCCAACCCTCACACTTGAATAGCAAGTTTGTTAACAACTGAGACATCCATCGCTCCAACTTCAAATCTTCTGATTTTCAAGGACTCTTGATTCTCCAGAATTTTCCCTTTTAAATGTGCTTATCCTTCTTAATATGTGTGTAAAGTCCTTTGGATTCTTTCTCTTATTTTCTAAAATAAGATGATACATAACACTGCTCTTTAGAAATGAAATAGAATGAATCAAAAGACAACAGATCCAAACACCTCTCCTTTGACTCGAGAGATCGCTCGTGTTCTTCTGCCAGAAGGATGGCAGGAATATAGGTATGAATAGAATAGAATGTTTTCATTTCTTAGAAAGATCATAGCAAAAGATGGTAGCCAAGGCAGCATGAATAAGAGAAAGTCATTTTCTTACTGTCTGGAGACTAGAATCTCCAAATTAAGAGAGTTGGTTTCTCGGGAGTCTCTTTCCTTAGTCATCATTTCAAATCATTCTTGCATGGCCTTTCTCCGATGGTTCCCATCCTCATGCCTCACCCTTTTGTGTAGGGACATAGGTCATAAGTATCCCATTATAACTCAATTCTCTTTCTTTTTTTTTTTTGAAAGATTTTTCTTTTTTTAAAAGATTTATTTATTATGTATACAGTGTTCTGTCTGTCAATATGTTTGCTGGCCCAAAGAGGTTACCAGATCTTATTATAGATGTTTCTGAGCCACCATGTCGTTGCTGGGAATTGAACTCAGGACCTCAGAAAGAGCAGTCAGTGCTCTTAACCTCTGAGCCATCTCTCCAGCCCTCAATTCTCTTTCTTTAGAGACCTTACCTCTGTCATGATTGCATTCTAAGATATGGGCTCTGTGAACCACAATCCATCCCATAACATCCAGTAGTAAGTACAGGTACACTAACAAGCTACAATGTCACTTTAGCAGCGTTTCAATACAATTCAGCACCTAAACTAAGTGTAACAGCTGTTGTCTCTTTCTACTGTGCTATCAGTCTTCATCTTAGAAGGGAGGGAGGACTAAGGATGCACAGATACAGCTTAAAATAAGACAGCAAAAACATAAAAAGCGTAATCACTTTATTATCATAAAGAGCCCAATTGCTTCACTTGAGTACGCGTCATACTCCATAGGTATCTTTTGTGCAGATTGTACCATGCAGTAATGAGGCCCATTCTTCTGCCTATCAAGAAGTATTCTTCTTTGCCAATTAGCTGCCAACAGAGATAGGTATTCCGGTCTCCATAGCAACAGATATGTTCATTCCTTCAAAGGAACTAGTATCTTAAACTAAACAAAACCAAGCTTATTAAATATGGTCTCTAAATGAAGCAACCATATTCATAATTCATAATTCTCAAAATAGAGCGAGCATGCCTTTGTTCTGAAGCAAATCCCTTTTTAAAGTGACATTGTGTTAGTATGAGAAATTATGAGGTATCTTCTGATTGAGATTCTTTAAAACCAGAGAGATTTTTTTCTTCATACCCAAAGTCTTACTTTTCTTTTTCCCTTCTTTTATAAAGAAACAGTTCTTGTGAGAATATAGCTGCACAATATCATGGTAAGTTATGGTTATTTGATACTCCTCTATTTACAGGAATCTACAAAATTTGATGTTTATAGCATTTTCATTTGTGACTCCAATGGTCAGTCATATGATTCTGAATCCTCACTAAGTTTGAATAAGTAAACCCAAAGAAATGTGCTAAAGGCGTGGTTCCTGGCGCCTGGAGCGATGAGAAGTAGGAGAACCAATGAGATTGTGGCGTCTAGAGGAAGGTATTCCAGTCCTCAGGGACGTGTTCTGAAGTTAATTGGGACAGTGGCCATTCCTCTCCACCTGTCCGTCACATCCTACACATCCAGCCAGAGGCTTCCAGATGACCTCATGCATCCTGCCTTGTTGTGCCGTGGGAAGGGAATGCGGCAAACAGCCACAAAAGAACTGACTTGAAGTCAGCCTTCCCTCTGCAAAGTTGGCATCCTGTGTGCTTTGTTCCATGAAAACAATGCTAACACCAACCAACAAGGAAACCAAAGTCTTCACAGAGTTTTAAGTGACTTCAAGTGCGCTAATGATAAAATAGGTAGGAAAAAGGTTAATCAGGTTTTGCTTTTTTCATACAAGATCTAGCATTAGTGATTAACTTTGTTTGCTGCTATGGTTCAAGTGTCAAGAGTTCCTGTTGGGCCCAAGTGTTTGAACACGCAGTCCCCTGTCGATGATGTTTGGGGAGGTTAGGGAGCCTTCAGGAGGTACAGCTTTGCTGGAAGAAGCACATGACTGGGGTGTAGTAAGGCGAGCAGGCCTGCTATTCATCCCGCCCGGCTCCCGCACGGCTAGCTTAGCCCCGGAAATAATAACACGGAAACTGGATTCTTTTAAACACTGCCTGGCCCATTAGCCTCTTCTTGGCTAACTCTCACATCTTGACTAACCCATATCCAATAATCTGTGTAGCACCATGACGGGGTGGCTTACCGGGAAAGATTCAGCATGTCTGACCTGGTGATTGGCTCCATGGCATCTGACCTGGAGAGGAGAGGCATGGCGTCTGCCTCACTTCCCTTCTTCCCAGCATTCTGTTCTGTCTACTCCACCCACCTAAGGGCTGGCCTATCAAAAATACCCAGGCAGTTTCTTTATTAACCAATGAAATCAACACAAAACAGAAGACCCTCCCACATCACTGGGGTGGGCTTTAAGAGTTCATAGCCTTGCCCTGCTCCGTGTGGGTGAATGAAATGTATCTGTCATCATGCCACGCCTTCCTGACATTATGGACTCTCCTTCTGGAACAAGAAGCAAAACAAACTCTATGACATAGGTCGTGATAAGCTTAGTGAGTGACAGAGGAGTGACCAGCGCCGATGTCGGTGGGTCCGCAGCAAGGCTGCAGACTGACGTCCAGGCAGATCTTGCCACTGTGCCATGGGTAGCTTCTCTCACATGAGGCTTTTAGGGAAACAAGAAAATTGATTGTCTTATGTAAGAGTTTTGGACACAGAACTTTTCTTGAGATTTGTAATTCTGAGTTACGTAATTATCCCTCTGACTATAGGTTTTGAAAAGAGTACCCTGATAGCTCTGTCGCTGTGGTTTCACACTGCGCCCTTGCTGCAGAGGTGGAGAGCTATGTACAGTCTCTCTTCTTCCCACCTTCTCATTTAAAAATAAACCTCTAAAGAACCTGAATGCAAAAGCATTAGCTTAACATTTCATTAATAATTTCAATGCAAAAAAGCAAATGAAATATGAAATCACCCACATAGAATGTGTTATGTTCTCTTGTTCCTGTTATATTTGTAAAAATGGTTCTTAATTTAGAAAAGAAAGATTCAAATCATCAAAGCAATGTTCACTGAAAAAGAAAAGATGCTTTAACTTTTGACTGGAAATTTCTGGAATGTGAATATTTTAAAAGAAATTAGGGCTAGGAAGTATTTCTCATTGATATGTATTCTTATGCCTGTCATGATCTGAACATATATGTAGTGATTTTGCAACTAATATTTCTATGATTTTTTTATCCTTTTAAATTTTAAATTCATTATTTTATTAGAGTTACTATTGTCTATTATATGTTATATCAATGCTATTTTTAATTTGAGACCATGTGCCAGATAAAAATTAAGTATACTCTAACTGTAAACAGTAAAAAAATTGAATTAGCGTAATTTCTCAAAACATAGCAAGAAAAATTAGATATGAATAAACATATCTATGGGTGAGCACCTAGCAATAGCCTCATGAGGGCCTTTACATTTTCTGCCTTTTCTCAGGATCACTTTCCCACTAATTTTATTAATAAACTATAAGAAAAATGCAGAAATAAACCATGTCCAAATACATTAGTCTACATACTGTAGCACTGAGCATTAAATGTCACTTTGGTGATGCTTATAAGAAATGTCCTTCCAGCTCACAGCTACCTATGAACATCAGCAGGAAAGAGATTGAAAACATGAACTGACTCATCAGAGAAGCTTTTCCTTGCAGTAGATAGCAACTAACATAGAGACATCCCCCGACACAAACACACGCAGATGCACACATATGCACACATGCATGCACACCCACACACCACACCCACACATACCACACGTGCACACATGCACGCACACACACCACATGCACACCCACATACCACGCACGCACGCACGCACACACACACACACACACACACAGTCTCCCCCAAAGCTCAAACATTTTTACAGAAGAGGGGAGGAATGACTGAAAGATCCAGAGCTGGTCGATAACGTGGAGGGAGTGGTGTTTTCCAGACACAACAGAGCAGCTGTGTGTGTGAACACACAGAGATGGCGGCAGCGTGCAATAGACCTGCATAAGCTTCAGACAGACAGAATCCGAACATAGAGGGCAGGCTCGGGATCTGTCCACTAGCTGAGGAGGTATTGGCATTTGATAGCTACTGGGAGAGGCGGAGTCAGTTTTCTTTAAAGATGTGACCCTGGTAGGCTGACCACATGCCAGGGCAGGCCCCAAAACAGACTATCTGGGTCACAAAAACTAGAGTCGTAGGGTCGCGTGGGAAGAGATGTGAGGGAGAAGAGGGTGATGATAGGAAGATTTTGGGGCATGAATGTGCTCTAGACACATTGTATAAAATTCTCGAAGAATTAATAAAATATTGCTAAAAAAAAAAAGGAAAGAGAAGAAAGAAAATGTGGGTTGAGCTATTTAAAACGACCTCAGCCTTGTCTTGGAAATGAAGGCAGCTAAGTCAAGATAAAGACATAGATAAATGGCTTCTAAAGTAAAGTAGGAGGGAGAATGTTTAGTGGGTTCTAGCTGATGAGAGGAGAGAAGTCAGGTGATCTCCTTCATCCCAAACAAGCCCACATCTGCCTGCTATTAGCACTAGCTGAGGGTCATTAGAGGGAATCGGGACTGACTGGGTAGCACACTCCTGTAACTTCAACACTGGGAAGATGGAAGCAGGCAGCTCTCTGTGAGTTCAAGGCCATCCTGTGTACACAGTGAGTTTGAAGACAGACAAGACTACACAGTGAGACCTTGTTTCTAAAACATAGAAAAGAATTGGGGCGGGGAAGCAACAGCACAGAAAACTGTGCCCTGGGGGGTCTATACCCCATATGCCTGGACCTGAAGTCTGCCTAGGGGAACTTTAGGGTATACTAACCTTGTTTCATTGACTGGATTTAATTTGCAATATTTTTCTTATCTTTGTAAACCATTTTTCAGAATTTGAAATTCATGATGTTGACTATTGCAGCCGCTACAGAGATGGATAATGGACAAACAGAGAAGTACAGATCAATAGTAATTCTCCCCCTCCAAAAAAACAGAAAAAAGTTATTTTATAAAAAATAAAGTCTTGCAAAAAAAACAGAGAAATTCCATTCCAACACAGCTATATTATATTAGTCTATATCGCGTGGTTATAACAAAATCTCTAGGACTGCATAGAATAAAGAGGGCTTTATTTGGACCCGTGGGTTTACAGGTGTTGACATCTGGTGACAGGAATAGGAGGCTTTATCTCACGATGGAAAAGCAGAAGAGAGACTATGCTCATGGAGGAGAAGACAGGGGGCACACAGCTAGCTCTAAGAGTTTTGCTTGGAAAACTGACACAGTCTTAGAGACTACGCTAGTCTTGTTCTGAGGTCGGTGCTTCTGTACCCAGTGTATCCGAAAGGCTCAACACCTCCAGATAGTAGCGTGAGGCTTGGAGGAGGCACACCGGGCCATACGTCTTTGTCACCATTACTTCTCATACTGGAGAATATATTAATGAAGATAAGCAATGCTAGAGAGGATTCCAAGCACAGGCGTGTCTCTCAAACGTCACCGGTGCAAGAGCACAGCCATCATGAGATGTGATATGGTACCATGTCAAGAAATGTCACAATGCCCATTGTCACAGGGCTATGAGGTTACGTAGTACCAGGAACCAGAACATGGGAAAGGAAGGCTGGGCTACCTAGAGGATCCACAGAGCACAGCCAGCACAAAAGAGCAAAATCTAGTTTCTAGCAAGCATTGTAGACTTCTCTGCAGAAGATACAGAGTCTGAAAAAAGAAAAAATGTCTGTCGGATTCTGTGCCATGCTTCCCCTGAGTCTATCCAGCTATAAGGCAAATGAAAGGAATTCTAAAAGTGACCAACATGACTAAACGGTCTGAGCAATAGAAAACACAGCAGAAGAGACTAGCAACTTGCAAGCAGGTGAAAATTAAGCTTGATATACAAATGAATTCTTAAAGGCTCAGTGTGGATTCACCGGTTAGTAAATAAGCATGATTCCATGGCATTAGGGAGAGCGTCTCTCGTTGGGTCTCAGAATCCAATTCTCCAGACAGGTATGTTGGATGATGTTTATGAGTCCAGTACTTGGGGAGGCTGAGGCAGGAGGATCAGGGGTTTGAAAACAGCATGTCCTATATTGCAAGGCTCCAAAGGCTAAAAGAAAATTATACAGAGAGGTAAGCAAAGCTCTTTGCAGCTGACCCTTTGAGTTGGGAAGATCAGAATGCCTTAGACTCAGGGTCTCCCTCACTCCCTTGTTTCCTCACAAAGCAGGGGTCTCTCTCTCTGTAATGTTCTTTTATTTAGCTGAAAGGTTTGCTTTGCTTGCCTGCTTGTTTTAAAGAAGTGCATTTATTGCAAACTGTGTCCCCAAAGTCCCATTTACCAGGAGAATTTAATCATGGAGAAGAAACCAAGGCACACCCAGGCAGTCTTTTCTTACACTATTCTGAAGGCAACTCCAAGGGATGATGTGGAAAGTTTTATCTGCATAAAAATACAACCGTTCCCCACAGTACCATGACACCCTTGTCTCCCTGGACCCTGTGGCCTTGTTTCCAGAGCCCAGAGGGACTTATCTCGGGTTAGTGCACTCTCTTTGACACCTACTCATTTCCCCTGAAATCATTAACTCCATCTCCATTCCTGTCATCCCTGTCCCGTGAAGAGTTATTTGTAAGTCTCCTTGGAATTTGGGGCAATCTCTCTGCTCTATGGTCCCATGTGTGTAGCAAGTGGGTTTGCCTTTTTTCTTGGTGAGTTACTTTTTTTCCAGCAAAACCGAACCTTTAGAGATAAAGAAAAATAAATCCATTTGTCTCTCTCCTCAAGGTCTCCACCAGACACTGTCAAATTGAATTTGGCTTAGGATTCCAAAGTGTTGCTTGTAAAAAGGAAAAAGGAAAAAGGAAAAAAGAAAAATCCCTGACAATGGAAAAGAACTAAGATGCCCAGCCAGTTCCCCAGTAAAGATGGGTCCACAGAAAGACAGAAGCAACAGTTTCTTCTAGGGGAGGCACAGAAAGCCAGTGTGGGCAGCAGGTGCTCCTGTGTTTTCCTGAGATGAGAACACTCCCTCCCACTCGAGACCCCACAGACAAAACGTTTTGCCATGAGGATTAAGAGACAAGAATATTCAGGAAGAACTCTCCCCCCAACACTCAGTTACACAAAGTTAATCTAAGACTGGAGGGAGACCAGAGATTACTCTGACCCACAAGGAGCTGAGCAGTGACTATGACTCCCTTCTGAGGAGATTAAAGTATAGAGAGATCTTCCTTGTTTGGTAAATATTTAGGGTTGCCTGAAAGTGGGCATCAGGAAAGGCTGTGGAACACTGGTCCAACTCCATGGATTATAAAATAACAATACCCACAGCTGGCAGGGTTGAAATCTGGGGTATACCCAAAGTAATCACTGAAAGAGGAAAGTTCTAACTTAGCTCATGTGATGGAACTCACCCCTCATCTAATGGGAGGGAGGAAAAGAGGGAGAGAAGGAGGGAGACAGGGATGGAGGGAGGGGCAGAGAAAGCCCTGTCTACAGCCATTCAACATAAATTGCCTAGCTTTCAACAAAAAATACATTAGATTAAACGATAACCCAAAATTGTGGCACACACATTTAATTCCAACACTTGGAAGGCAGAGGCAGGTGGATCCTGTGAGCTCCAGGCTAAGTTAGGCTCTACAGTGAGATGAACAAAGAAAAACAGAAGTTATTAGACAAAAATTACTAAACCACAGTCAAGAGAAAAAGAATGAAAAGTCCCTATTATTCAGGCATACAAAATGAGGTTTGGAATATAGAAATAATATACCTTGGGAAAAAAGAGTTAGCTTCCTCACGTTTATATAAGTATATATAAAACTTCCTAGAAGGATTACACCAAAAATAGTGTCTTTATTCAGGTGAGGCTGTTTTCAAATGTACTTTGTGTATTATTATACTCTATACTTAATTCATTGTATTCACACAATTTATATAATAATGATGATCGTCCCTCTAGTAAAAGCATTAGCCATAGTAAAAGAAACTTTTCCATATTTTTGTGCGTATGCTTGCATGGGTATGTGTATACCAGTGCACCCTTGAGGTGGAAGCGATAGTCTCCCTCCGTCATTCTCTTCCTCATTGAGACAGTCTCTTAGTGAACCTGAAACTCATCAGTTTCGCTAGACTGACTGACCAATGAGCTCCACATACACACCCCCACACATGTGCATACACTCACATGCGTGCACACAGTCACATGGGCAGGTAGGCAAATGCACGCATGTGCATACAGAGAGAGAGAGAGAGAGAGAGAGAGAGAGAGAGAGAGAGAGAGAGAGAGAGAGAGACTGCAGAAATTACAGACAAACATGCTGTCCTATCTGGCTTTTATGCACTCAGGTGGGTGCTAGGGATCCGAAAGCAGGTCCTCATCCTTATAGGCCCCTTTCCTTGCCTTCTATTGTTATCTAAAAGCAGCTTTCTAGGCTTGGTTGCTACAAAGACTACAAGAAACAGAGTGTCCAAGAAGAATAGATGAGCCACTCAGAACCTAAATTTTGCATTCCTCATAAAAACTATAACAAAAACGGACTCTTTATATATTTCAATTGTTCAATGATTCCAAAGTATGACACTTACTCACTTAGGTAATAGCAACATTGTTGTCATTAACCCTGTCTGCTTGTCATTTATTAAATGATAAAGATGGTTCATTTACTAGCTCATGCAATCTTATAACTTGACAAACCTATTTTACAGATGAGAAAATTGGAATGTAAAATCTGTATATATTTAAATCATCATCCGTTCCCAAGGGCAATGAGTAATAAGTAAATACTGTTAATGATGACCATAAAATTACTGTCATTTGCTATATTCTAGGCTATGGACTAAGGGCTTTCATTGGTGTGAAAAGACCTTTGTGGCTGAGGTTGAGAGAGTTCAATCATCCTGGTAAAGATTGCGTGGCTAGTAAGGAAGGATTCCGCATTCAAGGCTCGTCCTGCTGCTGCAGCCAGGGAGCTACAAGTGAGCATGCTTTCCCGCCATAGCCGTGAAGGTTCTGGCGTCCGAACTACCACATCTAGCAAGCCCTATCCTAAAATACATCCAGACACATTCAATGGACATTCTGATTGTTTTCTTGGCTGTCTGTGTTGCTTAGTGACTCTTTCTCACTTCCATGGTTTTGACACACTCCTAGCCAGGTTTACTGCTCAGCCATTTTCCAGCATGCTTCTCCATCCTGAACTCTGGCTGGCTGTCCCAGATTCACATCCAGCATAAGGTGACAACATTTCCTCTTCTGTGAGGAAGAGCCTGTGAGTCTAGTAACTTGTCTTTCTTACTTTTGTTCATGATAAGCCTAAGACCTAATGCTATTCTACACTCGAAATCGATACAGCTGTGTGGTCACCTAGTACTTGTTCTCGACATGTGACTGGTTTAATGATTCAGTTTTATTGGCATTGTGCATTGGGACAGTTTAGGAAGTCCTAACATTCTGCATACATACAGAAAACAATAAGCACCCATCATACTGAGGGCTTGATGACCCTTCTAATCTGGAACTTATGTCCTTCATCTTCAGAAATATCCTTATTTATATTTCCACCCCTCCCCCTACAACTTCTAGCCATTGTTTCCTGGAGTTCAATAAAAGATTTCTTTCTTTCTTTTTTGTTTTGTTGTTGTTTGGTGACTTTTTTTTTTTTCAGATAGGGTTTCTCTATGTAACAGCCCTGGCTGTCCTGGAACTCACTCAGTAGACCAGGCTGACCTCATACTCACAGAGATCCACCTGCCTCTGCCTCCTGAGTGCTGGGATTAAAGGCGAACACCACCGCCACCTGGCAAAAGAGGATTTTCTTAATTACCCAGTTTCCTAAACTTGCCTCTCTGCTTTTCATCTTTTTTTTTTATTTTGCTTTCTAGGAAGAGTCTTCACTGTTACTCTTAATAATTTTGTCAGTTTTTCCATTCCCTATCTGGCGCTACTTAATCTTCACGGGCTACCGCTTTGTCTTCCTGGATATTCTTCAGTGTTCTGGTCCACTCATCTTCCTCATGGTGTCGCCTTCTGCTAACTTTCTGAGACTCTGATTGTGGTTTCAGTTCTATTTGTGCCACTTCTGCACCTCCTGTTCTTCTGTTAGTGCCCATGACACTTATTAGCATCATCCCTTAAATGCTTATGCTCTCCCTGGAGAGACGCAGAGGAGGGAGCAAGGGTAGCTGTCTCCTTCCTGTCATCAAGTTACTGTTGTCACTTACCCAACGCTGCCCCCGCTGGCTGTGCCTTAGTTAAGGTGTTGGACATCTTTAAGTCCCCAGCCATAGGTAGAGGAGTTTCTCTCTGCTTCTTACAGACTGCCAGCCCACCCCCTGCCCACCCCACAGGCACTGCCACCTTCAGAAAAACCCATGTGTCTAGTTCCTAGTCAACATGCCCAGGCCTCTACTGGGTACCAGCTTTCTCTATATCTGTATCCAGTTATCCATCTTCAGTTTCCAATATAATGGTTCATTTTCCCTGTGGATATCTCTTTATTGTTAAAGCAGAAATCAGCCATGAATGTGTCTTCACTTTGCTAAACTGTGTTGAAAGTCTTAGTGTTTATTGTGGATTCCATGTGTGTTAACTTCTGTTGATAATAGACAGTTATTATCATTCAGCACTGAAGAACGCCAGGAACTCTCTTTAAAATGCTGATTTCATTGTCTTATACAGACCTCAAAAGAGAGTAAGGAACTAGTTCTAGGCTAGATCCATTGTTGTGCCCCACAAGCACAGCTTGTCATTCCGCGTGGGGACACACATGTTCATTCTCTTGCCTGTGAAGTCTAACATGGAAGATGCTTGCGCCATTAAGCAATACAAAGACTCACACACCCCGTAGATTTTACAAGCTCAATTTAAAAGATACACAGTGATTGTCCAGATATCACCCAGGACATTTCCACAGATGCCGTAAGCAGCATTTCTCCTTGTTTTATGCTAAGTTTGCTACCAAGGACAGCTGGACCAGCTGCGGAAGCAGTCACTAATGTTCTCCTAGTATTAACTGTCGCTTCTTCCGTCAGAGCTTTCTAACATGAGAGCAGAACTTTCTCTCTCGATCTTCCTTAGCTACGGTACCTACATGATGATATTCAGCTGATTGACAGAGAAGAAAATCAACCAAGAAGACAACAATAATTACATTTGCTTGGGACTAATTAGGAGAGCATCCTAAGCTGCACAGCTCTGAGTGGTCTTAGAAATGTGCAACATGGTTTGCGAAAATGGAAACTCATCTGCAGTTTTAAGACATAGCAGAGGTTCGTAATTAAACTCTATCACTTGTCATTCAGGAAATACGGCTGGTGTTGACACCAGTTAAACCATCTTTATGAATGGGGTTGGCTAGGGTCTCGGTGTCTGGATAGTTCAAAGAAAGGAATTATCACATAAAAGGACAGCAAAGATCTATAAACAATGTCTTTGAAAATTGTACTTCGGCTTAGCACCACATAGGTGAGAATTGGGGTATTGTCATCGAGCTCCAAGATGCAGCTGCTGAAGCGTCAACAGCTTGATCTAGCAATGCTCCCTCACTTATTTCTAGTGTGTGTGTGTGTGTGTGTGTGTGTGTGTTTAAACCAAGGCCCCAAGACTATGAAAAGGCCTATAGACATCTCCACACTTTTCTCCTTCTGCCGGCAAGATTGGGAAAGTGGGACACCCTGTGACGCTGATAACAAGACCAGCATTCCAGATATGTGAAGCAAAAACGAACCTGCAGCTCAGCCAGCAGTTCACGCATTTGCTGTCTGTGCCACTCATGAGTTCTTCCAGGCCAGACAGTGATTATCCTCAACCTAGCACAGAGTCTGACACACTGTAAGTGCTTAGAATCCATTTGTAAATAAGATGAGAAAAGGAAGCCACAGGGTCAGGAAGGGATGGGAGGAGGGGCGGATGGTCCTTGGAGGATCAGGATAAGGTGAGCCTGGTGCAAAATGTAAGTTCAAACAGTAACAGCTGGTGGTCCTGCAGATCAAGACATTAACATTTTTGAAGAAAGAGGAAGGTGTGTTTTTTGGATTCTATAGTTCTGCTCCTGACAAACTGCTCTTGTTAACTTGTAACACCCAATTCTGTGTTACCCCCTTGGTACAGTTCGCCCGCCACTGTACCGTACTCGAGTCGGGCAAGGGCCTGGAGATTGAAAGAACACACAAAGAGACCTGGGTCATTCGTAAGGAGATCAGCCGAATGCCGTTTATTCAACCTTGGGGGAAATCCTTATATACCTACCTGCTGCACAAAGATTTCCGCCCAGGCAGGTGGGAAATTACCATGCCAAAGATGGAGCCAATACCCTACAGCTAATCACCAGACAGGGCAGAGGGAGCACAGGAACAAACAGAATGCTTTAGTTAGCTGACCAGAAACTGTCCTCAAGATGCATCCCAGGAACAAGGGTAGACCCGGGCCCTACATTAACTGAAGTGTGTCAACCCAGAATGTGGTTTCTGTGACTGAAAGTGCGTCCTGAGAAAGACATGAAACTGCACTCAGGTCCCAAGCACCATGTGCAGTCTCCAGTCGCCTGATAAAGACATCCCGTTAACTTGAACTCGAGTCTGAGGGATCTTCTCTGGTGGACACTTCACAACAGGCACTCTGAGGGACAATTGTGAGCATCAGATGATGAATGTGATGAAGGAGACATTAAGAACATGAAAACATGTGAACATGAAGGAACACGATAATCAGAGAGGAAGAATAAATGAGATACCTAGTACAGAACTAAGTCTCAGTCCAAGAGATCAGTCAGATTGTTTACAAAGATATAAAGACGGTAAATGAGGGCCAATTTCACTTAAAAGAAATAAAGGAAAATATTTTAGTGAGATTATCAGGAGGAAAGAAAATGACCAAAATCCTAATATTATATATCAAATATATATAATGTAATGGCTTGTTTTCTTAATGTAAACGTGTCTCTATATCTATACCAAAAGAAATTCATATATTTCTACTTTTCAGAAAAGAAAAAATGAATCCCAAAAAGAAGGCCAAAAATTAAGAAAGAATGCTAAAACAAACTGTCAAAGATCATGTGGCAAGCTTTAATAGTTTTGATTGGATCAGGGCCAGAGAGCTGTGGCAACAGATAAAGGGACTTGCCTCTGAGCCTTCCAGCCTGACTTCTATCCCCAGACGCACATTCCAGACGACAATCAACTCCCACAACTTGTCCTTTGACCACGTGCATTCTGTGGCATGAATGTGTCCCACACCCCTTACACAATATAAATAAATGTAGGTTTTGAAATTTTTAAATAATATTTTATTAATTCTTTGAGAATTGTGTATTATTTTATTCAGTGTATTTTGATCATACTCGTCTCCCTCCTCTGATTCCTTCCAGACTGGCTCTTGCCTCCCTTCCCACCAACTTCACTTTTTCTTTGCTTTCGTTTAACCCTATCAGTGAACCATCAGCGCTGTGCTATATGGTAGAAATAGTGCCACGTGGTGGCAGTGTGCCGCTGAGTGAATGACTAGCTTATGTATGGAATGCAGACACAAACGTAAGTACATAAAAGAACTTAGGATATGGTGCGGCGATGTTGGGGAAAGTAAAATGGTGAAGGAATGGAATAAATTCTTATACTCATGATCAGTACTACCTCAATCACAGACCCAAAGTTAAGAAGGGAAACCACAAAAAAAAAAAAAGCCATAGAAGACAGGGACCAGGGACTCTAATATCTCATTATAGGGTAGAGTTTTCAAACTACCCAATGTAGAAACTCAGCCCAAACTCGGAAATCACTTTCAAAACATCTGGTCAATTTAATTCTACAAACATGAAACACTGTGTGATAAAAATTATAAGTTGAAAAATGAAAACAAAAATTCTATGGATACAGACCTGTCCCGCATCAGAAAGAAAGAGAATGCTCTTTAATGCAGTGTTTCTCAACCTGTGGGTCATGACCCCTTTGGAGGTCAAATGACCCTTTCACAGGGGTTGCCTGAGACCATCAGAAAACACAAATATCCACATTATGGTTCTTAACAGCAGCAAAACTGCAGTTATGAAGTAACAATGAAAATAATTTTATGGTTTGGGGGTCACCACAACATGAGGAGCTGTATAAAGGGTCTCAGCATGAGGGAGATTGAGAATCACTGCTTTCATGCATAAACATTTTCTAAAAATGATAAGAAAAAAGTAAAAATCCTAATTCAAAGTCCTACCAAAACCCATAAAAATATGACCCACAATGGAAGGAACCAGGAGCCCTAAAATGCGAGTTGGGAAAAGGCTTGCCTTGTAAGCATAGTTTGATCCCTAGAGCTGACATATTAAATCAGCTGGGGCAGCTTGTGCATGGAATAGGAGCACTGGGGTGGGACAGAGAGGAAGGGACAGCTCAGCCTAGGGTACCCGATGACCTCCAGACAGTGAGAGTCCTTGTCCCAAAGACACAAGGAAGAGAGCATCCAAGCTGTCTTCTGGCCTCCACAGGTCATGTGTGTGCAGGCACATACTCCTGCACCTGCGTGCACACACACACACACACACACGCAAAATTTTAAAACTGAGTTCCTTTTTATACGCCAGAGAATCAAGGTGAATAAATAAGGACTTGCAATGATCTTTAATTTTCAGAAAAAAGAATCAGTACATTAAACAAAAGATACAAAAGGTTTATAAAGAATGAAAAACTAATGAGCAAGAATTGAGATACTATAGATCGTGTTCTTAGATTGGGAACAACTTAAAATAATAAAGGTGAAGAAACTTTGAAAACACGACTATTTAGTGTTAAGCGGTGTTCTTCCAAGTCACTCCTGGTCTAAAGATGAAATCACGTGGCATCTTAGAAAACATTTGAAGTTTTGAAAGGCTAATGGTGCAGACTGAACCATTGGTAAGACAGAACTGAGCAGCAACATATGCTCACCGGAAGAAAAGACAAAAGAGAGCTACACCAGCATGTCCTTTCGGAACCCTCACCTCGAGAGCAAAGCATCCATCCCTCTTAAGAACTTAGAAGAAGAACAACAAAGTTAAAGCTACAATGGGAATAAATGTAAAAGATAAATCAAGGAAATAAAAGAGGAAATAATAAAGAAAACCTGTGGAATCAAAATGACGAGTTGAGAAGATGGGTAAAACTTAGTAACACCGGTCTCATCAGAGACGAGCAGAAAAGTAAGGCAGAAATGCTTGGGACAGGACGGCCACTGCTGAAGCTGCAGTGATTGGTTCACTGGAGCCACGGCAAAGGCAGCCAAATGATTCTGCCAGGTGCAACTCTGGCTCCTACCTCTTGAAGCTTTCGGGACTAAACAAACTCTGAAAGACCTGACCCTGCTGCTTTGCTTTCCTGGTACCCTCCCGGATGTGGTCATCTCAGCCTAAAGCTGGGGAGTGGGAAGCTAGCTGGCTACAAATACCTGTTCAGAAGTTCCGCCTCTGAGAGCAGGGAACCAAGCCGCTGTGACTTCAGGAAAGTAGGGATGCTGTTGGTTTGTTATGTTTTTTTTTTTTTTCTCTTTCCCTATTCTGTCACACACCAAGCCCTACACATCTCCCGAGAAGAACAGTGGTGCGCGCAGGGGGTTGCAGGAGATGAAATTCCAAGAAAGGTATTTTCTGGTATGTGGAGCTGTGATCCCAAGTTGGCAGGGAACCGTACTGTTATTCCTCAGGGGTTCTCACTCCGAGCAAACTGGACAGCAAACTGGGGTAACTAAACTCCTTGGAATTGGGCTAGGCATCCAAAGAGGGAAATTCCAGACAAGAAAGTATTAAAGAAGGTAAAGGGGGATTGGAAGCAGTGTCGTGAAGTGTTTGTAAACTCTTTCAGGCATTTCTCCGAGACCACGGGTAAGTAATCCTACTCCTAAGAGTGAACCTAACCATGAGTTAGAACACTACTCAAATAGTCAGATGGCACCTCAAATACTCTTCAAACTTAACTGACAGTGGCAAGGGAGGTAGGAACTGGAATGAGAAACCTAACCCATGGTGATTGCCCACTAAGTAGCAATACAACACCAAATAAGAGCCAGCATCTGATAATAGAACAGCTGGACATATGAAACACACACACACAAAGATGATCAACTCAGCTGAGAGAAAATAATCAACAAAAAAAAAACAGTTGGAATGATCTAACCACCTTGTGTTAACCATGATAAAAATGTTTGGACGGTGAAGAAAAAGATTTCTGAAGCAAATTGAAAACTAGAATCTCTAGAAAGAAACATAAGGTATAGAAGAACACCAATAAAGTTTTAAAATTAAAATGCCTATCTGTTGTAACACAATGGTAGGAACATAAAAGGAAGTGTATGTACAATGTTGCTGTGTTCCAGTTAAGAGGTAAGCTACTGATTCTGACGAGATCGTGGGTTGGTTCACACGGGGCAGCTTACCTGCAGCCATGGTCCAGTTCTGAAGAGCAGATCCGATCAGCAAATTCTTGTGTACATCTCTGCTAACCTATAAGAGACTTGAACTACAGGCAAGAGAAGAAGCAGGAACTAGTCACAAAAGCTGGAGTCAGATTAAAGCCTACAGGTGCCTGGGCAAGAGATGAGAAACAGAAACATAGAATAAGCCTTCTTAAGTCTGGAGAAGATGCTGAAGAGGAGGCTTAAATGAGATCTTGGAGAAGATTAGAAGTCTGAAGTACCGCTCTTGACGATCTTAAGGAACATTCTCAAGTGGTTCGCTGTACGAGAGAAGTCTGAATAGCCCCATTATGCAAGAATCAGAATCATCTGGAAGACCTTCAGGCACATGTTGTTCTGGTTCCCACGGCCAGAACAAGCCCAGGTACACAGTAAAGGAATGTCCCCAACACAGGACTCCAGAGATTGGAGCTGCTGACTTGTCTGTTTTGTTTATTAACTGCTACTTCTTAATATTTCTTTTTTTTTATTGGTTTTTCGAGACAGGGTTTCTCTGTGGTTTTGGAGCCTGTCCTGGAACTAGCTCTTGTAGACCAGGCTGGTCTCGAACTCACAGAGATCCGCCTGCCTCTGCCTCCTGAGTGCTGGGATTAAAGGCGTGCGCCACCACCGCCTGGCTTTTCTTAATATTTCTTAAAATTTATCCTTCTCTCATACAGTACATCTCAACCACAGGCTTGGCTCCCCTCTCTCCACTCCTCTCAGTCCTCCCCTTACCTTCCCTCTTCCCCAGAGACATTCCTCTTCCTTTGCCTTGACAAAAGATTGGGCCTTCCAGGGATATTAACCCAAAACCACACAATAAGATAAGATAAAACTAGGTACAAGCCCTCACATCAAGGCTGGACCAGGCAACCAGTTGGAGGAAGAGTCCTGAGGAGAGGCAAAGGAGCCAGAAACATCCCAGCGTCCTCACAACGACCAGGCTAGACAACCATAACATGTGTGCAGATGATTTAGTGTAGACTCGTGCAGGCTTCGTGATTGCTGCTTCAGTCTCTGTGAGCCCCCATGAGCCCTGCTTAGTTGATCCTGCGAGCCATATTCTTACAGGGTCCCTACCTCTCTGGCTCCTACAGGTTCTTCCTTCCCCTCTCCAGAAGTTTTCCCACTTTGGACTCTCTCTCTCTCTGCCTAATGTCTGGTATGGGTCTCTGTATCTGCTCGCATCAGCTGCGAGATGAAGCCTCTCTGACGACGATTGGACTAGGCACCTGTCAGAAGCCATTTTCCCAAAAAGTGTAGTAGGGACTATTGTCCTAAGGATGTTTGTGGAGAGCCCCACACCCCAACTGTATTGAGAAGTGTTTGTTGGCGGAGCCCACCCCACACCCAACTATCTTGAGAGCTATCTGTTAGCGGAACCCGCCCCACATCCCAACTATCTAGAGAACTGTTTGTGGTTTGAATCACAAAAGGAACGATTCCACTTGCATAGAGAACATGGACTCGTGACCGACTCGTGACCAAGTGTCGACTCGTTGCCATTGCTGCCCTAGCAAGATCCCTTCCTGCCCTTGCCATGCCCCTGCCCCTGCCCCCATCCCAAGCCAAATTCCTCATCCAAGGACTATATAAGCTGCTGCCATTACGCTAATAAACGGAGGCTTTGACAAGAGAATTTTGCTTGGCCTCGTTCCTCTTTCCCGCCCAAGTCTTTTTCAGATAGCGCCTCTTCGGGACCCTGGAATAACTGACCCACTGGGCGGGTTACAGGCACCGATCTAGGTGTACAGCACAATATCATTAAGGAATAGTTTTATTTACTTATTTTTCCTACCCTAAGCCTCTGGGCTATCCAATCTCCAGCTCCTAACCATCTGGGAAGTGACAGCCATGAGCTCCCTTTCTCTCCATGGGCCTCAAATTAGAATAGTCATTGGTTGGCTACTCCCACAAGTTCCGTGCCTCTGTTCATTGTCCCAGCATACCTTGCAAGCAAGATAGATTGTAGGTCAAGGTTTTGTGGCTGGGTAGGTGTCCTAATCCCTCCACTGGAAACACAGGATGGCCAGTCCAGGTTCTGTGTCCTCTGTTATAGAATCCTTGCTAGAGTCATCCGCATAGAATTCTGGGAGTGTCTACCGCAGTAGGCAACCACATTCCCCTTCCCTCCAAATGCCCTCCATTCTTTTTTCTTTTTTTCTTTTCTTTCTTTTTTTTTTTTTTTTTTTGGCTTTTTCAGTTGTTTTTGTGATTTGTTGTTTCAGGCCCCAGATTTTTTGTCAAAATATTAACTGAATAGATACTAAAGAAACAGAGGCTTTTAATTTGAATATAAAAAAAAAACGGTTTAATTCATCTTTGGAGATCAGTGTTTCCCTGTTACCAAAGCCAAATCACTTACCAAGGTGGCCATGTTGGGTCCACGGGGGTTGTGCTAAGATGGGGACAGACCACAAAGTCTAATAAACCAGAAGCAAACTTTATTCCAGGAAAAAAATTAAAAATTAAGAAATAAATCTCCATGGGGCATATAAAGGCTTATCAGCTATCTGAGACCACAGCCAGAGATGGACTTGTAAGCCTGTGGCAAAGGCTGGTTTTTGAACTCCTCCTTTTACAGCAAGCATTAGGCAATAACAAAAGAATTTTTACAATCTCAACGTAAAACTCAGATGCAAATTGCCCTTCTTTGCAATCTTGATTTACAGAGTTTTTCTGTTAAACTGGTGTTTGTATTTAGACCATTGTTTTTCCTTGGTGTTTACCAAAGCTTTGTACCTCCTCTGATACAGCCAGCTTCACATAGTGGGGAAAGGTTTGGGGAAATGCACAACCAAAAAGTCAGGTACATCCCATCATTTAAAAGTTACATCATTTCACATCAATTTCTGGTCATCAGTGGCCAGGGGGTTATCTAAAAGCTGATCCTCAGTTTGCAGAGTGACCCTAAGTTTGCAGAGAGTCACTTCAGCCTTGCAAACATAGCTATGGGTTGTAAAGCAAAGTAACCCAGTGTTAATGATAAATCCTTAAGCTGCTGAGAAAGCTGCCGACATCCTGCTCTCATTCTCCTAGGTTTACAACTTTTTTTTTATCTTTACATTTTTATTTTTGGAATCTACATTTTTATATTCTTATTCTTGAACTCTTCAGCCAAAAGAAAAGTGAAGACCAATATCCCTTATGAATAAATTGATACGAAAATCTTCAAAGTCCTAACAAACTGAGTTTATTTGCATAGAAAAAAGGCTATAAACCATGACTCAGTAGAGGATTTGTTCTTGAAATAGGGGGTACAAACATTAAAAAGGTAATGATTACAATATATCTCATAGACAGATTGAAAGATGACTCTCGGTCACCTCAGCTGTTGTTAGAAAAGAATTTAACAGATTTTAATAAGTTGTCATGAGGAAAACATTAAATAAGCTAAGTTAAATAGCAAATTACAAAATTCACATGGACGGAAGTTGTGAAGGTTGTTGAGAAGAATGGGGAGTTACTATTTCATGGGGACAGAGCTTCACCTGGCATGATGGACCGCGTGATAACCCATAAAAGCATGAACGCGTTCAGCGGCACTGAATGTCACTTCAGTGTGACAACATTTATGTCTTCAGTAAAAGTGGCGTGGACCACATGGCATCCATTGCCGCTTCACAAAGCTGCAGCCTTTTGACATTGCAAACACACTTCTCCAGAGCCTGTTTACTTTCAAATTTAATGATTCTCACTATTAATGCCTTTCCCTGTGAGAAACTTTGTAGGGGCTTTGGTAAATGATGAAAATGTGTACAATGGTATCCTCTCTAAACAAAATAATTCTTTGGAAAAAAAAATCCCTGCCACTGTAGAACCAGGAATTCCACTGTGCCCGCCTAATTACACCAAGAACAGGAAAGTTAGAGATTTACTAGACACACCTGATCCCAAGGATGAACTACCTACAGTTCAGATCCAGAGCCTGAGCCCATTAAAGCAAGAGTTCAGTTAATAAACACAGAGAAATCAGAATGGTACGGTATAATGGGAAAAGAGTAAGACACCAGGGCCTTCTCTTTTGGGAGCATTATGAGGGGAACAGCCCCATATGGTAAAACTAGGAAATGTGGTGTAGTGTCTGCTCCCCAGAAGAAGTTGTTTTCCAATCAGGCATTTGGATAAACGCCTCTGCTATCTTGGGGGCTTGAGGAAAGTTCCTGCTTAATTTAAAAGGGGGGGGGGCATTCTGATCTCTAGCAAGAGGAATTTGGGGCTCTTTCATTAACATATGACTGGTGCCTATTGTCAAGGTCAAGACTGGTTTCTTTAATCCCTGAGCTTAAGCCACACTCAGATCATGTGCCCCTTTTCTCCCGGGCCATCCTATGTGCAACTGTAGAGTAAAAACAGCATAGTCTTTCAATTAAAGGCAGTCATCCTGACTCACCCTCAAATTGTCTTCATCTTTTCCTTCTCCACTCCCCCCCCCACCCCTGCCTACTTGAAACATCCTCTTTAGGACCTGAACACCCCTGCCAGAGCAGGTCTTTGGCATAAAAGTAAATAAATACATTAATTGAGAATAAAACCGAAAGACAAATTCTTGTAAAAGGCAAAGGGAGCTTTCTAAAGAATGAAATGTTAGATTTGTTAGGAAAACAACCGTGTGCAGCGTGTGTCAAATAATGGACTTCAATTATGTGAAGTCAAATTTAACAAAACAAAAGGAATTAATTAAAACTCATCTGTCATAATCAGAGATAGATAGAATAGAAAGATAGAAATAAAACCAGTAAAGATGTACACCAATTTAAGAGTGTTGGCCAGTGTTATCTTGATGTCATTTTAGAGTGATTTACCAAAACCGTATTCTCTGTGTTTTCAGAAACGCTTGGAGCCAAATGGTTCAAGATCCATTATACAGCAAGAGAGGGTAGAGTTAGAACTTATAGATTAAGAAAAATAATTGGATCTTGTCAAAACACTCCAAACTATCATATTTTACATTGGTGAAGATACAAAGAAACAAAAGTTTGAAACTTAAGATGCTGACCATTTGGGATGAAGGATTAATGGTTACCATGGGAATGAGCCATGTAAAGTGGGTGCTAGGTTGGCTGGAAGGTTTCCATTTCTAACATGATGGTTGCCTTCCTATAATCTGCTAACCTCTTAATTTTGGTATAATGTGCATTTTTGTATTTGCATTTTATTTTAAAACTGTCTTAGAATCATGCATCTGTGTATAATACAAGAGTTTACAGTGGATCCGCATTCCCATATGGAGAACTAAGACAACTACACAAAGTGCACAGGAGAAGAAAGCAAAAAGCAAGCAAACTGACTTCTGCTTGGGAGCACTGAAGAGATTTCAAGGCAAATAGGACGCAGAGGCCAGTATCCTGCAGAGACAGACGGCACACAGAGAGGAGCTAGCATTTCTCAGCCTTTCTTCTCTCAGGGTAGTTAACAATTCTTAGCATGAATTCAAGCAGAGGTCCCAGAGAGGGGATACTGATAGGGGGCAGAGAAGGCAGCAAAAACTTTGGCAAACACAGTTGGCTGGAGAAATAGAAATTAGGGAAGCAGCCAAAGCAGCTGTGTAGGATGCAGAACTCTAGTAGAAGGGATGCATGGGGCAGAAATGAGATAGGAGAGAAAGACAGAGAAATTATGACAAAGGAAGAAAAGCCCAGGGAAACGAAGTGGCTTCAGATTAATCATGAAGGTGATACCTGCTTCACAAAAGACATGGCAGGCATGCATGACATGTGTTTTCTCAAAGACGCCTCAACCAAGGATGCTAAAGACAGTAAATACTCTGTGCTTACTCAGTGGCCAAATGATACATAGTGTTAAGATTTTAGCATTCCCCTCCCATTCCTTAGGTTAAGCGATATCCCTCATTAATCCATCTTACAACTTTGCTTGCAAAAGAATACTGTTTAAGTTTTGAACTTTGTCATAACTACACTCTTGAAAAGATAGGAGGGGCAATGCTTAGAGATGGGACTTGAGAACCAATTATGTGTGTGTGCGTATGTGTGTGTGTATGTATGTATGTATGTATGTGTTTTAAGTCTTCCTTGGAGCGTATAAAGAAAAATTTATACACACTAGATAGCACCAATGATAGGAAGAGCCAAACAACATGGTCCCCCCCAAGCCTAGTTTGGTGAATCAATGAGCTCATGGGGTTCTTTATAGAAGTATGGGGGGGGGTTCACTTTCAGGGACATGGGTGACTCAAAGGCAGTTGCATGATTGAAAAGCTCACATGAACATGGCTGAAGACCCCCATAAACTGTACTCATGGAGCTCCTTGTACAACATGAGGTCAACGAGGCTGGCTTGAGAATCTCCCCTGATAGCACTCCTAGCCATTTATTTAACTTTGGAGGAACTCTATGTGTAATGGTAAAAATAAAATGCTGTGGTTCCCGGAGGAGCACAGCAGCAGAAACGCTGCCGATCTCTGAGAGGTGGCAGTGGGCAGTGGGTCCCAAGACCACGGTAGGTCACAAAGGCAGCCAGTCCCAGGCAGGGAGCCGTGGGGCAGGTCGTGCAGAGTTTGGTTGGACATTTATTTAGTGGAAGGGAAGGAAAAGGGGAAGATGAGAAGGAGAGAAGGGGGAAGAGGAGAAAGAGAAAGGCAGAGAGAGAGAGAGAGAGAGAGAGAGAGAGAAACAGAGAGGGAGAAGGAGAAAAATGGGGGAAAGGGAGTGAGGCAGAAACTGAAAAGGAAGAGACTTGGGCTGCAGGCAGGAAGGAAGATCGGCCTGACTCTGTGGTGGAGAGGGGAGGGAGTGGGCAGGGCTTGTCTCTTAAAGGGGCAGAACAGACCATTACACCATGAATCTTGCAAGTTTCAGGAACTTCATGAGATTTATGATTTGTTTACTTCCTGAGCTTTGTCGGTTTTGTTTGCTACCTTAATGAATCTTTCTCCAGGATGTGGGCTTGATATTGAGGATATGATTACAGAACACTGCAAAAGCATTAGTTGTACCCTTCCCTTGAGAGCATGAATGTCTTCTAGTTTCCCTAAGTGTTTATCTTTCCATTTAACCATTATGCTTATGATATGTTTTAAAAATATCTCAGGTGTGGCCATACTAATTTCTAACAAAACTGACTTCAAACTAAAATCAATCAGAAGAGATCGAGATGGACACTTTATACTCATAACAGGAACAATTCATCAGGATGAAGTCTCAATCTTGAATATCTATGTCCCTAATATAAAAGCACCCACTTACGTAAAAGAAATATTACTAGAACTCAAGGCAGACGTCAAACCACACACACTAGTAGTAGGAGACTTCAACACATACATACATTCAGGAAAACACTCATACATAAAATGTTTTTAAAAAATAACTATCCTGTGACTTCACTGAGGATAATAACCAGAACACACCCAAATCATGCACATGACCATTGTAAAAAAATGAAGCATGAATCTCCCATATCCACACATGTGTCTTATTCTTCTGAAGTATCACAATCTCAAACTCCATACTTAAATTTATGTTGGAATTTCTTTTAATAAACTAAAATTCTGATTCATACTGCATCAACTTGAAACTCTTTTCTGTATTTATCAAGAATCCTGATTAACTTGCATGGTGTTCTTTGCAATAATTCCTCAAGCTGCATTGAGGAACATCCTAACACCTTATGGAGACATCCTAGAGCCTGAGGAACACCCTAGAGCCTGGTGGAGACATCCTAGACACTGATTAAAACATCTTAGAGACTGGTGGGAACATTCTAGAGACTGGTGGGAACATCCTAGAGACTGATTAGAACATCCTAGAGACTGGTGGGAACATCCTAGAGACTGATTAGAACATCCTAGAGACTGGTGGGAACATTCTAGAGCCCGATGGAAACATATTGTCTGTCTCCATCTCTCTCACTGCTGACAGGGCTTACTTTGCATGCATTTGCCATTCCCTAATCTTTTCTTATCCATTACTAGGAAGGCCTTCCTCCAATTATACCAAACTTCTCTGACCTTTGAGTATGATATCTCCTTGTTCCTCAAGCCCATCATCTTCTTCCCTGGTGACAAACATTTTCCATACTTACAAGGAAAAGCATTGTTCACACACAGTCCCTCAGCATCTTGCCACTTTGTCTTCTGCGTGTCCACACTGCCTATGTTTGCATCTCTGACAGCATTTCTAGCACTTACCCAGATGGCAACATAATTATAGCATACAGTATACCAGTCTCCGTCGTATGACACTGAATTACTGATAAGGGATGGCACTGTTTCTCTTTGCTCTAACCACCAGTAGTAACCACAGAGGTGGTTAACCACCACCTTGTAGGAGCTGTTGAAAGAACCCTTTAAAGTGAAATGATTCAGTGGTTTCCTCATTAAAAGATTTTTTTTAAGAAATGACTTATCTGATTATTTCATGATAATCACTATTTGAAGACCTCAATTTTTTTCCTGATTAGCTTCTGTCATATCAAGAAAAGCAACCTGTCAGTGCATTAATGATATGGTAGGAGGGGCTATTATTTCTGATGAACTTTGTAAGGTTAAAAGTAAATAAAGAAAAGCCCTTAGTTGTCCTGAATAGCTATGCTTCCTGAACTAGCGCATTTCCTACTTATGAAGTCTATTGGTAGGAAGTAAACTTAATCTACAGAATTAAATTTTCTGTTATAACTCTATATGATTACAGTAAAAAAAGCTGTGGGGAACCTAAAATGTAATTCACAGTAAACATAAAGACTTCTGTAGACATGGAAAGCTCTTGGATACTTTTCTGTGAACCACAGTTGTCTTCGCTGACAGCACACACTGCAATTCTAGAAAATCGTTATTTGCTTCTCATTTCCATTATAGACAGGATTCTGCCACAGGAGGCACGTTCAGACAACTGCACCTACACTGGTTCATTTTTATGTGATTATTATTATGAGATTGCTATTGTTGCTAAAGGCACTTCTCAGGTTGGTAGGAAGATAAAAGTTATGCGCAATACTTCCACCTTTTCCTGTTAATGTAAATACTGTCTTACAGTACCTTCTGTTTGCCTAATGTATATCCCTGTAGCTCCTGAGTTTGTTGTATACACAAACAAATGCAATCTGTGGTTAATTATCTCTGTTCATCCACAGACTTTATTTCTTGACCATGGACAAAGCATTTGATAACCTCGTTTTATAATTTCCTTTATAGGGAATGAATAAATGACCTCCACTACAATATTTACATAATTAGCAACAAGACTATAGTATTAGGACATACATGATGTATAAAGAATATGACAAAATGTTAAACTAATAAATACAAGTGGGTGTGGGTTATTATTACACTTGCTTCCCAGCACCCTTGCTTAATCTATGCAATTTTTACAAGTATTAAAGAAATTATTTTTGATGACTGTTTTTTGAAGATGAGTGTTTCAGACTTGATTAATGTGTTAAGGGTTCATTTATGTTTTAAAAAAACCTTTTAGGGGGTCAAAAATGACAGCTTAATTAAAGCTAATTCAGCTTCCTCCCACCTGGTTTGCCCAGACCTACAAAGCCAAGTCTATCCTCACTCACACAGGAGCATTCCTTCCATCATCCATAGTGAAAGGAAACTGGTGAGTCTACACCTGAGAGCCTCAGCTGGTGGCCTTATAGTGGCCCGTTAATCTGCGACACTGTTGGCAGAAGTAAGTGGGTTCCTGAGGATGTCTTTATTTGGAAAACCAAAACACAAAACAGGTCTATGAACTTCAATTGTCAAACGTATGTTTATGATAGCCACGTGCCTCCTTTCTGTGAGTCGTTCTCCAGAATGTTCCTCCTTTTCATTTATTTTGTTAATTATTTATTTCTTTATTTACTTACTCACTTTATTATTTAAGGCTTTTCTGAACAGGGTCTTGCCAGGGAGCCCAACTTGTATAGAACCTGTGATTGTCTACCTCCTGGGTGCTGGGATTACATGCACTACTCTCCGACATGCTGACAATCAATGACTCTGAGAGCTCAGACATAGGACATCTATATCACACCCCTCAGACACATAGAAGATGGGAAAGAAAGAATGGAAGATAACGGGGAATTCTGGGAAAGTCTCTCCTCTGGAAACGGCCTGGCTGCTGCAGTCTCGATCTCATGGCATCTGTGGTCACCTACACACGACCTGCATAAGATCAAGCCAGTTAAAATGTCAGCCATGGAAGAGGGAAGGGTTCACAAGGTCACACCCCGAGCTGAGGAGCTATCAGCAGCTGGTTGCTGTTTGGGGAAGGAGACTCACTTTTCTTCAGGAGTGTAGCTACAGGCAGGTCCTCCATGCCTTTGTAGATAACCTCATACCCATGTGCTTATGGACTGAGCTAACATGACCCAGTGGGGTAAGATGGATCAAAATGGAAGACACAAAAATGGGAGGGAGATGTGATGGGGAGAGCTGGGGAGGTCCTGGGAGATGGGTAGATATGATCAAGATACACTGTATACATGCATGAAATTTTCGAAGAATAGATGTTAAATTATTTAGAATCTCCTCTTCTCTTAAACCACCTACTTTCCACTGGAGACCCTTGCCTAATCTCCAGGATACATTTTAAGACCCCCAGTGAGACACAACGCTTCGTCCTACACAAATAAATGTTTTATAATTTCTAATCACTGCGCATGACTCTAGATAATCATTTATTAACATTGCTTAAAAGACAAAGCTAAGCGCTCTCTGATTGTTGCCTTTACTCCAATGTCTGGCATATAAGCAATGCCAGGCAGATATTACTTTAGAAAATATACAGTTAAAATGTCACACCAAAGCTGGGCGGTGGTGGTGCACTCCTTTAATCCCAGCACTCAGGAGGCAGAGACAGGTGGATCTCTGTGAGTCTGAGGTCAGCCTGGTCTACAAGAGCTAGTTCGAGGACAGGCTCCAAAGCTACAGAGAAACTGTATCTCAAAAACAAAACAACAAAAAAAAAATCACACCAATAGTTATTTGTAAATCAAAGCTCATGCCTATTTCAGCGTGGTGACTCTCTTGGCAGTCATTAGTAAGAGCTACTATTTTGTGTATGAATATCTGAGTAGAGTCATTTGTCTTTATGAAATCTGAGAGCATTTTAATGAATATTTATAAGAAAGTAGTTTTGAGAGGCTGGAGCTTTGGTCTGTGTTATAAAACCTTAGGATTTCATTCTTTTTGCAAGAACATAAACAGTGGTTTGCAGCATTTTTAGTTCTGAATTCAGGATGCTCTTCCAAGGGAGGCACTGGGTTCAGGACCTGTAGCTGGCATATGACTCACGGGTCCTGGCACCATGACCTGTATAATGTCTTGCTAAGGGCTGTGGATCATAACTAGGATTAGACAACATTTCACCAAGAAACTCACATGCGTGAGAAAATGCTGAAAATACTGTGGAAGTGAATGGATGAATACCCAAAGAGAACACTGCCGATTAGGAGCAGAGACAGCTACATGCTCTCCTCACAGGAAAGGGTGGAGGCTGGAAATCAGTGCACACCCTGTGCTGCCTCTCATCACCTAAATACAAAGGTTTGAAAGTTTACTCTACTTGTTCATTATGCAGGAGGGCTGTCTTTATGGGTGTGCATGCATGTGTGTGTGAGCATGCGCATGTGTGCGTGTATGTGTGTGTGTGTGTGTGTGAAGTCCTCTAGACAGAAACATCTTTTTAATTATAAGTAATTGTAGATCACTTTTCTCATCCTATCTCTTCTGATCAGACTTTTAAATGTGTATAAAGAGTTGTTAGAAATATTCCATCATCTTTAGCCATCGGGGAAATGGAAATCAAAATGACCCTGAGATCCCAACTTACACCTGTCAGGATGGCTAAAATCAAAAGCAACTAGAATCAAGAGCATCTCTGGGTTGAGCTAGAAACCTAGTGCAATGGAAACTCCCAGGAATCTATGATGGGACCCTAAATAAGACTCCTAGAAACAGGGGATACAGAGCCTATACTGGCCATCTCCTGTAACCAGGCAAAACCTCCTGTGGAGGGACTGGGACCCCAACCCAGCCACATAATCTTTGACCTACAATTTGCCCTGCCTACAAAGTATGCGGGTATAAGGTGGTACAGAGATTATGAGAGCGGTCAACCAATGGCTGGCTCAGCTTGAGACCCATACAATGAGAGGAAGACTACTCTGGACATGTCCTGGATTCTCTGGACCCAGGGACAGGGAATCCTGTGGAAGATGGGGGAGGAAAGATTATGGGAGCCAGAGAGGTAAAAGAAACCACAACAAACCCCACAGAATCAACTAACCTGGGCTCACAGGGGCTCACAGAGACTGAACCGCCAACCAGAGAACTTGCATAGGACTGATCTAGGCTCTCAGCACATATGTTACAGTTGTGTAGCTTGGTGTTTTTGTGGGGATCCTAACAGTGGGAGCAGGGGCTGTCCCTGACTCTCTTACCTGCTTTGAGATCCTTTCTTCCTACTGAATTGCCTCCTTCAGCCTTAATAGCAGAGGAGGTGTCTAGTCTTTACTGCACCTTGATATGCCATGGCCGGCTCATACACATGGAAGACCTGCCCTTTTCTGAAGAGAAAGGAGGAGGAGTGGATGGGGGGGGAGGGAAGGGAGGTTGGAGGGAGAGACTGGGGAAAGAGGAGGGGGAGGGGAAAATGTGACAGGGCTGGGAAAAAATAATTAGTTAATTAATTTTTCAAAAGAGCTATTAATTGCTATGGTGATGGGGAAAACAGGAGATAATGTTAAAATGTTTCAAAAGATGACTGGGGCACAATCCAAACCGTTCTCCTGGCTCCTCATAGCCTCCCGTGGTTTATGCTGCTTTTCCATCTTTTCTCACTGTCGGGTTTCAAACATAGAGAATTGTAAAAAAAGTGATATTGCCTTAACAGAAGGAGAAAAGTCACTGAGACACTTCATAAACATAGACTATTATAAAAAAAAATGATACTTCCCTAACAGAAAGAAGAAAGTCACTGAGACACTTCATAAACATAGACTATTATAAAAAAAAAATGATACTGCTTTAACAGAAAGAAGTCACTAAGAGACACTTCATTTTACATGGAAATGCTCAATGTCATGTGTTATCCATTTGTCCTTAGATACATACATAATGTCATTACGTTTTCTACATGGAGTTTGAAATATGATGTTTACCTGGTGTGAACTATGAATAGTGGACATAACAGTACAGTGAGGTTAATCATCTGAGCGCAGTGATCACCCCTAAAGAAGCCAGAAGTAAGCCCACACAGATACAATAAATTGATCTTCAGCAAGACAGCTAAGCGCACACACTAAGGAGAGAATGGCGCTCTTCAACCAATGGTACAAGGAAGAAAATGAAATCTGACTATATCTTACAGAATATCCAAAAATCAACACAAGAGGCCTGAGAGTTTAAATATAAGATCTGGAATTATAAAACTGCTAGAAGAAAACAGAAGGGAAAAGCAAGCTACAACTATAAGTCTTGGCAATGATTTCATGAGTACGATCCCCCAAAACACAAACCGCAAAAGCAAAAGCAGGCAAGATGCAAATGAAAAGAGTCTGCACGGGAAAGGACATAGAGAAAAAGACAATCCACAGGACAGCGGAGAAATATCTCCAAATCATAGACAAGTATGCTAAGGGTATAATATCCAAATATGTAAGGGATTCCTACAGCAGAATGCCAGATAACCCATATAATTTGGCTTTTCTAAGGCCGAAGAACTTGAATAATGATACTCTGAAAAGACATACAAATGGATAACAAGTAGATGAGAAAATACTCAATGTCTCTAATCTCTAGTAAAATATGGTGCTCAGAAAATTTTAAAATTTGCTGCAGGGGAAGGGTTAACGAAGGCAGAAAACAAATGTCTCCTTTTTACTCTTAATTTCTGCTGGTTTTCTTTTGCACTTGCCATCAACTTGATGGCTAAAATAACAGTCTCTGATCAGTTAACAGCTCTGTAGTGCAGAAGCCTGGGCATGGTGTGAGTAGTTCTCTGCCGATTCACACTGGGTGGAAGTCAGGGGTTTTGACCAGACTGTGGGTCACATAGAATTTGTTTCCTCTTTCAAGTTTACTGTTGACTTGAATAATAGATCACCTCATCGGAGAGAGACAAAGATCCTTGGTAGCTGTCATTGAGGCTACTCTGAGGCCAAGTAGGGGTGACACACACCTTTAATCCCAGAACTTGGGAGGCAGAGGCAGGGAGTTTGAGGCCATCTTGACCAACAGAGTGAGCTCCATGACAGTCAGGAATACACAGAGAAATCCTGTCTTAAGAAACCAAAAAAAAAAAAAAAAAAAAGAGGCTGCTCTGATCTTCTGGGTGGTACCTGAACTCCTGGCCATATACTCCTCCATCTTCACGGCAGATCATGAATTCCTTGTTCTCTTGAATTCTAGAAATTTCTCTTTCTTAATGGCTTGTTTGGTTATCTTAGGCCCAGGAAGCATGTGTAATTTTGTTATATAAGTTGGAGCAATCATGAGGATGATACCTTAGGCTCGAGATCATGGGAATCTACCAAACTTCTGTCCCTCAGAAGGTTTTTTGGTATTATTTATGATGTTTGGTATTTATTTTTGACATATGGTAATATTTATGACATTGATAACAGAAATTAATCAAAGAAAAAGAAATCAAAAGAAAATTAAATTCAAAAATTTGCATTATAAAAACTTTACAAGGAGAACCAATTATCCAGGGATACCTGATGCCGCAGAGTAGATGGTTTCACTTCAGAACAATATCCTTCTTGATGACTAACAAAGCATTTGTTGAATTTCTTCTAATAGAATCCACATTTGGCTTGGAGGTTGGAGAAAGGACTAACTCTTCATAAATCAGCACAAAAAGTCAGCGAGTTTTAAGTGGTCTAGAGAAAAGCAATGCTCAGCCCCACCTGGCTGTGGACCCTGAGAGCTGTAACAACCACCTTCCTGGCAACATATGACCACTAGTGCTATAGTGGTGGGACCGTCGTGGGGTAACCAACCACTTTTTGATTGGATGTGAGGCTCCTCTGCTAGATGAAACCCAAGCCTGACACCATTATCAGACCCAAAAATCTGTCTAGACAGGTCACAAGCCTCATGAGAGAAACTACTGCCGTGATTTTGCTGAATGGACATGATATTAAAATGATTCCTAGTGACTTGTTGCTTTACCCATAGATCAGTGCATCTCTCAATTCTCATCAGATAAGGCTTGTTTTGTTTGCTTGCTTGCTTGCTTGCTTGTTGCAGTAGATGGAGATCAATATGAACACCCACAACTGGTTGAAGTACAGAGAATAAAAGACTAGAAAATGATCAGCCCTAAATGGGTCATCCATATTACACACCCTCCCAAATGAAGGCTCAGAAACCATTGTGGAAGAAGGCACAGAAAGATTGTAAGAAGAAAAGGCAATGAATGACTACAAGGGAACAGTATTTTCAGAACAGAATTTTGAGACACGGTCCCTTCCCCCAAACTCCTCATGTATTCAAAGCTAGCCTTGAACTTCTCATCTTCTACCTCCATCTCCCGCATGCTGGGACTTCAAGCTGCACATTCATGCCCAATCTATGTTGTGCTCATAATTAAACAGGTGTACACATGAACTCAGTGGTTGTAGCCACAAGACCTGCACATGCTCAAGCCAGACTACATCTGAGGTTCAACATCCCACCCCTAGCTAAGGGGCTATGGGTAATTGCTAACTACTGGGAGATACAGAGGCAGTTTTCTCTAAGGATCTGGCCCCTGGTAGGTCAAGCACACTCTAGTGAATGGCCACACAGTCAAAAGTATGTGGGTAACTGTTGTAAT
Organism: Chionomys nivalis; assembly: GCF_950005125.1. NCBI lineage: Eukaryota > Metazoa > Chordata > Mammalia > Rodentia > Cricetidae > Chionomys > Chionomys nivalis. The sequence goes on along the minus strand of NC_080111.1, from coordinate 13,789,097 downwards.
ATGAGCGGCGGGGCTGCGTCCCCAGCACCCAGCCGCCCGCATGGCTTATACCCCGAAATAATTACACAGAAACTGTATTCTTTTAATCACTGCCTGGCCCATTAGTTCCAGCCTCTTATTGGCTAGCTCTTACATATTGATCTAACCCATTTCTAATATTCTGTGTAGTACCACGAGCTGGCTTACCAGGAAAGATCTTAACTTGCGTCTGTCTGGAGTGGGAGAATCATGGCGACTCCTGACTCGGCTTTTTTCTCCCAGCATCTTGTTCTGTCTACTCTGCCTACCTAATTTTTTGTCCTATTAAAGGGCTAAGGCAGTTTTTTTATTTAACCAATGAAATTAACTCCTCCATCAGGCAACACAAACTGCACTTGATGGATTAAAAATACAAATAAAGGATACAAAGTTAGGTGAGTAGGCTGGGAGGTGGATCTGGGAAGAGTTGGGAAATGGGGTGAAGAAGATCAAAAACAGATTATGTGAAGTTCTTGACTAAAATTTTAATTATCTAATTAATAAATGAAGTTATGGAATCTTAAAATGAGAGGTTATCATCAGAAGTGAAAATGGTGATGGGCAACGATTCTCGCTGGAGACGTTCATGATGATAAGATCAAGGTGTGTTGGCGACCACGAAGTCCCGTCATAGATGCAGCTCGCTGTGGTTAAGGAAGTCGGGAGCGAGCCACTGATTCGAGTATCAAAGCTAAGAAAGAGCACATAGAGGAAAGGAGGGTATAACAGGAGCCAGGAAAGAGGGGTGTGCGTGCGTGGAAAGGAAGATAAGCAGCCTCAGCGCCTTCATTCACGTTCTTTCGCCTCTGTGGGAGAGGAAAGGCACCAAGGGATTATTCATAATTTTACAAATGAAAATGAAATATTAGTGACCTTAAACCACTTCACTAAGTATTAACTGAATGAAAGACTTCAGGCTGATGGGTACTTTTGCTTGGAAAACTTCAACTCTTGTCCCAAATAAGAACCCAAGCAAAGGAGGAAAAGCTAAGATTTCTTTCTGGAAACACAAGAAAAAACAAACTATTCACACACACACACACACACACACACACACACACACAAAAATACTGCGACCCAGGAGTTTGTCTTCTAATTGAAAGTCATTTCCATTCACGCTTCTCTAATGAGGTGCAATAGAGCCGGGCCTGAAATAACTTTGGTAATGAGACAACTCCCATTAATCTACTTATGAAAGAGTCTGTTCATTAATTAGGCCGGACAGCACAAAGCAGAAGCAGTGACACCCGTGTTCAGAGCCCCAGCCAGGGTCTAATTAGACAATGAGGGGCTGAAAGGACTCAAATATTGTGACTTACCTTGACACTGGCCGAAAGCACTGGGGTATGGCCATAAATCATTTCACCCGGACGTCGTTTCACAGGGTACGGGCTAGATGGGAGACTATACATCAAGGTCACTGTCAACTTTCAAACAGCCTCCCTCAAACAGTGGGAAATAAAGAAGGAGGCTTCACTTGTCTCTCATCTGTCTTCCTAGAGATGTGTATAATCCATTTAGGTTGTGGGCTGTACTGTGGCTGCTTACACTTTAACTTCCGCATGACTCGTGCCTTCCAGGAGAGTTCATAAAAGAATCTCTGTATGCTTTTCCTCTGCCCATTCAAAAAGAAAAGCTCTTCAATGACGTTTTATTCTTTTAGAACTATCAGAGAGAAAAATCCTCCTCGGTGGCAGGGAGTCACTGTGGGGTGACTACCTAGACCCCCTGAGTCCACTCATGTTTGATGCTAAAATGTAGAGGAAATCCATATAATCAATTCTCTAAACTTTTACTTTAATTCCTTTTCTTGTAAATGGTCTCCTGAACATGTCGCTGCTTTTCTGCTCTCTGCTTTTGTAATATGTGGCTTCACACTCCCCTGTCGACACTGTTAGAGCCCTTCAGAAGTCCGCCTCAGTCCCAGATTTCTCATGGTGACAAGCCAGCGTTCTAACTTAGATCCCTGTGAGTCTTTAAATGACTGAGGGAGACTCTTTAGAGAGTAGAAGAGTTATACCCCAAATTTTTTTGTTATTTCCAAAGAAATAATGCACCTGAAGTAGCTAACTTTGATCAAGATGAATGTTTACTGCATGTCGAAAACAATTAAAATGAAGTTTCTGTTCTTTGACATAAAACTGAAATTCAATTACCTGGAAGAAGAAAAAATATCTACTGACAATCATTCCTTCCTTTTTTTCTTCCTTCCTTCCTTCCTTCCTTCCTTCCTTCCTTCCTTCCTTCCTTCCTTCCTTCCTCTCTTCCTTTCTTTCCCCCTCCTCTCTCTCTCTCTCTCTCTCTCTCTCTCTCTCTCTCTCTCTCTCTCTCTTTCTTTCTTGTTGAATTTTGAGACACGGTCCCTTCCCCCAAACTCCTCATGTATTCAAAGCTAGCCTTGAACTTCTCATCTTCTACCTCCATCTCCTGCATGCTGGGACTTCAGGCTGCACATTCATGCCCAATCTATGTTGTGCTCATAATAAAACTTAGGACCTTGTGTGACTATCAGCTCTCCAGTTATCATTTTCTACCATTACCCTGGGCTTAGCTTCCTCTTCACCCAAAAAAGTTGGGTGTTGCCTGCTGTGGGCAGTGGCAGGAGAAGAGAAGGAACAGGGTAGGAAAGGAAGACTAGGACTGTCAAGACACTACAATAAATGTTGACAAATTGTTCAGAAAAGAAGAGAAGTAAAAGAGAGCAAACAGGGGACAGGGACAGGACTCGCTGGAGGGTACCTGCCCAGTATTTGCGTGGGCCTGGGTCTGATCCCGAGCACAGAGAAGAGAGACAGAGACAGAGACCATGTGAAGCAAAAACTGCTAACAGCAATATTTTAAATTAAAAAAATAATAATAAAAAAAACTGTAGTTAGGTGAGGGGACACATACCTTTAAACCCGGCACTGGGGAGGCAGAAGCGTATGGATCTCTGTGAGCTTGGTACCAGCTTAAGTCAGCATGTTGAGTTCCGGAAAAGCCAGGGCTACATAGTGAGACCTGTTTCAAATTCACACACACAAAAAATCCAGGTAAAAGGTAAACTTTTACACATTATTTTGAAATTTTATAAGTTATAAATTGATAATTTATCTTCTCTGTCCTTAAATTCATAAAAATACAGCTTGGTTATGATTATTGATTGATGTATATTCCTGGACTTGCCATACAATTATAGGTGAGCAGTGTTAGCATCCCAGGAAGTAATACAGTAACAACTTCCTACTACTGAGTTAAAATAATGCTTATAGAATCACAACACTTGAAGATAATGTGTCTATTACAGCCTCAATGCATTTTCATTAAATGAAAAATATATCCATTTAATAGTATGACTTGAAAAAATACAAAGCCAATCTCATAGAATTAAAGACAGAAATAAACAACTCAAAAGGAGGCGAGGCCCTGGGAATCTTTTAGAGTAGAAAGCATTAAAAATCTATTTCTTCATCCGAATAACAATTACAGCTTAAAAAATCCAACTGACCCAGTTATCTTAGAACCCTGGGATCCACTGAAAGCTTCCACAGAGAGGCTTCGTGAATCACAGCAGGGGAGGCAAGAGCACAGAAGCAGGAGGAGGAGTGGAGAGACTGATTGGCTGGAAAGGAGATGAGGAATTAGAGTGTGTGCATATTGTCAGTTAAAACAATAAAACAGAGAGGCTGCTATTAAAAGCGGAACTCCTGTGTGACCAGTGATTGCTCTTTTTGATATTCAAAAGAATTGAAATTAAGGTTTTGGAGAGATATTTGTCCTAGCGTGTTTGTTTATAGTAGCCAAGAAATAGAGAGGGATACCTATTAGTGAATGAGTCAGGTAAAAAAAAAAAAAAGAGTGGATAAACAGAGGAAGAGGGATTGTCATAATATTGAGGTCTGTTCCAGGCCTGCCAAAGCTGCATAGCAAGACCTTTTCTCAAAGGGCTAAAAAGCAAAACTCCATATGGTAGGTATTGTTCAGGCATATAAAGGAGAGAAATCTCATCATGGCGGCACTGTGGCTGGAGCAGACAGATAGAGAAATAAGCTGAGCAGTAGAACTGTACAATCCAACTTTACTGAAACTGTTCTGGATCATAGATGGAGTACAGTGCTGCTTCACAAGGACAGAGGTGCTGGAGGTTATTTAATAAGTGGAAAATATTTAATATTACTGACTGTATCCCTGAGAAATGGTTACGCAGCATCAACTCAGGTCTGTAGCCTGTTTTAATTTGGGAAATATGTTCTCCTGTTAAGTTGTATGAGTACTTCATAAATTTTGGGTATTAACCATTAATAGACATATGATTCGCACATATTTCTTACCAACCTCATTTTGTTTTATTATTCCTTTTGCTTTGCATAAGTCCTTATATTTGATGATGAGAATTTATTTTTTTCTCTGTTGCCTGAGATTTTATTTGGTGTGGTTCCAAAATATAATTACCAACTCCGGTGTCAAGGAAGTCCCCTTATGCTGTTTTCTAGTCTATGATTCTAACACTGATGTTTTCAATTGAGTCCATTCTAGGTTGTTTTTATGTATAGTTTTAAGGTGAAATTTCACTTTTCTTCCATGCAAATCTCATCTTGCGCAGCACAACTAATAAAGGAGTTCTGCTTTCTCCATCATGTCTCCACTGTGTGCTCACCAAACTCGTTGGCCACGTGGGTTCAGGCTCACTGCTGGGCTCTGTTCCACTATGTGCTCACCAAGTTCGTTGGCCACGTGGGTTCAGGCTCACTACTGGGCTTTATTCTACCCCATTGTTCTATGTCCACTTTATGCCTGTACCAAACTAGAGCTGTGTAAATATAATTTTCTATCAGGAAGCCTGAAGGCTACAGTTTTGATTCTCTTTCTCAGAATTTCTTTGTCCAAACAGGCATGTTTAATATTTTAATGTTAATTCTTCTGAGCACAGGCTATCTGTCCATCCATGTGTATCTTTTACCTGAATCAATATTTTATAATTTCCAATGCACCACAGTCGTTCAGTCTGCAGGAGAAAAGTGATTGGATGAGTCTATGAGATGTGACTGTCCTTTTTCCCCTTGACTTATCCCATAATATCATAGTGTGTATCTTAAATATTCAAAACAAAGTTCCTTTTTCAAATAAAATTGTTAAGGTTGGAGAGATTACTCGGCAGTCAAGATGTTCTCCATGACACTGAAACCCAGCTTACCCCAGCACATGACCCTGCATGTCAGGCAAAATCTCCCTCACCTTGACCATTGAAAAGACCCCATCACCGCTGACAACAGTGTTCACCAGAGTATCTCCCCTGTCCCCTCTCCTGCTTTCCCTGCTCTCCTCCTCTCTCCCTCTTCCCCTCTACCCTTTCTCCTTTTGACCTTGTTGCCTCTTCTCTTACTGCCAACATTAAAGCAGTAAATTACTTGAGTTAAATAAATTATTTCTTTAGCAAGTAAAAAAAAAATGCTTCCAGTGGGGGAAAAAAAATCTGTGTTTGACATTTCTCAAGGAAACAATGTGGGGATTGTTTTGTGTGTGATTATCATGGAGAGGTCTTTGGATGTACAAAAACAGGCAAATCCTAGAATCATTCAAATGTTGACCTCTAGAAACCAGTGCAAATGTTCTGAAAGTTAAAATATTCAAATGCTTCGGAATGTTCTTTAAAAAACAAAGGTCGTTTACATGACTTATTAAATAAGACAGGCATTTCAACAAATTATGAACATTTATGTATGAGTCAAGATCTCTTAACTCCTGCCCCCTTAGAAAACCTTGAGGAAAATTACATTTGGTGTTGTATAATGCTAGTCCTTGAGAGATGTAAATGAACATCAACTAACTCTGTGTAGGAAACCAACACCAGAGCAAAGCAACAATGCTGTCAAAGCCCAGTCTGGGGAAGAAATGAGCCGGGAGGATCACTGGCAGCAGCATGGGTGGCTCAGAAGTAGCTTCATTCCCAAAGCCAAGCCTAGCATCGTGGGAAACTCAAAAACCAGAGCCCTGGATCTCTCTGTACAATCTGTAGGTGGTTCAGCAGGCTGGAGAGTCTCTCCTCCTTGACAGCCCTTCCTGCTATATCCTCAGGGAAGGAATCTGGCCAGTTTCAGGAGCTTCCCCAGACAACTGAGTTGTTGATCATCCTAAGCCTTAGCAAACCTGTGTTTAGAATCCCTAAGCTGTAAGGAGCGTCCATGAAGGCGTGCAGTATTTCAGTATTTCAGTTCAGAGAAAACTGCAACACAGCATCTGGTAAACGGGGGAAGCATAAAGACGGACATCTTAGAGTTTCTATTGCTGCAGCAAAACACTATAACCAAAAAGAGACTTGGGAGGAATGCATTTCTTTGGCTTACACAGCACTGCTCATCATCAAAGGAAGTTAGAACAGAAATTCAGACAGGACACTGGAGTCAGGAGCTGATGCAGAAGGAATGGACGAGTGCTATTACTGGCTTGCTCAGCCTACTTTCTCATAGAGCCCAGGACCACCAGCCCAGGGATGACACCACCAACAATGGGCTGGGCCCTCCCCGTCAATCACTAATTAAGAAAATGTCCTACAGCCTGCCTACAGCTTGATCTTATGGAGAAATGTTCTTAGTTGAGCTTCCCTCCTCTCACGTGACTTTAGCTTGTATCAGGTTGACATAAATCTGGGCAGCCCAAGTGAATTTCCCTGTGCTCAGCTTTTTTCCAAAATAACATTGGAATATACAGATGCTCTGTGACTTATAACGCTGTTAAGTTCCACTAAATCTATTGTAAGTTAAAAATACCTTAAGTTGAAAATGTGTTTAGTATAGCCAGTCTGCTAAACATCATAGCTTGTTAATATGCACTTTAAGCATGTGCAGAGGACTTAAATTAGCCTATAGTTAGACAAAATCATCCACAAAAGTCTATTTTACACACACACATGTGCACATGCACACATGTGAGCGCATTCACACACACACACACACACACACATACACACACACAGTCCAAATATGCTCTTTGGGGAATAACAGGGAATGAGTCCAAACTGTTTGAACTTTTTTTTGTCATATTTTTTACTCTTTAAGTTGAAGCTGTGTATTGTTATCAAGTTATTCCCATGTCTCAGATGTCAGTATTATTTGTTGACCTAAAATAAAGTTTTCTGCTAAGAGAATATTTAATGCAAACAGTATCAGAAGCGGAATGACCAAGGACTTGGGGAAACAGTCTCCGGATGCCTCAGTGGGGAGAAGAGCTCGTTGGTAGCTGCTGCTCTTGACCTTGACTTCCATAGACAGAAGTCCCAAAGGTGTTCCACTCTTCAAGGTGCTGTGTAGTAAAAAATGAGCCATGGCTTTCATTATTAATAAAGTTATTAGTCACGCTACAGATATACCTTGGAGAAATGAATTTTTAAGTTCTAAGTCCTGAATCCTACTTCGTGAGTTTTAGGAAGAATGTATTATGTCTGTCCCACTGGAATTTCCTTCTAGGCTGGGATGACAAAAATAAAGGGTGACTTTATCATGTCATTACTGTGTTCTAAACAAAAAACTGTGGTGGCGAATCTTGGTTGTCATCTCGACAGCGTCCATGCTGTTGGAAGTCTTACAGCTAGTGGTTCCCCGCCCACTGGGGCGTGGCCTCTTGTGCTCTATAAACCGATGTGGCGCTTGAGTCTGGCCTCTTTTCCGGTCTCCTTGTTATGGCTACAGATCCGTTCCAGCAGAGGATTCAGATTTGTGTGAGTTTCCCCCTAAATAAATAACCATCTATTTTCTCAATGCTGAGCTAGTGTGGGATTTCTTTTAAGCATTTTTTTTTCTCACATCTAGAATAAAGCAAAACCTAAACATCTGGCCCACCTGCGAAGTTTTTCCTGATTGGATCTTTCAAGGTGGGGAAAAAGAAGTTGTACCTTGTATCCAGATGGTTTGAAGTGGAAGACCCAACTTAAGCCTGGGCCCCATTTTCTAGTGGCAGCCCAGATAAAAGAACATGGAGGAAGGAAGCCTTTCCACTTTACCCATTCTCTCTCACTGGTAAACTCATCCACCCTGCTGCTGAGGCACCCCCTTCACTGTGGCTAGAGCCCACTTCTTTGGGATTCCAATAGAGTCTACGGATCAGCTGAGATAGCCAGCCTCCTGGACTAAAAACTACTGAATTATTGGCCTTTCTGTTGGAAGGCAGACCTTGTTGGACTTGCTAGATCACAGCCTGTCAGTCACTCTAACATATATATGTGTATACATGTACATATATAGTAAGTGTATGTATATATATGTGTGTGTGTGTGTGTGTGTGTATAGTATATATACATATATATGTAGTAAGAGGTTGCTTGTTTGTTTCTTGGCCACCGGGCAACTCAGACCCGGCTCATAGAAACTGCTTGACCCATAAGCTCTAATTTCTTATTGGCTAGTTCTTACATATTAATTTAACCCACCTCCATTAATCTATGTATTGCTACAAGGCTGTGACTTACCGGGCAAAGTTCTGGCATCTGTCTCCAGCAGCGCTACACGGCTTCTCTCTGATTCTGCCTACCCTCCCCCCCCCCAGCATTCAGTTTAGTTTTCCCCATCTACCCTATTCTTCTCTGTACAGGCCCTAGACAATTTCTTTTTTAACCAATATTATTCACAGTATACAGAGGGGAATCCCACATCATTAGAATGCACATATATGCATTCCATTGGCTCTGTATCTCTATAGAGCCCTAAGTCAGAACATATAGGAAATAAGCTCATACAGGGTAATAGGAAAGTGAAGATTACTTCACCCCAGGTCGTAATGTCTCTAAATAGCTCATGATTACTACCTTAGTAACGAACTGTGAGAGTTACAGAGCACACAAATGTATACACACACATCAGAACCAGCCTGAGGAGCAGATTTTTGACTCGCTTTTAGAAACTGGAGAGTGAATGATGACAGATGTGTAGAAGTGATCAGCCTCCAAAAGCTAGGACACAATGCAGGAGCAGAATGCTTCTACATACACATAACTTCAACAAAGCCTCAGCACCCCACTGCCAGCCACGTTGTCTCTAAATAACCTCTCAGTAGCTACTCCAGAGCTACTGTTGTCATCCTAGGGACCCCAGAGCACAGCTTGTCGTGTTCTAGCATCACGTTCACCATGAAGGGTTTGCAAAGTACAAATTATACTGGGGATCAGAGGACAGTCAAGTCTTTCTCTGATTAACGAATTTTGAAATCCCATCAGGATATTCAGAAACCAAACACAGCTGGAGCTTCAATCTGACCAACACAGAGTTCAAAAATATTTTCTAAATTGGAACTTCTTTTCAGCTTGATGATGTCATCATTCATTGTTCCTCAGATTTCTCCTCTGTTATTCTTTTTTTTTCCTCATAGTCTCTTTCCACCTAAATTGCATAAAATTATCTCTTGGCATTTCTCTGTACTTCATATAATCCTTTTGGAAAATTCTTAAGTATTATAGTCTGCAGCTGCTTGATTTGAGAGAGAGAGAGAGAGAGCTTGAATTTTACCAACCAAGAATGACAGAGAGGAACTGGCAAATCTATTAAAATATTTAAAATAATGGCATGTAACATTTGTGGAATGTTTCTTATGTGCCCGGTAATATATGCTCCATGTTCTCTCCTAACGGGTGAGCTTCTCCAGAAAGAGAGAGATAGAAAGCATGGGGTAGGTTATCACAGCAAGCAACAATGTAACCGCCAGGGTTTTGGGGCTTGACCTCTTACATCACACCTGACCACACAAGAGATATCATATTCCTGCAGTGCACTGGGTTCCATAAGAAACAGCATTACAGGCATGTAGATAACACATTCACAGTCTTGCATTATGCATAAAATATATTTGAGAAGATTAAAAGAAAGTGAAATAGTTGGGAGACTAGGTGTATGTCATTCAGTATTCGATCATACATTTTTTTCAGAAAAAATAATAATAAAAGAACCCAATGAGGTGTTTCATTAGTACTGCTTTTGCAGAGTCCTTTCTAGAAAAGGGGAGGGATTGTGCACTGAGTAAAACGGGAACAAGCCAAGTCTGAGGAGACAGCTAAGGGGGACAAGAAGGGAGTGACTAGGAAGATAACCCACAACTCTGTCTGTCCTGAATTTTCTGTAAGCCCATTTGTAGAAAAGGGGTTGGTTTTTTTTTTGTTCGTTTGCGTTTGTTGTTTGTTTGTTTGTTGCTTTTTCCCTATAAGTGACTGGACACCTCATGAGCAGCCTGGTAAGCAAAGGGTTAATAAGCAAACTCCCTGGCTACAGGTCCAGAATGAAGACATGACCACAGAGTCAGGAGGAGAAGAGACACAGCAATCAAGTAGGGGGATTCTATAGGTTAAGGAAATGAAGGCAGAGAAGAATTCTGCATATGATGAGGGAAAAACTAGATCGTAAAGATAATAAAGCATAAAGATTCCACAGAATTACAGGGTAAAAGAGCTAGAAACAGAGACACACAGCAAGAGGATACAGCTTCAAGAAATCAAGCAATAGGCAGGCAAAACTCAGTAGATTTCGCTGGTAGGGGGACTTTGGCTTTAAGTGGCCAATTGAGTGTGGCTGGGCATGAGTTACCTAGACGGATGGAAAACGTAGGAGTCTAGAGAGGAAACACCTGTTACCAGGAAGACCCAGACACAGTGTGAGCACGTGGTTTGTGTAGGCACCAAAGCAGCAAGTCTCTTCCATGCAGCACAAATGAATACAGGTTGTTAGGGGGGCTTTGCAACAAGACACCAAGTGAAGCAGATCACTTTGAGGAGCCACCCAGCTGCAAGGAACAGAGCTGAGAGAGCGTTCAGCCTGAAGCAACGGTAGACGTAGCTCCTGGGCATCTGTTCCTAGTCTTGAGTTAATTTGCTCAAAGTCTGTGTTCTGAAAACTGCTGTTTCCATTTGATCCACGAGCTTCAATGTGCATTCTTATCCAAGCCAATCCCTTCCCCTTCCTTTATGTATGGAATACTAAGGTAAATAATTGGGCACTTGTGATATGTGTTTGATTCATGTCATGATTATTTATATTTATTTTCTCTCATGAGAGAAACAATAACCCAGACTAACAATTCTTAGGAGAAATGCTACAGAGTGACTTCAAATTATATAATGAGTATATTATAAATAAAATTCAAAGGGTTAGAATTTGAGTTAATATTTCTTTTGAAATTAAAGATGTTCCTGTAGTACTTGGGTGATCAAGTTGTTCAAATGTCTCTGGGGTGAGATTTTATACTCTACCATTCAAAAGAAACTGCTGTGTAGTCTTAGAGTCCTGCTGCTAAGTTGGCAGGCCAAAATAATTAGTAATCGCCACTTCCAAAAAGTATATAAATCAAAGAAATCACAGGGCGCTCAGAGCGCCTGTTCCAGTGTGAGAGAATATGAAATATCTGCTGAGAACAATGTCTAAATGCCAGCTGGACATAGACCTGTTAGTCACTCCAGTTCGCAGCTAAAGCCTTTGACACCCTGTACTCATGAGCAAACGCACTCCTACACCTCAGAACGTTTGCGTCAACGTGGTAGCCCGTCTGTGACAGCAGACCCATAGATTATAGTGAGGCTGATTCATTCCTGCCATCTTATACACATCATACTGTGGTACAGTGCGTTTGTGTTCATAATGGTGCACACCGATGCACTGCTGGGAATATAAAAGATGACACATGCAATTATTTACAGCAACAAATACTTGCAGATCATAATAAATGGCTATGTTACCATATTGCACTTTTTGCCATTATTTTCAGAGTATACGCCTACTTCTAAAAAGTAAATACGAAACAACAGCAGATAGATCTTTGAGATTATTATAGAAGAAGGCCTTGTCTGGTCATCGTAAATGATAACCCCAAACATATGATGTCCCTGAACATCTTCTAGAGGAGTGGTTCTCAACCTTCTTAATGCTGTGACTCTTTACCATGGTTCCTCGTGCTATGGTGACTCCCAATCATAAAATGATTTTCATTGCTCAGAACTCCAAGTTTGCTACTGTTATGAATCACAATATAAATGTTTTTGAAGACAGAGGATTGACAAAGGGCTTGCAAATCACAGGTTGAGAACCACTGTTGTTGAGTGACAGATGTGGTGGAGGAAGATGTTGATGGCCCTTACCTGTTCTTTGTTTCTCATTCTCTGATATCCTCCAAGGCAGCAGGAGAAAAGAAAGCAAAAAATCAGGTCCCTCACTCAGGGGACAATAAGCAGGAACTAGACAGACAAAGAGTAGGACAGATGTGGAAATGAGGAAGGAGGATTTCAGGTACACTGAGAAAGATTTAAGAAAGGCTTGGTGGGGGAGGGGCGGGGAAGGTCCACAGAGTTAAACATAGGAGAGGTGTTGTCAGCAGAAGAAAGGGGAAAGGGACTATCTCAGCATTATAGGACAGCTTCGTTTTAAGAAGAGAAGCTTAAAACTGTAGGCGATAATTTAAACATAATGGATGATACAAGCTCAGTCTGAGACTGTGTGTACCAGGGAAGAATAATAGCATACTGAGTGTTATCAAACACATGGCCTGCTTTCTGAAAATGCCACAGTGAAATCCGTCAGCTTCTACAGTGAAAATACACAGGTAGGAAGTTTTTTAAAATCGAACAAACAAACAAAAAAAGGTTACTGAACTTTAGTTTGACAGCCTATCAGGACAGTCCTTTTGAGTGGCTATCTAAGGGATGTTGTAGACTTTAAGTGTGACTGCCCTAAATTAACTACAAAAGCCCAGAGGGCAAAGTTAAGCCTCATTCAGCAGCCAGTGTCTTATTGTCTGTGTGGATGCTCGTGTTTATGATTTAGAAGATGAGTTGGGTCAAGAAGAACCAGACCTGAAAACAAATTCAATGTTCCAGTAACTGTCTGTATCAAGCAGCTTCCTGGGTGTCTGATGGGGTTTTAAAGGTGGTTGTAAGGCAGGGCATGCTCAAGAAAACTCACCGAGGCAAGCTCCATATTGATATTTGTGTATGTGAGTTTCAACTGTTTTTTTTTTCCTCTAGGAAGAATTGTGACTTAAAAATCTGTGGCTTCTCTCTGTAATAAAGGGGAGTGTGTGGGAGGGGGACACTCCCTAAGGACTTACTGAAATCAGTCACTACCAAGGAGGAGGAAGAGACGTCATTTTCTTCTGTGGTAGCCACCAGTTAGTCGTTCATGCTTCAAACAACAACCCACACGTATATCATGCAAGCATTCCATATTAAACTCTGTAAGAGTAGGTCACACACAAAAATGATTTGAGCTCAGCTTCTCTAACCAGCCAATAGGCAAGCTTCCTGCAGGTAGGCTTCTCCGACACTCTTTCCCATCAATTGGTCCACTCTGCCCCCAAACCCACCATCCTCTATGCCCTGAGAGGAACTCTGAACCACAGGTTGCAACTGCACACATCAGGCCAAGAGAGACCTCAGTGCCTCCCTGAGACACAGACAGTGACTGCACAGAGTAGATTAAGAGCAGCTCCCTAAGTCATAGACAGCAGCTGCAAGGATTGGACCAGGAGGCAAAGACACTGCTGGCACCAATTGGAGGAGAGGGTAGGTGCGAATGCAAACATTCACTCAACATCTGAAAAGAACCCAGTAGTCATACAATAAGAAGACTTGATCATCCAAACTCAGAAGAAGCAGAGGAAAACAGTCTCAAATATCACTTTATGAAGATGATAGAGAGCCTTAAAGAGGAAATGAAAAGTTCCCTTAAAGAAATGGAAGAAAATACAAACAGAAAATTGGAAGAAATCAATAAATCTCTTAAAGAAACTCAAAAAAATCAAGAAAAAGCAATCAAACAGGTGAAAGAAATAGTTCAAACTTGAAAACTGAAATAGAGGCAATAAAGAAAACACAAACTGGGGGAGTTTGGGAAATGGACAATCTGGGTAAACGAACAGGAACTACTGATGCAAGAATAACCAACAGAATACATGAGATAAACGACAGAATCTCAAATAGAGGAAATAGATTCATCTGTCAAAGAAAACATTAAATCCAAGAAATTTTTAACACAAAACATCCAGGAAATCTGGAACACCATGAAAAGACCAAGCCTAAGAATACTAGGAATACAAGAAGGAGAAAAACTCCAGCTCAAAGCACAGAAAATATATTCAACAAAATTACAGAAGAAAACTTTCCCAAACTAAAGAAGGATATGACTGTGAAGGTGCAAGAAGCTTAGAGAACAAATAGACAGATTTTAAAAAGTTTCATCACCATATAATAATAATCACATAAAATCTATAGAAGAAAGAATATTAAGAGCTGCAAAGGAAAAAGGTCAAATAACATATAGAGGCAGACTTATCAGAATTACACCTGACTTTTCAGTGGAAACCATGAAAGCCAGACGATCCTGCACAGATATGCTGCAGACACTAAGAGACCATAAATGCAAGCCCAGACTACTATACCCAGCAAAGATTTCAACCACCATCAATGGAGAAAACAAGATATGCCACGACAAAACCAAATTTAAACAATACCTATTCCCAAGCCCAGCCTATAAGAAAGTACTAGAAGGAAAACTCCAGCCCAAGGAAACACAGGCAACAGATAACCTCTCACCAGCAAACCCTAAAGAAGGTAAACACACAAACACTACCACAAAAAAAAAAAAAAACAGGAATTAACAGCTACATGTCATTAAAATCTCTTAATATCAATGCACTCAATTCACCTATAAAAAGACACAGGCTAACAGAATGAGTACAAATGAAAGCAGGATCCATCCTTCTGCTGTATACAAGAAACACACCTCAACCTCAAAGGCAGACATGTCCTCAGAGTAAAGGAATGGGAAAAGATTTTCCAATCAAATCAACCCAAGAAACAAGTGGGTGTAGTTATCCTAATATCTAACAAAATAGACTTCAAACTAAAATCAATTAGAAGAGATGGAGAAGGACACTTCATACTCATCACAGGAAAAATCCATCAAGATGAAGTCTCAATCTTGAACACTTATGACCCAAATACAAGAGCACCCACATGTGTAAAAGAAACATTACTGAAGCTTAAATAGCACATCAAATCCCACATACTAATAGTAGGAGACTTCAACATCCCACTCTCCCCAGCGGAGAGGTCAACCAGACAGAAACTTAACAGAAAAATAAGAGAACTCACAGACGCCATGACTCAAATGGACTTAACAGACATCTATAGAACATTTGACCCAAACACAGAAGACTACACCTTCTTCTCAGCACCTCATATAACCTTCTCTAAAATTGACCACATTTTTGGTAACAAAGCAAACCTCAACAGATACAAAAAAAAAAAATGGAGTAACCTCCTGTGTCTTATCGGATCACCATGGCTTAAAGCTAGAATTCAACAACACTACTTATTGCAGAAAACCTACAAATTCATGGAAATTGAACAGTGCTCAATTAAATCATCCCTGGGTCAAGGAAGAGATAAAGAAAGATGGGGGAAGAACAGAGATAGAAAACATGTCTTGATTGAGGGAGCCATTATGGGGCTAGCAAGAAACCTGGCACTAGAAAAATTCCCAGGAATCCCCAAGGATGACTCCAGCTAAGACCCTAAACAATAGTGGAGAGGGTGCCTGAACTGGCCTTGCCCTGTAGTCAGATTGATAACTATCTTAAATGTCACCATAGAACCTACATTCAGCAACTGATGGAAGCAGATGCAGAGAATCACAGTGGAACATTGGACTGAGTTCCGAACGTCCATTTGAAGATTTGGAGGAGTGAGAAAATGAGCCAAGAGGTCAGACCATGATGGGAATACCCACTGAAACAGCGTACATGAGCTAATGGAAGCCTTCCAACTCTGGTCTGACAGCAAGGGAACCAGCACAGGACCAAAGTAGGCCCTCTAAATGTGGGTGATAGTTGTATGGCTGGGGCAGACTGTGGGGCCACTGGCAGCAAGACCAGGATTTATGCCAACTGCTATTTCTGGCTCTGGAGGAATACCTTGTTCAGCATAGATATGGGGGGAGGGCCTTGGTCTTGCCCCAATGTGCTAAGAGGGTAAGAGAAACCTTACCCTCTCTGCGGAGTGGATGGGGTTGGGAGGAGGGGAATGTGGAGAGAGTGGAAAATGGATTTGGCAAGTAAAATGAGAAAAGATAGGGTTTTTAAAAACAAATTAAAACAAACAAAACTAACTTGAAGGTAGGAAGCAAGCTTAACAGGAAGAATAGGGGCTCAGTAGGAATGAGAGGGAAATAAAAAGAGGGTCACAGAGGGTGATCAAAATTTACTATATATATATATATATATATATATATATATATATATATATATGGAATTGTCCAACATAAATAATAGCATGAATACTTATATTAATCCTTAATTTTAAAACATACATTATTTATCATTTATATATAGCACAATTTTATGCTGTGAAAACTAAAACTGAGGGGTGGGTTATGTTAGTATGAGCTTGAAAGACACTGATGTACTACTAGAGCAGGAGAGCAAGAGAAAGGAGCAACATTAGACGCGCATCCTCCATTCAGCCAAACAAAAGGACTGATTTTTCTGGAGATCTGTGCTGTTGAGAGGCCTGCTGCTTAGATCTCCACATCCCTTTTTTACTTGCCGAAGGATGCCTATTTTCTCTGATTTCAGAACTCCTTAAAACTCTGTTTGCTCTGTTCTATTTTGTCTGTTTTCAATTCTTCTAGAAACTTAGGAACTTTAGGATCTTAAAATATGCGTCCATAATGACTAGTAACTTCCCACTTCCTGGGTTTACGACTGTTCTGAGTTTCTAACTGATGAGGACAGCTGCTTATAACAATTAGTTACACGCATGCTAAACAGATACTCTACCATTGGACCATCCCGAAAGCCCCCCCCATATTTAAATGCAGGATAAATTTTCATCATGTATGAAAACTGTAGAATGGAAGGGGACACTTTAAACAGAAGCTTCTTGTGGTTATTTTCCCTCAATACTCAGAGGCAAGGCATCAGCACCATTTTTCAGATGAGTACGCAGACTCTTAGAGATCCCCTGTGCTATCCCTAGCTGACCTGCTCACTTCTCTCCACTATCAAGTGTAGTTTCTCTTAACACCAGCCCACATATTTCTGGCACCCGCAATTTACACAAAGCCATTCTAGGCGACTCAAGTTCGCGTTTGTCTCTGACCCGATGTGCAATCTCAATGTTCCTTCAATTTCTGGCAAGTTTTGTGTCCTCTCGCTTTGTGGGGTCCTCTAGGACATTCATTCTGGCCTTGGTTACTATAGCAGCTAATAACTTTGCTGTTCCTCTAATTAATTCTGAAGCACAGCCCTGGGATTTGCCGAATGTGACTGAGCTGGGAAGTTGTGCTTAACGTGTTTTCCTCTGTGAGAGACTCAGTAATGAATCTATGAACTCACAGCAACCTAACCTACATTCGCTATGCACACGGACATGCTGGGTGTTAGGGAAACAGAGAGAATGAGGGCGAAGACTAGAGTCACATAGCCAACTTCGCAACTGGTTATTTCCTCTAGCTCTATTTGTCCCTTCAAGAATCATGAGGCAAGATTATTTTTCAGTGATGTAAAGGTAGAAAACTGGTGTGGCAGAACCCTTATTTGTACTTCCACTCCAGTTCCCAAGTCCTGCCACATTCCCTTTACTGGAATTCCAGGGTTCTGTGCTGCTTTCTCGGCAAGCAGGGTCTCCCACCTTTTCCTATTGGCATGGTTTGCAAGGTCTTTAGATCGGCCTCTCTAACTCAGTGGCACACTGACGACCACCTCTCCACTCACACTGTAGCTGAGCAAGTCAGCAGGAAGGTGTTAGATCACTCCGTGGCTTCATGGCAATAACCCTGAGCCCATCACTCCGGTTCTGAAACAATCATCTTTCTATTCCCAGGAAAGGCCTTGGTCTGCCATTCACTGTAAACAGCTGGGTTTCCGTAGTTCCCAACATGCTCAAAAGTACGGGCAAGTGATGCCTGCTTCTAGCATCCCTAAAAGCAAGAGAGGGTGGCAGAGTGTCTTGCTTCTCCTGGAGCAGTGCCGCCCCCTACCGGAAATTTGTGAGATGTACGGGGTGTTATTTGATAACCGCTGGAGTAGTATCAGTATTTAATAATAAACATGAGACGGGAGTATGGCTGTATCCACGCACACTCTGTGGAGTACACTGTTAATAATGTATTTACCCGTCTGGACCAGACTGAACAATGAGTACACATGAAATATGTAAGTATCTCAGTCTGGATCTAGAGTCAGAGTACAGCTTACACTTCAAAGTGCTTTTTTGCACGCTTTAAAAACTGTAAACAAAATTCCAAGGATCCAGCAACAAGGATGTTTTTGTTTTGTTTCGTTTTGAAGTTATTCTGATTTTCTGGAAACCTCACCAGGAATTCTCACTATTTCAGAAAATGCCATTTATGATGACTTGACCCGGCTCTATCAGTCTTACTTTGGGGGGGCGCCATGTTTGGTGACTGTATATATGGGCCTCATCATCAAATCCCTTCACTAAACTGTACAAAGAAATATGGCTGTTCATTTTCATCTTAAAATACTGTGATGGATGACTTCTCTGTATTTTAGTGATTTAAATGATGTGTCCCCATAGTCTTGGGCATTTTGATACTTACAACTTTCAGTTGGTGGCATCCTCTGGGAAGGCTTAGGATGTGTGGCCGTGCTGGAGGATTCATGTCTGCATAGCAAGGAGACAGTGAGCTAAGGGCTAGCCTCATCTACCTCTGGTCAGACTCTGGATGCAAGGTGGCCAACGGGTTCACACTACATGCCGTCTTCTCCATGGTGGACTGTGCCCTAAGACTGTCAGCAAAAATGAACGTTTCCTCAGGGAAGTTCTTGTTGGGCATTTTGTCACAGCAAAGAGAAAACTGACTAATAGAGAAAGCTGGTCCTGAGAAGTGGGGCCATTGTTCTCATAAACTTGATCGCGTTGTTCTTAGGCCTTTGAAAATTTGGTTTGTGGAAAAATATGCTAATTTGGGCTAAAAGGACCCTAGAATGCTATGAGCAGAGTGTAATGGACCATGGCTGTGGGGGTTTTGAAGATCAGAGCCCAAAATTTTGAAATGCAAACAATAGAGGCCTGGCTCAGGAGGTTTCTGAAGGAAGCCAAAATCTAATAAGGGTGTGTGTGTTGAGGGAGCTGCGGGCCTCTTCCCACAGCCTGGCTCCCACATGGTTAGCTTTATACCCGAAATAACAACACACGCATTGTATTCTTTTAAACACTGCTTGGCCCATTTCTATTCATGTGTGTAGCACCCCAAGGTGCGCTTACCGGGAATATTCTAGCCTACGTCCATCCTGGGTCGGAGCTTCATCGCGCCTGCTCTGGAGCACAGCGGCATGGTGTCTGCCCCAGAGAGGAGAGCTATCGAGTCTGCCCAGGAGAGGGGAGCATGGCGTCTGCTCCAGAGAGCAGAGCTGTCGAGTCTGAGCTCACTTCCTCTTCCTCCCAGCATTCTGTTCTGTTTACTCCACTCACCTATGTTTTAACCTATGAGGGCCAAGCAGTTTCTTTATTTTTAACCAATGACCTTCCTCCATCAGTGTGTGCTAGAGTTCATTATGGTTATATTCTGGCAAAGGATCTGGCTGATTCTTCCCATTACCTGAGAACGTGTAGAAGACCAAAATAAAAACTAGTGGACTAATTCGCTGGATGGAGGAGATGCTAAGACCCTATAGAATCCAGAAGTGACCTATATTCTGTGTTCAGAGCTTCCCCAAGGGAAAGCGCAAGAATCAGAGACCCACACACTCACACACTCAGGGGTCTCACAAAAGTATTACATTGAAAGCTACGCAGAGGACCTGGGATAGACCCATGTGGACCCTGTGTTGCTGCTCAGTCTCTGTGAGTTCATATGAGCTGTGCTCAGTTGATTCAGAGGGCCTTGTTCTCTTGGTATCCTGCATCTTTTCTGACTCTTATACTCTGTCTGCCTCCTCTTCTGCAGGGTTCTCTGAGCTCAGAGAGAAGGGATTCGATGGAGACACCCTATTTAGAACTATGTGTTTCAAGGTCTCTGTCCCTCTTTGTAATGTCTGGCTATGAGTCTCTGGATGTGTTCCCATCTGCTGCAGTATGAAGCTTCTCCGATGGTTACTGAATAAGACTCTGATCTGTAAGCATTCCAAGAACATTCTAGGTTAGATGTCTCCATATGAAAACGTTTGTGGGAATATCCATATATTAGGAGAACAAAGTGAGAAGAGATAGCGAGAGAAAGAGAAAGGCTGCTCATTGTGCAAGTATCTGAGTGTAAACACACAGCACCCACTGAAGACCCTGTACACAACTCTGCACACCCATAACCCTAGTGTTAAGAGACATGGAAAGGTAGGTGGATCACTAGAGCTAGCCTAACCAAAAAACAAAAACAAAACAACAAAAAAACTTCCGATCTAAATGATTAAGAAATTTCTGGGTTTCTTCATATCATTGATATCTAAATAGATGATTGTACCTGTCTTAGATTTTTAACACGTGATCTATGACCCTCATTATGGCATGCCTTAGTTCTATGTGTGCTTGGGAAATATAAGTTCTGTCAGTTTGGAACAAAATCCTCTAAAAATGCCAGTTAGGTGAGGATTTTAAATATTGCTCATATCGTCTACTTATGCCTATTTTCCTTCTACTTGTCCTTAATTGTATATTTGCATATTTTTCCATTCTCCCTGGTGTCCTCCTCTAGCCTCTGCACATGTGCACGGCTACATGCAATAAAAAGATTACCATATTAGATTCAAACTGAAGACACATGATATGCTATTTGTGAGAGATCAAGTTTCAAAAATGTAGTTATAGAAAAAGAGTAAAAGGGGGTGGGGGAAGAAAGTTGAAATGATTGTGTCATTATCAAAAGAAATTGATTTCAGGAGGGGAATTGCTGTGGGGGATGAAAGGGACATTACGGAAGTCATAGAAATATTTTGAATGGAAGGAAAATTAAAACACCGCATGTGGAAATATAACTAAAGCATCACTTAGAGGAAAATTTGCAGTGATAAATTTTGTATCGGGAGGGAATTGACTTAAATCATCCGATTCTCTACTTTGAGAAGATAAATACAATTAGGAGAGAATGACAGCCAAAGCAATTGGAAGGAAGGAAAGAATAAACATGGGAACATAACTTAAATCAGTAAAATTCACACACACACACACCACCACCACCACCACCACCACCACTGCATCACCAATGACAACAATGGCAAAATAACATGGATCAACACTGGTTCTTGATAATGCTCAATAACAACAATGTTCTCAATTCCCCAATTTAAAAAAAAAAAACAGATTAACAGAATGATTTAAAAATAGGATCCATCCTTCTGCTGTATCCAGGAAACATACTCCAATATCTAGGATAGATATCACCTCAGGGCAAAAGGTTGGAAAATGATATTCCACACAAATGGACCTTAGAAGCAAACTTATACAGCAATTCTAAAATCTAATAAAATAGACTTCAAACCAAAACTAATCCAAAGAGATGGGGAGGAGCACTACATAGTCATCAAGGGGAAAATCCACCAAGAGGACATTGCAATTATTAACATCTATGCATCAAATACAAAGGCACCCAAGTTTATAAAAGAAACACCACTATGCTTGAATCACATATTGTCCCTTAAACACTGATAGTGGGAGACTCCAGTACCCCACTCTCACCAATGGACAGGTCATCCAGACAAAAACTAAACAGAAAAATGCTGGAGCTGACTGATGTCATAAATCGTATCGACAGAACATTCTACTGAAACATGATAGAATGTGCCTTCTGCTCAACACCTCACAGAACTTTTTCTAAATTTGGACACAAAGTTTAAATATATACAAGAAAATTGAATTAACACCCTGAATTCTATCTACCACCATGGATAAAAGCTTGCCAGGTGGTGGTGCAGTCCTTTAATCTCAGCATTCATAAGGCAGAGGCAAACAGAGCTCTGAATTCAAGGTCAGCCTGGTCTACAGAGTAAGTTCCAGGACAGCTAGGTCTACACAGTATAACCTGGTCTCAAACCATCCTTCCCCAAAAACTGGATATCAAAAACAACAAAAAGAACAGAAAGCTTACAAACTCATGAAAACTCAACAGCTCTCTACTGAATGAAAAATGGGTCAAGATAGAAATAAAGAAAGAAATAAAAGACTTTCTAGAATGGAATGAAAATGAATACACAGCAAACCCCAACTTATGGGACACAAAGAAAATGGTGCTAAGAAGAAAGTTCATTGCACTAAATGCCTACATAAAAAAATCAGCACCATCTCATACACTAGCAACTTAACAGTGAAGAGACCTAACTTAACATCAGTGCAGCCATGACAGGCTGCAGGCTAACAATACTGGGTGGGACTAGGCCTCTCTCTTACAATAACCAAAAAAACCCCAACAAACTGTTCCCTGCAGGGGACCAATCAGAACTGAGACAAACAAGTACGAGATGCTCCAGAACATTAAGGATAGCTTACCTAATTTGTATATAGGTTGCCCTTTTCCTTGCAGCAAGGCCAGTACCAATCCCTGTTTGACAAGACTTCTGTTGCCCCACTCTTGCCCAATCAGGAGTTCAACCCCCATCTGAATTCAGAATTCCTCTACCCCCATCATCCTTTACTCCTTAAAAGCCCTACCTCAACTGAGCTCAAGGCTCTATCAGTGTTGGGGAGGATGAAGAGCCTAAACTCAAGCTTTCAATAAAGGTTCTTTGCTTTTGCATATAAACTCAAACTCCTGATGGTCTGTTGGGGGCTCATAACACAGGTGTAACAAACAGCACACCTGAAAGTTCTAACACAAAAAGAAGTAAACAGACCCAAGAGGAGCAGAGAGCAAGAAATAATCAAACTGAAGTCTGAAATCAGTAAAATGGAAATAGAGTACCATACAAAGAATCAATGAAATACAGAGTTGGTTATTTAAGAAAATCAACAAGATAGACAAACCCTTAACCAAACTAACCAAAAGGCAGAGAAAAAACATCCAAATTAACAAAGTCAGAAACAAAAAGAGGACATAACGCACACCAAAGAAATCCAGAAAATCCAAAGGACATATGTTAAAAACCAGTACTCCACCAAATTGGGAAATCTGAAAGAAATGGGTCATTTCCTCGATAAATACTGTTTACCAAAGTTAAATTAAGATCAACTAAACAATTTACATAGACCTGTACCTCTAATGAAATATAAGCAGTCATTAAAAAAATCTCCCAATAGTTGGGTGGTGGAGGCATATGCCTTTAATCTAAGCCCTTGGTAGGCAGAGGCAGGCAGATCTCTCTGAGTTCAAGGTTAGTTTGGTCTACAGAGTGAGTTCCAGAACAGCCAGGACGACACAGAGAAATCCTGTCTCAAAATAAAAACAAAATAAAACAAAACAAAACAAAAACACTACTTTGAGCGAGATTCTATCTTACACATGTTGGAATGGCGAAATCAATAACACAAGTTTCAGCTTACATTGGCCAGGATGTGGAGCAAAGGGAATACTCTCCCATTGCTGGTGGGGGTACAAACCTGGACGGCTACTTTGAAAATCAACATGGTGGGTTCTCAGAATCCACCTACCTCAAGACCCAGCTATCTTACTCTTGGGCATATACCCAAAGGATACTCCATATAAGGACAGTTATCTAAAGATAGGGTGACCATAAGAGAACAATACAGGCACATGTCACTCACATCAAGAATAAAGAAAGGACAGGACTGCAATTACTATATATACTGTAGGAATCTCAAGGATTAAAAGAATTCATACAATTAGTGCTTTTTGTTATCTGTTTTCTTCTCCTCAGTACCTATGGTGGCAGGATTCACCCAAGAGTGCTGTGTGGGCCAACAATTAAGTCTCTGTGATAGAATTACGTTACTGTGAAAATATGCTACAATGTATACACTTACACTATAAGCTGAGCGTCTTTGTTTTCAATTGGGAGGTTCTGGAGTTCTATGGGGTACTGTTATATGTATCATCTTGATGAGTACAATCTCAGGACAGCTGGGGGTAGACCCAAGACTGGAGTTCCTTGGTTTGGAGTACATCTGTCATAGACTTACTTAGTGGCTTTCAAAAGTGACTGGATTGCCCTTCAACCACTGTTAATTGATGGGCACTGTGTTTGTTTGCTCCCTGTTGCACCCAGCATAGCACATGCTCTTTGCATAAAAACAGCGGCTATGAGTATCCTCTAGTGGTTATTACGTTGAGAAGAAGCCATTTCTTCCCTTTAGATCACACACACACACACACACTTACTTTTGTCCTTTCCATTTACATAATAAACATCTTTAAAAGTGCTGGTTCTCCTCCAGATTAGGCCTGTCAGTGGGGGAAGGGAGGCGCGGGGCCTTACTATCTCCGAGGACTCTCTAAGCAGTTAGTAGCTGACGGGGCAAAGGGCAGACATTTTCTTTTGTGGTGTGCTCCTACATGTACAGTGCCTGTGCTCCTGGGAACAAAACTCAATGTGCTCTTGTCATCTGTCCTGATGAAGCTCAATGTGTCTCTCCGGTCTCCTCTCTGTCCCTGTCTCTCTCTGTCTCTCTCTGTCTCTGTTTCTCTCTCTCTCTCTCTCTCTCTCTCTCTCTCTCTCTCTCTCTCTCTCTCTCACACACACACACACACACACACACGTAGAAGGGGATGACTTGGGAAGATAAAATTGCCAAAATGAACAATGAAGTTTATTATTGCATATAATTAATTTATGCTCACAAAAGTCTTAAAATACTGCCTTAACCATTTTAAGACGCATTTCACAGGCAATGATCACTTAGCCAGTGTTGGACAAGCACAGCGTTAACCACTTCTAATACTTTTCCTCAAAGTCTCTGTGTAAATTAAGCAGCTGCTCCCTGCCACCCCACCCTGATAGCCACTCATCTACACTAGTTCTTTCTACATGATAACGGCTGAGACAAAACTCACTGACTGAAATTGCAGTTCATGAAGAACAGCCACAATGAGTCGCTCTTTGTCCTTTAAGCTCACTACATCTCTGGCCGTATTTTCAAGCCTCCTCAAAAGCAAAATATCTTTTGGATAGATCTCCGTTAATTCGTTTTCCATAACGTAGCTGATGAACGACCTCTCTAAATGTGCTTTGACAGGTTAGGCAGCAGAATGTTTCCAAATTTAAGAAATGTGATTTTCATGTATCTGCGCTACATCTGTTGAACTGCGCTGGGGAGGGGAGACCATCCATAACACAGCATTCTAGAAACACAGCATCCTGTAGAAGGAGGTTGCTATGTGTTGCGTCTTTCTGTAGAGCTTCTCCAGGAAATGGAAGACAATGAGTGGTAGAAAGTTAGGAACTTGTTATGGCGGCACAGGGCTGAATTGCTCACAAATTACGGTCTCTTAACTGTAACTAGTTCCTTTGATATCTTCTTATGAGCAAAAGAAATTTGTCAACTCCTAAGTGACACTCAATCTGAAGCATGTCCCTTCATGCTCACAGAATGTAGCATTGTATGAGGAAGTATACAGAGTTATTAATCCTCCAAAAGGGGGGCTGCCATTTCACATTGCTGGCACTATGCCCTTATCCAAGCGTTTGCAGCAGAAAAGGCCTTGCGAGATCTTTAATCTACCATTATTATGTCAGGAAAACTGTCCAATATGGCAGTGGGAACACCTTTCTACCACCAAATACCACCCAGCAATGGCTCTCAGAGAGCTCAGATGGTCCCATGGACCATGAGTTATCTTCCCTAAAGAGCAGGTTGTCACCATCCCCAGAAGAGGATTGGAGCCACAGAGGAAGAACTTCCTTGGCTAAAACTCTTTCCTCTTTGGTTTGTTATTAGAGCTGAGGGATTTTTTTTTTACCTGGGACCATACATGTGAATGTTCTAGAAGCTATGGGTCAGATAATCTCTACCAGGCTATAGTTTTCAGCTTAGCCATTGATGTGCAAAAGCAACCAAAGACAACGTAAAAAGGAAGGCTGTAGGAATCTGGTTGTGATAGAACTGGGTTCACACCACAGTTAAGCTTTACTTATGAAAGCAGAAAAATGGGTGAAATTTAGCTAACCACTTGTGACTTATCAGAGCATTAAAAATTGTTCTCTGGAGGCTGGAGATAGGGCTCAGAGGTTAAGAGACCGTCTCCTCTTGAAGAGGACCTAAGTCAGTTCCCAATGCTCAGACCAGGAACTTCATAGCTAACTATAACTCACGCTCCAAAGAATCTGACAAGTCTGGTTTCTGTGGGCAACAATACTCACATGAACATACCCACACAGAGATATACACACTTATATAGTCAAAAATAAAATAAATCTTTAAAAATTAAAAAGTGTTCTTTACATCAGAATGTTGCTGTGTCTGGAAGGAGTCACACGTGAATCCCAGTAGCTGACTCTACCCCTGTCCCATCTTCCAGGTTCTCCTGTAGGTAGTTCCTTCACCTGCTAGTAGATAGATAACATTCCATTCAGTGCCTGGTTCTCCAATCTTCTCTGCATTAGGACCCTCTCTGCAGTTAAAATCTTAAATACAAGGATATTAATCATCATGGGACAAACTTCAACAACTGAAGAGAAGAGGCAGTGGAACATGAGTCTCCCTGTCCCCACAATGATTCTTTTGCTTTTAGTTTTGTATTCTCATAATATGATATGGTGAGTTCCATTATGACATCTTTATCTACTTACTTATTGTATTTTGATCACATTTAACCTTCCAAACTCTTACCTTTCCCATTCTTGCTCCTGATGTAACCCTTCCTCTTCCAATCCTTAACCAACCAATCCCCTATTCCAGTGTCATGCTTTTTTTATTTGTTGATTTATTGTCTTTCTTTGTTACACACTGTTTAATTTAGATTGCTTATAGAAGGATGGATGAAGGGTTATCTACAAGATGATGGGCTCTGACCAGTGCAAATACCATTAAAATAATGTCTTTTCTTTCTGTCGCCACAACCACCAACTGCCTCTATATTCTCAGAAAGGAACAGGGCCTCATGATCTCCATGTTCAGCAGAAAATGGTGACTGGCCCATTCTTGTTCAGGATCTGTGCAGGTAGTCATAGCTACTTAGAGTTCAAGAGTAGAAGAGCCAAGTCATGCCTAAGAGACAGGTGTTCCCCCGCACTGTGCCCTCCTCCAGTTCTGATGTCCTTTTTACCCTTTCTCCTTTGTGCTCCCTGAATTTTGGAGAGGGTATTTTAGATGACCCATTTAATACTCAACTTCGGTCAGTCACTGTCTTAGTTACTTTTAAATTGCTGTGATATAATACCATGGCCAAGCCAACATATAGAAAACGCAATTAATTGAAGGCTTAAAGTTCAGAGGGTGAGCCCATGACCATCAGAGTAGGGAGCATGGCAGCAGACAGACAGGCATGATGCAGAAGCAGTAGCTGAGTACTTACACTTATAATTACAACTTATGGTTGTTGAGGTAACAACTATAAGGCAGAAAGAGAACTAACTGAGAATTGCATGAGCTTTTGAAACCTCAAAGCCCACTCCTTCTCCAACAAGACCACCCTTCCTAATCCTTCTCTAACTTCCCCACCAATGAGGTACTAAGCATTCAAGTACGTGAGCTTATGGGGGTTAGTCCCATTCAACCCATGACAGCATTCTCAGCACCTGATGTGTTATGAGCGTCTGCAGTAACTGCTGCCAAGGCCAAACACAGCTTCTCTAACCAACGCTGACAGAGGCCTGATCAATGGGAATAAACAGAAGCAGTGAGAAGGCAATTGAACAGAAATATCATATCCACACAGCAAACTAGCAGCGGTAGCTTTCCCACGATGACTGAGATGATTCCGGCTACAGCTGCCCAGTGTGGAGCCTGGGCATCACACACTGTTCGTTTGCTTGTTCTCCTTTCCCCGTTTCGTCTCCACCCATACTCTTCCAAGAACTACTTTACAAATGGACTTTGCGGGCGCTTGTACTCTGCTATTAAACATTTCTTTTGAAGAAGTCCAAATCACGATAACTGGATTCGTAGTTTCCACTGCAACTCTGGGACAGAAGGGTCCAGGATGTCTGCGAACACGGGTAGCCCTGTGTGAAAGAAGGGAAGGAAATCCTGACAGTGGGTAGTGAGCCCCAGACTGTCCGCAGCATATGGAGTGATGTGGTGAAAAGTCACTTATTCAAAAACAAAAGCAAAAACCCAGATCTGACTCACAATTCTCCATGGACCGTTCAAGTACATGATACAGGAAAGGTTCCTCTAGCCTCTTCCCATATGAAATATGTGGACAATTATCTCCTCCAAAAATGTTTTTTTTTTCCAGTTTTAATCATTTACTTAAGTTCTTTCCCGGTATAAGAAATGTGTACCGCCTCTTACTTTTAACTGTATTTTTTCCTGAGAATTTCATACACATATACAACATATTTTGACAGAGTCTGGGATGGCTAATCTCGGTCATTCAAGTTGACTAAACTTAAAACCCAAGCAGCTAGGCACACCTGCATGGGGATTGTTCTTTTTTTTATTATTTTTATTTATTTATTAAAGATTTCTGCCTTCTCCCCACCACCACCTCCCATTTCCCTCCCCCTCCTCCATCAAGTCCCCCTCCCTCATCATCCCTAAGAGTAATCCGGGTTCCCTGCCTTGTGGGAAATCCAAGGACCACCCACCTCCATCCAGGTCTAGTAAGGTGAGCATCCAAACTGCCTAGGCTCCCACAAAGCCAGTACGTGCAGTAGGATCAAAAACCCATTGCCATTGTTCTTGAGTTCTCAGTAGTCCTCATTGTCCGCTATGTTCAGCAAGTCCGGTTTTATCCCATGCTTTTTCAGACCCAGGCCAGCTGGCCTTCGTGAGTTCCTGATAGAACATCCCCATTGTCTCAGTGTGTGGGTGCACCCCTCGCGGTCCTGAGTTCCTTGCTCGTCCTCTGTCTCCTGCTCTTGATTTGGACCTTGAGATTTCAGTCCGGTGCTCCAATGTGGGCCTTTGTCTCTGTCTCCTTTCATCGCCTAAATGTTTTTCTTTGGGTTCACCTTCTTAATTAGCTTCTTGGGGATTGTTCTTGAATGGATCAGTTGAAGGAGAAGACCCACCATGAATCTGGGCCACACCTTCTCGCAGAAGCTTACGTAAAGAACATGGAAGAAGGAATCTTGATTTTTGCCAGCTTCCCCTCATTCTTGCTGGCAAGTTCATCTATCCCGTTGCTGAGGCGCCCCTTCACTGGGGTTAGAACCTGCTTCTGTGGGATTCCGCCACTGACTGAAGACCAGCTGAGACACTCACCCTTATGGACTGGATGACGACAGGATTCTTGGCATTGTTGGACTGGCCAGACCATAGCTGGCATGCTTTTGCTTTCTACATGATTTACTAGAGAGAGGGGGAGATTTTCATTGTATCAGTTCTGTTTCTCTAGAGAACCCTGACTGATACAGTGTCCTTCCCCAGTACACCTTCCAGTTTTCCCAGACCTCTCCCTGACATGCCTACTTCCAGCATAATCTCCTCTTTCTTTTACTTTTTGATAACTCACTGAGCACAATTACTGTTGCCCATATACACACAGATGTAGAGCCAGCTCCTGGAGCATGGACAACCTATCAGTGACCACGTCCCCAAAGAAAAGTGACTCTTCTTCCTTTAGCAGCCATGAACTGCTAATAGGTCTTTACACAGGGGGATGATGGTTCGTGAGCCCATCCTCCTCCATCTGTGCTAAAAGTTTTAACCAGCTTCATCTCTTGTGGGTCTAGTACAGGAAACCATAGCTGCCGGGAGATGAGGAGTTCAAGGACCTTAAAGATGGCCTTTCACTACAGTCTTTCCTGACTTTCCCCAAGACTGATAAGAGGAAGGGGTGATACAGATGTCTTCCTCATGGCTCACGGACATGGACTCTCAGCATTACAGCAAGTTAGGAGTCTGCTTTGGCCACTGCCCACCACAAAAAGTTGTTCTCTGGTCAAAGTTCAGAATGGTAATATTTAGAAAGCAGTTTGATGTAGGACGTCCTTCTGTATGCTGTGACTATGTGTCTCTCTTATTGGTGGATGAATAAAGCTGTTTCAGTCAATGATCAGGCAGAATATACCTAGGTGGGAAAATGGAAACAAAGGTAGGGAGAGAGGCAGAGGCAGAGAGATGCCATGTAGCTGCCAGGGAAGCAAGATGTGAGGTCACAAGTCCACAAGCCTTATGGTAAAACATAAACTGATAGAAATGGTTTATAGAGAGAGATAGTCAGTAAAAAGCCTAAGCCATTGGCCAAACAATTGTAACTGATATTAAACCTCAGAGTGGTTATTTCATAAGCTGCTGCGGGGACCTGGTGGACAGAAAGAAACTGGTTCAGTGGGACCAGTGGGATGGAGAAAACTCCATCTACAGCAGCTTGACAATATGACCATCAAAATGTTTATAAGCAGAGATTTTATGAGCAGTTTTAGATACATAGGAAGAAAGTAAAGATAGTTTCCATATACCACATACTCACTTTTCCTTACTGCTAACACCTTACATTAAAAGAATATCAAACCAATGTCATACATCATACCTTATAATTAACTGACCTCCACACTTTATTCAGATTGCCTTGACTCCAGAAGCCCATCTGAGGTATCATATTACACTTATTGTACACGTCTCTCTAGCCTGCTTTTGGCCGTGGCAGCCCCTCTGACTTTCCTGGTTTAGCATGACCTTCTACTTTGAAGAGTACTGCTCAGGTGTTTTGTAGAACATCATTCACCTGAAACTTGTTACCTATTGACCTCATCATTAGACTGTAGCTATAGGGCTTTAGAAGGGAAGCCACCGAGGTCATTTTTTATCCCCTCACACTAACAGTGGATGGTAGCAATAGCACCGTCAACGCTCATGCTGTTCTTAATCACCTGGTTGGTTAAAGGCAATGCTTATCAGCTTTCCATCCAGTACAGAGGAGCTTATTACCATCATCCATACTCTACCCATTGAAAGAAAGTGCTTATGCACAGTCCCTGCCTCAGGACTGAGATCTTCTGCTCTACTTCCTTGAGGATTAAGTGCACACAGGAATTGTTTGGACATTCCACCCTGTGATGTTTACCTCTTTTATATATATTTATTAATTCAATCACGTGTTTATATCAGTAAAGACTCATGGAAATTTATAAGTTGTGTTAAGTCTTTCAGGTGTCTGTTTGACGCAACTCCCTCAAAGTAAGGTTGCTTTATTGTTCTTCTTGATTTCTGGTGGTAAACAAGAAACATTTGGATCACTTGTTTCAATGACGTTGTTACTATTCACCAAGATATTGGTGCTGTCTGTGTTCACCAGGATGTTTTAAGTCTGCAAGTTAAAAATAAATGAGCCTCAACAGGAACTGTTATCAAAAATATAAGTTAAATATGAATTCTGGCTCCTGCGAGTCTTTAATAAAATATTCACTGGTTTTTATTATTATTCTTGCAGGTTTTTGTTGTGTTCTACAATGTTGGCGATTGAAGCCAGGACCTTGTACACAGTAGGTAAATGTGTTATTAATTAGCCACATCATCAGCCCCTGGTTTCTTGAGAGAAGATGATTGTGCAAGTCAAACTGGCCTTGAGCTTGTCATTTTCCTGCCTTCATCCTCCCGAGCCTTGGGACGACTAGCCTGTGCCCACGACTGTTCTCTTTGCTCCTGTGGCAGGAGGTGGGCTGACAATACCTTCTTTATCTTTATGAAGATAAATTCTATAAAGCATTCAAGTACCGGGCCAAGAAACCACATTTACAGTTTTAACAACTTCTACAAAGACCTAATATGTGGTTAAAAAACAATGTGATAACCCAGTTTTCTTACATTAAAGCTAGACATACACATGGCCCTTGTTTGTTTAGCATTGTGTATGGAGGGGTCCTGGACCCCAGGTCCCGCCTGTGTACAGAACAGAGAGCGCCTTCAGTATGCCAAGAACACAGAGATTCTGACTTAACGAGCAAATAATCAAAGCTCTGCTGAACATAGTCTCTTCTAGATGTAAAAATACCGTAAACTTTTTATCTCAAAAACTCTGCCCCTGTGTGTATGCCCACATTCGTGAGAGTATCCAGTCTCACTTTCCCTATGAGGTTGGATAAATAATACATTAGGATGGTCTGTGTTTGCTATTGTCCTCATTCCTCAAAGAAGACTTCATGCTGTGTATGCAGATCCCCAGAGACTGAGACTGAGGCGAGCAGTATTTCTTTTTCTGCCTTCTACATTCTTATGCACAATTGTATAAAACTTGAGTAATGTACAGCGTAAGGAATAAGCCATGTGCTGAATTACTACGATGTATAAAGTCTCGGTTATACAGTAAGCATAGTCACCCTGAAGGGCATTCTGACATCGCTCACAGGTCCACAGTTATTACATTTCTTCCCCTTTCATACCAGAGGTTACAGTTATAATTGCCTCTCCTTAAAAAAAACACATAAAGTTTGAGCTGGAGAGTTTACTCGGTGTTTTAAGAGTATTTGTTCTTGCAGATGCCCCACGTTCATTCCCCAGCACCCACAGACCACAACCTTCTATAACTCCAGTTCCTAGGGTTCTACCACCCTCTTCTGACCTCAGTAGATGCCAGGCAGGGATGTGGTTCACATACACACATGCAGGTGAAACACTCATAATACATATACAAATATTACAAATCTGCATAAAGTTTTGTAGTTTTTCCCATGGAGAGTTTTTCCCATTGCTCCTTCATACATAAGTCTTCTGCCTTTGGTTCCTTGATTCCCACAGTTTTGTGACATAGATTAACAGTGATGAAGTAGAGCCAGGGTAGCAGAAAGTAATCAAAGTAGAGAACACACACCAATATTAGTGTCAGATCTCCTGAGGCTGTGAGCCCTCTCTTCGTTAAACCTGGCCATATTAATTCTATCTTCTAAAAGAAATCATTTTATTTAACTTAGTAGAATCAATAAAAAAATAACTAATAGTTTTATGGAAACTCAGTTCTGTTATAAAAAAAAATGTCTTTTAAGCTTTTTAAATAACTAAACTGGGTTTTAAAAACCAGAGAAAAAGTTCCAAAGCTAAGACGTCACAAAATCTGCTGATGCACGAATGTTAATATTCTAATAAAGATTCCTTTTGAGCAAAGGTCTGCTTCTGGGGGCTGAGAGTGGAGAAGAAAAATAGGTAATATATTATGTTGAAAACTAACCTTTACTAAATTGCAGGTTCTGGAAGCCTCGTTTAATAGTGTAGCGAGTCACTTGAAAGTAGGGGCTGCATTCTGTGACACAGCAGAGAGGTGACATAAATAGATTGCTTCATCTTTCCAAGGCCTAGTCATCAGTCAACCAAATAGAAACTGTGATAGCAGTGTGTGCCTCCTCCCATCACGTGAAGACCGAATGTCTCTACAGAACTCTGACAGCAGTATGTGCCTCTTCCCATCACGTGAAGACCGAATGTCTCCATTCAATGAAGTGTTTTATTTTTGGTTGTGAGCCTAGCCTTTAACGGCTGAGCCATCTCTCCAGCCCTCAATGAAGTGTTTTAACACTGGAGATGGGTTCTAAGAAAGCTTCATTCCACTTCCTTCCACTACTTTGTTTTCATGTCAGCATCACATGTGTGTACTTAAATAAGCCTCAACAGGCACAGTCAGTCCATCTGTGTGGCCTCCTGACGTAATCAAGAGACATAAGCACAGGACACAAGGAGGCTGCTGCCCACAGAACATGGCATACTGTTTTAATAAACACTTTTATAATTAAAAGGACTTCTAAATTAATGATGATAGTATAGCAAGCATTGTCATCAAATAATATATGGTAAACATATTTTATATGCTCTACTTTCATTTGACAGTTTGCGGGTTTCTTTATGTAACATGAGGGGTCCAGGCCTGCTTGTTTGTTGGGGTTTTTGTCCCATTCTGTACCCCACAACTGTTTAGCCCCAAAGAAAATCACACATAGGTCTCCATAAATTATAAACTGATTGGTGGGTGGTCCTTGGACTTCCCACAGGGCAGGGAACCCTGATTGCTCTTAGGGCTGACAAGGGAGGGGGACTTGATTGGGGGAGGGGGAGAGGGAAATGGGAGGCGGTGGCGGGGAGGAGGCAGAAATATTTAATAAATTAATTAATTAATTAATTTTAAAAAAGAGGGTATTTTCAATGTCGCAAAATGTTAAGCTAAAGCTATAACCATAACATTTTAAAAGTAAAATAAAACATACCCATTTTATAAAATGTGAAATGTATAAATAAATTTACAGTAAAAATATTCACTTCTATAAAAATTTATAAATTTATATTAAAAAATTATAAGCTGATTGGCCCATTAGCTCTAGCCTCTCACTGGCTAACTCTCACATCTTGATTAACTCATTTTTTTGATCTATGTTAGCCATGTGGCTCAGAACATTTTTTCAGTGGGGGCAGATCACATCCTGCTGCTTCGGTGGTCTGGGCAGGAGTAGGAGGAATCAACTTCCTCCTTCCCAGAATTTTCCTGTTCTCATTGCGTCATTTCTACTTCCTGTCTGGTTGTCCCACCTATATTTCCTGCCTGGCCAATCAGCGTTTATTTAAAACATGATTGACAGAATACAGACAATTCTCCCTCACCATCTTTACACCAATATTCACACAGACAATCATATTGCACTATTATAGTACAAAAGTTACAGTGTGACTAGCAATAGGAATGATCAGTTCCATTCAGTATTTTGTAGGGCTGGGTACCAACAGTAGGGTCTTACACATGCTAAGCAGCTGATATACCCAAACCACCACCAAGCATGTGATCAGTCATTGACCAAACTATGAATATGCCCTTGTGGAGACCCAAGACCTTGTCTGAAGATCAGAGAGTTTGAGGTTGAGCAAAAATTGTTGACAACAACCGGGGCTACACATCCTGACCCAGGATGTGGTTACTTGGTTCTTTTGATATTAAGATGCCTCTGCAGGTAGACACACTCCATCCTGTATTTGCCTAGGGTGAGTTCACTGCCTAAACAACAGAATGCTGATGAATGGATTAATGGCTTGATGGCTCAAAGTGTTAAAGCAATTAGTTTATAATCTGTCTGCATTCATTTACGTCGTTACACTGGTATCCTTATAAATTCATTAAAGTTTCAGAAAAAGATAGTCTACATACTAACAAAACCATGCAAAAAATATTTAAAACAATGTAATGCCAAAGCAATGAGAAGGAAAAGTGCAGTTCTGAGAAGCCCATTTCATTCATCCTCTTAAGCACCTTTGATTCACAGGTTAAAAGATGCATGCATTTTCTCAGTTCTGCCTCTGAGACAATTTCTCAGCGGACTCAGACAGAACTTAAATTCACTTTGCAGTACTTCGCTCTGATCCCAGTGGTGTTAATTCCTCCCACCAATCACCACTGAGCCTGCCTAACTCCAGCAGAGGGTCTGAGAGGATCTGGTTTGAGCCAAGCAGCTCAAGATGGATGGTCACTGGTCCAGAGGTCCATTCTTCATTCTCATACCCAGAAAGGCCAAGTCACATCCCTGAACGCTTCAGCAAATGCAATGTCATATCTCTAGACATCATTTTTCTATTCAAATTTTCTCTACTGTCCACAGCAGTGTAGTTCTGTGTTCCTGTCTCCTCTGGACTCTATTGCAGCTCAGTCAAACCCTTCCTGTGAACTTGGCAGATAAGTTAAGGCTGTGCTTCCAAGAATAGAGCAAGCTGCTCCAGGATGTGGACATAACACAAGCAACACCTTCCTTCCTCATTAGCAGCGCAAGTGTGAAGTACTGCAAACTGTCATTTATTCTGGAACAGAAGTGACAGGTCCCAGATCTCTCAGCCAACAACAACAACAAAAAAAAATCAGTAATATGTTAAGTTCCTAAATCTTTGCTGGGCTTATTCTCCCACAATGTGAAAAGAAAGTCATACAAAGTACTCAATAATATTTATTGTTAATCTGATAGGACACTTCCTCCTATGATGTGATGAGCAAAGGATTGTGTCAGTGCCTGCTCTAGGTCTTCCCAGACTACATATGGCAAACAAGAGAATCACCACAGCTCTTAGCAAGACCATAAATGTGTACTATTGACCCTGTTATTTGAATGTGAAAAGAATGTATTTTCCAGATGAATGGCCACATACCATTGCTGGAAATCAGAAAACAAAGTATGACAATTTGAAATGGGGTGTATCAGAAAAGCCCCTGGAACAAAGCCACTTCTGGCCATCCCTGACCTTTCTCCTGCTCCCCATTCTCCTCCAGAGCAAACCATGTGCCATGGAAATAGACCAACACCAAGGCCCTTGTTCCAAAATGAGACCTTTCCCAGACTAGGAGAAAGGCACATGTCACAGAGAGACCAAGGAGAACCAAGCACACAGGCCTTGCTGGGTTCACCTCCCACCTAATAAACATAGTTCTTATCTGTTCTTCACTAAATGAAATATGGCTCTGTGGTATGGTGGTCTCTGAGTTATAATAGAAAGAACTATTAGAAAAATAAAGTACATGGACGAATGGACCCAGGTTATAGCAAACAGTGTATAGTCTTATATGAGGGACTTGATAGCCACAAGGTGTCCAGAAACCAATTCCTTGTGGGTACAAAAGGATAGCTCAGCAACATCAGCATAAATAAATCTATCATCTATTTCATTATAACATGGTAGGAATAAAGCAGCAATGAAATGAACTAGTATTGTGGTTGTTACCTAAGAAAGCCTGGTAAAGTGAGACACTATGCCAAATTTCATATTGACAGACACTGTGGTGGAGGAATTTAGCATTGTGCATCTCATGTCCTTGGGCAGATATTTTAGCAAAAAAAAAACCCAAATGAGACAAATGATGATGGAGGAGGGTCATCTGTCTATGTGTTACTTTCATTAGTTAATAAAGTAACTGTCTTGGCCCTTTGATAGGACAGAAAATTAGGTAGGTGGAGTAGACAGAACAGAATGCTGGGAGAAAGAAGCAGATTCAGGTAGACACCATGACTCTCCTCTCCAAGACAGACGGAGGCTAGAATCTTCCTGGTAAGCCACCACCTCATGGTGCTACACTCATTAGTAGAAATGGGTTAATCAAGATGTGAGAGTTAGCCAGTAAGAGGCTAGAGCTAACGGGCCAAGCAGTATTTAAAAGAATACAATTTGTGTGTTGTCATTTCGTGGCATAAGCTAGCCAGGTGACTGGGCGGCAGGAACTCAGCCTGCCGCTCTTATCACTACAAAATTAGAACAGTACAAGAAAGGCACATGAGAGGCAATGGGCTTGTGTTTGATTGGATCTGTGTAAGATACAGCAGGGCTAGTTTCCTGCTTGGTCATATCTTCAGTAGAGTGTCGAGAAAGATTGTAAGAGCCAGAGAGACAGGGAGTTTTCTGTGAGGTTGTGTTTTCTAGGAACATCAGAAGCTACACCCGTGACTTCTCACCAGCATGATGAACATGAGATGAACAAGGATGACAACAACAGATATCGTTACATGCATGGGTAAAAGTTCAAGAGATCTCAATCCTAGACAAAGAACTATGATAACTAAGACATGCTGAGCATGAAAGCAAGTCATCTTTGTCAGAGAAGAGAACATCAAATGGTTGTCCAAAGTCAAACACTCAGACCTGAAAACACACATGCACAGAAAGCAATGATGTATTCAGGAATGCATATGTATATATGCATATAAATATTAAAGAAAAAAAAGGCACTGAATTTGAAATAGAACAAGGGGGTACATGGTATGTTGAAGGGAGGAAGGGGAAGGGGAAATTATATAATTGCATTATAATCTCAAAAAAAAAATTTTAAAACACCTCCCAGATGGTAGCTCCCAAGCCTAAATGTCATGATTGGTATTTAGCACACATCTTAGCACATGATCACCTACAGGCAAATGAGTGTTAAAACTGAAGAAATGTGCCAGGGGTCAAGGGGTGTGTTACCCACCCATCGAGGGCCAGCCCTGCAAAGATACCCAGATCCAGTCAGCAAGCACCCACTGTGCTGCTTTGCTCCCTTCCCAGTGACACTCAATACTAGTCAATGTTCCTTTCTCCAGTGGTATTTAGGAAGGTCTACCTACACTTAAAAACCCTGACTGAGATTTACATGAGGACCGACAGGTACCCAGGTAACCCTTTTAAATGATCAAACAGGAAAGCTCTGTGCGCTTAATCTGTGTGACACCTGTTAACTTCTGATATTATTAACATTAAGTAGCTTCAAATCTTTGCTTGTGTTCCGATGACTAATAATAGACCCTTGGCTTTACTGTACTAAGTTGTATGTGTTGTGTCTGTGTGTACTAACAACAGACCCTTGGTTTAACTGTTCTGAGTTGTATGTGTTGTGTCTGTGTGTGCTTGCCAACATGCTATCAGTCACACGAGCATGCGCTTGTTTCCAATATGTGGATAGTCAGTAGGAATCAATGCTCATAAGGAGGAGTCCCTTCAGTCAAGACATTCTTACAATGCTGCCAACACTAGAGTGCAGTGACAGGCACTGTGACATTGTCAATCAGCATATACAACCTGGTGGTCTGCTGTTGTGAAACGTTTGTGTACACTGTGAAGGTGTGTGTTTGCCAAGGTGCCTTATGATTAGTTTAATAGAGAGCTGAATGGCCAATAGTTAGGTGGGAAAGGTTAAGTGGGATTTCCAGGGACAGAGAGGAAGAGGAATATAAACTTGCAAGAGTTGTGGACCAGGCATGGAAGAAGCAGGTTGGGCAATACAGAGTTGAGGTAACAAGACTTGTGGAAGAATATAGGTTTAAAAATATGGGTTAATTTAAGTTATAAGAACTAGTTAGGAAAAAGCCAAAGCTAAGACCAAGCTTTCATAATTCATTATTCCTCCATGTCATTAATTGTGGGCTGGTGGTCCTGATGAAAAAGTACAACTACAAATGGCATCCAATGTGCAGCATGTACAGAGAGTCCACTTCTGGTGGAATACAGAAACACAACTCTTCTAAGAGGTCCTGCTATGCAACAGAGCATGTGTAGGAGACTAGACAGAGATGCTTATCACAGTACAGACACAGCAGCTCCCTAGAGCTAAGATGGTTAGGTGCAACTGGCCCAGTTAGGTAGATCTGAAAGGGGTAAAGCCAGCCATAGAGAGCCTAGTAGGTTAAGGCTTGCCGCACATGGTCAGAGAAGGCT
The DNA here is from genome assembly GCF_950005125.1 of Chionomys nivalis. NCBI lineage: Eukaryota > Metazoa > Chordata > Mammalia > Rodentia > Cricetidae > Chionomys > Chionomys nivalis. The sequence goes on along the minus strand of NC_080111.1, from coordinate 13,749,991 downwards.
GCAGACAAATAAAAAGTCAGGTCTAGAACAAGATTAACCTTTGAATAGATATAGTATACTTAAAAATATGCTTAGATGCTAAGAAAGAAAAGAAAATGGAAGTCATAAAAATAGTTTAAAAATAATAAACTCTTTAAAGAGAGGGTAAAGTAATTTAAAAAGCCATGTAAGGATAAGAAATATTATAACACAGGAATTTGGACCTTATATGGTGCTTTGTTAATTTTGAATTTTTGAATTGCTAATGAACAGAGAACGGTAGCTGCTGAGAGACACTGGGTTGTGGAAGGGACTGCTGAATTAAACCAGCCTATACACTTTAGGATGTCTTAACTTCGAAATGGAAGTCAGGAAGTGGTTGTATTTGGGGAAGAGGTTGTGCTTTTGCAACACAATTAATAAAAATCCAGAGACAGATATTGGATTTCAACCTAAAAGTCAGAAAAGTAAATCAGCCAGCCACTGGCTTTTACCTACACCTTGATCTGAAATGGTGATTCTGCCTCCAGGAGTCTCAGAATGAGACTGTGTGTGAGAGTTGTCTCCTCCCATCTTATATTCCTCTCTAGGGTTGGGATTAAACGCCTGTACTATTACTGCCCAGTTTCTATGGCAAACTAGTGTGACTACTGGGATTAAAGGTGTGTGCCACCACTGCCTTGTCTATAAGGCTGAATAGCAGGGCTGTTTCACTTTCTGATCTTCAGGAGAACTTTATTTATTAAAATACAAATAATATATCACTACATGCTTTTGTTCCTACAGAATTGAAAAGCTATGGATTACTTCAAAACTAATAATGATCAGATTAGACTGAGAGAGACCTTCTGAAAATCTTGACTACAAACTTGAAAGAAAAAACTACAAGACGGGTTATATATAAGCTAATCCTTCAACGTAGGAACAGTTCTGAGACTGGCAGAGACATGATAAATCTTGTTGGCTAAGGAGTTCTCATGATTTATTATTATATGCCATCCTTTCATATGGCATGGGCAGAGATTTGGTTATACTGTCTAAACTTATAAAGTTAATAGATGCCTTTTACCTGCTCAACCATAAAACAAAAAAATCATTTTTAACTGACTTGTACACATCACACATTCCATACTTGTGTTAATGCAGTTATGTATGTGAACTTTAAAAGTCTGTGTATTTTCAAAACAAAAAGACCAGATGCCAATAAAGACAAGTAGTTCAGTGTTCCAGTCTCTCACAATGCTTCTGGTGCAGTGCCCTCAAAATTCTGCATCCAGAACAACTTCAAAGCTGCTTGTAGAGATGGTCCAGCCTCACAGCCTACTCCAGCTGAGACTTCAGATAAGCTCTACACTTTCGCATTACACAGACACTAAACAAAAATAATATTGCTTGTTTTTCCAGGACTTGACCATTATCCCAATTTTCTCAGGATCTCCTGAAGATGTTATCATCCCCAGACAATAGAAAACAGTCTAAAGAACATAACAGCCACAATCCCAGAAGGTGTGGGGGTGGCTTATAATCATTTAGTGGATGTTTGTCAACATTGGGGGTGGTGGTTGCAAATTGTTATTGGTCATGGTCAGGGAGAAAACTAAGCAAAGAAAATTAGATTCAGGAATCTTATTCTGAAAAGAGAAAGGCAAGTTATAGAAATGATAGAATAAAAGGGTAAATTATAGAATCTACTTTTAAACTAAAAAAGCAACTACTAGTCTCAAATATTTCATATTGGTATGGATTTTGTATATTGTTTCAAACTTAATGTTATTTTTGTTATGCTGCATATGTTTCTACTTTTTAAGATATTTTAAGATATATTTGTAGAAATTTAATGTTATTTTGTTATATTATATGCTTCTATTTTTTTACTTAAGATAATATACCAATGCAACTCATAAAAAATATAATGTAAAGTTCTAGTCCTTGAAAGCTATTAAAGATAATAAAGAAGGAGAGGTTAATAGCCATTTATAACAAATTTTATAGGCATGTTAGGTATGTTTTCAGGATCAGGGATGTATTTTAAATACACAGATGGTTTTTCAAACACTACAGAGACCTATAGAATATGGCATTTAATATGTGTTAGTAACCTAAGGCCTTCCATGGCAGTAAGATATGTCTGCTCCTGGTAGCAACAATTTACTTCAAAGGATGATGGTCTCCAAAAAAAATCTCCATATGGAGTTTGTTTTCAATAAATCTTACATGGAGACTTATTATTATTTATGAATGCCTGACCTTAGCTTGGCTAATCATTTGGGCAAGAAACTATTCTTGCCTTGACTGCTGACAGGATGCTATTCAAATTGAATAAGCGGGACACAAAAGAAGGAGACTACTGAACTTTGCCAAAATGAGGTAAGACAGCCCTTCAAAATTCTTTCTTTACAGAAGAGTCTGTTATATTCTAGGCCTGTGGGATAAAGATGGATGTTCCAATATTGCAGAGGAACCAGACATTCAGATGTCTCTGTCATTTCTATAGTTTCAGAAGTTATTTGCTCTGTACTTCCTGTTTAGGTTTACTCAGATAATATTATATCCTTCTCACATCTCTGATGGGGTTGAAGATTAGATAATTATACTTATAATTTTCCTTCTTACCAAATTCAGAAAATAAACTCACAAAAGAGATGTAAAGTGTATAAGGTCAAGAGACATGAAAACTTACGCTGTTTATTGCTGGGAGCCGATTGAGTGGCCGCCATTACAAGATGGCGCTTGGCCCCGGCCTCGCTTGCTGGACAGCTCCATATTAGGCAATGCAGTGGAACCGTGCCTCTCGTATGTGCAGTGACGATGATGTGCTTAGGGCCAATCCCGTGGCCAGGAGCATCGGTAGGCGCGCATCGGCCAATCCAGGCACGACTCGTTCCCTTACCCTCTATATAAGCAGCCACCGTTTGGCGCTCGGGGGGCCCCTCGCTTCCACTCTCCCTACAACCAAGAGGCTCCAATAAAGCGTGATTTGGGAAGAATCCTCGTCTGGTGGTCGTCCTTTCCTGCTGGTCAGGGAGTTCGCCGCAGTTTATCTAAGAAAATATTTTAAGGTCTAAAAAGATATCTTTAGGATGGTAATATAAATTATGATTAAAAACTACTTTAGGTATAAAACTTTGGACTTATCAGGATATGGTAGGTAATAGAGTGCTTTCTCTGAAACTGCCCAATCCAATGGACTGGACATTGTGAATGTGATTCTTACCTGATAACTGTTCTTATTTTATATACTTTTACTAGGCTAGAGTTGAACCCTTTCCTTTTTATTTAGACAAAGAGGGAAATGTTGTGGAATATTTGTGTATACTGTGAAGATATGTCTTTGCTAAGGTGCCTTCAGATTGGTTTAATAAAGAGCTGAATTTCCAGTAGCCAGGCAAGACAGGACAAGAGGTATTTCCAGGGAGAAAAAGGAAGAGAAATCTTGAGTCACAAGCCAGATGTGGAGGAAACAGGATGTGCAGTATGGAGGTAAGGTAACAAGCCTTGTGGAAGAACATAGATTAAAAAGATGGGTTAATTGTCGATGGAGGTGGGTCTTGTATCTATCTGTTGCTTTCATTGGTTAACTAATAAAGAAACTGCTTCGCCCTGATAGGACAGAAAATTAGGTAGATGGAGTAGACAGAACAGAATGCTGGGAGAAGGAAGCCGAGTCAGGCGGTCGCCATGATTCTCCCACTCCAGACAGATGCAGGTTAAGATCTTTCCTGGTAAGCCAGCTTGTGGTGCTACACAGAATATTAGAAATGGGTTAGATCAATATGTAAGAGCTAGCCAATAAGAGGTTAAAACTAATGAGCCAGGCAGTGATTAAAAGAATACAGTTTCCGTGTAATTATTTCAGGTAAAGTTAGCCATGCGGGCGCCCGGGTGCCAGGAACACAGCCCCGCCACTACTACAACAAATTGTTATGTGATGTTTTACTCTTTTGGATTTCTTTTGGAGGTGGGAGGGCATCACCCAAGTCCCAAATAAATCTTACATGGAGACTTATTATTATTTATGAATGCCTGGCCTTAGCTTGGCTTGTTTCTTGCCAGCTTTTCTTAACTTATATTATCCTGACTACCTTTTGCCTCTAGGCATATATATATATGTATGTATATAATCTTCTTTCTATATAACTTTTTTATTTTTAGATGTCTATCTAAAAACAAAACCCTGCCCCGATATTATTTTGATGACTTTTTTAAAGTTGGGTATTCTTAAAGTATCTAGGCCGGTTTATTTTACAGTCCCTCTTTCAATTCCAGGTCTCTGAGCAGCAGCTGTCCTTTGCTTTTCAGCAACCAAAAAATTCAAAATCAACACAATCGCATACAGGATCTCCAGACTCCCTGTGTGTTTCCAATCTTTACGCGGATTTTTTTCTTTTACATCACTTTTACTGTCTCTGATTATTTTTAATCTATTTATTTCTTTTTATGATTGCCTATACCCATTTTCCTTCTTTCTTAAGCCTACATATATTGCGAAACACACTGGAACCTGCTTAGAGGTGTTTCTGAATAGACGTCTTTTCCTGTGCATCTCAGCTTCTTTTGACCCAGGAGCAAACTTTAGACTGTCCAGCCTCACCTGGATCCTCCTCGAGCTCTATAGGCTGGCTCAGTCCACTCTTGGGTTAGTTAGGTCGTGAAAGCCAAGCCTAGCATTTGTAGCCAGGTCAGAGGTACCTGAGTGAGAACGGCATTAAACCTTTCTAGAGCTCTAAAACACCCATGCTTGCACGGTGGCGGGCATTTTTACTTCACTTTTTGTTACTACTTAACGTACTGGCTGGTCAAGGGCTCGCCAGCAGGGACAAACTCTTAAAGGGGGCACTTTTTCCCCTCCAGTTTTCTCTGGCTCTAGATGGTTATTCGAGCACCATGATGGAACGCCAAAATGTGTGATGTTTTGCTCTTTTGGCTTTGTGGGGGCCTGCCACCCAGCTCTCAAAAAATCATACACAGATGTCAGGAGCCATTCCCCCCCCCCAAATTATTATAGGGATCATTGCCCTGAGAAGTTTGCAGAGGGCTCCACTTCCCAATTGTATTGAGAATTGTTTTATTGACAAAGCCTATCCCATACCCAAATTGACTGTTAATAGAGAGCTATCTGTTAGCGGAACCCGCCTCACACTCTAACTATCTAGAGAACTAGGTGTGCCAACTTGTGAACTCCTGGCAGAGGAATCGTGACCTGACCTGACCTCTTGGCCTACGTGACTGGCTTGGACCACGTGGCAAGATCCCGTGTCTCAGCCCCCCAAGCTCCTCATCCAGGGGCTATATAAGCTGCAACCATGACTCTAATAAATAGAGGCTTTGACAAATCTGCCTAGCCTCCTTCCTCTCACCAGCCCATGTCTTTCAGGTGGTACCTCTCCGTGACCCTGGAATAACTGACCAGCCAGGCAGGTTACAGACCCTAGATAGAGTAACTGGCCAAGGCGGTCTACACATGGAGGCTTATTCTTAGTTATGAATGCCTGGTTTTACCTTGGCTTGTTTCTTGCGAGCTTTTCTCAACTTAAATTATCCTGGGTACCTTTTACCTCTGGGCTTTTATCTTTCTCTATTTCTGTATTCCTTTACTTCTTTCTCCATGGTTTGCCTAGTAGCTGGGTGACTGGTCCCTGGCATTCTCCTCTCAGATTTCCGCTTCTATTTATGCTCTGTCTGCTAGCCTCGCCTGTCCTTGCTCCTGCCTCACTATTAGGATCATCAGGTGTTTCAAACAGGCACAGTAACACAGCTTCACAGAGTTAAACAAATGTAGTGTAAACAAAGTCACACACCTGAAAATAACATTCCCCCACGGTTAATTTAAGTTCTAAGAACTAGTTAGGAGCAAGCCTAAGCCAAGGCCAAGCCAATCGATGCTCTCCCTGCATCTGTGTTTCCTTATTCTGTCTTAGAATGTTAATTCATTTTAACTGTACAAATGAGTTCATTTCACTGTGACATTTCCATACTTGGTTATACTTTAAATCCATGCCACTTTGAAAGGAAAAAGAACCCTAGTAAAATAGAATTTAGAGGTTGTAATGGTTTGGTCAACTGAATTATTTAATCTCTCACCTGTGACATAATTCTCTTCTTTTTCTCCTCTCCTCTTGCCTCATGTGTCAAAGAAGCATGAATTCCTCAAGTAAATAGAGCTGTCTCAAATACAACTCTCTCCCATAAAAAACCATTGATCTGTTTTGAGATTCTTCTGTAATTTCTAAGGGCAGAGGTATACTACATGTTAATAGAATTTGGCTTTCCTTGACATAAATCTGGACAGCCCACACCACACTAACTGACAGAATGAAGTATACATGCAGACAGGCAACTTCCATCCGTCTTCTGTTTGAATCTGTGTCTCCTCAGAAACTCTTGATAATATATTGTCTAGAACATTCATCAGCTTTCCAGCGCGATCCCTTCCAGAACGTAGGAGACTAACTGCACCTGGAAATTACTCACCGAAGTCAGAGCACCTAACAGCATCAGAGACTGGTGTGTGGAGCTTAGCCAAGACGGTGAGAACTGTCATCCCATTGAGTCCAAGCTCCTTAAGGCTGTGCGGCTTCTGGGTAAACTGAGTGGGTGACCTAAGCACTCTAAAACCTCCCAAGAGGCTCCTGAGGGCATGCACAACTCAGTGGCTCTCCCCCGCCCTGTTCCTCAAAGAAAAACTGTCAGTAGTCAGCTGGGCTCCTAGAGCAGGGCAGGTGAGCTGATGAATGTGACAATTTTCAGAAGGGTGACATCTACAGCCCCCGCTGTTCACGCAATACTCCAATGCTAACTCCTAGAGGACAAAAGCGCAGTCGTGGGAAGGATAACCTGCTCTCCTGGACCGGACTTTCTATATAGGGCCATGAGACTAGAGCTGCCTCGAAATGTGGCTGAGCACGGTTAAAGGCAGGAAATGGAGGAGACAACGCTCCATTGTGTTCAGAGGCCAGAGAGTCAAGTTACAGCACTTTAGAGAGGGAAGCAGGACACCCTCCCGCTGCCTGAGGGCAGCCCTGAAGGTAGAAGACAACAGCTCTAACTACAAATGCTGTCCTTGCAATGTGGCAGACCGTAGGCACACTGTGCTGGCGGGACCCTACCCAGAATGCCTGGACCAGAATCTTCACTTTGGTCAGCCTGCCTATGAACTGTATTCAGGTTAAAAGCTTGCGGAAAAAAAGCCTCCTAAAGAGCCTCCCATTTGAGGACTTAATATTCATCCATGAGCACCCACTCATGTGCTTGTTCTCTCTCTCTCTCTCTCTCTCTCTCTCTCTCTCTCTCCTCCCCTTCTCCCTCCTTTCTTTCCTCATCCCTAAAGTAGATAAAATAGAAGCTAGAGAGTTAAGGGCAGACAGACAATGACTGAAGAAAATATAATTAACTCCAATAGGTACACATATCCTGAGGTCATGTGCAGATATGACCTGTGGCTGTCGTACCTCTGGCTAACATGTACAGAAAACAGAGGGGACGCTAGGAGACTGTGCGTAGGCTGTCGCTGGTCATCACATGTCGGCCGATGGGCCAACATCAAACCTGAAAGAAGAAAGCCAAGACCGTACTCTCACCGCTGCTTCTCCCCAACACTGAGTGTCCAGCAGAGTGGACAATGATAGCAGACCCCCCTTCCTGGGCTCCCAAAATCTCTAGACCTGTCTCTGGGAAAAGGACCTATCCTAAATTCATAGACAAAAATGAATTCTAAATTTGGGGAGAGTCAGGGTTGTGTATAGCCAAGTATGAACGGCTAGGTAGAACTACTGTTTTTAACTTTTAAAAGAGGTATTGCTGGCTAAGTTACATTTCGACCTTTTGCTTTCTTATTGAATAACTTTTGGTCAGTTTGTATCAATCATTCAAAGAGTGAATCCAATTATTTCTGAATGAAATCTATTTTGTTTTCCAAACGTATTTCCCTTCTTAATCTTTTTCTGAAATTGGAGTCTGGCTGGCTCCCATTTTGATGGCAAACTGCCCAGTTCGACCAACTTCAGAAAAGAAAAAAAAAAGCAAGTACTAATAATTTTGGCCCTGACTGAATGGCTCGGCACATAGTATACCATCCGAGACAAAAGCAAACTTGGACAATCTCTTCTGGGACCGTTCAGACTCATGCCAGATTCTTTGCAATTGAAAGGAAGAGCTGGGGTGGAAGACAGACAGACAACATGATAGCAGTGTTCACCTGACTATGCAGGGGCTTTATCGGAATGCCATGAACACAGACGGTCATTTCACTTAGAAAGTTACCAGCTCAGTGTGACTTAAAGTGTGTTGTGATATTTAACTCAAGTTCCAGGAGATCCAACAACTCTTATGACCATGGCAGGCACTGCACATACATAGTACATGTATATACATGTAAGCAAACACATGTACACATAAAATAAAAAATAAATAAAAACTTTAAAATATATAAATCTCTTCACACACACATACTTGCATACATAGGCACACATATACACACATGTGCGCACACACGCACACTGATTTTATTTCTCTGAAGAACTCTAATTGCTAATCTTTACCTTCAATAGTTAACCTACCTCTGGAGACACCGAGTGATTCAGGTGGCATAAATCATTCAACCCCTGAACAATCAAGAAAGGAAGAGCTAGGAGGCATGGACCTTTCTTGATCCACCTGCTAAAACAGCCTATAAACCATGGAAGTATTTATTCTCTGAGTAAATTCGTGGCTTCCGTAAATGTAGCCAAAAGCATTTCTCAGGAAAGGATGCAGAGCCCACACTCAGTCACAAATGTCGCTTCTCAACAGGGTACAGTATCCATTTCACTTTTAAAACCGTGTTGGTCACGTTGCATCAGAGTACAAAACAAATTTGAGTGGGGTTTAAAATGGTTCATCTGAGAAGATAATAATGGTTGGTAGGTAAGAATAACTCAAGCTTTCAAAACCAGATGGCTAATGCTTACTTCAGTCAAAATTTTGGCTATTAAATGTTTGAAGACATTATGATAAAAATAAAACAAAAGCCACCAGGGTAAGGGTGGCCCAGATGATGGGAGTGGTCAACCAATGTCTGGTCTGGCCTGACACCCATCCACGAGAGGGAGCCCACCTGACTCTGCCTGGGTGCCAGGACCCGGAGGCTGGACGGCTTAGAGACCTACGATAGAAATGAACACAATTAGAGAAAAAAAAATGTCACTGTAATGATGCCTAATGATATTCTGCTGTACCCATAGACCGGGGACTACCCCAGTTGTCGTCAGAGAGCCTTCATCCAGTAACTAAGGAAAACAGATGCAGAGACTCACAGCCAAACGTTAGACGGAGTTCAGGGAATCCTGCTGAAGGACGGAGGAAGGATTCTAGGAGCCAGAGGGGTCATGGACATCTCAAGAAAACTGACAGAAACAACTAAGCTGGGCTCATAGGAGCTCACAGAGTCAACCAGGGAGCCTGCAGGGGACCGACCTGAGCCCTCCATATATGTGACAGTTGTGTAGCATGGCTACCTGTGTGACTCCAAACAGTGGGAGCAGGGCTGCCCCTAACGCTTTGGCTGGCTCTTGGGAACCGATTGCTCATATTGGATTGTCTTGCTCAGCCTTGATACAAAAGGAGGGGCTTAGTCCTACCACAATTTGAGATGTCAAGTTTGTTGATACTCATGGAGGCCTGCCCCTTTCTGAACAGAAACTGAGAAGGACTGGAATGGGAGGGGCAGTGGACGGGTTGGGGAGGAGAATGGGGGGAGAAGAGGAAGGGGAAACAGTGGTTGGGATGTAGAATAAATAAATAAATAAATTTAATTTATATATAAAAAAAAAAAGGCCTGGGGCTGGAGAGATGGCTCAGTGGTTAAGAGCACTCACTGCCTGCTCCTCCAAAGGTCCTGAGTTCAATTCCCAGCAACCACATGGTGGCTCACAACCATCTGTAATGGGGTCTGGTGCCCTCTTCTGGCCTGCAGGCATACACGCAGGCAGAACATTGTATACATATTGAATAAATAAATCTTTGTGCAGGCTTAGGGTCCAAGCATGAAGACTTTCCCATGGCACTGCACACAACGTCTGTCTGTCTGTCTGTGGATTAAAATAAAAACAGGAAACCTCCCCAAGGCTCACTTATCCATAATGTTTTCAGGAACTGTTTTAGAAATGCAAAAAGGTAATTTTTCTCATGATTCCAATCTTTTATTATTCTTTAAAAAAAAAAAAAAAAACTAGTCTGAAACCATAGAAGCTGCAGAGATACATTCCACTGAGTCACCCAGCTCAGCAACTGGAAGCCAAGGCCAACGTCTTCACAATCATCCAGGGTTTACAGTGGTAAAACATTCTCACGCATGCTCTCTTTACACTCGCCAGACTCTTAAGGCTCCGAGGCTTCAGTAGCTCCATTTTTGCCCTTAACCGAACTGAGACTAATCAAGGTGACTTCTCATTTTCCAACAAAACCAGAAGATGTGCAGTATCAGACCCACTGAAGATGACTTTACCTGTTGACATATCCCTCAGGACCGCTTTCCCAAACTCTGCAAAACTACTTAAGAAACCAAGCACTAATTTACTCAATTCATTGCAGACACTCAACTATTTGTTAAATAAAATAATAAGAAAACAAATTAAACATCCCCAAAGAATAGAAAGATAACCGCATAGCTGGAGCCAAACTAGCAAAAAGCCTGCTGCTGGCCGAGACAGGAAATCTCCCCAAGATGAGACAAGTAACTCTTTATAATTAATATTTGTCAGTTATGTGTGTGAATGGTGCTGCTTGTCAGCAACCTTGGGCCTTTATCAGCTGTAAATGCCTTTTCCTTTTGTGGATTGGTAATGCAAAAGGAATTCAGCCGACCCCCACGGGAATCGTCACACCTGTTAGAGAGTGGAGGGAGCTTGAGCCTGCAGTTTCGTTGTCTTACAATGGCTTCCTTCTCAGCCTCCTGCAGCTGAGTTATTCGTATTCTTTCCCCGAGGCTGGGACTTTATTTTTAAATCTAAGATGCCATAAAAATAAAATACCTGTGGAAACTAATTTTGATCGTAAGAATAAAGGGCCAGTGCCTGTATCTAAGGCTGCTCACTGTACTCATCCTTTGGGATATCAGGAAAATAAGCATCTTGCCTTTATATTTACACAAATATATATATATATGATGTCGCCCTCTACAAGAGCTGGAGCGAGAACTGCAGTGGCTGAACACAGCCGTCTTGGGTGGCTTTGAAACCGCGTCTTCATCCTCCTCCTTCTAGCTTTTCCTGTTTTGTTGATGTGAAAACAGACTTTTGAGGATGCTTCTAGAGCCCAACAGTAACTATACACGATGAAAATGAACCTCATGGTAAGAAGAGAAACGATTATTTACGTTAAGTGGGGAACTTAAGGACGGTTCCACAGCACTGCGTATCAAGCAATGGTGAAGAGCACCAGGGTAGAGAAAGGTCAAGACACACAGCACTGCTGGGCGGTGGTGGCGCACGCCTTTAATCCCAGCACTCGGGAGGCAGAGGCAGGCGGATCTCTGTGAGTTCGAGGCCAGCCTGGTCTAAAAGAGCTAGTTCCAGGACAGGCTCCAAAACCACAGAGAAACCCTGTCTCGAAAAAAAAAAAAAAAAAAAAAAAAAAAGACACATAGCACTCCTGGCTCAGCAGAACCTGGGCTGGTGCAGAACACAGAGAGCCCTTGGCTAACACAGTGGCAGAAACAAACAGAACCGGAACCGAAGCAGGTGTGATGAAGGATTAAGCGGAGACTTAGAAGCCTGAAAATGGGGCTTAGCTTTTATTTCTTTTTCTAGAGACAGGGTTTCTTTGTGTAACAACCCAATCTGTCCTGGAACTCACTCTGCAGACCAGGATGTCTTCGTACTGCCTCCCGAGTGCTAGATTAAAGGCTCGCACCGCCACGACCCCGCTAAAATGGGGCTTACCTTTAAATAGAGAACGGAAGATGATCGATCCACTGGTTATCACACTGGTTAACTTTAAATAGAACGGAAGGTACCGCACTGGCTACACCATTTTCCCCTGATTAACAGTTTGGCGTGTTCAGCAGTCCCGGAAGCTTCAAGTTCTGGCGCAGAGTATGAGGAAACGGCAGATCCCCTCGAGAAACATCTCCGGATTCATGTTCTCTGTAATTTTCTCTTCTGTTCCCGTCACATTAGTAACTCATTCGATGATTCTCTTCCTTTCCATGCCATTATCTCGTCGGACCTCCAGTTACGTCCCTGTCTCCAAACTATTTTCTCAAAACTTTATAACCATTACCGCTGTCCTTGGCAACCCTCCTTCAGAGTGACTTTTTATTCAGCCTCGATTTGGTGGGGCTACCAAACCAGCACCCATACATCAGTTTCCTTATTCTAGAAAAGTCTATAAAGACCACACCAATCCTGCCCTATCAATTGCTAGGTCTCAAACTCAGGACAAATGGCCGAGTTGCCTATTTAATATACTAAGGCAGACTTTGGCTACCGGTTTCCCTCACACGTATCTATTACAGAGTCGCTGCCTGCGATTCTCAACCCCTCCAGTTCCTAGCTTCTCGGATCTCTAGAAATCTCAATCATTTTTGGCTATGTGGTCCCTTGGTGCTCTTTGCCCTCTTGCCTCCTCTCTCCTTGTTTTCCTCTCCCTCTCTCCTCTCACAGCCGGGTTTGGGTTCAGTCTGGACACTTCCAGATGCCACTGGCTTTCCTTCACATCTACAAATCAACTTTCTCCTCAATGCACACCTGGGAGCAGCCATGTCTCCACCTTTTCCGTCACCATCAACATTGCTTGGTTAGATTTCAAACATGCTTGTGGAACTAACAAGCCCCTCTTCATTTTTTTTTTTTTTTTTTTTTTTTTCAGTTTTATCCACCGAGCTTTGCTCCTGCCTAGCACAGGAATTTTCTGTTCTCTGTGTTGGCTGTGAACTGGGTTGAATCTTTTTTGCTGCTCATGGTTCTCCTTCAAGATCCAGGAAGTCAGAATTCACCCCTTGCAACAAAAGGTCAGCCGTGTGGGTGCCAGCAGGACCATTATAACTACATCTTGGCTCCTCTGGGGGCCCCAGCATTCTCCTCTCCAGACCTTACTCTAGATAAGTGCCTGGCTGTCCTGCAGCATCATGTTGTCCCCCTTTTCCCTGGCACTGGCCCCTTTGAATCCCTCTTGTCCCTGCTGTTTGTCCCAGACACCATTCTGTTACAGACTCCTGCCTCCTTTCTCCAGACTTTTTTGGACTAACTGTGGTGACCACCTTCCTCGGATCTCTGGGACTTCCCCTAGATGTGTTTGAGCCCCTATGGGAAAAGCCGTTGCTGAATTCCAGCTTCTGCCTTATCTCCCAGCCCATTTACTATTCTTAGGGTTGGCCAGTTAGTTCCCTGAGCCTGAAGACCTTGAAATACGTTGGCGGTTCCTGCAGATCTTCCCAGATCGTGTCTGCCATCTAGTGGAAATAGGCAATAACTACACAGGGTCTAAGTCAAAAGATTTTGTTCCATCTTTCCAAATGGGTTTGCAAAAGAGAATGCTACACACTTAGATCAGCCAGAGCGGGGATTATGAAGTGGATTTTATTCCTTCTCCCCGAAGTCAGTTTCAGTATTTTTGTGCTTTTCTATTTGTACCTACTGTTCCATTGTATAAATAGGGCAAATTTTATCTAACTGGTAGACATTTAGATAAAATTTATCTAACTGCAAAAGTTATCTAACTGGTAGACATTTGAATTCTTCTCAGTTTGGGACATTCGTAAAGTTATTGTGAATATCATGTATAAAATTTTTAGGGACAAGTGTGTCCGCTTCTCTTCAATAATCAGCCAGGAGTAAAACCACTGTCAAAACTGGAGAGAGGTGGTTGAAAGGATGCCATGATCACATTTCTTAGCAACATCGCTGTGCCCTTGGCTACCAAGGCCCTCAGGCCCGACCTCTAGGAGTTGATCTAGTTGATCCTGTGTGCTTTGAGGAGTAACTGATCTGGGTAATGTTGTGGATGCTTCCTATATAGTTAATACCTAATAGGGTCTGATACATATATAATAGATGCTTTGTATATAGTTAATACCTAAGAGATTGTTACTCACTATTGTCTACTTTAACATCCATTTGGGAATAGCATAAAAATGTATATGCTTTTGCCTGTCATAAGAAAACCTCTGGGTGCATACATAAAAGACTAGTAATTGTATCACATTTTCCTTATCCATTTTGTGGTTGAGGGGCATTTAGGTTGTTTCCAGTTTCTGGCTATGACAAACAATGCTGCTATGAACATGCCCTTGTTGAGCACATGTCCCTGTGGTACAATTGAGCATCCTTTGGATATATACCCAAAAGCGGTATTGCTGGGTCATGAGGTGGGTTGTTTCCTAATTTTCTGAGACTTCACCACATTGACATCCAAAGGGGCTGTGCCAGCTTGCATTCCCACCAGCAATGCAGAAGTGTTCCCCTTTCCCCACAACCTCTCCAGCATAAGTTGTCATCAGTGTTTTTGATCTTAGCCATTCTTACAGATGTAAGGTGTAATCTCAGAATCGTTTTGATTTGCATTTCTCTGATGACTAAGGATGCTGAGCATTTCCTTAGGTGTCTTTCAGCCATTTTAGATTCCTCTGTTGAGAGTTCTCTGTTTAAGTCTGTACTCCATTTTTATTGGATCATTTGTTCTTTTGATGACCAATTTCTTGAGTTCTTTGTATATTTTGGAGATCAGACCTCTGTCTGATACATTTACACAATGGAGTACTATACAGCAGAAAAAAATAATGACATCTTGAAATTTACAGGCAAATGGATGGAGCTAGAAAACATCATATCGAGTGAGGTAACCCAAACCCAGAAAGACAATTATCATATTACTCACTTATAAGTGGTTTTTAAACATAAAGCAAAGAAAAACAGCCTACAAATCACAACCCCAGAGAACCTAGACAACAATGAGGACCCTAAGAGAGACATACATGGATCTAATCTACATGGGAAGTAGAAAAAGACAAGATCTCCTGAGTAAATTAGGAGCATTGGGGACCATGGGAAAGGGTTGAAGGGGAGGGGAGAGGCAGGGAGAGAAGCAGAGAAAAATGTAGAGCTCAATAAAATCAATTTAAAAAACAAAAAAAAAATTATAGTCACATGACTATAAAAGTTCATGTAACCTTTTACGAGATAGAACATGTCATTTAGAATAATGTGAATTCATGTTCCTGAATGTTTTTCTCGGAATAAATTATTTTCTTATTTCCTTTAAAAAAAAAAAAAAAGACTAGTGGAAATAGCTACTGTAGAAACGGGAGCCAAGGACTCCCGACTGAAGACAAATATTGTCAGCGGATACCTTTCTGCAAATAAAATCTATATTCAGTATAGATTTTTCTGGACACTAGAGGCAGGGTTAAACCTGAGAGCTTTCATACCCTGAGATCCTCAGAGCTTGAGCCTTATGCGGTGCACATGCGTTCCCCGCTCGCGTTCCACCCCTTCTCTCTTTATTAGATACCTTAAGATGGCTCTGGAGATGCCCTGATAGGAGCAGACAACTGAAACAATGGCGGTTTCCATTACAGGCTAAACCTTAAGAACTAACAGCGTTAACAGCCTCCAAGAACCCGGAGATGCGGATGAGGAAACCGCATCTCCAAAAGTCTTAAATCCTCACCATGCCTGAGCAAGCGAGCAAAACCGCCCATCTGGCTCCAGAGTCATGGTCAGGGGCTCTGTGTACACAGGCTGGGAGCCAGGCAGCGAGAACAGGGGTCTGCCATCACGAGGGACGGGCCTGCTATCACCGAGGACGGGGGTCTGCCATCACCAGGGACGGGCCTGCTATCACCGAGGACAGGGGTCTGCCATCACCGAGGACAGGGGTCTGCCATCACCAGGGACGGGCCTGCTATCACCGAGGACGGGGGTCTGCCATCACCAGGGACGGGCCTGCTATCACCGAGGACAGGGGTCTTCTATCACCAGGGACGGGCCTGCTATCACCGAGGACGGGGGTCTGCCATCACCAGGGACGGGCCTGCTATCACTGAGGACAGGGGTCTGCCATCACCAGGGATGGAGCCCTGCTATCACTGAGGACAGGGGTCTACCATCTCTTACTTGTCTTAGCTGCTGTTCCTTACCAACAGAGGACTAAGGGTATGACTCGTCAGTAGCAAATGGGTCATGAGGACCCGTATTTTATGTACAATGAAGACCTTGGGCCACCCTCTACTCTAGAGGTCGTCCCTCACTGCAAAGTCCTTTTAGGTCATTGAGAGATCTCTCCGAGTTTGAGGCCAAACCTTTGGTAATAAAAACAAACACTTCCTGGCCCATGCCTCTGTCTTCACCCTACAGGGAACTGTGGACTAGGCCTCGGAGCTCTGAGGTGCCAGCCCAGCCATGTCCTTTCCCTTCGAGCAAGGCCTAACGCATAGGCGCCACATAGATGACAAGTCAGAGTGTGAATACAGGGGTCCTTTGCAAACCTGAATCATGCAGCATTCGAGAGAGTGAAATGCTTCTCTTTTTCAATTAATAGAAGTAACCACACAAGTGAAAGTTAGGTTTGGTTTGCTTTTACTTTTGTCTTGCCCAACTTATTTTGTGCCTTGACAAATAAGAGAGTTCATGTAAGATATGATCACATGCCTAGCCAGCATTTAGATCAGCGGGAAAAGCCAGCCATGTCAGGTTTAGATGCTTAGGTGAGATTTTCTGTGTGTGATTTCTCTAAGCTACTTTTGCACATGCTCAGAAGATGCCAGAGAGGCTTAACGTGGTTGTTGCACCATGTCTGGGTGGGCAAGCTCATCAGGTCAACATCAGTGGGGTGAGCTCTATCTTGATGCTTCAGGTACTTTCTTATAGCAACATAAATCCAATACAAAAGTCCATAGAGAAAATAAACTAAACTCAAGCTCAAAGTGTTATTTCTACTTCTTTCAAATCTGAGTCAGGTCCTGTGTGACCCCAGCTATGGGTTCTGATTCTGCAAGGACAACTAACACTTGTCATTTAAAAGCAATTTAATATATAATGAAGAGCCTACAGAGGCCAATAAGTTATTGTAAAAGCAACGACAACAGTATTGGAAGCCATGAGGACAATAATAACAACTAATGGCTGTTGAAAGGAGCTGTGGGTTTGCGTTCCTGCCACCCAGCTCCCAGCTGCCTCGCTAGCTTATGCCCCCAAATAACAACACACAAACTGTATTCATATAAACACTGCTTGGCCCATTTCTATTAATGTGTGTAGCACCACGAGGTGCACTTACCAGGAAGATTCTAGCCTATGCCCATCCTGGGTCAGAGCTTCATCGCGTCTGCCCTGGAGAGCAGCAACTAGATGCGTCTTACCTCACTTCCTCTTCCTCTCAGCATTCTCTTCTGTCTACTCCACCCACCTATGTTCTAACCTATCAGGGCCAAGCAGTTTCTTTATTAATTAACCAATGACCTTCCTCCATCAAATCGCTGGCAGACAATTACCTACATTAGACCACACTTTTACCCACAGCTCCATAGGTGTAGCCTACTCAAGTTCTCATTTTGTGAAGAAACTGAAGTTCACCAGGGCTCAGTGATTTGACTGTGATGTCATAGGCAGTAAATCTCAAAGCTGCCAGTTCTCACACAATTAAACCACCATCGACAAGATACAGTCCGAGGGCCATGTCCCGCTGTGTCACCTTAACTCTTAGCACGTCCTTGTCCTGTGAGTAAGGTAGAGGATGTCTCCTGTTGCTCCAGCTTGAAGTCAGCATCTGGGGTTGCCTGCCGCTGGTGACAGGAGTGTGGAAAGATGTGGGGAGCAGAGGACATTACTGTACTACCAGAACATGGTCACCAGCTGACAGCGTCGTCCTTCGTTTTGCTATCGTTCCCAAGGACATTTTGCCCTCAAGTCATTCCACCTGTGAGCCCATTGTGACAAGATCTGTCTTCTAGAATATTTCCCCCAACAAGGAATTATCCCAAAGACAGCATAGCAATACAAAACTTCCCAATTCTGTTTCAATGTTGCTAACAATTTGATCTTTCTAATTACAAAAAAAAAAAAAAAAAAAAAAGAACAAAGTCATGGTAGGAGTTGCCCAAACTTTCTATATTTATCAGCGAATATCCATCTCATCTTACATCATGTGCTCATATCAGCTATGGAAACGCCCTGAGCCGTTAGTACCTAGGCAACCTCAGTTTGCCTTTGCTGCTGAACAAACATGATGTATTCACATCTTTTCTCCCTCTTGGCTTTGTAAAAGCAAAATTCTCAAAAAGCTTTTGCTTTGGATAGGTTCTGTTTTAAAAGTCAATATATTCTACTGAGAAAAAAATACGTTTTCTAACCACAGAGAAAGGCTGGCTTCGTTTATTCAAGCTCCATATTTATTCTTTTCTTTCCACCTAATCCTGATCCTACAATCCTAGGCAGTTAACAGTGAGGTTTGGGATCTTCTTACTTGCATTATCTTTAATCTGCAGCTGGGAACACATGGCCTCCAGGCACACTGTGCCCACCTGCTCCTTATTAAGGCTAGCAGGGGCTATCCACACACAGTGACCCAGGAGAAATTGGACACAAGATTAATGCTGCATAAAATCTCACACTGTGAATGTCAGTTCTGGACTGCAGGATTTCAGTAATTGGAGGGGAAATAAAACCTTACGGATCTTTTCTCTCACTGTAAAATGTTAATTGACAAAGCAGTCAGAATAAAGAGCTTCCAAACAACGGCACAAGGAGTGCTATTAAGTGGGAGAAAATTCCACTCCTGCTACACGGGCCTTCAGAAGAATAGATCACTAGGGAAAACATGAATACAATTTATAGGGAAGCTATTTAAAGAAGGAACAGTCGCTTAAAAATACAAAGGAGGATAAAACGCTATTTCTGATACCACATGACTCCTTTCTCAACCCCAAGCGTAAGCATTTCTCAGAAGAAACCTTTCTTGTGGTCGTTCACAGGTAGGGTCTAGATCATCTTTAAAGTCATGAATGTAGAAGCTGCCTTTGGCGGGAGTGGGGTAGGGGGAGAAGAGAAGAGGAGAGAACGGTGAATTATATACATGTGTGAAGATGTCACATGAGACCCACTGTTTTGTGTAAGTAATATACACCAATAATAAAGAACTCAAAGAAAGATGACTGGGGTTAAGAAGGGTAAAGGTCAAACAAGCACTCAAATCATGAAGACATCCAGACTCCTTCCATCCTTTCTGTTTGAGTTGACCCACAGGCTGTATTTTTGTGATCCCAGTCTGCCCCTGCTTAATTATTATGACTTTGTGTCCCAAAATAAAAAGAATATAGTTTTTGTGTCATTACCTCATGTCATTACCTCATTGTCTGGTGTTTGCCTGTGTGAACTCGCAGAAGTGAAAGTGGGGGTTGCTCTATTTTGATGTGAGATGCTGTCAACAGGTTGCTATGGTTGAGCCTGGTCCCCAGCTAGTGGTTTGTTTGGGGATGTTGTAAAAGCATTGAGATATAGGTCCTAGCTGGCAGATGTATCATTGGGGACAGACTTCTGGGAACAGATTTCCTTGGGTTCTGGTCTAGAACCTCTGTCTGCTTCCTGATTGGCTAAGACGTGAGATGTTGCTATGTTGTGTTCCAGCCACCATGGTGGATGGAACAAGAATCCAAACCACATATTTCCTTCCTTAAAGTCTTACTGTTTCTGTCTTTCATTTTGTCAGAGTTTGGACTGAGGCAACTCCCAGGGGAGGGAGCTTATGCCAGGAGCTGGGGTGAAGCCCCCAGGCAAATAATCCAGACTTTTTATATAAAGAGGTGTTAGAGAATTTAGGAGATGCATTAACAAAGAATCATAACCAGGAGAAAGAAAATGTGCTTCAAGATGGACAGACAGCAAGAGAGCAGTTAATCAAGCATGCAGCTGCCTAGAGCCCCTCTGGTACCAGGGGCTGCCTTTAGTGAGTCTGGGGGAAGAAGATCCGGTTCCTGGAAGGACTTATCAGTGGTCCCTTGATTTTGATTGATAGATTGAGATTGTAAGTTTTATGTCCTTTCCCATGGTGCATCTGATTTAAACAATACTCATGCCTATGCAAAAGATGGCAAATAGGGAATTTCCCCTAAAAGTTTACTCAGGGGATGTTTTTTGCCTGACTATGCGAACACTCAAAGCACTTCAGGCTAGATTAGCCCTTTGCCTGTAGGTTCCAGTACGTCCTGAAATGTGTCTGACTGTGCATGAGGAAAGAATGGGAAGCAGCCATTTAGGAAGGAGCTCCTGCATGGTGGCAGTTCGTTATGTGTGAAGGTGTAAGGGCACAGTGCCCAGACATCTGGCAAAGCACAGACGTGTTGTGCAGCCATCTGGTACTCATTATTAACACGGGCAACTAGGCACGGAGAGTTCTGCAACTCAGTGTGGCTTCAGCAGAAGGTGCTGACCCAGGGTGGGGACTAGATGTGACCCAGACCCTGGGCTACACTTTATCTTGGTCAAAGCCACTTCCTATCAGTGGACAGCAGTCAATGCAGAGATGTATAGCAGGTCAGAACGCTGAGAAGGGACCATAGATGGGAGGTGCCCTTAAGTGATGGGGAGGTGCCCTTAGGTGATGGGGAGGTGCCCTTAGGTGATGGGGAGGTGCCCTTAGGTGATGGGGAGGTGCCCTTAGGTGATGGGGAGGTGCCCTTAGGTGATGGGGAGGTGCCCTTAGGTGATGGGGAGGTGCCCTCAGGTGACGGGGAGGTGCCCTTAGGTGATGGGGAGGTGCCCTCAGGTGATGGGGAGGTGCTCTTAGGTGGCATCTGTTACCAAGGAGCTATAGGCAGTTGGCAGCTGCTGAGAAAGAGAGACCCATCTTTTGTGAGGCTGTGGCTGCTGGTAGGTCTCCTGTGCTCCCATGATGGCCTCATCACTAGTTGGACTTTCTGGATTAACAGAAACGCAAAAAGGATATGAGGAGTAGGTGCTGGGAAATCCAAAGGGACTTGGCAAGGTATGGAGGTGTATGTGATTGCATTCTGCTGTTTGCATGCATGAAATTATCAAAGAATTGAAAGGGAAGAATAAAAATATGGAGAATTTACTGACTTTAAATAAGAGAGATAAACCTTTATAATGTGGGTGGGTAGGCCTCAGGCAAGCAGTTGGAGGCCTAAGAGCAAGGACTGGTGTACCCCAAGTGGTAACTTAGCCTTGCCACACCTCCACCTTCAGTCTCTCTCTCTCTCTCTCTCTCTCTCTCTCTCTCTCTCTCTCTCTCTCTCTCTCTGTCTCTCCCTCCCTCCCTCCCTCCTTCCCTCCCTCCTGCTCTCTCTCTTTTTCCTCCCTCCCTCTCTCTTCTCTCTCTCTCTCTCTCCCTCTCCCTCTCCCTCTTCCCCCATCTATGTGTGTGTATGGCAGGGGGAGGGGGCAGAGAGAGATTTCTACAGGACTCTAACATTGGAATCACTTCTACAGTTTTAAATGGTGCAATTTTGTACAACTAAGATATTAGGAAGAGGGGCTGGAGAGATGGCTCAGAGGTTAAGAGCATTGCCTGTTCTTCCAAAGGTCCTGAGTTCAATTCCCAGCAACCACATGGTAGCTCACAACCATCTGTAATGAGGTCTGGTGCCCTCTTCTGGCCTGCAGGCATACACACAGAATATTGTATACATAATAAATAAATAAATATTTATAAAAAAAGATATTAGGAAGAGGTCCTCTTGGAGTGGCTTGAAGCAGGCCGGAAGCGACAGAGTCAGTTGGTTCCCGTCTCTTTTGTAAATTACATTTTGTTTGGCATAACATGTGCATAAAAGTCAGAGGACAGCTTGTGGGAGTTAATTCCTCCATTCCATTATGTGGGTCCCACAGATGGAGTTTGTCCAGCTTAGCAGCAGGCATCCTTGCACACACAGGCCTCTCAACGACCCCACTATGTGGGTTTTCTTTACAACCCATGTTTGCCAGAGCTAGTGAGGATGGTCCAGACTCATGCCCACCAGATTATCGTGTTGAAGGACTTGGGCATCATGTGTGGACTTTCAGAATTCCCCACAGGACCCTTTGTGTATTTGCTTATGTTCATGTGCACCACAGGTCAATAAAACCATTGTTCCCAGAGCCAGAGCCAAAGGGAACATGTGGAGGGAAGTGGCTACAGCGGAGGCAGGGGAAACTGTGAACTTGCGTACTGCTGCGCACCGTGCGCCTGTGTCTGCGCTCTGTGCGCTGGCACCCAGTTCGCGAGCTTTGGGCGAGGGGGCTGGAGGTTAAAATACACAGACACACACAGACAGAGAGACAGCGACACGGGTCATCCTTGAATTCCCCAAGAATGCCCCTTTATTGTGTTCAGGGACAGATTATATAGAGATAGCCATGCCCCAGCCAAACCCACCAGAAACCACTCTCCTGCCATCAGGAACTCCTAAAGGTCTCGTGCTCAGAGCAGCTGTAGGCACTCAGATCAGGGGATTACAAGAAATTCAGGATCTGGGGTCTCACTGCTCCCAACAGCATACTTCTGTAGGCATCTCATCATTCACGTGCTCACTTGGGGCTCGAAAACATCCATACCCAATGCAGCTACTCCAGGCATTGTAAGATTAGCCTCAGTGAGACTTTCTGTGCTGCCTGGTATTGATACAGGAGCATCCAGGTATAAATAGCCCTGGGAAACCAGTTCTTTGCATTACAGTTAAGCAGCCTAACACACATTTGCTTTCTTCCAAACAGCAGCACAGGGCCCAGAAGGAAGGGCCTCTCTGCTTAATAGAGACTCATTCCATCTTTGGGGACTAACCCAGCTCAAATTTCACAAAGCAGAAAGCAGAAAAGATATGGGTCTGGTGAACTACCTACCCATCAAAGCAATTAAGAACTATATACCTCACGTTCTCCTCGTCCCCCAGAAAACTCCAGATGAAGGTCACAGAATGTCATTTCACCACATTGCTAATGGACACAGCACATAAGTTATTACCCACATCTGCAGTGTACAAGATCTCTTCCTCTTCTTGCTGCACACTTCCCCCCCTTTTCTCATCCCCCCAAGTTTACTCCTCACCTCTACTCCTAAATTCTCTCCTGCCTGTGAAGAACCACCAACGCAGAACATGGCATCCATGGGTGATCCATCACTGAGTTAGGAGCACAAATGCCCAAATTATTTAAAGTCCATTGGCCGGTAAAGGGGAACAGATAATACTGAGCCTACTGCTTCTGGGACATTCTAGCATTAGTCTTACCCTCTGGGAAGTACTGTCCAAGACATCATGTGACAGGAAGTTGTTTTCTTGCTGAAATGGCACAAGCATCTGGGAGTTGTTAATCTTGAAGACAAGCGATGTTCTCGACCCTCCAGAAAGAATCACGTCAAGTATTCTGAGTTTCTCGCTGCACCTCTTGAACATCGGTGTGGCGAATGCTGGGTAAAGCACCGTGAGGACCAAGATGCAGGAGTCAAACCACAAGTGCACCTGGTCAGGTGCATGATGACAACATAGGACACTGGGAGCAGAGGACAGTGTTGAAGCACTCTACTGGGGAAACGGGATAGCCCAGAACACATACAGACCTACCAGTACAGACATCTTTGCCTGGAAGCTCATCAGCATCTCAACCTCCTGTTAGTAATTGAATCTGTAATTGAACTAAGTACCTACTACAAAGCAAAAGACCCCTGACACCTATTCTTACCCTTGTCTTCTCCCCAAAGTTTAATGTAAGTATGCGTTGTCTTGTTAATCACATATTAATAGCTTGCTTTTCTGTTAATTAGATTTGCCCTTGGACAATTTTATATTGTATATTGTATATATGTATATTGTAATGTGCACATTACATTCTGTTGGCTCGCATACCGACCCTCTTTGATCTCCCTCCCACCATCATCAACACCCGCCACCTTACAAGTCCCTTTCCCATGCTCATGTCTTTGGTTTGTGATCCAGTGAGTTCAACCACGGCCATGGGGGTAGCCACGGATTTGGACCAAGTCACTGGAGTGTGGTTTGTACCTCAGTGGTACACAACAGAAGACAAAGATTCCCCTCCTCTCAGAATGTATCCATAGCCGCTAGTTCAGCGGCCAGGCTTTTTAAGGTAAATGTACCTCCTCGGGTTAGAGCAGTATCCCCTGTGAATGCTGCCCAAGCAGGCAGCTGCATCTTCTTCACTAGACTTCATAGCTTCTGTTGCCATATGTTTCACAAGTGATTCCAGATCATCAGAGGAATGGACCAGGATCTCTCAAAAAGAAAGGACAGACACATAATTGAATTAAAAGTTCAGGATCTCAGTTTATGATTCAGAGTCTGGGTTTCACCAAAATACTTTAAAATATGTATTTTATCCAGTGTCTAAGAGTTTCACTATAATCATTTTAAAATGTATTTGTTTTTTTCAGTGATGCCAACCCCAGAGCCTATCCAGGAAGATTCTCAGAGGGCCAAGAAGGATACCTGGGTCTCCATGTGTACAAATTAAATGAAGAAGGAAATCAGATCAAAGTCATTTTAAAAATCGGTTTCCTGTTAATATTTCAAGACTGCTTCCTAATTCACGGAAGCAAAGGCTGGAGAATCTTGCAAGGAAAATCATCTATGAAGACGATTGGAGAGTCGGCAGGTTCAGCTGGCAAACGATCTGAAGAAACAAGGAAGTCAGCTCATCGGAGCCTCGCAATTAATTGGAAACTATCACGCTAAATGCAGAGGAAGGAAGTCTCATTTTCTCAGAAAGAAAGGCCATAAATCTGCACTAAAAGAGGAAAGCGGGCTCTCTAAAGTGCTGTTGTGAGCGGCTGAAGCCCAGCTAAGTGAGCAGGAGATACTGATGGACCTTGCACAAGAAGCGCCAGCGAGTCTCCAGAATGAATTGGTATTATATGCTGGGTCCCTTCATGAGGCTCATTCTTCTAGACCTGGTATTTCTGTTTCGAGAGTCTTATCCTTGAGAAAGAATGAAGGAACAAAATAAAGCTTAACCACAAAGACATTCATTTCCCTGGACGCTTAGAATTGGTGAGGGTATTGTATCAAAAGAGGCAAGCAGACAGGCTGGAGAATTGGTTTGTTCATCAAAGCCAAACTCCACCTAAGCCCGTGTGTGTGTGTGTGTGTGTGTCCATTATCTACTTGGTGTTTTTTCAGTGCTGGGTATAGAAGCGCCAGGGGCTTGTGCACTCTAAACAAGCTGTCTACCACTGAGCTATATCCCTAGCCTAAGATCTTCTGATTCAAATGAGAAAGTCAAGATATTCCTTTTAATTAACCAACAACCCAAGAAATTAGCCCCTTATAGCAATCAATGAAACTTAACCTCATACATGATCCTTTATTGCCTTCCTGGAGTAGGCTTTTTCTCTCCATGTAAAGAAAGGGTTTGCACGATGACCCTTCGGTGAACAGGGATCCCACATTAGAATGGGAATAAAAAACTCTTTTCATTACTGACAATCCAGCTACCCTTTACTGAAGCAATTCACCCATGGGTCTGGATGGTGCTGATGTAAGCAAACCCACTATGTTGCCTCTCAAAGAAGTCATAACTTACAAAATTATGCACAGTGCATAACGTTTGATACTAAACAGATATAATGCTGGCTAAGGTGTTTACAGCCTTACGGTTTAGCATTGCATTAACACGCTCTTCCCACTTATGAAAAGAGTTGACCGAGGGTAGGATGCTAAGTCATCTTACACCGGCAGCAGCAGGCAGCTTGAGTTCACTGTGTCTCTTGATCCGATCATTTCCCCTTGAGCTTTTCCTGACTTCACGTTGTTTTTGTTTGTCTGAAGAACCAAAGCCTATACCATAGATCTGAAATTACCTGGAGTGAGTAAGAAGGAAACAAGGAACACGAAACTAACCCACTTAGGAGTTTATTAGAGGGGGCGTGTACAGGCCTGGGGAAGTTTTGTTGGGGGGGTCAGTCCAGCTTTTAAAAGCTGCTTAGCGCATGCGCACAGGGGGTTGACTTGACTGCATCATGCACAGATGACAGGGCTCACACATGCGCAAGGGCTTAGCTGAGTCATACGTGGATGATGCCGTTAGCACTTCTGCCTAAGGGCTTGCCCACACATGCATGGCCCTAGAACCCGGAAGTGTCAGCCTTATTGTGGCTGAAATCATAACAATGTCTACCTATGTGGCATGCAGCTGGACCTTATATCCTGATCTGAGCATGCTCTGTGATCATGACTAACACAAGCACACACTGGCGCATGGCACTTTATAACACAGTGATCGTGGCCAGGACAGGTCTGGGTGCGGCCCTACCCGCCATCGGCACGTATGGACCAGGTAAGCGTGTCCCACACTTGACAGCTTATTAGAAAAGTAAAAGGTATTGCGTCTGTTTGTGGACCAAGTTACAAACAAATCAACACTCCTGGGGACTACTTAGTGTTCGTGACTTTCAGATAGTGGCTTGAACAGATGATTTCCATGTTCTCAGACTAATAGATAAGAGAAAGAAAATAAAAACTAACATTTGGGGTATTTTCCCCAAGTAGGCAAAAACAAACAAACAAACAAACAAACAAAAAGGTAGATATGTACTATTATGACTAACCCAGTCAAAGTGTGTGTCTACCAACTCATGTAATTGGAGAAAACTCACAATGCAGGAAATAATTAAGTGATCATCACTGAAAAATCTGAACGTCTGATCTCCCAACCCCTCCCATTTACTGACCCCATCTCCCCCCCCGCCCCCCCCCTCCAGTTTACCCAAGAGATTTTATCTAATTCTCCTTCCCAGGATGATTGAGGTGTCTCTCTTAGGGTCTTCCTTGTTGCCTAGATTTCCTGGAGCTGTGGTTGGAATGTAAAATAAACTTTAAAAATACATAAATAAAATTTCTAAAAAAGGGAAAAACTGGAGGGCGTCTAGTTCCAAGAATCACCTGGAATTTTCTTCTTAACCTCTAGGGCGCCATCTAGTGTCAACTTGGAGAAGTGAGTCCACTCCCAGGAGTCACCTGTTCTTCCCTCGTTTGTCTTCCTTCTGGATCAAAATGCCCACTTACGGTGTCCTCCTGTCCCAGATTTATGACAGAAAGCTCTGAGCACTGCTGATTGAGTCATCAGACCTGGAAATGTCAGGACACTGAGAAACTTAATTCCTGTGATTCAGAGAGAGAGTGGCATCTGCTTGTAAATCCAAATTAAGAGTAAATAAAAAATATTAGTCTGAGACCCAGAAATACTCTTTAATATAATATGTAATAAATTATGAGAAAGCCTTTAAGGAAAATTCGTCACGATTTGGATTAGAATGACTATTCACACAGAGGAAATATTTATGATATTCTGCTAAGAGTGAGGAAATAAAACAAAAGTGCCAGATACCGAACATTCCAATAGATGTGTTTGAAATACATAAAAATTCCCCAAATGAACAGGATTGGTGAGACCTTAGGAACAATAGTATTTCCCTGTAGGCAGTGTGATTAAGGTTTTTTTTTTATTACTCTTCTTTGTAAGCACTTTTTTTGTAATAAAAACAGTACAAAGTTTTTACAAAGTTATAATACGAATAAATAAGAGAACTGGGCTCTGTTATTCATTCATAAATGAGATAAATAGAAGATGAAATAAGGAGCAGAACAATGCACACTTGGGTAAGAAGAAATACATTCGTGGATACCAAGTCATCAGACATGGCAACATCTCTCTGAGCCATGAGTTCCTAAATTCCAATTTTACTTTCAACCTCCCCTCCCGTGCAGCAAATTTTGGTATAATGTTGCTGCCTGAAATGCCCTAAGGGCCAAGGATACATTATTTTTCCAATTAATTATGCATGCAGACGTCATTCACACAGACAGACAGAGCACAGAGACACTCAGACACAAGCACAGACACACACAGTATAGAGACAGACTTACCTTACCTGGGACTCGAACCGGCAACCTCTGGCTCCGCGGGCGGCGCTCCAATCCTCTCAGCCAGCTCTCCAACCGTTCCAAGAATACATTAAATGCAGGTAAATCAAGTCACAGACCGTCGTGAAGCCTGCAGGAATCTAGACGGATTTACCTCCTCAGAACACATTCAAGCTTGTGTCTTACGTCTTCTCTCCCACTGTTCACTTTATAATCACTTCTAAATCGAGGCCTCTTTAATGATTAGCCCCTTCTGAACTGGGCATGTCACACCAAGCCTTAATTCCACAATGTGGTAGTTGAATCAATACTCACTCAAGAGTACCCAGTGGTACAATCTTTCTGCTCAAACGTCCTGGGCAGTCAGGGTTAGCAGCTTGCCTGGACACTAGGAAGCTAAGCCAGCAGCAATGTGGAGGGAAGGCGCTGAACTTTAGAAACAAGCAAAGCAATGAAAACCCCTGCTTTGCTACCTTTTAATACTTTTGAAAAATCTACTTGCCCTCTTTAGTCTTAGCATTCACATCCGTCTGAAAGCAACGGCTTCATGAGGCTGTGACGTCAGCTCTGGAGATTCCTGTCATGTTCTCAGTTGCTCATCCCTGCCTGGAGTTGATGCTCTAACTCCTATCCTCGCATCAAGTAGATACCGAACCAAGGCTGGTTAAGATCTGGGTCTGTAGATCCCGTTCTCCCCCGCCTCAGTTCTTTACCGTTGCGTTCCTCCGGCTTGCCAGACCCTCTTGTTTCCAAGCGCCGTCGTTTCACACAGAATGGAACCTTCACGCCGGGGGCCACTCGCAGCTTTTCTGCAGGGCTGGCCCTCAGCCAGGAAGTCAGACCGTAAGCATTCCACCGGACTGAGGAGAAGATTCAGAACTGATATGCACACAGTGCCTACTCACACTGCTCGGCCTCAGTCCTCCCCCTTTGAGGCCGAGCCCCTCCAAATCCTTACACTGCTACTGTAGAAATCTCAATTCTGCTGTAACTGTAGCCAAGGGTTAACAACTTCGCACACATTCCAGGTTTTAATAACTGCTATTTATACTGCTCTCCCTGTCTTCAATAAGATAGCTTTGATTTTGTTGAGTAATGTCTCAGTTGGGCCTAATATTGCTGTGATGACACACCATGGTCCAAGCAACCTGGGGAGGAAAGGGTTTATTTAGTTTACACATCCGCATTGCTGTTCAAAGGAAGTCAGGACAGGAACTCAAACAGGGCAGGAACCTGGAGGCAGGAGCTGATGCAGAGGCCAATGAGGGGGGGGGGTGTTGCATAGTGATTTGCTCACACGGCTTGCTCAGCCTACTTTCTTATAGATCCCAGGACCACCAGCCTCTGGGGTGGAACCACCCACAATGGGCTGGCCCTCCCCATCAATCTCTCATTAAGAAAATGCCCCCACAGGCTTGCACACAGCCCACTCTGAAGGAGGTGTTTTCTCAGTTGAGATTCCCTCCTCTCTGATACCTCTAGTTTGTGTCAAGTTGACATGAAACTAGCCAGAACAGATGACCCATTGTCAATTTAACATTAAAAAAAAAATGCTTTGTTGCTAAACCACAACCTTTCCTTTTTCCTCATCCCAAGGATCACACATTAATAGAGATACCATAACACAAAACATTGTACAAACTTAAAAAACTTCCACAGCCTTACAAATGAAAACACATTTAAAGTTGTCTGTTTAAAAATACCCATCTCAGGATTTATCCTAGTGCCTGAACTAACATTTTGGAGCCCATTCTTTTTGGAAGGATACCTTGCTCAGTCTAGATATAAAGAGGAGGGCCTCTGTCCTGCCTCAAAGCAATGAGACAGACTTTGTTGACGCCCCATGGGAAGTCTTACCCTCTCTGAGGAGTGGATGGGGGACAGGGGTAAGAGGGAGGTGGGGGAGCAGGAGGAGAGGAGGGTGTGGGAACTGGGATAGGTGTGTAAAATGAGAAGATTGTTTTTAAAAAATGAATTTAATAAGAAACATACCTGGTCTCCAGGACTTATTCCTAGTACATGAATCTAACTTTTTGGAGCCCATTCCCCATGGAGGGATACCTTGCTCAGCCTAGATGCAGCAGGGAGGGCCCTGGTCCTGCTGCAATGTGATATGACCAACTTAGTTGACTCCCCATGAGAGGCCTCACCCCCTCCCAGGAGTAGGTGAGGTGGGCTGAGTGAAGGTGTGGGAAGAGGGAGAAGGGGAGGGAGGAAGAACTGGGATTGGAATATAAAATTATTTTTAAAAAGACTGTTTTAAAAAAGAAAATAAAAGTAAACAGGAAATAATTGCAAAAAATAAATACAATGATAAATTTAAAAAGAGTACCTGGGAGGCAGAGGTAGGCGGATCTCTGTGAGTTCGAGACCAACCTGGTCTACAAGAGCTAGTTCCAGGACAGGCTCCAAAGTCACAGAGAAACCCTGTCTCGAAAAACCAAAAAAAGAAAAAGAAAAAAAAAAAAAGAGTACCTGGTCTCTTTGAAAATCCAAATTCTCTGTAAAACTCAAAAAAACTTTTTAAAATTTTAAGTCTCAACTGTGGCTTCCTATGAAATCGAAAATAAATGAAGTACTTTCTTTCTTCAAGGAAGAAGAACCTGGGCACAGTCGCAATCTGAACAATGCAGAACCAAACTCCAACAGTATAAATAACTCAATGTCCAATATCTGGGATTCACTCGTGACCTTTTGGACTCTTCCAAAGGGCCTGGACCACTTCTCTGGCTCACCTCTGAAGCTCACACAGCTGTCTCCTAAGCTCGGGCAGGCTCCACCCCACCACAGCTGCTCTACTCGGTGGCCATCCCACGGAAGTAGCATGCTCAAAAGGCTGGTGTTGAAGTAGTGACAGGCTGCGTCCCGCCACCCGGCTAGCTTTACCTGAAATAATTACACGGAAACTGTATTCTTTTAAACACTGCTTGGCCCATTAGCTCCAGCCTCTCACTGCCCATCTCTCACATCTTGATTAACCCACCTCGAGATGGTGGCCCACCAGGAAGGATCCTAACCTGCGTCCATCTTGGCGAGGAGAGCTATAGCGTCTGCTTGGAGAGGAGAGGCATGGAGTCTGCCTCACTGCCTTCTTCCTCCCAGTATTCTGTTCTGTCTACTCCGCCTACCTAATTTTCTGTCCTATCAAAGGCCAAGCAGTTTCTTTATTAATTAACCAATGAAAGCAACAGATAGACAAATGACCCACCTCCAACACACTGGAGTCCCTTGCTGCAACTGAGCTGCACTTTCACCGATCGCCTCCCATAGGCTCTCTTCACTGTGCCAAGCCTCAGTTTCTTTGCATGACCCCTTCAGTCCCGAGCCTTCAGCTACTACTGAGGCTGCACCTTCTCAATGGTCTCTTGTAGGACTCAGCCAACTATGACCTGCTTAATAGAAACAGACCACCCAAAGGAAGTTCTTAACCATGATCACCTGCCAGGGTAGGACCCAGTCATGATAAGTTTAATGGAGACCTGAGTCTCAGTAGTTTATCCTGAGGCAATATCTGGTTGCAACAAGGACCACAGACTAATATTATCCAGGTACCACCCAAGAACAGACCATCCAAAGGAAATGCCTAATGTTCCAACTAGTGTAGATAGGATCATCTGCCAGCACATAGCCATCGCTTTTCACCAGGATACCCCTAGACAAATGTCAGCATTCAGGCATCCTGAACCTTAGAAATCCCTCACACCCACCTTTACTACTATAGAAATCCAACTCTAACTGAGCTCAGGGCTCTCTGATTATTCTAATATGCTCATTGAACATATAGAGAGACCAAATTTGCAAACTTGTATAAAATAAAGGCTCTTTGCTTTTACATACGGGACTCGGTCTCCTTGTTGGTTTCTGGGGGACTTTGCGGATCTGGGCATGACACTCTCAGGGCCAAGCCTCTGCTTTCCCCATGACTCCTGCATACCTTCAAAGCCGGTGTCCCTGGGTGACCCTTACACACTGACAACTCTAGCTGCCAGCACAAGGTACAACAGTGGACTCCTCTGGAACACAGCTTCTCTGTGTTCTCAGGAAACACTTCTCAGAAGATTTGACTTCAACAAGGCCCGTCTCTTCTTAATCACTGCTAATAACTCGGCCCCAGCTCCCAGCATCAAACGTTCCAGTAATACAAAGGCTTCACTTCAGTCTTGCCAATCTATTATTAATCATGGCTGACCAGAATGGCAGATCTTAATTCAAAATAGCAAATGGCCCTGGTAAAATTTTTAACAACTTCACAAGCCAGGCTTCCATCATCTACACTGATCTAAAGATTCTTATCCTCTAGGCCCCTACAGAACATCCCACTGAGATCTCACACTCAATGTTTTTTTCCCAGCCCAAACTTCCAAAGTTCTTCCACGGTCCTCCCCAAAACACGGCCAGATCTGTTACAGGAATACTCTACTATCCTTTGTATCAACTTGTCTTTGTCAGGATGATGATTGCTGTGATGAAGCACCAAGCAAGACCAAGACAACTGGGGGAGGAAAGGGTTTATTAGCTCATGCTTCCACATCACTGTTCATCACTGAAGGAAGTCCTGGCAGGAACGCAGCAAGGCAGGAACCTGAAGGCAGGAGCTGATGCAGAGATCTTGAAGGAGTGCTGCTTACTGGCTTGTTAACCATGACCTGCTCTGTCTGTTTTCTTATAGACCCAAGGACTGCTAGCCCCGGGATGAAACCACCCACAATGGGCGGGGCCCTCCACCCTCAGTCACTAATTAAGAAAATGCTCTGCAGGCTTGCCTACAGCCTGATCTTACGGAGGCATGTCCTCAGATGCGGCTCTATCCTCTCTGATGACTCTAGCTTATGTCAAGTTGACATAAAACTATTCAGGATAGGTAGTAAGAATGGAAGTACATTAAACTGATCAAAAATGAATCCAGTGTATATGATAACTTTTCAAGACAAAAAAAAATCTAGAAATGCTGCGGGGTTAAAGTCAAATTGTGGTGTTATAATTAGGGTCTTATGAGTTTGATAATCATACATGTGATAAATCCTGCATCCCCAGTGTGTTGCTACTGGGAGGTGGGGCCTAATGGGAGGCCTTTATGTCATTAGAGGCGTGCCCCTGCAGGGAGCTCTGCACCCCAAACCTTTCGGTCTTTATTTTTCTTCTTTTCTTTTCTTTCTTTCTTTTTTTTTCTTTCCTTGGTCATAATGAAAAGCAGTTTTGCTTGACAGGCATTCCAGGTCCTGGTCATTCCTAAGTAAGGAGCCCAGAATTTATTTGGCTTATACTTTTCCCCCCTGGAAATGCTCATTGGCTCAGGACTCTGCTATACTAGCACAAAGCTAAACTAAAGCAATGGGCACATTATAAACACATCTTTAAATTTTTAACGTGTTTTCTAAAGTGTAAAAGGCTAATATAAACACACACATTAAATTAACTTACACATCATAAATGTTGCTATATATCACCACATTGATCAAAGCATATAACAATGTTCCACCTTGTTTCTTTTACAACTAAAAATTGCAAGGAGCAAACAAAGGCTAAGAGGACAAATGAACCAAGATATGTAAAGTATTTGTATAAGAGTATATTTAAAATATTTAAATATCCAAACCAGATTATGTCATATGGCCTTGGATATATTCTTATAAACCACTGAATATTTGGAAAGCAAAAACAACTTTTAGGAGTCAAGGAACTGCAGAGTTGTTTAAAGTTAGACTAAGGGATTTGACCAAAAATATCTTAGAAGTATTATAGAGGATTTGTGAACGCGTTCATAAAAAGATAATCACCAGCAGTAATCATGTGTTCTCTAAAACTAAGCCATAACAACTGTATACATATTCATATGTGGTAAGATATATCGGGGATCCTGTCAGTTCAACAAAGAGTGATGTGTTGTTATCCCAGGGACCACGTACATTGTAGGCTCACTGTCAGTTTCCAAGAGTGGACCGCCATGTGCAGTCTTGCAGCTTTATTGGCTGAAGAATCATTTCCAACCCGACTGAGTGTAGCATTTTCTTGAATATTGTAGAATTCTGAGAACATTGTCTAAAAGGCTCCCAATATCGGTATTTCATGGTTAGAGCAGGTCTACTATAAACCTTTGAAATGAATGTTGAGTAGTTAGAGCACACAGTTTATAAATGGGGTGGGACATTTTTAATCAAAGCATACAGAAACAGCTTTAAGCTTTCATTACTTCTTAAACTTGGAATTTATATATTAAATGGCCCAAACAAAACTCATTTTCAAGCTAATTTTCAAAGCAGTGCTGGCTTCAGTTAAGTGTATTTTCTTATTAGATGCTATTCTGGGCTAGTAAGATCGGATGGGCAACAATGCATCAAATTTAATCGTATGCTAACTGACTTACAGAAAGGAACAGTCAGTGGTCCCTCTACAATTTGGTTAGTCAATCTCACATCCTTAATAAGAGAAAGGCCTTTGTCCCATGTTTGAAAGAAACACTGAGATGTGCCACAGACACGATACGAACAAATGACACAAATAGCCAACAGGTGCACCCTTCGAGCCTATAACTAGACCCATCCTCCAAGACGCATTTAAAGGGCAATTGTGTACACAAGAGCTTTTAAGGAGACGACTTGAAGCACCTATCAAGAGTTCTTACACCCAGCTGGTATTTATGATGTTTCTGTGTGGATGCGTCCTGCAAATACCAACATTCCTGCCTCTCTTTTCCTTCCACAGCTACTCCTCTCAGTACTCTGGACTCTAACCAAGGTGTCCAAGGAAATCCAAGGCTCAGGCCCTGGGGCTTCTCCTTTCAGCCTGCTCGAAAAGAGAAACCTCCCCTTCTCTTCCGTTCTGCCTCTGTTTTTGTACAGCATTTCAGAAGCACCTCGGCTTTTTCCCCCCAGACATCTCTACATTCAGCTTGCTATGAATAAAATTTGTGGCTCCACTTGGGCCCCTTCACAGGCACGCAGTCCCACCCTGAACCATGGCCACAAGCTGCAATTTGCAGCTGCAGTGAGCTTTTCTTCAGCTCTGGTCTTGCTTTCTGCTGGAGGAGTGACTTGGGGTCAGTAAGATGGCCTTTAGTTTGCAAAGGGAGAACTGTCTGGGCTGCCCTAGACAGACAACCGGGGACTTGACTGTTTACTGTAGAAAAGAAACCGGGGTGTGGTGTGTAGGAAATGCGAAACATTGAGAGTCAAAGGTTCTATCAGTCATTCATTTACTCACAGGTACTCATTGTGGGACAAGCAAACGACTCCAGGTCACGACCTTTGTGGATTCCTTAGCAACTTTTGTTATAACTGCTGTTACTATTGACGTGAAAACTAAAAAGCTGAAGGAGAGGAAAGACGGAAGGAGAAGACGGAAGGAAGTAGGGCCTCGTTGGAGAAGGAAAGATATCTCTAAGTTAGCCAGAGTCTTAGGCCATAACGGCAGTGTTCAGACATATTAAACTCATTCCACTTTTCTAATAATATTTGTCCTGTTTTCCAAAATTTCATCCCTTCAAACTGACCCCCTGAGGGCAGGACCTCTATAATTCCACTTAGGCTTAACGAGTACTTTAAACTGACGTGGGGTGGTGACGGGGCTGCAAGCTCCATCCACGGGCCTGAAACACCCTACACATCATAAAGAGCCCCAGTCTTGGGCATGTGGGTACGTTTTCTGGCCCCCAACAGACTCATTTTCATTCAGCCTTCAGCTGACTTCTGTCTTGATGGACCTTATTACGAATCCCAACGGGGCCTCTCCTGTTCAGCTTCTTCTTGGCAGCAATGTTTTCCTCTATAACCTGGCAATGTTTCAGTGCATTGAGGGTGATTTTTACTGACAGCAGAGGCAGTGGGGTAGTCAGGAGCAACACAGGGAAAGCCAACATTACCTGGAAGGAAGTAAAATGGAACCCTCAGGTCTGCAAACCTATCTAACTTACAGGCTGCGAAGAAAACGGAGTAGGAGCAACCTCAATGGCAAAAATACATTAAAGTGATTGTTTCCTTTATGAGACAAAATTGATACTGAAAAACCTGAATAAATCCAGACCCCTCTAGCAGAAAAAATGGAGCCAAAAATCTAAGCAGGAAGAGAAGAGCCAAAAATCTAGGTCAGCCAGTTCAGTGACTCTGTTTTCAGGAACTAGCTGAAGATAAAGTTAGATTATAATCTTGAGAAGAATCTTGAGAAACAGGGAGTTACCCCCTTGTGATTATCACTGGTATTTTCAGAATTTTCCAATGACACCCTCCCTACCCCCTTTGGATTACTGGGTTGTGGTTTTTTCCCCTTAAATACCCCTTCTCCCAGCCACTCGGGGTCGAACTCCCTATTCCTGCATGGGAAATGAGTTTCCGCCCCAGTGCACTGGTTCCTGTCCTGTCAATAAATCTCATGTGATTGCAGTAAGGATGGTCTCTTGTGAGTTTCTGGGGTATCGTGTTATCCCAAGACTTGAGTGAGAGTCTCCCCGCTCTGGAGGTATCAGGAGCCATTTTCCCAAAAAGTGTAGTAGGGACTATTGTCCTAAGGATGTTTGTGGAGAGCCCCACACCCCAACTGTATTGAGAAGTGTTTGTTGGCAGAGCCCACCCCACACCCAACTATCTTGAGAGCTATCTGTTAGGGGAACCCGCCCCACACCCCAACTATCTAGAGAAATGTTTGTGGTTGGAATCACAAAAGGAACGATTCCACTTGCATAGAGAACACTAGGTGTGTCGACTCGTGACCGACTGGAAACCTCGTGACCCACTCGTGACCTCGTGACCCACTCGTGACCACTGCTGCAAGATCCCTTCCTGCCCTTGCCATGCCCCTGTCCCCATCCCAAGCCAAATTCCTCATTCAAAGGCTATATAAGCCACAACCATTTTGCTAATAAAGTGAGACTTTGACAAGAGAATTTTGCTTGGCCTCGTTCCTCTTTCCAGCCCATGTCTTTTTCAGATAGCACCCTTCGGGACCCTGGAATGACTGACCCGCTGGGCGGGGTTTACACGGAGGTCTTTCAATACTTTACCTAAAGTTCTTTTAACTATTAACTTGGGGCATAAACTACTGTGAATACTTTTAGCATAAGGATTTCACACCCTAAGACAATATAAGCGTTAGTCCTCACATACCTCTTAAGTGTTGCATTACAATTAAAAGTAATCAAATCCCACTACTTAAAAGTAAGTAAAGGCTTCCAAAATTTAAAAAAAAAAAAAGAAGAAAGAAAAAAGATAAAGAAAAAGAAAAAAAGGAAGGAAGGAAGGAAGGAAGGAAGGAAGGAAGGAAGGAAGGAAGGAAGGAAGGAAGGAAAACTTGGTGGAAGTGAAGTGGGAGAGAACAGGGTGAGGTCACAGGCACGGGTGTGAAGGCAGGCAGAGATACTGTGAGCATTTTAGGTCACTTGAGGATAATGTGGGAGATAGGGCATAGACGTGAAGGAGCCACAGAAGCCGGAGACTAACATTTACAATGTTGTATTTGAAAAATGTCGTTTTGAAATCTGATAGGAAATCATATCAAAACCTCTGATTTCCTCCGGCTTTCTGACTAGTCTCCCGTGGTGTCGGTGGAACCGGAGCCGGTGCAGCCTTTGTCGTTTTGTCCTGCCGTGTCCGTGGAACCACTGGGGCTCTCCTTCGGTGTTTTGTAGCTTGGTGAGCCTGCTGCTTTCTTTTTTATGATCTGTGCGTTTGCTTTCACACGCCTTCAACACCAAATAGGCACTCCTTCCAGAAGCTGCTTTTGCTCAAAAGCATTAACACCTCACTGGGGGTTCTCGGGTGAGTACGAATAGGATGAAAGCCCAGCCTTTACTTTGTGTCCGCAAGTCATCAAGGGTGCAGAGGTAACAATCCTTAACCTTTCTCTTCAGCCGAATTCCGAGAAGACGAAAATTCCCAGGACAGACATCCTCACCGCCAGATGTGGACAGTGTTTCTGAGTGTTGGGTTGCACCTCATTGACAAATTACCAGTTTAACCGGATCACACCACTCAGTGTGAGGTGGGGCCACCCATTGACAAGGACAGCTAACTGTGCACACTTTCTGTGTTCTGTTTAGACAGAAAGTTCATGTCAGTTCACCGAAGTCGCTCCTGGGTTCATCTGTTCCTCTCCCAGTATAGCCACAACCGATACATCTCTCTGCTTTCTGTAATTCCTTGTGTCTTTAATAGGTGTGACGAGAAATAGGGGTTACCCTATCCTGCTAGGGCTGTTAGTACCTGCCTTCTGCTTTCAAAACTCCAGTAACAAATCGGTCTGGAAACGGGAGAGTTCCCACACAGTTTGTCCTGCCTTATTTATTCTATGTGGTGCCTTGAACTTTTCTAAGCATGCGGATTTCTGTAAACAAATCCCTCAAAGTAGCATGCATGACACTCTCTTACCCCTAGAGGGAGCTCGACACACTTCCGCCTACTCTAAAGATGTTTTAATGGACCAGGAGCAAAGGGCAATCTAAATCTAGATCTTTAACCAAAAGATGTGTCTTCTAAAAGACTGTGCAACTTTATGGGGAAAAGTCGATCTGGGCTCGTCTGTCTTCCTTTTGTATGGGGACAGCCTTTTGATGGCTCCCCCTTTCCTGAACCTGGTAGAGGAAGACCTTGCCTAAGATTACACACCCTCAGAAGGCAGCAGGAGGGATGGAAAGTTATGTAAAGAGCACAAATCAAGGGCATATTAATCCCAGCACTCGGGAGGCAGAGATAGGCGGATCTCTGTGAGTTCGAGACCAGCCTGGTCTACAAGAGCTAGTTCCAGGACAGACTCCAAAACCACAGAGAAACCCTGTCTCAAAAAACCAAAAAAAAAAAAAAAACCAAAAAAAAAAAAAAAAAATCAAGGGCATAAGCAGCAGAAATGCCTTCTTCTAGTGCAGATAAAAGTCTTGCCCTTCCCCAGAGAGGGAAACCAGAGAGTGAACTGGCATTTCTGTCTAGCTAGTATTAAAGGTGATTCGTCTACACAGCTCCCCGTTCGTCTGTGGCAGTCCCCAGGGGCCCAATTTAACAATAGCAACATTCCGACGCCAATACCATACCACACTGATGGACAGCAGTTGGAATTGGTGGAATAATCCCCTTTCTCGGAAATAACAAAAACAAAGGCAGTCAACAAATGCTCATTTGCCTGAGGTGACAAATCCAATTAGTGTGTACAAATGTCAACACAGTCATTTATAACAGTTAATGATCACATGAATTCTAATGTTCAACCCTAAATTCAGAAAAAAATAAATAAAAATATTTGAGCCAAATCAGGATCTGAAGCTACTCCAGAAAGAAAACCACCTTGTAAAAATAGTAGTGTTTCTGTTATGTGGACTTTCTGTTGTTTTTATGTTGGTTTTGTCTTATTTCCTAAAAATAATAATAGCAGGACTCACTCTATCAAGCACCTCAGGAAAATAATTCTTGGGCTAGGAGGTTTGTTCCACGGTTGAGCTCTTACCTAGTGTGTCCAAGGCCTCTTGGAGATGAGGGGAAGAGGAAAGAGTTCTCTTTGGAATTCTGGCTGATGGAAATCTGTGTCTAGAGAGAATTACTTTTAATTTTCCTGATACCACAGAGCCCCATCACTGGGAAGAGATCAAGCTACAATGTCCTTCTTTAAATTATTCATATCTTTAGGAACTGTTACAAAATGGGCTTACTTTGTCACGTAGAACCAAGATAAAAAAATTTACTACTTTCATCCTAAGCCTACGTGTTTGGATTTGGAAGTTAAATGCAAGCATACACGCTTACACATATAAACACACTCCTTTCCACAATCATCTTAGCCTCTTGCCCTGCTTCTTCTTTCCATTCCCTCCCCTCCCTGCCTCTTATTGTTATGCTCTAAATTGTTTGGGGACAATGGTAAGGAAGAAGGTCCGCAGAGGCAGGGAAAAGATTGTTGAAGAGCAAACATGGAAGGATTTGAAGAGCCACACGAGGGAGACAGATGGAAGATGAGCTGTTGATAATCATTCCGAGGGTCTGTGACTTCAAGCATAACTTTAGCTGACTTTGATCCTATAAAACAGCCCCATGAAGAAAACCTCGGTGGAGTACCCCCAATGTCACGGTTCTAAAAGAAACCGAAATAGAAGTTGTGTCTACACTTGGGTTTTACGGCAAAATCAACACACAGCAGTGCAATCTGAGGATGATGCATTTCAGCACTCTCATTGCAGGAACTTCAAAACGGGTAGAAAATTCACAGAAAGCTTTAAGACCGAGGTGAGCTGAAAGACAGACCCAGCCTGACTCCTCCACAGCGATTTCTTACGAAGGAAAGGGAACGGCTGTGTTAGCCCACTCACTCCAGACACAGAACGGAAGTGAAACAAGCAAGGGTTTGAGCAGACGAACTCAAGAAGCGAAATCAGTTTTCCCCGTAAGGATTTCTGCTGAGCTGTGGGTGGCAGCGCGCATGTGAACTTGGATCCAGGGACTGCGACGGGAGAGTGGAATTCCCCAGAACTTTATGCTGTTTACAAACAAGATTGGAGTAGGTAGCTAGGCAGACATTAACAGGGATCTGGACAGTGCCATAGACAGCCATCCCTTTTCCAGTTAGGACACCCGGCCTGAATATGCAGGGAACGCCACGGGAGGTACTCAAGGAAGCCATACCTCTGCCGCAGGAACTGTGTCTTACAAACTGTACCCCTAGTGGTTAAAATGACCCTTTGTGGCTTGACATCCTTAAAGCTGCAGCTAGGTTCTTCCACCAAATCAGAAATTAAGGTCCAAGGTCACTTTCCAAAATGAGCACACATGTCCACCAGCGAACACCCTGATAAGCAGGGAAAGAAACCCCAGGGACATTCTAACTGTGGAGTATGCCCAGTGGAGTGGGCTGAAACAATGATGATGCCCAAGGGTGGAGCGTCACAATTCATTGGCATTTTCTCCCCTTGAGTCTGCCCACACTGGACCTTCTCTGGAACATGGAGTTTGCTTTACTAAGTCAACTTTTGCTTAAATTGCTTCTCAGCTCAATTCTTTCATTTAGGAACTGTGGGAAAAAAAAAACTCCATTTGATAATAGTGAAAAAAAATTATATCCTGGCGATACTGAAACATGCAAGACAATCCATATATGGCAGTTTTGTTGATCTTGTTCATGTTGGGTTTCATGGTCTAAGTTGATGAGGATGTCTGACCAGGTCTCTTTCTCAAGAGGGCATCAGATCTCATTACAGATGGTTTTAAGCCACCAAGTGGTTGCTAAGATTTGAACTCAGGACCTTTGGAAGAGCAGGCAGTGCTCTTAACCACCGAGTTATATAGTGGGAAGATAAATTAATACTACCACATTGGAAACACCTTCAGCAGGGTGCTGCAAATTAAATGCATAAAGCAGTGTCCCTGAAATTGGGTCCCTGGAAACCTACCCAAGGGAAATGTCATATACCTGACCAAATATGTATATAAGAATATTTATAGCCGGGTGGTGGTGGTGCACGCCTTTAATCCCAGCACTCGGGAGGCAGAGGCAGGAGGATCTCT
The DNA here is from genome assembly GCF_950005125.1 of Chionomys nivalis. Lineage (NCBI taxonomy): Eukaryota > Metazoa > Chordata > Mammalia > Rodentia > Cricetidae > Chionomys > Chionomys nivalis. The sequence goes on along the minus strand of NC_080111.1, from coordinate 13,708,705 downwards.
GGGAGTTCGAGGCCAGCCTGGTCTACAAGAGCTAGTCCCGGGACGGGCACCAAAGCTATACAGAGAAACCCTGTCTCGAAAAAAAAAATGAAAAAAAAAGAATATTTATAAATAGCTATATTTGTGATAATCAATATTGGGTACCTTAATATTCCTTGTTAGAGTGAACAAATAAGTAGCCATATATTCATACAATATGGACAACATATTACCATAGTTTCAAAGCCAGGCTGAAATCTCTCATTGAGCAGAAGAGAGTAGACACTGCGATGTCATGTGAATTTCACAGTGAGTAAAGCTGTTCTGTAATCACACAAGTCCCGCCACTCTTTCATTTGGAGGAAGCTAAAAAATAATCTTTCTCGGGTAGTAGATATGTAGGTTATACTCACAAATAAAAAGCCATCAAGCTGCAAAACTTGGTGAAGCCTCTGCAAAAAAAGATGGAACACACAGGATCATTTATCTGTAGACAGAGAAAGCAGCTGAATCTCAGCCAGTTTGGATCCCAACGTTAACTCCCTGGGTAGCTAACCCTTGGCTGTATTCATACACACTTACACCAGTGCAAGAGGAGAGAGAGTACCCTAGTTTGTGTTCTGTTACTCTGATATAACAAGCCAACTTGGGAAAGAAAGGCTTCATTTGGCTTAGAAGCTACCGTTCTTCATCCAGGCAGAAACTAGAGTCAGGAACCGAAGCCGAGACCACAAAAGACTACTGTTTACTGACATGCTCTCCGTGGCTTGCTCAGCTGTTATTCACACACAACCAAGGACCATCTGCCCAACAGTCACAGAGCCCACAGCGGGGTGATCCCCCTCACATTAGTCATTGATCAATAAAACATCCCATAGACATGGCCAAGGACCCCTCTGATGGAATCAGGCCTTCAGCTGTGGACCCCTCCTCCCATCTGACTCCAGTTTCTGTCTAGTTAAATAACCTAAAAAGAGAGACACGGATCTGTTAATGTTGTGAATGTCAATCAGGAGCACAGGATATTGGTAGCAAGTAAACCTGAAACTGAAGACAGACCCTTGGCTCTCAGAGTCCTCTACTCTTGAATCCACCCGTCCTATCTTTTTTTCCAAAATCTGTAGAGTTGAAAAATAAATCTATAGGCCTATAATGGAGAAACTTCTCAACATCTCAAAGGCAACCTAATAAATGAAGGGCTGTCTCTGCCCCAGGATTTTCCCCACAAATATTCCATTTTGGCAAGAAGGACACGGATGGAATTATTGCTCCTGAAATGTGATTTCTGCACACCAGTACTCTTATTTAGATTTGTAAATCATGTGACCTGACACTTGTCTCTCTGCCACCTTCCCTCAGGAGAACAGCCTCCAGCACCTGTTTATTTGATGTCTGTGTGGATCAAATGTCTATCAATTAACCACCTTAGAAAACAGAGCCAAATCAGTTAATCTTGAGAAAACAAAGACATCTGTAATAAAAATGAAGGGTACCACACATCAGACCTCTTAACCATGCTGTGAATGACAACCCACTGCTCCGTATTTGACTGGCACTGATTGGCTGTGGAGAAAGGCTCCTCCCATTTCCATGCATCGAGGCACAAACCATAAAAACTATCAGCTTTCTTTGACAGAAGCATGGGACCCTCAGTGTGGGCCCCTTTGAAGTAGATGCTGAGACAGAATTGGAGTAAACATGGTTGGTTGATTTGACCAAAAGAAAGCAGGAGAGACAAGAGAAGGAGAAATAAAGGTTTATACACATCTGGCCTCCACCAGAAAAAGGCTGCTAGGACTGCTGGGAGGCCAGGAGATGACTTCTGAGTTGGTCCACCTGACGTTAGGAAAGCTGGAGTCTTTATGCCCCAGCTCTCATTCACCAATGCCTGGGGCCTCTTTTGTATTTCAAGCTGGCCCCGTATGTGGGCTGATAACACAGCTATAGGTAGAGAAACCTGCAGGACAAATTGACAGCCTTTGCAGCAGGATGCCATCTGTGCATAGAGAAAGGGCAAGTTTGAGGACATATGGATGGATGTCAACAGTGTCATCACACAAATAACTCAATTAGTGAATTTTTCATGTGAGCATGTGCAAGAGAACCATTCTTTAAACACAAGACACCAGGAGCATAGCCTACGTTCCATTCAGTTAAATAAAAACTTGGTACGTATTCAGTTAAATAAAAAGTCAGCTGGAAAAAAGGCATAGGCCACACTAGCAACTTCTTTCAACACTGAAGAGTAGTATAAGAATAGAACATTCTTTTTCTCTCTCATTACTTAAACTGTGAACAACCTTCGGCCTCATTCTAATCGTCAAAGAAATATTTTCCTCTACAAAGGTACCATTGGCCATCATATCCAACAAAACTCGTTCTGTTCATCAAAGGATTCTTCTCCCTGGCAAAAGACACAAGCGAAGTCTGTTGTAGGAAGCTGCTTGTTCATTTCCCAGCCACCCAGACTCCCGAAATAATCACACGAAACTAAACTAAATCACTGCTTGGCCTATTAGCCCTAGCTTCCTATTGGCTAGCTCCTACATATTAATTTAATCCATCTCCATTAATCTGTGTATTGCCATGTGACTGTGGCTTACCAGCTAAAGTTCTGGCATCTGTCTCTAGTTGGGCTACATGGCTTCTCTCTGACTCTGCCTTCTTTCTTTCAGCATTCAGTTTAGTTTTCCCCACCTACCTAAGTTCTACCCTATCAACAGGCGAAGACGGTTTCTTTATTTGCCAATTGTATTCACAAGGTAACGGTGGTCAGACATTCCAGACAAACATGGCCAACTCAAGAGAGGAGACATTGTTTCTATTGCCGCGTTCTCTTACAGGAGGAATTTGATCCCATACCAGTTCTTTCCATCTATGTAGACACTACAAGTGCCAAAGGAGTTACCCTTTGTTGGGGATTTCATTTTCTGTAATAGCTATTCCATGGATAAATCTGTAGCTCCCTTCTTCATTATTATTTTATCACAGAGGTCATAAAACCTACCTTGAAAAACAGCCAGGTGCTTGTTCACTGAATGGTACAAATTCAATGATTTTTAAATATCCCCTTAATTTATTAGTAACCTATAAAAAAATCCCATAATGAAAAGACTAAGCAACTGCTGCTTCATATGACAAAAGTATCTGTTCAACTATGTTCATAGCAGCATTGTTTGTAATAGCCAGAACCTGGAAACAACCTAGATGCCCTTCAATGGAGGAATGGATGAAGAAAGTGTGGAATATATACATATTAGAGTACTACTCAGCGGTAAAAAACAATGACTTCTCGAATTTTGCGTGCAAATGGATGGAATTAGAAAACACTATCCTGAGTGAGGTATCCCAGACCCAAAAAGAGGAACATGGGATGTACTCACTCATAATCGGTTTCTAGCCATAAATAAAGGACATTGAGCATATAATTTGTGATCCTAGAGAAGCTAAATAAGAAAGTGAACCCAAAGAAAATTGTATAGTCATCCGCCTGGAGAGGGGATGTAGACAAGATTGCAGGGCAAAAAACTGGGAACTTGCGGGTGAGGTGGCATGGGGCAAAGGGGAAATGGGATGAGAAACATGAGAAGGGGAGGATGGGAGGAGCTCGGGGGATTAGGATGGTTGGGATATAGGAAGGGTGGATACGGGAGCAGAGAAATATATATCCTAACTAAGGGAGCCATCTTAGGGTTGGCAAGAGACTGGACTCTAGAGGGGTTCGCAGGTGTCCAGGGAGATGTCCCCAGCTGGTACCTTGGGCAACTGAGGAGAGGGAACCTGAAATGACCCTATCCTATACTGATGAATATCTTACATATCACCTTAGAACCTTCATCTGGCGATGGATCGAGGTAGAGAAAGAGACTCAATTTGGAGCAACGGTCTGAGCTCTTAAGGTCCAAATGAGAAACAGAAGGAGGGAGAACATGAGCAAGGAAATCAGGACCACGAGGGATGCACCCACCCACTGTGACAGTGGAACTGATTTATTGGGAGCCCACCAAGGCCAGCTGGTCTGGGACTGAATAAGCATGGGTTGAAACTGGACTCTCTGAGCATGGCGGACAATGAAGGCTGATGAGAAGCCAAGGACAATGGCACTAGGTTTCGATCCTAATACATGAACTGGCTTTGTGGGAGCTTAGCCTGTTTGGACGCTCACCTTCCTGGACGTAGATAGAAGACCTTCTTCTTCCCGCAGGGCAGGGAATTTGGACTGCTCTTCAGTATCGAGAGGGAGGGGTAATGGTGTGGGGGGAGGAGAAGAGGAGTGGGGATAGGGGGAGGGGGTTGGGAGGAAGGGGCAATATTTGGGAGGAGGGGAGGGAAATGGGAAACGGGGAGCAGGTGGAAATTTTAATTTAAAAAGAATAAAAATTAAAATTAAAAAAAAAAAAAAGAAATGGGGAGGTAATGAAGACTAAAGCCGGGGAAGCCAGGGAGTTGTTCTGTGTCTCTTTGCAACAGTGTTTGTGCTGAAGAGAGGGTTACAGAAAACCAAATCCACATGGAAGGATCCCTTTCTTTAGTTCTTTCCTGGAGATAGGCAAGCCAGGCATGAACAGCTGAACACACGGAGCTGGGAAACTCTCCTGTGCTTTACCTTGGAGTAAATCAAGGTCATAAAAGACATTAAATAAATGTTCCCCCTGTTCTGAAAACAGAGCCGAGGACTGGTTTATGACAGTAACCAAGAGGAAAGTCACAGCAGGTTATGTGGCAAGAAACTCCACGCCCACTTGTTGAAACCCGATAGCCTTATCACTGGACAGGGTGACTCAAGAGTACAGCAGCCACACTGGTTCTTATGACGGAATCGCATAGATCTCTTCATAATTCGCTACCCTGAAGGCACTGGTTGCTCCGTTTCACCCTGTCCTCCCAGGACTCAGTGTCACTATTCCTTGCTTCTGACTTTCCACCTCAGAAAAATCGTAATGAACACTTGACAGGCCAGATCTCCTTACCTCTCTCTGCTTCTTAGTTCATTTCTTGTATTGTGATGTATGCCTTTAATCCCAGCATTCAGGAGGCAGAGGCAGGGGGATATCTGTGAGTTAGAGGCCAGCCTGGTCTATATAGTTCTAGGACAGCTAGGGCTACTCAGTGAAATCCTATCTGAAACAAAAAAATAATAATAAATACGCTTCTTTTCTACAGTCAAAGCTCTCCTTAGTCAAGGTAAAGGGACATTAAACAGTTGGCACTCTGCCTGTGGTATGGATGCGTTTGAAGACACATTTCCCTGGAAAGCCTTTATGCAGGTAAGAGTCACATATAATATGAGCCAAACAAGAACGTATAGAAAACTGCTTTACATGGATACATATTTCAAATCTAGATATAATTTATTTATAAATAGTATTTAAATACAGAAATCAGTAATATTTCCCAGATGCCTTGTTTATTTGTACATACACGCCAGAGAAGAAAGGTAACATATTTATGTTTCTGCCATTTGACAGTAAAACAAGGTTGTGTACAGTCAGATGTCTTAGCAGAGACACAGTGTCAGGCCACCTGCAAACTACAGGCACGGGGTATGTTTCTTATTTGTGGGAACACATGAAAAATTTCTCCAAATATACTTATTCCCATAACCCATGCTATGAGACTGCCATAAATTCAGCCATATGATTTTAGGTTGACTTAAGTTTGTTCTTTAATTGCCATGAGTTCTGCTTTAAAAGAAAATTGATGAATAAACAATATCTAAAATTTAACCCCCTCTTTTTTCCCTTGTGAATTCTCTCCCAGGATTAATTTGTTCCACCTGTGCATTACCAAATACAGTCTAATGTGGTGAAGGTGGATTTTTTTTCATTTATTGTTATCTGTAGTATCCCCAGCCGCACATAGTAGGGCAGATTTGAATTTTGGAGATGTGTAAACACTAGCAATCTGTTGCTTTTAGAGTGAATGCCAGTGTAGACACTGATACTCTGTAGCCTGGAGGGTTTTAATCAAGGTTGACTTCTTCCTCTGTCCCCAGTAGCACCAACTCAGTGGTTTTCATGAAGCACAGTAAAGGAGGCTCTAAAAGACTTGAGAGGGATGCCTGTTGTCCACACAGGAGCAGCATGAGGTTATCCTGGTGAATGGAAGTGGCTGTGTTGGCACACTTGCACACACGTCTCTCCAAATGCCTTCAGCCCTCAGCCACATAACTCTTCTCATTCTGTTCGCACGCCTCGGTGAATTAAAAAGAAAAAAAAGAAGTTTTCCATGTCTTCACAGTTCTTATTCCCGGCCTTATAATTTTGATAATGTTAAAAGAAAAAAGTCACGCTGATTCTTTTCGTGGGAGAGGGAAATCTATCAGTAAGGGACTAGCGAAGATGCAGAGCTGGGTGATAGCATAGCTGTCACCGGGCTCAGCCTGGCCAAGGAGACTGTCCTCTCTAGCTTCAAGGGTCGGTAAGTCCAGGATGGGGAGCAGCTAGAAGCTCAGAGTGTGTGCTGTTCCCTTTAGACTGCCGAAGAAAACTCATGTGTGTAGGTTCGGCCATCTCTTTTAATCTTGAGTTAAGAAGAAATAACCATACTGTCCCCACCAGATCTCTGCGCAGAAGGTAAATGCCAACAAACAGCTCAGAGAACAGAGAAAAGACTGAGGTCTCACACGGCATAAACACAGTTTTTCCTTGGAGAAATATAAACGTAAGCTCTAGTACAGGGCTGGGGCTGGATTCTGCTCTGCGCAGTTTGACCTTGAACCTGAACTCTCAGCAGAAAAGTCACCAAGTGTCTGTTTGAACAGGGCTAAAGCTCCAGTCCCTCATCTTTCTAGTGTATCTTTTAATATTTATGAAGAACACAGAACCACCCTCAGTGACTCAGAAGGGCAATAAAGACCGCTGGTTGAATTCATGGAAAAAAAAAATGCATAAACAAGACGTAGAATCCTTTTTTTTAAAGAAATAGGAAAATAGGTTGTGTTACGAAATGACATCTGCAGTGTGAGAGCCACATCTGGCTCAGCTGCTCCCAGAGTCTCCCCACAGATATGACGAGTCCCTAACACAGGTTTGCAAACCACAGCTCATCACAAAGACTAGCATGAACTCATCCTACTGATAGGCATCCATGACACTTTGGTTTGCTTCTTGGCAACATCTGGTGGCACGTCCTACACTACCAGAAAAGGCAGAAACCAGGATGGCAAGAGCCAGACCCAGCACCTATTACTTCTTCTCGTGCTTCTTGGTCAGCTCGCATCCTCCCAGCTGGCCCCTGGCCTGGCTGTCACTGGGTCTGCCTTCCCTCCGCAGGCTCTCCTGGGAGACTTGCTGCATGGCTCGCAGGATGGCGTTCCGTACAATCTGCTTGCTGGCATGCTGAAGCTTCACCTCCTCTGGCTCAGTCCCAGGCTTCTCACCTAGGCAAAGGCATGAAAAAGAAGAGAGAAGTTCATTTCAGGAGCTGTGACTCTGGAGGGGTAGGGGAAGCCCTCATAACAGAAACTGCTATTGTACCCCTCCATTGATTTGCCCTGCACTGCACCCTAGTTCATGTTCTCACCATCCCAGAATGCCCAACTGCTAGAGGTGGTCACAGGACAGCCCTGGATATTGAAGTCCTCTGAGAAGTCTGTTAGGAATGGACACAGCCACACCTCAGGTGTTCATCCCTAAGGACATGTGCGTGAGGGCAACACTAAACAGACTAAGTAGGAGATATGCATCACATATGTCATGCATGCAGCACATGATTCTATATCTATTACATATAACCAAAGGCAAGGGGGCCATGAAGTCAAGAGTGAGGGTAGAGAGACATGAGAGGAATGGAAGGGAATGGGAGGAATGAACATGATGTGTAGCACGATTATTAAAAACCTAAGACAGATATTGGGGCTCAACCTGAAGGTCAGAAAACCAAAACAACCAGCCACTGGCTCTTACCACTTCCTCAACCCAATATGGCGATCCTGCTTCCAGGAATCTCAGAATGAGACTGTGTCTGAGAGCTGTCTCCTCTCATTTTAGATTCCTCTCTAGGGCTGGCATTAAAGGCAGGCACCACTACCATTGGTTTCTGAGGCAAACTAGTGTGGCTACTGGGATTAAAGGTGTGTGTCACCACTGCCTGGTCTGTAAGGCTGACCAAGGCAGCTGTTTCACTCTCTAATCTTCAGGCAAGCTTTATTTATTAAAATACAAATGAAATATCACTACAGTGATGTAAAGTATGAACATATAAGAAATTTTCAAGAAAATAATTTAAAAAGAAGAAAGAGACAACAGGGGACTGCTAGTAGAAGAATGTTATTATTGTTGTTGCTGTTTCTTTTATTTTTTGAGAGTTCAATATAGTTACAGCATTTTCTCTTTTCCCATTCATCCCTCCAAAATCTCCCATATATCTCTCCTTTCTGTTCAAAGTCATGACCTCTTCATTAAGTGTTGTCATATACATATATGTGTATATGTATATATTCCTAAATATACCCCACTCAGTCTATTTCATGTTACTGATATGTGTGTTTCTGGTCTGGTAAAAAAAAAAAAAAAAGCCAGAAACTATGCCCAGAAAATTTCACTAACATTGCTGCCTAAACCTGGGTTGAACAGGGACAACAGCAGTAGACACACTAAGGTAGATGGGTGAAAGCCCCGAGGACTCACCCCTACAGGCAACTAAGGAACGCTGAGTGCAGTAGAACAGTCTCCCCAGGGAAGAGCACACCAACTGCTATCCAATAGCGAATGGTCAGCCCAGAAAGACACTTTAGGGCCTCATTCCAAACCTCCTACCCCACACAGCCTTGCAGTCTTGTGCAAGATCCTTAACCACTTGCACACCCATTAAAGAAGATTGCTATGGGGCAAAGTGATGTAACATCTATTCAGAACGCTGAGCAGATTCTGGTACCAGGTAAGCATCTAGGGAAAGACTGCCACGTTGTATTAGTGAGGGGCTGACTACGTTGTGGGAACAGAGAGACGGAAGCATGAGACTGCTCCACGGACGAGGATACTTGTGCTCTCCCTGTAGCACTGCAGATAGACTCCAGTGTGTCTGGTTTGTGGCTCTGGGTTATCTGGGGACTTTTCTTCGTCCTGTGTCATTATCCTGATATTCGATACAATATGACCTTCGCCCGCATGAGGGACACCGAATAAGCACCATCCCAGCTGGAGTTGGAAGGAAACAAAAGATTGTTTCCTTTTGAAGACTCGTTAAAGAAACCAGGCATAGCTGTGCACACTTGTAATCCTTCACGTGGAGGTAAAAGCAAGAGGGTCAGGAGTTCAAGGTCATCCTCGGCAGTGAAGTGAATCTTAAATGAGAAAGAGAGCCCTCTACGTTGAGCACTGACCTAGTATTTAAGCTAAGTTATCATTTCTTCACTCAGCCATCACAAATATAAATGGATGAATAAGTCAAAGTTGGTGTACGCCATAGTCTATGGGGCCCCTCAATAGCCAGGTTGGCGTAGCTGATGCCCTCTGTGAGCTGACCTCTCATTGTCCTCATGACCTCTTTGTCCTGGGCCATGAATATTCACTTGCAGAAGAGATGAGGAACAAAGTCACGTGTAAGGAAGGCACAAAGGAAGAGACACGACCAAGAGCACTTAAGAGATCACTGAAGAAAAAGAAATACACGTGCTTGTGCATCCGACATTTGGGTGCATCCCCTACCTCTTCCCTAGGCTATAAAGAAAGGGACAGGGCAGTGACTGTAGGGACATGAGTCCCATAGACAACGTCTAAGATGAGCATCCTAGCTCCAGCCACTGCATTATCTGGGTTATCCTTTGCCAAGACAGAGTCAGTTCTCATCCGCGGCTACCAGCCGACAACCTCTCCTGTTCTTCTGTGCTCTCCCCAGTTCCATGGTGCTACTCAAGTCTCTGCTTCTCCGTGACTTGTCTTGTTTCCTGATTTTACAGGCTTCTCACAGGCATCCTGTATCACGAATTCTAATAGGTCTTAATAATAAGCCCGGAGTCAGATATAGGGGAAATGCTGAGAGATCAGAGAGATGGAAGAGCAGGACCACAGCCACCTTACCTACTGTGGGACCCTCACCCCTTATTCTCAAAGGGGCAAGAAGAGATTTCCTAGCAGAATGTTTTCCCAGGAACATAGTGACCTTCCCCTCTCCCACCCAGGAGATTCCAAGCACAAAGTCACTTAGCTCAGCCCAGCCAGCCACCTGGTACAGGCTGACAAAGATGGCCTAACTCAAGGACAGTGACCTTGCTCTAAGAACAAGGAAAAGGCTAACTTAACAGAATGGGAGGAAGCAAAAGTCCTTGTACCTGTGCCAAAGCATCTTCAAAGATTCTCTTTGTAGTTATGCCTTTAAAAGCTTACCCCACAGAGGAGATACAACTCCTCTCTAACTTGTTGTAACGGGGATGGAGATGAGTTCCAAACATGTTTGTATTATGCTGATTAAACCTTGCTTATTACAGTCTGGGCCTCTCTGGTGGTCTCTCTCTAGGGGTCATAATCTGGACACAACACCTACTAAACTTCCCAGCCAAAAAGAGAGTGAGTTCCTGTCCCCTCCCACCCTACCACTTCCTCTCTCTGCCCAGCCATATCACTTCCTGTCTATAAAGGTTGTTCTGATTCTTTAAGAGACAAGCCACACCCACTCCGTCCCCCATCCACTGAGGCAAAACTGATCTTCAACTTCCAGCCTGAATTCTCTCTCTTTTCCAGCTCCCTCTTGGAGAGGCAGTTTCCGTCTCTCCGTTCTTTCCCCTCTCTTTCTCTCTCTCTCTCTCTCTCTCTCTCTCTCTCTCTCTCTCTCTCTCTCTCTCTCTCTCTCCCTCTCCCTCTCTCTGCTCTTCTCCCCTTCTCCCCTCCCTTCCATAACCACTAAATAAATATCCAACCTCACTCTGCATGGTGTGCCTATCCGTCTGTCTCTTGCCCGCCAGCCGCCACATGGCTTGCTGCTGCCGGGGACCAGCCACCTTCAGAGACCTGCCGTGTGGTCTTGTGCGCCATCCTTGCCTGGGACTAGCTGCTTTCAGGATCCCGCAGCAAGCTACTTGGGGATCCGCAGCATTTTTAATTTTTCTATTACACTATCTGTCTGTATTGACCTCCAGGTCTGCCTCTATGATCTAACTGCCCTCTGATCTTCAGGTAAGCTTTATTTGTACAAACTAGATATCACCACAGTATCTCAACTACCTGGCCCTTATATCTTCAGCTGAAATTCTTAGGAGAGAGTGTTAGACCTAGCACACCACCACCAACCTTAGAAAGGTAGGGTCAATTGTTATCAAGGGTCGTCTCTCTGCCACTTTTTCTGATCCATTCATCTGTGGCTAGGGAGGTCAAACCTACAGGTAAGAAAATAGCTCCTTGAAAGAAGAAATCACCAGGCCCTTGAAATGTAGGCAGAACATGTGTTCTTTGCCCAACATAGTCTAAGCCAAGAATCCATTTGCAGGAACACAGTGTTGGAGAAAATCCTGATGGAGATGCAGCTTCTCCCGTGAGTATAGAGTGAAGATGTGTAGTACACCCGACAGAAGGCAGAGGCAGCCACAGAAATGCTTGGAGCCTTGCCACTTACTCACAGGCATTTAACTTGCTGCAACATAATGTTCACCTACGCATTTTAGGTGGCCCACTGCCTGGTTTTTAATGACGCAAATGTCCTCTAGGCTAAGTAGCATTTTAAATACCATTTACCTGTTCCACAAAAGATGACGAATTGATTTAATTAGCTCTGAAGTCAAAACGCCCAATGCAAAGTCAAGAATGTGACACAGTTAAATTGGTCTTCAGTGTCTTCCTGTGGAGAATTGCTAGTCCCTCCCTCTGCCTGAGCACCCAGAATGCCTTGCTCTCCAGGGTCCATCAGGCCTAATCTGTGGGTGTCCAGCATTCCGGAAGCCAACAGGAGCTCTGCTACTCCCTGCTATCCTTGCCAGAGCTTCCTCCTCAGTGCCTGTCTCACCCCCCGGAGCTCAAATTCTAATTGGTCTTAGTAAATAAAACCCAGAGTCAGATATTAAAGCACGAAGCTGAAGGATCAGATAAGCAGAGAGGCCAGCCACTAGAGAGACCTTTTACCTCTACTGATGCTCAGACCACAAGGGGACTGCATCTGTCTCCACCAAACCTCAGACAGCAATGAGCTCTTGCCTCCTCCCACCTTATAGTCCTCTCTTGCCCAGCCATATCACTTCCTGTCTCCACCTCCCTGGTGCTGGGATTAAAGGAGTAGGATCCCAAGTGCTGGGAGCACCATCGTCTGAATTCTGTTTTAGATAGATTCAATTTTGTGTGACCCAGGGTGGCCTTGAACTAACAGTGATCCCTCTGCCTCTGTCTCCTGAGTCCTAGGACTTAAGGTGTGTGCCACCACTCCCTGGCCTCTAGTGGCTTAGCTCTGCACTCTGATCTTCAGGCAAGCTTTATTTGTTAAAAACATAAACAAAATATCACTACACCCACCCTGGTGGAAAGTGTCTAAAGAATTTAATTGACACGTGGCTCATGGTTGCTGTCTAGATGGGATTGGGAATTTTCCTGAGGCCCTGATGATTGGATGCAGGTATTTTACCCCTCACCTTGCCGGTAGACCAGCTATGGACTGGCATTAGGGCCTGGGTTGCCATAGTCCAGGAACGGGCACTTGACATTTCTCCCCATGAATGTGGTCAAATGTTCTAGATACTGAGATGTGAAATGTTGTCTGCCATCCCAGAATTCACCTTGCTAAAGGTGAAGCTTTCTCTCTCTCTCTGACTCTCTCTCTCTCTCTCTCTCTCTCTCTCTCTCTCACACACACACACACACACTTGAGAGTTATAAAAAGTTAATAAACTTGCTAACCCTTGCTGCCCTTCAGACCCCAGCCTTTAACTCTTCGTTAGCTCTTTATTTCTCTTTCATCCCAATTCCCCTACCCCAGGACCCTGTCAAGAACCCTTTTTTTAGCTGGTCCTGCTCAGCTAATAATTGGTATTAATCTTTATGGATAACTTAAAATTATGCATCTAACAACTATAGGAAGACACAAATTTGTATCAGTCCTTAACTCCTGAAACCTAAATGCTGTTTACCTCTGATAAGTTCACCTTGTTATACTCTCCTGCAGTGGGGCTTGATACAGGATCATGTTGCCATTCAGTTTAGAGACAGGATCTGAATGGTGACTTTACCTGCATCACACAGAGAGTGGCAGAGGCTACCTCTAGGCTCTCATCATTGTCTGACGGGTCACCAAATATGCCAGGGGATCACCAAATCTGCCAGGGGGTCACCAAATCTGCCAGCGGTAAATGCTCTCATCAGGACAGCAGAGAGCCCACCACCTCTGCCCCCACATGCTCTCAATATATCAAGTTGCCATGGCAACCAGCCAGGCATTTGTTATCATTTGACATTATAAGGACAGTGTTGTCATTCGTCAATGACCAGAAGATGAGACACAGAAGAGGAGAATTAATTCTGGTCCCTTTAATAATGGAAAGCACAGTCTTTTCCCGGCTCTGTGCACACAGGAATTTTTCATGAAGGACCAGATGTTGAGTCTCGCCCATCTGTGCCCATGGCTAATGAAGCCCTGCTGCCTGCCCCACTTTGGAACTGAGAATGGTAAAGCTCCAGCCCCTGCTTCTCCAGCTTGATGCTAACCTCCCTAATCCACGCTTTCCCCACACAAACCATAACCACATCAGGGGGGACAGTTTAGAGTCTCCAAAAGTAGTTTTGATGACATAGTATCATCAGCAAGTGAAGAACACTTCTGATCATATTTAAGCAGTATCCTGTTATTATAGGCTCCCACACCTACGTGTGGGGCAGCAAGAAGGCCCAGTGTCTCTGCCTGCAGTGGCCAGGAATATTATTTCTGTCGGGTCCAGCCCTATGGGTCCTTGTGCTCCAGAGGATGGGATGTGGATTGAGGAGAGGAATAGACAAGAGACAACAGAGGGAATCACTGGAGCATCCAGTGAATACTGCATTCAGCCTCAAGTTCATTATTCAAAGTTCTCATGTACCCCAGTCACAAGGGGGGATGGCAAAGAACTTCTTTACCATGATACAAAGAACAAACAAAGCAATTTCCTCCTCACCTCTCCAAACATCAAACCACACCCTTGGTCAAAATATACTTTTGCTCTAGAAGAGCTAGTTCCAGGACAGGAACAACAACAACAACAAAAAGCTACAGAGAAACCCTGTCTCAAAAAATCAAAAAAATATATATATACTTTTGCCCACGCAGAGCATCCTGTAACCATTACTTAGGTCAAGCATCCTGTCCTATAACCTTGAAGGAGCAAGAATAGGTCTGAACCCTCTGACCTTTAGCCAAGGTGGAACAGATTCATTCTGAGGGCCCCAGCGTACGCCAGGGCACGGCTACTCTCATAAACTGTACGGAGCTTGTTGAAATTTCCTACAGTACAAAATAAAAAGAATCGCCGGGCGGTGGTGGCGCACGCCTTTAATCCCAGCACTTGGGAGGCAGAGGCAGGCGGATCTCTGTGAGTTCGAGACCAGCCTGGTCTACAGAGCTAGTTCCAGGACAGGCTCCAAAGCCACGGAGAAACCCTGTCTCGAAAAACAAAAAAAAACAAACAAACAAAATAAAAAGAATCACAAAGACTTTTTAATTAATAGATTCTTTAATGGTTTCACACACGAATGTAATACAGTCTGGCTACCTTGGCCCACCATCCATCTTTGTCCTCCTCTAACCCACACAAGGCCCTCTCCTCCCTCCAAATCTCCACCGTTTGTTCCAAACCAATGTCACCAGAGCCCCATGAGCTGCCAGGAGTGTGGCGCTCTCCTCTGGAGCATGGGTTACACGGCGGTTACAGCACAGAAGACAATGAATTAGCTTTTCTCCTCTGGTAGCCCTGGCCTGCCGTCAGTTCGCCTATGTGGGAGCCCCTCTCCCGTCTATGACTGAATATTTAGACGCTCAGCCTGCCCCTCTCCCATCTATGACTGAATATTTAGATGCTCAGCCTGCCCCTCTCCCGTCTATGACTGAATATTTAGACGCTCAGCCTGAGAACCACAGAGACAGTCACAGAACAACCACGGTGCAGGGCACCGCTCAGTGGACCAGAGTCCTGCGGGCTGAAGCATTTCTGTTTTTGCATTCGCCCACAAAATAATTACAGGGCATTTTCTGCAGAATGAACACTAGCTTGGGAGTTCAGAGGGGGTCAAAATATTGAACAGAACAGGCATGAGCCCTGCAGGTTTTTTTTTTTTTCTCGTGTAAAGAAGAGTAGGGTTTAAACTGAGTAACTGAACAGGTTTGGAATTTTTGAGCTGGGGCACACACTGCGACAGAGGAACAACCACAAAGGTGACTGATCTAGTCCGGGGTAAGAGCAATAGCTTCCCAGACAAGAAGCCTCTGTGCTAACAAGACATTAATCTGTGAAAGTGCAGCCACGAGAACAAGAAAGCAAGAAGAGGTGAGGCCAGGAGGTCAGAGTGGAAAGCCCCAGATGCATGCAAAAGCGAGGCTCACGGAGACTTGAGGAAACCTGAGTGTCTGGGAGGAGAAGACACGAGGTTCCACAGGAAAGGAGGCCAGCCCAGATGGTTCAGGCTATGAAAGGACTTGAGATGCGTTTGAGTGGCTTTTGTAGCAAAGAAACATGACCGTCAAATCCATACCACATATCATAGCTGGGGAAACCCAAAAAGACCTGAGTCACTGGAAATCTGTAGGATCTGGACAAGGCCTGGAAAGACAGATGGAATTTAGACTGCCAAGGGGAAAACAAACTGAGTCTTTCTTAGCCCCAGACGACAGGGTAGGCACGGGGCTCACTAATAGCGCCAAGGAAGGCTTCTAGCTTTAGAGCCGCTAAATGATTTCAGCGCATAATTTAATTTCTACATTACTGGGTTGCAGTGCCCTAGGGAAGCCATACAGAATAGTGCCAATATAACCTGGAAAGGAAACAGCAATTTTAATCTAGGAATCGGATTTGATTATTGTGGGCACAAAAGACCGAGGTAATTGGAGAAAAATCAATGAATGGAAGGGTCCAAGTTAGCAGCTACCAACATCAGTTATAAAGCAACCTACTCAGGAAAGCGCGGGAGCATAGTTTCCAACCATCTAGAAAAACATCTTCCAGGAACAACCCAATAAATACATGCACATTCCTGAGAAACACAGAAAGGGGTCTGAGCCACCCAGAACTTTGACTAATTCACACTCTCCATAATTATTTCCAGGTAGATTTGATGTCTACATTAAATATAAATTTGGAGCACAGAGGATGTTTTGCTCAGTGAAACTGGTCCTATGTATAATAGGCACATGTCATGGTCTACTTGCCCAAACCCGCAGGGGCTCGCGCGGGGAAAGAGCTTTAAGATGTCACAGACTTCAGATGTGTGATACCCACGGGTCACTGTGTGGAGTGGAGGGAGGTAACTGTGAGTACATGAGCAGGGACGAAGGGCGCATGGAAAACCCGTGTCTTTTTAATTCTGCTGTGAACCTGAAATTGCTCCAAAATAGTAAATTCTTTATTTTTGTTATTTTTTAATATGTTGTATGTATGATGGGGGACTCGTGTGTGGATGCTGTTTTAGGTGGAGGTCAGAGGATAACCTTGGGTGTCCGTCCTTCCCTTCCACCGTGTGAGGAAGGATTTTATTGTCCTCCCCTGCATTCCCCAGGCAAGTTGTCTGCCCTACTCCTCTTCCCTTCTAGAGATGTTATTTCTGTCTCCCATGTACACTTGGCGTTTAGGTGGATTCTAGGGGGTCAGAACTCCAGTTGTCAAACCTGCGGAGCAAGTACTTAACCCATTCAGCCATCTCCCCTGCCCTAAACACCAATGAAACCTTAGAAGAAAAGGGCACAACAAGCAATATTTGTTAAGGGGGGAGGGGTCAGACTAGGGAAACACGGAATGGAGATGAGGGTTTGAAGGGATGGGGAGAGTCAACAAATTCTGCAGTGGAAGAAGTTGGAGCACAGCAAATGTTTATGAAAATCTTATGTTGGCGATGTTTAAATGTTGCATTTTTCTGAGCACGTGGAGAACAAGAAGCTCAACCAGAAATGGGTTGAGTCCACAGAGCCCCAAAGATGTTCTGTTGAGTACAGGGCAGAATGGAGTTAGCAGAGATTTGGGTTCCTGCCTTTCACACCATCACTTCCAACCCCTACTTTCGGGTGGTCAACAGTCGTAGAATATTCCAGAGAAGGATGCAGTTAGGAATGGCGAGCCACCAGAATAGGAAATCAAAAATCTGTACATCAGTGGGGCTTGTGAACTTTGGGCAGAATAAACCTTCCCTCCCGTCTCCTAGGCCAGGGTGGGTGAGACTTCCAGGCGCGCCCCCAGGTACGCGTTCTCGCGCAACACAGCCTCAAGCTCTATCCCGCGGTAGAGCGCGGCCCCATCGGGTGGAAGGGAAAAGCCAGCACCGAGTGGCCTTGCTCCAGACAGCTGGAAACGGGAGCGGACCGAGCCTCCGCTCATGGAGCCTCTGCTGGCCCCCTGCCGGTCACTCAGTGCTGCCACAGCCTCGAAGACCCAGAAGAGGTCGTAGGGTTAAGCTGAATGTCCTGACCCCTGGACTCAGGGAGACAGGGGTGTTGCTAGGGTTTTATTAAGAATATCTGCATCTCTGCCCCCATGGGCTTTTTGTTGCATCCTTGTTTGGTTTGGGCAAGAAGATGGCGCTTGCCTCATAGTGTGAGTTTGGCAAGTGTCTTCCCTTTCAGACTTGCGGAGGAGCCATGCAAGAACTGGCACTGGCTCTTCCTGGAAGCGTCCTTGGGAACTAGAGGCACAGAGTATCAAATCTGATCCTGACTAAAGTAGCGTGGTGGTGTCCTTTCCCTGTGGCCTTGCCTGGGGCTCTCGAGCTCTGCAATAATAGCTAAGAGCCCAGGGGCTTTCTCCTCTCCACAGAAAACAGACAACACATTGAAGTAGCCTCCCACTCACTTCCTCATAGTCCCTTGTTCCAACTTGAGTGGCCATCTTGTCTTTGAACTTCCCTTAGCTCAGCCAAGACGACCATTTGAAATCACAGCACTCAGGAAGCAGAGACAAGAAAGGCTAGCAAATCTCTCTGAGTTCAAGGTCAGCCTGCTCTACTAGGACAGGCTCCAAAGCTACAAGAAAACCCTGTCTTGAAAAAAAAAACAAAAGAAAATGAATCAGGCAAATCATACCCTGCTCGGGACTCTCTCACCAAATTTGAAATGCGAACTCGGTATCCTGATATGGAGTCCTGGCTTTCAGTGTCTGCAGGATGGCCTTGCTCCTCCTCCCACCTCAGCTGATGTGGATCTCCCTGTGATTTTCAAACTATCATACAGGAGATCTGATTCACAGTTTGTGACTGGCATGTGACCACCTATTGTGGGCCCAAGCCAGTTTCTTCCTTTCTATGAAAAGTGAAAACCCTCATATGGCTGTAATTCATAGTGAATGTGGCCGCTCTCCTTAGCACAGTCAAACCCAAGTGCGACACCTCTGCCCTGTCTTGTTCCCTTCTCTCCCCAACACCTTACGTTGCCAGGGGACAGTTAGTAAGCATTGCTCAGGGGATGACAGTTCCAGTAGCTTTCCATTTCTGCTCTGACTCCTCCTCTCTTGGCTCCCATTAATCTTCGTTCTTGCCCTCCTTGTCCCTTCTGTTGCTTGGCCACAGTGGACTAAAGAACATGAAGAAAGGGCCTGAGAGATGATCTTTGAACACCAGCTCCAGCTCTCTGCAGGGAAACTGAAGGACACAAGCAGGAGTCAGGCTGTTAGAAACCTTCTTCAATTTCCCGGCCTTGGCCACAGAGCTGATGTCTAGCTTGGAGATTTTTATACTAAGTTCCCATCTCGATGTAGCAGCTTCAGAATCCCCCCATATCTTACTCCTTTTGCATCTCAGTAAGCCTCTTACAGGGGTGGAGGGTTCCTGTTCTCAGCTCACACAGGGGTGGAGGGTTCCTGTTCTCAGCTCACATAGGGCTGGAGGGTTCCTGTTCTCAGCTCACTCAGGGGTGGAGGGTTCCTGTTCTCAGCTCACATAGGGCTGGAGGGTTCCTGTTCTCAGCTCACACAGGGCTAGAGGGTTCCTGTTCTCAGCTCACGCAGGAGTGGGGGGTTCCTGTTCTCAGCTCACACAGGGCTGGAGGGTTCCTGTTCTCACCTCACGCAGGAGTGGAGGGTTCCTGTTCTCAGCTCACGCAGGAGTGGGGGGTTCCTGTTCTCAGCTCACACAGGGCTGGAGGGTTCCTGTTCTCAGCTCATGCGGGAATGGAGGGTTCTTGTTCTCTGCTCCCTCCACATGGACTTGGGTGCTTTTCAGAATAAGAACACACTGACCCCTCCCTCTAGTTGGCTCCAGGGAGCTTCCCAGTTGGTTTTGTTTCTATCGGCCAGCCACTTCCTGTGAGCACACGCTCCATGAGGTTATGAACTCCCAGAACCCTGAGTGTATTGGTCATGACTACTGAAGAGTCCAAGAATAAGAATATAGAAGTGTAGATTCCAGAAATAATAATGTAGAAATAAAGAAATGCAAAGTTGTTAGCCTAAGAGAATGAGAGCAGGCTGTCAGATTTCTCAGCAGCTTAAGGATTAACAGTGGGTTACTTTGCTTCACAGATAGCTTTGTTTGCAAAGCCGAAGCAGCCCTCTGCAAACTGGGGGTCAGCTTTTAAGTACCCCCTGGCCACTGATGGCCAGCAACTGATGTGGGCTGAGTTAACTTTTAAATGATGGGATGTACCTGACGTTTTGGTTGTGCGTTTGCCCATACACTTCTTCGCTATGTGAAAAACTGTCTCAGGGGAGGTGCACACCAGGGGAAATCAATGGACTAAATACAAACACTAGTTTAACTGGAAAACTCTGTAAATGGAAATTGTAAATAAATAAATAAATAAATAAATAAATAAATAAATAAATAAGAAAAAAAGAAAAAAGAAAGAGGCAATGTGTATCTGAGTTTTACCTCAAGATTGTAAAAACTCTTTGTTCATACCTAATGCTTGTTGCTTCTTGCTATTGAAAGGGGGAGTTCAAAAAACCGTCCTTTGCCACAGCCTTACAAGTCCATCCATCTCTGGCTGTGGTCTCAGCTAGCTGATAAGTTTTTTCTACCCCATGGAGATTTATTTCTCTGCATGACCCCCGTAGACCCAACAATGAGCAAGTTTTGCCAACTTCTGAGGCCCTGTAACCATCAGTGTGGCCTGAGAAAACCCTCATCCAAGACACCATCCATTCAAATCTGACTTCTGCAGCCACCCAGCTTTGACTGAGCACACATCAGCCTGCTCATCCTTGCACAAAACAAAGTGAAAACATCTGGCCCATCTTTAAAGCACGGAAGAGAAGACTGGTCACCACTGCTTCATCTAGAAACCGGACAAGAAATATAAAAGTCCTGCTCTGTTCACGAATTTCCCATGGGTGAAACTTTAGTATATGTGACTTTTCTTGTACCTTTATTTTTCTCCAACCACAAGAAGCTTGACTCCTCTTGCTGTGTTGGGGTTAATTAGAAGGAGAGGCCTGAAAGCGAAAGGGAATCGAAGAGCAAGATCAGATGTTCTGTGTCTTTTCCCCCATCACTGGCATTTCAGAAGGGAAATGAAGTTGAAGAAAAAGAAACCGACTTTATAAGTGCTCGTTAGAGTTTTGCACCATGCGCCTCATGCCTCACGTTTCATCCTGTGTTTCTGTGAGTTTTGAGTTGCCAGGAATAAAATACTCCAAGTTAAATGCACTGAGCTTTTTGTCTCAGAACTAGATACTTAGGAGGCAGGGAGAAGTAATATCTCATAGCATGACAATTAGTTACCCCAAAATAGCATTGCTCCCTGTATCTAGTTGTAATTGGAGGTAGTGCCCTGAGTATGTCTAGCAAACACACAGAAGACAGAAACGAATTACACAGGACACAGTAACCAATGAAGCACTTATGGTGTCAGCACGGTAAGAGCTGTAGTTCCTGCTCTATCAGGGGGAAGGTAGTCCACCGTGTTCACAATTTACTCCTCATCTCAATTTTTCATAGAACAGGATGCCTCAACCACAGATCTCCCATCATGCATTACTTGGTTGCTATCTTTAGCCACCATCAACATAAGAACCAGCGTGCAGTACAAGCTTCCCGAATGTCCCTACGCAGGTATGTCCTCTCTTCTCACTAAGTAAGAAATCACCTGGATTTCCTCACAATCACTTCCTTGCTTTTCTTTAATATTGTTCCAAAGAATCGCACTGTTGCTGACAGCCATGGTTTGATTGTCTTTGTTGGAGTGTACTGTCTCAACCACGGATCAGATTCACAGGCCATATCTGCAGCTAGCACAAGTTTTGGGGTGGGGTTGTACACCGTTATTTTGTTAAGATCTGTTTGGTTTTATTTATTTTTATTTTATTTATTTGTTTGTTTGTTTTTTGGAAAAGGATTTTAATCCAGGCTTGACCAGATACACCATGGTTGGCCTCCTCGGCAGAAAGCTAACAATATCACAGGCAGTGAATTTGGTTGGAAGAAGAAAGGCATGGAAAATCCTTGATTTCTTCAGCTTTCTTTAAAGCAAATTAAAAGGTAAATGTCTAGAATAGATACACTTAAGATATACGGAACTACAACCCTTTAAGGAGAGCCAGGTGTGGCAGAAGCCAGGTCTGAAGACCAATTGGAGGAAGCAGACCAGCGTGAGCCCCTTCCTGCTTGGGAAACCAGAAATGGGAAGGGTAGTGAGATCATTTGGGAATCAGTTTCGCCAATCAGCTGGCAGGCCTCAGTTGGGACCAAAGATAAGTCTGTCCCTAAACCCTGCCCTAGAACTTGGAGGCTGGGATAGCACCCAGGCTCAAGATCTGTGTAGTTAAAACGTGGCACGGTTCCTACCACCCAGTCAGGCACCACAGCCCCTAACTTCAGAAGGCAATGGTTTCTCTCCATCCAGGCTCTGAAGATTCAGGACCCTGAGTGTGTACCACAGTGGCCTCCAGTCCCTGGCCCTGCCATCACCAGGCCGAACCCTCCAAGGCCTGCACCCAGTAAATAGTGCGGGCCTTGCGCTCTTCCCATGAGAAGAGGGGCTTGTAGCCAAAATGGCGCTGTGCCTTGTTGGTACTGACAATAAAGGTGGTGTCGGCCACGGTCAAAGTGTAGGGATTCAGTGGGGGTGTGTACAACCCCAGTGGGCGGAGCAGCCACTGAGGCAAGGCATTGAGGGTAGCCAGCAGCAGCAGCAGCCAGTAGGGCAACAGTGAGTGGGTGCCTATCAGCCGAAGTCCACAGGGACCCAGAAACTCCGTGCTGAAGTCGATTTATCACAGCAGAAGTACATCTGGTCACCCGTGAGTGCTGCCCGCTGTTCCAGCTCTCAGTCCGCCAGCACATGCATCCAAGCCACGTTACCAACATAGACTCGACCTTGCTCCACAGAAGCTGGGACAGCCTGTGGGTGGAAGGGCACATGTCACCAGGGGTAGCCCTCTGTTGACCTTCCTTCCATTGACCTCCAGGACCAGTTGCTCATCAAGGGCTTTGCTGCAAGGGTAGGGGTGCCTGTGAACTGCCTCATATGGGGTATCTTCATTGCCCCGTAGAAGGGGTGGCCCTTGATATTAGGTCCCACAGTGTCTATATTGCTTGTGTAGACCAGGAACTGAGTTCCAGTCTGTATACAAGCCTCAATCACATTCTGTGGGCCCTGCACGTTCAGTTGGTGGACGGTCTTTAGACTGGCCTTCCCAAACACATCCACCAGCCCAGCTGTGTGGAAGACCACATGAGATCCAGCCACGGCAGCTGTCACCTCGTGGACCTGAGTCCAGCCCGGAACTGAGGAGCAGGTCAAAGACACACAGTTTCCAGAGCCTGGGTTCCTGCTCCAGCAGCATTCAAACAATATGATCCCCCAGGAAGCCACAGCCACCTGTGACCAGGTAGACCAGTGTGGGCACCTGTGCAGATTCTGCCATGCCCAGCTATGGCAAGTCCCAGGGAGTCCAAACTGGCCACTGAGAGGGGCTGTGTCCTGGGCTAGTGGGAGAGCTAACTGCACACGGGCTTCCTTCCTTCCACGTGCTCCTCCTCTGTTTATTTTTATTTTATGTGTATGCTTTGCCTCCCTGTGTATGCATATCATGCGCATGCTTGGTGCCCACAGAGGCCAGAAGAGGGTGTCCGATCCTGGAACTGGAGTTACAGATGGTTGTGAGCTAAGGTAGGAGCACTGGGAACTGAACCAGGGTCCTCTGCCTGTAACATGAGGGCCTGCTTGTTGGGGTTTCTGTCCTCCCACCAGGTCCCACAGCCATTTGGCCCCAGAGAAAGTCACACAGAGATTCTATATTAATGATAAACTGATTGGCCCATTAGCTCAGGCTTCTTATTAGCTCTTGTAGCTTATATTAACCCATTATTCTTATCTATGTTAGCCACATGACTCAGTACCTTTTTCAGCGGGGCAGATCACATCCTGCTTCTTCAGTGATCTGGGCAGGACTGCAAGAAAGCTTCCTTCTTCCCAGAATTCTCCTGTTCTTATTGTCCCACCTCTACTTCCTGTCTGGTTGACCCACCTATACTTCCTGGCCAATCAGCGTTTATTTAAAACATAATTGATGGAATATAGAGCTGTCACGTACCATCTGCCAGAGCAGCAGTGCTCTGAAGTGCTGAGTCCTCTCTAGTCCCAGTATCCTCTTATTGAATGGTCAGCTTTATACTCACAGAGGATGCCTTGTGTAATTAATGGAGACAACCAAGCAGATGATTCAAGATCCAAAATGCAAGGTTTGCCTTTTGCATCTAAGCAGCTAATTTCCAAATGTGCTCTGTACTTTGAGACTCGGTAACCAAAAATTAACCTTTGCAAATGTTTAAACCATTCATTTCAAAACGCTGAAGATTCTATCTGCATCTCTCTGGGTCTCAAGCCAGGGTGTCATTTTGAGGTTTGCCTGCTTTGGTTATAGTTAAATTTCTCGAAGCACTTGGTTCATGAACAACATTTTTTGGAAAGGAACTGTAACTACTTCTATGATAGTTCTCTGGTAGTTTTTTTTTTCTTTTTTTGAATCGCTGGCAAAAATAAATCACATGAAAATATTCAAATTGATTTTGTGGTGACGCCAAAGGCCAGAAATACCACCAGGGATATGTGCCCATCCCCCACAGGAGACTCTGTCTTTCATTTTCTCAGCCTTTCTTTTCCTGTTAGTATCCTCTGTCCCCTAGGTAGTTTTACTTTTGTGTTATCTATCTATCTATCTATCTATCTATCTATCTATCTATCTATCCATACATACATATATGCATGTGTGTGTGTGTGTACACTCTAAAATCTAGGTGCCACAGATGAGAGCAAAATATGATACTTGTCTTTCTGATATTGGTTTAACCATTTTCTTACTCCTAAAGAGCCATTTTAATTCATTACTATTATCTCTAGTCAAATATTACAAGAAGTTGTTAGACGGCTGCCAACGAGACAATGTCGTTAACCTCCAGAGAATTCAGAGCGCGGATACGGAAGAAAGTTTTCACAGTCAATCGGGGAGTCAGAAGATACTACTGGGAGAAAGAAAGCTTGAGAAAGGAAGACAGGGTTATGAGAGGAGTATCCTCACCACACAACACGGATATGAAGGATAAAAAAGAAAACAGACATTTTAGAGGCCAATTCCACAAAGCCTTACTTTTCCAGGAGAGTAAACCTGTATAAAACAAGCAGAAACCAGAGTTCATTAAATTCTGTAAAAGTAGGAAAATGAGAGAACCCGCCTCTCAATACCGTGAATCAGGAACAGGTGACTCAAGACAGAGACTTCCAGAAGAGGAGAAGGACATGCTGGCAGACAGCATGATCAATACGAGTGTTCAGAGGCTGAACACTATGACTCGAAGTCTCTGGGATTCATTGGGAGAGTTATTTGGGTCACATAATGTACCGGACAGTTTATTTTTAAAATCCATTAGTACAACAATTATGCCTTTTTAGAGGACTGAGGAAAGGGTACGATGCCAACAATAGATGAACGAAAAGGCCAGTACATACGTGAGGATGTGTGATAAGACCAATTCATACGTGAGGACATGTGATAAGACCAGTACATACGTGAGGATGTGTGATAAGACCAGTACATACGTGAGGACATGTGATAAGACCAGTACATACGTGAGGACATGTGATAAGACCAGTACATACATGAGGACATTTGATAAGACCAGTACATACGTGAGGACATGGGATAAGACCAGTACATACGTGAGGACATGGGATAAGACCAGTACATACGTGAGGATGTGTGATAAGCAAGACTCTGCTTGTGGATTAGATACTCTACTCATGTGCAAAAAAACTAAAGTAAGATGAAAAAATCCATGGTTTAAAAACCTACTATTTGAAGATAAAATGCACAGAGACGCGAATTTATTTGCAAGCATGCTCTCTCAGGCTGTAGGTAATTCGGTGTGCACGAGATGAAAATCCATGAGAAGCATACTTACGAGGGCCTGTGCTCGTCATGAAGTTCTGTTCCACTAGCAGGTCAGGAGTCAACCAAACAGAAGAGGGAGCATTTGATTTCTCAGAATTTGGGGTACGGTTAACACAATTTCAAGACACGTTTGTGTTAAAAATATATGGTAGTTTTGCATTTAAAAGTATCATTTTCATGCAAAAAAAT
The DNA here is from genome assembly GCF_950005125.1 of Chionomys nivalis. Taxonomy (NCBI): domain Eukaryota; kingdom Metazoa; phylum Chordata; class Mammalia; order Rodentia; family Cricetidae; genus Chionomys; species Chionomys nivalis. The sequence goes on along the minus strand of NC_080111.1, from coordinate 13,683,069 downwards.
CCTTGAAGGAAAACAAGTAGAAGTATGATAATTTATTCAGTATATGGAACTCAATTAACTCAGCTGTTTTCTAGAGGGTTCAGGACAAGGCCATGCCTATAATTACAATAGAACAAAAGTTCAAGTCCCCTTGGTGACTTGAGATATCCTCAGTGTAGCCCTTAGTTGTCATGGAGAACCCCTGGTTGAAGGGATTTAGCTTAGCAAACATTTGAAGATTATAGCACCTGCCAATCCATGGTAGGAGACCTAACAGCAGTTGCACCGCCCAAGTGTAACATAAAAACCAATCAAAGCAGAGCAGACCCCGTGGAACCCAGGGAAGATGGCGAGACAGAAGCTGCCTTCATGTGGCTAGTTGAGAAGAAACAACAGACTCTGCACAAAGTGAACAGTCAGGAGCTTCAGAGCTCACCAAGACGATCACAGAACATCAGAAGAAAAGTGCAAAGAAAAATGTAGGTGTCACGGGGTGGTGATGACACCCGGCGCCTTTAATCCCAGCACTCAGAAGCAGGCAGATCTCTGTCAGTCTGAGGAGGTCAGCCTGGTCTACAGAGCTAGGTCCAGCACAACCAGGGCTACACAGACAAACCCTGTCTTGAAAACCAAAAAAAAGGGGGGGAGGGGGCATTTCACTAAAAAGAAGCCAAAGGGAGGCAGGAGGCTGAGAGGCTGCATTACAAAGGTGTTCCAGACAGTCCTGCTGAAAAGTGGCCCTCGGGACAACTCCAGGCCTCACAAGCCTCCTGTACAGATGGCGGTTGATTGGGGGAGCTGCGGTAATTCCTCTAGATGGCTGCCCAGCAGTGAAGAGGAATCCCGTCTTGGCCACCATCTTAAAAAGTTTGTATTCGCCGGGCAGTGGTGGCGCACGCCTTTAATCCCAGCACTTGGGAGGCAGAGGCAGGTGGATGTCTGTGAGTTCGAGACCAGCCTGGTCTACAAGAGCTAGTTCCAGGACAGGCTCCAAAACCACAGAGAAACCCTGTCTCGAAAAAAGCAAAAAAAAAAAAAAAAAAAAAAAAAAAGTTTGTATTCTGTCAACCGGAGCTTCCCTGGGAGCCTGACATGTGGAAACAGCCACAAGTCTGCAAGCCAGAATCTAACCTGCCGCAATCCCAGGAAGAGAGGCCTCCTGTTCAGTCTTTTTAAACAGCACTAACACAGACACCCCTCACTCCGCTCCACACATCAGAAACGGAAGGAACACAAACCACTCATTCTACAAAGCTGGCATTACCCTAGTGCCAAAACTGGATAAGAACATAACAAACAAAACTAGAGACTAATTTCCCTCACAAACGTTGTCTTAATTAGGGTTTCTATTGCTATGAAGAGACACCACGGCCACGGCAATGCGTATAAAAGAAAAACTTTGAATTGGGGTGGTTCACGTTCTCATCACAGTGCAACACAGTAGTGTGCAGGCAGACATGGCGCTGGAGCTGAGTCCGACATCTTGATGGGCAGGCAACAGGAAGTGGCTGCGAGTGGCTTGAGCATTTATGGAACCTCAAAGCCCGCCTCCACAGTGACACACTTCTTCCAACAAGGCCACTCCTACTTCAGCAAGGCCACACCTCCTAACAGTGCCACTCTTTTGGGCGCGTTTGCTTTCAAACCATCACAAACATAAACACAAAAATTCTGAATAAAGTTTTTAATAACCAGCAAGTTGAGATAAGTAAGCGGGTAGAAGTGCTTGCCATGGGAGCCTGAAGGCTTGAGGCTGATCCCCAGAGCCAACACAAAGGTAAGAGAGAACGTTCTCCACAAAGTTTCCCTGTGACCTCCACACATGTGGCATGGCACACACCCACACATATGCTCGGATGATGATAAAGGGTTTTTATTAAAGTTTTCAAAAATTCTTTTAAATTAAATTTGAGAACCAAGATGGTTTCATTTCAGGAGTGCAAGGAAGTTCAACATATGAAACTTATAAGTAAAATCCAGGATAGGGACAAATAGAAGGTATTAATAATCTCAATTGATGGAGAAAAGGCCTGGCCAAAGTTCGCCATCCCTGTGTGAGATAAGCTTTAAAAAAAAAAACTAGGAAAAGACTAAACAAATCTCGACATAGCGAAGGCCAGACCAAACAAACCAAGAACCAACATCCGAATTCTGAATGAAGACAAGGCACCACACTCTTCTATTCGTGTTCAGTGCAGCTCTGGGAGCCTTAACTAGAGCTGTAAAACAGGAGAAAAAAACGGAAAGGAATACAAAAAAGAGAGGAAGAAGTCAAAGTATCCGTGTTTGCTGGAAACATGATCTGATATTTCCAAGACCTTCAGGCCTCCACCAGCAAATCTTTGATCTCACATTAAGCATAGTAGTCAGATACAAAATCAATATGCAAAAATCAGTAGCTTTTTTATAGATCATGAAAGAACTTTCCAAGAATGAAATCAGGAATAAAAAAAATCTAATGCACAATGGCTTTTAAAAGATAGTAAAATACGACTCCATCATTGTGGTGCACACCTTTGATCCCAGAACTTGAGAGGCAGAGGCAGGCAGATCTCTATGAGATGAGGCCAGCCTTGTCTACAAAGAGAGATCTAGGCCAGGCAGAATTGCACGGTAAAACTCTGTCTCCAAAAATAATAATAGTAATAATAATAAATAAGCAAATAAAAATAAAATGCCTACAAAAATTCTAACCAAGGGGTAAAGAACTTCTTTTTCTTTTTTTTCTTTTTGTGGTTTTTCGAGACAGGGTCTCTCTGTGGTTTTGGAGCCTGTCCTGGAACTAGCTCTTGTAGACCAGGCTGGTCTCGAACTCACAGAGATCCGCCTGCCTCTGCCTCCCGAGTGCTGGGATTAAAGACGTGTGCCACCACCGCCCGGCCTGGTAAAGAACTTCTACAATAAAAATGTTAAGACATTGAGGAAGACAGTAGCCGACAGGGTTGCCTACCAACCTCATGGATTGGCAAAGCTGATGCTGAAAATGTATCACCAAAATAAATCTATAGGTTAAATATAATCTCCACTGAATTTCAATGGTGCCTTCACGAACCTAGATAAAATAATCCTAAAATTCATAATAAACTAAAAACAAAAGCACTTCTAAGCAGAGAGTGTTAACAGTGGAAGTATCACAATACTGGGTCTTAAATTATACTACGGAGCCATAACAGCAAACGCTGCATAGGACGGGCACAAAAGAGATGTGGATCTTAAATTATACCACAGAGTCATAACAGCAAACGCTGCATAGGACAGGCACAAACCAGATGTGTGCAACAATGGGACTGAGAACAAAACTGGCTAGGCTACAGTCACCTGAGTTCAGGGGGAAATGTCAAAAACATGGGTGAGAGGAGAAAAGACAGCCTCTTCAACTGATGAGGTCTGCAAAAACTGTAGACTAAGGAAAGCAGGCCCATAGCTCTCACCCTGGTCCAAAACCTATTCAAACACCTTAGAAATACCTTCAAAGACTGGAACTCTGAGACTGCTACAAAAGACGTCGGTAAAACGCTTCAAATATAGGCATAGAAATGAGTCCAATAGCATGAGAAACAGCCCCCAAAAATTGAAACATGAGATTATTAGAAATTTAAAAATTCTTATAATAATGTGATCATTCACATCAAGGGAAAGCAATCTCCAGAGATAAGACTACCTGCAGGGCAGGAGAAAATGCTCACTGAGTATTCATCAGACCAGAAGGAAATATGCAATATATCTATATCTGGATAGATAGATAGATAGATAGATAGATAGATAGATAGATAGATAGATAATTGATAATTAGATAGATGATTGATAGAGATGATAGATAGATAGATAGATAGATAGATAGATAGATAGATAATAGATAGATAGATAGATAGATAGATAGATAGATAGATAGATAGATGATTGATAGAGATGATAGATAGATAAATGATAGATAGATAGATAGATAGATAGATAGATAGATAGATAGATAGATGATTGATAGATAAAGATGATAGATAGATGATTGATAGATAAAGATGATAGATAGATAGATAGATAGATAGATAGATAGATAGATAGATAGATAGATAGATAATTGATAGAGATGATAGATAGATAGATAGATAGATAGATAGATAGATAGATAATTGATAGAGATGATGATAGATAGATAGATAGATAGATAGATAGATAGATAGATAGATAGATAGATAGATAATTGATAGATAGAGATGATAGATAGATAGATAGATAGATAGATAGATAGATAGATAGATAGATAGATAGATAGATAGATAATTGATAGATAGAGATGATAGATAGATAGATAGATAGATAGATAGATAGATAGATAGATAGATAGATAGATAGATAGATAGATAGATGATTGATAGTTAGAGATGATTGATAGATAGATAGATAATTGATAGATAGAGATAGTAGATAGATAGATAGATAGATAGATAGATAGATAGATAGATAGATAATTGATAGATAGAGATGGTAGATAGATAGATAGATAGATAGATAGATAGATAGATAGATAGATAGATAGATGATAGATAGATAGATAGATAGATAGATAGATAGATAGATAGATAGATAGATACTTGAGAGGAAGGAATGGACCCCAGAGAGGAGGCCAGAGTAGATGGGTGAGGATCATGGGGGCGAGGTATGTGTAAAGAACAAAGTATAATTATGAATATGTGTGGAAATGCCGTAGCAAAACCCTGTAATTTATTTGTCAAAATTGGTATGAAAAATACAGCCTACCTTCATCCAATTAAGTCTAAAGGCAACAAAATGGGTAAGTAATGTTACCCTCTGTGGTCTGAGTTCATCTCTGCCTCTCAAATCCAAGGACTGAATAATTTTAAGATGTCATTTCGTTTCCTGTTGGGTATAACTCCTGTTACTCATGTGTTTTGTGCTATTCTGTCATACAGAAAATAAGTCATAGGACATAAAAACTAACTGAGGAAGTATGAACCTATCAAGGGCTTGCGAAAGGAAGTTGCCAGAAGGAACGGCCCCTTCTTCCGCTTAGCCTGCCAGGAAGAACTGCTCCTTCCACTTAGCCTGCAAGGCAGGCTTCAGATTAGGACTTCAGGCATATACAAAAATTGGAATGGGGCTGGAGAGATGGCTCAGAGGTTAAGAGCATTGCCTGCTCTTCCAAAGGTCCTGAGTTCAATTCCCAGCAACCACATGGGGGCTCACAACCATCTGTATTGAGGTCTGGTGCCCTATTCTGGCCTTCAGGCATACACACAGACAGAATATTGTATACATAATAAATAAATAAATATATTTTAAAAATTGGAATGTTGCTGGGCCAGCGCCAAATTATAACTTTCTTTGGGCTCTCTTTAGCCCCTTAGTAGCCATTCCTTGCTCCTCTCTGCTCTTCTCTTACCTAACATGCTGGGATTAACAGATAAAAAACCTTTAGAAATGTACTAACATAACAAAAATCACAGCTCTCACCAACCGAAAGGCTCCTCCCACCATCGGCCAGCATCTATGGCCTCTAGCAAGATCCCTCTGTTTTGCTGTAATTCTCCGATGTGCTATTTCAGACTATTTGAAAAGTGACTTTCTTTGTTACATTACTATAAAAAAAATTCATGAAACTTACCACATTGAAACATAGACTTTGGGGGTAACCTAATCTATGTCCCCCGGGCGTGGTCTCTTATATTTGGATCCAGAATAAACTATCTCCTATCCTGTTGAGATGAGAGCTGGTTTTTATACAAACAAGCTGGATGAAACAGAGGGGAATTGAGAATACCCTATTCAAATGCTTCAGCCTGTATGCTTTGCTTATCCTGGGGGATGCCCTGCCAGACCTTCATTGGGAGCTAGTCTAATGGAGAGAAATGGCCAGCAGCTCTGCCCGATGCTCTGCTCATAGATGGAGTATGGTCCAGTCTGTAGCAGCATCTCCCAAAGCACCCACAGTAGTGGGAGATGATAAACACAGTATGAGAGGGAGCCATGCCAGCTATGCAGCTGTGCAGCTTTGCAGCTATGCAGCTGTGCGGCTATGCAGCTGTGCAATCGTGCCAGCTATGCAGCTGTGCAGCTGTACAGCATGGCCCTACCTGGTCACACACACACAAACACACACACATACACACACACACACACATGCACACACACACCTGAAAGTCAGCCTGAGGGTCATGACGTTCTTGGGCTATGCCCAATTCTCCAGGAAAGCACAGGTAAGAGTTTTCAAAGATAGGATGCCAAGGACCTATGTTCCGGTCCGCTTGATAGTAAAACACCTCATCCACAGACCCAAAGTGGCTTACCCAGAATCCTTTGTAGGCTAGACAAGAGTCTCTGCAAGCCCATGTCCTGAAATAGAATCGCAGTACAGGCAGCATGAAATATCATGGCTCTGCTAAGGAAGGCACTGCAAACCTATTGTGTAACTTGACAAAAGGCAACAAGGCTATGACCTTGTGATCCTTCTATGCTGTCCTCCAAATGTTCTTTTTCCTGTAATCCTCACAGAAAGATGTCTGCAGTTATAGGACTGCATGAAGGTCTGGGGACACAGCCACCCTGCCCTCTAAACTACGTGACGTCAACAAGACACTGACCGGCCCAAGTATTCCTCCCTAGAAAAGGGACTCCCTGTCTCACTCAGAACTCACAGATGTGCTGGGCAATTTCTGTGAGAAGCCATTATTTTCACTATTTTGAACTGATTTCTGAGAAATTCATTAAAATGTAGAGTATGTAGAAAAAAACCAAGGTGGTGGTGGCACATGCCTTTAATACAACTCTGCAGGGGGCAGAGTCAGATGGATCTCTGAGGTCAAGGCCAGCCTGGTCTACAGAGTGAGTTCCAGGACAGCTAGGACTATGTAGAGAAATCCTCACACACGCACGCACAACACACCTGTATATGTGTGGTACTAACACACATGTATATATGTATATAATACATATATTATTGAGACTGTTTCCTAAGATAAATAGCAAATTAAGTAAGTGTCGTGTGTGTATCTGTAAACTTTCCTCCAACTAATTGCTGATTTTTCTTAGGCATTAAAATGCTAAAGACATACTGTGGTGCATCTGGATTTGTCTATTTCGCAACAAAATGCTGGAGATTTGTTTCTTTCTGAGTAACTTTGACTCTTCTTGAGATTATCAACACCAGTTTCCCCCGCAAGACGAAGAAAAAGATCTTCACGTTTTCCCTTTTCCTTCTTAGCCTCCAGCCAGACCCAGAACCTCCAGCCAGTGCTATTTTCTAGAACAAAATTCCATTCTGTACCCAAAAGCAAAGGACTTCTCAAACATCCTACCTGCCCACAGTTCACTGGAATAAGAATCAAACCACATCTCCACCAAAAGCATACATGAGGATGTTGATAACCATCCATTTCAAATATGAAAGCATGCTTAACATGGGAGAAAAGGTCAGGGCCGGACCTTGTCCTCTGTCCCATTGCTCTGGCCCTAAGAGCGGCAACAGTGAGACCAACTTCTTTTTCTGTTTTTGTTTTGTTTTCCGAGACAGGGTTCCTCTGTGTAGATTCGGAGCCTGTCCTGGAACTAGCTCTTGTAGACCAGGCTGGCCTTGAACTCACAGAGATCCGCCTGTCTCTGCCTTCCGAGTGCTGGGATTAAAGGCGTGCGCCACCACCGCCCGGCTGGGACCAACTTCTAAGGAGAGGCTAGTAGGCCACAATTTAATGTCACAAAATGACACTCACGGCTAATGTCTTCAGTAACTGCAGTTCGAGTTCACTGAAACGTGAGCAATCTGCTTCTGTCTGAATCAGGGAGGGCGCTACTTTAAACACGCTCTGCTCCTAAATCCCCATCTCCCAAATGTTTGTGCCATCTGCAAATGCTCTGCACACTTGGCTTCAGTGACCAAGACTAGTAATGTGCTACGCAAAGAGGCATCGATGTGCAAATTATCGAAGAACAACTCCCTTTATCGTGTCTAAAAGAGACTGAGACACGGACGTCATGCAGAATACTCCTAGTAAAATGTGTCCCGTGTAATTAAAGCAGTATGCTGCTAGCACCGGAATGCGCAGATGGCAAATGGAGCAGGTTGAAAAGCGTGATGCTCTCTATGTGCTGGAGATGAATGCTCACACGAGGAAAGGAACAGAACAAAGTGGACACATCTTGTAGCCATTACATCTACGGCTCTAGGCGGGGTAGCGAAGTGGGCAGTGCTTCCCCCTCCCCCCCCCCAATCCCGGCAGGTTTCTTCCCACAACTCTGTGGTCACATGACCAGAGCAGAGCCCGTCCCACGGAATGGGAATGAAACCATCAGTACAAGCAAGGAGGATGCTTCTGCCTGACTCTCACAGGCAAAGGCTGGATACCAGAGAAAAACCCAGAATGAAAACCTTTCCCCTTCCGTGTGAACAAGCAGGGAGCTGCGGTTGGCTCCGCAAGCATCTGCATCTGCCACACCAGTGTTGCCAACCCTGCAGAAATACCAGGCAGCAGGATCCTGCAGGAAGCTCGAAACAATGAGCTTATAACAGAGACAATGTTTTGTGGCACAGATTCTCAACTATCACCAAATGCTGACGACAATAACCAGATAGCCAGACAGGAGTCTTATGGTATTGTCCTAGCCATGTCTTAAGTATTTTTCTTTTTACTGATCTCTATAGAAACTGCTTCAGTGCAGATGACAGCAGAATAGACCATGTGTATTTTCCTATCTAGCCTGATTTCCTTGTTGCTGTCGTTGCCTGTTCTTTTCACTTTGGACTGGACCAATCTTTGCACTAAAATTCCTGAAGTTGCTGCTGGCTACTACTCTTAGGTAACTAAGCTCTTACTATGATCCCGGCATCACTAAGTGCTTTTTGTGAATGTTTCCAGGGGTTCCTCTAAATGACATGAATCAGTGCCCTCTTCCCTTCATGCAGGCAGAAAGACAGCCACATGCAGGAGTTGACTGAAGGGAAACAAACATCATTTTCCTACTGTGTCTCCTAGGTTATACATGAACACACAACTTTTCCTGAATTCTGGTTACTACCAGAATTTTGTCACTGGCTTATTCCTAAGCCTTTTTACCAAAAAAAAAAAGTAATAAATGGCAAAAGGGTGTATTTTTATTTATCAAGAATGAACAGTCCCATAAGCAGGGTAGAGTAGGGTAAAGAGAAAAGGCTCTTGAAGACCTAGAGTTCAGGGCCAGCCTGGGCTCCAGCCTGGGCTCCAGCCTGGGCTATATGGTGAGTTTGAAGCTACCCAAGCCTATATAGGAAGGGAAGGGGAGAAACAAGAGGCATAGGAAGGAAAGAGGGTGGACAGGGTTAACCAGCGGCCCGGTGCAGTCTTGCTGAAGGAGCCACCAATGACTGAGTACTGTGTCTATGCCTTCCAGGTGAGAGCTGTGGTCTTTTGTTACAGAGAAAGAAAGCTGCAACTCATAAAGGTTAGATAACTTGTTGAAGACCGCTCAGCTGGGAAGTTTCAGATTTGGGTTCAAATTCAAGGGACCAGATCCACAGCTCACACGCATTCTTCCTCAAAACCACTGGTCCCACTCTGTAGTGCACATTTGATGTGGGAGTGATTTAATTAATAAAAAAAAACTGTCTAGGCCCATTTGATAGGCCAACCCTTAGGTGGATGGAGTAGACAGAACAGAATGCTGGGAGAAAGAAACAGATTCAGGAGTCGCCATGATTCTCCCACTCCAGACAGACGCAGGTTAAGATCTTTCCTGGTAAGCCAGCTCGTAGTGCTACACAGATCATTAGAAATGGGTTAGATCAATATGTAAGAGCTAGCCAATAAGAGGCTGGAACTAATGGGCCAGGCAGTGTTCAAAAGAATACAGTTTCCGTGTAATTATTTCGGGACATAAAGCTAGCTGTGTGGGCACCCGGGGACGCAGCCCGCCGTTCCTACAACACACATTGCTTAGCGGGCAACTTCCTCCCAGAGTCTGGGTCTTCCTCAGGGTCTGTGTTGCTGTAGAGAAACACCATGACCAAAACACAAGCTGAGGAGGAAAGGGTTTACTTAGTTTACACTTCCGCATTGCTGTTCGTCGCTGAAGGAAGTCAGGACAGGAATTCAAACAGGGCAGGACCCCAGAGGCAGGAGCTGATGAAGAGGTCATGGAGGGGTGCTGCTTACTGGCTTGCTCCCCATGGCTTGCTCAGCCCACCTTCTTTTGGAACCCAGGACCAGCAGCCCAGGGAAGGCACCACCCACCATTGGCTGGGCCCTCCCCCATTGATCACTAAATGAGAAAATGCCTTGCAGCTGGATCTCAAGGAGGCATTTCCTCAACTGAGGTTTCTTCCTCTGGTGACTCTAGCTTGTGCCAAGTTGACACAAAACCAGCCAGTACACTATGCTAGTCAGTCTTCCTTCTCTCTTAAAAGAGGTAGATTCACCAAAACAAGAGAGATTTCTTGTAAGGATTTAGCCCCTGAGATGTTGGAACTCAAAAGCTAAAGTGTGCAATGAAAGCCAGTGGGGACACAAAAAGAGCTCAGGTCGCCATCTTGAACACCAGTTCACTAGGGCAGCATCTGGGGAAAGTGACGTAATTTCCATGTCTCCGTCTTGAGAATTACTTCAACTTCAGCAAACCTCAGTTGACCTCAGTCTGTCAACTAATTGTATGAGATCCAACCACATTGAGGAGGATAGTCTGCTTTACCCAAATGTGATGATTCAAATATTAGTCATATCTAAAAATTACCTTTCTGGCAACATATAGACCAGTTTTGACCAAATCACTGATACCATGGTCTAGACAAGTTACCATATCCAAGTAACCAACACAAGAGGTGTAAGCAAACTCAACAAAGTATCAAGGACACAAACCAATTTATGGTCAGCTCCTCCACCTAAGACCTTGACAGATATTCCTTGTCAGCCCATATCCTCTCCCCCAAGGAGGTGTTCACAGCTCAGCTCCAGGAAGCCATTTTCACTGAGGAATAACCTGTCAGTAACCGAAAGATTGACTATCACACGGATTACCATCACATGGCCACCGTCAACTTGTGGGACACTCCAGTCCTCTCAGGGCCTCTCTGAATACAGCAGTTACGCCAGAAAGTCTTTATAAATTAATTTTATAAATCCAGTTTTAGTTAACATATTTCAGAGGGAAATGGCGAAGTTTAACAATAAGGCACATTCATTATTCACTAGGGAAGAAATGGGCACTAACACAGCAAAGCCATTTGTGTCACCCACCCCCACCCTAGGCTCTGCTTGCCTGGTCATGGCAGTTCTTCACATGTGGCCTTTTGGATGTGTGCTGGCCAGAAGGTTTATTAACCATAACTATGTGCACGCCTTCTATATCATCAATTCAAATATTCTAATACTCAAAGGTACTCTTATTTAAAAAAAAATATTGTCTATTATGTAGTAGTCGTGATCTTTGCATAAGCTCATGAATTAAACTAATTCACAAAATAAGTGCAAAAAACCTTTATGGATGAACAAAAATCCACTCCAAAGTGAAGGAAGCCTATTTCTCTAGGCTCAGGGTTATTCAGAAGTCATGAGCACTTGGTGCTCTTCACTTTCTATTCAGAGACCTCTTCTATGGCTATGAACTTGGCAGTTCCGCGTCCCATTGTCTGATGTGTGGTGAGCTCTCGTAATTGTGGCCTCTTGGCCTCAGTTTCTTCTGGAGAACTGAACAAGTTAACCCTTGGGCTTGGATCTCCTCTACCTGAACTGAGAATTTCACAGTCTGAGTCTCCACTAAGCAGAGAGACTTTTTCACAGTAGCCTAACACATTCACACGGGCAGTAACAACAGTACGTTCATATTTACCAATTACAATGTATGAACTATATCCTTTCCATATATTGACTCATTAAATATTTATTAAAGGTATATTAAGTAAGGACATATGAGTTCATATTCTGCAAAAATTTACCACAGCTACACATATCCTCTGTTCCTTATTCTTTAGAACTTTGCTACCTCTCAAGGGTAGGGTTACTACCCTATCTTCTCAAACCAGCCTCAGTTAATACAATATAGCGGGACAGGACGTCCAAAGGTATGTTATGACAAGGTGACAGGTGGTCTTTTCCCCTTGGATGCAGCCATCACCCAAGAGTTCCAAGCCATAAGATTATGGTTGCAATCAGCTATTTTTTACCTGACAGGCAATATCAGTCCCTAGTCATCAAGTAAGTGAGCCTTTGATCCAAACCTCTGACGTCAAAGTCTTCCTGGCTAGTGGCTGTCAGGGCAGAGATGAGCTCTCTGGGAAGTCCACTCTCCAAATCAAAGATTGGTGACCAGGGTGAACGGAGCCACACTGCTCAGCCACTGGGCTCTATGGCACACCAGGGTGAACGGAGCCACACTGCTCAGCCACTGGGCTCTATGGCACACCAGGGTGAACGGAGCCACACTGCTCAGCCACTGGGCTCTATGGCACACCAGGGTAAACGGAGCCACACTGCTCAGCCACTGGGCTCTATGGCACACCAGGGTGAACGGAGCCACACTGCTCAGCCACTGGGCTCTATGGCACACCAGGGTGAACGGAGCCACACTGCTCAGCCACTGGGCTCTATGGCACACCAGGGTGAACGGAGCCACACTGCTCAGCCACTGGGCTCTATGGCACACCAGGGTGAACGGAGCCACACTGCTCAGCCACTGGGTTCTATGGCACACCAGGGTGAATGGAGCCACACTGCTCAGCCACTGGGCTCTATGGCACACCAGGGTGAATGGAGCCACACTGCTCAGCCACTGGGCTCTATGGCACTTTATTTTGTAGAAAGAGGTGACCCGTCCAAAGCTACTCGCAGTTCATCCTCGTTTTACACATAGGCCTGAGGTCAAGAATCCACTCATTGGATTTTTATAGACTCTTATGTCTTCTCTTATCAAATACTTATTGAAAGAATTATTAGCCCCTATGAGGTTTCTCTGAATACTTCATCTAACCATTTAAGCCAATTAATACAAATGCTTCTTACATAGTTTTTAATGTAGTCACATGTATTTTACCCTCAAGAAATCCTACTACCAAAGGCTAGGATGGCTGATACCATTATTAGCAAAAGGAAACAGAAACCCAACATCAGAAAAGAACTTGTTGCTCCAAGTCTTCCGTGTAGACTCACCAAGAAGACAAGAAAGTGACATTCTACTGTTGGGAGCAGCGATTCCTGGGAATCCTGACTCACTTCTCTGTAAGCACATCTACAAGACCTTCTCTGGAGAACATCCAGACTGAATGTGGCCATCCTACCAAGAAGTGAAAGAGTGACCACGGAAGAAAATGGTGACATTGTCAAAATTACACAACGGCTGCGACTTCAGATCGATCCCTGAAAGTTTAGTATGTCCCAGACGTTGCCACTTCAAAATGGCGTGTGGGTGGGGGAGGGGGCACTGTAGTTCTTTTAACAGAAAGACAAAGAGGCAACCATGAAAAAGATGAGTGAGAAACAAAATCTGCAAAAAAAAAGTAAAATCAGAACATAAAAACAGGAATTAGTTTTTAACAGAAGCAGCATCGCGTTGCTCCTGATGGTGCATGCCTGTGTTCTACACACCTTGAAGGCTGAGGTTAGGGGATCGTGGGTTCAAGGTCAGCCTGAACTACACACAGTGAAACCCATACGAGCTAACATCAATGCCTGAGAGTATAGGAACTTATTGGTCAATTATGCAAGTTGAGTCTCTGATTGAGGTTAATAACCTAAATACAATTATAATTTAATTTTTTCTATGATGTATGAACCATTAAGCATTCTACATGTCTCTCTTTAAATCGTGATTGAAACTCTGCAAATAAGAAAGATTATTATCAATTCTATAACTCAGCCATCTGAGGTTCAGAAAGACTAAGTGATTTCCCTTGAGTCAAATGGTAAGTAGAAAAACTGTGTTAAACCAAAATTCCTGATTCAAAGCCTTACTTCATATGCTAACCTTGAGTTATATGTTTAAAGAATGAAGACAAGACACTATATGATATTTAAGATTATAAGATATTGTAGCTTATATTTTAGAGAACTTATCCCCCCACCGTGTGTGTGTGTGTGTGTGTGTGTGTGTGTGTGTGTGTGTGAATTGCCCTGCCCTTCACAGCATTATAAAACCCTTTGATTCATTCACTTCCTGGATTCTCAAAACAAAGTGAGCTGCCTAGCTGATGTGGGAGTCCCCTCTGGGTGTTGCTTATATTGATTAATGAATAAAGAAACTGCCTTGGTCTGATAGGGCAGAACTTAGGTAGGCAGAGAAGACAGAACTGAATTCTGGGAGGAAGAAAGCAGAGTCAGAGAGACGCCATGGATCCGCCAGGGACCGATGCTGGGAATTTTACCTGGTAAGCCACTGCCACGTGGTGATACACAGATTAATAGAAATGGGTTAAATTAAGATGTAAAAATTAGCCAATAAGAAACTAAAGCTAGCCGGGCGGTGGTGGCGCACACCTTTAATCCCAGCACTCGGGAGGCAGAGGCAGGCGGATCTCTGTGAGTTCGAGACCAGCCTGGTCTACAAAAGCTAGTTCCAGGACAGGCTCCAAAAAAACCACAGAGAAACCCTGTCTCGAAAAAGCAAAAAAAAAAAAGGAAAGAAACTAAAGCTAATGGGACAAGCAGTGTTTTAATAAATATGGTTTCTGTATGATTATTTTGGTTCTGGGCAGCCAGGACAAATAAGCAGCCTTCCTTACATTAGCATATGTAATAACCTAGCATATATAATAACATTAATATTTATTTTCAAAGTGATGCATTACATACTCTATAAACAATAGGCATGCTGATTTAATTTTAGCACATAAATTGCTTCAAATTTAAGTCATATAATAAAAATTTAAGCCTTGAACCCAAAGGAAAGCTAATTCAATAATCTACTTACCTCGCTTCTTTCCTTCTGTATTTGAAATTTATAATAATATGCCATTCTGGAATATGAAACCAAGGCAACCAACCCTATTTCTCCATTTAGTCCAGATTACTGACTGAAAATACACCAAACACTGCTTGGATGGGAGTTGGGCAGGATATCTCTGGTGTAGTTGCCATGCATGTGGCCTGATTCTTTCACGCACTTTGATTCTGTCTCAGAGTCAACTCAGTGCTAAACAACCAACCAAAGACTATTGATCATAAGACAATACCTCTGTCAGGGCCAGAATGAGGAGGCAAATCAAATATGCCTGCTCCAATTAGAGAACCTCTCCTGCTCTATAAGACTGTGTCTCCTTCTTGAGGATGTCTTCATGGCCATTCAATGGTGTCAATGACCATTTCTTGGTGCTGGGCTGTGTCCGACTGGTAGAGTGCTTTTCTTACATGCACAAAACTCTGGGTTCAATCTCTAACATCCCTTATTCAAACATAGTACAATTCTTCAAAGGGCACATTGTGTACCTACACAGACATAATGGAAAAGGCTCTTTGCCATCAGCCCGTTTTCCCACCCCCCACCCTAGCATTCACAAATGGTGCTCAACTGTGCTAAGAGAGGCAACAGAAGAGGATTTGCTGGATCTCGCATCTCTTTCCATTCCCCCAGAATTACTCTCTCAAAGGGAATTGGGCCCAAGACAAATCAGTTGTCACTCAACAGAATTAAGCCATTTTTTTGTCAGTACCCAAAAAATCTGAGCCTGTTCCACCTTATGTAAAGGGCAGAGAGTTTGAGTTTATTTTGCCTCCTCAAAGTTGTTAACAACAAGTGTGGCTGCATACCTTGACACAGGGTGTGGTTATTTGGTGTTTTGGACATTAAGATGGCCCATAGGGGTAGATCCGTTCCACTCTGACCATAGGTCAGAGAACTCAAGCTTATTTCTGCTCCTTCTTTTGAAATAGAAGGTTTGACCTAGGAGTGGATGCCTTCAGGATGGTTGGTCTAGGGTGTGTTCACTGCCTAAACATCAGAGTGCTTAACTCAGGAAACAGTTGCTTGGTGTCTGAAGTGCTGGGGCAATTAACTGTTCTGATTGTCCTTTGCATCACGTTAAAAAAGTCTTTTGTCTTTATAACCCCCCCCCCGTATTATTGGGGTATAAAAGCGTATAGAAAAATAAACATAAAAAAATAAACTCAGAATTGAAGAATTCAGGCTTCAGTATTTGCTGAGTTACCCTCCTGTTACTATCCTGTGTCTCTGTGTTTCTTTTTTATCTCTCTTTCTCCTACCTGACATTTCTAATTAATCCTCACATCCCTACCCTGGAACATATGAACCCACCACAGTTAGGATTGTGGCAAAAGTCACCCCCAAAAAAAGGTGGCTCCTAACAATTCTTCCTTTGATCTCCCTTTACCTTCTTACCTCTAAACACAGAATTCTAACTTGTAATGTCCTTTATATTAACATTCCACTGTCCACTGCCTAGTAGACTGTAGGATTCACAGATGAGCAATTTACTACATAAATAGTGAAATTATCAAAGTGTGTGCCACCATACACTTAAAATACCACACACCACACACCGTCTTGGGCCTCCCTGATATTCTAGCTGAGTTACCACCACGGCAGCTATTTCCTTCCCTTCAGGACAGGCTCATGTGAGTTTTGCTAACAGTTCTGGCCCTTATAAGGCAGTTAGAACAGAGGTTATAATCTTGTCTTTTTGATCACTTCAGATACCTGCAACTACCGTTGGGCTCCGTGCATGAATGAAATGAATAGAAAGCGAATGGAGCTTTAAAGTCTGACTTCTTTGATATAAGTCCTTTTTTGGAGTAAAATAACTGCCATTTATTGACTTTTGTAGCACAGCTTCATCATCTGGTAAAATAATATATTCTGAGCTATGGAGAAGGAGTTCAGTCTAAACTCCAGGGTAGGTCATTGAGACCTCACTGATGACGCAGCAGAGAGTTTTATTATTTATGAAAATGTATAGTTCAGACAGAAAGGGCTGGATGTGATGATGCACATCCCTAATGGGATGCATTTGGATGGATTCCACAGTCAGAATGGTGCATCTCAGAGTTCAAGGTCAGCTTGATCTACATTGCAAGTTCTGGGGCTACATGATAGGACTTTGTCTAAAAGAGGAGGAAGGAGAGAAAGGCAGAGATTACCAAAGAATGTTAAAAATAAATACCACGGAGGCAAAAATATCTCTCCTCCAACACGAGATGTGGGTTACAAAGAGGTATCCTTTCTAACTACCAAACAGACCACCATTTCCTCCCAGGAAGCAATACGGACTCGAATCTGCGTTTATTTCTCGAGAAGCATAAGAACTATTGGTCTAAGTTGCGGGGGCGGGGGGAGGAGATTTTAAAGAGAATTGGAGAGATTGTTTCATTTTCATCTACTTATTTCAGCAAACAAATCAGCTGCAACCACAGTGGATGCAGGCGGCCTGGCAGCCACAGGTTAAAGGACGTTGTAGCTTGGCCTGTCCCTATCTAAAGTTACCCTTGCTTTACAGAGCCATGCAATGCGTCTGGCATGTGACAGGCTGTCCCACAAATGCGAGCTCCCTGCTTTGTGCTCATTTTCTCTTGCATTCATCTCCACAGTGAAAAGTCTCACCCGAGAAGGAAGAGGCTAAGCTCTGAATACGCTACAAATGATCGTTTAGAGCAGGAATGGAGATGGGGACACAACCATGTAGCAAGTAAATATTTCTAAACTTTGGTCCTCTCCAAACTCCTAGAGAGGGCTGTGTGGTTGCCTCACCAATAATACTGTAACACGACTAATGAATACCCAGAGACAAATATTGGGGTTCAAGCTGAAAGATCAGAGAAGTAAAGCAGTCAACCACTAGAGAGCTCTTACCTCTATGAAATCTTCAGACTGAAAAGAGAACAAGTTCCTGTCTCAATCTACTTTATATTTCTCTCTAGAGCTGGGATTAAAGGCATGCACCACCACCGCCCAGCCTCCATGACTAACTAGTGTGGCTGTTGGGATTAAAAGTGTGTGCCACCACTGCCGGGCTTGTATGGCAGACTGGTGCAGCTAGCTTCACACTCTGGTCTTCAGACAAGCTTTATTTGTTAGATCATAAACAAAATATCACTATATACTACTGTGGCTTTTTCTTCCTAAGAGCATTCACATCATGCCAAAGATGAGGTTCACTGAATAGCACCTAAGAATGTGTGAGCAGCTAGGGCACAAAGCCACAGGATGGGAAATGATTTCCCAAGCAAATCAATGGATACCAAGTGGGGAACAATACCTTGATGTAAAAGTTTGCCATAACTTGATGTGAAATATTAGAAACACGGGTATGGTGTTCACATCAGAACAGCCTCTTCCCTGTGCTGCTCAGTATTCTTAAGGATTCATCCCTGTACCTAAACCCAGTCAGCTTTTAAATTTAGACAAGATGAGAATTATTCAGATCAGCGAGATGGCCATCTGCTCGCAAGCATGCAGCTGCTAGCCTTTAAACAGCAGCTTTTCATGATTCATAACTTATTCATCCCAAGATGCACTCAGACATCTGCTTTGTCATCAACTCAGCTTGGTGAAGCATTCTGTTTTCAGGTTTCATAATCTCCACCCAGGTAAGTGAGCTTCCTTCCACAGAAAGAGTCCCCAAGACTGATAAAAATTCAACTCTAAAATAGCAGTGATGACAGCAACAGCTACTCCTTGATCTATTGTCCGTCCGTTTTACTAGCTTGTGTTGTTGGTGATGATCAGGCTCAACCTACTCCGTCAGTGTGCAGTCCATCTCCTTGTGCATGGAGCTTTTGGCTTCTTTCCTCTCTGTGTCCATAGAATATATAACAGCTTACTATGGATTCTGGCATCTGTGAAATGGCAGCAAGTTCATTCTTTCCGTGTCTGTTGTCTTGCCTCCCATATCTACCACCCCTTCTTCTAGTAGCCACTATCTTAATTCATATCAACATTGTTCTGCTTCCAACTATAACAGAGGCCAGGCGGTGGTGGCGCACGCCTTTAATCCCAGCACTCAGGAGGCAGAGGCAGGCGGATCTCTGGGAGTTCGAGGCCAGCCTGGTCTACAAGAGCTAGTTCTGGAATAGGCACCAAAGCTACAGAGAAACCCTGTCTCAAAAAACCAAAAACAAAACAAAACAAAAAAAAAACTATAACAGAGATATGCAATATTGTCATTTTGGGTCTGGCTCGTTTCACATTAAATGATGGCCCACTGCAATGACTCTATTTCCTTATTTAGTACGGAATAAATATCCACTATGTGCAACAAAATGCATTCTCTTCGGCCATCCTTCCGCTGATGAGCACCTAGGTTGTTCCTATATCATCTCTATTTTTAATAGTTGACACATTAACTTTATTTTTATCTTTGGAAAATACATATTATGGTATTTATTTATGAGAAAATAAACAAGACTAAATAATCTACCCAATGACATTAAGACAGAGATGGCTGAAGTGTATTGCTGAAAATCAGACACGTCTGTTCTCAAATTCAAACTTCGACAACAAGCAATGCAGCTTTCCATTGCAATTCTCATGGAGCAGCTGAAATGTCCTCATAATATCTGTAATGTCAGGACAATTACACTGTCCTACGCCATTCATCCTGAGTCTTGGAATGGCCCTGGGTTATGGGAATGCCCTGTGTACATTGATTGAATTGGTTTGCTCTGCTGAACAGCATAGACAGGCTCAGCCACCCAACTTCTCTCCCTTTTTGAGAGCAGCAGCTGGAGAGATGAGGAACCCAAGAAGGATGCAAAGACAGTCTTCTATGAGATCTGAAAGTAGATATCCTGTCTACTCAGAGAGTTCTAATATAGGGAAGACCCTCTCTGAAGAGAAGCAATTGTGCTGAGTAATGGCCAGGGAGATGACTCAGCAGGGAAAGTGCTTGCCACCAGGCTGATGATGTGAATCTGATCCTCAGAGTCATGGTAGAGGGAGAGAACGGAATACCCTGGTGTGTGTGAGCCTACACACATGTGCATGCACACACACTCAAATATACGAGTTCAAAAACATATTCAAACTACTGCTGTCTCCTGCCTACTCCATAACCACGCTGCAGAAGCAAACCAAGTGGACCCACGTTTGGGTCCTGGTTCTGCCATCTAAACTCCGGGCTTCTGGGTCTCACATTTGTCATCTGAAGTAAAGGAGAAGACAAAATCTTTAGCTCCATCTTTTAAGAAAGTAAGATATGGGGAGACAGCTGCGGGGCACTGAATGCTGATGGCAGCACACGGGGCGAACAACCAAGGCAAGAAATACTATGTCAGGGTTGTTTTAAAAAAAGAAAGTGTTAGCCGGGCGATGGTGGCGCATGCCTTTAATCCCAGCACTCGGGAGGCAGAGGCAGGCGGATCTCTGTGAGTTCGAGACCAGCCTGGTCTACAGAGCTAGTTCCAGGACAGGCTCCAAAGCCACAGAGAAACCCTGTCTCAAAAAACCAAAAAAAAAAAAAAAAAAAAAAAAAAAAAGAGTGTTCATGAAGACGAAAGCTAGAAATTACATATAAAATGCTAACATTTGTTTTGTGCAATGCTGATACTTATTTCCTTTGTTTTGGTTAGCTAAACTCATAGCAACTCAAGTTTCCAAATGATGAAATATAATTTAAGTGCTAATGGAGAAGTAGAAAGTGTGGTGATTACGGAGAAAAGGCATCTAGGCAGTTAGTAATTGACTTAACTCACCTTGAAGATAGTACATCAGATTAAAACAAAACCAATAATTCCCTGTGTCCAAGATGGCCACGCTGAATATGGAAAAGTCAGTTTAAAAGTAAAACGAAGCCAAGCATGGTACCGTGTACCTTCAATCCTGCCACTCAGGTGGGAGAATGAAACAGGATTTCAAATTTGAGACCCACCTGGGTTGTGTTGAGACTCTGCCCTATCCCCTCCCCCCCCACACACAAACAGTATGTAAAAGAATGAAAGATTGTAGTCAATTATTATCATTGGCCATGGTCCACCTGTAGAAAGCCTGAAAACAACGAATTAACAACTCTGTGACCACCACTCTAAAGGGAAACAGAGTTACATCCTCTGACCCTCTATGGCGTTTTGTCTACTAATCAACACATAACCTTGATTTGTGCTTTTCCTCAAGGACAGAGTTTTTGATACGTATGATCTATTCATGAACACTGAACCCACACAACAGCACTGCAGCATAGACATGGAATGGAGTTTCTGAAAATACATCTATAATCTTACAGACACCACATTGCATCTAAGTGGAATGTTCGAGGCCATGTAAACACTGATATCACCAGCCAAGAGTCCCGCGATGAGGAAAACACTCCAGTGTATAGCGGGAGAGTAAAAAGCTAGGAACGTCAACCTCAGCTAGTAATGGACATGTCAGGTGACCCAGCTCTTTCGCCATTTGCATATGCCTGGGCATTAATTTAGGAGTTACAGATAAATTTTAGTAAGTAGATCAATCTCCATAAATAATGAAAAGCCATGATCTTTTGCAACTACGAAATTAAAGAAACATGGACTCATTTCTTGTCAATGTGAGAGTTGGTTTACTTTAGTGGTCCAGCCCCTAGTATATAAGCAGTGCAAAATGGAGTTGATAGTTTTTTTTTAAATATATGTAATATTAAGGACACATAATGAGTATGGCTAAGTGGGTGGATCTTGGAGGAGTTGCAGCAGGAGTGAATATGATCAAAATACAATGTATTGTATGCAATTCTCAAAGAGCTAACTAAAATACTAAAATTTAAATTCAAGTTTAAAAGGAGAGAGAAGTGGGCCAGGGAGGCTCTGCAGCACTGAAAGCTTTTACAGAGTTCAGGGGAACTGATTCCCAGCACCTACATAGCAGCTTGTTTTCTATAACTGCAGTTCCAGGGGATCCAGTGCCCTCTCCTGAACTCCGTGGGCATACAAATAAGTGATGTACATATACAAGCTGTCCAAACACTCACCCATATAAAATAAAAGTAAATCAATATCAATCTTTTTTAAAATAGAGAAAAAAAACTTTTGAGGTGAGAAACCCCCCAAGTTTTGTGACAGGCGCTGCTGTCCTGGTGCTCAGTAGAGCCAGCATCAGCTAGAGTCAGAACAGAGGAGCGCTCACTATATCACACGATGGCCATACAACAACCCACCGTCACAGAGCAAAGCTTGCTTACTGCCAAGTGCATATGAGGTACTCGCTGAGATGAAACACATTGTGTATTGCAAACATCCCACCAAACTTTTACCGCTGAAATAGAAAGGTTTTTCCTAGTTTAATAATAGAATTAAACTAGAAATAAAAAAGGAAGAAGAAATTAGAGACTCCTCCCAAAACTGGAAATTAAGAAACACACTCCTAAATCAAGATTCTGAAAAAGAAATTGACGGACCAATTCTACTCAAACTGTCTACAAACTAGAAAGAATACCCATAAACCGAGCAGTAGCGGCTCACACCTTTAATCCCAGCACCTGGAAGACAAAGACAGGTGGTTTCTGTGAGTTTGAGTTTCAGGGTTAACAAAGTGAGTTTCAGGGCTTCGGGACAGCCAAAGATACACAGAGAACCCTGTCGAAGAAGAAGAAGAAGAAGAAGAAGAAGAAGAAGAAGAAGAAGAAGAAGAAGAAGAAGAAGAAGAAGAAGAAGAAGAAGAAGAAGAAGAAGAAGAAGAAGAAGGCGGCCTATAAAAAAGTAAATCAAGCACTGAGACAATGGGGATGTTCTATCGGGAACTCACCAAGGCCAGCTGGCCCAGGTCTGAAAAAGCATGGGATAAAACCGGACTCGCTGAACATAGCAGACAATGAGGACTACTGAGAACTCAAGAACAATATCAATGGGTTTTTGATCCTACTGTACGTACTGGCTTTGTGGGAGCCTAGGCAGTTTGGATGCTCACCTTACTAGACCTGGATGGAGGTGGGTGGTCCTTGGACCTCCCACAGGGCAGGGAACCCTGATTGCTCTTTGGGCTGAGGAGGGAGGGAGACTTGATCAGGGGAGGGGGAGGGAAACGGGAGGCGGTGGCAGGCAAGAGGCAGAAATCTTTAAGAAATAAATAAATAAATAAGGAAAAAATGGCTGGACAAAAAAAAAATAAATAAATAAGTAAATCAAGGACGTGAACCATCATCCCTATGGAGGAATCATAAACACCAACAAAACACTGGAGAAGACATGAGGGATGGAAAGACGCACAACACATGGGGAATATTATTCAATCACCAAAAAACAATGAAATCTGTCGCTTGCAGGAAAATTGATGAGATTGGAAGATGCTAACTTTAAGTAAAATGAGACAGACACAGGAAGAAAGCAACATACATCCTCTCTCCGACGCAGAAGCTTAAGGACTCGCTGTAAACAGAGAATAAAATCGTGATGACTGAGGGCTGTGAAGGATGGAAGGTCGGATACTGAGAATCACAGCCCAGCTGAAAAGGTGGCCTTGGCTCCAGGGCTCCACAGCACAGTGGGGCTGGCTGTAGCTCACACGGACCTACTGCGCATCTTTCCAGGAAGAGAGGAACTCATGCTCCAAACCTATGAAAGTCAGAGGGAGGCAGAATTGCTGGCTTCCCTGGAGTGACCAGAGCATCCTGCAGACACAAGCTGAAGTAACATTCCACGCCCCACAGACACACTCAGCTACAATATGTTAACCAAAAAGAGCAAAATGGGTGAGAGGATTTTCCAATGCACCCAGGCTGCCCTGGAACTTCCTATGATCTGACAAACTCTAGCCCCTCCAGGTGCAAAATTATAGGTTTACCACCACAATTGGATAAACAACTTTTAAAAGCAACTGAAAATAGAGCAGAGGCATAAAATTATAAAACTTGTGAGAAAAAAAAATCTTGAAGACTTTGAGTTAGGCAAAAGTTCTTAGATATGCCATAAAATATAGCCTATTAAAATCCATAAACCCCTCTAATATTAAAAAATTAGTTTGAAAACAGTGTTGAAAGAATGAAAAACTCAGCCATCATCTATCATCTATATCTGAGAACAGCTTGTACAAAAAAATTCCCAAGCCCAACATGAAGAATGCAAACACTCTCGTATAAAAATTACAAGATATCAGAGGCAGGCGGATCTCTATGAGTTCGAGACCAGCCTGGTCTACAAGAGCTAGTTCCAGGACAGGCTCCAAAACCACAGAGAAACCCTGTCTCGAAAAATCAAAAAAAAAAAAAAATTACAAAATATTTAAACAGATGCATCAAGAAAGTAGACACTTGGCAAACAAGCTCTTGAAAAGATGATACACGAACAGGGGGCAAAAATGGCTCAGCAGCAAAAGAGGCTGGTCACAGAGTCCGGCAACCTGAGGTCGATCCCCAGAACCCACATGGTAAAAGGAGAAAACCAATAAAACTTAGTCCTGAAATTTATCTTCTGACTTTCATTTGTGTGCACGTGTGCACATACACACACATGCACATGTATACACACACGTACACACATACATAATACATACATACACACATGCATGTGCTCACACACACACTAAAAAATAAATAAAAACAAAAAAAAATATTTGAAAGGTCCACAATCATCAGTCTTCGGGGAGATGTAAATTGAATCATGCTGAACACTATTTCACATCTATTAGAATGGCGAGGACGAGGAGAATGGAAATTTCTCATGGATTGATGGTGGCCTTGAAATCAAACTAGTTTTCAAGAGAACAGCTGAGGTTTAACTTCCTATAAGCCCCATCATTCACAACCTGGTATATTTGCCTCAAACAAATTAAATATAGGACACAAACACATGTGAATATTTAATACAACCTTATTCGTTACTGCCTTAAACTGGATATAGCCTAAATGTCTTTCAGTTGGGGAAGCAGAAGCCATATATCCCAACACCAGGGGTCTCCCATAGATCCTTCATAATGGAACTGGTGTGGAGTTGGTTGTTTTTTACTCTTTACTCTTTGGATGGCCAGCCACACAGCTCCCAAATAAATTACATGGAGGCTTATTTTTTCTTATGAGTGCCCAGTCTTAGCTTGGCTTGTTTATAACCAGCTTTCTTAACTTTAAATTATGCCATCTACCTTTTGCCTCTGGGCTTTTCTCTTTCTCTATTTCTCTATATCTTTTCTTTCCTTCTTATTCAAAGTCTGGCTGTGTGACTGGGTTGCTGTCCCCTGCAACCCTCTTTTTCTCCTTTTTTCATTCATTGATCTCCTTTTGCTCTTTTTCTCCTTCTATTGATTCTCTCTGCCTGCCAGCCCCACCCATCCTTTCTCCTGCCTCACTATTGGCCGTTCAACTTTTAATTAGACCTATCAGGTATTTTAGACAGGCAAAGTAACACAGCTTCACAGAGTTAAACAAATGCAACATAAAAGAATGCAACACATCTTTGCATCATTAAAACAAATGATCCACCGCATAAACAAACATCTTGAAATAATATTCCACAGCACTGGTGTCATTCATGAAGGCACACCTCCCATGTTCTGCCATATGAAATCACAGTAAGAAGGTGACTGTCCACAGGAGATCTGCCATACTTTGGTCTTAGACTCCCCAGCCTCTGAATTTGTAGGGAATGAACTTCCATCTTTTATAAGCCATACGATCTGTGGTTTTTGTTGGTGTGGCTAATTGGAATCAATGTGTTCCAATTATAGGACATTCTGAACAATGTAAATGGTGAGGGATAGAAAACAGATCTGTGATAAACTCAGGGAAAAATGGGGATGGTGCTGACTGGGAAGGGAAACAAGAGAAGAAGATTTTAGTGTGTTGAAGGTATTCTGTGGCAATTACATGAGTCTATGCATATTTTTAAACTCATTCAACCATATGCAAAAATCAAATGTAGTGTATATTAATTTTAAAGTAATGAATATGTTTCTAAAAGACTATAGTAACAGAAAAGAATTCATAAGGCTGGCAGATTATAAACCTGACAGTTAAGACAGTGTGCTATATAATTTATTCATCACTTTATTTAAATTGATAGATTTATATGCATGTATAAAGGCTATAACTACCTTGTAATAAATATTTTTTTAAATATACTTGGCCGCTGTCTGTAGAAATACTGTGTTTGTTAAATGTTCTCCAAACGCAGCTTAGATGTCAGGGTCTGCCTAACTAATTGCTTGCAATTACACTATTTTATGTCCTTATGAAATCTTCATTATTATACCTTACCTCATTTGTGTGCAAGAGAAAAGATATTTTTGTTGGCACAGGATCCAACTTGAATCAGATCCAAATAAGTGCAGCCTATATGAAGCCCATCCACAAGAGAGGTGAGTTAATTCCTGAAGTGTATGGTACCCGCTGGCAGAAGCAGCGTCACCCAGAGATGAAAGGAACTTCTCTGCTCACTCCCATCCTCATTTCTACTTCTACTGTGTGTGTGCGTGTGTGTGTGTGTGTGTGTCAAAACAACACGACAGTGAAGAGACATGAATTTGTGAGTGTACCTTCTTTTTCCATCCTGGGACTAAGCCAAGAAATACATTCTGCTGACCTTTTGCCAACTTTAACACAATTGGCTAGTGGTCTCTCTTTCTTCTTCCACTTTGCCTTTGTCTATAAATAGACAAGAACACTGTGATACCTGCTATGGGATAATCTTTTGTACACTGTGAAGATGTGTCTTTGCCAAGGTGCCTTCTGATTGGCTTAATAAAGAGAAATGGTCATTCGCTAGACAAAGAGGTTTAGGCAGGAGAGTCATACAGAGAGAAATCTTGGAAGAAGAAGGGCATAGTCACCAACCGGGTGGAAAAGAAGCAGCACAGTCTTTACAAAGGTATCTGAACCACGTGAAAAAACATAGATGAAAAGATATGGGTTATATGAACTAGTTAAAAACAAGCCTGGGTTGGTTGGTATGTAAAATAAATTTTTAAATTTAATTTTAAAAAGTCAGCTATTGGCCAAGCTTTTATAATTAAGAAGCCTCTGTGTGGCTTTTGGGGAGCTGGAAGGTGGGACAGAAAAATCCTCCTACAAGATACCACTACTCCAAACACCTGAGACACTGCGTGGAAGTCCAGAAATCATACAGTACTTCCCCACTTCCTAAACAGTAGCTATTGCTATGCCCACAGATGGGTGATGTGGGTCAGTTTAGCATCCCAAATGGAAAAAAAAGTCTGTTTCCATATTGGTGCATAGGCAGCATCTCCCTTCAGGCCTGGTCATTCACACTTGGGAAGTTTTTCACACTGCTTTGGAAATATTTTTTCCTTCAGTTAGAAGAGACAGTAACAGAATGAATGGGGAAAGAAACACAAGGCCTCTTTTACCCATGTGACACATGGCTTAACCTCTGTTTGAGGGTGTTCTGTCAGTCCCAGCAGAGAAATCGATATGCCTTGCTGCTCATTCACTCACTGGCTTTGGGTAACTGCCATACAAGGCACGAGAAATGAGTAACCGACTTCAGGTCTTTAAAAAATATTAGTAGGGCTGGCGAGATGGCTCAGGGGTTAAGAGCATTGCCTGCTCTTCCAAAGGTCCTGAGTTCAATTCCCGGCAACCACATGGTGGCTCACAACCATCTGTAATGAGATCTGGTGCCCTCTTCTGGCCTGCAGGCATACACACAGACAGAATATTGTATACTTAATAAATAAATATTTAGAAAAAAAAATATTAGTAGTCATGGCCCCTACTTTGGAGAATTTTAAAATTAGTTTACACAACTTAATTAAATCCTCCTAAGTTACAATGTTTATTAATCATGTAAGAGAAAGGAAATATGTGGAATTTATTTTTCTGTTCTAGTCAAACTGAGGAAAAGTGCTCAAGGCTCTTGCCCAACCAAAACCTTATTTCTTCCAATGCATAGATACCAAGATATGAAAATGTACATGTGGTTCACAGCGAATGGCAAGCGTAACTTCTAACTACGTCACACGGAGCTCCGTCCTGGTGCTTCCCCATCCCGCTGCATTGCTAGCCTGAAAGTGGCTTCGCTTTTCCCCTTTGCGTGTGAGGTAGGCAGAGAGAGAGTCAAGCCTGCAGAAACAAGGCCAGAGCTAGAACCCAGGGCGCCTGTTTACTTCTGTGAAAATCCAGTAAGAACACAATACACACTAGACCAATTTTAGGATTGGCTGCTTGCTAATTTTTGAGTAATCATAGTTAGTGAGTCTCCTTTGCATATTAGCTTAGCTAGGAGGAGTGTGATGGGAAACATTCTCCTTAACTCAGAGGAAAAAAAAAATGTGTAGAGTCCCAGTCTACCGTGATTTGGAAGAATAACAAACCAATAGTGAAGTTTTAATGGCATTCAGAAATCACTTACTCTTCTGTTTTCCTTCCAGAATGATGGAACCACAGGGTTCGGAAGTGATGGGCAGGAAGCACAACGGCGATAAGATATTCTTAGCTCCCAAATGCTTGTACTTTTCAAGAAAACCTCAAAATTGGGGCAAGGGGAGACACGAGGAACATTTCACACGTTTCTGCACCTGTCCTATTCAGGCCAGTTTCTGAATTTTTTTGGCAGATATGAATCATCACTTTCCTCCACAGCGATCAACAGAAACTATAAATTTTGAAAGTTAAACGGGAAGGCCAGCTCCTTCTCAAATCGTGAGTTACTTGAACCCAGACTGCCCCTCCAGAAAGGGTCTGCCATTCATTACCCTGCCCCCACCCCTTCATTTGTGAGGAAATGTCTAGATAGCATCCTATCCATAGCCATAGCACTGAAATACAACTCAGCCTCCACCTCTGTAGCTGGGGGGGGGGGGGGGGGAGTAACCCCTCAGGAGGAAAGATTCCAAAGACTTGGTGAAATAGGCAGAGGCTTCAGCTCAGCCTGGCAAGACTGTCTTCCAAAGACTTGGTGAAATAGGCAGACAGCTTCAGCTCAGCCTGGCAAGACTGTCTGGAATCAACCTCCATGGAAGTGGTAAAGCTAGGTGTATTGACTTTGCACGGTGCCTGAAGTCACAGGGAGATGCCAGCAAGGAAGCTAAGTGTTTTCTGAGGTTGGAAATGGAAACCCAAGCTGCTTTCCAACTCACTGACCCTGGACTGCCTGTCTGTCCCTCACATACCCAACCTCCACTGCACTCCCCTTGAGTTACCTGCTTTGGGAAGGAGAAGGACTCTTGGCCATTCCTCTAAAGCAGGGGGTTCTCAACCTTCCTAATGCTGCGACCCTTTTAATACAGTTCCTCATGTTGTGGTGGCCCCGACCATAAAATTATTCTTGTTGCTACTTCATAGCTGTAGTTTTGCTACTGTTATGAACCGTAATGTAAATATCTGGTATTCAGGAGATCTAATATGGGACCCTTGTGACAGGGTCCTGTGAACTCCCCCAAGGAGGGTCGCGACCCACAGGTTGAGAGCTGCTGCTCTCCAACACTACCTGGGGTAACTTGGAGCTAACATAGACTGGAGCCTGCCGGCTGAGCTAGCCTCCTGAGGACATGCGGTGGAGGGTCGTCAACAGATGGACAACTTCCTCTTGTTTTATTTCAGCGATCATTTTTTAGAGCCAAATCAAATTCCTTCCTTTTAGAAATGCTTTATTTTTCTTCTCCAGTGTCTTGTTCCTTGCCCAGGACATATTCAAACCTGTTTCTCAAATTAAAGACACCTAACGAATCTATAGAGAGCCAACCCCTGTGTGTTTCCGGCTGCCTGTTGTTCACTGCCCTTAAATACAAGTACAGCCTTAAAAATAAAATAAATAAAAAAGAAGGAGAGAGGAGGGCCAGGGGAGAGGGAAAGGAGAGGAAAGGTTAGAAAGGGGAAAGATAAAAAATAAAAACACAGGCAGACAGACAGAGGAACTTTAGATCTAAAAATGTCAACTCTGACTGTGGTCCACGTTTCAGCTTTCCCTTGGATTCCCTCATTCTGCCCCTCGCCTCTCCTGCTCCACACACACACACATCAACCTCAGATAAATCTGACTCCTGGTCAACTTGTAGCCTCTAGCAGCAGCAAAAGGACCAAGGTCCTTCTCCACCTGCCCCCAAAAGGCACTGCAAGAGCCGCTGGCGCCGCAGTAGCCGCCGCCTCCTGCTGCAGTCCGGACAGAGTTTCAGATCGAAACCCTGAGAGCTAGCGCTCCTCGGCCGCTCGCCCCGCTGCCCTGGCTCCGACCTCTTTCTCGAGAGGCCCGGAGGAAGCAGGTCACTTTGCCACCTCTGAGGCTGGAGTGGAGCAGCCGCGACGGAGACTCCCACCGAAGGAGTCCGAAGCCGAGTACCCTTCGCCCAACTCCCCGCCCACACGTCCGCGGGGCAGGTCCGGTGCTGCTGGCGAGAGGGGTCACTTGCCAAGGTGCTGGGTGCTCACTGGGGTGCGGGGATTCAGGCGGGATGGTGAGGAGGAGAGGCTAGGGGTTGCCAGGGAATAGATGGGGCGGGTAGGGAGAGGGGCGACCAGGTGCTCTTCAACCCCTGGCCACCGCAACTCCGACGCGCGCCGTCTTAAAGGCCTTTCCTTTCCCTGGGCGCTCGCCTCCCGCCCCGCTCCCCGCCTAGACGTCTGAGGGAAAAGAAGGTGTAAGAGTACCTGGAGCGAATACCATGACTTCCCTCAGCCGCTACGCTGGGTTCAGAGAAGTGGGCCAGCCAGAGGGCGGGAGCCGCCCGGGGACGGGGATCCACGCGCGAACCGGTGCAGGCGGGCGCGCGGGCCGCGGGCGGGCGGGACGGTCAGAACCTCGGACAGCTCCCCGCGCGCGGTCCCGGGCTGTGGCTCAGCGCTGGGCGCGCGCTGCCTCCACAATGCACCGCTGCGCAGCCGGCGGGAGGAGGAGACCCAAGCCGGCTCAGCTCATCCTTGGTCCCCGAGTCAGCTCGGCGTTCTGCCGCTGAGGGAGCAGGGCGCTTCTACGGCTTTCATCCGAACAGGAAGGACGGAAGGGGAAGCCAGAGAGAAAGGTAATTGCCCGGTTTCCCGACAGGGGCACGACTAATTGCTTCTAATTACCTGCTGTCACTCATCCCCAGGGATGCCGGGCTGACATTTAAGATTAGTTTGCCCCTTTCTCCACATCGCACCGGAGTTTACTCCAGAGGCTAACTAAATCTGAGTTCTCGGAGTCTGACTGGCTCTGAACAGAAGGAGGGACCGCCAAGTTAACCCATCTTTGGTGTTCGCGACTTCTCTGGCTGTCCCAGGCCTCTCCAAATGTCAGCAAGAGAGCCAAAGGAGAAAACCAGGATGACTGCAGAGTGCGTGAGGAGGGCGCCACTAATGAGCCCTGCTCCCGGGTGACAGCTCCGTCAACTCCCATAAATTGCAGGTTCTCAAGGTCATAGCCTATAGCCTCGGGAGGAAATGGCGACAGCCAGGGCAAAGGAAAGGTACAGATTAGACAGGTCTCGTACAAACTCAAACTTCCGCAGAACCAACATATCCCTGAGATTGATTACAAACCCAAACGCTTGCCCAGAATTAGCTCAGTTGGTATCTGCTCCCTTTCTTCACACCTGGCTCCACCCTACAAATACCAGGACGTACCGGCTGGTCAGTGCAGCTTCTTAATCCATTACTCACTAGAAAATATCTGTTCTCCAGTTAACATCTGTGCGATGTGGGCAACCCACGTTAGATGTCACCAGCTTGCAGCAGGTGCATGCGGGTTCTGATGCCAGAGTCAAACCACGAAGGATCCTCTTGCCTTGGCTTTTATCCTCCATGTCTGCCGCTGAGTGAGGTTGCCCAAGCACAAAGGCCGTCAGAGCAGTCTCCGGAGTTCTTTGAGCATTCTTTACCTTTCTCTGGATTCTGAACACACAGTATTAACAATTTGGTTGGAGCCATGGGTAGCTTCAACACCATACAGCCAGAACCACTCTTGGCGCCTGGTTCCATACAAGCTGAAACAGATGGGGACTGCCTCAAGACAGCTGGTGGGCAGGATAAATGATAGGCACGAAGGGATGGAGTCCTCTCATACCCCAAAGTTACACTCACACCCGAGGCCAAAGATTCTTGGCCTCTCTTGTTTCAGCACCGCGGTGCCACCTCAATACCTTCACCATTTACTCACTGTGTGACCTTGGATACATCACCCAACTTGTCTTATCTGTGCTATAAGGATGAAGGCAGCTGGAAGGTTTGCTGTGCAAACTCTCTGAAATACGGATTGTGAGCTGAGTTTAAGAAAAAATAAGGGCGCCGGGCGGTGGTGGCGCACGCCTTTAATCCCAGCACTTGGGAGGCAGAGGCAGGTGGATCTCTGTGAGTTCGAGACCAGCCTGGTCTACAAGAGCTAGTTCCAGGACAGGCTCCAAAACCACAGAGAAACCCTGTCTCGAAAAAACCAAAAAAAAAAAAAAAAAAAAGAAAAGAAAAAATAAGGGAGCCAGGTGTGGGGGTACGTGATTTTAATCCCAGCACTTGGGAGGCAAGCAGATCTCGTGACTCCAGGACAGCCAGAGCTACACAGTGAGACCCCGTCTAATAAAGAGAGGGGAGGGGAGAGAGAGAGATAGGAAAAAGTATGACCCAATTAAACTCATTCCAGAAATCACTGACACCCTGGGAGAACATTATGCCCTGTGGAAAACAAATTAATAGATCGGTACCTCATGGATGCTAATGTGCCCGTGAGTCCCATGGGGATCGCGTTAAACTGCAGGCCGTGAGTCAGTAGGCTACTGTAGATCCTGAGAGTCTTCATTTCTCATCAGTTTCAGGTAATGTCCATTCGGCAGGGCCTTGTGCTATCCTCTAGTAGCCAGGTGGCAGGCATATCAGCATTTTTTTTTTTAAAAAAAAAAGTACTTACACCTCCCCCAAACCAAAACTTATCTTTTTAAGCATTAAACAGAAAAGGAACAAACGCCCACAGAATGCGAGACTAGACAGTAGCCATTATAGCAGGGGGGTTTAAATCATAATAAATAAATAGAAGCATGTCTGAAGATGGATCCATGTGTTCTCTTTTTCATGAGCCCAAAGTGGCAATTATATGGAATACGATTTAACAGAAACCAGAACAGCAGATCAATGCTAAACAATGATTCTCAGCCCATCTTCTTCCGTAAGAGTTACAGACCCTGTCCTTTCCTGAATCACTCCTCATTGCCCTCCCCCAACCAAACACCACACTGCTACGGAGCTAGAGGACAGACAGTATTGAAAAGTTGCTGCACCCCAATAAGCCTCTCTACTGAAGCAATAATCCGTCCGAATCAGACCAAATAAGGCAGAATTAGAAAAGGCCCAGGTTTAGTGGATACAAACGCTCCTGGATGACTTTCCAGCCCCTCAGAGAGGAGACAGGAAAGGAAGACCAGAAAACGACCTTTGTTCTCTGGGGGCAGTTTAAATACCCTGTGGGAGTGGTCCTGAGCATCTGTGGGAGGGGCCATCCTTTGACGGGCTTTTTCAGGGGCGGAGTCTTACTGAGGCAGCTCCGGGGAAGGGGGCTTGGGCTTTTTGGATAGATGGATGCCAGGGGCTGGAGTAAAGCCTTGACCCAGACAAGTATGTTTTCAGTCTAAGTGTGTGTGTGTGTGTGTGCGTGTGTGTGTGTGTGTGCGTGTGTGTGTGTGTGTGTGTGCAAAATTTTACTTCTACTGAGGATCATTTCAGGGCCTCACACATTGCCAGCAGTGGCTCTACTGCCAAAATATAATTGCAGCTCCTGTATATAGTTTAGTCACAACAATTAGTATTTTTCCTTAAAAGCCCAAGTTACTTCAGTGATGCTTTGGTTTCTCTCAAAGATTTCAGTTGAACATCTCACCCAACATTATGTCTAATTTGCACAATGCTCAGAATAATTCTGCTGATTTAATTTCCTTATTCTGACATAGCTTCTAGATTTTAATATCTTCACATCTTGATATAAATGATATATTTAATAAGTGAATACCTAGTATGATGGTTTTTCCCTTTAATTCTACCATAATATGAGCCAGAGTCCTTGACAGATCGTTTGCCCAGACTTACCCCACATCTGAAGCTTGAGTTCTTGGTGTCTTTTCCCTCTGCCTCTGTTTGAACACCTCCATGCATGGCAGCTCACTCTACTCAGACGGCCATTCTACCCACGAGGGACCCATTGCTACCATCTACCATACTCTGACTTTCACAGTCATTTCTGCTCAGTAATGGAAGCAGCAATAAAATGTAAGACAGGAAACAAGCGATAATGGATGCCCAACTTTCAATTCCAGCACTGAGTCCGTCACACTGGGCACTCTCCCTTCCAGGGGTGCTTGGCAAGGCTCGGGAAGGGCTAGAAGGCACATGTAGAGGATGATCACCTCACCAAGGTGATTGGGGACTTGGGAGAGTTTTTGGCTTATAATACACATGGAAACATTATTAAGTAAGAAGAAGAATACTTGGGATACACAAATGCAGAATAATAGATTCTGGAAAAAGTTCACCACAGGCCACTTGGAGCTGTACTTGTTGGGTTTCTCCAGACCTTCCTTTATCACGCTCTTCTTCTACTGTGCACTAGAGCTTTGACAAGTAGAAAATGTTGCAAGTCCTTTCCAGAGCACACCCAGGCCCCCAACATATGTGGAGCAATGTGGTTCCAGACAAACCCTGATTCTTCTCACGCAATACTCATTTTAAATACATTATCCAACCAACTAGACTTTAAAATAATTGTTCACCTCTGGAAACTATTGATGTAGATTGAAAAGAGGCATTTTCATTATGAGAAATTAAGCCATAGTTCTTTCCAAAATATCTGAGCATACCAGTTTTGAATTATTAGAGAAATAAAATGCTGGAAATGAACAGCATCCTTCCTCTCCTAAAAGTCACTTGAAGCTGTTGAGTTGGCCCGAAGGAAGGACAGGGGGTGATTAAAAGCACAATGAAAGGGAATGCGTATGTGCTACTGAGACACAGGAATAAGAACTGAAGGAAGAAGGCACAGAAAACTAATTGTTATACTTTCTGGTCTGTAAAGACATAAGAACACTAAAGCAAAACGACACTGCAAAAAGAAAGACAGCATCAGAGAACAATAAAGGGGAAGAGATGAGATGGAATAAAGGAAAATCATGACATTAGGAAATATTAAGGCATTTTTCAGGCTTGAAGGATGCAGAGTAATGCCTTTGCAGGTTTACATTTATGAGCCAGTTTATGAGTCCTGTGAGACACTTTAAAATGTGAACTCATCATAGCTTCTGAAAGGGAACCAACAGCGAAACCTTCATATTGAAGAAATTATATTGGAAGAGTTAAAGTTTTACATTGTGCTCACAGAAAATGAATAATTTCCTGGAGAACATCCACTTCATTGAAAACCCTTTTCCCTTGTCAGTGACCTATAAGCCCATACTCATTTCTGTAGGTAAAATACTCCCGAAAGCAAAACTGTCTATTCCACTAGATAACATGGATGGAAAATGAGACAGTACAGGAAGACCGACTTCCTGGAAAGTGAAACCGCATTCAAGCCATGGATGAAAAATGATACAGCAAGAATGGTATGGGTATTCCAGGACAGGCTCCAAAGCCACAGAGAAACCCTGTCTCGAAAAACCAAAAAAAAAAAAAAAAAAAAAAAAAATGGTATGGGTGGAGTGGTCAGAGAGCCCCGAGCTCACTTAGGGTTGGGTTTTTTAGTAGCAAAGGTGGGGGTGAGGGATTTCTAAGGTTCAGAACTCCTGGTTGGCTGACATTTGACTAGAGGTGTCCTGGTGAAAAGCAATGGGTGTGTGCTGGCAGGTGATCCTGTCTACAACGGTTGGAACGTTAGGAATTTCCGTTGGATGGTCTGTTCCTGGGTGGTGTCTGGGTGGTCTCAGTTTGTGGTCTTTATCAACCAGGTATTGCCTTTGGTAAACCACTGAGACTCGAACCTCTATTGAGCTTCTCGTGGCTGGGTCCTTCATTTAGCTCTTTTTTTCTTGTTTTTTTTTTTTTGTTTTTTTTTTTTTCGAGACAGGGCTTCTCTATAGCTTTGGTGCCTGTTCGTGAACTTGCTCTGTAGACCAGGCTGGCCTCGAACTCACAGAGATCTGCCTGCCTCTGCCTCCTGAGTGCTGAGACTAAAGGCGTGTACCACCACCACCCACCTTGATTAGCTATCTTAAGGATGAAGCACCCAACTGACAATATTCAACTCATCTTCAAAAACTGAGTTGACCTTATAAATTTTTTCACTAAATTCTGAGCATATGAATCTATTTTTAACTAGGTTCTACAATCAGTCATGTTCAAAGGGACAGTGGAAACGGTAACAAAGAAAAATGGAGGGAGACAAAGAGAAAGAAATAGAACAGCAATGAAGAGAAAAAATGAAAACAACAAATGCAAGAAATACTTTCCTAAACAAAAGGAGAAATGCGGCAAAGAAAAAATGATAGTCTTTCTATTTTCTTGGACTTTTTGTTTCTTGAGACAGGCTGTCACTATGTAGCCTGGTATAGTATCCAGGAGCTGACTACGTAGACCAGACCGGCTTCAAACTCACAGAGGTCCACCTGCCTTTGTCCCCTGAGTGCTGGGATTAAAGGCGTGTGCTACCACACCCAGTGCTTTTAAGAGTTTTTGTTCTGTATTGGTTTCTTGCTGAGACTGAAGCTCACAGGTGCCTTAAACTAACTAAGTATCCCAGGTGGAGCTGGGGGTGGGGTGGGGGTGGAAAACACTGAGACTCAGCTGAGACCAACGAAGATTTGAGTGGCAAGGTCGAAAGAGAATGCCACTAAATCAAGGAGCCCTTCGTTGAGGAGGAAAGGTGAGGAAGGAATAAAGAAATTAAAAAAGCATTCTGCACTAGAAGTAATGAGGTCAAAACTCTGGCTCCGTGATGACAAAGAAGAAAGCAAAGAGGGCTAGACAGGGACTTTGTGTTTTAAATTTGATGTTTGGTTTCAGTTAGGATAACAACAAGACTGCTGAACAGGCAGAGACAAGAAAACCCATTAGAGTGAAGCCCTGAGCCGCTGAGTCATCCTGGATGTGGACGCAGAGGAAGGCAGCCTTCCCCGCAGCATCCTCAGCACCAACCCAATCTCAGGTATACAGCCGTCAATCACCCCACACCGAAGAACTGTGCCAAATGCTATGCTCATCTCGTTGCCTGGATTTACCTTATTTAACTCTCATGATTGTGTGGTGTGTCTGTTATTGTTTTTATTTGAAAGGCAAGCATACTGAGGCACAGATAGATTAAATACCTTTGCAAAGGTTATACAGGCAGTCCGTGGTAAAGCCAGAATTTAAATACAAGTTGGGGACAGGGGACAAAGCTGAGTATGATTAATAAAACCACTTGCTTGCCTATATCTTACATGGTATCTCCTCCACAAGTGCAAAGATAGTGGCATGGATCTCCAGCCATCCACGTGACACTGCAACATCATGTGATATTGGACATAGCTAAGGAAATTACTTTCTGGTGGACACTGTTATATGGGAGCAAAACCATTCTCTACATCATTTCTGGAAGCCTAGTGTGTCATGGACTATTTGGACCCAGTGATGCAAAGGGTTTCCCTGATGACAAATAGAAGTTTCCAGTATTGCCTTGTGTGCTGGTTAGGTTTTTTTGTCACCTTGATACAAAGTAGGGTCATCTGGGATAAGAAAACCACTATTAAGAAAATGCTTACAGATTAGCCTGTAGGAAATTCACTGGGGAAACTTTCCTTTTTCTTTCTTTCTTTCTTTCTTTCTTTCTTTCTTTCTTTCTTTCTTTTTTTTTTTTCAAGACAGGGTGTTATGATCTACTGGTCTGGCCTGTCACCTGGTACCCTGTCCCTTTAAGAGACAAGCCCTGCCCACTCCCAACCCTCCCCCCCCCTTCTGCCTAGGCAAGAGAATCCTCCTGTCTCTTCCAGCCTGTGCTCTCTCTCTCTTTTTCATCCTCCCTCTTCTGAAGAAGTAACTACTTCCTCTCTCTCTCTTCCTCCCCTACCTCTCTTTCTTCTTCTCCCTTCTCCCCTTTCCCCTCTATAACCCACTAAATAAATTCTGTACCCATCTCTCCCTCTGCATGGCATATCTGCCTGTCTCTCACCTACACACCAAGGGGACCCCCCCCCCCAAGACCCCAGGAGACCTGCCAAGGCTAAAGGGAAACTCTGAGTCCTTTGGGACCCTCTGAGGCCTCTGTAACCCCCATGGGACCTGCTGCCCTTCATGGGACCACTTCCCCTTATGGGACCCAGTCCCCCACCACCATGTGTTTAAAAAAGAATAACACAGGTATCTCTATGTATCCCTGAATGTTCTAGAACTCACTCTGTAGACCAGGCTAGCCTCGAACTCATGGAGATCTGCCTGCCTCTGCCTCTCTGAGTACTAGGATTAAAGGTGTATGTCAGAGAAATTTTCTTGATCAATATTTGTTATAAGAGGAACCAGCTCACCATGAGTGGTACCATCCCTCATACTTATACTGTGAGGTGGTCCTAGATAGTATAAGAAAGTAGGGTGAGCAAGCCATGAGGAGTAAGTCCGTAAGCAGCATTCCTCCATGACCTCTGCCTCAGGTTCTTGCCTGGATTCCCGCCCTAACCTTTCTTCAGAATGAACTGTAAGCTGTGAGATGAAGTAAACCCTTCCCTCCTAGAGTATTTTTAGTTATGACATTCATCGCAGCAATGGAAAACAAACAAAACACTTGAGATTTCATACCATGAGGAAGAGATGAAGCTATGTTTGATTTGGGACTACTGTGGGGTCATCTTAAAACACAAATCATGGGAGTCCATTGTTTTTAATCACTCTATAACAGCAACCACACTTGTCTTAACCCAGACCTTTTAATTCTCGAGCCTCATGAGTAACGGTCATGTGAGGTGCCATATGAGAGTAGATTCACCATATTCAGAGCCAATACTTTAAAAAAATGTCGCCCTCATTTCCATGGCTCTCTATTCTTGCATTGTCCCAGTGACTAGCAGTCAAAGTCTGCAGACGACACCAAGTTTGGCAATAGTTGTCTAAGTGTGTCTTAAAGTTCCCATCTACTCACTACTCCTGACAACCTTGTCCAAGTAAGCCAACGTTCTCTCTCTATCTTTTTAATGTTATATGTATCGGTGCTTTGCCTGCATGTGTATGTCTGTGTGCCAGATTCTCTGGCAGAAAGGGCGGGGACAGAGCTAGACCTGCCAGACATTCCCCTAGGGCTGAGCAGGATGGTGAGTGTTGAGGACCCAGACCTCCCTCTTGGCCACTGGGGAGAAACACACTGAGTTCGGAGCCTGACGAAGCAGGATCTCATTTAATTGTATTAGGCAGAAACTTATATAGGGTTGTGATGGGAGTGAGAGTCTTGGGATGGAGTGAGGTGGAATAAGAAATAAGGGCCAAAAAATATCCTGCCATGTCAGCAGTGGCTGGGCAGAGGCAGGTTTAGGTCGGGTTGTCACTCATCTGTGGAAGTCATGGCCAAAGACAGGTCTCTAAACTCAGGCTCAGGAAGTTACACTGGGCCTCATGAGGCCCAACAACATCTGTGAACCTCATGGGTTGAGAGAGAGCACCAAATGCCCTGGAACTGGAGTTACAGATAGTTATTAGCTACCATGTGGGTGCTGGGAACTGAACCCAGGTCCTCTACAAAAACAAGAGTAAGTGCTCTTAACCGATGAGCCACCTCTACAGCCCCCAACATTGGCTCTTATCTGTACTATGGCAAGGCCTTTTATTTTTTTATTTTTATTATTTATTTATTTATTTATTTATTTATTTTGGTTTTTCAAGACAGGGTTTCTCTGTGGCTTTGGAGCCTGTCCTGGAACTGGCTCTTGTAGACCAGGCTGGCCTCGAACTCACAGAGATCCGCCTGCCTCTGCCTCCCGAGTGCTGGGATTAAAGGCGTGCGCCACCATCGCCCGGCTGGCAAGGCCTTTTAAACGAATCTTTTAGTCTCATATTTTTAAATGTCTGCTTATTTGTATGCTGTATATGAAACATTTCAGAACTGCTAGCTAGCTGCTCTCAGCATTCAGAAGCTACAGACACAGTGTAGAAATTAATAGTCATGATGGTGTTCACGGCAGCAAGTGAAGGGTCATATTAATCCCCAATGGAGCCCAAATGACTGCAGTTATCTGTAGACAACACAACACAGGCCAGGTAGCTATGTCACTTCTCCTTGAGAAATGTTTGACTTCTGATAATGCCATATGGCTATGAAATCTATGGGGTCCTGCATAAGAAAGCTGTGAACTATGCAAGGAACAGAGTGCAGAACATCCACCATACAACGTGTCCTTCTAGGAAGAAACGCATGAACTGTGATAAGCAGATACACTTGAAAACAAACACGAAGGGAATGCCATGGCACGTCCCCATTATCCCTGCGGGAAAGGCAAAGGCCTGGCAGGAATGTTCTTGGCACTTTTTGCATAGCCAAAGATGATAAGAAACAAGACCATGTATATTCCCTTGCTGCACTTGCATTTGTTTAAGCTGTAAACATCTCACCAGTTTTATTTGCTTTAATGACAAAAATAAGACATTTGTTCGCAATACTATCGAGTTATCCCCATGCAGATTTGGCATTTTCTTCAGTCTGCAGAGGCTTACCCTTGCTGGCTGGGGCCATTTGACAAAACCCTACTTTTGAAAGTGTCCTACAGGCTTGATCAGTCCCCTGGGTAACTTTATATATCACCAGTGTTGTAAACCTGCTTCTCTCTCCTCTCTCTCTCTCTCACTCCCTCCCTCCCTCCTTCTTCTAAAAAGGTTTAACTACTCTCTCTCCCTCCCCCTTTTCCCCTTCTCTCCTCTCCCTTTCCTCTTTTCTCTGTCCCCCCTTCTCCCCTCTCCCCATAACCCCTTACTCTTATACTGTTCCCAAAACTCACTAAATAAACTCTACACCCACACTATGGATGTTTACTCTTAAATAAACATAATTTATTCCAAAGATAAGATTCTCCTCTGAATGTTTAAATGTCAAACCTAAGTAATTCATATTACCTTTCTAAATATGTTTCTATTTCACTGCGTTCCTTATGAGATTTTACACTTAACAAAAGTAATATCTGTCACATGAGCTCTAACTTACCTTTAGTATAATATCATTTCCATTTATTACACTGTAGACATGCATAGAAAAACTCAAATTTGAATTCCTATCGCAAACTAGAAGGCTGCGCAGAGAAGACTGGGAAGCTGGGAGTAACGCAGGCCTTGCTTGGATGTTTCACGGGGAAATGCAGGGACAGAGCTAAGCCTACAGTTCTGAAATACAAAAACACAGGGGAAAATAACATTACACAGGTATGGCGGAAAAGTGATAGTAACAAATGACAGACCACAGGCCTTTTCCATAGACAACTATTACCTTTTGTTCCATATCATCATTGCCATCATCTTCATCGATACCGTCATTATTTATCTGTTGTTGTTCAAGTTTGATAATGAGATTTAAGTAAAACAATACCATGTGGTGTTTTCCTCTGAACACAGCTGCACCTTCACCTATAGAAATGATTGACGACAAATGGGAAATACCCTTAAAATGGTAGGTATAAATGATATTTGGGATTATTGTTCATTAGATATTCATTTAAAAAAATTTGATTAATAGCTTTAGTGTGCAAGACAGAGGGCTGGTTGCTATGTGAGATACAGAAATACTCAATAGGACCTCTACCTTTGAGTGGGTTGCACTTTAATCAAGAAGAGAGAGAACTGGGTGAAACGGGGCACACCTTCAATCCCAGTTCAATCTTTGTTTTTTTTTTTTTTTTGGTTTTTCAAGACAGGGTTTCTCTGTGGCTTTGGAGCCTGTCCTGGAACTAGCTCTTGTAGACCAGGCTGGTCTCGAACTCACAGAGATTCACCTGCCTCTGCCTCCCAAGTGCTGGGATTATAGGCGCGCGCCACCACCGCCCGGCCCAGTTCAATCTTTGTGAGTTCAAGGCCAACCTGTTCTATGTAGTGTGTTCCAGGACACCAGAGATACACAGTGAGACTCTGTCTCAAAGACCAAAAGGAAACAAAGGAAAAGAAAAGCAAGCAAAAACAGACATACAAACAGTTATAAGGCAAATAAGATTAAATGCCACATACAGTGTAAAAATGCAATTTTATAGGGATGATTTTTATGTTAAAAAATGATAGGTTAAAATTTGAGAATTGCAGACAAAAGCTTGACAGCAGTCAGCTTTATAAACAACTATCTTTAGATATTTGTGCTTTGTAGAAAAATCACACATTTGACATTGGTCCCAAGATTTGAGAGTTCAGATGAACAACAACCCAACACACACACACACACACACACACACTGAAACATCATCAGTATTGTCATGTGTTTATGGTTTTAGAGTTTGGGTTTTTTTTTTTGTTGTTGTTGATGTTCTTGTTGTTGTAGCTGTTTGATTTTTGTAGGATTTTTGTTGTATTTGGGATTTTCTTTTTTTTTTTTTTTTGTATTTGGGATTTTATGCTTTTGTTTTTGGAGACAGCATTTCTCTATGTGGCCCTGGCTGTCCTAGAACTAGCTCTGTAAATCAGGCTGGCCTTGAGCTCACAGAAATCCATCTGTTTCTGCTTCCCAAGTGCTGGGATTATATCTGTGAGCCACCACCATGAATTTATGTTTTAATATGATAACAGTTACTGAATCCAAATGGAGCACATATAATGTTAGATGTTGCATGTGTTAGATGGTACATTCTATATTATGAGCAAACTGTTATGTGATGTCAGTCGGAAAAGTGATGGCCTGAAATCCCCATGGAGGCCACTGTGACACTCATCCTCACCAAGCCTTTCAGCCCTTTCCAGCTCCATACGGGGAACCGAGAGGCATGTAGTCTCTATCATACCACACCTCTGCACACCGCACCTCTGCACAGTACACCTCTGCACACTGCTCCACTGCACACTGCTCCTCTGCACACTACACCTCTGCATACTGCTCCACTGCACCTCTGCACACTGCTCCACTGCACCTCTGCACACTGCTCCCCTGCACACTGCTCCTCTGCACACTATACCTCTGCACACTACACCTCTGCACATCGCTCCCCTGCACACCGCTCCCCTGCACATCGCTCCCCTGCACACTGCTCCCCTGCACACCGCTCCCCTGCACACCATATCTCTGCACACTGCTCCTCTGCACACATTTCTGCACACTACACCTCTGCACATCGCTCCCCTGCACACCGCTCCCCTGCACACCGCTCCCCTGCACACTGCTCCCCTGCACACTGCTCCTCTGCACACCACATCTCTGCACACTGCTCCCCTGCACACCGCTCCCCTGCACACCGCTCCCCTGCACACTGCTCCCCTGCACACTGCTCCCCTGCACACCACATCTCTGCACACCACATCTCTGCACACTGCTCCTCTGCACACTACACCTTTCTCGATTCCAGGAAATTAAGGCATGTGTATCGCCAATTCTTTCATTCCAGAACTTTTTTATTATTACTTCTTTGATAATTTTATACAACACATTTTGATCATTTTCACCCCATCCCAACTCCTAGGAGACTAACCCCAATTCCCTGCCCACCCAATTTTGTGCCATCCCTACCCTCTCACCCCCCTTAACCTCCCCCCCTTCATCCATCAAGGTCAACTTCTGCTGCTCATGCATTCTTAGCTGTGAGGCCTCACAACACTGTCAGGACAATACTTTTTTAAAAACTTTTTACATTATTTGTGTAGGTGTTCTGCCTGCATATGTGTCTGTGTATAACAGGCCTGTCTGTTGTCATGGAGGCCAGAAGAGGGCATCAGATCCCATAAACTAGAGTTACAGATTGCCATGAGCTGCCATGTGGGTGCTGGGAATAGAACATGGTCCTCTGCTGAGCCATCTCTCCATCTACAGAAACAACTCTTAAAGAACATTGGCTTTCCCTCTCCCTGAAGCTTTCAAGCTCCAGTATCTCCTTGCCTATAATAGAACTTCGTGTCCCCTTCCTGTCTCCACAGTAGGAGTTTGCACCGGGTTTGTGCATGCTGTCTTAACTGCTGGGCGGTCATATGTACAGACATGGCCTGTGGACAATAAACAAAAATACTAAGTGTGTATTTTCACAGAAAGTGAAGTTTGCTAC
Organism: Chionomys nivalis; assembly: GCF_950005125.1. NCBI lineage: Eukaryota > Metazoa > Chordata > Mammalia > Rodentia > Cricetidae > Chionomys > Chionomys nivalis. The sequence continues at coordinate 13,639,203 of NC_080111.1, read as the reverse complement.
AAAAAAGGTAGATGTGGCTGGGCGATGGTGGCACACGCCTTTAATCCCAGCACTCGGGAGGCAGAGGCAGGCGGATCTCTGTGAGTTCGAGACCAGCCTGGTCTACAAGAGCTAGTTCCAGGATAGGCTCCAAAAAACCACAGAGAAACCTTGTCTCGAAAAAAAAAAAAAGATAGAGGTGGCCAGTAAGGAGCAGAAGGGCATGAGGCTGGAGAACAAAGAGTTCTAGGATGGAGGCTTAAAGCTTTCCAATATTTAAAAATCAGAATAAGAAGCCAGCAAGGGATTCTTCCCAGCAGCAGCCAGTGGGGTCATTTACTCTGGCTTCCCTCTGCCCTTTCCTTATTTCCCCCCAAGTATGAGTAACTTATTTATGAATAAATTTTGAAGATAACATGATAATAGATAGTCTCATTCCCTCTTCTTTGCCTGTAGGGAGCAGGCTGCCATAAGAAAGAGCTCCGCTGGCCGCTATGGAATGTCCCCAGAGACAATGTGAGAAAGCCAGCAATGTTCTGCGCTTCTGAGAACTGGTGAGTAATTCTGCCTCGTTCTGGAATTCAGTGCCACATGGCTAATTTATCCTCAGTTTTAAGCCATGTTTTCTCATAGTAGATTTACCAATAATAACAGTAATGATCTAGGTATGTCTGCCTGCCTCCTCTGCCTCCTCTCCTAATTATCCCAAAACTACGGGCAACAAGAAGAGCCTGGTTCGTGGGGTCCCCTCAGAACCCAATATTCTAAGGTCCATTTCAGACATGCATCATTTTTAAGAGTACATTCTGCTCCGAGGAAAGTGCAGCTGTAGCATCCGCAGACCTGCCTAGAATGCGGAAGCCAAGATGGGGATATTAGAAAAGGAAAGAAATTTTGATCATGTATAAAGAACATTTTGATGGAAAACTGAAACCCGAGCTTGAGCCTGGCAGAGGCAGAAGAGGAACTGCAGGTTGAGTGTCTGGACTCCCACACGGACCAAGGAGGAACGCAGCTCTCAGCTAAACCCCACATTTATTCTGCCTGTTATTCCTGGAGGAGAAGCAGAACATTATACTGTCTTCCAGAAGGCTTTTCCCCAGACTCTCCCATCATTCCCCACATACACACCCTAACTCATGATGTGCTAAATTATGATAGTACGCACATGTGTTTGTTCATCCAGTCATGTCACCTGGTCTTGGGGTTTCTAGTGCTGTGAAGAGACATCATGATCACGGCAACTCTTATAAAGAAAACATTTAATTTAGGTGCTGGCCTACAGCTTCAGTCCATTATTATCATGGCAGGGAGCATGGTGGTGTGCAGGCAGACAAGGTGCTGGCTACATCTTGATCAGAAGGCAACAGGAAATGGTCTCAGACCCCAGGTGGTATGTTGAGGATAGGAAACCTCAAAGCCCATCCCACAGAGACACACTTCCTCCCACAAGGCCACACCTCCTAATAGTGCCGCTCCTTATGAGTTTATGTGGGCCAATTACATTCAAACTACCACACACCTTTGAAGCTTTTCCCTCAGTGAGAGATTTCATTGGATTATAGAAAGGCTTTTCTTTCCTGTTACCTAGGTAACTTGGGAAGTGTCTAGTGATGGTTGTGATGGATGGCCAACCTCAAAGATGCCCTTATCAGCGGATCCTTGGTGGCTTTCTCACTGCTGGAAGCCCCAACACCTTCTTCTTCTTTTTTTTTAATATTTATTTATTTATTGTGTATACAATATTCTTTCTGCATGTATGCCTGCAGGCCAGAAGAGGGCGCCAGACCTCATTACAGATGGTTGTGAGCCACCATGTGGTTGCTGGGAATTGAACTCAGGACCTTTGGAAGAGCAGGCAATGCTCTTAACTACTGAGCCATCTCTCCAGCTCCACCCAACACCTTCTTCAATATAAGTATTTTTACCTCCTTTGGGGCAGCTAAGGCCTCCAATGGCAAGGTCCTCTCCTCCTGTTGCCAACATAAAACTAAACCCTAAGTGTACATAGCTTTTCCTTCCTTTTTTTTTTTTCATTTTTTTTCAAAATGACTGAAAAATTTGTGAACTTTGAGAATGAGAATGCCCCCCTTTGGCTCATTTTTTGCATGCTTAGTCCCCATTTGATGAACTGTATGGAAGGAGGTGTGACCATGTTGGAGTAGGTGTGGCCTTGATGGTGTTCTTGTGGCTTTGTTCAAGGAAGTGGGCCCCTAGAGGTGAACTTTGAGGTTTCAAAAGCCCATGCCAGGCCCAGTCTCTTGCTCTCCACTTGCAGGTCAGGGTGAAGCTCTCAGCAACTTCTCCAGCACTGTGCCTGCCTGCATGCTACCAAGCAAATCCCAAACTAAATGCTTTTCTCTGTAAGAATTGCCTTGATCATAGTGTCTCTTCACAGAAACAGAACGCTAGACAAAGACAGTATCTCTGTTAAACCTTGTGTGATGCCATGAAATGGTGTTTGGAGGAAAATGTATAACAGAAAATGCCTATGTTACAAAAGAGGAAAAATCTCAATGCCTAGGCCCACGATAACAAAACACCACAGAGAGGGTGAGAAACAGCAGGAAGCTATGTTTTGCAACCCTGGGACAAGTGGGGTTTATCTAGGGATACAAGAGTGGTTCAGCAATTCAAAATCAGAGTGAAGGGGAAATCATGGTCATCTCAGTTGACACAGAAAAGCATTTGACAAAACACAACATTTTCATGACTTTAAAAACAACTCTTAATGACCTAGGAATGGAAGGAAATTTCTTTGGGGTGAAAAAGAACTTATATGAAAAGTCAACACTATGCTATTTACTGATAGAATAATAAAGTATTCATGTAAAAATCAGAAGTAAGCCGGGCGGTGGTGGCGCACGCCTTTAATCCCAGCACTTGGGAGGCAGAGGCAGGCGGATCTCTGTGAGTTTGAGAACAGCCTGGTCTACAGAGCTAGTTCCAGGACAGGCTCCAAAGCTACAGAGAAACCCTGTCTCGAAAAAAAAAAAAATCAGAAGTAAATCATGCCTTTCCCATTTCTAGTGACTTGTACTGGAGTTCTAGACCAAGAACTTTGGCAAACAAAACGAAACAAAGTCATATAAACTAACAACAAAAGGGGGTAAAGCTTCCTGTATTTACAGATGACATATTGAAAATTCCCAAATAACACCACACCACACACACATACACACACACACACATACCTATCTACTATGTTAATTAGCAGAGATATAGGCCATAGGGTCAACAGGGAAAAATCAGTTGTATTTTTATACACCAGCAATGAGCAATCTGAAAAAGAAAGTAAGTGGAAAATTTGTTACAACATCCAAAATAACAAAGGTTTTAAAATTAAACTTTAATGATGGACATTATAAACTAAAACCTATAGAACAGTACTGAAAGAACTTAATGATCTTAAAAAATATATTGTTCTAGATTGAGACTTAAGAATGCCCTTTATGTTGCCTACAGATTCAGTGTCGTAACCACTGAAGATCCAACAGCCTTTTATGAACAGAGTTAAGTGACCCTGAAGAGCCAAAACAATATTTTTAAAATAGTAAATAACATTTCCTGATTTCAGAAGTTGTAATAATAAAACCAGCTCATTTCTGGCCTGCAGATAACACAGATCAATTGGGTAGGATTAAGGGTCCAGAAGCAAATCCGTTCATCTGTGCCCAGCTGATTTTGACAAGTGTGTCAGATCATTCAGTGAGGAAAAAAACATTCTTTGAAAAACATGGAAGCAGATGTCCACAGCAAAAGAGGGCGGGCAGACTCCTCGCTCACATCACACATAAAAATAACTCAAAACGGACTGACAACCTAACAACAGGAACCCACACCACGGAACCCTTGGAGGCCAAGATGAGTAGATTTACTTGATGTTAGATTGGTAATGGATTCTGTTTACAGCAGCTAATGCATAAGCAACAAAATAAAAAATAGTTTACAACAAATTTTTAAATATCTTGCAAAGGGCATTATCATAAAACGGGATGATGAGAATGGAGACATGGCAAGTGCGGAAGTGCACTTCCTTCTCTGCAGAGCACAGGGCTCAGGTCCCAGCCCCTAGAGTGCAGTTCAGCAACTCCACTTCCTGGAGAGTCAATGCACCCCTATGACCTCTGCAGCATCAGGCACACAAGTGATACACACACACACACACACACACACACACACACACGCAGGAAAACACTCAAATACATAAAATAAAAAGCAAGGTGGTCTCTGTCATATGCAGAGTCTAGTAATGTTTTCTTTTCTTAAAGGAAAATATCAAGTGTCAGAGATTATAAACAAATAAAAAATGGTGTATATTGTCAGAAAATAGTTTGATCATTCTTAAGGAATTTAAATTTAAACTTTTCATAAAACCTTTTTCAGTCCCCAAATAATTGAAATGGGTACTAAAATAAGCATATGTCCACACTATTCATGACAGTATTATTTGCCGTGTCCAGAAGATGCACAGGGCGCACATGAAAGCTCACAACTACCTGCAGCTCCAGCTCCAGAGATCTAATGTCTGCTTCTGGCCTCCAAAGTAACTGCACTCACAGGCGCTTGCCCAACACACACACACACACACACACACACACACACACACACACACACACACACGGGTAATTAAAAATCAAATTAGAAATATAAAAGAAGCCTATAGAAGCTTCAGTATTAAAGTTGAAGGTAATATAGCTAAAATTATAAATAACAGTATTACTATATATATATATATATATGGGTAAGTTTCAAAGCTGAAGTTAAACAAAATATTTTAAAATAATAACCAATATTTAGTGAACATTCATCATTTGTTAGGCACTCTTCTAAGGTTTCAAACATACCGATGCATGGAGTGAGTTAGTCACTTTTAATACAATACTTGTATGCCAAACTATGAAAGCATTCTTCACATGGCTGTTCTGGTATAATAAAAGAAATTAGCATTTTTTTCTCATAATGCTAGGAAAAATCCAAATGGCTATTATCAAGAACACAGACACAGAAACGCAGTCTGTTCACAACTTAGCAATGAAATAAGCTGATGAAACATAGCACAACATAGAATCCTAGGAACACAATCACAAAGTAGGGAACCTAGTTCAAAACGGAAAGCTCCTTGATATCATGCAATCAACTACGTGTGTATAACTCTAAAGTGTACTTTAAAAAGAGGTTCAGGGCCAGATTGGACTAAAGTTCAGTTCCCAGCACCCACAAAGGGTGGCTCACAACCAGTTTTAACTCCAGTTCCAGTAGGTCCTATGTTGTCTTCTGGCCTCCACAGGCACCTGCACTCACACAAACACATAAACGAGCAATTTTAAAAACAAAACCTTGAACATATAAATAGGAAATCATACTCTTTTATTATTATGTATTCAGAATTCTTGGTATTCTGTCTGCACCAATGCCTGCTGGCCAGAAGAGGGCACCAGATCTCATTACAGATGGTTGTGAGCCACCATGTGGTTGCCGGGAACTGAACTTGGGACCTTCGGAAGGGCAGGCAGTGCTCTTAACCAATGAGCCATCTCTCCAGCCCCGGAAATCATACTTTTTAAAAGTCAGGGATTATAATAATACAATGGCAGGTTGCTGGGTAGCTTCAGGAAGATGCACTAGGGAGTAACAGTAACCTCAACAGTCTAGATCTTAATATAAGTCACAGACTGAGTGCTTGCCTATTTATTATGCTTTATCACTTCAAAACATATGCAATATAGATCGGCTATTCTATATCTGGCCATATAGTTTAAAACAATTACTTTACAATAAATTATCTTGCAAAAGAATTTATAAGGACACTACTACTACCCTAAGCTAGGAGTATAAGTGCTCAGACTTCTATGCTTTTCACAGCGTTTTATTTCATGCTGAAGACAAACTGAAACTCTTGACTCTCAAATGCCAAGTGACATTTTGGTCTGTCACTCCAGGTAAGTTCCATAAATTATACTCAGTGACTGGTTTCCTTTTCTGAAAAAAAAAAGTCTTGAATTATAAAAATATAGACAAACAGTAAATGTTCTCCAGATGTTTAAGCTTTGCCCCCATCCTTCCTGTGCTCTAAGACTCCCTTTTATGTGTGACGTTATTTCCTCACCATTCAAATGTTAAATGACTGATGTCGCCAGGCGGTGGTGGCGCACGCCTTGCAGAAGCAGGCAGATCTCTGTGAGTTCCAGGCCAGCCTGGTCTACAAGAGCTAGTTCCAGGACAGGCTCCAAAGCCACAGAGAAACCCTGTCTCCAAAAACCAAAAACCAAAAACCAAAAAAAAAAAAAAAAAACCAGAAAACAAAAAAAAAAAAAAACCCTGATGTCAGAGAACATGTAGGTTGCAACTGTGCTTTCAGAACTCTCTTATTCCAATTTATTATGACCCGTGACTTCATCAGAACATACGCTGTTTACTGATACAAGATAGGTTCTCTAGTAAAATGCCAAGGAAATGAATTAAAATTGGATTTAAATTTTCTGCATCCAGGGTTGGAGAGATGGCTCAGTGGTTAAGAGCACTGATTGCTCTTCCAGAGGACCAAGGTTCACTTCCCAGCACCGACATGGCAGCTCACAAATGTCTGACACCTATGGCAAAACACTTATATACATAAAAATAAAAATAAAAATTAAGAAGAAAATTTTATACATATATGCAAACGACAAAAACTTCTACTGAAAAGTATTCTCTCTCAAAAGTCAAAAATATGCTCTGCTGGAGGGGTGGAGTGGTTGAAGGGATGGAGCGGTTGAAGGGATGGAGGGGTTGGAGAAAGGGCTCCGAGGTTAAGAGCTCTGGTTGCTCCAGCACATGGTGAACAGACAAACATTCAGGCAAAACACTCAAACATATAAAATAAAAATCAAAAATGCTCTTCAAAGAAAATTTTAACAGACACCACTAAAGGTAACATGCTTCTTAATGCTCCTCCGGTAACTTCCTATTCTCTATTTTATCTTGGATACGTAAATCATGTGACAGCCCACGGGGGTCAACTTTTTTTTTTTTTTTTTTTTTTGTAAATTTATTCCTAGACAATTGCATACGTGAATGCTTCCATTTGGATACAATTAAAAGTACTAAAAACCCGAAAGCCTGAGAGGAATTTACACTTCGATAGTAGAAGTCTGTACATAAGACCCCGTCCAAATGACCGTGCTTATATTGGTGAAAGGAACACGCGCCTTTAGGTGGAATGCAACCGTTCCAGGCGTGGGTAGTTAGTGTAAATTTATCGCGAAAGACCCCGCGCGCAGCCTTCTCCCCTTGTTCCACCGACCCTGCAGCCTCATAAGTTTGCATACTCTTTTGAGTCAATAGCTCCGGAAAACAGAGCCGACATCACCAACAGGGACAGCTAAGACAAGGTGCCGAGAGTTTGGGGGACACTTGGTGAACGACGGGTACTCGGGTGCTGCTGCGCGACCCGGGGACCCTTAGGTCAGAGCGCTCTCCAGCAGGGCCGCGCATCCGAAGGCACAGCGAGCTTCAGGGGAATGCCTCCCTTAGAGCAAGCGGACGTGGATCTAACATGAAAAAAAAAAAAAAAAATCAAGGCTTCAACACACTCCGGAAACACTAAAAATGACAGAGCCCGGGGCACCAGCGGTGAAACCGCAGCCTAGAGACGCCGGGGATGCAGAAACACAGGCTAGCCCTTTAAGCATCACCGGAAGTGACTGCACGGCCATCATAAACCGAGCTCCTCCTCTCAGCGCGGCCTTCGCCCAACGGATAAGTTCGCGGTTCCTTGGTTTCCCCGTTCTCGCTGCCGTTCTCCATGTTTGCAGGTCGCATTTCAGTCACTAAGTCCCGGAGAGCCGACCTTCCCGCGCTCCAGCCAAGGCCAGGCCTGGTTCCGCGACCGCCTGCGGACGGCCGCCCTAGTGACGCACTTCCGGCCGCGACGGGGTCCCTGGGGGAATTGTGTCCCGCGGCATGGCGGCGGCGGAAGACGGGTTGGCGGGGCTGGTGCAGAACCGTGCTCCGTGCTGGGAGAACAGCGAGTCCTGCACCGGGGGCGGCGCCTGCTGGCGAGACACCGGCTTGCCGTGGCTTTCCCCGACGAGTTTGAGGGCGATCCTGCGCGGCTCCCCGATCCAAGTGGCCCCCTCCATGACGACCAGAGGGTGGCGTTTGCCATTAGCCGCCTTTCCGGACCGGCAGCGCTGAGGGTGATCCCTTCCATTGGGGGTGGGGGAGGATCCGCCGCACCCTGGCTCCAGTTCTGGACGCACCGTGGCGGGACCTTTAGCGGGAATGGACAGAAAGCCGCCTGGCCACGGCTCGGGACCTGTGTGGCCTTGTCGCCTAACTGTCGAGCTTCCGGCCGCTGGCTCCAACGCTTTGGCCGCCGCTGCCCGCGTTCCGCCGCCCCAGTGTGTTCGCCCCTGCTGCTGGCGCAGGAACCTAAAATTGAGAGGACTTGTCCCAGTTGTCCCAGCCAGCCTAGGAAGGGCCAGATTGTGTCACCTACCCTCTTAGTCTGAATATTTTAGGTCCTCGGCTTTCCTCCCCGGAATAACTTAGCTTTATACATTTCGCTTCATAGTCCTAACACGCAAGAAGTTCAGGCAGAAGTGTTTATTTTCAAATATTCTTTGTATCTGTCACAATACCTAGTGTGCCAGGGACTGGGTATTCGAAGATAAAGATAAATGTATGTTTTCAACATCTGCAAAATATTTGGGGGGAGTCATAATCTGATGTCTGGTTAAGTAGAGCTTCTGTGTAAAGAATGTTTGGCTTGCCGGGTAGTGGGGGTTGGGGTGCGCTTATTTAATCCCAGCACTTGGGAGGCAGAGAAAGGTGGGTCTAAGGAGACTTCAAGGCCAGCCTGGTCTACGAAGTTCCAGTACAGCTAGGAATGTTACACAGAGAAACCCTGTCTCACAAAACACAAAAAGCAAACAAACAAACAAAATAAAAGCAAAAGAAAAATAATAATGTTTGGTTCTTCTAGCTATTTTTCATTCCTCCACACGGTTTGTCGGTTTATTTTGTAAGAATTTATGTAGCTTCCGAAGCTACAAGAGAAACCCAGATTGAGCAATTTTGGTATTTGCTGCTGAAAATGGTGAGTATAAAGTTTCATGGCAAAAGAAAAAAAAAAAGATGATTGCGGTTGAGTCCAGTGCCTCTGAGGTGTGTCCACTTGGCTTTATTCCCTTAAACTAAGCGGAAGAGAATTAGTTCACTGTCCTTGGACAAGTCACCACAATGAAAGTTTTCTTTTTTTTTTTTTTTAAATATTTATTATGTATACAATATTCTGTCTGTGTGTATGTCTGCAGGCCAGAAGAGGGCACTAGACCTCATTACAGATGGTTGTGAGCCACCATGTGGTTGCTGGGAATTGAACTCAGGACCTTTGGAAGAGCAGGCAGTGCTCTTAACCACTGAGCCATCTCTCCAGCCCCCTGAAGTTTTCTTTAAAGGCATTACTTAACCATTAAGATTTGTTCTAGAACTCAGTGACTTTATTTGTGGGTCAAAGAAGGTTAAGAAAGAGGAGGAGTTTGCCTCTTAAATAGAGGTTCTCTTGGAACCCCCTAGGTGAAACTTGACCACCTTGAAATGTTCCTGAGTTTATTCTTGGATGGCCAATATCTGCTCACACAGGTGTCTTCATAGCAACTTTAAAGCTGTCTCCTTCGTTGATGGCTTAACACGTCTGAGAACTAGAGTAAGGAAAATGGTTACACTTATTTTTGCAAACTATAGTTTAGAGGTAGGTTGTAGTGTCAGCAGTAAAGTCATCGAGCATGGTATGAGCTCTGCTACATCAAGTTCCATGTGCGTTTGCCACACAAGCACTCATTTTTTAAAAAAATTTTAAGGTTTTGAGGTTTATTAGCCCTCAGAAATTTGTACCATCACACAGTGGAGGTCACTGCAGAATCTCCGCTCCTTTTGCTTCTTGCCAGCACCAGCACTGGCCTTTGCAGTCCCCATGACCTTCATCCTGGTTTTGTATTCCTTTCCTTGTTTTCTGGTACTCTTCCTCTGCTCACAAAGGTCATTCCTTCTGAGTCTTTGTCTAAGTTCATTCTTCTTTGCATAATCCAAAGAATCATGAGTCGTGCTGAAGCCATTGGTCTTGCCACCACCACTAAAATGACTTCTGAATCCAAATACAAAGATGGTATCTGGTGTGGTTTTGTACATTCTGACTAGTTTCCCCGACATTTCTGTCTCCAGTACTGCCGCCTCCCCCGGGTGAGGAACAACAGTGATACTTGTTTCCCCTGGAGCGCAGGTTAGACGTAAACACCCAGGTCAAGAGCAGTGCGGTGTCATGCATGGGGGTAACTGTTGAGCAGCCAGAGAAGCGAAGAGCTTTCAATGATTTTAAGATTTATTCCATTTTCATGTCTGTGTGTTTTGCCTTATGTATGTGTTTACAGTGTGTGCTTGGCGCCCGAGGAAGTCCTTAGAAAGTGTCTGACTCCTTGGATCTGGAGTTGCTGGTTGTAGTTAATTATCTTGTGTGGGGAAACTCTGTCTTGGATCTGCTTCTTCGATACCATGTGGGTGTGGGGAACTGAGCCTGGGTCCTATGCAAGAGAAATAAGTTACTCTTAACTGCTGAGCCGTCTTTCCAGTGCTGTTTGTTTTGATTTTTGCTGTCTTTGGTTTTGTTTTGTTATTTGTCCTGGCCAAACTGAGACTACTACACTTTTGGTTTTAGATGTCCTAATTTCTCTCTCTCTCTTTTTTTTTTAAGATTTATTTATTTATTATATATACAGTGTTCTGTCTGTCTGTATGCTTGCTGGCTAGAAGAGGGCACCAGATCTCATTACAGATGGCTGTGAGTCACCATGTGGTTGCTGGGAATTGAACTCAGGACCTCTGGAAGAGCTGTCAGTGCTCTTAACCTCTGAGCCATCTCTCCAGCCCAGATGTCCTAATTTCTTGCTTCTTACTTGGAGGTAACATGCTGGCAGAGCAGGTGACCACTGACTCAAAGACATTCAATCTTCTGCCTTACCACATTCTCGTCACACGGCCTGCTGTCAATTGTCTCCATGGACTCTAAGCTTTATCCAGTACCATCATCATCAGGGAAGTTATCCCAGCACTCGGGAGGCAGAGGCAGGCGGATCTCTGTGAGTTCGAGACCAGCCTGGTCTACAAGAGCTAGTTCCAGGACAGGCTCCAAAACCACAGAGAAACCTTGTCTCGAAAAACCAAAAATAAATAAATAAATAAAATAAAAAAATAAAAGGTCTCGAACTTCTACACTCAATCTCCAGAGCTTCAGCTTGGGATAGAATCCCAGAATTGGCATCTCTAAAATTCCTAGGTGATGCTGTGCGAGGAGAAATACAAAGTAGGAGTAGAAAAGCCTGATGCTCACTGGTAGAAGATATGAGCCTGTTCCCCACGCCTCCACATACTCACTGCTTTTACTGTGTGTACACTCACTTTAGAAATGACGTCTTCCCCTGCTTTTCTGAAATTTGCGTACATTTCTCTGAAAGCTAAGTACGTTACTCACCACTTTTATAACTGGAGGATGGATTCCTCCTTGACCTGCAAGTCATCTAGGTGGAATTTTATCGTGAAGCCAGCACCTCTGTCTTCCAACTTGCTGCAGCGTTGTGCACCTCAGTGAACATCTGCCTCCAGACTGTAAAGTTGCCTGTCATAAAGAGATGTGAAGGTTATTTTTAACTTCAAACAGTGAATAAACTTGTGGTCACCAAAATTGCCATTAAAATCCCACAGTCCTTATAAATGAAAATGAAACAGGGTTTCTCTGTAGCTTTGGATCCTTTCCTGGAACTCACTCTGTAGACCAGGTTGGCCTTGAACTCAGAGTTCAACTAGCTCTGCCTCCCAAGGGCTGGGATTAAAGGCGTGTGCTGCTACTGTCCAGCTCAAAACATCCAATCTCTTTTAAAAGTGTAAGTTTTTCAGTTTGGGGCTCCTTAAAAAACGAATTACATACCTTCTGCAAGAGGGAAGAGAACCAGGGCACCTTATCTGAACCAAGCACAACCCAGCTCCGACAGTATAAATAACTCCAATGTCCAATTATCTGGGATCCACTAATGATCTTCTGGGCTCCCCCATAGGGCTTGAGTCACTTCTCCGGCTCCGCCCTTTGCAGCACACACAGATCTAGGCTCCGCTGCCTCTACTCCGCTGCTGCTGCTGTTCTCGGTGGTCATCCCACGGTACTGGCATCTCCAAAATATCGGGCTCTTCTGCTGCAACTGGGCTGCCCCTACACAAACAGCCTGTTAGAGGCTCTCTTCATGGTGCCATACCTCAGCCTTTGCATGAGCCCTTTGGTCCTGCACCTTCAACTGCCTCTGAGGCTGCAACTTCACCAATGGCCTCTCCCAGTGCCAGCCTCAGGTACTCTCCGTAACCCCTGCATGCCTTCAAAACCAGTACCACCAGGGTGACTCTTACTCATTACCAAGTCCAGCTGCCAGCACGAGGTGCAACCATGGCCACCCCTAAAACACAGCTTCTCTGTGCTCTCAGGAAATACTTTCCAGAAGATTTTACCTCAGTAATGCTGGTCTCTTCTTAATCACCGCTCATTTCTGAGCTCCAGCTGGCCAGCAGCCATTGACCCAGTAACGTGAAGGCTTCACTTCAGTAGCTCTGGGATCTTGTTCATCACAGCTGATTCTTCAGCCCCAGCTCACTAGAGCCACAGACTCTTAAAACAGCAAACAGGCCTGGTGGAGTCTTTAATATTTTTTTCTGAAACTTCAGAAGCCAGGCTTCCATCTTCGTTGCTCTCAATAATCTTATCTTATAAGTTCCCACAGAGCTCAATGGCTCTTCCAGCCCAAAGCTCCAAAGTCCTCACAGTCCTCCCCCAACAAAGTCAGGTCTGTACAGCAATACCCCACTATGCTGGTATCAATTTGTCTTAGGGTTTCTATTGCTACTATAAAACATCATGACCATGAAGCAAGTTGGGGAGGAAAAGGTTGTTTTAACTTATAAGTCAACATTGCTGTTCCTCACTGAAGGAAGTCAGGACAGGAACTCAAACAGGGGGGGATCCTAGAAGCAGGAGCTGATGCAAAGGCAATGGAAGGGTACTGCTTACTGGCTTATTTCTTCTGACTAGTTCAGCCTGCTTTCTCATAGAACCCAGGACCACCAGTCCAGGGTTGACACCACCCACCATGGGCTGGGGGCTCCCCCATTGATCACTAATTGAGAAAATGCCTTGCAGCTGGATCTCATAAAGGCATTGCCTCAGCTCGGGCTCCTTCCTCTGGTGGCTCTAGCTTGTGTTAAAGGGGCACACAAAACCAGCCAGTACATCAGACATGGATATTTTAATAGTTACAGCATTGTGAACACCTCCATCTAGATCTCAGGGGAAGACAAGGGAGGCCAAAGAACGTGCATTAGAGTCAGGATTCTTGCAGGGTGACCTTGAGTATATAAGACTGTAAAGGCGAAACCCAAGCTACAGTGGGGACGTCGGCAAGGTTGAGATGCCAAGAATGGATGCTGTGGGGAAGCTGCAGGTGTCAAGCGCAGCCAGCTGTAGGGATGGGGCTGTCCAACCCCACTGAAGCCCACATCATGACAGTGTGACCAAGATACTGAATGTGGGTTACAAGATTTAGTATTTGCCCTGCTGGTTTGCGCTTGCCTTTGGCCCCACTCCTCCATTCCCAGCCTCCATTCCTGCCCATCTGAAAGTGATATGTTTATTCTGCCCCACTTTATCCTGAGAGTCTGTAACTTGGTTTTGGTTTTGCAGTGACTTAAAGTTAACTTTTGCTTTGAGCATCAGAGAAGACTTTGAGCTTGGATTTTGAATAACAGTTAAGACTGTAGAGACACTTGGAGATTGGCTGCATACAGATGCCTTTTGTATTATGATATGCAATGAGGCTTTTGGGAGTCAGGCATAATAGAATACTATGGCTTGGGTATTGAGTATTGGGTATTGATTACCCCCAATTCTGATTCATAGAAAGTATGTCCTCGGGGGATATGTACATTGATCTCTCTCACATGCTCTCATGCTCTCTCCCTTCCGTGAGCCTTCCATGAGGTAGGAATATAATATTGCTACCATGTAACTATCCAACTGCATGAGGCCAAGCAACCATGGACTGAAATCTGCAAAGGACCAAAATAAATCTTTCTTCTAACGAGTTTGGTCATACATTTTGTTGCACTGATAAAAACTGGGTGAACACAGTGTCACACTTCCTGTGTTGGTTCTCTGTGTTTGTGGTTACACTGTGGGGTGGCACCATGCCTGTGGCCTTCTGACCACATGTATCTTTCCTTGTTTTCAGTCCATTGGTCACTGTGATTATCACTACTTTTCAAAAATCCCAGTAGAGTTCATTAGATTTTCCTGAACACACTTGGAAATCTACTTTTGGACTCTGATGATGGGGATATTGTTAAAATTCCAATTCCTTCTTCAGTTGGGTGCAACAGTAACATCATCTTGTGATATATCATAGATATGATATCATATATGTCATAGATATCATAGATATGATATCATATCGCATGTGGCTCATTACTGTTTCACTGAACATGTTGTTCAATGCCAGTTCTTTGCTCAGAGACATAAGTATCTGCATGAAAATATAAAAACAGAAAATGTCCAATTGTTTAAAAATGAGAAAAGGTAATAATATTTTCCATCTCCAAAAATCTTATTGAAAATGAAAATATTCATTTAAAGTTATGAAAAAATGCACTCACTGACCTTTAAAGTTTGGCAAGCCCCAAAAGAGCAAGATAATTAAAGAAGACAGCAAAGACTCCAAGAAAATATATGAAGCCTGACTCTCATAAGCATGCTTGAGACAAACAGTGCATCTCAACGAGTTATTGATGGCCTTATCATTTCTGAGTTCTGGGGAAAATGTTACAAGGAATGACTCGTGGAAGGTCATCCACAGCAACTAAGAGCCCAGACAGCTCATTGCTTATTCGGTAACTACCGTACAGAGGAAGAAAACAAGCAGATAAACAGGAGGAAGGGTATTAAAAGGGAGCCCATAGTGGGGCTGGAGAGATGGCTCAGTGGTTAAGAGCACTGGCTGCTTTTCCAGAGGTCCTGAGTTCAATTCCCAGCAACCACATGGTGGCTCACAACCATCTGTGATGAGATCTGGCGCCTTTTCTGGCCTGCAGGCATACATGCAGGCTGAATGAATACTGCATACACAATAAATAAATATTTTTTTTAAAAAAAAGGGAACCCATAGTTAGTTAGTAGTGTCCCTAGATTCATCTTTTTTTTTGGTTTTTTGAGACAGGGTTTCTCTGTGGTTTGGAGCCTGTCCTGGAACTAGCTCTTGTAGACCAGGCTGGTCTCGAACTCACAGAGATCCACCTGCCTCTGCCTCCCAAGTGCTGGGATTAAAGGCGTGCGCCACCACCGCCCGGCCCTAGATTCATCTTTAAAGGCAAGACATGGAGCCGGGCGGTGGTGGCGCACGCCTTTAATCCCAGCACTTGGGAGGCAGAGGCAGGCGGATCTCTGTGAGTTCGAGACCAGCCTGGTCTACAAGAGCTAGTTCCAGGACAGGCTCCAAAACCACAGAGAAACCCTGTCTCGGGGGGAAAAAAAAAAAAAAAGGAGATGTGGTGGTTTGATTAGGTATAAATAAAGACTCATGTGCTTGAATGCTTGGCCCATAGAGAGTGGCACTATTAGTGGGTGTGGCCTTGTTGGAGGAAGTGTGTCGCTATAGAGGCAGGCTTTGAGGTCTTGATTGCTCAAGTTATGCTCAGTACTCAGTCTCTTCTGCTGTTACCTGCAGATCAAAATGTAGAACTCTCAGCTCCTTCTGCAGCACCATGTCTGTCTGTACGCTGCCATGTTCCACCATGAAGATATTGGACTAAACCTCTGAAACTGTAAGCCAGCCCCAATTAAATGTTTTCCTTTATAAGAGTAGTCGTGGTCATGATGTCTCTTCACAGCAATAAAACCCTAAGACAGGAGACAACACAGAGAAAGAAAGCATAGAGCAAAGAAAGCCTCTTGATAAGAGGAAGAAACTGAGTGATAGAACTTCAAATCCAGGGAGACAGATACTGTCATCAGGCACCAGAGATTGAGATTCGTAAGAGCACTGAATGAACTCTGCCCTACTCAGGCGAACCGGCCTCTGGAGTAGTGAAGGAATATATTTATTTTTTATAAAACACTAATTTTGGCTTTGTTACTACCATCCTAGGAAACCAGTACAGGGTTCGAAAACTGAAATATTTAAATGCTTATTTAGTTTTAGAAAGCAAGCAATGTCATAAAGCAATGATGCGAATCATGATTCGCATACTTAATTCAGTATTTACATTTGCCAAAACCATCAAGAATGTGGAATTTGCACACTTGGTTTAGAATTACTTGAGGAGTTACAACTAAACTACTAATAGACAAAGTAGCCTGAATACAGACCGGAAATGAAATAGGAAATATATATTAATTATGAATACAGATGTTAAACTTTGCTTTGAAATTAACCATTTTTTGCTTAATATGCAATTCTGTACTTACTTGTTTAATATAACTTCAAAACTCAAACATTTTCTTCTTTTAAAGTATAACCAGTTAGTGCTCAAAATGGACATTGTTCGTGTCCAAAAAGACAGCTGAGGAAACTTGATTACCAGATACTGAGGAAACTATACTATTGTCTAATTAATTTTTTTTCAAATATTCATTTACTTATGTATTTATTTATTAGGTATACAATATTCTGTCTGTGTGTCTGCCTACAGGCCAGAAGAGGGCATCAGATCTCATTTCAGATAGTTGTAAGCCACCATGTGGTTGCTGGGAATTGAACTCAGGACCTTTGGAAGAGCAGGGAATGCTCTTACCACTGAGCCATCTCTTCAGCCCCTAATTAAATTTTTATTAAGTAAATTTTATCATTCTTGGTTGCATACTCTTGTTACTTTAAATATTTCTTTTCAAAATGCCATTTTAAGTAGTCTAATGTGGATCACTGATGAATGTGAAAATATATTAACTCACAGGAAATAATTACAAAATGTTATTAATGTTCCCAGAACTCAAAATAATTGCTTTTAAAGATCTGGTGGGCCACTCAGATCTTGGGATCCAGTACTATTCTCCAGTAGAAGGAGTCAGGGCCCCTTCTAGAGGTAGACTGACTATTCTGAAACGAAGCCGGAAATACACGAGCTGAGTGTAGAACATACAGTATTTCTAAAGGGAAAGAGGCGTGGTGGGAGATGGGGGACCACGCGGGTCAGGGTGCTCCGCTGAGGACACTAAAACAAGCTGAGAGACAAGTACAGTGCTGGGTCATAGGTCACAGAAGAAAATAAACATCCGCATGCCCATACCCATGCCAGGAAATGGTTGAATAAGCAAACGAAAGAGGAAAAGTGGCATCTCATACCTTCAAAAGAATTTTCAGTAGTTTATGCGGATACTCCATCCTGAGGGAGCAAGTTCCTGAGTGCGGGTGTTGCATAGTCACTTGCTTCCAACTGATACAATGTACAAAAGTGGGCCTGAATCCAAGCACAATGAAGAAATTCTGCCAGCATCAGTGTAAGTCCTGGTGAGGACATGTGCCCTCCATACAATGTGATGACCAAAGCATCTCATCTAAACAAATGGAACTTTGCTCCCCAAACCACAGCCTCAGTGCAACCTCAGGAAAAGTACCACACAGACCCAAGATGAGGAAAGTTAAAAATAGAGACATGATATATGGGAGGAAATAAACAAAGGGAGCCCTCACTTCCCCAGCTCACATCTAGAGATTCAAGAAAGGCAGGCTCTTCCCCAGTTACGACTGTGCAGAAGTCAAGGCTTCTGGTAAAAAAATCATGGGCAAAAGACCCAAGGATGACCGAGTTCTGCAGATAAGACCTGGAATTTTCAAAGAGAAGCCTGAGATCAGCTACATACTAACGCACACATGGAGAAGAATCTGGAGATGCCTGAGATTAGCTGCGTACTAACACACACGGAGAAGAAGCTGGAGATGCCCGAGATCAGCTGTGTACTAACACACATGTGGGGAAGAAACTGGAGGCTAACACACACATGAAGAAAAAGCTGGGGATGCCTGAGATTAGCTACATACTAACACACATGGACAAGAAACCATGGAAGCAAAAAGAAGCCTTCAGAGCAGCCCCAGGTCCCAGAGAATTGGAAATAGTGTTTTTCTTCAAGGAAAATCCACAAAAGGCTGCTGCTTCGGAAGGACCACATTCACCCTGGAGTCAAGGCTGTGCTGCCCCCTCTTAGAAAGTTCTAAACCTTAAAACATCAAACTGCTTTTAAGTAAGTTATTTATATCCTAAAGTTTAATGTTGTTTAAGAAATAAAGAAATGCCTTGTCTAATAAGGTAACATTCACAATGTCTTAAACCAAACCAAAGAAACACACAAAAATGCTTCCAGGAATGTAAAGAACCATGAGACTGCACCACTCACATAATCCTGGACTTTTAGACATTAAAACTGCCTGCTATTGAACCCTGTTCTCTTTATAATGTATTCAGACTTGAGAACTTTGTTATAGCAGCTATTAGTGGGCTATTTCAAGTGGCACTGACTTTGTGCTCTCTGCTGCCTGTGAAGGCTACGTCCCGGCCTTGTGCTCACCTGGAGTGAGACGCCAGCATTTCTCCCAGGCTTGGGTTCCACTGAACAAGGCAGGTGCAATCTGGCCACCATCACAGTTATTTCCACTCCACTAGAAGTTATCTTAGAGATCAGCAGCTTGAAAAGTTACTGTGTAAAACAATCCATTGGGTTGCTATGAATACAAAGTCTTGAACTCCACCTCAGGACTTGAGATTCAGAAACTTGGGTGAGGGACTCTTTAAGCCTGACTGTGATATACACAGGTTTTTTTTTTTTTTTTTTTTTTTTTCGAGACAGGGTTTCTCTGTGGTTTTGGAGCCTGTCCTGGAACTAGCTCTTGTAGACCAGGCTGGTCTCGAACTCACAGAGATCCGCCTGCCTCTGCCTCCCAAGTGCTGGGATTAAAGGCGTGCGCCACCACCGCCCGGCCAAACATAAAATTTTAGATGTATTTATTTGCACACATACACACACACACACACATATATATATATATATATATATGTATATGTAACAATAATAAAGATAAAGCTATGAATTTGAGAAGGCACATCTGGGGACCTGGGGTGGAGGGGACATGAGAGAGATTAAAGGGAGGAGGGGGCAATATTGTAACTGTGATTTTATTGAAAATCCATGCCTGTATTCTGATTGTAGTTTCCACTCCCTCATCTCCTTCCAGATCCTTCCCATCCATTGAACTCTATGCCATCTTTCTCCTTTTAGAAAACACAACAAAGGAAAAAAGTAAACAAACCAAAGTGGGAAAAAAGTGAGACAGCACAAGAAACACAGACACGCAGGAACACAACATAAACTGTAAAGACACAAAACACAGACACGCAGGAACACAACATAAACTGTAAACACACAAAACACAGACACGCAGGAACACAACATAAACTGTAAAGACACAAAACACAGACACGCAGGAACACAACATAAACTGTAAAGACACAAAACACAGACACGCAGGAACACAACATAAACTGTGAAGACACAAAACACAGACACGCAGGAACACAACATAAACTGTGAAGACACAAAACACAGACATACAGAAACACAATATAAACTGTAAAGACACAAAACACAGACATACAGAAACACAACATAAACTGTAAACACACAAAGCTGGAAAGCACAATATACAATCAAAAGACCAGTAAGGTTAAAAATGCCAGACAAAACAGTGGCACAAAAGACACAAAACATCTAAAACAAATCACATTGAATTAGTTTATTGTTGGGCATGGGCCCTACACTCACCTGCGGTCTGTATACCCAGTGGTATTCCATTGTATAATCTTAGTTTTTCCTTTTCAAGCAGTTATACATTGCAGATAGCTTCTGGGTTCCAGATTGAGCTCCTTTTCACATCCCTACCTCCCAACACTGAGATAGAGTCTGACTTGAATCCGTGCAGGCCCTCCACATGCTTCCGCAGTCTCTGTGAGTTTGTGTGTGTTTCGGTCCTGTTGTGTCTGGAAGATACATTTTCCTTGGAGTCATCCATCCCCTCTGACTCTTTGCGCTTCTTCTTCTGTAAACCTGCCTAAGGAAGCCCTGGGGGAGGGGACTTAGAGGAAGACATCCCCTTTAGGACTAAGTGTCCCAAAGCTTGTCACCCTCTGCATATTGTCTAGCTGTGAGTCTCTGAATTTGTCTCCCTCTACTGGAAGATGAAGCTTCTATGTTGATGACAGGGGAAGACACTGATCCATGGGGATAGCAGAATGTATTAAAGATCATTTACTGCTGTATTCCTTGAGCAGAATGCAGGTATTTGGTTTTCCCTAAGGCCTATGGCCTATGTAGTCTCAGGTTCTTGACCACCCAAGCAGTGTCAGGCATGGGTTCCATCTCGTGGATTGGGCCACATATCCAATCATACAGTGGTTGGTTACTCACGCAATGTCTGTATCACTGTTACACCAGCATATCAGGTAGGCTGGCCATGATTATAGATCTCGGGATTTGTAGCTGAGTTGATGTTTATCTTTCTCCCTTGGTAATACACAAATACCTCCCAGTACCATGATCACTAGCACACTAGTCAGTAGGTGAAGACTCTAGGTAGGCACCAGCTCAATTTCCTCATGCTCAGCGAAAGACGCAAGTGTTGTCTTCAGCAACAGGACTTTCCCATACATTAGTGGAGAGCAATCAACAGCCTTGACAATAGCCTGAGAATAATACGGCAGCCTTTGAGTATATGCCCAAGAGTGGTATAGTTGGATCTGGAGGTAGACCTATTTCCAATGCCTTTAGGAGGCATTGATTCCCATGGTGGCTGTCCGAGTTTGCACTCCCACTAGCAATGGATGAGTGCTTCCCGTACTCCACATCCTCACCAGCACGTGCTGTCATTTGTTGTATTGATCTTGGCCATTCTGACAGGAGAAATAGCAAAGTGGTTCTGATTTGCATTTCTCTGATGACTATGGCTGTTTAACATTTTCTTTTTTTTTTTTTTTTTGGTTTTTCGAGACAGGGTTTCTCTGTGGTTTTGGAGCCTGTCCTGGAACTAGCTCTTGTAGACCAGGCTGGTCTCGAACTCACCAGAGATCCGCCTGCCTCTGCCTCCCAAGTGCTGGGATTAAAGGCGTGCGCCACCACCGCCCGGCCTGGCTGTTTAACATTTTTTAAGTGTTTATCAGCCATTTGGTCTTTTGAGAACTATTTAGTTATATACACCTCTTTTTAAAATCGGGTTGTTTTCTTTATGTCCAGTTTTTAAATTTTTATATATTTTAGATATTAACCCTCTATCAGATGTGTAATTAGTACATATCTTTTCTCATTCTGTGTCTGGTTGCTTTGCCCAAATGATGGTGTCCTTTGTCATACAGAAGCTTTTCAGTTTCACAAGGTCCCACGTATACGCTTTTCTTAGTGCCTGTATTACTGCTCTCCTGTTCAGAAATTATTATTATGTGCAAATTAGTTTAAGTCTATCTTCCCACTAGGGTTCCTTACTTTGTTTTAGAAGTTCAATGGCTTTCCTGTGAGAAATCACCCTGAACTCTGAAGGAAAGACTCTTAAATAGCGCTTTTATGGCTGGGGCTAATGCCCAAGGAAGAGCTGGCCTCAAATAGAAAACTTTAATAATTTATATAAGCTTTAGGCTTATGTGTCTTACCTACACTGTCATCTCTAAATCTCTCTTAGATCCTGGCCCCAAGTTGCACTTCAAACAATCTAAAGAGAGACAGGAGACAGTCAGGTCTGGCCACTTGGACAGCTGGGAGATTTACTCAGCAAAGATGCTGCAATATTTCTTAAGTATAGCTGTGTTGTTCTTTTTGAATAGCCATTACCCAGGGTTGTCTTGCCCATCTGGCAGAATTGTGCCTTTCTCAAGAAGAGAACTGTGGGCTTTATGGAAGCCCGGGACTTAACATTTGCTGTGACTGTGCTGTCCCCCTGGGCATATCAGAGACATGTTCTTTGGGGATGGGCCTGATGACTGGTCAGTCCTGAAGAACAAGCATTTACATCTTAGCCTTGTAAACTCTGCTCTAACAGACCTGGCTAACACACAGCGCATCTGTGGGGTATTTGAGAGGCAGTGCTCCCTTAGCTAAAGTCTACTTTGTGGGATTTACTGTCTCCTAAGAAAATCCATTCTTTTATAACATCAATTCTACAACTATGAGTTTCTTCTAATTCAATTTGAGCACACTTAGGTCAATCTCCTGACACTTGACTCTTCTCCTAGGTCCTGCTCACTTCCTTGTAAAGAACCTTACTAAACCAGTTTCTCAAGAATTCCCAATCCCGGTATCTAATAATCTTCAGCTTCACCAACCCCCAGGGGCTGTTCATCCACTCTGTTCTGGCTAGAGCAAGAATCTACTTGGTCAGTTCAAACAAAATTCACTGCTTGTAGCTCTACTGAAAAACAAAATAACAACAAAAAATGGTGAACAGAATTTAAAAAAAAATATATTCATAGTTGAAAAGTTTTTGTGCCCCGATAAACTTTTCTGCTGACACAGTAATCCAAATTGAATCAAATCAAACCAAGTTGGAAAAAGCCCGGGTTTAATGGATACCAGTGCTCCCTGGTGACCGTCCAGCCCCTAGGGAGGAGGTGAGAAGGAAGACCGGAAAATCACGTGTTTGTTCTGGGGGGGCGGGGCGCAGTTTAAATAACGTGTGTGGGAGGGGGGTCATTGTTTGGCGGGCTTTCTTAGGTGTGGAGTCGGAACTGAGGCAACTCCCAGGGTTAGGGGCTTGGGATGAAACTTTCAATCAAACATTTCAGACTCTTTGGATATATGGATGCCAGTGGCTGGGGTGAAGCCTTAACTCAAACATTTCAGACACTTGGGTATGTGTATGTCAGCGGCTGAGGTGACATTTCCACCCAAATATCCCAGACTCTTTGGGTATATAGATGCCAGGGCTAGGGTGAAGTCTTAACCCAAACAGTAGTTTTGACCAGAACTGGGGGAACAGAGAAATTCTCAATCTCTGCCTTGACTGAAAGAAGATAATTTAGGGAGCTGGAGAGATGGCTCAGAGGTTAAGAGCATTGCCTGCTCTTCCAAAGGTCCTGAGTTCAATTCCCAGCAACCACATGGTGGCTCACAACCATCTGTAATGGAATCTGGTGCTCTCTTCTGGCCTTCAGGCATACACGCAGAAAGAATATTGTACGCATAATAAATAAATAAGTATAAAAAAGAAGATAATTTATAATGTGTACAAGATATAAAACAAAAGATAGGAAATTTATACCTATAGATTTAACTGTGACATACATTATTAGAACTTTGAAGCCAAGTTTTCTTATGCCCAGATTTCAGAGTCCCCACAAACCAACTAGGAGACCAAATACTGTGTGTAAAAGCAAAGAGCCTTTATTCGTCATACAAGTTTGCAAACTCGGACTCTCTGTGTGTCCAACATATTGGAGTGGTCAGAGAGTTCCAATTTTATTTGGGGTTGGGTTTTTATAATAGCAAAGGTAGGGGTAAGGGATTTCTAAGGTTCAGGACCCCTGTATGGCTGACATTTGTCTAGGGGTGTCCTGGTGAAAAGCGATGGGTATGTGCTGGCAGGTGACCCTATGGTTGGATGGTAGAAATTTCCTTTGGATGGTCTGTTCTGGGTGGTGCCTGGGTGGTCTCAGTTTGTGGTCTCTCTTGGAACCAGGTATTGCCTTAGGGTAAACTACTGAGACTCTGGCCTCTATTGAGATTGTCGTGGCTGTGTCCTACATTTTTGTTTTTTTTTTTTTAACTGGGAGACATCTTCTCTGGTGTTTCTATAAGAGGCCTACCTCTGTCTGCTTTGCAGTCTCCTGGAGTAACACATCACCTGGACCACTGGTATTGGGTGAGATGCTTGTTATTAGTATGCTGTCTTTGGCCTGTTTCCTGGTCCTTTGCAGTAACCTCCCACTTCCCCATGCAGCCCCCAAGCCCAGTTGTTTCTGTACTGAGGTCTCTTACCTAATTCTGCAGTAGGCTTAGCTAAAAATCTATTTTCACTGCCTTAGCTACCGTTTCAGCTCTGGTTTTCCCTTGGTGTATCAAGGGTTAATTGGTTTTTAATTGTCTGATCTTCTATTTCCTTGCTCCTAAATCAGAATGTTCTACAGTGCTCCACGCAGAGGCTGGTCTACCTTACTGCCCCCTGCTGGCCAGTCCCAAGTGTCTTGATTTATGGTCTCTGGGGGAGGCGACTGGATCCCATCTGTTTCTCTGGTCAGCTGACTAGTTTCCGGTCAATCTGTTCTGACACATTGCCTGGGCCTTGGTCAGACAGCAGAACAGCTGTCAGGTTCCTTCCCAGCAATGGTGAGGAGGGTGAGCTCTCCCTACATGTAACTTTTTTGTATGGAACAAACATGTGGTACTCTAATGAAGACCACCATCTTCTTTACTCACAAATGAACTACGAATGTCCTTTGAAAAGTATTTTCTATTCTCAGCCTCTAAGAAATGAATAGCTTTTCTACTTAAAAAAAATAAACATAGATCATATATGTGTACACACACACATTTTTCTCTTATGGGACTTATGTGGGCCTAGAAAATTAAAACATTAAAATGTATAATAAAGACAGATGTTAACAGTGTAACGACTGAAAGTTAATTTAAATATCAAATGTTCATTTTAAATATTAAAAGTTAATTTAAATATTAAATTTCCTAAAATTATTAAATATTAAAGCAAAAACAGTTTTCGTTCATAGAGAAGGGTGATGGCTATTCTTGTTTGTCAGTTTGACCACATTTGGGATTAATGGCAGACAGATTAGAGTTTTTGTTGGTTTTATTTTTCCAGAGAGTCTTTCACTGGTAGTCAGGGCCTGGCCTCAGGACTGAGGTCTTCCTGACACAGCCTCCCTGGACGTGGATTAAAGGTCTATGCTATACACTTCAATCACATAACATCAATATCTAACTGAGTCACAACTGAATCCTGAGAACAGACATAGGTTTCTGGAGAAAAATGCCCAACTAGTTCATAATCACAGCTCTAACTGTCAAATATCCCGCAACCGATTGCATCCTCCACACTGACGCTGTCTCCCCTCAACCCGGCGCTCAGGAGTGCACCTGAAACGACTACTCAGAAGCTACAAATCGCCCCTGCGCCCCCTCCGGGACACCAAGGGTACCTGAACCCTTTAGCATTAACATCCTTTGAAATGCAAATAACTGGCTCTGGGACCCTGCTGCTAAAACTCCCCTTTGAAATTCACGCACACTAGGAGGTGCGGACTCCGCCCCTTCAGAGCTCTAGCCGGTCAGCTACCCTTCCAAAACTATTTTTTTTTTGTTTGTTTTCTTAACCTAATACCACTATACCACTAAAACTGTTCACGAAGCCTCACTGTGTGAAGGCATGGGGTTATTCACATCCTGGCAGGCTTGATTTTCTTCGTTTAGAAGTCAGTCAGGCCGGGCGGTGGTGGCGCACGCCTTTAATCCCAGCACTCGGGAGGCAGAGGCAGGTGGATCTCTGTGAGTTCGAGACCAGCCTGGTCTACAGAGCTAGTTCCAGGACAGGCTCCAAAGCCACAGAGAAACCCTGTCCCGAAAAACCAAAAGAAAAGAAGAAGAAAAAAAAAAAAGAAAATAATTAACGGTGCATGCCTATAGCCTAGTGTCAGACGAGACACCTGTCATAGAGTTCGGGCATACCCCAAAATGCTGGCAATGGTATGCTAAACATCTCAGTTGAAGTAACATTTATATAAGACCAGTGAACGGCGAATTCCCATTGAACAAAATCACAATATACAGGTGTCCCTGTGCAAACATAGCTCTAGTCTAAGGGACTGTTAATTCTGGAGTCAAAATCGAGTGATCAGCCGGGCGGTGGTGGCGCACGCCTTTGATCCCAGCACTCGGGAGGCAGAGGCAGGCGGATCTCTGGGAGTTCGAGGCCAGCCTGGTCTACAAGAGCTAGTTCCAGGACAGGAACCAAAAGCTACGGAGAAACCCTGTCTCGAAAATAAAATAAATAAATAAATAAATAATAAATAAAAAATCGAGTGATCAGATCTTGAGGACATGGATTCAGGACACTAAATACTCTGCTACAGCTCGATAACAATTCCCTGGAGTTTCTAGAGTTAACGGACTAAATGAGAGTTACAAATCAAGGTACTCTGCAAACGCATCGGTGAACACGTTCCCGGGTCTGACAGCTGCTGGACAGCGGGAAACCCTCTACTGGAGGCTTCGGACACGATCTGATTACAGTCCCAGCCTAGAGCTGGCGGAAGCTGGTGGTCCTGGGCACATCCCAAAGGTTACCTGTGAAGGGCGCCGAGAGGTTAGGTCAGACGAGCAGGCGGGCCACAAATGGTTACCGAGCGGCTAAAAGACATTCCGCGATCATTTGGCCCCAATCATGGGTTTTAATCAACTGATGAGCCTTGTGGAATCTTTAACTGGTGTGTCCCACAACCCTGAAGTCTGGTTGCCACGCGAGAAGTCCGCAAGCAAGAGGGATGAGGGAGGTAAAAAGCTCTCTACAGGAAGAAGACAACTGACATGTCCGTCTGGAGAAGTGAGCACAGGCTGTGCAAACCCGTAAAGTTAGCCACCCAAACATCTGAAATCCAAGAAGCCTTAGGAGGCTTCCATGTCTGGTAACGAGTTTCCTCCGGGAAGCAACATAATCCTTCCATTTAGTGTGTGTTTCTTCACGGCTTCACAGGCAGGGGGAGAGCAAAGGAAAACTCGGCCCGCTTTATTTTATTTTGACCTAACAAGATTTGACCTATAATTCTGTAAAGCAACCCCCCTCTTCTTTTGGTAGAATAGTGGTTGAAGGGACAGTAGCCCGTAATAGGGCCATCCAATACGTCACATGTATTTATGAAACCTGTATGATTGTTTAAAAAAAAACTAGGGCCTTAATAGTCCCGGTGGGGGAGGGGGCAGATGGCGAATTCTTTTTTAAAAAACATTTATCTATTTATTATGTATACAATAGTCTGTCTGTGTGTATGTCTGCAGGCCAGAAGAGGGCACCAGACCTCATTACAGATGGTTGTGAGCCAACATGTGGTTGCGGGGAATTGAACTCAGGACCTTTGGAAGAGCAGGCAATGCTCTTAACCTCTGAGCCGTCTCTCCAGTCCCCAATGATGAATTCTAATAGCAGATACAGTTGCTGTTTGTGCAAAATGATGATAGGGAAACAGGACAAAGAAAGTAGTGAAAAGAATGATTAAGGACCAAAAACTATGGCTCTATACATTCAGGCCCCAAATGGAAAAGGCGAGAAGAAACGAGTGCATGAAGCAAGAGCCACGTAAAAGTCACACATGTTCCCGTGCTGCCCACTTGACCTCCTGGTCGGTGGTCTGGGAGAGTCTCTAACCCACCTGCTGAATGAACTGCCAAAGGCTAGGCCGAGCGCGCTCCAGGCAGGTGCAGGAGAGCCTGGGCTAAGACACTGGAGCGCACCTTGGCGAGTTTTGAGTCATTTTGCTAGGAGTTGTGACAGTCTGCGGAATTATCATGCTGTTCTCATTTTGAGTATGAGGGACGACTGCTTGCTTCCAACACGCCCCTTCCCTCCTTACCCTCCACCCCATCCCCCAACCCCCCACCCCCCCACCCCCGCACCCAGATCTTAAGATCACTTCTAGCACGGTTTGGAGTTAGAAGGCAAGGAATTTTTAAACAGTTTCATTAAAGTGTTCCTGAAGGATAAACAAAATAATTGCCAAAGCCTAGATTTGTAGTGGAAATAATTGGACTAACCATAAAGACCCACGTAATTCAGGACAAAGGAAGTGAGCCGGGGAAGGAGGCTGCCGCTCGCAGTCTGTGTGGCAAGGGAAAAGCAGCACATGAAGGTCTGGGCCCTCCACACCTTTACTGACTGAAAGAAGAGAATAATAAAATTTCGATCCCTGCCGTGTATGTAATCTGTTTTCTGTTGCCAATAATACCACCAAACGAACGAACTCTTAAGGAAAACTGGTTTATTTCAGCTCATGATTCTGGATGTCTAAAACCTGGGCTGTGTGAAACCCTATCTAAAACAAAGGGTTGTGAATGGTATGATGACCTAGAGGGGAAAAAAAAAACCCCAAAAACCAAATGAGGATAGTAGTAGCTAGCTCACAGTGTGGACAAACAGGCTATAATCCAGCCACAGACATACTGGTTAGCATACAGCCTACCAACCACCAAAGTTTAAATTGAGCTCTGCTATCCGATTGCATGAGATTCATCCCTACTGCACTTATCTATTGTGTGCATGTGTGTGCGCATGCCATAGCATCACGGTGGTGTCCAAGGACAACTTGTAGGACTCATTTCTCTTTCCATGGAAACCTGGGGATCAGTGTGGGTCCCCAGGCTCAGTAGCATGTGCCCTTTACCTGCTAAGACATCTTGCTAGTTGATTTTGATACCACTCAACCTCATGACAATAGAACAAAAACCTTTTAGTTACCTTTGAAAGTATGTTCTATGAACTGGACTAATAAACGCACAAATTGAAAAATGTTTTTTTTTTTTTTTTTTTTTTTTTTGATTTTCGAGACAGGGTTTCTCCGTAGCTTTTGGTTCCTGTCCTGGAACTAGCTCTTGTAGACCAGGCTGGCCTCAAACTCCCAGAGATCCGCCTGCCTCTGCCTCCCGAGTGCTGGGATTAAAGGCGTGCGCCACCACCGCCCGGCTGAAAAATGTTTTGCACGCGTGTGACGACTACACTACTTTAAAGTCTGTAGAATTCTGTGCAGTATGGAAAGTGAGGCTTTTGTTTCTGGACAGTAGGAATGGCGTCAGTCCTGCTCACCGTGGCATTCTCAGCACCTCGTCCAATGCCTGACACTGTAATACCAGACATCCAAGCAGTGTGAACAGACACTAACCTACTCCACAGACTCCTGTGAGATGAATGAAAACATCCTCTAAAGGAAAGCAAGCAGGAAACTCTAGAACTAAAATAAAAATTCTAGGGTGGTAGTCCTAATCCCCTCAGCAAGAAGAAGAGATATTCTTGGAATTTATGCAAACCAGGAAGGGCAACACTGAACAAGTCCACTTTGGAAAATCTCCACACAGAAATATCTGCTAAGCGGATGACTTCACATATGGCTCTCACCATTGTGATTCTGGCTGTGTCGTCATGGTCCCGAAATAGGTCTGGAAGTCAACCAAGCCAGGGTGTATGCCTGTCAACAGGCCAACGACCTACTTAAGAACGGCAAATGATGCGCGATTATGAAACCAAAGAAAATTTTAGGATGAATACGCTTGTAAGAAGAGAGCGGTGAATGGGAAGCCTACAAATGTCAAGATTGAACATAGCTTCTGCAGATAGTTTGTTATGAATGAACTTTTTTTTTTTTTTTTTTTTTGATTTTTCGAGACAGGGTTTCATGAACTCTTTAAATGCGGTTAGCAGTCTACAACCCAGAGCTGGCAATCACAGAATTGACAGGCTTGTGCTTGTGCGCACGCACGCGCGCGCGCACACACACACACACACACACACACTGGTTTGTGTCCACTGAGAACTTGCTCGACATAGCAGGATTTATAGGCATATGTCCATAGTCCCAACACTGAGGATGCAGAAGCCGGCAGATCTCTTGCATTTGAGGCCAGTCTAGAACAAACCCACACAACAAAAGCCCAGGAAATATTTTTGGTGCACCTACATAGCTGGGTACTGGGTCGAGTACTGAATAATTTTCATGGAAAATGATGAGGTGGAAACCCACACCACTGCCTGAAAAGTGAAGAAATCCAGGCTCAGGGTGTTAAACACGTGTTGAATCTGAGTCCTATCATCCCCCACCCCCCAGTATAACCCTCAGTTATACTGAAGTCCATGCATGATGGGTGAGCGCTGTGCTTCTGTGCCAGATCCCTGTGTCTCTCACTTGCTCAGAGGGGTCCTGAGCAACTCTTTAGCCATGCAGGCAAGTTTTGGATTTGTGTCTTGCCTCAGCCTCCTGAGTAGCTGGCATGAGCTGACTAACACTACTCCAAGCTTACAGCTCCTAACAGTCATCATCTAAACCAATGCTAACATAATGGAGTCAACACAATGCCTGCGGACATATACTCTGTACAGAAAGAGACGGTACTGACGGAAAGTTAGCAATGCCGACGTTTAGGGTTCCCCTTCCCCTCCGGCTGCAGATTCAGGGCCGGCACACCTCGGAAGGAGCTCCCTAAGCCTCTGGAGGGTCCCTTGAGAAATTTAACACGATGTTTACTACCCATGGGATGACTAGAGCTAGCTGGATGAGCAAAGACGAGTGTTACTGCTCAGGGCCAAGAAAAGTAATTTTAAGACCCCACCGTCAACACACACTCCAGCAGGAACCCAGCACCCATGGGAGAAGCTGTAATGGAAATCCATGTCTTGTATGAAGCAGTTCAAATGCTAACTAAACACATAACAGAAAGGACTGAAAGTTCTGCTTTGTGTCTCCAGGCTTTCTATAGGGACTAATTTCATATGCTAAGTCTGTACCTCTATAAAACCAAGAGTGAGGTAGTATGGATCTGGACGTGCACACGCCATGAAGAAAACAAGCAAGAACGAGACAAGTATATTATTTTCTTTATATACAAAACAAAGGCCCAAAATATGGTTTGTTGAAGTAGCTATCAACAGGATGTCAGCTGACTTCACGTTTGCTTTGGTCAGCACGGCCTGGGAACAGCAGTCGGTCCCCTCCCTAACAGCACAGAAACACACTGACAGGACTGCCTTCAATACAGAACAAAGAGCTTTCAGGGAAAATTAAGTTAATTTTAAACCAAAACATTTTACCAATAAATAAGAAATTTAGAAAGGTAGCATCCCCACCCGACACTCTTGGGCATAACACGTACACCAATTTTGAAAATAAAAATTTTCTCACAATAGTCATAACAGGTGATCATATAGCAAGCCATGTAATGAAATTATTTTAATGTATTTTTTAAAAACGAAAACCTTAAGAACCAAACATGAACTTTAAAAGTTGGCACTTACTTTCTACAACTGTACATCCTAAAACAATGGTCTAGTACTTTCTTACAGAACATAATTCAAACTCTGTTGGCATTTCAATATACTCCTAAGGAAACAGTTAAAAGCACTTTTAGTATGCCGGATCTCAAACAAAGTTCATAATTCTGATTTATGGCTATGAAGAGGCAGTCAGCTTCTACTGAAAACTGCAGCCAGTGATAAAACATACTTGGAAAACAAATGATCGGTCTGAAGATCTTTAATATCGGTTATGACAGTCTGATGTTTGTTGCCAATGAAAGGTACTTTAATCCAATGTGCAAAAAAATAAAAAAATAAAAAAGTGCAGCTGTCCTTTCCCTTGAAATACGTAGGACCAACACTACTATTTACACGTTTGAAAGATTTGAAATTATTTAAGCATCTTTATGAGAAATTGAGAGCTGCAGAGAACCCCAAAAGCTTGATCATCCATAAACTACTAAAACATCTCAAGAAGCATTTCTGTTTCTTGTCCTAATTTTGATCCTAAATACAAAACCAATTTTGAAATCAGTCAGGATTTTGAGGACCTAGGAAATTTTAGGGGTTTTGTATCTGTGAAAACCTGGTCTCGGAGACTTCCCTCCTTCTCTCACTACCGGTTAACTCCAGACACCCACAGGCAGAGTGACCACACTGGGTCAAAGAGGAACTCAGTTCCAGTACTACCAGCATCCTGGTGGTCACACTCACCCCGAGGTCCACACGACCTGCAGCATTTGGGGTGGGGACAGGGGCCATCACAACGGATGAAGAGACACTTCAGCAAAGCAACCATTTACTGTCCACAGAAACAGTAAAAACAATGATATACAGAGAGATTTAAAAATCAACAAGCCAAATATAAAACTAACACCATTCCGTATTTCCAAACTTGGTTTTGTATTTTAAAGTGTCCTGGGTCGGTCGGCATGTACCAGGGTTTTCTGCACCGATATGAAGTTCTTGCATCCAGTTAATAAAACTGCTGTTTTGACCGGAAGTCACATATATTGGGACGGGTAGGAGATCAATTTATTCAATTACTCTGCGGTGCACTCACCAGTTTGGCAAGCGTAGAGGAATTAAGAATGGAACAGAAGCGGCTCACTTTAAACCGGACAAAGGAGTTTTCAAATTAAAACTATAAAGAGGGGCAGGGGAGCTTACTGGGAACATGAACACTAGACACCACAAAAAAAAAAAAAAAAAAAAAACCCAAAATAAAAAAACTGTTTGGTCAGAACGTAGGAACGTAACTGCCTTGAGGAATCTGAAAATCACCGAACTGGAATGAGCACTGTCTTAGGTCCAACCAGTACAACACTCTTAAGTTACCACAAAAGCACTCAAAGGTGTTCACTGACTGTGATCAATGCAACCTCGGCATTGACCTCCCAGGCCACGTGTTCCTGACCCATCACCTCTAGCTGCAGGCAATGGTCTCCAGCTGCTGCTCTGCCTCGGCAGCCATCGCTGCCGCCTGCAACTGTTCTGTCTCACTCTGGATGGCACTGGGGGTGACCTGCTTCCTTTCACTGTGCATATTGTTCTCGTGCCTCTTCAGATCTGAGGCCTTGGCAAACGCCTTGGTGCAGGAGCCACACACGAAAGGCTTCTCCCCTCGGTGTCTCCTTTCGTGGTCCTTGAGGTGAGACTTGTGTTTGAAGGCTTTGTCACACATGTGACATGCGAATGGTCTTTCGTTGCTGTGAACCCTCTCATGCTTCTTTAGGTCTGGGGCGCGGATAAATGACTTCCCGCACACCTCACAGCTGTAGGGCTTATACCCTGTGTGAATTTTCAGGTGTTCCTTCAGGTGGGCCTGGGTGGTGAAACCTTTTGTACACATTTCACAAACAAACGGCCTGTCTGCTGTGTGGAGCCTTTCATGCTTCCTCAACCTGCCTTCGTCGGAAAACGTCTTCCCACACGCTTGGCAGGCAATCTGCTCCCGATGGTGACCATAGAGCAAATACTCAAACTTCATGTCACTGGCAGCTGTTGTCCAGCCTGGAGTCTGTTCGTCTTTTACTTCCCCCATCCCATCATTAAATGTTAAGGCTTGCGGGGTCTGAGACCCCAGATCTTTGGACTCGGGGGTCTCCATGGATTCTACTTCCTGGCCATAGCAGTTCACTTTTCGCACTTCCTCACTCCCCAGTTCTTTTAAAATCGCCTCCTGAACCCTGAGAGTAGTTGTAGGGGACTTGCCGTCCTCCTGACTCGGGGGAGTGCCTTCTACTGTGTCGTCGGAGGGACTGTCATCCTGGTCCCCGATTTCTTCCACATCATCATCCTGAGTGTCGGCGGCATCTCCGATGGGGCGATTTAACTTGAGGCAGTACTTGCTCTTTGACTGGCCATTGCTTTCATCGGGGCTGGACACGTCACGCTTCTGAGAACAGAGTTTATCCAAAAACCGGATACCAAGAATCTGACCCGACGACATCATCAGGTTAACATCCTCCTTTTTCACGGAAATCTTTGCTGTGTACATGTAGTTCAGGACCTCTTCAAATATATCAGAGCGGAGGAAATCTATCTCTATGACGGAAGAACTATCCACTTCTAGCTTCTTGAAGAGCTTCTTAAAGTAGGTGCTGCAGGCAGCGAGAACACAGCGATGGGCTCTGAACTTCACATCTTCAACCACGATCGCGATATCGCAAAACTCTCCTTCCAGGCGCTGTTCATTCAGCGTTTTCAGAAACAGCGTTTTATGATCGTCGTCATTATATTTTATGGTTTCAGACATACTGATGAAAAACTCCTGCAAAAAAAAAATTTTTTAAAGGAGTTTAATTAATGTGTAGTGCTCCCCATACCCACCCCACCCCTGCCCCAAAAGCAGTCATACTGTGACTATTTGGAACCTAACAATCTAGAATCTTGGTGTTAAAGATGGTCCAAAAACAGGCAGGAAAGAATGACCCCAGACAAGGGATTTCCATGTTGCTATTCTGAAGTACTTTCAGTTTACAACAGTTTCCTAGTTAGAACAACAACGGCAGTTTTTTTACAAAATATACACCAGGCATTATTCTATACGGTTTAGATGTTTCAACACACTTAAGTACAAATAACCCTATGAAATAACTGTTGTCTTCAGTTTGTAGAAGGGGTTAGGGATCTGTCCTATAATGACTTAAGATCTAGTAATCAAATCCAGGAAACGTGGTTTAAAAACTCAGACTGTCAAGACAGAGGAAAAAGACTGATAAACAGTCCAACCATGAAGTATAAGTTACAGGATCGAGACAAGAATCCTCAAGTCCTGGAGCTGGAGACCTCAGTAGGTAAAAGGGGGCTACATTCCCAGCTGCAGTGGACACACGGTGGGCCTCTAATTTCAAGAAGGTACAAGTGAATTCTGGAGCAGAGTCAGCTAGCTCTAGCAGCCGAACAGTGAACTCAGCGAACATGGAGAGCAATCAGGAAGACTCCCACCTTGTCAGCCTAGGGGTTCCACAGGAATGGCCTTACACAGATACACACACACGCATGCACTTGCACACGTGCAGACATGAATACACGCCACAAACACAGAAAAAGAGAATCCTCAAGTCCTATCTATGGTGTCTGATTCCAAGTAGGGAGGACTCAGGAAAATACCATCTGGGCTGGGCATTATACTTCGTTGAGAAAAGAGACAAACCGCCACTGGAGAGCTAGAGAGGGCGTTGTAGCCACAGGAGTCTGTGTTTTCTACTTGTCTCTCCACAGCAGCTTTGGGCCACTCCTGGACGAGTATCAAGGTTTAATCTGACCCCAAAGACATCTGGGAAGAGACTGATGAGTGGCTTCTTGTCACAGGATGCCAATCTTCCAGCCACCCAGTTAAGTCTCACCAGTAACAGGCGTACAGGACCAGAAGTGCTTCAAGTTTCAGATTTTTCCAGATTTTGCAATTATGCATATACCTCATAAAATTGGGGAAGCCAGTCCAAGCCAAAATACAAAACTAGTTAATATTTTACACATACCTTACACACATAGTATAAAGGTAATTTATACAGTATTTTATACAATACTTCATTTATTTCCAGTTTTCTTTTCTTTTCTTTTTTTTTCTTTTTTTGGTTTTCCGAGATAGAGTTTCTCCATGTAGCCCTGGCTGTCCTGGTACTCACTCTGTAGACCAGGCTGGCCTCGAACTCATAGATAACCACCTGCCTCTGCCTCCTGAGTGGTGGAATTAAAGGTGTGCGCCACCACCGCCTGGCTTAGATAGTATTTTAAACAAAACTTCATAGTATAGATTTTTCATTTGTGGCTTCTTATCAGCCTTCAGGAAGTTTCAGTTTTGAGTATTTTGGACTTACGGAGGTTCAACCCTTACTCAGTAAGTGTTGGAGTATTTTAAAAGCAAAAGAATTTCAGGACTACCATGAAAGACCTAGCAATGTGTTTAAGAACTGATCTAAAACCAATGTGTTTTACATTTTCTACTAAAAGAAAAACAAAACAATTGTCTTACTTTTATTCGACAGTGTATATGTCTGAGGAAAGCAGATTTTTCCTCACAGAAAAAGAATTATAAATGTACAACTAGAATGTGTATGTATGTGTACACAGTGGGGACCAGGGGCTTGCTTAAGCCAAGAAAATACACAACCCTTTATCCGATACCTCTAGACCTGAGATACTTATTTTAAATCAAATGCCAAGTGATATTCTAATTCTTAATATTCTAAGGTATACTTACCATGAACAATTCAGGCTATTTTCTTAATGCCTTAAACTCCAAAATCTTCAGATCAGAGTAAGTCTGATCAGGGGCAAGCCAGATCTATCAGAAAAAAGATAAAAGACTAAGTAAGATTTTTCCCTATCTCAAATTCTAAACCAAGTGTTTACAAGAATAAAAAAACAAAACCACAGACCCCTTTATTGTCCCACCTCTTGCATACGAATCCATTTTTCTGGGTAGAAGCCAGGGGCTAGCAGTAATCCGGCCTGGTTCTACATAAGGACTAGAAGTGTGGCAGGTGACATCAGTATGTGTCCTTACCCCCACCACGTCCTGTTGGGTACCTAGTTCTCCACTTTCTCTCTAGGACCTAGAAACGTCTTGATACACGTTTCTCTAAATATAGCAGAGGCTGTAGGAGCACACGTTCGCAACAGTTAGGAGGGGAAGCAAGGAGTAAACATGCTACTTTGTCCCCGCAATTGCAAACTGTGCACCAGACGGCAGTGGCAAAGTCCACACTTTTCCCTCTATCCCTTCCTATACAAAGGTTCAAAGAATTTTCTTTGATTCTTAAGTCTCATCTAAAGGACTCCACATCCTGCAGGCCCATATTCTAAAGAACAAAAATATCCTCTAGTGACCACTAACCCCCACAAACACGGAAGTGTGTAGAAGCAGGTGGTTGCAGCTAGAATCCTACACAAAGACCTGGCGCAAGACTCCACCAAAGGACCCCTAACAAGTTCCTGCAATAGGAACCACAGAGCTCGGAACCAGCAGGCTTTCTCATCTGTACTACATGAGGGCTGGTAAGGGGATTTCTAAGGATGCGCCATTCTTCATTTAGGCCTTCCTGTATTCTAGATGCAGCCTGGGACTGCAGCGGGCTTGAAGGAGGGCACTCCCTTCAGAATCTTTGGTGACACCTCTGTTGTCACTAACTGTGGAATCAAAACGAGCATGGCACTTAGAGAAGGGTGGCTCTACAGTAGCCATGGCAACGCATCAGCGTGCAGCTTCTCATTTCTGGTTAGTGTGTATTCTTTTTCAAAGGAGGTCACGGGCCAATCGGCTCGTTTTTTTTTTTCCTATAGAGATGTTCCCATTGCTAAGTTCAAATGAGTCAAACCGGAAGATAGCCACCGCCAGTGTGTGTGTAAGTAGGTGTGGGACAAGCCATAGTCCAACACCTACAATACCCTAAAGCAGCTCCTTGCTAGCCGTTCTCCACATCGCGGGAACGCTAAAGCGCCCGCACCGAGCAGGGAGCCCGGCTTTCCCAAAGCAAACTTACATAAGCAGTCGCAGCCGCCTCCTTATTCCGGAGCAGCTGCGACAATGGCGGCCACACCACTTCCCTGTCGCGACCGCACAACTTGGAAGTGGGGAAGACTGGGCCTGGCGCGAGACTCGGGGCGCAGCCCGCGCGTGGGAGCCCAAGCTCGCATTTCGCAGCCCGGGAGCCGCCGAGCGCAGCGAGCCCTTAAGCATTCTTTCCCAAACAAAAGCTCCCCGGCGTGGCGCCGGCCGGCGACAGGCCACTCTCCCTTCCACGATCCGCCACTTCTCCAGATGGCAGCGCGGGAGCGAGGTTCTTCCCTGGCCCGCAGCAGCAGCCCCGGCGGCGGCGCGGCGAGCACGGGAGCGGGCATGCGGGCCGGTTCCGCAGCCCCGCGCCGCGCCGCGCCCTGCTCCGCCCGCGAGCCCCGAGCTCGCGCCCCGCGCACTCCGCGGCCTGCGCGTCTGGTCCTCCCGCGCCCTCCCGCGGCCAGGGGCGGGGGCGGCGCGCGGCCGGCTCCCCGGAGCTCCGCGGACGCAGGCGGGGAGCGTGCGCGGGGGGTCCCGTCGGCTCCGGGGAAAGGGGGGGGGGGAAAGACAGCTGCGAGGGGCGGCGCCCCGCGGGCCGCGCTCGGGCCCGGCTCGGCCGTCCCCACCCCCACCGCGGTGCACTGCGGCGAGGAGAGCGGGGCGGCCATGAACTCGGCCGCCGAGCGAGCGAGGGAGCGCGCGCGCGGGCCGCCGCCTGGCCTCTCCCCACCCGCTCGCTCGCCGGCCTGCGCGGCCCCCGGGGCGCCCGGCCCTCACGCCCAACCGCGGCCCACGCCCGATCCCGCTCGCACCGCGCTGCGCCGCCACATCCTGCAGCTGGCTGCTGCCCGAGCTCGGCGGGAACGCGCCTCCTCTCAGCCGCCCCGCCGCGCCCGCCGCCGGCTGCCCCCGCGTCCCCGCGCCCGCCCCGGCCCTTTCAGCACCCGGCCCGCGCTTACCTGCAGCCTGGCACAGCTACAGACGCTCGCCGTGGGCTCCCGCGTTCGGCAGCGCGCAGGCCAGGACGGGATGGACGCGGGGGCACGGTGGGTGGCAGTGTTTTGGATTTTTTTTTTTTTGTAGTTTGGGGAGGGGGTGGGGTGGGGGGGAAATCGTGCACGTCCCTGGTGGTAGCAGCCCTCTTCCTGCACGAGCACAGAATATCTAGCCTGCCGCGAACACCCCCACCCCCCCTCCCCGTGCATGCGCGGTGCGAGCCTGGAGGGGGGGGAGAAGGCGCGCCGCCGCCTGCGCAGGCACGGAACCCGACCGGGCCTCTTGAGTGAGCGAGCAGGGAAAGGGTTAATCTGGGACCTTACGGGTCGACGCTTTCCTTGGCTCTACGGGGCCGCCCGCGGAGGGCCCTGGGCCCTGCGCACGCGCGCGCACGCGCGCGGCATGGGGCGCGCGAAGCCCGCGCGCGGGAGAAGGGGGTGGGCGGGGCTAGGGCGGGGCTTCGGCCGCAGGGGAGCGAATGCTCGAGCTCAGTTCTCGGGCACCCGCCCCGCCTGGAGCTCTCGGCTCCTGGGCTCCCGCCGGCGCCGGGCGTCGGAGCTGCGTCGGGAACGCGGGAACCTGCGCTCCCGTGCGTGTGCATGTGCGTGGGCCAGTACTGCCCCTGGGTGCGCGCGATTCGGGCGCTGAGCTCGTCCTGGCTTTTGGGCAGGTGTCCCGGGTACCGTCGCTCAGTGTGCTCTCGCCCGGACACCCAGGCGCGATTCCCGGACGCCAAGGGCCTGGTTCCTGTCGCCGCGGCATTGTTTATGGGGTGCAGGCATTTGCAGAACAAATGAAGGGCCATCTTTGATTTGGAATGTAAGGGGCAATTCCAGTCACCTAGGACAGTTTGCACAACCACAAAGCTCTGCATCTGCCAGACTAATGGGTGCCCCTGCGTTCACCCTAGTGCTTCCCCCTCTAACAGTTCTAGAGTTGGCGCTCCCATGGGGAGTTCTGATAGCTTGGTACTGTCAGCACAGCTCCCTTGCTGTTGAACCTTGTGTTCCTTGTGCTACACGGCCTGAGTCTCTTTAAGTGCTCTCAGGCTTAGGGCTTGGGAAGTGCCTTAAGCTCCCACATTTCTGTT
Source organism: Chionomys nivalis (assembly GCF_950005125.1). NCBI lineage: Eukaryota > Metazoa > Chordata > Mammalia > Rodentia > Cricetidae > Chionomys > Chionomys nivalis. The sequence continues at coordinate 13,600,037 of NC_080111.1, read as the reverse complement.
CATCCTACAATATTGGCGGCTGGATTGACACACTTCTAACAGTGTCAAATCACATGAATAACATCTGGAATTAGGGCAGGACCGTGGACTTATGGGAAGGTGATGTGCCCGTGCTAGGCACGTAAGTCAACACGAAGGAATATTGTGATAGCCTCTGTTTTCTAACGGCCAGCTGTTCAGCCTCAGCTGTAATATTAACGTCTTCGAAGGTGTTTTGACACACGGTTTCAGATTTTTATTTTCTGTGTATGAGCGCTTTGCTTGAATGAATGAAGGTGTACCGCGTGTGTCTGGTGCCAGTGGAGGTCGGAAGAGGGCGTCAGATCCCCTGGAACTGGAGCAGGATGTTGTTAGCCACCATGTGGCTTCTGGGAAGCAAACCTGAGTCCCCTGCAAGAGCATTACGTGCTCTTAACAGCTGAGCCATCGTTAGAGCTCACACACGCGTCTTTTGATGCCCACAACAGCAGTTGTGTTGGCAGGTGTGGTGGAAGAGTCGCCGGAGAATAAACCTGCCCTAGAGTTAGGCATATCTGTTTCAAATACCGAATAAACTAACTTTTCTAAGCCACGTTTTTGGTTTTTTTTAAAAAATGATTTATTTTTTATTATATTTAAGTGTGTGTATGTGTACTCTGTGTGTTGTGTGTGTGTGCTCAAACACATGGTTATTTGCATATGAGTGCACGTGACATTTGGAATCCAGGGGCTTTGGATCCCCTGGAGCTGGAGTTACAGACCATTGTGAGCCACCTGACATGGGTCCTGGAAACCAAACTCTGGTCCTCTGGAAGTGGAGCGAGAACTCTTAACTACTGAGTCCTCTCTTGTCGGAGATCAGCTTCGACGAAAGTATCATTTACCAGGGTAGGGGCAGGGGATTAGAAACTAAGAGAATGAAGACGTGAGTGGAAATAATACAACAAGAAACATAGGGTAGCCAGGCAGTGGTGGCGCACGCCTTTAATCCCAGCACTTGGGAGGCAGAGGCAGGCGGATCTCTGTGAGTTCGAGACCAGCTTGGTCTACAAGAGCTAGTTCCAGGACAGGCTCCAAAACCACAGAGAAACCCTGTCTCGAAAAACCAAAAAAAAAAAAAAAAAAAAAAAAGAAACATAGGGGCACCAGGAGGGAGTTCCAGTGAATACTGAGATCCGCCTGCATTTAGTTTTCCATACACTTTTATACCCCAATACAACAGGGGGAAGAAGACAAAAGACTGCTTTAACATGATACAAAGGACAGCTAGAACAGTTATTTGCTTCAATACTTTGAGTATCAAGTCATTAGCATTCTGTTGTTTAGGCCATGAACCCACCCTAGACCAAATATTCTGAAGGCAGCCACTCCCAAGGTCAAACCCCCTATTTCAAAAAAAAAAAAAAAAAAAAGATTGAATTTCCTGACTCCTGGTTGGGGGGAGTGGATCTACCTATATGGACCGTCTTAACGTCAAAAAGACTAAGTAACCACACCCTAGCTCAGGGTGTGTAGCCACACTTGTCAACAGATTTGAACAAGCTAAAACTCTTGACAAGACGGAAGTAGGCTCACATTTTTGAGCCTCCAAAATCTTTCCAGCCTTTTAAGCCTCACCCTGCTGTTTTCTGAAATGGAGACAAGGAAAACAGGGCAATTGTGAGGATTGGCCCATACGGTACCCAGGCATGTTCTTAGTGCAAATATTAGTCCCCCGTTGTTAAGGATATCCATGCCGTCCATGGTGTTGGGTTCCCATGGCAGTGGCAGGAAGTGGTCATCATACTTGACACTGCCCGTTTGCTTTCTGCTTGTTTGCACTGCTCTGAGCATACACTTTAGTCCTGCCTGTGCTTTGTTTACAGGGGACTAATAGGAGCACTCTCATGGACTTGTGTTGTGAGGTAACAGGGTGACGGCTGAAGTTCAGGGTGCGGGAGCACGGCTCGCTTGCAGTAATCTTCACTGCCACCACTGCCACGGCTCGTGGACCACACCTGGAGGGGCTTCACTCTCTGGATTTATTGTCTGCCTCATGTGTAGGGATGGTCTTTCTGCACGCGGAAAATAATCTGTCCCTGTGCTTTGACCATGCTGGTGAAATTAAATTAGTTCAGAAAGTTCGTAAGCATTAGAACCATGAAGTGCCTGACATTTTTACTTTTGTCTCACTTATCCCTTGCATTTATGTGCATGCTACCGGTGCTCTCCCTGCCTGGTCCTTGCTTATCATGGAGACTCGCAGGAGCAAATATAATAAGGAGGGACCATTCTCATGGGAAGGAGGAGCAGGGGTAGGAAATCCCTGCCTATGCTACCACCCTCAGCATGTACAAGTCTCAAAGAAAACATCAGTCAAATACCAGTCGATAGCAAGAATCAACCTAGAATTCAGTATGAAAGGGCATATTGTGGAGTTTGTAGGGATCAAGGCCCTCCTGAAATACATTGAAACACGAGGCCTTTGGTAGAAGTGTTCTTCTTTTTCTATTAACAATGGCTGTCATTCTAGATGGGAGACAACTGCTAGGGTCATTCAGAGTGTGCTGCTTTTCACATAGGACGTTCACGGCCTCTGAAAGGAAACCTGTTTCTGAGAATTGTGAGACTGGACTGTGGGACATACGGTGTGGCGTGTGGGATATCAGGATACTGACGGACACAAAACGGCCTTTTAAGGGACAGTTGGAAGTTGTCCTGCTATTTGGGATTCTTTTTTTTTTTTTTTTTAAATATTTATTTATTTATTATGTATACAATATTCTGTCTATGTGTATGCCTGCAGGCCCAAAGAGGGCACCAGACCCCATTACAGATGGTTGTGAGCCACCATGTGGTTGCTGGGAATTGAACTCAGGACCTTTGGAAGAGCAAGCAATGCTCTTAACCTCTGAGCCATCTCTCCAGCCCCCGCTATTTGGGATTCTTAACAGTGAGTGGAGCTGATATCTCCATCAGAGTGACTGTACGGTCTATTTTTTTGTTTTGTTTTGTTTTGTTTTTTTGAGACAGGGTTTCTCTGTGGTTTTGGAGCCTGTCCTGGAACTAGCTCTTGTAGACCAGGCTGGTCTCGAACTCACAGAGATCCGCCTGCCTCTGCCTCCTGAGTGCTGGGACGGTCTATTGTTTTTGACTATCGATACAAGTAGTAGAGATTGGGCAACTTTTGAGTAGTGCTTTTGAGTAATCTGTATTATTCGGTTCCTCATGCCCTTGGTCGTCTGTGTTTAAAGGAACACTTGGGTCACTGTCTCCTCTGCTGCCTTGAATGACCAACAGATCTTAAAGAATGAGACCCATTGCAAATGAACTGAACCTAGCCAAGTCCAGGTAGGCAAAACAACTCACCCACACTCCCGTTAGCAGGGAAATCATGTTTGTTTTGTAGGCTACTGGGAGACTGTATTTTGTGAGGTTTGATACAACATTCAATATATCGAAAATAAAATCTTACCTAGTGCCATAAGGACCCTTCCATCCTACTTCCCTGGAAACCCCGGATACAGAACAAAAATGGCATGATCCCATGGCGATAAAGATGTACACATTCAACAAATGTCCATCCAGGACCTTAACATAAAAGCTTAAAAGCACACCCTACCATGAAGAAAGAAGGGGGAAAACTCCATTTAAATGGGAACTCAGTAAAGGCTTCATTCTATGCTTAAGAGCTATAGGATGACAGAGAGATAACAGAGAAGAGCAGGGAATAAAGTTTCAGACGACTAGTGTATTAGTCAGGGGTCTCTGAAGTAGTAGAACTTACCAAATGAATCTCTATATAGGAAGGGGGCTTAGAACAGACCACAGTCAGCTAATCCAACAATGACTGGCTGTGAACCAAAAGTCCAAGAATCCAGAAGCTGCTCAGTTCACGAGGCTGGATGTCTCTGCGTATCTTCAGCAGATGCTGGAATCCCAGAGAAGTAGGTTCTAATGCCAGTGAAGGGATGGATTGTTAGCAAGATGAGGGCAAGCAGGCAAAGAGCAAAAGCTTCCTTCTTCCATGTCCTTATATAGACGTCCAGGTGTAGCCCAGGTTAAAGGTGCGTCTTCCCGCTGCTAGATCCATATTAGAGACTTGTCTTTTCTCAGCTCGAAAGATCTGGATTAAAAGCATGTCTTCCATAACTCGAAGATCCAGACTAGAAGTGGAGCTTCCTATTTCAAATGAAGAAAAAAAAAATCCCTCACAGTTATACCCTTTATTTTGGGAGTTTTAGTTTCTAATGTAGTCAAGTTAATAACCAAGAATAGCCGTATAGCCATCGCAGCCAGGCACAGTGAGGGAAAGAGTGGAAGCAACTTGGTACGGTTGAGGTCCCACAGTGGAGAGAGTGACCAGAATGTAGTGGCCATGGCATGAAGCCATGAAGAGCAGGACCCAGCTCTTCTCCTGCCTGAGCTGTCTGTGTCAGCCCAGATTTCCTGTTAAATAAAATTGCCTAGGTTTCGGCGAGATGACTGAGTGGGTAGAAGGTGATTGCTGCAAGTCTGACTCAAGTTCTATTCCTGGAACCCATGTAAAGGTAGAAGAAATAAATAGCCCACTCCGTAAAGCTGTTTCCTGGCCTCTGCGTGTGTGCTGTCCTCCCACCCCCCGCCACAATAAAAATCAGTTTTACTTAGGTACCTTTGAGTCTCTTATCCAGAGTAAATTGAACCTTGGCGTATACATCACGAACTCCTGCATTTCAGAGGCTAGTACAGTACAGCTATCCTTGCAAAACTCTTAGAAGAGTCAGCTAAGGAGAGACTTTAAACTTTAATATAGCAGGGGTGGGGTGCAGGTACCTTGATGTGCATGCAGAGGTCAGACGACAACCTCTGTCCTTCACCATATGGATCCTGGGGGTCAGACTCAGGGTCTCAGGCTTTTAGCACCTTTTTAGCGCCTTTACCGACTGAGCCGTCTCACCAGTCCTGGTGAGAGACATTTGAAACAATGTCAACTAAATGATATTATCCATCACTACCTAGAAAGAGAAAAGCAGCAGATTCGCCACAAAACTTCCCTTTTAATAAAACGTGCTTATTGATCACTGTCCTAAGAATTAAAACCTTGTGAGACTTCCATTTGACAACCTATGATGGTACCAGTGAAATAAAAGTAATTAGTCAGAAAATCAAATGCTGCTGTTCTTGGTACATAACAACGGACTATCAAGTAAGAAGCGGGTTACTGATAGATATGTTTTTGTAGCATATGCACTTATAAAACAATATCCTAAGAGTTATAATCCCACTGGCTTTCCTTGGGGCAATCATATATCCACTTAATTAGTAGTAACAGAATGCAAACTTGAACTTGTTCTATGAGAAAGATCAGAATGTTATTGCTGCCTTAATGAAGTATTTTAGTGGCTTTGTTAAGAATGAGAATACTTGGAAGTTGAGTAAAATGGGGATACTTTATAAGATTTGTCTCTGATCTCCAGTTATAAAGCATCACAAGAAATAATTATATCAAACTTACTTTGGAGCCATTACTTTGGAACTATCTGCATTGATAGTGATTAAAAAAGAAATTCCAGTTACTTCAGTAGAAAGGTTGGATAGCCAGATATTTCATCCTTGTGGTGGATACCTGATCAAATAGCATCGAAGTTTCTTTGAGAAACTTTGAGAAGTTTCCTTGGCTCACAGTGCCAGGAATTTCAGTCCACAGGCTGTTGTTCTGTTGCTTCTCAGCCATGGTGAAGCAGACAGAATAGTGGTAGAACTGTGCATCAGAGGTTACTTACCTCACAGTGGGCAGGAAACAGAGAAAGGGAAGAGGGAACAGCCCCCAAAGATATTCCCTAAAAACCCCCACAAGCTTGGGTCCAACCTCCAGTATATATAAACTTGTAAGGCGAACAGTCTAATTCAAATCATACATAGCACTCTATGCTGGGTCCCCAAAGGGTAAAGTCCATCTCACTATGCAAAATGTAGTTAGTTAGTCTCTAGGAATCCTGTACTGATAACAGTTCTGACACTGTTCAGAAGGCCAAGCTAAAACTCTCCCTCAAGATGCAGGGAAAACTCATAGCTGTAAGTCCCTGTAAAATTATAAACAAATTATATTTTAATTTATATATATATATAAATTATATATATATTTCCAAGGTGAAATGGTATGGCGTAAACATTTCCATCCCAAAAAGGAAGACGAGGAGGAATGTAAGAGGGTTCACATCAAAGCAAGACTGAAGCATAGCCTGGAAACCATTGGTTCCGGTAGCTTCGGGTCCCATGCATCGGGTGTGTGCTGACAAGAGAGCTCGTTTTCCTGAGCATACTGGTTGTTGGCAGATCACTTGATCCCTTTCTTGGGCTGGCTGCACTTGCTTCTTGTAACCTTGCTGGGCAGATGTTCCATATTACCAACATGTCAAAGATCCCAGGGTCTTCACTACAGCTTGGTAGAAACTTTAATAGCTCTCTCGAAGATTTTGCCACTTAATTTCATGTTATCATATCAGTTGATCTTTGTATTCCAAACAATTTTGGATTATGTATTGGATAATTTCAACCTCATGTGACTCAGTTAAGTTAAACCACCCACTGTCACAAGCCACCTGTGTGCTGAGACTCATCACGTCGGGATGACGGTTGGATCTGTCTTGCTGTGTTCCATGTGTTGACCACTCTAGGTTTTGATCCGTTAGTTCACATCTGCAAGGCTTTTGTGTGCTTATGGGATAAGATCTGCATATACACAGCTCAGAAGCGATCTTGGGTTCCTTCCAGAGGCTTCTTCCTCTTTATAAACTCCATTCCCCAATTCTCTGGAAACTGAGGCATTGCAAACTCTGTGTTTACATCTGGAGGTGGAGCTAAGTGAAGGGATAAGCAGAAGAAAAAGCAGTGACCAACTGGTGCTGATGAACTGTCGTGTTTCCTGATACATTTGATTCATTAATGTATTTATCTATTTGTATTAGTTTTATTGTGTGTATAGGTGGGTGTGGAGCATCGGGCGCTGTGTATGGGTGCACAAATACTGTAGCATCGTGTGAAGGTCAGAGAGGAGCTTGCAGGAGGCAGTTCTCTCTTTCCACAATACAAGTGAACTCAGGTACCCTGGATTCCAGCAGGTGCACATGGTGCTAAACCATCTCATTGATCCAATATGTCCGTTTTAAAGAGCTATAAATATCCTTGTAAGGATTCCTTTTTCTCTTTACAGTGTGTTTCTCTCTGTAATTCTGTTTACATTTAGCTCTATCTACTTCCTATATTTCTCTGGTACTTTAATATATATTATTAATAAGATGATTAATCTGAGTGTGATTTAATGAAATATTATTTTCAACTATATAGGAATATTTTTATTATCTTTTTATTGATACCTTTTAATTTTATATGTTTCTACCTTACAATTTGCAAGGATGTCATTACTTGCAAAATTCCTATGTGGGGGTCTGGAGAGATGATTCAGAAGTTAAGAGCACTGGCTGCTCTTCCACAGGTCCTGAGTTCAATTCCCAGCAAGCAGACGGTGGCTCAGAACCATCTATAATGAGATCTGGTGCCCTCCTCTGGCCTGCAGGGGTACATGCAGACAGAACACTATATATAATAACAAATAAATCTTTTTTAAAAATCCATGTGTATTTAACTTTTATTTATATTTACCACTGCTAACAACATTTTCCCTCCATTCGCCCAATAATCTTTCTCCTCTTTTTCTCCATACATAAGTACACATTTTGATTCTACTGCATGTACTGGCTTTTTGGGAGCCTAGTCTGTTTGGATGCTCACCTTCCTAAATCAGTTTCTAACAGAAAGTCACAGATACATCATTTTCCCCTAAATACCTCAATGTGTGTTTCCTTTCTAAAAGGGAGACAATATCTCATGTAACCACACCACGATGAGCAAAAATCAAGTATCTGACACTGGTGTGATGCCATCCCATAACCAACGGTTCATATCCAGGCTCCCTGCTCATTCCAGCATCATTTAAAATTACATACAGAAGGACATGGGACACTTTCCCCCAGCTACGGGAATCCTGATTGTAGTGATGAGGAGAGCAGGCCTGCTTTTGATCTCGCCCGGCTCCCGCATGGCTAGCTTAGCCCCAGAAATAACAACACACAAACTGTATTCATTTAATCACTGCCTGGCCCGTTAGTTCTAGCCTCTTATTGGCTAACTCTCACATCTTGCTTACCCATATCTAGTAATCTGTGTATCACCACGGGGTCATGGCTTACTGGGAAGATTCTAACCCACGTCCATCTCGGGCTGGAGCTTCATGGCAGTTGCCTGACTCTGCTTTCTTTCTCCCAGCATTCTCTTCTGTCTTCCCCACCTACTAATGTTCTGACCTATCAGGCCAAGCAGTTTTCTTTATTAATTAACCAATGAAACAACAGATAGATAGAAGAAGATCCTCCTACATCACCCGATTACCAGGGATTTTTCTTTGTATAGTTCTGCTGTTTTAAAACTTGAGAATAATTTTTTCGCCTTTCTTTCTTCTCTTTTCACTTGTAAGTTGCAAAACTCAACCACATGATTGATTCCACGGTAGAGTGTTGAGCCACCCTTGAGAGTTACTTTCTTTTCTAGAGGACAAACTTAAGGTTTAAAGTTTGTCATTGATCAAAGAGTATTTCATCTAATGAAAGGCAATGTAGATTTTTACGTTAATATCCCAAAAGTTTTATTGTCTTTGAGCAGCAGGCATTGAAGCTGGATTTGGTTTCTTCTTTGTTGCAGACACTTGAAGAAAGAAAAGTGGTTCACCAGTATGCTGCACGATGTCTATCAAGTACCTTCTACCCCAGGACAGTGTCCGAAACTATGGTACTCAGGTTGTCCGAACGTGACACTCTATAGATTGACACCTTTTCACTTTAAAAGTAGAATTCAACTTCGGTCTATTATAAAAGCTAGATTGAAGCATCTACCAAATTCTACCTACATTAAATTTTTTTTCTGTGTCTCCAAATGTTCATTATTTTTCTACTACTGGACTTTAGAAATTGGTCTATCACATTGAACTTTTAGGCATTTGATATAAAACATCTATTATATTATTTGTGGTGTTTAATAAACTCCGTATTATGCCTTTTATACATAAAACTATCCATGAATTGAGTATAAAATATGTTATCAAAATTATCATTCTGCCAAATATTGTTAAACAAATTTGAAAAGGCTGAATGCATTAGTACTTATTTCAAGTGAGCAAAAATTATTTTCATCTTTTGGGAATTAAAAAGTCTTTCTGTTTTCTCAGCCATAAACACCTCAATACCAACATTAATTAATTAATAGAAAAGTTGAAATAAAAATTTCTTTAACTGGCATTTGTAATTGAGTTGTACCATCTCCACCTCCTATACACCTTTGCCTTTGTCAGTCCTGGGGTGTGTTGAGCATACTCTCGGAACCTGTTGTACCCCTTTCATATTTAGGTTGAATGTTTAAATATATACATACATATATATAAATGTATGTATACTTAAATCTAGGTTTATAGTACCTAAATAAACTTGTCATAGCTGGTCAAATGACCATTGAACTAGCCTATTAATGTTAGAATATTTAGTTTCTTATCTACATCAAAACTCAGCATCTCTTTACAAAGTTAGTGTACAAGTGTTCAAAGACATTGAAAAAAAGCAGCCTACAGCAAAGAGTGTCTGCTTACTCAGTCTCCAGGTGCTAACTTGAATCCTCTGCCACTGCCTGCCAACCAGTGTTCCTTGAGCAGTCTGCTTCATGGCTCATGATTCAGGTTCCTTATTTGTGTAATCAGAAGAAAGCTAGCTCTTCCTCTAGGGCTACTTAATTCAATTAATGGAAATAATTGTTTCTTGTTATACATAGATTTTTCTCAAGTTCTTTGATGGAGGAAGGTCATTGGTTAATTAAAAAAGAAACTGCTTGGTCCTCATAGGTTAGAACATAGGTGGGTGGAGTAAACAGAACAGAATGCTGGGAGGAAGAGGAAGTGAGCTCAGATGCAGGGCAGCTCCTCTCAGAGCCAGACCCGATGCAGCCAGCCACCAGGTCAGACATGCTGAATCTTTCCCGGTAAGCGCACCTAGTGGTGCTATACAGATTATTAGAAATGGGCTAAATTAATACGTGAGAATTAGCCTAGAAGAGGCTAGATATAATGGGCCAGGCAGTGTTTAAAAGAATACTGTTTCCGTGTAATTATTTTGGGTAAAGCTAGCCAGTGGCTGGGAGCAGGGTGGCGGGAAGCAGCCCGCAGCTCCCTACAACAGTTCTTTATATAAAATGTTATAGTACTTATATAAAACCCACACATGTATTTCCATGTATGTTAAGTCATCTGTGGATGACTTGTAGTACTCAATAGAATGTTAACACTTACTACGTTGTTTAGTGAATATTGACAAGAAAAAGTCTGCACATGGCCAGGACAAGGTGAGATTTTTTTCCTTCCAGACTATTCAGTTTGCAGTTGGTTGGATCCAATATGGAGTACCTGTGGTGTATGGAGACTGAGTGCATCTTTCTTGCACTGGGCACTCTAGGCATTGTAGATACAGCAGTGAACAAAACACACAAACACTTCTGGGAAGTAGACAATAAACCAGTAGAATTGCTATACACTGTTGCCTGGAATGCTGTGCAGAAGAATGAAGCAGAGGGAGTAAGAGGAGAGCTGGCAACAGAGGTGAGTGGTTTCAAATAAAGCTGCAAGGGAAGCCTCACTGAGCAGGTGGCAGATTCCCGAAGGAAGCTGGGGGAATCATTTGGGTAAAGATTTTGGCAAAGTTTTCTAGGAAGAAAAACCCCAAGCAGGCATCATGGACCTCGGGTTTTGAAGAAATGGCAAAGATAAAGGTAGACAAAAAGAAGGCTTGTAAAGAGCAAGAGGGACATCCTGTTTGTATTAGCGTTCTCTAGAGTAACAGAACTTAGGGAATGAATATCTATCTATCTATCTATCTATCTATCTATCTATCTATCTATCATCTATCCATCCACCCACCCACCCACCCACCCACCCACCCACCCACCCATCCATCCATCCATCCATCCATCCATCCATCCATCCATCTATCTATCTATCTATCTATCTATCTATCTATCTATCTATCTATCTAGGGGATTTATTGGAATGACTTACAGGCTCAGTGCACAAAGTATCTTCAACATACACTGGAATCCTGATGAAGTAGGCTCTAATGTCAGTGAAAGAATGAACTTGTAAGCAAGGTGAGAGCGAGCAGGCAAAGAACAAGTTTCCTTCCATGTCCTTATATAGGCTTCCAGCAGAAGGTGTGACCCAGGTTAAAGGCACGTCTTCCTGCTTCAAGATCTGGATGAAAGGCGCCTGTATTCCTACTGCAAAAATCTGGAGTAGGAGTAAATCTACCTACTTCAAATAAAGCGGAAAAAAAAAAATCCCTCACAGGTGTGCCCACTATTTTTGGGGTTTAGTACTTATTTCCAGATATAGTCAAGTTGACAACCAAGAATAGCCATCACACTACTCCTAGTCAAAAGAGAGCCCTAGTCATGTCTCTAGAATCTTTTAGGAAGAGTGAAACCCATGAGTATCTGAGTAGGTTCCTGTTTTAGTTAGGGCTTCTGTTGCTGTGATGAGACACCATGACCACAGCAACTCTTATAAAGAAAAACATTTAATTGAGGTGATTCGCTTACTGTATCAGAGATTCAGCCCATTATCATCATGGGAAGGATGGCAGCGGTGTGCTGGCAGCCATGGTACTGGCTTCATCTTGATCAGAAGGCAACAAGAAATGGTCTCAGACACTGGGAGGTAGCTTGAGCATAAGAAACCTCAAAGCCCACTCCCTCAGTAACACACTTCCTCCAACAAGGCCATATCTACTCCAACAAAGCCATACCTCCTAATAGTGCCACTGCCTATGAGTCTATGGGAGCCAGTTACATTCAAACGACCACAGCCCCTAAATACAGTCCTTCTTGACCTCAGTGGCACCCTGCAGTCTCCTGAAGTGGTGGTGCTAACCATCTGGGTCCCAGCCCTGAGTGTCTTGCCCTTAGAAGACCCAGTAAATCACACTGGGGTATGATTTATGTCATCAGGACATTTTGGTGCTCCCCAGGTTATTCGGAGTCATAGACTCAGTTTAAAATGGCTGTAACAAATGTTGCGAAGTCTACAGGAGGACTGGAGAGGTGGCTCAGCAGTTTAGAGCACTGGTTCTTCCAGAGGACCCAGGTTTGTTTTCCAGAACCTCATGGTGGCTCACAACCATCTGTAACTCCAGTTATAAAGCACCTAATACCCCCTTCTGGCCTCCTTGGACACCGATCACATGTGGTACACATACATGCGTGCCGGCAAAACATTTATATATAAAATGGATAAATCTAATACATTTTTTTTTCATAAAGAAGGTTAGAGGAGAAGGTGGATTTTAGGTGTGAGTTGATTCCTACTACAGAGAGAGATGTCAACTTCTTCCGATCTGAACACTTAAATCCTGACATAACTAAGGTGGTGCTCTGTTCTGTGGAGCTGATTGATGTGAAAGAAAATATCTCCATGGAATTCCTTGTTCCACCTAAGCTCACGTCTTCATGGCATACCTCCATTGTTGCTTAGCTCAAAGTCTATCTAAAAATGAGCCATTTCTTACCTTCCATGATACAAAGAACTATAGATGAAATTGTCTGGATAAGTAGAAGATATATTTTCTCCTCAACATTTATTTGACAGTTAGATTTTTCTGCATATCTAGCCTTCATGTTGATCTAAATTCTAGTTTTACACTAGGACAAAGTGGACCAAGGATGAATTAAAGCAAGTTAATTTATGAGCTGTTACTATATCCAAACTGTGCCAAGTGACAGGTGACCCTAAATATCACACAACTGTCTTCACAATTAGGAAATAGACTAATATATCTTCCCACATTTTTTTTTATGTTACTAATAATGTTAAGGTTTTATGCACTACAGTTAAATAAGAAACAATTTAATGAGAATGTTACAGAATTCATAAAGAGGTAAAAATCAGAGTCAGTAGTTAAACCATTTAAATAAGTGGAGAAAGAAATAATTAGACGAAGCCATCAACTTCTCTCTGTGCCTTGTCGGATTAGAGGGAAGCAGCTTTCTTTCTGAATAGATTTATGGAACAGTTTATACTGCAACCCAAAAAACATTTTTAAAGATTTATTTATTTATTTATTTATTTATTTATTTATTTATTTATTTATTATGTATACAGCATTCTTGATATTCTGTCTGCATGGATGCCTGCAGGCCAGAAGAGGGCACCCGATCTCATTACAGATGGTTGTGAGTCACCATGTGGTTGCTGGGAATTAAACTCAGGACCTTTGGAAGAGCAGGCAGTGTTCTTAACCACTGAGCCATCTCTCCAGTTCCCAAAACACATTTTAAACAATTTTTTATTCTACTAAATCAAAACTATATAACTAAAATAAATATTTATGGGGAAATATCTAAGCAAAAAATGTATAGAAATAGTAAAGAAGTTGAATATGTTCATGTTAATTTTTCCATCCAAGAAACGTATTTACTCATGTTTAACTCTAGAAGTAATGCATATACTGTGAGCCAGCCTAAGAAAATGCTCCACAGAAGGAGAAAGATATATGTTCTATGAGATAGGCTCTCACCTTATAGGCTAGGCTGACTTTGAACTTGTGGTCCTCTTACCTCTGCTTCCTATGAGTTAACTATTTTATTTGAGACTATTTATTTATAGAAATGTTTCAGATATAGTATAGAATAATAATGGAGACTGTGATTTCATTTCCCAGACCCAAATAATTGTACAAAAACTATATTAATTGCAACATTATTTGGCCAATGGCTCAGGCATATTCATAGCTAGCTCTTACATCTTAAATTAACCCATTTCTATTATTTTATATTTTGCACAAGGCTCGTGGTTTGTTAGCTTCTGGGGCGGCTACATGAAGGCCTGACACCACCTTCTTTCTCCATGCATTCAGTTTTGTTTCCCAGTCCAGCTTTATTTTGTCATGCCGTAGGCCAAAGCAGCTTCTTTATTAACCAATGGTAATAAAACATAGTCATAGCATACAGAGGGGGAACCCACATCATCAGAATGCTTCCACACTGGGCTGTTCTTGGTTGTCAAATTAACTCTGGAAGTAACTAAAACTCAAGTGGCTAGGTACACCTGTGAAGGACTTTTCTTAATCAAATCATTAGAAGTGGGAAAACCCATGTTTAATCCAGATCTTTTCTTGTGGGAAGATCGGCCTTAAATCTGGACACTCAAACCTTCTTGTGGCAACCTATATTCAGGATATAAAAGAAGAAAGTTCTTGCTCTTTGCCTGCTTTCCTTTGCTCTCACTGGCAACCCCATTGCTCGCTGGTGCTAGAACCTGTTTCTTTGGGATACTGGGCAGATGCCAAAGACCAGCTGAGAAATCCAGCTTCATGGACTGAACTGGATTCTTGGATTTCCAGTGTTAGCTGGACCACAGCCTGTAAGTCACCTTTAAAAATCTCCTTTAGCCAGGCTGTGGTGGCACATGCCTTTAATTACAGCATCTGGGAGACAGAAGCAGTCAGATCTCTGAGTTTGAGGCCAGCCTGGTCTATAAGACTAGTTCCAGGATAGGCTCCAAAGCTACAGAGAAACCCTGCCCCACAAAAAGAACAAAAAAAAATCCCCTTTAATAACTTCACTTTAATAAATCTTATATATAACATATATAAGAGTTGTTATACTAATTCTTAAAACAAAGTTTTTTTAGGTAGGGCAGGGTGGCTTCAAACTAATTTGTTGGCAAGGATAATCTTGAACTTTTGATCCTCCTACCTCTGCCTTCCAAGTACTGGGATTACATGAATGTAACTCCATGCCCATCTAAACCTGTTAAATTTTCAAAAGAAATATATCTTTTATAGATTTTTGAAAAAGATAATTAGGTAGGGAAAGCCTGTATAACCAACATGTCAACTGCTGTGAGTCAACAGTGTTTCCCACAAGCCATGCATTGTGCATGGGTCTCTACAACTTGCAGATTGCTATAGACTGTAGGAGTCTGTCTTTGCCAGGGTTTCTATTGCTGTGATGAACACCATGACCAAGAGCAAGCTGGGGAAGAAAGGGCTTATTTGGCTTACACTTCCATGTGCTCATCATCATAGGAAGTCAGAGCAGGAACTCAAGAAGGGCAGGAACCTGGAGGCAGGAGCTGATGCAGAAGCCATGGAGGGATGCTGCTTACTGGCTTGCTCCTTATTGCTTGCTCAGCCTGCTTTGTTCAGAACCCAAGACCACCAGCCCAGGGATAGCACCACCTCTAATAAATTTGGCCCTCCTCTATCAATCACCAACTAAGGAGATGCCCTACAGGCTTGTCTATAGCCTGATCTCATGGAGGCATATTTTAAATTGAGATTTTCCTCCCCTTAGTTGACTTCAGCTTGTGTCAAGTTGACATAAAACTATTCAGCAAAGAGTCTATTAAAATATTCCCAGCCTTAGCTATGCTCACCGTCTAAGGCAAATACATTGGTAAGTCATGCATATTTATAAAACAAATGAAAGCAAATGAAAATTCCAATTTTTACAACAGGTGTGAGTGTATTCAGCTGCAGAGATAGCAAAGAGGATGTTTTTAACCCAAGGAATCTGTGGATCCCTTCATGAGAAAAGGAAGAAAGGTATTAGGGAAAAAACCCTTGAGTGACAAGGAGTAAAGAAAAGACAAACCTTATCATATTTGAACAGCTTTCTAGTTGTCTTCATTTTCTTTGATGTCCACTTAATTTTATCCTATCCGTGCAACTGAGAATCATATTTGGAGTGTAGCATTCAAATGTCTCATAATGGGTGTGGTACTCAGCAGTGTCCTGAACTTGCATTATGTTTGCTTTGCATTTCTGGTACTCACACATTCCTTGTCTAATTAGGTTTTTTTTTTTTTTTTTTTGGTTTTTCGAGACAGGGTTTCTCTGTGGTTTTGGAGCCTGTCTTGGAACTAGCTCTTGTTTGCCAGGCTGGTCTCGAACTCACAGAGATCCGCCTGCCTCTGCCTCCCAAGTGCTGGGATTAAAGGCGTGCGCCACCACCACCTGGCTCCTTGTCTAATTAGACCACTGCAATCGTTCCATATGTTTTCAGTTTCTGTCTCCGGAACAGGAAACACTAAACTGTGGTTACTGTCTTGGGGACTCAGAAGAGCAGGGTGATAGTGGCACCGCCTTCTGTAGTTGCTGGTTCGGGTGCTGGATTTCTCTCCCCTGGGAGAAATTTTGGCCTTTTCAGGGAGAGTTCTGCTTCAATACAGTCACTTACTCCACAAATACATGGGGAGTACCTGTTCCTGTTGTACACGAAACACTGGGAAGTAGCCATAACTAGACAGATAGAATCCTTGTACTTAAGGAGATTATGATTTAGGCTTAGTGAGGAGTGGGGAGTTTGGGATGGTAAAGAAAGTGTTTTCTCACAAGAACACAGGGATCTTGCAAAAAAGATGTGGCAAAGTGATGTTATGTCTGGTGCCGAAATCACTCAGGAGATCATAGGCCTCAGGAAGGAAGCTACTGATGAGGTTTCACTAATTGGTCATTTTGTCAATCTGACTTTGAAATATTTATATCTATAGATCTGTGTTGCTCTTAGCTTTGGTCAGAGAAGGTTCCTTTTTTTTTTTTTTTTTTTTTTTTTTTTTTTTTTTTGGTTTTTCGAGACAGGGTTTCTCTGTGGTTTTGGAGCCTGTCCTGGACCTAGCTCTTGTAGACCAGGCTGGTCTCGAGAAGGTTCCTTTTATGGTGGACAATAGTTAAAGTTGAGACCCATAAATTGTCAAAGTGTTGGCAATCAGGGACCGTGAATATTCAGTCACAGATGGATTCTCCATATCAGTGCCTTCCCTTTCCCATCCCATGCAAAGCTCGGGGGCATCATGGAAGAAAGGGTAGAAAGAATGGAAGGGCCACAGTATGGGGAGGAGAGCAGAGAAATGCTGTCTTCAAGACAGGGCATGGATGGTGCATACATTAATTTATAGCAGTTGTGGTTGGCAGCCCAAGACCTGAACAAAATCAAGCCAGATAAATCCCAGCATGAATCAAGGAGGAATCTCCCAAAGCCCCACTTCTAGCAGAGAAGCTTCTGGTACCGCTGGTGGAGGGAGAGTGAGGGTTACCGTTCTGTAGCTGCAAAGACAGCCTGACTTATCAGGAAGCCAGGCTATACTTAGAGCCGCAATAGGACCGCTCAGCTCCGGAGGGAAAGATGTCCTAACTTGTAGGGAAGGAAGCCAGGCTACCTGAAATTGGGGTGGGATGGGGTCATTCTCCCCACCTGATATAGCAATCCAGCTTCTCTCCTAGAGACTAACTACAGCTGAGCTTCTTTTTCAGCCCAAGATGTTACTTCAGCTACACTCTGCTAAAGGGAAGCCCCTGCAGAAATATAGCAATCTCCTCCCACTCTGGCGAAAAGTTGTTACTTTTTCTGCTGCTCAGCCCCCCAAAAGGAAAGTCCCAGAAAGGGTCTTCTGTTCTGCTCAGCCTTGCTCAGCTCCTCTGAGGAAGCATCTTAGCAAGGTTTTTCTGTTTAGTTTCCGAAGGGATGTCCCAGCCAGGTTCTTCTATTCTGTGCTGGGGAATGAAGATCTTCACCCGAGACTCTTGAGAAAGAGATTTATCTGGGAAGGAGGAGTCCAGGAGAGTGGCTTCCTCTGCCATGGTGGTGAAGGGTAGCCCACAACTGAACAGGCCCTGGATCTTATAAAGGGCTTCTTAGGGGTGGAGTTTTCCCAGGGAGACGTTTTTCTGCTCAGGGATTGGTTAGTTTCCTGCTTATGGATTGGTTACTTTTCCTGCTCAGGGACTGGGTAGTTTAGTTGGTCAGGCACAGAGATAGCTCTGATTTCAGGGCCAAACTGTGTTTCTTTCACTGGTCCGTTTTAGCCTTTTGAAGCTAATTTCTGGGCCATGTATATTCTTTTATTGTCTCTGATTATAGAAACAAACTGTGTTTCTTTGGCGCTGACTTCAGAGTCAGGGTGGGTTCAGGACTAAAAGTGTTTCTTTCCCTGGCTCAGGTCTCAGATTCAAGGTGTGTTTCTTGCACTGGCTTTGGGTTCAGGATCAGGGTGCTCAGGGATTGGCTGGTTTCCTGTTTCAGCTGACCCCTTTACCCTCCAGGTAGAGTGGGAAGGATCTGGTCACTGGTAGGCTGCCTGTACTCCAAAGAGTGGCTGCACACCCATGTGCATATGAATAGCACTAACTGGATCCAAGGCATTAATTCAAAAGGAACAAAAAAGACACAAGGTGGGGAGGGATATAAGTTAGGGAGGGGGTCCTAGGGAGAGTTGGAGGGAGGTATTAAGAATGCACATATCAAATACACTGTGTACATGAATTTTAAAGAATAGATCAAAATATTATTTTTAAAAGGTGCTGCAAATTGGGGTTGAGGGTAAAGCAGTTTCTATTAAGCTAATAAGTATGTAGGTAAAGCTAGGCAGGGTTCTAGTGATGCTTCAGAGAAGAAACATTGGTGAGGACTTTGGAATTCATATGAATAGTCATCATAACTAATAGCTGACCTACACTGTAATTATTTTTATTGTGTGAATATGAGCGTATTTTTATATAGCGCATGCATGCAGTGCTCACAGAGGCCAGAAGAGGTTATCAGTGCCCTGGAGCTGGAGTTACAGGCAGTTGTGAGATACCACGTGGGTGCCAAGTTATCCAGCTCAATGAAGAAAATTTTAACATTTGTATTTTAAAAATACTATTTGTTTGTCAAAGTTTGTTTTACATTTCTCACATGAAAAGGACTCTCTCCTATCAGCATTTGGATGGAAGCAGTTGGTAGTGTTTGAGGTGAATGACAAGTTTCCTTCCTGGCCCCAAACAAGCCTCTATTTCCCAAGACAAAACTCTGAAATGTCCCTCAGCACAAGAATTGAAAACATTTCATATGCATCTTAGCATCTATAGAAGCCGAAACCATTTAGGGATTTCAGACAGAAATAATTCCTGTACTTTAATTGGGTGGCAAGTGGGAAGCTGGTGTGTCCTCTGCAGGGGGATAAAGTCTGCAGAGGGAGATCCAGTGACACAGCTTCAAAAACTTCCAGGTAAAATGTTAATTATATTTTATATTTCAAATCTGCATAATACATATGCAAGTTATATCACTTATATTTCATTATTCATGACCAAATGTAAGTTTGAGAAGGTGATTAGACAGGAAATAGAAACAATTATTTAATGTTTTACTCAGTTTCTTTCTTTCTTTCTTCCTTTCTTTCTTTCTTTCTTTCTTTCTTCCTTCCTTCCTTCCTTCCTTCCTTCCTTTCTTTCTTTCTTTCTTTCTTTCTCTTTTTTTTTTTGATTTTCGAGACAGGGTTTCTCTGTAGCTTTTGGTTCCTGTCCTGGAACTAGCTCTTGTAGACCAGGCTGGCCTCGAACTCACAGAGATCCGCCTGCCTCTGCCTCCCGAGTGCTGGGATTAAAGGCGTGCGCCACCACCGCCTGACTCTCAGCTTCTTTCTTTATTTATGCCAGCTCATAAATTCTCTGACCTGGTCCCATTAAGCCAACTTGTCTTATGTCCATGCAGTCATAGGAAGCTGACCAATCAGATGCAACAGCAGGTAATTTCCATTCCAACTTTGGTGACACCGCAGGACACCTACCGTGGGCTGAGATGTCATTTGTTCACTTCTGACTTCGCCATTATTTTCCCCACACAAATTGCTTGCCCAATATCTCTACAAAGAGTGTAGTTGTTTCCACGTGGAGCGATCCACCATAGGATGCCTATATATCTTCTGTTGTCAACTTCAGAAACCTTGTCAGAAACCCTGCCACAAGTAAATCATCGCTTCCTGGGAAATTCCTCATTTTTACTATGGAGGTGTTAAATGCAATCTAGTCTCATAGGATGATGTGTTTCCTTGATGACTAGAAAGGACATCAATCAAGTGTTTCCAAAATTATGGCCACCAGCAGCCAGGCTGAACTCAATTCTAAATTATCTCAAGGACTTTCTGTCTCTTACACTTTCAGACTTGGAAGGCATCCGCTCATTGTAGAAACACCCATCACATTTTTTTTGCCATGTAATTAACATGCACATATGTATTTACTTGGATTCCCGACATATGCAAACACCATCAGACTTGGGATAATGATACTTCAGAAGTAGAAAATGACAACTTGTCTGGCATAACTCAGGCAGTGGGGGGCTGTGCAGCTTGCCATCTTCTGATTCTTCGGTCCCATGGGCTTAAAGACAACAGTTAGCAAACAGAGGTACTGTGTTTGCAATGGACCCAAGGGCCCCATTGCTAGAATGGACCTTCTAAAATACCCCAAACCTGTGATCCCGGGAAAGATCTAAGTTCAGTGAGCCAGCTTAGCTAGCTACCCCTGGGCCTCTCTATTCTGCTTCCTGTTCTTCTCTCTTTTACTGCAACTACACGTCTTTTTGCACGCACCCACTTCATCTTCTGTCTTTCCTAAATTTCGGTGTTTTTCACTGGAGGCCTGTAAATGCTGCTTTTTCTTAAAGACAATGAAAAACATTTTTATTAACTCAAATTTAAACTTCAATTATTTTTCTGGCTGTGTGACCTCAGGCATATTGAAAAATCTCTCCTAAGTAAAAATGAAGTTAGAACTCCTGTGAGTTTTTAATGGCAGGTTTCTATCTGTGTAATGTCTGGCACAGTGAAGGGCATTCAGATCCAAGCTCCATTCCATTGGTTTGACAAAATTTCATCCTCTGAATACATTTAACTACTTCTCATTTTGTGTTTGCATGACCAAGGGGCCAATAAGGGGGAAATGGTGTAAAATGAATTCAATGCCTTTTTAAAGTTATTTTTCAATAGTTTTGATGAAACACCACAAAAAGCAACTTACAGAAGGAAACTAGTCATGTAAAGCTTACCATTCCGGATGGGTACCAGTTCCTCTCCACTGGCGGTGAAGCATGGCGGCAGGCACACGTGGCAGCTGGAGCATGCTCAGACTTTACATCTTGACCTGCAAATAGGAAGCAAAGAGAGAAAACTGGGAATAGTACTGGTGCTTGGAAACCTCAGAGCCTGCCCCCAATAATGCACTTCCTCCAGCAAGGACACACCTCCTGAACCTACCCACACAGGGCCACCAGCTAGAGCCCAAGTATCCAAATGCTCGAGAATATGTGGGACCTTTTATCCACACTCCCACATTGCTCAACATCTGTGCCATCACAACAGATTTAAACTAAAGCGGGGCTGGAGAGATGGCTCAGTGGTTAAGAGCATTGCCTGCTCTTCCAAAGGTCCTGAGTTCAATTCCCAGCAACCACATGGTGGCTCACAACCATCTGTGAAGAGGTCTGGCGCCCTCTTCTGGCCTTCAGGCATACACACAGACAGAATATTGTATACATAATAAATAAAAAAAAATAAAATAAAGCACACGGAGCAGTCTACTGGATTGGAAATCTCAGCCATGCAATAAGGTAAACCGGATACTCGGAAAATTGTGAGTATACTCTTTCAGTTTGGTGTGACGAAACTCATGGGAAGGGATACAAGGGACTAAACCTATCTAGTTAGCCTGTCATCATTCAGGGACTAAACAAACACTAGCTGGATTCTTATTATATGCCTGGGTTTCTGGTTCCTGCTTAGTTTCCAGAGAGAACAACTGGAAGTAACAATGGGTGCTCTTGAATTTCCATACGTTCCCAGGTGATGAAGAGAAAGCCAAGACAGGCTTCAAATAAATAACTAGGTGTTGCATGAATTCTAATTGGTCTTATTAAAAAAAACCCAGAGTAAGATATTGGGGTAAATGCTGAAAGATCAGAGAAGTAAATGAGCCAACCACTAGAGAGACCTTTTACTTCTACCAAATCCTCAGATCATACGACTCTTCAGACTGAATGCCATGAGCTCCTGTCTCCTCCTGCCTTATATTCCTCTCTCTGCCCAGCCATATCCCTTCCCATCTCTACCTCCTTAGTGCGGGATTAAAGGCATGTGACTCCCAAGTACTGGGATTAAAGATGTGAGCCACCACCACCCAGCTTTTTTCTCTTTTTAGACTGGATCAATCTTGTGTAGCCCAGGGTGACCTTGAACTCACAGAGATCTGTCTGCCTCTGTTTCTCGAGTTATGGGGTTTATATATAAATATATAAAGTATATATATATATACTTTAAAGTTAGATTGTTTATCAAAAATTCTAATTTAACTGGGCATCATGTATTTATTTGTTCTATTTGATAACCCCAGTCCCAGGAAAGGTGATAATAACCAACAGATTAAAATATTAGTGCAATTTAGTCATTTTAACAGTATTGATAGTTCAGTTTTCTGGAACATTCTTAGTATGTATGTCTGTATTTTATGGTATTCCTAATGTAGATTATTTGGGAATTGTGGTGGTTTGAAAGAAAATGGCTCCCAAAGAGTGGTATTATTAGGAGTTGTAACCTTGTTGGAGTAGGTGTGGTCTTCTTGGAGGAAGACTGTCACTGTAGCCGTGGACTTTGAAGTCTCATATATGCTTAAGCCACACCCAGTGTCTCAGACCACTTCCTGTTGCCTGTGCAAGAAATAGAACTCTCAGCTTCCTCTCCAGCCCCACGTCTGCCTGCATGCCGCCATGCTCCACCATGAACCTCTGAACTGTAAGCCACCCCAGTGAACAGTTTTCCTTTGTAAGAGTTGCCATGGTCACCGGGTCTCTTCACAGCAATGGAAACCCTAACTGAGACAGGAATCTATAACTTTAGTAGTGTTTTTTACTTGTTAGAATGTTAATGATTGGGGCTGGAGAGTTGGCTCAGCAGTTAAGGGCACTGGCTGCTCATGCAGAGGGCCTGAGTTTAATTTCCAGCAACAAAATGGTGGCTCACCTATAAAAGGCTCTGATGTCCTCTTCTGGTTTGCAGGCATACACGTAGAGCACTCATATATAACAGAGCAGTCATGACTTACATGTGATCCGTGATCACTTTTTAACTTATGTAATTATAATGAAGCTTGAAGTACTTAAAATGGGTATCCTCTGTACATAGGAATACTTCTCGCTCTTCTTCTTCAGAGGGAGGCTGACAACATTGTAAAAGGAAGTGATGGGGATAGCATTCAACCCAAAAATGATTGGTTCAGATGGATGGTGATGTATTTTAAGCACTTCCATCAATATGACAATGCTTGATTACAGAGGCCATCGCGCCTCTGATGATGACAGTTTCTTTTTGTAACACAGTGGAAACCAAAGGAGAAATATTTAAGGTAGGACGAAAGGAATTAGCATCAGAAAAGACCCTACAGGGTCCGGAAAAGATTTGACAACTTCTTCACCATAGGATACATTAGTAAGTAGCTTCATCTCTTGTAGCTTCCTTTCCTGTTTTTCTTACCCAGGCGCTCTCCCAACCTCTGCAGAAACCAAGAGAAGAAGTTACATTGCCTGATGCCAATAGCTGAATTCAGGCCAGACACAAACAATGATAGAACGCTTATTGTCTCATTCCGATGCTTGACGTCTAAACTCAAGGTGTCCTTCTCAAGTCTTTAGAAGAGTTTTTTTTCTATGTGTCCGAGTCCCGATTGTTCCCAACACTCCTTACTATTCTACACTGTGATGGCTGCTCTTTAATGCCAACTTAACTGCATCTGGAATTCACTAAAAATCCAAGTGTCTGGGCGCACCTGTGAGGGATATTTAATTAACGGAATCCTGTGAGGTTGGAAGAGCCACTATAAATCTGGGCCACACTGTTCCATGGCAGCCTTTCTAGAGGACAGGAAGGGAAGGAACTCCACTTGCCCTCCTTGCTCTTGATTTGCTCGCAGGAGAGCCTACTTCTTGAGGATTCAGATGTACACTGCAGACCCACCGAGACATCCAACCTCATGGACTGAACTGCTAACTACCGGATGATTGGATTTTGAGCCAGGGCACAGCCATTGTTGGACTAGTTGGACCTCATCCTGCGAGCCACTCTAACAGGGCTCTGTTCCTCGAGAGAATGCTATTTAATACACACATCTTAGCAGAACACTCTGATCTCTGCCTCCATCTTCACACGGCCTCTGAGTACACCCGAGTTTTCTCTTCTCTCTATACAGACAACTCATTCAAGTATGGCCTCTTCTGAACTGGTTGTGTTTACCAAGACATTACAGCAACAGGAGGTCACATCCTGGGCTCCAGATGGACATACAATGTGAGATGTCACCATTGACCCACTGTATAGTATAGTAATATTGTGGAGTACAAACATATATACTTCTGGTGTAGGAGGTCCTTCAGTATTTGTGTTGGTTTCTTTGGTTAATCAATAAAGAAACTGCTTGGCCTGATAGGGCATAACTTAGATAGGCGGGGAAGGCAGAACTGAATTCTGGGAGGAAGAAGGCAGTGTGGCAGACACCATGATTCTCCTTCCCAAGACGGACGCTGGTTAGATTCATGCTGGTAAGCCACGACCTCGTGGTGACATACAGATTATTAGAAATGGGTTAGATCAGGATGTGAGAGCTGGCCAATAAGAGGCTAGATATAACGGGCCAGGTAGTAATTTAATTAATACAATTTTTGTGTGATTATTTCAGGTGTAAGCTAGCTGGGCAGCAGGATGCAGCCCGCTCTTCATACCACATCCTTTCCCATGCCCCATTAGATAAGGTAGTCCCTGAGGTAGGCCTAGACATTTCTGCTGTCTACTCCAGTACCAGGCACAGAAGACTATGAAATGCCCTGGAAAAGCCAATGACCTGAACACATGGTTCTTTCTTTACCAATTAAGTTTCCAAGTTGATTCCTCTGATCTCTTCCAATGTCGATTATATTTGTTTTTTTTTTCTGTTCTTTGATCTTTATTCCCTCTTGAACGCTTCGTTTTTAATTCTATCCTAAACAGTTCTATAAAGCATGAGAACTCTGAAATGTTGGAGAAGAATACAAAGTCATATGTCAATAGATAAAATGATAGATGCGTGTTTATGATTATCATATAAATATTTAGGTATACAATAGTTTATCATGAGATATATGTTCTTCCGGGCTTTACCCAGAGCGTCTTTACTTCTGATTTCTTAAATCTTAAGTAGTGCATAAAGTTTACACAGATTTTCAAAGTACTATAAGCTTAAGTACATTGAGCTTAAGCGTAGGTGTGAGTATCAGGAAAGGGCCTGTTAGCTGGCAGAGCCATCTGGCCACGTGTGAAACTACAGTATTTAACAAGATCTTTCAGGGAGAAGATAAACTAATCTCAGAGTAGCTTGCTTCATCTTCTCAGAGACCAGAGATTAAAAGCCCAGATGGTGCTGAGTGTGTAGTCTGACTCAGAGCTTCGGAGGTAGAGGCAGGAGGATGGCAAGTTCGAGGCCAGCCTGTGCTCAGAAGCAGACCATAGGCCAAGACAAAACAAGATAGCCCAAATGGTGTGATTCTCTGAGGGACCAGGTATGGCCAGCCTGTGCTCAGTAACAGTCTGTAGGCCAAGACAAAATAAGATAGCCTAAATAGTGTGATTCTCTGAGGGACCAGGTATCTCAGCTCTCTTCAGACTGTATTCCTGCTTCCCAAAGCAGATCTCTCAACCCTTGGTTATGCCAGAGATCCAATCTGGGATAGAGTGTAGGTAGGAGGAAGCAAAGGAAGCATTTTCCTGCGTTCTGTGCACTTGTCTTTCCTCGTGGTGTTAATTTTAGCACACACAGTTTGCTGGTACTTAATCTACCATTTCCTCCCTTATCTCTAATGTCTTGTAAAACAGATCACAAGGCGGCACAGATTTACTCTTGTTTTCTCCTAAGATTTGTAGGCTTTATCCTTTTATGTTTTGAGTCATGCCCATTTTGGGGTAAACTCTTATGTGTGGCAGATGAGTCTTGAGCTGTTCCATCGTTATTTCTAGAAAAGATTATCCTTTTCCCATCAATGTCACGGGACCCTTGTCAGAAATCAGTTGGTTATAATAGTAAAGCTTATTTATGAGTGCGTCCCTCCCATTGATTTGTATGCTAACTTTCAGTCTTACTTGGTGAAAACCGATGACCACAAGATGGCAGTGTTTCACATAACGGACCTTCACAGCAGCAGCGTCACTACCTAAAAGGGAGAGGAACAAGGGATTCTCGGACAGGTGATAAATATTTAAAGAACACTGTTCTTTAGCAGCAAGGAGGAGGTGAGTGTGGGTGAGGGAGTGAGGGGGTAAGGGAGTAGTGGGGTGAGGGGGCCTCAGCAATAGGGAGCTCCGGAGTGCAGAAGTTTGGGCTTTTAATTGCTACAGAGTTTGTCTGTATGGAAGGTAGGCATTGGGTGCACACTTACGTTACACAAGCAGTCTCTACATAGCTAAAAATGAGTCTACCTTAGCTAAAGGCAATGGATGTGTAAGACCTTGAGGTTTGCCACTAGACAGCTTTGAATTAATGGTCCGACTGCTGTAAGGGTGAAACCACGTAGAAAACTACAGAAGCCAAATTCCGCCCAACTAGTAATGCAGGGTGATTCTACCTCCGTTACTATGACAACGTGGTAAGCTTTTAGGCAGTGAATCCTCCAAGTGCTCACTCTCAAGATCACTTTGTCTCTTCTGGTTCCATCACAGGTGGGTTTTAGGACCAGTTCGTCAGCTTCCACAGATGCGCTAGCTACAATCTTGTAGGGAAAACTATGCTAAGTCTCTAGATCCGCGTGGGGCATACGGCCATGTGAACAGGCAGCCTTCCCATTTACTTATATCTCATTTAATTTATTTCAAATCCATTTTTATCGTTTTCAGGGAAGAAGTTTTTCACTTGTCCTACTAAATTTATACCTAGATTTTTTTTGGTTTTTCGAGACAGGGTTTCTCTGTGGCTTTGGAGCCTGTCCTGGAACTAGCTCTGTAGACCAGGCTGGTCTCGAACTCACAGAGATCCGCCTGCCTCTGCCTCCCGAGTGCTGGGATTAAAGGCGTGCGCCACCACCGCCCAGCTTATACCCAGATATTTTATTCATTTTATCGTCGTTGTACATGCATTTGAACTGTTCAGTGATAGTGTATAAAAATAGAGTTGCTCTTTTATATTGATCTGATATTCTGTAACCTTACCAAACTCATTTGCCAATTAAAAGAAATGGAGTGGATTCTCTATCATCTGGGGAAGAAGCTTGACATCATTGCTGCTGCAATGGGAAAGTTTAAATAAAACCAAGAAGACAGACAGGCGATAGCTTACATTAACAGGCACACACAAACCCTAGACAAAAACTGGTGAAGCGAAGCAGAGATACAGAAAATAGCAGTGCTCTGCAGTCAAGTTATGCTTAGCATTTAAGAAACAATCCTTAAGATCTGGGCATGTAGCACAATTGGAAGAGTGCTTGCCTAGCATACACAAGGCCCTGGGTTCGGTCCCCAGCATCATATGAACTGAGTGTAATGGCAACCCTAGCATTTTGAAGGCTAAGAGAACAGAAGTTCAAGACCATCTTTAGCTATATATTGAGTTCATGATCAGACTGGTCTATGCAAAAACCGTTTCTCAAACAAATGGTTAAGTCTATTTAAAAAGGAGAAATAGAAACGCACAAATATTTGGGCAGCAGAAATTGGAGCCAATGGGTTATTAAGTAACAATAATAAAAAGACACAAACTTGACAGGAGGTAAGGAGGTGGGGCAGATCTTGGAGAGTTAAGGAGGAGGGGCAGATCTTAAAGGAGATGGGATGAATATGATCAGAATACATTGTTTCTCAAAGAAATAATAAAAATATTTTAACAGAAACCATTGAAATTAATTATTTACTTGAATAAAGAAGAAAACATAAGTACATGAAATATTCAGAAAGTACATTTGACAAAATTGAACATCTAGGATAAATATATCATTTTGAGAACTCGGATTCTACAGGAAGGATGTCCGTGTAATGAAAAGTGCGTACACACTACAGTAAGAGCTTATATTGTACTGAGAGCAAGGGTCCACACTATGATGGTCTGAAAGGGAATGGCCTTCATAGGCTCACATATTTGAATACTTGGTTATCAGGGAGTAGCACTGATACTGTTACTAGAGGGGTCATGAGGTACGGCCTTATTAAAGGGTGTGTGTCACGGGGGGCCCGCTTGGAGGTTTCAGAAGCCCAGGCCAGGCCCGGTGCACACTCTTCCAGCTGTCTGTGGAACTGTTTAAAAAAATTATTTATTTATATTACATCCTGACTGCAATTTCTCCTCTCTCCTCCCAGTCCCTTCTTTCCACCCCCCACCTTTTCACACCCTCCAATCCATTCCCCTTCCATTTCTGTTTAGGAAAAGGTCAGGTACCCCTGAGTATCAATAAAGCATGGCATATCAGGTTGCAGTAAGACTAAGCACCTCCCCATGTATTAAGGCTGGACAAGGAAACCCAGTATGTGGAGTGGGTCCTACAAGCCGGTAGAAGAGTCAGAGACAGCCCCTTTGCCCGCTGTTAGAGCCCCACATGAGAACAGATCCTAATGTAGAACTGCTAGCTCCTTCTCCAGTACCACATCTACCTGCATGCCCCATGCTTCCCACCACGATGACAATGGACTAAACCTCTGGACTGTAAGCCAGCCCCAATGAAATGCTTTCCTTTTGAAGAGGTGCTGTGGTCATGGTGTCTCTTCACAGCACACACACCAAGACTAGGACTGTGTCAGTGTGAAACTCTTGCCTTGAAGAATTGTTCTATGTTCCGACCAGCTCAGCAAACCAGAAACAGGCAAACAAACAAGAAAGAAAAAGAGTAAGAACGATGAGAGCATTTATCTTCAGGTTACATGAATATATACTTTGAAAGCAAAACCATTGGATATGCAAATTATTTATTTACACCTGCAGCAAACAATTAGAAAATGCGACCAGTACCTTTTGCATACATGTATCGAAGTAGCACATTATATCTTAAAATATGTACAATAATCAAAAACATAAATGTTTAGGGAAGAGGAAATGCTAATCACTCTAGTAATGATGATTACAAATTATATATGTATACCTAATCATACTATAACCCCATAAATATGCATAATTACTAATTAATAAAATTAAAATATAAATTAATTTAAAATATTGATTAAATCTCTCAAATATGTGTAGGACTATCTTAAACAAAAATGTGCAAAACCTTTGTATCAAATTCTAACAATTTAGGGATGGGGAAATGATTCTGCACAGAGTATGGAGCTGTGAATTTGGATATAAAGGTCAGGCATAAAGGTTCATACTTGTGACCTAAGTAACTAGAGGTGGAGATGGTAAGACCTGGGAGGCTCCCCACCAGTCAGTCCAGCCAATCAGTGAACTCCAAGTTCATTGAGTAAACCTGTCCCAAAAAATAAGGTGGAAAACAAGAGAGAAAGACACCTGTTGTCAACCATTGGTCCCCATACATGCAAACATGACACAGGTATTAAGAGACACACATACACACATGTGTACATCACAAATGCACATCAAACCTATAAATGTTGGAGAAACCTAAATGAATAGAGGGACATAACATAGTAATGTATTAAAGACATGGGATGATGAATTTAAGATTTAGAAGCTATGTTAATGGATTAAAATATGCAAGACAGCTCTCCTGCCAGGGACCGGCTTTGACAAGGATACCACTAACAAGGGCAGGGGTATGGGGATCAGAAAAGCAAGTAAAGAGGACAAAGATATGAGTGGAAATAACAAAGCAGAGACATAGGATAGTACAGGAGGGAGTTCCAGTGAATACTGAAATCACCTGTGTTGAAGGAGCTGAGGGCTGCGTTCCTGCCACCCAGCTCCCAGACGCCTGGCTAGCTTATGCCCCAAAATAACAACACACAAACTGTATTCATTTAAACACTGCTTGGCCCATTTCTATTAATGTGTGTAGCACCACGAGGTAGTGACTTACCAGGGAGATTCTAGCCTACATCCATCTTGGGTCGGAGCTTCATCGCATCTGCCTCAGAGAGGAGAGAGCATGGTATCTGAGCTCACTTCCTGTTCCTCCCAGAATTCTGTTCTGTTTACTCCATCCACCTATGTTCTAACCTATCAGGCCAAGCAGTTTCTTTATTAATTAGCCAATGACCTTCCTCCATCACACCTGCGCTTAATTTTTCCTACACTTTTATACCCCAATACCACAGGGGGAAGAAGACAAAAGACTGCTTTAACATGATACAAAGGACAACCAGAACAGTTACTAGTTTCAGTACTTTGAGACATCAAGTGATTAATCCATGAGAAATGCATTCTGTGGCTTAGGCAGCAAACCCACCTTAGACCAAGTATCCTGAAGGCAGCCACTGCCTAGGTTGAACCTCCTAATTCAAAAGAAGGAGCAGAAGGCTTCTGCTTCAATTCTCTGACCTTTGGTCAGGGTGGAGAGGATACATCTCTATGGGCCATCTTAATGTCCAAAACACCAAGTAAGCATATCTTAGGTCAGGGTATGTAGCCACACTTGTTGCCAACAACTTTGAGCAAGCTAAAACTCTTTGACCTTCAGAGAAGGTGGAATAGACTCACATTTTTTGGGCCTCCACACTCTCCAAAAATTGATCAATATATCAATACACTACAAATTTTTTATTCCAGCAGGTTTCTTTGGTAAAAAGCTTGCAAGTTAGTTTTAAATTTTATTTAGAAGTGAAAAATGCCAAGAGTATTAAAGAGAATGTTGAAGAAGAAAAACAAAAGGCCTTCACTACTGGACAAGATTTATTATAATGCTATAGACATTAATGCTGTTTGCCGACAAGGATAGCTAAAAGGACAGGGCAGAGAAGCTGCCATCAGTCCACACTAAAATCGATGACTGACTTATGCAAAAGCGCACACTGTTAACTAGCATAGGAAGAACAGCCTATCCAATCAAAGGTTTTGGGGCAAGTGGGAATCTAAATCTACAGAATGAATCTTGGTACCAAACAAACCCCTAGCATAGAGAGGCACCGGCAGGCATGAAATCCCCAGCAAAGCTAGGAGCCATTGACATTTGATAAAACTTCTGGGCGATGGAGGCCCAGTTTTCTTTAAGGGTATGTAGCTCCTGGCAGGTCCACCAGGCTCCAGGAATATGTGGACAGCACTAAATGGACTCACCTAATTAATTTTTTAAAAAGGGTAGATTCGAAGTTGGAGAAGATAGGAGGTAGGGACTGATCTGGGAGGAGATAGGGGAAGAAAAACGACCAAACTACATTGTATGGTATTTGTGAAGGATGTATATACATACACATATGAATATACATAAAGGAATACATATGACTATATGCCTTAAAGCCATGTGCTGCTCATGAGTCATTTAAAAACCCTTTGGCAGGGCCTCAGGATATAGAAGGTCTTAAAATCTATATCATCCACCAAAAACTATAGTTTCTCTGTGGATATAACCGGTTGTCTTATGTAAACACCATTTTAGGTCTTTGGAGTTTTTAAGTTTGGGGAATTCATTTTTAAGTTGTCAGACCATACAACTGGTAAAAGTTAGGGGGAGTAAGGGGTTGGGGGCACACATCTGTAAGGTTACCTCATGCAAGTTAAGCAAGCGTTTTATTGTATCAGAAGAAATAAATGGCTACTGTGTTCTTGAAAAATCCAATTTGTTCTGAAACAAATCATTGTAAAATTGACATCTCATGCACAAAAGGTCACAAGATTAGCTATGCAACATTCCTGTGTTGACTCACTCATTCAATAATATTGACTCTCACCTGGAGGTTATAGTCCAGAAGGAGAATATTATATTATGCATGATTTTTATTTGTACTACATACATCAAACTCAACAGAAACGACATTAAAGCAAGCAGGAGAAAGGGCTTGGATGCCCTTCTGAACCTTTGGAAATGGAAGAATATCTCTGGTTCACATCCTAGAATCCTAGGCTGATGCTTCTTAACTTGATGCAGAGGAGATATCTCATTGTCTGCTTTCAAATGTTTGTTCGGTCTTTGTTTATAATATTATAGTTTTTAATGACAGGTGCAATTGAAAAATGCGAGGCCTTTGCTCAAATTTAGTTAAGTGAAGACTACACCTCCTCATCTCTTCTTTCCCTTGATTTCCACCAAAATCATAAAAATGTTGTTGTCAGATAAGAAATATGGCATAAGGAGAAGATGGAATTTACAGGATTTAAATCCTGTATAGGAAGTCCTATTAAATAATCATATGTATATAGTCCAAAGGTGAGATTCAAAGGCCAGAAGGATGTTACAGGGTCTTTACCTCATTTCTGCCAATAACATACAAGTAAATCATGATATAAACTGGGGATTGGTAAAAGGAGAAGTTTGTAATTTATGGATTAAGTACATGAAAATGGACTTCAGTGTACTTGGACTTTGCAACTGGTTTCTTTATGGCAGAGCAAAACAGGAGGCATGGGAGTAAGCTGAGAATAAATTTCCTAGAAATCACAATACAATTGGTTGAGTTTCTAAAAACAAAAAGTAAATTATTTGAAAAGAAATTAAGAAAACAGTTTAATTTATAATATCCTTCAAATAAGATGTAAATAAGTTTCACCAAGACGACAGAAAACTTGTATCCTGGGCAGTAATTATCATCGGTTGTGGACTTGAAGGTGAACCCACAGAATTCCAGTGGACAGTTTCAAACTTACGGCCTTGCAGACATCATTGGATAAAGTCATGGGACACAAAACAAAACAAAAAGACATGAAAATTAAAGAGCAACATGTGTGTTTGTGAAGAAATGACAAATAAGAGAAGCGGTGGGTGAGAATAGCAGAATGTATTTTATGCATGTACAAAATAGTCAATGAACTAATTTAGTCAATTTTAAAAAGTCATTGAAAATGAGCATAAATGAAAACCCATCTTCAATTTGTGGGATGGAAGACTTACAATTATGAATTACAAATTACAATTACTTATTATGAAAATAGCCACACTGCCCCAAATAAGCCCATATAAGACAAATTCTATAAAATTTCAGTGGTGTTTTTCTTTGCAGCAATAGAAAAATCCTTCCCAAAATGCATTGTATTTGAATCACAAATGGTTTCAAATAGCTGAAACAATACTGAAAAGAAAGAACAAGGTTGGAGTTATTACAACTTCCTGATTTCAAAACTTGTAACTGGGCATTGCACACCTTTAATCCCAGCACTTGGGAGACAGTGGCAGTTCATTCAAAAGTAGTCTTGTCTATACAGTGAATTTCAGGACAGGCAGGGCTATGTAGAGAAGCCCTCTTTTAAACAATAACAACAAACAACTAAACACCCAAAGGTTTATAAAGTTATAGCAATCAGGACAATGTAGTGGTGACAAAAACACAGACACACAACGAATGCAAGAGGACAGAGAGCACGGGAGTAACTTTATGTATATGGTCAAATGTTTTGTGGCAGATGATAAGACCATACAGTAACGAAGAGAAAAGGCCTTTATAAAATTATATGTAGCCAATTAGACATCCATACTCAAAAGACCCAAGTGCAAAAATCACCCCACATTGGTTACAGCCACAAACACAAGACCTAAACACTGTAAAATCCTTAAAAAAAAATAGGAGAAAAACATGGATTTGGTAACAATTTATTGATGCACATTGACTCATGAGGTCACGCCAGTCGAACAGGGCTTTTCTTGTGCTACAAGGACTATATTATTCTATTTCCCTGAAGACGCCATTGACTGTAGGGTGTCGCACAACCTAGTCGAGCACACACCCCAGTTGCAGAGATTTTAGGAACGTGAAAAGTAAGCATCTTCTAATTCAAGGACTGTAGTCTCGGCCCTAGAATTTTCTCTGAGACCAGTTGTAATATATCTCTTTCTGCACAGAAATCTCGGGATGGATAAAAATAATCCCAATTATTTTATTTTTTAAATACTTTCTAAATTAGCATACATAATATTAGACAGATCTGGGCATTTTCTAGTAGCATGTGTCTTAGATGATTCTCCTCCCTTCCCATCTCCCTCTACCCTCCCTTTCTTTTGCATCTTCCCCTCCAGTCCCCTAAGCACTTTCGTGTCACATGCCCCGTTTTCCTTCCAGCCTCCTTCCTGAGCACCTCTTCCTACCAGTTCTTGGTCCCCTATCTTAAGTAGTTCAATATCTTCAGAATTACAGCAATATTTTGCTAACTAACTGAAAAAAACCTGCTAGTTTAAAATATGTTTTAAGAACTAATGGGCACATGCCTCTGTATAGTCCCAGCGACTCTGGAGGGTGATGCAGGGAAGAGCCCTTGGGCCATGAGTTCAAGACCAGTCTAGGGGACATAATGCCAGACAGCTATCTCAAGAAGAAAAAGGGTCTAGAGGAATGTTCTCAGTGAATTCCATTCTTCACTTAGAAAGCAGAGGCATGGGTCACTTACCATCTTTGTCAAGTCATTTAAAGAGCTTTTAAAGGGCAGAAACCAGGTAAGGTATCACAAAGCCCACACACATTAACTCTGCGTTCCCAGGCCTCTTTCTCCCTTCCCTGTCTCCACATCCACGTTTCTCTGCCGCTCCCTGGGAAGTCAACACTGCCCCCCTCACTGTTCCCTGGCTTTTGGTCTCCACTAGAAGACTCTGTCCTGCTTCCTTCCCTTCTTGTGTCTTAAGAATGTGGATGTGGAACCTGATAAAGCAATGTCATTGGGCTTACAGGGACATTAATCTTACCCCGTTTGTACGAACAAATGTTTGCTTTAGCACTATGTCATTTGGGTGACAAGAAACTCAAACGTTCCTGCACAGAAAAAGAAAGTATCGGTAGAGCCGACAGGCAGCCGATGGGGCTTCCCAACTATACTTCATAGCAGCGGCTAATATCCAGAGCGTGTGAGGAACTTCACAACTTAAACACCTGAAGAACCAAAGGAGTTTCTAGGACAAGCTTATATGAAAGAGTAAGAGCACGCTGTTTGGAAGACGAACCTGGCCACAGTCAATAGGCGGTTAGGGGTGTAGCATGTGTGGACCCTCAAATCCATCCTTTGTGCTCTTGTTATCAGAGTCACATCTGAGTACCCTCTGTGTGATCAGCAGGTAGTCATTGTGTTAGAAGTGAATCATCTAATTGCTCTTTGATGGTATCTAAAGGAAAAAAGTTCAAGAAAGAGCATAGAACGCGGATGTCTGAGGTGGCCCGCATAGTATTTTACAGGTATCTTTGGAAATGCTCCCCGTCTCCACAGCTGCCTACCCTGTCCTATTCTATTCTGTGAATGGATACAACGATCCAGGGCAAACTGAACACGATGAATAAAGTCACCTTTGTGCTTGTATAATTTGAGGGCAGCATCTGCGTTGTCACAGTCCCTAGTAAGTACAAAATGATAGGGCAAGGTAAAAATAAGGGCTTTGGTACTTTACAGTCATTGCACAGAGACAACACCTTCAAAAGGATGTAGGAAATGCCGAAGGCATCTGCTCCACTTTATCCCTATTGCCTATAATTTCAGTGGCATTTGATAGAAGGTTGAACTTTCAAAAGCACGGCAGAACCAAGCCCTGTCACTGAAGGGGTCACATTGCAAACGGACAGCATATAATGAATTCTTCCTCCTGCTGGAGGAACAACCACGGCTGACTTTACAAGAGCCCCATCTCACAGGAAAGCTAACGGTTGGGTGCTTCCCCTTCTCCTCATGGAGCCTCACGTTCTTGGCTTCTACCTCAGTGTACTTCATTTTCCTCACTGAATATTAACCCTTGGCTCCCAACTTTAACTATGTTGGACTGTAGCATAAGTTCTCTATGGTTACAGACGGGTTTATTTATTTTCCTTTTCTTAATGTATTACTTTATAATTGTAATGTGCATTGGTATTTGATGAAGGATGCTAAAAAAGAAATCCCACACTTGCTCAGAATTGAGTATAATTAAAGGTTATTTATTTAGGGGTCGACTCACAGTTCAGATCCTCTGCTCGAACAGGGAACAGCAACCAATTCCAACAGTTAGAAAACAGAGAGAGAGGCCACTGGATGTACATTTTCATCGGCATATATAGTATAAGAGGCCACGCCCAAGTGGGCGGGTAACTTAAAGGCTACTGGAGGTAAGAATTCCTATAGCAGGTATTTTGCCTGCACCACATGCATACTGCCTGTGAAGGCCAGGAGAGATGATTCGATTCAATTGAATTGGAGTTATAGACAATAGTTAGTTGCCATGTGGGTGCTGGAATTGAACCTGGGTCCTCTGGAAGAGTAACAGGTGCTCTTAACTGCTAGGCTACCTTTCCAGCTCGTATTTCTTTTCATTGAAGACAGGCTTTTGCGTGGCCCAGATCGGCCTTGCATGGCATGCACAAGACACTCAGTTCAATCCTTATTGCTTTTCAAAACAAAAGTATTTGGGGATATTGAAGATGATTGAAGAAGAACTCTGTCTAAACTGATTTAGGATGCTTATGAAAATTGGACAATTCCAGTAGTAGTCATGCATTCAATTCAAGTACTCATGGAGTCCAAAAACTCAGAGCCCAGCACAGAAGGGTGTTCGGAGGAGTATGACCAGGATTTGGTCTAGGAGAGGATCCTCAGTCAACAAGGCATCTCTGAGCCCAAACCTCAACCTCCGAAGGGGCCCTGGATGGAAATGGTTGCTACAGATATGAGAGGTAAAGGGTTCGTGGTAGTCTATGATGGTCCACTAACCCGGGATGACATGTGTCCTTGTGAGAAGAGGAAGACTCACAAATAAAAACATAGGGGACAGCACGAGTCAATAGAGGCAGAGATTGTATTCAGTGCATCTGCAAGCCAAGGAGCACCAGGGTTGCTGTAGAACATCCAAAGCTGGAAGTGACAGGAAAAGAGTCCCTAGCACGGGTTTTAGAGGGGGTGTGGCCCTGCCAATGCCTTCAGGTTAAAGTTCTACACTCCAGACCTTACATTTTTATTGTTTACTACTGTTTGTATTACTGAGGAGTAAGGTAGGAGGGTCTTCTATCTATCTGTTGCTTTCCTTGATTAATTAATAAAGAAAACTGCTTGGCCTGATAGGTCAGAACAGAGATAGGCAGGGAAGACAGAACAGAATTGTGGGAGAAAAAAAAACAGAGACAAGTTGATGTCAAGAAGCTCCAGCCCAAGATAGATGTAGGTTAGAATCTTTCCAGTAAGTCACCACCTCGTGGTGCTACACAGATTATTAGATATGGGTTAAAGCAAGATATGAGAGTTAGCCAAGAAGAGGCTAGATATAATGGGCCAGGCAGTGTTTAAATGAATACAATTTGTGTGTTGTTATTTCGGGTGTAAAGCTAAGCATGCGGGAGCTGGGCAGGACGAAAAGCAGGCCTGCTCGCCTCATCACTACAGAGGAGCAGATGTATGGTCCATATGTCCATCTGTGTAGAGCTGTGACCATCTACCTGTTCGTTTGTTTGTTCGTTGGTTAGTTACTTCAAATAACAACAATCACTTTGCATAATGGTTTATGATGTGAACACACACCTTCCACAAATAAAATCTAACCCTAGTGGAAAGTGTGCTTAACTCACCAAACCTACCCAAGCACCCTCGCCTGGCGACTGGGACCTGCGGAGCACTGCTGTTTCCTCTCATGACCGTGGAACAGCATGGGAGCTGTGGCCCCTGCCTCAGCTTAGCATCATGGAAAACAAATCTGACTGGAAACCGCCAGACTAGAAGAATGTCAAAATTTAAGATTTCAAGAATGGGTTTCTACTGATTCCACATTATTTTGTGCCACAATAATATTTAAAAAGAATATTTACTGTAATAAATGAAGGACGCCCATACTAGACACTGGATACAGGTATCTCTTAACAGGCAAAAATGGGAAAGATACTTACTATCTCTAGTTCTAAAAAGTTATTTGCTTATTGACTTTTTTGATACAGGGCCTTACTATGTAGTCCTCGCTGGCTTGGGACTTGCTATGTCAACACGGTGATACTCAAACCCACAAAAAACACCTATGTCCACATCCCAAGTGCCAGTATTAAGGGCAAGAGGCAACACATCAGGCCTAAGGAGTTTTTTAATCTCAGGAGACAAGGTAATGTGGGCACGGAGGGGGGGATTTGCAATGCCTGCTGTGTGAAGATGGAGGTGGATGATAACCCCGAAAAACCTCACAGTGAACAAACTAGCGAAGAAGATAGAAATGGTGGGAAAATGTAAATCAGACGCTGAAATAGAAAATGCAGTGTTGGAAGGGGATTTAAAGTTTCCTCATTCTGTCTCCTAGCTATAAATACATATATCGGAGCCTTTACAGTTTGCTGCTGGTCCAGCACCTCAAAACTCACGGGGGGGAGCCAGGACCAGTGACGTGGGGAAGAAAAGCCACTGTGCACCACGCCCCAACAGAAGCTTTGTCCTTCCTTTACCTTTCAGCACCGGAACAACAACCCTGATTCACAGATAAGGAAGCTCAAGGTCAAGGCCCAGTAAGGAAGAGTGAGTGACTTGCTGACCTGCAGTGAATCGTCTGTGAGAAGAAAGTGGATCCAAGTCAGTCAGAGCTTCGAAGCTTAGCACTTCGCACTGTGTAACAAGCTAGATGTCAGCAATTCCCAATCGAATTTTCTTTCCATTCAAACACCTTGCCCTATAACAATTTACAAAATACCAGATGAAAACGAGGCAGTATTTTGCATTGTACATGTGAAACTCCTCAGACGAAATTAGAATTAAAATCGTAATTGTGCCTTTAGGCCTTCCATTCTTTTAACAGAATGTGCTATTCATAGACTGTCTGAATAAGACAGGAATATTCATGTATTTATATGATTAATGAAATTAAATTACTATTCCTGTTGTCAACAACAGTCATCACAGATATGGATATGGTTTATTCATCTTTCAAATTTTAGAGGAAAAAAATGAAAATTGTTGACTTATACTCACGTTTAGAGTAGTTTTGATATCGAGATTATCCACAGAATACCCATTTCACATGCTTATCGATAGCTGAATATCTCAAGCTGAAGAGTAAGGTATTGTAAACGGTTAAAGAGTTATAACCACGATGCCGCAAACTTCAGCATGGAAAAACCTCATGCATAGATCAAGAACTCTAAACTAGCCAGGCGGTGGTGGCGCACGCCTTTAATCCCAGCACTCGGGAGGCAGAGGCAGGAGGATCTCTGTGAGTTCGAGACCAGCCTGGTCTACAAGAGCTAGTTCCAGGACAGGCTCCAAAACCACAGAGAAACACTGTCTCGAAAAAACAAAAAAAAAACAAACAAACAAAAAAAAGAACTCTAAACTACTTGCCAAATATTGTCACATACTGTATGACGATATCTCCTGAAACAGAAGCATATGAAACAAATAAAACCTTCTAATTAATTTGAACAGAAAATGTATGGATCATTGTGCTGTGAGG
This sequence comes from Chionomys nivalis, assembly GCF_950005125.1. NCBI lineage: Eukaryota > Metazoa > Chordata > Mammalia > Rodentia > Cricetidae > Chionomys > Chionomys nivalis. Next base: position 13,560,731 of record NC_080111.1, on the reverse strand, counting down.
AAAAGATTATAAAAATCGAAATTACCAATGGCTTAACTAAAGAGCTGGACGCTAAGCATCCACACACACACAAGCAGGACTTTTCACAGGGGTGAACTCCTCGGCTCTAGGTTGCTTTTGCACATGACCATCTAGATTTGGCAGTAGTGGTAGTGAAAGACCCCCAGTGTGGGGAGACTCTCACTCAAGTCTCGGGATAACACGACCCCCCCCCTCCAGTAACTCACGAGAGACCGCCCTTGCTGCAATCACACGAGGTTTATTCAATGAGATGAGATGGGAACCAGTGCACTGGGCCCGAGACTCACAACCCACGCAGGGGAAGAGTTCGACCCCAAGTGACCTGGAGAAGGGGTTTTTATAGGAAGAAACCACAGCCCAGTAATCCGAAAGGGGCAGGGAGGGTGTCACAGAAAATCACAAGGGGGCAACTCCCTGCCTCTCAAGATCACTCAAGGTCATAATCAGCTAGTTCCTGAAACACAGTATTCCAAAAATACCTAATGATAATCACAAGGGGGAAGCTCCCTGTTTCTCAAGATTATTCTCAAGATTACAATTTAACTTTATCTTCAGCTAGTTCCTGAAACACAGTCACTGAACCGGCTAATCCTAGATTCCTGATTCTTCTCTTCCTGCTTAGATTTTTGGCTATTTTCTTCCTGCTGGGGTGGGGTGGGGGAACCTGGATTTATCCAGGGCTTTCTTTGGGGATACCTGGATTTATCCAGGTCTTTCAGTAGATGCTCACACGATAACACTAGTATTTGCTGAGATTAGTGAAGCGGGCACCTCCTTAGGGCTCCCAGTGATTTTAATAACATGAAGATGTCTGAGAAGCCAAAGTACTTGAGAACCACTGTCTTAAGACACATTTCATTTTTTGAAGGAATCACATTATTTATCTCTGTGTGTGTGTGTGTACGCGCATGGGTGAACATGTGTGTGTGTGTATGTATGTAGTGTGTGTGCACATGCGTGCAATGGTAAGCATGCGGCCGTCAGAGGAAAACTTGCACAAACCACTTCTCATCTCCCCTCACGAGGATTCTGGGGATTGAACTCAGGTCGTCAGGCTTGGTGACCAGCACCTTTATGTGCTGAGTCATCTCACCACCGGGTGCATTCCTTAGAACAAAACAGCATGATTAGCTCCAGTGGCGATTCCACAGGACTAGACTTTTCCAGATTTCTGATGCTGAAACAAATGACCGAGACCAACCTAAAAGGTTTATTTTAGTTTACAGTATTAGAGGTTTAACTCTGTGACTAACGGGTGCCCTGCCTTGGGGTGGGAGTTGGTCACGGGGGTGACACATTTGCCTTATGACTGGATACAGAAGAGACTAGAATCCCATACCCCCTTCCAGATGTGCCTGCAATGACCTTAACCTCCCTCTAGATCCTAGTCATCAAAAATAGACTCCACCTTCCATCATTGCCAAACCAAACTAAATGTTGGGATCTGGCAGGGGGTCGGGTGTTGGTTGTCAGCATCCAAGTTCCAAACTAAGACTCATCACTGAGATATCACGCGGCATACAGAAAACCCATGTTTCCCCCTCTTCCGAAATAAACCACTGGAGGCTACAAAACATATCTCAGAGGTTTTTAGAAAACTATTTCAAAACAATTAAATGTGAGGAATACTTGTTGCTAGTGATGTGTTCCTTGAGTATATTTAAAGAAATAGTCATTCAAGAGTCTCATTAAGGCAGCTTAAAATAAGTTCCCTGGATGATGTATGCTGTATTGTTCAGCAGTGAAGAATAAAAATCTAAGAGCATCTTATTTTAAAACACAGTTGCTCTTAGTACGGTTTCATAAAAATCCACTGGGATTGTGTAGGTTGAAGTACTAATGCCCATTAGATGCCACAAAAATGTTTTCTGCTAAATTTTCTCGTTGTGTAGATATCTCTGGGATAGTCCACTACGTGTTATTTTAAAACCTTGGTGTTCTTGTCGCTCTGTAAGAATGTGAAGTGAAACACACACAATGAACCGACAGGCAAGCCATTAAGTATAAAGTCAGACACAGCAATACAAGCCTGTAAAAATACCTACTTGTTCAAACTCTGCAGGATGCTGAGAATTTGCAGTCATCTCTAGATTTGGAAAGGTTTGGTGGTCATTTTGTGTAAACTCCCTGTGTGTGACAAAGAATGACAGTGGGGCTGGAGAGCTGGCTCAGAGCTGGAGAGATGGCTCCAGAGGTCCTGAGTTCCAATGCCCAGCAACCAAAGGGTGGCTCACCGTGAGATCTGGTGCCCCCTTCTGGCCTGCAGGCACATATGCAGGCAGAACACTGTATAAAGAATCTGGATGCAATCAGCCAGCTCTGTGTTTGAAATGAAGATGGTAAAGGGACGATCAACTTTAATAGAACAAAATAACCAACTCCGAAGGCATCTTGAGTGGGCTATTTTATCCTTTCCAGACTAGCCAGATAAACCCGTTTTTCAGCCTGAGTCTGCTGGCTGTCACCCTCTTCTTGCTCTGCAGGGTGGGTGGAATTCAGACCCCCAGGCAACAGTATAGAAAAAAAGTGTTTCTACTTCAAATTACCTTTTTTTTTTTTTGGTTTTTTCGAGACACGGTTTCTCTGTAGCTTTGGTGTCCGTCCCGGAACTAGCTCTTGTAGACCAGGCTGGCCTCGAACTCCCAGAGATCTGCCTGCCTCTGCCTCCCGAGTGCTGGGATTAAAGGCATCAAATTAACTTAATATACAAATTCAGGGCTGCTCCCTTTGAGCTAACTCCTGGCGTGTTTTGCCAGGAAGCCACCCATTTTATCACCCTAGCAGGGACTCCAGAAGATACTTGCTAAATGCAGGCAAAAGCATGGTATGCATGAGCAGTTGCTGTATCTTTGGCAACAGACCGAACTGGCCTTGAAAAGTGAACGCCATTAGTACGATTTCACGTTTTAAAAAACGCGACAAGATGTGCTTGTTTTGGTTTTTCATTTCAGAAGCTGGAGGGTCGTTTGGCCTTTGCTATCTTGTTATTCCAGGTAAGCTTCGCCCTTTCCCCATCCCGTTTTCGTAAACACGTTTACACACTTGCCCAGCTGTGTGGGAGCCTGGCACACAGCTAGGAACCACTCTCAAAGGGCAGGATCCAGATGGTTTATGAACGAGTCCAGGTGGTTAAGAATGGATGCCCTTTCGGAAGTCAGAGGCTGGCGCTGACGGCTTCCACGGCGGCGAGCAGAGTTCTAACTGAAGTGCAGACAAGGCTGCCACTGGAGAGGGAACAGCGAAACGTGTGTAGGTACACATGCATGCTTTAAGCTGTATAGACTTATCCGGGGAAAATGTCCTTTTACCTACACACATATTACACAGACAATTTCATCTGTTCTTTAGCCCTGTATAGGTTATTGTTAGATAACTAGGCTGTTTGTCACTTCTCTCATAAGTCTTTACGTCAAAGCTTAGAGAGTTGAACTGCAGATATTTTTGTTCTAAGAAACCAAAATTACCTGAAGTTTTCGGGTTACTAAATGGCTCAGTAAACTGCTCTTTTTTTTTTTTTTTTTTTTTTTTTGGTTTTTCGAGACAGGGTTTCTCTGTGGTTTTGGAGCCCGTCCTGGAACTAGCTCTGTAGACCAGGCTGGTCTCGAACTCACAGAGATCCGCCTGCCTCTGCCTCCCGAGTGCTGGGATTAAAGGCGTGTGCCACCACCGCCCGGCCAGTAAACTGCTCTTAACCAATAGGAGAACACAGTGGTGCCAGGTACTATCAGTGACGTAAGCCCTTACTATCACACAAAACAATTACATGAAAAGTTTCCATTGAGAAATGCCAGGATCCCTGTGTTCACACAGAAGGGCAGGAGCTGTTGCAAATTAGGTCGGTACGATAAATAACCAGGCCAGCTCAAGAATAACAGTTATATTTTAATGGTTGAAAAGGGGAAAAATCACGCTACAAGAGTGGGAGGTCCGTCGTCCTATCTGTCCGGCGGGCACCGCGCAGAGAGACCGAGCTCCTGGGTCCTCCATGTTTTTCTCCCTGGGGTCCAGGTCGCCATGCCTTAATTAGATGTGATTGGTTGACAGAGTTTCCCCATCAAGGAGTATCCTAATAAGCAACCTGGATAAAGATCCCGGATCTTCACTGTGGGGCAAGGCCAGAAGACACAATCCCGTCCCGTCCCGTCCCCGTCCGTGTCGTCCCCCCCACCCTCCACCCCCCCATCCCCCACCTCCCACCCCGCTCTGCGCTCTGCGACTAAGAGACACCCAGTCAGCGTGCAGGGTTGCCTTGGAAACGCTGCAGGAAGGGGCGGCACAGACCTTGATTCTGCTGTCCTTGGGCAAAGGCAGACTTTAAGCAGGGTGAGCCTCACAATGAGAAACGAATGATAGCGTGCCGTGTGTCTGGCACTATTCAAATCACTCCAGGCTTAATTAATTTTCCCGGAGTATGAAATTGCTACTTGTGTAGGTCAGGGCTGGTCACAGTTGTCATTCCAACATGGTTCAAACCATTACTTTATGAATTTTCTTAGCATAACAGACTCGAAAGAAGATATCAAACTGCTCATTTGACGCCACAAAGCTAATGAATGGCTTGCAGCACCAACTATTCTTGTGGGAATCAGTGGCACCCTCAAATGGGACGGCTGAGGACACCGAGTGAAGGACTGCTTAGTTGAGATCAAGATCAATCAACAAATAGATCAGCAAGGACATGGACACTCCCCAGACGTCCCAACCAGGGACTGGTGCTGGAACCTGGGCGCGGTAGGAGCTATGGGCTGGGGGTATTGAATGAAGTATAAACTCTAGAGATGCCTGGTAGGCGAAGAGCTTAAATGTCACCACTATGCATGGCTTTGGGAAAGGTGTTAACATTTTTCTTTTTCCATATCCCGAAGGGCTGAAGTCAGGTGCTCACTCTTTTTAATATATAATGTTTGTCAAAAATTCTGCAGGAGTCATTTTGGGCACAGCAGGCATTTTGTGTGCCAGCGTGGTGGAATGACAGCCAGGCATTATTCACAAGTTCTTAAATAACAACCATTCATATTGCCAGGCCTTAATTACCGGGGACCTGCTGACCAGGAGGTCCAACAAGGTTTTCTCCCGACCTTTCTTCTCTCGTGGGTCGCCAATTTATCTTAAGAAAAATGAAATGACAGTAAAACAAACCCATTCCAGGTTTTCCTTTTTTGTATTAACATTGATCCACAGCGAAAGTGTGGGTTTTGTGATGGTCTTTTCCATGTATGCAGTCACAGCTGACCTCATGACCCTTTCTTGTCTCTTTCAAACCGCTTGGCTTTTTTTTCTTCCCAAATGGTTCCTCTTTGGCTTTGACATGTTTTCTAAAAGCAAGTTCGGATTCTACATACGTGAGAGAACGGGGTATTTGTCTTTCTGGTCTGACTTATCTTGCTTATAGTGGCTCTCTCTACTAGTTCCATCCATTTTCTGGAAGATGACATCATTTGCCTCTACTTAATGGCTAACAAATGCCCTTGTACACATATGGTGCATTTCTTCATTTATTCACCCAACGCAGGTGCCCATGCTGATTCCATAACTAGTCTAATATGGAGAGTGCCACACATCAAACGGGTGCACATGTGTGTCTATCTATGCTGACTTTCATCACTTCAAACATTCATTTTGATTCTATTTAAGTGTGTGCACACATGTGTGTATATCTGTGTAGCTACGTGTAGATGAATATGGGTGCCCTAAGCAGCCAGAGGCAATGCATCCTCCTGGAACTGGAGTTGCAGGTAATTGTGGTACTCCTAGCCCGAGATGGGTGCTGGGCATCAAACTCCTGTTGTCTGAAAGAGCCCTGTGTTCCTTTAACCAATGGGTCATCCCTCTGGGGCCTATTATAAGATTTTTCCAAAGTCATCTACACTCAGTATTGCAAGTTCTTAGTGAATTTCTGGACCTTTCTATTTGAGCTCAAGTCTGCCTCGTGTTTGGATGGATTTTTTCTGTGTGCGCTGCTTTGACAAATAGCTTGTCATGTTTGCGTCTGCGACCCCCATCTGTTGTGTCCTTCACTCTCCTTGGGATTACCACCAGGGAGCTCCAGGCATGAAGCTGCCTTGATGGAGGAGGATCATCTGTCTATGTGTTACTTTCATTGGTTAATAAAGAAACTGCCTTGGCCCTTTGATAGGACAGAAAATTAGGTAGGTGGAGTAAACAGAACAGGATGCTGGGTAAAAGTTAGAATCTTCCCGATGCTACATCCTCGTGGTGCTACACACATTAATAGAAATGGGTTAATCAAGATGTGATAGTTAGCCAGTAAGAGGCTAGAGATAATGGGCCAGGCAGTGTTTAAAAGAATACAGTTTCCGTGTTATTATTTCCAGGGCTAAGCTAGCCGTGCGGGAGCCAGGTGGGACGAAAAGCAGGCGTACTCACCTCATCACTACACTGCCTGTGCTCTCTGGCCCCTTATTGCCAGTTGCTCTCGGACCCTGTGTAATCCTTCATTCACTGTCTACCAAACCCTGACACACAGTGGAGAAAACCGTCTCTCTCTCAGAAATGACCAGAAGCAACGTGGGGAAATTATTCCTTTAGAGGAGGGCAGGTTCCTCTCTGCTCCTCGAATCTTGGATGTCTGAGATCATTCAGACCTAAAGATAATTTCATTTGCTTCAAAATCTGAGAGAATTTCTACATCAGCATCAGTGAGAGCCAAGGCTGGCCATGACCCTAGGTGCTCCTGAGTCTCTTGGGAGGCAGGGGAGATGAGGGCCTGTTTATCAGGTAACATCATGTCTGTCTCCCCCAAGTTCTATTACTGCAGGTCAAACACTGGAAAGAATGTAAAAGTTGTCGCAGCTGTTGGCTGTAGATAGACCGCATCGCGTGCTACACTTCGATGAGATGGTCACATGACCCGCAGGCAGCTCCCATAACTCCACAGGTCACTTAGAACACCCTGTGCTGGGGACAGAACTTACCTATCCTGTTTCCTTCACCTTCTCCATCTCCAACGCTGTCCTGTGAGAGCGGAGCTGGTGTGAAGGCTCCGGCATGTGAAGAGGCTGGGAGGAGTTCTGAGTCATTACAGAAGCCATATTTTACAGTACCAACATTCCACGTACCGCTTAGCCTCAGCATTCTCCAAACATAAGGTATCCAGCGTAAACTAGTCAGACCATCTAAGAATTTCTGGTGACGGAGAGCTTTGGATTTAACTTCATTCTTAGTTCTTTTTTCCAAAGACTTCCGCTTACCCTCCTCTCCCATCTCTTAAGACCCATCTCTTCTGTGTTTAAACATTGCCATGGACATGATATGTCCCGAAAGACAGACCTCGGAAAAGCCTATTGGTAGAACCCTTGTCCATCTCCAAACTTTCTTGAAGGGTATCCTAAGCCATGCACTGGAGATGCTATTTGTCCTACATTTCGTTTCTGTTTTAAGATTGCTAGAGAGGAGATGCCCAGTACCTCTGCCTAGCCCACGACAGACACTGACCCCCATTTCCTTCAGTGCAACCATGTCTTGAATATCCTGAATTTGGACTGAAGACTTCCGTGTTAGTCAGGGTTCTCCAGAGAAACAGAACTGATTGAATGAAAATATATACAGGGGAATTTCTTAGAAGGGCTTGCAGGCTGTGGTCCAGTCATCAATGCTGTCTCCTGACAGGAAGGCTAAGAACCCAGGAGTTCTTTAGTCCATTCGGCTGGATGTTTCGGCTGGTCTTCAGTATAGACCGGAATCCTGAAGAAGCACGCTCTAAGGCCAGTGAAGGAGTGGCCTTGCCAGTGAGAGTGAGGGCAAGCAGGCAAAGGGCAAAAGCTTCTGCCTTCATTTTTCTTTATACGTGCTGCCAGCAGCACGTGGGTGTGGCCCAGACTTAACGTGGGGTTTTCTAATGTAAAAGATCCAATCAAGAAAGGTCCAGGCTCCAAAGCCACAGAGAAACCCTGTCTCGAAAAACCAAAAAAAAAAAAAAAAAAAGAAAAAGAAAGGTCTCACAGGTGCACTCAGTAGCTCGGGTTTTAGTCAATGTCAGATGTTGTCAATGCTGACAAACAAGAACTTCGGCCTCTCCACAGGTCCGAGTTGAAGCTATGGTCACCACTCATGGGCAGTGCTTGGTCGTTCACACTGGTGCTCTTGCGCTGCGGCGGTCCCCTGCAGCGCCATCTGTCTTCACTCCGTGCTATTTGGGTCAATGTTCCTCAGTTGCTGAGACGGACCTGTAAGCAGATGGCACTTTGAAAAGTCGAAGGCGTTTGACCCACGTACGGCTTCTCTGGAGAAGTGTCTGTGGTCTAAGAGTCCTGCTGGCTACCCATCACGTCCTCTGGAATTTAGTGAACAGAACGTATTCTTTCAAGGTCATTGTCTAGGTCTCGTCTACCCCACTATACGGTTTGGATATCCCTTTTCCTGATGTTTTCGGTTTGGAGCCTATCGTTTAACAGCTGAGTTATCTCTCCAACCCCAGTACCCCTCTCAAACGCCTCAAAGCTCCGCTCTCAGGAGTAGACAACGCCATTATCACAGATAATCTATCAGGATAGATGCCCGATAAAAGGGAGATGTCCTTTCTTGCGTGTGCACTGTTTGCCCTTCTCAGTCCACCACGGGTTGAGGCTGCATGCGGGGTCTCAGCAGATATCCTTTCTGCGTTGGTATAGGGGACTTCTCAGGATTCTGGAACCATGGACAGGCGACTTTCAGTTGTTGGAATTTAGCCAGCCTTAGGCATTCTACTACGGCAGCACAGGAACTATAAGATGAACTTTCTTCTTTGGACTCTTACTATGCACTGATTATATCTACTCCTAAGTCATCTTATAGATTGAGGTTTTTGTCTACATGCATACCTCTTATTAACCTATTTATGAGAGCCATAATTAGTTCTCTGCCGTGGCTGTTTGAGAACCACCACCGAAGGTCTATTTTAGGTGATTACAATACATGAATAGTGTCAGCCTTTTGAGTTTCCTTGTAGTGTTTTGAATAATCATTGGTACCTCCTTGGAAACTCCTACTTTCTGTCACGTTGCTTATTTTTGTCACGTTTACAGAATGATGCCTTCTCGTCTCTGTGAGGTATAATTTCTTTTACAGAAAGCATCGCTTCTACTGCTGGGGCGAATGCTGCTGCTTTCATTAGGGTGCCATTCATGTCTCCTGTGGTGTTCTAGAAGTCACCCCACTTAATCTCCAGGATGCTCAAGGTGTAGGGTGTCAACAGGCTTGTGCCTACACCATCCCTAACAGTGACTTCAGACTGCTGTCTGCATACATCTCTACAGCAATGTCGATGGGACCCATTTGTTTCCCTTTGCAGATGAAGATCACAGCAGGTCAAGGAAGGCTGTCACCCAGATCTCCCTGTAAGTCAGTGATTCCCAAAGCATGAGTTCCAGAATGCGAGAACTTGCTAGAAAGGCTCGTCTTGGGACTGAAGCCCAGGATTGTAACACCCCTCCCACGCTCTTCCGGTACATGATCAGGTCTGACACCACTTCACTCAGATGATATGTGGACTTAAAATAACAGCAAAGCTAGGTTCCCACCTGCAGACTAATTAGTTTAGATTGAGGACACGGTTTCAGTGCTCCCAAGCATCTCCAGGCAAAGCACATATAGGAGATAACCAGGCACACAAAGGCTCCACAGAGGTTTGGAACAGAGTCCATTGCTGACTTCACATGAAGTCTGCCAGAGCAAACATACACTTCAGTGTAGAAAAGCACAATCACAGATGTGTACATACCTGTTTAGACACATTCTTATCAACAGTAATGTAGTGGTCATGGCGACATACAGGCTTAGGTTTTTAAATTCAGTGTATGCTTAACTGCATTCTTGATAGGCTCTGGGATGTTCGTGCCAGGCTCACTATTTCATTGACAAAATGGAATTGTCACCATAGAAAGACATAAACAACAGCAACAGAACTGTGCTGTTCTCTGGGATATTTTTATTTATTTTTAATAGAGTATGTTGGATGTCTGTAGAAATTTGTTGAAATGACTGTAGAACCCAAACAAGCTGTTGCTACTATTGCTGCATAATATATTGCTATTCTTGGTCTTTTAATGTAATATACATATTACATATACTTATGTATATATATATATATATATATATATATATAAACTTAAGCTATGTTGTCAGTTTTGAAGAAAAGTATCCTAATTTTCTATGCTGAGTTGGTATTACAGAAATCAACAGCCACATTAGTCTAGAAATATTGAACTTATTTTGTTTTCGTTAGTACAAGGGTTATATACTAAATATGTAAAGTGGGTGGGATCACAAAAACTAATGACGTTTTCTATAAATGTATGAAAAAAACCCCAAAACATATGTAAAAGTAATCAGACATTTCTTCCTTGTCCCTGTAAGAGGTAAAAATTGACTTCCATTCTGGGAGGGATCTTAGCTATGACCACTCCGGTCACCTGAGTTCTAGTTCACGGTAGCAGTTTAGCAGCTTCTGAGGAGCATGTCTGCATTCACAGGGTTGTTTTCCCAAGTAGAGGTGACTGGCCAGGGCTGCCATGAACCGTTGGCTTGAGTTCTCATTATGGATACGGTGATAATTGGGGCCGAGAGCGGAACTAACACGAGTACATCAGATGGTCATTACACACTTACAAAGAACTTCTCAGCCATTCTCATCCGGTCCCCTACTTTCTCATTCAGTTGAAGGGTTCTCTCTTATGGGATTATTGTGCACTGCACAAAGATGCATTTCTGTGCCGGGCGGTGGTGGTGCACGTCTTTAATCCCAGCGCTTGGGAGGCAGAGGGAGACGGATCTCTGTGAGTTCGAGACCAGCCTGGTCTACAAGAGCTAGTTCCAGGACAGGCTCCAAAACCACAGAGAAACCCTGTCTTGAAAAACCAAGCGCTTGGGAGGCAGAGGCAGGCGGATCTCTGTGAGTTCGAGACCAGCCTGGTCTACAAGAGCTAGTTCCAGGACAGGCTCCAAAACCACAGAGAAACCCTGTCTCGAAAAACCAAAAAAAAAAAAAAAATGTATTTCTGTGATTGGTGTAGTAAAGAACTTAATGGCCAATAGCTAGACAGGAGAGAATAGGCGGGCCTTCCGTGGAGAGAGAGAATTTGGAGAAAGTTGAGTCACCAGCCAGAGGCAGAGAAGCAGGATTATCAGTACAGAGATGACTTAACTCTACACCACATAACATAGATTAGTATAAATGGGTTCATTTAACTTTTAAGACCTAGTTGAGAATAAGCCTAAACTATGGCCGAGCACTCATAACTAATGATAAGTCTCTGTGTCATTATTTGGGAGCTGGGGCTACAGAGAAAGACTCATTATGTCTTCATCACAACCCCTTTATGGCCCTGGTTCTCTAGTTGGTGCTAAGGGTGAAAAGCAGCAGGGCAGAGGTTGTGAGGTGATGGGCTTAAGAAGTAGATGCAAAGATGCTGACAATGGAGACTTTACATTTTAATTCTGGCTAAGTTTGCTTAAGAAGACAGGGCAGGAAGCAGACAGCTTTGTGTACGGGAAAGTGAGGGTTAAGCAGAACCCAGAGAGACTTATCTTTCAATTATCAGGTGGTGATACTTAAATTACTTTTATGGCACACTAAATAACATCCCTAAAAAGCCAATGTAGGCCTAAACCGCTAATGTGCACCTAAGGAGAGGCTCACTCGTCTGTAAAGACCCAGCATCCAGTGTTGTTATAAATTACTTCATTATCTATAATAGGAATGCACCCATCACCATTTTAATTAGAAGGTGACCGAGGAGGTGAGTGTTAAAGGCATTTGTAACATTCAGTGATGGTAATAATGGCCTCGGCATTGAAGGAAGAAGTTTTCCAAGTTTCTTCTCATTTACATGCCCTTCATGCTCCATTATTATTAGTTTCCCTATAAAATTATTGGCACTGTATTTTTAATTGTGATGGGAATTTTGGAAAACTGGGGAAGCATAGAGAAGAAAACGATCAGGCGGTACTCCCCCATTTTGGCTTCCCAGACATTCTCTGCACAGGTGAGAAGTCTCTAATTAGCAACCCGGGGTGCAAACACATTCACGTTTATACAGTACATTAGGCTGACTCTCCTCTCCTGGGTTGGTGTTTTGTAATTTTTGGAGGTTACATAGTAATTTGCCCATGTAAATATAACACAGACTTCCCTCTTGCCGGTATTAATGCTGTTTATTTTTTGTTTTGTAACTCATAATGCATGCTGAGACAGTCATTTATCCTCATACATCACCTCCTGGTTACATCTTCTTTAAGAAGGTTTCCCGGGGTGGATGTGCTGGCCGCAAGCTCTGATATTCGTGTCTACATATCTGCATCAGTGCCAGCCTAGATATCCGTAGCGAAAATAATAAAAACCCAGAGACAGATATTGGGGTTCAACTTGAAGATCAGAAAAGCAAAGCAGCCTGGCCACTAGAGAACTCTTACCTCTATGAATGCTTCAGACTGAAAGAGAACAAATTCCTGTCTCCTCCCATCTTATATTCCTCTCTAGTGTTGATATAAAAAAAGGCTTGCATCACTACTGCCCGCCCTCTATGGCTAACTAGTGTGGCTGCTGGGATTGAAGGTGTGTGCCACCACTGCCTAGTCTGGACCAGTGTGGCTGTTTTGCATTCTGATCTTCACGCAAGCTGTATTTATTAAAATACAAATGAATATCACTGCAGACAACCTGCCACCTATGCTCTCACCAGCAGGATACTTCCGTGGCTTCTGCTTTGTTCCTCACTAATGCTTTAGAGTTAAAGCTGTTTCAGCCAATTTGATTATTGGAGGGTTACACTGCACCCATGTGTGTGTTTCTTTGTCCTTGCCTGTCTTTAAGAATATTTAAGAAGGAGAGTGAGCGAATTTGAAACTCAGGCAACAAGTATTCTGGATGTTGTTCAGTGTTTGGGATGTTTTAGAACTTCACAGGTATTGCTTCTCTTCCTTAAGGTACAAGAAGCTGACCTATCTCTTACGGGCTTCCCTTATCTCAAAGAAACTTCAGAGGCTTCATATTCTCTCTCTCTCTCTCTCTCTCTCTCTCTCTCTCTCTCTCTCTCTCTCTCTCTTTCTCTCTCTCTCTCCTCTCTCCCAATACAGGCGTGCAGAGGTGTGCATATTTAGATGCTCATTTCCATCTATCTTCTGATTCTAAATTACTATTTCCATAGGATAAAGTCAGTTTCAAGGACCGCCCCTGTGAGCTGCTTAAGTGTGATAACCCTAAAGGGTTCTTTGAGTTTGACATTTCTCTGGTTTTCATTGCAGAGCGAGTGTTGTGGAAAGGGCCTCATCAGTGTGGTATTCTTTTCCATTGCAGTTTAGGGCCTCTCATAGAAGCTGCAGCTGCGATGGTTTGGATGAGAAACATTCCCGTAGTCTCCGGCATTCGAATCCCAAGTTGGTGAATCTGCTTGGGGACACCTTGCTGAAGAATGTCGCTGGAGACAGGCTTTGAGAGTTTAAAGGCTTGCATCATTTTAAGCTTGCCCTCTTGGCTTCGTGCTTTGCCGTTTAAGACGTGAGGTCTCAGCTTGCAGCTCCAGCCACCATGGCTGCCTGCTTCCCTGCTTCCCTGCTTCCCCACCTTGCAGGTGATCGGCCCCTGTCTGTAAGCCCAAATAAACCCTTATTTCTATAGGCAGCATTGGTCATGGTGTTCTTATCACAGCACAGAAAACTAATTAACACAGGAGCTCCAGGAAAATTTGGAAACCAGGGAATCTTTTTCATTTTTTGAGTTGAAGAGTTGAGATAGAAGTGAATTCAGCTACTTGTTCAAAATGGCAAATCTAATGAAAGTGCTGCTTTTGTGCTTCTCTAGTGTTTGCTTTCTAACCCGAGGTCTTTTAATTAATCATGTATTTTTTTTCTCAACAGGGAAAAGATGGCTATTAAAATATGCATCGTTGAAACTTTACATGCAGAGGCGACAGAATAGTGCTATGGTGTTTGAATGTGGAAAGTCTCCTCCCAGACTCGGGAGTTTAAATTCTACTCCCTGTAGAGGAGATTGCTTTGGAAGATTGAGGGACATGGGGCCTAGCTGGCAGACAGAGCCACCAGGGTAGGGAGTGAGGGTTCCAGCATGGCTCCGACTCTTCCTCAAGCTTTCTGCTTCCGGGTCAGCTGCCAAGATGAGGAAAATCCACGAGCCACTTGTAACTCCCAGGCAGTGATGTCTGCTGCCAGGCTTGCCTTAGCATGGCGGGCTGTAGTCCTTCAAGGTACCTTTGTCAGGAATTTGGGCACAGTACTGGGAAAAGTTACTACCGTTGATAGTAACATAGTGAACACCCTTTAGCCTACTACCCTTTGATATCTGGAGAGAGAGAGAGAGAGAGAGAGAGAGAGAGAGAGAGAGAGAGAGAACCTGGCATGGACTTTTTCTGATAGGCGCTCTGCCTTCCCTCTTTTCAAAATAATCCCCATCCTGGTGTTGTCTTAATCATCTTAATGATTTTTAATTATTACTAATTTTACCAACACGGATATCTATCCCTCAACAAGCATAGTTGGGTGGTTAGGTTATAGTCCTAGTGTAAGGACCTCCTGTGACTCCTAGAGATAAGGTAGGGCACTTCCTGCAGTCTCTTAGAGACCATGAGTTGTGGTAATCATTCCACTTTCTGCCCTGCACATCTGTATGGATGATGCTGTACTGATGTGCGTTTGCTTTTCTTCATGTTTTCCTCATCTCTTTAGTTTACTCTCCACTTTTTAGGTTTCCCTGAGTTCCCAGACATTCTCCCGAATTTTCATTTTGGACATTACGTATACACTTATTTGTTCTCTGGCTGTTCCTCCTTGGCACCGTGATCTTTCATGGACAGATTAAAATTTTTAGGTATGTGGTTTTTGTTGACTTTGTCAGTCTTTTGCATAGTCTCATTTTGAATCTTTAGTCTCCCATAGTAGAGCCTTCCTTCAAATATCTAACCACGTTGTAGGTATAGTGGTTTTAGTAAGAATGGCCCCCATAAGGCTTAACGGTGTGATATTGTTGGAGTAGGTGTGACCTTGTTGGAAGAAGTATGTCAAGGGGGATGGGTTTTGAAGTTTCAAAAGTCCATGACAGGTTCTCTCCTCTCTCTCTCTCTCTCTCTCTCTCTCTCTCTCTCTCTCTCTCTCTCTCTCTCTCTCTCCCTCCTTCCCTCCCTCCCTCTTCCTCCATTTCCCCCTCCCTCTTCCTCCCTTCCCCCCCTCTCTCCCTCCCCCTCTCTCCCTTTCTCTCTCTCCCTCTTTCCATCTTCCCCCCATCCCAGCCTGCAGATCAGGATGTAGTTCTCAGCTACTGCTCCAGAGCCAGGCAGGCCACCATACTCCCCAAACAGTACACCATACACACCACAAAGAGCAGGAGGCTGAAAAACTGACTGGAACTGTAAGCATGTAGCATGAATGGTCAACTTTGATGTTCAGTGGTGGGAATTTTGAGAGTGTGCATTGGGACAGTTTTAGCATAGCAAATAGAACATGACAAAACACACACTTCATTTTGTGCACACACTTCAGGGGCATTAAGTACATCCAAGGGTAACCCATCACCAGCATTCTCCCTAATTTTTCATTATCTTAAGGCGACTCTGTAACTATTAAGTATTAACACCCTATTTACTCCTCCTTTAAGCAATCAACAGTCACCATTCTTCTTTATGTCTGTGAAAAAGACCTCTCTGCGTGTTTAGTATAAATGACACCATGCAATATTTTTCACTTTTGTATCTGGATTCCTTAACATAGCAAAATGTTTTCAAAAGTTTGTATTAGAACTTTGTTATTTATCTATTCATTCATTTATTTATCTATTTAACGTGTAGGGGTATTTTGCCTGCTTGCACAGATATGTGCACCACATGCATTGCTGGTGCATTGAGTCTCTGGAACTGGATCCATCTGGACAGCTGTGAAATGCCATGTGGGTGCTGGGAATTGAACCTGGATCCTCTAGAGGGGCAGCCAGTGCTCTTAACCACTTAACTGTCTTTCCCAGAACTCTGTAATTCAAGCCATTGGATAATGTTACACTGCAACTATCAACATTTGCCCATCTATTGACAGGCATGAGTTGCTCTGTCACTTGGACATCGTGACTAACGCTTGCAGGAGTATAGAGATGACGTAGAATGCACTATGACTGGGGAGATGGCTTGGCAGAGAAATCCATTGCCGTGTAGACAGAAGGACCAGAATTCGTCTCTTCAAAACCCACATTAAATCCGGATGGGTGTGGCAACCAACCTGTAATCCTAGCACATGGAAAGCAGAGACAGAGTCCCTAGTGCAAACCGGCTAGCCTGATGAGTGGAAAGGATGAGCTCGTGGTTCAGCCAGAGACCGTGCTTCAATCTACCAGAGAAGACATCTTGGGTCTCAACATGCAAATGTACACACATGCACTTCTAACCTTATACACATATGTACCTGCATATCCAGTCCCCCATACACGTAAGCACACATGCATGCACACACACACACAAAGTGAAAAGGAAATAAGATGGCATTGTAGAAAGTAGGAGAATAAACAGGAAGCTGAGCGATAATGTGATGGGGATACAGTTCAAGAGTTTAGAATTAAACCTCGGGGACGACTGAGAAAGGTTCCCACACAGATCTCTTGGTTGTCTCTCAAGGGTGCTTCTAAAATTGATCAGTGAGCACCCTACATATTTGAGTTGATGACGTGATGGTGGTGAATGAGAAGACTCTAGAGACTTATGAACATCTAATGCTATAGTCCAGGCGGGGGATAATGTGTGTTAACAGTAGGGCAGGGAAGAACAGTAAGATGCGAAAGACCTTAAACTAAATGGAACAAGGGTACCAAAAGTAACTTCAAGGTCACCGTTATGTGTGTTCTCTCAGCTCTACTGTGCACAGACTAAAAGTTGAATGTGCTTCGAGAAGATAGTTTGAGTAGTTAAGACTTCAACTGTTCACAAATGATACGTCTTCTGAATCTTACAATTTAGTAGTCTCTCATAGGACAGAGTTGTGGGGGCCAGCCATGATAAGCTAAGTATGAACAGGTCACCCAAAAGAAGTTCTTTATTTCCAACCATTATCACCTGCCGGAGTAGAACTCGGCCCTCAATAAATTAAATAAGAGGTTCGAGTCTCAGTAGTTTAACCTAAGGCAATGCCTGGTTGCAAGAGGAACCATAAGCACCTGACCTTCACCCCAAGAACAGACCATTCAAAGGAAATGCCTAACATTCCAACTGCTATAGATAGGATCACCTGCCAGGACACCCCTAAACAAATGTCAGCCAATCAGGGGTCCCGAACCTCAGAGACCCCTCACCCCCACCTTCAGTACTATAAAAACCCAATTCTACTTGAGCTTGGGGCTCTCCAGTTATTCCAATATGTAGGACAAGCGGAGAGACTAAGTTTGCAAACCTGATTAAAATAAAGGAACTTTGCTTTTACATACGGGACTCAGTTTCCTTGTTGGCTTGTGCAGGGACCTCGTGGATTTGGGAGTAACAGTGCCAGGTCTGAGACCACACATGAAGTTTTGAACACTTTGATTATCAGACCCAAGCCAGAAGTCAGTTGAAATGAGGATGGTCATCAGATGTGTGTGTAATAATCCTGTTTGGTTAGGGAGTTAAAAGCAACATGTTACTCTTATTGGCAGCTCTTTAGGAGGGAGCCATGTCTTGCTGAAGAGTGCCTCCGTTTTAAGGAGTGGTTCACGGATGATGGACACAGAGCTAATGAGGTCTCTGCAGCAGGAAGTGCTGCCATTGAGAGTTTCTCCTCCGGAGGAAACATTTCCTGTTTCAGAACCCTTGCCAGCCCCATAAAGGATTTGGGCTTCAGAGAAAAATCCAGAAAAAAGTTGATGTTTCAGACTAGGCAAAGAGATAGTTCAGTCATGGGCACACATACTGAGCAGCGCTCTAATACGAACTGCGATGGACGGGCCACCGTCTATGACTCATGACTAAGAAGACAGTCCATGGAAGGATGCGTAGATCAGTAAAACTTATAGCCCTAGTTTTTTATTTGACAGTTTTGCTTCCAGATGTGTAAAAATCCATTTGTAAAAATTACACATCAAGATGTGACGTGAATCTCTAACAGGAGCACTTGCGAGGGCAAAGCAAGACGCTGTTAAGTAAGCTCAAGACTGGACAGGCTATACAGCAAGATCTTGTCTCAACAAAACCATAAGCATGCTGCTGCTTTGGGAGGCATAGAACAAGGAATGCTGATATGAAAGTTGTAAAAGCAAGGGCTAAGCGAACAGAAGATAGTTCCATTACGTAAATGGGCTGCAGCAGGGGTGGAGAGCCGAGAGGGAGGGAGTGAAGTAGGGTTGGATATGTGAATAGATTAACCTGTGATAGGGCTGCGGCAGGGGTGGAGAGCGGAGAGGGAGTGATGTAGGGTTGGGTATGTGAACAGAATAGCCTGTGCACAGCTTCAGGTCTGCTGGAAGGTGCTGTGCATGCTGCCAGGTGTGACGCCATCGTTCATCTTCCCTAGTTGTGAACACTGGTAGTTTTAGTAATGATTGGCCAGACATGATCACTGACGAAAATGTGGCCTGACCACCATGGGAGTGACCAACTACTTCCTGATTAAAGTCTGTTCATCAAGATGAAACCCATATTTGGCATCAATATTGAGCAAAGAACCTATGATTAGATAGGCCCTAGGTAGAAACTGCAACTCTTATTCTGTTAAATGGACTTAATATTAAACCAGCTCCTAAGGACTGATTGTTATAGCCATAGATTATGATGCCAAAGTTGTCTTTTTATCTTTAGCTGCTAATTTTGTAGTGATTAGCATATAAAATAATAGGAAATACGAGTTTAGTGCTAACAAGGAAGTATTCCTATTACAAATACCTAAATACACAGAGAGATTTGGAATCTGCTGGCTGTAGGTAGAAGCTGGGAGAGGTGTGGAAGGCACTCTGGAGAAAAAAAACAATGCTGAAAATATGACTCTTTTGACAGCACCTGTTGCTGCTAAGGAGAGAAAGGTGGAGGTAATAAGAACACCCAGTCTGGGCAGAATTTGGACTCTGACTGAGCAGGCTATCTCAGGACACTGTGTGCCAGTTCTATACGTTAACCAAAGTAGTAACTTTTCCAATGCACCTTAGAAAGTTCTTTAGGTTTATGACAGGAATGTTTTGCCTGCATGTGCGTCTGTGCATCACAAGTGTGCCCACTGCCCAGCAGGCAGAAGAGAGCAACGGGTCCTTGGAAACTGGCATTACAGATGGTTGAGAACTTCCGGCTGGGTGCCGGGAACCAAACATGGATCCCGCATAAGAGCAACATGCTTTGTGACGAGCTGATGCCCTTTCAGAGACAAATGGCACACTTAACTTTTTTTGTGTGTGTGTTTGTTTTGGTGTCACAGATGTGTCCTTATGGGTGTGTTTGAACATATGTGTCCTCCGTATGCTGGGGAGTGAGGTGGCTACAAGTCAACCTTGGATGCTCTTTCTCAGGCGCCGTCCACTGTGACTTTTGAGACAGGGGCTCTCATTGGTACGGAGTTCATTGGCTAGGCCAGGCTGGCTGGTCAGTAAGCAACAATCTGTTTTTCGCCTCCCCAGCAATGGAACCACTAGAACACACTACCACACTGGGCTTTTAAAAAGGATTCATTTGTGTGTGTGTGTGATCAGGGTTTACCTCTATGTATGTGTGCACACTATGTGCATGCCTGGTGCCTGCAGACGCCAGAAGAGGATTTTCGGGGTCCCCAGAACTATAGTGACAACTGGTTGTAAGCTGTCATGTGGGTGCTGGGAACTAAACCTGGGGTACTCTGCACGAGCAGAAAGTGCTCTTAACCTTTGAGTCATCTCTCCAGCCCCTCCCTCCTCTTTATGGGTTGCAGGGCTGGAACTCATTTCTCACACCTGTAGGGCAGCACTTCACTCACTGAGCTATAAATCTTTAGCTCTGTTTTTTTTTTTTTTTTTTGCTTTTTTGAGACAGGGTTTCTCTGTGGTTTTTTGGAGCCTGTCCTGGAACTAGCTCTTGTAGACCAGGCTGGTCTTGAACTCACAGAGATCCGCCTGCCTCTGCCTCCCAAGTGCTGGGATTAAAGGCGTGCGCCACCAACCGCCCGGCTCCGTTTTTTTTTTTAAAGATTTATTTATTTATTTATTTATTTATTTATTTATTTATTTATTATATATACAATATTCTGCCTGCATGTATCCCTATGGGCCAGAAGAGGGCACTGGATCTCATTATAGATGATTATGAGCCACCATGTGGTGGGAATTGAACTCAAGAACTCTGGAAGAGCAGCCAGTGCTCTTATCCTCTGAGCCATCTCTCCAGCCCCTCCAATTTTTTTCTCTTTAAGTCAGAAAGCTAGGTAAATCATGACACAGAAGACGTCAATAAAGGCAGGTTCCTTCGGTTCTTAGCTTTCCTCCGCACCATGCGCACCTGGCCATGCAGGCCTTTGCAACACCCACTGTCTCATTTATGTGGCGCTGGTATCTGAAAGAGTAATGTTTTCTATTTTTATTTTTTTTTCCATATAACATTTCTATCGATTCTTTGGGAATTTCGCATCTTACGCCCCAGTCACACTCATTCCCCAGGCTTTCCATGTCTGCCCCTGGCCTTGTAACTACCCTGTTCCAACCAAAAAACAAACAACAACAGCAACAAGAACAAAAGAACCCAAGTCCAATGTGTGTTCTCTATATACTTGCTGGAGTATGGTCAAACTCCCAGTGGCCTGGCCTTTTAGTAGAACTGAGTACTTCCCCCACCCCCGCCAGAAGCCATCAGTTGTGGAGAGCTTCACTTCAGTACCCCTGTTACACTTTCTGAGTGCTCTTCAATGACATCCTTCCTAGGCTATTATTTTTCTTGGAGGCAGGGGCAGAGGCGGGAGTAGGGATTGCCATAGAAGTCTTCCGTGTCCCCCTTTGTCAACTGTGCGACTGCCGTCGTTGATATCACAGTCAAAGCAGCTTTCTTAGGAACAGTGGTTGTTAGCTAGCTAAAAGTACTCAGAGGCATCAAGTTCCTTTTCTCACGAGAGCCTATAACGCCCTTTTGAAGCCATTGCAGGTAACTGAATGTTTCTACAAACGTATTTTGCTATCATGCCCAACCCTCCAAGGTCTGTATGGCTGAATGTGTGACTCTCTAACCCTGTCTAGCAAGGATTGCTCTATACTTCAGCTAGATGAGGCCTCTGCTGTCATGCAAATGTGAACTCTGGCTAAACCACACAAAACCGGAATTATTCCACACGGAAATTAGAGCTTTCAATGCATTTGCCATTTTTATTTCGCGATGCGGTAACATGATTCAGGACGGGCTGTGATGCAGTTGACAGCGTAATGGAGAATATATCTTTCTGGAGGCTCTTTCTAACTCAACACTAAATAGTTTAATTACAGTGGAAATTCTGTACAATTTAAGGCTTGGCTCTGAACTAGATTGGAAATATGGACCAGATTTGTAAATAAAACACCTTTTTGTTCAAGTAAAAGAAGAAATAAAAAATCAATGAAAAAATACAAGGAAAAGAAAAACAAGAAAAAGCAGCCCGGCAGATCTTCCTGGAGTGGATTTTCGTAATATTATAAACTAACAAAAATACAGGTTTTCTTCCTCAAACAATGATAATGTACATATTGAGGGTTTGCTTAGGTAATTCTGGGAATCTTTCTGGATTGAACGCAGACCAGAGTGAAGGAGTAGGAAGAAATTACATCAGTGTGCTAGAATCAATTCTACCTTACAACAAATTAGAGACACAAAGCAAGGTTGTAAGCATTAAGTATTTCTAGAGGGTCAGAGAGTCATTACTGCTTATGGGTAAGAATAATAAAACCAGATTAGACAAGGACAATTCAAGTTGTTCACTGAATAAAGTCGGTTATTGGCACATCTAATCTGGGGTAAATCTGACACACCGGACCTAGACGGCTGATAGCTTTTAGGGTAGTTAACATTTGTTTGTAAACAGAATTTGTCACCTATGAGACTGTGGTTTTGTGGAGACTTTAATAATAAACTATGGTAGGCATGGGGTGTGGTCGTGTTACATGAGATCACGGTTTACACAGTTGGCTATGAACGTGCAGGTCGAGTTGAAAACAGAGATTTCGGTGGAAATTAAAAGTGCAGCTCTTTTGTGATTTTAATCATCGCTTCATGCAGTATCAGTTTAGAGATGCCGATTCGGATTGCTTTATATGGGAAGATCTCTCTGCCAGTGTCTTTCATTAATGGTCAAGGTCAGTTCTTCTGGAATTTTCCACGGACAGATGCAAGTCAGTTGGGTTAGAAGAGGGAATGCCACATAGGCTCCAGTTTTCCTACATGACTGGGTTCATGTGCAAGCTGAGTTATTCCTGTGGGAAGAAAAGTTCCATCAGTTTCTCATCGGGAAACATCCAAGCAGTTACAAAAGGTGCTGTGGAGGTTAGAATGCCCATTCTGATGGGAGGCTGTTTACATGGCAACAAAATTACATCACTCAAGTGGCCGAAGCCCATTGGAGAAAAAAAAATATCTTTTCTCTCTCTCACTTCTGCTTTCATCTTTCAAGAGTTCTATTAATTTGGGTCTGAGTGAGTTTAGCATCTACTTTTCTTATTTTTAAAAGAGGTATTACTCATTAACCTAAATACTTCAGAAAATGGATCTGGACAACCTCTTTTCAATATTATTCTTATTCCAGAAGTACACGGGTAAGTAGGTACAACGGCAGTCAGCATCCACAGCCCACCTAAGGATATGCATGGCCACCTGAGTTCTCACACAGAGAGGGCAGAGTCTGCTCATGATGCTGCTCACACAGACTGGCAAGGCATGCGCTTTCAGAAGGAAAACATGACCACAAATCTGTATTGTTGCCTCCCTTTGGGACAAAGTACGATGGGGAAAGTCAGTCACAGAATACAGGAAGTATAAGGCATTCGGAAAGGAAGTGAGAGCTCAGTTTCAAACTAAGTCAGTCTGAAGCACGGATG
The DNA here is from genome assembly GCF_950005125.1 of Chionomys nivalis. Taxonomy (NCBI): domain Eukaryota; kingdom Metazoa; phylum Chordata; class Mammalia; order Rodentia; family Cricetidae; genus Chionomys; species Chionomys nivalis. The sequence goes on along the minus strand of NC_080111.1, from coordinate 13,537,750 downwards.
TTTGTCTTGGAAGAGCGTGCTTCCAAGGGACGACGATGCTGTCGTCAAAAGCATGAAGGAGTACGGCTAATTTCTCTGCAAGTGGAAACACAAATTCAGCTTCTCAGCAGAACCCGCTTGAGTGTTTATTAGGCCACACGGCGAGCGAAATCAAGTTAGATATTTCAAATTTGGCTGTTGCGAAGAATGCAAAGCCCAGAGGAAAAGCACAGCGGTGAGACAAGGCAAGCAAGGACCCTGCTTTCCCTTCGCCTCTAACTGGCGTGGGTGCAAACACAGCTCTAACGATGGCTTCTCCACAGCAGAGGCACCGCAGTACCCACAAACAGAGCTCCATCTTCTAGCCAGCCAGCCCCATGGATGCCAGTGAGAGAACCAAGGGAGGGGGAATGCGGCAAAGGGAGGGAGGGAGGCGCCCCATGCTGCATGCCAGCTGAGGCAAGCCTAGAGAATCAACGTCACCTCTTACCTCTGGTCAATCCTCTCCGTCTTCCGGTGTGATTTCTGTCTCTTTATGGACCACTACTTTGGTCACTGACATGTCGGGGTGCTGCTCTTTGGCCTCTTTAATTGCCTGAGCCAGAGCCTATCCCCAGGAAATCACAGAAGGGCAAAAACAAAAAGGAGGTGGGACATGCATGAGCCATAGCAAGGTGTAGACTTATGAGCTAAATCTATATCCACAATTAACAAGGAGGTACAATGATTACGGAAGGATTCGAAATCGGATTCTGCAAAGTTAATTCAGAAACTATTTTAGAATACATGCTGAACTAGAAGATTAGCGCTGGGAACCAAAAGGCCCCTAAGTTCACATTGACTTCTCTGTCAGAGCGTCTACCATCTCACACACACTACCTGGTCATGGTCAATGTCAGCGTCTCCCGTGATGACTATTCGCTTCTCAATTCTCGTCTCTGAAATGCCGCCTTTCACAGTCTAGAGGAAACAGAAAAGCTCTGTGAGCGACTCACTGGGGCACGGCAGAAGGCGGGGGTAGAGTCAAATGCCACTGTCATTCATTCCCCCAGGTTCACTGTCAAAAGCAGAGCTTTTGGGGCTTAGCAGGGCCAGTTTCTCTGAGATCTACTCTACGCCCACCCTGGGATACCTTCGAGGATATCAGAATGAATCCTCAGCACAAACTGGGAGACACTGACGTTTCGCAGTTCACTTTTAATACAGCTAGCTCTACATCAGATAGGCGAGTAAGGAATTCCCGTGCAGCCCGGTCTGCCGGAGGTTTTGGTGATCAATGCCTTTCTCCAGCTGTCAGGATTAGTGCTTGTGGGTGTCGGCTCTACTTACTTTGGTGATGTGTGTGGTGGTGGTGGTGCTAGTGGTTTCCGATGTGATCGTCTGGGCGCTCATCAACACCCCTGGCTCCAGATCAGCCCCAGGGTCAACCTAAGCAGGGACAGGAACACACACAGCACACACGTGTGGTTACATTTCCTCTTCACAGGACGGTCCCATTCCTTAATGCCGTACAGTCAGTGACAGGGTGAACTGGGCTCTCCCCATGCGAAGACTCAATCAACCACAGATGGAAAATACTCAGAAACTGTTTGCGACCAGACTGAACGTGTCCAGGTATTTGCTAAACATGGGAGTACAACCACACTTATTTTATTTATTTAATGCAACCACACATTGCATTTACATTGTGCAAGGTAGTGTAACTCACCCAGCGATTATTTAAACTATATCTGAGGATGTCCACACAGTATAAAGAAATGTTATAGTAGCCTGGTCAAGGAACTGGAGCATGCATGGGAAACATGGAACCCACTTCCTTAGTAGGAAGGAACAATCGCTTTCCAATCATAGGCCAATTCAGGTAGCTCCTGGGAGCGCTGGGAGTAAACTCTAGGCAAAGCCGCGGGCGAGGAGGGTTAACAAACCGAGACGTAGCGGGTAGCCCAACCCTCTTTATGGTCCATAGCTGCACACCCAGCTCTCTGAGGCTTTCCTATGCCAAGGTTATCTAAAGCCTTGGGGAAGTCCCTGCGGCTCCACAATCAGTAATAAAACCACAGCATAGCACTGGTCTTGACAGAGATGGTTTGGATGCTGGATCCTCTCAGCCTCTTGGACTAGTACTGTGTAGTTACACTTGAATGCGTGACGCCACAGAGCGGCCAGGCCTCCGGTCTTACCTGTGAGGACTCGTATGTGATGGTTTTGGTTTCTGTGTGAACTACTGGCACTTCCTTGGTAGAGATGTCGAGCTTGCCTCCTCCTGGAGAAACATTGTCCACACTCACACTTTCCATTCTCACAGTGGATGACTGCATCAGTGGGAAGCAAGGGAGAGGGGTTACCGAGGAGCACACATGGTTGGACTTCTCTCTCTTCTTGGTGTCTTTTGTTCGTGACAAAAGTTTCCACATTAAATGAGGAGGGAAGATATGGATCACGGCACACAATAAATCCATGTCAGTCTCCCATCAAAACCCAGCAATTGTGGACATAAGATGTTCGAGGCAACAGAAACGTCTTAAAGGACATTAAAAACAATCTGCTCCTTCTTTTCAATCTCATATGTAAACATTGATAGAGTTAAACCTATAAACGAGCTTTTAAACTAGTAACCAAGGAGGACGAGGCAAGTCCTAAATTCTCGGCCACCACCCACCACTGTGTGGACGATCTCAGTAAAAGCTGATAGAGAAGAAAGTTCTGGAAGTTGGAGGAATGCTTTCTGGTCCTTCTGGAAAAGTAAATGGATCAGAAATAAATGCCAACTTTTCATTTAAAAATATTTATGTTATTATTATTGTTGTTGTGCCTATGTAGGTCAGAGGGCGACTTTCAGAACCTGGTTCTCCTCTTCCACTGTGGGCTCCAGGGACTGAACTCGAGTCATCAGGCTTGTGTGACCAGCACTGTTAGTCACTGAGCCATCTTTGTTGCCCTCCAGTTTTCTCATAGCTAATCACTGGTTCCCCATGCTTTCTGTCAGTTATAATGTTCATGAGAGAAACTGCTTCCTGGAGCTATACATCATCAATACTTACTAGTTCTTATGTTTCTATGTGACCCCAAATCTGGAAACAAGCATGGGGGCCTTTCACTGCCATGCGAAGTAATAGAACGGAGAGGAAAACCAAAGGCCCCGTGCACCATGAGGCATAAAGTTAAATGTAGCCTTGCTTCTGCACTGATCTAAGCCTCAGGGTATCGTCTGAGCGAATTAGTAACTACCGTTTACCTCAAAATGAGACTTTTGTTCCAATGCCTCGGAAGGGTGCGTAGCCTCCACTTGCTCCTCCTCACGGGAGCCAGTGAAAGGCTCTTCCTTGTCCGCCACCTCTCCTCTCTCTTCCTTCGCTGCTTCCGTCCCTTTCATGCTGTGCGGATCCACGGGTGTGGACTCTGCAGCATCCGCGTCATCCCCCGCCCCGTGAGAAGCATCCCCACTGCCCTGCACATTCATCACACGCCTCTCCTCCACCATAACCGCTTCCTGCAGCACCTTCTCAGTGCTGGGGGGCTGCGAGTGCGGGGCGGAGGCCACCTCGGTTTCAATGGATTCTGTCTTCGTTTCCACTTTCTGTATGGGAAGAGTACAGTGTGAGTGACCTTCCATAAAACAAAACAAACACCCCCCCCCCCCACCCCTAAGCTGCTGCTCACTAGGATGTCCAAAGCCAGCATCCAGGGCTCATTTGCACACACACAGATGGAAATAAACTCAGCTTTTCTTTCTCCCGCCAGCTTTGCCGTGTGCCTGTTTGACACGCACACTGGGACCTGCACGGGTTTCTCAGCAATGGCAGGAGAAACAGAATGGAGTAAAATAGGCCAGTGGGGAAAGGGGAATGGAAGCTTTGCTGCACATTCACACCGGCTTTGAATGCGCTCTGAGACCCAACGGATGAGACAAAACCTCCTAACTCCATTGCTGTCGAGTACCGGAAGCGCATTCTTGAAGTGGAACGGAAGCTACGTGACAGACACATGCAGCAGCACAAAGGGCAATCACTCAGGACATCTTTGAGGTGCAGGAAGGCAATGCCACTTGGGTGCAAAACACAGACACACACCTGCCACAAACTCACAAAGCAAAGCAAATGGGCACATTCACAAACACCAAGGATGGGAGCAATCGGCCACCTGCACCCAGCTCTGGGTCGTAGAGGAAACCCCGCCTATGAACTCTGTGGGTTTTCGGGCCGACTCTAACAGACTGAGGATCTCCGAGCCATCCATGAGCTTCTCCCCAGAGGACTGTTTAGTCTGAGTAGACAAAGAGACGAAGAGTCAAGCACGAGAGAGGTGCCTCAGGCTCACGTGTTTGCAGCTTGCTAGACAAGACTGGAGGCAGAGGGAAAAAAGGAAGGAGGAATGAAGGAGTCCACGTAGAGAGCTTGGAAACAGAAAACAATGGAGGCATAACATAGCAAACTAGGTGACCACGAGCCCTCGTGAGCTGCAGCAGAGAGTCATTACATTTAGGGTGGCGCCGATTTAAGCAGGTCATTTTCCAGCCCCCCCCCCCAGCCCCTTTATTGCAAGCCACAGCAGCGTTATCACGGAATCTTGGGAACAGGCAGCTAGAAATAAAACGGGAAAAGTGTTTTAATGCTGACTTTAGACTGCAATATTGATTTAATCATGGAGGAAAAAAAGCTGGGTTCACTGCTCTCAACATAAAGTCAAGCGGCAAGAGAAACGGGAAAGGTTCAGGGTGGAAGGGCGCTGTTTGAAAAAATCGTCATGCTGGAATCTTAAGGTGCGACTGAACGAGAGCCACTGGTTACCACCACTTGGGATGCAGAGGACTCGGTGACATAGTGAGCAGTAGCCACAGTAAAGGCCGGTTCCTGGGAGTACCGCCACTCAGACAGGCTCTTCCTGCGTGGGCCAAAGGGCCCTACCTTCAGCACCTCACATTCGGGCACCTGCTGCGGTTTGCTGAACCGGGGCTGGGCAGGCGCATCCTCTCCCAGCTTTGGAGCCTTCTGGGTGTTATCTTCCTCAGGGCTCTGCCGACGAGATTCAGCTTCCTTGATGGGCGCCAGGGATTCTGACAATCTCCGCTTCGGGGTGTGGACCTCGGGTCCCCTTCTGGATTTCTCTTCAGTCAAGGATTCCAGGACCTCGTATTCCACCAGCAAGGGAGCAACCTTCACAGCCTCTGCGGCGCCTCTCTCCGTCTTCTGCAGGCCTTCCAGCAAGGAGGTCTGTGCGGCTTTCTCCCCCTCTTTAGCTTTCCCCGTCATGGTAACAACTCTCCCAGAGACTGTGTCGTAGGATTTCCCTAGCGTGTACATCTTCTGCTTGTTCTCCTCCTTAAGATGCATGTCTCTGGTCAAGTCATCGAAGCCGTGCATGTCCATCATACTGGACTTTAGCAAGTTGGCTGGGATCTCACCAGTTTTACTGGTCACGGTAACCACCTTGTAAGTCACAATCTTTTTCGAATCACCATCAACTACCTCAGTGGGTATTTTGTCTACAATAACCCAATCCTCTGTACCCTATATTCAAAATATAAAAGCTAAATTAGAAAAGCTGATGGCATCTTGTTTATAAAATAAGAACCCTTTATAGAAAAAATCAAGGCCTAAACTATACTCGGGCACGGGGTAGGACGGAGGCAAAGGGTTGGGTCTGTCATCTAAGAATTAGGGCTGGAGTCTCCTCTCACCTAAAGTCTACTAATTTCAGCCCAGAATACATTCTGTGGGGTAGCGTTGCAATTCCATGTTACTTTAAATAGGAACATGTCTTGGGAAGGAATTTTAGAAGAAACGTATCTGACCTTATGGTCAGCAGCTGGCTGCTTTTTATGTTAGGATTGGATGGTATCACTGAACTATTCAACTTTACGCACGTGGGCACAAAAGACAGTTTTCCACGTTCTCTGTTCTAGAGTGCTGCCATACTGGTATTTTCACAAGGAAGCTGAAGGTATTCTCCAGGTTTCTGTCAATGCCATTTTCCAAGACTGCAAGTTTATTTCCTTATCCAGGGAAGTCAATTCATGACTATACTTGGCATCAGTGCATACCGAGTGCACCTGTATTCAAGGTATGGTAATGGCATTTCCCCTGATGAGCCATTACTGATTGGATCCTTTATAAACAAGACTCAGAGGTCCGTGGAGTGTTCTGCTCTCAGCTACAACTAATTCGATGGCTCAGTAATTTCTCTCCTACTTCCTTTAGCATTAGTTTCAACAGGACAGAAGAAAGGTAAGGAACCTTGGCCTACAGGAGAGCTAACAGGACGCCGTGGGCTAACAGCTAACCAGCCTACCCGGTTGCGGAAGGAAGCAAGCTCAAACCAGAGCAGCTGAGCATTTTGTTTTACATCTTAAACGAGGGTGCTGTTTTCTATTTATTGTAGCCTGAAAACCTGAACCTAGATATACGTTTGTGTTAAGCAGAATAACTGCAGGTTGATCTATATGCTGGCATTGGACTGAAAGAAATAAATAGAAAAGAATAACCTCTAGGGTCGACGGGACAGTTTTCTGGAAAATTATCTGATGAGAAGTAGCCACAGAATCAGCAGAGATGCCTTCGTGCATTTTCTTAACCACCCTTGGCTAGCGAGAAAACCAATATAAGTTCAGAGTATTCAAAATCAGTCAAAGGCATTAAAAATAGTAGCAGTCTTTAGATGAAAACTGGTAGTGGGGGAATTTCAGAAGATTATCACAGGTAGCCCCAGAGCCTCAATGGTAATTTTTATCATGTAGAAGTTATGAGCAATATGTAACTGATCACTAACATACTAAGCAAATTCCCTCTCCCAAAGTCTAAGCAAAGTTACATACCCACCTTAGCATTAAACAAGAGAAACTAAAGAAGTGAAAACCAGAGACCTCAGTGACAGCGAAGGCTGAAGAATGTTTCCTCTATGCAAATAATCCGTGTTTGCTTTTTTACCTGAGACTCAAGGAATGGTGAACTTCCTTGCTGTAAAAATACAACTTTCTCAGAAATCTCTCTCTCTTCTTTGGTCTGTTTGAAGAGAGGGGGTTGGAGAAGAGGGAGCAGACATTTTCCAGAGAGACAGTTAGGAAGCGAGCACTGTATCATCTGTAGATACATAGTCATTCATGCTTTCCTGGAAGGATTATCCATTTGAAAAGTGACCTAGAATCATTCCAAGTTTTAATAACCATCCCCAAAGGGGCAACGCTATTTCCTGAAATGGATGCTCACACAACTCAAGACCTTTCACAGCTCCGCAAACAGAACACACAAGAGTGGTATGAGGGTTGCTTGGCATTTCACCAGGCTTTTCTCATGGCCCTAAAAGTAAGCACTAAAAGAAAATGTGAAGAAAATAACTTTAAAAGTAACGGGAGAAACGCTCACTTCTAATCCTAACAAATATCCAATATGCACACGCTATGTGGTAGTGCAGGAAACACATGGTTGGTGCATTAGCCATCTGTCCTGGTTAGCTCCATCTGTCAGCTTGATACAGTTGGAGTTCTTTGAGAGGGAGAACCTCAGTGGGTGAATTCCCCAGACTAGACTGGCCTGCTGGCATCTCTGTTGGGGGCTGTCTTGGTTGCTAATCATGTAAGTGGTGTCATTCCCTAGGCAGATAGCGCTGGGCCGCATAAGAAAGCCAGCTAAGCTTGAGCCCGCCAGTGCATCCACAGACAGCCATCTCTATGGTATCTGCTGCAAGTTCCTGTTTGAGTTCCTGTCCTGACTTCCTTCAAGGATGGACTGTGAATTGGAACTGTAAGCCAAATAAGCCCTTTGCTTCCTTCCCTAGATTTCTTTTGGTTTGGTCAGAGTGCCTTTTTTTTTTTATCTTATCACAGTACAGAAAGCAAACTGGAACACCATCCGCTTGAATAAACCCAGTCATTTTTGACTAGAAGTTTCTGTTGGCCTTCAAGCAAACAAAAGTCAAACTTTACTTGAACTTTTATAATATGGTGAATAAGTTTTTTAAAGTTAATTTCAGATGATCTGAGTGGAAACTTTAGATCAAATCGTAGTTTTCTTTACAGAATCAAGGAACATTAATTTCATCCTTTGATGTGAGAACCGGCTCTCGGGTTTTAAAGTATTGCTTTGTTACTTCCTTTAGTATTAAATAGCTCTAACTATCAAGTGGTGATCCTACAACTCAAGAGGGGGCGGGGGTGGCGGGTGTAGAAGGAATAGTTTTGAAATTCATCTAAAAACGATCGGGCGAAATTCAAAGTTTCTGGAAGAATGGGATTCTTTAAGCAGATCCTATCATTATAAACAATAAACTTCAATGAAAACTCTTTAGAGTTTAGGCCACATCCAGAACCTTGTGTCAATAACAGAAACAGCTAACAAAGTGGGATAGGTTTAGAAATCAATTCTACACATTCTCTACTTACCAAGCTAACCAGCACCTCTACTAAGGAAGAGACCATTTGTCTACTAGTCACTTAGAAAGAACTACACTGAATTCATTGTAGGGGGACAGTTGGAACATTTTGTGGGACCTACTATAAATTGTGACTATAATATTCTTCGATGGTTCTTTCTAATGAGAGGTAAATAACCCATTTTTATTTGGGAGAAAACAATTCCTATCATGTTGCAATTCTGGAGGAGGGTATTGCAAAAGATAAAATTTACTATGAACAATGACTGGGTTCAGATTTAAAACAAACACTCTCAATAACCTCTTTTTCAAATAGAAATGAGGATCAAAAAGATAAGTTCAAAATTACAGATATCCTTCTAGATCTCTAATTATAATCATCGAGATAAATGTCAATCCAAAGATAAGAGCTAGGGAAAAACCAGGCACCCAAACAGTGGTTTTCAGGAAACGTACTGGCCTAAGAAACTCTAATTTTAAAAATATTTGCCTGATACTGAAAACATCAACAGGCTACATTTAGAACTGTGTGCCAACAACAGAGACAACTAACACAGGTGTTAGTATCCAGGCACACCGGCCCCGCCCCTTAAGGACCTTGCAGAATGCATCACCTCTGCTTCAGACCTGCATGCAAGGCAGGCAGTATCCTGTCCCTTTAAAAGGCAAAACTCTGCCCACTTCTATCTCTTTTTCCTCTTCCTCTTCCTCTCTCCTCTCTCTCTCTCTCTCTCTCTCTCTCTCTCTCTCTCTCTCTCTCTCTCTCTCTCTCTCTCTCTCTCTCTCTCTCCCTTCCTTCTCTTCCCCTTCTCCCTTCCCTTCCCCCAATAAAACTCCCTACGTAAGTTCTGTCTCCATGGCCTGTCTCTCACCTGCTGTGGACTGGACCCACCTGCCAAGGTCCAATCTCAGGCTGTATCTTAACAATAGGAGGATGGGTATAAACAGTCTATATTCATGGTCTACCTTCTCTCTACTAAGGAAGAGATAAACTACTGATAAACTGAAGTCTCTATCTACACTGCGCCTCATTACAGCTAAGGATACAGTCAAGTGCATAGGTCAACCATTTTATTTAGTTATTAAATAGTACACTGCAATATACTTAAGATGCAAAGTCCTATTCAGGGATACAAAATTCATAACACCCATTCTCTCCTGGATTATGAAGGTTTTCTAATAATAAACGTTAGAGAATAGGTAAATTTGATAGCGAATATAAAATAATTGGAATCAACTGTAGTCAGCGTCTTTCTCAAAGCTACACTGTATTAGATGCACTAAAGCTGTTAGGCTCACTACTATACAGTGAACATACCTGTGGATTTACTGCCCACATGCAAAAGAGGACAATATCAGCACCTCACAGGCATTAGTATTGCTTTTGGATTGGAATTTGGAAAATTTTGGTATCTAAGGTAGCCTCTAAAGAACACAGCTCTAAAATGTGCTGTCCTGTGTGCCATGCCGAACGTCATTTTGGGAACTGTTGGTGCTCAGTGTTCCAGAGAACATGTCTCTTTCACATGAACTGACCTATTTGTTAACAAGGACTTGGTTTTATCCACTGCTCTGAGGGCAACTCTGCTATTTTTCTACTATTTATGCAAACAATGAAACCTGAAATCACTGGCAATCAAAGTCTGACTTACATACAGTGAACACATGAAATTCTCAGAATATAATCATTATTTTTTTTAATTTTAGTATGTTTGTAATTGTTCATTATGGTATCATTTTATAGAAGTAACAATTATTATTCAACCATCATAGATAAGAAAATGATAAAATTAAAAATCTGATCATTAGATTTTTTTTCAAAATATATTTTCTCACTGAAATTCATTCAAAAAAAGAAAACCAGAAACCAACTAAGTTGGGGTCATAGATGTGAGATTATTGAATCTAAGTATTTTATTTGTGATGTAATTTTAAAAAATAAGTTAAATATTTTCATGCAGACACAACTGGGATTCCTTCTACACTGGATAATTAAAGTAGCCACATCAAGAAACAGAGTGACATCAAGCAATTGATATTCTTTGAAAACTGTCCCCCATCCAAAATAAAACTGATTGCTTTTGAGTCTGGAAATCAATGTGCTTTGTACATTCCTAGCTAAGGTTAAAGAGACTGTCTGCTTTTCATAAAGCCAGACAGCAAAGCCCAAGTCTAAATATAGAAAACAGAGGTGATTTAGAGAATCAGAATGTTTTCTTTGCTCTTATGGCTATCTATAGGTCTCCCAGCTGGACTATAAACTTGGATGTCACTGACAACTGTCTCATTCTGAAGAACACAATGGAACGCAGAGGTCGTGCTGCCTGGTCCAGCTGTCTAGCGAAGCCCAGGGCTTGAAGCAAGTGAACACAGCTCTCATCTTCCAGGCCCTGAAGTCCCTAGCTTTTCTAGAACCCCTCTGCTGCCCAGCATCCACCATTCTCCAGCTCGCTACACCCACACAACCGCCTCCTGAGATTTCATGTCCACACGATAGTGACTAGTGACGGAGGCATGGAGCTCTTGCAGAGGGGTGGGAGCAGTCACCATGCCAGCGCTGCAGTTCTCCCGTCTGTGGACCTAAGTGGTGTTGCCCTTTAGCCACTCTTATGTTGAAAAGGGCCTTTCTTGGCTGCCTCGTGTGTTTACACTTACTTGCAGAGAAGGCAGGGCCATCCAGGGAGCCATCAGTGTAGTCAAAGCACCACCCCCTCCCATCATCAATTCAACATCATCCTCCAAGATACAGAAGTGATGTCTTATCAGTCTTATAACTTTGACTTTTAAAGTCTTCATGTTTATTAATATAATCTCTTATTACCCAAATTCTCATTCAAGAAGACATTCATCTATTATTTCCTTGAGTAGCAGCATGAAAAGAGATACTGGGATTCTTTCCTTTTTTTTTTCTTCTTATTTTTACTTTGTTTAGCTTTGGTGGCTATTTGTTTCAATTTGTGTATTTAAAACTTAAGCCAGTATCTAATATCTTTAGAGACAGAAAATTGTTCCCAGAAGAGATAACAGAAATAAAATAATCCAGGTTTGAAAATTACAATAAAGTCTACAACATCATAATAGGTAAGTGACTTTTTCTAAAAAAAAAAAAAAAAAGTGTGTGTGTACACACATGTGTGCATGCATATGTGTATTATATGTATGAGTGAGGGCATACATGTGGCACAGCATGTATATAGAGGTCAGAGGACAACCTTGGGTTTTAAGTTCTTGTGTTCTGCCATGTTCGAGGCAGGGGTTCTTGTTGTTCACTGCTGCGTATGCCAACTTAGGTGGCCCAGGAGCTTTGGGGGACTCTCTTGTCTCTGACTTTTTTTGAAGCAGGTATGTTGGGCACACTACCACATCTGGCTTTAGGGTGCATTTTGGGGAAGCACCAAATTCCTGTCCCCCTGATTTTACAGTGAATGCTTTATTCTTTGAGCCACTGCCTTAGCCTGCAGGTGCTACTCTTAGCAATGCTAAGGCTATAATGACCAAATCAGGCTGAATGTTAAATTTCGTCTCCCGATACTTTGCAATTTGAGTGGAACTGGTGTTTAGTGGTACAGGGAGACTTTGGTAACAACACTTTCATTCATTCTGCCTAAAAAGAACTTTTTCAAAGTAACTCAGACAGGTAGCCAACTCTTTCCTTTTCAGCTGGGATTGGGTTTGTCAGGAGAGGAGAGATAATGAGATACTGGCCCTTTCGATAAACAGCTTTCAAAGACTCGCAAACAATGGGTGTAATTTGATTCTTGCTTTCTCTGCAAGGGCTTCAGTACTGTAGATATACCACTGCTTAAAGGCTTTCTCTAACAGTTGAGGTTTATTGTCACCGCTCCTTGGGCAAATATTTCACAACAAAAGGATCTTGACAAGGAGGCTAATCAATACAGTGCTCTAAAGATGCAATTTCCAAAAATGATTTATTTTGAAAGAGAGAGATAGCAGGATGTTCTCTAATGGATGATCAAATGGCCACTACACCCACAGACTAGGAGCCCTGGAGGGACAGAGTCGAGCCCTCACTGACACTTCAAAGTCAGTTTCCTTATATGGAAAAGTCTTACTGAAAAGGGGGTTCCTGTCATCTGCTTTTCCCATTTTAAAAAAAGCAAACACTGATTTAGAACTAGTTCAAATAAACAGTTATAATTAAAATAAAAAAAACATTAATGAAACTAAAGTCCAGTATTAGATGCCAGGATAATGATCTGTTCTGAAATGCTGTCAACTTCTGACCCCCCCCCCCCATTTAAATAGCAATATTTTTTTTTTTTTCTTTTTTTGGTTTTTTTCGAGACAGGGTTTCTCTGTGGTTTTGGAGCCTGTCCTGGAACTAGCTCTTGTAGACCAGGCTGGTCTCGAACTCACAGAGATCTGCCTGCCTCTGCCTCCCGAATGCTGGGATTAAAGGCGTGCGCCACCACCGCCAGGCAACAGCAGACAATCTTATCAGGCCTCATTTTCCAATTAACGAGAAGAAGAAATGGGTTTTTAAGGGGGCATTTCTCAACGTAGGAGAAGAAAGTGAAGTGGACACTTTCTGTAAACACACTTTCCCAGGTGCGAAACCGACATGAAAAGTAAGACCCGGATGATGTGCGCTGTGTCTCCCTGCTCTTGCCTGGCCATGGTCATTCTTGGCACAGTGATGCTGGGACTCGCTCTTCCTCCCCCTGCTCTCTCCACCCAGCACTGAGCACCTCATTCCGGGTCTGGCCACACCCCTTTCGCAGTCCCAGACCCTGTGGGGAGTGAGACCACTGCACAGAAGACAGCCCACAACCCAGATACTGACCTCCTCGGGCACGAGCGGCTCAATCATGGGAGCATCCTCCTGCCTGGCAGCCAGCCGCACAGGGGATGTGGAAAGCCTCTTCTCCCACTCGTTGGTTAAGGCAGTTTCTGTCGAGGTTTCTAAGAAGGTTCTCTTCAGCTCGCTAATGTTGGTTTGGTGTTTCATCAGTTCGTCTTGAGTCTTATCGAGCTCCTGCGGTCAGAGCGAGAAGATTCAGCAGTCAAGTTCTCGCAGTGGTTTTCTATGCCTGCCTCTCTCTTTTTAAAATATAGCACACACATTAGTCGTCAAGAAGGAAACCGAACTGGGATCAGGGTTCAAGACATTACCACAAACGCTCTAGTGAAAATGTAGGATATCCAGGGAAAAGAGAAAGAAAAATAATTTCGTTTCACACAGCATACAAACGAACAAAAACAGAGGCAAATTCTAAGAAGTGACGTTTATATGTAGCCAGAAGGTTAAAACAAAGAGGCACACAGGCAAAGGATCTATGTCTAGGAGAGAAAAGGGATCAGAGTTAATCATCCGCAGCCTCTACCAGCTGAGCACACAAGTCATGCATCATGGCTCAAGTCCACACGTATACCACAGGGGGATCAACAACACACACGAGCATGCACTGGTGCGTACCAATACCAACCTCTAACATAAGATTACTATGTTTGACATACACATTTTCACCCTTTATTCGCTTAATCAGACTATTCTGAAAAAAGTGGAGAAGAGAGGGAAAGGTAAGGGACACAGTAGTCACAGGAACAAACGCCACGCCACACGCCGTCGGCATGGCAGCCGAGAGGAAACATGCGGAAAACGTCTGGACACGGCAGACAAACAGTGACTCATCACACACTGGTCTGGGTTGGGTTTTGTTTTTTTTTTTTTTTTTTTTTTTTGTGGTATCTTTAATTTTTTACCTGTGCCTTGAGCTCTGCATCTTCCTCCTGGTCCGACTGGCAGCATCAAGAAAGAGTGGGAGATAAAGGCTTACCAAGCAATTTTCTCTAAAGTAGATTGGTCTATACACACTGGCTGGTCGTGAGCCCTACGGTACCCCTGCGTTCAGATGCAGTGCCTTCTTAGACACAAAGCGTAACCCTACACAAAATGATGAAACATCAGTGGAACAAAGCGGCAATAGATTCTTTGCTCAGGGCTGCTCTGGCATTTTAACAGGCAGATGCACATGCTTAGAGAAGGGGTTGGGGGAGGACTGACAGGCTGTCCCTACTGAACATTAGCAAAGGTCTGGGAGTCTGGAAGTTGGGGACCTAGTTCACAATTCCTAAAAAAGGCCATCATTATAGGAAAATGGCAGTCCTTCTATATGCAAGACCTCACGATAACGACAAGTCAGCTCAGTTTATAGACCACAGATCTGCAGCTCAAAGATCTTAACACATAGGCTCCTGCATTTTAAAACCATGCGGAGCCTCAAAATCACTCCTTGTACTCACACAATTTGTTTTTTAATTATTATTTCTTTGTATTTTTGGTGTATGAGCGTTTTGCCTGCATGTATGTCTGTACCCCACTTGTGTGCCTAGTGCCTGCAGAAGCTAGAGGGGGGTTGAATCCTCTGGAACTGCAGTCTCAGATGGTCATGAGCTGTCATGTGTGTGCTGGGAATCAAAATTAAGTCCTCTGGAAGAATGACCAGTGTTCTTAAGTACTGAGCCTTCTCTCCAGCCCCCTCTGTTGCTGAGACAAAGGCACCCACTTCAGCATATACAGAGCTGGGTGAACCATCACACCCAGCTGAACCCTCAACTTAGACAGCGCTGGGACTGCAGGCGTGAACCATCCTACACAGCTGAACCTTTATGCCTAGAGCAAGTTTTAGAGGGGAAAAGACTCTACAGGATAAGGAAGAAAAAATAAATAAAATCAGTTACCATCAATAACCACTACTGTATCTTTCTTTAAAATGAAACAGGGTATATTTTTAAATAAAAAAATAAAGAAAGATACCCATTATAAACATCTCACAGCCAATTCATTGTTCTTCCTTTTCCAGTTTTAAGGGCCTGGCTTATTTAAGGGCCTAACATCGAGCACCAGCAACTGCACAAGTGGACCACGGCCCGTGGACCGGAAACATAAGGTGTTCCTTAGGACAGCTCTCCGATCTGAGCCTGGTCTTCAGGCCCGTGTGAGACCCAGAGTCAAACCAGAGGTGAGCTGAGGTCATGCTCAAGGGAGGAGATAAGCAGAGCATCGGGTCTGCCCAGAGCTCAGCATTTTACACACCCAGCTTTCCACCTGTTGGCATGACAGGTATGGGCAGCCATGTTTTAACTGATCTCAGATTTCTTATCCGTCTTTGGGGAACAAGGTGCTTTCTCTGCACATCCCATAATGCAGTAATGCTGGTGACATGAAGGGAAGAAATGTGTACACAGGGCAACAGGACAGCAAGCCAGTACTGGTGACATGCTGGTTCTTTATGCGCTGGGTCACAGTGTACAAGATTATAGAGGGTACTCGCTTGCTTTAATCCTACATAACACATTTAAAAAGTGTCACAGAGATTTAAGGCATCGTTGTTGAGTCACTGCTCATTTCTACTAGAGATCTGGTTTGAGGGTTATCTACTAGAACGCACTAGCCTGTGGCTATTCACAGCGACACGCTATCTACTGAATGCACTAGCCTGCGCCTACTTACAACTATCTCTTACAATTCAAGGTGCAGTTGTGTTTGGCAAAGAAAATGATTAACCTGTCCACTCAGCTACGGCTGCTGAGGAGAATCTGGAAAATGGCGTTATGCTATCATCTTCTCCTTTAAAATGTCGCAACGTGTAAGCCATGGTAGTTCCAAAGGAAGAGAGCTTACAAAATACCTCCAGAAAATAATGCTTTGCTGGAGGCATTTCCAGTGAAGTGATAAAAGGAGGTGACTTGCGGCCCTTCCAGCCCTTCCCCCAAACGCTACGGAGAATGGCTACTATTTAATTACATAAAAAATGACGCAAAACTGAAATTCTTCTAGCGTCGTGAGAAATGAGCATCTTGATTTTCATGACTATAAAGATACTGTTCCTACAGTATTTAAAAACACTTACATATATTTTTAAGCACATGTATATGCATGCGAGGGTGTGCACACACGCATGCAGGTGCCTGCAGAGGCCCCAAGCACCAGATTCCCCAGGAGCTGCCTGGTGTGTTGCTAGGACTCGGTCTTAAGCTGGGCCAGCTCTCTAGCCCCACTTTTATGTATTTTAATTGCTGTGAGTAGGGCAAATTTTAAGATAGACAAGCCACACACACATTTACTATATCTTGAAGACTTAATTCGGGAGAAATAACAGGACACCATCTGACTGCAGTTTTTACAAGCAGTAATTTCTTGGTTTCTTTTCTTTAAAGAATTCATTTCCTGAGAGTGACTTGTGTTATAGCCAAGGGCTCAAACATGTGCTAAGAAAAGTATTACTTTAATAAGTATTAGATGGCCATTGGGGGTTTAAAAATATATCTGTATCCAGACAATAAGCTAATTCAATTATCCATGAATCTTCTTTCTCCTTCATCACGGGTAGCATATATAAATAGCCTCCTATCCAAAATAGAAGAATCACCTTCCTCCTCCACCTCCCCTGGTCCTCTTTTGTCTTTAAGGTATTGTCAGTTAGGTAACTGCTTCTCAGAATGGAATCATCAGATCAAAAGCCCACTCATTTGGGAACTGGTTCGAGCTACAAATCCCCTCTTGCCTCAGCCCTTCACAACCAGAAACACGATGGGGGACCATTCGGACCATTCTGACAGAAGTCAGAGCCTGAGAACCACTGGCTCCGGCAAAAACAAACACACAAAACTGAAAGCAAAAGAAAATATCTTCAGTTTTTGTTGAAAGTCATCATTTCCTTCCAGTCCAAAGTCGGATCCGGAGAAACCTTGCACCCAGAGTCACCCACAAAGCACCCGTGCTAGAAAACGCCCCCACCGCCCAGTCTTTAGCCTCACCTCGGTGGCACTGGTTTCCCCGTCAGCAGCGGTGTCTGTCCGTTCACTGTCGGTCTGTGGATCACAGAGGCAATCAGATCCGAGGAGGAAGCAGGGACAGAAAACAAACCCATCTGGTCAGACAGGGCACACACTTATGGAACCATTCACGTTCTTTCCCTGGGGTCTGTGGTATCCTACCTTCCCACGGGAGTATGGGCATGAGCAAAGCAAAGAAGAGGCAGAGCCTGGGGTCTTCAGCAGAGCCCCCTCCGAGGTCAAGACCCGAGGCACACACACAGTGGGCCACCCTGACCTGTTTGCATTCACTGTTCGGAACATCAATCTGTCACCCCACCCCTTTCCACTGATGCCCCTAAAAGCTCTCCTAAAAAAAATGTTTAACGCAAATCAAATGGAGGTTCATTCATACATATTTTACTCTAGTAATGCCACATTAGAAAGGTAATGAATTTTGATTTATGCTAATAGCTACTATAACAGTCACTGGACTTTCAGCCCCTCATTTATATCATTGGCTCATTTCCACCCACTAGGACCACCAGGCTGTCTGCATTACCAATTAATGACCAGAGCATACAGTGGTGATTCACAGGCATGTACTTTATATAGAAAAAAAAAAAACCACGTAATTTTCAAATAACCTTGCTAATGGGTAGCAGCTCTGTCGTTCACTTTGCCCCACTCTCCGATACAAAGAGTGATAAGTCAAGTATGCATTTAACCATCTCATTGCAAAAGGACCATTCAGATGATACAGATGATGGCAATAATAATTGAAGAGATAGACAGAGATAGAGACATCTACTTAGAGATGAACCAAACAAAGCACAGCATTCGCCAGAACCAGGATTATGGGGGAACGAGAAGAGCCCATTTCAGGGTTCACGTTTAATGTCTATGTGTTTTAATGTGTGTAGAGGGGTTTACGGTTTAAGACAGAAACTATGTATTGACGATGAGCCATCAATACAAACCAACTTCTCGTCCATAAATCCAATCATGAGTACATTTCCCTCAGCCAAAGCTTGCGAGTAATGTGGTGAAAGCAAGCATCTGGCTAGCAGCTGTAGAGCTGTGGCTCTCAGTACAGCTCCCATGTACACGGGAACACGGGATGTTCAAAATGGCGGCCAGCACTGCTTCATCTCTGCTGACCCATCTCTGGCCAAGACAGTTTGCTGACACTATCCCAAACTCTGTCTGCACATATTCCTAAAACAAAAGCAGGTGACCCGCACCCTCGGCAGGTGTGCCTACAAATTCCCTTTCAGGAGTCAGGCATGGCTATCCTAACCCCAGGCCTCCACAACTGTCGGCTGGAGGAAGGATGGCTCGAACTGGTACAAAAGACAGAGTAGCTTGCAGATGTTTTAGGCCTTCAAGGAAATAAGAACCACATGTTCGGTTATTTTAATTAGCTGTGTCAAACACGCCCAACCTTGTTGAGGAAATTCTCTTCCTATTTTAAGAAGTCTTCCTTACAAGTTTAAAATTGACTTCATGAACTTTCCAACATCTGAGCAGTAGAGATCAGCTGTAGGTCGGAGTAAGGGGTCTGATGTTAGACTGTTCAAATCTTTGCTTTTCAAACCTACGGGACGTGGTGCATATTTCATGGTCTAACCCATTTTCTTCTTGGAAAATGGAAATGACAGCTGTATCTATATTGTATAAGGGATGTCAAATGCTTCATGGAATTCCTACCACACAGAACTACAGGTCGACAATGAACTGAACTATAATGTATCATTAGCTCATACCACACAGAACTACAGGTCGACAATGAACTGAACTATAATGTATCATTAGCTATTACTCTGCTTTTTCCTAGGTATCAAAATGTTGCTGGTCCTATCTGAACTCCCTCAGAAACTGGGTGCAGGGCATGGGTCTGTAAGAAGGCTCAAGGACCAAAAAAGATAGAGTGATGAGATCCTATATCTAAAAAACTCATCTGTGGACTCGCTGGCATTCCTACTTCACAGTCTAACCTTCAACAAAAATAATAATTGAATAAAGCAGTCTTGGTAGCAGCTGTTATAGTCTATTATATTATTATAATATATAATATGTACCTGTGATACACAAAGCTGCAAAAGGATATCATGTCACGAATTATTGTATAATACAATCTTTACACAATTGAAAGATATAATATGTTGACGAATTAATTTTTCTTACATATTGAAGTAAATCTCCCGTTTCTTTGCATTCTAAAAAATTACTCAGGAATTCATATGTAGCTACATCCTATGTTACGGTAAACTAACTTCATCTCAGTGTTTGGTGGGAGGTGATTGGATATTCTGCCTGTTGTTTGGCCATTCTGAAAGCACACAAGAAAGACTGCTGGTCCAACTGCTTCATCATTGGAAATGATGACGTGTTTGGATGCTAGGTTTTGGTTTTGAGAAAGGCAGGGACTGACTCTCTACAGCACAGAAAGGGTCATGGCATTAGTGGCTTTTAGAAACAAGAGTGGCAGAGATGAATTGTATTTTAAAACATCACTCAGTTTAGCGGCCAGGGCACTCGAGGCCAACGTGATAAAAGAAGCCTTGTAAGTTTGCAGCGCTTTGAGAAATGGGATGACCCATATAGGAGTTGTTTAGCTTAAGCTGAAGTAGTGTGTGGCTTTTAACAGCTGGGGCTAAGAGCCAACATTGGGCAGATGCCCGCATCCAAAGCCTGGTGGCAGAAGTGCTAAAATGGGCAGAGGAGGCTGGAGAAGAGGGCACGACCTCTGCCGTGGTCAGAGCTGACTCAGTGTCCGTGTCTGCAACACTCAGGACAGCGAGGCCTGGGAAGCTCCCATTCGGCATCCGCTAGCTTCAAACGGGGGCTGCTGTGATTTGCTTTGCTGATGTAATGCAGACATGCCCAAGTTTAACATTAGTTCTCATGCACCAACTCCAACAAGATGTAAACCCTGGATTAGGCACAAGATCTCTGTGGTTAGCACTAGAAAAGTCCAAACGGTGATTCGGAATTTAGAGAAGCATAAAGCAGGAATCTTTAAGGTTTTTTTTTTTTTTTTTTTTTTTTTTGGATGGGGGATTCATGTATATGTGCATCAGAGCTTGTTCTTCTGCTAAAAGAAGAGTAAGTCTCTTTAGAAGCCTGCCGATGGTCTTTGTAAATAATGTTCTCTTCCCGACTGCAGCACGCTATTCCTCTACCATCTGATAGTGTCGCAGCTGTGAGAAAGCGAGAGTATAGCCTAAGACTTTTAAAGTGGTTCCTAATCTGCTGCGGCAGGGACCGTTATCTCTTTCTGCACACACACCACGATCCTGGAAAAGGGCTCCTAGGCAGTGCTGAACTGAAAAGCCTATGCTGCCCTGTAAAGCACCTTTGAGACCATTTGCTTTTTCCCCATTGCTGCTCAGAAGCAGGTGCAACGCCTAAATATAGGAACCAGCACATTTTAGCTGTGCCATACATTAACTGGTCAGGTCAAATTGTGATTTCTGACTAAGCACGGGACCAAATAGACTTTCTTCCCCCCCCCCTTTTTTTTTTTAGTGTGGCCTTGACTGTGTTTTCTAAGGCAAGGAGTCCCGGGCTTGTCTCCTGTCACATAAAGTGCTTGCTTTGTGGGAAGAGGTGCGCTTGGGGCTCCTAGGGAGAGTGAAGACATGACAGCCAGCGCCTCTGGGGGTCAGCTTCTATTCTTTTTCCTGTGCTGACTGAAGTCCTCAGAAAAACTGCTGTGGCTGTTCACGTGACCGTGGAGCCGCAGGGAGGAGAACGATTAAGAGGGAAATGCTTCTAGTTGCACGGACTCACATAGTGGCTGGGATGAGGGAGAGGGACGGAATGCAAGTCAGGTTCTCTCCCTTTATAAGAAGACCTGCCCCAGGGCTAGAAACATTAAGCCAATTTCCTGGCTGCACCCCACTGCAAAATGTGGACACTAGGGTCTCATGCTGCTGTCTGATACATCCACAAGTATGGCCAGCACAAGAGAAGGGGAAACCCTCACATAGATGTTGTCCTAACATTTTCTGAATACCACAGCATGACATATGCCATTCATGTGTTTCTTTCTGGTCCTACTTCTGGCTGTATCAATGAGTGATACCATGTAGGTACCATAAGCTGCTGTAGGCATTCCTTCTGCCAACAATGAGAACTCATATCTAAGGACCATGGAGGCATTTTGGATCCTAGGGGGAGGAGAAACGGGCAATCTGGGAAAGCTACTCGAACATAGTGATATGTAACCTTTGGTACAATCACTTGGTCACTCCCCCCATATTTGCATCTTATTATCTGTATTATATGAGATTTAATTTACTAGATGGCAACTGAGCAGGATCTGTAATTAAGACATGGCCCTTCCGTAGTGAATGGGTTTTCCGAAATTGCATTCGGGCAGAGTAATTAGCCAATGTGGAACTCAGTGGGTAGCAGAATGATTACAGATGGCTATGGGCCGCTACATCCACACGGTGTTGTGCCTAACCCTGGGGCCTGGCTTGGACTCCCCAACACAAAAACCCTCAACATAGTGGCACAGACAATAAATGAGGCTCTGAAAGTAGGACCACTATGGCAGCAGCCAGCTAACACTGGTTCAGACTGAAGCACGGAACACGCAGGGAACGTGTGTTCTATGCTGAGGTACACACCTCTTCCTCTGAACTGTCACTCGGGTCATTGTCTAGGGAGACGCTCAAGGAGGCCGCCTTGGGCTCCAGGAAGCAGAGGCACAGAGCCAGAGGGAAGGAGAGCGTGAGGGCGTATGGCACGGAGAAGGAGGCAGACAGCAGGAAGAAGAAGATGAAGAGGAAGCAGGGGAGGAGGGAGGGCGAGCGGATGGGCAGGAAGTGCTGCCAGCTCTGGGGCAGGAGGTTGGTTTCAGACAGGTTGGGAAACGAGAGATACCCGTCATCATCTAGGAGCGAGGGGAATGACTCAGGGAGCTGCAAGGAGAAGGAAAAGAGCGTGGTTCCTTTGCCAGTCTGCTGCCTGTAACTAAATGCCACATCTTGGTCCCCTAAGTAAGGCTTCCCCTGGCCATCAGACTCCAAGGCTGGCTCAACTTTGGGCAGCACAGAACCTGGAAAGGGGCTCTCACTCTCCTTACACCTCCTGCGCAGCTCTGTGGGAGATGCAGGGTCAAGATGGGCTGATGAGGGTGATGAGGGGCATGAGTCGGTGCCATGCCTGGGTGACTGATGGAGAAGGGACGGAGAAGGACAGGAAGCAATAAACATGGATGCAAAAGGACAAAAAGAAAAAGTGCAATTAGTTAACTTTCTCATGGGCATCAACATAAAACCGTCAAACAAGAGTCTTCACGCAGCCCCGCTGCTTGGCAGCGACGCCCAGGAGGACGACGACTCCCCCCCGTAGACCATCATACACAGGCCGAGATGTTGTCAAAGGTCAGGACAGAAGTCACCGTGAGGGAGCCGCACACACGTGTGGCAGAGCTAATCAATGAACTCAAATCAATGAACTCTATTCAATGAGAACCAAGACTTTCAGCAGCGACACCCTACAGATCAGCCCCACTGGACTCAAAATGAAAATGAAATACAAATCAAATTCTGATTGTGGTCGCAGAATGTCTAGTCACCTTCCTGTCCTGGGCTAGCCAATTACAGCCCAAACAGGCGGCTTTCCTAATCAAGAAGTTTCTGGCCCCGCTCCTGTCTGATAGCAGTCACAGATGTGGATGAGGGGGGCAGCAGTGAGCACTTCGGGATCTCTGGTGCTCACAGATAATGGAAGCTCCTCGGATTCATCCATTTTTGGCTTCTTTATCTAGGTGGCTAAACAGGATTTCGGTTCTTAACAGTGGCTTAAGGAAGCAAGCCGGCAAAACAAAACAAAACAAAACAACAACAAACAAACAAAACCCCAGTTTTCTTGGAACACGGTTTCTATGTGTTTAGTTTCTGCTACATATTGTCTATAAATAACAGAAAGATGCAATTTCTCAGCCTCCCGATTTCTCTAAACATAAAGGGTATGTTTACAATTGAAGTTTGAATCTTCATGCAATTGATGAAGCATGCTCTGGAATGCTCCCTGTGAGTGATGCATTTATGAGATTGGGGAATTGACTCCATTTTCTGGGACTCTGGCAGTCTCAATGGCCAAAGCCAGAAGCAAGGAGTCCCTAACAGGCTGGGGCAAAGCATGGGGGGCTCAAATACTGTAAGTTCAAGGCCAAGCCATGCGGGGCTTGTGATAGCCTTCTTTAGCTGCTCCCCCTGCCGTGTGTGTGTGTGTGTGTGTGTGTGTGTGTGTAGCAGCTTGAGAGCATGAAAATGACTCAGCCTGTTTGGTCGTGGTTGTCTAATCCGGACTTAGAGAGACGTGATAAATAGAGCAACAAAGGGGGAGAAAACGCACACCCGAGGCAGGAGGGATGGACAGACACAATGCCCAGATAAAAGTTTACCTGGCTCTGTCAGCCTTTGAAAGGTTTCTCTGATCCTCACACTTGATGTTAAACATTGTATACTAAACAGGCATCTGTGCAAATCTGGCTCAGCTAAGAACAATGCAGATGTTACAAGCGGCCCCTTCACCCCTCTGTGAAGGCCACTCTCCCTAGGCGGTGACATTGCCTTGGTCTTAGGTCATAGCAACATGCTTCTCCCTAGGCATCCTGGGAAATAGTCTTTTAAACATTACCTCCAGCAGTGCATTTTGGTTCAAAAATAAGCATCCTCTATGAAGCATCCTCTATGAAGCTTTTTGAAGACTGAGAGGCATAAGATTAGGGTTTAACCTTCTGGGCCATGTATTAAAGTGCTTTGGGGAAGACAGCTTTGCGGTGGGGAAGCAGAGACAGCACCCAGTCAGGACTAGATCTCAGTCACAGCCTATGGGAAGACTCTGCTCAAAGGCGGTCTTCCTGGGGCCTGGGGTTACGAAGGTAGTAGTTTCTATGTCCTTCCATTTCCCCCAGGACAGCGGCAGCACAGAGTGAGACGGATGGGTGCTGCTCCTTTCTACATGCCAAGGTCGCAGGACAGTCTCTCAGAAACAAAGGAAAAGGATTCTGGAAATCTGAACCTACTTTGGAAGCAAACATAGAAATAGCCTTCCTTTTCGTCTGCCATCTGGGTGGAGTTTCCCAGTCATGAGAATCATTTGTAGGCATCGAAATCTCAAGAAAATCAGACACGGCCAGGGATAAGAACTGTACATGTTTGCACTCCAGGGGGGATTATCGCCCCCAACCATGTTCCAGTTATCAGATCTATGTTGGTTTAAGTGGTAAAAGGAGAGGGTAAAAGCCAGATTTGGAACAAAGCACATTTGGAGGGCAGAAGTGATCCTAAGGCTGTCTCACTCTGTGCTGCTTTTTGCGTTTGGGAAACTAAGAATCTGTCCCTAACAGGAAAAGCAGAATCGCAGACTGGGTGGTTTAAATATTTTCATCTTCTATAGAAAGTGTTGATTTACTCAGTTTAGGTTTCTGAGGTGCTGGATATCAAAACAAGCATCCTCACACACTGGGACAGCCCTTTACCATTATGCTACATTCGCAGAAGCAGACTGTTGAGTTTTTACCGGAAGGAGATCCATGCAGTCCCATGCGCTGTTTTGTTTTTTTTTTCAAGAACATGTCTACGCAACAAAGCACCAGGGCATCAAATGCACTGGCGTTTCAGGATAACCCAGAGGCTGTCAGACGATTCATTTCCTGGCCCCCCTCTCTTTGTGTCCTGTATATTACAGGGGGCTCTCGGTTCCCATTGTCACTACGCACGAGCCTCCCAGATATGCTAAGTTTCAAATGTTCTGCTAGGAAGTTGCCATAGTATCAGATCATTAGAAATCAATCTGAAACTAAAAACTAATATCTAAACAATTTCATTTGGGGGAAGTGATGTCATAGAATGCAATGTATTAAAATGGCTATAATGTCAAGTTCACTTTTCTCTTCTCTTTCATTGCAGCAGGCCACTGCTTTGCAGGTTACAGTGGGATGACTAAGAGACAAACACACAGGTTATGGGCAGTCAGTGTTCCTGCCATCAGGAAAAACGGAGGCGTGTTTCCTTAGTATCTAAGGAAACATACCACCCTGGGAAGGAGAACGGGGCCAGAAACCGACAATAGCATTAGAGACAGTTGTAAAACCCGAGTCCAAACAGAAAAAAGTACTGCACCACCTAAAATGTTTTTAAAGAGATCACTCCAGAACAGCTGTTGAAAGTCTTGTAAAACACATTCCTTGTTAAAATTTTCCAAAAAGTTAAGAAAACCACTTTACGAGACTATGCTGAAATAATAATAATAATAATAATGTAAACCCCGGCATGAACATGATCAGTGCTGGCGTCTGAACGCTCCTCCACCTTCGAGGCCCCCCCCCTCGGTCTATCATCTCAGAACCACCGAGCTGTTTGTAAAGATGAGGACAGCTCAAGAAGGCAGCCACGAGCTGTACCTTTCCCTCGAGCCGGAGGGCTGGGACTGGGGTGGCTTCCTCGGCCTTCTTCCTCCGGTCCTCTTCCTCACCACGCTCCTCTTCAGCCTTCTTCTCTGGAGTCACAGTGGTGATCAAGTTGGTCTGAGAGATGCCCTTTGTTGTAGCGTACTGGCCTGTGCCAACCTCTGCAGCAGACATAGAATCCTTCATGTATATTTCATGGTTTTCATTCACTGATGCTAAAAGCAAATATAATCGGGGGAGATAGAATCCCAAAGAGATAAGTCAGAAGACAGAACGACAATGCCACACTGTACCTCTGCTAAGAGAAAAACACCAGTATAAACTAGCAGACTGGTTTGCATAGGGCGGAGGAGAGCTGCGGGGACTTTTACCCAAGCACTATCTGCATCACCTGGACCAGTGTTTTCAAATGATTTAAATGCCCATGTCTTGAACCCTAGAATAGTGCCTAACGTTCTCATAATCCCCAGTGAGCATACGGAGGCTGGCTTCACCCCTGGCTGGGCACTCACACCAGATTTATACCCAGTTCAACAATTTCTAGTAGTATCTACAGCAAATATTCTAATCACGTGACTTTGAGCATATCCACGGAAGTGCCAGTCACCAAAGGAGCAATGGATTATTTATATATTATTTTTCAATGTTGAAAAGTTCATCACTCTCACAATAACTCAACACAATATGCTCAAAGCCTAGTAACAAAATTTACTAATTTTGGCAGAGGTTATAAAATTTAGAAGGGTATTCCTCCAAGTTGATGTAAGGAGATGTTTTCGTTTCCATCGCATTTGAAACAGACTGCCATGAGGATATGCATGTAAACTTCATTCTCGCCTCGACTCTTTGGGGAAAACAAGACAAATGCTGCTAGCAGTCAAAACTCATGCAGAAGCGGAATATGCAAATATAGGTGAGGTTCAGCCTTCATCCTGGCTAGACCATGCAGAGGCGGAACACGTGAGCATAGGGATGTGAGGTTTAGCCCCTCATCCCAGCTAGACCATGCAGAGGCAGAACACATGAGCATAGGAATGAGGTTCAGCCCCCCCCATCCCAGCTGTTGTCTTAGTAAAAGATGCTTCATTCAGTTCAGGGCTTAATTATGATCAATATTAAATTTTGCTAGTTATTCTTTTAGGCCTTAGATCTCATAAAAACACACTGAAATTTATAAACGCTTCTTTTCAAACACCCCACAGATGATCACAGACAAAGATACGGCTTTTAAAACGCCAACAAAAACAAAACAGAAAAGGATTCTGAATGAAATCCTTCACTAAGATATTCTCTGCCCCTTTATGCTGATGAAAAAAGCTCACTATTTTAGCAGCCGGTTATGCTGTTATAAGCAGGCCGCTGTCGCATGGAAAAGCAGCCGAATGTTCCAGCATGCAGACACGGCACGCGGCGCTGCAGCAGAAAACATTCTAGAATTGGCAGGGCAACAAAGAGCGAGACAACACATACTAACATCACTTTTGGGCAGAAAGGAAGAGACAGCATGATATTAGTACATAGATTTCACAATTGTCTTCTGTTTGCTCAACAATCATTTTCACACAAAGGCCACGAGGAACACAACAGTGACAACAGCCGTATCCCTCGGGCGCACGCCACTGAACAAAGGGAGCGGCATTCAGCAGAAGGAAAGGCATGACCCTACGGAACATCCTCAGATACTGACTCAGAGAACATACAGATTTTCAGCAGACTAAAGAGCAGAAAGGAAAAGCTTTGGTGTTAACATGGAGATTTTCACGTCTTCATTCGACTGCCAATGGTCTTGGGTCTAGAAATATCGAGAGATACAAAATGGCAGCATTCTCTCTTGACGTCTCTTGTGGATTGTTACAGGACTTCTCTGGATACTTAATCTGGAGATGCTCAAGTCCCTACCGAAAATGACATACTTTTTACATACAACCTGCACATCGGCCTGTTGTGTTTAAACTATCTCTACTGCTTTTAATGCTAAATACTATGAAGATGATATGTAAGTCGTTATCACATTGTGTGGTTTAGAGAATGATGAAAGAAAATCACCTTTGTGCATTCATATGGATGTGATTTTATGTCCGTCTACCACTGTCTATCAGGTGTCTGTATGTCCGTCTACCATCGTCTATCAGCTGTCTGTATGTCCGTCTACCATCGCCTATCAGCTGGGTACAGAACTGAACCTAGGGTCTTGGGCCTGTTTGGTAAGTTTAATCCCCACCCACCCTGGAGTCTCTCATATTTTCAACCCACATCTTCAATCTGCATTTGGTTTTCTATGGACTCAGAGCCTTCGGATATGAGGGCTGTTTGTAATTAATGTTGTGGCCTGCCTACAAAGCCTTTGAGAGTAATTATCAGCATAGTCACAGTGACAATTATATAAACACTGGGAATTCTCCCTCATATATTCTCTTTGCTCTTCATAACAACCCTGCTGAAGGTGGTCCATTTTCACATGTCTAAAACCGAGGGCCGCAGAGCCTGGGCTGTGGTATGCATTTTCCTACATATCTAGATGAGTCTTGTTTTTTTTTTAACACCAGTAGCAATATATACAACGCAGCCTCACAGTACAAACATGGCTGTTTCTTAATCAGGGATGTGGGGAATGGGTTGAGGGGAGTTGAAACCCAACAAGGAAGGAGCAGCTGAAAAATACAGATGAGTTAAGAGGCCCCAGGCAATCTAATTTCTCCTTTCCATTTAGGCTTACTTATTAAAATTATGCATGCCTTTCAGAAATGTCGAATTCTTTATTCATTCAGGATGAGTTTTCCATGAACCAGCCTTGGCCAGGCGCTGAGTTAGAGGCCAGAGCCTTGCCCACAACCAGGTCCTAAATGTTGCTATCCCAGCACACCTTGGAGCAGAAAGCACAGCTCTCTGCCATGAAGGATAACATTCCACCCACACTGTAGACGAAACCACCCCTACTGAAAACTCAGGATCTTGCGC
The DNA here is from genome assembly GCF_950005125.1 of Chionomys nivalis. Lineage (NCBI taxonomy): Eukaryota > Metazoa > Chordata > Mammalia > Rodentia > Cricetidae > Chionomys > Chionomys nivalis. The sequence goes on along the minus strand of NC_080111.1, from coordinate 13,509,237 downwards.
TTCCCTGAGGGGAGCTGACGGGTCATCTCCGGCCACACGTGTTTGACTAGACAGCGATGCTTTCTCCCACCCATCGCAAGCAGACTGATAACACCCATTCTCTCTAACTTTTAGAGGTGTATTTAGCTTAGAGTTTTCTTCCTGTTAATCTTCGAAGATCTGCCCTGAAGAGAACGGAACTCTAGATCTGTGAGTCCTGCATTTAGAATGAAGATGTTTTCTCAAGGTTCAGGCTGCAAAAGGCGAGACCCTCATCGCCTAAGTACTGACGTACTCCAACATGAGCTTACAAGAAAACAGACTGACACAGACAGTCATTGGAAATGAGAACGCTCAGAACCTGACATTCAGTCGCGTGTATCCACATGGACGTCATTTCTCAGTGTGCAATGGGGTAACTCTGTTTACCCAAAGCTCATGGTTGCTTCACACGCCCTGCTGTAGAGTTATGGAGAGCCAGTTAGTACTGCCTACCTCCGTCCAGGCTGCGGGACATGGTGTAACGTTTGCTGGACGAGCGCTCGAAGTAAGGCGCCGGGCGGTCTATCAACGCACTGGCTCTTCTCGTCTGCGCCTGAGTTCTGCCACTGTACCGGAACTTGGAGCCCAACGTCAGGAATTTCTTTGGAGGTGCTTCTGGTAGCAATAATCTAAGGGCATGAAAGAAAACACCAGGAGAATTAACGCATGCCCAGGTGGTGTTCAAAGCTGATTGCTTTGCTTTTTGTGCTAAAAGTTCAACGCACGTGTAATGAAATGAATCTGAGCTTAATTTTTAATTTTAGGAAACACTGTCAACATAATATATATTAATTAGAAATGTTATACAGAAGTTGAATCAAAATAGGGAGGGTTGAGCAAAAGAGAAAGGAATGTTCCGGGGCTATGGCTTGGTGGCAGGAAGCTTGCCTTGTATGCCAGGGCCTTGGGTTTTATTCCTAGTACTACACACACACACACACACACACACACACAATAAATATTAAATCAGGTATGATGGTACATGCTGGTAATCCTAGAATTTAGGAGATGGAGACAGAAGTTCAAGGTCATCCTCAGCTACATAGTGAATTCAAGGTCAACCTGGGCTATGGAGACCTGTTATACACACACACACACACACACACGTAAGGAACAGATAGGATACTTGAAAACTATGAAATAAAATGATGAAAACACAAGATAAATTGAGGAAAATTCTTGAGATTTAGTCAGATGTTCTTGTAGGATTTCTGTCAAGGAGCTCGGTGTGTGCTGGGTACGGGAGCATCGATCCATGACCCCAGCTCTCAGGAGGTTGGGGGAGGAGGATTGGGAGCCTTAGGACAGCTTGGACTATACAGAGGCTGTGTCTCAAAAAAGAAGCAAAGGAGGGGAGGGTGCCACACAAACCTAAGATCCCGAGTTCGGATCCCCCAAACCCACTTAAACCTGGGCAGGGTAGATCTACATGTCTATAGGGAGCTGGGACAGGGGAGCCCAGCCTAGTGCAGGCAGCAGTGAACAGCAGACCCTGTATTAGACACAGAGGGAGGTGAGCACAGATACCCAAGGTTGTCCTCTGACCTCTATGTGTACAGTGGCAGGCAGGCACTGTGTCCCTCCGCCAACAGAGGAAAGGAAGAGGGACAGAGAGGAGAAACAGTGACCTTTGTGATGACGGGAACAGAAAGTTCCATGATGTTTTCCCTGCCCCTTTTTCCCCTTGGTACAGGCGGCTCCAACAGCTCACAATTTTGTTAGGAAGAAACCCAAACATTCGCCCCCTACCTGAAAAAGGTATGATGCTCCACACACACTTTCCAGAGGCGCTTGGCAGCCCGGTGGTTCGGCAATTTGAACCCAATGGTGCTCTCAAACTGCTCAAACTGAAATAGTTAAAACACACACACAAGAAAGATTAGAGTTCAGTTTGGTATTCTATAAATAAAAACTCCGCAAAACATTTACAGACCTACAGCCCATCATACTTGTCTTCATTACCGAGTCGGCTGTGATGCGCAGACTCCGCTACTTTAAACCATCTTTTACCTACCACCTCAGCAGGCCTGAAGTGTACGTAACTGCTAACAATCTGTAGAAGCCCAGTCTAAACTCAGATCAGGGAGACATGCGGATTTCCCACGAGATCAATTAGCCCTGATCTCATTTTAAATTACGTTTCCATGTTTTGTCAATGGCACGAGGACTCAGAAAATTAACACAAATGTAAAAAAAAAAGTCTATTGCAGACATAGAAATACACATCCTTTCTCCCTAGTGGATGCTTCACTCTGTGATATTGCTGAGGTACCCCGGGTGTTTAACAGAACTGACTGACGATAACACTTCTATATTATACATAACATAGTACCAACTGATAACACCTCTATGTTATACTCAACACACTGGCAGAACACATTTTCATATTTCCCAACTTGCTGAGACTCTTCAGATGATACTTTGTCAGCCGTTTAAGCTCTCAAGATGAAATATCTGTCCCTCTGCGTCATGTTTTTGTATTATTTTCACAGAAGGACAGCCAGCTGTCTGTCTGCAGACGTCATACAGCAGGCCAGCAGAGGGTCACCTTACACATAAAGGCTTAACTCCAAAGCACAGAACAACATGACTGTTTCCACAGCAAAAATAACTCACGTTGCAAATCAGCAAGGTGAGCACATCCTATAAGCAGGCATGTGAGATATGATTCCCGTCGATCCCTTTTTCCTGTTTGCTGAGGTACTGGAGGAACTGGGAAATATGCCAAAAGTTGACTTTCCCAGTTCCCTTTGCTCTGGCCATTCCTGCAGTGGTCGTTGGGAAAACTGATGTTGTCCGAAGGTCCTCGTAAGAACTGTGGCTGCTGAGTAAATACCACCCTTTAGTCCTGCGTCTAACGCCTAAGAACAGAACGTCTCTGCCAGGCCAGGGGCTGCCGCGTCATCTCATTCTCTGTGGAAGATGTAGGGAGGAATTTCTCTTCTTTTCAAAATCTTTATGGCCATATAATAAGTGTACATATTTCTGGAGCATACTGTGGAAGTTCAAAGGCTACACACTGTGATGTCTGGCAGAGGTGTCACCTCAGACATGTACGGGATTTAACGCTGGGAATATTCCACATCATCCCTACTATGTGTTTTGAAGTTGTCAGATTCATTGTCAACTGTATCTCCCGACAGAACTCCAGAGCACCGGAAGCTCCTCCACCTACCAAGTGCAGCCTTATTTTCTAAAATGACAGCCATCTTCTTTCCAGCCCAGTTCCCCCTTTCCAGCCTTGGAAAGCCGCCTCACTCCCCTCTTCTAGCTGCTCGTTTGTGGGAAGAGACCAGGTCTCTGCTGCTCTTAACTCAGGACGAGAAGCCCCCAGGTTACCGATGTTCTGATGCTCTCCCTGCTCTGGTTAGTCTGTAGAGCTTGTGTACCACTGGCGTTTTTAGCTCAAGTATGAGCATAAAAGCTAGAAGTTCCTTTACACCTGCTTCTGCCAGGGCCAAAGCCTGACTCAGTCTCTCTTCCATCCTTTAGCAATGAGGAGCCACCCTCTGCCGCCTCTCATAACTCACCCGTCGCCTCGATGCACCCTGGCTTCCCAACTCTTGACGTGATAACACACGTTTCCCTGGCCCGCATTCTGCATGCCCTCTGTGTAGCCCACAACACTGCCAACGGATCACTTTCCACAGAGACTCATGCCACGCCATTGCTTCGGCCCTAATCTGTGGCTGCTCTTCTGCCTGCCCCTCTCTTGAACTGATCTTATAAGGGCCTCCTTTTGAACCCGTCCTGTTCTGTGAGAAATTTATGCCATGCCTAAAGCCTTCTATAAGTTGTATACGGCTGGTGACCACTTACTGTCTACCGTGTAAGAACTAAGCCTTACAGTCTGCCTTTACCCCAACAAGCCGACCAAGCGACCGAGTCATTTCGATACTTTTTAAAAGACCTTTATTGCATGATGTCTCTGACTTCATTTCCCCTTTGTGTCTTAAAATTTGAAATGCTAAAAAATGGCAAACTGTTAATAATTTTAACTCAGAAAACAAAGAGCAGGGAGTGGGTTCACGTTAAAGGAATTTCAGTCCCGACGGTTTTCTAAAAAATATCCCCAACTGTCCCCGCACATTTAAAACCACTTGTCAGTTCCACTCACGGGAACAGAAACCTGACTCTTTGGGAAGTAAAAGCAAACTGCACCCTTTACCCCATCCCACTCTGCCCAAAGCTTCCCAGTTCTGCCCAGAACCTTGCTGCAAACGTGTTCCTTCCACGCTCCTCTCACAGCCTCTGAGCCACTGGGCCCTACTCACTGTCACACTGTGTAGTTGGATTTTATTGTGACATTTAGGAAAGCAAAATATTTCTTCTGGGTGTCATCTCCTTATTTACACCTTCCACATTAGTTCACGTCATCAGCTCCCATCTGACCTCCACCAATATTCTCAATCATATCTAGAGGACACCGTCTCGTGTGTCACACACTGCTCACACCTACAGGATGCTGTCTCGTGTGTCACACACTGCTCACACCTACAGGACGCTGTCTCGTGTGTCACACACTGCTCACACCTACAGAACGCTGTCTCATGTGTCACACACTGCTCACATCTACGGGACACCATCTCGTGTGTAACACACTGCTCACATTACAGGATGCTGTCTCGTGTGTCACACACTGCTCACACCTACAGGACGCCATCTCGTGTGTCACACACTGTTCACATCTACAGGACACCGTCTCGTGTGTCACACACTGCTCACATCTACAGGACACCGTCTTGTGTGTCACACACTGCTCACACCTACAGGATGCCGTCTCGTGTGTCACACACTGCTCACACCTACAGGATGCTGTCTCGTGTGTCACACACTGCTCACACCTACAGGACACCGTCTCGTGTGCCACACACTGCTCACATCTACAGGATGCCGTCTCGTGTGTCACACACTGCTCACACCTACAGGACGCTGTCTCGTGTGTCACACACTGCTCACACCTACAGGATGCTGTCTCGTGTGTTACACACTGCTCACATCTACAGGATGCTGTCTCGTGTGTCACACACTGCTCACATCTACAGGACTCTGTCTTATGTGTAACACATGCTCACTGTTTCTCTGCTCAATGGAAAATCAATGGAATATGCCTTAAAAGAAAGATCAAATAATATTTATTCAATCTAATGCACAACCTACGGTCTGACAAAAATGTGCTCACCTAAGTTGTCTGGGTTCAAATGAATATATGTATGCATTAAGTGTTTACCATACAGTCTTTAAGAACTATATTTTAAAACTCTGTAATTTCAGGTACAATGTGAAACACTATCATTCTTGTCCTCCATTTCAATATTAAACCTTTAAAATGTTTATTTCATACAAGTGAGTGCTTTGTGTACCTGTGTGTGTGTGCACTATTTTCATGACCAGTGCCTGAGACTTCTGGAACAGCGCATCAGACTCCCTGGAGCTGGAATCACAGATGCTTATGAGCCACCACGTGGGTGCTGGTAAGTGAATCTGGGTCCTCTACACAAGCAACAAGTGAGGTTAACCCCAGAGCCATTTCTACATCCGTAGACTTTAACTATTAAACATGATTTTCCATCCAGATACTCCATTGGAGACTTAAAATCTTAAGAACCGATCCTTGTATTATATCAGAGTGTGTTCAGAGACATAAGGGAGTAGGGATCTCTGAGTCTTGGCAGCCTTTAATATACTAACTACACCCATTAGAAATTTTAGGCATTATTAAAATTTATTAATTTCCTCCTAAGAGTGTGTTGAGAGCAGGCATTTATAGCTTATTATGTACAAATTGCTAAAGAAGATGCAAGGTCATTGTGTAGGTCGTTGCTTAAAGAGTATTAACAATTCTTATTATTAGTTTCTCTAATAAAAAAGCTACATAATTCACATTCAGAACTCTGCTCCAATGTTTGGACTTTAAAGCATTCTCTCTTGAAGCTATTGACTTGAGGGGGCAGCATGATCTATAGGAGAAAACATGGGGGTGTGATTATAACAGGACACAGAGAAAGAGAGCTCTTGACCACAGCTTGAAGTATATGAAAAATAGGCAGGAGTCTTGATTCTACATTAAAATATGATTTTAAAAGTTTTTTCATTAATATATGCAGTTCGTTAAAAAAAAAAAACCCGAATAACCTAAAAAGAAGGGAACATTTTGTTACTATTTGCTGGAGACCCACACCGAACTCTCAGAGGCAGTGAGACATAATTCTCCCTGTCCCACAATGCTTGGAACCCACAAACACAGTCTATATTTCTTTACGCACTTGGGACCCTTCTTCCCAAAGCCTATGAAAAATATGCGTGTGCTTACCTCTCCTGGCCTGATTTTAATGTAAAAGTTGTTCCTTTTATATGAAATTTTTAGGACCTTAGGCCAAGCAAATCTGTTTATCCGAAGCCGGTCACGGTAGATCAGTAGACCACTCGCACAGACTCCCAACATGATTTCTACTCCTTCCGAATCCTGGAAGACACAATGGAGCATACGTCACTTATTTCCATTTTCTGCAGGTACAAGATCTAGAACTCCATGGCAGAAGTTATAATTGACTAATTTAAATATGAAAAATGCTGCTGCAATTTTTAAAAAATACCACTACTACATAATAGCATTTTAGTGATGGCATTTTTCACTATGGGGGGGCTGGTGAAGTTAAATCAATTCACCCAAGTATATGAGACTTATAGACTAACACTGCACACAGAGTGTGCGCACACACACACACACACACACACACACGAGTCTTCACTATGAAATTCTGAGGCATGGAGTCACCCAGCACCCTGGCTTAAGAGGTATCCTTGTAACGTCTGTCCCCTTTGAATGTCTTATCCACTGGAATCTGTAATATGTACATCTGTGGTGGCTTTGATGGATGAAAGACCGGATGGCGTCAGAACGCATGTTAGGGGCACATGGAAGCTTCTTCACAGGCAGGTCCCACCCAGGAAATGACACGTAAGACTCTGTCTAGTAGTTGGCCTGTGCCTGCCAGCTTGGAGTCACTGTGTCGTACCAGGGGAGTGGAGAGGGAGCAATGAAAGAAACCAAACAGCAGAACCTCCTCCTCCTATGTGGTGGGAGGGTTTCTATGACCCTCACCATGAACGAAAAGAGCTGTGTGCTTCCAGAATGAAAAGCCTTTCACTGAAAACATTAAATTTTGACAAAAATACAAAAGTTTAAAATAAAACATTTTTACTTTGATACTCTATTTGATACCAACTTATTCCATAAGGTGAAATGATTTGAAGTCAGGCTTTTATATTATAAAATATGGGATTTATATTATAATAAGGGATTTTTTTATTATAATGTAACCCGTACTGGTAGGGGCTTTAATCTGAAGGGGCAACTTGAGAACCTGTAACTTTACGCACCCAAAGTCACCGGTGTTGGTCCTTGGAAACCAGCTAGTCTGTTCCTAAGGCCACTCGGAGGAGGGCGCTTGGAGCTTAAGAAGACAGGCCGGCAGGGGGAGGCATTGCTTTCACAGCTGCTCTTTGAGCCATTTTCTCTGGACATAAATACTTTTATGCCTTTGTCCAAAGAGGAAAAGGATATTAAAACCATTTTCATTATTATCTATATTCTCACCGCCTCTTACGTCACTGAGCATAAAGAAAACAGCGCCCTTCACAGAGAAGTTAAGGGAAGGCCCACCCCTCGCTTCCTATGCATTTGCTGTGTGTGGCTCCTTAAATGGCCCCCTCCACATCTGTTAGCCTATGGTGCTATGACCGAGTCTCCCCTCATCTCCCCTTCTCTGGAGATTTAGCTGGCTAGGACTGGATTCTGCTTTGCCCCTGTAACTGGCCAGCACAGGGCCTGCCTAGCGGGTATCAAAGTCAGTAAGTTTGTTGGGAGTAAAGGTGAATGAAAAATGAAAATATGAAGTCTGTAGCTCATTAACTACAGCAACAAAAGATATTTCTGTAACACAATTTCTGTTATAGCAACAGATTGAGATAATCTCATGGCTCCTTGATATTAAAGTTTCCCTTGCCCTCCTTGGAGCATTTCTCTAGGGTGGCATTCATACGCCCACCGTGCTGGCTGCAGACAGACCTGGGGGTTGACAGTCAGCCTGTCCCGATGAGGGCAAAGAGTTCTGTTATCGCTTGAATCCGTTTGCATTCATTCCTTTGTGTTTTCCTGCAGCATCAAGGACTTAACCCAGAGTTTTGCTCTAGTGTTGACCTACAGACTTCTGAGATCTTGTTGTGTAGCTCAGGTCTACACAACTCTCAGTCTTCCTGCCTTTGCTGCTATGTATCACCACACCTAGTCCTTCTGGTCACTCAGAGTCACTACACACTGCTACTGTCCTTTCTTATTTCACCCATAGGACATCTGATAGGACTACAAATACACACACGCGCACACACACATGCACGCACACACGCACACACACATGCACACACACACACATGCACACACACACACACACGCACACATGCACGCACCATAATCGTACATCAAATAGATAACTTTGACAAAGCCTAGTAAGATGGGTCTTGACACACAAGTACATATAGATTTCCTAAGAGAAAACAAATTATTTAGGATAGGTTTCCCAAATACAAGACCATCAACAAATATGGGTATTTATTCTTTATGATGAGCCCTGGAGTCCGAGATCATAATCCAGAATGTTTAAGAGGATCTTAAGCCCAAAGACACTCATGGCATCCACACAAGAGAAGCGGCTCATTGATGACCAGAAATTAGCACTAATTTAATTCAGTCAATTTCCTTCTTGTCAGGATGGAGCACGGCTTCATGAGAAAATGGAGCCTACAACTGAGCCATTTGTTATGCTTAATATTCAGATAAAATCCTATAACAGGCTGCATTCTGCTTCCCTAAGTCATTATTTTTAATTGTCATAACTTCAAATCATATTATTAAAGAAAAAGCAGCCGTCTATTTAAGTTCAGTAGGAACTGCGATGTTAAGTGCCTTGGTTTTTCCTGGTAGCAATGATACATCCTGAGTCGCACTTCCCCGAGGACACACTAATCTTTATTTCTGGGTAGTAAATGACTCACAGTGCATGACGTAACACAAAAGTCATGCCACATTCCCTCAGACTATCTTTTTAAAAAAATATTTATTTATTTATTATGTATACAATATTCTGTCTGTGTGTATGCCTGAAGGCCAGAAGAGGGCACCAGACCCCATTACAGATGGTTGTGAGCCACCATGTGGTTGCTGGGAATTGAACTCAGGACCTTTGGAAGAACAGGCAATGCTCTTAACCTCTGAGCCATCTCTCCATCCCCCCCTCCCCCGACTATCTTTCCATGACCATTTCCTCACCTTTTTAGCCAAATGGGGAAAAAAAAACATGAATAGGATTTAAAATAAAACCTCACTGTATGTCCTTAGTTTTATTGAAACCATGACCCAAATGTACAGCTGGCATAAAAATGAGTGAAAAAGGAACTCACTGCTGTGATCACAGACAAATGTCAAGGACCTTGGCATTTAATATACCGGCATACCCTGGGGCAGGAGCCTCAGCCATGCTCATAGAGATCTTACTAGTACATTAACTTAGAAGTGCTTGTCCTCCGTGATGCTCAGGGTGATGCAAAGACATCGCCAAGCAAACCACATAGACATCAAATTCAGATGTCTACCATTTTCCTGCCCAATCTCACTGTAGATTTGCCTTGCTCCCCAAAAGTCAACGTAAGTGCTCCCCTACTCATCAACAGGACTTATAGATAGAGCAAGACTTCCTTCTTTTGGTTTATCATGGTGTTATGTTTCCTTGAACTTGGCCAGCTGGAATCTATCTCTAGGCCTCAGAATTTAAAGGAGGCTTGCTTCCTTAGAAGCCTGCAAGCACACATTCTTTTGAGTTTCAGACCGTGAGACTGGGGACACCTACCAGGGGTCAAATCCTTACTCCTTTACAGGACTGATATTATCTTGTCAGTGCCAGCCAGAAGAAACTACTCGTGATCTTTCAGGACTGACCTTTGGAGCAAGGCTAAAATACAAGCTACCATCTCCAGAGCCCCAACAGACTTCACATGTTTTATTGATAAATGTTTTCAGTGCGTCTCTGTGTTTTAACAGTGTGTTTGCTCACAGCTGTCTAAATAGTAGATGTGGAGACATGGACTCATCCTCTCAACGTTGAAAAGGAAATTTTACAAAAACCACAACATGGAGTCAGAACTACCCTATCTTCTACCACGATCACAATCCTCCTGTGGCTGAACCCCAACTTCTTCCTTCCTAAGGTGCAGCGCATGTATTCCATCACTGTACCCTTTACAGGTTGGTAAGGCAACCCTTGTCCTGGGTGGCCACTCTCAGCTGCACTACTTTTAAAGAACTCTTATGTCAAAGCACTGGCTATATATGTCAGAGAGATTAAACCTTAGAGCCCGAATTCTTTAAATTTAACCCCAGTTCACTGAACGCTTAGTAGGGCTTTAAAATGGGTAAAACCAGTACGTGACACATAGCGGATATAACACTTGGCACTGGACAACTGGCCAAGTTCAGACAGACAGACAGAGAAGAGTGGGACTCTTTAGACAAAGAGGGAGGTTATGTTCAGGGACAGGGCAGAAGCAGGGTACTGGGGGTACAGAGGGCATGTCAGTACAGAGTAGGGGATACATCTGTGTCAGGGAAGGCACAGAGAGGTAGGGCTCGGAGGTCAGGGCTAAGGTTACTGTGGAATCAACAGGCAACAGAGACTTCATCTTTGGCTGTCTTCCGGGAGGCATAGCCACAGCAGTAATGGACGGCCGAGCCGTGAAGGGTACCTAGCTTCAAAGATGAGCACTGTTTATTTTAACATGGAACGGGGTTTCAAAGGCACACTGGTTTGAAACATAGAGGTCTTCATTTATACTAAATGAAGTTCAAATCCCAATAACAAAGTAGACTAGGGTTTGAAAATGCTTACCTTGGCATGATGTAAATCTACCCCATACATGGAGAGCTTTTTGGCGTTTTCCAAGAAATGCATCTCAGCTTCCGCGGGTGTCATTCCTCTGATTAGAAAAAAGTAAGCATTAAGCTTTTCCAATCAATTAAAACTGAAAACGAAAAGCATTAGCCACATCTGCCCTGTATGTCACTCAGCTGCTTTCCCTTTATCTGGTAGGGCTGTGGTCTCCTGCTCCGCTCCCTGCTATTGTGTAAGAAAGCCTTCATTGGGAGACCAGCAGACACGGGTTTGAGCATCCCTAATTCAAAAATTCCAAAGGTGAAACGTTCCAAAAATCTGCACCTTTTAAAGCACTGATACAACCCTCAAGGCATACTAACAATGTTGTATGAAGCCACCTGGAGGTCATGCAGATCAGGCGTTTATGGAATGTAAGTGAAATCTTCTATTTAGACAATTGTTTAACCCCAAAGATACGTTACTACATCATATAACTATCCAAATAGTCTGAAAATATCTGAATTCCGAAACATGTCTGCTCCTAGGTGTGCTGGGTGAGAAATTCTTAGCATATGCACGAGAAAATAATCAAGAGACACATAGTTTTGTAGGGGCACTTGCAAAAGGAAGCCTGGATGTTCTGAGAGGGAGTTTACTGCTACCAGGTGTGGTCTCCGCCCTGCCCTCAGCCCCTGCACCCCAAACCTGGCTGGGGACCTGAATAGTGTGCAATGGATGGACACGGGCCTTCTGCACTGACCTGTGGCCCTGAGAAGTGTGCAATGGATGCACACGCGTCTTCCGCACTGACCTGTGGCTCTGGTAAGTGTGCAATGGGTGCACACGCGCCTTCCGCACTGACCTGTGGCTCTGGTAAGTGTGCAGTGGATGCACACGGCCTTCCACACTGACCTGTGGCCCTGAGAAGTGTGCAATGGGTGCACACAGGCCTTCTGCACTGACCTATGGCTCTGAGAAGTGTGCAATGGGACCTATGGCTCTGAGAAGTGTGCAATGGGTGCACAACGCCTTCCACACTGACCTGTGGCCCTGAGAAATGTGCAATGGGTGCACACACGCCTTCCACACTGACCTGTGGCCCTGAGAAGTGTGTAATGGGTGCACACACGCCTTCCACACTGACCTGTGGCCCTGAGAAGTGTGCAATGGGTGCACACATGCCTTCTACACTGACCTGTGGCTCTTGTGCAGCTCCACCACCTTATCCTCCAGTTCTTTCGTGTGGTTTGGTGCAAAGCGGAACTCACTGATGTAATCGCTCCCACACTCATCGGGATCGTAGTCCCCAAGTTCTGACTGCACGGTGTAGGAGCCCAGCAGGGCCAGGGTCACAAAGGAACAGGGCAGCCTTCCAGACACAATGTCGTCGCGCAGCTGTAAGCAGAGGTAGTACCTTCCGGGGGCCGAAAGAACAGAGCAAGCTGGCGTTAGGACACACGGAAAGGAGATGGTAGGGGCTGTGCAGGGCGAGTATGTTTTTAAAACATTATATTCATGTATGAGATTTCCGAGGAATTAAGGAAAAAAAAGAAGAACATTTAGTATTTATAAAGAAGTTCTCCCAGGCCAGTAACTTCTTTAAGGACACAACTGCATACTGTCATAATGATTTCAACTAAGGGGATACAGTGTATAAGATTTATATGATTTCAGTCTATATAAGGAGGGATGACTGTGGGTACAAATGGTACTTAAGGAACCTAGAAGAAGGAACTCTTCATAATAAAACAAGGCTTTATCAATCGAGTGCAGAGCAAAAGACATTTAAAGACAGATTTTCCTAGTTTTACACATTCTCAGGAATCAGACAAGGTAAACTACAATATAAAAGAATGTTCTTATATAAAACCACCAGCCCCCATGCAGCCTTCAGGGAGGACTTTTTCTAAGATTTAGATGGCAGGTCTTTGCATATGACCACGCTGACCTCAGATAACCCAACAGCTGTGTTTCAGGAACTCTATTCTCAGTGGCTGCATTTCTTTTCTTTTCTTTCTTTTTGAAAAATACATGTATATTTTATTTTATTGAGCTGTACATTTTTCTCTGCTCTCCTCGCTTCCTCTCTCCTCCCCTTCAACTCTCTCCCATGGTCCCCATGCTCCCAATTTACTCAGGAGATCTTGTCTTTTTCTACTTCCCATGTAGATTAGATCTATGTATGTCTCTCTTAGGTTCTCATTGCTGTCTAGGTTCTCTGGGATTGTAAATTGTAGGCTGGTTTTCTTTGCTTTATGCCTAAAAGCAGTGGCTGCATTTCTAAGAACAAATACTTTCTACTCTCTTATTTCTTTTTAGTGTGCTATCTTCCTGAAATTTAGCTGATACAAGTTCTATAAAAATCTCCTGCCTTGCCGGGCGGTGGTGGCACACGCCTTTAATCCCAGCACTCGGGAGGCAGAGGCAGGCGGATCTCTGGGAGTTCGAGGCCAGCCTGGTCTACAAGAGCTAGTTCCAGGACAGGCACCAAAGCTACAGAGAAACCCTGTCTCGAAAAACCAAAAAAAAAAAAAAAAAAAAAATCTCCTGTCTTGAAATCTGGGAGTCTTATCACTACAAGGGAAGTTTTAAATGGGAGACATATAAAAGCATTCTCACACAGCTCTGCCATGATGTCATAAAGCAACTACATCAGTAGCTGGTCTATCTTCTATTTGAGATTCACAGATTCAGCAATATAAAAATCAAAAGAATTAAATAAATATTAACAGTTAAATCCTGAGGGTAAATGCTGACACCCACGAGCTTTAAGGGCTGTAGCTGTCTACTCTCCATGCGCGAGAGAAGTCTGCAGGCCTCCAGGAAGCAAGTTTAGCCACTGACAGATGGGAAGTCTACGGAATTCAGATAATAGAGTTCTTACGCACATCACAGGTTCTACAAACACCACATAGTGGACAGGAACTGTGCATGAATTTATAAGTTCAAGCACACGCAGGGTCTATAACCACACAATTAGTCACAACTAATTATTTAATCCCGAGCAGAAGTGTCTTTATATAGACAGAGAATAAATTTTCTCTGATTTCTGGCAAATATAAAAGAAATGCCCTGGAACTAATCGTTAACTCTTCTCAAAGATTTTAGTAAAAGTATTTTTTCAGAGCAGCAAGTGTTTGAAGCAATTTCTTTTCTAAGTCACTTTGGCCTTAACGTCGAGTGCGGGGTGGGGGTGGGGGGTGGGTTGCTTCCAGCGCACAGGGCGGAAATATCTACCAAGGCTTGCAAAGGGAGAATGATGGTCCTGGACTTCTACCCTTGAATTCAAATGCTGAAATGCTAGCCCCGCCCCGTGTGATGGGCTGGGAGGCAGGGCCTTTGACAGATGATCGGATCAAGAGTGTAGAGCCTGCATATATGCAATTAGTGGTTTTAAAAAGGCCACAGGGCAACTCTCTCAGGGGAGGACAGTAATAAGATGGTAGCCTCCAACTCTGAAACAGACCCTCATCGGACGCCCCCACCAACACCTGTGTCTTCAACTGCGGGTCTCCAGAATGCGTCAAGTGAATTTCTATTGTAAACCACAGTCTTTGGTATTTTGCGACAGGAGTTAAGAACAGACTAAGTTACACGGTGTAGTTCTGTAAAGGGAATCCCCTTTCACATTCTAGGCTCAACCTCCAAACTGGAATATTTATGTGTTAGATCTTTTTCTTAATATCCTCTTTCCCTTTTTATGTACACGTGAAAGCAAGTAAACTCTTAAGTGTATTCATGCTGTCCCTTTCCCCCTCCCTGAATCTCTCTCTGGCTGTTAAACACCTGTGAAGTACCAGGTTGCTTACGTGCAGAGCGTAAGCCTAGAAAGATATTTGTAATTTAGGCTTCAAAGCAATACCACTCAGTGCTGCGGTGCCATTTATGGCTGAGTTCCATCCATTTTGGCGGGTGGGTGACTGCATTCTCAACTCTGAGCGCTTTCCCACGAGGTCAGGGAGATGGAAATAGCAGCCTATCTCTGAGGACCTGGCATCTCATATTTGTACTCATTTAGTGGCCTTTTGTTTGCCAGCTAAGAGATGATGACTGTAAGGGGCCCAGATGTGCGCAGACTCTTCCTTGGACCACTCCCCTGGAGATGCACGGCTCTCCCAACATGCCCTCTGTTGCCATAGCCAACTTTCAAATACCTGGTGATGTCTTCTGAGAGCTGGGCAGGGTCTGGTGGGTAAAATTTCACATTGAATGAGAAATGCCAAGCACCACCTGTAGGGGTAGGACACACATCAGAACAAATTCTTAGGAAACTGTGAGCAACTTAGGATCTGAATTCAGGTTCCAACTGCCTCGGATCCAGGCGCTAACACCAGATACCGTCTGGTCACTGCTAAGTGAACCCTATAGGTAACTTAATTTCAAATCTTGTTCCCCAACCAAGTCATTTACTTGCATGGAAAAGTACCAACTTTTCTCCTTTTCTCGTGATCAAATAAGCCTCTGGCAAAGGGGGAGGGAAGCAACTGACAGGTAATTTTGTATCAGATAATGGCGACTGGCTAGATAGGGCACATGCCAACAGCACAGACAGAACTCCCATCTCCTATGTCCTTTCTGCTCTGTCACTGCAGACCAAACCCCGTTACAATAAGTGTCAAGGGACTAGTGAACATCTGTTTATTTTTTTGGGAAGGGTTTGTTGTAGCGAATATTGCTTTCGATAAATGGGCGGCTCCCCTGGCTGCTGAAGACTCCTTGCTTGCTCAGTGAGAGTTTCGATGCAGCGGATATCTGAGTGCATCAAGCAGACGCCACCCAACTCCCACCCATGACTCACGCGGATCTTTTTTATATTGTACCATGCTTTGCCCATGACATCTTTTAAGCCGTCTCCAGCAGCAGAAGGGTCAGGCAGATGTTGGTCACTCTTTTCTCCACACTGTCTGTACACGTCCAGCCTTAAGGTATTACCCAGATTTACTGAGCGCTGTGGCTTGGATTGAAAATGGTTCCTAAAAGCTCATGTTGAAGGCTTAGTCCTCACCAAAGCTGGGCACAAGCGGGACCTCTGGGGTGTGACTGGACACCGACAGCTCTAATTCCGTGACTGGATTAATCCAGTTATAGAGTCCTAGCTTCATGGGAGTTAGAGGAGGGACACTGTTATAAAAGTGAGGACCCCTCAGTCCAGGCAGCTTTCTAGGGCCTCCCTCTCCCTGCCACAAAGCACTGCCAAGTCACAGGCCTGAAATCAAGTGAGCCAAGAGACCACAGGACTGCAGACTAAAACAAACCATTTTTCCTTTACGTTGACTCTCTCGTGTATCCTATTACAGTGTGAGATGCACACTGAGGCCCACATTTCAGTACCGAGTGACTGCACCAACATAAACACGAAGCAGAGCACGCTCGTTTCCTCCCTTTCTTTCTTCTTCTTTCTTTCTTTCTTTCTTTCTTTCTTTCTTTCTTTCTTTCCTTTCTTTCTTTCTTTCCTTTCTTTCTTTCTTTCTTTCTCTCTCTCTCTCTCTCTCTCTCTCTCTCTCTCTCTTTCTTTCTTTCTTTCTTTCTTTCATCTCATTCACCTTGTAATTTCTCTAGGCTTTAAAATTCAGTGATTATCGACTCCTGGGCACTCCTTCTCTGCAACACTGTCAGTTCCTCCAGTCAAGAGCCACACGGAAGGTCTTTAGCATCGCCTCTAGGAGCATCCGGGAAATTTCTCAAAAGTTTACTCCTATTCGTGCCACAGGTTTGCTCTTATTCCTGTCTCTGTGACCCCTGAACGGCTCTTACTTGTCCAGTCCTCTCCTCCCAAGCTTCCCCCGCCTGTGAAATGACTTTTGGGAACTCCCTATGCTCCACAAGTCATTCCCAAACACTCTGAACAGAGAAGCCCCACCACACACATTGCCTAGCTCCTTTGCTTGCATATGGAGAGATGCTTGGCTTTGTCTGTTTCTACACTCCGTCGTCAACAACACAGCACCACTCATACCTTCTAGTTTATTCTCCGAATGACCGTCTACCTCATGCCTAAGAGCAAGCATCTTGCCAGCTGTTATTGGGTACTTAATGCTATCATCAAGCCATATGAAGCTTTGAGAATTATAAGCCATAAATATCTGTCCTTTAAATATATTTTTAGTGATTGTTTTTCTACTGTTTCGAAAATCTCTTTTTGTCATTCTACAGTCTTTTTTTTTAATGTTCCTATTGATTCTTGGTCAGTTGTTATTAAAACAGACCCCTTTTGGTGTCTGCCAACAGTGAGCTGATAACAGGGGTGGCTTTACAGCAAGCAAGAGGACTCGAACCAACGGATTCCTCATGGAAAGAAGACTCACTGCTCTTTCATGATTTTCATCTACTTCAAGTAAGCCTTGATTTCAACGGCAAGTCCTGCAGCATAATCAAACCGTTTTATAATAAAATTGCCAGAGTGACAATTGAAGGTCGGAAAGTAATCAGTAATCAGTAGGAAGGATAAGCAATGCATGTCAATACGAAACCTTCATCCTACAAATCAGTTTGCAAATCAGTGAGCCTAAATGCACTGGAAGTGTTATGAAAAATGAAAGTTTCTGTGGGGGTCCACAGACGTGGGTCTGCTCCACCCTGACTGAAGGTCAGACAGCTTACGCTCTTTCCAAGTTATTGACAAGAAGTCTGACTTAAGGAGTGGGTACAAACAGCATATCCTGACCCAGGGTGTGGTTACCTGGTGTTTTGGATATTAAGATGGCCATAAAAGTGGACCCACTCCAAAGGTCAGAGAATTCAAGCCTATTCCTGCTCCTTCAAGGATAAGACAGGAGGTTTGACCCAGGGAGTGGTTGCCTACAGGATACTTGGTCTAAGGTGTAGTGGCTGCATGTCCTGCCTAAAACATCAGAAAGGTTAACTAGGAAATAGTGGCTTGATATCTCAAGTACTGAAGCAAGTAACTGTTCTGGTTATCCTTTGTGTCATGATAAAGCAGTCTTTTGCCTTTTCCCCCATTTTTGAATTGGGGTGTATAAGCACATGGAAAACAAGCACAGGTGCATTCAGGATTCAGTATGCACTGGCTTGCCCTCCAGTACTATACTGTGTCTCTGTATTTCTTTTGTATCTCTCTTTATTCTGCCTAACATTTCTAACCCACATGCCCCAACCCTGGAAATTACGAACCCCTTGAGGCTAGACCCCAACAGATGTCACCCCAATGTGTGGCTACAACAAATTTCTAAGCTTAATCCCAGAGATTTTCATTCCTGAGACTTGAAATATTGTGTTGAACCTTTGGTGTTTAGTAAGTGCCCTTGTGGTCCTAGTATTGTGTGTGTGTGTGTGTGTGTGTGTGTGTGTGTGTGTGTGTGCAATGTCACGGTGATGATCACTACTGCAAAGGTCACATTCTTTTTTTTTGTTTGTTTGTTTGTTTGGATATTTCGAGACAGGGTTTCTCCGTAGCTTTTTGGTTCCTGTCCTGGAACTAGCTCTTGTAGACCAGGCTGGCTTCGAACTCACAGAGATCCGCCTGCCTCTGCCTCCTGAGTGCTGGGATTAAAGGTGACCGCCAGGCAAAGGTCACATTCTTGAGTTTTTTCCTGGAATCACTTCCAGGTCTTTCAGGGCACTTTCAAACAAGGGCAATTGTAAGGAGACAATAACACAATCCACATACCAATCAAGGCCCCAAATAAAAAGTGAAAGAGAGGGGAGAGCTGCTGGTGGTGGGGAGGGGGAGGGGTGAGTGGAGTGGGCAAGCAGGGGGAAGTGCAACAAATAAACAGTCTGGGAAGAGAGGCTACTTCAGAAGGGCAGACTGCCCTGCCTGTGCTCAGAGAATGGCCTTGTGGGAAACAGGAAGTGAAATACCCCCAACACACTGACGTAAATATTCCTGTATACCCTGCAGTATTTCAAATTATAAGTTAAGAGAAAACTGTCTCATGAAAAGCTTCTTATCTTAATCTTCAATGCTTGTCAAATCTTAAAATTCTACAGTGTTTTATATCATAAACTGCTATATATCATATTCTTATGTATCATAAATTGCCTTATTATAAATACACTGTTCACATTATGTAGTGGACTGTAAGGTTTTACAATTTGGTGTGGATGTATAAAACACAAAAACAGAAATTCCAGTGTCAGAATCTCCATAAATCTGTGATTTATGTTCATCGGCTTGATTCCCGTTCTCTGAGACCTTATTCTACCGATGCAGCATGCACTCGCCAGTAAAGATTATTTTAAAAACACAGTCAACTTAGGAAATTTTCACTAATACGAATAAGTGAAAAATGATGTCTCATTTTAATTTGCATCTAATCACTAGATTTAGCAACTTACCTAATATTATTAGCTATTTACGCTGCAGTTTTGTGATATGCTCATGAAATTGTCTTGTCAAGTAGGAAACTGACACCTTTTGTTATCCCATTCTATTTCTTTGAACTTGTAATCCTCCTGCCTCAGCCTCCTCAAGGCTGGGATCTACAAACATATATCACCAAGCCTAGTAGCAATGTATATCTCTTGTCTTTAGGGAGTGAGGTAAGGTTGCCAAAAACAACAAACTGATTTCTTATCCACTTTCAAAACCATCAAATGGTTAATTTCAGTATGGCTTTTATACATTGGCAACGGTTTTAACATTAATAATTAAGTTTGGAACTTGAAATGATTAAGTGGTAAGTGCAGCAAAACTTGATTAAACTGCATTTCACATCTGTGGACAGGCAAGGAACAGGTCAGCTGTCAAAGTCATTTTAATTTCTGAGTTGTGATGACTAAAACAAGCCCTCTTGGAGCCAGAGAGAAGTGTCAGACTGAATTTCAGCTCCCAATCCCTTTGAACCACTTCTTGCCATGCGCATCTGAGCGCGGGTCACCAGTTCACACAACACCCCCCCTTAAACACCGTCCCTGCGACACAAGAAACATCCAGGGGAACTCACTTCGAATCTGCTTTTTAATTTCCTTAGCAGGGTCCAGCCAGTTCTGAAAGAGAAGCAACAATATGATTTGAATCAAAGGAGAGTGAAACCGAGTCTGATGATTACCCACAGAGCCCTACATGCACCAAGAGGGAACTGTCATGGGAAGGCCCTCTCCACTGTGGCTCTTCCCACACCTCTGGTGGCCTCCTGTCAAGCCCGGTGTGGGCACAAACACTAAATATGGAGACGCATGCATGTACAATTAATGGCTGATTAAACTTTTCTCCTGGGAAAAGTCAGACGCTCAATGATGAGGTCTGACGTTGGCTGTCACTTCAGTAGGAATATTCTTGATGTGAGTGCAATAAAAATAAGCGATCCACATGAACAACACTTCCACGGCTTACTTTTTAGCATCTGCAGATGGAAACAATTCCCTTCTTTGTTTCTGGCTTAGTTGTGGGATAAAGCCCTGAACAGGTATCATGGTCACATAGCAGTGATCTCGTCAGGGGCAAACATTAGTGATGCTGACTGCAACACTGACATGCACTGACATACCAGGCAGCAAATGCTATCTTCACAACCTAATTTTTATGTCACAGCTGTAATTTCTTCACAGAATTTGGGGTATGAATAACTTTTCCACATAGATATCTAAACACTTGATACTCATGAGCTCAAGAAACTGGATTAACTATATTTTAAGAAAAAACCCTGTATCAAATGTTTCCTTAGCACTAAATCTCAAGGCTGAAAACTGGGACTGACCTACTGTCTCAGAAATACTCAAAGAGACAGGAAGTTGCCAAGAATTTTCTTCATGAAGAAAAAGGGAGATTAATCACATTTAAGAACCCAAAGGTGTGTGAGCATGGGGCAGGGGTATACATGGAGAACACAACATGTCTGTTTGGTTTCAGGTCAGTTCTGTCCAGTAACACACAACCTAACCATAGTGGTTCATGTTTCTTTGACCCCTCACCTTCTGATTCTCGGCGTCTCGATACGTGAGACCAAAGTAATCTTTTTCTAGCAGGTTCAGATGCTCGCACACTTTGTCAAACAGTACTTGTCCTCGGGAGCGCTTCTGTGCAAAACAGGACAGGAAAGCAAGTCAACACACTCAGGAGACCAAAACGAAACAGGACACAGTGTAGAGTGCAGATTGCGGAAACTGGTCAGTGAGTGATGAACACAGTGGGGTGTGTCCGCAACCCCGGTTCAGGGACAGATGGGGACAAGGGGACCCCAGAGCTCTCTACCTGGCAAGTCTAGTCAGATGGAGATAAGGTGACCCCAGAGCTCTCTACCTGGCAAGTCTAGTCAGATGGAGACAAGGTGACCCCAGAGATCTCTACCTGGGAAGCCTAGTCAGATGGAGACAAGGTGACCCCAGAACTCTCTACCTGGGAAGACTAGTCAGATGGAGACAAGGTGACTGACCCCAGAGTGTTCTATCTGGCAAGCCTAGTCAGACGGAGACAAGGTGACTCCAGAGTGCTCTACCTGGCAAGCCCAGTCAATCAGTGACTTCCAGGTTCTACGACAGATGTCGTGCACTGGCTCATACTAACCACCAAGTGGTCATATTGAGAACCACGGAGGACAGAAGCTTCTCGGCCTTGCCGTGAGGACTTACCCAAATGAGGTAAGCCTCTGTGCACACCTGTGAAGGACTATAGGCATCAGAGTTAACTGAGCTGGGGGTTCTACACTCTGAATAAACAGGAAAAGGAAAAGTGACTTGGGCATGAGGTCACTCTCTGCCTTCCAAGCATGAGCTTCTTCCAGCTCCTGACGCCATGGTTTCTCCACCACAAAAACCTGTACCCTCAAACTGTAAGCCTAAACGAACCTCTCCTTCCTTTTAAGTTGCCTTTCTCACACAATGAGAAAATAACCAGTATTCCCTGTCTCAGAAAATAAAGTACAAAGCGATAAAGATAGCTGAGGTGGATTTCTGGCCACGAAACCCAGAGCCATGTATTATGTACCTCCACATAGGAACACATATGCGTGTGCGCACTTATATGCATGCACACATGCACATACACACACACTACACACACAGTGATTCTCACCCTATAAAAGCTACCTCTACAATGAATATACAAAAATCCAATCAAAATGTCAACAGTGTCACCTAGGAAGAACGAGTGACTGAGGAATGATTCTCAAGTAGAAGTAGCTGGAGAAAGAATGCGATCTTAGTGTCAAATACTCTGTGAAATACAAAAAGCCCGAGGATGGGAGAGTACCCAGCGCTTACAATACCATGTTCAGAATGTTGGGTTCAGCTCTGTAACCGCCACTAGTGATGTGTTTTAGCACATCAAACTCTCTTCCAATCCTTACTCAAGTTCCACAGGTTATTTCCCTCTAAGCTATGTTCATTAGTTTATTTCTGTAATGTTGCCATAACTTTGGGTCTTATACAACAGTATTCAAACTCGTCTTAGCTTCTTTAAGGAGAAAT
The DNA here is from genome assembly GCF_950005125.1 of Chionomys nivalis. NCBI lineage: Eukaryota > Metazoa > Chordata > Mammalia > Rodentia > Cricetidae > Chionomys > Chionomys nivalis. The sequence continues at coordinate 13,486,924 of NC_080111.1, read as the reverse complement.
AAACACAAGCATAACAAGACAAGCATAATAAACAATCAACATTAAGAGTACAGTCAGGTCATATAAGCACATGGTGCAGATGTACGGCTGTACACGCTACATCTGGAATCCTCACGCCATCATCTGGAGAATGGGGGGAAAGTTAATCAGCCGGGGCAAGTTTGCATCAGGTGAATTCACTGTGATAACTTTCTGGCAATGTTCACCTGAGGCCTTAAACACCAATTAAGCGAAATTACTTTCCTGTTCTGCGGCAGTGATATTTTACATGCAATATGGTAAGCATATTTATCTTGGAGATGTAACGTATTAACAAGGAGATAAGAGAAAACTGATAAACTGTGTCCATGACTAAGTAATAAGCATGCCAAGATCTGTGAGTGGAGCACCTTACTAGGTATTTATAACTATCCTGAGAGGTAATTACTAGATCCTTCGAAAGCATGAATGTTTGAGGAAAAGATACATTATAACGGGAAAGTAAAGAGGAAATCACAGCACTCTACATAAGCAATGGTGTGCTCCACGAAGTAAGAAAATAAACGACTTGTTACCAAACCGCAACACGCTGCTCAGAAACCGTGAATGAGGAAATGCTGCTTGCTGGTTTAAATCTTTTATTTATAAATTATAGTATTTCTGAGTCACGAATGAAACACCGTGAAGTTTGTACATTAACGTGGGCTCTTCGATGCCTGTGTCCTGCTTAGAGAACAGAACAGAGGTGCAGAGAGACGGAGGAGAAGATGGCATTACGCTAATGACTCCTGGCAGCACTCAGAGTCAGAAATATAGCCGGGCCGGATCTTCCGCCTGTCCCTCGCAGCGACGCGAACCTGCGCATTTTCTTGTGAAATGGGTAAGGGACTGCCTACTTCTTTGGAACGGCTGACATTAAAGACTTCAAACTTGGTTGAGTGGTAGCAAACATGACGCATTCCATGCGTGTAGCCATTGGTACAGGGCTGTGCCTGACAATAACACACATGCTTTCTACAGGAGTATAATACCTGGTGGGGCCAAGAGGCAGCCGCACTAACATGCCTTGCTCTTCAGATAACAGTTACATGTTCACTATCGAATTACTATCTAAGATACACTGTGTACACACATTACCCACAAACTTGCATCAGTGACTGCTCCCTTGGTGAGTAATCAGCAAAGCAAAATGAATACAAAAACTTCTGTTTGGGGTTTTGGATGCTGCTGCTGTCTTCTACAATGGCTGACCTAGCAGACGAGAGGCAGCCTACAAGGAAGAGTCCTGGCTGGGCGGTGGTGGCGCACGCCTTTAATCCAAGCACTCTGGAGGCAGAGGCAGGCGGATCTCTGTGAGTTTGAGACCAGCTTGGTCTACAAGAGCTAGTTCCAGGACAGGCTCCAAAACCACAGAGAAACCCTGTCTCGAAAAGAAAAAAAAAAAAAAAAAAGGAGGAGTCCTTTCTGAGTATGTCGGAGGCCGCCAGGGCAACCGCTGCAGAAGGCTGTCTTCGAGGGAGGGCGTCTTTGATTTGACCTAACAGGTGACACAGATTAGCTCAACAGCAGACGGCCTGGCTGACTTGCTCTTTCCCTGGTTGTCATAACTGATTTCTATCAATGGCTCATAGCTCTCTCCAGAACTGAATTACCTGAGCACACTTTGCTAATACCGGTTCTTCTCTCATCGCGTTGATATTTTCTTTCCCGGCCTCAAAACTCTTTCAACCAGGTGCTGAGTTCTACCATAGGCTCTATGGCCCGGAAACAATGGCATCCTAACTCCTAAGAGTCAGCATGGCCACCAGACACTTGGGTGGTTCTGGAATATTTGTTATTTCTCCATTTTCTTTTCCTCGGGCAAAGACTTCATAGCCTGCTGATGGGTTTCAGGCTGTGCTTACCTCCTGTGGCTTGTGGCCAGCTACTGGATTTAAAATAGTTCCCTTGCCCCATGGGCTCTGGCACCTCCACATTCTGACGACTAAGCTGCTAGTGGTGGGAACTGGGACCCGACTTCAAATTTGTTTTCCAGGCCAGGCCTGGATCTTCTCCGAATCTCTTCCTGAGCTGAAGAAGTCTTCATCTTTCTAACTCAGAATTTTTTTTTTCTAGCAGATTATTGAAATTTGTAGTCAACTATTTCTCCTTGTCAACATCTGAATGGACTGACACATTGGCTACTTTTCTGTCACCGTGATATCATAATCAAAAGCAACTTAAGGAAGGGTTTGTTTCGGCTTACAGCTCCAGTGTCGTTATTGGCTGCAGAGACTTGGGAGCAGGGAACTGAGAGATCACCTCTCTCCTGTCCACAGGAAACACAGAGAGCCAACCAGAGGTGCGGTGAGGCTGTATGTTCTCAAGGCCCGCCCCCAGTGACATACTTCCTACCTACTTTTAGGTAGTGAAGTCTTCACTACCTAAAAGCTTCATGATGTCCTCTAAACTAGCACCACGAGTTGGGCCCAAGTGTTCAAATACCCGAGACTACAGGGGGGGGGGTGGGGGTCACCTCTCATTTGAACCACGAATTGTAAATTCACGCCTAAAGCTCAACAGGGGAGTATATTAGAGAAGGTACCTTCTATGTTATAGCCCTCAAAGACACACTTTGACCTGGTTAAATACAGGGGCTTTGTCATTAGACTGGGGTGGGCAATGCTTAACGTCTGCTTGATGGGATTCAGAATCACATTTGTTGGAGACAAATCTTGGGACATATCCGTGAGAGCATTTACAGAGAGATTTATAAGAGGAGAGAGGGGGACACCTGATCATGGGTGGCACCATTCCATGTCCTAGGTCTGGGACTGAATAAAATGGGGAAAGCAGGTTGAGCACTGACATTCATTTCTGCGTGTTGGTGCAGACTCAGTGTGACCACTTGACTCATGTACTCTCTTGCCACCATGCTTTCTTCAGCTTAAACTGGGAACCAAAATACATCTTCCCTTCCAAGTCAACCCATCTGAGTTGTCACAGGGATGAGGAAGCAAATGTATACAGAGTATAAGTAGTTATGTTGACTCAAAGGAGGAAATTTTTTTTTATTGTTTGTTTGTTTGTTTATTTATTTATTTTTTCAATGCAAGGTTTCTCTGTAGCTTTGGTGCCTGCCCTGGAACTAGCTCTTATAGACCAGGCTGACCTCAAACTCACAGAGATCTGCCTGCCTCTGCTTCCCAAATGCTGGGATCTAAAGGCATGAGCCACTACTGCCCGTCTAGTAAAATTTAACAAATCCTCTATTATGACTAATGGCTGAGTTACCTAACCAGCTAGGAGAGCTTGAACCCTTGTGAGTTAAGTCACTGTTGGCTCATTCAAGGCATTCCTTGTCCATAGACAGTACTTCCTGTGACGTCATCCCTTGTCCACAGACAGCACTTCCTGTGACGTCATCCCTTGACCAGAAGTACTTCCTGTGATGTCATCCCTTGCCCACAGAGAGCACTTCCTGTGACGTCATCCCTTGTCCACAGACAGCACTTCCTGTGACATCATCCCTTGTCCAGACAGTACTTCCTGTGACGTCATCCCTTGCCCCCAGTTAGCACTTCCTGTGACGTCATCCCTTGTCCACAGACAGCACTTCCTGTGACGTCATCCCTTGTCCACAGATAGCAGTTCCTGTGACATCATCTTGGGAAGAAGATGTTATGTTCTTAGGGGATCACCCCAGTGTTCATGCCTCCCCCCAGGACGATCAAACATTTAAATGATTCACAGATGGAACACACATAGTAAGTTAAATCAGGTTCCTAATTTAAAAATTCTCAAACATGAGGATTCTAAAGCAATTTTAATTTTCATGAAGAAACACTATTTTGTTTTTTTCAAATGAAATTCATGCCTGATCCAGTTCCTTTAGAGCCTCTTGTGTCAATACTCACTGCAACATTATGGGGGGAAAAAAGACTTAACCTCTGCATTTACCCTTAAAGTCTCACAACATCCCTTCCCAACAGTTTGTCTAAAAAAAAAAAATGATCTCAAGAAACAATGGATAAAATAGCTGGATGCCACAATAAATGGTACAAGTGAGAGCCCGCACCCACTGTCAAAAGCCCACAAAACATGCGTGCATTTAAAGCTGCTCCTGAAACGTGTGTATGAAAGCTACAAACGTTTTATAAGCTTCCTGAGCTCTGCCAGGGGAGGAGACACCTTCCTTCCCACCCCTAAAATGCAGACTGATTTTCCCCGGGTGCGGCAGATGAAAACCCGGGACCCCATGCATGCTGGGTAACCAGGCGAGTGTCCAACCACTGAGCTACATGCCCAGCACTTACATAGAGGCTTTCACCGCAGATCCTGCCATCTGGCTGATGTGAATGCAGGCGAGGTAATCAGCGAGATGATTTCCTTTCTAATTGACCAGGAGCATAAATGTCCTTCCTAGCAGGTGACTGAAATGATTGACAGGACACCCCTGCTCCACAAAGAAGACAGCTCCCCTCACCGGCGCCTTCTCAGAAAGGGTGATTTCTCTGCCACGGAGCCACTGGAAATAATTTCTGAATCTGTGTAAGATGAGGAACACAGAAGTGGCGCGAAGGTACCCTTAGTCTCGGTCCCTAAGTGCTCGGAATCAGTGAGAGGGAGGCTCTTTCCCAAACGCTAGAGCTGAAATTAGAGAGGTTTGTCAAGTCAAATGTCATCTTTGCTTTAGGAGCCGGGCTGCAGTTATGCATCGGAAATGACTCAATCCAAGTAGAAAGGAGGAAAGACGTTTTTGTCTGAGACCATGGGATGACTGGCAACACCTGATTCTAAGTAATGGGACTGCAAGCTGCATTAGGTGAGCATGTTCTCAGAGAATCTGTTTATATTCTGCATACTACCACACTGAAAGTGAACCACCACCACCGCCACCACCATCACCCACTACCACACTCACCACCATCCCGAAACAAACACAGACAAAAACCAAACAAACCACATCTATGGTGGCTTAGGCACAAACCACTTGTTACTATAAAGCACTTCGAGCAACTACACTGAGGATATTCAGGGGAGTTGATGCCTTTGTTCCTTTTCATCTACTATGAAACAAGAAGATGCCCCAGCACCACAGGGCCTCGCTCACTCAGTCACCGGCCTTCTTATCACAGAGCACTTTTCATCCAGATTCCCCTCTTTGGTGACTGGGGTGCTCAGTTCGTGCATTTGTATTTCTGCTGCCTGAGGATGAGAAATAGCTCACTCTTCCTACTGCCCCAGTAAGCACCGTAGCAGCCTCTGTGCCAGAAGAGCCCGCTGGCTGAATTCGAAGGAAGAATTCCTGCTCGCATTAACTTCGATTAATCTTATGGCAAAATGCCACATTTTAAAAAATGCCTCCCTCCGTGCTTCCTGTCCTAATTGCATTTCCCTCACTGGACGCTTCTGCATTTTCCTCATTTCCAAGGGTCATTTGGAACTTCATTTCTAAGGGATTGCATTACCACTTCCCTGGGGCCCAGGAGCTTGTGAAGAACTCAATAAACTCGCAGTGGCAGGGTTTCAGCTCCCGCTAGACCATCAGCCCTGTTCACCATCCTCCCAGACCTTCCTATTCTATACCAAGCTCTCGACAGGAAGCCATTCTAACAGTGTCTGTTCAGAGAGTGGGCTTGTCTTTAAATTCATACACGGAAAATACCAAGAGGCTGCAGTCAGAGCAGGAACATACGATGGTGGTATTTAAACAACGGAATCCACAGATCTCTCAAAAGAACTGGAGCCAGGAACCCTGGGAAGCAAGATGTGTCACCAGCTGCCCTGAGAGCATCTACATCCCTGTATGCTTTCTGTCTCAAGTGTGCATCCAGAGACATCCAATAAGCATGGGATAAAGTCCATTACCCGCATCTCTCCTGCCACAATCCATCCCCACGGGACAAGGACATAATGACATTCTCTAGCCCATACACCAGGCCCACGTGGGATCTAGGCTGCATATTCACAGAGAGCTGACATCCGGAGAGGACACATATGTCCAGAGAGTCCCTTTCTTTCATGTTATGGGTAATCAGCTCCCCCCAAACCACACTACTTCTTTCAAATACGAAGCAGTCTTACGATATTACTATTTTCATGCTCGGTGAAGTTAGCTATGACTACCTGGAGCATTCTCTTAAAGTAGAAATAGGAACTATTTCTTGGCCCTGGTAAGTTTTTAGGAAAAATAGTTAATATATGACTTATTTCCACGTCTAAACAAATTAGAACTGACTCAACAATACTTAAATAGCTTTAAGACAGGTATTTCAAGTTTATTTTTATATTTCACTATAATGTATTAGACAGTCCCAGTCCACATTCTGATTGCAGTTACCAAGTTATGTGCTATGTAAGACGTTATCCAATCTCTCTGGGTTTTCTCTCTCCATTTTAAGATGGAAACGTGACTGGTACTCAACTGGCATGAAATAAGGAAAGACACTGAAAAGTTTACCACCTAAATCATAGGAAGCAGAAGGCAGTAAGTTTGGGTAATCATTATTAGGTCTCTTCAATAAGGAGACCAACACGGTTTCTAATCCTGAAAGTCATAGAACTAAAGTACTATTAATGGTCTATTTATTCTGTAACAAATTCACACACACACACACAAACATTCTTCTGCTTTTGTGAATCACAGTCACACTTGCTGTAGAGGTAAACGATTAAATTCTTTGCAAAAACCAGCATTCCGATCGGCGACACAAGTACACATTCAGTCTTTAACCAACACACAGAGTGGTTCTGAATATGCATTGGGCAGACTGGCACATTTTGTTATCTCTTAGGCCAAAACATAAGATCGCATATATTGTCATGGATACGGCATATAGCGCTGTCAAAACAGGGATGAGTGATGCGAACGCATTAGCATCCTCCCCGTGTTTTTGACAAGATTCAGGGCACAACACTTCCAGCACATACATCATCCAAGCCCCTGCTTGCAATTAAGGCCCCGGACCTATTTTCTTTTTTGTAAGGTTGTCTTTTTCTTTCATCCATAATTGGTTTCTGCCCTCATTTGTTGCAGCAATTGGAGCCCGTGTTTGAAATCAGACTTTTGTGTTTAGAGTGGAGCACTGTGGTAGATAATAGCTTTTGAGTGGGGGCATGCTTCTTCTTGGCCAGCGAGAGCACTTGGCTTGGTTTTTCACAAAGACTTTCACAGCACACATATGACATGCAGGCAGCAGACTGCCAGACAATATTTCCTGTTGTTAATCTGCTATGGATTCAGGTCACTATGCCAACGTGTGCAAGATGAATTCAGGAGAGGCAGCCTAAGAAAGAGGAATTTGTGAGAGACACAACCTAAACTGGAATCGTGTCTAAGGCCCCTACTAGCTCATTCTGTATAATGAACTTTGAGGGGTTTTTGCTCTAGGAAGTCGTTTTCTGATAACCCAAACCAAGCCACAAACAGACAAAACCCATACTTTCATCCAGATGACAACTTGTAATCATTAATTTAATTTACTTGGCCAAATAAAGAGAACAGGGCATGGAAACACAGAGAAGGAAGCATGAATTTCAAGAGTCTCGATTTGCCCCACTGCCATTTTTTAATTCTACACAGCACGGAGGATCAAAACAACATGGTAATGGCATTGATACTGTTTTAAAATTAAATATTAAGTCAACTTGTTTCATTTATTTCCATACAATCTTTTGACCTGTTACCTGGGCAAGCCTCCAAGTAAACAGGAAGAGAAAGAATGTCTGGGTCACTATAGAAACTACACACACACAAGTACCATCATAGCATTTATCAGGTGATGTGAAATCTGACATGTAAGATATGTAATAAATATGAATAAATGTGGAAAATTGGACAGATAGGCAAAATGAAAGAGATGTGACTCAGGGAACTCTGAATTTCATTGACGCACATATTTAAAGTGAAAGACATCAGTATCAGGAGTACTGGTATTATTGGTTTACTTAACTCACCACGAGGTGCCAAGAGACCTGTATGATCCCACCCCTTTGATGGTGGGCAATATCAGTCAGTGCTGGTGGCTGCCCACAATCCACTCCAAGGAAAAGTCCTGGGGACTGCAGCAGAAGGTTCCCCATAACTAGTCATTGCTTTACTGGGGGCTGCAGCAGAAGGCTCCCCATAACTACCCATTGCACCATGTGCTGCTCCTCAACAGCTGGGATGCTTCATGGTCTGTCCAATGACAGCTTTCTCAGCTGAGCCTATCAGAGGGATCTCACTTTCAGCTTTGTAATAATTTTCTCTTGTTTTTTTTTCTACCTATTTATAATCTTATTATAGTTTATGGACTTATGTGGAATGAAAAGTTGAAAGTCCTCATGAGGATAAGGAAGAGAACAGACAAAGCCAAGTGAAACTATGTCTTTGAACCTGCTCACACCTCCAGCTGTGAGGCTGGGTTTGCTTGGCTCATTTTCCTCCTCACGGCCAATTCTTATTGCTGCACTGTTTAGGAAGGCTCCAGAAGCCACGATATTCCGGGCGAGGTTTTATCTAAAGGGATAATGGGAGACACTGTGGCATTTTCCTTGGTGTAATTGTCTTAAACCATTCCTGTGCTTTCCAAGTCCAGGCTAACGGCATTTGGCTGAGGAATGTGGTGCCTCTTTGGTGACCGTGTCTGCTGTCACCATGGCATTCCATAAGAAAGAACAGGCTCTGGATGCCTTCCCGTTTCCCAAATATCACAACAAGAACAGTTTCTTGTGGTGGACCTTTGCTCGTCATCACTCACTCCTGAGGAGCAGCAGGAAAAGCAAGCGGGCTTTCTTACCAGGAAATGCAGCTTCAAGAAAGGGTGCCCATCCTCAAAGAATTTTAAATATACACACCAGTGAGGCACAGCTGTCTGTCACATTAAAATGATACCCCCCCACACACACACACACAAGAAAGGCATTGGGCTTCTTGGGAAGAATCCTCCACCCCACCAAATAGAGCAGGTCATGAATTAATACCTATCCTGGCCATTTAGGCCTAAATTGGTCATCTACACAGTTCTATCTGTCCTGAGTTACTAAAGATCACAGGCCACACCAACAAAATAGGTCAGTCTTGTCAGGGAAGCAACACAAGGGCCATAGATTCAATTTACCTCAAAGCACAATATCCATTAAAATTTGTCTGACAAGGAAAATCACCAAATTCCTGGAGGTTAACTTTATTGGCAGAAATGCTTTGTGTTTCGATAAAAGGTTCTCACAGCAAGAAGTCTGCAACTTCCTGTAGAAAGCCATGTTAGAAGCTTATAATGCAAAGGCTGACCAACACCGTGAGTGGAGAGGGGAAACAATCCTCTGCCTCTCTGCGGTGGAGAGGGGGCCAGCGGGGAGAGGATGTCAAAGGAGAGGCGAGGGGGCGGGAGAGACATGCACAACCAACAGGGTATTGTCAGCTTCAAACCGGGGAAACGTGAGAGGCCACACTTAGGGAGACGTATTTTTCCTAATGTCAAAAGTCTCTAGAAAGATCTGAATCACATCACTTTCCTTACAGTATAATACCTAAAATTCTATCTATCTATCTGTCTGTCTGTCTGTCTGTCTGTCTGTCTGTCTGTCTGTCTATCTATCTATCTATCCATCCATCTATCTATATCTATCATCTATCTATCTATCTATCTATCTATCTATCTATCTATCTATCTATCTATCTATCTATCTATCTATCTATCCATCCATTCATCTATCTATATCTATCATCTATCTACTTATCTATCTATATATCTATATCTATATCTATATCTATATCTATACTGAGAACACAAGTAGAGCTGCTAAGCTCACATGGCCATTCAATGAAACCCTGGACCAGCTATGCCTCTAAGCCATAGAATACCACAGTTTTTATCAACTGGTGTAACAGAGATGGTAACAAGCAAAAGGCAGCACAAATCTAAATTGAAGAAATAAAAGAGACTTGGCAATGGACACAAGGGAGGGCCAAGACCAACCTCCAAGTATGACAACACTCCATTATTCTATAGATGGCAACATATCCCACTTCCTGTACCTCACAGAGGAAGGCCTTCGGTGGGATTTTTGAAGATGAAACAGAAATGCATGCCTATGCAGACTCCATGAAAATTGTTCAAAGGAACCTAATTCAACCAGGGTCACCACTGTAACTTTCCTAGGGAATAGCACACCCGGGTGATATGTTAGACCATGGTATAAAGGTTCTGTATGGAGAGATGGTGTGAAGAAGGGTTGACTAACTGGATGAGTTGGGAGATGGGCAATGATCTCCCCACTTTCCTACTTTGAGGGCCAGCATTCCCCAGGTCTATCTAGTAACACCCTTTTTCTTCACTCATGTTTCAATTCACATACAACATAATGGACCCCAAAGCCTTCCCATCTGGCCTCTTTCTAGACACCAAAGAAAACATCCACGTGAAGTAAGTCGCTATTTCTTAGTTGAGACAACTTAGATTCAGTAGGTTTGCTGTGAGTTCATTCTCTTGCTCTGTAAGCTCCCTTCCTGTATCCCATACCCTTGAGTTCAGATTTGGAAGTTGGAGCGGCTTATACACATCTCCCAGAAAGTTTGCATGAGGGACATTACTTTGTAAACTCACGTAATAATGGTCTGTGGAGGTGGGCCCCTCGGCAGATAGCTGGGGTCAGATGAGTGTGAGGCCTTAAGAGAGGTGAAGAGTCGTGGGAGGGCGGAAAGTCTGCTCTGCCTTGCTGCCTGATGGCCCTGGCCATGGTAAAGGCAGTGAGAAGGCCTGAGACAGATGGGCTGTTCTCTGGTGTCTCAGTCTTCAGAACTGAAGTCAAACAAGCTTCCATCTTTTATCTTAGTCACAGTTACAGAAAAAAAAAAAAGACTGAAGCATAAGCTACTGTGTCCTGCTGTCTTACTACTACCCGGCTTGCACAAATCTAGTTTGCCGACTTTCAAGACCATTCTTTGACTTCTATTTCCCCCTCTATACTGAATGCCTCTCCCTGTCCCCGCTTTGGTTGGCTCCTCAGCCAACCAAGTCCATCTACTGCCAAGTTCACTGCACTCAAACTAAGCAGTATCTATCTCTTTCCTTCCAGTGATTATTTCAGAAAAGTAAACCTTAAAAGCACAGACAGGTCCATAAACTGCATTATGTAAAACCCCACAAAAGCATGTTCCCTCCTGTGACTGGCTGAATTCTACATGCTTCCCACCGTCTCTTGCGTACACACCCTCATAACCCTTGAGACTGTCATAGAACAAACCCCACTGTGGCTGGGATCTAAGCCTCTGTGCTTAGGCTTTCTGCAATAAGAAAGCAATCCAGCTATGGCACAACCCGGATGCCTCCCCGCGTACCTACTGCACCTTTCCCTATGGTCCTCTGGTCCTCCTCTCTGGCTCCTCTCCTCACCCCCAATGACCCAAACGCACTCAGTGCTTTTTCCTCTCATCACCCTATCTGCCTAAGGGATGAAAGTTCGAAACAATGTCGAGTAAATATGTGTACAATAGCAATTCCATAAACCGGAGAGAAGAGAGGGCAGGGGGAAGTGTTGTGACTATACCATAATCTCAAAAACCCCCAACATAAAATACACAAACGCTACTCGCCTCCATGCTGCCTCCAGTACCACTACAGGGATTGCCAGCACTTTTTGATAATCAATTCCTACCTGCCAAGAGTGACTGGAGACCCATGCATCAGGCTCTCCAGTTTGAACCACTTCCAAGGAATCCTTACTCCCATGGAAGTGTTTCTAGCCAGCGAAGGCCTGCCAGTCCTTTATCACCCCTGACCTAAAGACACAGGAGAACCCAGGCACGTCCTCAAAGATTCGTGCCCTCCAAGTTCTCGGGCAGCAAAGGCTCTATACCACCCCAGAGCAGAGAGAGTCAGGCCATTGCTATCTTTCTTGCTCCCAGCGGCTTCTGCTGTGGTTCTAGCAATCTTATGAAAACTCAGCTTAGCAGAGAGAGCCTCATGTGATGAGGGGCAGGAAGAGAGTCTTGGCCATCCGTGGCATTGATGGGAGGTAGAGGACGAATCAGTGAAGCCTCTCTCAACGGAGGGTGGCTAGGGAAGACAGCGCACTATACAGCAATGGGGGGCTTTGTGGGAAAGGAAGACTATTTCATGCTACCTTCAGAGGGTACTAAGGATAAAGGATAAAGGTGAGCCCCTCACGTCCTTTCTTTAACTGACTTCCTTATGTCATCTGAGGAGTTCGTTAGTGAAGCTGAAGACCGTGGCTCCTGGCCTGCCATAGACTGTGAATCAGCCCGGAGAGAGGTGGGCACTGCCCGCTGAAATGGAGTGTGCATCATGACGTGCAGAACATATTCAGGCTTCTTCAGCATCTCCTGTTTCTGATGCTGGCTCCCCTGGAGCCAAGCTTCGTCCTCTGGTCATAGCCGGTTCACCAGGGTGACCTATGCCTTCTGGTCAGCTGCTCCATCCTGCCAGCATCCAGTGAGGGGGCACAATAATTTCCTGGACTTTCATGAAATCGTCGAGCATTCGAAAAGTGCCAATGAGTGATTAGCAACCTGGAAATACTGTTATTACTAATACCCAGTTATGAAAATCCTGGGAATGCAGACTCACATGGAATTTCCTTTCTCAAAGGTAAAGCGCACTGTCCAGGATCTGATACACGACACAGTGGTAAGAACGTACTTCAGACAGTGTTACAAAGATGGGGAAACTTTGGAATATGAAAGACTGCAGGCCTGACATTCTGGCAGCTGGAGACCACTCACTTCTGTTTCTTACTAGGACCCTCAGTCAATTTTTGTTTTTTTTTTCCGAGACAGGGTTTCTCTGTGTAACAGTCCTAGCTGTCTTGGAACTAGCTCTTATAGACCAAGCTGCCCTCGAACTCCCAGAGATCTACCTGCCTCTGTTTCTTGAGTGCTGGGATTAAAGGCGTGCAACACCACTGCCCTGCTTCAGTCTATGTTTTACAGAAGAACTGAGAACTTTGAGGGCTAAGAACCATGCAAGCAGCAAAGCCAACAAGCCACTGTATTTGTCTGTAGGGCGCGATGACTTATCCCAGACTGCACAGCAACACATGAGTCTGATTTCACTCATCATTTTTGCCGCAAAAATTCAGTCCTCCAACTGTTAGGGTTATTAATATACTATGAGTTTCAGAAAATGTATATTTTTTATAAATCTGGGTATGTGCAACCCCTTTAGATGAAATGTTAACTTAAACCCATTTACTACTGGTGAATAAAATGGGAGAAAAGTAGAGTTTCAGAGCCCGTCTTAGCAAACTCTTGCTGCCTCGAGAAATGCATTATAAAAGAGGTAGCAAGTTCCTCAGAGTTAGCAAGTTTGCTAAGTCAGTTTCACAATCTCAGATGGTTGTCTGTTTGTTGGAAGACCAGCCGCTGTCAGCAGGTCTGACCACGGAAACCTGTAAGAGTGAGAAGACCAAGACAGTGATGAAGAAAACCCCTTGTATGGGACCAGGGAGGCACAGTTAAGTCAGCCAGGTCTTTGTTTTGCAAGTGTGAGGAATATTCATGATCCCCTGAAGAAACTGGGCCTGGGGTCAAATCCAGCAATAAGGAAGTGAGACATAGGTGGACTCCTGGAAGCACAGGGGTCAGATGGCCTTGTGTGTGTGGAGAACTGCCAGGCCAGGGAGAGACCCTGTCCCAAGCACCAGGACTGACACCTGAAGTGACCTTTGACTTCTGTGTAAGCACCTTACAAACACCCTTAGGCCCCCAATATGAACCCACCCACACCTTCCAAGCCAACCCATAAAGGAACACGGAAAATCCTTGCAAGCATGACTGGCAATCTTTTCCTTACGCACCCGTAGCCTCAAATCGAAGGAAGGTTGTCTTTATAGCAAATACAGCCCTAGCCTGAAACAAGAGCCCACACCAAGTGGCTGCTGCAATTTTTGAACTGCCAGTAAATACTAGCTAGAGAATATGCATTACTAACATTAACAAATGAAGAGGGGAAAATCTATTAAATTTCACTGTATAACATTACACCGGGCCTTTTCCTCTATTTCATTTTTATTTTTTTCCATCTCCCACTGAATTATTTAATTGAGAGCAAACAACACTGGACCGAGATGTTGCCATGGCAGATTTTTCCTTTGTCTGTGTCGTAAACATTAACAAGATCACAGGAATAGCACAGCCACGAGGTACTCGTAAATTCACCTCAATGTCGCTCTTGAATCAGGAAAACGTTTCCAAACCAACAGCCCCATATTCCTTTTGTGACAAGAGCTAAAAGGAAGTGTTGCCTCTCTCGATCTGCCAGTCAGATGCTGGACTTGAATAAAGGCGACTTGAGCCAGATCCAGAAACTAATTACTGCCTATGTATGCCTCTCATTGAGCAGAATCATCAGAGTCTAACTGCAGGAGCCAGGCAAATCATTCTTGGTAAATATTTTACTAACCCTACAAACAGTCCTTCAATGGTATACCTGCCTGGGTCTTCTCTGGATCTACATCTGTATTTTGTTGGATATGAACACACACACACACACACACACACACACACACACACACACACACACACACACTGAACCAAATAAAAATAAAAATTTAGAGACTAAACCATGGATTATATTTTCCTGTGTTTCTAAGAACCCGAGATTTTTCCCAGAACTAAACTATGGTCAAAGAGATCATAGATGCTATATATCAGATGTGCGGTTGGGGGACAAGGTTAAAATAATTCTTCTGTGAAGCAGACTGACATAACGGGGCCATGTGAAGCTAAAGAGGTCACTCTCACTCCCAGGTGAGTCTCCATCAGTGAGGAGATTTATCTTCATCCTGTAGCTAATTCCAGCAGGCCCACTTCCTGCATTTCCTAAAGGGTCAAAAGTACATCCATGAAAAACAGGGCATTGACTTAAATGCTCGGAGGAGACGGGTTGTAATTTTCAAAAACTATAACCTGTCTTTCACGGGGAAATGCTGTAATTATGAAATGAACTGGCAATTGATCAGGGAAAATTGAAAAAAGGCAATCACCCCGTGGTGAAAACTTTCTCTCCGGAAGGGGCGGCTGGGGACGCCAGGTTTGATGGGAAATTCCACAGGAAGGCAAAGGCTGACTGGAGCCCGTGCACCAGCTGGAGGAATTTACCCATTTCATCTCTCGACCATCAGTCTCTTCACAATCAAACAAAATGCATGTTTCCAAGGTTTGCCCATCACATCCCCAGAGCTCAGAGTGGTCCACGTCAGAACCAGGCCATCATTTTCAGAAGCAGGCTTTCAGGAACACTGGGACACTATTCTGTGACGTTACACTCTTGGATGGTTTCTGCTCGGAAATCTCCGGGTCCTGTGCTCCAAGGGGAGTCCAAAGGAATCGAGTCAGCTTCTGGCTTACTAAGAGCAGGGACTCACCACAGGACCCATCTGACATCTTCCAGCCACAAGAAGGGGGCAAAGAGGAGACAATACAAAGCAGGAGGGATTTTTAGCAGCCTCTCTTCCTTCTCTCAAGCCATATTTATGATACTAAGAAAAAAAGTTTAGAAAAATTGATCAGTTTTGAAGTCACATGCTTATAGAATTTAAATAGAATAAGTGGCCAAAAATTGATTGCTCCTTTTGGAAGCTGTGTGTGTGCTCATATCGATGCAAGTGTGCATAGAGGATGTACTTGCATGCAGAGGTCATGTGCCTCCCTCACTGCTCACCACCATACTTTGTTGAGACAAGGTCTCTCTTTGAGGCTGAAGCTCACTGACGCAGCTAGACTGCCTGGCCAGTAAACCCTGGGGTCCATCTTCCCGGCCTTCCCCCACACGGGGATCCAGGAAGCGCTGTCATGTCCAGCCTTTTCCACGCGTTCTGGGCCACTGAACTCATGTCCACATGCTTGTGTGGCAGGGAGCCCCTGGGGTCCTTCCATCTTCATGGCCTTCCCCCACACTGGGATCTAGGTTAGCGTCCAGCCTTTTCCACGCGTTCTGGGCCACTGAACTCATGTCCACATGCTTGTGTGGCAGGGAGCCCCTGGGGTCCTTCCATCTTCATGGCCTTCCCCCACACTGGGATCTAGGTTAGCGCTGTTGCGTCCAGCCTTTTCCACGCGTTCTGGGCAACGGAACTCATGTCCGCATGTTTGTGTGGCAAGTGTTTTACTGATGGAACCACCACCTCGGCCCCCAAATCTGTTTCTCCTGGAGAAACCAGTGCTAAAGACATGGAGAAAACTCTCCTTTTTCTTTTAAATACGACTTTGCACGTCTAAACCATAGGAAAATCCTATCTTGTGGTTGATTCCTTTTCCTGGTGTAGGGTTTGCATTTTTTTGGTGAGGAAGTGTAGAGCCCTTGGGTCAAAGGAGTGGCATGTAGGCACGTAGGCTCCGTTCTTCTCTCTACTTTCTAAATTAGATTTTCTCAGGCACAATATTAACTCTTTTGAGCTGATCTTTCTTTCTCTCTCTTTCATTCTCTCTTTCTTTCTCCTTCCTTCCTTCCTTCCTTCCTTCCTTCCTCCCTCCCTCCCTCCCTCCCTCCCTCCCTCCCTCCCTCCCTCCCTCCCTCTTTCTCTCTCTCTCTCTCTCTCTCTCTCTCTCTCTCTCTCTCTCTCTCACACACTCTTCCTTTCTTTTTTCAAGACAGGGTTTCTCTGAATAACAGCCCTGGCTGTCCTGGAACTACCTCTTGTAAACCAGGCTGGCCTTGAACCCACAGAGATCCGCCTGTCTCTGCCTCCTGAGTGCCAGGACTAAAGGTGTGTGCCACCACTGGCCATCTCTGAGCTGATTTTCTCAGCAGAGAAATAAGGCAAGGCCAAGGTTATGACCAGTGTTTCTTGTAGATAAGGTGCTTCTATGGTGAAGACAAACTCAGTTTTAAGCTGGAAACATTAATTCAGTTGTTTTGTAGCGACTGGAACATAACGGGCCTGTAAGAAACACTTCATATTAAAGCCGTGGTAAAACCAGCATAGCGTTTTAGCATTCACACACACAATGTGATGGCATATTGACTGTATGCATTGATACCGTTAGAAAAATATGTAGTCACACAAATAGGAAAACTGCAATATTTGAGCGTTCAGAAGATGCCCGTATTCATGTTGCGCAGATGCATTGCTGTGTCCGAGAATAGATGACAGTTTCAAGGAGGTGGCCTGAAGAGTCGCTGAAGAAACCTTCGAAGCTGTAAGTATATATCTGCTGCCAGGAAAGACTCCAGTAGCTGACGGTAGCAGCTGTGCTTGGCCTGGGATCATGGAGCAGACAAACCTCCATGGACGAGAGGCTGTGGGCAGCGTACAGGGCCTAGCTGCAGCCCGCTGTGTTGGGAAGACTTTCCTAAACAAAGCACTGAGAGATGCCTCGGACTAAAGTCCTCCCTGGGACTCAAGCAGGGCAGGGCCTGGGCTCCTCCTGGAGCTGTGGAATGGGGACAGAAGCTGGCAGCTTCCACGTGAGAGCGCAGTGAGTTCTGAGTGGAAGACACGATGAGGCTCTGGCACCTGAGGGTGGCAAGGGGGAGCAGGTATATTCTCTGCCACAGTCTTCTCTGAGATGTGCTATGGGGAATCTGGTAGACCTGGCCTTAAAACTGAAGCTGGAGCCACAAGTGGGGAGCACTCTTTTGCATGCATGGGTCCAAGGTCACCACCATGTGTGGCCTAGCCGTCATCTCACGGGGCCTGTGGCGGTTGTGTCAACATTGGTAATCTCTTTCAGGGCATCTGTGGCAGATCTCAGTCACAAAGACACTGAAAGCAGCAAATTCTAAGCAAGAGAGACAGATATATAGCACAAAGGGTCACCCGAACTTTTGGATCTTCAGTAAAGAACGAAGTCGTGCATATGGCTCCTGGGAGCAGCGCGAAGGGCAACAAACCAGACACAGTGCTTTGGGAAGCGCAGAGGGACCAAGGGTTTAAGGGTGGGACCGGGAAAAGCAAACCTAGTGACCGAGTAACACAAGGTTAGAGAATTGATCTTTGCAAACAAAGGCTGATGACACGGGTCAGTCAGAGAAAAGCTGCTGTAGGAGCCCAAGGGCCATGGTGGGATCCCCCAGAACAGGTGTGAAAAAGCTGGGTACAGCAGTGCACTGTGGGTGCAGAGACAGAAAGACCCCTGGGGCTTGCTGAGCAGACGGAATCGCCACATTGTAACTCTCCAGGTTCCGTGAGAGACCTTGTCTCCAAAAATAGGGTATAGAGTAACTGAAGAAGACACCTGCCACCAACTGCTGGCCTACATATATACTCAGGTGTACACATACACACGTGTACACACATACAACTGTATTATACTCAGGTGTACACATACACACGTGTACACATATACCACTGTACTATACTCAGGTGTACACATACACACGTGTACACATATACCACTGTACTATACTCAGGTGTACACATACACACGTGTACACGTATACAACTGTACTATACTCAGGTGTACACATACACACGTGTACACATATACAACTGTACTATACTCAGGTGTACACATACACACGTGTACACATATACAACTGTACTATACTCAGGTGTACACATACACACGTGTACACATATACAACTGTACTATACTCAGGTGTACACATACACACGTGTACACATATACCACTGTACTATACTCAGGTGTACACATACACACGTGTACATATATACTCATGTGCACACATATTCACAAGTACACACACATGTGTGCACACACTCACATGTATACGCACATGTGCACTCAGGCACACACATCCACACGTGTGCACTCATACTCTCATGTATACACACCTGTGCACATGCACACGTAATACATACAGACAAGCACGCATGTACAAATGCACATATACACACATACTCATGCAAGCAAACCCACATACACAAACATGCACATATTAATATGACTTGATAGCTGGGGCAAACACAGAAAGAATTCTCCAGTGAACTTTCCGTAGCAGTATTTAATGTGTTACCTATCGCTTAATGACGTAATCACTCAAGCTCTCAAAATCTCCTTGGCTTCCCAAACACAACCTGCAATGGACAGCACACCCAGATGGCTTTACAGCTCCTATTCCTAGACACTCACCTCTCCAACATTAATATTCTTTAGAGGACTTAATAGGCCATGACTACACTCATGATGGACTATTAAGCTTTATTACTTTTTAAAAATGAATACCAGGAGGATAGGTTTAACTATTTTAGCAAGAAAGCCTCTCACCACCCAACTCTAATGAGGACAAATCTCAACACCTTGGGAAGACCTCACGGCATCGCTATCATGTCTCTTTAGACATGGCACGTTAACCATCCTCGTGTGCCATGTTCCTATGGTTGCGCGAAGAGCCGTCCAATGAGGAAAGAAAGGATAACGTCCCCCCACTTTCAGAGTCTTTGGGGGAGGGTGCCATCCTTCCAGCAGGACAATGCTGCTGCTGCATGGGGACATTAGGTTAGAGCAGGAGATGGGTGTCTGATGTGACAAGGGAGGCATGTCACAGGAGGGGTCGAAGTCCACAGTCATACAGGATGAAAATCTCTGATTTACAAGTTTACTTGAAAAACACTATTTGTGCAGGCTGAGAAAATGCCATGTCTCACATTTTATATTTATCTGTTTCTGGCAATTCAAGAAAGGTAATAAGTGTTGGATCAAGCTCCTGAATTAGGGCATTTCTGCCCTTCTGCCCAGGGCTTCAGAATGGTCGAGAAAGTATTTTATGCATGACCCATAGAAGTAGAATGGGTTGAGAAATCATTTCTTCCAACCGTATCGCAGAGGTACAGGACATGAGACAGGAGTGTGAGTCAAAAAGATAATTGAATAACCCCAGAGACAGACCATTGGGCAACTTTCGAAAGTCCCTTCCTGACCAGAATTCGAAGAGGAGCAAAGAACACTTAGGACACAGCTTGACAATCTCCCTGGCCTCTGCTTGGCTCTGGACGGTTGAAAGGGACATTGTTGTTCTGACTCAAATCCACAGGATTGACCCTTTACAGAGAGACCTGCATAGATCTGAGTCTGGTCAAGGCCTAACTAAACAGGAAGGGTCTAAGGCTTTTATGATGTTACTAACTCTTTCAAAAGCTATATTTGATTTATCTCAGTCCGGATTCAATTCTTTCTCCAGTGTGACTGGCCCGAAGGTATTTGTTTTGCTGGGATAGGAATCTACCATGGATATACCTGGGTTCCATTCCCATTGCCTTCCTCACAGTGACTGACAGGATGGTTAGGGGCTAAGTAAACCGGGGAATTCACGAGGAGAGAGGAAGAGGGCAGGACCCTTTTCAATAACCCTGAGGAACAGAAACTCTCTACAGAAACCCTCCACCACCACCTTCCTGATAACACTTCTAAGCAGGTCCCATCTGCTGCCCAGGAGCTGCTTATGCCCCAGGGGAGCTGCAAAGGCGCCATAACACATTTGTACACTACAACATCCTGTCAAAATGTCAGAAGCCTGGCCGCCCTGTGACAGTCCACCTGCAGGGACCTCAGTGGAATGCAAACCAAACTACACTATATAATACTTCAGATATTGCATACTGATCGGCAAGGAACAAAGCTGCCTGCCCCACATAGAAAGTCAGAACGGAAACACATGAGATGAACATTGATCCTGTGCTATACGCAGAGGGAGGATGCTGTTCTTCTCTTCCAACAAATGATAACAAACTGGTTATTAGAAGTCATTTGGGTCCTCCAGTCCTCGTGAGATAAATCATGTTAATAATTTTGCTGACGTGTGGAAATTTGGAGGTATCTAAACATTCCCTAAGCATACATCAAGCTAAGTTGCCTATATGACCTTTTTTTATATTGCAAGTGGTCAAAAACAAAGTTTGAAAAAAATGACAGAAGCATAGGCCTTGCAAATGGAAAGACCATTGTATGCTACAATGATGTAAATATATCAATAAAGGAAAGTTTGAAAAATATGCAACATGAACATTAAAGCATGGGGCTCTCTGAACATGAGTGTTCAGTCATGGTGTCAGAGAAATGCTCTTTATAGTTTACTTTTCTGGATCTTTAGGTCTCTTTCTACTGCAGTACTGAGCAAGGGAAAACACGACTTTATGATTTCAAAGAGGTCCAAGCTATTCGTGGTATGTGTGTGTATGTGTGTGTGTGTGTATATGCGTGCCTGTGCTGACCTTTGCAACAAATGATAAGGAACTGGCAACAGGAAGTCCTTTGTGTTCTCGGTCATCAGGAGCATGAGAGCATGCGATAGGAAAGTCACCTTTTCTAGCCGATGAGAAGCCTCACGAGGAGGCCACACGCGGGAATGACAGCGGCATTATGTCGGCTATGAGAAGAGACGTAATTTTATTAAAGTAAAATGATTCTTTATTGAGTGCATAAAGGACTTCTGCTCGCTTCTGTGCCCTGCTCTAAATTCTCCTGCGACTACACTTCTTGGGGCCACAGGCAGGGAAGTGACGCAGCCTCTTCCACTGAGGTCTGTGTGTCTTCTATTCCACCATACGGAAGGAGTTTGGGAGGTGTCCGAGGAAAACACGACCTGTCTAAATTCATCTAGTTTCTCCCAAGCTACTTTTAGTTTGAGGCCAGGGCATGAGTCAACCTACCTCAGGATCCAGCAAGTCCATTCTTGGGAATATACCCAAGAGATGCCCAATCATACTACAAAAGCATTTGTTCAACTATGTTCATAGCAGCATTATTTGTAATAGCCAGAACCTAGAAACAACCTACATGCCCCTCAATGGAAGAATGGATAAAGAAAGTGTGGAATATATACATATTAGAGTACTACTCAGCGGTAAAAAACAATGGCATCTTGAATTTTGCATGCAAATGGATGGAAATAGAAAACACTATCCTGAGTGAGATAACCCAGACCCCAAAATATAAATATGGTATGTACTCACTCATTAATGGATTCTAGCCATAAACAAAGGACATTGAGCCTATAGTTAGTGATCCTAGAAAAGCTAAGTAATAAGGTAAACCCAAAGAAAAACATACATAGATCCTCCTGGAAATTGGAAGCAGACAAGATCGCCAGGCAAAAGTTGGGAGCATGGGAGTGAGGGGGATGTGGGGAAGGGTAGAGGGGGAGAGAGAAAAGAGAAGGGGAGGGTTGGGGAGAACTTGGGGGAGTGGGATGGGTGAGATGGAGGAAGGACAGATATGGGAGCAGGGAAGAAGATAATTAAGGGAGCCACTTTGGGGTTGGCAAGAGGCTTGGTTCTAGAGGGGTTCCCAGGTGTCCATGGGGATGTCCCCAGATAGGACCCTGGGCAATGGAGGAGAGGGTGCCTGAACTGGCCTTGTCCCGTAGTCAGACTGATGACTATCTTGAATATCACCATAGAACCTCTGGTGACAGATGGAGATAGAGACAGAGACCCACATTGGAGCACTGGACTGAGCTCCCAAGGTCCAGTTGAAGAGCAGAAGGAGGGAGAAGATGAGTAAGGAAGTCAGGACCGTGAGGGGTTGGTCTACCCACTGAGACAGTGTGCCTGATCTAATGGGAGTTTACCAAAGCCAGCTGGACTGGGACTGAAACAGCATGTGATCAAACTGGACCCTCTGAATGTGGCTGACAATTGGGGCAGACTGAGAAGCCAATGATAATGGCACTGGGATTTGTCTCTACTGCATGTACTGGCTTTTTGGGATCCTAGTCTATTTGGATGCACACATTCCTAAGCCTGGATGGAGTGGGAAGGGCCTTGGACTTCCCACAGGGCAGGGTACTCTACCTTCTCTTAGGACTGGATAGTAGACAGACCTCAGGCCTGGGAAAACGTAATACCACCATTCTGTTAAAAGACCACAGAAAAAATGACTCCTAATGATACACTGATATACAGTAAATTTGTGTCTGCCTAAGCTATCATCAGAGAAGCTTCCTGCAGTAGATAGGAACTAATCCTGAGACCTACAACTGGGCATCATGTAGGGTGTGAGACTTTGGAGCACTCAATCCCAAACGGGGTGTCTTCATCAAATCCTGCTCCTCAGAGCTCAGGAATTCTAAGATTCCAGGAGAACAGAGTCGTCCAGGACAATAGGATGAGTGGACATCTGAGCTCACAGAGACTGTGGCAGCAGGCACAGGTTCAAGGAAGATGTAGGCCGGCACTGAGAAGGGAGGACAGACACAGGCTCCCACCCCAGCCAAGCAATTGTCTGCAGTGGTACCTGCTGCCTCTCCGATGGAGTCTCACTGGGTATAGAAATGATGCTTCAGGGTAGGCCATGCCCAGGAGTAGTTGATCAACAGAAAGCAAACTTGGTATTTCTGTAGACTTTTCGCCTCAGTTTACTTCGTTTGAGCATTTTTTGTCTTAATGGTCTTTTGCTTTTTCACTTTTATTTTTTTTGGGGGTTTTGTATTTTGTTTTGTTTATTTGTTAGCGAGAGGGAGAAAACATAAAGTTGGTAGGTAGGAAGGTGAGGGGGATCTGGAAGGAATTGTTGGAAGGGAAAACCTGATTAAAATAAAATATATTGTGAGAGTTTTTTCAATAAAAGTTTAAAAAAATGTATGTTTAGAAATCTTTCCAATTTATAATGTCATGTATGAAAGACATTGAAATGTCACTTAAAATGATCACAGTGATACTAAAGGTAACAATAAATTATCAAGTTAATTATCAAATAAGTATTCCATAGTCAAAATCCCATTGATTATCTATAAGAAACCCAAGGCATTCGGTATAAATTAAATTGGCAGAATGATAAACATTATCTGTCATCTCCAAGGCATTATGTCCAAACATGAACCTTTCTCCATCTAGAATCTTCCACAGACAAATAACAGCAATAACCAGAGGATGATAAAGCAGCCCATTCGTTTCATCATAAAAATGCAATTAAGGCTCAGGGAAAGCTTCTCCCACACAGCAAATTTTTCCACAAAGTAGATCTTCATAGAAAAAAATATAATCTCCCATGAGACTGCAGAGGCCCTCTCAGTCACAGCTAAACCCAGCTACAGGCTCACATCTGAGTCCCCTTTAATTAACATCTAAATCGGCTACTGCACACATTGACTGAAAAGAATCTGTTCAAAATCAGAGCTAGCAAAATATAAGAAAGAGACTCTGTTCAGCAGACTCTGAGTACCTGATACACACTCTACCAGCCCATCAACTTTGATAGGACTAAATTCTATATACACCGGCACACGACAGATTAAGGAACTTGGTTTAATGTAAGAATTCGATTTTCTATGTTCCTGCAATCTTAAATAACATAGCAATCCATCTCTTATGCCTACCAAGATGATATCAACTCTGAAATGAATCTTAGTGTTCTCTTGAGAAAAAAAAACCCTAAAAACAATAAAATCAACAACAACTAAACCACTGTGCACAGAAGCGCATTATGTTGCAGAATATTTGTTTAACTATGCAAAGACGTGACACATCCATGTTAAGTTGCTTAACTATGTAAAGATGTGTTTCATTTCTTTAGACTGTGGGATATTTGCTTAACTATGTAAAGATGTGTTATATTTGTTTAGTTATGTAAAGATGTGTGGTTGTTTTTACCTTGCCTGCCTAAGGCACCTTAATGGTCTAATGAAAAGCTGAATGGCCAATAGCAAGGAAGGAGGTCTAGGTGGGACTTCCAGGCAGGGAGAGTAAGAGGAGGAATTTAGGAACACAAAAAGAAACAGAGACACCAGGGAGGCACCAGGAGCCAGTCAGACAGACACAGGAGAAAGCAGGAAAGTAGGACATAGAGAATGCAAAAAAGATAAAAAGTCCCGAGGCAAAACAGGTGAACAGAAACAGGTCAAGTTAAGTTAAAAGAGCTAGTATGCCAAGCCTAAGAAAAAGCAGAGCTTTCATAATTAAGTCTCCATGTTTTTATTTGGGAGCTGGTTGGTGGCCCAAAGAAAATTCCAACTATAGCATTATACAAAATATAATTAGAATGATAAATGAGTTCTAAGCAGAAGGGAAAGGGATGGGAGACAGACGGCTCAGCGGTTAGCAGTTCTTCCAGAGGATCTGAGTTTAGCTTCCATCACTCATTCCTACAGCTCACAAGTGCTAATGACCCCAGCTCCAAGGGATCTGACGCCCTCTTCTGGTCTCCTCAGGTACTGCACTCAGGTACACACCCACTCACACAGATAAACACAGCATACATAATTTTAAAAATAAAAGTCTTTTTAAAAAAAAAAGAGAGGAGGAGGGGATAGGGCAGATGAATGTAGAATGTGAGAACACACATATACAACAAAGAGAAGTGTAATATTTTACATGGAGATTCAAAGTCTACCACGTGTGATTTTTGTCTTTTTTAAAATAATTACTAAGAAAGAAAAGGACACCATCATTTTAAGCTATCCCAATCCTTCTATGTAAATGACTTACACAGGATGTCTGGGCCATAAACTATGCCAACAGAAAAGGTAAAATTGATTGAAGCGTTGCTCATAGCCAGAGCATTAAAGCAAAGTGCATTTTGAAGCCTGTAATATCTTTGTCCCTGACATGGAAAACGCCAAGAGAGCCCATCTGGTTTTGTTTTTATATATACTATCACATTTTACTTTGGACGACAACATTTCGGGACACTGCAAGCTTGTAGTAATTTAATCTCCTGTTAGAGCTGCGTAAGTGGGTTTGAGTCTAGCCGAGAAAAGTTTCCCCGATTCTGGGAAATGTCACCTTGTACACTGTGTGGCAGTCCCCTGCTCTGCAGAGCACACTTACATCCACGTCACAGCCGTACTCGGATCCATCCAGAAGGGTCACTTTGCACTGCATGCTTTTGGGCCTTTTGACGATCTTCAACGGGGACCGTGAGAGTTTGCTGCTGGAGGATTTCTGAGAGAGTTTATCGTCTTCGAATTGCTGATACTCAAGTTGTTTCGCAGCTGCGGCAGCGAAGTCCCGGTCCTTGTCGCTGACCTGTGAAAAGCAACAGACAGAAAAAGGATAGTGAGCCGCTCAGACACCGCAGAGAAACAGGCTGCGGTCCCGCTTCCTAGAGGATGTAAGCCGTCTCCACTGTGGTGCGAGGAGCAGATACACAGATTTGAATATTCCTGAAGCCCAGTTACACCTAAATAAACCGACCCACCTAAGTGTACCATGCGGGCCTTTTCTCAGCTGACCCAAGACTTAGTAGAGAAGCGATTTAGCCAACTCTATCAAGATCTCACTCAGAACATGAGTAAATCCACTCTTGGCTTTTCAGAGGCATTCTATAGTGAAGGACACAAAAGCGCACTGTTTTCATAATCGATTGGATACTTCTAAATTCCCTGACCTGAGAGATCCACCCTTCCGCCAGACACTTACACGATAGAAACATTAAGGCTCAGAGAGCTGTGTTAATCTTGTCAGTAATTTTACAAGTGCTAAAACACCTGATTCTGCTCTGAATCAGTTCACTGACGTCAGTCGCGCACTGAAGCTCAGTGCGGTGTAATCCCTGGGTCTGTTCTCTTCCTTGTAAAGAGCTGGTGTGAGGACAGATCAAATGTGTGACGCTTTCACTTGCTGAATCTCTGAATTCTGCCCTGAGCCCGTCTCACCACTGTAGAGAAACATCCTAGGGGACACGGAATTCTCCCCCCCCCCCCCCCCCCCCCAGTCAGCGTGTCAGATGTTTCTGCGCCCTCCTCTATCCAATCACCACGATGCTGTCATGGAGACCCGATGAGTGGCTGGATGGTCTGCAACCCTAACAGTGCCCAGAAAAAGACACCAGTGTGCTGGGCTGACCCTTGGAATGACATGGGATTTCTCACACAGATGGACCGCCAGCCAGGAACTAGAAGGGCATGGGATCCTGAGGAAAGGCAGAACTGATGGTTTATTATTTCAACTTTTTTTTTTTTTTTTTTTTTTTTTTGAGACAAGGTTTCTCTGTAGCTCTTGTAGACCAGGCTGGCCTCGAACTCACAGAGATCCGCCTGCCTCTGTCTCCCTAGTGCTGGGATTAAAGGAGTGCGCCACCACCGCCTGGCTATTATTTCAACGTTTATTACTTTCCACCATTCTAGAAGCAGAGTCATTGTCGTGTATTAGTCTTAGACCTTTGGTATAGATTTCTGTTTTCCCTGCATTTTCTACCTTGACTTCCATATACAAGATCAATCATGTAGTCCTTTCTTCCACCAAAAGTGTCCATGAATTATAAGCAGTTCTTAACATGATAAAACAGTTTTGCCAAATTTACATATTAAAAAAAAACCCTAAAGTGGTGAATGTCTGTATTTCTACATAGGTATTCTAAATCATCGATCCAGGAGGATGCCTACCAGGAGACTTCAGCTAACATAACTAAAGAAACAATGATGGAATGGCCAACTTGAAAAGCCAAGGAAACAGAGAGTAAACTTCAACAAGTCTGTAAAGTAAAAACAAAAACCCATTCTGACAACTCAGTCTGACAGTTTTGACTATATTAAAGCATCGAATGGGCAGCGTGAGAAATCTATAAAAATGTCATTAATGGCCTTCATACAGTTTAGGGAGAAGTAAAGTCATCCTGGAATTATCAACCACCATCCATCATATTAGATATTTTGTAATTTACGTACAATCTCGACATAGTTAAACTACTGGTTCATTGCAGGCAAAGTCAACCGGAGCTGCTTTTAATGCAAATGTTGCTGTGAATGACCGTCTTCTATGCAGTACACAAGACGAGACTTTGCCCACCACTAAAGTATCTGAGTGAAAATGCACTTTCTGGCTGAGTTAAACACCAGCCGCAAACGGTGTGTGCGGTGTGTGCGTGTCTTGTGCAGACGATAAGGGGCCGTCGCTCAAGGACAGATCTTTCTGGAATGCACGAGAGAGGAATCTAACAAGGAGGCTTTCGCCAGCCAAGTCTGGAAAAGCAGACCAAGTGTCTCAAATGAACTGCCAATTTAGAGTCACGATGCAAATCCTGCACGCCACTATCTTCCTCGTTGCTCTGATGTGTAGGTTTGTATAACTACAAACCTCAGTTACAAACGAGGAGCAACAGGACCAGGGAGGGGAGAAAGCTTCCTGAAGGCTCACAAAATTAAGCAAATTCAAATTCAGTCACATTTTCATCCTCATTCTATAACCAAATATACTTAATTTTATTTCGAACATTGCTTCCAGATATGAAGCAAGGATCTTGGTAGAAGACCTTAAGAGGATTCCTTGTTAACATCCTGTACCCCAAAGGCCCGGAAGAGTCCTCCGAAGCACAGGAACAGGATTTACTCAGGTCTCTGCCCTGTGCAGCCAGGGACATTTTCCGATGCGGATTCAGTATCATGTCCCTTGTTGGTTTCAAACATTTGACTATAGAGGATAAAGTGCAATCGTGGCCCACGTATCAGCACACAAACTGTATATGACAGTGGTCCCTTAAGACACAAGAGCTGAATAGGTTGAGAGGGCTTTGGGGGAGCTGTGCAGGGGAAATGGGGAGCAGAAGTGACTGTTTCATTGCATCCATGCATGAAATTCTCAAGAATAAAGAAAAATTAATGCAAACACATAATTCCTATTGCATTGTGATACAGCTGCCACTGTAAAATCCCAAACACTGCACAGCTCCTGTGTTTGCGATGGTCTGTATTACCAGACACTTGAGAGTACAGCTGAGACACTTGTATAGAGCATGTAACACTCAACTATAGTAAATTATGGTATTATTGGTTCATGGATTTACCATAATACACTTTTAACTAATATTACAGGGTGGGGTTCCTGTTTTTAACACATTTACTACAGAACACGGTACGTAGTCACGACCGCTGCCGTACACACCTCAGCTTTGCCAAGTCTCTCGAAGGCACTTTTTCCTTCATTTTTCTTTTTTTTTTTTTTGGTTTTTCGAGACAGGGTTTCTCTGTGGTTTTTGGAGCCTGTCCTGGAACTAGCTCTTGTAGACCAGGCTGGTCTCGAACTCACAGAGATCTGCCTACCTCTGCCTCCCGAGTGCTGGGATTAAAGGCGTGTGCCACCACCGCCCGGCCTTCTTTATTTTGTGTGTATGAGTGCTTTGCCTGCATGTATGTATGTGCGCTGCCTGTATGCCTGATGCCTGCAGAGGTCAGAAAAGGGATTCTGATCCCCTAGAACTTGAATTCTGGGGGCTGTGAGCAATGGTACGCATTCTGGGAACGGAATCCAAACCTGCTGCAGGAGCAGCCAGTGCTCTTAATTGCTGGGCCATCTGTCCAGCCCCATTCATGTTGTCTACAAAACAGAACTTGCAAATGCCATGTGACCACAGTAAAATACCCAGTCTCATAAACAAGTGTTCACTGTCACAGTAACGTGTTGTGCTGCTGTGTTCCAGAGTCTTTCACCCAAAGGCTAACCTCGTGACCATTCACTAAACATCGGAAATTTCTAACCCCACAAACTCTTCGGAATCCTAAGGGGTCAGTCTCTCCTTGGGCTCTGGATCCCTTCATCACACACTAGCTAGCATTCTAAAACGTGCAGGTTTGCAGCTTCAAGACTACACTGACTCACCTATTACCATACTTTATTCTTTCGATTTTATTTACGTATTTATACTAATTAATTTTTTTTCTATTTGACAATAGTGGGGATGGAACCAAAGTTCCCCAGGCTAAGTATGCACCCTACCACTGAGTACCATCTCACAAAGGGCAGAAGTAAGCGCTCCTGACAACCCCAACCTGCGTAAGGAACGGCAACGAACCTACAAGTGTATACAGGGAGAGGGGGATCCAACCCAAATAAACAGTCACTGAACGTAGATGGCAATATTCAGGTCAGAATAACGGCTGGAAAAATCAATTCTGCCCTCATCCTTTACAGCATGAGATGAAAACAGCCAGAGGCATAGCCAGGGCTGACAGCTTGCTGTCTGCCCTTCCAGTAACTCAGATCTAGACAGCCAGTAACTCAGTCTCCAGTCAGGAGTTTGGCTGACTGTAAGGGCTTTAGTCAAAGGCAGGAGGTACCGGTCCAGGCCTGGTCCGGGGAATGCCACTCACTGAAATCCTTCAAGGCAACACCACTGATCCCCTGGGTGAGAGGGCAAAAGCAGGGGGCCTTCATAGCTGCCCTTAGGGCTGGGACAAAGCCGCAGTGCTCAGCCGGGTCCCCTGACTGGCCCTCCCTAGAGATGCTCCAGGCTCACCTCCCTCTTCACCGGTGTGCTGTGCGCGGCAGCTGCGGGGAACTGCTCTAACGCTGGCGGCTCCTCGCTGCTTCCGCTGGCGGGCTCTGGTCCAGGCTGTGCCCCTGCGTGTCCCTGAGGCCCTGCTGCTTCCTGGGGCTCGGCCTCCTGGTCTGGCTTGGATTCCGAGTCTGATCCCGATTCGGTCGTCATGGTTGATTGTTCTGCAAGCAGAGAGAGAGGCAAGGGCCTGTCACTAGGTGCAATTATCTTCCAGGAGAGAGGTGCCACAGCCAAGCACAGTCCCGCACTCCACACCAGAGAGGCACTCTGTAGAGGTACCACAAAGAGTGGGACCCACACTGGCTCAAAATGAACATGTAACACGTGAAGTCATCTGAGAGGAGGAACCCCAATAAAGAAACGCATCTTCTTAACATTGGGCTGTAGGCAACTCTGTAGGGCATATTCTGAATTAGCGACTGATGGAGGAGGGTACAGCCCACTGTGGGTGGCGCCATCCCTGGGCTGAACAAGTCATGAGGAACGGCCAGTAAGCAGCACCCCTCCATGGCATCTGCATCAGCCCCTGCCTCCAGGTTCCTGCCCTGTTTGAGTTCCTGTCCTGACTTCCTTCAGTGATGAACAGTGATGTGGAAGTATAAGCCAAGTAAACCCTTTCACCCACAACTTTCTTTTGGTCATGGTGTTTCATCAGAGCAATAGAAACCCTAACTGGGGGCTGGAGAGATGGCTCAGAGGTTAAGGGCACTAACTGCTCTTCCAGAGGACCCAGGTTCAATTCCTGGGACCCACACGGCAGCTCAAAACTGTCTGTAACTCCAGTTCCAGGGGACCTGACACCCATGGCAAAACACCAATGCACATAAAATAAAAATTTTAAAAATATTGCTCCCCCAAAAGGGAAAGAAACCCTAACTGGGACAAACACACACTAAAATTTAATCTGTAATGACAAGTGGGGTCTCTTCATAATAGATTGTAGCCACAGGTGAAATTTCAAAGTCATCACACTAATTAGGATAGCAGATGTGGAGTATGTGTTTGTTGGGTATGCTAACACCTGTGAAGCATTAGAACACAGGTGTACCCTAACACCTGTGATGCATTAGAACACGGGTATATGCTAACACCTGTGAACACAGATATAGCCTAACACCTGTGACGCATTAGAACGCAGGTATATGCTAACACCTGTGAGCATTAGAACACAGGCATATGCTAACACCTGTGAGCATTAGAACGCAGGTATATGCTAACACCTGTGAGCATTAGAACGCAGGCATATGCTAACACCTGTGAGCATTAGAACGCAGGCGTATGCTAACACCTGTGAAGCATTAGAACGCAGGTGTATGCTAACACCTGTGAAGCATTAGAACGCAGGTGTATGCTAACATCTGTGAAGCATTAGAACGCAGGTGTATCCCAACACCCGTGAACAACCTGTACGACTAGATAATCCACTGGATTCTCTACACCGATGACTCTCCCACTCCTGAGTCTATCAAATTCTTTTTTTAAAAAATTTATTTATTTATTATGTACACAATATTCCGTCTGTATGTATGCCTGCAGGCCAGAAGAGGACACTGGACTTCATTACAGATGGTTGTGAGCTACCATGTGGTTGCTGGGAATTGAACTCAGGACCTTTGGAAGAGCAGGCAATGCTCTTAACCGCTGAGCCACCTCTCCAGCCCTCAAATTCTTCTAGCAACAGCAAACGTCTTTCTTTCTTGTTTTCACCCAATTCTGCTATTTCCTTTTGAATTAAAATATGTAAATATGTAGGAAGGGTCACACCGGCAGCATCTGTCCTGCGGCTGGAGGGCGGCATGTATCCCTCTCTCTCCCTCCTCCCCACAGCTTTCTAGGCTCCCTCCTCCTGCCCGTGAAACCTGAACAATGACTCTGTCACATCCCACAAGAAATTCAAACAAAGGTCCTCATGAGCAATTCGCTGCCATGCCTGGAAAACATCCTGGGACACAAAACTACCAGCTTCTAAACCAGACTGGCATTTTGTGCCTCCGTTTCCACATGTGTCAAATGAGAAGGTTGAACACGTTCAAACCCAAATAGACTTCTTTGGCCACTTCTGTCTCTTGCTCACAGAAGCGTCCATGTCTTAATGCCCATTCTTTCTCTGTGTAGCATGAGAGATGCTATGCCAAGTTGCATACCAATGGTTAATACCCTAGAGATAATATATGTGACCTACAATTCTTGGTCACAATTCTAATTACCTGGTTTAAAAATCTATTCGGAGCCAAGGGCCAGTGTAACAACTTAAGTAATGATATATGCACGGGTATGATACGGGATTATACAACTATGACCGCCGACTCTACAGCAAATCCACCACTTGGCAATTAAACTACTTCAGCAAAGGAACATCACAATCACCCATCGGTGTTTCATCCACACTCTGCATGGAGGCTCCTCCTCTCGGTCACCAGCTATTTCTTCTGCTGAATAAAAGACATATCAACTTGGCATGTGCTGAGCCACCCTAAGCAATGCAAATATCAACCCCAGAACGAGACTGTGAGCTCTGCTGCCATTACACTTGGCTTTTTAAGCGCAACTTGAAAGCAAATATTGCCCTTCCTTGGTCTGCTTACTCTGGAATCCGGTATGAGTGCAAACACGTGTGAGCACTGTGGAGTTCAGATTCCATAATAAATTTCAGGAAGGTGAAAGACAGTTCTAGCAGTCAACTCATCTGAGGACCATACACAAGGCCGGGAATGGAGTGTAACAGCAGTTACAACTTAGAACCCCCGACCCTGCCTCTGAGCCGCAAGCACTGCAACATCTAAGGCAGCGGCGCTCAACCTTCTTGACGCTGCAACCCTTTAATATAAGGCCTCCTGCTGTGGTGACCCCCAATTAAAAAATTATTTCATTCAAAATTATTACTACTTTATAGCTGCAATTCTGCTACTGCTATGATACGCGACCCCTGTGGGAGAACCACCAATCTAAGGTAAAACCCATCTCCTCCTGTCTTCCTTTATATCAGCCCTCCTCGCTTGAATTGTGAAGAGGCATGATGACAGGATCAAATCTGGACAGTAAGACAACTGAAAATACATACACGCACCATCACTGAGCCAAGGACCTATGGCTGCAAGGGAGAACTTAATATTACCGTCCTATTAAATGAACATAGCAATAAACAGACCCCTAACAAATTACCTTTATACTCATAGATTAGCGAATCTATAAAACTTCATGCCTGAAGCTTCTTCATTTTGCTGCAAATGGTGACTAACACATGGGTGACTTGACCCATGATTAGTCAAGGGGCAAAAAGTGAGAGTTCAGAATGCTGAGCCCTAACTGGAACATCTAGATTTCATCTCCTTCTCCCAAGGCTCAGTTATCATTGAGGAAGAGGAGATGGAAAGACCCTAAGGGCCAGAAGCAGGGAACATCCTCGGGCAGCTGTACATATGAACTTATAGCAGTTACAGCAGCACACACAGAACCTGTGCAAACTGAGCCAGCCAGAAGCCCTGCACGGAGTCAGGAGGTGGGTACCAATCCCACCCATAAATGAGAAGCCCCTGGCAACTGAAAGCTGCTAGGGGAGGAAAACTGGGTGGTCTTTGAGCGTGCAGTCCCTGGTAGGTTGACTATGCTTCTGTGGATGGTCCCACATCCAAGTATATGGGTAGCACAAACTGAATTCAGTAACTTACTAATTTAAATCACTTTTAAAGAGAGGACACAATGTTAGGGTAGGGAATGGGACGGGAAGGGACGAGTAGACCTGGGAAAAGTTGGGGCAAAAAATGATTTAATACATTGTGTGGAGTTCTCAAAGAACTAATAACAATATTTTTAAAACATCATTCGATGTCTAGATCATATTTATAAAGGCAAACCACGTGACCTAGGCGTGTGACCTTGGCTGGGCGATGGCAGCTAATTGCATGGTTTCCTTAGACACAGGAGGAAGCCAGAGCTACCACCTGTTTCTGACTATTCTATGACACAGTAATCTGTGTCGTCCTTAGCATCCACACAACCACAAAAGGCACCTGCATGCCCTTCAGTCACTAGCATATTTCTCTCTTGCCTGCTCTTTCCTTTGTCACCCCCATTCTAGCTGGCGATCCCACCAGGGCACTGGAGTGGCTCTTGCGGCTGACCCAGCTCATGACTGTTTCTCATCTGATGCCCTGACTCTCAAAGTAGATGTCCTTGTCAACACGCCTGTCGGTTCTGGGGCTCAGGACACACCATTCGCTCTGGCTCTCTGACTGCCTGGGCCCCTCCTCTCCTGGACTGTAAGCTGCTTCTCTAGTCCAGCCCTACATTCAGTCCAATCAAGGAATTCTATTCTGAACCTTCTCTTCCGCGAGCTTTCCCGCAGCAAACAGCATGCTTCCCAGGGCTGTAAATACTTCCTGTGTTCCATGTCCCTTGTCTACAGCTCAGAGCTGGGATCAAACCACCCCCTTGCCAACACCCCCGAAGCTCTTGCTCTCTCTCCAAAGCTGTTTCTCCATACCCTCCTTTCCCTTTGCTGCAGAAATGGAAATGTTTTCTTCAAAGTTCCAGAAACCTGATATTTCCTTTACCTTATTTATCTAATAAAAAATGATGGTTCTGTTTCCCAAATCCACTTGGAACTTGCTCCCCACCACGCCACGAGCCCCATTATTTCCCTACTAACTCCCTTTTTACCCCTAACTATCCTCCCAGTTCCATTGCTGCTCACCTTTGTCTAATCTTCATAAAACACAAATCCAACCTATGACTCACTGGTGGGGACCCTTCACAACAGCTCCCAGGGCACACAAGTCAAATCCAAATTCCTAATTCCCGTGGCCTTAAAGTTATGGCTGGGACCCAAATTCCTCCCTGGCAGCCACCGTCTGTTCCCTCCAACACAAAATGGGCTCTCTTTAACGTATCTAAATTGTATCAGTCTTCTAGAAGCCTCGAGGTTTTGGTGACACGGAAGACATATTTTCCCTTGCTCTTAAATAGTTTCCCGTTCTTCAAGTGTTGGCAGAGAAGCCCTCCTTGATCACACAGCTGTCTTAGCTGTGTCTTAAAGAGTTTCCTCTCTACAGTCACCCAACACTGGAATCATCCTTTGCGCTCTTGAAATTCGATCTGTTTATCACAGAGTGAGATTCCTATGTGTTCATGCCCCAATATCCTCAGCACCAAACTATAACTAGAAACATGGTGCTATAATAATTATTTGCAAAAGCTAACTTCTTTTATTCTTAGGTATACAATCTTGGAGGCATAAGACCTCTGCTCGTATTTTTAGCCTTTGGGGGAAGTCAAACAGTCAGAGTAGAGATTTTTGTTTTATGGTTAAGTAAGGAGAACTCAGTTAAGTCTCTGAACTGAAGACCCTGCAAAGTAAAGATTTCCACAATTATTAAAAGTTACATAAATATGTCTGGGAAAAGGGAAACATTCGTGTTTCCCACTACCCAATCAGAAACATGGGCCTGTAGTTAGCACTGATGCAGACAATGTTGCTGTTGGTACAATGAAAACCTTCCCAAAGAACCAAAGGGAAAGGCTTAGCTACTCACAGCCTTTCTGTAAACAACAAGCAGAACACCAGTCGCTAAGTCGTAAGAACAGAAAAACGTAAATGACTACGAGAGAAGGCATATTTTAAATAGAGCTCTGTTTTCCCTATACTAAGGTACTTCTTACATATAAATCATGCTCATGTTATCACAATAATTTGGGGTATCATAAAGACCTTTTTATTATGTTATGAATATTCTATTCAGGATTCTTCGTCGTATTATTATGAGTAGCTGAGCAAACAGCAGCTAAAACTTAATAATTGGGCGTCAAAATTGTTACAAAGGACAGGCGAGATGGCCCAGCAGGTAAGAGCACTTGCTAACAAGCCAAGGGACCTCGGTTCAGCCTCCAAAACCTACCTTACAAAAGGAAAGAACTGACTCCTTTTTTTTTTTTTTTTTTTTCTTTTTGGTTTTTCGAGACAGGGTTTCTCTGTGGTTTTGGAGCCTGTCCTGGAACTAGCTCTTGTAGACCAGGCTGGTCTCGAACTCACAGAGATCCGCCTGCCTCTGCCTCCCGAGTGCTGGGATTAAAGGCGTGCGCCACCACCGCCCGGCCAAGAACTGACTCCTTGAAGCTGTCTTTTGACCTCTACATGTGTGTGATAACATGCACACACACATGCACACATACATAAGTACACAAACACACACATCTACATTAAATGTAACAGAAAATTTAAAACAGATAAAATGGACAAATAAAAGTATAGAATCTCACGATCCAAAGGAGGAGCAGAAGGAGAGTGAGCACGAGCAAGGAACTCAGGACGGCGAGGGGTGCACCCACACACTGAGGCAATGGGGATGATCTATCGGGAACTCACCAAGGCCAGCTGGCCGGGGTCTGAAAAAGCATGGGACAAAACCGGTCTCGCTGAACATAATGGACAATGAGGACTACTGAGAACTGAAGAACAATGGCAATGGGTTCTTGATCCTATTGCATGTAATGGCTTTGTGGGAGCCCAGGTAGTTTGGATGCTCACCTTAATAGACCTGGATGGAGGTGGGTGGTCCTTGGACCTCCCACAGGGCAGAGAAACCTGCTTGCTCTTTGGGCTGAGGAGGAAGGAAGACTTGATTGGGGGAGGGGGAGGGAACGGGAGGTGGTGGCGGGGAAGAGGCAGAAATCTTTAATAATTAAATTAATTAATTAATAAAAAAAATCAGCAAGGAAAAAAAAAAAGTATAGAATCTCACCGGGTGATGGTGGCGCACACCTTTAATCTGCACGTGGAAGGCAGTGGCAGGGGGATCTCTGAGTTTGTAGCCAGCCTGATCTACACAGTGAGTTCCAGGACAGCCAGGGCTACAATAGAAACCCAATCTCTAAAAACAAGAAGTCTCTAATCTTATTTCAAGCTATAAATATTTCTGTTTTCTTTTATAATCATCTTTATGGATATAACACACGAAATAGCTGTCAGCAAATAAGTGTATTGTGTCATGTATGATGTTACAGGGATAACTGATGCCTTTTAGTTTGCTGAGATGCACAGACCAGAAGTAAGTCTCTTCCCTGATGCAGAGAGGCAGGTGCAGAGACAGGGACTCGCGCTCAGGAGAGAGAGCAGAGGCCCAGCTCCTCCCACTGGACTCAGCAAATCCGGACCTCTCATAGTCTTTCTGTGATTTCTTTTCTCTCTTTCCTGTTTCCTCAACTCAGGAGCAGTTTAAAAAGCGCAGCCGTGCCACAGAGCTCTCATAGCAATGCAGTATAAATCTGCGGTTGAAAAATGACCAAACGTGGAGACTGAAGCCATAGGGCGATAAAGTGTTCGCTGTGCAAGGAAGCACAGATGCCCGCATCCACGCATGCGGTCAGCAGCAGTGGGCTGTGTATTGCCCCAGTGCTGGGTGGGCAGAGACAGGCAGATCCCCGGAGCTCACTGGTCAGCCGGCCTAGCAGGTTCAGTGAGAGATACTGTCTCAGGAAGTAAGGTGGGAAGTGAGAGGAGAAGACCCAAAAAGTTGACCTCTGATCAAATGTGTGCACTGTGGCTGCATGTGTGCAAGCACACGTGTGCACGTGCACGCATACAATGTACAAATACAGAAACTTAACTATGCATCAAAACAGGAGTCTCTGTAAACATGATATCAGTCTCCAGATTCACTCAACATGAAATGTCAGGAAAAACTGAAGGAAATATTCGAGGGTTGGTGTCAACGTTATAATTCTAGTTATGAATCTAGCTCTTGCTTTGTCTTTAACTCGGAGGCTCATCTTCAGGGCAGAGAGCCAGTGTATTGACCAGTTTTTATGTTGACTTGACACAGGCTGGAGTCATTTGGAAAGAGCGAACCTCAAATAAGGAAAAAGCCGCCATCAGCTTAGCCTGTGGGGAGGCCTGTATTTTCTTGGCTAATGACTGACTTGAGACGGACAGGCTCACCATGGGTGGCACCGCTTTGGAGGTGGTACTGAGTTCTACAAGGAAACAGGCCAAGCAAGCCATTAGAAACAAACCAGTAAGCAGCACTCCCATGGTCTCTGCACAGCTTCTGCCTCCAGGCTCCTGCCCTGCTTGAGTCCTTGTCCTGCCTTCTTTTGATGATAGACAGTGAGGGGGAACTGTAAGCTGAAATGAACACTTTCCCTTCAAGTTGCTTTCTCACTGCAACAGAAACCCTAACAGCTGGCCACATGCAAGCGGAAGAAAAGTACAAAATGGGCAGAACCCAACAGCTACCTATAAGCTATTAAAATAGAAAATAACCTGGTGTAATTTTTACCTATGAATAGCCCACAAAACACCTTGTCTATCATATACTACACGAATCACAGAACTTCATACCTCAAAATAAACGTGTGTGCCACCACCGGATCTTTCTTAGACATGTTACTGTTCCTAGCCCTCCATAGATCACAGCGTGAATAAAAACCCCTGCTGGAATTTGATGACCTTTCATAAAAGAGAAAGTTAAAGGCTACGAGAGACAGCAAAGCAACAAACCCTTAACAATGTAATGCTCTTAATGCTGGGCTCTTACTAGAATCAATATCCAATTTTACCTACATAAAAGGACATAAGTTCATATTACACACACACACACACACACACACACACACACACACACACACACTGGACCCACCCTGTTGGCCTAGATCAGTAAATTAAATCCCCTTCCCTACCTCTATGCCAATATAATCAAGAAACAAATGTTTTAAAATAACAACCAGAACCAATCAACTAAAGGAGTTCTTCTAACACTGTTATTTCAATAAATTCATAATTATCCTTTCACCACTGTGCCGCAATATCAAAACATTTCTTTAAATTTGTTTTGTACATTTACCATGGGTCTGGGTCTTCTTTCTGCCCATCACACCTTGTTTTCTTGGTGGTCAGTGACATCACCTTCCCTTGCAGGAGCCTTTCATCAGCTTAAGGACTGTGACAATGGAGCTCTATTCGCCAAGGTGCTGAAAACCAGCCCCTGCTGGTAATGAGAAGACATTACATACTCCCATGTGCTTCTGAACAAATGCCTCAGCATCAAACAAATAAACTACCAGCACCAGCAAAACAAAAAGCAAACCTGAAACAACTCACAAGAGACGGAAATAATACACTGTTTGTCTGACACCCCATCCTTCTGAATAGTGGCCCCTCTTCCTCCTAGGATGGTTCCAATTCTCTGCTTTTAGTTAGAGCCAAGCCTCTGGGAAGACTTGTGCTGTCCCCGCATGCTTCTCTTTGCTCAGTCTTTACACAGTTCCCGTCATCCTAGAAAACTTACAGAGGTTTCCAGGGACCTTTCAGGAGCCAATAAATCCTAGGCGACACACAATCTCAGTGTCCTGAGTATGACACTGTGGTTTTTCCGTCTCTCTCTTCTGGTTGGTTTATTTCCAGTTGCCTCTTCCCATCCTCAGTTCCAAACCAAGCAGAAATCCGTCTCGCACTTCCCTTTCTTGGAAAGCTTAGCCACTATGATTTCAAAAAATAAAGTCACTTCCCAAATATATGTCCCTCCACATGTGTCTTCTCTCTGGATTTCAGACTACCTGGATTTCATCTAGACAGCGGTCTCTCTTCCTGCTCTACGTCGGTATCTCAGGAAAGCCCAAGACCACTCATTTCTGCCTCCAGAACCTTGAATGCCTCTAAGGGGTGACTCTGCCGTCACTCAACCCCCAATCTGCCTCATTTCAGCCTTCCCCACTTCAGCAAGTGGACTCCCCTGGCTGAGCTATTCACACGGGGTTCACAACACCCCTCTCTCCTTACCCAGCACTTTAATCCAGGCCACACATTGCCTATTGAGTTTGTTTAAAGAAATAGTGGAAGACAGACAGAAGGAGTCAAAGGCAGAGACTACTGGTCAGGTAAAAACAGACTAATGATAAAGATCACGCATACTTGTCCAAGGACGTGAGTGGGGTGACTGTTAAGCACGGAGGAGGGAGGCAAGCAAGGTCAGTTGTGGAAGGTTTCCTGTTCTCATCTTAAGACTTCCCTTGTTACCTGACGAACACTATGGCACCATGAGGATCAATAGGATCAATAGGATCAAAGGAGCCAGCTGGACTCTGTCAACATTCAGTTCAAAAGCAGACCAAAGGATGATGACCTGCACTGGGCTAGTTACTCCTCCAAATGTCCACACTGATGAACATGCATGGCTGTTCATCAACTACCTTAAGAAATGTTGACAGCACAGAATTAAAATACTGCTTATTGCTTGTTAGCAATAAGGGACAATCCTGACTTATAAGCATGTATATATACACATGTACACATACACACATTATATATATGCACACACACATATATATGTATACACATGCACACATAAGGTCCATACTAAGTTTAAATTATATAAGTCAACATCTCAACTCTGATAGCGTTGACTGATATATAAAGATGATACAAGAAGTAGAAAGCTGGAATTTCTATGAAGAAGCTGTAAGTCCAAACTATGGCCACTATAAACTTATAGAAGACATAATCCACCAATAGGGGATGATTTGACTACCATGTTACATCTGCAATTCACTGTTGTGAGTTGGAAATTTGACAAGATCAAATAAGTAAATAAACAGACACACTAGTCCTCTACTTTAAGAATGCTCGCTCTGAGTGGTGAGCCTGAGAGGCAGACAAATCCCTGCGTTAGGCTAGAACTTGGCCCAGGGAGGGTGTGTGTGTGTGTGTGTGTGTGTACCATGATGGGGCACAGTGATGGAGGAGGGGAGAGCAAAGTGGTCAGGAGACCTGGGCTTGTGACCCACCCATGCCATGAGCCCAGTGATCTCAACGGAATTTGGTTTTGCTTTCTGTTCTAAAATTCCAAAATTCTAGGTTTACTAAGAGGCACTGTGGTGGTGGCTGCATGACGCTGAAGGAAGTTTAGTTATCTAAGGGAGGCTAGAAGATACCAACTGACCCTCTGGCTAGGGCCAAAGCTCACTGCTCCCTGGGACAGGCAACCATTACCATCCTCATTCTACTGCCCGGATCAGTTGAAGCTTTGCTAACTGCTGGAGCCCACTAAGGTTTTACTCAGACAATGGGAAAAAGCTAGAGAACATACTTCCCATAATAGATTTGAAAACTGGTTCACTTTCTGTATGCTGTTAGCTTTTCAGATTAGAAGGGTTTAGATCTATAAGTGAGCAGAAAAAATTTCCAAATACAGTTTAAAATATATATTCAGTATGCATCTGTATATCTAAAAATATATTGGTACAATAATTATATAAGCATAACGGACATCATATTTATCTAGTATTTTTATTTCTAAATCCAACAGACGCCAGACACTAAAGTGCAAAATTCCATCTTTAAAA
Organism: Chionomys nivalis; assembly: GCF_950005125.1. NCBI lineage: Eukaryota > Metazoa > Chordata > Mammalia > Rodentia > Cricetidae > Chionomys > Chionomys nivalis. Next base: position 13,445,517 of record NC_080111.1, on the reverse strand, counting down.
TACTATGAATCTTCCCCTGCTTGTTTCCTCAAGTTCCCCCAACATATTTAAATGAAAGAGATAGTTGGTTTTCCCTCTTGGGAAGTGAGGATTTGAGCTACACGGGACTTTTAACTGACCTTGGGAACCCTACTGATAGAAAAGAAAGGCTCGTGGGGGATAGAACTCTCTGAGCTCAAATCTATGGGGGGAATGGCTAGTCGAATTTTTTCTAGCTTTCATCTGTGTATTCCCTCAAAAGCACGAAGCTTTCCAAGCAGGGACTTCTGTACTTGAGAGCTCATGGAAGGGAAGCTGAGCATCCTAGAGTGTGGCTGGCTATTTCAACGGAGAACACATACAGCCACACTGAGCAATACTCCTGCTCTGGGCTGGAGGGAGATCAGTTAAGGCTAATACTGGCTCATCCGTGCTTCATGTAGGAATCTGTTCCTTCCATGAACATTCCCAAAGCAGCTGTTCTGACGCCTGGAGACCCATCAGATAAAGCTGTACGAGTTCTCTACTCTGACAGAACCAACCTTCTGATAGAAGGAGAAAGAGGAAATGTGTTTGGTGGCTTCTTTAGGTTGAGTGATTAGAGAGGCTTTATCTAAAGTGGGGAGGGGCATTTAAGCAACACTCAGATATCAAGAAGAATCCACTGTGTGGTGATGGGGCGGGGTTGAGATAATGTACACTGGGGTTCAGACCTTACAAGGAGATGAGCTTGCTGTGGCCCAGCCACAACACAAGTGTGGTGTAGCTGGGATGAGGAGAGTATGGGAAAGGAGGGAGCAGCAGAGAAGATGGGGCAGGGGCCAGGACCTGTGAACCAGTGGATGAGGCTGGAATCTTTCCGAAAAGTCAAGAAGCATTTGAAGTGGGAGAAGAGAGTCTTCAAAACACATTTACAAAGTCTCTTTGGCTTCTTGAAAGGAAGCACAAGTGTTAGTTAGCTAAGAGAAACCAGCTTCCAGGCAATGGTAACAGTCCAGGGGAGAGGAAACACCAGGGCTAGGAAGCACAGGAGAGGGAGTGAGCTGAGCCGGTATCCATCCAAGGCCAGCCAATATTCCTGTTAGAGCTTTCCAAGAGGGGAAATGGGCAAACCCAACGTCTTCCAAATGTTAGGTCTCATAAACAAAAGGGTCCCTCAGAGTGAAATATTCCACTCTCCAACAGGTAGGAGGCCACCAATAAGCAGGTATCACATCCCAACCACATGTCTGCCCCAGTGGCTTCTCCACCGCTTTTGATGCTGGAAGTCAGTAGCTAACCTGGTGAGCAACCCTTACAGTCCTCAAGAGCAAGGCCTGGCCCTGTCTCTAATAGACGCCTTTTCGTGGCTTTGGGGGTAGCTCCAGCCTCCTGTGTAAGTAAAACATTCACATGTAGGGCTGAGGTGTTCTTCCAGACTTCATCTGGGAGTTAGAAGATAAACAGCACCTGTTTCTGGTGTTCACACCTAAGCTGACAGAGCCCTAGTCTCCACAGAATTAACACGAGCCTGCTTACTACTGCCACTGGGAGCCTGAACAGATACTATTTAAAGTTTCTATGAGGGCCGCACAATAATCCCTTTGGTGCTATTAATGGCTTTAATTTTCTAAATTGCGTACATGCCGATTCTGTCTTGCTCTGAACTGACTTAGAACAAACTCCCCACATCCAGCACGGGGCACCGTTTACCTCCAGTTCATTTATGGTTTGCATTTTAACGAAGTGTTCGGCATAGGACAGAAATAATTAAGTTGTTGTTCCTGGGGTTAGAAACTGCCAAAAACAATCTGTATTTTTAGAAGTTAGCACAAATACTTGGGCTCTGTTTCCTGATAGCTATGCTTATAGCAATTCATTAGCAATCCCTAGTACTGAAATGGAGTTCAGAATTGACAATGTCTTTATCTCCCTTGCCCAAAGGCAACACGTTAACAGTATTCTGGAGACTTTGTAAAGAAAACATTAAATCAAAATAGAGATTGCAGAACATGATGAGATCTATAACAGCGAAGTCTCGGTCTTTATGGGGAATTAAATCCTAGAAAGATTGGGTGTGTAAGCTAAGGATAGCAACAGTTCCATTTTCTATTCATCGTAAGTCACTTCCTAAGAACAAACTATCATTATGCCCTCGGTGTATACAGTACAATTTAAATACTGCATATTCTATTCTCAACTAGTCTTTAAACAAAAACTGCCTCTAAATCAAAGATCCTGGTTCCCAAAAAGGAAGACCAAAGGACAGTGGATCTTCAGGAGTTGGCTCTTGATAGAGTTTCTTAAAGCCTATTGTGATGTTATTGCTACTTACCAGTGGGTTCTGCCCATGAAAGGAAGGACAGGTGGTCCAAGCTTATTGTCACAGCTGTGTAATGGACATGTCCCTTTAATACAGCTAGGGCTGTGTACAATTCACACATGTCACATGAGAGTATTTAAATGGTGAGAACAGTCCAAAGTCAAAGATAAATTTCTGCCTCCAACGTCGTGGAAATTGACTACGTAAAGATGTGTTACGCTTGTTTATGCTGCAGACTATTACTTTAACTGTGTAAAGATGTGTTATGTTTGCTTATGCTACATTTGTGTAACCTTCCCTGCCTAAGGCACCTAATTGGTCTGACAAAAAGCTGAACAGCTAGTCAGAAGCTAGCCATGGAAAGGATAGGTGGGGCCGGCAGGCAGAGAGAATAAACAGGAGACATCCAGGCTCAAGAGGAAGAGAGAAGAAAATAAGGGGAAACCCCTAGGGCCAGAAGCCAGGCAGTTGCCAGACAGACAGAGAGAGCAGGAAAGTAAGACGTAGAGAAAGAAAGGGTAAAAGTCCCTGAGATGAAACATAGACAAAGAGAAACAGGCTGAGTTGGAAGAGCTAGTAAGACATGTGCATAAGAGAAGGCCGAGATTTATTACTGATACGAAGTCTCCACGTCATGATTTGGGAGCTGGTTAGTGGCCTGAAAGGAAGAACCTGGTCCACTCCCAACAGCGCAGCTTTCTTTCTCCCTCCTGCTCAAGTTGCACACACTGGGAAATCATGAAGCCCCCACTTTCCCTATCTTCCTAGATTATGTGATCATCTGTAAGTCCATCTGGCCAACAGGCTACCTGATGCCTTTTATTTAACATGACCCAGACATTAGTAAACCCAATTTTTGGTAAAATTCTATTTTATCGTAAAGATTATTCTTCCTACTACTCACTTAAGTACAGATGTGAAGCCACAAAGCCCTCCCTTCTTCCTTCATAAAGAGAGGTCTCTAACTGAGGATGAACCTTCAGGATCCTGCCATAGGCTGCCCTTTAAAAAAACATGAGATCATCATTGCTTCTAAAGAAAATTGAAACGGCAACACCTACTTCCAGATTCTCGTCAGCCCTAAACTTCATACGGTGGGCCCAAGCTTCTAAGCTGGCAAGGCTACATTTTACTTCATTAAAGATTTGAGAATTAACAAGCCCTAGGTCAGAGGCAGGACTCTCCAGCAGTCTATGCCCAACCCCCACCAAAACTCCCAGCCGTCCCCTTTAAGAGGTAAACCGAGACAGTGCGTTTCCCTGCACTCTTGGCCAACTCAATCTGATCAGCACAGAGATAAGTTTGGCACCATAACTCAGGAACAGGTTTTCCTATTACCCAACATCTGACTTTGCGTCTGTGAGAAATATGGTGTGAGGTACAGAGAAGGAATAAATTATAACAGACCCTGTAAAGTCATCGCTGCTGCCACCAAGAGCTCTCCAGCTCCCATGCGGCTTACCCTCATAATCACTAGATTTAAAGACAGGGAGAAGGCTTGACTAAGAAGCCCAACTCATGCACCTCAGTGAGGGTGCCAACATATCCCCTTATATCGAAGGACCTGTGGTCATGATATTGGTGATTGGATGGTACCTTATCCCACAGTGCTGAGGACAACGGAAGATGGCTGCCTACAATAACCTGGACATCTAATTCCCTATCCATCCAGAGACTCTGGACGATATGAATGCATAAATGAGCAGTCCTGCTTCTGTTATCTCACTAGAACAAGAGCACAGAGGGCCTCACTCACTGTTGGAGCCCTGTTAATTCAAACAAGAGGCAGAGCGAGGAGCCAGCCTGCAGCTTTCTGAGGCCTTTGCAAGTCCTAAGGCTTTGATCTCTGCAGCTAGCTCCTAACAGGAAGCTTCATGCACACCCCCAAAACTCATCTCTGGAAGGACATGTGGGGATAATTAGAAACAAAAGAGAGATAGCAAGCGAAGCAATGGGCCTTTCAGGAACTCAGAGAGACAAGCTGTCCACAAATGTCGTATCTCCAGGCCGTAAGTCCCGAAGACCCGTGTAGCATGCATAACATTAGGTCAAATCAATAAAGAAATATGGACAAGCTACTCCTATTGTGAAGAAGTAAATGGACATCTATCACCGTTTTCATTTAATTCTTATGAAAATTATACAGTGTGGTGGGGATTAAGAATTCAAACGAGAGATATAGTGCTTCCATTAACTTAAAGTGATGTGTCTAAAGATGTCTTGGAAACTCAGCTCCAGGGCAGGCTGACCCCAAGCCCTTGGCTGTCCTGTGGTCTACCAAACTGAGCCGCAATAAATACAGATCACTATTGCTCGGTTCTTTCCCACACAGTACGCTCCACTGGATCAGTTACCGTTCAGCCTTAAGATTTCCAAAGCCAAATGAATAGGATTTAGTCTTTCCCGACTTCTACAGTATGGCGCCTCTGATGTCTAACAATTAATTAGTTCACAATTACAACTATCATGGTTCTTGCAGAGAGAGGAAATGGGGAATTCTTCTGACGTGTTAGACAGTTCTGCACTCTGAAGATCAAGCAGACAATTGAGTTTTTCGATCTTTAAGACAAAGCTGAGGCCAACTATTTAATTATTCTTCTTTTACTGTATGTATCACCGTATCTTCCTGCTGGCTAGAACGGATGGAGACAGTACGGAGGCACACAAATGCGTGGGCTGCAAACAGCGCCTCATCAAGTTCTCGCAGAGGTTCCCATGTGGTTTCCTTCCTCCAGGGCTGTGTTTCAGGTCTATACAACACTGGTCAGGCTCCCAATTTGCACCTGAAATAGGTGGCTGGGACCGCTTTAGGAAAGGGGACCAGCTTCTCTCTTCCTTCCTGCTTTGGAGGGGACTCAGCAGGCAAGCCAGTGGCTTGTGATTGAAGCTACAGGCCGCTATTCTGATAATAGGGGCCTGCTTTCTCACACAATGTACTGAAGAATGATTGAACAGCTACAAGGTGTGATGTTTTCTTCACATTATTTTTCTCCAATGGGCAACTAAGTCAATAAACAGCTCTTTCAATTTTCAAGTCCAAATATCTCCAGATCAATGAGAACTCACTCAAAACCTTACAGCCAAAAATTCACTTGAAGGAAAACTGAAAGGCTGACACCCAGCGCATCTCAACAATTCCTACGGGTTCTTTAGATTTTTGTTTAATGTCTTATCGCAGCAAAATGTGTTCCCCTTCATGTGTTGATAATCATTTAATTATCATATTTCCCCCAGGGAAATCAGTTTAACACCTTCAGCTTGCAAATCTGAAATGCTAACATAAAAGTTTGTCTAGGCAAAAGCCTTATGTGCAACCATGATACAGTGCCCTGGGTCCTCCTCCCAACCTCCATCCTGAGGGGTCTGCACACAGAAAGGAAGGAGTGCTGACTCTTCCCACCCCACCAGCAACAGTGGACTGCACACAGTAGGGGAGCTTGGCACTGACCCCTCCCATCCCACCATTAACAGAGGCCTGGACACAGTAGGGGAGCTCGGCACTGACTCCTCCCAGCCTGCACTCCTGGGAGGTCCGCCCACAGCAGGGGTGGAGTGCACTGACCCCTCCCATCCCGCCATCCTCAGGAGTCTGCACGCAGTCGTGAAGGAATGCACTGACTCCTCCCACCATGCGCTCCTGAGAGGTCCGCCCACAGCAGGGGAGGAGTGCACTGACTCCTCCCACCATGCGCTCCTGAGAGGTCCGCCCACAGCAGGGGAGGAGTGCACTGACTCCTCCCACCCTGCCCTCCTGGGAGGTCCGCCCACAGCAGGGGAGGGAGCGCACGTTTACGGCAGAGTCCAATGCAGAAGAGGACAAACTGCATAGGGAGGATGCTGCACAGGGACAAACTGGGATGAGGGGAAATAGCAGGTTCTGAGGACCAGGACACAGGGGTCTTCAGTGATCATCCCACAGTGCTCAAAATCTTCAGATTCTGTAAAACACTACTTTTACTCTGAGAAGAAAATATGAGCTGAAAGTTTCCCTGAAGTCGCATCTTGGTTTCATACTCTCCGAGGGCTGACTGATAGCACGCCACACTGTGCGCGGCTGCAGTGGTGCAGGGCTCCACAGCTGAGAATGCCATGAGACAGAGCGCAGGGCCTGTAACAGAGGCTCCCCTGTTCATCACACACCGACATCTTTGGATGGGTTTTGATTTATGACTTTGTCTTTTACTATAAAGACTTCATGAAACTGTTAAAACACTGGAACGTGGAATTTGGAGTAATCTCAATCATTGTTTACAGACCATGGTCATTCATAACTGGTTCCAGAATAAACTATTTCTTGTACTTTTCACGGCAAGGGTGGTGCTTTTGACACATCAAAAACAAATCGGCAAAATATTTCTATTAGATATGAGTAGCAGTGAAAATTATAGTTATCACTTTGTGTGCATATATGTGTACATAAGCCAGTGCGGAGATATATGTATGTATGTATGTATGTATGTATGTATCAGAGAAAATGGATGGACAGACAAGGTCTCTCACTGAACCCATAGCGTGCCATTTCAGCTAGGATGGCCGGCCAGGGAGCCTCTAGGATCCACCCAGCTCTGTCCCGAAGCTCTGGGGTACAAGCATATGCTGCCATGTCCAGCTTTTACACGCAGGCGTGCCCCCAGCCCCTCTATCAGTACTTTAACAAGCTTCTAACTAAAAATATATTTTACTTCCAAGTCACTTCATATGGAAATAATTATATTCGTTTGAATAATTCTGAAATAATTCCTATTTGTCATCTTTTGTTAATAAACTTGGTTGTGCCATGCAGCAAACAGGACAAAGCAGAGGTCTAAGGCTCGCAAAGGGTGGTGTTCTGGTCATCTACTCGGATGTATCTGTTAGAATCGTATGTTATTCAGGCCTAAGCACAGCCGTACAGAACCTCTGTTAAGATGGAGAATTCTATTACATTCTCATTACTATCTCAAACTAAATCTTCCCTGAGTCCCTTCACCACAGCCTCCATGCCCCCAACGTGGAGTCTTAAAGTTCATGCAAATCAACAAAACATACACAACCCCAACAACTTCATGTCTTACCGCTACAAGCTGTCACACCCTTCCAACACACCTGCGGAGTGACCGTCTCACCACGTCTACGACGGCACACTGTACCATTAGCCTCACCCCCACAGCTTCCATGCCTCTACTTCCAACCACCTCTTCCTCAAACTGGACGTCCTCCCTTGGCTATAGACTCCAGTAATTATCCACAATGCTGAACCTGGCACCCCTCTGTGTTTGATGTTTTCCCTCCACAGTGGTTCCGTCGGAAGAGTCTTTCTATGGCGGAGTCTATGGAGTAAGTCAGGTACTAGGTGCATGTCACCGAGGAGTCGCTGGAACCTAATCTTTGCCCTTTGTCTCTTCTTCCTGAAGGTCCTGGGGTAAGCCCTCCTCCCCACCCCCCGTCCTGCCTCAATGTGAGGTGCTGTGCCTCCCAGAGCAACATGTCTAAGTGACCACAGACTGAAACCTAAGCCATGAACCCCAACAAGCCTTTCCTTGGGCATCAAGGGAGGCTGCCACAGTCACATTTCACTAGGAGTAAAACCGAGAGGAGAAGAGCTGTTGGCCTCTGTGGATGGGGGCATAGCCAGTCCTTGATCAGAACCCACTCTCTGGTACCAGCATCATGGAATGAGATCAGAGCCTCTTCCTCCTAACATCGCCCAAACTAGGACAGCTTCTTCCAGGTCTTTCGGTCTGAAGGACAGCACGAAGACCTCCACATCGGGGGGGCTCAGGAACTGCTATGATTCACCTCCCCAAAGCCTACCTCTAAGATTGGGGTTCAAATGGAGGGTAACCTCCAGGAGAAGGTCTGCATAATGAAACCAGACTCTCAGCACACCCTGAACTAGCTGGCATTCAAAAAACCCGCATACTAGTAAATAATCCCAGTGCATGAAAACCATGAGTGGGCCACATAGAGACAACTCAGGAGGAGCACTTCACTCTCCAGAGACAACTGAAGAGGAGCACTTCACTCTCCAGAGACAAGAGGAGCACTTCACTCTCCAGAAACAATTCAAGAGGAACACTTCACTCTCCAGAGACAACTGAAGAAGAGCACTTCACTCTCCAGAAACAATTCAAGAGGAGCACTTCACTCTCCAGAGACAACTGAAGAGGAACACTTCACTCTCCAGAGACAAAAGGAGCACTTCACTCTCCAGAAACAATTCAAGAGGAACATTTCACTCTCCAGAAACAAGTAAAGAGGAGCACTTCACTCTCCAGAAACAAGAGGAGCACTTCACTCTCCAGTGAAAAGGAAAAATGCCAACATGTCTTTTATGATTCCTAAAGCTATTTTAGAGAATAGCCCAGCCATCTCAAACCCTGATCCTGAGTGGATTAATGCTTGTCTGAGGACTAAAGAGAGCACACTGAGAAAGAAACAAGAAGCCAAGAGCAAGCGCAGAAGCACCCCAGGCCTCACCTAGACAACATTTGACTGTAAGCGGTTTGAGGTGAGCCCTGTCTTTTACAAGAATAAACAATAAAAACCAAAGACAGACACTAAAACGCCAGAGACAACCCTTAGTTTAGCAGATTCCCATCAGCCTCCCTTTCTCTCACCCAGTGGCCACAGATGACGTTCAAAGTTCCACTCGGTTTCTTGCCAGCTGTGTGACTTTAAATCACACTGGCTCCCTGAATGTCAGTCTTTATCAGTTGGATAATATAGACAAAATATATCGGAAACTGATAAGTATGTGCACACTGAACAGTATTTAACGTGGAAGAGTATGCACAGGAGACACCTGTGTATGGCCGTCACTGTCTCAGATCAGGAGAATGTCTCTTGTGACCATCTCCTGGCTAAAATTTATGCCAGGATTAATGAGAAAAAAAAAATGGATATCTTGTTAAACTCAAATAACAAGTGGGGCTCAGGTTCTTTAAAATGAATGAAACACTACCCATTCCTTCAGAACTTTCTAGGCTGTAAGGACTGCATATGTCCTCCTGACCATACTTAATAGGAAACCAAATTAGGAGACAGGTCGGACTCTCAGTGTCATTCTGTCAGAAAAGCAACAGCTGTGTCTATCAGTTTTGAGCCCTTGTCATGGCCAATGCCCTGCTTATACGGTACCCTTGAATGTCTGGACTTGGGAAATAATTATCTTACCCTGGGAGCATCTCAGAAGGGAGACAAAGGGCAAGTCAAGGCTGGTATGGGGACAGGATTCCCTGATTAGCTAGGGAGACCAGGGAAAGAAAGCTAAGACTCAAGCTCACAACTACAAAATCCCCATTACCAGAGCCTACTTCTTATCTACACAGTAAATATGCTGTCTTCTTCAGTTAGCTTCCGGAGACATCAGGCAACAACAAAAACATCTGTGCTACTTCCCAAGCTGAGCCCTCTCCCCATGATGGGAAGACACACAACAATTTACTACAGCTCCATTTTTATATAATGTTGCCCGAATATCTGCAGGCTATTCAGTCCACGGAAGTTGCCTTTTCTTCCAAAGCTTTGCTCTCTGTTTTCTAGCCCACGCTCACACTCTGCATTACTGGGTATCTGTTTTTACACAAGGCACACCTAGTAAGAACCAGAGCTATCGATGACCCACACGCCAGGATGGTCACAACATCCAGACCAGCTAAGCAAACACCAAAAGCCTGGATTAACTATGAGAACACAGATGATTCTGAGGGATTGAAGGCTAAAACCACTGCACCTCAGGGAAGGTTCAGCTTCAAGATCTCAGCAGCAGCTTCAAGATCTCATCGGCAAGATGCCTGGAAAGTAATTAAGTAATTAAAGTTATGATTGTGGGCTGGGGTGAAGCTCAATGGTAGAACGTGTGGTTAGCCGGCTCAAGGCTCTGTGTTCCTGCCCTAGTAACACACACATACACACACACACACAGATACACACACGGGCACACACACATACACACAGATACACACACAGGTATGTTAGGCAGAGGCTGTTTGTTGTTTTCCGACTGCCCAAACCTGAAATAAAAACATAGAAACTGTATTATTACAACACCGCTTGGTCTATTAGCTCACTCTTCTTTTTAGCTAGCCCCACATCACAGGTACACACATAGATACACAAACATAGACACACACATAGGCACACACACAGATATACACACATAACACATAAACACACATACATACATACTACAGACACACACAGACACATACAGATACATACAAGCATACACACACAGACACATATAGGCATGCACACACAGATACACACACAGACACACAGACACAGATATACAGACACACAGATACACAGACAAACACACATACAGACACCCACATACACACACTGGCAAACAGGCACACATACATACACACACACGCACACACACAAGTACACTTTCATAATCAGACTGCTAATAATGTTAATAAGTACCTTCTGAATAATCTTAAATGGCTTTGTGTTTGCCTGAAAGAATATATATTTCATGATTTCCTTGCAAATTTCTGAAAGTTTAGTTGGCCAGAGTCCTGGAAAAGAACGCGGGCTCTCAGCTGACCTCAACAGCCTCTCACGACCTTCAAGGTGAAGGTTCATTGCCTTGCAATGAAGGGACCTAAACTGAGTGCATTCCTCACACGGGCCCCAGTGAGTCTCCCAGGTGGGACAGTTTGTGGCAGCTGTCTCTATGGAACATGAAGGCCTAATGAACAGAAGTAAATGTGGCGGGAAGAGAGACGGTGGGAAGATTTTAAAAGGGATTGAAGACATTAATCTTCCTATTTCATGGTTTGGTGCTCTGCCATCATGCTACTTTCAAAGGAATCCTAAGAGATCAGAAAGTAAATCTCCTGGCCATGACCCGCATGCCCTATGCCTGCTCTGCTGCTCCCACAAAGCAGCTGCAGCGGGGAAGACATTCTGTCCACCTTCTCTTCAGGGCGCTTCACGTCCGTGTCTGCTGGGAGGAGTTTGGATCATTCGCAGTCATTCCGACCTGTGAGATTGTTATTTTAGTCATCTCGCCCTTCACCCATATCACTCAATTAACTCATCCTTCAGTCACGCGCACAGCTGATCGTCACTACCCACAGGTACCAAACCTACAGAGCCAACCCGCTACTGATAAAACAGACCACCGGCAAAACTGCATCTGCGCAGAGTACATGCAGCGTCAACTCAGCACTGGTAAAATAGGCCACGGGCAAAACTGCTCCGCGCAGAGTACATGCAGAGTCAACCCACCACTGGTAAAATAGACCACGGGCAAAACTGTATCTGCGCAGAGTACATGCAGAGTCAACCCACCACTGATAAAATAGATCACGGGCAAAACTGCTTCTACGTAGAGTACATGCAGCGTCAACCCACCACTGGTAAAATAGACCACGGGCAAAACTGTGTCTGTGCAGAGTACATGCAGATTTTTCTGTATTATTATCCCCTCCACCAATCTACGCATTTACATTCTATCAGGTGTTATAAGCAATCTGTAGGTGATTTAACGGAACCTGGAGAATGTGCACAGGTTAAAAACCAACTAACAGCTTATCTTTTCATAAGGCAGCTGCGCATCGGTGGACCGTGGCATTCTCTTCATGGATCCCGAGGGATCTGTATATATTTCATTTACAATTTGCCCTATATTTTTATTTTTAATCACTGAATATGTTATATACTGCGGTTATTAAAATAAATATATGCAAATAATAAACCTCCAACCCAGACTCTGACCACAAGTTGCCTGGACTACAGAACACAAGGGAAATTTCTAGCAGGAACTGCAGGGCAATGAAGTACAATGCAATACCATATAGTACAATGCACACAAACAATAGATGTTTCTAATAGGAAAATCAGAGAAAGTTGGTATTGTAGCCTAACTTTTAAAATAATGGTTATGAGCTGACAAAAAGCTGGGCGATGGTGGCGCATGCCTTTAATCCCAGCACTTGGGAGGCAGAGGCAGGCGGATCTCTGTGAGTTTGAGACCAGCCTGGTCTACAAGAGCTAGCTCCAAAACCACAGAGAAACCCTGTCTCGAAACCCCTCCCCCCCCGAAAAAAAAAGAGCTGACAAACAAAAACAAAACAAGATCTCCTTTTTTTTTCTCATTTCAGTCAAGGCATTAACATTAACACAAGGTAAATTTGTGCTACTTCTTTATAAAATCAGTTTTTGGGGACCCAGGTAACATGTGTCCCTAAGGGACTGGTCTACCAACAGGTCTGTGCCCAGATTCCAGGGAAGGACATGGCTGGAAGACTCTACTTAGCATTGGGACTTCTGCAGGAGCAGAGGCTCCAAAGGGCCCCTTTCTTCTCCAAGCAGCCGAGTGAAACAGCGCCCCTTTATTAAACCAAGCCCGATCACCAGGCAGAGGGGCCCCTAATCAGTGTCAGGGAGCCCGAGCTATGCTATATATTTCCTGCTGCAGGGCCCAGCTGGAACTCATCTCTTCCTCAGCAGGGAGCAAGCAGGTTTTACCTTCCTGTTCCAGTGTCCAGACTAGTGTGCATTTCCCATGAATGTGTGGTGAACACGATGTCTCGGAGCTATTTTTAAGAATATGCCATTAACCTCAAAATGTACTTGATAAAATTGTTAAATTGTGTCAACTTTTTTTTTTTTGGTTTTTTGAGACAGGGTTTTGGAGCCTGTCCTGGAACTAGCTCTTGTAGACCAGGCTGGTCTCGAACTCACAGAGATCCGCCTGCCTCTGCCTCCCGAGTGCTGGGATTAAAGGCGTGCGCCACCACCGCCCAGCTTGTGTCAACATGTCTTAACCTTTTAAAATTCATTGTCGACCTCAGTATGATCAAAATGCTGAAGAGGGGGCAGTATTTGAAATAACTGCTGTGTCCCTTTGTAAAGCAGAAAATCATTTAGATATGCAATGATCAGCGTTCTAGAAGGACCAGGATGCTCGTCACACAATGACATCATGGACCAAAGGTTTTCACTCTCCACTAGAGAGGTGCACAACAGATTATGTGCATGAGCCTCTTTGATCTTCCTGTCCTCAGTGAACCCTTTCACGACTTTGGTCCAAATATTAGCACCTTCCTTCATAAAAGGGGTAAAAACCAAAACATGTCAAATTCAAGTAAATTCACTTGACCTCTCTCCAGTACCTTCCTTAAAAACGCTAACAAAAAAGAGGCAAAGGGGTATGAATAGCCAAATCCCTCTGATTAACAAAGAGAAAAGCCCAGACTCCCTCTTCTGTGAAGAAAATAAACATGGCTTAAGTCAGATGTATTCCTCCCCCACCCCACCCCCACAGTGAAGCAGTGAATCTAACAATATGCAAATGAGCTCTGGTGAGTCAGCCAAGGCGGGGCTTGTCTGTCCCGACAGCTTTAGGGAGGAGAAGACAGGAGGGTCAGGAGTTCAAGGCCATTCTCTTAGTGAGTTGAAAAAGTCAGCCTGGGCTACACGGGACCTTGTTTCAAACAAGTTTATTTAGTCAAATATCAGCTGAATACCCTTTCCACAAAACCACACTGAAGCTTTCCAGGGACTCTTTCATTTTCCGCATTCACCTCCTAAAATATCAACATTAGTAGTTTTTACATGACCCCTAGCACTCAGTACAAGTTCACTTCCTGCCCTTCCAGGTGCACAAAGACCACTCCTCACCGAGAAATGAGTGTTACAGAGGGACCACAAAAACCACAAAGAGCCACCCTGCTTGACACCGAGACTGCATGGAAGTTGAGCTGCGCCTAAGAAGTTCAGAACGATGCCCAACTGGTGTAGGAGGTCCTTCTGTATTTGTGTTGCTTTCCTTGGTTATTAAAGAAATTGCCTTGGCCTTTTGGAGGGCAGCAGCTTAGGTAAGCAGAGTAGACAGAACTGAATGCTGGGAAGAAGAGCAGAATCAGGGAGACGCCATGATTCTCCTGCCCGAGACGGATGCTGGTTAGACTCATGCTGGTAAGCCACAGACAAGTGGCAATACACATTAATGGAAATGTGTTAAATCAAGATGTGAGAGTTGGCCAAGAAGAGGCTAGATATAATGGGCCAGGCAATAATTTAATTAATACAATTTCTGTGTGGTTATTTTGGGGGGTTAAGCTAGCTGGGCAGTGGGAAATGGCCCACTCATCTTACTAAACCCAAACAATGTGTCGATTGACAGGGGCTGCTACTAAGACAAGGAGATGCAGCAGCATTAGAATTTTTCTATCTGGTCAAACTCAGCACTGTAAGAAAATAAACAAGGAGGAAACTCGACTAGGTTCTCCTGCCCAGTAGATTTTCCTTCACTTAGAGAACTAAGTAAGGCTGGGACCCAGAGAGGAAAAAGTCAGGGTTTACACTCCCACTCTGAAAGACATTGTAACAAAGCCTGCAAGCCAACAGCCAGGATAGGGCTGAGAAACTCCAGGGAATGGGTAAGTCTCAGAGGATACGAGGCCCTGAGAAAGATCATTCTATCTCAACCAGAAAGAGTTCTTCTTAAGATAAACTGACATCTGAGACCCAAGTGAAGAATGGCTTCTGTTAGGTAGACGGCTGGGGTTAGTGACACAGGAAGAGGCTAAAGAGGTCCTCAGGATGGGGCTGGAGAGATGGCTCAGCGGTTAAGAGCATTGCCTGCTCTTCCAAAGGTCCTGAGTTCAATTCCCGGCAACCACATGGTGGCTCACAACCATCTGTAATGAGGTCTGGTGCCCTCTTCTGGACTTCAGGCATACACGCAGAAAGAATATTGTATACATAATAAATTAAAAAAAAAAAAACTCAACTGTGTGTTAATAGCACAACCTTGGGGAGGCGTGTCCAGCCTTGGGGAGGCGTGTCCAGCCTTGGGGAGGCGTGTCCAGCCTTGGGGAGGCGTGGCCCCATTGGCATTTAAGACATAGCACGCTGGTAAATAGAGAAGAACAGATTAGGGAGCACACCCGGGGAAAAGTAATGGAAGGAAGATGGGGGGAAGAGGTTTCAGCGGCTCAGGAGAAGGAGCCTGAATGACTGGACGTATATGCAAATGAAGATGAGCTTTGAGGGGCAAGGAGAATGGGGTCCTCATCATCACCCTCAGTGTCTAAAACGGTGGGCTATACAGACACAGGTGAAAGATTAACCCTTTAATCCCCCATTTACACATATTTTTTCCTGGCTAGGTCCCACCCTATGAAAAGGCTTTTAAAACCACAATCCAGACACTAATCAAGGGTTCTAGAAAGAACCCACAGAGTGTTGTGGAATAAGATACAGCATCAATCAGGGTGGTTGGCCACCCAGTGGGCAGCACACTCCACCTCCCTGTTAGGAAACCAATGACAACCACAATGCGGTCTCCCAGGCATTTGCTCTCTGCTTTCCATGCAGGATCACACTCACTTACCATCCTTACTCCCCCCCCATTATAATAAAAAAGGCCCCTTATAAGCCTGGACATCTCTAGAGCGAACGTGAAAAATGAATCTCTGTTGTTGTTTTGTTTTTTTAAGCATCTTTTAAAGAGACGTGGTACTCAACACAGCAGATGGTTGCCTGCTCTAAGGAGCTGAACTGGGGAAGAAGGCCACGCATTTGATAAACAGAAGATAAAGCTGGTTGTGTCTGTGTTGAGTGCTCAGAGAAGAAGAAAATGTGGGATGGAATGGTGGGAAGAAGTTAGTAGGCAAGCAAATAAACGGCTTTTTCTCCTGCTTAAATGTCTGCTCTGTGATGCTAGGAGACTATTTTGTGTTCCTGGTAGAGACTTGGCAGGGCAAGGCAGGGCAGAAGTCTGAACCCTGTAGTCAGAGTGCTAGACACCAACTGCCTCTGCAATTAGCTGTGTGACTTAGGGCCAGTAACAATTCCCCGAGTCCAGCAGGTGATAAGCAGGGATATCAGGAATATTCACAAAATCAGACAAGAATCAACAGCTCTCGAAGGTACAGAGACAATACATATTCTTTGAAAACCAACAGCATGTATTATTCAGGTATCCGGTATTACTTATTATTTATGTCTTATGTTGCTAAACCCAATACATACAAAATTAATATGATAATCAGACAATAAAATAGGATGCAGCAAAGTAAAGTTCCATTTTTTCCCCAATTTTTAAAATTGTTTGAAATGTCATATAATGTGTTTTGATCCTATCTACCCCTTACCCTTCCACCTCTATGTTCATTTTAAAAGAAATAACTCATCAGCTGCAATTTCTGTGGCCTATATGCTCCTGGGTGGGGCGTCCACTGGATGCTGCTGATCCCCGCCAGATCCAGCTCACTACTCCTCAGGTAGGAGGAAGAGACACGCACACCCCTTCCCACTCCATTACAGCTGGGTTTTTAACTCTAAGTTTATATCCATTAAAAAAGTAGTAAGCAGTTCATGTCACCACCAAGGCAGTGGCATAATTACAAGGTTGCAGGCGCGGGAGAAAATGAGCATCTCTCCCAGCACGTCGTGTGTATTCAATTACAGCCCTTAGCGGTAACAGAGATGACATCAACCTTTACACAGTGATTATTTCAGTAGGGCACACGTCTTCCAATCTCCAGCCCCATCGTAACTGAAACAGCCCAAACAGCTGGCAATACTCGCTCCCGGTGCAAGATTCATCGCCCCTCGACGCTAGGCTGTTGCATTTGTATGGGACGCCGATAACAAACGAGGAAGAACGTTCTTGTGCTGTTTCTGAGCAATTTGAAAGCATGACCAAACAAAAGTCACATTACAGAAATGCTAGAAGCACAGGTTCTATATCAGGACTGTTCATGCCACTTTCTTCATTTATACACAAATCTGATTGCTCATTTGCCCAATTACTGACCTTATAGCCAAACAAATGTTCTCCTTTTAAAAACAGAAGCCTGGAAACCAAGTCTTGTTTGCCTGGTATACTCTAATATACATACATGTCTTACATTTATCCAAGGGCCTAAACACTAATGAAAACTGAAACAATATAGTTCTAAACGAATTCTTACGAAGAATGCTAAGACTCGGGGTTGCATGCCCTCATAGGAACCGTTACCACTTTTTTGGTAGTCTTTGTGCTTGAGTTTTTATAGAACGGAAGGGAGACAATACTCTCAGGCCATATGTCAGGAGGTGGGACTTCCTTCGTGCTAGAATTCATTAGTGTAGGCAGGGAACAGCTGCACCCCTAATATTCTGATATTCCAGATAACGTGTGCGATATTCATTTCCTCTGCTACCTCTAAGTTGCCATGTACTGGGTAAGCCGAGGCCTCCCCTGCACAATTCACAACTTTAAAAGATAAGCACATGTTCCCCTGCTCCCAGACCTCTGGAGCCAACACTTTGAGTAATTGGCCATCAATCTATTATTACCGGCCCTAAGTAGAGTGATTTTGCAAGTGTCTAAGGCCAGCAAATGTTGGACAGGGCATGTTATTTTTATTCTACATGGACTTTGGCTCCCTGGTGCCCAAGGCACACAGCTGTCATTTACTCCAGGCCTTTTGCTAACACTTGGTGTAATTCCTAAGGGGCTTCCCACACTATAATTAGACTGCCCAGCTGCTGCCATGGCCACTGCGGGGTGGCATGCAGAGGTCTCTGCCGTGCAGCATTCCCTATAAAAACCCTCGACAGCTAGAATCGTACGGCTCGGGATTCAGTTGGGATGGAAGATGTGAATTCTTCAGCCATTTGCTATGAACGAGGCCGTTGAATAAGAGAGTCTGCTTTGACATGAACATGTCGGTCACATGAGACAGGAATCGGGACTAAGCCCATAAAAAAGAAGTCAAATGCAATGCCGGAAACTTCCTAATTTGAACTTGCAGACAGCCCCAGGACTGTACAGGTTACAACAGCTCTCTCGGTGATTTATGCAGCTCCCCTTCCCAGACAGCATCACCAGAACTGAAAAGACACAGCAAGAAGGAACAAGCCAAAATCTCACTCTATTTCCAAATTCTTTGGATTCAAAATACCAGAAAGGTATAGTGTGATTTAAAGATGGTTGTAAGCCGAAAAGCAAGAGGGAGAAAGAAGCAAGATTTAGTTTAGAGTAAATAAAGTGAAATATTTCTTTCAAATAAAATGAAATGAAAATATTTTAAAAACATAGCTTAGCCACGCAGTACTATAGTCATTCAGACTGAGTTTCCTATGAGACTAATGTTCAAGGAAGATCTACCCTTTTCCTCCCACGCCATAGGGAAGGGCTTGCAGACATCGTGGGGTCACGAACCACAGGTTGAGAACAGCTATAAGAGTTTCCACCACCTCCCTACAGCACCAGTTAGGTACCAAGTCTTTACTGCAGACCTCTGAAGGACACTCAGGAGCATGTCTATTGCAGGAAGGATGCTCTCAGGCAGGACGCCACATGATAAAGGAGAGAATGGAACACATGTGCCAGGCCCGGCCATTTCAATTGGTCCTAAGTGAATTTTCTCCTAAATTGATTTTCTCCTAAACCAACATCAAAAAGAGCTTTTAAAACATCTGCACTGGACAAGTTGGAAAATATTTCCGGTCTCTCATTTGCCTTTCAACCAGGCACATTCAATGTTGATAATTCCCAGCATTCCCTTCTCCACAGCAATGACCAGACTCTAGGGTTCCAAATACTGGCTGGTAGGAATGGAGAGATGTAAGTTCATTTAGGGATTAACCAAAGCAAAACAATAGCATGAAAAAAATTTGTTTTGCACTTAGCAAACTAGATATGTTTACCCTACTACACATTTCTATTAGTGGAGAAAGCTGACAGTTGCTAGTTACACACAAATATGCTGACGGAGAAAATTAAAGCCGGAGCATGGGGAGTCCCCAGTTTGCCGGTTCATTATTCCAAAATAAGATTTACAAAATGGTTGCCAAGAGCCCAAATTCCATTTTTAAGAGAAAGAGTGAAATTAGTCTAGGGTAATGCTTCATGTCTCTCAGTACATGCTTGAGATCTCAGGTGACACAGAACAAAATTGTATACTATGGGTAACATATACAGTAAATGTTGCTTCTGTTTTCCTGTACACACACACACACACATCCATACATGAACATACACACATACATTCACACACAGGAACACACACACATGCACATATATACACACATACATGCACATGCATACATACATGCACTCACATACATACATATTCATACATGCACTCCCCCCCACAAACACACATGTACATATACACACATACATACACACACAGGAACACACATATACACACATGGAGAAGGCAGAGACTCAATGCCTTTTTCATATTAATTAGTCAGTTATGCCTGTCAGATCTTTTGAGTAATAAAAATTTCAATAGAACAATTTAAAATGTAAAATCATTTACTTTGGCTCACGGTGTCACGGAATTCAGTCCATGCTTCTCCCTTCATTAATTGGTCCCCTGGGACTCATGGTGAGGCAGAGCATCATGGTAGTGGAATCACATGGCAGAGCGTCATGGCAGTGGAATCACGTGGTAGAGCAGCATGGCAGTGGGATCATGTGAGAGAGCATTATCGTGGTGTGGTCATGTGACAGAGCATCATGGACTATGTTTGAGTAAAACAGAATTATTTGAATACAAAGATTGTAACATCACGAGTGTCTGTCAGCCTGATGACTGAAATGTCTACTAAGTGATCAGTGGAAGGAAAGTGTATATATCATGAATTCAATGGACGAAGGGATGACTGACATCTCAGGTGGGACAGACACAGATGATGAAAATTTTCATTGCATAACTCAATAAAATAACAGTACATAATTCAAAACTTACAGTTGTTTGCTTCTGGAAATTTCCATTTAACAAATATGGATCACCGTTGGCTGTGTGTAACAAACTTCAGAAAGAGAAGCCTCAGATATGTAAGGGCTATTGTATGATGTTGGTGGAAAGTGGAGTTCAGGGTCCTTGACAATCATTTTACAAGGTACCCTTCAAAGGCTTCTCATTGACATTCTAAGCCAGAACAAGTGTGAACAGCGTGTAGCAGAATCTCGCAGACCTGTATGAACGTACTTCATAACTCTGTGGGAGTCAGCTGGGGAGAGGATGCCATGCTGAAGGCAGAGCAGTGCCATTTTGTCTCGTCTGCCCATTTCTGTCACTACGTTTCAAGAAATTCCTGGAACATGTGAGGCACTCAATATGGGTGAGGAACTACCCCACCTGAAGTTCTGGAACTCTGATTAAAGTCAGAGGGAAATATCTGAAGCAGTTACAAGGAAATTAAGGAGAAGGGAAGAAGGCTGGGGTCACTGTGGAGAAAGTGTTTTTCTGGAAATGGTGTACATACGCACTTAAGACTAGCCATGAAGCCGGGCGGTGGTGGCGCACGCCTTTAATCCCAGCACTTGGGAGGCAGAGGCAGGCGGATCTCTGTGAGTTCGAGACCAGCCTGGTCTACAAGAGCTAGTTCCAGGACAGGCTCCAAAACCACAGAGAAACCCTGTCTTGAAAAACCAAAAAAAAAAAAAAAAAAAAACCAAAGACTAGCCATGAGATTTAGGTGGAAAGACCCTTTCTTGGCCTACGGGAATCTCTGTTTCAAATCATGGTGAAAACAATGTTAAGTTTTGAGGGTATTCCTAGTCATAATTAACTACATGTGTATAAAACACACGCTCATTTTGAAGCAGATAGAACAGAGAAGGAGGAAAGAGGAGGAAGAGAAGTTAGAGGAACAGGAAGAGGAGAAGTGGGAGAAAGAAGAGAAACAACAGGAGGAGTGGGAGGAGGAAGAAGAGTGGAGGAGGAAGAGCAGAGGGAGGAGGAAGAGTCCGAGGAGGAAGAGAGGGAGGAGGAGCAGGAGGACCCAACACACAGAGCTCCTTGCCATGCCCTTCTGCTGGTTATCACTTCCTTCCCCATTGATCAGTTCCTTCCTTGAGAACCTGGGTGCTGGGCTTCTGGTTCCCGCTCTGCCTCACTGATAGACCCCAGTCCTGTGATGGCTCCCCATCTTCTCTGTGTACCTCTTCCTCACTCCCTTTCTCCACAGAGCACCCTACTGGCTTGCTAGAGGTTTCTGAAAGATGAGGTTGGATAAGGAAATCCTGGTAGTAAGAGCGTCCAACAACTTCCCATGACTCTCGGGGAGGCCGTGGCTTTCCGTTGGGAAACATGACCCTCCCATGTGTGGTCTTTTATCTTTTTGGTCTCTATGCCTTCTATGCCACCTTTCCTCGCAGCCTCACCTGGAACCCTCCAGACATGCACGTGCCCTCTCACGGCTATCCCCGGTAGCATTCCCTAACTGCTGTATCCAGAATCCCAGTGAGGTTTCCTGCTCTTTTCCACCGCTTTACCCGCTCCGTTCTTAGCAGACCTCACACGCTACACTGGTTTTCTATTTATTTTCTGTGTCCCACCTCTGTAGCATAAGCCACAAGATGATGAGGACTGCGTTTTTTAAATCCACCTTTGTCCTTTGACTGTTCGGTTCCTAAAATAGAGCCCAGAACCCAGGAAGGATAGGATGAACATTCATAATATAAATATCCCAAATCAAAAATGTTTCAAAATCTAAAACTTGCTACAAGTGGAAAAGTGTACAGCACGTCTCACAAGATGGTCCACATCAAACACGCTAGATACACCATGTAATGTTACCTTCAGGATCTGTGCATTAGACACATGCAAAGCAAAAGGGAAATCAATTTCACATTTAAATGGCCTCATTGCCAAGACATCTCATTATATATAAACATTCTGAGGTCTGAAAAATGTCTATCATGCAAAATTCCTCTGGTACCAAGTATTGCAAACCAGGGTCTTTGGATCAGTGTTTGTTAAACAAGCAGATAAACAAAGAACACATTTTTTTTTAAATTTTTTTTATTTTTACTTATTTATTTATTTATTTTTGGTTTTTCAAGACAGGGTTTCTCTGTGGTTTTGGAGCCTGTCCTGGAACTAGCTCTGGTAGACCAGGCTGGTCTCGAACTCACAGAGATTCGCCTGCCTCTGCCTCCCAAGTGCTGGGATTAAAGGCGTGCGCCACCACCGCCCGGCTCAAAGAACACATATTAAATGCCATTTCCTGCCAGTTTCCCTATCAAATGGCCTCCTCATAGCTATCTCAGGACAAGTTACCCCTCTGCCCTGAAGATGTGTGTGTGCCTCTCCTGCTGGGCATCTGGGGTCCCCCCTCCACTCACTGCTCAGGAACATAGACTACACTGTGTAACCTTTCACCTGAAGAGACATTTGCAAAAAAGGGATACTAAAATGCAAAATGTGGAGCTCCCTCTTGTGATACATACCTCGAAATTTAGTAAGAATAGGTAGAAACTCATTAAAAGTGGGTAGACATGTCTGTTGGGTAGTGCGCAGGCAATCTGCTTGCTGGGCCAAGACACATCTTAGACTGTGTGAAGTGACATCCCACAGCGGATTATTATGTTAAATTATAGGTTTGATAAGAGAGAAAAATTACAGGGACAACGATTCGTGATAAGCTTTGAAGAGAGGAAAACAACACATGAGAAAACAAATGGCAAACCCTCAATGGTTGTTCTTGGTGAAAGCATGGATCACATTTCTAGGAGGTAAAAAAGAAACAAAAAAATCAAAAAACAAAACTGTCCTTGTTTTCTGACAATGCATTTGGCCCTTTTCAGGGGAACCTGGCAGAAAGGCCCAAATGCAGTGAGACTGGACACTCGGGTCTGATTATCAGGCCAGTGGACATCTGTCAGAGCCCACCTGTCCCCCCCCCCCCGTGCTATTCGAGCTGGCCCACTTTGAAGCTACTGCCCGGCATGGCCACATGGCCTCCTATTTTTCTCTTACAAAAATCCCTAAGGAAGAGTCACTTGGTTATCTGCTATCTCAAAGCAGCAGCAGACATCCACAAAGCAAGCGCCAACTGTGTTTGTAGACCAGGAGTTGTTTCCCTGGAAGCGTTCCCTCTTTTAGGAGGTGAAGGCATAGACTGCACCCCACACTGGGGTGCCCCGCCCCTGGCTCTGCAGAGCCACGTGCAGCCAGGGAGGCCAGGGGCTTGGCCTACTTTCAAGGCAATCTCCAGCTCTCCCAGCCCCTCCCTGCATCTGAAGTAGCTGCAGCTGAGTAATCACGGCTGCGTCTTCCTCCACTCGTCCTTATTCCACAGACTGGTACTGTTCCACTTCCAAGGCAATCACGTAAATGAGGACCGGCGTCATAAGCACTCCGCTAACGCTGGTTAGCACAACGCAAGCCAGAAAAGACCGTGTGGTTCACACGGTCAAATGATTCTCGGTCCTGGACCGTTTTGCTTTCTGAGGTGAAGCCCAGTTGCAAAGAGATGTCACACTGGGAGTCAGCCCCAAAGAAATGCACCTCCACTCAAGGAGGGCATAATCGGGGCCAAAGAACTAGGTCACTGATTTACTTGTGACTTCAGTGGGTCGGACATGTGTCTGAGTGTTAATCTGCAAGAGCAATCATACTGCCTGCCTTCTTTAATAGATGTAGGAGCCAGGAATGAGGCGATTAAATGCTTGCCGGGGAACTGCATTGCTCTCTCTCTCTAGAAAATGCTATAGTACAAAAATGTATTTTCAATAGGATTTTTGTTGTTAAGCTCGTTAATAAACAGCAAAATTTCAAGCCAGCATTTCACTAATTGTTTATACAGATCAACACTTTGCAAAAAGACAACACTCTGACTGACTCTGGGATGGTTGGCATGAAGATGCCTCCTGGGGCACATGTTTGAGTCCTTGCTCCCCAGTTGGTGGAACTTTTTAGGAAGGTGTAGGAGGTGTGGTCTTGTCAGAGGAGGTGTGCTACTGGGAGGGCACTCTGAGATTTCAAAAGACTCAATGCTTGTTCTTTCTCTGTTCCACGCTGTGGATCACGATGTGATCTCTCAGCTGACCGTCATTCAGCTATCATGGATCTTAACTCTCTGAAACCATAAGCCAAATAAAACCTTCCTTTAAAGGTAGTCATGGCCATGGCGCTTTGTCACATCAGTAAAGTAAGGGAGACAAATATCTGTCATTTGGTAACACAAATCAAACGGTACATAATTAACACCATCTTTCTCCTACATCCTTGTGCCATGCCCCTACATCTCAGGGTAGAGAGAATCGTTACAGCTCCTGCCACAACTTAGAGACAACTGACACAATAGAATAGAGGGGAAAAAACCACAAAAATTAAAACTCCGAGTAATTCAACTCCTTCTCAATGACTGAACTACAAAATCACGGAAACAAATGTGCTGCAGGGAGATCTTCTGCTCAGCCAGGCTGCTGCCTCAAGGGGGGCTCTGCTCCCTGAACTTCCGTGCTGTATGGGGAGCCTTGAACTTCCCTTATGTGACTCATAGTTGGAAACCCTTAGTAAGATAACCTCCTAAAGGCCTCTCAGAAAGACTACATATATACAATATGCTTTGAGAGAAAATATTTGCCAAAATGGAAACTCAGTAAAACGAGGCAAGAAAAGGAAGAAAAGAAAGATACGAACTCCATAACCTACATGTCACTCAAATTTTAAAATTAAAATGTCATGAGAAATTACCAATATTACCAGAAACCTTTGGCTGTGACCAGAACTAAATAAAACAATTCCAGAATGCTTCAGAGTTTTAGCAGAGACTCATTCATAAATAGGAACTCCATTTTGTTATTCAAAAATGAATATGTTCAATTAAGTAGCTGATATAGAGCATATCAGGCAATGGTTTTCTTTTAAGCATTTTTATCTACATTATTAACTAACTTTACATATGCCTCATCAAGGTACTCTCCTTAGAACACAATAACAGCACATTGCCTAGGATTTTCTGTCAGATTTCTGGGGCGTGAAATGGGTGTCTACTTGTGCCCATCGGAAGGCTACCAGTTGAGTTGATAGTTAGCTAACATCTCGTTCATATAATTAATCTCAAAATACTACTTGGTTTAACACCAAACAGAGGAGCCTGTCAGAAATATGCGTGTTGCTGATATTCAGTTATTTTAATAAGTACCTATCACAACAATGAACATGACTAGTAGAAAATGCAATTATCAGAAGTAGAAATGTTTGAAATTTAGAAGATCATAGAACTTGTCTGCCACACTAAGAAATGACTCCAAAGAAATACATTTCTAATTAAGGGGGAAAACAATCAATGCCAAAAATTACTTTGAAGTTTGATGACCTCAAATTCAAATTCTAAATCTGCACTTGCTATCCATCTGTTGTTGGGCAAGTCATTTAACCCTTCAAGGTTCAATTTCCAACAGTGAACAGAGGACTGTGGGCTTAGCGGTATCAAGATCTCACTAGAATGTAAATTCACTAGAAGCAGACGTGTTTGCTTTTGGCTCACTGCTAATCACAAGAATTCTGCACATAAAAGGTGCCCAAGAAAATTGATGAATAATAGAAATTATCCCAGAGTGCCAGAGAGAAGTTCGACAGGTAAATGCCCCTGTCTCTAACTAAGCCAGCAGACCTGAGTTCAATCCCTGGGACCATACAGTATTAGAGAACCAACTTCTCCATGTCTTCTGACTGCCACACATACATGTGAAAATAAAGAACACATACATACACACATATACATACACACACAGAGCAAATAAATATGGTTAAAAATATAAATGACCATCTCATCTGGCACTCAAAATACCACTGAATAGAACACCAGGGTGCTAGTAACTAGTCTCCACACTAGCATAAGAACCTTAACCAGGGGGCAGGAGGGACGGCTTAGCATTAAAAAGGACACTCAGCTCTTCAAGAGGAGCTGAGTTTGGCTCCCAGCAACCACAGCCCAGAGTTCACAACTGTCTGCAGCTCTAGTTCCACAGGCTCCGATGCCCCTTCCTCATTTTCATGGTGTAGTGCAATACACACATGTGCACTCATACACACACACACACACACACACACGAGTTACACACACATATTACCTATAAATAAAAATAAAACTTCAAAAATAACATGAATTAGAACAATAGCTGCCTTTTAAAATCTGTAGCAAGAACGGAACCTAACTATAAACAGCAAACCTCATGGGGGTTATTTAGAAGCCAAAGTATTATCTTTGTCCGACAAATCCATCTCTCTTTAAAATTCCAAATACACTTTAGTTGAGTCGTACAATTAATTACTCTGTAAATTGTGATCCAGATGGAAGCAAACATTTGTCATCTCCCCACCTGGAGGCTTCTGTTTCCCTCCCTCAGAGCCTAACGTACACAGGTGCAGTCAGCAGATGCACTGCAAACTATCAGAGTGGGCACCTCGTCATTAGGTTTTTGTTGTGTTGTTTTTTTTACTAGCACCTACGTATAATGAGCCAGAATGCGGGAGGGGAGAGATGATGAGAATTACTTTTACATACCATGGTAGTGGGGGTGAAAAAAAATCAAATAGACGCATGCAAAACAATAACTATGCTTCGATTTTGCTACAACTACCACAGTCGAATTGTTTTAATATGGAAATACCCAGCTAGTATCAGCCACACATTAGGTTTTAGCAAACAGAGATACAGCAAATGAGCAACTCAGATGGAGAAACAAATTTACATTTATTTATTGTGGGCTGGGGGTAGTGAGCACGTGCGACAGCTCTCCTGTGGAGGACAGAGGACAACTTGCAGGAACTGGTTATATTTCCACCACATGAGTCCCGGAGATCAATCTCAGGACCAGGCTGGCAGCAAGACCAACCCCCATTAAGATCTCTCCCCAGGCCAGACCAGTGTCCTGACATTCCCTCTTCTAATTTGTAGACTTCACAGACTGGTGATGCAACCTCATGGGACACCGGCAGCATTAGAAAAGGATGCTGAAACCAAATGCATCCACACAGGCTCTGAATAAAGGCTTTGCAAGGTCGCTCTCTTCATTCTCCCATTTTCTTAGCTTTTCCTTTGACAATGATCAACCTTACCTCAACATCCAGAACTTATAACACAAGGCTCCACCCTGCTTATACTGCACATAGTTATACACATAAAACCTATGAGGTTTCAAATGTCTTTTCAGAGTTCAGAAGAGTATGTATTCAGGTGGAGCGGGCCTCCTGCATCTTCAGTTGCTAGAGAATGTCTCAATAGAAGTCTCTTAGCTACTCAAACACCTCCATCACCATTACTGCAGAGGCCTTACTATGGCAGCTCCATCCAGAAGGATGCCTGTGACACATTTAACACTCCCAAAGTCAGAGATGATACTGCACTTTCCATCTTACCTTCCTCTCAAAAAGGACAGTTCTATCAAGAAGTTCGATTTTACAAAATGCCATGGAATGATGACAAACTCACCAGAGACCCTAGAGTTTATGTCATCAAACATACTGGCCTGGGCTTAAGACTAAATCCATACTACCTACTTCAAAACACAGTAACTTCCAGTCCAGTTGTAATTATGAGAAATCCTAAATTCAGTGAGACCAGTTTCAGACAGAGCCAAAGAGTGTGAGCACCCGTGGTTCTCCTTCAGACTGTCTTCTGTGGCTCAACACTGGCATAATTCACAAGGAACACTGAGCAGAGTCTGTATCTCCCATACCTTTAGTTAGTAGACAATATTTAGGTTACTGTCTTTGCAAGCCAGCTATACCTGGAACAATTTATGATGGAATTCTATGGAGA
This sequence comes from Chionomys nivalis, assembly GCF_950005125.1. Classification (NCBI taxonomy): domain Eukaryota; kingdom Metazoa; phylum Chordata; class Mammalia; order Rodentia; family Cricetidae; genus Chionomys; species Chionomys nivalis. The sequence continues at coordinate 13,417,727 of NC_080111.1, read as the reverse complement.
TCCTTTGGGGTTTAGCCCCAAGACTCTCCTTTGGGTTCAGACTGGAAGCTACAACAAGTGAAAAGGACTTTTTCTTTGGCTATCTGATGGCAAATGAACTCTCTCACACGTGCTTTTCTGACCCAGTCTCTTTATTATTCTCTCTTTAATTCTGTCCCAGCTTCTTCTCCTAGCTTCTTCTCTAGCCCCAAAACTCTTCTCTTTACAGGAGCCTTGAAGCAAAACAAAACAAACAAAAAAAAACCAAAAAACAAAAAACAAAACTACAAGAGTTACCACTCATTTGTCAAAAGCACATTCCTAGGGTAACTGACAGGGAGCTGAGCCATTGCTATGGCAACACAAGTTCCAAGGTTACAGGAGTAAGACCAAGTGGGGGAGGGGGAGTTCCCAGTGACAAACTTTGAGACATAGTTCTATTTTTAGCAGACCGGCAAACAAAGAATTGGCACGCTTTTTTTTTAGGGTGCTTTGTGTAACAACCTGGTTAGATATTTGCAACTCAGACCTTGTGCATAGTTGTAAAGTTTTAAACTCAAGATCTATTTACAAAAAGTCTTTAGCTTGAACTTACTCTGAGGCGAAAGTGGGGTAACTGTGTGCAGTTAGTCTGAGCAAAAGGAACAAAGTGTCTACAGTCCCCGCGGGACAAATAGGTCTAATTATGAAGCATGCATTCCATATAACAAAACTAGATAGCTAAATGAAAGTCCATCTTCCTGACCACCCACAGATATATGTTTGCATAAGACTGAGATGTAATCGTGAAATCTCACAAATCACACGAGATTACACACTACAATGCAATGGAGAGACACCAAGCTGCTTTAGCAAAAGTGAGCAACAGAGTCGATGGTCCTGCAGGCCTTGTCTGGACAGAATTAACCTCCATCAGAGAATCACTCTTCTGGTGGGTTAACCTCTGAATTATCAATTGCCGTATGTCGTATATTTCCACAGCCTCCAACAGAATCCATGCCTAAGAATAAACCAGTGCATTTGGTTTCAACAACATTCACTGAGCACCAGAATCAAATTCCACATGTGTGCCCTCTTGGGTCAAGACATGATGAGAAACTTAAAGAAGATAAGGTAGTAGTGCAAATTTTCTTTTGGACCAGAAGTTCTTCAAAACTAAAATTACTTGGCAAAGAGGAAAACACATATATGTGTCTTTCTACTTCAGAACCATGCCCTACAAAGGTCCAAATGAAAATGTACTCATGTTTCCTTAATTAGAACTCACATCCAATGGAACTCTTGGTATCTACGAACTGCTTAACTGTAAGACTTAGCAGTAAGAACTGATTGCGTTTTGATTTTCTCAACACTGAATACAGAACTGAAACGGAGAGGTACAGTTTATTTTCCAAATGAGAAAATGATGGAATACTCATTAGTAAGGAAAATCATTTTACCTGGGATTGTGATAAAACTGGAAGGATAAGAAATGGACAGGCCAGGGAGTACAAGAGAGAAAGCACTAGCTCAGGAACACTCATTCTTAGGGAGGGGGAACGGCTCTAACAAGCACTGAGAATCCCAAGTCCTGAGTAACTGAAAGTGATAAACCATGGCCACTCTCACTGCTCTGTGGGGCAGAGTCCTGCACTCATATCCCTAAGAAGCTTCTGGAGAATCACTTTGAGGTCATATTTACAGTTTAAAGTCAAGTTGTTTTCAACGAGGCCGTTATCTTTCAGTGAAAATGTCCAGGACGGGTCAAGAATTTTCTTTCATAAGTGTATCAGACTGCTTCACGTCATGAACTCCTTCATCTAAACATTTACTGACTGCTAGAGATGGGGAGTTCGTTCAGTGGTGCTTAGAGTAAGCAAGGCCCTACGTGATTCTCTTGCATGCTATCTCAAATACCCGAAATATATACGTCAAATTGTATTGAAATAAAAATGTTGATTGCTGTAAAGAGCAAGAGAGTGAGAGAGCAAAAGAAAGTGTGCCTATGATAGTAAACAAACCCATAATTCTGGAGACAAAATAGGTGAAACAGGCATTAGGAGAATGGAAAGCAAGCGGAAGAAGGGGCTAGGTTGGTTGGGTGAACAGCAGGAAGGAGAAATGAAGCAAAGGCTATTAGAGATGAGAGGGGGTTTTGTGAATATGCTCCAGGCTGAGGAGCTGGCACGTCCAGTCCTTCTGAGGCACATACATGTCACAGGCCCTTGGTTGGCACAGTTTACTAATGCAAAACACAGGAGACCTTCAGGCAGCAACAGCTGCAAATCCTGGCCATTTTGTCAAACGAAAAAACCAACTGTGGGAAACACACATATTAAAGCTTTTCCAGCACTAAAAATAATACCACAGATAACCTAAAGACTGTAGCGAAAGAGAAATCTATGACGGTGACAAACACACTCAGAAGACATCTTCCCAGGAAGTGGGGGATGCGTAGGGGAGAGGAATGTCGGAGATGGGAGCCATTTGGGGAATGCTCACTTAAGCTGGCTGTTGAGTACAGAGGCAGTCATTAAATTCCCATCCAGTCTTCCGGTGTATTAGCTTTCATACTGCGTTTCAAAGAGAATTCAGAACCCATTTCAGCTTCCTCTGACCCCTCATCATCTTTGGCTTGATTGACACTTATCTTTAAGTCATGGGCAAGGCAATCAATCATCCTGATCAGCTATGATCAAGAATAGCCTGCTACTGCTAGAATAGTTTTCGTTATGAAGAGAAAGGGAGCAAACTAAGGGGGTTAAAAGGCGTCTTGGCTTCTCCAGGTCTCTGCAACTGCACATAGAGTAGGAATGGACTTCACACACAAAATAACAAAGCCTTAGAGGCAACACTCTCGGATGAGCTGCCCATCAGATGGTAAAAGTCACCTCTCGTCTACATAGGAGGTATGGACTTTCAGCAATGGCACTTTTGCTGCTCAACAAACTCCTTAAAAAAAAAACAGTGAATGAAAATGCCATCTTTTTTCCTAATATAAATCATTTCTAATCTTCTCTTTGGGTTTCCTGGAGTTTTCCGGTGTCCCGGTTGTGTGGACTGATGTTTTTCTTTCTTAAGTCCCCATCACTCAGCTACCATAGCCTGGCACTCGCCCTAAGGATAAGGGACTTGAGGATGAAAAGAAGACAGGAAGGTGAAAGAACGGTTGTACACAGCCTGCCCAGGGGTGCTTCTCTTCTAGTTTCTCACTGGTAGCACTCTGGGCAGTGGCGCACTCAGGGTACCATCTAGACCCCTGAAAGCTGAGTCTACTCCATGTGGTTTCCCATGCCTCCCTTCATGGTACCCTCGTCTGCTTCTCCTTAACAGGCTCTTTCCACTCTATCCCGTCTTCAGTGGTGAGCTTGGTTTCCATGACAGTGGTTTCCTTCCTATTTCAATGATTTTGAGTTTCCATCTTTCAGGCTTTCAGACTGGCGAGGCTCCTAGGCATCACTTCACACACTCCCCAAGCACTTCAAGACGAGTCTTACCTACCTTCAACATTATCTGTCCCACCCTAGCGACTCCTTTGATGGATGCAAAATCTGGGAACAAGTAGTAGGGTCATCCTATTCCTTGCCTGCTACATTTAACATGGCACTATGCACTAAAATTATCCTTCTAAAACACTTAGAACTCAGTCGCTCTTAATTTTCATCATCCTTAGTTCTTCCCAGAAGAGTAGCCTTGCCACCGCTGACTGAGTACTGACTAGGGACAAAGCATTTACACATAGGCTTCTCCAGGGACTGGTGCATGAGGGCACTAAGTCTGACCATTTTGTCTGTATAAAAGAAGAATGCAGGGCTGGAGAGATGGGTCAGCGGTTAAGAGCATTGCCTGCTCTTCCAGAGGTCCTGAGTTCAATTCCCAGCAACCACATGGTGGCTCACAACCATCTCTAATGAGACCTGGCGCCCCCTTCTGGCATGCGGGCACACATGGAAGGAATGCTGTACACATAATAAATAAATAAAAACCTAAAAAAAAAAAAAGAATATATTTAAAAAAAAAAAGAAGAATGCAAAGCTTTTAAAATTAAGTATTTGCATAAAGTTGGAATCAGAATGTGTCCATGGGTTTATTAATTGTGGGGTAACATCATCAAGCATGCATTCTCAAAAAAAGCTAACGTGGCTCCTTTAGTAACCTAGGGGATTAATTTTTTTTTTTTTTTTTTTTGCAAAGACAATTAAATAGCCACTTTGGATTGGTACTTGAATGACCAAAGAAACAGGAACGCAGCTTGGCAAAACCTCAGAGTGTCCTAGTTGTGCATACATTGCAGGATTTTTTTGTGTGTGAATTTATGTTTTAGTATACTTGGATACATTTTAAAATATTTTTCCAGGTATGATCTATGTACCTGCTAATGCATCTGTGCATTTGTGTGCATGTGTGCACATGTGTGCAGGTGTCCATGCATATGTGTGTGTGTATGCATGTGGAGGTCAGAGGTCAACCGCTGGTGTCTTTCTCAGTCATGCTCCATCTTACTCTTTTAGACAGGGTCTCCCACTAATTTGGAGCTCGCTGAGGGGTCAGACTGACTGCCCCGCAGGATCTGGGTTACGAACTTAGGCCACCACATCCGGCTATTATGTAAGTTGTAGAGATCTGAATACAGGTCCTCATTGCTTGAGGGGACAGGTGTTTTAATGGCTGTGATATTCCCTTAGCTCCTAGAGAATCCTTTCCTTTTTTTTTTTGTGACCAAACATTTATCCTGCTTGGACAGACCCTAATCTGAAAATGTCTGTTGCACAGCTAAGGGCCGAGAAGAGACATTTGTGCTGAGCTTCTTCAGAGAAGCTGAATCAAAGATGGGTTGGTTTATTTCAAATCAAAGAAGGGTTGATCTACTCTGTGTTGTGTTCTTTAGGTGGAGACACACCTGAACGAGTCATCTGGAGACAAGATAATTCTGGCCCCAATTCTTCTAGGAGAACAGGAAGAAAATCCACTCAGCTATAGAGCCTAAGGGCTGTCTCTGATCAGACCAGCAAGACAGGCACTCCACTACGCTAATGTGACCAAATAAGACATTTTACAATTCTAGCCAGGAAAAGCCCCAGGCAAGAAAAACACCAAATTGAAATCCAAACTCCTAAATAGGAGCCTGCAGAAATAGCAGGGCTGATGGGAAGCCAATACAACTAAATTTTTTTTCCACAGAATATCTTACTGAAAAGTGAGTAGAAAGGGGATTATGAAGCTTCATTAACTACTCTATGTATATATTTTCTTGAGCACAAGTCTTTTCAAGCATCTAGCCTTTCATGTGAAGGCATCCATAAAGGCAGTTTCCAGTTTGGAAGTGAGATGAGGCCTGGAGAAAGGAGAAGTAGAAAAAGAAAGAGGCCAATGCCTGGCAGTGGGCAATGGCTCATCGCTGTGACAGACAGCTCAGCAGCCAGCCAGGGCCAGACGCTCAGAAAGTTAAGCTCCGGTGACCAGATAACAACCAGGGTTCCAAAGGCTGACAGTCTCCTGTGGATTCTACTTTGGATTCTAAGGACCAACAGGTACAGCCTAAATATATTATATGGTGACTTTAGGGGTCCCAGTGTGTGACTTGCATTGGTGTGTGTCTTTTCCGGATAAAAGGGAAAATACTAACTACCATGCAGCCTGCCCCCATCATGGCTGGCACAAATAGTACCATCTATAGCATCCGCAAGGAAAAGTTCTGACCCCATCGAGTTCCATAGATACAAGACCCAAGAATATCTTCGAGACTCAAATTGTTGAGTGAGGTCCCTAGCTTATGGTCTCAAACACTCAGGGCAAATGCTGCATCACTGAGTTACACCCCAGTCACAGTTTTGATGGAGTCATCCTATCTGCTCAGACAGGCATGTCATCTTCAAGGTCATCTCACTACTTATCAATCATACAAAATTAACCCCAACTGTAGACACATCAAGAGTATTTTACTGGCTGGTTTTATGTTGACTTGGCACAAGCTAGAGTCATCAGAGAGGAAGGAACCTCAGTTGAGAAAATGCCTCCATAAGATCTGGCTGGAAGGTATTTTCTTTGCTTTTTCTTTTTTCACGTTTAGGTTTTTTATTTCTTCTTTAGTACATGTGGACTCCAAATGTTTCCCCCAAAGTTGTAGTAATAGGAGCGGCAGGCTACATTCCCGCCCGGATCCCACACGGCTAGCTTAGCCCCAGAAATAGTAACACACAAATTGTATTCTTTTAAACACTGCCTGGCCCATAAGTACTAGCCTCTTACTGGCTACCTCTCACATCTCTCTTAACCCATTTCTATTAATGTGTGTAGCACCACGAGGTCGTGGCTTACCGGAAGGATTCTAGCCTGCTTCCATCTCGGAGAGGAGAGCTATGGCAACTGTCTGACTGCCTTCTTCCTCCCAGCATTCTGTCCTGTCTACTCCGCCTATCTAAGCTGCGGTCCTATCAAAGGGCCAAGGCAGTTTCTTTATTAACCAGTGAAAATAACACATAAACAAATGACCCTCCTCCATCACAAAGTGAAGTTTTTTTATCAGTGTATTTATATTTATTAGTTCACATGATCAATGAGGGAGGACCCAGCCCATGGCAGGTGAGGCCATCCCTGGGCTGCTGGCCCTGGGTTCTATAAGAAATCAGGCTAAGCAAGCCATGGGAAGCAAGCTAGTAAGCAGCACCCCTCCATGGCCTCTGCATCAGCTCCTGCCTCCAGGATCCTGCCCTGCTTGAGTTTCTGTCTTGATTTCCTCTGCTTATAAACAGCAATACGGAAGTGTAAGCTGGAAAACCCTTTCCTCCCCAATTTGCTTTTCGGTCATGGTGTTTCACTGCAGCAACAGAGACCCTAATCACGACAAGCATATACCTTCAATTTTTATTTAATCCTTCTGAACACTTGGCTACGTAATTGTTATCATTCCTATCTAATAGATAAAAAATATCAAACCTTTACTCTTTCATTAAACAATTTTACACAATTTCCCAGGGCTGTAATAAGCTGTAGACCAGGAAACATCCATCATAAAAACCCAGACATTCTCAGTCCAAGGCCAGGGCTCTTGGCTCAATATTATACTCTTTTAAACAGCAGTACCATTAATATAGGCTACTGTCCTCTGAGAGTAAATGCTCACCTAACGGCAGTAAGTTGCAGCGTCACTAAGTCAAGAGTCCCTAAGACAGTATCACTCAAATGTGTTCCGGATCCAGTTCTAACAGAGGCCACTGAAGACTCTTGGATAATGGCTGTCTAGACCCAACTCCATACAGACCAAAGGGGAATTGATGAATGGCCCCTAGAATTTCCTTCTTCCTTAACTCCCCCAAGGTGATTCCGTTGCATTTGAAATCTATTGTATCTTATTCTTGCAAACCTGTATTGTCATCTGGAGTCTCACACTAAATGAAATTTAATATTCTACTGGAGAATCATATTTTGGATTCTGGGATTTTACAGAGAATATCGCAAAATCCTATATTCTCTTTGAGAGTCCATCTTTGGGTGAAAATTCCTAATGTCTGCCCCATCAACAAAGTCGGAAAACAACACATACTACCAAAACTGCAAAGCATCTCCAGCATCCACTCTTGTCTCACGCACACCCCTAGATGTCTAGGCCAACAGAGCCAAGAGAGCTCATCTCACCCTTCAGGCAGCCCCAACCCCCAGCAGAGCTGAGCAACCTTTTTACATAGATGCAGTAAACTTCAGAGATAACCAACCCCGCCCAGGCCAGCAGATGTTTCTATTTGTGTCTTCCCTAACTCACTGTGTTTTCTTTAGTCAACAAGACAACTGTTCCCCATGGGCTACTGCTATTTACATCTCAAGAATTTCAAATGTCTTAAGCTAGACAAATAAGTCCATTGCATTTTTTAAGCTCTATATTTGGCCCAAATATAAAGCTATGATTGGGTATTAAATGTCTTCTAAAGGACAGTGTGCGAAGGCTATGGAACAATCGTTTTCTACACAATAAATATGCATTGCTCTCACTGGTCAATAAAAAGCTGTCAGGCCAGTAGCTGGGCAGGAAGTTAGGCAGAAAAGTCAAACTGAGAATGATGGGAAGAAGGAGGGTGGAGTCAGAGATACACCAGCAAGCAGGACATGTATAAAATAAGGTAACAAGCCATGAGCCACACAGCAAAGCATAAAAAGAAATACAGGTTAATTTAAGTGTAAGAGTTAGCTAGTAATAAGCATGAGCTATCTATCAGCCAAGCATTTATAATTTATCTTAAGCCTCCAAGTCAATTATTTGGGAAGCAGCTGATGGGTATTTGGGAATAGGCAGATGGGACAGGAAACATCCAATTACATGTTAAAGCCATGGTTAGCAGCCTACACCATTACTGGTGGTAGTAGAATCTTTAAGAAGTGGGGCCTCCTGAAAAGAAGTTAGGTCAGGGGCAGGGCATGACATAAGGGGCATGAGCTCTTTCCAATCATTCAGCCTCCACGAGTTGAACAACTTGTGCCTTCACCACTCATTCCTGCCACAATGTACTGCCTTTCACAGGTCCAAGTCACTCCAGATGGACATCTGAAGTCCTCAGTCAGACTAGACCGTCTCTCCCTACAGGCTGCTCAGTTCAGGGATTCTGCAACAGTAACAGATGGGTGACTAACAAAGGTACGGAGTGGCAGGAGCAATTCTCTAATTTAATTGTCCCCAACCCTTGTATCTCTGTGCTGTAACTAACTCCGGGTACAAGCGACCTCAGAGCAGGCAACTCTTAAGTGGGTTTGTGAATTTACAAACTCTCTCACATGGGTTAGCATCAGAAACCTATGGCACCATTCCTTCCAGCACCACTTCCTTAACCAGGAACACACGGTCTGTGGAAAGTGCACAGCTTGGAGCCATGAGTAACAGAGCGACCTGACTCTGCAGCACTTGAAGAGATCTGTGCACTGCAGCTGACATCTGTTAACAGTGTATCGTTGAGGACAAGGAAGGAAGGGTTCAGAACTCAGACAGCAACAACCAAAAGCCACAGGGAAGCTTAAGGCTTTGTCTCTGGGACCCAGGGCCCCCCTTACACACACACAAACAAGCATGTGCACACACACACACACACACACACACACACACGCGCGCGCGCATGCACCCTTAAACTACCCCAGATGGGAATGACTTGACTCTACGAAATCTACTTAGGGCGAGTTTTTAGGTCTGCCGGCCTTTGGCACGCCAGGAGGTGCAGGGGCAGGGGTGCAGGACAGCGCCGAGGAATTCAGGGTTATAGTGAGCAGGATGAGATCAGCCCTCTAGGAGGAAATGCCATTAAAGCTAAAGGAATATAGAGTGGGGACTGTAGAATGGAGGTCTGGAGGTTTCCATTTGTTAGAACTTGGTGCTCATACACAGCACAGAGAAACACACAAACGTCCTTGGAGGCTTTACTTGTGTATACTGTCACGTTGCAGAGAAAGTCAGCGAGTGATGAACAGTGTGGACAGCAAGAAGCGAGAGGGGCAGGGCTGGATGACACGGCTTCCAATAACCATCATCATTAAAGTAATGATCCTTCACCAGTACCGTGCAGGACGAAGGGAAAATATTTATTCATCGTTAAAGACAACAAAGTAGGTAAAAATTGGTACACATGAAAAACCGTCTCCAGAAATACTGCCACATAAAGAAGAGAATGGTTGTGTAGTGACATTTAACGCAGAAGTTTGTTGACATAAAATATACGTTATTATTCACATATATGAAAAATAATGTTACTGCTCTTTGTCAAGCACTCATGATACACCATGCATCATGCGCAGTGTCTGCGCGTGCTGTAACATTTGACCCTCACGTCTCGGAGAGGAAGCATTATGGATATTTTATAAATGAGTAAAGAGACTAGGAAGGGAAGGGAATTGATCGATACTGTACAGTTATAAAACAGAAGGCCGGGGAGCTCACACCAGGCATGTCTGGCTTCTAGACAGGCTGTAATGGATTCAGGAAGATGCAGAGATTTGAGGAGATGCTCGTTCAGGGCATCTCTCCAGACAACGAGATCTGTGTTCTCGGTACTGTAAGAGCACATTTCAAAGTCAGTACTCATCATTTTAGTGTGCGGAATGAAGATGTTTCAATAAGAAGGGTAAACAACAAGGAAAAGTTGTATATCTCATCTCCATCTCTAATGATCCAGAAGCAATATTTAATCTCCAACTACATATGCCCACTCTATATATGGAGTTAATTGCCAAAATGTCAATCACTGAGAAGAAAAATTGTTACTCTCAATTTTTTTTTTTTTTTTTTTTTTGGTTTTTCGAGACAGGGTTTCTCTGTGGTTTTGGAGCCTGTCCTGGAACTAGCTCTTGTAGACCAGGCTGGTCTCGAACTCACAGAGATCCGCCTGCCTCTGCCTCCCAAGTGCTGGGATTAAAGGCGTGCGCCACCACCGCCCGGCGTTACTCTCAATTTCTGAAAAAAATATTAGTTCAAGAAGAAAAACCATTTGTTTCCAGCTTCCAAGTTTTCCAATTTATCCTACGTGGATCACCCGATAGCGTCTTCCTCCCTGCTCGGACATCAATGGCTCCTCACTACGCAACAAACCCAGAGCCTTCCCGGTCAGATCACACTCTGAGTCACCTCTCCCTATTCCTTCCTGATACGAAGGGTACATTTTACGAATCTCAGGTTCCTGACTTCTGGAATGTCTCCACAATACCTAATCTTAATCAAAATCAAACTGTCTACCAGGTCAAAATGCGAAAGGAAACGAAGCATGTAATCCCCGCAAGATGGGGCGTCCAAGAAGCAGGCACCCGACACACACACAAAGCCACAACAAAAGCACTCAATTCCACAGGGTGTTAAAAATACACAGGCTGGGCCGCTGGAAAGATGGTTCTGCATTTAAAGCACTGGCTGCTCTTCCAGGGAACCCAAGTTCGATTCCCAACACACACATGGAAGCTCACAACCACGCATGACCCCATTTCCAAAGGCTCCCACACCCCCTTCTGGCCTCTATGGGCATCAGGTACACACATGGTACACAGACACATATGCAGGCAAAACACCTATGCACATAAAAACAAAAATTTTATATGTAGGCTATGGTTCGGATCTGGAATGTTCCCCCAAAAGCCCATTGTTAAAGCGCTGGTCCCCAGCCCGTGGCATGATTGGAACCTTGAAGAAGCAGGAGTTGGGCTGCAGGGAGGTGCCCAACTTTTGAAGGTGGTATTAGGATCCTTTCTCTTCTCCCTACTTTTACCTCCTATGGCCATGCGGTAAGCAGTTTCTTCCATCAGTCCTCCTCCACAGTGTGCTGCCTCACCACAGCCCAAGGCCAAAAGACAAGGACTGACTTCTCTACAGCTGGGGTCAAAATAAATGTTTCCTCTTTTTAAGCCGACCGTCACAGGTATTGGCTACAGTGAGAGGACACTATCATAGTTAAACATATTTATGTGAGTTATGGCCTCATCAATTAGGAGATAACATTGAGTTGCATAGCAGTCAACCAATTAAGTCATGACTCACACGTTTAAAAACCAGAATTCTAATTTTCTACCGGCTTAAAGAACTTTGGGGTTTATTTAAGTATTGAATGCATAAAGAAAACAGAGGCAGAACAAAATCATCAAGGCATTTATAAAATCCACACATACACAGATGCCACCTCTCATGTCTGTTCAGGCGTGAGTGCTTATGCTTTTCCATGTCATAGACCATGCATGTGTCACCAGCAGCTCTGGGTGCATGCTCCTGTGTTTCCATGTGATAGACCATGCGTGTGTCACCAGAAGCACTGTGTTTTCATGTGATAGACCATGCATGTTTTACCAGCAGCACCGGATGCATGCTCCAGTGTTTCCAAGTGATAGACCATGCGTGTGTCACCAGCACCACTGGATGCATGCTCCAGTGTTTCCATGTGATAGACCATGCATGTGCCACCAGCAGCACTGTGTTTCCACGTGATAGACCATCCATGTGTCACCAGCAGCACTGGATGCATGCTCCAGTGTTTCCATGTGATAGACCATGCGTGTGCCACCAGCAGCACTGCATGCATGCTCCAGAATTTTCATAAAAGCAGCTGGTATCCAAGCTTCAGCTTTCAATACATAGTCCTAATCTATGGGTGAGAGCGTTAGCATTATCTCTGCCACACAACTGACACTGTAAAAATACAACCCAATGCTGAAACTTTAAATGTGGGGAAGCTGGTTTTAGAAATGGTGAGATTTGGAGCTTGAATTAAGAGAAACACGCTACTTGAGAATACAAACAATGTGCATCTGTATATCTTGCATATATATACATCATATATGTACACACTGCACACACACACAATGTATATGTGCATCTCGCACACGCACATTACTTACATATGTGTACATGAAGAGTTTTTCTCTTTTCTGTGTCACAGGCAAGGATCAGTGCCATCTCCCAGCACTGGAAACCACTTCATCTTTGTCCCTCTTCCATCTGTTTCCTCCCTTCTGAGTAAGCAGCCCCCTGCACCGGTTCTCCCTGACACCAATTAGAGTTGGCGGGACAGGAAGCAGAACACCCACAGTCCTCCCACAAAGACCCCATTCTCCTATCCCCTCGATACCCTGCAGCATCCTCGTCCCCGATACAGTAAGCCTGCGGGAACCTGCACAGTTGAAGCTACAGACGGCAAGCGAGGTGGATACGGAGACGACCTTTCTATTAAAAATAGCGGCTGCACAAAAGACCCAGCACTACACAGTGCCAGGCTTCTCAAGCACATTTTTAAAGGAATATGTCAAAAATGGCCTTATTTCTTATTCCATTTCATGAATACTTACTAAATGCTTTAGGGGTAGCACTGTTTGGTTCATGGATAAAACCTCAGGAAGAGAAAGTCATAGCACACACCATGTACTCAACCCAGTATGATTGGAGGGAAAGCAATAAACACAGGAAAAAAGTTAACCATGCGTTCGTTTTCTGAACCTAACACAAGGCTACCTCCGCATGTGTGCATGCATGAGTGCGTGCACATGTCCACGTGAATGCACATATGTGTGCTTTGTAAGAAAGTCTATAAGAACAAGCGTATCAAAATGTCAGCAATCTAAAAATTAAGTTGTCGGCCTTTCTTCCACACTGCAAATTACAAAAGAATTAGGGGTTTGGAGCTAATAGAAGCTTCCAGTCCTACAGCGTGCAATTTAACCAATCATCACAAGGTCTAAAACCACGGCACCGAAGACATTTCACCAGCAATCTGCAGACCCAGCACCTAATTGAGACTTCCCTACCTCCACTGCTCTCTCACGCCTCCTCTCCGCTTCAGAATCGTGTCCTGGAATAGCGCTACCAGTTAGCAAGAACCGCCCCAACTCCCTACAGCCTGAGCACATCAAGGTGAAAACATGGAAGTCATCTTTACAAAGATATCTGTGGCTCTTCCCTCTCCCTGCTGAGATCGCATTAAATCCATAATCAAATAACAGCAAATGCACTTATAGGCTCCCAACCTGCGTGCCCTCTTATCACTTATCGGACACTAATTTGGGTGGAATATGTCGTCTCCACACTAGAATCCTACAAGGATTGAAATGTCAAATTATAAAATAACGTTAGCAAAGAAAGAAAAGTTATAATAAACATTAATTGCCCCCAAATCATGACAAATATCGCCTATGAATGAAATCTCTAGCTTTTCTATTTTCTCCCAGTTTGCCAACTGCAAGCGTATCATGTAAAACTACACAACCATATACTCTATTCAGAAAGTAAGAGACACGATACACTTCTAAAGACGACCCTAATAACCTCACCCCCAATTTAAGTAGAATGTTGTTAATATAAACAGGATGGACTATTGACTTATTAATTAATTAAAATACTGATTTGCTGGCCCTTTAATTTTAAAATTAATTAAATTAAATTTCTTTAAGAAATCACAATGTTTCTTATGTAACAGGAATCGTCAACAGTTTTGAGACACATTTTCCTACAACCAGATGGTACCTTGATGTGAGAGTCTCATTCATCATGCACCAGACAAAGTTAAAGGCAGCAAGAAGCTTGGGATGGTTCTGCCTGCCCCACCCTTGTTTCCTCTGAGCCATAGTGATGTCACAGCCTCCGGAAGAGCAATGACTTCACTGCCCCAGTCCTGCCTCTGAGAACATACGCCTTTCTAGCCAGGACAACTGAAATGACAGCAGAGCCTTCCTAGGACCCTGGGTGTCGCAGTGAGCCTTCTGAAGGGAAGGGTGCTGCAATGGCAATGCTGAGGGGGTCTCTGAATGAAGTGGTGCTGAAGATAAACGGAAGTCCGGGTGTCAGCGGGGAGTCTCCATCCCCTAGTAACGCAGACACTCAACGAGCAAAACCGATGGGCGACTAGGAAAAGGCTCTGAGGATAGAATTAAAGATGAGCGGGGTATTCTACATAAGAAACTTCTCTCCTTGATAGTTGGATTCTCACCAACAGAGAACATTTCCCAGGCTACTCCCGGAGTCCATTTTCCACTGGCACGGAAGGCACAGCTTCTCATTTATCAACTGTAGAACTCCCAGAGCACGAAGCAGGTCCTACCAGAAAACACCGCCACGCTCATCCCTCCATACTCCTCCCACACAGCAGAAAGTGACAGCAGCGACATCCTCTCCCAGGACACAGGTGGCCGCCCCTCTTCTACCTCAGTGCATCCTTGCTGGGCCTTGCCTTTGGATTGTTTTAACAGCAACATGTATGCATATAAAACCACGCCTGATCCAGTCCAAAAAAAAAAAAAAATAAGCCCCCATCTTGTATTTCTGCACAAATCAAGTTGGCCTTGGTCCAAACACCCAACAAGAAGTTACAGATTCACCTTCTAACCTACACCATGCTCACACATGAGAAAATGCTTAAAAATTACATGTACATACACCATCAGGACACTGACCTTTGACCTTCAGCTCCACCTTGGCCTACAGGGGCTTACAAGCTACAGTGGCTACTCTTCTGGTTTCTGATAAACTGCTCAGAACACATGCTCTGTTTTGCAAGAATTTGCTGCAATCAAGACCGGTTCATGCAGTAGCTTGTGCTTCTAATTACCTAGCTTTTCTAAACTATCCGAGGGAAAAAAAAATCATAATGTAAATAATTCAGTACTCAACATTCAGTTTATTGTGGCCAGTGTTTCGGAAATTAGCAAATGAAAGGCATGCTTCTTCGATTTAGAATTTATTTCCTCTCACAATAACTTTGTTACTGCAATTAAAGTTTTAAAAGTTGATGCCTCAGTGAGCATGCGGTTAAAAGACAGCAGGAAGCCCCCACTGCTGAGTCAAGATATGGAGCATCAAGTCATCTCCTTGTCTTCAAGTTTGATGCCCACTCTGCCGTAAGGGCGCTGCATTCGTGGCTTCCGGATAGAGGTGCCGTTTCCTCAGTTTTGCTTCGTCGAGGCTTTCAAAGGCAGTGTAAGATGCAAAAAGAAATTTCTTTCTAGCACCAGATTTAACTCCTTTACTTGAATAGTTATGCTACCAAGAGTAACCCCAGAACGTCGGACCGCCCCACAGACCCCCCTAAATTGCCCCCCCCAAAACCACAGCCAAGGACATCTGCAAAAGCAATTCCACAAAAGTAATGTAAAAAAGCTGAAACATCAACTTAACCACGTAATGGAAGCATTGCGTTATTAGGAGGGCTGCCTGGCCCTCTCAGGACAGCCCAGGCTCCATGCTTAATCAACACCACATGTTCCCTTTATCATCCCATTTGTTCAGCAGAACTCTTCTCAACCTGAACCCTGGTCTGCACAGACAGGAGGGTAAATTTCCCCCATACCTTACCCCCAGCTAGAAAACTTCAGATCAGTAAGTCTAAAGAGAGAAAAAAGAGCAAGAATCCTCCCCACCGCAAGGACCACACTTACAATCTGCGAGGTAGCCACACCCACCGCATTGCAGAAGCTGTGAACTTGGCGCCGGGTGCAGGGGGAAGGGGGAAGGGGAAGAAGTACGGTGCGATTAGAGGGGAACCCGAGAAAGCAAACCCTCCTCCCCGCGCCCCGGTGCAGGAACCAGCCGAAGGCGCACAGCCTAGCAAGGACCCCACTCTAGCGGTCCCCGGCTTCCCCACCCCCACCCCTCTCCTCGGCCCGCAGCCCAAAGGACGCCAGGTGAGCCGCGCCCGCCCGGGTGCTCGGGTCTGCAGGCCGGGGCGCGTTCCCGCCCGGCGCAGGGAGCAGTCCCCAGGGGCGCGCGGCCCGCAGGTGCCCAGGCCCGGAGCCACCTGGCTGGCCGGCTGCCGGCCTGGGGACGCTGCCCACTCGGGGAAGGAGGCAAGTTACGTAAAAGCGGCCGGCCCCGCTGCAGAGCCGGGATGCTCCGAGCCCGGCCGCGCCCGCAGCCCGCACGAACGCAGCGGCAGCCGCAGCCTCGGGGCACACGGCCCCTCCCGTGCACGGCCCCCGGCCTGGCGCCGCAGTGTCGCCCCGAGCCCTGCACGCTCAGAACATGGCGCCCCGACCCTGAAATCCCGCTCTGATGGCCGGAGAGGGGCGCGGGGCCGGGTCGCCCCTGGGGGACAGGGCTCGGAGAGAGGTCCCCAGGCCGGAGGCCGAGAGCGGAGGGTACAGCGCACTGGGCTCCCCGAGCCCCGCGCGCCTCGGAAACGAGCCCCCCATCGGAGCCCCTCGGCCACCAAGAGCAGAAAAGTTACCTGTGGGCTGCGGGGAGGCCGGGCGCGCCGCGGCGTGGGGACCCGGCTGGCACTGGCGTCCTGCTCGGCGGTGCGCAGGAGACTCCGCGCGGGAGGAAGCCGCAGCTCTGGGCTCCCCCGCCCCCCTTTGCAGGAGACACGGAGGCTCCGCGGAGCTGCGGCGGGGCCCACGCCCAGACACCGAGCGAGGAGGGCCAACCTCGTCCCGACTTCCCTCCCGCGCGCGGGGGAGGGGGGGCCACCGCAGTTCTTCAGGACACCTAGGTTGAGCAGTCCTCTAGATCCTGCTTCTGGGAACAGCTGCCAATAGCAGTAGCCTTTGGATTTACACTTGGATTATTGCTGGGCCTCTGGGTCCCCTCCGCTCCCTTCGCAGATACTCGAGGCCAGAGCGGAGGGAGGGTTTGGGGTTTTGATTTTTTTCTTTTCTTTTCTTTTCTTTTCTTTTCTTTTCTTTTCTTTTCTTTTCTTTTTGACCTTCCGGTGAGTTCTCTATTGGCTTAGGGACTGCAGTATTTGTCTTTTTTTTTTTTTTCCACTTGAAATTGGAAGTGTCTTGCAGATTCGGTACTCAAGAAATTTAAGTTCATAGACAAGACCCGAGTTAATTAGGATGATAATAGGTTTTGTGCCTGTCAGCAGCTCCCTCCTTCCTGGCAACTATAAAGCTTAGGCTGAAATGGAGAGAGGCAGGGACGCACATCCCGACTTCCAGTGAAAGAAATTACTCCGTTCTCTGGTCATCTCACACTCTGGGCTCAAGCCACATGGGCCTATTTCTTTAAGACTTTTAAGGCCTTTCTCAAATCACCTAGTCACTGGCCTGAAACTAAAACTCATTAAGGGAAAGAAAAGAGATTCTCAAACTATTGAATTTTCTAATGGATGGAATGAACACAATGCAAAATAAATGTCTGTGTGCTCTCTCAGCAGGCCTGAGGAGGTGGGGGACTTGGCCTGGGTATCTAGAATACGGGCAATAGGAAAGCAAGGGGACATCGATTGTCTTGGCTGGAGAGGAGGGAACATGCCGGAGAGAAGGTTAGAAGATAGGTTGCGCCATCATTCCATCTGCTGTGGGGCTTAGCGGACTGTGTTTTATAGAAGATGTGCAGCTCTGGGAATTCAACATTTGAGTAGGATCGTCTGACTTAAGTCATGCTTGGGAAGAAAAAGCCTATGGCACTGCATAGACCGTAGAGTAGATGGGCTGATTGCAGGCTGCAGAGAGGAGGAGCCGCCAGCCTATGGCCCTGATCCAGAGCCAGAGGGAATAAGGAGTCCCTTATAAATAACATGTAAAAGTTCAAGTACTGACTATGGACGCCGCCCATGTTAGTGTTGAGACATGTATACATGTCATCTGTGCACGTCCGTGGCTAGGGTGCACAGTTCCATGAACGAAAGCGCAGATTGTTTGTGTATGTATGTGCGCAGCGAAGGCCCCTTTGAACAAATCGTATTATTTACAACAAACACAAGCTTAGCGTCAGCATTTGAGACACAGATGGCTTCGCGCTTTCATTCGTGTTGTTGCAGTGCCTTTGTGATTTTTCTTTTTTAAAAACAAGAATACAAACTGTTCCCTCCATGACTCATGAATCCGAATCCTGATGGACCATGGCGTGTGAACGACTACTTTCTAGGAGAAACAGGGTAGATAGACTACTATGTCTTCTACCTGAAAAGCTAGGAGTATCCAGGTAGTCATCCGAATAATCCACGAGTCCCAGGATTGGTGTTAGAGCTAGGGAGGCAGCTCATTTGTCTGTCACCCAGGGAGTCCCAGGATGGATCCCCAGCAAGGCTTGAACTGGGTGTGGCGATGATGCTGGTTGTCTCAGCACTAAAGCTGGGGTTGGAGCCGGAGGATCAGAAGCTCAAAGTCTTCCTCGGCTGCACAGCAGATTTTGGGCCGGTTCAGCCTATGTGAGACACTATCTCACCCCTCCTAACCCTCACACACAAAGAATTGGAGTAAAATCCAAGTCCTCACCTAGTGCAATAGTGGATCTGAGAAGCAATTGTTTTAAGTCCCTTTGGGCACAACCAAGACCATCAGCTGTTTCTTTTGCTTATCTAACACAGACATGGAAAAAAGAAATAAAGAAATCCAGCCAGCCCACAAGCAGGCATTGCTCCCTCAGTAATGTCCTTGTGTGTTAAGTGTTGCTTAACTGAACACTTTTCACCCTGCTTTCTTTCTATCTTGCAGGGGCCCCTGGTAGTTGTCTCTGTCTCCCCTCAGTGCCGTCCATGGGACATGGCAAGTCAGAACTTAGTTTCTGCTAAATGAGTGAGTAGATATTGAATAATGGACTATGTTTCCTCTTTACATGGAGGATTCTGTCTCCTTATGTAGAAAACAACAGGCTAATTTTGAAATTCCTTATGCTTCCTTAATTCTAGGAGTCTATAAAATCCAAAAGACACCAGGGACTGAGGAGGCAGCTGGGTGCTTGCCTTGTAAGCATGAGGACCTGAGTTTGGTCACTCAGAACCCCATAAAAGAGGCTCTTGTGGTGCCACAGCACTTTGAAAGTGGAAAAAGGTGGATCCCTTGGGTTGCTAGACAGACAGCCTAGAATAATGGTGAGTCCCAGGCCATGAAAGATCTTATCTCAAAAATCAAGGTAGATGCCAGCACCTAAGGAAAAACACCTGAAGCTGACCTCTGGCCTCCACAAGCACGGGTACATACACTCAAGTCCATGTGCACGCGTGCGTGCGTATATACACACACACACACACACAAAACATATCTCAATACTTACTGGGTAAAAGTAATATATAAAAAGTCCATCTAACTCTCCTTGGGAAATAAAATGTCAAACTCTTCTGTATAGAAAGGAGGGGTACACAATAAGATCCAAGTAAAGCGACGACAGCAATCACAACTGGATTTGCTTGAGTTCAGGTTCTCCATGCATCCCTTTCACTGCTACAAATAAAGCGACTTAGCCCACAAAGAAGTCCTTACTTTGCTAATGCAAAACTCATGATGCTTTTTTAACAAGCTACAGAAAAGTGGTTTGTGTCTATTTCTGAGATATAGAACATGACTACAAGGTAAAAGCCTTTTGCATTCCCCTTAAATTTGTGGCCATCTTACACGAACATTCAAGTTTGCATAGATGGCATTACACAGAACATTATGCAAATGCAAAAATCTACAAAATGTGGAGAAGCATTCCAACTTTCTAGCTTAGGCCTCGGGATACCCGTTCTGCTCTCCTCCTACACATTCAAGATTACTCTATGGCACTAATGTTATTTCTACGCTTCCTATAATGGCTGCACTGCACATCACATGCATCTCTGAAGGCCAGCAGCCATGCAGAATTCTATCCATGGTGTGACGTTAGTGATGCAGCTTATCTCGGGCACAATGTGAAGAGGCACAAACCCCATGAAGCTCCTCTGCATGCAAGCAGTCCTCACAGTCCTGTCCCCTGGACAAGAGTGATGGCTTCCCTTGATGACCAGGGCAGGGCAAGCCGAATGTGCAGGATGCCTTGACGGCAGGATTTGTCAGCTTCATGAACAAGATACCAGAAGAAATAATGTTTGAAATCTGACTAATGGCCCTGTCTGAAGATGTTCCGAACTTGAAGACTGAAGGAATCCTGAACTTGGATCAACCCCTGGACATGCTGTTCCATTAGGCATACACACCATTTGTTCTCATTTGCTCAGTCTAAGCTGCAGGTTCAGGAACATGCTAACAGCGTTCGTAGCCACCAGCTGAGGCCTGCTTTGTGCTCAGAGGAATGCCAGGCACCCGAATTGCATATCAAATTCTTGAAATGAGAGCACGCCTTTAGCCACAGCATGACTGAAGAATGTAAATAAGAAATACAGGGGTGAATGCATAATTCAAAAGCAACAAGCATCTCCTTCTGAAATAAGAATCATTTGGAGAGTTCCTAGGTTCTCAGAAGAGGGTTAAGATTCTAGCTCATTAAGGCTTCCAGCTGCTGTCTCTCCATCCTGGGTGTGTATCCAGCATTCTAGGGGCTGAATGGATGCACGGCACAGATGTAAGAGATGATTTAAACCACCACGAACAACGAATGCAAAACAAAGTGTACAGAGAATGTGAGCATCTGCAAAAAAGTGGGTTTTGACATGTTCGCCCGTCATTAAGGGGGATCATTCCTGTTCAGCTGAATTCCTTCTTGCTCTCCTGTTTCTCCACACTCTGACAAATGTCAGGCTGCTACACATTGGGCTTCACTGTTTTAAAGCCTACCCTTTCAAAACTTGATTTCTAGTAAGCTTTAGAACCAGGTTTCAGTACTTTTAAATCAAACCGTTTCTAACAATCCAACTGTAAGAGTTATTCTAACACTCAGTTCTTTGTAGAGTTGAAACACCCAATAATTTTATCCTTCTCATCAATAAAAGTAGGAATCCATTATGAATGTTTTCTATTTGAGAGTTTTGTATATAATATAAAAATGGAATTGTAAAATATAAATTGTATGAATTGAGAATGCCAGTTTCCAAATAAAATAAATATACACAAAAATGTTTTATTCTCAGGAATTCTCTATGCAGGGTTAAAATATCAAGAATGGAAGTGGCTAATACATAATATTACTAAATTCAGCTCCTGAACAGATGACTTCCACTTAGCTGTTCTGAGATGCTTTCTACCTACCCTCCCCCAATGACACAATAAATACCAGCAATCCTCACCATCTCTCCTAAGGTTCTCAGTGATCCTAATCGCCAATTACCTTTCCTTCCAGTGGCTTTCGAGAATCAGCTGAGCAGCGAGAGGCATTCCGAAGCTGGCTTGCTGATTTGCCAGCTATCTCCAGGTTTACATTGCCCTCTTTAGGCAAGCCTGCGATGGTGACTCAAAGAAGACAGGGTAGCCTTTGTTTTTTAAACTGATCCTTTCCCTTTCTCCCTGACCCGGTCTTGTCTAGTGTGGACCCACCCTGAAAGTGTGATTTCATCATAGTTCACGGTTTCTTAGAACCCTCTACGAATCAATGAAAATGTGCAGAATGTCTGTGTCGCTTGAAATCAATCCATGCAATAGGTCAAAGGCATTTGAGGCAGCCATAGCTATCGCCTCAGCCCTGATCAAGATGTGTACTAGGAATGTGTCTACATTGTCAAAGCTGACTTGTTTGTACGTGGTACAGATTGGAAAGGAGACTGAAGTTTCCCAAACTAGAGTGTGTGCAAACTGTTTTCTAAGCTGTCTCAGAAACAAACATATTTACATCGTTTATGTCAGAATCACCTCAAGGGCTCATTAATAATGAATATTTTCTGGTGGAGGCCAGACTAAGAAAATCAGAAGACATGGGGTAACAATTTCCCAAGTGTGATTATAACTCATTTAATCCTGATAGCCACTGATCTAGGTGACCAGTTGATGTCCATGGTCCATGGGTGACATGTTTCACAGAAACGTAAGAGAGTACAAAGTGGAAGAAGAGTTTTTCACACACACACACACACACACACACACACACACACACACACACTGACTGGAACAGCCTCATTAAGACCCAGAGGTGAGCTAGTCCCACAGCACACACCACACCAGTCAGTTCACGTTTTGCAGAAGACATATTGCTTGGATCTTGTCCTTGGACACATCAGCCTGCAACAGCAGTTCATTAGCCGTAAGTACAGCGATGAATAACAGTGAGAGATTGCTCTGTTCCCAGCTCCAGCAATGACTGCATTAGAAGGCCATTTATCGAAGATTGCAGGGATGGTGCATCCCTGACCTTAATTGCCAAGCACACAAGCCATCTTTACAATATTGCCAAGGGGTGCCACGCTGACATAAGAAATAGAGGGCTCATTTCTGGCAGTTTGGGTGAAGTCTGACATCTGATTGATTTAAGCCCAAAAGATAGATTTGCCCAAATTAATGCATTTTGGGTTAATAAAGCCAAAGAGGCATTTTTTTTACACTAACTAGTGACCAAATTAGGTAAACTGGCCAGATGTCACAACTTTCTCTCTACAGAGTGTAGCACACAGAATTTTCACGAGACATTGTTAATGTTTTTACATCAACATGCTGTTAATTTTTCTGTATGAATCTTGTAGTTTTACAACAATTTAAAGCACTATTTTGGTTTTATGGAAGGACGCATAAGCGTTAGGAAATGAGGTCCAATTTTACATCTTTATGTATGAAGACAACATGGCAGGCATCTGGCCTCAGTAATGCTTCCCTTGTTCAGATCATATTAAGAATTAGGATTCAGCTCAGTAAATGAGGATCACCATTGTGGTGTACCCAGGCTGTCTTGAGAGCATGCCATCCTGTGGCTATGCCATTCAAGGGGACCCCAGACAAGACCTGTTAATGCTCCAAAGGTCTCTGTCTACAGGGTATTTGGGTAAGATTGTACGTACAGTGCTATCCAATTCAGATATGAAATTGTTCTTCATAAATCTGTCATTCAGGAATGGGGGTTTGCCTGAATTCATGCACCATATGTGGCAATAACTCAGATTCTAAGTTCAGAAATATAGGCACACACATTGTTTGGTGACAACCCTGCAGACTTTGCCTATTCTAGATTGTGATACATTTGCCCCTGCGGGTGTGCTTTTCTGTATGAAGGTAATGGTAGCTCCCACCTCCTCTCCCCTGAGAAGGACCTCTCCTATCCTCCACCAATCTTCTCTGATCTGCTTACCCTATGTCCCTCAGAAGGCTTAGTTCTCTCTAGGTTAGGCTTTACCAAGTTAATATAGGTGGCTGGGTATGCTACGGCTTTTGAAATCAGGGCACAAGTATTCAGAACAGAAAACCAGGAAGGCTTTTTACTGAATTCTGCTGAGGTATCACAATGTTCATTTTTAAATTGTATGATTGTTAAGATCCAACAGGCAAACAGATGCATATTACATTCCCGTGAATGCCATTAAGGCTGATGGATAGAAAATTAGATAATGTTTAGGGTCTGTGGGCTTCAGGTTTTCTCGATATTATTATCCCATTTCTTACATATTCTGATAAATTAGAACAGAGTGTACTTCTTAATGGTGGCTCCACAATAGAGTCCTGTAAGGAACCTTCTACAGCAGCTGAAGCTAATTCCTGTGGCTAGAGGACGGGGTGAGTGTGGCTTATGGAAACATTAATGTGGTACACACTTGAAATATTTCACAAACGTTTCAATTAGGAGAAATGTAACACAAGATGGAATTGTGGTGACTAATCCTAGTTATCATTTCCACTGGATTTAGACTGGCCACGGAGACACACATCCTAGTTATCACTTCCACTGGATTTAGACTGGCCACGGAGACACACATCCTAGTTATCACCTCCACTGGATTTAGACTGGCCACGGAGACACGCATCCTAGTTATCACCTCCACTGGATTTAGACTGGCCACGGAGACACGCATCCTAGTTATCACTTCCACTGGATTTAGACTGGCCACGGAGACACGCATGCTGGGCATCACTTCCACTGGATTTAGACTGACCACGGAGACACGCATCCTAGTTATCACTTCCACTGGATTTAGACTGACCACGGAGACACGCATCCTAGTTATCACTTCCACTGGATTTAGACTGACCACGGAGACACACATCCTAGTTATCACTTCCACTGGATTTAGACTGACCACGGAGACACGCATCCTAGTTATCACTTCCACTGGATTAGACTGGCCACGGAGACACGCATCCTAGTTATCACTTCCACTGGATTTAGACTGGCCATGGAGACACACATCCTAGTTATCACTTCCACTGGATTTAGACTGGCCACGGAGACACGCATGCTAGGCATCCACTTCCACTGGATTTAGACTGGCCATGGAAACACACGCTCCTGCCTATGACTCTAAGACTGTTTCCAAACAGACTTAGCTGAAAAGAGAAGACCACACCAAATATGGGTGCCACCATCCCATGAGCTGGGGTCCCAGACTCAAGAGAAAGGACAGAACTTAGCCGAACATTCGTCCCTGTTTCACAGCTACACACATCGTGTGTCCGGCTGTGTCACATTCCTGCCACCATGCCCTGCCTTCCCCACCACGATGAACTGTACCTTCCATGAAAGTGAGCCTCCCTGAGCTGCTTTGTTAGTTATTTTGTCTCCCCAGTGATAAATGGAGCTGATGGTCAACTTTTTTTTTTTTTTGAACAGGGTCTCACTATGTAGACCAGGCTGACCTTGAACTCACAGAGATCCATCTTCCTCTGCCTCCCAAGTGCTGGGATTAAAGGTGTGCGCCACGTGCCTGGCTGATATAGGAAACTTTATGCATGTCAACTATACTGGGTGAAAACCTCCAAGTAAAGGGGCCAGGCATTACTCTTTCCTCAATGTTACATGTAATATTTTATAATTAATTTCTAAATGTAGACAGAGATAAGAAGCAAGAGAAAAAGAATACTAAAAAAAAATCCTAAAATATCATTACATCAAATACATGTCTGTACTCTTCCCAGGAGCCAAGATATGGTCCTAACCAAGGCTGAATGACATGAGCAGATAAAGTTTGTGTGTGTATGTGTGTGTGCACGTGTGTGGTGCATACACACATGCAAACACGCTCATATTGGCGCATGCACACGCACCTATGCACACCATAGAATCCTATGCAGCCATAAAAAAAGAATGAGATCCTGTTATGACAAAATGGATTAAACTGGAAGAGATTATGCAAGGCAGACTCAGACAAATGAGTCCTATCTACTATATGTGGAGGCTAAAAGCAAAGTCTTGCTTACAGAAGAAAAGCATAGATGGAGGTAACTAGAAGCTCTAAGGCAAAGGAGGGAAAGACTAGCTAAGAGGAATCAAAATACAGTTAGATGGGTCTGGTTCTGTTATTCTATTGTACTGTAGGCTTACTGATTTATAGTTGTGTTTCAAAATTACTAGACGAATCTAAGGTTGCCAGCGCATGGAGATGATACAGCGCTGAAGAGGATGCTAACTAATGATGGACATGTTACTGAGCTCTGCCTTATGAATATGAACACATCATCCCTGCTAGTCACACATGCTGATAAACAAAGAGTTCCTCAAAAGAGCAGCCCTGTAAAAGTAAATAACCATAGATGAAATACTAATTTATATGCTCACGAGATTATCTGGCGTACTTGGAAGAAGTCACTGGATCAAACACACACATGCCTTTCTCCCCGATGAAACAAGACAGTTTTTATATACACTGAAGTCTCTTGGTGGTGTTGCCTGCTTTCAAATTTTTGGTATTCATACTTGGGAAAACTTACACTGTTGCTGGTGACCCATTTCATAATAACGTGTCAATAAAAATGCTGCCTGTTTTATCGCAGGTGCAAAAAGCCCATAACACATGAAATATCATGACTAGAATTTCACGACACCTCAAACACCCCAAAGGAAAAGATACCATTCATGGCTTTATTCCAGGCTCCTGTGGGATGGCAGAAGAAGGATCACCTGAGATGATCTTTGGTGGCAAAAGCTAGGAAGTTGGAGCATGGACAGTGTGTCAAAGCAGATAGAAATATTTGTAAGTTGGGAGTTTGTAGGACCTTGAATAAATCTCCCCAACTCTTAGGAGCCAGCTTTAGAGGGTTTCTCAAGTAGCATTCAGGCAATACTACAAAATGGTATTCAGCCTGTTCATCTCTGCTGCTATCCTGGGACTCCAAAGTTAGCTGACCCCCAAAGCAGAAACCTGGGACCCAAACAGACTCATCATCCTTTGTTGACTTCAGGTGTTCTGTAACAGTGACGAGAGGCTCACTAACACACAGGTATTTAGCACATTTGTTGACTGACTGAATGAATGAATAAATGAAGGAAGAGAACTCAGGTTTATAAAATATGGGCTTTATGATGATAGGAATGGAAAATACATAATGGAGGAGGTGTGGTGCCCAGGATTGAGAGGAGACACGAGAAGATTCGAAAGAAATTAAATACATTGGCAACAGTCGATGAATGATTCACTGTGTCCAGAGCTATAAGGGACATATAGGAAGCATCCATTTAGCTGCGAGAGATACATATGATACACACTGGAACCTTCCTGTAGATAGAACTATGGCGAAATTGAATTTCCACATCAGACATAGTACGAGATTAATAATAATGAAATTCAAGTATAAGAATATCCTGTAATAAAGGTGGGAATGTGGTCTGTTCACCTCTCTCTCTCTCTCTTTCTCTCTCTCTCTCAAGATAACTTATCACCCACTATTCATCCTTTAGATATTAACCAGAAGGAACCTAAACCTTAAAAGTGAAGCTGAGGATTAAAGTGGACCACTCTACATTGCTTCCTTCCAGTCACCCCAATAAGTACGCCATCCTTATTCCAAAGCCAACTCGGCTGAATGCCAGCAGGATCCTTGGCTGTGCCCTGAGAGATGAGCAGGTCTGACCTAATGAATGTGTAGCCACCCTGAGCAGATGCCACCGAGCCATTCTGTAACACCAGGCACATTTGACAAGCACTTATCTCCTCAGGACGAAAGACAGTGTGACAGGATCTGAGAGGACCCTCTTTGCTCGTGTGCACAAACCGTGGAGATGGCCACGGCAGTGGAAAATATCAGACCATCTGAGGCAGAATGTCCAGGCTAATATTAGTTTTCATATCAATGGTTTCCATGGTGATACCTATAAAGATTTAGCCGTGATCAAGCAGTTCACACTTTTAGAAGAAGACGCTGAAGTAAAGGAAATCGCTACCCACCCTTTGTCCTCACAGATTGCTCATCCTACGGACTCCCACAAGACAGCTCACTTCTTTCCATTGTTCCTGGCATGCCCCCGAAAGATCCACAGCAGATCCTGTCACTTCAGGTTCGAAGGCTCTGCTCTCTTCCCGTGTGCCTCTGTGAGTTCTTCCAAACACTGCTAGGTCATTCTTGCATCTGTGTCCCGATCCCCAATCTTCTGAAAGGACACTCAGGTTTAAGGACTTCTCACCGTCTTCACACCTCCTAGGGGAGCACACACGTGGAGTGACATTCTACTATTTACAACCTCCATGTTTCAAACACAGTGGAAGATGGTAGCTTGGTCCCTTAACCCCCACTGACAGATGACTAACTCTGGAAGGCCTTGCTCATACTAGTGTTTTCTAGTATGAGCAACATAGTACATTGACGATAAAAGAGAAAGTCCTCAAGCTGGGTGCTTGAAAGGCTGAGAGCTACCAAGTAAAGTTACTGATCCTAGGCCTTGCGCGTTTGAAACTCAGGGTTGCGCTGGCTAGCTTGTCACCTTGACACGCACGAGAGTTGTTTGGAAAGAGGAACTCTCAGCTAAGAAAAAAAAAGCCTCCATTAGATCTGGCTGTAGGCAAGCCTGCAGAACACTGTTTTAAATTAGTGATTGTTGTGGGAGGGCCCAGCCCAGCCCATTGTGGGTGGAGTCACTTCTGGGCTGGTGGTTCTGGGTTCTAAAGGAGAGCAGGCTGAGCAAAACGTGAGGAGCGAGCCAATAAGCAGCACCCCTCCATGGTATCTGCGCCAGCTCCTGCCTCTGGGTTCCTGCTCTGCTTGATTTCTTGCCCTGATTCCTTTCAGTAGTGGACTGTTACCTGGAATTAAAAGATTAAACAACTTTTTTTTCTCCTCAAGTTAATCTTGGTCATGGTGTTTTATCACAGTGATAGTAACCCCAACTAAGACAAGTGTCTTCCTATAACTTTATTCTCCTCAACCCTCTTAGCCTGTCCAGTACCAAATTCTTCATATTTTACACAGAGTACCCCCAGTCTATCCATACCCTGGCCTAACCTGCACCATTCTACCCTCTGGTGTCCCACGCAGTTCCCTTCACACAAGTGAGTTCTCTGGTTATAAGGGTGATGCTCTTACCCAGGCCTAGGGCCTCCACATCCATCCTTCCTGGGGCAAGGACAGCATCTTCCAATGCTCAGTGCTTCCTTCCTTCACCACAGAACCACCTCTCCACCCCACTGTTTCAATGTCATGAAGGTCATACCTCCTCCATGGAGTAGCGTCGGTCCCTCTGCTTTTCTAAGGCCACTATTGCATGTGTACATTTGGGGGACTATTGGATGGATCACTGTCTCCCTTCCTAACCCCAAGATCCCCTTAGGAATTTGGACCACTTCTGTTCATGTCCCCAGCCTGCACACTTCCTGATGTGTGAGATGCTCAGCGGATGCTGTTGATAAAACACAGATGGGTCTCCATCCCTGGAACCAGCCCAGTACCTACAGTGACGGTTTGGTCTGCAGAGTTGCTGACCAGGGGCTCTCCACCTCTGCAGGACACACAGAGGAAAGCAATCCCGCAGACAGAAGTCAATGGGGCCCTGTAAATTTTGCTCACAAAGGTAAGGCCTGCGTCAGATGCTTAAAGACCCAAATATTTGCCCTTACAATTTGCAAGCGTGGACAGGGCACCTGCTCTAGGGACAGGACAGGACAGGACAGGACTGCCGATGGTACACTGTCTTCAGACACCCAAACCTTACCACTCTCCCTAGCTGTGTAGCTGAATCCGGGCAGTGTTGAAATACTGCTTCTTTTTTTTTTTTTTTTTTTTTCCCTGGAACTAGCTCTTGTAGACCAGGCGGTCTCGAACTCACAGAGATCCGCCTGCCTCTGCCTCCCAAGTGCTGGGATTAAAGGCGTGCGCCACCACCGCCCGGCTGAAATACTGCTTCTAAAGGGCGGAATAACAACTATTCACCTTGGCCTCTGACTTCTGTCTGGTCCACACTCCACATTCGCTCCCTGAGTACCAGTGATTCTTTATAAGTGGAAAGCCCAGGGCTGAAAACCAAGAGGCTTTGGTATGGTAGTCCTTGGTGGACCAAAGAAGCCTGACCCAGAGAAGTTTCTCTGTCTGGCTATGGACCTTGGGACATTCTGAGCAGGAAGCTCAGCCACAGGAGTCCACGGGCACATCTTGCCCTTCTCCTTGCCCCTGTGCTGACCTTAGCTGGCCTGCATGTCCTAGGATTCCTATATCTGCATTCTTGTTACCCACCTCGTTGGTCTAGACCTGCTTCAAGACCTTAGAGAGGGTTAAATAGCAACTTGTATGGCTGGTATTAGGCGGTAAATGCCACACAGTGCTGTGCCCTGCAGCTCACATCAATCAGCCTCGGCCACTTCCCTCCGTGGCAGAACAGTAGGACCCCCTTTTGTGCTTTACCTCCATGGACACGGATTGCAGGATATCGAGCAGGAAGCTCCTGTCGCAGCCTGTCAATGAGAATGTGAAGGAGGTAGGCTCTCAGCCTCCCTGAGGAATGGCCAACTGAGAACTGGGCTCTACCAGGGGAAAATGCTAAGAAGATACAGCCAGGGCTCAGGGCAGCTTGTCTGCGGTGACTGCTGACTTGGTTATTTTTATTTTGCTCCAGCGAAAGAGGCAAAATGCAGGGCAATGCATCTGCTCAGGGGCAGAGGGACTGACGGGGAGCCAGCTTGCGAAAACAGACGGCCATGTGTGCCTTCCTGACCCTTTCCTCTAGTCTTGCAGTCATTTTCTCCAGCCTTATGGCCAGGTTTTGCTTCACTCTTTCCAAAGTACTGGGTGCACCACAATAAAAACTGCCAAGAAGAATGCTTAAAGTATTTATTCATTATTTGCAATTTTTCTCAAGTCTACACATTGCAAATATAGCAAATATACAAATATACAATCCATATTGAAGATGGATTCTTTTAAATATATATATATATATATATATTTTTTTTTTTTTTTTTTTGAGAGAACCAACATGGTTTGGTACCACAAGGAAGAAATAGAAAGTCAGCCACGTTCAAAGCTCTTTGGCATCCATCAAAAGAAAAACCCGAAGCAACAACAACTAACAAAGCAAACTAACAAACATAAAAACAAGGCAAACACACCCGAGCTTTAACTAGAAGCAAACAACTAAATTCTAAGAATAGTTTAATGAGCTGCTTCTACAGGAAACTCAAAAGTTAGTTTCAGAAAGGTTTTGAGCAACAGGACCATCTCCCTTTTAAACTAACCACTGTACTCCGTTAAGTTCTTAGTAGGTGACAGGTTTAAGCACATAGTAGGTGTCAGGTGCTCTCTGAGCTCTTCCCCCTCCTTTCTATCATGTAAAAAAGCCAGACAATCCCCAATCTTCACTCCTACCTCACAAACAAGTTAACTAAGTAGTTAACTAAGTAAATGCGTTGCTTCCCTGCTGTGAGGGACTGGCCCCTCTGAAAGCCCGTGAGCAAAGAAGCCTCCCCTCCCTGAGGTTGCTTCTGCAAGCTATTTGGTCAGAGTAATAGGGAAAGTGACTAATGTCACCAGCCCTACCTTCACCAACCATGATGAAACACACTCAGAAAAACAGAAGCTGCCATCTTGAAAATGTCTAGACTTTCTCTTGCCAACATTCCCACACTACACAACACAGCAACTATTTACACAGGAATTACATTAAATCGGCATGACAAGTAGTCTGGAGATGCCTGAACATACATGGGAGGATGTGCGTGGATTGTGTGAAAATTCTGTGCCATTCTACAGATGAAGCTTTAGTTCATGCCATCGTGATAGCCATGGAATGGCCTCAGAACCGTCCTCCACGGATACCAGGAAAAACAAGTGTACTTAAAGATTGTCTTTCCTTTCCAGGGAGACAGCATCCCTTTGCATAAAGACAGCTTGCTTTGTTTTGTTTCTCAAAAACCTTTTATCGTTCACAAACTGGGCTTCATCAGTCAGTGCAAAACCCCACTGTGGAAGATCTGGAGGGTTCTGCGAGTCTCTTGGAGGAACGGCAATGAGGCCCTTCCAAACGGGAGGCAGAATAACAACTTATGGGAGGAGCCGTATCCAGGCATCGCTGTGATTTGTGGAGAGATTGAGCCCGTCATGTTTATAAACGTGATATGTGTATTTGAATTTTCAGTAACAGTTACCCAACACTCGGCTTCACATGTGGTGGCATTTCATTTGTATTTTAATAAATAAAGCTTGCCTGAAGATCAGAGAGTAGAACAGCCACCTGATCAGTCTTACAGACCAGACAGTGGTGACATAAACCTTTAATCCCAGTAGCCACACTAGTTTGTCACAGAAACTAAAGGGTAGTGGTGCACGCCTTTAATCCCAGCCCTAGAGAGGAATATAAAATGGGAGGAGACAGCTCTCATTCTGAGATTCCTGGAGGCAGGATTGCCATTTAAGACTGAGGTCGAGATAAGAGCCAGTGACTGCCTGTTTTGCTTCAAGTTTCAAGTTTTGTTTGGCTTCAAGTTGAATCCCAATTTCTGTCTCTGGGATTTTATTAATCATGCTACAGTCTGGATATTAAATTCTGAGATTAATAGCAAGATTAATAGTTAATAATAGTGAGATTAAGCCTCACTGGGTAGTGAGTGAGGTCTAAGTTTACACTTGGCTGAAGGAGTTGCTGGCTGTGAAGATCACTGAAGCCTTAAAACCTCAGTGTCTTCATTGTACAGTGAGGATGACCAAACGTCCTCTTTATGAGATTGCCTGGGAATCAAGTTACTGGAGTTTATCCAGCTGTGCCTAACATACAGGGGTAAATACACTGAGGTGTTTGAATGAGAATGGCCCCATAGGCCCATATATTTGAATGCTAGGTTCTTAGCACGTGAAACTGTTGGGCAAGGACTAGGAGGTGTGGCCTTGTTGGAGGAGGTGTGTCACTGGGGGTGGGCTTTGTGGTTTTAAAAGCCCATGCCAGGTCCAGTTCCACTTTCTGCCTCCAACCAAAAGATTAGGATGTAGGCGTTCAGTTACTGCTCCAGCACCGTGCCTGCCTGTCTGCTGCATGGTTCTTGCCATAATAATCAAGGACTCACCCTCTGAAACTGTAAGCAAACCCCCAATTAATTGCGTCCTTGTCTAAATTGCCTTGGTAATGGTATCTGTTCACAGAAATAGAAAAGCAATGAAGGCATAACTATAAGTTAGCTATTACTATTAAAATCTATCTAGGTACATTAACTTTTGTCTACAGCCATTATCTATAGGAGGTCACAACAGGGCATTTGCATTTCACAAGGGAACTAGCCTCTGACATTGGTAGGGTAATTTAATTTAATTGGATTACATTAAGTATGAGGGTTCTTTATTTGTTTGTTTAAGATTAAGAGTGCTGTCTTTGCCTATACCACTGTGTCTGAGATTAATGAAAAGACACTGGGCCCATTCCTGCAAACCCTGGGAAAGAAATCATCTGGAGTGTGTTCTTCAGAACCTGGACACACACCTTCACTTTCCCATGGAAGACTTTGTCATGTTCAGAATGCACGGCCACAGTTTTCTAACGTTCTACCAAAAGGTTTCAGGCCAGGAAAATAGAGGAAATATTTTCTTGTATCATTAACCTTGATCTTATTGGAAGTCCCACCTACAAATGGGTAGAGAAAGAAATTTTCCTCTTTAAGAACATTCATGTTAATGCAGAGAAAGATGTATAGACTCTCAAGTGTCTTGTGTAAGAGCTATTTGAGAGACCTTGTGTTGGGGTTCTGAGGACACAGTTACTTCAACAGCCACTAGACAAAACAGTGAGGGCAGAGCTCCCAACTACAGAAAGAAGGGGATTTGGTATGATTGACATCACGCGTCTGTCCCCATTTCAAGCATGTCATGGATTTAAAAGACTTTTATCCTGTTATCTGGGATGCCAATCACTAAAACAGCCTTTTAAGGGAAAATGTCTTCTGAGTTACAGACGACCACACCGTGAACAAACTTGTGGATGTGAAAGTTTGTAAAGCCACAGCCATTTGGTGTGAGGAAACCTCCTTTCAGTAGACATCAATCACACAGGATTTTCTTTCTGCTTCCCGAAAGACACCTACGAAGATCTGACAAACATCTTTGAAGGTTTAATTGCTGTCTCAGATTCTTTGTACAGGATCCAAATGAAATATTTTTTCAGGTTTTGTCATGTTTCATTTGTTCTCACTTTTTTTTTTCTTTTTTGAGATTGGGCAATGCTGTGTAGCCCTTGCTAACCTGGTACCCAGTTATGTGGCTTCAAATTCACAGCAATTCTCCTGCCTAAGCATCCCTCAGCTGCTAACATTACAGACATACATATCTAACCAAATAACATACTCTCTATATCTTACATAAGCAATAATAAGACCACAAAAAGTTCATCTATCTATCTATCTGTCTGTCTGTCTATCTATCTATCTATCTATCTATCTATCATCTATCTATTCATCTATGCACCTATCCATCCACCTGTCATTTCTCTACCTCTCTATTTACCTATCTGGCATCTATATTATGCTTTCAACTATCATATGTAGTTTTGTGATTTATGTGCTCTACAGAAATAGTATGTTCCTTTGCATAATATTATGTGAATTTTCTCTTCATCCTATTTTGATGTCTAGCTCAAATATGCATGCCATGCAGATAAGGAAATCCATGAATCTCCATTGAGCTTGTCCAAAATGAACTTTCCTAATGAAATCTCAATTTCCATGAGTTCTACTTGACTTCTTTTGCTAGACTGGAATTTTCTGTAATGTTGCATTACAAAAATGCTGAGAGCAATTTAAGGTGTTTCTATAGAAAGATGATCTAAAAAGAGAAATAGCAGAAGAGGCGATTAAAGTGAACCTAATATTAGATAGGTTCCCTTGATTGATGGCACAGTAAGAGCCTGAAGCATGATGGGTATAGAACAGTCATCATCAACTCCTCTACACGGAACTGCTCTCGACTCCCTTGCTCAGGAGGGAAGAACTTGGGTCTCACTTTCAAGTTCATTTCTAAGAAGAATCTCCCTCCCAAGACACAGGTATATCCCAAGACACAGATGCTGCCTAAACAATTTTGGCAGCACTAGCAACTTGATAGCCATTTTAACTTTACAAACTTGATTCGCTTTAATGGAAGAGACACCTGACTATTGAGTTCAGTCAAAGCCTCGGGTGAAGAGCAAGCTTCATCTAGGTACGAGCATTATGCTTACAGACCCTAAAAGTTGTGAAGGACTCAGCAGGCATCGGCTATACCCTTCTGTACCGTTCCAAAAACCTGCATTTGTTCAGGTACGTTGATCAGGAAGGAAGAACACCTGCGCCCTTATTGAAAGTAAATTAAATGGCAGGCATTGAAACTTGATTGGAATATGCTGTGCGCCACACTTTACAAGGTAACTGCCAAGACTTTATGTTGGGGGCAGAACAGGAAGAACAACGGGTTTAGTATTTTCCATGGCCACGTGAGACAAATCCTTCCCCAGAGTTTCAAGGTGATAAAAAGGAAATAATAGATCACATGAGCTATCTTATGAGGACACTTTTGAAGCAGGGCTTTGCTGTCTGTACCTGGGGTGACTTCAGACTTGTAACAATCCTCTTGCCTCAGCCTCTCAAAGTTCAGTATTACATACAGCCATTCATAATTGTGCTTGACTTCCTGATAAGAAATATTAATGTCTAGGTGTGAAATGGAGTTGCAATTAAATTTTTAAGCTATCCCTTACTTGTTGAGCATTATTGAGTGCCAAAAGTAAGAAAGCATTAAAAAACCATCTTAAAAAGGACAAAAAAAATGGGCTTATAGAAAGAACTCTACAGTTAACCTGAAGGGTACCTAAAGGCAGAGGTTAGACCATCTGAACAGAAATGTGATGTGAAGATAGCACAGCATGAAAACTCGGACAACAAAGGCATACCCATGAGTTGATACTGCTATCAGTAAGTGATCGAATAAATAAGAGAAGGAGAAGGGGCATGTTTTGTTACAGAAGATTTCACTTAAAATCTGTAGGAGGCATGGGGGAGTGAGGAGCATCGTCAGAAGATCACACTAGCCCTGGCTACAAGGATCACCGGTGGATGCTGAAGTTGATGCTCATTCGTCAGCTGAAGCTGTCTTGTTTCACTGTCTCCTCCATTCAGATGTTGCTTAATTGTAAGGAGAAGCTTGTTGACGGTATGGTCGATATACTCATCATTCAACACCTTACCCCGTGAGTGATCAAAGGCTTCATGCCCTCGATCATCAGACGCAAGGAAGCCATGTGTCCTGGATGAGCTCCTTGGGGTGAGAGGCATCACCTCTGTAGACTCTTTCCAAGTGCATACGCTCTCTATAGATCACTCAACAACACAGGACAAATCCAAACCCGAAGACATGCTATAGAATGACTTAGTGAGTTAGGATTGCAAGCTTGCCAAGGTCATAGAGGACAAGGAGAGACTGAGATCTGTCACTGAGATTGCATGTTGTGTGACTATTTAAAGATAAAATATCTAGGTGTGAGCTTTTAAATGTATAAGGAACATGTAGTCATCAAAGTGGTGCTAAGTGGTCCATAAGAGCAAAAGGAAAGACTAGAGGGAGGCAACCCTGCCATCTCCGCCCAGATTCTTCCCTTCTCAACTGCACTGTGACTTCCACCAGCTCCCTAGGACGGTTTAGAAAAGGGAAAAAAAGGTAGGAGAAAAAAAGCGAAGGCTTTGTTGATGTATCAGAAAATGTTTTGGAACACAAAATGTAAGGCCTGGCTCCGGCTTCCCCAGAGGGACACCCACATTTGCCAGGGGCCCCACGGGGCACAGGCAAGGCCTGATTAGAGGGAAAACATCTGTGAGTGGTACTGTTTGTCAACAGGAGGAGAGACTAACGGAGCTGGAGCTGCGGAATACTCCCCAAGGCATCTCCCGTGCTGTGTGTATTCAAAACATTCAAGGCCCTCTAAGGAAAGCAGCGTTTTAAATATTCTGCTCACAGACTTCATAGTTTTGGACCCCCAGTTTTCCAAATTAAGAAGTTGTTATGTGTAAATTGTGCTGGCCGTTTGCACCAGAATCTTTTAAAAAGCCTTGGCATGGTGCTGATGCTTCAGGACTCTCGTAAGAAGCTGAGCTGGAAGCCAAGTGAGGAAGTTCACATCTACCTGTCATTTGGAAGGCTGAGACAGAAATGCTAAGAGTTTGGGGCCACCTAAGGCTACATGACAAAACCCAGTCTCAAACAAAACAAACACACATGAAATAAAGAACAACAATTAAAGAAACTCAGATTGAATACCTAGGAAAGGAAACTCGGAATATATAGCCATAAAACACCTGCAGATGTCAATTGGAGATGTGGTTCAGTGGGTAGGGTACTTGCCTAGTACGCAGGAAGCTCTGGGTTCAATGCCCAGAGCTGTATAACCTGGTACAGCAGTTCACACCTGTAATCCCAGCATGCAGAGGTGGAACCGGGAGGACAAAAACTCAGCTATGTGGTGTAGCTAGGGCCAGGCTGGGATAGATGGGACTGTCAAACAAAACTAAACAGAGCACTGCAGAGTTGAAGAACCACGTGAAGTTTCATTTGTCAATACTTAGAGGATTGTATTGTATCCTCGGGCAGATGTGCTGAGTCCAAGTTTACAAAATATATCTTGAATCTGGTTTGTAGAGATGGCTGTGCAGTATTCCTTTCAATAGGACATTCAGAAAGAATTTGCACATCTGGAATGCATACAGTCTGGTTCTTCTGCTATGGTGGAAATCTACAGAAATGAATGAAGTCAGTGACAGCAGACTTCATTCATATCTCATAATAATAGGCTTCCAGTCAGGAGTTTGCAGCTTAAGGAGGTGTGGACTGATGAGCTTGTTTTCGGTATCAGTACATACCGTATAGAGCTAATCAAACTCTCGATACCAATCGTTCCCCTTTTAATTCGGAATTACTCTCACTGCTGTGTGCATGACAAAAACAGCAATTATGAGCCTGCAGGGTTCACGAACACTTAGATCAAAGTGCTGCTGGGGCGGAAGGTATAAAGTGTCCTCCCTAATTGGAGCTATCCCTTGCGAACAAGTAACCATGTGAACAGGTACTTGAGGGACAAGAGGGAAGAGAGGGATATGTACAGTCGTGGCCTCCGTGGCGACAAAGGGCCTGACAGCAGATCGTAACACCTTACAGACTCATGCAGAGGCAGGAATTTCTCTTCTGTCCACATTTCTTAACAGCGGGTGGATTCTGTGGTTAGTATTCAGTATCTATAAGTGGGAGATGTATACGTGACCTTTCTTATTTCAGTTCAGAATAGATTTCTCTGACAATGCTTAAGTTACAAGTCTGACTAAATTATATTTACATAGAAAACCTACTTATTGTAGTCTTTAAATTAGTTGCTAGGTTGGCATATAAAATAGTTCCATTATGTTTTTTTTTTTCATTCCTAGATGATATGGACTCTCTGGGGTTGGGGTAAGGAAGAGAGCCCAGAAGTGGGCAGAAGGCATAGGGGAGGGCAAGTGGGAAGAGAAGAAAATATACCTATGGTGGCATAAAAGTCACCTCTACAAACCCTTAGGTATTGCTTTCCATCTAGCAGAGCTTGAAACCAGTGCTATTTTCAATGTTAACCATAAATAATGCAAGCTTTTCAAAGTATACAACTGTGATTCTTGAAATGGAACATAATTTTAGTTTATTGGCTATGATTGTTCTTTTCTTTTTCTTTTTTTTAAAGCATCTTACAAGATATCCCCAATTCACTACGTAGCTCATAAAGCCTAAAACATCTAGTTCTCCTGCCTCAGTCTCCTGAGTACTGGGCTTACGCACATAGCACCACTTCTGTCTGGTTATAATTGTGTGTGTGTGTGTGTGTGTGTGTGTGTGTGTGTGTGTGTGTGTGCATGCTCACACATTCATGTTTAGGTATGCAAGTGGCTGTGAAATCCACCACATAAGTAGTGTACGGGTTAGAGAATGACTTGTAGACTCAGTTACCTCTGCCTGCCATGTAGCTTCTTGGAGATGGATCTTGGGTTTCAGCCTCAGTGACAGCTGTCTTTGCCCACTGAGCCATAGGTATGATGCTTCTTGTATGTATGCAGAGACAGTGCTTGAAGCCACGGGTATAATGCTTCTTGTTTGTATGCGGGGACAAAGCTTGAAGCCACAGGTATGATGCTTGTATGTATGCGGGGACAGAGCTTGAAGCCACAGGTATGATGCTTGTATATATGCGGGGACAGAGCTTGAAACTTTCAGAAGTTCTGGAGGCGGGAGTAGCTTTCTACATTTGTAAAAGGCAGTAGACAGTCGCGATTTGATTCTTAAAGACATTCTGTGCCCACTCTCTCCTCCTCTGTTAGGGATTACTTCCTAATTGTGTCTGCCTGGCTCCTTTCCTCACCATCTCCATACCCTTTAAATCCCATAGCAATACTTTTTAAAGAGTGTACTGAGCAAGAGCATATAGGCTTTGACCTCAGCTGGCTTTTCCCCTAACTAAAAGGATGTGCTCCTACATCAGCCTTATAACAGCTCTGGGTTGCTCGGTGCTATTTCTCATTTCCTAGAATTTGGCATTTGGACTAAGATAATCATCTTTTTTTTTTCTAGATAGTGAAGCTATTTCTTTACAGTGCTTCAAGAGATTTATGAATTGTATAGGCTTATGATGAATACATTAGGCACATGAAAAAAGATGCTTTTAAATTCTTCAAACCCAGTCTGCCCGTTCTTATGTTTGGAACTTCTGTTACACAGGTTTATTTCTCTGCTGTTGCCTGGCAACAAGATGTGGTCAGCGATGTCAGAGGTGAAGGAGCAAACCAATGTCATGGAAAGAAACTCTATCAGCATTTCCCATCAAACTTTGTAATCTTTGAAATAAAATTGGTCTCATTGTATTAAATGCCTGTTTTTTTTTTCTTATCCAATGCCAAGTTCTCAGAGACATTTTTTTTCCTCTCTGAATATGAGCCCATTACACATGGGAAATTATAATTTTGTGCATTGCTTTGTAACGGGCTCCTCTATTGCGCCAGACAACTTTGAAGGTTAAAGGGAACAGCCTGTGGCATTACGAAGCCTTGGCCATAAGGGAAGTGGTTGTGGACATTTTTGAAAATATTCTAAGCATTAGAATACAATCATTGGCTCTAACACTCTCACTAGGGAGCATCAGCAACCATCGCGCTAATTTCTATTTTGATGTGTACATGTCTATTTATTAGAAAAGGTAATATAAACCTATTTAGAGCCTTCCTTGTCTCTGTTTCAGAATGGGAAAAGTAGTGATCACGATTTAAATATCATCCCAAGTTCACGTTTTTTAATCTCTTCTGTACCAAACTCCTAAGGATTCCTTGCTCAGAGTAGTAGATAACATTTTGGTATGATGCATTGTAAGGGCTATTTTCCAGTCTGGATAACACACCAGACTTTAGTGGCAATTCATTCTAAAGAATGTTCATAAGTCCTGGCCAAATGTTTACCTTTTCCAAATCAACTTCAATGAAAATAACAATATCTTGAGTTAGAATCTCATTCCTTATTGGTTTGAAAGAGATCTCTGATAGTTAGTCCTCCATCTCTAGGTAAACAACAAACTACCAGCCACTTTAAGAATGTGTCCCTAAGCTGGGCGGTGGTGGCGCATGCCTTTAATCCCAGCACTCGGGAGGCAGAGGCAGGCAGATCTCTGTGAGTTCGAGACCAGCCTGGTCTACAAGAGCTAGTTCCAGGACAGGCTCCAAAACCACAAAGAAACCCTGTCTCGAAAAAACAAAAAAATAAAAAAAAAAAGAATGTGTCCCTAAATTTTATCAGTGAAAAATAACCATGCCCTTCCTCCTCCCTCAAACGCTCTGGAAATACTCACCCTCAAGTTCCAGCTAAGTTAAAGACCATACATAGAATAGTTCTTACCAACGATAAATACTTCCTATTCATGGGAAAGTGTGTTCATGGATAGGAATCACCCAAAGGGATCTGTCTCTTCTTCTCAAATATCTCCAATTTCTCTTCTACAGATCAGTGGCCCTGGTGTCACCAGCCCTTTCTGAACTGCTAGTCAGTCAGATTCCTGAAGAAATAAGCCGACACCATGACACCAGCTCTCTACTGACTGTTGTTGTAAGTTCCTGCATTCAAGGACATGGAAAGCCGGGCGGTGGTGGCGCACGCCTTTAATCCCAGCACTTGGGAGGCAGAGGCAGGCGGATCTCTGTGAGTTCGAGACCAGCTTGGTCTACAAGAGCTAGTTCCAGGACAGGCTCCAAAACCACAGAGAAACCCTGTCTCGAAAAAAGCAAAAAAAAAAAAAAAAAAAAAAAAAAGGACATGGAACTTCTCTAGTAGACAGGCCTGCCTTGAAGGTTAGAGTTAACGTGTGACATTATGATGTCATGTCATATGTGAAAAGACGTAGGTAGTTCTCTAAGAAGGAACAAAAGTGGTTGGGAGCTACATCAGGGAAGGACAGGCAAACCTCATTCGGTGACAGCCAGGGATGTTTGTGGCTACAAGGTCACCTCTAAGGGAACGCGAGAAAATGCAAGCCTAGAACTTCTTGCATTAAATCCCAAAGTGACATTTACGGTCCTGACACATACAATTTGAACGACGTGACTCGCGAGAATGTCATGCGTTCCATATGTATGATGTGCAAAACCGCTTTTATCACCTAAGTCTGGAATTACAGTCCTGGGTAGAAAGGGTCATCCCCCTTCCCTTAACTTCCAGTTTGAAAAGATTTTAAATGATTCCACAAAAAAGAATATCTGGAGTCACTTCAAAGGTATCAGAAATACTTCCTAATTAGACATGCAAATGTAAAAGTACTACAAATGTAGGAATATTTAAAATATATATAGCTTTGTTTCTGAAAGTCATAGGCAGTGGGTGGGGGAAGCACCAAGTAGTTGGCAGGAAGGGGGTTGGGTTCCTATGCATCCCACTGTCCTATGGCCCTCAGGATGAAGTGTGTAAAGCAGATGGGAAATGTCACTTCTGAGACACGATGGACCCTTGTGAAACAGTTGGAAATTTTAAAGGCTTCGCCGAGAGAAGTTCCTGAGTTGCCTGAGTTTCTGCTGTTCCTCTTTAAAACTGTTCACCGGTCACTTCTGATTCCAGTCACTGTTGACACCCACTATCCCGAGGACCACACAGAGATCAATACACCCCCTAAGAGACCCAGGCACAAGACTCTCTCCTGATGCAGCTGAGTTGGGTTTCAAGGCAGTCCTGTCCTTGGATGCTTAGGGAACGCACATCCATGCATCAAGGAAATCAGGTTGCTAGCTGTTTCTGCACATGCGTACAAAGTAAACTT
Source organism: Chionomys nivalis (assembly GCF_950005125.1). Lineage (NCBI taxonomy): Eukaryota > Metazoa > Chordata > Mammalia > Rodentia > Cricetidae > Chionomys > Chionomys nivalis. Next base: position 13,376,053 of record NC_080111.1, on the reverse strand, counting down.
GAGTTCCACTGCGCTAGTCTTGTGTTTAATTCTTGGCACAGAATAAAATGAGTTGCAACTTGTGAGCCTCAAAGGCGAAGCCCAAGGAGACAACACTCTTTTCTTTGGAGACCGTTCAAACTTCTCTCCTAAGGACTTCCTAAACTGTAAGTTGCCGTCACAACTAAAAGCTGTTCCCAGACTGTTCAAACATGCTTCCCGAGAGCAGAGAATTTCTAGCCAAATGGGTCAGACTTCTGTTTACGAAAGTGAACAAAACAAAACAAATAAACAAAAAAAATAAGGTGAGCTGACATTGTGGCCAAGTTTAATGTCCTTTCACCCCCAAATTTCCCTACTAAATACTGACAAGCACAAGGACAGTTATCAGAGCAAAGTCAAAAGCAAACAAACATTTTATGACTAGAATGTGTTAGGGATAATTTCTATATTTGCCTTGTGGAAGTTGTGCATTCATTCGCTTAATTGTTTATAAAATTCAGATTCTAATTATAACTCCTAGCTGCCATCACTTTGTACGGGTCCGCATTCGTCTTATAGCAAGAGAAAAGGCTTACCTCCGAGTCCTAGGAGAGACTTTGAGCAGAGATAGAGGCAGATGAAGGAAGGCATGCTGCACTGCAGCAATGTCAACGTTACCGTGGCATCCACACAGGGCTCCCACTCCTCCGAGGCTCTTCCCAGCGAAGCACAGGATGCTCGGGGAGATAACAGCAAGGTTTTTACTGTGCCTCGCAAATTCTTCCCTTGAACTTGACTCTCAAAAATCAAGCCAGGAGCTGGAAACAGTAACTGTACAGCATTTGGGGATGCCCTTGGGATTCTGCTTCCAGTATTTCCCCGGGTTCCCAGTGCCGGCTGTGCATGACTGTGCAGCGCTCTCCAAAACGCTGTGGAAGGAAATTCTAGCAGAGAGACGCAGAAAACCCGAAGCGTCTAGGTCTCCCTGGAACCCTGGCTTCCAGGGATCCATGTGGACTCTTATGTTTGGTGTGAGTTTTTCAGTTTTCTTGGGTCTACTTTCAAAATCCATATTGTCACATTAATACACACATCAGAAATTCTACAGGCAGGCTGTTACAATCAATAGAATAATTACACCCACGTTTGCCCTTTATTTTATTTTTTCCTTTCAATTTGTTTGCTCATATATTATCCAAGTAGGTCTGAGTGTATCTAACTTGCTTTAGTCCTAAAGTATAATCCTAGCAGAGATACACTGGTCACACCAAACGGCTGAGTCCCCACTATGTAGTTGAGGCAAATTCTAAGAGAATCAACCCACTGATGGGAGGTTCCTGTGGGAGGGGTTGGAGCCTGCTCAACAAGGAAGGAGTAAACAACCATTCAGTGATCTAGAATGCTCTACGGAAGAGTGTAAAGTACTCATTGCAAACACTAATTTAATTTTAAGTCAATCCTATGAACAATACATTATTTTTAACGGATGAAGAAAATATCTAAGAACAGTCCAGTGATAGGGTCCATGTTCCAAAAAGCCAGCCGGAAAAGCTCTCAACTCGGCTGCACAATAGTGAAAAGCAGGAGCAGACATGTCATGACAGTGAAGGACAAGACTACGTGTGTGACGAGAGGGGATCAGAACCATCGAGCATGAGAGCAATAGAAATCCAAACTCCAACAGGAGGTAACTGCATCAAATGATATAAATTAAAATTCCAGTTTGCAGCTATCACTTAACAAATACTAAAGAACTGCAACAAGTCCAAGTTAGCCATACGCTAATGATGATCTAATTAAGGCAGCAAAACAGAGCTGAGCATTTAGGTACTCTGTGGTTCAACGATTCCACTTGATCCAAGACAGCTTCTCAGGCCCGGGCATCAAGAAACTACAGTTATGATGGACAAGACTAGAACAGATCCCTCCTCACAGCATGGTCCTCAAAACCAAGGCTGTTTCACGCACAGCAGTATTAAACATGTAAGAGGAAACACATTTACTACACATACCGCACTATAGGTAAAATTTCACACCAGACAGTATCCAAGGGCTCTAAACCACAGGATTTATGTTTTAGCAGTTTAAAACAGTTAAAATGTCATTTTCAGAATAGTCATAAGTGCCATTAGAGTGTAAAAATAAAATATAGGCGAGACAAATAGGTTGGACCTAAGGGTTCTGTCAGGTGGAGCTAGAACGGGATGAAGTGTTGGCCAAATGTAAGGCAAAGGTTATTGTCAAAAATCTAGGGTTTGTTTTGGGAAGTATTTTCAATGCTTACTACACTATTTAAACTAATTAATAATGAGATAAACATAAAGAGGAAATGCCAATGAGATTGCTAGGTTGACCAAAGGTCATTGGGACTTCAATTTTGTACATCTGCGGTTCTAAAATCAACCAAAAAAGCATTGTAAAAAATATAAATAAGCAAAATACTGGCAGAGATTTTACAATGTTGCTGATGTTGTCAAAGTCCACAGATCCCAAGTCCTCGCGGCCTCCAGAGGGGGACCAGACCCCCTTTCTCAACATGACACACAGGAGCGGCACATGCTCTCCATTCTCTTGTGGTTGTGCATAGAGTAGCTGTCTGTGAGGCATAGCTTGAACTGTTGGCAATCTCAACAGATACTTCTGGGCCATTGGGAGACCAGGCTAGACCAGAACCCCTTGGGCTGACTCACAGCAACAGCACTCAAGGTGACATTGCGGTCACCTGGTCTCAGATTTGATAAAACAGTGTTCTGGTGACTAACACTTTTAGTTGCTCATCACAAAAATTTACTGACAGGGTTGAATGTGACCTTCACTAGAGCGACCTACAGGGCATGAGTTGTTCTTATTTTTAATGGGAAGATGAGGGGATTGAAGTGAGGAGGTTAAGAAATTTCCCCAAAGCCATACAGTTATGATGAAAGATAGGAGGGTTGACATCCCATCTTTCCTCCTGCTCCGTTGTTTTCTCTCTTAATATCTCCTGTGTATAGATATGCAACCCACATGTGGGCAGACACATGTATAGATATGCACAGACCCTCACCTGTACTGATACACAAATATGCACATACAAGCACTAATATATATATATAAGTAAATATACATACAACATGAGTATAGACTCCTAAGTATAGATGTATATATGTGCTGATACATATTCACACATATATGTAAAGACACATGAAGTAGTTATTTTATCACTGTGAAGAAACACCTGAAATGACCAACTTAAATGAGGAAAGGTTTGTTTATTTGTTTATTTGTGTGTGTATGCGCGCGCGCACACACACACACTCATATGTCAGCTCTCTCCTTCCACCATGTGGGTTCCAGAGATCATCAGGCTTGGTGATAAGCACCTTTTCTAACTGAGCATCTCAAGAACCCCAGAAAGATTTCTTTTGTCACATGATTTCAGAGATTTTTATCTATGGTCCTTGGCTCCAGCAATTCTGAGCCCATGTGGAGAGCGAACACCGCAAAGAGGCAAGCATGTGGTAGAGAAAGCTGCTCACCTTCCCATGAACAGGAAGAAGAGTGAGGGAAGGACTGTGCTCTGGGTGTGACCAACCTTTGAGGTTTGATGTTAGTGAGCTACTCCCTCCAGGTATAGTCCTGCCTCTTAAAGTTTCCAGTCTTCTAAAATAGAAGCACCGGCTAGTGACAACATGTTCATAAATTATTCTGTGGGTAATATATTTTCACACACACATATAGATACGCAAGACAACATCTATAAGCATTTGTATAAATGCACAGGCATATCTACACGCATGTATGTAGACGCTGATACATACTCATACATACAGGTATACGTACATTCATATGTGCACATATAAACATATGTATAGAAACATTTAGTGATGGAAATGGAAGAGCAGCTTGGAAGTTAAAATAATTTGCTGCTCTTTCAGAGGACTGGAGTTTGGTTTCCAGCCCCAACTTTGGGTGGCTCATAACTGTCTGTAACCCCAGCTCTAGAGGATCTGGCATCCTCTTCTGGTCTCTGTGGGCACCCCCCCCCACATATATATGTGTGCATATATAAGCACATAGAGAATAAAATAAATCATAATCATAAATATACATTTACAGACTCATGAACAAGTATGAAGATCTATGTACATTCATAAATATTCATGCATGTATATGTATAGATGTAGATGCATACACATATATCTTTACAGCTAGACATATGTGAATGTACATCATACATATATTCATGCATAAATATATAGAGAGATGTGTTCAGACATACAGAGGGGTGGACACACACACACACACACACACACACACACGTCTGCTTTTTTCCAGCATTACTCAAGAGATCCGCTAACTGCTGTTAAGAGTTCCTGCTCCAACTTCCCCTGGCACTTCTCTCACAGAGTGAGATTTGTGAAAAGCGAAACCACTGTGATTGCGTGGAGCATTTGTCCCCACTCTTGACACCACTGCCCATTTGTAGGCACAGGTCTCAGCGTGGCTTGTCCCTTCCCACCAGGGGCCACACGCCTCTGTCTGTAACCCAACATCAATTCTCCGGCGAATAAGTTCAAATCATCAGGTGGCTCTAGAAGATAAAATTAGAAGAAGCTAAACAGCCAATATTTGAAAGAATGTGGTAAGAAGTGTTATTTATATTTTTATTTATAAAAATGCTTCTACATTCCTATGTGGTAGACAAAGAGTAGATTAAAATTAAAACATGTAGGGGGCTGGAGAGATGGCTCAGTGGTTAAGAGCATTGCCTGCTCTTCCAAAGGTCCTGAGTTCAATTCCCAGCAACCACATGGTGGCTCACAACCATCTGTAATGAGGTCTGGTGCCCTCTACTGGCCTGCAGGCATACACACAGACAGAATATTGTATACATAATAAATAAATAAATATTTTAAAAAAAATTAAAACGCGTAGTGGCAATTTTCATAATGAAAATAACTACCTTTATTATAATAGTATAATAATTATACTATTATTATTACTTATGTAGAAACTAGTTTACAATGGGCTTTTGTTATCTCTCTTTTTTAAAGCTTAATTCTGGGGACTTTACCCTTAGGGTATCTAAATTATAGTTTTTCAATGGGCTCTTCTTAGAGTGTTACAATTTTTATTTTAAATGTCCCTCAAAGGTTTGAACATGGAAAGACAGCCCTGCTGGTGGTATTTTTGAGACGCAATGACAGCCCTGCTGGTGGTGCTCCTGGGATATGGTAGATCCTTTGGGATCTAAAGCTAGTGTGGTCATTGGAGGCGGAGCCATAGGCTTAGTGGATCCCAGGCTGCCCTTCATCTGTTTGCTTTCCTGAGTAAGGTGAGAAGTTTCTCCCATCATACATTTCCATCACGATGCCCTTCTTCCTCCACCGGGCACTTCTGTCATGATTCCCTTCCCCGGGGACCCAACGACCAATCAAGCATGAACTGAAGCCTCTGAAACCAGCAGCCAGGCAAGCCTTTCCAACTTCGCTGACTGTCTCGTGTGTTCTGTCACACTGATGGAAAATCAAGGAGGGAAAAGGGACAAAAGAAATAAAGGAGGTGTAAACACGATTCCCTCTCAACAGTCACGCTCACATAACTTGTGAGATGCGTGAGTCAGAACTGGAACGCAGAAACCCAAGTGACCCAAAAGGAGTCTCCTCATAGCCTCAATACAGGAAGAAGCAAGAAACCACACAGGGAGTACAGGGAGAAAGGAGAGCAGACAACACATACATCTACAGAGCACACACAGTACACATACACACACAGTACATAGACACACACATCACACATATACACATACATATATACACGCACATCACAATATACACATACACACACATCACACCATACATACACACACTACACATATACATAGCACACATATACACACAACACAATGCATGCCACACATACATATATACACATAGCACACATATACAGATATCATACACACACCACACATATACATACATACACACCTATACACACACCACCCATATACACAGCACACATATATAAACAGCACGCATATACACATACCACACATGTATGCACACCACACACATACACAGCACACATATACACAACCACACAGTGCACACACAATATACATACATATACCACAATATACACACATTATACATATACACATTTCACACATACACACAGTATACATAAACACAGCACACATATACACATAGTACAATACACACACAGCACAACACACACATACACACACACACAAAGTCTATCAAATATCATTTAGGTCTTATGCATAGAAATCTGATTCCTAAAGATGCTGCATTTCCAGGTGGACATTTAACATAAAATGCAGGAAAAGAAAAAAAGAAAATACAGATGTTTAATTTTATGTCAAACTAGAAATTTTGGTTTCCAGGTGCTTTTATAGAAAATCCCTGGAGGCTTTAAATTGAAAGACTGAAGAGTTTTCTCTCAAATGGAATCTCAAGGTGAGGGACCCCATGGTCCCCCAGTTGGCTTTTCTTATAAAAAGGAAAATCAGCAGAGGTCAAGCACTATAATATAGCAGCTCTTGGACTCACTGGCAGCAGGGGGAGAGGCACACAAAGCTCTCCACATGTTTCTTCATCTCAGATGGAAGAAGGTAGTGCAGAGATCCTGGTGGAGGAACCAAAACCTGGCAGCTGCCTGAAGGCTCGTTAGAAAACCGCGATTTAAATATATATTGCCCCAGAGAACCGAACTACATCTGGAGTCTACAATTCAATTTCTCTCAGTGTTAAACAGATGTTTACTTTTAAAATGCTAAACAGTATATGTTGAAAGATATTTTAAAACTAACGTTTTCCAAATACCATAGATGAAACAGTGTTTTTATGTAGCTCAAACTGTTTTAGCGTAGAATAACAGTCCTACAAAAGTCCAAGGCGATGAGCTCTCAAAGCCCTGGTTCTGGTGGGAGAAGCTGAGCCTCAGAAGGTGAAGTATGGAGTCTGTATGATGCAGTTGTGTCTGAGCTGCAAGCAGAATCGAGTGACCATTTTCACTTTAAATGTTTAAATTCTAGAAATTTAAATGCCTCATAGAATTTTTTAAAATGCATCATAACTGGTAAATATAACACAAGACTCCCTCCCAGAGACCAGAGAGGTTAACATGAGACTCAGCAGCTCCCAGTACAAAACAGGAGGCTGCACAGGAGCAAGAAAGGGTGGCAGAGAGAAGCAGCTAGCCGCCCCCAGTCACCACTGCAGACATTGTGGCTGGGATCCACAGAGCAGCAAGAAGGCGGGTTAGGAAATTCCTGAGAGAATACAGAGGCCCAGGTGGTGAGACAGCCAGGTTGGACTGTATAGGGAAGGTGCTGAACACAGTCAGGAGACACCTGGAAAGATTCTAAGATCCTTCGGCCACAGACAGACGGGTGACTCAGGCAAATAATCATTGTCCACTGTTTTTAGCACACTGGTCTAACTCCCGGGTAAGGTGACTGCGCCCTATAGGCCACAGAATTGGTGCTGAACACTGTGACAGTCCCTATTAGTGTATGTTATCCTCTCCCCCTCAAACCAAAACCCAGCAGAGGTCCTCAGTGTTGAGCCGCTGTATGATTTCTCTAGCAATTTAATAATAGCTTTTTTGCAGGGGGTAGGGTGGGAAACGGGTAATCATTTTCCCACTGTGAAGATGAAGCCTGGAGATGCTGAGGGATTGAGGTGTAGCTGAGTCATGTGATTTTGCATACTATCTACCTACCTGAGGACTTCCTCATCCACCCACCAACACAACCCAGACATCTGACCCCCACTGCCGTTCTCTGGGGTTACACGTAAATCTTGAGAGAACCATATAGTTCTAAACCAACAGGCTTTGTGCCATCTCTGTTTTCCGATTGTAATTTGGGGCAGCTGACCACAAGTAGAGAAGTTGACCTCCTAAAAAATAAAAGGTGGCAGAAGCAATTCTTCATTTCCTCATTCCCCTTCACCCCATTCCCCTTCCTGAGATATGGCAGCTTGTCTGCAATCAGGATAGGAAACCAACACAGAACCTACCGCTGCAGTGACCCCACCAAAGCCGCCGCTAGTCAGAAAACTCTTAGAACAGAAGAAGAGAGTTATCTTTTGCCAGACCATAAATACCTTTGAAATTTATGGGTTGAGCATTTTAAGAGACATGGCTCTAAAGAAACAATTCTCGCGAGTTTTCTCAGCACATCTCTGATCTTTTATGCACAGGTTATAATTCCACTGGAAATGAAGGCACAGAAGAAACTGGCCAATAACTAAACTGATTTCATATATACATATATATATATATATACACACACACACACACACACAATAAGACACAGATGCACAGACACACACACACACACATATATGTGGCTCTATCAGGCAGATCAAAATTCCTTTGAGTAGATTTGCCACAATGGCTCAGATTTTTCAAATGGAATAATCACATTCCGCAGCACTCACCAGGTTATGACACAGTTCATTGTTGGCGAATGATCTAACTCTTTATTAGCTTTCATTTGAATGTTTGGGTCCTGATACAGCTTAGTCTATCTCTGAGCCTTTTCTTCGCCCACAGAGAGGAATGGACAGGTCATTCGGTGTTGTAAGGTTTAAAATGTATTAACAAAAATCATTTCAGGATTCTTCCAGAGCAAAATGAGAGACAAGGAAAAGGCTAAAGGAAAAGAGGAGTCTGGGGCAGGTGTGCGGTATCTAGTGAGCACTCAGTCAGTGTTGGATACAAAAGAAGAATCCTTACTGCAGCGCTTAATACACGTCTGAAAACAACCCAAACCCTCCAAGGTGAGACATCCCAACGCGTCAAATTATTCCATCTGACTCAAAGTGAGGATCTGCAGTAAATTAAAACCAAAGGCAAAGTGCTTCAAAGAGGAGACTGACTTGAATAAAAACGAACTCCCTGCAAAGTGCCGAGTGAGCCGATGACTCAGAAAATTGGATTGCAGGGCTGTGCAGCACTTACTGTATCCGTCAATGGCTGCCTTGTCTCCGGGAGCGAGCAACCCCCCCCCAATTAATATAAAGATCTTTATATCCCTTCAATGTCTGCTGATTGCTGTTCAAAACAGAAGATTCAGAAACTGAAATCTAAAACAAAACGGGAAATAAAGAAGCCGAGCTGCCCTGGCTACGTTTTACCTTTTGTTTTTGTTTTTGGACCTTCCAATTTGCTGGACTGGAGTCTGTGTTTGTAAGTGGATATTGAAGGCTAGCTGTGGGAAGAAACGATCCCAGTGCATGAAGTTTGTCTGCTTGCTTCCCACGGCATCCGCACAGCACTGAGCCGAAAGACTTGTTTCTTTATCTGTGAAACAGGTGTGCCAAGGCAGGTCTGTGTGAAAGGAAATTGAGTCTCTTGCACTTTTCTAAAGGAATTCACTCCTTGGGTGTCTCCACAGCAGAGATTCTCAGAACCATGCCGTATGGCTTACTCTTTGTTAGGCTCATCTTATGCTACACTGCCCTGTCCTGGAGAAGCTGGGCAAGGTTGCCCTATGTCACTCAGGTTCTGCAGACACTCCTGCTTGCACTGATATTGGCTAAATGTAGGCAGCACCATCGGGAATGAAAAGTGAAGACCTTAAGACCATGGCTTCTCCAAAATAAGATCAACAGGTGTATTGATTATTTCAGGGCTGAAATCTCTGATGACCCATGGCTTCAGGAAGGGTATTTGGGATGTCTTATGCATAGAAAGTTATTAAGATCCCCCTGATAAGTATGACCTTCAACCTACCACAGTGGGAAAATAGCCCTGATTGTCAAAACTTGGTTTTCTGGGCTGCAGTGAACCTGAACAAACAACAGTGAGATACCCCGTAAATCTCACAACCTCCTACACCCCTCCAATTTCTCTGTTAAGATTTGGCCAAGGTGTTGAACACTTGATCCCTAACTGGTGGCTGTGTTTTGGGAGGCTGTGGAAACTTTAGGATGTGGGGCCTCACTGAAGAAGTTGTTCTCTGAGGGGTAGGTCTTGATGTTCACGTTGACTCATTTCTGTTCTCTCTCAGCTTCTTGTTCAATGGTGTAAATATGAAGAGGCTGGGAGTCCCGGGCACACACTCTAGCTGCCATTCAGTCATTGCTACCATGCCTTCTCAGCCATGACAGACAATGTCTGTGTAAACTGAGCCTTCTCTGCCATTCTCTACTCTGTGTCTGTGTAACTAACTCAGCCTTCTCTGCCATGACGGACTGTGTCTCTGTAAACTGAGAGCCAATGTAACTCTTTTCCCTTAAATTGCTTTCTCTACGTATGTCATCACAGCAATGAGAAACGTAATTAATCATTCTCAGTAGCATCCTAGAACTCATTATCCCAGCCCAGAGATCCATTTGTGTGTATCCCTTCACATATTCATTGTGCTTTGCCCAGAAAACATAAACACATAGTGCTTTATTATTCTCGGGAAGATCCTTTCGTGCAGGCGAGACGTAAAACTTTTATGTGTTTCTTTCCTCTGTCAATCAACATTAGATTCTGGATATGGCCCAGAAGTCCAAATAAGAGTGAAGGGAGGGAGCTGGACATGGTGGCACACACCTGTAATCCCAGAACTCAGGAGGCTGGACAGAGGGATCGTGGTGAGTTTGAACTCGGGTTGGGTTACAGATGTGAGTTCTAGGTCACCTTCACAAGGGGAGTGACTGGCTGCCTGAAACAGACTGAATCAAAACAACTGAGGGCCTTTCTTCTCCTCAGCAGTTGAAGAACTCCTTCCACACCCAGACGCAGTGATTGCCTGGGCCACGTCCCTCCACAACGACCGCTGCTGTAAGATGGCCTCTCTCTTGCCCTGTCTGCTCTCAGTGGGTCCTGCTTACACCATGTATCTCATGCTTTTACTATGTAGTCCTATGGGGCGGGAACAACTTCCCCTGGTGTCTGTCTCATGGTTCTTGAACTGCCCCCATTGCTCTCGTTTCTTAACACCCTTCTATTGTGACTCCCTCACATTCTCAACCACTCAGAGCTGAAAGAGGGCTCGGCTTTCAATCCTCAGGGTGCTGCATCCAGAAATCAAACTAACTGAAAGGAAGGGTTGGTGCTTACATATCTGTGAGAACAAAATTACAGATTTTAGCACATCAGACTGTGTGACTTTTATGTATGTATGTATGTATGTATGTATGTATGTATGTATGTATGTTTATATGTTCGTGTGTGTATATCTGTACATGCATCCACGTGGAGGTCAGAGGTGGACACTAAGTGTCTTTAATCACTCTGCAAGCACAGTTTCTGAGCCAGGGTCTCTCATTGACCCTGACACCTTCTAGTTCAGCTAGTCTGGCTGACCAATGAGTTCCAGCATTCTATCTCTGCCTCCCCAGAGATTATAAATGTATACAACCACATCCAGCTTTTCACATGGGTTCTGGGGATCAAAGAGCTGCTCCTGTGTATCTATCAAGCACTTCATTGACTAAGCCATCTTGGAGTCCCCTGCGCATGTTTTTAAAGGCACATATTTGTCAAGGCTGCTCTAGACAGGGGAATGCAGGCTCACTCATCACGCTAGGAGCACAGAGTCTAAAAGAGTTTAGAGAACTAATGAATTTTATTATGTTGTGATTGTGTGTGGCGTTATTTGAAGTAAATGGGATTTCATGTATGGTAATTTAAGCTCTTCCTGAAGATAATTATTTGGCAGCTCGGTTATTCAGCCTGCTCTATGAAGCCTGACAACTCAGCACATTTACAGGCAGGTGTTGGAAACACAGGCTCCGTCTTTCAATCCTTAGTGTCCCAGGTAATTAGAGCTATCAGGTTTCAGTCTGTTCGGGAAAACTCACAGTTCATTAGCTGTGTGCATGTGTAACTAGGTAGTCAGACTTTGATATATCAAAGTAGCCGGAGAAGTTGGAGTAAGTTATGTGTTTTGGCTTATAGCATTTATAAAAATCCTGAAAAATAGATGCTCATGTGCACCTTGAACACGGAAACTCAGATGAGTTACCATCTCTGTCAGAATCGGTTTGTAAGGGTTATTTTTGATCACGCAACCATGTGGAAAAAGAAGTCATCAAGGTAAGATGGGACAGGGTGGAGTTTAGCATAGTGACTGTGGGCCCTAACACTAGGGGACGATAATCCAGGGGAAAGCATGTGCCAATGTGGACCACAGGCAGCCACAGCCCCTCTTCCCCGCCTGCTCCTGCCCCAACAGCAGCATTTATAAGAATTTCTAAAGAGCATTAAAAGAACTAGCAAACAGTCAGTTTCTAAAGGAGCGTTATTTATTTTTATGTATATGTGTGTATCTGCAGAAGCTCATGGGCACCATGTGCGTGAAGGTGCTACAGAGGCCAGAAGGCATTGACCCTGGAAGAGTTACACAGATGGTTCTGCATCACTCTGTAGATGCTGGAACCTGAACCCAGGTCCTCGCTTAGAACAGCAAGAACTCTTAACTGCTGAGTCACTTCTCCAGCCCAAATTCTAGGGGGATTCGACGATTTCTTTTTTTTTTTTTTTTTTTTGGTTTTTCGAGACAGGGTTTCTCTGTGGTTTTGGAGCCTGTCCTGGAACTAGCTCTTGTAGACCAGGCTGGTCTCGAACTCACAGAGATCCGCCTGCCTCTGCCTCCCAAGTGCTGGAATTAAAGGCGTGCGCCACCACTGCCCGGCCTGATTCGACGATTTCTGAATGTGACCTCTTACAGGCCTTTAGTGAAATGGCATCATTCTGTATGATGGGAAAATGAGAGCGAAGGTGAGAATAGAAACAGATGTGACTGTCACAAGGTTTCCCAGGTTACGGATGTCAACCTATTAGAAGTAAGGACTTAAGTCCCTCGGGCCACACCTGACCGCCACTTAACAGGAGTGTAATTTAGTTCACACCAAAGGCCACTGAAAGAGCAATATGGAAAGCCACACAGTACCACAGACAATGAGTACACTATAGAATGAAAAGTAGAAGGTGCCCCTCCACAACCACTGAGCTAGGAAATGCAAATTAAAATAATGATTCTCATGCCGGCAGGAGTTTCCAGGACTAACATAGACTCCTTTAAGTGAGGGCAGTAACTTGGAGAACAGCCATTTGATAGGTTACAAGAATATTAAGGTCAACCATATTCCATGACCTGATAACTCCAATATTAGAATCAGAATCCTTAAGATGAAAGGAGGTTTGGTGAACAAAAATATTTCTTTAAATGATTTCAATAATAAAAAAATCTCCTTTTCCCAACTACAAAAGAGGAAGCTAAGACCAGCTTTTTAAATAATATCTTCAATATTTAAGTATGAAATGTGCACGCTATATAGATATTATAAAATTGCAAGTGTATATATGCATGTATATATACATGATGACTCATAAAAAAGGAATAATATAGTGGATCCATTTCTATTCAGTAAATTCCTGCTCAGTGCCTCTACTCCTATCTTTGAGGCTTGAGTTCTGATCTCGCATGCATGCTTCAGATGAGAGAAGATAAAGTCACATACATGGCCTGAGGTAGCAGAGAATCGCTTGAGAGTAAACTCTAGGAATCTGTGTCTCCAAGAACCAAAGGTCATCTCTCACTATGATTAAGCAACAGGTTCCTGTTTCTCTATGTATGCTAAACTTAAAAAGAATACCTGTCTAAAAGAAAAAAAAATCTTGAGGCCTACAAGGTAGGATTCATTAATAAATATGATTTTAATTTTAAAAGAAAAAGAAAATAACAGGCATTGCCAATTGTCCCAAGATGTATTTCTAGGACCCTAAGTATTTATGATTTTTTAGTTTAATTAATAAAATAAATGGCTGTAGTGCAGATGAGAAGCTGTTGTTTGGGAGGTGGATATTTTAAATTTGTACATAGCAGGATGTAGGCACACTGTGTTCACATAAATCTGCAAATGATTAGGCAGATGTCAGTGGAGACTGGCAACAGACAAGATCATAAAATACAGTAACAGTCAAACAAAAAAATCTCTTTCCACTGAGGAGAATTCAAAGTTAATTTTATCACGTCAGCTAATTACACCGTGTACTCTCAGAAATGCTAATGGTTACAGGAAACCATGAAAGTCTTCAGCACACCACAGCAGACTTCTTTTTTTTTCTGTCAACTGCTGCTGCCAAAAAGTATTAGTGAAACTACTTGACCCTCTTCAAGAGGATGAAGAAGGGTGACAATTATAAAGAGTTGATTCTTAACTCCAGCGGGTCACGACAGGACAGTTTATATCATGTTTATCACATGACTGTGGCACATGGCTCTGCGAGGTACATTTAATTACGTTTATATGATCAGATCTGTGACATCTCTCCCATTCACACTCGTGCGAAGGAAATGCACAAAGATATGAGCAGCCTTGCTGTGGTCTATGTTCCCCTAGACAGACGCATCACCCGTGAGCTTCAGTGATCATTCTCTGTGTTCTACCATTTGCCGATGATATTGTGTTCTATGATTAAAAGATGTTGTGTCTCTCTTCAGAATTGTGTCCGCTGGCAGGGGGTGCTGTGGCTGTGCTAATGAGGACTCCTGCCAGGAGAGCGACTTTCTGGTAACTCAAGGACATCCGTCACATTCTCAGCTGCTAACACTGTGCTCACACAAAAACAGACATCCTTTGATTAGCTCAGCTATTTTTCTAGAACGTTTTTCTGTCCGTAGCTGTACAGAGGGGCGAGGGGAGGAGTAATTACTCTTAAGAAGGTAACTTAAAGTAAAAGAAGCAACTTTGAAACGATAGTTAACGGAAGCACTCCGTTTACTTTCCACGGGAAAGAAGGGAAGGAGACAATGAAGCAAGAGCCAGGAAGCTGCAAGCCACTCCATCCTTTACCGTTCGCCCTGGGTCTATCTATTCTCTTCCCAGGCACCTTTCTCTTGGGCTTTCAAGGCTTGGGCAAGAGCGGATGGATACAGTGCATGGATTCCTAGTGCCCAAGTTGGCATTATGGAGGACAAAAGCTCCCATAAACACGTTTGAAGTTCTAAGGTATCCCCGACTCTTTAGAAAGAAGAATGAACTCAAATTAGTAGGAAGAGCTTTTTTTTCCCTCATTTAAAACCCAAGTCCAGTACTGGAAATATAGGTCAGTTACACTGAAGATGCTTGCCTAGAACATATCAGACTCTGAGTTCTGTTTGCAACACTAAACAAACACAAGGCACCATAGCCAGGTTACCATATACCTGTAAGAATAGTTCCAACAACACCAGAACACCAGGGCGCTGGGAGACTACTCTGGAAGTTTGGCAGGTCCTTGTGAGGTTCATACCATGCATGTACATTGATCCTAGAGATGTAGACACGCACCTTTACACACACACACACACACACACGCACACACACACATGCACACACACCAAATCCCTGCACATTCATGGTCATGACAAGAATTCATAATTGCCCAAAGCTGGACATAGCCTTCACCAAAGGGGTGGGTAAACACACTATGTTATGTGCATATAATGAAGCAATGGTTGATACAGGTACAACTTGCATGGATCTCAAAGGCACTGTGATGAGTGAAGGATCCAGCTGCAGGAATTCACACATGACATCGTGCAAATGACACCATAGCGATGGAGAAAAGATCAGTAGCCTCTGTGGGCTGGAGCCAGTAACAGTATGGGGAGGCGTGGCTAGTGAGTGGGGAGGTGTGGCTATGAGTGGGAGGTGTGGCTATGAGTGGGAAGGTGTGGCTATGAGAGGGGAGGTGTGGCTATGAGAGGGAAGGTGTGGCTATGAGTGGGAGGTGTGGCTATGAATGGGAAGGTGTGGCTATGAGAGGGGAGGTGTGGCTATGAGTGGGAAGGTGTGGCTATGAGAGGGGAGGTGTGGCTATGAGTGGGAAGGTGTGGCTATGAGTGGGAAGGTGTGGTTAGTGAGTAGGGAAGTGTGTCTATGAGTGGGGAGGTGTGGCTATGAGTGGGGAGGTGTGGCTAGTTAGTGGAGAGATAAGATAAAATAAAAAAATAGAAAAATGTTTACAAAGAGATACAAAACAAGTTTAAATTAATAAACTCCCCGATATGGAGGTACCGTATTTATGCATCTTCTATCTCTCATATTCTCTCAACTCCTTTCAATTAAAAGTATTAATGGACCCATACAATCATAATGCCTCTCAAGTTTGTAAAGTCTGTTTGCACTGTTAAAAATACCTCAGACTGGGTAACTGATAAATAATAGGAGTTATTTCTCATGTCTCAGACTCTGAGATTCCAAGATAAAGGTGCCATTAGACGTGGTGTCTGGTGAAGACTCCTTTCTGGTTTAAGGATGTGGCCCTTAGCATGTATCTCACATGGTGGAATAAGTAGGTGACTTCCCCTGAGCCTCTTTCTCTGGGATGCTCATGTTGGCCATCGCGAGGACCTCACTTTTATGATCTAATCATCTCATCTCTCTGAAGCGCCACTGCCTGACACATCCCAAGGGGTTTGGGATTCCAGCAAATGAATGTGGAGGAGCCTGAGGGTAGACGTAGCACTCACAGATGAGAAACAACACTACATAGCAACAATCTGCAGGATTTGGCGATATTTCACTTTTCTTTAGTAAGATTTTTATTCATCTGTCTCTCTACTCTGTCCCCTAAGGAAAGGGTTAAAAAGAAATGTCAAGAGGAAGGGAAAAATGAAATAAACACTCGAATTATTTTAATCCATCATTTTTTTTCAAAAAGGAAGACCATCACGTTAAAGATGTATGATGTAATCCTTGAAGCTATTCTGCATTCCAAAAAAGTGAGGAAACTACCAAACCATTGCCAAGACAATCACAGTCTGAGGAACATCTTCAATTTGTCTACTGTGAAAGACTATTAAGCTAAGTAGGGCTTTTATTCATGCAAAAATACTTTAAATAATGGAAAATTTCCTCAGTGTCCTACCTTTAAAAACAGAAAAGCAATGAGCTAATCAACAACAATTCAGTCGAAAGGCTATTTTACAAATAAAATCTTATTAGAAAAATCATCCTGTTTTAGTTTTCTTTTTTCTTTTAAACAAAACTGTCCATTGAAGTACCCATCTCCCATGTTGCCAAAACTAAAAGTCACACTTTATTTGACAATCAGATTGTGTTACAACAATCAGTATAAATATTAACTACAGTGTATTTTAGTACCAAAAGCTGTACGCTGCCAAGTTTGTCAAGTATACAAACTCCAGTGCTGAGTTGCAAAAGCAAAGGATTGGGAAATAAATACAATTATAGCACTGGGCAATCAAAAGAAAGGATAATCACCGAGCCTTCAAATGAAGTCAGTTAACTGCTGAGTGTGGAGATGATGTCAGGAATGGTCCTCAGCCAGTGGGGAGTCCTGGTGAACTGGCTGAGAGATGCTGTCAGAGAGATGCTGCTAGCATCCCTCCTGAGCTATGAGTACAAGTAGGGATGTGATAAGAGAGGGGAGGGACCCATTACCATCCGCCCTATGTAAGCAGCCAGCCCGGAGCCTGCCTCTCCAAAGCAGAGATGGAAGAGTAAAATAGGTGGTGAAAACTCATGTCACAGAGACAAGTGTGTGGAGGCCCAAAAATGTGAGCCTGTTCCCATCTTGCCTGAAGGTCAGAGAGTTTTAGTTTATTCAAAGTTGTTGACAAGCGTGGCTATACACCCTGACCTAGGGTGTGGTTACTTGGTGTTTTTGACATTAAGATAGTCCCTACAGGTAGATCCACTCCACCCTGACCAGGGGGCAGGAAATTCAAGAGTACTTCTTTTTTTGAGATGAGGGGTTTAACCTTGGGAGTGGCTGCCTTCAGGACACTTGATCTAGGATGGATTCACAGCCTAAACAACAGAATGCTAATGACTTGATGTCTCAAGTATTGAAGCAAATAACTGTTCTGGTTGTCCTTTGTATCATGTTAAAGCAGTCTTTTGTCTTCTCCTTTTTATATTAGGGTATAAAAGTGTATGAAAAATTAAACACAGGTGATTTCAGTATTCACTGGAACTCCCTCCCGTACTATCCTATATTTTTGTTTTATTATTTTTACTATTATTTTTTATTATGTTTACTCGCATCTTCATTCTCTTTTTCTTTTTTTCTAATCCCCATGCCCCTGCCCTGGTAAGCAGTATATTGTCGAAGCTGGTCTCCGCGACGTGTCAGACCGTCTACACTAGGGAGGTCCTCAGGGCCAGCAGTATTATTAACCACAGCTTTGCATCATACGGGGGAACTATATAGCCAGAGACTTCTGGGAGCCTGCAATGTTATCTCTGGCTTTGTCTATGTCTCCTTCCAAATCAATTGTCATTATAAACTGCTCTGCCCTTCTTGGTCCTGTCTTTGGCATACTTCCACCAGTGACATCACTATACAAACATGGTACCCTATGAGTATCAAACAGGCTGCAACACACACACACACACACACACACACACACACACACACACTAGGTCTGAGTCTGAGGGGACAGAGACTTAATCAGACAAGGACTTCAATCAATGTGAACTGAGAGGAGCTGAGCAGGTAACAAGCCAGGTGCCTTTTCTTTGGCTGCTGGACTGTTTTGTTGACGGACTTCTTAATTGCACGCGGTGCACAAAGCTAGGCTATTGAACTCTAGTTCTATGTGACTCTGGATGAACAGGTAGATGGGAAAAGACCTTTTCTGGTAGAGCCTTGCCCTGAAATAAAATACACAAAATGGTATAACGTACTGGGCTTTTTGATAAAACTTTCAGTGCGCCAGCCTACACCTTAGTAGCAGATTATATGTCTTTTAGCTTCGGGGTAAGCGACAACAATATTTTGCTTTGCGTTGGTGCTGGGGATTGAACCTGGGGTCAATCCTGGGCTAAGCAAGCATTCTACCACTGTGCTACATACATCCAGTTCTGTTTCTCCTTCTTATTTTCAGCTGGGCTCTCACCAAACAGCCCAGGCTGGCTTAGAACCCACTCTGTACCTCAGACAGGCCTTGAACCTGCAATACTCTCGCCTGGGCCTACCAGAATGCTGAGTCAAGATATGTGCCACCAGACCCAGCTCACCAAACTGTACAGAAGGCAGCCATAAGAACTAGCTCTTTGTAGACCAGGCTGGCCTTAAAGGTGCCAGCCGGTGGTGGTGGTGGTGGTGGTGGTGGTGGTGGTGGTGGTGGTGGTGGTGGTGGTACACACCCTTAATTTTTAATCCCAGCTCTTAGGAGGCAGAGGCAGGCAGATCTCTGTGAGTTCAAGGTCAGCTTGGTTTACAAAGTGAGTTCCAGGACAGCTAGGATTGTTATACAGAGAAACTCCATCTTGAAGATAAAAGAGAGAGAGAGAGAGAGAGAGAGAGAGAGAGAGAGAGAGAGAGAGAGAGAGAGAGAACTAGTTCCTTAAATGGCTTGCTGCCTTCACACAGAGCTTAGGAAGGCTTGCCCAGTAATGACGCTCTAATGTAGTCTAGCAGAGAAAACTAAGGCTGAACAATTAATCAAATCAGAAAAAAAACCCCATTCCTATTGCCCTTATTTCTCCCAGAACTGAATAATGGAGAAACACCAGTGGGTGACATAAGGTCATCAAGACAAAACTATCATATTATAATTGGAAAGGTCTAGGAATTAACGAGAAAATTATCTTCCTTGTAAGAATTAATGAAATCTTGTTAAAGGATTGTAAAGTGGCGCCTTATGAACACCTATTAAGTATGCAGAATTAACGAATCCCCGCCTGGAACCTTACTAGCCTCTAAGCCCTCAGAATGACTCCTCTGTTGCCTTCTTCAATGCTGAAATTGAGCTACAGTTCCAAATGCTGGACAGTAACTTCCAGGCACACAGCAGTGACTTCCTTGGTAAGGAGGGCAGCCCAATTGTTGAAGAACCAATATCTTCAGTTGGGAGGAATTCTCAGCTTCTAAGAGACTCCCTGGATCTAAAGTGGGGCCTTGCAGAGTGCACATTAACGTAAGACAGTCTAAACTGCATCCCTTTTAGAGATATATGCCATGGGTTCGCACTGAAAGGCCCAGTGATTTCCAGTCATAAACTCTTTCCTCGGAAGGCCAACCCAGCTCCTAAGTAGATCTCCATCTTCCATTCATGTCTATGACCATGTTCGTAACATGCAGAGGATCCTCCCCTCCTGTCCACCTTGAGAGCCATCAGAAGGTCAATTTGTGGGCTTTATCTGTTAAGAACCCCTCCCCTTAGAAGGAGGAAGAAAGAGTCTGTTGTTCATGTCTGTCCTGTTCACTTTCACAACCATGATATCAAAGTTTACAAAGACTAGGAAGAGAATCCTCCCCGGAACCCCAGACCATGCCTTCCCCATCAGCAAGAGCCTGGTGTATATTCTATAAGCATATAGAAACTGGCAGGGATTTTCTTCCTAATTCCTGGACATGTGTTTGCTCTCCTTAACCTTGCATCAAAACATTTTCTAAGTCAGGGCTGCTTAACCATGATCGTGAAGACCATGACTTTTGAAATGGTCAAAGGGAAGGCTGTAAACCCCCAGAAATCATATACAGTCAGCCCTCCATCCGCAGATTCCACAGAAAGGGTTCAAGCAACTGTGGATTTAACATATTCAGAAAAATCTGTGTCTATTATTGATCATACATAGATATATTCTTCCTTATCTATTTCCTAAACGACACAGCATAGCAAACTTGCATACTATGTGACATCTCCGTGACTCATTATGAAATTGTGGGTGGGAAAAGGTTTTCCTGGAAGGTCTTGCACTGAAATAAAAGACACAAACAGAAATAATCTATTTTCTATAAGATTCCATCTCTATAGTCTTGTATTTCAGTGATCACCACAAGAACCAGCTCTTTCCACGGCTTCCCACCCTCACAGAGCTGAAGTCCTATGTAGATGCTTTCAAACATGTGGGATGACATGCATGGGGCATGAGCACATGCTATTTTATCTGAAGGATTTGAACAGTCACACATGTGGGGATCTGAGAGTTTCCTGGAACATATTTCTCATGGATACTGAGGAAGTACATTCTATCCACTGGTAAATATAACGTACTTTTTAATATGTGATATTCTCTCTCTCTGGAAAACTTACCAGTTCTTTTTAAGTCTTTAAGATACTACAGTCCTAAAAGCAATTTAGAAATCACTAATTGTATTTTTGACAACTCTCTTCTTAGTACAAGGTCTCACTACGTAGTTCTGACTGTCCTATGTAGACTAGGCTGGCATTGAACTCACAAAGATCCACCTGCCTCTGCCTCCCAAGTGCTGGCACTAAAGGTATGCACCTCTATGGCTGGCTGACAGTTATTTTATTTTTTTGTCAATTTTTTTTTATTGACATTACTTTCCCTGCCATTTTTCACTCTAGCCTCGCCCATGTAACCTACTTTCATGGTGACAGCATCTTTTTCTCTGACGATTATTGTGACGTACATCTATGTGTGTGCATTTGCAGAAACATATGAACGTAACCTGCTGGGTCTGTTTTTGACTAACTATACTTTGTATTCACAACACTGTCTGAGAACTTTCCAAGATGACTTAGATGAGGCATCTAAGACAACTCCCATCATCTGGATATTTCAAAACACGACTTTCTATTCTGATTGGTCCAATTCCTTGCAAACAGTTCATCAGCTGGGCCCTATGGGTGGGTGGCGGAGGGGATTCTCATTTAAACCAAGATATTCCTTAAGGCCAGAATAGCGCATGTGTCCTCTTAGAATCTTTGGTTGGAAGACTTACAGAGACCCATAGAAAGCACCTAGCCCGGTGGCTCCCACAGCAGCTTGCACAGAATAGCCTGTGACCCTGTGAACACTGATCCCCCCTCCCCCCCTCTATCATCTATATTTCAGTGGGTAAGGGAAGGGCCCGGGAATGCATTTCTAACAAACTCCAGGTTATGTGTGCTCTATGGAGGACCTTCTGAGAAATGTGGATTTGATCTTGTCTTGTATGTTACCAATCAGCAAATGGAGACCTTCAATAACGGGACATGACCCACTCAAAGTAACAAAGCCAAATATGAGACCAGGGTCTCACGGCATTCTGATTTGTGTGGTCCTCTAAAGCAGGCCAGCTGTGGAACCTGAGGCAGATGACAAAAGACATTACAATGTGTCTCGACCAGAGACATCCAAATTTGTTGATAATGTCAGCATCATATGGTTCCACCGAGAACATGTAGAGAAAAGGATTCCTTAACCTATCAAAGAGACTGTGAGAAGCCAACCTTTCTCTCTCTCTCTTCCTGACCTCTTTATAAAGATGAATTATTTGTGGAAATTTTATTGCCATGACTAAAGTGTTCTTTCAAAATAAAAGCATTATGCTATCCTTCTGATAATGCAATAAGAAAAAGTTTCATAGGTCACATGCATACATCTTCAATAATTAAGTATTTTTTCATAAGCCCTTTGAGTACATTTTAAAAATGACCTTTAAGGAATATATCTCCCAGAATTTTGAAGTTTCTTTTCCAAGACCTGGGCACCATTAAATAAGACCATAGAATGTTCTACAAGATTTGGCTTAGATCAAATTCTTTTACATCCATGCTGACATCCCCAGGACAGGTTGCTGGGGGTGGGGGTCCAGCTTCAGTCTGCTCTGTTTCTTACCATCCTAGAATGGCATCAGGTCTGTCCAGTCCCTGGTTTCTTTTTGTACCCTGGTGCTTCACTGACCCTTACCCTGGACCTGTCTCATGACATCAGTGCGTTCAGACTCAGAACACCACACTCTTGTCCTGCACGAGGGCGTGGACTCAGCCCCTCCCTCAGTGGTGGGCTGTTCAGTCCTGTGGGCATTCCTTAGAGATCGCAAGTCAGGCCCTCAGGGCTCCCACTACTTAGAGAACTGGAGCCACCCCTGCGGCTCTGTGTCTGCTGTACTAAGCCGTTGTCAAGGTCTGGAAAGCCTTCTCAGGAGCGTGTTTCCACTCTCATGGTGTTTGCTTTCCATGGTTTATTTTTCTGTCATTTGTTTAATATTGAATTCCATATTCAAAGTGAATATATTGTATATATTCATATACAATATAAATAAAATATATTGTATATACTTAGACACAATATAAAAATCCCTTTTTATTGTATTTCATTTCAGTAATAACTAAAGTCGGTTTTCTACATCTATGCAGAGTTTGGGGAAGTCATGCAAATCCTACAAGCCAAGCTCGTTCTGGAGGAAGAACGGAGGACTGATAGATGCTGCCCCACAGTCCAGGAGAGGTGACCCTGGCCCAGTCACTAGCAGCACTCTATCCCCAGCCCCTTCTTCAAGCTGAGCGAGACTGCACTCTTTGGCTTGGATCTCTGACACCGAGGCCAGAGAAGCCACATTCCCTTGTCAGTGCCATACAACCCTGGGCTCACACTTTCACTGAGTGCCACTTCTGTGCTAGGTCCCCCCAACAGTGCCACGGGAGTTCAGGAGCTCCTGGGCATCACAGCTAGTACCAAGCAGCTGAGTTTAGAACTAGGCCCCATCTTGAGCAGATCTAAGGGTGAAGGCCTGGAACCTCTTGGATCAAACTCCCTTCCTGAAGCTACCAAGACAAAACAATTATCTAGGAAACTAATTAAGGTTCTTTTCCATTTTCCAACTACATTCCGACATGAAGCTGGATTTTCTTATTATACTTAAAGCAATGTATTGTGGGACTTGGCAGGTAAGAGGGCTTATTTCACAGGCATGAAGAGCTGAGTTCAGATCCTAGGGCCCCTGCAAACAGCCAGGCATGTCCGCAGGTGCTGCAATCCCAGAGCTGTAAGGTAAGCGGGGAGCAATGATGAGAGGAACGATGTGGCTTGTGGCCAACAACAACTCCAGGTGCAGGAAGAGACCTTGTCTCTCTCTTTTTTTTTTAAATATTTATTTATTTATTTATTTATTATGTATACAATATTCTGTCTGTGTGTATGTCTGCAGGCCAGAAGAGGGCACCAGACCTCATTACAGATGGTTGTGACCCACCATGTGGTTGCTGGGAATTGAACTCAGGACCTTTGGAAGAGCAGGCAATGCTCTTAACCACTGAGCCATCTCTCCAGCCCCAAGAGACCTTGTCTCAAAGGACTAAAGTGGAAAGTGACAGAACACGACACTGTGTCTTCCTGCAGACCCCATGTGCAGTCACAGGCGCATGCACCAGCACACATGTGCATCACACACACGCACACACACACACGCACACACATGCACACACACGCACACACGCGCACACACGCACACACACGCACACACGCACACACACTCACTCACATTATAACAGATTAAATGCCCAAACACATGCAAATACAATAGTCATGCAGTCGTCTTCTGTTGAGATAGAAGAAAAGATGGCTAAGTGGTTAAGAGCACATGCTACTCTTGTAGAGGACCCAGGTTCACTTTCCAGCATACAAACCAGATGGCTCACAACCACCTATAACCCTAGTTCCAAGGCATCAGCATCCTCCTCTGGCCTCTTTGGGCGCCTGAGGGCAGGGGAGGGGTCACAAACACTCTCTAGTTCAAAGTACTTTAGTGTCACCCATAAGAACATTTGAACCAACAATGAGTCACAACCAATGGTTGTCCCATAATGCCACATCACCTAGGGACATCAGTATTGAAACCATCTCAATTTGTGCTCTGTAGTATTCACTCAAAAGCAAAATCACCCAGTGACAGATTTCTCAGAAGGTATCTCTTCATTAAATGATTGTATTTACACTCTATTCTCGGAACTCACTACCCATCTAAGTTACTTTTCTATTGCTGTGAAGAGACACCATGACCAAGGAAACTTACAAATAAAAGCATTTAATTGAGGAGCTCATGACTCCAGAGGGTTAGAGTCTATAATCCTCATGGCGGGGAACATGATAGCAGGCAGAAGGCAGGGAACGGGAGCAGTTGCTGAGAGTTTACATCTGATCCACAAGTCCTTGACAGAGAGGGAGAGAGATAGGAGAGAGAGAGAGAGAGAGAGAGAGAGAGAGAGAGAATACAAATTGGGAATCGAGGGGCTTTTGAAACCTCAAAACCCACCCCCAATGACACACATCCTCCTAATCCATGCCTACTAATCCTCCCCAAACCGTTCCACCAACTAAAGACCAAGATCTCAAATACTGGAGCCTCTGGGAGCCATTCTTATCCAATCCTCCACCCTGAGCAAGCCATACAAGCACTGGAAATTTCCCTCTGTGAGAGGAAAATAGAAGGCATAGAATCTATTTACAAAATTGAAGAAGTTACCATGTCAACTGCAGGATAATACCACTTGGTTACTAAGCAAACAAGTCTGAATCATAAAGCCGGATATAACATAGACGCTTTCCAAATACAATAGGATGATGTTATTAAAATTTTAATTAAGCTGCCCATCAAAGCACAGTCCCCAGTTTACAACAACAACAAAACAAATTGGAAGGTAACTAAGTCAGCTATTGAACCATTTCAGAACTGCTTAATTTTAAGACACTTTTTTTTGTGTGTTTTGTCACCAGAAATATTGCATCTAAACCCATTCTCCACAGGCAAAGGCAACAGTTACAACCTAAAATCGAAATTCGGCAGATAAATGATGAAATCGTTGCCTTTAAAAAAGCATGTGAAATAAGAATTTGTGGAGAAATGGGAGACTGATTAATAACTTTTCTGCAGGCCAGTGAGACGGCTCAGTGGGTGGAGGCGCTTGCCACTAAGCTTGGGATCATGTGATGGAGAGATTGGCTCCATGATCACCCCCGCCCCCACAAATACAAAATAAACATATGCAATAATGCTTTTAAAAATAATTCCTTTATCACAACAATCTCCAGAATTCCCAGAACCATAAAAGCACCTTATGAACTAGCATCGTCTTTTGTTTTACAATTTTGTAACGAGCAATTTCTGCTAATTTTTGTCCCTTTGAAATTTCACAGTATTTTCTTAACCTGAAATCTACACTAGGTGGCGCTCGTAGCACAAGCTTTGGATTGACTAAAAAAAGCAAAAAACGATGCACATTCAACATATCCTTAAACTCTACAATTCTATTGAAAGGAAGGAAGAAAAGAAAGAAAGAAAGAAAGAAAGAAAGAAAGAAAGAAAGAAAGAAAGAAAGAAAGAAAGAAAGAAAGAAAGAAAGAAGGGAGGGAGGAGGAAGGGAGGAGGAAGGAAGGAAAGAAGAAAAGAAGGAAGGAAGGAAGGAAGGAAGGAAGGAAGGAAGGAAGGAAGGAAGGAAGGAAGGAAGGAAGGAAGGAAAGAAGAAAGAAGGAAGGAATTACCTTTTTTGAGTCACTGGGGGGGTATTAAGATGAATATTCCTACCATGTTTACTATGGAGAGGTGCTCTAGGTTCCTATACAAAGATTGTGCGAAGTCTTTGAGGATGCCCAAACAACAGCTTAAACAAAATTGACTCTCCTGCATATAAAACGACTTAAGTACAAAAAATTCATGACCTTCCCGTTGGAAAAACAATACTGGGGGGGAACCCCCCCCAAAAAACAAAAAACAAACAACAACAATAAAACTTCCTAAACTTCACTCAAATCTCCCTGCTTTTCGTGATGTGGAAAAACAGGAATCCCTTACTCAGACCTGTTGAGGGTGTATGGGGAAGGAGCAGCTGCTAAGTCACAAGGTACGGGCTCCCTTAAGGGCTAGTGAGGCTTACATTAAAAAAAAATTGGCTTTAACAACACTCCTGAGCCTGCAGCGGGCTCCAGCTAGAGATAAAATGTACAGGGAACCCACACAACTCAAGGACCACTGTCTCTTCAGGATAGACAGATGCAGGTCATGGCTCTCCAAGGCTGCCAAGCCGGCTCCCTGAGATATCTCGAATTATCTTCCTACCCCACAAACCTGCTGGGATTGCAAAGTTCAGAAGAGCAGTGCCAGTTTGGTTCAGTTCCTGGTGCTTCTGCTGACAACCGCTGGACCCGACCGTTTACCAGGCCATAAAATGTGGAGTCATTTTCTTCCGCCTCTCTTTAGATTTCTGCAAAATCTCGGGCCAGGCAAGATGTTCTGCTGACAACCGAATTGTGTGGCATGGTAACCTTTGAACAGGTATGAGTCACTGACCTCACATGAATCTTCCCAGAAGTCTAAGAAATAGGTTGGATGAGGCAGATAAGCACAAGGCAGTGAGAGCCCGCCCAGAAACCCCACTCTGTGTGTAACCAGACGTTTCCTCTTGTTGCAGGCAGTCAGCGGCCGTGTTTGCCTCTCAGTTTGCAGATACAGCCTGGTTTTTTCTCCCTTTGTAAACCTGTTGCTGGATCTAAAAATCCAGGTATTAACTCCTGCTTCCATAAAAGAGTTATAAAAGCACACAGACAGGAATAAAGAAAAATGACTCTTTGGAGTGACTCATCTTTTTTGATAACAGAGATAATTCTCTTTTTCTTTTTTATACGTGGGGGCAGGGGGGGCAAGTGTACAAAGTCGTGTTCGGGTACAGAGGCCAGAGAGGAATATCCAGTTCCTGATCTCTCATTTTCTACTTTTTCCTCTTGAAATGAAGCTGTTCCCTAAACTTGGAGCTTGCTAGCTTTACCTAGGCCGACCAACTAGCAAGTTCTGACCATCCTCCTGCTGCCTCAGCCCCACACCTCAGTGCTTAAGGTAGAGGCAAGAGCAGCCACAGCAGCTTTGAAAGTGAGTCCTGGAGGTGGTGGCACTTGCCTTTAATCCTAAATCTCTGAAGGAGCAGAGGCAGGTGAATCACTGTGAGTTTGAGGCCAGCCTGGTCGACAGAGTGAGTTTCAGGATGCCCAAGGCTACACAGAGAAACCTTGTCTCAAGAAATCAAAAGAGAAAGAAAGAAAGAAAGAAAGAAAGAAAGAAAGAAAGAAAGAAAGGAAGGAAGGAAGGAAGGAAGGAAGGAAGGAAGGAAGGAAGGAAGGAAGGAAGGAAGGAAGGAAGAGGGAAGGAAAGAAGGAAGAGGGAAGGAAGGAAGGAAGAGGGAAGGAAGGAAGGGAGAGAGAGAGAGAGAGAGAGAGAGAGAGAGAGAGAGAGAGAGAGAGAGAGAGAGAAGAAGTTCTGTAGAGCTAAACTCATGGCTCCCATTTCTCTTGCCCACTGACCAATTTTTCCAGCCACAAAAGCGATTTAAAATAAATAAATAGTAAAATATCTCCTACAAAGGACCTGTATTTTTGAACTTTCAAAGGACTTCTTGGCTAAAATAAAGATGAAATGAATTGGATAAATTATTATTTTTTTTAATATTTATTCATTTATTATGTATACAATATTCTGTCTCTGTGTATGCCTGCAGGCCAGATAAGGGCACCAGACCCCATCACAGATGGTTGTGAGCCACCATGTGGTTGCTGGGAATTGAACTCAGGACCTTTGGAAGAGCAGGCAATGCTCTTAACCTCTGAGCCATCTCTCCAGCCCCCTGGATAAATTATTTTAAATGGTACTTTTTGATAGTTTTAAAACTGAGAGAGGCTGTCCTGTAAAACTGGCCATCTGCAAGATGTGGGTATCTTCATACCCATTCTCAAATGGATGTCAAGGCAATTTGAACCTGTGATGCAATGGAATTTTCCCGTGAGGTTTTCAAATGGCGTTGGGGGAGCTAGCAGCATGTCCTGTGGTGTAGAAAGCCCATACTCCCACAGTGCCCCCTTACCACGGACCCTGCGTACATCTCCTGCCACTATTGGAACTGCTGCCAATACCAGGACGACAGGTCCTTACAAGGAAAGTTACTGCTGGTCCTGGTACCATAAACAGAAGGTGGAGCCAAATCAACAGAGATGCAAGCATGTACAGTCCTCTGTCTTCTGCCTTTATCCTTTGAGCGAGGGATTTGGAGAAGGCTGATCAAGTGATGAGCAATTTTTAAATATAGGCTGTTAGGAATGATAGGAACATGGCTGATAAAGAAAGACACACAGAGTCTAAAACAGATTTTCACGTCCTGTGCCTAGTAAGCCCATTCTCTATCTGGTGGAGAGGAAGAACTTGATGAATCAATTGTTTCTCATTTTGCTGATGTTCACTATCGGTCCTGAGTAAAATTACTTTCTAAGCAAAGTAATGTTTAACTACTTATCATCTGCGCTGCCTCTTGAGCACCATTTAGAACTTTGCTTTTGTAATCTACGATGCTGGGATTTTTCTTTCCTTTCTCCTAAACCTTTGAGAGAGACACACAGTATCTTATCTATCAATAGTGCTATTAACTGAGCAATAAGTAGACACAGGCAGAGGAAACAAAGGAACCACATACCCAGCGAAGTCACGGACAGGAGAGGAGCCCTGGATAAGTGAACAAAGGCCGAGTCTTCCAGAATGTGGCAGAAAGGATTTGAAGCCTTTCCATTCTGAGTCATAAAAGGTCAGGGACGCAGGGTGAGTGGGGACAGTGGACGACAGTACCAGGTTAGACCTGTGCGCAGAGCCTGAAGACCCCAGCCTGGGACTGAAAGGTGTTTTCAGACCTAGGAATCTTGTTCATTTACAGGAGTCAAACTCTGCAAAGGGATGATTCTGACGTCATCGTTAGTCCAGACCTGCCCTGTGCCTCTCCTTACATCACACGGATGTGAGCAGGCGCAGAAGCTGAAGATGTGGAATAAGAGCATTTGTGGGGAGGGGAGGAGTGAAAACTAACATTTCCTGGAGAATCCAAACTCAAAATTCTAGAGGCTCAAGGCTTAGCTTAGGTAACATCTCATTCCCAAGGTGTCCAAGTACACATACAAACACATATACAACATGCAGGCATATTCTCATAACCATGTATGCATTTAGACCACTCCAAATGAACCCCCCCCACTCCCGTCTTTGCCAATATTGGTGGATTATTCTCTGGTTTGTCCTGTGTGTAGTAATATTAGAATTATCCTTTAATTTTCCTTATACTGTGGTCATGTGTTCAATAATGTCCCCGTCAAGCCATTGTTTAAGATCTACTTAACTCCCTGGTATTTGACTTTTTACAATGAATTCATATACTTTAAGTAATCAATAGATGTTTATAGAGTAAGTGAAAGGTTTATTTATTTATTTTGTGGGGTAGTAGGGTGTATGTGTGTATTGCTGGTACTGAACTCAAGGCCTTTCATGTTAGGCAAATGTTCTATCAATGAGCTATATCTTCAGCTCAGAGGTTTTAATATTAGGAAAGTTAAAATGTACTAATTACTGCCTTTGGAGCTAGAATGCTTAATTAAACCTTCTCTCTCTCTCTTTCTCTCTCTCACTCTGTGTGTGTGTGTGTGTGTGCCTTTCTGTGCACATGCATTTGTATATGTGAATATGCATAGTATATATGTATGTCTATGTGTGTGTGTGAATATGCATGCATTTGCACGTGTGTGTTGCTAAAGAAAGGATGCAAGCGGGTGGTGGTGGCGCACGCTTTTAATCCCAGCACTCGGGAGGCAGAGGCAGGCGGATCTCTGTGAGTTCGAGACCAGCCTGGTCTACAAGAGCTAGTTTCAGGACAGGCTCATAAACCACAGAGAAACCCTGTCTCGAAAGACCAAAAAAAAAAAAAAAAAAAAAAAAAAAAAAAAAAAAAAAAAAAATAAATAAATAAATAAATAAATAAAATAAAGAAAGGATGCAAGGGCTTACACATTCAAAGCATGCCCTCCGCCACTGAGCTATAGTCTTAGTTCTTAATTAAACCCCAAGGGGACTCTGAGAATCGTATCTTCTTAGTCAAAAAAAAATCCACTTTATTAAAATTCTCTTCTATTAAAATTGAAATCGTCTAATTGTTTTATTTCTTCTTACTCCTCCATGCCCCAAATCCATAAGAATTTTTTCCTCTTTATTTAATGTCA
Source organism: Chionomys nivalis (assembly GCF_950005125.1). Taxonomy (NCBI): domain Eukaryota; kingdom Metazoa; phylum Chordata; class Mammalia; order Rodentia; family Cricetidae; genus Chionomys; species Chionomys nivalis. Next base: position 13,345,379 of record NC_080111.1, on the reverse strand, counting down.
CAAAAGGCTATGGGTAAGTGTAATTATGCTATCCTTTCCTGGTCCCCTCACAAGAGAGAAGGATTCGGAATTCTTCAGCTGCTGGAAGTGCTACTAGCAAGGGGCCCCCAGGTATTGAGCTCCCGTAGAAACGGCCCCTTCTGAAGACAGACAGCTCAAGATCATACCTCCTCCGGGGCAGCCACCCTCTGAAACCACCAATTCATATAGGCATAGAAATACCCAAGGCTTCCTTGATTAGAAGGGACGGAGACTCAACCCCATCAGACTGACTGAGGTTGGAACTGAAATGAAGGCTGGCTCTCCCTCTACTCATGCCTGCTTTATTTTTTGATATTTCCAGAGACACTGGATAATAGGCAAGCGAGTCCTCAATGTCCACTTCAAGGCCTACTTCTCAAGAAACAGCTGTGACAGCCTGCCAGATAGCAGGTGTCAGGCACAGAAGTCACTGACGATGCAGCCTCTGTTCCGAATTTCAGAAACCAGCATGAGGCAAAGAACGAAAATCCCTCTCTCCCAAGCAATCCTCAAAGCTGGGTGAGAAAGACAGGGACCAGGTGCACCAAGAGGCTGGGGAGGTTGACCTGGGAAGAGCTGGGAGAGGAAGGGTTGATGTGACCAAAGTTCTCAAAGTCCTAACTTAGGAGGGGTGGGGAAAGGAAGGTTACCAGACCCCTGGCAGGAGCCGGCTAGAACAAACAGCAGTGGCTATCGGATCAAGAGAGACAGAGGAAGGAAGACATGGAAAATTAGAGATATGTGAGGCTCCCTGGGACGAACAAAGCCAGACAGATGAACATGCAAATTATTGTCATGGGGGGGGGGGGCGGAGAATGTTGACGAACATTATGCATGACATAAATGTTCGCGCTTTCTTCACCCAGTTTAGTCTAACTACCTACAGATTGTCCATGAATAAAACTGCATAGTTAATAAACATAAAATCACGACACAGAAACTCTTAGTGATCTGAATAATTGACTCTGTACCATGAACTTAGGTAATAGGGCACATATCAATTCTGATGACAGGACACAACCTCTGGGGCCTTGATGGTCCTGCGCGCTCTCTCTCTCTCTCTCTCTCTCTCTCTCTCTCTCTCTCTCTCTCCCCTCTTCCTCCTCCTCCTCTCCTTCCTTCCCTCTCTTTTCTGTGTCTTTCTTTTCCTCCTCCACCATTCAGAAATACAAGGCTAAAAGTCAATGTTGGTGATGTTTCTTTACTAGTAACCTCCACTCTAATTTAAAAGAAAATTCTTTATTGGGCTTGTGAGATAGTTGGTAAACCGCTTGCCACTGAGGCATGAAGACTTCAGTTGAATCCCCAGAACCCATGCAAAAAGCAGACAGAGAGCTGGAGAGATAGCTCAGCAGTTAAGTGCACAGCCCACGCGTCTAGAGGAGCCCAGTTCAAGCCCCAGCCCCCATCTGTTGGCCTAAAATCATTTGTTAACTCCAATTTAGGGAATAAGATGCTCTCTTCTAGCCTCTGAAAGTTCTAAGCATGCATGTGATACATAGACAGACATTCAGACAAAACACCCAAACGCATAAAAATAGATTAATTAAAATGATGATGATGACGACAATGATGATGATGATAGGGCCTGATAGTTATAAGGTGCTTGCCACCCAAGCGTGAGGACCTTGGCTGATTCCCAGAACCCTGTAGAAAGGCAGCCAGGATGGTGTCTGCTTGTAATACTGTGCTGGGAAGGCAGACAAAAGGGTCCCTGGGATTTAATGACCAGCCAGCCTCGTCTACTTGGTGAGCAGCGGGACAGTGAGATTCTGTTTCAAAAGCAATGTAAACAGCATCTGAAGAATAACACCTGACCGAGGTTGACCTCTGGATTCCACATGCACACGCATGCACATACATACACACACATGAACACACATGCTCACTCACATCAAAAGTACACATACATTCACACACGCTTTTTATTTAAATTTAGCATTCAGTTTATTAGTGACATTTTGCTATGACACCCCTACACAGGTTCTACCCTTTTCGGGGTTGCTGTAGATTATACTAGAAAACACCAAAGCCAAAAGCAGTCCAAGTGCTGGGCTGCTTGAGATGGGAAAGCATGTGGTCTGGACATGACGCTATGGCGTCGGAAGCTGAACTAAGGTGAAATGAAGACCATTAGAGAGCTAGAAAAGGCGCTGACCCTTGCAAGCCAGAGAAGGAGGGTACGGGCAGTGCTTGTGCCCCAACCATACCTCCCTAGCTGGGCTCAGCTCATTCTTGTACCCATTGATGGAGATTCTTGAAAGGAACATGAGGGGCAATCGACCAAAATAACGTTCCACTTGTCATGTATCTGATTTTGAGAAGAGCCTTATTATCTCGCCTAATAAAGCAGAAAATTAGCCATTAGCCGAGAGCTCGTGATTAGATTTGGAAGCTTTAACACTCGATAACAAGAGTCAAAAACCCAAATGGAATTTGTTGGTGCAAGATTTTATTAGAACCTGGAAAAGGATTAGATTCTGTTTGCGTTTTGCTCCTAACCTGTGTGCAGCTGCATCCAAGTATGAACATCCAGTCGGATGCAAAGATGTTTCCCTAGAGACAGGAGCTCTGCAGGCCACGCCACCTCCTAACATGCTTTATAATGGCGCCTGTCATCCATGCTGTTCCACTGAGGCGTGACTTTTGTTTTACGGAAGAACTTTTAGCTGAAGTCAGAATGAAATGGGCGTGGCCTAGTGTCCCCTAGGGTGCACCTGGAGTCTGCCTTAGTGTACAGCGTCAAGATGCACGTGAGGCCAGTTAACATAAAGTGTGTAAGGCAACACTAAACACTACTTAACACTACAATCCAACTGCCCCAATTAAAGCCACGCTCTTCAGTTTGCTTCTCCGCGGCCTTCAGCATGCTGATCTCTGTAACTCAGTTTGTTTTGCTGTCAAGTAAGATGGTAACAGTTTCAGTAGCCAGGCTGAACGGACTTAAGGCTCATAACCAATCTATAACCCAGGTCCTAGGAGCCAGTAGGAAAGTGACCATGAGTGTGCCACCCTGAACCTGTGACAAGTCCATCTGCCGTTTCTTAAAGAGCAGGAGCCGTCACTGCCCAAATGGGTGCACACCTTTCTCCATGCATGGTAGAAGAAAAAGCACGAAACTCAGGCAACCTCAAAAATCCAAAGATTCCCCAACAGGGTCACAGAAAGAGTGGGCAGTGAAGACTCATGTACACTGTAACAAAGTCCTCAGAGAGAAAGCAGCATTGCCAGTTCTTTGTAGTTTTAGCATCTGAGATTCTGAGGAGTCCCTGAGCATCATGTAATAGCCCCAGAAAGTACTCAAGGTCCTGGACAGATGGAGAATTCACAGATGCAGCTCCTGAGCATCAGTTCCAAGGAAGTAGGATCTGGCTACCGACTATTACTGGAAGGGAATGGACCCCTGCCCAGCTGGTTATCACTGCCTATGAGGAAAATGGAGACAAAAAGATCTGAGGAAGGTACAGGGAGAACCTCAAAAAAATTGGGATGTTGAACTGAATAACCATCACATAACACAGAATGTAACAGCCAATAGTTGATTAGGCAGGCATTGAGTCAAATAGGCTCCTCACGGCTCAACGGAATAAACCTAACGACATACACTCTTAAGTTTATGTGTGCGCAACTGAATCATCTAAGATAAAGATTCCCAAATCACTTATGCCAAAAGAGAAAGTCTTCCAAGTGCCAGCTCTCACACTAACCTTCAGATAATTTTAGAAATTTCAAACCTAACAGATTGCCACTACAAACGCCTTTGCTCCCAGCTCAGGCTGTGACCTGGCAGTTGGAAATGAATTGAGAGGAGACAGAGAGGAGTGAAGGTCTCAGGACCAAGACAATGAGCTTCCAATGGCAGTCAGTCTTGACGAGATTGATTTTGCAATTAGCTATTCTATATCCTTTAATTAAAGTGGAGAAGATACTGGACCAGTCCCTCCTCCGGCATCATTCCAACCAAAGGCTTTCTCAGAATCCTGCTTCCACCATCCTTGGGAAATGTGTTTAAAATATATATGTTTATACCTCTATGCATGCGTGCACACATTTACACACATTATATACACATGTTTCCCATTTTTCCTTCCTGGTCCTGCATATAGTACAGCAGCAGGTTTGCCTTTCACTCCTTCTCAGGCTTAGGAGGACAAAGTCACACTGATACTCAACAATCTTGCTACTGCGGAGTGTAGATCCCATCTCTAGCATCGCCTATGGGAAAATGGAGACTGACTGACACAGTCAGGGGCCTAGCATGCTTCACGTAAACACACCAGCAAGGTGCCGTTCCCGAAAGGGCATGCTCCATCACAGTCTTCACAGACAGAAATCATTTGAATTTATCTCTGCCATAAATGACAAATATATTTTAAAGAGCTGAGGCACGTGACTTAGGGACATGACTCAATAAATGCCTTGGAAAATAGCAGAACGGAACTCGGAAGACGACGGGACGTCTTCAAATGGTTTGTCCTGAGATGCTGTGAAGGATAGCATAAACCCAAAGAGAAAGAAGGGAGGAAAAACATCCGTCAAAAATATCTGACTATCGTCTTTGTGCAATGTGAGTGGTTGATTTCCATTTCCTGGAGCTTGGGACTTCTTCAGGACTTCCCTCGCTACCTCAGGAGGTTGAACGTTGACCCCAAGCACATGACCTCATACACACACACAGCAGAGGCCAGAGAAAATTTCCCATCGAAGAATTTCACTTGGCAAATTGTTCTTCCACAAAGAGCGAGATCGTGTGTTTAAATATTAACTTCCGGACTCACCACATTATCCGCATCCCCGCAACCGGCGATCGTGTTTTTTTTCAAGTTGATGGGCCATCGGCGTTCCATGTCCCCAGAGGCAGGGAGGCAGGAAGAGGAACAAAAAGGAAAAGAGAACAGGATTAGAAATGGCTCAAGAACTGTTTTTACCCCCTACCCAAACTCTGGGAGTGTGACAACCTGCCACTCCTCTCTAGGAATACCCCCCCCACACACACACAAACACACACACACACACACACACACACACACACACACACACACAGCCTGACATCCTGAGCAGAGAAGAAAGTGACTGTGAAAGCAAGGTAGATAATTCAGGAAGATCCAAAGGGAACATTCATTAGCTTTTTAATTTAACAGGTGCAAATAGAATGACCACAAGGTGTGTCCGAATGTGCAATAGATGTTTCCAGAAAGATAATAAGGAAGAATTACGTGAACATATAGGGACATAAAAGTAATTAAAGCAAGTCTGGACTCGAAACGGTGGGGGGGATTGCTGCAAAACAGACTTAGACCACATCCACGCCCTATCTGGAAACCTAGTGAAATTTACCTGAAAGAATTTTAATTACACCTCTCAAACAAGATAAATCATATGTCAGTTTATACACCCTACAGACCAGGCCACGGTGTAGATTTAAGTCCTCCAAAGACAAGAGCAAGGAGATAAAATATTACTATTATCTTTATGGTCCTGGTAAGTACACTTACTAATACCTATTAGTAAAAAGGAAATAAAAAACCAAAACTTGACATGTCTTTAAACCTGGAATAGAATTTAACTGGCTTTAATCTAATAAGCCTGATCGCTGCTCTAACAAGAAAGAGAGTCACAGCCTGTGAAATCATATGGATATTGTCAGGTGGATAGAACACCCCAGAGCAAGTCTTTGTGCCAAACAGCTTTTCTGCCACAGGGTGCAAGTTGAAAGATCATTTGCCAAGGTCATGCTAGAGAAATTCTGTTTTTTGGGTGAGTGCTTGGGCCTTACTGGGTGCCCTTCAAACAGTTTCTTTAAACAAGCGCTGCCAGCTTAAAGGAAAAAGGAGAAGGGAAGGTATATATTTTTCTTTTTTTGACAACTATTTATGTTGGGGCCCTGTGTGTTGCAGTTCCTTGAAGGCACCCACTACTGAGGACCCATTTCTTTTGAGGGCAATCAGGCTGAAGGCAACCAGCCCAAGAGCCCAGATTTGGCCTTTGGGCCTCAACCCTTACCCCCCTCCACAGTCCTCAGAGTAGAAATCTCTTGCCACCCATGAAATCAAGGCCATTCAAAATGACCAGTTTCTGGGGCAAAGCCCCAGATGGAATTCCAGGAGACTCGGAAACCATCTGACAAAGCTCTGGGCCTGAGATTACACCTGCAGCTTCTCCCACCTGTACCCTAGGAGGCCCAGGACTGAGGTTGGGAACAATGGATTGTCCTCAGCACACAGTGTCCCTGCCTGGTCCTGACAGCAGTTCTGGGTTTAATGTCAATGTGGTCTGAACACGGTCCACAGACAAAGGAAGTCTGGGCAGGACAGGAGCTGACAGGAACTGTGGCAAACTCTCTCCCCTCAGCCTAGGTGGGCTCTGCCATACCACAGGGACTTTTGAAGAGCATTTGCATACTTGTGTTTGTAGCAGTATCCACTCTAGTATCCACTCTAGTCAAATGTGGGAAGCCATGCAGGTATCTGTCAGTGGGTGAAGGGATGAACAAAACATGCCACTCACTTAATAAAGGACGAGAATTCCGAAACATCAATACACTCCACCACACAAAATAACCAGACCCCAAAGAACAAAATGTGTCACTCACTTTATAAAGGAAGGGGATTCCGAAACCATCAATACACTCCACCACGCAAAATAACCAGACCCCAACCAAAGGCGAACATGATCCCCCTCAAGTAACGTGAGGCCTCTCCAGTAGCCACACTTAGAGTGACAGATTGTGAAATGGTATGATCAGGCGCTGGGAGGCAGAGGGGGTTTGAGTAAGAGTGTAGAGCTTTAGTCTTGCAAGATGAGGGTTCTGGGATGTGTGGTGACCACACCACAAGGAGGCACAGAACACCCCTCAACTTCACCTTTAAAAACAATTGATGGGAAATCTTAGGTCACATGTATTCTACCATAATTAGAAGAATAAAAAAAAAATAAAGAAAAAATAAGGAACTATTGTTAAATTGGGTTCTGGAAAGGTGTGGGCACCCCACAGAGGCTCGGTCTTATCGTGAAAAGACATGACTTGAAATAGAACCCAAAGCAGCCTAGTTTTAATTAAAAAGCTCAGTGCTACTCCCAGCAGATGGCAAGGTGAGAGGAGCTATGTAGCATGCACTGAAGACATCATGACAAAGATGTCTCCAAGCCTCCCGCCAGGCCTGTCGTCAGCTCTCAGCCCAGGGCTCACAGAGCACACGTGGGGAAGGTGCTGCCCCTGCTGCTGTGGCCCTGGGGGCAGCTGAGCCCTCTCTAACCCCTGGACACTTTGCAAATTATTGCGAGGCAACATGAGGGCTTCTGCACCTCTTTTGTGTATTATTAAAGTTCAGTCGGTACCTTTACTTGTGGGTAAGGTTTTGTTTGTAACCCAATTTCCTTTCTTCTGGATTTTTTTTTCCTTCTTCTTATAGAACCCAAACTTTATGGTACGGGCCCAAGAAGCCACACAAAGCTACAACTGATCCTCTCTTAGACACTGAGTAATTTTATTTAAAAGGGGGAGCTGGGAGTGGTGGTGCATTCAGGAGGCTGAGGCAGGAAGAACACAAGTTCAAGGTGAGCCTGGGTTGTAAAGTCAGAGGAGTCTAAAAAAAAAAAAAAAAAAAAAAAAAAAAAACAAAAAAAAACAACAGCAACCCTGGAGCCAGGAAGGAGGAAAATGCGTTGGTGCTGGCCGAACTGGCAGTCTCTACAGAAGAGATAAGCCCAAGTCTCTGCTTTAGACTCCTTGGCTTCCCTCACAGCAGGCTGACCTCAGTGAGAAGCGATAATGTCCCCAGGGAAGGACTCAGAGTGAGAGATATGGGCTCAGAGGTCCTTTTCAAAACCAGGTGACCCTGAGCAAGCGGCTGCCCACGCCAGACTTCCTTGAATGAGAAAGGAGAAAAACATGTTCTGAGTTTTTCATAGAAAAGAGGCCACAGAAGATCTCCAGCAGACACAGGGCATCCGAAATGCAGGGTGGACTTTGGAATGTCCCTGCCGTCATCTGCCTCTCAACGCTTCTTTCCCTTAAATGATAGTCCTGGGAGACAGAATGTCCTGTGGTTTCTTCCTGGCTCGAGTGTGTTCCAGAGCCTTGGCTCAGTGTTGAAGCTGACCCTGATAGGGAGGGTTTGAAGCAGAAAGTCTCCTCAGGCTGGAGGTCTTTGGGACTTGTGGCTGGGATAAGGGAAGGTCTTAGGGCAGCACCCCCACCCCTCTGTGACTCTATCCAAGTAGTAGCTTTGGAAGAAAACAAGAACTAGAACACACATGACATGCTCCTGGCTGCTTCTCACTTGATGTTCTCTGCTACCTACAGACACTAAGGATTCTGTTTGATTTAAAGAAGCCTTGCTAAGGTATGGGCTCCTGGAGGGGGCATAGTGTGGGGCCTGAGGAGATGGCTCAGCCTGTAAAGAACTTGCTGTGCAAGCATGAGGACCTGAGTTCAATCCCCAACACCCACTCTTCTAGAACTGGGGCCGATGATCAACTTAATCAGCAAGATTAGGCCCTGGTGAGAGACTTTGTCCCAATAAACAAGGTATGTTCCTGAGGAACAATCGCTGACCTTCACACACACACACACACACACACACACACAAACACACGTGTACATATACACCCAAAACATACATGTTCTCCTCAACACTACCCCTAAACAACCCAAGAGGTCTTTGGAGGAACAGAACTGTGGGCTAGATTAAACATTTTAAAGAATAGTGGGAAATGTAAAAGTAACGCACAATCTTTTCTGTCAGAGTGAAATAAGACAAAACTTCACTTAAATAATTATAAAGAGTTGGGCAGTGGTGGGGCACACCTTTAATCCCGGCACTCGGGAGGAAGACACAGGCAGATCTCAGTGAGTTCGAGGCCAGCCTGGTCTACAGAGAGAGTGCCAGGACAGCTAGGGCTGTTGCACAGAGAAACCTTGTCTCAAAAAAAAAAAAAAAAAAAAAAAAAAAAATCTAAGAAGCCATTTGGCAGAAATTCAAATTCCTTCAGGGTCAGCACTTTTTGAAATCAAAATATGTGCTCAAGGTTGCTCTTGGTGCTCAAAATTGCATTCTGCTTATCAATTACACTACCTTAAAGTGGACAGTCTTGTAAGAATGTGAGGCTAAGCCCTGCTCACCCAGAGTGACACAGCCCCCCTTAGAATTAGGAAGAAAACTCAGTGGGGCCCTGGGGTCTTTAGTGTGGGATACTCCAAAGGCTACGAGATCTTTTGCAAAAATAAAACTTTTAGCTTGTTAGACTTTTTTGACCCAGGCCCATTTGTAACAGTGACATAAAATAGAAGCAGACTCAGACAAATTGCACCTTCTCTATTCCTGTCTGTCAACTTGTTAACCAGGGTTTATTATTATTGTTATATTATTATAATTGCACCATTTCTCCCTTCCCTTTTCGCTCTCCACCCCCACCCATAAACCCTTCTCCAGGTTCTCCTTCAAATTTGTGGCCTCATTAATTTTATGTATTTGTTTATATTTAATGTTACTGCACACATTTAAGTATAGATTTCTAAATACAACCTGTTCGGTTGGTATCATGTTATCCATATGCACGCTTTCAGTACTGGCCATTTGCTGCTTGCTGACCATTTTTTAATCAAACCAAGTCCATGGGTAAGATAGCAGTGCCTACGGTAGGGACCGGTCTCTTGGATATCCCCCCTAAAATGTTTTGGGGAAGATGTGAGGCCAGAACTATTTTTCTGGCTGTACTTAGACATTACTTGCTTTTTCCCGTTTATTCTCTCATGAATATTGTGGCATTTATAGAAGCTATAAGGCAGGTGCTACCTTCACTTTCAATTTTAATGCAGACGTAAACGCGAAACTCTCCACAGTCAAGTCAAACATCAAACAGATTTGCAATGCCACTTGTTTAATTAAAATTTTTAATTAAGTTTTTATTTAGGTGTATGGGTGTTTTGTTTCCATGCATGGCTGCGAACCATGGCTGTGCCTGTTGTTCAGAGACCAGAAGAGACCATGGGATCTGCTGAGACTGAAGCTACCAGCTACCGATGGTCGTGAGCCACAACGAAGATGTTGGGAGTTGAACCTGTGTCCTCCGGAAGGGCGGCAGGTACTCTTGACCACTGAGCTGTCTGTCTAACTTCTACAATGCCACTCCACTTGGATTTATTTTTATTATGGAAAACACAGCCTTAAAGAATGTTTATGTGAAGACGGAATGAATTTGTTATTGGCAGTTTACAGTCGCTTGGAGGAAATATTACGGAAGTTCCCCTAAGGAGTCCCAAGTGTAGTTAACAATATTGCCTACATAAAGAAATGTCCTTTGCGCCCTTTGATCCCTAGAGTGACACCACTTTCTCTGCATGCCAGAGGTGTTGGGATTTTCGGCTGTTGATGTTCCATCATATCAATTAGATGAACAAATCTTTTTTTTTTTTTTTAAAGATTTATTTATTATGTTCACAGCGTTCAGCCTTCATGTATGCCTGAAGGCCAGAAGAGGGCGCCAGATCCCATTACAGATGGTTGTGAGCCACCATGTGGTTGCTGGGAATTGAACTCAGGACCTCCGGAAGAGCAGTCAGTGCTCTTAACCTCTGAGCCATCTCTCCAGCCCCTAGATGAACAAATCTTTACTGCCTGGAACGCATCTCCAGGACTCCGAGAAGAACAACTTCCGCTCCACCATCAGAGGGCAGGAGGACTGAAACTCCTCTAACACCACCGCGGGCTAATCCGTGGGAAGCGCTGGATGAGCTTCCTCCTCTTTCTCAGTTCTTCCGTGTTCTAGTGCAGCCAGAATCAAGGTCAAGCAGCCTGCTTGGGGGATCCGCCACCTCCGCAAAAGCCCAGCTTTCTGAGCTCGCTGTTGCTCACACCCACTCTGTGCCGGCCCTCAGAAGTTGTTGCAAACTTAATCTGTTATCAAGGTCCTTGTGTGAAAGGGAGGGAGGGAGGGAGGGAGGGAGGGAGGGAGGGAGGGAGGGAGGGAGGGAGGGAGGGAGGGAGGGAGGAAGGAAGGAAGGAAGGAAGGAAGGAAGGAAGGAAGGAAGGAAGGAAGGAAGGAAGATCCATTCCATTTCAGCAGTACTAAGCAGCCAGCGGCAAGAAACTGGGGGAAACATCTGTGCACGCAATGGCAAAATGTTTGACTTAGAACCTCAGTGTCGGCAAGCTTCTTTTCATATGCAATCTGCAGGAATAAATCACACCTGAAACCGTGATTATGATTTTAAAAACAAATTGGGAGTTGTACGCTAGCAAAGAGAAACGGCTAGCTAGGGCATGGCCAGCAGTATTTAAAGAGAGAAGACTGACTTAGCCAGGGATAAGGCTAAACTCGCTAGAGTTGAGTCAAACATTAAGCCGGGAATAAGTTGTAGTAACAACTCCCACTAACCTCCATTCTCCCGAGATGCCTGCTGGAAACTCTAATGACTGAAAGAGCAGGGTATAGTCTAAGCGAAGAAACTGAGATTCAGTCAAATCCAGTAGCCTTAACCGAGAGAGTGTAACAATTTTGATGTTAAGTGCTCCGAAGGTCTGAGTGATTGAGACTTGGGTCTAGGATGGGGCTATTGAGAAGTAATGAAGCTTTGGAAGGCAGAGCCTAGTGGGATGACTTCAGGTCACTAAAAGTATGTCCTTGAAGGGAATGGTGGGACCCCAACACCCCACTCACACTTTGGCTTCTTGACCATGCACCCCAGCACTGAACACTAGTGCAGACGTCCACCACAATGCCCATCTCACCTTACGACAAAAAGCAATGGGTCTACGTAATCATGGACAGAAATTTTCAAAATTTTGGATTCAAAGAAATCTTTTTCTCTTTGTAACTTAGTTATCTCAGGTATTTTGTTATAATATTGGAAGCTGACTTTGCAGAATTACTTTGTTGGGCTATATGCTTAATCTTTAAAACTATAATGTCTAGGGGGCTGGAGAGATGGCTCAGCGGTTAAGAGCATTGCCTGCTCTTCCAAAGGTCCTGAGTTCAATTCCCAGCAACCACATGGTGGCTCACAACCATCTGTAATGAGGTCTGGTGTCCTTGCTTGCAGGCATACATACAGACAGACTATTGTATACATAATAAATAGATAAATTTAAAAAAAAAAACAAAAAAACCCTATAATGTCTAATTGGTTTTAATGTTATTATGAGAATTTAATTTTTTTCAAGTTATATGTAGGATTTGGAATTTTCATAAAAAGTCTCTCTGGTGCTGGGCGACGGTGGTGCACGCCTTTAATCCCAGCACTCGGGAGGCAGAGGCAGGCGGATCTCTGTGAGTTCGAGACCAGCCTGGTCTACAAGAGCTAGTTCCAGGACAGGCTCCAAAGCCACAGAGAAACCCTGTCTCGAAAAAAAAAAAAAAAAAAAAAAAAAGTCTCTCTGGCAACTTACCACAGTTTATATTGCAGTAATTTGTCTTTAACTACAAGGTCTCCTTGCAACATGATGAACGCCATTCCATTTTTATTTCCACATACGTGTCACTACCTTATTATAAAATATGACTTAACGCATATCAAGTTAAAGGACATATTACAGCCTGCACTCAATTTGAGTCCCAAGGGATTTCATGTTTTTATACACATGGAGTAGAACTGGATTTATCAATCCTTTCTATAAAATATAATCAATTCAGATTGACTTTTACATAGTACTTAGACCAGCATAACTAAGACAATGGTTGTTTTATTTAAGAAAACAGTGAAGGTGGTGATTTTTTTTTTCCAAGGCAGGGTTTCTCTGTGTAACCCTGGCTGTCCTGGAACTAGCTCCCTTTAGACAGGCTGACCTTGAACTCACAGAGATCTGCATTCCTCTGCCTCATGCCTGCTGGGATTCAAGGTGTGTGACACCTTGTAAAAGGAGTGTATCATAGAAGGTGGAAAAGACTGACTGTGGTCGAGTGTGCAAGCCTGGGTAACAGAGCTGGAAGACGGAGGAAGCATTAAGGAGGGTGGCGTGGTGCTCAGAGTTCCACCTTAGGCCATGCATTGGGGGAGGAACATTTAACTTCCTGTTCCAAGGTCTCACAACTGATACTAATAATTTCAAAATTAGTTCATAATAAAAATAGCACTAGCCCAAAACCTGACCATAATTTTTAACATTTCTTCTTAAGGCAAAGAATTCAAAATTGTGGATGAGTAGCGACAGGCACACTTTTGAAAAGTGAGTCATCTATACATGGGCAATGCCTATATTCAGAAAGTAGGTCTCTGCCTTTTATCACCCGAGGCTTTTCGCCCCAAAGACTAAAGAAGTCAGAGGTCAGAAATGGGGGACATTTTCATGTTCCTGAAAAAAACAAAACTTGCCACATCCATTAGACTAAGCACTGCTTGACCATGGTTTGTCTTCTGCTTTGAAAAATACTCAAAAGAGGGCTGTCACTTTAAAGGCAGTGACAAGTTTTAAAGAAGACACGAGCAAGAGACAGGAATAGCTATGTCAGCAACATTCCCAGTCTATGTCAAAAAGCCACACACTACTGGAATCAACTTTCTCTCCCACAAGAATGTGGTAGGAAAAATAAAAACCTTCTAAACATTTTGAAGTCAGTGACCTTGTCTTTCCCAAATCTCTGATGCTGGCTTGTTTATATCATGGAAAACAGTTACTTGAATAGGTCAATGCCAAAACACCAGATTCCTGAATCCAGCGTGTGTCTTTGTGACCAGAGACAAGTCAATAGAACATGGTTAAGAACTTCACCATCAGTCTCCACGAAGCAACCTCCTACACACAAACTCAGCTGTCTACAAGACCATCCATCCAGACATATCCGTGGTGTCAAAAGTGCAATCAAATCGATTGTTTAGTACAGATGGGTCTGGGGAGACAATAAAGACAGATGTCTAAAATATGGCAGGTCAACCCAGTCACTAAATTGTCTTGAATAATACAGAACTATTTACAGACTCCCATTTCTAGTCTAAAGCACCATGCAAAATCAAATTGCTAGAGAGGCCCTGGATTTATGAAATACTCGCTGTGTGTTATACCTAAAAAAAAAAAATCAGCTCCACAATCTGTCTGGCTCATAGTTATTGGTTATTAAGGCAGACTTCGGGGCTAGGGACCAGAGCTAGGCTAATCTTTAGGGAAAGAGATGCTTAATCGATCCATGAGTTTTCTGGGAGCACAGCCTGGTGTGGTCTCCTGAATGCCTGTGACACTCACTGACCTCGCGCTCATGAGTCTAATGGGGGACGCTGTTCACTTCCGCTTTATACATCTCCTTCCCCGTCAACTCTTCCCTTTATACCTCCTTACACACTCTGATAAGATTATATTTTCAGTGAGAATGATAATTTTGTAGGTCAGACGCTCTTCCCCACCTCAACTCTCTTCCGGGCATCAAGGCAAGAACAGCTATACAGAACCTGGTACTTCAGTCCAACTGTGTCCTTACATAAGGGGTTCACAACAGGGATGTGCCACCAGCTACCTCCCAGAGGGGCCAAGAGGGCTTTGATCTTCCTCTATGCTAACTGTCAGATGTAACACACACTCCTTCCCTTTTGCCAAATGGAGGCCAGCTCAAAGTAGTTTAAAGGATCTGCCATGTTAATTTATTCTAGATAATTCCTCCTGCTATGCTTTAAAAAAAAGAAAAAGAAAAAAAGAATACTATCCTGAATCTCTATGAATGCCTCCCAAACCAAGAAGAGAGGTAAAGGAGAAACATTTACAGGATGCCCTCAGATAACATGGTAAGCAGTGGCAGCTGAGTTCATTGAAAGTAATAAAATATTAGCAACTTTCAGCTAGGTCCGTGGAGCAATTACCCGGAGAACCCAAACCTACAATTATCATCGCTGTTAAAGAATTCTTCGGTAGAATTTACATAGCAAAACATGCACAGGGTGGTGCTGTGCACCCCCTCCCCCGCCCCGTGTATGTCAAATTGTGTTTCAGCAGCCCTGGATTGTAGAAAAAGCCAAGCTCAAGCTCTCGTCAGAGTCAGAAAACCAAGGTCTTTCGTCTGTGGCCATGTTTGAGGACTCTGGGCTTTGGAAACTTAAGCAGCTTGGACTCCACCGCAAAGAAACACAAACTGTTATCCAGGGAAATTAAGCGAGAATGTGCTTGCAATCTGCAAAACAGCATTGGGTTTTACCTTTCCTGAAAGACACCTAGTCATCCTCTAACCGTAAGCCACAGACACCACGGCGGAGCTTAAAGGTTGCGTGACGCAGCCTGCAGGGGGTAGCATTCACATATTAAAAGCAGAAAAGGTAAACCAAAAACATCTCGATGCTTTTCACTTCGCGAGGAGCTCGGCTACCGGGTTACCCTGTACGCTGCGTGGCATTACTAACCGCACCATTACCTAATCCGTTTTGATCTTTGATCCGTTTTCTTTCCCCCCCAAAAAAGGAAGCCAGCCACTAAGAATAGCACAAATTATTCATCCTTTATAAATACAATCTGGAAGATGTTGTGACATGATAATATTCCCCGAGACTCACACGTTCTGGGAGAGAAAATCGTCTCAGGCATCTGCTCATTTAAAAATAACATCCGGGGCCTGCGAGGGGCCTCAGTGGGTACAGGCGCCTGCCACCAAGACTGAGGACTTGAGTTTGAACCTTAGGACCCAGGTAGCGAAAGTTATCTTTTCGACCGCCACAGGAATACCCGGGCACGTGGACACCCCTCCCTGTAACACATACGACATAATAAATAAATGTAAAAAAAAAAAAAAAAACAACCCTGTATATTTTCAGCTTTGCTATTTCATGATTTAAACATCATAGAAAAAGCAGAAAAGAAGTAAGACAAGAAGCCGGGCTAAGAGGAGAAGACTCAAGGCACACATAGTGGTTCCAGGATTCTGTGGGACGCGGTGCAGCGAAGAGGCGTCCAGGCTGGCCCTGTCACCCCGCTGCGGCCCCTACAAGGCTAACCTTCCCCAGATGGTCTCCCTCGTAGAATCCTCCATGGCTCCCCAGTTTACTTGATGAATTCCATAACACCTTGACCTCATACGTTTGCGGGTATCTTAGACACTCATAAGGGCCACTAGACCTTACAGTGGCTCTTCGAGAACAGAGACACTGGGATCTCCACCACAGCCAGAAGACGGGAAAGTCAGAAACATGGCGACTGGGAGACATTCTCAGGACGGTGGACTGTCAGCCACATGAATTTACTGGTGTCCGCTGATGCCTTGGGGGAATCTCTGATGTTATTTTTATGTCCAGAATAGGAGCATATTAAAAAGGCAAGGTGCATTCTCAGTTCCAGAGCTAGAGAAGAAATTCCTAAACCATGATGGAAGGATCTGACCATGGTTAGATCTGCCATCATTGCAGATGACAGTGTCCCACCAGCTCAGGTGTAGCACAGGTTACACTCTTATAGCCTGGTTCCATCAGTATATAGTATACAAAAAAGTGCTCTTTCAATAAAATGGGACCAGCACCGGATGGTGGTGGTGCTCATCTTTAATCTCAGTACTTGGGATGCAGTGGCAGATGCAGGTGAATTTGGGGTCAGCCTGATCTACAGAGCAAGTTTCAGGACAGCTGGGACTACGTAAAGAAACAAAATAAGGCTAGCTCCATCCACGCAGAAAAAAAATGAAAGAAAATTTACCTAATTATTTGACAATTAAATACTCACAATCAGAAAGAATAAATTCACTGATCAAAGTCGCTGTAGCACAGAGAGTTAATTCTTCAGATTTTCACCCTTCTGAATAGAATGATGTGGGCATATAGGGATGGGTGAATCAATAAAACAGTCACCTGCTTTGGACATGTAGAAATATTTTGCACTAGGATCATCAAAGGGCTAAAGTTATTTTTTTTTCTGCATATGGTTAAAGTAAGCAAACATAGTTATGATCCAAGGGGCAAAATGTAAATATTGAAAGTGTTAGTCTACTTGCTGAAAATGAATTGTCATGGTGAATTACATATCAATGGTACATCTCACATGGCCGACAGGAGTGGAGCGTGGATGAGCGCTCAGTGTGCACTAAGTCATTTTATGGGTGCTCTGCAGATAGGCGCTACCAAGGCGGTTTTCCAGAAGAAAGGCCCGCTTGGAGGACTTGGAAAATGTGTCCCAGACAGGCAGTGAGTGCCTGCAGCTGGGAACAGCGGCAGTTAACGCGACCCCAATGTGTGTTGTGCATGCTAATAAGTCCAAATTGCTCACTTAGATATTGTATGACCAGGCTGGTTCCGCCTCTTAGGGTGTGTAGGGAAACCTAACTTAGGGTGTGTACCTTGATACTGAGGCCAAAGTGATATGGAGCCAGCGGGAACTAGAGTTTGGATTTTTATCTCCTTTTCAGGGCTAAGGATGATGCAGCATGATCTTCTTCTAAAAGGTCGGGCAGGGTCAGGAGCCGCTGCTCAAGCAGGGCTCTGGGTTGGTGAGCTGACGCCCTCAGGCTAGATGCATTACAATCATCACCAGCTTAGGATATTTTTAACTTACCGTGGTCCATCAGGATATAACCTCATAGTAAACTCCTGAATGCTTACACAGTCTCATTTTGTGTATGATGTTATCTTATTCGTAGTGCAAACTTAACAGAATGCCTGACATTCAAAGAGACAACTGTCTTAGGTAAAAAGAAAATGTATTTTATTCTACGGGAACAGTTGCTTTCCTATGAGACACCCAGCGTATTAAAACCATCACAGCCCAGACTCCCAATCTCATTATTTAACTCTGCAGAATTGAGTGGCAGTGTAGAGAGATGGGCATGTTTTCCCCTCTTGTTTGTTTGTTTGTTTGTTTAAAGGTGGCTATGTGTCATGGGTTCAGGCTGTACATGAGCTTGGATTCAATCTCGTCAGTGTTTCCTGCTGTTGTTTCTGAAGGACTGTGGAGATGCTGAACCCGCATCAAACTAGCAATCAGAATCTGCGAGTGTCTCACTTCATCACCCATAAAACGCATCCACAGACAAGATTTCATTTGGTGTTTGTGTTCTTTATGGGAAGTGGGAAGTTCAGTTATTTCCATTTTAAAGCGAGGAAGCTGGGTCCAAGGGGCTCAGTGACCTTCCAGAGGACTTTCCACACAAGTGGAAACAACGTCTCTGCAGAGTGGGCATATGACAACATCATCCCATTTTGCTGCCGTGTACACTTCACAAATACCGCAAGTCCAGTGCAGAAACACGGATACGGCAGTTTCTCACTCAGAGCCATGCCATTGCTCAGGACGGGTTTCAGCACATAATTCTAACATTATAATAAGGTTACTAATTCTACAATATTTAAAGCCTCAATACTGGACCATGTCATTTCCTCCCGTTATTCCTCATGAACAACCAACTGTTGACTTAGTCACTGGTCTATGGCTGTGAAGAGACACCATGACCAAGGCAACTCTTCTAAAATCAAGCACTTAGCTGGAGGCTGGCTTACAGCTGCAGAGGTTTAGTCCATTATCATCATGGCAGGGAACAAGGTGGCAAGCAGATATGGCACTGGAAAAGTCGCTGGAAGCTACATCCTGATCCACAGGCAGAAGCGGGAGAAAGAGGAGAGGGGAGAGGGGAGAATGGAGAGACTGGGCCTGGCATGGGCTTATGAAACCTCAGAGCCCACCTCCTCCAACAAGATCACACTCCCTAATCCTTCCAAAGCTTTCAGACAATTCCACTCCCTGGAGACCAAGCCTCCAAATGTGTGAGCCTGTGGGGGTCATTCTCACTGTTTACAGGCGTTTAATGACTATAGAATTATTCACTCAGATTCCAAGGGCTGTGTATTTAAGACTGTGTACAACCGCTTTTGTTGCTGAGATAGTGAAACCGGCAATCTTTTTATAACAATTTTCCTCACTTGACCTCAGACGTTTGATATGCACGTGAGAAATGGCTTCAACTTTCACTCTTTAACAAAGGGCACGCAATCACAGGAAACCCCTCACTTCCAAAAAACTGGAATAAAGTGTTTCATCTCGACCCGGAGCACTTCAGTGTCCACACATGGCAGTAAACACAAGCAGGATGCTACTGTGTAAATCACAGTAATCAGATGACAAGTTTCCCAAGAATGACTGGACAGGAGACATACCAGAAGCCCCCAACCCAAGAGTCTTCTCCCACATTTCTGGGTGCATCCCATGCGTCATGGGCATACTGCCCAGCATTTCTCGTTTTTGTTCCAGCCCAATCACCATCATCTTGGCTGCCCATATCTATTCTGCTTTTGAAAGCACCGTGGGGCTCACATGACTATGCTCTCATCTCTACAATGAAGAATGCTAATAGTTTGACGGATCCTTCCAGCTTCCGAAGCTTAAATTATCCATGTAATTACACACACGAGCTAGGATAGCATTTGAAGTTTCTAAATAATGGCTCGTGCCTATCAGGCTTTTCTCGGGGGTTGGCTCTTCATTTTGACTCCACCTGGGGTAGGGGACATCTTTCCCGCCTTTGCCATCACCTCTTCTAAAAGATCTCTAGACAGTCACTTACTCCGTGGGGATGTAGGAGGAACCCCCAGGGTGGGCGCCACTTGGTGGAAAACAAGACAAAGAACATAGACACGGAGTCTTGGCTCTGCCGGTGAAGTGCAGCAAGGAAGGAATGCATGTCAAGTGCCAGAGCAGAGAGTAGATAGGAAAGGCCTTCCGAGTAGATGCAAGACTTCACAAGGGCGGTGGTGCATGAGTTTGCTTTAGAAAACCAATAGATGCTCAGGATGGACAGGATGAGAAACAGGAGAGGGGTATGAAAATGACGCAGAATTGAAGCACGCATTGGCACTGGTGAGCGTTGTTATGACCTCCAGCTGGAGCTATGGGGACCGCATGAACATGCTGCCACAGAAGAGTGTATGCAGGCTGCCGAGGACAAGGTTAAAAAGTAGGAGGAGTTTTGGAATAGAGGGTAGTACGGCCAAAACAACACTGCCAATGAGTCAGTGTGATCTAGACTAGCATCACCGCGCAGGAGTGATATTAGCAGGAGTCCCAGGGTGGCTATAGCTCTGCCAGCATCGTGACGGGAAGGCCTGGAGTGGCAGGCTGCATCACAGGGCACTGATATTTCTGTGATGTGTGTTTCTGGGAACAGATCACGGAAGGAAGCCGGAGATGATGAAGACTGGCTCTCTGTCAGGGTAGACTTGACCTGGAGATTCAGGAGTGGTGTAGAAAGGATGAGATGTAGAACAGTCAGGTGAAATAGTCACGTGGAAGCTAGAAAAGCAAGCAAGGATGGGTTTCTAACAGACTCCAAATTATTACCATCTAGATCTGGCCACCATTCACCTGGCTGGGATTCTCTTCCCATTCTAGAAGCCAGTGACCTATTTCTGGGGAGCTGACCTGAAGGAAAAGGCTGGAACGAGATGTTGCACTGTGCATGTGTGTTACTGACTTCCCTTGAAGCCTCTTTCTTACCCTCTTCCCAGATGGGGATTCTGAGGTCTTAGGAACATAGAACGAGTCCAAGGCAGGATTGAGGTGATGGAGGAGGGTCATCTTTCTATCTGTTGCTTTCATTGGTTGATTAATGAGGAAACTTCTTGGCCTTTAATAGGACAGAAAGTTGGGTGGGAGGAGTAGACTGGACAGAATTCTGGGAGAAAGAAAGCCAAGTCAGGCAGTCGCCATGATTCTCCCCGCCGGACACAGACACAGGTTAGGATCCTCCCTGGTAAGCCTCCAGCTCATGGTGCTACACAGATTATTGGAAATGGGTTAATCAAAGATGTGAGAATTAGCCAATAAGAGGCTAGAACTAATGGGCCAAGCAGTGTTTAAAAGAATACAGTTTCCGTGTAATTATTCCGGGTAAAGCTAACCGGGTGGCGGGACGCAGCCCTGCCACTCCACCAACATTGAGGAGACCAAATTCTGGATCAGTCTGGTCAATAAAGGCAGGTGTATTGGCATGCCCATCACTTCAGAGTAAAGGAATAGTTTCTCCTCCCCGCCCCATTACAGAACTCGTAGTGTGAAGGACTGGCACCCACACCTTGCCCCATGTTCTCCCCGACTGACATCTCCCGAATGGTCCCTAGCCATACTCAGCACCGTTTTCCTGAATCAGCACTGCTTTTCTCCGAGATAACTGTTTACTCTCTCATGACACAGCATCCTAAGACAGGCTTCCTCCAGCGCAACATCTCCAGTTCTGTCCCTTGTGCTAGCTGTAGGCTGTGACACATTTAGCTTGTCAGAACACATTCTGAACATACGTCAATCCTGCCTTTTATGTAACCCCATCGAAGCACTAAATTCTCCTGAATAAAATGCTCATGTGCTATACAACCAGCATTAAACCAAAACAAATGTTTTTCTTCCCCCGGGATATTAATGTGACCTATTGAGATGACAGCTCCTACTCTTCCTATTCACTGTCTAGATTTCCCCATCTTCATCGTGACGATTAGGTTCAAGGCCTTTCAAAATCTGCAGTATTAGCCAGCAGCTTTCCTGAAGTCATATTATCATCCAATCATTTGTCTAGGTTTAGACTGACAGACCATGGTTGGTCATAGTCACTGGGCAAAAGTGTGATAGTTCAGTGCATGTGCAGAATAAGCAATTAGATAAGGCAGAGCGATTGACATATTCATCACTGCAAAGATTAATAACGGCTTTGTGTTGGGAGCAGTCACAGCTCTAACTATTTTGGGACATATGACCACTTATTCTTAACTGTGGTCACCCTACTGTGTCACACAACCCTAGAAAGCAAGTCCCTAATAGAACTACAATTTTTTTTGGCACCTGTTGGCCAATCCTTTTTCTCCTTCCCTGCCCACACCATTACTTTCTACTTCTGTAAGATCAATTGTTTTACTTCCGCAACTGGATTGGGACATGCCATATTTGCAGAAGTCCTATCTTTCTGATGAAGGTCCTCACTACGTTGGTGAAAATTCCTGATTCTCATTTGCTGGGGCTCACACTTCCCTTCCAAGTGTCTCAGATAGCTGTAAAGTTGTAAATTAATTCTTACAGTCAGAGTTGTAGGGAAAATTATTATTCTCCTTGTGGATGAGGAAGTGGCTGTCTGGACTAGACTGTGTGACTCATCCCAATTTCTGGATCTTTTATAATGAACCATTCACAGCCAGCCTGCCCTCACTTTAAAAGTCCTAAAAGTCCTACATGAATCACACCCCGTTTTAGCGGTTGAGCTTCTTTTATTTTCTTTTTTTGTTTCCAGAAAAAAAAAAAGTGTGCCACCACATAGCGTATTGTGAAGACAGGGATCTGTTTGGGGCTGGGGTAAAATGAAGAATTTATATGGTTTTGGTTTGGAGAAATGGCGGCATGGAGATGTTGTTTTATTTTTCTGTTCTTGTGGCAAAATTCTACAACCAAGACAATTCATAAGACATTTAACAGGGATGACTGTTTTGGAGGGCTAGAGTCCATGACGGCAGCAGGAAGAGCTGAGAGCTCATATCTTACTCTGTGAGTAGGAGGTAGAGAGGTATATTGGGGATCCCCCCCCAGTTTTCTGAAGCCACAAAGTCCTCCCCAGTGACACACCTCCTCCTCCAGGCCACACCTCCAAATTCTTCCTGAACAGATCCAGCAACGGGGAACCAAGTATTCAGACATATTAACCTGTGGGAGACACGCTCCCCTATAGCACCATAGAGGGCAGCAGATTTTCCCAGAGGGCCGACTGTGGCCTTTGGGATCCAGGGATGGAACCAACTGTAGCCCAACTTTAACACAAGCTGGAATACTTGATTGCTTGTCTGTAGAGTCCTCCAAGAGACCTTTTAAACACACAAGCCGCTAACCTGTCCTTCCTGTGTCTTCCATGGCTGTCACTCACAGCGCAGAGAGCAGCTAAGTTCCCCACCTATCTCGGTGACAGCACCAAGACCATGTTTCCTTTGTGGATCCACATACGGTACAAACTTCTCCAAACTTAGAGTCAATTAAGGAATACAATACACCTGAAAGTAGTGAGATGCCCATTTCCAGAGGTGTTCAACCGGGGACCATTACAGACAGATTTAAGCGACTGTCTTATTTTCCACATTACCTCATAGCCTGTGAAGCAATTTCACCAAAATCAGGTTTTAAAAACAGGTAGCCAAACAGTGCACGTTGGTCCCCCAAAACAAAATAACAATCACTTTAAGTTATTTTAATAATGATTAATCCTAGAAATTATTATATGTCTTTGCAGGTCAGTGTTATCATTCTAAGCATAAGTTTGTGTGCAAAAGAGCCTTGCCCTTAACGGCGTACATCCTAGGGCAAGGGAAGGCGCCATTGCCTGGACTGAGGGCTCAAGGTTTAAGTATGGTTTCTCTGCTCCTCAGCACCAAGAACACTCCCTTCCTGCTCCCCCACTAGGGTAGAAACAAATTCAAGAAACCCATTCAAAAATCCTCCTTGAATGGATTGCTAAAGAGAGGTCCTTACTCTTCCATGTCACCTAGGTCCGAACCGTGAAGGATCCAACTGAGAAATGCCTATGGCCAGTACCGGAAGATTGAGACCTAGATCCCCTGGGTCTTCAGAACCAGCCTGGGCTGGAATCTTTCCTATTCCCCATCTTGCTCACCCCACTCCCAACCTTCCCCGCTCCCACAGGCCGCATGGTTGCAGCCCGGCCTGTGCCAATGTTAACTGCTCCTCCAGTAACTGTCAGGAGAAATTCAGTGCAGGGGACCCCAGGCAAGCCTGCTCTACTACATCGTCGAGTCTGTTTCTATTCAAAAGGAATTTAGATTTAAGCCGCAATCAGATCAGGGATTTACAGTCCTTTCTACTTTTCATTCATTTCGTGGATTTCAACCCTCTTCCGGTTTTAATCCACTGTACTTCACAGAGAATTACGTGGGTGGTCGACCAGCCTGGTGTAGGTGAGGCAGGGGGTATCTTATTTAGCAGAGAGCCCAAGGCAGGGGCCGACCACTTGGCTCACTCCTCTGGGTTGGGTTGACCTTAATTCCCCCTGAGGACCCTCCACTCTACACTCGACCCCTCGGAATTTAGCTACACGTCCCGCGCCCTTGAGGGATTTTTGGAGTCCCTCCCCCTTGCTCCCAGGAGGATTTTAGTGTTGGAACCCACGCTTTCTTAGGAGAGAAAGCCCTGGCGGCTTCCCTTCTGCAGAAGGAAAAGCGAAAGCCACCAGAGGCAGCTCCAGCCAAAAGCGCTGCGAGTCTGCAGCTCCTAAGACCGCAGAGGTGGTCACTGAGCGGTACAGACCCGGTTTTCAACTTCGCGTGTTACTTGGAGACCCCGGAACCGGTCTCTAGCACTTAGACTCGTAGTTCTGCTCACAGATGCCAGCTCCGGGACTGCCTCGTAGTCCCAGTGCAGCTTTGCCTGGCCACCCCTTGCGGCCGAACATGCTCGGCGCTAGCCCGTGCGCCCCTGGCTCTCCCGCTTCCCAGTAGGGCGCGCCCCTGGGAGTTCCGAGCCTTCAACTTCTGCTTTCCCCGTGGCTAGACGCCCTGGTATCCCCAGCTGAGATCCTGACAGTCCGGTCTTGTGAAGATGAAACGTTCGAGGAGGGGCGCTTTCCTGCATTTTGAAAAACAGCCCAATCTGCCTCGCGAACGCCTGGATCCCTCATCGCGCAGTCTCCAATCAAAAGATTTTCGTCCCTGGATTAGTTTAGGTGGAGGGGCCGGGAGTTCGAGAACAAGGAGAGGAGACAGAAGCCCCGAGTTGCTGAGATATCTCTGAGCGTAGTTGGCTGCAAAGGGCTAAGGGGCCCTGTGGCACTGCGGGGCAAGGGGAAGAGGGTTCCTGCATCTCTGCCTCCCAGAGAAGCCAAGACACCTACGGACACGCACGTGTACACACACACACACACACACACACACACACACACGAGAAAGCAACCATATCCTCACATTCTGCTTTCCGCGCCCTCCACGCAGTCAGCTCAGAACCGGGAGGTCAAACTACTGACCACCCGCACGGGGCTGAAATCCTGAGACGAGAGGAAGGTTCTGGCCTCAGCTCCAAGGCTGGTGCCCTCTTAGGAGGCTTCTCAATTCCGCCCAAGATGGACAAGATTAGGTTCCAGATCTCATCTTTGGGCAAAGGCTTTGGGCAGCATGGAGGAGGGGATAGGAAGAGCACTGGAAAGCGAGTCCTCACAGAGAACTAGCAAGCCTCCGGCTCACAACTAGGCAGCGGGGGCCAGGCAGTCGGACCCCCAGGCGCTCCAACTCCTGCAAGGGTGGGGAGCATAGTGACAGCAACCACCACTCCGCGCGCGTTGGCACTGGCACTGAATCTCCGAAGAGGCAGGCTAGGCATCCAGTGCCGAGGGGTGGAGGCGAGAGGGCGGAGGAGGAGTTGCCAGAGCAGAGAGGGATGACGTCCTCCAGAGCCTCTGGCTCCTGGGGACAGAGATTCGCGAGCTCTCTGGGTCCAGCGCTCTGGGTCGGGGGAAGGCGATCACTGGGGAGCCGCGCCCCACTCTTGCTGCGTCTTCAACGCGGCGAACACGGGGCTAAGTCGGGCTAGCCCGAGCTAGAGTGCAAGCCTTCAGGCTACCTCCAAAACACCTTTCTGCTGGTCTCTCGACCCGGGGTGTCCGCTCAGGAAAACCTACGCATTCCAGGAGAGTGCCGGCAGGTAGCCTCCAGCCCGGCCAGTCTTGCCTCTTCCTCGCTTCTTAACAATCGACCTCAGCCAAGGGCAGGCGCCTGCTCCCCGGCCACTGCCCACGGGGCGAACCGGCGCTCTGCATTGGCCCCTACTACGGGGAAGGAGGGGACATGGGGTGGAAAGGCGCTCACCTGGATAGCAGAAGCCTTCCTCTCAGTCTTCTTTCCGAACCTGTTCCCAGCCCCCAGGCACAACCTTCCTCGTTGAAAACAAAGTAGTGCAAGGGCACGGGGATGGAGCGCTGCTCCCTAGTCCTTGCACAGCGGCTGTTCCCTTTGGCTTTTTCCAGGTCTGGGCTCGGACTCAGCGGCGGGAAAGGGCTCCCAGAGGCTGCAAAAGGCCGCCAGACCCGGGTTTCTCCTGCAGCGGTGGCGGCAGCACCTCCAACTTGCCACCTGCAGCGCGCATTGGGCGCCTGTGACAGCCGGTGCCGCTCAGCCCGAGCCGGCCCGCCCTCCGGGCGCTCTAGTTGGCTGCGCCCAGCGCCTAGGCGGACCCCATGCTTGGCCCCGCCCTATACCGGCCTAGGAACTGGGTGTGCTCCCAAAGTCTTTTGCCAGGCCTCCCAGGGTTTGCTAGCCAGCAGCCTCTGCAAGCATGGAGGAATCCTTCCCACCCGGACCCAGACACTCAAGTGCACACACTACACTATCTGTGTAGGTAAAGACTGGAGGAAGGAAAGAGGCTGAACATGTCCTTTCGTGCACTCAAGTGTTTAAATTTTCTGTTGGTGGCCTTACATGTTTTCAATCTCTGGAAAGAATTAACACTATATCAGCACAGAGTCAAGGGACGTAGATCAGAAACTGGCTTGGGGGATGCTTTGGCTAAGTTTCACTGCTTTTCCTCCTCCAGACCCTTGGGTCCCAGCACCCACAAAACCACTAACTACCACAATGGGCTCTGAAGGCAACTATGTCAGCCTCTTGCTTTTGAGATTCTGCCTTGGGTTTAGAGATTCCCAGGCATGCAAGCTCATGACTCATGACCGTGCAGTTACACAGCCTGTACTTTGTATGACTCCTTAGGCCTTGGATGGTAAACAAAGCATATATCATCTGCATTTCTGGCTCCAAATCTATCCCGGAGACATAACTCCCAGTGCTCCGGCACAATCTACCTAGGCCGTTCAGGAGCTTCTGCCACTTAGCAGCTCCTGGAGCAGAGCATTTTGGAAAGCTGATTTGGTAAAGCCTTCCCAGGGATAAAAGCTATATTTAAAAAAAAATGACAAGCACAAGTCTGAAGAGCCATCTAATCAACCAGAAATGTCTGACTCTTGGGTATCTCTGTGTGAATGGGCTCCATTGCCAAGTGCCTATTAGTTTAGAAACATTTCAGAATTAACTGTCCAAATAGCACATTTAATGGTCCATTAGGGACCTGTCGACGCCCGAGAGTGCAGGTGTGCCACTGCTCGATGTAGCTACTGTGTGCACACATGTTCTGTGAAAGTCTCTGTAGAGTAAAGGGGAGGAAAGGACTGGAAGGGAAGTTGGTAGTTAGGTCCTTACAAGGGGGTGCACTCGGGGCAATCGGCACCAGCCAAGTTGACTCCCTGTCAAATACTGGTTAAGTATTTTGTGCTATTTTGTAGCAATGATTCCCTGGCTTTACAGTAAACATTTTGTTTCATGAGGCCCCGTGAGTCCACCTTGGGGATTGAGAACACTACCTCGCTCCCCACAGAGAGTATTGTCACCATTCTCAGAAAGGACAAAACAGCCCTCCCCCTTCTCCAGGCTCCAAAAATCTTCGGTAATACAGATAGGCAGCAAAGCATTCAAAAGGAAATATTTCAGCCCTCTGCCGAGTGTTCCCTTAGAGAGCTGCACTTTGACCTGAATTGGGTAAAACAATGAACAGAATGAAGGCGTGGCTTGCACAAGCTGGAGTCCAGGTTTACTTAATCACCAGGGAATACCTGCTTCAGTGGCTGAAGAAGCAGGCTCTAGATGGTTATAATACCAGGCATCTGGTACACTGACACCCCACTGAGGGGCCAGGGCTCCACAATGGGCAGTTTTGTCAGGGGCTTTGGAATTGTCCTGAAAGTTCTTGCTCAGGGAACGCTTTTTTTTTCCTGCAACCATAGAAGAGATAAAACAGTAGCAACAACGACTTGTGAATAAGAAAACCTAATGCTGAATAGAGACGTTTCAGAAGAGAAGCCCCAAGTACCTGTTGATAGTGGGAGAATTTAGCAGCTGCCGGAATGCTGAGTGGTTCCAGCTGGTGAAGGGGCAGACAAGAGAAATTGCTGGAGCTTAGAGGCTCGGTCTTTGATACTGAGACTGAGGACGGAGCTCCAGGAGTCAGCAGTCATGATTTTAAATCTGGGCTACAGCCCTCCAGTATGTGACCTGTAGGTGTCTATGTAGGACACACGGTTAAGCTTCATTTTTCTGATTCATGAAGAGAAGATACAGGTGCGTACAGGGGAGAGCTGGTGGAGGGAGTAACAACGGTGATTCAGCTGAGATGCTCCACATGCAGGGGACCTTCGACAAGCAGTGGCATTACTGTGAAGTGCATCACGGGCTCAAAGGTCGCTTGGAACTTGTGCCACTTGCTGCCAACGGACTATCTGTTATCTGGGGCCCATCCTGCCTATGTGCTCTTTATGACTGAGGATTTCACTACCCTTGAACGGCCCCCTAGTTGAAGGTGATGTGTGTGTACTTTGGTACTGGTCGGCTGTTTTTATCCCTGGTGGCTATCCGAATGGGTGAATGTCACTTGAGGAGAGAGCCTTCTTCATTGTTTAATACAAATAACTGTTGCGATGGGCGAGTTCTTTTAAGGTGACATCGGCTCCCATCCTTCAGCCTCTCCTCTTTCATAATCTTTCGCTATCTCTTACCCTCCGTGTGACCTCTGCCCTTAAAAGATGAATACCGTGTTCAGTCCCACCCTCTCAGCAAAATAGCTTTGTGAACACTTGTTCTGGTGAAAGCCGTGCCTGTGCACACGTTTTCGGCAGGGCCGTGCCTGTGCACACGCGTCCTCGGCAGAGCCCTGTCTGTGCACACGCGTCCTCGGCAGAACCGTGTCTGTGTACATGCATCCTCAGCAGGGCCGTGCCTGTGCACACGTCCTCGGCAGGCCAGGCTGCTACACTCCTTACACACACCGAGCTTTCTTGCATTGAAAACTCACCAAACTAGGCCTGGTGGCTCAGTGTGGTGCTAAGGCAGGAGGGTCCTGAGTCTGAAGTCAGTCTAGGATATAGATAAAACCCTGCTTAAAATAAACAGAAGGAGAACATACACCAAAAATAATTCCTTTTCAATCTTTTGTATGGTACTGCTTATTCATAACATTGAAGGAAGTCCTAATTTGCCCTTGAATGTTTTCTTTTTCTGTAAAAAGATGGAATTAAACTAAAAAACAAAATCCCATTTTCATAGTTTATTTTTAATTTTAAAATAGTTCCAAATGTAGAAAACAGGAGATCATATATCTCTCCTGGTTTTATCAACTGTTATTACTTTACATTTGATATATCCTTAAAAAGAGGATTTTTAGATATATAGGTGCTCACAATCAATGTTCTTTTTATAACCCACTAAGAACAAGAAAGAACAAGTGCAAACTAAGGCTCTAGCACCTGATGTGGGAGTCCCCTCTGTGTGCTGTGATTCCCGTGAATGAATAAAGAAACTTCCCTGGCCTGTTGATAGGGCAGAACTTAGGTAGGTGGGGAGATGAAACTGAATGCTCAGAGAAAGAAGGGTGGAGTCAAGGAGATACCATGGATCTGCCACCGGAGATAAACGTGCTGAAACTTTGCTGGTAGGCCATGACATCTGTAAAGTCCATTCAACAGCTACAGAGTCCCTTCAACAGCTATAGAGTCCATTCAACATCTCTAGAGTCCATTCAACATCTCTAGAGTCCGTTCAACATCTCTAGAGTCCATTCAACATCTCTAGAGTCCATTCAACATCTCTAGAGTCCATTCGACATCTCTAGAGTCCATTTGACACCTCTAGAGTCCATTCGACACCTCTAGAGTCCATTCGACACCTCTAGAGTCCATTCGACATCTCTAGAGTCCATTCGACATCTCTAGAGTCCATTCAACATCTCTAGAGTCCATTCAACACCTATAGAGTCCATTTAACACCTATAGAGTCCATTCAACATCTCTAGAGTCCATTCAACACCTATAGAGTTCATTCAGTATCTCTAGAGTCCATTCGACATCTCTAGAGTCCATTCGACACCTATAGAGTCCATTCAACATCTCTAGAGTCCATTCAACATCTCTAGAGTCCATTCAAATTTTGCCAATTTATTTTACAGTGCGAGTATTTTCCTTTTCTAGTCCAAAAAAAATCAAGTAGAGAATCATACATTATATTTAGTTGGTGTGTTTCTCTACTCTCTCTTAATCTACAAATTTTGTTGAGTCTCCCCTCACCTTTCCTGATTTCGATGCCCAAAGGCTATTTCTCAACTTAGATCCATTTGGTGTTTCTTATGTTTCACCCAATGCATTCCTGAATAAAATACCAAAGAAATGATCCTGTACTTTTGAGTGTATCCATTCAAATCATACGATGTTTAACTGTCCCATGGTTGGTTGTGGTAACATAATCACCTAGATTGGTGAATACTGGGATTATCTATTATAAAGTCATCAGTTTTTTTTCGCAACCTAGGCAGGGTACTGGATACATTCTGAGCATACAAACACTGTTGTCCTTGGGTTCTAGTGGGATTCCTGTCTATGTCTGACACAACCATGATTTGTAAGGCACAATTTTCTATTTCCATTTATGTTTTAAAGTCCTTTACAAACACTCTCACCTTTTATTACTTTATTCTAACAGGTTTACTAATTCCTATCCCATTTAAGGGGTGGCATTCTGCTACCCTCATTATGTTTTGATGCCCAGACTAACTCAGATTTTGATGTTGGGTGTCCCTTTAAACCAGGACAGCGATCTCTAAGCACTCACTGTTAGTATCACAAGATATCCCACCTTGTACTTGGGCTGTCTCAGTCCTTGGAAGAGCTCTCTTTCTTCCAGGAATCAGTGGTTCTTTTTGCTACAGAATGTTGTTCAGAAATTAGTCAGAGGTTTGGCCCTGACTATTTCTTCCAACCAGCTTATTAGTTGTAAATTCCACATCCTCTCAGAGGACAAAGCAGGGAATAAAGGATACAGATTCATACATAATAATGCACAAATACCTCTACTCTGATATGTGTGTGTGTGTTATCCATTTAGCGGTATCTTTACTATTCATTTATAAACTAATATCTCTGTTGATATCACAAGTTTGTAGCAAGAACTCCAATTCTAAACAAACACATCATGGTTCTTTCCAGCTTCCTCCCTTCTATTAATTGTCTTCTCTGCAGAGCAATTCCGGACTCCCGTTCCCCTCAGCATATTGACTTTATTGCTGCTACACATGTCTTTTCAGAAATAAGAACACTACAAATCCCACTCCACTCTTACCTCTGTGGCCCCTTTGCTTTCCCATTGGGCTTGTTTCCCACCAGAATCTCTCCACTCCATCTTCTTGGTCCATCTCCTACCACTACCTCATTAGATACTGGCCACCCCTTCAAGGAATGGTTTTCCTATAATTGAAGTTCTCATCAAATTCCTGGAGTTACCATTGCCCACATCCAAACCTAATCTACGGCAAGTTCTGCTGGCTCTACTTAGAAACAGGTCCAGCATTCAGCCCTTTATTATCGCTTCCACAAGACTCATCTCAGTTCAGCGTCACCCTCTTCTCCACTTTTGTGATAGCCCCTAGTTATTCTCCTGTCCTGGCCATTTCTCAGTCTTCTGGAGACTGTTGTCAACCCATCAGTCTAAAGAATAATTGAAGAGGAGAAATATGGGAGGGAGTTCATTTGGTAAAGTGTTTGCCTTGAAAGCACAAAAACCTGAGTTCAATTCCTAGACCTTATATAGAAGCTAGGCATGGTGGCACACACTTGTAATCCCAGCACTGGGGTGCAAAGACAAATGAATTCGTGGGCCTTCCTTCGCCAGCCCACCTAGCCTACATGGTGAGCTCCAGTTCAGTGAAAGGGAGATCCTGTTTCAAAAAAAAAAAAAAAAAAAAAGAAAGTGGAAAGTATCCGAGGAGCAAGCAACACTTGAGGTGATTTTTTGACTTCCACGTGCACACACGTGCACACACGTGCACAGACAAGATCTGCATGCATGTGTGCACCACCACCCAACACAGATATATCAGGTATCATCTCACTCCTTTGCTCAATTATATCCACTTCTTCCTAATTAAATAGGTGGATGCTAATGCCAACCTCTACTTTCCCACCTCTGTCACTTCCTATGCTCTGCCTTGTGTGCCCTCAGGACACACTGACTTTAATGCTCTGCCTTCCACCTGGGACTCAGTTTCCCTGAAATCCTGTGACTTGCTTTCTCACCACCTCAGATCCTTGCTCAGGTGTGTCTTCCTCTGGAATATCTTATCTGGGCACCATATTGAAAGCTGCCTTCCCTTCTTTCCATCTGCCTTCTCTCCAGCCAACACAGCTCTTTCCAATAGCACCCTACAATCTAGCACCCTACAACCTAGCACTATAATCTAGCATCCTACAATCTAGCACCATACGACCTAGCACCCTACAATCTAGCACCCTACAACCTAGCACTATAATCTAGCACCCTACAATCTAGCACCCTACAATCTGGCACCCTACAATCTAGCACCCTACAATCTAGCACCCTACAATCTGGCACCCTACAATCTAGCACCCTGCAATCTAGCACCCTACAATCTAGCACCCTACAATCTAACACCCTACAATCTGGCACCCTACAATCTAGCACCCTACAATCTAGTACCCTGCGATCTAGCGCCCTGCAATCTAGCACCCCACAACCTAGCACCCTATAATCTATTGCCCTAAAACCTAGCACCCTACAACCTAGCACTACAATCTAGCACCCTACAATCTAGCACCCTACAACCTAGCACTATAATCTAGCACCCTACAATCTAGCATCATACAACCTATCACCCTACAATCTAGCACCCTACAATCTGGCACCCTACAATCTAGCACCCTACAATCTAGTACCCTATAATCTAGCACCCCACAACCTAGCACCCCATAATCTAGCACCCTACAACCTAGCACCCTACAACCTAGCACTACAATCTAGCACCCTACAATCTAGCACCATACAACCTATCACCCTACAATCTGGCACCCTACAATCTAGCGCCCTACAATCTAGTACCCTACAATCTAGCGCCCTGCAATCTAGCACCCCACAACCTAGCACCCTATAATCTAGTACCCTACAACCTAGCACTCTACAACCTAGCACTACAATCTAGCACCCTACAATCTAGCACCCTGCAATCTAGCACCCTGCAATCTAGCACCTTACAACCTAGCACCGCATACTGTCTTTATCTAACTGCACTTGCACCTTCTAACTTTACAAGAAGAGTTTCAAGAAAAGAAAGATTTTTTTTATGCTATTTTGTTTCCTACTGAATCTCCAATGCCTGCAGCAGAGCCCGGTGAACAATTGACACCAGGAAAAAATGACTAAGGAATGGCTAAAATTATAGAAATAGAACGCATCTAGGAGTAGCTATAGATAAAGCTATGTGCTGAGCGGTTTCTTGTGTGTTTGAGAAATTATATCCAAAGAGTAGTAACTTCATCCAGAAGAATCCTAGACACACTAGAGGCACTAGGAATAATAGTGACAGGCGTAGCTGTAATTGTCATACTAGTCATAGCCATAGTAGTTGTACTTGTTGTTGTAGCTGTAGTTGTGTAAGTATTGTAGCTGTAGTAGTGGTTGTAGTGCTTGTAGCCTAACACTGACCACTACAACTACTGCTATTGCTGTAGCTATAGTTTCCCCCGATGTAAAGACAGGAAATAATGGATGGTGCACTTGGTAAATATGAATGAACTAAAGTGGAAAATCTGGCAACAGGCAGCTGTTGGTCTTAACCAATCACTTTTCAAACCAAAGACTAAATTATATACCAGTAGATGCAGAATTGAAAAGTTCTGAAAATATTTCCGGACATAATCTTCAGAATCAGGCATTCTATTAAAATGTTTTAGATTTTATTTTTTAATTTGTAAACAGCATTTTCCTACAGCACTGCAAATACATTAAAGAGGCTCAAGGGATTTTAAGTCTAGCACTTTCTTTCTTAAGGTGACCACTCAGCCCACAGGGGAAATAAAGTTCTTTCTGTATTATTAAAGCTCCACGTACGACCTGGCCCTTTGAAAGTCAAAGCCCTTGGAAAACACTTCCCAAGTGAAATGGAACCTCATAGGCATTGGGCAAATTTGCAGTATTGATTCGTCATTGTTTTTTAATATACCTTATTCTGCATTGTCTCTGAGAACTGATTAACAAGCATCACTGTGGCCAGACCAGAAGTTCTTTACAGACTGTGCTCAGCAACCACATGAAAGATATGATGGTTTCATTTGGAGATGCAAAATTCATCATTTCAACTTCCTATAAGTCTCTACAAATATGCACACACACACATACATACATATTTCAAAAAAAAACTTAGAGATTCAAGAGAGACCTATATCTCAGAATTTTAGCTTTTCTGACTTTTAGAGAATTTTTTTTTAACTAACCCTGATAGAATGATAGGGTGGTTGAGATATGGGTTATTTCTCTTACCTTAGCATGCAAACTTTAGAATGAAATTTGGTGTCTGGGAAAACAGCTATCTGGTCTATGAATTAAATAACTATTGAAAGGCAGATCTTTTCATGGCTTTTTGAAGGAGCTATCATTGCTTACTCAATGACTGGCTGGCATATAGCAGGTATCCCGTGCCTTTCCAGGCATAACCAGGGGACCTGGCTGCATGGCATGAATGCTTTCAAAGGCTAAGCAAAACCACAAACAAGTTATGATTCAGGAAATGCATCCTAGGTTTATTTTTTAGCTGTGTGATTTCAGCTCAACCTCTCTCTCGATTTCCATATATATATGATGTAGGTGGGTCTTCTGTCTATGTGTTACTTTCATTGGTTAAATAAAGAAGCTGCCTTGGCCTTTTGATAGGCCAGCTTTCAGGTGGGTGGAATAGACAGAACAGGATGCTAGGAGAAAAAAAAAACCACAGTCACATGGACACCATGGTTCTCCTCTCTAAGATGGACGCTGGTTAAACTTATGCCGGTAAGCCACAGTCAAGTGGTGATACAAAGTATTAGAAATGGGTTAAAAGAATATGTAACAGCTAGCCAATAAGAGGTTAGAACTAATGGGCCAGGCAGTGTTTAAATAAATACAGTTTCTGTGTAATTATTTCAGGTAAAGCTAGCTGGGCAGTGGGAAGTGGCCCACCGTTCCTTTTATAACAATTGGCGCCCAGTAATCTGTGTATCACCACGGGGTTGTGGCTTACCTGGTAGATTCTAACCTACGTCCATCTCGGGCCAGAGCTTCATGGCGTCTGTCTGACTCTGCTTCTTTCTCCCAGAATTCTGTTCTGTCTACTCCACCTATCTAAGCTGCTGTCCTATCAAAGGCCAAGGCAGTCTCTCTATTTGACCAATGAAAGCAACACATAGACAGAAGACCCACCTACATCACACACACACACACACACACACATCCCTTATATAAGTTGAGGATGGCATTCTGTACCTCAGAGAATAAGTGGGAGTAAGGGAAATTGTTTGGTAAAGAGTTGAACGTCAGGCAGCTCCCTCTTCATCAAACTAGCTGTATTGTAAAATCTGAGATGCTTCTGGTAAGATAGCATTTCCCTTTTTTCCTCCACCCCCTTTCTCTCAATTGCTCTCTTCCCTCCCCTACTTTCATATTTTAAATCACTAAATCCTCATAGAACCTTTTGTCATGATCTGAAATATCCCTAGAGAGTTTGCTTTTTAATTCTTCAAATTAAATATTGAAAAGCAAGCTAGTTTCTAGTTCCAGAAAGTTCCAGAGTAAGCCCCGCCCTTTGTGGAAATCTCTCACACAGCAGCAGCTGATCAATATGCCTTTCCAGAACTGCAGACCATGACGTCATCACAGAGATTTGCACTTGACATTGCCTTGTTCATGGCTCGATGCATTCCTGCCTGTGATCAAAACTCTCCTGGAGTGAGAGAGGACCTGGGCTGTTTTCTGATCTGGGGGACACATGCAATCTCAGCAGTAACTTGGAGTTAATTATCTTGGAAGTGCAGCCTTTGCCAAGAAATAAGTTATCAAGATACAAGATAAGACTGGTTGGAAGCTGGCAGTTGTTGGCACCGTATCACTTCGGACCATGCTGGTCGCTGGCCACAAATGCTAGCATTGCTTCCTCGCCTTTAAGATCAAACCCTGTGATGTGGGATCCCCCTCTGTATATTGTGAATGTGTTCTATTACCATTGGTTAATAAAGAATCTTCTCTGGGCCTGTATAGCAGGGCACAATATAGCCAGGCAGGAAATCTGACATAGAGAGTAGGCTGAGTCAGGGAGATACTATGTAGCCGCGGAAGGAGAAAGATGCAAGCCACCAGTCAGAACCTTGCCAGTAAACCATATGATAAATACAAAATAATGGAAATGGGTTAATTTCAGATATAAGAGCTAGCTAGCAACACGCTTAAGTGATTGGCCAAGCAGTGTTTTAATTAATACAGTTTCTGTGTGATTATTATGGGGTCTGGGTGGCCAGGAAATGAATGAGCAGCCTCCACCCACGGCAGTGTGTTTGAAGGCCCTGGGGATTATTTCTGTTAAGTGGTAATTTGTTCTCACTCTTTTACATTTTTTTAACATTTTTATGGGAAGAGACTTCCTGTGATCTTTCTGAAGGCTGGAAGCGAGGGTCAGAAGTTCTGGTCCTGGCTAAGGTCTACTCTCTCCATGCATACTTCTTCTATTTTTATGGAGCAGAAGGTGAAGTTTAATTGTGATTTTTGGGGGTTAAAATGCAAGACCACTGTTGACCCAGAACATGAGAAATCTGGTAAGGTCTCCCTTCCAGGAGAAAATATTGCTGGTGGCCCATGACTGTCATGGCCTAGACAATCACTATAGCCTTCACTGACCCTAGTAACACCAGGAACTGCAAAGACAGGTATTTGTTTTTCAGGTCCCACCAAATTCTCACAACTGATTTTTGCTTAGTCAGTTCTCAGCTGCTGAGTATGTTTAGGAATTCCCTCCTGGAAGGCGGCCTGAGTTTATTTTCAGCATTAGAAATGTTCATTTCCTTCAGCTAGGTTATATTTAGGGAAGGAAGAAAAAAGTTGACCCAAAAAGTTTTTTTTTCTTTTTGGTTAAGTAGACATTTCTAGATCTGAAATGAATGCACTGAGGATATAGTCTATCGGTGCATCTTATAAGATGGTGTTGGATAATTCAAGGTGCATGAGTGGCCAGTGTGAACGGTGGCAGTATCTTACAACTATGACAGGCAGGACCTTGCCAGTCCTTTTCTTGGCCTACCCTTCCTTTCGTGAGTTGTTCCTGTCTGAGATGCTGTAGCTGTTTGTAGCAGATAGGCCCGCCCACAGGGTTGGGCTAACGTCAATCTGACAGACTAGGATAGTGCCAGAATGGACTCCACTGAGCTCTGGATCCAGGAATCACACTGGGGTCCTGTAAACACTTGTGAATTCTTTGATACTAGAGAAACTATATTATAAAGTTTTCTAAGTAGAAACTATAAGTGACATCTTGAAGTGACAGACTTGCTCCTCACACTCCAAAGAAACTTGTTAGTGTGTGTACACATCTCAGGTCAATGGTCCATAAAAAGAACAAGGTTTGCTTGACAGAGATGGGCCTGATTTCAACATCTCTAAGAAAGGACATCTCTTCCGAGGATTCAGCACTTACCCTTGTTGTTTATGTGCATATGACAAGGTTTCCTCAAGCTCAGCATTCCCTGGGACTTTGGAGTTTTGTTCTGATCTGACTGGAGGTCACACCTGCCTGAGCAGCCTCTTCCTAAAGAGGAGTTTCCAAACCGTTTCTTCTCTGGGCTGGGCTACCAGTGGCCTCCTGACTCTGCTTACACCCAGAATGACCCCTGGCTGATTCTCCACATTCCAGCCCCGGACTTTTCTGGCTCGGGGCTTTCCAGTGGCTGTCCACTGAGTTGAGATGAACCTTAGGAATCCCGAATGGAGCCACCTGCATACCCAGCAGTTCGACTTCCCTCCCTTGACTTTGCCTTTAGATAGGTTTCACACCGAGGTCCAAGATCACAAAGATTGCCTTCCAACTCCGGGGCTTCTTCCAGCCTAATTAATTTAGGCCTTTTCCTAGTCCTGCTAATTTGTTCTTTAAATCGGCATACAAAGTAATAAGTTTCACCTTCAAACATACTTTTTAATTTTTAAAATGTGTGTGGATGTCTGTGTGCTATGCGCATGTAAGGCCCTGAGAGGCCTGAAGAAGGCATTGGATCCCTAGTACCGAGTTACAATGGGTTATGAGTTGCCCTCTGCATGCTGGGAATCACACCATGGGTGCTGGGAATCAGACTTAGGTCCCCTGGAAGAGAAGTCACCCTTAATCACTCTCAGGCCCCATTGGTTTTTCTTGACTATAGTAGGAGCTGTGGGCAGGCCTGCCTGCTTTTCATCCCGCCCGGCTCCTGCACGGCTAGCTTAGCCCTGGAAATAATAACACGGAAACTGTATTCTTTTAAACACTGCCTGGCCCATTATCTCTAGCCTCTTATTGGCTAATTCTCACATCTTGATTAACCCATTTCTAATAATCTGTGTAGCACCACGAGGTGGTAGCTTACTAGGAAAGATTCAGCATGCCTGACCTGGCGGGTGGCTCCATGGCATCTGCCTGACTCTGCTTTCTTTCTCCCAGCATTCTGTTCTGTCTTCCCCGCCTACCTATGTTCTGACCTATCAGGCCAAGCAGTTTTCTTTATTAATTAACCAATGAAAGTAACACATAGACAGAAGACCCACCTACATCACTTGACCTTGCCCATTTCTACTTTTCCTCTTTCTGCTTATGTGCCCCATGCATTCTCTTGCATTTTTTCTCTTCTTAAACATCCCTCCCCGCAAGGTCTCCTTTCTAGTTGCAATACTTGTATTCACATCTACATAAAATACACGTCCATGAAAATAAAGAACTTTAATCATAGCACTCAGGAGGCAGAAGAGGTGAATTTCTATAGGTCTGAGGCCAGCCTGGTTTACATACTGAGTTCTAGGACATCTAGGGCTATACCATGATACTTGTCTCAAAATAAGTAAAAAAAAAAAAAAAAAAAAAAAAACCCTATAAAACTTTTGAAAAAAAAAGAGGTTGTAATTGCCTTCCTAACTTTGGATTTCCTCAGTACAGCAATTTCCAGATTCATCAATTTTCCCACAGTTTTCCCATCGCTTTTTTTCATTTCTCTATGGCTGAATAAAGTTCCATTGGACATATGTATCCATTCATCTGTTGATGCATGCCTAGGCTGGCTCTGTTGTGGAATAGAATATTTGTTTAACTATGTAAAGATGTGTTGCTATTTCACTTTGTCTGCCTACGGTACCTGATGGGTCTACTGAAAACCTGAACAGCCAATGACTAGGAGATGAGGGATAGTTGGGGCTCCCTGACAGAGAAAAGAGGGGCCAGCCAGTCAGGGACCAGACAGACAGACACGGAGGAAGCAGGATGGACAATGCATAGATGGGGTAAACGAGCCTTGGGACAGCACACAGTTTAATAGAAATGGGTTAATTTTAGTTAAAAAGAAAAGCTAGCTAGAAACAAACCTAAGCTAAGGCAGAGCATTCATAATTAATAACA
The DNA here is from genome assembly GCF_950005125.1 of Chionomys nivalis. Taxonomy (NCBI): domain Eukaryota; kingdom Metazoa; phylum Chordata; class Mammalia; order Rodentia; family Cricetidae; genus Chionomys; species Chionomys nivalis. Next base: position 13,305,969 of record NC_080111.1, on the reverse strand, counting down.
AGTCTCCGTGTCTTTATTCGGGAGCTGGTTGGTGGTCTAAAGAGAAAGCTTGCTACATGACCCCAGGTCCTTGCTACTGAGAATAACGCTTCAGCTAACTGAGGTGCAGATGGGGACTGGGCTCCTTCGAGAGGACTTGCCAACTCCCCGGCATTCTGGGTTTAAATCAGATCCCACAGGACCCTGTGATGTCCCCATCACAACAGGGATCATTCCGTATTGGTTGATCCATAACATTTCAGGCAAGAATACAACATCCTCAGAGTCGGAGGTGGTGTTCGTTCTCCTTTGTATTTACAGCAGGTAGATGGCCCCGTGTCTAGAAGGAAGGTACTATTTGAGCCTCAGCATAGCAGCCATGGAACCAGAGGTCGTGTTGGTTCTGACCGAGGCTGAGTGACCTAATGTCAATGTCACTGTCTCTGTCAGCAGAGGGGCATCACTGGAGCACCAAAGATGCTAGGGCTTCTCCTTTTTCACTCAGTGGGAACAATGAGAGACTCCTTACACAGAGAGAAACGCCAGGCTTTGCTTTGTCTGTCAAGCAATCAAGAAAATTCCAGGCATGTAGTAAACAGTACCAAACTACTATTTCTGCAGACATTCTTTGAATAAAATACTTTTGATTAAAAGAATGAACTTATGTGACTTTGTTCACAGATTTTTTCTTCTCATTTTGGATAATTCTTTGTCCGTCATGTTCTTCAGTTAGCGTATTAATAATGAGCTCTATTATGATATTTTGATACACAGAGATATCATGTGACTCTGCTTCTGTTTACCCCCAATTATCCTCCACTGTCCCTCTTCCCCATCTGATTGTCATTTTCCCTCCACTTCTACTCTGATGTGACAGACACATAAATAGAAAGAGGGGTAAGTTTGCAATCTTCCTGGATTTAAATGATCTGATCTAGAGACTATGGAACTCTTCTAGTCCACACAAATCATTACATCTTCCTTTCATCCAGACAGACAAGACAGGGACTGAAGAGACGCTCAGTGATTGAGGGCACTTGCTGCTCCTGCACAGGACCTGAGTTTAATTTTTAGTACCCACACCAAGCAGTTCACAGCTGCCTGTAGCTCTCGTTTAGGGACGTGCACATTCTTTAGGCCCCCACGGGCAGTTGCGTGTTCCTGGGACATGTGCACTCACATTGGCTCACATACATGCACATAAACAGAAAATAAATAAATCTTAAAAAGTATAAGACAACATCAAGTGTGCCGTCACTGTCAATAACATCATCTCTTGTTCCTTTGCCTTTCGGACAGTCAGGACCAAAACTAATGGTTCCCACAGCATTCCAAACTCGATTCTTATTTGGATGAAAAAAAATGGAAGCAAGGCCTGAAAACCTGAAATATTAAAATAATATTGAAATATTGAAAGAAACAATACTTTTTTCTCAAGTAATTTTTTCATCATCCGAATCCATTGATGAGGAATGTGGCTATAGATCTATCTATTGAGATAACTGTCTAAAGACACTTTTTAGTTCTCTATATTTTTGGTCTTTTTTTAAGAAAAACTTTTCTTGGGTTTACTTATTTCACTTACTTGTCCATGACATACATGTGATGGTCAGGAGACAGCTTTATAGGCTTGGCCCTCCCCTCCCACTTTTCCTCGGATCCTTAAGCTCAGGTCCCATCTTTCATGGCAAGCATCTTTACCTAGTGAGGCATCTTTGCTGGGTGTCAGAGAGCAGTGACAAACGACACTGTATTCTACTCCAGCCTCGTTCTCTGCTTGGCTGCAATGCCTCTTTTTAAAGATTTGTTTTTATTTTACATGTGGGAGTGTTTGGCCTGCACACATGTTTGTGTACCCCATTTGTGCCTGGGAACCCACAGAGGCCAGGGGAGGTTATCAGATTTCCTGTTCCAGGGAGTTATGAACCTGTGGGTGCTGGGAACCAAATCCAGGTCCTCTGCAAGAGGTGCCAGTGTGCTTCCCTGCTGAGCCATCTCCCCCGCCCTACAAAGCTTCCTGCTAAGTGCTGTTTATATTGCTGGTGGTTATCTCCAGTGGACTGACCTGTCATGAACATAGCATGTTCATCACTTTGAAGTTCACAGATTTTGGAAAAGTTGTGGTGGCTTCTATGCCATGTTGCATGATCATGTTGACATGGCTTTTCTGCTGGAGTATTAGCTGTCACCATCTGGACATAATTATTTACCTTTGAATCGGGCCAGAGATTGATGACTGTCGTAATGCACTCTTGCTGTCTTCTGGACAGTTCCTTCTTTTCTTCTTTGCTTCTTAAAGGTATACCTATGTGCTTATAGCCATCGGGTAGAACATTTAAGAAGAATAACCTCAGCCTTATAATGCCAAGTTTCTAATTCTCTGAGGGCATGAGTTACTTGCTTGCATTGTTGGGGTTTGAAAAGGCTTTTGTATATAAAATTATACCTTAATTTAGTGAATCAAGCCCATACCTATTTTAGTAAAAAGACTGAGACATAATTAATGTCCTGAGTTGTTGGCTGGATTATCCTTGGCAGGCTAAATTTAGATGTATAGAACCGCTTTATATGAAAGGCCATTTTATTTGATAAATCCCATTCCATATTTAAAATCAGCCTGTCTTTTCGAAATTTCCCACTTTCTATCTCCAAGTGAATCCACTATTAAATTTTTTTGTTTTAAATTTCACAATCTTATGTTTGTATATTTCTAATGTAAAAGTAGAATTTTGTTCTATATTGCTTGGTAACCTGGTTATTTTAACTTTGTAAGTGTTATAGAAATCTTGACTGTTTAAGAAGTATAATGTTCACTTTTTAAATAATTCATAGCACTACAACTGTGGTGGGGGCCTGTAACCAGACTTACTGAGGAGGCCGAGACAAGTCTCAGTTCAAAGCCTGTCTCGGTTGTAGATTAGTGTATGGCCAGCTTGGACGGTTTTGAAAGGGGGCTTGGGATAATGTTTGTTTAGAATGCAGAAGGCCATAAACTCAGTCTCCAGTATCTTACACCCAAAGAACATACAACAGAGAAACACCACCACCCCATAACCACCCGGTAACCTACAGCCTTGATGCTTGAATTTCCAGATCATAGTTCTCTGAAATGCTGACTCTGAGGTTATATGTAGAGGTTAAGTCAAGTCCCAATTTCAGCAGAACCGTTGCTGTCCGGTCGAGGTGGCGCTATCTGACAGTGTCAGGTTTTGCAGGGAACGCACTGGTTCAAGGCAGTCCAGGGCAGTTCAACGTTGACAAGCCTCTCATGTGCCATTCTATCATTTTTAACAACTGCATACATAGTGATTAGAATAATCTTTGTGTTCAAAGTCCAGAGAACGAGATCCATGTTATTGCCCAAGTGTGGATTCCTGCTCGCTGTGAGGAGGCTTCGCCGGTGTTTGTTTTTCTCACAATCCGCCCGCCTAACCCAGCCATTGTAATGATTTAGGCGGCTCAGAGCAGGGCCTGATTGCTTTTGCTTCATTACCGCGTGAGCCTTTTAATTGTGGTGTAACGTACAATTTCGTATGTGAAATAGCATACATATTTTTGTTAGTGGTATAATAGACATAACATAAACAGTTCCTGCTTAACCATATTAAGCCTCCAGCTAACCCCATCAGGTTCATTTGTAATGTTAAGCCCCCACAGCTTGAGTCTCCTGAGCTAATACAAAGATGAACTACAGGGAGAGTGCTTTGCCTTGGGTGTTCTTGCTCAGCAGGAACTGGTGAGATCATAGAGCTAACCAGAAGCATTTGGAAGTTCGGGATACTAGAAATACCATTCTACACAAAATACTTGCCGGTATTGTCTGGAATGACTGTTTAGAACAGGGTTGGACTTTTTGTTACTGCTCAGAAACGCGACCCTTGACAGAAAGCCGCTGGGATTAAGTGTGTGGACTGATCCAAACATTAGCTTTCGCAGAATTTGACCCTCTGTAGTGGACACTTCATTCGTCTCTTCATGTCCCAAAGTTCCCAGGCTGTGGGTATCTGTAAATTCCTGTTTTTATCAGATAATCGCCACTCTGGGTACGAGCAGCTACCAATGTGGAATTGTGGTTATTCTTGGGATGCCAGTCATGCTGTTCCTGTCTTTGCAGGCCCCGCAATGAGGCAATGCAGGCTGACTCCGAGCACTGGTCAGAGGACACTCTCAACAAGACTGAGAGTTGGTACTCCACACCCCACATCTGCACACCTGCATCTTTCCCATCCTATACAGAGCACAGGCAGGCATGGCAAGACTCACCAGGGATGGGACAGGACTTCTCGGGCACATGTGTACATCCAAGGGAACCACGAGGGAACCTCAACAATATGGAAATGGGTTTCCGTTGGCCTTTTTCATTTGAATTCTCTATGGCAAGCCACTGATGATTGCCGTGTCTCAGCACCAAGGGAGTGTGCGGATAACGAACAGACAGTTCCCCTTTGAGACCATCCCTCAGTTTTATTGCTGTGTGTGAGAAGAATCTGCCAGATGTGTGTTGTAGCCAGATGCGGGGGTGCTGGGATTCACACCATGTTTCCCATATCATCTCCGCATATCCCCGCCCTGGTCATAGATGGGCTTTCTGGGGAGTTCATGGGGTGTAAATTCCGCTTGAGCAACTGTGCCTTAGGATAGTAACAGCAGCTCTCAGGCCATTTGCTTTCACAGTCTTCTAGATTCTTCTACGATCAGAATTCGTATGTACCTCCCCATGAATACACCGAAATATGAATCTTCAAGGAGATAGTAGTGGGCATGTCATCGGAACACAGCCTCAGCTTCATGACCGGGGCTAGTACCTTATCAAGGAAACCTTCTGGAACTTGTTTTTCTATCTACAGAGCCAGGATACCATCCCTGAAAGAGTCTTCACAGGATACCACATCTCTGGTGCCTTGTACTTCCAGACACTAGAGTCTGTAAATGAACACTGTCATCCAGGGTTTATCAGTCACCCAGTTTGTGATAATAAGCCATATTCTTCAGAATTAGTGTGAATCTCAGAGTGTTTCCAATTCAGTGGATTTTAGCAATGTTTATCATATTGGAGAGTAAAAGTGAGAATTCTTAAAAATTTAGAACATACGCTGTCAAAGCAATGCTACCATTGCGTGCCATGCGGTCTCCAGGAGCACCCCTGCATGCCACGCAGTCTCCAGGAGCACCCCTGCATGCCATGTGGTCTCCAGGAGCATTCCTGCATGCCACGCAGTCTCCAGAAGTCCCCCTGCACACCGTGTGGTCTCCAGGAGCACCCCTGCACGCCATGTGGTCTCGAGGAGCACCCCTGTATGCCATGTGACCTTCAGGAGCACCCCTGCATGCCATGTGGCCTGTAGGAGCACCTGTGCATGCTATGTGGCCCCCCAGGAGCACCCCTGCATGCCATGTGGCCTGCAGGAGCACCCATGCATGCCATGAGGTCTCCAGGAACACCCTTGCATGCTGTGCAGTCTCCAGGAGCACCCCTGCATGCAGTGCGGTCTCCAGGTGCACGCCTGCATGCAGTGCGGTCTCCAGGTGCACGCCTGCATGCAGTGCGGTCTCCAAGAGCACCCCTGTACACAGTGCGGTCTCCAGGAGTACCCCTGTACACAGTGCGGTCTCCAGGAGTACCTGTGTAGCCATGCAGCCTCCAGGAACACCACTGCTCACTCATGAGCCCAGAGGAATCAAAGAGCCAGCTATGTCTTAGGTGTACATGGAAAGCAGTTTGAACTTTGAAGACCCTCTGAAAGGACTGCTGCAGCTGCTTGGCTTCCCCAGGGCCACACTGTGAGATACAGTCTCTTAGAATCAACCCTCATTTATTTTTAGTTCCTCATACTCTGTATAATATTACTATTCCCCAGAATCCAAAAGACATCTTTGAGGAGAAGATATTTGGTAACAATCTGCTCTCCTTGAAGTGTAGGTGGGAAAGGTGCTCGGAAAGGGAAGTTATTTTCCCCCTGAGATGCTTTTCTCTGTGTTAGATGTCTATTTTTTCCCACCTCCCACGTTTCACAAAGTTAGTGCTCTGTCAAGACTAGAGTCTTCAGTTTGAGTTGAAGAAGCCTAGTGTAGAAACAGTAGATAGAAATAAATGCACATCAAACATAATGTATTTTTATGCCATGATATTGAGGCTTAGTTAATGGACTCTGAATATTTGATCCAATGTTTAACATGCAATCAAGATAAGGAAAAAAAAAACACTTGGACATTCATTTAGAAGGGGACATTTGGGAGGAGGGACACCAGCGGCATCTCAGGATCATGCCATCTGAGAGGCATGCTGCTGGAGATTTTGGGGAGAAGCCACAGAGAACCGGAAGGGATCTCTAATAATGACAACACAAATCAGAGGGAAGCTTTTGGCTCTGGAGCTAAGGGACTAGCAACCAGGGAGAGCGTGGCTTTATCTGCTGATAGGAGTGACATCAAAGTCGGGAGTCAGTCTGCTGGAGTGGATAAGTAGTCCATGGAGTGGAAAATGTAGAGTTTACAAAGCAGACTAGCCCGGCTTCCACTTACTAGTTGTGTGAATCTGGGCTGGTTCCTTCATCCTTTGAACATCTTTTTTTTTCCCTTGCTAGGGAATGATGGTCTAATATCTGCTTTGATGTTGATTGCAAGGGTCACAGTGATGGCTTCTACCAATGTCAGTCACTTGAAAGATGATGGGGTGTAGGGTGGAAATGAAAAGTCATGTAATGATAATGATGATAATGATCCTTCTATGTTCTGTCCCCTCTCACAGCTTCAGAAGACCAACAGAAAGGAAGGTACAAGGCCCTCAATTTGGCTTTGGTCCCCTAAGAGCGCCAATGTTGTTTTTTTGGGTACCCCCAGGTGCTTGAACTAATGCTGGACCAGAAGATAAACCTCAGAGGACCTCCATATTTGATCATCCCAAGACTAGTTCTCCTAGGGTAAGTAAAGAGTGTCCCCAGGCTTTGCATTCCCAAATGAAATGCAAGGATATAGTATTATTGGTCTGGAACATTCTTTCACCAAGATTTCAGTACAAGCATCCATTGTCTCTCATGAAAATAGAATGGGGGCAAACTCTCCCCACGCCTGGTATTTTCCACCAAAGACTATACCAGGTTTTGTGTTCCCTTCTGGCATTAGAATGTGTCTTAAGTTGGGTTGTTATGGTTCAGACGAGTCAGTCATGGCAGTGGCTAGGCATTTTCTCATTATTTGTCAAGACGGGTGTGACTTTATGCTTCCCAGCCATCATCTCTCCCTCTTCCGCAGCTTTCTAATGTGTCAACACTGGCAAGTTTCACTCATGGGCTGCGTTTCCTACCTCCCAGTCATTAATGAAGGTGTAAAACATTGGTGGGGGAGACGTGGGACTTTGGGGAGTTTTTAATAACATAAGAGTACATTAGAGATGTGAAAATGACACCAGATAAAGAGGAAAAAGCACACCTTAGTAATGGGATTTTTTCGCGTTTGACAACCATGGTTATTATTCTGGGCAGTGATGGGCTGGTGCATTTTTTTTTTTTCAAGAAAAGCTATTTTAAATATCATGTTGACTGTTAGATGTTGGTCAGGGTACATAGTACTGCCTTTTACTCTGTTCATTGTTTCATGGCATGTTACCTGACTTCTAGGTACTCCAGGAAAGATGAGTAAGAGAAGAAAAGTTCACCCATTCTTTTCCTTTAACTTAATTCTTTTTTTTAACCTCTATTCAATTTTTGTGTGTATACACACGTGCAACTGAATCCACTGCCCACATGTGAAGACCAGAGGCCAACCTGTGGGAGTTGATTCTCCCTCTCCCAGGCAGGTGTTGTATATGGAACTCAGTCTTCAGGCTCAGGAGCACATGCCTGTATCTGATGATCCGACTCACTGGCCCACTTATTTTGAACTCACTGAATTGGTGAGCTACTTTATTCCTAACAAGTCAAACACTTTGTGGGGTTTGTGGAATGTCCAGTTTCACAAGAACTGGTCAAAGAATAGCAGACACGTAGTCTACCTGGTTTTCCTTTAAAAGTGGATTAGCCTGCGCTCCTACCATCCTCCTTCTTACACGGTGCCCAGAAGCTCTGACTCAGCACTAACCAGCATCTTCAAAGCCTGGGCATGTCAGCCGAGCACACTGGACCCCAGTGAAATTACACCAATAAGGAACTGCACGCCTACTCTATATGACACCAATTTAGTCACTATATAATATATGCAAGGGTCCAAGCAGCGTTTTATATCAGGTGAAGTTATACAATTATGTGTATAATATAGAAAAAATAAAACCATAAAGGAAAATAAGCTAGAGACACATAATAAACCGAATGAGGAAAGTCACCAGCATGAGAGGAAGTGGCAGCGGGAAGGATCGTGACTTGGGGTGGGGAGAGCTTGCGCACGAGTGTCTTCAGGGCGGTTTTCTTTAGGTGAAGGGAGAAAAGGACAGAACCACTAACGCCTATCTCTCATCTGCTTTATCTCTGTTCTTGTGATGCGTAAGTATGCATCTTGATGTCCACGAGGTACTTCGTGCATTCATATGTAGTCAAAGACCTTAGCAACGGACGCATCGCTCCACGAAGCTTCGCAGACCATGGCACAGCCAATGAGAGCTGAAATGAGCCAACCTATGCAGGGTCAAGCCAAAAGGTGATGGAAGAAAGAATTCATGTAGTTGGAAAACAGAAAAAATGCCAGGCGAGAAAACAACATGAGCCAAACAATGGAAATTATATGGTGTAAGAAGTTCTGGAAACTGGAAAGAAATGGGCCACCCAAGGAGGAGAGAACGCATCAGAAAGTGGGCAAACAGACCAGGCTGTTTTGTCTGAGAGGGCATAAGCAGTATCACCTTCCAGTCAATGAGTCTAGGGTGATACCTGACAGGAAAAGGGCACAAAGTGACAAAGGATCATCGTTGACATTCCAGAAGTTTTGAGGCCTCTGAAGGGTGATGTCATGTTGGAGGAAACCGTTCTTGTCTAGAGCCTGAATCCTGAATCAAATGGGTAGATGTGAGGGCAGGACCTCAGTAGAAAGAGTACTCAGGAAGTCCCGGGAAGGAGCCCTTACCATTCACGTAAGAGAGGGTCATGTAGCTCACAGAGGGTTAGGCACTGAGAGTGTCGCCACTGTCACTGCTCAGGAGGATGGCCTGCCATGTGCACACCTGGCTAGGGCTCTGGGTCACAAGCCCAGTTCTGTGTTCAAGCGTTACTACTAACTCAAGCTGGCTGAGTTACGAGGTCTTCTAGCCACTCACTCCTGTTTCCCACCCGCCTTTGGGGACGATAGCGCCAAACAGTTCTGGCGAGGAGTGGCCAGGTAATGTTCTCCAATTCTTTGCAGGAGACTTTCAACGGGGTGTTCTGAAAGTATTTTTTTTCTTTTTGTATTTTAATTAATGAACATTTTTTGAAAGCAAACACAATGATTGGTTTAGACACTCTTTGAAAATAAACTTTAAAGAAATATGTCTGTAATGATTTTCTGTGACATTGATTTATTCACCCTCACTTCACGACTTTGAAAGTAAGCATTTAATTCCATGGCGGCTTCTTTGTTTGAGACCCTTTCTCTGCAGGCCACTATGCTGTGGAAAGCGATGGCCTCTATGCTTTAGGTCCCCTCATCTTCACCAGGGCATCTTCAATCATGGACGGCTGGGATCCACACAGAGCTCCAAGAAAATTTCAGGAGATGCCCGTTTGGTCAGTCTAGCGATCAGCATTTGAGAACCTCTGAGATAGGAACGAGACCCAGGTTTGTCTTCCAGACACAGAGTCTGGATTCTTGTCTTTGTAACTGATGTCTTCATTCCGTCATCCGAGGAGACACCCTGGTGGTTGCTTAGCATCAGGACTGGGAGGACGCACATCGGTTTTGTTCCTTTGATTGCAGCTTTGCAACTGTTTCTTAAGGGTTTTGAAAGCAGAGGAAGGCAGGAAGATTTCCAGACTCCGTTGGCCTCCACCAGTGTGAGCTACGAGAAAGTTGATTCCCTGTATCACATGTCATATTTGGATTTTTCTCTGGCTTTGTAAGAAGAAAGTTGAGAGCACTCAGCTCCTTTCTACTAGTGTGCATGATGAGACAATTCTGAGTAATGAAGTCAATTATTATGATTTTTTAGTGTTGGCTTTAACTCATTGGTGATTGGACCAATTTAAAGTTTGTTCTGCTGTGGAGATTTATTTACAAACTCAAGTTTATAACTTATTTGTATTTAAATTTTTAAAATTGTCTCTGTACACATGAGTGTAAGTGTATGTGTATGGTGTGTTGTGTGTGTGTGTGTGTGTTTGCATGTACACATAAATGCAGGGGTCCATACATGTAAGAGGCACGAGGCCCCTGTCCCTGGAGTTACACGTGGGTTGTGAGTGCCCCGTGTTGATGCTGGAAACTGGACTCGGGTCCTTGGTAGGAGCCGCGTGCTGAGTCTCTGAGGCATATACCCATTTTCCTTTATAATTGGTTTCAGATGTTCATTTTTCTCGGAGGCATAAAAATTGAACAGATTTATGGGGCGCCATACAACATTCCGGACCACATATACATTGTATATGTATACGTCCAATCAGAATCAGTATTAATCTATCAATCTCGAATGTCTATCATTATCCACACTAAAAACATTCAAAGTTCAACGTGTTTAGGAATGGTAAAAAACATACGTGTCTGTTTGCCCCCTGAACCACTCTAAACATGCCAAACATGCCATTTCAGCAGTGTTGACTGTACCCCCACATCAGACTTCCTCATCTTCCTGGAGTGGAGCTCCATGTCCGTTCATCTGCCGCATCTCCTGCCCCGCCCCAACTCTTTCGAAGAGCCTGGTTCCATTCATCTTCTCCGAATGGAACCATCCACCACCCGCCTTTTAGTGCCTGGCTTACATTGCCGTATGGGTCAAGGATTTCTTCGCGTTTAAGGCTGAGCAGCACTCGATTGTAGGCGGATATTCGATTTTATTTATCCGTTCGTCAATTGCTCAATACTTAGCTGCTGGAGTCTTTGGTTACAGCGTGAAAAGGCTGCTATCATCTGAGTGTAGGGACACAGGACTGGAACCCCAGCTCTCAGAAAGATCATGAATTTGATACCACGTGTTCTACATAGTGATATCGATCTCAGGACCCCACAAGCGTAACCAGCTGCGATGATAATAATGATGATAATGTCGTAAACAAGGGTATGCAAATATCCATTGGAGAACTTGTTTTCGTTTAAAAAACACACCCAGAATTAAATAGCTCCATAATATTGTAGCTCTTTTTAAAAGCTCTTTTCTTTTCTTTATTTTTTCTTCCTTCCTTCTTCATCTTTATTTTTCTTTTTTTGGAACTAGCATGTCTTTTCCATAGTGACTGCAGCACTTTTATTTTTACCAGAGTCCGAAACAAAACAAATAAACAAGCAAACAAACAAAAAACTCAACCAACCAACCAAGAATCCCCTGTCTGTCTCTCCTTGCTGGTGTCTGGTACCTTTTGTTCAATGGGCATGGAATGACCTTTCCCTGTGGCTTTGCTTCATGCTTATATAATGATTAGTGGTTTTTAAACATCACTTGTTTAAAATGCTTGTTGGTTATTTGCTTACCATATACTTTCTTTATTAAATATCTATCCAAATACTTTGCTATTTTGTTGGGATATCTGACGTCATGTTACTGAGCGGCAGAAATGCTTTATCTAATACACCTCCCCCTCCACGGTTTCTCTGTTTAATAGCTCTATCTGTCTTTGTTAAGTTTTTCTGGCCCAGTAAACCTCTCCGCCTATGCAATAATCCAACTCAGACCAAACCAAATTAAACCAGGTTTAATGGATGCCAGTGCTCCCAGGCAGTCCCCGCCCCCTTGACCCTCCCTGGGGAGCCGTCACCGTTTGGCGGGCTTTCTTGGAGGTGGAGTTTGAACTGAGACAATTCCCAGGGGAGGGGGCTTTGACCCCCAGCCAAACAGTCCTGGAACTCATTCTGTAGACCAGGCTGGCCTCGAACTCACAGAGCTCCACCTGCCTGTGCCTCCTGAGTCCTGGGATTAAAGGTTTGCACCTGGCTATCTAGTCTTTACATTAACCACTCATCCCCTTATCGGACACATAATTTGCAAATATTTTCTTCCATTTCTGAGTGGCCTCTTTATGCTGATGATCGTTTCTGTTGTTGTTATTGCATGTTTGTTTCATTTTGTGTTTCTTAAGACAGGGTCTTGCTTGCAATCCCTCTGAATGCTGGAAGGTATGCACCTCTACATAAAGCCAATTATGTCTTTTCATATAGAGAAGACACAGAGTTTGATACTCTCTTTTTCCATTCTTGCCTGCTTTTGGTGTTTTATCTGTATCAGTTAGTCTTTCCTGTTACTGTGTTTTCTTTCTTTTTTTAATTGAAAATATTTCTTTTCATATGATATACTCCCATCATAGTTCCCCTGCCTCAGTTCACGCCAGATCCTCACTTATTGTGATAAAACACCCTGACAAAGGCATCTTAAGAGCGAAAGGGTTTGCTGTAGCTCACTGGTTGAGGGTACAGTCCATCATGGTGGGAAGTAATAGCAGCAGGAGCTCACGTGAGCAGGTCACATGGCCTCCACACTGGGGTGGAGAGGAATGACCCTGTTGCTCAACTTGCTCTACCATTTTTATTCCGTGTAGGACCCCAGTCCATGTACTGATGGAGGCTCCCCACAATTAAAGTGTCTTTCCACCTCATCAACCTAATTTAGATAATCAATATTAACCTCTACAGCTCCAATAGTCAATAGTAACCTTTATGACATCCAAGCCCCCATTGTCAAGTTGAATGTCAGGAAGCTTTCCCCCAACTTTCCTCTAAGTGTTACACAGCCTTAGTTTTCAATGATTAGCTTTTCAAGTACTTTGAGCTAATTTCTGTTATGATATAAAGCATTCAACTTCATTCTTTTACATTTGGATATCCAATTTGCTCAATACTATTTGTCAAAAAGACTGATTTCTCTATTGGATATTTTTGACACCCTTGTTGAAAATTGTGGCCGCTGAAAAATACAGGCCCATTTTCACCTTGTCTGATGGTCAGATGGTTTGGGGGACTAACAAGCTTAATTGCACCTTCTAACTCAGGAGGTGGTTGCCTGGCCCTTTTCGTAATTAAGATAACCTGGTACCATCCTGGTGCAGGTGGTCAGGACGTGCAACTGTGCTTCTGCTCCTTCCTTTTGTAACTGTGAGGTCACCTAGGGAAGGGAGGTCTTCCAGTGTCTGTGACTTAGAGTACATGACTTGAGGCATCTTGCAACCTAGAAAACAGAATGCCAAAGATTGTATGTCTCAAAGTTGACTGTGTGAGTTAACCTTTGTATCATGTTAATGAAGCCTTTTGTTACCTTCTCCCCCAGTTTACGGTGGGTATAAAAGCTGTGGAAAAATAAACCACGAATTTCAGGATTTCAGTCTCTGAAAGGCCCTCCTGATACTTTCTATGTTTTCTGTCTTATTATTTTTATGCATCTGCATATTTTTTAGTTATATTTCTTCAATTCCCATGCCCCTACCTTGGTAAGAAGTATTTTTGTCAAGGCCAGTCCTCAAGAGAAAATCATTTGACCACATGTGTGCCTCCTCAGAAGTGGTAAATACTTATGGTTAATATCAATGTGATCACGTCAGGGCTGAAATCTCAGTAGTCACAGAGATGAATAGGTAAATTGTGTTGGTGACATTTTGTTCTCCTGAGTAGCTTTAAAATTCTTGTTTGTTCACAGAGAAATCAAGATGGAACTGTCCTAAAATTTTTCTCCATGCTTTTTAGCTTCCATAATGCTAAATGGTGCTTTGAAATCCTGCATGTTACAATATCAACCTACTGGGCAAGATATGCTATGGTACAAAAGTGGCGTGAAGGTTATAGGGACAATCACTATAACTCTTGGATTGGACTTTAGGCCTAAGGAACTTGTACTGTGAACCTCTTCAAAACCCCATGGTTGGAAGCTCATAGGCTCTTTTATCTTAATAAATGAACATGTTGTTAAATTGTGTCCTAAATATTTGTTTATGTACACAGATTAGCACTGCCCTCAACCTTGGCTAGAGAAGTTTCAGTCTCCTTGCCTATTGCGTGCTCAGCCTTAATTGGGATATCTCTGTCACCCACTTACCAATCAAGGCCCATGGAACATTTGAGAAGAGGGGGCAATAAGAATGTAAGTGCCCGAGTGTGGGGGATGTGTATTGTGAAGCACTATTTTCTGGACATAGCACAGCTCTCATGAATGTTCGAGCCCTAATATGGGGGCTGTGTGTGGTGAAGTACTGTCTACACTCATGATCCTACCTCAGCTGTGGTTTCTGCACAAGACCTGTGAAGATCAGTCAGCACCGCAACAAACAGAACTAACTGGACTCAGTGGATTGCCAAAAGGAAGAGAGAGAGGGAACCCATGAAGGAGGAGATGGGAGGTGTTACAGCGATCAAGATACATTGCTTACATGTATGAAATTATCAATAAAAGATATCCTGTTAAATAGTAAGTATGTTTGTATACATAGGTTTTTGCTTTCACTTTTGAAGGGTCCATGCCTTTCCAGGACTTCTCTCTAGGATTCGTTGTGAGTCTAGATCTCTGCCCACTGAGACAGTAAGCGGAAGCGAGGGCCGCTTCTGCTGCTCACATACACGAAGACTAAGGAGAATCGCATACTTGGCATTAGAGTTGGTTCCTCAAAGGGTTTGGTTTTCCTACTTTAGGCTATTTCGAATATTCTAAATCATTTGGTATATTTAAACTTGTTGATATTTTCTAATTGCTGTCTTGAAGACAGGGCGTTTCTAGCCATTTTACCATTAGCAGAAGCAGAGGTCTTGAATCTGTGAAACCTCTGGTCTAAGAAATCCTTGGCTTAGCCGGGCGGTGGTGGCGCACGCCTTTAATCCCAGCACTTGGGAGGCAGAGGCAGGCGGATTTCTGTGAGTTTGAGGCCAGCCTGGTCTACAAGAGCTAGTTCCAGGACAGGCTCCAAAACCACAGAGAAACCCTGTCTCGAAAAACCAAAAAAAAAAAAAAGAAATCCTTTGCTTGCATAGAATAGCCCATTTTATTATCTCCATGCTACGAAGAGTGAGAATTCCGGCAAATGCTTTCTTGGCTTGCTCACCCTCCAGAATGGCACAGGTAGGTAATATTTACTCTGTGCTCTCCCATTATCATGCCCACCATTGCATGCTCATTTTACCTGCTGGATCCTCACCATGGCATTGCCAGCTCAGGGTTCTATTTTAGGCATGTGTAGGGGCAGAGTAGGAGGGAGTGGTTGCATCGAAGACATAGAAGCTTGTCTAAGAACTGAATCACTGTTTTCTGTTTTAGGGAAGATTGGCCTTGTTGAAAGCTTAAACCTCCTATGATTTTTCTTCTCCCAAACTGCTGAGCATTTTTACAGTTTCTAAGATGAGGTGGTAGAAATAAAAGATACTCATTTTAAAGCAGATTTTTTTTTTAAATTATAATCTCTGATATATAAGAATGAAAAAGCAAGCCTGTGGTGCATCTCTGATACCCACCTTACAGCATCCATTCTGGGCCCTGATCAGAGACCTGGAGGTAGTTTTCAAGATATTAAGAATGTCTTGTATGCCTATGCTGTCAACAGAGTCAGTAGTTGGCAAATAATAGACATTAGGGATGCAACTGAAAGAGCTCATCCATAGGCGTCCTCCCCTCCAGCAACATTGGACTTTTAGAAGTGGTACCAAATCTCAAATCAGATGTTTAAGAAGAGTCACAGGAAAGGAGTGAAGTCATGCCATTGGTCTTTGGTTCCCATGTGCCAGGCGACAGGAGGTGCATGGGACAAACTCAGGGGTACCCCTGCCACTTTGCCATTGTACCCTGTTACTAAATACCCATGTCGAAGGGTTTAAAAATATTTCATGCCAGAATGAGTCAGGGTTCTGGAGGAATGGGGGATCAATAAAATAAATATATGAAGGGAGACTGGCTCTATTGGATTAAACAATACATTTGGGTAGTCCAACAATCACTGTCTTCACACTGGAAAGGGTGAGGACCATCCATAAGGCTGAGTGCCTCAACATCTTAGTGTATTGAGGGCCTCAATGATTCCTGGACAGCTTCTTGTCGCCAGTCCGCATCTGAAGGCTGAACAGCCTGGGTCCTATGTCAAGGGGGAAAGACAGCAGCAGTGGCAGCAGCAGAGGAGAGGAGCTTGTCGGCATGACGTGAAGGCAATGGGAAGATGAAAAGACAAGCAAGGGGCCACATCAGTGTCCTCCCCATACTTCCTGTCACCTCTGGGCCACTGGAAGGTGCAGTGATGTCTAGCATAGATCTTTTCACTTCTGATGACCTGAACAAGAACACTGGATACAGACACGCTCGCCTGCGTATCTTTTACTTGGTTCAATCAAGTTGACCACCAAGATTCACTACCACAGTGGCTAAATACAACCTAAGTAGAAGATATCCAATATCCATAGAATGATTACCATTGGGGTGACCACTGATTTATGGGACCTAATGATTCTGAAGATCACCCCCAGGAATCTGAGTCAGTAGACCCAGAGTCTGAGAGTTATTAAAGGACCCTATAGAAGGTTCTGTAAACACCTTCTAGGCACCCCTAGGAAAGGATCACCTGCAAGAAACCAGAACAAACAGCTGCTCCAAATAAGGCCATCGTCAAGGAGACAGTAATGCTCCTTGTTTCACCGAAACCAAACTTGGAAAATTTCGGGACATAAAAGATGCAATCAGCTTAATGCTATCTTTGAATGGAATTAGGCAAATCCAAGGGAGTAGCTTTGCAGGTTATTCTTGGTGTCGTTTTCTCAAGAGTTACATAAGGTACATTAAAAATTCTTCTGGAGACAGATAAAGGACCCAAGACTCCAATGTGTATCTGATTATCTTCAAACCCAGGAACCGGTAAGGAAATCTGCGCCACACATGGAATTTAACATGCACAGAACTGCCTCCGGCCTCTGAAGGCAAATCCAGTCTCTGCTGGAAATCACATTACCATTGTCTGCCTCCTCGGTCCTGCTTATTGAGAGAGCTCTTACCACGATTGTGGATACTAAAACCGGCTCCTCAAGAGCAGGCTCACAGGCAGAGGAGAGCATTGGGGCAAGAATAACCCACGCAAAATAAACAAAATGAAGACAAACACCAAATCTTGTCCTATTTCTCATATACCTATTACCTCTGTAGTCGGTTCTGGCCCCAGCTGTGTGTGTGTGTGTGTGTGTGTGTGTGTGTGTGTGTGTGTGAGAGAGAGAGAGAGAGAGAGAGAGAGAGAGAGAGTGAGAGCTTCCTCTCCCCCTCTCTTACTTGTCAATGTATTAAAAGAGGCTGGTACATGCTAGAGTAGACAAACATTCTACCACTGACGCGCATTCCCATCTCCTAGATTTGCGCTTCTCACAGAACATTTTTATGTAAGATTTCTGTGCAGGGGTGGTGCCTAGAGACTGGCTTTCTGACGACAATGAAACCGGAAACAGCCAACAGAAGGCAGGCAGGCAGTGGTCTTGGCGGGAGCAATGCTCTCACTGGGAAAAATCTTAAATTCCCATTGTTGTAGATGCCCATAGCAAACAGAAATGACTGTCTGAAGTGACGTTTCTCAATGGCATCAAAGGCACGTCTGCTCTGTTTACTCCATCTAAACAGTGAGCGAGCGGTCAGGGCTGAGCAACGGTGGAGAGTGTTCTAAAGCTGAGATGACTGAACATGCAGGGAACCCAAGTCATGTCCAGAAACTTCTAAGCATGGAACAAGATAGTAGGAACTCTTTTTCATAATGTTGGGGAAATTCTACCCTACAACATCTTCCAGTCTGCAGCTGGTCCCTGCCCATCTCAGCATTTCCAGGGTCAGGCGAACCTCTCGCGGGGGATCTCACGTGCTGAAAGGTTTACACAGTGGCCGATTCTAATTGCACAATGATTATTTCCCTGTATTGCAGAGACAACAGACGTGACAAGGTATGACCTGTGACCCAGTACAATCAAATGGCATCACCAATGTTAGGATGGTGTTTGTTTAGGGGCTTTTAATTTCCAATCATACCTGTCACACACGGGGAAAGACCCAGTTTTCCATGGGAGATGTTGGTCAGCAAAACAGGAAACCTGTTCTTGTTTTTGTGTTGATTCTCACTATATTTGTGTGTGAATAGCTCCCTAAGGCCTACAAATCTAAGAATTTGTGTCTAGGGTAGTACTCTTCGGAGATCACAGAGGGACAGTGAAGAGGCGAGGCCTGAGAGTTGGTTTGGTGGTATACAATGGCACTGGGAAGGCTGGGACCCGAAGATCAGGGCTTTGAGGTTCTTGGTGACCTGGTTTCAAAGGGAAAGAACAGTCTTTCTTTATAAGTTACTGCCTTAGTGGTCTCTTACAGTGGCAGTGAGCTGATAAACACAGATAGCCATTGCTGGTACAGGCCTTACAGTTCCTTGCATTGTGGTAACTCCAACCATAAAATTATTTTGTGGCTACTTCATGTAATATTGCTACTGCTATAAACTGTCAATATCTGTGTTGTCAGATGGTCTTAGGTGACTTTTTTCCACCCCAAAGGGGTTATGGCACACAGGTTGAGAACCACTGAAGTAACTCTCTGCGCTGACTTTAGTTCTGATGCGTTTCCACACGGGGCTGCCAACAATCTGTATCAGAGATGTTCTCACTAGGCTCTGAGGAGAGGATGCAGTCTGGAAAAACCCAGAGATGTCGTCATTAGGCTCCAAGGTTAAGTTGCTGTCATTACGTCAGGGCAAGACAACTGTCTTTTCCAACTCGGCCTAAGCTAAGCAGGGCCAAGGGCTGCTTAAAGAGAGACAATTTATCAACAGAATAAAAGTGGTAACACAACTCATTCTGGAAGAGTCCTAGACCTGAGGTCTGTACCCTTTAACAGGAAAAGAGACTGGATTGAGGTGAAAATGGTAGTTTTGTGTATGTTCATGAGTTATCAAAGAATAAAAGCCCTGGTCTTTGTGTGGGCAATACCAAGTAGGCAGTCTCTACCCACTTATAGCTTGGGTGCCTTGACCTCGGGTGTTTAGATTCTAAGCCAATCTCAGCCAAGCCAGACCGGATCTGTGTTCGGGGAGGAATCTGAATGATAATTCAGGAAAGTGAGGAGAATCTTGAATTTGCTTTGAGGTCAAAGACCCAATCCTGGATGGAGACCTGGCAGCGATGCTGTGTGTACCCTGGCTTGCAGATTTTCCTAAGCCTCCTTGGGTTGTCATTGAAGCGCAGATAACTCAGTAGCTACTGTCTTGTCTCAGCCTCTGGAACTAGAACCCCAGCTTTGATGTCTAACTCTGTGACTTAATTGCTGGAGCCCTGAGTTCCTCAATCTGTGGTGCAGGAGGTAGCAGCCCCCAACCCCTAGGGTACAAAGTTACTTCCTTCCTGTGTCTCTCTTTCCCTGTCTGAAAAATAGTGTCCATAACATCACTGATGTCACAGGAGTTGGAAAAGATCAATGTGTCAAATCTGTAAGAAACATCAACACACAGGATACATGCTAAGTGTGTCATGAGTGATTACTGTTATCAGTTATGTGAAGATTAAATGAAGTATATCATGGAATGCAGACAGGAAACACTTAGGAATTTTTAGCCACAGGAGCTTCTCCCTCTGGAAAGCCACTGGGCTTGTTTTGAGAGTTGGGACCTCCAGGAAATTCAGGAAATTAGGACTAACTCAGGAAATTAGGACAGGCATTCCATGGAGACCCAGGGCCACAATACTTCTGCACCTGCTGACCTTTTAGGGTGTCTGATGTGGAGAATGTCTTGGTTAGTGTTCTATTGCTGGGAAAAGACAGCTTGGCCAAGGCCACTTAAAAAGAAAGCATTTAATTGGGTCCTGGCTTACAGTTTCAGAGGTTTAATACATTATCATTATGACAGGGAGCATGGCAGCAGGCAGGCAGACATAGAGAAGGGGCAACAACCGACAGCTTACATCTTATCCACAAGAGAGAGAGAGAGAGAGAGAGAGAGAGAGAGAGAGAGAGAGAGAGAGAGAGAAATAATAAAAACCCAGAGACTTGAGGTTCAACCTGAAGATCAGAAAAAGCAAAGTATTCAGCCACTGTCTCTTACCTCAGTCTGAAATGGAGATCCTGCCTCCACAAATCCTCAGACTGAGACTGAGCCTTAAACCTGTCTCCTCCCATCTTAGATTCTTCTCTAGGGCTGGGATTAAAGACATGTACCACCACTACCTGGTTTCTATGTTAAAGGTGTGTGCCACCATTGCCTTGTCTGTATGGCTGACCAGTGTGGCTGTTTTACTCTCTCTGATCTTCAGGCAAGCTGTACTTATTAAAATACAAATGAAAGAGAGAGAGAGAGAGAGAGAGAGAGAGAGAGAGAGAGAGAGACTGGGCCTGATATGGGCATTAAACTTCCAAGTTTATCCCCAGTAATACACCTCTTCCAGCATGGCCACATCTCCAATTTCTTCTCAAACAGGTCCACCAGGGGTAGAACCTACGGGGTCCACTCTCATTAAAAGCACCACACAGACTGGTACTCCATCCATGTTTTCTTCTACATTCTGCATTGTGTATTGGTAGCTGTTTGTGCCCACTGCAGTTTGCTACCCATGTCTAATTATGGCTGGGGCACATGGACATAGTCCTCTCCCCTGAGGTGTGGGGTAATCCAGCCATGCCTCTATCCACACCAGGCTTGAGTCCATTCTAGTGTGGCTCATAGAGCTGTAGATGGAGATGGGGCTATTCAACTCCACGGGAGAACAAGGTAAGTGGGGGGCATTTCCAAAACTGTAGTGTATACACCTGATGTAAAGCTAGCCATCTTAACCAAAGGCACCTTCTGTTGTGCTAATATATTCTCTCTGTTGCACAATTGTTACCACCACCCAAATCTCAAATCTTTTTTTAAAAATAATGTAACATTAAAATTCTGCTCATTAAATAACTCATCACCCCTGCCTCCCTGTGACAACCCTCGGCAGACAGCTATCTACTATGTGTCTCTGAGTTTATAGAATCACACACAATTCAGTGTTTGTGGCGGGTTTATTTCACTTACTGTACTGTGTTCAAGTCATGATCACATTAAAACATACCAGAATGGCCTTCCTTTTGCAAGGTCTCCAAGTGGTCTTTCTTTGTTCCCCGCCTCATTCTGTGTGGTGTGTGTGTGCATGTATGTGTGTGCATGTGTATGTGACACAATTCATTTATTTCTATATCCATAGACAGTTGGTTTGCTTTCATTTCATGGCTCTGGTTAACCACTCTGGAATAAATCTGAGTGAACACATAGTTCTTTCAGATCCTGCTTTGAATTATTTTGGGTTTGTAGGCATAACATTACTGGATTGGATATTAATGAATTTTTCTTAGGATTCAACACATCATTGTTATTGTTTTGCTTTATTACCACTCTTGTTGTGTTTCAGATAGGATCTTGTTGTATAGAGCAAGCAGGACAACCTCCAACTTAGGAGCCCCCATCTCTGCCTCTGGAACTCTGCGATTGCAAGCGTGTCTCCACATTCAGCCCTCACTATGCTGCTTTTGAGGGAGGACCTTTACCTATAAAAGGATGGTTTGTGCATCATGTTCTGTTCATGTTTCAGGCAGCAATGAAGTCTATAAATAGCTACCGCATTACTCATGAACTATATTTTCACGGGGCGTCAATGCTGGAGGTTGACCCGTTAATCACGTCTCAAAGGAAGGATTCTGAATATAAAACCCCAAATATACTGAGGACACTCTGTTGCGGCCAGAAGAAAAGAACCACCGAGACATCTGGACATCATTAACATCAGGCACAAAATCAGAAACCGTGGCCTTATAAATATTGCTATCCATCTTTCCCGTTAGTTAAAAGCAAGCCCTTCTAAAGGAGAATGAGCAGGTAGAATTTCTGTTTGGTTGTGTTTTCGCTGGGTAAAGAGGAGTGGACATTGACCCTAAGGAGTGCGGGTGTCTGTCGGCTTTCACTTCTAAAATACCAGGGTGGGAATCATGTGTAGCATGCTCAGATGGGCTGTTGCGAGCAAGCGGTGGTTCTCAGTCTTTCTACCTTGATCCTGTGATCATGCACCGCCTCCCTGGAACCGCAGAGCCAGAGTCAGCGTTGAGTCAAGTGCTCATATTAAACAATGGGAAGAAGAAAGAGAAAGTCCTTGGACAGGAGCTATCTGTAAATTCTTGAGGAAAATATCAGATGTCTTTCAACGATGAGGTCTATTGACAGCAACAACTACAAAATCTACTCGTTTTATGTAAAAGGAGGACAGAAAACTTGGAGTTAGGCACAGTAGCTATGCTTCTAATGCTCACACACAGGGGGCTAAACCCAGAGAATCATAGCTTGGGGTTTGAGGCTAGCCTAGGCTACATATGTGTGTTGAACAGGTAGACTGGTTTTGTTTCCATTAGAAGTTCTTTTTAGATTTATGTCAACTTTTGTTAAAATTTGGAGAATTTTATTCAGTCAAAAAGAAAGAAGTGGAAAATTCTGTTTTCCAGTTTATGTTGAAAAATTTTATTCCCTCCATTTTCAAGATAGAAAACAAGATTTTCCAAATCGCTTTGTAGCCTTTGACCATAGACAAGGACCTGTAGAATTGGTATTTTTTAATACTAGAAAAGTAACCAAGTGGAATATTTTGGTTAACATCTTTTGTAACACAATAAACCAGTAGATTCTTTTCTTTCCTATGCAAGGGGAAGGCAGAGGAGACATTTGAGTTACAGTATGAATCTAGATTCCATTTTAAGTGGGCAACGCATCTAGAAAAAGCGAAAGTTACAGCCTGTTGGGGAGTCTGAGATCCAGCTCCTTTCCCAAAGAGAACATGCGCCGTCACAAAGAACAGTTACTCAGGGTCTCATTATCTGACATTCTTAGTTTAGAAACAAACTAAACATTTAATAAACCATGAATAGGGTTATTGGTAAAAAGTGATTTGAAAACAGCTTATATCTTCATGCAGTGATTGTATCTCGCTAAAATACTTGAAAGTGTGGTTGTTTCTGTTTTGTTTGCAAAGCTATAATTCCCCTTAAGCATCACCTGGGAAAAATTAACGGTATTTTAATTGTGGCCATTAACTGGGATCGAAATCTGGAGAATGAGAAGATAAGGTATTATCCTTGTTTCTCTAGCTTGTCATATATCAAAAATTGTAAATTTAATCCTGATGCTGTTTTAAATCTTAAGTACTTCCTATAGCAAGCCTGATTTTTTGCTTTTAAATGGGAGTGTGCAGAACAGCCCATTTAAAAGTGTTGAGCAGATAAGAGGGACCTATAAGTACCCACTTCAATACTGTCTGTTAATTGCTGCTCTTTGAACATAGGCTATTGGTCCAGTCCTAGATGTCTTTGAAGCTGCTTGTTGATTGAATCAAACTCCAAAAATTTACTCATTGTGAGCTTGCTCTGTACTGAACAGTAGGCCAGATGCTAACTCATTCAGAGAACAAAGGAGATGCCATGTCCACCTCCAGGGAGTTCAGTGTCCACAGATACTGAGCAATGGCTATAGGACATAATTCATACCCATTCCCAGGTGCATTGTGGGAGAGAGAATGCAGCATGCGATGGAAGTTGCAAACAGTGGCCTCAGGTGTGGAGAACAGATTGGAGAAGACAGTTGAAGAACAACCAGCGAGAGAAGGCTCATAGAGCTGTTCGGAGAATGGAACTGCCCATGGGTGTTTGTGTTGAAGGAGCTGCGGGCTACATTCCTGCCACCCAGCTCCTGGCTGCCTGGCTAGCTTATGCCCTGAAATAACAACACACAAACTGTATTCGTTTAAACACTGCTTGGCCCATTTCTATTAATGTGTGTGGCACCACGAGGTGCGCTTACCAGGAAGATTCTAGCCTATGTCCATCCTGGGTCGGAGCTTCATTGTGTCTGCTTCAGAGAGGAGAGCTATGGAGTCTGCCTGAGGCATCTTACCTCACTTCCTCTTCCTCCCAGCATTCTGTTCTGTCTACTCCACCCACCTATGTTCTAACCTATCAGGGCCAAGCAGTTTCTTTATTAATTAACCAATGACCTTCCTCCATCATGTTTGCATTTTCAGAACTAAGCTACTGGACTAAGTTGTAGCCCCTGAATGAAGTGGCAGTGGGAGGGGGTGTTTTGTGACATGATGTCTTCCCCTGATGCTTACAGCTTCCTCCTGTATTCACTATCTACCAAAAACTTCATCCTGTGTCAGGGCAAGAAACAAACCACATAGCCATTTCTCTAAATCACGCTGTTGACTGTCTTGAGTCCATTCTCATGCTCAAACCCAATTCTCAGTGGCAAACACCTGAAGTGAACATCTTGGGCTCTCACAGACTCTGATTACCACCCCCTTCATGTCTGATGAAGAGAATTTTGCTGCAGCCTTTAGATAGTGGCAAAATATACATGAAATAGGATGTCGTATTTGAATCAATTTGGAGTGTATAATCGAGTCTTCGCTGTGAACCCACCTCAGGTTCATCTTTGCATCTTTGCTCTGGTTGAGCATAGACTCCCCATTTCTTCCTACCCTTGCCCATCGTGTGTGAGCCTGTGTGTGCTTTTGTGAGTAGATGCATGATAGCTGGTGTGTACTCACACGTGTGAGCTGGAAGTCAGCCTCAGGCGCCATTCCTCAGCCCTTCACCCATTTCCTTGTTGTTTGAGACAGGGTTTCCCTGACCAGGAACTCAACAGTTTGGCTAGTCTCACTGATGAATGAGCCCTAGAGATCTACCTTTTTCTGTTTCTTCAGTGCAGGGTTACAGATCCACACCCCACATAAAGGTAATTTTTATGTAGGGTCTGTGGATTCAAAGTAGGTCTTCCAGCATGCATGGGAAGTGTTTTACCAACTGAATTATCTCCTCAACTGATTATTTCTAGAATTAAGAATCTATTTCTTCATGGTAGCTGTGGTTGCCTCATGAGGCCACACCACTACCAGAGGAGCTTTTGGCAAATGGTGTCTGCTGGAGGAAGAGTCAGTTGGGTTTTTTTTTCAGCGATGTGATCCATAGTTGGTTGCTCATGCTCCAGCGAATGGCCCTATACTCATGTCTATATGCACAGCACTAAATAGACTCTGCATTGCAAAAGAATAAGAGCACATTGTTGGTGGGAGGAAGCTGTGTGTGAGGGCAGTCTGGCAAGAACTGGAGTGACAGGGACATGGAGATGACTATGATCCGAATAAACTGTACCCATGTTTGTAATTACTAAAAAATAAGACAATAGAAAGGAATGAGCTATTTTGGGGACTGCATATACATGGAGACGCATATATTATCTGTCCAGTCATGCTTGGTTTATTTCACTTAGCATGATGTCATCAAATTTTATTTATGCTGTAGTATGTGTCCTTCGCTTTTACAGCCAAATACTATTTATTCCATCGTGTGGAACTGTATGTTTCTTCAGCCATTTATCCTCAATGAACTCTTGAACTATTACAAATATCATTGTTATGAATACGGGTGTGCTGCGGTTTTGGTTTCTGTAATAAAATGCTTAAATTATTTTCTTGTTCTCATGAAAAAAATATTTTTAGCTATGTATATGTGTGGGGGGTGGGGTATGTTCACATGAGGACCTCATGGAGGCCAGAAGAGGGCATCATACTTCCTGGCGCTGGAGTTACCAGTCAGGTCAGTGTGAGTGCTGGGAACTGAACTCAGGTCTCCTGAATAAGCACCAGGTGATCTGCATCCCTGAGCCATCTCTCCACCCTGTTCTTGGATTACTTCCACATGTAGAGTAAATCAGCAGGCTGGACACGGTTGTGGGCATAGAAGGAGGAAGCTGTGTGAAGCTTTAGCAGACAAAGAGGAACTGCTCCCTTGCCTGTAGAGGGACCACTCCCTTGCTTGTAGGAACGGAGAACTAGCTCAATTTTCATCATCTGTGGATCACCTAAACATCCTTTGAGAGGTAATGGTGGGATTCTAAGAGTTAGAGTCACATGGACGTCACACGATACAGGCTCTAGTAACTGAACCTGTCTTTAGTCTTCACGTGTGGAGACTTTTTTCCTCCATTCCGAGAGAGAAGGAGAAATGAAGGTCAACAGCTTCACAGAGGAACTTAATGGGAGAAAATAGGAGCCTTTTTCCTATGTGCGAACCTAGGAAAAGAGTGGCAAGGACTCTCCTTAGCGGTGCTCTCCTTAGCTTCCACCGCGCCAAGTAACACCTGCTTAAGAGGGTCTATCTAATAGCAAAACAATTTCCATTGGAATGTAAGTGGAGTCTTTTGCCTCTGTCAAATGCAGTTTAGAGAAATGGCTTCAAAAGACCCAACTTTAGAGTGTATTACAATCCCAGCTGTAGACCCCTTGAAGATCTTCAAAACCTAAGATTTCTGCTAGGTAATGCCTCAGCATTTGAATGGCTATGGATTCTAAACCTTACTGCCCGATCACCAGGAATATCGGATCCCTGTTCTGTTTTGCATGTCACAGATGAACTGGAGGCAGAGTCATCTTCCTTTGTGTCCCCAGATCCTCCATCTCTCCCCAGGTTACTTACCCTTTAAGGGTAATGCCCATGCTCATTTATTAAATGTCCACATGACAGAGTCCCGTCAGCTCTCTCCAAACAGAGAAAGGAGACTATCCTTTAAAAAAAAATCGTCCTGTTGCTGAAAGTGTCTTAAGCAGATATTTATGATGTCATAGTAATGTTTATATATTAGTCCTAAAATTACAGAAAACCTAGGTTTGTCACCCAACTTGAACAACATTAAGCAATGAACAGTTTTTCTTTCATTTTTTACTTTTTTGGTTTATGTGCACCCTAGGCAATTTTAGGGACATACTTATGTTAGATATCTATCTGAAATTCAAATCCAACTAGCTATCTTATACTTTTATTTGTTAAATATAGCAATCCTACCAAGCTATGTGTGCAAACATGGTATTTGTTCAGTTTCAAAATATTAAGCTCTCAAGAGAAGATTTATTTTCTAAGAGGATCTCATAAACATATATATTTATTCAAATTATGCACTACAGACTGAGATACTGTCAGGCAAGATTCCTGCATGTATTTAAACATGAAGTCTCTCCTCTTTAATAACTGAAAATCACAGTGCAGTGGATAAAAATAAATATGTCATCAGCAATAGAAATTATCCAGAGTAGCACAATTCAAATCAGGCAACAGATTTAGGAGAATCACGGTGTGCTGTCTGTCCTTTTATGTTTGGGGAAATCTGCATTTGTGTAGTATCTGGAAACATGTCTGTGGTAGACAGAGGTTTTTGTTGTATTAATCATGAGTTACACAGTGAACTAGAAAAAAAAGATAAAGTAATTTTTAAGTAGAATTTTTTTTTTTTTTTTTTTTTGGAAATAAAAGGCATGGCAAATGTAACAGCCGAGGGACAAGCAGTCTTTTTACAAACCTGTGATTTAAAGACTTTCAAAGCCGACTGAGCATGTGCCTCCCAAGTAATTCGCTGTTGCAGAAATAGCTCATTTGGTCAGGCCCACAAACTAGGGTCTAACATACCCCTTCGTTTGTTGACAAGCCAAACTCATAAAAACATGAAGAGTCATATCAGGCTGATGATGGGCTCACAGCCACAAACTCTCCATTAGTAATTGGTGTTGGGCCAGGTCTGCAGCAGACAATGGAAATTTTCTTGAGCCAAAGGACATGAGGAAGCCAAAAAGGGACACAAGTCTTTGCCCAGAGCTGTGTGACTGGAAAACTGTAGGTTTCCAAGCCCAGCAAGCAAGGAAGGGCCCTTTTCCCCACGAAGTGTTAATTTAGCTGTCTCATTGGCGGCTCCGCGAGCATCTATTTGAAGAAGATTCTGGTTCATCTCCCCATCGTCAGTGACAAGTCAGATTACAGAAGGCTCAACCAGTAACACATCTGTCATGGATCGTGACTCTCATCTGCTAAAACCTTGATGGGCTTTCTATTTGAGACTAATACAGTGAATGAATAACACAGTGAGCTCCTGCTGTTGAGAGTTCTTAAAAAGTGTTCTGTCTTCCTTTCCGGAAAGGTGAGGGGCAGAGGTGACTTCCCTCGTTCTTCTTAAAATCTCAAAACAGAGATTTTCCTCAGAGAGCCCTGCTTCCCTTTGAAGAGGAAATGCACTCAGCTGATGGAGGCAGCGCTCTGCCTTCATCCTCAGCCCCTCTATCGTCTCCCAGGCTCCCATTCAACTGTTTGCTTCCTCATGTTCTCCTTCCCAAGATTTCCTTAGATCGAACTGTTTCCTCCCCACGTCCCCCTTTCCTCTCATCAGAACCTTGCATCTCATCAGGAACTTTTCCATCTGCCTTCTTGATGTTCTCCTCGATGACTCCTCCCACTCTTGGGTATAAGACACAGCCATTAAACTTACTTTCTAAAGTGCAGATTGCGTTATTAGATGCATTTAATCCACACTGGGCTCAAATCCCTTTCCCTTATTTGAGAGCCCCTTCTTTGAAAAAATATGTTATTTCTTTTATTTTTTCCAGAATTTTATAGTCTTTATTTTATTTTATTTTATGGTTTTTTGAGACAGGGTTTCTCTGTAGCTTTGGCGCCTATCCTGGAACTAGCTCTTGTAGACCAGGCTGGCCTCGAACTCACAGAGATCCACCTGTGTCTGCCTCCTGAATGCTGGGATTAAAGGCGTGTGCCACCACGGTCCAGCTTTATACAGTCTCTTAGTTGTTAGATTGGTAGAAAATGGACCAGGACACAAGCCTTCTAAAAATGGTCAATATTGACCATATGGACCAATTGACCATAATTGGTCAGTGGACCATGCATGACTGCTCATTACAGTTTTTGTTTGCTTGTTTGTTTTCTGCAATGGGGTCTCTTTATGTATCCCTGGCTGTCCTGGAACTCACCAGGTAGAACAGACTGAACCTGGACTTAGAGATCATCCTGTTCCTCCCTCTTGAGGGCTGGGATTGAAAGTCTGTGCCAGAACACCTGGCTCATTACATTTTTTCTTAAATGATGACTTAGCAGAGACTAATGTAGGAAGATTCCTTCTTAGAAGGCTATTAACTCTCTCACCTGCCTTCTGACCACCACATACCGTCTTTCTCAGATCCAGGACAAACGCACCAGCAGCATGCCTAGCAGATACTGGCCTACAGTGTCCGACACACACTTCTTGTGAGCAAGATGCCCAAACTGGAGCGGGAAGCTGAGCTGGCAAGGAGACATGGTAGGCTTTGTTTAGGGTTTCCCTGAGCTCTGTTGTTACTCAGCACTGCAGGGAAAGACAGGAACGACAGTACCTTCCCAAGCCCACAGAGGAAATGGAGGCAATCAGGATTGCGAAGTGGAGTATGTGGGAAGAAGCCAGAGAGAGGAGCCTGCCAGTGCATTAGATAAGGGCGGCGTTCAGACATTGATGGTATAGGCACTATTGCTAATGCGAGCGAGGCTGAGCATCTCTGGGGTAGCCTGCTATGCTGGATGCTGTTTTCTGCCCCTAGATAGGTCACCAGAACAGACTGCATCTTTACTTTATTGCAGTCAGTGCTTTACCCAGAACAGGTCCAGAGTCCACATTATTCTTGTGAAATGAAAACAAGACCTTAAGTTACTTTCCCGCAAAGAATTCTGGGCATTATTTTAAAACATGGCCTAATGGACAAATAGGAGACTCACCTAGTCTTTGAAGTGCAGAATGGAATATAAAAGAACCCCTGAAATCCCGTGCTGCAGAGACTAGGGGGAAAAAAGCTGCAATGGATCTTTATGAGCTTCGCCAGGGAACCGAGCTTCATAATATCTTTTATGCAGCATTTTTAATGCTAAATTAACCGCTTCATGAGCTGCAGCCGAAGCTCTTAAACTCAGGCAGGAAAACCCCGTTTCTGTGGGTAGGCTGGTCCCTAAGGGCCAGAGCTCCACTCAGCATCCTGAACCCCAGTGTGGGAGAAGAGACGTTTGGCTAATGTTTTGCCCGGCTCAGGGTTGTGAAAGGAAAGTCTCCCGAGGAAAGAGATGACCATCAAGTCATCTTGAGGCCTGACGGTCTGTCCTTTGAAGATCCCTTTCCTTTGGCTTCTGAGACCTGTTCTCAAATGCAGTTCCACCTGCCCTGCATCTGCCTCACAGCCACTCCACATAGCCAGGTAAAGATGTCGTTTATCTCCTCCAGTTTGAGAGAACGGAGAGTCCCAAATCCCTGTGGGGGTGACCTTGAGTGGTGTTTTCAAGAGCAAGCTTCAAGGAGCCTTCAGGCCCTCAGTATGTTTGCCTGGTCTCACTGCCCAGTGTGCACATATCTGTTCATGTGTGTATATGTGTCCATGTATGACTGCATGCATGTGTATGTATAGACATATGATGCAGGTGTCTCAAGGACCCTGAAGATGAGAAGAGAATAGCATTCACAGTTAATCAAGTGCCACTCCCTGCAATAATTAAAGATGTTACACATTACATTCCGTCTTTATAACTATTTAAATAATTTAAAAATTATATTTTATCTTACTTAAGGCCCTGAGGCTTAAAGAAAGGAGAAGGAAGAACAAGCCAAGGAGGGCAGATGGCTGGAAATGAGAAGAGTGGAAGACAGGGGGAAAGGAAGGAGGGAAGGACACGGGAGGGTAGGAGAAAAACCGAGTTTTTTTTTTTTTTTTTTTTTACACTTATTTATTTATTTTTATTCTTTTTTAATTAAAATTTCCACCTGCTCCCCATTTCCCTCCCCTCCTCCCAAATATTGCCCTCCCCCCACTTCCCTCCCCCTATCCCCACTCCTCTTCTCCTCCCCCCACTCCATTCCCCCTCCCTCTCGATACTGAAGAGCAGTCCAAATTCCCTGCCCTGCGGGAAGACCAAGGTCCTTCTATCTACGTCCAGAAAGGTGAGCGTCCAAACAGGCTAAGCTCCCACAAAGCCAGTTCATGTATTAGGATCGAAACCTAGTGCCATTGTCCTTGGCTTCTCATCAGTCTTCATTGACCGCCATGCTCAGAGAGTCCGGAATCAACCCATGCTTATTCAGTCCCAGACCAGCTGGCCTTGGTGGGCTCCCAATAAATCAGTTCCACTGTCACAGTGGGTGGGTGCATCCCTCGTGGTCCTGATTTTTTGCTCATGTTCTCCCTCCTTCTGCTCCTCATTTGGACCTTAAGAGCTCAGACTACGTTTATCCCCAGCAGCACAGACATTAAGGGCAACATTGAATAAATGGGACCTCCTGAAACTGAGTAGCTTCTGTAAAGCAAAGGACACTGTCACTAAGACAAAAAGGCAACCCACTGACTGGGAGAAGATCTTCACCAACCCTGCAACAGACAAAGGTCTGATCACCAAAATATATAAAGAACTCAAGAAACTAAACTTTAAAATGCTAATGAACCCAATAAAAAAATGGGGCACTGATCTGAACAGAGAATTCTCAACAGAAGAAATTCAAATGGCCAAAAAACCGAGTTTAAGGGGATGGCGGGGAGGGGATTTCACGTTTGCCTGTTTGTGTGCGTGTTTTGGTTTTCCGAGATGAGGTCTTAACTAGAGAACCCAGACTGGTCTTGAGTTTTGACCCTCTTATCTCTGCCTCCATGATGTCTGGATTCCCATCTGAAAACAAGAAGATTGAGATGCAGATTTGAAGAACCAGTTCCCTGCATGAGGGATGAATCCCTTCTCAACAGATTTTCTGGGCTTCCTCAGAGGTATTTATGCAAATCTCTGGGGGGGGGGTGAGGAGGGATGGGCTTGTAGGCTTATATCACCTACCCAAGCAGGTCTTATTTCAGGTTCTGTCTGCCTCATGGGAGAAGCTAGACAGGGTGCTTGTAGCGGGAGAACTTGAGGCCTTCTGTTCATGCCCCATCGGGAAGGCTAACTTTACTCATACATCTGGCAATAAGGCCTTTATGAAGATTCAATCATAAAAATAAAATATTGGAGGCTATGAGGATAAGATAAAGGTGGAGAGTGGCAGGGATGCCATTTACTGAAAGATTTGCATTAATGAGTCTTACAGTCTAACAACTGTAGGGATTTCTGTCAGCAAGCATTGGGCTGCTGGGCACTTCTGGAGCCAGCTCTTCTCAGAGGGGCTTATGTGATGATCTGGGCATTGGAATCTGGAAGTTTTGTCTTGGTTGGCTGCCTAGAAACACATTCTGCTCCTTCACACCTTGGCATGGGGCTCCTGGGAACCTTAGGGGACTGAGGGCTTAGTATAAGTCACTGGTTTCTCCCCTCTTAGCACGGGACCTCTCCCAGTGAGCCTCAGGAGGCCCAGAATGGCTCAAAAAAGAGTAGTTTTAGTTGGCAATTGCCTGGTGTGGTGCAGGAAAAGCCAGCTGTTCTGGTCTTACAAAAGCTACACACCTGGACTGTGATCACAGTGAAGGCGACCCTTTCAGAGCGGATACAAATGGAATGATCTTTCTGTCAATTTCAGTCTGAGTCCCGAGGGTCTTCCTGCATCTTGGTTGTTTGGAGGGGCCTCTAGCTGGGAGGTGGGGTTTACCACTTAAGGTAGGCTGGCTGGCAAGTGTGCCTTGGGGATTCTCTTGTCTCCAACCCTCAGCCCTAAGATTACAATGGATACCGCCATTTTTGGTTTCCACATAGGTGCTGGGGATTGAAACCAGGCCTTCATTCTTGTGCAGCAAGGGCTTTACTGAGTGAATTCCCCAGTCTCCTAATTTCTAACATTTTCTTGTCATTCCCGAATCTATGTAAGGATTTATTATTGATTGATCTTTTTGTCCTCAAAGGAAGTTAGCATGATTCATGTTGGCCATACCACTCACTGAAGCAACCATCTCTCGTTCTTACTTACTTTAATTCTGTTTCCAGTCCCATTCTAATCCACGGCTTCATGGGAAGATTCATGAAACTTCCCTGGTTGATGGAATAGGCCAATATGTCTTCTGGTTGATGGAATAGGTCATTATGTCTTCTGTCTCAACAGAACAATTCACAGCATAAACAAGTTTGAGGGCGAGCAACACCAGAAAGCCTCCTGACTCCGGTGCTCCAAGATTGCTAGCCCAGAAGGTGTGGGCTAGCTTTGTGTTCTGCCTGGCTCTAGATAGCAAACACGAGGAGGCTCTCTCTTGTAAACAAGCCACAACTATTTTCGGCTTGTTTCTATGTGACTGAAAGATCTTAGAGAGAATTAACTACCATTATCCATAACAATTCTGAGCACCTGGGAGCCTGACAATACTAAACACAGCTCTCTGGGTAACGCTGATTGTGAGCACAGATTTGGTCTATGAGATGTCTTTGGTGGCCTTCATATACTTATAGTAATTTACAGACTAAAACGTGTTTGGAGTTTAGTTGGGGGTTGCGATTCACATGTATAGTTTCAGTTCTCAGGAAGCTGAGGCAGGGGTTAGAAGTCTGGGGCCAATCTGAGATTCACAATAAGAGCCCATCTCAATACCCCTTGCCCTCACCAAAATACAAAGAAAGAAACCTGCAGGTTCTTTGGTTCCCAGCCCAGTAGGGTCCTGTGGAGCAGTGTTCAGGGCATCTGTTTAAGAAGCTGGGTTGACAAAGAACTTGACAATCAGCCAGAGACAATGACAGTCTATGACCAGCCTTTGAGAAGAGCTAAGATTTTCTTTATGGTTAAAATTTAGAGTTAACCATTTCCTTGAAAAGTTAAATATTTTATGTTTATTTCTTAGGGTTGAGTATACTTTGTGGCTATTTCCTTACCACACAGAACAGCACCATAAAAAACGCAATAAATATTTCATAACTTTCTATCATCCATTACCAATGCTTGGAAATATTTGCTCCCTGTCTAACTCTCATTCTGAGATTCCTTGGAAAAGAGTCAAAGGGAGACATCTCTTTGCATCTGCCCTGTGTCCCCCAACTCCATAGCATCAAGAGGTCAAGTATTCTGACCCAAGAGAAGTATGGGCATTACAATGAAGTATGTTCATCTCTTCCTTTACCCCCTTTCTGCCTCATGGCTTAAAATATTGCTAAAATTGTAGCCTCAGAATTGCTTAGACCATCTAGTCTCAATTTCTTAATGAAGAGAAAGAGATCCAGGACCAGGGTTGCAACATTGAAGGTATTTTCTTCGTCTGTTTCGAAAAGCTTCCTGAAGTAGATAAAAAGGATTAGTGGTTGGAATATATACAAAGCGTTAGACAGAACCATCATTAAAATGTAATCATAGATGACTCACAAAGCAATTAATTCTGCTGCAAAATTTTCTCCTGTCCATTTCATTGAGGGCTTTCACAAGCTTTCTGCGATTAAAAATATGCACACGCGCGTGCGCACACACACAAACACACATACACACACTGCATCTATTTATAGTTCTATCAGTTTGTATCTATAGTCACTCTGTCTATCTGTCAGTATTTGTCTGTCTATCATATGTATCTATGTATTATCTGTCATCTATCTATCTATCTATCTACATCATCTATCTAACTAAATATCTGTCAATAATTTCTCTATCATCTAATTAGCTTTACAAGAGAAAAGATGGCTGGTAAAAACTTTAAATTTCCCAGGGATATTTGGAGTGGCACTATACCATTGCAGGGCTATGTCTAAGCATGTGAGTTTCTCTGGGTTTTATCTGTTGACAAAAAATGAAATTTCTCCAAAATCTAGGGATTTTATGCTGTTATCTGCATTCATCAAACATATTTCCCTGGTTTTTGTTTTGTCTTGGCAATACTCCCATGTCGTTCTCTTTATTTTTGTCCATTTTGTCAACAAAATGATGCTACTTTATTTCTTAGGTTAATTTATATTTATATATGAAAAACCATAAGGTCACAAAATTCTGGGATTGACTTTTTTTTTTTTTTACAAAGGAAACGATTTTTTTTTTCTTCTAAATTTATAGACAAATTGTCTTTGTATGACATAAGCAAATGTCAAACATAAGAACTTTAAAAAGAATTCTTATAAATCCAGCCAGGGGTGGTGGTACACATCTGTATTCCAACAATTAGAGGCAGGAAGACCCCCAAAACAAAAGACAAAAACAACAAAAACAAAACCAGATGCTTTCTCCTAAGATGTTCATTAAATATTAACACAGACATAGACAGCAAAATTGTCAGTGTAATTTGATAGATCAAACTCCAAATTATCAATAGTGCTGCAACGTGGCTGCAAACCTGAGCCTCCAAGTTCTGATTAGAGCTGACTCTCCTGATCCCTCCTGGACACAGAAAGCAGGGACAGCCTCCAGCCCCCAGGCTGGTAGTCCCCGCAAGCTTCCATTTCCCAAAGCAATCCAAGGAGATGTGAGACAAAGCAAGCGATTTCACATACAAGTCTGTAATGTTAATGAGCTGGTGGTGGTTGTCTAAATGTGTGTGTGTGTGCATTCCTGTGTATGATATACATGTGGATGGTGCCTACGCATTGCATGTGTGTACAGATTTGTTTCTGTGAGTGCAGGTCCATGCGTGCCTCAGTTTTAGTGTGGAGGTCAGAGGACAGCAACCTTGGGTGCAGGCCCTCACCTTTAACCTTGTTTTCGAGTCAGGGTCTCTAGAGCTTGCTGCTAAGTACACAACAGACTAGCAGGCACATGAGTTGACAGAGATTCTCCCATCTCAACCTTCCATCCACGGAGGGATCTTTATCATTACAGACATGTGTCATGGTACCTAGTTTTATTTGAGTTCTGTGGATTCAAACTCAGTTTTTCTTGCCGGTATAGCCAAGTCATCTCCAAGCTCTCTTGTCTGCACCTTTAGGATGTGATTTCTTCTGGCAACACATAGAGCGAACCATCTCAGAGAATAAATATTGCTCTGTTTTCAAAATTCCTAACCACTCTTATTGGGGCAATATATCATTTTTAACTAAGCCCTTCTGTGCTGTAATCCTTTGTTGCATAGAGCTTTCTGATATTTTGTTTTCATTACTCCATTGATTCTGCAAGACATATTTTCATCATTATTTAATACCAGTAAGTAGCAATGATATTATCTCATCTGTGTTGTCCAAGCAATTGTCACTACCTGAAAGTAAATAGGAGGGGAATTTGCATAGTAATAAGGGCATATAGGCAAAAATAATTGCAATTTATCACCACAAATGGATCAGTTATTAACAGAGAATGAGGGACTAGGAATCATTATCCCTGATATCGAAAGGCAAATAAATTGTTGCTGGCCTATTAGAACGTACAATATTTATGATTAAAATTCTCCTCGTCATCCTGAGTATGGGCCATTTCAGAGTACATTTAGGAAAGCATGCCTAAAGTAGTATTTAACTGTTTCATTATTGCTTCTGAGTTAAATAGAGCTCGAAGGCAAGTGTTTCTGTAAATAAAGGAAGAGCTAAGAGTGAGCAGATAGTGGGAGCTGTTAATTAAAAACTCGGATGATTTGAAACTTTCCCTGCGTCTAAAGGTGAATGGCGTGCTTTCCCAAGGACCTGGAAATGCTGCTTCAATCATGCTCTTTCACCTTTAAGGCCCCTGAAGGTCAGATGTGCACAGACCTCGGAGTTGCTACTAGCAGGCAGAGATGACACAAAAAACTGAGGGTCCTAGGTCTCAGGGGTGAAAGTCTGTGTTTAGCAGGCCAGCAACACCTTTCGTCAGGACTAGCCTCTGCCTGTGTTTTAAATTCATGTCGTCTTCAATGTTCTTGGTAGCTTCTTTGGTTTGGATGTGTTTTCTGTGATATGGTGGGACCTTAAGAGGTATTTGGGAGAGAGGGGTCTCTCCTCCCTCCATGAAGGGACTAAAGCCATTCTCACAAGAGTGAGCTCTGAGTGCCCATGGGAAATGGCTAGTTATCTTAAGAGTCATTTGCTCAAGTTGCCCATCAACTTTCCAGCAAAATTCTTCACAGACCTCGAAAGAACGGTACTCAACTTCATATGGAAAAGCAAAAAACCCAGGATAGCCAAAACAATCCTGTACAATAAAAGAACTTCTGGAGGCATCTTAATCCCTGACTTCAAACTCTACCACCGAGCTACAGTACTGAAAACAGCCTGGTATTGGCATAAGAACAGACAGGAGGACCAATGGAATTGAACTGAAGACCCGAATATTAATCCACACACCTTCGAACACCTGATTTTTGACCAAGAAGCAAAAAAATATCAAATGGAAAAAAGAAAGCATTTTTAACAAATGGTTCTGGCATAACTGGATATTAACATATAGAAGAATGAAAATAGACCCATATCCATCACCATGCACAAAACTCAAATACAAATGAATCAAAGACCTCAACATAAAGCCAACCACACTGAACCTCATAGAAGAGAAAGTGGGAAGTATACTTGAACGCATTGGCACAGGAAACCACTTCCCAAGTATAACCCCAGTAGTATAGACATTCCTGAGACTGAAAGTCTTCTGTAAAGCAAAGGACATGGTCAACAAGACAAAATGACAGCCTACAGAACGGGAAAAGATCTTTAACCCCACATACAACAGAGGGCTGACCTCCAAAATATACAAAGAACTCAAGAAATTAGTCATCAAAAGAACAAATAATCCAATAAAAAATGGAGTACAGACCTAAACAAAGAACTCTCAACAGAGGAATCTAAACTGACTGAAAGACACTTAAGGAAATGCTCGACATTCTTAGTCATCAGAGAAATGCAAATCAAAACAACTCTGAGATTCCATCTTACACCTGTAAGAATGGCCAAGATCAAAAACACTGATGACAACTTATGCTGAAGAGGTTGCGGGGAAGGGGTAACGCTTCTGCATTCCTGGTGGGAGTGCAAGCTGGTACAACCCCTTTGGATGTCAGTGTGGTGATTTCTCAGAAAATTAGGAAACAATCTTCCTCATGACCCAGCAATACCACTTTTGGGTATATATCCAAAGGATGCTCAATAGTACCACAAGGACATGTGCTCAACTATATTCATAGCAGCATTGTTTGTCATAGCCAGAATCTGGAAACAACCTAAATGCCCCTCAACCGAAGAATGAATAAGGAAAATGTGGTAATTTACACAATGGAGTACTACACAGCAGAAAAAAATAACAACATCTTGAATTTTGCAGGAAAATGGATGGCGATAGAAAACAACATTTTGAGTAAGGTAACCCAGACCCAGAAAGACAATTATCATATGTACTCACTCATAAGTGCTTTTTAAACATAAAGCAAAGAA
Organism: Chionomys nivalis; assembly: GCF_950005125.1. Lineage (NCBI taxonomy): Eukaryota > Metazoa > Chordata > Mammalia > Rodentia > Cricetidae > Chionomys > Chionomys nivalis. The sequence goes on along the minus strand of NC_080111.1, from coordinate 13,267,865 downwards.
AACCAGCCTACAAATCACAATCCCAGAGAACCTAGACAACAATGAGGACCCTAAGAGAGACATACATGGATCTAATCTACATGAGAAGTAGAAAAAGACGAGATCTCCTGAGTAAATTTGGAGCATGGGGACCATGGAAGAGGGTTGAAGGGGAGGGGAGATGCAAGGAGGGAAGCAGAGAAAAATATATAGCTCAATAAAATCAATAAAAAAAGAGTCATTTGCTTTAGAAGTGAATTTGGCTTCCTCTTGCTTTTTCATCTCCTCATATGGCACCTTCTGAGAAGACCCTGTTTCAGATAGAATTCATTATCTAGTCTCCTTTGTTGTAGGTGGTTCCAAATGATTGTGTCTTACCTGTGAAGTGTGACTTCACACTGCGTCGCTGCAGGGCTTAGGCAGTAGGGGTGAACGAATCACCTGCGTTTATTTGTTGCCTGGCTCAGTACAGACGCTGTAAGAAGGGACAACCCAGGACAGGGCAGTATTTGTCTTTGTTTTGAGGCAGTGGGGGTAGAACCAAGATTTGCCCAAGTACCAGGCAAGTTCTCAGCCACTGAACTACATAGCCAACCAAGGAGATGGCTTTTAATCACCGATGGAGCAGGGGAGGTGATTTTTAACTCCCAGAAGTGAACAAGGCTAAAGACACTGATAAATATGCACAATGCACAGTGGTGGTGGCTTTGAGAGGCATCTGTCCTAAGGGATTGTGAAGCCACGAGATGGAGGGTCTGGCTTTGCTCCTAGAGAACAGTAAGCCCCAACTGCTCACTCAGAACTATGAAGAGAATGAGGAGTAAATCCCTCATGAATGCAAGACATTGCCATCTGAGAACTGTTATCCTTAGCAGCCAGTGTATGCTCTGTAAACCATTCCACCTAAAGCTGAATGGTGCAATGGTTCTAGTGGACCAATGTGTGGAGCCACTTACATTAGCTTTATTGGGTCATCCAATCTGACTGAGACTTCAGATAAGCTGATTACTGCCATGAAGTGACCTCTTTGAATGAGCCTCAGTAGATTTGGACCACAAGCATCGTGTATTTCAGCTTTTCCACACTAGAGCCCACTTTATGGCAGCTGACGGTGGGCCCCTGTTGCATGAGTTCTAATTAGTCTTAATAATAAAAACCCGGAACCAGATATCAGGGTAAATGCTAAAAGATCAGAGAGACAAAGGAGCAAGCCACAGCCACCCCTTACCTTGTTAACTTCTCAGCCGAAAAATGGCTGCGCTCTTGTCTCCTCCTGCCTTATATTTGTCTCTCCGCCCAGCCACATCACTTCCTGTCTGTCTGTACAGACCTCCAGACATCTGTGGTTAACTAGTGGCTAGCTCCACCCTCTGATCTCCAGGTAAGCTTTGTTAGAATACAAACAAATTATCACCACAGGCACCTCCAAATAGTAAGTCGTCAGTGACCGTCACTGGGTCCTCTGCATATCTTCCGTCCTTATTACAGAGACAAGACAGACTAGTCTCAATCTCATGATTAAACAATCTATTGGAAGCTAGATTTATGGCGCTACCTAAATCTCAGATCCTTCTCAAGTGAGGAAAAGCACATCTTTCTGAGGTTCTGATTTACATCGCTCATTTTGGGTTTATAAAAAATTGTAGCCGACTATGAAAAAAGCCTCATTATTCACAACACCCTTCAGCTTAGAAAGTAACGATGCACACCTCATGCAGAACAATGAGATGGAGGACTCTTCACTTACAACTGGACTTGTAAGGCGTGGTTGGCTCTGAGACGACAGGTGACTTGTCCATCTCCCTAAAAGAGTCCATGGTGGCTTTGGACCTCCTCCCGGTATCACACTTGGGCGCCATCTCTCTCCTTCACAAAACAGCTTGGTGCTGTGCTAGGCAATTAGGGAGGGAAGCTCCTCGGTGTCATATTGATCCTTCCTGTTCAGATGTGTAATTAGCTGTTAACATTTCATTATAATCAAGGTTTTCTTGAGATCTCTATGACCCTCTACTCATCAACTGCCAAGACCTCCCAATGCTAAGAGTTAATTAATGCTGCTGGCAGCTGTGAACCCATAATGTACAGAGGCTCCGCGGGGAGATGCTATTTGATGGTCATATTCGTTTTCATATTAAATAAGCATGATCAGAAACACCTGCATGGGACTTGCAAGCAACTGTTTATATATATATATATATATATATATATATATATATACTTTTATATATATATATAAAAGTTAGATTCAGTGCTATTTAAATGCAACTCTTCAGATCATCCTTGAAGGATGGGCATTGATTCCTAGAAAGAGAGTCATATCATTTGACGATGGGGTATAATGGTGTATCAGAGGGCTACATCCTTAGACACCAACACAACCGGCCTTTGTTCCCTGTTTACTTCTGAAATTTCAAAATAGGTGGCAACAAGTATCTCAGAAAGGAGTTAAACCCCTTGTAGACGAAGGCAAACTATAGAGTATCCTTTGAATCTAAAGATGAGAGACTCAAAAGGATGCTGGCAGAGGGCCCGTCCAGACCTCTCCACACCTCAGACAGGTATAGACATCTTGTAGGTTGAGCCAGAGTGGTTACCATGTGCCCCCCGCCCCCGGCTTCCTAGTTCTGCAGCAGGTAGAGAAGGAGCAATAAAAAGTTTTTATTTTCCTTCATTTCTTTTATTCTTCCACCTATTTTGTTCATGTCTAGAGTTTTTTTTCTATGTAAATTCCCCCAAATGTCCTCGTCTACGTCCTTTTCCACATGATTGTCGGTTGTGGGCTTGGGGTTTCTTATGGAGGGCCACACAGGATCCAGAACCGCTCTGCCTTTCGAGTCAGGCATTTATGTCAAATGCCGGTTTTACCACTTAGTGGCCATGTGTTCTTGGCCATGTTACTGAACTTTTCTGAGTTCTTTTCTCATCCAAAGAGTATGGATAATAATAGCTATCTGCCTTACACACTTTTTGTGTGAATTAAAATAAACAATGTATGCAAAATGCCTAGCAACGGAGCTGGCACAGCCAGTATTTGAGAGACAATAGTTGCTTTGTGATTTTCTTATCATTTTCACCCTTGCTTTGATGCTGGTAGGGAGCAGGAGCCTCAACATGCGTGTTGAATCGTGTTGAATCTGGCTAGCCTTATCTGTGTCTCTGCCACCATCTCAGTTCAAACCCTGTGGTCTTGGGCTCAACCACAGCAGCTTCTTCTCCACCACAGTCGATCCTCTATCTACACTTGTACTTTCTATGGTGAATTTAGCTTTGGCCAACTGAAGTATTTAATGGAACACTCCAGAAATACTACAGTTTTTAGTTTTAGATGGTGCACTGTTCTGAGGAGTCTGAGGTATTCTCTTACCACTCCATGCTGACCTAGAGGGATGTGAATCATTCCTTGGCTAGCAGGGCCACACTGCCTATGGAGCCTGACAATCGGGGCCTTAGTAGGCAGCACAGCTGCTCTGGAGGTGGCACACTGTGTCCCTGCAAGTAGCTGCCACATGGTACCAATGTTGCCGCAGCCGCTGCCCTCACTCCTCAGGTCATTGCAAGAAGACAGGTCAGAATGGCGCAGAAAGTTATCTTTGAGAGAGTTCACATCCCAATAACATTCTTTCTAGAATATTTAAAAATTATTTTACTGATTTTCTGATGGCTTAACTGCTCCTGAGGTACTTCCTAGACTTTCTCATGGGTCTATATGTAGAGAACAAGCGTAGCACATGGAAGACTCACTATGACTCACAGTCCACTGGGAGGTGTGCAAGATAAATGAGGCAGGCATGTTTTGTCATCTATGCTAGCTTCCTAACACTGATGCTCCTGAAACAAACAATTTAGCTCATGGTTTTTGAGTTTTTTTTCTATGGTTGCTTGACTCAAGTGCTTTTGAGCACATCATGTTGTAGGAAGTCGCTTGTTTGTTCCCGGCTGCTCAGCCCCTAAATAACCACACAGAAACTGTATTAATTAAATCACTGCTTGGCCTATTAGCTCCAGCTTCTTATCAGCTAGCTCTTACATCTTAATTTAACCCATTTCTATTAATCTGTGTATCACCATATGGCTGTGGCTTACTGGCAAGATTCTTCCCGGCATCTGTCTCGGCTACACGGCTTCTCTTGCTTCTGCCTTCTTTCTCCCAGCACTCAGTTTAGTTTCCCCTGCCTAGCTCTACTCTGCCCTATCACAGGCCAAGCTGGCTTCTTTATTCAATAACTAATAAAGACAACACATATACAGAAGGACCTCCCACACCAACATCACATGTGACAAAGGACCTGCTCATCTCATCGTGGCCAAGAAGAGGAAGAGGACATGACTGGGGGTAAGGAGAGAAAAGAGGAAGAGGAAGAGGAGGAGGAGGAAGGAGAGGAGAAGAGGGGGTAGGGAGAGGGAAGAATGAGGGAAGTCCAATACCTTTCTGTCTCCTTTAAGAGCACACCTTCAATACTTCATTTTTCTTAGTCAGCCCTCTCTCTTAAAGGCTCTACCATCCCTCTGAGTTGATGACCAAACCTATAACACATGACTCTTGAGTGAAACATTTCCAGTATATGGAAATATTTTTGTATTTTTCTACTTCTGCAATTTCTCATACAACCACCAGTACTGTAGTTAAAGCACTTTTTAATAACTTATTTTTCTAGCAGATGACTTGACGTCCTGCTAAAGCCCTTCATGGGAGCTGAATAAAGGTGACACTTCTCATCTAAGACCACAAAAGTCTCCTCCTGTCCCAGGGACCCTGGATTCCCCTTTGCCCACAGCAGTCAGTAAACACTCTGTGTTAGCACCTTCGAGCCTCTGAACCAATATCTAGCTTAGAGAACTAAAACTACTTTCATACATTTCTGAACACCTAGATATTTCGGTTGTTGGGTAATTTGTACAAATGCCGACCTTTCAAGGTGAGACTGACCATTTTGTTAAACAATGGATTAAATGCTATTGAATCACATGACCTTGATGTAGCATGTCCTGCGCCACAGTCTCCTGAAGCCTCCCTCTGCATCGCTACTGTTTGTTAGATATTGGCTTTATTTCATACCGATCTCACGTATATTGAGAGTCTAAAATTCTTATACTGGGGTGTGTGCTCCAAGAGGGCAGGCGTGTAGTAATTTCTTCATTGTCCCCAATGTCTAGTCGCTCCTTTGCAGTGCTGTGTCAGGTGCTCTAAGGACAAGGAAATGTGTAACTCCAGGCCAGATGTGCTACGTTCCAGAGGACTAACAAAGTCCTTCCATTCCGTGTCTAACTCCAGCCACTTACTGTCTGCACACTACAAGTGTGGATCTCTGTCAGGACTGACAGATAGGTGGGGAGAGAACAATCCAGAAATAGTGCTATCAGCCACAGAGTCATGCTGAGGGTCCTGAGGCCATGTGCAGATTCAGCCTGCAGACGTGGCACGAATCAGCAGCAGCAATGTTCTCTCAGGGCGAGGCCTTTGCCATTCTGACGTGGAGGACTTTGGTTGTACGTAGGAAGTTTTATTGGCAGTGGTTGGATCAGTCTCAGCATCCCTTCCAATTGCAAGTTCACAGCACTGTTCCTGCAAAATAGCCTTCTCACACACGCACGTGAGAGGCCACTTACGCATGTCCAATGTGTTCCAGGCAACACATTGAAGTGCTAATATGATTTTTGTGCTTGTTGATTTTTTAGTTTATCTAGAATAGGAGACATTCTATGCAAATCTCCAAATACTTTTTTTTTTTTTTAAAAAAAGACTGACTAAAATTTACTCAGACATTTAATGCAAGACTGATTTATATTATTAAGATGGGCCAGATAGGACATTGGGGAAATTTTGCTAAATTAGTAAGCTGCTTTAGGCAGCCATGGTGTTTAATAGCCTCTATAAACTACCCTTAGGCTGCCTAAAATTAAAAGTTTCAGGCACAGACACGGGGAAATGTGCCACTCCATGCTTCCTGTAAGTCATTTGTTTTCGGTTTGTGCTCACTGTGGGAAAATGATGCAAAGAATCTGATTATACTAAAACAGGGACTCCATGATTGCATCTCTGCAAATCAGGAGTTGAACAAGCACCCAATGAAAATTACCATCCACCCTGCCTCAGAGACAGACCCCACAGTGTTCTCTTCCTTCATAATTTTAATGGCTGAATCAATTAGGTTCAGGAAAGAAGCCAGCCCCAAGCACTCTGGAAGCATCCATATTTGGATGAGATGCCACATCTAAAATGACTTGTCCACTTTAGTCTTCTGGGCTCCTGTCCATAGTGCATCTAAATTCCCACTCATTACGACCAAGAAGAGAGTTGCCAAACCTACCCTGGTCCTTCTTTGGTCTGTACAAGCTTGGGTTCCAGTCAGAACACTGTTTTCCCAGTCATGCTGCATGCATTTGAGTCTTTCTTCACTGGTCACTACCACTGTGTCCAGTAGTTGTCTGTACACTGGGTCCAGTATCTACCCTTCCTTCACTGGTCACTACCACTGTGTCCAGTAGTCATCCATACACTGGGTCCAGTATCTACCCTTCCTTCACTGTTCACTACCACCGTGTCCAGTAGCCATCCATACACTGGTCCAGTATCTACCCTTCCTTCATTGTTCACTACCACCGTGTCCAGTAGCCATCCATACACTGGGTCCAGTATCTACCCTTCCTTCACTGGTCACTACCACCGTGTCCAGTAGCCATCTGTACACTGGGTCCAGTATCTACCCTTCCTTCACTGGTCACTACCACCGTGTCCAGTAGCCATCCATACACTGGGTTGTATCTAACCTTCCTTTACTGGTCACTACCACCGTGTCCAGTAGCTGTCCGTTACACTGGATCTAGTATCTAACCCTGCCCAAGCATTGAATGTGATCTCTTTTAATGAAATGTAATTTCTGTCTCAAATTGCCTCTTGTATTAAACTCAAGTTATCTACCTAGCTAGTCAACAAAATGTCTTCCCCAACTAAGAGTACTCTCCTAAGTATTTGGGATATTGTTGGGCCATCTATTTAATTTCTCCATTTATGCTACTAGCTGAGAATACCTTATTCAAAGTGCTTGGACATGAAAACATTTTTAATTTGGGATGTCTTCTGAGTTTTGGAATAGTTGCACATACATAGGTATCTTGATAATAGGACTCAAATCTACATGTTGTATGGAGAGGAGCCACGGGCCATGTCCTGCCACCTGGCTAGCTTATGCCCGAAATAATTACACAGAAACTGTATTAATTTAAACACTGCCTGGCCCATTAGTTCTAAGCTCTTATTGGCTAGCTGTTACATATTCATTTAACCCATCTCCATTAATGTGTATCACCACTTGACTGTCGCTTACCAGCATGAGTCTAACCAGCGTCCGTCTCGGAGAGGAGAACCATGGCGTCTGCCACACTGCCTTCTTCCTCCAAGAATCCAGTTCTCTTTTTTCCCACCTCTCTAAGTTCTGCCCTATCAAAAGGCCTAGGCAGTTTCCTTATTTGACCAATGAAAGCAACACATAGAAAGAAGAGCCTCCTACACCATCTAGACATAAATTTATATTTTATATATACCTTATACACAATAAATGTAATTTAAAATGATTTATTAAATAACAAATAATTTTCACCATGAAGGAGACTCGTACTTTGGGATCTTAATTTTCGCAGTGCTGGAAACTGAACTAGTGTCTTCACAGGCTGGGTATGCTTTACCACAGAATTATATCCCTAGAAAATCCTGATCCCTCTGACTCAGCCTGTTAGGTAGTGGGAACGACAACCTATGTCACCAAGGCTACCTTGGAATTTTCCATCTATTCTCAATGACAATACTTAGAAAGTTTTGAATTTGGGCACACTGATAATTTTAAAATTTTTAGGAAGAAATGTTTAACCTGATCTTTCTTATAGACACTCTTCTATTTTGTGATTTAATGCTAGTGAGTTTTTGTTGTATTTGTATTGTGTATGAGTGTGTATGTGTGGGTGTGAACACACACACTTTAGATCTATGTTCCTTGGTGCAAGGGGACATCTTTCCTTTTAATCTTTAAAACATCAGGCTGTAGATTGCTATGCAGACAGAGCTGTTGTAGTTAGATACCGAAGAAATATACAAGAGAGAGAAAGAAAGAAAGAGAGAAAGAGGAGGGATTAAAGATGAAGGGGTCACAGTTGTTCTGAAGCCTCAGAACCCACTACAGTGCAAAAAATCCCCCCAAAACCAGATGGTGAATACAGACTTTCTTCCTGCAGAGGGATGGTTGGTTAGTCTTGCAAAAGTACTTTGTAGTTACTGATCTAGTTTTGTTCCTTCCAATTCTTGCTACCTCTGTCTGCATTTAAAGCATCTGAGTTCTTTTCAGAACTGCAGATGTGCAAGGAAACCACCTCAAATGAAATGAGTAAAGCCTTTGTTTAAAAACGTACATAAGTCTATACACGAACTAACGGAGCCTTCTGCTGGTGCCTAACTTATACCATGTCAGCCATTGCTCCTTAGATTTCAAATCTGATAATAGAGGTGGGACCTTTCACATCTGTAGCTGATAATATTTTGGAAGGAAATGTGCATGTACTTTTTTTTTTTTTTAAAGGAAAGACTTCATTAAACTAGAGACATGTTTTAGATAGAATCAACTAGCCTCTTCTACTCCTGGTTCTGAGAAAACTGGCAAAATGAAACACCCATGAAAACAGAACTCCCTAAGATTCTTAGAGCAGATATGTCACGACAGGTTTTTAGGGAAAATGAAAGGTTCTTGAGTCCAGGTGTGTGTGTGTGTGTGTGTGTGTGTGTGTGCACGCGCGCACATGCGCACATGCATGTGCTGTTTTACAAACTAGAAGCACACACATGCTTCCAGGGTGTGCTCTTTCTTTTTCTGGTCACAGAAGATCCTAGTGTACGTGACTTCAGGGTCAATAAGCTAGTTCAATTCAGCAGTTATTGAGCCTTTGGTGTGTGTGGAACCTAGGAAAGATACAAAAGAAGTTGAAGCCATCTTTTTCTTTTGTACAGATATTGCCTCCAAATGTGGACTTTTTGTTGTTTTTCAGGACAACATTGTTACACATTGACGAGGGTAGTGCCCCATTTCACTGGCCCACGGGAGGAAGCATATTACCCCCTAATGACAAAGGCACTCCCTTGCCAAGGCAGAAATTTTGTTAAATACACAAAAATCCATAGATGGAACAAGGGGCACATTTTATTAATATCAATGGGTCTGCTGCTCTCATTTTTGGCATTTGTTCTCCCGGTGGCTTTTCCAAATTAAATTTGTTGTCGGACAGCGTCATCTCATGGATAATACATTCTGATTATTCTCAGTCCATCTTCTCCCATCTGTCTCCTACCCCTGTCTACCCCTCCCCAGAAGTCCCTTTCTTCCACTCATGAGTTTTCATTTTACTCTGTGATTCAGAGTTAATCCAGAGCCATCCACACGACCACAGGTGTGGAACTAGCCATTGGAGTCTTGTAGGTATATCAGTGGGTACACAAACAACAGAACACAATGACACCCCTTCTTCAGCCGTCATCAACAGTCAATCCTTCCCCTGAGAGGGGCCCAGACGTCCCCTCCTTCCCACGACTGACTGGTAACAGGACCAGTCTTGTCAGACCCCGAGCAGACAACTTCATCTGTTATGAATTTTTGATAGGAGTGGGTGTGTCGTGCCCAGAAGTTGGTAGTTTTTAGTCCTTCTTCTTGCCATTCCCCTTTATCTTCTACCTGATTCCTTGATGTTTCTTGAGTTTTAAAAGAGGTAAAATAAATGTCATATTTAGAAATGGACATCCAGGAGTTACCTTTAGCATCTTGAGCAATCATAAGTCTCTGTATTCATCACCATCAACTATAAAGAGAAGCTTTGGAGCGGGGATTCAAATCAGAGTAGAACTTATCTAAGAGTACAAACATAAATATTTAGAATAAATTTAACACCATGTCATCTTAGCAGAGTAACACTGGTAAATTCATCCCCAGGGTCTCTGATCTCTCTAATCACATGAACCAGGGATGAATTCTCTTTTGTGGAGCAGACCTCAAAGGCCTCAAATTCAATCAGAGAATGGTTATTTTTCCCACAGCAGTTATGTAACTATTGTACAGTGGGCACGTCTCTGACAGGTTGGTATTGAATATACAAGATCCACAGCTGGGGAAAGTGTCAACAAGTTTTCCTGCCAGAAGCCTGTTTGAGCACCATGTAAGCCAGCCAGTTATAGCTGTCTGTCTGTCTATCTATCTATCTATCTATCTATCTATCTATCTATCTATCTATTATCTATTATCTATCTATCATCTACCTATCATCTATCTATCTGTCTTCTATCTGTTTGTTCATCTATCTATCTGTCTGTCTATGTGTTTATTATATATCTGTCATCTATCTATTTATCTATCTATCTATCTATCTATCTATCTATCTATCATCTATTATCTATCTATCTATCTATCTATCTATCTATCATCTATCTGTCTGTATATCTATCATCCGTCTGTCTGTCTGTCTGTCTGTCTGTCTGTCTATCTATTTGTCTATGTGTCTATCATATATCTGTCTATCTATCATCTATCTGTCTGTCTGTTTCTCTGTCATCTGTCTGTCTGTCTGTCTATCTATCTATCTTGCATCCCAAGCACAGTTTTCCTTCCCTCCTTTCCTCCCTTTCCCTCCCCTCACATTCCCTCCACTCTCCCCCAACCACTTCTCCTCTGTTTCTGTTGGGAAAGGGGCAGGCCTCCCATGGGTATCAACAAAGTATGGTATTTCAAGTTATGGTAAGACTAAGCTACCCCGCCCCCCCTCCCCCCACCTTGTATTTAGACTGGACAAGGCAATCCAGTATGAGGAATATGTTTCCAAGAGCCAACCAAAGCGTTAGGGACAGCCCCGTTCCCATTGTTAGAAGTCCCACATGTAGATCAAGCTACACAACGGTCAGATATACAGTCATGGCTTGTAAGTCCACTCTCTCGTCTGTGGGCTCTGTGTCTGTGCGTTCAAGTAATAGCAAATCTAAATTACATTTTTCTGCTGCTTATACAGACATTTTTTATTATCATTTTCCTCTAAGCAACATAGTATGACAACGATTTATACAAAATTTATGTTGCTTTGATACTATGAGTTAATGTGATGGTTTAAAGTATATGGGAGTATGTGCATAGATTACACGCAAATAGTGCGACATTTGCCGTGAGGGACTCTGATAGTCAAAGGTCATAGAACTAAACCCCCGTGGATACCGAAGGTGGACTCTGGAAGACAATATAGTTTTTCTATGTACTGTTGATATTCTATTTTAAATGTATTACCAAAATATATGTTTATGGAGTGACATTGTGTCTCAACTGATTCCAAAGCAGGAACTGATCAACACAGATATTACAAAACTGGGCACCCGACTCTTAAGTAACTGAACTGATCAACCGTCTTAGTAAAGGAAATCTTGGTCACAGAGTATTGGGGCAGAAGCAGGGACAAAGGACACAGGGATAACCGGATGTGCCTGTTGGGTCTTGGACATTGGGTAAGAAATCTTCTATCCTTTGGCAACAAATATAGTCTCCTCATTTATGTCTGTTACTTATCACGTTTTAATTTCACATTTGACATGTCCGAATCAATTTATACACAGTGTTAAGGGAGGAACTGAGTCTCCTGTCTCCCACTTAGAGGTCTTGCATCACAAACACCATCGACTGAACACTTCCCCAGCAGATCTGTGAGTCCGCACCTGCCATAGATGGCCGTCTCGTGCATGCATACGGACCTTCCCTGAAGCCTTCTGCTTTGGAAAGTTTTCACTCTTGCATACACAGTGCATACTATTGCAGTTGTCCTTCCTCACATGCGGGTGTGCTTTATGCGTGCAGCTAGCCACGCTCAGCTGTGCTTTAAAAATATTATTGCGTACCTTGATTCCTTTAAAACGCAAACCACATTCACATAACATTTATGCTAGTGTGTTCTTATAATTGTTCAACTTCATTACCAGTTGTTATTGTTAATATCTTACTATGCCTCACTTATAGGTGCGTATGAATAGGAAAAAACATAGTACACATAGGTTCAGCAGTACAGAAGTTTCAGATAGTCCCTGGGGGCTCAGCAAACATACCCTGTGGAGAAGGGGAGGGGCTGCTGTATTACTATGAGTTTATTACTATACTCCTGTATAAGAAATCTCTTTTCTTTTTCAAAACTGACTAAGTTGCTCTTAAATATTTATTCTTCCACACAAAATTAAATGCAAGTCTGTCGAGCTAAAAATATACTTGGAATTTCTAATCTCAGCTACATTTAATTTATAGATTAACACAGGCAGACTTCTTACCTTGATGCGTCATTCCACAACAAGGCACGGGGCATCACCCCATTGTCATAAAATCTACAGATTTTTAAAGTTTAAGAATCATTGCAATGCTGTGTTTTTCAATGTTATAAATTGTAAGCATTGTCGCGCATTTCAGAGAAGTTTCCAGATCTTCACAGTGGATATACCGCATACAGCCTTCTGAGGAAAGCGTCCACGTAGCATAATGTTCCTGGAGATTCCTCCGTGCCGTTGACAGTGCACTGGAATCACTATTCTGTTACTACCACACAGTAACCCATTGTGCTCGCCAGTTTGTTTACCCAGACTCCTGTTGGCAGAAGGTTGGACTATTTGAGGATTTTGATGACTGTAATAAAAAATATCATGACTAAATATGCTTGTTTAATCTTCTGGTAAACACTTGATTTAATTTCTTTTGGGTACATACATAGAAATGAAATGACCGGCACAAGGACATATATTGTTTTATAAACACATGTATATACACACATACACACATAGAAACAGACACAGACACAGACATAGACACACACACACACACACCACTGTGAGACCATTCCCACTAAATCTGTCAGATGTATTATATTTTATTTTATATTCCCACCCAAAATTAATAAGGGTCTCGGTCACTCTGCAACCTCAACACACTCTGGTCTGACATTGAAAAGATGTAATTATCACCCTGACCATGTGTACTGGCATCTCCCCATCATTGGCATTCCTGACGACTAACGACAGAAGACATTTTAAGTGCGTTTACTGATCACTTTCGTGTCTCCTGCTGCACGAGTCTGTCTGAGTCCGCTGGCAATGGTTTTGATTTGGAGGGGCTATTTCTGCCAGTGATCGCATCCTGGATGGTCAGCTATTTATTTCAGCACTCTATGGCAGCGTTTTCTTTCGATTTCCAGTACGCAGGAAGGCTCTGCTCGCAATATTTTTAAAAACATAGTCCTTTCCTGAAACTGGTTTAAAGATATGTATCTTGATGTCTGCTTTATCTCACTTCTACTTGAGATACATGCTTGTATTTATTGTGAGGATTTTCTTACAGTCCCTCCAATCTGCAGCTGATGACTTTCACAGTTTGAGGCTATTTTGTCTTAACTGCAAACCGAGACTATTGTTTCATCTGACGTTTGGCCACTTTTCCTTAAGCAGTGTATGTGCCTTCTGTATGTGCACGCACTGGCACTGTGGCTTGCCTCTTGCTTGACTTCTCGCATGCCTCCATCACCCCTTTTCATGGATGTCATGTGTGTACACGTATACGTGGAGACTAGAGAATGACCTCAGCTCTCCTCCTTGTGCTCTTGAGATGGGGTCTCTTGCTGGCCTGGAATTCACCAAGTAGGGTAGGTGGATCTGGACAGCAACTTCCAGAGATTCAGCTACCTCTGCCTCCTTAGTCCTGGGATTACAAGCGTGCCATCAGAGTTGGTGTGTGTGTGTGTGTGTGTGTGTGTGTGCATATGTGCGCACTCACACACATGTATCTGTCTGTCACAGTTGGTGTATGTGTGTGTGTGCGTGCATATGCGCACACTGACACACATGTATCTGTCTGTCACAGTTGGTGTGTGTGTGTGTGTGTGTGCATGCATATGTGCGCACTCACACACATATATCTGTCTGTCACAGCTGGTGTGTGTGTGTGCATGCATGTACGCAGCACATCTGTCTGTCTATCTGTGTGTCTGTGTATTCTAGGCATCACACTCAGGTCTTCTGGTTTGCCAGGCAAGCACTTACTGCCTTGAGCCATCTCCCCAGCCCTCACTGCCCTTTGGATTGTCGTGACGTATTTTCTATCAGATTTTAAGATTTCTCTCACTCAAAGTTTGCTTTCACTCATTCCAGACGTTCTCTGAGGTGTTGGCTTATTTCAAGTATTTTCATGCAGAGCACATACTACTAACTTGTTTCTGGTAATCCCAGCTTTAAACTGCTATTACTTTTCAACTTTGGCCCATTTACATTTACTGACTTCTATCACAGTAAGCGTCATTTCTTGAAGGAGTGTAATATTCAGCTTTAATAAAAGAAGAAGGGGAGCTTACAAAGCCAGGGTTCCAGCGGAGTGCAGGAAAACAAAGAGGAAGTGGGAAGCGCACCCGCAAGATTTATAAGTAAATCTTTGCCTTAGGGGAACACACCCCACAAACAAGGTGATTGGCTGAGCTTCCCCTTCAATTTCTGCCATTCGATTTCATGTTTATTTGGATTTAACCTACTTTTCTTCTTTTGCTTCTTTAGGAAGACTAAGCTTCCTTTTGCTGGGTTAGAAGCTAAGCATCCTGGTTTTGTCCTCACTTGCTCGGCTTCTATTTAAACTCTTGTGCTTATTTAAGCTCTACTGATGTTGTGATTGGACAGTATCTTCGTGATAATGGATGAGCAGCTGAGCAGGCCACCGCGTCCTTTGGACCACTCCCAGTAAGTTGTCTAGGGTTTTAGCTGGGGGTTGTAGAAGATACTTGGCTCATGCCTCATTTCTCTTATTCATCCACTTATCACCCCTGAGAGGGCTCTGATGACCCAATGGCTTGGGCACTGATGCTGCTGACTTGGGGAAGGAGCTGGCAAGGGCTATCTTAGGACAACTCAAGGAGGAAACAAATGGTACAATCTAGATATTTCCAGCTTCCCATCCCTTCATATACATAAGTTCAACGGAGGATTTCTGGACATTTTTGTTTTCTTTTTCTTTTCTGTCTTTCTTTTTCTTTTTTCTTTTTGAGACAAGGTTTCTCTGTAGCTTTGGTGCGTGTCTCCTGGAACTAGCTCTTGTAGACCAGGCTGGCCTCGAACTCACAGAGATCCATCTGCCTCTGCCTCCCGAGTGCTGGGATTAAAGGCGTGCGCCACCACCGCTATCCGGCTGATTTCTGGATATTTTTAACGAGCTTGGAATTACATACATCTTAATTACAACACAACAAAGGTTGGTACAACCAGGATTTTCCAACTTCAGAAAATGTCTCCGGAATTCACACGTCCCTTCCGCAACTGTGATTTCTCTAGGTTGATTCTGGGGAGAAAGCTGACATGAGATGCATTGTGAGTACAGGCGCTGGATGGTAGGGCGTGGTTCCTTTGGGGAAGAAGCCCTTACCATAGCAATCTTCTTGTGCTCTGCTGTGGCAATGGTGAAACGTTGAGACAACTTACTAGGGGGAAGAGGCAAACAAGGAGTTAGAAAAGGAAGGATGCTGGCAACTTCTGGAAACTGCTCCAGAAACCTAGGGGAAGTCAGATAGGCATGATAGGATGGGTGTACACGCATGGTCTTCCTGGTGTCCTGCAGCCACGAAGGCAGGGTGCTTAAGCCCATGACACTTGAACATTAGCATACCACTGCTATTATCATATGCAAGGTAGGCACCATGGCTGTTGTCATCTTGGCACAGACTTAGCCATACCTGGAAAGAGGGACCCTCAATTGAACTGGTTCCATCGCGCTGTCTGTGAGGCACTTTCTTGGTTGACTACTGATGTAGGAGGGGCTCAGCCCTTTGTGGGTGGGGCCGTTCATGGGCTGGTGGGTCTGGAATCTAGAAAGAAGGCAGCTGAGCAAGTCAGTCGGCTGTGCTCCTCCATGGTGCTTCTTCGGGTCCTGCTTTAAAAGACTACTGTTGGCATGGCAGATCTATTGTGTGCTCTTTACATTGCTTTCAAATGCATTCACCTAAATTATCTTCTAACTCAATCTCTCCCCCATCTCTTACACATGTGCATATTTAAGATTCTAAAATATTTTAGTTAGTTAACCGAAACCCTTTTCTTACACCAATAGAAGCTCTTGTCTTGCTATATCCAAAATATAATAAGATCAAGTTTATAATTTTAAAATTGCTGTGCAGGAAGCATAATTGCTTTGTCCCCAGTGACAGAGTCAGGGTTGAGACTCAGGCAATCTTATTTGATAGCCTGCACACTACAGAGACTAAGAATTTTGTAGAAATATTAATTGACACTGTCATAAGGGAGCTCTTGGAAAGCAGTGAACCTCTTCTGTCCCACACCGAAACCTTCTGGGAAGAACACAGGTTAACCAGCACCTTGTTATAGCCAGCTACCGTGACATACTCAGCATGGTGATGTAACCAGCATGCTGAAGTAACCAGCACTGTGAAGTAACCAGCACCGGGAAGTAACCAACACCCGAATGTAACCAGTGCTCCTGCTCTGCTAGGCTTTGCTCAGTCCTGGGGATGGGTACAGCCGGCTGCTTCTCACGCCTCTTCCTTTGCTACTGCATTTCTTGAGGCCACGGCAGCTGCATGCCAATCACTTCCTGAGTCCAGAAGGCGCAGTTGTAGCTACTCAAGCTGGAACAAACAAAGCTTCTGACTGAAGAATGTAGAACGGTTTGAGGACCTTGCCTGTTCCTCCTGCGGCTGGTCTAGGCATCACTGTCTTGCGAAAATGTCTCTAATGTGATGTCTCATCCAGAGAAAAAGCATGAGGCCACTGACCCCAGGTGCTTTGTGGCTCTTAGCCAAGCTATAGCCTTCCATTATCATTAGGGATGCACTTGCTAACAGCTGTGGGTCCCGGTAGTCACACCGCCGAAGGCAAAATCCTCCCCCACAACAGCCCATTACCACAGGGGCTGGGGTTTGTTCATCAAGAGGCCATCGATCTCTTCCTGGTCCCAGAGGGAGTGACATTCCGACGAGTCCACCCGCAGAGTGTAACATTAAGAAATCCCAGTGTCTGTGAAACCCAGAGACCCCAAGAGCAATGGTTAATATAACATTCAGGCTCGTGGAGTTCGATTCAAGGGCAATGCGGAGTGAGAGCCAGGCATGGAGGGGAGGGATGGAGGAATTGAGAGAGAGAGGGAGGGAGACAGAGAGAGAGAGAGAGAGAGAGAGAGACAGAGGCAGAGACAGAGAGACAGAGAGAGACAGAGGCAGAGACAGAGAGACAGAGAGAGACAGAGAGAGAGAGCAAGAACATGCTATAGTCATCTGATCCTGACTCTTCTCTCACTATGGCGTAACTCTAAGGCACAGAGAGGAAAGTACCTTGCCAGATGCCACATGGCCATGGTGGAAGATTTGAAGGCCTCCCAGATCTATTCTTCAAGATGTGCAGATTACTGGGTGCTGTGACACAGGGCACAGGCTGTGCTATATGACAATCAGTGACTTCTCTGCGTGAACCATAATTTTTTTTCCCCTTTAGAATGGCTCTGGGGAAGCAGGGCCCTTTCCTTGGGTAAGGGAAAGGCAGGTAATAGATCTCAAGGCTCTGGGCTCTGCTGCTATACATTGAATGACCTTAATTCAACAACAACAACCGCAACAATAGCAATGCCGCAAAATCCAAGAGCTTTAGAGTATAGACATGACCAACAAACCACAAATGGAGAATTCCATCCCTCATATCACATGACAGGTTGCCATTAAACTGCAAGTACACCAAAGAACCGAATGTAAAATTACCTTCAGAACATGTATGTGAACGAATTGTAAGGTATCTC
Organism: Chionomys nivalis; assembly: GCF_950005125.1. Taxonomy (NCBI): domain Eukaryota; kingdom Metazoa; phylum Chordata; class Mammalia; order Rodentia; family Cricetidae; genus Chionomys; species Chionomys nivalis. The sequence continues at coordinate 13,250,070 of NC_080111.1, read as the reverse complement.
ACCATACATATTCAAATATCCGAGGACTGAAAAATTCAAAATTTGAAATATTTCTTGTCACAAACGCCTTGCACAGCGACCCCTTGATCTGTACTGATTATTTTCAGGACCTTTCCGTTTTACTATCTTCTGAGTTAGCCATGTCACAACTAGAGTTGATTCCTCGCCCTCTCTGGACTCTCTGAGACTGCAGTGGCCTCTTCTACTTGGCATGGTAATAGGAGATGTGTAGGAGAAGCTGGGGGTTAGATGGTGGGCATAGGGGTAGGGAGAGCACCCCCTATGAGCCACAGTAAGCAAGGACACCGATTTGAATGTAGTGACTCAGTCCTGAGTGAAGGAGAAATCTTTTCTTTGAGTTAAATAAGACTTAGGCTCATTATCTCTTGTCATCTGAAACAGAAGATCCCTACTTGCTCAAGGTCTACCAAGTCACAGGAACGCTTCCCAAAAAGGCCCAAGGACTTCAGACTTCTCCGTGGACGGGAGAAGTATGCTATTCCTGTCTGAGTGGCTGTGGTGGGGTCTTTCAATCTCTTCCTCATGTCCACTTTGTGTCTAGGTGGAAAATTCCACTCTTTCCAGGGCTCTAGCATCTCTCAAAAGCATGTTAAAGCAGTTTTCTGGGCCCCAAACAGGCACTTCTGACCCCCTAGGTCTAGAGTAATGCCTCAAAATTCCCTTTTCTAGCGGGTTCTCAGGTGCCCAGTCTGTGACTGGCTTAGTGTCCACACAGTGAGAGGCACAGGCCCCTTGCCAAGTACTAAAGATTAAAACACATGGTGTCTCCATGTATTCTCTCTCTCTCTCTCTCTCTCTCTCTCTCTCTCTCTCTCTCTCTCTCTCTCTGTGTGTGTGTGTGTGTGTAAGAAAGAGGGGGGGTTATGTATGACTGTATCGTATATAAGTGCATGGGAGGCCAGACGTCAATATGAGGTCTTTCTTGATTGCTCACCACCTTAGCTATTGAGATGCAATCTCTTACTGACTCTGGACCTCACTTATTTGGCTACGCCTGCAACTCCAGGCCTCTGCCTGTCATTGCATCCCCAGGGCTGGGATTTCGGGCTGCATCGTCTTTTCATGGGGCTGTTGAGATTTGAACTTAGGTCCTCGGGCTTACATGACAGATGTTTTACCAGCTGCCCCTTCTTCCCAGAACCCTGCAGGTGTTTCTGTCAGAAGCTGAGAATCTAGATAAGGGTTTCAGGGTAGGGATTTCTTTGGGTGTGGATCGAAGACAGCCCAGTAAAGGAACAGAGCATATAAGAGAGAACAAAGGAAATGCAACCGGCATTTCTGGGCCAGATGGAAGATATGGAGAACGAGTTCATACAGAAGCGAGTAACTGGGGGGAGATCACTCCCATCCTGGTGGATTAAGGCTGCTTCTGAGAGCCTCACCTGTCACAGTCAAAGCCACCAGAGAATAAACCAAACCAGCACTCTTGAGTATCTTCAGGGCACATGGAGAGTGACTTCGCTGGACACTAAGGGGGCTCAACACCCAGACCATCTAGCACCCTGTGTTTTCATTTGCGGAAATAGATAATATCGACAATCTTTACAAAATACTCCCAGACACATGATATTACATTTCAAAAATAAGTTATTCCATTAAAATATTATTGTCTAATTAATTAATACATTAACATTATGTGTGCAAACGCTGTAACTTTCTAGAAGGAGAAAGCCACCTTCCTTTGACTCCAAAATCTCCTGTGAGAAATCAGCCATCATGGAAATGAGAGATTTGCTGACAAAATTAGAACATGAACGAGGAACCTTCCTATCCCACCCTCCCGGAAATCACACAGTCATGGCGGTGACCCAGCTGCCGCTGGAGTAGCAATGCAATGGGCTCTCACATGTGCACTCGTGAGTGCATGAATGTGCACACACACGCACGCACGCGCGCACACACATTTACACACCCACTGAGGTGCTTACTCAATTCCCTGTTCTTCTTACCCATCCATTCCTGACCCCTGTGGCTGGATAGTCTTTTTCCAGTCTTGACTCCAGCCCCAGGGACTGGCCCCATTTTGTTACTCTCTCTGTCGCTGGTGCTGACAGGAGCCTGGACGTCAAGGTTCTGAAAACCTAAGATTATGTATTTAAATTGTCCTCACTATGAGTCAGTTCCTACAGCTCATAGCTGTATGATCTATAGACAAGTTTTCAAAGGCCCCTGAACCTCAAATATTGCATCACTAGAGTTGAGAGAATAATTGTTTCCTCTGTGTTGAATTGCTGCGTCCCCGGCACCCGGCCGCCCGCATGGCTTAGCTTATGCCCCGAAATAATTACACCGGAATTGTATTCTTTTAATCACTGCCTGGCCCATTAGTTCCAGCCTCTTATTGGCTAGCTCTTACATATTGATCTAACCCATATCTAATATTCTGTGTAGTACCACGAGCTGGCTTACCAGGAAAGATCTTAACCTGCGTCTTTCTGGAGTGGGAGAATCATGGCGACTCACTGACTCGGCTTCTTTCTCCCAGCATTCTGTTCTGTCTACTCCACCCACCTAAGGGTTGGCCTATCAAATGGGCCTAGGCAGTTTCTTTATTAATTAACCAATGAAAGCAACAGATTAATACAAGACCCACCTCCATCACCTCTGCATGGAGGTAAGGATTCAATGTCTTGGATTTCCTAAATGTTGACGAAACATTAGCCCCTGAAATAACGTTGCCCTCAGAGCCCTTGTCAGAACGCAGTCAGACAGTGGTGGCGCCTGGCTCACTGCATGGGCATAAATAATCAGCCATAGTCAGGAGGTGTCAACAAGCACCGCCCTTCCAGAGAGCGAAGAAGTGGGCTTCTGCCATGGTGCGTGCTCTGCTCGGTGCAGGGCTGTTCGAGCCCTCAACAGTGGCTGTCCTCTCACAGTGAACTCAGTCCCTCTAATGCAGGCCTTGGTGCTGCCCCAAGATCCAGAGCATTGTGGGCAGCATCCAGTGACTCCATTATTTGAGGAGAAGGTTGCCAGCACCTTCTCCACTGCCACCCTCCGGCCAACAAACTAATTCCTTGTTCACAACAACATGCTTTTGGTTTACGAATACATGCTACAGAATGCCTGACCAAATCAAGTAAACATTTCACTGTCTTTGTAGACCATGAAATTACTAAAGTTTTAATCTATTTGTTATATTAAGAGAAGAGACTTCTAACTTAATAGGTTCCAAAAAGGTAAATAATTCAAACTCTTTGAAGCCAGAAGAAAGGGTAAAATGGCCTGACAGAAAAAAAAAATCAAAACAAAACAAAAAACACCCCATCTAGATTCCAGCACGGGGATTCAGGATGTGAGGAGGCCCAGCCCTCCCCAGCAGACTGCATCTATAATTGGACTGCTCAATAAAGCAAAACCCTCCCTGATGCATGCCCAGTTCCTGGCCCTGAGTGATTCTAGACAAATTCTTCATCCTTTTAGGCGAAACACCAACTGGATCAAAATAAGCCCCTGAAAATATACGCCCTTTGTTCTCTTTCCCAGGGTCAAATCAAAAACTTTTTATAGCCTTGTTGTGAAATCCAGAAGGATGGGACATTTCTGTGCTCTCCGCAGTGCCTAGCATAGTCTGAATATGTGCTGTGATTGACATCTGACAGATTGTGTGATAGCAGAGGCATGAAACAGCTGTTCAGAAGTTGTGGAGAGTTACAGAAGGGGTGGGGTCACCTGTAGTGTAGACCAGCAGCCGGGAATGCTACCAAAGAAGATGGTGATGTCAAGAGGGCTCGTTCACACTGTGAGTGACCAAGGTAATCTAAAGTGTTGCTGAAGGCAAAATGCACAAACATGAAGTCCGCATGCTGTTTTGGTCTACTTAATGTTGCTATAACAAGGTGTCCCAACATCTGTTTGACTTTGGCTCCAAGACAGAGAAGGAGAGGAAATGGCTTTGTGCAGAAGGGGAACTATGAACACTGTAAGACTTAGTCTTGATGGCACTAACCTAGTTCTGGGAGAGCTGTGCTCATTTCTTTTGAAGGCAGCACCCCATGATCCCATCATCTTGCCACCTCACCACAACCACACTAGGGATTGGGGTTTTAGTATATGGAGTCTTGGGACTCAAAACACCCAAACTCATGGGTTTAGTGTAAGTGACTAAATATGGGAGTGGAGTTTTACTTATTTGTGCAGCCCAACATTCAGAATCCCCAAACTGTTGCGCTCCCTCCCTCAATGCCATATCTCTGTTTCCCCAGGTGACCCCTACTCCTGATGTCTATCAACAAATACCTTCAGCATTGGAGATATTTAATATGTGTTCTTTCGACTCTGAATACTTGGCATGCGTTTGGGAGATTTATTCATAACACTGGACAAGGGCTTGCAGGAAGTCCCTATTGAAAACCCATTTGTCTAGAAAAGTCTGGCCTTGTAATCGGAAATAAAATGAGTCCAATTGTAAAGGGGACCTTCCTCAATGAACAGTGTACTAAGTACCCTCCTTTACTCTGCTCACTTCATGTTTGTAATTCTTTTATTTCTGAGATTATAAGAACATCATTTCCCCCTTCTGTTTCCTCCAGCTAAGCCCTCTTTACTTTCCCATACACACCTCTTTACTCTCTTCAAGTCTGTACCCTCTTTTTCACTGTTTATTTCTTTGAAACAGATGGACATGAATTTCAGGTTTCTAAGACCACATTGACTAGTTTTTCTACTGTGGCAGGCAGCATTTTAAAATGTGGATCTTGTATAAAAACACCTCACAACTGGCAAATCTGCGCTGAGACTCTTCAATATGGATGGGCATATCAGGACGAGGGCAAGAACAGGTGGGTTGGGGCGATGGTGCATGCTTCTGAGTCAGCCTTCCAAGCGAGCTAGTAGCAATTTTTGTCCTAAAATGAAGCTGGCAACAGCAAGCATGGCCAAGCAGACCATAACACTGGGAAAAATGCATATTTGTGTTTGGTTAATTCATTGTGTGATACAATACATCATTAAATCACGGAGAATGATCTGTTTTCTGATCCCCTCTAAACTACTAGGCACTGAACTCTTACAGATATCCTTTTATTTGACCAGTCCTCTTGTCCTGCACAGAGAAACTGTAAATGAAAGTGTCAGCTCCACCTGGTCCCACAGCCGTTCAGTCCACACAGGGGCCTATATTAATTACAAACTATTTAACCTATTGCTTAGGCTTATTAATAACTAGCTCTTGCAACTTAAATTAACCCATAATTCTTATCTATGTTTAGCCACGTGGCTTGGTACCTTTCCTCAGTAGGGCTTTCTCATCTTGCTTCCTCTGTGCCTGGCTGGTGACTGCATCTCCGTCTTTCCTCTTCCCAGAATTCACCTCGTCTGGTTGCACTATCTATCCTTCCCTACCTTGCCACTGGCCAATCAGCATTTAATTAAGCCAATATAAGTGACAAATCTCTACAGCATACAAGAGCATTATCTCACAGCAAGAAGTTTCCATTTTTTTTTTAGATGAGGAAGTTGAGGTTCTGCGTCCTTAATTAAAATGTTAGCAACCCTAACCTTGAGTAATGTTTGCATCTTATTGGCTGTTTGCCAGGTGACAAACAATGTGTGTGCCCAAATGAAATACTACAAAACCAATGTTGTGAAGACAAGACAATGATCAAGCAACTTAGAGTATAGGACAAAATTATACTACTCTACCAATTATGTAAATTAAAAATAAAATATTTTATGCCAGGTGATGGTGGAACATACCTTTAATTCCAGCACTTGGGAGGCAAAGGCAGGCAGATCTTTGTGAGTTTGAGGCTAGTCTGATCTACAGAGCTAGTTACAGGACTGACTCCTTAGCTACTGAGAAACCTTGTCTTGGAAAAATCAAAAATAAAGCAATCTACAGATTCAGTGCAATGCCCATCAAAATCCCAGCAAAATTCTTCACAAACTTTGAAAGAAAGGTACTCAGCTTCATATGAAAAAGCAAAAAACCCAGTATAGCCCAAAAAAAAAAAATCCTGTACAATAAAAGAACTTCTGGAGGCATCTTAATCCCTGACTTCAAACTCTACTACAGAGCTACAGTACTAAAAAGAGCTTGGTACTGGCATAAAAACAGACAGGAGGACTGATGAAACAAAATCCAAGACCAAGATATTAATCCACACACTTATGAATATCTGATTTTTGACAAAGAAGCAAAAAATATCAAATGGAAAAAAGAAAGCATGTTTAACAAATGGTGATGGCATAACTGGATATCAACATGTAGAAGAAGGAAAATAGACCCATAACTATCACCATGCACAAAACTCAAGTCCAAATGGATCAAAGACCTCAACATAAAGCCAACCACACTGAGCCTCATAGAAGAGAAAATGGGAAGTATACTTGAATGCATTGGCACAGGAGATCACTTCCTAAATATAACCCCAGCAGAGACACTGAGGGTAACAGTTAATAAATGGGACCTCCTGAAACTGAAAAGCTTCGGTAAAGCAAAGGACATGGTCAACAAGAGAAAATGACAGCCTATGCAATGGGAAAAGATCTTCACCAACCCCATATCAAACAGAGGTCTGATCTCCAAAGTATACAAATAGCTCAAGAAATTGATCATCAAAAGAACAAATAATCCAATGGAGTACAGACTAAAACAGAGAACTCTCAACAGAGGAATCTAAAATGGCGAGACACTTAAAAAGTGCTCAACATCCTTAGTCATCAGAGAAATGCAAATCAAAACAACTCTGAGATTCCATCTTACACCTGCAAGAATGGTCAAGATCAAAAACACTGATGACAATTTATGCTGGAGAGGTTGTGGGGAAAAGGGAACACTTCTGCATTGCTGGTGAGAATGCAAGCAGCCCCTTTGGACAGCAATATGGCAATTTCTCAGAAAATTAGGAAACAACCTTTCTCAAGACCCAGCAATACCACTTTCGGGTATATATCCAAAGAATGCTCAATCATGCCACAAGGACATGTGCTCAACTCTGTTTATAGCAACATTGTTTGTCACAGCCAGAACCTGGAAACAACTTAAATGCCCCTCGACCAAAAAATGGATAAGGAAAATGCAGTGCATTTACACAATAGAGTACTACACAGCAGAAAAAAATAACGACATCTTGAATTTTGCAGGCAAATGGTTGGAGCTAAGTGAGATAACCCAGACCCAGAAAGACAATTATCATATGTACTCAAGCATAAGTGGTTTTTAAAAATAAAGCAAAAACAAAACCAGCCTACAAATCACAATCCCAGAGAACCTAGACAACAATGAGGACACTAAGAGAGACATACATGGATCTAATCTACATGGGAGGTAGCAAAAGACAAGCTCTCCTGAGTAAATTGGGAGCGTGGGGAACTTGTGGGAAGGTTGAAGGGGAGGGGAAAGGAGGGGAAGGGAGCAGAGAAAAATGTAGAGCTCAATAGAAATCAATAAAAAATTAGTCAACCACAAAAAAGAAAAATCAAAAATGAATGAATGAATGAATAAATGATTTTTACAAGGATCCATGCATATTTAAAGTTAAAAATACACTGGGATAGGGAGAAAGGGAGAGAATTAATGGTAAAGTTAGTGGGGATGTGAACTGCTGTTGACATTAAGTAGCCCATGAATGAGGCCTATTTACCCTTTTGTGTATAAGCTTCATATAGGAGAGGTGCGGTGGGAAGGAATAGGGATCAGAAAATGTAGCCACTGTGTTTGAACAGAGTTGTTTGAATCATCATTGGCAGGGCATTTGGTGAAGCTTGGGTGACTTATCAGTGGTTACATTATTGAAGAAAGTGATGCTTTTTTATAGTCACCATTAGCTGTCAATAGTCTCCCATGGAGAGGTGGGGTCTCATGAGCCCTTCCCCCTTTCGTGATGGTTGAAGAACCCATGCTTATGTAGATCCTATTTAAGCTCAACGAGTCTCTCTCTCTCTCTCTCTCTCTCTCTCTCTCTCTCTCTCTCTCTTTCTCTCTCTCTTCCTTTCTCTCTTTCTGGCTCTTTTTCTTCATAAATACACACATGTACACACACACAAACACAGACACACATATATACAGATGCACTTGCACACACACATTTGCAATACCCACATAAGTACAATACCCACATAATTGCATACATAAGTACACACACTGATACACACTCACACCACCACACACACACTCACACCACATACATACACATACATACACAACACACACACTCACATTATGCCACACACGCTCACACACACCACACATACATACAGTTGCACACACATACAGACACGCACACCCAGTAGGAAAAAGACTTACTAAAAAGAAGAGAGTCAGCAGGAGGTGGGGTGAGAGATGGCAATAAGAAATGAAGAGGGTTAAAGCTCGTTATATCCGTGTACAAACCTGTCAAAGAATGAAACATATTTTTAATTCTAAAAAAACATAACCAGGCGTCAGCTGTTCAATCAGTATCCATGTGCTTTGACTGGGGATGGCTTCTGAGCAGCTCCAGGTCCTCTGTTGTCCAAGAAGCACCATAGCAGCTCTTCCAGGACAAGGCAAGGGGGCCACATCATTTAGTCTAGTTGCACTGGTTTAAAGCAGCCGAAGCTACATGTTCAGCACAGGCTGAGGAGGGCACCATCTTCCCTGTATGAAAGCCCTGCAGGCCCAGGCTCCACAACAGCTTCACAGAGCATCTCAGGTCTGTGACAGAAGCCAGGAGACTTCAGGGACACCAAACACTGGTGTTTGAATCATCCATTTAGGGTTGACATTCAGCTGAGGACGAGAGCCAACCCTACCCAGAGAACTCTAAAGGATGGCGTCAGGGCTGTCTTCTAGAAAACACCGTGACCCCTGCTGCCGTGCTGATAATATCCTCCCACATCTCCAACTAGTACATTACCTAATTCTTCAGTCTTTTCTTTTCTTTTTTTTTCCTTTTTTTTTTTGGATTTTTCAAGACAGGGTTTCTCGGTAGCTTTTTGGTTCCTGTCTGGAACTAGCACTTGTAGACCAGGCTGGCCTCGAACTCACAGAGATCCGCCTGCCTCTGTCTCCCAAGTGCTGGGATTAAAGGCGTGTGCCACCACCGCCCGGCTTTACTTTTATTTTCTATGGAATGAGGAGTTACTACTTTTTCCATGAACTTGGTGACAAAGCCAGTGAGGTGGTGCAGAGGGTTGTCGTTAGCAGCAGATTCTGGAAGTCATCACTGGTGTTCTTATTACCACTCTTGGTTTTCCTGTTTTCCCCATGCCCTCACTAGGCTTATTTTACTCTTAAGTGTGGTGGAGCATGCCACAAATAAAGTTCGAAGATTGCAGCGGCTTCTTACAGTGGATGCTTATCCCGTGTGTATTACTGTTTTTTATCCACACTCACTGAGATAATAGGACCTTCCTTATCGCCAGATCGGTGACCTGCATCTGAGGTCCCCATTTTAACCTTCAGTAAAGCCTTTGGTCTTCAGCCTCTCTTACTTCTTTGTATCTAAACTAAGCTGTCTGCAATGCTCTAGTTCTTATTCATATCTTGAACTTTTATTCATTCATTCATTTATTCATTCACCCATTCAGCCCTTATTCCTGGTGGCATCATTGTAGAAACTGACAATACAGAAGTGAATGGCCAGACAGTGCTCAGTTCTCATGGAGCTTTCAAGAATCAGGATTTGCAACTGAACGAGTGTTCATTAGCAGTTTGTTCTGTAGAGGGCGTTAGCAGTGTGTTCTGTAGAGGGCATTAGAGAGCAACAGGGCTGGTGGTGAGGGCTCATTCGGGATTTGCTAGGGTCAGTAGAATCTGGGTCATGACCCTCATGCAAGCTAAGACTGTGTCAAGAAACCACAGAGAAAGCTGAAGTGAGACAAGCACGGTAGAAAATTGGAAAAAAATGCCAAGGGAAGTAGCAATATGGAGAACATAGGAAAGGCCGGGCATAAGAATGGGGATAAGCTGAGAACCCTCTGAGGGGTTCCTGCCTTTGCAGTTCAGTCAAGTCATGCCCTCAACAACCATGCAGCCAGATCAAATGACCCTTCAAAATTCGACTACGTGTTTTCTACAAGGCTTCCCTGACCTTTGTCCTCTGTTATAAATGATTTTCTACTTGAATGAAGAATAAATTATCTGGATGGAGTTTAATAACCATTTACCTAGAGAAACCCTTTCCAGTGGCGCAGTACTACACCAAATAGGCAAATACGTGTGTTTAATTTTAAAAAGTGTATGTATATGGGTGTTGTGCCTGAATGCACGTCTGTGTCCCATGTGTGCTCCAGGTGCTAGAGGAGGTCAGGAGAGGCCCTGGATCCTGGGAACTGGAGTTAAAGGCAGATGTGAGCTTCTGTGTGGGTTTCAGAAAACAAACCTGGATCCCCAGGAAGAACAGCCAGTGCTCTTAACCACTGAGCCATTCTTTCCCAGCCCCTAAATAAGTCTTTTTTTTAAATGCTAACCTTAGTCATTGCGTTAGGAGCAGGCTGAGAGAAATAACGGTGCAGACATCCGCTTCTGCTCTTAAGTCGTTAAGGAGCTGCTTCAGGAAAGTGACAGAGGTACTCGTGGCATTTACGGTGAGCCATTCAGGGTCTTTGGTTAGAAAAGTGAGCAAGGACAATAAAACTGCTTGGCCTGGATAATAGTTATTGGAAATGTTTTAGACGGCCCCTCGCCATGTTCTTTATAATATGCGATTCTTTGCATACTGCCAGAGCTGTCCGCTGAGCAATACAGGTTTTGCTAAGGAAGCAAAGTGCGTTCTCCAGGTGTTTCTCATGGCATTCCTTTCGAGAGTCTGTGTTCGTGCTCTTCTTCCAAATGCAAAGAAAGAAGAGAAAATACAGGACATGGTGGAATGAAGTTTAGGCAGTTCCAGGTCTGAGCATAAAGCTCCATTTTTCTTACACACTAATTGGCTTTCTAATCTAACTAGCAAGCGTGGCAAGGTTCCATCTTCTGACTTCACCATGCTAGAGTCCTTGACTCAAGCTCACGGATGTTATTCTTTATGAACGTCCACTGAGCAACCACCGTGCGCTTAGATGCTTCTGGGAAACCAGAATTGGTTGTGGTCACTCTCCAGTGAATTCACCACCTGCCTGTGGCAGGACTCACACCAAAGGAGGTGACGTGGTTCTAGACAGTGAGAGTACATCATGTCAGAGGCTTCAGATGGGGCCGCAGGACACGCCTCCAGGAATGTCGTTTGACTATTCTGTCTTCCGGGGAGGCTTGAGGTAAAGAATTGAAGCTTGTGACCCACTGAGGCATGGTCTCAGGCTGTGGGAAGACTGTTTTCCCCCTCAGTGAGAAATGCCTTCACTCTCCTGTGTCTTGAGAGTGGTTGTATTTGCAGTGACTATGTGTCAGGATGAAAAGGCAACGGCTAAGGGAAGGAAGGCTGACGGGTGGCAGCCCACAGATTGAAGGGACACGATTGGGAAGACGCTAGGTCAAGGTTGGGGAGTTACAGGAGATATTAGATAGAACCAAAAGAGCTACAGGGTTTCTCTGTAGCTTTGGAGCCTGTCCTGAAACTAGCTCTTGTAGACTAGGCTGGCCTCGAACTCACAGAGATCCACCTGCCTCTGCCTCCCGAGTACTGGGATTAAAGACATGTGCCTCCACTGCACACAGCTCTTGCCTGCATAGGTCAATGAATTTTAACAAATATAAACACTAATGGAATTCACATTTCCATCAAGATACAGAATATATTCATTCCAGAAAGTTCTTCATGCTCCTAATAATGGTTTTATTTTTCCTATCACAGTTGGGCAGTAATAACTAATTTTGAGCTGACAGTGGAATCACAAAGGACGGGCTCTCCCTTCATTTGCTCGGCGTTCCTGAATGCTGTCAATGTTGGACACACCACTACTTTTTATTCTGAGAAGTAGCCAGTCTCCTTCTCATAGGCTTATGCTCCTGGTCCCCTCCCTGAATACGCAGCTTTGGTTACTGTTTGCAGAGTGAACATTCTTAGAAAAATCCATATATAATATATGTTTAAACTTTTTCTTTGTGGACAATGCTGGGAAGCAGAAAGGCTGGTTTTGCTGTGTTTAGAGTTCTAAGAACATGCTCAGAAGTTGCCCAAATGCTGTCCCACTTTACATCCCTATGGACGTTTGTCCAGTTGCTCCCATTGCTTTCCTTCTTGTTTACATTTTGCTCTTAACTTTAAATCACTTTTTTTCCCTCATGACCGACGATACTGAATTATTTTCATGTACTTTTTGACTACTTCTCTGATCGTTCATATTTTATTTGCTTTTATCTTATTTTTGCTTTTGATAGTAAGTTGCGAGATTTCTTTTTTATGTTGTGTGGTAGTCTTGGGTTACTGGAAACATTATCTTAGAGTTTGTGCTTCGCTCAACGAGTATTCTTAATCATACTTATGACTTTCTTGATAGTAATACTTTTTATCTGGTCTAAGAAACCTTTGGTTTAGTATAACAATAAGGATCCTCATCTATACTGTCTCTTCCTAACTTACAGAGTTAGCATTTATGTTGAGGGTCAATTAATTTGTGATATAGACGTGGATGGCCATGAAGTAGTGACTAGGGTCGACTCTTCCTGAGACCAACTTTCATTTTGCTGGCATCACATGTGACAGATGCCCTTTTCTGCATGGCATTTCTTTGGACCCGTCAAGACCAGCATTTTTCTTGGAAGAAGAAGCCATTGGTGACATCAGATGATAAAGACGAGTGTAGGAACTCTGGAGACATGCCAAAGACAAGAGATTGAAGGTCCTGTAATACAGTACAGGAAATAGTGGTAAGAGAAATATCTAGAAGCCAGATTGTGGTTCAAAGTTTATGAAGCAGATAAAACAGAGAGTGGGTACAGGTCCCATGTCTAAGGAACTTGGCTACGAAGGAAAAGGACACTAGTTAGTGATGCAGTTAGAACAACATATTGAGGCCATGATCAGAGTTTTGTTGTTGTTTTTTTAAATGAAATAACAAGCTAGGGATATAACAATAATAAATTGGGCTTTTCAGTGCTTTGGTTGGGAAATTAGCTTAGGTAGCATCCCTTCCTTGGAGACCTTATGAATCACAAGGATGGTTCTCTGACATTTCAACAAACCCAGAGGGGATTATTGGGAAAACACATTTGTTGACAAAGTATCTACTAAGTATGAAAGACTTTGAGGAAGACAGCGTGTAGAAATGAACCCCGTCAGTTCAACAGCTCATCTTCTAAAGCGAAGGAGGGCCAGACACCTGGGAGTTGCTGCCTCTGCTCTGTGGGGAATAGGTTTTTCTCCTGACCCCATGTGGGGCACTCTCAGTGCCAAGTATGAGTGTTCTGCAAGAGAGAAAGGAGCAAACCACTCTTGCTGACAATTGATTGTACCCCAGACCACTCATGATGCACAGTCAAACAGGCTCCTCCCATGCAGCCCCTGTAAGTCTCCAGGGTGCTGGTCCATTCTAGTCCAATGTCGGGCACCATGGAAACCTTGGTATCAAGTGTTGCTGTGTGCTCTGCAGAATTCCTTACAAATATCACAAAAAATAGGCATTACGATACCACCAACCCTACAGGCAACAATGTCACTTTCCCAAAGTCATTCTGCTGGTAAGCAATGTAGCTTTAGTCTTCAGATCTGCTGGATTAAAAACTTAATGCATTAGTGGTTTTTGAATGTTGGGGGAAGGGGGGAGTTTCATCACCAGAAACAGGTGAGTGTGCTATTGGGTGAAGCCAACAGTCTTCAGGAAGACAATGGGATGAAAGAGTCTATTGGGTTGAATGATGGTGAAGGGATTTTGGAAAGTACACAGTGACTCTAGAGAGAAGGAAAATAATCTTACCCTGGTGTGGCTGGAGGAGCAAATGGTCTAGTTGCCCAAGTATACCTGCTATGTGGGAATAAAGGAGCTGACTATTGGTATCAGGGTTAGCCCAGCCTGAGTGACTAGGAGACCCCCTCCCCATGGGATGAGTTATCAATGGTGGAGGGGGATACCCAGTGATTGTTGAACATTCTTTGGGTTGTCTCATGAAGGCAACTGGACCCGAGGAAGCAATAAAGGCTTACAGTTTAGAGAAGAAAGGACAATTCTCACATTTCCTAGGGGTGGACTTTGGGGAAGTCATTGGCTCTATTTTTTGCCTGTACAATGACAATGGATAACACGGTGGCTCCATTCCATGGGCTAGGATCCTGCACTGACAAAAAAGGGGAGAAAGTGAGCTCTCAGCTTCCCGATTGCTGGCTTGACATAAACAGGGGCTCAGGTTCCTGATTGCCCTGAGCTCACAATGCTACGACTTTCCCGCCATGGGGGACCTCACCTTTGAGTTAAGTCCTTTAAGTTCCTTCTGATTCTCAGAACAATAAGGAAAGTAAGCCGCACAAGTGTCATTTTGCACCCTAAGTTTCATTACCGTGTAGTGACCTGAGGTAGCACGGCTCTCACCATCATCTCACTAGTCACAGTCACTCTGGGGCTTAGAACCCACAGCTTTAAATCCAAGCCATCCCTTAGGTCCACACTAGGAGAAGGCAGGAGAGCTCAACAGGTTACTTACACGTCTTTATATAATGGCTTTCCCCCCTACTCTGTCTTTTTCCAGGACAGCTTGCAAGACAGAATGCTATCCTAATGGCAAGCAGAACAATATAATCCAAACCCCTGATCTGGGAAATTCCACCTCTGAACTTCTGGAAGGGAGGTGCTGAGCCTTCCACATTTTTTTCACACCAAGAGCTTGGAAGCTAGATGTCCCTCCACAGATACTGGCTGAATGACAAGCAAGCTGATGCGCCCACCTTCCTGAATTAGGAAGGCCCTGCCAGCTAAAATATGGCGGCAGCCTGGGGAAGGCTGGATGTAGCTTGGGGCTTTTGAGCCAGATTCTCATTGCAACTGATTAAAGGTGGGCGCTTAACGCATGCACCGGGCCACAGACCGGATAAGCAGATGCCTGACTGTAACAGGTTGCCCATTTTCAGGTGGCAGCCATGCTCGTTGGGCACCTGGAGCTGATATCCCCATTGCTGACCAACTCTTCTGCCAGCCCAGAAATAAACCTTCCCTTTCGCTGGGCACTAAAGTAACAGTGACTCTGAACAGTGACAGATAAACAAATCAACTGGTACTGCTCCAAGAAAAAATCTCTCCCCTCCCTCCTCATGAAATCAAATGAAACTGGCCCTGCCATGTTATCGGAATTGGTCCCTGGGCAATGCCAAGGGAGCTAAGCACTTGAGGGAGGAGGTCAGATTCACAAGGTCAAACGCTAAAACTTTGGGATTGATAGTTTCTAATCAGAAATGAGGTAGGAAATGAAGAATGCTTTCTAACTTCCAGTAAATGAAATGCTAAAATATTCAGTCATTTGGATATTGCCATGTTATCAATCCAATTAACCTTACTCCATGCTATCAACTGCACTCCGGGCTGCAGATGCGTTACCAAGCAATTGGAAACGTCATGCTGCCGATCTCGATCCAGATAATGGGGAAAATAGAGCCCTTGCGTGCAGAGTTCGAAAAGAAACAAAAACTCAGCTCTCAAGCTGTGAAGGCTGTGATGGCCTCTGATGAGGAAACAAACACGACTTGCCCTTCATCAGTGGTACAACTTTGTTAAAACGTCGGCATGCGGGCTCTACGTTCTGATTTGCAGCAATAATGGGGAGTTGAGTTTTAACAACCACAGCTGAAATGACCCTGTTAGTAAAGAGATAAAATTGATACCCTGAAATGTTTTTGTGAGGAGGTCATGTTTTGAATACTGTCCACTGCGTTTTTAATAGTTTTCAATTGTTCTATATATACAGAAACAGAAGTATCCCTCTTCCAGCAATTCTGTTTCTTAAAATGACATTTTCCACTCAGGGGAAGCCAATTCTGAAGTGCAAGCCTAAGCTGTGGCTATTCCTACTTTGATTGCTTTTGAACATTTCATGAAGCTGATTTCAAAAGTATTTTTATTGAAGGGGGGAGATATTGGGCATTATGTCCCAGTAACTGTGAGGTCCTTGGTTTCATATATCTGCATATATCCGTCTTTGTACATAATAGGGCATTTTCCGTATCTCCATGCACTGATAACTCTTCCATGGTTGACATTGTTAATAAGTTATCCACCATTGTGGGTTATATGAGTTCTTCCCATAAGACTCTTTGAAATCTGGATACGAAGAGGAATGATTCAGAGGAGGTTTGATCTGGTGTTTTTGTTTCAGTTGATATAATTTAAGACATCAACTCATTAGCAATCTTCAATCACAAGCAAGGTGTAAATGCCCAAAGATATTTCCTGAACTCTATGGAATCTGAGATTCTACTTTGAAGTAAAAAAGGAAATAGTTCCCCATCTGTTTTCTGAAATCATTAAGAAGTAAAATGTCTATTAAATTTGGGTTACTTATTGAAGGTTTAGGAAGGCAAAAAACAGAGCCGAAGAATCATTTTTCTATAAAATATTTCCTGGTCACTTTTAAACTTGACTGTTACTACTTATACACAATGAGGTATTTTATATACATGATTATAAGTCTATAGATAAGCATCAGAATGATCTGAGGCCCTAAGGTGAGTCACTGCAACCTTGGCTTAATGATAAAAAGAATCTGCTGAATGGGGTGGTGACTGGTCCTAACCAATGAGTCCAGATTTGATCACCAGAAACTCCAGGCTCCATGGATGGCAGAAATATATCCAAAGAAAGAAATAGGCTTTTCTCTATGAACGACTGGTGGGTAAGGTGCCAGGGAGGAAACACGGCTCCAGTGGCTAACCGGCCTTCATTCATCTGCTTTTTGATAAAAAGCGTCAGCAGGTGAAGTTGTGTAGTGAGTGTCTGCTAACCCCATGTTCTCTTCCCACTCAGATCTTATTTACCATTAAGCTTAGAGACCCTTGGGGCTGGCAGCTTTCATTATGAGCACCTGGGACCCTAGCATGCTTTAGATTCTATTTGTACTGAGAGCACTCTGTGGAGAGCTATGACGAGCATAGACTAAGAAGAGTCTCTTGCCCCAAAACTCCTAGGAAAGCGTTCGAGAAAAAAATATGTAAATCAAGAAATTCAGTAACCTGAGGCAAAATGGGAGAAGTCCCCAAGTAATAATCATATGGATCACATCAGTTCTGTGTAAATGAGGAAGAGAAAGCAGGAAAATGCCGATGGAGACCAGTTGGAGCTATGGTGCGAACAAACCGGTACGTGTGATATCAACGACAACTTCCAATGACCCAAAGATCACAGTAAATCAAAGAAAAGGCAGAAACACAGAATCTCATCGAATACAAACTATAAAGCTGAGGACATGGTCAACAACATTAGAGACAGCTGCCAGGAAGTGAGGCGCTGCCTGCCGACTACTTCTGACAGCGGATTAATATCCAGAATATACAAAGATCTCAAAAATTTTTAGCAACAACCAAAAAAATTGATAGATTTAAAAACTGGATATCCAAATAGTATTTCTCAATAGAAAAAAAACACAATAATTATATAAAAATTTTGCTCAGTATCTTTAACTGTCAGGCAAATGTAAACCAAAGCTGCATAGAGATATATCATCTCTGCCCAGTTAGAATGCCTCAATACAAAGACAATGATAAGGCTAGGGGAGCACTGACCCGACAGAATTTGTTCCTAGTACATTCAAAGACCCAGATTTTATCCCCAGCATCAGACATGCAAAAGAGATGCCCAAAAAATAAAAATAATAACAAATGTCAGTGATGGTGTTGAGAGAAAGGAACTCTCACACAGTAGGAGTACTTATTAATTATTAATAGTAATTATTAGTAAACAGCCATTATGAAAAAGCAGTATGGACCTTCCTCCAACACCTAACTTTATACTATCCTATGATCCAGGTACTCTGCTTCTGGGTATATACATGAAGGAGACAAACTCAGGAAGCCAGAGATGCCTGGTCCTCCCTGTGTTATGGAACTATGTGCGTATGTTAGCTATGAGATGAACTCAGATGCTCGTGGATAGAAAAGTAGAGGAAAATTATTCAACCATGGAGAATGAAATCCTGTCATTGACAGGAAAATGGACAGAATTATAGGTCATTATGGTAAGTGGTATGAGCCAGACACAGGAAAAAGAGATTCACGTCTCCTCTCTCAATTGTGAGAGCATTTTGTTTTTGAACATCCACCTGAGTGTAGCATGGTGATTACTAAGGATTGGAAGGATATAGGGGAAGGGAGGCTGCACAAACCAAGGCTGGATTTGGTCGATGCATTCAGGGTATATATGATAAAGTATTATAGTCAATCCATTGAAATGTACAGTTGATAAGTGACAATCAAATTTTTCAATAATTTTAAAAGGTAACGCTCTGGAGAGACAGCTGGTTAGAATATGTTTTGGCACCAGGGAAGTCCAAATATCTAAGTCTACTATCTCACCCAAATGAGGAGTATATGTACTTATGTCTATGTGTGTATATACACGTGCACTCACACAGAGAGAGAACAGAAAATCTCAGGAGGATCTACAGGAAATAATTCCTGCGGTTGTTTCTTTTCTATGCCTAATAACAAAGGAAAAATCTTTTGTTATTCTTTTTTCATGTTTGCAGTTTTATAAATCTATATCTTTTAGTAAACAGAAAAAAATAGACATAAAGATAAGTGGGAAACGAAGGTGTATTTCTCTACGGCAGCCTAAATCATTCCATCAAACAGCAGATATTCGTGTCCATCTCGAGGAAACCCGAAATAGTGGGTGTTGCAAGATCTCTGGCTGTATCCTAACAATATACATTCAGTGTCTCTGTTTCTCACCCTGGGGTTCTAATGACAACTGTTCCCAGAGCCATGCTGATGGCAGGTGGTATAAGGCCCCCACGCAACTGAAACGGCTTAAAAATTTAAAGCCCAAGAAACTTCTGTTGCGGAAGAGAAACAAAAACTCACCCCCAGAAGTAAACAAATATTTTAGGGATATGTTTGCCTTGAGATAAACTGTAGTCTCTTCTTAGAAAATAATTTTAAGATACAAAAAATAAAATTTGACTAAATTTGTGCTTCTCTAAGAAGGAGTTCAGAATTGGGATGGTGGCGTGTGTAGGAAAGTCCCTTTAGACTCATGTCCTGGAGGGCACCAGTGGGGTCATTAAATGGCTTCCAGTGCTCGGTTTTATGCGTTGTCTGGGTCTATCGTGAGTTGGGGTACAATTTTAAAGAGTGGTTCGACATTAGAACAGCTCTCTCATCCAGTTCCTGCTGACCAGAAGGAATTCTGATCTGTGATTACCAGGCTGTAAGTTTTAGGACACTTCAGAGGACAATAAAAGCATCGACATACAATCTCCGCATCTGGAAGATGTGCTGTGGTGGAGCGGTAGGAAAGCAACACAAAATTGCATGCCAGGGTTTCTACAGGAAAAGACTTTTTAATCTAATTCACTGTCAAAGGCGTGATTCAGCTTTCCGGGTCTTTCCTCCGCCTTTCTTCTAGGTATCCTTTAAAATGGAAGCTGCGTCTTATAGTTTTCATGGCACCCTTTCCTAGATGACGCAGTTGGATGCTGAGTTACTCTATATTGTTATTATTGGGTGGAGGGTTCTCAAGAACCTTCAGAAAGCAATAGCCAAGCTGCTGATTCTCACAAAATGCCTTTAGAATGGTGCCATTATGTTCAAGCAATTGTGGATTGCAGAAAGTACTGTCTAAGAAAGCAAATGGCTGTCCATTTGTGCTGCCATATTGATTCTTGCCTCTTCCCTGCAAGGCACAACTGACCAAGTGTCAGACCTGCTGGCATACAGCGTCTAATGGTCCTGACATTTTGGTCTAGGTAGCAAGGGAGTCTCGATGTGGAGGTGATTTGTAGTGTGACAGGCATAAATGAAAGAGGTGGTAACACTGGGTACATAAAGAGATGAAGTTTTTTTTTTTTTTTTTTTTTGGTTTTTCAAGACAGGGTTTCTCTGTAGCTTTGGTGCCTGTCCTGGAACTAGCTCTTGTAGACCAGGCTGGCCTCGAACTCCCAGAGATCCACCTGCCTCTGCCTCCCGAGTGCTGGGATTAAAGGCGTGCGCCACCACCGCCCAGCAAGAGATGAAGTTTGATAGCATGAAGTGACTTGGACAATTGGTGGTTGCCAATCAGGAGGGGATCCCATCCTGACTGCTTGTCCAGTGTTCTTTCCACCATGCCAAGCTTCTTGTCTATCATGGGCTCAATCTGAGCTTGTCCCACGGAACCTGTCATTTTAATAAGTGTCTTTGGGGACACAATGTTTTAGTCTCAAAGAATGATGCTTGCTGTGGAATTTCAGATACCCTAGCAAAGTTGCATAGGGAAATGCTTGGAGTTATCAGCACCATTCTAAGTCGTTGTTTGCCCATTGTTTTGATCATACTACATTCCTATAGAAAACCATTTTAGCAGGCTGACTCGGTGAGGTGTCAACCACGGGCTTTTGGAATAGCAGAACGCACACAGGACATGGATCTCTCCAAAGAACAGATAAGGTCTAGCCCTGCCCATGTCTTCATTTTGATTCAGATTTGCTTTTTCCATCACTAAAAGCACCCAGTGTAGTGGTTTGAAAGAAAATAGCTTCCAAAGAGAGTGGCACTATTAGGAGGTGTGGCTTTGTTGGACTAGGTATGACCTTGTTGGAGGAAGTGTGCCACTGTGGAGGTGGGCTTTGAGGTCTCCTATGTTCAAGCTGCACCCAGTGACTCAGTTCACTTCCTGCTGCCTGCGGATCAAGATGTAGAACTCTCAACTCCTTTTCCAGCACCATGTCTACATTCTTGCCACCTTGTCTTGCCATGACAACAAAGGACTAAACGGCTGAAGATGTAAGACATTCCAATTAAATGTTTACCTTTGTAAGAGTTGTCATGGGCATGGTGTCTCTTCTCAGCAACAGAGCCCCTAACTAAGATACCCACCCAAAGAAATCATGTGTGATTTCTCACCAGCTCAAAAGAGGCCAGTCCATGCCTCCCATGCAGCTCCAGCTGAGCAACTTGGCACCTCATGTTCTGAAATCAGTGGTGGGGAGAGCATTTACATCACAGCCTGGGAAACTCTAAATGCAGTCATTTCCTGATGGAGGAAGGTCATTGACTAATAAAGAAACTGCCTTGGCCCATTTGATTGGGCAGCCTTTAGGTGGGTGGAGTAAACAGAATAGAATGCTGGGAGGAAGAGGAAGTGAGCTGAGATGCCATTTCCTCTCCTCTCTGGAGCAGATGCGATGAAGCTCCGACCCAGGATGGACGTAGGCTAGAATCTTCCCGGTAAACGCACCTTGGGGTGCTACATACATTATTAGAAATGGGCAGTCGGCCGGGCAGTGGTGGCGCACGCCTTTAATCCCAGCACTTGGGAGGCAGAGGCAGGCGGATCTCTGTGAGTTCGAGACCAGCCTGGTCTACAGAGCTAGTTCCAGGACAGGCTCCACAGCCACAGAGAAACCCTGTCTCGAAAAACCAAAAAAAAAAAAAAAAAAAGAAATGGGCTAGTCCAGATGCGAGAGTTAGCGGAGAAGAGGCTAGATATAATGGGCCAAGCAGTGTTTAAAAGAATACAGTTTGTGTGTTGTTATTTCGGGTATAAAGCTAACTATGCAGGAGCCGGACTGTGGGAAGAGGCCCGCAGCTCCCTCATCAATTTCCCAGCATTCAACCTGCTCATCAGCATAGCATTGCTTCCAAATAGGTAGTTTTCCTCTTACCCACGCAAGATACCTTGTTCTTCTGGTAGCCTGTTTCCAGTCTGTACTTGAGTCTGTACTTGTATAGTAAGTGCATAGCAGAGCTCTGTGAAGGATGGCTGAGCAAATGAATAGAGCTCTTGCAAACACGTGTGTTCCACACCGGTTACTGACACCCAAAGAGGCATTGAAACTGTGTTGGTTTGGGGTCTTCTGTCTTCATTTTGGTTTTGTCTCAGATTCGTACAAGTTCATCCAACACGATTCAAAATGTGGAATTTGATCTATAGATCTCTTCCTAGTGTCCTCCCCATTTCCCAGGCAAGATTAAAAAAAAGTTCCTTGTATTAAAATAAGAAGGCATGATATAATAGTTACAAAAGGGAATCTTGGCTCTTGGGGTACAATAGAAAGGAGAACGTATTTTTACCCAGGTTATTTTTGTTTTCATAGCCATAAAAGCTGAAGGAGCTGATGTTGTCTCATTAATATTCTGCTCTCTGATTACCAGTTCTAGAAATTATGAAGAGTTGCTTTTAAAATTGATGTTCAAATAAAATATGACTGTGCTTTGCATCTTGCTGCAGTGAAGTCTCTCGCTGGTTCGCTCATGAGGAGCCAAGAAAAGAAGCAATTCTTTGCTGGGGAAAAAAAATCCTGTGAATATTTATATAGTAGCTCTAGGCTGCAGGGAACTTAAGAAGCTTAGAAAATTTTTGCAAATTTTTAAAAGGAGGGAGTCACTGTAATACCACAGACAGGAATGCATTTGTGTCAGGCCTGAAATCATGGGAGTGTTCGCTACTATTCTGCCGGACTGGGGCTTTACACAGCCTTTTGAAAATGTTCTGAAGCAATTTCACATGCAGTTTCTACTTAAAGCTTGCTGTCCAGGATTGGACTAGCTGGGTATGCCTGCTGAGGCCCTCTTAATAAAGGATGAGGCTTGGGGCTTTGGTTTTTACAAGTGCTTATGAAAACCAGCTATGTATGTATACATACACACATATATATGTGTATAATTGCATATTACATATGCATACATATATGTACATACAGTCCAGATATAATCTCATACTTACCTAACCTCCACATTGTGTCCTTGACTGAATATTAGGAAAGCAGGAAATAAGAGCTTACAGAGTATAATATTTCATGTATAAGAAGACCAAAGATAAGTCAAACTAATCTGCATTATAGTTATTGTAGGGGAAAGTGACGTCACACTTTGGGCTCTGTAAAGCATTTCTTGACTCATGTCTAGGGCCATGGGTTTGTTGAGTTTGTAGAACTATACTAAACTGTACACCTAGGATTTGGGCAAAAGTGGATGGTTCTTTGTTTTGTGATTCTACATTTCTTCAAAGAGTGAGTGGAAATAAAGGGGTGGCTTCCAGGATTATTTAAATTCAGTTAATATCTAAAATGGAAACGAGAAGTTCTGGAGGCATGGACCCATAGTAGAGTATTTGCCTAGCAACGAAAGGTCCTGGCTCCAATGCCCAAGAAATTTCTGTAAAAAATACAAGCAGGGCCGGGCGGTGGTGGCGCACGCCTTTAATCCCAGCACTCGGGAGGCAGAGGCAGGTGGATCTCTGTGAGTTCAAGGCCAGCCTGGTCTACAAGAGGTAGTTCCAGGACAGGAACCAAAAAGCTACGGAGAAACCCTGTCTCGAAAAATCCAAAAAAAAAAAAAAATACAAGCAGGGTGTGATCTGTACATAGAAAGATGTAGGTCGCACATGCATTCTGTATTTGATTCCGTACAAGGAAACAGCACTGCACCACGTGGTGGAGCAGATCGTCTCAAGGGGAAATTTTATATTCTCCCATTAAGCGTAAAAGTCAAACCCAAACACGAAAGTGTGATTGGAAAATAAGGAAGACTTCTAGGGGTCACAGAGTTAGCTCCATGACAGTTTCGAGAATTCCATCCGTGCTGTCTTTTCAGCCCACCCTCCAATCTGCTGGGGAAAGCTGAGCTAATTGGAAGTGGCCAGCAAGCACTTAGTCAATAAATAGCTTGGCTCAGCTGATGGTTAATGCAATGGCAGATCAATAGCAACTCTGAAAATTATTTCTTCATTTCCCTCTACGGCAAGGAACTTATCCATGAAGGACAGAATGTCAGCCTTCAGTCGGGGCCGCGCAGGGCTTTTCATTATTCTGACGTTAGATGTTGAGAGGGGCCGGTTGCAAACAGTTCCAAGCTCCTTATTGATGTGATTGGGGAGGGGGGGGGCATATTTTGAAATGGAATGAGTTCGGAGAAGCTTTTCCAAGGAAGGTTGAGCCTTTTCTACCCAAAGACCTTCCTTTTACAGAAGAACCCCGATAGAAACGAGAAGCACCTGGTGCTCAATCAGAGCGACCCCGGGTTCCCTTTTCAGAAGTGCGGGTTCCTTTTCAGAAGTGCGGGGCGGTTATCTGTTAGGATTTTACACAGTGAAGAGGAAGCCAGAAGAGTGTTGCAAGATCAGAAGAAGCATTTTAGAAGAAAGATATTAAGATTTTTCTTTATGCGATTTCCTTAGATCCTCTAGAATGCCATTTCAATTTTGTGGCCACGTCCCAGTGAAAATAAAGCGTCCTATACCACGTGGTCAAAGGTGGGCCTAAAACGAACAATGTTTGTTTTGACCTGGTTTTAAGTTATGGCCTTGGAACTTGAGGAAAGGACGGCTCAGAGAGTAGGCAGGAAAGAACGTGTGAGACCTAGAACCCTGCCACCAGGTAAGGAGCCCAGAAGGGAGTCTGGGGGTGCCTCAGGTTATTCCGAGTGAGGGAAATCTCATGTGGAGTGGTGGAGGGTTAAAGCGCGCTCATTCCTGTCTTACACCGGAGCGGATCTTTATTTCCCCTTACAGCCGGAGCTCTCCTCTTCCCAGTCTCAGATACAGAGTGACATGTGTGTCTTCCCGAGCCGTTTCTGCTCCAGTTATTTCCTTGGAAGCTCCTACCTCCTGGCAGCTCAGGAGCCATTCCCCTAGGGAGTGACCAATCTGGAACCAGGGAGTGGGGGTTTTCCCTTTCTATTCTGAGGGAAAATAGAATAACTACAAAACTCCTTCGTTTCTGAGATAAAATTAAAACTAAATTGCAACGCAAGGTCATTCATTTTGGGGAAAATGAAAGGGCTGTTTGTCCTTTATCCAGATTTCCCATGCACGCTCCCCTGCGCCCAGAGTGTTTTGTACTCTCTGCGTGACCATGAGGGACTATCGATTGGCGCACTAGGAATTAATTCTCAGCATTTTTTCATTGGTTTGTTTTCCCCGAATTGCAGTCGCCAGAGTGAAGGCAGTTTGCACGCTGGGAAATGATCTCCTATGCTAATTGCTTGAGTGTTCAAAGATGTACCAAAGTGTCAACAAGTGCTCCTGGCCACTGCCACTACTGTCAGGAAGCAAAGACCCCCTTGGCAGAAGGATCTTGGTGTTGGTGTGGGCTAGCTCTTCAGAGTCAACAGTGGCTTTGCACCCCCCATGTTTCTGATGGCTTTCTGCTTCTGACCTCCTTCCGCATTCCCTGCCTCTCTCCCCCTTGGCAGTGATTATCTGCCTGTTTGTCTATGGTTGCTCTCTCCTCCTCCTCTATGTCTCCTGCTTCTCTTGCTTCTTCCCTGTCCTCGGTCTACTTCTCAGGCTCCAGGGGGCTCTGTTCCTCAGTCTCTCTTGGTCTCTTTGTGAAATAGGTGTCAATGCATCTTCTGTTTTTTTTTCCTCTCTCTCCCTGACTGTCCTTTCACAGAGACGTTGCTTTTTACGCTTCCCTGGTTGTTGAACTGAATCTGTCTATTTCTCTCTCTACAGTGGGAGGCTCATGCAGTTGCAGACTGTGTGCCTCTTGCACGTGCCCAGCGCGTGGTCGAGGGTACCGTCTTAGGTATCACTCAAGCACTTTGCAGAGGAAAGATTATTTCATCTCGTAGCTTCTAGCCCATAATCCGGGAAAGTAAAGGCAGGCACTCAAGGCAGGCTTCTGGAAGCAGGAACTGAAGCAGAAGCCATGGGGGAGTGCTGGTTCCTGGCTTCTCACTCACAACTTGCTTAGTTTGCTTTCTTATAGCCACTAGGACTACCTGCCCAGGGATGGTCCCACCCGTTGAGCTGGGCCCTCCCACACCAATCACTAAGTGAGAAAACTCCCCCAGAGGCTTACCTCCAGGGCAGTAATGAGGGTATCTTCTCAATCAGAGTTCCCTCTTTCCAAATGACTCTGGCTCGTGTGGAGTTGACATTAAACTAGCTGGGACATGTGCTAAAAGTCTCCAGACCACATCTTCCAGGTACATTTGGTTGTTGATTCAAATTGAGTCCTAAGCTCATGTAAGAACAATTCCCAGCATATAAAAATGGAAACGGGGAGGGAGGGGGATGAAGGGAAGTGGGAGGGGACCTGTCTAACAAAGGAATGTCCCTGGGTTTGATTCTACAAAACCACAAAATGAAGTGAAAGAATTTATCCACCGTCTCTTCTCCCCGGTATGAGAGCTCGAGGGATAGGAGGAAGGCATTTGTCTCTGCTGCACCAATTTGGTCCATTCTCTCCCCAGGCACCTGCCCACAGCTCTGCCTGCAGGTGCTTCCCACATCTCTGTGCGCAGCAGTCCACAATCCTTCAAACTCATTATCCCTTCTCAGGCCACTTATGCCGTTAGACCTAGAGTGACAAAATAGGCCACAGAGACTAACCTGCTCCCTTTCATACTGACTTACATCGTCCTCACACAAACTCCGTGACATCACTTCCCCTCTCAGAGCCTTCTGCCCGGTAAGGCAAGGTCTCAGCTGACTACTGTAACTCCTTCTGCTGGACCCAGCTCGCGCTCACCCTGCGTAGGGTGCTGGCATCTCCCAATTCTGGCATACCGCCTAGCCTACGCCCTATAATGTTCTAGTCCTCTGTGTGCCTGTGTCTCCACGACAGGTGATGGGCTTGTCTTGCTCCCTCAGTCCAGCCTAGGCCTGCGCATGAGCTATTTTCTGTGGTTAAATATGACGGCAAAGGCAACTTGGAGAAGAAGAGATAAGTGGATGTACAGCTCCAGAGGGTTGGCGGCCACAGTGGTGCGGACAGTGTGACAACAGGCACCGAGTAGGGCAGCTGGACCAGCAAACTGAGAACTCACATCTTTAAATACGAAGAAGAGAGAACAGGCTGGAAATGGTCCAGACTTTAAGTCCCAGCCCCTCACATTCAGTGACATACTTTTCTCTGACAAGAAAACAACTTCCAAGCCTCCCCAGCAGCTGGAGACCAAGTGTTCACATACGTGAGCCTGTGGGGTACATCTTCATTCAAACCACCACAGTCTTCCAAAGGATACTACCACCATCAACAATGTAAATGAAGGAAACCAGAGAGAGAGAGGAGAGAGAGAGAGAGAGAGAGAGAGAGAGAGAGAGAGAGAGAGAGAAGAGAGAAGAGAGAGAGAGGAGAGAAAGGAGAGAGAGCAAGCACATTCTGAGGGTAGAATTTCAACAATAAAGCTCTAGTAAAATCTATTTGAAGTCTGAGATGTTGTTATTGACCCCCACCTCAAACTCTACCTCCTGAACAGCCATACACTTTGCCTTCGGTTTCGGTCTGTCCACCGCTTCTGGATGGTTCCTTTTAATGATAAATACCACTCATGCTTGCAGACTATTGGCTAGGGTTAGTCCATTAGTCAATCAATACGCTCACACTCCTGTTTTATTTTTTGCAGCGGGCTCCATTAAGCATTATCACACAGAATCAGGGTACCGTCCTCTCGCTGCCTCCCTATAAAGGTCTTGAAGTAATCCACCTGACATAAAGTCTGTGAGCAAAGCTGGTGAGCGTGCAAATGTACACTCAGTGCCCTCCCAACAAATGGCAGTACTTCCGTGTATATAGTCTCTGGGATTTAGATTAGCAAGACGAGGAACTGTGAGATGGGGAGAGACTGGATATTTGAAACTTTGATAAATTTGTAGTTCAAGGATGGGAATGTAAAAAGAAGCATTTTGAAGTCAGTGCCTTGGTGAGAAGGGTACCTCAGGTGCCAGATCAGAGCTTGTATGTGCACGCAGGGTACATGGGTGGGTCTGGTGCCTAGGACACAGCCAGCCACGTTGTCTCCATTCTCAAAGGAAAGGAAGATACATCAGAAGCCGGATTCTGGAGAGACACAAAGTCTGACACCAGGAAGCATTTAGAACGGAGCACATTCACTTACAATGAAATCTTGACATAGCTGTGGGTTCTACTCAGGGCTTCAAGGGTCTCCAGGAGTTGTGTCCCCCGAGTGTGCTTCTCTGCCAGTCATCTGTGGATGCTAGGGTCCCAGTCCGTGTATAATGCCAAATTCGTGAATCACGTTTCAAACTGTACGTTCCATGGGTACCAGAATGGCCTTTGCCTGGCTATTGTCTCTCAGTTGAGCCTCATCCATTGCAAAGCAGTTTCCATGTTTATGACAGTTCATGTGTAATGAATAGTGATTGGATCACTGCCAACCACACCGTGAGTCCACATATGTAGCTAGAGCTCCAACAGTATGTGTGGACCCAGGAGCATGCACGTGCATACATATGCAAGAGGCCACTGTGGTTGTGTGAGAGAGCAAGGATAGGTGTCAGAATACCTGTGAGACTGTGTGTGTGATCAAGCAGTGTGTTAACATGCATGTACGACATGTACATCTATGTGAGTTAAAATGTGTAAGCTTGTGAAAGTATGTGTGATTGCGCAAGAGCATGAATGAAAGCATACATATGTTATCATGTATGAGATTGTATGTTACGTATATAAGTACATGTGAGGGCGTATGTGTGATTGTGTATGAAAGATAATGAGTGTGAAAGCTCGGGTCTGGGGATGTATGACCATGTTCAAACCCATGTGCGTGGCTGAGAATGGGGGAGCGCAAGTGTGGGAATTGCATGTACGTGAGTGACTACACGTATGCAGTTGAGGACATACAGGTGAGGTTGTATATGTGGGAACATTTGTATGAACTCAGGGGGGTAGGAATGTATGAACATGTGTGAGAACATGTGTAATTGAGAGGGTATGGGCATATGTATGTATACAGTCATCTGTGTGGAAATTCGTGAGTATGTGTGAGCATGTGTGTATGGCCAGCACATACATGGGAGAATATGTACACAGCCTTTGATGAGACCACTAAAGAACCCTGCTCCATGTTCGTAGTCATGAAGGACTGATCCTGTGTTGACTGAGTTTTCTGTCCTGCCCAGTTCTCACAGTCATTAAGTCCCAAGGAAATCACACAGAGGTCTACATTAATTATTGGATTGGCCCATTAGGTCAGGCTTTTTATTAACTAATTTTTATAACTTACATTAGCCCATTATTCTTGTCTGAGTTAGTCATGTGTCTTGGTACCTTTTTCGGCTAGGCTGTCACATCTTGCTTCCTCTGAGGCTGGGTCAAGACTCCTGCAGACTGAAACTTTCCTCTTCCCATAATTCTCGTTGCCACGCCTCTACTTCCTGCCTGGTCACCACACCTCCCCACCTATACTTCCTGCCCAACTACTGTCCAATCAGCATTTTATTATAAATAATTCAAGTGACAGGGTACAAGACCATTGTCCCACAGCAATCCTGTTGCCTTCATGTGCCTGTATCACTCATCAACAGGCCTTTGCAAAGCCCCACTGCCCAGCCTTGCTTTTACCTTGTGTTTTCGGGGGAAAGATTAACCCTGACACCATTCACCCTGTCCCTTGGCCAGCCTTCGAAGATTCAGCAAATTTTCTAAGTTCTTCTATCCGAGGAAGCTCCACCGGCCACGCCCCATTTTTTTTCTCACACCTGGCCACAAAAGGAAGAGGAGGTCACAAGCTAGGCTTGGTGGCGAGCATCCTCCATGCCATGTCCAGCTAATATCACTTCTACACTACATGGAAAGCGCTGTTTCATTGCCTCTTTAAGGTAAAAGAGTTAGGGGTAAAAGCTGGCATGTGTCACCCAGCAGTTTGTATGGGGGCAGAATGTAGCCCCATCTGCTCCTTAAAACCCCCTCCCACTTAAACGTCAAGATTGTAAGTATTCACAGGTAGGGGCTGAGGGGTGAGGGGGCTAGTGGGGATCAGGTGGAACGAAAACCAGAGAGCATCCAATGGCCATTCTTCACTGACGCCAACACCAGAGTCCGGAGACAAGACTTCTGCCGAGACACATCTCTCTAGAGGCCCAGCTGAGGAAACACTGCAAGCATCCCAGCTCCCCAACCCAAGACCTGCCAATGGAAGTCTCAGCTCTTGTTTTCTCTGCTTCTCCCCTGTCTGGTGTGATTGTCACCTGTCCTGGTGAGGGGAGAACGGGCCTTAGAATGACAGGAAGCACACTGACTGCTGCCCTGCTTTGGGGTTGCACCCCAAAATGAGAGCTCCTGACACTACATTGCCCACTTGACAGAATCTTTGCTTTATTGTCTTGAACTTATGCAAGTTGCTCTCTTTCAAAACAGAAGTGTGTTCCTGCAATTGAGAATTGTCAGCTAATAGGGTCAGCAGTAAGGTGACTCGGGGGCTCTGCCCTGTGCAGAGGGAATCCTTCATGGGTACCTGAGAATGTTCTTCTTAGTTGATGTTCCTGTCATGACTCTGCTGCTGCTGGTCTGGTGGCTGGAGCCTGGCCATTGCATGGGTAGAAGGAAGGAGTAGCAGGGAGTCACAACCAGGATGTGGATGTGGGTTTATTTTTCCCAGTTCTGCCCTGGTTCTGCCTACTGCCCCCGAACATCTTTGGTCTGAACCATCTGGAGGAAAAGCTTCTGAATCTCCAGGCTGTGGGCAGAGGCATTATTCCAGCTGTGGGTCAGGGAGGAAATTTGACCATTTGGTGCCTTTTTGTAACAACTTAAAATAATTCTCCATTATATAAAAAAATATGTAACCTTACCGGCCCTTTTGCCGTGAGGCATCCCTGCTACCTGCAGCTCTGTGCACTGCTGCGAGCTGTCAGGATGACTCAGCTTCCTGCTCGAGCTCTCTCTCCTGCAGCCTGAGGACTCTGTCTATTACTCTGGCCCATGAGTTTTCCAGTATTCAAAAACTTTTAGCTCCATTTTTTTTCCTATTGGGAGAAACATTTAAAAGGAACTTTATCTTCTTAGTTTATAACATCTCCCATTGGAAAAGAAGTGTGGTGAAGTTAGAGTAGATTTGTAAACAGTCGGTTAAGAACGAGTGTGTGCGCGTGCGCGTGTGAGTGTGTGTGAGTGTATGTGTGCACAAGTGAGAATATGTATACGAGTGTGCACAAACAAGCATGTGTGTGTGCACAAGTGGGCAGTCTGTGCATGTGACTGTGTCTATGTGTATATTTCAGTCTATCCTGTGGACATGAGCTCTTCGTCTTCATAGGCCTGGAAGAGATTAGAAGTTCACACAATTCCTTGTGTGACACCGTGGACGTTTCCATTCTCTGGGAAGGAGGGGCCAACAGGTTTGAGATGGTGATGGATGCCTAGGGTGCTGGCCAGTCACCAACATTGTCATTTATAATGGAAGGTAAGAGAGATACCATATTG
This sequence comes from Chionomys nivalis, assembly GCF_950005125.1. NCBI lineage: Eukaryota > Metazoa > Chordata > Mammalia > Rodentia > Cricetidae > Chionomys > Chionomys nivalis. The sequence goes on along the minus strand of NC_080111.1, from coordinate 13,218,905 downwards.
TGCCCTTGAACATAGCCATCACTGGTTTGACTTCTTTCTTTCATCTCGTTTTCCTTTTCATCCTTCTTATTTTCTTGTCCGCTCCTTGTCCTCTATGAGCATTATATAGGACAATTTCTATATGTTAAGCTTGGACAAAATCTGAGGGCCAGTGAGCGTCTGTCATCTGATGGAACCCCACAGTGAGCCAGATATAGCATGGCAGAGATGGGGGGCAGCATGGCACCTATTCCTGTCTCAGAGAAGAAAACTATCCAGGTCTCTCCACCACTGCCAGTGTTCCTGGATATTTGTCCGTTTACCCTTAGTGTGATGCCAAATCTGTTATCAAAGGCAGTGTAACTATTTGTAGAAATCCTACTGCTCACACAGAACCATAGATCATGAAAACATAAAAATTATATTCTCATAACCATCCAAAAAGATAAATATGACCTTGAGAAACCTCTCCTGCTTCCCTCTTGTGTGTGTGTGTGTATGAATGTGCCCCTGTGTGCAAGTGCATGTGTACATTCATACACATGTATGAGGAAGCTGAGGTTGATGTCAAGTGTCTTCCTTGATCATTCTCTGCCTTATATTTTGAGTCAGGGTCTCTCCCTAAACCCAGAGCTTGCCCATTCAGCTAGTTAAGCAAACAGGCTTGCTCTGGAGAAATCCGTCTTCATTTGCTGTCCTGGGATCACAGGACAGTTGCCATGCCCACCCAGCTGTCACAATGGTGCTGGAGCATGAACTGCTGTCCACACACATGCTCTACATCAGTCTGCCTAGCCTCCGCCTTCTGTTTTTGTTTACATCTGATTCCTGGGCTCCCTATCACTCAATGTAGGCTATTGTCTTTGTACTTAGCTGTTATGAATTTAAGATATTTCATGTGCTCATGGTGACTATTCCTGATTTATCTCTTATCCAAAATGCTTAATGCAGTATCTGGCACAGGATAAGAAATCTTTAAATACTTTTGGACTTTTTTTTTTGCATAAGGTATAGTCAGGATTTGAACCCAGGTTTTTGTGATTACAAAGCTTATGCCTTCCCATGGCATGACGTTGTTCTCTAATGGCCCCATAGATGTTCCTTCTCCCCCTTGTAAACCAAAGATCAACTCTGGCTCATCAGTGTTGTGCCCTTTAACAAGCATCTTCTCTCTGAGAAGCCGTGTAATCAAATCATTAAGCACCAATGCATCTTCTGTAAGTAAATGGCCGTGGGGAAAATTGCTCAGTGCCTTCAAGCAGTGCCGTAACAGCACCAAGTCAAGCAACAAAGCAAAGATTTTCGTTGTAAATATTTACTGCATTGTGGACAGCGACTCAGGATCCGACCTGTTCCATGGGGTTCTCATTTCAGTGGAATCATTTGAAGTAAGATCAGTACATCATTGTTCTCATTGACCACACATACACACACACACACACACACACACACACACACACACACACATCTTCCTTACACAGAACCCTGTGTTCAAATGACATCCAATACCACATGTGAGGTCTCCCACACTTGGGTTCCAGAAGGCTGTAGAGATAAGCCACGATGGGAACAGCCTCCTCCACAGCTGATCAGGAGGGCAAATTCTCCAGGAACTCACAGGCTCTGGACACCCTGGTGTGAACAGCAGGTGGGACCCATGTTGGTATGCAGACATAGCCTCCCTGAAATTCCTTGCCCATTGCATTCTTTCTTGATTTTTTTTCCCCTGAACTTGTGAATTCTTACTTTTGGATGCAGAATGGCGGAGGAGCAACTTGGCTATATTCTGTCTTTGCATTTGGAAATAATAGCTTTAGTGTAATCAACATATAGGAATCATAATTTTCTGTTTTCTCATCTAAAAAGCAAGACTGACAGTTACTGTGGAAATGTAGATCACACCGCCACAAGGGTCCATGAGAGATCACACTTCAAGGGTTCATGAGAGTTCACACCACCGCAAGGGTCCATGAGAATTCACACTACAAGGGTCCACTAGAGATCACACTGCAAGGGTCCATGAGATTTCACACTGCAAGAATTCATGAGAGTTCACACTACAAAGGTCCACAAAAAGGGTCCATGAAAGTTCACACTACAAGGGTCCACGAGATTTCACACCACTGCAAGGGTCCACGAGAGTTCACACTACAAGGGTCCACTAGAGACCACACTGCAAGGGTCCATGAGAGTTCACACCACAAGGGTCCACGAGATTTCACACTGTAAAGATCCATGAGAGTTCACACTACAAGGGTCCACGAGAGATCACACTGAGAGCAGCCCATGGATACCCCCAGATTCTCACTCTGTTTGAGGCCTGGGAACTGTGTATCCTATGTGTCCCTCCCTCAGGAGACAAAGGTGACACACTGTCCCTTTCAGAGAGGTATGGAAACAATTTTCTCAGTTAAGACAAAAGACTTTGACTCCAATCTGAAATTAATCTGGGCTATCAAGATCAGGATGTACTTGTTATTATCATTCTTTAGACAATATTTTGTAATGATTATGTTTATTTTTTTAAATAGCCTCAAGAGCGAGTTCGACTTTATGAGCTATATTGTCAGTTTAAGAATATAAAATATGATGCTACAGTTGTGTAACTTGGTCTTCTGGTGGGACTTCTCACAGTGGGAGCAGGGCCTGTCTCTGACAGCTGTGCCTGCTTTTGGAACCCTTTTTCTCATACTGGGTTACCTCATTCAGCCTTAATATGAGGGGAGGTGCTTAGCCCTTATGACTTGATATGCCGTACTAGGTTGATATCCATGGGAGGCTTGCCTTTTCTGAAGAGAAATGGGGCAAGAGTGGATGGGATGGGGATGAGGAGGGGAGGAATTGGAAGGAGAGGAGAGAGGGGAAACTGCAATTGAGATACAGTATATGAGAAAAGAATAAATAAAAAATTTTAAAAAGTGAAGATTCACTCAGAATGTCAGTTGGCAGCTATGATGTTAGATTTTAGAATATTCTAGACTGTGGGGATGACATCACAGTTAAAGCATTTCCATCTGTTGGAAGCCATGGCATTAGGATCTAGAATATTCCAGATTGTGGGGATGATGTCACAGTTAAAGCATTTCCATCAGTTGGAAGCCATGGCATTAGGATCTAGAATATTCCAGATTGTGGGGATGACGTCACAGTTAAAGCACTTCCATCAGTTGACAGCCATGACTAGGATCTAGAATATTCCAGATTGTGGGGATGATGTCACAATTAAAGCACTTCCATCAGTTGACAGCCATGACTAGGATCTAGAATATTCCAGATTGTGGGGATGATGTCACAGTTAAAGCGCTTCCATCAGTTGACAGCCATGACTAGGATCTAGAATATTCCAGATTGTGGGGATGACGTCACAGTTAAAATGCTTCCATCAGTTGACAGTCATGACCAGGATCTAGAATATTCCAGATTGTGGGGATGATGTCACAGTCGAAGCACTTCCACTGAAGCAAGAGGCCTGGAGTTTAGAACCCCAAGACTCACTTAAATGCCAAGTTGGCATAGAAACTTACCCATAATTCCAGCCTTGGAAAGTGGAGACAGAGGGTCTCCAGGACAAACTGGCCAACAGACTAACCTTAATAACAAAGCCATTAATCTAACAGAGGGACTCTGCCTCCAAAATAAGGTGGAAGAATGGTATATGATGGCTCCCAATATCAACCATGGACCTCCACATACTGGCACATACACACGTATGCACATCCATACATACACATTCCCACACACAAGCAAACAAGTACAAACATGCATATATGTCACAAATACCTACACATGAAAAAGAAAATAAAAATAAAAGAATGTAGAATATTAATTTTTTTTCCAGACAGGGTTTCACTGTGTACTTTTGGCTGTTCTGGAACTCACTCTAGAACAGGCTGGCCTTGAACTCATGGGAATTCTCTTGCCTCTGTCTCCTGATTGCTGGGATTAAAGGTGTGTGCTACTATTGCCCGGCTAGAATTCAGAATATTTATCTTCCACAATAGCTGAACTATTGAATCCTTCCTCAAAGATATTATTTATCAACAATATGAATAATCAACTATACTTAAAACACTGTCAAACTTTGCTCATAAGCAATGTCTTAACTATTATAAGTTCACCAAGGTAGGAAGCAAATATTCATTTTATTTAAGATCAAGTTGAAGAATCACTTAGCCACTTATGGATATGATCAAAGACTTGACACCACACAGATTTTTAGTGAGGATACAGCCAAATCCAGAAAGCATAAATGCAGGAAACAGTTTACAGAAAACAGACTTCTAAATCCCCAGTAATCTATACTGACACTAGCTAGACCTTGGCGAACTCCTAAAAATTAAATCAATGAGAAAGTTAAGGTATATTTCTAGAAATGGAACATGAGGGCTTCTCCAAGCTGCTTCTTTTAGGCTGACCTCCTGAGAGTTAACATTTTATGTCTCATTTTCATAAATATTTTGTATAAAAATTCTACGTTTGAAAGAAACAATTACCTAGAAATTGCTACCTGCTGGAACTATGCTTAAAATGTGAGTTCATCCGTATCCTCGGTCACGTAGATGAGCAGCGTAGAGCCTGCATGGAAGGTGGCAGAGAAATCGTTGGCGAAAGGTCACCAAGGGGCTAAGAGCATCGAAATGACCAGCGGTTTCCTCTCACACTCTCTTGTCAAGTTGCTTCTGGGCTCTTTTCCCTCCGTTCCAGAGAAGGAAACAAAATGAATAAGGGCTTCCTGCTCCATAAGACTCGGTTATAATTTTTGCGATGAAATATTGCGAAGAGCGTCATAATATAGAGGCATTTAATTAGAGGCATTTAATACATTGTGGCTCACCAGTGATTTCTGCATTCAGCATGTTTCAAACAGCTGAGTGTCTACAATGTGGGGATTTGTTCCCCACGAGCTATCAATGGGCCTCAGCAGCTGCACGGTTCCTTAAATCTGGCTCGCACATGAAGCTTAATAAGCCCCTGGGACAAGACACAGCCAAGCAAGCAGCACAAAGAAAAACACAGATCTAGAGAGCCGGTTAACCAAGTACAAAGGCGACCCTGGCTGGTGGAGCCGGGGGTTAAAGGCCTCAGATTGAGCGTTAAAGGAAGCAGGTGAAGGTAGAGCCAAGAGTTGCTTTTACATTGAGTATGCTGGAGGATATGTGCAGATTGGGAGCTGTCCCTCCTAAGCACAGGGCACTGGGAGGCCCAACAGGGGGTCAAATGGCTCAGCTCTAGCCCCCTCTCTTGCATGCCCCTGCAGCAACTCTCATCTCCCATGTGATGGGCCTGCTTAGTCATTTTTTTCTTATTTCTTTTTATTTTAAGTTTTGAAATTCATTTTATATACCAAGCTCAATTCCTCTTCCCACCCCTCCCTTCCATTCCCCACTTCCTCCCCAACTCATCTCTCCTCCACTCCTCAGAAATGGTAAGGCCTCCTATGGGGAGAGTCAACAAAACCTGGCATATTAAGTTGAGGCAGGACCAAGCCCCTCCCCACTGTATCAAGACTGAGCAAGGCATCCCACCGTAGGGAATGGGCTCCCAAATGCTAACTCATGCACCAGGGATAGATCCTGGTCCCACTGCCAGGGCCCCTCAAACAGACCAGGCTACACAACTGTCACCCACATGCATAGTGCCCTAGTTCAGTCCCATGCAGGCTCCCCAGCTGTCTGTCTAGAGTCCCTGAGATCCCATGGGTTTTGGTCAGCTGTCTTTGTGGATTTCCCTGTCATGATCTTAACTCTCCTTGCTCTATAATCCCTCCCCATCTTCAAATGGACTTCCAGAGCTCAGCCTGGTGCTTGGCTGTGGATCTCTGCATCTGCTTCCATCAGTTACTAGGTGAAGGTTCTATGATGACAGTTAGGGTATTTGCAAACCTGATTACAGGGGAAGGCCAGTTCAGGCACCCTCTCCACTATTGCTAGGAGTCTTAGCTGAGGTCATCCTTATGGATTCCTGGTATTTCCCTAGCACCAGGTTTCTCCTTAACCCCATAATGGCTCCTGTTATCAAGATCTCTTTTTTATTGCTCTCCCTCTCCATCCCTCCCCCAACTCAAACATTCCACTCCCTCATGTTCTCATTCCCCATCCCCTCCCTTCTACTGCTCCCCCTCCAGTTTACTCAGGAGATCTCATTTATTTCCCCTTCTCAGGGTGATCCATGCATCCCTCCTAGGGTCTTCCTTGTTACCTAACTTCTCTGGAGTTGAGGATTGTAGTCTGGTTATCTTTTGCTTTGCACCTAGTATCCACTTATGATGAGTACATACCATGTTTGTCTTTCTGAGTCTGGATTACCTCACTTAGGATGATTTTTTTTCCCTGTATAATAAAGGAACTTCTGGAAGCATCACCATCCCTGACTTCAAGCTCTACTATAGGGCTATAGAAATAAAAACAGCTTGGTATTGGCATAAAAACAGACATGTGGACCAATGGAATTGATTGAAGAGCTTGACACTAATCCACATGCCTATGAACACCTGACTTTTTTACACAGAAGCCAAAACTTTACAGTTGAAAAAGAAAGGACCTTCAACAAATGGTGCTGACATAACTGGATGTCGATATGTAGAAGATTGCAAATAGATCCATATGTATCCCCATGCACAAAACTCAAGTCCAAGTGGATCAAGGACCTAAACATAAATCCAGTTACATTGAAGATGATAGACAAGAAAGTGGGAAGTAGCCTTAAACTCACGGGCAAAGGAGGCCACCTTCTAAATATAACACCAGGAGTACAGACACTTAGAACAACAATCAATGAATGGGACCTCCTGAAACAGAAAGGCTTCTGTAAGGCAAAGGACAGGGTCAATAAGACAAAATGGTAACTTACAGAATGGGGAAAGAAACCTCCCACATCCGACAGAGGGCTGATCTCCGAAACATATAACCAACTCAAGAAACTAGACATCAAAATACCAAATAACCCAATTAAAATGGGGGAACAGATCTAAAACAGAGAATTCTCAACAGAAGAATCTCAAATAGCCAAAGGGCATTTAAGGAATTGCCCAACATCCTTAGTCATCAGGGAAATGCAAATCAAAATGACTCTGAGATTTCGTCTTACAACCGTCAGAACGGCAAGATCAAAATCACTGATGACAGCTTATGCTGGAGAGGATGTGGGGTAAGGGTAACACATTTCCACTGCACGTGGGTGTGCAAACTTATACAGCCACTTTGGAAATCAGTGTGGTGATTTCTTAGAAAATTGGGACACAATCTACCTCAAGACCCAACAATACCACTCTTGGGCACATACCTAAAGCATGCTTATGTGTTCAGTCATACGCCCCAAAGACACTTCATCAACTATGTTCATAGCAGCTTTATTTGTCATAGCCAGAAACTGAGAACAACCTAAATGTCCCTCAACTGAAGAATGGATAAATAAAATGTGGTACACTTATACAATGGAGTATTACTCAACTGTAAAAAACAATGACATCATGAATTTTACAGGCAAATAGAACTAGAAAAAAAAATTACACTGAGTGAGGTAGCCCAGGCCCAGAAAGACCAACATGGACTGCATTGCTTAGCCATTGTTAATAGGAAGTGATTGTCATCAGGAGGAAAAGAGACCATAAGGAAAAAAGATCTCCTTAGACTTCTTCTCCCTCCTCTTTCTTTCATTTGTTGTTATTGTTTGCACGTGTGCATGCATGCTGTGTGAATGTGTGTAGGAGGTACAGATGGAAGCTGTAGGACACTTGGGAGTTGCTTCTCCCCTTCCGCATTTTCATAGATTTGGGGGCTAGATCTCATGTTGCCAGGCATACAGGGCAAGTGCCCCTACTTGCTGAGCTATTTCACTCTCTGTCTCCCCCTAAAAAAAGTATGGCATGTTCGAGAGTAGGTACATACGGAGGCTGAAGGACAATCTTAGGTGGCACCATATACCTTGTTTTTTGAGGCAGGGTCTCTCACTGGCCTAGACCTTACCAAGTCAGCTAACCTGATTAACCAGAAGTCCCAGGGATCCTCCTGTCTCTGCTCCCACAGCACTAGGGTTACAAGCAGATCATGCACCATTACACCTGACAGTTTTCTGAGTTCTAGAAATCAAACTTGAGTCTGAGCCAACCCCAAAGCATCCCTCTCCTCTTCATCATGATAGCCCTCAACATCTGTGAAATTCTGTGTCCAAGGGTTCCATTCAGAAACAGACAGAATAGAGTTGGGGAAAGCCTGCATATTGCACTGAATGTTTCCCTACCATTCCTCACTAAACAACACATAGCAGTGACATAGAATGCACATTGTAGGTATTACAAGTAATCTAGAGATGTTTAAAATATAGATATTGGGAGGATGCATGTTCTTCGTGTGACACAGAACCTGAAGAAAATCAGTGTGGAGAGGAAAGTGTTTGCCTGGATCCTCGTCGTGAGGGGGTCACTCTGATAGGAGCTAGAGGGATCTCTGCAGTCAATAAGCAGTGTGATGTCAGCTTGCACGTGGCTGGATTATTCTTCTCGTCCAGTGCTGCCCACAGTTGGTCTATGCACCTCAATTTACCTAATCTCTAGGGGATTTTTCTAGCAGATTCTGGCATCAAACTGGAAAGTGAGACTAACCATTACAATATGAAAACACGACGCCATTTTACTTTGTGGACTTGAGCTTTGTGTACCTGTGGGGCTTCTGGGAACTGATTTCCCCATAAGCACTTATGAGACAATGCATATTCTTCCTATTTATCACAAACCCAGAACAAGTTCTCGGGAATTATGAAACATTTCATAAAGGAAGATATGAGAAAAGACAAAAACAAAATCCACTGATTCTACAAACTGGACTTCAGCTCAGTTAACACTGTGGAGTTTACCCTCTCAGTCCTCATCATAGGTGAGAGCATCCCCCAGGTGTGGCATGCATCTCTGCAATTATTTCCTGAACTTACAGGCCTTCAGGGAATTTGCCGGCCATGAATGCTATACGCCTTTTGAGCTCCCCATCTTCAGATAACTACAAAGTTGTCCTGTAGAAAACCAATTATTTTGCATTTGCACGGGGGAAACAGGAGAGTGACCATTTCCTAACACTTTTGCTTATCGTATTTAACTTGATAATTTGAAAAGTGGAAATCATTTCATAGCTCTTTAAACTCATATCACTGTGACATTCCCCTCGGATGCTCACTCCATTGTCATTCCCCAGGCGGCTGGCCCTCAGGAGAGGCTCTCTGAATACCCCGTCTCTCTGTCCCCTCTTTCACTTCTACTGCAGAAGAAGGCAAGACTGACTAGTCCTAAAAGGGAAGTGTCACTCGCCACCGCACAGTGAGGAAGAAACAAGAGGAAAGAATTAGAGAAGATTAAACAGCATGAAAACACTCATATATCTAAGGATTAGGATGAGGAACTTAGGGACACTGAAAACCCAAGTCTTTCGAATCTCTGCACCCGCTCTCCTGGATTCCTCCCTACCACCCTCTGTATGTTACTTTTACTACAAAGCTGACTGCAAGTTTTCTTTTCAAAGATAAATCATAAGTTCTGAATATCATACCAGCTTGCTCTTCCAAATTTCCAAATTCTTCCAAGTCTGTCCTGGTTTTTCTGGGTCACAATTAGAACAATAAATCACACGAGGTTACAACTTTAACAAATTGAGTCTCTGAAGGAAAAATAGAATTCCATGTAATTATGAGGAAATCTCCAGCAAGAGTTCAAGGAACTCCCCAAAAGTCCGTGTTTGGGAAGGAAAGGTCATAAATCTTTGTTGGAATGCATTGTTTGTAAAATAGGCCAGACCTACATTTGTGAGCCACAGACTGCGTGGATCAAGGAAACAACTTATTTTTCAAGGAACTCAAAGAAGGAGAGCACTTCCGGATCAGGGGATGCTGACTATTGGAAATGTGTGGGATTGGTAGATCGCTGAATGAGGGTGCTTCTTATTGGTTGATTGAAGCTGTCAGTGATTGGATAGCTTTGATAAAGGCAGATACTGAAATGAATTTTCATAGATCATCTGATAGGAGTTTGAAAGTGGTTCTGGTGAATGCTTGCCCGATGCTTTGGAGCAACCATGACAGAAATCTGTACCCTTCCACAAACTGGAAGGATGGTAGCATGTCACTCCTGTTTGGTTGCCTTGTCCTTGAAAGCCATGATTTTCCACTAGTTATAAATATTTCAGTAAAAAAAGATAAATTAGGTCCAGTTGACTTGCCAGTCCCTAAGGTTTGTATTTGAGCTCTAGTACCTTCTGGTATATTTAATGGTATATTAATGATAATATTAGTATATTTAATGATAATATTAGTTTGTATTAGCAAGACATCATAGAGTAAAAAATTAGATTTTGTTTACAAATGATACAGTGAGATATATAGGTGGAAAAATTGAAACTCAAAGAAACGTTGTTGTATTCATTGACAGAATATCTTTTATGTCTTCCCATCTTGCTTTGACAATAAATTTTACCAAATCATTTAAAGGCTATTTGGTCAATAAATTGTAGGTAAAACTATTCCAATAATTACTCATTCGAAGTGATGATACAAATTGTTTAATAAAAAATATAAATTCAGGTAAATATAAAATGCATTAATTAATACTTATCGATTAGTCTGTGCTATCACAGATGAGATAATGTTAGCTCACATAGTGTGTTGGCTAGGTCTTTTTTGTCAACTTGATAGCATTAGAGTTACTTGGAAAAAGGGAACTGAGGGCATTTTCTTGACTTTTGATGTGGGAGGATTCAGCTCATTGTGGGTGGTGCCACCTCTGGGCATGTGGTCCTGGGTGGAAGAAGAGAGAAAGCTGAACAAGCCCTGGAGAGAAAGCCAGTGAGCAGAGTTCCTCCATGTCTTCTGCTTTAGTTCCTGCCTAAATTCCTGAATTCATCCTGAATTCATGATGGATTCTAAGCTGAAATAAACCCTTTTCTCCCCAAGTTGCTTTTGGTCTGTGTTTCATACCAGCAATAGAAACCTAAACACAGTAACTTCAAGCACCAACATCCAGATCCTGCCTAACCACCTAGCTGCACCCACTTCCCAATATCATTATCCAAGCAATGAAATCCCAGGCCTGTCAGAGAGCCCAGTATTCAAACGATAACCATATTCCCATCACCAATACACGAAGCATCTCCTGTCTCCACCTGATTTCTTAAGAGGAGAAAAGGGGAGACCTGGAGGAGTGGGGGAGGGGAATTCGGAAGAAAGTGTTCTGATGAAGAGAAGGAAGAAAGGGGTGTTAAAGAAAGAAGGACCGCCAGATGTGGCAGCCAATTTACACTCCAGGGCAAACCAGGTGTGCTGCATATAAACACTTATGTCCTCTCATGTGAATACAGGGACATCAAAGATGAAGGCAATGGATTCCAGCTTGGGAGTATCACACTCTGAAACCGATCTCTTGCTTCATGCTCTTACAACCAATAATAAAGAGAACCACTCAAGAAAAAGGGGTAGCTTCCTTTAAATATACTGCTCCTCTCTCTCTCTCTCTCTCTCTCTCTCTCTCTCTCTCTCTCTCTCTCTGTCTCTCTTTCCTCTCTACTGCTCCATGTCCTCATTGTTCTCCCAAAACTAGTTGTCTTTTGCAAAATAAATAAATAAATAAATAAATAAATAAATAAATAAATAAATATCTAGATTTGAGGCAGTCAGTGGTGGCGTACACCTTTGTTTCTTGTACTTGGGAGGCAGAAGCAGACACATCACTAAGTTCAAGGCCAGCCTGATCTACAGAGCAGATTCCAGGAGAGTCAGAGCTATACAGAGAAACCCCTTCTCAATCAAACCTCTATTAAAATCTAGATTCATTCTTCTTACTCTCTTCTGAAAAGAAATAAGAAGTTCTTCCCATTTTCCACTTTTGTATTTTGTATTTTGCTTTTTCCACCCACATTCATGTGTCTTTATTTACTGCAGGTGCAAATCCCTCCTCTGTGCCATCAAGACCCACGACTCTGCCTGGCCTAATCACTTTCTGCCCATCTATCCTTCTTTCAGAATCAGCTTTTGCTCCATAGAACAAGATTCCTGACTGCCCAATCTCACTTAAATGTTCTTTTTTTTTTCTTAAATATTTATTTATTATGTATACAATGTTCTGTCTGTGTGTATGCCGGCAAGCCAGAAGAGGGCACCAGACCTCATTACAGATGGTTGTGAACCCCCATGAGGTTGCTGGGAATTGAACTCAGGACCTTTGGAAGAGCAGGCAATGCTCTTAACCGCTGAGCCATCTCTCCAGCCGTCACTTAAATGTTCTTAAGGGATCTCTACCTTCTGTTTTATTTTTCTTATATGCTAGTTTCACAATTGGTAATTTTGTGTTTGTGTATGGAGGTTTTTGTTCAGTCTTCATCTCCGAATTGTGTGTGCTCACAAAGGCAGATGATAAACCTTTAAGCCCGTATCTTAGCAGTGTGCAAGGCATAAGATAAGCACACAAGGCACAAGGGACATATGTCAACTAATAGGTCGAATAAACACATGCATGTTTGGTTCAGAAGAGACAGTAAGTCTATAGGAAGAATACCATCCAAATACCTTAGACTTCTGCTTGGGTTCCTCCGCCATGTCTGATTTCCTCCCTTCTCACACCCAGTCTGGAGCTCGGCCAGTGTCCATGCCCGCCTCCAATTCCTGTCTCATGAGCGGGAGTTCCCTCATTCCTGAAATGTGGCCCTCCTACGGAAGAGAGCTAAGTGTGACTGCAGGAAATGCAGCATTGCATTTGCATTTGCAGTCGTCTTCTCTGCGTAATACCCTCTACAGACCATTAACATCTCATTTGTTCAAAGAACATGGACGCTTCTGCTGGGTGGGTTAGTCAGACACTCCGGTCCCTGCCTCTGTCTACTGCTGGTGGAGCGAGACTCTAATACGAATTCCACTCAGGCCCCCTGTGTAGACCCCACTCTCCTCTTTTTTAAAAGGGAAATGTTCAGAATCCCAGAGAGTTAAAAAGTCAATGAGATCTCAGCGTTTGTGAAGTAGTTTAGTTCCTACCTGCAGTATCCGAGACACTATGTATGGTGTTGAGGCATAATGTGAACTTGTCTTCAGAAGTGGAAAAGCGTTTAAGGAGGAAGAGGCCCTGACTGGTCGGGATGGAACACAGCTGAGACGCAGCCCCGGCACATGGCAACAAGTTGAGGAGTCTCTTGAAATATGCCTGTTGGCAGCAAGTGTGCAAAGTGAGAGATATTTTTCCTAGCAAATGAGTCTCTGCTCCTATAACCTTATAACATATTAAACTGCAGTTGGCTTCAATTGACCCCAGCTACCTACAACCCCATTTAACTTCTCTCCAATGTGCAAAAAGCAAAATCACGGTTTAAAACTAGAAAGTACGCGAGAATGAAAGAGTCTGAGGAGGCAGACGTCGTGTAATAGTCGTTCCGCAGGCAGTGAACGCTGCGTTCACGGCCACCATGGGAAATCTTGCAGTTGCGGGGTGCCTATGAATCTTTTGGCGATTCCTGAGCGGCGCCACGGATTGCTCATGACACATGCAGCTGTTCCCAAATCTCTACAGAAAGAGGGTCAAACGCCTCCTTATTTTATTAAAGTTTTGCTTTTCAACTTTATCTCAGTGTGATATTTGCTACCAGAGAAATGAGCGGCATTGGCTAGGTGCACCCCCAGGAGGGTGTTTATTCCTGTTTGAGGACAGCAGCATCCACCAGGGAAGGGAGGCATCTGGCCATCAGAGGTTGTCGGCATTGCCGATCATTCTCACCATCCGGGACAAGGACGTGAATCGAAGTGAACATTCATCCAGCTCTGAATGTTCTGATTGAGACTCTTCACTTGCCAAACTGCTTGGTATGAATCAAGTGAAAATGAAGAAACATACAAACAAACAGCTGCGTGGGAGCAGGAGTTAAAGGACTCGAACGGAACCAGCAGGGCTGGATGCCAGGGTGAGCGACCGCCCAGCGCTAGCATTTGCAATAGCACCGTACATCCGCGCAGCAGCCCGGGCTATGTATTTTTTTTTCTTTTCTCATTTTTTTTATTCTTTTTTAATTAAAATTTCCAACCGGGCTATGTATTTCATCTGCTCTTTATATGTCAGCTGCTCGATGCTGCAGGTTAAGTTCACTAGTGACAATGATTTTTATCATCTTAAGATACTTCCCCCTTTATTTCTTTTTTTAAAAATATTTATTTATTATGTATACAATAGTCTGTCTGATGTATCCCTGAAGGCCAGAAGAGAGCACCAGACCTCATTACAGATGGTTGTGAGCCACCATGTGGTTGTTGGGAATTGAACTCAGGACCTTTGGAAGAGCAGGCAATGCTCTTAGCCGCTGAGCCATCTCTCCAGCCCCTTCCCCCTTTATTTCCATGAAACCAGGCAGTCGCATTATACTTACAACAATGACAACATGATTTGGGATTTTATCCCAGCTATTTGGTCTTTTTTTTTTCCTCTAAAATCTGCTGAATGTAGCCATCTCATTTTCATTGTTTACTGTGCAGGTGTGCACCCATAGGATCCACGTGGAGGTCGGACGACAGCTTGAAAGAGGTGGGTTGTTTTCCCTCTCCCATGTGATTCTCAATAATCAAACTCAGTCTGACTTGATAGCAAACACTTTTACCCATGAGCCATCTTGCCAACCCTAGCTCTAACCTTTGAAAGATTACATAGGCTGCAGCTTCTGTTCCTTCTGTGTGTTGTTACCGTGAAGGGGACTATGGGAGCTCGCAGTTCTCCTCCTCTGCTGGCAAGCATGCGCAGTGACCTCCTCCTAGGGCAGAAGACTGGTGTGCGACTCACTTCCAAACAAGGAATGATAGTCAAGGACATGGTGACTTTGGGGCTGCATTCTTAAGGGTGAAGAGTCCAGCTCAAGTTCTCCTGGTGCCCTCACTCTCTGGTTGATGAGGTAAGCTTTTACAAAGCAAAGAGCTGACGGAGTCTTCTGATCCATAGTCAACAATAAAAAGCCTTCAGATCAAAGTTCAGGAGAAGCGTAACTGTACCAAGTACGGGAAGAGCTTACAAGCAGATTCTCCCCAAGGCAAGCTTCCTCTGAGCCCTCAGTTTTGCCTATGACCTTGGTTAGTGTATCATGAGAGGCCCGAGAGCACGTGGTGTTCTCAGAGGCCTGATCCATAGACTCCAGGAGATAATGACCATGCCTCATATTGAGCTACAAATTCGCAGTAATAATTGTTATATATAAACAGATAATGAACATAACGTGAAACTATTAGATTATAACAACCACTACTCAGGATAATTACAAAGGTGTCTTATCAATGGTTTGGTTTATGTTTAAGAATTGTTTTCAACGGAATCAAGCTAGTCAACTTGGCTCACTGCCAGGGCTATGGTAATTAATAATCTACAATGACATGAACATAATCCACCCCCCTGAGAAGTTCAGTTCTCAGAAAGAATACTAAGATTGGTAGACAATATCAGAGACTGAACACATTGAAGTGTTTGTTAAATTTAGAAAGATAACTCAGAAAATCAACAATCCAGGGCAAAGCGACAGGCCTGGGATGAGTTGGCAGAGGACCTGGGAGCAGAAGTTAATTATTATTTAAAAGTGGGTGAGTAGCTCCTGGACTTCATGGGAGTCAGCATTATCTTTCTTATTCAGTCTAAACATGGACTCACAGAGAGAAATATGGTTAGTGCTCAGGCAAGGGCCATTTGGCATAGCAACTGTCTTCTGAATTACTGCCCACTGATGGAGCCGCTTTAATGAAGGCTAGCATCCTGAGCAGATCTCGTTCCCACTGTGCTGCTGCGCTCCGTGCACTGTGGGAAACAGACCCTAGATAACCGTCCCAGTTAGAACACATTCATTTCCTCTTCCCCGACAATGAGAACAGACACATGTCATCATGAGTTGGGTGAACTGAATCATTTGTTCTATGTCAGAGTAGTGAAAACACCGACAATCCATCACAGCTGTGTTTCCCGCACTTGGCATTGGTTCCCTTTCTTTTATAGGGCAGGGGACAATCAGCCATGTTTCAGTGGAATAGGGACAACAGAATGGACAGGAAATGGGGGTTCTCAAGATGATGCCCAAAGACTGGGAATGGATACCCAGTGGATTTTCTGGTCTATCTTGAGAGTTGTGGAAATGGTGGAAGGCTTGGCCCCTGAGATATCACTATGACAGTGATATCTTGGTCTGTCTCCCAGACAACCAGGCTTAGATGAGACAGCCTGGTATTTTCAACTTCATGAGGCTGAAACTCTACAGGACTGGAGGTGAGCGGAGCACATATCACTAACTCCTCATTTACTGTCTTGGAGGCCATGCCTGTTAGAAAGGCAGGAAAAGAACCACAAGGAAAGAACGACCTATGGTGCCGTAAGAGGTTTAACTCTTGGCCTTGCCCTGGCCAGTAGATGGCAGGTTCAGAGTGGAACATACAGCCATGAGTGACTTCACTGTAGCCTAACGTCACAGAAAGAAATCTCCTGGCACACAACCTACAGACACGTTTATGGATTTGGGATTCTATTTAACTGATTAGCACTCTACTTCCTGTTGTCTTTGTTAAAAAAAAAATGCTCATTGTGTCTCAGATTCATCTTAGCCCAGTCGGTCTAAATCTAATTAGATTTCTTTTGTTTTGCTTTTCCATAAGAATTACTGACTGCCACAATCCACAGTTTCATCTTGTCTAGAAGCTTAGAGTTCACTCTGTCTGACAAAGACAGCTTGAAAACTGGTAGCTGATGTCTACTGTGATGGTCAAAATCATGGCTTGTCTATTGCTCTCCTGGCTAATTCTAGGCTCAGTAACAGGTTCACGGCTTGTATAGCTGATTCTGAGCAGAGCCCAGTGGCTGCCAGGACTGTGCTTGCTGCTGTCTCTGAGTGAAGCAGACTGGAAAAGCACCCCCCAAAAGAGTGGTCTGGCTGATCTGATGCGCTATCTGACCCAACTTGGCTTCCGCTACCAGTCTATCTTCTGCACAAGAAATCACAGCCAAGCCCTTGGTCTGAGGCTTCCATCCTGATTGCCAATCTAGTTGTTCCCCTGGTCACTCTCTTGTCCACCTGACAACACTTTTGAATGATCAGAAGTGAACTGCTAAAAAATTTATGTTTGGCAATTCACTGGTGGCTTTGACCGTGTGTGTATCTGGGAACACAGTCGTAAATTCTGCCTTTCTTGCCTGCAATTGACTGTAATTTTTGGTTTTAACAGGGTAATTTCATTAGAGCAGTTCCAGGAATCTTAGAGGATGAAGGCGCTTCATCTGACACACCGGCTTTACAGTTCTTATAATTGACTCAGCTAAGACTTGGGAGGTATTCTTACCCCTCCAAAGCCACTTCCTCTCCTGGTGTGTCACCTCCAAAGCTTCTAGGAAAAATTATCAAAGCCTTGTTCCTTGGGATCAACATGAAGTCACGGGGCCCTACCTGCCAGCTGCCCATCTCCCCCATTTCCCCTTTATCTCTCTTCTCCCTTAGTTCTCAAATGAGAATACAACAGAGCTGTCCATCCCATCAATAACTCAACGAGTGTGGTTAAACATAAGACCCTTTAACCAACTCCCACAGCTTCTTTATATCACTGAGGTTTTCATGACAATAATAAAACCCCAGAAGCATCGAACTTCTAGAGAATATTTAGGTCACAGTTTGGCAAGGTCAAAGGCATGCTTAAATAGCAAGGACTTGATCCTAATTTGGGGACTTAGACCGCAGCACCACTTAACAATCAATCAACAGTCAAAATGGCCAGAGTGCATATCCTGTAGGCAAATTTATCTAGCCACGCTGAGTAGTTCAATAACTGTTACTGCTTATCCAATGGTGACCCAAGGAGAGGTCCCCAACACCTACTGGAAGGTAGGGTGTAATTAGAAGAGTTACCAGCCAAGCAGTACATCCTAGGAGGCTCGGGATAGTGATGTGGGAGACACCTTCTAATTGTTATCCATGCAAACTTGGTCATCTTCAATTTAGCTACAGGTAAGAATGGCTCTACCATCTTTTATATTCTCTAAGTCACCTTAGGTTTTTATTTTCACTTTATGGCTAAGAAATCATAGCTCACCTCTAAATATTTTAGTTTACTGTCATACCACCCTGAATATGCCTAATCCTGTCTAAACTATTTTATCTTAAATTTCCAATTCTTTTTTAATTCCCTGACCTGAAATTTATTTGTTATCATTTACAGAACAAAATGTACTGGTGGATGGAGCATCTACCAATATACAAAATTTGTAGGGCCCAACTCAATACACGAGAATCTTGGAGCTTTAAGAAATGTCTCAAGTGGCAAAGAGGTGATAGCTGGGTATGCTTCTAGGCGCCATGTGTACGGCCGGACACTGAAGAACTGACTTGGAAAGAGAAGGGCAGGGCTAGACGGTGCTGAGTTCCGCTGAGGATGTTCCACTGGGCATTTGTGCTGCGCTGATGAATTCTGAAAGTATTTTCTCCTGGGGCATTGAGGAGATCCAACCTAACCTTCCCTTCTCTTCAATGGTGGGTTAAGCCAGACGCCAGCATTCTCGGTGTTCATCGTGGGAAGATGGCCACAGGGAACAGCACCCTCTTCATTATTCTTGGTTTCAGGTTTTTTAATTACAGTACAGGCATTTGATAGCGGTGCAGGTCTGAAGTTGGGCCACTGGAATAGTCAGAGCACACCCTGTGCTTACAGGCAAATAGGAGAATGCCTGGTGGCTGATAAAAATCGTGATGACCAGCCTTCACCAGGGATCCACAGGAAGGGGTGTGGCAGGCCCAGGTTTTAGTTCAGAAGACTTCACAGTTTAAACGAAAGGGAAGAACTAAATGAAATGGGGCATGGCTAACATTCCAGATCTTTGTCTCTACAGACAGGTGGAGAAGGGGGCACACCCTAAAATTCCACCCTCAGGGGGATCTCCATGGCTACCCTAAGCAAATGGGCAGGTGAACTCATCAGGGATAAAGGGCATTTTGAGAGCCATCTCCACACACCTTATGACCTGGCTGAAGTGAAGCCCAACGGGTACTAAATAAATAAATAAATAAATATTTCTTTTAACCCTTTGTCCTCATTAGTATAGACATCTAAGTATGATTATTGAACATTCAGAAGGTCAGTTACATCTGTCTGGTACCTGTAGCGACTGTAATATTTAAAGTTTAGGCAAAACCCGGATACTTTTAAATAAAGTTTGATTGGCAGAGCTGACGCTCATCCTCTGTGTGTCTTATATAACACACTCATTGTTTTTCTGATTTGCTTCTGCTTTCCGATTTTCTTCCCCATTCTTAAAAATCATCCAACAATCTTAATCCTTATTTACACATCTTTATTTACTAAAGATATTTCCAATTTTTCATCTTTGTAACATTTTCGACTTATTTGCTGCATTTAATTTATGACCTTTCATATGCCATGAGACATGGCAACATTTGCAAAAAAATTGTCATTTCAATACAACAGAGCTGAATCCAAATTTCATATATAACATAATATAACAAATTAATATTACCTGCTTACACACTGTTAGACTATGAGGTGTTGTATGTTTCCAGGAAAATCTTATAGGAAACATAAGGCAATCAAAAATATTTGTCCGTTCTACATGGTCCAGAGAAAAATATTCATAAGAGCCTGCTTTTGGTTTAGAATGAGTGTAAATAGCAGAGAGAGAGAGAGAGAGAGAGAGAGAGAGAGAGAGAGAGAGAGCAGATAAATGCAAAACATCACCAAAATTATGTTTACAATATTCAGCAAAGCTCAAGCAGAGATGCTCTGCTAGGACCATTGCTGTAGTTACTGACTGAGGAATTCTCCAGAAGACTGACTGAGTCTTCTCCACAGAGCACCGTCCTTCTGGTCAGTGCCACTGAAGGCATTATTCATCATGGAAATAGTTTGCCTTTAGCTGTTCAAAGGCACCAAGTTTTTGTCAATGCTATTATTTTGCTTTATTTATTTATTTTAGACTGTTACACAGTAGGGTGCCAGCCTGCCCAGGAAGATGCTGAGATAATAAGCTTAGGTCTGAAGACAGAAGGTCAAATCCTCTTTCCTGAGTCAGCTTCTCCGTGAACTTGAACAGCTCTTGACAGTTGCCAAGATAAGATCTACACAAAGGCATTTGTTTCCTTGTATAACAAAGGCAGCGAGTAGTTACAATTTCTAAAGGCTTGGAGACCAGAAAGAGTCTAGTGGTGTAGGCTGGACAAGAGCTTCACAGCTGTGTCCGAGAACATTCAGCAGAAGCAGACAAAAACTTACAGAGTCTCAGTGTGGGAGGTAGGAGGAACGTTCCGTGTCAGTCAGAGAAAAAGCGACATAGTCTCTTTTATGAAACTTTGTGTTTATCATTAGAAACACACCGTAAAATAATGATAAAAGTAAGAAAGGAGGCATTCACGTCATCACTGTTACTGTCCTTGTGAAGTATCACTTACTGGCCGCAATTGTGTGAGCTGGACTTTCACATTATCGGAACCAGCATCACCACAGGCCTGTGAGGAAAGGGTTACACTATCACGTCAGGAAGGCTAAATCTCTAGGTGAGATAGTTTTGGTCTTAAATTCCCTACCCCCCTCCAAGACTCAGCTCTCCCACTGGAAGGAAGCTATGGGAGATTTAAGACATGACCTGCAGGGAAGCGTGGGTTCTAGCCACCAGCCTTGACAGAACTTTTAGAACCACAGCCTTTTTTCCCTACTCTATCACTTTTGGGATCTCACAGGGTGAGCGGCTTGGCTCCACCCAGTGCTTCCATTGTGATCTGCGCAGGCTCAAAAGCGTCAGGACGAACCAGCCAGATTGAAACCTAAGAGCTAAAAGAACCCTCTCTTCCTAGAGTATCTCAGGTATAAGTTATAAAGATGAGTAGCTACAGCCTAAGAGACAGGAGTGCCTCAGCATCACGAGCCAGTGAATCTGTAGGAAGGCAGTACATCTCAGAGAAACAGATTCTGGAGTGGTTTCTGGCTCACACCAGGACTGCTCCACTAGGCGTATGCACACACAGTTCTGCAAAGCTCCTGCACACATGTGAAATCTGTTTTCCTTCTCAGCTCAAATGACCCCGTGAAAGCTGTGGAGCTGCTTCAGTTCTTCCTAGTTGATCTCTCCAAAGATGGAAGAGGAGACAGGGCCAAAGAAACATGCTGTTTCTTGCCGCGCTCTCCTTGGCTAAGCAGAGACACATGAGCCTCTCAGACCGTTGAATAAGATAAGATAATGTAAGCTTTGGTACCATTTTTAGAAAAGATAACAGTGGTCATTTTCTTTGGAGATTCTTTAAATGCTGATAAGTTTTATGGGATAATTTTCTTTCTTCTTTTCCACCTACATTCTTGAAGGTTTGGGCCACCATAATCTTTATAGGTCCAGAGCTCAGCCAGGCTGGTGTCAGAAATCCAGGGAGGGATGTGCATGAATTCAGATTCTCGGTGAATCGAAAGCTTCAAATGATGGTTAATTACAGCAGTGATCCCAGTTAGATCCAGTAGTGATGAGTGATCCAGTCATTCATATATCATCCATTTATTCAAGAAGCATTGACCACACCCTAATGTCAATCATGTAGAGTTCTATAAAAAAATGTGCAGCTAAAATTCTTCAAAAACGTTGCATCTACAAGCTTAAGTTAACTGCTTGGCCTGGTTGAACAGAACACCCTAATCATAGGCAGCAATGTATGGCTAGTCAAAATTACCTTGTTCTGTCTTCAGTCATTAGCTTTTATCCTTTTTACCCAATCTGGTATTCCTGTGACTATTGGGTAAATCTCCCAGCATGCATTGTTAAGTTTAGTGGACCTCCAGCTTCTACCAATCCTACCTCAAGAAGACTACAAGATGATAGCCGGAACTTATAGAAAAGATGTCCACGCTTCATTGAGCTCTACCTGCCTGATGCCCCCATTAAGGTGTTTGTTAAGCAATGTGTCCTTCCTTGTTCTTCAACTATAAAATCTCAATTAACTGCTTCCATTCGCAATGTAACATTCAGGGTAGCTTGAATCCATGTTCTCAGGCCTTGGTCACTCATATATGACTCAACATAAAAGAGTTCCCTTAAAGCATAGTTGCTATCTTGTGTCATCAAACACCAAGAAGATGGAATAATTAATTTCCCCTGTGCTATCATTCATTTGTTCACTGTATGAATGCTTCGTGTAATTATGGTATTTTATACTAGAGGAAATACAGAGGAGAAACAGTTACTAACCACATCTGGGTAATACAGATGACAGTCTCACTTTAAACGTGAAGGCTGAGCCACTACTCTCGGTCACTTGCCCCATGAGTGGGTGAGGTAATGCACTCACCTTTTGGTTGCTGTCCCCAGCTGCCTGAGTCATACCCATCCTTTGGGTTTCTCATCCTCTCAAGATCAGAGTGAGAGAAGGAGTCCAGAGAATTAAAACCAAGAGCTCAGGAGACCGCCATCATTAAAGCACTAAATTTCCACAGCGATCCCAGAGCTATTCCAATCAAGTTCTTCAGAACTCTACTGTGCTGAAGCCTCAGTCCCACCCTCCTCTTTGTCTCGTGGTACCCAGTGGAAGTGTCATCCAGTCTGTCATCCATCTCCGTGTGAAAAGTAGTTTGAGAAAGGTAAAAAATCCTCGACACTCAGAAATTTATTGGCATGCTTTAACTTCTGAGGCTGGCAAGACAGGGTTTTCATTATCATTTTCTCTCCACTTTCTTGAATGGAAATGTGTGCTTGGAGAATTGATTTGTCACTGTCTGATTTTTTAAATTACTGGCTGGAAAATAGTAATCATGCCCCTTCTGTGATTTCAGTCAAGTCAAAAAGTGGTAGGTGGCAGGGCCATCTTGTGGGAGATCCAGCAGGCTCCTGGGATCTCTTATCATAGGCGTGACAGCACAGACAACTCATTGTCTGGTCTTTTTTTTTTTTATTTTATTAACCTGGTTGTTGCTTTTAAGAATCCCAACACATGTGTTTCTCTACAGGGGTAAGAACGATGGCTTTGCATTGTAGCTCAGTACACAATGAGTGGCCAATTCCAATAGCGTTGGGATAGCATACATCTTGTCTTACAAACCCATGCAGGCAGCAGAGGCTCTTTGCTTCTCTTACAAAAATATGTGGCTCTGCGGTGTTTTGCCTGCTGATAATAAAGAAATGCAAGAGCATGTGGGAAAACACAAAACTTATGGCACACAGCTCTTAAGCCTGCAAGCACTTCGTAAACATCCAACTGAACAAAACAAGAGTCATCACAGGAGCTAAGAAGACAGGTTTGTAACGCGCTTACACACAAGTTGATGTCCTAGGTTTGATCCCGCATGATCAGGTAAAAAGCTAAGCATAGTATCATGTGGTCATGACCCCAGAATCATGGAGGCAGAGGCAGGTGGATCAGTGAGGCCCGCTCCTCTACCATAACCACTGAGTGTAGATCTAGAGAAATACATACGCCTGTCTTTCATTCATCTTAGGTTATAGGACAAGACAAGACTGTTGCAAAATTCTCTCACTCAGATAATTATGAACTCACAAAGATCAACGTAGAAAACAAATTTTCTTATTCCCACAGGAGAGGGAAATGTGCTCAACTACTTTTTGTGTCATGTGATCAAATATTATTTGGAGAAAGAGGGAAATCCTGCTTATACATTATGAAAGATGGGTTTAACATGACTAATTTTATTTTTTTCTGCCTTAGATTTTAAAAGATCAAGGATCAACTCAAACTATGAACTAACTAGTAATTGAATTAGATCTCATCTACTATTTATTTCCAAACTATTTTTTTTTTACTTTGGAAATGGCAAATGTAATATTTACTATTTGTTGATGTCTGTTGCCCAGTTGAATAGACTGTTCTTGTTTTAATTACTTTTTCTTTGGGGAATGTCTGCTGTCTGTCCCATTTGTTTGGACAGCGTTACTACCTAGCCTTTCTGGGTAGGATTGAGATTGTCACTTGTGGACTGAGGATGTAGCTCAGTCAGTAGAGGGCTTGCCTCGAATGCACAAAGACTTGAGTCTTACCCCTAGCATCTCACTCTATAATCAGTGTGTGTGTTCGCATACACATATAAGTACGTATCTACACACATACACACACACACGTATATATATACGCACACACACATATACCTATACATATGCTTGTGTGTGTGTGTATAAACACACCTGCAATCCCATGATGTAGGAGGTGCAGTCAAAAGGTTCCAAAGTTCAAGATCATCTCGGGCTATATGAGACCTCATCTCAAAAGAAAAAAGAATCCGCTTGTTCAAAGTTTTAATAGTTTCTAATTTGACCTTAAAAGTCCCCAGTAAGGTTTAGAGATGGCTTAGTAGGTATAAGTGTTTGAGATCCAATCCTTAAGACCCAAATTCAGATGCTAAGAACCTATGTAAAATACAGGTAAGCATGGAGCTCACCTATAATGTTGGGAGCAGTGAGACCCCAGATCCTGAATTTCTTGTAATCCCCTGATCTGAGTGCCTACAGCTGCTCTGAGTACGAGACCTTCAGGAGTTCCTGATGGCAGGAGAGTGGTTTCTGGTGGGTTTGGCTGGGGCGTGGCTATCTCTATATAATCTGCCCCTGAACACAATAAAGGGGGCATTCTTGGGGAATTCAAGGATGGCCCGTGTCGCTCTCTGTCTGTGTGTGTGTTTGTGTATTTTAACCTAGCCCCCTTGCCCGAAGCTCGCGAACTGGGTAATAGCGCACCGAGCGCAGACACGGCGGGGGCGGGGGGGGGGGCAATTGAAGGTCCCAGCCAAGATATAGGTACTATAATCCCAATGTACTCCAGATGTGGAGACAGGATATCCTCAGAGCACGTTGGCTCGCCAGATGAGCTCAAAGAGCAGTCTCTGGGCTCAGTGAAGGGCTCTACCTATATAATTAGGACATAAGATAGAGACCAGAGGAGGAAGACACCCGATAACAGCCTAGAGCCTCCAAGGGAACACATGTGCAACAACATACATGTGAACATGCATATACACAAAGTCTAGAGTGAACTGCCAGCTCTCTTTTGTGTTGTACCTTGTCCTTATGCAGTGGGAACACACACCACAGGCACACACATACACGCTTTCACATGAACGTGCGTGTGCACACACACGCACACATACACGCACACACACACATACACACACATGCACACATTTTCCAGATGTGTCTCAAAAGTACACATAGTCAGTTTCTTGGCGGTGATGGGAACATCATTGACTGTATCTTCTCTACCCCATCTGGGGTCCTATAAGAAACCCACATTGGGATCACACACATATTTAATGTTTATCCACTTATTTATGATTTCTGTCAATACTTAATAAGGCTTGTGGGCAAGAATAAAATGACCTTGCATAGCTGTATCTCTGAGATCCCTGAAAGAAATAATAATGCATTGGCTGAAGAACTGAGTGAAATTTCTCTAAATTTGGTAAAAAACCATAATAAAAACCTAAACAGAGAAAAAAAAAACAGCATTAACGTATGGACTCAAGGTTAACAAACCCAAGCAGCATAAATACAAAGAAAAACACACCTAGGCATACAAGACAGCTAATAGTCTAATGGATGAGAAAAACGAGACTTGGAAAGGAACCAAAAGAATCCTTCAACTTTGTAGTGAGGAAACAGAAACTCCTGAATTTATACAGAGGTTAGCAGGCCCTAGCAGTTATATGCCTCACTCCACCCATGGAAAAGGTCAGGCGGTAGAGATAGCAGAGGCTCTTTCAGAACTCCAGAGTCTAAGATGATCACTGGTGATAACGTATTGTTTCTTTATTTGATATCTCTGCACAGGGAGAGCTGAGTGACGTGTCTTCAGAATCTCACAGGTTCTAGGGGCTAAAGAACCTCCAGCGAGTAAAAATAGGAAGGGAAAGAACACAACATCGGGGTAGACAAGGTATTGGCCACACACTGCCAAGCCATACAAGTCTTGTCAGGGAGACAGATACGGCCTATTCATCTACTCAGATTACAGCAGTGGATCCCAACTTTTGTTTCATGTTTATTCACTAGAGAATAAGCAGAGAAGTGAGACATAATGTTTTAAGTTTTTAAAAATCTACCAGTGCTCTCCTTCCCGGTGCATATATACCTCAGTCAAATAATCTTTGCGTGAGACCAGTTGACATGAAAAATCTTCCCTCTGGTAGTGGTAAACTTCAACCAAGCCTTGGGGTCCCTGACATATGCAACACTCACAAAGAACTGAGGCATAGGTACGACAGGAATTATTTCAGGACATTCCAAAGAGACACAGCTGAACAGGATGCATGGTTTAGTATGGATAACAGAAACAGCACCGACCAGGAAGTCAAGGTGTTTCTGGGAGTTAGCGGCAGTCGTGGGTGTGGTTTGAAATGCCCCTCGTGATTTTCTGGAGGCAACTGGAGCTGGTCACCTGCAGGACTCAGCACCTTTCTCTTCTACACAGAGAGAAGCAAAAGCGTGCTTCTTGTCCTCGGCCTTTTGGAAGGGATACATGTGCCCTACTCTAGAACGAGTTTATCCCAAAAGCATAGAGCCTTTAAACTCGAGGGGGAACACGAATATGAGACACTGAAGGGGAATTAAGTTAGATAAGGATTTCTCAGCCCCCACCTACGGCTCTGCTTTGGGAATTTGCAGGTTGAAGGGTGGGATGCAGATGCCATGTCTTCTAACAAGCGCCATGAGAGTGTGATACTAAGTCACGCAAGAAGAAGCATTAGTGGCGTCATTGGGAAGAGGCAGCCCTTGAGGCAGAGTAAGGTAAAACAGACGTCCACCTTGGTTCATATATTGGAAGGTTTGGAAGACCTGCTTTAAAGAAAAGGTCAGCTTGAAAATAACTGAAGCAGGCAGGAACCAGAGCAGTAAAAGATCCCAAGTGTTGGGACTAACGAGCCCTGGCCTTCAACTGCTTTTCCCTCCTAGAACCTTCTAATTAAAGTTACTAGAAGCTGTGCCTATTTAGAGGATCAGAGGATGGGATTATCACCTGTTGGCCATTGACTGCAGTGTATTTAAGCCTACATGGTGTTACTAAAAGGGGGCTTTGGTATCAGTGTTTAAAAGGTCTGTGTGTCGGTCTGTCTCTGCGTCTGTCTGTATTCTCAACTTCCAGCCCCTTGCCCGAAGCTCACGAACTGGGTTCTAGTGCACAGAGTGCAGACACGGGGGCGCGGTGCACGGCACCCAAGACCCTTGTAGAACCCAACATCCTCTGAGCTCCATAGTCTTCTACAGCATCACAAGGGAGGAGGGAAGGAAGAGAAGCTCAAATACATAGTAACACTCTTCTAGACTGCGTAGAAGCAGTGATGTTGGGGATGGTGTATGTAAGTTAAGGCTTCCGTTTTCTAACACCATTGAAATTCACAGATTCTACAGAGAAGACAGAGCAACCGCAAACAAAAAGGTAGCATTCTGCTTTATACAAAGGAACAGCTTTCAACATAGCTACCAGCTCTGGGTGGATAGTCAATGACGGGAAACAAGAATACGTCACCCATACGAGCAACTAGCGTCAGGGCTGCCATGGCATTCAGCAATAACCATAAAATGCCCCCTACTGTGTCACAGAAGCCATTCCCAGGGTAAATTTCAAGAGAGGCATCGGTGGGGGACATCCACAGTGCCATTTCAGTGGCTCTGAGCGCTGAGATGGGTACGGAAGAGCAGGTAAGTAAAGAAGCAGAGGCAGCAGCACAGATCGGGTATCAACGGACCCATCACCTCACATCATACTTCATACAGAGAAACGGCCACCCTGCCACATACAGACAACATATACATGCAGTTACGGTTCATGAGAGTTGCTCGTCTCTTTGCAGTGTAGTTAGCCGCCTGTCTTCCTCAACCGCCTCACGGTTTGCTCCCATTGAGGAAATGATTCTACACGGGTCACACCATCCCACGCAGCAGAGTTCCCTCAGATAATGTACATATAGCAAATATGGCCTGACTTCAGCTGGCATGTACCTGAGGAGGATGTATGAGAGAACTTCCCAAATACAACTCCATAAGAAAAGGATTTTAGTGAAACCCGAACTGAGCTAACCCCTGTCATGCATGACTAAGAACTACGCATATCAGGGCCACGCTGGTATTTATAATACTATGTGTGTTGGGGTAGGGCTTCCCCAACACCAGCTGATGTCTGCATGTGGCCGGTGGTGGCTTTCTGTCTGTTCTCCACGTGCTGTAAAGAAGGCTCCTTTGATGAGCAGTGGTAGCCACAGGTCCGTGGACACCAAGGTAAGATTCCGGGTGTGGTAAAGATTATACAGGTCTAGCAAAGTGGCAGAAATAGATTCTTGTCAAAGGGCCATCACCTCACTGGCCCTGATGACTAGGTTTATAGTGCTACCTGTTTTCCTTCCTGTTTAGTAGCGTTTGTACATACACATTCATATATGTACACATGTATGTCTATAACAATAACAGTAGAAGAAAAAATATTATCAGCTTGAGAGTGGAACGCAGGGGAGGGATTAAGGGGATGGTTGATGGAAGGCACTGAGGGGGGAAAGGGGGAAGTGACATAATCCTATTTCAATTAAAACATTAAAATAAAAATGTACATGTATATATTCATGTCTATATTTGTGTATTCTGCATGTATAATTTTGTTCTGTAGGTGCTGGAGAGATGGCTCTATGGTTAAGATCACTGGATGCTCTTCCACAGGACCTGACTTTAACGCCAAACACATATATGACAGCCCACAACCACCTGTAACCCTAGTCCCAGGGGCTCAGATGCCTCTCTGTACTTCATGGGCACAGGTACACACATGGCACACAGACATACATGGAGACAAAACACTCATGCATATAAATAGTATTTAAAAATATAATTTTTTTTTCTGGGGGAAAAATTTTGCAACCCAAACTTCCCTATCCCCCCCCCCCCGTCTAAAAATTATTTAGCTTAGGTGCCAGAGAGATGGCTCAGCAGTTGGGAGAACCGGCTGCTCTTCCAGAAGACCCAGGTTCAATTTCCAGCACCCACAAGTTAGCTCTCACCTGTCTGTAATTCCAGTTCCAGGACATTTGACACCTTCACACCAATGTACATAAGTTTTTTTAAAAAAAAAAATCACTAAAATTATTTAGTTTATAAATTATATTGCTATATATAAAATAAAACCTGGCTTAAACTGTTTTAAATAAATATATAATATATCATCTTTGCATTTTTTTTTTTTTTTGGTTTTTCGAGACAGGGTTTCTCTGTAGCTTTGGAACCTGTCCTGAAACTCCCTTTGTAGACCAGGCTGGCCTCGAACTCACAGAGATGCGCCTGCCTCTGCCTCCCAAGTGCTGGGAATAAAGGCGTGTGCCACCACCGCCCGGCTTTGCATATTATTTTTGACTTCACTCAAATTTCAGCTAAAATAATGAATGGCCCCAAACACCTATATGACAGCCCCCAACCACCTATAACCCTAGTTTCAAATTTCATTTACCCCACGCTTAACCCTTTTATTTTCTATTTTCAGTCTCAAGTCTGGCACCTCTTTGGGTTTGTACACAGGAATTATCTCCTGGCGTGCAATAGCACTTGCCTGCATTTCCAGCTCTGGAGATGCTGGGCCAGGAAGATTTCAAGTTCAAGGATAACCTGGGATACATAATGAGCTTTTTGTCTCAAAAGTAAAGACCGTTCTCTCTTGCTTTGTTCCATGCCCTCCCCAGCCTCTGCTAGCTCTACCTCCTCTCCTGTGGCTACAGATACTTATATGTGAGAATTCCTGAATCGGGTCGACCTAACCAATATTAGGAGTTTCCCTTTAAGTGTTCGGATTGGTCAAGAGGCTGTGGCACCTGAAGAGTTGCTGTCCCTGTCACAGATGGCACTCCACACACACTTGTGGGCCCCTGGGCATCACTCCCTCACAGCGCCTGGAGATAGACAGTCTTACACCAGGACTGCTTCCGGCTGAGACAGCCTCCTCTTCAGAAAGCACACAGAAGAGGGCAATGACAGGTGTGGTCACTGTGACTGACGATGGGGAAATCAAGTTGACAGCATCTAGGTGAATGGGAAAACATTTCAGTTCTGGGTATGACTGTGAGGGTTGTCCAAGAAAGCCCATTGCATATTGAAAATATTGCAAACCAAGGACACGTGGAACCCACCTAACCTGCTGGGCATCATGACCAGCACCCCGTACCTGCAGACTATGGTTCTTCATCTCTATTTCCAGGGTAACTGGGAACCACACTCACTGCTGCTGGCACTGCCTGGCATCCAGAGAACTGGACCGAGCATCACTAGGTAGTTTAGAAGAGATTAGATTAGATTAAAAATTCAAAACATAGCTTCTACTGAACATGAACTGCTTTTACCCCATTGAACCTGCTTCTCCAGCCCTTCCCTGCATCATGCTGAGAGAAATACTATGGTGATTCTTTTGCTCAGCTCCACCCTGTCTGTCCTGTTCTCTCACCAGGAGCCCTGTCCACGCCAGCCCACTTTCTCTCTGCCTGTGCACTAAACAAAATGGACCAGAAGGGGAGCTCAGGACTCGGAAGGAGGAATTTAATCCACCCTCCTCTCCTTCGAGTCAAAGCTGGCTGGCTGCCTCATTTCTAAATGGACCTCCTTGCTATTGGGTTCCTTCTCATGTTCCTCGACCTCTTGACTACAATCCCGGTGCACTTGACATGAAAATAATTTCACCAAGCTCACTTGGCCCTGTCTTGTATTACCAGCCTTCCTGGGGGTTCCATATCTGCTGGTCTTTCTTCTTGGCCAAGCCAGTCTATTTGCTGTAAATCTCTAAAGATCTGCCGCCAAATGCCTGCTGTCAAATCCCCTTGCACCTGCCCAAATGTCACCTGCAGCCACCTCCGCCTTTCTACTGCTCCTGGTCTCCTTTGGCTGCCCCAGCTGGCCCCTCTTGCCTGTGCTGGAGATAATCTGCTTTTATCTCTTATCCAAAGTATTCCAGCGTCAGGGCAGCAAATGGCTCATGACATTGTATATTGTTTTTTTTTTTTTTTTTAACCGTTCAAACTGGAAAAAGAAAGGGTTTGCACTATAAAGTGTTGGTTTCTTATTTGCAAGGAGAATTGCTGTTCTGCTCAGATCTATAACATTATGACCTCATAAGTGAGAAGAGAAAAATCCTATGTGAAATGAAAGGAAACCATGTGGGGTCCAAATCTCTGTCTCCATTTGTGTTGTTTCCCATAGAATTCTTACTTTCGGTGACTCTAAGAGGAGGTGGGAGCACAAAGTGTCTATTGTACACCTGCTCCCCAGGGAGTCCCATAGTCCCTGCCTCTGTGTGCTGGCGACCAGCGGTCGGTCCCTGTGGCCTTTCGGAAAAACAGAATCCACTTTTCTTAACGCGGGGGCTGTCATGTGAGATCTGTGGCAGCCTGGCATTGTTTTCTTCATCCAGCATAGTTCTCTCTCCTTCAGCTTCCAAGGCCAAAGTGTTAGGATTCTAAGAAGAAATGCTGCATGCAAACAAGAAGTTAGAGTGCTCCGGGCCGTAATCTCTTCTCTTCCGGGTCAAGCGTGCAGGAGCCTGTCTTCTTCTATCTCTGTGGCCTGCTGAGGAGTGCATTGCTCAAGAGTCGGAAGCGTTTCCGAAAGTTTGGCAAGCTATAACGCAGATTCTGTTTTGTCAACACCCAGCCATTGGCGATTCTTTGGAGCAGATAAACAAGCAGACTTCTTTGCTCAGAATGTGTCCCTGAAAAGTGTTTCCTGAGACCGGAATCTTGATGTGGTTGGGTTGTGTTTCATCTCAGGAGCCTCGTGTCCCTACTTTTTAGAGCCAGTCTCTGCGTCTCCAATTTCTGGCACAAACGCAGGAGGTACAGGTTCAAAGTGATCAATGTTACCACTATGGGATTTTGAAATCTTTGAGTTCATGAAGTTTCTGAGCGTATGCCTTTCTGCTCTTATTCAGTCCCTGCCCCTGCAGTGCCTGGTCCTATCTGGTCCCTGCCCCTGCAGTGCTTGGTCCTATGAGGTCTCTGCCCCTGTAGTGCCTGGTCCTATCGGGTCCCTGCCCCTGCAGTGATTGGTCCTATGAGGTCTCTGCCCCTGTAGTGCCTGGTCCTATCTAGTCCAGGTCCCTGCACTGTCCCATCTCCACTCAGTCCCTGACCCTGTGTTGTCTGGTCTTCACCCAGTCCCTGCTCCAGTCCAATTAAGTAATTAACATCAATGCAGCTATTTCCCACTAGTCCTGTGGCCACAGCCTAGTTCAACCTGTCCTCCTTAGTCTCACTGCCAGAACGAAGCCTTCGAACTCTCTCCAATTGAAGTCAGGCTCATCTCAATCCATTCTTCTTGTGGCAGCCTGAGTAAGTTGAAAAAAAAAAAAAGCACACGTTATTATCAAGTGGTTTCCTGTTTCAAAGTTTTGCATACCTCCACCTTCACCTAGTAGCCACCTAACTCCTTTGTCATGTCCCTTGGGTCCTGCCCAGTCCTGCCCCACTTGGCCTCCTCTGGTGTCTCCTCTGAGCTAGAGCAAATGCATAAGCTTGAAAGCCCTACACTTTCGGCCCTGATCAGAGGACTTGGCACGCACAGACCTCGGGGCCTGAAGTAAGCCGTCCTTTCCACATTTGACCTGGCACACCTGATTTCCATTCCAGCTTGAGACAGGTCTTCCTTCTTCCAGGAAACCTTCTCCCATGTCCCAACTGTGAAACAAGTATTCCCTCCTTACCCTGTGTCTTCAGATCACACAACCACCCCTAACCTGTTGGCTGGTATCACTGAGAAGCTCCCCATTTCCTTCAGTCCTGGCTGAACCCTCAGTGCTACTCAAGAGGTGGTCCGTGGACCAGCAGTACTGGCTGACATTGTCCGTCAGAAATGCGGACTCTCAAGCACCATCCTAGACCTAGTACAGCAGAATCTCCTTAACCAGCATCTCTGGAGTAGTACCAAATGATCTATTTTTATGTATTTATTATATTAACTATTTGGGGTTTTTTGGAGACAGTCTCATTGTTATGCCAGCTAGCCTGGAAATCATTGTAGCCTAATCTAGCAAGAACCACAAAGATTACATTTTATATATGACAATATAAACTGATATACATCAAATTACCTATGGGTGCTGGGGAGAACAGACTCACAGGATCAAGGGAGCTTAGAACTGACCACACTCTGCTTCATGCTGCCTGACTCCAGTCTTCACAACCCAAGAAAACGTGCATCTTAGTGCATCTTATCTCTCCTTTTAAGAAATCATGTCTGCAGACAAGAAGTCACACCTTAAGGCCAGTACTTCAAAGCCATTGGTAGGATGCATTCCCACAACAGCCGAGGCTGTTCTTGAACTCATGATTGTCCTGCCTCTGCCACTATGTATTGAGATTTCATAATGGATCTACCCAAACGCTTTAAGATACACATCACAACGCTCACTGTAAAGTCCATGAAGACAAGAGCTTCTCTTCTTATCCACTGTATCCGTCCCAGGAGCAACATGATAGTCAAACAACACATACATCATGAAAAGATATGTTAATTAATAATCAGAGGGGTGTGGTTCTGGAATCGCCTTGAGGCTATTACTTCCCAGTGGCAGGGCACCGGATTAATCTCCTATGATGGCAGAAGTCTATGTAAGACATGGAAACCGAGGAACTGAGCCAGGAATGGAATGGACCCAATGACTTGGGATGGAATAATACGATCCATTGTTCTGTCTATGTGAGAGAAATCTCCTTGCCACTCTATGTCTTGTTTTTCATCCATTCACTGGCCAGATAAAGACACTCTTTTTCCTGGAGCTGTAAGAGACTAAATTGATACAATGTATGTCAGGAAGGCTGTGTAAACAGAAATCAATTACACAGAGAAAGGGTGTCAGTATTTGATCTTGCTCTTTTGCCCTTCAGCTGTGAGCCTTGCACCCACCCTGGGTCTGATGAAGCTGGACTTGGACCGCTGGGTTCTAGGCAGCAAACCTGGACTGCAGCCCTTCAGGTTACTGTTAAGACCCAAGTCTGTGCAGGATCATTGCGCCAGGTGCTTGGGCTCTAACAGCCCCACCCTGGCCTATCTCTGTGTTGAATTTATTCCAACCATTCAACAGGGATAATGAACAGCAAGAAATCCATCAGTCCCTATCAGCTCTGTAATCCTGACCCCATTTAACGAATCTGATGATACTTAGCATACCCACATGTTTGCTTTCCTTCCACCAAACAGTCAAACATGATTAAACTCTCTCTTCATTTCCATATTAATAGCACACCCGTGTGAAGAATTCAGGAAAGCTTTCTGAAAGATCTCAGTTTTGATTTAAGGTTTTCCAGCTAGGCGACGCACAGAGACACACTGACAAGGAGCACACACAGTCCCTCTGGCTGGGGAGTGCAGAGCTAATGTTTCAAATTGGCACATAATAATTGTTCACATCTATCAAGTTCACTGTGATATTTCAATACATCGCATAGTGATCTCATCAGTTAGTCACCTCAGGCATGCATCACGTCTTTGTGGTGAGAACATCCAAAGTGCTTTGAAAGTATTTTGGAATATACAATATGTTATTAACTATACTCGGCTTCCTGGGTCAGAGTGACCAGAACTTCCTCCTCTGGTTGGCTGTAACTGTCCCCATTGACCAATTTCAGGGCTGCGGGCTGCAGCTTTTTTTTTTTTTTTTAACTGTTCTGTCTTCTGTCCCTACAGGAAATAGATGAGAGAACTCTTCATAATCTTCACTCTCCAGAACTGTCTCTTTAAAACTGGTCACCTTCTTCCATTTCTCCTCACTGGTCAGAGTAGGGGCTGCAGCTATTGGACATGAAGGATGGGGGGTCTGCAGAGATGCAGTGGGGTCCCTGCATCCACGGATCTAGTCTGCAGGCTTAACAGCCCATCACATTTGCTCCTTTTGAAAGCCTTAGCTCTCAAAACCTCCACTGTCTATGTGGAGAGGCCACGAGACACCGGCCCAGTTGAAGATACCACGAGGGACAATCTCAGGCCCAAGAGGCACAGAGGACTGGATCTACCTCCTGGCTCATCCACAGCAAACCGTGCCCTCCTGAGTGGGTAGCTCGTGTGTTTCTTCACAGGCTTAGTGATAACGTCTCCATCTTATGGTTGTTATGAGACATTTTGAATAAATGATGCATGTGGATCACGTAGTGATTGCCGTAATAGGTGGCCAATAGAGGCTGGCTATCTCTTGTTCCGTTTTATTGCACCAAATAATAGACTGTTATTCACTGTTCCTGAATCAGGTCAAGAGGGCTGAGAGAGATCTGTTCACATCTATACCTCACCCATCTGGGCTCCTTCAGCAATTCAGAAGCAAAGAGAGAGTCATCTATAGAGAGAAGAGCCAGGCTCCTGTGACATCTGCCTCTCCCTCTGTTCAGTTCACTGTAGGTATAGAAAGGGTCCTTATGTGGGGACACAGCGAAGCCCAGGAACTTCTCTAAGCTTGCTATTCATCTCTAGGATCCTAAACTGGGTTCGGACAGGGTGGTTTATCATAAAGAACCTTGCAGGGCCCTCAGGGACAGGTTTGATAGGGAGGGAACAGATCCAGGCTGGCTAAGAGACTGGCTCAGGGCCGGGTACAAGCAAATCATTTTTCTACACGGCTGCGCTCAAAAAGACCACGGAAAGCTGCTGGCTGAGAGAAGGCTGTTGGATATTGCAGATTTGGAGAGGGGTGAATCTGTTCTCTATCACTGCACAAAGTGCCCGAGATGTTACCTGAAAAGGGGGAGCCATTTATTTGCAGCCACAGTCACTGGGTCCTGTTGAGGGGATCTCAGGCAGTCCAGTGCATCATGGCTGACATATGTGACCGCAAAAGCTTGTTCGCCTCACTGCGGTTGGAAAGTCAACAGAACAAGAAAGAAACAAGGATGGGCAGGGTCCCAAAGCAGCATCAGCGGGTCAGCGGTTTGCTCTTGATGATGGACTTCTGCTTACTTGACCTCCCATCAGGACCAAACTACAACACGAGTCGCCTGACACACAGGTTTGTTTTCCTGCTTCTTCTCTGGACAATCCTCTGCCCCCTTTCACTCTTTCCCTGCCGCACTATTTCTCGAGGTGTTCGACTTTCCGCTTGAAGTCATCGAATGTCCTTCCGAGCTCCGCCCTCTGTTCAGCCTCGCGACCCCATTTTCTGGGTCTGCACCAGGGGACATGTGACTCTTGCCCTCCCTATACACTTATCAAAAAAAAAAAAAAAAAAAAAAAAAAAAACCACCTTGAGGTTTTTCTTGCAACACACAAAGCAGGGATATAGCTCGGTCTGAGAGCATCTGCTTGGAACATGAGGTCCCCTGCGCACACCCCAAGGCTGTGTAAACAGCACTTTCTGTTTGGGGAGTAAACCATGGCCAGAGTTCCTTCCTTCCCTTCCACACCCTTCTTTTCTCGCTTCTTTCCTCCCCTTGCCATTGATTCTGTCAACCTCAGTTTCCCGTGTGTCTGTCTGCTCTTCTTCGTGAGGCCTAAATGGTTTTCCTTCCCACAGGAACCCGAGGTCCTTGCTGTGCGCACACGCACCAGCTCTACCCCTGCCTCCCCAGACTTCCAGATCCACGTGTCCTCAACTGTTTGCCTGGGAAACACCATATGTGTGAACTGAGTTTATAAAGCAGTGTGTTTAAGAATACATTTCAAGATGCTATTTTTCAGCACTCTATGAATCATTTAAACTCATTTGCAAAATAAACTGTTTGCCAGGGGAAATTCATTTTTGTTGACCGTGGAGAGAATGAAAGTTGCGGTACATGAAGCTCTTCTCTCCAGATAGTTATGAGATATTCTGCCAGGAGGGATAGGAATGGGCAGCCAAATAACTCATAAATTCAAGTTTCCGAGTAACTAAAGGATATATATTGTGAAATATTACAGGCCCAGAGTCTGGTTACCAGAGAGGCACAGTATTCTGACAAATAACTTGGACTTTTATTTTGATCTTTTACCCAAAGTAGAAAGTTGACCATTATCATTGTTGTTATTATTACGAACATTTCATAGAGTTGCAGTGTGCCTTGATTTCCCAAACTCATTCATTCACCATCTGCAAATCCAAAATACGCCCGGAAAATACTGCTTCAGAGGACCGTTAACCAGAGATTGGGTACTGAGCTGAAATGTGGCCGCTGCTTCTGGTAAATGGTGAGGGTGCAGGTGCCCTAGAGATCATCAACCAAGTCCATTGCTGGTCGTCAGACATATTGTTCTTCTTGTCGTAGGGAGGCTGCCTTTTGGTGTCTTGTGTTTGATCGTCAGCTGGATTGTGCCCCTGTAGCTTCCTCTGCAATGTGTGATATTTTTTTTTACTCCCTTGTCTAGAGAGAGAAGCTGGAGCTTGCTAATGATGATGAAAGATACGTGCAGAAAGCAATCAGCGCCACTTCATCAGAAGCAAAGCCAGTATCTGGGTCATTGTCGCGGATCAGAGCCCTTCATATCGATCCCGCTGCTGTCTTCAGAGTGTGCCAGCCTGTCCCAGAAGGCTCTCTGGCAAAAGCTGGCTCGTCACAGACTTATTCTGGCGGTGGCTGAACCTGAAAGGTGGGAGGCAGGAGGAGCAAGCCATTGCAAGAATGCTGTTGTTTACTTGCTAAAGTAATTGCATAAATTGTACTGGCTTCCCTTTCTCTAACACACTCCCTTTTACACGTTCCAGACAGAGTTGTGTTGTTAAAATCAATCTTGATTGGGCCTCCAGGGAGCAGACCAATCAAAGGAACCTCACTGGGTGATCGGTACATAAACTGCACGTGATTCTTGAGTGTTGAAAGGGTGCTGTGGAATGAGGGTTCTGTGCAGGAACAAAAGAGAAGGGATTGAATTGTGGCTCAGAAGCAAGTCCCAGGCTGTCGCTGAATAGAACCCAGTTGGCGCCTTTCCTGCCGACCATGGAATAGGAAAGCCTTGGTTCCTGCTAATATATTCCAAAAGCTCTAATGAGTTGAAAGCAGGTAGGATGTTTCTCTGAACTTGACACCAGCATGTACACCTGCCAACTGTGGCGTGTAGGCCAATTATCATTATTTTTAGTGTAAACATGGGGACCAAACAGTCTAATCCTATGTCTGATGCTCACCAAGGAGTTAGGCCTTGTTTCATTTCTTTTTTCTATTTTATTTATTTCAGATTTCAGCATCTCTGCATCGTTTCAGTGCACCATGTATGAGAGGGACAGCTTGGGGAGTTTTTCAGGCCATGCCACCATCTCTGAGTTTGGTGTTGAACACTGGAATTGGGTTAGGCACCGGTCACTCCGTCATCTGGCATTGCTGAAGGCATTGTCCTAGTGGGCACAATGGTGTTTCAGAGTACAAATGGGCAATGATCATTAAGGACTCTTTGCACAAATGATTTTAGCCTCCATTTTTTTTATACCCCCAAAGCCGTCATAATAGTTATCCCTTCAGCCAAAGGAATAATGCAATATGTAAGGGGAAATATAGAACTATAGCCCTGAGTCAGTTTTACACCAAAACCCTTCCAGCGCACGTACATACAAGGGAGATAGGGGTAAGAAAGCAACTTCAAAGGTAGAAGATCTCTTTGAACTTGTGGTTTTAAGAGTCTTAGTCCATAGCCAGCCGATTCCACTGTGGCACAGCAAAGGTGAGGCCGGACCATCGTGGAGAGCAGAGGTTCACTTCTGGGCAGCTAGGAAGAAGGAGGTAGAGAGAGAAGAGGAGAGAGAAAGGCAGGGCAGAGGCAAAAGAAGAAGGAAGAACAGAAGAAAAAAGTGAGGGAATGGAAGGGGAGAAGAGGGGCCCTGCAGGAGCTAAGTCGCTAGGACCGGTCCCAGATGAGCCGGCAGCAGGAGCTTTGGCGTTAGCGGTGGGTCAGTGTGACATGTGCCGTGTGCGGAGAGGGTGTAATGGGCTCCTCAAAAAGATGTGTGAGTTCCGAACAGGCGACTTGGGTTCTTCTGCAGGTCAGTGTACAGAATTATAAAAGATCCCACTGAGATCAACCCAGACCCAGAAAGACAGATGACACATGTCCCCTCATCAGAAGAGCACACACCCTGGAGTAACTCCAGAAACCAGGACAGTGCAAAGGAACCGTTGCCAAGGAATGGGAGGTGGGAATAACAGCACAAGTGATGTAATCAGGGGAATGGGAAAGGGGGAGGGCTTTCTAGGGAGCGGGGTGTTAAATACAGGAGAGGATGGGGGTGGGTAAAATCACAATAAAGATCTCTGAAAACCCATGAAGAATCATACTCTCAACTGTCAAAAAAGACATCAGGAATCATACTATTGACTAACTATCTAAAAAATGAACCTATAGCACACCGTACATAAATATACATGTATAATTTTAATGAAAATTTCTCAGCTGGGCTGGCAATGCTCCCTCAAAGAGTCAAAGATTATCTACAAAAAAAAGCAACAACAAAAACAAACAAACAAACAAAGTCCAACACCAGGCATGAGAAGCTCTCATTATAATTACTGGTTAGGAATGCCTATAGACTCCTCAACCTATAGCCCATTGCTATTTCCCTTGATGGAATAGCCCCACAAGGTGGAAGGTAATTCCCTACCACTGAAGACACTGCACTCTAGACACAAGGGCAGAGACCTCTGAGCTGCAACTGAGCTGAACGCCTCCTCCCTGAGGATCAGCGTCCACATAGCCAAAGGTGCCATTGTAAGCTCCCAAAGGAAAGAGGCAACAAACCGCATGATGCGGCTCTGTTGTCTCTGAACCCCGTACATGGCCAGTGTGCATGGAAATCCTAAGGGTGCAGCAGTGTGGTGAACATCATGGCAGTGAGCAGCAGCTCTCCAGTAGCCCCTAAGATCCACTCCACAGAGGGAAACCGTGCCAGCTACTGGAAACCCAGCCAACCACTCAGTGCTAGTAAAGTCATGGACCTTGGAGGAAACCCCACAACTACCACTTTATACCTACATATTCCCTAACTACGTCTCTGTCCTTACACCGCAGATAAATGTGGTCCTCAATCCTCATCAAGGAGCTTTCATTTGAGATGGACAGAGACCATTACAGAAAACCACAACCAAGCAACAGGCAGAGCCATGGAGCCCAGTCCCAAGGGGATATATCTACAAAACATTCCTGCATTTACAGCTTAGGGAGCGTTGGAGAAGAGGGGTGGAAATATTGTAAGAGTCAAAGGACCAGGGAGTTTACTGAGAGTCCCCTAGCAATGTGAGAAGATACATCCATAAAGTATCACCATTGTGACTGCCCAAACGTGAGCTGAACAAGGATGACAGTAGACATGATAAAATGGATGGGAAAGAGACCATGTGGCCTCGAACCTCTACAAAGATCTACAGACAACTAAGGAATTCATCTCCAGGGAAGAACACACCAATTGGTTATCCAATAACAAATGACCAGTCCTGAGAACACACAATTGAGCAAGATTATATAGACTGAGCAGATTGTATTTATATATGTATGTGAGATAGATATATACACACACACACACACACACACAGTTAGGAGGAAAGAAGGGGGGAAAGGAATACAAAAAGTTATGTAATATTATAATCTCAAAAAGAAAAGAAAAAAATGACTTAGGTCCTGTGCCCCAGAAGATTCCTGAAGAGGGAAACAAAGACCATTTCATCAGGTGTGAGCTTGTGTAGCTCCAGCCTGCGCCTGACTGCTCTGCCCCAGCTGCCTGTGAAGACCACCACCCCATTTTCCTACATGGAGGAGGAAACTTTACTGTTGCAATTGCAGCTTCGTTTGTTTCTGCATCACACAAGAAAATGATGTCTTCAGCAAGACTCGCCCCAGCGTGCCTGCAGGAGGTCCACCAACGGTAAGATTGCTTATAAGAAAATATGCCTGCTTCAATTTTTCTTTAACCTCTATTGGGACGGTAACTGTGAACACACTGGAGTGACTGCCAAGCTGTGGCCAGGGACTCATTTATCATATCATCTATAAGTATCCAGCCATGAGAACCTTGGGGCGCTCGGGAAATGACCCCTTTCTGTTGTGATTGAAGTGAAAATGGAGGTGGGGATGGATCGCAGGAGGATGACCCATCGTGGCGTGGAAAGAAAGTGGAGCATTCCTGGAATAGGGCTATGCGGGGAAAGCCTGGAAGGCTTCTTTCTGCTGAGTTTTTTTTTTCACCTCAAAGAGAATATTTACATCTATGATATTTCTGTCTCAAGATGCATTTAATGTTTAACTAATTGAATCAGATTACAAATCAAATCTGTTTAATGTAAACAGAAATCCAGTTAGGTTTTTACCCTTGCCACCTGAGTCATTCTGATAATTAACTCTCTCTCTCTGTCTCTCTCTTTCTCTCTGTCTCTGTCTCTCTGTCTCTCTCTTTCTCTCTGTCTCTGTCTCTCTCTGTGTCTCTGTCTCTCTCTGTGTCTCTGTCTCTTTCTGTCTCTCTGTCTCTGTCTCTGTCTCTCTCTGTCTCTGTCTCTGTCTCTCTCTCTCTCTCTGTCTTAGGGCAGTGCCCCTTGGACAGTTCCATGGTCTTAGGCTATCTAAGATGTGCCAATATGGGGAATCTACACCTCTAGGGCCAGAATTTTCTCTCCACACTTGCCTAAACCTCAGCCAATAGATACATGAGAAGAAATGCCATTTTTATGAATGGTACTCTCTGGACCACTGTTTGGAATGTGAATTAACTTTAGGAATACCTTTTCCAATTTAGAAGAGCATGTTCTGTGTCATCTCATTGATTTAAGGCCGGCACCATCCATTACTGAAGTTCAAAGATGTGAATGGGGATGGTTTAAGGCTGCAGGGTGGTAATTGTGATGCTGGTGATAAAGACATGGCTTTCTCACTCAACTTACCATTGATGTGATTTGTTGTTTCCTTTTAACTACATCAGAGAATAGATAAAGCCCTACCATCCCTAATCATAAACCTTCAGACGATATGATCG
This sequence comes from Chionomys nivalis, assembly GCF_950005125.1. NCBI lineage: Eukaryota > Metazoa > Chordata > Mammalia > Rodentia > Cricetidae > Chionomys > Chionomys nivalis. Next base: position 13,177,062 of record NC_080111.1, on the reverse strand, counting down.
TAAAGGTTTTTAAATAAAGATTTGTTTATTTTAATTGTATGTGTATGTGTTTTGCCTATATGTATGTCTGAACCACATGCCTTCAGTACCCTTGGAGGTCAGAGAACACTTCAGATCTCCTGGAACTGATGTTACAGATGCTTGTGAATCACCACGTGGGTGCTGGGAACCTACCCCTGGTACTTTACAAGAGCATTGTAACTGCCAAGCCCTCTTTCTAGTCCCGGATAATGTAAATTTTGTAGAGAATACTATGAACCCAAACAATGGCTGACAAGAGTATTGGATGAGCTGGTGGAGCTGGTTCTAGGACATTCTGTGGGAAGGGCTGACAACACACACAGAATCAATACAGGGCAGGTGGGAAGGGCCGAAGACAGAGCTCAGATGGTTGAGTGTTTACCTGGTATTCAGGAAGTCCTGGGTTGACCCCACCTCTACATAGAAACTGTAATCGTGGCACATATCTATACCCTAGCACTCAGGATGAAGAAGAGCAGAATCAGAAGCTTAAAGTCATCCTCAGCTATGTGGAAAATCTCCTTTTCCCCAAAGAGGGATTACAGACAAGAGTCTGTCACCAAATCTGTAGCCTCTTGCTACCTGAGCTCAGGTGCTAGTCTTTTGGTGTGTTCCTCCTGGCACTGCCTGTTGGACCTGTGTCCGTATGTACAGATCAAAGGAAAGAACACAGCACACACTGCTTTCCCGCGCTCACCCTGCTGAGGAACACCAGGTACATATACCACTTCTCCCCCAGCTCCATCTGACCACTAGGCACATCCCACTCAGAAAGTCTTCCCCAGATTCTCCCAACCGCTAGGTACATCCCACCGCCATCACCTAGAGCTCAGGAAGTCTCTGAAACTTCTTCCCACTATTCCATGTCACATGAGATCTTGGGCTTGATTTGGTCTTGGGTTGTTTGCCCAGCTCTAGGATTTTCCGGCCTCTGCTGCATCACTTTTCTGGAAAGATTCAAACGCTACTTTAGGTGGGAGACTTCCATTTGCCCTCACAAGGAACTGAAGTCATAATTACGAGACAACCGTGGCTTCCCATCTACATTGACTTTGGTGTGCTAGCTCCCTTCACCTGGCGCTCCTCCTTCGTGTTCATCTTCCTTAGGAAACCCTGAAGCACTGGGGTGGGATGAGTCTGACAGGATGTGCATGGCTTGCAGTAATCACCAAACACTAGGCCTCTCAGATCATGCCGCGGTGGACCAAAAGTGATCCTCAAACAAGACAGTATCCTAATCCCTGCAAATAGGACTGTGCATAGCAAGAAGGTCACTACAGATGTTATTACATAAGGGCCTCTAGAGAAGAGCACCCTGAACGGCTTATGGCCCCCGTGTAACCAACCCCCCAAAGTCAGAGCGCAGGGAAAGGCGATTAGGAAGGAAGCAAAGTGTTTTAAAAAACTATTGAGTGAAAACATTAGTGGCCGACTATGAAATGAATGAATGATGAATGATTTCAAGAGATTCGAAAGAGAATGTCTGCTTTATGGAAATTCTTTGTTCTTTGTCTAATCTCAATGTGAAGGGTCTCCATAGATAAACACATGTTTTAATGTTCTTAAGTATTGTTGTAGGATCGATTAAAAGCACTACTGGTTCATCCGGGGTTATAGAAGAATGGGTGCCAATCTCCCCACACCGGCACACTGCCTACTTTTGTTAATAAGTCAATGACTAAAGAGACTAGACACAAAGGCAGCACTAAGCCAGGGTGGGGACTGGAAGGACCTGGTGGTACACAAAGGCAGAAGAGAAGATCTGGTCAGAGAGAGAGAGCTGTCTTTAGTACCTCCTGATGACCCAGCCCTGAGCTGCCGAGGATGAGAGTCATAGGAATCAGACCTCATGATGCTGGATATTTTTCCCTGACATGCTGGCATGTTTTTCAGAGACTCCTATTTCTAAGGACCTACACTATTTTCTGGGACCAAAGTTCAGGAGAAAAGGTTTTGTCTGATGTATATTTTACCTTCTTCTCCTGACTGCCTAGCACAGTCTAGTTTACTTTAATTAAAAACCCCAACTGACTTTGACATATCATACTAACTTAAAGTTTTCAAGTCTCATAACCAAAGCCACACAACTAACTCAAGGGTCTGTGCCCATGGGAAGTCTAAGTTAATCAAGATGGTAGTTGTTGGAAACCCATGACCCCGTAAAGCCACTCTTACCCAGCTTAGCCATAAAGCTTCTCCTCCACCAAACTATAATCATAGCTGTGGTCTTTACAAAGTGTGCCAAACCCTTCGTGCAAGCGCAAGTATACATATGCACATGCACACACATTCATATACACACATACATACACACACATGCGTGCACACACACACACGTACATACACATATGCACAGGCACACACACACAGATACACACACACATACCCACAGGCACACATATACACATACATACACACATATACGCAGACACACTCTTCACGGACTGTTAACTCAAAGTGGATCATCACCCCCATTTTCTCAAATAGCATATATCATTCACAAGGATCCAGAGCATAATTTGCATGAAATCGAGTGAGACATTTCCTCCATTTCAAATGCACCTAAGTGGAAGATGATCATGCATTTTTTTTCTTACCCAACAAGCTCGGCTTTCAGATGGAAAAAAAAAAATCTTTCCCAGAATCTCAGATTTAAGTGCATTACATTTAATGCAGTTTCAAGTTTTAACTACTTCTGATTCTTTTAAACTGCTTAGGAAGACGGACTGAGATTTCGAGATCTCCCGGCTGAACTGGGCCTGAGCCCGCTCATGCCAGTGAGAGCATACTGAACTCTTTAGAGGGAATGTTAGTTGGGCTTGGCAGTGCCCACCTGTGATCTCAAGAGGCTGACGCAGAAGGATTGGGAGCTTAAGACCATGCTGGCTACATAAGAAATTCTGTTTCAAAACATGCAAATAAATATGGAATAAAATAAGGAAAAACATCTCTGAAAGAGTTAGGTCTCCATGTTGGGTTTACAACAATTCTTTCTGCCCACAAAAGTTAAAAATCAAATTCAAACTAACAAAAATGATTCTGATAACTCCTTCTTTCAAAACAGAAGTCAAGAACAGATCCTTGGTTACTCTTCTGAGTAAACCTTTACATTTGAGTCTGATTTCAAACTGGCCTTGAGTAGAGCCTTACTTACCAGTGTGATCCAATTTTTACCAACAATAAGGGGAAGAATGCATGAGAACAGTCTAATTTAAATTGCATAAATAATTTCCACATTTTATACCTGAGTATCTCATGCGTGTTTTTCCTTGTCTTCTATATTGCTTGTTGTCTTTTAACCACTTGCTTTGCATCCTATGCCTATTCCAACACTGCTGTGTGCTCTAAAATTGCAGCTACTGTTTTTTCTTCAACTAGTGATGTTTTACTCCAGGTCTCTTAGATTTGCTCATCTAACAGATTTATTCAGTTCCCCGTCGCCTAAGCCATTCTTGCTGGTAGCCCCTAACTATCAATCAGGAAGTTCTTGTGTTTTATCTGTGTTAACAATATACTGAAGTCTGCTCACAATCTAGCATTTCTTTAGACTCGATGGCTTTTCTAACAACAAAAAGGGCACCGCAGACGCTCCCCCAAGCAGACAGAAATGGCCCTCCCTTGAGTACACAGGCTCAGCTGCTTACTTATGAGAGCAGAGGAAAGTAATGCTCTCAGAGCAATGGGCTTTAGTGGAAAAATTGGAATTTATTTTATTTTAAAAGATTTATTTGTGCCGGGCGGTGGTGGCGCATGCCTTTAATCCCAGCACTCGGGAGGCAGAGGCAGAGGCAGACGCAGGCAGATCTCTGTGAGTTCGAGGCCAGCCTGGTCTAGAAGAGCTAGTTCCAGGACAGGAACCAAAAAACTACAGAGAAACCCTGTCTCGAAAAATCAAAAAATAAATAAATAAATAAATAAATAAAAATAAATAAAAAAGATTTATTTGTTTATTCATGTGTATGTGCATGAGCCCATGTAAAGTACGTGTGCCACATGCATTCAGGAACCTGAGGAGGACAGAAGAGGACTTTGACTCCTTGGAAATGGAATCACAGTCACCATGTGGGTACTGAGACCCAAACTCTGGTCCTCTGCAATAGCAGCAAGAGAGTCTACCAGTACATCTCTCCAGCCCCTAAGCCCTGATTTTAAGTAAGAGCAGTACAGTAAACAGAAGAGTTCAGCCATGATAAAGCCCACAGGAAATTGCCTGCTAAATTTTATCCTCTTCTGGAAACTTCTACAATGGACCTCTGATCCCAGTGTTTTGGTTAACACATATGCTGGCAGCCATCTGCACACAGAACCAAAGATGAACCTCTAGGACACGAAAGCTACATTTGGAAGATAGCTCCTGCTTAGACTATAAATATCAAAGCAGACCTCATCTCTGTAAATTCTGAGTAAGTCATCAAGTTTCACTGCTTTGCCAGGAAGTCATTTTGAGAGTCTGGCCTTTCCTTTTCTGGATCTTGGTGCCTATTATCTCACACGTTTGAGCCTTGATGTCTTTCCAAAGTGAAATTAGTAAGATCATCAGTTTGCCAGTATTGACATCATGGGGCGCTTTGAGTTATCATGATATTTGCTCATTCAACAAATATTTATTGAGCAAAAGCTTTCCTCTATGCCACTTCCCGGGGAAAGTAGCTGTGGCCATGATGGACATTGCCTCTGCTCCCACAGCTACGGCATTGGAGTGTTGCTATAAATGCTACCAGAACTAGACTTCAGCACTCGTTGCTGTTGTTCCTGCTATGGTATTGATAGAAACATAAAAATTCCTACAATACGTATAACCACTAAGCAATATTATAAGATTATAATAATTCGGGCATCTTCATGATTATTAAATGTTTTCTTTCATTTCCAAGACATCTACCGATGACTTTGTAGACAATAAGTCATCGACATCAATTCCACTCGTATGAATTTTTACATTTATTTTGATTCACTTTGCGCATTTCAGCCCCAGATCAGTCAGAATCAGCAAGCACTGGGCATGAAACAAACAAGCAAAAAAAAAAAAAACAATACTGTATCAGTCACTCAACATTTAACGCTTGCTAAGCTTTTCGCTCCACCATTTCATTCATCAGATGCCTGGCACTCTGTGATAGGGGTTATGTTGTGGAATATTATTTTAACTAGTAAAGATGTGTTACATTTGTTTATGCTGCGGAGTATTACTTTAACTTGTAATGCTGTGTTACTTTTGTTTACACCGCATTTGTTTAACTATGTAAAGATGCGTTGCATCATTTTCACCTTGCCTGTCTAAGGCACCTGATTGGTCTAATAAAGAGCTGAATGGCCAATAGAAAGGCAAAAGAGGATAGGCAGGGCTGGTGGCAGAGAGAATAAATGGGAAGAAAAATCTAGAAAGAGGGAGAAGAAGAGAAAGAAGAGAAAAGAGAAGGAGGGAGATGCCTGGGGCCAGCCAGGCAGCTGCCAGCCAGCAGACAAGAGAAGCAGTGAAAGTAAAATATACAGAAAGAAGGTAAAAAGCCCCGAGGCAAAAGGCAGGTAAGAGAAACTGGTTAATTTAAGTTGAAAGAGCTAGGCAGAAACAAGTCTAAGTGAGGAGGAGCATTCATCACTAGTAAGAAGTCTGTTTCATGATTTGGGAGCTGGTTGGTAGCCCCAAAGAAACAAAGCCTGGTACAAAGTTCTTATTAGACTCAGTTTGTAGATGGTGGGTGACAGGGTCTGGGGGAGAAGGTGGCTTTTCAGATTAAGGTGCATCCCAAACCTAATGTTGTTTCAGTGAACCCAATGACCCTGCCCTAGCCATCTGACCTACCACTTAGTCCTTTTCTTCGTGAGTGTGTGTACACTTTGTTCTTGTTTTCTGTTGAGACTGAGTTCATATGCAATTGATCTGTGGGGACACCATGTCAGTTTAAGTGATGCGTTGTTGATAAACCGTGAGTTGTTCATCTTGGTAACATTCTACCGACATCAGGAGCCAGCTTTCCCACAATTATATGAAACGTTGTTCCGAGTCTGTAGCTGCGTTAGGATGACCTGGAAAACTTGTTGGAAGACTCTGGTGCCCTCCCTTTGCCAAGCACCCCCTCTAAGAATACTGTTCCACTACGTCTGCCATAGCTCCTGAGCATTTGCCTCTCTGTGACACGTCAACAGGGTATTTGAACATCAGTGCCCTATGCTAAGGCTGTAAGTTTGGACAAAGAAAGTACAAAGACATTTTTATTAAATGTTAACAACAAAAAAATGATGGTTAGAGAGGGTAACCCTCCACATCATACAGTTCATGTGAGAGAAACAGGCTTCTGTGGAAGCTCATGTTCTCAAAGACTTTTCCTCTCTGGATAGGTCCATTTGTCTGGATGCAGAAAACTCCAGTGAGTTTCAGAATGAATCTCTGATGAATGCCAGGAAGATTTCATTGCTAGTACTTACTGCTGATTTCCCACTAAGTTTCATGGGTTGCTTTGTTTCTGAGAGCTTCCTCTTGCAGATCAAGCTTCAAGTGCCAACACCCCTGCCTCAGCTTCCCGTGTTCTGGGATTCCGAGCATTCATTCAGCTATCATGGTGTTTTAGTAGATAGATGCTTTATAGAACATGGGATGTTTCAGGAACTCTTGTCTGAGGTTTTTGTCCTGCCCAGTTCCCACAGTCGTTAAGTCCCAAAGAAATCACACAGAGGTCTACATTAGTTATAAACTGATTGGCCTCGTAGCTCAGACTTATTAACTCTTATAACTTACACTAGCCTGCTATTCCTGTTTGTGTTAACCACGTGGCTCAGTACCTTATTTGGCGAGGTAGTCACATCTTCTTCTGTGGCTGGGTCATGACTACAGAAAGAGCTTTCCTCTTCCCGGAATTCTTCTGTTCTCCTTGCTCTGCCTCTACTTCCTGCCTGGTTGTCCCACCTATACTTCCTGACTGGCTACTGGCCAATCAGCATTTGTAAAAGATACAATTGACAGGGTACAAACCATTGTCCCACAGTAAGGAATTTTGACCCAGGATTAAAGCGGAACAGTGCACAAAGAAATTCTTAACAAACCTGATGACAATGACCCCAAATATAAAATATGGAGAGGAACTGAACTATTAAGGTGGAATGGAGCTGGGAGGTGGTGGCGCACGCCTTTAATCCCAGCACTCGGGAGGCAGAGGCAGGCGGATCTCTGTGAGTTCGAGGCCAGCCTGGTCTACAAGAGCTAGTTCCAGGACAGGAACCAAAAGCTACGGAGAAACCCTGTCTCGAAAAATCCAAAATAAATAAATAAATAAATAAATAAATAAGGTGGAATGGGTGAAATAAAGGTAAGGGGGCCTGCAAGGACAAACACTCCCTGCAGGGACCAACATGGTGGTGCACACCTTCATCCCAGCACCTGGGAGCTAGATCTCTGTTAGTTCAAGTCTAGGCTTTTCTACATAGTGAGTTCCAGTCAGTTAGGACTGTATAGTGAGGCCCTGTTTCAAAGAAAAACCAAATTAATAAACAAATAATGAAATAAATTTTCCTTGCAAACTGTGTTGAATTCCTTCCCCGAGTCGGTCAAAAACATCAAAGTTGTTGCTGGGCTGTAACACCGCTTAGTACTGCAGGTCGGAGATAAAAACGAGTCTTAAGTGGGAACAGGGTGCTTTGCTAATAAAATAAAGCCCTTTATCTCCTCTTAAATTAAACAAGCCTGCTTCCTTTGACCATATTCTGAGCAGAGTTCACCTTACCAAATGACTCCCTTTAGGCCTCTCTATTTTAATTCTGGAAGTGTCAATCAGCTCACATCCCCTGTTCACAGGAGGCACCGGTTCATTCTCTACGAAAACAAATCATTCTGATGCTTTCCTGGGAGGTTCCAGGAGAGTGGTGAAGAGGTGTAGAACTAATAAAAAGAGAGAAAAAGCGCAGAGCAGAAAAGGAACCCACACATGAGGTTTGGAGTCTGGTCTGCTCCGACCTGCCCACAGCTTCCCTGCCTCCCCAGTGTGAAGGTAGCCGGAGCGCAATGTTCTTGCGGTCATATGACTTGAAAGAAGGCCCTTCTGTTGTCCTTTACCTCGCACAGGTGAAAGCATTCTGAAGATTGTCTCTACGCTGTTATTAGTGCTCCAAGAGGTACATTGTTACCGTAAATTAACCAGAAGCAGGGTTTTCTCTCACGCCACCCTGGAAGAGAACACTAATGGTTTAATCCCCTTTAAGTCCCCGGCGGCTGATTATGCTAAATCAGACAATAGAAAATGAAGGAAAAGTTGCTGAGGAAGAGCTTCTCAGATGAGCTAAAGTGGGTGAATTAAAAGCAGAAATCCAGTTAGCCAGGATCTGCAGAGTCGTCAAGGGAGCTGAACTGAGAGTTAAATAATGAAGGCAGGATCTTGAGCTCTTAGACTATGAAGCAAGTGTTTCCCCCCAAGCAGTGACCTCTATGAAAAAGACCACAGCTCTGAGCTGAGGGCAGCATCCAAACTCTGCAGGAATGAAGTGGGTGGTGTTCTGACATAATTAAAATGTGCAAACCCCACTTTGAGCAAACGTCCCAGTGCCCATGGTGATGACAGTCAAGGCTCATGAGCTGCGTGGGACTAGCTGGGAAGTATCTGAGTGAACGTCTTACCTGGAGATATTCAAGCTTGCGAGAGAGTGACAAACACACTGAGACCCTTAATAAGCCCGCTCAGTGTAGGCATCTCTCAAACGACTGGAATACGGACAGCTTATTTAAACACTCAGCCTGTACGGAAAGTTATTAGGATCTTTGTTGAAGAACTAACTTTGTGTCTTGGTGTGTATTGAAGTTTGGGGGATACCAGTGATCACGGTGGAGCAAAGTCATTCCAGCATATCAGTCTATGTTAGAAAAACCTGGGGGCTTTGTGAAAACACCGCTGGCTCCCATCCCTAGAATTTTTTATTCAACAGCGTAGGGGTGGGCGGTAATATTTAAAGTCCTAGCAACGTGCCAGGTAACATTAAAGGTTCAGGCTTTGCTTCGAGAACAGCAAAAAAAAGAGAGGACTGGGGAGGGATAATTAGCTCTCAGTGTAGCCAAGGTCAGGGCACTTAGCTTTAGTGCAATGCGTTAATGGCTTCTCACAGGTCATTTGAATCATTGTGTGATAGCTCTAGTCAGTGGGCATTTGTGTCTTGTAGAGCTAATGAACTGTTCCTCACCGATTCCTTAAACTCTGACCTGGTGGAGGAAGATTTCAGACTGAATGCTTGGGGGAAAGAAAGGAGCCTGAATTGTCGCTATGTCGTTATCAATCAATTACCTTACAATCAGTGGATATTCAAATTCCAGATCTCAGACCCTAACCTGGGAAGGAGCCCAGAGTCCAGTGGGGGCCGATCTGAGCCACGCTCCATCACTCTCACCCTCCCCGGGTCTCAGATGATTACATCACCGGTCTTTGACCTTTTCATCTGCTTTAGCCTGAGCTACTTTGATTCAAGACTATTTGGTCTGGGGATTTCAAGGGCCTGAGTAGGCTCACTGATTATTTTCTTTTTGGATTATGCCACATATGTTAAAAGTCACCGAGCAATGATGTAAAAAAAAAAAAAAAAACTCATTTACCAGAGGAAGGGAAGAACCACATTTGATTCTTATGTTTTAGTCCAGGAATGGACAAGAACATGAGGCAGAATGAACTTCAGAAACCATTGTTAACTATTTATTATTATTAATCATTAAATATTCCTCATCTGACTCTTCCTGCTGCTTCTAAAATGTGATATTGGGGCCTTGGGTACCAGTCTCAGTACCCCGTCAGGGTTCAGAATTGGATGTCTATGGCAGGCAAGGAGCTGAGGGTAAAAAAATCTCAAATACATTACCTTTGCATATTCTTTATTTTTCATGCGAGGAGGAAAAAGTAAAGTGAAGGGTGTGGAGAAGAGGAGGAAGAAGAGGAGGAGGAGAAAGAGGAAGAGGAAGGCAGGAAGGGGGAGGAGAGGGGGAGGAGGAGGAGAGAGAAGAAGTAGCAAGGAGAAGAAGAAGAAGAAGAAGAAGAAGAAGAAGAAGAAGAAGAAGAAGAAGAAGAAGAAGAAGAAGAAGAAGAAGAAGAAGAAGAAGAAGAAGGGAAGGGAGAAGAATAATAAAGAGAAGAATAAGGGCTGATCTCCACAAGGTTTCTAGTTTTTACAGACATAGTTGGAAAATTCCATAGGCAAGTATAATAATAATATGCACTTCAAAATCACGAATCAGGTAGATCCTGACAAAGCTGCGGTCTGGAACAGGTGATACCACCAGGAAAGAGCCAACATTCGAGGGGAAATACCTGACATCCAAACCAGTAGATAAGGCTACTAAATATTCCTGAATTCTAGATTCACCCATTCTCCCTACCTAATCTCATTTGTGATTACCAGCTTTGGAGACTGTCTTCTGGCTCAGTGCCTGTCTTCTACAGAAATTTCTATGTGGTCTGTTAGCAGGTAATTTTGTGGGATTGACTCTATGCAAACTTAACTGTTAGGACAAAGAATGAGTGTTCTCATTCTAAGGCCTCATGGTGTGGGGGATTAGAGCAAGGTCATTCCATTGCCCTTGTAGAAGTTACATTGCTGAGGTGTTTTGGGGATGAATCCCATTTTGAAGGGAAGAATTATGACTTCATAAGGTTTTTACAGATATGCCTGTGACTTTCGCAAAAGACAAGTGTTCCCGCAGCTCTGCAAAACGGGTGCCCCGTAAGACTTGTGGGTCAGCCTTAATAAACCTGTCAGCTGTGTATTTCTTTATAGTCTTGTGGGTCCAACAATGTAATGCAAGCCCATTCCTTGCAGGCTAGAGTGGTGTAGACGTAGGCTAGTGCCCGAGACAAGGTGTGCAGCTTCCTAAATGCTGTCATGCTCAAGACTGTTATGAAAATGGAATCATGGGAGTCGTTTCATGGTCCTTATCCACAAGCACCTTTAATGGTCTTCATCAAAGCATGTGCCGGCCCATATCCCACCCTCGCCTCCAGCCAACAGTCTGACCCAGGGGGAACAGAAATCACGTTCATATTCAGAGCCATCTGGGCATGATTCTAGGAAATCGGATGGGGTGTTTCTTCAGCTCCTGCATTTCCAAATGACAGTAAGTAAAGAAGAGGGCAGTGGCAAGCCACTTCCTGTGAAGGGTGACTTAGTATAGCCGGGAGACAATCCAGGCATTTCCATGCCAACTTCAAGTCATTTCTTCAGATGCTATTTTCTGGAACAGACATGCATTTGGGTTTAAAATCTACAGCAGCAAAATATTACAAGCAGTGAAAAAAGCCATGACGTTTTACAGGCAATAAGAAATACTTTTGCCCACTGTTACAATTACAATTCAAGCCCTACACGAAGTCCTCTTGTTTCTGTGATGTCATCTCCTCTTATAATTGGAAAAATAAGGCTCCACGTTTTATTTAACGTGGCACCTTTAGAAGAAAGGGCACGAGGAAGTGGGACAAAGTAGAACACATTTACGAGGACTATGAAACCACACGCTGAAACACTGTTCCCCGAAATAACCTTTCTGCTAAGAAAAGAAACCATTAAGGCTAATATTAACAATATAGATTTTCAATGAAGTACAAGTGATTGTCTCTCCATTGTAAATAACACAATGGGTAATAGAAGGCAATCACTTCTAACAAAACCCAAGGAAATTCTGTTAGCCAAAGGGTTCCCTGTATGTTAGAGTTTAATAATTTCTTCAAGAATTAAAGAAGTTGATTTCTGGGTGTTTTTGAAGAGGTTGCAATAGCCCTTAAGAATGCAATGTAATGTGATCTTCATTCTAGTGGGGTTTTATAAACATAGTTAATTAGATACATTCAGAGACATACAATTTACCCATTTGCAGTGCACAACACTTTATGTGTGTATGTGTGTATATATACATTCTCTCTCTATATATGTATGTGTGTATATATACATATACATTCTCTCTATATATCTATATATAGAGAGATATCTATCTATCTGTCTATCTATCTATCTATCTAGATAGATAGACAGACAGACAGACAGATAGATAGATAGATATACCAATAACACACAACCATGAGAGCGGTTAACTTTAAAATAGTCTGATTACTTCAGATAAGAACTGCATTTTCTCCTCCTTGCTCACATTCCAACGCCCTCAGGTCTAAACAATCGCTAACCCATCTTCATGTGTTTCTTTATTCTGCATTTCACCTATGACAGAATCATAAGATGTAGCATTTGGTGGCTTCCTTCTCTCGGTTGCTATTGTGTTCTCATGATCCACGAAATCATATGCATTAATACTTGCAGCATGCATTGGAGTGACTCCTTTGCATTACCAAATAACATTTCATAGTATGGTGTATGGGGTTTTGTTTGACTGCCTGCCTGCTGATAGACAACTTATGGTGCAATAATGTTATCGTCACATTTTAGTATAGACGTATATTTGATTTATCTGGAGTGCGTACCTAGGAGCAGCTTTGTCGGTAACTCTGAGTTTAATTGTTAGAGCAAATGCCAGGCGGTTGTATGGAATGGCTGCTCCGTTATGAGTCGCACCAGCAGGGTTGGTGTGTTCTGGCTTTGCTCGCAAGCACTTTATTATCTCTGACTCTCTCTCCTCCATGCACACAGTCTCACTGGGGTTTTGACTCGCATTCCCTTCCTGATAGTGGCGTAAGAGTCTTTTCGTATACTTGCTGAACAACTATTCCTTAGAGAAATGTATATTCTGAGTTCTTCCTCATTTTAGTTATCACCTACGCATTTTAAGAGTTATTTTATAATCCTAGACACACATCTTTTTATAAGGTAAACAGTAAATATGTTTTCAGTTCCACAAATGCTTCGCTTTCTTGATGGCATCCACTTAGAAATGTGGTTTGAATGAATCCCAATATATATATATATATATATATATATTTTTTTTTTCCTGTTTCTCATGCTTTTGTATCATAGCTAAGAATATTTTGCCGAATCTGGGGTCATAAAGATAGATTAACACTTGCTTTCTTCTTTAAATTTCATAGATTCAGGTCCTACTTCTGGTAGATATCAGTTAGTCATAAGTGTTTGAATAGTCTCATTCTCTCTCTCTTTCTCTCTCTCTCTTTCTCTCTCGTGTGCTCCCGTGCGCTCTCCTTTTCTCTCTCAAATTTCACTATCAATATGATCTGCTGGTCACACTGTCTTCAATGCCACCACTTCCAGGGAAGCTTGAAACCGAGAAGGCTGAAGCTGAATTGTCCTGTGTCAGGTGATTAAACACTTTAGATATTTCAGGGGCCCTGCAATTCCATGTACATTTTAAGATGACCTCATCAGTTTCTACAAAGAAATCATCCAGGTTCTTAGCTTGTGTTGACCCCATAGGTAAGTTTAGTGTCTTCTTCATAATGTTAAGTCTTCTGACCTGTGAATATAGAACATATGTTTGTTTACTTAGGTCTCCTTTAATTTATTTCAATAATATTTGTAGATCTCAGAATATACCCTTTTTAAAAAAAATCCTTAAACATTATTTTTATGCTATTGCAAAAAGAATTAGCTTCTTAATTCATTTCAGATACAAAAATATTGCACAAAAATACTACAGTTGATTTTTGGCACATGGCTCTTGTATGTGCAGCTTTGCTGAGCTCAGCACCATCTCTGGCCATTTTGAATGGACTCCTCGGGATTGTCTCTATGTAAGGTCATACCATCTGACAATAGAGGTCACGTCACTTTTTCCTTTCCAGTTATCATTAAGTCCATGAGCTTCTTGTCAATTACTTTTCAGAACCACAGCCACTTCTCTCAAGAGCATTTTTGGGTCTGAACTTCTCTACACTCTGTTCCAAATCAAACCAGCTCCTTTGGGTATCGATTGGATCTGTTTATGGCTTATTTCTTCCCCCAGGCAAAATTATTTAAAAATGAGGCTTTGGAGCCTGATATAAGAAGCTTTGTTTGAGTGACAACCTTCTTTTGGGAGGTGTGCACCTGTGCTAAGGAAGGGTCCTTTCAGTATCCACCTGGTTTGCTGCGTGAAATGCCACCTCCCTATCCAGGGCAAAGCAAATCCCAGGATTCTCTCCATGCTGTGCCCAAGGCATAGCCCACATTCTTCAGGAGGCAGTTGTCCAAAAAAGCTATAGAAACTTAACACACATTCCCACTCATCCAGAACATAGCCTCAGCAGCAGGTATGTGGGGTGGCCAAGAAATACCGTAGGCAGGCTCTTTCCAGAAAGAAAGCCATCTGGTCCCAGCTCCAGGAGCAAGGGCCCACATTCATGGCTGCCCCAGTTCAGAGTGGAGTGGACGCCTTGGTTTACATACCGCAAACTCTTGAACTTCCTTATTGAAATTCTTTTTCTCCAATAGTCACATACTGGTTCTTTTTTGATGCTCTTATCTGAGGGCAGTCTCCAGAGGACTTAAACATGCTGTTTGCTTTATCACAACCAACAGCTGCACTTGGGTGAGTTCATGACTTCTTGCTCCCGGAGCAGAAGTCCAGTAAGTGACAATTGAGGGAGCCTCACACATTTCCTTCAAATCAAAGCTAACTACTGTCCCAGACTTTGATAACCATGGAATTTACTCATGTTTTTCTCATGTTCCCGTGGGTATTTGCTGAGGATACCATTTACTGAATTCCACGTCTCCTGCTGGAATATAAATATGGTCAGATTTATCCTTTGAAGGGTTCCCATCTGCTCAAAATTAGAGGAGATCTTACGTCAATATAGAAATGAGAGTAGCATTTGAACATTCATTTGAATCTTAATCCCATGGCATATGATGCCTTTTATTGGATCTTTGGGGGATACATTAATATGAGAAAAATAGAATTGTTATTTGAATATTCGAAGTATATTTTTTGCTCCACTAGTGTCTGCTTTCATTTTGTAGCCTTCCAATGATGTTTTATGCTTCTAATAACTTAGGAAGTAAGAATTTCAGATGACTCAATGTTTCTCACAAGTCAGGTACTTCTAATTTAAGCTCCCAATAATGTTGGGAATTTCTATGTGCGTTATCCAGTTTTGCATATTACTATAGCAAAGGCCTGAGATATAATCTGTGTATGAAGAGGAAAGGTTCATTTCCTCTCATTCTCTAGTTTTAGGAAAACATAGTCCCTGTTGCTTTGGAGGCTGTGATGAAGCTGTATATTACAGATGAAGAATGTGGGGGCGTTGTTCACCTCAGGGGTATGGTACAAAAGAAAGAAAGGAGCTGGGGACCCCACAACCCTCCTTGAAGGGTTAAAGACTTCCCATAAACTCACAAGCTAAAGTTCCCATGTCTTTTCAATAACCACACAGGGAACCAAGCCTCGAACACAAAGGCCTTTTGGGACAGCTAGAGTTCATATAACAGCCATCATTTTGAAAGAATGTTGAGGCTCCAGTGTTGTGTTAATGCAAGTGAGTTAAGTTTTAGTAACTCCTTATAGTACCCGCTAGATGAGGTCATCGCTGTTGGGGAGGACAGCATTGCCATGAGTTAAAATGAGGCCCCTGAAACCAGTCACGTGGGACTGTAAGGACAGAGGCTAAATGGGGAGGAGTCATGTTGAGATGATGACACCTGTCAAGAACCAAGACTCAAGAACTGAGGAAATGGCTAGGTAGTTTGGAATGTCAGGAGTATTTCCAAACAAGCAGACATCTTCATGAAAACTAAGTCAGGAAGCAGCTGTGCCAATGGCAAAAGATGTCACGATGATGAGGTCCTGGGCACCATGGACCCAAAGTGACAATACTATCACCGTGAGACAAATGTGGTCGAGACAGAGGCTCTTCAAAATTCAAGAGGAAAAAACTGATTTCAAAGGGAGTGGTAGGACAAGGAACTCACTCCAGGAAAGTTGATCCATCTTTGGAGAAATTACCAGAGCACAGGCTAGGAGGATCAGCAACCTAGAAGAAACAGAGTCACAGCACCAGATGGCAAAAAACACCAAAATACCAACAAGAGAAATTATGCCCAAGTCTAGGAAACCCTAGCATAACTCACCAGGCTCCTGGCTTCACTCCAAGTAAGAAGAAAAGACCTTAAGTTCCAACAGTTCTTCAGGAAAATGCTATGTTAGTACAGTCACACCAAAGAGCTGACCCAAGCAAGATCAAACCACCTTAGAAGGCACAAGTAGAACACAGCGTTAAACCCATGATGAAGGAAGAAAGGGGGGATAATTCTAAAGAAAGAATTCCAAGGGAGGTTAAGCATGGATTTCGTTCCCAATTAAATGAAGGCTGAGGGCAATAAGGTGCAGGCAGGACAAAACTTCAGAAGTTGCCCAGGACCAATCAGCCTTAGTTGGAGACAGTAGAGCAGGTAAGAAAATGAAGATAGTTTTGTCCAAACAGGATCTCAACATGAGGAGATGGCATGAAAGGCCAACTTTCGGACTTGTGCCTGAACCACATGGAGAGCAAAGATCCTTTAAGAGTTGACTAAGGATTGTTGCTGGTGACTTTTGGTTCATAGGGATCATATGCTGTGTGTTCTGTGGCCAAAGGACCACTGCCAGGCCAAGAGCATCTTGATTGTCCTGATTTTGAGTACAGTTTGGGGCAAGGCTGTTTGCAAGAGATGAAGCTTCTGTAGCATCAGCAAAAAGCAAGAAGACTAAGAGTTGTTTAGGAAAAGACAGAAACCCCTCAGATACAGCTGAAGGCAACTCAGGCTCACACAGAATCCTGTGGGTTCACGGAGGGCAGTGGAACAGTCAATGGAAGGACCACAAGATGGCATCCTAGGAGAAAGAAAAAGGTAAGAAGAGTCCCGCATAAGCTCCCCAGTGGACTAACGATGATGGTTGTACCAGGACAGTGAAGATTTAGCCGATCTGAAGCGCAGAGGAATGCCATTCACAGACAGCAGTATGAGGAGGAAAGAAAACCAAATGACAAAGAGGAAATGAAGCGGGAGATTCCTCAATTAATTTTAAGCTATTCTAATGACCAGTGATCAGCCATACTTTAAAGCTATAGAGTGGGGAGTCCTTGGGAAATTGGAGAGAAGATGTTCCTAGTAATTCCTATAATACCTATATTGTGTGGCGATCTCCTCTCAATTGGACAGCCCTCCTCGAGATCCAACAATAACAACAACAACAAAAAAAAAAACCCACACAAGTCCAGGAAAGTTGAAATGTACAGGAATCACACGGTCCATCCTCAAGTTTATAAAAGCAGTAAATAATTGCTGAAGAAAGGAGGTTCTCAACTGGCTGAACTACCTGAAAGAGGCTCTCTGACCTGTTGGCACGCCTGCAGCAAGTGCAGGGAGCTCCACAGACGGCAGCTTTGCTGAGGTCTCACCCAGGCTAGTGGGCTTCTGGTGTCGCGGCTGCCTTTGAGTCTCCCCTGCTAGAAGTATCTCTTCACCTATGTTTGTAACCGTGGCCTGAACAAACACACTGGTTCACCAAACGGAACTTGAGCAATATTGCTTCTTGCATCTGTCATCTTTGCCTCATCTGGGATGAGTAAGCATTTGTTCCCATCTCCCCAAAAGGAGTCACTCAAAAACTTAGCTGTTCAAAGTTTTAAGTTTCAGCTCATCTCCCGATTTCCTATCAAGCATCTAGTAAGCACATGGTCATGACATTTGAGTCATTTATTCTCTCTTATTCTCTTCCTTTCCTTTCCTTTCAAAAACAAAAAACAAAAAACAAACAAACAAAAAAACTCCGGGCCATCTGGGAGTCTGAATGTTCACAATGCTTACAATGTGATTTTTGCCTAGGAAAATTTGAGAAACACTGATAGAGAAATAACTCCCTTTTCAGATCTGTCTCTATTGTTTAATACAACTATCTTGGGCTATGAATTTGTATGTCCACTTTGCGTAATAAGAAAGGATTCTGTTCCCTAGGCGCCATTAAGTACCTGGGTGAAAGGGTTTGTCAATGTCTCAGCCTCTGTACAATCAAAATCATAAATTAAATCATGGGTTGGTTTTTTTTACAATTTACAATGTACATTTACATTATATTTTTATTTAGATTTTTTAGGATGTAAGCAGTTGGCATACTCTAGCTGAGATTTCAAGCTTAATTTCTTGAAGTAATGTTAAACTTGTCACTTCAGAGGGGAGTAAAGTGGTGGGTACAACGTCTAATCTAATGGACAGGCACATTAAATCTCAATAGAGCCAGTTCAATATTCTGCACAAGGATCTGGCATGCAGCCTAACAGAAAATGCTTAGCACTATTTGAGAGGAAGAGTTTTATCCTGGAAATGTTGCAATGTCCCATGTCCATTCCAGGATGTCTTATTTATTACAGCTCAGTCATCTGCTATTGCTGTTGTGCGGTTTTAAGTAGATTTTGCATTTGGGGTAATAAAAGAGAGTATATACACAGAAAGACTTGAATTTAATTTTCATGATTGAATAGAGAAGTTAATGGCTTAACCCTCCGCCCTGCTTACGAAAATTGAAAGGCAAAAGCCCAGCTGGGTTCATGGAAAAGGTCTCGTAGCCTGGCGAAACTGTCCAGTGTGATCTGAAGGAAGTTGAAGACCTAGGTTCCAAGAAAAGTTGAGTGACAATTGTCGATTTGAGTTTAGAAGGAAGGGGCTATATATTCATGGAGGCCTAACCAACTGTGCTTCTCATTCTGCAGGTCGGGAGTCCAAGACTAAGGAGCTAGTCAAGCCAGGCTCCTTCTAAAGGTGCTAAGAAAGGATCTGTCCCAGGCCCCTCTCTTTTAGCTTCTTGGAGTACTTGTGGACTTGTATCTCCAAATGTCACTCTTCATGTGAGTTCATCTTTCTCTGCCTCCACAAATATGAAGACCCCAACTGGGCCCAATAAGGGTACAATCCTATGCTGCTATGATCTGTGCTTAACCAAAGTCATTATGTCCTTTCGGTTCTCATGCCAACTTCTGAAAGGTAAGAATGTCAACATCCACATCCAGAGAGGACATGACAACTCATTGTAAAGGACACAAGACTGTGCGAGACAACCAAATAATAAAGTATGGAAATTACATATTGGGAGTGAAAAAGGGTTTTCCTTTCTTATTGGCTAGGCCAGTGGCCATTCTCCTGGACAATAGACAAATACTCAATATCAGGTAGAGTAGCAAGGACCCGAGTATTTAATTTCATCTTTAGATAGATGGAAAACTGAGTTCTTCAGACTTAGCACAGTGCTGAGAATGGAACAAGAAATCTGAGCCTTGCCCCAGTCTAGCTGGGATACCATGGCATTTGAAGCAAATTTTGGCAATCAACCCATGTTGAAGATAAAAGCCAAGCCTTGGTGGAAGGGAACCTGAGAAGGGCCTGCACATCTCTTCCCAAGTTCTTTCTGAGTTGTAGCAATCATAGGCCTTTCCCAGCACAAAGACAGAAGTCCCAGGCGACTCTTGGGAAGGGCCATGTGCTTTGTGTGTGCCCTCGGCTCCTCCATCTAGTGTTTCTGCTCCACAGCATCATAGAAACTTCCATATGGGGACCCAAAGTGTGCATGAGACTGATTCATTTGCTTCAGAGTTGATGGTGGGTTGTGACTTCATGGAGAGAGGCCAGTCTCCAATCCTCTCGTTTCCTGGACATTTGGGCCTTTCGAGTAGCTTTCTTTGGAGAGCAAAATCAGGCATGCCACATTTTCCCCCATTCCATAAGGCCCACTTCCCTCTGCTGTGTAGATTTTCAGTTTGCTGTCGTCTCACTTGGCTATTTCTGCTCTCACTGCCTGTGCTTTTGGTATCATATCCATGAAATTATTGCCAAGGCCCGGGCCATGGAGATTTTCCTCTACACTTCTTCCTGGGAATTTTATAAAGCCATGGCATGGTCAGGCGGGTCACTTGCATGTCTTTTTGTGTGTGATGTTAGAGACTCAAAGGCGTGATTTTGAAAGTGGAACTCCAACATTCCCAGCATTTTTCAGAAAGGCTGTTGTTTCCCCCAATGTTTTCTTGATGCCACTGTCAAGTATCAGTTGTGTGGATTTATGGCTGAATTTTCTGCTCTGTTCCTTTGGTTCATGTGTCTATTTGATGTTAGCACCACACCACACCACTTTAGTAACTGTAGCTTTATAATATACTTTAAAATCAGAAAGCATTGTATCTCTCGGTCTGTTCTTTCTTTTTCCTTTCTTTTTCTTCTTCCTTCCTTCCTTTTCTTTCTTTCCTTTTTTTTTTTTTCCGAGACAGGGTTTCTTTATGTAGCTTTGGAGCCTGTCCTGAACTCACTCTGTATACAAGGCTGACCTTATACTCACAAGAGATCCTCCTGCCTCTGCCTCCCGAATACTGGGATCAAAGACATGTACCACTACCACCTGGTGGTCTGTTCTTTCTTAAGATCAATTTAGAAATCTGTGTTTTAGTGTGATTCCATGTGAATTTTATTTTGTTTTCTATTTCTAGCAAAAATGTCTTTGATATTTTGATAGGTATTACATTCTATAGATTGTTTTAAGGAATATGGACATTTTGACAGTATTAGGTGTTTTAAACCATCTATCTGATACAAGGATGCTCTTCAAAACTCCAAAATAGAATTTTTATAGTACATCAGTTTAAAACAACTGATAACCTGATTGAAAAGTAAGTTAAGGGCAAAACATTTATTTTAAAAGAAAAAAAAAGAGAGAGATAGAAATAGCCAGAAGATATATGGGGGGTGGAATCTCATGGTTGTTAGTGGTCAGGGAAATGCAAATCCAATTCTCGATGAGACAGTGGTCCACAGCTGTCTGGATGGCTATTGTTAAAACATAAAAACAAGATGAATGTTGATGAGGGATGTGGAAAACTCTCACGCTGCTAGTGAGAAAGCAAAATGATATAACTGCTACCGAAAGCAGCATGAATACTCCCCTACCAAGTGATGATTTAGATACCAGGCAATCCAGCAATCCCATGGTTGTGTTTCTTTTGGAGACAGGGGTTCCTTTAGCCCAGGTTGGCCTCAAATTTTCTGTGTAGCTGAAGAGGATCTTGAACTTCTGATGCTCCTGCCTCCATCTCCTAGGTGCTCGGAGGGTAGACATGTGCGGTAGGTATGTGCAGTAGGCACGCCCACCATGCCGGTTTTATGAGATTCTGAGGATCAATCCCAGGGCCTTGTGCAAGTGCTGTATTGACTAAACAACATCTGTATCAATCAAACAACATCTGTATTAACTAAACATCTGAATCAACTAAACATCTTCACATCCCTCACTGTTTTATAATTTTCTTAAGTTTTAGAATATTTTTGTTAGTTCTTTGAGAATTCTGTACAATGTGTTTTGACAATGTTCATCCTCCCCCAACTCTCCCCAGATCCGACTCCCTTCTCTGCTCTCTTAATTCTTTATCCCCCTCCCCCACATCATTACCAGTTTTGGTGCCCAAATACTTCTTGGATATGTAACATTTCAACTAGAGTGTGTTTGATTTATTAGGGGCTATGCTTCCCCCCCCCTTTTTTTTTAAGAAACAAGAAACATCTTGTTATAATATCAATTTTTACCAACTATTATTCTAAAATCTCTAATTTTTGCCATGTGACAGTGGTGTTCGCGTGTTCACCACAGCGCCATGTACATTAGCCTATCTGTGGAAGCAACCTCACCCCCACCTGCAGTGTAGAAACTGATAAAGTGTGACAGGTGCGTGGACTGAGTTATTATTTAGGCTAAGAAGAATATTAAACAATGTTTGGCAGCACAGACTGATCCTCAGTAAATTCTGCTAAATAAAATAACCCCGTCACACAAATGTAACACTGAATGACTCTGATCATATGATATAAAATATTTAAACTCATAGACTCATAGAACAGAATGGCAGCTCACAGAGACTAGGTGAAAGGTCAATGGCAAGTCCCTAATCAATGGCCATAACAGGTTCCACACTTTGTCCTTTGGTCCACAATCATGTATGCAGACATCTTAAAAATAGTTAAGGCTATGGATCTCATGGTCAGTGTTCTTGATACAATAAAGAAAAAGGCATACAATCTTTGGACTATTTTTGATCAAACTAAATTGCTCAGATACACTGGGTAGGCACAAGTGGTTATTAGCATTTTATTCAACTACAAAGTATTGATCACTTTTTCTGCTCTTAAGACTTTGGCACTTTGGGTGGTCTGTGGTGGATTTAACATGTTAAGAAATAAGTAGCATTTATTGCATTTGGCGTGCTGTTCTGCTTCAGGGCATGTCTTGAGCTGTCTGGATAAACTCTATGGCACATCTGATCACACTGGGGTTCTCTCTCCCTTCTCTGCAGATTTCACCTTTTTCAACCCATTCAAAGTTTGATACAGTGCTTTCACGCTGCCTTCATTTTATGCCCTTCGTGAATAGGATGGCAAAAAGCAAAATATTGATCAGGCGGCTATCCTAGGTTGTCTCAGAAAGCATTTCATCCCCCGCCCCAAACAAGTTACTGTCATCAGTTGCTACTGAACCTGCATTGGTTTCTCTGTAACAAACTCATAATTGGAAAATAGCCTGAGATTAATTATGGAAATGCTTTCGATTTCAATAGTTAATTAACAGACATCTGCATGGAGACTACAATAATTACATTGTTCTCCAAGCTTTGCCATATAGTCTTATTTTAGTAGATTTAGACTATTAGAAGAGAATCTGATTAGCATTTATTTCTTAATGAACTTGACATCCAAGATATGCATGAATTTACTCTATATTTTAAATTATAAATGAATGCTCAGAAAATTAACATTGATTTCCTATATAATCCTAGGCAATAATCACAAGGAGTATTTTCTGTATGAATCCCTGCTGTAGCTATCAGTAGGTATAAGTGTAACAGACCACAAGGAACATAAAACCCCATGGACTCTACCTAGAATACTCTTTCTTGGAAGCTAGGTGGCTTGGGAAAAGTCTTAAATATTTAACTTTTTTCTTTGTTGTGATTTTATGAGACAGGGTTTCTTTCTACCTTTGGAGCTTGTCCTGGAGCTCGCTTTTGTAGATTAGGCTGGTCTCAAACTCACAGAGATCCACCTGCCTCTGCCTCCCGAGTTCTGGGATTAAAGGTGTGCACCACCACCGCCTAGCTAAGTTATTTCTTAATGGAGGACATTGTGTTTCTTCTTTGGGTAGAGAAAAGAAAGAACAAGTACAGGTTTCTGAAGTATTCATTAGGTAGCCTACAACATTTCATATTCTAATCACGTGCAGTCAAAGGCCCACATCCCAGTGTACACTTGAATGAACTGTGCAAATGTGTTACACTAGAAACAAAGGCATACCATTTCCATCACTAGTAAGCCAATGGGCTTTTTGAAACAATATCTTGGGATGAAATCTTTGCTCAGCACAGTCATAGTTCATACTGTCTCCAGGTATGGTTATCCTTGATTTACCTGCCCCCAACCCCTGCTAGGTATTTGGAAGACTGAGAAATGCAGTTTACAGTGATTCACACAGATAATGGGAGACCTCCTCTTCTTTCCCATCAAACATTTCCCAGAGATCTCACTTAAGAAGTCAGGCTTCACCCTTGGCTCTATAATGATTATTAGGGGTGTTTAAAATACCTGACCCTCAGTTTCATGTAATGTGAGGATGGTGAGTCTGGAAGGACAGGGGAGAGATGCTGGGATGGGAGGATCAAGTAGAAATGGGGACGGGAAGAGAGAAGAGGGAGAGAATACAGATAAAGACAACAAAAATTAAGGGCCATTTGCATGACCATACGGAAACCTGATACAATAGAAGCTTCTTAAAATATACATATATAAAGGTAATCTAAATTAAATTGCCAAATAAATGAGGGAAATAGAACCAGTCCCAACTGGACATCTCTTGTCACCAAATGCATTTTCTAGTACAGAGATTCTGTTGTTGGCCAAAGGGTTCCTTGGGAATCTTTAAGCAATCAAGGCTGTTGCCAAGACTCTACAAACCGACAAGACCCTATTGCTGAAAACAGCACCTACAACTCACTAAACATGGAGAAACGGAGTTGGTGCCCGCATAGAGTGCCTTCACCCCTAAGTTCTAGTGTCTTTAGTAAAGGAAGGTGCTCTTCACGCTGCCAAAAGAGAACAGTCAACACCAACTCAGTCCCAAACTCTTGAATAGACAATGACATCCTGCCTTCAAGATAAGCTAGCACAATGGTGGCACAAACCTTGTGGGAGTAACCAACCAATGTCTGATGTGATGTGAGGGCCACTTCGTGAGACAGAACCCATACCCAACACTGCTTGGGTGACCAAGAGTCTGAGGCTGGATAGGCAAAAGTTCAAGGGTAAAACCAAACTCTGTTGTTCTTAAAAAATGTAGTAATAATATTACTCCTAACGACATTCTGCTACACTCATAGACCAGTGCCTTGCTCAGTCATGGTCAAATAAGTTTTATCCTGCAGCATCTAGGAACAAATACAGAGACTCACTGGCAGACATTATGTTGAGAATGAGAGACCTTGGAACACTCAGCCCTAAACGGGATATCTCCATGAAATTCCCCCCCTCAGGACTCAGGGAAACCTGGGGGAGAGGAGGTGGAAAGAGTGTAAACGTGAGAGGGGATTGAAGACACCAAGAAAGCAAGGCCCTCTAAATCAATGTGAACAAAGCTCATAGGAACTCACAGAGACTCAGGCAGCGTGCACTGGTCTGGTCTGCACAGCATCTGCACAGATCTGCACCAGCTCCTTTGGATATATATGTTGGCTTCTAGTTTAGTGTTTGCATGGGATTCCCAAGTGTGAAAATAAGTAGGTAGGTCTCTGTTTCTTGTGCCTTCCCCTGGGATCTTTTCCTTCTGTTTGTTTTCCAACTCTAGGGTGTTAGTTTTTGTTTTAGCTCATATTTTATTTTATTATTGTCCCTTAGAAGCCCTAGGATGAAGGGCACTGGGTACACATTGCCCTTTCTGATCCATTAACACAAAGACGCTCCTGAATCAGCAGTTGTGATGTTAGTTGATGCCTTCCTATGATGACGCAATCCTGGTTGATTCCTTCCTGTGATGACACAATACTACTTGAGGCCTTCCTATATTGACACAATGTTGGTTGATGCCTTCCTGTGATGATGCAATGCTAGTTGAGGCCTTCCTGTGATGATGCAATACTAGTTGATGCCTCCTTGTGATGACACAATGTTAGTTGATGCCTTCCTGTGATGACGCAATACTAGTTGAGGCCTTCCTGTGATGACACAAAATGCTTTTTCACTATTTGCAACCCCTTGGGTTTCCTGGATAAATAGAGTCCCATTTAATTCACCTTTGTTGTCTTCATATTTCTGTATAAAGCAATGAAGCATTCTTTGACTACGGAGAATATTCTGTCATTGAAACAAAACAGACTGATGGTTGTCTTTGCCACCTGTGTGCCTCTGTAGAATCTGAGTTAAACTGAGAAACTTCAGGAATTTCTGTACAACCAGAACTCGGCGCTGCTGTAGGTGCTGATCCCAAGGCTCACAGTGCACTCTGGCCATCGCTGGACTCAAGACAGCTGATAAAGTACACAGATCAGAGTGTCTTGGACTGTTGCCAATGCCGCTGTCTGTTTCGCCATGCTATCTGAAGCTCATCCAGAGCAAGATGTGTGTCGTGGAGCTGCGTATTGTGATCATGGCCATAAATGAAGTAGAGCATAAAAAGCCGGGAAAGTGAGTTTCTTAGTATTATTCAATCTCCAGGTTCAAATAACTCACTTTGCATCTATCTAGACAGGAAGAAGCTGTCAAAAGAAGACAAGGGTAGAAACTTCAGTGTACAGAAAATAGTTCATTTCTTAGACCAATGAGCTAGGAACCCAGGGGATGATGCTCAACAAAGCATTGTGTTCCCTTGGCCATTAGTCTGGTTTACAAAAAATTGTTCCAGTGGGGATTTCGTCGTGGTTTTGTTACACTGCTCTCATTTACCATCAATTGTGACTGTCAGTCGGCATTAGACACTTAGATAGCAGTATTAGGAATGTTTAGCTACAGTAGAAATAGCTTTCAAACATCCTTCCGTATTGTGCCTGAAGCCTCCATTCTGCTGGTCTCAAAGCACTGAAGGATTGATAGCCAATGAAATTGATGACGGAGTAAGAAAAGTTAGTAATCAATGGTGGGTCAATTTTGTAATTTTTCTTCATTTTGGCTCAAGTATATGGATGCAATCTTTGGTGCATATTGTTCAATATGTGCTCCGGGATCATAGCAGTGCTCGTAATTTATATGCCCTCCCCTCACTTGACACTAGATGCTGAGAAAAAGGAGGCTGAACGTTTGAAGTTTCTATCTGAAATAAGCTATTCAATGTGTCAGTGGTAACCAGTTCTGCAGAACTATTCCATTTTCACGTTCAGTACTCTTGACTAATTTTTAAAGCCACCTTCATGTCCTTGGAGCTTCTAAATGGGCTGTAGAATAATTCTGGCAGCTCAAATAGTACAACTCTGCAGCCAAAGCAAGTGTGTGGAGTCAGGGCCACACCCCAAAGCTCTGGAGGCCCTATTATGAAGATAAATGGGAAATATTTTCCGCCGATCTGTCCTTGCCTTCCACAGGATGAACTTTAAATCAAATGTCTGGCTCTGTGTCACTCGAGAGAATAGTGAGAAGAGCTTTCAAGGGAGAGTGCCATGATTAAAGCTGGTGAAAGATGAAGAACAGAGGTGTGTGCACACATGTGTGTGTGTCTGTGTGTGTAAGCGTGCACACACACATGTATGGGGGTGCACTTTTATGGGATTGTGATTTAGAATAGGTGTCATTAGCTGATATAGAAAAGGCCACTGTGCTCTATAGTCTTAAGGGGAAAGAAGTGTATGTTTGCTTTAAAAAAAAAAAGATTTGCTCCATTACAAATGATTTGGTAGCCATTCCTCTGAGGCTACCAGACATCAGGAATAAAAAGAATGGCAGTGAAACCCAATACATTTAAGCAAGGGGGGATAAAACATATCACTACATGCAAAAGGCACTAATGGAATTGGAGGTAAAGACACCAAATTTAGGAAGGGACAAATAGTATTTTTCCTGGAATCAGGTATTAGAGGTGTTTTGTTTATTTTTGTTGTTATTTGTTTGTTGTGTGAGACCAGGAGGTCTCTGTGGACACTGTAGGTCAAGGTCTCCTGCTTTTGACACATTTAGTACAGTGGTACAGTGATTATCACACAGACCTTCAAGAATATGCCAAGGTCAACGTGGCACAGACTTCCTAGGCTTCAGCTTCTAAACTTCTTCACAGTCACAAGAAACAGAAGGGGTCTTACCTTAGTGCCCTGCCTCTATTTCAGCAGAAGTGGGAGAGAAAACCTATTGAGGAATACAGGCTTGTGCACCAACTTCCCAGTATTTGCATGCCAGTGGGCTTCACTGAAACTTAAGTTCATTTAAAAGTTCCCACTGGGGCTGGAGAGATGGCTCAGAGGTTAAGAGCATTGCCTGCTCTTCCAAAGGTCCTGAGTTCAATTTCCAGCAACCACATGGTGGCTCACAACCATCTGAAATGAGATCTGATGTCCTCTTCTGCCCTGCAGGCAGACACACAAGACAGAATATTGTATACATAATAAATAAATAAATAAATAAATAAATAAATTATTTATTTATTTATTTTTTTTTTTAAAAAGTATTGAACTAGTACAGGTTAAGATTCACAGTCATCTAAGCCCAAGGAGCCAACCTGCAGCGATAGGGGTGTGTGTGCAAGCGCATGGCTTGTTTCTGTTTTTCTTATTTATGAAACTCTGGCATGGACAGACAGCCTTACACACGACAGGCAAGTAACCAGCCACAGAGCTCCATGGGGGGGGGTCCTCTTTTTCCTTTTACCTTTGACATAGTGACATAAATTACCCAAGCTAGCCTTGAACTCCCTCAGAAACTCAAGCAGACCTTGAATTTGATAGCTTCCTGCTTCAGCCTCGCTAGGGGCTGGGATTACAGGACTATCCCTCAGGTGCAGGCTTAAAGCTGTAAGGGCCATGCCGTGCTTGTACGCTGATACTCTTGATCCCATGGATTTACATAAGCGTACTACGCTGGTCTCTACATCCCCAGGCTCTACCAACCACAGGTCATGTATATTTGGGCTAAGCCAGGCATGTTGTTGCATGGCTGTTTCCCCGGCATTTGGTGGGATATTGCCAAATGATTGAGGTTTTGGCTAGCCTGAATGACACAGTAAGTTCTTTTCTCAAGAAATAAAAGGAAAAAGGAAAAGAAAAAAGAAACCCAACTTTTTTTTGAACATGTACAGCCACTTTGCCTGACTTCACTCCATATGCGCTCTCTCTCTCTCTCTCTCTCTCTCTCTCTCTCTCTCTCTCTCTCTCATTTCAGCACAAAGGAATATGTGCATTATAAGCAAATGGAACACCCATCCTACACTTGAGTATCTGCCGACTTTAGTTTCAATAAAATACCTAAAACTAGCCCCAGAGAGATATGAAGGAATGACTGTATCTTAACCCAGCATGTTTAAAATGTTTTTAATCCCATAAAGAAAATTCCTTAAACTGTTCATGCTAAGCTGACTGAGGTCAGACGTGAGGCCAACAATCCCATAAAGCACAGTGATGGTGAGAACTGAGGAAGAGGTTCTGCCTTGTCATACAACAAAGGGCCCAGCGAGGAAGAGGCAGGGACTGAAGTCCACGCAACACTCTTACCATTTGAAAGTATAATGTAATTCCACCACTCACCTCTGTGCCTTTCCGCCCCCAAACTCTCCCATATACTCCTCTTTTGCAAACTCATGGCCTCTGTTTTCATTAATTGTTACATATATGCATCATGTGTATACATCCCTAAATACAGCCTGTTTGGTCTATACAGCATCACTTGTATGCATATGGTTTTGGAGCTGACCATTTTGCATTGTTCCTTCTTGTTTGGGCAGCAGAGTACTGGGGACAGCCGCATGAACATGAGTAATATATTGGGGAGGAAACAGCTTCTTTGTAAAGCACTGAGGAACCTAGATGAGTTTCAGGCCAGCATCACTATACTATTGGGGATTGGTGTGCGAAGGGCAGGTCCCATTTTAACCTCCTTACTTTTTAACTGAAGTCAGGAGTTATAAAGAAGAACAAAATTAGGTCCTTTTCAGTGAAACGGATTGAACTGGAAGTCATTGCGCTAAATGAAACACACCACATGAGTTTTCTAACGTGTGCAATCTAGAGTTTATGCATGTGCATTGTCCTCGTTTGCCTTGTCTCCCCGCGATAAGCATCCTGAACAAAACCAACTCGGCGAGGAAAGGATTTATTCACAACAGTCCATCACTGAGGGAAGCCATGGCAGGAGCACAAACAGAGACTGAAGAAGAAGCCACAGAGGGCTGCTGCTGCTGAATCCATAACTGTAGTTTTACCTGGAGGTCCTACTTCCCTTGGCCATGGCTATACCATCAGTAAAGGGCACGGCCATGGTGCGCAGCCAGGCGCTTGGCCTCTGCCTTTATCCACAACACACAGGCTCACAGGAAATAGAGCTTATTGAGTCTTAGCAGCTTCAGAACACTGAGAATTTAAAGACAGAAAAATCACCTCCTGTGGAAGATTCAGGAAAAGCCCTATATGTTTGGTGTATGGCTGTGATAAAATGCCATGGCCAAAAACAGCTTGGGAGGAAAGGGTTTATTTTGCTTGAACTTCCATAGAACAGTCCATCCTATAGGGAAGTCAAGACAGGAACTCAAAGCAGGAGCTCTAAACAAACCAGCACATGAATGCTGCTTGCTTTCATACAGGCTCACACTCAACTGTCTTATATAGCTCGGGACCACCTGCCTAGGGGTGGTGCTGCCTACAGTGGGCTGGGCCTGCTTATAGCAGTTAGAAATGAAGAACCTACCCCATAGTCATGTCCACAATGCTAAAAGGATAGAGGCCATTCTTCAAATGCAGTTTCATCTTCCCCCTTCCCTGGAGCATCAAGTTGACAGCAAAGATAAGCCACATACATACATACATACATACATACATACATACATACACACATACTGTGTGTATGTATATATATACACATATATCCCTTTCTACTTTCATAGCCTGAATTTGTGTATATGTAAATGCACACATATATGTATACATAACACATATGCAGGATATGAAAGTATAAAAAGCGTATATATACATATATGTATGTACACACAAATGCATGGGAAACATAATAATATATAAAATGCATATATATAAATGCAGGACATGAAAGTAGAAATCATATATATGTATGTATGTATGCAATACACACAAATGCAGGGCAACTCTATATAAAAGGTATATGTGTAAAATGTATATGTACACATAAAGGCAGGACATGAAAGTTAAAAAAGTACACGTGTGTGTATTCATGCACACACAGAAATGCAGGACATGATAGCAGAAAGGGAGCTATGCTGGGGAAGGAAGGTACTAAGAAGAGTGGAGAGGGAGAAGGTAATGGGGATGAGAGAAATCAGTATTGTGTGCTTTCTCTCATACACGAAGCCTAGACTTAAATATTCACATATAGACTGAGAGTAGGCACAGATTCTTTGAGGGGAAGGGAGGAATAGAATGTGAAGGGTGTGTACTAGGGCTAAGTATATGCAAGGGACAGTGATGTATGCGCCTTAGCATGTCATGAGGAAACCCCTTATTTTGTAACCCAACCAGAAGGAATCAGGAAGTAGATGGCCAGTAGGAAAATGATGCTCCTGCCTCCAGGGTGCTGTCCTCTTCTGCATCCCTTTTCCTTTCTTTGTCGTTGCTTTCGCCTTACCTAAGGAGCAAGGAACTCACATCATAAATATCTACAGCCTAATTAAACCTCATCAAACAAAACCATTATGGGCCCTGCTCCTTCCGTGGCATAGAGAGACGGAAGTGTTAATTGGACCATGAGTCTGTCTTGATGCCTTAATGGAACCCTTGTTTCCTTATCCTTTACCTGAGAGACTCTTTAAAGAGTGGACATTGACAAGGAAAGTATCGGGGAACACTCGGTTCTCTGGGACCCTCCCGAATCATGACGCTGATATGATGCCTCATCATTCAAAATGAAGCTATAAAAACTTTATCTTAAGCCCCAAAATATCCAGATTTCCAACTACATGGTTCACACATTCATTAGCATAGTTTTTTTATTTCTCAGAAGAGTTCCCAAGAAGACCTTTGATGTATCAAATATTAAGCCTTTGATGTATCAAATGTGGTACGCCTGGAAGGATTAGTTCTGATTAGAAAATTGAAGTCTCTGCTCTGTCTCCCAGCCTTTACAGACGTGTGTATTCTTTCATTAAGAGACCATTGGCAGCTGGCCTTCTTGGGGGAGGTGCTCTGTGTTTCGGGGCCACAGTGAGTTTATCTGTTGGTTGAAGACACTTTAGCTCCTATCCTACCAAGGACACTGAGGGTGATAGGCAAAAGAACACACTAACCTGGTGACTCCATTCTCAGCGTTGTGACACTGACTTCCCGTGCCATCCTTACAGGTGAGAGGCACTTCCTGAGTCCTTGATACCTCAAAGAGACATTACTGCCTTCTGCCAGGAAGGAAAAGTGAAATCCTTCAGACACCTAATGTTCCCCCATTTATAAGTCTCATTCGCTGGGGCTAATAACAAGGCAAAGCTACAGCAGGGCCATTATTCTTTTCAGATGGCTGAGAGGGTGGGCCACTTCAGCAGGTGGCATGAGCAATGCTAACGATGAATTGAGTCAGGCTGGAGCAGGGTTCCTCAGGCCGAGCTAGCTTTCTCTTGACGATAGGTATTTTGTTTATCTATAACTTTAGCTATACAGCTCTCTTCCTGTGGTAGATGTTCCTCTCTCTGGGTTGCACTCCTAAAATTCTCCTGTGGTGAAGAGCTCAGGAGCCAGGGCAGTTCTGTGTTTTCTGGGAAGGTCGCTGCCCAGGGAGCTATCAGCAGCTCCAAAGCAGGAACACAAAAACCTTTTGCTGTTGGGTGCAGTGACTCAAACTTTACTCTCCCAGGGCTGAATACTATTTTTAGCGTGAGCAATTAAGCAAGCTTGGGTTTGTGGTTCACCAGATAAATCTGAGATGATTCACTGGTTTCCCTAAATAACTACCTGCCCCACAAGAGAGGAGCGTGATTTCATTTTTACCTTATAGGTGAACTCCAGGGTAGGTTAACGCTCCTCATATCCAGGAAGCATCTCTATTGGGATGGATAAACATTCCCTACAGATGTCAATCATGGTTCTACCAGGTGCGCTGGACCCATACCCCTCACAATGAGAAACACTGCTCACCCCTCCTGAAGGGGCGTAAACGACCGGCAAATAGGATTAACCAGGCTAGCCTTAATATCAGCTTTATTAAGGGGAAGAAGGGGAGAGCTTACAAAACCAGGGTTCCAGCGAAGAGCAGGAAACAAAAAGGAAGTGCGGGGAGCACACCCGCCAGATTTATAGGTAAACATTCGCCTAAGGGGTACCTGCCCTACAAGCAAGGTGATTGGCTGGGACTTCCCCTACACCATCCCACAGTGGTTCCAACCAGTGACTCCAGGTAAACACAGGCAAGAGATTAGGTATCCTCCATGGTCTTTCTGTCATTCTGTCCATCTAGAAGACTGTGACTCCATATGAAACAGTCATGAGCTTCTTCACTTATTAATCTTCAGCTTGCATGGTCTAGAATGACTTTACCACTTGGGCTCTGTGTTTTGAGAGTGGTACTGACCAGAGCTTCAAGGAGATGAGGCTATGGTGGCTCAAATCTGTAGAGTCCTTGTAGACTCATTTTTGGAATGTAGGGTTCATAGATGGTGTAACTAACTGGGGACGTTCTGGAAACATAAGTGGTGGGGCCTGCCTAAAGAAAGTACATCATTGATGGTGGTCTTTATATAAAATCATGGATTGATCCCTCTGAAACCAGGAGCCGAATTATTTCCTTCATTGAGCTGTTCGCATCTGATATTTTGGTCTCGGCAATGGGAAGGTTGTGAGCAGCAACGTAAAATGAATGATTCTATATGGCACACCCCAGGGTTCCGGAGGCCGTGCTTGCTTGCCCTGAAGCATCAGTGGTAAGCCTGTTCTGTATTAACAGAGCTATGCCCAGTTGGTAGAAGAGGGGCAGACAGAATGAGAGATGCCCCAGGGAATTTTCATTCCTGTTCGGTTTGCAAACAGAAGAAAATGTCTTTTGTTCTCTTTCAGCTTCCTTTTCAATGTTAATCCTCACCTTTCCTCATTATTAAATGCCTGTTTTCTTCTGAGAAAAAGTCGTAGTTTTTTTCTATGTGTTGTCTTCCCACTTTGGGAAATAAAACTGCAACGAGGGATTATCTTACGTGAATTTGGCCACTCTATTTTCTGTAGCAGGCACCATATAATAAGATGTTCAAGAGACCCATGAGGTCTAAGAAATAGATCCACATTTTACTGAGGAGCCAGCTGCTATCAGGGTACAGGTCATTAGATTTTATCCTTACCTAAATGTCATAGCAACAACTAATGATAGACATCTTCAGTCATCTTCCCAAACAGCCAGGAGAATCCAAAGTTTGCTTTATTAGACTTTGCCTTGAAAGTTCCCACATACTTAAGGCTCAGGAAACATTGTGGAAGAGGGGATAGAAAGATTGTAAGAGCCGTAGGATAAGGGCGTTCACTGTGAGACTGTGTCTCTAAGTAATGTCAGAAGCTACACCTATAAAGTCTCACAAACATGACTGCCCAAATATGTTATTAAGAAGGATGATACCAATGGATGTTCCAGACTGAAGAGGAAATGGTCCATAAGGCTTCAACCCTACACAAAGAACTACAGGCACCTAAGGAAGGAGAGCCACAGAAATAGCCTTCCTCAGGGAAGAGTATTCCAAATGCTTATCTAGTATCAAATGGTCAGCCCCGAAAACACAGCCAAGAGCAACATTACACAGACTGAACAAGTCCTATTTTGGAGTCTATGTGTATATACATATGTATGTATGCAGTAGCAATAAATGAAAAAAGAGGCCATGAATTTGAAGAGGAAGGGGGAGGAGTATATCAGAGAGTTTGGAGGAAGGAAATGGAAGGGAGAAATGTAATTAAATTACAACCTCAAAAACAAAATAAAACTTCCCGTGTAGCTAAATCCCCTAAGCTTTCTGGTAGACAAGAAACACCACGATGAAATTCCCAGCTTCTTGTTCTCCCTTCCTGGCCCAGTTGTAGTCGTGAATGGAAATAAAGAATCCTGTGGCCTTTCCCCAAACTAGAGCAGCTGTGAACTGACCAGTTACCTTCTGCCTGAGTGCTGCCCTTTTCTGCCCCAGATAATGGTTCACAGATGGCTGTGCTAACATACACTATGTGTTACCATCCATTTGGTTGTAACTACTATACTATGTTTCATTGTAAATATACTACCCATTTTGTTGTAACTATTATACTATACATTTTGTTGTAACTACTATACTATATGTTTTATTGTTACTACTATACTATACATTTTGTTGTAACTACACATTTTGTTATAGGCCACAGGTTTGGTGGAAATAAGTCAGTGATACGTGATGTGAATTCCTCTTTACTGCTGACTAGCATCCTAGAGTTAATTACTGAACTTCTCTGAACCTCATGTCCTCTGTCATAATGCCCCCCACGAGGGTTGTTGTGAAGACTAACCCCAGGGGACTATGGGAGTCAATGCACTAGCACCCATCCTGGGAAAGAAATGAGTGATGTGATTGTGTCCAGAAAGCAGGAGGTGGTACCTCTAGATCCTGGAGACTGTTGTGGATTTCATGTTTGTATACCCTAAAATCCACATTCTGAAACCTGAATTCCTAATGGTGTAGCATTAGGAAGCGAGGTCTTTGAGGGCTAGAGATGACATACAAGGATCAGTGACCTGATGATAGAAGGCACTGCAGAACTTGATTCTTGTCTAAAAAAGATGATTTAGCTCACAGTTTGGGAGGTCATGACCTCAGGATGTGCTTGACCCTGGTGAGGACTTGCTGACTATACAACAGGGTTGATGAAGCCATGGTGAGAAGATGTGTATGAGGGAAATATCACCTGATTTGACAGGAAGCAGAGATCAAGGGGTCCCTTCTCATGGGAGCTCACACACTCTTAAGAGACTCAACCTGTTTTGAGACCAGCGTTAAACCATTTACAGAACAGAGCCTCCAATAACCAATCACCTCTTAAGGTTTCCACGGCCCTGCCTCACCACACTGGGACCCAGCTTCCAACAGACAGATGCCAGGCTTCATGCCCCAGTGACAGCCAAAGGCGAACACCACTTACAGATGCAATGAGAAAACATGCATCTGCAAGCCAGCAAGAGAGCCCATACTAGCTGCTGAGTCTGTGCACATTTGAGTATTTCCCAGGTCAGAACTGTGAGAAATAAATATGTATTTTTTCTGCCTCCAAGTCAGTGATACTCTGTTGTTACAGCCAGAGAAGACAAAAAGAGACAAGGGGCTTTACCGACTCAGAAAGAGCTTTCTCAAAGAGTGGATTTATTTTAAGGAGGGGGGGGGGTATATCATCCCTTCTTTGTGCACTGAGTATTCTAAGAAATAATGAAATAAAATATTCTACCAGAATAGTGTGGAAAGCCTTTTGAAATGACTAGATAGCAAAATAAAAGTTCCTTTAAAAAATCTTATGTAAGCTAATGATACACCCTCTGTGCCCTCAACTCCCCAGGACCATCCACCCAAGGGCTCCTAAGCTGCATTCCCGGGTCTCATAGGAGGGCTCAAAGCACCTGGAGCCTGGGCTCCTGGGTCCCAGTGGCACGACTGCACCTGCCATATCCTCGGTTCAGGGCTCAATAAAAGCTGTTCCCAGCAGTGTCTTCTTCCAAAGCGGAGATACGCTACAGTGTCAACAGCCTCTAGCTGCCTCGCCAGCACGGGCTGGAACCAA
The DNA here is from genome assembly GCF_950005125.1 of Chionomys nivalis. Classification (NCBI taxonomy): domain Eukaryota; kingdom Metazoa; phylum Chordata; class Mammalia; order Rodentia; family Cricetidae; genus Chionomys; species Chionomys nivalis. The sequence goes on along the minus strand of NC_080111.1, from coordinate 13,141,234 downwards.
GAGTCTCGGCGGAGGGTGTCCAGGTTGAATGAATACACAGAGCAGGAGGTTGAGATGGAACAGCTTCTCTTTATTGTCTGCTGGGCTGGTTTTATACCATGGCACCAAATGAGGAGGGGGCTGCGAAGGGATTGTAACCTGACCCTGGCAGGGATCAAGGAACGGTCACCATGCACTCAAAATTCCTTCCTTCCCCACTCCAGGAGCAGAGGGAATTTATTACGTTTTCCTTGCAGATAAGCACCTCAAATGGGGGCAGGGATATCAACTCGAGGCTGCAATTCCCACATCTAGCTTCCTTATAACCCATGCTAATATTAACTGGAAGGTTGGGAGAAGAGCTAATGTAGCTCAATCCGTACCGCTCCACCACGGGATCCTCCAAGAAATACAGAAACCTAACCTCCGCCAAGCCACGCCGTTTTAGTCCCGCCCTTGGCTTGGTCCCTAGGTGATTCAAGCTGGGGCATGGAACCTGTACCAAGCTTTCCAGAATTCAGAGTCACGTGTCTCACAAGGCCAGGGCCACTGTCGAGGCTCAGAAGCTGGGCATGGCTTCCCGGGAAATGCGGAATGCTTCTAAGAAGAGGCCAGTAGAATTAAATCTCTCCATCTTTTTCTTAATGGAAACCTTGCAGGGAACGCATCACGAGTGAAGGAGGAGTGATGAGCCTTCCGCAGTTGTAAACACCTTGAACCACGCAGTCAAGCTTCGTTTTTTTTTTTTTTTTTTTTTTTTTTTTTGGTTTTTCGAGACAGGGTTTCTCTGTGGTTTTGGAGCCTGTCCTGGAACTAGCTCTTGTAGACCAGGCTGGTATCGAACTCACAGAGATCCACCTGCCTCTGCCTCCCAAGTGCTGGAATTAAAGGCGTGCGCCACCACCGCCCAGCAAGCTTCGTTTTTTTTTTTTTAACGCCCTTTAACAACCTTGAGCTCTCATGGTTCCTTGGGACACATCAATGGCGCCTGCTTGAAAGATAGGCGGCCACACCAGAGCTACCCAGTTGGCAACACCCACAGGCTCCCGCCTCCACTGCTTTATCCCAAGTTAGTTTGGTGGTTTGTACCCTTCATACTAAATCTGAGAGCCTTTGTTTCTGCAAAGTGAATGTGTCTCAGATGTTGATTGTGACGGAGGAAATCTTTGATTATCAGATAATTCAAAAGGGCAAACCGACTGTGGAGGACTCATTTTTTTCTACAGGTAGATTATAAGGAAAAATATCTTTACTAAAGAACTATAAAATGTGGTACTGAAGTATGAAAAAGTTCTGTTCTGGACTCTCAAGAACTAATGACCTATACTGACTTAAAGCCCATGATCTGTAGCCTATTAAATTTGAGTATTTGACCTTGAAGGTAATTATTATTCCTTCAAACCCAAAGAATCATAGTACACGGGGCTTAGCATTACCCTGATACAACCCACCAATTTTAGCTACAAAAGAGTAAGACTAAAAGTTCATAAATTATTTAAATACATTTGCATATGCATCCATGCACATAACTTTATGACTTCCAATGGTGCACTTTCCATATAACAGCAAGATGCTTCCAGATCTCATGTGTGAGTCGGGTGAGGTTAAAATAGTTCTCCATTATGCCTTAGTCAGAATAGACGGGATACACGGCAGCCACAGAACTCCTCAGATAGAAATGCCTTCCATCACAAAGGGTTTTTGCTCACCTCCAAAGTGAGGAGCAGGGGCTGGGCTCTTCCATTCCCAGGTTTCTAGTTTGTTAGAGGTACCACTGTGCTTACCTGTCCTTCAGGGTTTGCCGCGGTACTTGGCTCTCCAGCTCTCATAGGTGTCTGTCTGAAATTACACGGGGAATCACACGGGCTCCCAGGGAATGTGGTCTGAGAATCACAGTCCTCTGTGGCCTGAGGAGGGAACCTGGGGAGTGCTGACTCCCACTGTATTCAACTGGTGTTGCTGAAACACCGAGTCTACTACCGTGCTATGCGTTGCCAAGATCATTCATCAACTCCATGAATGACCTATGGGGAGGGGGAGGGAGCAGAAAGACAGAAGGGGGTAGACTCCGGTTGGACCTGCAGATAGACAGCTGTGTCTGTTGCTCCTGAGTAGGTGTGATCAAAATCCTGGCACAATAACAGAAGTAGGAAGGATTTCCTTCATCTCACGGCCTCTGAGGGTTCAGTTGATGGCTGCACGCCTCCACACAACTTGAGCGGAAGAGCAGGGTCATGGAAATACATGGCCCATAAGAGCTGTTATCATCACAGCAGACCAGGGGCAGAGAAAAGCCTTGCTCCTTGTTACTCTGTCCTTCTCTCTAGCCCAAGGGATGATGGGATGCCAATTCAGGGTGCTCCTTGCCCTCTCAGTTAGTCCTTTCTGGAGATGCCCCCAAAGACACGCTCATGAAGTTTCACCTCATCCAGTCTTCCTGGTGGTCGTCAACCCAGTCATACTGACAGGAAGGTTAACCATTGCCAGTTATCATATGACAGAGACTGTAAGGAAAGCAGTGGCACTGTGTGTCAGATCAGGTGTGGGAGTAAGCCTGACTGGGGACATTGAGAAAGGCTAAGAAAGGAGATGGTGTTAGAGCTAGGTTCGTTTGCTTGTCTGTGACAGGCCCTAGTCAGGCCTCAAATTCCTCATATAGCTCAGGCAACCTGAGTACAATGTGAGTCCTGAGGTCATAGGTATGGTCGGTCTTGAATGCAGAGTGTGTCTCCTTATGAACACACCAGAGTCTCATCTGAAATCTTTCTTTTGTAGATGTTCTACTACGGCTTTGTTTAGTTGTATAAACTTCTCAGCATTGGTCCGATAGCTTTTGCTGTTTGCTGCAAGACATAGACTTGAATATCCGAAGAATTTACTAACCGATGCAGAGGCACAGTTGTCTCACCAGCTGTAAAATTGTGACCCAAAAGGAAACTGGCAAGAGCCCAGGCAACAGGAAAAGAGAGTGGACCAAGGTGGCCGCATTTTATTTTCAACACAGAAGCAGGCCATGAGGATTTACAGGAATACTTTGAATGAAAAAAAAAAAAAAAACATCTGGGAGATGTTGTCTAGCTGCCAAAATGTTTGAATTTCTGGGCTATTCCCAAAGTTTACAACAATATAAAAACAGAATTTGTTAAATAAGATGGTCTCAGAAAATAAGGGATCTGATGTTGGCGGCACGAAAGCACAGCCAGTGATTTACACAGCATCTGCTTACTGAAAGCCTCCGCCCGATCCACAAAGGGCCAGGATTTCAATAACAGCTATCAAGAAATTGCTGTGTGTTAGTTCCAATTCAGGAGGGTACTGCTTCCCAACCTAATGCTTCAGAAACCTTGATATCTTCATCTTACAAAGGAAGTTACAAGTACTCATGTTTTATACAAGCTACCAAGTGATCCACGTAGGGTTGGTATTTAGATAGTCCACTTTCATTGTCCAAATTCTCCATTATCCCTTACACCTCTTTGGAAAATATTTACACTCTGTAGAACAGGTGAGTGACAGTGTCTCTCCAGTAACTAAAAGAAGAAGAAGTATAAGGTTGGATTGGTTTTTGATTTAATGGGGTTAAGTAGGACTTAAAGAAGATATTGTTTTGGGCTGGATCCTTACCAATTGGCTAAACCAAACTCAAGAGGATTTGAAGTTCTGAGATCATCTCAATGATCACCCTGTGTATCCTCCCACCTGCCTCTTCTGGTCTGTATCCTTAATAATAAACCAGAAATGTAGTTAATAAAGTAAATTGTTTTCTTGGGATCAGTGAACCATTCTGGCAATTTATCAGACTCAATAGAGGAGTCATGGAATCTCAGCTTATAGCTGGTCATTCCATAGCTGAAATTTGAGTTGGAATCCAAGTTGGGAGGTGATGTGAGACTCAGCCTTTACCCTGTGGAATCTAATATCTGATAGGAGGCTATGAGATATCCAGACAGGATCTGCTTAAGAATGGAATTGAATTGCTCTGGGGGACAAACCTCACACGATTGGTGACAGAGGACTCAGAAATATTTAATTAGGGTTTGGAAGAAGAGAAGACAGTATGTTTGAAGTCCCAAGGGCATCATGGTTGGTCAGGGTGTTCCAGGCATGGTCCTCTTCCATCTTAGATGAAAATAAAGGTTTTTTTTTGTTGTTGTTGTTTTTTTCGTTTTTGGTTTTTTTTTTGTTTGTTTGTTTGTTTGTTTTTTTATGACAGGGCTAATGGCCATGAGTAAGTTTGGCAGATAAATTACCTGTGTCTCTTGAACCTTACCTTGTTCAGTTGCCTCCCCAGGACTGGTTTAAAGAGTTGCTTCTATGTGCTAATGGTAAAAACATATTCATCTGTTCCTTCCTCCTCTCCAGCTCTGGAATGGCCCACAGGCAACACTTTCCCACCCATTGCCCTTCAGGATAACACCCTTTGTTAGCTGTGCACCTGAGTTCCTTCCGCATTGCCGTAACCTTAACCTGACAGAAACAAAGTAAGGCAGGAGAGGTTTATCTTAGCGTACCATTTCGGGGAGTTTCAGTCCACAGTGGTGGGAAGTCACAGGGTCCCCCCTGTGACTGGGGCGCAGGGAGAATGACTCATCCCAATGTGAAACAGAGACAGCAGACTGGAGCCAGGTGAGACAATCTCCTTCAAAGGCGGGCCCTAGTGAGTGAGTGCACTGCTTCTGTGAGGGCCTGTTTCCTGCTTCTCAGAAACTCCACAAATTTTTCAAATCAGGGCCTCAAGCTACAGACCAAGAACAGAAACATAAGGCAGTGGGGAAACACCACAGACTTAAATTGTCTACTGGAAGTTTTAAAGAGCCCTCCAATCACTTGCCAGTAGAAACTTCAGATTGATTCAACAGGGGCATTTTCTACAAGAACTTTTGTAGAACTCTTCTTGTCTAATGCTGCCCTTCGGGAGAGGGCTGATGTCTTTGAACCTGTAACCCATTCTGCCGCAGTCCTTGGTGCATTTGCGTACAGTGCAGAGCCTATTTCTGGGTTCTGTGGACTGCCGCTGCCTACACAGCCAAGCTGCTGCTCCTCCTAAAAGCAGCTTCCTTGCACAAGCCTGAGCTGCACCCCATGTGGAGCTGGCCATGCTGCACCCCAAATCCAGGTCCAAGAAGGAAATGCTGAGATGCTCAAAGGTACCTTCAAATTAAAGGAGGTTAAGAAGCAAGGGGATTCCAGACAGCTGGAGTATCTGATGTGGTGAAGATTTCAGAGAAAGTAAACACTGAATGAGAAGTGTGGTGGTTTAAAAGAAAATGGCCCCCAAAAGGAGTGGCACTATTAGGAGATGTGGCCTTGCTGGCCTAGCTGTGGCTGTGGCCTTATTGGAGGAAGTGTGTCGCTATGGAGGTGGGCTTTGGGGTCTCATATATGCTCAAGCCACACCTGGTGGGTCAGTTCACTTCCTTGATGTGGGATTCCCCCTCTGTATGCTGTGATTACCAATAATGAGTAAAGAAAGCTGGCTTGAGCCTATAGCAAGGTGGAATTCAGCTAGGCCAGGAAAACTAAACTGAATGCTGGGAGAAAGGAGGCAGAGTCAGGGAGAAACCATGGAGCCACCGCCAGAGACAGATGTATTGAAATTTTGTTGGTAGGCCACAACCTGGTGGTGATGCACTGATTAATGGAGATAGGTTAAATTTAGAAGTAAGAGTTAGCAAATAAGAAGCTAGAGCTAATGGGCTAAGCAGTGATTTAAATAATATGGTTTCTGTGTGATTATTTCAGGTCTGAGCTGCCGAGCAACCAGGAACAAACAAGCGACCTCAATACAACACTGCCTGTTGCCTTTGGATCAAGATATAGAATTCTCTAGCACCATGCCTACCTGCACACTGCCATAACCCCAGCTGCCATGCTCCCTGGTCATGATCATAACACACCGAACCTCTGAAACTGTAAGCCAGCTGCAATTAAATGGTTTCCGTTATTAGAGTTGCTCCGGTCATGGTGTCTCTTTACAGCAATAGAAACCCTAAGACAAGAGGTGAGAGGTTTTAGGGGCAAATATGGGACTGAGTTAGCCATTAATTCAACAGGCTACAAGGTGATACCCCGCCTCCTCTCCCTGTTAGTTGGAGGTCTGAGACAGGGTCATCATTTGTGACAGTGTTTATATTAAATAGGACAATGCTAGTTTGTACACAGCATTCAAGGGGACCTTTGATACCTGACTACTTAATTACTTAGATTGTTGCAGTAAAGGTTACAATTCAGCCTGCACTGCACTTCCGGAACTGATTGTAAATCACTTGTTTATCAGGAGCTGCAGAGACTGCTTTGCATGAAATGAGCAGGCAACTCCCAAGTCCCACCTGATGGTCCTCAAACTACCCAGAGCGGCTTCCTGAAAAACAGTAATTACAGCGGCTGAATACTCACGTCTTAAAGCCTTTTCAGCTGCTCGGATGTGTTCTGTCGAGTATAAATGACTTTTCAGTGAGCAGAACAGAAGGCTAACATCATAGGGTGTGGAAAGAACACCCGTTAAAGTGATGGCGAAGATTTTTAAGCCAGGTATGGCTTACTAGTTATCTGTATTATTAGCTCTCCAAAGCCCTCTTCCACCATACCTAAGCCTCTAAGCCCTAGAAGACTGATATTAAAAAGAAGCCCAGGACTATGTAAAAGCAACCTGGCTCTGATGGGTATCAAGATTACAGTGGCTGTTAAGTAGCAGGGCCCAATAGTCTGCCTCACCCTCGGTGGCTTCCTATATGACAATGATGTAATTGTTGAACCCAGGACCTTGCACCTGCCAGGCAAGTGTTCTTCCTCTGAACTATATCCTAAGATAAGTAAAATGTCTATTAAATAAAACCTTCATGTTCTATAGCCCCAGGCCTCTTTAAAATGGTATAACCAATTTGTTCACCATGATGGGACAGTGTCCAGTGAAAAGGTTGACCATGTGCTCACTATTTGCGACTGAAATCACTCAATGAATTATAATTCAGAAGGGGCCATCTTGGAGAGGGGTGGTGGTACAAACAAGCAATTACCAAAACTAGAAAGCTGAAGCAGCGATGGGGAAGCTCAGCCAATCACATCTGGCTAGGGTGTGGCTGCCTGGAGCCCAGGTAGATAAAAGAGACTGGTGCGCGCTCTCTTTGCGGTGCTGCCTGACCCGTTTGGACTTCGGACCTTCTACTCCAGTAGCGTGAGTTTCCCCGTTTTTCAATTATTAAATTATATCTGTTGTTTTGAGCTGGTCTGGTTATTTTAGCGTACCAATCGAATACGCCTTCACTAACAAAGCAGGAGAATCGCAAACTTAAGGTTACATTCTAGGTGTCTGAATGGCATAGCAAGTTGCTGTCTCAAAAACAAAATGTGGGGGAGGTTGCCTTGCTGTCTCAAAAACAAAATGTGGGGGAGGTTGCCATTTGGTCTAAACTTCCCTCTGCAACAACAACAACAACAAAAAAGTCTTGCCGGGTGTTGGTGACGCATGCCTTTAATCCCAGCACTCCGGAGGTAGAGGCAGGCGGATCTCCGGGACAGGCACCAAAGCTACAGAGAAACCCTGTCTCGAAAAACCAAAAAAAAAAAAAAAAAAAAAAAAAAAAAAAAAAAAAAAACAAACTTCCTTGAGGAGGGACCTCCAGAACACACAGAAGCCTAAAAATAGCCCTGACCACAAGCACAAGAGCCTGGTCCTAGAGGAACGTTGAATCTGAAGAGACACTCTTTGGCGATACCCTAGCCATCTGTGAACTTCTTCCGCCTCCAATTTTCTCAGTAACGCTTCTAGAATTTAATATCCTGGTCCAGAAATCTATCTGTCCCATCATCCAGTCGCACGTTTATTGCTTGTTTTTAAGAAGCACAAAAACGCCATGCGTTGGTATTCTCTTGACTTCACCCTTTTGTGACGACGCCATGTGCATTCACAGTCAGTTTATAAGACACCCATTGTTCTTGTTTCTATTATTTAGTTCTCTGTAAACTGAGTCCTCGGATCCAGCTGGAGCATTCTTGTGAGGACTAGAGTAGAATAGAGGTTATCTCTTACCCCTGTACTAGCAAAACCATCATCCTTGGGTAAAACAGATTGACAAGCCTCCCTGCTTATCACAATCCTGCTTCCCCAGCATCTGGAGGGATACTGTGTTTGCTGTACGCTCTAAACATCTGGCAGCAACACTCTGCTGTCAGCTGTCTGCTACTTGCACTAAAAACACACAGGACTGTGGGAGAGGGGAGACTGTTGGGAGGAAGATAGAGTGAGGATAAAGAGAGGATAAAGGAAGAAGATGGACGTCATTTGGACTAGACAGGAGGGCTACACTGCACTGTAAAAACCGGACGAAGTGTTGAAGGAACCTTTCTGCAGGACAGCAAGGCACTTGGCTCTTTTATGGCTCATGGTTAAAATAAAAAACAAGCTCTGGCTTGATCTCTGCCCTTCTCTTCCCACAGACCTTTGTCCCTTGCTTTCCCGAGAATGCTATTTTATTTATGCAATCAGGATGCCTCCAAGTTAGATACCAAAACATGCAAAAAAACACCTAGAAACTGTGCCCTAAGATACATTTCATTAATGATCTATAATTAGGATCCTTGCTTCTTGGTGGACTATGAAGAGGGAGGAAACATGGACCCGGCGATCTGCCTCCTTTGGGTCCTGGGTTATCATCCGTCACTGAGGGAAGTCAAAGAGGAACCGAAGCAGTGGAAGCAGGGACTGCTCTAAGGAAGCTGCTTGCTCATGTGTAGCTATCTTGTTTATACAGCCCAGGATCATTTGCTCAGGAATTGTGGTACAGTGTGCTGCGCCTTTCTACATCAATTAGCCGTCAATAAATCACCTCCACATACATCTACACACCAGTGAAATGGAGACAGTTTCTCAGCTGAGGTTTTCTCTTCCCGGGTGACTCTAGTTCACAAAAACTGACTAGCACAATTGACCCCTTGACAATTTGACAAAGACATCACAGTTAAAACCATAACCTTTCATTGTTTATTCCCGTGGGTTCACGTTAATGTCACAATAATACAGCACAACTTTTAAATACCATCATCCTTCAAACTTCTAACTTGTTTAAATTTCTAATTGTTTAAAAGTCTAATGTCTCTTTAAAAATCCAGTCTCTTACTCATGGGCAGCATTCCTCCATTTAAGAAACTTACAATCATCCCAGCACTTGGGAGGCAGAGGCAGGCGGATCTCAGTGAGTTCAAAGCCAGCCTGGACTACAAGAGCTAGTTCCAGGACAGGCTCCAAAACCACAGAGAAACCCTGTCTCAAAAAGTGGCTGACAAGGAGGGCTGACTGAGAAGCCAAGGATGATGGCACTGAGTTTTGATCCTACTGCATGTAATGACTTTGTGGGAGCCTAGTCTGTTTGGATGCTCACCTTCCTAGACCTGGATGGAGGGGGAAGGACCTTGGACTTCCCACAGAGCAGGGAATCCCGACTGCTCTTTGGACTGGAGAGGGAGGGGGAGGGGGTAGGGGGAGCGGGAGGGAAATGGGATAAGGGGAGGAGGTGGAAATTTTTAATTAAATAATTTTAAAAAGCAAAACAAAAAACAAACAAACAAAAAGAAACTCACTATTTCTATGTGGTGAGACCCATTGAAATTCTGTTGAGGTTGCATAAGAAATTAGATGAGTTTTTAATGGCTTTCATTTGTCGCAATTACAGATAGCTGAATACAGGCAACCTAAAAGCAAACTGAGCTCCACGGAACAGAACTCAATCGGTTGCCTCTCTCTGCTACGCCCTCTTTCTTGATTTAATTATTTGTGAAACTTTTAAACTCAATTGACTCCCATGGAATTTATCCAAGTCGGAGAGAGTTTGGTATTACACTCGTCATATCATTTGGTCCCGGTCCAAGAATTAGAAGCTTGGCTTCAGTCAATCACACGACACCAACTCTAGTTGACAAGCCTATGTTCGGTGTTTAATGTCTTTAAATGACAACCACTTTGAAAATCTCCAACATTCGCCTGCTCATTGTGTGGAACTGCAGTGATACTGTGACATTCTACTTTATATAAGCTTATTGGATGCAAAAACTTAAGTGGAACTCTGGTTATGAGTAGCATTGGAAATTAAAATGATCCAATATAAATAACACCACAGGGCAAACCCTCTTAAATCAGCCAGTCTGCTGTTCAATGTAGGTCTGAAATACTATCTTGGCTTTAGATGCCATCTATTGTCTGTAATCACTGTTTGGTACCACTGGCCACAGTGTGCACACAGAGGGAGAATACTCAACGCCGCTGACTGAGACACAAATGCCGTTGCTTGGCGTTCGTGTTTAGTGCACATCACTACCTGGGTAAGTGTTGCTGTATTTGAACTCCAAGCTGCATTTGGGAAAAGTTACCGTGAACACAAAAGGTTTATTTAAAAGTGAATAGTGTTTGAATATTTTGGTTACCCCAGAGCATCTCCGAGGTGAGACACGACCCATTGCTGTTGATTTCTGTAGCCTCGCTTCCTTCCAGATGTAGCACAGCGTGCAAGCATCTGGAGATAGTTCTTTGTTACTTACTGTACCTGAATACATTCCATAAAGGCAGTCAGATCACAGCTGCTCTCCATGTAGAATGTGGCCGTGAGCCAAATACACTGGCTCGTACTATTAACATGCCTTAGACTCTATCTGGATTTCTGTATTTAAGAATGGTTAGTGTTGGCATTCATCATGAAGGAAGCTAGCTGTGTAAACCAAACTCAAGTGTTTCTTATCTACCAGCTCTTGCTTGAACATGAAGGGCTCTGCTATACTACAGGAATGAATAATAAAGGTGTTTTATGAACAAAAATTAATAATGTTTTGTTGCAGTGGTGTCGAGCTGTCTGTCCCCCAAGGGCATGTTTTAAGAACTCAAAGCCTACCTCCCTTACTCTTTGGACCCTTACAGAAACCCTGTAGATTCCTGTTCTAGAACAGGCTCACTAACACTATCTGAGAGCTAAAATTATAACTTGGCTTCTTTGTGTCAATAAACTCTGCAACAGCCACCGCTTATCCCGAGAGATGGTTCCCGTCACAGGAGCCGGACAGGGCCAATCCTTATGACTTGAATGAACCCTTCCCTCCACAGTGGATGTACCAGAGACTTCATCTGCTATTCATGGTAATGGATTTTGGGGCCAAGTGGAGGCTTTTGGAGATAAGTAGAATTAGACTGAACTGTGAGAATGGAACTGGGTCTCCATGACGCTTTAAATATCTTTATGAGACCAGGAAAAACAAACTGGACCCAACTTGCTTGCTCTGTCCCGCTGTTTGATGACCTCATGTCCTGCCAACACCCTGCACAAATTCAGATTTCCTAGGCTCCAGAACCTATAAGCTCTATAAACCCTGTTTGTGTCAGGTATTTTGCTTTGTCAAAGGAAAACAGGCTAAGATGGCTCCTCCCGCAGCTCCTCACAGGCAGTTTTGGAACAAGATCAGTGTAGCACTCAGACGCTGGGTTCTAGAGCAAGCCCATGAACTCCCTTACTGACTGTTCTGTGAACAGGGAGGGCTTAACTTCTGGACAGAGCAGAGAGACTGTTGCTGAAGTGTGTATGTGTGTGTGTGTGTGTGTGTGTGGTGTGTTTGCATGTGTAAATGTGTGTGTGCGTGCATGTGTGAATGTGTATGCGTGTGTGTATGTGTATGTGTCTATGAGTCTTGGCAGTAAAATCGAGCTCAATGTTTATTAAAATGAGACAAGCAGAGGTGTGGAAGTGAGCGATTTACACCAGATTGATTTATTGGCATTTCTGAATTCTATGTTACGTGACTGGTTGACAGAATTCATGTACTCCAAAGATAGAAAACAAATACTTGAGAAGCAAAACCTCAGACGCTTAAACACTTTAAACAAGCTAATTAATTATGATTTTGGAAGAGTAAACTTTCGTGAACTATTACAACTTGGAAAAGAGATTTGGGAAACTCCTAATTGTGGTTTTTACTCCAAACACCTTATTTATTGCTACTGAAGACACTTGTTTTTTTTTTTTTTTTTTTTAATCACTTATGCAAGTGATGGCCACGAGAGAAGGGAGAGATATAAAACTTGTGTGTAGGGATGTTTGGAAGCACCACCCTTTATCAAAAAAAAAAAAAAAAAAAAAGGAAAAAAGAAAAAGAAACAAAATCCAAAAACAATTAAAAAAAAAACTTCTCATTAGACAGGAGGGGGGGCTGTTGGCTTTCTTTAATTTCAATGAAAAAAATTTAAGATTCCAGACAGGATGAACTGAACCGTGAGTTTGAAGGACAGCTAATTGCTTACACACTGTGTAATGGGATTAATTGGTTAAATTGTTTTCTTTTGTTTTTTTTTTTCTGGGGGCGGTGTATTTGTAAGTCTCAGTCTACCCCACTGGAATCAAATACCTATATGAAGGCATTGTCATAAAGATTATACGAGGCAGTGTATATCCGACAGACGTTATGATGATGGTGTTCACAGAAGGGCACAGTGAGGTGATGTGGTGATGTCATTGCACATGAAGACCCGAGATGGCAGTCCCTCAAAAGTTTGCTTGGGAGGCAGCCTTCTGCTTGAAACCCAAGACCCTGCAGGGCAATCAACACCTCTCTGTGATTTTAGGTTCTCCTAGCTGACCACAGTTCTCGCTGATCACAGTTGCCATCCTGCGATTCTGGGATTTCCCTGTTAGGCAGAGGGGGCTGATGTGAACAGCCCCCTTTGCCTTTGAGAGCCGTAGACCGTCTGAAGGGCTTCACCAGGCAGAAGCAGCATTAATGGCAAAAGGGATATGGTCAAGGGTGGCCTCTGGGGCGGGGGAGAGCACATGAACACCAAACAAAACAAAACAAAACGGATCCTCTGGCTCCAGCTGCGTTTATCCCTGTGCTGTATCCTTTCCACATCACTGTGGGGAATCAAAGTCCTCAAACACTGCAGCAACCGAAGAGCCCCCATATTGTGCTATATACAGTGACGTTATGTCATGACGTCATTTGATTAGGCTAGTCCAGTCGCTCCCAAACTTGGCTAAAATTTCCTGGGAAACGCTAAACTCAGATATCCCTCCAATTGCTCCACCTAGTGACAGCACAGTTGTAACAGGGTCCCTCTTGTAAGAAACGGGGATCAGCATTTCTTCAGTGACGTGTGTGTGTGTGTGTGTGTGTGTGTGTGTGTGTGTGCGCGCGCGCGCGCCCACACGCGCGTGTGTACAGGCCCTGTGCCCGTGAGCACGGAGGTCAGGGGACAACTCTCAGAGTCCGTTCTCTCCTGCCACCTTGTGGAAGCCCAGGATGGGACTTGGCACTCAGGCGTGGGTCTCACCAGCCCAGCTGCCGCTATTCTTCAGGTGTGACATTTCTACTTGATCCCTTAGACACAATTATTATCGGTTACTACGTCTCTGTGGAAATTCTCTTTCTCCCAGGACTTCCTGCCCACTTTGTCCTCTGGATCCCTTGGAATCCTTTTGAAATTATATTTTGAGGTAGTTTAAGATTTCCAAAAGAAGTTTCAAGAGGCACCTGGAGAGGAACATTGAGGCCTGGCCCCCTCTGTTGACATCTAGCATGGCCCTCGGACAGTGATCACAAAAGAGACGTGAACACCACCATGTTGTGTCATCAAGCAGCCGGCTCTCTTTGTCTGTCACTAGGTTTTTCCAGCTTTTTGTTTGCTTCATTCCAAGGTCCAATCTAAGCTCCCATCTCATGTTGTCTTGTTACTTTATCTCCAAGTCACAGCGGGGGCTTGGTCTCTTCCTGTTTTCCCTGACGTAGAGAGCCGCGTGGAGTCACACCTGATGGCAATGTGTAGTGCTGGCTCCTGCCCTCCGCGATCCCGAAAGCGAGTGCTCTCTGTGATAATCAACTCCTAATATCAACTAGGCCTGACTTATGCTATTATCACGCAATGATTGTCAGCTGCTTGCATATGCGTGGACCTATGAGCAGTGCCCACCTGGCAATCCGGAGTTGGTTGCCCATGCCTACTTAAGGGCTGGAAGAGGTTTGCCTGGAGAGAGAGGAGGAGAGAGAGAGGGAGAGAGTGAGAGTGAGTGAGTGAGAAAGAGAGAGAGAGAGAGAGAGATTTTACAATTGTTAACAAGGTCCTGAATAAACTGCTTAGCAAGAAGAGCTCCGGTGTGTCGTGCGTCCTCCTTGCTGGACAAGGCGGCCGTGACACCCTGACTTTTAAAAAGTGCTGGGTTTTGTAGATTGTGTCTGAATTTGCTTTGTCTGGTGTTGTCCCTTGAGGAGGTTTGGATAAGGCATTAGCAACAGGCGCTACAGAGGGATGGTGATAATGGCTTGTAATGGCGTGTCCCTTGTTAGTGAAGGGTGTTGACAGTGGGCTATAATGGGGTGTCCCTTGTTGTTAGTGAAGGGTGGTGACAGCGGGCTGTAATGGGGTGTCTCTTGTTAGTGAAGTGTGGTGATAGCAGGCTGTAATGGGGTGTCCCTTGTTGTTAGTGAAGGGTGGTGACAGCAGACCTGTAATGGGGTGTCCCTTGTTGTTAGTGGAGGGTGGTGACAGTGGGCTGTAATGGGGTGTCCCCTGTTGTTAGTGAAGGGTGGTAACAGTGGCTTGTAATGGGGTGTCCCTTGTTGTTAGTGATATTCACCTTGGTTACTTATAAATGGTGTTTACTGACAGGGTTCTCCACTCTCAAGCTATACTTTTTTCTTTGAAGTTAATAATTTCCATGAGGAGACCCACTGGGAGTCTGAAGATCCTAAGATCCATGAGGGGTCTCTTCTGCAGTGGCCTCAAGCACAGTTTTCCTTCTGCTCTTATTCTTTTCTATTTAATTTCAGTATCTACTGCATACATGTTTTAAACATGCAAATTTTTGTTCTGATATCTCCAACTCCAGGATACCTTTTTGACTTCAGCCCTTCCCGAACCTGTGACTCTCCTCTTTGAGAGCAGTAAGCCAGACATTCATGACCAATGGTGTACTTTTCTCATTGCCCAACCACAGTACATACAAAGTAGCTTCAGGATTGGCAACCAAAGCACCTGCAGATTCACTCCACGGAACTCAGCGGTGCATGCATCCCCTTGTTAACCTCCCTTTTGCTCAGTCATGGCATGAACAACTCTGGACATCTCAGTGTCTAGACCACCTGCATTTGCTACTGTCCAGTCTCTCTTACTTGGAGCAAAAGCCACATTTTCCTGCCACTTTGGGCAGTTTCTACTTGAGTGATTTGAATTCTATTTGAAAAGCATGCTTGAGACGGAAACCAATGGTATTTATTCCATAAATGATATGTCTCGTGGACTGCCACACTTCCAGCTGGGTTAGAAACTTCTATAGTCTGACTCTCAGGTGTGATAGGTCAACCCTTCCTGGTAACTTAAGTTGGACTCAGTTCGTCACCAAGTTGGAGTGTTTTAAGTCAGCATTAGTGTTGTGTGACGTTAATCCTGGGGAGACATGAGCAAACATTTACCCACACCAAATGGGGAACAGACCAGAGAAAAAATACCACCAAGACCAGTTTGTCATTCAATGACTTTTATTGGATTACTTGCAAAAATATTGCTGTTTGGATGCTCACCTTACCAGACCTGGATGGAGGTGGGTGGTCCTTGAACTTCCCACAGGACAGGGAACCCTGGTTGCTCTTTGGGCTGATGAGGAAGGGAGACTTGATCGGGGGAGGGGGGAGGGAAATGGGAGGCGGTGGCGGGGAAGAGGCAGAAATCTTTAAGAAATCAATCAATCAATCAATAAATAAAAACAATTGTATCATTTAATTCTTGTAACAAAACTGAGAGACTCGAGAATGATCACTGCTTTTATATATTTATTTATTTATTTATTTATTTATTTTTGGTTTTTCGAGACAGGGTTTCTCTGTGGTTTTGTAGCCTATCCTGGAACTAGTTCTTGTAGACCAGGCTGGTCTCGAACTCACAGAGATCTGCCTGCCTCTGCCTCCCAAGTGCTGGGATTAAAGGCGTGCGCCACCACCGCCCAGCTTCTCATTATATTTTAAGACATAGTTTCCATCAACCATAAGAAGCACGATTGATTCATTAGTCTGTAACTACAGAGCTAGCTATGATTTTAAACTGTACACTCTGAATAGTAGCTTTCCATGTAGCTTCTATAATGCAAGGATTATATTTCTGTTTCAGAGTTAGCTACAGCCTAGTAGATATTTATTGTTTTCATATCGCAAGGATGTGGTTTAATCTATTGTATACTCAACTCCACAAAAAAATAAGGAAACTTTATTATGAGCGCAGGAAGTCATTGCACGGGTTAGTATGCCCAAAGGAAAAGCTTTCCCTGAAAACTAAAACGGGTTTATGATGCCATGCCGATTACAGTCACAGTGATCATGCTCTTCAGTTCAATGGCTCCTTTGAGCGTAGGATCCTGGATTCTAGGAAATAGCTAACATCCACATGGAGACTGGCACTGGGTGGATCCACATTGAGAAGTCTCCTCGTCCAGGGTTGTGCTATACCTGCAGCCCATTGGAGACCTATGTCCTCCTCCTCTCTATCGGTAGCAGTTCTGAAAGCAGCAATGCATGTCCCGTGATCCAGGACACACCTCACAGGTTTCTAATAAAGATGTAAGTGATTGGAAATGTCAACATTAGAACATATGACGATTGGGTTCTATGTCCAGGCCCTGAGTTTGAATACTGGGGAGAAAGACAGCCCAAATCTCCAATTCTGAATGAAATATTTTCATCTTCCTCTTCGGGTTGAAGTTTTCCTGTTTTATGTCACATTTGAATTCTTGTCGTTTTTCCTACACTGAGGTCATTTGTCGGTAAATCATCACCTCTTAGGGAACTGGCCAATATTTTCTTTCACTCGTATTCATCTGTGATGGCTAGCTCTCAGCAATGGAGGATCTGGAGATCCATTAACAGTGCCTGGAGATGTCCTACCCTGGAGAACAGGGAACTACTGGTGTCCTGGAGATGCCTGGCATGTTGGCGACACTCTACAGACTGGGATTCTCCCACTGTTACAAAGAAACCAATAATGCGAAGGCTGAGAAGCCTTGGCTTAGGACAGTATTTCTAAAAACATTAAACTAGTCTTGGGCTTCCTTTCAGTCTGGTGGCCAAGATTCTCCGCATGCCTTAATATCTTCTTAATTACACGATACTTGTCTGCTTCCTAATGGGCACTAAGTAGCTTTTTCTACAGTCTAGGCCTGTAGAAAGATTTGTCTAGATCTTTACAAAGAATATGGATAAATCTTTGGGATAGAAATCTTTAGTATAACTGATCTATGGTCTAGGCATGAGAAGTAGCAAGAATCTGGCGACTTCCACCACGACTGTTCCATATATATAGCTCCTGGGAGCTTAAAGAAGAGACTACCAGCCAAGAGGTCATTTGGAAAACATGGATGCCAGAGTGCCTCTCCATCAAGCACTAGGGCCAGGGATGTCAGTAAGTGCACCAATCTGATTTCCTACATAGTAGCCGATGATGAAAAACCAAATGGAATCACTGTCACAGTTGATATTAAAAAGAAATCAATTGCCTGAGCAGAGTGTGAGTCTCCCATGAAATTGCTGCTGCTGATGAGTGTCTTTGCTCCATGCCAACACCTGAGCTCCTGCCAGGACAACCAAAGGCAATAAAGGCATGGGATGGGGAATCGGGAAAAGCAAAGTCGACAGATGGCAATTCGTGAAGAGTTGAATCAACATAAATTATATCTCATCAGTGAGCGGAGGAAAGGGCGGATGCACTGCCATGCTCGGCTAACCGCTGAGATGGTGAACCTGCCAGAAGAATTCAAGCAAACTACGGGGTACTTCCAAATTGGGCGCAAGCAGAGATGAAGAAACGCCCCTTCATTGGAAAGCCATCTGGAAAACAGATGCACAGCAGGCCGCTATCTGAAGCAATGCTGTAAGTGAAATGAATGAACATCCGGGCTTTCTGAAGGGGTGGGTCACAGGTCACGGGCTGTCGTGAAGCAGAACAAGTGGTTGATACATAGGTAGGGCAAGGCAAGAGGCAGCCATGATGTGCCTCCTTGAGCCATCTGTAAAGCAGGACATCAAGTAAGCAGAAAGGTTGTTTTTGGAGGAAGAATTGATTTAAACCACATATAAATTCTTCAAGTGCTCAACTTTTTTCCTACTTAGAAGTTGTTTCTAAGCATTAGTGTTACCTCCTTAAAATTTCATAACTCAAGAGAAGTAGAAAGCCAACTTGTCAGCTTTAACATGGTATAACAGCTAGAGTATGAATTAATATAGCACAGTTGTTAATATGTGCAGCAATAACTTGAAGTCATGGCGTTCAATAAAAAGGACCTTTGAGCTCATAGTTGACAAGAATCAAGTTCATATAAAACTGAATCTTTCAGCAAGGTGACCAAGAAAAGGACTTCATAGTTCAAAATTCAGTGTATCTAGCCTGCTAGTCAAACCAGCAGAGGGTGCTAAAGGGAAAACCAAGCACTTGGAAGATTTTTCAAGAACTTAAATTCTATAAAGAAAATTTTAAGGAAATGTAAAATAGATGGAAAAATCTATATTTCCAATTACACATGTAAGGGCAAAAGAATGGATTTTTGGAAAGCTATATAAGGCTTGTACGTGCACTTGTTCTCTCATTTTAAATTATTAGCTGCCTGACAAATGAGTTTTACACATCCTGAAGATGGTTTACAGTGAACAAACATATTGTCTTTAGAGCGGTGGTTTAGCGACACTGCTATAATAACCATTCACACTGGAAAAGCACCAAGAGGTTGGCTTCCTAGAAGGAAGCGGCAGCGCGTCAGGGGGCCATGTGTCAGTCTCGGGGATCCAGTTATGGTTCCCGGAACTGCTTGTCATCTCCTGAATGTTGTTGCCATTGGAGGGTTTTATGGAAGACAAACAGCTGGCAAAGGCGGCACATGGTCTATAGGACTTGATGAGATCACCTTCTGCTGATGTTTTGGGACACAGGTGCTTTGCTTAGTGGGATGTCAGGAAGCAAATGCAGAGGTAAACCCATTAGTACACATTCTCTTAGGTTCTCCTGAAGGCAACGCTGAGGGCATTTGCCTTGGGTTCGTGTCAGAAATAAGAAGGGTAATATGTGTGTCTGCGTGTCTGTGTGCATATATGCGTGAGCATATATATGCATTTATATTGTGTGTGTATATATGTGTGTGCATATATGCATATATATTGTGTGCATATTATGTGTGTGTGCATATATAAATGCGTATGAACAGAGTGCATATATACAAACAAAATGTATGTTTTTTGTGCATATACATATATATTTATTATATATACAAACAAAACTGAAGAACTGATTCTACTTTGGGCAGGAACCAGAACCTCAACTACATTATTTTTGCCTTTTTTCTGCACTATGTAGAGACTTGCAGAGGAACAATAGGAATGCATTTAATAATTCATCTGGAAAGCAGAGAATACAGGAGGGTACATCTTATGATAAGGACATCAACACACACAACAAACGGGTCTCATTCCTACTGAAAAGACACAGTCCTTGTCTTTTTCTTTCTGTCTTGAAGATTTCTGACCGAAAGGTCTAAGATTCTGTGAGCAGAATCCTTCAAGTCTTAGAGGTTCATTTCCATTTGGAGTTTAAAGTCATCTAACAAGAGGTGGGGGGGAGGAGAGGGGAAGGAATTGAGGCTACAGATCCAAAGGTCATTTCCCTCTGTGTTCACTATAGTGATGTGAGCTGGCACCAACCTTTGCCTCAGGAAGCAGCATCGTAGGTGGCATCAGCACAGACCCGTGGCACAGACCCGTGGCACAGCCTTGTGTGCATGCTGGCACTGCAAACCCAGTTCTGTTATTTGAATCTGAAATGGCAGGCATGTCAAGATGAGTTTATGTTATACAGACCTAATTCCAGCATTAAACCTCTGGGTCAGAAATCGATGTAACCCAGCAACAATCAATCATGCTTGCCAGATTCTTTGAATGACTGTTCATGAATTGACCAACACCCCAGGACTAGATTCCACGCAGTCCGTAGTGCCGAAGCAGCACCAAAGTCATTTCCTGTGAAACCTGCAGTTTATTACACCCTGATATCCGGCAGTTTGACAGACCAGATACTTTGAAGAGGTGGTTATCTAACTGATTGCTAGCGTCTAAATAGGTTATAACAAGCATGCCCTTTCAAAGATGGCTGTGTTCACTAGCACACAATGGGGGTTGGGAGTTCAACAAACAAAGCAATCAAAACCAAAGCAATGCCACCCAACAAAACTGTTACAAGTATTTGGCATGGGACCTTGGGCCTAGGCAAACGCCCAGTTCTCACCAGGTCATCTTAAATGGGAACCTCGTACATCCATTGAAACAAGCTGCAAAATAATTCCTCAATGTGTGTCGCTGACTTCTGCTCAAGGACTCCAGATTATTAGAATTTTGGGAAAAGATTATTAGCAGAGAATTTTCTAAAATACTCTTAAATAAAGGGCTAGCCAAAGCAAAAGCAAGCCTGGTATGGTGGCACCTGTGAATAATCCCAGCACTCAGGAAACACAGGCCGGTCGGATCATGAGTTCGAGACCTATCAGCTAGATGGTGAAACCCGACACATAAAATAAAGGCAAGGGATATGCCTCAGTTGTAGACTAAATTCAGCACAAGGCCCTGGGTTCAGTTTCCAGCAGTGGAAAAATATTAATATACAACATAAAATATCAATTATAACTTCTAAAATATAAAAAACGTATTACACACAGGGGAAAAAAGAATTCATACACTACTTTGATTTAAAAGGCAAGCCCTATATCTCATTAAAATGAGAAAAAATTAATAACGCTCAATATAAATCCATATTACCCAGAAGTTCCACGGATTGCACAAGCAGTTACAGAGCTGACCTTCGTTGAAACTAGTGGCTTGTTAGGGATCATGTACAGCCTGTTTCTATTTCTTTAAAGCACAAAATTTGCCACAATTTTCTACAAGCACATTCACAAGATGTCAATATTAACAACTTCATGGTGTTAATAATCAATAAATGCATGATGTCAATATTAATAATTTTGTATCTGCTGCTTCAGCATTTTCTTCCTGGCTGTCTGTGGCACAGAGCTTTCTTTAGGAACTGAAGTGTACAGTATCCTGCTTGACACCAGAGGGCGCCATCGGACTCTTATGAGTTTCTTCTTATGGAATTGGTGCTGAGCTGTCCAGTGCCTGAAACCTTCAGAAGCTTCCACCCAGCACTCAACATGACCTAATAAAAAAAATCCCTACTGAAAACCGAACTAGCAAACAAACATTAGTATGTCAAGAGCTGCTGATTCCAGAACCCCAGATAAGATTTTTTTTAAATCTAAATAATAATCTCAGCTGATAACTCATGGATGAGAATTCTGATGTGCTAGAGACCTAAAAGGGACCACCCCAGGGACCATGAAGGACTGCGAGGTGCTAAGTCTTTGCACTCATCTACACAGCTGGAGCCTCTGCCTTGTTCCTCTCCTCTCCTCCCTGTCAGGGAGCTTCCGTCCAGATTCCTTTACTGTCCCCCAGGCACAGCCATGGATCACAGCAGGAGCAAAAGAGGCTCCTGACTCCTGATATATCCTGTCACACACAGGATAACTTTCCCAGCAGCAGAAGGCTTCCTTGTCCACATGGCAGCCTTAAGCCCAAGAAGACTCGCATCAGCACTACAGCCCCAGCTTTCTGAGGGGCAGGCTGCCACCCAGCCCCACTGGCCTGAGAAGAGCATAGTGCCTGAAGACAGGGTAGGATAATCTGAGCCTGACGTCTGGCGCTGTGCTGCAGCGTGGAGTAAATGCTGGTATTAACAGGAAGGGAGTGTGAACGGGAAAGGTGTGCTGCTTTTCTTGTCAGGAAGAAAATGTCTAACAAAAGCAAGGGAGGAATGCAGGGAGGGAGAGAGGGAGGGAGGGAGAGAGGGAGGGAGGGAGGGAGGGAGGGACGGAGGGAGGGAGGGAGGGACGGAGGGAGGGAGGGAGGGAGGGAGGGAGGGAGGGAGGGAGGGAGGGAGGGAGGGAGGGAGGGAGGGAGGGGAGAGAGCAGCTGAAGGTAGAGTCCCTCTTGGCAAGGACATTGTGGTAATAGCACGTGATAGCTTTTCACAATTGCATCCCCACAGGAATCAGGGAGTAATTAATGCCCGTGCTTAATGTAATTAATGTAGGAGCCAGTCATAATAAGCTAAAGAGAAACAGACCATCCAAAGGAAGTTTGTTACTTCCAACCATTATCACCTGCCAGAGTAGCAGACTCAGCCGTCAATAAGTTTAATAGAGCCCTGAGTCTCAGTAGTTTACCCTGAAGCAATACCTGGTTGCAGGAAGAACCACAAACTTGAGATTACCTGAGCACCACCTAAAAACAGACCATGCAAAGGAAATGCCTAACCTTCCAACCATTGTAGATAGGATCACCTGCCAGCACACTCATCAGGACGCCCCTAGACAAAGGTCAGCCAATCAGGGGTCCTGAACCTCAGCAACCCCTCACCCCCACCTTTACTACTATAAAAACCCAACTCTAACTGAGCTCCGGACTTCCCTGTTTATTCCAATATACTGGACATGTGGAGAGTCCGAGTTTGCAAACTTGCATAAAATAAAGGCTCTTTTCTTATACCTACGGGACTCTGTCTCCTTGTTTGTTTTGGGGGGACTTCCCAGATCTGAGCATAGTACTCAGCTAAGCTTCTGTCTGTTCAGTCCAGGACCCCACCCACAGAATGGAGCCACCCACATTTAGGGGGTCTTCTAACTTCAGTTGACCCCATCTAGAAACTCCCCACAGACTTGTTGAACAGGGGTTCCTTGTTGATTCTAAGCCTTGTTAACACACCACAGGAGGTCAGCTCCTCTGGGCTGGAAGCCATCTCCTCTATAGGAATATAGACAATGCTTCTGCCTTCCTAAAGTCTCTCATATTGCATAGGACACATCCTAAAGATGTCCCTAAGGCTAGAGGTCATATGTCAGGCTTCCTGCAAAGCAAGGGCTATGGAATTCCCCTCATTTTCCAAGTACATTTTACTCAAATCACAATGCCCCCTCTCCGCTTTCTCAAACCACATGTTGGAGGAAGGACTGCAACCACAAACTAGTTTATAGGGCTTGCCCTTCTGCATTTCCTGTGATTGTCTGTTTAATCATCCTTGTCTCCCTTCAGCTTGTCCCACACGGTACTAGTTCAGGACAAAGAGCAAGAAGTAAAAACAAGACCCAGAGGTACCCAGAGGTTCTCACCAATGAAGAGTGAATTCTCCAAAAATCCTGCAGAAGTTGGTTGGCCAATTCTGCCAGTGGAGGCAGAAGATCAAACAGCATCTCCGAATGCAGTGTTCTCTGGTTATTTACCATAATTTATTACAAGTGCCCAGAGGATCAGTGCCTGGATAACCCTGAATAAAAGTAATCTCCATCCTGACCCAAATAATCCATTGTTGCCTGGAATAACAAATTCAAATTTCAGGAAGCTAAAACTGTCACTTTTCTCTGTCACTGTGCTTGGGCTGACTGGGGCTCATGTGCTCATCACAACACATACCCAGGATAGCTGAGTTTTTCTGCACCGTTTTTGTTTTTGTTTTTTATCCTGGCATGGGCAACATCTCAAAGAACAAAGCCAGAATCAGAGAAGCCTATGGAGATCTCAGCTTTGGTATTTGAACCCAACTTTCTCTCAACTTTACATATTCTATTAGACAAGGCACATCCTAGGAGGGGAACTCCAGTCCATGTGTTGATGGCAGAAGCAAGGAGGGGATTGAACATAGGCTTGCTCATGTGGACACTAATTGACATCTAAGGCAAAAGAATTCTTATTAGGTGGGAACAAGAGAGCTACCTGGGGTA
Organism: Chionomys nivalis; assembly: GCF_950005125.1. Taxonomy (NCBI): domain Eukaryota; kingdom Metazoa; phylum Chordata; class Mammalia; order Rodentia; family Cricetidae; genus Chionomys; species Chionomys nivalis. The sequence continues at coordinate 13,117,433 of NC_080111.1, read as the reverse complement.
TATGATGTTTGACAGCATACCTGGTCTCTACTCGTTGGATGCCAGTGGGACAAGCAAACATGCAGGCACGCACACATGCACACATGTCTATTCAGTGCTGTATATACACATTTCCAGAACTTTCCATGTACACCTTGTGGGATGAAAGTTATTCCAGACTGAGAACCACTAATCCGACTAACAGTGTTGATTTTACTTTATTTTTAAACATATTTTATTTATATCATATATTTATACAAGGTAGAATTTGTGTGATTATAAATATTTTATATATTTAATATTTCAATATCCAGTTTTTGGAATTACTGCCTACTTTTTCAGTACCACATTGACTCAGGTCTGCTCTTACAGATCCATGTCCAAAGCCAGGTTGTGGTGGGACACTCCTGTCGTTTCAGTACTTGGGGGACTGTAGCAGAGAGGTCCTAAGAGGGCTGGGGCTACAGCCCAGGCAGTAAAGAGGCTGCTGCTCAAGCAGAAGCAGCTGAGCTCAGATCTACAGCGCCTACATAAAAGCCAGGTGTGGCCATGTAGTCCTGGGGCGAAACGGAGCTGGCAGGATCTCTGGGGCTCCCAAGTCAGCTAGTCTAGCCCATCGGTGATCCCCAGGGTCGGGAGAGACGCCTCAGAGAGAACAAAATGAGACAGTGCAGAACTGTAGCAGACGATGCTCATTGCTGACCTCTGCCCTCTAAACGCACGCACGAGCACGCACGCACGAGCGTGCACCAATGCGCATGCCACACTCTACCGCAGACAAAGAGTAAAGTAAATCAGATATGACCAAATGACTGTCTCCTCTGGGCGGTCTCATTTGGTTAGAATAACACATTCACATACCAACATGTGGATGGATTCCCAAGACCTCTCTACGAGCTGTATAAAAACCCACAATAAGTGTGCGCACCCATAAGCCCCGGGGACCCATCAGTCTCTTTGTTTCTCACAGCGATGCCCACTTACCTGTGTGTTGCTGGAGGAAACCATGATACTGGGCAGGCGAGGGGGTTGCAGTGGCGTTGCACAATGTATGGCTTATTTATTTATGTCTTTATTTATTTGCTTATTTGTTGGGGGTATGCTTCAGCCCACATGTCAAGGTCAAAAGATAACTTGGGCGAGGGAGTTCTCTTCTTCTGTGATTTATGTCCCAAGGATGAAAACTCAAGTCCCAGGCTTAGAGGCAGGCACTTTTACCAACGCAGCCATCTCGCTGACACCCGCTGTTTTGATGGGCTTGTTTTTGTCCACACACCGCAGAGACACTACAGAGTCACATGGTTTGTGGGCCTCATTTCATATGAACATTCTTTAAACAGTCATCCCTTCCCAGCAGAGATTAATGTTCAGTGGTTCTTCTTGTTCTTCATTGTACCTTTCTCCAAATACCTGAAATGCAGCGATCATTGCACAAGCAAGGGAAGGAAACTCTTGCCTTTTTAAATGCTAGAGGCGCGCTGGTTTGAAAGTGCCATCTCTGCCCATGCAATAACAGCCCCGTTCTGCTCTTCTCCCGCAGGCCTGGGCTGTTTGTGGTGATGATGATCTCGCCTGAGAGGTGCTGCTGACACTATTATGTCTTAAAAGAGACTGAAGGACCCGGCATCTTTGTGCTCGGAGAGCATCTCATTTGTTGTATCACTTCTTTGATGTTGCCGGAAATCACTGAACTGTGAGAAGCAGAGAGAAAATTCACATTTTACAGAAAACACATTTTTTTTCAACAAACCAGGAACATAATAACACCTGGATGGAGCTTCCTGCTTCAGGGGCTGGATGCACACAGAGGACCATGGTGAGAGCCATCACAAAGACTGTCGTGGTTTAGGATCTCAGAGTCAAGCCCTTCCCCGGACTTCTTTATAAATAAAGAACTCAAATATTTATTTTTCATTGAGAAAACAAAACAAGCTTTGGAAGCTGCTTCCAGGTTTTGTGAACCATGCGTAACGCCGACATAACATAGCTGCCCTGCCTTTGCAGCTCTGACGAATGGCTGCCAGAATTTAATTGGAACCTACACATGAAAAAGACTCTTCTGGGTGTCTATAAATAATCACAACTCAGCGGAAATATTGCGGCTATGCAAATAGTTACAACACGTTAGAACTTCTCTTTGAAACTAGCAAAGTGGTTTTTCTTTGCTTTATCTCTTTTCCTCGCCACCCCCTCACTAGCTCTGCCTGCAGATCCCTATTTCTGCGTCCCTGAATAACCCGGATGGTTATCTCTGCTCCCCAGAACTTTCCCTTGGTCCAGGTTGTCATTCTGACCTTATGATACTTGATGACTGTTCTTCTATATTAGTCTACGGTACCTTGATCTTTCAAGAGTTCTATATAAATGTTTTAAAACTTTGCTTGAAGTATCGTACGGATTTAATGGACCTGAGCAGCCTGGATACTCTGATTCTAAACAATGGTCTTCACCTCATGGTGGTTCTGTCTTGTACCCACCTCAAGGACACCCGAAAGCCACTACAAATCTCTTGTGCGTGTGTTTGACATTGAAAGGGCTAACATGCATTTTATAAAAGCTACCCGACTCAAATATTAGCAAAACATGAACCTGGTATCAATAAAAATATGTTGATTGAAAATAAGTTAATACTTAAAGATCTCCAGGTAGGCTGTGGTCCTCATCTTTCAGTAAAGTGTAGACTTCGGTCTTGATTCGCTTTCTAAGGACACGGCTGAAGTTTGAGTAGATGAGGATATCCACCAATAGCAGCAGAGGGCATTCTGACCGCAAGGTCTCTTGCTGCAAGATTTCTCCTGGCGAAGCTTGAGCAAATGCCAGTTCACCTCAGATAGGCACCAAAGCATCCACAGGAACAGTTCTGCCAGTGTCTACCTTACGCGAGCAGTGAGTTTATTCGGTTGCTTGCAGGAGCATTGGTGAGTCTAAAGAGGCCGCCTCACTAAAACGCCCACCCCTGCACTGTAAAACCCGCATACACAGCTTATAGGCAGCCAGGCCTGCTGGGATCCTCTCCCTGCAACCATGACTATCTACATAGCCTGGGGAGGGGCTCTGTGAGCCTTGGAACCTTCTCAGCTTCCAGAGCCTGATACATTGTATGAGCTTCACCTCCCCTCAGGAAGGAATGTTCCGTATCACATTCGTGATATGAAAGCCACATTCACCAGGAAGACAGCTCTTCCAGAGTGACCGGCCCTCTACATGTAAAGCCTTGTCCTGGGCTCTGTCTTCAAAGCTTTACCAAGGCTAAGTTGTGAACTGGATGTAGAAAGTACAAAGTCACTCCTTTGGTGCCAGATGGTGACATTGTTTCGAGACGCTGTGGAACCTGTAGGAAGCAGGGCCTAACTGGAAGAAATGGGTCACTGGGAAGCGGATCTCTCCACCTTCTGCCATAGCTCTCTGCTTCTCATTTGCTGGTGAGACACAGCAAGTCAGACCACAGATTTCCAGCACCATGCCTTCTCCAGTGTGCTGGAATAATGCTCCCTAAAGCCACAAGCCAAAATCAACCCTTCTCTCAAGTTGCTCCTAGCAGGCAGTATGATGCAGAGATATTAACATAACTAATACACTAACCCCCCACCCCCCACCCCTATAATATACACAGGAAAAGTAATAAGACAGAACAGAGAGAGGCAGAACCCAGTGACCCAGAGTAAACATGGGAAGAGACAGGCTTTCAGGTAAGAAACGTTGGGCAATGATCTTCTGAGCCAAGTGTGGTCAAGTGCACTTCCCACTTTCTCTTCTATGAGCTTCAGTGAGGCTGATTTTATAGTGAGGTCTTTGATCCATTTAGACTTGAGTTTTGAGCATGGTGATAGATATTGCTCTATTTTCATTCTTTTACTTGTTAATATCTAGTTATGCCAGCAACATTTGTTGAAAATGCTTTCTTTTTTCTATTTTATACTTTTGACTTCTTTGTCAAAAATCAGGTATTCAGAGGTGTGAGGACTGATATCTGGGTCTTCGATTCAGTTTCTTTGGTCCTCCTGTCTGTTTTTATGCCAATACCAGGCTGTTTTCAGAACTGTAGCTCTGTAGTAGAGTTTGAAGCCAGGGATTGTGATGCCTCCAGAAGTTCCTTTATTACATAAAATTGTTTTGGCTATCCTGGGATTTTTTGCTTTTCCATATGAAGTTGAGTACCATTCTTTTGAGGTCTAGGAAGAGTTTTGTTGGGATTTTAATGGGCATGGCAATGAATCTGTAGATTGCTTTTGGTAAGATTGCCATTTTTACTGTTAATTCTACCTACCCAAGAACATGGGAGATCTTTCCATTTTCTGGTGTCTTCTTCAATTTCTTTATTCAAAGATTTAAAGTCCTTGTCATACAAGTCTTCCTCTTATTTGGTTAGAGATACTCCGGGATATTTTATATTATTTGTGGCTATTGTGAAGGGTGAAGTTTCTCTGATTTCTTTCTCAGTCCATTTATTATCTGTGTAAAGGAGGGCTACTGAATTTTTTTGGGGGGGTTAATCTTGTATCCTAATACATTACTAAAGTGTTTATGAGTTGTAGAAGTTCCTTGGTAGAAATTTTAGGGTCACTTATGTAAACTACCATATCATCAGCAAATAACCCCAGTAGCACAGACACTGAGAGAAGCAATTAATAAATGGGACCTCCTGAAACTGAGACACTTCTGTAAAGCAAAGGACATGGCCAACAAGACAAAACGACAGAATGGGAAAAGATCTTCACTAACCTCACATCAGTCAGAGGGCTGATCTCCAAAATATACAAAGAACTCAAGAAATTGGTCATCAAAAGAACAAATCCAATTAAAAAAAATGGGGTACAGACCTAAACAGAGAACTCTCAACAGAGGAATCTAAAACGGCTGAAAAACATTTAAGGAAATACTCACCATTTGTAGCCATCAGAGAAATGCAAATCAAAACAACTCTGAGATTCCATCTTACTCCTGTCAGAATGGCCAAGATTAAAAAACACTGATGACAACTTATGCTGGCGAGGATTGGGGTAAAGGGAACACTCCTCCATTGCTGGTGGAAATGCAAGCTGGTACAGCTACTTTGGATGTCAGTGTGGCAATTTCTCAGAAAATTAGGAAACAACCTACCTCAAGACTGAGAAATATCACTTTTGGGTATATATCCAAATGATGCTCAATCGTACCACAAGGACATGTGCTCAACTACTCTCATAGCAGCTTTGTTTGTCATAGCCAGAACCTGGAAACAACCTAAATACCCCAGGACCAAAGAATGGATAAGGAAAAATGTGGTACATTTATACAGTGGAGTACTACACAGCAGAAAAATTTTGTGGACAAAAAAATCTTTAAAAAAAAAAAAATAAATAAATAAATGTTAAGGCACAAAATGCTTATTACAGTAAGGGGAACTTCTGAGAAGGTACCAGGTACGTAGGTTTGCCTTCTTTTCTTGGAGCCTTTATAGAGGAGCTCAGTTTTCATGCTTCTTGCCGTTGGTGGTGGAGACCCTTATGAGAGGCACAGGTGACCAGGATAAGAGCTGCTCAATGCGTTAGACCCCAGTTCGCGAGCTTCGGGACAGGGGCTGGAGGTTGAGAATACACAGACGCAGAGACAGACTGACATGCAGACCTTTAATCACTGATACCAAAGCCCCCCTTTATTAGCACCATGTAGGCTTAAATACACTGCAGTCAATGGCCAACAGGTGAAATCCCATCCTCTGATCCTCTAAGCTAGGCGCAGCTTCTAGTAACTTTAATTAGAAGGTTCTAGGAGGGAAGAGCAGCTGAAGGCCAGGACTCATTAGTCCCAACAGCTATTAACATAGTTAAACACATGTCCTTGTGGTATGATTGAGTATTCTTTGGGTATATAGCAAAAGTGATATTGTTGGGTCTTGAAATAGGTTGTTTCTTAATTTTCTGAGAAATTACCATACTGAAATCCAAAGTTTACACTCTCAGCAGCAATGCAGGAGTGTTCCCTTTACCCCACAACCTCCCCAGGATAAGTTGTCATCAGTGGTTTTTTGTTTTTTGTTTTTTTTTTTTTTTTGGTTTTTCTAGACAGGGTTTCTCTGTGGCTTTGGAGCCTGTCCTGGAACTAGCTCTGTAGACCAGGCTGGTCTCGAACTCACAGAGATTCGCCTGCCTCTGCCTCCCAAGTGCTGGGATTAAAGGCGTGCGCCACCATCGCCCGGCTTCATCAGTGTTTTGATCTTGGCCATTATCACAGGTGTAAGATGGAATCTCAGAGTTGTTTTGATTTGCATTTCTCTGACAACTAAGGATGTTGAACATTTCTCTAAGTGTCTTTCAGTCATTTTAGATTCCTCTGTTGAGAGTTCTCTGTTTAGGTCTGTATCCAATCCCTTCTTGCTTATAGATTATCTAGATGCTTTTTAAGTTTTTAAAATACTAAGGGATAGTTTTTAAATAGGTGATTTTAAACTATCCTTTGAATTGGTGCATTATGGTTAACAACAAAAAGTTCTTACCACTGCCTTCCAGATTATTCTGGAAAAATATGGACTTCTCACTTTATAATTACTACCAGAAAATACAACACACACACACACACACACACACACACACACATGAAAAGGTTGGTGCTAGCCTGGCAGCCATTTCTACCTACAGCTATTGACAAATATGTTTTCCTATGACTTTTAGTCAAAAGCTATTTGCTCTTGGTTGACAGCACCAACTCTGCGGTCACACCTGCATAAGGTTTCTATGACCACGTTAACGACTCAGAAAAACTCTGGTCTCTTTCTGAACAACACACTGGTACCAATCAAAAGCTTGGGGGAGACAGACAGGCTTTCTGACTCCGAGGTGAGCCGAGAGGTACAGATGAAGGGAAATCTCGTGTGGCAGGACTTCAAACAGACACAAGAGACTTGTTCTCTCTGTCTGAAATGAGAGCTGCCTGCTGTTGTACCCCCACATTTTATTCAGCGTAAGCCGCTCATGTGGAATCCATGCTCCTGCAAACTGGTGACAATATCTTGAGAGAGAAAGAGATTTGGGAACAGCCCCGCTGGTGTTAGCGCAGAAGAAGGTAAAGAAGTTTGTGCGTTGTACTAACTACTAAGGAGCAGCCCCAGAAAAGGAACACATTTCCACATGGGCAAGGAAGACTCAGTGTCTAAGCTTCAGTCATTGCTTGTCCACAGCCACGCCCCTTTCCCAATGACCCAGGCATAGTATGAATCTGCAGTCCACGGTGACACTGGACACCAGATGGCTTCCGTCATGGAAAGTGCGGGCTCTGTTTTTTTTTTTTTTTTGTTTTGTTTTGTTTTTTTTTTTAACTCTGCTTGCAGGTCTGTCCTCCTTGCCTGAAATAAAACCACCACCTGGGGACTTCAAAATGTATTTTCAACAGCATGGGGCTCCATATAACTATGGTCCTGCCAGTAGAAATAACTTCCAACCAGTGTGGTTTTCCAGTGGGTTCGTGTTTATAAAATTCACCAGTTTCCATCATCCAAACAGCCAGCCTGATAGCACCGTGGGCTGGACTTTTTGTGTCAAATGGAACGGTAACTGTGTGGCCACACTGTGCAAGCTGAGGCAGTGTGGTCTGGAAACGGCACATTCTAGTATATGCTGATCTTTATCCTACGGCCAGCACTGGTATCCAATAACCAAAGGGTATAAATATACGTGGCTCCTCATCCTGTTTTCCCTAATGACTTACTAGTGTAAATTTCTCTAGTGGTAGCTACAGTTCGGGGCTCTGAGTCCTCCTGATAGCTTATACACCTAAGCAATCTGTTGACTAGAAAATACGTTTCGTCTATCCCTTTAGTCAGAAGCAATTGGCTTTCAAATGAACAGCGCTGGCATGTTCCTACCAAGGTACAGAGGGCTGGTGTGGAGGTAGAGATTGCTGTTGGCCTTGTGGATTGACCGTTCAGGCCGAGTAAGGCTACCATAGAACTCGATTCTCACTGCTAGGGGAATCATTTTGCTACTACATGGCGAGAGTAATTTCAAAGCTCTGTAATAAAAGAGTAACTAAAAGCAAAAGGACTTCTGATATACCCTTTGAGAGCAAGGCTTAAGTTACCCACCAGAGAAACTATGAACCTGCTAAAGAGAAGGGAATAGGGAATATGGAGTCTTCTTTTTCTCTGTGTTCCACTCCTCTTCGAGCAGAGGAAGGAATGGGACCCAGCTGTACAACGGTGCACATCCATCAAAGGATGTGCTGTCTTTCCTCTTTGCACAGGGTCGCCATGTCTCCTGTGTGAGAGTTCTGTCCTGCGGAACACGATGCTGTTATACCTGCCTGTGGACATTTGATGTGCTCAAAGAGGTGCGTGTAGGTGACAAGTTGGCGACAGATGAACTCTTGGTTTTTTGTTTGATTGTTTGTGTTTAAATTATGTCACTTTGGTTAGGCTGGACTTATTTTTTCAGAAGATTTGGATCCGGAAGACTCTGAGTTAGAGTTGGCCAAAGAAACAGTTGGCAGAGGACAGAAGCCAAGTTGGGGAGGTCACTGGCTGTGATGAGGGTCCTCCGATTCTGAGGTGCAGTGGGGCTGGCTTTGCTTTGATGTCCTCTCCACAGCTGTCACTTTTCTGACGAGTGGCTCCGTGAGCCAACAGCGGCCCCAGACCTCCCACTGCACACTCAGGGCTGATCTGTGGGGATGAGAGCTGTACAGAAACGCTACACCCTTCTTTACACCCGAGGCTTCGTTGGCTTCGCCTAATGGCTCCCTGGACCTCCTCCTTCACAGTGGCTCTCACAGACGCTCAAGGTCCTTCTGTGTTGTGAAACTCCCTGTCTTGGAATTCCTAGTGTTTTCTTGAGCAACTGTCCTACTCAGCTTTAAGGGTCAATTTAACATAGCCTACAGTCATCTGAGAAAAAAAAAAAAAACTGTTTCAGCTGAGGAACTACCCAGATAAGACTGGCCTTCACAGGTATCGCATAGCTGTGGGGGACTTGGTTGTCTATTGATGCAGAAGGATCCAGTCCACTGTGGGCAGCACCATCCCTAGACAAGTGGTCTGGAGATGTAAAAGAAAGCTAGGAAAGCATGACCCTATGAACATCTGTCCACGCTCCCAGGATGGGAGCATCGCTTCACAACAAACTCCAGAAAGAATTTTCTGTTGCTAGCAATAATGGGAACAGGAAGCACATTTTATGATTTAAGTCTCATTTGGACAGAAAAAAAAATGGGGGTAGCTCATAACACATTGAAACATGTTGTTTTCATATTAAGCTGCTCTTACACCTACTCACCAGTAGGGGGAGAGAGAGGCAGGGAAATCTGAAATTTTCAACAAATGCTGCTAAACATCAAAAATAAAATAAAACAACTAAATATATGTGAGTCATTTCAGGATAAAAGCATAAGAAAGTGATTTTACAGAAATTAGTCTAAAATGAGGCATGGATTTATTTTAAATACTCCTCAACTTAATAATACGCTTTTGAATAACTTACCGGGACCTTTGTAGCCCAACATACAATGAAGAAGATTGGTTAGTAATCAGTGCAGATGCTCAGGAAAGATCAAACAAGGTAGATGGTTTTTAAACTAAATTTGCCTGCTTGTTCTTTCCCAGTGGTGAAATTCCTAGTACTTCTTTGCTAACAGACTTCGGCTTGAATCCTTTACTGCAGCTAAAGAAAGCCAGAATGGACACGAAAACTCAGGATGGGTCAGCCGGTGTGGCTGTAGCTAAGTTCAGAATCTTGTGGGCAGGGTTATACTTGCTTGGGCTGTCCCAGGGAAACATAGAGACTAGCTCAGTGAACACCAAGCCAGGAGGAATGTAGTTCATTCCAGGTGTGTGAACATCTGGTACCAGTCTGAGAAGAGATCTTCACATACTGTGGTAAATAAGAAAGCCCCAGCTTGGTGGATCACATCTGAGCATGGCGAGTCATGTCTGAGCATGGCAGGTCATGTCTGAACATGGAGGGTCATGTCTGAACATGGAGGGTCATGTCTGAGCATGGAGGGTCATGTCTGAGCATGGAGGGTCATGTCTGAGCATGGAGGGTCATGTCTGAGCATGGCGGGTCATGTCTGAACATGGAGGGTCATATCTGAGCATGGCGGGTCATGTCTGAGCATGGAGGGTCATGTCTAAGCATGAACATGGCAGATCATATCTGCAATCCCAGTATGTGGAAAGCTGGGGCAGGTTACTTTTTGAGGCTGGCCTGGGCTTTATCCCAAAAGTAAGGCCTTGTCACAAAAAGTAAACAAACAACAAATAAACCAAAGTCTGATCATCAGAACAAATCTAACCCCTTTGGAAATCATGTGGGCATCTCTGGGTTGCCTGACTAAGGGAGAGGCCCTGTAATTCAAATTGAGGACCTCAGTTACATAATGAGTTATTCCCATTTTGTTTAAATGTAATTATGCAAATGAAGCTGAAATCAATTTCAGTGCTTATGACTTTGACATTTGTTTAGTACCTCCGCTTCCAGGACTCTCCCCCCCCCAAACATGTGGGTTTTCATTTATGACCATGATATTGACTGTAAATAGGTCTAATGAAAATATAAGCCATTTGATATGAAAGTGATTCATTGATATGAGCTATTGAATTTGTTGCCAAACCTCCTGTGTGTGTATTTTGGTAGTATACACAAAGTCAAGTACACTCCCAAGCCTGGACTGTGACTCAAGGATCCAATTTTATGTTTTGGTATTCATTGATTTCCTTCAGGTTGCTATCTATGGCATATAAACCCTGCCAATCCTATTAACTGCTTGAAGCAAGTCTGTCATCATGACACTGTGCATGTCTCTAAAGTATCTTTTCCCTCAGAACTCAAGGCACGCTTCACACTCCAGTGGCCCATTTCCTGTCACATGCAGCGTGCGCCCATGAACAGGGCCACGCAAGCATGACTCTTGCTACTCAAAATTCCGTGAGTGTCTGCTGGTTTCAGCAGCTTGGTTCTGAGGTCTACCATTCCAGGCCAAGGCCTAACCCTCAGCACCTGACACCCATCAGTGTTCGACACTCCAGTAAATGTTTAGGATTGTGGTCCACGCTGTGGCGTGTCTCAGCCATTCTCTCCTTCAGCGGTTTTTTCAGGATTACCTGGTAAGAAGTGGGTACGGGTTCGGACTCACTCTGAGATCCAGCTCCAAGTTGTTTTGTCTGTATTCGTTCACGGATTTATGTGCTGAAAGATGCCAGCGAGAGTACAAATCTTTCTTGATGCTGAGCTTGGCGAAGAGAGAGAACCCCGAGGTCTCCTCGCTCACGTTGGTGGCGGGAAAAGGAGGCTTATTCAGCCCTCCACAGCTTATGGTGCAAGAGAGCCGCTCACCACTGGGATTTACGATCTCTTTCCAAATGGCTGTGGGAGGATGGCTACGTAAATTATACATCTCAACCCATTATGGAAACCAGTTTAATTAACAGGTTTTGAGACATATCGTATTGTACACAACCACTAAACAATTTCCTAAAATTCTGCTGAGCTCAAAGGTTGCCTTACCTCAGCTGGCACTGTTGTGACTCAGGGCTCTAGCCGTACCTGAAGTGAGCTCTTTTCCTAATTATTTCATTTCAGTTCTTTTTAAAAAAAACTATGATTTGATGATTCATTCTTACAGGCTAGCCAGATGCTCTATTCAATTTCTTTGCCAAGTATTAGGTTTAAGGGCCATTGACTTAATCAAGGGTGACTTTTGTTTCAGGCTGTGGAGAGCATTTATCTCCACACCTCTGACTTAGTCAGAGGGTACGGTACAAACAGAAGGAAGTTGCTCATGTCTACACCCACGGGGAGAAGTGGAAAAGGCAGGCCGTGAACTCTGGTCGTGTTCTGGGTCTTCATCCGCACACAAGAAGTAGCCAGTCACTTTATTCTCTGTGTGGGGATATGTAAAAATTGGGGAGAAAAAAAATTCCCATATTATTACCAACTTTCCCAAATTACTGTTTGGTCTCTTTTAGCTTATTATTATTAATATAATGCTTTCTCTCTCTCTTTTTTTCTAACAAAAAAGTCATTCTGGACAAGATTCATAAATCAAGAGCTGTTCTCAGGCATGAAGCTGAAATGAAATTAAAAATATAAATGGAAGAAATATCTCAATCCAATAAACACACTCAAGTTATATTTAGTGCTCCCAACACTTGGAGCTGTGTGGTTACATAAGACGGGGGATTAGCATTTCAGCCATCAGATCAACTCCTCTCGTTTCCTCGCTCCACTCGCTGCAGTGATTCTGTTTGTTCACTGACATCACTGATGGGGCCATGATTGATTTCGGCACTTCATCTTCAGTATTTCCAAGTTCTAAACCTCTGACCGATAACTATAGTCCTACGAAAGTGCTATTAGTGACTCTGACAGCAAAGGTTCGGTTGATAATATCTGTTGAATTTTATCTGAATTGGGGAGTGCTTTCACAATTCTCACATTCATGGATTAGAAAAGAGGATAAATGTGGCTTACAGTTGTGCTAGTCTGTTTATGCAGTAGAAAGACTGTAAAGAACCAAGCAATTATGTGGAGAATTCATACAAGCAAACTGACACTTTTTCTTGCTGTAGCAAAATCTGGGTTGAGAATAATTTTTGACTCGTAAGTCTTCCTGCAGCTCTCAGGTAAACAAAATATTGAGCTGTATTTTTAACTGTGTTGTTCTGCCCAAATCTGTTTCCAATGGCTATCCCAACATTACTGGCTCTTTAGAGATCAAAAGGCATAATCTTCTGCTGGGCCACAAAGAAGATTCCTTTGCAGAAGGATGTTTGGGTTATAAATAAGTTTTCATTTTGCTAAGAATACACGTGTGTGTGTGTGGGGGACTAATGCAGTTTTGCTATTAACAAAATGTATCCTTTTCTCTGACATGTACAAGGTTGCAAATTGGTGCAGAAATCTGTAGCAATACATCAGTTAGCCTGCCTAGACTCTGTAGCCTGATAAACCATCCCCAATTGGATACTGTCTCCAGTCTTGGCGCTGTCTCAGAGCACTTGAGAAAACGTCATCATCGTTCCCAGCAAGCTGGAATGACACCAGCGGCAAGTGACAAATCCCTTCCCAGTTTTTACCACATTATGCATGCACTGAGAAAAAAATCATCTCAAAATTAAAAAATTTTAACTCCAGTGTAATTTCCAGCCAAGATGTAACTCAACTAAGAAGTCAACATGTAACTCAGCAAAAATACTTCTTATTCATAATGATGGCTTCAGGATGTGGCTTCCTAGAGCCTGGAGAACTGTTGCTTCGACCCCATTAGAAGTCAATTACACATGGAATCATTAAATCTCTGAGGGTGAGGAATGTGTACTGGGAGAGCTTTAATGTTCAGGTCACTTTAATCCACGTTTAAAATATATTTCTGCTACTTGCCAATAGGATATCTACTAATCTACATCTGTAGATACAGAGGCAAAGGTGTGAACACAGCTTTGTCTTTCTTGTAGAAAAACCGAGGAAAAGAGAAATCTAAATGGGCCTTATAAGAATCTTGTATAGGGTTCTTTGCCTCCTGCCGTTCTTTAAACTGGTCCCCGGCTGACACTTCTTTCCCCATATTTTTGTACCTGTTTGATCTCTCTATCAATCAGGACCCAACTAGAAATCCCACATAACTAATTTGAAAGAAGTGCTTACATTATTACAGGTTATGTGCCTGTCTCAAAAATAACCCTATGGGTTCTTATGGTGGGAGCTATAGTTGATGCCTATCTCTGCTCTGAGCATGCATGGCCTAGTCACTACCAAGTTCCCCCAAAGCAATTCAGGTTAAATTTAAGCTGGGCTGGAAACAATGTGTCCATTTAACCCTAAGGATTACAGCTCTGATTGGCAGGTTATTTGCTTTTCTGTTAAGATTGCATCTCTACAACTTGAAATGGGAGGCTCGCTCACAAAAAGAAGGTACAAGGTTGGGAGTAAAACAAAGCAGGGCTTGGGCCTCGTTTGCTTCTGTTGACTGAATGTATTGATAAATAATATATAAATATAATAAATAAAGTGGGGTTTCTTCCCCTGGAAGTTGAGTTAGTTAAAAGATAGATGCTTGAACTTGTCAACCTCAAAACAACAGCTTCTTTTCGACTACTGAACATTGTTAGTTGTTCAGTAGCAAATGGATTGATTTCAACAACACATTATGTTGAATTTCTTAAACACTGAGAAACATACACAAATGTCAATTTATGCACTTTCTGAGAGGATGTTCTCTAAGAACCAGAAATGTTCCATGCCTTCATTCTAAGATGTGTCTCTGCATACAATACAATTCAGTCCATAAAGCAGAGTAACCAAATGCTTTTGTTTTGAGAAAAAATATATCATTTCTGGAGGTGCTTGCCTAACTTCACCTTTTCTGTCTTTCTCCGGCATCCTCTTCCTGCTCCACACCACGGCCTGGCAACTGACTGATTCTCTTGATCCTGGCAGCTGAGCTCCGTCACGTCAATGGGATTCACACTGTGTGGATCAGAAGCATAGCTACAGACGGGTACAGGCTTTGTGATGCTCGGTGTAGCACAAAGCAACACACCTGATTGATGAGGCAATGTACCATCTTAGCCCTGAACTGTCACCAAAAGTCACATGCATGGCTGGCATTAGTGAAGAGATCTGGAGGAGTGTCCACTTAATGTTGAATAACAATGTATTTTCAGATGGTAGAGGCTTTCAAAGGGCCTCTGGCTCTGGGGAGGCAACCAGGTCACCAGGGTGGTCGGCCTTGGCAACTCTTGGACTACTTCAGCCCTGGCTGAACTTAAGACTAGTTCTATCTATGCTTTCCTGACATCAGGGTGACCAGTTGACACCCAGTAAATACGAGTTTTATCTGGCCGTTGCCCTTTGGAGAGTAGCAGGAAGCTGTTTGAATTTGTACTGACTGTCCAACTTGTGGAGACTTAGTCTTAAAAAAAAAAGACATAATAGCAAACATCCATTTAAAGAAACTCATTTCATTTTGAAGAATTAAAAAAAGAAACCTCAGAAAGGAGTCGCTTAAAAAAGAAGTTTCGGAACGCATTCAAAGCTATAGTCAATCAAAAATTTAACATAACTTCAAACTTTTAATGCTTGATTTTAGCAGCTCCAAAAATATAATAAAAATATCACCTATACAAAATGAAGCCGGTGACTATTATGCTTATATTTTATTTGTTATGAATGAGGAAACTACCCACCTTATGGCACAACCATTAATACAAGACCTTATTTATAAATTAGAGGGAAGTAAAGTTTGTGTCTTTGCAAAATAATACTATATATAATACTATACACATTAATCTACTCCGTTTGCACCGATATTGTAAGAAGCCTTTTGCTTTAAGGCCTTCTGCTTAAAAAACAAAACAAAACCAAAAATCAAAAATCATCTTTTTGAGAAACCCACTAAAAAGTGACAGAGAACATGTTTGTGTGGCATGAGCATTTGATCTTGACCCTGGGTCTTTCTGTGACCTCAGGAGGATGGTCCTGGGATGTCCTCCGCTTCAGTAAACGAAAGGGGAGAAAACGGTGGCCAGATGCAATGACGGGTTTTGGGCACTCATCCGCCGTTACGTAACAACATGGTCCCGTGCCACAAGAAATCTCCATCCTGGATCAAGGTTTTACTTCTGAAGATCTATTTTTTCTAATATACCTATGTTATTAAGACTTTTCTATACAATAAATCTGTCGTTGTCCCTAACAACTGGGGGATAAATTTAGACCTACTAATTACTTTTCTGAAATTTGCTTATATAATTGTGCTTCACATTTACTGAATTTTTTGTGCGCCAAGAATTGTTCTAAGTCCTTTAAGCATATTAGTTTATTTAGCCCTCACTTGAATAATTAATCCTATGAGTCAAATGCTATTATTATTGCTATTTAACAGCCTCAGAAAGGCAGGCAGTGTTATATAAGCCCTGGAAGTCACACTCTGTGCTCTACTGATTTACACATTGGGTTTTTAAACCTAAAATTATTCTGTGAATAAAAAAAGAAGCCCACATGAAATAAGTCTGCTTAGCAGTTGATGCTGTTAGAAATAAAACTGATGAAACTTTTATAGCACTTCTATGCGCCAAGACTGTTACAAGCACTTTATACATAGATTAGATTATTTCATCAGCTGTTTATCCCTTTGACATAGGTCCCGTTTTTATTCCTACTGTTTAGAGAGGGAAATTGAGACAACAGAGACTGAAGTGTTTATTTATTCTGATCAATATCAATAAGCCACAAATACCAATACCTGCAGTCAGTTGTTTAGGTTGAATTTTCTGGTTTGCAAGGGAAAAGTTTAATTCTATCCATCCCTCTTTAGTTAGGCTATGGGAGAGTAACTTCACAGTTCCTTAAATATCATGTTGCATTTCCTGAGGACTGGAAACAGGGCCCTATTTAACATTTCAGTAACACACTCTCTAAAGGCGAAATGGAAACACAATGTTACCAGGGGCTTTTATTGCTTTTCTTTGTCCCTTATTCCTTAGAAACTCACTTTTGCTGTATAGAAAAGTTCAATAAATTAACCCAGAGATTCCAAGTGAGTCATTAGCTTAATGTGTACAGTCCGAGGGAAGACCGGTGCCACTTAAACTTTATTACAGAAAGTTATACCAGCGGAAGTTTATGGAATATATCACTCTCTGCTACGCTGTACAAATAGAAGATTGTATCCAGCATAAATCCAATACTCTGAGTTTAAGTTAAGCTTTTAGGGCTGAAGGGGATCACAGAGATTACATCATTCACCAGAGGCCCAGGGGGATTAAGAGATTTGCCTGTGGTTCTGCAGATGATGAATACCTACCCCAGATTGTAGCAGCCTGGGGTGATGTCTGATCTGCTGCTGCAGCGGGCGGAAGGTACCTCACAATGGTAATAATAAGACAGTAGCCCCTGTGTTAAATTAAGTCTGTCTTCTGGAACTCTGCTGCCCTCTGACCGCTGCTCTTCTGCCTACTCTGCAGTTGTTCCCCTTAGAGCTGGGTGGGTCTTTTAGCCCTTTCTTACAGAGCTGATGGTGGAGGCCTATTTCTCCAGCACTAGGAGCTTCCCAGCTAGCAAATGCCACGAGCTCCTTCCATCGTGAAACCACGCACCTACTGCAGCATGACTGGTCACTCGTGAGGAGCAACACAAGCTCGTGACAGACACTTTTCTTGAAAAGCAGTGTTTCTGTCTTCTGCAGTGGGTCTCAGGTCACCCTCAGAGGAAGCGTAAGGGAACTGTAAATTTTTGGTTTTCTGGTCTTGACAATTGACAATGTAAACTAATCCTGAAATACAATAACACTGCTGTGCCTTATGCGAGCCATAGATGCAAGACTACGAGCCTGCAACCGAGATCAAATAGAGAAACAGGAGTGGATGGGGAGGGGGTACTAAACCTGGCACCCCTGTAAATGAACCTGGAGGTTAACTACAAGTATTGTAGGAGAACAGTACTTACCCAAGGTTCCATTCTACTTAAAAGACAAACTCCCAAGGGCCACATACTTCTCTGTGTCTACAAGTCACACACTGGAAATGGATCAGTGCACTCACACCTCTGTCATTTTGGGGAGAAAGTGACTACAGTCTTAACAGACGAATACTTTGGATTTCCCAGAGACAGTGTTCACTGTTTAATGTGCTCTAGAGTCATGGGTTCCCAGGCAAAACGAGGCAAGGTTATGTTTAACTGTTTGGAAACTTTTTATTAAAAAAAAAAAAGACTTTAAATACTAATGTTACCTTCCATACAGGTGTATTAATACTCAGTAACACATGGTGGACTTGGTATTGTGAGTTTGGGGATTAACAGTCCAGTCTAGTTGCTGGCGCCCTCCACATACCCTGGTAGCAAAATGCAAACATCCTTTTGAAAAATAGAGTCCTTTGGACAGCTGTAGCCGGGAGTAGGGTAAGGCAAGGGAAACCTCTCCCCAAGTTCATGCTTTATGCTTTGAAGTCACCTGGAGAGATCAGTTCTAAGAGAACCGACTCTTCTAGGCTCTTCAAGAAGAGGGAAATGGACAAGCTTGTCATTTATTCACAAGCAGCTATGGACAAGGTCAGCAGCAGAGTAGAGGGGCGGGGGAAGTCGGGGGAAGGGACAAAGAAAAATTGGAGTAAAGTGCAGAGTTATTGTCAAAAATATATTATTTTGCGCCTAGGAAAATTAAAGAGATTTTATCTAATGAACTAAATTGTGACCTTATAATACATCTGGTTTTCATGGAACATACAATCACCATCGGACATAAAAAGACGACAGTTTTGTTTTTTTTTTTTAAATTGTTGTCTATACGAATCTTGTGAACGCAATTCAAGGATAACATTCTGCAGCTCTTTGGATATTGAATGGTTTCCTCGGACTTGTCCACAAGGAAATGGATTGGGGCTAATGTAGGGGTTCCAGTGGGACTCTCCTTTCCCTGCCCCCCTCTCCCTAGGTGGAAGAAGAGTTTTCCAGTTCCGGGTCCTCTACTCCTGGGGTGTGAGACCTGGAAATCAGAAAGAGTTTCTCCTTGTTTGTAAACTGCCTCGGCACAATTCGAGTCTGCTCCGCCCTACTTGTCTCTGGACTGGAACGCTCCGGGGAGCTAGGCTCGGCACCGGGATCCGTGGCATCCGCACAGTCTAGCCTTTTCCGGGCCACCACGTCCACGACCGACTCCACAGAGGTCTCAGCCTCCCTCAGGGGGGTGTAGCCCTTATTGCTGCAGGACTGCTCATCCGACTGAGATCCGTGGGAGTCCCGACGAACGAGGGGCGTGTCCTCGGGGCACAGAGGGAGCGAGGGCGTGGCGGTTGTATCCGGAGGGCTGGAGTCCAGGTCCCCTGTGTGCGGCGAGGGAGCGGGCTCTGGCGACGGTTGAGCCCGGTAGTCCAGGAGCCCGCTGGTGCTGCGGCGCCGCCAGGCCGCGTACCTGCCGGTCCTGGGCAGGCGGCCGCCCTGCCCCCTGGCGGTGCATGTTGTCGCCGAGCCCTCGGGCTCCTCTGGCTCACCGGATACCCAGCGCGCCCCGCCTTCGGCTCCCCGGAGGTCAGTCAGGCTCAGGTCCAGTTCTTCCCTCGGGAGATCCCGGGATCCGCGTTCCCCGGGCGGCCTGTGCCAGCTGCAGCTTGCTCTCTCCGAGTCCCCATCTCTGTCCCTGTCCCCGTGCAAAGGCATCAGTGCAAAGGCGCTCAGTGAGGAGCCCACGAGGGAACTGGTGGTGCTCTGGCGACCCCAACTCCCGGTAGGGCTGCAGGGCGCTGGACTACTGCTGCCACTGGCGGCCGCGGTGACAGTGGCAGTGGCCGCAGCTACCGCGGCAACTGTGGTCCGGCGACGGCCAGCCCCGCTAGAGCGCTCACGGTAGATACTGTACACCGCCTCGGCCAGGCTTGGGGGCTCCCGGGGACAGCGCGGAGATGAAACCAGGTCCGGCGGGGACCCTGCATCTCGAGTCACACCGCCGCCTCCGCCCAGCCCGGCGGGGTGGGGCCATGAGCCTCTAGTCAGCATTGCAGTGGCCCCGAAGGCATCTGCAGAGCCCGTACAGCTACCAGGTTTCAGCTCCAGACCCCGAGATTGCACGTAGCTGAGAAAGCCATTGAGCGGTGCTGCCCTAGGGGGCGCAGAGCCGGGGGCGGTGGTGGAGGAGGAAGCTGCGGCTGCAGCGGCTGCAGCTGCTGCCGCCGCCAGATCTTTGGCGCGGAGGCTGTGCACGTCGATGACAGTCGAGTAGAGGTCCCGCAGATTGATGATCTTGGTCTTCTTGTCCCTGTTCTCATGGAGCACTGCGTTGGCGCAAATGAAGAGGAAGATGCCGATACCCATGATGAGGGGCCCAAAGACCTTGAGCTTGTCTGAGTGCAAGTAGCCTGAGACGATTCGGAAGAAGAAGCCCACCGATGTGGAAGGGGAGGAAGAGGATGTGGCTGCAGATCTAGTAGGAGGCGAACTCCTGGGCCCGCCCACAGAACTAGAGTTGACACCCCCTGGGGTCCCAGAGTGGCTCTTGGTTGGGTTTTTGCTACCACTGCTGTTGTTGCCAGTGGTCCCAAAGCGATGGCTACCCTCCACAGGCGGTAGCTGCTTGGCGCCTCCTCTGTTGGCTGCGTTGGCCTTTGGCCAGTAACCCACCACGGCCATGGCTATACCCACCAACAGCACTAGAATCCCGCAAAGGGCAATAAGCCCTGAGATGGAGCACAGCTTTAATTTGCCTTTCACCACCACCACGTCGTTCTTACGCCTCTTCTTGGCTTTCCTCTTGCGCTTAGGAACCTGGCTGGGGGGCCGGAGGGGATCCTGCTTTCTGGCGGATATCCTCAGTAGGCCACCGGTGGCGATCATGGCGAACTGGTGGGTGGAGTTCAGGGCTAGCCCCTAGCGCTGGGGCTGAAGCTTGAGGGAGCCAACTGCCCTCTAGATGCTTGGCCACCTCCTCCTGCAGCAAAGCAGAGGAACACAGTCAGAGGGTGCAGGCTTGGCTGCAGCAACATCCTACGTGCTAGGGTTGCCCCTGATCCTGGATCCAACTCCAGGTGTATCTCCACCCCCACCTCAAGGCCAAGTGCTGGCTACGCAGACCAGAGATGGGTCTGTGTAACTGAAGAGAAAGGTGGTTTCAAACAGTTTGAAAAAGCTTTCACCACCACCACCCCGCCCCCCACATGCTGCCAGGGTGACCTCCTGGTACCGTTCATCTGAAAGCCTCCTGGCTGGCAGCCAGAGGAATTCCTACCATCCTTATAAACTCAGTGAATGTGGGGGCTCCAAGTAGTGTGTGAGGGCTTTCTTGGTCAGCCCCTCTGTGTTTTCACCCTGCCTCTCTCTGCAATGGAAAAGTTCCCCCAAAGCGGGGGCTTCCGGCCGCATCACGCCTCTGAGCCAGGAACTTGCCCCATGTGAGCCGAAAGTCACTAAACAGTTTTGAAAGTTAGTAGTGTATAAAAAGAAAGGAATCCATTTCCCAAGATGAGAGCGAAACACCACACACTGGCAGAATGGCTTACTTCAGATAAGTGACAGGGAGTATTGTCCAGAAAATCTCAGCACTACTTCTTCAATACCAACAACAAATCTTTCCATAAAGTTGCCTCTTGGCTACTCTGGTCCTAGGGCAATGGGTAAGCACAGCCCCTCCCAGTCCTCTTGTCGCCACCCTGCAACATCTGGAAAGCTTCTTGGTGTGGAATATTTCCATTTAGGTAACTGTTATGTAACCACGCTCTTCCTTCTGGCTTTTTGTCCTCCCCTGGAGGAACTTCCTCTAAAGGTCTCCTGTGCTAGATTTCATCAGGGAATCCGAGAGGTCCCCTGTAATCTCCGTAAGAAATAACCCTTCTCTTATGTGGGAAAATTTCAATATTAAAACAACAACAGAGAACTCGGCGACCACAGCGTCTGGCCCTTTTATTAATGTACCAAGAACCCCAGTGTTCAAATGAATAGTCAATTAGCTGGGTAAAGCAGTCTACATAGTGCTGATTTATAAGACGCATTTCCACACATAAAAGCTGTTTGCTTCCTCCTTTTCTCTGAAGGTCATTTTGAGGAAGAGGAGTGGTGGCAACGTGGCCTAGTTCTGGGAAGCTCTTGGGGTTGTTGGCTATTCAGTCTAAGCAGGTGCCAGAACTGATGCCTGCTGCTGGTTATCTGTCAGCTGTCAAGAGTCCCACTCTGCTGGGTCCTCAGAGTACATTCTCTCTTCCAGTGGTGGTATTCCCTCCTGTAATAGAGATGCTAAAATTAAGGGCATTATGTGGCTCTTAAAGATACAGAGGGCCACCACAGGCCTTTGAGTGTACAATTCCTTCAAGACAGTTCACACAGTAGAATAAGTTATACTTGGAAAATGGAAGTTACTGGGGTAGAATTTTGCTTCTAACTGGTGCTTAGGTGAATAACTCTGGCCCCTGATTCTTTCAGAATGTCAGCCTGGGTAGGATCTTTTCTCCACGTGGTAAGCAAATAGCAGTCAGGTTTTTTGCTTTTGGGTTTTTTTTTTTTTAATTGCTTGCAAACCGGCATCTCTTTGGAACTTGGTTGGAATTCAATAGAGAAATGTTAAATGTTTCCGGGGGTGGGGGTGGGGAGTCAATGGTGAAACTATATCTGCAAACCTTTAAAATTTGTTTTTTAAAAGGTCCTGGGCCAATAAACATAAATACTGAATAGACATGACAGGCTGTCCCTATGCTTGTATTGACTATATGGTTGCAACATAGATATTGCCTTTAACTGAACTGGAAGGCTCCAGCGTCTTGAATAATCTTGAGGTCTGGATTGACTTCAGGAGTCTTTAAGGTCCAGGCATTTTAGAAACAAAGCCAGCTCCAGCCTGCAGGGTGGCTCTCTGAAGAGAGACATTTTGTTGGACACAGATCAGGTGCCCCCCCTCCCCACCCCGTGCTGGATGTCTTGGAGGAGGAAAGGACCTTTCTGTTCTGCAAGCCAGCTCAAATCCCGCAGAATATAAAGAAAGTTGGAATAGATTTCAACAACGGTTTACAGACGATATTTAAAATTAGTTTTTAATAGCTGGTAATTAGTTCCCTGGTTTATTATGTTTTCAGCTCGCTTGACAACTGAACTCCTTTTCAGTGTCTCGCGATCTGGCACAGAATACTGACAAAGGTCAGGTGCCACGGAAAAGCCCCTTTGATGCTTTCCTTAGACCTAACGAAGAAAAACAAACTTAGCAGCGGATGTCGTTTGCCTTCTCAACTGGCTGCCTGGCGTGAGTCCTGCCTTGGTTAAGGAATGGAGGATGGGGAAATCAAATGAGGGATGTCTAAAAATACAACTGCTTCCAAGAGAGAGATTCAAGTTCTCTGCTCATGATGGATCGAGCCCGGCGTCAGAGACTCAGGGCCCCAGGTTGCGCTTCATACTGTGCCCCACACCCAACCTAGGTCCTCGACCCCCGGCCCCTGGCCCCAGGGCCGTGCTCTCTTGCCCTTGCTTTGGTCTAGTCACATGAGTGCAGCAGCTGCAAGTCCGCCTCTGGAGAGAGGACGGGCTGAAGCGACGTGAAGGCAATCCCCAACTCGCCTTTTCTAGGCAGCGCAACCCTGGTAGCACGCCCAGGAGAACACCTGGCTCGGAACATCCGCCAAGGGGCCTGGGCTGAGGAACAGGCGGGCTGGTGAAGGGCGCTCGGAGGCCGGGGATTGACAGGATTGCTCAAAATGGAGGCACTCTAAGCAAACAATAATCTCTCACTTACCCAGGGAGACCGGGGCAGCTCGGGAGACACAAAGAACCATGGAGAAACTTTTCAGCCCGAGCCGACGGCGGAGCGCAGGGACAGCGCCCCGGGGCCCCGGGCGCAAAGGCTGGACAGCTCGGCCGGGACGAACCTGCTCCAGGGGCTCGCCGTTCCCTCGGGTGCGGTGGCGGGAGCCATTTCCAAGAGTTTCCAAGAAGTGTCAGGTCCTCCGCAGCCCGCGCGCCGCCTGGAGCCCTTCTTCCCTCGGGCGCGCCTCCTCGGCTGCCACTGTCCCCTCCCGTCGCGCTCCCCGCTGGCCCTTGCGGCCGCGCGCTTGCCGGCCTTGCGCTTCTTTTGTGTGGCTGCGGCGCGCCGGGCTTCGCCGGGTGGAGTTGAGCCCGCGGCGGCTGCTCGGGGCGGCCGGACTGGCGGCTGTTGCTAAGAGACAGGAGCCATGACACAGGGAAATTGCGGCAGGATGGCAGTCGGTACCCGGTCCGGCTTGGCTCTCAGGGGGCGCACCCGCCCCCCGCCCCGCCCCCCAGCCCCTCAGCCCCTCCCCCGCCCTCCGCCCGTCCCTTCGGAAGCGACTTGTCCCCCTTCCCAGGAGGGGCGTCTGGGGAGCCGACACCTGCACCGCGCGCTTGAGCCAGGTCGGGGCGCGATCGCGCAAGGCAGGGTTCTGGACGCCTCTGGGCCGCCGTCTGCCTCAGCTGACAGCTCGTTCTGTTTCTCCCAACTACCTGTCTGAGCAGCAAACCCAAGAGGATCCAAAGAAAGGCCAGCCCCTCCCAGGGAGTCCCCTATCAGCATCCTGAAGCCAGAGAGTAGTCTCCAGTTCGCTGTTTCTTCTGGCCCCTCTCCTCTCTGTTCTGCCTTTTCTTTCACCCCCTTCAGCCCCACGCCATTGGTTCTTTTTTTCTTTTGTAGCTCCTACTCTACAGGGTACAGTAGGCTTGCTCCCCCCTCCCCGCTCCCTCCCTACACTTGGGAGTTTGTAAATGCCCCCAAGAACACCGTAAGTTGTTCTCTAGCGAACCCCGCCCGGGAGGGGCGGAGCGGGCCCCACAAAGCTGGGCGCATCACTGGACTCATGGAAACCTCTGTCAGATGCTATCACACTTCTGCAGAACTAGGCTGTGTAATCGGCCTTAAGGGACCTCGGTGACTTCCTGGGATGTGGGCAGCTGGGGTTCATTTGACATTAGGATAGGTTTAGAGATGCTCCCTTAGGTGGACCCTGCTGTTCCGACCCTAGGAGGTTACCCACGCCCTCAAATCGAAACTCATTCTCCAGGAATGAGAATCAGGGTTAGCATCAAAGAGGAGAGGTGGGGGTGGGGGGTAGGGAGGTTGTCCAAACTCCCTACGTCATTTGAAAGGAAAAGAAGAGCGTGTGCACGCGCGCGCGCGCACACACACACACACACACACACTCGGCTGCGCGCGGGGGGGGGGGGGGCGGGGGAGCCCCTATTTCCCGAAGGGGGAAGCACCTATTTCCCATCTTCCTTCTTTCAACTACATAGTAGAAATGACAGGGAAAAGAGTTTTCAAATGGAATTTCCCCACGGAGTGCCGAGAAAGTTAGAAAGGTTTCAATCAGTCATTAAAACGGGGTGGCCAGGATTCAGGCACAGAGGAACAGAAAAGCAGATAAAACCAAGACTGTCTAGAATGTGGCATCCAAGCAAGGATATTTGGGCGGTGACGGTAGTGGGTGCTGTTTACTGTTCAAGGGTGTAACAGGAGGACTCTTGAACCTACAGATCCAGCCTTTAGGTTGTTCTAAAAGTACGCAGTGTCTCGGGAATATGATTGCGCATAAAGAGCAATAAAGACACTGAATATAAATAGAGGGTTCATGATAAAAGTGACTAACAATCAGTGGAGCAGGGATGGAGGCGCTGGGGAGATCGGAGGGACAAAGGTGGTATGAGTCCTATGGGATGTTTCAAAGGTAACCTTTGCCATCTTTCTCCAGGCCTATGGATCTGGGCTGTGATTGGAGTTTCAACCCGATCTCCTTCCATGCATTTTTGCTCAGCACCAGAATATTAGAAAACAGGCATCAACAAAGGAAGCGCTTCCGACCCCACAGTGGAATGTCTCCTTTTACGGGAATCCCTGCAAAGGAAAAGTAACCCAACTCCTTCCAGGGGTTTGCTAAAACCTTTTGGCTCAGAATCCCTGCATTTCTTGAGCCCGATAATGATCTGGTGTTTTGGACAAAGATTGGGCCCCGCAGTCCCATTTCATCACAGAGCTGACTGCTAAGGGTCAAATGGCAACTTTCACCCTCTGTTCTGCAGGACTATAAACACACAGGAAAAAATAACGAAGAACTGCTTTAAGATTTTAGGCAGATCAAGCAGGTTAATAGTGCCACTCTCTGCATAAATTATAGTCACCAGGTGCACATTGAAAACTCATTTGATGGAGAAGAAAAATCTCCATCTTGACAAAGCAGGGGTTGTGGCTTCATGCTTCTTACATTGATGACTAATATCTTTGGTTCATGTTTAAAGTCTTCCTTCCAAACTGGGCTCCTTTGGTACTTAGAACTGCTCTCAGTAACACTCAGTCTTTTCCTTTGTTTTCAGCTCAGGATATCAAAGGAAATCAAAGATCCATCTGCTCACAGTGGAGGCTTTCATTATCTCTGGACTGCACCATCACCCAACCTTCCCAGGGCCTTTCCAGATGTGCCAAGGTATTTGTAAAGCAACAGCAAAGCTCTTGGCCCTTCTGGTTGCTGACCCCCATTTCCCTGGCCACTGCTTTCCGAGGTTCAAGACATACCCTCGTTCCTGCTAGACTGAGGGTCAAATGTCATCTAATTCCTTGATGTGTCAGGATACAAGTACTCAGCAAGATACTTTGAACATGTGATTATTGTGAGGGAAAAGATTAACTGGCTACCAACCGTTGCATTAAACTCTGGCTGGTAAGTTTTTCTTTTCTCTTAAAAAGGATCTGTATTTCTTGGAATGCCTTCTTGCAGCAGACTTCCTGTCCCACTGACTGTTAGAATCTGTTGTCCCATCTTCCACAATATTTCTGGAGCCTTAGGTAGAGCAGTTACATTGTAGATGTACCAGTTGGGGCCGGGACCACAGTATGTTCTCTGCAACCGTAGACAAAGAACTATAGCTAACGAAGAAATGCTGATGGAGAAGATTGTGTTTCCCAGTGA
This sequence comes from Chionomys nivalis, assembly GCF_950005125.1. Taxonomy (NCBI): domain Eukaryota; kingdom Metazoa; phylum Chordata; class Mammalia; order Rodentia; family Cricetidae; genus Chionomys; species Chionomys nivalis. Next base: position 13,091,107 of record NC_080111.1, on the reverse strand, counting down.
AGAGCTTCCCAGCTGGTTATCCAATACCAGTGGTCAGCCTCCAAACATATGCATGCAAGTGACATTATATAGAGTCTGAGCAGGTTATATTTATATTTTTAGGGGAAGAAAAAAAAACCACATGTATTAACAGTGAAAGAAAAAAGACCTGGATTGAGGGAGAGCAAGGAGGTGGAGGGAGGAAATGGAAGAGGGAAAATGTAGTTATATTGTAACTTCAAATACCCCTCATATAATGTAAGAAGTCACTCATCATACGGTCATTTCATCCACCTAGACCTGCTGTATATCCTGGCTTCTCTATGATGGGGCTGGTAAACCACACTCAGATCTCCTTTAATCTCAGGAGTCTGCGCACAGAAGATGGCCTGCTCAAGCTAGAAGGCTGGCAGATCCCACCTCTGCATGGCCCTTACTCCCTCAGAGCGCTCATGCAATGGAAAGTGTGCTTGGGTTCTGGAACCATCCTCCACTGACTGACTGCTTAGCTTAAGTAACGAAATCACATAATCTTGCCTCTTTCGTTTTTTTTCCCTCCCACAATGGGGATAATGATATTAATACTCCTAACATGACTGTGATGAGGGTTAATACATGGACTTGGTGTAATAAGCCCATGGTTAGTACATTGTAAGCACTCGTTACACTTAGCTAAGTCCATAATGGATTTAACATCTCCCAGCCTGACTCCCCCACTGTCCCCTCACCATTCATATTTACCAGGATCTACGTGGGACCCGCTGTGAGCAGCCTATTCCTGTCCTGAACCGCGTACAGAGTCCCCAGAAAGTCGATCTGTAGGAAGAAAACACTTCTCCACTATTGGTTCACCCATTTTACGATTAACTGGGGAACTCCAATTTCAGTTTATTGAAGCCCGGATTTTAAACCCATACGATTCTTCAGTCAAAGCACAAATCAATGAGAACAAATAGAACATTCTGCTGGTCAGGGGTTTGAAGGTGTCGTAGAAAAGTCTCCCAAACTGCTGGAAGGTATGATATCAGAAAAGAACAAAACATAACCTTGGCTAGAGAAAACAAAACCTCTCCTTCCTCTCCACCCTTTTCATACTCTGACAATACAACAGCAAAATGGCAAACATGCATAGAAGAGTGAAACAAGGCCCAGGCACACAGACAGAGTCAGTAAGGTAACACATAAAAACAATGTGCAGAGCACACATCCCCTAAGTAACCATTGCTTCTGGAATCCAATGTAGCCGCCTCGACGGGTTACTCTGTCTAGGGTTTGTAACCCGCCTGGCTGGCCAGTTATTCCAGGGTCACGGAGAGGCACCACCTAAAAGACACAGGCTGATGAGAGAAAGGAGGCTATGCTTATGTTGTCAAAGCCTCCGTTTATTAGGGTCATGGTTACAGCTTATATAGCCCCTGGATGGGGAGCTTGGGGGGCTGGAGCACGGGGTCTTGCCACGCACGTCACGTAAACCAAGAGGTTACAATGGGTCAGGTCACGATTCCTTGGTCAGGAAGTCACAAGGTGACACACCTAGTTCTCTAGATAGTTTGGAATGTGAGGCAGGTTCCCTTAACAGAGGCTCTCTATTAACAGTTAATTTGGGTGTGAGATAGGGTGTGAGATAGGCTTGCTCAATAAGACTATTCTCAATACAATTGGAAAGTGAAGCCCTCTGCAAAAGCTCCTCGCAGCGGTGCTTCCTGTAAATTTTGGGGGGACACGGCTCCTGACATATCCCCCTTCCTTTTATAAAAGCAGGCATCTATCAAGTGGAGAGCACCAGGTCAGAGTCTAACCCTGGTGTCAGATCTAAATGAGAAGGGACTGGGACAAGGAGGGACCCTTCTCCCGGATTGGTCGAGCAATTTACCTCTCCTGGGAACAGAGGGGTGCCTTATGAGTCTTACGCCGAGTGGGGACCAGGTCCTTTTTTCCCCCTTACCCGTCCTCGGGTTCCCAGGACCCTGTCTTAGGTTGGGGGATGTCCTGCCATAAGTTGCCCGTCCCTGGAGCTCCTCAAATAAAAGGTATCTAGCAAGACCTAAAGTAAGCAGATCTTTGACCACAGGGCACCCTGTCTTAGGCCATGTGGAGGGCGATCCTCGTGCCTGGCACCATGCCTTGTTGAGCCGGTTTCTACAACCTCTGTATGGTGTGCTGTTCAGGCGAGGGTCCACACTAACTCCCGTCATTGGGCCCCTGTATCTGTCATTAATGAAAAGTCTACGAGGAGCTCCTCAAATAAAAGATATAATGATATAATTTTGGCACCAATAGCTCCATCCTCCAGACCAGAAGAAAGGGCGTTTTCCAAACCCAGTATTCACCGTTTAGTCTGGCCTAAGGTATATCCTCCTTCCTAAATGCCTACTCCACAATAAGATTATGAGTACTGCCTGCCAACAATTAGGGCAGTGTAAAGGGATCAAAATCTAAAATTTTTAACATATGCATTAAACCTAAACACTTTACAGCATGTATCAAACTTTTCCCAACATCTATAAGCAGTTACAAATATCATTAAGTCAATTCCAGTAAGAATACATACATTGACAGACATTGTTGTTATCAAATACCACCAGCTCCAGTCTCTGAGCAACAGTCAAAACCCCAATCTTCCCCCTTCTTAAGTAAAGAGGGGTTAATATTTTAATTAAAATGAGTTTTTGTGTCCCAAAGTTTAAAACAGTCAAATGTTTAGTCTACACCTCAGCTGCAAAGCAAACAGCAGACTGCAAAAGCAGCTTAACATTTGTGCTTCAGGGCAGGTGGGCTTCCTGGGTGAGGTGAGCTGTAGTCAGCTATCTGAAGCACATCCTGGCAATTATCTCAGGTCTCCCTGGACCCTCTAAAGGCAGCATGATGTCCTGTAGAGTGGCATAGCAGGTTCTGTTATCAGGCACTCCTCCTTGGGGGCAGAGAAGACCGACCGGACCAAGCATTCCTCTCCAATCTCCTCCTCTGCAGCCACGACATCAGGTTTAGCTTTTATATTTTCTTTCTGTGAAAAAAGCATAAACATCTCCTCGACCCCAAATATATATAGGTCGGGTTTTTTTTATAATGCAGTGCAAGGGCTTTTTTACCTTGCCTTAGTAAAGGTCAGCTTGGTGTCATCATGCTAGATCCGTGTGTATCAGGATCTGTGTGCAACTATTATAAGTTGCTGTGTGCAACCGTTATAAGTTGCTTTCAAGGAGCCTTGGTACGCTCCATATTTTCTTTTTATTAATTATTAGCCATATGTGCAGTTCTTCCTTGGAAGAGCCATTTGTAAAATTTAGCATAAAATCCTTTAAGGGATTTTTAGCTATAACATTAGCAAAATACAGGTGTGTGAATCGTAGCAATGATCATCTGGGAAAAGATTATTGTTTTGGCCTTTGAATTGAGCAAAGGCAATTGTCCAGGAATCAATCTTAAAATTATCAATGAATCTATTGTTTAGTATAAGAAACATTGATCATAGTCAATATTTTGTTAAACCATCTCCCAGATTTTATCCTGCCCTTTTGTATCAGACAGGCTACTGTTCTAAATTAAGAGTTTAATATCTTAACTGGCAAAATTGAGAAGGTTTAGCCATAAACAGCATTTTTATAAAACTGTTGTAGAACAAGTTTTACATTTAATATACACACTTGCCATAGCTGTATTATAATTAATATACTATACCTGTTGGTTTATATTTTACCTGTTTGAGTACCTGCTTGGCAGCTTTTTAAGCTCTCTATTGGACACTGTTCTTTGTAATAATTTTACCTATCGGCTCAAGGTTTCCCATAAGAATATTATAACTAGAGCTTTAACCATTGAATATCTAATAAAAAGCTTATAAGCTATTCTCTTAAGTTTCAAGTCTGTCCCGCAGACAGGAAAATGAAAAAAGGAAGTATTTTAACTAATGAAGTTGGCCTCATTAGACACCACCATGTAGAAGAATAAAAATAAATCCATATCCATCTCCATGTACAAAACTTTAGTTTAAATGAGCCAAAGGCCTCAGCATATAAAAATTTTGTTGAGCCTCACAGAGAAAAATTTTTTTGAAGTACACTTTGCCACATCTCAAACATAGCCTCAGTGGCACAAACATTTGGAGAAACCATAAATTATTTCTCCTGAATTGAGAAACTTTTGTATAACAAGACTATAGAGTGGGAAAAGATTCTTACTTATCATAGACCCATTTTAAAAACATATGAAGAACTCAGAAAATTAGTTATTAAAAATTTAATCCAATAAAAATATTTGTTACAAACCTAAACTGAAAACTCTGAAAATTCTCAACAGACAAACTTAAAAATGACTGAGAGACTGTTTAAAAAAATCAGAGAAATGCAAATTAAAACTCTGAGATTTCATTTCATCCTTGTAAAAATGACCAAGATTAAAAATTATTGCTAACAATTTATGCTTAAGAAAATGTGGGTAAAGAAAAAACTTCATTGCTGGAAGTGCACACTTGCGTTGGAAGTGTAAACTGGCAGTCACTTTTGGATCATACACAGTATTGAAAAACCTGGATAAATCCAGACTTCTCCAGCAGGAAGAGAAGAATCAAAAATCCAGGGCCAGCCTGTTCAGCGACCCTGCCCTAGGAACCAGCTGAAAACAAAGACAGACTGCAATCCTGATAACAATCCCGAAACAGGGAGTTTTTCCCCTGTGATTATCATCACACTGCTCTAGGAACCTGGGAGTGGTCCCGAGAGGCAGGGAGCTGTCCCCCTGCGACCATCACTGGATTTTTGGAATTTTTATGACCCTCTGGACCATAGGGCTGTGGTCTCTTTTCTAAAAATTTCCTCTCCAGGTCACTAGAGGCCAAACTCTTCCCCCACGTGGGTCATGAGCTTCATCCCCAGTGTATCGGGCCCCCATACCATCTCCTTAACCAAAGCCTCGTGCGATTGCAGCAAGGACGGTCTCCTGCAAGTCACTGGGGGGGCTGTGCCCTCCCGAGACCTGAGTGAGAGTCTCCCCAGCATTGGGAGTCCCTCATTACGGCCATTTTTTTTTTTAAAATTAGGCAAATATTTACCTTAAAACTTATCAATACTCCTGTTGGGCCTAAATACAAAAGTTTTTTTTGACCATAAAAACATGTGCTCAGCTATGTTTATAGTAGAATTACTTTATCATAGCCAGAATCTGAAAATGACCCAAGTGTATCTCTTTTACACCTAGGATAAATGAGACATCATCCTTTTAAATATCCATGAATACCATAAAATATCTTGGAGTAACTCCAAGCAAGCAGGATAGAAGTTTTTGGGTCCTGTTACCTCTGCTTGTGAAGGCAAAAATATTTTTTTATTTTTAACCATTATCACTTGTTAGAGTATAACTCTGGCCCTCGATAAATTTAGTGAGAGGCCTGAGTCTCAGCAGTCTACCCTCAAGCAACACCAGGCAGCAGGAAAGGAACACAAGCTGAGACAATACGACTCCCACCCAAGAGCGGGCGTACAAATGAAAAAACTTGTATGATAAAAACTTTAACTCTTTTAAGAAAAAATTTTAAGACATTAGAAAATAAAGATCTCCTATTTTCTTGGGAAAATAGAAGAAACATAGCAAAAATGACCATTTTACTGAAAGCAGTCTACAGATTTAGTGTAAATATCCATTAAAAATTATAGCAACATTTCTCACAGAACTCACATATAGATTTACTATAAATGCACATTAAAATTATAGCAACACTTTTCACAGAACTAGAAAGAACAATCCTCAACTTTATAAGAAAGAAATAAAAATTCAAGATATCCTAAACAATTTTAAAAATCCTCTGGATGTATCACAGTCTTTGATTTTAAAACTTTTCTACAGAACCACAGTACTGAAATTAATCTACCTTAGATATAAATTTATATGCCTACAAACTAAAGATTTTTGACCAAGAAGCAAGATTTTAGAATGGAAAAGAAGCACATTTATCTCCTTTTATTGTCCTGAAGCTGTAACTTTTTGAGTCCAGACCTCCTTACAGCCAACCTGTCTGGCTGCCTCAGCTCCACATGGCAGGAGGCTAAAACACAGGCTCTCTAGCCCTAGGGGGTCTTCTGTGGAATCAGGGTGGAGCTCAGCAGCTTTCGCTTGTCTAGCTCCGTTTGCCCGTTTGTCTAAAATCCTGTCTTTTTCCATGGTGAATTGTGAGTCCCGAATCTGAGAGGAAACGTCTGAGAGTTCACGCTACAATGTAAGAACTTGTTTGAGACCTCCTATTTGGGCCTTAAGGGCAGCTTTGTATTGAACAATTTCTGAATCAAAGGCGTGCTATCGGGAGCAGTCAGAGCATAGGGCTGTGGCTGTGGAGTCCTTTTTGGAAACTAAGGAAGACACGGAGAATAGGGTGTATTTCTGGGCCCGTTAAAACTAACCAAGGGCATATTTTATCTATAAAACAAAAAAATGTAACTAAATCTCTTTTTTTACTCTTACTCCTCTCACCCTGAGTGATTGTTTAAATTCCTTTATGAATTTCTCTTCCTTTGAAAGCGAATGGCCCATGTCTTGTGGGACGACAGCGAACCTGCGCCTACCTTATCCTGCAGATCTGTCCGAGTTCTACAGCTGCAGAATCTTCTTTTTCTTCTTGTTGTCCCGGGACTGCGCGTCGTCGTCCGGGAAGTTAACCGTGCTCCGAGTCACTGGTTCGGGCGCCACTGACCGCCTCGACGGGTTACTCTGTCTAGGGTTTGTAACCCGCCTGGCTGGCCAGTTATTCCAGGGTCACGGAGAGGCACCACCTAAAAGACACAGGCTGATGAGAGAAAGGAGGCTCTGCTTATGTTGTCAAAGCCTCCGTTTATTAGGGTCATGGTTACAGCTTATATAGCCCCTGGATGGGGAGCTTGGGGGGCTGGAGCACGGGGTCTTGCCACGCACGTCACGTAAACCAAGAGGTTACAATGGGTCAGGTCACGATTCCTTGGTCAGGAAGTCACAAGGTGACACACCTAGTTCTCTAGATAGTTTGGAATGTGAGGCAGGTTCCCTTAACAGAGGCTCTCTATTAACAGTTAATTTGGGTGTGAGATAGGGTGTGAGATAGGCTTGCTCAATAAGACTATTCTCAATACAATTGGAAAGTGAAGCCCTCTGCAAAAGCTCCTCGCAGCGGTGCTTCCTGTAAATTTTGGGGGGACACGGCTCCTGACAATCCAAGTTCATGGATTATGTTTTACCTTCAAGACAATCTTATTGCCTTTTTGTAATTGAATTTTTCTATGATATGTATAGGTTAGAAAAGGAGCCCGAGAAGACAGAGAGGATACAGTGCAGCCCTGGACCACACTCTATATTTTCCTGGGAGCAGAGAGATAGGGGGAGAGAACACAGCATAAGTCCCGGTGCAGCAATGAAACTGCGAAGCCCCAGATAGCGTTTGCACAGCTGGGCTTTGCTGAGCCCTGGGGTTTCCTGGAGGTAGCACTTACGGTGTTGTGTGCTCCAGCCTTTCCCTGAAGAACACTGCTGTGTGATCAAGGGACCTGTGCTTGCCTCAGCTTCCAGTCCCCCAGAGTCACACAAGTAAACCTCTGAAGAGAGAACTTTCAAGAACTTCAATGGTGAAACCAAAGCAAAATTCATGTTGCTGTTAAGATCATAGTCAGGGGCCATTTCTTGTGCTTCTAAGAGTTACCAAAGAGTCCAAGCCCAAACAAGGATCGGCAGATGCAAACTAAAGTACTTCCCTCGGTACACATCCCACAGGGTCTCCAGCCTTTACTCCTGACAGATAGCAGGGGTCAATAACAGTCTTCGCTTTCTCTCCAGTCTGGTTCATTCGTACCATTAAAGCTATAAAAATCTGCTAAAGGTTGTTTTCTCTAACGAGTAGGTTCATTTTCGCTCACTTAGTTTTCCTCAAATCGCCTGAATTTCCTACCATTTTCCATGTACACCATCAAAGCCAGATTTAGTGCCTTTCAAAGTAACCGAGCCTGGAGAACTGGAGTGCTCTGGCAGGCCTGAAAGCAGATCAAAGCCGAGCTCATCAAGGGCTCTGCAGCGAGAGCTTCATCAGCGAAGCAGCCAAGAAGAGAGTCACAGTTGGATCTGGCTTGTCTTCCCCAAATGTGTCTTCACGTCTACCTCAATGTTCCTACTATCCTGCATCATTTTTAGCATTACAGGTAGACAGCTTATCCTTCTGAACTGCTCATAACTCATGTGTCCAAGTTTAGAACATCAACTGTGCTGAGTCGCTGTGGGTACGCAGCAGGAAATAGAAGGCACAGATAAGGAATTGCAAAAGCAAAGAGCCAAAAGATCTGAGATTTGCTACTTGGGTGGCAGGTCTTTGCTTCAGCCAGTGAGTACTCTCCTAAGTGGTTCTTGTAGTTTCTCAATGGCCACTGTGGTTCCTATAGTATTCACTTGAGAGATATTTGTGGGACATCTAGTGCTTCTAATCACCATGCTGACACACGGTGGGAGCAGTGCTGTCAAACACATCCTTCTGTGGCTGTTAGTAAACAAGCCATGAGCAAAGGGAGAGAATTGTGGATCTTGGTAAGTTACATGAAGAAATTAAGAGTCTGGGGAGAGGTAAGAATGGGCAGTAGGGGAAAGCAAGCTAGACCGGACTTTCAAAGAAGGCTTTCTCAAAGACTACTGAGAACTGGAGGCTGAAAATTAGACAAACATTTGAAAGTCCTGGATAAGAGAATAGATGTAATGGTCTTATTAGCATATAATCTAGTTAAGTTTATTGAAATAATTAATAACCAATGAAAGGGAAAACCAGAAGTTTGCTGGGGAAGCCTCAGTTCCTACCTGCTAGTGGTGGCTGCGAGGACGGTGGGGGTGAGTGTTCAGAGGGGGCTCTACCTGAAGCCACACTGGGTACTGTAGGGTGCAATGCAGAGGGAGACACAGAAAGGCTCTTTTTTTTTTTTTTTTTTTTTTTTTTGGTTTTTCGAGACAGGGTTTCTCTGTGGTTTTGGAGCCTGTCCTGGAACTAGCTCTGTAGACCAGGCTGGTCTCGAACTCACAGAGATCCGCCTGCCTCTGCCTCCCGAGTGCTGGGATTAAAGGCGCGCGCCACCATCGCCCGGCTCAGAAAGGCTCTTTAATTTGCTTTGCACTCAGCCTGCAGGGGCTCCCTCTTCTATCCCGTCCCCTACACATCACATCACTAGTGCCTCACACTCCTAGATCCCTTATGCTTTGAATCATCAGGGTTCCTGACACCCCACGTCCCTGTCAACAAGGAGCAGGAAGTGTCTCTAGAGTTCTCGCAAAGCTTTAGAACATCACTGGCTGCTACTGAAAATACAACTATCGTGTCTTAGTGCTCAAAACTCAGTACCATGGAGCGGATGAAGAACCATAATAAAGAGTTGCCCAATTACTTGTTAGTACGCATGTCTTCCAGACAACCTTGTGGCAGCATTTGCAGTATGTCCATGGTCAGTGTTACAAAGGGAAAGCCAAAGAGAATGCTTCCCCTTCACAGATTTATACCACAAAGTGTACACATTAAAAACACAAAACAAGTAAACTGGTATCTATAGGATTTCAGCCAATGGGACTCTCCTGATCCTATTAGAACCATAAAGGATATGTTAAATGCTTGAAATGCTCTCACTATAATAATACTTGTGGCCGGGCGGTGGTGGCGCACGCCTTTAATCCCAGCACTCGGGAGGCAGAGGCAGGCGGATCTCTGTGAGTTCGAGACCAGCCTGGTCTACAAGAGCTAGTTCCAGGACAGGCTCCAAAGCCACAGAGAAACCCTGTCTCGAAAAGCCAAAAAAAAAAAAAAAATAATAATAATAATAATAATAATACTTGTGTTTGTGTTGCTGCTTTTTCCTCCCGGAAGGGAAAATCACAGTGGTTTTCCTGCTAAGCTTGGCTTTGAGTTGCATAAAATCTTCCTGACAATCTGAGCTGGCTTCGCTCTGCTGAAGAAGATTGAAGTATCATTATGTAGGAGAAGCACTACAAATATTCCTTTACCGACACATAGACTTCCATATCACTTCGTGACAGGCAAAGTAAAGTAATTACACAGCTTCCTACAGTGGGAAGAGATGGGTGTTCTAGACTGTAAAATGATATGCAGAAAAATGGGAGTGATGTTTCAAGATATTCCCGATGGTTGTTGCTTTCCAAAATCCCTACCCCAAGGACCTGGGTAAAGAGGGGAGAGGAAGAGATGGAAAAGAGAGGGGGAGGAGAGGGGAGAACACACTTAAATTATAAAGGGTCTTAAGGTATTTACCTGACAGAATGCATCTGTCAGAGGTTTCTTTCAGAATATCCCCAATTGCTCACAGTTTCTGACTCTGATGACATGAATATTAATATATTGAGAGTAAAATGATACTTTCTGGAGGCTTGATATCAATCAGAGTTACAGCTTCACCTTTTTCTTGTTTAGTCAAGGAAATTACACTTTTTCTACTTATTGAGATAAATACCCAGACAGTCAAGATGGAAAATCCACAATGCAGGGGGAGGAGTTAGGAAAGATCATAACTGACGGCCCCTCAGAGGTTTCTCATCAGAGCAGAGGTCTGTTTAAAGGCTATTCTAGAAGAACGAGAACCAGGAGGATGAGTACCCCATCGCCTAAAAAGAAGGAGTGGAAGGAACAGGCCTGCAGGTTGTTACAATGAACCCACAAATGAGGACTGATAACTAGTTTGGAGCCCAGGATCTGAGTCCCTCAGCTTAGAGGATATCCTAAGACCCCAGGACTCCACCAAGAGCACTCACTGCCTCCCCGACTTTCTGTTCCCATCTCTACTGGTTTGTACTAAAATGTCAGGTATGCTCTGTCTCTAAGTGAGACACATTCTTAATCACACCCAAACAGTGGTTTTAGACCTTTATCCTGGCTGATCTTTTCATCCCATTGGAAAAGTGGAGACTTGGAAATGTTCCATGTATTTAAAAGATACAGCGAGTCAGGTCAGACTGGACAATTTCATTTCTTCTTTGCTCCTGCAGCGAAACAAACAAACAAACAAAAACCCGAAAGGCATGTTGAATAACTTTTTGGACCCTATATGTATTAATTCATTATTTAAATGTTGAATAATATTGAATAGTTGGTACTGAATGATGTGATTAAAGGCAAAACATCTTCTAAAGGTTCACCCCTTCCTTCTAAACCTTCATATTCTCATAGACATGAAAATTTAGAGATTACACAAGGGTCATTTGTACAATGATCTTCAGCCCACATTTCCTGGTTCTCGGAAATCCTGATTTATACAAGACATGATGTCTATACAAAGTTCTCAAACACAGAGATGCTGTCAGGTTTGGGGTTACAGTGTTCTGAACCTTTCCATCACTTGGATTAATGGTCACCAAGCTTCCTCTAAAGGTGGGATGTGTCTCAATCTCAACGCCCTTCTTGGAACAAACCCTAAAATAAGGTCTTGTATGATTTTGCACAGTGTGGCTAAGTGCCTCTCAGAGGTCCTTGTGCTAAACTTCTCTCTGTCATTCCATGGAACTATTTGGACATAGTAGAATCTTTAAGAGATGGGGAGACATGAGGAGTCTTCCATCCTTCGGGGAAAAGGGACCACGATACTCCAGTCCCTTCTTATTCTTCTCTTTTGCATCTGGCCATAAGCTCACCAATGCTCCACCGTAACACACCACTGTAGGCCTGGAGCAACGATGCCACAGAATAACAGGCTGAAACCTCTCAAACAGTGAGCTCAAACAAACACCTATCGACTTTATCGACTCCCTAAACTCCTAATAAACTTTTAAAAAGCCATGCCAGGTGCCTATCGCAGTGATGGACAGTTGATACTATCACAAATCAACAAGCGGCCATGCACAGAAACACAAGGAACATCAAATATGTAACAAATACTTAAGGAAGAGAACCTCGCCACTGTGAGTTACTGTCTGATAACATATTTTCCCCTAGAAATGGAAAAGAACACAGTCCTTCGATCTGAGCCTTGGGACACTCTGACCTAGTTATGAAACAGCAGCATTGTTCGAGAATATAATTTTAAAAACATACCCTAAGTTATTATAGCCAAGGTTAAGTTAGTGGGGATCTCTGTCTTTGGCCATCATGTTTGCCTTTGTCACTTAACATCCACCTTAGTGGTCTGGCCTCATCCCGGATGCTTCCTTCTCTGACATCCAGATCTATTTCACCGTTGCTACTTTTCAGGTTTCCTTAGCTCATTAACTCGCTCATTTCCCACGACAACATCCCAGAGGTGCTTGTTGGCATTTTCTCCAGCTGAATGACATTTTCCTGCCCCGAGCCCATTTTCTGCACCCAAGCCCATCCGTTGCCATCATTTCCAGTCCTCCCATGCATCTGCGTGACCTCCTTCGAATGCCATGCAACAGAGTGCTGTTTACTCCCTCCTGCAGATCATTAGAGAGCACACAGGTGCTCTGGGCCACCTGGGGAATTCCTCTCTTGGTTACTTACATCCAAGATCTCACTGTCCGCAGAGGGATGAGCACCGCGGGGCCTGAACTGTTTTAAAACAGACAAAGAGCTCAGGCTCAACGCATTTTGAGTCCACTTCTGAAGATATATTCCTTGGGTATCTTTTATATGAACTGGGGGATGCACTCACATCCAATTCAAACACACCGATGGTGTTTCTGTGTTCAGTATGGACAGACAGACAGGACAGAGAGATAGGTAGGGAGCCAGCCAAGACATGTGTGGAACATAAGTGGTAGGTTCTCTGGGAAAAGTCTTATAAGGAGAAATTTCAGATTAATGGCTATATATATATTATATACAAAATAATTATATATAAATAACAAATATATATAATAAATATATAAATAATAAATAAAAATATATAAATAATTTTAGCATTGGTATTGAACAAAATAAGAAAGCCCGTTACTCCATCTGCACTGCTACCTGAACCAAATCCCACACCTTAAACAAGAAGCAAACCAAATACATTTGAGATAAAAGAAAACAAAATATGTAAATGAAAAGCAGGAAAAATGGTTTTGAGATATGGAGTTTAGTGAAGAATCCTTAAGCAGGCTGTGAAAGCACAATCCAGGGAAGAGAGGAGGGGTTGGTAAGTCGGGATTTGTTGGAAAGAAAAGAACCTTTGCCAGCTCTGTGCAAAGGACGCTGCTGAAAAGAGGAAACTACTTATCTGGAAAAAAAAATAGTATCCAGAGTATGTAAAACGTAAGAGTGAAATAAAACCATTCTCCTGAGAAAAATGGTCAATATACATGAGCCAACAGTTCGTTGAAGACAATAGGAGAACGCACAGTCTATGAAAAGAGGCTTATGCAGTACTGTTGGCCATAAGTGTTGTCTTTAAAAAAATGCTGCAAAGAGAAATCACGCCATGCATCAAGGCTTACATAGGAGGTTTACTGGAAGACGAGAGAGAAGGGACAGAGAGGGGCACAGAAACCGGTCCCTGCCGACAAGAGCGGTAGAAGAGAAAGAGAGACAGAAAGAGAGAGAGAGGAAAAGAGAGGGAGAGAGAGAGATGGGAGGTGGGCAGGTCCACCTTTTAAACGGATACATAGTCAATGTACACAGGGGTGCTCTTTATGGCTTCAGCTGAGGATGCATCCTGTAAGGACCCCAAGGGCGGGCCAGTACAGATGCCTGAATACTAATAAGAAAATGCAAATTTATCTGTATAAAGAAGCGCTTTTTTGTTGTTGTTTTTTGTTTCTTTTTTTTTTTTTTTTAAATAAATGGGCCGAAAAAGAAATCAGAGAAACCCATCACAATAGCCACAAATAACATAAAATTCTTTGGAGTAAGGCTCACCCAACAAGTGAAAGACCTGTATGACACGAACCTTAAAACTTGGAAGAAAGAAATAATGAGGATACTAGAAAGGAGAAAGATCTCTAATGCTCTTGGGTAGGTAGAATTAACATAGAAAAAAGGCAATCTTACCAAAAGCAATCTACAGATTCAATGCAATGCCCATTAAAATCCCAGCAAAATTCTTCACAGACCTTGAAATGATGGAGGCGTTACTTTTATTTAATAAAGAAACTGCCTTGGCCCATTTATAGGCCAGCCCTTAGGTGGGTGGAGTAAACAGAACAGAAGGCTGGGAGAAAGAAGCTGAGTCAGGAGTCGCCATGATTCTCCCACTCCAGACAGACGCAGGTTAAGATCTTTCCTGGTAAGCCAGCTCGTGGTACTACACAAAATATTAGATATGGGTTAGATCAATATGTAAAAGCTAGCCAATAAGAGGCCGGAACTAATGGGCCAGACAATGATTAAAAAAATACAGTTTCCGTATAATTATTTCGGGACATAAGCTAGCCATGCGGGCGGCCAGGTGCCGGGGACGAAGCCCTGCCGCTTTTATTACAACATTGAAAGAACAATACTCAACTTCTTATGAAAAAACAAAACAAACCACGATAATCAAAACAATCCTGTACAACAAAAGAACTTTTGAAGGCATCACAGTTCCTAACTTTAAACTCTACTATAGAGCTACAGTACTGAGAACAGCCTGGTATTGACATAAAAACAGACAAGAGGACCAATGGAATCAAATTGAAGATCCAACAAATATTAATTCACACATTTATGAATACCTGATTTTTGACAAAGAAGTTAAAAATATAAAATGGAAAAAGAAAATATATTGAACAAATGATGCTGGCATAACTGGATATCAACATGTAGAAGAATGAAAATAGATCCATATCTATCGTCATGCACAAAACTTAAATCCAAATGGATCAAAGTCCTCAACATAAAACCAACACATTGAACCACATAGAAAAGAAAGTGGAAAGTACACTTGAACACATTGGCACAGGAGATCACTTCCTAAATAAAACCCCAGTAGACACTGAGAGCAACAATTTATAAATGGAACCTCCTGAAACTGAGAAGCTTCTGTAAAGCAATGGACATGATCAACAAGACAAAATGGCAGCCTACAGAATGGGAAAAGATCCTCACCAACCCCACATTGGTCAGAGGTCTTCTCCAAAATATGCAAAGAACTCAAGAAATTGGTCATCAAAAGAACAAATCCAATAAAAAAAATGGGGTACAGACCTAAACAGAGAACTCTCAACAGATGAATCTAAAATAGCTGAAAGACACAGAAATGTTCAACATCATTAGCCATCAAAGAAGTACAAGTCAAAACAACTCTGAGATTCCATCTTACAACTGTTAGAATGGTCAAGGTCAAAAACACTGATGTCATCTTATGCTGGAGAGGTTGTGGGGTAAACTGAACACTCTTGCATTGTTGGTCAGAGTGCAAACTGGTATAGCTGCTTTGGATTTCACTATGGCAATTTCTCAGAAAATTAGGAAACAACCTACCTCATGACCCAGAAATAACATTTTTGGGTATATACCCAAAGGATGCTCAATTGTATCACATGTGCTCAACTATGTTCATAGCAATGGTTTTTTTTTTTTGTTTTTTTTTTTTTTGTTGTCTTATTTTTTTATTTTTTTGCCATAGCCAGAACCTGGGAATGCTAAACCTAAAAGATCCTAGACCGATGAATGGATAAGAAAAATGTGGTACATTTACATAATGGAATACTTACACAGCAGAAAAAAAAAGTGATATCTTGAAATTTGCAGGCAAATGTATGGAGCTAGAAAACATCGTATTGAGTGAGGTAACTCAGACCCAGAAAGACAAATATAATATGTACTCACTCATAAGTGGCTTTTAGACATAAATAAAAAAAACAGCCTACAATTCACAATCCTAGATAACCTAGAAAACAAAGAGAACCGTAAGAAAGGTATACATGGATCTAATCTACATGGAAAGTAGAAAAAGGCAAGATCTCCTGTGTAAATTGGGAGCATGAGAGCAGGAAAAAATATATAGCTCAATAAAAACAATAAAAAAGGTTTTTTTGTGAAAAAATTAAAAAGAGTGGTGGTACAATACGTTTGTGATGAAAAACTGCATCTCTGGATATTTTTGTAGGAAAGTGGCAATCAAGAAAACTGCAAACATTGTTATCCTATGGTCCGACGTTCATGCACCCAAACATTTTCCTAAAAGAAAAGTTCTTAACACACAATTGCATACACTGCTGTTCACAGCAGCTTTATATGGAATAACTCAAAACTGATGAGGACAAAATGTACTTTAATAAGTAGAATAGTAAACACGCTGTATTGTATTTTAAATACCACCTAACAATAAAAAGCAGCAAACTCTATTGCTAAAGGCAATAACTCAATGACTCTCTCAAGCGCTTCAAAATATCCATCTCAGAAGGGTCATAATATAATTTCTCTCCTGTCAAATTCCCTTCCAAAGTCCCAGGGATGGATCGCAGACAGATGAGTATCACGGGTTACAGATGGTGGCGGCCAAGAGAGGGATGTTTCACTGCGAGCTAACAGAAGAAAAATCTCTGTAGTGACATGACAGGATGATTCGGGATAATCTTGGCTTCAACAGTGGTGACCAAATCTTCACAGTGATGAGACTGCAAAAAGTTTCACCTGCACACTGTTCTGCCATCAGTTTGCTGTTTCTGAGGAGTGTTATAGTTATGCACATTATAAATAACCCCAGAAAATCGATGTCCAGAACCTCTCCCTATTAGCTTTGCAACTTCCCATGAACCCATTTTTAAGTTAAAACTGACAAAACAATACAGATATGCACATTTTATAGCTCTTTATCAGAACTAAAATATAGACAATGTAAATTTTGTAAGTCTGTAAGACTTCTCAATGCTCAACATTTTGAAATACATATTTTCACATTAACTTTCAGTTAGACGTTATATCCAAGCCTGGTGACACAGGCCTATAATCCATGCTAGTTGGGAGACCGAGGCAGGAGGATTGTAAACTTGAAGCCAGCCTGGTTAATGGTGAAACCCTGTTTCACAAATGAAGAGAAAAAAAGACAAAAGAAGAGAAAACCAGGTCTTCAAAGAATGAATTCTAGATATAGGAAACATTTTAACTACAAAATGATTATACCTCTAATAAAAAAAAACAAAACAAAGACCTTGCAGATTAATTATATTAGACCCTAGGGTAGTAAGATGATTTCCCCCCAGTAAAGCAAGATCAGATTCACAAAAGACTGCATTATAATTTTAATACTCGAGCTAATGACCATCAAAGTAAAACACAAAAGCAAATTGCTAGTCGAGACAACAAAGGGTCGTTATCTTTTATATTTAAAAATTGTTTTCAGTACCTACAAGTGGGAATTCAGCAAGGATCATTTCCATTCTCCTAGGACCCCAGCTCTAGCTGTTTTCTATCCCACATGTGGGTTAGCTCGCTTATTAGAACGGGTGTCCGAGTGCCTACAACCAAAACAAGGTATGACGGAGAGTTTCCTTAGAGCCAGCCTTTCCAGAGAGGACAGGGAAGCTGAGAGTCATGTTTGTATGTTTTATGGCTGACCCCATGGAAGAGAAAGGGGTTCTAGCTTTTGTGATTCACTTGGGAAAAAGAATTCTACTTGAGGGAGAATGAGGATCAAGAGATGGGGGTGAGGGCGTCTAGAGAGCCCTTGCTTCTGAGTCCCAGCAATCTAGGTAATTATTTCCTTTTTAAAAACCTGTGTTTTGCTCTGGACATGGTGGTGAACATCCTTAATCTCGGCACTCAGAAGGCTGAAAGAAAGGCGTTATAATTTGGAAGCCGGCCTGAGATGCACAGCAAGAGCCTGTCCCAAAAAACAAACAAACAAACAAACAACAACAACAACAACAAAAAAAAAAGCAAAAGAGCCTTTCAGGTGGCGCTCCACGGAGCTCTCTGTGGTTTTATTTTCTTGAAACGGCAGCGTTTCCTTTGTGAACTTCCGTTTCCGCGCAATTAGAAGAAGCTGCCTTTTACGTCTGTGCTTTTCTGAATATTTGCCCCACGAATGCGTTTCCTAGCTCTCCTAATTTCAGTTTTGTCTTCTTCCAAAAGTCCTTTCCACAGCCTTCACCCCAACACTGTGAACTCGGGTGCTGGGTCTGCATTTTCACATTGAGTCTCTGGCTCCACACAGGTTCTCATGGAGAAAGGAGATCTTTGGGTCCCTCGGAGGACAAAGCACATTGGGCTGCTGGTTAGAAGCCATTTAACAACATAAGGAGTTTTGGGAGGTTGGATTCCCCTCGCCTTACAGTCTTACTGGCTTTACATCCTAATGGTCTAGTTCCCATTCATTCAGACTTCTTACGGACTGCCCAGCTAATTGGGTTAAGTCGCTGTTCTTAAAAGGAGCTGCAAGATGCTACTGGAAGATTCCCACAGCCCAGCAGTGGACACCCCAAGCTCCATATCCCTGTTATGTAACCTCTAATTTCCTATAGTGAGATCAGGACAGCAGGATCCTATTTAAAACGGCCGGGCGGTGGTGGCGCACGCCTTTAATCCCAGCACTTGGGAGGCAGAGGCAGGCGGATCTCTGTGAGTTCGAGACCAGCCTGGTCTACAAGAGCTAGTTCCAGGACAGGCTCCAAAACCACAGAGAAACCCTATCTCGAAAAACCAAAAAACAAACAAACAAACAAAAAAGTCCGCGGAGCCTGACCATCTAGTGGGTCTAAAGAGCTATGTGAATTTTTAGCAAAAACCGTCAGTATGCTTAAAGGTACCAGATGGATGGGGAAGCGGTCTCTTTAGCCCCAGGGGAGATGCCACATGAACAGTAGGTTCCCTGCACTCTTTGTCAGCATAAATATCCGCTTGTCAGTTTGGTAGGACGATGATGCGTAATAATAATTTTTAGCATTTGTCGACTGCACAGGTCATAACAAACTTCAGATGAGATTGGATCGATTATCTCCATGGGACCCTTGGAGACGATGAGATGAGCTGGGCCATAGTAGGAATCTATCCCCAGGACAGTCTCTACACTTCTTGTTGAGTTTGCTACAGAAATGTCATTTATAAATTGTCTGAAATGATTATGGCACCAAGGCTGCCCATTCTATCAGGAGACAGCGCCTGTGTTCTAGCTCCACTTTTCTTTCCCTAGCTGGACCTCAGGTAGCAATTCAGAGGTTAGAAGTCACAGCTTCCATTAGAGAGATCCAGGGTCCCCTGCTGAACACAGTATCTGAGAGTTTAGCCCTGTCAGCGCTAAGAGGTGCTCTCCTCCAGTCTCTGTTTACTTCCCAGGGGAATCCCTCTTCTTGCTTTAAAAAAAAAAATCTCAGAGCAAGTGTGGCGAGATGGGACACATTTTTCAAATAAATTTTGCAAACAAACCCCATAAATTTATATTAAAACTATGGAAAACAGAGATGGGATACAGTTCAGTGTGGCAAGTGTTGAGGTCCTTGATTTAAAATCCCAGCATCATGTAAAGAAAGCAAGAAAATGGCAGGCGGTGGTGGCACATTTAATCCCAGCACTCGGGAGGTGGAGGCAGATGGATCTCTATGAGTTCGAGGCCAGCCTGGTCCCCAAATAACCAAAACCAAAGCAAACAAAAAAGGAATAAAGAAAGCAAGCAATAAAACAAAGCCAAACAAAACAAAACAAAACTAATTAAACAAAACAAATGAAAAACCCACCCTCATCAAATTAACATCAGGGAGACCAAAGGGCTAAATGCTATTATTGGCCTTTGCCATGGGTGGTTCTTATTATCTGTGTTCTAGTAAGTTCCCAGGTCTGACCAGAGCATCCATTCCACATCTGTGTTATCATTTGCTTTTAAAAGCCCACAAAGTAACATGGCTGTTATGGGGGAAGACTGGCAGTGTAATATCGCCCCCACTCCCACAGACTTCAGCTCTTCTCAGTAGTGGACTAATCTTACAAAGGACAGTGTGCAGGGTTTTGTGTGTGTGTGTGTGTGTGTGTCTTAGTTTGTATTTCATCAGTAAAACCTCAGTGGAATTTACTTTTGGCGTTCTTGTTATATAAATACCCAAATAGTAAGTTCAATTTCTCCTCTGGGAAGACACTCAGAGTAGAAGTGTTCCCTCTCTAGTCCTTTCTCAAAAGTGTCTGCCTGGCTGTTGACCCTGAGAACTGCTGCCCCACACTGCATGAGCTAAATCCCCCTTCAGTTCACTGGCACAGCTGACGAAGGCCCCCCATGGCACAGAGAGACAGTCTCACTCAGTCTATGAAGTGCCACCACGGGCAGGGAGTCCAGCAGAGACGCGTAGAACAGGGCTGCGCCTCAGCACTGGGAGACCAGTGGCAGCGAGCCCAGAACAGAATCTTCAGGAAGGATAATTTTGGTCTGTGTGCTGCTGTGTCTCTGGGGACGCCGGGAGTCCACTGGCTGCACAGGTCCCCAGTTTATGCTCACCCAGGCCTGAAGCCCCACAGTCACTTCTCATGTGGCAAGTTGAGTAAGCCATTGGAGTTCAGAGCTCTTTCGTTTATAAACCTGTGATTGGGGTCACTTTCTTTGTCATTTGATAGAGAGTTGGATGTCGCAATGCCAGCTGGAAACTGAATAAAGAGGTATGTCAAATTCATAAAATATTTCTTTACCTTTTTGGTCTCACTCCTCAATTCAGCTGCTGTTAACAGGTTTTCACCATTAAAACTTCCTAAGAGATTTTCTGTTGTGGTTGAGAGTAATTTACTGGCCTCTTCTTTGTCCTAGTGGAAACTGGATTCTACCCAGCAATGTTCTCTCCTTTTGACTAATCTACCCAACAGTTTGGCACTCCCTCTGCTCCGCTTCTCCGAACTCAGATTGCAAGAAAATACCAAGAAAAGGAGAATGATCGAACAACACACTGAAAATTGCCTTCGCTATCACCCTGAACATGTTCCGTGGAAGAAAATTGCTAGGTTCTTTTCTTTTTTACATTGAGGACTACACCTGGGAAGTTTCTCTGATAAAAGGGGGCGGGGAGCTGTAGTTAAGAGTTGTAAGAGTCAATGGATTGGAATTTGATTCTTTTCCACTAACAGTGGGAACTTGGACACAAACTCTGTGCACCAGATCGAGTGTACAATAGTGTCATCATTGCCGCTTGGAGCTGATACTACGTATCAAAATAGATAAAGCAGACAGTCCTCAAGATAATACCTTACCCACGGCTTAGGGATAGATGCAGAAAGACCTTTCTTAACAGGAAGATAATTACGCACACGTCTGTGCTCCCCACCGAACCTGCCAATTCCATTATCTATCCACATATTAGTCCGTTCATTCTAGAAATACACGGTACAAGAGATTTGCTTGTGTTGCCATCAAACCTGCCAATGGATTCAGAACTTGGCTCAGAGGGTGGAGTCCACACTAAGCCGGAATGGATGATAGAGTTTTTGGGAGGACTCAGAAGAGCTAGAGGGACATATGAGGTGGAAGATTAGGAAGGGACCTGGGGAGATGCACGGGTATTTTCAATCAGAGAGGTGGAGAAAAAGGTGAAGTGATCCCTTCTCCGTCTCTCTGGAGACAATCAGGTTTATTCCCTAATATTTGACTCCCAAGCTTTACTGAATAATAAAACATTAAAAGAAGTCACAGTAAATATTTTTGAAAGTCTTGCAAGGCAAGTATCTTCTGGGTTTTGGGCCTCAGTGTGAAAAACTTGGAGCTACCTATTGTTGGATTATGGAGTTCCTGGTGCCATCCTGTCCCATATGCAAGTCTACTGAGCCCAGCCCAGAAGGAAACACAGACTCAATGCTTGACAAGTCTTTATTAGAGAATAATGCTGCTGAACCGTGAGAGGTCAGCCGTACTTTCCCCTGTGCTGTGGCTGGAACTGCGTCACTATTTGCAGCAATATCAGTGTAGCTACCACAGCTGGCCATCCTCAGAGTCCAGCCAGAACTGTCCTCCTAGTGGACATGGAGGGGATGTGATGGCCCCTGGAGAGGAGGTGGTCACTCAAACAAGGGGCTTGTTTTAACTGCAGTTTGTAGTCCACTACAAAAATCCCAAGACGCAGCCACACAGAGACTGTCTGCCCACATAACTAAATGCTCTTCTCATCGCTGGGGTGTCTGAATGAACTGTTCAGCTGCGAGTGAATTCCAGACAAGCAAATAGAACATCAAGCTGCCACAGAGTCATTCATCTGATGGAGTAATTAATTAAAGAACAATTGCTAGAATGTTCCGGATCATTCACACCAAGCAGCTCCTCGCTCTTACCTTATTATTTTTGGATAATATTCGTGATTGTTGTTTAATTTGTTTTTTAATATGGATGTATGCAGTTCCATATAATCCTTTGTGATTGAAACGCAGTTACAGGTTCAGGTGCTCAGAAATTCCTCTTTATTCAATTAGTCAACTTTAGAATCCCATTACGCAATTAACCCAAATAATTGACACAGTCACACTGAGTCTATCTCTTTAGTGCGTGAATCATGCCTGTAAATCTATTTGGTTGAAATGGTAAACATTTTGTCAAAAGTCCTAGTGCCATTTCCATAGGCATCTAATGTTCCCTGATCCTCAGTCCCTCTTAAGGAAAAGTATATGTGGTCAGCCAACAAACATTTCTTCAATTTATCATTTTTTTTGATTAAAAATTTCGACCTCCTCCCCTCTTCCTTTTTCCCTCCCCCCCCACTCCCCACGCCCCACTCCCCTCCCCCAAGATCCTTCCCCCTCCATCCAGGTCTAGTAAGGTGAGCATCCAAACAGGCTAGGCTCCCACAAAGCCAGTACGTGCAGTAGGATCAAAACCCAGTGCCATTGTCCTTGGCTTCTCAGCAGCCCTCATTGTCCACCATATTCAGAGAGTCCGGTTTTATTCCATGCTTTTTCAGTCCCAGTCCAGCTGGTCTTGGTGATCTCCTAATAGATCAGCCCCACTGTCTCAGTGGGTGGGTGCCCCCCTCGCAGTCTTGACTTCCTTGTTCATGTTCTCCCTCTTTCTGTTCCTCATTTGGATTGGAGCAATGGACTGAGCTCCCAAGGTTCAATTTATCATTTTTAAGTGATAAGATCAACCCTTTGCAAATGATAGCTAGTCAGGTCCTCTTCCGCTGAACTGCATCCTGGCTCCCTTAGGCAGGTGTCTTGTGCAGAGACTATGAGAATGAAGGCTCAGACCAGGGTCACTGAAATGTACAGAACTTAGTCCTTGATCTCCACCGTTTTGATTTGATTTGGAAAAGAAGACATATAGACATGGGCTGGTAATTCACATAACGTAATGAGTATTGATTGTTAAATGGTAAAACAAAGTAACCACTGTAGGATTCCGCAGGTGAGGGCAATGCTTGTGGAATCCCTCCAACTCCAATACTGCTTCCCGAAAGGCTACCCAATCCAATAGAATGATAGTGTTTTAGGTATTCCTCCACTACTCAGAGGGTTGTCCGTGAACCAGCAGATATTCAAGAGTCCCTTAGAGACACATAATCTCAAGCTCTATCCCAATTGTAGGAATTTGTATTCATAGGCTCCCAGCGACTTGCAAAACACTGAGGTCTGAGAGGTGTTGGCCCGTGTTTGTTTATGCGAAGGAAAATTAGACTTCACATTTTTATTCTCTTCTTGACTTCATAAAAAATAAGGTCATGGGAAGTAGAGGCAAGATGATAATCCCAGCCTGGGCTACACAGAGAGCTCCGGTGTCATGGGGTCTTCCCGAAAATACCCTACTTAAAACAAACTGTTTAACAAGCTTTTGTTATGTTGTCTCTGAACCTGGTGCTGGTCAAAGCTCAAGGACATCCGAGTTCCACACGTCGGTTTGGGATTTAGCAGTTCTAGTGACTGCACACCGAACACAGAGACACAGAGTACTCACTAAGTCCTTTCCAACAACGAGCAGCCCTGGCTATCCCATAAACTAGGATTAGGATTTGAGAAAGTGCAGGGACACTGAGCTGCTGTATGGAGCAGCGAGCTGCGTCCCGGCACCCGGCTAGCTTTACCCAGAATAATTACACGGAAACTGTATTCTTTTAAACACTGCTTGACCCAGTAGTTCCAGCCTCTTATTGGCTAGCTCTTACATATTGATCTAACCCATTTCTAATATTCTGTGTAGCACTACGAGCTGGCTTACCAGGAAAGATCTTAACCTGCGTCTGTCTGGAGTGAGAGAATCATGGTGACTGCCTGACTCGGCTTCTTTCTCCCAGCATTCTGTTCTGTTTACTCCACCCACCTAAGGGTTGGCCTATCAAATGGGCCTAGGCAGTTTCTTTATTAATTAACCAATGAAAGCAACAGATTAGAAAGAAATCACTCCCACATCACTGAGCAATGCCTCTGGAGTGAAAGCCACGGCCCAAGCCGGGTAGCAGGTCACATGTCACATGTAGCTAATTGACGGCTGCTTTTGTTTTCCTCCCGTTAGACTCCATGAATACGAACCTACTTGATATCTCAACCTGTGTGCCTAAGAGACTTCTTAGCAATAACTATCTGAAAGAGAATTGTTAGGTTTCTTCTGCAAATCTACTTTCTCTGGGTCTTGCTCTTCTTGATAAATTGTATTCCATCTACCCAGTTAATAGTGAAGACAAACCCATTCTGAATCCTTCAGCTGTCCTCTTAACCATACAAAACCCATGAGAATCCTTCAGTCCCGCCTTCACACCATGATCTTGGACAGGTCCCTTTTGGTCTTCTCAGTGCCATTCTTGCCTTAGACACTTTTCAATCCCCCTCAATGACTTCCTTTTTTCTGCTCCTGCTCCCATCCAAGCTTATCCCCAGACTGACGTCACAATGATCTTAGAGAAACAACATTCTCTCCCTCCAGTTTCTCTGACTAAATTGGAATGATTCGCCTCTGGCCTTTGTGTCAGAAGGGAAGTCACAAGGTCATGTTTGATCTGGGTCATAGATCCTTCCTGTGATCACTGTTTACCCACCGTTTTCTTCTGCCAAACTGTTTTTCAGCTATTCTTTTTAAAATACTGATTTTCAAATACTGATTTTCAAAATCTCTTTTCTTTCTTAAGGTTTCCTTTCATTGATTTCCTGGAACTGTTTTCAACAAGCCACATGACATTTTACATAGCTGCTTTTTGGTCTCTCAGATAACCATGTAACAGTTCTTAGAGCGGTCTTTCTTGAAGTCTGACTAATTATCAATCCTGGACCCTTCATCTATTTCACGGTCTTGACGATAACATTCAATCATTTTGGTTTATTTGTTCTTGATTATTTAAACTTGTTCCTCAACTTCAAAATAGATCTGGTAAGTCCCTCATGTTCCTCGTTCGTCTCTCCTTCCCCAGGACACAGTGTGAGCCTCACAAACGTGCTAAGGAATGAGAATGGAATCAAAGGTTTGTGTGATTTGATTTTGCTTCCCCCTTTCAGAGTAAATGTGAAATATTCTTATTCAGCTATCCTACGCTTAAAAGAATGTTGTTAGTTGATATAGATTATTAACATAAGCACATGCACTTTATTATACTTCATATAGCTATAACAGAAAACCACATACACGTTTGATATGGGGGAAAGGTACTTCTCCTCAGCTGTTATATAAAGGAAGGGATCCTTGAACTCTGTGGATTCTGCAGTGGATAGACAAGTTTCCCTGCATGGTCTCCCTGGGATGTCATGAAGATGACAGTGTCCTCCAAGACTACATTCTGACAAGAAATGCGTATATGTCTCTACATTCTAAGAGGAAGTGTGTGCTTGCTCCTAAATTCTGACAGGAAGCACATACAAATTCCTATGCATTAATGGGCAACATGGGTAAATCCTTACATCCTGACCTGAACTTGAGAGAAATAATCATGTCAGCTTCTCTAATTCTTTTAAGTTGTTGGGTTCTTTTATATTTTTAAAAATGATAACCTCTTTAAAAATTGTGAATAATTGTTTTCTATCCCAACACAAATCTCAAGTGTTGAGTGTGGTGGGAGAATGATGGCCCGCCCCACTAAACACTAGGACCCCTGGAACTTGTGCACACATTACCTCCTAAGGTAGCTCCATGTAGAAAATAGGCTGGATTATGTAGACGTGTCCAGGGTCGTCACAAGGGGCCTTTAATGAGTAAAACAGTCAAGCAATAACCGACAAAGAGTTTCAGGGTCAGCAGACATTTGAAGCTGCACTACTGTGCCGAAGAAGGAAGCCATGAGTCAAGGAAGCAGTGGATTCTGGGAGAGGAGCAAGGGTCCCGAAGGGCAACCAGACCTGCTGACCCTGTAGACAGTACCTTGACCTCACTCTGCGGATCCCATTTCAGACTTGATGAAGGTCATGTTAGAAGGATGGCATGCATGTGTTCTGAGCTGATAAGCATGTGGACACGGTCCCACAATAACACGAAAACAACGCAGTTGAGTGGGCATGAAGGCAAACCCCTTGCGGTTTCATCGTCATTGCTAGAGTCAGGGGGTTTTAAGACGCCTTCCTGATTCTGGTTGAGACTGTGGAAGCCAAGATGTTTAGACCATTGCCTCTTCCCCTTTCCCAGATATCGCCCCCTCCTGTTTCACACACATTTAAAAACTAGTTATAGAAACTGCTGAAGATTAAAGATAAATAATAGAGTTACTGAATGAAAAATCATAGCAGTACCAATATGACGACGGAAGCTTGTCTGAGTGACGAGATGGAAAGTGACAGGGCAGCAGAGACAGGCCACTGTGTGGGGTGACTGACGAAGGAAGGAAGAGGGGAGGAGCATCTCGTTTACACGCAAGCGCATGGCTCCTTGTGTGAATCATGACCCTGACTTGTAGAAAAGGTAACTCATACTCAATAAACTTCCCTCCATAGAGGAGAATGTGTTCTGCATTTAAGAGAGACGCCTACCAACTCTAGTTAAGTACAAATGAACCGGTGCTCAGAGGTAATCAGGGGTTACCCTCTACTGATACCACCCTGGCCATTTCTCTGAATGTCTGTGTCTTCTCACAAAAATGGCTATCTGACATGGTTTTGGGGAAGAAGTTGAAGGGTCCTTCTAGAGGACATCGCTCTTATATTCATCCCAGAAAGGGTGGGAAGTGACTGAACGGTGACAGCAGTTGGGAATAGCCATCCTGGCTCTTCTGTGGTCGCACGGGAGAATAGCTGTCTGCTGAAAGAGGAATTCTCAGCAAGCATCAGAGCTAAGTGCATACAATACAATTAGACAGAAGTGTAGTTGACATTTAGACATTTTTCGTTTTTCATTTTTAATCACCCTGCAAGCATTAAGTAATTAAGGCTCATCAGGCACCAGTGCGAGAGAATTACCTCCAATATTCTGCAGATGAAAATAGTCCACAAGAAACTTGTGAAACTTCACAGAATGATGGCAAGGAGGGAATAAAGGTGCCTCTTGCCATGTGGCATGCAGACTTTTATATACTTGATTTATTTATTTCCTGCAGTGCTGGAGATGGAAGCCAGGACTTTTGCCTTCTGGACAAGGGTTCTGCTTCTGAGCTACCCCGCAAGCCCCTACTGTGATGTTTTGAAGCTGTGGTTCACAGGAGGGACCCAGGGTCATCCAAAGTGTCCTTTTCATCCAGAGACACAGAGATGTACACAAATCCAGCCATCAGTTCCCTGGGAATGCTGGTGCTGCAAATAGGAAGGGAAGTCGCAGCTGGAGAATCTTTCATACAGGGCATAGGAACAAAAGGACACAAGAGCTAGTGAGCTCGTTTCTCTAGTTCTGGCCTAAGTGCCTTTGCCCACCAAGGCACAGATGACAGACTTCTTGCAAAGCTGTACTTGTCATTTAGGGTTGGTGATGTCTTAGAAAGGGAGGCCTTAACTGTCGTTTAAGTTCCCAACAGGTGAAGTTGGTAAGGAAACCAGTAGTACCCAACAAAGAAGTCAGTAAGAAAATTTATCTGCCAAGAGATTATTTTTGTGGTAAATTACAATAAACACACAGTTATCCTTCAGGGATGAGTCCCAGGCAGGAGTCCTCTAGATAGTGAGGTTCAAGGATGCTCAAGCCTTTTGTATAAAGTGGTCCACTTCCTATTATCCATGGCATCCTCCTGTAGACCATGAATCAGGCAGACATATTTTTTCAACCTAATTCGGTGCAATGCTATGAAAATTATGGTTAGAATGTATTGTTTCAGGATTAATCAGAGGGGAGGAATTTTGAACATGCTCAGTACAGACACAGTTTCCCCCTAAATATTTCTTTTTCCCCTCTTATTGAAAATAGATCTTTTTCCCTCACATAATATTTCCTGATGACAGTTTCCCCTCCCTCGACTCCCAGATCACTCTCCTCTCCCCTCCCATCTGGATCCACACCTTTTTTTGACTCCCATTAGAAACAGACAGGCTTCTCTGGGATATAATAAAATAAACCAGAATAAGGCAAAACAGAAGCTAACACGCTGTAATTTCACAAAAGAAGCAGGAGGAAAGGAGCCCAAGGGGAGGCACAAGAAACAGAGGCCCACTCGTTTGCACAGACAGGAATCTTATAAAAGTGCTAAACGAGAAGCCATAGAATATATGCCAAGGACCTGCAGGGTAAAAAGAGAGATGGAAAATACATAAATTAAATTAAATATAAAATTAAAAAAGGAAAACAGAAATGAAGAAGAGCCCTGGCATGACATTATGAGACAAAGAACCTCCAAAGGTGCCACTGAGTTCGTTTTGTATTGACCATCTACTGCTCGGCACACAGTTTACCCACAAGAGTGGTTTGTTTCCCCAAGGAGACTCCCGTGGAGGAAACTAAATTCTCATCAATGGGGTTATCTATTGGAAAAAACTTCTAGGTTAGGGAGGAGTGCACGTGTTCAATTCTTTTAGGACCTCAGCCTGAGCAGACCATGCTAGCCCTGAGCTTACCGCCTTACATTGTGAGCTCATATGCACCTCAATCATGTTGATTTGGGGGTCTCTGTTGACTTGGCGTTCCATCCCCTCTGGCTCTTACACTCTTTCTGTCTTCCTTTTTGTGGGCTTCCCTGAGCACAAATGGGAGGGATTTGATGGGGACAACCCATGTAGGGCAGATACTCCAAGGTCTCTCCCTCTCTGCATAATGTCTGGCTGTGGTGTTTGTATTGGTCCCTGCCTGATGCAGGAGGAAGCTTCTCTGTTGAAGGCTGAGCAAGGCATTGATCTATGTGTATAGCAGCATGCCATTAGGAGTCATTTTATATGTTTCTTTTTCTCTGTGGATTTGGTTTTACCCTAGGTCCCTGGGATATGTAGTCTCAGGCACTTGTTTTACCAGTAGATTTGGTTTTACCCTAGGTCCCTGGGATATGTAGTCTCAGGCACTTGGCCTCCCCAGAGTAGAGTCAGTTATGGGTTCCATCTCTTGGAATGGACCTTAAGTCAAATCAGATAGGGATCGATTTCTCCCACAAGTTATCTACCAATGAGACTGGAGGCTTGGTACGGAGGAGAGCGAAGATCTAATGCTCACCTACCTGCTTTGCTGGCTTACTTGTGTCTCTGTCAGGCTTGGGTGATGGGTTCTCAGAGAAAGCCTGTTGAAGTTGGGGGCCATATAGACAGGGTGAATGGGAAGGAAGGTTGACCAAGAAGATCTCGGCGATTTCCTGGCATGGGGGGCAGAGAGGAGAGGGGGGCACAGCATGTGGGCTGCTACTGAGATGGGGGAGGGGAGTTAGTTGGATTCAGAGGAGAGGAGGGAGCAGCAAAGGTCTGAATTTAGACTGTCTGCTTCCCTGGCCTGTTTGGCCTGTGGGTTCCCAGGGAATGCCTTCTGGACTTGGACGCTGAGATACAGCAATGAATGGGCAAGAAAGGTTGGAGGGAAAAACCTGGGTGCTCCAATGGAGAAGGTGGCAGGGAGGGAGGAGGAGCAGCCGCACTCGGTCTGTTACAGAGCCGTTCCCGAAATCCGTCCAGTTCAGTGTTGATTGACGCTGCAGGTGTGACTACATCAAGTGACTTCTAATTCTCGCCCTCTATGAATGAGCGAGAGTTCATGTTCAGTCCTCATACTGTACAGGACCCATATATGCTATCTGGTCCCATTTTTCCTCCCCACACTTCCCTTAGTTTCTCTAACCCTGGGTTAAGCCCCAGCTATCTCTCGAGCAGCCTTCAGGTAGCTCTTCCTAGTCCTCTCTCTTACCACCTCCGTTCTCTCAGCAGCCAGAACAATTCAAATCAGATCATGTCCTTTCTCTAATGCAACCCTATGATCTGCATCGCTTGCAATCAAGTTCAGGCTTCCAACCTTGAACTATTTATTTTTATTTTTAGAAACGGGATCTCCCAATGTAGCTGAGTCTAACCTCAACTGCGCATTCTCTTATGGCCTCTGCACTGTTCCCCCCTCCCTCCGCCCCTCGCACCAGGTGCTGCATTTTAGGCATGCATTAATGCATTATCACTTCTGTAATGGACTGAATGTTTGTGTCGGCCTCAAATATCACGCACTGAAATCTGAAGTGTGGTATTTGGAGAAGAAGCCTTAAGGGTTGAGTCATGAAGCCTCTGAGGTGTGAATAGAACCCTTCCTGTATAAAACGGCAGAGCGAGCTACAAACCAGGAATGAAACCCTCACTAAAATCTAACCATGGTAACAGGCAGATTCTAGCCTCAAGAACCTTAAGAAATTAATGACTTTTGTTCATAAGCCATCTAGCTTATGACAATTTGGCATGAGAACCTTAATGGACAGACACCAGTTCAAAATCCTGCAGTGTCTGAGCCCAGCCTCTGGATGCTGACTCTTGCTCATTCATCAACCACAGCTGTGTGCCCCTCTCCCTCCCCTGCGGATCTCCAGAACTACTGTCTGCTTCCACACTGACACTGCCTATTGCTCTGCTCAGTCCACACCAGGTCTTCATATCGAGAGCCACCCCTAATGCCCCATCTTCAGAGCCTAGGTAGCCAAACGGTATTAAAGTGAATGACAAAATGTGCATGCATGGGCAAGGGTTGCTAAACTAACCATAGGTTCTGGCAATTTGTCCCCATCCCCCACCCTCCAATTAATATGGCCTATGAAAAGTTTGGCTTATGAAAAAAGATGAATTCCATCATAGAAGGGAATAAGCATTCAATGGGGCATCTTTATGTTCTTTAAAGAATTGACACAAAAAATGATGTTGCTAGTATATCCTGAGAGAGTAAATCAACATAACTTCTGGAACATTTCCCAAAATGATATAATGAATTTCATGATGCCCTGATGTAGATACATAGAACAGTCCCAAGCACTGATGAGTCCTAAGCTACGTGTATTTGTCAAGACTTAGAAAACGTCATTATAACACAAGCAGGACCCACAAAGAAGAGAAAATAACCACCAGTCCATTGCAGGCAGTTCAGCGACCAGCCAGGTTCTAAGAGAATGGATCAGTCTCTCATATTTCCATTCGAGATACCGATTAGCTTATTTGTTAAGGCAATAAAACATGACACTGTAGCCCCATAAACTATAAAATGACTTGAGGATTTCAATGTGAAGGTGATTTTGAAAGGCAAAGGTGAAATGTACATTATAACGCGAAAAAGTGTTGTGCATAGCCACAGCATCTTGCTAAGAGAAGGGGTCTCTAGAATCCAACGCTATTGCTTGTAGATCACCCAGCAGGACCTACAGAAGGCAGAACTGTCTGTAATCTTGAAGAGTTAGTTCGAGGAATTCTGAGGTCAGTCCAGGAAGTGTAAGAAGTGGAAATAAAGAAAGAAGGCTGAGTATTTTATTGTGGACAAACTTCTTTCAGAGGAGAGGGTGAGAGAAGAGTGGCCGAAAGGCTATTCCGGGACAGGAATGTGTATGTGATACATGTAATGAATCGATAGATATGGGTTTAGTATGCAATCCCTCCTAATGATTTCTCAACCTCTAACACAGATAGCATTGCTCAGTCTCTTGTGGTGTGTATAAGCAGAGGAACCATTAGATACCGACAGACTCGAAGGAGATTGGGAATAGACTTTTCCCTCATAATAAATAGCTCGTAAAATCGGGAACTGAAGCTTTAGAACTTTGGTTTCTGACCAAAAGAATGGGATCTGTGTGGTTCCTCTGGCCCTGGGTTAGAGTCATGACATTGTTCGCTGCTTTGAAGGTTATAAGATTATTTGCTGTCTTTTGAAAATTTTTTGAAAAGAACAAAGATATTCAGGTGTCTCATAGGAGTTCATCTGCATAGGCCTGCCAATCACCTTGATAATAATAATAAAAAAAAAACCCTCTTTGAAGGATGTTCTAGAGAATTTAGGGGAAAAGCCTACCTAAAATATAGGCTGGAAAACCATTGCCCACTCTGACCTTTGGAGAACATTTAGATTTACTCCACAGTAAACCCTAACTCTCTTCTATACTACATTCTGTGTGTCTCATCTTGATGACAGTCACAAAGAGAGAACCCAGTAGTAGGCCAGTACAAGATCTTGGTGATGGGGAGTCTAAGTTTATATATCAGTTTAGTAAGGTAACTACAGTGATAGGCATGGCTATGAAACTCAAAGCCTTTTGAGAACTTACAGGTCTCTTTTCTAACATATATTTTTAAGTTTTTAAAAAGAATCTCACCAAGTAATAGGGAAAACAGCACCCTAACTAGACCCAACCAAGTAAAACATTCAGTGCCAGGAATAGGTTATATCCTGTTGAGACACGGGCTATAGGAGCTTCATGGAAACTCATAAACATCACTGCTGTTGTCAAGACTCATGGATGTTGTCCCCAAACTGATGTTAAGGCTCTAATCCTGATGACCAGACTTTCATATCTTATTGAACATGGAGAAGTCAAGCTGGTGTTCAACTAGAAGCATCACTGCTAGCATTCTTGGTTCTTCATGTTACTCAACTCAGCTACAAATCCTGCAGCCTACAGTGATGTCTGCAAGGCAGGCTGGTGCAGTAGTGGCACACATGCTGAGGAGTAACCAACCACTTTTTGCTTGAAATTAAGGTTCACTCCACAAGATAGAGCCCATACTTGGCAGTGCTAAAGTAACCAAGAATGTGAGACTACATAGCCACTGGCCTCTGAGAAATCAAACACTATCATTATGTTAAAGGAACATAGCAATAAAAGAATTCCTAATATCATTCTGCTACATCCATGGGTACGTGGCATTCTCAGCTGTAATCAGAGAAGCTTCTTCTTACAGTAAATGGGAACTAATACGGAGATTCACAACTAGACAATGTACAGGAAGTAAGAGACTTTGGAGCACTCAATCCTAAATGGGATGTCTTCATCAATCCCCTCCTCCCAGGGCTCAGGAATTTATGCAGAAGAGGAAGAAGCGAGTTTGTAAGAGTCAGAGGGGATGGATGACTCCAGGAAACTCTTCCAGACACAATAGGACTGACAAATATAAACTCACAGAGACTGTGGTAGCATCTTCAAGGGCTGGACAGTTTTGCAGTTAGCAGGATCCCAGCCCTGAGAAGGGGGAGTGGGTACGAGCTCCCAACCCTAACCAAGAAGCTATCTGCAATTGATACCCACTAGAAAAGGAACATCAGCTATTTCCTGTGGAGTCTCACTGAATATATAACCACACTTCAGGGTATATCCCATACTCAAGAGTAGTTGGCCAATGAAAAAATGAACTCAATGGTATTTTTGTGAACTTTTTTTCCCATTTTTATTTATTTGGCCTTTTCTGCCTTGTTGGTCATTATTGGATTGTATATTTTGGTTTCCATTTTTTTTGTGTTTGTTGTCACTGTCATTTCTAGGAGACATAGTCTCACAGCGGACTTATTTGTCCTTTTTCTCCAATAGTCTTTCTAGTCCCCTCTTCCACAATGTCCCCTGAGCTGTGGGTGTGGGAGTTGTGTTGTAGACGTTTTCATTGAGTCTGAGCATCCCACATCAGTTCTCTGCATCTTTGACCAGTTGTATTTCCCACTGCCTTCTTTCTGCTGCAAAGATAAGACTTCTTGAGGAGCAGTGAGGACCACATGTATCAGTGGCTATAAGGATAAGCATTTAGAATATAATTAGGAATTATGGTGGGTTAGAGAACAAAGTGGTGGGAGGAGATTATTCTCTAATATCCATAACCCCAACAGCCTCGGGAAGTTGGGTAGGTCCCCAGAACCAGGCATGGCTTCCCACTTGTTGAGCATACCTGAAGTCCCCTTAGACCACTCCAAGTTACCATCAAGTTATGAACGCCATTGTTACACCTTCAGGGACATCTTGCCATGCTGGTGGTTCCGAGCATCACAGGTGAGAAGGAGGCCAATTGCTTCCTTCTGATGACAGTACATAGAGTACCTTCTGGTACTGTGAAATGGACTCTCAGGTAGGAGACTTTCAGGTCAGACCCCACTCAAATCCTCACTTGTCTCTTGGAATTAGACTTCCATAAGGAATTTAACTTAATATTAGATAGTTCTTACAGAGTGTCATACCCACCGTAACATCTGGGCTATGACTCTTACAAGCTTGCAGAAAGTTGTGGTCCCTATTTACTACAGCCTAATATGGAAGGTTGTTGGTGTTAGGTTGAAGGTAACATTTAACTGGGAAACTCTCTCTTTTATCTTACTGTGGTACATGTTTTTATTGGGAGGTTAGAACATTTTCAAAACCGAACATCAATACCAGAACAGTTTCCATTTTAGTTTTACAAATTTCATACCTGTGAATGAGTTAATCAAAACCTAACTTTAGTTTCATTGAAGACAGCCCCTTACTGTGTGGCTGGTTAACCACTGGGAGCATCACAGACGTAAAATGTGGCACTAAGAGATGAGGAGATGCTGTTAGCCTGCTGAGAAGTTATTGGGGGCTTTTGCTATTGTTCTGTGCCCACGAAATAGAAAAGGCTCCTACAACAGATATTAAGTTATTGTAGTTTACATTTGATGCCTACTTATTTCCAATAACCCATCTTAAGTTAAGTGGAAAATTTAAAAATGGGTTTGAAGCAATCTGATATTAAAGATTGTTCCCTAAGGCAGAACCTGAAAATAGAAAGCCCCGTGTACTAGATGGGAGGAAGGGACTTCATCCTGGGCTATAGTCTGAATTTTGATTCCTTGAGCTATCTTGGCTCTTTATTAAACCAGTTTATTAGCTCGAGGCTTATCATATCTCTAGTTCTCAACAACTCTTTCATATACATTTCATATATTTTCAATGTGCCCTTTGAAGAGATTATTATGAAATGTTATATGAGAATGACAGTCTCCTGATAAAAAGAAACGGAGATTTATGTTTTGTGTTCTGGGAAGATGTGAGTCAGAGACTCGGAGAGAAATCTACTTACTACTAACCAAATAAACTCAGACAGCTCTGGGAGCAGCAGCCACAACCAGAATGTCTCTCCTCTAGGAAGACAGAAGACAGAATTTGTCTTATAGCAATAATAGTAATCTGTGCAAATTTCTGGAAATTCACGGCTAGTAAATTAAAACTGAAAGGGACCACCACAGCTTCTGTACAAAATGAAGCTTACGTGTTGATTAGAGTCTGTGCTGAATCATTATCCATCAGCACTGAAAATTAGATTATGTTGCTATTTTTTTGATATTAATAGTTCAGTACATAGTGAGGCAGCTCATTTGTAGTGGGAAAAAAATAACTTTTTAAAAGAAGGCTAAAGAAGATGGTAACAAGATTCTCTGCTGCCTCCTGCTCTCTGCCCATATACTCTACACACACACACACACACACAGACACCCACACAGACATACACACAGACACACAAAGACACACACACAGACACACACAGACACACAAAGACACAGACACAAACACAGATACACACACAGACACACACAAAGACACACACACAGACACACACAGACACAAACACAGATACACACACAGACACACACATACATAGACACACAGAGAGACACACACAGACACACACACAGGCACACACAGACACACACACAGACACACACATACACAGACACACAGAGAGACACACACAGACACACACACATACACAGACAAACATATTCACAGACACACACATATACACAGACACACAGAGAGACACACACAGATGCACAGACACACACAAACACAAATAGACACACACACACAGACAGACAGACACACACAATCTATTTATTTATTTGCCTATGAAAGCCCAGGCCAAAATGTTTCCTAAACATTCTATTTGAGTTGAAATTCTATTGCCCGGATATATATATATATATATATATATATATACACACACACACACACACACACACACACAAACACACACACACACACATGCTAACAGGTTAGAAAGCAATTCTAAATGAATATCACCCCCAAATGAAATGAGCGAGTTATCTTTCAAACAAACTTGCATTTGGGCAGACAGCACATCGCAGCCACCACTGAGTCACAGAAACAGTTTGCTCATGGTTCACAACGGATGGCTCTGACTGACTTGGGATTTGGAGCGGACACTT
Organism: Chionomys nivalis; assembly: GCF_950005125.1. Taxonomy (NCBI): domain Eukaryota; kingdom Metazoa; phylum Chordata; class Mammalia; order Rodentia; family Cricetidae; genus Chionomys; species Chionomys nivalis. Next base: position 13,054,913 of record NC_080111.1, on the reverse strand, counting down.
CAAGGATTCCATTCAAAATTGTTCTCATTCTTCAGGACTCTGCATGCCCTCCCACCCCTGGAAAGCACCAGCGTCCTGGGGAATGAACTGTTGCTTACGTGAGAAATGAAGTCTACACCTTTGCTGGGTTTGCAGTGAGTCATCACCATGGACTGGCTTAGACACTGTGTGTGGCTTCTGCCTTGTTCCTCCTAACAGCACAGTAAACGTGAAAAGGAAGTGTGTTGTCTGCCTCACTGAAGTACGATCCGTGAGGTCTGGATGCTTTCTCTGATGTTTGTTGTAAATCTGTGGGCTTTGCATTACAATTGGATAATTTTTAATTATCAGGGACATGCTGTGTGTCAACACTGTATAGGAACTGGTATGGCTGATCAGATGAAAACCATGCATCCTTCCCTTAAGACGGATACATTATTTTCACAGCATAAACCAGAAAGTTGACTCAAGAATGCTGGCTTATATGTACCCGACCTAGTCAGGTCGCTAGTAGGAACAGGACCGTGGGGACAAACTCTGAAATCTGCATCACCATTAGATGATGACGTCCCCACTCATTCCGGGAAGGAAAAGCTTCCAAATAGCCAAGACATTTGCCACCAGTTAAGGCGTAATGTGGGGGAAGTATTTGTTTTGCTATAAATAAAAAAATGCCTTAATAAGAAACCAAGAGTAGAAGGAAAGATCTCTTCTCCAGATGGGAGACATATCAAGAGATGATTTACTGGTTTTCTACGTTATTGGAGTTGGAGAGTACACAGTGAGATCGCCAGAATTAAATATGGAAGTGAAATGTCAAGCTGACAAGGATAAACCTCACCAAGATCTCAGGAGGTTTCATGAGTGGGCAGAGAGCTAGCGAGGATGCTCCAGCGTGGGCCTGCAGCAGGCAACAGCGTCAGGGAAGAGAACGTAAGCTTTGCTTGCTGTGACTCTGCTCTCAGTGCAGAGAAGGCAGCTCGAAATCATACTACGCATGTATAAATATGTATGCACATGCATAATCTTAGACGTTTAAAACGTTATTTTAGGGACGTTTTAAAAATATTCCTAAGAGATTTGGAGAGAAATGATTGCTATCTGCACTTTAGAGGGGATGTGTAGGTGACCTCTGAGTGACTTCCCAGGGTCATCAGGACCAGTAGGAGAAGTGTTCTATCGAGCAGCCAGTACCAGAGTCCCTGTCCACAGCTCCCCTCTAAGTCCTGTAGATCATAAAGTCAGTGGCTCCAGGTTATCAGGAGAGATTGATTGCCTTGTGTTTACTATTGTCAAGGTCAAGACTCTTGACTTTGTAGTCAGGCAGACCTTGATTGCAATCCTCTTTTTTTTTTTTTTTTGTCAGAACATTTATCACTTAAAAGGTTATTTAAATTCTTAAATTCTAGAAAGAGCTAATTACTCCCTAAAACAGAGACTTGGAACAACACATGTGTCACAAATACTTCTAGAATTAAGTGAGGTAAGATGTGTACACCTCAGGCGTTCGATGCACTCTTTAGTGAATGTTTACCGTTAACTGTGAACGGGCAGAACAGGGCGCTCACCCTATGGACTTTCTCTACGCTCCATGCATGCATGAGAGAGAGACACACACAATGGGAGAAACCCCACAATTGTCATAACATTTCTCTAGATTAGGAGGAAACAGAACAGTAACGTAAATTGGCTGGGACTGCTGATGCCTGAGACAACAGGTGGGGGCAGATAGCCTGGGACCATCAGCATGCTGGAGACTAGAACTCCCCACTGGAGATGGGGCCTTGAGTCAGGCTTAGTGATCTGAGCTGGGACTGGGGAGTGTACTAAACCATTTCTTAGGAGACGAGGCTCTGAAAAGTTTCAATGGACATTTTACAGTTTGCAGAAATGTGTAGACCATGGCAGAAGCATGGGCAATGGAGCAACGGGGAGACATGATGTCACCTGTTCACTGGAAAAGTAATGCTGGCACAAATTACTGTGCAGAGATCAAGACAACACTGTGGGCCTGCTGTGTGGTCAGAAAACTCATAGGTGGGGGAATTTAGGGCTCATGGGGAAGGAAAAGTCTAACCAAAACTAACCAAAACAACCAAACTGAATGCCTCAAGGAAATCTGCTGGAATTCATTGTGCTAAAAAAGGTTTTGGTTTTGTAAAATTCAGAGACATTTGATGTTAAGAAAGAAAAGAGAACAGATGAGCTAATTCCAGAGGTTAAAATATTCTATTGGTCTTAGAAATGCATTAACGTAGATATGTTTAGAATAGGCAAACAGAACTGCTCACACGATATTCAGAAAAGAATTGAAATCATGAGGCCAAAACATGAAGAAATAAAACAAGAGTATATATACATATATATATATATATATATATATATATATATATATATATATATGTGTGTGTGTGTGTGTGTGTGTGTTATAGCAAAAAATCAGTGTGAGCATTGAAAGTCAAATTTCACTGAAGTTTCAAAGCAGTAAAAAGTGAAATTCTAAGTTAGATATGAAAGAAAAGAAATAAAGGAAGATACTACAGAATTACCCCAGGATGCAGCAGGAAGAACCAGAGTGGAAGAGTGTCAGACGCTGGGCGGACAAAACCCCCACCAAGCGCCGGTAGAGGCAACACAAAAATCTGTGGCAGGAGATATTGGCGTGCAAATTTCATAACGTCAGAAGTAACAAAAAAATGCATGGGACCTAGCAGGAATAAAAGAATATTATTGGCAAAGATATAGCAGTCAGAGAGATATTTTTCACCAGTAATAGAGTCAGGAAGCAACATACTAAAAACTCTGGCACATTCATGGAAATAACTTCAAAGTTTGAGTTTTGTATCCTTCTAAACTATCTTTCAACTGAATGAAAATGGCAACATTTTCAAAATGTACCAAAAGCATACAATTTCTCCTATAGACAGTCATCGTTGAAAGTTTTCTCATTGGGGGCGTGGGGAGATGGTTCTGGAGGTAAAAGTGCTTGCTGTGTACAAATGGCAACCTGAGTTTGAGCCTTGGGACCTATGGTGGAAGAAGAAGACAAATTCTGAGGGTTGTCTTCTGACCGCTACACTCATGCGGTGTTGTGGGCATGCTTAACAACCCAGTTCTCACACATACACGTGAATAACAAATAAAAATGAAAGTGTTGTACTTCGTCAAGAAGAAAGGTAATGTGTAACCTAGACAAAACAGTGTTTATAAGTAATTATCAATATCACCCACCTACAAACCCCGTGGCCTAAACCAGCAGCAAGACACACTGGTGCAATAGTTATACAATTATGGGCGTAATCAACCACTTTCTGATTGGATTCAAGGCCTACTCCATGAGATACAACTCATACTGGACACTGCTGAAGTGGCCAAGAGCCTGAGATGAGGTCGTGGGCCTAGGGGAGAACCTCAAACTCTTATCCTGCTAAATGACCAGACCAGGAAAGTGACGCATCATGCTGGCTGCTATGCCCGTAGAGCCGCAGCTTGTTCAACACTCATCAGAGAAGATTATCCTTGCAGTAGCTGTGAATCAACACAGAGATGGTGTAGGAAGGTCTTCTTTCTATGTGTTGCTTTCATTGGTCAAATAAAGAAACTGCTTAGGCCTTTTGATAGGGCAGAACTTAGGCGGGGAAGACAGAACAGAATTCTGGGAGGAAGAAGGCAGTGTGGCAGACGCCATGGCTCTCCTCTCTGAGACGGACGCTAGTTAGACTCATGCCGGTAAGCCACAGTCAAGTGGCGATACACATTAATGGAGATGGGTTAAACCAATATGTGAGAGTTAGCCAATAGGGGCTGGAGACAATGGGCCAGGCAGTGTTTAAATTAATACAATTTCTGTGTTGTTATTTCAGGGTATAAGCTAGCGGGATGGCGGGACACAGCCTGCCCCTCATCACTACACAGAGACCCACAACTGGACAATGTGCAGAGAGCTTGACACTTTAGAGCATGTGACCCTAAATGGGATGTCTGCATCAAATCCCTGCACTCCAGGCTCAGGCGATCTATGTGGAAGAGAAGGCAGAAAGGTCATAAGAGCCAGAGATGGTGGGTGACTCCCAGGAAGCAGTGCCTTCTAGATACAGCTAGATCGATGCACATACGAACTCACAGAGGCCATGGCAGCAAACACGGGATCTGCAGAGTCAAATCAGACAGTCCCAGCATTGTCAACCGGAAGTGAACACAAAGACCCACCCCTTCCTAGCGGCTGTCCGCGAATGATACCTGCTTAGAAAGGGAGAGTCGATTTTCTCCAGTGAAGCATCACTGGATACATCGAGCACGTCAGGGCCCCATGCTCAGTGGTAGCTGGAGTCCATAGCTAGCACAAAATGGACTCCATGCATTGCTTGGTTTGTTTTGCTTGCAGGATTTTTTTTTTTTTATGTCATTTTGCTTTGGAGGCAGGAAAAATAAGATCAAAATCTATTTTATGAAATAAATAAAAGAAATAGATTTTAGGAAAAACTGCAAATATCAATACAAGTTCAAATATAAGAATGATTACAATTATGGCATACATCTACACATCGGCTTATGACACAGTTACTGAAATGATAATAAAAAATAAAAACTGGCAATGTAGGTCAGTGGTAGATAATTTTCCTAACTTGTGTGTATACACAGATTCTGGATTCAATTTCCCATATTAAAAATGATACATCAAACTTAATTACATAGATGTATTAAAAAGAAAAGAAGAAACTTATGTCAGATGAATATTTACAAGCCAAAATTTAAAATATAGCTGGTATAGTAACATCAATATGGTGAAAGATAGAATTTATGGACAAAAGCATTAATTGAAGAAAATAGCAAAATCTATAACCATAAAAAGCTATAGTGATCATGAACTTTATGATATGGAAATTAAAGTGGAAGGCAAGGCTTGCCTAGCATTTATAAATGACTGCTTATGTTTTTATTCAATCTAATAAAAATTAATGAATTTTAGCTAAGCATTCCCTTAATGCTGCAAAGATTATACTCACAAAATTTTTTTCAAAGTAGAATGATTTCACATACAGATCACCTATGCTGAAAAAAATTAATGTAAACAAAGCATCCAACTATGCAACGAGATGTAGAGCTAAAATTGCCCCTAAGAAATTTTTTTTTTTTTTGTATGTGCGTTCTCAACCCTCTGGGCTTAGAATGAAGGGAAGTTAACAAAACTCTTCTGTAGAGTATCTGTCTATTCCTCCCTGCATCACAATGGGCAGTTGCTTTAAATTATTTTGGTGGCAGAAGATTAATGCTTCTTATGCCATTCAGTGGGATGTGCAATCAACATCTGTGGACGGTAGATTTTTCTTATCGCCTTGTTATAATCTGAATGTGTGTATTTCCCAGGTAATGTGCTTCTAGTTCTCATCGTGAGCTGGTCACAAAGCTGGGAATCTTGTGAGTGGGATTATTTCCTCCCAAGAGGTACCTCAGAGGGCTACCTTGTCATGGAAATGCTGACAGTAGAGAGGCAGAGAGACTGACTCTGGCAAGCTGACTCTTTGCAGCCACAGAACTCACTGGCACCTTGACTCTGAGATTCCTCACCTCCAGCACTGTGACTGATGAATTCCGACCATTGATAAAGTATTTTGTTACAGTCCAAACAACCCAAGATCTCTTGTTATTGTAGCCGATGCTCACTAACTCTTCATCCAGCGCTCTGAGCATGAGCTCTTAAAGGACTCTATATTCTGAGGCTTTCACAAACTGTAGGTCAAAGACAGACGTTCTAGGGTTAGTGTAAGAGAGACCATTGGAAGGGAGCTTGCGCAGCAATGCAAAGTACAAATCTCATCTCTCAGATGGCGGAAGTCATTGACCTTTGACTCTTTCCTAGTGGGAGAAGGTATTTGATACTTTCCATCACACGATGCCTACACTCAAACATAGAGGATTTTCTATGTCCTGAATGAATATTGTATGAATATTGTGCTTAATTCTTAACAAGAAGGGTCCTGTATTCTCACGGAGTAGTGTCTCCATTCATTAACTGGAAAGGCTTTTTTTTTTTTAATAAGAATCATTCTTCTTATGCCTCCTTCTGTGATAGAGGCAGAGATTAGGTTAGAGGGAACAAGGCAACGGAGGCTGGTGTACAGGTACATGCTTTCACAAGCACACGTATGTATACAGAAGCGTAAGGGTTACAATTCATATAGCAGAAGGATTCTGATCTAAAACACAACAACACTGATTTGAAGTGAGTTATCAGCTGTTTTAGGCTTGTTACAAGTTTGGCGGCTACCATCTCCACAGATTTCATGAGGCCCTGAAGGACACAAGGTGCAAAAAGGATTCTAATGGGCTAAGGGTAGCAAAAGGATTTGGGCCGGCAGAGGAGAAACCTCCAGATGACTGACCTGGCCCAGCCTTTGTTCTCCTGCCTCAAACTGAGCTGGTGGATTGACCTCTAAGGTCTTAATGATATATAGTTTTTTAAAATTTATTTTTATTTTTATGTGCATTGGTGTTTGTTTTGCCTACATATATGGCTGTGTAAGGGTGACAGATCCCTTAGAACTGGAGTTATCAACAGTCGTGAGCTACCATGTGAGTGCTGGGAACTGAACCCGGGTCCTCTGGAAGAGTAGCCAGTTCTCTTAACCCCTGAGCCATCTCTCCATCCCAATGATATATAGTTTTGGTATTCTAAACCCCAGATATACCAGTATGTCAGACTTTAAGTTCAGCCAATTTGCATATATTATACCATACATGGATTTATTTTATTAAGCAGTTGACTGGCTTTATAGTTGTTTTCCAGATTTTTTCAATAATATTTAAAAATAATTCCGGGTCCTTCATATTCACTGTTCTGAGGCTCAGTCTTTGCATTTGAAAACAATACATGCATGCACACATGCAGACACACGCACACATACACACACACACAAACAAAAGCTTCAACAACTTTCCTATGCCATCTGCAGGCTTGTTCCATGGATGTCCACAAAGAGACGTTCAGAATCAGCAGTGTGCACCAAAGGTCCCAACTGATCCCAAGAGCTGCCTTGGAGATTCTTTTTTCCTGCTCCATATCCAGTGTTCCAGGTCATTCAAGAAGCATGGGGTGGGCCGGCGGTGGTGGCACACGCCTTTAATCCCAGCACTCGGGAGGCAGAGACAGGCGGATCTTTGTGAGTTCGAGACCAGCCTGGTCTACAAGAGCTAGTTCCAGGACAGGCTCCATAGCTACAGAGAAACCCTGTCTCGAAAAACCAAAAAAAAAAAAAAAAAAAGAAGCATGGGGTGAGCCACAGAGTATTTATACCATGGGAATTGGCAGATATGGAGAACAGGACATGTTTTCAGCTTTACTCTCCCTGAAATTCTAGCTGTTAAAGATGTTACCACCCAGTCCAAAAGCAGAATCCCCCAGACCACTTTCTCTCCTTAGGATGTCAGCATCATTCCAGGGATGGCTCTGTTGGCCTGTAGAGTTTGACAGAAAGCAATGACACTCACCACACACAATAATTGAAGACATTTACCTTCTTCTTGGCACCATACTGAACACTAAGCCTTTCCTTCCAGAATGAACAGAAACACAGTTAGGCTGCACCATTCCTTGGATACCCTCATCTCCTATGCATTGTATTGTTTCTTGTGATGCCAATTTAAAATGATTTTGCCAAATGTGATTTTCTTGTCAATCAAGAAATAATAAACTTAATGATTATTTATTAAATATAAGAAATGGTTTTACGACAATATACTAGATGCCTAATATCTTGCATAGGATCAAATTATAAGATGTGTATAAGCTGGAAGAAAATTTATATCGGTGTGAAAAGTTAGATAAAAGAACTTAGGTAGCAGCAGGTAATCTAGCTGTATGGTGGTTGACTTATTTTTATTTTACCATTAGTCTTCCCAGATTGTGGTATCAAAATTCATATGCACACACACATACACACACAAATACAAATTCAAATTATAAATTTCCAACTGACTTTTTCTTAAGGATTTCTTATAGAAGCAGAAGACAAATACAGAAGCTGTCTTTCAGTAAAGCTTTACAGAAATCCTCTTGGAATAGAACTGTGGTTTGAGTGCTCATTCCCACGGAAACTCATGTTGACTTTCATCTCTAAGGTCACATCAAGTGTTGGGAACAGTGAGACTGCAGATCCTGAATTTCTTGTAATCCTCTGATCTGAGTGCCTACAGCTGCTCTGAGCACGAGACCTTCAGGAGTTCCTGATGGCAGGAGAGTGGTTTCTGGTGGGTTTGGCTGGGGCGTGGCTATCTCTATATAATCTGCCCCTGAACACAATAAAGGGGGCATTCTTGGGGAATTCAAGGATGACCCGTGTCACTGTCTCTCTGTGTGTGTGTGTCTGTGTATTTTAACCTCCAGCCCCTTGCCCAAAGCTCAGTAACTGGGTAATAGCGCACAGAGCGCAGACACAGGGGTGCGGTGCGCGGCAATCAAGGATGTGGGGACTTTGCAGGAAAATTAGGGTTAGGTGAGGTTAGTGGTTTCACAGAAAAATGGCCACTTCATCCATCTCTCCATATGACACCCTCTGCCACAAGATGAACAGTTGAAAGACCCTTACCAGACACCGTCAGATGTCAGACTTCCCAGCCTCCAAAACCATGAACTTGATAAACCTTGAATGGCAAATTAGAGACATTTTGAGGTGCCCAGTTTCATTTTAAGGTCAAGGAGAGATCAGTAAATTCATATTTCCTTCTTCAGAAATACAGAACAACTCAGTATGCGTAAGTTAGAGGTAATCAGTTGTGAGATTTCAACTCAGAGACCCTGAGGATCAGAAAACTTGAAGGAAGTAAAACCACGCTGGGAGAAGGGAGGGTCTCAAAACAAGTAGGAGACAGAGCAGCTGATGACTCCATGTCTCAGTGACTTTTCTCGTGGCTATGACAAATTGCCTGACAGAGACAACTTAACGAAAGGTAAGGTTCATGTGGACTCATAGTGTTAGGAGGTTCAGTTCACTGTCTCCTTCCCTGAGGCACTGGGCAGAAATCCTACACATAGGAGTGGTAGAGGAGAATTTTACCTCTTGGTGGATATGAAGTATGGGGAGAAGGACAGAAGAGAGAAGTAAGAAAGAAAGAAAGAGGCAGAGACAGACTTTCTAATGACCCACTGCCAGGGACTATTTTATCTAAGTATGTCCCACCTCCTTAAGTTTCCAGAATTACTGAAAATCCCGCCACCATATGGAAACCGTCCACTAAAGCATGAGCCTGGGGTGGGGAGTTTTTCTATTCAAACCGCATGAGTATTTCTCTCATCTCTGTGACTACCTGGAAAGTCCCTGACTAATCGCACGGTCACTTCATGAGGAGAGTAGATGGTGATGTCTCTCTTTTCATCTTGTCATATTCTTTAACATCTTCACAATGACCCTTAGCCCATAGATGTCTTTCTTTCATTGTCTCAGTAGGGCAAGTGTAGCAAGGATGTCTAGACCTTTGCCAAGGTCATGATGTGTGTCGACATATAGCACGTTAGACTTGGATATGGGGCCTTGGAGTTCTGACTGGCGATGTAATTGAGAGGAGGATTTTTTTTTTTTTTTTGCAAATAATCTTGAGATGACGATAAAATGAAAATGAAAATTTTCAGAAGTGAGAAGCCTAGGCTCTACTAGCTGCATATAGTTCTGCACAAAAACACAGTAATCTGCTGGCGAATGGAGCTCCCACAGGGTATGAGTCTCGGTGCTTCCAACACCACACTTACTGGCATTTTTTTTATGTGACTTTATAACAACCAACTAGAGAAGATTTTAGGACAGTTCTCCTCCTCTTAAGACATACTCCAAAATGACTTTGGTGTCAAGAAACACCTCAGCTGTAAAGTCTCCTGTCAGCAACTCCGTGAAGTTGGGAACATTCAGTCTTTGTCCTCCGATCTCATTGATAAGCCCAGAAATATTGTTCACTGTTATGAAACATTATCAAGACCCAAAGTTAGCTCAAGGATGCGCACACTTCCCTGCCCTTCTGGTGACGGAGCTGTCAGCATAGAAGGCGGGAGGCCCAGAGTGTTAGTAACTCACTGTATGTGGTTTTTAGACCAGAATCCCGATTCATTTAGACTCAGAGCTGAGCATCTACATTAGTAAGCAGCTCCTTTCTCAACTGTCTAACAAGTGCACCCACTCTTCTGTAAGCATCAAAGACATTTGAGTCATTTGATCGAGTCTCACCAGGGCGCAGGAGAGTAATCTGGAGTTTGAACAGTTTCTCCTCCTCCAGAAGCTCCTTCTGTCCACATGACCTTGTGCGAGCTACTGACCACCTTCCTGAATCTCAGTATTTTTACCTCCAAGTTGAGCTAATGATACATCGCTCCCTGCCACAGCCTGTACTGAACACTCAGCTTAGCCCATACTCAAGAAATCAGCAGCCAACTAGAAAGTTTCAAATACTATCTTCATGAGAAGATTAGGACACACTCTCGGCTGAGGAGAACAGTGAAGTTGCAGAGCAATCTTGAGCCTCCCGCGCTGGTCTCCAGAGTCAGCACCAGAGTCAACTCTTAGATCTGTCTGGTTGCATTGCTAAGATGTTTAGACACAAGAGTGTGTGACATTTTCTTTCTGATTGCGATGGCATTCTACTTTCTAACAGATTTGCCCTAAACTTAATCTTATAGACAAGAAACATCACAATATTTTCTTTTATGTGAAAATTTTTTGGGGAAAAAAATCGAGTGAAAAACCCTTATGCAGGTACATTGAAGTCATGGCAAAGAGGGCTCACGTGTGACCAAAGGCCAGAGACTATCCAGGAAGCAGCATCCTGCCATAAGACGGAACATGGTGAAACACAACTTAAGACTGCTGAATTATTTTCTCTTCCTCCTGTTTCCCCCTCCTTGTTTTCCATCGATCATTCATCCTTAAATCCTTCCAATTCTGACCTTGTTGCCTCTTCCCTAACCATCCCCATCCCTTAAGCTTGCACAACACAAATTTAAGAAACAAAACCAACAAATCAGAGTTCTCTTTGCAAGACAGACAGAGAGGCAGAACCTCTCTAGAGAATGGTAGATTTCTCCCTGGTTGCCAAAGAGATGCTAGGGACACTCCCATCTGTAGAATTGACCCCCTGGGGAAGTGGTTCAGGGTAGGATGGCCAAGGGACTATTTATAGGAGGAATCCAAAGCCTGTGATGGCACAGTAGTGTTAAAGCAGCGCCTGGAATAGGGGAACAAAAGGGTAAGGGGGCACAGCATGTCTAGAAAATCAGGCCAAAACATGATAAAAATGCTGGTTTAACAAGCAGCTCACTTACCATTTTAGGTCACAGAGGGTGAAACCGTGAAATAGGGTGATCCCATGGAATGGGGTGATCTTCTGGAATGGAGTGATCCTGTAGAATGGGTTGATGCCGTGGAATGGGGTGATCCCATGAAATAAGGGGATCCCCTGGAATGGTGTGATCTTCTGGAATGGGGTGATCCTGTGGAATGGGGTGATCTCGTGGAATGGGGTGATCCTGTGGAATGGGGTGATCCTGTGGAGTGAGTAATCTCGTGGAATGGGGTGATCCTGGGGAATGGGGTGATCCTGTGGAATGGGGTGATCCTGGGGAATGGGGTGATCCTGTGGAGTGGGGTGATCCCGTGGGATAGGTGATCCTGTGGAATGGGTGATCCTATGGAAAGGGGTGATCCTGTGGAGTGGGATGACACTGCTGTTTGCTCCTGAGATCAGGACAGGAAAGCAGCCATCAGACAAATCTTTCAGGAGACTCAGCCTTTCATGGTGGACAGAATTGGTGTGATCATTTTCTTTGTTCTAGCCATGGACTCCGCCATCTTTGTTTCCATCATTTGGTAAATGCTTCAGAGTCAAGATACAGCGTCGTGCCTAGCACAATGGAATGTGCCTCTATCTCAGCTCTGGGGAAGCTGAGGCAGGACTACAAGTACCAGGTCAGCCTAGATTATATAGGGGTTCAAACACAGCCTAAGATTTATAGCGTGACTCTGTTTTTAAAAAGAGCCGGGGGTTGTGGGGAAGAAGGTGTTTCATTGTCTGAGTGTGTGTGTGTGTGTGTGTGTGTGTGTGTGTGTGTGTGTGCTGGGACAGACCCATGGCCTTGCCTTCACTAACCATTTGCCCTATAGTTCCACTGCACCCCAGTTCCATTTGAATTCCAAACTTTTATTTGAATACTAGCAATAGGAATATTTTTTCCTTACAATCGTGTCATATTTCTTTTGTTATTTATGTCCTTTGCCCAATATTCTGTGTTAGTCATCATCTTACTCATTTTGAAGATGTATTTATAGACCATGACCTCTTCATGGCTACGCTTGAGGCAAATATACTTTCGCAGTTGTTGAAGGGCAAAGGTAGCACAATTTTAGTTTAAAGATCTTAATTGGCTTTCGTTTCAATTCCAAAAGTAGGCAATACTTTTTATCCAGAACAATAGAAGAAGCAAGTGTTCCCATGAGCCGAGCCAAGGAGGTTAGCATTAAAGACAGAGAAGGACTGCAGAAAGCAGAGTCAAGCAACAGAGGGGATCAGTCACTACAGAGTTCCCCTTCCTGTAAGATGGAAACAGCAGGCAGACCAACAGGAAGGTGACTGGCCATTTAATACCAGGTCACTTCAGGCGGCTTCGTATGTTAGAGAAAAATCATCATCCACCCTTGGAAATAATTTGACTCCTAAGGTTCCAGTCTCAATCTCTTGGGTCAGCTAAGCAGCTGCGTTTCAGATGAGTGACAGAACTTTCTTTTGTTTGCTTTTTGTTTTGAACAGCATCCTTCTATATAATCTAGACTAAGCTCCTTTCTCCACCTACCTCCCAAGAACTGGAATTACAGGCATAAACTACATTACTTAGCCCAGCAATTGGGACATTAGTGGACACTACTTGGTCTGGAGTTTCTCTTTGGTCTCATGGAGGGTGGGATCTAGTCCAAAGCAATGGTCTTCTGTAATTACCTTAAACACAATACTAATAACATTATTTTTCTCTGTGTGTGTGTGTACGTGCATGTGTGTATTTGTGCATGTTACTGTGTATGTGTGTGCATGCACTTGTGTGCAAATGTGTTCATGTTCACGTGTGTATATATGTGCATGCATGTGTTTATGCATGTCAGTGCATGTGTGGGAGTGGATGCATGTTCATGTGTGTATGTGTTTGTGCATGTCAGTGCATGTATGGGAGTGGATGCACGTTCTGCATGTTCATGTGTGTATGTATGTGTGCATTTGTGCATGTCAGTGCATGTGGGGGGGTGTGCAAGTTCATGCGTGTGTGTATGTGTGTGTGTGTGTAGGATGTCTCCCTTTCTTGCTTACCACTTTGACTACGGAGTCAAGGTCTCTCACTGAACCCACTGACTTACTGACTAGACTGGCTAATGAATTCTGGGAATCCTCCTGCTTCCTTGCACTAGCATTATAGACACGTCACTGTTCCTGTTTTGCGGCAAATCTGAACCGAGGTCCTCATGCTTGTTTGGTAGGCAATTTACTGACTGACTCATCTCCCTGTCCCCACTATAGGCTTTAATGTATAGAACTGTTTTATGTCTTATTATAAAACTGTCAGAGGATTGCCAACTTCTAACAGAAACCTGAGCAGCTGGTTGAGTGCCCCGGGCAGGCTAAGACAGCTTTGGAGGCTATGTGTGGCTCTGCTTGTACCCTGGGCTTGAAAGACCCCAAGAAGCACCTCACAGGCTCAGAAACCAGTAGTGCCGGTACAACAGAGCCTTGTTGGGGTTCTGCTGCTGAACAGCATCAGGCTTTGTACTGTAGCGTGCATGCCTGGTGCCAGCCGCACCTTGCTTTGAGAAGCCATGAAAGGTCCCTTTTGGGAAGGCAGAACGGCAGCTGGGACAGCAAGGAAACATGGCCCTAACCACGGCTGTTGTTGCAGTCTGTGCACCTCTGCCTGACTCCATGCCTGGCTAAAGGTTCAGGTCCTCAGAGATGCTCTTGGGAATTCCTGATGGCAGAGAAAAACAGGGTGCAGCTAAAGGGCTCTGAAGGGCAGTTCTCAGACTCAGGATCCCCAGGCTCAGCTTGCATGGGGTTCTTGTTTGAAGCAGGAAGGCATGGATCCCATTTCAGATGCTATCAAAAGAATCCCATCATATCCTTCTCCTGGTGAGCCATCGGGACATCTCACTTATTGGCTCATTTAAAACTCGCGAACTGAGCATGTACCCTCCCCTCTCGAATTTGACATCCTGCTGCCGAGGTCTCTGAGGTTTTAGGAGGGAAAGTAGTTTGAAGACACATTTGGAAGAATCATGAGCCAAGAACGTCCCAGAGGAGTGTGTGTAGTTGTCTGGAGGAAGACTCCCGGGTGCTTTTCCCTCTGAAGATGGGCGTGCATCTCACATGGTCTTGCAACATGCCTGCCATATTCTGAGCAAGCAAACTATACTGTGCAGCAAGAGGAAACACCTGGATAAGGTTTCTGGAAGGGACCCTCATGCTGGTCACTGGCTCTGGGTTTTTGTTGGGATCACCCCATCAACACACTTTCCTCATTCCCTGTGGTGACTATAAATGCACGGCTCAGGGCAGGCTTTTGGGTGATTTCCTGGCATAGGGTGTGACATGGCCTTATCAAGTTGTTTCTACAAGGTTAAGTGGCCCAGTGGTGTTTTAGCAACTAGCTAAGCTGGTTATCATCATAAAAACAATATAAAGTACAAATACTTGGTGGGTTTTTTTTTTTTTTTTTGATTTTTCGAGACAGGGTTTCTCCGTAGCTTTTGATTCCCGTCCTGGAACTAGCTCTTGTAGACCAGGCTGGCCTCGAACTCACAGAGATCCGCTTGCCTCCCGAGTGCTGGGATTAAAGGCGTGTGCCACCACCGCCCGGCTCAAATACTTGTTTATAGTGAAAACTTTAACTAGTTTTAAAAAATAGAAAAATCGTTTTATCTGTCATTTTGCATGGTTGCATAATGACTTATTTATTTTTTTTTTACAAATATGTGTTATACATGAAATGTCTTCTCCATACTTCCCAACTTTCCCCCTTTCGTATTAATCCCTTTGGTTCTTTAAGATAATCCCACGTTTACTTTTATGGGCCATATATATGCACAGAAACACACATACATATGCACACACATGTATGTGATTTTTATGTTTCTATAATCTAGGAACCAGAAGTGAGAGAAGGCATGGCATTTGTCTTTCTGAGAGTGGCTTAACTCATTTAATAGGATGCATTGATCAATACTTGTATGCATCCTCGAGCAAATCACATGACCTCATTCTTTACCGCTGAAAACATCACATGTGCATACGAACCAACCACATTTTCTTTACCTATTCATCTCTTGTTGGACACCCAGGTGGATTCCGTGATGAACACTGCAGTAATAACACACTGATATATTGTCTTGGCATCCTTTAGGATACATATCCAAGTGTGGTACAGCTAGATCTTGTGGTATGCTTATTTTTGCTTTGCTGGGGCACCTCCACACTGAATTTCACAGTGTGTAGTCTAGTTTACATTTCCACCAGCATGTAAAGGCTTCCTTCTTCAGTCTGTTATGTTGGGTTCCACCTTGTTGCTGAGCTTAGCGGTTGGCTGTGTCCCCGGGGTTCACTTTCTGTCTTCTACCACTGAGACCTTGAGTATGCCACTTAGGTTGCCTGTGGGTTAATTTCCCTACCTGGGAAATGAAGGCATAGAAGTGTGGCGCAAAGTCACTGTGAGAAGGAGCAGATGAGAGAAGAGGAGGCCATGCTCCTATTGGTACTATTGCTATTACTCCGATTGGCTTCCCAGCAGCAACCAAGCCTCATGCTCCAGTCCCGGACCTCCTTCTTCAACTACCTCACTGCTTAGAGAGGAAAATAGGAAAATTCTTTGTTCCCTTGTTTGTTTGTTTATGGCTACTGGGTTTTGAACTTTGGGCAAGCTAAGCAAGCCTTTTATTCATAAAAAGGTAAGGAATTCTGAAAAGAAAGTTTTGGATGACTCCCCAACTTGCTCCTTCCCACTGGAAAGTTACTGAGGCAAAGATCTATTTCTTTTGCCGATGCTTTGGGACCTTTGCAATCCCAAAGCAATATTCCTTGGAGTCACCCACCGCTGACTCTCACAGTCTTTCTTCCCCTCTGCAGTGTGGACTCTTGAGCTTCAGAGGAACAAGGACAGCCCGGGGAGGGCTGAGTATTACGTCATCCAGGTATGTATCTCCGTGTTCATTCCCATCTACTACAAGAAGAAGTTTCTCTGGTTAGGCTTGAGATTTGGCAATAGCCTGCAATGTCTGGGGGCTATGGGAGCCCTCTGGCAAATGCTTCAAAAAGATGGAACCCGTTCTTGGATTTATTACATAGCGTGTGATGTCTAGTCAGGGTATCGTTTCCCCCATTATGTGGTAATGGTAACAGTATTTAAATTTCTTTTTTATATTTTAGGAAGTTTCTACAGCATTGAGTTTTCATGTGGCTTTTCAAAAGGCCTTGACTTTTCCTTTCCAAAGGGAACAGTGTGAAATCCAGGGATTCCAACATGGGATGTGCACCTTAGAGCAGCTCCCTTCAACAGAGCTGTCTGGGGATATGTAATGGCCCTATAACCTGTGCTGAATGTGCAGCAGCCATCAGCCACACGAGGCATCTGAGCACCAGAACTATAGCTACAGTGCCTGAGGAGCGAGTTATTTCACTGTAAATCTAACCAGTAAATTTTAAATAGCCACAAGCAGTTCACGGCTGCCATACAGGTCTACTTCAAGAGAATAATGTCAAAACTCACTGCTAAGACTTCCTTACGAGGTGATTCAACGAAGGATCACCAGTCTAAGACGAGAAAGAATGAGGCTAAAGCTGGGGGATGCGCACATCTCAGTCCTCAGAAGAGAGGGTACAGACAGCCAAGGGATGGGCAGAGACAGGAGCTCTCCAAAGTGGAGGGTGACAGGCAGTGGCAGGCAATTTCAGTGCCAACTGACCAGATTAAGGGATATTTAGAAACCTTGCAGGGCATCATTTGGGGAGAGTGTCTATCCAGAGGAGATCAGGTGTATCAATGTGTAGGTAGAGTAGTGGGGTCAGTTTGTGTGTGTGTGTGTGTGTGAGCGCTTACACACACGTGTAGGAACTCTACAATAAGCTAGGAAGGGGGGGTGAAAAGTATGAATGCATCACTCTCTCTCCTGACACCCCTTTTCTCTGGTTCTTAGACATCAGAGTGCTAGACTCCTGGTCTCTGATCCATACTAGTTGCTTCCTTGGATCTCAGGTCTTTGGCTTCAGACTTGATTTTCCTGGGTCAGAGGTCAACAGTCTTGAGTTCAAATCTGCATCTTCTCAGATTCTTGTCATATTGATGACATATCAGGAGACATTGGTCGGAGTGCTTAGCTCTGACCTAAGATACTCAAGGCAAAGCAGAAAAATGACATTGGTATGAGGTATTTGCCTTCAAAATATGTATTTTATTGAAAGGTCCTATAAAGGAAGTCAGGTCTTAAGAAAAGGAAAAAAAAAAATGGCTCCCTATAGAGCCAACATTATGTAACTGAGCAATTAGCAATTGGGATGCCATATTCTCAGTGCAGGGCTGGGGCGCTGCAGCAAATGTAAAAACAGCGTGAGAGTTGGGTGTGCTTAAATCAGGAAATAGAATTTTAACCAAGACATTCAGGTTGAACGGAGAACAATGACAGAAAAAAGTCTTCGAATGGAGAAGTCAGGAAAGCAGTCAGCTTGCTACCTAGGACACAAGGCACAAGAAATCCACTGCAAATGTAGGTTCTGCTAACATCTTCAAGCTGGACTCTGGATTTTATTGCTCAAGTTCCCCTCCTTAAGGTCTAGCTCTGTGTAGCATTTTACAAACCATGAGCAGACCATCCATTTCAGGGAGTTGGATCTCTGAGTATTACTGAGCTCTTCTGCTCATTCTGGCAAGCAGGCCTTGCATAACCCAGTGGTTTTTCTGGGCTGTGCTGTGTCCACCTGGTGTCCCAGGGATATACTTTTTAAGAGCTGACATGTACGGAGAGTGAAATTACCTACCGCACCATTGAATTTTAACATGTGCAGCCATAGGTCAGAGTGACAGCAACTGGCCTTGAGAGGACCATTTGTAGATTAGGAGAGGGTTCTTCAGTGAAGCAAATAGCTGAGAAGGGAAGAAGGGGCAAAGACTGGAAAGAAGATCAAAGCACAGGGCAAAACATAAAAGCAAAATAACTACTTACAGAGCTTATGGAAAGCACCCTAAAGATGAAGACTGAGCCATAAAGTGCTTGCCATGCAAGCATGAAGAATAGATCCCATGACCCCAATAAGGAGTTTGGCATGACATGTCATGTGTCTGTAATCCTAGCATGGGGGAGGCAGGTAAGGATGCTCCCAGGGGCTCGATGTCTGGCCAGTCTACTGAATGAGTGAGCTCCAAGTTCAGTGAGAGACCCTGTCTCAAAAATAAGGTGTAAGGAAATAAGAAAGTCACCCAGCATTGACCCCTGACCCATACACCTACACACACACACACACACACACACACACACACCACCCTCCCTCCCCAAAATACCACAGCAACAAAATTGAAAAGGGACAATAAAGAGTGATGTTGTGAAATAGTCCTTTCCATTGTGTGAAGAGGTGCCATTGGGATTGCTTTAATAAAGCGCTGACTTGCCAAGATAAAGTGATATTTTATTTATGGTTTAATAAATAAAGCTTGCCTAAAGATCAGAAGGTAAAAACCTCTAGAGGCCAGGTAGTAGTGTCACACATCTTTAATCCCAGGATTTGTGAGACAGAGGAAAGCAGATCTCTGTGAGTTCAAGGCCACCATAGGCTACATAAGATCATCAATGCAGAAACAGATCCAAGTTGTGGTGGCTCACACCTTTGATTTTAGTACT
This sequence comes from Chionomys nivalis, assembly GCF_950005125.1. Classification (NCBI taxonomy): domain Eukaryota; kingdom Metazoa; phylum Chordata; class Mammalia; order Rodentia; family Cricetidae; genus Chionomys; species Chionomys nivalis. The sequence goes on along the minus strand of NC_080111.1, from coordinate 13,036,038 downwards.
AGGGAGTCACATGCCTTTAATCTCAGAACTAAAGGGGAATATAAGACAGGAGGAGACAGAGGCTCAGGGCTCAGTTTGCAGTAGCCCAGCCTTGGTAGAGGTAAGACTTATAGTGGCTTGGCTATTTTGCTTTTCAGCTCGAACCCCAATATTTGTCTCAGTGTTTTATTATTCATGCTACATTTGGCACCCAACATGGGGCTCAAACCCATGACCCTGAGATTAGGAGTCTTACGCTCTACTGATTGAGCTGGATGGGCTAATAATGCAGTAGGACGATGCTCTTGTACACTGTAAAGATTTGTCACTCATATTAGATTAATCAAACACTGATTGGTTAGTATCCAGGAAGGAAGTATAAGTGGGATAACCAAACTAAGAGAATTCTGGGATGAGGAAAGTCAGAGAGTCAGTCACCAGCCAGATGCAGAGGAAGCAAGTTGAGAATGCCTTACTGAAGAAAGGTCAAGTCACATAGCGAAACACAGATAATTTAAAATGTAAGAGCTAGTTAATAATAAGCTTGAGCTAATAGGCCAAACAGTTTATAATTAATATAAACCTGTGTGTGTTTCTTTGGAACTGAACAGCTGTGGGACTGGGTAGGGCAGAAACTTCTGTCTACACCAATATTTGGAAAGGAAGACGTTAGGAAGGACTTGTGGGGACAGAGAGAATTTAGGAAGAAAAAGAGAGGCAGAGAAGCCAGCCAGACTCAGGAAGTAGCATGAGCAGTACAGAGAGATGAGGTAATGAGCCACTCGGCAGAACATAGATTAAAATAAATGGGTTAATTTAAGCTATAAGAAGTAGTGGGACAAGCCTAAGCTAAGGTCAGACTTTTATAATTAATAATAAGACTCCATGTCATTACTTGGGAACTGGTGGTACAGAGATAGACTTGCTACAGAGTGACATTCTCAGTCTTAAAATGCATACAGAAAATGAGAGTACCATGGCGGTGCATGCCTGTAATCACAACACTAAGGAGCCTGAAGAATGAAAATCATGAATTGGAGGTCATATGGGCTACATAATGAGAATATACATCAAGCCATCCTCCCGCATGTGTAAAACGACTTTATAGGAAGAAAAAGGACCCAGCACGTTTAGTCCCATGTGGGAGCAGAAAGGGCTGAAGTTAGGTCTGAAAACAGCCAGTCTTACTTCCCCTTGGTTTTTTGAAAAAATTACATATCAAGTACCTCATCTACACATCCTACAGTAAAACATTAAATTCTTTTAACTCTGTGTGCATATATTGTATTAGCATTTAGAAGTAAAGAAAGTTTGAGGCTGTAAACCCTTCTCTCTTGAGGGGCTGCCTTATAGACATCTCTGCTGAACAGTTTGCAGTTGTTTTTACTTAGGGACTTGTCAGAGATGAGAAAATAAAGATGAATGTGATTGCATGACCCAAGTAGCTAGGTATGGTCTAATTTGTCTATTAATTTCTACCTGGATCCTCATTAAGGCTGAGAAAGCTATGAAGTTGCTCCCAGGAATGTTCACAGCGATTTATTGCGTATATGAAACAATGGAAATTGAGAATTAAATAGGTTTATGGGAACATTTTTTTTTTACTAGCTTAAAACCAGTGAAAACTGGAGTCTATACCTTGGAGCTTTAAGCTCTTACATCAGTGGGTTCTTTGTTTTTTAATTGTTTCCCTGAGGACAGACATTTCAATTGTCTAGTGGTGCTAGCTTATCACACAGGCTGAACTGTAGAATAGGTTAGCCTGCTAAGAGTGGTCACGGCTCCACACGACCTTTCGAGTTGCAAGCAAGGAACCAGACATGGAAAAATAGACCTTTCTTCTGGGAACTGATGAGAAGAAGCTTTCACCAGGCTCTGATCTGGACAAAATGCTGTAGCTCACAGATTCTCTAGTTAAAGAGACTTGCCTATAGTGATGGATTTAACTAAGTATAAGCCAATTACTTTTGAGAAAACTGTACATCTCCCAAGGCAATTCCGCTTTCAAGCCAACATGCACCTAAATGACTAATGTGAGCAACGTGCGCTTGATGGATTTCTGGCTCTCTGAGCGACAGTAGTGCAAGCTCTATGCTGGATACGTAGTGTTAATTCTAGATGGGCCATGACCCCACCCCCACCTTTCCACCAGACACACTTTGTCAATGTGCTCTCCTTTCAGCTCAGTATTCTTTTTAATTTCTAATCACCTATCAATCACCCACCCTCCCTGAGGGCTCTGAGAGTCAAATATCTGTTGCATAATTTTTACATTACCAAGACTTTTGGATTACCAGGTCTAACTATGTGAAAACATGCTCATCTCTAAAATGATTACAGATGCATAATAAATATTAGAACATCAATGAGCTGAAATTATTGAATCTGTATTTAAAATTACCTGCCTGATGACAATCTCAGCTTATCGCACTGGGAATATGTCTGGTTACTTCTTGTCATTTGCCACTTACAACCTGAGGGGATAAAGGTCTAGCAATTTCAAGTTAGTTGGTTACCTAATGCCTAATGTCAATCTGACCCTTAAAACAGTATCCACAGTTTTTAGCTAGGCCGTCAGCTTTATGGACTTCTGTGCAGCGGGTCATTCTAGACCCTAGGGGAAGGGGGATGTGAACATCTATCTCCATGGGTAACATGGACAGAGAATGAACAAAGATGCAGAAGAGACCATGCCAATATCTGTGTGTGTGGTGATGAGTGTCCCTCAACTCAAATACTGCCTTTTGGGGATTCCACTGAATGACACTGCTTGGTCACATTCCTAAAAGACATGCATGCTAGAAGGTCATCTATCCATTAGTAGGATTCTAGAAGTTTCTCGTTATCCTTCCTATAGTCAGTTTCCTCTTCTAGTTTAGGCTCCACCAACTAGAACTGGTTTCATGAAAAGACTTTGTTTTAATTTAAATATGTTATCTGGGGGAATTTCACAGATGAGTACCATATTTACATAATGTCCATGCTTCTCTCTATCATGACAAATGCATCCCATGTCTCCCTTCTCAACATCATGGCTTCCGTAATTATTATTACACACATGCACACACACACACACACACACACACACCCTCCTGGGGCCAGTTAGCATCGCTTATGAAGAACTTTTACTCAATTCGTTCATACTTGTCTCCTCTGTGAAAACAGTGTTTGGCACAACATGAGTTCTCAATAAACATTTACTGAGTGAATCCATTGAAAAACTTTCACACATTCAGACAGACTGCTCTAGTGAATTTGCTGGTTCATCCTAAAACAATTTCAGAAGCAAATCAATATGGATATGTGATGAGCATCTGTGATAGTTTCCCTGTACTTTCTAGGCTCACCGTCCTGGTTTGGAAGGTGAATGGGAAAGTCTCCTTGAGGGACAACCTCAGACTGAGCCTGAGGGAAATAAAGGCCCACAGAGGACAAGTGGATTCTTCAAAGTCAAACCAGCTAATGGAAAGGGGGAAAGGTTGGCTGTGCTGGAGGAAAACCAAAAACTGAAAAATTTAAAAATTCAGTAACCAATGCCAACTCACTTTCCTGAATTCTCCTTCAGTAAGACACTTTGGCCACCATTTCTGTTGACAACACGAGGCCAATTGCAATGTCAATTGCTTCTTCTTGGAGAAATCACACCTCTAATCTTTTTTTTCTTTGAAGAGAACTGCAGAGAAGATCCTTTCCCCATGTGCCCCAGTTGTTCACAGAGCCAACATTTCCTACAGATCCCCTGTACCCTACTTGTTTTACATCCACTTATTTTTTTTATTGAGCTGTATATTTTTCTCTTCCTCCTCTTCCTCTCCCCTTACCTCCTTCCCTCTCCCATGGTCCCCATGCTTCCAATTTACAAGGAGATCTTGTCTTTTTATACTTCCCATGTAGATTAGATCTATGTCTATCTATCCTCATTGTTGTCTAGGTCCTCTGGGGTTGTGACTTGAAGGCTGGTTTTCTTTGCTTTATGTTTAAAAACCACTTATGAGTGAGTACATATTACATTTGTCTTTCTGGGTCTAGGTTACTTCACTCAATATGATGTTTTCTAGATCCATCCATTTGCTTGCAAATTTCAAGATGTCATTATTTATTTTTGCTGTGTAGTAATCCATTGTGAAAATGTACGACATTTTCTTTATCCATTCTATATTCGAGCAGCATTTAGGTTGTTTCTAGGTTCTGGTTATGACAAACAATGCTATTATGAACATAGTTGAGCACATATCCTCATGGTATGATTGAGAATCCTTTGGGTATATAACAAAAGTGGTATTGCTGGGTCTTGAGGTAGGTTGTCTCCTAAATTTTTAAGAAATTGTCATGCTGACATCCAAAGAGGCTGTACCAGTTTTCATTCCCACTAGCAGTGCAGAAGTGTTCCCTTTACCCCACATCCTCTCCAGAATAAGCTGTCATCAGTGTTTTTGATCTTGGCTGTTCTGACAGGCATAAGATGGAACCTCAGAGTTGTTTTGATTTGCATTTCTCTGATGGCTAAGGATGTTGAACTTTTCCTTAAGTGTCTTTTTAGCCATTTTATATTCATTTGTTGAGAGTTCTCTGTTTAGGTCTGTATCCCATTTTTTTTTAGATTGGATTATTTGTTCCTTTGATGACCAATTTCTTGAGTTCTTTGTATATTTTGGAGATCGGCTTTCCGTCTGATGTGGGGTTAGTGAAGATCTTTTCCCATTCTGTAGGCTGCCATTTTGTCTTGTTGACTGTGTCCTTTGCTTTACAGAAGCTTCTCAGTTTCAGGAGGTTCCATTTATTGTTTCTCTCAGTGTCTGTCCTACTGGGATTATATCTAGGAAGTGTTCTCCTGTGCCAAAGCATTCAAGTGTACTTCCGACTTTGTATTCTATGAGGTTCGGTGTGGTTGGCTTTATGTTGAGGTCTTTGATACATTTGGACTTAAGTTTTGTGCATGACGATATATATGGATCTATTACATTGAAGAAGACACCAGAAGAATGAAAATAGATGTATATATATCGCCATTCTTCTGGTGTCTTCTTCAATGTTTTTCTTCAAAGATTTAAAGCTTTTTTTTTTTTATACAGGTCTTCCACTTGTTTGGTTAGAGTTACTCTGAGATGTTTATGTTATTTGTGGCTATTGCGAAGGGTGTTGTTTCCCTGATTTCTTTCCCATTTCGTTTATTATCTGCTTACACTTACTTATAAGGCCAGCTGGTAAGTAGACTTCTGCATCCTCCATAGCCAACAGTTAGAATGCATCACTCACAGTTCATGTGTTGGTCCCTCAATCACCCATGGGACAGCATTGTAGGTGGGGCCTATGAAGTGGGGATCAAGTCTCTAGTCCAGCCCTCATGACCAAATTCCATCATCCTGGTGCTGTAAAGTTGAGCGTGGTTCCTGATACCACTTTGCTGTCTGTCCTTCTGTCTTCAGCTATGGGAAGGCCTTCACCATGTGCCAGTATGGTCCATGATCTTGAATGCTTCACTCTCAGAAACTGGGAAACAACTGTCTATGGCTTCGGAATTATCCAGTCTGTGTTCTTCTGGCTGATACAGATAAGGTCCTGATGAATACATTCTTCCTCTCTCCCCAGCTTTAAACCTACAACATTGGGCTAATGCTAGCAAATAACTCTTGATGATTTTTCCCAAAGGAAAACCTTATAGATCCCAGAATTTCACATTGTAAAGAGGCTCCTGTATTTCAGACGGTACCCACGTGTATTCCACACATTTGCTCTTAGCTGAAGTGGAAAGATTGCAGTTCACTCTGCCTCAAAACGTCTGGGTTTAACCTGTGATTTCTTACCACTCTGTTCTCCATGAATCAATTTGCTTTGATGCCTAGCTTTCTACATCAAAGGGAACAGAACCTAATTTCAAGATGAAGGAAAGAGCGAAGGGATGGGTGGTCCTCAAGAGCAAAATAGCACACAACAACCAGCTTGATCTCACCAAACAGAACCATTTGGAGAGAAGTAAGCTAATTCAATGTTTTAAACCATCATTTCTCGCACTTTCCCCCCTCTTTCCATTCCTATTTCTGTGGCTGTTCTTAGACTGTCTCACTCCACAGTCCTCCCCGCACCCCGTCCTCCTTTTCTTTACGGCCGACACAGAAGAACTGCCCCTCAATCCATCTTGGTTCCCAAGAAGAAGAATGTCTAGTGTCAATATGTACAGCTTTCTGCTCTGTTATTATCCTTTCCTCTATGAGTCATATCTTCACTGCCATCTGGATGTCCCCTGGGTTCCATAGGCATCCTTCTGGGACAATCAGCTCTGACAGCAGAAGTATATCTGACTGGTCACTTCATCAAAATCTCCCATCCTCCATGTGGTGTAAATCCTCGGAGGCAGATGATTTTATTGAGAACTGTGATTGCTGATCACCATTAACCCAGCGATTCAGTCACCAAATTTCTTTATTTCCATCTTAAGTTTGAGCTGAACAATGCTTATTTGGTCTTTGCCACATTATTTTAAGGAGTTAAGTGGTCCCAATTTTCTATTCCAACTGGAAACTGAAGGACTAAGAGAAATGGAATCTGAGGGCATATGACAAGAAAAGATTTTTGAAAAGAGATTTTTTTCTTAATATATTATTCATTAATAAATGTATTCATAGGAAGAATATAAGGATTCTGAATATTCAGGACTCTATTAACAAACATGTTCTTCATGCATATATTTATAAGAAGTTTTAAGAGGAATAGATTTATAAGAGTATATTCATGAAGAACATGTTCTTACACTTAGGAATATATTCATAGGAACATTTCACATGCAAAATAATATTTGTCAGTTCCCTCTAGGAGGTGCATTAACAAATGAAAAATTTCCTAAGACAATATGGAACAAAAAAAGTCAAATGAATGAATGTGAAAATTGTTTATTGGCTGGAAAGTTAAGAAACAATTTGAGAACAAGCCAATGTTTCAAGGTGTAGGACCCCATTCAAACCCATTCATAGTCCAACTGCTCTGACTGAACCCTAATTCTGACTTAGAAGATTGGGGGGGATTCTAGACAAGGCTGAGTTGTTTTAGAAATCCCGGAATGCGTGAAAGTCATCATTTAACAAGAGAGACAACAATCCTTGGAAACCCATGCTATCATGGAGTCCATTTCTGAGGCTGCCATCTGGGAGAGTCTTTTAATGTTGTGGGTTATATGAGGTCAGGTATTATATTAATCCATGGGTCATATAAAGTCAGTTATCTAATCCAAGAGGGGAGGTGTGTAGAAATTTTTAAGGATAGGTTTATTTTTTCATGTCCTAGTATTGCTGTCAGTGGGAAATTTATTTTTCCAAAAGCTATGTGAAACTATAGCCACTCTGGAGTACTATGTGAGAAGTTCTCAGCTCCCTCAGGATTCTGGCTAATGATCTAATTCCTGGCATCACGATGTGGACTTGGGCTATGCTGTACAAATCCTGTGTGTGGGGGGGGGAACTCTTTCTAATAACATAGATGCTTGTGTTTCTTGGAGTCCCATTGACAATCTGGCTGTTTTCTTGCTGACTGCTGACTCAAAGGCAGATCCTCAGTGAGAATTCAGAGGACAGACTGTAGCTAATTGTCTCCATGCCTGTGGTTTTCTGGATCCTGTGTCACACCTGACACCTTGTCAGGAATTCTCCTGGTAGGGTAAAACATTTCTGCTTTAATATTACAGGCCATTCTGGAGGCAGAATGTGGGATGTGGGCATGGAGGAAAACCTGTCTTGAATGGAAGCAACTCAGTCTTCTGCAGTTAGGTTTATTCACAGAAAATGTGAATAAATAGTTGTTGTCTTTCAGACAGACATGCTGCTTTCAGATACCAGCATCTTATTTGTGCGGTTGGTATTGCTTACATCTATACACACACATACATACAGTCTCCAAAACAAAATAAAAAACAAATTCCCCATGTAGGCACCATTTTCCACATTACAGAGTTTTGCACACATCCAGGTGGTTGGAAAGCTGGGTTTATGTTTGATTGTCTTGCTTCATTCATCGACAGCGGGTAGCTGTACGGCCACTACGAGTCAGGCGTCACATTCAGCAGAGGGAACCAGCAATAAACATGGTTGTCAAAGCCTGTCTCCACCTCTTCTAGAGAGGCGGGAAGAGTTAAAGATGCAGCAATGCCACTGAAGAGTGACGTAATAGCTGCTGTGGCGTCGCCTACAGTGCAGATGATGAAGAACTACTGAGATGCTGAGATCAGCTGTGAAGCAAGATGCACAATGATGGCGATGCCCACCAATAAGAGCACGGTGAACTGTGAAGACCAGCATGAGGCATCAAAGGGAGAGGAGAGAAAGGTGAACAGGGCTGGCTTCTAGAGTACCTGGAGAATGCTGGACCTGCAGAAAGTAGCAGGTGAGAACTGGCTGTGTGCATCTCCCTCTAGCCCCGTGCTAGGAGAATTTACACCACAGATGTAGGCATACTCACTTCGTGGCTTGGTTCACTACTTTAATGGTGGCATTTTCTCAGGTGGAGAGATATGAGTTTCCTTTGTGGATATGCTGAGACTGGGGATATAGATAAAAATAAATCTATCTATACCTGATCACACTGGCTTCCAAGACACATGTTCAGCCCCAACTCTGCTTGGTGTCATTGGTTCTATTCTGGGCACAACTGCTAAACTATCCCATAGTAAGTATCTGAGTCATAAGTCTCAGGTCTTCTATAAAATGAGCAATTTAAAGGCTGTATTAAATAAAAAAGCTTTCCAACTTAGTCTCTCACACTGTTAATATCTTAACTGTCTCCCTAAGAGAACATAGCAGTCAAGCCCAGCAAGTTTCTTTGCTGGCAAATGCACACAATGACTTCTGTTCTTCTGTGGCTGAGGAAAAACAGACCCCCTGACTGTAAGGCAGGTACAGGCTATGACGACATATCCGGTAAGACAGGGAGAGGCTACATTTTACATGTTTATTAACATTGAAAATATATTAAAACTTTAACAGTAGAAGCAGGAATTTATATTGCATATGGAAAGCTACAAAAAAAGGGAGAAACAAAACATCACAGAAAAACGTTTACATCACCTAATAGTATATTAAATTTATGTTTAGGTAAGCATTTAAAGAATGCAATAGATATGGTTTCAAGTTCTTTTCTTCTTCAGTGACTTTAAGTTACAGAAATACGCTAAGAAGAATCGGCTTTGTTAGACTGAGGATGTTATTAGTGTAGCAGAAGGATATTGTCAGCTCTGCTTCTTTCTCATGGCTTTCCCATTGGTTCCTGCCTCTAAAGGATGGGTCTTGGCTTCAGGAGGGCAGCTGGAGTTGCTGTTATGTGATAGAGCAGAAACCGTTGTAGACCTGGGTTCCCCTTTTTTGATACCTATGAAGTGGTCTGTTCACAACTCCAATCTCAGACACACTGACCTCTAAAATATCACTGAAGCCTAGGATATTGAGCCCCTCTCTGGAGGTCTCCTGTCCTGAAGCACTTCTTCAGCATCCACAGATGAGGAAGAGTCCATTCTGAAGCTTGTTTCATCAGAGTGGGAACAGGAGCGATACCATGCAGGCAGGCCTTTGGCCAGTGCCACTGTTAGAACCAGCTCCCGAGGCAGCCCTGGCGGCAGGTCCTCACAGGGCCTCATCTGGTTCCTGAAACGCCCCACTACTTTTTAGTTCCTTCTAGGCACACTTCCTCAAGTGGGCTCCAGTGCACCTTGGAGCCATAACCAAGGAACAGTAAAAGGAATAAAACTGAGGATCATGAAGACAATGTACTTATTAGCACTTTGCAAACATCCATCCTTTCCTGAGCTAAGGACCCAGAAACCTCAGGAGTCTTTTTGAAAGCACCAGGCTGCCATCTCTTAGACTCACTGCATCCAGATAACTGACGTGAGCTGTGCTCAGATGTGTTTCTGGTGAACACATTAATGATTAATTAACGAATTTATTTCCTGGCATTTTACCACTTGAGACACTTGACACGTGCAGAATGGAATTTTGTTTTTATCGAGGGGGAGAGGACAGACACATGGACAGCATCTCCGGTCTGTTGGCTGCAGGAACAATGCCATCCAAACCCACACTCGGCCCTAACTAAGCATCTGAGTCATCGGCATTTCATTGTTCATCAAGTCTGCCACACACCTAACCAGACACTTTAAAGGGGCCCGATGAAATATGAGTATGGCTGTGGGGACATTAAATTCAACTGGATGGCTGCCAAGCTCATTTCTGAAGGCACAAGTCCTTTAGAAACAGTGTGGGTGGCTGTTCAGGAGCACGTTCATTTCCTGGTTTCTTGGCCCAAGGCACCACCATCTTCAGTGACGTCCCGGGAGTTCCTGAACATCAGGATAGAATTAGAAATCTTCAGAGCTGGTCCCAGCTTGATCTTCATCACTTTGAGGAGGTCTGCTGGGGTCAGAAGCAGGAAGGCTTTGGTATCTATCCACTGTCAATAAATAAACAATCACAGATATAATCATTCCACAGTGGGGCTGTCTACCCACCAGCAGCAGCTCTGGCGTATGGAGAGTGACACTGAGTCCGGGTGGCCTTGCTAGAGGGAGGTGCCCCTCCCTTTTTGACTCAAGTCAGATCAACTCCATTGTGCTCACAGAATAAAGGAGTCAAATTGAATTAGAAGGTTCTCAGTTTGTGAAACTCAATGCTTTAATTTGCCCAAGCACAGACTTCCATTGTTCTGTTTCAACGTTTTTAGCCTGAACGCACCATGGGCATTACGAGTACCAGAGAGTAACTCTCCAGAGAGTGAGGCGCCGTGGCTGGCCCTGTCTGGTGCTGCCTAAGTGGGGGGAACACGGGGAACAACCTGAGGCTGCAGCAACAGAAGAAAATAAATTGGGGTTTAGCTTTAGGCTGGGGGATTAGACAACATAATCTCCCAAAACACGTTTCAACGAAACATCCCATGATCTGTGAAATTTCACAGATCATTAAGCAGTAATACATATTATGTCAAGTAGGACCTTCTAATTTTTTTAAATAAATCTGTATGAAGTCCTATTTGAACTACCAGAAACCTTGGGCTTAGGGAGTAAAAGTAGTTGCTGCTAAGCCTGAGGACCTGACTTTAACTCATGGTGGAGGGACAGATAGGCTTGACGCTGTATACGGCAGCAGCATGTGTCCACAACGACACACACACATATCACATACACATACTGATACTAAAATATTAGGAACCTTTACTACCAATAGCAAAAGAAGTTATCTTTGACTATCAGAATACTGGTCTGTCTTAACTTTAACCTTTTAGCTTTTCAATAGTTCCAAGTTTTCTTTCTGTAATTAAAAGAAAAACTAAACAGAAAAACAATATGATAATTATCTCATTTATTAAATTTTAAGCACATTTAGAAACAATGTCAGAATGATTCTTGGTTCCGGTCCAAATTGGGGAGTGCCGGATGTATTAATGGCCTTCACTGTGGTAATCAGATGCCTATGATACTTGAATACAGCATATCAAATCACCATGTTGTATGCTCTGACGACGCTCAAGCCTCATTGGACAATTAAATGTTTTTAAGTTAAGAAACACATGGCTTTATGAAGTGTGACAGTTTTCCCCAGTCCTGTGATGATGGACAGTCACCGTGCATGCTGTTGGCCCACAGCTTCTGAGAGGCCTAGGGATCCCAGAGTTTGGCTCTGAGGACTGCTTGGGGGTTCTGTCCCTATATGACATAAACACTTAGGCAGTTACCTAGGTCAGCAGACTCTTGGCTGCAGAGCGGGCGGCTGGAATGCAAGGGTTTCCTATGGCAACCCTTCTTGTGAACCAGTGGCATGCATGCCAACCTGCTTACAGCCAAGGCTTCCAGATGGTGGTGGTCCCTTTGATGGAAGGATGAAGAGCCTGGGGTTCTTGGGTAGGCTTTTTAACCCTTAAAAAATCTCAAAAACTTTGGATACCTCTATGGTATATTTCTTGATGAAGACACAAACACGTAGAGAATAAAATGCTTTTCTGGGGATACACTTTCTATTCTCTGAGGCAGGGGAGAGGCATTGGGTTCAGTACCAGCATTTTCAAGCAAAAATCATTGGCCAAATAACCATTTGTCATACGAACTAGACAGCGGCGGTGAAGCTCACCATGAGTACCCATAGAGATGCAGGAGTCTAAGCTGCTCTATACGCTTCATTGTCCTGATGACTGTGTAAGGTCGACGAGGAAACATGGAATGTCAGCCTTAGAGATGTCCCCAATGTCACACAGCTTCTCAGAGGCAAAGCCGGGGTCCCAGGCAGTGCCTAGTGGACCCCAGAGGAGATGGTCTGCTCTACATTGCTGTCCTTACTGAGGCCCAACTGGTTGGTGTACTTCAAAGATCCCATCCATAAGTCTGTGTGTTAGACGGAGAGGAGCAGGAGGGTTTCAGTGGTTTTCCCACAGGGGTCAGAAAGTATCAAGCTTGAAAACCACCATAAGCGGCACTACATTTATCTTATGGGCAGACTCAGAGACAAAATAGGTGCCTAATGAAGAGAGTGGGCTACGTGCAGCCCTGGGCAACATACGCCCAAGTCACGCTGCACAAAAGCACTGAGCTTTGCTGGGCTTTACCAAAAGCTATAGGACTCGGAGGGTCTCAGGACCCAGGACTTCAAGATGTCCCTCAAACTGCAAATGCTCTGAACTCAAAGATTCCCTAGGATACAAGTGTCCTGGAGCACTGAATAGCAATGGTGAAAGCTGTGACATCATCTGAGAGGGAGCCTGTGACACTGTCCCCCCCCACCCCCCGCTGTGCCTGGCCTTCCTGAGGATGGCCTCTAAGGTAAACCACCTTTACAGAGTATTGAGGACAAAGGACCCCTGTAAGAAGCTCATTGCAGTGCAGGCTCGCTGTAGCAGTCGTGTGGTAGATAATCACCGCCATTATTTGGTCATCTACAGTAGACCCCGTACTTTCTGTAGCTCCTGGGACTACAGATTCTCGCTTTGGAAAAATACGAAGCAATTGAGAACACTACCAACCACGAGGAAGCAGGAAGCAGCAATGGCACAAAAGGATGCTTCTTACAGGCATTCTGGAGCAGGTGCAGGCAGGGGGATGGGCTAGTCTTCCTTTCAATGGAGAGCAGAGAATTCATCCCTTCCCCCGAGGTTCCCTAAAGTCATCAGTGTGGAGCCTTCACAACTCCCATAGACACTAATTATCTAATCCACTTACTCCCTACTCAGTCATCAGAGCGGAGCAGCCAGCATCCTTGTAACAGTAAGGGTAAGAGTGGCCCAGCACAGGCTGCACTGCTGGGCTCTTCTGTGGTCCTTTCTCTTGCCTCCACCATCCAACTGCTCTTGTTTACACTTAAATAGATGGAAACAAAGCACTCCTGGGCCCAGAAGTACAAAAATATATCTAATTTTCCCATTTCTTACCTCTTCCTTGAAGCACTTGGCATGTTCTTCACAGCCCAGAAGAGATTGTATAAACTCAGCCACCTACAGCACAGGATAAAAAGCTGAATTTTAAAACATGCACCTGAAATAATTTGAGGGTTGAAGTAACTCAATGTGTGAATAAAATATATATACCAAGTTCCAACCCCTTGGAATTTAAATAGTAACTAGAAAATCACATTGCCATTTTTTTTTTAGCTCATTAGGTTTGTCCATCCCCCAAAGTCCTTTCCATCCATTTGTCACCAGGCTGAGCTATACAGAGTGTGTTGATAAGGAGACAGTGATGGCCTATATCTGTACAGGTCTCTGGCACAGCCAAGGCTTCCAATATGTGGTCCTTCTAGGTATGTGGGCTGGCGGCCTTGGAAAGTGGCTATCGTGGGACCATCTGGATGCTAGGAGCACCATGCTTGCAGGTACTCCTAAACAGCAAGTTCCTCCCTGAAGCATCCCTGGGGCTCCAGCACACCTCTCCTGGTACCTGGACAACCATAAAACTCCACACATCGGGCTGAACTAGAGTCCCACATAAATGACAGTAAAAGCTCAGAGAGGCTTAACAACTTAATAGTCCTATTTGACCACTTAGCAGCGGAGAATCTGGAACTCAGGCTGCCAATTCCCAAGCTTTGAATTCTGGAGAGCACTCTCTTCACCTTGACCTGACTTTTCTCCCTTACCTGATGACTTATCTCCTTCTGCACGCACCCCCACACACCACATATCACACACACACATCATACACACACCACATACCACACCCACATCACACACATACTTGTCACACACAGACACACACCACACAGACTATACACACCAAACATCATACACACTACACAACACACACACCACCAACACCACATACCATACACACACATACACACTACACACACAACACACATACCACATACATATCATAGACGCACCACACACATCTCACACACAGACTATACACACCAAACATCACACACACCACACAATACACACACCACACACACACCACACAGACACAACAGACACATACCATACACCACACACACACACACAGACACAACAGACACATACCATACACCACATACACACACACACACACACACACACACACACACACACACACACCAATTTCTTTGTAGTGAGAGAGCTTGAAGACCTGACCGTATGGCGCAGATAGCCACCAAGTGTCCCCAGTAGACACTCCCCGTTTAGATAAGATGGAGCATGGGATAAGCAGATGTCAATGATGACTCTAGGTGCCTTGACAAATCTAACATGGTTGCGGCATAGGCTGGCCTCAAGCTGGGGTTGGAGTATGTGGACCCTTAGGGTTAGGATCTTAGGGGACCTGGCTTGTTTCTCCTTGCTGTCTCCTGGTTTGACTGGATGGTGAGCACCTGCCTGTCCTTTCCATGAGACAGGGACTATCTGGAGACAGCTGAAGAGCCCAGGATCGTCTACTAACAGTCGCCACTTGCATGGAGCCCTGAGAGCACTTTCTCCCTCCAATCCTCTCCAGAAATCAGTGGTCCCGGCTTCCCGCAGGACAGACATGCACACCAAGAGTTGAGATTCCTGTTCTCAGGGCTCAGAATGGTGAGAACCATCACCCAGAAGATGCACCTGTGTTCTCCTGGCCAACACATAGTCTGTGAGAACTCGGAAAGTTCAGAATATTTTCTTTTGGAGGACACTTGGCACATGCTAGGTATCTGCCTTACTCACCCAGCACAAGTCTAGCCCAGCAGACTATCCTTCTAAGGTGGAAGGCAGAAACTTCCCTAAGCAGCCAGCAGGCTACCATGGTCAGACATCCCACCGTGGGAAGACTTCGGTCCAAGTGGGATCAGACTAGACTGATCAACACGGCCGCTAGCAGTCCGATGAATACCCCATGGTCCCACAGGGCACAGGCAGGAGCAGCTTTGTCAGTCTGCAGAATTAATTGGGGTGTCGAATAGGACACATAGAACATTTTCTGGGTGTCTACAGGGAGTTGATAAAAAACTGTAAGAGGCCACTGTTCAAGTCACATTGATGGAAAACTAGAGAGAATGACAGCCATTGTGGGGGTAACTGAAGTTGGGCCTCCAGAGTCCAGGGCAGTGACAGGTCTGAGTCCTTCCCCAGGCTATCTTTCGGCTGAAAATATTCACCATGACTGTGTCTGGGGCTTTGTGATGGGCACACCTCTGAATAGGACTGAAGTACTGTGGAGTCTAAGCATCAGTTCACAGAGAGAGGAAAGAAGAATGTCATGCAAGGCCCGCCTTGCCCATCACTGTAATCCACAGTCGCACGTGTGCCCTGTAGGAGAGATGAAAAGGCTTTGGGATGGAAAGACCGCAGCCCAGGGGAGTTCAGTGCTCCTTCAGTAGGATTTCCTGGGATTAAAAATTTTGACAGATGTGTGGATTCCCAGGAGCCAGCCCTCACACAGGACAAGTGAGCAACAGTAGAATCTGAGGAGCAGGAGGAGAACTGGTAAAAAAAAAAGGTAGTGCGGTCTCTGGGGGATGGATTTGCGCTTCTAGCCGCAGGCAGCCGGGGACCTGAAGTCCAGGTTCTCTTCCTGGCCTCACGTCACTGTCGCCTGCAGAGCTCGGGCCGTAGAGATTACAAATGAACTGAGCTGGACAGCGTCTGAGCACTGGTCGTTTATTTTCAGAGCTCAGAGACTGCTGCTGTGTAGTGAGGGTTGGTACCACAAGGGAAGGGAGAGCTGGAGAGGTGAGGCGGGCCTTCAGTGAGCCTGGACTCAGGAGGGCGTCTGCAGTGGGCGGGGCATCACCTACAGCATAATGGGAAGCAGGAAGGTCTGAAGCAGGAAGGTCTGCAGATCCTGCTGCTGAGGGAGGAGGCGCTGTAGAAGCCAAATCCTCACGACTGCAGAAAGAAGCTCAACCAAGCACAGGGTTTCTCAGTCTCCGTGCGCCATAAACTCCTTGGGAGAGGCAACTCTGCTGTAGAGTGCTTGTCTGTATCCTGGGGCATTTGTGCACAGCCCTGGCCTCTATCATTAGATGTGAGTGACAATGTTGCCTTCTAGAAAGGACATCCAAAAGGTGTTTCTAGAGGCTGTCAGAGGCCCCTTGGGGATGGGTCTGCCGCTGGGGTGCCTCTTCCTCTGAAAGAATCCCTAAATTTCCTGGAAGGAAATAAAAGGTTGACCAGGACTTGTTTTAAGACCTAAGTTTTGTTCTATCTCAGTCAGGATCCCTGTGTCTGGGAAGCAAGTCAGCCACGCTGGAGCGGTGGGCCAAGACATGCTCTTACTTCCCGTGCTGAGTAAGTACTCCTCACTACCGAGCTGCTCACGGTAGAAAGGTGGCAAGCTGCTCTGAGCGTTCACACTTCTCACTGAGCCCCCTCTGCCAGCATTCCCAGGGTTCCCTCCTCTTCAGCATGGTCGACCCAGACCATCACCTGGAAAGGTAAACAGGGTTCTGATGGGAGGAAATAACACGAGACCAAAGCATGCGCAGAAGAGAGCGCGTGCTGCCGAGTGCTGACAACACTGGCTCTAGGCCACCGTCACACTTTCTTGGGGGTCTGGGCTCCCCACCCTAGTTCTCTGTATACAGCAGGGCATCTCTGCCTTCTTGGCCTCATCACCTGTCTCAGATGATCTGCTTTTTGGAAAGATTCCTATCCCCCCCTTTATTTTTTATTTTTATTTTTGGTGAACAAGGCCATGACATCTTCCGAGGAGGAAGTCTTTGTCCAGATTTTGAAAGTATTTCAAAGCCTTGTTGAGTATTGTTAGTACTTACTTTTCCTAAAAGTAAATTTTAGGTTGAATTTTAATAAAAATCTGTAGTCTAACCATGTAAATGGTGAGGTTTCTACATATCACAGAATAACACTGAAGGGCTTCCTTCTCATTCTCCCATTCAAAGATCCTGTCTCCTACCAACGTGAGACAAAATGAGGCCAACATCTCGAGGAGAGTAAGCTCTCTGAGGGAAGAACGATTATCATGTGCTAACTTCTCTTCACGTGATAGCTGTGAGGTGGGTCTAATTTTCAAAGCAGAAACACTGTGAGGACCCAGGCCATGGTTGGCTCTGAAGAACGCCCATGACGTGACAAGTTGCTATGTAGACTTTTGCCCTTGGCTCTGATTCTGGAGTGCAACCCTGGTTTGGAACCTGTTCTGGTTACGGTTCTGGATTACCCTGGGTGTAGGAACTGACAGCTGTCTGTTTTCCATGTTCTTGTGAGTACACTCACTATTCTGTGTCCAAAACCCCGGCTTTGTTTGGGAAGGGTTCCGAGCAAGTTAACTGTAGGCATGAGGAGTAGTCTGGGGAGACTAAGAATGATGTCTCTGCCTAGGCTCTCCTACCGGCCTTCTCCTCTACCCAACTCATGTCCCCCCATGACCTACTTTTCCTGGCTTCCTCTCTGGCTCTCAGCAGGCTTCCCTTCTGCAGTGGGCTGCTTCTTCCATCTTCCCGAATGATGCTCTCTTGCTGAGCCTGTAGATGTGAGCGGGATCGTGCTACCTGGAAATCCACCGGGGACTGTTTCCACTCTGATGCTCTTGAATATATATAATTTCAGCAGAGTTTATTTGCCCGCCCCCCCTCCCTTTTTCGAAGGGTCAATTGCAGAAGGGCTGTTACTCTCAGCCAGCAGTAGCCTGGTTTATCTTAACACTACCGCCCATGTAAAGCCTGCTTTTAAAGTGGCCGCCATCCTTTATAGTTAATGAACATTTAGGGAGCACTTGGTTCAGAGCAAGACAATTTATATGTGGTGCTTTAAGAAGCGTTTTAGAGTGGAAGAGGGAAAAGTGCCTACATGTGAGGCAAACAAAACCGAGCTGTGCCTGAGATGGTAAATGCACACTCTATGGTGTTTGAGGACAGGGCTGATCATTCATTCATTCACCCACTCACTAACTCACTCACTCACCACACAGACATTGGCCAAACACCTACTCTGAGTATGAAGTTTTGCTATGAAGGCGTACAAAAGTATTTAAAAAATATTTTGGTCCTTATTCTACAGGCTTGTACTCTTATGCAGACTATGTGCCTGTCCCGGAGAGAGAAATATGCTTCCACAGAAGGCGACTTAATGTGTTCTCACACCCTCACCTCTAATGCAGTGTTAAAACGATGACACTCACCACACATATACCACCACGCCTTCTTGCCTTTCATTTCATAGCCACCACTTCACAGATTCCCAGTGCTTTGCAAACAGAGCTGTGGGAGACGCAGCCACAGCGACAGAGGAGAGAAAGCCGGTTCCCAGCTCTGTGGAGACTGACAAAGGGCCCGAGCTGGCTTCTCTTCACAGGTAGCAGAATGTGAATTGGAGTCTCCCTCCCAGGCCAGGATGGAGACAAAGAGAGTATTCTCTCTCTTCAGCTTCCGCTAGAGACACCCCACGCCAGCTCTCGCTGAATGGCACTTAACATAGGATGCCCGAGTTCACTGCAGCACACCGTGTCCCTGGTGGGGACTCCCCTCTAACACGTCTACCACTAACAAAGCACAGGAACATCTCTCTTAATCTGGGTCAGACCTCGGCTGCCTTTTTAAATAAACCCTCCCCGGTTGCCATTCTAGTTGTGGTATCCAGAGCAGTCTTGCATCCTGTTGGTCATGGTACCTACTGGTAACGGTACTTCCCAAATGCCCTCACCCCCCACGTGGATCCCTCGAGAGGACTGCTTTATTTTCAAAGACACAGAACACACCGCAAAACCCACACTTTAAATCCATCAAAGGTCAGTCTTGAGGGTGTATTTCAGAGTCGGGAAATGTACATGGTGATTGGAGACAGAGTGTTCTTGCTCTCAAGCGCGTCGTATTAGACGTCAAGGCTGGGCTCTGGGAGCAATGGGAAGGGCATCTTTAGAACACGTCCCTGATGGAGAACACGGTTACTGAGCATCAGAAAGAGCCAGGGGCGGGGGTAATTGATACAAGACTCTTGACCTTCCTGTGGCTTTTTCAGTAATCTAAAGGTCCTAATGTGTCTTCCTGCAGTAAGAGCCTGAGAATGCGCATGCTCCATGAGAGGGAATTCAGGAACTGGAAGTCCCCTTCTTAGCAGGCCTTTGTGGCAATTTAGCCTCTTCACATTTTCGTCTGAAATATTCCCAACCTTAATGAGAAGGAACAGTGACTCCTTCTGTCACCTTCGACCTTTACATCATTCGAGGCTGAACTTAAACAGACCAGAGCCCTCCTTCCCAGCCACCTCTACGGCTTCATGGTCCTGTCAGGGCTTCTGCTCTTTGGTTTCATCTTTCCTGAGAAGTACATAAAAAGCATGCCTTCCTCCATTAAGAAATGCTTCCTGTGCACAAGCTTTCGGCTCTCACGGGTCTGACAGTCTCAGCCCCACACAGTTCGCTCCTTAGGGTAGTGATTAGCAATATCTTGAAGGCCTGACAAATTTCTCAAAAAGCACGGGACAAGGTATATGCATGCCTATGTCTTGCCTCTTCTTGGAGCCTTTGTCCCATGGACTATTGACCCCCATGCAGCCCTGCCTCTCCAGGGCCTTTTGATCCTCGGTTGACCCCAATCTCAATTCCTGGTCCCTCAGAGGCTGTCTCTGCATGTTATGCTCCCAGGAAACATTCACCTCACATCCTCTAATGGCGATACCTCACTTACCATCTGCATCACCCCACGGGATCTCATCTCTCATCCTCCCTGCCCCCTTAGAAATGCCCTGTTCAGTCTCCCTATTGTTACCTGGTCCTTCGGACAGCACCACCGTTCTCCATGCTTTCAGAGACACTCCTGGGCTTGCAGTTCCCACACGCCATTATCCTAATGAAGTGCTTCGTCCTGAGACGATAAAAAGGATCACATTGGCTCACTTAATTCTTCATCTTTTGTATCTTGCCTACTTCCCTGAGCATTGAGTTTGATTTTAAAATAATCACCCAAGTCAGATGTTCCTCACTGCGGAACTCAGTCCAGACCCCTGCCGTTCTAGGGACTGCTAACCAACATAGTGAGCATCTCCCTCTCCTTGACTTGGCTCTCTCTGAAGAAAACCATTCCCATCACCCCGAATCACCCTGCTCAGAAAGTGACTTAGTGCCCAAGTGATGGAGGAGGGTCATCTGTCTATGTGTTACTTTCATTGGTTAATAAAGAAACTGCCTTGGCCTTTGATAGGACAGAAAATTAGATGGGTGGAGTAGACAGGACAGAATGCTGGGAAGAAGGGAAGTGAGGCAGTTGCCATAGCTCTACTCTCCAAGATGGATGCAGGTTAAGCTACCACCTCGGTAAGCTACCACCTCGTGGTGCTACACAGATTATTAGAAATGGGTTAATCAAGATGTGAGAATTAGTCAATAAGAGGCTAGAACTAATGGGCCAAGCAATGTTTAAAAGAATACAGTTTCCATGTAATTATTTTGGGTAAAGCTAGCCGGTGGCTGGGAGCTGGGTGGCAGGAAGCAGCCCACCACTCCTTCTTCAGCCAAGAACCAAGTAGACTACAGCTTCTGACTGAGCCATGGCCATCCTGTCCAGTCACCCTTGCACACAGCCACGCCTCCCTGTCCCAGGTTAGCTTCCTCTACATCCAGTGTGTGCACAGCAGGAAAATGCCAGCTCAGGGTCTGGGACTGACTATGTGGTCACAAGAAGGTCACTTAATTTTTGGCCATCTCTATGTCTTCATCTGTCCAGTGGATAAAATGAGACTTTGTGTCTTGCCACCATTACCCTAATATACATTGTTGCCCATGTGAGGGTCATGAGTCGAGGGTCTATTGAGAAGGGAGGAGCCAATTTTAGCCTTACTTTCTAAATGAAGACCATCAAATGGGCTAGCTTAGAAGTAGTAAGGAACTGCTTGTCAATTGGAACGCCCCAATTGTTCAATGCCCTTTCATGTACGATTTCATCATAAACACAGAAGGTTTCAATTCAGTTGCCTTGGTCATGAATACACTTTACAATCTTGCACAGTTCCCCAAGGAGGCACAGACCCAAGTATTCTTTTAGGAACAGGATCCTGCCATTTTATTTTCTTCTGTATTCTCTACCCCACTGATTCAACTCCTTACTACCAAGATAACATGGGCCCGTCCCTCCACAGAATGGACGAGAGATACGTATGAAGACACAGCATGCTGAGGAGCAATGGCAACTCCCTCTGCCCATTACTGGAGGAACCTGGGGAAAACGGAGTCCCAGGCTATCAGACAAGGTCTCCGGGGAGTAGGGCACAGAGCCCGCTTCAGGCTTCCCAAGCCTGCACAGCCATGGGGCAAGACTCTTAGAAAGAGGAGCCTAACCCACACCAATGGAAGGTGATTGAAATAGGTGCTAGATGAACATTTCAGAGGTAATTCAGCTCCAGATCTAGCTCAAGCCTTGTCCTCAGAGAGGATCGTGAAGACTAGGTTGAAAGAGCATTCTCTGAGGCCAGCCAGTGTTGTGATATCTTTATCGGTCAAACAATGTACTCCCTTAAATGAACTTGTTAATCAGGAGTCACTGCTTCAGTACTATAGTAAGCAATGAAGCTTAACTGATCTATGCTGAAAAGCAACGTTGTAAGGCATGATAGTGTAAAACCTTACCGGTCTTTCACCATTGTAAAACATATTACCCAAAGTTGTAACAATGTATTCACTAAGAATCAACCAAGTTTACGTAGTAATCTTATAGTACAGAGGAGAAAACCAATATGGCAGACACTTGGTCTGAAGGAGAGCGCTCAGCATTGCTTAGGATGCAGCCTGTCTGGAGCAGGGTGGTGCTCTCCCAGAGAAGAGGCTTCTCGGCACAGGAGCTCATGCATTGCTGCTTATCCATCAGAGCAGGGATGTGGGTTTGTAGGATTGGTTTCTCTGCTCTACTTAGCATGGGGAGGGTGACAAGACACAGGAGATGGCATTAAGGTAAGGCCAGGGTGAGGAAGAGCAGCGACAACCAGGCCGACGGTGGACTTCCCCAGCTTCTTCAAAGGCATGTCTGACTTCTTGCTCCAATTTGAAGTTTAAGCTTTGGAGAAGATACACAAACTGAAATGTGCCAGGAACATCTCGCACACATTAGAAAATGCCGGGAGTAGGCTGGTTTCACTCCAGTGTCCCCCGTGCGGTTCCCCTCACCTCATCCACTGTCCACCTGGCCACTTGGCTGGCTTGGATATCAGTCACACCTGGCAGCAGCTTGCAATGCTGCTCCCAGCCTAGGGGGAGGTCTCAAAAAGGGTGGGCAGACATGGAGGTCACGAGGATGGACTGGTGGAGCACCTGCTGTGTCTGTGCAGCTGAATAATCTGAAAGAGAGAGGAGCACGGCGGCGTGAGTGGAGCACGGACTTGGCAGGGCGCAGGTGTGAGCAGAGCACAGACACGGTGAGTCACAGGCGCGAGAAGGGCACAGACAGACACGGCAGGCAGGTGGAAGGCTTGAGCAGAGCACTGACAGACAGGGCGGTCGCAGGCGGCTGCCATCTCTTTTGAGAAGGGCCTTACTAAGCATGTGAGATGCACATCGAATCAACAACGTTGGAAGGCACGGCCTAGGCCACTTGACTGATTTAGACCAGAAGGCAGGTACAATTGATCGTGTAAGGCCCAGGTGTGTCAGATCATTAGCCAAGTCCAAACACTCTCTGTGAGGTTCTGCCTGATGGCGGGTGAAGTACTAGGCTATTGCAGGCTCTCCTGTTCTTTTTTTTTTTTTTAATTAATTTTTATTGAGCTCTACATTTTTCTACGCTTCCCTCCCTGCCTCTCCTCTCCCCCCTTCAGCCCTCCCCCAAGGTCCCCATGCTCCCAATTTACTCAGGAGATCTTGTCTTTTTCTACTTTCTACTTCCCATGTAGATTAGATCCATGTAAGTCCCTCTTAGGGTCTTCATTGTTGTCTAAGTTTTCTGGGATTGTGATTTGTAGACTGGTTTTCTTTGCTTTATATTTAAAAACCACCTATGAGTGAGTACATGTGATAATTGTCTTTCTGTGTCTGGGTTACCTCACTCAAAATAATGTTTTCTAGCTCCATCCATGATGACAATTTATGCCGGAGAGGTTATGGGGTAAAGGGAACACTCCTGCATTGCTGGTGGGAATGCAAGCTGGTACAACCCCTTTGAATGTCAGTGTGGTGATTTCTCAGAAAATTAGGAAACAACCTTCCTCAAGACCCACTAATACCACTTTTGGGTATATACCCAAAGGATGCTCGATCATGCCACAAGGACATGTGCTTAACTATGTTCATAGCAGCTTTATTTGTCATAGCCAGAATCTGGAAACAACCTAAATGCCCCTCAACCAAAAAGGGATAAGAAAAATGTGATACATTTACACAATGGAGTACAACACAGCAGAAAAAAAAATGACATCTTGAATTTGGCTTTTTTATTTTTACTCTGAGTCAGATGAACCACGAAGCCATATGATTATGAATATTGAGTAGGCTGGCATGCTGAACTGTCTGGGCACACAAAGAGCACAATTTCCTCCTAGAAGCCACTTCCCACACCAATAAAGATAGAACAAGCCCAGGTTCACACCTGTCTCCTTAAATTCCCCTGTGATGTTGAATAAAATATAAGGAGAGTCCCACAATTAGGTGTTGATACTTCCTGATGCTGTAGAGTCCAGACAACATGCCGTGACCTCAGATGGAGGGACACTGGGTCAGGGCATCCAGGGCGAAAGCCTCAGTTACAGTGTGACTTCTCAGATCATTGAGCAGAAGAATCAAATGAATCCCCATTCTAAGGGACAAATGATCACGACTACAGTTTGTCCAAGACTGGCTGCTCGCACCACCATGAGACCCCATCAAATCTGGAGGCTCTTCAGCCTCACTCGTAAATACTGCCACACTAGTGGGATCTCTGAGACCACATCTCAGAGGAAGTAGACAGTATTTGAAAATGATACTCGAGGTTGTTGTCTTATCTCCATGTACACACACACACACACACTAATTGTACCACATCAGCACACACATGTACATTAAGCACATGTCATGCAACTGCAATACAAGAACAGACACACAGAGACAAACGAACACACACAATGTGCCTCACATGAGACACACGTACACATGCACACATGTGCACCCACACATATATGACCAAACACACGTATGATAAAAATGGAGGTCTGATGACATAGCCTTGGATCTCTAGATGGATAAAGAGGAAAAACATTAGGGATGTCTGCATAAACCTCTGCACCTATAATGACATCCTTAAAGACACTTTCAGTACACATTAGCTAACTGAAATCCACCGAGACTTAAAGCCTGTAAAAGGCAGACCATAGTGAAAACGCTTCACACCTTCTGATCGCCTGCTTTCCTTAAGCAAGTGGCAGGTTAAGGTGAAGCCAACAACTGAGCGCCCACTCCTGTGGTTTACGTCTTACATGTTGTTAAGAATCTGGAAAATTATTATGCAAAGACTTCCACTACTGGAACCACACATTGGGACAACATCTGTCAGGGTCCATCCTTGACAGAATTCACACATTCCAGGGTAGGGGCTTGTGGGTTAGAAAAATTAGGTAGGAGGAACAGGGATCCAAAAGGAATGCAAAGACATAGGATAAAGCCAGGAGGGCTATTCACTAAATACTGAATATGCCCACTTTTATTTTTTCATACACTTTTATACCCCAGGCCAAACCAGTGTGGAAGAAGGCAAAAGACTGCTTTAACATGACATAAAGGACAACCAGAACAGTTACTTGTTTTAATACTTGAAATATCAAGTAACTATATCCTTTAGTTAAGTATTTTGTTGTTTAGGCATGGCATGTGATGGCCACACCTTAGATCAAGCATCCTTTAGGCAGCTACTCCCTGGGTCAAACCTCCTGTCATATCCTTGAAGGAGCAGGAATAGGCTTGAATTCTCTGGCCTTTGGTAAAAAGTGGGGCTGATCCACCTCTATGGGCCATCTGAATGTCCAAAACACCAGTTAACCACACCCTAGGTCAGGATATCCTGTTTGTAGCCACTCCTTAAGTCAGACTTCTTGTCAATAACTTGGAAAGAGCGAGAGTAGGCATAAGCTGTCTGACCTTCAGTCAGGGTGGAGCAGACCCACGTCTGTGGGCCCCCACTTTCCAACTCTTAATGACCATTTTTAGTGTAAGAGGTTGACATGTACTTTACATGCTCAATACATACTTGTTTTAGCGTAAGAGACTGACATGTACTTTACAGGGTCAGCGATACCTGTTTGGAACCAGGAAGCCTCTAAATAGTGAGTGAGCTGTCCATCACTGGGTTGTTCTGCATGGTGCTACTCCTGTAGATCAGAGCAGACATCCTCATATTTACTAATGCTTGCTGTCTGCCCAGATAAAAAGACAGTAAAATTGCAGGCTTTTTCCTAATTCTTACGCTCCAGTTGCAACCAGCAGCAAATTCATCTCTAACTGCTGATTGTCCAAGCTGACCTTTTTAGTATGTAAATAGGTTATCTCTCTACATGTAGTTCAGCCAACAGGATGTTAGGCTGCAGGTTCCAATGGGAGACTTCTCATCTTCTTGGAGAGGCCAGTATGTTGACAAATGTGGATGTTCTTTAATGATGTTGTCTGGTGTCACAGGAGCACAAAAGAAGGCCCTGGCATCATAGCATTATGGGCCAGTGTGTAGTTGCAGCAACGCAGACAGGGCAGAACTTCCTGGAAGACCAAGAGTTAAAGTTCCATATTTGGAATTAAGACGAGAGCCAAAGACCAAACATTGGCTTTTTTTTTTTTTGAAAGTAGAATTGGTTGTTTTGCTGAATAGAATGGACTTAAAAATAAACACAGATGTATCTCAAACATATATGAATCTCATATCTCATCAATTGAGTAAGTTAATCAAGCACCATTTTTGATCTATAAAAGAGTCCAAAAAGATACAGTGAGTTTAATATTTTGAAGTTTTTTACAAATACAGGAGGCATGAAGAATGGAAATGAATCGGTGTGTTCCTAGGAAGCATACTTTTGAGTAGCTCAGCTTTGGAAGTGGCTATGTATTCGGAGTGCTGAGGCTTACTCTTAAGAGCACACTAGACAGGACTCTAACAGTGCAAAGGTTTCTAAGTCCACCAATGGCCATTTAAAGGTTGTTTATGGGCTCTGGAAGGTGGAAGAGAGTAACTCCCATCACCTTAAGGGGAAAAGTGACCTTCAGCTAAAAAGGTAGAGGGTACCAGCTCTCCATGGTACAATTGATGCTATCTACAGCTTGCGGATAGAGCAGGATACCGGTATCAAGCCAATATTCTCATCTGAAGATGAGTGTAATGTGTGTTACTGGAAACCAGACGAACACAATTTAATTTGCAAGCTCGTGAAAGCTGAGGGAATATCACGAGAAGCCACAGAAGGTCCAGTCACGGATAATGGAGAAAGACCTACAGCAACCTGTGGGGTGGACAATCCCTACCCAGAGTCAAAAAGTTCTACTGGGATAGGGTTGTGTTTGTTGATTGACAACCTCAAGTTCTGAGGGATGTTTGCCAAACGCAGCATTTCCCCCCCCTCATTACTGTCAGTTGTAAGAGTTTTTCATTTTTATCTTTTTCCCAATTCCTATGCTTCCAGATCTTTCATACTTAAAATGGGGTAATAATAGAATTATACCCCTTTGAGCTTCTGTGATTAGACCAGTTCCAGGTACATAATGAATGCTCATTACATGCCAGTCCTCACATTAGTGTGATAAGGTATCAGGGCTTTTATAGTTGAAATAGTGAATATGGAGACATATAATAGTCCCAAAGCCAGTTGGACTAGGTTTTAATCCTCTGAAGGCTAAAATCCAGACACATTCAGAACCTTGAGACCTGCATTTAGATTTCACATTGATGTGATCCTGGGAGTCACAGAGTAGTAGTCACCAATATGGAATGAAACAGGACAGTAGCTGCTGTCAAGGCAGAATGGGGCACTTGTTCCCTGGGAAAATGGGAATGGATATACAGCAATCACCTTGACTCTGCTAAAATGCACTTGGCCTAGGGGGTTGGGGAATATGTGGCTCTAGACAGACTCATAAAACCAGAATGATTTGCATTATTTTAAATTATGTGCATAAAGTTAAACTTTTGAAAATCCACTTAAAATTTGCACATATATTCAAGATGTGAACATCCTGATTTTAACTTTCTCTTAAGCCTAGTACAGCTCATCTCCTATAAGATACTCCATCTATACCCCACAGCGCTTTAAAGATCAAAAGAGATTATTGGAAATATGAACAGTCATGTTGCATATGCCATTAATGAGCCATAGAGACCACCATGGTCACATAAGAATATCGTGCAGCTTAACAGTTCCTGGTGCCTGTTTTTTATTGTTCCTTTTGCATGGTCAGTTAGTAAATACTTCTGGGTTAGCATTGCCTATAATATTCTACACAGTTCACATGTATAGCCTAGAGTAATCAGGTTATATAATACAGCTCAGATGCATAGCTAGCCCATCTAGGAAAGTGTAAGTACACCCTGTGACAGGTACTTGATGACGAGCTCACTGACCCGTGCCGTTTGCAGAATTCATCTGTCGTTAATCAGCACATGAGCGCACTGTCCCCAGAAGTCATCCTCCTCAACCCCAAAGCAGCTGATCATTCTTCTAGAGGCACTTTGAGCATTTGCCATGAAGACAGCAAGAAGGCTTATTTGCCTGCTTCATCCGAGGAGTCGGGCATCCCTGCTGTTTCCACCTATCAGGCTGAGATCCCAGCTGCTTCCTAGTTGCTTGGTCTCATTGCAGCAGCCACTCCTATCCAGCTCCCCGAGAAGTCAGCCTAGGAAATTCTGCCTGCAAAAGCAGCCTCCTGGGGGAGGTCTCAGCATCGTAATTAATCAAAACGTCCCCTGTACCAGAAACCGAAATCCTGGCTTTGCTTTTGACACCAGCATGTAAGTGACAATAATCGAAACTATCCCTGCATGGAGGACACTTCCTCCTGTCAGAAAGCAAGGACATAATCTCCCTTGTCTCAGTCATTTGCCATTTGTGGAAAAATTTCCACAGCTTCCCTTTATTTCTCATGTTGACATTTACAATTAAAAAGCTATAATAATGTGTTTAATACATCTGTAAAGACATTTAGAGATCTGGAACACTTCAAGGTTCCCAAGCCAATCAGCTCAGCTCTCAAGCTCAACCCAGGGTTCAAATAGGCCCTGGACCAGAGTTCTGGAACTCTCTACTCTTCTGGACCATGCAGAGAGGAGAATTTATGGAGGGGTGCTGAGGCATTACCTGGCCTACAGAAGCAACAGCAATGACTCTGGGAGAGACATGGTCTCAGAAAACTCCAGCCATGGGTTCAATGGAATGGCCAGACTGGCCAGTTGTGGGTGGCATGCAATGTGACTCCATGGCCTGTGACACAGAACACATATGTCTTATTCCCAGCTCCAGAGACTACTTTTCTTAAAAGAAATCTAGAGTCTAAGGATTTTTAACTCATCTGAAAATAGCAGGAAAGTAGGTCCTGCTTCCTTCCCAGCCCCTCTCCCGCTTTTCCTTCCCACTTCTGTTCTACCCCCACAAGAGGAAGAGAAATTCTTTATGGAAATGTTCTTTAAAAATATGGCTGTTTCTCCAGAAAAGCTACACACACCGAAGCTGAAGGGAGTGAGTCACGGGTGGTAAACGAGTCTGCATGACTGGGCCTCGGGCTATTTTTAATCCACTAAAACCGGAGACCCATTTCACAATAACCTTCTCTTCAATGAAAGAGGCAGCAATTCTAGCATGTTCTGTGCTCCGCAAACAGGAAATACAAAAATTTAAGTTGCAATTGACCCTGAAATTCAATTACATGCATTTCCCATGCGCATACAATCTGGACAGTGTCTGGCCCAGTCCAGTCTCTCTAACACTGACAGACGGCTACTGTTCGTATCGCTGACCTCCCTTGGTAACTGCTGCTGATTGGAGAGGCCACAGCCGGGCTGCCTTTCACCCTCCTAAGACTGGCCATGTCTCGGATTTGCTGGTCCATCCTGTCTACGTTACAGCATCTTCTGTCCCATTCCCTCATCTGCATTGGTCCTCAATACAATGGGGGAAAAGATAAGAGAAACATAAACACAGCCGTTGTCTGTGTGGGAACATGAGGTTGACAAGGACGCTCATTAATGAAGCGCACTTGGCACACGCTGCTTCTCATATGCCCACTGTAGTGTGACTCATGCATGCCATGCCTGTGTTCCAGTTCTCAGGCCCTACTGCTTAGAACTCTAACACTGCTGTCTACCTAGGCAGCAACTAGGGGTTGGGGTCGCCAGTCACCCTTCACCAGAGGTTGTTTCCCTGTAGTTGATTTTATACAAATGTGACTGACGAAGGACAGAAAGTCCACGGGGTTTTCAAGTTTTCAAGGCTCGGCACTGGGCCACCAAAAGAACCAGAAACTGGGCCCTGCCTGCTACGGTAGCTAAGAGACACACATGGCTTTAAAACATCTGCAATTTGAGATGTGCTGTAGTATGTCTGGGGTTTTGATGACATAGCATTAAAAAGAAGATAAATATGTATCCTTTTAAAATATTTAAATGCTGAAACAATGTTTTGGATGCAATGATTTAGATAAAATACGCTACTAAGATTCTTCCTTCCTTCCTTCCTTCCCTCCCTCCCTCCCTCCTTTCCTTTTCTTTTTTTCTTTATTTTTAAACATGGCAGCTGACACCATGGCTCTCTTTTTGACAGGTAGAAGCTGTGACATGCTTCTTTTGAGACTCGGCTTGGCCAGGGAACAGAGCAGAGTAATGTTATTCTTGCTTCACTGATGACTATGGGCCTGAGGTGGGCTGTGCTCCACCTAGCCCCAGATGCAGGAGCAGGGGAAGGCATGGAGACCCGAGGCTATGGACAGACCAGAGGGGAAGGAGTTGGAGAGAAAGACTGTCAGAGCCCTCGCCTTGGCTGTGAGACTGAACAAGGTGTTTCTCTGGCAGTAGTGCATAGTGATGCTGGGGTTAATGAAATGCTGAATGAATGAATGAACGCGTAGTTTTAAAAAGTAGGATTTTTTCCCCACTAACTACAAAAATAGTGGCTTTGAAAACAAGGTTAGGAACCATTCAGATTTAGAGCTGCTGTCTCTGAGTACTACCCCCAAACCACAGATCAGCAATTGGACAGCTCTCCTGTTTTTTTTTTTTTTTTTTTTGGTTTTTCAAGACAGGGTTTCTCTGTGGTTTTGGAGCCTGTCCTGGAACTAGCTCTTGTAGACCAGGCTGGTCTCGAACTCACAGAGATCCGCCTGCCTCTGCCTCCCGAGTGCTGGGATTAAAGGCGTGCGCCACCACCACCCGGCAGCTCTCCTGTTTTTTATTCACCATGCTACTGGAATAATGGAAGGAAGGATGTTAGGGCATGGGAACTTTGGGGATCTCAGGTCCTGTCTCCATCTTCTCAGCATTTTTAACTCTGTTCCCACCTCTGTCTCTTGAGATGAGGGAGAAAGGAATGGCCAGTACATGCATGCCTCTCTCCTCCTTGAAGGCTTCCTTCCTCACTAACCCAGGGGGATTCCTGTCATCATCCTCCTGAGGAGCCTCAGGCAGCATCTCTGAAGACCCAGAGACCTCTCCTGACAGGGGTCTCCACCTCTGAGCTCAGGGACTCTGCTGTGTAGGTGGCCCAGCTTCTCACAGTTTACTCAGTAGTTTGGGGCTGTGTGGACTCTCCTTCCAGGGCCCCAGTCTTGCCTCCCACTCATCTCCATCTCTTTGCCAATCCTGAGGGAATGTAAGCCTGTTTCCTCTCTCCTTCAGAAGCTGCCACCAAACTGGGTGGCGTGTGGGACACAGTCTTCCTGGCATCCCTTGCTCGCGCCACACAAGCGCTTTCGAAGAGACTTCTGCCAAACTCGGCGGAATACTGATGGAGAAGTCACTCAAAGAGAGCAAGTGTCACGTGATGAACTTCTGAGAGTAGCAGCTGACAGCCCTCGGTATTTCAGCTTTCAGTTCTTGAGGGGAGAGTTTTAGTTCCTTCTGGTTATATTTTGGCAGACAACCTTTGAGGTGGCCCCTGATCTCAGGAGGTCTATCCTGATCTGAGGAGGGCTATCCTTATTTCAGAAGGTCTATCCTGATCTCAGAAGGTCTATCCTGAGGCCTTCTAGATGCACAAGCCTACAGTTGTTCCAGCTCAGGCCTCAACACCCTCCAGCCCTTTCTCTGTCTGGTGGGCTGTAATGCTGCCTCACCGGGCGACCGTGCCACACTGATACTGACTACCCTGCTTATCCTTTGGTCTCTTTGGGTGGAGTCTATGTCCGGGGGCTGCCGTGGAGGCCTGTGCTGGGACTCAGACCTGACATGCTGACCACATTCCTGGTGCTCGATGCACAATGTGACTGTTGAACCATCTGAGGAGTTTGCTTGCAGAGGCAAACAATGCAGAGGCAATGATAGTGGGCCTGTGCCAGCAAAACAATGATTCTCTGTCCCGTGTTCTCTCATTTGCCAGAAACACTCATTGCAGAAAAGGGCAGGGATTGTTTACGATGGGACATCACACTCACCCCTCAATTTGCTCCTGGAGAGAAAACATCCCTTCACTCCATTTTGTAAAGAATGCAGGGGAAGTCCACATTGACTTTTGACATTAGTCATCCAACAAGACTTGGGTGCAGCCTATTTTTCTGATGGCGAAAGGCTGACCTTTCAGTTTAATATCTGCTTTACGCAGCTTGAGACATTATTAATTAACTTCTTCGCCTGGATACTACAATCCAATCGCCCAGCATGTTTTGTGACCCATCTGCAGCACTGACGTTCGTGTGCAAAACTGAGAACATAATTGAACAATCACTGGAGCCAACTCGATCAGGGGACCCGAGTGGCTCTTGTGTAGTTATCCTCCCCAATGGTGACTTCGTACCCTGAGCCACGAATTCCAGGGAGGAGGAGAAAGCTGCATGGCTCCTGCATCCACAGATATGAACAGTTTCAGCATTTGACACTTGTGTAATGGCACCTTTGTTCTAGGTTTGTGCTTTCGAGATGCAAAATCAGCTGGAGGACACGGAGCAAGCAGAGCACAGTTGGGATTTGACTGAGAGTCTTCTCTCTGGGATGCTCTCGTCTTCCATCTGTGAGTCTCAAGCATCCCCATCTAAGAGGTGTGAGGCTGGAGCACCAATCTGAGGGCGGGGTGAGATCCCATCCTTTTGCAAAAGCCCGAGTCCCCTCTCCTTTAAGAAGGGAATTCTGGGCTGTGATCCGAAGCATCACAATTCCAGACAGGTCCTTGCAGAGAGTGTCTCACAGCAACCATATTCCAGGATGCTCCCAGGATGGAAACGACCCAAGGGGTACTGCAAACATGGAAGGAGAGTGTCCAGCAGTGCCTGTCAGGTGAAATGACGCAGACCCCTACCCCAGCTGCTGTGCCTGCCCCTTCTAGGGGATGGGGCCTTGCTTGACATGCCCATCTCATCCATCCCTGGCACACAGAGCTGCTTCCTCCCTGGCAGCCAGCTCAGCGCAGATGCTGAATCTCACTGGGAGCCAAGGGCTCCCCTCATGGTTGTGATGATGTGTTCCCAGACAGACGGAGTGAAGTCAGCCTGGGGTCCGAGTGGCTTCTCCACAGTCTTTGGAGTCACCTGTTTTCACAGCCCGGGTGTTCCCTCTGCCCTGCACACAGCTCTTTCCCCCCACCCGACAGTGTCTCTGGAAAAGGGGTCTCCTCAGTTAGATATCTGAAAAACCGACATCATATATACTGGTTAATTTAAATGAAAATGCAGAATAGTTCACAAAAGACTTCAGTCTAACATTTCTGACACCAAAGCCCATGGCTGGGGTGGGGGTGGGGCTTCCTAGAAGCCAGTACCCGCTCAGGTGTATATCATACCTTCTTGTGATGATCTGTTAAGAACTTAAGAACAATAGGGTTGTAGACTTCTTTTGTATGTCACTTTGGGGACTGATTCGCTAAAGAAGCCACTTACTGACCATTTTCTTCTTGCAAGAGTCCTGTTTATTTGTAGTAGGTTTTTTGCTTTGCAGAAAATACCTGACACACAGATGCACAAAGGAAGGGTGCTCCTTGAGTGGGCTTGGCCTTAGCTGGTTTTCATTCTCTACCTCATTCACCAGGATTAGTAAGGGCAAGGTCAGCACCTGGCATCTGTATCTGGTGCCCACTCCGATTCCCCGCAGCTTAGCTCAGAGGAGCCTCTTCTGCTTGCTCCTGCACAGTGGCATGAGCCAACCTCCCCCCTCTTAGCCCTGCCGCCCTCTGTGTTCCTTGGTCTGGTCATACCTTCTGCTAATTACAGAAGACATGGTAGGTGGTGAAGACCAGAACGTGTTGAAACAGAAAATAAAATTGACTGGTCTTTTGAGCCGATGCAATTGCACTGTTTTTATTTTATAGACTTGAGTGTACGCTATGCACTCTGGTTTCTGGCCCAAGCCTATTCAGAGACCCTTTTCCAGCCTCATGAAGCTATTTAGTTCAGATTTTTCCTCCTAAATAAACAACTTTGGATGCCAATGTACACAAATAATATGTCTGACCTTTTCCGCTGAAAACTGTAAAAAGAAAAAAAACCAAAACAACGAAATATTTAAATGGTAGAATCAGGTTCAACACCAATAAGGAAGCAGAGGGATAACACTGACACGGACCAGCCACACACCGCATTTCAACCCTTTACATAGAAAAGGGTCCAGCTGATGGCAACATTGCTTTTACCCATTTGCATATGAAGGGTGTGGTAGTCACACCTACAAGATGTCCAGCCCTTGAGTCTCATCTCTGAGCCCACCCACTGTTCTCATCCTGGGTAGCCTAGCCCAAGCTTTGCACCCTACCCCACGCCACCCCATACCACCCACTTTTCTCATCCTGGGTAGCTGAACCAAGCTTTGCAGACCTGACCTCTTGAGCTTGTTGAGCAAAGCACACACATAGGGGTGGTTTGGGTCTCTTCTTGATGATGTATTAGCATAGCCACCCAGAATTTGTATAAAATTCACACAGAAATAGAATTCCGTGCAGAAACACGGATCCTGGGGAATCAATAAGGCCATTCCAAGGCCTGAACTCCATGACCTACAACAGGGATCCTAAAAATGTCCCCAACAAATCCACAGTGTGCTTTTACGAAGTGCATCCTGACTGTGTGCTCCTTGAATTTATAAATATCAGGAAAACAGAGCTCAGAAGAACAGCGTGGATTACCCTGTTAACAGACCCACAGCACACGTGTATTAAAGGTATTAATTCTGCACATTTACACCGTCTGGATATCAGCTCCAAGTACCAGGTGCATAATGAGGAAGAGGAAGAGAGAATGGGCCGGTCAGCACAGAGCTACATACATACCTGCACCTGGGGAGGTGAAGGCAGGAGCATCAAGAGTTCCAGGCAGTGTAAGACAAATAGTGAAACTCATTCTCCAGAAACCAATCTAGCTTTCAATGGACATCACAGTATTAGTAAATATAACTACCAACTAACTACTTCTTCACAGCTACTTTAAACTTAACCTATTAGATAGTCCAAGCAACAACCACAGGCAACTGAGGACATGGGCTGATGCATTCGATTCTCAGTGGAAAGATGAACATTTCTCTGGTTCTCTCCTTCCACACATGACAGGAAGATGAAGAGCTGGTGAGGCACTGCTTCAGGGGCCTCAAGAAGGTCCTATCAGAAGGGAACATGGTGCCATAAATTAAGGCCTTCATTGCCCACGTGAGGGGGACTCCTCGCTTGTAATGATACAGTAAGCTTGTTGCTCAAGCAAATGATACTTGCATTCAAACCCTGCTTTCCTCTGCTGTCTAAAATAACTTGCACTTCGAATCAGTAATTTTCTCTGCATGCTTGCATTCCCTGGGAAGACACTGTGGAAGTGGAGTCTTGGATGGAGTTACATTTCAGCAGGGCATGCTGAAGGCCCACTCTGGCTAACCAGGATTCTGTAAAAGAATTAGAAAACAAAAAGGCAGGCAGAAAGCATGGACACCTAAGGCAATGCGAGGTTCTTAATTGTTAGTTCTCAAAAGCAAGCTACTACTATTTATGTGGGGGGGAGGGGTGGAAATTTAATAAAAACAGAGTTGGAGTGTGAAGGAATTTTAATAAATCTCCCATTTGCTGAAGAGCGAGTCAGGTGTGTTGCCATGACGCTTGCAAACCCTGCTGGTTGTGATGGGGAAGATTTAGAACCATCCCTTGGAGCTCTGAATTGTGCATTTGAAGGAGGCAGTCCAAAGGAAAAGGCTGAGGAGCACCCGAAATGAGGGCAAGGAGGAAGACGCACCTGAAGAAAATGGAAGCAGCATGTTTCTGTGGACCTGGCGCTCCCTCCTACCTCCCAAATTACCAGGAGGGGAGGGGGCATCCAGGGAAGAAAGATGAGTTGCTTAATTTCACTCAACCCTGGACAATCCGAAATGTTTTCATATGCCACTTATTTATATTAGGACATTGCGGAGCAGGACTTTGGGGATGGAGAGATAAGTCCTTGCAGCCCTGTACTGTGGGAGCTCAGTGCTCAGAACTCTCTGTCCCAGAGCCTATGACTCATCCTTCTGCGCACCACAGCTTCTCTTTCAGCTCTGCCTCTTGTTCCCAAGGCAAGACCACAGAAGAATAGACTGTTCGAGAAAACGTTATGTATGTGACGACGGACCTTTATGTGACTGAATAGTCCAGGGGAAGGCTTTTTCTGACATCTTCCAGCAAATTCTGTCTCAGGTTTTGGATGGAAGAGGAGTCTGAACAATTAGCTGTGGCCGCTTCTCTCCTGATTTCTTTCTTGATGACATTCTAGAACATTCTAGGATAATTTGCATTGAAAGTGGAATTGAGCCTCGTTTCTGAATAACTTCCGTAATTCGGTTTTCTTGAAACCCGGATAACGATCTAGGTGTCTCTAGGAGGTCTGTCCTGTGGGAGATGCTAAGTTATTGGTTAAACTCATCTTGGTGGAGTTCAGGCAGATGTATATTAAACACTGCCGCTTGGTCTTCAAGCTATCCTATTTTAATGATGGCGAACCAGCACTCTCTCTCTCTCAACCTTGTTCTCCTTTTTTGGAGCTTCCTAGAACAGCACCCAGGGAGAAGGAGCAATTTAACGATTGCTCGTACCCACTGGCTGACACTAAGCAGGATATTTCTAAGCTCCTCTGAAATTTAAGTGGAAAACTCTTCACTACTCCAGGTTCGAATGAGGGAGTTAGGTTTATGCTGAAGACACAGAGGAGAAACACAAGCCGGGAAAGAAGTGCATAATGGCTTGAACCCAAAGCACTGATGCTGATGAACACTGGAGGAGACCCATGGGAGGCAAGAGGACAGTTCTTCCCAGGCTGACCTGAACAATTATGGAGGCCAGAGAGGTGAAGAATGGGTTAGAACACTCAGAAGGACTCTCTGATGCTGTTCTCAATGACTAAAACCAAGCCTCTTTGCCTGTATTTGGCCAAGGGGGCTCACCCCAAAGAGGCCACTTCTCATCTGGCATTAGCTGTATGTCAGAGGCCATTGGAAGAATTTTCAAGCAAGACAAATGGCACAGAAAAAGGAGGGAGTTTGCCTGAACTCTTCAAGGAGGCAGCAGAGCTGGGATTCAGAAAGACATTTTTTGGCTATAGGTGTGTGCGCCTCATGTCGGTATTGTCTTTATTACAGGATCAAGCACTTATATTACAGGAATATATTAACAAATGGGGGAAAACTTGGTGTAGAGCTGAGAGTCAAGGGAATTCTTCACCTTTCCCAGGAGATACAGAACCTTCAGATGTGGCCTGGCCGGGGTGGTCTTTAGAGGACTTAGGGCCAGGAAGAACAGGGGTGAGAAGCAGAGAACAGAGTATGTGTGAAGGAGGCCCTACAGAGGAGAGGATTTAAAAGGGCCATGGTCTAGCTAGGGTTGGTGGCGTCAGTTTGAGAGATGATGTCGAGGCTCCAGAAAGGGTACACTGTATCTCTGAACTGTGTGTCCACAGCAGGCAGTCAAGGATGCAACAGTACCTCCGCCAGCTCTTATTTCCTGTTCTTCCTTCAAAGCCAGGGAATTGGGGAGCACCCAGATGGAGCAGACAGATCTCCCCCTCCTGCTGTCAGGGGTGCTGAGCAGTCTGGGATGTCAGGTTCCAGGTAAGCAAACCTCCAGGGGCTCTGGTAGAGCAGCTGGCTTTCTATTTGCAAGAGTCTCTGGGTTGGGGAAGCTCTGAGGACCCCAATTTTTCTCTTCTTCCTACCTTGACTTCCCTGGGGGAGTGAAAATGTGCTAGGAAAAGGGAGGGAGCAAGAAATTGAGGGTCTTCTGAGGGGGCCTTATTCTAACAGGTAAATGACACGTCAGAATGAACAAATTCATGTTGATCTGAACACATCTGCATCACGCCTTTCCGCACACTCCAGAGCACAGGGATGTACTCAGAAACAACCCCAAGGGGACCAAGGAGCCAGCTGTGTGGGGGCTCTCTGTCTATCTTTAGCATCCACCCACGATGGGCAGCACAGATTAGTGAAAGTCCCAAGCCTCACCTGGGCATTAGTTCCGCCCCCTCTCTCTGTGTTCAGCAGTGGCTATAAATGACAACCTGTACTCTCTTTCCCCATGTCTCCCTCACTCGGATTGCCTTTTAGTAAGAGTTATAAAACAAACAAAAATTGCTAAGAAAGTAGGTTAGTGGAAAGGTGAGAAACGGAACTTCTGAAAACATTCTCCCCCAGAGCAGGATTTGACATATAGCAATGAGACTGATAAGTAGGCCATTCGACCTATTATACCGCTATTTTCTCTGGCGAGAGACTGCTTGCTGGATTTGTATTCAGTTTCATTGTAATACTTAATCTTTCTTTTGCTTAAAAACAGAGGAAAATTTTCCATTAGCTACAAATTTTACTCTGACCCAGGGACATAGCCAATGAACACTATAGTCAACAATTAGACATGATCATATTACACTACTAAACATTGCCAGCTAAGAGAAATAATTGTTGTTTCTGTACAAAGCTATGGCACAAAGTCCTTGTCAGACCCCGATCACGATCTTCCTGAAATGGCAGAGATTTCAGTAGAGGCAACGCCAAACTGCAGCAGGTCCTGGCACGGGGTGGTGGGGTGGTGTGTTAGGTTGCAGCCCCAGCAGAATTCATCCCTAAGGACATCCTTGCATGGCACAAACAGCTGAATTTGAACACTCAAAGTAATTATCTTAAAGTAATTAAAACACCAACAGGATTGATTTTAGGGCATAGGCTAACAAGGCAATAAACATCATTCTGCAATTGTGGGAGGGACCTGAGTGATAGTTCACTATAACTGTGACATCTTCTATTTTTTTAAAAGAAATACAGAAGGCAAATTATACTTCACTTAAACCAGCAAATTTTAATTTGAAATTAAAATCAAAGAATTCGCTTCTCTAAAGTGTTTTTAAAGTAATCTTGCTTACACTACTTATTTGGTTGGTCTGTTCCTTCTATATATAAGACAGTAGTCATTAGGTCACTGAACACAACAATTGGTCACCCTGCCCACAGTAACAAGGCTTCCACATACATCTTACTAATGTGCATACATCCAAACATGACTTTGACCTATCATGGTTTTTGTGAGTGGCACAGAGGGTTATATCATTGGTTATCAAGTTAGACTACAATCACTTGTAGATATTTTAATCTTGACAATGTGCATGTTGAAAGGTCTCGAAACATCCAAAAAAAAAAAAAAAAGTTTCCAAGGTCAGGGTCCTGCCCCTGACTTACTAACCATTCTTTACTCCCACTCCCCTCCCAGGGAGAAGAACAGAGGTGCCTGTGTGTGAGTCTCCTGCAGGGGATAGTAGCTAGAGAGGATCAAGGGGCTAGCAAGAGCCAAGGTGGCTGAACCTTGAGCACCCCATCTTCAGGTGGGTCCTGCAGGGGCCAAGAATTCTAAAGACAGAGAGGCGGGGCCAGCAGGGATCGGGAGACAATGTCTACATTTCCAAGGACGCCCAGCTGCAGTCACTGTACTGTCCAGAGCACGGATCTAGGACAACTCCGTTTTCAGTAGAATGCAGAATTCTGCTTTGAGTGGGGGCGGGGGGGGGCGGGATCTCTTGGTTTATAAATGTTTGCGATGAATTAAATTTTATGAAAATCGTCTTGGTCAAATATTCTGTGTGACTACACGCCCTCCAGCGTGCCAGTCAACAGTCTCTGAGTAACCATGGCACGGTGCTGACAAACACAAGTCAAATATTTGCAGCAGACACAAGAGCAATGTCTGGAAAATTATTTTTTAAGTATTATAGATAAACCTATGTTGGATTATTTGATGCTTGGTAATGTTTCTCAGAATATAGCAATGAAAGTTAAACTAAAAAGCTGGATGAATAAACGGCGGTGCAACACGGTAGAGTGTGCCTACTGTACACTGAACAGAAGCAAGACTCGCTGCCCCTTTTTGTGTCCAGCCACCCTGTCATGAGTGTGTAGCTGCTTTTTAGGCTGCACTGAGGCATGCCGCTTCCCTGAGGATCTGCTTCAAGTACAGTCTGTGCTGCTGGATTCTCCAGTACTTGTTAGTTCTGCAGAGATGCTAAGTTACTAGCCACAGTCCCTGGA
The DNA here is from genome assembly GCF_950005125.1 of Chionomys nivalis. NCBI lineage: Eukaryota > Metazoa > Chordata > Mammalia > Rodentia > Cricetidae > Chionomys > Chionomys nivalis. The sequence continues at coordinate 12,996,064 of NC_080111.1, read as the reverse complement.
GGGCAGTGCCTTGGAGAACGGTACCCTAGAGGGAAACATCATGGAGGCTAGAACCCTGGCAGGCCGTGGCAACCTGGAGGACTGGGGTGACCTGGAGGTAGCAATCTGGAAGGGCTGGACTCTAAAGGGCAGCACCCTCACCACCTGGCACACACTAGAAACATGGGAGGTGGCCAGATGAGTGGCAGAAGGAACGAGTAGATTTGGATATCTCCAGGTTATTATCAGAAGGATAATATGGAGGGAAGACAGAGAAATTCTGGCTTCACAGTTCAGTGGGGGAAGAATATATCACCAAGTGGCAGTAAGTTGACCATGCAATCTTCGGGTAGGGTTCCAGGAAAACATGGAGGTTGCTCAGAGGGGTGCCTCGCTGGGGCCCCTTGTTAGGAATTAAAGGGAAGACACAGTCTTTGTGTATGGTCAACTTTCCATTTCTTCAACAGAGACAAACCTCCGAGAACAGCAATCAGCACTGCACTATTCTCGCTCAAGTGCCTTGGTGTAGATTTCTGAGAGCCTTTAGTTGATAGGATCCAGGGAAGGAGCCCGAAGAAAACATCAGTACGAAAAGGTAGTGTGTGCTACGCTATTATCTCAGAAGGGGAGCTCTGGGATGTGCTGAAACTAGGTTGAAGGCAGGAATATCTTACCGTTAATAAAATAGAACAGCTTCCCCTCTAAACAAATGGAAGTTAGATACAAAGCCAGAATCACCTGTTACCATATGGAAAAAAAAAAAAAAAAAAAAAGGACTGGTGTAGGCAAAGGCGGATCTATGTTCCCAGCACTCATAATTATTCATTTTGTTCACGTGCATGGATAGCAATAGATCACAATTATTAAATGAGAATGTGCTAAGGTTGAGCTGTGAGCAACCCAGAACAGAGAGAATGATTGCACAGCAGCCCAGCATCCAGGAGTAGAACATCTCCACCATTTAGTAACATCTGACACACCATCTTAGGAAAGTTCTGCCTTCTTTCTGCTTTCTTGGCTGAAATACAGAAGCCTGACTTCCTTTTCCACAACAGTGCACATTTCTGCCCTGGGGATTTACTTGGATTTGCCTGAAGCACATTGACAGAAACTGAGAAAACACGAGATTGAGAGCCACGCAGACCATAGACTCAAGTTCCAGCTTCATTGCTCAGAGTCAAGCTGTGTGACCCTGGACGTGTGGCTTAACTCCTAATTTCCCCCCCTGCAGAATGTCTCGTTTTAGACGGCAAAGATAAGCACAACGCTCTACAGTTAGCGTGAACTCTGAGTGTTGAAAACCTGGCACACACCTGGACTCCTTTGTGCTCCAGGTTTTGGTAGATTTATTCGGCACAGATTGTTCCAGTGTTTACCAAAGGGGCCTGGTTGTTCTGGCAGTAATGAGTCCTGTATGGAAAAGTTACATAGATGTCAGCCATACAAAACAACGTAAACCTAGGTCTGGATAAATACCACTTTTTTTCTCTGCATCTAGATCTCCACCTCTTTGCTCTCCTCCCGGGCCTCTTCATCCTTAGCCACAGCAGCTTCTCTCCATCCCTCTAGGGAGTCTGCTCTTTGATGAACTGTTCCCTTCTGAGGGCAGTTTGAATAGAAATGCCCACCCCAAGAGGCTCTTATATGTCACGGCCACCCTCGTCCCGCAAGGATGACGCGACCACCGGAGCTCTTCTCACTGTAGTTTTATTCAGGACCTTTTGACAATTGTAAAATCTCTCTCTCTCTCACTCACTCACTCGCTCACTCACTCTCTCTCCCTCTCTCTTTCTTTTCCTCTCTCTCTTCCTCTCTCCCCGGGCAAACCTCTCCCAGCCCTTGAGTAGGCACTGGGCCGCCAACCCCAGATTGCCAGGTGGGCATTGCCCATAGGTCCACACATATGCAAGCAGCTGACAATCATTGCGTGATAATAGCATAAGTCAGGCTTTAGCCATAGGAGTTGATTATCACAGAGAGCACTCACTTTCGGGATCGCGGAGGGCGGGAGCCAGCACCATCAGGTGCCACTCCACGCAGCTCTCTACACATAGCCATCAGGTGTGACTCCATACGGCTCTCTACACTTATATTCAAATACTTGGTCCCCAGTTGGTTGTACTTTTGGGGAAAGATTAGAAGATGTGGCCTTGTTGGAGGAGACACTGGGGACAGGCTGGGCTTTGAGTTTTCAAGAGACTAGTGTGATTCCCAGATAACACCCTCTGCCTTTGCTTGTGGATAGAGACTAGTGTGATTCCCGGATAACACCCTCTGCCTATGCTTGTGGATTAACTACTGCTCCAGCAATATGGCTGCCTGCCTGCTGCCACGCTTCCTGCAAGATGGTCACAGACTCTAACCTTCTAGAACTGTAAGCCCCAAATTAAACACTTCCTTTTGTAAGTTTCATTAGTCATTGTGTTTTGCCATCATAATAGAAAAGCAACTAAGAATCTCGTTGGAATTCTTCCCTCTTCTCGAGGAGTCGCTGATCGCACACTCAAGTCTCTAGGACTCCAGTACCTCCCACCTCCACACAGGGCTATGAATTCTCTCTGACATCACACTATCCATTTCTCATGTTGCCTTTGTCATAAAATGCAGTTTAAAATGTGCTTTTTTTCTGCAGGTCTCCTACACGGCACCCAGTCTTAGCCTGATGCCTTGCACACGGGAGAGAATTAATGGATGTACATTGAACAAATGAGTGGATGGACACCAAGCTCCTGCAGGGCAGGGTCTGTCTTTAATACATTCCTCAAAATTTATATCCCTTTGTTACGAATAAATACAGTTTTGTTAGATTAATTCAAATGACTTCCTATAATTGATACAACAAGATAGTTAGTTACCTGACACCTAGCAGTTTTGTCTGTACCAAAATCAACTAAAGCCTTAAGCAGCACTCTTTCTACATTAGCTTTGTCTGGAGCAGGAAACAGGCCTCTCTATTGCTCTGTCATGCACACCAGGTTTTGACAATGTCTCTGTTCAGCTGGTGCCCTACCAGGTACTTGAGGCACAAAAGATAGGGTCATGGCCAGCAGCAGATGCAGGATCAAAGGGTTAGCTGTAGCAATGTAATAAACGCAATGGGAGAATCATGCACTGGACCCCAAGGAAGAAACGGGATACTGTCTGAGGGATGGGTGGGACCTCCGATCTGGATCTTAGATGAAGGACAGCTTGTCCTGTGACAGGACTGGGCACCTTCAGGGCAGAGGAACACCTCCACGTATAGTTATGGTAGTCACGTGGTATTTCCAAGGCAAGAAGGGGATTCTGGGAAAGTGTGTAAATGAGACTGAAGGGTAGACGGGTGCTGACCACGGACTCTCCAGAGCAAACCAACCACTGGGAACACCTCCCCCAGTCTCATGGGGAGTGTGGCAGAGCTTCAGGCATAAGGAACTCTAAGGGATCTAGTCTCTGGAAAAAAGCATCCTGGGGATTGTGGATGCAGAGAGGCAGTTGGTATTGAGAGTAAAGCAAGCGTTGTCGGCAACCAACTGTGTCCTAAGGTTCTGCGAAGGCCACAGTACTGGCTGAGGGCCTGTTCTATTTACTGGGCTTACATCGGGGTAGACGGGGCAAGAAGCCTGTGAACCCACCTTCTCTGCACACCACACCCGCGTCTCCTCCAAAGTAATCCCTAAACCTTTTCAGACACAGTAAATGTTCCTGCACAGTGGGAAGAAAGCTCTGCCTAGGGCCAAGAGGCTCGGAACAGCACCCTCCCTCTGTACAGCAAATAAGCAAGACCTCAGAAAATCATGGCACTGGAAAGACTATGCCCATATTTTGGGTGGTAAGAGAACTTTTATTTATAAACCAAACCTGGACAAGCTCATCTCTAGCCTCAGGCAAACTTCACCTCATGTAAGTTTGTTATCTCAGGATTTCTGACACAGTGCCAGAGAGCTGACTGACATATTGCTTTACCAAAGTACATCTAGGAGCGGCAGCTGAATTTCTCTCCGGCAGGAGTCAATCTGCCTTCTGAAACGTCACCTGTCTATTAATACTAGTTATGTGTTTCAGGTTAGCCTTGAAATAGTTAATAGTCATCGATACAAAAATCGGAATATTGTGTTTCAGCTTTAGATTCATGTATCTGTGTACCTTTATGTGCCTTCTATAATCATTCAGCTATAACAGCTCCCAGACCAAGACAGGCCTCTTTCTCACTAATTATGAGTGACTCAGATTTTGTTATTTTAGCAAGAGCGCGCATCCAGGAATCTGATGCTCTCCAAGGCGTATTCTAAGCTCAGTGCTCAAAGTGGCTGGGGAACAGTGTGCTCTGAGAGCAGCCAGTGCACACGGGGGCACCCAGGCGGGAGGTAGGTTTGATGCCAGGGTCTGAAAGCCACTGTCTGTGCCCTGTATAGATGCAACCGTGCCATGCAGCGCTAAGCAAAGTAATGATGCAATCAAGGGCTTGGAAAATAGCACAGCAGTAGGCCCCTGGATTTGATTAAAGCAAAATGTCTTATCATATGTGTCCTTCTGTACTGTGATGCCGGTTTCAGCTTTACTCCTGAGGGGAGCAAGGACTAAAGCCTGGGCACACTTTAAAATTAAATTCAGTACATCACAGAGAGACTATTTTTGAAGTTATTTACAAGATGGCCTGTTGAGCTGGCCAGCTTCCCCTCATGGTGGCAAAATAAGTGAAATATTCAACTTAAGAAGGAAGAAACATTTATTTTCCTTCCTGATTCCAGAAGGTTCCATACAAAATGTTTCGACCCCATTGCCATTGTGGAGTCACAGGGCGTGGGAAAGTGCAGGAAGTGCCAAGCAGGAAGAAGAAAAAGAAAAGTAAGGGCCTGTGGCCGGCCCAGTGGTCCCTTCAAGGGGACAGTCCTAATGCTCCCATAGCCTTTCACTACGTGTCATCTCCCTGAATGGCCCGTCACCTCCCAAAGACAGCACAATGACTGGGGATGAACCCTCACCATGTCACCTTTGGGTGACATTCCAGGTCCAGATTCATATTCTAACCTTTTTTATATACCAAAGTTTCACGTGTGGAAATAAGGAAAACAGAAGTTCAGAATCCAGCTGTGCTCGTGGCGGGCAGAACGCATTGTTTTTCTAATGTGTGTCTACGGTCTTCCACATTTTCTCAGACGTCTGGTGAATCATGTCACGTGTCCCCAAGGATGCCCCTCACTCTGCTGGAGACTCACGGGACAGCTTTGAAAGCTGCCGGGACAAGCGACAAGCTCAGGAACATGAATGAAGTCCCAAGGGAGCAAGAGGGCATGACCAAGGGGTCCCAGGTGTGGCTGCAGGGAGACCGGAGAAAGACAGGATCCATGGGTTTGCTCGGGTATAAAAGTTCAATTCTGCACAGTACCTGCACTCACAGTGTGAAGTTTGGTTATACACAGACCTTGTGAAATGTTCAAATAGGGGGACCGGCACACCCATCACGTAATATTTTCTCCTTCTTAGGGATAAGAGCTTCGCCAGCCCTCTCTTCCAGCTATTCAGAAATCTTCTGCAGCTGACAGCATGGCCCATCCCTGCTGGGGACTCTACTCATGGCCCACCTCTCCCCCATCTCAGCCTTGCCCTCTGCAGCCTCCAGCAACCATCTTTCTGCTCTCGACGGCAACAAGATTGATAATGTTAGAGTCTACATATAACTGATAGTGATAGTTTGAATTTTTAATTTCTATGACAAGGGGACAGGAGACTTTTATTAACAGGAAGAATTTGGGAGAAAGGGTCAGGTCTGACACAGCGTTAGAGGTGAGCTGACACACTACAGATGACGGAGCGCACTGAAGATGCTCAGAGATTATCATGCATTCCATGACTCCAATCCAGAGGTCATCAGAAGCTCAACTAAGCCAGAGACCAGCTAAGCGAGGAAGGAAAAGCAGGGTTAAGGGGAAGCAGGGATATCTTAGAACTTAAGGAAGTAGAACTTGGGGACAATCTAGCTTTCAAATACTGACAAAGGAAGCAGACATACAGGTAACTATATATATACTGTATACATAGACATACGGAGCAGGTTATATTTAGAATGTACATGTATGTAACAACAATTAATTTTAAAAGAGCCACGAATTTCAGAGACAGCAAGGCAGAGGTATACGGGACGAGGTAGGAAAAGGAATGGAGAAATTATGTAATTATATTATAATCTTAAAAATAAAAGAAATAATAAATACAAATTCACTGATACCAGTGTTTGCGGCTGTGTGGTATTGGGGATTGTTGGGGGAATCACTATGTATAGGGACCACAAAGAGTATTTCTTCTTCAGCTGTACTTTCCTTCCAAAAAATTGAAAATAGAGGAATTAGCCTCTCCTCAAAGGGAAAAAGCAAACCATATTAGCCTGTAGGCAAGAGACAGCAGCAGTGTGAAGGTGATTCACGTCTTGCTCAGTTTGCTAACCGAGGCTCCAACTCTCAGGCTGGCCTGACTCTTCCCTGCCTTTTCAGCTCCAATTTTTTTCCCATCAGTGACCAGGTTTCAGTGATGCTATGCCCTAAATAAGCAATTAGGTCAAATGAAAACAAGGGAAAGACAGACTTTGTTACACGATATTATTGTGTGTGGGTGTGTGTGTGGGGGGGGGGGGTCAGGCAGGAAGTGGCTGTCAGAATAGGGAGAAACTTCCACCAACTCTGTAGAAGTTCACAGGCAGCCAGCAGGAACAAAGCGGGGCAGAGGCACACTGACTTAGCACAGAGGATTATAGCCTGTTTTCTTGGAGTCCTTACTGAAAGGTTCTTTGCTAACTCAGCTGAGCTTGAGGCACAGGTGAGGAGTCCAGTGAAGGAAACAGGCAGACACAAAGGCGGTTTGACAAGCATCTTATGAAACAGCTGATGAGACACACAGAGTGAGTGAATGTTTGGAAGGCTATGTCTGGCTGACCCAAGCACACCAACTGTTGTAATAAGAGTGGCAGGGCTGCGTCCCCGGCACCTAGCCGCCCTCATGGCTAGCTTATGCCCCGAAATAATTACACGGAAACTGTATTCTTTTAAACACTGCTTGGCCCATTAGTTTTAGCCTCTTATTGGCTAGCTCTTACATATTGATCTAACCCATTTCTAATATTCTGTGTAGCACCATGATCTGGCTTACCAGGAAAGATCTTAACCTGCGTCTGTCTGGAATGGGAGAATCATGGCGACTCACTGACTCGGCTTCTTTCTCCCAGCATCCTGTTCTGTCTACTCCGCCTACCTAATTTTTTGTCCTATTAAAAGGCTAAGGCAGTTTATTTAACCAATGAAATTAACTCCTCCATCAACCAACCATCACCACAGAGGCGTCTGTAAGTCACACAAGCTTCTAACAGTAAACTGATTTCCACAAGGCAAAGGACAGAGGGGTTTCTCACCTTTTCTGTCTCCCAGTTTTGCAGGGTCAGGTGAAAGCCAATGTCCCATTCATCCTAGAGGTTAGCAGTGGTTAGCATCCTACCGTGCTGACATCCACAATGGCTTGTCATGACCTCCGCTGCAGAATCCTCTACTCCCTCCCCTCCAACCCCCACAAATACAATTGTGTTACTCTCTTTAAAACCAATATACAGTGGTAAGCAAGCATTGTGAAATTAAATGATTCCTAAGCTCTCGCACTGACCGCAGGACACAGCACACTCCTCTGCATGGAGGCTTAAATATCACACCCTACCTGCTGCCTCAGGTCACAGTCTCTGTCCCCCAGGTGCCCTGCACTCCGAAAAAGCCAATTCTGTCGTGATCCAGCTTATGTCACCAACCCCCATATTGGGCTTTATTTCTGTTTATTGAAATGTCACTCACTACATAGGGCCCGGCTTAAACACTATTTTCTGAAATATATCTCTGGGTCCCACAAAAATAAACGTGTTACCAATCTATGAGTATAGCAGAATATCATTAGGACTCATTTCCTCCCTCCCTCCCTCCCTCCCTCCTTCCCTCCTTCCCTCCTTCCCTCCCTCCCTCCCTCCCTCCCTCCCTCCCTCCCTCCCTCCCTCCCTCCCTCCCTCCCTGTCTCTTTCTCTCTTTTTCTTTCTTTACCAGTTGTGTTTGGTTCTAGCCTAAGTCACTGGGCTGGCCAGCATCTGGTTCCTGGCCCTCCAGGCGGTGTCAGAGGTTGGCTTCCTCTTATGGATCTCAAGCTGGACCAGTCATTGGCTGGCCGCTCCCACAATTTCTATGCCACTCATACACCAGCACATCTTGTAAGCAGGACACATTGTAGGTTGAAGGTTATGTGGCTGGGCTGGTGTTCCACTCCCTCCATTGACGCCGTGTCTGGCTGTAGGAGCTGGCCGGTTCGGCTCCATATCCGCCATTGCTAGGGGTCTTAGTTAGGGTCACCTTCATAGAGTCCTTGGAAATCCCATTGCACTAGGCTTCTAGTCTAGTGCTTCCCCGAGATGTCGCCAATTCCAGTTACCCATTATGGGTGGGGCCATCCCTGGGATAGTGCTCCTCCATTCTAAGGAAGCAGGCTGGGGAAGCCATGAGGAGCAAGCCAGTAAGCAGCACCCCTTCATAGGCCCTGCCTCCGCTGCTGCCTCCAGGTTCTTGTCTGGTTTGAGTTCCTGCCTTGGCTTCCCTCAATGGTCTGTGATGCAGGATATGTAAGCCATGGTGTTTCATCTCAGCAAAGTAACCCTAAGACATTACTGGACAAAATATATCATAAATCTCAAAATTTTTCAAGAGAAAAAAGAAAGATAATATGTTTTAAAGGTTTCAATGAACAATAAGATAAAACAATTAGATACATCAACACACCTAGTAATATATTCTGAAATACATAATACAAAACCAGATAAAACTGAAAGGATGGACAGAATATTTTAAAATAACATCTAGAGACTTCAGCACCTCACGTCGAGTAAAGGATAAAGAAGAAGTATGGAGATAGAGGGCTTAAATAACAATAAACCAATAAATCTAAGAGACTTATACACAAACTCTACCCACTAACAGTACACATGTTTTCTCAATTACACATGAAACAAGAACCAAAACAGATCACAGATTAAGTAAAAATCAAATTGCCATAGGTTTAAAAAGATAGATATAATATAAAATATTTCTGACTATGATTGAATGGAACTAGAAATGGACAATAAACACGAAAACAGAAACATTCGCAGATTTACAAAATTCAACAGTATCCTCTCAAAGGAGCAACAGACCAAAGAGGAAATCACGAGGGAGATGAGAAAATACTTAGGGATGTTTAAATAAAAACACAACACAATGCAGGTGGTTCCAGGAAAGCTTTGCCAAGAGGGACTTCGAAGGTGGAGATGCTTATACCGCAGAATACAAATGATCCCCAAATAACAACCTGATTTTACATTGAAAGAACCTGGGGAGTTGGGGGGGGAGGAAGATTAGAAGAAAGTAGAAAAAGAAAATAGAAAGAAGGAAAAGCAAAGATAAACAAAAGAGAGAAAGAGAAAAGGTGTTGAAAACAAGAGTTGGTTAGCCTAAAGGAAAAACAAAATTAAAAAAAAAGCCAACCAAAAACAAAACCAACAAAACTGACAGCAATGAAAAGAAATAAGATGATTTTCAAGTTATTAAAGTTATATATAAAAGGGGGTATTTAAATAGCACAGCAGTAAAAACTATTATAGAGGTTTTATCACAAATGGGTGGGTGACAGATGAAACAGTTGATTGTTTTGATTTCTAGTTTGTCTTTATTTTTAAGGTTTAATTTTTTTAATTTTTGAGATTAGATATAATTATATTATTTATCCCTTCTTTCCTCCCTCCACATCTTCCTATATGCTCCTCCTCCATCTCTTTCCAATTCTTGACCTCTTCCCAATGTTTATGCATGCATATAAACATACAGATATTTTCCCAACTATAGCCTGTTCAGTATGTATAATGTTACTGCATGTATGCTTTCAGGGCCAACCATTAGTACTGTCCAGTCAATTACTGTGCTTTTCCCTGGAGGAAGACTGTTTTGTCCCACTCTCAACAGGTAACTTTTTAGATACAAAATCTACCAACATTAAATGTGAAGAGATAGAAAATCTGATTGGACCTGCAATAAATTTGAGGATTGAGTCAATCATCAAAAGAACTATGACAAAAACAAAAGAAAATCCCTTCTGGACCAGAAGGCTGTGCCAGTAAATTCCACCAAGCAATTAAAAGACTATTGTCCTAATATATTAATATATATAAACCAACAATTAAAGAAAAAGAAACCATGAATTTGAAAAAGAGTGTGTGGAGGGGTGTGTGGGGGAAGGTTTGGAGGGAGGGAGGGGAAGGGAAAAATGACGTAATTATATTTTATAGTCTTAAAAATGAAACAAATTGCATAAAACAAGCCAAAAAAAGCTATTATCAATTCTTTTCAAATGTATTCAACAAACTGATGAAGTGAGAATAATTTCTAAGTCATAGAAAAAACAATCAAAATGGAAAGGAAAATTACCTGCTTGTAGACGACAGGACACCGTTGTGTAGAAAAGGCTAATGAAGCTCTACTCTCTTCTGTGCATGAGTGGGCGCAAACAAGGAGGCTATCTGAACACAAGAGACTGACTTGCTCAAGGATGGAATTCTGACACAAACTTCAACAAGGAGGACATTGCAGTAAGAGAAATGAGCAGACACAAACCAGACAGAAAAGGACAAATACCCTATGATTTTGTTTATATGAGGCTCTTAAAATCATTAATACAGAAATACGTATATACACATATTCATACACAACACATAAAACACACACATACATGCATATGTGTGCACACATACATATATGCATGCACACAATACATGTGTACACATACAAATACATATACACACACATATATACATATACACACAAATACACACATACATATATACAAACATGCACACATGCATGCACATGCACAAACACACATACATAAATACATATATACATACATACATACATATCAGGGCTGAGGAAAGAAGGATGGAGAGCTGTGCATTCCTCTAAGTTTCAGGTTTAGGGTGACAATAAAGTTCTGGATGACAGTAATAATCTCACAACAACATAACTATATTAAATGCCACTAAACTGCACACTTTAAAATGATTGATATTCTCAGTTTTATGCTGTGCACACTTTATGACAGGCAGTCAAGTCACAAACAGGAAGCAGTACATCTGTAACAAACTCAGGAGAGAATGAACCCCAACAGAGCTTGGGCAAGGAACCTGTGGGGAGATAGGTCATGGGCCCTAGAAGACGGCCTACCGCTTTCATTCAGCCAATTGAACTAAAACAACTCATACTGACCAAGCATTACTACCCCAGACTAGCACATCATGGCAGCATGCACAAGCTCATACTAGACAAAGTCCCAGCACGAACAGGTGCAAGTGTCTCCCCCAGCTAAGGAGCTATTGGTAACGGACAGATGCGGGATACAGTCATGCATTTTAGGGATGGGACCCATCTAGGTTGAGAGGTTCCAGCGGAAGGTTGTTCATCCATCTGAGAGGACAGAGGCAGCAGAAACTGTACTTGATCTGTTTGGAGATAGACAAAAAGAGGACGCAGCCTTGGGTCAGAAGGAAAAGGGGTGGATCTGGGGGAAACTGAGGGAAGGGAGTTAATTGAATATGATTGAAATATATTACAAAAAGTTCTCAAAGAACTAATAAAAATGAGAAAAAGAAACTAGCATGGTAATACAAAACTTAGCAAGGTCACTTAAAGAAAAATATAAATGATTCTTAATCATGAAAAAAAAAAATACTCCTGCAACTCATAGCTTAAAAATCCTGACTATGAATTATAAAACGGAAGTGACAGCATTTTCCAGTGATCATGGGGGCAGAACCAATTTCAAATGTTTGATGACATACTTTCTTTTAGTATTTAAATGCATACTCTGGGCAAATGCTATGAAAGTAACGTGCATGTGTTTCTTTCGTATGGCATTGCACTAGTTATACTGAAAGCATATTTGCAAAGTGACATATTCCATGGATATTTAATATAGCATTGCTTTATAATAAACGAGACTGCAAACACCTATGTGTCCATAGTAGAGGCAAAGCTAAATAATAGCATGTCACCCTGTGGAGCTCTGTATAGGCCTGCAGAAATGGGTAAAACCCCTAGAATACATTGCTACATGAAAAAAAACTGAAGTGAGAACCATGTATATGGCAAACTGCTTCTATTTACAAAGATGAGGATAAGGAACTCATTTGCTTTCTCTGGTACAAAGACACTCTAGAAGGTTGCCTAGGGCTACTAAGAGCAGGCACAGGGATGGGGTGTGGAGATAGGCAATGGGTATAAGAGAGAATTCTCACTGCATATTTTTATTTATTTTTAAATTTTCCTACTACTAAATTAAAAGGGCAAAAAATGCTATGATACTAATATGTCTTGCTTTTCAATGAGATTTTAAAGAGTATTTTGCTAACTGCCTCCCCCCTCTCTTATTTATTTAGCAAAACAAAGGATGGAACCCCAGGGCTTTGCACAAGCTAGAGAAATGTTGTGCTTTTTGCTGGCCCATGTCTTCCAACTTTTTCACCAGTTGACAAATACTTCAGATAGGGTTTCACTAGCTTGCCTAAGCAGGACTTAAACATGGGGTCCTTATGCCTCAGCCTACTGAGTGGCAAGAACTATGGGCCAGTGTGGCCGTGGGTTTGGAACTATTCCTTGGAGTCAGGTGGATATACTTTAAAAATATACCCATAATTCTGACATAGATAGGGTAGATGATCTCCAAGCTCTGCCCTACTGAGGAGCTATTAGAAGTTGATTGTGTGTGTGTGGAGGGGGGGGTCATCCTTTTTGAGAATGTGTTCACCAATAGGATGTTCCAGTGGATGATGTCACACCTGTACAGGCAGTAATAACAGGACTTATTGAGTTAATAAAAAAAATAAGAGAAAGGAAATGAGAAGAAGTTGTAATGGGGTGTGTTTAATTCAAATGAGGGCTACTGTCAGGAAAATGGGTAGTATATAGTTCATATTTCATGACTTCTCTGACTTTGGCTAAAACTAAATATAGTACATACACTTCTCAGCTTAACAGTTTGAGACTGTCATGTTTTATTATATGCATGCATGAAATTCCCAGTAATTACAAACTGGAAAATTTAAAAGAAACGGTACAAATTCTTACATGCATATGACCTACCAAAGTTAAGACAAGAAGTGATTTTAAAAAAAAAAAAAGTTGAAGAGATTCATCACAAGCAACAAGATTGAAGTAGCGGCTGAAAACCTACCAACCAAAAAAAGCCCAGGTCCAGATGGATTCACCACAGAAATTTACCAGACCTTTTGTGAAGAACTAAAGCCAATGTTTCTCAAGTTGTTCCATAAAATAGAAAAGAAAAGAAGGTTTCCAACTTCTTTTTATAAGGCAGCATTATGCTGATTGCTAAACCATGGAAAGACACAGCCAAAAAAGAAAACTATAGACCAATCTCCCTGATGAACACAGATGAAAAACTTCTCAATAAATACTTACAAACTACATTCAAAAATACACCAGGATCAAGTTGGGTTCATTCCAGAGATGCAGAAATAGTTTAACACACACGTAAATCAATACATACAATCCACCATATAAATGCACTTAATGCCAGAAAGCACATGATCATCTCAGTAGATGCAGAAAAAGACCGGCAAATTCCAACATCCCTGCACGATAAAAGGCCTAAAGAATCTAAGGTTACAGTGAATATATCTTAACATAATAGAGGCTGCACACAGCAAACCCACAGCCAATACCACGCTAAATGAAGAATAACTCAAAGCATGCCCACTAAAATCAGGAACTCTATAACCATGTTCATTGTGTTCAATACCTTTCAATATAGTACTTGAGGTCTCAGCTAGAACAATAAGACAAGAGAAAGGACACAAAAGACAAAAGCAAAAAAAGGAAGAAGCATTCTTATTTTCAGATGAAATTATTCTATTCTTTTTTTAAAAATATGTATTTATTTATTATGCATACAATATTCTGTCTGTATGTCTGCAGGCCAGAAGAGGGCACCAAACCTCATTACAGATTGTTGTGAGCCACCATGTGGTTGCTGGGAATAGAACTCAGGACCTTTGGAAGAGCAGGCAATGCTCTTAACCACTGAGCCATCTCTCCAGCCCTGAAATTATTCTATTCATGAGACTCTCAAGACCCGAAAAGATAATTCCTACAGCTTGTGAATCTTTCCAGTGAAGTGACAAGTTACAAAGCCACACACAAAATTAGTAGCCTTCCTATACACTGAGGATAAAATGACTGACAAGGTAAGCGAAGAAGCAATCCCATCCATAACACCCTCAAAAATACATTGGAATAAACCTAACCACAAAAGGAAAGACATGTACAAGGAAGGTTTAAAAACACATACAAGAGAAATAAAGGAAAACACTTGGAGTTGGGAAGGCATCTCATGGATGGGCAAAATCAATACCATCCTACTGAAAGCATTCTACAGACTCAACACAATCTCAGTCAAAACTGCAACTTTATTCTTCACAAAAATCGAAAAAGAAATACCCAAGTTCATGTGAAAACCCAAAAGCCCCCTGATAACCAAAGAAATCTTGAGCAGTAAGAATTCCGCAAGAGGTGCTAATCTACCCGATTTCCAGCTATACTGCAAAGCCAGAGTAATGGGCACAGCATGATGCTGGTACCTAACAGACACACAGGGCAGTGGGCTAGGGTAGGGGACCCAAATGTTAGCCCATGCAATGAGAGCTGTCTAATTATCTCACAAAGATTCCAAAAATGTACACTAGAGGAAGACACTCTCCTCAACAGATGGTGCCCAAGAACTGGCTGTTCACACGCAGAAGGGAGAAAGCAGCACAAAGACTCCTTGTACAGTCATTAACATCCTGGCCCCCCCCCCCATTTCTGCTAGTCTGGGGAAGCACTCATGTCAGGTGTGGTGAGGGATATGAGCACAGAAGACCTCAGAGGAGGGAAGCTGGGTGGTGGAGTTAAGTCAGGAGTCTGCTGAGTAGCCTGGTAGATGGAGACTCCCGGGACAGAGAGGCGGGACCTAGAGACCCACATCAGTTGTACAGTTAGGACCAGGAGCAAGGTCTGTCCAAACAGAGAGTACCATTAGTAGGACATGCCATGGAGGAGCAGAGGGAGGGCAACCCTGTCCCAAGGGAGAAGAGGGTAAAAATGTGGCAGTCAGAGCCAAGGAGAGCTCCCCAGGAACCTCTGGATTTCCTGTCTCTGCCAAGACTCTGGTAGGCTACATTATTATGCAAAGTACATGGATAGGTCAACGGCTCAGAGACACAGATGCACAGACTTAGCACAGCCTTTGTCTTGGATGTTTCTAGCTACTAGAGTTCTATTCTGCTTGGGGTTAATGGAGCTTAAGAACAGAGTTCCTTCTCACACGAGTCAGCTTGGAGCTGGAAGATGACCATCTAGAAACAAATGCATTTATTTATTTATTGCCCTGTTTTTCTTCTCTCTCTCTCTCTCTCTCTCTCTCTCTCTCTCTCTCTCTCTCTGTTTGTTTTGTTTTTCAAGACAGAGTTTCTCTGTAGCTTTGGTGCCCGTCCTGGAACTAGCTCTTGTAGACCAGGCTGGCCTCGAACTCCCAGAGATCCGCCTGCCTCTGCCTCCCGAGTGCTGGGATTAAAGGCGTGCGCCACCACTGCCAGGCCCTGTCTTTTTTTTTTTTTTTTTATGTCTCTTGAGAACACATGTTTATATGTCCTAAATTTGTCACCCTTTTCAGGACACTGAGATTGTGGCTCACTATTCAACAAGGCCCAAGTTTCAAGTGATACTTGGCTCATTTGTCTGAGACAGGATTGCGCCATGGAGCTCCAACTGGCCTTGAAATGGCTCTCCTCTTTCTGTTTCTGAGCACTGGGATTACAAGTGGGTGCCCCCATGCCTGAAAAGGAATGGTGTCTGCCCAAGGAGCCTCCCCTCTCTTTCTCTTTTCTTAAGACAGACATTAAAAGTTAAAAGCCAGAGCAGGAAATAGGAAGAGCTAATGAAAATGTCGCCAAGTGCGACTTTAAATCTGAACATGTTCGAGGCTGACTAGGAAGAAAGGTGGGTTGCATGCCAAAGGCCAAGCAGCTCTGATTTGAGAAGTTCCATGCCTTTCAAATGTCCTCCAAGCATCACATAAAAAACACTGGGATTCATTTTGACCAGTGATGACTCAAATTATTAAAAATAAAAAATAAAAATCAAATATGAGCAAGCCCAGCTGGACAGCGGCACTCAGAGGCAGGCTCTTGGAGTCTGCAGTCAGTTGCCATGTGGAGCCAGCGCTGAGCCAATCTCTTGTAAGACAGATCTGGTTTCAATCTGTGTTTCTTCGGTTTTTATTTATTTTATTTATTTTTTATCAGTGTTGGCCTAGATTTCCAAAGTTGAGTGGAAATGGAAATATTTTTTCTCTCCCTTGAACTCATCTGTCTCCTTTTATTTACATAATATAACATCTTATCCCCCTGAAGAATTCTGGTTTTGAAGAAGATAAAATGAAAGTAAAATAAATGGAAAATTTCCTCCTGGAAACAGTGAGACACAGGATCTTTCCTTCAGATCAACTCTCTAGGCCTTGCTGTCGCCGCCGCCACCAGTGTCCATGTGACGGATGAATGAGGCTACAGAACTGAGACCAGAGTCAAACTGTGTTTGTCAAGGGACTGGGTGAGCCCCACCCCGTCCCCCAAGACAGAACAAGGGGATATGTCTGTTAACCCACTAATATCCGCTCTTGATTCCAAAGCAAGGAAAGCAGCCTGGATGAGAAGTCTGCCAAGTGCTGGCAGGAGAGGGTTTACCAATGCATCGAGGGTGTTGTTACTGTGGCCATTGGAATAATCCATCAACTCACGGCACTTCATTGAGGTAATGGACGAGCACATTGCCAGTAAGAAAAGATTTTCAGAGAACACTTAATGGCGACACTATGTGTTTTTAATGACTGAAAATACAAAGATGCAAAAGTGCCACACGCCAGTTCCCATGTTCTTTCAGCCACAAGAGCCTATCTAACAATATTTAAAAAGTCAAGATGATGAGATGTGATGGAGGAAGGTCATTGGTTAAAAAATAAAGAAACTGCTTGGCCCTCATAGGTTAGAACATAGGTGGGTGGAGTAAACAGAACAGAATGCTGGGAGGAAGAGGAAGTGAGCTCGGATGCCAATTCCTCTCCTCTCTGGAGCAGATGCGATGAAGCTCTGACCCAGGATGGACGTAGGTTAGAATCTTCCCGGTAAGCGCACCTTGGGGTGCTACACACATGAATAGAAATGGGTCAAGCAGTGTTTAAATGAATAAAGTTTGTGTGTTGTTATTTTGGGGCATAAGCTAGCCAGGCTATCAGGAGCTGGGGCGGCAGGAACACAGCCCACAGCTCCCTCTACAGAGATGA
This sequence comes from Chionomys nivalis, assembly GCF_950005125.1. Taxonomy (NCBI): domain Eukaryota; kingdom Metazoa; phylum Chordata; class Mammalia; order Rodentia; family Cricetidae; genus Chionomys; species Chionomys nivalis. Next base: position 12,978,676 of record NC_080111.1, on the reverse strand, counting down.
AATTAGATTCTCCTGTTGTCTCAGGGCAATTATAGTATCTCTAGGAGACAGGGCACGTGTGAGCTGGGGCACGGCATGCACTCTGCCCACTTTATGATGTATCCTGATTTACTCCTCTAGGAATCATGGTCAACAGGCAGCTTGCTCTTGTCCCCATCTCAATCTATTCACTCCGCTCCCGGGCCCTGTTCTGCCGTCATCATTTACTCTTAGGGAGGTAGCGACACGTCAGCACCCCTAGGCCATTTTACTTACTCTGTATTCAGTGTACGTGAGACCCGTCCAATGGAAACACTGGTGTTAGGAAGAGAACTGATCTTAGCACAGAGCCCCAATCCCTTCCTAACTCCAGCTTCTGGTCATGACACCACACACAGAGCAAAGCAATAGGACTTTGGGCTGATGGCTTCTGAAGGGATACTTTTAAGTAAGGAACGACAGCCACTCCTTGTTGAGAGGATGGTCTGGCTGCTCTTCTAAATCCCACTCACAGAAAAATTTGATTTTGGACAGAAACAATTTTTTTGACCCGAAGCACATTAAGGCCAGCTTCACTTAAATACAGCGTGTGTGGTAGCTAGCCAGCTGTGGGCCGCTGGCCTGTGACGACAGAGGGTGGGCACCAAGGAGTTGGGACGGCACTGCTGCTGTGTATCTGACATCCAGGAATGAGACCCAGGCTAGGGAAATGCAGAGAATACGGTACTGAGGCCACAGATCGCTACAGATTAGGAGTGAAGAACAGGGTCCTAAAGGATGGCCACAAGGGACACACTGCACAAGAAACTGAAGGCTATACTTGCCTGGCGGGGAAATAAAAAGCGAGGATAAAATTTATTTATGGAAAATGAAACCCAGGAAACAGGCAAATTCTTCCAATTCTCTGTTGGGAAGAGACTCCTAAAACATTATCGGCTATTGCTATTATCCTTGGTTGACCCTCAGAGGTGGAAAATAAGACCTCATTGCTAAAGACACCATGCACTTTAGAAACAGAGTCCAGAGGCTCCTGGGTCAGAACTGATTTGAAAGCCTCCCCACTAAAGACCAGATTCCTGGTATCAGAAGGTGCCAGGAAAGCTTCCAAAGGAGGAAAGCAACCAATAGTCCTACACAGATATGATATCTAGGGACCCCAACAATGACCAAGCATAGCATGATAAGTTTAGCATTACGTTAGTGATACATACCTGGATGGTAACCAACATCTCTCTAATTGGACTTGAGCCCCATTCGAGGCAGAGGGAAACCATGCGTGGTGCTGGAAACCTAGACAGCTACCCACGGGTAGTGAAGTCACGGCTCTTGGAGGAGAACCTATAACTGCCACATTACTAAATCAGCATAATCCCAACCCCCAACCATAGTCTAAACATTTGTCCTTATACCCAAAGATAGGAGTAGTCCTCGCGTCTCATCAGGAAAGCTTGTCTCTGTATCAATAGGAAACCATTACAGAAACTGTGACCCATGAAAATGCAGCGCTGTGGAGCCCAGCCCCAGCCGGTACATCTACAAGACAGATCCCTGTACCTAAGGTTCAAGGATCATCAGAAGAAGGGGCAGAAAGACTGTAGCAGCCAGAGGATCAGGGACTTTGCTATATGAGTGTGCCTCTTAGGATTGTCAAGAGCTGCACCTTCAAGTTTTCACCAACACTAAACATGGACAGGGAAAGTCCAGGGTATCTCAGACCTACACAAAGAACTACAGAGTAAGGAATGCAGAGAGAGAGAGAGAGAGAGAGAGAGAGAGAGAGAGAGAGAGAGAGAGAGAGACTTCCCCAGGAAAGAATACATTAATAGGTTAATAATAGGTTATCCAGCATCAAAATGGCCAGTCCTGAAAACTTATATACAAGTAACATTATACAGACCAAGCAGATCATATTTATGGATATATATGTATAGACATGTACGTATATGCAAGCAATGACAATTAATGAAAAAAAGAGGCCATGCATTTGAAAGAGAATAAGGAGGGATATATAGGAGAGCTCAGAGGGAGGAAAGGGAAGTGGTATTTGATATAATTATATTATCTCAAAAATAGTGTAAAAAGAAAGAATACTCAGCTATCTCCTTTCAATCGTTGCTTGCTAGCTTTTGGTTACTATAGCAGAATATCTGGGGCTGTTTAATTATAAAGAAAAGTGTTTGTTTTAATTACAGTTTTAAGCTAGAAGCCCAAGTGGCATGGAAAAGGTTCCTTGGATTGTTTCACATCATGAAAGAATGTGTGTCTCTCTTTCTGTGTTTTCTCTCCTTATCAATAAACATGCAGAATTTCACAGGGGAGCTCTACTCCAATGGCCTATCTAGCCGCCTCCTAGGCCTACTTATGAACACTATGGTTAGACTATCTACCTATGTAAAACCATTAACATAAGACGACAGGAATTATACTCTAACATGAGTTCTGCAGTAAACCACGCTCAAACCACAACCACCAGTTTTACTTGGAGTTCCTGGGGATAAAAATGTTTTTCTATTTTGGTTAGTGGCAATGAGATACAATAGTTTCCCAGTAGGTTGGCACTACAAGCCACTGTCTTCTGAAATGGTGTGATCATGTGTAGAAACTTGTGTGGATTCTCAAGGGTCTATGCCCTAGCACCGTGATGCTGAGTCTTGAGGCAAGTTTATCTTTCTTGTTCTAGTTCTGATTCAGTCGTCAGCAACCTACATGCCTATTCTCTCTTCTTCGGCTTTGCTACAGCAACTGAGGCTGTCCAGTCCTGGTGCAGGCTTCCCTGGGACTCACTTGCACACCCCTCACACCACCTGCAGTCACACATGTAAGGGACTGAAGGTTAGTGCTGAGGCTGAGAGAGACATCCTCATCTTGGCCAACTTCCAGTGAAGGCCCAGAGGCAAGTTCTTGCAGCAGGGCCTTGGCTACCAGCACCAGGAAGTAGCTCTTCCAGGATGGAGGATCACAGTGCCAGGCAATCACGCCTATCCTGTGCCACCCTTCTTTCCCCAGCTTCCTGCACTGTCTTGCTCTCTCCCTGTAGTGATAAGGCTGCTTGTTGGTTCCTGGCTGCTCAGTCCCAAAATAATCATATAGAAATGATATTAATTAAATCACTGTTTGTTCCATTAGCTCTAGCTTATTATTTGCTAACTCTTACATCTTAACTTAACCCATCTCCATTAATCTCCATTAATCTATGTATTGTTACGTGGCTGTGGCTTACTGGGTAAAGTTCCGTCTGGCTCCAGTGGAGCTAAATGGCTTCTCTCTGACTCCTCCTCTTTTCTTTCTCCCAGCATTCAGTTTAGTTTTCCCCACCTACCTAAGTTCTGCCCTGCTATTGGTCCAAAGCAGTTTCTTTATTAACCAGTGAAGCTTACAGAGGGGAATCCCACATCATCTCCCAACTTTACAACTACAACTGGCCAGACACCTTTCTTACCCTTACTCAGAATGCAAAGTAAAGGAGTCTGCAATAAACTACGCCCCCTTTCACTTATCCAGGAAGCTTTGTCTGTTCTTCCATTGACTCTTACACTTCTACGAAGCTTATGCCCATCCCCTTGGCATGTAAGGCTACTCTGCTTTATGAGTACTACAAAGTGTCCTCAATATCCCTGAAAATGAAAGGCCCCTTGTCATGTGTCCTCTGGTGATGTCTTGGCCTTTCCTACAGGGTTCTTCTTGCATCTCTAATTTTACACAACCTCCCATGGTTTCAAATGATTTGTCTCTCCTGTTGTGCAAACATTGAATCCAATACAACCCTCACTTTTGCCTGTGGACCTGACACATACTAGACAATCAAAAATATTTGCTAGATGAGTGATCAAGTAAAAGGGATTGATGTGGTATTTGTCCATTCTTATGACATGCTTCATAACCTGTGTTTCTGTCTCTGGAGGCTCTCCTGGTAGAGAAACACTTGCTCATTTGTTTGACCAGTTATCTACAGAGGTCAAACAAATCCCTGTGAGGCCATTAGACAAAGATTTCATTATCTTGAGCCTTGGCTTTTTTCTCCTTTGAGAAATAAATCTCAATACTTCTGGTTCATTCTGCTAAATATGGGGTTTTTAGGATGTTGAAACTGATTTTTAAAGATCCTTTTTACAAATAATAACCCAAACACAACACAGTTTTAAAACAAAAGTTCCTGGGGTGAGTCTGTATTAACTTTTACAGCTTCACAGATGATTGATGCTTTCTGTAGAAATTTCCTTCTTTTTAAAAGAAGACTAGATCTCGGACAAGCTGGATCAATTCATCCATCTAACCGTCCAATCACTCTATCATCCATCCATCCATCCACCCATCCATCCATCATCCATCCATCCACCCATCTGTCCATCCATCCGTCCATCCATCCATCCACCCATCCATTCACCCATCCACCTACCCATCCGTCCACCCATCCATCCACCCATCCATCCATCCATCCATCCATCCATCCATCCATCATCCATCCATCCATCACCCATCCACCCATCCATCCATCCGTCCACCCACCCACCCATCCGCCCATTCATCCATCCATCCATCCATCCATCCATCCATCCATCCATCATCCATCCACCCATCCATCCATCCATCATCCATCCACCCATCCGTCTATCCACCCATCCACCCATCCACCCACCCATCCTTCCATCCCATCCACTCTTTCTCCTTGTAGATTGTTATTGTACACAGACAAACAACAGCAATGCTACAGTATGGTTAGATCTGAGAAGTAAAAACAGACACTGTGTTGGTGGGAGAGAAAGGGACTCTGCTCCAGTCAGCAGAGATGGCTGCTTTGGAAGCTCACACTGGGGTCTAACTACATTATGGGGAGTAGGTCAGGCTTCTGTGCATGTGTTTGCCAGCAGAGAGGGTGAAAGTGGGTGGTGGCTGCAGCAGAAGCAGAGGCATGGCTGGACCTCAGAGGAAGGAAAGGGAACAGAGGGGCTGGAAAATAGGGGTGGGGAAGCAGAGATTAAAAGGAATAGACAAGGAAGAGTTCTCTTAGGAAAACTTGACTTCACCCGCAGAACAATATGGAGACTGTGAAGAGCCTTTGTGGAAAAACTGATTACATTGATTACATTTGACATTCAAAATGTTGCTTACCCTTGTATGAGAACAAAGGGTAGGAAAATGAGAAGAAAAGAACTGGTCTTCACGGTAATCAGGTCAGAAATTGTGGTGCTCAAGTTTGGGGAGCCTCGGCTTGAATGAGGAGACACAGATGGACAGAGGAGTCAAGAGGGAAAGTCAAGAGATGCCTTTCCCCTTCTTCAGAGAGGGTGATATTGATAGAAAAGTCATTGCTGTTAGATGCCCTTCCCCTTCTCCAGAGAGGGTGGTATTGAAGAAAAGTCATTGCTGTTACTCTACGTTCTGTCTGTAATTAGAAGGAGGAACTGTCAATCACTGATGGAGAAACAAGGGCAAAGAGAAGGCCTACTGTGGACTTGTCATACCCAAAGGAACTCTATAAAGAATGGAGATAAGATCAGGAGAATCCAAAGGCTTCCACGAAATTCAACCTTAAATCAAAAAGCCTGAGGCTGAAGTTGTGGGAGGGAGTCCGGACAAGGCAGCATGGTGCTTACAATGCTTTCAGAAAGAGAGGGTTGGGTGGTCAGAGCAAAGCCAACGGTGCCAAGCATGGCTGTGTCAAACTTGTGGAGCATGGTCTTTTATGTCCCAGGATTAAAGGAACTGCACCAGCTAGACGTGACCATCTTCTCAACTATGTACATGTTGTCGCCCTTGACTCTGCATTGGGGTCTAACAACTTCAAAATACACAAAGACAAGGGTCCCCTTTCAGAAGACACATGTCCTAAGAGCCTGATGTAGACTCTGAAAGCTTGCACTTGTAGATAGTACTAGGCTTTTCCTTATGTGAACCTTTTATAAAATTTATTCAGTGAGGCATGGTAAGAGATTACCAATAAGTAATAACATAAAAGAACAATAAAATGGGTCACTACTAAGTAAAGTCAGTCTTACTTGAACTTAAGCTGTTATAGTACTGTGTCATTTATGAGAACCAATGTAGCAATTAGCATGTGGCTATCATGGACACCATGGCCAGAGGTCCAGTGAACCGAGGCAGTGTGTCATTTCACCACGCTGCTCACAAAGTGCACAATTTTAAAGCCATACATTATTTACTTCTGGCATTTTCTACTTAATAATTTCTGAACTCAGTTGGCCCCAGGTAGCTGGAATCCCAGCAAGTAAAGACACGGATGAGAAGGGAGGACAGAATGGTACCTAAGCTGAAAGAGCATATATAAATTAATCAGGTCATAGAGCTGCCTCCCCACTGTGTCCTGTGACCACCGCAGAAGAGAAGCCAGCCCTGACTGCCTCAACCAACATGGGATGCAGCTAAGAACAAAATGTTGGGGGGCCCCAGGAAGGGGTAACTCCTGGCTTATTTCTAGGAAAGGAAACAGACATTGTCCCAGAGGAAGGGAAGGACTCTTTGGGTGCTGTAGGGACATGGCTGGAGCCATGATGAACAAGTGGACGTCCCGTTTACTGAAATGATTCTTTTGCAGCAACCAAGTCTTCTTTAAAAAAGGAAGGAAAATAAATTTCAGGTTAGATGCCAGAGGTCTTGAAGGACGGAAGACTTGCAGTCCATCCTGCAGACACCGGATGCCTAGTGACGAGGCCCGGTCCACTCCTAATTGTGTATTCATATCTCTGTGTGGCTGCAGTTCAAATCTCTTCCAGGTCATTTCAGAGAGGGGACATTTCTTAATACCTCTGACTATTCCTCAGAGACTAGTTTGGTGCCTTTAACACAAGTATTTTTTGCAGAGTATATCAGTGACCTGGGAGAGGCGGCGATGGGGGCACATTCAACAAGAACAGACCAGCTGATGTTTATGGTGAATTTTATAGGTACAGCAGGGTGCAGTACTGAGGCCTCCTCTTTCTCCTGAGTAGCTGCCTTTGTTCATCTCACCACCTATGAACCGGACATCTTGTCCTTTCTGCCATTCAACAAAAATATTCATTGAAAACTTAGTTGATCAGGAAGAGTAAGAAAGAGCTATGCAAAGGTTGTGGGGGCAGGAGTAGCAAGGCTCTCTAAGGAAGATTAGTGAACAAGAGGCAATTTCCATAGGATTCGTCAAGTGGGCATAGAACATGAGAGATGAGCGAAACCTGACCCAGAACAGAGTTCTTCTTCTGTTTAAGCTAAAAAATAAAAATAAATAAATAAAAAATAATTAAGAAGGCTAAGACCAGGAGTCTAGACAGCTAACTAAGTAGAGGGAAGGGAATAAGGTGGGCATGGAAGGCAGAGGAAAGTGCTGGAGGGAGAAGGCTGGGAAGAGGCCATAGGGTAGACACAGGGTAGGGAGGCAAGGGGGAGGAGGGAGAGGTCCGTTCTAAGCTAGTGTCTGGGAGTAAGGCTTGCAGCCCTGCTGGGGTATGTGGGTGTCAGTAGGATCCTAGTCTACCATTCAGATAGATAGGTAGAGACAGACAGACAGACAGACAGACAGATAACAAGAAACAGCAAAAAGGCAGAGGAAAGCAACTAAAATCATTTAATATTACCAACAGAGGGACTGCATCTTTTTTCCTCCTTGGAAAATATTTCGAAATCTAGAATTGAAAAAAAGAAAAAAAACCACACACATAAAGTGGATTTAGAGGCAGTTTAAATGAAAACGGACAGCTCCGGCTTACTGGCAGGCAGAAGCCAGTCGCAGGGAGAGACAGTGTGAGGGACGCCACTCGGCAGCAGCCTCAGATAAAAGGAAAACTGACACCGGCATTGAGTCACAGGGTAGCAGCAGCTGCGGAGTTGTATTTACTGTTCTAGAATTTACCCTGCAATTTTAAATTATAAATACATGGGATGTCACCAAACACTAGTGTCTGTCTGGCACCGTTTCTGAACTGTGCCGGGTGATGAATTAAGGGCAGGGACATGAAACTGAAGACAATGTGTGTCCTGGCCCTGAGAACTGCCAGTTCTGTGAGAGCCCAGACCTGGAGAGCAGCCCCATCATACCAGGACACAGAGTGTGGGCTAGTGGATGAAAGAAAAGGAACAATTAATGCTGTGCCCTGGAACTGGAGATGAATAGGAGCTTAAACAATAGACGGATGCAGAGTGGATTGGCGTTAGAGTGTTCTCTCTCAGTTCCAGCCATGCCCACTGAATTAGACCTTCTGGGAAAAGGACTTTTTCAGACCAAAGGTTTTCTTCTGTGCATTAAGGTGGAGCATTAGAAATGCCGAGCATTTCAGAAGCTGGAGGATGAAGGGAAGTAGAGGCCATTTGAGGTGCTGATGTGTCTGATGGAGCAGGAGAGGACATTTGAAAGTCGGCCTGAGGCTTACTACACAGTGATTCCTGACCTGAGCTTCCCAAATCACTTACGGAACTATGTACATACATATTGGTCTGCTTCTGTTTCCAGAATGTCATAACGATGGAGCCTTGTGTGGGGCTGGAACGTCGTGGGCTCTCACAGGGATGCTATCTCTGTGCCTGGCTCTGAAGCACAGCGGGGCTGGGCACGACTGATTACACAGGCTAGAGCTCTGGATGAGCTACAGGGAAGCATTACACCAAGGCCCCAGTGCTGGACACAGAGTGCTGGACTCCAGTCTTGATATAAAGCCTGTCAGTCAGCACCGACTATTAATGGCCTCAGTGGTTCAAATTGAGAAGTGTCACAGTCTGTGCAATGGGAGCTGCTGTATGCATCAACTAGGGAAATCTTTAGCCATTTCCTTCCCACCCAGAATTCCAAGGGCCCGTGGGTATCAGTTCTATGAAAGCACCACCTTCACACACCTGGAAAGGAGCATGAGCTCTCAGATAACTGCATAAATGTTTGGAGAATGTCAAGCCAATTACACGCCTGTGCAGTATGCCCCCACGGATGTAAGGTTAGGAAGAAAAGCGGAGATAATAGTGTTTGGTTAGCCCAATATTACAGAGACGGAAATGAGAATCCCAGCACAGTTGCCTGAGGGTAAGCAAGCCAATTAATGACAGTGTTATCACAGGCAGCGGGACTCATGGAAATCAACCTGTTGGCATTCCAAAAGGGATGTCAAAGTGCCTGCTACAAGTTCATGATGACACCTTCTAGACTTAAAGAATCTGAATACTTTATATCACCAACACCATAAGGACAGATTTACAGGATTTATCTTTTCCCAGGGCAATAAAAAGTAATACGTTGATATTACCTTCAGATTTTGATTAGGGTTATAATGATATGTTTACAAAAGCATTTCTGCATTGTCACAGATAGCCATATATATATAATATTTATATATTTATATTATATCTATTTTTCCCTAAGTGTCCAAGGGTGTAAAGCTGATACAGAGGGAAGTTTATCTTGCCAGATTATACAGAATCTAAATTGTAGATGACTCAAGATAATCTATGAATTAGTAAACTTCTACTATACAAAAGAAATAGAGAAAATAATTCCCCCCAGGTCAGAGTTTAAGGGCTTTTCTAATGTGAAGTTTCTGCATGTGTCCTTAATCATTTATTACACTTTAATGGGGACAAGGGATCAATTTTCTATTAGACTATAGTTTAGGAACTTCTTGTCTTGACCCAGACTGAAGTGATAATTTTAGTCACATTCAAAAATAGATTCTATTTCTCCCAATCATCCTCAGGTAATTCAAGAATGTACAGAGGACTTTAAAGCCATTCAAGGGATGAAAAGCTATTGTCTTTTGAATACCTACCAGGAGCCATGCTTTCTATGCATGCCACTTAAATGACTCTTCCTAAAAATCCCTATAGGTCTGTGAGCTGGTATTCTCTCTATCTTTTTATTTAGAGAAAGAAATTAGGGTATGTATTCCAGTTGAAAAGCTAATGAGTAGCAGAGTTATGTTTAAAACTCTATTTACTTCTTTCTTTATCCTTCACCTTCTCCTTCTTCACCTTCATCTCCTCCTCCTCTTCCCTTGAGAATTTCAGACATAAGTACTATATTTAGATCATGTCTACCCTCCCTCCTTCTACCCCTACAACTCCTCTTGTATCACCCTGACTCCATCTTAAATTCATGATCTCTCTATAGTTATTGTTACTACATACACATATATAATTTATACATACAAACATACATATATACACAATACAACCTACTATGCCCATTTCTTGTTGTTCCCACGCACGTGTTTAAGGCTGGCCATGTGGAACGGATTCTCCCCGTCTCTGTACCCACTTACTATCTGTGTCCCTTCAGTTAGAATGGCCCTTGAGATATTTCCCCCACCCATGCTATCATATTGACCGGTGCGGTAATAATGATGGCTTGTTTAGGCTCATGCATCTCATATTGTTGAGATTTGATTCGTGCAACATCCTGTCATGTCTGATAGACACTCTCTCTTAAGGTCCTCTTCAGGTCTCCCATTGTTAGCCACTGTCTGTTCTATCTTAATTTGGATTTTGTATGTATTTCTATTACTTTGCTTATGAAAAATAAGTAATTAACTTTTTCCACATAAAAGTACACAAGACTATAAGGATGCATGTGTTTTTATGCATCTGTCTTATCAGGGCACATGACTTATTAAGGTGAAGCTTCTTCCACACCCATGATGGGCACTGGAGACAGAGATTTGAACAAGCTAGACGTGATTCCTGCTCCCACAAGATATTGCTTTTATATAAGGAACAGTGAGTTGTAATTAATACAATGAATATAAAGGTTAGGATTCAACAAGCAGATTTTTAGTTTGAAGCACAGATGTCCACACTCAAATGTTAGACAAATAGATAGAGGCATAGTGAAGGGAAAGAGCTATTCATGCTGAGGAGAAAGAGCTGATTCTGAGGTAGCCAGGTATAGAGGGGAAGTGAGAAGAAGAACAGAAGAACATGCCAGAAACAAGAGAGCTGAAAATGGGATGGGTATGAGAACAGTAGAGCGTTGTGGGGCTGCAGACGATACCACAGGGGTCTTTGAGGCTTCCAGGTGGGCCACGTCAGGAACTTAAGCACAAAATGGCACAGATGTTTCCTGAAAGACACTTCAGCTGCAAAGGGCAATGCCATTTAAGGACTCTGCCCCAAAAGGACACTGCCATCCTGTAACCACAGCGAGGGTGCTGGGGCCTGAGATACCCAATGGCAGCAGAGGCAGAGAGGAGGTCCAGAAGGTAGAGGAGGGTTAGCTTCTAATCAGCTCTAAGAGATTAGGGAAAAAGATGCACAGTGGGCCGAGGTTTCTGGCTTAGACAACTGTGTAAAGCACAAGCCCAGTTTCTGGTCTAGACGTGGCTGAGTTCAGTTTGGGATGAGTGTCACATAGCTGAGGTGCATACATTCCTTAAGCAGATGAGATCCACAGTGAGAATTGACCTTGAGATAGAACTTGGAAGTCATCAAAACCAGGGATGCTCAACAAAAGGGCTCCAGGGCTCCACGAGATAGTATTTCAAACCACAGAGAAAGAGGAGGCAGAGGTGCAATCAAAGAAAAGAGACATGGCCAGAGGGAGGGCCACTGTGGAGAGGATGCCCCTGAAGCCATGGGGAAGACGTCCTGAGGATGGGAGGAGCTGCAGAGACCATCCACATTCCCATAGAGGCAGAGTCCTGAAAGGGTTCAGCAGTGATGGAGTCAGAGGGAACAGAGATTAGTGCAGGCCATGAGGACAGGCACGCTGGCCTGTCAAACAAAGACCCGATGCTGGAGTTTATTAATGGGAAAGGCACATTGTTAACCCTAATCCAGGCTAATCTTTAAGCCATCTAGATTCAGGGCTTGACAGAACCATCTTTCTAGTTTATTTCCATGCAGCTGAGGCTAATGAGGCTGGCAGGCACATCTGCAGGGTAAAATCAGGCTTGCTGCAAACTCAGGAAGCAAGGCCAGAGGCAGGGACTGAAGGAGACAAAGCACTTGGTCCATGAGTCACTAACTCTCAGCGATGCTCCGTGCCATGTGCTCTGTCACCTCTGACAGGAGCTGCTCTCTCTGGCAGGAGGCCTGCCTTCCATGGCATTCTGCATGGAGGTAGCTAAGTGGCAATGTTCAGACAGTCTGAGAAGTGGACAGAGAGGAGAACATTGATCGTCATGGTAACTCTCAGATCGTCCTCTGTAGACAAACAGTGGAAGCCGAGAAGACAAAGTCATCGCATGCATGACACAGGTTTGCTCAGGCCTCAGCTCTCTCCAGCAGGGTCTGCTTCTCACCCCACCCCCCACCAGCTCTTCTTCCCCTAGTCTGTTTCCCGTCTTGGCTCTCTCTTCCAGCAGTACCCTCTGTCTATCACTTTTCCCTTTCTGCCCCATCCTTTTTCAGATGTTCACTGAGCATTAGCTAGGAGCCATTGCAATGGAGATTCTGACTCATTTTCCTCTCCCATCCTCCTTTCTTCCTTTCCACACCCTCTCCTTTTCCTCTTCGTCCCTCCTTTGCTTTTCCTTCCCATATCAGATACATGCCCCTCTCTCTTTTCCTCTCTCCTTTCCTCCTTCCCTGCCCTCTCTTCACTCTCTGGGGATCAAGCCCAGAGACTTATGCATGCCTGGGAAACACCTAACACGTTCTATAGGATTACAGTCTGGCTACCACTTTCTTTACAAATCCCCAGTGTCTATCCAGATCTCTAAGTCATTTTGGCAATGAAGTCTAAAATTCAGCTTTTCCCAAACTAGACTCACTATCTTCACCATCAAATTGATTTTTCCATTGAGTATTTCCTGCCTTTCATTGATTATATCAACTACCACTTGGCTACTGGAATCCCCCAACTTCCACAATAAATTGGTGAATCAAACTCCCAAATTCTTCCTCTGCAGAATCAGATGGACTGAATCACACTTCCAGCCTGCTGTCCTGCCAACCTCCCTGCCTCTGGCCATGGTCCCTTATTTCCAATCTTGTCTTACCAACTACTTCATGATGCTATTGAGACTACATTTTTTCTCAAATATGATCAGACAAACTGATAAACTTTCCATATTTTGTTACAGCCCACAAGCTACAGCTGATGCTCTAAGTTAGCATTGCTCAAAACAACTTTTAAGCACTGGTCTCTGGGATGTCACTGTACCTTATAGCTGCAGGCATGTGAACACTTGGTCCCCAGTTTGCGCTAATCTTTGGAGGGTGTTGTGGAGAAGCACAGCTTTTCTGGGGCACATATGTCACTGAGAGCGGGCTTTGAGGGTTCACAGCCTCCTCTCACTTCTTTGCTTCACGCTCTCGGCTGAAATATGACCTCTCGGCTGTTGCTACAATAGTTTGCTGCCATGATTCCATTGCTTTATGAACCCTTCCTTTGGAGCCATAAACCAAAATAAACTCTTTCTTCTGAAAACTGCTTTTGGTCATAGTCATAGTAACAGAACTATAACTAATAAAGTCATTATCCACTCGTGTGTGGGCCAGGCATATCACTCCTAGCTTTATATGAATTATCATACCTAATACTAAGAATGATTGCATTTTATATACTATTAAAATACTAAGTTTGTTTCACGTGTATATTTTTGTCTCCTCACCATTTCTACCTATGACCATCACTCTCTGGCTATGTCTTATCATAACATAATAAAACACATACAACCAAGTGACCATTACTCTATGTCTTATTATAACATAATGGCACACATAGAACCAAGTGACCATCACTCTGAATGTGTCTTATTATAACATAATGACACAATACAATCAAGTGACTATCACTCTATGTTTTATTATAACATAATGACATACATACAACCAAGTGACCATCACTCTGATTGTGTCTTATTATAACATAATAACACAATACAATCAAGTGACTATCACTCTATGTCTTATTATAACATAATAACACAATACAACCAAGTGACCATCACTCCATGTTTTATTATAACATAATAACACAATACAACCAAGTAAAGGATGGAGTTCCATCCCTGCAAACTGAGCAGGCCTTTATTGGGACAGCACATTCCCAGCAAAGGGACCTGGCTGGCATCTATCAAACACAGGAGAGAAAGTTCTCACTTTGCAACACAGAAAGGACAGCCAGATATCAGCTGCTGCAGAAATGCAGCAAGATGGAATATTTCAAACTGCTTAAACCATTCTCATAAAGAGACTTCCTCCACTGCCAGAGACTGTGAATAGCCTTCTCCTGGCCAGTCATCCGGAAGAAATTCTTCACATGATTGATGAACATGGTTTCCACTCTGGAAAGACAACCATCTTTCTCTACTTTTGCTTGCAATTTTTCTCTAATTCTTTTTACAGAACTTGGTCCTTTTAGTATTTAGGAGTTTTCTTCCCTCTCCCTTTTTTGAAAGATTATTGACATTTTGATCTTGTTGCTGATGGATTTTAGTCTTTATCACTGTGGTTTAATTTTTGTGTGTTTTTGGCTGATATATTGTACCAATTTTGTCACTGGAGTTTTTCTTCAGTTTTCTTATCATCAGAATCATCTCCATCAAAATCATCATCTTTATTAACATCTTCATCTTCTCTAATATCATAATCTTCATCATCATCTTCATTACCCTCATCTTCATGATCATAATCACCATCACCCTCATCTTCATTCCATCATCTTCATGGTCACCTTTGTGCTCATCTTCATGATCATCTTCATCATTGATATAATTTTCATCAGTTACTTTTTTTCTGTGAAACTTTGTTACCACATCCAGGGACAAATTGCTTTCCATATACACTTAAGAGTTTTATAGCTTCTTCATCTTAATTCTTTGAATCTGTTTCCTCATCTACAGTTCCTAGGTGTTGTCCACTAATATGCAGAGGCTCTGAACCACACTTCAGCCTTAAAGACCACAGGTTGGTGTGCCATTTCAAAGACCCCAAGGGAAACTGATGGCTGCACAGACATTTTTGAAGTTGCTAGTGTTAATTGGACTGCCTTCACAGTTCATCGTCTCTGCCTCAATGATGCGTAGTCTATTGTAGCAGATCGCTAATCTGATCATTCTTTTAATTAATTAATTTATTTATTTATTAAAGATTTGCCTCCTCCCCGCCACCGCCTCCCATTTTCCTCCCCCTCCCCTGATCAAGTCCCCCTCCCTCGTCAGCCCGAAGAGCAATCAGGGTTCCCTGCCCTGTGGGAAGTCCAAGGACCACCCACCTCCATCCCGGTCTAGTAAGGTGAGCATCCAAACTGCCTAGGCTCCCACAATATCAAAATTCTTCACAGATCTGGAAAAGACAATAATCAACTTTATATGGAAAAACAAAAAACCCAGGATAGCCAAAACAATCTTATACTGTCTGGCTAAAGGACTGTCTGGAGGCATTACCATCCCTGACTTCAAACTCAATTACAGAGCTACAGTATTGAAAACAGCTTGGTATTGGCATAAAAACAGAGAAGTCGACCAATGGAATCAAATAGAAGACCCTGACTTTAACCCACAAACCTATGAACACCTGATTTTTGATAAAGGAGCTAAAAGTATACAATGGAAAAAAGAGAGCATCTTCAACAAATGGTGCTGGCAAAACTGGATGTCAATCTGTAGAAGAATGAAAATAGATCCATATCTATACCATGCACAAAACTCAAGTCCAAATGGATTAAAGACCTCAATATCAGTCCGAACACACTGAACCTGATAGAAGAGAAAGTGGGAAGTACTCTACAACACACGGGCACAGGAGACCACTTCCTACGTGTAACCCCAGCAGCACAGGCATTGAGGGCATCATTGAATAAATGGGACCTCCTGAGACTGAGAAGCTTCTGTAAAGCAAAGGACACTGTCACTAAGACAAAAAGGCAACCCACTGACTGGGAGAAGATCTTCACCAACCCTGCAACTGACAAAGGTCTGATCTCCAAAATATATAAAGAACTCAAGAAACTAGACCATAAAAGGCTAATCAACCCAATTAAAAAATGGGGCACTGAGCTGAACAGAGAATTCTTAACAGAAGAAGTTAAAATGGCCAAAAGACTTTTAAGGTCATGCTCAACTTCCTTAGCGATCAGGGAAATGCAATTCAAATTAATCTGATCATTCTTAAAGATAACTAATACTCATTCCATCATTATCCATTAGAAAGTGATAATCTTTGTTGGCATTTAGTTCACAACCAAAAAAGATAGTTCCAAGGCCTCAGAGGGCTCACACCTGTATCCAATATTTATGCACTCTAGTGAGAAAGAGACCAGGTAGAGAAAACCGACTACAGATCCTTAGAACATCTGATGTTTTGTAAAAGTTAAATTACAGAGATTAACTCATTTGGCTTAGTGTCACCTGGCTACATAAGGACCCCTTATCAAATGCAGAGGTTGTCCATCTTAAAACGATTTAATTTAATTTCACTTTGTTACTATAGGTTGTATACCTGAACACATTCCTATACTTGGTACACAAGGAAGGAAGACTTGCCGCCACTGACATTGTGTGGTTAGATCATAGGCTCTGTAGCCATGCAGCTTTGAAGGACTCTTAATGTCTTCATTTCTTACTTCCAGATCTTGACCAAATCTCCTAAGTCCCTTCAGCTTTGGGATACTCACTGGATGCTGTGAGAATGTTAAGATTACAGTTGTAAAGTCTTTATTTAGGAGGGTATGGTAACAGGTAGTCAGGGCTCAGCACAGATGACCTCATTCAATAGACTCTAGATCCTGTTCATTCCCTGTAAAGATGTACTCTATTAAGAGCTTAGAAGAGATCATTTATGTGGCTACACGTACTGGCTTCTGTGGGAGACACTGTGTTGGGGACAGTTACTATCATTCACTTTGGGGGGGAAGCAGTAATAGTAGAAAAAGTAAGAAAAGTGGAAGGCCATCTTATATCTGCATATACCACCTGAAGGTGTGTGTGGGGAGGGAGATCTCAGAATGCTCTATACCTTAGAGTCCCCAAACCTCAGATGGAAGAGAGTAAAAGGTAACATAAAGCAATTCACATTTTTTCCATTTTAACAGAATGGGTGAAGAAGAAAACAGAAATAAATGGGCTGGTTTCTCATGGAAGAATCTAGACTTTTAGGAAGAGAGAAAATAAATAAATAGTATGCAAAAGTACAATATGCTACAAGAATGTATTCAGTACCCCTATTCACCTTTTGTTCCATTTTTACTAGAAAAAAGGATCTCCCCCTTTTTTTTTCTGAAGCGTAGTGGCAGAGACTGTGAATGTGTAAAACACCTTATAAAAAGTGTTCACACATCAGTGTTTGACTGTCCTCACATATGCTGCTCACTTGGTCACTAACTATACTGGGGCAGAGTACTACTATTCCAGGTGGGAACTACAGACAGACACGGAAAGGAATTTGCCCATGTCTGGGTAGTTGTTGAGTGGCAGTTTTCTTAGTTGGGACTGATACACTGTCCATTGTAACACAATGCCTGTGCAAACACATAATTACTGTACCATTGCAATGTCACCATTCTCAGTTTCTAGCACCCACATGGCAGCTCACAACTCTCCATCACTTCAGTTTCAGATGATCTCAGGCCCTTGTTTGGCCTCCTTCGGAATGACATATGCACATATGTGCAGATAAACACTCATACATATAAAACATAGAGAAATAAATCTTAAAAAAAATAAGTGTACTTTCTTTTTATGCAATTACAGAGATTCAATGAAGACAGGCAACATTTTAGCATGAGGATGGAGAGGTTTATGAGACTCCACCCCTAACTGAGCAGGATTGGGCCACTGGTGACTTCTTGAGGAGGGAGAGTCCAGTCTGTTTTATTTAAGAATATGGTTCATGGCCAACCATACTACAGTGAACAGCTCTATACCAAGGAATATATAGACAGTACGAATTGAAGTCAATGGGTTATTAAATGGGAAAGAGGGAGAGGGAGGGAAGAAAGAAAGGGAGAAAGAGAGAGCACAAAGTTAGATGGGAGTTGGGAGGTGGGGGTAGTGTCTTAGGGCTTCTATTGCTGTGAAGAGACACCATGACCACAGTAACTCTTACAAAGGAAAACATTTAATTGGGACTGGCTACAGTTCAGAGGTTTTATCCATTGTCATCATGGTAGGACATGGTGGTGTGCAAGCAGATATGATGCTGAAGAAAGAAGGAGCTGGGAGTTTTACATCTTGCAGGCAACAGGAAGTGAACTGTCTCACTGGGTGTGGCTTGAGCATATATGAGACCTCAAAGCCCGCCTTCCCAGTGACACACTTCCTCCAACAAGGCCATACTTCCTAGAAGTCCCACTTCCTTTGGGGGCCATTTTCTTTTAAACCAAGATAGGTGGATTTGGAAAGAGTTGAGGGAAGGATTTATAGTAAACATCAGAACTGATAAAGTTGATCATTGTTACCACCCTGCTATAAATGCCCCTGACTTCCTATTTGCCAACATTCTTTAGCAGTATTGACAAGCAATCACATTAAATTTTCATATTTGGAAGTGTCAACTGTTAATTTTTTAAAAAAATATATGAGGGCCTGGGTTTGTGTTTAAAAAATATAAGGCTAATGATCAAATCACAGTTGGGGGTTCCTGATTTTCCTTCTCACCATCATCTCACAAACACTGAGTGAGAGACCCAAATCTTCCAACTGCTTTTACATTACAAATACAGCATGTGCATTTGCATAAACGGCTTTTCAGGGCACAAAGTAGAAAATGAACCTGTCATTGCTGTTCCCTAATATATTCTAGGATATTGCTTTGTTAAATCACAGCCACTAAGAGCCCACAAAATAACAAAAACTGCCTTCTTGTTCCCCTCTGAGGCACATTATCTGAAAGAAGTCACTGCATAAATACTGTCTACGCTAATTAATTAGTGCTGGCCATATTCATTTTTCCAAACCAAGAAACAAAACTTATGACATCCCTTCCCCAAAATTCGAGTTAAAATTAATGTTGCCAAGATGAAGTCAGTTGCAGGATGATGCTTAGAATAATTCTTTTTTTCTTTCTTTCTTTTCCCCCCTAACTACTCAAATCAATGAACATTAAGAAAAGGCCTCATGCTCATTTTGGTTGCTCATTTTACACAACAGGGCAGCTAATTAAAACCACGACACATTTTGGCACAGAGTTTATGATTGTGAAAAGGTCACAGACTTGAAAGTAAAGTTCAGGGTGCCTCCCACATTTTGCTAAAGAGTCACATGGTGTATTTAAAAATGATTTTTATTCTTCTCTTGCAAACAGCGACTTTCCTCTGTGAGTAGGACTGCCCATCACGGTGCTACTTTCCCTAGAGTGGCCATACTCATCGGATCCCTTCAAACACATCGGGAAACTCACAATTTAAAAAGGGGCCTGAGAAAATTGGGTCGTTTTTTTTTTTTCAAGTAAAACCAAAACAAAATTCCAAACAATATCATTCCAGAACTGACCCACTAGGCTGTGCAGTCCCTGGAGAGCTGCTGGGCTGATCTCCCAAGCAAGTTTGGCAAACAGACATACTTCACAGCCAGTGACCCTTGGCAAAAAAATCGCTTTTGTTCCCTGCCCACCCCCACCCCCACCTTCTTCCTCTCTCTCTTCCTCTTTCTGATCAGACAGGGCAGAGAGTGTCCCCATCCCTCCCATCCCTCACCTCACCTTACATAACTGTTTGCTTAGCAAGAACCCACCTTGAGCCCAGCCTCCACCTTCTCAGCTCTGATTGCACCTTCCGGCCTTTCTTAATGTCTAGGCAGTACTGTTCCCAGGCCATCGCCGAGTGTGGCTCAGCACGGCTCAGTACTTTCTGGACTTCTCTGCATTTTACCACTGATGAATATTTTGCACCACCTGCCTCCTCTATGTGGTGACTGACAGAATAACAGCTACTTGTTTTACAGTGTTTAAAATTATGTCAGCAGCAGATGAGTAAGACCCAAGTGTGTCTGAAAAATCTGTCACCGTGCTACTGATGTCCCTTCCGTGCCATTTTCTCCAACTGGCCCTTTCTGCAATGGATGCTTTTCTACTCTTAAAAAAGGGATATAAAGGTGGCATAATACTGGTGTGCTGAGGAGGAAAGGAAAAGGCAAGGCCTATAAGGCTTTCTTTATGCTATTAGCTTATAGTAACTGAACAAAATGAAGGGTTTCACTGTGCTGCTTCTAAATAAGTATACACTGTATTCCTAAAACATACACACCTTCTATGTGACCTTTAATTTTTCTCTGATGCCTGTTCCCTGTATCCATTGTCCCTCCAATTCCCCAGTGTTTCTCCTTTTAGCTTCATCTCCTTTTCTGTTTTCCTAGATATCACATATCAGAAGAAAACCACAGGATATTTGTCTGAGTCTGGGTTATTTCACTTAACACGGTGACCTCACTTCCGTCTGTTTCCTGCAAACATGATGATTCCATTTATATTTGTTGTGTGTATGTAGTACAGTTTCTTTATCCGTCTATCTGCTAATGGCTACCCGGGCGGGTTCAGTAATTTAGTAAGCAGATACGTCCACAATCAGCTGACATTCGTGTGTGAAGGGGGCACGGGCTCCGAAGTAGTATGACCCGATCACACGTAAGTTTACCCTGTGTGTTGAGGAGCCTCCAGATTGGCATCCACAGTAGAAATCAGCAGAAGGAAATCAAAGCTCCTATCCTCTGCCTGCAAGCCACATTTGCTGTGACGTTTTGCTCAGGGCCTCATTTGGCTGCTCTTTCCATCAGCTAAGATATTCACTAAGCTCCACATGCTTTTCACTGCCAGGGGCTTCGAGCCTAATAGGTCTCCTTTCCCTGTGATCACCTAATGTACCCAGCCTTCAGTGCTGTGAGCAAAATGAAGGGTTAATGTTTTACCGACTTCCGAGAAGGTAGGGAAATTAAGGAACTCAGTTTGATGCATGCTACAAAGAGCTGATTAAAACCCCATAGCCATGGGCTCTTTGCTGATCCTTCGGTGTGCTGAACAGTAGAAAGCTGAGAGACCTCACCAGCTGTAATCCCTGCCAGTGAGCACATCAACACTAAGAGAGGCTTAAGGTGAGCTACCAAATAAGATTGCACATACAGAGGAGAGTGCTTAATATTACTTAAAATTTATAATAATTAAATATAGAATATTGAATAATTCAATTTACACTCACAAAACGAAAATATTAAATAAGAGAGGTTAAGGTATTTGCCACGGGCTGTACGACAAATTGGTTCCCGAGCTAAGACCAAATTTATATCTTCTTGTAATAATTTTCCTTGCCCAGTGTTAAATTAAACTACAAACTCCCCATGATTACTAATATTCTCTCCACCAGGGATCTTAATTAACTTGCACGTCCACTCAGCAGTAAAACAGCTAATGTTTACACTCATGAGCCCTAGCAGACCTATGATGCTGGAGTCCCCACTTGAATTAAGTTATACAGGAAAAACACTTAATTTAGTTCCTGACAAGGTTAGAAATTTTCAGATAATAAGGTTACACTGAAACATGCGTGATGTTAAAATAATACCGTATATAATTTGAAACTAGGTAGTTTTAAACTTATGCAGTCTAACATTTTTTTCCTGGATATTGAATAGAATTTATAAAGAAGCCTACAGCGTAGGGATTTTAACACCATATTGTTTTCTAGCACTAAGCGTATGTGACAAATGCACCATTGTAACTTTCTGCAGGTCCAGACAACCAAACAACACTGAATAAAAGTGAAGGGAAATTTAAGGGACGGATCTAACTTGTCCCATGCATGAGGTCTCTCCAGACTCAGCAGACTGTGTTGCTGCAAACACAAACACACCATTCTAACACCTAAGCGGTTCAGTTCAGGGACAATAAGAAAGTCAATTTTAATAGCCCCAAAATCACAAGTGTTTGTAGACAGGATGCTCATTCACCAAGAGACTCAAAATAATTACAAATAAGCAACACTCTGATCAAAACTAATAAGGAGAAATTGACAGCCTTTATATGTAGTCCAGTTGAGATGCCACAGACAAACCATTCCGTTCACCGTGGCAACTAAAATACAAACTGGAGCGGAGCACACTTGAAAGAGGGGATAATTTCCGAGGCACAGAAACCTACAAGGCTCTTAAGGGATAGGAACCCATCTGAGCAGGGAGAGGGTTGTCTTGCTCAAGTTCTCACTGTGGAAATTCAAAGTCAGGCCAGAATGCCAATGGCATCTCAATATTTTAAATAAGTATGTATCTGTGTGTATGTGAGATAGCCAGAGAGTGAGAGCAAGCGAGCAAGCCAGCGGTAAAGAGAGCGAGATGGAGAGACAGAGACAGAGAAGGAGACTGAAGAATAGCTGTGAGCGTTCTGAAAAGGAAAAGTCTTAAACGTGGATTGTGGATAGACAAGATCAACAACGGACATGATCTAGTCTGTAATCCCAGCACTCAGGAGGTAAAGACGGGAGAATTAGGAGGTCAAAGCCAGCTCTGCTTTGTGAGTTCGAGGCCAGCCTGGCTCTATATGACCGTCTCCCGCAACAACAACTATGACAAAGTGAGGGACTTTAACATCTGAGACAGCTGTGGTTTTAAACCAACGGGGATGTGCTGGGCCTTTTGACGAGTTGTGTAGGAGAACTGGACAGGCAGCGAGATCAAGGCGGGTTAAACCTCGACTTCACACCTCACACGAAAGGAAGTTCAAGCAGACCCGCACTGGCACTATAACATGACATGAGGAGAGTGTGTAGTAACGTGTACGTGATCATTTGTGTACATTCATGCACACATGCTGTAAGTGTGATGTATCTTTGGAAAGGTACTGCCTAGGTGGGTTCTGTCCATCTGATACAGTCTACAGTCCTCTGAGAGGAACTGCGTATTTGCAGATCAGGTTGTCCTGTGGGTATGTCTGCGAGGGACTGTCCTTATTGGTAATTGATGCGGGAGAGACCAGTCCACTCTGGTTGGTCCCTTCCCCAGGCAGATGGCTCTGAACCGTGTAAGAAAGCTAGCTGGGTATACTCCAGTCTCCTTCAGGGTCCCTACTGTAATTCCTTAGCTGTCAGCAAGATCCCTGGGTGGAGAGAATGCTGTGTGGAACAGCAAACAGGCCTGCCTTGAATTCATGCTTTGCCCGACCTCGTTGATGGGCTGTGACCTGGAATGGTAAGCCAAGGAAGCTCTTTCCTCCCATCTCTGGTTTTTGGCTGGGGTGTTCATCATAATAGCAGAAGGGAAATAAGAACAGATAGCTTCGAGAAAAGAACTGGGGGCCAAAGGGACGAGGTTAGGTAAGGGATGCAACTTATACTGTATAACTCCATATCTCTTGAATTTAGTATACAGCCCATGTATAATCTACTCAAACTTTAGTAATTATTAATAATACTATTTAACCTAAAATTCTGGGAGACAGGAAGGCATGTTGCAAGAAGGTAGACCCGCTAAGTCAGAGAAAACAAGGACGGCTACATAAGAAGAGTTTCCACTTCCTCACTAAAAATTAATTCTAATTGTTCTAAATAAACAAATGAAACGTTAGGCTCACTTTAATAAAGAAAACACCTTTAACAAAGGAGAGCGACACAAACATGCTTTTCAGTTAGGGAGTCTCCTTGCAAGTAACTCTCCCAACACTGGTTGGTAACACTGAAATTTGTTTCACAGAAGATAGAAGGAAGAAAAAAAAAAAAGATTATGTTTTGATCCCAAAGATGCCAAGGTGCCAAACATGACTTTCCAGTCTCATTCAAATGGGAACAATGCATTTTCTGTGCCTCCAACTTCAAATTGTGCCAAACAAAATGTCTGTTTCGGATTTCTCCTTCAGTTCACTATGACCCAGTTTCTCCTCATTTCAGCGTCTAAGAATTTTCTAGCTTGAAACTTCATTGCATTTTAAGAGTTCTCATAATAATGAGGTACTGCATTTAAAGGCAGATGTTTTTGTTTTACAGGTAGAAAAGGCTTATTGTTGTGCAATACTCAAGGCACCAACAGATTACTTAAAAATGTCCCTTTGCCTACCTGGCTCCATTCTCCATTGTCTTATTGTCCCTTTGGCTAGACTGCCCTGTGGAGTCCTTAAGAAGCCCAGTGTCACTCATTAGGAGCAGGAGTTTGAGATCACAGAGAAAGGCTACACATAGTTCAAATACTAGGGCAGCTCTTGTCACTCCCCACCCCCAGAAACAGAGTGGCCACTAAGCTTTGTTTCTGTCTCTGTTTTCTAAGGCATTTTGTATGCTGACATCCCTGCTAAAACAAGCAACACTGGTGTGGTGATTGAACTACTCTCACGTCCTTGTCCATCCAGTTGCAAGCTTTCTGGCTCCGGAGAAGATAAAACCCTTCCTTCAGCTCATCCACCGACAGAGAAGACAGTGGTCCCCTTATCTGCAGTCCACACTTTCAGTTACTTGTGGCCGATGCAGGAGAGATATATTTAATTAAACATTGCAGAAAACAACAGTTTGTCTGTATTTTTTTAGTGTGTGCTGCTCTGAGCCATGGGATGCCAGCCTGTGCTGCGCTGCTTTGCTCTCCCAGGTTGTTCATTATTCTTTTCTCCAGCATGCCCAGGCTGCATGTGCTGCCTCCCTCCAGCAGTCACTGTGTGAGTCGGACTTTTCTTCAGTGTAAAAGGTACTTTGAGAAGAACAACGTAGAGTTAAAAATACACACTTTGGGTTATACTTTCAGAGGATCTATCTATCTATCTATCTATCTATCTATCTATCTATCTATCTATCTATCTATCATCTATCATATATCTATATCTATCATCTATCATCATCTATCTATCTCTATCATCTACCATTTATCTATTTATATCTATCTATGTATCTATCTATGTATCTATCTATCTATCTATCTATCATCTATCTATCTATGTATCTATCTATCATCTATCATCATCATCTATCTCTATTATCTACCATTTATCTATTTATATCTATCTCTATCTATCTATCTATCTATCTATCTATCATCTATCTATCTATCTATCTATCTATCTATCTATCTATCTAATGGTGTGTATGCATGTTCTGTGTGCATGTGTACATTTGTCTGTGTATGTGTGTTCACATGTATATGTGTATGAATGTACATGCATCTATGTGCATGCGTAGGCCTAAGGTCAATGCCTGGAATCATCTTCAATGGCTCATCAAGTTTATTCAATGACAATCTTTCAATCAATCCCAAACTCATCGATATGTGTATTCTCCAAAGTCAGCTTGCTCTGGTGATCCCTAATGTCTGTCTTAACTTCCAAAGATGGAACAACAGGTAGGCATTATGTGCACTAGGATTTATGTGCACTCTGGGGATCTGAATACTGACCTTAGATTTGCATGACAAGCACGTAGTCACTTGGCAATCACCCTAGCCTGTTTCAGAGATTCAAGTCCATGGTCACTTGGTTGTTTGAGGTAAGGAGCATAAAAAGCACTGAGAAGGCAAGAAGCAGGTGGAGGGAAATGGCTCAGTATTTTAATGACGTAATTCTGGTGATGGGCACTACCTCTTTCATTCAGGTCCTTCTCAGAGTGCCCATCCAGATAGGAAAACTCAACATTGACTAATACACCAATTACACTATTATGTCAGAGGTCTTATGACCCAGGCAGTTCTCAAGGTGTCCATGAGCTGGAGACCAAGTCTTCTGCACATCTGGATAACACCTCATAGTCAAACCACATCAGTCTGTCATTTGAAGTTCAGCTGTCTGGGTTAGCAGATGGACTGTCAACAACGTGACAGTGCTTCTGTTCAAGTATATTTTACTTAATCACGGTCTCAAGCAAGAGTAGTGATGACTTCATTTTGGAACTATCAAAAAGAACCTTTAAATGATCAGGTAAAAATTCTCAAATTGTGTTCTGGGTAGGATTTGGAAACAAAGACCAAACAAAGACCTTGGTGTTTCTTTAATAACCAATAAAAGCAACACAAATACAAAAGGGCCTCCTACACCAACAATGGCTGGTAGTAGAGGAAGAAAAGTCTTGAGTATGTGTTCATTAGTCTGTAATATTTATTCATTGAACCAAAAGGACATCTGAACAATTTCTCAAGAGCACCAGAACTAATTCCCTTTAGGCGACCCTGGGAGGAAATAAGACTTTGAATCGTGTTTTGGAATATAAGTGTTTGAATGACTGCTTTAAGAAAGTCCCTAGCTATGAACGCACAAGAAGAACATCAACACTGGCCCTCAGCTCTGGTTCTCAGGAGCAGGCTCATGACCCTTGGCTGAAAATGCATCCTTCGTCTGGATGTATGTGTGTTCACACATACCCATAACCACAATGAACATGCAAAAATATATTGTTGTATGTCAAGCTGGCAATTAGGACTATAGTCCCCATGTGGTTCTAAGGCATATAGGCGATCTCAATCTCTGCTATCAAATCATTTCTCAAGGTACGACCCCAGCAAGCTGGCTTTCACAGGATAACCAAGTTTGGTGCTTGTACCATCCACTAGGCAGTAGCTGTGCGAACCTGGGAAGGTTTCCTGGGCTCCATGTACTGCATTTTCCCCATAGTTAGGAGGAAAGAGAGGGAAGAGGCTAAGCAGAGGAGGATGAGATGTAGACAATAGATAGAAGAGAGCTTTGAGAAGCCAGCAGAGCAGTGCCTGCAGAGCCTGGGACTCAGCTTGCAGAGAGCAGGATGAGCCCGCCTTCACCCAGTCATTCTCCCACTCGTGAGTGGTAAACCAGATGAAAAACATGAGAAAGGAGGCAGTGAAAACACTACAGAGCTCCCTACTCATCTCAGTGAGGGGAAGTTACAGAGAAGTAAATGTTGAACGACAGACCAAATCCTTGCTACAAGAAGACCTATATAAAATCTCCATGATTTTTATTTGTTAATAAAAAGCAGCCAGTAGGGATATAAACTAGTAAATAATGCTTTGTAAAAATAGGCAAGGTCAGGAAGGCAGTAAAAGCATCACTTGGTCAACATGACATTGTAAATGATTACCTCCAATACTCTTGCTACTCAATTTGGAATAAAAAGTATAAAGAGACAAGATGCTTTTTAAGACAGAGCCTCACTGTGTAGTCTTGGTTGTCCTGGAACTCACAGAAAAGCTGCTCACCTCTTCCTCCCAAGTGCAGGTATTAAGGTTGTCCACTATTATGTCCAGCAAGAAACCAAACATGCATGAAATCAATCCTGTCTCCATCACCCTGCATAGAAACTAACCACAAATGGTTCAAAGACCTCAACTTAAAACCAGAAGCACTGGAACTTTTAGAAGCAAACACAGACAGTACCCCACAGAATACAGATGCAAGAAAGGACTTTGTGGATAAGATTCCAGTTGCTATGGAACGGAGGCCAACAACTGACAACTGGGACCTCACGAAGCTATAAAGCTTCTGTTCAGGTAAGGAAAAAAATCAAGTGGAGAGGAAATTCATAGAATGGGAGAGAATCTTTGCCACCTATACAGGTGATAGAGAATTAATATCTAGAATACACAAAGAACTAGAGAAACAGAGTAAAAACAATAAGAAACAACCCAATTTAAAAAAGAGATATGGATCCGAAGAGAGTTTTCAGAAGCAGAAATAAAAATGACTAAGGAATAGGGCAAAATTTCTCATCATCCATAGGAATTAGGGGAATGCAAATAAAGACAACTTGGAGATTTCATCTCATGCCAGTCCGAACAGCTAAGATCAAAAGAACAATCATACAAATGATGGAAAGAAGGTGGTGGAATAGCCGCCCATTCACTGTTGGTGGGAATGTGTAGTGATGTTTTGTTTGTGCTTTAACAAACACAGCTTGAAAGAAGATCAGAGTGCGGAGCTAGTTACACTAGTTAGCCATAGAGGCCAGGCAGTGGTGGCACACACCTTTAATTCCAGCACCCACTGGACAGAGGTAGATGGATCTCTGTGAGTTCAAGGCCACCCTGGGCTACACGAGATTGAATTAGTCTAAAAGAAAAACAGAGCCAAGTGGTGAGAGCTCATACCTTGAGTCCCAGCACTAGGGAGGTGGAGACAGGAAGTGGAGAGAGGAATATAAGGCAGCAGGACATAGGAGCTCAGCGCATTCAGTCTGAGGACTTGGAGAGACTTATTAGAAAAGGGACACCCATTTCATTCTGAGGATTTCGTAAGAGGTAAAAACTTTAGTGGCTGGCTGCTCTGCTTCTCTGACCATCCAGCTTTCACCTCCTAATATCTGACTCTGGGTTTTTTATTATTAAGATCAATTACAATTTGTGCTACAGGAATGCATCAACAACCGGTTCAGTCACTCTGGACATCAGTATGGAGGATGCTTAACCAGCTAAAAATGGATCCGCCATACAACACACCTATACCACTTGGCACATGCACAAGGGTCTGAACTCTCTACTCCACAGATACTTGTTCAGCCATGTTCATTGCTGCTCTGTTCACAGTAGCGAGGAAATGGAAACAACCTACATATCTTTAGCTAATGAATGGCTAATAAAAATGATGTGCATATACACTATGGAATACTACTCATCTGTAAAGAAAAATGAAACTATGAACATTGCAGGTAAGTGCATAGAACTGGCAAGTATTCTATTGAGTGGGCAGAGCCCAGACCTGAAAAACAAACGCCAGAGTCCTGACCATTCACAGTTCCTAGTTCCAAGTCTTCGGGTGAGAGCATATAACCCAGAGAAACCAGGAAAGGAGACCACGCTGCAGGGAGGCTCTGGGGAGGGGAGAAGCAGGGTACAGGTGATAAGAAGGAAAGATGGGTTGGAGGTTTTATTTGTGGAGGGAGAGGGGAAATGGTATGGAAGGAGAAAGGGGAAAAGGGAGGAAAAGTCCTAAATATTCTTGGAAAAGACATCAGGAATCATTCTTTTATATTTACCTAAAATTAAATATGATACATATATATATATATATATATATACACATGCATGTATACTTATCCATATATATAACTAAATATTTAAATGAAATAATACAAATTGGGGCACTTTAACAAATTTAATATACTATTAATACTTTTACCAAGAGCTATGGATTAAACTCCAGTACTAGACATGAGAAACCTATTGAGTTGTTGGTCAGGAAAGTTCAAGAGACTCCCAAATTTCAGGTCATTGCTCTATGATTGGCCCTGGTCCCCAGAAGTTGAAGATAGGTCTCTATTGAGAAGATATGACACCCTGTGACGTAGCACTTGGAGGACTCAAACTCTATCTGACTTGAAAGCATCTTCCCTCAGCAGTTGCTCTTACAGCATCAGAAGCCAAGAAAAGAAAGCAGTCAAGTCTCTTCCACCCGTGATGCGTATGAGCCCCAACAATAACC
Source organism: Chionomys nivalis (assembly GCF_950005125.1). Classification (NCBI taxonomy): domain Eukaryota; kingdom Metazoa; phylum Chordata; class Mammalia; order Rodentia; family Cricetidae; genus Chionomys; species Chionomys nivalis. Next base: position 12,949,510 of record NC_080111.1, on the reverse strand, counting down.
AGCATACCAACAGTGAAACTAATATCTTGGTGGAAATTAACAGCTACCTAACTGGACTCAAACCCTACCTGACAGGAGGGTAATCATGCCGTGTATTGTAAACCTCACTGACTACCCAAGGTAGTAAGGGCAAAAGTATTAGAGGAGAATCTATCACCACAATGTCCCTAAACTCGTGCAATTCCTGGCCGCTTTTCCTGATGCACGAAGTGCAGTGCTCGCTTCTCACCTGGGAAGCTTCCTTTTCCGAAGGTTGTCATAGCAGTTACAACCACTCAAAATGCAACAATTGACTGTGGCATGCCCAACCCCAGTGGATAACATCTACAGCTATATATACATATATACAACTATATATACATCTATAACTCCTGCACACAAAGCCTGGGGAACACCAAGGAGGAGGGGACCAGAAATTCACCTATGAGACTGCAGCTTGTAGCCATGGCAGAGAAACTACGTTTATGAGATATTAATAATAGGAAAGCTTAAGTAAGACCTGGACAATTCCAACACAGTGGACATCCCAAAGAAGATGGATGGAGGCAAACTAGTGGTATTTCACCCCTAGATGAAGAGCTACAGGCAATTAAGGGCTACAGAGAGAGAAGGACGAGTTAGAGTCTCCAGGAGATGAGCCTCCTTATTGGTTATCCAGTGTATCATGCGGGCAGCAGGAGACACACATTTGCAAGCAACCCTGCAGGAACTCAGCGGACCGTATTTATGCTTATTCATTTACATGTGTAGGTTACAACAATAAAGAAGAGGAGGCTTGGATGGGGCGGGCAGACGCTGGATGGATAGGAAGAAATCAGGGACGAAGAAACGATGTAATTATTTTTAATTAAATTTTAAAAATTAAGAAAAAGTTCGAGGCTAGGACTCAATTGATAGTTGTTATAAACAGTGAGGCACTACATAGTTATTTCTCTGTTCTTTTCACCGAGATAAAACTGCATAACCGACTTCTTTTTTTTTTTTTTTTTTTTTCGAGACAGGGTTTCTCCGTAGTTTTTGGTTCCTGTCCTGGAACTAGTTCTTGTAGACCAGGCTGGCCTCAAACTCACAGAGATCCGCCTGCCTCTGCCTCCCGAGTGCTGGGATTAAAGGCGTGCGCCACCACCGCCCGGCATATAACCGACTTCTTGCTGAATTCTGCCCCCATATACTTTCCTGTTATGTGTTGAAGAAAACTTTTAGAAGCTGACTAACCTTAGCTTCTCCTCCAAGTGGACACTGCTTGTGCTCACCATTGAGAAAAGCAATTAACCTTGTCCCCTCCTCACAGGATGAAAATATTAATAACTTCATGATTTTTACAAGTGAAGAGCAACTTTCCTCCATTTCTGCAAGGAGTGACACCCTCGATCATTGACACGTGTGCATGATAATTTCTTACGTATCTACTTTTAAGCCATTTAACAAAATCTAAAATTTTCCAAAATGCAAATCTGATTCCAATGTACACAAACCATTTTATATTTGCAATTGGAATAGGACCTCCTTTAATTCCCCATTAGCTGGGTGGCTGCTGCGGTCAGTAGAGGAAACCACTGCTGATTTCTAATGGAGCTATCATTTTATTATTATTTCTCTAAAGGCAAAAGCATGTGTTTGGGGTGAGTTCTGTTTAGAGGGAGAGAAGCAAAAAGAGGATCTCTTCCTATCTGCTAGAAGTCATCCTATAGCTATTTTGGGGGGAAATTGGAGTGTCTTGATTTGCCATGTTGTAAGAGTTTTAATTGGTATCTGGATAGTAAAGAACCATGACCAGGGACATGGGTCCGGTTAATGATGCTGTTTTCCTTCTGCCTCTGGTCACGGAGACAAGCAGATGTGAAGAACGGAGGCAGCAGCCACTGCCAGGATGGTAGACGGCTGAAAGAGCCTGCAGGGTTGACCCTTGGACTTTCGCTCAGCTCTCCGGTGCTCTTGGCTTCTCTGCTGTGTGTTACTAATTATGCCAACAGTACAAAGGGATGTGAACTAAAATCTTGCCAACCTAGTAGCAGTGAGATGCCACTGAGGTCATAGTCTAAGTTCATCTCTAGTAGCAGTGGGATGCCACTGAGGTCACGGTCTAAGTTCATCTCTTCAGTCAATTGTTAAGTATCAAAATTCCAATAACTTTCCGTGGGAGGGCAGATTCAGGCGACAAATTCAATCCCTGGTTATCTGCCAGTAGCAGACTGACTTTATTCTGTGGTGCAGACTCTGGCCACGCCCGAGGTGGTGCCACTTTATGTAGTGTGCTGGAATTGCTGAAGAAGGCGGTGTCTGCCTTAACGCAGGGTGGCCTCGGGACCGTTGAGCTGCATGGATGGACCCTGTCGTCACCCAGTGTCCTCCTTCACAGACACGGTTTCCAATCTATTGCACTAAAAGTTCCTGGCTTTGCAGGATGAGTGTTAATAGTGGAGACAGTTGGAAGTGGCAGTTTGGTTGCTGGAGCAGATACGGCAGATAGCAAGGGGGGGTGGGGTCCCTGTAATATTTCCCATCAGTTAGCTATTGTGTCTCACTAAATATTGACGGCATACATCAGACTGCCGAGCTTGGGGCTGGATTACTGACTCGCTTTCCTCACGGCTTCTCTAATACTGCACTGTACCAGCTTTGAAGCTTTCTGAAAAGGAACTGGAAGCCATTCCAGACACTTACTAAGAACTCACAGAAACACCTAGTCATGGCTAAAAGGCTGCTGTCAATCAAATCCACAAGTGTTTTTTTCTTTGATGGAATAGGCTAAAACATAGGAAAATGTATCACTCCAAATAGCATACCTTGAATTGGATATTCTCATAAAGTGGTGCTCTCACACTGATCAATACCATTTAAAACACTGCTAAAATAATAGCTGTAGAATTCAGTGAGTCTAAATCAGAAAGCAATAAAATGCACTCAGGAAAAATTTCAATATCAGATTAATAGCATTGAATGAAACATAGCAGTTAATACATAGCCAACTTATTAATCAATCTATTACAACCAACGTGGATCGGCATTTCTTCCTTGCTAGACATAGCTTAATGGAAAGTGAGGCTTACTGGGCTGAATGTCTTTTGTAGAATAATACATGACACCCTTCACCCAGTTTAGCAAATGGAGGGGAAGGTCACAGGTCTTGAAGAATCAGCAAGCTATAAAAGCCACACATCTTTCTGCTTCATCTTCATAGGGAAAGGGAAATCTGTTTAAATCTTACAAATAATTAGCTTCTTACTTAGCCAACAGTGACAAATCTTCTGTTCAGGACTTCCGGTGACGTTCAGGGATTCTGATGTTTGTTTTCAGGGAAAGGAAACATTAACAAGCTGGGAAAGGCATCGCCATGGCTGAAACTGCGGTGCAACCTTAGCACTGCGTACTCCTTCGCTCCAGAGCACACTCGCAAGCACTGTTTACAGCTGAGAAAACCCCAGCCAAAGTTCTGTCACCTCTGACTTCCACGGCAAGTGTCCCACTTGAGAGAATAAGCCCAGTGCATAAATATGCGATTATTGCTCTGCTCTTATTTACCAAGCCTTCTAGATCCAAAAGGCCTAAGCCGAGTCTTATATATTCCCAGCTACTATTGGCCAATTAAAATATACTATGATGATGGTAAGACAGTATGAAATCTACTTATGTGTATCAATAAAACAACTGTTCGCATAGACGAAACGCAAAATTGACAAGGCAACACTGAGAGAGAAAAGACAAAGGTCATTGCTTCAGAAAAGCCACAGAAGTCACTTAGCAGTGTTTCCACTGATGGACTGGCTGAAGATTAGACCCAGAGACTGCAAAAGTCAGCCATTTCCTGCCTATGCAAAGTTCATGGTTCAGTGGGCACATAGATGACATGTTCAAATCATGCAGAGATCAAATAAAAATGATGCGTAGGTGAGTGCAAAATCATAGCACAAAATTGCTCTTGCAGATCTGATTAACCCACACGGGTTCCAGATAGGGCTCTAACGGGTCTAAGTCCCAAATGCAGTTTGTCTGTTTTGATAATACTCTGGGAAACCCACCACGTCTTGTTGGATGTTAGTCTCCAAGTCCCTCTGCTTATTTTCTTGAATGTGAGAGCATGCGTGTTTATTTCTTCATGGTGATAATGTCTCTGCAGGCTCCACCATCTCTGCAGGCTCCACCATCTCAGCCGGCTCCATCATCTCTGCCAGCTCCACCATCTCTGCCGGCTCCACCATCTCTGCCGGCTCCACCATCTCTGCCGGCTCCACCATCTCTGCCGGCTCCATCATCTCAGCCGGCTCCATCATGGAATCCAGTGTGAGGGGTGACAGACAAGAGACAACTGCCTCAGCCTATATCTTGATGATGGATTTGGGTACCAAACTGTCTCATGTACATCACTGTTTGCTCACCTCAGACTCTTAGCACCTACTTAGACAGTAAGGACATTGGGAAGCAGATCTATAGCATAGGGACAGCTGGAGGAAATGCTGGATAGCAACCGTCCCCACAATAATGAATGTTAAGATGATTGCTACAATGTCTAATGAGAGATATGTTTTTCATAGCTAACGTAAAATTTAGGCGAGAGTGTGGGAATCAGTCAACCATCACTGGGGAAGTTTGGGTTTTGTTTTTAGCTCACATCATTCTAAAGGCTTTCTGAATGAATTCAGCAAACAGCTCTGTCTATAATAACTGAGGTGACTTCTTTCTCTTTCAAGTTTATCGTTTCTTTAAATACGCGTCCTTTACAGTTTATTTATTCTCATGGGGTTATTTTACAAACTGATATTATTGCATGTAAAAACCACTAACAGGCTGGCAGTCAAATTTTGAAAGAAAATCCACCAGACACAGTTGTGCAAAATGGAAATCAAATTGACGAGGAAGAATATAAGAAAATAGCAAATGAGGGAAAGCCAGGTAAATAATACAATAATAGTTGTCTAGGCCGATAAATACAGTCTGTGACATAAATGATACATGATCTACCAAACAAGGCCATGGTAACGATGGCAACAAGAAGAAATGCAATATTCAGAGTGACTCACCCAAATGCTTAATTGATACAGCAAACATTTCATGTATATTTCATAATCTGATTTCTGCATGATACTGAAATGTACTGTTTCTTTATATAAATTACTCATTTTAATAATAGTCACCCCTTTAATTTATAAAGAGATAAGAAATTAATGTACCTCCCAGCTTACATAACAGGCCACCATGACTGAGGCAAAGTATTCTGGGGCCAACAATAGCTCTCAAGTCTACTTTTCAGCAATGGCTTTCAGTTCTGCTACCTACCAACATGACTGCCCAATGATACAGGCAAGGATCATTTACATAGATTCAAGACAGCACACCCTGGCTCTCTCTTCGACTCAGACATAGGTGCATGTCGTTGCTATTTAAAAGTCTTACCTCCCAGCAATGTAATGAAATGCCAAAACAGCAGGGCTGTCTGGATAGAGCAAGCTAGGACAATATTTGATTGAAAGCTCTTTGGAAAAAGAAATTACACTCTCTCATTCTCCAAATTGCTCCAGCATCTCCAGCTTAGCTGTGTTTCTTAGAGCAAGGCATGAACTTTGTGCCTGTGTCTTTTTGGAACATAAAACCCAAGTTTGCAAACATTTTCTTAGGAAACAAGCTTATTCTCTTTCCCTGCAGAGGGTACACACTAGGGAAGTCCTGGCTGAATGAACTACATGCATTTTTTTTGTTTATATCATTATTCTTGTAGCTTAACATTCCTCTACTTTGTCGTTTCTAAAACACTTTGCCAGTGATGCTTAGAGTTCTTCAAAATCCATAAGCTGCAAACAAGGTCTCAGTTCTCACAAAACAAAACAAACATAACGGTGTTCTTATTTTTATGTCCCTCTGGAAGTTGACATACACACACACACACACACACACACACGCACACGCACACACACAGAGTCTGCGGAGAGAAAGGGGTGAAGGGAATTTTCTTGAATGATCATGCAGGATAATTAAAACTCAAGATAATGACAGAACTCAGTGCATCCTCCGCAGAAATCCCAGCAAGCATTCACTCTCTTCCACTGAACCCCAAGATTCCTGCCTTCAAGAGAGACTGAGGGGGCCTGAGTCAGAACCACCAGTAACCCAGTGAGTCCAGCTTAAAAGACACATGAAGCGTGTGTCTCAGAACAGCTTAACACCCCCCAGCTTCATACCTCCAATGTGAGGTGCTCTCTACCTTGGAGAAGGTTCTACTGTATGCCTTTTCCCCCCTAAAACCAAGGTTAGTCAGATAACTATCCTTCTAATGAGGTACATACTACATTTTATCCCAGCTTGTAAGCTCCAATAATTAGTATTTTAATTGGCACCTGAAGACAGTAGAGGAGTCTGCAGGAGAAGGTTACCTAGAACAGATGCGGGTCGGTAAGTCAGATCTCATTTGTGTCGTCTGACAGCACTGCAGCCATTTATAGTCAACGGTTAAATGCTTCTGGGCTAAAACAGAATATCCATTGTATGCTCCTAAGGTGTTAGCAGCTTCCTTTCTCTTGTCTGCTGGAATGTCCCCCTGAAGTGACTGGGGGTGCCAAGCTTCCGCCCTTTGAAGCAACTTGGAGTCCCTGCAAATAATCACCCCCCTCTTGTTCCCCACTCCTATCTAGCTTGTCCTGCCCCTGTCTACTGCCCCCAAGTCCAGCACATGGGTGTGAGGGCGCCACACACTACTGCTGTATTACTAAGATACTAAATGCTCAAAATGAGTTCTGAGAAATGAAGCCTTTCAGTTCCTGGCAGTTAAAGCGTGCAGGACTCTGGAGCATCCTATAGGGAGCCCCCACGTGTCCTTTACACTTTCCATCTCGGTTTCTTCTGCTATTCATACATTATATCCACCGGGCACATTTCTTACAAGTGATGAGCCAGTATGGGGACATTTTATTAGTGCTAAAGGCTTTAGTTTATGTTAAAACTTCCTGTCTTTACGTTTAACAGCTCCCTGGGTTTTAAAAATGCAAGGCAGCTCCTGATGTGGCTGCTGGTTTCATACGCGTTTCTTCTTTCAACCTGTCAGCACCTTCCCCCCTCCCCTCTCCCCTCTTCCTTCCACCTGAACCCTTGACAGATAGCCATCTTCCTGATATTTATACAGCCTTGTCTCTTACACAAGGTCACACACTTGGCCCGACAGAGTAGGTAGGGATTTTATACTAGCTTCTTGTACTTGTCAATAGGCAATTAATTTTCCCCCAAAAGGGAATTCATTTCTTTTTACTGTTGAATAATATTCTGCCATATGGATACCAGCAGAAAGTATCGATCCCTTCACTTACTTAAGAACATCGTGGCTGCTTAAGGCTGTTAGCTAGAGCTAGAGAAAGCTGCCACAAGTGCCAGTGTTTGAGTTTTGGTTTAGTTTTGGTTTTTTTGCATGGGTGTGTTTATATTCGCTTGTTGTAACTCCTAGGCTGGACAAGAAGAATGTGTCTGGCTCTCTACGACACTATCAAAGAATCTGCCAATGTAGGCACGCCATTTAGCATTCCCACACAATGAGTGAACATCCCTCTCGCTCCACATCCGCATCACTAGCTCAGGCCTGTTATTTGGGCATTTTGGTACTTTGTAGGTTATGTAGTGACACCTCGTTGTTAACGTGCAATTCCCCGTATGTTGTTTGATTACAGCTTCCCATGTTGTCACCTGGGTTTGCCGAGGTGGCCTCACAGCTGTCCTTTTAGGGCTGTCTTACTTCCCTGGTTAATGTCAATAGGCTTTGAATACTTTGATACAAGTCCTTTATCAGATAATTTCAAATATATTTTTCTAGTTTTCAGTTTGTCTTCTGAGCCCCTCTGACCTGTCACAAGGGAACACTTTCATTCTAACACACGTTTCTCTGCCTGGAGAATGCTTTTCGAGTTGCACCTCAGTCATCGACAGGCCAGGTCATCTGCATTTTCTCCTCTGTTATCTTGTAAAGATTTTAGAGTCATGCTTTTTAAATTTCAGTCTATGATCCACTTTGATTTTGCTTCATTTTGAAATTGTGTGTTTATTTTCGGGTTTTGTCTCATTTTCTCCTCTGATTTCAACTGAGTACTTTAAGACCCCATTGGACTCTTCATTAAAAACATCAGCTATGTGCAGTGTTCTCACTAGTTGTCCAGATCTCACTGCACACTTACGATGCCAGTGCCTATCGATACAGAAAATATTTTATGGTCCTTTCATGTCCATTTCTCTAATGCACTTCTTGACACATACTCTCCTTCTCTCTGGAAAGGTTTTACTTTCTTGAAAGCAGACAAACTTTCTTGGTTTTGTTTGCCTGGACTGTGCCTTGGATTCACACTTCTCTACCTGTGCAGTCATTCCACAGGACTGTGGATGCACACTTCTCTACCTGTGCAGGGTCATTGCACAGGACAATGGATGCACACTTCTCTACCTGTGCAGGGTCATTCCACAAGACAATGACTTGTAAGTGGATCATTTGGATGTTTGATTCCATTTCCTTCCAGATCGCCTGGTTTCCAAAGTAAAATTCAGTGTTCATCATACTCCATTATAAGGTGATTTTTTTACCCTCTTTTGAGGTTCAGTGCCACTAAGGGGACAGAGAACATATGTGGGAAGAAGCAGATGTGGGGAATGCTGGGAGCGGAAAGCTTTATATGAGGAGGGGACTATGAGGGAGTGTGAGAGGCTGGGGACGGGGAGAGCCAAAGGAGGATGTGAGGAGAAGCCATATAGAAGCAAATTAAAATGCAAGTTAAAAATTTCTCTGTTTTTACTTTTGTGCAATATTGGTAAGCGTAGGCTGAGGTAAGGCTAGGAGTATTGGTAGTTAATATGCATTGCAGTCTTTCCATTTCCTGGATGTCTGCTTTGGAAATTGCCATTAATTCTGGAATATTCTTACTTCAAATAGACCTTTTTCTGTTTCTTTTCATTTTTCTTTTTTTCTGGCATTCTGATAGTACCCTTTAAAGCATCTCACAGTTCTATAACTCCGTTTTTATATTTACTCTCTTTGATTTTCATTTTGGGAAACCCTTTGAAGTTCCTGAATGTCCACACTATTCCGCAGTCTGTCTTATCTGTTAACAAAGCATACTTCACTTCTCTTCCAGTTCTTTGATTCTTAGCATTACCCATAAATCTTTTTTTAAAAAAAATAGTTTTCATTTTCCAGCTTAGATTACTATTCTACACGGGTCACTCAACAGAGGCCTTATATGACTACCCATAATATGAAAACTTCTACCACATATTTGAGACGGATTCTGATAATAACATTGTGAACTGATACTATGTTTTCTTCTGGCCTCACAGATACGTGGTGATTTTCCAAGGCCAGGCATAATGTCCTGAACAATCAGAGCCAGTAAAAGGACTTTGATGTGAGTTTTATGTTTATAGGGGTAGGAGCTGGGTTATGTCTAATGTTTGGTTTATCGACAGTTTCAAAGCTTTCTCTTGACTCTTGCATCCTTATGTATTTCCTATATTGTTTGAGTCCTTAAATAGGTTATTTTTCAGATACTGGCTGTGATACGCTGTTGTCAGATGGAAGACTTATGCTGATGTGGTTTCTGTTGGGTGGGCATACTAGTTTTGTTATTAACACTGGAGGTCGTGGGGAGGGGTTAAGGGTTATATTTGGCCCTGGTTCTTTGTTTCTGGATCTGCCCAGATGTGAAAACATCTGCCGTAGTCCTGCTGCCTTGAATTTCACTACTTCATCCCCACTGTGGTGGACTTAAATCCTCGGCAACAGTGAGCAGAGAAAGCTTGTTCCTTGAGTTGTTTCTGTAAGTTACTTGGCAACCGTGCCGAGAAGGTAAGAAGACAACATGCACACTGCTGTTGTTTCTCTTCAGGGTTAAGACCGCACTTCTCTGATGAATCCAAGAATTGCTGCTTTTGGTTTGTATGTCTGTTTTCTTGTGAGGATCCAATGATGACTCATAAGTTTCTTACACGTCAAACATAAAACAACAATCCACTCAGTGGAAATCGGCAAGAAGGCTCTGTAGAGGCCTCTGTGAGACAAAGTCCGAAGGTCTCAAGCTTTGCTATAACTCTTAGAATCCAGTGCATATGTGGGTCATAGCAGAGGTGGGTTATTTTGCTATACAGTATAATTGTGCATTGTGTTTCTATGTAGTTTTTATCAGGATATATCCAAATGCAGCATGGATATGATGATGATCTCAAACCATAGTGAGAACACAATGCAGGCAGAACAAAAGGCACTGCTGGGGACCTGGAGCCCTCAAAAAGCTGTGGAATCGATGCTAGGGAGGAACACGTGGTAGCCCAGGTAACAAGACAGATACCCAGGGCAAGCAGATATCACAATTCCAAACACGAGACTAAGACTGGAGAAAAGACAATGATAAGCACACATAAGCATGATTCGGTTCTGCATGTCCCTATGCACAGGCATATACAGCGATGAGCACACACCAGCATGATTTGGTACTGTATGTCCCTATGCACAGGCATATCCAGGAGGAATATCCAGGGCTATTTATTTTTCTTAAATATTTTTAAAATTAGCTTTGAAAATAACAGACTTGCCCATGTTATTTTCACACGTATTTCATGGTTTTTGGTTCTCCTGCATCTCCCTCATCTCGCTGGCCACCTTCCCACTCTACTCAATTATTCCTCCTTCCCCTTCGTTCTATTCCCCTGCGCATCCTTTCCCTTAAAAGCTTTTTACGGCAGTCTCATGGGCCTTTCTCTAGTTCTCTGGCCTTTAGGCACATTAATTTCCACCAGATACATATATTTAACCGTTAGCAGCCAGGATTTGCATATGAGAGAGAGAACTTTTGTCTTCCAGAGCGTAAGATACCATCTTTGACATGCATTTCCCTGTGTGTGTAGGATCTTCTCTGTGGATTCTTGTGTGAGTACAGTTGCCCACGTGCATGGCAAGTCTGTGGAGGTCAGAGTACAGCGGCAGGGTTGAGTTCTCACGAGGCCCGCGTGATTACAGAAAACACTAGAGAAACCAGAACTGTTACACGTGTGGCCTGTTTTCCTTCATAGGGACACCCTTTCACCTGGATCTGTTATTGCTTCTCCCAGACTCCTGAGCATTGTTTCTCAATACAATCCACTCTCATCAAAGAGGCCCCACAGTAGTGAACAGAACTGCTGTTATGTTTATTACAAACCCTTCCTCCCTAGACCCTCATCCCGAGCATCCTTTCTCAGTCCGTATAACCCATTCTGGTGGAACGGGTCACAGGTGCTCTGTACACGACATCTATTTAGCAAGGGAGTTTTGATGGAGTCCTGCCTCTTCCTTTGTTGTGGTAATTTCCACGAGGAAACTTGTTTCTAAGGTTTTACTTTGCTTAGATATGTTAAAAAAATAAATATCTCAGAGTCAGATTCCATGTGTTGATATTTTGTTTGTGCTTTAACACATAAAGCCTGCCTGGAGATCAGAGTGCAGAGCTAGCCACACTAGTTACTCATAGAGGCCAGGCAGTGGTAGCACACACCTTTAATCCCAGCACTCATTTGAAGGTGGCAGACGGATCTCTGTGAGTTCAAGGCCACCCTGGGCTACAAGGGATTGAGATTGAATCGGTCTAAAAACAGAGCCAAGAGGTGGTGGCTCACACCTTAAATCCCAGCACTAGGGAGGTAGAGATGGGAAGAGATATGGCTGGGAGGAGAGAGAAATATAAGGCAGGAGGAGACAGGAGCTCGGGATGCAGTCTGAGGTTTTGTAGAGAAGACATTCAGTCTGAGGACTTGTAGAGACAGGAAACCCTACTTGTTCTGAGAATTTTGCAGAGCTAAGAACTAGTGGCTGACAGCTCTGCTTCTCTGTTCCTTCAGCTCTCGCCCCAATATCTGACACAGGTCTTTACTATTAAGACCAATTAGGACTCAGGCTAGAGACTCCAGATGTTTGAATAGCCTGACTACGCCTCGCTCACCTGCGTTGCCTCCTTGCCTCCATCTTTCTTCTGGTCTGAAATGTGGGATCCCATTCATCAGTGTGCAGTCAGGGTAGCTGGCCCATAAGCAACTGGAGGTTCTTCTTTCTCTTTGTCCCACCTGTCTGTATGTGTGCTAGGATTACAGGTGCTGCTGTATCTGGCTTTATGTGGGTTCTGGGGACCCGAACTCTGGTCCTCACGCTCAACGGTCAACCAAGTGACTGCACCTCAAGTTTTAATTTTTTTTTGAGCAGCCCCAGTAGCTCTCCAATTCCACAGTAGCTGCACTAATTCACATTTCACCAACAGCGAATACGGGCTCTTCCTCCACATCCTCACCAGCATCTGTCTTTCATTTTCTTGATGAGAGCTATTCTGACAAGGGCGAGATAGGATCTCAAGGTTTTAATTTGTATTGTATGAATGGACGGGGAGAGCGGGGAGAGGGGGTTGACTACCTTTAAAATATTCATTGGTCATTTAGTTTTTTTACTAAGAAAAGTCTATGCAGGTGAATGGCCCATTTATTAATTGGCAGTGGTTTTTTTTGGGGGGGGTGGTAATTTATTTTTGCAGGGTTTTTTTTTTAATATATAATCTAGATACTAACCTCTGTTCTAAGGTACAGTTGGCAAAGATTTTCTCCCATTTTTCAGGCGGCCTGCTCATTTTTTGGGGAAGCTTTTTTTTTTTTTCTACAAAGCTCCAGTTTAACTCGGTTTATAAATTCCCGGGGCTATTTTTTATGCAACTAGAATCCCACTCAGAAGATTTCTGCCCACACCAAAGTCCTGCAGTGTTTTCTTTCAACACTTTTAGTGCTTTTGGTTTGAAAGTAGGGTCTCTAACCCAGTTCGAGTTGATTTCTCGTGAAGGGTGAGGAACATGGATCCAATTTCCTTTTGTAAGTAAGTGCGTATCCAGTATCACCAGGACCATTTGTGAAAGGGGCATTTTCCAGTGAGTGTGCTTCACTCATTCATCAAAAAATCCCGAGTCTACAGCTGCACACATTTACCTCCCTGTCTCTCTTACTTTCCATTGGTCTGCTTTTCTGCCCATCCATCTTGATTAGTTTGTTTTTATCACAATGGCTCTGTTGTATAGTTTGTGCTCACGTGATATGGTGATGCTTTCTGGTGTGTTCTTTCTGCTAAAAATTTGCTTTCAAGGTTGGGGGCGTGGCTCAGCGGTTAAAGTACTGACTGCTCTCCCAGATGACCCAAGTTTGATTCCCAGCACCCACAAGGAGGCTAGCAGCTGCTTGCAACTCAAATTGCAGGGGATCTGGCACCCTCTTCTGGTCTCCTGCATACCACGCATGTGGACAATGCACAGACATACATGTGGACACATCCCCCTCCCCCACACACAGTAAAATTAAATACATCTCAAAACAAAATTTTAAAACTATTTGCTTTGGCTATCCATGTTCTTTGATGTGAATTTTAGGATTTCTTTTTTTTTTTTTCTCGTTCTGTGAAGAATATCATTGAAAATGTGAGGGGATAACAACACATTTGTACACTGATTTTGGTAGAATAGCAAATTTTAGAATATTAATCCTACTCTTCCAATCCAGGAGCAAGGAAGGGCTTTCTTCTATAAAGGTTTCCTATGGGCTGCTCTATCTCATCTATGGAAGGGCTTTCTTAAAGGTTTCTTATGGAGCTCTCCACCTCGTCTATTGTGTTTACTTACAGGTTTTATTTTTAAGGCTATTGTGAATGGGACATAGCTTTTTTTTTTTCTGATTTCTTTCCCAGCTAATTTGTTGGTGTTGGCATACATTAAAGCTACTGATTTTTACAGGTTGATTCTGTAACCTGATATATACTGAAAGTGCTAATCAGACCCAGTAGTCTTTTGGGTGAGTCTGTCCTGTCTTTGAAGTACAAAATCAACTCATGCTTTAACTTCGTCCCTTCTAATATCTACTCATTTTATACCTTCTTCTTGTTGCCCTAAGACCTCAGCTGTGCAGTGAACAATTGACAGAGAGTAGGGAACCCTGCCTCATACCGGACTTGGCTTTACTTCATCATCTAGTGTAATAGTGGCTGTAAAGTTCGTCACATATAGCTTGTGTTATATTTAGATATGTTCCTTCTAATCCTAGTTTCTTCCATATTTTTATCATGAAGTCATGGTGAACTTTGTCGTGTGCTTTTCTCCGTCAAATGTGTGGCAATTTTGTTTTTAAGTCTTCACATGGCAAGTTATATTTATTGATTTGCATACATTGAGCCAATGTTTGTATTTGTTCATGGTGCTTGATCTTAGTTGTCTCAATTTGGTTTACAGTATTTTATTGAGAATTTTGCATCTGTGTTCGTCAGGAAAATAGATTTGCAGCATTGATTTCCAGTTACTGGGGTTCTGTGTCAGGGCTTTCTGAGTTTGTAGAATGAATTTGGTCCTTTCCTCTTTATTTTGTGGAGAACTTTGACAAGGGTCAGACCAGGAATTCCTCTTCCTTGGAAGTTTGGTAGTCTTAAACTTCTCTGGTCCTGAACTTATCTTGTGAAGATACCTTTAATTGCTGCTTCAGTCACTTTCATTTGATGAACTATTTAAGTTGCTTGCATTGTTCAGCTTTAATTTTGCTATGTTGTACATATTTAAAAATAAAAATATTTTTCTATATATTCATATAAGTTTTCAAAAACACCTCGTATGGATCTATTTGTTCCATATGAGTCTATTTTAACAACTTATTGTCTGACTCTAATTTGATTAATTTAAGTCTGCCTTTTCTTTCATTTGGCTGGTTTGGCTACAGGTTGGGCAACTTTGTTAAGCTTTTCAGAGAACCAACTCTCTGGGTGAATCAACGTAATGTTCTTTTAACCTTTATTTCATTAATTTACGCCCTGATGTGGTGATATCTTGTGTGTAAAGTAAAGCTTGCCTGAAGATCAGAGGGCAGTTAGCCACTGGCTAACCATAGAGGTCTGAAGGTCTGTACAGAGAGACAGGAAATGACAAGGCTGGGCAGAGAGAGGAAGTGATAGGGCGGGAGGATCCAGGAGCTCAGTCTGTTTTTGTTGGCAAGTTGAGTAGGGTAAGGTGGCTGTGGTTTCGCTCCTTCATCTCTCTGATCTCTCAGCATCCTCCCCAATATCTGACTCTGGGATTTTATTATTAAGACCATTCGAACTCCTGCTACACATTGGTGTACTGTGGCTTTGCAGTTACTAGCAAAGGCTGGAACTGCATAAGGGGCTCCTGCTGGAGTCACTGCCCCGCCTGGCTAGGTTCTCTTTTCTTTTTTCCCTAATCAAGTTTGGGATTTTGTTGTTGTTGCTGCTGCAGCCTCTCTGCAACAAACAAACTCCACAGGCGCCTGGACTCCAAACACCACAGGACTTACCTGCCCTAGACTGGTTGGCTCTGTCTTCAGGCACCACCCCCCCCCCCCCCCCCCCCCGCCGCCATTCATGCTTTTTCTGCACAGTCCTGTGTCTTTTTCAGATCTCTCTCTCTCTCCCTCTCCCTCTCCCCCCTTCTCTCTCTCTCTTGAGGGTTCAGGCTTCCCCTACACCCTCTCTCCTTGGGCTCCTATTCTCAGCTCACAGCACATGTTAGCAGCTGCAGCCGCTGTTCTCAGTCAAGCTGTCCATTGCCTGTCTTCTCCACTCAGACGTGCTACACCGATTTCTATTATTTCTTGGTACCGTCTGCATTTGAGGTTAGCATCTTGCTTTCTTAGATCTTTGCAGGAACATCATTAGGTTGTTTAGTCCAGGTTCCTTTGATATGTTAATGTGAGAGTTTATATAGCTATAAGCTTCCCTATTAGAACTGTCTTGGCTATATAACAGATATAGTTAGGTTCTCTCTCATTTTCACTTTACACCAGAAATTTTTATTTTTTTCTTGAGTTTTTCAATAACCTACTGTTCATTACAAAGTACTATTCAGACCTTTAAGTATTTAAAGCATATTTTCTGAGATTATTAATACTATTGTTGTCTAATTTCTTGTGCCATGGTCTGATAGTATATAGAGCATTATTTTGACTTTTTTCTTTTTACATGTCTTGTAGTTCCTTTCACAGACCTAACCACGAGCAGCCCTGTGAGTCAAGCAACCACAAGTTACTATATGAGGCGTTTCCAACGATGTGTGGCTACTAGGGATTATTTTGACTTTTTAAAATATTTATTAAGGCTTGTTTTGTGTCTTACAATGTGCTCAGTTTTATCAAAAGTTCTCCATGCTGTTGTGAAGAATGTATATTCTTTACCTCTTGGGTGGGATGTCCTGTGGATAAGTGCAAACTCCAATCAATTTATGGTCTAATCTATCCCTCGGGTCTCTTTGTTGATGTTTTCTTGGAGGACCTATATAGAGAGTAGGATATTCAGTTCCCCCTGATTATTTTGTGTAGACTGGCACTTTTTATGCCTTTTAGTGTTTGTTTTATGATGTTGGCGCCCTAAAGATTTACCACACACAGCAACATACAGTGGCCCTCTGAGTCTCCTTAAATTGGCTGCTTTGAAGTCTACCCTCCTGAGCATGAGAATTGCTGTGCCAGCTTGTTTCCATGAAACACAGGGAACTAGGAGAGATATTCACAAATTGGGGGCCAAGGATGGGAAGTAAACATCTGGCAATCAATTCTTTAGTTTTGACAAAGATCCTAAGGCCCACGTGTCTGTGATATGCTAGGATTCTAGAAGCATTAAACAATCCAACACACACATGCACATGCTCACACATATATGCATATAAATAACATAGCATTATATTCCTTTAGTAAATAAAGATCATTTTTAGAACAAGGTAGACCATACGTATCTAGGTGCAAGCATACACACATGGTGTTATCCATGATAGTTTTAAGTTTCAAGTGTATAACAAAATTTCTATACGAAACTGAATCCAAGTTAGTGAAGATATGTTTTTTTAATGATGTTCACATAAAGTAGAAAACAACATTAAACCGGTATATTACCTTAATCTTTACATAAACTGTAAGGTCATGAACAGTACTTGTTCAAATATAAAAATATGAGGCCACATATTTCCTAAATAAGATATATTTGTTAACATTAGAATAAGAATAAAATAAAACTAGACTTTCTGAACTGGACTCCATATGCCCAAGAATTAAGCACAACAATAAAACTAACATGCTTCTGCACAGCTAAAGAGATAATTAAGTAAAGAAGAACCCCACAGAAGGGAAAAGAATCTCTGCCTGATAGACATCTGGCAGGGGACTGATATTCAAAATATTCAAAGAACTTATAAACACAAAGAATTCAGGAAACAAATGACCCAGCTGAAAATGGGCTAGGGATCTAAACAGAGAGTTCTCAAAAGAAGTAATAAAACTGGTTAAGAAATACCTAAAAAAATTCATCACCCTTAGCAATTTGGGAAATATGAATTAGAAGGACATTGAAGGTTTTATCTCTGCACACCCAGAATAAATAAGGCCAACAATTGACAGCAAATGCTGGCGAGGTGTGGAGAAAGAGGGACCCGCAGTCATTGTTGCTGTGAAAGCAAATTGGTCCAACCACTGTGGAAATCAGTAAGGAGAAGCCTCATAAAACTGAAAACAAGGATATAGCAAGGGGGCCCTCTTCTACAGGAACCAACACACACGGTGATTTGGACTTGGGACTTTCGAGACTTCCACATGGAGCCTCTGGCTTTAAGGCATCATGCAAGCCCAAAACTAACTGTAAGCTGGGAGGTTGTAACAGAGCTAGTAAAGCTACAGCATCCTTCTACATGTTACTCATGGTGACTAGAACACTAAGGCTGAAGCCGGGTGGTGGTGGCGCACGCCTTTAATCCCAGCACTCGGGAGGCAGAGGCAGGCGGATCTCTGTGAGTTCGAGACCAGCCTGGTCTACAGTGCTAGTTCCAGGCCAGCCTGTGACACAGAGAAACACTATCTCGAAAAACTAAAATAAATAGAAGGCTGGCAGTATATTTCAGTGGTATCGTGCTCCGGGGTCAATCTCTAGTGCCAGAAGTGAGGGGGACAGGGAGAGAGAATGAACTACAACTGGAAATCCCCGTAAGTCCAATCATAGAGGAGTCTATGATCTCCAATACCAAAATGTGGAATTTCACGGCCACACTTTTTCTTTACCCAACACTTGAAATTCTAATTTCTAGCTATATTTCAAATAATTATAACTATGAGTACACACATAATAAGACAATGAAGAATGAATTTCAGCTTATGCTGAACACGACATCTTATCACTTTCCTGCTGTCACGAACATAAAACCACTAATCTTTCTCTATATATTCATTTTTGTGTATTACACAAATGCTCTACCATGGAGTTATAGCCCCAATCCTAGGCTTATATATCAAAAGCTTTGCCCCATTTTAAAAAGTTTTTATTGAAAGTAGATTCTTCTCTCGTACAACACAATTCTGACCAGTTTCCCCTCTCTCCACTCCTCCCTGTCACCCCTACCTCTGCTGCCCCCTCTGTCTCTCTTCAGAAAAGAGCGGCCTCCAAGAGACAATGACCAAACATGACAAAATAAAATACAGCAAGACAAGGCAAAAGCCCTCACACCAAGGCTAGACAAGGTAACCCACCAGGGGGAAAGAATTCCAAGAGCAGGCAAAGGAGTCAGAGATACATCCGCTCCCACAGTCAGTAGTCACACAGAAACACTAAGCTAACAGGTATAGCATAAGCAGAAGCCTGATGCAGCCCCTGGAGGCCCTGTGCTTGACTCTTCAGTCTCTGTGAGTCAGTAAGTGCCCTGCCTCGTTAATCCAGTGGACCATGTTCTCCGGTGTCCTCCATCCCCTCTGATTCCTACAATCTTTCTGCCCCCCCCTTCCTGAGGCTTCCCTGAGGCATCCCAATGGAGAATTCCTGTTTCGACTCCCATCTGCTCAATGTCTGGCTGTGAGTCTCTGAAGAAGGTTAAGTATAATCACTCAAGCAGAAAAAACAAAACAAAAACAAAAACAAAACAAAACAAAACAAAAAAACCTCTGCCTATGTCTTCCTGGGATTTTATTTGCTTTGTTTTTTATTGAATGCCTGGGATCAAGGGTAAGGGCACCACCAATTTCCAGGTGTAAATGTACACATTTAGAAGGCTGTGTGAGAACATTTAGTGAAACAGAAGCAGTAAGTTGACCCCTAGATCCTATGAACTCCTAAGCCATGGACTTTGACCAAGCTAACAGCACCAGTTACAAGCTCTCTCTTAGGGAAACAAGTCTCAGTTCCAGTCAGAACACAGACGGTTACAGACATAATAGTTTCCCACTATTTCACCAATGGCCACTTCTTGCCTGTTGTATTGGTCTTGTATCCTGTAAGCTCCATGGGGGTGGGGGTTGGGGGTGGAAGCATTGATGATGTTTCTCCGTCAGCTGCCTGAAGAGTGACTTCATTATAACAAAGCGTATTAAAACAGTTATTTAAACCTCTGGGCAAGCTATTCCACCTTTTAAACCACAAATCTATTAAAGAAATTAACTATCAATTCATTCAGGAGCAGTCTGCTAATAAAAAATTTCCAGGCTCAAATTGTTTCTGGTGAATTCACCTGAACAGTTAAAAAAAGGCATGCATTTTACAAAAACTCTTTATAGGAATAAAAAACGAACGACTCTTTCCTATCACATGTGAGGCTGGCAAACTTGCAATATCAAAACACGATGAGCGCACAAGAAAGAAAATTACAACCAATTTCTTCCTTGAGCATATTCGAAAAGTCTTTGAGAATATGTAGGTAGTTCTCATTTCGCATAGCACTGTGAAGCTGTGAAATTCACCACCCAGCTGAAAATACACACACTGAACTCACAATCAATGAAGAGACCGATGATTTTTTTTCCAGGTTTTTACAAATTTTAGATAAAACATTCACAGTTCTCGTACAGACAGCTGTGGTCTAAGACACACTACGGTGACATGCGACATTAAAAACGTGGATGCATTTTGTTTCTTGGCCATTACTGAGTGAGGGGCATCTCCATCCTGTTTGGTCATGGCCATTCCTTCACTCTTATTAATAGCTCATAAAAAGGTCTATTTGGGGGGCTGCCCATTTCCCCCAGATAAATTTGTTTAAAGTTGATGGTAGTTTTAAACGCTATCCTTTCTTTCTTTGTTTGTTTCAGATTTGCTGGGTGAGTATCTTTTTAAAGAGGCAAAACTTGTAAAATGTTGCATGGGTTCAGCCCTGGGAGGTGAGTGGGCAGCAATGACATGTTTCACTGTTGTCGTGTGGCCTGAAGAGAAGCCATGTCTGGCCACAGATCTCGGTAAGAGCTGGTACTTCCACGGCGGTTTGTGCACTTCCCCTTGTGAGCTCGCGTACAGTAAACTCACCTCGGTACCTGAAATCTGGATGGTGCTAGTTAGGTACCTGAAATCTGGATGGTGCTAGTTAGGCTCCGGTATTTTTGAGCTTAACAGTAACAACTAAAACTCACACACCTTAGATACGTGCAAGGTAAGGTCTGCCTAATTCTTGGTTCTATTGCTCGATTTGGGAATATACTAGTATATGGAGGTAGTTACTTGAGACTCATTGAATAATACCAGTACAAACAGCACACTTTCCATAATTACAATATAACCATATACTCAAGCAATACATTTCCGTAAGGATCATGATAACAAAAGTTCTCATATTAATAGAATATACGGGGAAAATAATAATCATCCCAATAGAGCCAGGACCATATTTTATAAAATTCACTACCCACTTATAAAAATAAACCCACAGCAACCTAGAAATGGGCCATTTTTCTCACTCTACTAAGGGCCTTAATAAAAACTATGTGATAATAATTGTTATATTATTATACTTATTATAACTTACAATAGTAAGTTTCCTTCTGAGATTAAGGATGATACAAGGATGCCTCTCTGTCATTGCATCCATTCACCAGTATAGCAGGCGTGCTAGGTCAGGGAAACTGCCCCCCAAACCACTTAAAAGCATTAGAGAGAGAGAATCTAGTTAAACCGAAGAGTATACCATGTGCATGAATAAGATGTCAGTTCAGCCGAAATGAGATGACAGCATCACCTCAGATCTAATTAAACTCACCGTGAGTTGTATGGTGTGTGTGTGTGTGTGTGTGTGTGTGTGTGTGTGCGCGCACACATAAGCTAAGAAGTGGAACGGGGACAATATATTTTCCTTTTGTTTCTGATTTCTTTTCCTGGATAGGATCTCTCTATTTAGCCCAGGCTAATTCAGCCTCTCTGGCTCTGGTATCCGTGGTGTGCCACCATGCCCAGTGTAGTCAGGATAACTGAACAGGAGAAACACAGGCCTGGAAGAATGCCACTCTTAGAAGCTACAGTTGGTTGGTTATATAGGGTTGTGGTAAGTAAGACAATGTAGCATTGACGAATTAATGCAAATAAGCCAATGAACCAGAGTATTGCTCAGAAACAGATCAACGCATAAATGGTAACTTAATTTACCACAAATGACACGTCAATGCAGAAGACAACATGACAGGCAGTTTAGCCCATGCTATTTAATCAACTGCAAAGTCTTGGGAAAGGTGAATTTTGATAACTATTTTATATTGTATAGGAAATTAGCTCTGGTTGCATTCCAGAAATAAATTGTGATATGAAAGCTTTTAAGATTTTTAAAATGAAAATTAGCAACACAAGTTATGAACGTGGAACATGCCGAACATTTTAAAGGTGTGAAGGTGTTAAGAAAACCAGAGATGTTGAGTTGTACTGAAAGATGAAATTTGTATTTGTGACAAAATACCATGAAGGGTTCGAGAAAGCAAATACCAAAGTGAAGAAGATGATGGCAATGCATGCATCTGACAATGGGACTCACACATTGTGCACAGCTGCACACCAGAGTGCAGAAGATGGTTGCAATACATGCATCTGACAATGGGATCACACTATGTACAGAGCTGCACACCAGAGTGCAGAAGATGGTTGAATACATGCATCGGACAATGGGATCACACTGTGTACAGAGGTGCACACCAGAGTGCACAAGATGGTTGAATACATGCATCCGACAATGGGATCACACTGTGTACAGAGCTGCACACCAGAGTGCAGAAGATGGTTGCAATACATGCATCTGACAATGGGATCACACTGTGTACAGAGGTGCACACCAGAGTGCAGAAGATGGTTGCAATACATGCATCTGACAATGGGATCACACTGTGTACAGAGGTGCACACCAGAGTGCAGAAGATGGTTGCAATACATGCATCAGACAATGGGATCACACTGTGTACAGAGCTGCATATCAACATGAAGGAAATACTCTAAAAGGCAAATGGGAAGGAACTTCTCAAAACGCAATAGTCATTAAACAAGAAACGTTGTTGAGTTTCACCTCAGGTAGACACAAAATTAAAATATCATGAGATCCCAGTGTTAGCCCAAAATATTAGATTAAATTGGAGAACAGTTGTACATGCTGGGAGGGGGCAGAACACTGCAGTTTCCATCTTGGGCTGGGATTATATGTCTATGGAGCTTTCCAAACATAGGTTAGACTAGCCCATGAACTGCCCATGTCACCCAGATATTCCACTCAGTGAATTGACTCACAAAAACATGTACACAGAGGCACCAACTCATACACTTGCTGCTCTACTGTGCAGAGCAAAAGACTGAAAATAGCCAAGACTGAAAGACATAGACTGTGTTATCTGCATATAGCTGGACAGTATGTGGCCACGGTAACAAGCAAAATATTACCTGGATGGATCCCCGTTCAGCAAAGGTCAGATGTTTCCAAGCACATAGCATACGATTCTATATAAAACACTCAGGATGGGGAAGCATTACCGGTAGCCAGCGAACCATAGCAGAGCTTCCCCAGGCAGGAGCAGGTGACTGGCAGGTATGCATGAGGACCCCTTCGAGTCAGGTGCTGCTTCTTGACATAAGTATTGGTTAAGTAGGGTGGTCTGTTGTAGACTCCCTAACTTTTCTTACTGGCTTAGAAAAATGGCCATGATCTATTGGGGGGGGGTGGACAATGATGGCCGTAGATTACCACATATAATTCTGTCATAAAAACCCTTGACTTTTCACCTTGAAAAATAACTGAAAGATTTATCATCTACATTTATGTTCCAATTTGAAGCTTATAAAACTAATGGGTTAATAAGATGAGAGCTAGTTGCATTTTAGTTACAAATGATCTAGATGCAAATGATAAACATATAAAAAAAAGCAACTTTTACCTAAAAATTCCAGTGTGGTGGCCCAGGTGGGTCTGAGGTACCAAGAGGTCATGTTCTGGCTCTCCCTCCCTGGAAGGACACAGCTAACACTGGAACGGCTCTGCTCAACTTAGACTAAAGGAGTGTCTTTTGTCCTCTCTGGAACATTCACTGGGCAAAGGTAAAAGTGCGGAAACTTATCAGATACCCAGCCCCATCTGGAGAAGGGACACGTTTATGACTATTACTTCCCATGCCCATGAGTAGTTCCACTTACAGAGGGCATGGAGGGGCACTGCCTCCTACCATGCTATTGGTGCAACACCTGGTACAGACTGGTAAGACAGCCTCTGCCTTACTGCCCATAGATATCTATCTAGCGGATATCCTTGTAAGATGACTGTGCTTCCTTCAACAAACGTGCATTACTAGACAGGAATTTCTGGCCACTTTCATTTCTATATATTCTTCCTGGGAAGATGCTTCAAATCACACAAATCTCTAAAAACTGTAGTGGACAGTAAAACAGCAGCTTTGAAAAGAACCATACATACATGACAATCATCATGTTTATTATATGTAAAATGCTTTGGAAAATAAAGACGGTCACTAGCGAAATTTGAAAGCACATCTGTGATATGAAAATCAGAAGCTGTGTCCACACGTTGTATACAACTGAGGAAAGAACTCCAGTGTTTACAACTTCCATTCACAGACTAAATGAGAACACATTTCAGCTCATTTGCCTTAAAAACAAAACAAACCAAAATAAAAAAAACACAAACAAACAAACAAAAACACAAACCTACTAATGAGTGAAGACATTCATTCAAATCTATATATCAAAATAAAACAGTAAGATTGGAAAGATGAGGAATTGTAATTGAAGTCCATAATACCGGCTTAACAATAAAGGGGTATCAAGCAATTATTTAATCTCATAGCAGTGATGTTTAGTTTTACTATTTTGTCTCACCCAGGTTAGAAACAGAGCAAATGACCTTAATTATAATACTGAAGACAGATTGGATACAGAAATTGCTGTCAAAGCTATGTGTCAGGCTAGGAACTAGGTGCCATGTACGGCCGGTACAGTTTTCTGCAACAGAACAGACACCTGGCTGCGTCTCCCCCAAGCTCTGAGACAACCGTGTGCTCTGTACAAGATGAGAGCTCCCCACACATCCTGTGACATCACTGCCCTGTCTTTTATAGACCTCCCCTGAGACGACGTGAAAACGGTTGAGTTAGAGAGTTCAGTAAATGCAGGGGGAAGAAATAAAAACATATGGGCATAAACTTCTTACAAACGGTGCAGAAAAGAACAAGTGTGCACCGAGCGAGCTGGAAGAGACTCATTTTTCTCATTATGCAAATGCCTTTTGCTAGAGATATTTTCTATTTCGGTCAGGATGATCCTCATTACGACTTTTACTATGTGAAGCACAAAACTGTGTATCTGTTTTAACAGGAACATATACATAATTACTCCCTGCAGAAATTTTCAAAAGTGTCAAAATATGAATTAAAACACCAACACTTTTTTTTTTAAGGTTTCTTCTGTGGTTCCAAAACATGCTGCTTTACAGAATGAAGCTTTGGTGAAATGGATGAGAACATTTGGAGCAGCTTCTAAAATATGCATTACTTATTTAAAGCAAGGCTTAGCTCTGGTTCTATTATACAGAAATTCTTCCGAGAAACGTGTATATGCTCAATGAAAGCCAAGTACCTTAGTTGCTCCCTCCCCGTTTTCTCTGAAAAAGACCCCTGTCTCTTTGTGCTATGATGAACATTCACAGCTCTTCCAACCTCAAGCTGAGCTTTGTCCCATCTGAAAAGGGCAGCTTTGTTTTGGCCATCACAGCCCTCTGGTGCGATGAGCTACAGAGCTATCCAGTTGGGCTCATTTTCCTCCCAATTCAGCAGAAAACTCACTGACAGATGATTTGAGAGCTCAGAATTTAAGGACCACAGTGGCTGAAGACCTAGCATCCTAACTGCAGTGACCAATGTTTTCATCTGACCAGATCCAAACGTCAATGTCTAGACAAGGCGGCTAAAGGAGGACCTTAGCTGGCTGTCACGGAGCGGGGCCTCACTTCCTGTTTGTACTGAGCCAGCACTGGAAGGAAACACCTCAGTGAAGACATGCTGTTCCTTTCACAACCCCGACAAACCTCTCATTTCTGATGTCAGCTTTCTTTGCTGTAACTTTCCACCTGACCTACTAATAACACGCAATTTCACACCATCCAATTTGTCAGCCACAGCGACTTTCCGGGCTGCTTTAAGTGGCCCCTGTGGAAACAGAGAGCACATCAGAAACGCTGGCTTCCACGAGACTGGATCTTTCCGGACGTGAACAAGAGTGCTGAGATGACAAAGGCCTTTCACCTTTAAAAATGAGGAAACTAAGACAGGGCCTTTGAAGTAACAGCGCTTGTTATTCTCAGGGTGGGTATCATGCCATGAATCTAAGAGTCACTCGACCTGGTCAGGCTCTTGGCAACACTGCCTGTCGGAACAATGACGCCAAACAGACAGATAAGACAAACTCCACAGCGAGAAGCAAAGGCCAGTTAGTTCTGTGCTTTTGCTAGTGTTGTTTTTTTTTTGTTTTGTTTTGTGTGTGTGTGTTTCATTTTTGTTTTGTTTTGTTCTGTTTTTTGATTTTTTTTTTTTTTTTTACCTCTGAAGAGATTATCCAAGTCAATATCCTCTTTCCCTTTGATTTTCAAACACTTTGCCTGCTGTACAAGTCTGGCAAAGAACAGAAATAAAATCCGGACTCATTATCCTGTGATGTAAGAAGAAATCACGACAGCACCACAAATTCCAACCGCACCGCCCATTAAATGACAGCGAATTAGCAGGTGTTTCACTGCACAGTCTCATTAAAATGATTCTTCAGTTTAAGTTTTAAAGAAAATATGAACTTTCGTCCAGAAACTCTGACTTTGAAAACTGAACCTTCAAGGTCTTCCCTTTTCTTCATCCCAGAGGACGATCTCTTCAGGCTCTGAGGAGGAGCATCTGGGGCAGAGGGGAACAGGGTGGGAGATGGGGAAATAGTAAGCACCATTCCCAATTTTGGCACTTATTATTTCAATAGAAGATATTTATAGACACTGAGCTCAAACAAGTGTATAAAGTAATTTAGTTGCATTGCTGAATGTCAGGGAATTAATTAACTTTTGCAATGCTGCAGAATACAGTGAGGGCTAATTTTGTAACTCTTTCATCATGGAACTTCATTAAAAAATCGAGATTCCTACTTCTTAACAAAGACGGAAGCTGTTAAAAGGAAACTTCTCCAGGGCTGCTAATTACCTACTAATTAATTTTGGGTAGGCAGAACTTGAGATAATTAATTTATCTGCATATATTTATGATTCTAATAAACTTATAATAATTAGCTTTGCGCACGTATTTTCTTATTGTAGTTAATGCTTTTTCATTTCATCCTCACTGAAGGCCTGTGAGCGAGTCGCGAAAGGACAGGTGGAGAGAATGACTTAGCCATCAAGACTCTACCCAGACTCTGAACTGCTGAGAGAAAAGTTGACGTATTTTTATTTATAGCTTTTGCCACAGTAGAAGTGCATTCTACTCACTAACTAGGAATGTCTTAGTTGTTTTTTTCTAAATCAAGAGAACAAGAAAAAGTTTGAATTGAGACCCCACCTTTGCACCTTCTGCGATGGTTCACAGCCAGTGGGTGACGAGCTGCCTGTGGTACAGGGCTGGGAGCTGAAACTGGGTACAGAAACACCTAGCTTTACACCTAAGACTCAGTTCCTAGCTCTGTGATACAGACTGAATCTTTGAACACTTGAGTTTCAGTGTCCAGTCTGTGACATACAACATACAACATGCCTAACCGTGTTGGTCTGTGCAATTAGTTAAGCAATATATTTTTAAAGCAATATGAAGGCTGCTGTGCATTATTGATCTTCATACAATCTGTGGAACATTTGAACAATTCAACGCATTGAATTTTCTTTAGATTTCTTTTGTATCTCTGTGTCTTCAGGATTCGTCTACATTTTTCTAGCAAAGAGTGTGGTTTGTAGGGAGAGGAGTTTAAACTTAGGCAGTGAGTTCTCAATGGTCAGCATGAGATGCTGCGTGCCACCAACCCCTGTGTTCAATGTCACAGTGTAGTCATTTCGTCAAGAAGGTGGGGGAAAGGAACTTTAGCTCTGCTCACTTGTTTTTGGGTATCTTTGGGGGATTTCTCCCTCAATTTTATAAATTTGCTGGCATTGTGAATTGACCTGAACCCCTCTGACAGCAGCCCTCTGCAGTCTACGCTGATGAAATTAGACCTATCACACAAAATTAAAAAGCAGAAGCTTGTCTGCCTTACATAAACTTGATGGGATATGCCAGGGGGCAGTTGTGCATGCCTTTAATACCAGCACTCGGGATACAGAGGCAGGCAGATCTCTCTGAGTTCGAAGCCAGCATGGTTTACAAGAGCTAGTTCCAGGACAGGCACCAAAGCTAATCAGAAAAACCCTGTCTCGACAAACCAAAAAAAAAAAAAAAAAAGTTGGGATTTTAGAAAACTAATTTGAGATAAATGTATCTGGTAGCATCCTCACTAAGGTGATACCCAAGCTAAACCCTATGAGCAGTTCGGACACGGAGAAATCCAGATGCATAGGGGATCCCAAGCCCTCACACTTAGCCTTAATTCAATGCTCGCCACAATGTTCAAAATCTATAAATATGGAAACCAAGGCTCAGAAACACTGGACATCTTGCCCTGTCTTAGGCACACAGAGTCCACAGTGCAACTAGAACACAAAGTCCAGTCTTTGGGCGGCAGGTATAGGCTTTCTGCTCTGCTACAGATCATCTTCAAGAGACATGATGTCTACCACTCCTTTACAGACACGAGAGGCCTTTGCGGGGACCTGACAGGGCATAGCACAAATGAGCTACTTTGGCTGAAATGCCTACAGTGTGCATGGAGGATTAGGTGCGGGGGTGGGGGAGCCAAACTGCAGAGGGCTCCCTGGAAGAGTTCCAGCTGCAGCGTGACCTCTTGGGTGATAGAAAAGACACGGATGTATTTGCTAGTGGAAGGATCTGCCGTGAACAGCCAGGGGAAATGCTGGAAATAACAAGACCAGTGGCATGCCGCAGAGCACTTTCTGCTACCAATAGCTTTTCCTGAGGCCTGGACTATACTTTGCATGTAGTCATAGTTCCAGCTACTGAAACCAACCTTCGGGAACCTTCGTGAGTGGGAATTCACCTACAGGAAGCAATACCTGCTACTGCCCCGGCACTTTCTACGTCCCACCATTTCCTACTCCTCTACAGATCTGTGACCTCCAGGCGGGGCAGTCTTAGCGGCCGCTATTTCTGTTCCCAGAAGGTTCCTGGCCCTTAGACTAGATGCCTGCCTCAGGGGAGGCAAGGGTGATCAGTTTTTGTTAAAAAGGGCATAGGACTAGAACCTGAATGTAACTCAGGTGTACACCAGACAGTTTTAGGATCGGAGGTAGTCATCAATAGTTCATTAAATCAATTCTTACCATGTTCTGGTAAACTGAATTTAACCGAAACACAGGTGGGCATACTTCCTGTCTGCAGCTACTTTCGTCACAATGGCTGCATCAGACAGTGCTAGCACAATATTTAGTATCTGGTTCTTTAGAGAAAATGTTTGCTGACCATTGTTCTAGAAGTAAGGAAAGCAGCCGCGAAAGTCAGAATGTGTGCAATACACATGTCAGACACTTTTAGGTAAATTCTACAAGTCTGTGTTTTATTTATTTACATTTTATGTGTACAGGTATTTTGCCTACATGCATGTACCACGCACCGTGTGTGCCTGCTTCTCCTAGAGACCGGAGGTGTCGGATGCCCTGGAACTACAGCCACAGACAGTTGTGGGTCATTGTGAGTGGTGGAGCTGAACCTGAATCCTCTAGAGAGCAGCCCGTGCTCTCAATGCTGAGCCACCATCTCTCCAGGCTGGCGTTTTAACTTTACTCATCTGTATTTTCTCATTTTCTTGTAGTAAGCAAGTACTGCTTTTGTAGTGAGAAAATCGTGTTAACCGTGCCTAGTTTACCACGCAAACGAATGGCAAATGATTATTCTGAAGCCAGATGGCGTATAAAGGTGCGGAGAGATGCCCGCTGCTGCTTAGGCAGTGGTTTTCTTTATCTGAGGTCCAAGCACACTAATATTCGCATTACATGAAAAAGCAGCCTGGCCGTTGAACATGGTGTTCTGCACAACTTAATCGCCAAGAGCCCTGCACCAAGGCAGGGCACCAGCGATCCAGAGAGTCACAAGAAATTGGAACCTGCCTGATGAGAATCATCCCAAGAAAGTCTCTTTCAGGATCTCACCAAGCGACACCGGGTACTGTGTAAGAGTGAGCAGGACTGAGGGTTTGCTGAGGCACAACATGGCTGCCCAGCAGGTGCTGAAGAACCAGAACCCTGGGGCTTGGTGAGGGCTGAACCCTTCCACAGCACCTCAGCTGATGGCTTAGATCACTGTTGGCCTGCAGAATCAGCAGAACCTTTGGTTCCCCCCTCCCTTAGCGTCTCCCAACTACCCAGAGTCTGCTGTAGGGAGCTGCTGAGTTTGTTTCAGGCATTATCCTTTCTTTCATCCCCAGTGTGATTTTTCCACGCCACGTGTCACAGTTGTGATCTCTGCCTTTCCCCGAAGCAATAACACTCACCCACCTCTCAGCAGCAAAGATCACCAGCGGACCTCCTGTACAGTTCAAGCAACTAGAACCACTCACCTTTATTCTAGCCCTGTCCTGCCACTGAGTGGCTAGGGCAATTTTCTCATCACTAACAAAGATAATAACATACATTGCTGGCTGTTTGGTTCACACGTGTATCACTGCAGTTTGAATGGTATCAGTCCGGAAGTTGGCCGAAGGGATCAATGAGGAGGAAAGGAATGGATAGCTTTAATCTCAGGACCCAGCTGCGCTCAGGGTCCCGCATCCAGCAACGGAAGTGTTACTGCACCATCCATAGGCTACAACCCAATTTAGTTCTGATAGTATCTTAACCCCGGGTAGGCTGTGGTCTGGAATAGCAAGTGGAGGGGAGAGGGGACATCATGCAGCAAAGGGTTACCTCCCATGGTGTTAATGGGGGAATACAGCTATTTGCCCTCCTCATTCTTACAATTGAAGAAGTTCGTGATCACGGATTCCTTGATTAAAGGGCTTAATTTAACTACCGGTGCTGAATTTTTCTCTCCAACCAAGTAAGTGAAGATCTAAGTTCCTACTGGTCCCAAGATGCTTGTTAAATGAGAACTGTAACTAGGCCAATTATAAGGTTTTAAAATCAGCAAATTATATAAAAGTGGAAAAAACGATATCGAATTATTACGTCAACGGTCTTGGCACATGCCAGGCCAAGCCACAGGATGGGCCATCATCGGCATTTATATCTGTCTGTACAGATCTATATAGATGCCCTAATTCAAAACGTAATGTATGTGCTCTCACGTTTGCATTCGTTTTAGAGCAGCGGAGGACTCTGAGAGGAGCGTGAACCTAGGTATACAACAGAACCTATAACGTAGGCCGGTAATGAAAGTACACTGGTGGATTAGAGCGCCGGCTCTCCCACTCGGCATTCACGGTGTTTGAGTAACAAAAGGCACATGCAGAAAAGCACTGGACAGACACACGGAGACACACACGTGAGCTACTCAAGGGTGACACAGAGCTAAAGGACCGAGGACAAGAGAGGAGCCACCTCTTCCCTGACTCCGCCTCTTAAGGCCACCAAGCCTCGGGCTCACGTTGGCTGGTCAAGTCTATTTCATTTGCCGGGTACCTAACAAGTGCCGGACGGTATTCAAGGTGCCAGAAACATAGAAACACAAATCACAGCTGTGGACAGGAGACAACATGGAGCAGAAGGGCGGAGTAAACACGTAATAACCAGAATCCAAACAGCGCTGCTGCTGCTGCTGCTGCTGCTGCTGACGACGACGACACTGGTGGATGAGGACACCCACAACCGGTCCCAAGCGGAAAGGAAGCCCGGCGCATTAAAGAAAACCTACTGACTAACATGGAAGGCTATATGAGGAAAAACTAACTGTTATGTTGTGGGAATGGCCCTGTAAAAGGTATTTTGAGTCACGGCTAATTTGAGAGGTGGGAAGAAACGAGTTGGTTCACGGCAGTGCGATTTATTATCGCAGCCATCGGGAGACAGTTCCATCATGGGTGGTTTGCTCCGATCGGCACTACTTCCGCAGACCTTCGAGGAGTGTAGAAACATTAGGAAGCGGCAGGTATCGGGAAAAACAATGTGGCATTTTCTCAGCTACTTAAAACAATGCTAGTAGCACTGGCTGAAAAATGACAGGAATTTCGGTGTATGGTGCAGCTATCAACGGTGCAGATTTAATACTTTGGCGAATGCTGCTCTGGGGAGGCAAAGGAAGTTACAACAGGACACCTGGGTGATAAAAACGTAAAAAAAAGTGAAAACGTGCTCTCCTCAGACTTGAGAGCTAGCTGCAAATGCAGGGGCAGCTGCATTCCACAGGAATCGTGTTTACCATGAAGACGTTCAATGGTTCTAATCTTGCTATCCTGCCTTTAGTATATTATAGTGAGACATGCTAAAGGTGGGGAAATTTGTATTATATGCACCACAGGGAGGAGTAGGTACCTGGAGGGACATATGGTATAGTCTGCCCAGAGGAACTGCTTTTATAAAATAAGAAATGTCTGTATCATATATGGCCCTAAAACTTGTAGCTGGAAGTCTAGAACAGGCATAGTGTACCCAGCCAGACTTCCTCACAGCCTCACGCTGCCTTTTCTCCCTTGGCTGAATGGAACCGAACATGCTTCAGATCTAAAGTCATGCATTTCTGTTTTCAAATCCAACCTCTCTACTGGATCGTCTGTATCATTCTGAACACTTGAGCCTGAACTTCTGAACCTTCAACAATCAATGCAATAAAATCAGAGTAAGAACAATACCAAAGGCAGGGCTTTTGTGATGATAAGATAAAATAAAAAGATGATAAAATAGGAATTGTTTAGTCCAAAGGGAGAGGGTTATTTTAATACAAGACAATAGTAATAATTGTTGGTATGTCCTGCTTTTAGTTTACTAGACAGACATATGCTGGCTGCAATCAGATGACATAGGTTTGGGTCCCAGATCAATAGCCAAGAGGTCTCTACTTCATAAACACAGCATCCTCACGACAAACAGCGAAGCCTCCGCAGTGACAATAACCTCCGTTAAGCCTGAAGCACAAAACTATAAGAAGCTATAAAGTGTTAGGTGCATTAAATGTGCTTCCGTCCACGCTGTCTATACCGATGTGAAAAACTCACACGAAGCAATTTGTTTCTGTTTAATGCATATGAATACACCATTACTTACACTAGCAACGTAAAGAATGCAAACATTTTCTTTAAACTAAAACAAGAGCATACATTTCATAGAAACTAAATATGTACTGTCAATAGTTGTCACCTATTATGTGAGTCTGAGTTTTAAAGGTAAAAATAACATGAATATGTGAATTTCAACAGGTGCAGACACTGGGTGTATATATCCTTCTCGGTTTTAAAACGTGACCCTTTAATATATGCTAAAAAATATGACCATAAAGAGACTTTCTACTACTGAGGCAATTAATAGTCATAAATATACTACTACTGATGTCACTGAAAATATTAATATAATAAATTAATATAAAACATATACACTCATATATATGAAAGTATGGCTAATACACGTGAGGCAATGCCATATTCCCATTGGAAGTGTAAGAAGTCTAGAGTTGTCAAAGGGACCATGTTTGTTTGCATAAGAAATCACAGAATCCTTTACAAAACTCGGGCAGAGAAAACACATGGGAGTCAAAGGCTCCCCTGTGTCTGCATTTGATCTTGTGATTTCAATAATGTGGGTGAGAGCAATGGCAGCCCCAAGGAGGTAGTACTAGGGCGCAGGGCAGGAGTTGAGCTCCAGCTGATTTGCTCATAATGAACCCGTGCCTCACCCAGAGTTGGTTTCACGGTTCTCTTTATTCCAGTCTAGTAATCACAGCTACACCATGAACAGACTCGGAGATGGGAGTGGCTGTGACTGTGATGCCAAGTCCCTGAAGGCAAATGCTATTCTGATGAGTGCCTGACTTCAACAGATGGCTTTGAAACAGCGCACTAATGGCTCAGGGTGGGCACCATGCAACAACCCCACTTCCTGTAGGAGTTGATAGAAGAGGGTCACTTGAGACTTGCGATGACTCATTAGCTAACGTTTTCCTGCTCTTCCCTTCTGTACTAACTATTCTACCTGTTATACTTAAGGGCAAAGCCCCTCAGAAATAGTAAGGGACTCAATAAAATAACGACAGAGGAAAATCCCTAAGAGGAGTTTGAGATGGGGTGACAAGATACCTGAGTTTGCTGGGGAAAACTGGTTCAGCTAACCTCGGAGAAGATACAAGAATTTCTAAACACAGAGACCTGCTTAGTTTCTGTGACTTGTGACACCAAATATGAAAACCTAAAATATTTACAGGAGAGATCGGCTGAACCTTCACCTAGGAAAAATGCGACAGAATGCAGCAGAAAGAGAGAACGTGGGTGCACGCGTCCCTATGATTTTAGAATAAATAAACCTTGTTCTTGGAGAAAATAGCTTAAAAAAGAAAAAAAGAAGGGGAAAAGGCCTCCTCCAATCAGGAAAAAGAAGCACACACATGTTCCCAACTACTCCAAGTTGTAAACAGTGTGGGTGTGAACAAGCAGCAAAGAACAGGCAGACCCTGTGAAGTGTCAACAAAGGAGTGGGTGTGCAGTAAATAATAAAAATGCAAGGCACGGCGACAGAAATAGAGGCGTGCGTGTGCACGCGGAGGGATCCTGCAACGGGGCGGGGGGGGGGGGGCTGAGTTGCAATTGTGTGCTGAGCCATTGCCATCAAAACAGCTACAAGACGAAACCAAGATGTCCTCCGTATGTTCTAAACCACTGGCATGAAAATGGGATAAATCCATAGTCCAGCATGTAACATACATGTGAGTCTGTGTCCACTGATCCCAGTTATCCCAGTGAACATGGGGAACCCTGGGACTTGGGGTGTGAATGGGCCAAGTTGTTCTATGGGAACTCCACCCATATGATACATTCCCAGAATGAGCATGATTCTGAGGTTGGAGACCAGGAGTAGTCTCTCCTGTCAATCACAGATGGTAGGGCGGGGCTCATAGCCTACAGGAAAACACCCAATGGTCACTTTCCTCTAGAGCAGTGGTTCTCAGCCTTCCTAATGTTGTGACCCT
This sequence comes from Chionomys nivalis, assembly GCF_950005125.1. Taxonomy (NCBI): domain Eukaryota; kingdom Metazoa; phylum Chordata; class Mammalia; order Rodentia; family Cricetidae; genus Chionomys; species Chionomys nivalis. The sequence continues at coordinate 12,915,052 of NC_080111.1, read as the reverse complement.
TCAACATAGTTCCTCATGTTGTGGTGGCTCCCAACCATAAAATTATTTTCCTTGCTACTTTATAACTGTAATTTTGTTTTATTATGAGTTGTAATATAAATACATGATATGCATGCTATCTGATATGCAACTCCCATGAAAGGGTAGTTTAGCCCCCAGAGGGGTCATGACCCACAAGGTAAGAGTCACTTATCTAGAATCTCTGTCACCTCAGTCTTTGTCTGGCTTCCAGTTACACATTTAGTGTTTGATTATTCCTTGTCTGCAATTCCTAGCAGGGAGGATGGAGTACTTGGAAGAAAATGTTATTTAGATTGTTTGTTTGAGTTTAAAAAAAAAATAGCCCAATAAGGTTGCATATGAAGCATCTCAGAAAACAATTGCACAAGTAAAAATGAAAACTGCTACTGAAAACTGTAAGTTTATATTTAGGAAAGAAAAGATAATGCGTTACCACCAAGTCAGGATAGAGAGTAAAGAGAGTCAGAATTCCTATCTTGGGCAAGTGAGGATTAAAGATGACTGACAAGGAACCGATCTGAGGGGACAGCTTGATGCGACTCCAGGGTGGAAATTCTCAGTTCGTGTCAGAAGACTTTCACGCATGAAATGAATCCAAAACACAAGAACATTTGCAGGAGGAAAGGAGCTCCTTTAGGACTGCACAGATGAGATGCATGTTCTATTCCTTACATACGATTTGCTCATTCAGAAAAACGATATATTCAAATGTTTTGGCAAAGGATTGTGTTAACTCTGTGAGATACTAAATAGAACATTATCCAGAAGAATTCTCTTGGCAAAATCTAAGGAACTTATTCCAGCTATAAATTTGTTCTATTAGAATTCCATATGGTTCACTTTCTGGTTCAAGTTTATAAGTTTCTTACCTGGACTGACCATTTTTTTCACATTTTCCATTGAAATTCAAACTGCGGAGGTTTTCTAACTTGGAACATGAAGAATCTGATTCCAAATTTGCCTGTGTCTATTCTCTTAGGCGGTCCTGAAGTGTTGCCTCCTGCTTCAAGTTCACGTCTGAATATGGGCAACCGAAAGCACTAGTTTGTGGAAAAAGGAAAGCATAGCTGTTAGCTTATCATGATAAATCAGGGTACATTGTCATCAGAACGGACATATATCTAATATTTAAAAATGAGAGACTTCCTTCTTTCCCATGAATAAATGCCGGTGGCTTCCTCCCACATTGCCATTAGAGGAAGAAAGTCTCTAGTTTGAGGCCATTCAGCAAAGTATCATAGGCACATTCATCAGCACATGTGGGCGGCATCTGTAATTTTGGGAACCTGCACACCTAAGAATAACATCCAGATGTGCCTCCCATGCAGCACCGAGAATGACAAGTATGGATGCCCTCAGACTGTGCTCTCTGGTATGTGAGTCTCTGTTAACTACTTGTTCCATTGATGCTGGGGGTAGCGAAGAGCCTCTGCCCTCTCCCAGAGAGTACCAGGCTTTCAATGCTTAGTAGCCATGTGTTCAGAAACACTATGAGTGCATTTTTCTTCTCAAGCTTCCTATGCTTGCTCAAGAGCTTTGCACTCTTAGGTCGCTAAGGAGACCACAGTGCAGGTGACCTTGAGCTCTTTCTCTTGCCCCTCCTCATTGTCAAGTCAAATCCTAAACTCAGAATGTTGGCTTTGGTTGAGGTAATATGGGATGTTCTTCTGTATGCTGTGAATATGTTTTATTACATATTAATAATATGTTAATAAAGAAGCTAATTTGGCCAATAGCCAGGCATAACAGAACCAGGCAGGAAATATAAGAGAAAAGGAAGACAGAGTCTGGGAGATGTCAATAGCTGCCGGAGAAATAAAATGTGAGGTAAATATAAACTAATTGAAATGGATCAATTTAAGTTGTAAGAGCTAGTTAATAATAAGCTTGAGCTAATGGGCCAAACAGTATGTAATTAATATAAGTTTCAGTGTGATTATTTGGGACCGTCCAGTCAGGCTAAGAAAGCACCACCTACAGTTACACTGAGGAGTCAGCTAGAGCACATGACCCATCTGATCAGGCTATTTCACATTTCTGTGCTCACGGTCCCCTCTCCAGGTATCCTTCAAGCATTTTTTGCTAACAGCTACAATGTAGCTGCTACTAGGGAAGGTGAAGATGCTGCAGATCACCTCTGGGAAACGGGACTCTTGTCTCAGTCTCAGAGGTCCCAACAATGGCATGAGAGAGGAGCAGGGCCAACTCAGAAGAGTTGCCCTGATGGAGACACACACATGCACACACACACACACACACACACACACACACGCGCGCGCGCGCGCGCACGCGCACACACAAGCACACACTGTAACACAGACATTCCCGTAGTCTCATTAGATAGTGGCTTCTATTACCAGCCCAGTGTTAGAAAAGGCTACATCTAGAGAAGAACATGCCTAAGTGGATCAGTGGAGAGACAGCTGACTGTTTCAGGAATGTACTTCCTCTCCACTGTATGACTGCTTATACAATACAAAAGAAATTCTTCATGAACATATGGAAGTTGAATCATGGACCAAAGCCACCTTCCCTCTATGTTAGAATGAGTTTTCTAGAAGGGTGTGTTAGCATGCTCACTACAGAAGTGCTTTAGTAGCATGCTCTATCTGGAGTTAACCTATGGAATTTGGGGAAGTCAGGGCACCAGCCTGGCCCAGTGTGGCAGGATAGACCTCTGTCAGTATCCTGGTAGCATGGATGACCAACAGCCCCTGCTACAGGATATGGGCATTGTTATATGACACAAATTAGTGCTGGTTTATTGGCCTTTTCATCTTTCAGTCATTGATTTTAATAATATGCTATACATAAATCCCCTAAATGAGTAATTGGTAGGTGTTAAGTACATTAGAGAATATGAATCTAGAAAAGAAATTAAGAAACTCCTACTAATAAACACAATCCATAATAAGAATAACTGTATTTGCTGAGTTCATACCAGAGCTGATCAGAGTACCAGGAGATCCACATGCGTTATTATCACTATGCAACAGGTTCATATAACATAAGCAACTCTCCCATTCTCTGCACTTTAAGAAGTCCCCGAGTTACTAAATTATGAGTCCCAGAGGTTGACAGAGGTGGAAAAAAATCTCAAAAGGGCATGTTAAGAAGCCTTGGCATAGATCAGACAGTATCAGGCATGACTATGAAATCAGGTAGGTAGGGAAGTGGGGGAGGATCCGGAAGGAGTTGGGGGTGGGGTGGAGTATGATAAAAACATAAAGAGTATAAAATCCTCAAAGAATTTTTAAAAATCATGGCATGATGTTTGTGTAGAGATATTGGAGGTGTGGATCTAGGGTTATGTCTGGGAACCAGCCCACTAGCTGGGAACACATGGTGAGTGGCCTGAGATGAAGCACCGTTTGCAGCAGCATAGAGCAGGTCATGTCTGCTAGGCTGCACCTAAGAAGGCACTTTTTGCTGAGAAAGGCTAGAAGGCCTGACACTAGCAAGAGAGATCGAGAAGTTTTGGTCCACACATGGCTGCTACTCAGAATCATTAATGCCCATCTAACATACTCCCAATATGAGGCCTTTAATGATCAAGACCATAAATTTATTTAATTTTTAACTTTCTATAATAACTTTAGGTGACTCTTGCTACCTGTTGCTACGCCCTCCACCCCCACCTCTCTGGCTTATTGGTCCAGCATGGAGAGACGGCAAACACGGAGTGCTCCTGCTTGGTACATCCTTGTACTAGACGAAGTTTGTTCCCCTGTATCTCCCTTCATTACTCTGTGAACGGTGTTCTCATTCATCGATCGCCTACGTGCTGGTGGCATTCTCATCCTCTTTGACTCCATGGTCATAAGGATTTCAAAACCAAACGGAATCCTGGGACCTGAATCCCGATGGCACAGACTGTGAGGTTCAAGAGACTATAGCAAATGACAAAACCATACTTTGCCAAAGCGCCTGGGGAAGAATGGAAGATACCAATGGGAGATGAAAAGGAAGCATGGAGGAAGTGGGAAGATGGAGCGCTCATATCTGATGGTTTATGTCACTTCAAGCCTCAGAAGCAAGGTTGTGGATATGCTGGGAGCATGTGTCTCTACTGTGACATCGACAGCCTGCATTCTCAGCTGAAAACAGTGAATGCAGAAGAGATGGCATGCTGATGACGGTAGCCGGCCTTACCACAAGCCCTAGCCTCTGCTCCTGCCTACAGGTGTGTAAGAGAGCACATGGTTCTGCAGACCAGCCACATTGAAAAACCAACCCTTGAAGAGGTGCCAACCACCTAAAGCTTACCTTTGCGGTTTTAGATTTAGCTAAATATTGGGGAAATATGGCTCTAAATGGAATAAACCATAGGAACTTTCTGGGCTGGCTAGTTGTATGTCAACTCGACACAAGCTGGAGTCTTTTGAGAAGACGCACCCTCAACTGAAAAAAAAAAATGTCCCCCACCAGATTGGCCTGTGGGCAAGTCTATTGTGTATTTTCTACATTAGTGATCGGTGTTGGGGGTGGGAGACCATAGTGAGTAGTCCCACTCCTGAATAGGTGGTCTTGGGGCATATAAAAATAAGGCTGGGCAAACCCTGGGGAGCAAGACAGTGAGCAGCACTGTGGAACTGTGAGCTTCTGTGAGCTGAATAAACCCTTTCCTACCCAAGTTGCTTTTGGTCATGATGTTATATCACAACAATAGAAACCCTAAGTGGCCTATGCTGAAATTACTTTGATTTACAGCTCCAGTACTCAGGGGCTAACAGCAGTGTCTGAATGATGGAGAAGTACAATAAGATCCCAGGTCACTGTGGGTGCAGACAAAGCACAGACTGGCTGGCTGAGAAGAGCAGCGGGCAGCAGGTGCCTCTTTGTGAGGGCCGGCTCTTCCGAAGGAGCTGACCACTCCGTGTTCCTGCGTAATTCACAGAGGAACCGCTGTGTGCAGGAAAAGGAAGAGACAGTGTGGTCTATCAGGCTGACCCCGTAGGAAACTGAAGCATTTGCATATCGGGAGTTTTATACGGCTCACTCAAATCCTTTATTAAAAACAAAACTTTCAGTGCTAGACTCTTTTACAGTCAAGCCGGTGAATAGAGGATGTAAGCCAAGCAAGCATAAAGCCGAAAGACAGCTGCGGCAAGCAAAAGATTTTATTCCTTTGACAGATCCCTTTTACCTCGTGATGAAAGGAAACAATCGCAGACACCATTAGTGACTCACAATGCCAACACTATGAGATATTAATGATTGCAATAACCTGTGGCAGATTTGTGTTCAGAGTATGCAAGACTAGTGCTTAGCATCTGAAGGTAAATAGAAACGCAAACTACTCGTGTTTCAGAGAGACTTTCTGAAGGCAGCTCTGCCTCTGCGTTCCAATGAGGTCAATGTGTGGGAGGAAGCTGCTCAGGCAGCTGCTGCCAAATCCCTGCATTTGGTGCCAGGCCCGGAGACCCCTCTGCTCCTCTGTCCTCCTTCCTTTCTCATCAGGGACACATTACCCCAAAGGCCGCCCTGTTTCAAGGACCCACCCTGATGACACGAGGCCAAGGGTGATTGGCCAACCCCCATCCTCAGATTTTACAGGCACAAGTTCCAGCAGCAGCAGAAAGTTCGAGTACCCTGGAATCTGTGTGCTTGCTCTGTTCTGAAGCTCCATCAGTTTTGCAGGATTGGGTTCTCCTACACCAACACCAGCCTCGGATTTTGTTTCAAGATGTCCAGTCGTCTGCGTGACTTGAGTCTGGATGCCCTGGTGTGGCACACTGTGGTCCAGCTTTCCTTGCAATCTTGTCTCCTAACTCCAAGCCAGGAAGCACATAGTCTCTTCCCATATGCCACCTTCCCTATCTTTCAGGTGCTTCTAACCTGGAATTATGTCCTATCGTGTCCTTGGCCTCCTAACTGAGATCCTGACAAGTAGCTTGGATTCTTCCCCTCTGGCTTCAAGGTGTCAAATGTGGGCTCGGCTGACTGCTCAGAGACCCAAAGTTCTGAGAACCAAGAATTATCGGCAACGTTTCAACAATCATTATTTCATCTTCACTGCCTAGTGAGTTTGATTTCTGTTTCTGACTGTGTCACTCTGCTAAAGATAATGAGCCGTGCCCTGTCAAGTCCAGGAGATGGGAGGTTGGGACCTTAGCAGCCATCACCTAACATCAACCACCCACCTGAAGCGCAGCTATAGCCTCAAGATTGCCAGGAGGGGCTGAGGCACCAGGCTCCTAGGCCAGCCTCCCTCACACTCCCTCAGCAACCTCTAAGTACCAAGTTCCACTCCTTCCCAAATATTTACTTGGCTTTTATGAGGGGCAGGGAAAAGGAAGGGAAGCAGTACAGACAACAAATGGTGCGCACCGTGCAGCCCCGGGAGAGCTGCCCTTCACAGCATAAATAACAACCCGGTAGTCAGTGGAATTGCACAAGTATCAACTCACAGGCTACCTCTCCCTCTTATCCTCAGCTCTCAAGTGGCCTGAAATAGGCAAGTGGCTCCCATGAAGAAGGGAGATGCGGGTATCTGTCCCATCCAGCCCAGGAATCAGGCATGAAGCTGGATTTCAAAGAGTTGTGCTCCAAATGCAAGGAACCCGCCTCTATTTGATATCTCATTGAAGCACTTTACTTACCAAACAGTAGGGTTTTCTTCTCTCTCAGAGGGAGATAACACTGGAAAGTCACACCCTGGCTGGGAGGTTGGATTCTAAAGTCATTGAGTGGAGGCATCCTCATTTGACACCTTTTATGTATCAGAAGGTGTGAGGGCCTGGGCTTTGTCCTCTCCAAACTAAAGGCCACTGGGAAGCACTGAATGGCTGCCTCGTTCAGATCACAAAAAGGACCCCTGAGGATTGGCATAGAAAGGGCATCTCCAATAAAGATGTGAAGGATGGAGGTAAATGAAACCCGAATCATCATTTGTCCTGGAGACAAGCCTCGCCAACAGTGGGCACCTGTCGAGGTTACTAGTGGCCATTAGCAATGATGTAATGAGGTGACACCTTCCTCCTTTGCTATTTTCCTATATGTCCTTGCTGCTTTTAAATCAGAAATCCAGTTAGCTCTCCCCAAAGTGTACTGCCTTTGGTATAAGCAGTCTAATCCTACCCGGCGTGTTATAAAGCCGATAAGGAACCATCCTTGTCTTCCCTTAAAAATACATTGACTTCTTAGAAAAGTGGCACCAAAGATAGGGTCCATATTGAAATACAAACTATCTCATAGCTGTATAACTCTTCATAAAACTTCTAAAAGCTAACATATGACCTTATTTGCTGCTGGTTTTACTTTTAGGAAGGCTGGGAGTTAGTACGAGTGATACATATTTGACTGTAGACCTGACTTTTAATAACTAAAAATATGACATAATTTTATGGTTCTCACACATCAAGGTATAAAAAAATCCTCTCTTTCGCTCTGTCACACACATATATGTACATATAAATCTGTGAATATATATATGTGCATACATATATATATATACACATATGTATGTGCCTATATATTCACAGATTTATATATTTATTTAATATCTATATAGTCTCAAATTTCAGTCAGTTTTTTAAAATTCAATAGTTTTAAAACAAGTTCACCAAGCAATATAGCCAACTTTCACCCATCACATAGCTGTTATTTCAAACATCAGATAATTTTCTGCACACATAGCAAAAAAGTATAATTCTAAAAGTTTTATTACTGCAGTTGAAAAGAAATGTGTGTATGTGTGTGTGTGTGTGTGTGCGCGTGCGTAACTTAAAGAGTCGAATGAAAAACTCTTGGTTCATAAAATTTTCTGTACAATCCTCCACCATCTTATAAACTCATGAAAATGGCCAATTAGGAAGCTAAATAAGAGTCACTAATGAAATTAAGCATTCTAATCAGTTCAACATGGTAATAAGAAGCATGGATTAAAGCATTAGAGGAACTATATAAAACTACTCACTATTAAGCTTTCCACAAGTTACTCTACCTTCCTACTTTTCATTTCCAGATTCATAAAATGATTGCAGTAGCATAGGATGTATGAGTCCACATAAAAGTGTTGGTAATTATAAGTATGAATCAAGCCAGGCAATGGTAGCACACACCTTTAATCCCAGCACTCAGGAGGCAGAGGCAGACAGAACTCTGGTTTACAAAGTGAATTCCAGGATAGCCAAGGCTGTTACAAAGAGAAACCCTGTCTCAACCCTCCCCCCAATACAAATCAACAAATCAAACAGTCAAGAGTTTTGAATTTTAAGATTTTGTTCTAAAGCTGAAGTACTGTAGGGTTATCTAATGTGGTAGAACTGTTTTGGAAGTCCTCAAAACTTTAGGAGATAGCCCTCGCTGGAAGAAGGTCACTGGGAGCATGTCCTAGGAAGTTGTTCCTTACCCCAAACGCCTTTGGCCTCCCCTTCCTCTGGCAGAGTCTGTCTGTAACGTGATGTGCTATGCTCTGCCCTTTATTCTGAAGATCTACACCACTATAAGCCCAGACTTGACAAAGCCAATGATCCGGACTAAAAACTCCATGACTATGAGCCAAACCAGTTTTCCCCTGTACATTGCTTTGTCAAGTATTTGGTCAACATGGTCAACTGGATAGTTGAGCCCCATTTTGGCATTTCTTTTGTCTTCTATTTCTCTGGTCAGAATTCTGACTATCCATAAACCTCCTATGATACCGTAACCCCACGTAGATGAAGAGGACAGCTGGTTTGGAACATAACCCATTTGATCTCCACCAACATCTTGAATGTAGAGATGAATTAATGTCGCCAGCAATAGAAAACATTGGCCCCTGGACTACCTGCATTTCTCATTACTTTGACCAGAACACCTGACACTAGTAATTTAAAGAGGAATTCTTTTAACTCATGGACCCAGAGAGTTCAATCCAGCACGGGTACCTCCATCATTTCTGAGTCTCTGGAGGCATGCAGCATCAGGGGACAGGCATGTGGTGGGGGGGGGGCAGAAATTCCCTAAGGCTAATTTCAGCATTAAGGAAATTTACTAAGGATGCTTCCTGGACTATAACACCCTTTGTATGTTTTTATTTTTCAAAAGGAAGCCATTACTCCAGTAAAGTGCTCTGGGAATCCTGAAGTAACAAGAGGCTTTGGGGACAGAATGGAGTGAGTTTCATTCCTGCTTCCAGCCCAATCTTCTAGTATATGGTTTGCTCATATGTAGCATGAAGACTAGATTCTGGATTATGGCATCAATCTGTGGAGAGAGTTCATCAGGGAATATATCTGCCGCCAATCAATTTCTTTCCAGCTGTAACTCATCCTACTATAACTGCTTCTGACAAGAGGAATTCAGTTTTTACAGTGCATTTGAGAGAGAAAGAGCCGTTCTTTCTTTCCTTGAGAAAGAACCATTCTTTCTTTCCTTCCCACGTTCTGCCTGTGATGTCTAATCTTGATCGTCAACTTGACACACTTGAGAGGGGACCACACCTGCAGCACTGCTTCTATCAGATCAGCTGGTGCGCATGTCTGTGAGGCATTTTTTTAAATTTTTAATTGATGTAGGAGGTGCCAGCCTACTACAGGCGGTGTCACCCTGGGCAAGTGTCCTTGGGGACTGTGTAAGAATGGTGGGTGAGCATCAGCCAGGGAAGGCAAAGTCGGAGACAGCACTCCTCCACGATCTCGCTTCGGGTCCTGCCTCCTGGTTCCTTCTTTGAGTCCCTACCCTGACTTTCTATAGTGATGTGTATGACCTGGGAGTTTTAAGATAAAAACAAATCTTTCCTCCTCAAGTTGCTTTTGGTCATGATATTTATCCAGCAACAAAAAGTGACTAAGACAGCACTCTTAGACGCAAGTCAAGTATCAATATTTTCACATGACTGACATTCAATGACCCCACCACCCTGAAGCACACCATTTAACCAAGCTGTAGTGACATTTTGCTTGTATTTTAATAAATTAAGCTTGCCTGACGGCCAAAGAGTAAAACAGCCACACTGGTCAGCCTTACAGACGAGGCAGTGGTGACACACACCTTTGATGCCAGTTGCCACACTAGTTTGCCAGAGAAACTGGGCGATGCATGCCTTTAATCCCAGCACTAGAGAGCAATATAAGACGGGAGGAGATAGGTCTCAATCTCATTTGGAGGAGGACTGGAGGGAGGATCACTATTTCAGGAGTAGAGGGAAGACCCAGTGACTGGTTGCTTTGCTTTTCTCGCCTTCAGGTTGAACCTCAATATCTCACTCTGAGTTTTTATTAATCACGCTACACCAAGTCATTTTCATTACCCTCAAAACTAAGATCTAGTCACTTCAAAATGATCTCTGCTCTCCAAACCTGACAGCTTTTCCAACTTCCATGACTGTGTGTGTTATTGGATTGTTGCTTGAACTTCAGTGGAATAAAGTTTCTACAAATCCGGAGCCATAGGTGTGAACTCATTAAGACTGAGCAACCTGCCACTCAGCAACTCAGCACACATCAGCCCCCAAACAAATATCATAGCTCTGGGAGGGGACACTTTAAATGGTTACTCCTATACCTCAGATTAACGAGAGGCATTATCCCAACACAGTGCTGAAGAATGAGACTCTAGAGTCTCAGCAGCAGAGAGCTTGTCCTCTCTCTCCTCTCAGTCTCTTCCTCGGTGTCTCCAGACTCAGTCCATGCATGTTACCCTCTTCTCAATTCCTCTGTCTAGCCTAGCGGTTCCCAGCCTTGCTAACGCTGTGACCCTGGAATACAGTTCCTCACATTGTGGTGACCCCTGACCCTAACATTTCCACCGCTACTTTGTAACTGTAACTTTACTGCTGATATGAATAACAGGGTAAATATCTGTGCTTTCCAGTCATCTTAGATGACCGATGTGAAAGGGTCAGGGATTAGTCAGGGATCGTGACCCACAGGTTGAGAACCGCTGATCCAGACATTCTAGGGAGCTGCCTCCAAGGAACGACCTTAGAAATGGTGGACCTTTATCACTTTCTGGCATCTATGCTGACCCCGATGAGACAACAAAGCTCACCTGCAGAACTGGAGGACGGGTTGCCCCGTCAAGAAGAGCGCTTCCTACCACAGTTCAGTCCAATGAGCTCCTGAAGGGATTTTTAGAAATAGTCACTAGAGTGCAAGCCAAGAAAATGAACTTTTAAGCCGGCGTACGCAGAAAGAGAGGGACATTAAGTTCAATTTCTATTTACTTCTTCATGGTGGCTTGGAGCTTAGTCATTTCATTAATGTCTGTTCTAATATCAAAGAGTCAAACTCGAGATGTGGCATTTAATTGCCTTAGGAGATACACTTTAATTGAACTTGTACCAAAATGCTTTCTGAGTTCTGTTGTCGGTAATATGTTCAATAGCCAGACAGGGAAGGAAATACACTCAGAGTGAAGAGTGGGGTCTGCAGAGAGGGGCGTGGAGAGGGAGACACCGGGGATGTTCCTTTAGAGTACCAGTGTGTGCTTACTAGAAACTTCTAAGGTGTAAATTGGTCTTAAGGAACGAGGTAGTATACTAACCACCCACACTAATGGCCTTTGGAGAATTTACGCTGCAATCAGCTTAATGTACTGAATAAGCAATTTGTGTAATGTATTCAGGGAGATGATCTGATGAATAGAATCTGCGGTTTAAAAATATTATACCAGAACCCTATCTACACAGTTAACATTAAGCAGGAAATTAAACAAATGAAGTGATTATCATGTTACATTATTAATTCAATCAAAACAATTATTGCACTAATTTTGCATTTTTATGAGGAACATTTTTTGTTATGATTTACATGTTGTTTTCACCCTTTGAATGGTAGTATTTTAGTTAAGATCATGTCAAAGTTTAGTTAAGTGTTCATGTCAAAGTAATTTTTTATAGTTCAAGGTGTACATGCAGCTTTCAATTGTACCCCCCTGGTTTGAAATATGTTTACTTTCTTTGGAGGTCTTTAAAGTATGTTCCCTCCTTTACACTTTTTGTTTTGTTTAAATTTTATCATGAACATGAAAATTTAAAGATAAAATATCATCTGGAATAGAAACTATGTTTCCAGAAAAATAGTCTGAAAAGAACTTGCTAATTATCTAGGTCAAAAATGTTTGACTTTTAAAAGTTACCTGTAAATTAAATGTATACATTTTGGCCAAGGAGCCTAATGAGATAATCCCATCGGCTGGAAGACTTTAAATTCAACATGATCAAATTTAAATTAAAGTGTTGCTATTAGATATGCATGAGGGTGTGTACATATTAGTAATATATACCTCACATGTGGGTTGGATGCTGCTATTCACAATTATCTTGGAAAACCTATGTACTAAGCCTAGGGGCGCTATTTTGGGATCAAAAAGAGAAAAGAGAAACCAACTCATCCTTCACCTGCCTGAGATAAGTGTTCTCAAATACTCACACACTCAAGAGGGTTTGCAGAGGTCCTGCTGGCTTCTCCATCACCTTCACAAGCAATTCACTGTGAGCCCTGTGGCGTCACCAAAAGCTTACGTTGGGATCTCCACTTTAGGGCTTACACAACTGATAGGCTGGTTAGCTATTGTCAACAAACAAAACATAGAATCCCACTTGTCATTCCTCCTCGCTTCCCATGCTTCTAGGATCTTTTTAAACTTCTAATTCTTTTTGAAATCCTATCATTTTTAAACGATAGAAAATCTGTCAAATGGGACAGCAGGGATGAACTTTGAGAATGGTACACTAAGAGAATAAACCGATTGCTGAAGAACAGAAACTGTGTGAGTCCTCCTCCGTGTGCCATGAGCAGAGAGCTGAGTGGTGATTGGTAGGAACTGACAGAAGAGGAAACAAAAACACTGCTTCTCAATGGCATAATTTCCCAATTACGTGAGAGAGTGAGTTCTAGGTAGGGAACCCGCCTCTAGCAAACAGCATTATGCCATATTCCTACAAAGGAAAAGTACATTTGAAAGTTTAATATGTAGAGGCAGATTTCATTTAAAGAATCTGATTGTTGGTTACATTATTTCTAAATTAGTTAACATGCCAAAAGGCAATTGTGTCCTGAAATTTAATATGTGTAAAACAATATTGTCCTTATTAGTAATGAGTCTAATTAGGAATCTTTCATTAAATCCTGGAGGAAAATATTTAACAACAGCCTTAAGAAAAAAAAATACATTCCGTGATATTATCTAGTTGGCTTATCAGTGTAAATTCTGATAAGTATATATACCCATTTTAAGAGAAAGTAATCAATATTACTTTCCTACCACAAACTATTCTAAAATGTTATTTAAGTAAACTTTTTGCTAATAACACAAGACTGTGTTTTATTAAAGACTATGGATTTATCCCAAAGTGTGTATTTGTATGTTTTTATTTCTATTAACTTAAGCTGATAAAATTATTCTTAAAATTAAAGGAAACAATATTAAAATAAAACTTGATTCATCTAGTATTAAAGAAGTTATACCTTCATAGTATTACTACGCACTACAGCCTGATCTAAGTTCTTTCTAAATTAACTCATCCCCGTTAATTCTCACACTAGCCCCACGAAGGATGTCTCTCTTTTTTCCTTTTATTGCAAATAGAACATTTTTTCTCATATATTACAGTTTTTCCCCTCTATTCTTTCCAGTTTCTCCGCATCTCCCTGTGCCCCCATCCACTCCCTTTCTGTGTCTCATCAGAAAAGAACAAGCTTCTAAGGGATATAAAATACAATATAATAAGATAAATGAAAGCTAACACACTGGAATTGGATAAAAAGGATAAACAGAAGGAAAAGAGCCCTAGAAAGACACAGGAAACAAAGACCAACTCATCCACACACTCAAGAATCTCATAAAGACACTAAACTGGAAGCCATAACACAGGCTTAGCTCAGTGGTGTAATACTTGCTTTGCATTCTTGAGTGCCTGGGCTCCACACCCAGCACCTCAGGAAAGAAGAAAGGGAGGTAGGAAAACTGACAAGTGGGGCATGGTTGCTTACACCTGTAATCCCAGCACTTGGGAAGCTGAGGCAGGTGGATCTCTGTCAGTTTAAGATTGACCTGCGCTACATAGTGAGCTTCAGGTAAACCTGGGCTACAGGATGAGATTGTGTCCCAAAAAGAAAGAAACAGAATTGGAAAGTGCATCTCTCCTCATTGCACACTTGGTAGATGTGGAGAGTGAGGCACGGAGGAGTTAAGCCATTTAAGGTCACATGGTTGGGGAAATATATAGACAGGATATAAATGCTGGTGGCTCGGTTCCAGGGACTAGGTTTTCAGAAATACATCCAACTGTTTCTTGGGAAAGACATTTTGCCATATACCCGAGAGAATAAAGATGAAGAAGCACCTGGTAGTAGGTGCCCTGTTGACTAGTAAGATGTATTCCTAGACATCTTGGGCACTGTGGAGAATGAATAGCATCGATAGGATACTCTTAGGGAACTTACGCTGTTTCATGATTTCAATTCTTCATTCTCAAATGAGGACATGCCTCAGGAATAGAACACGTGGTAGCAAGGGGATCCTTTGGAAACACTCACACTCTCCTCATGGAGCGAAGGGCTATGTGAAGAACTGGCCATCTGGGTAATTTCCTATTGGGAAGAGCCATAATTCATAAACCACAAAAAAGAAAGAGATGAAAAAAGCCCTGGCTTTCTGTCAGAAAACACGATTTCTAAACTCTCTGACAGGATGTTTTAAGATGAGAACGTAAGCATCTCATGTATGTATATACACTGAAGTTGCAACTACAACATTCAAGTACAACAATCTACCCAACACAACACTAAACACATTCAAAGTGCTCCATTTTAGTTGAATCTAGGATCAGGAGACAGGGACTCTTTTAATCATATTTTTGCACAACACCACCATACACAAAAGCACTGGGGTAGGTATGTGGTACTACAGTACGGCATAGACCCAACACTTTATAGGGCTTTGACGTTGACAGTGAAAACGCAAACGTTTTAAAAATATAAAAGATGTCACATGTGGTAGCATTCATCTATAAACCCAGAACTTCGAAGATGAGGCAATGATTCACAAGATTATGGCTAATCTGGAAAATACAGAGAGAGAGAGAGAGAGACAGAGAGAGAGAGAGAGAGAGAGAGAGAGAGAGACCCTGCCTCAAACAAATTAAAAAATAATACCAAAGGACTAATACTATTGTGGTTGATTATTATTATACATTATTATTATATATGAAAGAGTCATAGAGACATTAAACTAGGAGAGCACATGTAGTAAACATTTAATATGGAACAAAGTTCTATAGGTATATAGCACACTGCATGCATTGTTTAATTAAATGAAGAACACCTAATTGAGGAACAACGTTCATAAAATTGTTTTTGTGGCTGCTGCTGTATCTTACTTCTGTGCCAAGAAAGGCACAAGGTCAGATTCCTGAAATAGAACTGGACTCAAGAAGCTGCAAAGGAGAAGCAAGAGGCTGGAAGTGGCTCTCCAATGAGCCAAGGAGCCACAAGCAAAGGCTGAGGTAAGGGGCTGAGCGTTCAGCTCAGAGTTCAACAGAGTATGGGTTCCTGAGTGGGGAAAATGAGAACATTCTGGAAGCCTGTCTTACAAGCCCCAGCTGTGAGAAGCATCGGAAAGGGCACAGCAGGACACGGATGCATAGGAGGAAAGTCTGGCCAGAAACACAAGGAAGAGTTGGTTTTGACACACATTCTGGGAAAACAGTCACTGGCACATGGAGTTTACTAACTCGAGAGGTTCTTAAAGAAAACAGTGACATAGGAACCCATTAAATATAAGGATGAAGGATGGTAAGGCAGAGCTGCTGTCTTGGGCTAAGAAGATGCATTGTTTCTAACATGTTCAAAAAGGGGGGAGACAGAGATAGGATAATTGAACTCTACAGGTGGGCAGAGATAAGGACATGTGGGCTGATGAAGACTGTCTGGGTCATCAACAGACACCTACAGTTAAAATGATGCTACTTGTGCCAGGTCTCAGTCTGCACAGGTTGGTAGCTGGTCACATTTCATATTCCCAAGTATTATAGCCCAAGAATCTTGAAGGGCTTAGCTTAAATATTTCCCTTCTTTGTTGAGCAATGGATTAATCACTGAGACGCTTCAAGGATTGCAGACATACCATGTGGAAGAGTGTGTGGTCACATGGAAGGGTGTGTGGTGTGAGAGAGCACCCTTCACCCTCTGTTTACTTAAAATCTCCTCTGGAATTCTGTTCTCTTTTGGTTGGAGTAGGTAGATGTTCAGAATAGGAATTGTGCCCTCCCCCATCTCAGTCCCAGTTACTTCCCTGTTACTGTGAAGAGACACCATGACCAAGACAATTTATATAAGAAAATGTTTATTAGGGGCTTGCTTACAGTTTCAGAGGGTGAGTCTGTGACCAGTATGGTGAGAGGAGCTTGGCTATAGGCAGGCAGGCAGGCATGGTGCCGGGGCAGAAGCTGAGAACTGACATCCCAGACAGCAACCACAAGACAGAGAGAGCTAGCTGGGAATGGTGTGGGCATTTGAAGCCTCAACGCCCACTCCCAGGGACACACCTCCTTTAACAAGGCCACACCTCCCTATCCTTCCCATACAATTCCACCAGCTAGGGACCAAAGATTATAATAGACGAGCCTATGGGAACCACTCTCATCTGAACTCCACAGTCTCTGACTGCA
Organism: Chionomys nivalis; assembly: GCF_950005125.1. Classification (NCBI taxonomy): domain Eukaryota; kingdom Metazoa; phylum Chordata; class Mammalia; order Rodentia; family Cricetidae; genus Chionomys; species Chionomys nivalis. The sequence continues at coordinate 12,898,434 of NC_080111.1, read as the reverse complement.
GTCCAGGTGTGGATTCTTATGGATGTAGGGACCTTGCTTCTAGTGTGGCTGGGGTAAGCTCAAGGAAAGAAGAGAGACTTGTATTTGGCGCTAAGGAAAGATAATGAAAAGGTTTTTTTTTTTCATGTTTCATTTTCTCAGTTACTATCTGGGGTGGTTAGAATAAGACCAGCTCACTGACTTATGTTTGAATACTTGGCCCCCAGGTAGCAGAACTGTATGGGATGGGTGGACTTGTTGGGGAGGGTGTGTTACTGAGGGTGGGCTTTGAGGTTTCAAAAGCCTTAGCCATTTCCAGTTTGCTCTCTCTTTCTGCCTCCTGCTTGCAGATCAGAACATCAGCTCTCAGCTGCTGCTGCAGTACCATGCCTGCCTGCATGCTATCATACTCCACACTGGGAGGATCATGGACTCACCCTCTGAAACTTCACGCCCCCAATAGACTATCTCCTATAAGTTACGTTGGTCATGGTGTCTTACCACAATAGAACAGTGATTCAGACATCCTCTTTTAAATCACTGGTCCAAATCCAGTTGCACTGGGGTGTTCCAGTTGTGGGCTTTGTTGGTAAATTCGTCTGGAGAAGCTGACTGCTGAAGCTCTCTGCATACGCTAGCTTTACTATCTAAGGGAACAGGAACATGTCTGCAGTAGTTCTCATTACACGGATCCCTGCATTGCTAGTGGAGATTCCACGGAGTGGGCGTTCACAGGCAGGGTCCCTGACTGACATTCCAGCTTGGCAACAGCATAGGGTGTTAGACGCCTGGGCTTCTCGAAGAATTCCCTTCCTCCTTCTACTCCTCTCCCCATCCTGACGCCTGACCTTTCTGCTCTTTCACTGTATTTACTCCTTGGAGAAATGTGAGTCCTTGAGAGACAGGTCTCCACATATTGGAGAGTTTAAAGCATGGTTGTTACCGCAGTGGAGGTGAATCAGCATTCTTTTTGGCTCTGAAAATGAAAGTTTCCTGATGAACAGACATACAGGCTCCAGTCTGATAAATGGTCACTGTCCACGCAATAGTCACTGCTGGGCTATTCTGAGGCAACACTTGACTCCGGGAGGGAGCCCAGCCCAAGACCCCACCCTGTAGATGTGGGCAGTCGCTGTCTCATTAAGGCAGAAGGTAATCTAAGTTTTCTCTTTGCTTGATTAAACCTCAATTTATTCATTAAAGCTGCATCAGCTTGATAGCGCAATCCTTATAAAAAGTGTTATCTATGGGCTTTCATTTCTCCTTAGTATTTTCTACTCACATGCCCGTAAAATCACTGACCTACTTAGTCCACAAACATTACTGGCAACTTTGCTACCTTTGGACCAACCTAAGATTTTACTTCTCTTCATTTTAGCTTGCAAATTACAGGATGGGGTTTAGATGTGAAGTGGATTATGCCATCTAAGTTTTGAAATACAAAATCCCCGGTACATATTGTTAGAAGAAAGAATAGCACTTTATATGTTGCAAAACACCAATGTTTTTCTCTGTTTCTTTCCAGTTTTATCATTTCCACTACATGTAGATGTGTTATGCAAGTGTTTCTGTAGTGGACGTAGTATTTGTCACCACCATACACTCAGGTTTGAAGTTCTCATTCTGACACAGTCAACTCCAAACACTTTAGCCTCAGGGACTTCCCTGTGATTGACACGGCAGCTTTCCATGTCCCCTGTCCTTCTGAGAGCTTGAACAGGCCACAAACTCCCTTCTAAACAAACTGTAATCACTATCATTTAAGTAAGATATATTTTTTTTTGGAGTCAAATCTTTTCAGCTCTGTTGAACATTGTGAATCTCTAGGTTTAACAAATGTATGCTTGAAAACATATAGAATGTACCAGAGTGAAATCCAGAAAACACAGACACAGCCCTTGCCAGCTATGGTTGCTGGTTTACTCCCTTAAAAATGAGATATTTTCATTGTTTCTTCATGCTTTGTGTGGTGCGCGGTGTAAGGTTTATATGCATGTGGAACATATGTGTATGTATGTGTGTGTATGAACACATGTGAGACAGGGAGGACACTGTTGCTGATATCAGTGTGTAGGCACCACTGTTCTGCCTCTGCATTTTCCTCCAGAGAGCAGTAAACATGGGAATGATGGAAAGGTGTTTCTAGTCCCTTAATTTCTGTGATATTCATATCCTCCCTTGTTGGTGCCAAGCCTGCGGGAGATGGTACCTTTTCTCCTATTCATCTTCTTCTTTTCCTCCCTTCCTTCCCTCCCTCCCTTTGCTTCCCTTCCCTTTCATCCTTCCTGTATCCCCATCCTCTCTCCCTCTATAACTCAGCGATAAACAGGACTCAGACTGCTTGTCAGTGTGTCTGAGAAGCAAGCAGGGCAGGGAAGAGGCGGAGGATGAAAAGAGAATTTTCTCTGAAAAAAAAAAAAAACAACAACTGGAGTGGTTAAAACAAAAGAAAGAAATAGCACTGAAGAAAATGCTCCAAATTGACCATGCTGGCATTTGCCTCGCTGTGAATTCATTTGAAACCATCGAACGGTACACATTAAGTGCATGAATTACATGAATTACAGAGCAGTAAATTGTGTGTTGATAAAAGTGGACTGGGGCTTCACAAAACAAGCAATACTGTTTTAAAACACGCTAGTCCTTAGGCCAGCCTTATACCTGGCAACTCTGTTTTGCTAGAAACTCCATTTCACCAATTCATACTATGTATGTACTGAAAGTCTAAAGCAGGGGACTTCTCACTGCCACTGGGGTGGAGAGTTCACAAGAGGAAGCTGGAATTGGGGAAAGGAGGGATAGGGGACAAGAAAGCAACAGTTGCAAGGGTCCTCTGCTCAGTTTCTTCACAGTCTGAATGACTAAGTGCCTATACATTTTTGTAAGCCCTTGGGCATATTTTATGTATTGTTTGAATATATATGTATATATAATATACATATATATTCATTGCTTGAATATATATATATATTCATGTTAATATGGTATAACATTTGGGCTAATTACCATGTTTATTCACTTACTAAACATGCTTGCATTTACCTTAAGAATATTTAAAACCTACTTTCCTAGAAAAATTTCACAAATACAGTACTTCATTATTAACTGTTAGTCCCAGGTTGTATAGCACAACTCTGGTAGTTATTCTTAGAGACTTACTTATTTTTATGTGTATGATTATTTGCCTCTGTGTATGTCTGCATCGTGTGTGTGTGCCTGGTGCCCCTGGAGGCTAGAAGAAGGCATTGGGTCCCGTGGAAGTTAAGCTGCAGATGGTTGTGAGTACCCATGTGGATGCTGGTAACTGAACCCAGCTCTTCTGGAAGGACAGTCAGTGTTCTTTACCTGTGAGCTGTCTTTCCAGACCCTGTAAGTTATCTAATTGAAATTGTGTACACTTTGGTCAGCGTGTCCTCCATCCTGTGCCCATGTCTAGCACCTGGGAATCTCCATTCTGTAGGCATTTTGTAAACAGCATTCTGTTTATATAAGCTCATTGTTTGAGATGCAGAAATTCTGTCCTAAATTCATTTTAATTGAGAGAAAATGATCATTTAACTAGCATAGATGTTTACTTGTTTTATAAGGTTTAAAACTATATTTCTTGAGTTGTGTGTGTGCATACACACACACACACACACACACCAGAAAGCAACTGAACCAATAAGCTTGGCTCACAGTCCTGTCTGTCCCTGAACTGGTGCTACAGACTCTAAAAGGGTCCTTCTCCTCCTCTTAACTTCCTGAGTAACTAGGGACTCTCTAGCTTCTTTGTAGTTACAGAAGCAGCTATTATGAGTGAGTGTGTGCTTCTGCTGTCTAAGATGCAACACGGGCTGTGTGGACTCTCTGGCCACACAGAAACCCATCCAGATCACACACCACATCTCAGTCCTGCTCTAGACACAAACCTGCTGGATAACGGAACTCTGAACGATGCATGATGCCCTTGCTCTGAAGTCTGCATTCCACAGAGCTTTCCAAACCCACGAAGGTAAGAAAACACGATTTTCCTCCCCTTGAATTTTGAGCAGTATTTAAAATACAATAAAAACGTAAGCTAAATTTAAAATCTGGCAGGTATGTGCTACTTATCACTCAGAAGATGACAGCGGATTCCAGTAGCTTCGATAGCACAGATACAGTTATGGAAAAAGAAATTGCTTTCTAGAGAGGAAGTATCTTCTCAATGGAATCGAAATTTAAATTAATGAGAGGTAATCTTTGAGTTTCATGATTGATAAAATAGCTCCTTTTTGGATATTTGTGCATTTAGAAATAATCAAGTTATATAGCAAATAGGAGGAGAAGATGTCTCTGCAGCGTCTGGAAATTCACATGGCAAGTGATGAATTTTTCCATTAGTGTTAATGATCTGGGCCTGGTTAACTCCCCAGCATATCAGCAGAGCGGAGCCCACACCGTCAGTCCCTCACAGCTAATTCAATCTGTTTGTTCTCTGATCTTTCCCTCAGTGTTTTCCAAAAGCCATTTCAGGAGTGACAAATTTATGGATACATCCTTTACAGGACTGGCTATGGGATATCAGAAAGAGAAGGCAATGGACAGGAGTCTTGGGAGAAATAAAGTGATGTGTGCATGTTTTGTGCACAACCAAAAATCATCTGATGAGTAGTAAAGGCTAAAACAGTCATTCATGGAAATGAGAAGGGCTTTGTCTACTTCCCAAAGACTCGGAGAAGACAACAACGACTCAAAGGGGAAGCACATTCAAAACAGCTTTCAAGTGCTACGTCGCATAAACACAACCAAGACAAAGCCTTGTCACATAAAAGCAAAACTGTGTCACACGGATAATTGAAGGGGTGCGGGGGAGAAAATGCCAGGAATAACACATCGCTCCAGAAATGCTGACTCAACTGCAAAGAACATTTTGACAGCGCCCGTCATAGAAGCCACTAGAAGACTTCCTTGTAGAACAAATGTTGACAGCTAGAAATGGAAAAGGCATTTGATTCACCTGTTTCAATATTACCGAACCCTCACCCCCCATTCCTGGACTGGCTTCCTCTGTATGGCTTATTACTAATGAAGAGTCAGTGAACAATTTAGTCTATCGTTGTAATCATTTTCACAAAAGCTGGCTCAGTGGTAATTCTGAATGCAAAAGTATGTTGTTTCGATGCTCATTTACTCCTTCCAGAAGACATTGTCAGAGCCTCCATGTTACAACAGCCACTGCTGACCTACACAGAAAGTAGGTTCAGACATTAGTGATATTATGACACATGACTGGTGTAGGAAGTCCTTCTGCATATGTGTTGCTTTTATTGGTTAATGAATAAAGAAGGTGCTTGCAGCCAATGGCTTAACAGAATATAGCCACACTGAAAGAGGTATAGAGAGATTCGGAGTCAGGGAGATGCCATGTAGCCATCACCGGGAACAGAGGAGCTAGAATCTTGCTGGTAAGTCACAGCCACATGGCGATATACAGATGAATAGAAATGGCTTAAATTAAGGTGTAAGAGCTAGCCAATAAGAAATTAGAGCTAATAGGCCAAGGAGTGACTTAATTAATACAGTTTCTTGTGGTTATTTTGAGTCTGAGCAGCTTGGAATGAATAAGCAGTCTCCTACAACACATGATGTCTCTTTTTTCATTCCCTCTCTTCAACTTTCTTTTAAATATATTAGTTGATCACTTATAGGGTATGCAACAGACAACTAGGCAACTACATGCACACAGGCATCATATATATATACATATATATAAATTAATACAAACATATATATTTATATAAGTGTATGAATTATGTATTCCAGAGGGAGGCAATTAAATCTAGAAATAATAACATGATGTTCATGTTTGGCCTTCCTGCGGGCACTTCCCATTTGTGAAGAATCAATCTTCCCCTATCTCCCTTATTCTTACAGTGCAAATGGTGTATTTGCTTGGATTCAGATGTCAGTTTGAATATTACTCCTTCAAGGACATTTGCTGTGACTACTTAAATTGACCCATCTCTAGACTGGAACCCCAAGGGCTTTCTTTTGCATTTCTAAGATACTTATTTTCTGCTCATACTTCTGAAAATGTATGAAAGCTGCCTCCTCACTTTTCTCTTAATTAATTAATTTGAGAGTGTCACAGGTGAGTATTACATTTACCTGAGCTTTCAATCCTCCTTCTTCTACCTCCCACTTCTCCCAGGGGCATGCACCAGGCCTTCAGTTAGTTGGGTGTGCCCCTCTGGAGTGCGCTGTCCAGTGCTGAAGACCAAGTCAGTGGGTCCTGCAAGAGGGTCGGAGCTAAGTAGTGCAGCGGTGATTTCATCCCCCCCCCCACACACACACACAAGGTTCAACCACTAGATCTGCTAAGAAATGATGCTTACATTGTGTTGTAAAGGGCACAAGGCCCCATGATGAAGCCTGTGTGTTTGGAGCAGGGGGAGGGGCTGTGAGAGGGACTCCAGCGGCAGAAGAAGCACACTGACACTGAGCATTGTGGGAAGCAATCAATCACTGAATCTATGTGTGGCCAGGGAACAATGGCTTTATAAAACATCTTAATATTTTAAGGAAGAATAGGGAGCCACTGAGAGGTGCTGAAGGCAGTATTGGGATGGTTGGATTCACACCTGGCTGTGAGGAAACAACCGGGGGCACCAGGCCACTCACTGAGAAAGGAACAAGGACAAAAAAATGGTGAATGTGGAGGCAAACAGACCTGTAAGAGAATTTTACAAACGGTCTGTTGAGCAGATGGAGTGACTGTTACAGGTAGGGAGGAGGGAAAGGCTTAAGATGATCTGTTAATTCCAAATAGAATCCCTGGTTGCAGCTCTCCAGCACCCGCTGAAACCTTGGAGGGGGCACGAGTCCAGTTTTGCGCAATAAACTAAGCAATCATCTAAAGGGATACTCAGTGGGCAGCTAGATACACAGGTCTCTGCACTGGAGTGATCAAGGTTAGAGGCACTACTGCAAGCCATGAACATTTAGATGGACTTGCAGCCATGGCAACAGATGAAACTGTGAAATGACCACGGGAGAATCTGTGAGTGAGCACAACAGAAGTGGTTTTCAATCCCCTTTGCACTTTAGAATTAGCAGAGAATTTAGAAATCCCAGTGCCCAGGTTTTACCCGAGGAGGAAGGAAGCCCAGGCCTGGGAGTTTGTTCAGAATTACCCTGGGGGTCCCATCAACAGAAAGAAGAGCAACTGAGGGTAAAGTCAAGCGGAGGGAGGCCAGTGACAGCCAGTGGCCTGATGCTGAAGACAGCAATAGTGCCTGCCATCAAGAAGAGACCAGACCGACACCAACAGTCTCTGCTGTGTGTGTGTGAGTGTGCAAGGATGACCATGCAGCCAGAATGATGTGTGTGGGGCACGTTTCTTGTTTTAATGTGAGATGTGGACTTGGGAAAGCTTGTGGCTGTTGTGTTCATACTATATAAAATCCTAGCACAGCACATAATTGTGTTGTTTATAATGTAGTTAGAAACCAGTACATATGTGACCACCGTCCTGGCCAGAAACATAAAATTGCAAGCTTTGTAAAAATCCTTTGTGTCCTCACCTACCAATGTGTCTTCCTTTGATCAATCTTTTGCTTCCATCGAAAACTTTTACCGTTTACATTTCAGCATCCGCAGGTCACACTACTTAGCCTGGTCTAGAATTTCACACCCTTTGCACCACACTGCATGGATCTCTTGGGTATGCTGTCTTCAGTCTTCTGCACTTGTGAACCCATTCATGTTGCAATATTTGGTTTGTTCGTAAATTTCACTGTTGCCTGGGTTTCCTTTGTGTAACTATAGTAAGAGATGTTTGGACATTGTGTGAAAGGTACCAGGAACAGGGACAGGAATGGGGTGTTAAGATGGACAGACAGGTTTACAGGCAGCTAGGTCACAAGAGCAGGGTACTCAGCATGAGGAGGAGCCCTTTTCCTTCTTGCATGGGAAGGAGCCCTGCTCGTATGGTGTGGTTATTTCAGTAAAGCAGGTATTGCGTTTCGGTTGGGGAAGAACAGAGGAGGAGGCTAGTAGCGGGAGGAACACAAATAGGTATTCTATGAAAAACAAATCTCCTATAAGGAAAATGAAAAGACTCCCAGGAAATGTGAGAAGGAACTGACATCACAGATCAGGGCTCTACTGCTAACAGCAAGGTATGAGGTTGATCACTTCCTCTGGCGGCTGTGGGCATCCTCAGTTTCATGGCTGTGGAGCAAGACAGTGTCTCTGTGTGATGTCAGGCAGTGGTGTTGGGAGATTCAGCCTCCCTATGTTCTCTGCTCCTCACTAATCCACCAGTCAGAGTGAATCATTTGGATCCCAAGTTCCTTATCTACAAAAGGACATGTACAAAATGTATGTACTGTAAAACGTTGGCTGTAGCAATTAAATACACCAAAGGCTGGGGATATAGAGAACTTGCCTAGTCCAAGTGAGGCCAGAAGTTCATACCACAGCACTGCAAAACAAACAAGCAATCTGGGTGTGATGGTACAAGCCTATCTATAATCCCAGCACTCAGGAGACAGAGGCAGGGGCTGCCAGCAAGATCCACTCAGGGCTACCCGGTAGACGTAATGGCTAGCAAACAAACACCCTAAATAAAATCACCTGATACTTTCTTATTCCCAGGATTAAAAAAACATGCTGAATGAACCCAGAGAAGGGAAGTTTAATACCGAGTACTGAGAGCAGGCAAAGGCAAGGTGAAGCCCCAGGTCCCCAATTTGTCTGGGAAAATGTCACCATTAGTTTGGAGCATGAGTATTTATGATACAGAAAGCAGTGGTTTCAAAAGCTGGTGCACACTCTCAAACTCTAGGCTCAGAGGACACAAAATTCCACACCAGAACAGGCTAGAAAAGCTTGGGCAGAGGAGAAGACGCTCTTGTCACACTGTAGCCCTAGCTAGTCCACAGGCTACCCTTGTCTTCCCTCAGGATTACTCTACTCTCCAGATATTTAAAATTACATACACTTCTATACCACGTGAACACATCTGCACATGCATTGGAACAATGACCCTAGGTCTCAGCTGTTCTCTTCTGTAGGACTATACCCCTGGGACATCTTATCCACCTCTCGGTCCTGAAACAGGTACAGTGGTCAATTATCCTCTCTGTGTAGTTCCAAAGACTTGAATGACCACCCATGGCTCAGCAGACACATCTCTCATGCTGGTTACCTAGCTTTGGGAATACCACTCATCTTCCTCCCCAACTTCAAAGTTCTGCAAACAACAACACACCTCACACAGCATAATCCTGGTTGTGTAATGTGTGGTTGGCACATGCTTGCTTGACCAGAAGATGGTCACTATGAAGACAAAAAGGGACATAAGCCATCTAGGTGAAAAAGTTCTGTTTGAAGTCTTCAATGATAGCATGTGCAGATTTCTATTTTCTTATCTGAAGTATGCACTGAATTATTCTATTTAGAAGAAACCTGTGAAATATAACAGTAAAGTTTCACTGACAGACTACTCGCTTATGTGAACTTTATGTTAAATACTGGATTGTCACACAAGAAGTAACTGATGAAATGGGCACTAAGTGCTTTATGGTTTTAAGGACGAGTAATTTGTCTGCATGTGTTGTGGGAAACCACTTCCATCCGTTGGCATCAAATGTCTACACTAGGTTCCAGTGACATTTAGATCTATCCAGAACTTCCCCGGGTACTTGGCACCACTCGCCTTGTTATCAGAACATGTTTCCCTTCTAGGAGTCCCATTTGCAGAGCTGATTTCTACCCCAGAATGAGAGGCACCCAGCAGCCCATCCCAAAGATTTCACCACGTACCTGATGAAAACCATATGACATCATACACAATGAAAGGCAGAAATAAGACTGGGTATTGTTTTTATGTACCAGCTGACTTGACTTTTTAGAAATACAATAACTGGCGTACAGCGATGAATCCTTAGCGCCATGTTTGTGAGCAAAGATGAGGTGCTACCATCAGAAGGAACCATGCAAATGGCCAGGGGCGGATGCCATGACAAGGTGCTCATTCAGCTCCTTGGAAAACATGGTTTTCAGTTCATCTTAAAAGATGCTTTTAGTGCTTGTGAATTAGCAGTGGAGAATTCTTGGATAACTGAGTAGGTGGAGAGAACGAGGCAGGGTGTTGGACTTGACTGCATGTGGATCCTGTTCAGGAAATACTCAAAATAGTGATGTCTATTTTCTTAGACTTCAGGAGATTGGATCCTACATTTTATAATCAGTTTAAATACCATGCTAAGCCAGGCCAAGGTGTCTTACTTGACACAAGACTCCAGGCCTTTCCTGGGTGTAGGACAGTGGTCTGTCTCAGGCTTACTTTTGAGCCTGGATGAGGATTTTTCTTGATATGACTAATAAGCCTCTGCATGATCTGGTTTCTCACAGGGGAAAAACAATGTCTTCATTCTACCCCAAAGCGGAGTATAAATAGAGCAAAACCAGAGTAACAACGGGGGTGATGTTTTCCAGAACACAAAGCAGAAACACAAGGCCTCTAATTCTTAACTCAAAGAACGTTAAACATTTTAATCTGTTCTGTTGGCTCATTTTAATCCATGACAAAAGACAAGCAAAGGAGATTAAACTTAGAATGAATACTGTGGATTGTGAGACTAATGAAGACACACAGAATAGCACAAATGAATCTCCAACTTCACCAAGCAGGGTTAAGGCTAGCCTTAACAGGGAATCCTGGAAGCTGCCGCCAGTCTCCTGACTGAGTGAGTCACATGTCTAGGGGTAGGGTGGAGTCACAAATCTGTCCCTCTGGGTTACTTCAGGAGTGATATCTCATGGCCACAGACTAGGGCCTTTTTTGGCCTGGTTATTGCTAACCCATAGATCATACTTCTCCCCTGTCTGTCAACACAAAGGGTATACTGATAGAAACTTTCATGTTATCTCCTAAGTAGTCCCGAGACTACTTTGAAATTCATGAGGTAATACAATCATGTATGGATGATTTTCATTGAATAGACCTCACATGCAAGTGCACACACACATACACAGTGCACATATAAGGAGTTACATGTGTAAACAGAACAAGCTCTTATCACAGACACCACACCAGGACATAAACCATGACTCCAGAAACCTAACCATGTCTCTCTTCTCTTCCCTGCTCCGAGAAACACACACACTGCTGAATTTTATTACAGCAGGTCATTTTGCCCAGTTTTGTACTGCTAGGGGCACGAAGGTCCTTGCACCCACAGATCACTAGAGAGACCAGGAAATACAGGGGCATCTTCTCAGTAGAGGAGATAAAAATACATGTATTCCAGGCCAGAATGCTGGGAGTGGATTGTGTTAATGACTTGGTGACCTTTTGGCTATCTGTGGAGGCAGACCCCACCCACCTTTTGCTATAGAGGAGGCCTTCACCCAAATTCCCCAGCACGATCATCCCAGACTCTTCCCTGCCTAGACCAATACCCATCCTTAGGGGAGATGTTACAAGCACATTAAGGCTTTCTGACCTTTATGCTATTGGTCAAGACCACCCTAGATTCTAGGCCTTCTAGATATAGAACCCACTCTCGTGTACTCTGCAAAAGAGTGTCTATGTAGCTACACCTGCAGGTATATTGTACACTTGGAATTGGACTGGTTGTTGCCTGGAAAACTTTCCCCAGATTATATTGTATTTAAAATATACCAACAAAGAGCCACCTGGCATTAGACTCCCAGAAGCCTGATCCGGTTGATAAAGTCAACCTGTACTGGGTTTTCATTCTCAACTCTTCTCACTGTTTGCCTCCCTGTCTGACACCTGCAGGGACCCCCACAATCCAGCTTGTATTAATTAAGTCATTTGCTATTTGTTATCTGTATTGGTTCTCTTTCAATTTCAACACAAACATTGTGTCTATGCGTTTCATCTATATTTGTCTGGTTAATCTCCATAAGAAAACATACATTGTCTATGTAATATTAATGGGCATGAAGTTATTATTTCTAGTATTGCCAATTTTTGGTATGTTGTAGTTTCTTTTTGTGGTAAAAAAAAATACCCTAATAAAAGCAACTTTGGGGAAAAGGGTTATTTCGGCTTATACTTCTAGAAAGATTACAGTCAGTCATGGTAGAGAGAGCATGACAGCAGCGAGGTCAGGAATAAAGGCAGTTGTAGAAGGTTGGCTAGTCACATTGTATCCGTCTTCCAGAAGCAGGGTGTGCAAAGCAGTGGGGACAGCCCATAAACCTTTAAGGTCCACTCCAGTGAGCCATTTCTCCAGTAAAGCGCCACCTCTGAAAGCTTCCAGAGCCTTCCTGAACAGTGCCACCTGCTGGGAATCAAGTGTTCAAAGTATGGGAACAAGGAACAGACTGTCAGGCTTTAATGATGTGTGGGTATCAAACAGACAAGGGGTAGAGCTGCAATGGTCAGGGTCAGCTTGAAAGACTCACTGTAGAAAATGGGTCTCTAGCGTGCCTGCGGGGCTTCCTGGACTGTATTGAGTTGGGAAGACCCATCTACTGTGTATGAACTGACATGGGAAAACCAGCCTACTGTGGGTAGTACCATTTCCTGGCTGAGATCCTGGACTGTACAAATAGAGACTAAAGAGAAGAAGGAAGAGGAGCAGGAGCAGCAGGAGCAGCAACAACAACAACACACCTTCCATTCCTCACTGCTTCCTGACTAAACGTCCTGTAAACAGCTGCTTCAAGCTCCTGTTCCTCCATTGCTCTACCATCATGAACCACACCCTTTAACTGTGAACCAGAATAAACCATGTCTTCCTTATCTTGATTCTGTCATGTTATCGTATCATAGAAACAACCAGGAAATGGTCTACATACATTTCTCTTGGGCATATGGCTAAGAATGAAACTGTTCTCTTTTAAAAAATCAGTGTTGATTCCAAAAGTGGTGTTAAAATATTCTATCAAATATTGCCAAGTTCAGGGCTCCAATTATGCGGAGAATTATCTATAGTCCATTCATGCTTGACCCTTCTGGAGCCCGTATTAGTATAAAAAAATTAACGCCATGGTGTCTCTCTTAGTTAGCAGGAAGATCACTTACAGATGCATGGCACATTATTTCAGGTTATTGCTATGCAGTATTTACATTAGATTAATGTAGCCCTGAGCCGCCCTCAGCCCTGCTCACTCTTAACTCTGAGAGAATTTGGAAAGTTGAACAATAACAGTAAGCTCTCAGAAACAGGCAATGCGCCTCTCCCATCTGGCTCCACATACGCACAGGGAAATGAATATTAAATCTGACATGTTCAGGCACTGAAATATAATAACTGACACTGGCATGTGATGCTGTAATTATTGCACAATCAAGACAAAGAGATAATTAAACTCATCATACCTGGCTTAATATTTTCATAACTAAAGACTTTATCCCAGATTTCTGATTTAAAAGTTTCTTAATGAAATTTCATGTTTTACAAGGAGTTCCTGAACAGTTTTACCTCCCAAAATGGAAGTAGGCATTCAAGTAGCATGGATTCTTCACTTTGGATCATATCTAAGTAGCAACTCAACTGATGGACTCCCAGAGGTCACTTTGTATGGCCTTATTTCATGTGGAAGCTGTTCTTGCACCCTCCTTAATAATTGTGCTAGTTGGAATGAGAATGGTCCACAAAGGCTCAAATATTTGAATGCTAGATCCCTAGTTGTTGGCACTGTTTGGAAAAGATTAGGAGGTGTGGCCATGTTGGAAGAGGTGTGTCACTGGAGACTGTCATTAAAGGTTTAGGAGGTGTGGCCATGTTGGAAGAGGTGTCTCACTGGAGGCTGTCATTGAATGTTCAAAGGCTCAAGCTATTCCCAACTAGTTCCCTTTCTGTCTCATGGTTGTTGTCTCAACATAGAAGCTCTCAGCTTCTACTCCAGCACCATGCCTCCTGGTCGCTGCCATGCTCTCCACCATGATGGTCATGGAATAACCCTTTTAAACTGTAAACAAGACCCCCCCAATTAAATGTTTCTTTCATAAGTTGTCTTAATCATGATCTGGCATCTCTTCACACCAACAGAAAATTAACTGAAGCAATAGTTGAATATCTAGATATAACAGGTTGTGTACAGTTTACTTTATTTCTCATTTTAACCTCAATCCTTCCTAAACTATAAGTGAAAGACGTAATATCAAGGAGAATTCCAGTTCTCTACGAAGCTGAGAGTCAGAGAAAGAGTTAGAGGATATTGATACACTGATTTTTAAACCTCATCACCAGTTATCAGCTATGTGAGAACACAAAGACATAATTTGTCCAAGTCCAATTTTTTTATTCATAAACTAGGAAAAAAAGAAATGTAAGCCATAGGGCTGTGGTATTTACTTAACAAGATAATGCATTTGAAAACTTTGTCACAGTGGGTAAATTATAAACAAATGTTGCCTGTTATAATTCTTCACATTGGCTTCACAGGTGATGAAAACACAGCACATAAACTGTTAGGAATACAGCAAACCTTTTTTTTTTTTTTCAAGAAACTTCCAAAACTGAGTTATACTATCAGCACTACCACCAATCAAAAGTTAAGACTGGCCCTAGCTACATTAATCCTTGGGATTGTAGCTATTAAACATTATTGAACAATGGTGGGGCTTTGTTCCTTAAAAAAATTTAAGGAAATAGAGTCTCCGTGAAAATTACATATGTATGCTTACTTTCAGGTGCTCTAGAATATGAAGAACTTCCCATAATTAGAGAAAATGTCCATGCATTAAACTTCCTCAGGATAAATTCTTCAATAATTCCAGAAATTTCATGGAGTAGCAGGAAACTAGTGATGCAATTACGTATTTCTTATGTCTAATTGATAAAGGAAAGACCATTCATCTTGATTAGAGAAACATCTTTAGGAAAAGAGGCCACTGCAGCCTAGTTCCTGTTGCTAGCAGCCGGTCTGCTATGTGAGATCTTCCATTAGCATAATGATCACTTTAGCATGGGGGGGGATGCACACGTGAATACAATATCTTCAGTTGGAATAAGTCTCATCTAGACAGTATGTGTCGGGTCTTGAAGCACAACATTGCTATGTATCTCATAAAGCAAACAACAAACTATATCACAGTATACCTTCTTTTCTGCATTTTAAAATGCCAGTCTTTAATCACCCAAGGTCAACAATGCTCAAAAATATTGACCAAAAATTCCAGAAAGAAATGTCTTCAACTGCGTACTCCTCTCTATATGGTGATGAGGTCTTGCATTGCCATGCGCAGCACATACTTCTTCCACCTGAATTTCATTTACTGTAAGAGATCTAGAAGGCGTCTTTAATTTTGGTCCACCATTCTGGTAGCACGGGGTTTTTGTTCAAAAATCACTTTTTGCATTTAATAATGGCCCAAAAAACAAAAGTAGTGATATGGCCACTCACACATTAAAAGAGATCATGTGTAAAAAAAAGCATTTGCTTTACATTTTCTACTTGGAGAAGAAAATAAAAAGGCATACTCTGAGGCTGTCAAGAGCTATAGGGAGAACAAAGCTTCATGCCTGAGATGCTGAAGAAAGAAAAAAAAATCCATCCCGCTCCATTTGTCTTTTCTTTGTCCGTTCTTTCTCTCCTTCTTCCTTCCTTTCTCTCCTTTCGCTTCTTTCCCGTGTCTTGGAGAAAGTGAACGGGATGGGCCATGGTGCATATGTGGCGACCAGAGGAAACCCTCATGGGGTTCTGTTCTCTTCTTTCACCTCGCAAGTTCTGGGGATCAAACTCAGGTCCTTAGTCCTGGTGGCAACTGCCTTTACCTCCTGAAACATCTCTCTGGCCATCAGCCATATTCCTATTGTATCTCAAACTGCAAACAATGATGGGCAGAGAGATGAATAATTAAGATTTTTTTTTTAAAAGCGTTGAATTGTCGGTGGCAGCTTTTTAAGGGTGTATGTTCAGATTGATAGTGGCAGGATATGCCAGGAAGTGCGGAGCCCGATGGTCACTTTAGCAAGACATCCCTTGATGTGAGCAGCACCAGTCAAGCACTGTGACTCAGAGATGCTCATAGAGAGTCAGGAATAGATTTGGACTGAAAAATAAAATATTATTGGAGAGGCTTCGTGTGCTGAGAAAGAGGCTGCTGGGCCTTTCCAGCAGGTTCACACTGTCACATCAGGTCCTTCTTGGGGGGCTCTTTGAACACATTCCCTGTGGCTATGGGAAGAGAAACTATACCAATACAGAGAAAGGAGAACTCATCAAGAACTGTCAGCATGTCTTACAGATGATGATGTAGACGTTCCAAAATGCTATGCAATTATTCGGGCATTAAAGAAGTAGCTAGGTGATTTGAAATTGTACTACTTGTGAAAATAACAGAGAAGTGATCACCTTCATCCCAGGGATATTTACATGTTAGGAACAACCCAAGTGTGAGTCCTTTTGAGTCAGGTTGACTGCATATGTTGAGTTATGTTTGCCTTTGAAATATAATCCTAGCAACTGGATTAAAGCGGATCCACTTAGGCTGGTGAGAGAGCAGTGAGGAAGACAGTCAGAGTGGAGGCTGGGAAGGTGGTGAGAGGTG
Source organism: Chionomys nivalis (assembly GCF_950005125.1). Classification (NCBI taxonomy): domain Eukaryota; kingdom Metazoa; phylum Chordata; class Mammalia; order Rodentia; family Cricetidae; genus Chionomys; species Chionomys nivalis. The sequence goes on along the minus strand of NC_080111.1, from coordinate 12,881,951 downwards.
GTAACACACTGTCCCCAGGGAGAAAACTCAGAGACGCACAAAATTCTCTAAACTCCGGAGGACACGCAGCCAAGTGATTTCCCAGCACTCCTGGGAAGTGAAGACAGTAAAAGCAAGGAGAGACAGTCAGATTGCTCCTGATCCAATGCCACATGACAGGGCTTCCTGACAGAAGAATCTAATACAACACTGAAAGCTATGTGGACAGAGGGAATCTTATCCAGAGAAAGAGTTTGTCCAAAGACAATCTAAGTGGAATAAATGCTACATTTAATGAAAACTACATGCAAACATTTGGATATATAGAAAATTATACACACACACACACACACACACACACACACACACACACCATGTAGTGGAGAACTCTGCCCCCACCATAATAAATACTAAAAGCTGAGTGGATACAGTGAAGAAGGAAATCTGAAAGATGAGTACCCGGGTTGACATCTCTATCTCCCAGATGAGAAATGCTCTCTAAGATGCAAAGATGGAACACAGGATATTCAGACACCACAAACAACTTTCATACAGACCCTGAAGTGGGGGGAAAATGATTCATGGGGAACTGAGGAGATGGTGATGGAGAAGCCTACAGGTCTCTAGCAAACAGACAGAAGAAAAGCCCAGCTCTAAGATTACCGATGTTGTTGCTCCCTGCTTCCTTCTAAGAATTGATCTGTACTTCCAAGAAACAGGCTTGGTGTTAAGAGAAAAGAAGGAAGAAAGGAAGAAAAGAAGAAAGAATGCATTGTCAAATTTAGTTAACCTTGATAGTCATATTCAGTTAAGGAGCAATCTCCAGGGTCATCTGTGTCTGTCTACCCGCACTGGGATCACAACACCACACTGGACTTACATAGGATCTAGGAATCAGACCCAGGTCCTTAGTGACAGAGCTCACTCCTAAGCCCCCAGCAAATAGTTTTAAACATATAATTTTGGCATACTTAATATAAGGCAAGGTAGAATTTGGGGGCGGTGGAAGAAATAAGTGATTTCTAACTGATATAAAACCTACAATACAGAGACAGGGATCTTAAAACTTATGCACCAAAAACCATAAAGTCTTATTGTATACCTAAGGATTTTTTAAAACAATGTGAAAAAGTACAAGATTTAAAAAAAAATGTAGTAACAAACTGAAAACTAATTATTCTGTCTGATAACACACAGATGTAAAAAATGTCATGTATATGCATATCATAAAAAGAGGAGAGGAAAACCTAAGTCCATTGAAGGCACATAAATTGGTGTTTATGTTTTCAGAGGTTATTTTTAGCGAATTAGTATTTATTACTAATGTATGTGAGTGCGTAATGTGTGTGATGCATGCCAGGGCACGCAATGGTCAAAGACAACTTTACGGTCAGTTCTCTCCTTCATCTTTTTGGGTACGCTAGGGTTGGAAGGCAGTCTTATGCAGCAAACACCTTTACCCATCCAGTCATCATGCCTGCTTCCCAGGGTTATTTATAAATACTTCTTTGTATTCTCGAAATTTTTAATTTTGCCTATGAAATGAAAATTCTAATATTAACTAAGGAAGTCAAATGTATATCCATTGTATTTCGATTTTTTTAAAAAATTATTGGATAGTTTCATATATGTATGTGATAATTTTGAGTCCTGATTTATCCCTGGTACTAGGTCTCATCCTTTTAAAGTCTTTTTTACCCCGTTACCTGGTCTCCTTCTCCTCCTGTTGTAGCTTTCCTTCTTCCCCAAAACCCCCTCCTTTGGTCACGTCTTTATCATATGTGAGGCCACTGAGTTCAAGTAGGGTGGTGTATATAAACACAGGAAGGCTATGGACTGGAGCATGGTCAATTTATCAGTGCCTACTCATGCTTTCTCTAGCCACTATTAGCTACCCATAGTCCCTCAAGGAGGGATGGGGTCTCATGAACCCTTTCCTCTTCCATGATGAATGTTGACAGACCAGTCTTGTTCAGGTCTCCCGTGGGTAACCACGGTTACAACAAGTGCATTGGCCCTTCCATGCCATCACCTCAGGCTCAGCTCTTACATACTTTCTACCTCCTTTTCTATGATATTCCCAGACCCTCGGGATGAGAGGGGAATATGTATGATATAAATTTTCCATTTAGGGCCAAGAACTCCAAAGTCATTTTTTCCTGCTCCTTTGACCAGATGGAAATCTCCGTATTAAGCAGCAGCCAGGGAAATAAGAAGTGCCTCTGAGTCAGGCTGAGCGCTGCAGTAATCTGTGGCTGTCATTTTTAATTTTAAGATAGTGGATTTCCTTGAGTTTTATTTGATTGTGATTTAGGTTTTCAAGGAGATCTTAATCTCCTTACTTGAAGTATCAATGTTTTCACACAAAAAATAAGCCAAACGCCTGCTTTCATCACACTAAGCAGATGATTCCTGTATCTGGTCCTTCATGCAACTTGAATGTTATATTTAATAAAATCTTGAGAATATGTTGCAATGCAGTGCTTTTGCCACAGAACCAAGCATTTCACATGCAATTCCCATCCTTAAAAAAGTTGAAAAAGTTGAATGCTCATATAATTTTTCCATATTTCATAAAGTCAAACTTAAACATTAGCCTTGAAGAATTTTACAGAAGCAGATAGAAGCAATATTGGGACCCATAGCTGACCTTTTGTTACATTATCAATGCTTTTACAAAAATTGGGTAATTAATCATGTCATTTTGAGAATTGAAAGTATTCTTTAAAGTCAAATACTTTTCTTCCATCTGCCTGTTGGGGCAAAATTACATTGACAAGCTTATTTTTAAATTCTACTGAGTACAGTTTCCCTGCATGGTAACACGGCATCAAGGACAAGGGCTGGCCAATGACAGGGAACCAGACAAATGTGGTTACATGGCACTGAGCCGCTCTCTTGGCACAGAAAGCTTTAACTAAAGGTGGCAACGAAGTCAGAAAGGCTGTGCATAGACCTCAAGGCCATATTTTGAGACCCCATTTTAATTGGCCCTTGTAAATTCTTGCAATTTACAGAGAGAAATTAAGCAAGAAAGGTATTTCCAAAGACTGTTTACTTCTTATCTCTATGAAGAGAGTTCTATGCTGGAGAGATGAAGTAACTGCAGACAGGTAGGAATGTAATCATTAAACAATCAGGTTAACTATCACAGGCAATAAAAACAGTTTAGATTGAGGACAAAAATATGACAAAGAGGAAACAGAATGTATTCCTTTCCCTTTACTATAATTTCTTTTATTTTTTTCCCTACCAAACTAATCAATGGGTAATGTAACACGAGGGCCAGCTTGTTGGGGTTTCTGTCCCACCCAGTTCCCCACAGCCAGCAAGCCCCAAGGAAAATCACACAAAGATCTCTATAAGTTATAAAGCTGATTGGCCCATTAGCTCAGGCTACTTATTAGCTCTTGTAGCTTATATTAACCCATTATTCTGGTCTATTTTTGCCATATGTCTTGGTACCTTTTTCAGCTGGCAGGTCACATCCTGCTTCCTCGGTGGTCTGCGCAGGACTTGGAGGAATCAACTTTCTCTTTCCTAGAATTCTCCTGTTCTCATTGCATCATTTCTACTTCCTGTCTGGTTTTCCTGTCTATACTTCCTGCCTGGCCAATGAGCATTTATTTAAAACATGATCGACAGAATACAGACAATTCTCCCACACCAGGGTAAAAGTGCAGGAAGGTATACAGGTAAGTCACAAGAAGAGAGACAAGGGCAGAAAAGAAAGGTCATCAGAATGGCGAAAACTGAAGATGAGACCTCTGGAGTCAGGAGTCAGTGCAGGGAGGCGGCCACAGGATACACTAGGAAATGAAGCTAACGTAAGGCGTTTTCCCATAACACATGTACATGCACAACACACACAGACAACATACACACGCATACACAACCACATACACAAAAATACCCCAAACAAATTATTGAGAAAAGATTCTATCCATGGGGCAGCAAGAACAACTCCCAATACCATGAGTGAGGCAAAGGAAAACCCACAATCCATCAAATGCGGCTAACATTCAACTACAAAACTAATCAGACAAGAACATGCCCCCAGAAACCGATAGAACCCTGAGTGTAACTGCAGGCTTCAGCTTCAGGATTAATAGTTACAGAAGCTAACCAAGAGACAAGGTCTCTAAAACTAGGCAAGAGAATTTCAAGTATCATTCCAGGAACAAATATAATAGAAGGAGAAAATTGAAAAGAAAAAAAAAGAAGCGTGTATCTTTAAAGCGATATTACTAGAACATTCCCCAGAGGTAAAAGATGCGAGCTTGAAACAACTGTGCGAGTGAAACAATGGGAGAAAAGAGTCTCATCTCAGAACACCAGGGATGAAAGAGGTGACTTGTGCAGGAGGTAATTAGAGGGAATGGCCGTCTAGAGCATCCAGCATTTCTGCTAGACTGTGTTTGAATGACAGCAGACTTCTCAACAATGAAAAGGGTAAGAGAACATGGCACCAGACCTTTTATATAATGAAGAAAAAAAGAACTCTGGGTGGAAATCTTCCTGTGCCAAGGCTGAAATAAAAGGGATAATTTAGTCATACACACACATACATACACACACACACACACACACACACATACACACAAAGTCCAATCTACTTGCTACATTTACATTCTATCCTTAAAAGGCCAGGAGGCTAAACAAAGCAGGGAAAGAAATCTTGGAATCCAGGCTCATATTATGCCTAAAAAAGAAGATTACACGCCCCTATAATCTCAACACAGGAAAACTGAGTTCAAGGCCAGGTGGGGACACATAACTATGTAGTTTGGTCTATGTGCTACATTTCTTTCCTACAAACAAGCAGACACACAGACTTACACTTGTAACTCTTCATGAATGCCATTCATGACACCATTTCTTTAATGGCTAAGAGCTATCTACTAGATAGGTGGAAACTGAAGCCAAGAAGAGTAGGGAGTCTGATTCATATTACATAGTAAGTGAGAGCTCAGAGCATCCAACTTGGTCATTCGATCCAGGCTAACCTATAAACATGAACATGTGTGTGTGCTTGCATGTGGGGGCACACAAGCACACACACAGAGAGAGAGAGAGAGAGAGAGAGAGAGAGAGAGAGAGAGGGAGGGAGAAAATATCTGAATTGATTTTATCTTCAGTTTTGAGCTGAAAGTGTGACCCCACGTAAACATCGCCTAGAGGCTGCCCGTGATCTAAGTGCATGACAAGCACTTGGCATTGCCTCAAGGATCTGGAACCCCACTTCTGAGCAGCTGTGTTCCCTTGTGTTTCTGCAACACATCAGCCATGTGCACACTGTCTCCCCACCTGCAATGTGCCAGAGGCCACCACACCATAAGACTCCCTGGTAATCTGTATGAAGAATATAATTATTCATTGTCAAATAAATTACCTCTGTGCCTTTTGTGGCAAAGAAGTAGATCAAGTCTCCAAGTCTGTTTCTGTTTAGGAAAAAAAAAAAACCCACAACTTCTAGCTCATCCTGGATCGTGGTTCAAAAGTTAAGTTTTTAGATGGCTATCTTTAAATATTTTTATGTTAACAGATACAACTACTTCATTTTCTCCACTATGCAAATTCATTCAAATAAGATGTAAATTATGTGATAATTGCGTGCCAAAAGTCCCATTTTCTCACAGATAGAACTGATCCAGTTTCTTCCAAATAATGGCTTATGCATATTCTATATAAGCTCCAAACAGCCTTGAATATTGCTGTTAACCCCTTGGCTACATTAACAAAAATGAAAAGAAAGCAAACTGAAATCCACCAAGAAGTGGCCTGCAGGGTCTGCCTGCCTGATCAGTTGACATGACAGAGTATTCTCAAAAGTCTTCGGTGGTCTCTTGACGCCACTGCTCTTGTCAGCTGAACACAACAGGACACTGACAGCTTGTTTAAGGAGGCTTCCACTTCCTCTCAAAATACCAGTCCTTCAATACGAGAACAACACACACACACAGCCTAATGAAGAGTCCTTGTAGCCACATCACCTGATAATGCCCGAAAAGTGGCCCCAACGCCAACAGAGCTCTCACGCAATTAACACTCTTAATTCTACATCAGCCTCTTTCCTTTGTCCTTCTCTGTTTGACCTTCAGTGTTTTTTTCTTTCCCTGCAGAGTACTGAGACATTTCAATAGATCCAGCTCTGCTCAGTACCCCCAAGTCCCACTGATGTCCACAAGCAGCCAAGGTGCCTGCACGCATTTGATTCCTTCCTTTTCAATGGGCATTCAACACATCTACACATAACATTTACTTAGAGGCAGTTATGCGACATGTTTACCACTGTATCTTCTAGGTGCACTTGAATTGATTTACCTAAGAACTACATTTGGCACTGTCTTCTCAGACTGCCATTACCTGATAGAACAAGGGCTTCCTGTGACTTCACTGAAATTCTGCTGCATGAGCAAATGTTTTCTCTCTTCACATGTTTCATGACTTATTCTTTTCTCTTTATACTTATTGTTGATGTTTGCATTAGGCAAATATAGTATTGGTTCTTTTCAGTTTTAATTTATGTTCTCTCATTGGATCATTAATATGAATGGCTCATTTATGTACGACTTTACAAACTCCTGGGGACAGAAACAACAGCAAAGATTTACAGATTTATCTGCATGTATTTTCTTTATGAGTACATTCTGTCTACATCCTTTTTAACAGCTATAATCTTGAAAACAATTTCACTCTCATTTTATATTCTTTAACAGGATCATCTACCCTCCGAATGAATAAAAAAAATGGAGAACTTAAAAGCAAACAGAGAACAGGAGGCAAAAAGGAAGAGTTTTTGGGATTTCCTATAAGAAAGACCCAATGGGTGTGGAAATGGTTTAGAATGAGAGCGAGACACAGGCAGGGCGAGTACATCAGAAAGGATTACTTTAGGGAAACCCTTCACGGCCATAGTCAGAGACTTCAGGTAGGTCTTAGAAATGCCTCGGAAGCTCATGACCCCAAGAGGGAAGAAGAGGGCAGACAGAAGGACTCATCAAGGAAGGGTCTTAGTAGGGGAGAGGGGACAGTGATGGAGCAGTAAACTCTCAGGCCCATTTATGTTGTTACACAGAGATGCTGGTCTGCATAACACGCGCTTTCATCCCTAAGCTGATTTAAGTACGAAAAATCTTTACCTGTGATGTCCTGCACAATGTGGGCCATGGATATTGCCTATTCCTCGGCACCCAGGAGTAGGACATACAGCTTGACCTGGGAGGATTTTCACACCATTTGTCCATTCAGGAAGTAAAAGAACATAGCTTGAAAGCTCTTGTTGAAGAATTGAAAAGTCTAAAATACGTATGATGTCAGCTGAGATTTTACAAATTAAGACCAACTGTCACCCAAAACCCTGAGTACTGTGACAGTGTATAAAAATGGCATGACAGAGCCTGGGACGGCCGAAATAGATAGCACCGCAGCACAGCTAGCATCAGAGACAGACAATGAATGGGCACTGCCCAACTTTCTAAAAAAGCGGACGTGAGAATGCTCACTGTTGTTTTTAGAGATCAGCATTGGCAAAGGCTACACCGCCACAAGTTGTTGACTGAATTCCACATATGTCCACAACCCAGCCAGTGAATGAGGATAAATGGCCCAGCACCTTCTTCCTAGCCGAGCCCTTCAACGTGGCTGTGAAGACCAGGGAAGGTAAAAAGCCAGCGCTATGCTTCACCCCCCTCCTTTTTCCCCTCCTTTAGATAGCACTAGGCTGTACTACAGGATGGTACTCGACACGACAGGCCGGAGATGACTTGTGATAATGTCCAAATGTGTCAGCCTGTAAGGATGAACAGGGCCAAATCCCCAAGATCAGCTCTGTAATCATACTAACAAGCATCCATCTCCACCTGAACATGTATGCACACAGATACACACACACAACACACACACACACACCACAGAGAGAGACACACAAGGGGCTCATGGAATGTTCCATCCTACACTCATACTAATCTAGGCGGGATTTCTCTCCAACCCTCTGCTTTCCCATTCCCCAGCTCTCATATTTATACTTCAGGCTCAAGAAGCTTCCAGCTCCCCTCAACCCTGTCTGGATCAGCATCCCTATCCCCTAGCTCTAGTGGCTGCTGGATGTTGTGTAAAGACATCCTTCCCCAGCCCTCTTAGGAGGTTCTTCTCTGGGTACTCAGGTGCGAGAAGTCAGTGCTGCTTGTCCTCCCAGGGTCACTCAAGACCTCGTGATTCTCATCTTCTCAGACACTCTCACCAACCTGCTTCTGTTACCATGTCACTCAGGGAAGACTGACATCCAAACCACCAAGTTTCACTCTATGCCATTTCCAACAGCTGGCCCAGGTAAACTCAAAAGCCTCCAGGACTTCCCATCCATGTGTACAGCCCCACTACTCTGATCACCGACCTCATCTCCAGTGTCTTCTTCCCTGAGCCATCTGGCCACAAAGAGTGGACCATGCTGGGACTCCTTTGTCCCCACTCACTGAAACAGCCGTCCAGATAAGGACAAAAGCATATCCCATTAGCCTGCTCACTCAGGGGTCCCAGCTGCTGGGGCTGTTTTGACATCAGTGGATTTCCCAGGCCAACTATTTCCCTCCCTCTGTTCCCTCTCACGAGAAGCCACGCCCTCATCTAACTTAGCTGCCATCCTTTGACACCCTACTGCAAACCACTGAAGCTCCTTGGCATTTTATCACACCTAGCTGCAGGAAGGGGAACCTTGGATCGCCTCAGTCAGGCTGCTCCCCAAGTGTTTTACATAACTGCATTCTCCTAGGGGACAATAAGCACGCAAGTTGCTGACTGTGCAAAATCCTCCACTCACCTCCAGCCTCTGGCTTCCAGCAGCTGAGCCTGCCTGCTGCCAACTGAGAGAACAGGGACCAGTGGACAGGAACGGTCCTCTCCTGCCTGTGTTCCCATTGCCATCTCCCTTCTCCCCTGCCACTGCAATGCAGGGAACATTTGCTTCTCTTCAAAGCAAATCCCTCACCATTTTCCTGTGGACTCACTGCCGCATTCCTCAGAATCTTTAGAAACTATCACATCGAGTAGATAACTGATATTTAAATACAATCTAGTTTCTTTTGCATTATATAAAGGAAAATAAAAAACAGAAACAATAGACCTGATAGTCCCTCCTCCTCAGTGACTGTTCACTTTTCCCCTTTACAGGGGCCTCCAAGAGAAAGAGAGACCTCTGTTCCTCTCCACACATCACTACTTGACCCACATGAATCTATTCTCCTTGGTCATGGACATCCTCAGCACAGGAAACCTATTTCAATTATAAATGAAACAATTATTTGTTGGATGTCTATTTATTTTTGTTAAATTATAGGCTGTGAGCCCAAATCTGTCACGCCACTGGGAAACCAATATCTAGCCTGACACATAACTGGTCCCCAGTAAGTGATTATAAATGAATTGGGGGGATAACAACCTAGAGCTCTTCCTGCAAGATGCTCATCAGCTAGAAAAGTGGCTTTTACCCGGAACCAGAACCTCACAGTACAGAGAGCGATTGCATTGCATGGAAACACTAAGCAAGACCTGGTAATATGTGAATAAATTCCAACAACCTATACATTTTCATTTTATTTACCAGACAATAGAAAAACATATTTTAGATACTTCTTTACTTTAAAGCAACTCTAAGAACAAACAGAGAAAGACAGGAAGTACCTCATCCAAAGCTAGGCATAGATCTAAGGCACACAGCAAGTGCTTGCCTAGTTCTTCTCTCCAGACCCCCCAAGGTAAAACCCAAGTTAAAATACAAACAAACGCACAAACTCTGTTCCCAGGAAACAGCTCTGAAAAACAAACAAATAAAAACTATCCTTTCAGCAAACCAGAGGGTCTGGTGTTTAAAATTTCTTAAGTCCTTAATTAAGAAATATGCTTCCACCATATTTAGTAAAGAAAGCAGTCCTTTAACTTCCCGTAATCAAATGGAATTAGATTGGAGAGAACCAACAATGCGAACACATACAAGACTTCTTTCCATCCTTGTGCCATCTCAGGGTCAAAACCAAGCCAGCAGAGAGCCTTTCCACTATCCCAGAGTCAGCTCAGTGGACAAGGCACCAGACGCAGGAGCCTTTCCACCATCCCAGAGTCAGCTCAGTGGACAAGGCACCAGACTCAGGAGCCTTTCCACCATCCCAGAGTCAGCTCAGTGGACAAGGCACCAGACTCAGGAGCCTTTCCACCATCCCAGAGTCAGCTCAGTGGACAAGGCACCAGACTCAGGAGCCTTTCCACCATCCCAGAGTCAGCTCAGTGGACAAGGCACCAGACTCAGGAGCCTTTCCACCATCCCAGAGTCAGCTCAGTGGACAAGGCACCAGACTCAGGAGCCTTTCCACCATCCCAGAGTCAGCTCAGTGGACAAGGCACCAGACTCAGGAGCCTTTCCACCATCCCAGAGTCAGCTCAGTGGACAAGGCACCAGACTCAGGAGCCTTTCCACCATCCCAGAGTCAGCTCAGTGGACAAGGCACCAGACGCAGGAGCCTTTCCACCATCCCAGAGTCAGCTCAGTGGACAAGGCACCAGACGCAGGAGCCTTTCCACTATCCCAGAGTCAGCTCAGTGGACAAGGCACCAGACGCAGGAGCCTTTCTACCATCCCAGAGTCAGCTCGGTGGACAAGGCACCAGACCCAGGAGCCTTTCCACCATCCCAGAGTCAGCTCAGTGGACAAGGTACCAGACCCAGGAGCCTTTCCACCATCACAGATTCAGCCTGGTGGACAAGGCACCAGACACGGGAAAGCCTTTCCACCATCCCAGATTCAGCTCGGTGGACAAGGTACCAGACACAGGAAATGCTACTTAATATTATTTTCTGTGATATTTTAACACCTTTGATTAAGTTATACTTTAGAGTGATAGTTTTAGTAGTAGCCCAAGCGTTTTTGTTTCCAATCCCCAATGGACACTGTACTTCTCTCCTTGTGAAAACTGATAGGCGGGTCATGGCCTGGATGACTGGGAGAAGGGTTATCACATCAGGACCACAGTGAAAGATAAAACAAAGATTAAAGAAGAACATGAGATAAAAATGCATTGAATCTAGCAACTTCCCCACTGAGATCTGAGTGATGAAGAGTTGGCAATCAACTCAGTGGAGAATCAAACAGAGAATCATCTTTTGGGAGAAATGAATAACCTGTAAATTCTATAGCAATTTTCTTCACCGACTCTACCATAAAGGTACCTATGGTCAGGTTAGTGTGGTTTTTCCCCCAAATAACATATTTTTGCCAAGAACATCCTACTGGTAACTGGGTATTTAGAAATATAAGTCTTGAGAAAGATGTTTTCTCTGCTCTAAATTATTTCTCCAGGGAGGCGGTCCCAGACCTTACCACCCTTTCCTGGAATCATCTTCCTATGTTTCTCTGTTACCCTCCCGGCTCCCTTTGCTCATGTGAGAATCTTCATATCTACCTTGCTAGCGCCATGTCTCTGCGGCCATTCATACCGTGGCTGGTACAGGGTGGCTACGTTGTAGGTGTGTGCTTTACGAATGAATACTGACAGTACGAACTGCAACGTACTACTTGCAAAGCTGGCTCGTTAGGACTTACCACAGTGGTGAATAATCACGGCGCTGTCCTCAGTTCCGTTCAGGCACCAGAGGCCAGCGTCTGACCATCTAACTACGAGGAGCCACCTGCAACTGTCATGTGACACAAACAGTTCCTGATTTACTGTAAAATCGAAGGTGAAAAGTTTCCTCAGGTATGAGGAAACTGGAGGGCAAGGGTGTTTCTGCAAAGACGAACAGAAAACGTTTATGTAAAACTGGAAATTTCCTAATGATTGGAAATCCCTTCATCCTATCAGGATATAGAATGGGACCCCGAGTCTCAGATACTCAGGCTGCCTACCGTACGTCCACACTCCCCCTTTTCTGCTAACCTTTATTCAGGGTAGCCGTGTGTCCATCTAAAGGTGGGTACATCCTTCTGGTTTCCCTACAGGTAGGCATGGTCACGTATCATTTCTGTCACAATAAGACATGTATGAAGGGTGAAGGAGAGGCAGCCATTACTTTCCTGTAGGAAACTATAAACTCCCAGAGGTGACAAACGCAAGGACAAAAGCAAAAGCATTGAAATAAGAGGACAAAGACATGACTTTGACCCAGAATGTTGATAACCTTGAACCCACCAGCAGCGATCAAACACAGAGTACAAACAGCCCTCTTTGAACAAGTGTCTGTAAACAGAGTCTGCGGTCCAAGCCACTGAGAAAACAGTAAGCTAAAATTGCACTTCTGTTGTTTTTCTTCTCTTGTTAAAACCAAGCAGTTTTCCTTTTCACAAAAAAAGAGAGTCAGATTTATTACCATGAAAACATTGATATGATGGAAGCTATGGAAGCAGAATCAAGAATCAAGAGATTGTCCTGAATCCCAAGGAATGGGAAAAGGAGCTGTCCTTTCTTATTTCCAAACGCCCTTGTTGGTATCTGAGTGATACAATAATCCCGCTGAGATATAATTCACTGTGGAAAGGCTGGGTGTTGCAACCAGAATGTGTCAGAGACTAGGGTGATCCTCCCCACACGCCAACACTGATCACAGCTCCCTCTCAGAAGGTCACCCAGGACAGAGTGGCAATGTTAACACTGATGGGAATGAATGATGCTCAGTTCTTTCCAGTGCACATCAGTCTAGACAGAGGTTGGCCAGCACCAGAGAATAAGGACCAGGCTGCAGCATCCTTCCCCTTAAATCACCACTAATGACTCATTGCTGAACCGCATGCATTTAACCTAATTCCTTTAGCAACCTTTGTAAGAGTACAGCAAGAGCACTGAGAAGTAACAACCGGGGGAGGAGACACAAACCCTGCTGTTTGGAAAGGTGGACAGATAATACAAAAGTGAGGATACGTTATCCCTTCTTGTTTTAAAAATAAAGATAATGGTTGAGGCTTTATTGGTTCACTTTAGGAAAGACGATGCCTGTATTATTTGTTCTCCAGCACTCCACTATGCTGGAGACATTCTCAGGCTATGTCTCCACCAAACAGAAAGGCCTGGTCCTCTGGGAGCTTGACTTCTACTGTTACAAATACAATAGACAATCAGGTGAGAGTCTGGGCCTGAGGCTGGACAGTGAGGGTGGGATGCAGGCACACACAGGGGAGCAAGGAAGAGAAGGTGACAGTGGGGACGGGGCTGTGTCTTCAGGCAGGACAGCCAAGGTCCTGCAGTTAGTAAGAATGTGAGCCATGAGGAACCAACAGTTCCTGAGGCACAGAGACAGCAAAGGGGGTGGTGAGTGGTGAAGTGGTCCAGTCGGGGTCTTCCTTCTAGGCTGGGAGGAACGGAACAAACTGGAAGTGCCAAATGAAGAATGAGTAGATGAGAACATACCCATAGAGCTGTAACACAAATAGGGGGGCCTGCTTGTTGTCGGGGCTTTTGTCCCGCCCAGTACCCCACAACTGTTTAGCCCCAAAGAAAATCACACATAGGTCTCCATAAATTATAAGCTGATTGGCCCTTTAGCTCTAGCCTCTCACTGGCTAACTCTCACATCTTGATTAACCCATTTTTCTGATCTATGTTAGCCATGTGGCTCAGTACCTTTTTAAGTGAGGCAGATCACATCTTGCTGCTTCGGTGGTCTGGGCAGGAGTGGGAGGAATCAACTCCCTCCTTCCCAGAATTTTCCTGTTCTCATTACATCATTTCTACTTCCTGTCTGGTTTTCCCACCTATATTTCCTCCCTGGCCAATCAGCGTTTATTTAAAACATGATTGACAGATTATAGACAATCCTCCCGCACCATAGAGCTCCACCCACTTCCTCTCCTGGGCCAAACTTGCATAGGCTTTCGGTAAACTCTCCATTACCAAGCTCTGAAGGCATAAGGCCTGAGCGGCAGTGTGGATGCTGCCTGCCCAAGGGATGAGGTGGGATTCCTGAGGAGTTCAAGCCAGCAACAGAAGTCTCAGGACCACAAACTGAAAATGCTTATAGATGAACACAGAAAGGGACAGGAAAGAGGCGGAGGGGAGGCCAGGGAAGGAAGGAATTCCAGGAGAATGTTTTCATGAAAGGTGGGAATGAGAGAGGCAGGAGAGAAAAGGAGAGTTAAGTTTGAGAATTTTGTTTTAGGATTTCTGATATAGAAGATGGGATAAAAATACTTACAAAAAAAGTGGGCTTATTGTCAAAACACTTTTGTTATTCTTGTCTCCGAGTGACAATGATAATTCTGTAGTAGATGGCGAGGTGGCAATACTAGAAAAATCTCAGATGTGGTGAGGACAAACTGGAACAAGGACAGCATGGAGGAGAGAGCTGCCACATCCCTTGTGGGGATGATAAAAGTCTCCACTGTACCTGTCTTCTCACAGCAAAGACAGCGAGGTCAACAGTGTACCATGGGAAAGGTGAGGAGAAAACTGTGGTACAGCTAGAACTAAAACAGATAAAAGAATCCATTCATGTATGCACGTTCTTTTTTTTCCAAGTAATTAAATTTACATAGCCTTTATTTAAAATTAGAAACAGTTAAGCTAGATGCTGCATTTTTTTCTAACTCGCTGTACCTAAGATATTTATTTGTAGTTAGCAAAATTTGAATGAAATAATTATCACTTAATGTGGGAGTGTGCAAGCAATAACCATTATCTTTTAAATAGTAAGTCAACCATACTATTCTCTCCTGACTAATGAAATCAGAGGTGACCAATGTGCACTGTACTTGAGCAATGTCTCAAGCAGAAGGAAGTGGAGTAACCAAGGACCAAGTTTCTGGATGTTATATTTTGATATGTTTATAAAATAGGACAATATTGGTCAAGCAGAACTGTAAAAAGAAATTTTAAAAAATTCTGTATTATGTATATCTTGTATTTCCTTGATAACCTAGGAAAAAATCCTTGGAAAGGTAACCTAAGAATCTTCATGACACAGGAAATCATTTAGAACTACGGCGATCCTGAGGACCAGCGCCAGCAACAGTGGTCTCTCACCTAGCGAAGGAAAGGAAAGTGTAGAAAAAGGGTTTCCCCAAAGTCTCAGCCACAGACCTGATGGAACTTCCTAGGAACGTTACCTTGGGCTTAATTATTACTTTAAAGGAGCAAAAGTCACCTCTCTAATGAAGAACAGGCAAACATTTTCTTAAGATTGTAAAATACATTTATCATGCATTAAGTTCTAGAGAAGTTATTAATTACACAAGGCTTGTCGAAAAAAATGGTGTGGGTATAAATATGATGGTGTGGGAAATAAAATGATCTGACCCAGTATCTGAATGAACGTCTTAGACTTGGCTGTGCACAACAGGGGAAGAACACCACAGAAAGCGTGTGTGTGTGTGTGTGTGTGTGTGTAAATGCATGTATGTGTGTAACTGACACAAGAATAATGACATTAAAAAGTAAGGGAAAATTACAGATTAAATTTGAGCTATTTCTCCAGTCAAATATACCACAATATTTCAAAGTAAAGAATTTATACCATGACCTATTATCTCTAACTAAATATACAAAATTATGCTTGTTGCTATTATAGAACAGTATAGGATTGCATGGAGAGGTTTCTAAGCCTTTGAGAGGGTCAGGAGAAAGACTCTGCTGCCGCTGCACAGCTGGGCAGACTTGTGTGGTCTCCTTGTGCCCGTTCCTTACAGACATGGCTCTTTATTGCTCACCACACACCTCTGCGAATACTTCCCTTTCTGCAGAAAGGCTGCCTCTGGGTCAGCTTCCTTGTCTGCACAAACTTTTCACTAGGCTACGCCACTAGTTTGCTTTTATTTTTGTTGTCTGCATTGTGAAATCCAGAAGCTCACTGTTAAAATTAATGCCAGAGCCAGGCACACAGCATGCCTGAGTTCCTAACACTAGGAAGATTAACGAAGAGGACCGGCCAAGGTTGATGCCAGTTGGCTCAGAATAGTGAGGTCCAGGGCAGGCCTGCTGCATAGATACAGTTTGTCTCAAAGCAAAGTCACAATCAAACACATCAGGGGCAAGGATCTGTTTCTCTATGCTCTCTTCTGCAAGGTTTGTAGCTTCAAGTATTAACACTTAAGCTGTTAATTATTTCAAGTTAATTTATGCATATAAGGGTCTAACTTAATTTTTTTCTCTGTGTGGAAAAGCTGCAACAGTTTCTGATGGAATCCCCCTATCTTTATATGTATCTACATATAATATATGTATATATATATGTGTGTGTGTGTATATATACATATATATATATATATGTATATGCAATCAACAAAAAGACACTATCTTATCTGACGTGGGAGCCCCCTCTGTATGTTCTGAATATGTTTTATTACCATTGGTTAATAAAGAAGGGCAAGGCAGAATAGAGCCAGGTGGGAAATCTGAACAGAGAAGGCAGACAGGCAGGAAATCTAAACAGAGATATAGAGAAAGAGTAGGCAGACAGGCAGGAAATCTGAACAGAGATATATAGAGAGAATAGGCAGAGTCAAGGAGGTGCCGTGTAGTTGCTGAAGGAGAAGGACGCTAAAACCTTACTGGTAAGCCACAGCCTCATGATGATACACAGATACGCTTGAGCCACTGTCCAAACAGTGTTGTAATTAATAAAGCTTCTGTATGATTATTCATATCTGGGTGGCCGAGAAACATCAGTGCAGTCTCCAATTACACTTATCCCTTATGATCTGAACATCTTTCATTTCTTGTCTTCCATTGATTTCACTGGCTATGTTTTTTATTTAGCAGTATGCTGAATAAACGTGTTGAAAGTAGGCCTTCTTCTCTTGTTCCAATCTCAGTGTGATCTTAGCTGCGGACTTGTCATAACAGTTTAATTATATTAAGGACATCTTCTATATTTAGTTCATTAAGAGCATTTTCACAATCAAAGTATATTGAATTTTGTCAAAAGCATTTTCTGTATTTACTGATACAATCACCTGGTTCCTATCCTTCATTTATTTCATAAAGCACCAAATTTATTGATTTGCCAATGTTGAACACATTTTGAATCTCAGGAATAAATCTTACTCAAATGAGCTATTGGATTTAGTTTTGGAGGCATTTTATAGAGATGTTTTACATTTTTGTCTATCAAGAATTATTGGTCCACATATTTCTTTCCATTTCTTTCCTTTTGTCTGGCTTCAGCATCAGGATGAGTCTGGCCTTGTAAGATAAGCTTAGCAGCATTATCTCCCTTTCAATTGCATATATTATATACATTTATACATAATACATATGATGTATATGTGTACATGTGTATGTGGATATATAATGTATGTAGATACATATAATATATAAAAATACACACACATATATACAGAATGGCATATGGACTGCCGTAAGTTCCTTATATTCTTGGTAGAATTTACAATTCACCTGTGAAACTATCCAATCCTGGGCTTCCTGCACTAGAAAACTTTTTTATGAATGATTTAATTTACTTATTTATTATTAATATGCTCAGATTTTATATTTTCTCATGATTTAGTTTGGGTAGATGGGCTCTCTCTAAATTTTATCCTTTTTTCTGTCACCCAGTTTATCTGGGTGTACTAATTCACAGTTGTTCCCCAGTTAGTCTGGGTGTACTAATTCACAGTTGTTACCCAGTTAGTCTTGGTGTACTAATTCACAGTTGTTCCCCAGTTAGTCTGGGTGTACTCATTCACAGTTGTTACCCAGTTGGTCTGGGTGTTCTTGTTCACAGTTGTTACCCAGTTAGTCTGGGTGTACTCATTCACAGTTGTTACCCAGTTGGTCTGGGTGTCCTTGTTCATAGTTGTTACCCAGTTTGTCTAGGTGTCCTTGTTCACAGTTGTTACCTAGTTTGTCCGGGTGTACTAATTCACAGTTGTTACCCAGTTTGTCTGGGTGTCCTTGTTCACAGATGTTACCCAGTTTGTCTGGGTGTCCTTGTTCACAATTGTTACCCAGTTTGTCTGGGTGTCCTTGTTCACAGTTGTTACCTGGTCTTTCTGGGTGTACTAATTCACAGTTGTTACCCAGGTTGTCCGGGTGTCCTTGTTCACAATTGTTACCCAGGTTGTCCGGGTGTCCTTGTTCACAGTTGTTACCCAGTTGGTCTGGATGTCCTTGTTCACAGTTGTTACCCAGTCTGTCTGGGTGTCCTTGTTCACAGTTGATACCCAGTTTGTCCGGGTGTACTTGTTCACAGTTGTTCCCCAATTTGTCTGGGTGTCCTTGTTCACAGTTGTTACCCAGTTTGTCTGAGTGTCCTTGTTCACAGTTGTTCCCCAGTCTGTCTGGGTGTCCTTGTTCACAGTTGTTACCCAGTCTGTCTGGGTGTCCTTGTTCACAGTTGTTCCCCAGTCTGTCTGGGTGTCCTTGTTTACAGTTGCTCCTCACAGCCCTCTGTGGTACCAACTTGAACACCTTCCAGCCAAAGGCTTGCCTTTTTTGCAATCAAAAAAACCCCAGCTCTTAGCTTCTTTGTTCTTTTCTCATTCTGGGCCATTTGCCATTTAGTTCTCTGATATTTATGTCCTTCATTCCATTGAGCTCTGGCCTAGTTTATTCTTCTTGGTACTTATTCATCTTTTTAAAGTTCCTTGAGATATAAAGTCAAATTGTTTATTCCAAGTCCTCCTTTTTCCTGATATATTCATTTCTATAACATCTCCTCACATTGTTGTTCTGGTACATCCTGTAAGTTTTTCTTTCCTGTGTTTACATTCTGGCTTGTCTTGAGAGATTTTTGCCAACTTCTTTACCTCTTCTTGGATCCACTGGTCCAGATTATGTCAATTTGCCAAAGTGCTTACCATTATTAACTTCTGGTTTTATCCTATTGCAGTAAGAAAAGATATTAAAAATTATTTTAATCTTCAGTCTTTAAATATTTGATTTGAGGTCCAATGTATGGTGGACACTACAGAGTGTTCCATGTAGGCTCAAGAAGGTATAGTCTGCAGCTATAGGATAGACTGTTTTACATATATGTTCAATAGGACTTGGTCTATCGTGTTATTCCAATATAATGTTGACTTTCTGTTTGGAAGAATCTATCCAGAAAGAACGTGTGGCACTACTATTATTGGATTTTTTTGTATTTATCTTTTCCCGCATTTCTGTTAACATTTATATAATACTCAAAATTATTGTGCATGCATATACATAAAAGTTCTCTTCAACCATTCATAGCATTAAAATTAGTAACCGTGTCCACACACATTAAAGTAATTAAATATCTGGATGTAACCTAATAGAGTTTCTATATATGTGCAAGATCAAGTACGTACAAGCAAATGTATGCACACACACACACACACATACACACACGCAAATACACATGTGCACAAACACAGGATGAAAGACACAGAAAGCAAGCTATTAAGTAGGTCCAAGCTTGAGTGGATTCTACCAAGCCACGGAAGTCAGAGATGTTCACACTCCTCCTTCATTTCAACATGTTACTCAAGAATGAGCAGTCTCCTGACCTTAGGATGCTCTGGTGTGCTGAGGTGTGCTAATTTTCCTGTAGCCTGCCTCTCACCTCTTTCTCATGACTTTCCCCTTATCCTCAATGATGCCCATGGTCTAGTTTGATGATTAGAAGCAGCCCACTCTGCCAGGCTTGCTGAGATGCTCTTCCCACTGGCTCTGACTAGACAAGCGCTTGCAGTACTTGCTGAATTTAGAACCTAACACAGGGAGAAGCTGTGGAGTTGCAGCTTAGTCGGTTATTGGATTTTTTTCCTTGGCTGTTGGAATTGTAATACCATTTGGTGGGAGGTTACATAAAAGATTCCTCTGCTATTCTAATGACTTCCATCACAAAACAAGTACATTGCAATAAAAAGGAGAATGATGACTTCACAGCAAATGATGGAAGACGTTCCTGTCAATCTAAGAAACATAAACTGCACATTAAAGAATGAAAACTTACATAACCCCATTTCTTTATTCTGCTTTACAATTTGTGAGGACAATAAAAGCTTTTAACGTTCAGAAGAACAGTAGAGCAAAGCAGCAGCACGGGGAGTGGGGAGGGTCCTAGGGGACTAATGTCTTGTAGGAGAGGTCCATAGTACAGAAAGAACGCAATGTTCTTAGCAGCTGCCCTCCACCCCCCACCACTGCCGTAATGACCTTCATCTCGTTGGTACTTACAGAAATAACACTGCACACAGAAAACCTGGTACAAACAAACAGCAAGACTCTTGAGAATGCCATCAGACGTGTGAGCGACAGCAGAGATCTGGACTGCTGGGGGTCAAGTCTAGTGGGTCATATCAGAAATGGCGGAGTGACTGGCTGCGGCTGTTGAGAGTAGTTCTGCTTTTGTAAACATGTCAGTCCTGTGAGTGTTTCATAGTGTATCCATCTCAGTGTCTATCACTGCCGGATGGACAGCCACATGTCAGTCCTGTGAGTGTTCACAGGGTATCAATATCAGTGTCTATCACTGCCGGATGGACAGCCACATGTCAGTCCTGTGAGTGTCTCATAGTGAATCTATCTCAATGTCTGTCACTGCTGGATGGACAGCCATATGTCAATCCTGTGAGTGTCCATAGGGTATCTTAGTGTCTATCACTGCCGGATGGACAGCCACATGTCAATCCTGTGAGTGTCCACAGAGTATCAATATCAGTGTCTATCACTGCCGGATGGACAGCCACACGTCAGTCCTGTGAGTGTCCACAGGGTATCAATATCAGTGTCTGTCACTGCTGGATGGACAGCCACACGTCAGTCCTGTGAGTGTCCACAGGGTATCAATATCAGTGTCTGTCACTGCTGGATGGACAACCACACAAAGCTACCATCCCAAAGACCCATGTGGTGAGTATCAGTTCTCAGAATTATAGGAGTCGGTGTGGAGCTTACAAGCTTTGCTAACAAAAAGAAATTCTAAATTCTACTTTCTCATTTCCAATGAGGATCAAAGCATATTTGAAAAAAGTAAGTTGAAAGCTCGAGGTCCCTAAATAAGCCACACAATTTTCATTTTCCTAAGTTTGTCTCTCCCCAGTGTTCTCTGGATCCCAGGTTTGTTATAATTTCCAGTCCTTCATTCTTGTTTACTCAAAACGCCGAGTGAACAAAACTCCTCACCACCATACAGTTCTTTTCCTTATGAAGAACATAATGTTTCCTTTCATTAAAATATTTGGGTCTATGTTTATCCCCATGAGTCATTTAAGGATATATCTATTTCTAAAACAAACTGTCAAGTACTAACTACTTACTTTTCCTAATACCATGAAAGACAAATGAACAAAAGGTTTTGCAGGAGATTAAACACCACTTAGCTGGCCTTGAAAGTGACCCTGGAGCTGCCCTCCCCCTCTTCTCTCCTCCCAGTGTGAGAGAAGACTTTCCAACCACTGAGAGGAAGCATTTTTGTTTGTTTGTTTTGCCTCAGCACTAAATATTAATAAGGTCAGCGGCCAGAGAGGACATACAATAGTTTGTGTCTCAGACAGCCACAGATATGCCAGGCCAGGCAACAGTGTGTGCTCACGAGGGGGAGCCGACTCGTTCCTCAACCCACACTTTCCTGAGGCAGGAATTATGTATCGTAGGAATTTTCACATTCTAGAGTAGCAGTCAACGTAGGAGATACAGAAAGTTTATCCACCCAATGATAACTTTCTCAAGCGGAGATACCAGCAACCCAGCAGTCAGTCAATGGCATGACCCAAGAGGCTTCCATTACTAGCCCTGTAGGGTCTGCAGTCAGGAATATCATCCCTGACCAAGGCTCTTTCTGTCCCTTTTCCCTAGAAGGCCTTGTACTTTCTGAAGATTAAAAGTCTCCCAGAGAAATCCTGAAAGATCTGCTGCCTAAACTCAAGGCCTTGTGTGTGCGCCCACACACTTGACCTCTGTAAGTCCACGGCCAGAGGGAAGCCATAACTGGGGCAGGGTGCAAAGGTGTTCAGCTTTATCGTCATCCCACCTACTTCATGACTTTCAGATGTCGGTGACTCTTTTGTTTTCAGTACTGGCAGAGCTGGTCTGTGTACATGTGATAACCAAGGGTAGCCCGCCAGTGCCTCTGTACCGTTAAGAGAGACCGCGAGTGGGGTCATCTAGCTGTTGGGAGGAAGCCTTCTGCCAAATCATTCCGAGCCAGCAGGAGGAACCCAGGACCACATTTAGAACAAAGAAATTCTGCCCTCACACATCCAGAAGGCGCACACTGGATAAGCCCTTTACCAGGGAACATTTAGAAGAGATAATATCATTAAGACTGTAAGCGCGTTTTGAAATGTATTATTTTTTCTTGATAAGTCTATCATGTAAATCTGTAATTAGGGACTTCTAAAATAGCTAACTTTTTAAAGCACAATATGCGGTAATTGTCTATTAAGTCAATGAGTACTCAGGGACTCTTAAAGCTGCTGATTACTTTCTGGCTGTGTTTTGGAAGAACAAGTACTTCCAGAAAGATTCCTTCCACAATTCTCTTTAAAATAGAACAGGTTTGAAAATGTGCTGATACCGGGCTAGGTTAGCAATTCGTCCTGTTTCTAGAGGAATGGCCTCCACCATCACACTCACCATCCTCTCCATGGTCTGTACTCAAACTACCTTCTCTCTCTCAACCCAAGAGAATTTTTATCTAATTGAACGAAATGTCGCTAGTCTTCAGAGTCCCAAATGCTTGTTAGATGAAACTTTATTAATTGTCCATTTCTCAATGAACTGTCAGTATTTTATCCCACTTAACAGGATACACAATGGACTAGACCATGTGGTATATTTTAAAGTCATTCTGTCCTCTTATGCATCTGCTGTGTAATGAACCCAAACTGAATCTTTTATCAAGCTATGTTCTATGATGTTCATTTATGTTTAACAGTTAAACTGATTGGCCCTGTTCCCCATGTCCTTACCATGAAGACAAAGTCTGTATTATCATGATGGTGCATGCTAGCATTCCACTAGTATAAACTTTGATTTCAAAAGGACATTTAATTTCCTTGGCTTTGTAATCAACCTTCGTAATTACTTCCAAATATAAATCAAACAGAAGCTAAAGAAAGAACAACGACAAAATTATTTAGGCATGGAAACCAGTTAGAAAATCTTGATTTTCTGCCTGCCAGCTTCCCAGCTGTGAAAATGTCCTCTCTTGGTTGTGAGAGTTGCCTGGTCCTTCTCTCTCCTAGGAGGCCACGATTAGACAAACCCCACATCCACACCTGAAAAAGTCCCTACCCCAAAGGCAGACATGGAGCTCCACACTGGTAATACACTTGGAGGGCTGAGACAGGAGGATCACAAGTTTGTGTGGCCATCTTGAACTCAAGCTTAAAAGATATAAAGGGGAGGTAAAAGAGGGGGAGAAAAGGAGGGGAAAAAGAAATAGGGTGAAGGTGAGAACCCAAAATGGCCTCTAAGACCAAAGCCTTGGAAACAAGTGATTATTCAACTCTTAGGTGAGATACAGGTATCCATTTGGGGGTGTTAGACCATGGGCAAACACTGGCACAACACTCAGGGAAGTGACAGTATAACCAGGAAGGCTTCTCTAGAAGACACATTTGAGTGAATTCTTAAAATGAGAACCATGCCAGATGTAGAAGATATAAAAGATAGGAAAGCCAAATTCTACAGGGTAGTTTGTGTTCAGGGAACTGAAACGAAAGAGAAGCCGTGGACTGGGAGCAGTGGGTCAGAGGTGTGTGTGCCCACCCTGGTCTCTTCTCACATTGCCCTCATCCACAGTCCCATCTCTCTCCTCTCTCCCTCTCTCTCTCTCTCCCTCTCTCCGTCCCTCTCTCTCTCCCTCTCCCCCCCCCCCTCTCTCTCTCTGACCTGGCACTAAAGTGGTCACCAGTTTACAATGACAAAGTCCCTAAATGAGCCTGGTAACATTGTTTCCTTTGGTGGTCTGTTTCATTTGGTGTTGGGGTGGTTTCACCTGGCTCCATCCTCATGTAGCGGGCTGTCGGACAAGTCGATGAGTCCATGACCATCCTGTTGCTTTCTCAAAGTCATGGCCTATGGAGGGTCCTAGAAGTTCCACTATCCCTCAGAAAGAAGACAGACAGTTCCTGAGACATAACAGTTGAGCAGTCTGGAACCAAAGCAAAGGTCTCGTAGAGAAATTCATAGGGACTGGAGCAAACAGGGATCACTCTTTTGGAGGGCTGCTTTGAGGAACTGTCTAATTCTTGAGGCCTCCTCTTCAAAGAATGGAGGAGCTTAGACATCTCCCTAAACAAAACCCTTGGTAAACCCACCCTTCCATCAGATCTGGCTTCTAACTCTTTTATCAGCTAAATATCTGGCTTCCTGCTGAGAGAAAGAGGCAGGGTGAAGGGAGAGGAGAGGGAGAGATAGACTTACCTATTTATAAAGGAACATATACAGGGTTCAGAGTCGGGCAGGAGCTATGGTTTAAACCACAGCTAGTCAACTATCTGTGCGAGTCCATTCCGTGACCTCTACACTGAATAAGCATATGAGAACTGATATTCTGCATCCCTACCTTGGGTAACTCTCAAGGACAAAGCACCCTTTCTAGGTTGACTGATACTTTATGGGAAGATGGATCAAATACTCTCTCCTGTGTCTATGTAATTTTATGCTCAAATCAGGAGAGAAAATTTATTTTTTCTATATTGGAAACAAGAAATAAGAGGCACACCTTATCTGATGTGATGGCCCCTCACACAGAATGCTCCAGAACATTCCTTGTGACTCTTTGGGGCCGGAATGGCACCATCGTGACAACACACGCTCTGCCATACCATGTCACATTCCACCAGCACCTGCCATGGTGTGTGGGCTCTTTGTCATTACAAATCAATGACTTTATGTGCGCGTCTGATGGTCGCCAGGTGGTAGCCCAGCTCTGCACGGAGCTAAAGCCGCCAATTTTTCCATCCCCACTGTACCTTTGATAGGCACTAGGCCTCATCACATTTTTATTGTCTGTTTTTATTCTGACCTGAATCTATTAAAAAGAAGTTTCGCATCATCATATATTTTATTTAGTTTAAGCCTGACTCATGAGAGGGGACTATGTTATTGTTGCCTGGCTCTAATTTTAAGATTTACTTTTAGTTTTCCAATTGCATGTGTGTGCGTGTGTGCGGACACGTGCGTGCGCGAGTGAGTGCAGGTGTCTGCCGAAGTGCTGTTATAAGCGGTCCAGGGCCGCACACCATGACTCGGGATTATAAAGTACTTCAGTCAGCACCCAGACTTTAGATGATATTAGCACCAAGTACAAGGAAGAGGCAACCCAGAGGACAGGCAGCCAAAGCACTGAAGAGAAGGAGACTGCAAGAGAGGGCAGAGGTAAAACCTGATCACGTCCATTTTATCTGATAACTAGAAATTTTTGAATCAATAGATGGGGGTAATTTTATTTGCTATTCATAATATATTCTGATTTTTATTCTGAGAGTAATAATGCTAGTTCTCAGCCGAATTTGGCTTAGAGCATTTGTTTATCATATACCCGAACCAACAATTAATTCTAAATTCTTTAAATTGTCCTAAGTGTTAATCCATAGCTACTCCATGTTGGCAAGTCCTTTCTGCGTGATACAACTGTAATGAGCATGCAGGAGGAAAAACATCTTATCAGTTTTCTGGGCCAATGAAAGAAACTGAAGAAACCTGAGGAAAAAAAACAGTGCCTTTCGTCCTGGCTTGGTTCCTGCTGGTCGCCAGGTTGCATGGGAGCTGAAGCTTCGCATTTATTCTCCAGAAACAGCAAGACTCGGGGGCAAAGTAGCTTGTTCAAAGTCAGTCAGAAACCTAAGCCCATGGCTGTCTAGCTTTGAAGTCTACGATCTTATTTCTAAAACTTGGCTAATTCCTAATGCAAGAAGTGTTGGACACATGGGTTTCCAATGGAATTGGTAATCTCTGTGTAAATAATAAATGACATAGGAGATAAGTGAGTTTTATTTGAGGAACCATAGTATGACTTGTAGCTAGGGGTACAGCTTCCCAATGATGCTATCAAACTGCTGTCAAAAGGCAAGTCTAGGTCCCGAGAAGATGGCTCAGTATGTAAAATGCTTACCTGGTGAGCCTGAGGACATGAATTTAGTTCCCAGGACCCACACAGAGAACCACAGCATGGTGGGAAATACTTACAATCCCAGCACTGGGGGAGGAGGAGACAGGTGATTACTAATAGCCAGTCTGGAAGGAGACATGGACTTGGGTTCAGAGAAGTAAAGGCAGGACACTGGGAAGGACTACCCAGGGCCAGGGCTGACATTTGCCATCACAGTTGCAGAGATAGGATAAGATCCTGTGACTGGGACGGGCGTCTGTGATGCAGCCTCCCATGTGACTATCTGGTGCAGGGCTACTCTTGAAGGACCACCCAGCTCCTGACCAAGGGAAGCAGCATCTATGACAGGACCCGTATCTGTGACAGGGCCACCCAAGGGTATGGAAGACATCTGGGAGTCCTGCAAGGATCACTGAGCGCATGTACTCTGTCGCAGGCTCGCTTTCTGCAGCGAGATTAAATGGCACCAGCAAAATGGTAACAAAAAGGACTATCATTTATTTAGAAAGTTCTAAAATTTTAATAGATTCTCATAAAACGTGAATGAGAACCAAGGAGTTTAAATTTTGCTTGTTCCTTGGCTGTTTCCCTCTTGGGAGGTTGTCTGTTGCCCAAGTGTACTTTTGAACTCAGTTCAGACACTTCCTGCAGGTCCCTACAGGCCCAAACCAAGAACAGCGCTCGGTCTTTAAGACATCAGCACCTCAGATTTAATATTCACTATAGCTAGGCAGCTACATGGCTTTCTTTATTCTACTTCATTCATTCAGAAAGTATAGCTACTTTAGACATAAAGTCTGAGCTCACTGAAAATACAACATATGCACACACATATACATCTCATATATACATATATGAACATATATGTGTGTAATATAGCATATATAAAAGAGTTTCTTTTCCTCCTTGCTTCTTGGGCATTTATCATAATATATGCTTTGTTATATATTATATTATATTTTATATTATTTGTAGTACAAATAGTTGGAATAGAAAACACTTTATTCACAAATAAAAAGCAATGAGAACAAAAGGCTACAAAAAGTTCAAATCACATCTTCTTCTGATAATCTTATTTTTACCTAATATGCTGGAAAGTTACTTGATATAGTATTTTGTGAAATGGTACAAACTTAAAGCAATAAAGTGGATGTCATGCTAGGAAAAATTCTAACTCTTTAAGAAGATAATTTATCCTTTGTCTAAGATTTTCTCTAAGTTTAAACTTTTAAAAGTCTTGGCAATGTTAATCAATAAAGCATGCAAGCCACATATAATGAAGTACAAATAATAGAATGTAAAAATTACATTCTGAGCTAGTTGTAGTGGCACAGGTCTTTAATCCTAGCACACAAGATACAAATGCAAGAGGATCTCTGTGAGTTCTAGTCCAACCTGGTCTACAGAATGAGTTCCAATCTAGCCAACACAAAATAGTCAGACCCCCAATTAAAAAAACTATCTTAAAGTATAAATGTCACTAAAATATTTCAAAATTAACATTAGTTGTTATCTGTTTATAGATACTGTGAGTTTTGTATTGTTTTGTTTTTAGATTTATGAAATGTAATTATTTGATCTGATTGTCAAGACTAACCGATACCTAAAAGAAAGAAGGTATGGGTTGAATTATATGAATACATAAATTAACCATTTAACTTAAAGTACCACTCAGAAATAAAACATGACTTACTGGGGTTGACTTATAAACTATGGTTGGGAATACAAACTGCAGATCAAGAGTAGATCCACAGTCCTCACATGGGCACTGGATACCAGTTGAGGACTAAGGTGTCATTGAATTACCAAATCTCTATCTGTGCCCATGAAAGGATGACATATAACAGTAAGTCATGAGGATTCTAAAGCCAACAAGGTTTATCATGCTCCATCCAGTCTCAGAGGCTCCTACAGTGGGGTCAGCATTCTCAGTGTCCACCAGTCTCAGAGGCCCCTACAGTGGGCTCAGCATTGTCACCAGTGTCCTCCAGTCTCAGAGGCCCCTACAGTGGGGTCAGCATTGTCACTTGTCCTGTACTCTTTCTTTTCCATACTTGTAGTCAGGATGTTCAACAGGTTTCTCCCAATAAAATATGATCATTAGCAATTTTCAAGAGAACCATAACTTTTTGTTTCCCAAGGAAAGAAACACATAACCTTTACCCCAACACAACATATTTTCTGACTTACATTTTGAAGTATATTTGACATTTTAAAATATATAACTTATTTTAATTTTGTAGTTTCCATAATCCAGTGTCTCTCAGCAGGTATTGTTTTATGAACATTAGCATTTAAAAATTTGAAAACTGAACATAGCGGGCAATGAGGACTGCTGAGAAGTCAAGAACAATGGCACTGGGTTTTGATCCCACTGCACGTACTGGCTTTGTGGGAGCCTAGGCAGTTTGGATGCTCACCTTACTAGACGTGGAAGGAGGTGGGAGGTCCTTGGACTTCCCACAGGGCAGGGAACCCTGATTGCTCTTTGGGCTGACGAGGGAGGGGGACTTGATTGGGGGGAGGGGGAGGGAAATGGGAGGCGGTGGCGGGGAGGAGGCAGAAATCTTAAATAAATAAATAAATAAATAAATAAATAAATAGATTTAAAAAAAAATTTGAAAGTCAACAAAGCACCATATAAGATCCAGACATCCTGTATATATTCCATCTTTATGTGGCTTATTAGTTTATATTACTTTATTCTTTAAGACTATCGTTTTTAAATTATTTTTCTATGACCTCCTATACCCATTCTTTTCTCTTTTTAGCATCTAAGCACAGTTATAAATATACTGCAGCTTTTTAGAGGTTTTCTGTTTCTGGACGTGGCTTTACTAAGTGCCTACAGCATTCTCTGATCCTGTGAGACAAATCTTAAACTACCACGGCAGTCCCCACGCAGCTCCGTTTAGCGCATGGTGCTGGCGGCTGGCTCCAGGCCACAGGCAGCTGCTCCGTATGCTGCCAAGCATCAACCCACCTGAGAGACTGCAGCACTAGGAAGCCACGTCTGGCTCCTTGTGAAGAACTTTTCTTAGCTTTCACAAGCCCCATGTTCAGGTATTTGAGCCTCCACACTGGACACCATATGTAGTTGAATTTTTCTCTGGGCAGCCAGCTCACAAATAATGACATGATAGCTTTATTAATTATGAAAGCATTGCCTTAGCTTAGGTTTGTTTTTACTAGTTCTTATAACTTAAATCGACCCATTTCTATTCATCTAAACTCTGCCACGTCGTGCCCATCCTGCTCCTCCGTGTGGTGGCCTCAGATCTCCCTCCCATGCCCGCATTCCCCTCTTACTTCCTCTATCAGCCTACAAGTCCCGCCTAGACCTCCTGCCTAGCTATTCACTGTTTACCTTTCTCTTTCGCCAATCGCAGAAATACACCTTCACACACTGCGTGAATATCCCACAACAAGTAACACTCACCATTTCCATTCAAGCTTCCCCTTAAGAAACTGAAGGATGGAAGGAGAATCAGCAAGAGGAAGAAAACAAACATAATAATGCAGACTGTTGGAAAGAAGGCCTGGAACTAGTGATTAGCCATGCCAGCCGAGTCAGGTCAGAAGACTCCCCCAGACGAAATGAGGTATTTCAGTTGGAAGCTCATTAGAATTTAGAGTGTTTAGTCTCCTCCTTAGCTTTAAGTGACTAGAAAGGCAGAAGTATCGCAAATCCCAATAAAGTAGAATGCCCCTTCATTCTCATGCTTAAAACGGCTGAAATTTAAAATATTTAATATTTTTAAAAATTTTATAATTTACTGCATGAGATAAAATTAACATGGGTGCTTAAAAATGGATCCAACTTCAATGACAAAGAGTAGATAGATTTAGCAATGCTGGCTCAGTTCTTCAAGTCAAGAAAAGGAAGATTGCTCTGGAAAACATGAGAATTATTTCTTGTTGATTATTATTATTATTCCTTCTCATCTGTCTAAACCATGTCCTTTGAGCCTTAATTGTGAATAACTGGCTTTCAGAGTTCGCTTTAATGTCTATTAATCAATTCACCTGTCTGTTACTTAGCTTTCAAGTGACTATAATGACACGAATAAGCAGCATTAGGAGTGGAATTCAGGCTAAGTATTTCCGAGCAACAACAAAGGGAAAATTGCTTACCAGACGGCACTTCCAGTGGATGCCTGGTGGCATCACCCCACCCCACAGGGTGAGCATCAGGGCTGTCAGCATCCGCCCGGTAGTTATATTTATGGTCCCAGGCATCAAAATGAATCTGTTAAAAGGCGTTTGAGGAATTACTGTTTTGCGGTTAGTATTTCACGTTTCCTTTCTTAAAATATGTAAAAACAAACATCCAAGGCTGACATTGAAATGGCATTAATCTCATCTTCACCAGAAACAACATTTTAAATGTGCTATCATACAGTTTTCTAATGTTGCCAAGAAAGTATCCTGTAACACATTTTTGGATAAATTAAAGAGGCAGGAAAATCAGAACTTGACAAAGATTGGGAGGAGTAAGGCCAATGTTTTCTCAGCTAACACAATATTAGAATGCTAAAAAGGGGATACTGCTTATCTTTGGTGACTGTTCTGAAGCCACCACAAATGCCATGTCACAGTCATAGAAATGACAGTCAACAAATTAACATCATTACAAGCCCATTACTGATGAAAAGGGCGTGAATCAAGGCATAGGAAGCATTATATTCTAAATCCTCAAAAATGAGCAGAGAGACTCAGCACAAATGGAGGCAAGCAAAGACAGAATTACCGAGGCTGCGGAAACAGCTCAGAGGAAGGAAGAGTGCTTCCCTAGAAAGTATAGGTCCTGAATTCAACTTCCAGAACACACAGCTCACACACACACACACACACACACACACTAAGGGATAAACAGATTATTCAAGGACAGTGTGAGCAGGGACTCTCTTATGATAGGTCCTGAGTTGAGTCTAGAAACCCACTTGGTATACAGTTTCACTTATTATCATTTTATTCATTAATCACATAGACATCTGTGGACACACACATATACACATCTGTGAATATAATAGAGAAATTACGCACATAAAAAATTAAAATATCAACAATTTATGAAATGAAAATTAAACACTTAGTTGTTAAATATAAAAAATTATGTTATAAAATGTGCTGTCTAGATAGCAAAGGGAATTTTGTATGAAGTAAAACAGCATATATTTCTACATTTCTCTTATGCACTTTCTTGTTTTCATTGTCAATAGGGAATATACCATTTTAATGAAAACTTGTTATTCACGCCATATTTGGCTGCACATTTATCATTCCAGCTACTACATTCTATAGCAAACAGCTATAAAAATAATTTTAAAATTTATTTAGAATAGTATTCTTTTTAAACGGTAAAGCATGGGTATGTTTCTGAGACAAGGTCTTAGTATACACAGACTGGCCTTGGGCCATATTCACACTGCAGGGATTCACAGTGCTAGGATTACAGGCATGCACCACCATACAGAGATACACAAAAATGGAATCCATAAGAAGGAAGGCACTCCAGATGAACCCTTAATATCTGCCTGGAGAAATGCTCTTGCTTGCAATCCGAGTCAGAGTAGAATTACGCACACCAGTCACCCCGTGCAGAGGACATACTGGCAACAGTTCAAGGGTGAAAAGGAATGAGAAGCCGAAGGACACAGTGAGGGAGAAGAAAGAGCCACAAAATCCAAATTTTCAGGGGACCCTGACAAAAGACCTTGGTCAAGGGTGAGACTTCATCCCCGTAGTTTGAGGCTTTTTGGAGCCAGGCAAGCTCCACAAGAAGTGAAATCATGAGAGATCACATGTTACTGTGAGTGCAGAGACCAGTGGTGAAGATGCTTTTGTCTTACCTGCAGAATTTTATTGAGTCATTAGAGCCACTGTACTTGGACAAAAAAATCAAATAGGGGTTATTCTAGCCCAACCCAATCAACAGTGCAAAGTCAAGAGTCAACAGATAAAAGAATCAAAAATAGCTGCCTGTTGTCTATTTTTTAAAGAATAATCTCACTCTATATCCTATCCCTTAGGAAATCCAGTATACAATGCAATTATTAGACACAGAAGTAAGCGGATGTACATGGAAAGATGAACAATGTTTAAAGAAGGAGCCAGAAGAAACAAACTGTGATGAGCCAGATGTTGTAACTAACAGATAATAACTTTAACTATCTATTAAGGTGTTTTCAATAAAAAATAGTCTTAATGAACAGATGAAGGAAGACACTCAGCGTAGAACGTGTAGACATAAAGCAGGAGAATGTTCTAGAACTGGAATGCAAAATGTTTGGGGTGAAAAATCTTGTAAAATGAACAGCATACGAGAAGAGGCAGGAAAGAGGATAAGGGGCCAGAACAAAGATGCACAGAAAGAGCAACCTAAAGAACAGACAGTACAAGGCTTACATAATGACCTGAGGGTTTGCCAGGTCTCATCAAGTCTAGGCTGCAGAAGAAAAAGACTGAGAGGAGGAGCAGGAGAACGGTCACACCAAAGCAAAGCCTGAAGAAAGAAAGTTAAAAACCTCCTCTGTACCTGAGCTAGAAACACGACTAAGTTTAAGAAGAATGGGAGGACTCAAGCTCAATAAATAAAGATGAAATGAAAGTTATGAAGACTATGAAAGGAGAAGGTAGTTGGCTGCCTCTGCACCAGAAAGGGTGAGCCACGAGGGAATGAAAGGTCTGCCAACTCAGAATTTTAAATTCTACAAAAACATCCTTCAAAGAATGAAAATAAAGAAAGAGCGATTAAAAACCAGAAAAGCAATCAACTATTGATCTGTAATACAAGAAATGTTAAACGAGACATTTGAGGCTGCCGGGGGGCGACGGTGACAAATTGAAACTCCTTTCAGAACAGTGAAGAGCAAAGGCATGGGGTAGACAAGGTCAGCTCCACACTGCAGTCATGATCAGGTCACCACACAGCAGAATAAAGAAGAAAAGCATAGTCATCGAGACTAAGAGAAAGATATTTCATCAACTTCTATACACTCTGCCCAACACTCTTGGCTTATGTGTAGAGAATAGGCTCTCCCAATCTGACAAAGGGAGTGATACATCAAGAAGAAATGTACGGACAGGATTGTACTAAATATTACTTCGTGAGTATTTGTGAAAAAGGAAGTTCAGTATGAAGGCAAAAATAAGAGACAGATTATTCTTTCTGTAGAAAGTATAAGGTTGATAAAAATGAAGTGAAAATTTAGCATTAGTTCAGAATTAAAGAGCAACATAAAATAATTGTGCTCCTACATACTAACAACAAACAACTATAATAAATAATTTAAAAATCTATTCAGAATAGCATTTCTTTCAAAGTGAAGTGCATAGGTATGGTGGTATAGAACTATAATTCTAGAACTCAGTCATCTGAGGTAAGGGGACAGAGAGTTCCAGGCTAGCCTGAGCTAAACTGCAAGACCCTGTGGGCTGCCCCATCTCCCACTGTTGCTACCCAAAGGAGATCTTAGCAAAGCAAATAAGAAAATAACAGAAAGTGTAAGATCCCATGCTGTAAAAACCTTGCTAAAGCAAAAGCAATGTGACCTACGTCAATGGAGAACATAACTATGCCCAGAAGACTACAAAACTCAGTGGTTCTGTAGATGTCATTTCTCCCAGAACACTCTACAAATTCAATAACTTGCACTGGAAACAGGAAGCAAGCAGTTGGGAAGCTGAGGCAGCAGAGTGGCAACTTTGAGTTCAACCTAATCTCCACAGCATGTTCCAGGCTCGTCTGACCTGTGTAGGGACAACTTGGTCCCAAAAGCTACAAACAGAGGCCAAAGATGTAAAGCTTTCTTTCATTAATCTGTATATTTTGTGTTTTGATTATAATATGGCGAGGGGATGTTTTTCTTTGATCCAGTCTGTTTGGTGTTCTGTATGCTTCTTGAATATTCAAAGGAATATCTTTCTTTATGTTGGGAAAGTTTTCTTCTATAATTTTGTTAAAAATATTTTCTGGACCTTTGAGTTGTGACTCTTCTCCTTCTTGTATCCCTATTATTCTTAGGTTTGGTCTTTTTATTGTGTCCCATATTTCCTGAATGTTTTGCGACGAAACTTTGTTGGTTTTGCTGTTTTCTTTGATCAGTGCGTTTATTTTCTCTATGTTGTCTTCAGAATCTGAGATTCTTTCTTCTATCTCTTGTAGTCTGTTGATTATGCTTGTTTCTGTATCCTCTGCTCGTTGACCTAGATTTTCCATATCCAACTGGTCCTCATTTTGTGTTTTCTTCCTTGCTTCAATTTCCGTTTTCAATTCTTGAACTGTTTCCATTACCTGTTTGATCGTTTTTTCTTGGTTTCCCAGGGCATCATTTACGTATTTACTCATTTCATCAAACTTTTTGTTATACTTCTCATCCATTTCTATAAGGGTGTGTTTTACATGTTGTTTAAGGGACTCTATTGCTTTCATAAAGTCATTTTTTTCCACTTCTTCTGTGTTAGGGTGTTCAAGTCCTTCTGTTGTAAGATACATGGAAACCTGTTGAACCCATAACATCTTTATGAAAGACATTTTCAACATTTTAGATCTTCATAACTCGAGAGTGAAAAATCCAACTTTAAAAAAAGTCTAGCCAGATGGTTAACTTATTAGAGGGGATTGGCACTGATGGATATTTAAAGAATCTCTCTGAAAGCTAAGGGGCATTTTGAAAACCAAATCATTTCTAGCATCAAGTTTTATACATTGATATTTTTTCCCAAAAGATGAGAGCCTATAAAGCAAATGCAGATTCTTCTTCCTCTTGTTTCTATGAACGTGATACCCGAGGTTAGACCATTAATCAACCATTGCCTTGTGTTTCTGTCATCAGACTGTAGCACTCAGTATCTGGAACATTTAGGAGTTCAATCATCATATCATTAAGGAGGAACTCCTTGGTATAAATCCGAGATTATGTACCACCTGAGAGACACTGTCTTTCAGTTTCTTCCAGGGCCACCTGGAACTTCCACCTGGCCCAGGGTGTTCATCTTTCTCTTCAGTCCTTTGACAGCACTACAGACATTAGTGCTGTGCTTCATGCAGAGTAAGGACTCAAACCCACTCTCCGAACAATATGTAAGATGGTAGCCATGGTAGATAGGAGATAGACTATTAGGAAAAAATAAAGTCCAGTCACAATCATTTTCTTAGCATAAGTAATTACTATTCTTGTTTCTTAGGCCAAATGATTTTAAAATATTAATTTCCAGTTTAAAAGGTTTTGAACATATATATATATATATATATATATATATATATATATATATATATATTCAAAGTCTTCTTATCTATTTAAGTGTTTACATAAATTATCAGGACCCAGTGATACTAACTTACTTATATATGCTCTTTACAATCTCTGGTCCAGCTTCAATTTAATGCACAGTTTAAGTAACTCAAAATGCGTTAAGTTGAAGCTAGATTTCATTACAGACAAAGAACTGAATTTTAGTTTGTTATCCTGGCACAATCACTCACAGCTCCTAGTGCTACTGAGGCTTCAGTTTGATGTTCTCCCCATGAGGCAGCGCTCTGAGCTTTATTAAGAGATGACATTCAGGCATGTAGAGCAGTGTGCACACCAGGCGACTGTCTGTGCCACTGCAGGAAGAATGTCGGACCGTGCTTTTACAGAACACCACTGCAGTCAAGTGCAATACACTTTGATTGTGTATAATATATACTACATATATTATATGTAGAACAAGGTTCACACATATTCTGTATGTATGTATGTATGTATGTATGTATGTATGTATGTATTGTGTGTGTATACAGGATTTTTTGAGACAAGGTTTCTCTGTAGCTTTGGGGCCTGTTCTGGAACTAGCTCTTGTAGACAAGGCTGGCCTCAAACTCACAGACAGCCACCTGCCTCTGCTTCCTGAATGCTGGGATTAAAGGCATGTGCCACCACTGCCAGGCCCCAATATATTCTGCAAAGGTAAGAGTTTGGTAACATCAGATCACATAGATAGAAAATGGTAAATTTTACTGAGAAGAAGATGGAAAAAAAATGAACTGTGATTGCAAACAGAATCTGAAGCAGAATGAACACACACACACATACACACACACGAGAAAACTTAGTAAAACATGGTAAAAATGAGATAATACTAAGCAAAAAAGAAATGCAGCTCAGAACAATGGATGGCTTTCCATGATAAATAGCACTTATGTAATAAAGAAATCAGATTATCTTTATCCAGGCAAGGATAGAGGGGGAAAGGCTGCAACGGGACAAAAAAGAAATCACTCATATGTATTTCAAAAATATTTTATTCTCATACGTCACTATCCCAGATTTACATACAAAACTACTAAGGTACACTTAGTGAATCAGCCATTTCCATCTCACCATGACTTCGAAATCCGTGCTTTCTCCTG
This sequence comes from Chionomys nivalis, assembly GCF_950005125.1. Classification (NCBI taxonomy): domain Eukaryota; kingdom Metazoa; phylum Chordata; class Mammalia; order Rodentia; family Cricetidae; genus Chionomys; species Chionomys nivalis. The sequence continues at coordinate 12,845,569 of NC_080111.1, read as the reverse complement.
GGCAAAATGCACAATGCACTTCCTGTATCCTTTCCCATCGCATGCCCACCCTCTCTAGGTGTGCAATCTCAATCCTTTGTCCAGACCGCTTTCTCCAAATCAACTCATGATTTCCAAATTCATATCCTGGTGTCTCCCTTCTATTCCATTTCTAATGTTCTGATAAGCATTATGGAAAGTGTGTGTGTGTGTGTGTGTGTCTGTGTCTTTGTCTGTGTTTGCGTCTATCTATGGGTGTGTCTGAGGTCTATGTCTTCCTCTCCCTTATTGTCCTTCACCTTTCTCTCTGAGACAGTTTCTCACCAATGAGCTCAACCACTAGGGAGCTGGTTTCGCTGGCCGGTGAGGCATAGGGATTCCCCCTTCCCTCTGCTCCCTAGAGCTGGGACTGCATTTGGTGTGTCATGCACAGATGGGGCCCAGAACTCAGATTTGTGTTTGCATACCAAGCACTTTACCACTGAGTCACCACCGCAGGCAAATTAGGTGGAAGCATTTAGATTTACATTGAAAAATTACCAGTTTTCAGTCCAGCTAATCTAAAGTCATTTTTGTTCCTCAGTGCTCACGTTGATCGTATTTCTTAAGGCAATGGCATTGCAAACTCTTATTAGTGAACAAACAGTAACCATTTCATTCTCTAACAAATTCTCAGCACACTGTGGGTTTCGAAGGAAGATGAAGTCTGCATGCTCCAGCTACATACCCTACAGTAACTGTTGAGTGCAGTTTTGAGACAAATATTTTCAGTGCTTCTCCTAGGTAGACCATGGCAACAGAGTGGTCATGGACATCTTTGCCATTAAACCCGTGGCTTTATGTAAAGCAATCAAGAGAGTTTCTGAGTCAGACATCCTGACTCTCACGAGAGAGGGAAGCTGAGAGAAGCCCAGCTGCAGGGTTGAGGCAGGGGCCTCACCTTCACATCGTGGCTTCACTCGTGACAAACAACATCTGCCAGTTCCTACTTCTCCAGACCCACGGCGACACTTATCACAAGTCCAATCCGTTCTTCCCATAGGCCATGACTGCGCCATAAAACCACCATCAGAAATTCAAAACGCCCAAATCTTCAATGGAATTCCAAGAGTTTTAATTCTTGTTTTAAAAAAATGGCTATTTCATCCCTAGGAACGGCGACAGACACGTTCGGTGCCCCGTGGCTGCACAGCTGTGGGTTGTATGCTAGGAATAAAAACCTCTTTCATAAGCAGTGCGAGGCCAAGCACCCTCAAAATCAGCGCGTGATTATAGCTACCATAACTATTTTCATTACCTCTGCCATGAAGTTTATCAAGTTTGAAGCGCTGGAGCAATAACTTGAGCACTGACGGCAAACATCACACATTCACTGTTAATTTGGAGACCATCTCCTTCCGCAATTACTCATTCAGCTGCTGCCACCCCCACCTTCTTCTCAGGACACTAGCCCTTGTGGAAGAAACTGTTTCAGCATGCGTCCCTAATTTGTGTTGAAATTCTAAATTTCCCCTGCAGATAGCTGCACACTATCAACTCAGGGAGATCTCCGTGAAGAGACAGGATGTGATGGGAGGTGATAATGATAGGGAGATATTAAGTTTCTGAACACGGTGGCAAATACCTGGAACCCCAGGGTGGGGAACATTGAAGCAGAAGGATTGCAGCAAGTTCAAGGTTAGCCTGGACTCCATACAAAAATAACAACAGCAACAAAAAAATAATAATAAATGGAGATTGTTAACAACAAGGAGATAGTCGCTGCCCTCAGACGATTTGACAGAGCACAATCCAACACTGTCCAGTAATGTCAAGAAATAATAGTTCCAGATAACGTGAGCGTGAGCCGGCTGCAGGTAAACATGGATTCCCAGCAAACCAAAAGCAGTAGGGAAATACGCAGCTCTCATTGATATGAGAACACTGTACTCTAGTTTGCTGTAATTTTCAAAACTTCCCAGTGAGAATTAAAAGCATAGAAATTAATATAAGTAATGTTGCAAAAACAGTGTACACCACGACACAACGCATACTCAGTAAATCCCACAATTATGCACTGTCCACATGGGTAATGTCAGTTAAATGGAAATATCTATAGAGAGGAGTGTGGCTAGGAGCTGATGCATCATGAGAACGATCTCCAAAATGCCCAAAGATAGAAACACGGCAACCAGTATCTTACACGTTTATCTATTCTATTCTAATAGCTTACATAAGGATCGCAGGGGAAAAAAACCTAATGACCTTACAAAATGAACTTGAGCCTTACGTGTTCCCAATAGCAATGCATGAGGAGCGCGAATCATGCCTTTTACAGGACGCCCTGTGTAGAGTGAGCCACAGCTTTGTTGAGACTGACAGACATAGTATTTAAGAATTCAGATTTGAGGTTAATCTTCTTAAAAGACATAGTCTATAGGGAAACTGATCTATTAACATCTATGATTATGATAATGAGCTTATATTGATATGATATGACACTGGGTATGACTCACCAAGCTGTTTCCCAGAATAGCCAGCCAGGGGGCAGCCTATCTCTCAATGTTGGATTCATTGTACAAAGGAGATGCCAACAGAGTTCCATGCCATTGATACTTTTGAGAATTCCTGTAAATAAACACTATATTTATCAATGATTTAAAAACACTAGACTTTTAAGCTAATAAAAACAAATCATATGTAGATTACAGAAATGAATTTACTAGCTTGTATTCATGCTACAAATTACACTTTATTGTATATTTTCTTGATATATTTTTAATGCATGAAATATTTCATTGTTTTCTATAAACACAGTATTGGATAAAAATTTGTTCTATTTAAAAAGGGAGATATTTTGTTATTCAACTCATGTATTCGGTATAGTAATAAATGTTTATTTTCTGAAATTCCAAATTCTAATAAATTTTATACAAGTATATAAGAAGTTGATGACTAATAACATCCCAGAAATTGATGTGGGAGTCCCCTCTGTGTGTTGCTTGTATTGGTTAATGAATAAAGAAACTGCCTTGGCCTGATAGGGCAGAACTTAGGTAGGCAGAGAAGACAGAACTGAATTCTGGGAGGAAGAAAACAAAGTCAGAGAGAGACTCCATGGATTCGCTGCCAGAGTTAGACATACTGCCAAAACTTAGCCAGTAAGCCACTGCCACATGGAGATACACAGATGAACAGAAATGGGTTAAATTAATATGTAAGAATTAGCCAATAAGAAGTTAGAGCTAACAGGCCAAGCAGTGATTTAATTAATACAGTTCCTGTGTGGTTATTTCAGGGCTAAGCTAGCTGGGCTGATGAACAAGTGGGCCCTTCTTCTACAAAAAATAATTAAGCTATTTGTTTAAGACTAATAATAATAAACACTGTAAGAGCTTGCAAACTGGAATACATGTGGTTTCCTCTATAGGCAGGAGGGAGAGCCATGAGACAATAGCCTCCAAAAATAAGACTTGTTGAATAACTGTTTGCACACAAATAAATAAAAACAAAGAGAAAATTTGTTCATGTTTTGTTTCTAGATAAGGAATCCAGGATAAGATGTGTGATATAGCACGTTAGAAATCAGTATGGCGGTTTCTCAGAAAAAATGAGGATCAACATAACTCAGGACCCAGCAATACCACTCTTGGGCATATAGATGCTCAACAAGACTACAAGGACATTTGTTAAACTATGTTCATAGCAGCATTATTTGTAATAGCTAGAAACAACCTAGATGCCCCTCAACCAATGAATGGATAAAGAAAATGTGGTACATTTACACATTAGAGTACTACTCAGTGGTAAAATCAATGACATCTTGAAATCTGCATGCAAATGGATGGAACGAGAAAAAAAAAATTCTTGAGTGAGGTAACCCAGACCCAGAAAGATGAACATGGTATGTACTCACTCATAAGTGGATACTAGCTGTAAAGCAAAGGATATTGAACCTATATAGTTCATGATCCTAGAGAAGCTAAGCAACAAGGTAAACCCTAAGAAAAACACCTGGAAAGGGGAAATAGATAAGATCACCTGACAAAATTGGGAGCATGGGGTAGAGGGAGAAGAGAGGATGGAAGGGCAAGAGGAGGGGGGAAGAGAACGGGAGAGTTGAGATGGAGGAAGGACAGACAGGAAAGCAAGGAAAGATTTGATTTGAGGGAGCCATTATGGGGCTAGCAAGAAACCTGGCACTAGAGAAATACATAACAATCCACAAGGATGACCCCAGTTAAGACCTTATGCAATAGAGAAGAGGGGGCCCTATCTTGACTTGCCCTGTAGTCAGGCTGATGAATATCTTAAATATCACCATAGAACCTTTATCCAGCAACTGATGGAAACAGAGGCAGAGACCCACAGTGGAACACTGGACTGAGCTCCCAAAGTCTAGGTAAAAAGTGGGAGGAGTGAGAAGATGAGCCACTAGATAGGTCATGACCATGATGGGTACACCCACTAAAGCAATTTATAGTAGACCGCTTAGAAACAGATTTCAGAGCAGAGAACTCCAAGTCGGCCCTGTGCAATGCTACGGCCTCACAGGTACCATGGGACCAGTGGCCAGGGAATCAGAAATACATGTGATTATGGTATCAACAGCTCATTGTTTTTTTTTTGAGGGAATCTCTGACTGAAAACAAGCCTATTAAGAAAGCTGGCATTACTTTCAATCTAGCAGTAGATGCTGGCAAGACCTGGCTGTTTGTTTTCAGCAAATCCACCTAAGACACCCTTTTTAAACGTTTTGTCTAGTCTCTTTCACAAAAAATAGAGTGTAGTTCCCACAAACATCACTCAAAATCAACATTGTTTACCTAAAATGTTCAGACATAATAGACAAAGATGCCGGCCAATTTTCAAGAATGCATTGCAGGGTTAGCGGTTCGGTTGACACCATGATTACAGTCGTGTCCTGTGAGGTGCACTGGGTCATTAGAGACAATATATGCCGCCTCTGAGGAAGAAGGAGATACGGCTTAAACTATGTCATTAATACCAATTCTCCTCAGAGCTCGTGTTAACATAGACCAATCCCTGTGAAGCGGGAATGTTTTCCATTGCCTGCAGCAGTGTTTTGACGAGTCACAGCAACCAGAATAATGGACCCTAAAACACACTGATTTCTATGGAAAACAAGCCATGTTCAAGGCAGAAAACAACTTTCAAGTAAGAAAGGAGATGGGATGTTTGTAATGAATGCCTTTATATGGTTTCCTATATCAGTTTGCATAAATGTCAGAAATTTAACTTATTTTTGATGAAACTAGACTTGACCAGTAAGTCTCTTGATATGGACCAAGCAAACAAGAAAAAGGCCCAGGCAATCATTCACAGCCTGGGTCTCTTTTCTAAAATTGTGTAGACCAGGGTGGTAAACATTATGTAAATTAAAGCATTAGCCATAGATCTAATCATCTATAGATAATTGTTTATTTAACTAATCTAGACCAGAGCAAAAAATTTACTATTTTCTAGCTGAATTTTTTCCAAAATTTCTGTTTACACCCCCAAACGGAACTACAAATGGCTAGTAATTTGTCTTCTTTTGTTTTCATATTTCTCTACTTTGGAGTCTCAGGGCACAGATCTCTAGTTATGAATAATTGTCTTCCCAGAGGTTGTACACAAGCCCTACTGAACTCCAGTAGTAGCAGACGGTGGTACGGATACTTAGCTGGTTATATTTCTAATCATAGATACTTATTACACATACAAGTGCTGCCTAACATACTCCATATTAAAATGTGATAGAAAAGAGTGTGTATAAACACTCAATAGTATTTTTTAAAAGTGCTCAGTCAGGAAAGTGTGAATGAAGTCCACACTGAGGTATCACCTTACCCCAGTAAGAGAGGCTCTTATCAGAAAGGCAAACAAGAAGATAGATTGCTGAAGATGTGAAAAGGAGGCGCTTGGAAAGGAAGGGTACTGCAGCTATTTGGGGAAACAGTATGGCAGTTCAAAAAAAAAAAGAACAGAAAAGAGAAGAAAAAAGAGAAATACCATATGATTCATTTTTCCATATCTAGATACACACAGGGAAATAAAAATCAACATGTCAGTGAAACAGCGGTATTCCCATTTTTATTACGGTGTTATTTACACTAATAAATAAAAACCTAGTGTCTATCAACTGGTGATGACTGTGACATATGCATGGTGGAATGATAGGTAGTCACAGAAATAGCGAAATCCTATCACTCACAATCACATAGATGGGGCTGCAGACCATTATGTTAGAGGAAATATGCCAGGCACAGAAAGACAAGCTGACCAATGGGAACTAAGCTATGGTTGGGGTGAGTTCTGTGGTTGTCAGGAGGTTTAATGACAGAAATCACGTGTGTCCTGGTGAAGAATTAGCATCTGTTAAAAACAAGGACACCAGGAAATTTGAAGGCAAACGGATGGAACTAGAGAAAAAAAAATCATCCTGAGTGAGGTAACCCAGATCGAGAAAGACAAGCATGGTATGTAGTCACTCATAAGTGGATATTAGCTGTAAAATAAAGGATAAAGATGCTACAACCCACAGACCCAAAGAGACTAGGGAACAAAGAGTGTTCATGGGGGGGACACCTAGATCTTCCTGTGAAGTGGGAATAGAAGAGATTTCATGAGTGGACTGAGGGCAGGTAGGGATGGGAACATGAATGTTCAAGTAGGAGGGGGCAGGAGAGGGAGTACTGAAAGAGACTGCTCGAAGTGGGAATCATTTCAGTGTCAGGGAAAACCCTGGAGCAAGGGAATCTCCCAGGAGTCTCCAAGGATGGCCCCAGCTAAGATTCCTGACAGTAGCAGATATGGAGCCTGAACTGGCCCTCTCCTGTGACCAGATTGGAGCCTCGCCCAATTGTCATCAGAGAGGCTTCATCCAGCAACTGATGGAAACCGTTATAGACCCACAGCCAAACATTAGGCAGATTCAGTAACCCTGCAGAATAGGGGGAGAAAGAATTGTAGGAGTCAGAGGGGTCAAGGACACAAGAAAACTCTCAGAATCAACTTACCTGGGCTCATAGGGGCTCACAGAGACTGAACTGACAACCAGGGAACCTGCTCGGGACTGACTTAGGCACTGTGCATGTATGTTGCAATTGTGTAGCTTGGTCTCTAGTGGCACTCCTAATATTGGGAACCAGGGCTATCTCCGACTCTTTTACTGGTTTGGGGGACCTTACTCCAGCCATAGTGTAAGTGGAGGTGTTCAGTCTTACTGCAACTGGCTACACCATGTTTTGTTGATGCTCTGGGAGACCTGCCATTTTCTAAACAGGAATGGAGGAGGAGTGGATTGGAGGTTGGGAACGGGGAGTGGGAGCTTTGAGGAGAGGAGGGAGGGGAAGTCATGACTGGGATGTAAAATAAAAATTAAAAAATCACGTGTATCCAAAACTTAAATGAAAGGAATTTTAGTGTTCTCAACACAAAGAAATGATAACCAATTATCTAGACACGCTTAACTTGCTTTAGACAGTACCTATTCTCACAAATATGTATAATTGATATGCATGTATCAATTAAATGCACTTAAACAAGAAGTTTATGAGTCAATGCTCTAACTCTATAATCCCCATGTTGTAGTGTAAATTCTAGTTGGTCTTAATAATAAAAACCTGGAGTCAGATAGCAGGGTAAATGCTGAAAGATCAGAGAAGTAAAGAAACCAGCCACTAGAGAGACCTTTTACCTGTACCAAATCCTTAGACCAAAGGGGCAAACCTGTTCGTACAAATCCTCAGACTGAATGTGCCGAGCTCCCATCTCCTCCTTCCACTCTCTGCCCAGCCATGTCCCTTCCTATCTCTACCTCCCTAGTGTTGGGATTAAAGACATGTGATACCCAAGTACTGGGATTAAAGGTATGAACTACCACTTCCTGGCTCTGTTTCCCTTTTAGATTGGATCACAGAGATCTGTTTGCCTCTGCCTCCAGAGTGCTAGGATTAACGGTGTGTGTCACCACTTCTTGGCCTCTATAGAGAAATAGTGGCTAGCTTTGCATTCTGATCTTCAGGCAAGCTTTCTTTTATTTGTTAGGTCACAAACAAAATATTACCACACCACATCTTACAGGGTTCTGTTTGGGGTGATTTGAATACTAATTGTTCCCCACTTCTCTCTGTGTGTCCTGTGTATGAATGACCCTGTCTTCCACCATGTGTTTTCTGACTGGCCCCATGCCTTCTGTAGCTTAATAGAGTGCACCCTTTTGGAACTATCGTCCAAAACAAACCCTTTCCTCCAGACGTTGCTTCTGTCAGGTATTTCATCACAACACCAGGAAGCAAAGTAGGAAGAGGTAGGAAGACAAGCAAAGTAGATGTATCAGAACTATAAAATACCTTAAAATGAGAAGCTTAGAAATGGTAGTTTCTAAAAAAAAAAAAAATTAGGGTTCCCAGCAGGTGGAGTGCCCTGAAGAGCAGGAAACAAAGTACTATCCTTTCCTGACTGAGCTAAGGGAGGTTACTGCATCCACCCTGAAGTTTTCGTTGGGTTTGGTGCTGGATGAGGAACTAATCTGGCCACAGAGCAAACAGGGCCAGAGAAGTGATGGCCATGAACTTACAGGACACTGTGGGGAGGAATCACCTCAGAAATTGCCTCCTTGTTTGAGCAGCCAAAGGTCAGTAGCTGTAAGAGAACTCCTACTATCCTGGCCATCTCTCTGTCATCAGTCCACAAGGCAGAGGCTGTCACGATCTAAGGAAAGTTCAGTTTTTCAATGTACTTGACTCAGGAGACCTAAGATTAAACCACCCCAGGCCGGCTCAGCTCTCGCCTGCGTCTGCGTGGTCAACTTTTCAATGAGCCTTTTCCTTCTGCTGTGACAACTCACATACACTTGGTGGCTGTAACCAGCCAACACCCATCCTCCTGCAGTTCTGGGCTCGGGCTCTGAAAGAAGTGCTGCAGGTCCACATTCTTTGCAAAGCTTTAGAGAAATCACCTCACTTGTCCTGGACCCCTTGGGCTTCAGATGCTACTTCAGATGCTCCATTCTCTGTCCCATCCTTAAACATCCACGCTCCTCCTCTCTGTCGTTCCCTTGCACCCTCACTGAGTTTAGGATCCCTCATAAAACACATGGTGATCCCATTTCAAGGTCTTTATTTAATTACATCTGTGAATGTCCTTGCTCAAGTAGGGTCATAACTTCAGATATTTAGAAGTAAGGGCTTTGGTACAGACTTAGGGAGGGTCATCATTCAACCTATTACAGCCCCCTCACTTTAATACTTGGCAGGAGAAATGTTCTGGCCACTTTGATATAAAATTATATCTACTCCTGTTTCTATGGTTCTTTCCAATGCAATATCTATCAAATATCTCTGAAGGAAACCTGAAGCATGCCAAGAACGAGGACATGGTATGCCCTTTGAGATACAGCCATATTGGAAAACCCATTGTTTCAGTTACTGAAATCAGTAAGGAAGGTCATTAAATTTTGAAAACAAATTCCACATAAAAATTACCATAAAAAACAGAAATAAATGTATGAAAACATTCAGATAATTCAATATAAATCTACTATCTGTTAAAGAATCAAAAGTGTACAACTAAATTTTCCAAATCGAAAGCTAGAAATTGCCTGAGAGAGAATACCAGTTACCCAGCACTAGCAGGAGGAGGATCCAGTGGCACAATGGACAACTGAGCAGAATTAAAGCACAAAAATAACTAGGAAGAGATGACAAAGAAGAGACCATGAGACGTGTGGACACTCTCTAGCAGTCTAGCCTGTCTAACTAACATCCCTCAAGGGGAGGAGACAGAAAGGAGCAGCATCAGAGTTTGATGAACACGGTCAATATCTTCCCAGATTTAAGATGAATATTAACTCACATAATTCCAGATACGGATGGAGGGCACAAGGGAGCCCCACATAAGAACATAATGACAATTACTAAAAATGAAGGTACAGAGATTTGGGGGACTGAAGGAAAAGCAAGGCTCAGAGGCATCTGTTATATTCTTGCTAAAAATCTAGAGGTAGGTAGGGAAAGAAATTGTGCAACCAAGGAAGGCTAGCATAATGTACGATTAGAAAGGCAGGAGCAGGCATGCCCTCCCTGTTGTGAAAAAGACATCTGAAAGATGCTACCTGTGGAAAGGAGAGGAGTTGTAATGCCAGAGGAGCTTTAAGAAAAATGTCCAAGTTATGGAAATGCTCTCTACTTTGACTTCTTATTTGTTATCACTTCATTGAACTATATATAAGATTTATGGGATAAATCACATCTTTCAAATACATAAGACAAATGGACTTACAAATATATATATTTTGATATGTTTACCTTTTGAATAGATGCTGAGAATTTACTGATAAAGCCCTAAACATTCATTTATTCCACTAATGTTAAGGGAACATTAATCATTGATCTGGGACTAAATATCAGTGAAAGAGCAGGTAGAGAATTTCCTAGCAATTTAGGATTGAATTCTATTAAGAATCATGCAGACACTTTCAAATAAAGGGATTTTTAGCATATCAAACAGCAATAAAAATAGGGTAGATATGGAGAAGTAAGAGTATGCCATTAGAGTTATTGAAATTTTAAGTAAGTGTTTGTAGCACACTTACATGAGCTAGGAAAGACAGAAGTTTTCTTATGTGGGGAAGAGACAGCTGAAAATGGGAAGAAAGAGCCAGGACAAAGATGCTGACAACGAGACATGACCTTGAACAGCAAGAAGGGCAGGTTAGCTGAAGAACAGGGAACAAGTGAGAGACTAAGAAGCACTAAAGGCAGAGAGGAAACACAACCCCATACCTAGGGTCAGTCCTACTGGACTTGGGCTTTGCTTCCCAGAGAACTGAGAGAGCAGAGGGCTTGCACAGGGAAGCAGCTGATCCGAGTAGATTTCACAAGGGTCACTGACACTTGCTTAGGGGATCCTAGAGACTATGACAATGGCTAGATTGGGAGCTGAAAGAGCAGGCAGTAACCATCATGACACTCAAGATGAGAGATGATTGGGGCTGGATCAGAGTGGAATCCACACCAGCTGTAGAAAGAGACTTTCTCGCATGGCAAAGTGTCAGTCAATCACTTGCTGGGGAGCTTAGGGTAAGAGCAGAAGAGAAGTCAGTAATGGCTGCAGGCCCTTGACTTGGCCAGGAAGGAAATGGAACAGTCATTGCCTGAGATGGGTAAGGCAGGAGAAAAACTGTTTAAAGAGACAATATTTCAAGATTGTGGACAGCTTGAGGTTGGGACATTTGTTAGACTATACAGGGGAATGTTAATGATGCAGACTGATGCATGGCTTGTAGTCCATCAATATGTAGATACCATTTACAGACCGTCAACAAGGGAATGATCATAGTTGAAGAAGGAGAGAAAGAGACAGTGTCAAGGCCTGGAGCATAAAGAAAGAAGGAATCATTACAATCAATACATGGACCCTGAGAAGAACTACTAACAGATTAGAACCTCGGTGTGCAGTTTCTTGGCCATCACGAGGAGGGAAAAAAATGTCAGCAGAAATACAGACAATTCTTCTAAAGTTTTCTTTTAAAGTACTTCCAAAGGAACTGATGGAAGCAGATGCAGAGATCCATGGCTAAGCACTTGGATGAACCCCTGAAGTCCAGTCATAGAGAGGGAGGAGGGAATAATATGAGCATAGGGACCAAGACCATGATGGGAGAACCCACAGAAACAGCTGACCCCAGCAAGTGGGAACTCACTGACTCAGGACTGATAGCTGGGGCACCTGTATATGACTGAACTAGGCCCTCTGAATGGAGGTGGCAGCTATGTGGCTTAGACAGTTTGTGGGGCCACTGGCAGTGGAACCAGTATCTATCCCTAGTGCATGAACTGGCTCTTTGGAGCCCATTCCCTATAGAGGGAATCATAGAATACAGAAGGGAGCGACTTGGTCCTGCCTCAAGTGATGGGACAGACTTTGTTGATTCCCCATGAAGCCTTACCCTTCTGAGGAGTGGATGGGGTATGGGGTGGTGAGAAGTTAGGGGAACTTGAAGGAGGGGAAGGAGAGGGAGCTGGGATTGGTATGTAACATAAGATAGTTTTAAAATAAAACAAACAAACAAAAAATAAAGCAAAACACCAAAAAATGAAGAGAAATAGAGTTAGTACAATGCTTCTTCTAGGATGTCAAGAGGAACGCGATTCTTGTTTGCTAGTGGGAGCAATTTGGGAATGGGAAAACAGTGAACTGAGAGATGAGGATGAAGTGGCAGAAGTTGGGATTTGATGCAAAGGACAGTATTTTCTCTGGGGGATGTGGAGAGTTGGTCTATAAGGACAGGAAATGTGGTCCTCTTGTGTGATAGGCAGACAGGTACAGGTGATACTGCAGTGGGAGTGAGTTCCTCTCTGATTGCTTCACTCGTCTGGATGGGAGGGAACAGAATGAGTAAGGACAGGGTGGGAGAGATAAAGGATGTAAATAGTGAACTAGAAGAATGGAAATCCGGGGGTTAGGGAAGTACATGAGCCCCACTGAGCACCAAGATCAGGTAACATCGGCACCCTTGCACCCCTGTGAGGCAGGGAATCATTTCTCTGGCCATCCCTTATTCCAGAAAGGAGGACAGAGCAGAAGAGAGTTAGCACTCCCAGAGCAGTGACTCCAAGAAGAAACACAATGAGTGGAATGATGAAGGATGTGGTTTTACCTGTATTTGATTCTACTATCCATGAGCTCATAATGGAAGAAGGAAAAAGACAAGAAGGACAGGATTGTTCCTTTTTACAAAACATCCTACACCATACAAGTCAAATTCCAGTATCTTCTCCAGCAGTTAACCGTGAGGCTTTTGTAAAACTCTAACAGTTATTTCTGTAGTCAGCTTCCCCATGAACACAATTTAAACAACACAACAAAAGAACACACACACACAAACACAAATGTAGAGTATTGAAGAAGAGAAATGCTATAAACCAAACGATATGTACATGCAAACAAGATTCACAGAACACACCAAAGAAATAACAAAAAAAAAAGACGACACTTCGTTATGACAACTATACAAGGACTCAAGACTGAAAGCAAAGATTACAGCACTGTTGAACTGCCATTTTCAAGTCCTACTTTTAAAATGTCTTAAAGGCCAACTACAAGACTTAAATAGATAAAGAATTAATGTGAGTCATGGAGAAGAAACTTATGAAATCATTTCAAGATATAAATAAAAAGATTACCGAAGTAGAAGAAGAATCCATATGCTAGAAGAATAATTTTACCACACAGAGAAGAAAAGTCATCAAAGACACAGACACTGAAAAAGAACAAAACAGAAATTCTGGAAATGAAAGACTGAACGAATCAAGTAAAAAACATGATGGACAGCAGCAGCAAAAAATAAGACCAGGCCCCAACCTCAATCGCCAAAAAGAGGATCAGAGGTGAAGGATAGATCAAGACAGTAACACACACAGACAAACGTAAAGGATCAGGAATTACAACCAAAATTTCCAAGAAGTCTTGAACACTCAGAGAGACTGAACCTAACAATTCATGTGAGAGAAGAAGCTGATTTTGGCTGAGATTTCTCCTAATCTAGAGAAATAAATAGCTATTTTAAACCAAGAAATATTTAAAATTTACAAATAGATATGATCATGTTTAAAAAAGGAAAGGAAGAAGGAAGGAAGGAAGGAAGGAAGGAAGGAAGGAAGGAAGGAAGGAAGGAAGGAAGGAAGGAAGGAAGAAGGGAGGAAAGCAAGAGAACACTCTTCACAGCACATCATCATCAAAATGTCAAAAATACAAAGCAAACAAACAATATTAAAAGCTTTAATGGAGCCAGGTGGTGGCGCACGCCTTTAATCCCAGCACTTGGGAGGCAGAGGCAGGTGGATCTCTGTGAGTTCGAGGCCAGTCCGGTCTACAAGAGCTAGTTCCAAGACAGGTTCCAAAAAAAAGCTTTAGTGGAAAAATGGTCACTAGTGTTTACAAGTAGAAATATTAGAAACATTTAAGATCTGCTGTGAACAACCTTAATGTCTTGGAAAGCATGAAATGCTCTATCCCATGCCTAGAAAATAAATAGCAGCAGAGATTGATACGCCTAGCAAAATTATCCATTAAAACAGACACAAATAAGAATGTTTAAAGACAAATGCAAGTCAGTGCAATTACAACAAATAATGTGGAACTGAATGCAGAATATATTCAGAAAAAGAAGAAAGAAAATTTTACATATAAGGATGCAGAGCAAGGAATTGGAGAGATGGCCCAATGCTTAGGAGTATGTATTATCCTTCCAGGGGACCCAAGTTTGATTCCCAGCACCCATGTCTAGCAGCTCACAGTCACCTGTAATTCCAATTTCACAGAATCCCATGCCTGTAGCTTCAATGGACATACACTCTTACATACACACACACACCAAAAACACATGCACACATGTGCAAATACACGCATAACACACATACACACAATTAAATCATTTAAATGCAGGACAAAACTTAATCCAAGAAAGCAACCTGAACGAGAAGATGAAGGAATCAATAATGTTAAACACAAGAAACATCCAACACTACTAAGAGAAGAATCAAGAACCAATGGTTATCAGGCCAACCAAAATTTAAAGCCACAAAATAATAAGCATCAATAAATCCTTCTTAATTACAGGTTTGAATGAAAATAATCCTAACTTACCAATCACTTCAAAATAGAATAAAAAAATGGACCAGGTTTGAAAACATTACTGAGCTCCCTGCTGTCTCAAAAAAGAAAGTAAGGAAAGAAAAGAAACACGAATAGTCTGAAAAGTTTAGAAACCCAGCTCCTAAATAATCAGATGCGTCAGACCCCCTGGGCTAGCAGTTCTCACAGCCAGGAAAGCAAATCTCAAACAAAGACTAGTCAGAGGAAATAAAGAGGGCTATGACATATTGATAACTATTTATAGAGAGAACACAGGTATTGCAAATATTTATGGGCCAGATATTGGATCACTTAATTTCATTAAACAGACACTAAAAGACACAAAAGACACAATGGTCTGGATACAATAATAATAGAAGACTTCAATACTTAAATATCACATCTAGATATATCATCTAAAAAAATCAATGAAGAAAATTAGGAGCCCAAAGATAACGTACAATAGGGTAATGACAGATTCCTATAGAAAAGTCTATCGAACAAATAGGAAATACACATTATTCTCAGTAGCACATACAAATTCTTGAAAATTGAGCATATTATAGGCTGTACAGGAAGCCTTAACAAACACAAACAGCACCCAAAATAACTCCCTTTGTCCTGTCAAACCACAGAATTCAATAAAACTAGAAATAAACAGCAAGACTGACTTCAGACAACACACCAATACTTGTCAACAGAATAACATACATTTTAATCAGCAGATGGTCATTTGATGACATCAGGAAAGAAATAAAAACATTCCTATAGTCAAACAAAAGTGAAACAACCTACCGAAAACTTTGGTATAGAATCAAGGCAGTTGTAAGAGGAAAACTTACATGTGGTCACATTCAAACACCAGAGAAATCTCAAATAAATAATCTAATAAGGCATCTTAAATTTTTAGAAAAGAAGCCAAAATGAAGTGCAGGAACTGTCAAAAGGTAATAAATATTAAAGCAAAAATTAATGAAATAGAGATTAAATAAACAATTCCTAGAATTAGTCAGACAAAGGGTTGTCTCTTTTAAAGGAATAACGAGAGGGCTCAGCAGCATGAGCCCTAGCCATGAAACTGACATCAGGTAGAAGGGGAGGCCTGGCTCTACAGAGCTGTCCTAGACCCCACGTGCATACAATGACACACAGAGCAACACACACGTTTCGAGAACACAGTAACAATGATAAATTTTAAAAATGTTTAGAGGTTAACAAAATGTATTAACTCCTAGCCATACTAACACACATGGATGGATGGATGGATGGATGGATGGATGGATGGATGGATGGATGGATGAGAGAGAATGAAATTAGAGAGGCAAAGGGAATTGTTAAAAAAAATACTTCAAAGAAATACAGAAAATCTTCAGGAAATATTTTGAAAATGAAATTCCAACCAATTGGAAAATCTAGAAGAAGAGGATCAATTTCTAAATGGCTATGGCCTACCAAATTTAAAGCTGGGAGATATGCGTGATATAAATTGGCTTATAACCAGCAACAAGATGGAAGCAGAAATTAAAAGTCTCTCAACATAGGAAAGTCCAGGACCAGATGGGTTTACTGTTCAATTCTATCCAGTGTTCCAAGGGATATCTAATATTATCATATCCCAAACTGTTCTACAAAATTAAAGCAGAGAGAACACTATCAAACCTTCCACTAAACAAAGATTACAATATATCTCTGATACCAAATCCAGATAGCACACAACAAAAGTTCAACACTATATACCACCCTCCCTGAAGAACAAGGGTTTTAAAATCTACAAATAGTCACAAGCCAGATGAGTCAAGAATATATTAAAAAATACATCATAACCAAGCTGGTTTCATCTCAGGCATCTACAGACACAGATTTCATAAATATCTTGATGACGCAGAAAGGGTTAGACAAAATACCACATTCCTTCATATAAAATCCTCCAGAAAACATGGATAGATGGATACCATAACATAATAAAGGCTACATAAGATGAAATAATCCCCAACATTGCCCTAAATGGTGAAAACCTGAGACCATTCTCTCTACAGGCAGACGGTAACAAGGGTGCCCACTGGTTCCGCTGGTGTTTCCTCGAGCACTAAAGATTCAACCAGAACATAAGATATGAACATAGAAGTGATAAAATTTAGAGAAGTTCAACTATCCTTATTCGTAGATGACATGATTCTAAATCATGATTCGACAGACTCCACCAAAGGTCACCTGGATCTGATAGATGGTTTAAGTAAATTAACAGGATACAAAAATCAAACTACGAAAGTCAAGAACTTTTACATAGACAAACTAATGAAATGTGAATTCAGAGATAATCCCAAGTTTGGATACATAGTTTTTACAAAAACATGTACTGGAAAAAGAACCTTTTTAACAAATTGGGCTGGAGATTCGTATCTCTCAGCCTGGGCATAATTCAACAAACCAGATTGAATATCTTGATTTCACATCACCAACACTGAAGCTGCTAAGGGAAACACTGTAGAAAATAAGTACCAGTAATAGGTTTCTGAATAGAATCCCAACACCACAGGAAATAGGCCCAAGATTTGACAAATGAGATTATATGAAATTTAAGACCCTCTGCACAGCAAATAAAATTATCAATGAAGTGAAGAGAAAGTTTATAGACTAGGAAAAAAATGTCCTGCCAGCTCTACTCCCAAGTATTAGTATCTATGAATATATGAAGTTATATTCTGTACATATCTATCTAGAATATATATATATAATACATAAAGACTTGTAAAAACTAAACATGAGAAAAACAAAACTGCCTATAATAAATGTGCAAAATGCACAACTGTCAAAGGAAGAAATCCAAGTGGCCAATAGTTATTTGTAAAAGTATTCAACATAGTCACCCTTCAGTAAAATGCAAATTAAATCTGCTTTGAGGTTCCACCTCACCCCAGTCAGGGTGGACACCACCAAGAAACAAAAGACAACAAATGCTGGGAATGATGTTGGGAAAGGGGTAGCCTTACCCACTGCTGCCAGGAATAAAAACTAACAGAACCATTCCAGAAACCAGAGTAGAGGTCTCAACACAAAACAAACAAACAACAGAAACTCCTACAACCCAGGTATGCCACTTCTAGATATATGTCAAAAGGACTCTGTATCCTAACCACAGAGACACTTGTATGGCCATGTTTATGATTGCTCTTGACACAAGAAAATAGAATTAGCCTAGATGTCAATCAACAGAAGAATAGATAATGAAAATCTGGTACATATACACAATGGAATTTTATTCAACCATAAAGCAAAATGAAATGATTATTCTTATAGGAATATGAATAGAACTGGAAAACAACAGAAGTTTAAGCATGATAGCTGGGATTATAAAGACGAACGCTAAAAGCTGCCTCTCATATGTGGATTGCAGCCTCTAGGCATTTAACATTCACCTTCACATGTGACTGGATAGGTGCAGAGGCAGGAAACTATAAAGGGGCCCATTGAACTGTGAGGAAAACCATGGGCTTTAAGAGAGGAGGTAGACGGGACAATGAAACCACAGGAGAGCACTGGTGATGAAAAGATGCAGTGGGGAAAGAGACAGGGAGATGGGGAGAGGGAAGGAATAGAGAGTAAACAACCAAAATAAAACAGTTGTCAAAACCTCACTCATTTTTTCAAGCCGATTTAGAAAAAGAAACCCCCTGAGAACAAAAATTGAGGAGCTTTGTGACAATGCCCACAGCAGGAGCGAAGATAACCAAGGAAGAAAAGACACTGGTAGGTTACTAGGGACAGAAGGAATGGGGAAATAGTTTACAGGAATGACATTCACAGCCAGAGTGAGACAGGACAGGGAAAGAAGAGGCAGTCTGGATTACAGGGTAGACATCTCCTGCATTATCCCATCTATGTGCCAGATCTATTGGGAGACCCAGGTCTTATCTATAGTAGAAAGTGAGGAGGATGGTCAGAGAAAAGACTCTAGAGGGCACAGGATGAAAGATCACGGGATAATTTAGGGGTGAACTAAGACCCTGGAGTCCTTGGTAAACTGAGGTATACAGGGCTAACGGGTTTGATGCCCTCTGCCCCACGGGTTTCTGGGAGGGAGCAGTGGCAGAGTGTGCAGAGTGAACCTGAGCCGTCCTCTGCTCTTCAGGGATGGAAGCGAGGCAGCCTGTGGAGGTCATGCATTGATACAGGGGTCACTCTCCAATGTGCTCAGTTACTCCTCAGCGCACACTCCCAGCTCCCAACTCCTGTCACCTGACCAAAGCCACACCAGGAAATAAAGGAGAAGACAGTCTCCAGACATTGAAGCTTCATGGGGAGAGGAAAGTACACCCCATAAAACGCTTTCCAGCCAGGCATCCCCAAGCTAAGTCAGGAGAGGCAAACAGAATGGAGCCACTTAAATCCTTTATTAGGGAAAAGTCACAGGAACTGCAGTTGTTTACACTTTAGGCAGCATGAGTGTTAAATCTACCGCCTATAGAGATCTGCTCATGCTCTCATGGAATTCAGTAGCGCATCCACCGCACAAGATAAGCATATGTCCCATAATTTGAATACGGAAAGTAACTCCTGGAGGAAGTCTGAATAAGCCGACTATAAAATCAAGCCCAACACTATACTTTGAATGAATATCACTTGGCTTTTGAATACCACAAATTTCATCTGAGTATTTCATTTCTCTTTTAAATTTTTTCCAATAGAGTCAATCAAGAGATCACAGTTACTACCAATACAAAACAAAGCACTGTGCACTGAACAGCCACACCCTTCACAAAGTCAGGCATGGCAAATGTCTCACAGACATATCTATCCCTTCTTCTGAGGAGCCAAGGTCCTTAACTCTCAGTTCCAGGTCACAGGCAGAATGAGAGACAACGGGCTGGCAGGGAGGACAGAGTCTAGCATTCCCTTTGTGTAAGGATACAGCGGGGAAACAGATACAGAAATAACGACTTGAGGATCACAAAGGAAGGCTGGATGGGTTGTCAGCATTTATCAGTCTTCTTGGACCTTGGGTCAGAGAAGAGGCCTCAGTGACAAGCAGACTGAGCACTGCTTCCAAGGTTGGCCCATCACAGGCAAGGCAGTAGGAATTGCTGTCTATAAAATACAAGAACTTTGTCTTTAAAAGAAATCCACAATGCAACTCGAACTAGCTCAGGGGCCTTAAGCAGTGGACTTGGCCACCTCTTAACATTCTCATCTATGGAATGGAAGTGATGATGACAGGTTTGGCCAAGTGTGAGGCTTCTAGCCACCAGCTGTGATCTATAAACATGCCTCATCCAGACCAGGCACTTTGGGCAGTAATGATTACAGTTGATAATATTATCATGTCAAAAAGGAAAACATCTTCCGTAGTGACGTGAGGTTAGGAACTTTAAGGCTTGGCAGGAGATCAGGGTGGGAGCTGCTCTCCTGCAGCCAGCACTGTTCTCAGGGTGAAGGTGGAAATCTAACGTAGGGACCCTGCGAACCTCAAGTGTGGAGGCCTAGGTATCCCGTGGCCCTGCATTCTGCACAGCATCTGTCTAATACCATGCCTGTTCAGCCTCTTACTCACAGGATCACCAGGCCTTGGTGAGAGCTCACTCACCTGCCTGGACTTTATGTTTAGCTATTTATGTATGGCTGGCAGGATCTGCAGTCTGCTTCACTTAGGGCAGGCAGGATGGGAAACCTCAAACTGTCTATGGACACAGACGCCAATGTATGCCAACAGCAAACCCACAAAGAATCTTACCGCAGTTTCTCAGTTGAAAAACCACTGAAATGCATTTTTACTTAAAACAACAACAACAACAACAACACTATTTTAAGGATAAAATACTTGGTTGCTGAGGGAAAGATATTCTTTAGGTTCTATGCTTTATTGTTTCCTCAGAGTTTAACTTCTGTAGATGCCAGCTGCTTATCTGATTGGCCTTATTCACCTCTCCGGAAACCCATTTCCCATGCTGGAACAACAAAATGGAATTTTGCACAGGAAATTTCCAGATCTCTGCAAACTCAAACCCATATTTAGTAGACTCTATGTCAGGAGACAGGTGTAGCATCGGTACAGGCTTACTCCAGTGTCTGCTCCTTCCTTCAGCATCTCTCTGTGACTCTTCTCATGTCCTCGTCCAAAAGCCACACACCGAGCAGCTACAGCTCAGGCAGGAGGATACCAGCCTCACAACACAGTCATTGGGGCATCTGTACTACTGGAAACACCAGCTCGTGCCTAACTAAACTTCTGTAAACAGAACCTGGGGAGTGTCATATAATGACCCTGAAAACAGCTAATTTGATCTCTCAAAACTTTAACCTCTGGTTCAATTTCTGAACCAAATAACTATTCACTAAAGTCCTATCATTTATAAAGTGTGTTTTTTCTTTTTTTGTTGTTTGTTTTTTATTTATTTATTTATTTATTTATTTATTTATTTATTTATTTATTAAAGATTTCTGCCTCCTCCCCGCCACCGCCTCCCATTTTCCTCCCCCTCTCCCAATCAAGTCCCCCTCCCTCATCAGCCCACAGAGCAGTCAGGGTTCCCTGCCCTGTGGGAAGTCCAAGGACCTCCCACTTCCTTCCAGGTCTAGTAAGGTGAGCATCCAAACTGCCTAGGCTCCCACAAAGCCAGTACGTGCAGTAGGATCAAAACCCAGTGCCATTGTTCTTGACTTCTCAGCAATTCTCATTGTCCGCTATGTTCAGCGAGTCCGGTTTTACCCCATGCTTTTTCAGACCCAGTCCAGCTGGCCTTGGTGAGTTCCCGATAGAACATCCCCATTGTCTCAGTGTGTGTTTGTTTCTAACCAGCTATCTATCCAAAAGAAAATGCCCAAAGACTTTAATGTATAAAACTCTAATCCTCTTCTCAGGATGGAAATGTTCAAAACAGGCGATAAGAGGCTTTAGTACAAAGCCTGTGAGGTCAGAGCCCCTTATTACCTTGGTAATAAGCCTAGAGGTATCAGACAGGGATGGAGCAATCAATGGTCTTGCTTTAAGGCCTCACTCTTGAAGATCTGCAGAGTGGCAGAGATAATTGCCAGCAATAGAGGTGAGGAGCACTCTGGCTTAACATTTCATGTGATCATCTGTCCTCTTTTGGAAACATAGATTTCTACCATTACTGGTAGCCTTGACTGAGCCTCTTTCTACAGCTCTACCACAGGGGAGAGTTGGCTAATCAGCATTGCAGCCACAAGGATAGGCCAGGGATTGGTTCCACCCTTACCACTCTTCCCCATGTTCCTCCCATTGGAGCAATGGACAGTTGCCAGCAGAGTGGCTGTCTTGGGATGCCACGAGTATAATACTGTTGGCTGTCTTTCACAGTCAAATGGAGAAAGCCCAATTTCAAAGGAAAAGTTAGCCCAACAACACTAAGAAATCTGTGAGACTCAGACAAATTCCTGGGGGGGAGAGAGAAGCAGAAGCACAGGCTTGGTGGCATGGACCTCCAGTAACAGTGCTCAGGAGGATGAAGCAGGAGGATCAAAGTTCAAGGCAAACCTGGGCACCTTAGTGAAAACCTCTATCAAAGTTAAAAAGAAAAAAAAAAGCAAAAGAGGTCTGGGTGAATAGTCTGTGGTGGACCAGCCTTCTAAGATGCATGGTGTCCTCAGACTGATCCCCAGGACTAGACTAGATGAAAGATAGACCATGTGAATGTGTGAGAGAAAACAGAATGATGGAATGACTTATTTGAGATTCAGAACCCAGCTATGCTTGTGGCTAGTTCACATGCCTTCTTATCCAGTGAGCCAAGAAACCCTGCTTTTGTTGGTTCATGCTATATTAAGCCTGGATTTCTTTTACCTGCCACTGAAGAAGCATGCTAAATGCTTTTTTAGCAATTCCTTCGAAGTCAGAAGTTGATCACAAGACAAGGCTGAGTGGGATCTCAAAGCTAAGTTTAGGAGCCTAGACCCAGGCAGCGATTCCAGCTACCAACAGTTACGACTGCTTCCTTACCCATCTGTGAACTGTGCTAAGGGACCAGCTGTGTCCCGGTGGCCCCTGAGCTGCATCTCTCTATCCAGCTCCTGCCTCTTTGTGCTCAGATGTTCTCTGTAGATCATTGCAACCTCCTCGCGGTCAAGGTTTCCACCAGGCACAGCCTTCTAAGTTACAGACGCATTTCCTTTCAGTGCTGTGCTCTAAATTATTTAAGGCAATCAAATCTTCACTTATAGGCAGAAACCCCCAAATATAGGCAGAAGACCAGTGCACAAGAGATGAGCTCAGATGGGTGACATAGATCTTCTCTTAGCCACTCATTGCCAAGGATATCAACTTTACATTTTTTCAAGCTATTGTACTCTGTAATTAATTTCCTCACTTAAATTCTTCCTTGTAGGTCTTTTATATCCATAGTAAAAATGTGAGGAACACAACCTTAACAATATGATACCTGCACCACAGCCTGGTGTGGGAGAATTGTCTGTATTCTGTCAATCATGATTTAAATAAACGCTGATTGGCCAGGCAGGAAGTATAGGTGGAATAGCCAGACAGGAAGTAAAGGTGGGGCAATGAGAACAGGAGAATGCTGGGAAGAAGGAAGCCCATTCCTCCCCAGTCCTGCCCAGACCACGAAAGAAGCAAGATGTAACCTGCCCCACTGAAAAAGGTACCGAGCCATGTGGCTAACATATACTAGAATAATGGGCTAATAGAAGTTATAAGAGTTAATACGAAGCCTGAACTAATGGGACAACTAGTTTATAACTAATGTAGACTCTCTGTGTGATTTTCTTTGGGGCTTATCGGCTTTGGGAACTGGGCAGGACAGAAACCCCAACAAGCAGCCCCTCATGGTACAACAGCTCACTGATGGCTGGGTCTACTCACACTCAACTGGAATAAAACTCTTATTATAATTCAATCAGTCTGTTTCACCTCCTCACCCAATGTGCTCCCTGTGTGAAATAGTTCTGACGTTGAGCAGAGGAAAAGCCCAGAGAACCTGCATCCCTTCCAATGTGCTTCCCTCACTGTGATCTCAGGTAAGACTCTGTGTCTTGTGGGATTATTCGCCCTTTTCTTTCCTACTGCAGCATACACCATGTTCTCATTGCTGGTTGAATAACAAATATTTTTTAAAAATCATCACAGATCTAAAGAATGCCGACCTCTACTGCTGCTTTTCCTTGTTCATTCCTTGGCCTGTTTCTCCTTCTCAACTCACCTGCTTTAGCTTGAACAAAACCAATGTCTACCAGCACCGTAACTTTAAAGAAGTTCTATAAACCAGGCAGAACCGGAAAGAAACAACCATGTGCCAGAGAAGGCACTGAATTAAGGGTCCCTGGCCTTTTCACTGTGGGCAATGGCAGGCCAGTCACTTGCGGTTCTGGGCGTACAGACATCTTAACTCGGACAAGGCAGCATCTGTTGTTTATGACATTCACAATCTCAAAAATATATTTTAGGGTAGGAATAGGATGGCTAATATAAATGTTTAGATGATTTGTAAGCTTGAAAATTAATCACCGAGGAATTACTAATTTTGTCTGGTGTTTATCCAGTGCTTCTCACTGGTCTGAACTGTATATTTGATTTTTAAAATCTGCTGTGGTCGTCACAGTAACAGTGAGGATATAGCACAGAGCTTTCCCGGAGACACAAGTTGATAGAGAAGACAAAGGAATTAACTATGGAAGAATTCCAATATAACAGAGTGTCATGCCCTGAAGGGTGTGCATGACCTCACGCTGTACCAGAGGCTTTAATATTTTTCTTTACTTGTGAAAATTGCTGTATATTAAATTTGAAAGTTAACAGGTTTCACGGTGATGCTCACACATATGTGCAATATATTTTGATCATATTTATCCCCCCAGTGCCTTCTCTTATATCCCTTCGTCATCCCTGATAGTATTTTACCACTTCTTAAGGTGGCCACATGCTGGCTTCTGTCCTACATGCTGCTGAATGCCCTACAGCTATGCTGTTCAATACAATGGCTATTTCAACTGTATTCATCAAAATAGACAGAAATAGGACATGTCCATCTTTGTAGAAAGTTCTATCGAGAGCTGTCTCAGATGACTGAGGCACAGAGCTCATTGGTAGAACACATGGGTAGAATTTGCCACCCAGGAGTGGGTAAAACAACCCAAGAAAGGGAAGTTGAAGGGAGATCTCTGTGATACTTGGAGGCAACAACAGTAAACTGTTCTTCACTACAGTCTCACTATTTCAGCACAAAATTGGCTAGGGGTGATAAAAGATGATGCATAGTGGAAAAATTAGGCAACGCTTGTGTCTGCGGGTTCACACTGTCCTACTTGGGGGCCTGGTGGCAGCCAAAAGCTCCAAGAGTGGTTCCCAGGAATATTATGCACAATTAGCAAAACAGCCTGCAAAGGGATGGCCCAACCACACTCTGGCAGCAGGAAGCGGCCAGCCGAAGATTCTGAGGCAAATTCAAGGACCCTGAGGGGTGGTAGACGGGATAGGAGCACATTCATGGAGGCCAGCACAGCCTTTCTAGGGTAGAAGCAAACACGGTGGTGTAAACCATTTTATTATCCAGGAGTCTAGGCAGAAATGAGAAATCGTGTCGATTATGGCAAATGAGCTGTAACAGTGTTTTGCATAAAATAAATCAATTATGAATTTGGTGTAGGGAGAGGTCTATTTATTGAATAGATTGAAAACACCACATTCAGAAGACATTGCATCTTCTGCTACCACTACCTGTCAGAAGAACTCTCCTGCTTGGTTAACGCATAGAGAAAGGAGATTAGGTAGGCAATAGTTTTAGACAAGGGAAGTGTGTCAAACGGGAAACACAGTGTGGACCCTGCCTACCGCTGGCAGCTTTTGACATTGCTGTTACATTATTCCAACAGAGGGAGAAGATTACTGCTGGAAAATCACTAGTGACCATTACTGTTCAGAATAGCATTTATTATCCATTATGCATCCATTACGACCCCACAGTCTCACTCGTTGTCATATGTTATTAGTATAATGGCCTCATAATGGGCTCTGGTTCTTTGACAGTGTTAAAATCCTACCATGACTCACTATGTCAATATTGCAGGAAGAAAGCATAATCCACAATGAAATAATGCATGACTTAAATTACTCAAATGTTACCTAACCCTTAGTCATGTTAATAATAATAACCATGTTGCTTATTAAAGAAATACTAGGAGCACAAAGCCACCGATGTATACAGCTTCTCATGTGGCTGATAGATAGCTATTTTTTGGAAAGGAATATGTTGAAGACATGTAGTTAGTCCAAAGACTAATGCATATTTGTTCTGCGTATATTGCAAGCAATAAATAATCCTTAGTAAAATGTTATTTACTGACCAGCCTATCAGTGTATTTTCATTTATAACTCACGCTCATTCAAATGTTTGATACGCACTCATGGAAAGCCAGCTAAAGAGTGTCTAGAAAGGAATTATAGATCAGAAGCTGCTTCCCCATGACATGGTGAATGAGAAGGGCCAGGATAACAACAAATAGACCCCATCCCAAAGAGAGAAAGGGTGGAGGAGCACTAGAATCACAAGAGTGGAGACTGGACAACAGAAACTGGGGGAGGGGGAATATAAGGGGGACTTAGAAAACAGGAGTCAGTAGTACATGGCTCCCAAGGTAAGGCTGTCTGGCCAGCGGAGGGGAAGCAAGAAAGAGGAGGCATCCAAGAAGTATTAGGTACTCCAGCTAAAAAGAATGTGGAAGTAATAAACTTCACAGGGACCACAGTTCTTGTAGGCTAAGAAATTCACAAGTGAGACTCTGTGTTCTTAGCCCAGTTACAGACACCAGATCCAGTTTCTCATGCTTCATGTCTTGGAGGTTTGTGGCCCTTGTCTCCAACTTTGACCATCAAATTGAGTCCTTCTGGCACAATTTAGCCATTCATCCATGAAGTCAAAGTGTATGTGTGAGGTCATGACAAGGTTGTGCCCTCCCCGCCCTCCCCACTCACCCGCTCCCCCTCTGTCTCCACTCCTTCATGGGTGGGCTTGAACATAGCATGGCACATCAAGTCGAGGTAGGACTGAGCTCCTCCCCCTGCATAAGGGCTGGGCAAGTTAACCCAGCATGGGGAACAGGTTCCCAAAAGCCAGCTAAGCCAGGGAAAAGACTCAGACAAATAAGATTTAAAAAAACAGTAATGGAGGTTGGAGAGATGGCTCAGTGGTTAAGAGCACTGGTTGCTCTTTCAGAGGACACGGGTTCAATTGCGGCACCCACATAGCAGCTCACAACTGTCTGTAACTCTAGTTCTAGGGACCTGACCCCCATGGCAAAACACCAATGCATATAAAATAAAGATAACATAAACAAAAAAACAGTAATGGATGAAGGTCAAGACTTAAGCAAACAGAAACTGAAAGCAAGCCAGGATAACTATCCTGATGCCTTATTAAGTGGTCTTACAGGCAAAATTAGAAGGTCTAAAGAAGCTAATACATACTAATAGTGGGAATTAACCTATCAAGACATTGTAATAATTGTAAAAGTATACGCACAGCAAACAGTGAAATCCAATTCTGTAAAACAAACAGTAATGGACTTAGGAGCACAGATATGCTTTGCCCACTGCAATACGCCATTGTTATTCATGGATATTCCTGACTAACTTCATGAAGAGATTTCAGAGCTGAGTTTTATTGAGCAAATGGATCTCACAGACATTTACGGACTATTCCATCTAAAACCTGTCCAATATACATTCTTCTCAGAAACGAGTAGAAATTTCTCTAGAACAGATCACATTTTAGGCCATGATTATCATATATGCTGTTAGATAATATTGAAGCAAAACTAGAAATCAATACCGAAAGAGACTAAAACAATCTTATATGAATATCTAGAGACTAAATAACACACTCTTGAAGGAACAGAGGGCTGTTGAAGAAATAGGCAAGAAGTTAAATAGTTCTTGAATCAAATGAAATTTACCGTGCAGCTAAATAGAAATCTCAGTGTACAGAAGACATGGCTCCAAAGGGAACATGGAGAGCTATGAGTTCTTACATTAATAAAGTCAGAAGGTGTGAAATGAGTAACAAGGATATAACTACATCTTCTAAAAACAAGACGAAGTCAGGTGCTAAAGCAGTAGAAAAACATAATAACAAATGAGGCTGGAGACTCATGAGTAGAGAGTAAAAGAATCAAAGAAACAAAGAATTCGGTGCTTTAAAAATGATAAACAGCACCCACAAGCCCTCATCCAAACTGACCAACAAGACATAGGGAAGACATGCGAACTTCACACTTAGCCAGATGAATACTGGGAGACATGCTCAATTTCCTGTTTTTAATGTGATACCAACCCAATTTGATTTCTCTGACCTTATGTTCAGTGGGCTTAACTACACAAACGGCTATCCTAACAAAAGTAAACAAAATATTGACACACCATCCCCATCACACTTACAATTATATTCTTCATAGAACTGAAAATAATCTTAAACTCCATACAAAGAGGACAAATAGACAGAGAAATCCTAAGCGCACACATCAGTGGAAGTGGCATCACAATACTTGATCTCAAACTATACCACAGAGTCATGCTGACAAAATTAGATATTACTTGCATGGAAACAAACCTACAGAACAGTTGAAAAGAAACCATAGAAGTAAAGCATTCTGGCTATCACTGCCATTTTTTTCTTCTTTACCTTTTTTCTCCCCAAAGATATCAAAAATATACATTGGAAAACTAACATTCCCTTCAAGAAACAGTGTTGGGAAAATTGGATACCCACTGTGATGGCTTGAGTGGGTAATGTTACCACAGGCTCATGTGTTTGGATTCTTAGCCCATAGACAGTGGCACTTTTAGGGGGTGTAGCATTGTTGAAGTAGGTGTGTCACTGTGGAGGTAGGTATTGAGCTCTCTTATATGCTCAAGCTATACCAAGTGTGGTACAAACTCTCTTGCTGCCTGTGGATCAAGAAATAAAACTCTCAGCTCCATTTCCTGCACCATGTCTGCCTGCACGTCACCATGTCTTGCCATGAAAATAATAGACTAATTTATTATTTAGTCATCCTCAATTAAATGTTTTCTTTTATAGGAGTTTCTGTGGCCATGGTGTCTCTTCATAGCAATAGAAACAAACCCTTACTAAGACACCCACATACATAAAAGAATGAAAATAGAGTTCTATCTCTTATCCTGTCCAAAATCAAACCAAAATGGCTCAAAGCCTTAATATAGAACCTGAAATTCAAACTGCTATAGAAAGGCCTGAGGAGAACACACTTCAAAATATAGGCATATAAAAAGACTTCCTGAAAAGAACTCCAATGAGTCAGAAAAAAAAATGTAAGAACTGAAAGATAGGACTGCATGAAATTTAAGTTTCTAGTGCAAAGCAAAGCAGTCAGTGGAATGAAAGGAGAATATACAGAATGAGACCAGTTCTTTGTCAACTATAAATCTCCTAGGGAATTAGTATTTAAAACTCTATGGAGAACTCAAAAAATTAAACCTGAAAAGCACAAATCATCCAGTCAGTAAAAGAGCAAATGATTTGGGTAGACAGTTCTCAAAAGAAGAAACACAATTAGCCAACAATATGGAGAAAATGTTGATCACCCTTAAATCATCACAGATATACAAATGAAAATTATAATTAGATCCAATTCCATCCCAGTTAGAATGGGTGTCATATAAAAGTCAACAAAAGCCTGAGAGGGTCTGTGGGAGAGAATACTTAGATATCATTCATAGGAATATAAACTTGTGTAGTACTATGGAAGTCAATGTCAATATTCCTCATAAACATAAATTAGTATTAGAATATGATCCAATTATAGTATTTCTGAATATATACCCAAAGGAATCTAAGTAGATGGCTAGTTCATGCACCTTCTCCACTATTGCTAGGAATCTTAGCTGGGGTCATTCTTATGGATTTCTGGAAGCTTCCCTGGCAAGATATTTCTTCCTAACCCTAAAATACCTACCCCCTTATCAAGAAGTCGCTTTCCTACTCTTTCCCTCCATCCTAATCCAACATGCCACCTAGGGCCAGCCTGCCCAGCATGCTATCTCAAGTCCCATCCCCTATCGTCCTACCCTCACCCCATCAAAGAAAAATCCACCAAGAGGACAATACAATTCTAACGGTCTATGCAACAAACACAAGGGCACCCAAGTTTGTAAAAGAAACAGTACTGGAACTAAAGTCACATATTGACACCCTCATAAAGTGATAGTGGAAGACCTTAATGCCCAACTCTTGCCAGTAGAGAGGTCATCCAGACAAACACTAAACAGGGAGTGCTGGACCTAATTGACATCATAAACCAAAAGGACTTAACAGATATTTACAGAACATTCCATTCCATACAAACACAAAAAATATGTACATCGACCTCCTAGAACTTTCACCAAAATTGACCACACAAAGCAAGTCTGAACAAACACAGGAAAATGGAAATAACATCCCACATCACATTTTACAACCATGGATTATAACCAAATATCAATAACAACAGACAGTATAGCTCTTCATGGAAACTGGACAACTCACCACTGAATAAAAAAAAGGTCAAGATAAAAAAATAGGTCAAGAAATCTAAAACAATTTTATAATTGAATAAAAATTAAAACACTACAAACCCAATCCCATGGGCCACATGAAAAAGTTAGAGAGATCTTATCTAGTAACTTAATAGCATACCTACAAGCTCTAGAACAACAAGAAAAATAAAACCCCAAAAGAGTAGATAGCAAGAAATAATCTCAGGGGGAAAAAAAAAACTCTCAGGACTGAAATTAAGAAAACAGAAACAAACAATCAAACAAAATGATTTTGAGATTCAATAGAAGGAAACACTGGTTCTTTGGGAAAAAATTAAGATTGATAAAACCTTAGCCAAATTAATTAAAAAACAGACAAGTTCCAAATTAAAGATGAAAAGGGAGACATTACAACAGACACAAGGGAAGTTCAGAGAATCAGAAGGAGATACTTTAAAATCTGTATTCTGCCCAACTAGAAATCCTAAAAGAAATTGATGAATTTTACTATATATACATATATATAGTTTTATATACATATAAACTTTATATGTATATATATAAAACCTATCAAAGTTAAAGCAAGATGAAATAAGCAATTTAAACAAACCCACAAGGCCGGGCGGTGGTGGCGCACACCTTTAATCCCAGCACTTGGGAGACAGAGGCAGATGAATCTCTGTGAGTTCGAGACCAGCCTGGTCTACAAGAGCTAGTTCCAGGACAGGCTCCAAAGCCACAGAGAAACCCTGTCTCGAAAAACCAAAAAAAAAAAAAAAAAAAAAAAAACAAAAAAACAAAAAAAAAAAAAAAACAAAAACCCAAGCTCTAGTGAAATAGAAGCATTTGTTGAACGTTCGCCAACCAAAAAAGTCCCAAGGACAGATGGATTCAGTGCAGAATTTTACCAAGTTTTCAAAAAGGAATTAATAATGCCAAAACTCCTCAAATCATTCTACAAAACCTAAACTAAAGAAACATTTTCTAATTCTTCTAACAAGGAAACAATTACCGTGATATCTAAGTTACACAAAGACACAACAGAAAAAAAAGGAAAATTTTAGACCAATATCCCTCGTGAACATAGATGAAAAAATTCTTAATAAAATACTGCCAAACTAAATACAAAAACACATCAGAAAGATCATCTACCATGATTAAGTTGGCTTCATCTCAGAGATTAAAGCAATAAAAGCAATCCACCACGTAACCACAAAACAATGTGAAAATAAAAAGCCACGTGGAAATCCCATAGGATGTGAAATGTAGGCTTTTGACAAAAGCCAGCATCCCTTCATAAAAGAAGCCCTGGAGGGACATATCTTAAAACAATAAATATGATTTGCAGCAAGCAACCAGTCAACCTCAACACAACAAATGGAAAGAAACTCAATGCATTTCACTAAAATCAGGAGCAAGACAAGGACATCCACTCTCTCCATAACTATTCAATATAGTATGGGAAGTCATAGCTAGAACAATAAGACAAGTGTAGGGAATGCAAATAGGAAAAGAAGAAGCCAAAGTATTTTCCTTTGACAATAACATGATTTTATATATGAAGGGCACTAGAAACTCCACCAAGAAACTTATAGGACTGATGAACACTTTTAGTTCTATATCAGGATACACAATTGAGAAGAGAAATCAATAACCTTCCTACATACAAGTCACAGACTGAAAGAAATCAGGGAAACAAATGTAGAATTTTCTGTTAGATATTCTTAAGTCTGATGATGAAAACTAAATTTATGTGAGAAGAAAGTGAATTTCTTTAGTCAGGATCAGGGAAAAATCTATAGCAACTAATGGCAGCTTATTCTTGAGTAGAAACGCAGAAATAGCAGCAATTTTCCTGATTTTCTTCTTTACCTGGAAAATTGGAAGCAAGAACATATAGAAAGAAAAGCTAAAAGAAGATGGTAGGAGACTCGTTCATTGGATTGATTTGGGAACTGGAGTGCAATGACAAGAATTGGGTTAGAGTTTTCTTAAAATTTCGTCAAGATGAATTTTAAGAATTCTGAGAATAAATCTTTTCCTTTGTCTACCCAGACAACGTTCTGAATTTTTGCTTGCAAAAAAATCTGTAAGTAAACAGCTCCCTAATTACCATCTCCGTGAAGTAGGGAACTCCTGGGAGACTCTGAAAAAGAAGACAAATGGCCATTGCCTTGTATCAAATAAATTTGTTTTGTTTTTCATTGCTTTCTCAATACAAGGTTTAATCCCATAACCCAAATTGGACTTGAACCTGTGGTCCTTCTACGTTAGGCTACAGACAGATGTTTGTACCAGCAAGTTTGGCTAAAGTGAAGACTCTTTATGTAATATCATTGAATTCACTCTCCAAACATACTGACTTTGAATGGTTTTTAAATTATATGTGTAGTTTATATGCACAATAGTTCCACGTATCTGTTTAGATCTCAAGGTTCATTTCAAAATTTATGTTCATATAAAACTGAGCACTTCTGTATACCCGTGAAAGCCCATCTGCTACCCTTACGAGCAAGGAAGGCTCTGGAACACAGTCTTCTATTTTCCCTGTTCACCTTTCTCCCTATCTCGCTTTCAGCTGAAGGGTTCTGAAATCAAGATGTACATAATAATCAATGTTCTAACAAACAACTCCGGTTACAAAAGTCAGTTATAAACCGTCATTTCTCACAAGACTGTTGTATGTGGCCAGTTCTTCAAGACTAGATGTTGACAGATTCAAAATGAGAGACAACATAGCTGCACGTGAATTATGACTATCAACTCGAATGGGGAATTGTTCAAATGAATCAAGAGCCATTGGCCCAAAGGTCATATTTTCTAATTTTTTCTCTGAATATTATAGTCATCTTTAAATATGATAAAGTTGGAATAAGAGAAGTTGGGGGCCATTGTTAGAGCCAGATTGCAGGATCTACTAAGTAAAGTGAAGTTTAACTGTTTTAGCACATTCAATGGGAAAAGACTAAAGGGTGGGAAAAGGGGAATCTTAGGATCCAACCCATATGTTTAAGATCCTCCTGGAACTTTTGAGTTGTGTGAGGAAGATTTACAAACTACCAATTCTTAATGGTCAACTAAGATATGCAACTAGGCTTGAGATAGACCAGGACAGAAAGGGAAAAGTATAAGAACAGGGATTTAGGAAACACAAGAGAGGCTGAAGACAGTAAAAGGCAAGAAGAAGATTCAAGAGGAACAAGTAGTAGATTCAAGAAAACAGCTAAACACAATTGCATGGCAACCAATACAACAACCCCAGTCTCTCTTAAGGGATGAGATAGAGAACCTGAAAGGGTGAGAGAGCTGATGGCTCCCATCCTCTTAACCAGATCTAACCAAAGCTTGTCACCATGGCCCACCCGCACTGAAAACCAGCTTAGAAGAATTCATTTCAATTTTAATCAATAAACTTCACTTTCTTACAACATCATAAATGGTAGGGCTCCTAGATGGACCCACTTAGACTACATATTACACATACCATACATGTTCACATACATAGACATCAAGAGACTAAATCTGAAGGTTCCTTGTTTCTACAGGACAGCAACCAAAGGTATCCAGTACTTGCAAATATAAACAAACTAAGGAATGGTATGTGCTTTTGTTCCTCTAATGATGACATCTAATCCCGGAGTCTTTGTTCATGGCCCTCACTGCATTCAAAATGACTTTCCTAGCACTGCAAGGTTTGTGCCACACACTGCTGAGCAGATCGAAGTGTTTTCTCCATTTCCCCAACCACACTGGGAAGGCAGTCTCCAAGACACAGTCTTGCCCCTAGGGCCATATTTCCTGGAATGATCTGTTCTACTCCGGGGTATTCAGTACACAAAAGCTATTGCTAACGCATTATGCTTCGTCACTTCTACTTTTTACTCAATATTTTGGTCAACAGTATGGCAGTGAGCAAGAACCAGGTTGTGATGGTTATGCTAATTGCCAATTTGACAGGATTTAGGATTTCATGGGAGACGATCCTCTGAGCATGCCCATGGGGTATTATCTATTTCCTAGCTGGAGGCCTAGACTGTGTAAATGGAGAACGGGGAAGTGGACAGCAGCAGCAGCAGCAGCAGGAGAAGCAGCAGCAGAGGAACAAGAACAGGAGGAGGAGGAACAGCAGAAGGAGGAGAAGCATCAGCAGCAGGAACAGGAGCAGCAGCAGCAGCAGCATTCATCCCTTTCTCTTCCCTTCTCCTGCCTCCTGCAAGCCCTGCCTCCTTGAGCTCCCTACCATGAAAGACCACACCTTTAAGCTAGGATCCAGAATAAGCCCTTTCTCCTTGAAGTTGCTTTAGTGAAGGTATTGTGTCATAATAGCAACG
The DNA here is from genome assembly GCF_950005125.1 of Chionomys nivalis. Taxonomy (NCBI): domain Eukaryota; kingdom Metazoa; phylum Chordata; class Mammalia; order Rodentia; family Cricetidae; genus Chionomys; species Chionomys nivalis. The sequence continues at coordinate 12,811,141 of NC_080111.1, read as the reverse complement.
GGAAAAAAAAAAAAAACTAAGACAGAAATTGATTCTAGGAAGGAGACGACTGCTATGACAAATTTGACTGTGTGTTTCTTGAAGCCCTGGACCTGTCTATGTAAGAAAGTGGAAGAGTTTGCTTCTTTGGGCTGGAAAGCACCGAGTACCCTGATGCAGTTTGCTGGGCTATTCTGATGCGAGTTGGGAAGAGAGTGATGCCAAGAGAAACGTACGCAGCACAAGTCCAACTCATAAATTTTCAGTCAGAAAAATGGTCCCTGTCAGAAAATAGACTGGGGATATTCTTCTGATACCTTGGCTATGAATTTTGCCGTATTCTTCTCTGTCACTCAGTTACTTGAGTGGAGTTGAATTTAAAGATAATGGACTCATTTTCTAAACAGAAGAAAGATATGTGAATAACACCGAGTTTCAGACAAGGCAAGGCATTGGGACAATAAAAAGTGATATGAAGGCACAACCCTATCCATGAAAGGCACCAAACATGGAAAGATGCAATCACCTAAACTAATAATAAAGCTGAAATTGTTTCTTCCTCCTCAAAAGCACCTGCCTCGCCAAGTATCTCCCAGGGTTAGGATATAGAGCTAACACAACTGTGGTCCAGATGGGCCAGGTTCCATCTCAAGTTGGCATCATCCCAAGTTTGCAGCATTAACCACACAGTACTAATTTTTGAGGAGGTTATAGAGAACAGATAAAGGCCAGGTGACACGTTGTAGGGTACAGATGACCGCATGGATGGCACAAGTGACCATTTTATGAAGCTGGGAAGATGAAGCCTAAATTGCAATGGAGACAACAGGATACTGGAGATGCTTGGACCACGGGAACTCTATAGAAGACAGCTGAAGGCATGGGATAGAGCTGACCTAAGGGGTCATTTGTGCGTACTGAAGGCATGGGATAGAGCTGACCTAAGGGGTCATTTGTGTGTGCTGAAGGCGTGGGATAGAGCTGGCCTAAGGGGTCATTTGTGCGTGCTGATGGCATGGGATAGAGTTGGACCACTGAAGCTTCCTAAGACCCTCGGAAGTCAGTCAGTTTCCTCATGACCCTCAGATGTCAGACATGGAACTGAAGGATTTGGTGTTATGATGTTGGATTTTCCCTAGTCATTCTGTGTTATGCTATGGGTCATGGTTTTATTATAAGAACATTTATTCTGTGTCATTCATGACAAGTTGGAAGTGTGTTGTTTGGTTTTGACTTTATAGGAAGTCATAGTTAGGAGCCTTTAGGTTTTCTTTTGAGACTGAGTCTCACTAGGTAGCCACCGCTGGCCTAAAACTTGCTATGTAGATCAGGCCAGCCTAGAACTCACAGAGATTGTCACCTGCCTCTGTTTACCAAATGCTGGGATTAAAAGCATGTGCTACCAAGCCCAGCCTATGATTTTGGAATTTCAAATGTTAGAAATGTTACTGACTATAGGAATTGCAATATTGGACAAATGGATTTTATATTATTGTAAAATGGCTATGAGTCTATAAGAACAAAAGGTAGGTTATGTCTTAAAAGTGATGTGTGTTGGGTATCAGGTTGACAAACAGAGTTATGATGGCTAAGTGGTGACCGTCAACCTGACAGACTTCAGAAGACTTCACACAGAAGAAGGACCTTAGTGCATGTGTTTGGGACATTATCTTGATTCTAGCAATTACTTGGAATTCTAGAATCACCTATTATTGGCATTCCCTGGCTGAGATCCTACACTGCTACAAGCAGAGAAAGGGCACTGAGTAGCAGCGGCAGCAGCATGTGTCACTCTCCGTTCCTGATTGGAGAAGCCATGTGACCAGATGCTTCAAACTCCTGCCATTTTGGATTCCACTTCATCATGAACTCTACCCTCAAATTTTAAGCCAGAATAAGCTTTTGCCATCAAGAAACTAACACCTCTGATCCCCCAAAGATGTCTCCATCCTAATCTCTTGGGTCCTGGTGAAAATGCTGCTCTGCATGGCAAGAGGGATCTTGCAGGGGATTAAATAAAGGCTCCCAACAAAGGAGTTACCCAGCATTACCCAGGAGGCTCAAAGGAATCGCAGTGCTCATCATGGGTAGGGAGGAGGGTCAGAATTTTGGTCTGAAGATGTCAGTGCACTGCAAGCCTTCCATACAAAGGAAGGGACCTAAAACCAAAGAATAAAGCAGACACTAGAAGTTGGAAAGGGCAAGGAAAAGGAGCCCTTCCTGGAGCTTCCAGAAGGAGCTGGACTTACTGAGAGTTGATTTTAATCTCCCAAAGACCTCTGACCTAACACAATATAATATCGCAAAATCTGAGTCATTTCAAGCCACTAAATTTATGTTGGTTTATGACAGTAGCAACAGAAACATTATATAACTACAACTTGAATATAAATCATGTATCACTAACGGCCTTTTCACAGAATAATCTCTGCCTAGGTCTATTATCCTTTCTTATATTACAAGAAAGGGCCCCTGTTTTAGAATGCATTGGGGAAGCTCGCGATTGTGCCTAGCCAGTCAGTCTTGGAGTAGCTGGGCTCAGTTATTTATTTTGGGGAGATATTCCCCCAGGGTAAGAACAGAGGGCTGTAACGTAGGATGTGAGAAAAAGAGGCACCGCTCAGTATAATGAGTTTAGTGTCAGTGTGAGTAAGGGCATGAGAGATGTCAGAACAGCAGCTGGGTGGAAACAGCACCTCTGGAGGCTCGGCACAACCACAGGCAACGTGTGAGTCTCCTCCAAAGTGAAACTCAGCAAAGCCTCTCTTTGTTCTGAAGGAGCACTCTCGTCCTGCACAGGGTCTCGTGGCACGTACGGAATGGAAGCCTCACTGACAGCAGGTCAAGGGGCTTATACATTTTGAGCAAATGTGCAGTTGTGAATGAAATAATAGAAAGCACAGCTTGTCTTCCTAGTTTAAGAACGGTTAGAATGAAATGGGGTCCTTATGCGAGTACCTGTTAACCCCATAACACAAACCCAATCAAGTATCTGTCCATGTCCGTGTCCACCTTGCAACGGTGTAATCTGCAGCAGTCCTGAGACACTCTGAGGGCCACGTGACCCCAAGCAAAGGCTGCAACGCAAGTGTATTTTATTTAAGAAGTTTCTCCACGGGCAGAGCTCAGCACAGAAAGCTGTGAACTGTTCTATTTCTAGTCTAGCCTCATGACTCAGAGGAAGCCTCCAGGCGAATAATCATGCCAGACACTTGCGTGGTCTCTCAGGACAGCTGGTAGCATGGAAATTAGTACGAGGGGGCTCCTACGAAGGCTTGTCAATTTACCTCCACGGCAGGCATGAATTCAGCTGTCTGGCCTCTGTTCCTGTCCTAAGGACAATAACTTTAACCAGAGTTTGGAAGATAACACTCTCCCCACATTTGTTGGAAAGAATACGGTTCTAGTTTGTAAGTGAGCCTACCCTGTGAATGATTACACATCATTTTGGGAGATGGGTGTATTCACATTGAAATTCAAATTATGGGTAAGAATCGTTTTACTTTGGGAAAGATACATTTCTTTTAAAACTATAACTTCTCAATGACAAAGCAGACATCTTATCTTACACCTTTTTTTTAACTGAAAAACATATTTAAGACTAGATTGAAAGCAAAAAGTAGGTGTGATTTGGTTCAATAATCAAACAGAAGATACGGCACAAGAATATAGTTTTCTATGCTGCAGATGACAATGCTTCATCTCATCATCCAATCAACACGGTGTCTATTAAGACAGGTTGGCAGATTACAGACTATAGGCCAAATGAGGTCCTGTTGCCATCTGTTCTTGCTTATACCACAAGTTAAAAGAGGCTCTAACAAAAAGTACATTGTATTGCATGTGAGTATACTGTGGGACCCAGGAGCAGGATCATCCATCCCTTTGGATACTGTCAATGGGGACACAGAACACATGATTCACCACAAGATTGCAAGTAAGGGCTCTATGGCCCTTCACAGAAAATATGCTGCCCCTGGATTAGAAGCGTGGGCTACAGAACCAGGACACCAGTGTCCTGCACTGTGATCCCTGGTTATTTAAGCTCCCTGAGCCAGCACCCTCCGCTTCATGCACAATACAGGGTGACTGCAAGTGTACAGTATGTGCCGGGCAGTCATAGCCTCCTGGAAGGCACGCATCATAAGCATTATGACAAGTGCTGTTTATAATAATCACTCTTGCACTAACGCTTCTTCAATAGGTGAGACACTCTACCTGCTTCAACTTTTTTGAACATTGTGGTTGACACTAATTTATAGTTTCATCAGAACTAAAAACTATCTTCTCATTAATTGCTCATCTACTTTTGAAAAGTGTCTCAGTCTTCTTCCCAGATGGAGACAGTCATCAATTATTGTGACACAGTAATGGCCATTAATTATGAGTTTACAAACTCAAAGAGCGGTCATTTTTATAAAGGTGGTATCACCTCCTATACGCATGTTTCAAAACTGTTTCAAGGAATGCATTCCAGCAAGAAACTTTCGCAAAGGAGATGACCCATTCTAGAGCTTTCTCCCTCCTTGACACTTGAAGCAGAACTCCCAGAGCTCAAGTGCAGGTAACTGTTAACTAACTGAATGCTCGCTGACTTACATTTGCACTTCCTTATTTATTGCATCTAAAGATTATTTGACTCAAATAATCTTTTCAGTTTCATAGTCTAATCTAAGATCCAAAAAAAATTCTAGTCATGTAATTGAACCACTTACCATGACAACTTCCCCTGATCATAATGCCTTTATTTCATTTAGAAACACCGCAAATACACCAGTTAATGTATTAAATATAAAAAGGCTTGCAGAAGAGACTCAATTTATTAATCATTCAGAAGAAGTTCCTAAAACATCTATTTGGAATTCATTTATAATTTATTTCACAGCTTATCTTCAGTTCCCACGGGGCAAATATTTATCATATATTAGTCTCTTTTAAATCCCCCTTTGTATTTTCTCATAGATAAATATTCTTTGCCCCCAAATAGAGTCTAAACTTCCTCAAAGCACCCATCAATCTACTGTAGTTTAATGCGCATTTCCTGACGAGATGACAGTAATGGGCTTTTGGCTATAGCAGAGTGCAGTGTGCAGTCAAACAAAAGAATAATTACTAAATATAATGGTTAGCTATAAATTGAACAAGAAGCACTGAGTCCATCATAAATATTTATTAGAGAGTAGCCATGGTAATTAACAAGCCCAGTCAAGATAAGGGGGGAAATGTCGCTTTAATATCTAAGCATGGCAAATAAAACCTCACAAGTGACCTCCTGGAAGGGATACAGTTGGCCAAATGGATAGTCTTAGAGTGAAAACCAGACAGCTGGCCTGAGAGTGGAGTGAACTGAAAAGACATGGCCTTGAATCTAGCTGCTGACCATCTCATCCCTGAAGCAGTGACAACCTAAGTCTCCATAGCTGATCCCTGCTACCAACTAAAGTCAAAGTGTAGAAAATGTTTGGCTCGGTGCTCAGCCCTCTGACATGATGTTGATGTTGCTTAAGCTTTCCTCACTGAAACTTCTTCAGAGAGCTGCTGTGAAGACACAGCCGTGAGTATGTGCTGAGGGCCCAGAGTCCAGCACCAAGTTCACATTCGCCAGCACAGGGTTTGTTCTGTTAGTTCAGTTTCCAGAACTCCTGGAATCTTTGCCACAGCATCTGCTCTGATCCTTCTGCAAGCTGCTATCATGACTACATACCAGTGGAGTAACATTACGGAATTAATTGCAAAGGAAGAGAGAGCCAGAATAATTGGTCAAACCCAGATCAATCTGCGGCACTTCTCAGCACGTTCTGCAGAATTAGATTTCCAACAGAGGATTAACTAGGAAGGGTTGAGAATGAGGAAAAGAGCTTGGGTATTTTCAACTGATAGTCAGAGCCGCAAGGTACAACCAATGCTATTCCTCCTTCAAGCCTCCATCCACATGGATAGTGTCTACTATGGGCCAGTAACTAAAAATTACTAGAAAGATATTGACTTTGGAGGAAAAAAAATCACAGAATGAAGTGATCAACACATCAATAGAGCAATGTAGGAATTACTGAGATAAGAAACCAAAAGTTTCAAATGCTTTCTCACCTGCCAAAGACCTTCAGCCTCTGTGTGCAAGAGTTCAGAGAAAGGACCCAGCCTCATCTTAATAGCTTTGTCTTCTGGGGGGATATTAAAGAATAGATTTTGAGTTAAATTTTTTGATCCTTGTGTCTTGTCAGCTCATGAATATAACCTGTACCTCAAGAGGCAAGATAAATATTTAACATTCTGAGGGTGTGGAAGAAGAGAAGTAGACAGTAGAAGGTAAAAGCAAGCTCTGTCAAAAGGCAGGCAGCAATAAAGAGGATAAGACTATGTGTGATGTCTCAAGACATTTAAACATATTCCAACACTGGTACATTTTGATAGACTGCATACTTCATAAGGTAGCCACTTGTATAAACATGTTTGAATTAAACTCTAAAATCCTAAAGGCCTTATTCCATGTCTAGTTCCATATAGATAACAATTATGGCTTCAGTACTTTCACAGGTACTATATATTCTTCAATTCTTTTTCCTCCAATAAGGACAAACAATTGTCATGAATGAAAAAGAGTGAGAAGAAATATGAAATAAAAATGAAATGTTGTTTGGCAATGATTAGCTAAATGTTAAATGTTCAAAAGATTTTAAAAGCTTAATGCTGAGATGGTAAATGAGAAATACAATAAATTCACTTAAAGTGATAAAATTTTTCAATTTACATTTTAAGATAATACATAGGCTAATTCAATATGTTCACATAATAAGGCAGCAACAAATGATCAAGTACAAACCAGAATACGTTTCGTAGGACCATCAATAAAAGAGTCCTTTAATAAAGATCTAGATCGTTTTTGTAAGTTATTAAAACTGAAATGCAATCAATTTAAAATGAGAGCTAACAACTAAAGATGACAGTTACAAATGTGAAACCATTGCAGAGCCAATATGAGAAGCAGTGTATTTCCACCCTGAGTGCCAAGAAGTAAACAATAATAAGCCAAAATGAGGCCTTGAATACTACACTTAAAATGAAATTTAAGATACATAATTGGTGAGGGACAATTGTCTATCTTCTGTCATTTATGTTTTAAATAAGTGCTGATTGGCCAATAGCCAGGCAGGAAGTAGAGGCGGGACAACCAGACAGGAAGTAGAGGCGGGTCAATGAGAACAGAGAATTCTGGGAAGAGGGAAGCTCCCTCTAAAGTCCTACCCAGATATAGTCTAAGGAAGATGTGACCTACCCTGCTGAAAAAGGTACCGAGCCATGTGGCTAACACAGATAAGAATAATGGGCTAATGTAAGTTATAAGAGTTAATAAGAAGCCTGAGCTAATGGGACAATCGGTTTATGATTAATGTAGACCTCTGTGTGATTTCTTTGGGACTTAATGACTGTGGGAACCGGTCAGGACAGAAACCCCCAACAATACATAATGATTACAAGGCATTATGGAAGACAAGAGCAACTTGGTTCCTGAATACACTTGTTATTTCATTTGTCATAACAACAAAGAATCCTACCATGTGTACTACTATAAAGTGAACTATTCAAATTAAAGATAAAGCAAATGAAATAAAATCTCCTTTAAATTGTTAATAACTGACTTTGAACAAATATGTTTTTTAATAGAATGTTCATTAAAGCAGTTTACATCACTGGTTTTATTACTATGAAAACACACTGTGCTGGAATGCAGAATTGTCTTTAACTGTTATTCCTCACAAGATACAACAAAGACAAGCTGACAAGTGCTTTATGCTCTCCATATAAAGATGATCAAACACTTTCATTTTAGGGAGATTTCATTTTTCCTGTTTCATCTTCCTAAAATATGTGTCTTCATCAAGGACAACACAGAAATCTGTTCATCAAGTCTTAATTCAGCCCTAACTTTTATCCACAGTGGCCAAAACACATTTTATTTTCTTACATCAAAAGCAGAAAACAAAGACTCATAGAAATTATGACAATAATTTCAAGAAAAGGTTTGGTAATGGGAACAAAAAGAAGACAAAATCTATTATTTAAGGAAGAATGTACAGAATATCCAGGAAGAAATGTCTTAGAGTCTCCCTCAATGATGGTCTTATCCAATGCAGAGATTACACACAAATACACAAGAACATGGGAAGAGAAAGGTAGGCTGGTAGAGGTTTGTTGTGGAATAATCTTTTTGTACACTGTGAAGATGTGTCACTCTGATTAGTTTAATAAAAAACACTCAATAGCTAGGCAGAAATTCCAGGCAGAGAGGAAGCTGGAAGAAGAAAGGCAGAGTCACCAGCCAGACGGAGAGGAAGCAGCAAGTTAAGTACAGAAAAAGGTAACCATGCCATGTAAAAGAACATAGATTAAAAGAGCAGGTTGGAAACAAGCTTAACCTATTGGCTGAGCTTTCATAATTAATAAGTCTCTGTGTCATTATGGGGGAGCCAACAGTTCAGACAAAAATAAGTCCGACTACAAATAGCATTCAATGTAGGGCACGTAAAATTTCCACATAAGACCTAAGAAAGCTTAAAAAAAAAAAAGGTTACAAACACAAAAGTACAGAGCCAAACATCTCCTATGTGGGCTGTATTGCTTCTCCTGGCCGGTTAAGCCACCAGCAAGCCATGAGCTAAGCTGCACAGTGGTTTAAAGTTTTGTTCATTCACACAAAAAAGGTTACAGGTACACGGTAAAGAAGGTTCATGTAAAAAAAGAAAAACCTACGAATAGGTTATAATATGTTTAACAATGTGCATAGCCTTAGGGGCAAAGGTAAAAGGGTATAGCAGTCATAAAAACAGAAACAGTTTAAAAACAATAGTATAGTCTTTAAAGACTGAAGTGAAATAATAAAATAAAGAATAAGTCACATAAAGATGAGAAGTATTATAATGCAGGGAGTTTGGACCTTAAAAGGTGCTTTGTTATTTTGAACTTTTGAATGCTAATGAACAGACAACAGCTGCTGAGAGACATTGGATTGTGGAAGGAACTGATGAATTAAACTTACCTATACACGTCAAAAATGCCTTAAATTCAAAATGGAAGTAAAAAAAACTGTATTATATTGGGGGAAGAGATTATGCTTTTGTTTCCATGGGAAATGAAGGGCTGTGGATTCCTTCCTGGTTAATAGAGATTTGACTAGGTGCAACAGAGACCTTCTGGGTGTCTTGGCTACAAATATAGGGGAGGAAGTAAAGAAAGACTACAGGATAGGTGATATGTAAGCTGATGCCTTTGCATGGAACAACTCAGAAATGAGATGAGACTTGATAAATCTTGCTGGCTACAGAATCCCAGTGACTTATTATTACATGTCATCCTTTCATATGGACTGATAGAGATTTATATTATGATTTGGTTATGCAGTTCAAATGGACTTATGAAGTTGACAGATGCATTTTAACCTGCTCAAGCAGTACAAAGAAAATTATCTTTAACTGATTCATGCAAAGGTACATTCCATACTTGTGTTAATGCAGATATGTATGCTTATGTGTTTTCAGAGCAAGATGATAAGACATCAACAAAAGCAGGTGGCCCGGGTGATCTATCCTCTTAGAGGGCCTCTGTTACAATTTCTTCAGAGTTATGCATCCAGCATAGCTTCAAGATTGCTGGCTGAGATGGTCTAGCCTCACAGGCTATTCTAGCCAAGACTTGATGATTATGCCAGTTTTCCCAGGGTCCCCCGGAGATCTCATCACCCCCAGACAACAAGAAGCAGTCTAGAGAACACAATGCCCACATTCCCAAGAGCTAGGGTGGGTGGTATTTGGTCTTTCTGTGGATTACGGATGTTACTCCTCATTTAGGATGGATGGTTACAAATTGGTTTTGGTTATGGTCAGGAAGAAAGCAAAACAAAGGAGATTAGATTCAAGGGTCTCTTTTGAAAAGGGAAAATAGGGGATATAGTATAGAAATGATGGGATAAAAGAGTGGATTATTGAGACTACTTTTGAACAATCACTAGTCTCAGACATTTTACATTGGTATGGATTTTTTTATATTGATACTAATTTAGGATTATTTTTGTTACACTGTATATATGCTTCTACTTTTGTTTAACATTGTATCTATTCAGCTCATTTAAGAATGTAAACTTTTAGTACTTGAAAGTTATTTAGGATAATAAAACATACACTTTAGGTAGATTTTCAGTATTATACAGAGATATATATTTAGATAGATAGGTGATCTTTTAACACTTCAAAGATTTACAGAATATTACATTTAAAATGTTATAATAGGATAAGACTTTTCATGACAATGTGATACATCTGCTCTTGGAAGCACGAATTTACTTCAAAAATAGATGATGGGCATTGAAAAACCTCCAATTGGAGTTTATTTTCTTTGTGGCAAAAGCTAACCATTTGTGCAAGAAAACGCCCTTGCCTCAACTACTGACATTTTGCTGTCCAAACTGGACACAAAAGAAAGTGATTGTCAAACACTGCCAAAACAAGGTACGACAGTCATTCGAAATTCCTGCCTCACAGGAAAGTCTGCCAGATATTTTGGTCTTTGGACGTAAGATGGAAGCCCCAACATTGCAGAGGAATCTTGGGTGATTATCCAAGAAGCCTGACGTCTTTGTTATTTCTATAGTTTTAGATGTTGTTTGGTCTGCACTTTCTGTTTACTCAGATAATATTATATCCTTCTTGGATCTTTGATGGGGTTGAATACTAGAAAGTTATAGTTTTCCTTAGTCAAGATTGAAAGTAAATTAGGTATAAAACTCTGGAATCATCAAGAGGGGAGAGTTAATAGAGTATTTTCTCTGAATTTGCCAAATACAAATGGACTAGACATTGTGAATGTAATTCTTACTTGATAATTGTTCTTACTGTATATAGTTTCATTTGTTTAAGTTAATACCTTTCCTTTCTATTTGGACAATATCTGATAATTGTTTTATTGTATATACTTTTACTTTGTCAGAGTTAAAAACCTTTCCTTTTTATTTAGAGAAAAGGGAATAAATGTTGTGGAACAATCCTTTCTTATACTGTGAAGATGTGTCACTCTGATTGATTTAATAAAAAGCTGAACAGTTAATTAGCTATGCAGGATTTCCAGGCCAAGAGGACACTAAGAAGAAGAAAGGCGAGTTGCCAGCCTGATGGGGAGGAAGCAGTTGGGCAGTACAGAACAGCAGTAACCAAGCCACGTAAAAAAATGTGGACTAAAAGCGATGGGCTAATTTAAGTTATAAGAGCTAGTTAGAAAGAACCCTAATCTATCGGCCAAGCTTTCATAATTAATTATAAATCTCCAAATCATTACTGGGGAGCTGGTGGTCCTGACAAAAAAGACCTACAATGGAGGTTTGAAAGCCTCAGGGAAACCATTACGTTGCATCCTTGCAATCACTGAGATCAATTTATAAAGGCTTTTCTCCATTGAAAACTACTCTGCATTAGAACTCAAAACCAATGAAGATAAAGGTGATGGCAACATGGCGGAAGCAGAAGAAATACTGGATGGGTCAATCTAACAGGTGAAGATGTACCTTCACTCTGTGATCATCAACATCTATAATGGTGGTGACATGAAAGAACCGGGGGTTCTCTTTGTCCACAGCTTCCAGCTTCGTGTTTGGCAAAAAGCCATGTAGCGCGCCCTCTGCGGAATCACAGGGCAACAAGTCAGTGAAAAGCCAGTGAGACTGGCTTCTGCAACGCTGTCCCCAGGATCACAGTTTGGTGTAAACACACCTATCTTTAACAAAGTTGAGATTTGTTTTAAGAGTGCACAGGACTTTATGCGTTTTTTCAAACAAGTGTTATAAAAACTTATGAGAAGAAAGAAAGATTTTTGGCCCTTTTCAAAATAGCTATAAAAAAGATTCACAAAGGTTCAGTTATGAATTTATCAGCCATCACGATAAGGTTAGAAAGGTTCTTACTACAGCGTCTGCTTTAGTTTAGACTTTTTCTGTAATTAATATAAAATAAGATAATGTTTGTTATTCTCGCTGTCCACTTAAACTGTGTAGCTTAAGAGGCAATTTATTTATTTAGCAAGTCACTCAAAAGCTAAACATGTTTTATAAACTTAAATTTTAAGATATTCTTAGAGAAAAGTTGCTTAAAATTCACTTCAACACTCACTTAAAATTTAACCATGATGTAGGTTAAAATCATATGATATTCTTTCATGATCTTACCTACAAAATTAGGCTTATGTCTTAAAATATTTGGGATCAGGAAGCCACAATGATAAAAAATAGAAGCAATAAAGAAAATAGGATGGGAAACCCATTGGGTCCAGGAAGTTGTTGTCCTAAGAAAATTCAACTGTCAAAAGTCAGACTACTCCAACAGTTTTTATAGGCAAGCAGAAGGTATCACTTCAAAAGCTATGAAAAATGTTCAGCTGACTTTATGTGAGAAAGTATATTGAGTTCCTCAAGTCTAGAAGTGGCAGTAGGAAAATAAAATTCTATTAATGTGTGAGCAATAAACAGTTAAGCCATTCTCGAGTATCTGGTAGACCTCACCACAGCTTCTATGGGTGAATATTTTCTTTTGAAATCATTCTTATATCTACTACATGGACTATGCCAATATAATTGGCTCTCTAAAAGAGCTAATTGTCTCCCCAAGATCACTATCCTCCACAAGGAATGTAATCGCTTAGGACTGTAGATGTCAAATACATGTATTTGAGCAGGTCCAAAATCCACTAGAACCTAGAAGTGTCTTGGTAACTAAACATTTCCATCATGTTATTGTCTTGAATCTTTCCTCTAGGAAAATCAAATGAGACTTAGAAAAATGTCAAGAGAGAACAGGAAGCTACCAGACGTTAGGCTCGTTTGCTGGCTGAAGCTCAGCAGCCTCAAAATTCCCTCAGTTCAAGATCCCCAGACTTCTTTCTCTGTGTGCCTCTTACCCTCCATCCAGACATTAAACCCTTTCCTAGAGAAATAAAACTGCATTTTCTTTCAAATCTCATCTAAGCCCCCAGATAAATACAAATATATAAATAAACAAGGATACCTAATATATAACAGTCTGATTAAAAATAGGCCTTTAATCTCAGCACTCGGGAGGCAGAGGCAGAAGAAACCCTGTGAGTTCGAGCCCAGCCTGGTCTACATAGAGAGCTCCAGGACAGTCAGGGTTATATGGAAATACTATCTCAAAAAATCAATAACAAACAAACAATCAGAAAGAGGGAAGTTGAGTTGGGAGGAGACAGTTAAATTTGAAAAAGAATAGTGTTTTAGAAGTCACTAACTTAGAACACCAATATTTCCCAATTGCATCACTTCTGCATGAACAATGTTTTACAAATCAATTTCTGCCCAGTTGAACTCTTACTAAATAGACATGTATAAATCTGAACTATAGACATCGGTGTTCTCATAACTGTCAGAACAAATATTGACCTCACAAAACACGACAATCCCCTGCCTCAGCTATTTGATAATGTTACCATCACAATCCAAACAGTCCCAGACAAAAGCACACAAATTTAGAGTCCTTACCTCAGCAGGGCCTGAATTCTCCGCCAACAGTGGCTGGTGGGACTTCTGGTTAGAGACTCGGGGTCCTTGCTGGAATATAGGGACAACAGCCAATAAGTACCAACTTTGTATCATTAACTAAAAACAAAACAAGTTGGTTATGAAATTATCACCTAGATTTAAGAGCTAGTATCATGCAGAGGGGCAGGAAGGCCACCTAAGACTCCGCAAATGCTAACAGGAGGCAACCACAAGGAACTCTCCATGTTGAAAATCCTGGCAGGCACCGCATTTGTCTGAGTAGCTTCCAGATATTCTGTTCAGCAAAACTTTTCTGGAACAGGACAACCTGAGAAACACACACACACACACACGAAGATTCCTTATAGATCCCCATGTGCTATAAAAAGCTGTACTAGTGCCATTACCTGAAGGCCCACTCTGTCAAGTCAGAATTTTATATTTCTTGCCCCAGTCTTATGCTAAGCTCTGGAGAACTAAAGCAAAAGTGCCCAGACACTTGTTTGCTACTTCCTTCATTTACTCATCAAGGTCGGGTGGTTTTGTCAGTACTTGGTAGACCTAATGAGAGCCAAGACGCTAAGATTCCCTAGAGTCAGACTTCTTAGCACCCTGACCAAACCCAGCATTAGCCACCTGATGTTGTGCCTTGACTGTGAAGAAGAACTCTGAGAACCTTCTCAGCCCCTCCAATAATTCTATCCCTGGTTGCATTCTATTGCTGCTATTAAATCTGCATAAGTACAATGTTCCAAAATAGCTATATTTATCATTGCATTTCATTCTCTTTGTTTAGGGTTCCTGAGACTTCACAAGCTGCAACCCTAGTGATGCTCTTGTGTCCTGGTCCTGAAGCCTAGGAGGACTCGTAGGAGGCACACATGGTAATCAGCCCACCACTGATCAAAAATACATGCATAACAGATGTTTAAATACATATGCATATATTTATATATACATGTTGGGCATATCTTAAAACAACCTGTTTTTGTAAGTTCTTTTGGCTGAGTATTTTGATACTTTTGAGGTCATTGTTCTTTTATTGGCTGCCCCATCAGAGATGTACTGATAATGTGTTAGTCTCATCTTCTCTTCCTTTTCAGCAATAATTACATTTATTTATCAGCTCCATCTTTACATTCTCTCATCATTTCACTAATATTACTCTTATCCAGTTAGTTTTGCTTCAAAGTTGTTTTGGTGAACTGAATTGCAAAATGTTTATTTTCATTTTAATTAATGAAAATATTTCATATTATAAACCTATCCTTGTCGCCTCTGAACACAGTATTAGAAAATTCTATACACTTGTATGAATAAAGCACACTTTTCACCATACTCACAAAAAATTACAGTCCAGTTGAATTATTGTCCATGTGTGTATGAGATATTCCAACTGATGAATGGTTGTGTTTAAATATTTTAAATATCAATGTTTGTTCCATGTAAGTAAGCCCAACACATGGATAAGATCAGTTTCAGACTCTTAATAGGGGGATCCTTAACTAATTTTTTTTCTCCAGAAACCTTAGCAGAAACATATTTTAGCCCCTGTAGCATTCTTCTGAAAATACAGGAATCGTAAATAGTTAGGACAAGTCCTTACAGCATCCCTCACTTCCTGGTCTAGGTGACCCTCCCGTAGAAGTATGACAACCATCATTATACCTAAAGACAATGAGAGACTCAAAACCCATAGGTGTGCTAGACAGCAATGTTAAAACGATGGACAGCAGCTCCATTTAATAAACCAGCAGTAAGAGGGGTCTTCAGGGGATGAGCGGATTCAGTCAAGACAGAGGGAATGTAGATTACAGACACAGGTGTTAGATGGGCAAAACAGCACAATAGCACCAAGAAGCATAAGCCATGGGTACCACCAACATAAAGTCGCCTACAGAAAACATCGTACAAGGAAATGAAGTGCTCCATGGTCTGCCCTGTAGAAGAACCCCAAGCTTTGTTCTTCGAGGAAGAAAGAGAGGCCTGCCATTTTCTGTGATTTATCCACAGAGAAACAACTAGAAGTGAGATCAAAGCTGGGCTTCTGTCTTCTGACCCAATGCTTGGAAGGTTATTGAGTGCTGTGGGCCGCTGTGCAAGAGAAATCACTGAGAAAACAGGAATTGTGTTAGCAGCAACTAAGCTCTGGCTGGCTCATCTCTTCGTCCTAACAGCCTGGACTACCCACAGAAGGCCAGCAGACACCACTATTCATCGCTCTGTTATGGATTTTGGAAGGAAATGAAAGAAGTATGGTGGCTTATCCCAGTGTGCTGGCCTCTGACAGGAAAGTCTGAAACAGAAGTCTGTGTGTGTGTGTATGTGGGGAGGGCTGGTATTCGCTGACCACTCAGTTAAGTGATCACTAAGGGTCCCACATCACTTACTGTATGATCTAGCGTGTGATTTCAGATACTGTCATTACTAGAAAGCCTCGCACAGATTCACCTTGTCCTTTGAAACATTAGATCAAAGCTCTGGTGTTTATAGTGCCACAGACAGCTCCTTACAAGTAAAGAGGGGGGGAACAAATGCCTTCTGATGAAATAGCTAAAGTAAGACAGCTAACAGGCTGTCACATCGTCACCAAGTCACCCACCACTCCTCCATCTATGTATGGAGCATTGTGCCTCTGGCTTTTGTCAAGAAAAATAGATTGTTAATTTTTTCCCTGTCTTCTTGTTGTGTGTTTGTTAAGATAGAATCTTACTATGTCGCCCAGGCTAGCCACAAACTCCCAGCCTGTCTTCTGAGCACTGGGTTTACAGGTGTGGACTGCCACACCCAGTTCAGAGAGCTCATTTTGTAAATTATTTGTTCAAAAAAACGCAACTCTGCATCTAGTGACGTCACCAACAACTAACGAATCTACTCCGCATTCTCGCCCGCCAGGCCCTGCCCTCGCTTGCTGCCCACTTTTCATGGATTACCACTACTCAGGATCAGTTAACCAGCATCCTGGTTCTCCCCTCTGAAACTCAGAATGAAACTCTGCAGCTGTTTTGTCTTCGTTTCCCCTCTCACCAACCACATACCATTCCATCAAGAGTCACAGATGACTCTGACTGACGATGATGCCATCACTTCGTGATGGTGCTTTGTTATGGCCTCAGGCCCCAGCTGTGCCACACACTTCAGAGGTGCCCTGCTACTGCCATTAAATTAATTAATTAATCCCTGACTGCCTATGTCAATGGACTATACATACAGGAACTAGTTTATTACCGCCAACACAACGATTCTTTGAGTTGTAACGTAATGTAAATAATGAGTCCATCTTGAAGCCAACTAAGACATCTCTTCCTATCATAATTTAGCTCTTCAAGGAAACCAAAATAATCACTGACTACCAACAATATTTCACATGTTCTTCAGGCAGCGAACGATCTCAGCGGATCTGCTGATTGGTGACTCTGGGGAGAAGTGCCGTTATTCCTGAGGAGCAAATTCCAGTGCCACCCTAGGTTTCAAGGATTTCAGTAACAGTCTCAGAAAACAACCCTCATTAAGCATTTATTTACAAGTTTTGATTTTAAAACTTTCAGTTTGTAAATGCAGACATAAACACACAGGTGGCGGTGTCTGCCTGCTGCCACAGGTGAGTGGAGGCTAAAGGACAATTTGTGGGAATCGATTGTCTTCTTTCACCTTGGGTGACCTGGGGATCGAAGTCAGGTCACCAGTCTGGATGTTAGGTGTCTTTAGCTGCTGAGCTAGCTAAATGGCCCCAATAAAGGATGCTTAGTACCAGAGAAAGTGCCAGATTAACCGCAAAGAATGCACACAAACCACTGATAAAGAAGGGAATCTGAGGTTCTTGTGTGACTGAGTATATGCAACCATTTGGGAGCTAGCAAACCATGCAGAGCGTAGAAAGCCACAGATCCGAGATGGTTTCCTTCTGGGAAGAAACTTGAACAGCAGTTTCTGAACTTCTCCACAGTTAGGCACAGTCCTCTGACTGGCGCTAACTAATGCATGTAAGTCAAACAACTTAAGAAACCACTTCCGAGTTCAGCAACAAAGCCAGATCAGGGCATTCCCAAGAACCTGAAGAGTACTGGTCCCAAAGCAACTGCAAGAGAGAAATAAAAAACAAAACAAAACAAAACAAAACAAAAAAAAACACTAATCCATATCAGGCATGACCGTCCCAGAAGGGGAAAGTGCTTGATGTATTAAAAGACATTAAGCTTTTGAGGTGGTTTAAGCACTAGTTAGTTTGCAGTAACTACCAAAAAGGGAACTAGTAACAGTGCTTTTTACATGGAAGGGGTAACTGGATAGGAGCGGGAAACAGAAGTCAACAAAAATAGCAAGTTCTGCAGCCAAAGTACACTAAATAAAATGCTATTTAAGCAAAACAATAAATTAGTTAAAGCACAGCTAATACAATAATATAAAGTCACAGTGAAAAGAGATTAAAAGCCCATGGGGTTATGTCAACAAATATTTCTCGGAGCGTGAAAAGCAAGGCAGTAAATGAAAACTGACTTAACAGTACTGAGAAAGCCCAGACATAAATCTGTTAAAGGAGAACGCCAATAACGAACAAGGAATTTATGAGAATCCAGAGACCACAGCCGCCAGACACGTCAACAGGCAACACCAAGGGGCCAAAAGTAGATGGTTGTCTTCAAGTTCTGACAGGCACTGTCAGGCCCCATGTACACTATACAAATATTACAATATTTCTACATTCTCATTGACAGTTTCTAATTGAGTCGTTTGCAGATAGGAGCTACCAGGTAGACACAAACAGGTGACGCACATTGTAGCTGTTGGCTTTTCCCTAATGATTTGTGATCCTCAGAATTCCATCACATGCTTATTCCCACATCTTCTGTGAGGAGGCGCGTATGGAAACCCTTTCCCCTCTTCCGTTGTTCTAATATAGTTCTCTGTGCTGCTGGGGATCAAACCCAGGGCCTTGCACAGACGAGGCGGTAGAGTGCGCCATCAAGCTACTTCCCCGGGCGATTTAGCCCAGTATTGAATCTGCTTGCTTGTTTTGGTGGTGAGTTTTAGGCATTTGCTTTACAATCTAAGTATCAATCCCAGTTAGATATTTGAGTTGTAAATGCCCCTTCCCATTCTCTAAGTATCCTAGAGACTGCCTTCGTGCATGTCGATCACTGATGCTGGGTATGCAGAAGAGTCTAATCTTCATGAAGCCCATTGCCCGTTTTTCTTTCACCGCCTGTGACTTTGCTGTTACCCCAGGAAACCACCAGCAGGAACAAAGACAAAAGTTTTCCCCTGGATTCCTTTTAAGAGTTTTAAGAGGTGAGCTTTTAAATTTTGGTCTTTGATAATTTTGAGACCATTTTCTCTACATTTAAGCTAAGGTTGCAGTTTCATTTTTTTTTTTTTTGGCATGTAATATCCAGTTCTCCTAACATAATTCAAAATGGTTCTTCTTTCCCTATTTAATGGCTTTGGCACCCTTGATACAACCATTTTTGGCACATATTCAAAATTTATTTATTTCTACGTCTGTACTCTCTTCCATCTTCTGTTCATGTCCATATAGATCCTTCCAGAGAAATCAGAGCAAGCTGCTTGGGCAGCTGTCATCAAATTAAGATGTTTATACTGGCCAGGTGGTGGTGGAACACGCCTTTAATCCCAGTACTCGGAAGGCAAATCTCTGTGAGTTCAACGCTAGCCTGGTCTACAAGAGTTAGTTTCAGGACAGGAACCAAAGCTACACAGAAATGCTACCTCAAAAGAACAAAACAAAACAAAAATGTATGTATTGTGTGATGAACTGATACTCTCAAGAAAAGAGAGCTTGATCATGGAAAAAACCATAATTATTTCCCTGGCTTACCAATCCACAGATCCAGAACAAGGAATTCTGGATAAAAAGATCACAGAGGACTTTACCAAATTGAGTGAGTAGCAATCCCAAAGTGTCCATGTCATCCTGACTCCACTCCCAGAGCCCTAGCACCAAAGGCCCCACCTACACTGTTCACATGCCCTATATATATTAATCAGGGTTTTCTAAAGGAATAGAACTAATAGAATAAAATAATACATATGTATGCATGCATATATACACATAAGGATTTAGTATAGTGACTTACAAACTGTTGTTCAAATAGTCCCACAATGGCTGTCTTCTAACAGAAAGACCAAGAATGCATTAGTTCTTCATTCTATGAGACTGGATGGCTCATAAGTCACAATCTGGTGCTGGAGTCTATGGAGGTCCTACAGAGCTGCCAGTTTTCAGTATATGCTGGAACCCCAAAGTCAGTTCTAACATCGGCAAAGGAACGCCTCAGCTATGGGATAGATGATTGTGTCAGCAAGAGTGAGGGCGAGCAGGCAAAAGCAAAGGCTTCCTTCTTCCACATCTTTTTATGTGGTCTAGAGAGTGTGGCCCAGAATTAGGGTGAGTCCTCTGACCTCAGATGGTCCAAATTTAGTGTGCGTGTTCCAACTCAAATAATACAACCAAGAAAAGTCCCTCATAAGCATGACCAGCTATTTGGGTTTCAGTTAATTCCAGGTGTGGCGAAGTTGACAACCAAGATTAGTTATCATATGTCCACCCCTTGTCAACATGGCACGCAATCATATATCCTTATGTCATGCTTGATTTTCAAATGAAAACAATACACCAAGTCATAATTATACCTAACATGCTATAACCATCCCACTGTCTTTCTCCCTAATGCTATCCTGCTCCTCTCTAATCTGGCCTACTGTTGCCAACGGAATTCTCCCCAGACATATTAAATCACAGCCTTTATTATAAATTCCTTATTACTGTTGCTACAGATCTTGAAAATAGCAACCTCAATCTCCCTCCCTTCCTAACTTCTTGCTGATATTCTAACGCTGAACTGAAACAAATTTCAAACGCCCACTCTCCAGGACCTAAAGATAACAAAGCCACTACAGGTATGCTAATCTGCCACAGAACCAAACACCACCATGCAATTCTCCACACAAAGCAATCCTTCCTCTTTCTGGACAGGTGGTAGCTCTTTGCTTAATCATTTGGCCATTCTTTATTATGATCTCAGATTCATTTAACAAATAGACCCCCCCCCATCTTCTTCTGCCACCAGCCCTAATGTCAAGGAAGGCAGCTCACTCCCCCTACATAACGTACACAGCAGAATACAGCACCCTATACAAAGCCAGCTCCATGAACCCTTCATAGTATAAAGAAGAAAGCACAAAAGGAAATGGTAGGCAGGGAAGAAGACAACCGATAAACACAGAAGGACTCGTGGTACTTGAACATCTCCACTTAGCAAGCATCATAGTAACTGATCTAACAACTACCAGTGAATGCTAGAAACTAGTGAGTATAAACTTGGTGAGAAATAGAACGGTCATATACACCCGGAGCAACTTCCCAACAGATATGGACTTATTCCACCAGAGAAAAAATTATTTGTACAGTGGAGAAATCTGGATCACTCCCCCTTCAGTCCAGCAACCAAAGTTAGCACTGGCAGGAAGGAGGCAGCCAGCAATGCACGCCACCAGCCAGGGAACAGTGGGAACAATCATGGCCATTGGCAGGGATTCTGCGATGTCCCCACAGAAATGCCAGAGACTCATCCAACCAAGAGGAAGCATCTGACAAGCCTGAAGTGGGGAGCAGGTTCCAGGCTAACTGGCCTCAGACCCTCACAAATGTGAAGTGCATAAAATTGAGGACAAGTGAAGAACATTCGCATCCCTGAAGGATATAAAGGAGGCATGAGTGCAACGTGTGATCGTGAGTCCTTGCATGCTTTCTGCTTATTTATTTTTATACGGACGACAAATATTTTTATAACTCAAAACATTGCATGAGACAGTTTAATATCATTTAATTTGGCAGTGAGATCTTTTCCACTGTTCTCACAACCGCTCTGGATCATTAAAACATCTAAGAGGTAAGGTAAAGCCCTTTATGAGGCCATCGGAAATCAATTTGAGCTGAATGCTCAGAGTCACTTCTTGACTCATCTCCTCCTCCCTCCAACCAGACCCTGCAGCCGAGAGTGTTAATCCCAGTGCGCCTTAAAGCTGCTCTGCAGCTGGGGACTTTCCGCCAGTCTGTCTGACTTCTACTACCTTCTCCCTGAGAGTCCTTCCCACTATACCAAACTGCCCTCAGGGACTCGTTCAGATGTTATTTCTATTGGGAAGCTCTTATCCGCGCACCTTGTGCTACCCTGGAGTTCTCCTGCTGCACTCAGACGTACATGTGTAAGACATTGTGTGGGTTGGTGAAGGGGAGAGAGCAAAGGAATCTTAACGTGCCCTGAAAGGTTAGCTTGAGAACAAAAGCACACCAGGATTCCATGAGTGGAAATTGCATAATTTACCCAAAGGTCAGAGTGGGCTTGAAAACAGGAAAGTGTGTGAAAGTCTCTGCCATGCTGGGAAATTAATATAAAATGAAACCCCCAAACCAGATTCCATTTCACATCCAATATGATGGTTCATGTCAAAAGTCAGCAAGTGAAGCTGGGCGGTGGTGGCACACACTTTTAATCCCAGCACTCAGGAGCCAGAGACAGTTGGATCTCTGTGAGTTCAAAGCCAGCCTGGTCTACAAGAGCTAGTTCAAAGACAGGCTTCAAAGTTACAGAGAAACCTTGTCTCAAAAAATCAAAAAAGTATCAGCCAAGATATAGAGAAGTAGAAAACCCTAGGCACTGCTCAGTAGAATGCGGACGGTACGTGACATCATGGGAAACAAAAGGGTGGGTCCTTGGTAACTTGGACACAGAACTACAAAATTACCCCAAAACTCAATCCCAGATGTATAACCAAGCACAGAAGGGATATGTTCAAACGAAACCAAACATTCACAGTACTATTATTCAAAATATTCCCTAAGTAGAAATAACCTGAATCCCCGCCAATAATAAACAGGTACAGGAATTGTGATTTATCCATTAATGCTATACACCAGTGAAAATAAATGATATTCATTATAGATGAACTCCCATGCTCAGGCAGGAGAGCCCGGCAAAAAGGTAACATAGTATGTTCTTGCTCACAAGAAAGGTCAGGGAGAGGTACATTTGTAAAGACACAAGGTAAATGAGTGATTGCCAAGAACTTGGAAAGATGACGAACTAGAGAATGATCAGTAACTATTATGAATCCTGTAAAATTTCTATCTGGTCACATGGGTTTGGGGATCTAAGTGCCTCTTTTGCTGAGAAGTCCAATCTATTCTCTAGGTTTAGAAAACTTTGTGCCATGATTTCACTAAACAATTTGTCTAAATATTTTGACTTTATCTCTGCTCCCTCTTCTACCCCATAGACTCTATGTTTGGCCTCTGAAGTGTGTCACAGAATTAATGGAAATCTTCGTTGTACTCCTTAATTTTTTCTGCATCTGTTTCTGATTATATACCTGTCTCAGCTTCAGCCTCCATCTTGAACTTGTTCTTCTGGTCTTGTATGGTGATGGGTACCTCATATGGTTTCTGTATTGGCCATTGTTCTCACTCACAGTCATTCTAGTTGACTCTTCATCAACACTTCATTTTTTTTCTTTGCTGAATTTTTCCTCCATGTTTTTCACTTTCTCCTCTACCTTACTGTTTTATTTACTCTAGAGATGGTCTTGCCAAGGTTTTGGGCAGATTCTTTTAGTCTATACATCTGTGCTTTAGACTTCTAGGAGGCCCTTAATCAAAATTCTTTCTCAAATACTTCAGTTGTGTCTGTGATTGTGAGTTCTGCTTCAGGGATTTGGGTGGTGGAGGCCAAGTCAAGGTGAGTAGTTGTTTTGTAAACTCCTGGTGTCTTTGCAGTGATTTCTGCATCACTTAGAATGGATTCGCCTTCTGGTTATAACTGCCCTGCCTTCCAAGTCTGCTAGGTTGTCTTGTTTTCTGCTAATCATCC
The DNA here is from genome assembly GCF_950005125.1 of Chionomys nivalis. Taxonomy (NCBI): domain Eukaryota; kingdom Metazoa; phylum Chordata; class Mammalia; order Rodentia; family Cricetidae; genus Chionomys; species Chionomys nivalis. Next base: position 12,787,744 of record NC_080111.1, on the reverse strand, counting down.
TACAGGGAAGTCTACATGAAGTTCAGCTGTCGAGACGGGAAAATCTTGTCATTGATTCCTGGCTGGGATGCCTGAGATGATCTTGTCTTGGCAATGGAGCAGCTTGACTACCTGGACCCACACCAACTGACAGGATGTTTCAAGGGAGTCAAATCCCCCTTCACACACTGAGTTCCATGAACCAGCCAGGGCTAACATCAAAGTTCTCGTCCCACTGTGAATTCTGTGAGAGCTGTCAAAACCTGGCAAGGTATGTTCACATGTGCAATAGTGGCATGAATGTTATTGGGTAACTATTGATTAGATTTAAGGCCCACTCCACAAAGAACTGCATAGGCCAGCTATAAATGTCACCAAAAATCCTTTGCTGAGGAGTTTATGGGCCCCAGAAATGAATCTACTATTATTTTACTAAGTGGACATTGTATCAAACTGCCCTCTCAATGTGTCTCTATACCCATATGTTGGTTCTCATCTGAGTAACCTTTTATTGTAGTAGAATATAGAATTTTCAAGTTTAAGTGGGACATTTATATCACACACCTCCCAAAGATCTGGAGCATCAAGGACAAACAAGGAGACATTAAGAGTCCAAGGGCAGGGATGAGATGGCCTGCGGTAAAGCGGTGCCTACATGTATGACAAGACCAATGCTCTCATGAGTTCACTATGACTGTGGTTGTCTGCCAAGTCGGTCAGGATTCCAGCATGTGGTTGGAAGCTCTTGAACTCTAACTGAGGAGCTGCTCCTATTTGAGAGCTGCTAGGAGAGGGAAAATCAGTTTTATTTAGGAGATGACGCAGTGACTTAATTTCCTTTAGTCCCTGGTAGGTCAATCATGCTACAGCAGAAGGCCAACCCCAAATGTGGACAGGGGTAGTACAATTAGGTTCAGTGAACTATCGGAGAGAGAGAACCCACAAAATTTGGAAGGAGTGAAAGGTGAAGGATAGTCTTAGGAGGAGTTAGAGAAAGAATTGGGGTGAATATGATCAATATACATTGTAAGAATGTGTGGAATTCTAAAATAATTAATAAAGTATTATATTAAAATAATGTACACACAATAATTACTTCTAGTAAAATTTGTCCCATAAATATATGTTTGGTATAGATAAGAATCAGTCAATATAATATTATCAAAATAAAAGAATAAAAGACCATCTGTTTTTAAGTACTCAAACTAAAAAAGAAGTTCCTTAATCTTATCAAACCCACAGTGACTATCATATTTAATTGTGAAAGACTGAAATCTTTTTCCCCAAATTGAGAAAAATCCCAGTTTTCTCCAGGGGTGTCCTGCAGTGGCTAAATTAGACAACAAACAGGAGTCACTCAGAATACACAGGAGCAAATGGAAACATGAACATCTGTACATTGTGTAATTTCCCACACAGAAATCACAAGAAATGCCCTAGGAGAGCCATGGGCTAGTTCAGAAAACTGCAGGGTAGAAGATCAATACAGAGAGACAAACTGTACCTTAAGACTAACAATAAACAATCAAAAAAAAATAAAATCAGTAAAAATTTCATTTATAACACAGTAAAAAAAAAAGAACAATCTCAAAAGAGATTAGGAAAACAACAGACCATATGGATATGCACAAAAATTTCTCAACAAATGGAATAAAATCATCAGGTAGATTTCCCCCCAGAAATATAATTTTGATTCTTCATAGGAAAATCAATCAATGGAATGACTCCAGGAAAGGGCAAGAGGGATAAAACTATGAAACCATCTCCATATATGCAGCAAAGACATTGGAAAAGTCAACTAGGAGTGGGGCTTTTTTGGTTTTATGTGGGAAGGGGGTGGTACACAGAAGTGGTAGGGATGTGGGTGTGCAAGTATTCAGGATGTGTTTGTGAAAAAGCCTCAGAGAAAAAAGGAATCCCCTTAAACCCATGAAGAGCACGTACTGAAACTTAAAGCTTGCGCCATAGCAATGAAAAAATGTTTGACTCCTTCGTCACAAGGAGCAATCAAGCAAGTTCCATTCCCAGCATTATACTGCAGACACACAAAGAACAACTGGGCAAGAAAGATCAGCAAAAATCACACTCCAAATGGAGAAGTAAAAGTATGTCCTACAACAGATGACACGATTGCATGTCTGGGAACCCATGGAAATATTCAGAAACACAAATTACACACGGCTTGAAGAAATGAAACCAGTAAATTTGCAAGGTAGTAGCGCATGAACACACAAGAATAGATATTTTTCAACTTGATAACAATAATGCTAACGTAAGTTAAGAACAAATCCATCCGTCTCTACTAGCACCTAAAAACTAAATTGCCCAAGAACAAATTCAATCAAACAGATTTAAAAAAAAAAAAAAAAGTTAGCTGAAAACTAGAAAACATTGCAGATAAAAATTAAACTAAATAAATTGAAAACATCCCATCTTAACAGATTGGAAAACTCAGCACTAACGGCAATATTTTCCAAGGCAACCTACAGATTGAATTCAACCTTATCAAAATGATAAGTTATTTCTCTCAGAAAAGCCAAACCTCAAACTCATATGAACACTAAAGGGTCCCAGTAAACAAAACAGTCTTGGAAATGAGGAGAACAATTGCTAGCTGCAAAGTGGATTACAAAGCGGTGCTGCCAAATGGGTAAAAATGTTGTTTATATATATTTCTTCTGCATTGGTTTATTGCACTAGAATATTGTATATTATATTTGCATTTGCTTCATGTAATAGAAATTGTGACTGCAGAAATGAACTCAATCTTTTATGCTAAATTTAGTCTTGAAAGTGTTGAACAGACTACTCAAAGGAGAAAGAAAGTCTCTTTAGAAATGGTGTTTAGATGGGGGCTGGAGAAATGGCTCAGCGGTTAAGAGCACTGGCTGCTCTTCCAAAGGTCCTGAGTTCAATTCTCAGCAACCACATGGTGGCTCACAGCCATCTGTAATGAGGTCTGGTGCCCCCTTCTGGCCTGCAGGCAGAATATTGTATACATAATAAAAAAATAAATATTAAAAAAGAAATGGTTTTTAGAAACCAGATAACATATTTAAAAGAATAAATGGAACCCCTGTCTTCTATCATACACTACAGTTAATATATTGATCTGAAATTTAACTATAAATTCTCAGACTTAACACTAAAATTAAGAGTCACCAAAAAAAAAAAAAAAAAAAACAACTAGATAATGCAAACATTATATATCGGAGGATGCTGTGGTCTGAGAGTGGTCCCAGTGTCCTTAAAGGATGGTCTGCAGGGTAGTACAGTCTAAAGTGGTCAGATCTTTGTGATGCAAGGCTTAGTGGAAGATCTGTAAGTCACTGGGGGCCTGAGATGCTCTCTAGGAACCAGTTGAGTTCCTTCTCAAGGGCTGTTTTAAAAGGGTAAGGCCTGATCTCGGCTTTGCTCCCTCCGCCCTTGTTCAGGCTGTAGCCATTGGTTTCGACTTACCTCCCAACCATTGCCATCTGCCATCCATCACCTGACATAGCATGACACAACCCTCAACGGAAGTGAACTGACCCAGATGCCAGACCGCTGAGCCTCTAAGACTCTGCACAGACTTTTGATATTTTTATAAAATATATATATATATATATATATATATATATGTATGTATGTATCTTCCTCAAACATCCCACTATAGCAATGTAAAGTTAACACAAAGGGCAACCTGAAGAAGGTGAAAACCTGGGTTGGAAAAATGTCTCTGCAGTTAAGAACACGCACCGCCCTCAGAGAGGCCAGACACAAGTCTGCTTCTCAGCACCCACTTCAGGTGGCTCCCAGCCACCTGTCACTTCAGCTCCGAGAATCAGACAGTCTCTTCTGGACTCGGAAGGCATTTGCAAGCATGTGGCATACAGTCACAAAGACACACAAATACACACTTAAATAAAAACAAACCCTTCAAAAAGCAGGTAAAAAGGAAATAAAACATGTGTGAACCACATGTCTGGTTTCTAATCCCCCACTCAGAACACAGTCACTTTTAGACAACAGTAACATAATATTTGAATGTGAAATAAGAAAAACACAAAGCAGTTCAACACGGATGAAGGATTTAAACAGGCATGTCCCCTAAGAAAACTACAGATGGTGGACAAGCTCGTGAGAAACTGTCCAGTGGGAATAACCGATAAAAAGCACACCCGAACCACAATGAGATTCTACTTCAGATACAACAGGATAACGTTTCAGAAAAAGAAGAAAAAGATTTATTCAGTGTGGTCCAGTGACCCCCCCCCCCCAGTCCATCTTTGGGGTTCTGAAGTGAGATTCAAGTTCAAATAGAGAGTCAAAGTTACACACACCTGAGCAGCTGACCTGGGGCCCCACTCACCACTGACCTATCTGGGTATCAGTCTTTCTGTACGGTGCTCTGGCAAGCTGTCGTACTTGTGAAATCTCTCTGAGAGACAACTTCCCCCTCTGGCTGGCACCTGCTCCTTCTCTCAGCATGAGATAATTTTAACCCAAAAGCAGAATATAGAAAATGGTAGCAAAATGTAAAAAAAAAAACAAAAAAAACACTTCTTGTAGGAACATAAAACGGCACAGATACTCTAGAAAAGTTTCTCAGATATTAAAGATGAACTACCGTGTGTGAGCCAGCAATATCCCCCCCTAGGTATTTAAATACGATACAGAGAATGAAGATGCGTGTCCAAGCAGAAAACCAAACACAAAGGCTTCCACAGCACTGACATGAGGCAAAGGGTGAAACATCACAAATGCTCATCACCAGAGAGGCAGACAGACAGTGTTAGAACATCCAGCCATGGAAAGCAGCTCCTGATCACTCCCATACCTCCTCACCACTGCTGCACCCGCAGTGCGTCTTGTCAGCAAGGCCAGTGTTAATGTTGTCTGCAGTAGTTCCCAGCTGGGTAGGACGATGGATAACTTCTCTTCCATGGGGGTCCACATAGCACCTACCAACACTAGGATAAAGCTTCCAGGATGACACCATCTTATTTTTCTTGTCCTAGGACACAATGCCAAGTTCTGTGGGCAACAAAAAACAATGTTGCACTAACCTGTAACATCTGTGGAATCTAGGGAACCCCCAGTGAACAACTTGAAAAGTAGCCTGTATCTGCCAGTGGGATTTAATTTTGGCTCCCTGTGGTATCTAGGAGAGGCATAACCTCTTTATAGGTAAATTCAATTTACATACCATAGGGTGTGTGTGTGTGTGTGTGTGCACACGTGTATGTGTGTGTGTGTGTGTGTGTGTGTGTGTTAGTCACAGTTCTATTCCTATAAGGAGACAAGCAACTCCTATGAGAGAAAACATTTAATTGGGAGCTTGCTTACAGTTTCGGAGGTTTAGTCCATTGTCATCATAGTACAAAAGTGGCATGAATGTCAAGAGAGAAGCAAAATACTTTTTAATTAGAACTTAAATCTCCTTCATGATATAGAACTTTACACTGGTAATGAGGCCAAGAAACTAAGACTTGATGGTTCATTGGCCTAGGGCAAAACTTACTACTAAATATCTGATAAAGGGACATAGCAATGAAATGGCATTCTGATGTACTTACAGATCAATAAATTGCTCAATCTCATCAAGGAAGCTTCTTCTTGCACTAGGTGGTGAAGCGCAAACCCACAAAGGTATAATATCCAATTTATTAAGGGGTGCAATGAAAAAGACAAATGCATAGATACAGAGTAAGGCTGATGCCTCCATTGATCCCCAGCAGCCTCTTTGCCACTCGGTCTCTGACCAAACCAAGAAGGAGCCAACACAAGAGATTGTGCTTCCCCTCCCACTTATCGGTTTCCATATAACACACAAGACCACGCCATAAGACCTGGTACCCCAAAGCTACTGGCAGAATGAATTCTCACAAGATGGCAATTATCACAAAGACCCACAACAGGACAACATTCAGGAAGTGAGAGTCTTTGGGGTACTCGGCTCCTAACGGGATGTCTTTATCTCTGCTCTCCCTTAAAGGTTCCGGGAACTATGTGGAAAATGAAAAGATCGGGGGCGTCAAAGGTGATTGATGACTCCAATCAAACAGCATTTTCCAGACATAGCAAGGCAAGTATGAACTCACAGAGATGGTGTCAGCACACACAAGACCTGCACAAACCCAATCCACACAAAAATCACAATACAGAGAAGCAGGCACAAGGTCCCATCCTCGACCGAGAAACTATTCACAACTGGTAGTTCCTATAAGAAGAAAATCAGTTTTCTCCAAAAGAGTGACAATGGGTATGTCAACATAATCTAGCACAGGCCCCAGGCCCAGAAGAAGCTGACTAGCACAAACCAGACTCTGTGTTTTTTCGGGTTCTGTGTATGTATATGTGTGTATGTGCATGTGTGTGCGTGTGTATATGCATGTGTCTATATATTTGCATGTGTGTATATATATGCACATATATGCATGTGTGGGCACTATCTCCACTGATACTCTCAAAGGAAAACTGTGTTTTCTGCGGTAGTCTCACTGGGTATATTCACCACACTTACAGGCAGGCCTCTTGCACAACGGTCAATGACCAACACAAAATGAACTCAACTACATATACTTATTTATTAATTATTTATTTATTTTACAACCTAGCTGCCATTTCCCCTCCCTCCTCTCCTCCCAGTCCCTCTACCCACCCACCCCCCTCAATGTTCCCACTCCCCTTAGCCACGTTTAGGACTGAAATGGAGCTGAAACACTTGGGAATTTCTACAGCACTGAAGAACTAAGAAGGTCTACAACAACATCAATGTTTACTTTCCTGACTCTGGAAGGGAACCGGCAAAGGCTCCCCCCAAGGACACCAGTTTCCTACTGGCTTTCCACTTCAGTTCTATAAGGAGATTGCCTTTCCTTATCATCTTGTTTCCCTGTTCAGTTCCTAGAGTAATGTGAATGGATTCTAAGACTCAGTGTTTACTGAATGAACACAGTCATATCAAGTGATAAATGCATCATGGAACTCCATGTAGCTAATGAAATTTCCTAATACCACTATTGGAAAAGTGATAAAGGTTATGCTCTAAAACATACATTTAAAAAGTTTTTAATGTGATAATGGGATTCAAAACTAGTGTTTTCTCAATGTTTAAAGAATGTATTATGTTGTGAAAATTACAAACACAAATACAAATGATTTTAATGCCTATATATTTCTAGCAGAAAATATAGATTATGGTTAATGTAACTCTACCTTCTGTATGAAATAGTTATAATTAATCAGTCTTGGAGCTTTAAGATAGACACAAAACGGGGGGCTGGAAGAAGGATTTCTTTGTCTATCTCTTTATCTTTCAGTAGATTCTATTTGTAAGGCAATCTCATATCAGCAAAGTCAATTTCCTTGACATATAATTCGATGAGGGACATATAATAAACATGGAACATTAATGTCAGGATTGGGAAAGTGAAATCTATTTCAGTAAGAAGTGCACCGGGTACAGGACCCTCGGTGGATAGGGACAGCAGGCAGAGGAGGGACAGGGTCCCTAGAGGGCAGAGCCCAGTCCTGCCTCCTGCCCTGCATCACTCTCCCCAATGCCCACTCACAACTGAGTACAAGGAATAGCTGGGTATTTAACTTTCATTCTCCACGGAAGGGTCACAGAGTTGTTTGGGAAATAAAAGCAGGCGGGGCCTACTCTAGTCAAATCTTGGTACAGCACCCCTGAATCTGTCAAAAAATGCTCTGATTGTTTTCTTCATCGATGCTACACAGGTGACAGCATCTGTCTGGATATCTACTCTCCACATATGACAGCATTTGTCTGGATATCTACTCTACACATGTGACATCTGTCTGGATATCTACTCTACACATGTGACATCTGTCTGGATATCTACTCTACACATGTGACATCACCTGTTTTTTGCATTACTCATTTCAAAACACCAAAATCAAGCTTAAGAAACTAATTTATTGCAAGCAAAATGGAAAAATACCCATAAAAGATATTTTAGATAAATGTTAGCAGGTTGTAAGCCTGGCCTTTAATGGCTGAGCCATCTCTCCAGCAGGCTTAATTTAAGTTTTCTGTGTTTAATTGCAATGCTAAAGGACAAACACAAAACAAAAAGCTATATGCCTTGGGGAGACTATGATAAATTAACTCAGGAAAGGTAAGGGCAATTAAGACATTTTGTAATTTATTATATTTAAAATTTTAACAGCATATAAAGCAAATTTTAAGAAACTTAAGCTTGGGGAAGAGTGAGGTTTACAGGAAGGAAGACGATACTCACTGGACTTACATTCCTGAATAATTTCTTCGGAACATTTTGCAATCTACAGGCCTTCAAGTAATCCATTCAAACAATTTTATCTTTTCTATAACCTAAAAAGAAGTGTACACTACTCAATATACCCACCAGATACCATCACATTTATTTTACATACATTCTTATTCCTAGTTTAATCTTCTGTTATGTATTCAGTAACTCCTTAGCTCATTACAAACGAGTTTTGGTAAATCTCCAAGGTGTTTTTATGTTGTTTAAATGTCTTCAGTTCAAAGTTGTTGAGTGTAGTTTCCATAAGAAATGTAGGTCCCCACAGATGATTAATGTTCACTGAGATACAGCGTTGCCCAGTCCCCTGCCCTAGGCTTTTAAGGAAGGGCACAAAGGGTGAGAGCAGAGTCCCACCCAGCATGATTATCCCTCACCAGGAAGCCGCGTCACAAAGACAAAGACAAAGAGAGGTCCTGATTCTTTAGTAGTTCCAATGGCCAGACACTTGGTAGAGATTAGCAACCCCTTCACAATCCAAAGGCCATGCTGGGTTCAATACCCAGCACTGCCAAAATCCAAAGGCCATTTGGCAGGTCCTACTTTCTACTCCTAATCTTTATACATCACCCAGTAAAAATGCATTATCCTCCCATGTATGTGACCTATGTGAACGAGAATTTCTGGATAGATGCCATGTCTGCACAGACTGACTGGCTACTTAGGATTATTTTGGTCCTGTGCGGATGTTGATGTTGAAGGTGAAGAGACTGTGTACCTTATCTAGGGGTAGTTCTGACAATCTGTTACAGCGATGCCTTGCCCAATTCTTTTTTTTTTGTTTGTTTGTTTTTTTTTTTTTTGGTTTTTTTCAAGGCAGGGTTTCTTTGCAGCTTTGGTGCCTGTCCCGGAACTAGCTCTTATAGACCAGGCTGGCCTCGAACTCCCAGAGATCCACCTGCCTCTGCCTCCTGAGTGCTGGGATTAAAGGCGTGTGCCACCACCACCCGGCTTGCCTTGCCCACTTCTGCATCAGAACAAACCCCCCAAACTAACAGGTAGAATCTTTTCGGAGTCTATTAACTTAGCAAACCACTAGATTTCACCAACCCAAAAACTAAAGATCCATCAGATAACAAACGCCTTGGGCCCCTAGGAGAGCCGCCTCCATCTTGCCGCACCTGCCTCTCTGATTTACTTAGCTGTGTATTTTAAGCTCACCTTGACTTATGACTTTCTTTGTTCTGTAAAACTAGTAAAAATCTGTGAAATTGTTTCCACATGGAAACATGGAATTTGGGATAACCTAGATACATGTTCCAGGGTCATGGTCACTCAAAATGGCTCCAGAATAAACTATCTCTTAAAGATTCTTTTTAGGGTAAGAGACATGATTTCTGCATCGACACCTGAAGTGGCCCCAGTTAAACAGGATCAGTATTTTCTTATTGAATCTATAAGCCAAAGCCAAATTCTCTGCAGAGTTCAAGACGACATTCACACATTAAACTTTACTTTTCCACCATGGTTCTCCTCTAGTCTCCTCTCCTCGAGAAGGCATCCTGATCAAATACCTCCTCCTCCAATACACACACACACACACACTCCAGGACATCAACAGCTCTGGCTCCTGCTCTTGCCTGGGGGCCAAGCCGCTTTCTCATTTTATTGAAGTGTCTGGGATCCTGTGACTTCAGAGAGGCCACAGCATCAACTGAGAAAGCGTCCTGGGGCCTGATTCAGTCCTTCCCTTCTCTGAAGGACAGCCCCATAGAGCTTGAGGCTTAACATTTTCTGTTATCAATACCAAGTAACAGTACACACTAAAGGCCCCATAATATCTACTGGATGAATGAGCCCACTGACTGTCACCAGCTCTCATCAAAACCAGCAATTCAAAAGATTGCCTTCAGCCCCAGACATCTACAGAAAAACAGAAAACAACAACAACAACAAAAAAAAGCACGCCTGATTCCTAAGAAGAGGGAGACTGCACTCCAATCCAAAACATCCTGCAGTCATTCAACAACCTAATGCCCAAACAGGAAACCAGGTGTGGCCAGTGATAGTCCAAAGAGCCTGGACCAAGGCATCTCACAGCAGTAAACGTTCAGCCTTAACCTCCTGATCCACGTGTCTCATAGAAAACAGAAGACAAACACAGAATTCCATTTCCCATCCAAAAAAAAAAACAAAAAACAAAAAAAACAACCGTGGCATTTTATAGTCTCATTCTTTCCTTTATTTCCAAATCTGTCGCGAATTTAGAGTTAAGTCAAGGCTCTTCCCTGTGTGCTATCACTGATCGAGTATAATATTTCATTTCAAACAGGAGCTAGAACATCAATTTCTTGCTATAAGGATTAATAAGCTTTATATATGATTAAGTGCTCCCAAACAATGATATCTTTTTACCATAAACTCCTAGACTTAGAAAGACACACGGACTTTGCTTTTACGCTTATCTCTAAGGCCCTGCCATGGTCTTAGTCTCTTAGGAGATCAAACTTTCGTTTGAAAATTCAATTCACACCAGCTCCCCTGTGAGTGCAATGGTGTTAAAATAAAAACGAAATAGCAAGGGTCCCTCTCTCCAGCTGATAAATGCACCCCGGCTCACCCTCAGGGATATGCAATTCGTGCTTGCTCTTCTCACAGCACCCCACTGGGTGAATGTCGGGGGAACCAGCATTGGCCCAAAAATCATAGCAGCTCAAATCACCATCAAAATGCAGTCCCAGCCTGTAACCACACACCTGAAACGGAGATAGTTCACAATTGTAGATTGTGGAGCTGCAGCGGGCTCTAAAACCGACAAAAATAGCCAACTGTTTAGTAGCCATCATCAACACGAACCTGTCCACCTATCCATCCAAACATGTTCATCAGGGAACAAGTGTCTGTGTGATATGAAATACTACTAAAACAAAATGATGATGAAGGGGTATCTAGAACGTTCTGTAAAAACACATCCTTGAGATGAATCTAGGAATCTGGGGTCAAAACAAATGTTGTTAATTGGCTATTAATTCAGTACCTACCAAATATTTTTTTTTTTTAGAAAACACATCTTCTGCTGGTGGGTTTAATTCCTACCTCAAAAGAGTAGAGACTGACACACAGAATGACCTTAACCCATGGAGCCAGCAGATTTAACACAGAAAATAATGGCAGTCTGAGAAATACTTCCTCCAGGCTTTCTGTACAAGTCTAATCGCCTTTACCATCACATAGAACACGTGAATATGACTTTTCAGTTCAATGTTTTATAAATTTAGGCATCTTTTATTGATTTAATAACATGCTGAATAAACATTACATCTTAAAATCCATTTCGTCTCATCAATGGCAGTTCTCTGTGTGTAATCTTCCTAAAATTGAGTGTATTTAAATGAATTCATTAGTCCAGCTAACCTATGAATAATTATGTCACTGTAAGAGGTGGACTAACACTGGCATCCTTAGATTATCATCAACTTTAGGGTAGGTCTATTTTTTTCAGTTAACTCAATGATAAATGTTAGTTGATGAAGAATTTACTAGAAAATTCATCATAGAAAAAAATTTTAAAGAAGTATATTTTATACATTATTGACCGAACTAATAAACTGGGACCATTTATGACAGAAAGTGCTGAAGTTTGCTATTTTCTACAAAACTGTCACCACACAATTGACCCAAGGCAGTAGCAACCCCTCTTACCTTGGCTACAGATAACACACAGAATACAGAAGGACGTCGGGGATCAACGCCTTCTAATCTCATTCCAACCTGAAAGCCATTTTCATGTTCCAGGAAGGACTGAGCCTATGAAATTTCCGGATACAATATCAGCCACTGAGATTTCTTCACAATTTAATATAGAACATTTTACGGCACTGATATGTGGAATTTAAAAATAACAGGATTCCTAAAAGCAGAATAGAAGAGTAGCCATCAGAAGCTGGGAGGGGGTGGGGGGAAAAGGAGATGCTCCCCCAAGCTTCAAAGCTGCAGACAGACAGCAGCACTGAACGAGAAGCATTTATGGAGATGAATATATCCGTGTGTGGAACGCATATAACATGTTGTCATGTCTGAATAATAATTATATGTGATTACAGCTTACCGAAAGTGAAGGAACAGAATTTAATAAAGGAATATACCGTGCAGTTTGGAAGCTTAATTTGTAAAGTGTAATATTTATGTCAATTCTTTGATATTTTTATTCATATATATAATATATTCCTTTCTCTAACTCAGCCCAGGTCTAGGACCCTTCCTAACTTCATGCCCTCTTTTATTTTTTCTTTAATAATTTTCTAAGTCTAATTTGTGCTGCCAATAAATTTAAGGCTATGGAGTCACCCAATGGGATGGTTGACCTACTGGGTGCCTGGAATGGTTGACCTACTGGGTGCCACACCCTTAAGAAAACTCAGTCTCCCCTCTCCAGAAGCAGGTAACTGCCAATAGATCCTCAGCTAGGGGTTAGGGCCAGCGAGACTGGCTTGATCTTATGTAGTTCTCATGCGGACCATCACACCCACTGTGACTTTATCAATACAGCGTTCCTAGCATGTCCAGAAGGCACTGTTTTCCTCTGGCTTCCCTGGACCTCTGGTTCTTTGTCTTTCTGCTCCTTCCTCCACGTGGGTACCTGTCCCTGACATGAAGAGAGTGTCACGGATGTCCCGATGGTGGCTGAGCTCTCTGCACTTTCGCAAATTGTAAGTTTCTTCATTACTGATGGTTTATTATACAACTGGACCTCTTTATATGATCTAAGAGCTGTACTAAACTATGAATTTAGAGATAACAACTAAATGGCCAATTGATACTACAGCCAATTAAAATAGTAATCGTCGTAGATTGGGAAGCTGGACTTTAACATGATTTCAAAGAGTTCATCCATAAATTTCTTACGAACCCCTTCACTCCTTTTGCCCACCCCTCCTTTCTGTTCTCTGGACAATAATGTTTTGCAGATTGCACAGATGATCTATCCCCAGTCTGTGGCTGGACTCCTTGCTTTGTTGACAGTGATGTTGATACGTGTAATCCCAACCACCCACCCCTTCTCCAACATATTCTTGTTGTGTGACCTAGGAAGGCCCGGAATTCATGATCCTTCTGCTTCTATGACCGGAATCCTGTGAGCCACTTTGAATTTTAATACAGAAAATCTATGAAGCCCTGTGTCTTATGTCCAGCTGCAAATGCAGTTTGGGGAAGGCTAACTCTAAAGTGTGTAACTTCTCAGAAGTTTCGAAAAGGTACAGTCAGAACACAGCTTCTCTGTAAGGGGGGGGGGGGATAGCTAAGCAAACACATGGAAGCTCAATACTGGACAGTCACAAGAAAGGAGCTTCTGGTTATTCAACAGAGAGCCAAGATCACCTAGCCTCAGTCAGCCAAGCTGCACAGCAGAGGGAGGAGTGACTGGGAAAGAGGGAGAGAAAAAGCAGGCAAGCTTGAGACAGGAATGGATACAACAAGGCTGCCTGAACTTGACTGAGCTGGGAACTGCACAACATGGAACCACAAGGGAGAGCCTCTGTGTGTCTTGGTTACATGCTGCAACCAGGAGCTGGCTGAGAAGCAGCCCGTGGCTTTCTGTTCCTTGCAACTCACAGCAAGCTTTACCACACTGTCCTCCCAAGCGTTTGCCTGGTGGCGAAGAGAAGCACCAGTCAAATGTGCCATGAAAAACAATGCAGTGGGATTCAGGCCTGGCACACAGAGGAGAGCCGGTCTGCCTTTCCCTTTAAGACAGCAGCTAGAGTTAGTTAGACAATAAGCAACTGGGACTAAGAAACATGTAATCGTAGAGCAGGACCTGCAGCATCCTTCCAATCGTGACGATCTGTTGTTCAAGCCTGCATGCCCAGCAAGCTCAGCACAGTTCAGCCCTGGCATGACATAAGACAATCTTTCTAAGAGGAATCCCATCTAAAGGAATCCACGCTCCACTCTGCCTTGTACTGGTAAGCAGGGAAACATTTCCAACTGGCTTCAGTGACAAACCATTTCTGCTGGCTTCACTGTGTGCTATATGTGAAAGTGAGAGGTGGCTATGTCCAGCCATTGTGCTTCCTGGAGGATATGTCTCAACAAGACATGGAGGAGAGAGTGACAGAAGGAGAGAGAATTCACTCCTGCTTGTGGAACTGTGCCAACAGAGACAATATTTAAATATATTTTAACTTCACACTTCTTTGATTTGTCTGTATTTGCTGATAAACAAATATATATGCACATGTATATGTGTGCATGTGTGTCAATATGTCTATATGTATATATGTCTGTCTCTGTGTGTGTCTGCATGTGTGTGAATATGTCTATGTATAGTGTCTGTGTATCTGTCTGTCTGTGTGTCTGCATGTGGACATGTGCATGTCCACGTGTATAAGTATCTCTCTGTGTGTGTCTACCAGTGAGTTTCTCTGTATAAGTATGTGTGTGTCTCTGTGTATTTGCATACGTGTATATATCCATGTGTATGTGTGTCTGTCTGTGAGTCTCTTTGTATGTGTATACATGTGTGTATATGTGTATATCTATGTGTCTGTGTATTTAAGAGTTTCTTTTCCTGTTTGGGGGGTCTTCGGGGTTTTGTTCTTGTTTTGCTATGGTTATGCTTTCTCTCTCTTCATCTCCTTTAATTAATAGAATTCTTTTATTTTATACAAACTTTTATAATTAGGGCCTTCATTTGACACCTTTCGGCATTTTTATTTATCATTTTTATTCTCTCTTAAATGTTTCCTTCTTTTAAAAAAAATCTTTAAAACATTTTCCTCTCAGTATATTTCTTCCCCTACCAATGTGGCAGTTGTTACAGAGCTATACATTATATAATATTTTATTTTATTTTATTTCTGATTCAAATTCAATGCTATTTGCTTCTGTTAGTGGTAATCCTCCTCTCTACAGATACTTTGCCCTGTAAAGATGCTCTGTCATGGAAGAACATTCCTAGACTAGCTCAATTCTACCCACCCCTACTCAAAGTCAAAATGATACTATAACTCAAAAGAGAAAGAAGATTAAAAAACCTGAAGCCAACAACCAGTATCCAAGCATGCGGAGTGTGATGGTCCTGAAGACCTGCAGTTATAACAGAGATGAAATAAACGGGCTGTGGACACTCCATCAATGCAGGGCCACCCCATGTTACACCCAGGCCGTCTCAGACACCACATGGTTGGTAAGACTAGGAATGACTACAGACGTCGTGCCCTACTTATGCAACCATGTACAATCGTCCTGATCTTAAAAGACCCTAAGGAAAGGCAGGAACTTCAGGCTCTGATACACTCCACACTGTCAGAAGACAATGATGTCACCAGAGAAGTCAAAGAAAAATTAATCACAGATCCAGCTGGAAACACGTTGAACCCCTTACTATAATCCAGTATCCCAGGTAGTTGTCAAAAAGGGACGAGGGAGAACAAACTAAAGGTACATAAAATATATTCAGTGAGACGATACCAAGAAACTGCCCACTACTTGGGGAAACATGGATATACAGGTACAAGGACTGTCTAGAAACTCAGAAAATTGACCAGAAAAGGATCCCTTTCATGGTATACTTTCAATAAAATGCCAACGGTAAAGAACTGAGAGAGAATCCTGTACAGAAAAATCCAACTCACTTATCAGGGCAGACAGCATCTGAATAATATCAGATTTGTCAATAAAAACTCTGAAGCCAGGGTAATGGTTGAATAGGCATGGCTCCCATAGACTCATGTGTTTGAATGCTTGGCCCACAGGAAGTGGCACCATTAGGAGGTGTGGCCTTGGGGGAAATGTGTCACTGTGGAGGTGGGCTTTGATGCCCAGTGTGGTACACAGTCTTCATTTCTGATGCCTGCAGATCAAGACGTAGAACACTCAGCTCCTTCCTTCTCCAGCACCATGTCTGTCTGCACACCATGTCTAGCCAGGATGATAATGGATTAAATTTCTGAAACTGTAAACCTGTTCCGATTAAATGTTTTCCTTTATAAGAGCTGCTGTGGTCATGGTGTCTCTTCACAGCAATAAAACCCTAACTAAGACACTAGGTAGCTATCTAGCCCAGATTACAGTATCAAGAACAAGTATCCTTCAGAATACAATGAAGTCAAGGTCAGTATAAGCTAAAGCAATTCATGAGCACTCCCATATTATAGATGATACCTGAAGGAACCCTAAACACAGCAGAGCAAGGAAAGCACAACACAAAGAAAGAAGAAAATAATAAGTCCTACTGGAAGACTAAGCAAGAAAACTAGAATAAATTAGGAAACAATTAAACATCAGTTTTTTTAAATATGCCAAGAATTAGCACACACCTAATTGTAGCACTGGATTTAAATGGTCCTAATTCTCCAAACAAAAGTTGACTGGCTAATGGAATTATAATTAAATACCCTTCTATTTCCATCCTATAAAAAACACAGTACTCCATCAAATACAGTCTGGAAGTTAAAAGATAAAAAAATTATATATATTCCAAATCAATGAAACCCAGGTAAAGCAGGTGGACCTATCTATACCTGTCTTGTAAAGCAGATTTCAAGTGATTAAAAAAAATGAAAGTTGCTGTGATAGTAATAAGAAAAACACACACAGAAGACACAGTATATGCTTTAGTATACATTCCAATATATTTATTACATAGTAGTATATATGCTAAATTATATACAAATTGCTACATATTTATTATGTTCAGTATATGTATATAGAGAAAATCTCTACGCGGAATCTCATAACCAAATGCTAAGGGGAAACCACGAACACGGAAGTCCTAGTACAGACCAGTGAATGTTTGCAGTACCCTGCTCTGGCCGAACGGCCACCCAGCTCTGAGCAAAGGATCAAAACTCCACACTAAACCACAGTTAACATGAACTTATGAACTTAACAGACATCTACAGAATGTTCTATCCAAAACTGCAGTCTATGCATTCTTTACAGCAGCTCACAGAACTTTTCTCCAAAATAGAACACATTTTAGGCAAAAAGCCAAGTCATTACCAAAAAAAAAAAAAAAAAAAAAGAATCAAAACAATTTGCTCAAAGCCCATCAGATCATAATGGAGTAAAATTAGAAATCAAAAGCAAAAGAAGGAACAGAGTCGGCAAAAATAGGAGATTGAGCAATGACCTTAAAATGATTAGAAATTCACTGAAGAAATCAAGGAAAGGGCAGTGTCCTAGGATCAGATAAAAATAAAACATAAGAATCTGTAGGATATAGCAAAAGAATGGAAAGGGGCAAGTATGACCATGAGAGATAATGAAAACAAACAACACAGTGATGCATCTTTGGAACCCAGAAAAAAAGAACAGGTAAAACAAACAAACAAACAAATGACAGAAGAAGAATATGACAAACTCCAAATCAGCAGAAGGGCAGAAAGATAATAAAGATCAGAGCAGGAACGAGTGAGACAGACTTTAAAAGGGTGACTCAGAGCACCAATGAACTGATTCTTTGTGGAGATTAAGCACACAGAGAATCCCTTAGCCAAAATGCCTAAGAGAAACAGAGAACTGTATTAATAAAATCAGATCAAAAAGAGAGAGAGATTGCAACAGATAACACTGAAATTCAGATTAGGATTATTTGAAAAAAATGCACACCTCAGTAAGTTCGAACAAAACCAAATAAATGGATATATTCCTAGATACACATGACTTACTATCATGGAATTTGGATATCTTAAGAAAACTTTAGCCCGGCGGTGGTGGCGCACGCCTTTAATCCCAGCACTCGGGAGGCAGAGGCAGGCGGATCTCTGTGAGTTCGAGACCAGCCTGGTCTACAAGAGCTAGTTCCAGGACAGGCTCCAAAGCTACAGAGAAACCCTGTCTCGAAAAACAAAAACAAAAACAAAAAAAAAGAAAACTTTACTGGTCAATAACAAGTAACAAGACTGTTTTTTTTTTTTTTTTTTTTTTTTTTTTTTTAAATCCAGGACAGTGCGGAAGCACAGCAGCGTGTTTTATCAAATATGCTCCTCTAAGGAATCCATAAAAGGGAAAAGCGAGGAACACTTGTGGCCTCATCTTACAAGGTCAGTGTCACCTTTAATACTGAATACAAGTGCAACCAAAACTATAGAGAGCTTCCTGAAGGACTGTAAGTAGGGAGAATTGTCCATGGCTGAGCAGGGCAGTGCATACTCTTATTCCCAGGACATGGGAGGCAGAGGCAAGAGGACACTGAGTTCCGAGACCGTCCTGCACTACTATGTGGTCAGATGCCATCTCAGAACAATGAAAATGAAGGTGCAGAATGGATGGAACAGTACATTCATCCATGACCAAGTGAGTTTCATCCTGGAACACAGAGCTGGCTCCACACATGCAAAGCAATAAACAAGTCAGCACGTAAACAGGACCAAGTTTGAAGGAACTAGAACCAGGAGGATCATACCTCAACACAATAAAGGTCGTGTATAACAAATCTATAGCCAACAACACACTCGATAGGGGGAAACTAGAAGTATGGCCTCTAAATTAAGAAACAAGACAAGAATTTTGATTCTCTTTGCTGGCACTTCCTAAGTAAAGTACTTGAAATCTTAGCTGGAACACTATGACAATTAGGACGATTTCAGGCTAACATGTTGGCATCACACAGTCTCGTGTTTTAGCTGCTTTTTCGTGACCAGGGGCACTATTTAGGAGCCTATATAATCATTACAGGATAAGGCTTAGCCAGAGCAAGTAACTCATTATGAACCGGCCGTTTATGGTTCTACCTGGAACTTGATCCTGCTCTTACACTTTCTGCTTGCTGGTCCCTCACAGTAGGGTGCCCCCACCCATACTTCTGTTGTCGTGAACTTTACCATAGTTTCTGCCATGAAGGACTGAGACCCTCTGAAACCATGAGCCAAAATAAATTTTTGGAAGGCATTTTGGTCACAGTGATAAAAAAAATTACTACTATAATAAGCAGGAAAAGAAAAAAGCTGGTACCAAGAGTGGGGTCACTGGGAACATTTCCCAGGTAGGCACTGAGGGAATCCTAGATTGTTGGGTTTTTTTGTTTTGTTTTGTTTTGTTTTTTTAAACAGCTTTCAATGATTGAGACGGTTGAAGTTACCTGTCCACTTGATAGAATCTGGTATCATCCAAGGGATGGATGATATCTAGGCATGTCTGTGGGGTGTTATCCTTATGGAAATTTATGTGGGAAGACCCAACCACTGAGGTGGTCCGGTTCACTGGTTAGGATTCTGAACTGTCAGTGGGTGAGCTGAGCACAGGCATTCATGGTTCTCTTCTTTCTAACAGCAGATTCGATACAACCAGCTGCCTCAGGCTCCTCTGCCTTGACTGCCTCACCATGATAAAGCATATCCCTGGGAGCCAAAACAAACATCCAGCAAAAGAAAATCAGCTGGGACGATGAATGGTTTGGGTGAGATTTCAGAAGATCGGAATGCCAATGTTCACAGAAATTTGAACAGTTAAGACTGGGCTCTGGCAAAGAATCTGGGTATGTTTTGTTCATGTCCCCAAAATATGAGTGAGGCTAAATTAAAAAGAAACTGACTAATATTTTTCAGATTAGGCATTTCATGCCAGGATAGCATTCAGACTATAATATGGTTATTGCAGGCTTGTTTTAGACAGGTTTATGGTGAGAATTAAAAAGAAAATCAAATATGGATGATTTGAGATACACATGTTTTGCTATTAAAAAAAAAGATGGACATGTTTGATGCTGCAGACAATTCGGATTAAAACAAAGCAACTGTAATTGTTGAAGAGATTCCTGCCATCAAAGAGAAGCTGTTCTCTGTGCCCCGGGACAATAGAAAAGATGCCTTGGAAAAAAAATCATATCCATTTAAGGCTCCAAGTTACAAAACTAAAAAATTATTTGAAAGATTTCCTGTAGAAATTAGTATTTACAAGAACGTCCTGCTCAAACTGGGTCACTAATTTTACTGAAAGTAAAAATACTTTCGGTAGGTCTAACTGCACAACCATCTAAGGTTTCTTTTCTTCTTCTGTTTTTTTTAAGACAGGGTTTCTCTGTAGCTTTGGAGGCTGTCCTGGAACTAGTTCTTGTAGACCAGGCTGGTCTTGAACTCACAGAGATCCACCTGCCTCTGCCTCCCAAGTGCTGATATTAAAGGCGTGCACCACCACTGCCCAGCTAACATCTAAGGATTCTTGTAGCCATGGTTTGTGTAGCCACAGTCCAAGGAGGCCCAGTAGCTCCTCAACCTGGCAGCACAACTGGGTGGCCATGTGGTACTGATTTGCAAGCATTCAAAATGTATAAATTATGGTGTTATCAAGGCTTATACTGGAGCTTTCAGGGAGTGCTTGAGAGAATGATAAATTCGTATTTCCTTCATGAAACCCCTTAAAGGGAGATACATGAAGCCATAGTGACAGTGGAGATCTCAAAATGTTAGCGATGTCAGAACTGTGGGTGCCAAGTGGGGCAGCTTGACAGAAAAGTCACGTGTGCTGCATGCGGCCATATGGGTAGGGCTGCCGTAGTCACCTAGAGCTGGAATAATGCTATCACATTCCCCAGATGTCCTCAGAGAAAAGACTCTAATGTAACACTTTGAAGTAGCCCTTTAGTGCTCACCACTACTGTAAATGGGAATCTTTAGAGCAGACCCCATTCATTATTGTTTTTGTAATCTGCCAGCTTTGGGCAGCTAGAGTGTTACTGGACAATCCAGTCTTCGTCGCGAATAAACACATCTAAAAAACAGTGACCAGACTCCAGCTCTGTGATTCCCAGGGTGCATGTTAAGCGGTCGTTGTGTTTCTGCTTAGCAGTGTTTAGCATCGGAATGCCAATTTTTTTATGTGAATTTATTCTTTCTAGAAGACTTCCATTTGGAAATAATGCTAAGCTCCAGAGAAAGTTAAAGGAGAGTGTAGAGGTGCCCTGTGCAGCTGTAGGCTCAGCTACAGCCTGGCCTCTCGCCTGCTGCCCACTCATTCCTCCACTCTCATCCCCACCTGTCTACAACCATGCATGGACAGGACAGCTACATGTAAAATACAGACACTTTCAGAAGCATCTCCGGGTCCTTTGTCCCTATACAATAGACATCTTCCCTTTGCAGCTATGCACTTTCCCAAGTAATGACTGAAACACCACAGGCAAGTTATGAGTCTGGATTATGCTTGAACGATTTGCTCACTCAAATGGCACTACTGTCTACTGCTTCCTATCCCATACTTTTTTCTTGGTATGTATTGATGTTTATATGCTCATATAAATGTAGGCTTCTGTGTGCATGTATGTATAGGTGTTCCTGTGATATATGTGCACACATGCATGTGCACGTGTGTGTGGTTAAGATGGCAAGTTCAGTTATTGCTGCTCAGAAGCATTTCGTGAGACAGGGTCTCTCAGTAGCCTAGAAATTGTCAAGTAAGCAAGGCTGACCATGTGCCCTAGAACCTGCCTTTCTCTGCCTTCCATACAGTGTACACAGCCACACATGTGCATACCACTACACAGTACACACCACTAGACACATGCACAACACACACAAAAGTGCATACTACCACACAGTGCACACCGGAAACACATATGTACATGACCACACACTACCACACAGTTCACATCATCACAAACATGTACAGCACCATGCAAGTGCACACCACCACCACACAAACATGCACACCAGCACACAGTGCATACCACTACACACATACACAACACACACAAGTGCACACTACCACAGACATGCATAACACCACACACACATGTACACCACCACACATGTACACATCACCACACATATGCACACCACCACAGAGTGCATGCCATCATACAGTGCACACCACTACACACATGCACAACACAAACACACACAAGCGCACACTACCACACACGCAAACCACCAAACACCTGCACACTACTACACATGTACACAATACCACACATGTGCATACTATCACACAAGTACACACCAACACACATGTGAATACTATAACACAAGTGCACACTACCACACACACATGAACACCACCACACAGTGCACCCCACTACACGCATGCACACCACACACACAAGTACACACCACCACACATGTGCATACATTCACAAGGACACACCACCACACACACATGCACACCACCACACAATGTACCCCACTACACACATGCACAACACACACACAGTGCACATGTGCACACCACCACACATGTGCACACCACCACACTGGCTTTTGCTACATAGGTTCTAAGATCGGAACTTAGGTTCTTGGACTTGCAAGGCAAGCACTTCATGCAGCCGCCTCCCCAGCCCTAAACTCTACTTACTAACACCCCCTCTGCCCTGCAAATGGGATCTATCTAGAATTAGATGTCACTTGAAGCTGACAAGTCTCCCTAGTCTCCCTGGTCTGGAACAGTTTCTGTTAACATGTCATTGTCTTTTATCTTGGTGACATTTTAAGAACGCCATCTTCTCCTCTGACTTTCAATTAGAATATCCATCATTTTGAACTTGTCCGATGTCCCTTATGATTCAGCTGCCACAATACTACAGGAGTGGTGTCCTCAGGATACCACACCCAGAGGTGCACCATGACCCTCCATCCCTCACTGGCAATGCTCATGGTGATTACTAGTCCTGGTGTTGCCCAGGTTCCTCACTGCTTGGTCACACATAAAGCATATGTTTGTGTGTGCAGACAAATGTGTATGCACATACTTTATAAATGCCAGGTTCAAATAAATAAATGTAATTCTAACCAATCCCAAGGGCTTGCTCTTTTTCCTCTAGTCCCGTGACCTTTCCCCTCTGATGTCACCCCTTTACCCCTTAGCTAGACCCTTCAGGGTATCTCTTAGGGTTGCAGAACACTTCTGTTTATATATCACCAAAGAACTATAAAATGCACCATTTGTTTACAGCTGCCCTGATCTGTCATGCAGAGGTTGATACAAGAATGACTTACATCTGTGCCCCCCTTGTTCTCTATGCAGCTTCTTTGATTCCATTGGTTTTCATTCTCAGTGGTTGAATGTTTTATCATTCTTCCAAAGGTTAAAAAGAAAACCTGACTAAATGAAGCTCATACATGTCTGCTGCTCCCAGAATCCTGTATGCTGCAGCCCTCATACTGGAAGTTACCCGCCCTGCTGTGGTTTGTAAAGTCTCCACCCTTCCCAAGTTAGTGAGTTAGTGTTTGCAAAGATATGTGGGTGCTTTTCTTATCTTCTCTCTTACAAAAAAAGTCAGCATGCTCACATAGTTTGTGCATGTGATTTCCTGCTTGTCAAATATTTCTTGGGACTCGTACTGTGTCAGTGTTCTTGCATCCTTGCTTATAGCTGCATTGTACTCCACTGTGCGTGGGCACCATTACTCATTCAAGCTCTATTTGGATGCCTAGCTTTTTATATGAACATGAAATCATTTTTAAAGACCCTATGAATTGGCTTGTGAAATATCTTTCAAACCTTACATTCACAGATGATTCTGGAAGATCCCAAGAACAACTTAAAGGATAATGATATCCAAAACTGGTGACAAGATGAATGGTTTGTCAGGTTAAAAGTAACTGTCACGTGTGTTTAATTCTCCCAGTCTTCTTTTAACATCTACTCTGTTTACAGACGACCGTGTTGCACATTCTCTGTGTGCCTGCCTCCTGTTCCCTGCTTCAAAATTTCACAGCTCACTTCAAAGGTGCTACATACACCGCACACGCACACACACACACAATGCTGGTAAAAAGCCAAAGAAAAAGAACAGATGGCAGAGAGATAAAGATAAAGATTAATATTAATATTTGATTAATAATTCAAAATGAAGTTGATGAAAAGATGGCCCAGCAATAAGAGCACTCTTATTCTTGCAGAGGACCCATATTAGATTCCCAAAACCTACATCTAGGTTCATAACCCTCTGTCACTCCAGAGATCCAATGTCCCACATCTGACCTCTGCAGACACCAGGCATGCATGGGGCACACGCACACACACATAAACTAAAATAAATACATATTTTAAAAAGGAGACACTGTAGAAATGTACACATGTTCATGGCTCAACAAGGGTGAAAGATGCAAGGCTGGACATGGGAGGAGTTGATGTCATGTTAAGTTCATGACAGTGTCTAGTCAAACATGACGATTAGACACAGGAGTTGGCTATCAGGTCATAAGCAGCAGGGAGGATGATCCAGGCTAGTCTTTCATCATTTCAAAATTGTTTCTCAAGCCAAAACTGGGAAGCTTCCTTTAATGCTGAAAGCAATATAATATGCCTAAAAGATAAAATAGTCCTTGGAGAATTCAAATCAAAATAAACTTTCTATTTTAACCATCTGAAAGGCAAGAGTGAAAAAAATGCCATGCCTTCAATCTGTCTCTTTCTTGTCTAATGGTTTATTTGTGAGATGATAGTTTTAAATCTCGCTCTCCCTCGGAATGTCCTGTATTTCTTGAACATAACTGATAGTGTGCTAACAAAAGTACATTCCATGATGATAAGAGATCCAGAATCACACTCCTGAGTAAACCAAATCCCATCACATGCAATACCCTAAGCCCTGCAAAGTCCTACAGCGTATATCACCTGAGGAAAACGTCTGCGGATAAACTCCAGCCCAGAGACCTGAGGAGAGGTCTTTGTCAAGGTTAGAAGCCAGCACAGAAGCAAATCATAACCAAGGAGACAAGTTCTGGAAGCCTGTCAACTTTTTGTTCCAGGTAAGGGGACAGACCTGGCACGTAACAAGCACTGTGAAACAACCCACTGCTACGGCATCCGCCCTACAGACAAGCCCAGCTCCAGGGAAACGCCCTGTGCTCCTGGATCACACAAGTTGTTTTGTTTTTTTCATCGCCTTTTCCCAGGACACTCACAAGATAATATTTTCCACTATGAAATTGATTGGTTTTATCACTAATGAAGGAGAAGTAACGTGACACAAGTTTCCATGCCCACAGCGAAATCAGGTACAAATTATATGCTATTAGTGGGGGAGGCTGCGGCTGGAGAAATGGAACACGTGCTGTCGACAGAGCTCCTCTGTCTGGTGTCATGGGCAAGAGTTAGCAGTGCGACACATTCATGCCACCACGGTTTTGTAGACAGGTAAAATCTTCAGTGTGCATTTGCACAGCCCTGGACGGGCAGCAGAGCGATGAGAGGACATGGAGCTTTTCATAGACAGGAAGACTGAGTTATTGTGATTTTCTGTGCGTCAGCACTGAGTGGGCATGGTGGGTGGCCAAGGCCATCAGCAAAGTCTCAGCTGGAGTGTATTGCAGGAGACATCCGGTGTGCCCAGGACCGGATGCCAGGAGAAGACCCAAAGTCAGGCACTTAGTTCGTTTGCAGGCAAGAGCTGCCACCCCCATGTTCCTACTTTTTAACACCCAAACATATTTTTATTGTGACAGGTAAAGTTAATAAATGTGTCAGCAAACAATATCAAACGTACAGAAACTTTTCAAATGTGCTGCAAGTCATTTCTTTTCTCCTGGGCTTTTTGTAAGCTGACTGACCCACTACTTGCCTCTTGAAAACAATTCAGCGTATATTTCTTCCAAACAAGGAAGCTGGCTATCATCAAAATCAGTTATTTATGGAGCTATTACAGATTCGTGGCAAGGAGATGCAAGAGGCTCACTCTTGACAGGATCTATTCAAGATGAGTCTTTACAGGGAATACTAGCTCAACTTGAATGAAATCGTTTCTTAATGTTATGTTTATGATCTTAATTCATTTCTGAATAAATAATAACAGGCATGTAATCAATCCCAGGTGCTAAAGTACACATTCTTTTATGTTTTTTCCTTTGATTTTTTTTTTTTTGAGACAGGATTACTCTGCATAGCCCTTGATATCCTGGAACTCACTCTGTAGACCAGGCTGGCCTTGAACTCACAGAGATTCACCTGCTTCTGCTTCCTGAGCACTGGGATTAAAGGTGTGTTCCACCACCGCCTGGTTTAAGGTACACATTCTTAACATGCCTTGCAAAATATTGGTTCTCAAATGTCCAAATCTTTATCCGAGTGTTGTGGAGGTGACAGCAGTAATCAAACAGAGCTCATATTTAATACCCATGATTCTGGACCCTTGCAGAGAGTCCAGCAACCTGCAAGAATGTTTCTCTGCCAGCAGTAACTTAACTATCTCCATCTGTCTCCAAGTGTATCACAAGGGTGGAACCACCACCATTTCAAATGCCAAAGCTGAGATACTGGGACGTTAAATGGAAGACTTATTTAATCAGTTTGTCTACAATGAATTTAACTCTCTCAATACTTGATTTTTTTTTTACTCAGTGAGGATTAAAACAGCATGCAATTAGTTAGTATAAAATCTGCAGAAGGAAACATAAAGAAGTAGCCCCCTAAGATTAAAAAAAAAAATCTACCAAAGAGAACGTCAGAATGCACTTGTAGAAGTCTCCAGAGTAGAGAAAATCGTCCTGCTAAGTTTTTCAAGTGAAAGTTTAGTCAGCTTAATGTTTGATGGAACAAGAAAAAATCAAGCTCCCGTTTATTCCAAAAGCACCCATAACCATTTGGGAGTGCAGCTAATATTTGCTGTCACCCATGATGGTAAGATACAGTTTTCTAATGAATAGGCGAGTGAGACCATGCACCTGCTTAAAGATGAACGTGATATGATTCTGCAGAGCTGCTTCTGCGCACAAACACTCACACAGCACTTTACTCCGTGGCTCTAAGCACATAATGAGAATTACACACTAAATTACATCAAGACTCTGTAGAGCTACTGTGCACATTTTATGAATGAGGTGCCCAAGGCCAAGATTCAACCGTATCTGCCTTCAGCATGCTGCCAAGTAGTCACGGTGCTAGCTCGCTATGGACTGTATGGAATCTTGACCATCACCATGGCCACTGATCAGAGACATCACTGTTTTAATTTTTTATTCTATAGTTAAAACTATAATTAGCTATTTAAAGGTAGAAAATTAGCACCTGAGTATTTCCTATATGGCTATCAAATGGTCCCAGATGCTGACATTTCAAAAAGTGCATGAAGCATTTTATTTAAAGGGACTTGGTGTGTGTGGGGGGGTGTGTGTGTGGGTGTGTGTGTGTGTCCTAATGATACAGCAGTAAAAGTGTACAGCAAAGACAAGTGTTCGAGCTAAACACCTGGCAAGCGTAGCTAGGCCAGCTTTCCCCTACCTACCACAAAATATGTAAATGTTTGATAAGGAGAAAAAAAAAACACAGCACAGTGGAATACAACGCAGCCGTCTAAAAGGCAAAGCTCAGCCCTGAGTCTTCAGCGGTGGCCTAACAGCTTTGAAAACTCTGAGCACAATACAGAGCAAACAAGCAGGCTGTATGCTTTTCCTCCGTGGACAAACGCCAGGACTTAACTACACACGGAGACAATGAGGCTCAGGGTTCTCTAAATACATCATTTGCACAGCCTGTCAGCGCAGTGCCTTGGATCCCAACTTAAACCTTGACCTGCCCACTTCATTGTTGTGTTAGAACTTCAGAAGGTTACGATGGCATGGGCAAGAGACATGAGGACCTTGATTAGCATAGACCAGGGATGGGGACAGGGAAGAAGTCAGGTTCACTTTCTGTCCAGGAGGTGAGGGGGCAGCTCCTGGTCCCTGGTGGCTGGCCAAGGAAGTGCCAATAGCAAGGCATCAAGTGACATTGAGGGTTCAGGCCTGAGAGAGACACAGAGATTGTCCATATTATGGGAGTTTGCAAGTCTTGCAATGTGCATGGTATCTACTGAAGCTATCAAAGACCCTGAACAGCTCACACACACGCCAGTGGAGCTACGTTTCAGTTCTGACCGTGCTGTGCATCCCTACAGCTTCCGTGTTCTTCTGAGTACTCCGTACTCCGGACGAAGTCGTTATTGAAAAAGTCCACTTGCTGCCACGTTCCAAAAGACTGAGATGGGTTAGTCACATCTTCCCACCTTCTCCTCAGGAAACTTTGCGTGTTTAACTAAGCTAACAATGACTCAGTCCAGAGGGCCAAAACTCAGCTTCCTCATTCAGAACTTAGGAGTATTTTTAAAACCTCATTTGTCCAATATCATTAATTAAAATCTGAAAAGGTTGTGCATGTTTTGCCTTGGGCAAAGTCTGGGTTTGTATTTGGCTCTACAGATACAGACAAAAGCTTTCATTAAAATTCCCTGCTTTGTGTTTGTTTGTTTGTTTGTTTTTCTGTCCTTATCACAAAGGAAGGAGAACTCAAAAAAGTCTACACAAAGCACACATACAAAAACATAGGACATTCTCATGCCCAAAATGATTTTTTCTCCTCTTGTTCAGACTACATCTTACCTTGTACAGTTGCTTCTGAGGGTGACATGGTGACAGCATCCTTGGAATTCTAGGAATTCACAAAGTTCATTTATATGTTTATATTCACACGACTATAAATGTTTCACTAAAAATATTGTCGACGGCATTCATTAGATGTCTACAGGGTCTGTGACACACACACACACACACACACACACGCAGAACAGCTTAAGAGTCATACAGGTACCCTTCAAGACTATCTGTCATTACTCTAGCTATAAGATATATTCAGGAGATAGAAGGAGCCAGGACTTCAGAGTAGCTGGTCGTTGTAGCCACACAGGCAGAGCAGCTATGTAGGCTTTGAATCCTGCCCTCTCAAAGTGACATCTTCTCTGCCATCTACAGCTTAGACAAATACTTATGTAACAAAACACAACTGACTTCCGAGCCTCAGTCCAGAAGGCCAGTAGCATACCCTCAAGCTTTCATTTTAGGGGTACTTCCCTGTTATTTTGCACACTTTTCAAAGATAATTCTGAACTCAGAAACCCAAGCTGCTGCCAAGATTATACCAAGAGATGTTTCTTAATAAAAAACAGAGGATTCAGGAATCAACAAAGATATAATTTAATACGTTAATACAATTCTGACTGGACTTTTGAGGATTCATCCTGTTGAAATCTCAGGTGCAAAATCCTCATTTCCACAGAAATTTGGGCATACAATCAACATCTAATAGTGTGTCCTAACTACTGAGTGAGGGATAGTCTCAGAAACAAATGAACAAACAAACATTTCAGAACAGGTAACATACAGCTGGCTCCATAAAAAAAATAAATAAAAAATAAAAAATAAAAAAAAAAGAAGCAAGGCACACATAGCAAGACCTGCACCCACAGAATATTCTAGAAAATGTTGTGATGGAAAATTCACTGATCCTCAAATCTATTTTTATATAAATAGCTGACCTGGTGTCTAAAACAATAAACCCACATTGCCCACCAAGGTGATTTAACTTTGGAGGGGGGCAACAAGGATACTGCCAATATACATTTCCTTCCGCTACAGGGGAAGAGTCTGTTTGTCCTTGATTCCGGATGCCACTCTATTCTCTATTCTTTCTTCAAGTTTCCTTTCTTCTAAAGAACTCTGGGTTTAACACTCAGCTTCCAGCTGGTGGCACAGATAAGCCATTGCCACTGTCGCCAGAGCTCTGAGTCCCCTCTAGGAACAAGAGTGTGGCCCTGGTTGGCTGTCTGGCTCTAGCTTCACACCAGCTATTTCACAGCAGCCTCGGTACTCTGACCCTCATAATTTCAGAGAAGGAAGTCTAGGTATTGAAAAGTAACTGAGCCATGAGCTCAGGGCATTGCTTCAATTTCGCACCAAAACTAAAGGCTGTGGAACTATGAGAAGTGGACTCCAGTGGGGTATCTCTCTGAGGGGTAGAGCCTTGCAATCAGTCAGGCTGAAGACTTACCTCATGGAGAATCTCTCTGTTTATAAATGTGCTTCATTTAATTTCAATATCAGTGAAACATCTCATGGCAGTAGGCAAGACATTTATCCATTCTTTTCTCAAGGAAATCTGCTAAACAACACCCAATTCATCTTCAAAGTCGGGTCAAGAAAATACATACAGAAGAAAAATGCAAAGCAGACAAAGGAGCAAAGGCTGGAGCCAAACGGAAAGATGGGCTGGGATTAGAAAAGCATCTTGTAACACAGGCAGTCCTCCCAGTTCATGTAACACAGGCAGTCCTCCCAGTTCATGTAACACAGGCAGTTCTCACAGGTCATATAACACAGGCAGTCCTCACAGTTCATATAATACAGGTAGTTCTCACAGTTCATGTAACACAGGCACTTCTCACAGTTCATGTAACACAGGCAGTTCACACAGTTCACGTAACACAGGCAGTTCTCACAGTTCATATAACGCAGGCAGTTCTCACAGTTCATCTAACATAGACAGTTCTCACAGTTCATGTAACACAGGCAGTTCTCACAGTTCATATAACGCAGGCAGTTCTCACAGTTCACCTAACATAGACAGTTCTCACAGTTCATGTAACACAGGCAGTTCTCACAGTTCATATAATATAATCAGTTCTCACAGTTCATGTAACACAGGCAGTTCTCACAGTTCATATAATATAATCAGTTCTCACAGTTCATGTAACACAGGCACTTCTCACAGTTCATGTAACACAGGCACTTCTCACAGTTCATGTAACACAGGCAGTTCACACAGTTCATGTAACACAGGCAGTTCACACAGTTCATGTAACACAGGCAGTTCTCACAGTTCATCTAACATAGACAGTTCTCACAGTTCACGTAACACAGGCAGTCCTCACAGTTCATCTAACATAGACAGTTCACACAGTTCACATAACACAGGCAGTCCTCACAGTTCATATAACATAGACAGTTCACACAGTTCACGTAACACAGGCAGTCCTCACAGTTCATATAACACAGGCAGTTCTCACAGGTCATATAATATAAGCAATTTATATACCTGCTAGGGGAGTGATACAACTGCTAAGGAGATGACGCATGGTCACCACGTGCCGTTTGTACTGTTTGCCATGGTGTCTAAAAGGGATCTACAGGAACAGTACGGTGATGTTCTTAAATCCTTGGCAAGTATGTTCACAACCCATAAGCTTGACATCACAATGAACTGCTTGAAATGAGAAAGTTCTAATAAATAATATCTGGTAGTTCTAGAAACTTTGAGAGGATTATCTTTCTATACCTACAGAACTAAATATAAACTCAGGCTTCTATAATAAAATACATACTCAGCTTTTATTTTTTTAAAAAAAAGAGCACACACACTTTTCAGGTTCCATTTCATAAACAGATATATTTAGAAAAATTCAATTTTTAAAATATAATTAATACTGAATAATTATGTCAAATTCTGGCTAATGGGGGCTGTCTGTTCTGCTCTATTAAGTCTTTATTCATTCAAGTGGAAAGATTAAAAAAGCAGGAGTGTGAGCCAACAGGAGGATGAGCCACAAGATATTTCTGTCCCCAAGGAGTCCCAAATGAGTGTAACCCTTTGCCCTAGAGAAGACTGGGATTTCACTAACAGGCTTAGAGTATTTATTTCCAAAATCATGCTACATAATAACCAATTAAATAGTGACGCAGCATGGCAGGAAAATGGAGACAGCATCATAGAGGGGAGGAGACGGCAGAGTGGAAGGGAGAGAGGAAAATGTTATGTATTTCTGCCTTGTTTATAAAGAAAGTGAGGGGGAACAAGATCTGATTTCAGCATGAAGACGTAGCCCAGCATAAAGACAGGAGATGGGGGTACACAGGGGAGGGGGAACCTGGACAGGAGTGTCCAGCTGTGAGCAGTGAAGTGAGGAGGGAAGGTCATGTCAGACAGAGACGAGGACCAGAGCACTCTCAGAGGACAGACTGGTCAGGAAAGAGACCGTGGACAAACAGTCCAGACAAGCGGGAAATGAGTCCAGGCTGACAATGTGAAGGAAACAGGCTCAGAGAGCGCAGAGACAACACTCAGAGGTTCTCTGAGAAGAGCAAGGGACTTGGGGTTAAAAGAGAGACTAGAAAATCCTTACACGTATCAAAGTGAAGCCTGTGTCAGACCCAGTCATAAGGCCTCAAAAGATTATCCCTGAGAATTAGGTGATCTTCTGGCATTTCCAACTAAAGCTGGGAGGTCACCGAGGTGGGACACGCTTTCTCCATGAACTGACAGATGAGAAGCTAGAGGGGCTTGCTAAAGTAGCTCCCCCTGGGGGGGGAAAAGAGAAAAGAAGTGAGGGAGAGGGAAAAGGGGAGGGAAAGGGGGAAAAGAAGGGAGAGAAGGAGGAAGGAAATGAAACTCAGCTGGTCTCCAAGATTTTACAATTCCATCAAGAAGGAAAAAAATCCTCTGCAAAACTTAGAAAATGGTTTCAAAATTAGGGCTCCGGAGTTGGCTCTGTTAGTAAAGCAATACACGCCCATAATTCCAGAGCTGGGACAGAGCTGATGGGTGGATTTCTGGGGCTTACTGAACAACCTAAATTGAATAGGTAATCTCCAGATTCAGTGGAAGTCTTCATTAAATAATTTTTGGGCAGTGACTGAGGAAGACACCCAATGCTATCCTCTAGCCTCCACAGGCACATATGCAAGAGCACACACAGGACACATGCATATACCAAGGAAATGCCAGGTAGCCAAAGGTGCTGCTACACAATGACCTATAACCTAACGGGCAACTAAGGCTACGGGTATAGTGCAATAAAGGCAGAGTTCATAGAGACAGATAAGCACCCTCAACTCAAGATGTGTGCATAAAAAGATCAAGCAAAGGCTTGCTCCAAAGTCAAGGCAGTATAGGTGATCCCTGAGAGAAGCAACAGAAAGTTCCAGGTCAGACCTTGAGCAGACTTCATGGACAGACATATGCGGAGCCGATCAGTCTCCACCGTAAGCAAGCTGGCCACCCAGGAGCGTAGAACATGGCCATTCAGGAGGACACTGAGCCTGGCAAGGCAACTCATCAGAAGGGGGCCGAGCTAACTATGGTTTGTAGACTGCATAGGAACCATGAGAGCTGCATGTACCTAGGGGGATGGTAGGAAGTCCCAGAGGGGAAATGGAGCCTTTACTACAGGCTATGGGGTGTATATGAAGGAGACTGATGAACTGGCTCCAGGGACTTTGCAGAGTCAGCCTGGACATGCAGTCTTGGGAAGGGAAAGCAATGCAAGAAGAGGAGGTCAAAGAATAGCTAGAAACAAGGAAAACCAGAGGCAGAGAGTAGACGAGGTCTCCAGGAGGGGTTAACAAAGGAGGGTTCATATGGAATCCTGAGGTCCTTTCTGCAGGATGGTTTCTGCCAACAGCAAGAGTAATCATAGGCCATGACACATAGTTTGGGGTTGAAAAGATTTAAAACTTCAAGAGATGAGAATAAGAGATATACAATTTCAAGAATTGAATGCATAGCATCCAGGGTGGCATCTTCTCTTAAACAGAATAGATTTTTGGGAAAGACCAGAAAAAAGAACCGCTGGAAGGCTAAGCACCAAGTAAATGGTAGCGTGGGAGCTCAGGTATGGGTAAGGAAGGGGCTAGCTAGTGGGGAACAAGGCCATTTCCATGACAGCGGGGCCAGGAAGTGCTCTGCGTGGCGCAGTATGTATGCAAGAGGATGCTAGAGGCCACACCCTGTCCATGAATAAATCCGCGGCTTCTTGCAGGAGCCACGGAAGAGCTAAGAGTCTGGGGACTAAGAGCTACACCCTGAGGATCAAGAGGGGTCCAGATTAAGTATCCAGAATGAAAGGGAAAAATAAACAGTATCTGCACAACTGAGTCCATGGATTTGCCAGGTGGAGACGTGCAAAGATGTGCGGTCTTCATCCAGCAATGTGTGACACCTGGGGGACAGGAGTCCCCAGGGAAGGGCTGTGCAGCATGTATGGAAGATGACAACAAACTTACAAGGGAGCTAACATCCCAGCAAGAGAATGGCTAACTTGAGAAACCTAGGACTGAGACTGGCCAGGACAAATGCAAAGTCAGAGGGAGAAAGTGGAGGAACTTAAAGCCTTCAAAGAAAGACTAGAGCTGCCGGGCGGTGGTGGCGCACGCCTTTAATCCCAGCACTCGGGAGGCAGAGGCAGGCGGATCTCTGTGAGTTCGAGACCAGCCTGGTCTACAAGAGCTAGTTCCAGGACAGGCACCAAAGCTACAGAGAAACCCTGTCTCAAAAAACAAAAACAAAATAAGAAAAGACTAGGGCTTTGTGGACCTGTGAAAGCAAATGACAGGGAAGGACCAGGTAATGAGACGCTGGCCCATCTCTGCAGAAGGAGTTCAACAGTGGCTTACAGAACAAGGGCAATGGGGGAGATGGCTGGAACTAAAAAGGAATTAGTGGTCCCATTGAAGATTTAAGGTGCAAGGAAGTGGGGAAGGGCATTACAGGTTGGGAACGTGCCTGAGTGAGAAGAGAGAAGTGCACAGATATTAACGGTGCACAGAACACAGGAATGGGCACACACAGCTACAGACTCAGCTGCTTCTCTCACAGAGCAAGCATAGAAATGCAGGAAACAACACAGCATTAACTGCAGAAGACTCCTCCTTGGTGTGCAACAGGAAGGGTCAGGAGGGAGTACCAGACAGCCAGAGAGCACCAAGCCCACTCACGTTCCTGAAGAGCGGAGATGATGGCCTGGTGAGGGGTAGCAGAGAGAAGCAGCTATACAATCGACCATAGAGAAGAGAGCCAGGAGCTACTGATGAAGTTGACCATTTGTTGGGTTACGAAGGTCAGAACAGTCTCATGAGCAATCGCTCAGGCAAGGGCAGGGACAGCTCAGGAACAGCACTGAAGGGGATGGCACCTGTAGCAGGCAGCATGATGCCCCAAAGTTATGAGCAAGTACTGATCCCAGAAGCTAAAAGTTTCATCGCGCATGGCTGACAGGATTAGGTGGATGCGATTACCTGCGGCATGCTGAGATCGGGAGGTCATTCTGGCTTATTGGGGTGAGCCTGTATCATCAACGGCTCCTTATCAGAGGGAGCAGGAGCAGCAGAAGAGACACATCCCTGAAAGCAGAGATTAGACATACAAGCCAATGGTTGTGGGTGGTCAGCGAGCTACCGAGGCAGGGAGACACTCTCCTAGAGAGTTTTGGAAGGAAGGAAAGCCCATCTCAACTGACAACCTTCTGGGCGACAGATAACAAGCCTGTGCGGGGTCAGAACACTGAATGTGAAGTAATATGTCACAGCAGCAGTGAGGACCTAAAACTGTATCCTAGTTGTGTGGAATCGAGATAAACCTCTGCTGCTAAGCTGTAAAAATACACAAGGAAGTCCAAGACATTTCTAAGTCTTCTAATGAGTTTTATAAAAAAAAAAAAAAAGAAAATAAAAGAAAAAAAAAACATAGAAGTGTACCTCCTTGCTGGTGGCTAATTCTTTTTTTTTATATTGATTGATTGATTGATTGATTGGTTATACAATATTTTTTCTGCGTGTGTGCCTGCAGGCCAGAAGAGGGCACCAAACCTCATTACAGATGGTTGTGAGCCACCATGTGGTTGCTGGGAATTGAACTCAGGACCTTTGGAAGGACAGACAATGCTCTTAACTGCTGAGTCATCTCTCCAGCCCTGGTGCCTAATTCTTTACTTTGCCTGTTTTCCTAGGAACACAGCACGGGCTGGTAAGACAGGAATGATGCACAGGGATGAAAGGCAGAGCTGTCCTTAAGTTAAAGGCAGGAATGGGGAGTATACTGAGACTTCCTGTTCAGACACACTTCCCTAAATGAGTGGGATATGGTTTACCGTTGCAGCGGGGAGGCAGACAGCAGGCGCTGGTGTCTTGTCTCACTGATAGTCCACAGAAGAATGAGGATGCAATCCTCGGCCATCACTGCCACCTGAGTGAGCTGGGCACGGCTGGCTCTCAGCAACTATAGTGGCCAAGCCAGAGTGAGCAGACTGTCTGGGGCAGCTTCCTGAAAGGGAAGGCTTTGGGGGCAGGGCCCAGACATCACGAATCTGGATAAATACTGAACAGTCAAGCAGGAGGTGGTGCTGAGAGCAGCCTGACACAGCCGACGTGGCTTCAGCTCCATACAGACACAAATACGGGGGCTGGGGCAGTGAGAGGTACGGGGACTGAGGGGGGCAGTGAGAGACAAGATAACAAGAATGTCTGAGGGAGGCGCATGTCCTGGTAAAGGTGCTGACAGGAGTGATAGGAAGAAATACTTTCCATACCAACTGCAACAAAAGGAAAAAGAAAACAATATTTCAGTTTTCAAATGACACCAAGATAGACATCACACCAGTAACAGGGAGAAACTGTCTTTAAATCTGCTGTCAACAGCAGGTATTTATATGCTTTTATTTATATTCTTATTTATGTGTGACTCCAGATGGCGAAATAAATCATAAAATATGAAACAATTGGCTTGGTCTCATACTAAGAGAAATTTAAAATAGGCAGGTAGATTTGCATAAATATGAATATAAATAAAATAGGCATACTTTCCTAAAAGTAAAATACATACATTTTCTTGGTTGAAGATGTATATGATTTTCAGGGTTGAAGTGTGTATGTGTGTGTGTGTGTGTGTGTGTGTTGTGTGTGTGTGTGTGTAAGTTTGCATGTAGCTGTGGTATATCTTCTAAAACTTGGATATTGGGTTAGAAACATTAGCAGTGAACCATGGCTTTAATGTCTTTAGAATAGTCAACAGTTAAGAAATGTGAACTACCTTGTTCTATTTTTAGTATGAAGAGGCCGAAGGACTTCACTCACGGTGGCTGGCGTGAACAATATTATTATAATATTTGCACACTGAAAGGGACTCTAACAATCAGCAGTGTCAACATAAAATCGAGTTCAGCGCCCTCTTGGAAGGCTGACACAACTTTCTGTCTTTTAGACGGCATTGAAATTTTCAGTTACGACCATGCTTATTCATCTTAAAATGCAATGTCGAGCTGGCCTCACACCAGATCTTGAGCACAGGCATCTTGTGTTACTAGGAGATCAAGGGTCAGACAAGCCCCTAACTCTAACACAGACTGCCTCCTAAACTGTCGCCAGCACAGCCCGTGACGAGGAAGGCTGTGACTCGCCAATGTGCTTTGTTTTTCCTTTTCCTTCGCATCCAACTTTTTGGATGATTTTTAGGAACAATTCAGAACATCACCCCCTAATTCCCCTACCACTTCCAACCCCTCCCATGCCTCTCTTCATCTCTCTCTCTCTCTCTCTCTCTCTCTCTCTCTCTCTCTCTCTCTCTCTGCCTCTTTTTCTTTAATTATTACTGTTTTACACACACAAATAAGCTCATAAATATATAAATACATAATAACGTATTTTAGGGAATGTCTTCTTTCCCAACTAAACAATAAGATTCTGAGATCTTGAGAAATGCCATTAACTCCTTGGTGCCCCATGCTCTCTCCACATCTTGGCACACTCAAATCCATAAAAACATGAGTGGCTTCCTGTCAGATTAGAGGTAAAATAAAGGCAGCCACTATGTCCGATGGATCTGTTCGCTATGCACTAATATTTTGCTGTCATCTTCAGAGTTGACAAGCGTTAAAGTTCAATCATATTTCACAGTCATCTCGTTAGCCAAAGGACCATGAAATAGCATCCTGTGCTGACCGCCCACTTTCACCCCATGGTCACTCATCTCCCTCCCGGGGAGCCCCGAAGGTCCTTCCCTCAGTAAGTGTTTTCCACTACCACTTCTTCCTTTCTCTAAGAACCGAAGGACACAAACTCACGTCATGTCTGACAGCCTAAGAATCTGTCCCAATACTGATGCCCTGATTTGCTTCCATTTTTCCCTGGGTGTCTTTTTTCATTAACACCACACCAAGATGGGAAATCTAGAAAAGAAAGCATCACTCTGCAAGCATCTTTGCAATGGCGGATGGACCCAAAGAACTTTCTGGAATAAACTAATGACATTAGTACATTCCATGACTGGGCTGAAGGAACATAACAGAGGGCTAGAGAACCTGACACTTCGCTGCCTCCAGCCTAACCTCACCTTGCTTTGCAAATGCCTTCACTGTACATCAGTTCTCAGATATCTAATGTCTTAATCCCAGCTCAAGAATCCTGATCTGAGAGTACAGCCCAAGTCTGTCTCCTGAGATGCAGGGTTCTCCAAAATCAACTTGGCCACATGGAAGTTCTATTTCAATCATTATCCCTTCATCTTTACAGCTCCTGGTTATCCGAAGACTCTGGACAGTAATGCCATCAAATATTAGCATAAAGTCACCAACTGTGTGCTTAGGTAGACATCAAGTCCTGGATGCAGATCAGGCTTCTTCTGCCCTCAGGTACTCTACCCACTCTATCAATGGATGCAATGATCCCATAGCCAGGGTGTGAGATGGGCACAGGCAGAGATGAAAAGGCGTGTGAGAGACACTGAATTTTTTGGTCAAAGCCACCTTCTCTAAGACCTTCAATAACTCCAAAGTAAGAAAAGTTTTCTCAGAAGTCAATCAACATGATGAGGGCATACATGTATGCTCAATACAGAAGTCAATCAACATGATGAGGGCATACATGTATGCTCAACACAGAAGTCAATCAATCAACATGATACGGTCATACATGCATGCTCAACACAGAACTCGAAATCAACATGATGCGGTCACACATGCATGCTCAACACAGAAGTCAATCAATCATCATGATGAGGTCATATATGCATGCTC
Organism: Chionomys nivalis; assembly: GCF_950005125.1. Taxonomy (NCBI): domain Eukaryota; kingdom Metazoa; phylum Chordata; class Mammalia; order Rodentia; family Cricetidae; genus Chionomys; species Chionomys nivalis. The sequence continues at coordinate 12,749,005 of NC_080111.1, read as the reverse complement.
AACACAGAAAGCACTGAGAGACGCAAGAGAAAGATATGCACCTGCCTAGCATTTGTGCTATGGACTGACATGGTTTGGATGGGACAAAGGGCACTAAGGGACCTGAGTACTAAGCAGGACCTACACATCCTTACCCTTCCAGACCTCAGAGCCGCACAGAGAATGGGGCTTCCTGACTGAATGTCTGCTGCCCTGCTCCCTGAGATTTGGGTTTCGTAGGTCTTGAGAAGATCAGCACTTCAGTGCTTTCTATGTGAAACCCAGGCTTGGCTAAAACTCTGCTCTAGATGTTCTGTTTCCATGGTCAACATTCCCATCATTCTGTTACAGAGCCACTACAGTGTTTAGTACTTGTCCACCGTGAGGTGTCAGGAGTTGGTCTAATTCTTTCTCTTCCTTTTTACTGCCCCTTTCTCCCTATCCATCACTACATCCACAATTATAAACACCAGTCCTTCCACCAGAAGCAGAATCTGAGGGCACCACCGCAGATGTCATGAGACGAATACCAAACACAAGGTCCACCTCTCGCGGCAGGTTAAAATACAATGTAAGATTTCCTGTATGCAACCACAGGCTCTGGTGCCCAAGCACTCCATCAAAGAGGCCTGCCCTCCAAATTGGAATGATGTGATCTAGGGATCCCACTATCTTGTTTAACATCCTACTCAATTATGGTCAATCAACAAACAAAAACAGATCTGTGTAACATAACCCGGAGTCAACATATCCAAATGATATCAGCTAATAGGAAAGAAGAAGGTGATAACTATGGGAAGATTGCATTCTAGGTGCCTTATGTGTTCAACTTACCTGGTCCTCCAAAAATCCAAGGAGATACGTACCTTCCCTACTATACAGACGAGGAAACTGAGGCACAGAAAAGGTAAATGATTTGCCTGGGGGCCACAGAGAAGGCGGGTGTCAGTGCTAGACGTCAAACCCAGCTCCAGAGCACAATCTGAAACACTAACAGTCTGACTAGCTTGGATGGGTCATTTCCTAGCCCTGCCCACCAATTCACTAATTGGTAAGCTACCAAGGTGAATGTTTTCATGTCAATTGAAATTCCTAATTAAATCACCTTGCAAAATTTGAAGGCTGACCTTGGAAAATAGCTCAACCGGTGTGGCCACAGCACTCCATTCTTTTAAGTCCTGCTCCCAGGACCACATTCCCCTATGGTCACAACAGCATGGGATAAAACCGGACTCTCTGAACATGGTGGTCAATGAGGGCTGATGAGAAGCCAAGGACAATGGCACTGGGTTTCGATCCTACTGCACAAACTGGCTTTGTGGGAGCCTAGCCTGTTTGGATGCTCACCTTCCTAGACCTGGATGGAGGGGGGAGGACCTTGGACTTCCCACAGGGCAGGGAACCCTGACTGCTCTTCAGACTTGAGAGGGAGGGGGAAAGGAGTGGGGGGAGGGGGAGAGGAGTGGGAGGAGGAGGAGGAAAATGGGAGGCAGGGAGGAGGCGGAAATTTTTTCAATTAAAAAAAAAACAGAAGGGTCTAAAAGAGAAAATACAACACTTTCCTTGACGCAAATCTTGATGGGATAAAAATGGGATACAATGTGACTGAAATAAACTGCAGGCTGTTTAGGTTGGCGATCAGAAGGGGCACAACTAGTAAGGACTTTGCCCCTCATTTTCTGTACACAGTCAGGAATCTTCCCTCATCAATGACTCCACACTGAGCTTTCTATGGCAGGACACAAGCTCTTGGACACCAATAGGAGCCGAATGGAACTTGCAGCTGGCGTCTCAAAGACGCTAGCAGAGACAGCAAAGTGATTTGGCCCAAGCCTTATAATCCTCCCCTTTCACATCCACGCCGCCTTGCGGTGGGTGTCAGTTGGCATAAGCTTCAGATGGCAATGTGTCAAATGTGACAGCGTCTGTCAACAGCCTTGGTGCATCTACTTTGGAGGTGGCGATTCTTCCTCAAGGAATTAATGAACTCACAGTGGGCTACCCAGGGGACAGAACACAGGATTTCTGACAGCAGTCCTCAAAGCAGTGAAACACTAGAAATAAACGAAGCATCCATCAAGGAGTTAATAAATGTTTTATATAGGCGTACCATTTACATAAACATAAACCGTACACTGAAGAAACAGAAAGAGCTTAGAAAGAAGAACTATATCTGGCAAATATGTGGCAGATTAAAAGTGAGATGGAAACTATAGAAATCGTATTTCACGCTAAGTCACCTTTAGGTACTAGGAACATGAATAGCTGACTTTCCTATCTTCCTCCTGCTTTGATTTGTCTGCTTTCCAAATTTTGCAGATGAATATTTGATAAATAAAAACTTAACATTTTTAAATGATTAGAATTAGAGAAAATAACAATAACTTTAAAATTACCACCTGTGCCTCTCGGCAAATTCTCCTCCAGAGTTAATGAAGAAAGCAGTTCTTCACTAATGAAAGTTGGGGGTAAAAGTGTGCACCAACCTAAATGCAAGGACATGAAAGAAAATTAACATGGGAGGAAGGTTAAATTATACACACATGTGATTATATTTATATGTATATGTATATATATATAATGATTCAGAGATTATCAAGTCCTGTGTTTATTTAATGAAATGCTTTGATAATTAAATGAGTCACTAAGAAACTTAAAGAGACTAAGTGGTACATAGGATCTTTCATGTACATATTTTTCCTATGTGGGATATAACATGAGGCAAGCATGAAGAGGTAATTATGGTATGATCCCACCCATGTGTGCAACCTGAAAGGAATCAACCTCAGAATCAGAAAGCCTGGAGATGGTGACCAGAGCTGGAGAACAGGAGCTGGAGAATGGAAGATGCTTGTCAAAGGTACCATTTCAGTCACAGAGAAGGAACAAGCTTCAGGGAGTCATCACCTAACAGTGATCACACATATCACACTACAGTAGATACATTGTATACTTCAAAGCTGCTAAAAAACAAACACAGAGAGAGAGATTTCCTGTGTTCTCTACTTTACAAAAAATGGTAACTATGTGAGGTGACATGTAGTTAATTATCTTCATTTACTCTTTCCACAACACCTACACATATCAAAACACCCCAGTTAGGTCAGGGAGAACGCTCAGTTGTAAAGTGCTTGTCTTGCAAGCATACAAACCGGAGTGTGCTTCCTAGCACCCCTTAGAAGACCCTGTAGACCCTCTGGTCAGGAGACAGAGACAGTCAGATCCCTGGAGCTTGCAAGAAAACACATCTAGCCAAAGAATGGTCTCTAGGCTCTGTCAAAGTCCCTGTCTCGATAAAGAAGGCAGAGAGCAATTGAGAAGACAACCAAATTTGACCTCTAGCCCCCATGCACAGATGCACCCATGTGTAAAAAAAAAAAAAAACTTTATTTGTACCCTAATATAAATGTGACTGACAATTAGAAATAAAACAGAGAAATAAGCATATAAGGTAGGTATGTGTGTGCGTTACTCATCTAATCACATATTTATAAAATACCTTCTATGTGCAAGGCACTACACACATGTAATGTATGCCAACAAATGCAAGCATACATAGAAAAAAATGGAACAAAACAGCAAAATATTAACAACAGTTGTGTATGGACAGCGGGATTAATGTAAATGTTTATTCCCTGTTGTATTTTCTAAGTCAGAATATTCTACAAGGATTATTACACACCACACACACACACACACACACACACACACACACATAGACTTGGAGATACTGATCTGAGAGGACTGAGTATTAAACAAGCGTCCCACCCAGAGGAAGGTACAGATGGTAGGAGTCCAGACCATCCGCACTGGCAGTGACAGGGAGAAAGGTCCCTCCTCTGAGCCCCACATCTGAGATCTCCCAGAACAGTAAGACAACCTGATAGAACAGTCATCAGCAACCTCTGCACACTGGGCAGGGATGATTTAGACAGATTTTAATATTTAAATCTAAATTATTTGTGTGCCTCCTACTTTACAAGAGTAGCAATGTCTGAAGTGTGGCCCTATGCCTGGTTCAGATAATGAAAAGAACATACTATGTTTTATTTTCCTTCGATACTCATGAACATCATTGACAACAAAGGAAAGTGATTTAAACTTAGACAAGTACTTACGGCTAAAACATGTACCCAAAGCACGGATGTTAACATCCTCTACCGTCATAGCGTTCGCCTGTTGCTGCTAAGAAACACACAGCATGAGAAAGCAGTAATCATCAAATGAAACTGACCGCGTCATGACCGGTGGATTTCCTAGTTCTCCTGAAATACCAACCCATCCCAATGCAAGCCCACCTAGGGGCCTGTAGCTCCTTGGCCCATTATGCTGCTCAGAGCTTGCAGCTGCTTCGGTGTCTCCCAACACGAGACGTTTTCATTTGCTTCACAGCGAAGACGACAAACCCTGATGATGTTCCGGTAACATTATCCAACTCCCCTGTTTTCACACAAGCATTTTCCTGCCTTACAATTATGTGCTTTAAAGCAAATATAGATAGCTCATTCTCTACCGCAGCTGGGTTCTTTAAAAGACGCTGTGTAATTTCTCAATTTAATCATATTTCCGATTGTCAGACATTATCATTTCGCCCAAAGTAAATCATTTCTAAGACTTCCTATTACGATTACCTAAGTATGCAAAGAACCTTTTTTATCACAAAAAGAATACATGAAATCAGACAATAGAAACTCCCAATGAATTAGATATTTTAGTAGACAAGAGGATTGCTCAGCAATATGGCGCCTGCAAGGGACACGGAATGCACGCTGGCTAGCCAGCACCACAACCTGTGGACAGGCTCTCTCCCACGGCCTGCTCCCTCTCAGTCTCCCACCATGTGGCTTCTCTAGTTCCCTCAAGACTTACATTAGCTGAAACTAAACAGTGTGTTGAGTCTGTAATTGTTTGAGGCAGGCAGGGTCTCACAATGTAGCCCAGACAAGCCTGAAATTTGTATCCCTCTGCAGTGTGGGAAGTACAGAGCTGCACCCGCTAAGTTTGTCTACTTTGAGTTTGAACACACAAACCACAAAGAAATCCAAGTCCTTGGATTTGCTCTTGCCCATCTTGCAAGCTGTTATCCTGCCTGACTATAAATGCTTGTCTAATGACTTAAAAGCAAAGGCAGACTTAATACCACTCGGGCCTTAAAAGTGCATTCAAGAGCTTGGCATAGTGGCACACGCCTGTAATCTAGTACTTGGGAAACAAGGGCAAGAGAATCGGAGGAGTCTGAGGCCAATCCTAGCTGCAGAGCAAGTTCCAGGCCAGCCTGGGCTACAAGAGTTCCAGGCCAGCCTGGGCTACATGAGACTCTATCTCATTATGGAAAAAAAATCAAGCAAGCAGAAGAATTATTCATGGGTATCTGTTTGACCAACTCATTTCTCTTAATCATGTTGAAGAGAAAGAACCAACTATCACACACACTACTTCAGTGTGTGTTTTTTTATGCAGTTTTCTGAACCATTTTGTAAACATGGAGTTGGTTTTATAGAATATTAGATTTTCAAATCAGACAAAAAGATTTGCAAATCGTAAATTTCATTTTTCATTTCACTCATTGGCTATACTGTTCTAATTGTTAGCCTTCTGGTAAATATTGTTTTGATGTAGGAAATATCTTTAATTATATATTATCTGTCACTTCTTAATATATAGACTTAGTCTATGCTAGGCACTGAACTATGAAGTTACAGCACAGATATGTGTGTGTATACAAGTATACATGTGAGCATACATGTATACATTTCCTTCCATTCATATTGTGTATATATGTGTGTGAGAGAGAGACAGACAGACAGATACACACACACAGAAACAGAGATAGGGAAGGAGTGGGTGGCAGGACCTGGCAAGTTACTGAGGTTGGATTCCTGGGCTTAAGTGCTCTCAACTCTGCCTGCTGAGTAGCAGGAACTACAGACTTCTTAATGCTGCTCCTGACTTCCACACTGAGCATTAGACCAATAACTCAACTCTAGGTGTAAGACACAGACACTTAGAGATCTAAGTCATGCAGATGGAAAAGTTTTAACACAAACTTTTCTTAGCCTCACTACACCCATTGTACAGGACTGTCTCACTTTACCGTGTAAAGTCAAGATATCACAGAAATATGCACCCAATCGTTAACAGTTTAGATCAACAACACTATAAAATTAAGTCTGCAGGCATATTAATAATCTCACTCACTGGCGGTGGCTTTGTGAATGTAATTAAAAGTTTTAAAAGTTGAGTTTATACATATTTATAGCCAAAAGGTATTAATGCTTGTTGATCTAGTCAACCCTAATCCAATATTTTATTATAAAAGATTTAAATGGAATAAACACAGCCTTTACAATAGCACAAAATGGAGAAAATGAAAATACCCAAACATAAGTCTAAACAAGTATGGTTATGACAAAAACATAATTATCATCTTGCAAACAGCCATCAAATATAGCTGAGCATAGTTCATATGCATATCTCATTAGCAATATACATGCTTACACATGAACAAAAACATAAACAATGAACTACAGATTTGCACAAAGGTGATGAGCATTGTCAAACTCCACGGATCTGGCAAGTGGAAAAGTGAGTTCCTCCTCATATTTAGTCAGCAGATCATACACACCACACCAGGGGCCAACATCCCAAACCCCAAGTACACAGTAGTAGACACTGAAGACCACACCCTGCAATATACATGGTCCACATCCTCTTGGGGAGGGGGCTCTGATGCTGTATGCTTACAGCATCCTGTTGGGGGGGGTGTTGATGCTGTATGGTTACAGCATCCTTTTGGGAAGAGGACTCTGATGCTATTGGTTACAGCATCCTCTTGGGGAGGGGACTCTGATGCTATTGGTTACAGCATCCTGTTGGGAAGGGGACTCTGATGCTATTGGTTACAGCATCCTCTTGGGGAGGGGACTCTGATGCTGTATGGTTACAGCATCCTGTTGAGGGGGGTGTTGATGCTGTATGGTTACAGCATCCTTTTGGGAAGGGGACTCTGATGCTATTGGTTACAGCATCCTTTTGGGGAGGGGACTCTGATGCTGTATGGTTATAGCATCCTGTTGAGGGGGGTGTTGATGCTGTATGGTTACAGCATCCTTTTGGGAAGGGGACTCTGATGCTATTGGTTACAGCATCCTTTTGGGGAGGGGACTCTGATGCTATTGGTTACAGCATCCTGTTGAGGAGGGGACTCTGATGCAATTGGTTACAGCATCCTGTTGTTGGTTTAAACATGCATAGACAGCCCGTTTATGGCTGTTATCCAGTTGTTCCTATGCTGGGCTGTCCTGGATGACTGCATTATTGTCATACCCAAGCCTCTACAGTCTTCCTTTATGCTGCCTATCCAGTGATTTTTTGGGCCTTCCTCTTTGCCTTATCCCATGCACTTCTCCAAGCAGTACTATCTTTGGGTATCTGTTGCCATTCATTCTCATAACATGGCCAAAGTATCTCAACCACCATTACCATATCCTGTGGTTTACTTCCTTCTGTAGATGGAGATGTTTCTTAATGTCATCATTGAACAGCCTACCTCTTCATGTGACGTCTAGAATCCTCCTGAGACACGCCATCTCAAACACATTCAGCCGCTGTTCTGAGGAGCATCCCATTGTCCAGGTTTCAGAGTTATAAAAAAGGCAGCTCAAGACAAGTGTCTCATATACCTGTAATTTTGTTGTCGTTATGTCTCTTGCTGACCAAACCTTTCCTAGTGCCTAGAATGCAGCCCTCGTTATCCCTATCTGCCTCTTGACGTCTGAAATAGTTCTCTCCTTTAAACTGGAGTTTCCTCCCAGGGAGATAAAGCTGACTGTTTGCTTAAGGCTCTGATTCTTTATTACAATGTTGAAATCCTTATGTGCCCTTCCCATGTGTTGTATCTCAGTCTTCTCGATGTTGACTTTCACACCAAGGTTTTCACTGACTTCCACCACTCTATTGACCATGGCCTGCAGCTCATTTGGACTTTCAGCAGTGCTGTATCATCATCGAAATGCAAGTTATTGATTCGCACACCACCTATCTGCACGCCTATCTCCTCACCCTTCAGGGTTGTTGCTATTATTAATTCCAGGACTATATTAAAGAGTATTGGTGAAAGGACGCACCCCTGCAACACTCCTATGATTGTCTTAAACTCATCACTTAGTTCTCTGCAGACTTTGACTGAAGCAAAGGTATCTTTATATACATTTTCTAATATTCTTATGATTTTCTCTGGATACCTGTAGAACCTCACTGTTTCCCAAAGTCCTTTCCTCCAAACACTATCGAATGCCTTCCTGAAGTCGATGAAACAGACATATAAGTCTTTTTCAAATTCTTTGTATTTTTCTTCCAGTTGCCTCAAAGTGAAGATCTGATCAATTGTGCTTCTGTTAGCTCTGAACCCACACTGGGCCTCTGCTAGGATTTCCTCTGTTCTCCTCTTGATCCTCTGCAGGATAATGGAGGAGAAGATCTTATTGCTGTGGCACAACAAGCTAATGCCCCTGTAATTTGAGCAGTCCAGCTTGTCCTTCTTCTTGTGTCTGGGAATTATGACTGAGTGCTTCCATTCAATGGGAATCACTCCGTGTTTCCATATCTCTCTGAAGAGTCTGAGAAGCGTCTCTGCCCCTGAGCCTACTGTAGCTGCCTCCAGCTCCTCCACTGTGTCATCCACTCCTGGGACCTTCCTGTGTTTCACTCTCTTGATAGCTTCCAATACCTCACTCCTGTCAATATTTAATATTTCCTCATCGTCTTTGGTGTTTGAGTGACTGCCAAAGTCTTTCTCACGGTAGTCTATATTGACAGGATTAGGGTCATTGAATAGGGTATCAAAGTATTGTCTCTGACTTTGCTTTATTTCCCCTGGTTCTGTTAATAAATGACCTTGCTCATCTTTAATCACCTGAATCTGAGGAGCGTCTCTGACAGTTATCCATCTGAGAGCTTCATAGACAAGATGTGTTTTATTATGGAGTCTAGCCTCTTCGACTTCTTTGCATATACCTTGTGTATACAGCTCTCTTTCCTTCTTTGCTCTTCTTTTGACCTCCCCGCAGATAGTTATGGTTACACAAACCAGTCTACCCCACAGAGACTTCTTCCATAGAGTGAGAGTTCACAGAAATGACAGCTTCACCCTGAATCAGTTATGGAACACAGGTTTGGCGCACACACAGAGGTATGCACACACACACAACACACATGTGCACACACAAAAGACAACACATACATCATATACACCACACACATGCACCACAAAAACACATGTGCACACAACACACGTACATCACACACAACACATGCATACATACATACACACCATACACACCTATGTATATGCATATACATATAAACATACACATTCACACACACACATACATCACATTACACACACACACACACACACACACACACACAGGAGTCAGGTCTACTGGCTTTTCCAGCACACTGATGTGAGCAAAGAGAAGAAATTCTTAAAACAGTATGGAAGGAAAAGGCATGAAAGGATCCAAGGAAAATGTCAAGAAAGAACAAAAGGTGTTGGCAGCAGAAATCACTGGCCAAAGTGGCACTGTGAGCCCGCACCAGGCTTGGAATGCTTGGGTGTGCTGTTCTGTGACTACAGGAGGTGAAGCGGCTTTGAACGTTCATATTCAGCAGCAGCCTTAGAGACAAGACACCCTAAGTGGCCATAGTCAGTGTCGTCCACTGACTGACACACTGTCTTGTCTTGAGTCCAGGCTGCAAACTCACAGAAACTGTCAGTGAAGGGGATAGACCAGGGCCACACTGAGTGCAGCCAGAGAATTTCTGAGACCATGCATAGTGGGTCACAGTGGGCCAGATGAGGAGACTCCAACTCTGAGCTAGGCAGTGATGTGGAGTCAACGGCTGGGAGAAGCAGATCGAAGGATGTGGTAAAATACCCAGCCTAAGGTAAGAAGGGCAAATCCATGGTCATGAAGGGAAGAAGGCGGTGCCATGACTGATGACCTCAAAGGTACTTAAATGTCCTGCCACTAACATAGGCACACTTCCCCAGGCCAGTCATATCTTTACTAAAGGAGACCACCTAACAGTCTCAGTCCCCAGCAGTATTCCTCTTCCAAACCAACCACAGCATCTAGAAGATATAGGTAGCATTATCACACTTCAAAAAGAGGCTCACAGACTAAGCATTACTTATGCCAGGCCAGAAATACCTCAACATTTAGGGGTCTTTTAGATTACACAAAGCACGGCCATGTCTTATGTTATCATTTCATATTTATCATTCTGAATAACTGAAGCTACTTTCATTAATAAAAATTTTAGCTAGGTTTCTAAGGGGATAAATGACAAGGCTTCATCAGAGAACACATGAGAAACAACTGGCATTACCATGAACTGTCCACGTTCTAAACAAGGAACCTTTCACAAGAAGGATGCAGTGTCCTCACATAAACAGCACACCACTGCCACGTACGAAGCCCCTGAAAGAGCAACCCGTCATTTGTAGGTCCCCTCTCCAAAGTCTCATTGCAGTCTCTCCGTCATGTCACTCCAGCTGGAGGCTCTCCACTCGCTAGCTGCAGTATTTTCCACTGGCAGATCCCATTCCACCTGCTTTTCATTTCAGTCCTACTGAATTTAAAAATCATTCATCTTCCAAGTCCGAGCAGATTAAGTGTGCCATGAGGTGCAGAGAACTTGACTCTTGTCTACACCCACCATTTTCTTGTAGGAGGAGAGGCATGCTATAGACAGATCAATATCACACACACATATCACTATCACACACACACACACGCTCATGTGTGATTGTATGATGGAGAGAGAGACACACACAGAGTTAATTTGTACTAGTTAAGAGACTCAAGCAGTGTATCTGGGAATAACACAAAAGGAGGATCCATTCCAACCAGGAGAAACGTCTGGGAGGTCACCAGGAGTGGATTCTGCAAAGATGAGCCATCTCAGCAGTGCTGAGCACAAACCCTGCAGGAGTCCTCAGAGCAGATGCAGGGTCATGGCATCCACCCGAAGAGAAAGAGGAAGACTGCAAGGTCAGAGTCAGCGGGCAGGAGTCTGACCTTTACCCACGTGGTTCCGTGAGTCACTGGGAACTAAGAAGGGCTTGAGACCACCAGCCCTTAGGAGCAAGCACTAGGCAAAGATGGAATTAGTGAGAGAGGGAAGCCTGGTGGCACAAAATGATAACGGGCTAGAGGCAGGCTCCCAGGGTATAGATAGGATGGAAACTAAGAGAAAGTGCAGGCACTTTATAGGCATGCCATGGCCAGTGTTTGCTTATCAACAGGGTGGGGAGGGAGAGAGAAAGAGAGAGATGGAGAGAGAGAGGGGGAAGGAGGGAGGGAGGGAGACAGGGAGGGAAGGAGGGAGGGACGGAGAGAGAGAAACAGACAGAGAGAGAGACAGAGAGAGAGAGAGAGAGAGAGAGAGAGAGAGAGAGAGAGAGAGAAAAGATGATCCTAAGGCTCCCTCTGGACTTCCAAGAAGAAATAAATGTGTGCAAACACAGAATGCTGAAGAAAAATAAAAATGAATGTTTTCAGAGGAGCCAAGTTTGAGGCATGCGGCATAATCTATAATAATATAATTCCCAAAATAGCAACACATTTTTCTCTATTGAAGGTGAACAGGAAGCCGAGTGAGAGTCCTGAAGCACAGAGAGCGAAGCAGGCCATGAAGGGTTCCCATGAAGCAGGGAGGTGTGAAAGCCAAGGGGACAGATGCTCCCAACGGGACTGGGAGATCGGTCCTGTCAAATGTGCCAGGACAAGGCAGACAAAGACTAGAGAAGCAGCTGTTGCACTTCGCCCTGGCATCACCGTGACAGCACAGAAGATGGTTCCTAGGAGGAACAAGCTTAGGTCAGCCTTAGAGGCCAACAGTGAAAAGGACATGCCAGTAAACAACAGGAGCCGTCCAGATGGGAGAGCTTTGCAAGTGCAAAGGAAGTGATTGACAGAGATGCAGGAAGGCAAAGAACTGTCAACAGAACAGGACAAGAGAAATAAATGATGCTCGGAGACAAGAGACCAGGAAAACACGAGGCCTTCAGAACACACGTTGAAGCGCTCTGTTATGGTTCGGACCCTGAATGTCCCCCAGAGGCCTGTGTGTTGAAGACGTGGTTCGCAGCTGATGGTGCTGTTGGGAGGAGGTGGGGCCTTTCATAGTTCAAGATGAGCAGAAGGACATGAAGTCATTAGGGGCATGCACTCAAAGGGGACATGGGGTGAGAGAGTGGCTTGGAAGCCGCACTGGAGTGAGTGGCTGATCTGATCATAGCCATGGAAACCAAGGACAAAGGAACATTCTAGCACTCCACCGGCTGATCTCGCAATCCCAGGATCCACTTGTTTACAGTCACAACATTCTTCCAGATCAAAACTGCAGTGATAGGGTTAGCAGAAACCCGGATCTAGAGAAATTCCCAGGAATTCACAAGGATGACCCTGCTTAAGACCCTACGCAATAGAGGAGAGGGGGCCCGATCTTGACTTGCCCTGTAAAAATCTGATGGTTATCTTAAATATCACCATAGAACCTTCATCCAGTAACTGATGGAAACACAGGCAGAGACCCACATCGGAGCACTGGACTGAGCTCCCAAAATCCAGATGAAGAGTGGAAGGAGTGAGAATATGAACAAGGAGGTCAAGACCATGATGGGTTCACCCACTGAAACAGTCTACCTGAGCTAATAGGAGCTCACCAACTCCAGGCGGACTGGGAAGGAACCAGCATAGGACCAAACTAGTCCCTCTGAATGTGGTTGACAGTTGTATGGCTGGGGCAGACTGAGGGGCCAATGGCAGTGGCACCAGGATTTATCCCTACTGCATGTACTGGCTTTTTGGGATCCTACTCTCTTTGGATGGATACCTTGCTCAGACTAGATATAGTAGGGAGGGCCTCGGACCTTCCCCAAAGCAATGTTCCTTTACCCTCTCTGAGGATTAGATGGGGGTGGGGTGGGAGGGTATGTAGAGGGAATGGGAGGAAGGAAGGGAGTGGGAACCTGGATTGGTATTTTTAAAAAATATATATATATATGATAAATTTAAAAAAAGAAAGAAAAGTTTAAAAAAGTAAAAAAAAAAAAAAAAAAAACTACAGTGATAACTAGAACTGACCCATTGCTGCAAATGCCTGGACACCAGCACACCACCTTCTCACGCCAGCACTAGACAGCAAGACACTATGGCTGAAGACGCCACACACTTTGGTTGCTGGGCTCACAGAAATCAAGCTGGAACTTATCTAGATTGTCCCTCCCTGAAGATGAGCTTCCATTGTGCCAGAATGTGCTATACAAGCTGTAGGCAGCAAAAAGTCATCGGCAATCCCACCCAGCTGAGAAACTCCAAGTTGTAACAAAGACCCGCTGGGCCAGATGTGTTCAGTGGTGCAATAGTGCCATGAGGCTTCGCTGGGTAACAAACAGTTCCTGGTAGGATTTGAGGTCCATTCCACTGAGGAAACTCATCCTGCCTGGTCAAGAGGCCATGACATCAGAGCCCGTCAGGAGCATAGTGGTTTAAATACGAATGGGCCCCATAGGGTCATATATTTGATTCCTAGGGAGTGGCATGAGGAAGTGTGGCCTTATTGGAGCAGGTATGGCCCTGTTGGGGTGGCTATGGTCTTGTTGGAGCATGCCTGTCACTGGGGGCAAGCTTTGGGTTTCAAATGCTCAAGCCAGGCCCAGTGTCTCTCTTCTCTTCCTGCTGCCTGCTGATCCAGACGTAGAACTCTCAGCACCATGTCTGCCTGTGTGCCTCCATGCTTCCCACCTCAGAATGTAAGCAAGCCACAATCAAATGCTTTCTCTTCTAAGAGTTACCATGGTCATGGTGTCTCTTTGGGCAATAGAACACTAAGGCAGTAACTATTGTTGTTTTATCAAATCGTAATGCTGTCAAACTACCTTCTAAATACACATATTTATACCCATAAATTAGGGGCATTCTAAGCCTTCCTTGGTGAAGTTTTTCTGTAATGAGCACTGGTTAATGCAGAGACCCCTAATCATCAAAAGTGTTGAGAATAAGTAACTCTTGAATTCAGGGCTCAGGAACACATCTTGAACTATGGGACAAAGGGGATTTAAGACCCAGAGGAGGAGGAGAGCTCTGGCTGTGACACAGCATTTGTACTAGGAACTCACGTCGGATATGGTTACCTGTTCAAGACTGAAAAAGGCTGAGCCCAGCGACACTTCGTCATGAAAAGGAGTGCAGCTGACAAGGCCTCACCCCTCCTTGAGGCTGTTATAGCTGCCAGTTTCTTCAGTGCTAAGCCACAGAAAATTCAATTCTACTAATCTTCACCTACAAAAGGCTTCACCCCCTCTCAAAAGTACCATCAGCTGGGGGCAAGTCTTCAGGACACGGGCCTCTGGGGGAAGACTCTCAGGTCTGAACATAACGGGGAACTCCAACCTGAGCTCTTAAGGCCTCCGTCTCCAGAGACTCTCATCTAAGAGCTCCCATTCCCCACTCTCAGACTCCTAAGGCTGATAAACAGAAAGTCTCTCTAGCCTACTCTGCTTGCTCTGTTCTTTGCCCTCACATGTTCCTGCCACATCTCTTCCTCTCCGGTAAATAATACCCTGCAATGCTCACGTGAGCAACCCTAACTGACTAGCCCTGTGTGACTCAGTGGGTCATTTCAAAAGACACAAAATCTGCATAAGAACCAACCAGGAGAAGAAAGGCTTCATTGAAAGAGCAATGGGGAATAAAAATAACACAATTTAATTATTATAAAGGTATAAAATATCAAATAAAAAATTTTAAATGGAGGTATTAAAACTCTTGCCTCTTCCTTGTATGAGTTCTCATGATCCCATTGCCACCACCGTCTTTCCATCTTTCTCTCCCTCCTTCCCTGGCTGCCTCTGCTTCCTGGCTACTATAAGCAAGCAGCCTCTTTTACCATACGTCTCTGCTGTCAAGGTATTCTCCCTACCCACAGGGTCCAAGTGACCAAGGAACTCTGAAACCATGAAATAAAATTTATGCCTTTTATGCTGTTTACCTCAAATATCTCATAACTGCAAAAGAAAGCTAACTAACACACGCTGAGATTCAAAGACCAGTGAAGAAAATGAGAATTTTGCACGCTTGTGAAGAACGTGCAAGGAACACGACACCAAATGGCCTTGACCTTCACCTTCATTCAGCTCAGAAGCTCATTCACCAGAGACTGAAGGCTACTATGTACTAGCAGAAGCATGAGGAAAGGAAGGCTGGGGACATTTAAGCAAGACTGTAACATTCACTCACTGGATTAATCCGTACAACGGAGCCAATTCAACCGAGGGACTCTTCCAGCAGCTCCTGGTACTCTAGAAGTGAGAGCAGATGACAAAATTTGCAGACATCTGGATGCTGATAAAGGGATAACAATGGATACAAAACGATGAGCCAGGAGAACGGGAGAGATCGTATCTGAGGAGATCTGGTCCTGCAAGCAGCAAGATCAGAAAACAACTGCATTATTGCAGTTATCAACCCAAGGAGAGGGAAATGCTAAAATCCAGAAGCCAACTGAAGGACAGAGGGACCTAGAGGGAACGGAAATAAAACCAAGAAAGTGATATGGAAAGAAAGGGGGCTTCTTAGAGACAGCAGCCTGCAGGCCTGATGACTTGACTTCAATCCATCATTCCAACAAGGTGGCAAGAGAGATAATACCAGAGACTCGTCATTTGACCCCTACACATGTGCATGCCTACACACACACACACACACACACACACACACACCCCACCGCTACCACCACTACCATCACCACCACCATAATAATAATAATACTCCACAAATATACTTTAGAGGAGAGGCCATCCTGATTCCAGATACGGTGAGTTCGCTGTGATCAATAATCATGTGGCTGGAAACCTTTCCCAATGTCCCCAAGCTGAAAGGAAAGACTTCTGAGGTGAACAAATAGTAGAGGTGGATAAGCAAGGTCTTAGAAGTCATGTTCTTTAAATAAATATTGCTGGAAATTTAGGAGGTTTGGACATGAGTAGAAAAAATAATAAGGAAAGGAATAAATAAGAGGAGCAACCAGAGGAAAAGGGGGAGCAGTGGTGGACATATGTTTCACGAAGTAGACAGTTATACTGTTACTTTATGCAAACGAACAAAGACAACTGATTTCAATAGCAAAAAGTGGCTACACTCCAGGGTGGATGAATCAAGAATTTGGTGCGATCCGATCAAGAGTGCATTTTGACAAACTGATGCATGCTGAAGTTTGAGAACCATTGTCCTAATACAGCAAGAAGAAAAACCTATGAAGCTGAGAAAAAAAAATCAGTTCTAATGAAGATTATCAAAGTTTTCACAAATGATGAGCCTGAACCTTAAAGGGGTAAGGTTTCAAAATGTGGCACCAGCAGCATGAACATCACCTGCAAAATACTTAGATAAAATGCGGGGGCACCAATGAGAATGTGGTTATCTGTGGAGCAGAAGTGCCAGGGATGAGGACCAGCGAGCACTCAGTCCTCATAAGCCCTGTGGGTAGCTTGTGCAGCTCAGAGCTGAGAATAGCAGAGGGGCCACGTTCCTGCTGTGATGTCCCAGCTCGGGGGCAGAATCCACACTCTAATCAGAACTCCTATCTTCA
This sequence comes from Chionomys nivalis, assembly GCF_950005125.1. Taxonomy (NCBI): domain Eukaryota; kingdom Metazoa; phylum Chordata; class Mammalia; order Rodentia; family Cricetidae; genus Chionomys; species Chionomys nivalis. Next base: position 12,732,367 of record NC_080111.1, on the reverse strand, counting down.
GTCTCCATGAGTTTCCTTGCTCTCAACATACATTTTTATTGCCGCAGCCTTGAGTTATTTCCTTTCTCAGAAAAAAAAAAAGACTGTAAGTAAAACACAACGCTAAAGAATTCCTGTCTTTAGCCTCCATATACAGTGAAGCCAGGAGATTATTTTAAATAAAATGATGTTTGCCACTAAGCAACACAAAACTAGAGTACCAGGCTTGGAGAGAAAGCAGGATATGTTTTCAGAGATGCTATTTTTTTTTTTTAAATTTAAAGAGATCTAAAGGTTAGTCATTTTCTATGAACTATCCAGGAGACACTAAAGACCTAGGTCTTGCAGAAGAACATTCCAGATGGGAAATTCAGATTTAGTCACATTGATGAACAGTGTTTTGTCTTGCTTTGTTTTGTTTTGTTTTTTTTTTTTTTAAAAAAAACAGTTGATTTTTCAGTATTTATAAAGAGTAAAGCATGCAGAGGACCAATAATAGATACCTGGGAACACGATTAGGAGGTTTGGATATGAGTAGAAAAATAATAAGGAAAGGGATAAATAAGAGAAGCAACCAGAAGAAAAGAGGGAGCATTGGTGGACATGTGTTTCACGAAGTAGACAGTTGTACTGTTACTTTATGGAACCGAACAAACACAGCTGGTTTCAACAGCAAAAAGAAGTGTCCTAGTTAGCTTTAATCGTCAACCGTACAGTCCACTCTAGAGTCACCAGAGACAAAAGCACTGACAAGGAATTGCTGGATCAGATGGGCCTGTGGGCAAGTCTGTAGGGTACAGTCAGAGTCTTGAGCATAAGTTGATGCATGAGGGTCAAGAATGTGTAAGAATGCCAGCCAAACATGACCCAGGAAGAAGGGGGCCAAAGAAAGGGTACTCCTCCATGATTTCCCCTTCTGTTTCTGCTCTGTCTTCCCTCCATAGTGACTGGTGACCTGGAAGTATAGGCCCATGAAGTCTTTCTTCCCTTAAGTTGTTCTGGCCACAACAACAAAAAGTAAACCATGAAAAAAAAAATCCTTTATCCAACCTTGAGTAGACACTGAAGCCAAAAAGGGGAAAACCTGAAGGCAGAGAAGCAGACAGAACCAAGGCTGAGTGTCAATTCTGACACAAGGAAGCATGGGGTGAACGGAAAAAAAACATCTTGTGATGAGGGAAGTCCTGGAAACAGTGATTGTCTGAGGTTTACTACTTGTGATGAAACACAATGGCCAAAAGCAACTGGGAGAAAGGGGTTATTGGCTTACACTTCCACATCATTGTCCATCATTGAAGGAAGCTGGGCAGTGACCTGGAGGCAGGAGCTGATGCAGACATCATGGGGGTGGGGATGCTGCTCACTGCCTAGTTCCTCGTGGCTTGCTCAGTTTGTTTTCTTATAGAACCCAGGACCACCAGCTCAGGGATGGCCCCACCCGCCATGGGCTGGGCTTTCCCACATCAATCACCAATTAAGGAAATGCCTGACAGCTGCTTTGTATGGAGGCATTTTCTCAATTGAGGTACCTCCCATTCAGTTAGCTCTAGCTTGTGTCAGCATAAAATTATCCAGTGTGGTGACCTTTAGATAGAACAAGTCAAAGACCCACGAACTGGCAGTATTGAAGGAGTCTTCAAAGTTTAGTTATGAATACCAAGAAGGAAAAGAAATCCATTCAAGCCTGATATACATTTATTCAAAATCCATTTCTCAGCACTTTCTATGAGACAGACCCTGTGTTACCGCTAATGATCCAAAGAAAAGGGAGAAACATCCTTTACCTTAAGGAGCCTGCAGCTTATTGGGGAGAACAGATAACTCACAATACAGAAATGAAAATCCAATTGTTGAAACATGAAGAAGGTGAAGAGTACAGAGAACCAGGCGATCTAGATTGTCATTCAGTGTTCATTGTTTTCAACAAATATTAAGAGAGTATTTACTAACTGCTAGGAGCCTAAAATACGCAAAATTCAAACAGCCTTAAATTCTACCAAGTAAAAGCAAGAAATTAGACAAATAAGTGCATAGTATGCCAACAGCAGAAAGAGTGAAAGAGAAAACAGGGCGGGGGAGGGGTTAGGGAACCAGGTAGGAGAGAGACCCTGATGTTGATGAATAATACAGTGACGTCATCAGAAACCCTGGGATTAGGAAGACAGATGCAATCAAGTATTTGGAGCACTGAGATCTAATACAATACCAAGAAAGAATCGCACAGCCAGTGAAAACAGCTTTCAAAAGTGGGAGAGATGGCTCAGCCGTAAAGAGCACTGGTAGCTCTTCCGGAGGACCCGAGTTCGATTCTCAGCACCTAATGGTGGCCCACAACCATCCGTAACTACAGTTCCAGGGGATCCAATGTCTTCTTCTGGCCTCTGAGGAGCACCAGGCATGGTTGTGGTGCATAGATATACATGTAGGTCAAATATTTATATACATAAAATAAAATAATAAAATGTTAAGAAAAAATATGAGAGGTGAATGACCAAAATTTCAGATTAAGAACAGACTTGTTTTGATATGCATCCTTTTTCTTGCAGACTACAGTTTTTACTCCAGATTGAATTCTCCCTCACCATTGGAGAGTCATTTAAAATAATCTTTAAAAGTCCTTTCTTCTTTAAAAGTTGTCTTCATTTGACTTTGTTTTTCTGTGGGCAAAGGCCACGTGGACTAGCACAGCTCACCGAGTGAAACTGAGCTGATCTCCTAGTTGACTGTGCTAACCACCACGTCATAACGCCAGACGCCTTAGTCCAGGTTCTCTAGGGTGTTGACAAACTCTTGGTCACTCCCTATGCCATCAGAATGATGACGATTTCAATAAAAAATTGTTTTATGCCCAACTGAGTTTAAAAAGGATGGGATTGAGCTGAAACTAAATGTCTATTTGAGCAGAACTGGCATTTGAAGGGTATAAATCTTTGAATATTTCTAGATAGTGGTAGAATGCTCGACTTTACCTCAAGTATGGTTCTTCCCACTTCTTTCTCAATAAGCTGTTGTGAATACAAATGGATTTTTTTCTTTTTATATTCCTAAGTGAAGATGACTGAAATATAGAAAAGATAATGTTTTAAAAATACCTCTGTGTTTTTGTATTACTTGTGATATTTTATAATTAGTTTTCTATGTGTGAAATCACGGCACTGGCCAACAATGGCAAATGTATGTGTGGTTTGAGCTTTTCTTTCATAAATTTGTGACATTCACCTAGTTTTACTTATTAATCAAACAATAACTCCAAAATTACTGAATATTCATTATGACAGACACTCCTATTCAATTATTTGAATTGAAAATGTTTTAATATTTTGTATTGTAGCATATTCACTACTAAATTGCTAAAATAACTTTTACTACATTTGATCATATTTTATATAACGGATTTTGAAAAAAATGACAATTTTTTCAGGAACTTTTTCAATTTGGAAATCATGCATGTCATAGTCCTTTTGGTTTGTTAATATAGGACTATGTGTCAAATTTTGTAATACTGAACCCTGTTTCATTGCTAGATATTATGCTAATGATTGCTATATTCTCCTTGGTAGAAAAGCATGGCTGAGTTAATTTGCAAGTAACTATAATTTTAGCGGTTCACACATAGCATGAACTTGTATTCTAGAGTCTCAATGCTCATACTATTGTCCTGAGACTTCATTTGCCATTTCCTCCGTGAAGGAAATTATATCTTTTTCTATTGCCTGACACTGTTTGCCCATCTTCACTCTTCTTACAAAATGAAGTGTAAGTCTGTGTGCCTTTATTCCTAGACCCTTCTACTGACCTTCTCCAATCTTCTGCCTTTTCTTGCAAACATTTTAATAATCTTTAGTTTAATGGGGAATAATTCAGTCTTCCACCTTTTCAGTGTGTTCCTATAAAATGCATGTATTATAGTTTCTCATATTTACATTCTTAAGTCTCATTCAATTTTTCCTCCAGAGTAATTGAGCTTAAGATCATCTGCAGTCTACTGGTTCCTGATTTAAGAGAAGGGAAACAGCAAATAAAGGTGGCCAAGAACCCAGAGAAGAAGAATATTTAGGAAGAGGTTAGCTGATCCATGCGAGGGGTAACCAGGTAGACCCCCTCTTCTTCAGCATTGAAATAAGACATGGATCTGCAAGGAAGTAGAAATAGCCAGAGCAGCATTATGATGCTAATGTAAATCATCTGAGGAAAACTGCCAAATAAAAAGCAAAGTATTTTCCGTTGTGAGCCTAGCCTTTGAGGGCTAAGCCATCTCTCCAGCTCTAAATAACACAAGATGCAGCCTAGGACCTCTGCATGTGTATGACAACGTGTGTGTAGCTTGGTTGCTTAGCAAGGCTTCTAACACCTCTCCAGGGTGCTTAGCTGGCTTTTGGTAACCTATTCCCCATGCTGGATTACCTGGCCCCACATAAGGGGAGGAGCTCAGTCTTGCATCAACCTGATTTGCAATGCTTTGTGCAGGCCCATGGGTCGCCTTTCCTTTCTGGATGGAGATGGAGAAAGAGTAGGTAGGGAGGGGTTAAATGGGAAAGAGGAAGGGAAGGGAGGAGTGTAGGGAGGGAAAACTGGTAGGTATGTAAAATAAGTGAAAAAAATGTAATTTAAATAAATTTTTAAAAAGCGTATTGTTGTTGAAATTCAGGCAAATCTTATATCTTAAAGGCAGAGGAGAACCAGGCACTGAAACGAAAGACCAAGGAAAGAATGAAGTATTAGACTGATGGGGAAGAGCAAGGGACCAATGAGAAGAAGCAAGAAGAAGAAACAATGGGAGAAGCAGGAGTGCGAGCATCTCAACTGATAGGGTCAAATTAGACAGATGAATCTGACGCTTGTAAGACGGATGTGGGGTCTTCTCCACAACAGGGAACAATGCTGACGGGATTTCTGATTGCACCCCTATTTCTGGAGGAGGATCAGGATTTCTGATTGCACCCATATTTCTGGAGGAGGATCGGGATTTTTGATTTCACCCCCTATTTCTGGAGGATGATCAGGATTTCTGATCGAGTCTCTCTGAAATCTTCAGGTGATACAGCGGATCAGAGGGAACACTTTTGCAAGAAGATTCCTCCTATTAACTAATTACTCCTTTGACAGCAAGTAAATATGCAAATACGCGGGAGGTCTACGGACAAAACTTTCAACATGGAAGTTACACAAAAAAGACTCCATATAATTGAGAGGTTCATATTAAAATGTTCCCCCCTGAATTCTACCCTGTAAGTCATCAAATTATCACCCATCTTTATTAAAGGGAAGACAACATTCCTTTTGCAAAGTGCTTACTAGTATATTTCACCTGGTCTGAGTTCTTATGTGTATCCTGAGAACATCTAATATAATATATTAAAGATACTGTTCTAGTTGTTACTTTTAGTATTTCTGTTCATTTGAAACTTAGACCTTCCATTTTCAATATTCCCTAGGGGTCTTCAATTAATAAATATACTTCAAATGTCTTCCAAGATTATTCTTTCTCTTCACACTAAACATTAACTGTTTAAAATAAATTCTTTCAAAGTCCCATCTCAGTCTCGCAGCTTGCTAACCTTTGAAACGCTAGTTACTCTTGGAGAAGGGAAATCTGAAATACAACTTCAGTTTACTAAGCAGGGTCAATGGAGAATACTTAATTGGTACTATTTAAAGGAAGAATTGGATGTATAAACACCAAAACAGTTTCATAAAACTCCTGACGATTACATTCAAAGCAGCTAGTGATTCACAACCTTGGTTTCCAATGGCTTTTCCCCAAGATGGCTGGAAAGGGAGCTTCTTTGGCCACCCTGGACTACAACAGCAAGTTAACATGGTAAGCAAGTATAGCAGCTGCTAAACCTAATGCCTACATCTCCACATTGTGAGCTATCAGATATGATGTTGGTGCTGGCTCCCAAGGGACTTCACTTGGAATAGGCAGAATAGCATCCTTCCAAAGATGCCTACATCCTCATCCCAAAATCTATGAACGTTGCTTTATATCACACACACACACACACACACACACACACACACACACACAAATGAACTTTCGAGATATGGAAAGATACTTGAAATTGGGGACCATGTCTGGGAAAATCTAGTGGTACCCATAGGTCATTCAATGGCTATAGACAGAGAACGTGGCTAAAATCAGGGGTCTGAAAGATAGGACCTTGCTAGCTTTGAAGGTAGAGGAAGAGACTTCAAGCCAAGGAATGCAGGTGGCTTCCAGGATCCAGAAAAGACAAGAGACTGAGGCCTCTCTGGGGATGCTGGAATGAACGTGCCTGTGACACACTTGGACCCTGAGAGTGCCCTTCAGCCTCCCCTAGGATATAGAACGCTAAGACAGTGCTTGTACACTATCAAGTGGCTGTGTCCACATTAGGGCATTAACAGGGTTACAGAGCAGGGGTCAAAAGCACTGGTATGTAGTAAACCGTCCAAACACGGCACCACAAAATTTCTAAAAGTTCAATAAATAGGAATGTTAAACCAACCACTTTATCTTTTCTGAAGCAGGAATTCACAAACAGTAAATTATCTTAGAATAACAGTTATCATATATAGGTGTTGCATCCTGAGTTCATGGTAGACAAGAAAGTAATTTGTAATGGAACTTTTAGACTCAAAGAGCTCTCACTGAACCTTCATTTCAGTGCATGCAGCACCTAGGAAAATACCTCTCGAAAGCAGGGGTGAGTAGTCACAGACCTGCAGGAACAAAATGAATCTAAGCAAACAGATGATCACTTTGATATGAAAAAGCGCGATTTCTCCCAAGTTTGTCCTCGGCATAGAGCTCTGATTTCCTGGACCAATTATTATGATAAGTCATCAATGCGTAAGAACTTGAAAGGTTGGTTATAAATCTCAGGCATCCTTTATGTTGAAAACCATCAGTAAAATACAGCATCCTTGTCAACTTAAATACTGAATGACTGAATTCATATTGCTATTACATAAGTCAGTAAGACAACCAGCTGAGAAAAAAACAATTTCTCCTAAATCCTGTGTGCTGTGAAGACAACTATAAACAGTTCAGACTACAAAGAAAACAATAAACTGTTTTTTAAAATATTTATTTATTTATTTATTTATTTATTTATTTATTATGTATACAATATTCTGTCCGTGTGTATGCTTTGCAGGCCAGAAGAGGGCACCAGACCTCATTACAGATGGTTGTGAGTCACCATGTGGTTGCTGAGAATTGAACTCAGGACCTTTGGAAGAGCAGGCAATGCTCTTAACCGCTGAGCCATCTCTCCAGCCCGAAAACAATAAACTTTATGCAGGATACTTTCAATGTATAGCAAAAGTAAAATAACAGAACCATAACATTCACAAGCATAATGATATACTTTGAGCCTTATTGGGAAAAACTGTTTCTATTTCACGAATCCTACACAGATTCACTCTGGGTATCAACTACAGAGTACCAGCATCCCAGAGCTGGCAACATATCACATCCACAGCTTCCAGAACCACACTCTCCCTACCATGGCTATGCACTAAGGGGTAGCCTTTCTGTGTACCCCAAGGCATCTGTCGAGTCTTCCCCTCTGTTAAGGTTGCTCTGCTACAAATGAGTCCCGTGCTCACAGGCTCAACAGCTGGTCTGTGTTTGATGAGCCCAAATGCTTACTCCTCGATACATCTCTCCACAGCTTCTGACCTGCACAAATTCCTCTAGTTCCTCACTCTCTGCACAAATACCACCCCTGTGTTGGCTTTCCAGTCTGATCCCAGATTCTAAGTCAAGACTGACTCTACTGCATGAGATACAACTCTCCTCCTGAACCTCTTTGGATTCTATCAGCCCCTCTGATATCACTGCAGGAACTAAGAAAAGCCACCTTATCGACTCCTGGCAATTTTTATCTCTGCACAGAATGATATGCAAAGCTTCATTCTCTTTATTAGCTATAGAATAATGTACAAATAGCTGAACACAACACACAAGGTCTTTGTCCTTGGAGCCAACCCCGTGTTCAGCCTCACTAACGTCTCTGCAGTTATTAATACATCAAATAATACAGAGGTCATCTTGTGTACAAGGGTCTGCAGAAATAACCGTAACCTCATTACAGGCTTTAAACGTAGTGAGGAAGTAAAAAACTGCATTATGTGATCACAGTCTTTATCACGGGCTTTCAAGCCACAGATCCTTGAGAGCCTAGTCATGGAGATTACGGGAATGTCCCTAACAAGTGGCACCGAAGCTGAAATTCTTTAGGCAATTCATGTTTCTAAAGCAGGCAAAAGATAAATATGCAGGAACAGAGGGGAGGACATTTCAAGCAGAAGGGGCAGGAAGTGCAGGGGCCCTTTGGCCAGGCCTCAAATAAGGCTGGCACTTTCAGAACACAGAGTCCTGCAAGCAGATCATGGGCAGAGAGGCAGAAACCACAGAAGGCCAGAATCTAAGAATTTAAGGCCTTAGGATTTTGCCCTTGTCCCAACCCGCTGGCAATGGAGAGATGAAACTTTTAAGAAAAGAACGGGTGGAGATATTCACAGGATCCAGCTTACCCTACGAGAAGAAAGAGTTAGCTGTGTACTGTGCCATCAGCGTGAAGTCATATCAAAAGCAGGTCTGATGGAGCCAGCTGGGAAGCCAAGGTGGGGGACAACAGAGCTGAAGCAAGATGAAAAATATACAGACTTCAGAAGATAAAGTCCTTAATCAAAAGCAGTGGCCTTCCATGACAGACTAGCCAAGACAAGGAGAAAGGGAACAGCAAGATGGCCCCCAGGGCTCCGGCTGTGAGGCTGACACTCAGGGAAGTTACCAGGCATCTTCATCCCTGCAGGACAGTCAACGGCAGAAATACTGAAGAGAACATCTTGGCTAATGTCAATTCTGTCGCTTATATTTTTCAAAATTAGTCCTATAGGAATCACCAACACAAAATATGAGGACTCATTTCAGAAACAACCTAACAGTGATTAAAAAACAATACATAAATTCCCCACTTAAGTTGCTCACAAAATAGCCCATTTATATAATATCTACCCAGAGGCCAAGACATAATAAACACTTCCTCATTTAATCCTGACAATTTCATGGCCAAGTGATATTATCTATTTCTCCTATTCCCGAGAAAGAAGATGGAGGCTTAAGAAGATAAGTGATTTGCAGAAACTGCTGGGGCCAATCAGGCAGCAGGGCCTAACGGTTTCATTCTAAGCACACAATCCATGCTTGCTTTCAAATATCAAGATAATCATTCTGCAGAAATAAGAACTAAAAGAATATACTGCTAAAAGAGAACATTTATCCTGGGCTGAAGACCAAGACCTGGCTGGACACTCAAGATGGAAACTGTCTGTCTCTATGTGACTCTCTTACTCTTTCTCCCACCCTCCTGCCATCCCTCCAACCCATCTTCCCTACATAGTCTGCTCTAAGTATTCTATATAGCTGTGGATTGCACCAAAAGATTATAAGTGTGAGCTAGATACTGTCTTAGAAGAATGTGACACTCACATACAGAAATGAGAAAAAAAAATGTGATCCCAGTCTTGAACATTCTATGAGTTATTGTACACATAAAGCAGGAGAAAGAAATAACAACTAACTTTACCAAAGCATAAAATATGCGTATCTGGTTCCTTTTGGCTATTAAGAAAAAGCCACAGTTGTCTCTGAAAACCCCAGTGTCAAATAAAAATAAGGATCTATCAAAGAGACAGCAGACAAACTTAAAGGACCCAACTGTCCAAACTACAATAGCAGCAACCTGAGCAGGAAAACAATGACAGATGTGGCTTAAAATACACTGAATGAAATAAGGAACCTGCGGCTCATATGGAAGTAAATGAAAGAAAGAACTGTAGTAGGAGCTGCGGGCTGCGTTCCTGACGCCCGGCTCCCGGCCACGTGGCTAGCTTATGCCCCGAAATAACAACACGCAAATTGTATTCTTTTTTCTTTCTTTCTTTCTTTCTTTTTATTATATTTTATCCTTTTTATTTTATTTATTTTTTTTATTTTTTAAAGATTTCTGCCTCTTCCCCGCCACCACCTCCCATTTCCCTCCCCCTCCCCCAATCAAGTCTTCCTCCCTCCTCAGCCCAAAGAGCAATCAGGATTCCCTGCCCTGTGGGAAGTCCAAGGACCACCCACCTCCATCCAGGTCTAGTAAGGTGAGCATCCAAACTGCCTAGGCTCCCACAAAGTCAGTAAGTGCAGTAGGATCAAAAACCCATTGCCATTGTTCTTGAGTTCTCAGTAGTCCTCATTGTCCGCTATGTTCAGCGAGTCCGGTTTTATCCCATGCTTTTTCAGACCCAGGCCAGCTGGCCTTGGCGAGTTCCCGATAGAACATCCACATTGTCTCAGTGTGTGGGTGCACCCCTCGCAGTCCTGAGTTCCTTGCTCGTGCTCTCTCTCCTTCTGCTCCTGATTTGGACCTTGAGATTTCAGTCCGGTACTCCAATGTGGGTCTCTGTCTCTGTCTCCTTTCATCGCCTGATGAAGGTTAATATTCAGGAGGATGCTTATATGTTTTTCTTTGGGTTCACCTTCTTATTTAGCTTCTCTAGGATCACGAATTATAGGCTCAATGTCCTTTATTTATGGCTAGAAACCAAATATGAGTGAGTACATCCCATGTTCCTCTCTTTAGCCCACAAACCTATGAACACCTGATTTTCAACAAAGGAGCTAAAAGTATACAATGGAAAAAAGAGAGCATCTTCAACAAATTGTGCTGGCAAAACTGGATGTCAATCTGTAGAAGAATGAAAATAGATCCATATCTATCACCATGCACAAAACTCAAGTTCAAATGGATTAAAGACCTCAATATCTGTCCGAACACACTGAACCTGATAGAAGAGAAAGTGGGAAGTACTCTACAACAAATGGGCACAGGAGACCACTTCCTACGTATAACCCCAGCAGCACAGACACTAAGGGCATCATTGAACAAGTGGGACCTCCTGAGACTGAGAAGCTTCTCTAAAGCAAAGGACACTGTCACTAAGACAAAAAGGCAACCCACTGACTGGGAGAAGATCTTCACCAACCCCGCAACTGACAAAGGTCTGATATCCAAAATATATAAAGAACTCAAGAAACTAGATTGTAAAAGGCAAATCAACCCAATTATAAAATGGGGCACTGAGCTGAACAGAGAATTCTCCACAGAAGAAGTTCAAATGGCCAAAAGACACTTAAGATCATGCTCAACTTCCTTAGCGATCAGGGAAATGCAAATCAAGACAACATTAAGATACCATCTTACACCTGTCAGAATGGCTAAAATAAAAAACATCAATGATAGCCTCTGCTGGAGAGGTTGTGGAGAAAGGGGTACACTCATCCATTGCTGGTGGGAATGCAAACTTGTGCAACCACTTTGGAAAGCAGTGTGGCGGTTTCTCAGGAAATTCGGGATCAACCTACCCCTGGACCCAGCAATATCACTCTTGGGAATATACCCAAGAGATGCCCTATCATACAACAAAAGTATATGCTCAACTATGTTCATAGCAGCATTGTTTGTAATAGCCAGAACCTGGAAACAACCTAGATGCCCTTCAATGGAAGAATGGATGAAGAAAGTATGGAATATATACATATTAGAGTACTACTCAGCAGTAAAAAACAATGACTTCTTGAATTTTGCATACAAATAGATGGAAATAGAAAACACTATCCTGAGTGAGGTAAGCCAAATTGTATTCTTTTAAACACTGCTTGGCCCATTATATCTAGCCTCTTCTTGGCTAATTTTCACATCTTAACTAATCCATCTCTAATAATTTGTGTAGCACCACGAAGTGGTGGCCTTACTGGAACTGATTCAGCATGTCTGACCTGGTGGCTGGCTGACCCAGAGAAGAGAGGAATGGCGTCTACCTCACTTCCCTTCTTCCCGGCATTCTGTTCTGTTTACTCCACCCACCTCTGTTCAAACCTATCAGGCCAAGCAGTTTCTTTATTAATTAACCAATGAAAGCAACAGATTGATATGACACTCCCACATCAAAGAAGTAAATGGGAAATTGATGAAAACTATTAAATTTGCTATTTGAATTGTCTCCTTTCTAGACATTGTCAAAAGGACAAGTAACTTCCCAGTGGTAAAACCTGACAAGGTATACTAAGCAAAGAATCAGAGTTATAATCAAACAAGGGACAAAGCAGAGATGTGTGCCAATGGATGGGGGGGGGGGCAAAGAGGGCAAAGAGAAAGGAGACACTGGGGTAGCTCCTAGGAGACAACTGAAACTCCATTATGAAGAATAAATCCAAACTAGAGACCATGGGGATAAGAAATAGCCAGGAATCCAAACTAGAGACCATGGGGATAAGAAAAAGCCAGGAATCCAAACTAGAGACCATGGGGATTAAGAAATAGCCAGGAATCCAAACTAGAGACCATGGGGATAAGAAAAAGCCAGGAATCCAAACTAGAGACCATGGGGATAAGAAAAAGCCAGGAATCCAAACTAGAGACCATGGGGATAAGAAAAAGCCAGGAATCCAAACTAGAGACCATGGGGATAAGAAAAAGCCAGGAATCCAAACTAGAGACCATGGGGATAAGAAATAGCCTGTTACCAAATAAGCCCATAGTCTAAGTTTTCAAATGAAGCAGTGTAGGTTTAAGATTAAAGGGCATTAAAATGCCTCCAACATCGCAACTGTCATCTTAATGACAGAAAAGGAATCAGACTGAACAAAAGGAAACGTGCTCAGCACATAGTGCACACTCTGTAAACACCCTTTGATTTGGGCTCCAAATCAAACAAAAGCTTCTAGCAGGAGAAGGAGCTGAGACCAAGAGAGGGAAGATGGGTTCTGATTCTGGAGCCGCCTGTCCGCAATACAGAACCCTTAGGGTGCCTCCTCTAGAATCAAGCGTTGGTCTGCAGCAGCTACTTCATTCAAGCCATTATGAACAACAAGTGCTCACTCATCTTCTCAGAGTGCAGTGACCTTATCCCCCAGGGACAGACTGCAGATGCAGCAGTTGATGGAGGCTTCCTCCACTGGGTTCTTCTGTAGTGCAGCTTGGATGAAGGAATCATCTGAAGCCCTCATAGGAAGGTCTTCAATGAGGAAAATATGCACTGTGGTGTACACAGTCATCTGTTAAGGAATTCTAGGTATGGCAGAAGGATGACCTTCATAAAGGAGGCGTCATGACGATGGGCGTGGCCCTATCCTTGTGCTCCAGAGAGCTTCACTCATTGGCCAGTGACTCGCAACACCCGTGTTTCCAAGCTTCACTCATTCACCAGTGACTCTCAACACCCGTGTTTCCAAGCTTCACTCATTCGCCAGTGACTCGCAACACACGTGTTTCCAACCTTCAGTCACTGGCCAGCGACTCCAGGAAGATGGCACATGTGTCCCAGTTCTCTGTGCTTACATTCACACTCCCCTCAAGTCACCTAGAATTGGCTGCCACCACAGAGAGGACTGGCAGCTAAACAAGCTACGTTCAAAGGGCAGCTCACTTAGAAGCCATTACCGAGAGCAGGGGAATGATGGGAAAATATGTACTAAAATTACTTAGTAAAGAGAAACGCTCTTCATTAAAATGCACTTGAGTTCCTCAGTTATTACAGGACCCCCAAGAAAAGCTCATCAATTAAAAAAGGAAAAACCAGTTTATCCTCCAGTGAACATCACGGCACAGTGAAATTTAATTTTTTAGGTTCAAAGTAACAAATGCCAAAATATTTAATTGATTATTCAGTGATAGTAAATGCCATCTATATTAATGGGAGCTGAATAAAAGAAGATTCATTTATTCTCCCCTCTCATAATGTTGCTATCCATTACGGTGAGGATGACATCACTCATTGTGATGAGGGATGGTCTCAGTCAGAATGAACTAGTCTCTCAGTAGCTTTGGCAGATACAGACATTCTAGTTCCAGTGACACAATGATCCTGAAAGAGAGAAGGCCTGAGACTGTACCCAAGAAGAAAGCTAGCGAGCCTAGGGAACAAATCCAAGATAATAGTCAAGGGTCCTGTCTCTGAAGCTGCTGGAATCTCTAAATGAACAGCACCCTCCAGCACCAACATTAACCCTTGGAAGTGGGGGAAATGCCTTTGTAGCCATACTGATTCTTGTCTAGACCACTTGGCTAATACTACTCAAGAGCTTTAATACTTTACTATATCAGTTTACACAATAGCAAGTCTCGTTGGCCTGACTGGACCTGCTTACTTGCCCTTTAAAAATATGTTTAATTTAAGAGAAGATAGACCATATTATACAGTTGAAAATCTTTAAACGCAAATATCCTAAGACATGGAAACCATCCCCCAAAATATAAACACACACGGAGGGAAGGGATGTCTGAAGAGGTTTTGAAGGAGTCATCCAGAAGAAAGACTTCCAGGTGGGTGGAGTGATTCTTCAGATATTAAGTCTCGACGGCGTGTTTTAGATGCTACATAAAGCACAAAGTAGTTGGGAGCAGGTAACAGGCAACAGCCAGATGGTAAGACGCCTCTAACAATAGCCCAGGGGAAGCAGGTAAGACACTCTAACAGAATCCAGAGGGATTTCAGTAGGATAACACACACACACACAAAACCAGAGAGCAAGAGAGAGAAAGGCTACAGGATAGCTCTAAACCTCCAGTACTATTCCCACTAGGGAGATCTTATTGGAGAGTTCTCAAGCAGAATGGGTAGAGAGAAAAGTGAGCAGATTTCGGCTGGGATTAGAAATGAGGTGGTAATAACAGACATGTCTATGGGATTATGGTTTGACTACTGGTCCATGATGGGACTACTCAGTGAGCGACGGCCAGCGAGGCAGACTGGATATTGGGAAACACGGACAAGATCTGCCTACACATGCAAATGAAACAGTAAGGACAATAACAGCATTAAAACGTCAGCTGATCTGAATGGTTCCATTCAACCAACAGAACTCTAACAACTCTCCATTGGACACTAGTGAGCGAAGCAAGAGGAGAGTGAGCGGCACACCGTGGGTGGTACTCAGATGGTGGTGAAGAGGGTCAGAGGAAGGCAGGTAAGGAAATACTATACATCTTCCCTGAAAGGTGCACTCTGCCTGTAGGGAAGACTAGAAAACACAGAGAGCAAAAGAAACTTCTATAACGCTACGTGCAAAGTAGTGTTTTGAATCTCGGCATAGAATCAATATAGGTAAAAACATACTAATTCTACCCTAATAAATCTATAATTTAATGCTCAGTGATATGAGTGATAGGAAGTGCTAACTGCTGAGTGATGGGAAACGTTCCATGACCATACAGTAAAACAAATGAGGTACAGAATACTTATGTCTCTTTCTGCACTATTTTAACTGCCGATTTTCTACAAATCTGAAATTAATCTAAGTCCTCTTCAGCAGATAAAAGAAGAAAGGGTAGGCCATGTGTCTTACTTATTCTATGGCTACGATGAGACACCATAACCATGGCAACGTACAGAAGAAAAACTTTCATTAACGCTCACAGCTTCAGAGGGACAGTCCATGGTCATCATGGTGAGGATCACGGCGGCTAGCAGGCATGTAGGACTCTGGAGCAGTAGCTAAGTTCTTAGACCTTGACCCACAAGCACAAGGAAGAGAGAGTGAAGCGGAGTGGCATGGGCTTTTGAAACCTCAAAACCCACTCCCAGGGACACACCTCCCCCAACAAGGCCACACCTCCTAATCCTTCAAAACAGCCTTCAAATATGCAAGCCTGCAGGAGCCAGTATCTTCAAACCATCACACCACATAAAGAATCTAGAACCACAGATGTTTCCAGAAGTGGTCAGTTGTCCCAAATAATAGGGAGCAAATTCAGTAGCTAAGATCATGAAGTATGGTCTCCTGTTTTGTCCTCAGAATAAAATAAATTCCTCTGAGTTCCCTTCATGGTGACCACAGGTTACAGGAAATTTTAGGGACCTCGACACAGATTACCACACACTATGCTATTAGGGTCCCTTGTGGGGGTATTAACCTTGTTGATAAAAGAACTAAACATGGACTCAGGGAAGGCTTAACATAAGTTTTATTGAGTTTTTTTTTTTTTGTTTTTTTTTTTTTTTAGAATCCTTAAGACAGCTAAGGTGTAAGTGTTGGCAGCTATGTGGAGCAGTTGGATGGAAAGAGGAAGGGAGAAGCCATGCCTTTTGACTTAGGCATGGAGGTCTGTCACTAGGCACAGGACAGACAAGCAGCCCCAAAGCAAGAGTGTGTGTGTGTGTGGGGGGGGAAGATCTTTGAAGCCAGAACAAAGAAGCCTAAAGTGTAACAGAGAACATTGTCAGGTTAGGACAGCATTCAAAATCATAAAAAAGAGACAAAAGAAAGAAAAAGAATAAGCTATATTTTTCTGGGTAATTCAGAAAAAGTAGGTAGGCTTGATTCAGTCATATGTTGTGACCATAAGTGACTGCTGTAAATACATTTTTAAAAATCAAACAACCTAAAGATAACCTTTGTTAAAATACTGACATATTAAATATTATCATCGGCTTCTATTATGGTGATTTAAAGTTTCCAAAGACATAAATTATATAATTATCTACAAAAACTCAAGCCACAATACTTTCCCTATAAATCAAATTCATTGAATATTCCTTTACAACTTTTGGAGTTATAAACAATGCCACACCCAAGCCAGCAATTCCCACAAAAGCAGGCCCCAGCCAGTGACCTTCATGGGAGAAGGTCCAAGACAACCACCTTCCGCGGAACCAAGCCTGAGCCAGCAACTTCCACAGGACGGGGCACAAGCAAGTGACCTTCAAGGAAACAGGCCTGAATGACCTATGAGATGACAGAGCAGTCTACAAGAGGGCCAAGCAACCTCCAAAAACACTGAGTGATCCCCGGGGTGATTGAAATTGTGGCCCTGACTTTATAATGAGGAACAACCAGCTGATCACCGGATCCACTGGCACTTGGAAGACTGATCACCAGAGGCACAGGCCCAACTACACCAATCAGAGGAAAAGAAGGGTAGAGAAGATAAGAAGACAATCAACTCCTCAAAGACCAACACGACACCAACAAAAACTAGTGGCTTTAAAACAACAAGACTTAAATGTCCCAATACAGATGAAGCAGAAGAAAATGACCTAAAAATAATTTTAGGAGAATGTTTGAGGCCCTTAAAGAGGAAATGAAAAATTCTTTTGAAAAAATGCAGGAAAAGACAAACAAAAAAAAAATGGGAAGAAACAAATCCCTTAAAGAAAACTAAGGAAAAGCAATCGAAGAGGTGAAAGAAATGATTCAAGACTTGAAAACTGAAATAGAAATAAAAAAGAAAACACAAACCAAGGGAATTCTAGAAGCAGAAAATATGAGAAAGTGATCAGAAACTACAAATACAAGCATAAACAACAGAATACAGAGATGGAAGAGAGAATCTCAAGCACTGAGGATACAATATAGGAAATAAATTCATAGGTGAAAAAAATTTTAAATCTAACAAAATATCCAGGAAATATGAGATACCATGAAAAGACCAAACCTAAGAATAGAAGGAGACCTAAGGGTAGAAGAAAGAAAAGAAGTTCAATTCAAAAGCACAGAAAATATAATCAACAAAATCATAGAAAAAATTTCCCAATCTAAAGAAAGATTTGTTTATGAAGATACAAGAAGCTTACAGAAAATCAAATAGACTGGACCAAAAAAAAAAAAAAACTCCCCTTGTCACATAATAATCAAAACACTAAAAATACAAAATACAGAAAGAATATTAAATTTAAATGGCCAAATAACATATAAAGGCAGACATAACCGAATTACACCTGACTTCTCAATAAAAACAATGAAAGCCCGAAGGTCCTAGTCAAGTGTTATGAAGATATTAATATCCCTTAATATAAATAGACTCAAACTCACCTATAAAAAGACACAACCTAACATATTGGATACAAAACCAAAATCCATCCCTCTGCTGTATACAAGAAATACACCTCAACCTCAAAGACAGACATCACCTCAGAGTAAAAGATTGAGAAAAAATTTTCCAATCAAATGGACCTAAGAAACAAGCTATCCTAATATCTAACAAAATAGCTTTCAAACTAAAATCAATCAAAAGAGACAAAGAAGGACATTCCATATTTGTCACAGGAAAAATCCATCAAGAGGAAACCTCACTTCTGAACATCTATGTCCCCAATACAAGGGCACACTCATATGTAAAAGAAACATTACTAAGGCTTAAATCACACATTAAACCACACAAGCTAATAGTGGGAGACTTCAACACCCCACTCTCACCATTGGAAAGACTTACCAGACAGAAATTTAACATAGAAATAAAGGAACTGGGCTGGAGAGATGGCTCAGCGGTTAAGAGCATTGCCTGCTCTTCCAAAGGTCCTGAGTTCAATTCCCAGCAACCACATGGTGGCTCACAACCATCTGTAATGGGGTCTGGTGCCCTCTTCTGGCCTGCAGGCATACACACATACAGAATATTGTATACATAATCAATAAAATATTAAAACAAAGAAAAAAGAAATAAAGGAACTAACAAATGCTATGACTCAAATGGACTTAACAGACATTTACAGAATATTCCATCCAAACCTTCTTCTCAGCACCTCATGGAATCTTCTCAAAAATTAATCGCATATTAGGTAACAAAACAAACATCAACAGATACAAAAAAACTACAATAGCCCCATGTATCTTATCAGATCATCATAGCTTAATATTAGAGTTCAACAGCCACACTAATTTCAAAAGCCTACAAACACATGGACATTAAACAATGCTCACCTGAATCATCAATGGGTAAAGGAAGAAATAAAGGAAGAAATTAAAGACTTCCTGAAATTCAGCAAAAATGACACAATATACCCAAATTTGTGGAACACAATGAAAGCAGTGTTAAGAGGCAAGTTCAGAACACTAAACAACTACATAAAGAAGCTAGAAAAATCCCACACTAGTGAGTTAACAGAACACCTAAAAACTCTAGAACAAAAAGAAGCAAACTCACCCAGGAGGACTAGACGGCAGGAAATAATCAAATTGAGAGCTGAAATCAACAAAATAAAAACAAAGAAAAATACAAAGAATTGATGAGACAAAGAGTTGGTTCTTCAAGAAAATCAACAAATTAAACAAACCTTTATTCAAACAAACCAAAAGGCAGAGAGAGAATATCAAAATTAACAAAATCATAAACGAAAAAGGGAACACAATAGACATGGAGGAAATCCAGAGAATCATCAGGTTCAAAAACCTGTACTTCACAAAATTGAAAAAAGGAAATGGACAACTTTCTGGATAAATATCAATTAACAAAATTAAATCAAGACCAGATAAGCAAATTAAATGACCTATAACTGCTAAAGAAGTAGAAATAGTCATCAAAAGTCTATGAACCTAAAAAAGCCCAGGACCAGATGATTTCAGCTCAGCATTCTACAAGATTTTCAAAGAAGAACTAATACCAATACTCCTCAAATTGTTTCACACAATAGAAACAGAAGGAACATTGGCAAACTCTTTTCATGAGGCTACAATTACCCTGATACCCAAACCACACAAGGACATTACTAAGAAAGAGAACTACAGAAAATCTCATTCATGAACACTAATGCAAAAAATACTCAATAAAATATTGGCAAGCCGAATCCAAGAACACACAAGAAAAACCATCCATCATGACCAAGTAGGCTTCATGCCAGAGATGCAGGGATGGTTCAACATATAAAAATCTGCCTATGTAAAAAAAAAAAAATCAGAGAAACAACACCCTTCACAATAGCCACAAATAGCATAAAATATCTCAGAGTAACTCTAACCAAACAAGTGGAAGACTTGTATGAAGAAAGAAACTGAAGAAGACACGAGAAAGTGGAAAGATCTCCCCTGCTCTTGGGTAGGTAGTAGTAATATAATAAAACTGGCAATCTTACCAAAAACAATCTACAGATTCAATGAAATGCCCATCAAAATCCCAGCAAAATTTTTCGCAGACCTCGAAAGAACAGTACTCAACTTCATATGGAAAAGCAAAACACCCAGGATAGCCAAAACAATCCTGTACAATAAAAGAACTTCCGGAGGCATCACAATTCCTGACTTCAAACTCTACTACAGAGCTACAGTACTGAAAACAGCCTGGTATACAGGTGGACTATTGGAACTGAATAGAAGACCTGGATATTAACCCACACACCTTCGAACACCTGATTTTTGACAAAGAAGCATAAAAAAATATTAAATGGAAAAAAGAAAGCATATTTAACAAATGGTGCTGGCATAACTGGATATCAACATGTAGAGGAATGAAAATAAACCCATATCTATCTATCACCATGCACAAAACTCAAGTCCAAATGGATGAAAGCCCTCAACATAAAACCAGCCACACTGAACCTTAAAGAAGAGAAAGTGGGAAGTACATTTGAATGCATTGACACAGGAGATCACTTACTAAATATAACTCCAGCAGCACAGACACTGAGAGAAATAATTAATAAATGGGACCTCCTGAAACTGAAAAGCTTCTGTAAAGCAAAGGACACGGTCAACAAGACAAAACAACAGCTTACAGAATGGGGAAAGATTTTCACTAACCCCACATCAGACATAGGTCTGATCTCCAAGATATACAAAGAACTCAAGAAATTGGTCATCAAAAGAACAACTAATTCAATAAAAAAAAGTGGAGTACAGACTTAAACAGAGAACTCTCAACAGAGGAATCTAAAATGGCTGAAAGACACTGAAGGAAATGCTCAACATCCTTAGCCATCAGAGAAATGCAAATCAAAACAACTTTGAGATTCCATCTTACACCTGTAAAAATGGCCAAGATCAAAAACACTGATGACAACTTATAATGGAGAGTTTGTGGGGTAAAGGGAACACCTCTGCATTGCTGGTGGGAATGCAAGGTGGTATAGCTGCTTTGGATGTCAGTGTGGCAATTTCTCAGAAAATTAGGAAGCAACTTTCCTCAAGAGCGAGCAATACCACTTTTGGGTATATACCAAAGGATTCTCAATCATACCACAATGACATATGTTCAACTATGTTCATAGCAGCATTATTTGTCATAGCCAGAACCTGGAAGCAACCTAAATGCCCGTCAACCAAAGAATGGATAAGGAAAATGTGGTACATTTACAGAATGGAGTGCTACACAGCAGAGAAAAATAATGACATCTTGAAATTTACAGGCAAATGGAAAGATCTAGAAAACATCATGTTGAATGAAGTAACCCAGACTCAGAAAGACAAATAAGCTAGGTACAATCATAAGTGGCTTTAAGACATAAAGCAAAAAAAAAAAAAAAATTAGCCTACAATTCACAATCCCAGAGAACCTAGAAAACAATGAGGACCCTAAGAGAGACACACAGGAATCTAATCTACATGGGAAGTAGAAAAAGGCAAGAAGACAAGATCTCCTGAGTATACTGGGAGCATGTGGATCATAGAAGAAGGTAGGTGGGGATGAGGAAAGAAATGAGGGGAGTGGAGAAAAATCTATAGCTCAATAAAACAATAAAAAATAAATAAACAGTCCACAGTCATCAAGGTTGGCATAAATAAATTGCACATTTTTATTTCGTTAGAAAAATTAAATGCAGACTTTCTAAATCAAAAAAAAAATATTTAACACTTTTGATAAACAGAGCAAAATCTACTCAAGAGCCCAGAGCCCGGCTCCTCATTGTACACTTAGTCTGAATAATTTGGTAGATCAAAGCAATTATCACTACTTTTAAACTTATATTTCTTCATATTCTATAGAAACTTGATATTTTCAATGTATTAATATTTAGTCACTTTTATCTCTTCTCTGGTGAATAATCTGTAACCTTTGTCTGGTGATGACTGAGCTCACAATAATTCTGATGATTTACTCAGTGCCTTTGTGTATTTATGGCCTGTTCTTCATTTTATCTATGGATGATATTTTTTGAATTTCTATTCCCATTTTATTCATTACCCTTTATGTTACATACAGTGTTTAATTTGTATATTGTAGATCTACATTCTCTTTACACGTTTCTTCATTCACAGTTTCTATGTGCATAAAACCCCCACTGCCCCAATGCAAGCAAGCAAACAATGCTTTTAAAGACACTTATAAATTGAGGATAAAAAATCCAGATCATTTGTGTTCACAAAGAAATCGGAGATGTAAAAGCAGAGGCAGACAGGTCTGAACTTCACATTTATTGATCAGCATAATTCTCTCACTTTATCACAGCCAACTATTGACAAGAGAATCTTAACGTGCTGATACAAGCCTTCTCTTGGGGAGATGGAGCTAAAGGAGCTATGTCATTTTTTAGTCACCAGGCAAAATTTTAGCCAAAGAATCTCCAAAAACCAACCAAACAAACAAACAAAACCTAACTCTCCAGGAATGGCTATTTCAGGGAATATGTCCTTCAGCCCTCCCTGAGTACCCATTAGCATTTTATCAGCAGCTTCTTTCCCTCACCCACCTCTGAGCAAGACTGCAGGTTCCGACACCTTCATCTTAAGCCCTACACAGCAGAGAAAGATGCTAACACAGAAAGAGCATGTGTAGGCTAAATGGAGCCATACGACTTGTTGGACATGGTTTCAAATCTTGAATTCACTGCCAATTAGTGAAGTTTATTCTGAGAAAGCCAAGTATCACTTGGGATCCCTTGCCCGTAGTTTAATGTAAGTGGCAGAAGGTGGGCACTCAAACTATGTCATAAAAATAACCAAAGAAGCACACACTGGCTATAAAATTGCCACAAAGAGTTACATGTTTATATTCAGCATAATAATTTATGCACATAAACATATCAATGTGTACAAACACAATTCTGGTTTGGTTGCTATTATTCTTTAAGATAAGTGCCTAAATTTCTCCAAATTATTAAGGAGTCTAAGGAAAAAAATTGACTGTTCCACAATCTGCAGGTTGAATAAAATCTCCATTACAATGCTAGGATAATATGACAATGGGAGATATATTTCACTCATTCCATTAAACATAGTAAAAATATGCATTATTTCCTAAAGCCTCCAGATGACCCTATTTTCATTATAATTAGCAATTAATGGCATGCACACACATAAAACAAAGCTAATCCTTCTTCTAAACATTTAGTTATGTTCCAGAAGCAATTAATAATGTCAAATTTGGGGCAGAGTAAATCACAGCAAGAAACGTTTGAGAATGAATAATTAACTACAAAACAGGCCAGCAGACAGAGAACACAAAGAGAATTGCCTTTCCATAAAATCTGGGAAACTATTTGAAAGACACAAATCCTTGCATGCAGTCAAAACGCAAGCAATGAATTGGGAAAAGACCCTACCATGAGGAACTAAAAAGTTCCAAATTGTTCATCCAAGCCTATGATTTTCTTCCAGAAATGATTCAGCCACAAAATTAAAAAAAAAAAAAAAAAAAAAAAAACGCTCAATTTATATTAGTGTGAAAATATAGCTCCAGGGGAGAAATGACAATTTAATAAATATCAACCGATCTCTGAGAAAGAAAAATAAATGTTGAAAAACCCTACTGTTCGGGCCATGTGCAGGCCAATTCCATTTCTAAAATTTGAGTGTTGTATAACTGAAGTATATTCCAGTGGATCCGAACATCAAGTTATATAATAATCAAAGTCCTGCACCCAGTTCTGCTTTCTCAGCAGAGAATACGACAGGCCTCGGTGGCAGCGACAGACTCTCCACTTAAGACAACATACATTTTTTTTTAATTTTAATAGAGAACACTTTTGAGGTCACAAATTTTCAATATATATTCCAAAATTAAGCGATAGTAAGCAGTCTTTTAGAAATCAAAATATTCAAAATATAAAATAAGTATTTTTGGTATTTTCAGAGTTTTCTAGAGGTTTATTATCAAATTTATGTACCTTTCTTCCCAGATAATGGGAAAAAATCCTGTTGTATTGTCAATGGCATTTTATAGAAATTTTAATAGCAATTGTCTCATGGAAACAGCCACTAAGCAGCAGCTCTGTTTGTTGATTTAAATTTAATGTATCTGAAAATCAGAGGAATACAAAAAAAGCCAACATATCTAAAGTCTACCCATGTGTGAATGACCATGAGGATATTCATTCTGGATTAAATGTACCATCTCTTCTACATGGCTTTAGCAGGAATGAAAAAGCACAAATATCAGATGATTCATCAGTCGGGAGAAAAAACAGAAGCAGGGAGATAAGCATAAACTCGGTACCACCTTCTATCACTAATGGAGCTAGAAACCAGCAATGCTCTCCTTCACAGCTTGTTTAAAAGGCAAATACATATAAAAATAAAAGTTTCAGCTTTATATTCCTTAATATGTCTATAAACATGAGAAGACATCAATTAAAGTCTACATCAGAGTATGTAAGACCATGAGGAAACTGGAGACAATAGGATTCTATATTCAAGCTAAGAAGCCTAAGACAACTAAAGCAATCTAGCCAAATTTTCACAGGATGGTTGTTCCCTGTAAATTACAACTGCACCAGACGATAATAATTACCTTGGCTTAAAACTGTGGCGTCACCTCTGGGCTTCTTTTCTTCTTCAGCTTGTCCCAGGGATGGAGAAAATGTGGTTTAGCTTATTATTCATGTGAACCTGCTTGTATTAGCTGCTTTCCCTGTTATCATGCTAAACTACCCTGATGACAGCAACTCATGGAGGAAGGGTTTCTTTTGGCTTGTCGATGTGGAGAAGGCTGGAGAGCAGGATCTTGGAGAAGCTGGTTACATTGCACCCACAGTCTGGAATCAGAGAGGAGCGAGTGCTTGTGCCTCACCAGCTTTCTCCTTCCTATGGATTCCCATAACCAGGTGTAGGGAATGGTGTTGGGGTCTTCCCTCAACCCAATCAAACAACCCCTCTGAATGTGTCCCAAAGGCTTGTCTTCTGAAGGTTGTCGCTCTGCTTCAACACTGAAAACTGAAGCTTCGCGGGTAGCAAATGTATGAGCATCCCTGTCACTGAGGGCTTGCCATGGAGCTAGCACCTTCCCACACCATCTCTCTTCAAGGAGAGTTTGTATCCAGTTTGTTCACTGGATACATACAGAGAAAGTGAGCTTCAACAGCCTTGAATACAAAGGTAGAAACAGGCGCCCCCACCACCTCCACAGCTGCACTGGAGGGCTGCATAGCCCTGGTTGACTGGAGGGGGCTGCCTTACCACCACAACGAGCTCAGCTCTCAGTCCTCTTTTCAGCTATCTGGTCAACCTCACTGCATCAGTACCCAATTAAAATAATATTAGTTAACTGTGACCACACTGACCAACTAAAATGCACAAACTGTTGTAAGAGGAGCAGTGGGTTGCTTCCCACCACCCGGCTCCCAGCCGCCTAGCTAGCTTATACCCCAAAATAACAACACACAAATTATATTAATTTAAACACTGCCTGGCCCGTTAGTTCTAGCCTCTTATTGTCTAACTCTCACATCTTGATTCAACCCATTTCTAATAATCTGTATGTCACCACGAGCTCGTGGCTTACCGGGAAAGATTCAGCATGTCTGACCTGGCAGCTTCGTGGCAGGCAGCTCTCTGTCTCTGCCTCCTTTCTCCCAGCATTCTGTTCTGTCTACTCCACCTATATAAGCTGCTGCCCTATCAAAAAGCCAAGGCAGTTTTCTTTATTTAACCAATGAAAGCAACGCATAGAAAGAAGACCCTCCTACACCATTACCCCTTTTTGTATTTAAACAAAAAAAGAAAGGCTTTCACTTTAACATAGTAAAATTACATATAACAAAACAGTTATTAAGCAAGAATTACAATTACAATATTTATATCTACTTTATCTTTTATCATAACTAAAGAAAACTATAACTATCTATCCATTCTTCAACTCCATCAAAGACTCCAGAAGGCTATAATATTACCTAAGTAAACAAAAAGTAAGAAATTTCCAAAACTCTAAAATGACAGAGACATCTCACTCTCCTGAAAGTCACCCCAAGTTCTTTTGTACTGTTGGGGCATCCATCTTCAGCCTACAGGCCCATAGTATCCAGCAGACATTTCCATGAAGCAGGAAATTTCAAAGATAGTTCAGTCACTTTCTTTTATGTCTTGCAGAATGTCTCGGAGACTCTTTCATGAAACAGGAACCCCAAAGGATCATCTCACCTTTAGGAAAGTTCAGCAGTCCTCTCTCTGTGGGTTCTTTGTGTCTAGTTTATGCAACAGTCCAGGGAAGAGCAGTTTCTTGCCCAAATGGCTAACCAACTCCATAAGGATCCTCTTTGATGCCCATCTTCCTCTCAAAGTAGATTGGTGCTGCCAGGAGCAGATGAGTCTCATTGTCATGAAAAACCCTAAGTTATTAAAACATTAAATGCCATATTCTGTAGTCTTTGAAAGATATAAAGAATGCCTATCAAACTGCAATATATCTCTACATATCTAGAAAATCTAACTAACATGACAACAAGCTTGACTATTATTGATGATTATCCATTAACAACCTATATTTCCTAATTATACATTACATTTTTAAAAAGGAACTACACAATACCTCAATCAAGATCGGAAATACATATACATATAACAAAATTGACCTTAAAATCCATACCAATGCAAATTATTCATATCTATATCAAATGGCTGCAAGGACCCCTGAAAAAAGCAACAACACAAAATATACACGAGAGATATGTGCACGCCGTTCCTCACAGTCACAGTGCACACCAGCACAATCACAGCTCCCAGGCTAAAGCAGAGCCTTCAGCAAATGGCGGCACTCTGGTTTTAATTTAAGTGCTTACTGAAAGAGAGGCGAGAGCCATTTTTAAAGTAGGTATCTAGACATGCGCCTTACTTCTATGGTTTTGTGGCCATGCACAACGTATGCTGCCTATCAAAAGTATGTGAAAAGTTAAAATTGAAGAACAGAACTGCTGCTGCTGCTGCTGCTGAGACGCTTCGAAAGGAAAGGTGTGGGCTCTTAATTCATTTTTGGAAAGACGGTTATGTATTCCTCTTGATTAGTTCCCAAATAAATTGTCATCAGAGAAGATGAAAATTTAGCAGGTGATTTACACAAAATCTTTCATAATTAGTGACTGATGATGGAAAATGAGTTAGATGATTTTGTAAGTTCAGCCAACAACCATTTCCTCAAGTTTCTCAGTCATAAGTTTGGGCTGTATCTCATCATCCTCAAACAGACACTGACTGTCCCAGTTGCTCAGGGCTGACCTGAACGTAGCAATGCAAAGTGCTATGTCTAGGTAAACCACCCCATCTGAGGCAAACAGGAAGGGCTGGTCCCCCTAGCTGTGACAACCATTAAACTAAAGTTCAAAGACTACACACAATCATGCCACAAGCTTTCAACGAAGTCTCAACAAAGGGCCATGCTTATTTAAATGAAAGCCTATTAGTTCTTTAACTCTTAAATGCTATTAATTTCATTTTTATAATGTGGTTTTGGTATTTTTGAGACTGCGTTTATGTTATGAAATACTATTTCACAGCATAACATCTTAACTATATACAGAAATGTGATTAAGGTTTATCAGTAAGTATTTTTATATCAAGTGTCTCTTGAGGATCCCATGTTGAAGGGTTGGGCAATAGCTTGCGGTCCTACTAGGAGACAGTGGAATTTTCAGGATGAACCGTCAAGGTGGCACTAGAAGACTGTCCCTCTGCCCTCTTCTTCTGCTCATTGTACCCTTCCCTGTCACCCCTCTGCCTCCCTGCTCTTGCTTTCCCTGTCCTTGAGGGAAGAAGCTGTGCTCTCCCCACAGGTCACTGTAACATGCTCCCATCCCACAATCAAAGTGGTCAGCCAACCACAGACTGGAGAGCCTAAAACTCCGGCCAAAATCAACATTTCCCCTCTTCCACGTATTTACCTTGGTCACAGAAAAGGAACACTCGCTCACACAGTGGGGGGAGCAAATGAAACAGTTTAACAAAGACAGCACCAGCTCCCAGTTGTTTATGCTGTGATAACTGATGGTTCCTAGATACTTTAGCCCAGTGTTTTTCTAGATGTGTGATTTGCTAAGGTGTGTTGTTTTTGAGTTAATCTGCTTCAACATATATGTGGGTAATATTTTACTGTTCTATGTCTATCTCTCCCTAAGTCTCTCTCCCTATGTCTCTGTCTCTTGCTATGTGTCTCTGTCTCTCTCTGTCCCTGTTTTATCTCTGTCTCTCCCTCCATCCCTCCCTCCCTCTCACTCTTTCTCTCTGCCTCTCCCCATGTCTATATGTCTGTTTGTGTATATATACAGAATATAATCTTACAGTGAAAAGACTCCCTTCTGCATTCCTCCAGCTGACTAGTGCATGGCATTTCTAAGCAGTAAATACTTTAATTCATTTATACTATATCTTAAAAAGTATATCTTTGAAAATGTTTTCCTTATGAAAATATAAAGAAACACGGCTGTGTGTGCTTATTTCTTGCTCTTGTCTCCAGAGGTATCCTCCTGCAATCTTAGCGTTTGCTTTGATGGGGTCTTTCCTACAGGGTAGGTTTATAGAATGGTGTTTTACTCGTCTTCCATAGCTGCATTATAATAAACAGGTATGTCAGTGTCTATCTGGCTACTTATTGATAAATATTTAGGTTGTTAGTTAGCCATTCCGTTTTGACCAAATTTACAATGCTACAGCAAAAGCCCAAGGAAATCTTTTGCTGTACCTCCCTAAGTTCATGTGCAGAAACGTCGAAGGGTAGTGCTGATGGAAGGAGCCATGGGGTTGCAAGGTGCTGCTGAGTCCAGCTCTCCCCGGCTGCTTCATTCTGACTGACAAAGACTGATAAGCGCTTGGTTCTGCATGTCCGTCTCAACAGCTCATGCTGTAAGTTGGGGTGTATGGCACAGTGACAAAAGGAGACCCCACTGTAGCCTCTGCATCTGTTCTATCATGAAGAGGCTAACACATCATTGTGTTGCGAGATTTCTGATCACACTGTGTGAAGATACGTCACAGTGACTGGTTTATTAAAAAGCTAAAAGGTCAGTAGCTAGGCAGGAGGTTGAGGTGGGACTTCCAGACAGAGAGAGCTCTGGGAACAGGAAAGGGGGAGTCTCCAGCCTGACACAGAGGAAACAGGACATGCAGGAGGAGAAGGAAAAGCCACAAGTCATGTGATAGAATACTGATTCATAGAAATGGGTTAACTTCATTTATAAGAAACAAGTTCATAGAAACAAGACTAAGCTAATGCAAAGCTTTCAAAATTAATAAGAAGTCTCCACGTCAGTATTTGGGAACTGGCAGGACATGACTGATTTAAAGATCATTTGTATTTCCTTTACGATAAAATACCTTTCTATACATGGTCATGTTTTCCCTGAGATGGCTATCTATTTTTAATCCTAATAAAGTAGGAAAATCAGTTGTTTATCTCTGTTACAGTGTGCATACATAATGTGTGTGTACACTGTGTGTGTTTTGTTGTGTGTTATATATACATTTTATTTTTCCAGTGTTTTCGTTTCTATTTTCATTTTGATCACGATACACTTTTAAGGTTTATCCAAAGAAATACAATGACCAAGCCTTTGCCTTATGGTGTTTAGATTTCAGAAAAAGCTAGGAAAGCTTCTTCATTCTGAGATGACAAGGAACTTCCCCTTTGCATACCTATGGCTCATTCCTTACACTGACTGCCTCAGTGTCTGACTTGTGCTAGAGAAGACGCTGAAGGGAAGACATTAGGTTTAGGAAGCTACCCAGGTGTCCCGAATTAACAGTCTCCTGCCCCCACCAGCCTCGGAGACCTGTGGGTACCAGCCTATTTCTGGCTTCCTCATCTGTTTAGTCTGTCTGTTTATTTGCATGCCAGGACCACACGGTTTTCATTGCTGCAGTCTTAGGGTTTCACGCGCTTTCTAGGCTACCTAACACTTCCCTGACAATAAGAGAGTTCTGCTTGGGTACAAGTTTTAGAATCAAGACAGACAAAAGCTCAACTTCCAGTGTCCCTCTTCCTACCAGCATGATTCCAGGCAGGTGATGTATTTAACCTCTATGGATCTCAGTTTCCTGTGTGCCTTCCAGAAAGTCATGTCTTCTTGTGGGGCTTTCTGGGAATTACAGTCCTGTGGGTAAAATCCTTAGACTAGCACATGACACATGGCAGACTTTCAGTTAGAAGCATTTTGCCAGATTTCAACCTGCTAATAATGTATCCAGGGACTTTAAAATTAAATTTGTGGGCCTGTTTGTGTTTATTGACTAAAGAAACATGTCTCAAATGAGCATAATCCCTCCTGAAAGAAGCATTAGGGAAGAGTAAACAAGAATCTTACAATTGAGTCAATCTGACATTTAAAAGAATCTACTGAGCAATTACTTGGAGCTAGCCACTGTGGTTAGCTAAAGGCAAATACGCCATAGTGTCCAGGCCGTGTCAGGGGTTCACTCTGTTGAATGACAAGCAGTAAAATGGGGAGATGGGCTTCCTTGGCTCTTCCATCTCCTGGTAACATGCCCATGGCCATGATACCTTGCACATCTGTGTGTTGGCTGCTTCCTTCTGGAGTTCTCCTTTGTGCTCTCTGTAAATGCCGCTCTAAACACAGCCTCCTGGTCATCACTGCAGTTCCTTCCCCATGCTTCCCCTCACCTCACCAATTCCCTACCAGACAGACCACTCCTGGTCACCAAAACACTGCCAACAAGTCTGTATCTCCCTTCAGGCTTCCATGCACAGATCCAAAATCCAACAGTAGAGATGCCTAGCAATCTCCAGATGCCACCAAGGGATTTCATTGGTTGGCATTCTAAAGCCCTTTGTTTCCTCAGTCCAAACTTCGTGACTCATAACATAGCTTCCTGCCCTGATATCTCAGCAGTATAAGATGACCCCAAAGAGTCCCTGTTGGGTGCTCATATGACCAAGGCAAAAGCAGCTCTTCTGGCTGTGCGACATCATGTGATTCAGCATCTGGACTAAGAGAGCCTACTGCCAGCTTCTAGGATGTGGATCGCATCTGGAGAGAGTCTGCCACGGAACCAGGTAGGCTCAAGATGCTGAGTGAGTCCTGCCTGACAGCCCTTGTGAAGGTCAGTCCTCCAGCCTCAAGGAACCAAGCCTGCCACAAATCACAGGCACCTTGTGATGATACTAAGCCTCAAGGAGGAATGTGGCCACGCCATCACAGATGTCACCATGAGATGGAACAGTGAAAACACTCAGCCCATGGCCTGACCACCCAGAAACTATGCAATGATAATAAAACAGTGTTTGAGCTGCTGTATTTGAGGCGTTTTGATACACTGCCATGGAAGGCATATTCGGCATCAACCCAGGAAGCATCCGAGCTTCCCTCTTCCTTCCCTCTAGTCATATGGGCTGGGGAACCTTCTGATGCTCAGAGGTAGCATCTTGTACAAACATCTGCTGTTGATCCTACAGCACAGCGCCATGTTCAGCTGGGTTTTTCTTTCCCCAAGTCTGGAGAGCCAGCACAAGGACCACAGTGTCTGAACCCTTTTTCATTCCCTGGCATCTGGTCTGATTTCATAGCCGGGTGCTGAGTCCCGTTCAACAAGTACTTGCTGAAGAAAGGTATGAAGGCAAGACTCAAGAGCAGTTCTCTTCTGCCCGGCAGATGCCACATCCAAAGTCACAACGGATAGCATTGTGCAATGAATAGAGCAGCAATTTAATAAAAGGTACAGTAAGTCAAGGCCCCTCCCACTTTAACATACATGCCGATCACCCAGGAATCTTGCCACATGCACATCTTGGCATGCGACGGGTTGGAAGTGAGATTCCTATGCGGCTCCATGCACGTGACAGCTTCTGCCAAAAGCATATGGATGACCTCTGAGCTATGGGAACTCCACCTCTCACCGGGGCAAGGAGTGGGAGCAGGACCATGGTAATCCAATCCTATTGACCTCTATTATTCTCCGTCTCAGATGAACGCCCAAATTAGGCCTAATTTTCTGCGGGAGCTCTTTCTAGCAGTTTGAGCCCTCTCCATTCAGTCAATATGCAAGACATTTGCATAACTCAAAGCCACATCACTCTCCTCTACAGCAAAACTGCAAAGGGGAGAGAGAGACAGCATTCAAGAGCTGATTATGCTCAGAAGACAGCTGCTGGAGCTCTTTGACAATCACGGTAGCATTCAGAAGTGAAATGAAATCTATAATATGCTATCTGTCACTCGGCGAGTGGCTTAGGCTACTTGGCTCACGCGTTTATGTGCTACCTCAAAGGAAAAAGAACCGAAAAATACTATTACCTCTCACTCTGGACATACATTCATTACCCGACCTCCCCGTGTCTGTATGTTCTTTAGATAAAGCATGTATAAATGACAGTTGTTTTAGTATCAGAGTAATTTACATATCTATTATAATGTATTCATTCTATTGTTTTAAACTACTTAATACTATATGACAGAGACCAAAAAAATGCTCAGTTGGGGGCCAGGTAACATAGGGTCAAATCCCAACCTAGAAATAAATAGTTATGTATGCTTAAATAAGTGATTTCTATTCTCCAGACCTAAATTTTCTAAAACTGGCTTTTCTATTTTTTTCTAAAGTGATCAGACTAAATGTTCCTCCACGGCTCCTGGAGCTTTAATACTCTTCATTTCTGTCTGGACTAATTAATTATTTTAAAAAAAATAATAAACTGCACTGCTATGAATGAATTCAGAACATATTTTAAAGGGTAAAATATATACTGTATCTTCTCCCATTTGGAAGACCTAGAGACATCGGCATAAGCTGAAGAAAATCGAACCACTATTGTGGTCTCCCAGGTTTCAAACTTCGGTTCTAAAAGCCCAAAATCAAGCTGTATCATTAGGGAAACCAGACTAATGTCCTGGGATAAGTAAGAGTTGACAGCTGAAGAAATATAAGATAAACTTTGCTATTGTACATTCCCACTAAAATTTAAATCCATCATTTGAGAAGGGAGGACTGTGTGGTAGTCAAACAACCAGTACGACTGGACATGCTGGCCCCTGCTCACAGCCGTGGACACACCC
This sequence comes from Chionomys nivalis, assembly GCF_950005125.1. NCBI lineage: Eukaryota > Metazoa > Chordata > Mammalia > Rodentia > Cricetidae > Chionomys > Chionomys nivalis. Next base: position 12,699,430 of record NC_080111.1, on the reverse strand, counting down.
TGTGCTTTGAGATCGCGTTTCAGTGGTGATCTCTAATTACACAGTGTCTTTGGGTCTGTCTAGGGGTTCCAGTCAGACGCTCTGAGCAGCTCGGATGCCTGCAGTGCCTTATTGTACCGCTGTCTCTGGACGCAGGCCCCTGGAATGCTGGCGGGCTTTTGAGAGCCTTGGGGTCCCTGCTCCAGGAGCTGACACCCGCCTGAGGGTGACACATACCGGCTCTGTGAACTGCAGAAAATGTGGATTTCTGATGAATAATTTCAGGAACAAACCGCTACTTGTGAGCTTCAAACACACTTTTCAAATTCGTGAGTGCTCCAATCCCATGTGGGATATGAACTGCAGAAAAATGAAATTAGCCATTGAGAGAAATATAGGAATATATGGGAACCTTCTCCACCGCTCTACAGAAACTTATGTGTAATCAAAGAGAAGAGAAGAACTTGTGTTTTGTTTGAATACTAGGTAATGTGGCTACTGTCGCCAGAGGAAATCACTGTAGTACTTCCAAAGACTTAACAAAAGCCAAGTCAGACATCCCCAGTGGTTTATGAACACCTTCTTTCTGGAGACCACTTGGAAATTAATTCAACTGATTATTGGATAACGGCAGCAGTCTCATGTGAGGCCATGAAATGGTAAAGAATTAAGAACTCCTGGGGGAAAAACAGTAAACCAGTAAGGCTGAACCCAGGATTTTCTCTATATCTATTTAAGGATGTTATTAGTGAGATGTCATTTCACCCTGAAAACTACTGAGGTCAACTGCTGCTCCTTCGCATCCTTATACTAAGGCCAGTGACCTCTGCATCAGGTACAACCTCTTCAGCTATGCCATGAAAAGTAACTGGAAGGGACCACGCAGACCTGCCCAAGGCATCTTATGGTCTCATTATTCACTAACCCTTCAAAGTTTAAAACTCAATATGTAAAGAGGTTTCCTACTTTGGGGACGTCTTAAGGAAGAAGAATGGCAAACAACATTTACTCAGAATTACATATTTTTTTTTTTTGATTTTTTGAGACAGGGTTTCTCCATAGCTTTTGGTTCCTGTCCTGGAACTAGCTCTTGTAGACCAGGCTGGCCTTAGACTCACAGAGATCCGCCTGCCTCTGCCTCCCGAGTGCTGGGATTAAAGGCGTGCGCCACCACCGCCCGGCCAGAATTACATATTTTATAAATACAATTAGACGCCGGATAGCCTACTCTTATATAGGTAAGTAAGATATCCATTTAAAATTATGAAGCTCATATCTGAGGGAGGAATTTAAAATTATATAGACTACATATTGCTTTGCAGTTGGAGACCAAAGCACCCATATACACATCAAGCATCTATGAAATCACTTTGAGAAAAATGTTTAATTTTTCCAAGTCACCATGTGCCCATTCTATGCTAGATAATTTCAAGGTGTAGGGTAGAGAAAGCTAACAAAGGGGACTTAAATGTCACTGATTTTTGTGCCAGATATTTGCAAGAAGCAGGGTATGACAAGGAATCTCTGTGGGGCAGAAAACCTCTACTCTTTTGCTTCCTTCAGACCGCTGGGACTAAAACAGAAACACACAGGAGAACCACACAGGCAAAGATGGAGAACGTATAATAAAGACCAGGGGAAATATCCACCATGGCAGAGACCATTGCGGAAAGGGTAAACCAAAGGGACCTTTCTGGAAGATGATGCAGAAAAGCAATAATTCCCTTTAACAGAAAATTCTTCCAATATGATTTTACCTATGGATTAGCTACAACAGTATCCTAATACCTATAAGACACGTAAATAAGAACACTGATCGTAAAATGTATAACAACAAGAATAAAAGTGAAGTCAATGTTTACAGTAAGACACTAGGAAAATAAATTCTGTGAACTTCTGGGAGAGGGCCAGAATACATAAAGGGCAGAAAAACAAAACAAACAAACAAACAAACAAAAAGGCAGAAAGAACTCTAGAAGCCCAGGAAGGAAAGAGCAAATCCTCAAAAAGTTCAGATAAAGACTTGAGACACAAACATTAGACACAGCTTCAGCCTTGCTGGCCCCGGGCGAGGGATATGGTCAGAGGAGAGGCGGTGCTTCCAAAAGTTAAGGCAGGCCAGAAATGGGCAGTCCTGTCCTCAGGTCAACATGGCCCCAGTCACGGCCACACTGAGCTGTGTTGGAGAAACAGTGGTTCATATAGCAGACAGGCTGTGGAGAGCAGCAATGGCGTTTGTCATCTTACGACTCAAGGCAACAGCTAGCCAGTATTCTGAGACAGAACGTACAGTTAGCCTGGGAACCTGCCGGAGAAGTGGGGCCCGAATAAGGGAAAAATCAGAGGTCAGTGAGCCTCAGCTGTTTGCTCTGTTCAGCTCCTAAATGAAGGCCCAGTGAGGTGATTAGTGCGAGCAGGGGGATAGGGAATTGCTCGTGAACCCAAGGTTATATACACAGGAGGCTCAGCTCAGGCTAGAATACACACGAGAAAAAATAGAGCTGCCTCTGGGCTTGGCGAGAGCTCATCAAACAAGAACAACCCTGGAGTGTGGTAGCTGTGAGCAGGACACCAGATTCTGCAGGGAACTGTAGCCTGGAGCGCCTAAGAACTCTGAAATCACAAGGGTATGGGTGATGCCCGCAGCTGCATCCCACACGGGGTGATTAGCATTCAAGAACTCTTGAAAGCATGAAGACAGGCCCTCTATCTGGGCTAATCTCAGTGCTCTGGTTACTTCTTACTTTCCCAGTAGACACAGAGCCATCCCCCAGCTAAAACATTCGTCCCTGGGCTAGGGGAAGAGTTTGAGAAACCTAGGAACAGAACTGAACAAACCACAACCTGCAAAGCTAAGTGTAGCCAGCAGAGACCCACGAACGATACACAAGGAAGGAACAATTCCAATGCGAAGACTGGACTAAAGGCATGAGCCAGCTATCCAAGACAGAGTCAACCACAGCATAGACAACCAGAAGGGTAGCAGCTACACAGGCAACGGACCTCCACGTAAACCACTGTTGTCTCCAACCTTAAAAGGACGAGAACGGAGCTGCCACACCCATCTTATCTTGTTTAAATTTTGCAGTCTTTTTATGCTCGTTCATTATATTTTTTGCATTATTTTTGCTTACTGTATTCATAAAATGTTTGTGTTTTTATTTCATTCCCTTGTATTGTTATTTAACTCTGTGTAAACAGTATTTCCATTTTTACCAATATGTTTTTTATTTAGTGTCTTATTTCCTTTTTATTCCTGTGTTTCTTCCCTGCCCTCCCTATTTTAGCTGTAGATATCTACATATATATATATATTGTGTATATATATAATTTGAAATATATATATTTGAAGACAAGGTTTTTCTGTAGCTTTGGAGTCTATCCTGGAACTAACTCTTGTAGACCAGGCTGGCCTTGAACTCACAGAGATTAGCCCACCTTTGCCTCCTGAGTGCTGGGATTAAAGGTATGCGCCACCACCACCCAGTTTTCTTTTTCTTTTTTTTTTTTTTTTGACTATATTTTATGGATTTAAAAAAAAAAAAAACGCTCTCATGGTTTTGTTTTGTTGTTATCTTTTGTCCAGATTAGTGTTTCTATTACTATGATAAACACCATGACCAAAAGCAACTTGGGGTCAAAGGATTTATTTCCTCTTGGACTTCAGGAAGTCAGGGAATTAACTGAAGTAGAGGCCATGGAGGAATGCTCTATGTGGCTTGCTTGCCTGCTTTCTTATACAACTCAAGACCACGTGCCCAGGTGTAACACCACCCACACCAGGGTGGGATGTACCCTTCTACATCAATCATTGTCAGGAGCCGTGTCCCCCCAAAATTTACAGGAAGCACCACCGTGAGGAGTTTTTGCAGAGGGCTTCACTTTCCAATTGTATTGAGAATAGTCTTATTGACCAAGCCTATCTCACACCCAAATTAACTGTTAATAGAGAGCTATCTGTTAACGGAACCTGCCTCACATTCCAGACTATCTAGACAACTAAGGTGTGTCAACTTGTGACTTCCTGACCAAGGAATCGTGACCTGACCAATTGTAACCCCTTGGCCTACGTGACGGACGTGGACCACGTGGCAAGACCCCGTGCCCCAGCCCCCCAAGCACCTCATCCAGGGGCTATATAAGCTGTAACCATGACTCTAATAAACTGAGGCTTCAACAAATCTGCCTAGCCTCCTTCCTTCTCATCAGCCTATGTCTTTCAGGTGGTGCCTCTCCGTGACCCTGGAATAACTGACCAGCCAGGCGGGTTACAAACCCTAGACAAAGTAACCCGTCAAGGCGGTCTACAAATCATCAATCAAAAACATGGCCCACAGGCTTGCTCACAAGTCAGTTTCTGATGGGGGGATTTTTTTTCAATTGAATTTCCCTCTTCTCAGAAGACTCTAGCAGGTCTACTGTCAAGTTGGCAAAAACCTAACCAACATACCCTTTCTCCTATTATCAAGGTTTGAAAATTTTTATTATTGGGAAATATGTGGGCAATCTTTTTTGTACTTTTCTAAATTTTTCAATTTGCTGATGCTGTTGCAAACACGGTAGTGTGCTTTGTCTTAGCGGATCTCTGCTTCAGACTGAGCCGTCAGACAGTAGCCCACTTAAAACATTCCCCTCCGTGAAGGTGGAAAAGCTTTAAAAAAATGAATGCATTTCAAGAAGAAGCCAAACCACCAAAATTCAACCAAGAAGAAGTCAACAATCTAAACAGTTATATAACAAATGAGGAGATCAAATAGTAATAAAAGACTTCCAGAAAAAAACAGTTCTTCTTAAACTATTCGATTTGAAAAAACAGAAGCAGAAGGCCCATCCCAAACTCCTTCTACAAAGGCAGTGTCAATTTTATACGAAAGCCACACAAAGACACAACAAAAAGAAAATTGAAGACCAATATCCCTGAAAAATATAGGCTCAAAAATGATCAATAAAATCCTAGGAAACATAGTACAGACATACAACAAAGATTGCACACTATGACCAAGTTGGTTTTACCCCTGAAATGCAAGAATGGCTCAACATACTCAAGGCAATAAATCTAATAAATGGGTTTAAAGACAAAAATAACAACATAATCATCTCAATAGATGTAAAGAACACCTTTGACAAAATTGAATGTATCTTTATGAAAAAAAACATCCTAGGGAATGTAGGACTATTGGGGAACATACTTAACACAATAAAAAACATATATGAGGAACCCACAGTCAAGATTACCTTAAACAGAGAAAATCTTGAAGCAATACCACTGAAGTCAGAAATGTGACAGGCATGTCCACTTTCATTAGAAATACTAGCTAGGGCAATAAGGCAAGAGAAGGAAATTAAAGGGATACAAATATGGAAATTAGAAGTCAATTTGCAGATAACATGACAGTACACTTTAAAGATCCCAAAAATTCTACCAGAAAAATCCCCATCCCATTCATCACAGAAATAGGAAAAAAAATCACAAAGTGTTTATGGAACCAAAGACCCCAAATAGCCAAAACAATCCCTAGCAAAAGGAATGGTGGAGGATACAATCCCACATCTTAAGATACATTACAGAGTGATAGTAACAAAAACAGTATGGCATTGGCACAAAAACAGACATGGAGACCAATGAACAAACTATCACTCAGGTGACGAGGAAACCTGCAAAATAGGAGAGAATCTTTGCCAGTTATACATCTGAACGAGAACATATAAACAACTCAAAAACCAAAGAACCAAAACCACAAAAATGGGCATAGACCTGAAGAGAGAGCCATCAAAATAAATAAATAAATAAATAAATAAATAAAATTGCTAAGAAATAGCTCAAAGAATGCTCATCCTTTCTAGTAATGAGGAAAATGCAAATCATAACTACTTTGAGGTTTCATTTTTACCCCAGTAAGAATGGCAAAGATTAATAAAACAGCCAACAAGTGTGAGGAGAGCATATGGGGAAAAGGGAACCCCCCAATCACCGTTGGTGGGATTGCAGATGGGTGCAGCCATTATAAAAATCAGTGAGGGAAAAATCTCCAAAAGCTAAAAGCAAATCTGCCATAGGACCCAGTTAACAGGCCCAAAGGACATGACATGGTACTCCGCAGATAGTGCTCAACCACGTGTATTGCTGTTCTGTTCACAATAGCTTAGAAACAGAAGCAACCTAGATGCCCTTCAACACCAACGAAAAGATAGTGGAAAATATGCTAAGTGCCCACTATGGAATATTATTCAGTTATATATTCAATCAATCATAAGCTTTGCAGGTAAACGGAACTAGAAAAGACCCTATTGAGTGAGGTAACCTAGACTCAGAAAAACAAATGTCACATGCTCTCTCTCGTCTGGGGCTCCTAACTGCAAATCTTCAGATGGGAGTCCATATCCTGGAGTACCTGCAGAAACCGGAAAAAAAAAAAAAAAAATAGGACCATTGCCGGGGTACGGGTATTGAGAAGCGACGGAGAGGGGAATACCGGCGTACAAATGATCTGATCACAGAAATGGGAAAGGGGGGCCCTTTCAGGCATTGTCAGACAAATGCAGGATAAAGAGGGAGGAGGGCAAAGGGGAAGAGCAGAGTGCAAGTGATCTGATGGGAGAATGGGGGAGCAGCGTTCTTTAGAGAGCGAGAGCAAGAGTGTTGTAAAAAGCCATAAGGAGTCACACTATTGACTATTTCCCTTAAAATCATTCTATAATATATATATGTAATTCTGTGCATAAATACACATAAACAATTTTAATAAGCTTTTTTTCAACTTTACTAACATTTTCTCGAAGAGCAAAAGATAACCTAACAAAAAACAAACAAACAAAAAGAAGACCTCTTTTCAGTTGTTCACTGAGGCTATCCAAGAGACTCCCCAACATATTAAATTATTTATTATTATATATTATATATGCTATATTATATAATATATTATATTATTATTTATTTATTATTGTTATATTATTATTCTTTGTTGCCCTTTGTGACTACCTGCTGGTGGCCATGTCCGAGGAGCAGCAGGTAGTAACAGAAGTTCGGATGTCAGCCCACCAGGAGGAAACTCTGACGGGTGAGTCTTGTACAGGCAAGGCCCAAGACCACAGATCCCAGGATGTCTTCTGCTTCTGCTGTGCCTTTACATGTTTCCTGCTGCCATCTTTCTCTGGTATCTGGCATAGTGTGAATGGGTATAGGGAGATCCCCACTGCCTGTAATAGAGTCTGTTTATCTCATGGATGCATGCCGTCCTACTGGGCATTTTTACCTGTGGATTATTATGAAGATGATTTCTTCCTAAGCTGCACTGTCCAACTGACAATAATGTTAGTTTAAATAAAGTTTTGATGATTAAAAAATAAAACAAGGAAGTGTCACCCAGCTAGAACACATGAGCTTCTGCTGAGGAGCTGTAGATACTGTGACTTAGGTTAATGATTAAGAAAAACAATTCCCAGTAGACCAGCTAGCTTAAGTTCTTCTAATCTTAACGCTGGGAGAGGTATTCACAGATTTGGAGTGCGTCACAGCTGAAACGAAGCTTTGAAAATAAAGTTATATTAAGATGATTTTGTCAAATAGCTTTGAGGTGAAAAACACAAAAAGACAATTTAAAGTTTTAGAAAAGCATATAGTTGAATGAGGGACTCTTTAAGGTCAGGAAACAAAAACAAAGCAGCCCAATTATTACTAGCTGACACACTTTTCCTGCTAGGATTGGTTGGTGACCAAAGGTGATAATTAATTCCTTGTACCCATTTTTGCCCTCAATCTTTGAATATAAAAACTATTGGTGAGTGGTTATATACCCTAAATGTTTAAAGTAGAGCTGACTGATTCTTTTCCATATTTTGTTATTCTTCTCATCTATTTCTTTAAGGGAGTTTTTCACATCCTGTTTAAGGGACTCTATCACTTTCATAATGTCTATTTTTTCTACTTCTTCTGGATTAGGGTTTGAAGTCTTCCTGTTGTATGTTCGCTGGGTTTTGGTGTTATGTTGTTTTTCAGATTGTTGGAGGAATTCTTGCATTGCCACCTGCCCATCTCTTCCTTCAAATGCTCTCCAAAGGATCTTCTGGTACAGGATCAGGGCCACTTGCTGGCCAGGGACAGACAAAAGGACTAGCTTTCTGCGTGCAGGCTTAGTGAAACAAAGGAACTCCTGCCTGGATGCACTCACCATCCAGTCCCCAGAGCCCAGCCCCAAAACAGGCTGAGTTGGGGGATCTTATGACCCCGCATTATATGTACTATGAAAATATCTAACAATAATACAAAATGATTATGCTAATAGAAGAATATATAGTATCAATAAAAAAATGAATTAAATTTCCCTGCTAGAAGTTTAGCAAATATCAACAAACCACCACTAAAAAAGTCCAATTTTGACTACGTTAATATCAATGCTTTTCTAACCGTTCCAAAATGAAACTGGAAAGAAACACCACCACACTCATCCCATCAAGCTGGCATTACCTATATGCCAACAGTGGGTAAGAACACAACGAAAAGAAAACTACCCAACAATCTCTTAATGAATACAGAGAACAGAATTGCTAAGAATTCTTACAAACAGAATTCCCGAACAAATTAAAATCACAAATTCCAACGGAGTTCATTTCACTCTAGGGATGCAAATTTGGTTTAGTATATAGAAATCAGTAAGTATAATGTAAGCACCACATAGAATTCAGGACAGAAATAACACGGTTATCTCAAGCATTGCAGAAAAGTCCCTGGACAAAGTTCATCATCCCTTCACAATAAAAGCTCTGGAGAATTTAGGTGGGATGGGGTTGTAGCTCCGTGGCAGTTTGCTTGAGTAGAGGATGTGAGGCAAAGGCGCAACTCCCAGTACTAACTTAAAAAAAAAAGAAAGGAATAGAAGGAACACACCTCAACATAATAAAGGCCATATATGGAAAATCTATGGCCACTGGGGTCATCCCCCTAAAATCTGAGGGTGCTTGTTTGTCCAGTTTTATTCAATACAGAGATCAAAGTCTTAGAACAATAAGAAAAAAAAAGATCAAAAGAAGGGAAAGAAGTCAAATCATCCTTTTTGCAGATGGCACGATGCTGTACTTAAATAACTGTAAAGAATCCACCAAGAAAGTTTTACAAATGAAACCATTTTGAGCAAAGGAGGAGAATACAAAATCAACACACCAAAGTCAGTAGCTTTTCAACATAAGTGACAAACTGGCCAAGAAAGAAATCCAAGGGTGGGGATTCCTTTCATGGAGGCTTCAAAATTAATAAAATATGTAGCAACAAGCCTGACAAAGAAGATAAAAGACCTCTGCCGGAAAAACTTTTAGACACTAAAGAATGAAACGGAAGATGCTAGGTGACAGGAAGATCTCTTTTGATCATGGATTGACAGGATTAATATTGAGAAAATAACTTTATTATGCAATCCCCACCAAAATCTTAATGACATCCTTTGCAGAACAAGAAAAAAAAATCCTACACTTCCTATTAGAAGTACAAAAGACTGAATGACCGAGGCAAGCCTTAGCCAAAAGAGCAAGGGTGAAGATTTCACGGTACCTGAGCTCAAATTATATCACAAAGCCACAGTCGTACAATCTGGTACAAAACAAATGTGCAGAAAAGTGGACTGGACCGGAGGACCCAGAAACAGAGCCACACAGCTACCAGCCCGAATCAAAAACATACATCATTTTAAGTGACGCTGCTTCAAAGTTTGTATTCAGTGTAGAACACTGATTGCAAATGCTGACATCCTACAATCAATTCGAAATGGATCAGAGATCTCAAACATAAGCCTGAAACTTTCAAACTGCTAGTAGGAAAATAAGCCAGACCTGGAAATTTGCTCTCATATACATGATCTAAATTTAAAATTATTTATATGCATGTAGCATGTGTGCCTGCATGCATGTGTGTGTGCATATACGCATTGAAACTAGGAAGGGGATCATGAGAAGGGAGAGAAAGATCCTAAGGGAGGAAGAAAAGAAGGTACTAGAATACAGGTGGCCTGAAAAACAGAAGGGGGAGCTGTCTGGTGGAAGTGAGACAAACTCCTGGGCCACAAGAAATGGACCAGAGCGAAGTATAGTTGGTGCAAATGTATGACTATACCATAACAAAAGCCTCTCACTTTCTATGCTAACTTTAAAAGAAAAACAATAACAACAACCAACAAATATTCGATCTTTTTTTCTAATCTTGGCACATTCTCAAACTGAATACTATCTACCACTAAAAAGAAGAAAAAAACCTGAGTTCCCATATTAACTGCCAAAAGGGCAGGGTTGGGAACGTAGCTCAGCGGTGAGGTGCTTTCAAAGCAAACCCAAGGCCTTAACCCCAAGTAAAAGATTAGTTCATTTAGGATAAGCACTATGAATGTGTCATTTAACATATAAATTCCTTTTTGCTTATGTTTCTTACAGATATACAACAGTCAGTAGTAATAGTTACATATGTCAGGAAATAGTTAATATTATTTCATAGTAATATTTCATTTGTATTTTAATAAATAAAGCTTGCCTGAAGATCAGAGAGTAAAGCAGTTGCCCTGGTCAGCCTTACAGACCAGGCAGGGGTGACACACCCTTTAATCCCAGTGACCATATTAGTTTGCCATACAAACCAGGCAGTGGTGGTGCACATCTTTAATCCCAGCCCTAGAGAGGAATATAAGACTGGAGGAGACAGCTCACAGACACAGTCTCATTCTGAGATTCCTAGAGGCAGGATCGCCATTTCAGACTGAGGTAGAGGTAAGAGCCAGTGGCTGGCTGTTTTGTTTTTCTGGACTTCAGGTTGAACCCCAAATTCTGTCTCTGAGTCTTTATTAACTATGCTACATTGTTTGGTACTTAATTCAGGAAATATTTTATACTTACTATAAGTATTAGAAGTGTGGTAGGAAATTCACTTTTTCCCTTAGCCCCTGTGCGTATTTGCCTTTTTTAACCAGATGCTCATTTTTGAAAATATAAATAACTCCCTTTAAAACTATACACACAAATGCCTAGAAGGCCATTAAATAAAAAACTTAGTGCCAGGTATGAAATACCCTTCCCACTCAGTTTTTTTTTTTTTTTAAATCAGGAGTATCCCAGACAAACACACCCCAAACAAGACAGGTTATGTCATTGCTCTTGGTTAACCACCAGAACTTATGGAAATCCCCATTCCTGATGACACCACAAATTCTGGCTACAGAACATGTAGATTCTAATTTAATAATGACCAGAGAACTCCATGCTGATTAGCCTCAGAGTGCTGGGAGGTCCTCTGTAGGTTGCTGAGGTGGGAAAGTCATCAAATGCCTTACCCTGTGAGCATCAATGCCTGGCATAGCACAGTAAGTCCATGGATACAACAGTGGCATGAATTTCAATCGGTTGCTTTCTGAACGGATTTCAGGCCACAGGAGGAGTAACCATACCTGTTACTGTAAACTTAATTAATAACCCATGGCTGGGGAGTCCACCAGCCCCCGGGGGTAAACCAACTACTATTTTTCTGATAATGCATACAATCTGCCCCCCAAATTCACGTCTCTCTACTCACAGATTATTGTAGCACTCAGACCCACCAGGGAAGCTTCCTTGAGCAGTAGATGGTGTTTGTGCAGGAACTCACAATTGATCAAAGCAGAGAATAGGTGTCTATGGAGATCTCAGCCCCTAATAGAAAGAAACGTTCGCCACAGGGGGCTCCAGGCTGCTCGCGCCATCTTAAGTTTCCACAAGCTATGCAGTTGTCCAAAGGAAACAGCACAGTCCAGAGAAGTAGAGGTAAACATTTTGCCTTCAAGGTATCCATGCTGCCACGAAGTATTTTTAGGTAAGATTAGCACTGAAATCAGGAGATGTTGGTGAAAAGCAGATCTGGGAAGGGCACATTCCAAAGACTGGGGACCCTGAGGGAAGAGAGAGGTCACTGAAAAAGAAGACTGTCTCCAAACAGACCTGGGACTCAGGCCTCCAGCAGCACCTTTTTCCTGGGCCTCCAGCCTGCCAGACAGATTCCCGCCTTGATAGCCACAAAGATCACATGAGCCAACTCCTTAAATAACTATCTACATGGGTATCCAGATACACATGTGGGTGGATGGATGGATATAGTGTTAGTTACGATTCTCTGAAGACCTCTAACGAAACTTCTGAAGTTCATCTCTCCATTCCTTTCTTTGATAATATCCAATTTGCCTGCATCTTTGTAAAAAAAAATTTGTTTTCATTTCACGTATAGAACTGATTAATTGTACTGTGCTACGTTAAACAAATCAGGAACAAAAACAAGCGCCCTGTGATCTTGTTTACATGTGGAATCTAGAAGAGCCTGTTCTCAAGGAAGCTGAGAGTGGAGAGTGGTAATCAGAGTCTGGGAGGGGTGATTAGGGTGGTTGACGCCTGGGATCCAAGTAACAGTTAGATACACAGGAGCAAGTTCTGAAGCAACATTACATAATGGGTGTCCAAGTTAAGGTTTTTATTGCTATGAGACACTATGATCATGGCAACTCTTATAAAGTAAAACATTTCACTTTTGGGGTGGCTCCCTTATAGTTTCAGAGGTTCAGTCCATTATCATCATGGTGGGGAGCATAGCGCCATGCAGGTTGACGTGGTGCTGGCTATATGTTGGCTTTCAGGCAACAGGAAGTCGACTTAGACATTGGGCAGTGCCCTGAACATAGGAAACCTCAAAGCCCGTCCACACGGTGACACACTTCCTCCTACAAAGTGCCATTCCCAAAGAGATTATGGGGCCAATCCCATCACACCACTACAGAGACTGACTATAGAGAAGTTAATGCACATTTCAAAGACTGACCCCAACGAAACAACCAAAAGGACAAGCGGAATTGGTTCAGTTGGTAAACTGTCTTCCTTGAAGCATGGTCACCTGAGTTCAGATTCCAAGAGCCCACACTCAAAGCTGAATATGGTACAAGGGCTCATAGTTCCAGAAACAGTGAGGGTTGATCCATGGAGCTCTTTGGCCAGCTGTCCCGACCTGGTAAAGTTCCAGAACGATGAGAGACCCTGTCTGAAGTGGTTTGAATAAGAATGCCCCATAGGCTCTTAGATTTGAATGCTTGGTCATTTAGGGACTGGCATTACTTGCCATCTCTGGCTCCCTAAATTATCCCAACGCTCTGTTGCTGTCTGTCCTGAGTTTTACAAGAGCCAAGCTGATGCCAGACCATGGCCCTGAACACAGGAACTGTGAGCTAAATACGTCTCAAAATGTGTCCAGTTTCAGGTATTTTGTTATAGAGCAAAGACTCCAACTAACATAAACACTTAATAATTTTATTTATTATAATTAGCTGCTGGCAAATTATATCATTCATTTTAAAGCTTCTAATACAAGAATGAAATAATATGAAGGGTGACAGATTTCATTTCCCAAGTAGAATTTACATAAGAAAATGGATATTGCTGTGTTTGGCCCTCTCTAAGGTAAATGCTTCCGTAGTTGGTTTGCTTAGATGACTTAGGACTCACTGCTTGTCCTAAGATGACTTGTGCTCAGAGGGTCTGACCTGCACAAGAATCAGACACAGCATGTCACTCCGAAACAGGAATCAAGAAGGATGCATGACAATTCAACCATCAGAATGGTTCTTCAGTATATTAGCATAAGGCAGTCAAGATTATTTGAAAAAATGATTTGAAATGAGATTTCTTTTTACCTAGCAGGGCAACCAGATGAGAAGCAAGCACCAATACTATTCATATACCACAGAAGATACCGGTCTAAAACCTAGTGGCTGATATATAACAGCTAGCATGTAATATTTGGGAAAAGTGGAGTCCTAAGAGAGTTGTCTTTGACAAACATGACAGCCAAGCTCATCTCTTACCCTCAAGAGCTCTCATACCTCCTCTTCCCATATCTGTCTTACAGTGTTCATGCTACATACATGTAGTATATAGCAGGAGCAGGTCAGACAGCTGGAATCCAGCTGTGCTCAGCACACACTGTCCTGCTTCCCCTGCACTAGACCTACCCAAAAGAAAATGCATCCTTTCGAATGATGACAAGCTTGACTTTGCCTGAGCCAGATGAGGATTCCCTATTGTTTCACTCCTTAGGATGAAACAGTTTCCATGTTTACCTATCTTTTAATCTAGTGAATATTTCTTCAATTGTCTTCTTATATATAAATTCTTTCCACCTTTAACTTTATGTTGCGCTCAATAGGATGATTTAAGTTTTCCAATACAATGTGCACCTCCTTGCTCCCACCTTCTGTTGACCCTCAGCCTCTGGATACCGCATATCTCCCTTTTCCAGCTATCACCACTTAACTCATCTTTCATATGTCAACTAAGAAGACTTCAGAGCCGTCAAAAAGCCTTCTATGATTACTTCCCATCTCAAATGGATCTCACGCAGATTTCCTACGCTTCATGGTTCCTGTGCATGCCTTTGACGCAGCTTTTAATACTTTGAGCTGCATTCTTTTACATTCCTCATATATCCTTCCTTGTGCAGCTACAAGCAGCCTTATAACAAGGACTTAACAGCCCATCCTTGTTTTCCATTACCCAAGTATACCAGGCTCAGAGCAGACTCTCCAAATGTGTTTGTTAGGTTTCACAGAGTACACATCTCCCTGATTTATATGAGAACCTCAGAGCCATTACTCCAATGGAACTCAGTTACTGACTCAAACAAATATTTCTCCTTCTAGAATGCTTCATCATTAGAGTATCACTCTCAAACTGAACTCCTATCTCTTCTCCCTACACAAACACACACACACACACACACCCATACACACCACACCACGCCACACCAGAACAAAATAAAACAAAACAAAATGCAAACAAAGGAACTAATTTCTCACTTCCAATTGCTTCTAGTCAGAGGGTATGCTCTTAAGACAGGCACTTAACTAATAAATTCAATATCATTGCATTCACTTGGTAAGATGTAAATACAATTCATCATGCCTAGCTCCAGGTAAGACTGTGAACATCTACGCAAATGAGCAGCTTAGATGGAATGCCTTCAGCAGATCATTACTGAACCAGGCATAAGCCTTGGCAAGCCTGGCATGTCTTTTATTGTGAATAACACCCCACAGCTTGTCAAAGAGAAATCACCTGCTACTGACATCCCTGATCATAAACAAGGTGATCTGCCTTGCTAATCCTTGATAATTATCTCAGCAATCCTGCTTTGTGTAAAACACAGAAATATAAATTTTTATTATAATATGTGAGGAACAAAATAAAAGCTAGACCAAAGAGTTTCAAAATAAAATTTGAAAAAAAAACCCTGAATTACCTTTAAATTTAGAAATAATAAAGTATAAATATAAAAGGTACCCAGCAGCCCATATATTTTGTTCCAGACAGCAAAAGAATCAATATAAAGTAGTGTCAAATATAGAATGTGAATGATTGGTAATGGTGGTTTGATGGATACTCAGGCACACTGACACACTTAGAGAGGTCTATATACCCACTTAGAAAGCCAATTCTCAAACTTGTTCTAGTCAACAAACAGAATATTTCTTTTGAAAGAAACCTAACTTTATAGTCTTGGAACAGTACCTAACTATATGAACTATTCTAATTGCTCTTGAAAAATGGTCTATTCCCAAATGGTCCAAAATAGCACATTAGTCATTTTTCTTCTTACTAGACTTTAAAGAAATAAAAAGTTGTTAAAAGTCAGGAAAGAACAATGTACAGCCTTAAAGCACATTATCAAAAGAAAGAAAAGAAAAATGACGACCAGACTGAGCTACGCAGTAGACTTGGCTTATAATAAACCCAGGCACTATCTGCAATAGAGTCAGTGGGCTTTTAATTGAAAAACATTCTAAATGCTTTGCAGGTAAATATATAAAAAGTATTCGTATCCCGTAGAAAACTGGAAACGAGTTGTTATGCCTTGGCCTCATGTTGGGAGCCCTTAGTCACACACTGCCAGGCACTTGTTATCCTGACCAAACTTTTACTTATGAAGACAAATCAAGATCTCACTGACAGGGCATCTTGACATCTCCCATCCTTCAGATTAAATCTGTATCCATGTGTGTGTGTGAGTGCTCTTGGGGTCACATTCTTCATGGAACATGAAGATGCCCCCTCAAACACCCCGAAAGGAGGATGTATAGGCAGAAAGTTTTTCTCCATCTCGCCCAATCCCACTGGGCAGGTTTCTCTCTACTCACCGGGTCCTGCCAGTTCCCACGGCTGCTTATGAAATAACCACTCTGAAGCTTATTATCAGTTACAATTGTTTGGCCAATGTCTTAGGCTTCTTACTGGCTAGCTCTAACTATTAAATTAACTCACTTTTATTAATCTGTGTATGGTCACAAGGCTGTGGCTTACGGATGCAGAATGTTATTTCTTTGGCAGCTACATGGCGTCTCCTCAGCTCTACATACTCGCTCTCTCTATCTTTATTTGGACTTCCTGCTAGCTTTACTCTGCTAAGCTACTGACTGAAACAGCTTTATTCATCAACCAATGAAAACAACACATATACAGAAGGACATCCCTCATCATCTCCCCCTTTCTGTCTAATTAAAAAAAAGGTTTTAACTTTAACAAAGTGAAATTGCATATAACAAAACAGTTCAGTGGTGCATGTGGCACACACCTGGGATAACACAGACAAGATCTGTCCTCTGTCCTCCCCGACCCGTCATGGTGTTAAGTAGTAATACCACCACCTTTTGTTTCCCCAGTTACTGAAGTTTAAACCACAACCTCCACAGTGTCCTATGAGTAAGAAATGCAGTCCACATCATTTCAAAGCATGAAGTGCTCTGGGTCGGGTGTTCCCAGGAGGGAAACTACGTCCAGCAACATGAGCAGAAGAGGAACATTTTGTCTGCTTCTAAAATACCGATAGAGCCGGGCAGTGGTGGTGCACGCTTTTAATCCCAGCACTCGGGAGGCAGAGGCAGGTGGATCTCTGTGAGTTCGAGACCAGCCTGGTCTACAAGAGTTAGTTCCAGAACAGGCTCCAAAACCACAGAGAAATCTTGTCTCGTAAAACCAAAAATAAACAAACAAACAAACAAACAAACAAATAAATAAATAAATAAATAAAATACCGATAGAATTGAAAGTGAATTTCAGATATGAATACTGAATGAAAATATATAGTTATGACCCTCATTTCTTACTAGTTCCATGTTGTAAAATGAAGTGGTGGGCCGCTTCCCGCCGCCCGACTCCTGGCTAGCTTTACCCAAAATAATTACACAGAAACTATATTCGATTAAACACTGCCTGGCCCATTATATCTAGCCTCTGCTTGGCTAACTCTCACATCTTAATTAACGCATTTCTAATAATCTGTATATCACCACATGACTACGGCTTACCGGGATGAGTCTAACCTACGTCTGTCTCGGAGAGGAGAGCCATGGTGTCTGCCTGACTCTGCTTCTTTCTCCAGCATTCCGTTCGGTCTACTCCACCTATCTAAATTCTGCCCTATCAAAAAGCCAAGACAGTTTCTTTATTTAACCAATGAAAGTAACACATAGACAGATGACCTTCCTACACCAGTTCCAGATGTTATTCAGGCTAACATTCATTCATCCACTTGGTAGTGTTAACAAAGCAAAATGGTTGCTATTTAAATAAATTAATAGGTGATTATAATTAATGATGACTACTTACACATAAATTATTAATGCTGCATTATGTTATCAACAATAGCAAATGTTACCTAAGTACTAACATACTAGACATCTTTATAATAGGTACTTTCCACTAACACATACAGCACCCAATGGCTATTGCTACTAGTACCCCACTTTACAGATGGGGAAACACTGAGAGGTTAAGTGATGTGTCTTGGTGCCCAGGTAGCACAGTTCAAGAGCCCCTCTTTCAACCTATGTAGCAGCATTTGTAATTATAATCTAAGTTAGTAACCTGAAGCTGAAACTCTCCAGCTTGAAATTCTCCCTTGCTGAACTTCTCAGCAGAGCATCTTCCTGTTTGGCTTTATCTCTGTTAAGGCTCATGATGTTTCACTATTTCATTTCTTTTACCTATTTCGGACTCTTAGAGGGTAGTTGGTTCACTACACATTAACTGCTTACTCTTACATCTCATGACAATAACATAGGAGCCCCAAGATTCAGAACTCAAAAAATGTTACAATGGATTATCTTTAAAAGACGGGCTCTAACGAGCACATTCATACATTACCTTCAAATATGAGCCCTTCCTGTCACCAGGCTGCTACAACAAAATCAAATAACCAGAAATGGAGTTGCCCTCCCTTCTTCCCTCCCCTCTCACACACACAGGTTGAGAACAGGAGCAGTCGTCCTGTTTTCAGTTCCTTGTGTCATTTGAAGGCCTTCCTTCTTCAGTTCTTTCTAGAACGACATTAAGCATTTTAGATTCCGCCTATAACTATGCACTGATTAGCACGTAGCCTCACAGCAGTGTCTCATAGAGGTTGGTTCCCTCTTGGAAGCTTCTGTCATGGCTGAGCATCCCTGTTTCCAGGCATTCCTTCACTCTAAACAAAAAACAGTCATGAAAATATCCTTTCTGGGGGCTGGAGAGATGACTCAGGGCTAAGAGTACTTACTGCTCTTCTAAAGGTCCTGAGTTCAGTTCCGGTGCCCAGGCTGGACATGCTCACAACTGCCTATAACTCCATTTCCTGGGAAACTGAACACTCTCTGCAGGTACCCACAAACATATGGCATAAGACAGACATATAAACACACATGTGTACACCTGAATAAAAAACAAATATTAAAAATTAAAGGAACTCTCTCTGTAAAACAGAAACAAAGTAGTGAGGATAACATGCTGAGTCACCTGTGCCTAGAACAAGAACAAGGAAGAAGACTCTTTTTTTCCATGAGGCAATGCAAGTCCAAAGAGGCCAGCAAGAGTGGGAGGGTGGCATCGGTTTGCTCCCTTGAAGCCAAGGGGTGGTCAGCAGGAAACTCCCTGGATGGTGAATTAGGAGTAAAACAGAACCTACGTATGGATATCAGGAGCAGTGGTTAGAGTTGCATATCTAAGAAGACAAATCCAGGAAACAAAAAGTCAGAGAAGTGGGGCGCACGCATTGTGAGCACAAAGCCTCCCCTCCAAGTGCATTACAAACCAAACATGGAAAATCGTGAGATACATCACCAGTCAAAATAGTCCGTCCTCACAAAACTCCAGTGGTAAGAAGTTTAGGGTGCTCAAAGGATAAGTGAAGCAAAAACATCCTGACAAGTGAATGAGAATTTCCACAATTAATTTGATTTGAAAGCCATAAATAGACTCAAAATCCTCATCACAACTCCATGAGACTGATGCCAGCAGCATTTAAAAGGCTACAAAACAGGAAGAGGAATGCAAGTTAAAACCACAGTTACCAAAAGAACAAAGGACAAGATGTTCTCCATAGGCAAAAGGCCCAGTGAAGGCCAGTGATATACAATGAACCAATTAAAGATAATAGCAGCTAAAGGGAATTCCCTAAATCCGAGGAAACACTTTCTGAACCACCATAGCTGAAGCCACATTAAATGAGAAAAGGTTTAAACTTTCCTCCTAAAATCACCGTCAAGGACAGTCACTATTTCTATCCCACATTTATATGTCTGTACAGGAGGCTCTGCCTGGGGAAAACAGTCAAGAACAAGAAATTGAAAGCATCTGGATAAGAAAATAAAAAGAAAATTCTACTCATAATTACATAACGTAGTGGTTCGGGCACCTTAAAAAAGCACATTAAAATTGCTAAAAGTTGTGAGTGAGCCTGTGAAGGTGGAGAAAATGAGGTCAATATATAAAAATGTAGTGCCTTTATATATACCAGCAGTTAATAATAAAAAGAAATTTCCAGCTGTTTCCATTCGCAGTATATCAAAACATAAAATGCACAAGAATAAACACAATAAGAAGTACAAGATTTATCAACAGTACACCTGATGCTTTAGAATGAAATTAATAAAGGAAGTAGATATTATTCGTCTGTAGGTTAGAAGATTTAATGATTTTGTGTTCTACTCACCAGGTTAACTTACGGATTCAGTACAACCACCAATAAAATACTAGGTGGATTCCTTGCACAGAGTCATGATCCTAGAATTTGTGTGGAAATGCAAGGGCTACTAGATAGTCAAAAATAATCTGGCAAAAGCAGAAAAGAATGGGAGGATTTATGATCCCTGACTCCCAAACTTTTTTCAAAAATTACAGTAGGCAACACAGTTTGGTCCTGGCATAGAGTGAGACACAGATTAAATAAATAAAATGAGATTCAAAATTCAACAATCCATTTATGGAACTTTAATTTTCCAAGGTATAAAGGCTATTCATGAGGAAATTTCAGTCTTTTCAAAAGATGTCCTAAGACAAACAGATGCCCTGTGCTATAGAGCAAATAGAAAGAAATAGCTCAAAGGCCCCCAGACCTACCCATAAGAGCTGAAGTCATTCAAATACTGGAGCAAAGAGAGGGGTGAGCCCATATGCACTTGGGTTAGGACAATAACTTCGTAGATAAGATGTGTCAGGTGCAAACAATGAATAGAAGGAAAGTGGAATAAATCAATGCTAAAACATTTTATACTGTAAACTATACTCAAGAAAGAGAGCAAAAAGCCACAGAGTGGGAAATGATAGATGTCCGAACATCTAAAGGACCCATATTAGAGGAGCAAAATGCCTCTAAAGGGGATGCACGAATGGCTGATAACCACATAAAATGCTCATTATCATTCGCCATTAGGGAGATGGAAATAAAAACCAGGAGATACAGCAGCTAAGTATGCATAATAAAAACATGTATACAGTAACAGGAATATGGAGAGAATTAGGCATAATAATAGTACTACTACTAGTAGTGGTAAATAATAATAATAATAATAATAATAATAATATAGCTACAGTCCAAAGAAGTATGGCAGTTTCTTAAAAATTAAAGTGATTCAGCAGCCTCCCTCCAGCCACAATCAAGAAAGGAAAACAAGTCCACACAGACGCTTGTACCTGAGTATTCATAGCAACCATATCATAATAGCCCAAAGCAAAGACAACCAAAGGTCTAGAACTGGGAGATAATTAGAAGCAACAACAGAAAACAAAAAGCAAAGCATTGAAACATGCCACATCACGACCACAGGGGCATGCCATCAAAGACAAGCCGAGAAAAGCCCACACATTGCCTCACAGAAGACACAGAGAGTAGACAGCTGATTCCGTGCCTGGAATGAGGGGAAGCGAGAAGGACTACTAGTGGGTGTGTGCATCTGCAGAGAGAATAAAATGCCCTAAAATTAGGTCATGATGGCCTCACAGTCCCATAAACATACGAAAAAGCTTTAAATTGTATGCCACAGATGCGTAAACCATTACAATTCAATGGAGTCTTCCATGTCTCAAAAAAAAAAAAAAAAAAATTTCGTAATTTACCAGTGAGTGAGTATATATATATATATACACATATGTATATGTATTATCCATGTATGTATGTATATAAACTTCCCAAAAGTACTAAGCATCAGTAAATGCAAAGCAAAGCTAAATGAAATATAATCTTATCCCAGCAAGAACACAGCAAATACAGCCATTACAGGAAATAATAGGAAGGATCCTCAAAAACAAACAACCCGGAAATAGAACTGCTATTTGTCCTAGCACTCCCCAGCACTGAACAAACACACAAAGGAAGGAGAAGCAGTGTGCCGAAGAAGACCTACACTCTCTTCTTAATACAGTGCTCACAACAGACAGATGGCGGGATCGTCCGAGGAATCCAATGACCAGGAATTAAAAAAAACAAAGTATGGGTGCATATGCCGTGGCACATTATTTTGCCTTATAAAGAATAAAATTCTGTCATTTGTGGACATAGAGATTAGACCTGAAGACATTCTGGCCAATCAAGCACTAAAATATAATTGCCACGTGCATCATTTATATGTAGAAGCCACCAATACAGTGCTTTACAAGGTCAAGAAGAAACTGAAATCTATTTCTATGATTAGAACTAGGTACTAGAAGAAGTGGGAAGATGAAAGACCTGGATAAATCCAGACCCCTCTAGCAGGAAAAATAGAGCCAAAAAATCTAGGTTCAGTGACTCTGTTTCAGGAACTAGTTAAACATAAAGTTAGATTATAATCTTGGGAATAATCTTGAGAAACAGGGAGTTGCCCCCTTGTGATCATCACTGGTATTTTCGGGATTTTCTATGATGCCCTCCCTACTCCCTTCGGATTACTGAGTTGTGGTTTCTTCCCTTAAAATCCACTTCTCCCAGTTACTCGGGGTCAAACTCCTCCCCTGCATGGTTATGAGTCTCAGCCCCAGTGCACTGGTTCCTGTCCTGTCAAATAAACCTCATGTGACTGCAGCAAGGACGGTCTCTCATGAGTTACTAGGGGTCGTGTTATCCCGAGACTTGAGTGAGAGTCTCCCCGCACTGAGGGTCTTTCAGTAGATGGGACACACGGGGGTCTACTACTGATCTGTTGGCAACAGATTCTGGGGGTGGGGGAGGCATGGTATCCAGTTATGTAGCCCCTGGTGAGCCCACCAAGAGCTGAGGGCTCGTTACAAACTCGGGACACTCAGATGGCCCAGATTAAACTCTGTGAGACACTAAGCAAAACCAAGACTAGTAAATAAGCGGAGAAGGTTTGTATGGGGGACGGGGAATGAACATGGTGGGAGGGAGCTGGGCAGGCAGAATATAAACCATGCATACATGAAACTGAAAGAATAGAATTCACTAATAAAAAGTCACTTTCTTAACAAAAGGAAGTCAACTTTATATTTTAATTAAAACCTGGATCCTGGGAGGGCTTCAAAGAAAGAACAGATTGATTTCAGACTTAGTAAAAAGAAATTCAAAGTGATTGGGAGAAGAGAGAAAAAGACATTGAGCAGAGACTTAAGAGAGCGGTTTTAATGGGATGAGTGATATAGTCACCAAGTAGTGTAAAGATGGCAATAACACCAAAATTAATCTGTAGGTCAATGTCACACCAGTGAAAATTCCTAATATTTTCTAAAGACCTTGTCAAACATTTGCTAAATCAAAGAAGCGAAAAGAAAAAAGAAAGAAAAAAGTAAACCCAGCTAAGAATAGCGATGAGAAAGTGTTCCTCCTCTTACCCCTCACTTTATTCTTTCCCAAAGGCTTGGTTACTAAGATAGTGTGCTATTTGTAAGGAGACAGGCCAGCAGAGCAGGTAAACAGATGAAAGGGCCATGAGCTACCTATGAAGCCATGATTATCTGAACAAGTGTTACAAATTACTAGACAAATAATAAATACACTAATAGATGATACTGCCACAAGGAGAGTCACACCCTCGGGCCAAGAATAATTGGAATTTTTCCTTATTGCATTATCTCCCATCACACAAGAATGCCGGTGATCTCCACCCTTGCTCAATTCAATGCAGTTCCAATTAACTGCTGCAGTGACCCTTATTCAACTCTATGGTGCATAATGGTTCTCACTTACAAAATCCCTTCAACAGCTTCCCTCCACTACCTCATGGGAGTCACAACAAAATGAGATAAATTACTCTGGGAAGATGTTCACAGGGCTCTGCACACAGTGACAACAGATACGACCATTTCTGTCCCCTCTTTCTCATCAACCCAACATTCCCTTCTTTATTGAACGACTTTGTTCTCCTGGCACTATTTCAGTGGAGGTGAGTCTCCGAAGATTTCTGGCATCCACAAAAGGTCCCAGATCCATTTCCTCAATCTCATTCATTCCAGCCAGAACAACTTGGCCCCCTGAGAAATGGCTCTCTGCAGCTGCCATTTCTGTAGCCTCGCAACAGTGCACTGATGTCAGGGGCCATTGTCCTAAAGATGATAGCAGGGACCATCTTCCTAAGGATGTTTGCAGAGAGCCCCACACCCCAACTATATTGAGAACTATTTGTTAACGGAACCTGTCCACATTCCAACTATCTAGAGAATTGCTTGTTGTTGGAATCACAAAAGAAATGTTTCCAATTACACCAGGTGTGCTGACTGGTGACCTTTGCTACCCCAGCAAAGTTCCTTCTTACCCCCCAACCCAAGCCAAATTCCTCATTCAAGGGCTATATAAGCTGCTACCATTACACTAATAAACTTGACAGCAGAACTTTGCTTGGTCTCATTTCTCTCTCCCGCCCATGTTCTTTCAGGTAGCGCCTCTTCAGGACTCTGGAATACCTGGACCTGCTGGGCGGGTCACACTGAGGCAGAACCAACCAAAGTGACATCACCAGGAAAAATAAGGATAGGATTTACCCAACTCCCAATCTGGACCCCTTAACTTGGGGCTCTCCATTTCCAAACCAACGTCACTGCTTCTGCTACGACGGGGTGGAGGCAAAGCCTGTGCTAAGGCATAGACATACTTTCAGAATATATGTTCGTCTGAGAGTCAAAGGAAGTGCCAATAGATTACTTACCTAATATTGCAAGGCCAGCTGGCAGCGGAACTCAATCAGATTGTAATACTTAAACAATAAGAAACTTCATACCATACAGAAGACACACTACACTCTTTATAACACATTTTCAATAAATGTCATGCTGAATCCTTACGTAACATAAAATGTTCTTAGTATCACTTCACTCAGCACCGCTCAGGAAAATCATCTTCCAGGGATGCCCTCAATACAGCAGCCATCTGAATACTGACTATTGGGTGCTCGGAATGGCAAGCTACACAGCAGACATGAAAACCCATTTTTCTTTTTCTTTTTTGCAGAAATCAAACCATTTTGTTCTCTGTGCCTTAACACTTCTGAACAGCACCAGATCCTCGTGAATCCTTTCAGTGCGGATTCTCATCAGGCAGACCAAAGCTTGTGCTACAACAACATCCTTACTCTTATAGTGATGAGCAAAGTTTCAGCTGGCCCGGAGCAGTGGGAGCAGTGACTCTTACGAGCACAGAGACCAAGGTGAACCACAGCCTCGTGAGCCTACACCCACACAGGACAAACTGTGAAGTGTTTGAGGAAGAGACAGAGTGTAGGGATGTTGTCTTTTCTCAGCTGAAGGATAACATAGATGCAGAACGGTAGGTACATGCAAAGATGACTTATGGTTCCACGTAAGTTCACACAGTACACACATGTAAGAAACTCATGGATTAAGACACTGAACATTGCTAGCTGATTCTCTCCATTGGGGCAGTCTTGATGGTTATCTCAACTCCTAACATGATGGAATATTATACAGATGGAACTTTTCAGTATGCACTGGTCTTTGTGCATGGTTTATCATTGCTAGAATCGTGTTTGTGACTGCCATCTGTTATGGGATTTTGATCCCTTTTGCCAATGACTTTTGGGGATTGTGACTCCTAAGACATGGTCTTGTCTGTGGACGTGTCATATGTGGACAAGTCATAGCTCTGTGCTCTCTTGCATGATCAGAAATGAGCAGGCGGCTTGCTCCTCACCCTTGGACAGAACAACTGGACGAAGGCAGCTGGATCAGTGGTGGCATCAAGACCACTCTGTAGTGGTGAGTGTTTACCCCTATTTTATACTTAAATAAATTATTGAGAACCCTTAACAGACTCTTGTAGCTCTTGCTATGGTCACCACACTGCCAGTCTGCATGCCCTTGTCCAGTCCTAACCACTGCAGAGTATTTGTCTATGCATTTTTAACTAACCTGTATTTCAGTCATTTTCAGGTCAGGGATATTAAAAACAGTGCTAATTGGACATTCTATGATATTTCTTTGTTTAAATGAACTTAGTCCAGTTTTGTTAGGGTCATCACTAGACATATTTCCCAAGTCATGAAGTATGTAAATCGATTTCCTACCAACATTGCAACAAAATACCTCAAACCCAGAGGCTCATGATTTATTGTCTTACAAGGACAGGGATTGAAAGACCTGAGTAAATCCAGACCCCTCTAGCAGAAAGAGAAGAGCCAAAAATCTAGGATTAGCCGGATCAGTGACTTGTTTCAGGAACTAGCTGAAGATAAAGTTAGATTGTAATCTTGAGAATAATCTTGAGAAACAGGGAGTTACCCCCTTGTGATTATCACTGGTATTTTTGGAATATTCTGTTTCAGGAACTAGCTGATTATAATCTTGAGAATAATCTTGAGAAACAGGGAGTTGCCCCCTTGTGATCATCACTGGTATTTTCAGGATTTTCTATGACGCCCTCCCTACCCTCTTCAGATTACTGGATTGTGGTTTCTTCCCTTAAAAACCCCTTCTCCCTGGATTGTGGTTTCTTCCCTTAAAAACCGCTTCTCCCAGTTACTCAGGGTCGAACTCCTCCCCTGCATGGGTTATGAGTCTCGGGCCCCAGTGCACTGGTTTCTGTCCTGTCAATAAACCTTGTGTGATTACAGCAAGGATGGTCTCTCATGAGTTACGGGGGGGGGGGGGGGGTTGTGTTATCCCGAGACTTGAGTGAGAGTCTCCCTACACCGGGGGTCTTTCAGGACCAAAAGTCCTCCATGGGTCTCATTAGGCTAAAATCAAGGCACCCGCAACACTGGACTCCTTTCAGTAGGCTACAGGTGAGAGAGATTTTTTTTCTGCCTTTCCTGGATTGTGGATGCTATTAATGTTCCTTGGCCTCATGATCTCATACTTTTATCTTCTAAATTTGATCAAGTCTTCTCTGAAGAGAATGCTGTAACAGTGATTCTGTGATCACCTCCTCCGTGTTTAAAGAAATCATGTGATTGTGAGTTAGCTTGAAAAATCCAGAGTTATCTATCCCCCAATTTTAAGATTATCTAATTAACATCCATTCTAACTGTGGTCTCAATCTCAACCCTCCCCAGCTCTAAGGATCAGGGAGTAAACATCATTGAGAGCCACAGTTCTTCCTCCCAGAATATGCATTTATTTTGAAAGCGTTTTTTAAAATTTTGCCTGAAGCAAAGACCTGTATTTTGAGATCTATGTTTTGTTTACAGCCATCTTAAGTTCACAAGGAAGACATTCACCTTTGCAGGCAAGTTCTGGACCTAGGACATTAGCCCAATGAGACCTGCAGGCACCAGGCTTTTAGAAAACATTGCATTTTCCTTTGTTAGTCAACAATCACAGACATTCAGTATTTACCCATCAGCTAGGGACCTGACACCCTTCCCGCCCCCTTGCCTGTTTGCTATGTAACAGCTTCTGAGAATTAATAAAGAGGCGGTTTGATCAGAAATCCTGTCTTGCTGTCATTTCTCGTGTCTCTTGTGCCTTTCCATTCCTTTCCCCCTCTGGGTTTATCAGGGACCCCCACTCGTATCCCACTGGCAGGGACAAAATTTATTTGACAAGCTCTGACATCACCATGAAGTAAACTCATTTCTTCCTTTCCGTGCAGCAGCTACCATTACATCTCAGTCTTGTGAGTCTTATTAAATTGCTAGACTCTGTATTTTGAGAATAAAAAGATAAAACTTCAAATGTGTAGGTCTATATATAAATTAATACAGACTTTTTGTTACATAATGTCCTAGTACATAGAAAAATACACTGTAACTAGCTGATTTGGGAAGAATTGTAAACAGTAGGAGAAAGTATGCTGAAAGAAAATACCAGAAACACTTGTATTGTATAAAGAAGTTCTAAATTATCAAAAGAGAGAAAAGTGAAAAATGAGAGATAAAATTGAGGTGAAGAAATCAGTCCTGAACACTGGGGTCTTTTTTATAGAAACCACACTGCTTTCCTAAAATGTTGGGTGTATGTCAGGCATTGCCATCATTTCCTTGTCTGATCACGTGACTCTGCCCTATCTTAGCATTCCAGGCACACTTAACAATTTCAACCTGCTCACAAGGGGGTAGCGGTGCACATACACCTTTAATCCCAGCACTCAGGAGGCAGAGGCAGGCAGATCTCTGTGAGTGCAAGGCCAACCTGATCTACAGAGTTAGTTCTAGGGCAGGCCAAAGATATGCAGAGAAACCCTGTCTTGAAAAACCAAGAAAAAAAAAGGAAAATAGAAAAAACTAAACTTGTATTTTAGACAGCATGTTCTTAGCAATTGAACTGGACAAGGGTTTTGACTGTTTATTATTTGCCTGTGATTGAAAATGGAAGCTGTGTGCTGTATGTATAGTTTGAAGCTTAAAAAAAAGAAAGAAAGAAAAACTGTTCTATTGATACAATCAAGGATTAAGGAAAGCTTTCTCCATCCTTGATTAAGGATCGAGATCCCCCACCTACCATCTTAGGCGTTAGTGCAGAAAAGAACTTTATTATAACACTAAAACAAAACAATCACCCGGAAACCTGAAGCTTGAAGTTTACACCCAGCAGACAAGAAGGCCCACCTCCAAAGCCAGGACAGCAAAACTGACCCATCAGTACCTCAGGATGTGCTTCAAATGCATAGGAAAGAAAACCTCCCTAAAGATGAGCTCATAACCTTTCTAATCAGAAAATTCACAAGGAAATCAGTAACATAAAAGTCAAAAAAAAGCAAGATGTAAAGAAGTAACATCTAGGAAATCTTGGGAATACGTAACTAAGAGGAACATGAAGCCAAGTGTTCACACTAAAACCTGAACACGGTTCCACCTCTGTGACGTCAGAAAGCAAGCACAGACAAGCTCTCGAAAGAAATAAAGGAAAACATGGACTCCCTGAAAAAGAAAAAAGGTAGAATATTCTTCAAATTCTCCTATAGAAGTAAAAATTGGAAAAAATAAATAGAAAAATAGTAAATAGTATGAAATACATACAGATATATAGGTATTCTATTTAGAAATGAAAACTGGAAAACAAATTCAGACATTCATCAAAAAATTATGAAAGAGAGTACTAAGATTTATGAGAGAAAAGACTGCTTGGAAGATAAGCTATGATGTCACAACATACATCTAACAGGGAGGTTTACAAGATGAGAGATGGACAGAGACATAGGGAAGTCATACAAGACCACACCCTGCTCCCCAGGGACGCCTCATGCAGCACAATGATCACTGACCTATATTCTCAGATCTGGAGGTCACACGTGGAACACTTGACACCCAGGGAGTACCTGCTACGACACCAAATCTCATTCTTCACAGTTGAACTGACGTAGCTTCCCGTCATACCGTCTGCCACCTTGGCAGTCTGATCGAATCAGACCCAAGTTTTGGGATCTACTTTCCTTAATTTACTTTCTGATTCACCACTATGGTTTTTGTGTCTCCTTGTTTGTGCATCAGAAACAAAACCAGGCTTCTACTTACAGATCTCATAAGGTTTGTTTATTTTGATTGGTTTTGGTTTTTTAAGACAGGGTTTCTCTACAGCTTTGGAGCCTGTCCTGGAAAACTAGCTCTTGTAGACCAGGTTGGCCTCGAACTCAACAGAGATCCACCTACCTATGTTTCCCGCGTGCTGGGATTAAAGGCGTGTACCGCCACCACCCGGCTCAGATCTCATAAGGTTTAGCAACTCAAGTAACCTCCTTTATACAGTTACTTGATTTTAACACAGGGGGTCCACACTCTGATTACACAGAGATTCAGGGTAGAAGGGTAACCAGGAAAGAGTTAGTTCAATGAAACCCATCTTGTGACCGGACTAATTGATTCAGGGATGGATATGTAACCAAACCGAACCAATTGATTTTAGGACTCTAACTGGAGTTAATCATAAACACAGGAATTTTTCCCCCAGAACTGTTAGGTTAGTCGAATATAAGCCTAGATCTGCAGAGGCCATCAAGTAAAGATTCAGTGAGACAAAGACCCTAGAGGAAGGCAGACTCAAGTGTTGGGAGTGAGGAGCCCCAGATGCAGCCAACACTGAGCCAATACCAGCCCTGGGCTCTGCAGCTTTTGAGCCAATAACTTTCCTTTTTCTTTAAGCCTTTCTGAGCTGTGTTCCTATCTGTGTAACTCAAAGAGTCAAATCTAAGACAAAGTTTAAAAGAGATAATTAAAGCACTGTCACTCCCTAAAAGTTCCTCAGGAAAACACTGAAAACGATTTGGAGTCTAAGCCCAACATTCTTTAACTCATTAACCCTCTGCTACTTTGTAAACCTAATCTTCGTTTTACAAAGGCCTCAAGATTAGAGGCAGCTTAAAATAAAATTATTTTTAACTTGCTTGTTTGGAATCAATTAAAGTATAAGAAGATGTGACATTTAGAATATTTAAGTAATTAGAAGATGCCCCGGAATAAAAGCTTCTGCTGACCAGTCATGACTGCAAGTTCTCATGATCCCCATTATCGGAAGGCTCTGGTGGGAGCATCGTTCAAGTCTATGGATCTGAAGGCACCCGGGGCAAAAGAGAGAGTGCTTGAATCAAGAGGAAAAGGATTGGGGGTCAGTATTAATTGAAGCTTTAAAAATAGGAATCGATAATAATAATGATGAATGGGTTTTGGATGATGCATAGGCCAAAAAAAAAAGAAGACTGTGATGAAAGATTATGGGGGACAAAATTGGGGTGGAGGAACAAACACA
Source organism: Chionomys nivalis (assembly GCF_950005125.1). Lineage (NCBI taxonomy): Eukaryota > Metazoa > Chordata > Mammalia > Rodentia > Cricetidae > Chionomys > Chionomys nivalis. The sequence continues at coordinate 12,669,040 of NC_080111.1, read as the reverse complement.
CACGTGCTTCTATAACATGGTGTAACAGTAGTCACAAGAGACTAGAGCAACTTGCCTGAGACATCAGAGAAAACAAGACAAGCCTCTGTCATCCTATGTTCCTAATCACTCAATAATGCTACAATAATCTCCCCATAGTCCCTGAGCATCAAGGACTAATATCAAACATTGTATTAAACTAGTCTTTTCCCTACATTCTGTCTGCAGAAAGACACATATTACCTGTGTAATAAAGAACATAAAATAGAGCATGCATCAAAAAGGCAGGTGTAAAGTGCCCTAGAAGATTCCAAAGTCGCTTCTCAAATCAGACCAGCCTTGCCCTGCTGTCAGTCAGAGTAGCCCTTATGTGAACATCACTCCTGCATGTGTTCACTTGGCTCTGCCACCTGATGGAAGAGAGGAGACTTCAGTGTAAGGCTAGACCGAGGCTACCTTGGCTGGTCCACATGCCATCAGTGGGCCACTGGGAGAAAAGACAGGGACACATCCTAGCTGTTGTGAGGCAAACCCTCTGAAGATATCATCAGTTGTACAAACTGAATAACAACACCTTAGAAGAAAAGCTCAGGGACGCTACTAAAACACTCCTTCAAGAAGTGTTCAGTATTGACACCCTTGGTGACACAGAGCTGACAATGTGTGGGAAACACAGCAATGATGGCTGAGTCAAGACTGATTCAGAGCTCAGATCCACAAGACAATCAAGCTTTAGAAAGCCCTTCTAATTCATTAGACTAATATGAGTACATATGAGAGATAAATAAAAATGCTTGAATTAATCAAGTAAGATTCTCTTCATAAATATGCATTCTAGGAATAAGAAAGCATAAGTATTTAATTGGCATTATTTTTCTTCTCAGTGGTACTTAAAGGAACATAGTGTCTTACAAGCAATAGCTCATTGGCTGGAAGCTGGAGCTTCGTGGACAGCACACCTAGATTTTACTTTCTAGAAGGGCTGATTTGTTTGGGCCAAAAGATTTCTTTTATATAATTTTATTACTGCTTCACAATTTGACATTTCTAGAATGAACGCTCATCCACTGACACCCCCATTCCACTCAGTGAGGAGGGAGCCTCACTGGCCCCTTTCCTATTGTGATAAAAATGTTGATGGGTTTTCTTTACGATTTCCAGAAAAAGGTGAGTGGATTTCTTAGCTGATAATTCTGTCTCTTTTAATCTTTGATCTGCAAATTCTATATCTGAGTTTACTTCTGAAAATGTGGTATGTCTACACTATGAAGTTTTGTTCAGTCATTAGAAAAGAATGAAATGATGTCATCTGCAGGAAGATGAACACAATTGGAGATCATCATGTCAACAAAATAAAATAGAATGAGAAAGACACACATGACATTTTCTGTCATATGCACAAGCTATATTTTCACACACACTCACACACACACACACACACCATGTGAAAGAAAAAAGGGGCTAAGAACAGAGAGGAAGGCATCTAAAAGGAAGGGGACAGGAAAGGATAATGGGAGAAAGATGGAATGCACCAATTTCTTTCACAGGAAATCTAGATTCAACTCTATGGGCATGTGACATGAAAGCAGAAAAAACACAATTTGGGCAGAGAAAGGAGACCAGGATATGGGGAAGGGGAATGAGGAAGGAAACTAGGAGGAATGAATATTAACCAAGAGCAATAATATAAATGTATGAAAATGTCGTATATATTTACGTCGGTGATCAACCTTTGCAAACGGGGAAAGACAGAAAAAGAAAAATATAAACCAAACAACACTGTAAACAGAACCACATGACTTTTCCTGAACCATGAACAATTTACTTTTCTCTCCAAAATTTGTCTAAGGAATCAAGTTTCTCAGAAAATAATCGCTGCTAGAGAAGAAAATGCCATTTTCTCATACACTGATTAAGTTTGTTGATTGCTCCAAAGTCAACACAAATCTGAAAAGTGAAATAACACTACTTTGAAATTAACAACATGCCTTCAAAGCACCTAGCGTGAGACTGGAGAGATCCCAGTGTGGTTTAGAGCACGGACGGCCCTTGCAGAGGACCTGAGTCTGATTCCCAGAACCCCCACATGACCTATAACTCCACTTCCAGGGATCTGCAGCCCTTTTCTTGCCTCTGTGGGCATTGCACACTTGTGGTGCTCAGACACACAAATGTAGGCAATACACCCATTCACATAAAATAATAAAATAAATGTAAGCACTTAGCAAGTTGGAATTATTCTGATAGTGGCCCACGCATGGTCACATGCATATATGCCACCTGGTTCCTGATCATCTGCATCGTGTACTAGAACAAACCTGGTGACCACACACTTCAATGAAATGTAGTGGATCGTCAACAGGCCGAATCTGGGACACCACATCTTCTAACAGCTTTTCAACTGCACATTTGCGAGGGATGTCTGACATGGCAGTAATATAACCGTGGCAGAGGTCATTGTAAGCATTCACTTGAGGATCACACACATGCTGACACATGAGTGCTGACAGAAGGAAGCCATTGGTATGAATACACACCAATATTAACTGGCATGACAGAGAAAAGTTGCATTAAGTTCCAAACTGATAAAGGCATCATGGAGGTATCAAAGGGAGGTACCAAAGCAATGAAGACAATAAAGGTAAGATTATCTCTTTGTTTTCAAAAAGTGGCGCCTCAGAGAGATAAAATTATTGATTTACCTCATTTTCCTAGTTACATCTGCACAAAGCAAAGATCATAATGGAAATATGTAATATTGTGAGGTGACAGGGCTAATAATGGAAACCTTAGGCCTAAACATATAATCATGCATTAGATTAAACCTAGTAGCTGAAAGCCTTAATGAAATAATTACAGAGGTCAATGGTCTAATGTTTCAGTTTTGCTAAGGAAATAGAAAATCCTCTCTAGGGGAATATAACAATTTCTAAAATGCACAGTTGCCTTCGCTTTTATGTGCAGTCTCTTTTAGCCAGTCCCAAATACTAGGCCTAAGAACAAGATAATATGACCTAAAACCAAAGTATACGATTAAATGATGTGTATATTTGAGCTAGTAGCCAAGAATTTTAAAACAACTGTGGTTAATGTGTTCCAAAGCAATCACTATGTGAAATAAATAAAGACAAAAATTTGATGAGGTATTTGGAGTATGCACAGAGTATCAAATGGAAATCCTAGAACTAGGGAAAAATGTGAAACCAACAGATGAGTATAACAGGAGATGGACACTTCTGTAATGTGAATGACAAGCCATTAAATGCTTTGAATAATAAGAGCCGGACGGATAGATTATGGGACACTTAACTCTGTAGAATGAGCAACACTGTACAGCTAGGATTTTTAAAAAAAAAATGCATCCACACCAGCATCACAAACATGCTGACAGGAGAAAGCCATCAGAGAAACACACGCCGAATGACTCCCTGACACAACGCTCAGTAACAGGCAGATAAGTACAATGAAAAGGGCAGTATCCCCCTCTATTGAAGCACAGAGGGAAATGCAGGGGGAACCACTGCTCCAAAGAAAGCTGAATATGCAAAATGAAAAGCAAGGTCCTCATTTGGCAGAAAATCATGAGCTCAGATTTCTGAGGGAATGGTTGAGGAAAGGGGAACAAATGATTCTGGGAATGGCAATGACACTAAAGAAAAGTGGAAAACAAGCAATTTCTTGCCACAGCCTCAGGTAGGATAGGAGCAAAGTTACCAGTGACCACACATCCCCAGAACCTCCTCAATAGATGCCCTCTCAGAGACCAGCAAGCTGACTGTCCAATTAACACAGCTGAACCACGCTCATCTCTTAACTTCCACCATGTTCCCTTCATATATGTATGAATGCACACTTATTTCCTTTCATGCTCTGAATTAATTGCGTGTAACTGACAAGTTTGCCGATGGCAGCAGTGTGATTTTCCAATAACGGGATGGACAGGGTGGGATTTCGTACTAGTTAGACAACAACACTAAATGATGTGATCATGGCTGCACAGGGCACCTAATGTCTAGCTTAGGAGCGCATCCAGCAGTAGACAAGTAAAATTTACTATTGGAAGGAGGTCCCTTGTTCATTTCCCGACTACCCAGACTCCCTAAATAATCACACAGAAACTATATTATTTAAATCACTCCTTGGCCCATTAGCTCGAGCTTCTTATTGGCTAACTCTTACATATTAATTTAACCCATCTAAATTAACCTGCATATTGCCATGTGGCTGTGGCTTACTGAGTAAAGTTACAGCATCTGTCTCCAGCAAGGCTACATGGCTTCTCTCTAACTCCTCCTTCTTTCTCCCAGCATTCAGTTTAGTTTTCCCCACCTACTTTTATTCCCTATGCAGGACCAAGTCAGTTATTTATAAACCAATGGTATTCACAGCATATAGAGGGGAATCCCACATCACATCACCTCCCCTTTTCTGTTTAAATAAGAAGGAAGGTTTTAACTTTAACATAGAAAAATCACATATAACAAACCAAGTATCAAGCAATAATTACAGTTACAATATTTATATCTACTTTATCTTTTATCATAACTAAGGAAAACTATAACTATAAATTCTTCAACTCCATCAAAGACTCCAGAAGGATATAATTTTACCTACGTAAACAGGAAGTTCATTGTAAGTAACTTCCAAAACTGTGGAATTGAAAGAAACATCTCACTGCCTGGACAGTCACCCAAATTTCTTTGTACCATTGGGGCATCCATCTTCAACCTGCAGTCCCATAGTATCCAACAGACTTTTCCATGAAGCAGGAAATTTCAAAGACAGTTCCATCTATATTGGCAGTTTGTCAGTAACTTTCTTCTATGTCCTGCAGAATGTCTAACAGACTCTTTCATGAAGCAGGAACCCCAAAGGATTGTCTCACCTTTAGGCATGTTCAGCATGTCCAGTTAATCAAGGCAAGAGCAGTTTCTTGCCCAATGGCTAACCAACTCCATAAGGAGCCTCTTTTTCTCTTGAAGTAATTGGTGCTGCCAGGAGCAGATGTGTCTCATTGTCATGAAAAGCTCTAACTTCTTAAAACATTTTAAATACCATATTCTGAATGTCTCCAAAAGATCTGAAGAATACCTAACTGAAATAAATGACTACAAAATTCACTATTATAGATGACTATTTATTAACCTATATTTCTTAATTATGCATTACACTTATAAATCAGCTGCACAAACACAATACCTTAATCAAGAGGAGAAATATACATATAACAAAATTGGCCTTAAATTTGTATCAATAAACCAAGATCCATACCAATCCAAATCTCTATAGCTACCACTGAAGTGGGCAGTTTTCACTCTAAGTGTTGGAACACCTTCTGCTGTGAAGATACAAATGAAATCTGTGTGTGTGATGACTGCTGAGTTCACACTGTACTATTTTCATGAGTTCTTTCACAAAGGCCTATTAGTAAATCCATATATTAAAAGCTAGGTAATATAGCAAATGGAAATACAGAATTTGTACATGAAGGTCTGTGGGGCACCTATACATGATGTAGGAGGGTCATCTGTGTTACTTTCATTGGTTAATAAAGAAACTGCCTTGGCCTTTTGATAGGCCAGCCCTTAGGTGGGTGGAGTAGACAGAACAGAATTCTGGGAGGAAGAAAGCAGAGTCAGGCAGACTCCATGCTTCTTTTACCCAAGACGGACGGTGGTTAGACTCATGCCGGTAAGCCACAGTCAAGGGGCGATACACATTAATAGAAATGGGTTAATCAAGATATGAGAGTTAACTAGTAAGAGGCTAGAGCTAATGGGCCAGGCAGTGTTTAAATGAATACAATTTCTGTGTTGTTATTTCGGGTGTAACGCTAGCCGTACAAGAGCAGGGCGGGATGAAAAGCAGGCCCACTCTCCTTTTACTATATATACATTTCTAGCTATATATCTAAAGGAACTGAAATTAGCATGCTAGAGAGATACCGGCCTTCTCAGCTGATTGTAACAATACATCATAGTTAAAACAGCATCAACCTAAGTCTCTATCAACGAATGGAGAAGCAAAATGTGGTACATCCACACAAGAAGTAAATCCCAACATCGTAGCAAAATCAGTAATGCTGGAGGCGGCTGTGACAGAGAAAAACAGTCACAGAATTTACGGGGGTTGGGAGACGTGTGAGAAGACAGGTAGTGGACAGAGTTTATTGATGAGACTTTAGGAATGTCACATCTGTCATTCCTAGGGGGCAATTTGTCCAGCAAACTCCTTGGACAAAGTAGCTAAACACAGCGAACTCAATGCATTTAAAACACAAATTCCAACTACAGAATCTGATGAAACTCATTTTACCTCAAAGGTCACACTAAGGTTGAGGGCACAAGGATGACAAAAGTCATCCTTGAGTGCATCATAACCAAAAAGAGTAAAGGGAATTGAAGCAAAAACAGACTTTTAGTCAAAAACTACTACTGAGTTGTAAAGAAAACCATTACAATTCTGAGAGGACATTGCTAAAGCAGGCATCATAGGACTTGTTAATAATCCTCGCACCTGGAAAGCTGAGGCAGGAGATTCACCACTAGTTCAAGGCCAACTTGGGCTACATGGAAAAAGGAACAGACAGGGATACAATAGTAATAACATGCCTCACTACAATGCGGTGTATAGATAGAAAACCAGGGAAACAGCAAAGCTTAACACCAAAGGCCAAAAAGACCAGATACACATGTAAAGTATCATGTTTAACAGCAACAGAATCTACGTTTTCCTAAAGCACTCAGAACATTTTCTAGGACACACACACAGTGTGTGCATGTCAGACCAACAAACGAGCCTTAAACATAAGAAGATGTAAGTCATTCAAGCCATAGCTTGATTAGCAACAAGAGGACAAATGCAAGGTTCATGGGAGACAAGCAACACGCTCCTGAAATGCAATAGATCAAAGGAAAAACCATCCAAATATGTGTTTATATCAACAAAATGGAATCATAATCCCCAAACCTCCGGGATGCAAGCAAAGGAGGACAAGGGAGACAGCTGAATAGCAACAAGGGCCTTCATTAGAAAAGAGCAAACTCAAATAAGAATTAATTTTGCACATTACAGAGCTTAGAGAACTAAGCCCAAACTTTGTAGTAAGAAGGAAATAATAAAGATTAAATCAAAAACAGTGGGAAGATATTAGAAAGACAGAAAATAAAAAGCTAACAGCTAATGTATTTAAATAATAGATAAAATGATAACCATCAGTTGAATTAACTTTCCAAGAAAGAACCGTAGTAAGTCACAAAAAGAAGAAGATTATGCTAGAGACATACAAAGGTCTACAGTAGGCTACAACAGTTCTCCATTTAACAGGCTAAGCTCACGGAAATAGCTAACCTGGCAGAAATACACAAACTACTAAAACTAAACAGGAAGAAACAGTGAGTCCCAACAGATCAATAACAAGATTGATTTGGTGATCAAATCTCAACATCCGTGGCACTGAGGCAGAGGAATTGCATGAGTTTGAGTCCAGGCTGGGCTACAGATTGAGAGCAACAAAACTAAGCTACTTTGTTGAAATCATAAAGAGAATGAATAAATCTTCAGCCAGATTTGAAAACAGGAAAAAAACCCTCCTAACAAAGAAAGGTCCAGCATCAAAGGGATTCAAGGATGAAGTCTAGCAAATAAACAAAGACAGAAAAAAGCTCACACTGCTGAAAAACTTTCAAAATACTGCGACGTAGGAAGTGGAAACTCATTTTAAAAGACCATTATCCTGATATCAAAGCTAAACCAGAGAAAATCGTACACCAAGAACCTTGATAGACATGAATGTTAAAGTCCTCAGTGAAGGAGCGACAGCAACGCAAGATGGCAGACACCACAGGTTCGGGAGTAAAAGTCCCTAGAAATTTCCGACTGTAGGAAAAGCTGGAAGAAGTCCAGAAAGGAGTAGGCGACGGCACAGTTAGCTGGGGTCTAGAGGACAACGAAGACACGACACTTACAAGATGGACAGGGATGATAATTGGGCCTCCAAGAACAATTTATGAAAACCGAATATACAGCCTTAAAATAGAATGTGGGCCTAAATACCCAGAAGCACCCCCATCTGTAAGATTTGTAACAGAAGTCAATATGAGCGGCGTGAGTAGCTCAAATGGCGTGGTGGACCCAAGGGCCACAGCAGTGCTGGCAAAGTGGCAGAATTCCCACAGCATCAAAGTCACCCTGCAGGAGCTTCAGCGCCTGATGATGTCAAAAGAGAACATGACGCTGCCACAGCCGCCAGAAGGACAGTGTTACAGCAATTAGTCACCAAGGCCCAGGCCTCCGTTCCCAAATCCAACCTAAGTCTTCATTTTCCACAGGAGTGAATTTTCTAGATTCATCTTGTAGACCTCAAAGTCCTGGAGAGGAAGCTCCATTGAGACTTCATCCTGAGACACTGTTCTGATACTAATTTCTGTCCATTTGAAATAACTGTGTAACAGCTTCTGTCGAGTGTAACCGCTGGCTGCCTAGTTGAACTTCTGGGATCAAGAAGGTGTGTTGAAATCAGTTTCCTTTGGGAGCGGTGGGCACAGCTAACGCAACTGTGAACAGACACGTCACACAATCACCTGCTGCTGACACATGGCCTGGGTCTGCCTTTGCCCGCCCCACCCTCCTGCCACAGCAGTGTGGTGGCCCTTAGACGAGATGGGAAGGCTTCAGGTAGCAGCCGTGGGACTACTACTGGGCTTGGGGTGCTTTGGCTGTACCCCTGCTCCCTTAAGTCTTAAGTGATGCCCGGTCTAAGGCATCATCTCCCCCATTCCTCCAATCCCGCCCTTGGCCAAGGCTTAGATTGTAACCCTCCCCTCCCTCTGAAATTGGCTGTGGGTGAGGAATTCAGGGCTTCCCGTATCCCCACCTTTATCAAGGGGTGCTGCTTTCCCCCTCCTGAATTCCCTTGTTGCCCATCACCACCCAACACTTGCTGTGGCCAGAAGCCATCAGATGAGGTTGGAAGAGCCTGGCCTCACTCACTTAGCTCTGGACCACACATTCACTTGCCACCAGCCTGGGAAGGGGTGCTGGATCCTCAGCCCTGCTGCCACCATCAGCCGATGCACTTTGAGCTCAGGTCTCAAGGTGAATAGCGCAGTCACGAGGCAACAAACCTGCCAGCGCTTCGTGAATATAAGTCCCATTCGCGAGCCGCTCATGGCTGTGTCTCACATGTATTCTTTGCTGGACTCTAGGAGCATGTATTAAATGACTCAACCTCTTTGCTCTCATCCAGAACAAGTCAATTTTTCTTTATGAGTCAACCGGCATTGTTTTTTTTTTTTTTTTTTTTTTTTTTTTGGTTTTTCGAGACAGGGTTTCTCTGTGGCTTTGGAGCCTGTCCTGGAACTAGCTCTGTAGACCAGGCTGGTCTCGAACTCACAGAGATCCGCCTGCCTCTACCTCCCGAGTGCTGGGATTAAAGGCGTGCGCCACCATCGCCCGGCCCTGCCATTGTTTTTTAAATTTAGATTGATTAATTAATTCACCAAGAATAGCTCATCCCGCAGGCTCTCAAAACAGTTTAGAACTTTATTATTACTAAACCAAAACTTAAGACCCTGCTATGATCAAAGGGAAAGCTTCTGTCTCATAGTCGTTTTTCTGATCTAGAAAAAGTAAGTTGTTTACATTCAAACTCTATAATGACCCTTTGCTGCTCCTAGCCCTCCAGCCTTGAGCTTGTTGCCACACAGTGAGTTCTGCTTTCCCTAGGCAGAGCCAAGGAAACCCCACACTAGCCTCCCTTGAAGGTCAGACATAAACAGCTTCCCCAGTGAAAGGAACAGGGAGGCTTCAGCACATCCAGGAGAATTTCTCCATTTCACCTCTGTCTTTCCCAAATGCTGAGAATATAAAGAAAGGGAGAAACGGTCATTAGACCCAAAGCTGGAAAAATCTTAAAACTGACACTTTTGGGAGAACTTTAAAATGTCAAAAATATTTTCCTCTTTCGGTACCACTTTCTCTGAACTCATCTTGTATACATCCCTAAAGAACAGTTAGCTATCATACAGAACTAACCCAAATTCACATTTCAAAATCCAAATATCTCCTGTGACCTTCTAAACGTAGAATAAATGAACAAAATTACAGTGTTCGGTCAATTGAACCTAACACTTGTAAACGACAACTTTCTACACGTAAGCGAAGACTGGAGTCTTTGAAAGGACACATTCTGTCTCACAAGCCTTACACGTATTGTGTGTCTCTCAAACCCAAACATGAACAATCTGAAGGGAAAGACACTGGCTTGCTGCCACTTGCATGAGCAAACCAGCTCATGGGCTGTGCTGTGGCTGCCCAGCCACAGCCTTCGAAAGACTCATTACAGCAAAGGAGTTTGCACATGTGTTTGCTACGGGCCACGTAAGCCCTCTCCTCGTTACTCTCAATGAACATTCTTACGGCCATATTTTTATGTGCATGACGAGGCAAGAATTCTATGGACTATTTAGTTGAGCAGATGTGACAGAATAAAGAAACCAAGTCTGCCAAGAACACTGTAAAGAAGGTTCTTGAAAGATTTTAATAAAGTAACTCTTTACTTTCAATGCCATAACCATAGGGTGAGGTGGGCTGTTTTGTGGGCTGTTTTTGCTTCATTTGTTTCTTTTAAAAGAGGAAAAATGGCACCCAAAACCCTAGGCAGCCATAACCTTTCCGTCTGACTATGAAGCACCCAAACAAGGTAAGAGGTGATGGTGTGAAGGTGTGAATACAGACAGCCAAGGCTATCCCATGACCTCAACACGTGACAGACAGCCAAGGCTATCTCAGGACCTCAACACATGACAGCCAGCCAAGGCTATCCCAGAACCTGTACACATGACAGACAGCCAAGGCTATCCCAGGACCTCTACACATGACAGACAGCCAAGGCTATTCCATGACTACACATGACAGACAGTCAAGGCTATCCCAGGACCTCTACACATGACAGACAGTCAAGGCTATCCCAGGACCTCTACACATGACAGACAGTCAAGGCTATCCCAGGACCTCTACACATGACAGACAGCCAAGGCTATCCCAGGACCTCTACACATGACAGACAGCCAAGGCAATCCCAGGACTTCAACACGTGACAGACAGCCAAGGCTACCCCAGGACCTGTACACATGACAGATAGTCAAGGCTATCCCAGAACCTCTACACATAACGGACAGCCAAGGCTATCCCAGGACCTCAACACATGACAGTCAAGGCTATCCCAGGACCTCAACACATGACAGACAGCCAAGGCTATCCCAGGACCTCAACACGTGATAGACAGCCAAGGCTACCCCAGGACCTGTACACATGACAGACAACCAAGGCTATCCCATGACCTCAACACACGACAGACAGCCAAGGCTATCCCAGGACCTCAACACGTGACAGACAGCCAAGGCTATCCCAGGACCTGTACACATGACAGACAGTCAAGGCAATCCCAGGACTTCAACACGTGACGGACAGGCAAGGCTATCCCAGGACCTCTACACATGCAGCACCAGATGCCTGCACTGACACACTATGTACACGCATGCAGCACACACACTTACAAAGAAACAAATCAGGTTTGAGAGCTCCGTGGCTCAAGTTCTAACAGAATCTTAAACTCCCATTTCTCCACCTCCCATGGTGCCTTCCACAACCCCTTTGTACCTACAAATAAAAGATCCATGAGTCACCCAGACTTTCTGTGCCCAAGGATTCCTAAATACAAAGAGTTCTATAGTGTCTTCCATGGCAACACAAAGCCACTACGCCATCCTGACGCAAGGGAACATTTACACTGCGAGGGGCAGGCAGAGAAAAACTGTAGTCAGGCCTCCGAGGATGTGCCTGGAGAGCTGTAAGACGCCCCCTTGAGGATTATCGCTTCACTTTGCTGTGTCCTTCTTGAGCACACATTTTCCCCTGATCTTCACATCACCGTTCTGCTCTAAGAGAGTAGAGCTCTGGGAACAGCTTGGCTCCCACCTGAAATCCTGTTCTGACATCCTGAAATTTACAGTGAAGAAAGGAAATAAAAAATGAAACCATGCAATTAAGAAATAGTGCTTATCTTTAAAAGAAATGGCAAGACTGGCTGAAGATGTTGATACCCCTGCATGTTTTCTTGGCTATTTTGTTGTTGCTGTTTTTGTTGTTTGGGTTTTTATTGTTGTTGTTTAGTTTTCTTATGAAACCTTGGAGTAGTATTGAAATTCCTAAATCTTTACCGGAAAGAATACCATAAGAGAAAATGGAAAAATATGTGAAATAAAAACTCCTAGTCAGTGAGATAACTAGGACCCTGTAATTCTTTTAATCTTAGCATCGTTTATGAAACCAGCTCCCCGCTCTCCCCTGCCGCCACCACCTTCAGCCAATGATCTAATTCCAGGTACTGAGGACCCAAGCGGAAGACAGATTGCTATTCATCTTAATGGGAATGCAGGAGTCCTCCACATGCTGATTGCTTGATTTTAAATTGCCCTATCAAAATGCCACATACACATAAGCAATTGTGAAAATCCCTTTCGGCTTCTGGATTCCAATTACAAACAATCAGACTTTAAAAAAAAAAAAAATCTCCAGAGGAAACATCAAGTTGAATGCATGATGGACAGCGGTGGGGAGTCTTCTCTGGTCACTCGATGAATAAACCAGTGCCTAAGCACCGCGGATTATGCAAAACGCATAAATTGCAAAGCAACCATCAAAATGGAATTACTTATGCATCCGTCCATTAAAAGCTTCTTCAAGCTGACTTATTTAGGCCTCAAAGTTCAGAACATAATCTCATTATCACAGTGCTCTCTTCCCTTCCCGTAGAAGACACAAACTAGAACCACTAAAAAGTTTCCTTAACAAGTCGTGGTTAGATAAAGAAGAAGGAAAAATAAAACAACCTCAGCAACTTCATGAAGAATGACTGTGTTCCCTTCGGGTCTCATCGACCTTCCCCCTGGAGAAAATGACCTCATATTAGTTACACAGCTTTTTAAACAGTGCTCGCTGCTCTACGAGTTCAGACTTCGTAACATCAATGGGTTGGACTTGCCCTAGCAGACAATTTTAAGGCTTCTTCCATGTCTACTTTATTCTTTCTCAATCTATACTAACATACATTTCTGTATGTTTCCTAAATCAACTTGTGCTAATGGAAACACAGCTTTAAAAACAGGGATTCACCTCTACCTGACCTCTGTCTTCTACAGCAAAAGAAAACCGAAGTCCACACAGCTGAGCCAAGGTCGTGCAGCTAGCTGGCCCTGCCTGGGACTCCGCTCCTCACCCACACCTCATAAAATGTCTCCCTTAGTAGTACAAAATGACATTACCACCCTTCAAATCAGATTCCCCTAAAACTAAACAGAGTTTAGAACAGAATCCACGGGAGTAGTCTGAACACACACCACAAAGAAGAAATCAAAATGCGCGTGCTTTTGTGGATCCAAGAGTCGTGGTTTCATTGGCCAGCAGCTACACTCCCGCGTCTCTTCTCCCACTGCTCTTTAAACTAAATTCATAACCTTCTAGGATCTGACCTTGCATAACCTTAGGAAGCATCTGTGTTCGGTATGCTTATACTGTCCCCACGCAGCACACGTGACTGTTCACGTACACTGACAGCTCTCTTCACACAAACAACAGGAAGGGGACAGTGCCTTGGCACTGAGGGGAAGTAGGGAATCTACACTGCTCCAGGGACTCTTGAGCAAAGGGCCTTGTGCAGCACTGTAAGAAGCAGAAGGTGGGAAGCTGACCGAGGGAATCTGAAAGTTTTGTTTCTAACATGATACATACTCCAATTGACAGTGTTGATACTTTTTAGTTATGAAGATCTGGCAAAGGCCAGCATCTGAGTGTTCCATACTCACTGATTAAACTGTAACATTTTCATTTTGTAATTTACACATCCATGACTTTAACCAGTCATGTGAGATGCACTTAATTTATTTTAAAATAAAAATATTATTCCACGCATAGTGGAACGTATCAGTAATCCTAAGGCTGGGGCAGGAATATTATGAGTTCCAGGCTAGCTTAATATATGCAGATACAGACACAGACACACACACATGCACGCACACGCACGCATACACACATGCACACGTGCTTTTCCTAAAGCAGTATAAACAAGCTTGTCCTAGAGATTTCTAACAGAAATTTTATGATGAATCCATTTCAACCCTTTAAAAAGAACCGTAGAGCTAGAGAGACTAAACCTGCCATGGCTGAAGCCCTGATGGCCAAGGCAGGTCTAAGAGATAAAGTGAGATGATGCCAGTGCTTCACGGATTCATATCGTGTCCCTGGATGGCCAGCAGAAGGTGGCATAAAGGATGTGTGAGCTGGGAACTCATGGTCTTTGTTTCTCCCTCCCTTAAGTGAGAGTCAATAACTCAAAACTACCATGGGACATTATGGACAAGTTGACAGGTAAAAGGGAATTCTGTCCCTTACATGTATGTAAAAATATGCATATATTAACGATTATGGTATTACGTATTAACATATTATAATAATGTATTCTATTAATGTGTACATGTGTTATTATGCTGTATATCAATAATATATGCTAAGAATATAGAAACAGACCAACAGAGGAGGATGTGAGATAGGAGAGTACATCGGCTGCTCTTTGTTCTAGAGGCTTCCACTTTTCTGGACTTTTCATGGCAAGCAATCAAAAACTTCACAAAGTTAAGGAAAGGACTAACTAAAGAGGGAACACCCTGCCCCAGAGCCCCAGAGAGGGCGGCAGCCTCTGGTGGTAGTCCAGATAAAATGAGGTCAGAAGTAAAAGGAGTCCTGACCGCCTACAGTTCTTCCTGATGAGTGTGTCTACCCTGTAGCCACCATCTTTCTCATCCTTCCCATCCTCCTCTAACATCGGCACCCAGCTTCCTCAGTCGTCCAACATGGACTGAAGACCAGCAGCTCCCAAGGAATCTTCCAGGCCTTCAATGCCAGAGAGCGAGCGCTCAGACAGCTATGGGATTCCGAACATGTAGGCACCCATTGTGGGACTACCTAGTCCATAACCTTTAAGCCAGTTGAAGAATTCCTTTTTACTAATCCATTCCTTCTTACAGTTCTGTTTCCCTAAAGAACCCTAACGAATATGAAGATGGTGGGAGGAGAGTCTTGTAGATTTTTGTCATGACTTATGCTGGAAAGAAAACTGGACAAGGACAGTCCTTCTGCCAGAAGACTTCACACCTACCTACCCTCTCCACATCTGCCTACCTGTACTTCTCTCTTCTGCTAACAGTACTCCTCTCTGGCAGAAAACTCTCTTCCATGCCCAGCGAGCACTGGGTGTCTCTTGGAGGAGATCTATCTTCTCCAGTGTGGCCAGAGGAGTTCGGCAACTTCTCTACTCAATCCTCAGAGAAATTAAGCATCTTGGCCGAAACTGTGACAACAAACTACACCAGGATCCGAACCCAGGTATCTCTTGTGCTAAAACGCTGACTTTCTTCATTCCATTCCCTCGCCCTTATAAACTACTAGAGCTTACCAGCAGCTGGCTCAGCCAGTGTTCTCTGACCAATTCCTATACACACTGTTAGAAGTCAGGCAAAAGAAAGATGATGCAAAATATGGGGAAACATTATAATTTTCATTACAAATTATTAAATTGTAATTCCCAAGCAATACCAGCTTCTGTAAAGAAAGGGAAGTTAAGGGAAGGAAGAGTAAGGAGGTGAGGTTGTTTTCCTTCTGGAAAACCAGGAAAGTCACCACACCCTGCTGCCCATGAATCCTGGTGCAACAGTCTATTCTAAAACAACTCTCCTGAGATTTCTGTGAAAATAAGGAAGTTGTTTTCAATGAAGTCTTACAGAGATAATGGCCTAGAACAAATGTCAGGGACAAAGTTAAATGCTAGACCCAGACATTTTATCCTTAGTGGGAAAACACATAAGAGAAAAATCACCAAAAAAAAAAACCCGATCGAGCCTCCATTTTCACAGCTGGTAGATTGTGGCTGTTAATGCCAAGTGGATTTCCCCACTTTGTTGAGCCTTGGAAGCCTTTTTCTCCAGCAGAGTCTTGTGTAGAAAACCACAGCTGGACCATCTACAGGAAAACCCTATCCACTCACCTGCTCACCCAACCCAGGCCTTTCAGGCACCCAAGTGCACTTCCAGAGCACCCGTCTTCTGAGAGCACCTCCACCCTGTTCTACTCTGAAAGCCAGCAGTCAAGAAAAGCATAGCGAAGCCTGTGTACCACGCAGCCAACTGAGAGCGTGTGATATGCAATGGCATACCTGCCAAGACGCTTCAGACACCCAGAGGTAGCAAGATGATAATCGCTGGCTTGCTCAGCACTTACTACACACCAGACTCTGAAAGGTTTTATATGGGTTACTTGATGTGAATTATCTCACTAATCAGGAAACAAGGACTACTGCAAGCACACAGGAAGAAAAAGCTGAAACTGACAAGGACCTTGAAACTGTCTAAAGAGACAAAGCAGACCAGCGGGGCCATGAGGGATCAGAGTCTAGGCGGTCTGGGACACTGGTGCCTACCAATGTGGATCCCGGATGATGAAACCACACAGACATCAAGATGAGCCAACGGTGCTTTGGGGGTTTACATGGTTTCTCATTGCTACCATAGATGCCCATTTCTATTGTCTGAAGAAAGAAGGGGTGGGGAAGGCAAAGGATGGCTTGACAGCTTCATGAAGTCATCTTAAACAAGGAGTGTCAGCATGGGCTCTGGCCTGCGCTCTCCTGGTACTCTAAAGGGGTCTTCCAGGTCGTCCCTGCTGCCCCAGGTCATTCAGGCCTGTTTGAATTTTCTTTACACTGCAATGAGCACCACACATTACAATTCACTACATGCAGAAGCAGACTCAAGAAGCAACTCTCTTCTAGCAAGTCAAACAAAGAATCTGAAAAGTAATTCATTTCAGAAAATAGTTTTGTTTCCATGAAGATACACTGTATATCTGAAATCGAACTTATTATTGTAAATGAGCTGAAACATGTTGTTATTTGTATATTATTGCTAGTAGAATAAATACTAATAGAAATATATACTGCATTCCCTAAACACACCTTGGATGACCTTAACCATTGTCAATGGTATAACAGAGTTCAGAGACAAAACCCTTAAGAACATCTACTATTTTTTTTAATCTTTATAGGAATAGAGAACCTGCTGCTAAAAATTAAAAACTTCAGTGTTAGTTAAATAGATGATAAAAACCACAGGTATATTTTCTTTTCACCTAGTTCTTTGTGAAGAGTTAAACTGATAAAATTAGATTATCCTTTAAAGTTACACTTAAAATAAAGTTATACTATAACATAAAATACTCTATCTCTGAAACATAGTTTAAATTAAGTAGGATTAATTCTAATATTTCAAAGTTGTATCTAACATATATTTTTCTATATAATACTAATCTCAGACTTCAGTAGCAGCTAAGCTTTTAACAACCTAACAATGAAAGTCGGTAACATATAATTCAAAAGTGTTGACAGGAAAGACACAGTTAACACACACCAAAAAGACTAATTGAGTAGTTAATTTTTTAAATACAACATGGCAAGAAAACATAAGTATAATGGTGTGGAAGAATGGTCTGTGTTCTGATGAGAACAGGAGACTGCTGGAGGAAGCCCATTCCCCACATTCCAGCCCAGACCACCGAGAAGCAAGATGTAACCTACCTGGCTGAAAGGTACCAAGCTACGTGGCTAACAAAGATCAGAATAATGGGTTAATATAAATGATAAGAGCTAATAAGAAGCCTGAGCTAATGGGCCAATCAGTTTTATAACTTATGGAGATCTCTGTGTGATTTTCTTTGGGGCTTGCTGGCTGTGGGGTACTGGGTGGGATAGAAACCCCCCAACAAGCAGCCCCTCATGTTACAATAATGTAGTTTTCAAAATGTTTGTTCATGTGCTTCAACCCTGTAAGTCTCTGATCTTCTACAACTTAGGTTGGATTATTTGTACCTAGAATCAATGCAACCACAAATACCATCAAAAGCATCTATTAGAAATCAAGATGATTACATGGTACAGGGTAGTATACAAGTATGTTACATGCAACACTTCTTCCCTGACAGAAAGCATTAGAGATTATAAAATATATAAGCACGGAGTGTGGAAACACTATGTTCTCTATAAGCAAGAAGAGAGAAAAACTGATAAAGGAAAAAAAATGTGTCACCCAACAGGCACTAAAGAGTTGCCATTTTCCTTTAGTCATTGTGATTAAAAATACTGACAGAACATCACACATGTTAACCATAAGTGTACATGATAACTATTTATACTGATCTTAAATTACTCTGCCTGCTTCCTTCTCAGAAGAAGAAAGGGCAGGAAATTTCTATTCTCAACTTTCCATTTGAAAATAGACATTTTAATCATGTTTTTTTAAATGGCACTGATTTCTCTTACAATGATAAGGCAGTGACCACATTGTATTTTGAACTGTCTGATTCTAGATAAAGGAACAAAAAGCCCACAGAGCAAGAACAGTGCATAAAGTCGAAGAAATAATAAAATCCAGGCTACCATCTCCAGCATAAACCAGCGTTTTTGCTCCTTCCTCCTTCTCAGAAATATATTTAAAAGTCATCTTTTCACAAAGGACTTGAAATGCTGTTATTGTCTGAGGGAAAGAATCTTCAAATTATCACCATTTTCCCAGAGACACCAGACTCTGCCCTTAGTCACAATATAGTCCTAATTACCGAGACAGCATGGAGCCTCATAAGGTGACTTGTCTGAATTAAATCAAGGAGGCTAAGTGTGAACATACAACCTTTGGGAAATACCAGACAACCTTGGCCAAGGTCACCTCACCAGGGTCCCAGTAAGTGGGCTGTAATTCTTTAGGATAAAGACACCATTATCTACTGTGGCAAATTTAGGCAATATGGCTATAAGACAGAATATAAGTTCCAACCTTTTAATTCTGCACTAAGTTTTTAAAAAAAAAATACATGGAAACATGGGATTCCTCCATACAAACAGAAATAATGGAAGGGAAGCTCACTTAGGGCCGAGTCTGTCACTGGGAAGGCGTGTCAAAGCTGCTCAGATCACGGCATCAGGAGCAAGGGACAAAGGCTGCTCAAACCCCAGCAGATCAGAGAGCACAGAGAGAGGCAGACAGAATCCACAGGCAGGTAAAACTGTCTTGGATCTACCTCCACATACCTACTTCCTCTAACTCTATCCTATCCCCAACTTTCAGAACCTCCCACAACACAGCCACTAACTGGGGACAAAATGTCTATAACAAGAGCGTAGTGAGGACAGTTCAGATTCAACTTCTAACAGTATTCATTTTCTAATACAATAATAAGTGAAAATTCCTGTCCACAAAAGCGTGAGCACACTCTTCATTAAGTAGCCATTAAACACTATACTCCCGAACTAAGGACACTAGTAACTTTCCCGGCAGAGGGAGACCATGGTATCATCTTCCCACATCTCAAAGTGTGTCACTGAATTATAAAGACAGAAACGTGGACGTTTTTAAATAATGATGTTAGCCGGGCGGTGGTGGCGCACGTCTTTAATCCCAGTGCTTGGGAGGCAGAGGCAGGCGGATCTCTGTGAGTTCGAGACCAGCCTGGTCTACAAGAGCTAGTTCCACGACAGGCTCCAAAACCACAGAGAAACCCTGTCTCGAAAAACCAAAATAATAATAATAATAATAATAATAATAATAATAATGTTATCTTTAAAATAGCAATAATAATATTAAAAACTCATAAGACAGAACCCAGGAAAGATTTGAACGTTTCGATATTAAAAAATATTCAAGTTCACAATGCTACATTATATTCATTGATCTTCTATATCTCTACTAACATCATAAAGTGATGCTATGACAGCTTCAAATGGCTGTCTTGTTTCACCTCCTCTCTCAAAGATATATTCCCAGAAACAATCTGGCTGAACAGACGTCACTATGGCAATCATACAGTGTGAGTATCTGCCTTGTCCTAAGAGCCAGGCACTCTAAAGGCACCCATGAATCTGGCATTTATCCACAAATCTCTTACTCCAGCTAAAGAAGCCACACTCCATAGGAATGATCTCTCCTGACCAAAGAGAGAAACAGTAGACCCTGTAGAAAACATTCACCAAACCACTTCCTCCTACCAGGGCCCACCACAGGCACCAGAGGGAAAAACCAGAGACCAAGACCCAAGTACTTACCCTAGAGATCACCCTTCCTTATAGGTCCTTGGCCTAACAGGCATCTTTCTGGAATAGTCAAAACACTCCCTCACAATTACCCAGAATATTCCTCTCCAGCAACAAAGACTCATCTTTAAAATCCTTCGATAAAAACCTACCTAGAATCAGCCACGGCAAAGGCCCACAGAAGACTCACAAACCTCCAGGTGCCATCTCAAACTTAACTGGACTTGGAGAAAACTCTTTCCCAAGGTCCTCCCTGCTCAGACAGGGTGTTCTACCTGGAAACTGTGGGGTTGGAGCTGAGAACAGCCCCCAGCTTTGGAGGGTGACCCCGCAACTGTCCTCGGTCCCAATGAAGTTTCCTAGTCCTTGCACTCGGCTTTTCCCTACTAAATGGGAAAACGTGTCGGAGCTTCTTCAAGGCTGAACAGGACAGTCCCTGGTATCTTCTTATCGAACCCTCTGTGCATAGCAACATCTTGCGCCAGTTCCTTAGAATGTTCCCAAACAAAGTGCTTTGAAGTGAGGCCACCGTCAGATGCCAGATCCCCACTATCTCTAGTAAGCCCTGTTCAAAGCATTTTTCATGTCCAAAAAAAAAAAAAAAATCTTTTCATAGTTAATTTTCCACAACCTTCCAACTTTGCCCAGCAAACTACAAACACAGCATCACCCACGCTGGTCCTCACTCCCATCCCTTTTCTATAAAGAAACTGGAGGCCTACAATTTACAGAGTAGCCACACAGCTACAAAGTAACAAAAACAGAAATTCAGTACCAAGTCCGAGAGGAATTATTTATAAGAAAAATTTTATTGGAAGAAAAAGACTAATTTTTTTTTGAGTGACTCAATAATACTGTGTGTTAGCATAACAGTTCTGGATGTCAAAAGAAAATCATTGGGAGTGAAGACAATTCTCTTGTTATCTTTATCACAACACAACAAAATATCCTAGACAAGTAACTTTACAAAAAGAAAAGGGTTGTTTAGCTAAGATTGAAGACCAGGACTGGAGGGATGGACTGGTGTTATCTGTGGTGAGGATGTGGCTGCCAAACCATGGCAGGAAGGCAGGAAGGGAAGAGTCACACCTCAAACCAAAAGAGACTGGCAGATTATATGACCCTTTCTGAGAACACACCTCCATGACCCAAAGACCTCCCTGGTCCTTCCTCTACTGGGCTCAACACTCCATAGTAGTTCCTCTATGGGACTCAAACCGTTAACACGCTGAGCCTAGAACACTGGGCAGGAAGCTGTGGTTGGCACAAATGTGTGACGAGCTGCCCCTCAGCAGGCATCACTGCCCTTTATCTTCAGAACTCCCTTCCGTCAGCCACAGACACTAAATATCAGCTTTCTGCCACTCTCCTGTGCTGGGGAGTTAGCCTGAGCAGGCCTTCCCCTGCCTTCGACAGCTGACAAACTCTTGGAGTGTCAATATCAGAAGGGAAACACCAGGACACCTTTGTTGAAGCCACAGTCCACAAGCTCCTATGCCAGTAACTTCCCTAACCAAGCAGGAATGACTTGGTCGTCAGCTGTATTTACTGCTGTCCTGGAGACACGGCATGCTCAAGAATAACAGCCACAGCTAAACAACTGTTTATCCCGTGATCCTGTCAGCCAAGCATTCGTGAGTACTTGCCAGGTTTTAACTCTTCCAAAACTAAAGCAGGGTCACGGAGATGGTTCAGCAAGTAAGAGGCATTTGCCACCGAGTCTACGGATCTGGGATGGCCCAGAACTTTGCGAGTAGACTTGCGTGGAGAAGTCAATAGGAGGTAGAGAGTGACGCAAGGACAGGAAAGTAATAATGTGAGCTACAAAAGAAAGAACCACCCCGGTTTGCCCCTGGACAGGGACTGCTCAGCTTTGCTGGCACTGGTACACTCAGAACAATGCCTAGCAGAAGGCATGGTGACATAGGAACAATATAGGAATCATAACACAACGGATTTACATGTCACATGATCGCTGGGTTCTGAGACCCTCCTACAAAGAAAAAGCTACACAAAGTGAGACTTGGAACATGATGACCAGCCTCTAAAGGGACCGTAAAATGAGAGAAACAGTGATGATTCTTCCAGCACCAAACAGAATAGCTGACCTTTGTCAGGCTGACAGTAGGAAAACCAGCCTCCTATCCAGCTCTGTGTGGTATTTATAGAGGCACCAGCCAAGAGCAGACAATGCTTGTCCCCATCTCAAGACACACAGAAAAGGCAGATTTCCTGCCCTGATAGTGGCCGAGAGAGATGTCATCATAGAAGTTTGTATGTGATGCCGAACACCTGAAATACTGGAGAGCATGAGATAAAGAAGAGATGCGATGTCTCCACTCAGATAAACCCTATCTCAGGCCCCCTCACCATTAGATACCCCCGGTTGAGTCATATAGGGCTAGAATGCTTCCTCTCCACACACAACAAAACATAGGACAAAGGTGCTCATGACAGGGGATTGTTCTGCCATTAGCCTCTCAACAGCATGAGAATGCTTAGTCATCAAATGTATGTCAAAGATTTTCCTTTCCATTATATATTTATTATTTTAAATCAATATATAATGTATAAAATATAATGACATTTTCAAACAAAGTATGTTTTTGTGGCTCCCCTTCCAATTTCCCTTTCCCCATGTCCACATCCTCCTCTTGGATACTCTCCCAACTCCTGATTCTTTTCACCTGTCTGCCCATCTCCACCCTCCCTCATAATCTAATAGCACTGTCTCTTTGTCTCCTTTCTATATCTTTACACCCATACTTATACCATTGCACATATATTGCATGTATGTATCTTGTTTGTTTGCTTTTGGGGGGGGTTGTTTAGGTTTTGTTCTGTTTTGCTTTAAGACAGGGTCTGACAATCCTAGAACTCACTATGTAGATAGGCTGGCTTTGAACTCACAGAGATCCGCCTGCCTCTGCCTCCTGAGGGCTGGAATTAAATTTTAAGAAAAAACGAAATGATGAAATTTTCAGGCAAATGAATGGATCTGAAAAGTATTATTAAGCAAGTATTATTAAGAGGTCACTCTGCCTCAGCCTCTCCAGGGCTGAGATTAGAGGTGCACACTGCCATACTTGAACGATACCCTTTAGGCTTTGAGGGTCAGGCAGTCTTTTCTATAGCTACTTGACTCTGCTACTATAGAATGATAAGAGTGAGAGACCAAACAAAAGTGTGTGGCTGTGTATCAGCGCACCAGTAAAGATACAGTTACAAAAAGAGGAAGCATTCCACCCTTGGCCATTTGATGGCAGCTTGCCAGCCCTGGCATGCTGCTACTTACTTGATGAGCTCAAGTGTAGACTATCAGAGTACTTGACACACCATCTAGGGCAGAGATGAGAAAACGTGACTGAAAGCAAGTTCATCTTCCTAAGGAAGAAGAGCGATTGGTTACCTTGAGAATTAGGCCCCTTGTCCAGACTCTGACCAGAGGCTCCCACAGTTCCCATTCACGATGCTTTAAGCAGTGAAGCAGGACTGTTGCCGCATGTTTAAGGCTAATGGGCAAACGGTGTTCACGGTGTGTTCCTAATGAAGCCAAACCAGAGAGGGTCACTTAACTGACATTAGCGCCAGCCTACAAGGAAGCAGAAGGTGAAAGTCTGATCTCATGGTTGGCTTGGGAACACTGTATGGAATTTTGTTTGTTTCCTGACTCCATTTACCATCAGCATTATCATATAGAAGCCCTTTCAATGCCATGAGGCTTCCTGCAATACTGTTTCTTTACCCCTGCTTTAATATGATAATCCTAACCCTGAAGTCATCAGGACAATATACTTCTTAACATTGGATGGCTGGGAGTGCCAACAGGCCTTCATGCTTCCCACATATTTGACAGGATAAACTAAAACTGCTAATAATGCAGGATCCATGCTATCCTCTTACTTAGGCTTAGTCCATAGGTACCTTTATGCAACGAGTAACCTCAAGAAGTGAGGGGAACGCATATCTCCCCTCCTTTCCGTACACAACAGCCGAGGCCTCCTATGAATGCTGATGTTGGTTTCTGATATGGTTGGGTTGAGGGAATACCAAGAAATGAGATAAGCTATATTCCTAAGCATATCTATTTTCAAAGAAGATTGGCATGTGGGCCAACCCACTGAGTGGCAAAGACCCACCTTGAATTCAGGGGGCACCGTCCAGGAAGACAGAGCCCAGATGGACTAAAAGGGTGAACGGGAGACTAGAGAAGGATGCACAGGCTGGAGCCTTTCTGTGCACGTGTATTTTGCAGTTGTTATTGTCTGTGGTCCTCAGACACCAGTTTCCTCCAGCGCTGAGTGTGAGTTTGCACAAGCAGCTGAGTGTGAGTTTGCACAAGCAGCTCTCCAGGGATGCTATTCTGCATCTGAGACTACATCCCTTGCCTCTTTCTCATTCTGTGCCTGCCTGGACTAAGAAGCTACTGTCTTTCCCACCTCTGTACCATTGACTATGTGAGTCAATACAGCAAATTGCCTCTAACTTACGCGCATGTGCATCTGTGTGCATGCATGGGGGTTGAGGAGTGGTCTATGTCTGTTCTATTAGTTTGGGTTTTCTGAAAAACCAGGTCCTGGGTTGTTTTTTTTTTTTTCCATTACTATGCTAAACACGAAGAACAAAAGCAGCAGTGGTATTAGACACTCTGGTCAAGAAAATCTTCAGAGAAAGGGGTTTGTTTCAGCTTAAGTGCTACAGTCCATCACTGGGAGGAGTCACATCAGGCGCTCGAGCAGGAATTGGAAGCAGAGAGCACGGGAGAATATACTACTCGCCGGCTTGCTCCCTCCGGCTCACGTTCAGCCAGCTCTCTGATA
The DNA here is from genome assembly GCF_950005125.1 of Chionomys nivalis. Taxonomy (NCBI): domain Eukaryota; kingdom Metazoa; phylum Chordata; class Mammalia; order Rodentia; family Cricetidae; genus Chionomys; species Chionomys nivalis. The sequence goes on along the minus strand of NC_080111.1, from coordinate 12,644,053 downwards.
CAATCCAGAACAGACTGCCAAGGAGTGCACAGTGAGCGGGGCCCTCCCACATCAATCTACAACCAAGAAGGCAATTCCCTCCAGACATGGCCACAGGTGAGTCTGCTCTGGGCGATCCTAATTAAGACCCTTTCTTTTCAGGCCACTAAGTTGCATCACATTGCCAGCAAGTACAACTAGGACAAATCCTGAGGACCATGCATCCCTGCTGCGTGCTGAGAGTGACACAGGCCCTCAGTGCATTATTCAGGGATGAGGCAAAGACACATGGGACAGCTCTGCCTTATACATGCCTCGGTGCCTGTGGGACATAAGAAAGTAACATTATGTTCACTTTTCTTGCTGCGCTAGGGTACCCTGACCCTGACAACAATGTCATGCTTTCTGCTGTATTCTCAAAACAGTATCCACCGAATATATTGATTTATTAATAATGCAAAAATTAAGTCTCATAAATTACACAGAATCTCTTCAATATTAAATAAACTTTGCAGCTATTTACTTCCTCTTTCTCTGTAACATCAATAAGTTGTTTTGTTTGTTTTTGTAGCTTTTTATACTATAGGTGGTTTTGCTCAAGACAACCTCGCTTTATACATTCCGGCTTACTAGTCTAAACCAGCATCAAAGTCTACTAGAGTCTACATTAAATTACTTGATCATTATAGCTAGAAGCCAGTGGATGGATGCATAATTTCTGAAAATGTGCAAATTGCTTCAATATTTAGCTTGAAATCCTTTTTGTTTGCTTGCTTTAAAAAATAAAGAAAAGGAGAAAGCACAGACTGGTTTTCATTTTTTTCACTTAAAACCTATTTCCCATTTCCCACTGAGAATTTAAGCTGTGATGATTGTGTTTTGCAAATAATGAGAAGGAAGTTTTAAATTCAATAAACTACCCAAGGAGGACGACAATCCATGGTCATTAAGTGCGTTCTCGTGGCAAGCACACTTAAACCTGCATTGCTCTTCCTTGTAGTAAAGCATCGTTAAGAATGGAGAACACAGAGAGAAGCAAGCACATCCGGTCTTCCGTTGTGCCCATCTTTAAGGACTGCGCACTCTGCTCCCACAAGATTCTTAGGGGGAGAATACTCCAAGGAAAATGTTGAGGGTACCATAGATATGTGATTGTAGACTCTGGAAAGCCATCCGGTTTGCACATCCTCATCCCAGCAACCTCATCCACACTGGAGACTGAACCGCTCGTCTCCCGTGCAGCAAAGAAACAATGGCTCCTGGAGCCGCATGGACATTCTCCACCAGGTTTAAGGTCTTTTCCATACCTATTTTTGTAGAGATTATGTCAGCCGCTTGGCTCTCAACCACACAGCCTTCCAGGCACACAGAGAGCTTAGAGCTTTGACGAAGTCTAAACAGAAGTCACTTCTCCTAAACTGTGATGATCCGTCACGCACGGAAGCCGAGTCGGAGTCGGCAGAGCTAGCGCTCTATCAAACAGATTAGGCACCGCGCAAAATGGATTTTCTAGCGAATCACAGCAAGACAAGGCCAGAGGAAGCAGAAGGAAACTGCAGTGCAGGCCTCATTTGCAAACTGCCTCACATCTGCCCAGAGGTCAAGTGCCTTACAGCAACGAAGTGCCAGACCTCCACTGTACCAGATCTACAAAGCTTTAAAGAACAGCAGCAATAGCCTGGCCCATGCGGGTTTTCCAAATGAAACGCGCATATCTGGAGATGGAAAATGAACACACACAAAAGAGAAAAAACATGCCGCCTTCGTCGTTATGGGTTAACTCGGAACTTTTGCAGCTCCATCTATTTACCTGCAAATTCCATAATTTCATTTTCTTTCTTTACAGCGGAATAATATTCTGTTGTGCAAATGCACCACACTTTGATGATCCATTCATCAGTTACGGGCATCTCGGAGTCTTCTGTTTCCTGAATACGGTGAACAGAGCAGCAACGAACGTGGATGAGCGGGTGTCTCTAAAATAGGCTATCGTCTTTGGGGTATAGCTGGAGCGTGGCTGCATGCAGAGGCCGAGAAATCAGTAAGTGGTTAATCAAGGGAAGGGAAATAGAAAGCTTACAGAGAATTAGTGGAACAGGACGAGGTAAAATGGGGTAGAGGACTGGTGGGGTAGGATGGAAGAGGGAATCCAGGGAAGGATAGCGACTCTACAGACTTTTGAAAAACTCATATGGAAACCTACTTACTACTGTCAGATGCTTATAGATACATATCTCACACACACCGTGCAAGTTCAAGGTGAGCCTAAGATATGCAGGGAGATGAGGCTAGCCTGGGCAACTTACAAGACCTTGTCTCAAAGAAGGGGGAGACAGCTCAGTGGTAGGACTCCTGGTTGGTGTTTACAAAGACCTGGGTTCAACCTCCAGTACTGAAAAAAAATGTTGTACAAAATTTACTCTGCATATGAAGGAGAGTACTGTTCTTTTAAGGTCTGTAAAAAAAATTGTGATGAAATTTTGATAGGGACTGTGTTGAATCTGTAGCTTGTTTTTGATAGAATAGCCATTTTTATAATATAATATACCAGGCACACAGAGAGAAACGGAGGAGGAGGAGTGGATGTGGGAGTGGGGAGGAGCCAGGAGGAGAGGAGAGATGGGAAACTTTGGCTGTGATGCTGCAAAAACAATAAATAAATAAATAAACAAATCCAAATTTATTCTTTTGTAGATAGGGCAGGCTTGAGGCTATGTTCATTTGTAAATTCCCTACTTTTCTAGGATAGTATTTAATATTCAGAGTGTTATCACATATGTCTTCATTAAAAGGCAGGCGCCCTTTCTTATTATTGCATTTAAGACTATAATGGTCGTAGTTAAATTCAAACCATCAGGGTGGTAAATTTGAGACTGAGCCACTAAGTGGTACTTCCCTCTGCAGTGAGTCCTGCTCCCAACAGAAAACCATAAGCCACATCTCTGGTCTCTGCCATGGCCCCACCTCCCACATAATAAGGTTGCTCATTTCCCATTAAGCCCCTCTATACCTCTTACCATCAGTTCCTTCAACATAAACTCTTCAATTATCAGTTCTTATTAACTATTAATATTAAATATTAAAACACAAAGCCAAATGAGATTTTGTAAAGAAGAATGGACTCTATGGAAATCATTCAGACACAAGGCTTTCAATTAATTCAATATTCAAATGAAATTCATGTCCAACACAATTCAATAAACCTTCGTGTACTCAAAAAATTCTATTTGTCTAAAGTTGTAAGCGTTTATTAATCCTCTCCTTAGAATTTTGTGCCGTCCCAGCAGATCCAATCAGTGCGAAACCTTCTGGTTTTTTCCAGCACAAGACTGTCTTCTACAGCCTCCTCATCTTCATCCTGTTCTAATGTCCCTTTCCCTGTTTCCTGGAGGCCTCTCTCTTCTCATAAAGGCCAGGTCTTGGAGTCTGTGTTCACACTTGTTCTTTTTTGCACAATCCAGAGAAGCTTCTGAAGCTTGTCACAACCAAAATGAACTCTGGATTCAGGCACAAAGCTGGTGTGTTTTTGTACACATCGGCTAGCTTTCCCCAAGCTTCTGTCTTTGGTACTGTTGCCTTCCTAGGACGAAGCGCGTATGGGTGATATTTGTTTCCTCTGAAGCCCACAGTTAAGCCTCAACTTCTGGTCTGGATTGTTGCTGTGTCATTCATGATGGCAACTGTCCTTCAGCAGCCAAGGAGGAGAAGAGGACAGGTGTGCCCCTTACGGTCAGTCACAACGTGGTTCTTCCCTGCTTATTCCTTTCAGTGCTCCCGACATGCTAAGAATAAGGCCAGACAATATTGATCTGCAAGCTGCTTCCTGACCTCACGTCCTACGGAACTAACTGTATCGGTTAATGGTTAATTTTGTTCTACTGTAATCAAAATCTGTAGCGGAAAACCTAAAAGGCGGTATCCTGGTTTTTACTGCTGCCTTGATGAAATACCGTGAGAAAAGCATCTCAGGGAAGAAGGGCTTTATTGTAGATCACAATCCCTGGTTATCATCCATCCTATATGGGGAAGTCAGAGCAGCAGGACTTGAAGCGGCCAGTCTCAGTGGTCACACAGTGAAGAGTCAGGACTGAAGCAATGCGTGCATGCTCACCGCTCAGCTCTCTCTCTCTTTTCCATCCAATCCAGGCACCAGCCTAATGGTACTGTCCACGTTTAGGGGTAGAGGGGATCTTCCCACCCCATTTAACATAACCAAGATAATCCCTCACAAGCCACCATATTCTCACGTGGCTCGCATTAAGCCCCCTTCTCTGATGATTCCGGTTGCGTCAAGGTGACAGTTATAACAACCATCTAAGGAGGAAAGAGTTATTTGGCTTGATGTTTCAAGGAATTCCAGGTTGTCATGGTAAAGACGGCCTGGTGGGATAACTCAATGACAGTGGTAAGAACATGTGGCAGACTATTCACATGGTTGAAGACCAAGAAGCAAGGAATTAGGCTGAAACCAAGGTGGAGGCAGCAACAGTCAAAGGTCCCTCTCTGGTGACCCACTTCCACCAGTGTTGTTAAAGCTCCCTCCCTGGTGGGAATGGGCAATATCTACCCCTACTTCCTAAGGTCCCAAAAGCAAACCAAAGAACAGCGGTGGTGGCTTGTTGGAAAATAGCCCCCAAAGGGAATGGCACTATTAGGAGATGTGGCCTTGTTAAAGGAAGAGTAGCACTGTGGGGGTGGGCTTTGAGGTCTCCTATGCTCAAGTTACTGCCCAGTGTCTCAGACCACTTCCTGTTGCCTGCACAAGATATAAGTCTCAGCTTCTTTCCAGCACCATGTCTGTCTGCATGCCGCCATGTCTCACCATGATGATAATAGAGAAAACCTCTGAAATTGTAACCACCACCTCAATTAAATGTTTTCCTTTATAAGAGTTGCCATGGTCATTTAATTGCATTTAATTGGTGCTGTTTACAGTTCAGAGGTTTAATTCATTGCTATCATGGAAGGAAGCAGGGCAGCATGCAGGCAGGCGTGGTATTGGGAAGGTAGCTGAGAGTTCTATATATGGATCCATAGGCAGCAGGCAGAGAGAGACACTGGATCTGGTTTGAGCATATGAAGCCCAAAGCCCACCCCTGAGGCACACTTCCTCCACAGCTCCTATTCCCTGTCAAAGACTGTCATTCCCTGAAGGCCAAGCATTCAAGTCTATGCTATGAACTGATGTGTGTGGGAGGTGGGGGGTGTTCTTCTTCAGACCACACTAGTGAGCTCTAACCCTAGTCGAATCATGCTCAAAACTGCCTGTTTACTCTCCTCTCACTCCCTGACACTTCCAGCCCCCAATCCTGGCCAGTCAGGTCCCGAGTTTTTCTTTCTAAGCAGCACTCTGGGGTTGCTTTCCTTCCCAGGAGGATCAATGAATGTTTTTCTAGGCAGAGCCCCCTCGCAGTGTATCTGGCACATCTCATCATAACTGCTTTATTCATCTGCCATTGTTAATACACCGCAAACAGGTGCTGTACCTCAAGCACTTGACTCCTAGGAGGTAGTCAAAGAATATTGATCTGCATAATGAGAGGATGGGAGCTTTAGCAGCATCAATAAAACTGAAGCAGCAGAGAGCACGAAGGAGAAGCTGGTAGAACCCAGTAGGACTTGGAGGCAGAGCAGACATGAACAGTGACCTTCACCAAGAAATAGGCAGATGTAACAAATGCATGAAACAATGGAAGTCTAGGTACAAACAATGAATTTGAGAGTTCCATGACGTCTGCTTTCAAGGTCTGGGTCTCAGTTGAGATTTTTCTATTTCTCTGCTCCAGACATGCACAGTTTGCCAATACATTAAGTAAACCCCCCAAACATTACTAAGACCCACACAGTCCTATGTCCCCAGTGCTCCCAAGGTCTCCAACTTCACCTCACTAGTCACAGTGACTTCCCACTGCACAGAAAAGTGCCCTCAAGAGCCTATGCCCACCCAGCAATGGAACTACATGCTCATCTGACTTACTGTTTCTCATCAATCAAATCCCATTTTCGAGTGAAGGATGCTCTGTCAGTGCCATAGAAGCCACCTCAAGTGTCGCTTTCTGATCCACTACCATATCAGCTTCAGCTCCATCGTTAAGAATTTGAGCTAAAGTTGGACAGGCTGTGGTGGCGCACACCTTTAATCTGTACTCAGGAGGCAGAGGCAGGAGGATCTCTGTGAGTTCAAGGCCAGTCCAGTCTATAGAGAGAATTCCAGGACAGGCTCTAAAGATACAGAGAGACTCTGTCTCAGAATAAGTAAATAAATAAATAATAAAATAAAAAGAAAGAAAAAGAATTTGAGCTAAATGCAATTAGAAACCAAGCACTTGGGAGAGTGAGGCAAAGGGGTCTCAAATTTTGGATCAGCCTGGGCTTCATAGTGAGAACTTGCCTTACAAAATTAATGTGACGCCGGGCGGTGGTGGCGCACACCTTTAATCCCAGCACTCGGGAGGCAGAGGCAGGCAGATTTCTGTGAGTTCGAGGCCAGCCTGGTCTCCAAGAGCTAGTTCCAGGACAGGAACCAAAAAGCTACGGAGAAACCCTGTCTCGAAAATAAAAAAAAAAAAAAAATTAATGTGACAAAATTCGACTATATATTCGTTTGCTTTGCATACATAAGATCTACATAACCTGTCTTTATTGTGGTTTCCACAAAGCCGGGCATGACAACCTTTTCTTTTCATCAGTATATCCTTCACTAACATTTAGAATAGGAGCCCTAGTAATTCTTTAGCAAGTTTGTTGAATGAATAAAACAGAGGAATAAAGGTAACAAGATGGGATTCGGCCACATCTGCCCTTGCACTGTGTCTTATTTACTTTTCTATTGCTGTGATAAGACACCATGGCCAAGCCAACGTTTCAAAACATTTATTTGGGGCTTATATTTCCAGAGGTGTTAGAATCCATGACCATCTGTGCTTGGAGCATAGAAGCAGGCAGGTGGACGTGGCACTGGAGAAGTAGCCAAAAGCCGAAATACTCATCTACAGGCATGAGTATGAAACAGCTAAGTGGGAATGGCTATGGACATCTGAAACTTCAAAGCCTGTCCCCAGTGACATAGCTCCTCCAACAAGACCGCACCTTCCAATGCCTCCCAAGCAGTTTCACTAACTAGGATAGATGGATGGATAGATGGACAGATGATAGATAGAGACAGACAGACAGACAGACAGACAGACAGACAGATAGACAGACAGATGGTTTGAAAGAAAATGGCCCCCCAAAGGGAATGGCACTATTAGGAGGTGTGCCTTTGTTTGAGGAAGTGTGTCACTGTGGGGGTGGGCTTTGAGATATCATATACACTCAAATCACTCCCAGTGACTCTGTACACTTTCTGTTGCCTTTGGATCAAGATGGAGAATTCTCCAATACCATGTCTGCCTCCATAATCCCTGCCACCTTCTGTTGCCTTTGGATCAAGATGGAGAATTCTCCAATACCATGCGTGCCTCCATAATCCCTGCCACCAAGCTCCCTGTCATGATGATCATGGACTAATCCTCTGCACTGTGAGCTGCCACCTAAATTAAATGCTTTCTTTTATAAGTATTGCCTTGGTCATGGTGTATCTTCACAGCAATAGAAACCCTAACTAACACAGGGATGGACCATTCTCATTCAGACAACCACACCATGAAAATGCAAAAAGTGTTACAAAGTGCCATCAACAGTTCCTTCAGCCTAGGGATAGAGCTGTTTCTACAGGCCTTTGATTTACCACTAACACACTTTCCTTAGACCAGCAAAAATAATGACCACTACAAAGTCCACACATATTGGCCCTCTGCCCAACCCTACCAGAGATGCCCTGACCTGACAAAGCACACAGGAGGTTCTTACAACCACTGCTGGGCAAACAAAGTCTCTCCTTCATCTCTTGCCTGCCTTCTCTGAACTCCCAGCCTTCTCCTTCCTGGCTCATCAATGTCTCCTTATGATCCTTCTAACAAGCCCTTCCCTCTGGCCCAGCCCTGTTTCCCTAGCTACTCCTTCTGCCTAGGGCTCTTCTCTGTAGTAGGAGCTGTGGGCCTCTTCCCACAGCCCGGCTCATGGCTGCCTAGCTAGCTTATGCCCCGAAATAACAACACACAAACTGTATTCTTTTAAACACTGCTTGGCCCATTTCTGTTCATGTGTGTAGCACCCCAAGGAGCGCTTACCGGGAAGATTCTAGCCTACGTCCATCCTGGGTCGGAGCTTCATCGCATCTGCTCTGGAGAGGAGAGCATGGCGTCTGTCTCTCAGAGGAGCTGCCCTGCATCTGAGCTCACTTCCACTTCCTCCCAGCATTCTATTCTGTCTACTCCACCCACCTAAGGGATGGCCTATCAAATGGGCCAAGGCAGTTTGTTTATTGACAAATGACCTTCCTGTATCACTTCTCCACTCACACAGCTCAATCTGTTCTACCTGGCCCTTCTCAGAAAGTTCTACAAACAACTACTGGATGCCTCCAACAGCTCAGCACATCCACTCCCTGTTTCTTTCTATTTCACTTCCACAAAATATTTATCATCATCCAAACCACTAAATAACCTACCTATGTATTGTTCACCATTGATTGATGGATGGGCTCTTCCCAACTCAGACATAGGCTCCACATAGGATCTGTACCCATTTGGTTTGCTGATTGTCCAATGTCCAAATGGTACCTTAACTAATCTAAGCACACAACACTTAATGTGCGGAAAAAGAAACTAGGTATTAAATATCGACCTACTGGATTTTACGCTACTTGTTTATAGAATTTGAAGCTATTTTACTTCAAACAATTTATTTAGTACTTTAATTTTCTAAATGTACTGGGGGAGAAACTGTAACTCTTAAGGAAAAATAATTTACTCTACAGCAAGAACACACTGGTTCTAAATCTCCCCTCTGCACACCATTTTAAGTTTTCTTAGCTCAGATCAGATCTGAGATTCTATGAAGTAAGACGGAAGGTATTTGCATACAACATTTGCAAATGCTACTCCAGAATAGTTCATATTCAATACACCGAAGATAGCTCGTTCCTTAGAAAGCTCATTATTCTTAACAGCATGACGCAATTGTGCATGTCTTTCAGTAGTATCTGTTCCCTTACCCTATAAAACATGGTGAGATTCTCACCTGTGTGACTTTGATGCACAGAAGGCAACCTCAGAGATGCCCCATGAATCTGCATCACATGAGGGCAGGCAATCACAGACTTCATCTTGGATTCCTTTGAACCAAAGCAAGCCCAAGTGCGAATTCTCTACTTCTATCTCTGTGTCTTCTATCTCTCCCGCATAAAGGGCTTTACTCTATGTTTACATGAACAGTACAGAAATTACCACAGGAGGAGAAATGGCGGATGCTTTATAGGAATCTTTAATGAGTTTTACAAGGGATTAAACCAAGGCAATGAGCCAGCTGACCAGAATAACAGACAATACTGCAAACATACCCTTTGCCAAGCGGTACCTGCAGGCAGATTGCAGCGCTTATGATAGATACTTATTGCTTTCAACTTGCTAGCTACTTTTAGCAGATTATTGTTATATCACACATACACACAGATGTACATTGGTCTCCAGCTCAGGGGCGTGGAAGAATACATAAGTTAAGATTAAAGTTATGTATTAGCTTGAGTTATAAAAATGATTACATGGGAAATCTAAGGCAAATAAGGTTGGCTATTACACTGTTCTCTGAAAGGCAGGTTAATTAGGCTGAATACACAGCAGGGTATTACTCTTCAGTGATGTGCTACACTCCAAAGTGTAGTAATTCACTCAGCTGAGAGGCCCAGCAGAAGTTCCAGTCTCCTCGGATGTGAGAGGTACTTTTATTTTCCTAAACATGTGTGAACACACTGGATAGCCTTTAATACTGGCAAATGATGTTATTCTTGGTCTTGCTCGTGACCTCCCGCACAGGTGAGTGGACTATATCTTATTCCTGATCACCATCTGCGCCCCACATATTGCATTAAAACTTCTTTTGGCAAGGATAAACAAAATAGTCACCCACTGTTACTGACAGACAGTGGGGGATGGGTGGAGAAGCTACATCCATATCAAGAAACGTATAAAGGAAATAGCTCAGCGCGGGGTCAGAGAATGTTCTCTTTTATTTTAAGAAGTATTGTTATTAAAATGATGTTTTGACATAAACTTGTGACATATGTGCCTACACAACCAATTTGCTGTTCCCAGGGTTAAAAATACACACTGCAATGTGTTTGTTGTATTAATATAATCGTGACTGGAGAGATGGCTCAGCGGTTAAGAGCATTGCCTGCTCTTCCAAAGGTCCTGAGTTCAATTCCCAGTAACCACATGGTGGCTCACAGCCATCTGTAATGAGGTCTGGTGCCCTCTTCTGGCCTTCAGGCATACACACAGACAGAATATTGTATATATAATAAATAAATAAATATTAAAAAAAAAATACAGGTCCTCATAAAAAAAAAAATACCCTTAGTAGTAGCGGCATCCGAGAGGCTAGAATCACTCTCACTTTGTGGCGAGTAAAATCATAACTAAACAAGGAAAGTCAAGGAGGGACTGTCACTTCTGCACAGGAGCCAAAGATGGCACCAGAGTATATGGCTAGTCTGCATTGAGCTTTCTTTTTGATACTTTTATAATTAACCTCCAGGGAAGCAGAAGATAACATGGCATCAAGAAAGACTTTCTTTCCCAAACTACTATAGCTTCAGAGAACAAAATCAAGGTGAGAACCCAGCCACCTACAGTCTTAACGCCGCCATATCCGCAATGCATGGAAATCACTGACTTTTCTCCTAGGGTTGAAACTATCAAGTCCGTAATCCGGCAGTTAGACAAATGTCAGCAGTCCTCTGGAAGCTGGCTTCCGCCAGTTTTCCTCTACCAAAGGACCCATTTCTTCATCAGTGGCAGATGGGTAAGTGGGTATCTGTGGCGCCTGTTAGCATACCAAAGCGCATCCTGGCCTCCAAGCTCCCTCTGTATCACAAGCACCTGCTACACACTTCAGCGTCCATGCATCCTGGCTCTTCGCATCCTGCCCCTCCTCACTTACCCTACACTTCTCTATTATGGGCTTCCCTACCCTCCCCCACTCCAGTTTCTCACTGTCCTTATAACCCTGCTATCTATCTCAGCTACGCTCTCTCACGCTCTCTGTCTCTCTCTTTCTCTCTCTGTCTCTCTCTTTCTCTCTCTCTCTCTCTCTGTCATCCCTCTTTCTTTCTCACTCTGTTCTTTTTCTCTCCCCTCTTCCCTTCGTGGCCAAGTCCAGCCTACTGGCCATGCTCTGCCTACTACTTTTTCTCTTTGCTCTACACTCTTCCAGATACCTCTGGTGGTTCTCTCCCTCATATTTTCAATAAAGTCCTCTTACTGAATCATACCTTGGAGCACTCATGCCATCAGTTTATATAAAAACAACAGCCCAGTACTAACGAAGTAAGAAAGCACAGTGTTATTCTGATCTGATTGACACTAGCTGACATTCTTAAAGAGTCTTTGGAGTATTTAAGTAGTTGTGAGAAAATATGTCCAAATGATTCAAATTGGGGCTCTTAATTCTTAAGCAAACCATTCTTTTAATAGCCTTGAGGTAACTTGCAGAGTGCAGCCACATGGCCAATGAGAAGTCACGCGAAGAGTCTGCCACACAGATCAGTATGGACCCCTCTCTGCACAGCATTTCACCGTCCACTCAGAACCTCAGGCTATGAGATGGGCAACCGAGTTGGCAGCATTCCCATGGGGTGCCACAGGTCCCACTGCAACTTAGACACCCTCGCCTGCCACTACCCACCAGGTCAACCGGACCTTGGTCAGTACTAGGTGCCTCTCAGTCCACCTAGCACAATCTAAAGTTCCCTCTACAGATAAAGATCAGAAGCCTATGGCTTTACTCTGTGTGTTCTAGCAACTAACAACAGACCTAATAAGCTCTGAGATGATGTGGAAAGCTCCCCGAGGCACAGACAAGTAAAGGTGCAAGTGTCTCATCATGCATTCGGTTCTTTGTGCAAAACATATCACCCATTCAGGGAAATATTATAATACATAAAAGCACTGGCAAGCCATTGCTGACAGTTATTAAAACAGTAGCTATCTTTGTAGCATGTGCTAAATGTTTTGTGCTTAGAACATCATTTTAATATTGACAACAACCCTACTGCCGCCTTGATTTTATATCTTAAATCCCTAAGTGACCTCTGTTCACACAGCTACACAGAGCCAACCCAGGGGCCGGAGCCAAACAGGCACATGATTAAACATCTGTTTATTCAACCAAAGATACAGCTGTTTTAGGTGTAAAACTAGACGTTGGGAACTCTGAAATACTAAATTAAAAAATTGCAGATAACACATGGGTAGAGCAACAACATTGGCAGAGGCCAAATCTAGACGTGCAGAGAGCAGAGGCGAGGAAAGGCACAGCCAGATGCAGACCTGAGCGTAGACTGTGTACACCAGTGGTTAACGCGAGTCACCTGTAATTCATGGGTCACATTAAAGAAAGAAATGCACCCCCCCCCTTGGAGCTGCTTACCTAACAGTGGGTCCACATGTGAGTTCTCTGCACCACGCTCTCTGTGTCTTCAGCTCTCTGTCTATCTGTTGCCTAAGTCTGAATTTGTCTGTGCCCGGAATAAGGTTTTCCTATAAATCTGTCTCTGTGTCTGTCTGTCTCTGTGTGTGTTGCTGTTGTTGTGTGATGGTGTGTGTCTGTATGTGTGACTGAAGCTGTCTGTACCTAAGCAGGGTTCTGCTCTGTATTTACAACATAGAACAATCAGATGGGAAAGGAATATGATCGCTTACAGAATTCCTTAACAGAGTTCTACAACAGATTGTCACTGGCTCCAAAACACCCAAATAACCCAGACAAAAACATAATTGTTCATCCACCACTATACATATATGACCACTTCTAACCTTTCTGATGGATTTTAAAAAGTTGCTTTCAACTTCTGTCTTTGCTACTTTCAGCAAGAGATACCCAGGCATTATCTGAGCCAGGGGCATGGAAGATAAGATTGCAGCTACTACCCATTAGCTTGGGTTGTAAAAGTTGATTACATGGGAACAGAGGCAAGTAAGGTTGATTGTTAAATTGTTCTCTTAAAAGCGGGTTAAACAAAGAGCTGACTTCACAGTAGGACAGGAGTCTTAAATCTTGAGCGGCTTCAAGGTGTGCTATTAACTTCGACTGTGAGATCCAGCACAGATTCCAGTCTCTTAGAATGCAAGAGATACTTTGACGTGCATCATCACAGACCTGCTCGGAGGGAAGGACAGTGGCAAAGTCCTCCCAAGGTCATCAGCAGGAAAGTCAAGACTCAAAGGCACCACAGCTCTCCACGTTTAGAAAGACGCGGCTGCAAGCGAAAGCAGACCAGAAGCAGAGTTTCTTATGGAGAAAACAATTGAGACCAACACACAGCCTGTGCCACACCAAGAGTAAGAAGCTCGGCAAACTGAGGTCAACTCTTGCTACACATCACCAGCTTCTTTACAACAGCTATGAGAATAAGCAAAGTGTCAGAACAATTGGGCATGCAACCTTTACTTCAAATTGCCCTGTTGAAAGAGTCCCAAAATAAAAAGTAAAAATAAATCTCCCCAAATAGACTCAAAGTTAAAGTAGCTCCCGGGGCTCCAGCCTTTGAGCAGCAGAGGCCACAGGGAAGTAGCAGGGACGAGGGGGTGGCCAAGGGAATGATTAACAAGGGACAGAACCCCAAGGCTGCAGAGACCAATGGTTCCAAAGTAGCCCTCCAGCACAGGGTGCCATGGGGAACCTGCTACACTAAGAGGCATCTGAGCTCGTCACCTTTCAACTCAGTGCAGCTCTGCCAGCAAGTCACTCCGCCAGTCGGTGCTGTTCTCAGCCCTGGGAAGCACGGCTGACATCCATAACTCATCAAAGTGCCAAGACAAAGTGACCGCTGAGTTCAATCGCTGAATGAGACGGCTTTGTCAAGGTCCCCCCAGCTCAGCGAGCACCAAGGAAGAAGAGGTAGGAAGCATCTACGAGGAAGAGCAGGCGGTCAAGGGCTGGGGTGCTGCCTTCTGGAGATGCCCTGCCATTGCATTCGTGAGCTCGTGGACATTACAATCACCATCACAAGGCCAGGCCAGTAGCCAGCCAATGGTACAGCAAAAAGCACTAATCAGATATAGCAAAACTTTTAAAAAGAGGATATGAAGGTTGTGGTGGGGGAGACATGTTAGGGAGGCATGGGGGTGGGAAGGAGGAGTTAGGAACAGATATGAGCAATGAAAATTGTCGAAGATTCCATCTGAAATAAATCAAGAAAACTGTTGTTTCCAGCGATCCATCACTAACACCTTTTACAAATTAGTATCACAACACCTCACACCGAGAAGACAGAGCAGTAATTCCTCTTATGCTACGTCTGTTTGTCATGCCTGGCCTTTCCAGCAAGAACGCCATTATTTTTCCTGAGGCAGTCTCACTCCTACACACAAGACAAAGATAATCTCCTTAGGAGAGCTAATGCATGGTCCTTAGTTGAGGCTTTGTGTGTATGTGGGAAATTAACAGATAGTAATTTTCAATAAACTTGTATACAGCTTTTCTAGTAGCCAGAAGGGCCCTGACTCCGAGGGCTTCTGTTTCAAGTACAAGGTTGCTAGTGTGTCTCTCCAGTACCCTAGAAGACCCATGTGTTCAAGGCACAGTCTCCTCTTAAGCCAGTGCTGAAGGTGGCGGAGTGGCAGCGCCCCCACAAGGGGCCTGGGGGATGGTCCTATGGACTGAAATGTGCACTTGACATGTCGCTCGACCCCTCCCCCGCTCTTCTTCAGCCCATTGATGATGTAATTATTTGCTTCATCAAGACTCCCTGGCACTGCTCCTGATTGGGCATTCCCAGTGTCCCCAGCCATGGAAAGCAATGACTGTGAACTGATGTGGGATTTTCCTCTGTGTGCTGTGATTACCATTAATGAATAAAGAAATTGCTTTGGACCTATAGCAGGGAAAACTAAACAGAATGCTGGGAGGAAGAAGGGTGGGGTCAGAGAGACACCATAGATCTGCCGTCAGAGTCAGACATGCCAAAACTTTGCCAGTAAGCCACTGCCACAAGGCAATATATGGATTAATGGAGATGGGTTAAACTAAAATGTAGGAGCTAGCCAATAAGAAGTTAGAGCTAATAGCAGTGTTTGATTATTTTGGGTCTAAGCTAGCTTGGCCGCCAAAAGTCAACAAGTAGCCTCCTCCTCCAACAGTGAACTGGGATTTCTGAAACCATAAGTCAAAATAAACCACTTCTTTTGGAGTGGAGGCAGTGGAAATCATCCTTATCTACAAGGCTACCTGCTTCTCTTCCTGACAGCAGGAGCTAAGTGAAGCCTCATGTCCTATCTTTAGGCTTGAAACACCAGCAAGCACCGACTCTAGAGCCATGGCAAGCTTTCCTATCCTCCACAGTGTTTATCACCCTTGATTTGTTTCAGAATTTTATAAAAGAAATATAAAGACTTGTTTTTTTGTTCTGAATTTCCTACAATCATCTTTTTACTTTGCCTGATGTAAACTAAAGTTCCTAGAAAAAAAATTTAAGGCTAGTTAGAGCTCACGTGGTTGTGGGGAGTTGGCACATTTCAGTTCCAAAGCCATAGAAGCTCCTGTGTGACGTGACTATTTATTGCCTACCTCTATATGTGACCTAAGATCTTTGTAAAACAAAACCTTTTGGAATATGTAAATAGAGCCCTAGCTTCCACCAACCCATATCAGGCAACATAAATCCCACAGCAGGTACACCTGCCTACTTTGCTGTAACCCACCTATATATTTCAAAACATGTTTTGATCATTGTATTTGAAATGTGTCTGGATTCATAATCCCCTTTATCCTATTACTGTGAAAATGTAATGAAAGTATTATCACACTGGAGCATGGTATTTAGGGAAGTCTGAATCTGTGATCCTGGCTATGGCCACTCATATATGGTCCCCAAATAAACTGCATCTTATTTCCTTTGAGAGAGGGCTGTTTTGTGTGCTCACTGCTCCCCCACTTCTCAAGCCTAGCAAATGCATTTTGCTGAAGTTTCCTCCTGGTGAGCCACACCACTCCACCCCACCCCCATGCAGCCTGCAAGTATGAGAGCCTTGGCTCCCATGCAGCCTGCAGAAGTTAAAGCCTTACCCCATGCAGCCTGTAGAAGTTAAAGCCTTACCTCCATGCAGCTTGCAGAAGTTAAAGGCTTATTCCCATGCAGCCTGCAGAAGTTAAAGGCTTATTCCCATGCAGCCTGCAGAAGTTAATTAGCCTATTTCAAAACCTGGGAAACTGACACAAAACTGACTCAGTAGGTAAAGACACTTGAGTGTCAATCCTGTTCACTCACAGAACCCGCAGGATGAAAGTCAAGGAAAGTCAACTCCTGAAATTCTCTCTGTCCTCTATAGGCTCTCTCTCTCTCTCTCTCTCTCTCTCTCTCTCTCTCTCTCTCTCTCTCTCTCTTTCTCCCCTCCCCCCAGGCCTCCCCTCCCTCCCTATCTATCTATCTATCTATCTATCTATCTATCTATCTATCTATCTATCTATCTCTCCAGTGCCTGCTATTCTCCTCATTCCTGATCCCTGGAATGGCGAGGTCTGCTTGGTGATGCTTTATACTATAAAGTTGTAAAGTCAGTATTGACTGTCTGGAGTACTGATGTGTTCCCTGTAACAAACACGCATGCACACACACACACACACACACACACACACACACACACACTGCCATATACTATCAAGTTGACAAATCAGTATAAGCATTGAATTCCTAGAGCACTGCTGCGTCCCCTCTAACACACACACACTTACACATGCACACACATACACTCATGCATGCATGCTTGTGCGTGCACACACACACACACACACACTACTATATACTATCAAGTTGACAAGTCAGAATAAGCACTGAATGCCTGGAGTATTACTGTACCCCCTCCACATACACACACACACATGCACGCAGGCACGCACACAGACACGTTCATGCACACGCACACACTAAGCATTAAAAAGCAAAACAAGAAATCACACATTCACACATGCATTTTTTTAAACTACATTTCAAACTTCTATGGGGAGCACAATGGGGGAGGAAAGAAAAATGGGTGGGGGGGAAAGGACCTCAAGATTTCCAAACAGCACTAATCTTAAGCAGCAGACTCAATGATGTGTACCTAGGCAGCCCAGGCTCACCAGTCCCTCCTGTCTTTAACATCCATTGAGGCCATTGCACCATCCTGGGGGCCAGGGTACCTGCCACACTGACAGCATCTGACTGTGAGCTTTGAAGCCTACCCCTGAGCGACCCTAGAGAGAACTCCAGTGTGTGTTCAGCAACCATAAAGTCACTTTCCCTTTCTGCTGGTGGACAGGAAGACAAAAATACCACCTGGGGAGAGGGGCAAGCTCTTCCTCCAGCCTCTTTCTAATGCCCCTCTCCTGCTTGTTTTCAACCTGACTAGAAGCCACAGGAAGCCACACTGAGCCACAGGGAGTCACAGGGAACCACAGGGAGTCACAGGGAGTCACACAGAGTCACAGGGAGCCACAGGGAGTCACAGGGAGCCACAGGGAGTCACAGGAAGTCACAGGGAGCCACAGGGAGCCACAGGAAGCCACACGGAGCCACATGGAGTCACAGGGAGTCACACAGAGCCACAGGGAGTCACATGGAGCCACAGGGAGTCACATGGAGCCACAGGGAGCCGCAGGGAGTCGCAGGGAGCCACAGGGGAGCAACAGGGAGCCACCAGGAGTCACAGGGAGCCACACTGAGCCACACAGAGCCACAGGCATCACAGGAAGCCACAGGAAGCCACAGGGAGTCACACAGAGCCACAGGGAGCCACAGGGAACCTCTTCATATTTTAATTACACTTAGTCAAACTGTTGGAAAGAAAAGGGAAACAGTGCCACCTAACTGCCTGTGAAGCTTTGTTCGTGGGACTGATTTTTTTCCTTTTGTTCCATATTAATTATCAACCATAATTCTGTGCATGCAACTCATGGTTATCTCGTTTGAAGATGATTACACAGGGGGAGGCCCACAGCAGCTAGGCTCTCAAGAGCAAAACAGCAGCTTCCCTGAACATAAGGCTTCACGCGGCAACCCTGGAGAGGTGAGCAGGAAATGCTGTGTTAACAGTATGTTTTATAAACCTTAAGAATCTCCACATGGATTTATTTTATGATACACTGATATATTTAAAATAGAGATACTTTTGGTTCTGATCTGAGAGTCATGTTCTCTCCTCAACCCTCAACCCTGGATGGCTCCTCCCCTGGAGTTCCTGTGCCTGTGGATGCCAAGTGAAGTAACACAAGTATAAAAAGACTCCCAGAAATTCCAGAGAACACTTAGAAAAAGAAAGAAAAATACGTGAACCTGGTGTTTGCAAACCCCTTAGGAAGCGTCCCAAAAGCTCTACACATTGCGGCAATAAATAAATAAATAAATAGAAAGGAGTTGAACGGTAGACTCTAAAATCAAGGCACCCTTTCTGGTAATGAAAATCTACGGACAGATTCAGGAAGAGACGGGGAGCCCCCACCTACCCCTAACTCCATTACAGATACTGGATTTAAACAAAAACAACCCCCATAGGCTTCTGTATGTGAATGCTCAGTCCCCAGTTGGTGGAACTTTTTAAAGGATTAGGAGGTGTGGTCTTGTTGGAGGAGATGCCTCACTGTGGCAGGCTTTTTCTTTTTTTAATTTATTTATTTATTATGTATACAATATTCTGTCTGTGTGTATGCCTTCAGGCTAGAAGAGGGCACCAGACCCCATTACAGATGGTTGTGAGCCACCATGTGGTTGCTGGGAATTGAACTCAGGACCTTTGGAAGAGCAGGCAATGCTCTTAACCTCTGAGCCATCTCTCCAGCCCCTCACTGTGGCAGGCTTTAAGGTTTCAAGAGCCCAAGTCACTCCAGTCAGTGTGTGTTCCCTCTCATTCACTCTAGCCCACGGCCTATCCCCTCTACCTGGTACTTACCAAGATATAAGTACTCAACTATGGCTCCAGTGCCATCCTACCTGACTGTTGCCATGCTCCCCAATGTGACCATGTGGGTGGTCATGATCTCATGCTCTGAAACTGTAAGCCCCAATAAACCCTTTCTTCTGTAAGTCATCTTGGTCATGGTGTCTTATCACAGTGATAGAAAAGGCAGCTAAGACAGTAAGTACCATTACAGACTCGGGTAGGCAGTGGTGACCACATCACTAAGACAGTGCCATTATAGACTCAAGTAGGCAGTGGTGACCACATCACTAAGACAGTGCCATTACAGACTCAGGTCAGCAGTGGTGACCACATCACTAAGACAGTGCCATTACAGACTCAGGTCAGCAGTGGTGACCACATCACTAAGACCGTGCCATTACAGACTCAGGTCAGCAGTGGTGACCACATCAGTCATATCAATAATCATCCCCCCCAAAACCCATCACATCCATGTTTCCAGGGGTATGGCTATGGTTGTCCATATAGAACAAGCTAATGCCTTCTCTTTATAAGTGTCATTTACAGACATCATTTTCTATTTCATATGTATTCCAGAACCTCAATTTTGAATAGCTGTCAAACACCCTAAAGTATTAATCACTTTGGAAGCTGGAGAGATGACTCAACAGGAAAGGCAAAATAGTAATAAAATAAAAAAATTAAATAAAATGCTACTTCGTAAATTTGAGCCTTTATTGTTTCTCACAGTCTAGGCAAAGTGCAAGAATCCAGTGTAACCTAAGCCCACTCCACTCTCACCCAGCGGCCCTGGGCAAGAACAGGGCTTATAAAAGGTTAAGCACAAACAAGGGAGAAACAGCATGAAAGGACTTATGTGTTACGGCTGAACTACAGTTATATAGGCTCACAGACTACAAGTAAGTAGCTCCTTCAGTTCACATTCTTAGAGAACTCGGATCGAATACATCAAAGGTCCTTGCCATTCAAAGGTTTAAAGTCACTAGTAAGTATGGCCCCAGCACCCAGGGAAGCTCTGGGCTTTAGAAAGCTATTCCATACTGCATGCTGGCACCCCCAGCAAAACCAAGACGGGTCTGACTGGGACACGGTGGCACTGGACAAAACCAAGAGTTAGAAGTATGCACAAAGATGCAGGAAGAGGCCCCGAAGCATCTCCATTATAGGGACAAAATGGACATGGCCATGTCTCAACCCAACCTCAGCAACAAGAAGTTTGGGGATCAGGAAAGCTGAAACATAGATCTCAAACAGGGGTTCATGTCTCTAAACCGTGGCTTCAGCCGGGGCACCCAGGGCTGGGAGACATGAATTTCTATCTCCAGTCTTCTAGTGACAGATACCTGTGTCTGCCTAGAGACATATGATGTACTAACAGGGGTTTCTTTCTTTTTAAAAAAGATTTATTTATTTAACTTATGCATGCATGTACGCCTGCATACCAGAAGAGGGCATCAGATCTCACTGCAGGTTGTGAGCCACCATGTGGTTGCTGGAAATTGAACTTAGAACCTCTGGAAGAGCAGCCAGGGCTATTAACCTCTTCTCTAGCCCCAGAGTTTTCTGGAAATCAAAATTCCAAGATTTACACGTTTAGATTATTTTCATTCCCTCAAAGTATCCTTTAGCATACTATTTATTTATTTAAGTACTTTTTATGGTACTCATTTTTTTTTTATCTCAAGCACAGTATACATGACTACCTGCTAGGGAGCCTGCAAAAACATGTCTACATCAACTAGAGTGTTAGGAAAGGATACTTCCAATTTTAATAAGGTTTCTCATTTTCTAGAAACATCAAGAAATATCCGATAGCCGGGCAATGGTGGCGCACGCCTTTAATCCCAGCACTCGGGAGGCAGAGGCAGGCGGATCTCTGTGAGTTCGAGACCAGCCTGGTCTACAAGAGCTAGTTCCAGGACAGGCTCCAAAGTCACAGAGAAATCCTGTCTCGAAAAACAAAAAAAAAAAAAAACAAAAAAAAAAAAGAAATGTCCGATAGAATAAAATAATATAATTTGGGATAAAGTGATAAATTCAACTGCTTACACACATATATGCATGAATTTACAGATGTGCACACACACATAACCCAAATATAGATTCGATAGCACACTCCAACTTCAGACTACTTGGTCATTTTAAGCTAGATAAATATACCTATGGACAGTCGAACTGTTGGTGGTACGCAAACCAAGACTCAACCATAAAACACACAATGAGAAATTTAATTGATCATAAATACAAACAATACCTGCCCAGCAAAGTTAAACATAATTTGTGACTGGGAGTCAACATTCAACCATAATATTTTCATTATAAGGTTTAAACTTTGGAAAAGTGAAGATGATTTTAGAAATATCAAAATTCTTATAAAATAAGTTCCTTTACATAAAATAACAGCAATAAAAGGGAAGAATTATTGGTACTTCTAAACTAAGCAGAAGTAATTTGCCCTTTAGCAAATGATTTTATGCCCGTATCACTGCAAGTAACAAAGAATTTCCTTAGAACTATCCAAAGCTCTGGGCAAGGACTGGGAACAAAGGGAAGTTTCTCATTGACAGGGCAGTTATTTTAATTTTGCATGGCATTTCTGGAGTGGCACGGGCAAGGCCTATGGCATGGGCAAATCCATTAGAATACAATCTTCCTGCCTCCAGGGGGAAGGAACATCACACTTAATGGTTTTTAACATAGGTTAAAAACCTCACATACGTTTCTTAGATTTTTGAACTTCAGTCCATTTTGCATAAGCCAAAAGAATAGTTTAGCACTGTTCTAGTGATTTATGCTTTCTCACAGGGATACAGCTCTAAACAAACCAAGAAACGTGTACTTTGTGTTTCAAAATTTTCCAAGTCTTGTTTGTATCTTTGGGAAATGACGTCACAGAGCAAAAAGCTGTTCAGAGATTCTCCTTCCCAGCTGTCCCACCTGCCGCAGCATTTTCATTGGCCCTTTCAGTGTGAATCGAAATATAGGCACAGGTGCAGACCTATATTCTCCAGGTTAATCAACCCCACCAGGCATGGCAGCACACACCTATAAGCCTAACACGTACGGGCTGATGCAAAAGGGCTCAATTTGAAGTCCAGCCTGGACCGACAGTGAAGCCTTGTCTCAAAAGCAGAAACAAAAGTTAACAGCCTGTCAAGCTCTCCATTTGATTACACATGTACATGTGTTGACTGTTTTGAGAATTTACCAGCACGAGGGAAGTTATTTTAACTGATCACACGTCAGGGTCCTAAGGAGGATTTCATAAATATTTTATCAAAGTCTGATAGAGTTGACACCCAACCTCAGAAAGCATCCAGGAATAATTTTCCACATTAGGTTAAGCATTTCAAGTGCAGGTTGGGCATGGTGACTGGAACCCCAGCACTTAAGGGAACTGACGCAGGAGGATGAAAAGTTCAAGGCCGGCCTGAGCTTCTTTGTGAGACCCTGTCTTGAAAAACAAAAACGCAATAGAGTATTCTAAATGGAAAAGAAACAGAGAAGGGGTCTATGCACCTCAAACCATCACCACTGTGTGCCTGACAGGACTGGCGGTTGTGAATCCCCAGAACAGGGAGACATGAGGCTCAGGCTCCTGAAACTTATTTCAAAGACTTTCACTTTTTCAGTTCCAGAAGAAAGATGTGTGGAAGGAAGACGCGTGGAAGATGCATGGGAAGGAAGATGTGTGGAAGAAAGATGTGTGGCATCTGAACATCGATTTAACTATAATGGCTTCCATGATAGACATTTCAAGTGGCATGGATTAAAGAGAGGCAACAGCAGAGGAAGAGACTGGGGGAGAGAGAGGGAGAGAGGGAGAGAGGGAGAGTGGGAGAGAGGGAGAGAGGGAGAGAGAGAGAGAGAGATAGAGAGAGAGAGAGATTAATGGATAAAGTCATCTCATTCCAAATAAACTGGTTTTTTTTTTCTTGAACTGGATTTAAGCGACATCTTTAGACACTTAGGCCAAAGAGAATCTAAAGAAATTTGTAAAGCTCACCCACAAAGACATTACTGCTGCTGAATTTCTTATCTTCATTTGTGAGCCGACACTCGGTGAGAACCTTTGAAAGCACGGCGTTTGCACTTTCCATAGTCTGAGACAGATCTTACTTCTTCTGTGCCATATGCCAACAGGGGCCGCATGCACAATGCAGAAAAGACACAAGCCAGGAGGGTGTTCCTCATCTCTGAACAGGCTTGATTAAAGTCCGCCCTTCTCCTAACACCCAGAATACATGGTCTCTGGAGACAACCCTTCAGGATCCAGCTGACAAAGAGCAGAGTTGGCGGGAAGGTGACTAGACCCTGTCTCTGTCACCTCCCACAGGTGCTATCTGTGGAGCAGAACAGGAGTTTCTCAACTGGGGACCTGATAAGAAGGTCCTAAATTTCACTTGCCTCCCTGCCCTCTCCCTTGCATAAGTACATCCCAACCCTTCTCCTAGAGCCTGGGGCCTCAGAGCCAGCAGCTGACCCTCTGAAGGAGCTTACAAACACCAAGGGCATTTTTTGAGCGGCAAAGGCTGAGAGCTTCATGTTGAGGCCAGGCATAGCATCGGTACCCAGAAATACTACTGACACAAGAAATGCATAAACCACTAGGTAAGAGCATTATGTCACAACACGAAGGAGGCTCAGAGGAATCTGCCAGTGTTCACGGGATCTGCCTGGAGAAAGACTGAAAACTTGATATGTGTTCGGCTCCTCAAATCTCTACATCCCAAGGCCTAGCATAGCCTTGGTCAAAGTTGATAAAAAAAACATTTACAGAATGAATGAACATATTCTTGCTTAGTAAATACAGCACAAGTGTCACGATTCAAGTGAGCAAATGCATAAAGTCTACAAACTATTGAATATAACTTTGCTAGAAAACTCTACTATGAAAACAAAAGCAAAAGAAAACACCTTATGAATCTGATCCCCTGCACCAAAAGACAGATAATGGATGGATACATGTGTGTATACACATAGGCATCTGTACATAGAGGAAATTCCATGAACAGATGATGAACACGTGTGTGTACACACATACACATACACACCTATACACAGAGGAAATTCCATGGACAGATGATGGATGGATGGATACGTGTGTACACACATACACATATGTATTTGTACATAGAGGAAATTCTATGGACCCAGACTCCGGAAGGCTAAGTCAGAATTCCAAATCAGCCATTACTCAGTTGGATAAATTTGGGAAACCAAGTTCTTTGAGCTGCTATTAATAATTCAGGTCCTTCCCACACCGTGATTAACAGCACTTCCTGTCTAGCTACTCATCAACAGTCACGTCTACTATCATACAGACATTTTTACAAGAGAATATGATGAGTTTGGGCATATTAAGAACTTCTTTTAATTTAAGTAGCTGGTTTTCTGAGGCTCCACTGACATTCTGACTTCTGTCTAGCTTGGAATACAAAGTGAGTAATAGGCCAGCCAGGAATATGTAGCAAGACCCTGGCTCAACCACACCAAACCATACCCTATTCCCACCAGAGTAAACCAGACTATTTCAATAAGTCACAACCAGGACACTGTCCTGGTTCCCTTAATCGTCAGTGTGAACCATCTAGACTTAGCTGACAGAAGCCTCATTTGTGGAAGAACCTGTATCTCATTGGTCTGTAGCATGTCAGTCGGGGTTATCCTGACCGTTGTCTTGATGATCAATTGATACAGAAGGGCTCAGCCCACTGTGGGTAGTACCATCCCTAGGCAGTTGGTCCTAGGCTGTAGGAGCCTGAGAGTAAGTCAAGAAGCCTTGTTCATCCATGGTTTCTGCTCATGTGGGACAGCAGTTACCTCCATAAGCTAATGGCATGAGACAAAGCGACTCAGTTAAAAGTTCTTGAAATATGAAAGAAAATATTTAGATACAAATGCAACTTATAATCACATTTAACCTTCACTTTCTGCAGCAGGTGGGGGAGCATTCACTATAAAGAATCTTTGTTCTTCCACCACCCATAGCAGTGGGCTCTATCTTGGATGCAGATGGAACCCAGTTCTGGGAAGACTGACAACGATAACTGCCTTACAAAGCAAAATGCCCTAAATATTTCTGATGATCTATCATAATCAAATTGCCATTCGCACAAACAAGACCCAGCAATCTCTATAAGTGGATATGTGACCTCAAATGCATAGTTTATTAAGTCTAGCCCCTTCTAAGCTAAAACATTGTAGAAATAGGCCCTGAAAACACAAAACTTCTGGGAATAGATCCTAACAAATCCACTGCTGTGGGTGAAAAAGAAAAAAACATTTTGTTCTATCCATCTACAGAAACCAAGTAAAGAAGTTATTGACTTTGGGTACTGTGCTAGCATCCCTAATAATTCAGCTTTATCGTGCTGAGGACCAGGGCCACAGGCTGTAAAGACATGGGAATTAAAGAATATTCTCCACCATAAAGCAAAAGAACAACAACAAAAGACCCTTGATTTTTCTCTTTGATATCTGATTATAATAATAACAATATATTCATCAATAGCAGCATCCTTTCCTAATTAAAATAACAGCAGAGTGGACACGAATGCCATGGAGCATGCCACCTCTCCTTCAGCTCCAGAGGAGGAAACTGAGACACAAGAAAAGAAAGAATGGGAGGCAGAGAACCGGAGCTCCCTCTGGCTAGAGAAAGAGCCACTGGCACAGTCCCCGCCCACCTTGCTCATAAGAGCTCTGCCTGGTAAGAGCATCCTACCTGCAAAATTCCCTTCAAAATCAGTGGACTCTCCTGATTCCTGCTTCAGATTCCCGTCTCAGCTCAGGGTTTGCCGGATCCCATACAGATTCAACCTCAAAAAAAAAGAAATTTGAATAAGTACCTAGCCACATGCAGGACCAACCCAGGATCAAGCACTGCAGGCTCTTTCCTTCCTACTAACCATGAATCAGAGGTTTACGGTGCACACCACTCAGTTGCTGCGGTGAAGCAGACAGTAGCCTCTCTCCTGAGAATCTCGTGGTTAACTGTAAACACCACAACCCATTTATTTCTCTTTTTGGTGAAAGCTTGGTCAGTTCAACTTCAGTTCTGTCTTTGGATCACCTCCCCATCGGTACTCATATGAAATGATTTGAGAGTTTATTTTAAGCATCAGATCGAGTTTAATACTATCCAGCAAAGTATGAATTCAATGATTCCACGATCCAGCGGTCCATACAATGAAAACTCCCATGGCCTCATATCGCACACTAATCAATGTATTGAATTACACCCATCGGGAGGTTCAAAATTATCTTCCTTTTTCCAACCTTTTCTCGAAATCCTATAGTTGCCATGAGGAATAATAACTGAAGTTGGACGCTTTAGCATCTTTTATAAGTGAACAACAAGAGCAAACTCTGCATCAACCTCTCCCCCCACCGCCACCCCACCTGTCTATCACTTCCACCTCCTTTCGGAATCAAGGGGATTAGAAAACACCAGGATATGACACTATTCCTTCCAGCCAAGAACTCAAGCCCTAACCTGCTGCAAGCGTCTTCTACAAAGAACACTGAACACAGAGCGGTAGGAACAGCAGTTGGTAAGCTTGGTGGAAACCAAACACGCCTGAAGACTAGCAGGGTGTTCCGGACCAGGCTGACTTCACTTAGCCACAGTAGTCTCAGTAGTCACGCGGACCATCCGTCTCAGGGCCTTAGTGTATTGGGGTGTACTTACACCAGCACTTGGCAGGTGGAGGCACCACTATCAGGAATTCAAGGTTATCATAACTTAGCTACTAGCAAGTTTGAGGATAACTGGATTTCATGAGATACTATCTCATAAAAGAATAAATGAACGAATTTAAAAAAATGTTCCTGTAAGTGAACAGAAGTGTATATATAGCAAAGAAGAACAGTTTGAAAGTGTTAACCATTGACAATTAAAGGCTGCGGACAAAATACTCGGGTAGCCTCCTCCCCACCTCCAGAGAAACTCTTACACCAATACCGGATGTAACTGTGCTGACCCACGCTGTCCCCCTCCTCCTCCCCAGCTCACCCAGCAAGGCCTGGGGAGCAGACAGAGTGAAGAAGACAGGGCGACAGAGGCCAGCAAGGTCTTCCCAGGCCCCCCACTCGGGGTAGTTACAGAGCATTTGACACTGCGGGGCGGCCGCCCAGCGCCCTTTCCCCGACTCTGTACAAGCAAGCCCCGGGGCAATGAGGCTGGAAGGACCCCTGTGAGGACAACGTGGAGACAGACCCGGGCTTCAGTCCCCCCCCCCCGAAAGGAACACAAAAGCCGCCTACCCAAGCGCGAGTGCAAGAGAGGTCTAGGGGTGCGGGGCCACTCCCGGCCCGCCCCCGCCCTGCCAGCTGAGGAGCTAGCGAAGTGGGCGACAAGTGGGGTGCGCCTCAACCCCGCAGAGAAGAGAGAAGGGAGGAGTCCACACCGCCACCCCTTGCCCCGAGAAGTCGCCCCCGCCCACCCTTGGAGCTCACCCTGCTTACCCCAGCGCCCCTCAGCAGCCGCCCGCGAAGTGCACCGGTCCGGGGCGCGCGGGAAACGCCCCCGCCGCGCACGCGCATGCTCCCGCCGCACCTGCCTGGCTTTTGCCCTGAAACCGGGCGGGCGCGTAGGCTGGGCTTCCCCGGAGGACGATGCCGCGGTCCCCATACCTCCCACCCCATCCATCCCCAAAGCTGTCTCTGCACCAGCTCGCCCGAGCCAGGCTAGTGCACCTCGGCCACTCCCCCGCCATCCCTTTCCAGCAACCTCGTCCCAGGCGCTCACCCAGCTTTTCTGCCTGCACCCTGGAGGATGCTGGAACCTCTCACTTGCCACCAGCTTTTGACTTTGCCACACAGGCTTACTGGGATATCTACAAGGATGCTCTTCGTGTGGAAAGGGGCTGGTGAGAGGAGGGTGAGGGGAGGCTGCCGACCTTGCTGTGTGAGCTGTGAACTCTTCCTCTCTGGGAACTTAGAGAGTCCTGCTCACTAACTTTGGCCTTTCGCCTGCCACAGTCACTGATTGGAGGTATAACTGGTGTGTTCATTTTTATCCTGTTTAAATGTTTGTGCTAAGGCCTTGCGGAGCTGATGATACATTCTTTTCCTTAACAACAGTAAGGAAATATAACCATCCAGACAGGAGGTGGGGGGCAAAGAAAGTCAGGAAATTTTCAAAAGTTGAACAGTGTCTGGTGTTACAGTGGTTACTATCTTATCAAGCAGCAAAGGTTGGTGGGGCCTTTATGCACCTGGCCACATCAAATCCCAGGGGAACCAGTGGAGGAAGGGGCAGCCAGAGTTCCCCTGCCCCTGCTACCCACAAGAGCACAGGTCTGAGAAGGCAATAGCTGCTGCAGCCTGACGAAGGTTGAGCGCTTCAGTCAGAAAATATTATATATAATATTTATATTACATATATGTTATATATTTATATATTCGGGGCCACTTCCAGGTAAATGCATTCCTACTGAGAACTGACAACCAGAGAGTGTTCTCAAAGATGCCGGCATCTGGTCTCAAAAACACTCTTACTGTTACTCAAATTTTATGGAAATCTAAGCAGGAAGAAATTAGCACATTTCTTGCAGAACTTTTAGGCTGTTGTAGTACATCTCTTTTATCTGAACAGCTGCAGATTAAAATGAAATGGCTCACTGTTGATTATTACAACTTAACCAACAGACCCTATGAGCAGAGAAATGTTGAGGAACGGTGGGACTGTGGGATATTTTCCTTCTTGTTAGGTGAGTTCTAACACACTCCAAATACAGCGTTGTTAGCTGTGGGGTGTGGGTATGTTCCTTCTTGTTAGGTTAGTTCTAACACACTGGGAATACAGCGTTGTTAGCTGTGGGGTGTGGGTATTTTCCTTCTTGTTAGGTGAGTTCTAACACACTCTGAATACAGCATTGTTAGTGACGATGGAGATGGAGAGTGATGTGGGAGTGATTTCTTTCTAATCTGTTGCTTTCATTGGTAAATTAATAAAGAAACTGCCTAGGCCCATTTGATAGGCCAACCCTTAGGTGGGTGGAGTAGACAGAACAGAATGCTGGGAGAAAAAAGCCGAGTCAGGCAGTCACCATGATTCTCCCACCCGACACAGACGGAGGTTAAGATCTCCCTGGTAAGCCAGCTCGTGGTGGTACACAGAATATTAGAAATGGGTTAGATCAATATGTAAGAGCTATCCAATAAGAGGCTGGAACTAATGGGCCAGGCAGTGTTCAAAAGAATACAGTTTCCGTGTAATTATTTCGGGTAAAGCTAGCCGGGTGGCGGGACACAGCCCGCTGTTCCTCTTACTACAGGAGAGGGTTTCTTGTGAAGAAATTCCTCGATGGTGTGGAAAACATGGAAAAACTGTAAACCGAAAATCATCCAAATGAAACCAAATCACAGTCCCTAGACTCATCCGTTACGTGTTTGTGGTTGGGGAAAACCAGCCCTTCCTGCTTGCTAAGACAGTAACCAGGCCATCTCACAGCATGGCACTGTTCAATGTTTGAAAATTTGCTGAGTTTGCTAGGTTTTTTTTTCAGTCTCGGTGACTGTATTTCTTTTCTGAATAGAATTAGGTTGTATCCCTTTACTGTTGAGTCACTAGAAGGATTGCCGAGTGACAGAGGTGTTTTGAAAGATCCTCAGCTGTTCCTTGCATTTGTTTTGAGAATGAGCGAGGAATGAATTCCTCCACCTGGTCGAGCATGATTGACCACAAACCCAAGCTGTGCACAGCAGAACACTGTTTCATAGATCACTATTTGTCTTCAATTGTCATCACCAAGTTCATTTCCATATTAGTTCCATTGTTAATCACTTCTCTATTACCGTCTCTTTCTTAGAACATGTGTTTCTAAGCAGATTACCTAACAGTAAATTTTCTTTAATGACCTATAATATAAGTAATTTAGAGTTCTATTTAAATGTAAATACTGGTTCAGAAGGAAGTGTCAATTATATTGAATAATTTAAACTACTTTTTAAAAATGGCACCACAAAGCTTCGTAACCAAGATAATATGCATATTATGCATTTTGAGTAAGTTACTTAAAACCTAAATAAATCCGTTTGGATTTATGCTTATACCTATAATCTTTTTTAGTAGAACAAAACTGTAATAAAGTCCTGGTGGCTTCATGGTACAAGCCAATAATCCTGCAACTCAAGAAACTAAAACAGAAGGACACAAGTTCGAGACTAGCCTGGGCTATATAGGGAGTTCAAGGCTAACAGAAAATGTAAAAGGGGGCTGGTACTGAAACTCTTCTGTGGAATGCTTCTCTGACATGGGTCAATACCTAATGTGGAGAGGGGATAGCTCACACCCTTAATTTCAGGAATCTCTAAAGAATAAAAGCCTCTAACTCCAATTTATATTCCTGATAAGAGTTCAACCTTGTGAGCTGAACAGGACAAGGGTGCTCACATCACCTTACAAACTTCACTTCCCATTGCATGCAGTATTGAAGAAGCTAATGAATGGTTTTGGGAAACAGAAAAATTCCAGAAGGAAAACTACCAGCCCTTTCACCTGGTTTTCACAGGTGTTGTTGGCTTCCCCATGCTCAATCCTAAATAATGGACTAAGAAAATTTTTAAAAATGTTTAAAACATAGGTAGATCATATTTTCTTTTTTCTTTTTTTTTTTTTTTTTTTTTTTTTTTTTTTTTTTTTTTTTGGTTTTTCGAGACAGGGTTTCTCTGTGGTTTTGGAGCCTGTCCTGGAACTAGCTCTGTAGACCAGGCTGGTCTCGAACTCACAGAGATCCGCCTGCCTCTGCCTCCCAAGTGCTGGGATTAAAGGCGTGCGCCACCACCGCCCGGCTTCATATTTTCTTTAATAGCAATATGTATCCCCAAAGCTATAACTAGACTTTGGCTGTGATGTGCTGTATAGAGCCGTGTGTTAGGAACCAGGAGAGTGGTTTCTATTCCCATCCCTGCCCTTGACCACCATGGCAGAAATCAGCTGGCTCTAGCCGATGTGTGTCAGTACGTAGAATTAACCTTAGGATCACCAAGTTCAAAGCCAAGGTCTAGTTCACAGCAGAAACATCTACATCAAGAAGCCAATTCTGTTAGTGCTCCAAAGCGGTGATAAGGCTAAACGAAGCTGCTGAGACAAGACTGACAGACAGCATGACTGATGCTAATGCCCGAAAGATCAATGTTTCTCCGTCAATGCATTCCCACCCCTGCTTTCTACATAGTAAAGCAAATGGTGTTCAAAGATTACCTGGTGACCATGAAATCAGAACAAGCATGATTCGGGAAGTCCTTCTGTATGTATTGCTTTTATTGGTTAATGAATAAAGCTGGTTTTGGCCAATGGCTTAACAGAATATAGGCAGGCTGGAAAAGATATTTAGAGAGAGTAGGCGGAGTCGGGGTGAAAAGTCATGTAGCCCCCAGAGGAGACAGATCCTGGAACTTTGACTGGTAAGTCACAGCCACGTGGCGATACACAGATTAGGAGAAATGGGTTAATTTAAGATATAAGAGCTAACCAATCAGGAGCTAGAGATAATAGGCCAAGTTGTGTTTTAATTAATACCGTTTCTGTGTGCTTATTTTGGGTCTGGGCAGCTGGGAAATGAACGAGCGGTCTCCAATAACACAAGCAGAGCAAGCTGGTTGTTCTTAATGGACACAGTGCTTGTAAGTGTCTAGTGCCTGAAGCAGCATCCTCACAGAGGGACCAAGATCTTCATGGAGAGAAGTCTGTTCCAAGGAGACCCAGCATCCCCATGGGAGGACCCAATCCTCGTGAAGGAAAGTCTGTCCTGAAGAGACCCAGGCTCTTTCAGCTGTAGAAGCTACGGGTGAGTTCCACTTTTCTCTTTTATCCTAATCCTTGAGACACTCCCTGATCAACTTAATGGTATCTGGGTGTTTTAAGAAAGTACATCATCAACACACTTAAAATGATCTCTTGGAGAGGCTACATCACAAAATGAGCTACTTTTTCTTTTCCTTTTTGGTGAATGTCTTCTTTCTTTCTTTTTTTGCTTTGGTTTCTTTTTGTTGTTGTTTTGTTTTTCAAGACAGGTTTTGTTTTTGTTTTTGTTTTTGTAGCTTTGGAGCCTGTCCTGGAGCTAGCTCAGTGTCCAAAAACAACCCCCTGCCATCCGTATGTACTATTAGCCTGAACCTGCTTGAATTATTTCTGTTCTAATTTTCTCTACTTATTAAAACATTAACCAAAGTGAAAAGAACATATTTTTACTTTAGTAAGTATCTAGTATTTCATTAAAAATAGAGTCCAATTTTTCTGTATTAAATATACATTTGTTCTTTTCCATTTTGATGCTCAAATTAAAAACCCTCATAAAATTCATTTCTAATATTGGAATATGTGTTGTTCTAAAGCTGGTTAAAAGAGCATTTCCATGGAAAAGCACCAAGGCCTCCTGAGACATGGACAAAGCTTGCACATTTCTTTAGACTTTAGATTACAAAGCACGCAAGGAATGCCTTGAACGTAAATATTGAAATATTGAATAGCTCCCTAATTTTGGAATGAGTGCTATTAATTGCCAAGCCATTGATATTATCCTGAAAATAAAATTTAGTCGTTTGCTTGTTTATTTGTCTCTAACAAGAAATGTTTCTAGTCTCTGGCTCCTGATACGGGTTTTGTTAAGTCAGAATTTTCTGAGCAATGGAAAGCCTTTTTATCATTCACCATAAAGCCACTTTGTAGCACCCCCACATTTATGCTAATGAAGTGATTAAGGGTAGAGCTTCTTGGTGAGATCAGAACAGAGCTGCTCAGCAAAGGAACCCAGAGGTCAGATAGTGGGGACTCTCTGCTCTACCCTACAGTGGGGAGGTCAGATAGTGGGGACTCTCTGCTCTACCCTACCTACAGAGGGGAGGTCAGATAGTGGGGACTCTGTGCCCTATCCTACACAGGGGAGGTCAGATAGTGGGGACTCTCTGCCCTACCCTGCACAGGGGGAAAAGGTGACAGGGCCTGGGAGTAAGAACAGGATGATGATAGAATGTCATGGCCTTTGAGGAGCTTCTCTACTAACAAATGGATTTCCGGGCCAACATAGTACCCCACTAGCACAGTGAGTTTTTAATTCAGCAATAGCAAACTGGACAAGTTTATACTGGTGTATTTAAGTAACGTTGCTTCTTTTTCTCTTGTACTAACGGGAGTAACTAGCTAGGTGTTGCCTTTCCAGAAATCCATAAAATTTTCTCCTGATACCAGGTATACAGAAAGAAAATGCAAAAGTCTACAGCTACATCAGGCCATGGAAGTGAAGGCCTGTGATCTAAACACTTGTGAAGCTGAAGCATGAGTCTGCCTGGATTACACAGCAAGATTCTATCTCAAAACCAAACAAGAGCAGAGGGTGTGGCTCAGTGGTAGAGTGTTTCATTGGCTCACACAAGGAGCAGAGGGTGTGGCTCAGTGGTAGAGTGTTTACGTGGCTCACACAAAGAGCAGAGGGTGTGGCTCAGTGGTAGTGTTTCATTGGCTCACACAAGGAGCAGAGGGCATGGCTCAGTGGTAGAGTGCTTCCTGTGAGAGCCAGAAAGCCTGAGTTCAGATCCTTGCACCCCGTAAAGAGTAAGGTGCAGTGGGACACACCCCTAACCCCAGCACTGAGACCAGGAGAAGGAAGGATCCATGTGACTCGGCAGCCAGCCAGGCTAGCTGAATCAGTGAGTGCCAGCTGCTCTGAGAGACCCTGTCACAGAAATTAAGATGCAGAGCCCTTTAAGAAGACATATCATTGATCTCCAGCCTCCATATGTATACAAACACACATGAACACACACAAAATAAAGTTTGTAAAGAAGTCTGTCTTGCCTAAATGTAGGACAGCATATGGCATTAGCACTAATGTATCACTAGTGTCCACGTGATCCAGTAATGTCCCTACACAGCCTCCTACCCTGGGAATGTTCCGCTTACTGTGTACCCTGACATGGGTGGGTCATTTTCACAATCTACCTGACAATGGCAGAACTTTTCCTGGACCGTGTTGTGTCTTTGAAAACAGATGATCCTTCCTGGTCCTTTGAAAGTTCCCTGTAGTTTATTTTACATCTGTGTTTTTAACTTCCAAGAGCCTTATATCTGCCCCCTGCAATCTGGAAATCATCAATGCCTCTAGTGTAGGTCTCCAAATTCCAGTTCATCCCTTTGTGTCATTATCTACTTTCCTGCAAGAACAGAGCCTTGTAGAAGCTGTAGCCCTTGACAACTGGTTAGTGCAGACTATACAGAACACCCCAGAACACTCTGGCAGGACTGGAACCTTTACTCCATTCTGACCCTTCACTCCCACCCCCAAACTCCTAGAAACACAGTTTCAGCTCCTGAATTCTACCGTGTGCCTGTGTTTGTTTCTAAATTACAAAGACTAGCTTTTCATTTTAGTGTGTTCTAGTAGCTCTGTTGACACGCTAAAACTTTTCTAAGGTCTGACTTTTAATTTGACTTTTGTATTCTCTCAGCACTTTGTGTGGCTCTTTATGCTTGCCACAGTGTTCCAAGAAGTTTCTGGAGTCAGGATGATTTTATTATCTCCAAGTGGAAGCTAAATGGGATTGGCTGGAAGGGGTTGGAATATGGCTCATTGGTAAAGTACTTGCCTAGCATAGGTTTGACTCCCAGTTCTGAAAACATTATGTGTGTGGGTGTGTTTAAATATATATGTGTATTATATATAAACATAATATATAATAGATTGTAGTGATTTTCATTTGTATTTTAATAAATAAAGCTGTCTGAAGATCAGAGAGTAAAACAGCTGCCCTGGTCAGTCTTACAGACCAGGCAGTGGTGATGCACATCTTTAATCCCAGTAGCCACAGTAGTTTGCCATAGAAATCGGGCAGTAGTGGTGCACACCTTTAATCCAAGCCCTAAGGAGGAATATAAAATGGGAGGAGACAGCTCTCAGACAGTCTCATTTTGAGGATTCCTGGAGGCAGTATCACTATTTTGGACAGAGGTAGAGGTAAGAGCCAGTGACTGGCTGTTTTGTTTTTCTGACCTTCAGGTTGAACCTCAATATCTATCTCTGTGTTTTTATTAATCATGCTACAACAGATAATCTGTCTATCTATATATAGCACATATAATACAATATATAACACATATACAATTATAATATATAATGTATATTACTATCATATAATGTGTGTATAATATATTACTATAATCTAATATATATTACTATAACATACAATGTCTAATATACTGTTCTAGTATCTTATTTTATATAATAGTATTATACACACATACTCTGTAGAGGAAATCGGTTGACCTGAAACTTGGGTGAACTGTAATGTTTTCTTTATCGAGGGTCCCAAGACTCCTTTCCTGTCCATGAGTACATGGTGTTTCTGAAGAAAAGTGATACATTCAAATGGTTCCCAGAACAATGACCAAGTGTGCAAGAATTAATTGGTGATAACAAGGGTGTCATAGAATTCAACCCTAAGGAATCTATTTCATATTCCTTCTGTGTATTTTCGCTCTGAGAGCCTGGATGTTTCTCCATCTACTTTCATTGTGATGATGGTGAAATGTATGCAAATGACTAATCTTTTCACCCTGGATTATACATCATTTCCTTTCCCACAGTCCTGCCTGAGCCAGAACGCGGCTGGTAAATTAACTTCACAGCCTCCCACCATTTTATCTCTTCTCCTTTTAGATTTGTGCCCATGCTAAATGCCAGTGCTTTGGTCTCTGGCTGGCAAGTGTCCCAGAAGCAACTAAACAGAGTTCTGCTCGTGCAACTTAATAACTTCCATATTCAAAATACAATTGATCCTTTAGAATCTTAAATAGTCTGACTGTACCAGTCATACCAAGCAAGAAGCCACTTGATGGAAAAGCGGTCTAGTTTGGCTCCTGGTTAAGGGGATACGACCCGTCATGATGAGGAGACACAACAGTACAGGTATAGCAGTGGGAGCTTGCTCACACCTGAGTGGTTGCGGAATCAGTAGGGATACACGGTAGCACTAGCAGGTTTTCTCTCTCCCTTTATAAACAGTCTAGGACCACCGCCCAAGGGATGGCACTATGCACATCCAGTTAAAACTCCCTAGAAGCATCCCCAAATCCAGCCAAGCATCACAGGTCCACCCCTTAGAATTTCTCCAAGCTGGAGCCTTAAATGGGTGGGGATCTCCCTTTGGGTACGATGTGTCTTAGTCACAATGCAAACTTTGAAGATTCTGTTTAGCGGCATCACTCTGTTTCACAATCAAAGCCACCGTGTTTGCTCTGTCCATCATGTCTGAAACGTTAGCCACATTCATGCTCTTTTCCTTACAAACTTATGCAATTTTTGCATCATCTCCCTTTCAGCTCTCACCATAAATCTCAATCAATATGGCCATCGATGTAGTCATGCTGCACAGCCTGAAATGTTCTGCTTTCTTGGTACTGCCTCTGTCAAACAGCTAAGTCTGCATTTTTTTTTTTAATTCAGTATCACTCAAACTCTTAGGACTCAGGCAGAAAGCAGTGAGAGGCGTTTTTGTTGTTGTTGTTTTTCATATTATAACACAAACGCCCTTTCATCCAGGTCCCTGTAGAGTTCTTATGCCTTCCGAAACTTCGTGGGTCATCTTAGTGTCTACCTTTATCTGAGCATTCTTCTCTCATTCACTGTCATCAGGATGGCCAATTAGGCTGTGCTTATAGCCTTGGAGGACTTTTCTAGCTACAAGCTGTTCTGCACTTCTTCCACATATGGCCAGGGTTATCAGGGCGTTAGTCCCACTTCTTGCTACCAAGGTTCTGTATTATTATGTTTCCCATTTTTTTCTAACCAAATACCCCAAAGAAACAAATTAAAGAAGAAAATATTTGTTTGTTTCCTTTCTTGCTTGTTGCTTTTGTCTCAAAGCTCACCAGACAGTCGAGTATAGTCTATCAATGTAGGCAATGCTCAGTGGCGGGAGCCACCAGTCACTGTGGCAGGGAGTTTGCTCATCACATGGGCACCTAGGAAACAAAGAAAGGTGATTGCTGATTGCTAGAACTTCTCCCTTTGTGATCCAGTCTTAAAACTTACCCCACAGGAGGATGCCTCTCATATTCACAGTGAGTCTTCCCTCCTCAGTTAAGCCTCCTTAGGACTGTCCTCAAAGTCACACCCAGAGATGTGTCTCCTAGGTAATTCCAAATCCAGTCAAGTCAACACTGGGGGTTAACCATCACACCACCAGCTTAAATCTAAGGTAGAGAGCAATAGAGAAAGACAGCTAACACCATATACACACATGCTCATACCTATCCCATACATACATACATACATACATGCAAATATAGATACCCACAATAAATGAATAAAATTTTTAAAAGAGAGAAAAATCACTTTTATAGTTTTAGAAACAACCAACTCTTTCCATAGCTTTGCATGTTTCATGAGTGGGTTATCATAGGGTACATGACTGTTTCCTTCTTGGTTGGAAAACAAAAGAGGGCAAAGATGAGACTGATATCCCACAATCCCTTTTGTAGATAAATCCCCAGTGGCCTAATTCCTTCTACTCTCCCCAGTCTTCAACATTTCCACAACTTTCCAGTTCTTCAATGGCCTCAAGTCAATGTGTGTACTTGAGAGTGCATGACAATTAGTTTTAACTGTCAACTTGCTGCAACCTAAAATCACGTGACTATTCAGGCTGTCTTGATTGATGTGGGAAGACTCAACCTGAACGTGAGTGTCGCCATTTCAAGGGCCAGGTCCTGAGTAGTGTAAGAGAGGAAAGGGTGAGCTGAATAGTGACCATGCTGGTTTTGTTCTCTTCTCTGAACTGTGGTTGTGAAAGGACCAACTCTTGCGACTGTGACTTCCCTCATGTGATCGGCTGTGACCTGGAATTAGAAGGTGAATAAACTCTTCGTCTCTATGCTGTTCTGTGTTAGGAGTGTTTTCCCCTGTGGTAGAAATGAAACATGGGCAGATGGTGTATCAGATTTAAAGGACAGCAGAAGTAGCATCTCATTTCTCATAGGGTCCAACTATTTCTCAGTTTTCATAACATGTAAGTCTAACTCGATATCTTAATAACAATTTATAAACAATTCCTGATAATTAATATAAATCTCTGTCACCTTTAGAAAGGTATACTCATTTCACTTTTTATTGAAAAAAAGCACAAGTTCAGAAATAATCTTTGACACAAAGCAGCGCTCAGCTTTCTCTCCATCAGACATGACCTCAGAGGTGCCATTCAAATGCTTACTCTCAGTGTACTATTACAGGAGATGGGGTCATTTCTTCTCAGGAGTGGGTTTCTGTGAGCTGCAACAATAGGAATTAGTGGGCGTTGCCCTAGAACATCGGTTTTATTCTTGATTCTTTATGATTAGCTTTTTAAATTAAGGCAAAAGTTATACTGGGTAGTCTTGCGTGATGTTTCGACACAAATCAAATCTGAGTAAATATGTCTCTATCTCTTGAAGTACTTGTTTCTTTAGAGGTTAAAACTTGTAAAATAGTTTTATTTCGTAGTAGCATGTATTCATCTTCTTTGTAGACACTAGCACAGAGCAGCTCTCCAGAATTTATTTCTCTCTCCTTTGACTTGTTACCCACTGATTGGCCTTTCTTTTTCCATCTCTTTGCCCCCTACTCTCTCCAACTTTGGCATATGGGAGAAATAACTGTTTAACTGATGGTTGAAGAAATCTTATATTGAAATAGGTTTGGAGCCGGGCGGTGGTGGCGCACGCCTTTAATCCCAGCACTCGGGAGGCAGAGGCAGGCGGATCTCTGTGAGTTCGAGACCAGCCTGGTCTACAAGAGCTAGTTCCAGGACAGGCTCCAAAACCACAGAGAAACCCTGTCTCGAAAAACCAAATAAATAAATAAATAAATAAATAAATAAATAAATAAATAAATAAATAGGTTTGGATATATTTTGTAATGAAGGCACAATGTGGTTGGATTTTAAGACAAAGAAGGAGGCTTTAAAAGTAATTTCTTTCTTTTAAAAATCATTTACATCTCCTCTCTGCCATAAAAATCTATTCTACCTTTCTAATATTGTCTTTTGTTGGACTTGTACCCCTTTATAATTTTATTCCTAGCCAGCGAAAGCTTTGCGGCTAACAGAACAAACCAGATTGTTCCTGCCTCATGTGTTCCCTTGACTCATGTGTTGTGGTCCATGTGGAAAATCGACATCCGTTATGGTATAGAATGACCTACGAAGTTGTTTGTTCAGGAAATACTGATTTCCAGATAATGGCAATTTGCCTCTTTTAAATTAACCAAGCTGATATTATATGCATTGATTCAATAATTTAGTCTACAGTAGCTATATTCTTTCTCAACTCAGACCATCATTACCATCATAAAAAAATTAACATGGGTCACACCTGGCACATATTTTGAGAGAAAAGGTTCTTCCCCAGGTCGTCCAATGTTCAGCGGCTTGCGGGATGCACGGCATTAGGGGATGAAGGCAAGTGCTTACTCAACATACTACATGGACTCAGATGTGTCTGTTTGCCCATAAAATCAACACCCTGCTGATCTAATCATGCTCATCTCGTGTTATTGAAAAGTATTATATCAATTTAGACAAACTTCGGAGAGAGAATGTGAAGCTAATGCAACTAATTTGATTTGCTTATTTCCTTTCAGACATTCACATCTTTCCAATTATTATTATTTTCACATAGTGGAAATCAGGAAGCGCTATCTTCTTCTGCTTTCCCAGATTAATTTTAAATTATGATTCCATGTGTGTCTGCATGGTTTTCAAAGCTGCCACTTTACAGCTCTATCTTATGAAATTAATTTTACTGGGCATTCTCATGCAGCGGCACGAACCCTGCGCATGGCATTTTTATGGCTCTGCAGTAAACTTGTGGTAGGCCATATTTTACTCAGCCGTCTCCTAGTCTCAGACATTTGGGTTTTTTCTTGCTGTGTTTTTGTTTTTGACATCCTAAATAGCATAACTATAAATATTTTTAAGTAAATAATTTTTGAAACTGCTTATTTCCTTCCAGAATGTGCCAAAGAAAATTACTGTGCTAAATCATAACCAGTATTTTTCACAGCCTGTCGCATATATTTCCAAGAGAAGCTTGATACATTTTTGTCACTTTCAGAACCATCAGTGTTGTATACTTCATATTAACTATATATATATATATATATATATATATATATATATAGTGACATTTGAGTGTTGATAAAATTTAGACTCGTTAAATAAACTACTGGGAAATGGATAATCTGTGTGATGGCTTTCATCTGTGGTTTGCAATTACACAGTGCTCTATTTGTTTCTTTTAATGAATTATCTAATGCAACTTGAGGGTTGGCTTTTCAAAATTTCTCTCGTTAATTTGCATATTTCAGAAAGCAAACTGTTTAACAAGAACTATCAGAAGCACGCAGGAAATTGTCATTGCATGGACAATTGCATGTAGGCAATAATACAAAATATCAAGAGACACAGTTGTAGATCTGTAAGGTTATCACTTGGCTATATTTACTTGCT
The DNA here is from genome assembly GCF_950005125.1 of Chionomys nivalis. Classification (NCBI taxonomy): domain Eukaryota; kingdom Metazoa; phylum Chordata; class Mammalia; order Rodentia; family Cricetidae; genus Chionomys; species Chionomys nivalis. The sequence goes on along the minus strand of NC_080111.1, from coordinate 12,603,572 downwards.
TCTGTTTTCTTTTTAGTTTGTTCTGATTTTTGGTGGGTGGATAGGACAGAATCAGAAGGTATTTAGTGTATTTGAAACTCCTTGTTCTCTTCCCTGCTGTTCTAATGGTCATGCCTACTCACAATCCAGTGTTTATTATGGTATTTCTAAATATATATATGTAAATTTAAAATGTAGTGCAAGTTTAACATGTATTTCAAATACTATGGATATGACATTTTCTATAATTCCACTCTGCACCTTTCTTTATATGTTAAAAATTATGTTATTTAAACTTTACCCAATTTGAAATATGTAGGTATGGCATATTATTAAAATAAGTAAATTATTATTTATTTCAGTGGCTGCATACTATTCCAAATTATCTATCATTTTCAAATGGAAGATTACTAGTTTTCAGGATTTTTTTAGTCTATAGATGATAATTCAAAGAATTCTACTTTGCATCTTTTCTCTTTTCACACATTTTAAATTATCAAATAAAGTGCTTTGTTTTTACACCTTCCTCAAAAGACACAGTCTTAAAGGCCCTTTCGTATGTTTTAATTTTACAGCCTAACTGCTGTATCTACAGCACACTGACTTTTGGTTTTGCCTTATGAGGTAGTGACTTATGTTTGACCCATCATAATCAGTTGTCCTCAAAGAATTGGTTGAATTTTTCATTTCTCCACTGTTCTTTCCTTTCTGTCGTATGTCTAACTTTTACATAGATTTAGTTGTGCCTCGGTTCTTTCTAATGATTATTTTCTCCTTCATCAAACTTTAGCTTCATTTAATGTAAGTTCAGCGTCTGGTATAAATACTACAATGTTTGCTCTTTAAAATTGTTTAGGTCAGCTCTTGTTCTTTCCTCTTCCACATTATCAGGCACCACTGCCCAGTGTTGGTGCACACCCTGAGACCTCTATCACTGGGTAACTGCATTGTGTGTACTTGGTAACACGTACCCACACACAGGGACGCTATGGGTTTAGTCGTTCATTCATTGTGTAATTTAGAAACATATAAGCACAGCATAAGAGGCAGGAGGTGGCAGGTGGTGGGACATGGCACATTTCCCTCACAGGACAATTTTTTTAAAAAAAATCAGTAGAAGAACTACAAAATGATGAAAAAAAATTAAACAATATATAGATATAGATAGATAGATAGATAGATAGATAGATAGATAGATAGATAGATAGATAGATAGATAGACAGACAGACAGTTAGTTCTGGTTTATTGTTTGCTTTGAATTTTAAAAGGGAATTGTCTTGTTTTCTGTTTTGTTTATCATTAGTTTCCTTTGTCGGAATCAAGTTCTGACTATGTACCCAGTCTGACTTGAAACTCAGAGCCCTCCAGTTCAGCCTCCAGGACCTGGCTCACCTAACACCACACCTGGCTCAACACAGTTCTTTATTACCCAGCATTATGTCCTGTTGTCTTAGTCAGGGTGTCTAGTGCTGCCATGAGTCACCATGGCCAAGAGCAGCATGGGGAAAAGGGTTCATGTGGCTCACACTTCCACATCACTGTTCATCACTGAAGGAAGTCAGGACAGGAACTTAAGCGAGACAAAAACCTGGAGGCAGGATTGGATGCAGAGGCCATGGAGGAGAGCTGCTTACTGGCTTGCTTCTCAGGGCATGCTCATCCTGCTTTCTTATGGCATGCAGGACCACCAGCCCAGGAATAAACCAACCCATAATGGGCTGGGCCCTCCCCATCAATCTCTCATTAAGAAAGTGCCCTACAGCCTGATCTGATAGAGATATTTTCTCAGCTGAGGTTCCGTCCCTTCAGATGATTCCATCTTGTGTCAGGTTGACATAAAAACGAGCCAGCACAACTGCACAGGACTTTCTTATATATACTTGAATATGATGGACAGAAAATCATTTTGCTACCTCCGAGCCTGTGCTCACATCGCGACAGCTATATCTCTAAGCAGCAAGAATTTCAGCTCTATTAGTAATCTCTGCATACCATTGTCATTATGCGTAGTCTATTTTGAACCAAAATGGTGTGAGATAACATACAACTATGCCCTTTATAACCCCGTTATTAGGTACAAGAAAAACACATTATTTGGGGGTCAATTAGAGAATAACAGGCTCTATGAGTCTGGGTTCTTACAGTGTCTTAGGGATGCTGAACATCATGCCCTGAAGCTGTGAGCTATGGACCTGTTCCTGCATTCCTGGTCATATCTGTCCTGCCCAATGTCTGAGCCCAAAGCCTACCGAGATTTACAGGCTCTGTTTCTGGAAGAAACCCTTTTCTTCAAACCTTTCCAGAAGTGTGGAAGCCGCTTCCTCCCCTGCAATGGCTCCTGGCTTGTGTGAGGAACTTTGCCCCCTTTCCTCTCAGAAGTGCAATTTCTATTTCTCAGGCATTGCTGCCTGATTGCAGACAGGCAGTAACGCCCAAGGCCAGCTTCATCCCTAGTCACTGCTCTCGATTGCTTTTAAGTTTGATTGAAAGGTTTTGCAAGTTTAAGAACCTACATCTTATCTTCTTTGGTTTTGAGTCTTTGCATTTTTATTCTTTATCCATTTGTTAGCAAATGTGGAAGCACAGAGCCTTATTCTGAAGAAGTATCCCACATGATGGAAAATGAAAGTTAAAATTTGATTTTCATTGTGGTACAAAGGTATCAAGTTCTGTCCTTGTGCTACATTCTAGTCTATAATTGAATTTATTCAAAAGCCTTATTCATCATTGCTATTATGTTCTATTTTTAATAGCCACATGTTTATGTGAAATTCTGGGCCACAATAAATGCGTAATTAAATTTTTATGTTTTATTGGGGCACTGGTTGACTTGTAGTATAAATGCATTTCATTAGAAGGATTTATAGTGCAGGTGACTTTAAGCAACTGGCACCATTGTAGTTGGGTTTTTTACTCTTTACTCTTTGAGGGGCCTGCCAAATAAACACTCTGACACTTATACTTTCTTATGAAAGCCAGGCCTTAGCTTGCCTTCTTTCTAGCCAACTTTTCTTAGCTATAATCCCATCTACCTTTTGCTCTGGGCTTTTACCTCTCTCTTTATTCTATAGCCTTTCTTTCTTCTTACTTTATGTCTTGCTGTGTGGCCCCTGATGTCCTCTCCTTCCCTTTCCCACTCCTCTTTCTTCTCTCCTTCTATTTATTATCTCTGTCTGTCAGCCCCACCTATTTTTCTTTCCTGCCTAGCTATTGGCCATTCAGCTCTTTATTGGACCAATTAGATGTTTTATACAGGCATAGTAACACAAATTTATAGAGTTAAATAAATGCAACATAAAACATGTCTTTGCATCGCTAAACAAATATTCCACAGTATAAAGAAATGTAACATACCTTAATATTCTACAACATTCACTATACTTCATTTTCCTTTTCTGTAGCACATATATAATAATGTGTACTGTGGTGGTATAAACGAGGGTGGCCCCCATAGGCTCACAGATTTGAATGTCTGGTCACCAGGGTTTGGAAGTGTTTGAAAGGTTTAGAAGGATTAGGAGATGCAACCTTTTTGGAAGAAATGTTTTACTAGAGATAAACTTTGTTACAATCCACAGACCCAGAGAGAATAGGGACCAAGGGGGACTCATAGCAAGACTCCCCTCTATCCTGGGTAGGGAAAACAGAAGAGATTTTATGAGTGTACTGACGGCAGGTGATGGAGGAAGGTCATTTGTCAATAAACAAACTGCCTTGGCCCATTTGATAGCCATCCCTTAGGTGGGTGGAGTAGACAGAATAGAATGCTGGGAGGAAGAGGAAGTGAGCAGATGCAGGGCAGCTCCTCTGAGAGACAGATGCCATGCTCCCCTCTCCCTGGCTGATGTGATGAAGCTCCGACCCAGGATGGACGTAGGCTAGAATCTTCCCGGTAAGCGCACCTTGGGGTACTCCACACATGAATAGAAATGGGCCAAGCAGTGTTTAAAAGAATACAATTTGGCCGGGTGGTGGTGGCGCACGCCTTTAATCCCAGCACTCGGGAGGCAGAGGCAGGCGGATCTCTGTGAGTTCGAGACCAGCCTGGTCTACAAGAGCTAGTTCCAGGACAGGCTCCAAAACCACAGAGAAACCCTGTCTCAAAAAACCAAAAAAAAAAAAAAAAAAAAAAAAGAATACAATTTGTGTGTTTTTATTTCGGGGCATAAGCTAGCTAGGCAGCCATGAGCCGGGCTGTGGAAAGAGGCCCACAGCTCCTACTATAGGCAAGTGGGGTGGGAATGGGAGTGATCAGGTTAGGGACAGAGGGGAAAGTACTGAAAGAGACTACTGGAAAGTCGGGGAGGGGGCATTTCAGGGTCAGGAAAAAACCCGGTGCAAGGGAATCTCCCAAAAATTTACAAGAATGACCCTGGCTAAGACTCCTAGCAGTAGTGGAGACATAGCCTGAATTGGCCATCTTCTGCGGCCAGATTGCTACCCAGCCCAGTCGTCATCAGAGTCTTCCTCCAGCAACTGATAGAAACAGATGCAGAGACCCACAGCCAATCATCAGGTGGAGCTTAGGGAATCCTGCAGAAGAGGGGGGAAAGGATCATAGGAGCCAGAGGAGTCAAGGACACCACAAGAAAACCCACGGAATCAGCAACCATGGGCTCACAGGGGCTCACAGGGACTGAACCAACGATCAGGCTGTTGTTGTTTAAAAAGAAGTGGCACACAAGAGAAAGATGCCACGCTACGGAGCTCAGGTGGAAGAGATTTTTACTGAGGGAAAGTGAATGGGAAGAGAGGGAAGATAGGGGAGTGGCCTCTGGAAACAGGCCTGGCAGAAGAGAGAGAGACAGAGAGAGAGAGACAGAGACAGAGAGAGAGACAGAGACAGAGAGAGAGAGACACAGAGAGAGAGAGAGACAGAGAGAGAAATGGGAGGTGGGCAGGGCCCTTTAAAAAGGGAACATAGTGCCGGGCGTTGGTGGCGCACGCCTTTAATCCCAGCACTTGGGAGGCAGAGGCAGGCGGATCTCTGTGAGTTCGAGGCCAGCCTGGTCTACAGAGCTAGTTCCGGGACAGGCTCCAAAGCTACAGAGAAACCCTGTCTCGAAAAAGCCAAAAAAAAAAAAAAAAAAAAAAAAAAAACAAATCTAATCTCTCTTGCTACCCATTCACTGGTTGAAGTTCGTACGACCTCCATATTTCCCATCAGCACCTCTAGTTTTTCTAGAACCTCATTTCAATCTAGAGCAGCAGGAAGCAAGCAAGACTCCAACCACTGAGCAGTAGGGCTCAGAATACGGATGTTTAGTTTTGCCTTGGAGTTCAGTGCAGGGCTGCTGGGGTCTTTCAAACTACATAGAGCCTAAAGATCCTATTGATCAGGCCATCATCAGGTGCAGATGGAGTCTCTCTCCCGCCCAAGCATCAGGAAGATGCCTGGGTGTTGGCCTGTATCTTGGAGTAACACATCCCTCACCCCAACTCAGCTGCTCAGATTCTTTAAAAAAAAAAAAAATTGTTTTGAGACAGGATTTCTCTGTAGCTTTGGAGACTGTCCTGGACTTAGCTCTCTTGTAGACCAGGCTGGCCTCGAACTCACAGAGATCTGCCTGCCTCTGCCTCCCGAGTGCTAGGATTAAAGGCGTGCGCCACCACCGCCCAAACTCAAGTACAGTCCATCCTTGCACTCCAACCGAGCGTCATCATGGTGGTTCAGGGACTTCCGTACCCCACTTCATCCAACACCAGCTAGCAAACTCTCCTCAGACAAGCGTTCACAAAGTTCCACACCTGTCTTAACACCAGTCAGAAACCTCTAATAGTGGGAGAGTTTCATATGACGGTTGGTAGCATGGCCATGGATAGAGACTGCCTAGCCTCACGGACTGAGCAGCTACTGAATTCTCCCAGCTTCTCCATTGGTGAGACGTTGTTGAAGTGTTATAAACACACCTTGTAAGAGAGTTTAGTAAGGGCCGGGCGGTGGTGGTGCACGCCTTTAATCCCAGCACTGGGGAGGCAGAGGCAGGCGGATCTCTGTGAGTTCGAGACCAGCCTGGTCTACAAGAGCTAGTTCCAGGACAGGCTCCAAAACCACAGAGAAACCCTGTCTTGAAAAACAAAACAAAAAAAAAAAAAGAGAGAGAGAGAGTTTAGTAAGTAAGTGCCCTTTGAATGTATATTGATACCAGCATGAGTCTTTCCATATATATTCATTGTTGTTATGTGTCTCTGGAGAGCCGGACTGATGCCAGCAGACTGATATAATCTCCCTGAATTTTTGGAAAGATAAGCACAGCAGAGGCAAATTACAAAGACTGGAATGAACACCTAACCCTCCTATACATATACATTACCACACAGCAGCAAACGTCACAAACGTTGAGACAACTAAGACCTCCTCCAATAACCAAAATAAAGAACCAGAAACCGAAATAGCACCCAGTGTGGGAAAAGTCTTGGATGAAGGATTTAAAACGGCTATCTTAGAACAATGAATCGAATCCGCTGCAGGATGACAGAGAGGAATAATTCTCTAACGGAAGAACTTAACAGAACTTGAAGCTCTTTTCCAAAGAGAAGTCTTTGAGCTGAACAACACACTAAACAAAGCTATGAACATGGCAGAAAGTGTGGATAACAGCACAGCCCAAACAGGAGAGAAGTGGTAAGCTCAGAGGCACGGAATTTGAAAACATGCCATCAGAGAGGTACAAAAGGAAATAATGAAAAGGGCTTATGGGGACTTGGGAGCAGCAATAAAATGGGAAATCTTCTGGTTCCTGGGATTCAAAGGCTATATAAAAATACTGTATACGGAGACAGCTTACCCAAGGGAATAATAGCAAAAGCACCTTCCAAATCTGTAACTGGATACCAATAGTTACACGCATGCTGAAAGTCTACCTAACCCAAGACTCTCCAAGGACAAACTCTCCAAGTCCAAAGACAGAGAGAAGATTCTCGTAAACACGAGAGGTCAAGTTGAGAGCGGCCAGAGATGGCATGTATTTAAGGGAAAAGCCCTGCCGTGTCTCTGAATGGCAGGAACCTCTGGGACACTAGCAGAGGAAACAAAAGCAAAAAATAAAATAACAAACATGATTACATCCACTGACAGGCTTCCGCACAGAAAAGGAAACCATTAACGGAAGGCAGACAGAACCTGGAGAAGGGGAGAAAACATGACATCCTTTCATTTGACAGGTGATGTCTCCCCAGAATATCAAAGGAATTAATGACTTCAGGAGGAGAGAGAGAGAGACCCCAGAAAATAGCTCAGCTGACCAAGTACCTGACAAGGAAGCATGAACTCGATTCCCAGAACCCATGTAAGAGACTGAGCCCATGACAAGCCCTTGAATCCTAGCAATGGGGATGTAGAAACTGGTGGGTCCCTAAGGCTGGATGGTTAGCCAGCCTGGTTGAATTGGCAAGCCCCAAGACACTGACAAATGCTGCTCCCTGTCCCCGCATGCAAAATAAATAAATAAACAAACAAACAAACAAATAATAAATAAATAAATAGACGGTCCATAAGGACTGACAATTAACATTGTCCTCTGGCCTCCACATGGGCACACCTGTGTAACTGCACACACATGGATAGCAGATGTGTGCGTGCGCACACACACGTGTACACACACACACACACGGCAAATTGGGAGGATACAGGAGGTTGAAGAACTAAATAGATATTTTTCAAAAGAAAACCTAATAGCCTGCCTCCCTCCCTTCCTTCCCTGTTTACCTCTCTCTCTCTCTCTCTCTCTCTCTCTCTCTCTCTCTCTCTCTCTCTCTCTCTCTCTCTCTTCAGTTCTCAATCCCTGGACATTGTCCTCTGCTATGAGGCCAGTTCTTCAGAATGAACGGTACTGTCCACTCCCCCGTGTGTGCATGGCACCGTTGGCACAGTAGTTCAGTCTTTCTTTTACATGTGAGAAGAAGGACTAGATTTTATTTTACTTTAGGCAGTTAAAGGAAGAAGCATTAAATGGTGATAATGCCGCTCACAACTCACGCAGCCCTGGAAGGCTCTCAGATGGCTATGAGCTGCCTTTCCAGGCAAGTACGTCAGCAGAAAAGGCAGGCAGGTGATGGAAATAGACAGGACCGTCACACGTTTCTTTTTCTGCATTGCTATCCTGTCCCGAGAGTCATTCATACATTAACCAGGGAGCCCTTGTGATAAGTTAGTATTAGAAACAGCACAGAACAGTAATAAGAAGACTGGCCTAAATGCACTGTGATTCTTTTTTAATAACCTTGGGAAAACTATTTCATCTCTTAAACTTGCTCTTGCCTCCAGGGTCCTGCCCTATTTCAGTTCCTGTCCTGACTTCCTCCAATGATGGACTATAATGCGGACAAGTAAGCCAAATAAACCTTGCCCCCATCACCCATGTTCATACAAGCTTCTCCAGAGTCTACGGGGAAGAACTCACCATGCTGTTCTTGCCCTGGGAAAGCCCACTGCCATCTCTCATCAACATTTACTTGGTCTAGCTTTATTGAATGAACTCCTGCTCAAACTGTCTCTCTCTTGACCGAATTTCTCCTTCATAAAGACCAGAAAAGAGGGCCAATATCCCAGCCAACGCCTGACATCACTGTAATTTCATTTTGTATTTCCTTTTACATACAAAAAGTAGATTGTATTTTCCTGAGTTTAAGGATTTTTTTGCAATTACCTGTGCTTCAGAACCACGAAAGAACAAGTATCTGTTAAAAAAAAAAAAACAAAAAAAAACAAAAAAAACATTTATTTATCTTCATTTTATGTGCATGAGTGTTTTGTCTGTATGTCTGTGAATGCACAGTGTATGTAAGTGCCCCCACCAGCCAGAAGAGGCTGCTGGATTACCTGCATATAGTAGTGAGCTGGGAAACAATGCTGGGTCCCCCAGAAGAGTGGCCAATGCTCTTAATCGCTGAACCACCTCTCTACCTGGTTTGAAAAGCGAGGGAGTTTGTGACAAATTTTACAATGCTTTGGGAGCCAATATAGCCATGAACTGACTGTGAAAAGCACTGTCACTTTCAAAGGCTATCTAGGTATAGGGATGTTAAGTAAAATATTCTAGAGCCCAAATTTTAAAAGAAAATGGTCTGGCTTTAGAATCTAGGATTTTAATTTTCAGGCTACAGTTGAATGAGATCATGAAAATATTACTGTTGATTATTGCTGTCCCAGAGACCAAACCCAGGGATGTGACTACACCAGGCAAGATCATTGAGCTACATCCCACAGCCATGAAGAAATTATCTTTCAAATTTGGATTTTGAGAAAGACTGAGTAATTGAATTTCAGAATTGATTAAAGAAATTCTCTTTTCCAGATGTTGAGAAGTAAAACATACTCTCCCAGGGAATGAGGATGCAAGAAATGCAGCAACCAAAACCTAAGACAAATGGCTTCTGAAGGTTTTCGTGTCCTAATGGGACCATGCCATTCACAACCCTTAGCTATGAGGCACAGTATACAGTTGGAAACGTGGGTAACAGGTGGGGAATACCCAGTTCTACACATCTATCCTCCTCAGAGTAGAACGCCACAGATTCCTTTAAGACTATCTCTGCAAAGACTAACTACTTCCTCAGTGTTTGCTGCCTTTGTACAGAACATTGGAATTTGGCATCAAAAGGACCACAGCATCCAAACGCTCCCCGCATGTGCCTCCTGTAATTTCAAGAATCCCGTGGTTAGAATGTATGTGCATATAGTTCAACTTATGAGAGGATATTTAACAACAACAGTAACAAAATGAATCCGCAACATAAAATGATTCATTCCAAACGATGAATGGCTGCAGTGTATCCATAGAGGGCTGGACTGAGAGGAAAGAAAGAAATATACAAGACTACTGCTCCTACCACTTCCTGTTTACAGTCTTTTAAGAGTGATTTTGTTTTTAATTAGGTTTATGTGTGTGTGTCTGTCTGTCTGTCTGTCTGTGGGTATGTGCACATGAGCACAGGTTTGTTTGACGGCAGGAAGAGGCTCTTCTTGTCAGTTTTATGTCCTTTATGTTGACCGCTCAGCCTTGGGTCTACACCCATGTGAGAGTGTTTTGCTAACATCTAAGTCTGAGGTTTTCAGCATCTCTGTATTTGTGTTCTGTGTGGCTCTAAGAGTAGAAAAGCCAGGCCCCTCTGAGGAGTGAAATGGCTGACCCAGCTGTCCGCCTACAGGTGACCTGGAAGAGCCAGTGAATGTATTGTGTAAAAAGATTCAGGCTTTTATGAATAGGCATATGTTTGATATGAAATACGTGTTTTGAATCTGAACCGAATAGGAAATTGAACTGCTTTTCCACTCCCATCTGTACGTGTTCAGTGGTGGTGTCGCATACAGGAAAGGCATTACGACTTATGAATGACTCTGATGGCCCAAATAGGGCCCTACCCGACGTGATTGCTTTACTTTCCTGAGTTCATAAAACACCAACCCACAATACTGACCAGCTCATAAAGTTTGAAGGCTATTCACAAAGGTCAAAAGTAGAATATGATTTTAATGATTCTCAATAGCAAGCAAAAAGGAAGAGAAAACAGCTATCTTCACAAACCTACTGAGTTACTCATTCAGTTTATGTCTCGTTATAATCTGTTTTGCTAACTAATAAGCATACAGACTCTGGAGATAAAGAAAAACAGATTCACTATATGCCTTTAGCCTGTAGATTTTTATACCATTTACTATATATTTACACAAATCAACAGCCTGCTACTGATTGATTATCATACAATGTATAGTGATGGACTGGTGAGACTACTCAGTGGTTACGAACACTTGCTGCTCCTGCAGAGAATCTGGGATGAGTTCCCAGAACCCCAGGGCACAGGGCAACTCACAACCTCCTCCAGTCCCAGTCCGAGGGAATATGAGACCTTCTTCTGGCCCCCACAGGCTCCTGCATGCACACGGTGCAGATATAGACAACACACACACACACACACACACACACACACACATAATAGTAAAATAAGAATAAATAAATCTTGGGTTTGGAGAGAAGTCTCAGTGGTTGGAAAAACATGCTGCTCCTTGAGTGGACCTGAATTCAGTTTTCAGTACCTACCTCGGGGAGCTCACAGCTGCCTGAGGCTCCAGCTTCAGAGGAAGCAGACACTTCTGGTTTCTGTGGGCACCTGAATACATATGATACACACACACATAGACACATAGACACATATATACACAGACACACACAGATACACAGCACACACACACATAGAGACACACACATGCACACACACAGATACATAGACATGCACACACACACACACATATATACACACACATACACAGAGACACACACATGTATGCACACATATATACACACACATACACACAGAGACACACATGTATGCACATTCATACACATATTCACAAACACAAATAAAAATAAAAATTAATCTTCACAAAAATATGTGCAATGAGCATTTGCTACAATATTTGTATGTTTTGGAGGTGACAGGGTCTACAGGAACTCATCAGCTGAAAGACTGAGTGGACCATGTCAAGACAGCTGTGCTCGACATAGTGCAGTGTGCACGTAAGAAGCGAAAAGCAGAACTGAATGGGTGACTGAATTCTATATTCTCAAAAGCCAGAAACACAGGGATTATGTATTTAGATTGTGAAATATGAAACAATACGGGTTGAAATTTCGTCTTCATTGGATATCAGTCGCTTCAACTTAGAAATCTCTTATCTCTTTGCCTTGTTTCCTTCTCTTGGTGGGGGATGGAAACGGTGCACGCGTGTACCGTTTGTGGTAAGAAGTGATGCAGAGTGTCTCCCCAAGGTCCACGCGTGGTCTCGAGTTACAGCTCAGTGGCCTGTGCTTGCCTAACTGTATTTAATCTCCAGGCTGCGGGCAGGAAGAAAATGCTCAGTGGTCCGTGTGGAAAGGGTGGATTCCCCCAGCATGGCTCTGTCACAGGCGGGAGGAGTCTTACAAGCTCTGGCCATGTGAGTAATCCCTAGATCACTCAAAGGGAAATGGCAGATTCCCAGCTTGTCACCCTTTCTTTCCGCCTCCTACCTTGACATGTGATCAGTCACCCTGATGTCTCATCATTCACAAGATGCTGCTCTTGCAAGAGGTGCACATCATTAGGCTGCCTGATTTTGGACTCAATCTCCCAGAGATATATGCCAAAATTAACCTCACTTTGTGTGGTAGTTTGAATATAATTGGCCTCCATGATCTCACAGGGGGTGGCATGATTTGGAGGTGTGGCTTTGTGGGAGTGGGTGTGGCCTTGTTAGAGGAAGTGCCTCACTGTGGGGGCAGGCTTTGAGGTTTCTATGCTCAGGATACTGTCTATTCAAGAAAAACTTGCTATTGTTTCTGTCATGATTGTCTCAGAAAAAAACACAGTTCTAATTTTTCTATGAGGAATAGACAAACTAATATTGTATAATTTTATTCTTCCTAAACAATGATGTTATCAGGGCAAAGAGGAAGAACAGAATCAAAGGCAAAGGAGCATTGTAAAGCTGGCAGAAATAAGAAGACATGAATGCCCCATGGAACAGAAAGAGAGGATGACGGGATGTGCAAGTATGGGGTGAAAATTTTGGTTAATTTCTCCTGTGATTGAAATGTACATAGTTTAGAATAAGACACCTGTAAAATAATTCCCTATGCAGGTTTGAGCTTTAACCATAGAACCTGTCTTTATTTAAAATTCAGTCTCTAAACCAGATAAAAGCTGAGCTGTTCTGCCTGAAGCTATTTCTCCCCTTGTGGTCTCACTGTCCTTCATCCACTGTGTCTAGAAACAAACGCTGTAGAAAAACCCTCTGGGCACAGCATCCGTGTGGCTTCAAAGGTCTTTCTGTCTACCAGGACTTCAGGAACTACTCTCTCTCTCTCTCTCTCTCTCTCTCTCTCTCTCTCTCTCTCTCTCTCTCTCTCTCTCTCTCTCCACTCTCTCGTCATTCTATCTAGGGAATCCTCTCCTAAGGCTTCCAGTAGACTAATGTGGGACCATCTCTGGTCCTCTGCCTTGCCTCTGCTGAACTTATGGGCACTGGTTGCTCATTTTAGTGAGTTGAACAAAGGAACCCTCTAGTTCTCTAGTTGAGAGACTTTGTTTTTTATATGTTAGAGGAAAGACTGATTTCTCTCTATTTTCCCATTAAATTGCTATCATTCTAACTAGGCAGTTTCCAAGGTAGGTAGTCAAGAGAGAGAAGGATTGAGGGAGAAGAGGAGGGGGAAGAGAGGGACTGGAAGGGGATAGATGATAGATAGATAGATAGATAGATAGATAGATAGATAGATAGATAGATAGATAGATAGATGGATGGATGGATGGATGGATGGATGGATGGATGGATGGATGGATGGATGGATGGATGGATAGATAGATAGATAGATAGATAGATAGATAGATAGATAGATAGATAGATAGATAGATAGATAGACGGACTGATGGTGGGTGGGTAGATGGAAGAATAGATGGATGGATAGATAGGTAGGTAGGTAGATGATAGATAGATAGATAGATAGATAGATAGATAGATAGATAATAGGTGGATGGATGGATAGATGGATGGATATATAACAGATAGATAGACAGATAGATATGAAGAGATAAAATATAGGGGATTGTGATGGTTTAAAAGATAATGGCCCCAAAGGCAGTGGCACTATGAGGAGCTGTAACTTTGTTAGAGTAAGTGTGGTCTTGTTGGAGGAAGGGCGTCACTGTGGAGGCAGGTTTTGAGAATTCATATATGCTCAAGCCATGTCCAGTGAGACAGTCTACTTCCTGCTGCTTGCATATCAACACATAGCAGCTCCTTCTTCAGCACCATGTCTGCCTCCATGCCACCATTCTCCCCACCATGATGATAATGGACTGAACCTCTAAAACTGTAAGCTGCCACCTCAGTTAAATGTTTTCCTCGATAAGAGTTGCTGTGGTCATGATGTCTCTTCACAGCAACAGAAACCCTAACAGAGATAGAATTTTTTTTGTTGGGTAACTAAATCCAATGCAACCTCTTACTATCTATTATTCAACTTCTTTTTCAGCAAGTGTGTGTGGTGTGGGTGTGGAGAGAGAAAGAGAGAGAGACAGAGAGAAAGAGAGAGGGGGGCTATGAATATTGGGAGATAAACTAACTGTTTAATTGTGAGGGTTGCCTGGAACATACAGTAAGAGCCACCATCCTCGAATCTTTGATGATATATTTTGACTATATGTAATTTATGCTCTCTTCTCCAGATGTCCTAAATCCCCATATATCCTCATCACAACTCTTCCAGAGAACCATGTACGACCTTCTACCTTCTCTGACACTTCAACCTAAGGATGTTTCCTTGTCCTTATGTTTTCTATAGAGGTGGCTGACCACAACTCAAGACCCTTGATATACTTGAAAACATACAAATCACCATTCTGTCCACTTCTGCCTGGATCGTTGATTGCTTGGACTTGGCTGATGGCGTGGGTACCAGACAGACAGAAGTCAAGTTTAAATTACCTCTCTGAGCTTTCTCATCCTGGTGAACTTGAACAAACGGCTTCATGATGCGTCGTATCACCATGGCAATAGTCACTGGGAGGACATGTGAGTCAGTACTTGTGGGACATGCAGGTAGTGGCTTGCCCAAATATTCATCAAGAAATAGTAGTGTCCTCTGATAATATTGCTGCTACCACTCTTACTATTGCTTATCAGGCATGATATACTCAAATCAAACTTAAACTATATCAAGCAACTTGATAACTCTGATAGGGAGTAAAACGAAAAAAATGTAGGTAGAAAAAGATGTATAGGGGGCTTAAGGATTGCTCTGTATTTCGTTAACTAACTCTAGATTTTTATTATCACGTCTACCATGGTGTTTAGTTCTGACTAGACATTTTTCACTGGGTAGATAGATCCGGTATACCTGTCTATACAACCTCTTTATCAACAAGTGGCTTTTTGTTGAACTTATTAAATAGCTACTGAGCAAGTGTCTCCACTGAAGATCCTTCTAGAACAGAGCTCTCTCTGTACTCTCCCCGAAGCAGCACTACCCAAGCGATTTGTGGAAACTCTAGAACAGTGATAGCACACAGCCAAGCTTGCGTCCACAGGAGCCAAAGGCACCAGCACCTTCTGTAAATGGCTCTCAGGACACAGGCCTCCCACGTTCACTGTTTGGCAGCTTATTGCTCCACAAATGATCGATTATGACAGCAGTGCCTTGAGGTTGTGAGATCTGAGGACTGAAGCATGATCCTTAATCAAAGACCTGAAGCCAATCATTGAGCAGCTTCAAGACGTCAGCTTCATGAGCAAGATGTCAAGACTGTCACTTGGCTTTGCTATCCTTGAGTGCTGCTTCAGGGGAGTGTGGCCAGGACAGGCAGCTGAGACGGAACATCTTGAAGGAGTGTGAGATCCTTTGGAGCAACTTACATCATGGGGGTTCTTGCCTTAGCTGTGAATATGTCCTTTGCTTTTGCAATTCTGTGTTTGGTGGACTTGTTTAGAGTGCAAAACAAAAAAAAACCCTACTTACTTAAAAAACTGTTCAAATTTCTTCTTTTTCAATCAAACAAACAAAAAAAAATTAAAACAGTACTACAGATATGGACATCTGCTTGTGAGCCAACATCACCTGAAGCCAGCCTCAGCTTCCCCACAGTATTAAGGCAGGGCTATGGCCTGGACGTGTTCCCCAAAGTTTCTGTTAGACACTTGATGCCATGGGGTTCTTAGTAGTTAGTAAATCACTCAGCTAGTTAATGTTCTCATAGCATGTTGCCCTTATAAATCATGAACAAGAATGTGACCTCTCTCCATGCCGTCCCTTCCTCCATACCTGATTCTGAAAGGAATCCCTCACTGGATGGAACAATGCAGTCCTGGACTTTGAAGTCTGCAGGACCATGAGTCCAGTGAACCGCTATTGCTCTGAAATTGCTCAGTGCATGCTATGCTGTTAGAACAGCAGAACGCTGCCAAGCACAGAAGAGGCTAGAAAGCTCCATTTTAACGGGTGCTTCAGTAGTAGTGGTGGTGTCTTGGTATCAATGACTTGAATTTTTCAAACATAATCTAAACACATGTTTAGAGAGTATTTTGATCACTCTCAGCCCCTATGCCTCAATAATTAATGAATGAGTTGGGAGTGTAAGAAAACTTTTTCATAGAGATAAATAATGTGTAGTTTAAGCCAGAAGTGGAGATTCAATTATTGGTAGTTTTAGGCACAAACTAAAAAGGTTTTGTTTTGAAAGTTCAGAATTAAATAAATCTAACAGAATTAAATAAATCTAATAGAATTAAGTACATTTAATCTAATAAATCTATGATAATTTATTTAAAATTTTAGGCGGTTTTGGATCATCAAAAGGCAGAAATAAATTGCACATGTAGAAAAAAAATAAAGATGGAAGTATCAACTGAAAAAAATAAGAATTTAAAAATTCAATAAAATAATTGCATGCAAGGTAAATATATTTAAACACATGGTGTTTATTTATCAGTAACGTGCAATTTTAAAATGTGTAATTTAGAAAATTATATGCATAAGACTACTTATAGAGAGGCTTAGCAATAGCAGTCTCAGATACACAACCTTAAGAAAAATTATAGCATAAGTAAAAGAAGGCAAAGGGCCGGGCGGTGGTGGCGCACGCCTTTAATCCCAGCACTTGGGAGGCAGAGGCAGGCGGATCTCTGTGAGTTCGAGACCAGCCTGGTCTACAAGAGTTAGTTCCAGGACAGGCTCCAAAAACACAGAGAAACCCTGTCTCGAAAAAACCAAAAAAAAAAAAAAAAAAAAAAGAAGGCAAAGGGGGGACTGAGATGACTTGGTGGGTAAAGGTAATTATCCCCAAGGCCTGAGAACCTGAATCTGGTCCCAGGAATTCATGTGGTAGAAGGAAGAGAGCTGACGTCTGAAAGCCGTCCTCGTCCTCTGGCCTCCAGTTGCGTGCCGTGACCCGTACAAGCCCTGTGCATGCACATTCCTCGTGCACAGGAATGTTCACGCATGTGCACGTATGCCTGTGAACCACTGAGCATTAGATAAGAAGGGGTGAAGCGATGCAAACACATGCACCACCTCTAGGTCGCTGGGATTAAAAATTACATACACTAACGCTGCCCGGCACATGGAAAATTCTTTGGGCAATGCTTTAAAATTCTTTAACCAAACTTGTTCAGCCATTTCAGCTAACTTTTGCAGGCAATAAACACAGGAAACATTTTTCAGATAAAATACACAAGCAGATGAATTAAATAGGCAAAAGTCTAAGATAACAAGCTACATTAAAAAGCATGTTTGTGCCGAGCGGTGGTGGCACACGCCTTTAATCCCAGCACTCGGGAGGCAGAGGCAGGCGGATCTCTGTGTGTTCGAGGCCAGCCTGGTCTACAAGAGCTAGTTCCTGGACAGGAGAAACCCTGTCTCGAAAATCCAAAAAAAAAAAAAAAAAAAAACCCATAAAAAACAGCTACAGAGTAATATCACTGTGGGATCAGAGGTTGGTCCCTGAGTATATTTATTATCAAGGTAACTAACTGTGCAAACTGGAAGTATAGCTCAAGAGTCAAATGCTTGCCTATCATATTCAAAGCCCCTGGGTTCAATTCCAAGTGCACACTGTGGGGGCGGGTGTTGTCGTAGTTAGTTTTCATTGTTATCATGACTACATTTAGAATACCACGGAAACAGTGTACTTCCAAAAAAATTTAACCTGAGGGAAGGAAGACCCATGTAACATGAGGGCCAGCTTGTTGGGGTTTCTGTCCCGCCCAGAACCCCACAGCAGGCAACTCCCCCCCAAAAAAACAC
Source organism: Chionomys nivalis (assembly GCF_950005125.1). Lineage (NCBI taxonomy): Eukaryota > Metazoa > Chordata > Mammalia > Rodentia > Cricetidae > Chionomys > Chionomys nivalis. The sequence continues at coordinate 12,585,815 of NC_080111.1, read as the reverse complement.
ACACAGGTCTACATAAGTTATAAACTGATTGGCCCATTAGCTCAGGTTTCTTATTAGCTCTTATCACTTATATTAACCCATTATTCTGATCTATGTTAGCCATGTGGCTCAGTACCTTTCACAACGGGGCAGATAAGAAGTTGCTTCTCAGTGGTCTGGGCAGGAGTGGGAGGAATGGGCTTCCTCCTTCCTAGCATTCCCGTTCTCATTGCCCCACTCTCTACTTCCTGTCTGGTTGACCCGCCTATGCTTCCTGCCTGGCCAATCAGCGTTTTATTAAAATACATGATTGACAGAATACAGATAATTCTCCCGCACCAAAGCAGCCGTCCCAGAAGCAGTAGGATGAGGGTACCAACTGGTTTCCACCATCAGCAGAGCTGGGCCCCTCGGGCTTCCCGGAGATGATAACCAGTCCGTGCTTGAACTTCTGGGGTCTAGAGCCTCTCTCCAGAGCCTTGGTGTTGTGAGGTTTCTGTGCCAATCCTTCTCCAGGTATCTTCGAAATTCATTCCGTACCTGCTTGCTGCCTCGCTGAGCCTCGACGTGACAGGCTATTAAAACGACACGGCTCCCTCTTCACACGCTGTTCCCATTCCGCTCTATTTTCTCAGTTACCCTTATCAGCCTGGCGCACACCGCTGCTGAAGTCCTCGCTCACTCGCTGTCCTCCCTCCTGCCACTGTCATCTTCCCAGAGTGAACATTCGCACTTCCTCTTATTCAGGGATGCAGGAAAGCATCCATTCAACGGAAGCCTAGTGGGTCACCCCCAATGGGACGGTGTCTGTGCTACGGCACTGTCGGGAACGACTCTTTTACCTTTCCCAAACTTTTTATACCTGCCGTTATTACCTTTATTTATTAAAACACATACAGATTTTTAAGAGAATTGTATTCTCATGCTGGGCTGGTTCATTTTCCTAATGGTTTGTTAGGTATGAAAAAAAATCCTGGGCACAGACAGGCTCATGATGCTGATTGACAAGACAAACACCCTCGCAATCCGTTTTCATTCCCTGCCCCCGTGGGCTTCCCTGTGTAAAATCAAGCAGGCTATTCTTAACTGTAATCATTAGCTGTTTCTCGTGACCACATTTGATCTTCACCTGCTAATTACCAGCTCTTATTTTCCCAACCAGATCAGACAAACTTTGCTGATCCCTGAAAGTATCCTCTCAGCTGTTCTCACGCGGCGGTGAATTAGCAAGATTAATTACATTTAGTATAAATGTTCTCAAATGTATTTTCCTTTCTTTCAAGCTGAATCCTTCCCTAATCATGCTAATGCTTTGGAACTTTCTATTTTGGTCTTGTCACAATTGCTGGTCTATTGGTTTAAAAACGTTGGCATACATTGTTGGACTATTTTAAATAAAACATTTAAAATTCTTAAGTCCTGGACTGGAGAGATGACTCAGTGATTAAGAGTATGTGCTGCTCTGACAGAGAACCCAGGTTTGGTTCCCAGAACCCACATGGCAGCTTACAACCACCTTAAGTCCAGTTCCAGAGGCTAGGAGCCTCTCTTCTGACCTCCTTGAACACCAGATGTGCGCATGGCACACAGACATGCATGCATGCAAAATACCCACACACATAAAACAAAAATAAAATATTAGTGTTTATTAGGTTTTTGCTTTAAGAAGCCTCTTCAGTGTCACTTATTAAAAAAGATGGAGGGGAATGTTTACTAACAACTCTTGGCAGAGAAGCTCCTTAGTCAATCCGTGTTGGGGGAGGGATTTGAAACCACACCCCCTAGTTGCATGGATGCTTTCTGCATGGGTGTGACTTCAATGCCCTTTCATTCAAGATGGGCTGGTCCCATGGGAGGAGCATGGAGGCCTATTCCCAGACACCCTCTTTCTTCAATCGGCATCAAGACATCCCCAAGAGGAAAAAAGATCTATTATTTACACTGTGGTTCCCGAGAAATACATGGAGAGAATCTGGTGAGAATAAAAATTCATGTGAAAACCAAATTTAATTTTATTAATGGGTCTATGGCATGTTGTTACTACATTTCAGGTGTTGTTTACAAAAAACACTGATGTCCCAGCACTTCTGGAACAAGGTAATCCTGCTGCCTTCTCAGAAGAGCTCTGCCGCCTTTCAGAAGCACCAAATGTTCCCACTCCAGCAAAAATGAAGCTGGCAGCTTGCTGCCTGTTCTTTGCACAGTCCAAGTGGAAGAAATTCCCTGAAGCAATCCTTTCCTTGACAACTGTTCATGCGTTCTATTCAGTGACCCGAGCAAGCTCTATCTGGGCCAACTTTGTGAAGCGCCCATTCCTTCCTCTGTTCTCTTGGATCCTAGAACTCTAAACGGACTTGCCAAAAGCTGGTTGTTTGGCTGCATTACCAAAGCGAAACTGCCACACCTTGATACCAAACATACATCAAATGCCCAAGATAGAAATGCCACTGCAGGCATTAAGGTGTTTTGCAAAAATGAACTGTGCCTTTTAAACAGTAACCTATTACTATATTCTGTCTAGACCATGCCTTTTGGGTCCACCTGTCCTATGTCGCATGGGAGAAGAAAACACAGGTAAAGAAAACCCCCAGAGCCAGATTTAAAGGGAAGCTTATGCAAAAGGATCCCTCCGTGGACATCCCACTCTGCTTGGGTGGTGTGCAAGTCAGCTTATTATAATAAAATACCTGGCTCATAAGGACAAAGGATCATTTTGGTTGGTTTTTATAGATACTCCAGTCCAAGATGAGTTGCCCATACTACTCTTGGCCCTCAGTGAACCAAGCACACTGTGGTGGACACATGTGTTTGACTATACAGCTCATCATGAGCCAGGAGAAAGAAAGACACATTGCAGGTCTCACGTTCCTCCTTGGTGGCACACTATTAATAACCTAGGGACTTTCTGATAGGCCTCCAAATCCAAACGTTCATAACACTTCCCAAAAAGTGCCATCCAGGGGACCGAGTCTTCAGCATGTGTCTTTGGGGTAAACTATTCAAGCGCAAACCTTTGCCCAGAGTTACTAGAGAAAGAAGAAATGGAAGAAGAATTGGAGACCCTTACTCTTTCTATTTCCTATTTCTTCTTTCTAATTTAAGTTGAACTCATGGCTACTGTGATGATCAGTACTAATCTTCAACTCAACATAATCTCCAATCATCTGTGAGACAACGGGTCTCTGGAGTTGCCTATGGTGGGTTACCTTGGTAACCTAAACTGATACATGAACAGCTAAACAACCATATTTATCTTTAATTGTTTTTATTCAACTATTTTTTTTTATTCCCATCTCCCTTCCTCTCCCCCTTTCTCCTACCCTCTCCCATGGTCCTCATGCTCCCAATTTACTTCCCACATAGATTAGATCCATATATGTCTCTCTTAGGGTCCTCTTTCCAAACAACCATCTTGACTGTGGCAGAGGATCCTGGACTGTATAAAACGGAGACAGTAGCCAGGCAGTGGTGGCACACGCCTTTAATCCTAGCACTTGGGAGGCAGAGGCAGGCGGATCTCTGTGAGTTCGAGACCAGCTTGGTCTACAAGAGCTAGTTCCAGGACAGGCTCCAAAACCACAGAGAAACCCTGTCTCGAAAAACCAAAAAAATAATAAATAAATAAAACGGAGACAGTGGTCTGAGCATTAGGAAGCAATGACTATTCTATTTCTTGACTGTCGCTGTGATGGAACCCTTCCAGAAGCCCCTGCTGCCTTGACTTACCAGCTATGATTCACTGAACCCATAACTGTGAGCCAGAATGGATCCTTTCTCCTTTATGTTGTTCTTGTGAGAACATTTATTACAGCAACAGAAAAAGAACCTCAGAGAGCAGGACAGATGGCAACTAGACATCCTTGCTTCCTTCTGTGTGGAGATTGGCATCTGAACTAAAAAGTCATATATGAAACCTGTGTCTCTAAAGGAAAGACAAAAATATTCCACCTTAACTTTTCCTTTTCTCACTGGCTAGCAAGTGGACAGAGGCAGGAGCAGTGTCATAGACCATAGGCTAGAAGTCATGCAGCCTTGCTGTGAAGAGAGCAGAATGAACAGGCTAAGAACAGAGCTAACCAATACTACCAAGGTATCTCCGCCTTGGTTGTGTTCACACTGTCATGTAAGGCACAGTCTGTTCACACTGTCATGTAAGGAACAGTCTTCTGTGTTCACACTGCCATGGAAGGCACAGTCTGTGTTCACACTGTCATGTAAGGCACAGTCTTCTGTGTTCACAATGCCATGGAAGGCACAGTCTGTGTTCACACTGTCATGTAAGGCACAGTCTTCTGTGTTCACACTGTCATGTTAGGCACAGTCTGTGTTCACACTGCCATGGAAGGCACAGTCTTCTGTGTTCACACTGTCATGGAAGGCACAGTCTGTGTTTACACTGTCATGTAAGACACAGTCTGTATTCACACTGCCATGCAAGGTGCAGTCTGTGTTCACACTGTCAAGTAAGGCACAGTCTTCTGTATTCACACTGCCATGTAAGGCACAATCTTCTGTGTTCACACTGTCATGTAAGGCACAATCTTCTGTATTCACACTGCCATGTAAGGCACAATCTTCTGTGTTCACACTGTCATGTAAGGCACAATCTTCTGTGTTCACACTGCCATGTAAGGCACAATCTTCTGTGTTCACACTGTCATGTAAGGCACAATCTTCTGTGTTCACACTGCCATGTAAGGCACAATCTTTTGTGTTCACAGTCATGGAAGGCACAGTCTGTGTTCACACTGTCATGTAAAGCACAGTCTTCTGTGTTCACACTACCATGGAAGGCAAAGTCTGTGTTCACACTGTCATGTAAGACACAGTCTGTATTCACACTGCCATGCAAGGTGCAGTCTGTGTTCACACTGTCATGTAAAGCACAGTCTTCTGTGTTCACACTGCCATGTAAGGCACAATCTTCTGTGTTCACAGTCATGGAAGGCACAGTCTGTGTTCACACTGTCATGTAAGGCACAATCTTCTGTGTTCACACTGCCATGGAAGGCACAGTCTGTGTTCACACTGTCATGTAAGGCACAGTCTTCTGTGTTCACACTGCCATGGAAGGAACAGTCTTCTGTGTTCACACTGTCATGTAAGACACAGTCTTCTGTGTTCACACTGTCATGTAAGGCACAGTCTTCTGTGTTCACACTGTCATGTAAAGCACAGTCTTCTGTGTTCATACTGTCATGTAAGGCACAGTCTGTGTTCACACTGTCATATAAGGCACAGTCTTCTCTAGTTGGAGCCGCTGGTATTTCCCCTTTGTTACTGCTGTTGACTTACATTGCAGTTAAAACATATCAAGGACTGAGACTTGAAAGATGAATATCTTAGTCTAATTTCCTGCTGTCGTAACGAGCATCACCAACTGGGAAATTTATAAACAACAGACACTTACTTGGTTTATACTTCTGAAGACTGAGAAACTCAAGCGCATGGTGGCGGCATCCAATGAACAGCTTCATGCTGAGTCATAGCATGGTACCTGCTTCTAGTCAAGATAAGAGCACCAGGGTGAACGAATCCTTTTGAGACATTTACTCACCCTGCTGAAACAGCGTTAACCCATTCCCCAGGAGTCACTTGGTTGTACTCTTTCAATGGCAACATGTTTTCACCACCAGTTTTCCTTGAGACTTCAGACCACAGCTTGTTTTTTTATCAGGTTCTTTTAGTTGCAACAAGAGAACCAAACATAAATTAATGTTAAAAATGGCAATCAGGAAATGCGACAGATGACAGGGACAAGATGAACGTTACTGAGACAATTCTGTGAGCATTGCAGTTCCTGTTTGCCTGTGCGGGAACACGCCTCTGACTGTGTAGAGATTCAAGCTCAGCTTTGAATGCCTCCGCTCCTGTTTCACTGGATAGGACTTGGAGCTTAGAACTTTGGAATAATCTGAAATTTACTTCTTTGTCTTGTAAAAAGATTGATGAATGATGGCAGGGGGCATGAGAAGCAGGTGGTAACTAGTGTTCAGATGTCAACCCACCAGAGGCGTGGTTATCTGGTGAAGGAGTCATCCTGTCCAGGCAAGGCCTGCAGGACCATGGACTCTGAAAGTGGTTGCTCACTTTTGCTGAAGCAGGTTGGTGTCTCCCCAAGGTCTGCACTGTAGTGTGTAATCTCATGTAATGTGTATATGTGATCTCATGATTGCATCTCAATCACATACATCTGTGAGTGGTTGGAAGGATGATTTTTCACTTAGCCATATAATTTTGATATATAGAAAATATACTGGGGCATGAGTCATAACTGGATCTATTTGTTCCACAAGGGCTGTGGACATTTAAAACTCTGCCTTCTTACTTAATGGCTTCCTCCACCCCCAAGAGACCTCCAGTGAGAGAGTTTAGTCATGGGGCCAGAAACCTTAGTTCCCACAGCCATATCTCCATTCTGTTCCCTGACATACATTAGAAGCCACCTCCCTGCAACTGTCTTCCATTTGGCAGTCAGGAAAGGAGTCTTCTTATAAATCACATTCGGGACCTTCAAAGATAAAGGGACATCCAAGCTCAGAGAATTGCCTTTGTTTTGTGTGTGTATATAAACTGGAAACTTTAAGGAGAACAGAACCGCCGGAGAAGAATAAAGAAACTAATGCAGAAAAGTGCGTGGCGGAGAGTTCATTTCGCCCTCAGACCCGCTAGTCCCGCACTTTCTGCGAGTCTTCTCTCGGAACCCTGAGGGGACAGTAAGGCTGGCACTCGGAGGCCACGTTAGAATGAAGTATAGTTATTTGACCTACAATAAAATAAAGACTACAGCTTTTAAAATGACTAGTTGTAGGGCCCAGGTCTGCCCTTGTTCCTGGGGTGACAGTTTCTGGTCAGCTGACAAAGCATTCTGTTTGTTCCTGGGCTCCCTCTGCCCCGCCTGGTGATTAGCTGTAGGGCATTGACTCCATTGTTAGTATGGTAATTTCCCGCCTGCCTGGGCAGAGGTCCTTGTGCAGCAGTTAGGTACTTAAGGACTTCCCCTAAGTCTGAATAAAAGGCTTTCGGCTGATCTCCTTTCGAATGACCCAGGTCTCTTTGTGTGTTCTTTCAATCTCCAGGCCATTGCCCGACTGGCGTACGGTACAGTGGCGCTCGAACTGTACCGAGGGTGTAACACAAAATCGGGTGTTACAACTAGTCGCTGTTAGATGACAATGACCACGAGTTACTAGAATGCTGACTCTCAGTTTCACACATCCTATAGACAATACTTTCTTTCCCACAATATTGTGCTAACATTCAATTCTTGTATTTATATTTTGTTTCTACCATCATATCACAAAACATAACCAGTCATGAGGGAATGGTAAAGATTAGTTACAGTGAAAAGCAAGAGCTATTTTCATTTTTTATGTTAATAGAGATTTGTTAATTATCTTTAGAAAGATAATTAGTTTTGTGATTAAATCCTGCAAGGGATTTCTAGTCTCTAGCCAGAGCTGTGCTGGTAGAATTCCACGGAGGGTTGTTTTTTTTCTTTTTTGACCCAAGTAAGATAAAAGGGAAATTTTGGCATCCAAAGGAAAATGTTAATGACAAAACTAATTTTAAAAATTCATGTTCCTATTAGAATTATAGCAATATGCTCACCTTTGTTAAAATTAAAAGCACACAATAATATCTGGAATAGCTTCCTCATAATAAGAAGGCCAAATTGTGATCTGAGATCATATTATCAAAAGTGTGTGCTATTGTCTTAGTTTTTTTCTGTGTAAATGTGATGGAGGAAGGTCATTGGTTAAAAAATAAAGAAACTGCTTGGCCCTCATAGGTTAGAACATAGGTGGGTGGAGTAAACAGAACAGAATGCTGGGAGGAAGAGGAAGTGAGCTCAGACTTGATAGCTCTGCTCTCTGGGGCAGATGTGATGAAGCTCCAACCCAGGATGGACGTAGGCTAGAATCTTCCCGGTAAGCGCACCTTGGGGTGCTACACACATTATTAGAAATGGGCTTGTCCAGGTGCGAGAGTTAGCCGAGAAGAGGCTAGATATAATGGGCCAAGCAGTCTTTAAAAGAATACAGTTTGTGTGTTGTTATTTCAGGGCATAAGCTAGCCAGGCTACCAAGAGCTGCGGCGGCAGGAACACAGCCTGCAGCTCCTACAACATAAATGCTTTCCCTTCCTTGATCAAAAGCTTTCTACTCGAGTTCCCAGTTACACAGCTGACGTACATGGGAAAGCTTTTGGTTTCAGCTAGTTTCACTGGTCTCTGATTAAACCAACCCTTCTGCTTCATATGACCACAGTAGCTAAAAAGGGGTTTAATTTTTGAGTTGTATTTATGTGTGTGGTGCGGGTGTTTGTTGTATGTGTTTGCACATGCAGTGGGGGTGTAAAGGCCACAGGATGTGGCTTTCTCTGATTACTCTCCACATCAGCTTTTCTGTGACAGGGTCTCTCACCGAACCCAGAGCTCATCAGTTTACTCGAGATGACTGGCCATTGAGGTTCCGAGATCTCATCAATTTACTCAGGCTGACTGGCCAATGAGGTTCTAAGATCTCATCAGTTTACTCAGGTTGACTGGCCAATGAGGATCTAAGATCTCATCAATTTACTCGGAATGACTGGCCAGCGAGGTTCCGAGATCTCATCAATTTACTTGAGATGACTGGCCAATGAGGGTCTAAGATCTCATCAATTTACTCAGGCTGACTAGCCAATGAGGGTCTAAGATCTCATCAGTTTACTCGGAATGACTGACCAATGAGGTTCCGAGATCTGCCAGCCTCTGGACTCACCTCGCCTAACTTTATCTGGAGGCTATGGGGACCCAACCTTAGGTTCTAAATTCTTATAGCGGATACTGTGCTATCTCCTCAGCCCTAGAAAGCACTTTAGTTTCAGCCAACTGCAGTGAGAGACGTTAGAGATAGACGTGCATATTTCTTGTTTTATATATAATGAAAACAAATGAAAATTAAGTTGTGCAATGTCTTATTTTAGCTTGAAATCAAAACAAAACAAAATAAATTACAGATGATTCATTTGAAAAAACAATAGCAGACTTAGTGCCTGGCATGCAATGGGCCCTGAGATCCTTTATCAGTACAACACACACACACACACACACACACACACACTACCAAAGCATGACTACTCCAGGCAAGACTTTCAGGGAGTCTAGGATAGGCTAAGGCCTCCATGAATAGTCAACATCAGCAAACTTCAAGAAACTAGAATGAGAATCTAAAGTTTAAGTAATCAAGAATCATACAAGAGACAGGAAATATGCTGAGAGACCATCTGATACACAGAAGGCAGGGCAATCTTCAAAGTTAGATTGGGCTTGATCAAGGCAATGTGGAAATAAAGAGAGCCCTCTACAGAAGCAGGTTGTCCTTTGAACAGACAAGGAAGGGCAGCAAAGAGGCCCTTGGTTCAGCTGCTTTAGCTCTGAGTCCTGAAAAAAGCCCAGAGTAACAAGTGTCAGGAGCCGTGTCCCCCCAAAATTTACAGGAAGCACCGCTGCGAGGAGCTTTTGCAGAGGGCTTCACTTTCCAATTGTATTGAGTATAGTCTTATTGAGCAAGCCTATCTCACACCCTATCTCACACCCAAATTAACTGTTAATAGAGAGCCTCTGTTAAGGGAACCTGCCTTACATTCCAAACTATCTAGGCAACTAGGTGTGTCACCTTGTGACTTCCCGACCAAGGAATCGTGACCTGACTCATCGTAACCTCTCAGACTACGTGACGGGTGTGACGGGCGTGATGAGCGTGGACCACGTAGCAAGACCCCATGCCCCAGCCCCCCAAGCTCCCCATCCAGGGGCTATATAAGCTGTAACCATGACCCTAATAAACGGAGGCTTTGACAACATAAGCAGAGCCTCCTTTCTCTCATCAGCCCTTGCCTTTCAGGTGGTGCCTCTCCGTGACCCTGGAATAACTGGCCAGCCAGGCGGGTTACAAACCCTAGACAGAGTAACCCGTCGAGGCGGCCTACAAACAAGAAGACAGTTGAATAGGAGAACCTTTGTAAGGTGTCACCTGAACCACTGGGTGACCTTTGCCAGGGGTCACCTGAACCACTGGGTGACCTTTGCCAGGGGTCACCTGAACCACTGTTAGATGTTTGCAGAGACAACCTTCTCCAGCTGCCTCCAAGCTGCCAAGAGAAGCCACGTAGAAAGGGGGCAGCAGCTAGATGCCTCAGAAGATGGCCAGTCTGGGAGCCATGGTAAAACCTAACAGGTGGCAGAGGTCCGGACACAGTGTCCACAGTCAGTAAATACATCTGATCATGTGGGAGATGCATAGGACAGAGACAAGGTGGGGAGAGGATCCTATCTTGCAGCCCTGTTCAATTACGCCATTCTGCCATCCTCTCTCTCTCTCTCTCTCTCTCTCTCTCTCTCTCTCTCTCTCTCTCTCTCTCTCTCTCTCCCCCACCCCTCTCTGTCTCTCTCTCTCTCCCTCTCTCTCTCTGACATGGTTTCTCTGTGTAGCTTTGGAGCCTGTCCTGGTACAACCTCTGTAGACCAGCCTTGAACTCAGAGAGATCCACCTGCCTCTCTGCCTCCCAAGTGCTGGTAGTTATGCCAATCTCTCGCTTTCTCCTCTTTAAACCCTACCCTCAATCAGAGTTTAAACTGCTGAAGAATGGACTTTCTAGAATCAGTTCCTCACTTTGTTCCTCTTCCCAGTGTGGCCACATTTAATAAGATCCCCACCACCCCCCGTTTTCAGTGCTAATTTGGCTCCTTTAATTGGCTTACTCTGGGTAGGTGCTGAACCTGGCTGTGCCCCTTAAGTCTGGTAACGCTTTCACTTTGGGAACATTTCAGAGTGCTTTTTTTTTTTTTGTTTTGTTTTGCTTTTGTTTTTTTTATTACACTGTTTTTTTTTTTTTGGTTTTTCGAGACAGGGTTTCTCTGTGGCTTTGGAGCCTGTCCTGGAACTCGCTCTTGTAGACCAGGCTGGTCTCGAACTCACAGAGATCCGCCTGCCTCTGCCTCCCGAGTGCTGGGATTAAAGGCGTGCGCCACCATCGCCCGGCTATTACACTGTTAAGTTGACAACTAATCCGTCCCCCACCCCAGGTCGGTTCATTTTAGGTGATGCTCTTCAAACAACATTTAAGGAGAATCTTGATACGGGAACGCCCTTTCACAGACCTAAGCCCTCTTTCCTCCCTGTTCTGCGTCACCAACTCTCTTATGGATAAATTCTTAACAAATAGTACTTCTCCCTCCTAAAAACCAAATCCACTGACTCCTGAAAAACAGAATCCCGTGTCTCTCGAACCCTCTCATCATGCGTGAGCAGTGGAGTTTGCTCTACAGGACCTGTCACCTGCATTCTCTCTGGCTCCATCCTCCCATGGAAATCGTTGTACCCCCATGGCTCTAATCACGGCTCTAATGCCACCCCACACAGCGACTTCCGCAGATACAGCTCCAGGTTAAAGATCTCCCTTCCCCCTTCCTCATATCTGAAACATCCTCTGGACTCACCAAGCTTCTCGTGTCCTGCAAGGAACCCCAGTCTCCCACTAGACCTCCAGTGACCAGCCTCCCCTCTAAGGAGAATTCTACCTGCTGACGGCAGCTCACCTTTCATGGAGACAAATTACCTCCAATTCAGAGTCTGTTTGGAACCCCATTTGTTAACAATCTGAAAGATGTCCTCAGGATCCTAATGTCACCTACTGTACCTGTGTCATCTTGCTCAAAATCAATGTTTGTGTGTGTATACATGTGAACACTATGTGTGCATGTTTATGTGCCTTATGTGCTGTTTGTTTTCTGTGTGTGTGTGTATGTGTGTATATGTATGCATGCATGCATGTATTGTGTACCTGTGTGTGCATGTGCATGTATATACTGTATGTGCCCAGTGTGCTGTGTGCATGTGTGCATGAATGTATGCATGTGTGTCCATGTGTGTGCATATGTGTGTATACTGTGTGTTCATGCATGTGCCTTATGTGCTATGTGTACATGTGCAAGCATTCATGCATGTATGTATGTGTGTGTTTCTGTGTATGCATACTATGTGTGTATTGTGCTACGCGTGTCTTATATGCATGTGTGCTCACAATCATAAATGCATGTGCTTCTGTATACTGTGTACACCTGTGTGTATATGCATCTGTATATATGCATGCATATGTGTGTGCATTGTGTGAGTGTGTGCATGTGTGTATGCATGAATGCATGTATATGTCCTTCTGTGTGCATGTGGGTATGCTATGTGTGCATGCATGTACTTTGTGTGCTATGTGTGTCTTGTGTGATGCATGTGCACATTTATGAGCACATGTGTGTATACTGTGTATAAATGTTTGTGTATATGTCTCTGTATATATGCATTCACTTGTGTTTGCCTCTGTGTGTGTGTGCGCGCACGCACACACTTCACAGGGTCTCACTGTAGCCACGGTTGCCCTTGAACTCAAATCTTCCTAAGTGCTAGGAGTCGCTTATGCAGGACCACGCCGAAATGCCCCTCAGTAAACCTTAAATAGCTTGTCTACTTTGTCTCTTTTTAGTAGAGCAGCTAGAATGTCATTTAAAAACTGACTTTATTGTAGTAAGAAAACTTACCATGGCATTTGCCGTCTAACAAAGTTTAACATGTATATAAGAGAATTAATATTTATAGGAATGACATCATAGAGCAGACTCTGTTTATAAAGATCTGCAGAAATTGTTGGTAGGACATAATGCTCTTGCTGTTTCCAGACACAACAACACTTGTAATGACAGCGGTTGGGAATCTGAGACAGGAGGACTACCATAAGTTAATGGCCACCCTGAACTGAATAGTGAGTTTAAATCTAGTTTGGTGTATATAGGAAGACCCTGTTTCAAAATAATAACAACAAAAAACTAAAACCCAGGATCATGATTCCTCAAAAACATCAAAAATGTACTTATCATATAGTCCCAAAATGCTGCTTTTAGGTAGTAATCCAAAAGAACTGAAATAAAGATGGCAAAGATGTAACAATACCCCAATATGCAGTTCTGCACTATTCACAATGCCAAGATGTGGAAGCAACCAAGACTACAAATAGATAAAGAAATGAGGTATCTGTATATATATTTGTATATCTATATAATAAAATATTACTCAGCCCTTAAAACTGAAGCAATCCCTGCAATATGTGATATCAGTTTTCCTTATGCCATTATGTTAAGTGGAATAATCGAGTCATAGAAAGATAAACAGTTTAAGATTCCATTTGGAAATCTCAAATAGTCTCTCACTAAGTGAGTTCTTAGCCTGAGGAGACTCTCTTCACTGCCAAGACTCAGAGAACATGGCAGAAGAGGGGGTAAAAGATTGTGAGCCCCGGAGAGTGGGGAGGGAGAGTGGGGAGGGAGAATGGGGAGGGAGAGTGGGGAGGGAGAGTGGGGAGGAAAGCTGAGAAAGGCTTCCTGTCTTTTCATATAACGTGGTTATGCACACATGCACTCCCGGAAGCTGGGGTTGCCTGCATAATGCCAGCTGAAGATCAAGCCAGTTACAAACTCAAGCATGAACAGAGGAGGACCTACTGAGTCGGGACCAAAGTTGGAGACTATTGGCAGCTGCTGGCTGCTGGGAGGGGAAGCCAGTTTTCGTTTTGAGACGGTGGTCATCAGTGAGCTGCCCATGCTCCAACGGAGTAACAGGCAGCACTAGTTGAATCAGTAGGTTTAAAATGAGCAAATAAGCCGGGCGATGGTGGCGCACGCCTTTAATCCCAGCACTCGGGAGGCAGAGGCAGGCGGATCTCTGTGAGTTCGAGACCAGCCTGGTCTACAAGAGCTAGTTCCAGGACAGGCTCCAAAGCCACAGAGAAACCCTGTCTCGCAAAACCAAAAAATAAAATAAAATAAAATTCATAGAACAAACACAAAAATATTAGAGAAAACAGGAGTTAAATCAGAAGAAAAGAAAGCAGTTAGCGATAGAATGGAAGCAGTGGTTCTTACAGCTAGAGCAATAGTAACGGTCAGACAAGAGAATCACCTTCCGGTCAATAGAACTCTCTGGCCTGGTGGAGACTTCATGGTCCAGCTGGGCATGTGGCCTCCCCACCAGGGAGCAAGCTGAAGAGATAGGTGGGATCATTTTAGTCTAAAGGAGACACTCCCAACATGCTCACCTTGCTCACTCCCATGTTCAGTCCCTAGGAGCTCCACATCATACATCCGGGTTTCGCCACCTCTCTGAAGACCCCATCTGACAGGCCCACCGTTTCCTGTTTTCCTTTTTCTGTCTCTTTAAGATGCTGGCCCAAACCTAAAAAGGACTTTTTTTCTGACACTTGGAGTTTTCTTATTCTTTCTCTAAAGAACCCCTCACCGTGCCGGGCGATGGTGGCGCACACCTTTAATCCCAGCACTCGGGAGGCAGAGGCAGGTGGATCTCTGTGAGTTCGAGACCAGCCTGGTCTACAAGAGCTAGTTCCAGGACAGGCTCCAAAGCCACAGAGAAACCCTGTCTCGAAAAACAAAAAAACAAAAAAACAAACAAACAAACAAAAAAAAGAACCCCTCACCAGCACATGGGCGCCTGCTACCCAGGTGGAGGACTTCTATGTTCAAAAATCAAATAGCATGGCTTTTCTTCTTCCGATCCCCCACCCACCCCCGGCAGCTCCTGAGATTTTCTGTGCTTGTCTGTTGGCAGCACAACACCAAGGTCCTTTAAGCCCATGGATCTCCAGAGAAGCCAGGAATGTTAAGCACACAGCATTGTCTTTCCAGTGGGCAAGATGAAAAAACCTAATCTTCCATCCAGAAAGCTGAGATTTCGAAATGATTGACAGCCTGGTCATCTGAGTTATCTGTTGAACCAGGCAGTATCAAGCTCCTGGTTGTGATCAGGAGTGGAGGTGGCTAGTCATCTAAGTGACCCTTACAGCCAGAGCCTCGCCCAAGCACCCACAGCCAAGACTGGACGTACGTGGCTAACAGCCCAAATGACCTCTCTACTCTCTGTATGACTGAGTCCAGGTCAGATTCTTTGACTCTTAAGCTAGTAAATATAGTGATCTCTAAAAAATTATTTTCTTGGAAGAAATGACATGTACCCTGAGTTGAATTTCATCGTATTCAATTGCTTCCTTGTGCAATGGGGATTGTATTACAACAGGAAACTTTTACCAAATTGCACTGGGCTTAAATACACTGGGAATAAGCCGCCTGTTTCAGACTCCCGGAAATCTGATTCAGGTTATAAAGTTTTCATTCTGATCTCATCCGGGAGTTCACTTCCCTGTATGGCACCTGTAGGGACACGCTCATTTGTCCCGGAGGGTTTTCTTCTAAATTCTAATAAAATTATCCTAAACTTCTCTTTAAGTTCATTCTTGATTTCTTTTGTTAATAAAACTAAGACCCCCAAGAGGAGAACCCGGATTCTTCTGTGTCACCACAAACTGAGGAATAGTGAGAAGGGCCTCTTGGAAGGGACAGATTGATACTGTAGAAATGTCACTTCCCATTGCTTGCTGAATAAGAGCCAATAGCCTGCTGTGCCTTGTCCGACGTAGACGTCCTCTGATTTTTGAGGTCCTCTCTATCGCCATGCCTTGCCTCAAAGCCCACGCCCTAGCACCAAGCAAGCGTTGAGGTCGCAGAGAAGACCAAGCCTGTGACTCCAAGCACTCAAAAAAGCCACTGAGTGGACTCCGCTAAGTCACGATGTGTCACTGCACACAGCACATCCTGCTGCAGGCTCCACAAGAAGATGGGCTTCAAGCTTGTGTGATAGTTGCCATCAAACATGACCACTCAAGCGCTCCAGTTGACGACGAGATATGCAGGACCGTACCCTCAACATGGGCCCCACTTATAGCCCTCCTCCAATTAGCTATAGGAGCTGAGATTGCTAAATCACAAAGTGCAATCCCTCAGGTCATGTGCTCTCTCCAGCCCTCTCCTCCTGTGCGCCTGCTCATCCATCCTCCCTGCTGAGAGTGCTCCTCTCTTTGCCCCGCCGCCCCCTATGGCTGCCCTGACCTTCTAAACTCCCACTCAGGGATCAACAAGTTCTTCCACCCGCTCGAAACCTTCCTCCTACCACTTCCCCTTAATTGAAACTCATCGGTCCCCTGCAGGCCGAAAGCCTCTTGAGTCGTCTCAAGCACAGGCTACTGTTTGTACTCTCAAGATCCATTTACCAAAGTTGGGAGGCAGAAGAAGTACCTCTCCTGACTCCCCAAGGTCAATCACTGACCACAGTTCTCCGTCCTCTGCCATCCCAGGTTCATAAAACTCAGCTTTAAATAGAAAAAGCATAGAAGTGTTTAACCTAAAACTCAAATCAAACATGCGTCTGGAAGTATCCAGTTCTGTGTGTGCGTGCGTGTGTGCGTGTGCACACACACATGTTCTTCATATACATCTGTACATATATGTATACAAATAAATGGACTCCTATCAGCATCTTACATGACCACACACAAATACACACACAGCCGACAAAATTTGGAAACATATAGGTGTTTGCTCACATACGTGTTTGCTGTTATAAAATAATACGCTATTCACAGTACCATTTACAAACTCTTCTGGTAACACATACAGCAAAGTCCATAATGCAGCTTGCTGAATTACTGCAAAATGAATTCAAACTCAGCATATTCAATGGACTCGGTAAGGACCTGAGTGGATGAAGGCCTCTAACTAGTCCTATGTGTTCTTATGTTTCCCATTATTCAGTTAGAAATCTGTGGGTTCATTATCCTTGCTGAGCTCTGACCACAGCTGGGTCCCTTTGCTGGCTGATGAGGATACCCCTGTACGTCTGTGCCATAGACTGTCACTAGGGTTAGGAGACTACAGCTACTGGCTGTAAGTCTGTCGCACACAGCTCTGGCCTTTCTTTCCCCTCGCCATTCTGCCTGTAGGGCAACCTGGTGGGGAGCATGGCTGCTTCTCTGAGCAATAGTATAACGTTAGTGGGTGGAGTACACTTGGGAACACCCTGTGGAATTCCGTCCTCTGGCTTTAAGCAATATGAGTGTATCACACGCCACCCCCCTCAGCCCTCTCGGCAGAATGTCACAGCCATTTCCACTGTGACATAGGAGTTATTGGTCTCTACTTTCTCTGAACTTCCAAAAGAATACCTGGAGGCTACTTTGCCCACACCTAAGGATAAGGATTGCCAGATTTAACAAATAAAATGGTATGATCCAACTGATAGCAGTCCTACATAAATACCAATGTGACTCTGTCTCATACCAAGGAGATAGTTGCACACCCACGTACATGGCTGCATTGTTTACAGCAGCAAGGAACTGGAACACAGATGTCTGTCGGGAGATAAATAGATCATGAAAATGTGTTACATACACACAAAAGAATTCTGTTCCGCTAAGGAAAAATGAAGTTTTCTAAGAAAATCGGTGATTTTTTTTAAGCAAGGTGACTCAAAAAGACAAATATTGCATGTTTTCTCTCATGTGGATTCTAGTTTTTAATATTCATATATATCTAAATATGGGAACTCATATAAGCACAGACCACAAAATCAGAAAGACCACAGGGGAAGAAAAGAGGTGTTGAGGGGAGGGGAAAAAGGCAACAGAACCATGCAGCTCAAACTTTGAAAGGTGCTGTTGCAGGCTGGAAGACCGAGAGGAAGGGCTGGGGGTGGGAGAAGAAGACATTTGGAGAAGCCGGCGTTTGGAGAAGCCACAATGAAACCTAAATCTATGTGTGTTAATTAAACACACACACGTACCCCCCCCCACATGCACATGAATGCACTCACACACACATGCATACATGAGTACACTTATTTACACACTCACACATGCACTGCACACATACGAGCGCGCGCACATACACACACACACACTCACACACATGCACATGCGCGCTGCGCGCACACACAACATGCACATGCGCGCTGCGCGCACACACATTCAGCTAAACGAGTTCCAGATGAGCAGCTGTTTTTGGCTTAATTATTCTGCACATAAGATACATTGTTTCTATATCTCTCAGCCTCGCGTGAAGTCCTCACCAGGAAGTTAAATTCTCTAATCCCAGGAAGCATCTCTAACTCACTTTATTCTTATTTATTCATCTTATTTTCTTCTTTGGCATCAAATAACCTCAGAATACCACACCAGGGAATCCCTCGCCTCCTGTCTGAGCTTGCTAGGTAACGATGGTAGCTCCTTCCGCGTGTATCTCTTTCTTCCATTATGAGCGCCAGACAAAATTACAGGCAAACTGTGCTGGCATTTAAGTCTCATTTTGGGCTTTGGGGGAGCCAGGAAAGATGATAACAGCATCTATTGCTCAACAGAGAAACTCCTCCAGCGTCATTAGACGTGAGGAAACCCACATCTTCCTCCACGAGTTCTGAGGAATCGCATGGCTCCCCAGAGCCAGCACCCTCCAGAATTTGCATTTTGAGCTCCATCTCCTATTTGGATGCCAGGCTTTCCCAGCCAGGGTCCCAACTAGTGGTAGGCTGCCAAGGGTTTAAAAAACAGCTCTCTGAGAAGGGATGCCAAGAAAACCCTTGACTCATTATATTTGTTGATTCCCAACGTGCAAATAGTGATTGATCATGAATGCTTTCAGGGTGCCAAGATGATGCCATTAAATGTGAGCCTGGAGAAATCTGGATGATTAATCGGTTCTTGGGAGTCAGGAAAAAGAATGCTCAGGACACGGCCAGTCAAGCCCTTCAGACAGCAGGTGCGGGCTGAGCATGCGAATGTCTGGTTTGACTCTAAATATCAGGGCCCATATCCATTACACAGCTGTTTCCACTCCTCTGTTGCGGGAGATAATGGCTCTTCGGAAAACCACGAAAGAGAACTTCTGCCTCACATACTTACCTTCTAATGGTGCTCATTCTCTCGCGATCCCTCCAAGAGCGGCAAAATGGCTTAGCTGAAACCAATGGACTCTGCCATGTTTTTAGCCGTCGCTCCCCTTTCGTGTGTTAAAGGCCCAAATAATTTCTTTTTTTTTTATTTTTTTTTAGGCCCAAATAATTTCACCTGCAAAGGCTATCGCCTTCTCTGACATTTCCCACCCACCCCCACCCCACCCCCAGGTTTTATCAGTAAAGAGGTTTGCGGTTTCGGACCAGGACCTGGCTTGGCCTTGGATTGAGTGGAGTTGGGCGCCTGAAGGAGGCTGAGAGCGGAGAACTTAGAGTACGGAGGCCACACTTCTGGGAGCATGTTCTCAGGGAGAGCAGGAAGGAGGGTCAAGATGCTGATATAAACCAAAGAGTCAAAGGAGAGCCTGGAGAAGTGCCAGAGAATGAAGGGCCAGAGAAGTCAAGAGCATTGCACCGAAATCATATTATTTCAGTGCTCTTTTAGATAGCCTGGAGAACTTGAAACTGAGGACATTATGGCCAATATCCAATTTTGCATGTTTAGGGGGCTAATATTAACAACAGAGCCATTTTTAAATGGGAAATTTTTGCACTTAAGCCAGGCCGTGACATGTCCCATAAAAGGAAGGACTAACGTGGTTCCAAAATTGAGACAAAAAGGCCAGTAATTATAGACAGCCAAATAGGCCCTTAGGCAAATAGAAGCCCTCCTCAGAATGAGGACTCTGCATTGCTAGTCATTCTTGAAGTAGGGGTGATTTTAGAACATCCTGTCCTCAGTAGGCAACTTGGGTTTCCACCCACACCCCAAATTACAGGGCTCCATGATAGCCCTTGAAATATTGGCTATTCTCCAGGACTGTTCTGAAATAAATGGGTTTTGAACCCTTTTTTCTTTAAAATTGAGACTTCGAACCAGGAGATGGTTCAGTCGGGCACTGGGTATACTTGAGGATCTGAAATTAGATTTTAGTGCCTGTGTGAAAAATCAAGAGAGTCAGCTCACATCTAGTACTGGAAGAACAGAGATGGGGTAGATCCCAGGAGTTTGCTGGCCAGCTAGGCAAGACAATTTGTGACCTCTGGAATCAAGGAGAGCTACTGCCTCAAAAAAAATCGAAAAACCAAAAAAAAAAAAAAAATTGGATAGTAGACACTTTAAACCAACCTTTGGCCTCCATATGTGCTAATACACATGGGGACAGATATCTGCACGTGTATGTGCATACACAAACATGTATTAAACTATACTACACACAGAGACGATTTTTAAAATTGTGAGTTGTTTATACTGCATTCAAGGTTGTCCAGTTGACATACTTATTGTTCATAGACTGACTTTACCATTGATGTTCTTCTCTTTAAAGAAACAGAAGTTTGGGTTTCAGTGTAGCTCAATGATAAAGCTTTGGTCAGCATACATGATATCCAGGGTTTCATCCCTAGCACTGCAACATGAACAAATTAAAAAAAAATAATAGGCAAAAAGTGTACAGAAATTAAAAAGCACCAAACAAAGCTGTTCTATGACTGCAGGATCAATACCAGGAAAATGAGACCAACCTGAAGGGTCTCCATCTTCAGTTGGCCACCCCTTCTCCCAGTGTGCTCTGGCATTGGAGAACTCAGAAAAAAGCTGCGCCGATACATTGCTTTTGTGGCTTGGGATTTATTGTGGTTTTTTCCCATTTTACTCCTCATCTTATAATTTTGTGTAGGTATTTTTCTTCACTGTTCAGATTTTTCTCTTCTCCTCCCTCCATCTTTCTGATATTCCTCTTTCCTTTTCCTATTTTTTTTTAAAAATTCCATCATAATTCTTTTCTTTTTCCTTTTCCTTGCATCTTTTTTTATTTCATGAAGTTGCTGCCTCTAGTTTTACACTGCATAATTTTAACATCATAACTCTATATTATTTTCGTCATCCCTTTTATAATCATTGTTGATGTCTTTGTTGTCACTTGCTGGTTTAAAGTCTGGCCTTAGGTGTGGCTTAATTTGCTGCTGTAGCTATTACAGTGGTTTCTTATTATCTTCTATGAGGAGTATGAGGGATTGGTTTTTTGACTGGGGGCTATGTACTAATAAGAGTCCCAAATAAAACCTAAAGATATATCATTCCCCAAAAATGTGCAAATCATACTACAGAAACATAAGGGTATGAAAAAGCAAGGCAAAATAATTCTTCCAAAAGATCATAACTCCTCAGTAACAAAAATCCAAAGGTATGGAAATTAGTAAAATGCCAAGGAATTCCAAATTTTACTTGTGAAAATAATCTGACTAGAAAGAGGAGGCAAACCAACAGCGAACAAAATAATTCAGGACTCAAAGGACAAAGCAAAAATTTGTCTCAAATCTAAGGAAAGAAATACACATCCAAGCACAAAGGCATTTAGAACTCCCAAAAGGTATGACCATGCAAAAACTTCTTTGTGATGCACTGTAGTCAAGATATCAATACAAAACAAAACAAAAACAAAGGAAGAAAGTTATAAAAGAAATTTGCCAGCTCACTTACAAAGGCACACACAACAGATGATATCAGACCTCTAAACAGGAACCCTAAAATTCAAGAGATGAATGATATATGTCAATCCCTCAAAGAAAAAACTGACAACCCAGAATGCTACAACCAGAAAAGTTATCCTTTGCAATGAATAAAGAAGTAAAGACATTGAACACAGTCACAAACTAAAGTAATTCATGACTGCCAAATAAGCATTGCAGAAGATATTTGAACAAATTCTAAACACACAGTGTCTTGGTACTATGAAGAGGCACCATGGCCAGGGCAACACTTATAAAAAGAAAGCATTTAATTGGGGGCTTGCTTACAGTTTCAGAGGGGGAAGCATACAGGCATGGTGCTCAAACAGAGGCTGGAGTTTTACATCCTGATCTGCAGGCAGCAGGTATGAAGAGTGACACTGGGCCTATCATGGGCTTTTAAAATCTCAGAGCCCACCCCCAGGGATATACCTCCTCCAAGGACTCACCTCCTCCTCCAAGGACACACCTCCTGCAACAAGGACACACCTCCTCCAACAAGAACACACAAGGGAAGGTGAGGAAAAAGAGGCAGTCTCAATCACAAGATATAGAAAGTAATATATTTCATGTAAAGAACAGATGAACAAATACAACCAATAGATTTATAGGAATCATAAAGCTGCTCTTAATAAGAACCCTAAATTCAAATGGTCTTAACTAGCCAACTAAAAGATTCAGGCTTGCTAATTATGAAAAAAAAAAACAGAATTAATCATCTATAGGCTCCAAGAAACATATTTGTTGAAAGTAAAAGTGTGTAAGTCAATATATCAAATGAATGGAAGCTAAAATATGCTGGCATAGCTGATCTTATATAGGTTAAAGTGACTTCTAGTCAAATTAGAATAGACAGAACAACACTACCCTTTATAGAAGACACATTTAGTTAATAAATGTGATAACTATAAATATATAAAGATGAAATTTTGGGGTTCCCACTCTCATAAAACAAACACTGATGAACACAAAACAATGGGCATGTCCTGATAAAATTATAGTGGGTGACCTTAATATGCAACTCTCATTAATAAATATATCCTGATATAATAAGGACCAATAGAGATTAAAAACAACAATGAGACTTCAGTTAACTGTATCATAGATAAAAAATTAGCAGACAAAATTAAGACTATTTCATTCATCACATATAAAATATAAATCTTAGCAGTCCATAGACTGTCCCATAAAATAGACCACCTTAGAGCCATAACGCAAATTTAACAAATATAAAATAATCTAAATAATCTTGTGTTTTTCTTATAAATGTTATATATCTTATAAAATATTAATAAAATAAAGCTAAAATCAATAGCAACAGAAACTACAAAATATACAGAAACTGAACAATATATCTTTTTTTTTTTTTTTTTTTTTTGGTTTTTCGATACAGGGTTTCTCTGTGGTTTTGGAGCCTGTCCTGGAACTAGCTCTTGTAGACCAGGCTGGTCTCGAACTCACAGAGATCCGCCTGCCTCTGCCTCCCAAGTGCTGGGATTAAAGGCGTGCGCCACCACCGCCCGGTTTGAACAATATATCTTGAATGACCAGTGGATCATTGAGGAAATCAGGGAAGAAGGTTAAAACTTTCCAGATTAAAATAAAAATGAAGGCTTATCAGAACTGTTTGAATACAGCAAAAGGCGTTCTAAGAAGAACCTGGTTTTCTGTGTGTTTACAGTAAAAATAATAAAAGTCACCTAGATTAAATAGCTTAGTGATACACTTCAAGGATTTAGAAATATTAACGTAATGAGCTCAGCACAACAGGCAGGCAATACTAAATACCAAACAGAAGTCAATGAGACGAAGACTAAAAGAGCAATTCAAAGGACCAATTTAAAAAAAGACAGTTCTTTGAGGGCGGTGGTGGCGCACACCTTTAACCCCAGCACTTGGGAGGTAGAGGTAGGCAGATCTCTGTGAGTTCGAGACCAGCCTGGTCTACAAGAGCTAGTTCCAGGACAGGCTCCAAAGCTACAGAGAAGCCCTGTCTCGAAAAACCAAAAAAAAAAAAAAAAAAAAAATCTTGATAAGACAGTTCTTTGAAAAAATAAAATTGATAAACCCTTAGACAAACTAACCTGAAGAGAAGAGAGAAGACCAAAAATGATGAAGTTAGAGATGAAGAGAGGACATTATTATACATAGCGGGGAAACTAGAAAATCTGAGAAGAATGGATAAGTTTCTACACACGCGCTGCATAAACGGAGTGGTAATGCCTGCATTCCTTACTCTGTGTGATGATACCTTGCTGAAACTTGAGACAGAAGGGGACAGAAGCTTTTGAGCCTCACTGTGACGAAACTTTTCTCTTCAGGTAAGAGTTCTGGGGTTCAAAACCCGGGCCTTGTGTATGCTGAGCAAACACCTAGCCAAGAAAGCGTATTCCAGTTTAAGATCTCTTTTTAATCCCCTATGCCTATGAGATGTTTTCTCTCTGTACCCAGAATCAAAATCTCACTTATTTTCTTAAAATCCTTTGATGTTACAGAATGACAGCAAACTTCTAAAGATGTTTTATGAGCAGCAAAATAACAAGGAAATTGGCACTTCTTAGAGTTAATCCATAACCAGATAGGTGGAAAGACAGGCTTAGCTTTGAGAAGCCTGGGTTCAAGTAGGGAGCCTGCCCAAAGGCTGCTTCCACGTCAGCTTTCAACAGGAAGCTCCCTCACCCTGTGTGGCTTGGCATCTGGAAGTGATTCATCCACACAGACTCACTGGATCAAAAGTCAGAGCGGTATTGGGTAAGGGGATACATTTCGGAGGAGGCCTCTGGATTCAAGAGTTTTCTAAGACCCAGAACTGTCTTGGATTTCTGAGGTGATTACAAATCAATAAGAAACGAGGTCAAATCAGATTACCTGAAAATGTTTTGTGCAAAATGCTGAGGGTTGCAGAATTCTCTCCCTGACTTACACCACCCGTGTAATAACCACACCATTAATGCTTCCTCTACAAAAGCCAGGGTCCTCTGGGGTCCCTGGTCCTCTGCTGCCCCAGCACTGCCTGTCACCTCCCAGGGTACCAAAGCTACATGCTGCAGGGGTCTATGTACACCCAGTCAACCCTGCTATGCAGCCTTTTCAGGAAATGCTGGTAGGAGGTGGGGTCAGAAAACTTTCTCCAGGTTTAGAATTTGAAGGGTTAATCACCACTGCTTGGCACACAGCTGCCCAGCCCTATGGCACTTGTCCTTAGTAATCTTTGGTAGGATGTATATCCAACCCATTTTATAGTCACTTGCTGTGTGGGAAGGCCCAGGATTCGATGAGAGCTGAAGAGCAGCTCAAAAGATCCCCTGTGTCTGCTCCTTGGCAGATGCCTAATCCTATTTGACCAAAGGAGCAGGTCCGCCCCTGCCCATTTTCTGGTTCTTAGATGGTTTATTAGCTCCCTTACAGATTGTGTGGTAATTTAGTGATTTCCTCTCTGGATTGTATCTGTTTTGGCTTTGAAGAGAAAATGACATATTTGTTCTGTTTAAAAGATGTAAATCAAATAGTGTTTGGCTGGCTGAGTTATTGCAAAATCGTGTTCTGACATAAAGGCTTGTGTCCGAGTCCTTACTCCAAGGTAGGTAGCACTGGGAGGAAGGAACGCAGAACGGGGGGCAGGGAGGCACAGCTGATATAAGCAGGTGCTGTCCCGTCAGCTACGGTAACAGGTAATGGGTCTTCAAAAGAGCAGCTATTAGCCGAGCGGTGGTGGCGCACGCCTTTAATCCCAGCACTTGGGAGGCAGAGGCAGGCGGATCTCTGTGAGTTCGAGACCAGCCTGGTCTACAAGAGCTCGAAAAACCAAAAAAAAAAAAAAAAAAAAGAGCAGCGATTGTAATTCTCAGGAGAGTCTTCAGCAAAAACAGGAAGTTGGTTCCGCACATCTCCCGTGTGCTGGACAAGGCAAATACAAAATGGACTCCTGCCGGCAGCCTGCATGCGAGTCTCCAGGGAGCGAGAAGAGGCAACACAGGTTTGCAGTGGTGTACACGGGTAGGAGATGGCACCTCTGAGGAGCAAGGGAAGCCCTCTAAGAGGTGACCTTGGAGGATTGTGACATGATGGGCAAGGTGCACCCACATTCAGGTACCCCCCATTGGGTGTGTTGACCCAAGATCTAACATTTGCCCACGCACCAGTGAGTCACAACTACTTCTTGTATTATTACCACATTATTGATCAAGTCAGTCTATGGGAGATATGGAAACATCCCTAAAACCAAAAATAATGGGGGCAGGACTTCAACCTGGGGAGACGATGCTGCTGTAGTTTGCTGTGATCAATGTCCACTTGAATAATAACCTTAGCAATTTTGTTTTAATTAATATTTCACTTGGAAACTATGCCTGAGAGTAAGGCTGTACATGAATGTTCTCAAAAAAAAAACAAGTATTCATTTATTTGCCCAATTATGTCTCACTCGAAAGCTAAAATGCATAAGAATCCAATAAACATCTCAGCACAGAAGGGGACTAATTGAATAATTAATATCTTTCTCCACAGCGTGAATAATTAAGAAATCTAAAGGAAACTTTCAACAAAAGATTTGGAGGCCAACACCAACTACGATTTAAGGGCTGTGTTGGATGCACCAGGTTGTGGGATATTCAGTTCCTAAGGAGTATTCCTTTTTTTTTTTTTTTTTTTTTTTATTTTTGAGACAGGGTTTCTCTGTAGTTTTTGGTGCCTGTCCTGGAACTAGCTCTTCTAGACCAGGCTGGCCTCAAACTCACAAAGATCCTCCTGCCTCTGCCTCCCGAGTGCTGGGATTAAAGGCATGCGCCACCACCGCCCGGCCTAGGAGTATTCCTTAGGAATACTTGTTTTGCCCCTGAACAGCAATATCCAGATTCTCAACATTGTCAGGAAAGGACGCCTATTACCACCTGTTTCTTGTCCAAGTAGACAAGGGGTGTGATTCAAAAAACCAATCAATGAGTTTGCTATCAGTGTGGCATTTGGTAGGAAGGGAGAGTTGGAACTCTCAGCTTAGATTTAGAGATGATCACACTGCTTTTAAATGCAGATAGAACATTTATGTGCAAAGCACTCTGGGATCCATTTGTAATGAGCACCGCTCCCTGTACAAATCCATTTTCATGGCTTATCATCTAAGATTCGTTCCTACAAGAAGACTAGTCCTTACATTATAACCATGGGGTCCCTGCACAGCGCATTCAGCCGTACTGCAGCTCCTCAGAGCTCCTACCCCTCAGCCCTGGGCATTTTCACTTAGGAGAACCCAGCCACCCTCTCAGAAAGCACTACTCTCTATCATGGCCTCCCTTGTAAGCAGCGTGTTTCTTGTGGCCTGAATTTGTGGTGACTTGGCTGAAACCCAGATGAGAGCCATGGTGAAGGCATAAGTCACAAACAATCCCACACCAGTTTGGAATTATGATTAATAGGATGGTTATTTATTTAAGGGGGAAAAACTTACAGATCACCGTCCCAGCCCTCTGCACAATCAGGAAGGGAGCCTAGTCGCGGAAGAGAGAGAGAGAGAAAGAGAGAAAGAAAGAAAGAAAGAGAGAGAGAGAGAGAGAGAGAGAGAGAGAGAGAGAGAGAGAGAGAGAGAGAGAGAGAGAGAGAAGAGAAGAGAAGAGAAGAGGAGAGGAGTGAAGTGGCCGCTTTTTTGAAGAGAGAGACCACGCCCCAATGGGCTGGTATCTCAGAGACCATTGGCTGAAGGAGCGGAAGGAGCTTCCGCAACACCACAGTGTCTCCCTGTTCACCTGTGAAGGGATAATTAAAATAGCTTCTTGGTTATAAGTGCGACAGCCATGTGCCTACGTCTCAAAATCAACACCATCGCCAAGCAGTGGTGGTGCACGCCTTTAATCCCAGCACTCGGGAGGCAGAGGCAGGCGGATCTCTGGGAGTTCGAGACCAGCCTGGTCTACAAGAGCTAGTTCCAGGACAGGCTCCAAAACCACAGAGAAACCCTGTCTCAAAAAACAAAAACCAAATCAACACACATAGATCTGATGTGAGCATTTCCTGCCTAGCCCAGCAAGAGGGTGCGTGAAGTGAGTTTTGAAAAAGGGGAAGTTGCAGGTAGACCTGTTCACTCCCCACCCCACCCCCTCTTTACCGTACCTCCCTCACGCCTTCCTCCCTCCGTGTCCTTCCAGGCTGTGACTGTGATCCCAGATGGAGTGGACTCTAGCAAAACTCCTGGTAGGCGTTTGCTTTTTCTACACCATTCTCTTTTCCATCCTTCTGGTTACATTTGTCAACCCGCACGCTGTATTTGGCAGGGCTACCAGATGGGCTTCTGGGAGGGCTGATAAGCGCTACAGCTCTTCCCCTGGCCCCTGTTCACCTTCTCTGCTTTCCGTTCCCCACAGGTGTAGCTAGCTGCCTGCAACACCAGGCATTTGACCTGTATATTATGAGTCTCTTCCACCGTTCCCAGTCTTGAGGCTCTGTTAGTTCTCCGTAGTTCTAGGAGCGTGGTAGGATCCACAAATACGGCTAAATAAATGCTCAGATGGATAAATATTCCAGAAAGGACCGGTAACAAACAAAGCTTCATGTCAAACAGATGGATGAGTGAGCCGAATCATTACAGGTTGTAACAAAAGGTGAGCGTTGAGAAAACAGGTAATTATGGAGAGAGAAATCCCCCATACCCCAGCAGTGACAGGAACTCTGGAAAAGCCTGGGAGTCCCAGAGGCTGGAAGAAAGGGGTGGGGAGGGGGTCAACTGAGGGTCATTCCTTTTGAAAGATGAGAAGAAAGAAAAGCAATAAGGAATTGAGAAAGATTAGAAGGCACTCCTGCACAGCCCCAGGGCTGTGAGGAAGAGTTTGCCCTGTATTTGTAAAACAATAAAAAATCACTGCTGGATTTATTAGGAACTCAAGGCTCTGAGACTCCCTCACTACCCCTCCGGGAAGTGCGGCCACCTGAGACTTCCTGCTCTAAGTCAGAATCTGATACCCATCTCCCTGATCCTCAAGTATTAAGTTTTCCCCCTTTCCTCCTTTAGGACTTCAAAAAGAAAAAGCCTTAGCAACACATCTCAAGCCTTAGCAACAGCCCCTGGGCCCATGTATGGCTCTAGGCTCTAGGATTTCTCATTGAATTCAAGGCCTGGGAGCTTCCTTTATCTTCAGCTTGGTGGTGGGGAGTGGGGAGACTTTTCAATATTAAGATCTCTCTCTCTCTCTCTCTCTCTCTCTCTCTATATATATATATATATATATATATATATATATGTTATATCTGTATCTCTCTCTCTTCCCCTTCTGTGTCCTTCTTTGGACACCTCCTAACTGCCGAACCATCTCTCAAACACTGCAAATACTGACAAAGAAACAGCCAAGAAATGACGGCAGAGTTGCCACCCTTCTGTAAGCCTGTCTTGCCCAGTGTCCTGGAGATGCAGAGTCCCCACTCCTGTGCCCCCACCCCAATGAGGAAAACAAATGTCAGTTTGTTGGTGTGAATAGAGATGAGTTGACTGTTGACTCTGCCTGTGAACTTTATGGCCGCTTCTGTTATGGTGAGACTTCAAAGATGGGGAGGGGGGTGAAATGGCCCTCACCCCACCCAGTTTGACTTTTACAGAGAACAAGCTTCATCTTCTATCTCCAACCGCCTCTAATATGTTATTATACAGCTGGAGCAGTGCTGGCCAATCCCTGAGATTCTCGTTGACTGACTTGGGTCATGTAGTCCCCTCAAGGAAAAGATTCTCCTCGGGTTCTAAGGGAACCACATGTTCAGAGAGGAGGGCTGACGTTCAAGGGACAGAGAGCTGCTACCAAAGGAGACGTGACGGCTGTGAGGCAGAGCATCAATCAAACACGATACAACATTGCAAGATTTGGAGGACCAATTCAATAACCGCTAGCATTTTCGATGAGTACCCACTACGTGCCAGGCATGCGTAACTCAGAACAGAAACAGCTTCCCGATCTTCAAACAGTTAGGTCACTGCCAACTTGACTGAAGAGTTTCGTTAATTCAAAAAAGATAAGACGGCAAAGAAAGAAGCTTTAAAGCCATGAAAAGCTTTGTGTTAAGTAACCAAATGACTGTCCCTGATGATGAGAAGGTATGCTGGCCAATAACCACGTGGAAACACTCCTGGACGAATGCCCCAGATTCTGGAATTATAAAATTGTCCATGCTTATCCTTCCTTTGTCTACTCTGAGGACTGGGGCGATAGCCTCCTATTCTGAAGCCAATTTGCCCAGAAAGCAAAGAGAAATGAACAAAGCTTTGCCCCTCGCTTCATTTTCTGTGGTCTGCGACCCCAGCTGTGGCATGATACACCCACAATGATGATGAGTCTCCCTACCTCAAGTAACCTGATCTAAGAAATCCCTCAGGATGCTCCTGGAGGTGTATTTCCACAGCCCACAGTGACTCTAACACCAGCCAAGTTGAGAGCAAAGATTAACCGTCACCCTTATAACCGCCTTCCTTTTCCATGAAATCACAAGATCTCGTTTGTTAGGCTAATGTGCAGCTGAGGGTCATGGGGTGGTAACTATCTGAAAACTGCTCTCTGTGAAGATGTGATCAGGTTAGAAGATAATCCTGACCAGAGAAAGCCTCAGTTTCCCTCCGTCTAGCAAGCACACCATCTAACCCTGTGTTACTGTTACCGTCTATTGTGCGAGAACCCATAAATGGGTATATTTATATATTTGCTTGCAATATAGCAGAAACAATGGTTCTGCCTTATGAGGTCACTTTGACAGTCATTTGGTTCTGTTGGTACTCCTAGAGGAGCAGGACACCAATATTCCTGCCAGGAACAACTATATACATGCAGTGTGCCATTTGGAAAGAAATTTTCAATTGTTTCAAGGGGCTGGCAAGACTGGAAGAATCTTGAATCAAAGACCAAATGAAAGTGGGAATCCAGAGGAGCGATGTGAGTTTCTGTTTCAAGGATATATATCCTTCCTAATGTGTGTGATGCGGTATGACAAGCAGGCATGTGTGTGTGTAGATGTGACCCTAAGTACAGAAGTTGAAGTCTAGGACCTATCCTATAAAATAAATGGACGGGGCTGGAGAGATGGCTCAGAGGTTAAGAGCACTGGCTGCTCTTCCAGAGGTCCTGAGTTCAATTCCCAGCAACCACATGGTGGCTCACAACCATATGTAATGAGATCTGGTGCCCTCTTTGGCGGGCAGGCATACACGCAGGCAGAATGCTGTATACATAATAAATAAATCTTTTAAAATATAAAATAAAATAAATGGACGGAGCTGAGGAAAAGCATCTTACCTAAATCTGACACTTTGAAATGCTAATAAGTAAAGACCAGCCAGAAAGAAACCTAACTACAACCCAATGAAAGAAATTTTTCTACCTCTAACCTCAATGCACTCAGTATTTTATAACCACAAACAATATTCCACTAGTTTTCACCCTGAATTCATAGCAATGGGCATGTTCAACAAACCTCAAATCGGAACTTAAATTCCAGTGAAGCAAATTCCAACGTTCCATACCTGAGAAGGAAGCCAGTCAACAAGCCAATAGAACATAAACCTCCAGAGGAGGCCACTGTAAAGTCTTCAAAAGACTTTACAGACAAAATCTGAACACTCTTTAACAAGTAACCACCAAGCCGGGCGATGGTGGCGCACGCCTTTAATCCCAGCACTTGGGAGGCAGAGACAGGCGGATCTCTGTGAGTTCGAGACCAGCCTGGTCTACAGAGCTAGTTCCAGGACAGGCTCCAAAACCACAGAGAAACCCTGTCTCAAAAAAACAAAAACCAAACAAAAAAAAACAAGTAACCACCATATGAATATAGATACGTACGCATACCAATGCACACACCAAGGGCACCCAAGGCCACAAAAGTAATGGATACAATAGAAGCCAGAGCGACGTCTCATAAAATGGACAGACATAGACCACTACTATGTATGCTTTATGTGACAACACAAAGAAAATATTTTTAAAATGGAGAATGTGAGTTAGTATTTATAAACCGTGAAACTGAGAGTTGAATCCCACTCCAGCGTCCTTCACTCATCCCAGACCCCTTCCCGGGTCTCTCATTCCGAGTTCCACCCTTTGATAGTGAGAAACTTGATTCTCATAATAATACATATTAGGGTGATTTATTCTTTTCAACCCCGGCGTACATATAAAATGGTTTCAGAATCCCTAAGCAACAGCCCTGTGAAAATATACTGTCTACAATATAAGACTTGGGCAAAAAGCTATAGTCTCCCAGAATATTGTCAAATGACTTGTCCAGTTCTCGGACTGCTGTTTTTATTCACCGCCTTGAGTGTAGCAGTGCTATCCACTCTTACTGCTGTGAGGATCCATTTTCTGTTTGTATTCTATTTCAGCTCCTCCGTGAGCCCAAAGGTGAGTTTTAGCTTTTCATTTCTGAGATATGTTAACGTTACCACAGACGTCTTTTCTTCAAAATCCCTGAGTGGGTGGGGGCAATGGGGAGGACCCAGGAGGAGTTGGCGGAGAGGAAACCATAATCAGAAAATGTCACATGAAAAAAATAATCTATTTTCAATAAAAGTAAGAATAAAAATAAAATCACAAATGAGATAAAGTTGTCTGCAATCATCTTTTTTCCAAGATGGTATTTCAAGATACCAGCCAATATGATAAAGCTATAAAATTTACAAGGATTGCAAAAGAAAAACTTGCCTATTATCTGAGAACAGTAACATTTCTCCTAAAGAACATAAAAGGACCTAAAGGAATGTTTCTAGAGGCATCAGACTTCCTGGCCAAAACCAAAACAAAGATACACACACACACACACACACACACACACACACACACACGCATGCACTTTAGTGGTAGATTAAAAACAGCATTCGAAACCATTAAAATGCTAGTGATATGTAATTATATCTTAGGAAAGATGTGAACGAACTGTGCAAAATCTAAATGAGAGATGATTATAAGCAGGACAGGTCGATTGTAGCTTCCGGATAGTTTATACATTTGATGCATTCCAACCAAAGCCACAGCAAATTTCTGTTTTTCATTTTTGTCATTTCTTTTATGGAAATTGGTAAAATGATTCTAAGACAGAGAACAAATAACACACTCCTAAGAGAAAGAAAAATAGGAAACAGGATTTACCCACTAGGTACTGGGGCTTAAATTTAAAAATATGAAAACAGGCGAGTGTTTTCACTGCAGATATTACCAGGTGGAATAAAATTCCCAGCCCAGAACACAACCAGAAACACGTGAGCTGGTGAGTTATGGCAGAGATGGTTTTACCAGCCAGTGGGAAAATAATGGCTCCCACAATGTGTGGAGCGGTGTCAAGTGATTATCCATATGGAAACAGTGCAAATTGAATCTTATTTCCATCAGAGGAAAAGACGGACTCTAAATAGATTAAATCTTAAACCTGAAAGGCAAAGCCGTAAACCGGTAGGAGACAAAAGAGCAATCTTTTATGGCCACTAGGGAGGATGAGTTCTTAGAGCAGAATGTATCCAACTCATAAAAGACTGTTGCAGGCATTAAAATAAAAACTGTTTTTCATAAGTTATCAAGAGAAAATAAATTGAAAAACTGAAGTAGAAAATAGATCTACCTGCATAGCCAACGAAGGGCCATTTGATGGCTATATAAAGGATCTACAATCTAAATCCTCCTGCCTCCACCTCTCAAAGACCTATGATTACAGGCTTGTGCCAGCATGCCAAGCACAGACAAAAAAATTTGCATTCTGGTAATGTCCAAGTGTTGGTCAGGGTATGGTGGAACCAGAATCCTCCATCCTGTTAATAGAGGACCAATGGGTACACTCTATACGGGAAACAACCTGGCACTGTCTCTTAAGTTGAGCGCCTGCATGCCCACTAGCCAGCCCAACTCTAGTTCCCAAGATCAATGTCTTTGCCTTTGTCAAGGGCTATGGACAAGGAGAGAAACAGCAGAAGTTCGAAGCAATCGAACAACAGACAGTGATGGAGTATATAGCATGATGGTGGTCTGTTCACTCAGTGGGTCGCCCCGGAACAGTGGGAATGAACAGCGACAGCTACACCTGCAGAATCCTTATTAACCCCGATTTGAACTTCTTTACAGAGAGCAAAAGTATCAAAAGCTGTGCAGCATCCTTTAGGGATGCGATACACACGGAATACTTATGAAGAATAGCAATCACTCATGAGGAGGGAGGGAAAGGGCAAAGGAACTGAAAGGAACTATTAGACTTTCATAGGTGAGTGCTGTCCTGCAGCGCTTTAGATCTGAAATACACTAAACTAATTTATTTCTACTTGGTATTTTAGTGAAATGTGAAGACATTTAAAAAGCCAGTTTCAGAGTACCACACACAGCTTAAGGAGACCCCATCAGTTTACTCCACCGTGCTCGGGTACCAGCTTGCATCGGTGAGGAGGAGACCCTGTAGGTTTACACCGTGCTCGGGTACCAGCCTGCATCGGTGAGGAGAGACCCTGCAGGTTTATGCCTTCGTGCTCGGGTACCAGCCTGCATCAGTGAGGAGAAGACCCTGCAGGTTTATGCCTTCGTGCTTGGGTACCAGCCTGCATCGGTGAGGAGAGACCCTGCAGGTTTATGCCTTCGTGCTCGGGTACCAGCCTGCATCGGTGTGGAGGAGACCCTGCAGGTTTATGCCTTCGTGCTTGGGTACCAGTCTGCATCGGTGAGGAGGAGACCCTGTAGGTTTATATCGTGCACTTATACCAGCCTGCATCGGTGAGGAGGAGGTTGCACAGCTAGAGGTTTAGAAGGTCACGTAGTCACTGAGAAGGTCTTCAGGGAGTGAGGGTGGCATAATGACGGGTGTCTTTGTTTTGTGTTGCTATAGCAAACTATAGCCCACGCTGGATGATTTACTGGTGTAAAGGAGTCGTTTCTCACGTTCTGGATGTTTGGACAAGCAGCAGGGCAGGACATCTGTGGAGAACTCTCGGTTCTCTTGTCCCATGGAAGGAGACAGGGGCATGGGAGAGTTTCTGAGTCCTCACTATAAACCTCAGACTCCTTTAGAATTGGCGCTAATTCATTCACGAGAATGGAGCCCTCCCAGCCTAGCCATTTCTCAGAGGTGCTACTGCTGGATGCTGTTCCACTGGTGGATGTGTTCTTAACATGTTTGGGAATGTCCCATTCAAACCATAGCAGTTGAAGTCAAGAAAAAGTTGGATATGGTTTTATTTTTGAATTTTCTGCCGTAGGGATCTATTTGTAAATGGGCTGTATAGCTTGGTTTTTATGAACTTGAAAATATGTTTGGGGATAAATTCTTGTTTGGGGAGACTTACTATGCAGTCAACTGGCCTGGACCTCTGTTGTAGATCAAGGATCAGCTTGACCTTGAAGTTGCAGAGATCTTTCTGCCTCTGCCTCCTGAGGACTGGGATTAAAGGTACACCTCTCTGTGACTACTCCAATCTATAGAGAGATTGCAGGAAGTAAACAGGAAGGAAAGGAGAGGGAGTAAGGAAAAAAGGGAGGGGACAGAGAAGAAAGGAAAGAAGGAAGGGAGGGGAAGAAG
Organism: Chionomys nivalis; assembly: GCF_950005125.1. Taxonomy (NCBI): domain Eukaryota; kingdom Metazoa; phylum Chordata; class Mammalia; order Rodentia; family Cricetidae; genus Chionomys; species Chionomys nivalis. The sequence continues at coordinate 12,550,938 of NC_080111.1, read as the reverse complement.
AAACGGAGGATAAGGGGGGAAGAGAAAGGAAAGGTGGAAAAGAGGAAGGAAGGGAGGGTAGGAGGGAGGTAAGGGGAGTGGAGGAGGAGGGAGGGAGGGATTGAGGGACAGAGGGAGGAAGGGAGGGAGGGAGGGAGGGAGGGAGGGAGGGAGGGAGGGAGGGAGGGAGGGAGAAGCCAAGTCTCTGAGTATCTTCAAGGTGGGTTGGTGGAGGCTGCAAGGGGGAGGGGTGCGTGCTGAGGGGAGGCCATTCTGCCAGTCAGTATTTGTGAAATGCAAACTTCCCACCAGTGAGCTCTCTCAGACTCACCTGCTGGAAAGAAGTTCCAGGCTGTTCCCTGCAGGGCTGACCTTCTCTGCTTCCAGGGCTTGTAGGACCTAGTGACTCACAGGCTCCTGGTCCCAGCAAAGGAAAGAAACTGCCCTAGAGAAGCCTAAGCTTTTTTTTTTTTCCAGGGAGTTTCTTCAAAAATATGCTAATCAACTGCCCTGGTTAGAAGGAAGTTGGACTTCATCTCCTCTTATCAATTATTCATATCATTTTTTTCAGAATTTATTTAAGAACACCGAGTCCTTAAACATGGATTCTCTTTTTCTAAAACAGGTCTAAAGTTCTAATACTTGCTTAATGAAAAGACTTCACTCCCAGCTAAACATTAGTAGACTCTCTCTTTTCTGATTCCTCTCCACTGGCAAACGTCCCATCCCATTCACACACACACACACACACACACACACACGCACACCGAGGACAGTAATCAAATTTACAAATAAATTTTTAATGTTCTGCATCTAAGTATACAATAAACTAAGCCAGTGTCTCCTCCCTGTTCTCCAAGCGCCATTCGTTTGGGTTTCAAGGCAGTTGAGGCATTAATAAAGGAGGGAACTAATGTGACCGATAGCTAGAACCACTCTAAAAGGAGAGAATGCACTGACCTTTTCCAAGGCTGTTTGTAAATTCAGCATTATTTATGGCATGTGTATTTGGAACTGTGAGCGTCTCTAACCTTGAAGACCATATATCTCGGAGCTGCGTTCCACTTGGATGACTTTAAGACCGTCAGCGGAAGGGCGAGAGACGGTCCCCTTTGTCTCGCTGTTTGGGATGGTCCATCCCATTGGGAGGGTTTTGTGGCCATTAATGCATGGCTGCATAGCATCTGTTTGTAATTTTTATAAATCAAACATTTGGAGCCTTTGATAATCAAGGCGATGTGTGTGTAGTAAGCATTTTCACGATGGAATGGAAGGGAAGAGAGAGAAGGAAGGGATGGGCTAGAAAGGACAGATATGAAAAACTGGAGATTCTGGTTCATTTAAGACCCATCCAGATGTTCACAACAGTAAAGATGGTAAATTGTTTTGTGCCAGGTTCACTACTGCAAAGCACCACAGACAGACAACCTTGGCTTCCACATGGGAGCAAAACTGAGCAGTTCCTGCTGGGAAACTGTCATCATCCTTTATCGGCATTGCAGGTTACATGTGCTTTTTGTCCCTGACACATTCATTCACTCATTCACTCAATCATTCATTCACTGAATGTTTAATCGAGCACTTACTATGTGCCCCTGTGCGGGGTGCCGGGCATGTAGCCGAGGACCAGGCTCCTCACAGGGAATCGTTGCTGACTGGAATGTTTCCTTCCTCCCCATGTGTGTTTTTACATCAAGTGAAGGCCTTGTCACATGGCACCACCTCAGCTACAGCAACCTATGTCCAGATCTCCACCTGGGTTTGCCAGTTCAACCATTCGTGGTGTCTTTACCTCTGAAACGGTAACTTAAGGACAGCTCCATGTGACACCAAGTCCCAAGGAGATTCCCGTGCCCAATCACTGCTGTTTGCACAATAGTGCTAGTGCCACAAGGACCAAAGTGTGTAGCAATGCACAATTAAGGGATTTCCCCAATCCTAACCCTGGGTTAGAAGTGGGTCTTCCTACAGGGCTGAAAGACTTTCTGTTGCCACAAAAGGCAGAGAGAATAGTCACTGCGGTGGCTACTCCTCCATAGACGGAGCAGAAGGACAGCCAGCCGAAGACAGGCAAAGCGGCGTGGTGACGAAGACAGCATGCCTCAGTGAGAAGTGGCCTGAGAAAGAGTCAGACAACGCACATCCCAGTGGTTCCACACAAGAGGATCCAAGGCAGCCGTCAGCACCCACAGGAGGGGTTTTACGTCACTTCTCAGTAGCTGTGACCAAAGTGCCTCAGAGAATGACTTCAAGGAGGGTTTGCTTGGGGTCATAGCTTCCGAGGTTTTGATGCATAGTCCTCCACTCTGTTGATTCCGAGTCCATGAGAGGTAGAGCATCGTGCTACAGGAAGCTTGTGACCGAAGCTGACTTCCCCACGGTAGGAGGAGTTGGAGACCAGCCCGAGAGCCTGTGAGTGTATTTCACATTTCAGTCCCAACAATTCCTACCACCTTTAGTCACACTGCTCAGAGGGAGGCGCCTTTGTTACTCACTGTGCCTAAGGGCCGGTGAGCCTCATTAGAGAACCTAGATTTTCTCCCTGTAGGCAACTTTCTTTTCTGTTTTCATAAAGTCCCAAACTGAAAGGACATTTCTGGCTGTTACACACACAGGAACTTGGTACAGCCCCAATGCCAGACTAGCAACCTCTACTGCCTATTTCTGGCTTATTGAGCTGGGTTTTGAGTGTGCTGAGGATGTTACCAACAGAACTCTCCACTGGGGACTTTGAGTTCTAGTTATTTGTGTCTAATGGGCGGTACTGTGCTTACGTTGCCTTTCCTGTTGGGTATGCTGATATGATGGTGAGGGTAGTGCCCACCTGCCCGTGGCTAACACTGTGTGCCAAGTCCTTGGATAAGTGTGAAAATCTTACAAGCTGAGTGCTATGATTATCCCCTCTTTTCAGATAAGGAAACTGAGTCACAGAGAAATTACATACAGTGTTCTTATTCTGACATGCCTGAGAAAGATTTTGGTTTTTCTTTTTCTTCTGTTTTGTTTGTTTGAGACTTAAGGTGTTCTCTAAAGTGTTTATCCAATGGCAGGCATGTAAGGGTTTGAAAACAATATGAAACATGCTTCTGATGCCATGCATTGACTTCTTTTGATGTTTCTTTTGGCCCATTATAATTAATAACAGAATCTGCCTTTGCTTGCAGACACCCTGGGCATACATCTTGTGTCAGATGGCAACTGCCTTTGAAGAAAAACCTGGGGGTGATCGCTTTCCTTCCTTTCTTCTCCTCGGGGACCGAGGCTGCTGAGTCACTCCTGTCAAAATGGTCTCCTTCACAGCCTGACAGGAGTAGTCAGTCCTCTCAGGATGACTGCGGCTCACAATAACCTGCTCCATATTTGATGAAGGACCAGAGCAAAGAACTTGAAGTCTCTGAACACAAAGGAACGATGAGATGGAAATGCTGATTAGCCTGGTTTGATTGGCACACGCTGATGTCACTCGTGCCCCTTAAATAGGAACAAGTATTAATTGTTAATGAAATAGGAGGAAGAGGAAAGTTAAAAAGAAAGTTGTCTCCTTCCCTCACCCTTGAGGGTAACCCCCAGATGGACTCTTGGAATTACCTGAGAAGGAGCAGTTAGGTCAGAAATTTAAGGAGGTGACAGAGGTAGCTGTTACAAAATAATTTATCTATTTTGAGATGAACATGCAACATGTTCCTCATAGGCAGGTGCACAAGAGAAAGTGTATGTGTGTGTGTGTGTGTGTGTGTTCATCTCTGCTATTGTGATTTCTCTGCTTAATCTGATTCTTACAGGATAAGATACTTTCTTGGGCATATTTGGCCAATTTTCACCAAGTTTAGGGATTTCTTTGTGTTACGGCGACAGAAACCTGGTTTATAAATCTTTCCCCATGTACCATGCCTAGGATAAAATTCAGAAACAGTCCATCAGCGGTCTCTTTATGCAGCTGGGTTATGATTCTACAGTTCAAAATGTCCTTATTTCAAACCGGCCTGAGGGAAGTCTGGCTAAAATCAAGACTTTGGGGAGACAAGTAACTTGACACTAAGCAAATCTGAGGCTCGCTGTTTATCTTTCCTGTCACAGTGCACCCCAGATGTTTACTTTTACTAGGCTGTCTGGAACCAAGATGACTTCTTTTTTCTTTCCTGCAAGGGTCCGCTGTGAGAACAGTGATTGGTGACAAGAGTCACCAGAGCAAGGGGCAAGCTGACAGGAGCAAGGGACAAGTGGAGTCGGCCCAACGGGGCTCATTAATTCGGCTCTCTTCATCGTGGCTGGAGGCCTTGATCTTCACTAGGAAATTCCATAAGTTCTGAGCAAAACTAAGCCAGGCTCCATTGCTAGGAAGTCAATTGCAAAGAAAATGTCTTAATTAAAAAGATAATTTAAAATACTCACCTTTATCACATTTTCTGGCATCCGTAGATGGAGTGGTCGGGAGAGGCACACTTACAGTGGTTTCGAGTGAAAAGACTTTGTTCTTTCATAGTTACCACTCGTGACCCAGATATAGAACACAGGGACTTTCTAGACCAGGGTGTATGGCATGTGATGATACATATGAAAATTTAAAGTACTTTGGCCGTTTGGGTTTGATTCCCTCAGAAGTACAGACGAAGATGGATTTGAGTGCAAACCCCTTGTTTGAGTGGGACACACTGGTTGATAGAAAGCCAGGAGATGAGAGGCAGGGAAGAAAGCCCTCACATGCTGGCCACCAGAACAGTAGAGAGCAGACCTCAGAGTTACCCTGGTTGCCCACCCAGCTTTGGTTTCAGGGTTTTATCTTCCCAGGATTCCCTGGTTGCCTTGTGACAGAGCTAGGAGCCAGGCATGTCTTTGACTATCTGTATTATTATACACAAAACAGAAGCTGCTTCCTGGGGGCCTTTCCCTCACCAAGTCCCAAAGATGTTGCATGTACACATCTCTTAGGCCATGCCTGGCACTTATAAGTACAAACCAAGGTGTTGGATGGGTGAATAAGTGAACTGCCATGTGTCTCTGAGCTGAGATGATTCACCTTGGTCGCCGTGGTTCTTCCTATTTTTATTTCAGTGATAGATCCCCGACTCCTTCCGCTTCTGCTCTGATGAGCATTTCAATGCTCGCTGGGCCCTTGCACAAGTCATATCTTCTGATCCTGTAAGGATGGTGGACATCACACTTACAGGATCGTCCTGCCTTGGTATCAAGTCAGAGTAGCAGTATACAGTGAGTCCAGGAAATGGTACAGCCAGGCATTTGGGGGAGTAATCATGCTCTGTGATGTCACATGCAAACCACATGTAGACTTTTACCATCAACAGAGCAGGTGCAGAGTGTATTCCAGGGACTTTCTGCCAATGCAGACGGGTGTTGTCCCCAAGGCCATGCTCTCTGCTGGCTCTGGGGAGTTCTAGGGACAGGCAGTGTTTGATTTTTTTTTCTTCACAAGCTATGTTTTTAAATAAGTGACATTAGGGCATGCTGACTTGCGTTGATTAGTTCTCTACCTCCCAGGGTAGAACAGGAGGCTGGGTCTTCACGTCTGGAGGCTTCTTGTCTGGCCTTGACAGACATAACTGGGTTTGTTCTCTACAGCCTCCCTCAGTCTGCATTCCCAGAAGCTTATGAAGGGTCGTGTTTTGTGTCGACCCACCATCTTTCCCTAAGTTTCTTTCTTTACTGGAAATAAAGCTGGGAGACCAACAGGTGAATGGTTAAGGGCACTGTGGTAGAGAGAGAACTGCTTACCCTAGATTATAGGACTGTCTCCATGTCCCGTGACTCGGGCTGTGGGACTGTCTCCATGTCCCGTGACCCCGGCTGTGGGACTGTCTCCATGTTCCGAGACCCTGGACCGTGGCACTGTCTTCATGTCCCATGATCTGGGCTGTGGGACTGTCTCCATGTCGTATGACTCGGGCTGTGGGACTGTCTCCATGTTCCATGACCCTGGGCTGTGGGACTGTCTCCATGTTCTATGACCCTGGACTGTGGGACTGTCTCCATGTTCCATGACCCTGGGCTGTGGAACTGTCTCCATAGTACCGTGACCCCGGCTGTGGGACTGTCTCCATGGTACCATGACCCCGGCTGTGGGACTGTCTCCATGGTACCGTGACCCGGGCTGTGGGACTGTCTCCATGGTACTGTGACCCGGGCTGTGGGACTGTCTCCATGCTGCCTCATAACCCTGTATCATGCTCGCCACACCTGGATGTTGAATTCCATTCCTGTTTCCCGTTGTGATCTGTGAGTTCTCTTTTAATAAAGAAACCCTTAGTATACCATATTAGGAGCAAGAGTGGAATTCCTTTATTCGCATTCCCCCCCCCCCCACATCTGACTGGTTCCTCCTCATCCTTCCCCCTGGAAACTTACCATCCAGGATGAGCTCATCCCAGAACGTGCCTAAGCAGCCTCTTCTTCCAAGCGGCACAGACGCTCAAGGATGGCCCCATTAGATGGCCAGAATATCGAAACGGGTCCCTGTAGATGCCCTGCACAACCGGGGAAAGTAAACCAAGTGACACACACTAGAACATGAGCAAGTTGCCCAGAAATCAACTATCGTTAGTGCAAACTAATTTGATTGCCATGAATGTGATGCTTGGCAGCACCGTCCTTCCCTGAATGAGACAAAAGCAAATCAAGCTTGGTTTATACCAGGTACACAAGACCCCTCTGCCCCTCCCAGCCACCCAGGGAAAAGTCTTCCCACCCATCAGCAGAAATGAAGGCATTCGTTCACATATATGGCTGACGTCTCCTGTATGTGTTGGCTTCTTGTGGTGGTTTGAGTGAAAATGACCCCCATAGGGGCAGAGATTTGAGTGCTTGGTCATTGAGAGTGGCACTATTTGAACGGATTACATGTGGACGTGTAGGAGGAAGCGTGTCACGAGGGTGGGCTTTGGGGTTTCAAAACGCCAACTCTAAACCCAGAGTTTCTCTCTACCCGCTGCTTTTGGATGCAGGTGTAGAACTTTCAGCTCTCTCTCCAGTACGGTGTCAGCATGCAGCCACGCTCCCCACCATGACGATAATGGGCTAATCCCCTGAAACTATAAGCAAGCCCCCAATTAAATGTTTTCTTTTTTAAGGGTTGCCATGGTCATGGCGTCTCTTCCCAGCTACAGAACGCTGACTAAGACGCTTCTCGGCCGCAGCTGTTAGCAGCAGTCACATTTACAGAGATGGGTGACTGTGGAGAAAAGTGACAACCGCCGTGGGTGGCCGCCCACCCACTGCCGAGAAGCTGGGGCACTGTTCCAGAGACACTTACCATGTTCCTCCAGATGTCTGGCAGCCGCAGGTCCCCTGGGACCCTGCACTGCTTAGTCAGCCACCCGAAGTGACAGAGCTGGAGTCCCTTGCTGCTCTGGCCAGGTAGCGTCTGCTTTTGTTTTCTTTATGCACACAAGCCCTCCAGAATTCACCTGATGTATTCCCAAAGTCTCCTAGAGGCTGATAAAAGTGAGAAGTGGCTGAAGGCTGTGTGCTGCCTGGGGAGTTGATGACAGGCACAGCGAGTCCCCTGACTGGAAACTGACGAGGAAGGTCAGCCAGGACACTGAGGAGGAGTTAAACGTGGGGCTTCTGCAAAGATCTGCACCTCACTCTCGGCTTTTAAATAAGAAGCAATAAATCAAATCTAATTTGCTGCAAGTATACAATTGTTTTGAATCATTTATTACCGTGATAAAGATATTTACGACATTGGGTTCACCACCTTGGCTCTTGGGAAAGTGTAGCTGGAGTGTCAAGTACACTCACGTTACTGTGGAGAAATGTCTCTGAACTTGTTCTTCATCCAGGATGGAACTGCTGCATCTTCTGGATAAATCTCACCATCTCGTCCTCCATTCTGCACCAGAAACCAGCATTATCACTTCCTGTCCCTGGGAATTTGGCCGTTCTAGGTTTCTGCATTGTATGGGTGGAGCCGGTACTGTTTGTCTTGCTGGCTGCCTTAGCTTCCTTAGTGCAGCGTCCTGAAGGTTCAGTCATGCCGTGTCAATGGACCTGCGAGCTGCTTCTGCCTTTTGGCTATCGTGAACAGTTCAGCAGTGAAACTGGGAGCCTTAGTAGTTCTTGGAGATGCTTCAGACTTTTAATACACAATCAGGGAGATTCTCGTACCCCGCGACACTTGTATTTTAGTTTGGGAAAAGGCATCGCACTTAGACTGTATCCCATCCACTGCAGTTGGTCATGTAATAACACCACCACCACAGAACATGATGACTCCTGCTTCTCCACATCACCAACACCTTCTGAAGATTTGCCTTATTTTTAATTATATGCACCTGGTGGGGGCGGCTCCTGAATGTGATGAACGGAGAGCCTAGAAGCATCAGGTGTCCATGCCGTTTGGGTTGTGAGGTGCTGGGGACTGAACTCGGGTCCTCTACAAGAGCAGTGTGTGCTTTTTTTTTTTTTTTTTTTTCGTTTTTCGAGACAGGGTTTCTCTGTGGCTTTGGAGCCTGTCCTGGAACTAGCTCTTGTAGACCAGGCTGGTCTCGAACTCACAGAGATCCGCCTGCCTCTGCCTCCCAAGTGCTGGGATTAAAGGTGTGCGCCACCACCACCCGGCCAGTGTGTGCTTTTAACAGCGAAGTTCGCCAACACATTTTCCCTTTTATAATGGTAGCCATTCTCATGCAAGGAAAACGGCATCTCATTTCGGTTGTGAGTCTAGCGTTCCAGGAAAGACACTATTTGGTCACAATTTCACAGTGTATAACCCTCGCCAGTACCTTTGCATCGATTTCCATCCAGCGAAAAGGTCTACCATTTTGTCTGCTTTGGCAATGCCATTGACTTTAATGGCAGGAAACAGTTGGTCTCAGAAGAGTTTAAAAGTGTCCCTCCTCTTCAGCGTTTTGAAGCAGTTTTGGAACGGCCATTAAGTCTCTAATGTTCAGTAGAATTCTAGAGCGAAGTCCTGTGGTCCTGGACTTTGCTTTCCAGGGGAGTTTTCCATTCTCGGCTAGTTATTAGGCTGTTCACACCCCGTTTGTGTGCTCCGTGCCCTGCGGTGTTAACACCTCCAGGAATGCGTTCGCATCTCTGACATGTTGGTGTATCTGGTTGTATCTGGTTGGTGTACCGCGGTGCGCCGTACTTCTTCTGGTCCATTTCACTGTGGAGCATTGGTGTCCTGCCTGCTACTTCTTTTTTTTTTTTTTTCGAGACAGGGTTTCTCTGTGGTTTTGGAGCCTGTCCTGGAACTAGCTCTTGTAGACCAGGCTGGTCTCGAACTCACAGAGATCCGCCTGCCTCTGCCTCCCGAGTGCTGGGATTAAAGGCGTGCGCCACCACCGCCCGGCCTGCCTGCTACTTCTTAGTCTAGCTGATGTGCTCCGTGGACCTACCCCACTTAACAGTATGTCTATTGTACTGATGTCAGAAAGGCTGATTTATTTCCTTTCTCTTCTATTGTTTTCTCATTCTTTCTATAATTTATGTTGTATTTTTTTAAATTTTCTTCTTTGCTAGAGTTTGTCTTGTTTTGATTTTATCTCTTTTTTTCCTTTGTAGTCACGGTATATTTGGGATTATTTTTTAAAACGAAAGCTAACGCTAGTTTCTTCTGTGTCCTTGCCCTCATTGTCTTAAGGTATTTCTCCACCCCCTGTGATTTCTCTGATCCATCTCAATAAGCGCCCATATGTCTTTTCACTACTGACTTCTCACCCCATTCCCTTATGTCCAAAGAAGATGCTTTGCATAACATCAGCATCTTCGGGTGTCTGGGGTTTTTTTGTTTGTTTGTTTTTGTTTTTACATCCTGCTCTCATGGTATGGGTTACTCTGTCTGGTAAGTCCAGCTGACCAACGGTGTTGTTTGAGCCTTCACTTCTTCTGTAACTTCTAATCTAGTCGCTCTAATTATTATTAAAACTTATGATTGACATCTCTTGTTATTACGGTGTTGCTCTATTCTTTCTCTCTGAATCTGCCTCATATTTAAGCACTTTGAAGTTTGGTATATGATCTTACTGTACCTTCCTTGTGAGTTTGCCTTTTTTTTATGATTACGTAGTGTTCTCTGCGTCTTAAAACAGGTTCTACGTACACTCGTTTTAGCGATTATTAATATAGTCATTACACTCTTCTGCTTGATAGGCATATGGACTATTTCCATTTTTATACTCTCGGGTGCAGCTGTAGTTCTAAAATAACTCTTAGACAGTATGCTAGTCTGTCTTTAATTGTCGATCGGCACAACCTAGAGCTGCCTCGGATGGGGAGTCTCAACTGAAGAAGTGCCTCAGTCAAACTGACCCATGACCGTGCCTGTGAGGAGCTGTCGTGAGGGATGTGGGTGGGCCCAGTCCACTGTGAGCAGCGGTCCCCGGGCAGGTGGGCCTTGACTATGTAAGAAAGTTGCAAACAACCTAGAAAACAAGCAGAAAGGAATGGTTCTCCTCTTCACTTCCTGCTCTCCTGTCCCTCAATGCTGGACTAGAACTTGGAAGTGTAAGCCGAAAGAAACCTTTTCCTCCCGTACATTCATTTTGGTCAGGGTTTTATTCGCAACAACAGAAATCAATCTGGACAGGTAGTAAATAGGCAGAGTCTGCTTTTTTATCCGTTCGATGAAACCTCACCTTTTGATTGGGGAAGCTAATCCACTTACACTGATAATTACCCGTGAGGCTGGAGAGATGGCTCAGCGGTTAAGAGCGCTGGCTGCTCTTTCAGAGGACGCAGATTTGATTCCTAGAACCTACGTAGTGGCTCACAACCATCTGTAACTCCGGTTCCAGGAGATCTGATGCCCTCTTCTGGCCCCTAAGGGAACCAGGCACACCCTTGCTTCAGGCAAAATATTCATAACCTTTGAAATAAATCTTTAAAAATTAAAAAAAATAATAACAATTATGGAGAAGGAAGGATTACTCTATCAATTTTACTATTTTTTTTGTGCCTTACATCTGGTTTGCCTCTCGTTTCCTCTCTTAGAACTTCCGTTTGTCCCCCATTATTTCCCAGTCTGGGGACTTTGGTGGCGAGGGTTTGACGAGTGTTTCGTTTCCTTTTGTGTGTAAGCAAGCTGTAAATAGTTCTTTCTGTGACATTGCAATGACAGGGAATGAAGTGACAATATTCTGTTAAATACTACTACAGTTACACATAGAATCTAAAAAATAATAACCTCATTTCAATCCAGTACAAATTCTCTGCTCTTTTTGCATCATATTATATACCCATTAGGAGATGTACAGTTAATTTTTCATACTTAAATTCTATAGACTCGTTCACATACATCTGCCCTTGTGTTTCTCATTTTATATGACTTTGTACATCTGTCTACATCTTCCTGTTTCAACCAGAGGCACACACACCCTTCAGCTCTTACTCTTCCTCATTTTTCTGAGGTAGGGTTTGTTCACGTAGTCCAGCTTTATCTCAAATGTCCCGCCCCCTGACTGCTCTCCTCACACACCTGTCTCAGATAGGGTTTCTATTGCTGTGATAAAATACCATGACCCCAAAGCAACTTGGTGACGTTTATTTCATCATACATTTCCACATCACAGTCTACTAGAGAAGAAAATCCAGAACTGGACCTGAAGCAGAGACCATGGAGGGTGCTGCTTCCCGGCTTGCTCTTCATGGCTTGCTCAGCCTGCTTTCTTATACAACTTAGGACCCCCAGCCCGGGATGACACCTCCCCTCGTGGATTGGCCCCACCCACGTCAATTTCTAATGAGGAAAACACACTGTGGTGTTGCCCACAGGCCACGCTTATGGAGGTATTTTCTCAGTTAAGATTCTCTCTCCCCAGCTACGTCTAGGTTTGTGTCAAGTCAACTATAAACCAACAAACCGAGAAACCGGACAACACCTCTCTTTGTGTTGAGCATCTTGTACTGACGTTTATTGTTAATGAACGTCTGTAGACCGTGATCGTCTGGGCAAGCCTCCATCCTCCTCTGCGGCTAAAGGACAGTTTTGACAAGTACAATATTGCTGTCTGGCCTTTTTTTTTTCTTTCTTTCTTTCAGCATTCTGAATTTATCATTCCACCTTCTGCCAGCCTACAAGGTTTCCACGGAAAATCAGTCATTCATCTTCGGGAAGCTTTATTGTGGGTGGTGGGTGGTTTATTTTTCCCTGTAATCGCCATTCTCCTTGCCTTTGACTCTGGAAGACTGGACTGAACCTATGCAGGCTTTGTCCTAGGCGGAGTTCTTTGACTTCGAAAATGTGTGTCTTTTTCTGTCACCCCTCTTTTTCTCTGTCTCTCAGCCTTTCTTTGCAGCCACCACCCCTCAGGGGCTCCGCCTGCCCAACCTACTACTGAGCCCTATATGATCATTTCTTCCTTCGAGTTTGATAAGTTCGGGGCCGTTATGCCTTCAAATGAATTCACTTCCTGTTCTCTCTTCTTGCGCTTTCATAATGCTCGCATTGGCCCGGCAGTTGGTGTCCGAAGACTGAAATAGGGAAGCTATCACTGCATGGAGGAACGCAGCATGACGGAAGGGGCAGGCGTCTCTAGATGTCCCGCCTTTCTGCATTCTTTTTCTCTCTTTGCATCCCCGACTTTATGGTTTCAAATGCTTCAGATTCGTTGACCCCCCGCTCCTAAATTTAACTTTCCTTTTCATGCACATTCATTGATCAGAAGCTCAAGTTTTGCTCCAAGACACTCTAGCGAATTTTTAGTTCAGTTATTTTATTTTTCAGTTCTAGAATTTGATTCATATGTGCAATAATTTTATCGCTCTTTGTATTTTTATTTCACCTGCGACTTGTTTTCATGGTTACATTCAGCTGTCTGTGTTCTCTTTGTAACGTGCATCAAACCAATTTATGAGTGCGAGTTTAAACTCTGTCAAGAGCGCAGAGGTCCCCACTTTACGGTCAATTTCTGAGGCTTTATTGTGTTTCATGGCTCTGTGTTCTCTTGTTCCTTGCTGGCCTCGCGATCTTTCGTTGAGATTTTGGCACTTGGGGATTTTGTTTTTTAAAGACCTACAAAACAATCTGTGTCAGAGGAAAGGTCCTGCGCCGACCAAACCGCTTCTGAGTTCTTGCTCCCCCTCGTGTCCATCTGGGGAATTGCATCTGTGAACTGTGGGTCCTGAAGTCCCGAGGTGATTAGCACCTGTGAGGAGACCCAGACAGCCTAGAAAATTGGAGGTGTGGCTCACTCTGGTTCCTGTCTCAGCGGAGGCTCTCCTGTGCTGCTCAGTGTGGGGGAAGCGGAAAGTTCGGGTATGCCAAAACGCCACAGATCCTTCTTGGTTTTAGCTTTGCCAGGGCGCTGTAGTTTCTCAGCTCATCTCTCGGGTCCACACTGACCTCTCCAGTGGTTAGTTTGTCATGTGTCCATGCTGAGGAGGGATGGAGGGTGAGTAGCTTTCTAATTGATCTTAAAATTTTATTTTGAAATAGGATCTCCTTGCCAAACTGTTCCTTCAATCATGGTAGAAACATCTAAAGAACATAGCTGCAGCTATGGTAAACTTACCCTGTGGTAAACTGAGGCAGCATATGGCTGCCCACGTGAACAGACGTCTTTCTGCCTTCAGCCAGCCACGCTACCTGAAAAGGCCATGTTATTCCTATACACATGGAAGAAGAAGCAAAGAATTAGGTCATATCACCGGCTAGGTGAGAGTGGAGGGATGTATTTGTGTGTGTGTGTGTGTGTGTGTGTGTGTACGTGCGCGTGCGCACACGTGTGTGTGTGTGTGTGTGAGTTACACTAAGTTTTATTTACAAACTCATTTCCAACCATATGGATTGCTCTAGATAAAATAGAGAACACTGTTTCTCTTGTGCCTCCCTAGGAAGTTAGCCAGGCTTTGGATCAGGACACACAGGAGTCTGGGGTGTCAGGGGACCTCAGCCACAGTCACCCTGTGAGGAAGGCTGCCTGGCACTGACCACGGGTGGGAAGCTGGGTTGCCCTTGAGGGTGCCTGGACACTGCCAGCTCTGTGCCTTTAAATCCATGGCAGTCAAGGAAGATCTCTTCAGTGGTGACCAGTATGGATGGGCTAATCGCTGTCTCACTGGATCGTCCGAGCTCCCTGTCCTGGCATCTCAGGAGTGGAAAGGGTGCCGAGAAGAGATGGCCTATATTAAACCTTCCTTCACCTTGGCAGACACAGCTAACCACGACATTATATGAAAAGTAATCAAATGCTATTTATTGCTCCTTGAGAAGCATGGAGCAATAGAGAGACAATATTTTTTTTTCAGAATGGATCTATAAATTGCCTTTTCAGTTGATGCCCCACTAGAGTTATCACTCTGTGACATTAAATAGTCTTCTATGACAATTTTTATTGAATGTATCTTGTTTCATTGATAAGCAGAGTTTTAAAGGGAGAAGCTGATTGTGTCATTTAAGAAGTGGTACAGAGGACTAGAGATGGCTCCGCGGATAAGAGCGCCGCTGGCTGTTCAACTGTGAGGAGTCTGAACCCCAGCACCCACGCACACATCAGTCAGGTGGTCTGTAAAGGACTGTGACTCCGTCTCTGAGCAGTCTGACGTCCTCTTCCGGCCTCCACACAAGCACAGACAACCACAATAGTGCAGATATATTCATACACACATATATACACAAGCACAGACAGACATAATAGTGCACATATATTCATACACACAAGCACAGACAGACATAATAGTGCAGATATATTCGCACACACATATACACACAAGCACAGACAGCCACAATAGTGCAGATATATTCATACACACATATTCACACAAGCACAGACAGCACATAAATAAGTAAATAAATAAATATATGTATATATTTCTTAAGGAAGTAGGAGAAAAAGGAAGATGAGGAAGAGGATGTGGAGGAGGAGGAGGAGGAGGAGGAAAGGAAGTTGGGTAGAACCCTCCCTAGCCCACGCAATCTACGTGGACAGAAGCACATGGAATACATTGAAAGGCGGTACCTGGTGACATATTTGGACCCAAGCTCGTCACAAACCACAGCTCAAACTATCTTTGAGGCATCAGAAATATTTTGGCCACAATTTACATTGGAAAACAATTTTCAGATATATATAGTGTAATAATTTATTCGTTCCTGCATTCAAATTTAGCAATATTTGCTCAGGCCTGCAATGGGTTAAACTGTATCCTAGGTACAAAAATGAACAACTACAACCACAAAAACCAGAGACAAATCCTTGTTCTCGTGTATTTATTGTCTTGTGAGTCAAGACTTAGAGAATTAGACAGGAGCCAGGTGAGTGTGTGTGTGGGGAGGGGAGTGAAGCCAGAGCTGCTTTGTTTGTATTTAAGATAAAACAATTTCACATCAAGAATAATGGAAAGATTCATTAGGCAAAACCTGATGATACTGGTTGAGTGTTGGGAACTGGCCATGTAATGTGTCCTGGCCATCCCTGTTCATCCCATTCCGCGTTGGTCATGCTACTGAATTGAATTCAGTCTCAGGTTTGAAGCAAGCTCTGGAACCCGCCTTGCTGGCTGTTCCAACCCAGACTCCCTTCTGTTCAGCATCTCCATGAGGAGGACTTACTTGGTTCAGACAGTTGGCAGTTTCCAGCAGGACAGTTTGCGGACACTCGGGGAACTCAAGAATATTTTGTTGTGCACACGGATTATGCTCAGAAGCCCAACAGGGCCACTCTAACAGTGCTTCTCAGTGTGTGGCAGTGCTCACGCTGTCCCTATGGTGTTCAAAGTCAGCCCCGATGCTGGCCCCAGCCCCATCTAAAGAGCACTGGGACAAATGAGAGTGAATGAGGGAATCATTCTCCTGATGATAAACTGTTTGCTCCGCAAGCTTGATGCATGCCCCCACCCTCCTAACCGGAGTCCTTGGCATTTCAGCGCACTAAATTGACATTTCAAAATGAGTGCGGGGATGAAGCTCGTTTTCCAAGGGGGATGAAACTGTCTTGATTTCTTGTGTGCAGAATGCTAATTCTTCCTCATGGTAAAACAACGAAGAATTGCATACATGTGAGAAGATCAAGATCAGATAGGCTAATGATTACATTAGCCTAATAACATTTAAGCTGTACCCTAATCTTTGCATACACAAACCCCCAACTAAAATGCTTCATAATTAAAACTTCAGACATTTATTTAAAAAATCATTAATTAAGACCGAGTATGGGAATAAATGGTTGCAGCCTTCCTCAACCACAGACATCCAAGGTTTGACGTCACCTACTCAGCTTCGGTTTCCTTCCTTCTTAGTCCCTTCAGAATCTATTTAAAGGGAAGGATATTTACCCACCTGAAGTGGGCTTGGATGTGAATATATAATCAAAACTACCATGAACTTTACAGAAGGAGGTGTTTCTAGAATACTAATGCCCCTTGGCTACCTTTCAGGTTGACCCCAAATCATCTAATGAGGTTGAGTAGGGGTACAGCGGTGCCTAGGAATTCCTATCTTGGAGGGGAGGTCAAGCATTCTCATCTTAAATAGAGTTCAGTCTGGAAGTGCAGCGATGTTAGAGCTGAGTTAGCAAGGCTATTCCGATCTATAATCCAGTCGTCCCAGGTCTGCTGCTCTTTGTGATGTGCATCAAGATTTGCTGGCTTCAGAACAGAAAACAGGGTTCATGAAGTGGCACCCCAAACTTCTATAAAGGCTCATGGGATGGGAATGTAGGTCTTCATCCCACGTGCCTTGATGCCACTGGACCACCGTCGGTAAAGCTAAAGTTTGTTTTACAGGGAATTATATATTTATTTTTTTAAATTTATTTATTTATTAAGTATACAGTGTTCTGCCTGCATATGTCCCTGCAGGCTAGAAGAGGGCATCATATCTCATTACAGATGGTTGTGAGCCACCATGTGGTATCTGGGAATTGAACTCAGGACCTTTGGAAGTGTAGCCAGCGCTCTTAACCTCTGAGCCATCTCTCCAGGCCAGGAATTACATATTTAAAGGGCAATCCTGATCAGTGATCAGTTTCCCATGGACCAGAACTGCTAGACAAGCTCTCTGGACTAAGCCACAGCCTCAGCAGAGGATGGGCAACCCTCTGTTTCAGAGTCCATGTACACCTAAGCCATGGCTTCACACTGTTGCTCTCCAAACAATTCTCTTCCTATTAAATCTTTATTTCACCAAGACAGGATTCTCCAAATCTCTTTCCCAGTTTGTGTAAATCTTCCCAATAAAAATGTGCTTGAAGAAGCTTCAACCAAATGTCCACGTGGCATAATCCATCTGTCACTCTTGGCCACGGCTCTCCTGTCTCCATGACTGCCCACCCACCAAGGAGTCATTGACAAAAAAAAAAAAAAAAAAGAAAAGAAAAGAAAAGAAAAAACAAACAAACAAAACAAAACAAAAAAACCCACCCTCTCTTTGGTGAGGAGCGAGCCAGCAGGGAGTCAGACTTTTCCACCTCAGGAGAGAAGGGGGGATGAAAAACCGCCATTGCAACTTGTTTAAAGAAGACTTCCAGCTATCAGATATGAGTGTCATTGGCTCAGGTAAGGGGCATCTTTCTTGTTCATCTTAAAACACGATTAAAGTTTTATTTCATTCACTCAAAGCTACGATTCCATTCCTTTTCTAAGGATAAAGATACCAAGAACTAGTCAATGGCAGGTCCACCTAGTAGGCCCTAGCCGGTGAAACCTCCGCCGTCCCTGAGTCCGGAAAGTCTCTGCAGCACAGCATACATGGAAAACCCTTTGCCAAGACCTTTTCCCGTCCTTCAGTGTCAGCTGCTGCTGGGGCTTAGAAAGGGCAGCAGTCGAAAGGCTGCCGGGTGGAAGCTTGGTTAGCCCCAGAAAAACTCCTTGTAAGGACAACCCTTGGAGCATAAAAGCAGAACCAGCGAAGGCCAAGATTTAATAACTGACGTAGCTTTGTGAGAGGCCCTACTTACCCCCGGGACTCAGCTGGAGCAGGAAGTAGACCTAGACAGACAAGGTCCTCAGCACATTTGCTCTCGTGCATGGTGCAAAGGGGAGAAGACTGCAGGCTCTAGGAACGCGCCCAGAGGAGATGTTCGTACGTGCGTTTATGTGCGTGCGTGTGCGTGCATGTGCGTGCGTGCGCGCGTGGGTGCGTGTGTGTGAATAATTGATGTAGAGCGCTTGCGTCTGAGTTAAAACATTTCCTCCAGGAAGGCAGGGGTAGATAAGACTCTGGAGGTAGACAAAGGCAGACAGGAGAGTAGAAACTTGGAAGATTCTAGAAGGTTCCTCTCCGGCTTTATAGAGGGAGACTGACCAGCTGAGCTGCAGAGAAGACGTGCAGACTATGGAGCTGCATACGAGTTGTTCCGAGAGCTCCAGTCTGCAGCTTTCCTGGATATTGGAGTGTAGTTTTTGGTGCTAAGGATGTGTTCTGGGGAGTCATTCCTTCTAGGGTAAGTAACCCCTCACCCATGCTTTTAGCGACCCCAGTAAAAACTCATTGGTACATCAGAGGTATGTGTGTGTGTTGCGGGGGGTCTCTCCGGAAATAGTCTCTCATGAAATGAATGCATGTAGCGGGCATACCTTGTCATTTCAGCGCCGATGAAATTGATAATCCATTAAGAGCTAGGTTTCTCATTGAGATGGGAAAAGGGAGACTCTGTGAAATAAATAACATGCTCATTCTACTCCTGGGCGTTGTGGTTCCAGGCAGTGTCAGAGGCAGGAATGGGTTGCCTTCTAGTTTAATGATCCCCACCATTTTTTCTTTGCTATTCTCTCTAACACATCACCACGAATTTCCCAGAGCATCTCCCCTTGGAACACTGAGAATGTCTTCCAGGTGTGTGGTGTGACTTTTCCATCACATAGATTGTATGTATTCAGCAAGGTTATTGAAATAAGATGTTATTCAGACTTCGTAGACCTCAGTTTGAGTCAGGCATTGCTTATTTTTCTTTTCTTTTTACTTGGTTCAACAAGTATTGCAGAGTATAAAAAGTCAGTTCATTATAAGGTTAGTGAAGAGTTAGTTCTCACTTGCACAGGCCCTGCGAATGTTTCCCACAATGCTTGATGCCACAAACTGCAGATATTAGAGGAGAAACCAATCAAACAAAACAGAAAGGCATTTTGGTTCGCGTTGACTTCTAATCAACGAAATATTCTTTCTAGCTGTTAATGTACTATAAAATGTGGCAGATGCAGCTATAAAGGAATAAAGGAATGTTTTCTTTTTGATGGTAATCATATGAAATATATTTGAGAAAGCCCCCCTCCCTGTGTGTGTTTAGCACAAAGCCATAAGCAGTCAGGAGCCATTTAAAAATAGACCCTGAAAAATGCATCTCTTGGTGACTGTCGAATGAGCATCGTACTGTACTAAACCACACTTTAACAGGATAGTGGAATGGATACCCAGGCTACATGGTGTAGATCACTGCCTGATCATTGCTGTCCTGCATCCTGCAGGCAACTATAACATGGCAGTATGGTGTGGTCTATATTCTGTCAATTATATTTGAAATAAATGCTGATTGGTCAGTAGTCAGGCAGGACGTATAGGCGGGACAACCAGACAGGAAGTAGAGGCAGGTCAAGGAGAACAGGAGAATCTGGGAAGGAGGAAGCTCCCTCTGCAGTCCTGACCCGACCACAGAAACAGCAAGATGTGACTGCCCTGCTGAATAAGGTACTGAGCCACATGGCTAACACAGATAAGAATAATGGGCTAATAATGGGCTATATAAGTTATAAGAGTTAATAAGAAGCCTGAGCTAATGGGCCAATCAGTTTATAACTAATGTAGACCTCTGTGTGATTTCTTTGGGACTTAACGATTGCAGGAACTGGGCAGGACAGAAAACCCCCGAAAACAGCAGTATTTGTACATCCAAATACATTTTAGCATAGGAAACGTATGGTAACACTATGCTAGAAAGTACACCTCCATTGTGTGCCTAGCATGACTGTGAGCTGCTCTGGGGAGCCAGGAAGAGAGATGAATGGTGTGGACACCACTACAGACTTTCAGTTCTACTTAGACGCTCAATTCACAATATTTTCTACTCGTTCATAGCATGAAGTTATAATAACTTTCTGTTTGAGGGGTGGTGAGGATCCAGACAAGGTTTTCAAGGATCCCAGGTTGACCCCAGGCATACCTCCTTGGTGCTGAGAACACCATCTGAAGCAAAGGAATAATGGACTGGCAAGATGGCTCTATAGGCAAAAGCACTGACCACATAAGCTCAGTGACTTGGTTTTTTTGTTTTGTTTTGTTTTGTTTTTTTTGGTTTTTCGAGACAGGGTTTCTCTGTGGCTTTGGAGCCTGTCCTGGAACTAGCTCTTGTAGACCAGGCTAGCCTCGAACTCACAGAGATCCGCCTGCCTCCGCCTCCCAAGTGCTGGGATTAAAGGCGTGCGCCACCACCGCCCAGCAAGCTCAGTGACTTGAATCCCAGGCATGGTACCCACCTAAAGGTTGAAGGAGAGAACTGTCCTCTGACTTCCACAGGTACACTATGGCATGTGTACATGCCATCGTGTGCATGCATACATGACTAACACATGAAAAGTAGACTCAAGAAGGTAGGCAATGATGCAGGAGAAATTCACACAGCATGAGGGTGAGGGTGGAGGAGGGGTGAGCCTGCTCCTTTTCAGGGTGTCCGGGGCAGAGTGAAAGAAGAAATGAGGTAACAGCCAAACACGGCAGGATCCACAGTGCTGGCCTTAGTCGTGAGTAGTCTAGCTTTCTTGAGTAGGAAGGGAACTCCTTGGAGGGCTTGGGATGTCTGACATAACATTATCTGTCTTAATGTTGCTATTGAATCACTATAACTGATGTATAGGTAACGTCATACAGCACAGCATATGAGGAGGCTGGGAGAGCAGTTGGAAGCCTCCTATGATCTTTATAGGCATCTGTAGAACTGGTAGGAAGTGGATGGATTCCAGGAAGATTTTACCAGCAGAGATGACATTGGTTGACATATCCGAGATGGTTTTTGAGAAATGGGAAGAGATCATGTATGGTTTAAAATCTCTATGCCTGTACAGCTGAAAGAACAAATTGGTCACTGGCTATAACGAGTAAAATGGTAGCAATGAGAGGTTGCCCCTGGGTATAGTGGAGCACACATGAAGTCCTGCTAGTTGGGAGGTTGAGGCAGAAGGATTGCAGGTTTGAACGCACCAGAACATAATTGTGAGTCCTTGTCTCTAAATGAATAAATTCGTGGCTTGCAGCTCAGTTGGAGAAGATTGCCCAGTATAATCCAGGCCTGGGAGCCCTCCCTAGTACTGACAGTAACTAACCATTAAAGACATGGATAAACCAATGCAGCAACCACAGATTTGGTGATCCACACCTGGGGGCTATTAAAATATATGACCGCAGCCTCACACTGACCTGCGGTCTTATCTAAAAACAGTAGGCAGGCTTCTCCTCTGGTGATGTTGGTCTGGTATGATGCCAAGAGGCTGTGGGCTATGTGGGTGAGGGAGAGATGTAGGGTGTCCTCTGTGGTGAGAAACTCTGCACGGTAGTGTCTGCCTCAAAGGTGGATGAGGAAGAATGAGAAAAAAGAAAAAAGGGAAAGCTTAGTAGAATCCTAAGGTTTAGCTTCTGTTATGTTTCTGGCCATCACTAAAGTCCAGAATATTTCACAATTTAACCCTGCCATCGTGTTTCCTCACACAGTTACCCCACTGTTCATGAAATTTTCTGGGTTTCCAATAAACCACTGAGCTCTCAGGACTGCTGTGCACATTGCTGACTTCATCAGTTTAAACAGTTTCCACATAATTATGATGCCTGGAACTCCACAGAAGCCCACATATTAAATTAGGGTGTTATTAATTGAATTTTCTCTCTTTTATTCCTTTCCCTGGACATAGCAGGTACTGGGAAATTTGTTTTATGATTTTTTTTCTTGCACAGTTGGTAAGTGCTGGCATTTCTATGCTATTTTTAATAAAAAGCAATTGAAAACTTACACTGAATCCCTTGTAGATTCATGACCCAGATCTTTAGTACTTTCGCTGTCTTCGAAGAACTCAGTGGTAACTTGATTACTGCTTTACTCCCAAAATAAATCCATATCAAGAGACTGATGGTACGGGAAGTTTTCCAAAAGATGTGAACATTCATTCCTTTGTTCTGTAAGTAACCTTCTCTAGACAGCGAGATGTGTCTGTCATTCACAGCACAGCCTCCAGTGTGTGCCATGCCATGTTTTGCTATAAAAATACTTTTTTATTTTTGCACTGCTGAGGATGGAACTCAGAACCTCGCCCCCAGGTAAGTGCTCTAGGTTAAGCGCTTGTCAAATTTCTTGTTTTTAAAGAAGCAGATGATGAGAGATATCTCAGGAAATGTGAAAATCATTATGGCTATTTTATTGTTTTAATTTTCCAAAACGGGTGAACCCCACACTGGCCTTGCCTAGTGGGAGTGTGTGGCTTCTGGGAGGGGAGTCAGGATTGGTTTCAGAAGCAAGTCAAGCGTATAGTGGGGTCTTCGTTAGGCACGGAACACTGCGTGATTGGAGGCATCTCATCTTAGGAGGCTGTCATGAATTGCTGCTTCCCTTATCTCTATTCAGAGTGGCACCTAAAGCTTTGGGATGCCCCTCCTTCCTTCCCCAGGTAAATCATCAAGGTTTTCTAGGCAACAAATCTGTTCCTTTTCTGGCTATCTATCACTAAGTCATCACATACTTAGACCCTGTTCCTTTTCTGGCTATCTATCACTAAGTCATCACATACTTAGACCCAGAAATCAAGAAGCACATGACTTTCACGTCTTAACTGGCATTCTCATGAAAGGAAATCACGGAACAAGGCCCCACATTGTCTACGTGAACTAAAAGCAAGACACCACCAGGATTTAGAACGAAGTGGCCTAAACGCAGCATGCGAGGCGAGAAAGCAGAGCAGACAGTGTTATCTGCTGTAAAGACGTCAGAAGGATTGCTGAGTTCCAAAGAGGCCTTGGCAAATGAGACCAAGAAGCTAGTGAACATGTGCAGGATTTCAGTTGGGTAGGATCAGTCTCCAAATACATTGCCTCGACTGCCCTAAATCTTAGTGTATATTTTAATTGTCACCATATATGACGTGTCAATTTGCCTTCTCCAGATTCCAAGCAAATTGTGCTGATGTGTGATGATTCTGTGTTTACCTACTTCAAGCTTTCTAGCAATCCAAGGAATATTCAGCTGAAATTTTATATGCAACGTTGCAACGTCTAAAATCCTATCTTTTGACTAGAAACATTATGATTTGCTTTTCACAATTTCAAATTTATAAATTACATTGTTATTGTCAAGGATACGAAAGACGAATGAGAATGTCTCTCTGCCCTGGAGAGAGATTATGTAAATGAGGACGTGAAATTTTTTTTTTATTTCATAAAGAGAATGAATGTATATTGCACCAAGCAATTTGCATTGTAAATATAATTAGAACAAAGACCATCCCAATGCTGAAGAAAGACTGCAGAGCCTTTTCAGAGGAAGTTTTCGTTTTCCTTCACAGTTCACAGGGTGTTGTAGCTTCAACTTTACAACGGTTTTATGGTCAGAGGATGTGCAAGGCCTAAGCCGAACGTATCCATCTCACTGGACTTTTCTCCTAACTCCAAGTGTATCTTATTGTATGCGTGTTTACTTAGGTGAGTGTTCCTTTTATGGAATTTTCTTTCCTTCCACCTGAAGACCAAACTTCCTTCCTATTAGAAATGTCCTTCTAATAGTTTATGCAAAACAGACATTAACATAACCACTAGATGGCAGTGAATTGGTACAAAATTGCAGATGTGGCGAGATGCTCGCTCAGTCAAAACAAAACAAGCCAAAAAGGTAATGAAGGAATGGGTTCTTCATGGATGCTCTATACCCATCTTGTCTTTGGCTTTGAAGGATCATAGACGCCACTGTTCCCCGTCTAGGCCGTGGGTCTTTGGGAATGCTGAAGACATGAGCAGAAAGCAGCAGGCAAGCCCCAGGGGGAGCCAACTGGATTCTGGAACCCACAGCCTGATTGTAACACTTGGTTCTATTTCTAGTGAATTACGGGATCTCAGGGAAATTTCTGTGCTAGACCTTAGTTTTCCGACCATCACTGTCACAGCAGCAAGAGTACGTCCTCCTTCACAGGACACAGTGACCGGGGAGTGGCCTCTTGTAGGTGGAAGGGACTTAATAAATGAATGGTACAGAGCCGGGCGGTGGTGGCGCACGCCTTTAATCCCAGCACTCGGGAGGCAGAGGCAGGCGGATCTCTGGGAGTTCGAGGCCAGCCTGGTCTACAGGAGCTAGTTCCAGGACGGACACCAAAGCTACAGAGAAACCCTGTCTCGAAAAACCAAAAAAAAAAAAAAAAAAAGAATGGTACAGAATCTTCCCAAATGTTTAGGATTTTTCAGACTTTTTAATGGTGATGCATGAATTATTTATTTGTGCTCAGTGACAGGTGTGTGGCAAGCTATTCTCAAACACATTTCTTTTTCCAAACCTAGACAGTTCATAGTAAGATAGAATAAGCAATACAGGCAAAAATAAACAAAAAATCTGATCAAGTTTCACCTCCCAGTGATGTTTTTGATGTTCAGAGCTTTGGGAGATTGCTATGAGCCCCAGATCTGGCACCATGGGTCTCAAGTGTCTGTATACAGCGCAGTTCTGCATGGCCCTATGCCACGCTTGTTAGTGTGAGTGCCCAGCTGAGGGAGCCGCAGGAGGACAGAGCTATTGCTTCTGCTCTCCTATTATGCAATGACTTTCACTATCAAGACCCTGCCTTCAGAATTCCCACTTGGCAAAACGGCTTCACAAAAAGCAGGAGAGAAAAATGAGCAATTTTCTGTCCTCAAGCACGAGCGCTCTTGATGAAGAAAGGGGCGTCTATTGGAGCAGGCTTCTAGAGCTGAGAACGAGCAAGAGAAGATGATGTCTAAAATTTTCCTTCCCAGGGAACTTTATCTTCAAAGCACTAAGGCACAAAGCCATGTTCCAGGAAAGAAAATTGCCAAAGGGATACAAGAGTCCTGTCTGTGAGTGATTGTCCTGACGATGTCACATTCAGGTTTCTCCTTAATGTGTTCTTGGCAACGGGCTCCTTATCACTTCCCCATGATGGTACAACCTCTCCTCCACTGTCAACCCTCCAAGACAGAAACCAGCCTTCCTCCTGGGTTTTTCCTTTCATTGTAATCTCCAGGAAGCTTATAACTTGTATAGTAAGTACTCTCTTTGAAGATGTTTGATAAATGTGGGGCTTTTAGCTCTGTATTAGAAAAAGTCTGGTATGTCCAGATATTTTCAGAGTTAGACACATCTGGCAGCAACGTGAGCTCTTTCAGAAAACACATTCATTATATATGACTCAGAAAAGGGAAACTGGACCTACGTGTTTGTAGGAACCGGAGGCAGAGCTCATACAACGAGCAAGACTAAGTGTAATTAGGAGGTGGGATTTCCCCAGTTGTTTTGCACATATGAACTAAAATAAACACCCGTCTAAATATTGGTAGCATAAGGTAAAAGCAACTTCATCTGTGTTGTTTTAATCACATGACCTCAATGCTGTGCAAAAATGTTTCTTAATACAAAATCAGTCTGTTGGTGAGCAGCTGATGAGAGCAGAATGCCAACCAGTCAGGTGTCATTCAAGTGAATGACCATGAGGTTCCCTTAGGGAAGCCCCTGGTGACCTCCTTGAGCATGGGGATGAGCCATATCCTCAGCAAGACAGTCCTGTTCGTGGGCCAACTCCCTCAGCCAAGGTTCACATCTTGAGATCTCTGTTCAACGTGCTTGGATTTTCTTTCTCCCCACATTTGATCTCATGGTGAAAGTTACTCATCCTCAGGGTCCAGCATCTGTCACCAGCGGGTCTACATGGCATCTCTCTACTCTGCCTCCTTTCCTCCCAGCATTCAGTTTAGTTTTCCCTGCCTACCTCTGTTCTGCTCTGTTATAGGTCCAAAGCAGTTTCTTTATTAATCAGTGGTAATCACAGCATACAGAGGGGAATCCCACATCAACTATGTGTACAAATGGAAATTATGCTTTATTGTAATTGGTGAGTTAGTTGGCATATGGAAGAACACTTATGGGAGGGTTAGTTTGGTGAATCTCAAAGGATCCAGGGAGGCCTGTTTTTGAGGTTTTTGCTTTGTAAGCTCCATGGAATCTTAAGGGCCATTTAGCAGGAGATCTGCAGGCTGGTGGATCAATGGCTTCCTTGAATCTTCAGAAATGTAGTAACTTTCCTTGACTCTAAGAATCCATTTGTTCCAGGGCTTCATAGATAAGTTCTTTTGTGTTTTCCCCATTAATTTCAAAGAAAATTGTATGAATAAATGTTTTAAAATATCTGACTGCAAAAATATAACGCAAGCTGTCACATTTTTTTATCCACATGAGTGACGAGGTACATTTTCCAGCACGCATTTGGCCACAGTGGAGATTATGTATCACAGCGAGACATGTATAACTTGGTAAAACTCCAGCTTCATAATTTGTCATAAATTTTGGCATATTCAACTCTCTAGTTACTTGGAGAGAATTTTTCTAAATGACTTTTGTCCAAAGCTCAGCCAAGAGATACATAGCTAACACAAACAAAAGTTCCATTGTCTTTCCTGGATAAATTTTGTTCACCATATGGTTTATCACTTTGGAAACCACTCTCCTGAAAAGAATTAGTATTTTCCTATGGCTGTTCTGTCCTTTAGTTGACTGCCAGTGATGGTGTCCTTGGGGTTGCTTTATTTGCAGCATGTTTGTTCTGTTAGATCTATTATTATGATGATGGAAAATTCTGAGGAAGAGGAAAAGTAGAGGCAGCGAAGCAATATGCTCATCTCCTGGCTCTGACCGTCATCCGCTCCTACGCAACATTCTTCCCTCTGCATGGCCCCTCACTCCCTTCCCATTCTCTGATTTATTTTTAAGCACCTTGAAATGTCATATCAGCTCTGAATAGCAGATAAGTATCTATGTGTTATGTGCACATTCATATCTTTTTAAAGAAATGGGCCTGTGCGTTGCAAATGTAGCCTCCACGTCAATAAGCATGTGTCCTCCATGTAAGTCTCCACGGTTGACAGACATGCAGTCATCACACCCCCTAATTGTACAGGTGTGCTTTTATTGTTTGAATCAAGACACAAGATTTGCACACAGCAACCAGTGAGTCTTTGACGTCTCTCCTTATTTCTGACTCTCGCATTCCTCCTCACAACTACCTCTTCTCTCGTGGGCTGACCTGTGTGTGTGGGGGGCTAATTACACCCCAGTTGTCCCTTCATGGTTCTGCTCCTCCATCTTCTGTTTCCTGTACGCGGCAGTTAAATCTAGAAGCTTCCGTAGATTCGTTCACTTCCAGTGACTTTGTCTGGTGGTAAATGACATCTTCTCTTCATCAGACATTCGTGTTTACATTCCATCTGCATTTATGGCCTATGGT
Organism: Chionomys nivalis; assembly: GCF_950005125.1. NCBI lineage: Eukaryota > Metazoa > Chordata > Mammalia > Rodentia > Cricetidae > Chionomys > Chionomys nivalis. The sequence continues at coordinate 12,523,593 of NC_080111.1, read as the reverse complement.
GAGAAATTTTCTGCTAGAACCAGTTTGATTCCTTGAGACACAACTGATATTTGGACCTCAGGTGGGGTTCATCAATGATTCTCCTTTAATTACTGCTTCTCACATTGAATTGGTTCCCTTAATTCATTAACCATGACCAAACACTAACCATACTGATATACTTTAATCAAGTATATTGTTATTTTTATTAGTGTTGCTATTGTCTTGTAATTAACACATAGGAGCTTATTTAACGAATATCAGTTCTGTTTGAGGGGATCTTAGTAATACCTGGTATCGCTCTTCTAACAACAGGTTTGAGGAGCTGCCCTAAATCCTGATTTCTTTAGTGAGACTTAGCACTAGGAGAACACAGCATGGGCTGTGTAGGTGGTCATTGCTATTCTGGCCTTTATTGCTAGACTTTCCAGCAAGCAGAATTGGAAGCTCTGCCATGTTTTGTGAAGGGAAATCCTGCCAGCGATTCATGCTGCCCTTTCTCCTTGGAGTGCAGTAAGAGACAAATCTCTTGCCTCTTTTCTCCCATACCCCAAACAAGGCATTAGAGAGAATTCTGTGCTTATTTCACATGGCCTCAAGAACATCTGAATAACGATAAAACTATCACTCCCACTAACGAGACTGTTTGAAAGCATTCCTCGATGGCTGCCATTAGCAGCTATTCCTCCTGTACTTGTGGTCGAGAATCCTAGAACCGCCCGAAGTCAAGTCCCTGCATGTGCTCCCCGGATGCTACACCAGTGACCAGATTTGTAGCTAAGTGTAATAATAGCTTTGAGGGTACATACTTTTATGCTGACGTTAAGTTAATTTCTACAATTTAAAAAAAAAAAAAGCCTCCTTGTTCCAAGGCATAGAGGAATTTAGCAGCTTCTACTGTCCTCTCCGTCACCCCTCTCTCCTTATCTGTTTAACAGTTTCAATAGATTTTCATGTTTGCCCATGTTTATTCTTCTGCTCGTTTCACATAGAAGCAAAACACTTATATACCTATATACCAAAGATAAAGATAAATGAGTGTTGTATATGTGTGTGTATGTGTGTGTGTGTGTATGTGTGTGTGTGTGCTGTGTGTTGTGTCTTAGTCGCTTACTCCCTTAGGCATATCTTGTGGCATGTATACAAGTATGCATGCATTTTTTTTTTTTTTTTAGAAAAGGTTAGCTCTAATGTTTAGCCTTTATTTTTATTGTTGGTAAATACCTAACCAGACGATTTCCTGGTTTCTGCAGAGTTGTGTTAGCAGTTTCTAATTGTTACTGGCTTATTTTATGTCTTCCTGAAACAATGTACTGGCCTTCTAAGATTGTTTGGTTGCCACCCCTAGGCACTCGGCTTTGCTTGTCCTGATGAGATACAAGTTTGCTCACAGCAGAAAGGAAAGGGGCCACCTGCTACTTGGTCTCCACACTGCTGGGGCTTAAGGAAAAGGCAGCAGACTTTAAGGAAGAGAGAGTGTGGGTCTAGAAAAGAAGGATTCGATTGTTTTATCTGCCGGAACAATCCCTGGCATACTTTTCTTTCTATTGACTGAAAAAGATGTCATTTTCAGGATTCCAGGGTGCTCCTTTCACCGTTGTAAATTTACCTCCTGTCTTCGTCCGAGTTCTAGTGCTGTGAAGAGACACCGTGACCACTGCAACACTTATACAAGAAAGCATTTAATCCGGGTTTGTTTACAGCTATAGAGGATGAGTCCATTGTCATCATGGCGGGAAGCATGGTGGCAGGCAGGCATGGTGCTTGAGAAGGAACTGAGAACTAAATAAATCCTTATGGCAAAGCAGCGGGCTAGGGGGATGGGGGGGGGAGACCTTGGGAGGTGGAGGGGGACATTGAAAAGTGGGAGAGCGGGAGGGGGGACCTGGATCTAGCTTCTTGTTTCCCGGTGTCCTAGCCTGTAAAGAGGAATTTTGTTTGAGATTTTAAAAGATTTTGTCATTTTATATGTAAAATATTCATTCTGCTGTCTATTCACTAGACAAAACAGACTCTATGAACCTGATGGAGGAGCCCTATACCTTGGCAGTAACTTCTGTGGAGACCACAGCGCTTCTTGCAGAAACTGCAGCCCCCAGGAGCTATTTCGGAACACCGAAGGGGGCATTTTTAGTTGTTAGAATTGAGAGGCTCAATTAGAACTTGAGGACTAGTATGGCAAGTATTGGCATATGTTAGTATTTGTTCCATGTACCTATTATTTTTTAACATGCTTTCAAACCCTCATGTGTAAATGGACAAACCAGTGCTTTATTGGTGATTATAAACCTTGATTTAACTTTATCTTATGTATTTTATGTATAATTATTAAGTATTCTTTTTCTACAATTAAAACTTCAAGGGTGCAAGGGGAAATGGTTTAGTTTAGAGTCATTTGCCGTTTCAAAGTAGATAGGATAAATGCCATTTGCGGTGGTTAAATCCCTGAGTCATCAATAGTGTTAATTCTGAATTTGAAATTTGTGTGTGGATACTGCTGGAGGAGGGGCTGAGTAAAAAGTTAAGAATTTTAAAGTATATTTCATGGAAACAAGAAATTACTCCTTAATTCATTACAAAGGCTATTATTAGTTTTGAGGACCATGAGCTAGCATTTTCTGAATTACACCATGCATGCATGCATGCATGTGTGTGCGTGCGTGTGCACGTACATGCATATGTGTGTGGTGTGTGTGTAGTGTGTGGTATGTGTTGTATGGAGTCTGTGTGTGTGTGTTCACATGTGTACATGCTCAAACGTTTGCTGGTCACAGCTTCAGAAGCAGATTGCTAGTTTCTGGCAGGGACACAGGTACAGTTGTTTGAGAACATGCAGGAAGCTGGAGAGAAGAGGAACCCAATGCTGGCTTGAAAGATTTGTGGCCGGTGTGTATCTTGCCCCTGACTCTATCCTAGCATGGTGGGACCTGATTTTGATTCAGGACCCTCCCTAAGGTTCTCATCAGCTAAAGGCATCCTTTTCAGAAGAGTGGCTTGGTCTGTCAAACTTGTGCTTCCCGGGACGGGAATGTAAATAGCTCGAGGCACTTTCTCAGAGGACCCTCTTCTCTCATCCATTTCTTTCAGAGCTGAGGCTGAGCCACCTCATAAGGAGGCTCCTAGTGCACATGGGCTGGTTTCAGGGCCCCCTTTTTCTCTCCAAGGGAGCCTTCACTGCTGGAGGCCTTTGTTCCTGAGTGCCTCAGCGGGACATCATCCAAATCCAAGCTTCTGATGAATTATGCTGCCAGACTTGGGACGAGCCAGGCTTCTCTTTGGAACTGGGCGAACCAGGCTAATTGCAAACAGCCCTATGTCAGGCAGCTGGCGCCCTTGAGGGGCAGGCCGAAAAGCCTGGGCTTGTATCCACACCGTATGGGGCCATGATTAGCTTGGCATCCCATGGGTCAGGAAAGGCCCGCTTCAGCAGAAAAGAGGAAGGATTTTTGTTGGCTTCCCTTCCCCATTAGACTGCTGTCTCTGTTACTTGATTCTGAATTAAGAGGCCTGGATGGTTTTTAAGTTTCATGTATTTGCCCATGCCCTGCTGACAATTGCGGCTTCGGATACGATGCCTTTGACTGATGCTGTGTCTCCGTGACCAAATATTCAAGCAGAGCCGGGATCCACTTAAACACGTGGCCTTCACAACCTCGCTGCCGGCAGGATGCTCACTGCTCAGTGCAACGAGAAAAAGTGCACTGACCTCATTCGCTTGTGTTCGGTGAACCTCTCGGCAGGATCCAGAACACTGGGGTCCGAACAAAGATGCTTCAGAACACTGTGCCTGGAAGAAAGTCCTTTTGCCAACAGCAAGAGGAGAGTTCCTAGTCCCGCTTCTCAGATACCTGCGGTTCAGGAAGTCTGGATTTCTCTCATTTTGCTTTCAAGTGAAAGTTCCGGGATAAAACAGAGACTTAGGAAGCTAAAGACCAGGATGTGGCACGCTGAGCAGACACGCGGCAGGCTTCCTTCACGGGGTTCCATTATTTAGCAATCTATTATAGCCCTGTAGGTCTATTTTCAACCATTAATAGCAGCATTTCTCCCTTACTCGTGGGTTAACCTTTCTGTGATTCGTTACCTATGATCAACTGTGGACCAGTAATATTAAATGGAAAATTCTAGAAATAAATAATTCACAAGCTTTCAATTGCACGTTCCTCTCTATAGCATTTCAAGGGGCTGTCCTGTCCAGGATAGGAATCATCTGTTTCCCAGCGCATTCATGCTTTATGTGTTTCTCGTTGTTAGGTTCTGCTAGCGACTGGCTTATCTTATTCATCCTGGTAACCTTTATTTTACTTACAATGGCCTCAAGGGTAGGGGCAGTAGCAGTTCAGCCTTGCCAGTGAAGGGCCAGGGTCCTTTGAGTGTGACAATGTTAAACTTCTCAATAAGGAAAGAAAATCATGTCATAATGTTGCTAAGATTTACTGCACAAGATATTTAAAGAGAAAGAGGCCGGATTCACATAACGTTCCTCACCGTGTGTTACAATAATTGTTCCACTTTGTAATTATGGTTCTCAATCTCTTTCTGGGTCTATGTTGTAACTTAACCTTTACTGTGACTATACAAAAATAACATTATACATGTAGAGTTTAACAGTGTTCACTGTCTCAGAGATCTTGGACTGTATCTCCCAAAGGATAAGGAGAGACCACTGATCTCAAATGCAGTGCTGCCTGAGTTCTCAAAGCATTCAGAGATGAAGATGTGCTTCAAACACCCAGGCTCAGGCAAATAGACTTGGGGGCTGCTTCTTTCCTTAGCATGCCTTTCAAGGTTGCTCTCCCACATATATCTCCTTCAAGAAGTGTGGGGAGACGGGGGAGCAGAGCCCAGCTGAAAAAGTGTGTCGAGAGATAGTGCACGCAGGCCGGGAACAAGTCTGGCATGAGCAGAACACCACACAGAAGGCCGTTACAAGGCTCAGGCTCCTTGTTTTTCTAAATGCTCTGTCATTTGTGTTAAAACAGAGAGGAAATGCATTTAATCTAGCCTTATCTTCCTGAGAAAATAACCACTGTCCTCCATGAAGGTTACCAACAGTCATCTGTCCCATTGGTGGCAGCGGCTAGGATTGGGTGGGGAACCAGCTGCCCCATATGTACATGTGTCAGTGTGCTGATGCCACAAGGGGGTGCAGCTCAGGTGTGTAGGGGGGTGGTGTGCACTGAAGACGGGATCCATGTGGAAATCGCTGCAGCTGTTTACAAGACACGGTTCCTCCAGTCACGTCCCCCAGACCTGTCTTCATTGCTTGGTCTGCATTTGACACTAAAGACGTAGCTTACCGTTACAATTCTGAAAAGCTGTTCATTGGGGAGATTTGCTATCTGTGTTAAACAACTTGTTGCAAGTTAGTCCTGCGCCTACAACTCTCTAGAGAGGAGATTTGCCAAAGACTTGTCTTTCTCAGTTCATTTGGTCCAAACAAACTGGAAAGTAAGGGGTGAGAGAGACGCCTCCCCTCGAGTGCAGAGTTTTCAGATGGAAAACATGGCAGACAGAAGCCCACCAGAGCGACTGCTGGTTCTGCAGTTGCCAATGATGCTCTGCGGGGCAGTTTGCAAATGGAACATTTTCTTGCTATCACAGGGAAACAGCACAGAGCTGGGTGGGTTCTGATTTCCGTGGCTAAAACCTCTATCTCCCATCACCACAAGCAGAAACATAAACAGAGTCCCATGTCCACCCGGCTGAAAAATTAATGGATGAAAAAATAGGATATTTGTGTACAGAAACACATATGCTATCAAGGCTGCAGAAATCTGAATATCAATGGGTTATAGACATGTCAACTTCTGGTTATGATTCTATACCATAAAATGGTCATAAATCATTAACAATGGGGCATGAGTAAAAACACCAAGGATTTTTTTCTTTCTTATCATTGCATTTAAATTTTTATTTATCTCGAAGTAAAGCTGCTTCGTTGTTTTAAAAGTTCGAAAAGTAAAAAAGTGCACGCTTCATTGAATGACTTTATTCCTAAACCATTGGTATGCTATCACAGAAAATGAGAAATGAAAGAAAGCAGGAGTTTGCGTCATTGTTGTGATAAATTCCTGACATAAGCAACTCAGGGCTTTACTTCATCTTACCCTTCCAAACGACAGCCTGTCACCCAAGGCAGGCAAGGCAGGAAAGAGCCCAGAGGCAAGCCGGGACGCAACAGATGACCCCTGCTTGCTAGCTTACCTCTATGGCTTGCCCAGCTTGCTCCCTTATACAAGCCAGGCACACCTACTTAGAAGCGACACAGCCGCCAGGAGCCTGGGTCCTCTCACATCAACCATTAATTAAAAAAAAAAAAAATGCACCCAGACTTACCCAGAGGCCAGTCACATGGAGGTAATTCCTCAAATGAGATTCCCTCATCCCAGGTGACTCTAGTTTGTGTAAGGTTGACAAAGCCTAGCCAGCATACCAGTTGGCACATGTGACGCCAGAGGTTGTGCTACATAGACTGACTAAACCAGTAACCCAATTATAGGGCGATATGATAGCCAGGTGTTCAGTTATTTTCGTATGCCCCATATTGAAGAAGCACTTTATCGTGATTGGCAGATAAGGATAAAACTTTGACAGCTCTGGTTGGAAAAACAAACAAACCATCCTTTATGGTTATAATAAAGACACCTGCCGACACCAGGAATGGATGCAAGTTCGTGGTTCGTGGATGTGAACAAAAGAAATCTAGGAACCATTGCCAATCTTTTCAAATGAAATGTGGATCGAGATGACAGATAATAATGTTGACTACTCACTGAAGAGAAGCTCTCCAGTCTGTCTCTACCATCTGCCTACATGTCGGTCTGTCTGCCTACCATCTATCTACCTACTTATCACCTGACACGTCTGATCTATTGCATTCCTCGGAAGACAGGAGACATCTTAAACTCTTACACTGAGATAATTGAATTAGTTCCTACATAATGTTACATATATGATTATGTTAGATGCTGACAATAACAATACGCAGAGGGCTTCCATAAGCACAGCACAGGTTATGACCAGGAAACAGACAGTGATGCAACCCACTAGACTGGCAAATGACTTTAAAAAAAACAAGCAAAGCTCTAGCTTGAAAGTCATTGTGTGAACAGTTTGTTAACCACTACAGTGGTTAGAAGCATACTGAATCACTGAAAGCAACCCTTCCCCAGGTTTGCTCCAAACTAGGGAAGCACCACGCCCTGTCTTTTTTCCCCTTCTTGTTTCTGTTTAGGGTTAGGGGCCACAGGACAGGGTAGCGAATGACTTCAGATGCTTTCTGAAACACTCACAGGACACTATAAGGCTGTGAGATGGGCTTTGGACACAGGGTAACTAAACCTAGCGTGGCACATGTCACTAGTCATCAGCTTGTCAAAGCCCCTGACATGCAGTAAATTCTGCCTCTGCATAAACTGTAACTCAAGAGTTGGTGTGATAGTTACTTTCCTGTTGCTGCAATAACACGCCATGGACAAAGATTTGGGTCGGACTTACAGATCCAGACGGTTAGAGTCCATGGCAGCTGAGTGAAGACATTCAATCAGGAATGACCGCAATGAAAGGTCACATGTTAAACCACAAGCAGGAAACAGAAAGGCTAACTCGAAATGATATGAGTCTTTTGAAACCTCAAAGTCCACCCCAGGGGCATATATCTCCCAATCCTCCACAAGCAGCCACCAGCTAGGGACCAAGTATTCAAGTATCCAAGGCTATGGGGGACATTCTCATTTAAAGCACCACATTCTGCTCCCTGGTCTTGTGGTCACATCACAATACAGAATGCATGCAGAAATCCTCATAATCTTTCAAGTTTCAATGCTGCCTTAAGTCCAATATCTCTTCTGATATGTAAGGCAGTCTCTTAAGAATAACCCCTATAAACTAAAAGAGCAAATTACATGCTTCCCACACACAGTGGCACAGAATATTCCTTACCATTCCAAAAGGGAGGAATGGGGGCCGAGTGAGGAAAACTGGACCAAAGCAAGAGGGAAAAGCAGCAGGACAAACGCCAAATCCCATAACTCTCATGACCAATGTCCAAGGGCTTCCATGGCTCTATGTCAGCTTTGTTTCTGTCTCTACCCAGCTCGTTCTACTCCCTGCGTGCCGCTCTCCTTGGCAGACATTTCCCAGCTGCGGCATCCTCAGCATCTTGGGATCTGTCACACAGTCCAGCCCTCATTTCACAGCAGTGCACAGTCGGTTTGGATGCGAGACTCCACCGTTTGGAGATAGTGGTGAACCGTAAAGAAAAAAGGATCCCTTGGAGATCCTTCCTAAGAGAACAGCATAGAGCAAGTTTGGCTTCCATTGAATTTAAATTGAACTTGGGTTGCCTGAGAACCAGCGTAGAGGGGGAGCCACAGCCTGGGATGGAAGAGACTTCGGGGAGGGAGTCGTATGCTTTCAATCCAAGCACCTAGGAGGCAGAGGCAAGTGGATCATTATGAGTTCGAGGCCAACCTGGTCTACAAGAGCTAGATCTGGGACAGCTAGGGTTATTACACAGAAACCTTGTCTCAAAACACAAAAACAAAAAGGGCAGTCAATATTATGACCTGTGACCTCCAAGGTCATCTAGAAAGAGGGAACAACTGGACACTTTCAAAGCCCCTTTGGAGCAGCAAACCAACTAGAGACCTCCACATCCTCCTCAATAGGGACCCCAAGGCCAGCTTCAAATACGTCAGTCATGATACACAGCTCCTAATTTTGAAATTATCTACTTTCAAGGTGTCTTAACACTATGCCCACCTTAGCCTGTCCCACACCAAAAACCTTAACCGTCACCAAACTCTTCTCAAGACATTCTGTTCTCCTGTCAAAACTAAGTCATCTGCCTTGGAAGGAATAAAATTCAATGTCGCGTCTATTATTACTAGAGAAAAAACAACATACTGCCTGGGTTCAAGACATGTCGTGCCGGGCGGTGGTGGCGCACGCCTTTAATCCCAGCACTCGGGAGGCAGAGGCAGGCGGATCTCTGGGAGTTCTAGGCCAGCCTGGTCTACAAGAGCTAGTTCCAGGACAGGCTCCAAAGCTACAGAGAAACCCTGTCTCGAAAAACCAAAAAAAAAAAAAAAAAAAAGACATGTTGTTCACTCTTCTTAGGGGTTAGAAACCCCCACCCTCACCCTGGCTTCACCTGGCAGCTAGTGAACATGAACTGCTCATCACTAAATCCATTTCCTATCTTTATCCTCTCCTGTCTCGTGGGACTTCCGGGAAAATAAAGAATAAGACAAAATCTTCTTCTGCCCTGTTTTTCTTTTACTAGAGCTGTGATGGAACACCATGATCGAAGTGGCTTGGGAAGGAAAGGGTCTTTGTGGCTTATACTTCCTTCATCATGGAAGGACGTCAGGACAGGAACTCTAACAGGCAGAAGCCTGGAGGTGGGAGCTGACGCAGAGGCCATTAAAGGCTGCTGTTTACTGGCTTGCTAAACATGACTTGTTTGGCCCGCTGCACCCAGGACCACCAGCCCAGGGATGACACCACCCGCAATAGACTGGACTCTCTTACATCAATTACTAATGAAGAAATTGCCCTACAGGCTTGCCTAAAGCTGGGTCTCACTGAGGCATTTTCTCAAGGGAGCTTCCCTCTTCTCAGACGCCTTTAGCTTATGTCAAGTTGACATGAAACTATCCGGCACGTGTCCCTACCCCTGCCCAGCTCTCACAGACTCTTGCTTTCCTACTTTCTTTTCAATGGGTAGAATATTTTCTGCTGCCAGGTCCTCTGCTCTGTTCTGTCTTCTGTCGAGTTTTCTAATCATTTTTTAGATGGCCTTGGCCACGGTTGCCTTTCATCTCTCTAGAAGGATTCCTTATGTTGTCTGAGTTTTCAGTCTCTGCCTCCTTTGATGACTGGCCAGGTTTCTTTCTTCCAGTACTCAGGCTCCGAATAGTTATACAAAGATGCTAGTCAATCTCTCTTGACCGAATTCCAAAACATTGCATTGTATGCTAGATTCAATGTGGTGAATTCTCTATGGGATCCTCTAGTTGACAATATCCTTCATTATTTATATCAGTAGACTTACTTAACCTTAACAGAACAAACCTTCAGTTACGTTACCCCATTAAGACAGATAATAAGAATGTTGAACCGGTAGAATTCAGTAATACCTTGACGGGTTCCAACCTACTTCTGACCCTCCACACCTTAGACCCTTAAAACATACCGCATCATCCTTACCCCCAAGTCCACCTGTGTAGCTTCCATGAACCCTGGTTATATCAACAGTGTAGGGCCAGAAGATTGCCTGATTTGGCTGCTTGGAGAAGAGATAGTCACTCAACTATTGATATTGTTAATCAGTCAGAGGGGAACATGGATGCCATTCTAGTGTCCTGAGCCATTTCTGACTCAGGGCAAGTGTGTCGTTGCCTTAAGACCTGACTGTTGCTGAGCACAATAAGACCCAACTGCACTTGTTCCAGGGGAGTGGGATCCTGAACATGCCTGCCCATCCCTGTAACTCCCTTCCCAGCTCTGGAGAAGCAGGACTTTGCATACTTTATAGTTTGTCATTGCAAGTGTACCGAAATATATCTAAACTGCTTTCTAACTTTTTCAGACTTGGTGAAGTGTGTGTGTGTGTGTGTGTGTGTGTGTGTGTGTGCATGATCATGTGGGTGCACATCGTGTATTCTAATGTGCCTGCACATGTGTGTATGTGTATGTAGAGGCCAGGGTTCAACTTTGGGAGTCCAGGTAAGTTAGACTGACTGCCAGCAAGCCTTAGCAATCACCTGTATGTACACCCTGACATTGAAATTGCAGGTTCATGCCCTTATACTCAGATTTTCACCTGGATTCTTGGGATCTAACCAAAGCCTAAGCTATTTCCCCAGCTCTGGTCTTGGTGAGTTCTTTTGCTGTTGGTGTTGCTGGGCTGTCACCACCATCTCTCATGCACGGCACTATGCTCATGGAACTACTTTTTTTTTGACACATTATTATACTAATAAGTGAAAACAAAGGCAATGGAAAAATCATTAGCTTATCATAAAATTCCCTGATGGAAATTTTAGTGTAACTGATTTTCAGTTTTCCTTTGAGATACAGATATGGGAGATTGTTTTGTTGGTTATGTAAATGAACAGCAAAATGTGAGCCACACTATTATGTGTCCAAGAAAAATATGTTAATCTCCTGTTTTATAAAGAGAGGCGAAAAGACTGTAAACTTTGTTGGCATGGAAACATTTTGGCATTGTGAAACCTGTAAAGAATAGGTGTGAGGGAGAAACTGTGATAATGAACCTATTTGGTAGACTCACTTCTTTGTCTTCAATGATAGTTTGAAAACATAAAACAGAATTCTAGAAAAGGTACTTCATTTGTTTAGTCTGCGTACCATTCTGAAGGGTGTTGAAATAGCCCATCATCTAGTTCCATTCTGTACAGGTTATGTTCATCCCTTTGTCGGTCTAGCCACCCTACATATACTTCCTGCTTCTTAGCCTCTCAGTGCTTGTCTCAACGACCAGATCAGGTGAAGAGGTATCACAATGCTGTGTTCAAGTAACTCTTATTTTACTTTATTGTGGCCTTAACATGGAAGGACAATGTGATGGATAATTTGGATGGCCAGCTTGATTAAAGAATACCTATAGCAATACTGACGGATGCACACTTGGGGTGTGTTTTTGAGTGTCTTTCCAGAGTCATCTAATTGAATGGGAAAGGTCTAGCCAGAATGTGGGTGGAACCATCCAATGAATTAGGAGCCTGGACTTAATTTTTTAAAAAAAGGAGGGAGGGGGAAGAAAGCCAGCTAAGCACTAAGCATTGACCCTTTTCTTTCACCACTTCCTGGTTGGCAGTGTGGACCAAGCAGCTCCCACGACCATACTTTCCCCACCACAAAGGATTGTGCTCATCTAAACCATGAGCGCAAACAAGCCCTTGCTCACTTAAGTTGCATTTGGCAGAAGACAACCATGAGAAAGGTGACAAATACAAGCAGCGGTGCTGACAGCCCAGATGTGCTAAAGTGGAGTCATAACAAAGTCAGAGGAAAAGCAAATGATCTTGGATTACTAAGAAAAGAAAAACAGTCTTTCTAACCACCTGTAGGGAGAACTAGGAAGTAAACTCAGAAGTTGAGAGAGTTCAGCTGTGGTCCTCTGGGGTTGCTGAGACATCTCTTGCAGGTAAGGCAGATAGGATGCTGTTTGGAGATCGCAGTGGATCCCACATTGGGGGCAATAAGCGCATGGGAACCAGGACAGGATGGTAGGTAGATAGGGTACAGTAGGGGTTGGTGCTATGCCAAGAACATTCAGGAATTGAAACTGCCATGTAAAGATGGTGCCAGCTTCATGCTGATGACTCAAGTGAGTCTAACTAAACACCTTCACTCTCCTGACCTTCCCGATGGTGCCTGATGCTTGTCGTTCCTGAGTTCAACACATGGTGACAGAATGCCTCTCTGCACTTGTTTGGGGCATCTGATAGTGAAGTCTTATCTATTTAATCATGTAGAGGAGATAACATTTTATACTGTCTTACTAAAGGAGGAGAATATTCTTTATTATAAAGCATTAAAATAAACACTAAGAGAACTATTTAAAGCCTTAGTTATATTGTTTTACAAGAGAAATTCGTGGTTTTCAAGAATGGCTGCCTTGGCTCTAAAAGTTTCACTACAGTTGAGTGAACTTTGCAATTTTCTATAGCTACATTGCAAGTCTCACTAAATCAAATCCATTCCAGACACTCAAGCAGGCAAACTCAGCCTCTATCTGTATGAACATGGATGGAGATCTTGAGTTCTTTTCTTAATCTAATTACTCAATCATTTACACACACACACACACAGAGAGAGAGAGAGAGAGAGAGAGAGAGAGAGAACTTAACTTTATCTTTGAGTTAAATGTTGATCAAAAGATAAATGCTCTTCATTTCGCACCCAAATTTCAAATCCCTTAGCTTTTGCTTCTTGTTTTGCCTGGTGAACCAGTTGAACCACTCACTTTTCATCAGGATTCTCACACAAGATCTAACACTCAATTCCCCCATGTAGATGAAGGCAAATCAAACATTCCAGGGTCAACTGTAACATGGCCACAGCAAAGTCCCCCACGTAAAGGACAAATCTTTAAGTTGCAAAGACTCCCCAGAGATAATAAACATAGATAGCACAACCATAGAGAAATATTTGTTTTAAATCGTTGCATAGCCGGGCGGTGGTGGCGCATGCCTTTAATCTCAGCACTTGGGAGGCAGAGGCAGGCGGATCTCTGTGAGTTCGAGACCAGCCTGGTCTACAAGAGCTAGTTCCAGGACAGGCTCCAAAACCACAGAGAAACCCTGTCTCGAAAAACCAAAAAAAAAAAAAAAAAAAAAACAAACCAAAAAAAAACACCATAAATCGTTGCATAGTTTCTTGTTGTTGGGTGCAACAAACAGAACTGTACTGTGTTTTAAGCAATCACTGCATTGCTTCATGTTCCTACTATCTGACTAATCTCCTCACTGAGTCTCAGAGCAGGACAGAGGATCTAGCTGGTTTCTGCAGGGGAGGAAGAGGAGAGGCATATGTTCCAGCCACAGTGATTATATTGACAGTATAAAATCTCTTTCAGGAAGCTGACACTACAAAGAAATTCATTGTTAGGGAATCATCTTCCCAGACACAATGAAAAGATTCGGGATTCTTGAGATTAGAGAGCCTGAAGGTTCTCATCATCACCTGAGATCATCACGGGTCACCAGTTTCCTAGCAGGCAAAACAAGAGGCAAAAGCTAAATCATTTGAAACTTGGTGGTAAATGAAGAACATTTATCTTGTGAACAGCATTTAGCTCAAAGGCAAAGCCATGTGCATTGGTCCCTTTCTGAGGATGCTCAATCCCAGGAATGAAGTACCAGTTTGGGCAGCAAAGTCAGACATTATCTTGTTTTAAAAGAAAGAAAGAAAGAAAGGAAGGAAGGAAGGGAGGGAGGGAGGGAGGGAGGGAGGGAGAGAGAGAGAGAGAGAGAGACAGAGAGAGAGAGAGAGAGAGAGAGAGAGAAAGAAAGAAAGAAAGAAAGAAAGAAAGAAAAGAAAGCAGAAAAAGAAAAGAAGTGGAGAAAGGAAGAAGAAAAAAGAAAGGAAAGAAAGGCGAAGCAACACTGTAAGTTTTTTTGGTGTCCAACAAAACATGAGAAACTGCACAGGAAAAAATCCATGAGTCCTCAACCCTACACAAAGAACTACAGGCAACCGAGGAGAGTTGGGAGCAGAGAGGCGGCTTTCCTTAGGGAGGAGCACACCAATTAGTAGTCCATTGCCCAACCGGCAGTCCTGAAAACATACATACAAATAACATTATATGGAATTAACAGGTTATATTTAAGAAATTATGTGCATACATGTATTCATATTAATGAAAATAGAAACAATGAATTTTAAAAAAGAGAGCGAGGAGAGATATGGAAGGGCTTGGAAGAAAGAAAGGAAAAGGAGAAATGTTGTAATAAAATTATAATCTCAAAAAATAAAATAAAGGTTTTTTTGGTGCCTAACCTTTGGAGAAACTTTCCTCCTGCTTATTCTGGACTGTGCTCATAGACCCCTTGGAAGTCTTAAAAACTGGGTAGAATCTTCCCAAATTATGCAATTTTCAAAATAATTACAATAGAGGAAAAAATATAAAGGAGAATAGGTGTAGAGTCCTTCCATGTAGGCAACACAAGACAATCTTGACAGTCATAAAAAGATTTACAAGTTGGGTTTATCAGATTTTGACGTTTCCATGGCACAGGCAAACAATCAACTTTGGGAAAGAGCATTCTGGACTATGGGAATGAGCCCAGTTCTCGAGCTTCCAGTGAGTTCTTCCTCCAGTATTTACCATTCAGAAACAATGGAGATCGCAAATAAGATATGACCAAACCCAGATACCCAGATGCAGGTGTCTTCAGAAAAGCTTCTTTGCAAAGCCTGTTGGTTCAGGTTCCTCTGTTCTTAGGAGGAAGCCGGAGGAGCCACTGACTGAGCCACTGAAACACTATTGTATTTTATTCGCTCTTGGATCAGATGAGTCTCAGTATCAATACTGTATTTGTCTTATGGCTGAAGGGGAAAGTGGCCTTCCCTGCATTTCTGTTTTGAAACCTCAAAGATTGCTTTCTATCGGTGATACCAAATGACTCACAGGCACCTGAGTTTGGCATGGCTTCCAGTGTCGTCATAAGAACCCGAAACATGGTGTGAGCAGAGTTCGGGTTTAATTGACCAAGAAAAGGAATTCTTTTTGGGTGCTCACCACTGGGTTGTTTTGCTGTGAGTACCGAAAATAAATTCTGACGCTCCAACGAGAATGTCTGACCTCACCCATGCAACAACCAGTCTGTGCGACACGATTTTAGTCACAAAGTGAGACAGGCCAGGGCCTGTGCGTGTTCTGTGCAGAGGGGAGAATGTAGAATGAGATGGTTCAAAACTCTAGGCAAATATCCTTTTGATCAATTGCAAGATTTAGAAATGTTCTTTTATTGAATCTGTAAGCCAGGTAGGAAATAAGGAAGTGGACTTTGCTATAACAAAAGATCTGTTGTCGCACACACGCACCCTGATACAACCCACTGTATGAGTGTGTGTGTGCGTGTGCACATGTGCATTTGCATGTGTGTGTGTGTGTGTAATAGGTTGAGGCAGAAAGATCTTGTGGGTTTATGTGTGGCCATACATCTCACAATGAATTGGAGAAGTCAAACTTCCCCAGCCTCTCCCCAGGGATGTTCTGTGTTGTCTACACTTGCTTTCGCCCCAGATTCCACTCTGAACAAACACTGTGCTCTCTGCCCAGGGCCAGCAAACACAGTGTTAGTCATCACTGTCTTGCTTCACCTACATATAGGAACTCAGGTCCTTTCTCTTCTGTCGTTTTTTTTTCCCCTCTCTCTTTTTGGTCTTTTAGCTTTGAGGGAGATTCTGCCTCGCTTCTAAGATTCCCAAAGGATCACCACACAAATTCAAATTCTGAGAAGGGGTATCTCAGTAGGCTTCTAATGTCGCCTGACAGCGGAGGGTCTTGACGTCAACGTAATCAGGCATCAAAGAACTCTTCTTGGGATGTTCCACAGCTGCACTGCACGTAGATCCATGCTGGACAGCCAGATGTGTGGGGACCCCAGCCTGTGTGAGCAGAGGCCTGGGCAGTGGAGCATTTCCATGTTCTGACTTTTGCACTGTCTTCTTCTTGTACATTTCCTTGAATGATCGCCATAGCAATTGAGAAGATGAGGTAATATCACTCCTATTTTCAGAGAGTTGACGTCCAGGACACAGGAACCTTCATGATTGATCCCTAATGCTGCAACCTTATTGTCTGCGTGTACAGAAGCAATCAAAAGAAGAAGCAATTGAGACAACTCAGGAAGATGTCTGGATACCATCACTAGAGGTACACGCCAACCTTTGGCGCTACCGAAGTGATTTTTTTTTTCCAGAACATTTTTATATTTACAAATTATACGTAGTTGATTTCTGGCAAAGAAAATTTAAATTCTTTTTCATGGTAAAACATTAAAAGAAATATGTTCAAGGGTCAGGGTTGGTGGCACAGATTTATAAAGTTAGCACTCATGAGGTAGAAGCAGGAGATTCTAGGTCAGGCTGGGCTATGTAGTAAACCTGTTTCAAAAGAAAGAAGAGGGGGGAAGAGGTGAACAGCATGAGAGACAGAGAGGGGGGGAGGGAGACAGGGAGAGAGAGACAGAATGAAGGAATGAAGAGCGGGAAGACAGGGAGGGTGAGGAAATATGAAAGAATCCTTACCCTTGAAGGGCAAACTTCCCCCAAATCCCGCAATATCTCCAGGATGCTCATGGACCAAACACAAGTTTCCGTCTGTGCACACCTGGATGTCTCATTCCCGCAGAAGGCTGGTTGTATGGAAACAAATCCCAGATCGTTCCATCCCGGCTGCTTGTTTATAATTCAACAGTAATCTCCTGCATGTGGATCACAGCTGGTCAGGGAGGCAGGTTGGAGGCCTGGATGAAGAGCAAGCAGCGCTGGAAAGCACAGCCCTTGGCTTTCTTTCTGGAGAAGCTTGTAAAGGGGGGTGAAAGGGGGGGACGGGGCGAATCTACTGTTATCTTGTCCTAGTATCGTGGTCCTAATTGTTTTGTCTTCCCTCCCTCTCTCAAAAGAAAGAGAAGCTTGGGAACGGAAACTGAGTTGTCATGTTGCCTAGAACTCAAGGACATAAGTCGGCATAGCTTGCTCATTTAAATCCTGGGCTGCTTCCCTATGTTCTTTAAAAGTCGTGTGGCCTGGAAACTTCCTAAGATCTTTATGAGTGATTACTGAAGTTACTTTGGCAGAATTCTTTCGCTACACTCATTAAAAGCAGAACCTTTAAACTCTTGGTTATTTGGCTGGATTTGGGTGAGCTGCCGCTATTTTCCCCCATCCCTTGACGTGTGTGGAAAAGCTTGGTGCCTCCCGCATTTACACTAAATGCAGTATCTTCTTAGAAATTAAAACGCGTGCACTCGAGAGTCAGAATTCATACGTGCAGCAGTCCACGAGAGAATCTGATTCAAAAACATGATTTGAAAGGGTTTCCAGGCCCTGAGGGAAAATTGGCTTTTATTTGGCAGAGGCTTACTGAATATGAATGGCCGAAAGTGAATATTCATAAGTTCTCTTTTGTCTTCCGGAATACTGACAGTTAGTTGTTAGATCCTTAGCTTTTCTGGGCTGGGAGGCAAGGGGACCTTGAGTTATGGCAGATACCATGCCAAGTTCTGATTCTGTCATCATAGCCATGTTTCTGCACCACAGGGGATCCACAGCTGCAGCCGGCTGGGCAACCGCATCTCAAGGAGGGAAAGACCCTGAATCTCTTTT
Source organism: Chionomys nivalis (assembly GCF_950005125.1). Lineage (NCBI taxonomy): Eukaryota > Metazoa > Chordata > Mammalia > Rodentia > Cricetidae > Chionomys > Chionomys nivalis. Next base: position 12,505,743 of record NC_080111.1, on the reverse strand, counting down.
GCCATAGACATTGAAGCTCTTTGCTGTCTTAATATCTGTGCCCAAGTTATGTTTGACTCTAATGGACAAACCACGGACCCCGGAGAGTGAGTCACACCTGGGGACATGAGGCCACAGAAAGGGCTCAGGTCACAGGGTCATGCAAAGGTGAGGCAACTGTGCCTTATCTAAGGACCAGCCTGTTGAGCTTTCCTGTGGTCATTTCTGCCTCAGCTAAGGACAGTTTCCAGGGACCCTCCTGCCAAACAGAGAAGCCAACTGAAGCCCTTGGCTTGGGCTTGGTTATAGAGTATTAATGTGATGGGAACTTCATTAATAACAAGATCAGTGTGGTAAGTATTGTATTATACAAACTATACACTTTTATTTTTTTATTATTTTTATAATGTGTATTGGTGTTTTGCCTGAGTGTAAATCTGGGTATCAGATGCGTCCTTGGTGCCTAAGAATGCCAGAAGAGGGCGTTTGATCCTTTAGAACTGGAGTAGTAGACATTGTAAGTCACAAGCGTGTGCTGGGAATCAAACTTAGGTCCTTTGGAAAAGCAGCCGGTACTCATAATTGCTGAGCCATTTCCCCAACCCTTTAAACTACACTTAAAAGACTAACAAAAACACTAAATTTCATAATTTTCCTCTTTGTAAAACGCCTATAAATTTTTCTGCTCACTTAATCTAATTACACAGATTATGGGTAAACTGTAATCTCTAGGAAAACTGCAGATTTTTCCATTGGGAAATAAATATCAATAGAGATATGCATTTTGTCTAAGCTGGTCAGGCTCATTGTGTAGCCCAGGCTGGTCTCAGGTTCTTTGGTCCTGGAATCATATGTGTGTGCCGATACACTCAGCTTAGATTTTAGATCATGGTTGACAATGGGTGGGTAGCTCAAATTTCAGAAATGAAAGCTACCCATAAAAAGGGACCACCGTGTATCTGTCTGGGGACTTGCATCCTTATGTCACAACTTCCTGGTGTGGGGGCTTCCAGAACCTCTAGACAATATAGGATAGCAATAGGAATTCCAGATACTATACATATATACTTAGCCTGAATTTCTTGAACTCGTCTTTGTGGCATTAAGTGAAGGCGCAAGTCATAAACAACCCCACACCAGTTTGGAATTGTGATTAATAGGGTGGTATTTATTTAAAGGGGAATAAACTTACAGATCACCATCCCAGACAACAGCCCTCTGCACAATTAGGAAGAAGTCTAGTCGCTGGAACCGGAGCAGGAAGTAAAGAGAGTGAGGAGGGAAGTAGCCGCTTTTTTAAAGGGAAAGAGACCATGCCCCAATGGGCTGGTATCTCAGCGGCTATTGGCTGGAGGAGCCGAAGGACCTCCCGCAACAATTAAGTCAGGAATGACCCCTGTGATATGGAGAGTGACACTGATCTCAACTCAACCCGTGTCCCCTACAAAGGGCACCACGTCAGAGAAACAGCCCCAATGCCTCACATTCCTAAGCTCTTAGTCAAGAGTTCACAGTTCATAAAAACCCCTAAGGGCACTGGGGGTTTTCTGGATGTGAAAGTTTCATGAGACACTTACTGCAGAGCCAATACAGGAATGGGCCGTCTGTGTTCAGGGGGACAGTGCACATGCTCCCTGCTTCTTCTGCCCCTTGGCCTCCAAGCACTGACCTCCCCCCCAGCTTTGTCATTCATCCTTTGTCCCTCTCCCATCATCCTTTAGGGCCTCTGCCCTTCTCATTGCCACCCCTGCTCAAATAACCTTTAGAGGACAATGACCCTTGGGGCTTCTCTGTAGATGCCTGTGAGGATCTCTTGGGTTGTGGGAGGGGTTACCAGAGTGTACGAGAGCAGCAGGCGGTAACCACTTCCCTTTCTAATCTCTGTGAGGACAGTCCGGCAGCACATTTCAGGAGGTTCCTGATGGGCCAAAGGTTAGCTCTGGAGCTCTCTGTGGCTCTTTCCTCATGCCTGCCTGTGAGTCAGACTACACCTCCCCGTATGCCTCCCGGGACGTACCAGCCAAAAGACACCACTTCTTAGGCGACAGTGTTGAACTGTAGGTGTATGGTAAATAGAAACGTTTCCAAAAATGAGCAGAACGCCCTTGTACAGGTGACAGCAAGCTCAGGTCTTCGGTTTTGTGCAAAACCCAAATTCTCAATTTAGTTTTCAGCATCACAATGAGTACCTTGCTCCCTGCAGGCCACTGCCGTTTTCCTGAGCAACTGCCTCTCTCATCATGGCTTGCTGGTGAGTCATTTGTTTACGTGCGTGCGTAATCAGAGAGATAAATCTGCAGCAGAGAAGGTGGATGTGGGAGGAGAGGAGAAGCTGTGTCGGAGGAACAATAGAAGTGCAGGGAAGGCAAACTCAACCCAGGAATAAGCCCTGTGAGAAGGTGCAGGAGCTGGAAGGTCTGAGGACGGAGTCCTGTGAAGCCTGGCTTTGTTCCCTGGCCCGCCCACCCGAGACAGTCAGTAAGACGACAGGAAGCGAAACTCTAGGGATTAGAGCAGATGACATGTCACATGTGAACACTCTAGAAATAACATAGGCAGCAGGGAGACTTTGCCCTGAATGTGGCAGGCACTGCTGAAGAGCTGGTAGCTTAGAATAAGTTCATATAACAGGATTTTAAACACTGCAATCTAGAGGAATCTTGTCCTAACCCCCGTCTGTTCTCTGGGCTCATTCCCTCCTGTAAACATCATCCGATACCCATTTTAAATTTCCCGTATCCCCTCAATCATCTCTCCCCTGTGAGGATTAAGTCTCAAGCACTTGACCTTTTCCGTATTTTCCTTTTGTCTGGCCCTCGTGCACACCAATCAACGTGTAGCCTTTTCTCCCCTTCCAGTCTGCTGTCTGTTATTTCCTTTCGGCAGATTCAATGACTGAACTTTCAGAGAGCAAGCCTGGACCTCCCTGCGTTAAGCTCTCTTACCTCTTTGTCCCTTGGGATCTTCTTGTTCCCTAAAATTAAATCTCCCAGCAACGTTCCCCCACCGTCCACAGCGCCTGATGCCAGACAAGCCCTGTAAGGATCAGAACCTTAGCTGCCGCTTCAAGTTCAGCCAGCTGAGTTTCCATATTTCCTCCACCGGAGAGAATGGGGAAGACAGGGAGCAAAGCCAAAACTGCGTCTACCAGGGAAGCTGTTCAGGTGAGATGTTCCAGAGGCTATGCCTGGTTGTCAGAAGTATTCTTCTGATGTGCCCAAGGCTTCAATTCCCACCTCTACGGGTATGCCACTCCACACCATGGGGCACCAAAACACCAGCCTTGTTGGCACTACAAACTGCCTATCACTAGCGCGCTCTGTCCCTTCTGAAGAAGTTATTTAACCTTCTTGTACACTTTGGTGTATGTGTATGTGTGTGTGTGGTTGTGTCTCCCATGTACCAACACTTTATCCAAAGAGACAAGGGTGGACAGGAAACCACAAGGTTATGCTGGGTGTTCTTACAAGCCTTTTATCTTGTGGAGATGGTTCTTATTTTGTTTTATATCTTTATCTCCATCCAAGCCGGAGGCAGATAGATCAAAAAGGACTCGACGGATCTTACCATTTCTTTTGCTTCAGAACCTAAGACCATAAGAATACCTTGTGAACACAGAGGAGGACCATGATCATCTGTGAATCGTTCAGTGGGCGTGCACGAATCTTCCACCCATCAAATTGTTGTGTCAAGTGATGGTGTTGGATCTACAGCATTCAGAAACAGACGTTGTATGTGATTCTTATAAAACCCTCAAGATCTGGCAGACGTCTATTAAAAGTTGAACCACTGACAGTGCACCTTTTAGAAAGAGCTACTCTACCGTCTCTGTACGGGAAAATACTTATAACTCGTCTTCACTTGTTCCTGCTGGCCTTAGGGGCCCACTCGCTTGTTTTCAAAGCCTCTTTCAGATTGAATGCTTCTCCTGAATGAAGGAAGCAGACGTTCCAGGCAGATGGAAAATCTCCTTTATCTCAAGTGGGATGTAATGGAATAAAAATGTGCCCGTAATCTTCAGTAGCAAAAAGTAATCATGAGACATACAGATAACATCAGACTTCAGCATTGTTGGACAAATCCTGATGTTTCTGACTCCTAAGTCTTGATAGGAAATGCCAGTTCATAAATACGTGAGAGGAAGTCCTGATTCATCTTGCTGTTTCCATCACTTGGACACTACTGACCACAGTTTGTTTCATTTCCTTTTCCACACGTTGCTCCCTGCACTGTAAGGCAATCCTGAGCTATCTCTTCATATAACCTACCAAAATCCAAATGGCCAAAGTATCTCCAATCTACTGTGGACACTCGGTTTCCCCTTCCTGAATAAAGCTGGGGTAGAACTTCTCCGTGGAGCCTTCTTTCTTCTTTGGACATTCATTGCTTTTGCATTGTGCTGTCTTGACTGGCCCATAACCTCTGCCTCTAAGTCCCTTGACTGTCTGCAGCCCATGTCATAGCACAAACATTGCAATGTCCTAATACTTTCTAGGCTTTTGTCTAGTCGTCTTTAATTTAATGTCTGTGTGTGTGCGCACACACAAGCACCTGCATGGGATTATGTGTCCCACGTGCATGCAGAAGCCCATGGAGGTCAGAAGAGGACATTGGATATTCTAGAACTGAAGCCACAGATGGCCATGGGTTGCTGTGTGGGCAAGCAATGGGAACTAAACCCAGATACTGCGCATGAGCAGGAAGCACACTTGACTGCGGAACCATCTTTCCAGCACCCTCCCATTCACTTTGAAATGGAGGTAAGAGATAGCTAGCTCGCGGGTCACTAGGAATGACAGATATATACAGTTAACATTTACTGTGTCAAGATCGCCCTAAGTGTTGTTTGTTCTTCATGACTTCGGCGTCATTATTATCCCATAGCGAGGCAAATAACCTTACTCACGTACACTCAGCAAATAATGCCAGGGGTAGGGTGCAATCAGAACAGCATTCAAATCAGAACAGTATTCAAAACAATATCCATTAAATCTGTAGCAGAATATATGACTTAAATTCTTGCTCACTGAGTGTTTATTAACTAGTTCATATTCTATAGCTGTACTATATTCTTTAGAATTCTGCCCAGGCAGCAAGAGTGGAAGCCACCCAGACACTAGACTATGTTCCACATTACTCTGATAGTCGTAGGTTCCTGAAGTCTCTCCAGGTAACTAGTTTCCCATCCCCCACACCATCATGAAGTCTACGCAGGATCAGGGAAACTGGCATCTCTCTGCCCTGCCCTGCAACCATCTCACACATTTGAAAAGTTCCATAGATGTCTGATGAGCGAGGAGGCACACACACACACACACACACACACACACACACGTCTGCACAAGGTAACAGCTCTCTCCCTTTGATCTTTTCTCTCTGGCAAGTGGCTTTCTCCTCACTTCTCTTTGAAGGGAGCCCCTGCATGCCTGAGCATTTCTCTGTGATCATCTCCCGAAGAGCAATGGTGACATTACAGAAAAAAAAAAAAAACAAACCAAAACAGAGGCCCGACACAGTGTTTTTCTAACCAACCACAAACTACTCAACAAAGCTCTATAATTTTCACTATTTTGTTTAAAACAGCAAATAACGCAGTGAACTTTTCACGGTACTAATGGCAGCAAATTTCATCAAAACACGCGACTGAATTCCTTATCATTTCCGTGTTGATCTGTGCTTCACTATGGCGAGGGGACTTGCTTTCTTGTGTGTTTCTCTTTGCAGCAGCGGCTCTCTCATAGTCTAACTAAAAGTCTCACTTTTCAACTTACCTCAGAGAAATCTGGAGAACTGCAGGTTTCTGGCAGACGGAATGGCGCTCCGTCAGATCCCCCAACCCCAATTTCTTCCTGTTCTGATGAGACAGTCCTAAGGTATGCATAACTTCATAGATGCATTGTTAACTCAAACGCTAGGCATTGGATGACTCCACCAGCACAGTGGGAGCTGCAGTTACTGAAAGTGACTCAGAGGGAACCAGAAAACAGACAACTCACAAAACCAAGTCTCGAGGAGAGCGCCGCCATCTTGTCTTCAGGCGCCTCAGGGTGCTTCTGTCTGTGTCCACCACACATTCTGCAAAGCCAGCCACCCGAATTCTAGGAAGAGTAAGACAAAGAAAGTATTATGACTGTTAAGTTGGGAGCAAAGCCCCCAGCCCCCAGGCCTGAGCGTTGTAATGGTCTGGACTCCAAATCCCAGCATGCCCAGGTCAGAAGGGTCAGAACCACTCCCACAGGGTATTTAAGATCGCTCCCAAAGGAGAATCATGTGGTCTCTTTTCCTTCCTCCTGGTGGTCACATTGGCTTCCTCCCAGTTCCCTCTCGGGGCTACTCGAGAGCACAGAAATCCCTTTAAACCTGGACATTTTAATTTGGCTTATTGTGATTTGACTTGATTGGGATTTTTGCATCAGCAGAGAGCTCACTAAAAATTCCTAACAATGACGTCTATCAAGTTAATTCTTTTGAAATCCCATCTTGGTGTGTACTTTAAAATGTTCATAATATGTCCAGAGAATAATATTCTTTCAGAGTACATCAGTGTAATAAATACACAGGAAGGATGGAAGGACATGGCTCAGCAGTTAAGGGACTGTACCATTCTTGCAGAGGATCTGGGTTCAGTTCCCAACACCGGCTGGGCTTCTCACAACCATCTGTCACCCCATTTGCAGGAGATCTGTCACCCTCTTCTGGACTCCGAGGGCACCCTAGCCATCCATTGTCCAACATGTATACATGAATCCAAGAAAAATCTAAAAATAAATAAGCGTGTGTTAGAGACAAGCTAAACAGTGATATATGGACCCACCCAAAACAAATCAAGTTTCAAGGGATAAAGGAGGCTGGGAAGGCTAGTGGGCCAGCTGTGTCTGATTCCCCAGATGTGCTGGTGGTAACTTCCCTGCACAGCCTGGGTATAATGGACGGCAAAACCCTTGTAAGCAGAGCCTCCATATGTGATGGGGAACAGGGGACAGGGGAGCCTAACAAGCTACATGGGTGTTTGAGATGGGGAGCCGGTGGCAGGGGGAGCATAGCAAAGAGGACCTTTGACCTGGAAACCCATCCAAGCCTATTCTTCTTGAAAGGTAATTCTTTTGCAACTGAATTTCTTTGAGAAGACAGAAGGTTTCTTTGGCAAACTGCAGCAGGTTTTGTATGGAAAGAGCAAACGTCTATTTTGAGTTCCTAAACCGTTCAAATTTGCCAGTTTTATCTTTTCAGAAAATCTCCTGTGTTGTCATTACACGGGAGGACCTTCTGGAGATGGAAGAGAGGAACTTGAAAAGCCAAATCCTTATGTAATGATTTCCGAATTCTCTATCTCCATCTGACTCTGTGGAGAGGAGAGTTGACACTCACTCCCCTGGATGTCTAGGGCGATGAAGCTGCAACCTGGTCTCTGTTATGTGCATGTCTGCTAGCTGTTCAAGCAGGCCCATGTAACTCGGCTTCCTGTGTTCATGGGGAAAGGAGCTGGGGACAAATGTCTGCTCTAGGGCATGGGCTGGAGATAGCCAGGGTGGGAATGGCATTAGACCCACACGTTCCCCAATTTCCTGAGAAAAAATAGGCTAGACAATAAGCTAACTGGAGTATTAATTATTTTCTCCTGAGACTCAGATTTGTGACCATTTATATAGATTTTTCCCCATTTTCTGCAGTCACTCACTGTGCCTGAAATTCCATTATTTGAGGAAAAAATAGAAAACAAAAAGCCTTACTTGCTCTTCATTTCCTTAGTAACATAAGCAAACCATCCAACAACTTTTACTTGTTTATTTATCTATCTATGGCAAAAAATTCTATCCCAACCAGAAATATCTTACATCTACACTGGCTTTCTATTTTAAATGTTTTAAAGCTGATGCAGTATCCTAAGATCAGATACTTTGAACCTGTAATGCAGGAGGGAAATCTGCAGATGATGCTGGATCCTAGAGTCCAGTTACTGAGGAGGAGCTGCCTCAAGAGAACACTCTCACACCGCAGTTGATGTAAAAGCAAGAGGATTTTAATTCTGTTGCAACAAGGTGTTTCAGCACTCGAGAAGCCAAAAGACCCCAAACAGCTGGTACAGGCTAATTTTATAGAAATAGAAGGGGAAATAAGTGGGGGGAACCCAGGGGTTATTATGATTGGCTTATTCAAAGGGTCACTGGACCGAGCCAGGGCAGGAGAGCGGTCGCCCTATCAGGTGGGGTAAGGGGGAACATCTGTGGGTTACTTTGACCCCTTCCCAGGGACTGAACCAAAACATCAGGAACTGAGTCAACACCCAATGTAGCGAGCTGCGTGAAGCCACACCTGATGGCAATGTAGAGAGCTGCGTGGAGTCGCACATGATGGTGCTGGCTCCCGCCCTCCGCAATCCCAAAAGCGAGTGCTCTCTGTGATAATCAACTCCTATGGCTAAGGCCTGACGCAATGATTGTCAGCTGCTTGCATATGCATGGACCTATGGGCAGTGCCCACCTGGCAATCCGGGGTTGGTTGCCCATGCCTTCTTAAGGGCTGGGAGAGGTTTGCCCGGGGGGAGAGAGAGAGAAGGAGAGAGGAAAAAAGAGAGGAAAAGGAGAGAGAGGAAGAGAGAAGAGAAAGAGAAGGGAAAAGATTGCTGTGAATAAAGTCCTGGAATAAACTGCAGTGAGAAGAGCTCTGGTGGTCGCGTCATCCTTAATGGACGAGGGTGGCCGCGACAGTTGGTGGCCCGTACGGGGACAAGTGGTGCCGTGTACGGGGATCCTCCAAACCTCTCTCCGTGGAGCCCAGAACTTGCTGCAGTCAGGGGGTGCACCGGATAATCCTCAGGTAAAGACTGGGGATCCGCGAAAAAAGCGGGTTTTCCGCTCTCGCCAGTAGAAGGGAGAGTGGGGGTAATGAGAGCTGCGACTATAGCAGACGGATCAAAGTGAGAGCCACGACCAAAGTGGACGGTTTAAAATGAAAATAAAAGAAAGAATGGGATTTTAGAATGGGCGCTTCAACATCACACTTGATTTTTCTGGCTCTTAACGAGCTGTTAAGGAGCGCATTGGAAAAGTTTTTGACTAAATGTGACACAATTGCTCCTTGGTTTGTCGTCTCTGGCAATCTTAATGTGTCATCCTGGGACAAGCTTGGTGGAGATATGAATTTTGCTGCAGAACAAGGTACGCTAAGGAAGGGAGTTAGATTCATGTGGTTTGAATTACCGAGGCCTCCTGAGTTTGCAGTGGAGAGTGAGCAGCTGTGGCTCCAAGGCCAAGCAGCGCTGAGGGTCTGCGAAGCTGCAAACACCCAGGACCTGCCTTGAGGACCAACAAGGCCAGAACGCTAGGTCACTCCCAGCATGTGCCTCAGGGCACAGAAGCACAACTGTGATAAGATCTGTTGGCTTGGACCTCTGTCCCTGTCAGGGGCAACAGGCCGAGATGGGATCCGTCCCACCCCGATGGGGCCCGGCCGCTCTGCGCTGCCAAGCCTCTACCTTACAGCTAGGTGGGGAGGTAGAGTCTCTGCCTCTCCCCCGCTGCTGCGACCTGCGTCCGAGCGCAGCTGGAAAATGGCAGTAAATTGCAGTAAATACCCTTAAGAATGCAACGTCCCCGCTCAGCAGGAAGTAGCCAGACAGACTGACAACGCCCAAATTCCCTAAAACGTGTAAGTGGGGACCCTTCAATGGTTGCAGAGCAGCAAGCCTGCTTTCCTGAGTTCCGCTCCACTCCATGCACCAGTCTGGACCCAGAACGAATGCAGCTGGAGCAGAAAGGTAGCTGGAGCAGAGCTGGAGCAGAGCTTTGCTAGGTAGGTGGCTATGGTAGAAGGCACATTGTCTCAGCAGTCGGTGCCTAGCCTGGCGAATGCCACAGCAGTGCTAAGAGTATCAGCAAACGCAACAACAAGTGCTGGAGCTGAGACAAGCTGGAGCACAGACCCCACAAGGCTGCCCGAGAACGCAGCGTAGCTGCAGGGCAAGGAAAAGGTAATGGCAGTTTTAGGCTCTGCACGCTGCTGAAGAGTCTGCAACAGAGCGAATTTAAATCAAGAGACTGCCCTATTGTAGGAGCAGGTACCTGTGGGTACTGTTTTAGCCAAAGGGTTGGTAGAATACCATAGCCCAAATGGGAGGTTGGGTCTAATGGTGATTAGGAACCCTACTGCTGGCAATCTCAACACCTGTTGTCATGGGCATTTATCTTTAAATCCTGTGTAAGATCAGACAACCCATGAGAATACAGCATATGGTCATTTAGCAGAAGCAGGATCAGCTGAGCTGCTAGGGAAGTCAAAGAGGTGCACGAGAAGGTGTCTTCCATGCACTCAGCTGACAAGAATGAATGTGCCACGGGGGTATGGCAGCTGGGATATGTTAAGAGAGGCAAGTCCATAACCTAGTCTGTCAGACATTTCTATCCATCCGGGGCTGTGTGTGACCAGCATTCAATATGACTCATGCAGCTAATCTGTCTAAAGAATTGTCTAGATATCTTTTAGGTGATTGGTCTGGTGAATTCGAACAACTGGAGAAGCTACGAGTGGCGACTGCAGATTCCACACGCATGGATACCAGCCTGGCAGAAGGACTATCCTCCTGGATCACTCCATGGATCATCTGAAGGAGTGGGCGGGAGTAGGAGCCCTAACAGGCTTAATGGTACTTGCCTCCCTGGTATGCCTGTGGTGCGTCTGTCACATAAGGGTTTCACAGCATTGCAATGCAGTTATGATCATTCAGGCCTTCACAGTCATTGAAGCAGGACAATCCCCTCAAGCTTGATTATATTTGAGCACAGGATGCGAGGCTTGCGCACTGCACTTGAGGTAAGCATACATCAACCTCAAGAAGAGCAAGTCTGATTGCATGTGGGTTGGTGTCTAACTCCCACCTCTGTAAAAGGACACCGGACAGGTCTAGTGTTCTCTGGGTGGATGACACCTGGACAGACACTAGCACATGTTCCATTTTTAACAGAGATCAGACCTCTACTCTTGCCTGTTGCTTTACAAAACAAAAAGGGGGAACTGTAGCGAGCTGCGTGAAGCCACACCTGATGGCAATGTAGAGAGCTGCGTGGAGTCGCACATGATGGTGCTGGCTCCCGCCCTCCGCAATCCCAAAAGCGAGTGCTCTCTGTGATAATCAACTCCTATGGCTAAGGCCTGACGCAATGATTGTCAGCTGCTTGCATATGCATGGACCTATGGGCAGTGCCCACCTGGCAATCCGGGGTTGGTTGCCCATGCCTTCTTAAGGGCTGGGAGAGGTTTGCCCGGGGGGAGAGAGAGAGAAGGAGAGAGGAAAAAAGAGAGGAAAAGGAGAGAGAGGAAGAGAGAAGAGAAAGAGAAGGGAAAAGATTGCTGTGAATAAAGTCCTGGAATAAACTGCAGTGAGAAGAGCTCTGGTGGTCGCGTCATCCTTAATGGACGAGGGTGGCCGCGACAACCCAAGGGTTATCTTGCCCCTATTCTAATAACTGAGTTCTATTCGGAGAACATTCGTAAGGACTCAGGGAGATGACAGAAAGTTCCCAACATTTCAGTACGTGCATGTGAAGTTGTTAGGTCCTTGGTTCCCAGGGAATGGGGGAGTATTACTGCTGAGAGGCCTCAGAAATGGTCTCAGAGTTATCTTAAAGTTCTACAATGAAATCCCCAGGAAAAGTAACATCGCACAACCTCAGAGATTCGAACTGGGGCTGGAGCTAAAATAAGGAATACTCTAAATTAAATCAACTGCAAGAGACGACTACATCCTGAGAAAGAAAGGAGACACAGGGTCTGGCATAGACTGGAGGGCAATGCCATCCCCAGTAGTTGGGCTACTGAACCTGATAGTGATTACAGCTTAGAAGCCATTGCCACAGCTTCGTACGCGGTGAGGTCAGTCTTGAGCTCTGTCCTGCAAAGGAGAATTCAGAAACTGGTCACTATCTTCACACAGTCTTTTCTGAGTAGATGAAGAGGAGGCTGGGAGTTTCCCTGTATGTTCTCTTAGCCTTCTACGGAAGAGAGGGACTTTGCTTTGAAAGGACTAGTGAGGATACAACTCTAAGTAAAATCAAAATGTATGCAGAGGTTCTGATAAATGCCTTGGAAATAATCTGGAAAAACTTCTGTCCTATCTGTTCATTTTCTCCCAAGCTCCAGAAAGACGATAAGTCAAAAATAAAAGGCCAGTGTTCTCGACTTGCTAGGGCCAATTGGGGGAGACGGGGACAGTTTAAGCTTTTGAGCCAGTGAGTCTCCATTGTGGTTGTTGGGAGTGCTGGGGCTATGTGAAGAACCCCCTAGCCGGTGTCCAATCAGAAGTCTCTGCTGTGGGACCTGGAGGGGTTCATGAAACCCTTGCTTGTATTATGCATTCTATTTTACCTTTCTCCATTTCCCATGGCTTTGATCTTGCCTTCCTTCCCAGAAAAACCTTTTAGTCAGCTGTTTCTGTTGACTGAGCACCTACACAAACAGGCTGGCTGGAGGGTGGGTGGGCAAAGTAGCTCCTTACAGAAACAGCTTCCCATCTTCAGGAGGCAACATGGAATGCTCACATAATAAAAGGGCTGATCACAAAAAGATGGCTCTCTCACACAGACTTAGCAGAGGTCATACCGTCTCAGGATGCAAGGGCAATTTTGATAGCCAGAGACTATGTTGAAAACATCTAAATTTCCTTCTATCCTGAGCTAGAAGCCATATTATTTGGGACATTTAAGTAATGTTTTGTTGTTCCTGTACTATAAACGGTCCAGCTGTTATCACTCTGCAGACTAGAGCTCTTGGGATTACTGTGTTGTACAGCTCCAGTAGACCAGAGAGCACTAAGTACCAAGGGGAACCAGCTGTTTCCACATGGTTTACATCTGCAGAAATACAACCTGCCTTCTGTCAAGCTAAGGGCTGCCCAGTCTCCCTGCCTTCTGGACCGCCTTTGATTCCTCTTTCCCCCTTACTAAAAGCAAGTATGTTAAGGGTACATTGCCTACCACCAAGCGATGTGCCAGTCATAGAGAGGCCTTATTCCCCAGATACCAGACAGAGGGGAGTGTACTACGGTTTACCCAACCCGTATTGTTACCAGTGCACAACTCAGTCTCCAGCGTACTGATGCTCAGGAATGGTGGACTTTCACGTGGTGGGAACTGGAAGGTCCTTGATTCACTGTGGCTGCTGTGCTTACAGTGTACAACTCCGGAGAGAGTTGTTAGGCTACAACCTTCCCCAGTTTCTGGTTTCCTCTCTTGACTCATGATCTTTCCCTGCCATGCACCCCTTTCCCATAGTAGTGCTGTCCCCAGAGCCAAACAGAAGCCGGCACCAAGCCTTGAACCTCTTAGATTGGAACAGATCAACCTCTTTTCTGTAAACAGTTCTCAGCATCAGACCCTTCGTTGAGGTAACAGAAAACTGACAAACATAGCTTCAGGAGTCTCCACAAACACCAAAATCTGTAGATGTTATCTTGCTCACAAAATGGTATGATGTTTTCACACATCTGTGCACACTTCCCTGTGCACTTTAATCACATCTGGGCTGCTGCAATGCTGTGTAAGTGGTGGTCACACTGTTTGCTTAGGGAATAACGACAAGGCCAGATGTAATTTCACACAGTTATTTTCCATCTATAGCCCACTGAATCCTCAGATACAGAGCTTGCAGGTCCAGACGGGACACTGTTTGCAAAGGGCTTTCCCATGTTCTGCAGTCTGTTTAATAAACATCATCTGTTGATTTTGATCAGAATGCTGATAAAACTGTTTAATATCCTTATATCTTCAATTGTGAGTGGGGAGGCATGTTGTTTCCCTGGCACTAAGACCCTGAGCACAGGACGTGTCCCTCACAGCGTCGTGGCGCATCCTTCTCAGGTTCTACAGAGCCCAGGTCCTGTTTATGAGAGTGGTCCCTTCATCCAATCCCATTCCTCACCTGTGTTTGAGAGTCTCCAGATTGACGAGGACACGGACATTGTGCCCTTGACTTTGAGGCCGTGGGCCTTGGTTTTTGTTTTCACCTCATCTTTCCTATCACTGCCCAATCCCTTGATTCTGAAGAGAATGCTAACCACTTCAAAGACACTTCCTGAAAACTAAACATTGATATTAGTCATCTTTTATTTATTTAAGTTTTGCTTAATCTCTGTTTTGTGTATGGTATGCGTGTGTGTGAGTATAGTACCCAAGAAAGCCAGAAAAGGACATTGGATCCTCTGGAGCTGAAGTTATAGGCAGCTGTGAGCTGCCTGACGTGGGTCCTGGGAATCAAACTCGGGTTGTCTGCAAGAGCAGGACCTTGTTCTTCACCGCTGGGCCCATCTCTCAAACCCCATCTTCATTTCTTACGATTTATGATTTTCCTTGCTCATACATAGCGGTATAGTTTTCACACAGCTGTGCACACCTCCCTGTGCACTTTAATCACATCTGGGCTGCTGCGATGCTGTATAAGTAGCTGCCACACTGTATTGCTTAGGGAATAATGACAAGGCCAGATGTAATCTTCAATGTATCAGCATCTAATCTTCATAACAGTAAAAACATAGCATTATATCGGAAATGTTAAATTTGAAACCAAGTATCAAGCAGTAGAGACCGAAACTTCCAACTGCAACAGCAGCAACAATGCCATTTTCTTAGCACACAGCGGTTTATGTTTCCCATGCTTGGTCTTTAGACAAAGAAAATGGTCTACAGATGAGGACACTGAGGGACACACACATTAAGGAATCTGTTCAAGGATGGCACGCACTGTGGGAAGTCCAAATGTTTGCAGTGCCTTGAGAACCGGGATGCATCTGCCTCCACAGCCCGTGCTTCTTCTGAGTCCCGCTGCTCTTATCACTACAAAAATAACCTTATTCTGAGGGGCGATCAACATTATATTGATCCAGTGAACTATAATTTAACATCAAAATCTTCTATTGATGATCCAAAAAAAAAAAAAAAAAGAAGAAGCCATTCACTTGAGGTGGGGTGGATACACATGGGAAGGGTTGAAAAGAAGAAGGCAAAAGGAGGGAAAGATGTTTAATTATATTTTAATTAAAATGTATTTTAAAATTCAGGTCTTCTCGTGATATTTTCCACCTAATTTTTGTTTATTAGCCCGTAGTCTAATTACAGATCGTCAAGTAGCTAACTATTGATACAAATGACTTAAAGATACAGTAGAATACACCAACTGTAGAAATACAGGCAGACCGAGCTTGAGTCATTCATCCGGCACACCACACAGGCTGTCATGGCTCCCGTGTGAAATGTCCCTTGCGACATGGGTTCGAACACTTGCACACCCAGCAGTGGCAGTTTGGGGAGGCTCTAGCATGCTTAGGAGTGGGAACCTAGATGAAGGGAGCAGGTCCATGGATTTAAAAGGTGACGATCACAATGGTGGGTCTTAGGGGTTATTGTGTGGTCCTTCTTCTTGCCCCACCACTTGCTCTTTCTGCTTTGTGGCCCAAAGGATGAAAGCAAGCAGCCCCATACTCTCACCGCCACAGCCATGAGCCACTGCTCCACCCATTCCTTCTCTGCCATGATGAACAGAACCCTCAAACCGTGAACCAAAACAAATCCTTCATCCTGTAGTATTCCTCCTATCAGGTATCTGATCACAGCAAGGGGGAAAGTGATTAGTACATAGTTAATGAATTTTGGTCTGGAAAACATTATCAAACTCTGTAACTGCCTAAAGAAAGTTGACCAGAAAGACATGAGGAAAAGCTATTTATATGACTGCAGAGAAATAGACGGGAGTTCTTATAGTTAACCCTCTGTGAACAGTGAGCGTTAGACAACTGAGTGGCCATCTAGACACTGCAAGTGGAGAGCGTGTGCTGGCTTCTGGTGACCCAGGATAACTAGCTTGTCTGGATCATAGCTTTGGAAATTCTGGGCCACAATTAATTGGCCCTTTGCCCTCAGCCTGTGATGAAACAACATATCCCAACAGGATCACAGTGAGCCAGAACCACTCATCTCGGAAGAGGAGAGGGTGAAGGTCTATAGCTGTCTTTGAGGGTCCCATTGGCTTAAAGCCTCCCCTAAGGCCCCATCTCTCAGCTTCCAGCAGCACCACCACTAGCACACGAAGCCTATGTGGCCCATGGAGGGATTCCTAAACCCAAACCCCAGCTGAGAAGTCTGCCCTCCCACAGAAGTAAAATGGACCAACTAAGCAACAGCAAAAGCAGAAACTTGCTGGGTCATCAAGGTTTCTTTCCCAGACAGCCTGAGGGTTGGTGTCTGGGCCAGCTGCTGGTGATTTATGGTGTCTTCATCCAATGGTTGCAGCCTCTGAGCGCCAGCTGTTCTCCGGCTTCCCCACTCTCCAGTCAAGCACCGACTATGCAGACCAGTCTGTTTCTTCATTTCCCCAAAAGCCTGAGGCTACTACTGTGCATCAAGACATGAAGTTTTCTCATTTACTCTTCCCAGTAATTCTGTCAGGTAGCCGTTCTGCGGCTCTCCGTAAGGTAACCATACTGTGGCTCTGCTTGATAGTAAAGAGAACGGAAATGCCAAAGAGCTAGCTCTGAAAGCTTCCAGACAGACCGCTGCTCTATACATGTGTGTGTTTGTGTGCAAAACCCTTCACTTGCTTGACAATAGATCAAGGGCTTTATGGCTTGCACGCTCCATGGAGCGTTCACATTGCATTTTAATTTAAAAATATATTCAAAGTTATCATACATTTAATTACTCTTTTCAGTCCATTTAATCTCCTCCCATCTCTTCCTTCAACTTTGCTGCACTGGGCGTAAGCAGTCTCACTACTTGTGAGAATTTGAAAACATAGAGGACTAAATTCCAAGCTGAGGAGGCATTAACGGTTCATTAGTCCATTGCTGGCTAAGTAGGCACACCTGGGAATGGCGGCCTCGTGGCATCTGCTTCTGCACTAATATGAGATGCTGAAGTGAGTCTCTAAAAGCGGTGTTGGCCCCGAACCCACAGAGAAGAGGTAATGGGTGTCAGTGCAAAAATGTTCCTGAAACTACTTATGTAGACATTGTTTCCTTGAGTCAGAGAAACAAAGAGGAAAGATGGGTCTTTGTGAAGGACACGTAGAAGGCCTTCAGACTGCAAGGAGATTGTGCTATATTTTTATGCTTTCTTTATGCACACACATAACCACATGGTGGGTTGTGAGATGCTAGGTTTGCTGGAATTCTTTAACCTAACAGAAGGCTGAGTTTTTAAAATTGAAGAGCTCAGATGAACCCAACTAGAACGAGGTAATAGACTAATGTCTTCATTGCAAAAAATCATTTTACTACATACACATTTTTTTAACAGTTTTATTAGTGGGAAATGTTAACGAGACTCAGCTCGCTGTTCATTGTGTAGGTCTTTTGTTCCAGCCTCGAGCCATTAAACTCATAAGCATCTCTCTTTATGTCCCCATTAAAAAGGAGCCCAGGTGATGAGTTACTGACAGTTTCTCCACGTCTCTTGGTTGCATTTTCTCAAAGTCAACAATGTGCCCATTCTCAGTAGACGCTGCAGTGGAGCCTCTCCTCCACACGCACCAGTTCACACGAGGACTGGAAAGGCCATCCGAAACAGCAGGAAGACCACTTCCTCCCAATAGGCTATCCCCGCTGCTCCTCAGAAGTGGGCGTCCTGGGGACCGAGAAAGGAAGAGATGGCGAAGGACAAGCCAGCGCACACTGAGGAAACTGGGGTCTCCCAGGATGGTTCTCTGTCTGGCAGGAGCACCACCAACACTGAAGTCAGTCCACTCCCTACCAAGTGCTAGGCCGTCACCTTCTGGTGAAACTAATTGTTTGTGCTTTTTGTTTCATTAACTTTTCTTTCAGATGTTTTCCTGACAGACAATTGAGGTAATGTAACTACGCATTCTCCCTTGTTAAACAGGCTTTGGGAACTAGGGACAATATGTCCAACGAGGCTCAAGTTGCGCAATCTCTCTCTCTCTCTCTCTCTCTCTCTCTCTCTCGCTCTCGCTCTCGCTCTTGCTCTCGCTCTTGCTCTCGCTCTCTTTCTCTCTGTGTGTGTGTGTTATACATACAGGCATTAGAGTGTGCTAATACAACTCTGGAGCAACTAAAGAGCGTCCTCAAGGTCATCTAAACTTCAGGGAAGTGGGCTTCCTCTGCAAATGCTAACAAAAATAAATTTAAACTCCAGAACAACATACGCTCAAGGTGGGAGGCAGCAACTTGATTAAAAATGTAACCCATCTCGTTGGGCTCCTGTTTCCTGAGGAATGTGAGCTCCGGAAGAGAAAACACTAGCATCCTCTCACTCAAAGTAAAGGGTACATTGTTTTAATCCTTTCCCTAAAAATTTGAGGAATTTGTGTTGTATCCTGTGGAAATGGCTATGTCCTTCAAAGATTATCTGTGGCATATTTTGCCCCGTATCTTGTCAACCATACATTCTTTACGCATATGTTTATATCAAGGAAGAGATCTTTATTTAAATGGCACTGTCTGGCACTCAGCAGTTTGGCATCAGTTGGCACGTTCTCTTTTACTTTAACACCAACAGTCAGAATCTAACCCTTCAATATTTCACAACATCGGCGGGACTTCTGATTGATGAACATCTAAATACCTGCATCTCGCAGGTCGGTTATACAAGCCCAGAGCTGGTGTCTCTGATTGGATACATAGCATTTCAGGTCTACCGACAGACACGTCTCCAGACATGTATATCCAATAGTCCATTTTGTGCTGAGCAAACAATGCTTATTTAGATGCTGTCAGGTCAGGTCTTAGGGATGTTAGTGTGAGAGTTGCAAAGTTTAGTCGCACGAGAGACAGAAAAGCGTGACATTCCTGAACTGTGGTCACACAGGTCTGTGGAGCCAGGAAAGGAAACTAGAATCCATGTGTGTGGGAAGCAGAAAGAATGTGGGAGACCATCGCTGCGGTTATTCACCTGTCTGGGTGTGGATGATGTCCCTCTGTGCCTCTTGGCGTCATCATTAACAGCATTGTTAACTAGTTTCCAAGCAATGGACTTCCCCTTAAAAAGCCTGCTTTGTTTCCTGTGCGCTGCTATAACAAAACACTCGAGACTCGGGGATGGACAAATAATAACTTAATGCCCTTTTTCCTAGAGGCAGAGACATCTAAGATGAAACCACTGGTGTGCTGAGTGTCTAGAAAGGGCTGCTCTCCAAAAAAGCACATTCTTCTGATTGTGTCCACGCCTGGAGGAAGGAGCCAGAAGAATGGAAGTCACGAGTTCATCTCTTGAGCCTCTTCTGAAGAGCCTCAGTCCTGTAGGAGAGGACCCCACACTCGAAGCTTGATCACTTCCTGGGTGTTCATCTCTTAACCGTACCAAATTGGACCTTAGGCTAGGATGTGAATTAAAGGCGAGATGTATATTCAAGCCACAGCAGTAGCCATGCTCATAATTTTAAAATCTCTATCTATTATAAATTGTTGGGGGATTTAGTAAGTTTCCTCTCAAATATTAGGCAAAGCATCCCAGTAAGCTACTGGGAGCCTTGTCATTTCTGTTTAGAATGAGAATTCTGGGGTGAGTGTACTTCAACACATTCAAAACAGGAGTCAGGTTCACTCATACGGTGGCTGAAGGGCAGAATACACCCCACAATATTTGGCAACACTTGCTTTGCAGTAGCTCAGTGTTTTCTGTGTAAACACAGAATGTAAATGCCTCTCTGCTAGACAGTTTTCCCGTTGCTTTAAATGTACTTCAGCTGTAAATCAGCTAAACCCCAGCAGGTCCGTTTGCATCTATAACCACAGGTCTCCCTATATGCAAGCCTGAACCTCTCCAGTCTGTCTCTGTCATCTCTCTTCCCAAAGCTTAACTCCCTGGCTCCAGCATCTACATATGCCCAATAGATTTGTGGAACAAGCTCACACTTGTTGGGACCAGAGAGCAGGACTAGGGCAAGGGAAACTCGCACCCTAAAGTCCAAAGAAAGACTAGGGCAGTTGCCTCAGGGCAGAACCAGAGTACACGTTCTGGCTCCAGTTCCATACTAAACTAGCTGCACCATAAGCAGTCCAATGACACTCCATCCTTTCATATCCTTCTCCATATACTGGCATTCCCCCAGGACAGCTCAGTTGCTATCTACTCCAGGTTTAAGTTCAGGGATGTCTGAACATTGTGTGTGTGTGTGAGGAGTCACAGCAGGGCTCCAGGCATTCAACACAGACTTGTCAACTTGATAGTATATAGTAGTGTGTGTGTGTGTGTGTGTGTGTGTGTGTGTGTGTGTGTTACAGGGGGCACATCAGTATTCCAAACATTCAATGTGTATACTGACTTCACAACTTGATAGTATACAGCAACACCAAGCAGAAGAGCTTCTGGACATTTCTTTTGGGGATTATCTCCCTCGGGTTAATCAAGGTGAGATGATCCACCCTAAATGTGGACCTCAGCATTGCAGGGGTCAGGGTCCTGACCTGCCTGAGGAGACAGCAGGGCTGGAGAGATGGCTGGGTTTTCAGAAGTGGCTCAGGGCTTAAGCATGCTTACTGATCTTCAAGAAAATCTTTCTGCAACCACATCAGGTGTCTCCCAGCCACCTCTAACTCCAGGTCCAGGATATCTGGTGCTCTATGGTCTCTATGGGAACCTGCACCATGTGGTGCATATACACAGGCATGCACACACACACACACTAAGCAAACAAAAAGGAGAGCGTTCTCCCCTACAGATGGGCTCCTCTCAACTGTGAGCTCAACCCTTCCTCCTTTAAGTTGCGTTTGTCAGATTTTTTTTTGTTTGTTTTTTGTTTTTGTTTTTCGAGACAGGGTTTCTCTGTGGCTTTGGAACCTGTCCTGGAACTAGCTCTGTAGACCAGGCTGGTCTCGAACTCACAGAGATCCGCCTGCCTCTGCCTCCCAAGTGCTGGGATTAAAGGGGTGTGCCACCATCGCCGGCATATTTTTTTTTTATTGCATCAAAAGCGAGAAACAACTGAGAAAAGGGTCTGAGAGCTTTAGTCAACCTCACTTAAACCTAGGCACACCTGGGAGGACACAATATGAACAGAGGAATTGTTTCCATCAGATTGGCCTCAGGGTGTGTCTGTTGGATAGTTTATTAATTCTTAAGGAATGTAGGAGAGCCCACAGCCACCAGGGGTGATTCTGTCCCTGGGCAAGTATGCTTAAACTGTGCATAAGAAAGGCAGCTGATCAAGCCAGAAGAGCGAGTCAATAACCGCTGTCCCTCCATGGGTTTTGCCTTCATTTTTTACCTTGAGTTTCTGCCACGGAGTCTCTCTCAGATAACTAAGTAGACCCTTTCATCCCCTCAAGTAGCTATTGGCCACGGTGTTTATCACAGCAACAGAAACCAAACCCAAAACAGGACCAGTGAGGAAGGGACCTAACCTGGGTTACAGCCTATAAGATTGGTGGGGCACAGTGCAAAATGGAAAGTGATAATCTTAGACCCAAAACAGGAATAAAAAACTGTAAAGACGTCAAAGTGCTGGGGACAGAGCGATGACTCAGTTGTTCAGAGCACTTGCTGCTCTTCAGAGGGACCTGAGTTTGGTTCCCAGATCCCATGTTAGAGGCTTATAATAGTATAATTACAGATCTAAGGGGTCAGGCACTTCCCTCTAGGCATGCATGTGTGCAGGAGCGTGCACGCACGTGCGCATACACACACACAGATGCATGCACAGGGCTAGGTGTTTTGTTTTCTATTAACTGTACCTCCTCTGAGGGCTGCCCAGGCTCCCAGCGCTCAAGGTCTATCCATTTGCCCTCTCGCCAGCCACCAACACACTCTCTGTGACCTGCATCCTCAGCATTAGGATTCCGATTGTGAGGATGTAGAGCAGTTGATCCAAAACACCTGGTGCTGTCATCCAAAAGAAGTGACTGAGGCCACCACCATGCCCCAGCCTTGAGATTCGGAGGCTGTGATTCCGACTGGATGCTCTCTGCCCGTGCTTGTATTTACACAGAGATGTATTAGCTCGGCCAGTTATTCCTGTCTCAGTTCTGATCATCTCACCAAAGCAGAGTAAGACAGGGATCAGATGAATAGAGACATGAGTAGATGCTTACAATAATAATAGCACATACAGCACATGAGGCCCAGCATTTCGCTCCATCGATCATTCATTTATTGGTTGTGAAGCTTTAGTGGGTGCCCTACCACTGAGCTACACCTATCCTCAGAGTATCTATGTATCTATTTTCAATTCTAACACTTGGACACCTATTAGAAGCAAGCCCAAAGGTCTCCAGTTGTCTTAGGGCTCAGATGGCAAATGTACTGAGGTATGATAGGAGCCATCCCAAACTGTAGTCGGTAGTCACAGCACACAGAGAAGCACAGCATGTCTGGGGAGGTAATCTGGAGAAAGCCTCCTAGGACAGGAGACAGGAACTTGTGCTGTGTAGACAGGAACTCCAGGAGCTCAGAGTAACAAAAATTCAAGGTCTGCAGGATGGATGTCTCTAATCGCAGAGGGATTTCTTTTAAGTGAGAACATTGTGGGCTGGAGAAATGACACAGGGAGAAATAGTGTTTGTTGCACACACAAGATCTAATCCTCAACACCTGCATGAGAGCCAAGTGTGCCTCTTCACGTCTCTAACCCCAGCGTGGATGGTGCAGACAGGTGATCCAGGGTCACATGAAAGGCAAGCTTCGGGTTCAATGAGACAAACCCATAGCAAGGGAACAAGACAGAGCACCAGAGAAAACTACCAACCTAAGCCTTCCTCTGGCTGCTACGTAGACACTCATGTGCATGTACCACACAACACACATACACACACACACACATACATACACACACTCTCACACATATACACTAACACACATACACATTGACACACTCACAGAAATAAAATTACGATTCTTTCAAAATACTAGCATACATCCAATATATTACTTACTTACTAATTATCCATATAATCATTGAAACCATTGATTCCATGAAGACCCAAGAACACACAGACATAGAAAGTAAGTTTGCTAGCACATGCAAAACTGGCTTCTTCTCCAGGGAAGAATTCTCTTGACTCCGTATGTGGTCAAAATTCTCTAGGATCTTTAAGAACAAACATTGTTAGAATTACTCTTTTTGTTTTTGCTGTTGTTTGTTGGGTGGCTTTGTTCACTTGTTCTTTCTGTCTGTGTTATAAATGAGCTTCAGGGATGCTAATGGAAGCACAGACCTCATAGCACCAGCTGATCTCAGTGTACTTACATCTGATGAAAGGTTACTCACATCCAATGAGAGGCCACTTAGAGTTCGGCTTGGTGTTTACACTCAGGCTGACAAATTTATCCCCGTTAAGAGGTATTAGGTATTAAAGATTTGATTAGGCCATGAGGCCTCTGCCTCAGGAACCAATTAATCATTTATGGATTAACAGACTTCTGATGAATGGGTTCTCTCAAGAATGAGTCTGGTACAAAAGCCAGGCCAGCTTTGTGTATTCCATGAGAGGGCACTTGCCATATGATGACCTGTGTCCCCTTGAGACTCCCCACAGTGCTTTCCCACAAAAAAGCCCTCACCAGATATTTTCCTTTGTATCCTAAATAGCCTCAGAGACCCACGTGTCAAAACCTTGCTGCCCCCAAATGGTGACATTGGAAGGTGATAGGAACTTTAGGAGGTGCGGCCTTGTGTAAATGGGAGGTCTTTGTGTCTGTGAGCAGCTGCCCTTGAAGCAATAGTGGCGATCTGATTTTCTTCTCTTTTCTCTATCCCTTCCTGGCCATGAGATGGTTTTGCCCTATCATAGTCTTCCATCATTGTAATGAGCTTAAAAATTAAAAGCCCTTTAGACACGTAAAAAATAGCTTAGTCAGGAACTCCACTATACCCAAGGTCAGGACCCAGTGATGTCACTCACTCAAGATGAGCAAACACAGTCCTAGAACCCATGATGCCTATAGATAAGCAGATACGAAAAGCAATGCTCTGCTCTGCTCATCTGGAGAGATGGTGACTTGAATTTCCCTGCGACTAGAGTGTCTCCCGCATGATCCTGTCCCTTGAATCAGACTTCTGCTAGAGACTGGACCTGACCTTTAGCTAAGATACATCACACACATGAGCAACCTTGAAGAGACAGGCTTTGGACAGCAGCTAGGAACTTTATGTTAAAGAGTGTGAACTGTATGTGACGACCCTTGGCATAATAAAGCATAACTTCTGTTATATTAACTACGTGTATCTACCTTCCTGTTTGTGACAATCATGATGAGCTAGCTACCTGTCGTCAGGTACCACAGTTGTACCTGATAGTGGACCAGGAGCTCCAAAACTGAGAGCCGAATATATATTTTCTCTTGCTTACATTGATGGCCTTAGCTCTTTGTTATAGTAACAGAGGTTAATGTCTCACTCTTTAACATTGAGTTTCTAAGCTACAGAACCATAAGAAATGTCTTTTCTTTATAAATTAGACAGCCCCAAGCATTCTGTTGAGCCATGGAAAATAGCCTATGCCATCTGAGAACCTTTTATACGCACTGTGAAGTCTTGAACACTTTTTCAGGGCACCTTCAAAGGATCAATGGGCAAGGGGATCTGAAAAAGAAAGGGCAGGCAGAGTGTCTGTCACAGGCAGAACGTTTGTCATCAGGTCGTGGTGGAAGAGGGAGACTCGGAGGTGGTTTGGCCAGCTGGCATCTCTCGCTAGCTTGTCTCTCTGTTACCGGTTTCCATCAGGGTCCAAGGCAGCTCAGCAACATTTTAGGGCTTCAACTAGAGAGCCAAAATTTCCTGTTAAATAGTCCAGCCTTGGACTATTTAAATACATTTAGCTTTATCTCTGCTCACACCTTGCTCAAGGTCAACCAGACTATGGGGTGCTTTTATCAAAGCAATTTCCTATTTAATAATAGCTCAAGGCAAGACAATGAAAGGAGTGCTTGATGGGAGGAGGGGGGCACTGCTCAGTATCTACCCACAAGATCATAGGAAACTCTGTCACTACAGTTCTCCTAAAGGTTGAAGCAGTCCATGGCATTAGAACATCTACTCCCTGTTTGTAGAGGAGGAAGCTGAGAGACAAAGTAATTTTCCCCAGGATGGAAACTGTAGATGTAGAAATTGATCTCTTTGCCTATGTTGGGTCTTGAACTAAGTACCGTGCTCTGGGCTATGGGAATAGAGGTGGGGAAAGATGAAGACAGGTGTCTAGCTGAAAATTATACATATGACATTGGATTTTAATCCTAGATGGGCTACAGACTAGTCAGGATCCTTTAGCAACCATCCCTACCTACAAACACAGGAAATGTTTAAGTTTGTTGAATGCCTGGTTTCTTTCCTACAGAAGGAGGGTATATAAACTAATGACATAACTATGCCATGGTATGATTAGGAGGGAGGTTTTTATTGTAGATATGAGAGAGAGAAAATAGCCAAAGGCATCTCGAAAGGTCCAGAGCAGAGAGAAAAGTAGACCGAACATACACGGCCAGCAGACTGGACCTAGCCAGGGCTATCTGCAAAAGATGGGAAAATAGCAGGGTATAGAGAATAGAGAGACCATGGTGAGAGGAACAGGAGTAGAGACAGACAAACGACAGATGATAGATAGATAATAGATAGATAGATAGATAGATAGATAGATAGATAGATAGATAGATAGATAATAGATAGGTTAGATAGATAGATATATAGATAGATGATAGATAGATAGATAATAGATTAGATAGATAAGATAGATAGATGATAGATAGATAAGATAGATTAGATAGATAGATTAAATAGATTAGATAGATAGATAGATAGATAATAGATAGGTTAGATAGATATATAGATAGATGATAGATAGATAGATAATAGATTAGATAGATAAGATAGATAGATGATAGATAGATAAGATAGATTAGATAGATAGATTAAATAGAATAGATAGATAGATAGATAGATAGATAGATAGATAGATAGATAGATAGAGTAGATGATAGATTAGATAGATGATAGATTAGACAGATAGGATACATTGATGATAGATAGATAGATAGATAGATAGATAGATAGATAGATAGATAGATAATAGATAGGTTAGATAGATAGATATATAGATAGATGATAGATAGATAGATAATAGATTAGATAGATAAGATAGATAGATGATAGATAAGATAGATTAGATAGATAGATTAAATAGATTAGATAGATAGATAGATAGATAGATAGATAGATAGATAGATAGATAGATAGATAGAACAGTAGTTTGATAGAAAATGCCCCCCAAGGGAGGGATGCTATATTAGGGGTTATGGCTTTGTTGGAGTAGGTATCGCCTTATTGGAAGAGTGTGTCATTGTGGAGGCAAGCTTTGCGGTCTCATATACACTCAAGCCACACCCAGTGTCTCAGACCACTTCCTGTTGCCTGCATAAGATGTAGAACTCTCAGCTACTTCTCTGGTACCATATCTGCCTGAATGCCACCATGTCCCACCATGCTGATAACGGACTGAACCTCTGGTAAGCCACCCAGTTAAATGGTTTCCTTTATAAGAGTTGCTGTGGTCATGGTGTCTCTTCACAGCATTAGAAACCCTAACTAAAACAGAAGTTGGTACCAGGGACTGGGGCATTGCTGTGATAGTCCTGACCATGGCTTTTCTTTTCTTTTCTTTCTTTTTTTTTTTTTTTTTTTGGAAGAAATTTGAACTTTCTAAGTTTGGGTTAGGAAACCAGTAGAATTCTTTCAGCATTTCTTAATGGACCATACCAGTAGGATGAAGAATGTGACTGCCCTTTGCCCTTGTCCAAAGAGTCTGCCTGAGGCTAAAGCGAAGAGTTTTGAATTAATTCCCTTGGTAGAGGAAATCTCAAAACAGCCTAGTATTTTGCGGTCACTAGCTTTATGGTTATTAGTGTTAACTCTAATGAAGATATATAATGAGAAAGAGTAGCTGAGCGAGGAAAAATATTTGAGGAAAAAGGTAGCACAGGAAGTCCTGTGTTCAAGGAGATAAACACATTAAGAAATGGAGTAAAGGCAGTGGTGACTTCAGGGCAAGATTCTATCCTGGTAAATTTCCAAAAGAAACGAAAAAAAAAAAAAAGCTTATAGCTCGGTGTGGTTCATGCCTTTAATCCCAGCACTCAGAAGGCAGAGGCTGGCTGATCTCTGACTTTGAGGCCAGCCTTGGCTACAGATCCAGTTTCAGGACAGACAAGCTTAGGCAGTGAAGAAAGCAATCGAAAACAGAAAGTTGGTGAAAATGTTGTTGAATGGGGGGAGGCATGTTCCAGGCCCAGCAAGCAGCAGAACTTGGTAGCTTAGGTACATGGTTCTGGCTTTAGAGTTAAGTGTAGAAGAAAGGGATATTGGAATTTGCCTCCATGACGTCAGGCATGTGTCAGGGGTGTAGAGAGGCCATGGTGGGAAGCGGTGAAGTTGAAGCCTGGATTGCCTTGGAGACCCCAAGATGTTAGAGAGGCCAGAGTTATGGAATACCTGATGAGGAAAACTGCTAACGGGAAGCAGAACCAGCCCAAGAGGAAGAAGTGTGTTGCAAAACTCAACAATGGAGTTGGAGATCTGGAACATTTTGACATCAGACATGGAGATGCAGAGTTTGGAGTTTGTCTACCTGGTTTTGGTCTTGCTGTGGTCCCGTATTTCTTCACTGTGCTTCCTCCCCTGTGTCTTGGAATGGTAATGTATATTCTGTGCCATTATATGTTGGAAGTACATGACCTGATGTCTGCATTTTATTTCATAAAGGATTGCACTTAAGAGATTGCATAACTCTCGAAGAGACTTTGAACTTTTAAATGGTGTTGAGATTGTGATAGACTAGGGGGACTTTTGAAGTTGGACTAAAGGCATTTTTGTATTATGACATGGCTCAGTCTTTGGGGATCAAGGATGGAATGTAGTGGTTTGAAAGAAAATAGCCCCCAAAAGGAGTGGCACTATTAGGAGGTTGTGGCCTTGTAGGAGGAAGTGTGTCACAAAGGAGGCAGGCTTTGAGGTCTTATATATACTCAAACTTTGCTCAATGTGATACTGAGACCACTTCCTGTTGCCTGCAAGATGAAAGACTCTCAGCTGCTTCTCCAGACCATGTCTGCCTACACAATGATAATGAACCAAAGCTCTGAGCTGTAAGCGAGGCACCCTTATTAGATGTTTGCATTTATATGAGCTGCCGTGATCATGGTGTCTTTGCACAGCAATTGAAACCAAGACAAGAACCCAGGGACTCCATTTGGACCAGCTCTGAGAATAAACGTCAGCAAGCCAGCCTGACCCATGTCACACGGTGTCTACGTTGCAGCCTAAGGGAGGAAATACGTTACATACATCTAGACCAAGAGGTCATAGGCGGCTGGAGCAAACCCCCTGAGAGCCTGAAGCTTACACCTACTGGACAGAACAGGAAAAGCACAGGATTATGAGAGAGTAGAAAGTGAGATGGTTCCTGCTGAGGCTGAGAGACACTTCTGGAACCCCAGAGTCTGCTGATGTCATGTATCCAGCTAAAGCAAGAGATTGATCACTACCCGAGGGTACAATTCCCATGCAGCCGAAATCACCAGAAGAAATCCAGGGCTGATATTCAGCACAGGATGCCAGGCTGGCACTGTGCCCAGGAAGCCACGTATGCCCTGAGCCAGGTGGGGGTTTGTCAGCTCAGGCACCGAGCAGGGAGCCTGCTTTCTCCTAATCAGCGTGAAGTTGCCTGGTAGGCCTGGAGTGCCCATGTCTGGAGTTCCTTTCCCCCAGCATGCTTTGGGACACCAGCTCTAAGAGACTCACAATTTGACTGAGTGGTTTTTTGGGGGGGAAGGGGGCAGATTTAAGGGGAGATTTAGGAAACTATTTTAATCTCAGCAGCACAAGGCTGAAGTGGGCTCACTCTGGCGGAGTGTTTGGAGAAGGGATGCTTAGCTCAGAGTGGGAAACCTTGCAAGGAAGGAGGTACCTTCCAGTTGGAGGCCATGGCAGCTTCGTGGCTTCCTACTTGATCCTTGTCCCTGGGAGACTGAGAGTTAGGGAAGGAACTCAGTCCTGTAGAGTTACAGTCTTCAGGTTCGAACAGATTGATCTAGTCTCTATTTCACCATGAATGTCCTCATCAGACCTGGAGTAGACAGTAAAGCTGCACAGGACTAAGAGGAGTTAAGAAGGCCACAACCTCAGGGGCTCAGAGACCAGAGAGTCGGCCCACTGTGGATGCCCATGGATTATCTGCTGGGTGAAGGTAACCGGTAGGCGGTTGAAGGCATGTCTGGCGAAAGTGCCGGTGGTGAATCAGTGACTGAGCGGGTGGCTGACTAAGGGAAGAAGGGGGGGATTATTAGATAATAAATGACTGCCTGGCTCATCAAAGCACCAATTGGCCTCTGGAGCTGATAATAAATGTTCCCCGGGGAGGTCTGGACTCCAGAGAATAAGGCAGGAGGGAGCAGAGACACACGTGCCTATGAACTGCTCTATGTTTAGAGTGAGAACTGTGGGGTTCAGGAACTCACAGGCAGAGCTGACTTTTATTGGCCTAGCCTGTGGTTGCCGCCGCCACCCCCGGCCCCCACACCTCTGGCTGCTATGGCTGGGAAGGCAGTCATTACACCCATAGCTAGCAAATAATTAAATGGCTTGGGGCTTTAAAAGTTTGTGTTCCAACTAATTAAACTTTATATATCTGGCTGTTCGGTGAACATTATTTTAATATTGCTCTCTGAGCATGGCACGCTGTGCTCCTCCGGTGCCATTAGGATGGCATTAGTACCCGCTGAGGAACGTTTATGGTGTGTGAGGGTAGACTCCCAAGACAAATGAGCCCGAGACATATGTGAGCATCCCCGAAGACAAACACTCAGAGCTCTCATTGTGTATAGCTTCCACAGTCATAATTAAAGCACTAAGACTTTGTCCAACACGTAAAACTTGATAAGCAGTTTATGAAAAACACCATCTTAAAAAGATGGCGTCCTATTTGTTAGGAAATAAAGAGAGAGAACTAGATACACTCTGTGTGGTAGTTGAAAGAAAATGGGTTTCGGAGCTCCAGCTGTGAACTCCCCCTTCAGCTGACATTGGGGACAGTCCTGAAACCTCGAGTGTCAGCCGATCCACATCATTTAAGAAGGAGTCGGGAAACTCACCTTGATTTAGAGGACAGATCGTCAGCATAAAAAGTGTGCGAGTCACGAGAAGTCTGTTACGAAAACCAAGTGCATTCCTGCGTTCTTTCAGAGATTTTGCACACACTAGGAAATGGAATAACGCCTCCATGAATGTGTCATGGTCAAAAACATACCCAAGGAAATCGACTGAAAGAAGGGAGGAACGCTTATTTTTGTTTTGGGTTTTGAAGGTTTCCGCCCATGGTTGTTGGTGTACTGTTTTGGGTCTGTGTTGAATATCATGGGAGGAGGGGTCATGGCAGGAGCACGTGGCAGCGGTGGCATCTTGCCTCCTGCATCTGAAAAGCAAAGAACGATACAGAAAGCCCCTGGGGTCTCAATAGGCCCGTCAAGGGGACACTTCCAGTGACTTGCTTCCTCCCGCCATCTCCTAACTCCTCCTAACTGCATCATCAGCTAAGGCTAAACCTCTTAACACATGGACACTTGGGAGACAATTACCCAAGCCATGGTAACAGAAGTACGAACAGAGGCCCTGCACCTTAGGGACACACTGAGGGCGCTGTGGCTGGTTGTGTGTCAACTAGAGTCATCAGAGAGGAAGGAGCCTCAGCTGAGGAAATGTCGCCATGAGTTCCAGCTGTAAGGCATTTTCTCAATAGTGATCAATGGGGGAGGGCCCAGCCCATGGTGAGTGGTGCCATCCCTGGGCTGGTGGTCCTGGTTCTATGAGAAAGCAGATTGAGTGAGACAGAAAGCAGCACCCCTCCATGGGCTCTGCATCAGCTCCTGCCTCTAGAATCCTGCCCTGTTTGAGTTCCTGTCCTGCCTACCTTCAGTAATGAATGATAATGAAACATAAGCGGAATAAAGCATTCCTCCCCAACTTGCTGTTTGGCCATGGTGTTGGTCGCAGCCATAGGTATTCTAAGACAGTGTCTTTCTTCTCAGATAGAGATGCTAAGATGCATGGTGTTGGTCACAGACATAGGCATTATAAGACGGAGTCTCTCTTCTCTGTTAGAGATGCTAAGATGTATATTATAGAAGCTTTCTTCTTTCAAATGTTGCCTTGGCTTGTTGGTGGCAGGTTACTCAGGAGGAAGCCGGAGGCAGGCTTCCCAGGTACTGCCAGCTGCCTGCGGCCCCAGCCCCGTGTTCCATTCAGATAGAAGATAACTCGTCATTTTTCTCTCTTTTTTTCCCCTTCAGGTTAACTTTTTTAGGTTATTGGACAATAAAAAGTGGCTCTTTTCACATGTGTTAAGGTTACCACAAAATTTCAAATAACCAGATAATAATGTTAATTGTAAAGGAAAAGCATAGGTTATTTTTTCCAGGGGGAAAAATAGTTTGAAATTAAAGGGGCGTTCTTGGAATGGACTATCACCCTGGGAGTGGAGGACCCACCCAGTGAAGTAGATGCTGGGAGGTGGTGTGGAGGGGGAGGGGCAGGTGGGGGAATGTGCTGAGCTCACCAAAGGCCTCATGGCCTTATCCCGTTGCGTGAACTCTGCAAAGTGACTTGATTTTCTAAGATTTAATTTTCACATTAATTGTCAGGCCTTCTGTTGGAAAGCAGACTTGGGCTATATAAATTATAATATGTGATAGTTTGAGCTGGCTAAAATCCTGCCATCCACATTTTATTTAAAAAAATCATTTAGAAATAACAGCTACTGTGAAAATACCATGTAAACATGCATGGCATGCCCAAATCTAGGTAATGGCTTCCTGTAAAATATGGGAGCTTCTCTTGGAATCACCCAGTATGTCCTCAATCCAGGCTGTAGCTAAACCAGAGTCATTCAAGACAGTTGGCAGTCTTAAACTAAATTGTGACTTTATTTCAACAAAAGATTAGCAAGTTCCTCATGAGCAGTCCTGAACCATTTTGCAATGGACACCAACTGACCCTCCCAGAAAAGCTTGGGAAAGTCAGAACCCCAAAGAGGCATTGTGGGAAGGTATTCATCCCCACCCTACAGAGAAAAGACCCTGCTCCTGGGGCTGCTGCAGCGAGGCCCCACTTCTTGTTAGCACAGCAGATTTGTGCTGTGTTTGTTAGTTTCTGTTTCACTGTAACAAACAGAGAGAGGCAGTTTGTCTTGGTTCCCGGTTTTTATTTGCTCCCTGGTGTCTGGGTGGTGGTGAGGCTTAACCCCATGGCTTGGAGCTTATGAATGGAGCTAAGCTTCCTTTGTGGCATCTTGGAAGCGGAGAAAGGGGTAGGGATAAAATGAATCTTTCAAACACACAAGCCCTCTACTTCCTCCTGCCAGGCCTTCCCTTGACCGCCTCCCCCAAATCCTATCAAATTAGGAACCCACAGTGGAGTCAATTCATGGATTAAGTCAGAGACCTCCTGAGCTGCTCACCATTCGGCAGCTGGGATGCCTGCTGGAGACCAAACACATGAACAGCTTATCCAGTGGCTGAGGGTGTGCGCTCCACATCCAGACTTTAACAGGTGCTACGCGAAGCACTCCATTCATTTCCCAGGAGTTCTGAAGTTTCAGCAGCCACCTCTGAGCCTCTGGTGTTGGGGAAGAAATAATTTTATCTTTTCAACTTTGTTTATCCCATCGGGCTCAGCGAAGAAGTTAGTGGATAGCTTGACATTTCTATTTTAGCTGCTCCTGATGCTAACAGTGCCCCCATTGTAATCGAGAATGCTGCGTTGGCTTCATTTCTAAACCATGTTTTCTTTCCAGGATTATTGCTTTCTCTCATGAAACAAAATCTCATGAAGATTTTGTTACCTAAATATCGCCAGGGGCCAGCCAAACTTAGGATCTTATGAGGCCTTGAAAAATGTTTTGAAGACGGCTTAATGGTTTGTTCTGATCCAAACACTGAGCAGGGATGGCTGGGGAAAGGAAGGCACCAGAAGGTTGAAGCCTTGACCAGAATTGCACCCATAAGAAGAGAAAGACTTGCCAGACATGGTCACTGAGAGAGGAATACACTTACCAGAGACCCTCACCCTCTGCGTGAAGACCTGTCTGGGGGTCTCTAACCCACACTGAGGGACACCAAGACAACCAGCTATAAGCAGTGTCACACTCTCTCTGCCCCCCCCCCACGAAAGAAAAATACAAGAAGAAGGCTACTTAAATACCCAGCATTCCTGCGGGGAGTAGAGCCGCCATTTCTCAGCTCCCACCTGGCACTGTAGCTTCCTGGCAGCCTTCTGCACAACAGCTGCTCCCCCCTCTGACAGCTGAGGGCTTAACCAGTCCTTGCTTGTTCCTACTACATTCTGAGGTAACAGGATGGCTACGTCGGAGGGCCTGGCATCAAATCTGAGCCACAGGGAGCGGAAACCATGTTTGTGCAAGGGCCCGGTGCCAGAGCAAAACGCACAGAGAGTGGAAGCCGTATTTGTGCAAGGGCCCAGTGCTCACACAGAGTGGAAGCCATGTGTGTGGGTAACTGAAAGTCTTTCGGGTTTTCCAAATCTCTGGCAGCACGGTTGCACAGAACTCTCTGTATCGCTGGTTACTTGTTGGTTGTGATTGTCTGAGCCCACTTGAACTGCTTCATCTTAAGAATCTTGTGGACATAGTGATTTCATTTAACGTTTCCCCCTTACACTAATCCGCAGAGTAGGCCAGAACATTCTTTGTTCATAATGGAAAGCAACTGCTGTCAGAGCAAACAGAGACTGCTAGAATCAGAGAGGAGCATGGGAATATAAATTCTGTGGGGTTTGTGGAGTTTTCGGCAAAATGGAAAAACTGCTCTCCGGCTGGTGGTTCAGGCCCTCCTTGGAGTGGGAGGCATCCAGAATTTTAATCCAGATTGTAAGTGTATTAGAATTTTCCAGAGAAACTGAACCTATAAGAGACTTATTATAAGTTACTGGCTCATCCACAGAGTGAAAGGTCCCACAATCTACCAGCAGTCAGCAGGAGGTGTAGAGCCAGCAGTTCAAAGGCCTTGCAGTCAGAGGCTGAGGGGACAGAGTCTAGCCTAGATCTGAAAATCTGGAGAGTTCAAAGCTGATAATATTCTATATGTTCAACTTCGGCCCTCAGTGGGTCAGGTAGGGCCCACTCACACGGGGAAGGCCGTTAGCTACAGGCCTTACTCTATCTACTGATTTAAGCACCCATCTTAAAAAACAAACAAAAATGTCATAGACAAAGAGACACCAAGAAATCACGTTGAATCCTATCCATCATCTACATGGGCATTCAGTAACCCTGTCAGGTTGTCACACACCCTTCACACTGGGAGAACCTGTGTCTTCACTCTAGTGTTGAGTCTGTGTAACAAAGCAAGGTAAATCAGGGACCAAGCCCAAAGAAAGTTCCCAGCACACAAAGCCAGAAAGGCCAGGGACACTTCCAAAATTTTGCTCAATTTGCAAACATAGTTGAAATTTAATTTAGGCTAAGTGCTGGTTAATTTTCATTTTCAATTTGATTGGATTTGGAATCACCTAGAAGACATAGCTCTGGGTATGTCTTAGAAGGAAGGTGTCCCCTGAGAAGTTTAACTGAGGAAAAAATCATCGTGAATGTCTGTGGCACCATCCCCCAGGGTGAAATCCTTGAATGAATAAAAATAAAACAGAAACAAAAAGAAGCCCCTGGATCAGGAGCAGCTCCTGCCCTGCTTCCTGATCCACTGAGATGTGACCAAGTCACAACTGTGAGCCACGCCTCCCGGCACACCTTCCATCCTATGATGGAGCTTGTGGTAGTTTGACGTCCTCGGCCCCCATAATCTCATGGAGCGGCACTCTTAGGAGGTGTGGCCTTGTTGGAGGAGGTGTGGCCTTGTTGAAGGAGGTGTGGCCTTGTTGGAGGAGGTGTGGCCTTGTTGGAGGAGGTGTGGCCCTGTTGGAGGAGGGGTGGCCCTGTTGGAGGATGTGGTGACTCTGGGAGATAGGCCTGCAGGCTTATAGCCCAGTGACATCTCTTGTCCTACCTCTGTTACCTGTTCTAGAGAGCTGAGGTGAGGCGAGGAAGCCCGTGTGCCAGTTCCTGCCACCAAAGAGCTTCTTGCTCCCACGCATGTTCTGCCATGATGAACTGTGTCCACTCAAATTGTGAGCCAAAAGAATTCCTTCTGCCAGAAAGGTTTTTCTCATCAGGAATTTGGACATAGCAATGAGAAAATTTACCTAATACACACAGGTAATTTAATTTTGATTCTCCCAGAAGTTGACCCTGGAGCTCCAAGTGAAAGGAATTAGGTAGAAGGTCCTCAGAAAACAGGAAGGAAGTACAGGCGGAGAAAGACCAGAAGAGAATTCACTCTCAATCAGGTCAGTCCTGTAAGTAGCTGGAGTACAGTTCATCCTGGACTTACAGTGGACAGTTGATGTCTAAGGGCCGAGAAAGCTGGGGTATGCATCCACCAACCCGCCAACATTCAGCTTCTTACATTTAACTCCCCAGAATTTCTACAGCATTGAGTGGAGATGGGAAACTGGGCCCCTTAGCTGCAGAAGACTCTCAGGCCAAGAATTTGGGTTGCAGCTGGATGCCCAGCAAGTGCACACTGTGGGTCTAAGGGCGGGGCTCATGGGCAACACAAGCGCTACAGCAACTATCTTCTAGAACTTTCCTATCAGAGAATTCCACCTCATGCTTTATGGCCAGATATGAGTGGCAAATGTATTTGATTTAGAATGTCAGTTCTAATTGCTTAACAGTGACTTTCTTGGGAGTGATGTTGAGGTTATGTATAAAGTCAGCAGGGCAGAGAACTTGTGGGTGGTGAGAGATCTCTGCTGAAGGAAGGTCGGCTGGGGGTGATGCTGAATATCTTGCCGGCTGTCTGTCATCCTGAATCCTGGTTTCAGCTTTCTGTCATGCTGAATCCCGGTTTCAATCCTGAAGACCTGCAAAAACCTAATAATGCCAAAGCGGAAGTGGCGAGGCCCCAAGGACTGTCTTAGTCTGTTAAGGCTATGGTGATGAAATTATTACACTGGCCTGGCCTTTGGGCATGCTGATTTCTCATTGTACCAGAGACTGAGAAGTCCAAGAACAAGGTGCCAGCCGGCTTGGCGTTTGCTGATAGCCTGCTCCTCACTGATGGAGTCTTCTTACTATGTCCTCACGTAGGAAGAGGTGAAAAACTCAAAGGGCCTCTTTCAGACAGACACAATTGTCTCATGACCCAAGATCCCACCTCCTTAATACCATCACAGCGGTGGCTAGAGTTTCACCTACGAGCTATGAGGCAGCACAAACTCTCAGACCACATAGATTCTCGGACCCCCGCCCCTTCCAGTCAGCCCCTGCGCTCCTCCAGGGAGGTGGGGGAGCACAATTTATAATTTCATCTTAGAATCAATATTATCTCTCATGAATTTCTTCACACCAGCTGCCTGCAGACAATAACCATGCCAGGCCAGAGCAGAGAAAACAGCTTGGGTGGCAAAGAAAACAAATTAGTCCAAGTGATAAAACTGTTGACGTGAAGACTGAATATTTCATGTTGTTTTTAAAAGTCTGGCTTAGCTTTTCCTAGGCTGGAGGTCACTTATAGCGTTCAGCTAGAACGTGCTCTGTGAATACCTATCATGGACCATTATATGAAGAGGAAGCGGGCATAGTTCAGCAAACGGGGCAGTGGGGGTTAATAACATCTTATCAAAATCTCCTCAAGGAGTGTGCTGTCAAGGACAAGGGTGTCTCTGAGCTCGCCCGAGCCTGCCTCTCACTTGCTGGGTGGACCAAGAGGTATTATCTCAGTCTTCTCCCTGCTAGCTTGTCCATGGAGCTGTTTGGGAATGGTGTCTGGTGTTATGTCTAATACAAGGCCGTGTTTTGCGCTGGTGCCTGATGAGGTTTTAGTGTTTCTGCCCATCGCTTCTTCTACGGAAGCCCAGGTTAGGAACATTTCCCTCCGTCCTGGGAAAGCGACTGATTACACAGATGAGAGGCTATTTCAGTGCGCATGAGGTGAAGATGAAGACTTCTTAAAATGGAAACCAGAAAGCTCCTCTGGGCAAAGAGTGAGCATCATGCATAGAAGCAGAAGCAGGGAGAGCTGTGTGAGGAGCAGCACCCCCCACTGAACGTGAGGGGTGAAGTAAATGTCATACTCCCTTTCTGGGGTGATGGGAAGTGACTACCTGTGCTCATCTTGGCAGCGTATATGATCTGAACTTTATTTTAAAATCCTGACTGTGGGTGAGGGAGATGACTCGGTGTGTAAGAGCACTCACCGAACAAACTCGAGGACCTGGGTTCAGATCCCAGTAGCCACATAAAAATCTGGGGTTCGTGGAAGCCAGGGTAGCAGCAGGCTCAGTGAGAACCCCTCTTTCAAGGGAATAAGGTGGGGAGTGACAGATCAGAACACCCGATTTTTCTCATGTGGGCAAGCATACCCATACCACCCCTACACACATCACACACATACATAACATACAGAGAGAGGGAGAGAGAGAGACTCTTGCCGAAGTATCAATGAAAGTGTGAGAATTTCTCCTCCCTCAGTCCTTTCTTCCTTCACCAAATACACCTGAATCTAAAGATCAAACCAATCCAAGTGCCCAGAGTCATTCCAATCTGAATCCTTGAGTAAACTATCCCATAATATATCCAACACAGCTGGGAGCCCTCTAAACTCTAGCTCTTTTCCCAGGCTGCTTGCAGCGTGGAGCTCACCCAGCTGGATGGGGGCAAAATGCCATGGGCACTGACTCCAGTCGGCACACAAAGGAGAGTGAGCACTTTACACAAAGCCAGCCAGCGGATTTCAAACAGAAGCGAGCTCTGAGAAGGAAATGGGCAGGGTTTTGTTCTACACTAATAGTAACCTGGCTCTCCTCTAAGTCACAGAGCCAGGAATAAAATAATTTCTACAAGGTCAGAATAACTAGGCTCCAGCCTGAAGACGACACAGCCAGCCACTTAAAGACTCAACCAGGACAAAGCATGCCAGCATGAACAAATTACATTGGGGAAAGAAACAGAGACAAGCCAGCAGGGTGGGAGTGTGGCCTTTTCTCCACGTCTTGTTCACATGCTAGCAAGAAAGAACAGCTCATGTTTTGCTCACTTCTAGGCTGAAAAGTTAAAGTCCTGACTTAACTGCAGTCAGGGTCAGCCAGGGAGAAACAGATACCTGACATAAAATCTTATCCAACATCAAAGGATCCTGGAGAACCCACACACTCAAGGTCAAAGCTATCCTTCAAAAGCACGGAGGAACGGAATTAAATGGGTGAACTTATCATTTGGTGCTATGCTGGCCATGGTTCCCTGACCCTTAACCCTTCATCATTCTGCAAAGACTCAGACTCCAGGGAAGCAATGCCCTTAAAGGTTGCCTGAACCGTTTCATCTAGTCTGACCTCAGGGCTAGGAAATGACAAATGAATGTCTGGGCATAACTTAACCATCAGGAGCAACCACAATGAGTCCATTTCAGGGCAATGAGTTGTCTCAACCACTAGACAAAGGGACCTCATGTTTTCCTCGAACGGCTCTCAGGGGCAAAGTGTTGCTCCCTGGCATCTGGTCACATTTTCCCAAAGGCACTGATAGGCTGCCAGCTGTTTTGTAAACAGCAGGAATGCTAGAGATGCAGGCTTGGCCTTGCTGTGTGTGGATCACAGAGGAATGAGTGGTGAAGGAGCCCTCGCTGTCTCTGGGTAAATATTTACACTGTCTCTCGTTTTAAAGCAATGTTTTCGGGGTCTGTAAAATCATCCAATTGTTTTTATGTTCTCCATCCATCACTGCTGTTGCTGTGGAGAACAGAGCTGATCATGCTGCCATCAAAACATACAAGCTGTTGGAAGGTAGGTTGGGTCCCATCCGACAGGAAGGTCTAAACTCCAATATATGCTCCCCTGTCACTTCCAGGTACTCAAGAGCCATGAGTCGAAATGTACTAGGCTATTGCAAGCCATAGAACGTAGGTTGGTTCAGGTAGTTGGGTTTCCCAGTAAGATCATAGAGGGTAGAGGTATTGACGGACTAGTAAATTGTTAAGAGGGGAAGATTATGGGGTGGAGTTGGGGAGAGAAGAGGAGAGGAGAGGAGAGGAGAGAGGAGAGGAGAGGAGAGGAGAGGAGAGGAGAGGAGAGGAGAGGAGAGGAGAGGAGAGAGGAAGGGAGGGGAGGGGGAGAGGAGGGGGAGGAAAGAGATTTAACCCCTTCTTTCAGCTGGCATTACCTTTTCTTGATTGTCTCCATTTGATCAACTGACTCCTTCTTGTATTGTCGGATCTTGTTGTGAGTTTCAAGACTTTTAAAAGATTGGGGCAACTACAAAACTCAAGCTCATTAAAACCCTAGGCTTATTTAGCATCCATCATCAGTTTTTCCTTCCTCTTATAATCTAAAGGCAGGGCACATTACGTCACTCACAACTTGCAGTTTTTCTGACTGGTGATCAGAGAAGAGGTGGAGAGTAATATTATTTGAGCAGCTGCCACAGTGCCAATCACATTTAATAAGTTATTTCAGCTGTGCCTTATATTTCCTCTATTAATTTTAGGTACAGATAAAGAAACTTGGGCGCAGATATCTGAAAACACTTGCCCCAGGACATATGACTCATAACGAGAAGAATCAAAACTGGCTTGAATCAGCCTAATCTACTGAGTTAAGCTCTTTTATCCCAATTGTGTGTAAATTCCCTGGCAACTTAAAAACACAGCATTAGAGCCAGTCAACACACATAAAGTTGTAAAATACAAAGTCAACATTAAAACCCTCAATATCACACTAACTATTAATGATCCAGAAAAACAACTAAAAAAACATGGATCCATCTACAATGACAAGAACAGACAAAGGGAAATAAGAAACTTACACACTGCACACTACAAAACATTGATGAAAGAAACTGATGAAGATACAAGTAAATGGAAAGGAGTCTGACAGCCATGGTGTAGCCGGAGACCACTCTTCCATTCCTGGCTGCCCTGACCCGAATGATCACAGAGAAACTATATTAATTACAATACTGTTTGGCCAATAGTTCAGGCATTTCTCTAGCTAACTCTTATATCTGGAATTAACCCATTTCTATTAATCTATGTATTACCACAAGGCTGTGGCCTATTGTTAAGGTTTTTGGTGTCTTTCTCCTTCGACAGCTACATGGAATCTCTTTGACTCTACCTACTCTCTCTATATATACTTTGCTCAGATTTCCCACTTGGCTTTACTCTGTTAAGTCATTGGCCAAAACAGCTACTTTTGTTTTTTTGTTTTTTTTTTTTTTGTTTTGTTTTTTTGTTTTGTTTTGTTTTCAAGACAGGGTTTCTCTGTAGCTTTGGTGCCCATCCTGGAACTAGCTCTTATAGACCAGGCTGGCCTCAAACTCCCAGAGATCCGCCTGCCTTTGCCTCCCAAGTGCTGGGATTAAAGGCGTGCACCACCACTGCCCGGCAACAGCTACTTTCTTAACCAATGGTAATAGAACATAATCACAGCCTACAGAAGGGAATCCCACATCACCATGGATTAGGAGAATTTTTATTATTAAAATGTACCTGCTACTTTACTCAAAATGATGGACAGGATTGATATGATTCCTATAGAAAATCCAATGATTTTATTTTCCACAGGAACAGAGAAAGTAACCTTAAAGTTATTTGAAAATCACAAGAAGCCTGGATAGGAAAAGTGATCTTAGTGAAAGCAAACAAAGTTGGAAGCTCCACACTGCCTGAGTTAAGATCTACTATGATTCTATAGCAACCAAAACAATAGACACAGGTAGATAGAAAAGAGCCCAGAGTCCAGGAATAAATCCACACATCTTCAGTCCATTGCCTGTCAAAAAGATGTCAGTCAGGAACACACACACAGGGAAGAGCGATTTCTTCAGTAAATGGTGCCAGAAAAACTGCATGTCTACATGCAGAAGAA
The DNA here is from genome assembly GCF_950005125.1 of Chionomys nivalis. Taxonomy (NCBI): domain Eukaryota; kingdom Metazoa; phylum Chordata; class Mammalia; order Rodentia; family Cricetidae; genus Chionomys; species Chionomys nivalis. Next base: position 12,464,853 of record NC_080111.1, on the reverse strand, counting down.
TGGTTCTATATCCCAACACTATATGGTATAGAAACATTAACTAGGAATGTAGTAAAGACTTAAATGGAGGACCTGATCTTGTGAATGACTGGAAGAAAACAGGGAGAAAGTTCCATGACACTGGATTGTCAAAGACTCTTTGTATATGACCCTGCATGCACAGGTGATAAGAACAAAGAAAAAAATGGGTTTAGTTCCAACTTAAAAGCTTCTGTAAGCAAAGGAGAATGCAATGGGCTGGGAAAAAAAACCTATGGGATGAGAGAAGACATTTCTGAAGTAAAAATCTTTTGGCGAGCATTACCCAAAATACATAAGAACGTGATTTAAATAGGTAAAGAACAAACCAACACTTAGAATACCTATTATTAAACACTGGATGTCTGTGGAGGAAAGGGAGCCTTTGTATGTTAGTACAGCTGTTATGGAAAACTGTATGGGGATTTCTTTAAAAAAAAAAAGTGAAAAAAGAAATACCAACCACATGATGCAGCAGTCAAACTGTGAGTATACCAAGAGAACGCAAAGTCAACATGCCCAAGACAGGCATGTTTGCAGCCCCATGTTCACTGCAATGCTGTCTACAACAGCCAGTTGTCCACCAATGGATAAGCCTATACAGATGTGCACAGACACAGAAGAATAATGTTAAGTCTTTGAAAAAAAAGGAACTTATGTCAGTTTGGGGTAGAATGTGAAGGGCACTATGCTAAGTGAAATAAGCCAACCACAGAAAGACAGATGTTAACATAATCCCACCTATATGTAAATAATATCGTGTGGAAAGGTTTGACCCATAAAACAGCCAGGAGTAAAATGATAGTTAGCAGAGAACTGGACTGGAAGGGTCAGGGAGATGCTGACTGAAGAACCTAACATTTCACCTACTCAGAATGTAACTTCAAGAGAAGTTACTATATAGTCTAGTGGCCACATCTGATAGCAGCATATTGTATACTTTAATGTTAAATGCTCTAAAAAATATTTGTGTTCTTAAAAAATGTTAAGTATCAGAGATGATGTGCTTGTTATATGGCTTGATCAAGTCATTCTACAATATATATAAAAACATCATGACATCATGCTTTACACCATAAAAACACTATTTTTAATTGTTAATTAAACTAAACAGAAACAAGCCAGCCTGGCTAGCTTATGCCCCGAAATAACAACACACAAACTGTATTCTTTTAAACACTGCCTGGCCCATTTCTATTAATGTGTGTAGCACCTTGAGGTGCGCTTACCAGGAAGATTCTAGCCTACATCCATCTTGGGTCGGAGCTTCATCGCGTCTACCCTGGGGAGCAGCTGCATCTAAGCTTACTTCCTCTTCCTCCCAGCATTCTGTTCTGTTTACTCTACCCACCCATTTTCTAACCTATGAGGGCCAAGCAGTTTCTTTATTAATTAACCAATGACCTTCCTCCATCAATGCACCACCATGGCCACAGGGACATAGAGTCCAGCATCCCCTTCAAGGGCACGCCCTCAATGAACTGACTTCCTCCTGGAGTCAGTAGGTCCTCCTGGAGGCCCCACTATCTCCCAACAGCGAGAAAAATTTTGAAACATAAGCTTTTAGAGCCTGGCGCTTACTATCAACACATGACAGTCACCTTGAAGTTTACAGTCCTGCAAACTCACGACTTCGTTTCTAACTACAGAATATCTAAGATTACGGTACCTGCTCAGCATCATCTGAATCCATTTAAAATGATGACACTGGAACTGAGCACAAAGACAGGGTCAAAACACATGCGCATCAAAGGGGGTGTGCAAAATTATGTGACCGCTATGATAATGTTCATACAAAAAGCAGCCAGGAAGGCACGGGCTAGAAGAATAAGAGAATTCATATTGGTAACTTGAAATTGTGGGTGGTGTTTTCTCTCTTACTCCAACATCTTTTGTTATATGGCTTGATGCCGTTATGTCCTGGAATGAAGTAACTCACTCTTCCAGTGCCTTCCAGATAGAGAGAAAAGTAATCCAAACGCCCATGAACCATCCGTGATCATCTTAATTTTACACGTATGTGAGAGGAGCTTTCTGTGCATCAAAAGGCTGTGCATGTTCGTGTTCATGCGCATACAGAATGAACAAAAGTTTTTAGTAAGAACCTAAGTCCTTCCATAAGAAAATAATATTTTCTTAGCATCCCAAATTGGCCATCTGTGCTAAGAAAATAGTAGAGGAGCCAGGAGGAAATTTGAGGAGGCTTACATTTCTGTGGAAGCATTTCCAGCAGATGGAAGCTTCCTCTCCTCTCCAGTCAGGCTTGCAGGAATTCTGCCCAAATCAGAGAGCTCTGGCCCCCACAGCTGGGTCCCTTGGCAGTACCCTCCCAACCCCCACTGTTTCCAAGTTCTGCAGGTCCTAGCTCCCACTCCCGGTGCCTTATGCTGTGCCCCAGTTCTGTCTCCCTCTCTCTCTCTCTCTCTCTCTCTCTCTCTCTCTCTCTCTCTCTCTCTCTATTCTCCAGTTGTCACACCAATAGGACAGTTCAGGAGCATTATTGGGATACTGGTTAAAAAAAGAAAAAAAAAATTCCTGCTACCTCCCAGCCAATCAGCAAGAGCGTAAAGTAATGAACAGCTTCCAATCACCTGTAATGAACAGTGTCTAATCGCCCGCGCGGCTAATCAGCAGCCAGGAGTGCTGTTACCTCACTGTTTGATTCAAATTTGGAGCTCTATCACCGACAGGGCTGGCTTGGAGTTTGAAAATTTATCTTAAGAACGCCTAGCTTCCTCATCTGCAAAGCCAGGCTGGTAATGACAGAGTCCCTGTGAGGATTCAATGCACTGCTGTATACAGGAATGACATGGTCACAGCTCTATGGGGCCCAGCCTTTGAGACTATGTGTCCATAGAAGGTGTGGTTTAAGCTTTGCCAGAGACAAAGGAATCTTCCTTGAGTCCTTTTTCAGCCTTAGACCCAATTCAGCTCTGAAGAACACATATGTCACAAACATATTTTTCAATTCTTTTTTTTTTCTTTTAAAAGAGGAACGGTTTTAATTTTGAAGGAAGAATGGGGTGTCAGCACAGGAGGACATAAGATCACAGCAATAACCCCAAGACCTCTGGAATCACACCTCCAATAGACATGAGACCCTGTCTCTATAGTCACACTTCCAATAGACATGAAACCCTATCTCTATAGTCACACCTCCAATAGATATGGGACCCTATCTCTATAGTCACACCTCCAATAGACCTGAGATCCTATCTCTGTAGTCACACCTCCAATAGACATGGGACCCTATCTCTATAGTCACACCTCCAATAGACCTGAGATCCTATCTCTATAGTCACACCTCCAATAGACATGGGACTCTATCTCTATAGTCACACCTCCAATAGACCTGAGATCCTATCTCTATAGTCACACCTCCAATAGACATGGGACCCTATCTCTATAGTCACACCTCCAATAGACCTGAGATCCTATCTCTATAGTCACACCTCCAATAGACATGGGACTCTATCTCTATAGTCACACCTCCAATAGACCTGAGATCCTATCTCTATAGTCACACCTCCAATAGACATGGGACCCTATCTCTATAGTCACACCTCCAATAGACCTGAGATCCTATCTCTATAGTCACACTTCCAATAGACATGAAACCCTGTCTCTATAGTCGCACCTCCAATAGACATGGGACCCTATCTCTATAGTCACACCTCCAATAGACCTGAGATCCTATCTCTATAGTCACACCTCCAATAGACCTGAGATCCCGTCTCTAGAATCTCACCTCCAATAGACCCAAAATTGCATCTCTAGAACCACACCTCCAATAACCCTGAGGCCTACTTTCTCTAGAATCACATCTCCAATAGACACGAGACCCTGGAATCACACCTCCAATAGACACGAGACCCTGTCTCTAGAATCACACCTCCAACAAATTGAGACAGCTAAGAGGCAAGGCCTCCCTCTCATTTCTGTCTTCTATACAGACGTGTGCTGGTTTGACACTGGCCCTCAGGAGACATGGATGTGGAGGAGGTGTCACTAGGGTAGGCTTTGAGGTCTCAAACTATTCCCACCATTCCAGTGAGCTCTCTGCCTTCTGCAGGCAGACTGAGGTGTGAGCTCCCAGCTCTTCCTGTTGCCATGCCCCCACTCCACCAGTCCTCTACAACTGTAATCTGAATTAAACGATTTCTTGTATAAGTCATGTGGTCATATTTTACCGCAGCAATAGAAAAGTAACGACTACAAGACATTGGGGTAGCACAGACAGCCCTGCACGAGAAGGGAAGGAGATAGAGGAACTCCGGATAGCTCTGGCCTGCTTGATTTGCTCAGAGAACATTTCTGAAGTACACAGAATAAATATTTGTAATGTGAATCATGCTGTCAATCAACATTGCCTTTCCTGTGTGTACGCCACAAAGGGAAGTAGAATTGGCCCCAAGACCACAAGAGAATCCAGAAAACAAGCCATTTATATTACCTCAGGCCAAAAAAATACTGGGAAGCATTCCAATTATGAAAAATAATGACACGGATGGAAGAGAGGCCACACAAGAGCACCTAGGAAAGGAAAGGATCATTTCTCGGGGACAGCCCCTAGGATCGGCAGGTGCCTATTTTTCTTCTAACGTAAAAATTAATATCAGAGGTGTACTCTTTGGCTACCTCGTCCTCCCTGTTCTTCTCATCAACTCCTCCGATGCACTCTTTCTTTAGACCTCTTCCAAACAAGGGTGTTTCCTCAGCCTCTTGGAGTCTCTTGGTAGCTCCATCCTACAGCACATGGAAGAACAAGCCCTGCAAGTTTGTCGTCTGATAAAACAGTTAGAAACGAAGGAACTTATTGACCACGTGCGGACTTTTCAAGCACAGCAAAAACAGGGTACCAGTGTCTTATGGGGACCAGCTGGGAGCCTGTTTCTCGCTTATCTCCCTCTCACCACCCAACCTTGGTGAGTGAGTCCCCAACATTTTAGCTGTTCTCAGTATCTTTGGACCCTTTGTGTCAGAGAATCTACTGCCTTTTTTCCCCTTGGTGATTCTCTCACTTCTTTGGACATTGATCATTTGGTTTTCTACGCTATTTTGTTCTTACATTTTCCAACCTTGGTCGTCCTTGTCTTCTTCATGTATGGATGGGTTCGGGGTGTGTCATCCTATGGCTAGCCAAAGACCTAGGGTACAAATTACACGTGGGAAAATGATATGCATTCTAGACGGGTGCACTGATTTGGGCCCCTTTTAAATTTTGAAACGCTCAGCTAGAGTCAGTAAAGGTCTATTGATGTGAAGGTGTATTCGGTCTGCTGTTGATGATGTATTTGACCTGGTGCTGGTCTAACGGTGATGGTGTATTTGGTCTATTGATGACAGTATATTTGCTTTCTATGTAATAAATACACATCAGCAGCCAATGTTAACAATTGAACAAAGTCCTGATGACCTCTGAATTTCAGCCGGCTAAAGGGTAACAGGAGTTGGAAGAGTCTTCTGAGGTCAACAGATGCTTGATGAGTCACGGGAAGATTGACCGGCATCTAGAGTCTGTCAAGAGAGAGCCATGGTCTGGGTGGAAAGATGGAAAGATTTGAAAGGCTCTGTATTAAGTTAGAATCCTTTACTTAAGACGGCATTCAGTGGAGTTGACATTTTAAATCTGCTGCTCAAGCAAAGATAGAGGTACCGAGATCTCCAATGAAAGACAGAGATAAAATGGGAAAAAATGTCCTAAGATTTCGAAACATAATTTAGAAACTTGGAGCAAAAACTGTCAGATTCTTGGAGATGCTTTGTAAAGTTGTTTTTTTTTTTCTCAGCATGATATGTTTCATCCTTCTTTGAAAAAATTTTGAAAAAGGAAAAAAAACTGAAGAAAGACCGATTTGCATAAACGGGTGGAGACCAGCCCAGAAAAGAAACCTCCAGATGAATTAGCTTTCTTTTCAGCGAAGCAAGGAAGAAAGAAGAAAAATAAATTGAGCAGAAGTTATTTTAGACAAAATCCATCCTAATTAAATGGAACCATTCCCAATCAAAGAACTTCTACAGAGGATTACGATGGTAGTAGGGGCCATATTAGCAGGAGAAGAGATTCCTCTCGGGCACCTCTCAGAATCCTTATCTGCCCAAATCCTGAACCGAAAAGTAAAGGCTTAATTGGTGAGAAACAGAGCTAATGTCTAAGACAGAAAGAGTGTTGGTTACAAGAGAGACAGTCTCAAGTTTTTATCTTCGATTTCTCTGAAGAGGGAGACTGTGAATTCAACAGAAGTCACTTTGCGATTGTAGACACGCACATGCAAGGATGCCAGGGGCCCCCTGTAGGGACTCCTGCAAACGCCAGCGCTTTGATTTTTCATTTGTTTGTGTTGCCTGAGAACTTAAAGGAAATCATGGCTGCCGGGTCGCTTTCAAGTCTTCCATTTGTATGGAAGACGATCGTGTTTGGCCCAGAGCATATTTCTAAATGAAAACGGAGCAATGGAAGTGAACACGGAGCTGTCAGAACCTCGGCTGGAGCATTTGGAAACAGCGGCTTTCATAAATCCAGTGGGTGGCAGATGGCTTCGGGATGTAGGTTTGTTTTTAAAAATCTCCTTATTGCTTTGTGCGTTGGCTTCCATATGGATCTTATTAAACTGAAAAATGAAATGATACAAAAAGCAGGATTACAAATAGCTCCTTCTCTCTTTCTGGTTTGAATTGGAACCCCAACTGTTTATGACTTGGATCTGGGGAGTCTCCAAATTCCGATTCGTTTCTTAGACCACCACACCCTCTCAGGAGGTACCGACAGCTGCCATGTCTGCGAGCCCCACCGGTCTGTCCTTCCTTTCATGCTTAGCAAGCATGCTTTTGCTGTTCTTTTGTTGTTGTTGTTGTTGTTGTTGTTGTTTTTTGTTTGTTTGTTTTTTGTTTTTTGTTTTTTCGAGACAGGGTTTCTCCGTGGCTTTGGAGCCTGTCCTGGAACTAGCTCTGTAGACCAGGCTGGTCTCGAACTCACAGAGATCCGCCTGCCTCTGCCTCCCAAGTGCTGGGATTAAAGGCGTGCGCCACCACCGCCCGGCACTTTTGCTGTTCTTAAACACACATCTACCAAGGCACAGGATGTCTCTCTCCAGGCAGGTACATAAAGATTCCATTGTTTAGTGTCTCTGGAATAGGGACTTTCAACGAACCAGACCTCTTTCTACATAGAGAGTAAACTCCCAAGGGCAAGAGAACACAGGAATTTTAGATTTAGGGAAAAGACTGTTTTGATCTCATTTTTCAGGCCCAGGGAACGGTCAGCTCATCCCGGGGTCTTCTACGTAGACATCGGTTTTCATTCTCAAGTGTGTTTCACTAAACAGGGCTGGATGATGGCTGGAATTGTGTGCCAAGCGTCCACATATGTCAGGCTGGCACATAAAACTTCCCTCTTGTCAGGGTCGGAACAACTGTCACACATGGGACATCAGGTTGGGCACAGAGTCCAGTCCCGTTCCTGGGGCAGTGTTCATACACCTTAGGTAAGATACTCTGTGAGCCCCCAGAAAAGTGAGAATTGGGGTTGCGTCAGGTGTCTCACTATCAAAAGGTTCTTTCAACAAAGGTAAAAATATCATCCATGTTAGTCCCATCCATCAAGAAATTTCTGGAACTACATTTTGTGAAATATATATGGAAATGACATGGAATTATGAATGAATAAGTGCCCAATGTTAAAAAGAGAAAATAGGCATTCAGCAGCAAGCAAGTTCAATCTTACGGTTTTATAAAGTATTGCTGTACTGACCGCATCCTCATACCCCAAGTCAGGAGCCAGATAAGCTGATGTCTACCAACCAACCAATGAACCTACTAGACAGCTAAGTTGGGAGAAAGTGAAAAGGACAAGAAGTTTTCTCTGAAGTAGGATGCACTTGATAACCGTTTCTTTGAGATTGCGTTAACTGCTGATCAGTTCTAGAACACAGAGCCTTTTGTGGAGCATGCAAGGCCAAACGGTGATGTAAGAACTTAGATACTGGTTACCCTAAACTTCACGGCCCTGAGATCACGGAAGATGGGAAACCTAGCGACGTCCGCATATCACCACAGCGGAGATTTCAGCCAACCTCCGCATGGCCCTGCCAGAAGCTACCATTCTCTAGGAGACAGGCATGGCTAAATTCCGCCAAGGCTTCAAGTGTTAAAGTGGCATCAACTCCCATTAGTGACGCTAGTCAGTAACAGAGGAGAGGTGTCCAGGCAAGTCACCAGACAGATTGCAAGAGCTGTCCTGTGACTGGGGATTCTTCACAGCATAGATTCCTAACTTCATTTGCTGCAGTTCAACAGCGAAAATAAGGCATCCCTAAGTCTAGAACATTCCAGCACCTTGCCACAATCAGCTGAGTAATTTGGGGCATCTAGACCAAATCCCACGTTTTTCCTCAATTATAAAAATGTTCTATTTCCGCTATTTAAAAGCCTTTGATCACAGGTCATATAAAGAACACTGTCTTTAAATTTTTTTTAAGTTGGGTATGATGTTTTTATTCTGTACCCCTCTCTGTTATCGGAGGCAGGAGGACCACACATTTTATGTCGGGCAGGGCACCATAGCAAGACCTTGTCTCCAAATTACCCTCTTGGCATCTTTTTTAGTGTATGGTTATTAAACACTGCTGACCTTGAAATCAACCATTCTTGCCCATGTGTTTAGGAAACAGATCCAGAGGTTGTTGTCACTCAGGTAGGCTTTGGATGTCCAGTCCTAACCGGCTTGTGTGTGGCCTCAGGAAACCCTGTTTTCTTACCTTGTGGGGGAATGAGAGATGGGGTTGAAGGGTCTCGGGTGACATCAAGCTGTGCTCTGCAGTGACTGAAGAATGACAACCTTTGACGCTGTCTTCCCTCAAGGTCCAAATCTATTTACTGCATGGCTTGAAATCACTTGAACCAGGTCACAAGCTGGCAGTAAATCGCCTTTTAGCTTGGAAATAATTTGTGATAAATGTGATATTAAGAAGGATGTTCTTATACCAGCCCTCAGAGTCTCTCAACAGTTTCAAACACTCGTATTCAAATGGGGGATGGTGTGTATGTATAGAGATGGAGAAAGAAAGGGAGACAGAGAGAGGCAGACAGACAGAAATACACAGAGACACAGTGAGTCAGAGAAAGACAGAGGCACAGGGATACACAGAAAGAGACAGAGAGAGGGAGAGAGACAGGGACACACACACACACACACACACACACAGAGAGAGAGAGAGAGAGAGAGAGAGAGAGAGAGAGAGAGAGAGAGAGAAACACAGGAATGCACAGAAAGAGACAGAGAGAGAGAGACAGGGACGCACACACAGACACAGAGAAAGTCAGAGAGAGACACAGAAAGAGGGAGAGAGACAGAGAGAGATGCAGAGAGAGGGAGAGAGACAGCACAGAGACACAGACACGCGCACACACGAGTCCTCTGCCTCCAATCAGCAATTTACGTGCAGCTGGAATAGAAGCCTGACTCACATCCTTAACGCGTTATGAAAACGATACTAGGTTCAACGGCAGCCTTTTGTAAGCCCGACTCCTGGCTCCTCTAAGACTGGAAACCTTTCCTCTCCTGAGCTTCGTGTCACAGGACACACAGAGGCGCTCTCCAGGATGGGTGCTGTAAAAATATCCCACGAAAGGCTGTGCACTCAGGACCTCGGTGGTTGGGCTCCTCTTCACAGCTCACCAAGACATCCCCACTCCCAGGACTTCTTCTCTTTCATGACACGCCTCTGTTTCTAACCGCATGTGGTAACCTGGTGTGGTCCTCAGTCCTAGGACCCAAGACCCCGGTGCCGTCTTATCAGATGGCAGCCTGCCACAAAGCTTGCTTTCCACTTCCTTCTCTTTATATCTGTGTTTGGATCGTGGCCAGACCACCGCTTTCTCTCACACTCTGGGCTTCCTCGCTCTCTCTGAATCCCGACGCCTCTTCCATCTGCAGCTGGCTTCCAGATCTCCATCGCTGAACACGCCAACTATCTTGAACCGGAACTCAAATAGCCCTGGCTGTCTCCTTGTGTCTCACACAACAGCTGCTAATGTTTACAGCCTGTGCATCCTGTTGTTTCTTTCTCTCAAACTGTGATATAGTTGTCCTAGAGTCCCTTTCTGGGTCCATTCTTGAAGAGATTATGAACTTTAGATTCTCTAGGAAGCAAAGGAGGACAGAATCCTAAATCCAAAATCACTAATTTCATGACTTCATACTGGGCAATGGTCTGCAAACTGAGATCGCTCTGAGCCAGCTTCTCCCATGAATGCTGGAGTCCTTGTGTCTCTTGCAAAGGTATTCAGTTCCGAACAACTTCAGGGGAATGGCACCAACAATGCTGAAAATGCTGACGCTCATACTTCAGAGGAAATTCCTTCTATCTTCAGTGACTAAGTTAAAGATGACTCAGATGCTCAACAGTTTCCTGGGGATGATGACATTGCTGTTGTCACTGTTTCTAGGACAAACCCAGGGATGTTGAGAACACCTCTTCCCAGATGACAAAATGGGGCATCTGAAGGCGATGGTGTTCACCATGTGATGTGGAGTCTGATCTGCTTCCATTCCAGAACTGGACTAAATAACGGAAGGGTTCCTGCAGCAGGGAACATTTGCTTGGCTTTCCGCTCCACTCAGCAATGCTTCTCTGGGTCACTCATTGCTGAGATCACACTTGGAAATAGTCAAGGATTTGACTATTTAATGTTCTCAAGATTACCCTACTAATGTTTCAGATTTTGTTTATTTTTACAACTCCTTCCTCTGTCAGTGTTGCCTAATACTATATGTGAGACTAACATGCATCTAACGTTGATATTTTAATACCCAATAACACTTCATATATTAGAATAATTTACATCTAATATTGACACATTTTTGATTTTTTTAATTTACCTTGTATTGTTTTATATGTATTAAAGTTTCAGTTTGTTGTTGTTTTGTTTTCTGTTTTGTTTTGTTTTGTTTTTTGAGACAGAGTTTCTCTGAGAAGCACTCCTGGTTATCTTGGAACTCACTCTGTAAACCAGACTGGCCTCAAACTCACAGAGATTCACCTGCCTCTGCCTCACAAGCGCTGGGATTAAAGGTGTGTGCCACCACCACCGCCTGGCCTTAAAGTTTCAGTTTATTAAAAATAAGCAATACTCTCTGCCTTTTCGAAATAGAAATGATAACAGCTGCTTTGTCTTCCACCATCGGGAGCCATCATGGTGTTATGATCCGAGGTGGCCTCATTTGAGGTCAGGAGTGGACCCCTGGACATCCTAGTCTCTAGGTCTAAGAACTTCTCTCCTTCATACTTCAGAGAAATTACAAATCAATAAATAATTTTCATTGTTTTAACCAATTGCATTTTATGCTGAGTGAAAAGAAATTCACATTTTTTGTTCCTTTTTTTTCTATTTTCTCTTTTGCTCAGCATATAATAACTATTTATATAAAAATGCCCTTAGGTAACCCAGTACCGCATTCACAACACAAATTTTAAAAATAATACACTGACAAAGAAAAGAATTTGAAGAGAAAGGCGAATCTTTTAATGCGTTTAGATACAATCTGCATCATTTGTTTCATTGCAAACCTTTTGCTTAGGATGTTTGCTTGTTTTTTAATATGTTGCTGGCTTTCTTTAATGACATCTTATTTCCTCAGGATTTCACATTGTCCTAGTTAAAAGTTTGATGCCAGGCTGTCCTCTGTGAAGGGAACTCACAAGTAACTTTTGTTTTTAGTTTGTTTAAAGTGTTCTATTGCTTCCTTGCTCAGTACTTTGGACTTTTGACCTGAGTTTATTTTGCTTTTACTCTCTCAGAATTTTAAGGTGACTTTTCAATTTCTTCTTCATTTTTCATATTCTTCCTAGCTGAGGGGCTCATCAATATTTTTTAGTTTCTTGGATCAGTTCTTTATGGATTTCACCTTTTAACATGGTTATTATCTCTATTGTTTGGTTGTCATAGCAATTTCCAAATTAATAATACCTTCTTCATTTCTGTCTGGTTTATCTCACCACATTCTTGGATGTGTGAGTGAATGTGTATGTGTTTCTCTATATTTTAAGTTGTCAACACATTGATTACCAAACACATTTTATCCCGACTTTTATTTAATGGGGATCTATGTTTAACGAACTTTATTCATAGTGCTCATATCTATGTCCCCGTTGTCCTGCAAATGGACTATGCCTTCTCCCCTTATCTCACCATTTACTACATAGAAATAAAATAAGTCACATCACTTTGTTCCTTTGCTTAAAATGCCTCAGTGGCTTTCTGTATCATTCAGAAACACATAAGCAAACAGTTCCTATCAGGGTTTACAAATCTTAGCTATACCTGGCTTTCTATTTGACCCACCAACCAGCTCCCAAATTGTGACACAGAGACTTAATATTAGTTGTGAATTCTTGGCCTTATCTTATGCTTGTTTTTTGCTAGCTCTTACAACCTAGCCTGTTTCTCTTCATCTATGTTTTTCCTAGAGGCTCTTCACCTTTCTTCTGTATTTCTTACTTTCATTGCTTCTAACTGGCAGTTGCCTGACTTCTGGCCCTGGGTGTGTCCCTCTCTTTCTCCCTCGTTCTCTTCTCCTTTCTCTTGCATGGATTTCTTCTCTTGCTGATTCTCTCTGCTTGCCAGGTCTGCCCATCCTTTCTCCTGCCTAGCTATTGGCCATTTAGCTTCTATTAGATCTATCAGGTGCCTTGGGCAGCAAGGTGAAACAGATGCAACACATCTTTACATAATTAAACACACATCCTTACATCGTTAAACAAATGCAGCATAAAGAAATGCAACACAGCTTTACAGAGTTAAAATAATATTCCATAGTGTAAACAGATAGAACATATCTTTTTTTACATAGTTAAAATAATATTCCACAACAGTCACCTCATCGGGACCCCCAAACTAGTGCTATTAACTGCTCTCCACATCACAGGCTACATTCCGCTCCAAGCACTGTGCCACGCCAGGACATCCACATGCGTTCCTCTCACACTTTAGACATCATTCTCTAGATATGCATGAGCTGTTTCTTCTGTTCATTTAGACCTCAGAAGATTCTCTCCTGACCTCTGTGCATGATTCTAACCTTGCTCTTCACCCTCTTACTATATTCTCTACCCCATTTCTCTCCATATTGCTATTTCTGGGTGACACAGCAGATCTTATTGATTGAATGGTTGATACCATGACAGTATGTAAGCTCCAGAAAATGGGGGGGGGGGATTTATTGTAGTTTTTCTTTAATACCTAATGCCTAAAACAGTGCCTGGCATGTGATTGGAATTGATACACATTCATCGTTCGTGAGACTGTTGAATCAATAGGTGAGTGTCAGAATTTTACCATAATGTCTTCTGGATGCCAGGCAAGGTTCTAATCCAGCTAGTGAACAGCTCTCTGTGTGTCTGAGAAGAGTTTTAAGGCTTAGTTCGACCACATGTTCTCAGCTGGCCTCGAGTCAATCATGACAGTTTGTTAGCTCTTGAGCTGTAATCCGCTCTCCTTCAATCAAATCCCATCCTGTTACAGCTTAGACCCAACTGCCCCCAAAAGTCAATGTGCGGAAGGCTTGATCTCCAGGCTGTAGAATCACTGAGAAGTAGTGGAACCCTAATAGAAGAGGCCTAAAGGAAGCAGTTAGGTCATTGGGCACGTGTCTTTGAAGGGGATGTTATGGTTCAACACCTTCCTCTTTCTGGACTCCACTTGAGCAACTTTCCCTGCCATGTGTTCACACCCATGTTCTATGATAGTATAGGCACAAAGTTACCAAGGGGTTGAAACTATAAAATCAAATACTCTTTTCATTCTTTAAAGTTGATTCTCTCCGGGAGTTTGTCACAGTGACAGAAAGCTGAAAGGCCAATTGCTTCTTTCTTCTCAGTATGCTTTACTCTTTCCAGGCTCCTGCGTATGCTTTTCAAAATAGCTTTTGGATAAGTTTTCAGGGAATGCTGAGCAAATACAGTGGCCCCTGTTTCCCTTCTAGCACTTTCAATGGAAGCCTCCTCAATACTTCTTAAATTTGACAGGTTGATTCTGAGTGCTTCAGATGTGCTTACTTGGCTTTTTAAAAAAAGACTGATCTAAAAAATATTGTTAAAGGATTGTTGGGTAGACGCCATTTCTTTCATAAATATATTTTCCCTTTTTCCTGAGCTTTTAGGATAAAACAAAGCCTATGATTAATGGATGGGTGAATAGATAAATGATTGATAGATAGAAAGATAATTGATAAATTAGATAGATAATTGATAGATTAGATAGATGATAGATAGATAGATAGATAGATAGATAGATAGATAGATAGATAGATAGATAGATAGAGAAGGGGAACAAAACAATAAGGGGCAGCATTTGTTCTCGGATTGTCTCTTCTGAGTCAGGTGTTAGCAGCTGCGCCCCGGCGCTGGGCGAGCATAGGCTTCTGCTATGAGACAGGTGTCAGGATTTTAATTTAGCTAATTGAGCGTGTTTTCCACGATTGTCTTCTCTTTTCATCCTAAACATGAAAAAGACAACGGCCACGGCGACACTGGAAAAGAACCAGGACCAGGTTACAAAAGGATAACAGAGTCGTTTCAGGGTCGTTTACTTTGTGTTTCCTTCTGATTGCCTTGCCATTGTTTCATAGTCTTTGAAAGCTGGATTAACTGTGTCCTCTGAACGCTGGGATTTCTGCCAGGTGAGCTTCTAATTAACCTTCAATCTTTCACAGGACGTCGTAACCTGAAACCCAACTGGCCAATTCAAGGAGATTTTTGGTATCCAGAGTTTTGGTTCTGCAATTATTCCCAGTTGACAGCTAGTTAAACCTGAAAATTAGTTATGTGAATTTTTATAACTTCCAAAAGTAGCTAAGGAACATATGATCCCAAAAGAAAGCCTGCATCTTGACAAACAATATTTGAGGCAATTTGGTATCTCTTTTGGTTACTCAAGGTCAGAACTGAGATACATTGTCCTGGAAGCACGTCCGGCAGAGTTACAACACAAAGGCCGACATTCTCAAGAATCCACTTCATGGATCCCATCTTACACCTCTAAGAATGGCCAAGATCAAAAACACTGATGACAACTTATGCTGGAGAGGTTGTGGGGTAAAGGGAACACTCCTGCATTGCTAGTTGGAGTGCAAGCTGGTACAGCCCCTTTGGATATCTGTATGGTGATTTCTCAGAAAATTAGGAAACAACCTTCCTCAAGACCCAGCAAAACCACTTTTGGGTATATGTCCAAAAGATGCTCAATTGTACCACAAGAACATGTGCTCGCCTATGTTCATAGCAGCATTGTTAAATGCCCCTCGACTGAAGAAAACATCATATTGAGTGAGATAACCTAGACCAGACAGACAATTATCATATGTCCTCACTCAAGTGATTTTTAAACATAAAACAAAGAAAATCACCCTACAAATCATACTCCCAGAGAACCTAGACAACAATGAGGACCCTAAGAGAGACATACATGGATCTAATCTACATGGCAAGTAATAAAAGACAAGATCTCCTGAGTAAATTGGGAGCATAGGGACCATGGGAGAGGATTTAAGAGGAGGGGAGAGGCAGGGAGGGGATCAGAGAAAAATGTAGAGCTCAATACAATCAATTTAAAAAATGACAGAAAAAAAATTAAAAAAAATAAAATCTCAAAAAAAAAAACCACAAAAACAAAAAGAATCCACTTCACAGACAGTAAGATGTTTTTCTTGAGTCACTATAGATGCAAATGAGTGCTACATTTGGAATTAAAAATGACACCATTTTGGATTAAGATCAATATATAGACGCCAAAACTCCTTGGTCGCTCTGATGACCTGGTACAGAGGTCCACCGAAGAGTCACCGCACTGTAGGGTCCATCCCTTGTCTCTCTCCTTCTTCTGTGTGAATTCTTGTTCAATTATTCCATGCATGAACATATTACTGCCTAATGAGGACATTACCATTTTTTTTTTTTTTTGTCTTTTTTACCCACAGGCTGTTCAAATCAACTGGGCTCCCAATTATTGAGTTAGGGGGAAAAAAACACCCTAATTGGCAAGTATCCTTCCCTGCAGGCAGGTTGAGAACTGCCAGGCTTATAGCTACATTTTAAGAGAAAGTTACCAAAAGAATCTCAAGGTGCTAATTATGCAGCCATATAATTTACATAGATTTGTGTCTCATTAACATATAAGGCTCCAGTTTTTAAAAACTGATCTACTCAAAATTGGTGAGGATAATTACTGGAATATTTGAGGAATTTTTCCTCCTGTGAGCCAGCCAAGCATTTCCTTTCTTCCTTTTCTTTTTTTAAATGTGTTTTAGTTTGTTCTAACGAAGTCTGTCTCAAATAAGTGTATTATTAGGTATCATGTCCAGATAGATGAAATAATTCTTGAGTGGTGAGAATTGTGGGTGAGGGGATCTGGACTTCCTTGGGTGTGCAGTCCTCAGGGTGGAGAGGAGAATCTTCAGAACGCACAGAGGCCTGCACAGGGCTTACCAACCGTGACGTTCTTTCAAAGCACCAGGGTTGTTCCAGTGAGGACTCGGGGTGGCTCTGAAATGGATTGCCTGCAGTAATGGCATGACACTTTCACCAGAGACAGCAAGAGAGTAACTGTAATTATAAACATTTCGGCACAGGCAATATAGTATTAAGCATTTTTTAAAAGTTAATGAGCCCGTTGAAAACTCCAGTTATAACCAGAACCGAGGCCAAACTGCTAATTGTTGTTCCTTCTTTGAGTCAGCGTAGTAGCATCCAAAAGGAGCCAATCCTCCTAGCTATTTTAAGGGATTAGGAAGAATGACAGCAACTTTTTTTTTAGCTTTTGTTATTTATCTTATGGGCATGAACGTTTTGCCTATATGAATGTATGTGCACCACATATATGTGTGATGCTAGCAGAAGTCAGTAGAGGGCATCAGATCACCTAGAACTGGAGTTACAGAAGGTTATGAACCACCATGTGCATACTGGGAACTGAACCCTGGTCTTCTGTAAGTGCAAGAACTGTTCTTCACCACCAAGCCATCTCTCAGGCCACAATTTTTAAAAAACGGGTTTTAAGTCTGCTATGCAACATCAAAGCAAATGCCCATGTGCTCTTGCAGGCTTAGGTGCAGCGCCATCTTCGTGAGCAGCAGGGAAGCCATCCAGCTCTTCAGAATCCATCCCTGAAGCACCGGACTGTGAGGAGCTTCCTCCCCTGGTTTCTTTCCACTCCCCGCATTGAGCTGGCTTGGAAGTGGTCTAAGGTCCATAGCAACACCAGGGTCAGTCATAAGCACAGAGCCAACTTTCAACAGAGATAGTTCTCCTTGTATTTCCTAATAAACTCTCACACTCAGGGGTTCACCTGGCTTAGTCCTAGGCTAGCTGGGAATAGCTGAGTGCAATACCAGTGCCTGTAGCTCTGAACACCAAATTTTGCCTATTTCCAGTTGGGCTGTGTAAACACAGACATAGGTTGATGCAAGAAAGAAAGGGACTTCAAGAATTCACATTTGAACTTTTATGAAACATTTGTATTCTAGTCAATACAACCTTGCTCCTTTATTGATTTCATATTCTTGTGTTTTCTGGAGCCACTCATGGGATCTAATTAATGAGTATAATGAATTAATCTTAAGATTAAAAATACAGCCGGGTGGTGGTGGCGCACGCCTTTAATCCCAGCACTCAGGAGGCAGAGGCAGGCGGATGGATCTCTGTGAGTTCGAGACCAGCCTGGTCTACAAGAGCAAGTTCCAAGACAGGCTCCAAAACCACAGAGAAACCCTGTCTCGAAAAAGAAAAAAAAAATTAAAAATACAAATACATGAGCTGGGGGGATGGCTTTTGGTAGTTAAGAGCCCCTGTTCCTCCTTTGAGGCCCCAGGTTCAGTTCTCAGCGTCCACATGATGCCTCATAACTGCCTGCAACTTCAGTTCCAGGGAATCCCTACCATCTCTGGCCTCCATGCTCATACACACACACACACACACACACACACACATACACTGTGCACATACAGGCAAGCAGCTATGCACATACATACACTCATTAAAATAAATAAAAATTATTTAAAAAATTCAAACACAAATAAATCATGGAGCTACTTGAAGCTCCTTCCTCTCAACAAGGTGACATTGTTAACACCTTCCACAGATGGAAATGTGTCCCCTTCTTATTCATAAAACAGGGGACTGGAAGCCATAATCAGAATATATTGTGTGGAAACATATTTTCAACTAAAAAGCAAAGAAAACCAAAACGCTAGAACCAGCACACTGTCCTGGTTATGCACACTGTTAATGCTTTTAGTAATTTGACAATGGCTTGGAACAAAACAAGGTCCTGCCATTCTTTAAGAAATTATGAGCCAGCAAGAGACATGGTGGACATGCCTGTCTTCCTAGAATTGGAGGCAGAGTTGGGAGGATGGAGAATTCAAAACCAGCTGGGGCTACACAACAAATGTCCGTCTTAAAAAGAACAAAGAAAAATAAGGTCTGTTATTTCCTAAGGACTATAATTCTAACACTTTATATTGCTTGTGCTTTTTAAGTGCAGAACATCAAAGCCAGGGCCTTAGCCATGCTAAGCAAGCACTTACTACGGAGATCAATATCCTACTAATGGTCCTTGGTTTGACCTTAACATTATTCCTAGAAATGTAACCTTTCGTGTCAGCGAAGAGAGCGCAACCCGGCTCCATCCTCCATCTGCAAGCCAGCCAGGGAGTTGGGGTGGCTAGCGATGCCCAGAGCGATGCCCAGAGCGGGTTATCTTGCCGGCACCTGACTGCTTTTCCACAGGATCACAGGGGCACCACGTTTTGCATCTGCAAATGGACACATTATGAATATAAATTGGAAATTTCTGCTGCGCAAAATTAACCCTACGAGTGGAAACTCCATCTCCATTTGAATGTGCCTCCCTAGTTTAAGAGATACAAGATTATTGACCCAATACAAAGTGAACGGGAAGGCTATCTTCGTTCATTTTCACATGTGTGACATCAATGCACCCGGGACCTTCTTCATTCCAGACAACAGCCATCTAATCAACTTCTCCTATTCTCCGTAGCTCTTCCTGGCCTGTGTCCCTATAATTTCATAAATTCCTACACAGGAGATGAAAGAGAGAGTAAAAGAGGGGTTTGATTATGTGAACTTGAAAATATTGTTTCAGAGCTTTCAAATACAGTGCTTTTTTTTTTTTTTTTTTAAACTGCTTTAGTGCGCCTGTGTGAGCCTCTAAGGCATCTTCAGCAGTTCCCAATGCGTCTGACATTATAGGGTTTAGTGTGCTGGCTGTCAGGCTCAGGGATATCCTCGTTTGTCTCAAGTGCAACACCTTCAATCTAGTTCGTTGTCTTCTCTGCTTTATCAGAGGCAATGCTTGCAATCCGTGTGACGAGGGGCGTGGGTTCCCAAAGGGACCCCGCCTTCCACCAGTTCCCAAGAAGATAAGCGCAGATAGTGAAGTGGGAAGGAGGCTGTAGTTTCTCCAGGGTTTTGTCTAGAGACACAAGCTTCACTTAGATGCCCCCCTGGGACAAAGGCAGGTGCCGTTGGCCAGGCAGATCTGTAGCATCTGGGCTTCCCTCCTGCTCTTGAGATTCACCTCATCTGCATTCTTAAAGGGCCCACATAAAGGACGCAGCCACAATCATGCACATAGCCCTCTGGTTGAGGTCTGGTAAGAAGCTAATTTTCAGGAGCCCTGGCCTAACTTCTAATTGTCTCAGCTGGCCTCTTTACCGCTCTCATCCACACCACATTCATTTATGAAGGATGCCCTAATGAGAAGCACATCAGGTGGCTTAAACAACAGAAATTATTTCCACAGTTGCAGAGGCCAAAGTTCAAGATTCAGGTCCAGATACGGTAGGCTTCGTCCGAGACCTCATCCCTATTTTGTATGTGTCCTCCTTGTGTGCCTGTATGACCTGTCTTCTGTACGCTCATCTCTGGTGTCACCCTGTGTCCTAACATCTTTCCAAGACGTCTGTCAAATAGGCTGAGGGCAGTATGTGTCGGGTATTCTTGGAACAAAGTACCTTCTTAAAGACTTCGGGGCCAGACACAGCCCCCTGCTGAGATATTAGAGCTGAGGGCTTCAGGGAAAATTTCGGGGAGGTGGTGATTCAGGTCCTAACCCACACTGCCAAGCTCAGGAGTTACCCGCAAGGCTTTAGCTTCTGTTGAAGGCTCCTGTGGTCCTGCCCTGCTCACAGCCAGGGCACTTGTGGGTAAGTGGGTGTCTGTTAAGAGGTCAATCTGATGTGCTCTTAGAAAACCAACTTCAGCTGGGCGATGGTGGCACACGCCTTTAATCCCAGCAGAGGCAGGCGGATCTCTGTGAGTTCGAGACCTACAGAGCTAGTTCCAGGACAGGCTCCAAAGCCACAGAGAAACCCTGTCTCAAAAAACAAAACAAAACAAACAAACAAAAAAATACCAACTTCATCCGAGTATGGTTTGCAAAGCTTAATGTCCCCTCACAGTGAGTCCTGATGATTCTATGCAAGTCACCCCCGCAGCTAAAGTTAGAACTTCCCTGTCACTCTCCAGTCCCTTTCCCGAGGCCCCCTCCACCCCTGGCTGATTGAAACAGCTCGTTTATACTCTCTGATCTTCACCCCAGAGATTCTTTGCCTTTTCCACACTGCCATAGGCACGGACTCACACGATGTGTACTGGTTTGTGTTTTCTTAGGCTCTGTTTATTAGTTTTATATTTTTGCTTTTATGTCTGGGGTTTGTTTGGTTGTTGCTGCTGCAGTGGGCTGTAACTTCTGAGATTCACCCACTCTTGCGCACGACGGCAGTTCAGTCTTCCTCGGTGCTGAGGGATGTCGGTCTGTGTGGTCAGACGGCAAGCTGTTCGTTAATCTCCTGTGGACATCACAGTCCACTCATAGGCTCACTGCTGACTCCAGCTTGGGGCTGCTAGGAACCTTAATGTTCAAGATTTTGTGTGGACATGTTTTCATTTTTAAATACATTTACAGCCGGGCGGTGGTGGCGCACGCCTTTAATCCCAGCACTCGGGAGGCAGAGGCAGGCGGATCTCTGTGAGTTCGAGACCAGCCTGGTCTACAAGAGCTAGTTCCAGGACAGGTTCCAAAACCACAGAGAAACCCTGTCTCGAAAAACAAAAAAATAAATAAATAAATAAATAACATTTACTTACTTAGTATGGTATACGTGCCTGTGTGTGAGAGTGTATGCATGTACATGCATGGGCATGTTTCCTCCTTCCACAATGAGGACTCCAGGAATAAATGCAGGTCACCAGCAAGCACATAGATGGACTGCCCAGCAATCCATCTCGCCAGTCCTATGTTTCCATCTATTGTCTGTGCACGCTTGGATGCAGAGCTATGAGGTTATACAAGCACAAGTGAGATTACCTTCTTACCTTTTATTAGTGTGGGCTAATTGTACAGAGTTCCTTTATGACAGTTCTACACACGCACGTACCGCACGGGGATCGAATCCGCACCGTCTTTATGCCCCCCTTGCCTGCCCTCTACTCTTTCAGAGCCCTGATGATCCCTTGCTTATCTCCATGCCCCAACCCAGACATTACAGGAGAGAGGAGATGCCACAGTGTACTGAGTCTCCCAGTTCCTACCTTCCTGTCAGTAACATAATTTCACTCTTCTTTGCGATTGTGCCACATTCCAGTGTGTGTGCGTGCGGGTGTGTGTGCGTGTGCGTGTGCGTGTGTGTGTGTGTGTGTGTGTGTGGACACGTTTTGCTCTTAGAGGCCTGACAGTAGATGAGGAGGATTTGTACCACAAGCAGAGACATTGGGAGCTTCTCCAAGAGGTGAGCCCAATTCAGCTCTCTCTCTCTCTCTCTCTCTCTCTCTCTCTCTCTCTCTCTCTCTCTCTCCCCATTAACTGTCTCATGCCCACTCCATGTCTCGATTTGCTCCCTTAGCTCTTGATTTCGTCTAATCTTCAAGGCATTTCGGTGTTTAAGTGTCCTCTACTACGGACAGCTCTCTCTAGTATCACCGCCTAGTCCTTCAGCCAAAACCAGTCAAAGCCAGTTAGGAGAAAGATCAGGGCCAAAGATGCTGTTTCCTGTGGTTCTCTGTATTAAATGCTCTCATTTTAGAGTTTTAACTTAAAAATATGTGTTTCTATGTATAACATGTATGTCTATTATATGTATGTACTTATTATATACATGTACATGTATTATATGCATTACATGTTTGGTATGTGTATGTGTGTTATATGCATTAACATTCACATTATAGGCATATGTGACATGTATGTATGTGTTATAGGTATATGTGTTGTGTGTGGTGAAATATGAATGTGCATGTGATATGTCTGCACATGTGCATTGTGCACTCACTCATGCAAGTACTTGTAGAGACCAAGGTTGACATCAAAATGTCTTTCTCAATAGCGTCGTCTCTGTGTTATTCTTTGAGGCAGCATCCTGTACTGAACCTGGAGCTCATTGTTTGGGCTCGACTGGTTGGTTACTGAGCCCTGGGATCCTCCCTTCTCTGACCACCCTGCCACCATTGCTGCAGTTACGGGCACACACTGCTGTGCCTGGCTTTTCCATGGATGTTATAGACTTGAGTTCCGGTCCTGATGCTGACAGAGTGAACACTTTAATCAGCGCCATCTCTCTAGCCCTGAGAGCTCTCGTTTAGACGTCAGTTTTTCTCTAGAAGGCCCTGCTTTTCTCTTGTCTTTCTCCCCACTAGACTGTGATACCCCTCAGGGAAGGCTGGTTTGTTTTTTCTTTTAGTCTTCAGGGGTTGATGAACGCTTAGCACATAGTAGGTTCATAACACTTATAGAATAAAGCCCAAGTGTGTGGCCAGACATACAAAATAGGACCCCAATGTCCCCTTTTAGTCTTCACACCAGCTTGCTGCCTCTAAGCTGATGCTGCCTCCACGCTGTCACGGCTGTGGTTTTTTCCTGCTCATCCCTGCCTCTGACTTCCACTACTTCCTAAGTCTCCTTTGAATGCCATCACTCCTTCGAGTGAGTTCTTCCAAAGGACTCCAAGCCAGAGTCTACTGAAAAACAAAGCCTGCCTCTTGCTCTTTGTTCTTCCACATCCAGCTTGAGAAAATAAACTGAGGCCCTACACACCCCTCCTCCTCTGTCGGCTCCTCCTGGAAAGAGTATGTCTAGGCTGCCAGATAGTCGATAAATATTTGCGGAAGGTTAATGCCCAGGACTTCACTGCTTTGGGTGATGTTTAGATTTCTGTCTGCCACATCTACTGGGGGCGCAGGAGGTTATTTCTCCCAGGCAAGCTAATCAAAGGCAGGCATGATGCTAACTAGGTGGTCCGTGCCTGGCGCAGTCACAGATCCTCAAACTTCATCCCTGGTGTTCAGCAAGCTGTTTAATAAGCCAGGCTTCTTCGAGGAGTTCCTTTTGTCGTTTTCTGTTCCTTGATGTCCAGCTGGAGCCAAGTAATCTGTGAGACGCCTCCTTACAAGGGGCTGGAAGCTCCGTGCTTCATGCTGTATCTGAAGTCCTCTGATTCAGTTCTGCTTAGTTTTATATGCTGGCATTTTCTCTTGTCCTTTTCATGGAAGAGGGCTGAAAACACCTGATTAAAAAACGTAGGTTTTGTGGGCTATTCCCTTTAGTCTTCTGATTGAAACCTAACACCATTTTATAAAAATCAATAGTTTCACGGTTTCTGGTTGGAATTACCACAAGGCTCCTTTGGCTTTGTGGGTAGAGATAATGTTTTTGGAGACAAGTCTGGTGGGTAGGGACGAGAGCAAGTAAGAGTTAAGGCTTTCCTAAGGGCATGGGGGAACCAAATGGAACAGTTGCCCCAAGATGGATGCTTAGGGACCACGGGGCTAGAAATCGGAACATTCAACAGGTCTACTCATTTTCAGACATGTCTTAGATCTAATCATCCAAACCACACGCGTGTATTCATACGTGCATTCGCAGGCACACATGCAAAGGCTTGCCTCCCCTGAGACACAATACAAGCTTGCACTCGGTGCCTGACATTCTCATTTAAGCTTTTCAAGAGCAATTTTAGAAATGTCAGAGACTTCAGGGAAAAAAAAACCATGGATTTAAAATTACTTTGCATGGTCTAGGCTAAATTGAGTCTGTTATTGTAAAGAGGAGAAACCTATTATGTCCCCAAACTAACATTCACAGCATGAACCCAAGTAGATGCAATGTTTGTTTCTATGTCAAGTTTGGTTGTTCATAACAGAACAAGGGTCTAGTCCCACTTAGAATTATTGTGGAAGCCCCATTGGTAATAGATATTCTCCCAGAACATCATTGTATGTATGATGATAGATGTGTCACTTGCTAAATGGTCAGGTGGTAACAACAGTTAGGCCTCCAGTATGTTGGCTGTCTACTAAGATCTCTGTTATATAGTTTTATCTAAATCCCACTTCAATACAATATATAGATGTTATTGTTCCTATATTATAGATGAAAAATCAAGGTTCATGAATCTTGAAGTAATTTTCTCAGGATGACACACCGGAAAGCAAATAAATTTGAAATTTGGACTCAGATGTGTCTAATTCAAAATCCATGTAAGCATCAATATTTCACAATGCAAAAAAAAATGGACTTTTGTGTTTAGCATCTATTAACTAATCACTAGCTCTTCATCCCAAACCATAGCAAGTGGACACAGAGAGAGACTAGCTCAGTTGTGTGGTTGGCTACTTACTGACCTAAATGCATTTTATAAAGTTCGTACTGCCTTTGAAAGGAAAGCCCATTGAGATGATCTTTTTTTTTAATATTTATTTATTATGTATACAATATTCTGTCTGTGTGTATGCCTGAAGGCCAGAAGAGGGCGCCAGACCTCTTTACAGATGGTTGTGAGCCACCATGTGGTTGCTGGGAATTGAACTCAGGACCTTTGGAAGAGCGGCAATGCTCTTAACCACTGAGCCATCTCTCCAGCCCCCCATTGAGATGATCTTAAATGGGAATATGTAACATCTACTTACTCTTAGGATTGATGCGAAAACTCTCTCTCTTTGTTCAAAACTCTTCCTGGCATCTTCTGATGGCTTTCTCTGTCTGCACCATGTATATCAGATCTGCTCTGTGGACCCCCAGGAAAGCTTCCAGAATGTTCTCTACCAAAGCCCACGGTTGTGTATCACAAGCTCAGAACTGTTGACCCTCTAGGTCATGAGAGTGTGTTGTTGACAGTCAGTGCTCCTCACGCTATCTTAGCAAGATGTCTACACAGTTTATCTTCCTTTGTGTAACGTAATCACTGTAAGGACTGAGCCTTCAATGCTGAACCCAAAGTAAGCACAGGTAACATAATTACCACACTCAGAATTTCTCTCCGAGTAGCGTAAGATACGCTCTGTGGCTGGATCTCTGCACAGGCTCCACTCAGCTATGCTGTGCACTCCAGAGTGGCTCACAGCATAGCAATCTACCACCACCTCATCGTGTTGGCGCTCCACCCAGATGGTTCTCCCTCCCCGATTCTATTCCTTGACTCCCCTTCCCTGAAGCCTGCCTCCGCCTGCCAATCTCTAAAATCTTCCTCTGTTCCGCTGCCTTCAAGACTGCACATGGAAACAAAAGGATTCTCCTAATCAGATCTTGGCACTTTGGCATAGACTCAGTCAATATCTATTGTTTGTAACTTTGCCCATAACAGGTTAGTTCTGCTTGTTCCAACATGGCTCGTACAACTAACACCACCCATGTCTACCTCACTGACCACCTGCCGGGAAACACCAAACCGGCACATTCTCCAGACACTGGAAGCATATAGAGCTCACGGGCCACTGACCCTGGGGTGAGCTTGAAGAAAGGAGGCCACTGTTTCCTCAGACACCAGATGACGGGTGACAACTGCATCTCAGAAAGTCAAGCTACAGTGGGCTGACAGTGACATGAGAAAATCTGACAGAGGATATACTAGGAAGCTTGTCGTTTGGAGTTCAGACACAGAGTCCATTTCCCGTACAGCGCTGCCCTATGGACCAAGGGAGGTGACACCGTAAGTTCCTCGGCAGTCGTGAGTGCCACTGGATGTAAGATCTGTCTGTGGCCTCTTAGCCACGGTTCGTTTTCCAGGTTCAATTACATGAGGCCAGTCAGTATTGAAAAACATAAAATGGAAATTTCCAGAAGTAGATCATTTGTAAGTTTGAAACTGTACGCATCCTGAAGAGCGTGAAGTCCTGCACTGCCTCTCTCAGGAACGAACATCCTTGGTCCAAAGCATCCACTCCATCTGCTCTCCAGCCATCACCAGTAGCCACCTTGGCTATTTGGTGACTATTGGACTGATGTATGTCACATTGCCTGTGTTCACGTAACTCTTATTTTGCCTCGTAATAATCCAAAGTATTATTTTATTTTACTCTAATTATTATACTCTAATTATGTAATAATTCAGTCTTACTATTAATTTTTATTGGTGCTCTGTGACTGTGCCAAATTCCTAGGTCAAACTTTATCTTAGATATTATATGGATATACATACATATTATGCTTATGTATTGGTTCCTATAATCGACACCTGGGAGAATCTGCTAAGGGTCTTTCTTGGACTGTGTCTCCTGTGGATAAGAAGCCCCGGACCTTTCTTGCGGTTTCCCACATGAGTGAGGGTGCAGACCGAACGGTAGTAGGTTCTTCTAGCTCTGGAATCCTAAGAGATGTCCTAGCACCTCTTCTTCAGTGTCAAGATTACGCCTACTGAGAGCTTACAGATCTCAGTTATGCAAAGAGGTGACACAGACTTCCCGGGCCGTAGCAAAGCAGCACTGGTACTTCCATCTTGTTCTCGTCATGCGTTCAGGCCTCCCTTACACCTGCTCCCATGTCTGCCTGGAATCGCTGTTCTTTCCGGATCTTCACTGGAGAAGCAGCCATGTTCCTACTGTTTCCCTGCAACAGTTCATGTTGCCCCCATTTCTAAAGCACAAGGATGCCCCTCCATTGACCTCCATTCTAACACTGTGATCTTTGCAGGCTGCAGGAATGTGAGGACTCAGGTACCTTGGCCACTTTTTCTATTGCTTTTTCTATTCATGGGAGACACCATGACCAAGGCAACTCTCATAAAAGAAGGAATTTAGTTGGGACCCACAGTTCCAGAGATTTAGTCAGTTGTCGTCATGGTGAGGAGCATGGTGGCATGGTGGCAGACAAGATGCTGGAACGGTAGCTAAGAGTTCTACACCTGGGTCCAGAGACAGCAGGAAGAGTGACTGAGACACTAGGTCTGGTTTAGGCTTCTGAAACCTCAAAGCCCACCTCCCCAGTGACACACTTCCTTCAACAAGGCCACACCTACCCCATCAAGGCTTATACCTCCTAATATTTCTAAGTTAGGCCATTCACTGATGACTAAGCATTAAAATACATGAGTCTATGGGGCCATGGGACCATTCTGATTCAAACCACTGCACAAGCTGAGGCAGGAACTTGGCTGCATTTCTTTTGAAAGGAGTAAGAGCCACAGTTGCTCCAGCCCCAGACTCTGCCTTGCCTGGATCCCTGGAGGAGCTGGCCCTCTCAGCTCCCTGAGGTTCTGTATTTACATCCAGGACCTACAGAGCAATTGGACCTTCTTGGCTTAGTTTTCCCTAAGCAGATTTTGGAAGGAAACCTGTCTCTAGGATGCATGCTTTCCTTCTCCCCAGTGATGAGATTCCTTCCAACCTCATTTTGGCTGATTCCCTTCTGACGGCATCAGCAACTGTCTCAGTGAGAGATCAGGCCTATTGAGCAATGAACCTCCCGGGAATGGCTCTCTGTCTTCCACTTCCTGGTTCTCCTCCCTTAAGAGTGCACTCTGGTGCAGAGCTCTGGCCCTGAGCACAGCTCTGACTTCCAAGGTCTGGAGAACCTTCACTAAAGGAGCTGCCCGACCCAGAAGTTCCTCGGCTGACCTTGCCGAGCTGTGGTTTGTTTTTTTTTGTTTTTTTTTTTTCTTTCTTGCAAAGAAAAGTCTTTATCCACAAACTACATTCTTTCATTCTTACACAAACTTGTTTGGGGACAAAATATAAAATCACACCTAAGAA
The DNA here is from genome assembly GCF_950005125.1 of Chionomys nivalis. Lineage (NCBI taxonomy): Eukaryota > Metazoa > Chordata > Mammalia > Rodentia > Cricetidae > Chionomys > Chionomys nivalis. The sequence goes on along the minus strand of NC_080111.1, from coordinate 12,436,801 downwards.
AGTAACTCAGTTTGTTTAAAAGCGTTGCTAGTTTTTCCTAAACCGCACACTGTGAACGCTGTGTACGTGTGCCACACCACCTGTGAAGGGTGTTTAACAGAATGAAGGCTGAGAAAGATGATGGGAGTTCGGGGTCACGGCCAAAAGGTCCCTGAAACATGCAAATACTTCTCGGAATTCTTGCAGAAGCAGATATATTCATAAGAATAAAAAACCAGAGGGAAAATGAGACAAGGGCTTTAAGAAGTATGGGAAACAAGACAGCTGCCATGGGGACACAGGCAACTCTAACAGACACCAAGGAAACAGAATCCCAGAGAAGCAGGGAACTGGTGACAATCTGAGGTAGCCCCGCTTTTTTTTTTTTTTTTTTTTTTTGGTGTTTTCGAGACAGGGTTTCTCTGTGTTTTTGGAGCCTGTCCTGGAACTAGCTCTTGTAGACCAGGCTGGTCTCGAACTCATAGAGATCTGCCTGCCTCTGCCTCCCAAGTGCTGGGATTAAAGGCGTGCGCCACCACCGCCCCGCCTGGTAGCCCCGCTCTGAGACTACAACAGATAGTGACTGAGAATGAGTTGGGACCAAGAAGTGTTGAAATAGACTCCAATCTGAGAACAGAGGGGGAGATTCATGGCCCCATAGACTCACGTATTTTAATGCTCCTTGGATGATACAGCTCACTCAGATGTTTTGCTAAAAGTAATTTCATGTAAAGAAATGCAATTAAATTGGAGATTTGCGCAAAAGCTCATAGACTCTTAGAGAAAAATGTAAGAACAGCCGACAAAATGACTGTATTTCAAGATTAAACAGGAAAATCACAGTTTGAGAGTGATGGGGGGCGGGATGTAGCAAGCATGATGGCGGGTGTGTTTCCCAGAAGGGTGTGGCAAAGCCACGGTGGCCACAGAGAAGAGTTTGGACGCCGATAACCTGAGGACTAGGTTCTTCTGTTAGCCCTGACTTAATGTTTCAGCGAGACCCCAAAACCACATCATAGGACAATTCAGTTTCTGTTTGGAAGTAAGCCCATATCTGAACTTGCATGCCCTTAATTTCATAGAGTTATTTAAGTAGTTTTCACTTCTCCATTAGCTGTGTGGTTCTTTGTGGAGAATTCTTACAGGAGGATTTCTACAGCTGAAACCACTCAGCTTGTTGCCCATCCTAGTTTGAACCAAGCAAGGTTCAGGGCAGGTCTGAGTTCAGGAGAGCCTTTGCCTCAAAGGGCTCAGTGTTGTTGAACAGGGACAGACCTACAAGGAGTAGGCATGTCATTTTACTATTGAAAATGTAGGGTTGTTGAGTAGGGCTATGGAGTCAGCTCTGCAGGTAAAGTGCTTCCCACATGTACAGGAGGACGTGAGTTCAAACCCCAAGCACCCACCTCAAGCCAGGCTCAGTAGTGTGTGACATAATTCCAGTGTTCTTGTGCCAAAATGAGCAGGGGAATCCATGGAGCCTTAAGGCCAGCTAGCCTAGCATGAAGAATAACAAGCAAATTAGAGACCCTGTCAATCATGTGGTTGGCAGAGTCTAAGATCCTAGATTGCCCTTTGACAGCAATGTGAGCCCCACAAAAACACACATCTTAAACACAGAGCTAAAAAGGGCACTAGCACAAGACTGCTTATGGAAGGAAACTCGTGTCTGGAGCTGATGAGGCAGCAGGGAGTAGTAGGTCAGTGATGGATAGGATCTAGACCAGTGGTTCTCAACCTTCCCAGCGCTCCCAGCGCTGTGACCGTCTAATACAATTGCTCCTGTTGTGATGGCCCCCAACCACAAAGGTATCTTCATTGCTACTTTATGACTGTCATTTTGCTACTGCTCTGAATCGTACCGTAGATAACTGTGTTATCCAAAGGTCTCAGGCAAACACTGTGAAAGGGTTCTTTGTCCCCAAGGCAGTCATGACCCACAGGTTGAGAACCTCAGATGAAGACGATGCCTAGCTTGCTCTCATGAGAAGTACTGTGGAAGGAAGCAAGCAGGAGAAAGCCATTGAGCACATCCTTCACAAGTATACCACCATGAGATACTACCAGCCAATCACGTTTGCTCCTAGTTTTAATTTTTAGCCCCTGTGCAAGGCTGCCCTGGACCTGCTCTCTGCTTAGCTCTGCTACTGAATGCAACCACCTTAGCTCAGGTCTCATCTTTGTGGACACGTCCTCATGGCTTCATTTGGACTTAACTATAGCCCCAAAGGGCCTACTTCCAAATACCAGCATCACAATGTTCCTGCCTTCTCATTGTTTTATAATGGGGACCAAATTTCGACAGCAGTGTGACAGGTCTGTCTCCTTGCCTTTTGATGTTCCCTACACAGGCTATAAGGAAATACAAACGCTACTGAGAGCCAATGTACTCGTAAGCAGCCTTTCTAAGTCACTTTTACTCCTTTGTAGCCCGAACTATTTTGGTAAGCAGACATTATAAAGTAGACATTATGAGCACAGCCTCAGAAATCAGATGTGGTAAAACAGTCACACATATACCATTCTGCACGGTGACCCTGAACTTGTCACTTCATGCTATAGCTTGATGCCTCTATCTCCTCATCTTAACTATTGTACCCTCTGGACAAGATTTCAGATTTCACACGTCCAGAAGCCTTGACAATATCAAAACCTTCACGGTATTAAAAACACTGGTCTGTGGAACAGTCTCCAAGAAGCGCCCCGTAGCCAGACCACAGCAAGACCTCAGTAAAAGGATGGCTAGTTCTTCATCATTTATGCTTAAGAACCCAGGAAGTAGTCGCTGGATCTCTGAGAAATCTAGAAAGACTTCCAATGTGCCCTTGAGCCTGGAACTAAAAGGCTACGCTGGCTCTTCTATGTCCACCGTGCCCCCTGGCAATAATGCCTCCTCCCTGTGGTTCCAGACACGTGACTTAAGACAGTGCTTTTGCCATGGAGCCATCACTGAGCTGCTAGCCTCTAGTGAGATTTTTCAAAATAAAGTATATGGTAACTAAATGTTTAGATTCCCTGTCATCTCTAGTGAATTGCGTCTCGGGTCTCTATACAGGCATTTTCTCGCCACTAACATAGCCTGCTTTTCCCTGAGCCTTGCGATTACCTAAAAAAAATCTTTCTCCAATTACATAAAAAATTGTGTGATGCAGCATTCTGACTACGGGCTTTTGACGTGGCTCATGCTTCTTCAGATACCGTGGAAGAGAGCAATGGGGCCGTGGTGTGTGCGTTACCAGGTTTGTCTTGGGAAAAGCTGGCGGCAACACGAGCATCTGACATCCCCTTCCCCAAATCACCTTCACTGAGTTGCCATTACACAGGTCCTCAGGAAGCTCTGCTTGCTTGGTTGTTTGGGGTTTTGACAGACTGTACTAAAGGAAATTATAGCATTATCTCATGGTGACTACCCGACACTTTAGATCCAAGCTTACTAGAATTCGCGTCAAGATTCCGTGTCCCACGGGAGAAGAATGGCTTGGCGTGTCTCCTTAGGTCTCCGTGCACAAAGTCAGGGCCAAATTTGATATCAGGTAGAAATCATTATCAATCCATTATAAAAATTGCTTTCTTTGGCTTTGATTTTTTTTTTTTTTTTTTTTTTTTTTTTTTTTGGTTTTTCGAGACAGGGTTTCTCTGTGGTTTTGGAGCCTGTCCTGGAACTAGCTCTTGTAGACCAGGCTGGTCTTGAACTCACAGAGATCCGCCTGCCTCTGCCTCCCAAGTGCTGGGATTAAAGGCGTGCGCTACCACCGCCCGGCTCTTTGGCTTTGATTATCAAACTTTTGTTGTACGTCTTTTCTTTTTCATTGTTCCCTTTTATTCAAAGAAGCATGCAATATGACTTTACCTGGGGAGATGTAGAGAGAGAGATTTCTATTCATCCCCGATACAGAGGCTCCCAAAAGATCAAGGAAAGAATTCTACCCAAATCAAATACAGTGAGCGGAGGAGTTTACTGGGCAGGCCTGAGGTCGGCCGTATACTCAAGAGGACCAACCACAGTAGAAGTGATTCATGAGAAACCTCTGGACAGCGGGGAGGCAGTTTTCCACCCCATGGAAGAGGATGGGCCTCCAGAGCTTCTGGAGGGAGTCCTGTGAGCCCTGTGCCTCCGCGCTTCCCCTCCAGGAAGGAAGGTTGATATACCTGCTCTCCCCAGGTCTCCTGATAGTGATCACAGCTACCCTGGAAGAAGATGGCGCTGTTCACCATGGCCAGCATAGAAGAAAGGGCTGCAGGACGAAGCCTGTGCGCTATGTAAAGTAGGGGACTTAAAGAACGTGAAACGGTAGGGCTCCCCTTTACTCCTGTCACAAGTCACTGGGATAGAGTCAGACACCCCCGAGACACTCAAACTTTCTTGGACCCTAAACCCAGTCCCAACGGGCAACTGGAGTCATTTAGGAATGAACCTTCCCATCTGGGGCAAGTGTGCAGAATGTAAAAACACTAAGTAGTCTATATTAAATTGCTAGAAGGCAAATAAGAACAGAACAAGTAGAGAAAAACATCTAAAATGAGCTAGTTATTATACCATTTCGTCCTTTGTTCCTAATTATCTCAAGAAATGACTGAACCCTTGAAAATGTACACTGTAGAATGTGGACACTGTAAATCTTTATAGAGAAAATGGGGTGCTTAGAGTGTGTCGCTAGTTTAAAGCTAATGCAAATACAGATTTCAAGTCCCTGATATCGCAATGGTATTAAAGCCACAAGAACAACGAAGAGTCTTTAACTTAGAACAGAGCATCCTACTGTGCCTCTGAAGCCGGATTCCTTCCCAGGCTCTCAGCCTCCCCACCTCCTTCTACAGGTATGTGTCCCCAGGAGCCTAGAGACACATTAACAGTCCCCAAACAGATGGCCTTCCCAGTTATGTGTTCCTCTCCACTTGGGCAGGCAAAACACAGCTGCAGGGAGCAATTTTGTGGAAAAGATTTCCTAAATACTTTGCAGCTTTTCATTTGTAATTCAGCAGGGAGCTGGAACCGGAAACGGCAGGTGGCCCAGCCCCTTGAGTACTAAAGTCTCCATTTTCAATTCCCTTCCCTTGAGTGGCATAGATGCACCTATTAGCAATTACTTCTGCTGCCAGGAACTAGGTACTACATCCATTTTGGACTTGACTTTCATTTACCTCCTGTGTTAATCAGGGCTAGGCTGTATAGAAAGCCAGCATGCCCCAAACAATTCATTTCTGAGTCCCAAGGCCCAAGTGTGGGGGTATTCCAGGTGGAGTGGGCCTGGGGCTCGTTCTTGGGCTCCTGGGGTCTTTTACCTGTTTCAGTCCTTGGAGGTTGAATGTCTGGGTCACACCTGTGAGTGTTGCCTTTTATCCTGTTCTTGGTAAGGTTCCATAGACACATGGGGAGTTGGGTATGTGGTCTGGCTGAGTTCCTAAACCTGGGGTTGGTTCACCGGGATCTCCACATCACAATTTGTTGCCCTGAACATCTGTTTTCAATATATTTATTAGCTTGCTTGTTTGTTTTGTGACTTGACTCCTTTCAGGAATTCACTCCCCAGCAGGAGCAAGCCATTCCTTTAGATCTTTGATTGTCCTGACCTCCTTTTCCAAAGCGCCTATCTTTCTCGACCCCTGTCATTCCCTTCGTGCTTTGTTCCCCTCAACAGCCATATCCAAACTCAAGATGTCACCAGAGAAACAACGGCTCTCCCTGCTATGACTCAGGGGGGTGGGGCAACAACAAGGAGGAAGACTACAGAGAAAGAAAAGCACCTACGCTAGACCCTACTGGGCTTAGGGAGGACGAGTTCTTGAAGCATCCTGCCCAACATCACGGGAGAAGCAAGACCCCAGTTATTTCCACCTGTTCAGTGTTATGCCCAGATCACGGAGTTCCCTAAAAACCAAGTAGGAGACTGAGTCCTGTATGTAAAAGCAAAGAGCCTTTATTCTTACACAAGCTGGCAAACTCAGACTCTCTGTGTCACAGAGAGCCCCAGCTCAGTTGGGGTGGGGTTTTTATAGTAGTAAAGGTGGGGGTGAGGGATTTCTAAAGTTCAGGACCCCCTGATTGGCTGGCATTTGTCTAGGGGTGTCCTGTTGAAAAGCTATGGCTGTGTGCTGGCAGGTGATTCTGTCTACAATAGTTGGAACGTTAAGAATTTCCTTTGGATGGTCTATTCCTGGGTGGTGCTTGGGTGGTCTCAACTTTGGGTCTTTCTTGGAACCAAGGTATTACTTTATGGTAAACTACTGCGTCTCAGGCCTCTAGTGAGCTTGTCATGGCTGGGTCCTACATTTAAGATACAGAAACCTAGCATTTTGGGTGAAAAGTCCTCATTTGGAAATATACTATCTTTTGCCCCTCTAAGAAGGAAGTGCAAAATTCATTCAAGGGTCAAATTCAGCCAATAGATTAACATTTTGCAAACTTTACTTTCTCTTTCTCTCCCTGAGAACCAGGGCAAGGATTTTGAAGAAACGAAAGCAGTGAGGCCAAGTGCCCCACTTGGACTGGAGGACAGCACCTCCTGCTTCCTCAAATGCCTTGTGTTTGGAGTTCAGGGTTGTTTGTCTCTGCCAAGATTAATAAAACTCAGCATTCTACACGTTCCGCACTTGGCTATTACTTTGCAAAAGCTAAAATTCCAGATGGAAGTGAGAGAAATAAAAAAAAAAATCAGACAAAACCAAAAGAGATCTCTAAGCCAGAACCTTCAGGACTACACAGTAAGAAGCAATGCCCATTAAGAGCAAGGCCTGGAATCCCAGTACTTGGGGGAGTAGGGCATGAAGGTTGTCACAAAACTGAGGCTATGCTAAGCTACAGAATGAGTTTCAGGCCAGCCTGGTTTACAAAGTACAACCTTACCTCAGAGCTACACAAAGGCAAAAAGACTTACCTTGTGCTATGATAAGGCTATGATGATGATGATGATGATGATGATGATGATGATAACAATAATAATAATGCACATATGATCTCTATAAACAAGGACCAGGGCCAAATTCTGGATCTGCTACTTACTATGTAAGCTTAGCAGGAATAGTCTGCCTCTGGGTGTGTGTGTGTGTGTGTGTGTGCATGTGTTCACAAATCAATGGAGGTTGTCTGTTCAGAATCTTAAGTGTATATATTAGAATATGTTTGGGAATACATAATTTATAATGCTATGTTTCTGAAATATTTCTTTTTCTGTTCTGGAGACTGCACTTCACGCCCCATGTGTGCTAAGCAAAGATTTTCCTAGTGTACTATGTTGCCAACATCTCTAAGATATTATTTAAGGGATGGGGTGTACTTGGAGGCTGCTCATTCATTTTTCTGGCTGCCCAGACCCACAGAATAATCACACAGAAACTATATTATACAGCAATCCTTGGCCTACTAGCTCATACTTCTTATTGGCTAACTCTTAAATTAACCCATTTCTATTATTTTAATATTTTATCACAAGACTCATGGTTTACAGATAAAGTTCATGGGTGTCTGTCTCCTCCAGAAGCTACATGGCTTCTCTCTGACTCTGCCTACTCTCTCACCCTCTATCTGTTCAGAACTCCGCTTTGCCCAACTCTGCCCTGCAATAGGCCCAAAACAGCTTCTTTATTAACCAATGGCATTGACAGCATACAGAGGGGAATCCCACATCAGATGGGGGATAATTGACATGAGGAGGCTGAAGAAAAGAAAAAGAATTGTGGTTTAAAAAAAAATAGAATAAAAATATTACCTTAAGAAACTTAAAGCTCAAAATGGCAAAGAGTGGTGGGGGTGGGGCAGGTAAGCCTACTGAGTTCTTCAACAGTTGTTTGAGGAGGCTTTGGTGGAGAGAGCCCACTCCTCACTAAGCAACAAGAACCGATGCTATTGCTAGTTTGGGTTTTGCTTGTGTATAGTTTGCTCCTTTGTCAACTTGACACAAGCTACAGTCATTTGTGAAAAGGGAACCTCAGCTGAGAAAATGCACCCACCAGACTGGGCTGTGGGTAAGCCTGTAGGGACATTTTCTTGATTAATGATTGATGTAGGAGGGCCCTGGATCACCGTGCATGGTACCACCCACCCCTGGGCTTGTTATATAAGAAAGTAGGCTGAGCAAGCTATGAGGAGCAAGCCAGTGAGCTGCACTCCTCCACGGACTCTGCATCAGATCTTGCTCTGGGCTCTTCCCTTGAGTTCCTGCCCCAACTTCCTTCAGTGATTGATTGTGATGTGGAGCTATAGATGAAATAAACTTTTGTCTCCAAGTTGCTTTTGGTCATGGTGTTTTATACTTCAAATCCAAACTGACCTCTCTGGAGGTCTGGAGGTCCCACATTGTTTCTTGCCTTGGAAAACACATCTGCCTCTTCACAGCCTCAGATACACTATACACATTCCGTCACGGCTGTGGCATTATCTGCAATTATCTGCATGAGTTTGTTCCCACATGTGCAGAGCTTCTCCCGTTACCAACTTTCCCCATGAAAGGGGTGCATGAGTCAACATTTATGAACGCCATGGACATGGCACTACTACCCACAGTTTACAGCTTACGTAAGGGCCCACTCTAGATGTAATGCACCCCCCAGATTTCCCCACAGATTTAAACAATGTGTAATGATATGTGTCCACCAGTATAATAGCCTTCAGGAGTGTGTTTTGTGCCTTAAGTTCCAAGGTGCTTCCTCATCTATGCAACCACTGATCTTCGCCTTTCTCCACAGACTATCTGTGTCTTGTAGTACAGATGGTATAACTAAGAGGCAGAAAGACTTGGCATGTTTGAGGTCCTGGGTTCAAGGTCCAGCGGCATAAACAAACAAACAAAAAATTGTGATGTAGTAGGAGCCCTGCAGTAAGTGCCTTTTCAGATCGGCCTTTTTTCACCTAGAAAAAAAAACATTTAACTCAATTCCTGGTTCTGTGGCTTAAGAACCAACTTCATCACTGAATAATATTCCATTGTCTAGATATGCTGGCTTCCCCACTGACTGACTGAAAACTACATTGGCTCCTTTCAAGCTCTTGCAATTCCATATAAAGATGCAACTATTAAAATGTAAGCCATCTATTGGGATTCACTTAATTAGTCAGATTTTTGTTTTCTATGAATAAAGAGATAAATAGCTTATATTTCTGCTATTTTTATAGAGGCTCTCGTCATTTTAGAAGTTTCATTAGGAAATCCAAACTTGTAGTAGCTTATTTACCAACCTATAAGAACTGCAATAATCCCTCCACAACCCTCTACAGGTTAAAAATAAACAAGTAAACAGAAATTTCCATAAACTTGATATGTCTATGTTTATAAGGAAATTTGATCTATAATTCTCTTTCTTTGTTAGGTTTTATGTGGTTTGGGTACCAGGGTAACTGTGACCTCATAAAATGAGTTTGGTAATATTCCTTCTGTTTCTATTTTGTAGAATAATTAGAGGAGTATTGATATATTTTTTCTTTGAAAGTCTGTTAGAATTCTGTGCTAAAACCATCTTATCTTGTGATTTTTGTTTGTTTGTTTGTTTGGGAGACTTGTAATAACTGCTTCTATTTTACTAGGGGTTGGTTATAGTCTATTTAAATTGTTTATCTGATCTTGATTTAACTTTGCTAGATAGTATATATCAAGAAATGTATCTATTTCAGGTTTTTCAGTTTGGTAGAGTACCAAATTTTTATGTATGCCTGTATGGTTCTATGGATTTCCTCAGTATCTGTTGTGATATTACTGTTTTCATGTCTAATTTTATTAATTTGGAAATTCTTACTCCATCTTTTAGTTAATTTGGCTGCTGGTTTACCAGTCTTATTGGTTTCTCGAAAACCTGTTTCATTGATTCTTTGTATTTTTGTTTGCTTCTGTTTTATTGATTTCAGCCCTCAGCTATTGTTTCTTGCTGTCTACTCTTTTTGGCTGTTACTTCTTATTTTTGTTCTAGAGCTTTCATGCTGTTAAGTTGGTAATACGAGACTGCTCAATTTCTTTCCATGTAGGCTCTCAGAGCTATGAACTTGTTGCTTATAACTGTCTTCGTTGTGTCCCATAGGTTTAGGTGTGTTGTGCCCTTTCCTGTTTTTCTGACTAGTTTTGGTTTGAAGTCTATTTTGTCAGATATTAAAATAATCTTGATGAGGATGTGTGTTTCTCAGATGCAACGGAAGAAGGAATCCTGTTTTCTAATCCAGTCTGTGTCTTTTTATTTCAGAATTGAGACCATTAATGTTGAAAATTATCTGAGAGCAGTATTTATTGACTCATGTTATTCTGTTGTTATAGCTTAGGTCCCCCCCCCCATTTTTATTTACTGGTCTGGAATTATTTATTCTTTGCTCTTTCTTAGGTATGGTTGCTGTCTTCAGACTGAAGATTTTTTTTTTCTGGTGCTTTCTGAAGAGCTTGATTAGTAGACAGAAACTATTTAATTTTAGTTTTATTGTGGAATATTTTCTTTCTCTGTCTATTGTAATGATAGCATTGCTAGATATAGTAATCTGGGCTGGCATCTGTGGTCTCTTAGAGTCTATATAACATCTATGCAGGCCCTTCTGGCTTTTAGAGTCTCCACTGAAAAATCAGATTTTATTTTAAAGGTCTGCCTTTATATGTTAATTGATCTTTTTCCCTTTGCAGCTTTTAATATATTTTCTTTTGTTCTATATCTTAAGCAATTATCATGTGTTGTGGGGACTTTCTGTTCTGGTCCTGTCTATTTGGTGTTCCACAGATTTCATGTCTTGATAGGCACCCCCTTCTTTGGATTGGGGAAATCTTCCTCTGTGATTTTGCTGAAAATCTTTTGTGTGTCTTTGACTTGGGTTTCCTGTCCTTCCCCTAACCCTCCTATTTATAGATTTTTGTTTTTTCATAGCTCCCAGATATCCTGGATGTTTTGTATCGGAATATTTTTAGGTTTAACATTTTATTTTATCCATTTCTCCCACTTCGTCTTCATTGCCTGGGTTTCTCTCTTTCGTGTTTTAGTGGGACTTCCTTCTGAGGTTTGTGTGTGGCTTTCTAAAATTTTCATGTACAGTTTTATCTCAGTTGGGATCTTCTTTAGTGATCCTGTTTCTTCCTTCATGTCTCAAACTGTTTTCATTACTTCATTCCACTGTTCGTTTGTGTTTTCACAGACTTCATTGGGGTTTACTTGTGTCATTTTATAGTTTTTGAACATATTCATAATTATATATGATTGCTCCCCACAAGTGCAGGAAATTCCTGCTCTGCAGGAGTTCTCCCTAGAAACACATATCAGGAAGAAAATGGGGAAGTGTTTGCCAAAAATTAGCAGACCTGAGTTGTTATCATTTCCTTCTCTAAGGTGTTTGGTTCAGGAGTACTTGAGCTGCATTTGGTGTTGGTTTCTGGCTTGTGTTTAACTATTGGGTGTGCTCAGCAAAAGCTTTCTGCTGTCCAGTTCACCCCCCCAAAAAAATCTGGTAATTTAAAAATATTGACATGATTTTGGAACCATGAAACCCAAGATGATAAAGATCTGTATAATTCAAGCAACTATTACAATAACTATTTCATTTTGATTTTTGAAATTTATCATCCAGGAATATAACGCAATAGTGATGGCCTTGAGGGATGCTTATATTAGCCGAATTTTGTAAAATTTTAAAGTGTTCTTACTGTCAATTGTTGTGAAATATTACTTTAAGATGTGCTACAATCATTTATGCTGTGGAATATTTGCTTAATGATACAAAGATGTGTCACATTCTTTAACTCTATGTGTTGCGTTTGTTTAGCTCTGTAAAACTGTGTTACTTTGCCCATCTAAAACACCTGACTGGTCTAATATAGAGCTGAGAAGCCAGAAGCTAGGCAGAAGAACAGGATCGTCAGGACTGCTAGGCAGAGAGAATAAATAGGAGGAGAAATATGGGCTCAAGAGAGAAGGGAGAGGAGGGAGAAAAGGGGGAAAGGAGGATTCTAGGTGCCAGCCACCCAGCCCGACATGGAATAAGAAGGAAAGAAGAGATATACAGAAATAGAAAAAGGTAAAATCCCAGAGGCAAATGGTAGACAAGATAATTTAAGAAAAACTGGCTAGAAACAAGCCAAGTTAAGGCCAGGAATTCATAAGTAAGAATAAGCCTCTGTCTATTTATTTGGGAACTGAATGGTAGGCCTCCAAAATGCAACCAACTATAGTCAATTTTGTTGATATAAATGACTAATTTTTTTTTTTTTTGAAAAACCTCTAAATAGTACTTCTTGGTATCATAGCATCCAGAGCTTGTTCAGGTGGATCTTGGCTTCTCACGCTGTCTGTTGAGCATCGCGGCCTGGCAGCTCAACCAAAGTGCAGGTTTCTAATCTAGGGATACTTTGCTTTCCAATGGTGCATGCTTTTGTAAGGGAGGAAAGTCACAATCGCCTCACAGGCCGATCCCTGGCCTGGGATATAGCTTCCCCCGCCAGGTCACTAGAAGTCAATGTGCTGAGGGGAAAGAATTAGCTATGGCACAGGAAAGATGCCAGTCGCAAACTGATGCAAATCACCTGAAGAGAAATTTGTTCGCTGTCACACTCATTCATTCATTCATTCATTCATTCACACATTCATCCCTTCCTTCACTTCTTTGTCCGTGTGATGCTTACTGACAGTCAATGCATGTCAGCTATAGAGACTACGAGCTTTGGCCACATTTCTGAAAGGCAAGAAGAAGACAAAGAAAGGAGAAGGAAAAGGAGAAGGAGGAGGGGGAGGAGTAAGAAAGGGGAAGAACAGTAACCCAAGCCATGACACATGAAGCTTAGGGGCAGTTACTGAACAGCAAGGACGAGGCCAGGCCGATAGGTATTCCACCAGGTCTGTGGTCTCACCGACCCCTGTATGCTCCTTGAAGTAAATACCATTGTTTAGTCCCACTTTTCAGATGAAAAACTTGATGTCCACTCAGGGTGGGTAATTAAAAAGCTGGTATGTGGCAGGCTTTGTTCTGCTAAGAAATTTAAGAGGTGGCGTTATATTATGGTAAGGACCATGGTTTCTACAATGGCCAGAGCTCAAAGCTCAGTCGGATGAGTTAGCATGTGTGATAGCCTCGGGGTTATACTTGGCTCATAGCATGACCCCTAAGAGCGCTTTATTCTTTCAAAGTCCTTTCCCTACGCTTCTCACCTTGCTGTCCTTATGGAGTCGAATCGAATCCAGACCCGTGGGCAATGCATTCCCACAGTGTATTGGGGCTCGTATGAGATGAGCATATTGCTAAGGGGGCACACTGGTGAATCCCAAACCCAGACATGGAGGAAGTAGGAGGCTTAGGCAGGAAGACTCAGAGAAAGAAGAGGAGGGAGAAGGAGGAAGAGGAAGGGTGGTTGGGGATGTATGTTCAGGCGAGGCTAATTGTTTCTTAGAAACCTAAGCTAAAAATATTTAATCCAGGAAAATATCTCAAGTATTAACTGATGTTTCCTTGGCTCCTGAAGCAGGAAGCAGTAAACTCGATAATATAGGAGAAATAACATTTGCAAATGTGTGCTCATTGAATTCGGAATGAATTTAAAACTACAAGAATTTTTAAGAGGAGCTTTGTTGCAGACACATGATTTGACGTCATTACTCTGTGTGGCCACCCTTTTGATGGTGCAGACGCATGATTTGACGTCATTACTCTGTGTGGCTACCCTTTTGATGGTGCAGACGCATGATTTGACGTCATTACTCTGTGTGGCCACCCTTTTGATGGTGCAGACGCATGATTTGACGTCATTACTCTGTGTGGCTACCCTTTTGATGGTGCACACGCATGATTTGACGTCATTACTCTGTGTGGCCACCCTTTTGATGGTGCAGACGCATGATTTGACGTCATTACTCTGTGTGGCTACCCTTTTGATGGTGCAGACGCATGATTTGACGTCATTACTCTGTGTGGCCACCCTTTTGATGGTGCAGACGCATGATTTGACGTCATTACTCTGTGTGGCTACCCTTTTGATGGTGCAGACGCATGATTTGACGTCATTACTCTGTGTGGCCACCCTTTTGATGGTGCAGACGCATGATTTGACGTCATTACTCTGTGTGGCTACCCTTTTGATGGTGCAGACGCATGATTTGACGTCATTACTCTGTGTGGCCACCCTTTTGATGATGCAGACGCATGATTTGACGTCATTACTCTGTGTGGCTACCCTTTTGATGATGCAGACGCATGATTTGACGTCATTACTCTGTGTGGCTACCCTTTTGAGGCTGCAGACGCATGATTGGACGTCGTTACTCTGAGTGGCTACCTTTTGAGGCTGCAGACACATGATTGGACGTCGTTACTCTGAGTGGCTACCTTTTGAGGCTGCAGACGCATGATTTGACGTCGTTACTCTGAGTGGCTACCTTTTGAGGCTGCAGACGCATGATTGGACGTCGTTACTCTGAGTGGCTACCCTTCTGAGTGCTCAGAGACACAGCGTCCTCCTGTGACCTTCAACCCTTTTATCCTACTCCTGGCCTCTGTGTTCTGCCTGCCTGGCTCCCAGAGGTGGAATTCAGACCTAAATGTCTACTTTAAACCTCTTTGTGTTCTCAGCGTCTAGCTGCCTCAGTACCGGCTCTCTGGGAAGACGGGGCTGCCGAAGAAGGGAAAGAAGGAGAGAGAAGGTACACTCTAGCTTTTCGCCAGCACATTCTACGGTCTGAAAGTCTTACTTGGCACTCTGCTGCGGTTTGCACGCCTTTTCATGCTACAGCCTGCTCGAGAAATGTCTCCAACTTCAGAGTGACCTGTGTCCGTCCACGATGATGCTAACGATGCAAACACAACCTCAAGACTTTGCAAACTCCAGCCTGGTCCTAGAAACACAGCCGCAGGTTTGTGGCGCCCATGGCTCCCCTCTTAGCAAGACGGGTCACCTTCCAGGGTGACCCAGAGTCACAGAGAATGAGAAATAAGTTGCTGTAAGGAAGATGTGTCTCCGGTCTTCTCCCCTGCAGCAACAGAAGAAAGCCATAGGAACTGGATGTTCCTGTAATAAAATCTCAAACTTATAGATACATTCTAATTTAAATTTTATGATACTTTTTTCCTGCAAAAGATTAATAATAATAATAATAATAATATCTTTTGTCTTTAAAACCACCTCAAGGACAAGTGTCTCTGGTGAGTACTGGCTAATTTTAAGTTTCTTTACTGATTCCAGTGGGCTTCTTCTGCTTTGCTATTGTAAGTGATGTAGAAGCCAGAGGCAGCTGTTTGGGTTAAGGCTTCTCCCCAGCCCCTGGTACCCATATTTCCAAAGAGTCTGGAATGTTCCGGTGGAAGTTCCATCCCAAGCCCTCTGCCCTGGGAGTTACCTCAGTCCAGACTCCACCAAAAGACAGCCCGCCAAAAGATGACTCCTCCCCAGAGATACTCAAGAACACTCCCAGAGGATATTTAAACTGCCCCCAGAGAACAAACACATGGTTTTCCCGTCTTCCTTCCCCATCTCCTCTCTGTGGGCCTGGGAAGCCATCTGGAAGTGTTGGTTTTCATTAAACCTGGGCTTTTTCTAATTCAGTTTGATTTGGTCTGATTCGGATTATTGCATCAGCAGAGGGGCTTATCGGGCTGAGGAACTTCTCAGCCGCAATAGCACATTCGCCGCGAAGTGCCTGAGATTGTACCTCCGTCTAGCATTCAAACCAGGAAACCTTCTTTTCAAAGTCCAAACTAGACTCCTGCCTCATCTTCTGGCCTCTTTTCTACCGTTGTCGGCTAGAAAACAACCACATCCCAGTGTGCCTTCCTTAGGTGGAACCTGGGAGAGAGCACACAAGACGACGGACTCATTTGTGAGCTACATTTAAAATCTAGCTATACCAAATGTTCTTCCCTAAGTGCACCTTGAAATGTCTCACGATATAAATAAGCAAACACTTCAGGCAGAATTGAAAATGAGAAACTCGAACAAGTCTCAAGGACGTGATGGCGAGAGTGGAAAATTCCGAATCTGACCTCGTGGGCATGCGGGCACAAATGTTCCCCCAGGTCATGTGTATGTGGTGTATATAACACATGAATGAATTCATACAGTGTTTAGACTTGGACTTCATACCCCATGATATGGCCATGTCATAATCAAAGCTCTCTGGAATCTATAATGCTTTTAGTCCTGGGTGTTTCAGACCAAGCACAGCTAGCCTGAAGCTGTTTGGGCCGGTGTTCCCTTTTAATCATTGTGGGTTTAAATTGTATTCATGATATTTGTATATAGGTTCATATAAAACTGCTGGTTCTCCAGCAGTGAGACCAGCACCAGAATAAATGCTGGTAAATTACCATCTTCTTGGTCTCCCCTCCCTCGCTGTGTGTGTGTGTGTTTGTGTGCACGTGTGTGCGTGCATGAGAAAGCGCACGCATGTGTGCAATGGTGTACACATGAAGGTCAGAGAACAACCTCCGGCTTTAGCCCTTAACTTCCACGTTAGTGAAGATGGATTCTCTCATATTCTCCCCTCCATGCCAGGCTCAGTGGCCTGCCAGCTTCCCAAGATTCCTGTTTCCCAGTGAGGGCACGCTGGGATCACAGACATCTGTGCGTCTGTTCCAGGTGTCATGTGGGATCTGAGAATCTGAACCCGGACCTCCAGTCTTGTGTCAGCAAGCCTTTTTTCCACTAAGCCATCTCGCTGGCCCTTGAGGAGTCTTCGGTTTAGCCTCAGGGTCCGTAGTTTCCTGAGTAGCCAGCCAGGGTGACCTGCCGGAGCACGGTGAGCATGGCAGCAACGCGTGTTTGTGGAGAACAAAAATCATCACGCATCATTTTATTGTGTAATCAGCACTTCTCTGTGTAAAGAGCACACTGATCTTACTCGAAAGGGTCTCCGACATCAGTGTCTTCTTTTGGGGGGGTTGGGCTTCGAGACAGGGTTTCCCTGTAGCTTTTGGAGCCTGTCCTGGAACTAGCCCCTGTAGACCAGGCTGGCCTCGAACTCACAGAGATCTGCCTGCCTCTGCCTCCCAAGTGCTGGGATTAAAGGCGTGCGCCACCACCACCCGGCAACATCACTGCTCTTGCTGGCGATGCCTGTTCTATAGCTGTGTGTGCAGCTCAGCAGTCAAGAGTCCTTTCTGCAACTGTGGCCCCTAATCCAGCATAGACTTCCACACAGTGAGCCGTGGGTTTAGGACCTGTATTTCCGGGTTCAGGAGCCTCTTTCCATTGTGATCATCAGGAGTGACCAGAGAGATGAGGTTTTTCAGATAAATGAGACGTTAGTTGTTTGAGACTATAATATTTGAAATGGAAACTTGGGATCTGGGGGGGATTTCTGAATGTGAAATATGTTTTCAATTAGGGTAATCTGGCTGCCTGTATCCCAAGCATTCCAAGGTTGAAATGTATTCCAACTCTTCTTTGACATGGATTTGACCAAAATCAAATGTTTTTGCTATGAAAACATAGCCCGTATATAGCTTTCATCTCACTCTGGGGCCAGATGATCATTAACTTATTGCAACAATTGTTTACAGACTCACATTATAACAATGTGCCTATGAAAATAGACAGCTCTTCATTTTTCAACACGCATGAACCTGATTTTAGCTAATAAGCAAAGCGCACATTTCCTGGGGCCAAGACAAAGGACACTTGGACCAGCACAGTTGTGCAAGCCGCTTGTGATTACGGCAAAACATTTCCAGTCCAAGGCATTTGCCGAGCACGTGCCTGGCAGTCTCCCAGATGACGCTGAGAAACGGCAAGAGGACAAGACGTCCAAGCGCTGGCACGTCCCGACCCCACTCGGGCTGTGTTTGTAGTATAGAAACGCCAGGGGATGGAAAGCTAGCCGCGCTCACGTTTAGTTTCGATGGCTAATGCGAGTTTTGGAACTTTTCGTAGAAACAGACAGATCAAAATCTGCGTTGGATATTTCAGAGAAAACGAGGCAGTGTGCGTGGCTCTCACTGAAGGCTACACTTTCCATAGAGCTCTCTACCTTACTCTCCAGCCCAGCTGATCCTTTGGAAACAAAAAGAACTTGTTCAAATGACCACATAATTCTTTTCTAAAGTAAGGATAATTTTGTATTTCAATACAGCGTGGGCTTAATTCAAGCAATATGGGAAATTCCCAACAGATTAATGTTGGTTGAATCTGCATCACAAAACAATGTGTAAAGTGAACCCTGGAAGTTGATCATAATCTGAAGAAGGCAAATGTCATTGGTAACCTGACCATTTAACATGAGCCATCCTGAGAATGTAAGGGCAGGGGCATCTCTCTGTGTTCTTACCTATACAGAAACATGCACGTTTAAACAATAGAATACATGCTATTTCATAATCTGCACTTAAATTATTATGAGATACAAACCTTTCTCCTCTGAGCTTTCAGAGAGCTACAGAGTACAGATGTCTGAGCCAGACTTAGTTGACTCAATTTAATGATGTTTTAAAATTATCATTTCAAGACAAGGGGCTGAAGCCATGGCTCAATAGATAAGATGATGTTTGCTGTGAAAGCAGGGCCCTAAACCCAAATCCCCAGCACCCACGTAAAAGCCAGACATGGTTGTGTGTGCGGGAAACTCCGGTGCTGCCGGGGTGAGGTAACAGATCCTAGGTGCTCATGGGCCAGTCAGCGGCCCAAAATGGTATGCCTCACGTTCAGTGGGAGTTTTGACTCCAGCTCAAAACTTAAGGTGGGGAGTAACAGAAGAAACCCAATGTCCTGCTCTGCCCTCTGCATGTTGTACCCACTCATATATATGTGGGTGTCTATACTCCCCACCACACACACACACACACACACACACACACACAACTTAGGATGGTATCAAAGCATACCCATGCAACGATTCTGGTTTTCACTCTTGGTACACTGCAATACATTAGATGACCTACTCAACACTTTCTTGGGAAATGGACTTTGTCTTAGGTGATATTATCGGTAGGTTAACATAGGTGTGAGCATGTTTAAGGTGCACAGCTAAGCTGTGATTTTAGCAGGTTGGGTGCCGTGACTGAGTTGCCAACTTTAAGATGACATAGGACACAACCAATTTAAAATCAAGGAATATCCACATGCTAGCATGTGACCAGATTCGTTTAAGTACATTTGTACCAGGTAGGTTTTTAATCAGTGAAGTATAGTGTTGTATGTCTATCATCCCAGCAGTCAGAATGGAGATATGAAAGTTCAAGCCCATCCTGGGCTACCAAGTGAGATTCTGTCTCGAAAATAAGATGAATGCTTTCTAGAATTTGTCATTTTCACAAGGACCCCCAGGTGCACATTCTTGTCCCTTTGCAGGTTTGCCTTCTCATCTTACACGGAACTGAAGAAACTCCTCAAACAGGTTGGAAGACCTTAGGCGTGCTAATGCAGCGAGATCCTTTTGCTCATGCAAAGCAGAATGGACATGTTTTGACTCTTGTCTCTGATCTGAGTGACGATGGTAATAAACCCTTCCCTAAGTGGGGAATATGTGTTTGTGTGTTCACCCCAAGAAATGCGCCTGCTCCCTCATCACTGTCCTCCAAGAAACCTCTTTCTGTCCATGCGAATCTAGCTTCCTCTTGTCCGTGCCATGATACTGATTATGGGACAAAGAAATGCATTCATGTGACACAGTTCAGACACACAGCGGCAGCTTCTAGTAATCTTCTCTCCCACCCAAACACATACGGCCATAGTTTAAAAGGATTATATTTAAATTAATCATGCTATTGTTGGTAGCTAGACCTTTTCTCTACTGGAGGAAGTTGTTTTTTTCTTTTCTAGGACATCATGTTATGAAAAATAAATCAAGAATTTGTATTGTTTGGTTTTACTTGTTTTAAAAATATAGACCAACAACAATCTAAGGAAAATGTTTCTAAGATCACTGTTTTGGAAGCCGGGAGTGGAAGCTTTCCGCTACCGGCACACATTGGCACAATTGTGCTGATTAGCTCAGAGACCGGGAAGGAAATGAATGCCAGGGATGAGTCTCAGACTGCTGTAGAAATGCAAGAATTACTGAGCTTCCGGGGAAACAGGCACAAAATCAATGGGTAAACGGGGTCCTTGCTTACCACGGAAGAGATCCAGCCGCCTCGGGTAATGACTGTCTGAGTAAGCAGTGTGTCTCCATGAGGGAAAGCGGCAGGGGGAAGATATGAGAGACTCACTGCAGAAGGTTTCAAGGGCAAGAGGGGGCGAAGGGTCCCCAAGCACGCAGATTGCATCATGGGAGTATTCGCGGGTGTTGCTGAATGGCTGTTAATGGTTCTTCTCTTCCTCGCATCAGCAGGGATTGGTGTGGGGCCCAGTGGAGATCACTGCCCTTCGGTGCAGTGCCGCCCTCTCTCTCCTGCCCTGGAGAACTGAAGAAGTCCCTCGTTTGATGGCTTTATTTAGTACCGAATAGCAAACCTACGAGGGTGCTAGATGAGTCTCCCAGACCGTCCATCCCAACAAATGGCTGATTAGATTACCAAGATCAACCTCCTGCCCCAAACAATAAATCAGACGTTGCCTCCACAGAACCATAATGTGCTTGCTTGACCTGGGGTTTTCCGGGTAACACCTGTGTCTTCTGGGATTCATTCTTGGGTTTTTTTTTTTTTTTTTTTTTGCTTTGTTAATTCATCAAGTAGGAATTTGTTTGCTGTTTGTTTGTTTGTTTTTTAGGTTTCTCCGTGTACCAACTCCGGCTGTCCTGAAACTCTCTCTGTAGATCAGACTGGCCTAGAACTTACAGAGATCAGCCTGCCTCCGCCTCTGCCTCCCAAGCGCTGGGCTTAAAGCTGTTCACCAAAAGCCCATCCAGGCAGGAGTTTCGAAGCACTAAAAAAAAATCTTTATAAAATTCTGCATAAATAGAAATATCACTTCCATCTGCTAGGACTAAACAGTACATTTTCAAAATGCGCTTCCTAGGGGTTCAGGGATCATGTACACAAAACTGAAACAAGCCAGACCTAAAGAGAAAAGTGCTCCGTGGCATTTTTATTGGCAGCATTGAAGTGCATGGGGTGGACCGACATGGAAGATCTCTGATGTTTGTGGTCCACAACTTTGTTCGGCCGAAGAATCTTGGTTCTCCTCACAAAGCTGCCCACAACCCTGGACCAGGAAGTTATTCTCTGAAACTTTCTTGCAAAGACAAAAAGTAATGATGTGTTCTTTTTTGAAATAATTACAAAGAACTTTTATTTCTGTAATTACTATGGAAGAATTTTACATAATCATGTAAGAATTTTATTATTATAATTTTGGATAATTACAAAGAAAAGCTTGAGGTACTGCATTTAGCCAAAAAATTTGGACTGGAACTCTGATACCAGATAATCATTTTCATGGGGATGGCTTCACCCGCTGTGACTGCCTCTGCTGAACACCTACTGTGTACACACATCCTGCTTGGTGCTCCTAAGTGCTGCCTCATCTGCTGGATGGACCCTGAGAGGCAGGCAGGAGGATGTGCCAGCCCCATATTTAACAAGAGAACCTCATATTTAACAAGAGAAGATGGAGAAGCGCACAGAGCGTGTATGTGTCTCACCCGGTGTATGGTAACTACGCAGGAGAGACTAAGGTTCCTCTCTCTGACTCCACGGCGATAGATAACACAGAACCCAGAACCACCGCCCTGTACCCAGCACAGCCTGGAAGGAAACCACCATAGATCTCTGTAAAGTATATCAGATCCCTATGGGGATTCCTGAGGGTTCGCCCAAAGAAGATGAAATTGAAGGAAGCTTGTTTTAATTGAAGTCTTAGGGATCATTTTCTCTTCACCGTAGTTCTTACAACCTTGCATCTTTGCATTGTCTGGGTTTGTATCTTTTATCACTTCCCTTTCCACAGCTGGTTGACAGACTTTGCTAGAATGTAGATCTGGTTGACATCTCCAAGTGGAATTGAAAATAGCTTCAAGAAACTTTTTCTGGGCAAAAGTCGATTAAATTGATGAGGTCATATTTGGAGAGTACTTGCCTCCTTCTGGGGCTCATATGCCAGTGATTTATTCACTAGCATGTGGCGTTGTTGCGAGATCTGAGTACTCAACTCACTAATGGGTTAATCAATCAAGATCCCACACCCTACTGGGTTATTTGGAGATGGCGCCCAGTTGTAGGGGGGAGGGACCCCTGCATGTTGTTGAGGATTGCATCCTGTCTCCTGGGCCTCCTTCTTACCACTCCCTCCCTTTCTCTCTCACATCCCCCTGAACACCTTGAGGTGGTCATCACCGTCTACCCCACCACGACAACAATCTTCCTCACAGAAGCCAGCTGACTTTGAACTACAAGCACTGAAGCCATCAGCTAACATAACCCTTTCCTCTGTCAAGATGGCTTCTTCAGTTACATTGTGAAATCTAGGAAACTGACCACCCAGGAGGGAATTAATTTGCCTTTATGTTCAGAAGGGGATGGCAAGTCACACTGGCTTCCTGTAAGACCAATGGACTAGATTTCTGAGGAGTTTTAAATTTCGTATGTTTTAAATGTCAGCCAACTCTAATAATTTCTGGAGACACTATATGGTGTCGACACTAGGCCTGTAGAAGTTAACCCATAGTTAGAGGGGTGCTGTGGTTTAGATCTGGTGTCTCACAAAGGCCCGTGCACTAAAGCCAGCAGCTTGCAACTGCTCTGAGGGGCTAGAGCTTGTAAGAGTTGGGGTCTCATGGGAGTTCTTAGGTCCCTGGAAATGTGCCCTTGGGGGGGATCATGGGATCACAAGCACTGTCTCTCTCTTTCTACATATCTTGACAATGAATGTCATGTTTCCTCCACCTCACCTGACACTTTGACTATAATGTGCTGTGCCATCCAGCCCCGGACATCAAGATTGATCAACCAGAAATGTTTATTCCTGGTTTTGTTTCAGACAAAGTGTCAGTCTGGTTGGAAGTTGAATGTGTGTGCGTGCTTGTGTGTGTGTGTGTGTGTGTGTGTGTGTGTGTGTGAGAGAGAGAGAGAGAGAGAGAGAGAGAGAGAGAGAGAGAGAGAGTGATGGGACATGTATATGTGTTTGTGTGAGTCCTGGTGTGTGATGGTATTATGTAACAGGCTTCAGGCTTCCTGGGGAAGTTCAACACAAAAGACATACAAGTCTACTCACCCCAGAAAGGGAACACAATTGACCAGAATAATGAATATACCAGTATTCAATATGGTAAAGCAAAAAGGTTTTAGGGGGGTATCATAGGGAGTATGGTGAAGGTCCTCACAGGGCAGGATGCGGAGCATGGGTAAAGGGTCACTCACAGGGCAGGATGTGGAGTATGGTGAAGAGTCACTCACAGGAGCAGGACGCGGAGTATGGGTAAAGAGTTCCTCACAGTTTCAGAGGCCTCAAAGGAACCTAGGATTTAAGAAAATCAAATGTATCAACTCAGGAGTCACTACAGTGTGTCCCGTGCCTTCTCAGCTGAGGTCCCACCTAGGCTGGGAGTTCTGACAGGCTGAGAAATCAGCCTTGCTTGGAGGGCTCAGAGTTTTCTAATCTCTGTCAGGGCTTAAACCTCAGTTGTTTTCTGTCTTCAGCTGCAAAAGATAAATTTTTTTATATGCCACCAAAAAGTTCTCATGGGTTCCTGCTTAGCATAAATGGATGATCAGTCACTGTAGGGGACAGAATAGTGGCTCCCCAACACATCCGCATCCTGACCTCTAAAATCAGTAAGAAGTTTCTCCAGCTGGGAGAAGCTGACTACTTAGAGATGGTAGATTAGCCTGGATTGTGCAGTAAGGTCACTGTGGAAGAAGACCCCTTATGAGGAGGCTGAACTGGCAGTCATTGCCTAAGCCTGAATGATAGAAGTGGAGACGGGAGTAATATGGCTACTTCCTAGAGGCCGTGTGCCCAGAAATGCCTTCAGTCTTGGGGCTGGAGAAAGCATAGAACAGGGATACCTGGGGACTCCTACTGATACCTGGGAGAGAATTTGCTTCACATGAGACTCCACGTTCAATCCCCAGCAACACACACACCTTCTGCTTAGAGGCTTTGCTGAACTAAAATATCAACACAACCTAACCTGTCCTTAAACTCTAAAGTGATGCCCAGCAGCCTAGAGAATCTCAGTAGGCTGAAGGATTTGCCGGCTCCTGGCTCTCATTTTAATCTCATATTGCTGGATGTAGCCAGTGATGTCAATCAGAGATTAGCAAGCTCTGTGTCTACAGACTATGAGTCACACTGTAAGCATGGAACAGAAGAAAATGCACTTTCTAGAAAGACAATGTATGGGATGCCGTTTAGTTTCCATCACACTTTTTAGAAATCTTCAAGGTTTTTTTTTTTAATAATAGCTTTTAATTCTGATGCCAAAAGCTTTTAATTCTGACTACATAAATCAACACAGGACCATTGCAGAGACTCTGCAAAAGTGTAAGGGGATGCAGGTAAGTAAGAAAACATCTTCCTACCACCCAGCACCTGCAGAAAATGACTGTCAGCATCTTGGAATATCACATTTCCCCTATTTTCCAAGCAGTCAAGTGTATAGTGTGTGTGTGTGTGTGTGTGTGTGTGTGTGTGTGTGTGTGTGGTGTTAAATGGAAGATGATATAGGTGTAGTTTCTTGCTTTGTTTCTTCTGTCACTTAACACTGTGTAGGGGGACTTCCATCGTATCCGTCAAAGCCTCCTTTGTAACGAAGGCAGGAAATCACAGGGCTCCCCGCTTCATCAAGACACGAAGACTGACTTGATATTAAAAATATTTAAAAGATCAGTGACGGTTTGAACAAAGTTGTGTGCAAACCTGAAACCACATTTCAAATCCCTTTCCTGGAAGGAATGGCAAGAAGTAGATTACTTTCCAAGATGAAAAAGAAGATGTTCCATTTAAAGTACGAAACAAAGATGTGTTAAAAAGAAATCTTCTAGGTACCGGATATTCTTGGTAGGCTTTTTGGGAAACGAGCTGAATTTTCCTCATCTTAGATGCCACAGGCCTGACCTTCCTGGGTTTGGTGAAAGAAACCGTGTGACTGCAGGCTAGTGGTCTAGCGTGTCATCTTTTTCCTTGGACCGAAAGGTGACAGGCCGAGGGGATGTTTCCTGGGAGCAGGAGACATGTTTGAGGTGGTTGTTTCTAACATGGAGTGACAGTTTCTGCTTTTCAGGAGAAGAGCGCTCCCCTCCCTGTGAAGGAGATGCTTCACTCACGTGACATAAATGCTCTTGGGTTGAACACGCACGTTATGGGTGTGAACTCTACAGAAAGCAGTGCCCGGTGGGGGGCGTGGGGCTGGTCTGTCCCACTCCTTGGCTGAGTGTAGGTGTGAACTCTACAGAAAGCCGTGCCCAGAGTGGGGAGTGTGACTGAGCGACCCATTACAGCCTCAGCCCCAGGTGATCCTACACACGCAAACATTTCCTCCAATGACTAGCCCATGCTGTGCTTTGCCTGGGTCATGGCTGCTTGCTAAAATATTCAGAGGAACTGATTGACACCGGTGTGATGAGGAGGTGGACACTGGGGACGCCCTAAGATCTCTTCAGAACCTACCTTCATCTCC
Source organism: Chionomys nivalis (assembly GCF_950005125.1). Classification (NCBI taxonomy): domain Eukaryota; kingdom Metazoa; phylum Chordata; class Mammalia; order Rodentia; family Cricetidae; genus Chionomys; species Chionomys nivalis. The sequence continues at coordinate 12,411,394 of NC_080111.1, read as the reverse complement.
ATCTCAAGTGTACTTCACCGTCTGCCTACCAATGCATTTTTCCTTAGAGAAAAGAGTTCAAATCCCTTTGCAAATACAAACCGAGAAGAGAAACTGGCGCTTCCTTAAGGAGGCCTTTATAAGGAAGCTGGACAATTCTAGTCAATGACGTTGAAGGATTTGAGACAAATTTGAAAATAGTCCCTCTGTTGTTAGGACTGAAAACTATATAAAAGCATTTCACTAGCATGGAAGGCGCATAGTAAAATGGAGAAATAGATATCTATTTAAATCCTCGAAATAAAGCAGTAACTTTAGCGCTATAGAGCACTACAGTCTCTAAATGACAGGAATGTGTGTGTGTGTTTTGTTTATTACAGTATGCAGCTGCAAGAATATATTAAACATACAGTTTCTGGTTCAGAAAAACTTATCTCCTTATAGAAACAGGGACACTAAACTTTAGCCTACATTATCAGTTATAGTAATGGGCATAATCAGCCCTGTAAATAAAGAAAGGGCTTTCTTTTGAAGATAGTGGTAGATACACTAAGTCACTGCAACTCTCTCTGTCTGAAGCTAAATTGAGACTCTGTCATTAATCATCCGGGAACCATTGAAAAGCTTTCTATGTCAGGTTGGTACAGCCCTAACCCATTATAGTTACTGTCATGCCCCTCATTTTTTTCTTTTTTTACCCAGATGTGTTTCAGAAAAAAAGCAGAAGAGCTTTTGATGTGAAAGGAATGAGTTCATCAGGCTGCTTGGGACAAAAGAGCCACACGGAGAGAAGGAGAAGCTGGCACAGAGAAAAGCTGAAAATATCTCCAGGGGAGGAAAATTAGTTCCGAATAATGAGCGTGAAGAAGGAAGATGGCTCACATTACAGTCTTGCTGATACCGGCTCCTGACAGGAGAACCACAGCGGAGACCACGACGCTGGTCACCCGTGAAAGCTTGCGTTTCAAAACAACGGTTAGGGTTTTACTGTCTGTGTTTTTCAGATGAGGAAAGGGAGAGTAAGGTTAACCCAGCGTGTTTAAAGTCACAAGGACAGACCTGGGACTGGAACCCAGCGCATCTTCCGAATGCCAAGTCCTGGTTCTGTAAGACCCGGTGCCTGGTGTTCATGTAGATCTGTAAGATGGTTTTGTTGTTAAATACATGTTTATATTTTTCAGGCAGAGTCTCACTGTACAGCCTACACTGGCCTCATATTCAAGGTACTTCCTGTTGGTCTCTCTGGGCTTCCACGTGTATGCCACCATGCCTAACCTATAGCTCTGAACAAATGCCATTATTCATCAGGTTCAACACAAAGCAATCACTGACATCAAACTTTAGAACTCCAGTCTTCATCTTATTTCTCTCCAATACAATTCCTTCCAAATACTCCCAGGGTAAATGTAACAGACGGGTGGAATCCCGTGATCTTCTGTCAGCAGAGAAGGCAGAAGCTCATGACATGCCTAAGTCAACCAAGCTAAAGGGTGGCATGGAGCTTAGAGCAGTGGGCGTTTCTTGATGACACTCTCCGTGTACTGTGCTATGACACCTGGCTTCTAAGTGAAGTTAAGAAAGATCACGTACAACTAGCTTTCCTTTCCACAGGGAGTCAGCTAACCTGTTACAATTTCCCACCTGGACTTGTGTCTGAGATCATGCTCAGCAAATCCCCCTTTGGTGTCTAATACTCAGCCATTTGTAGTCACCTCTGCTTCTATTAAAGGACATGTCTGGGTGACGACCATGTTCCTTTCACAGAGATTCTGGATACTGTATGCCTCAGAAGTCAAACAACTCAAAAACAACACAATGGCATACAGTATCCAGAATCTCTGTATATTCCCCATTTTTATGTGGCTTTTCTTTTTTACTCTATTACTTTTTAAAGGACCTTTTTCTATTTTTTTTCTTTTTTCTCCCAAACCTACATATATTTTTAAACATACTGTAAACTGTTTAGAGAGGTTTTTTTTTCTAAATCTGTCTTTACTGTAATATCTCTATCTTTTTCTGACCACATGAGTTTTTAATCTCCTAAATGCCATGGCTAGGATTAAAGCAGTCATATTGGCAGCTGGTTCCACCCATTCCTTGGCTTCTTAAGAGTCTAGATTCATGGCGAAAGTATTAGAGGAGCCACATAAACTCTGTGGAGTTTCTAGATCCATGTCACCACCAAGAAGCACACCACTGGTTGCTCATTAACACCATTTAATTATTTGGTGGCAGAGCCTCTTAAAGGAGCAGCCATGCAGTTTTTGCTGCTAGTGCTGAGTCAGGAAACCTTTCTTAAAGGAGCCACGCCTCTGCTTGCAACCAGAAAACAGAACCTACCTGAGTAAAGATGATTGTCAAGAAGCTGTGCTTGACTCTGCTCTTGTCTGCCTAGAATCCCTTTTTAAAAGATTTCTCAGGCTTTAGGTAGAAATTCTTGCAGAACATTTGGGCACCATTCGTATCACAAAGTTTCTATCCCACCAGATCCTACAGCTGGTCAGTCCCAAATAAATACACAGAGACTTATATTAAATATAAACTGTTTGGCCTACTAGCTCAGTCTTATTACTAACTAGCTCTTACGATTTAAATTCACCCATAATTATTGTCTATGTTTAGCCGCACGGTTTGGTACCTTTTCTCAGTTAGGCATTCTAATCTTGCTTCCTCTGCGTCTGACTCTCTGTCTTTCCTTATCCCAGAATTCTCTTAGTCTGGTCACCCCACCTATACTTCCTGCCTGGATACTAACCAATCAGTGTTTTATTGAACAAATACAAGTGACAAATCTTTACATGTACAAGAGTGTTATCCCTCATTAGGAGCCAGTGGGCTGTGCATTGGAACCTCTGGAGAAAAAAGCCAGGACCAGTCTTTTCTCCTTCAAGACTTTTTTTTCCCCCAGGATTTTTGTCAGTAAAGTGACTGGTGCAACTGTGATTGTTCTTATTGAATAGGCTGGAACCATCTTTTCTACTAGAGAGTGACAATGCCAGGATCCCTACTCCATCATGCCTCTCAAACTAAGTCTGCCTATCTAGTGGCGAGCCGTGGTTGTACATTCGCTTATCTCTGTCTGCATGGTGAATGATGAGGCTCTCCCTCCTGGAGTACATCATCCTGCCTTTCTCAGTCTTTCCAAGTTCAGCTCTCTCCTTCCACATCCATCAAATCTGGATAATGTTTAACCTGAGGGGCAGAACACAGTGACAGTTCTCCTCTTCTGGGAGACCTTGTGTACTTGGCATGACATTTCCCTTGTATGAACAGCCTCTGATCACCGGTTCCTGTGGCGTATTTCCTCCACGATGCCACACTGACTCTGCAGAGCGGCAAGTGATAAATTGCCCATCCTCGTGGCTGCTGTGTTTTCAAAGCAGAGTCATCCATCCAGTCCCACAGTTCCTGTCTCTTTGCCAAGGGTATCTGATAATGTTTGTGATGTGGCAAGGTAAAAGAGTCTCCCAGATGTCAAAATATGTGTCACGGCATGACTTCCTAAACCTCTCATTGCATTCTCAAGTGGAACTGCACAGAAAGAGTTGAACAGATCTGAATATAATGTACAGGAATCTGTTTGCATTCAAATTCTGATGAAGAATTGGCAAGCTTCTGAGAGACAACAAACTTACCAGAATGTTTCCAGGATATAGTCCTATCCGCTAAAACCCCAAATCTTGCTTCCACCTTCCCGCTTCCTCCCACTCCGTCTCCCCTGTTTCTAACTATATATTTTATTCCCCCTTCCTTGGGAGGTCCATCCCTCTCTGCTAGTCCTTTACTCTAAACCTAACCTCTATAGTTACATGGATTATAGCCTGCTTATTGAAGACTTAAAAGCGAATATCCACTTGGGAGGCAGAGGCAGGCGGATCTCTGTGAGTTCGAGACCAGCCTGGTCTACAAGAGCTAGTTCCAGGACAGGCTCCAAAAACCACAGAGAAACCCTGTCTCGAAAAACCAAAAAAAAAAAAAAAAAAAAAAGCGAATATCCATATACAAGAATTGTTACAAATTTAAACATCACTCTGTGGAGCCAATAACTGAACACATTTTGATACATCTATACAACAAACAGCTTTGCTTACAGAAAATCATTTGACCTAATAGGAAGATCATAGCTATACTTTCTTCATTTTCAGAATATTTTCTTAAATTTAGTATCATTTGATAAGATTATATTACTTTGGCATTAAACACTATTTTTTAAATTATGCTTTTTTTTTTCTTATCTAGATTGGTCACTGGAAATCCAGAATCTGAGGAGGTCTTCTTTCTCTGAAGTTTCAAGAGGTGCTCAGAAATGCCGAAGGCTGACAGTACCATTGTTATGGAGTGTGTGGCCATTTCAGGGCTGTCACTGAAGGTTCAAATTGCCTCGCAAATCAGGTTCCCAGAGCTGAGTCCTCAGCCCTGTAGCCTCATCAGCTTTGACTTTGAAGCTCTTTCCTCTGCCTGTCATCCAATTCTTACCACTTCATGTCCTCTTCCCTGTGGTGAACAAGGATTTGATCACTGCTAAAGTTTGGGCTTGAGATGTCTAAGTCTGGAGTTGGTAGCTGTAACTGGCAGGATCTTTCATGTTGCATGGAATTTTCAATTCAAGCCACCGGTAGTGGCTGGCTATTGGGGTGTCACCTAACATGCGGTCCTTGAAAGGCTTCTCTACCAGAAAAAGGAGTGGCATGTGACCATGAGACAACTCTGAAACTCTGAAATAGACTGGTTTCAAGAACTGCTTGCAAGGGTCTAGGGAGCACACCTCATCTACGGGTTCTACGCTAAGAACCTTAGGAGATTCCAGGTGAGTCCATTCCATTGAGGCAGGTGCGTGAATTTGGCTGCCATTTTGTAGCATAGGCCTTGAAGTGGGGTTTTCCAAAGTTTTGTTTGTTTGTTTCTTTCTTTCTTTCTTGAATTACGGACTGAGCCCAGGGCATACCACATGCTGATCATACACTCTATCATTGAGCTGTATCTTTTTGGTAGTAAACTAATTGGGACAAGATTTATTTCCCACGTGAAGTCATCTGTCAGAGAAATATTGGCATGCCCATGATCACCGCTACACTATTTGGAACAGGCAAGGAATAGAAATACTGAGGTTCCCATTGATTGCTGAAAGAAGAAAGAAAATGGGCTGCATATGCATGATAAAATACAGCTCAACCATGAAAAGATAGAAGTTAGGTTGGGACGATGTGGATGGACCAGAGATCACTCTGTTAAATGAAAAGCGCCAGGCTTAGGAAATAAGTGCTGCATGGCTCACTTGTGTGGAATCTAGGAACTGACCTTAAGGAAACTGAAGGAATGCTAGGAATCAGTGGCTGGGAAATGGGGAGATTTAGCTGGTGGAAGCTGCATTTATATAGAAGTAAATTCTGACTTTCTATTGCACGATAAATTCTTTATAGATACGAATAGTCACTGTGTATTTCACAGATAAGTAAGTCTATGTCTCAGGGGGAGGGTCATATCTAGGGACAAGGATTTCACTTTCAGAACCAGAGTGGGATAATGACTCCAGGACATGAGTGACAGCTCTCAAAAGGTAAATGGAGAACAAGGGCTCTAGATTTGAACCCTGGGCTCTCATATCATGAAATCAAATGAAAGAAGAGTAGGAAGGGGAGCAAAGCTAATGGTCGATAGCAGCTTCTTCCAGAGCTGAGGGAGGATGAGGGGTTTGAGTGCCAGTGTGAGGCTGGGCGAGATTTGAGAGAAGAGTCTGATGGCCATGTGACAGCCTGTGACCTTAAGAAAAGCAACTTTAAGTTGGGCGGTGGTGGCGCACGCCTTTAATCCCAGCACTTGGGAGGCAGAGGCAGGCGATCTCTGTGAGTTTGAGACCAGCCTGGTCTACAAGAGCTAGTTCCAGGACAGGCTCCAAAACCACAGAGAAACCCTGTCTGGAAAAACAAAAAAAAAAAAAAAAAAAAAAAAAAAAAGAAAAGCAACTTTAGCCAGGTGGTGGCGGTAAATGCCTTTAATCCCAGTGCTTGGAGGCAGAGGCAGGCACCTCTGTGAGTTGGAGGCCAGTCTGGTCTAAAGAGTGAGCTCGGGGGCAGACTCCAAAACTACACACAGAGTCCCTGTCTCAAAAACTAAAAAATAAAAACATAAAAAAGAAAAGAAAAAGCCTGGCCGTGGTGGTGCATGCCTTTATTCCCAGCACTTAAGAGGCAGAGACAGGAGGATCTCTGTGAGTTCAAGGCCAGCCTGGTCTATAGAGAGAGTTCCAGGATAGCCTCCAAAGCTACAGAGAAATCCTGTCTTAAAAAAAACAAGATACATACATGCATACATACATGAAATAAATAAATAGAAAACTCTGCAGTGGCAGAAGTATAAGCCCAGCTGAAGAGTGTTAAAGAAAAAAGTGAAGAAATAAAAGTGGCCATTTCAAACAATTCATCAAACTATAAAGACAGGCTGCACTTCATCTCAGCAGGAGACTCTTGTGCTCGCTAGTCTCCCTGCCTAGCACCTCGCACCACCCCCTCCCCTGGCACACATCTGGCCTTGGTTATCTCATCCACATATGATCGTAGCTCTCATATGATTTAATCAGAGAGGTGTTTGCAGGTAATTGCGCAGAAGCCTGACCACCACATCACGGAAAGAGCACCCGTGAACGTGCCAGTTAAATGGGCAAACTGAGGCACGTTCAGACAGTGGGATGTTATTCCTTAATGAAAGGCGTGAGCTCTCAGGCCGAGAACAGGTGTGGAGAATCCTTACAAGCGTGTCGCTAAGTGAAAGAAGCTGATCCGAAGAGGCTGCAGGCCCTAGAATTCCTACTTTGTAACACTATGGGAAAAGTAAAACCGTAGAGACGGTTAAATGGTTTCCAGAGCTTACGAGGAGGGTGAATACATGGGGCACAGAAGACACCCGGGGTAGCAAAACTATTCTTATGACACCATAATGGTAGACACGTGTCAAGTACATCATCTAAACCTGTAAACTGTATGTCAAGGAGACCTGAGTGTAAACCGCGGACCTCGAGAGACAATGATGGGCAGTGCAGACTCATCAGCTTCAGCTAAGGTAGCACTCCCACAGGAATGGCAGGGTGGCAGCGGACTGGTATGGTGGTAGGAACTCATGTCTCTAACGGCAAGCAGGAAGCAGAGAGAGCAAACGGGGAATGACATGCGGCACGGAAACCTCAAAGTCTGTGACCGGGGATGTGCTTCCTCCAGCAAGATCACACCTCCTGAGCTTCCCCAAGTAGCACTACCCACTGGGGACCAATTATTCAAATGTCACAGCCTATGGGGACATTCTTCTTCAAACCACCACAGGTATGATACCACTGGAACTTCTAATGTTACAATGGGCCTAAAGCAGCTTCCCCCCCCCCAAATTACTTTTTTAAAAAACGAACTTTTGCAACAAATTCGAGGGTCAAAAGTTCCCTAAGTCAGTTTTGACACGAAGAGCTACACACTGTTTGTAAAAGCTGGTATTCCCAAATGCCAAGAAAATGCCACTCTTGAAGTTCGCGAATCCAGTATTTGTGTTTCTAGTTATTTATTAGCTGGCTAACATCAGAGGGCCACTTCCACTGGCTCAGTATCCTTATCTGTGCAACGGAGGATCATAGCGCTCATTTCCCCACCAAACAGGATTGCTACCGTTGATTCAAACACACGATGTGAACGCACTCCGAACATGGTGAAAATCTGAGCCGTCAGCGCCAGTGTGGAGCCTCCGAGCGCAACTCCCATTACCTTAATGGAAAGACAAAACACTCTTGTTTTGTTTTCCTCCTGGGAAACCTTGTGTCCTAGGGACTCTTCCAGCGAGAGTAGATGGCCTTAGACCTTATCGCCTGCTCAGGAACCAGCCTCCCTCATGTAAACACTCAGATCTGTTACTTTTGCCATTTGCCTCCCGTGGGAAGAAAACAGCTTGTTTGTGACCTTGGACCCCCTGAACGTAAAATGCACCCTCCTTTCTCGCTAGAGACAGAGAATCTGACAACATGGAACTTGAGATGTTTACGGCTGTGGGATTTGAGGTGGCTAATACACTGCCTGACAGAAAGCTGCGGATATGAAAATGCCCGTGGAGCGCGGGCCTTTCTGGCATGATTAATGACATAAGACATGGAGTAAGCATACAATGAAACACATAAATACATAAAGTAAGCAAGACATGCATGCAGGAGACTCCTTTGTTACTTCACAGTGGTCTATGTGTGAGTTTGTATGCCGTTCGTTTCGTACTTAATGCAGTTGTTACAGGACACGGTATAGAGATCCAGTGAGCCTGAGGCTTACAGTCTGCCACTGTGTAACGAACACACAGGTAATAGGCTGACTTTCCCATAGGATGCATTGCGGAATAAGATGGAAAAACAATCAGCCCATAGTAAGTAGTCAATAAAGATTACTGTTATCAGTATATGCATTTATATATTATAATAATATATATATATATATATTACTCGTAATGTACTCATTATGAATTTTGTGCTACTACATGCATGACCTGCTAACAAATGTAAACATATCATTTCATAGTGTTAATCGAGAATATAATTAGCACGTTTATAACACATTTTCAGTTTCCTCTTATGACAGGTCAGTGTGGCCCCTCAGAACCTCAGAAAGATGCCCTCTTTGGAGATGTGTTCATTAACAGAGAAAATCAAGTAAAAATAAAAGCCAGAGGGCAGCCCCTCTCCAGCTTCACTGGTACTGAATGCAAGGGGATTATTTAGAGAGTGAATACACCCAAGGGCCAGACGATAGCAAAGGCACGGAGAAAGAGTGGCTCTTGCCCCCAGACTACTAGAATCTAAGTGACAGGCTTGAGCGGAGTTGCTATTATAGATAGCAAGAATAACCAGCTATGTTGGGAACTTGAATATAGACTTTGTTAAATAACATAAAGCAAGATTTTTCTCTTGTTTCAGCAAATTAATCTGTGGTACACCTGTTCCCCTGTATCAAGATTTCGTCTTCTACAATTTTAACTGCCTGTGACTAACTGGTCTGAAAACCTCATGAGAGGGAGATATTCCAGAAGTAAAAGGATGGATTGATTTTCAATTGCCATGCAGTCAAGTCTTGTTCCGCTTCACTGGGAAGGAGAATCATCCCTTCGCACAGTGTTTTTATGTTGTGTGTATGCTATATGTGCATATGTTTCTATTTTATGTATATGCTACCCACCTGTTGGTGCTTAGAACGGTCTTGGTTACCACTCAAGACACTGCATGCTTGAGCTGGAGCAGCTGTTATGGAGTTGCTAATTGTGTTAATAACTTATCATGCCTAATTCATAAATCATACTGTGTTATGGGTATGTGTGCACTGTGCAGGAAGAAGCATGCACAATGTAGTAAGGGCAGCATTACTGCAAACACACTTTTCTAAATGGAGATTCTCTAACAATAAAATGATTTCTGTGCAGTGTGTAAGAATCATTCTGTTTTACCTATGCAGACTTCAATATCTGGTACCAAGTATGATTTGAAGACTCACCAGGGCTTGCTGGGATGTATCGCTCAGACACCGCAGAAGAGCAGAGAATTGTGGCTCTTTGTTACGGTAGCCCTCGCACACAAATGTGTTTTTGAGGAGAAGATAGGCTACAGTGATGATGTTAAGGTTATTGTCTTGTTCTTTCTCCGTCCTCTACTGAAATTATGCTGTCCTTCACAGTCAAGTTCAAAATTCATTTTCACCACAATGATTCTCTCAGATTTTTTCTCAGCAACTCTTACTCCAACGTGGAGCGGGGAAGGGTTGTAAGGCTGGTTTTCCTAACTCATGCTTTTCTGCTCCTAGGCAGAAGCCATGTTGTTCTTGTTTGCTTTTAATCTTGTATCTACGTTTTAACTAATTTTTCTCCAGTCGGTCCTAAGGGTTTTTTAATGTCTTTTTCATTGAGGTTCCTCAGTTTCATCCTGTTAGTGCAGAGTGCCCCAAGATAGACAAGATACCCAGTTAATAAAACTGAGAAACCAGTTTTTCAAACCTACATTTTATTGTCTTAACTACCCTGAGAGAGAAGAAGAAGCCTTTGAACAAGGAGGAGTTAAAATTGGCTGGATGACCAAAGAAGTTGTCCTTTGGTTGAGGTTTGTGGAAAGGGAACTTACGATTAAAAGGCAGCCTAGGGATGGATGAGAGTCCAGGACACAGCGTAGTGACATTTCATTTGTATTTTAATAAATAAAGCTTATCTGAAGATCAGAACACAAAACAGCCACACTAGTCAGCCATGCAGGCCAGGCAGTGGTGGCACACATCTTTAATCCTAGCAGCTACATTCGTTAGCCATAGAGGCTGGGTGGTGGTGGTGCATGCCTTTAATCCCAGCACTAAGAGGGATATAAGGCAGGATGAGACAGGAACTCACTCTCTTTTCAGTCTGAAGATTTCATAGAGATAAGGGCTCTCTAGTGGCTTGGCTGCTTTGCCTTTCTGATCTTCAGGTTGAACCACAATATCTGTCTCTGGGTTTTTATTATCGTGCTACAACACAGAGTCAAGCCAATGACTTATGTCCTCTTGAAGTGGGGGGGTGGGTGGGACTGTACTTGCTTTGAGATCAGTTCAGGACTGTAAGTGCGATATTTTACCAACTGTAGCTGTCACAGAAGGAAGGACGTTGATAGAGAGAGCCATTATACGGCTAGGGAGAGACCTGGTGCCAGGGAAACCTCCAGGAATCCACAAGAATGTCCCCAACTAGAAGCAATAATGGAGAGGGTGCCTGAACTGGTCATCTACTGTAATCAGATTGGTGAATACTCCAACTGTCATCATAGAGCCTTCATCCACTAATGGATGGACCCAGATGCAGAGATCCACAGTCAAGTACCAGGCTGAGCCTGGGAACCCAGTTGAAGAGAGGGAGGAGGGACATATATGAGCAAGGGAGGTCAAGAGCATGATGGAGAAATCTGCAGAGACAGCCGAACCAAGCTCGTGGGAATGCATGAACTATGTACCAACAGCAGTGGAGCATCCATGGGACCGAACTAGGCCCTCCATATGTGGGAGACAGTTGTGTAGTTTTGTCCATCAGAGGGACCCCTGGTAGTGAAACCAGAATCTATCCCTGATACATGAGCTGGCGTGTTGGAGCCCATTCCCTATAGTGGGATGCCATGCTCTGTTTTAATACAACGGAGAGGGACTTGGTCCTGCCTCAACTTACTGTGCCAGGCTTTGTCGACTCCCCATGGGCTTTGCCCTTTGGGAGGAGCAGGTGTAAGCATGGGCTGGGGAGGGCAGAAGGAGGGAAGGAAGGGGAAATTGTAGTTGAAAATTAAAATGATTTTTTTTTTTTAAAAAAAAGATACCATTGTAGCATCAAAATGTTCTTGTGGGAAGAATCAGGAATGCTCTGAAGGACATGTAAGTAAACAAACATCATGAATCAGTATAGAAAGATTAGCTCATCAAGAATTCAGTTTCCTAGCAGGGCAGTGGTGGCACAAGCCTTTAATCCCAGCACTCGGGAGGCAGAGGCAGGCGGATCTCTGTGAGTTCGAGGCCAGCCTGGTCTACAAGAGCTAGTTCCAGGACAGAAACCAAAAAGCTATGGAGAAACCCTGTCTCGAAAAATAAAAAAAAAAAAAAAGAATTCAGTTTCCTCCAAGTGACTTTAATGGTCTGCTTGAGTACACAAAGATGGATAGACATGCGCACGTGTGCGCACACACACACACACACACACACACACACACACAAACCATATACACGCACAAATGCATACATGTTGAGAAGGAGAAGGAGCTAAATTAACATCAACCGCTCATTTAGAAGTTATTCCCATCAAGGGAAGCACTGCATGGCGCCACATCACCATGGTCCTGAAAATATGCAGAAATGCCACTGGCTGGCCTGCTCGTCACATGTGTGCCACACTAGGAAGGGAGTAAAGAGAGAGCACAATGACCACCCTCCCCCAGCAAGATCTGGAAATGTTTGCTTAAAGGTGCAGAATGCCATATTTTAAGCAAACAGACCCTAGGATCACCCTCAGGGTTAATCAGCTCTGGGCTATGCTTTGGAAACTCTTCACACCAACTGGGGGCAGTCTGCAACTGACCCCTGAGCTAAAATTTGCCAACTGGATTAAGGGCATGGATTGGGGAGCAAGGATGGACACATGGTGCTAGATAGGCCACAGCATCTAGGAAGAGAAGGGGATGCTTCTTCTGGCTCTCAAAGAGCTAAGAATTCTAGCATGTCTGCTGTCACTCAGTCGTTTTACCTAAACGAGAGACTGGATTTTGGATCAGAAAACACTTGACTTTTTATGTTGAAAGAAAAAAAAACCCATAAACTATAGGAATTGTAAAGGAGTAACAACTTCATTTCACCTTTGGCCAATTGGGAGCAGGGAAAGATGAGCCTTCCAGAAATGTGTATAATAATTTTTATCCAGCCATGAGTGAGTTTCACCCCACGCCAGGACTCCCCGAGGGGACTCTGACTTTAGAAGCCTGCCTGGAAATGCAGGAACACCAGTGCTCAGTGTTGTTGGTTGTTCAAGCACCACATATTAAATCCCAATGAACAAAATCAGAGGGAAGGGACAGGAGGTGAATCGCTTGATGAATTGTGGTGGCTATATTTGATTGGCAGGTGACAATCAAAATACTCTTCAGACTCCAGAGTTCAGCAGTTGAGGACACAGGGACCATCTGAAGATTTCTTTTTTTCTCTTAAAAATAATTTTCTGCTTTTCTTTTCTTTGCGAGAGAAGTCTTTCTATGCTGCTCACGCTGTCCCAAATCTCGGACTCCAGCAATCTCCCCACGTCAGTCTCTCGGAGACACCATGGTACCAACCACAGAGTATTTTTACTATGACCCTTGTCACAGAATAGAGAAGTTCCGTTGGGTCAGGGTGTCTTCATTTTTGTAGCAGGCCACGCAATTATTAATGGTATGTATGGATTTCAAACAGCCCATCTGTCTGAGCATGAATCTCATTCTTAATCATCTCTGTAATCATCCCAAAAGTAATGGTTATGTCAAAACTAGTTTTATCATGAAGATAATACACTCTAATGCTACATCCAGAAAGCAACAATGTAAAATGAAAAAATGGTGATCGCTTTCATGTAGGAGCCAATGATGCTTTCACAGTGACCGGCTTTCACACGAGTGGTTTAGTCATCCGACATATAATGACATCTTCATCTTTAGAATACACTGCAGACTGGGAGACGGTTTTCAAAGCAGGACAGCAATAGAGAACATGGTTAGAAGGCAAACTACCTTTCAACTGGATAAAATTTTCATGTTAATACTAAGTGAAATTTTCCAGTATGTCCTCAGGTATCATGAGGTACTGTTTTCAAAACATACAGACGAATAACTTGGCCATTTGCATGATTTTGTTCTTCTTTGTTTGGTTTGTCAGAAAGGAGTCGGGGATAAAATGTGTTTGCACTCCTTCCCCCGCCCTGTCACTCCTCGCTCTGCCACCTGGGTCCCTCTGCTCTTTTCAGCCCTTACTATTTTCAACAAATAAAGTTTTCGTACTAACACAGTTATAGCGTCAGTCTTGGAAGCAGGATGAATGATTTAAAATGGATTTCTTCCTAAACTTTCTACTGTTCTTGAGAGTTTAGATCTCATCCCCCGCTGCCATACCAAGGCCTGTGATGATGGGGACCAAGCTTAATGGAGGTGAGGTATAAACAAGAGAATGATGTTAACATCATTGTCTGGGAGGCTATTAGGTGAGGCAGGGCAGTGCCTGGGTTCCCATTTAAACTGAAAACCAGCCCAAAGTTAGTTTCTCATCCTGATTGGACTTGTTTCCCTCAGAAGCTTCCTACACAAGGAACTAGTTCTAATTTTAAAAGTGGCTAGAAGCTCGAGTTTGATCCCAGAAATCACATAAAAAAGCTGGAGAAAGTGCTTTGTGCACATTTAATCCCAGTGCTTAGGAGTGGAGACAGCAACATCCCTGGAACTCGCTCCTACCCAATGCGGCTATTTGGTGAGCTTCAGAACACAGAGGGATGTCTCAAAAAAAAAAAGCAGGTGACAAACCAGATAGCTCTTGCGTCACACGAGGGGAAAGGTGAAGATTGACAGCTGAGGTTGCCCTCTGACCTCCTGACCTCCACATCCCATGTACAAGTACTCTGACCTCCATGGACAATGGCAAGAATGTGCCCTCCCAAACAAACGCATGCACACATACAACATACATATATACATACACAAAAACTGGCTTTTAAAGTTTAATTACAGTACATGTAAAGCTGCTGCTTTCATTTCCCTTCAAATATCACAAAGTAAATAGACTCAAACATTAAAGCAATTTAAAGCCACCACAAACAAGTTTTGGACAAACACAGTGATTCCGACGAGCACAGGAGATAGGAACTGGCTGGGTTGGGCAGCCCCACAGCTGTGACTCCAAGATTACCCTCACTAGAGGCCGGCAATGCCGGAAGAGAGTTCTGTTGCTGCTTTCTTCCTGTTTCTTCTGCTCAGTGAGAACCCTGCCTGAAGGCTGTGACTACATGGAAGGGTCAGAGGAGACACCTGGACACCTGGCTAGCCAAGTGACAAGCTCCTGCTCCCATATTTCACCCCAGTCTCTGTCAAAAGCCTTTTCAGAAGGCCCCAGTCTCACAGATCAATAGTACCCCATTCCCAAACCCCTCTTACCACACAGACTCGGACCCCACTCTTCCTCAGAAGCCCCTATAATAAAATCCCCCTTTCTGAAACTCACCCTCTGTGATTCATGAATTCCATTCCTCAAATTCTTGAGACAAGAATCTAAAATCCAACGACTGAGATAAAGTTTTATGTGACGGTGTGTCTGGCCCCTAACTTCTGAGCTAAGCCCATGCAAGAGCCAAGAAAGCCTCCTCTGTGCTCAAAGACACCATAATATTCCCATATAAACCCTCTGGATTAGCACAGATAATATAGCGTGATCATATTTGTCCCTAAACAAAACCACTTAATTGTGGAGGAAATAAGAGATAATTGCCTTCATGTTCCTTGCCAGGGACGCTAAGCCAAGGTATTTTTTTTTTTTTTTTTTTTTTTTTTGGATTTTCGAGACAGGGTTTCTCTGTGGTTTTGGAGCCTGTCCTGGAACTAGCTCTTGTAGACCAGGCTGGTCTCGAACTCACAGAGATCCGCCTGCCTCTGCCTCCCGAGTGCTGGTATTAAAGGCGTGCGCCACCACCGCCCGGCAGCCAAGGTATTTTTTATACCTGTGGAAAGAACAAAGAAGCAGTCTCTAAAGATCTGAAACTGGGCATTTCTTCAAAAAAAGAAAAAGAAATAAAGAAAAGAAAGATAAAGTCCTCTCCAGGAGAAAAAAAACAAAATCCAAAAGCCAAAATCAAATGTAAAGAACCCATCCCCAAAAGATTTTCCAAGCAGGTGAGTGCCTACTAATGTGTAACTACTGACTCTCTGGGGGAAAATGTATGTGTTACATATGTTTACTATATATAAGTTGTACACTACTAAAATTTTTAAAAATAAAAAGAGGGTTCAGGGAGATTGTTAATAATAGGCTTGTCATAGACGCAAGAAGACTTAAATAAAATGTCAGGTGTGGAATTATGTCAACAGCCCCAGTTCTGCAGAGATTGAGGTGATGGGGACCTCTGGGGCTCAGTGTGCTGATCAGCTAGTCCTGCCAATCAGTGATAATGGCGTTTACCAAAAGATCCTGCCTCAAACCCACAAGGTGGAGAGTTCAGAAGAGGACACTTGATGTTGACCTCTGACCTCCACATGGATATGAGCCCCTGTGCACCCCCTGACCCATCACACATGCACACAAAAGAAGCAAAAATACACTACATCCATCTTTGGGAACTCTACACCGAAGCTGAGTCCCACAATGCCTCTTGGTATTTGCTGAGCCTTTGGCGCTGCAACTAACCTACAGCCACAGTGTGGCCCCCTCACGGGTGCGGTTTCACATTTACGTCTGTGAACACATTAGCATCAACAGCGAAATAATGGAGACATATGGAGGACATCACCCTAGACAACGTACGTCCCTTTACTGAGTCATAAATATGATCTAAACAGTGGAAGATTATTTTCTCTTTTTATCTGTGCTAGTTCCGATGTAACAGCTACACACACACACCCATTTTAGCAAATGAATAGTCAGCAATGCAATCGAGACTCAGTTATGGTGAGTAGCCTGCTGATTTCTCCTGTGTCAAGACCCTTATCAAGGCTGATCTCTGTGTCCCTGAACACAACTGAGGAGATGTGAACAGAGGCAGATCACTACGTCATATTTCTGTCAGACAAGAACAGGCACGTGTATCCTTGAAGGCATAAGTATTAGGTTTGAAGTGACTAGGGGGCATTTCTTCCATGTTGAATTATTTCCCTATTGCTGGGGTAAAACACCATGACCAAGGCAGCTTACAAGAGAACAGGTTTAACTGGGTTTCGTTTCCAGAGGGTTAGATAGTCCATGAGGGCAGAGCAAAGGCAAGGTGGCCAAAGCCAGCTGAGAGCGCACTTCCCTGTCAGAGAAACACCACACTTCCTCAGAGAGAAGTCACCTCACACACTTCTCAATGAAAGGAAGGCTCTTTAATAGTGTGCTCTTGGCCCAAGGAAGAGCTAGCCTGGGACAGAAGATGACATACACCGGAGGCTCACGCATTCCACAAACACTGCCATCCTTCATCTCTTGCGGGTCCCGGCCTCAGCGACACTTCAGCTTCAACACAGACAGGAGACTACAGGTCTGGCCACTTCAGCAAACAGAATACTTACACAACAAAGATAATACATATTGGCAGAATTAATTTAAGTACACCAGTGTTATTCCTTTTAGAATAGCTGTTACCCAGGGTCATCTCGTCCCCCTGGCAGAATTATGTTTTGTCACGGTCCCCCTCGTCCAGCAAGGATGACGCGACCACCGGAGCTCTTCCTGCTGCAGTTTTATTCAGGACCTTTTGACAATTGTAAAATCTCTCTCCCTCTCTTTTCCTCTCTCCCTCTCTCCTCTCCCAGCCCTTAAATAGGCCTGGGCTACCAATCCTGGATTGCCAGGTGGACACTGCTCATAGGTCCACGCATATGCAAGCAGCTGACAGTCATTGTGTGATAATAGCATAAGTCAGGCCTAGTTGATATTAGGAGTTGATTATCACAGAGAGCACTCGCTTTCGGGATCGCGGAGGGCGGGAGCCAGCACCATCAGGTGCGACGCCACGCAGCTCTCTACACATAGCCATCAGGTGTGACTCCACACGGCTCTCTACAATGTTTTTCCTGTAAGAGTACAGAGGACTTAACGGGAGACCAGGACTTGATGGTGGTTGTGACCTGCATTGCCTCTCTTGACCTGCCCCTTAGAAATGGATCTTTGTTATGGGAACAGGGCCTAATGGCTGTTGAATAAACATTTACTTCTTAGCATCTTAAATTTCCCTTATTTCTAACTGGTCTGGTTAGCCCACTACATTTTTTTTCTTTGTTTCTTATTTATTTATTTATTTAATATACAATATATGCCTTCAGGCCAGAAGAGGGCACCTGACCTCATTACAGATGGTTGTGAGCCACAATGTGGTTGCTGGAAATTGAACTCAGGACCTTTGGAATAGCAGGCAATGCTCTTAACCGCTGAGCCATCTCTCCAGCGCCCCCCCCCACTACATTTTGGAGGCAGTACTCCTTAAGATGAATTCCACATATATTTATCGTAATAGCTCCTAAGCAAATTTGTTAGCAAGTCCTTTATAAAATTAATTTAATTATTCTGAGTATCTTCTACAACAAAACCCATGGAAGGCAGAGAGCGCCGTGGAAATGACAGGCAGCTTTGGCAACCTCAAATCTGCTCCCAGTGAACACCTCTTCTAGCAGGGCCACACTTCCTAATCTTTCCCGAACAGTTCTATCAACTTGAGACCAAGAATTCAAACATACAGTTCTATGGGGGTCTTTCTCATTCAAACCATCATAATTGCTTTTAATTTATTTAAACACAACTTGATACTTTTCACTTTCTAGTGATGGCTATGCTTCATGCCTAGTTCTCAACATTCCTGAAAATGTAATAATTGGTTCTTGGGAACCAGTACAAACCAGGCCCTGGATATGATTGGCTGTAAGTACAGGGAGTTCGCTTGCTGACTGACAGAGGAAGATCACATCCCCAGGCCAGGCTAGGACACACATGAAGTCCAAACCATCCTGAGATTGTATGCTTGTAGAGACGACGGCAGACAGCAGCGTCCCAGGAACCGGTAAGTATAGCCTAGGCAGCATAATCATCAAAAACTCTGCAAGAACTCCTTAGCCAGAACCTTCATTTTAATAACCAGGCGGAATGCATACCGAGAGTGATATTTAACTTGAATTTTAATGGAAGCATCAAAAGTCTATGGCCAGAACTTCTAAACCCGTACTCTGTAATAAGATCCGTGCGTGCCTGAGAACACAGGAAATTCTGTAAAGGATCCAGAGTGTGCTTCATGCAGGTACCTGGTTCTGACGGAGGAATCGATGACCCTGCGTTATCCCAGGTGACTCAATGACCTTCCCAGCTCCAGCACCCTGTCTGCTCTGCTACCACGACTTAATCCACTGTGTCCTGAGATGTCCGCTGATAGCTCTTAGTCTTGGGGAAGACTGAGGCCATTTAAAAGGTTTATTTTCGTCATCATTACTATTATCATGCAAAAATATCCTCAGTTCTCCTCTCTGGGCAACACAATTGAAATATTTACGTTAGACATTTAAGTTATATTAAGATTGACTGATAATAGTTACAGTGTGGGCCTCGTTATTGATTTTAAAATATAGTATGCGGGGGGAGGGGGTAGACAGTGAGAGGAAGGGAGGATTACATTGTATATATGTGTGTACAGGTGTGCTCACCTTAAAAGTGTGTGTGAAGGGCAGAGGCTGACACTAGGTGTCTTCCTAAAAGGCTTTTAACTTGCCTTTTGAGACAGAGTCTTGAGGAGCCTGCAGCTCACCATTTTGGCTGTTTGGCTGGACAGGAGCCCTAGGGCCAACCTGTGTCTACACCCTGCCCACCGGCAGGCTTACACCATAGCCTAGCTTTTTACGTGGGTTGGGGAGATCCAAACTTAGCCACTCATGCAGCAAGCACTTTACCTTGGAGCGGTCTGCCCTGACTAGGTCCTTTCTTGTCCCCATGGCTGCCGCCATCTCTGAGTCCTGGTCCTTCTGTGTCTGAGGACTGGGCTGTGCTGGTCTGTAGCTCTTTGAGCCTCCTGCCCAAGGTCTTTTCTTGGGGTGTATTCTGGATGCATCCTTTCTCTTGGGAATGAGTGTCCTCCCCCTTTTCATAACTCCTGGGGTCCCCACTGTCTGATTTATCATCTCAATGTTTTCTTCAGTAAAGCATCATCTTAGCTTCTTTAGACGGCCCTGGGGCAGGCTTCACCTTGCTGGTTCTCTCAATTGCATTGCTGTCAAGAGACTAGCAATGCTCCTGGTCATGGCTTTCTGCCATCTCACATGAGCCCAATTTATTAGAGCAAGTGCCTTTATTCATAAGTCAAGACCAGCCAGATGTAAAGTCGTGAGGTAGAAGCTTCCGGTTTCCATGCTTCAGCGGGCAACACACTTCGAGGTCACACGCTTCTCAAAGCAGTGACTCTGTCTCATTCATCACCTCACATGTTTTACACTTCAGGTACTACTCCAAGTCAGTTGTATAATTCTTTCACCCCTCAACATCCTAGGCCTACTCCTGACACTTCAAAAACATGAAGTCTTTCCTACTCTGAAATAGCCCTTTTTAGGAAATCCCTCAATTTGGGACCTAAGCACAGCCCACCAAAGTTCCCGTCTCTCCTTATGCTTTTTTTTTTTTTTTTTTTTGGTTTTTCGAGACAGGGTTTCTCTGTGGTTTTGGAGCCTGTCCTGGAACTAGCTCTTGTAGACCAGGCTGGTCTCGAACTCACAGAGATCCGCCTGCCTCTGCCTCCCAAGTGCTGGGATTAAAGGCGTGCGCCACCACCGCCCGGCTTTCTCCTTATGCTTTGAGACCGTGTCTGTACCCATTGAACACTGCAGAGAAATTATGGTGCTCACTAAACTTAGTCAAGCTTTCGCCCGTGTGCAGGGAGGGTTCTTTGTGCGCTTCTCCCACTAACGGCAGAGTGAAGGTTGTCCCTTGGGAGCTGCTCCACGCCGCACCACTCAGCACGTTCTCCAGAAGTCTTTCCAGTAGCAGCTGACTCTGGGCCAACTCTCATCTTGGGCAGTCAACTCCAAGACCCTCTGGAGTTGTACGGGCCATAAGGCCGTCTCACCTGAGGCAGTGCTGCTTCCTCTGAGGACCTATCAATCAGTTCCGGCTGGGGAGCTCAGAAAGCCTGACCCCACGACGGATTCTAGAGGAAGACAGACCAGAGGACTGCCTCCGCCCAGGAGCTTAGGTGGGTATGGCAGAAAGCTTGCCCATCCTCTGGCCCTCAGACTGGTTACTCATCTTACTCTACAGCCAAGCACAAGATAAACGCAGCAGCTCCTCTTCAGATAGGCCCACGTGAACAAGATGGACCTCTCCATCAATCTCTCCTAAGCTCCCTTTCTTTCTTCCTTCCTTCCTTCTTTCCTTTCTTTCTTTCTTTCTTTCTTTCTTTCTTTCTTTCTTTCTTTTTCTTTCTTTCTCCTCCTCCTCTTCCTCCTCCTCCTCCTTCTTCCTCTCTCTCTCTCTCTCTCTCTCTCTCTCTCTCTCTCTTTCTTTCTTTTTTTCTTTCTTTCTCAAGACTGGGTTTCTCCGTAGCTTTGGAGCCTGAACTGGAACTCGCTCTGTAGACCAGGCTGGTCTCGAACTCACAGAGATCCGCCTGCCTCTGCCTCCGCCTCCCGAGTGCTGGGATTAAAGGTGTGAGCCACCACTGCCCACCTACTGTGGTTTTCTAAAGCAAAAGGGGCCCTAGAAAGTCTTGGGATAGTGGTGCCCACGGGCATCGTGGCTACAGAAGACAACGCTGCTCAAATGGCGCCCACGGGACTGTGCACACGGCTGGTTAGAGCGGCTGTTGGGAGGGAGCTTTCCACTCCTGAAGCAGCAGCTGCAGTGAAGTTTGCAGGGCAAAGGGAAGACAGCTGCTGCCTTGCTCTGTCCTCTGCCCCTCACAGGTTTACGACTGCGCTTGGTTGCTCTCCGGTTCCTTTGGGGCTCTCTGCTGAGTGCCTGTAGACAGAACTCTCCCTAAGCCACGTGGCTCAAACTGGGCAAACCCAGGCCTCTGGCCTCAGGATTTATTACATTCCCACAAGGGGCCTGGCTCATTGCCTGGGTATAGGGATGAGAATCTGGCCAACATGGCGCTACATTCCTGGGACCTCTGTCAGATCTCCACACTAAAATGATCTCTTCTTCTCTACACGGGAAGTGTGGATGGGGCTGACGAGGAGCCACGTGGCAATCACAGAATCTGCTTGCTGCATCTCGAGGGTGAGAAGAAACCCAGCTAGATGGCGAGGAGGTTTCTATTAGCCAAGGCTCACACAGTTTGAATGCTTATGTCTTGGTTCCTTTGCTGCCTTTTCTGTCACCGTGAGAAAACACTGACAAAGGCAATTTAAGGGAGGGAGGGCTTGTTTGGGCTCAGGGTTCAAAGGCTGCACACCTTCGCGGTAGTGAAGTCAATAAGCGGGAACTTGAGAGACTGTTTCCATGGTCAAGCAGAGAGCAATGAAGGTATAGTCTCAGCTCACTTTGCCTTTTATGTCTGCCAAGGTTCTAGCCCAGGGAATGGCGCCACTCACAGTGGGTGGGTTTTCCCACCTCAGTTAACCTGATCACAATAACTCCCCACAGGCTCACAGGTGTGCCCAGAGGTGATTTTAGGTTTCATCAAATTGGCTATTGAAATTAACTGTCAGAGGGAGGTGGGTCCCATCCTTTCATTTTTGGATTGTTTCATGCACACGTAGAATGTGCTGTGGTTATATTCACTCTCGACGCCCTCTGCTTCCCCCTTCCTGTTCTCCAAAGCTCATCTTCTCTGTCAGTTCACAAATAGCTCCACAATGAAGAGATGGTAGCCCCTTCTGCAGCAGTTTCTTTACCAGGCTCTAGGACCTTGGGAAGAGGCAGGGCCTCCCGTGTACCATTATTTTTATGTTCACTACTTTCACGGGGGAAATGGCAGCTGGAGAGGTTAACTCATCCAAATGCACAGACCTAGAAAGAAATTTGGGTGGAATTCAACTCAAATTGTCTGACACCAGGATCTAAGAACGTAATGACTCTGCACCGTGACCTCTTAATCATTCAGGACAACCCCTCACTTAGGAGCGTTCAGCGTAAGAAATGTGATACCACATTGTGTCCAATGAGATACTCAGTATATAGCAGTGATTACAGTATTTGTAATTACTGTAAAATGATGGTCTTTTATCCTAGTTCTTCTATTCTAACTCTGTGGGAATAAGTGAGTTTGTATTTACAAACTGCTTTGAAAGTCTGGATGAAAGATGATTATTAAAAATCTTGACAGACAGCTTATTCCCTAAGCGTGACAGTGTCTTTTTTTTTTTTTTTAATTTGATGACTCAGATATGTCTCTGCCTCTATCACTTGTAAGGATCAATGGTCACTTGAGATCTGGCTGTTTTTTTTTTTTTTTTTTTTAAATTCTCTAAAGTGACTGCAAAGAGGCTTAAGATGATGAGCTATTGGAGGAAGAATCATGACACCGTTCACAGCAGGGCTTCAGAGAACCTGACACCCCTTTGTTCTGGTTTCAGCTCAGCAGCTGATGGGACAAAGGGTGCACTTCCAATTAGAGGAAAACCTGTTACCTGCAGATTTCAAGTCTAGTCCACAGGAAATGGGGCTGTAAAGGTGGCGATTTACTGGCAGTTTTCTAGAGGCTTCACTTACATATTTCTCCTGCAGCTGTTTGTTTTTCTTTTCCTTCTGGTCCTTTCTTTCTTCCCTCTGTCTCTCTCTCTCCCTCCCTCCATTCCTTCCTTCCTCCCTCCCTCCCTCCCTCCCTTCCCCCTCTCTCATCTCCTCCCTCCCTTCCTTCCTTGACAAGGTCTTGCTATCTAGCCCAGACCAACCTCCAACTCAAAATCCCCCTGCCTCAGCTTTCCGAATGCAGTAATTATAGATCTATGCCACCATGCCATCCTCGGCTGGTTCTATCCTCTGTAGATAGGATGCAGTCTGGACACTTCCCTCTTCTTCAACAGCTTGCTCCTCTGGGTTCTGACAAGCAGAGCTGCGCTTGGTGGTATTGGGTGGAGTTGTCCTGGGTGGAGTTTGCGGATGGAGCCATTGAATGGAAAACCCACCCTAATTAGTTTCCTATCAGCCTACAGTGCCAGGGTTGAGAGGAAATATACATAGCTCTCTGTGCCGTCTGCTCGTGAACAAAACTCACTCACTCCTGATTCACTTATTAGACATTTATAAGTGCGTGTCTTGAGATCCCACCTGCCAGCCACTCTGGGTTTGACGTTACAGCTAGAACAAAATTGGCTGTGATCACTTTCTTTGCTGTAGTCTTCATCAGAACATCACACCCAGAGTCAAGAGTGTCTGCATGGATTCTCTAGGGGAAAGTTTAGGAACAGACCAGGCAAGAGCACCCACCACAGGCTGGTGGCTCACAGGTAACAAAGCAATTGCCCTCGCCTAGACCTGAAAATTCAGTACTGCAAAGCGTTTTAGCAGTACAAGCCTGTCTTCAAAGTCACTGAGCCCACTGCGTGGCATCAGTCACAGAGGTTGACTTTTTCTAAGACTGAGGCCGCTCAGCACACTGTCTATGATGTCTGCGTCCTCATGCTCTTTGGAAATTCACTAGAAGGGCTGGTCTTGTGGTCTGATTTCATGGTAGCCACAATACTGAGGTCATTCTCTATTTACAGAGATAGAAATGGACATGCCAGGCAGTGGTGGTGCTTGCCTTTAATCCCAGCACTCGGGAGGTGGAAGTAGGTGCATCTCTGTGAATGTGAGGCCAGCCTGGTCTACAAGAGCTAGTCCCAGGAAAGCTAGGGTTATTACACAAAGAAACCCCGTCTCGAAAAACCAAAACCAACCAACCGAACAAATAAACAAAAATAATCTTCCTTGGTGTCACTGGGGTTTGTGATCTTAACTAGCTGGATTGTGAACTTAGTTTTCCCTGTACCAGATGCTGTGCTAATCCCAGAAGCCATCAGAGAACCCCAGCAAGTCTGGAGTGCCAGCAGTGTAAGTGGGGATGTCTCTTCAGGGCCATATTGTAGCCAAGTGAACTGGACGGCAAAGCGTAGTACCAGGCACACCACTCTATAGTGTCTCATGAGACAGCCAAGCCTCTCTTTCCTGTATTCTCCCACCGCTGCTCTATTTCAGAACATAAATTCTCTTGATACTTTTCACAGTGCACGCATTTAGTCTCTGGAGTACACTGAAACCTCATGGTGCTTGGGGCTTGTTAAATTCCCCTCGAACCTCTTGTAGGTATTGCTAACAAGATCATCAGAGTTACAAGAATAACTTCTTGGATGTGTAACTGTAGGGAAAAGGGAAATGTTTGCTGAGTACTATATACAAGGTATGAGATAAATACCATTGTCCTGAATTATAGAAAAAAGAAATCATGTCACAAGTGGAGCTCACTCCTCTGTCTGCCCTGATCCAAGCCTACATTCTTAATTGTCCCTCAGAGAAACAAGCTTTCAAATTATGCCTTCAACTCTCCGGAACCAAGAGACTCCATTCCTGCGAGGCTTGAGGCCTGAGTCAGCCGGTGTAGACTGGAACCCTCCTGTCCTCCTGAATGGCTTGCTGGCCAACGCTGCTATGTTGATTCTGAGGATTCACCGACCCCTGCTCCTGTAAACACCAGATCTATGGCATGCAGTCCTAGTCCCCAGATGTTTCTCCTCACCTTTGTGCTCTAGGTTCTGCCTTACCCGTTCAACAAGCAAAAGGGTCTCTAATGACCTCATCTCTCAACATCCAGTGACTGCCACGTGGAGCCAGGAGCAGAGCCAATCTGATGCAATATTCTCATTCCCTATATCCTGGGATGAAGGCAGGAAAAACAAAAACGCGTGAACTTGGTAAGGAGCAGCCAGCAAGATGGTATTCCTGCATTGTGTTCTTTTTTCTGCTTTTTCTTCAGCATCAACTTTCAAATCTCTGCTGTTCCCTGGATATTTCGGAAACGTTCTTTCCTGTCTCAGTGAGCCAGGTTTCTGTGTCTGCAACCCAGGAACTCTCACAATGACGCTCCCCTTTCTGTTGGTCAACCTGTGTGCTACATCTGTCCCCCACGCCACTCACCGTCTAGTTCTTCCCTCGCCAGCTACTAGGTCCAGAGCTCGTTACTTTCCAGGGCTGTCCACAACCAGGGTTACTGCTGACCAAGCAGGTAACTGATCTCTTGAGCTCTTAACGTAGCTAAGTTAGCTTTAACTTCTGATCCATCTAATGGTACCTCCAGAGCGCCAGGATCACAGGCATGGACACATATGCTCAGGTGTGTGGTGCTAGCAACAGAGAGAGAAAACTGCCAAGGTCCTTACCCAACCCAGCTCCAGACATCTGTGTGAATCTTTAAGCTAAAGTTGTGTCCAACGGCTGTTCAATTCCATCGTGGTCTTTCTCTCAGGATGGTTTGCCACTCAGCTTCTGGACAGTTAGAGTAGACTTTCTTCTTCCCCAGGATTTACTCTTCTCTGAAGGAAGGCGGGGATCAGAGGCGTAAGGGTGTCAATCAAATGCCAAGGAGATTCTAGGTTCGCCCAGCTTGGGCAAAAGAGGCAAGAAGATTTCCTATCTGAACTCAGGACAGTTTAAAGTTCATCCGAGGCAATCTGATCCACCCAGGCTCCTAAATTGCCTGTTGTTGTTGCTTTTGTTTTCCTAAAGCTTAGTCTCCAATGTTCTCTGTTCCTCACTTTGACTGTCCAGCAAAACTGCCATATGGGATCTTTTCCGGGACTCCCCCCACCCCAGTCAACACTATAGTTCCTCTCTTCTAATGTCCCTAGCAGCCTGCATCTACTTGAAAATTAACCAATTGTCACTCATCTCTGAAGATGATTCCTTAGAGGTTTGTTTATTTTATTTTTGTGTGTTAAGGTATTTTGCCTCCTCCCTTGAGGAGCAGTATGTGTATGTGTACATGTGTGTGTGTGTGTACATATGTATGTGTACATGCGTGTGTGTGTACATATATGCAGAGGTCAGTGCCAGGTCTCTTCAATTTCTCTCCACTTTGTTTGAGATAGGGCCTCTCACTGAACCTGGAGCTCATCAATTCAGTGAAGTTCACTGGCCGCAGAGTTCCTGGGATCTTCCTGTCTCTGTCTCCTCAGAATTTGAATTAAGGATGTGTGCCACCACACCCGGCTTTTCACATGTAAACTGGGAATACAAATCCAGTCTCACCTGCTTGTGTGGTCATCCCTTTATCTACTGCATCATGTCCCCAGCCTTGGGAAGTATGTTCTTGGACGAGCTATTTCTCTAGCAAGGCCTGTGGCTGGCTGATGTCCCCTCCCCCACCCTGCCTGGGTCTATTAGCAGTGATTTATTTCCAATCAATAATGATTCAATTTCTTTGCAGTGGTCTCTTATGTGACTCGGTTATGTCCATCACATAAATAACTCGTTGTGACCCAGCTGACTGGCTCTCATGGTGATATAATCTGCTTAACCCAATTACCAGATTGATCATAGAGCCCAGCATGCCTAATGAAGAAAAATAGCTCCAATTTCTCTTTAAAAAAACAAACGCCGAGGAAGCAATAGAAAAAGTCAGCCGTGGTCTGGAAACTCCGTGTCCTTGTGAGAACATTCAGAAAAATGTCTGTGATTTGAGCAGTGCCCTGATAAGTCCTTAAAAATGTTTAAGAGGAGCCGCGTAAGATTCATTAGCCTAACAGAAGATGAAGGATTTACACAACACCTTTGCAGACACTTTAAGAAATCCTCGTTTGGGGTTGAGAAGGTAGCTTAGATGGTAGAGTGTTGGCTGAGTGGCCATGAAATGGTGGATTTGATCCCCGGCACCACCTGCCTGAGCATATGCGTCCATGCCTGTGATCCTGGCACTCTGGAGGTGCCATTAGATGGATCAGAAGTTAAGGCTTACTTCACTACATTAAAAGCTCAACAAAGTCAGCCTAGGATATATGAGATACTGTCTCAAAACCAGAAATAAACAAGTAACCCTCCCAAAAAAATTTGCTTTATTAAAATACCTCTTCTCCATCTAAAGTTAATTGTGGATTCATTCTTCTCAATTTTCTTTGTTTCCAGAAGACTTGGGGGCACCCTGAGGTGATGTGAGCATCATTGCCGGGACCCTCTTGCTGCTTACAACTGTGCCTTCATTTCCTGTATCAGGGTGGGAGACCCTGTGGCCTCCAGTCCTCTTGCTGAGAGAGTTCAGCCTGTGGTTGTGGGGCTCCTCCAGCTGCTGCTGCTGTTTCCCAGTCCTGGAACGCCATGATTACCCAAGCAGCTCTTCTGCCAGATAAGCAGGGGGGCCACGAGAGGCGCTTTTGTCCACGTGAAGCGTTTACATCTGTGTGCTGTTTTGTTGTATTTCCTGATAGGATTGGGTGTGCTGGGTTATCTCTATACTTCAGAAACCCCGGAGCTGGGGCGCCCTGGTGTCCAGTGAGACTTGTCCAGGAGGTTTCATCTCTCAGGAGAGGTTGTGAAAAGTCTCAAGAGTCTCCACATCTGAGGATTGACCACAAGGAGATTTCTGGAAGGGTGAAAAGACAGGCCAGGAGGATGAGGAATGAAAAAGAGAGGAGGGAGGCAGGGAGGCAGCATTCATCAAGCGTGGATGGAATTGTCTTAGGGCTTCTTCAATTGCTACGCTAAAACACCATGACCAAAGAGAAAATTGGGGAGGAAAGGGTTTATTCAGCTTACATTTCCACAGCACTCTTCATCACTGAAGGAAGTCGGGAAGAGAACTCAAGCAGGGCAGGATCCTGGAGGCAGGAGCTGATGCAGAAGCCATGGATGGGTGCTGTCTACTTGCTTACTCAGCCTAATTTCCTTTTTTTTTTTTTTTTCTTTTTTGGATTTTCAAGACAGGGTTTCTCCGTAGCTTTTGGTTCCTGTCCTGGAACTAGCTCTTGTAAACCAGGCTGGCCTCGAACTCACAGAGATCCTCCTGCCTCTGCCTCCCGAGTGCTGGGATTAAAGGCGTGCGCCACCACCGCCTGGCCCTTTTTTTTCTTTTTAAGATTTATTTATTTATATATTTATTATGTATACAGTATTCTGCCTAGATATATCCTATAGGCCAGCAGAGGGCACCAGATCTTATTACAGCTGGTTGTGAGCCACCATGTGGTTGCTGGGAATTGAACTCAGGACTTCTGGAAGAGCAATCAGTGCTTTTAACCTCTAAGCCACCTCTCCAGCCCTCAGCCTGCTTTCTTATAGAACCCAGGACCAGCGCCCAGGGATGGAACTGCCCACAATGGATTGGGCCTGCCCCCATAAACCATTAAGAAAATGCCTTACAGAGGCATTCTCTCAATGGAGGTCCCCTCCTTGCAGATAAGTCTAGCTTGTGCCAAGTGGACATGAGACTAGCCGACACAGATACATTTAGCAGTGTAATAGACTTTTTGAAGATAGGCTTTTTGCTTTCCCACCAATCTTGGGAAGATATTTGGCCAGCCTCCTGGATTTCAATCTGGGAAATGAGAGCAGTATAGCCAGTAAGTGGTAAATCTGTAGTGCGGATCTTGACTCGGTTCTCTGGCTTTTTAGCCGTTCTCCCGCACCAGTTCATTGAGAAAGTAGACTCTTTGCCATGTTTGTAGTCAGCACAGCCTACTGCTCTCTGGGGCCCCCTCAGGTCCACCTACAGACAGACATGCTAACCGTCTACAAAAGATCTACTGACAGATCTACAACAGACCAAGTTAGTCTTCGACAAGTTCTAAGAGCACATAATGAAAGTAGGCTACACACACATATAAAGAAGAACTGAAAATACACGCAATTGATACTTCATTTACTCTTTTTATGCTGGCGATATGTAACCTTTAACATGCTAAATAGGTGTATGAAAAGTTACATGAATGAACATAAATCAAGCCCTACTCACTTTATGATGCTAAATAAAGAAGAATGCATTTTATATCTTAGGAAACCTGGTATGTAACACTTGAGAGCCTTGCCCCATCCTGGCCTGGTCTCCATGGGCAAACAGCTGTAGTCCAGATGTGACTTGGTTCTTTTAACAGTGGTGTTTATTTCTTCTGCTAAAGTATCTGATGTGTGCTACGTGTTGACATCTAGAACAGAACAGAACCTGGCACAGGGTTCTCCTTTCTTCCACATGTACAGAAGCGGGTGTATGAACGACATCTTGCTCAGGGTTCCACGCTCCGCTGGTGTCTGGTTGTGGTGACACCCATGTCCGCTGACTCTTGGCCTAGCGCTTGTCACAGGAAACGTGGACTTGCTTCTATTTGCCCTTGCTCCAACCAACAGAAAGTGCTATTTCAGAGTAAATGCCATTGTCCACTGCCCAGGTAACTTTATCTTCCCAAATGTCCTCCTGTCTGCTTGCTCTACCGTCCAGCCAGCTGTCCCTGCCGTGTGCCGTCATCCCTAGCCAGTGGTTCCCTACAGTTCTGAGGATGTCAACACGCTAATGGAGTCTATTAGAACCACGATATCAGCTGTATATTCTGAAACCCAAAGACTCTCAAGCCCAAAAGTCTTCAGTCTTCAGCCAGACCCTGCCACGTCTTTTCCTTCAGTCCTAGAGATCAGTCAGTATCAAAGCCAGGTTAGTGAGCATGGCAGGCCAGGGTCCTACTGTGCAGCTACATCGAAGCCTACACATCATGGTGTTCTTTTTTAGGCTGGAAATTATTCACAGACAAAACACCTGCACAGACAATATTTTTTTAATCTTTCCTGGTAAGCACAATTATACCACTACAGCTACATTAGCAGCTTTGCTTATGGGATACTTCCTTAATTGCAGGGCCGGCAGATATGCCTTTCAGTGTCTTGACAGAAGGGGATGGAACACATAGCTCAGATGATGAAGACAGCTTAGTAAAAGAAGGCCTGTCTATAAAATGTGTCAGGAGTAATAGAAGTATGGCAAGATTCAAGCATCCCCACACCTACATCTGCTTACCAAGTAGGTAGCCGTTGCCAGACAACCGAGACAACAGCACGGAGAGCTATCATCAGGATCACAGCTTCAGGTGGAAGGACAGTCCTCCCAGTTGCATCAAGTAAGCCTAAGGACAACCTTTCCTCCCGCCCCTCTAGGTTTCCTGTTGGGTTCTCCTTTGGTTACAGAGGACGTAACCCAGCGGTGCTCCAGCCCCTGAAGAAAGACTAAGTAACACCAGGCCAGCCCATCTGAAGGATTAATGGAAGCAGCCTGAATAACACATTTTGCTGTACAATATTCTAGCATCTTTCTGAAACCTGAAAACTCATGGATGCTGACAAGAGTTGTATTTAACTGAGTTAGTAGCACACGCAAACATTTAGAAAAGGGTACTACATACCTAACTCGTTTCTGTTTGTTGTTTTGGTGCTATGAAGGTCTGTGAGTGATTTATAAAAAGTGTCTTGGCTAGCCTGAAAGATAAGAACTACTACCCTGGAGAGTGTGATTTCCTTCACCAATTCACACACAATCCACCCATTCATCCATCCACCAAGCCTTCTGTCTTAGTTAGGGTTACTATTGCTGATCCATACTATCATGACCAAAAGCAAATTGGAAAGGTCTAGTAGAGCTTATTTCATTTACAGTTCCATGCAGCAAAAGCTGTGAGGACAGGAACTCAAACGGAGCAGGAACCTGGAGGCAGGAACTAATACAGAGGCCATGGAGGCACGCTGCTCACTGGCTTGCTTCCCCTGGCTTGCTCCGTCTGCTTTCTTATAGAACCCAGGGATAGCACCACCCACAATGGCTGGCCTCCCCCATCCATCACTAATTAAGAAAATGCCCTGCAGGCTTGCTTACAGCCCCATCTTATGAAGGCATGTTCTTAATTGGGAGTCAGATGACTTTAGCTTGTGTCAAATTGGCATAAAAGTATCCAGGACATCTTTCAGACATGTCTGCTACACAAAACAGGAAGGAGGTTCTGGGGCATAAAAGCAAGAAATGACGGCAGCCCTTCCGGAAGCTCGCAGCTTAGGAGAAAGCACCAGCTTGCTGGAAAATAGTAATCTGATCTTGAGTTAGCGATGGATTTTACCCCTCAGAGCTTTCTAGTTCCTTGGTGTTTCATTCTAAGAGCTTCCTGGTTCCATCTGGCCTGGCAGGGAGTAGGGGGGAGGGGGCGGTGAGGAGACCATGATCCATTAGCAATCACTCAAGTGGATGCTGGAGCAAAGAAGCAGGCATACAGGGCCTGTTCTGGGCAGACTGCTTTAATTACAGGGCAGAATGAAATTATTCCTGTAACAAAAGCAAGAGCAATTTCTAGAAAGTGGTAGGGGGAGTAAGGGGTGGGAAGAGGGCTTTGATTGATAGTCACTAAAAGGGCAGGAGAGAGAATTTTTAACAGAATTTCAGCCAGAAACATGATTGGGGGAAGAATATATTGCACTTTTGAGGATGCTCTCTCTCTCTCTCTCTCTCTCTCTCTCTCTCTCTCTCTCTCTCTCTCTCTCTCTGTGTGTGTGTGTGTGTGTGTGTGTGTGTGTTTATACCCCACTTAAAAGGCCTCCTGAAAATACCATCCACCGAGCCCATGGCAATCAGGACTAGCTTCCAGACAGTCTGGAAACAGTATCTGTCAGTGTGATCAGGCCTGGGCAGAGGAAAGGGATGTTAAGAATGAGGTAAGGGTCTGGCTGCAGCGGTTTTGAGGGTATTAGGAACGAAGTGCTGTCTTGCACTTTACAGAGGGATTGCCTGGACAGAAGGGAAATCAGGTTTATTGTAACTAGACAAGCAAACAGAAATGCAACCCAATTCTTTAATTTTTGGTTTGGATGCTTAAACGAGAGTGTCATATTTTTCTCCCTTTCTTCCCCAGAGCACCCATTCCAGACCTAGCCTCTCTCCCCGCCCCCCTTGCCTAAGGCAGGGTTCCTGTCTCACTTCTGATTGCCAGGCAGGAAATGTTCCTAGCCATGGGATAAGCCTCCCGTTTGAAGGGGGCGAGCAGGAGGTTGAGGAGAGGAAAAGAGAAACAAAGGAAGAAAAACACAAACTTTACTAGAGCAGCTGGCAGGAGCGGCAAGTTTCAGGCAGGTTTCCAGTTTCCTAGAAGCCGGGGCCCGCGGGCGTGGCTCTCAATGTATGCTAATCCGTCCGCGTTCTCTGTGGGCTTGGCTCTCAGTGTATGCTAATCTTTCACTGTAATCTGTGGGCGTGACCCTCGGTGTATGCTAATCTGTGCGCCGTACTCTGTGGGCGTGACCCTCGGTGTATGCTAATCTGTCCGCTGTCCTCTGGGAGTGGCTCTCCGTGTATGCTAATCAGTTCACTGTACTCTGTAGGCGTGGTCCTCAGTGTATGCAAATTTGTCCGCTGTACTGTGTGGGCGTGGTCCCCGGGCGGACGGGGCCGCCCTAGCCGCGGAGCCGTGGGGCGCTGGACGCTCTGGGACGCTGACCCGCTCCCGGAGCTGGTCCACGCTGGTCCGGGTCTTTGTTCTGGGTCGGCGCGGGGACATGCACGGCTGAGGATGGAGGTGGAAGACTCGGGCGGCGTGGTGCTGACCGCCTACCACTCTCACGCGCGCTCGCAACCGCAGGGCTCAGAGCCGCGCTGCGCGCCCCGGGCCGCCGCCAGTCACCCGCTCAGCAGGTACGGAGCCGCTCCGCGGGCCGCTCATCCGCCCGGGCGGGGCGGGAGGAGGGGGGAAGGGGGCGGCAGCGCTTTGGCAAGTTTTTGTGGAGTTGATTAACTGAACCTGCTGTTTGTATGGAAATGAGAAATGGCCTGGACCAAAGTCTACGTGTGGCTGACTGAAACTAGCGGGGGCGGGAAGGGGGGCACGACACACACGGGATGGGGACTTGCAGTCTTGAAACTTTTATGATGAATTGGACACATGCATCTTTTCTGTGGAAGGCTCTCACTAGATACTGGAGTATTTTTAAAATATTCTTAAAACCCAAAGATAAGACAGAGAAAAAGAAAAAAAAGTTCTCTTAAACACTGAGATTAACTTTTTGGAGCTAAAGTTTCTCTCAAAAAGAAACCTCTGACATAAGAAGTTCACTTCTAATGTAAATACTCTCAGTTGTGTAAATACAGTGATGTCATTGTTTGTTGACTGCTGGTCTATGCAGCAAATGCAATTCCTGTTTATTTCTTTGGGTGGGAAGAAGTGTGTGACCCCCTCACCACGTGCATTTAGTCATCCAGGGAGTTGGATTACTTTGCACTGACTGTGTCCATCTGTTCCACGAAGGATCAAGGTCAGTTAGAGCCTCACTAACTACACCAAAGATGGGTGAACAAAATATTCCCAATGTGAGACGGTTTGCTCTCTGGCATAATCAGGGGCAGTGCCTTTGCTTAATGCTGCTGTCCACTATGAGTACCTCAGCGGATGCTTTATTTCTTTCGAAGTCTACACTTTGGTGTGTCTTGGTTTTCTTTCCTCGTGGCATTTTATAGCACGGTTATTTTCAATTACTTGTTTTTTTCTCACGCCTTTACGTTTATGAAATTACTTCTGTTTCCCAATTTAGTTGATTTGATTATATCACAGACAATGCTTTGGAAGGTATCCATGAGATGAACCAACCACGCTGGCTTAGGGATGACACTGGGCTTAGCTAACAAAGAAATTCTTGTTTCTTCCAAAGAGAGCGTGTTGAGTCAAATCTCATTTTTTTTTTATGTAGACAGTGAGAAATGGACCAATTTGCTCCAGCAGTAGGAGCCATGCTCATTATTTAAAGACTGCTTGAAGATACAGACTCTCCTTCGTGTTTAGTGTGCAGTTCTTTAAAAACAAAGCAAAACAAAACATCATCTTTGACCATTATGATTTACACTATGAGTGGCTAAAGAGATGTGATTGGATGCAAAGCAAGGGCCAATTGTGTGCAGTCTTAAATGGCTTGGGTGTAACTGTCTGTTTATAAGCCTTCGCAGCTGTCTGTGGGCACCAGCCAGAGAGCCAAAAGTGACTGGGAGGGAGATGCTTTATTAGCCCAGCATGTGGTCTTGGGGAATGACATTGCATCAATGTTGGGGAGTCCATCTTTTGCCATAAACCAATCAGGTCCAAATTTGTCATTTGGATGGTTGCCTTGCACTCTAGAGGATCCTCTCTCTGTGTTTCAGTCCTCTGAGGCAGGGGATGGAGGTGTGCACCCCCACATTCTTTCAGCTTTCGAACAGCAGAATCCTAGGAGAATAGCTTAACTCCTTGGTCCTCAGTGAAAGCATTGAAAATAGAGGTTCCTGTGTTTACCAGGAGCCAGAGGAGACCACATCATTAATCAGGGTCTGATAACAGAAATGATCAGACCCAGTTATTAACCTTTGACTTACTAGCTGCTGATCAATACTTCCTTTCAAGTCAAGAAGCAAGATGGTATTGTTCTACTTGGGAAGAAAGCACTCTCTCTTTCAGGAACACGCTTTCCTAAAAATGGCTGATGTATTTGGAGCCCTGGGAAGTCGGGTGATCGTGAGCTCTGACCTCCCAAGGATCGTCATTCTCTAGTTCTTGCTAGCATAGGTGGAAATCAAAGCTCATCTTTCTTCCTTCCTCTGCAGGCCTCCACTACACCGTGTTTATCTGGTTTCAAATCTGGGGTCTTATTTTTCCCACAAAAATATAATATCTCCTATCCCTACATTTTGTTCATTTAATTCAAATAACAGAGAAGTATCTGGTATATTGTAGTAGCCAACTACGTTTTTTGTTGAGGATATTAATGGGTTCTGACTAAGATTATAAAATGGCTGAGCTAAAACCCGCAGCCTCTTTGTACAAACTACATAGTAGCATAGTTCCTATATAGTAACATAGTAACACTCCAGGCATTGAAAACACAAAGATAAATGGGATGTTCTTCCTGCCTCAAGAACGTGGGCAGACCAACGGAGTTTTTATCAAAAAAATGAAACAATGGAGCTTTTGCAAGTAAAGAAGTGGTAAAACTTCTGATAGAAGAAGTTTCAGGTATAACTGAATTTCCAACTTCTGGTTAAGAACACAGGGCACAGGAACTGGGGTTCACTCTGCTACCTGCCAATACTGGCTGAAGCTGAGGAATAGTAATGGCTTGGAGCCTCTGTTTGCCACACACTCTTTCTCCTGCAATTTCATTGAAATCATCTGTCTGTTGTAATAAGAGCGGCGGGGCTGCGTCCCACCACTTGGCTGGCTCTACACCCGAAATAATTACACGGAAACTGTATTCTTTAAAAACACTGCCTGGCCCATTAGTTATAACCTCTTATTGGCTAGCTCTTACATATTGATCTAACCCATTTCTAATATTCTGTGTAGCACCACGAGCTGGCTTACCAGGAAAGATCTTAACCTGCGTCTGTCTGGAGTGGGAGAATCATGGCAACTGACTGACTTGGCTTCTTTCTCCCAGCATTCTGTTCTGTTTACTCTGCCTACCTAATTTTCTGTCCTATTAAAGGCCAAGCAGTTTCTTTATTAATTAACCAATGAAAGCAACAGATAGATAGATGACCCTCCTCCATCATCTGTCCACTTAAATTCCTTTGGGGCCTGCCATCTTCTTATTTAGTTTTGTTAGAGTAACTAACCAGGAAAAAGTGCCTGTCAGGCTTGGGGTAAGATTGCCCCAAACTTGACTGTTACCCGCATGTAGACTCTGTTTTGAGTAGGTTACTTGAAGTACTTGGAGCACTAAACAACTCAAAAGGGAAAGGCGGCAAATGTGGATGATGTCCTTGGCGGAAAGTAGACATTCTTGGGACTTGGTTCCCTATTCATGGTTCCTGATTAGTGGAAAACCAAACAGATCCAAGCAATCTGGTCTAAAACATCAACTGTCATCCAAACATATTGGATCCATTTAAATATCTGAATTTTACAGCTTCCTCCTCAGAATCTGGAAGAGTTCAGGGAATGGCTTGCTCTTGCCTTTGCCTCACTGCTGAGACTGGCGGATTGAGACTCGGAAGCTTCTTTTCAGGGGAAGAAGAGCAACCTTTATTTTGCCCCAAGCTAAAGCCTTTTATATCTCTATTGCTTCTGTGGAAAACCACCGGCCAGAAAGAACACAAACATCCTTGTCAATTACACACAACAAGGAAGTTCCTTTGTGGTCAGGGAGAGTGAGGGCAGCTGAATCACAACAGCCTTGTTTGATTGATTGCTTGCAGCTATACATGGGAGGTAATGAATGAAACCATCTCGAATCTATGAAATCCATGCACTGGGTGTCTGAAAGACTATCCACTGGGGTTGGTTGACAATATGTCTTCTCCAGGTTTCAGTTTAAAGAAATCGATATTTAATGTAGATAAACAGTTTTGTAATACTTGATATATGGATTATCCTTAGTCTTTTTCTTTCTAACAAGCATAAACAGTGTACTGTAAATAAGACATGTTCCTTCTTCTTAGAATTTGCCTGGGGAGTTGGGGCATTTAAAATACCACTGTATTGCCTTCTGAGCCCTTCTGTGTTTCTTTTAGAATTCTCTTTTGTTTTCTATGGTCTCTACCATCATATTCCTTATAATATAGCACACTATGCGAAGTCTTGGTTGTTAATTCTTACAATAATTTCTTCACATAACTTTTGTCTCTTAAGATTTTCTTAGGAGTTGATTCGAAGGCTCTACAGTCTTTCTTTGCTCTGACTTCTCAGAAATCATACTCACATACATGCCTGTAGCATTGAATCATAGTCTTTTTAATGGGGCTAATCGATGAGATTCTGTGAGTGCTTCTACCTGTGAAAATAAATTGTTGGAATCACCTTCAGAACCATGCCTTTTAGAAAGGTCAGGCTTCTACATGGAAGCCTGAGAATGTTGACAAATATCCCAAATAATTCCACTTATAAAGTGAGGATTAGCCAAAGATGATGCTAATTGCCTGATTTCTTCCAGGCATTTTTTTGGTTATATGAAATAGAGTTGCAGACATTTGGCGGGGAGAGCCTGATATAAAATGGCTATGATTATTTCTAGGTGTACTTCCTGAGAAATGACAAAAACATAGAGAAAGAAAGAAAGCAGCTCTTCCTTAAAAGCAAGTAGAGCCACCATGCAGGTTGCCCATGGGGTTTCCTCTGCAACCCTCCCCAACGTCTCTGAAGTCTCTTTGGATCTTAATTAACATCACAATCATTCATTTAATAATGA
Organism: Chionomys nivalis; assembly: GCF_950005125.1. Lineage (NCBI taxonomy): Eukaryota > Metazoa > Chordata > Mammalia > Rodentia > Cricetidae > Chionomys > Chionomys nivalis. The sequence goes on along the minus strand of NC_080111.1, from coordinate 12,374,105 downwards.
TAACACTTTGATAAAACAGATTTGATGAGGATTAGGAAGTAAATACTTTGAGCAAAACTAAACAGCAACTTTTAGTGACGATCTTTGTTGGGGGATACTTTTCCGTGTTGAAATTAAGTTTAAAAAGTGTGTATTTTGACATGTCAACATTTGCTAAAATTAAACATTTATGTAGGCCCGTGTGAGCTTATGTCTATACAAAGACCGCCAAATTCTAAGAGATGGTGGGCTCCTTGTTCTGGAAGGTTCAGAAATAGTGATGGAAGTAGAATTATTTGAAAAGGATGGCTATTTATAGGCTGTTTTTATGTTGTGCTTGAAAGCAGAGCCTGTGTCTGTGGTTTCCTGCATGGACTCCCTGCCGAGCGGAGAGGCCTCCATCTGTAGAGCTGCTGCCAAACATCTGGTCTATTGCCTTTGATCCTATCATTTGGCTAAACATTTGGCCAGTTGCTCTGTCCATTTTTAACCCGCTCAGTTCTCCCTGACCACTAACCCCTAATGTAAGCCCAAACACACAGGAAGTTTGGAGTGATCTAGAAGCACCTTCTCCCCTTAACTTTTTTTTTTAAAGGTTTATTTATTTATTATGTATACAACATTCTGCCTCAATGTATGCCCGCACGCCAGAGCAGGGCGCCAGATCTCAGTACAGATGGTTGTGAGCCACCATGTGGTTGCTGGGAATTGAACTCAGGACCTCTGGAAGAGCAGCCAGTGCTCTTTACCTCTGAGCCATCTCTCCAGCCCCTCCCCTTAACTTTTAATTTTCAAGATGTACAGTTGCATTTACAGAAAAATTTTCAACAATAACCTTTACCCAGATTCCTTAGATGTTACTGTGTTGCAAAACCAGCCTTGCGATGGTCAAAATTGCATAAATTAACCATGGCATGCTACAGTTAACTAAACTATAGACTGTGTTTTTATTTTACTAGTTTTCTCGCTGTCATTAATTTTCCTGTTATATAGTTGAATCCAAGATCCCATGGTGATCCTAAGCAGGCACCCTGAGGCTCCCCTCAGTTGTGATCATCTGTCTTTTGTGACCCTGGCGCTTGTTGAGAGCTCGTTGGTGATTTTAGAGGAAGCCACTTAAATTGAGTTAGTGTCGTGTGTGCTTGTGACGTCGGTGAGAGTTTGAGAACATTGTGGAAGTAAGGATGGGCCATCTTGTCAGGTCCATGGCACTAGGATGTTATAATGAGGTAGGTGCTGGTCACCTGGCTAGGATGGTGTTGCTAACTTTCTGTACCACAGACTCACCATTTTCCACTTTGAAATTAATTATTGTCCTCCTGGAGATACTTCATGCATATCTTTTCTTCCCCAACTATCCTGTGCTGATTATAGCCTCTGTCTATGGATCATGGCAGCAAAATTTATCACTGTAGTGTTTTGATGATGATTTTGCTATCATTTCATCTCAATTTGACTTAATTTATGTACCGTGAAATAATCAATTCATCATCCTTTCTAACTTTATTACTTTAATGTCCATCACTTCTGCAAAGTGATCCCAATTTAAGTTGTGGCAAGTGGCCTCGTGATGAAATGACTTAGTTTACCTGGCTTGACTTTGTGAAAACCTTGAAGATAGATTTCCTATTTTTTAAAGTTCCTTTATTTTTTTGGGAAGAGAAATTTTATTGAAACTTTAACAGAAAAAAAAATCAGAAAGTTGCTACATTTAATGTTCTGTGATTAGATCTCATCTTTTTTATTTCTTAGAAGTGTCTTGACATCTGAGTTTTCCTGAGGTGTTACCTGAGTGTCTGCATATGTATATTTTTCTAAAAGTCACTTGTTTTTATTCATGTTTTGGATAAAATCCCAACTAGGCCATAATAAGGTGTTTCAATGACCCTGCCGGCAGGCCCCCAGGAGGTGGGACGTGGCAGAACATGGGCCCAGGAAGAGAGTGAGCCCAGACTTCCTGGGCAAGTCTGAGGAGGGTGCCCTGCACATGTATGCTAACCCATGGAAACATTCCAATGTGCATATAGTCAAATTTCTTTCCACACCATCAAACCTTACGTTGTCACTGTTGGAGTAATTGTCACACTCTTATTTCTCAATCAAATGGTCTCTGGATATCGGCTTCAGCTGAGAGTAAGAGGAAAACGTTAGGGACCGAATCAAAAGAGGTGAACGGAATATTACAAACGGAGACTGCACTTTGGTCTCCTGGCCACCCAGACCCAAATAATCACACAGAAACTATGAATTACAACACCGTTTGACCAATGGCTCAGACATATTTCTAGCTAGCTCTTACATCTTAAATTAACCCATTTCTATTCATCTGTTTCACCATGAGGCTGTGGCCTACCAGTAAGGTTCTGGTGTCTTTCTTCCTTGGCAGCTACGTGGCGTCTGCCTGACTCTGTCTTCTTTCTCCCCGCATTCAGTTTAGTTTTCCTGTCTGCCTGTATTCTGCCCTGCCATAGGCCAAAGTAGCTTCTTTATTAACCAACGGTAATAAAACATATTCATAGCCTACAGAGGGGAATCCCACTTCAGAATATTTCTTAGAAGGAAATTTGGGGCCTTTAAGTAGTTGACTTTGTACTCTATATGGAAATTCAAAGTCGGCTACATCATCCCTAATCGGTGTAGAAATGGAACTTTTCTTGATTGTTCTAAAAAAAAAAAATCCAGCATGAGGCCCAAAGAGCTGACCCAGAGGGTAAAGGTGCTTGCTGCCAAGGTTGATGACCTGCGTTCCATCCCCAGGAGCCTCACAGGAAAGGAGAGAAAAGACTCCTGTAAGTTGTCCTCTGACCTCTGTATGCATGCAGTGGGACACAAATGTATACATGGGCTTGCATACACACACACACACACACACACACACTCACATTAAGGTAAAATATAACATAAGTACGTAAATAAATGATGTGTGAATCTCAATTTAGTGAACATCTATTAGTAAGATGTGTAAGTTACTAAAGAGTAAGTAACCCATATTTGTATATTGTTTTATTTTTTCTATAATTTTAATAATGATAATAATTATTATTCTTTAGGATGGTGTCTTGCCAACAATGTGGACACTAAGAGAGACTTACATAGATATAATCTACACGGGAAGTAGAAAGTAGAAAAAGACAGATCTCCTGAGTGAATTGGGAGCATGGGGACCTTGGGGGAGGATTGAAGCGGGGAGGGGAGAGATAGGGAGGGGAGCAGAAAAAAATGTAGAGCTCAATAAATATCAAAAAAAAAAAAAAAGATAGTGTCTTTCTCTGCAGCTTTGGCTCTCCCAAACTCCCTGTGTAGCCCAGACTGGTTTTGAACTTGTGATCTTTGCCATTTGCTAAAATAGATGCATGGACCACCACTCCAGGCTTAAAGTATTATTTATTGTTGTTAATTTTCCAACTTGCTGAAGAGTGAAATCTCGCACCCTGCACAATAATCAATTCAGACAGGATTAAAAACCTTAATCCAAACTAGGACCACTGAACTTGTTTCAGGAAAACATAGAGGAAACACATGAGGACCCCCAGCAGCACAGAAAATGGCCGCAAGGATTGATACGGATATTATATGCCATTTAAAAGCTTCTGCATATGGGAAGAAACTGTCAACAGAATGAACAGACAGCCTGTAGAATTGGATCAAACCTTTGCCAGCTCTACCCCAGATCTGGGTTAATCTCTAGACTACATAAAGAGCAGCAAAAATTAAACAACCAAACTCACAATCAACAAATGGGTCAATGAGCTAATATATTGACAGGTCCTCAGTAAAAGGAACACAAATGGCCAATAACTATTTTAAAGAGTATTTAAGATCCTTAGCTATCGTGGGGATGAAAACTGAAAGCACTTTGAGAGTCCATCTCACTCCCATTCAATGGCTGGGATCAAGGAGACACAGGATGACAGTACTGGGGAGGGATGTCCCCTCTTGGTGGGAGTGTGAAGAGCTCAGCCACTGGGGAATCAACCTGGAGGCTTCTCCAAAGGCAAAGCATAGACCCACCCTGTGATGTGTCTCTGTGTTGCTCCTGGGCGTGCACCAAAGGACTCCATGCCGCACCACGGAGGCACGTACACATCCGTGCTGTCACTGATTTTATCCCAAAAGCAAGGCCATGGACCCAGCCTACACGGCCGTCAGCGGATGCTGAAGGTGTGAGAACATGAATAGCCACAACGGAATTTTGTTCAGTTGTAAAGAAAAGTGGGCTTCCATAACGTTCAGGAAAACGGATGAAGCTAGGAAATACTGCGTTCAGTGCCGTAAGCCAGGCTTGGCATGGGTTTCCTCTCATGTGCAGATCCATGTGTGTGTGTGTTTGTGGAAGCGTGGGTAGAGGTTAGAAAACTAGAAAGGAGCCCATGAGATGGGGAAAAGGAAAGGGCTTCAGGCGAGGGGGATGGGCAGAATGCTGTGGTATGAAAGGGGGAAGGGGAGAGCTGGGGCAGGGAGAGCTGTGGAGAGCCCCAGTCAGGGAGAGCTGGGGCAGGGAGAGCTGTGGAGAGCCCCAGTCAGGGAGAGCTGGGGCAGGGAGAGCTGTGGAGAGCCCCAGTCAGGGAGAGCTGGAGAATCAACCAAAACCGAGCATCTCTGAGAACGCTGCAAGAAAGCCCATTACTTTGTACGCGGGCTAAAAAGCATAAAGGGAGGTGGCTAGAGTGCATCCTCTGAGTACCATATGTGTCCTGTCACACGTCAGTGAATGACCGTCCCAGATAAACTATCTAACAGGTGTCAAGTGCCAGGTTATTCCAGGGCTGGGGAATGCACGCTAATCCTCGTTCGGAGGAACAGCTGGGGTGTCGTGTTACTCTGAAAAACTGACTGGGTCCGTGCACTCTGTGTTCCCGCTAATGACTGGACAATGACTGCACACAAACAGCTTGAAGGACGGGAAGGAGGAACTGTGAGCCAGAGATAAAGAAGCTTGGAGGAATTTGTGAGCTGACTTATCCAAGCTGTTTTCGTCCTTTCTGGGTTGTGGTGCCAATAGCCTTTTATATAGAAAGTTAAATCTTTCCATCTGCCATGAACTCGTGGAGAGTGGCAGGGATCTTTTGAAACATCTGCAATGTATGGGGACGAGAGTTCCTTTGAAGTTGATCGCCACTCATCTATGAGAACCGACCCAGAAAACACTGATGAGTGCACTTCCCTTTAAACAAACACCGGTGTATCCGTGTTCATATAAAGCCACGGGTGCAGTTATGTGGTTTCCTTCATTGTCCTGCTTCTCCTCCTCCTCTTCCTTCTCCACTTCCTCCTTCTCCCCCAACTCCTCCTCTTCAATCACAAGCCTCCTGCCTTGTCCTCACTGTCGCTAGGATTGCAAGCTTAGGTCACCATGTGAGAAATCTGACAGATGCTAGAAAAATACCAAATTAAAAAAATGATGATAATATGCCAGTACGGTGGCGCACGCCTTTAATCCTGGCACTCTGGAGGTAGAGGCAAGGGGATCTCTATGAGTTCAAGACCAGCCTGGTCTACCAAGCAAGTCCAGGCGAGTCATGGCCACACAGTGAGACCCTCTGTAAACCAACAAAGGGCAATGCAGCAGTAACATAGCCTCCCCTTCACTGCTATGCTTTCAAAGTTCAAACCCTACAGGGTAGGCCAAGCCCATAAGTTAGTAGATGGCGTTAAAGCTGTATTTAAGTAGGGATAAATGCAAAGGAAAGAGTGCATTTGCAGTTAGAGAAATAAAGCTAAACTTATTTTCTGGAAGTTTCTTCCTACCACAGCTATCACCTGCCGCTCTAATGAGCCGTCGGCAATTAGTCACACATCAGCGTCTTAGCTTACTGAGCGCTTACTGTGGGGTGAACACTGGACTAAGAGCTTGGCATGCAAGTCCTGTGACCCAGCAGCTCAGGCACAGGGGAGTCCCTGAAGACCACACACACAGCAAGGCGATGGGAGCCAGGTTCCAAAACCTGGCGTCAATGTGTCACTGCAATCCTGTGACACTGATCAGTATATTTGAATAATAATTTGATGACTGATTCGTTGAGAGCAACTTTTAAATGGAAGATGTTATAAATCTTCAGAGTTGGTTTAATCTTTCATCTTGCATATGTATTATTCTGTTTGTGTATGTATGCACATGTGTGTGTGTGCGTGTTTGAATAAGTGTGGACAATGTATATGGTGCAGGTCCCACAAATGAATGTCAGGTTTCTTACTTGGCAACTCTGCATCTTATATGTTGAGGCTTTGTTACTTGAATCCTAAGCTTGATGATTTGACCAGCTAGCCAGCTTGCAGAGGGATCTTGTACCTCTGTTTCCTGAGCCTAGGGATTATAGATGGGTTAGTACACACAGACACACCCACATACATACACACTCATACAAAACACAGTCTTATACACATATACACTCACGGAAAATACACATTCACCCCCAAACACATACACACACTTTCATACTCACACAAAACACAATCTTGCACATATACACACATGCACTCAAAATACAGTCACACCCACACACATACACACACTCATATACATACAGAATACACAGTCATACACAGACACACTCACATACACACACTTGCACACAGATATCCACACACACTCATACACTCACACAAAACACACAGTCACCACACACACCCACACATACACACTCACACAAACACACACACACACTCTCACACACACACATGCCAGTATTCCATGGCGATCTGAACTTTAATTTTCATGATTGTATGGTAGCACTTTACCTACGGAGCAATCTGCCCAGCTCCTATTTTAATGCAATAAGCGTACAGTTAGTTAGGTGTGAGTGTATATGAAGAATTTATTTGGAAAATTTTGTTGTCACAAAGTTCAGTAACAAGATCTACCTCATCCCTGTTAAAAGCTAGATTGTTGGCCTTAGTGTAGTCTTCTTTAGGTAGCAATACCTAAGCAAATTTCTCTGAAGAAGTCATCTGAACACTGATCAAGAAAAGGGGAATTAAACAATCAGTAACATGTGATCTTGTTGATTCTCCCAGCCCCCTTTCCCCCATGGAAGGAGAGTGAGTCGTCTTTAGTCCTTAGGCGTGTGCTCATAGACCTGAGGTCTAGGTGCTTCATTTTCGTTGTGTTAACTGTTATAATTACTAACATGAAGTCTTGAGGATAAAATTAAAACAAGTTTTTCACTTACTCTTTCATTAAGTCTTACAAGAAGTCTTGATAAATGCAAGCCACTCTCTGCAATATACTTCCTTCTGGTATTCGGTCGGGTTTTCACCTCCTCTGACTTGAGGCTGTCAAGAAACCTTCACTAGCCTCTCCATCATAGATCCTCCACCAGATCCCCCACCAGACTCTTCACCAAATCCTCTACCAGATCCCCCACCAGACCCTCTACCAGACCCTCCATTAGATCCCCCACTAGATTTTCTACCAGATTCCCCCACCAGACTCTTCACCAGATCTTCCACCAGATCCCCCACCAAACCCTCTACCAGACCCCCCACCAGACCCTCCACTAGATCCTCCACCAGATCCCCCACCAGACTCTTCATCAGATCTTCCACCAGATCTCCCACCAGATCCCTCTACCAGACCCTCTACCAGATCTTCCACCAGATCCTCTACCAGATCCCTCTACCAGATTCCCCACCAGATCTTCCACCAGATCTCCCACCAGATCCCTCTACCAGATTCTCTACCAGATCTTCCACCAGATCCTCTACCAGATCCCCCACCAGATCCTCTACCAGATCCCCCACCAGATCCTCTACCAGATCCCCAACCAGATCCCCCACCAGGACTTCTTAAGATTTTTTCCTCTTATAACCTCTTTTCCTCAAAACTGTTTATGCAACTCTGATATTAATAGATAAAATTGATATACCAATCAGACATTAACTAATAATGAATCATAAAATTATTTTAAAACAATTTTGGCAAAAAGCTATTTCCATTTATTAAAATCAAAAGCAAGTTTGCACACTACTGAGGTGAATTGCTTATTCATTTTTACATAAATAATTGAATTTTGGCTGAATAATTGATACTGCAGTCTATAAAGCATTGTATTTCAGGGTCAAATGAAACTTTGATTTTATAAACTTTATTTTGAGAATATTTCTTTTCATAAATATATAGTAAAAAATGGCATAACTATGCTTACACTATTTCAGAATTTGTTAGAAATTTTGTTTAACCCAGAAATTATTTACTAATTTTGATTTTTTTTTTTTTTTTTTTTTTCAAGACAGGGTTTCTCCGTAACTTTTGGTTCCTGTCCTGGAACTAGCTCTTGTAGTCCAGGCTGGCCTCGAACTCACAGAGATCCGCCTGCCTCTGCCTCCCGAGTGCTGGGATTAAAGGCGTGCGCCACCACCGCCCGGCCTATTTACTAATTTTTAAATGAAATTTAAATGTCTGATTCAGACAGAAATTTTTATTAATTTTTAATTTTTTAAAAACAGAAAAGTTATTTTATATAATGCATCCTGATCATGATTTTCCCTTCACGTCTTTTCCCATATCACCCCCACTTCCTCATCACCACAACTTCATGTCTTCCTTCTGTCTCTCTTAAGAAAGCAAGCAGCTGCTAGGTAGTGGTGCACGCCTTTAATCCCTGCACATGGGAGTCAGAGGCAGGTGGATATCCGTGAGTTCGAGGCCAGCCTGGTCTACAGAGCGAGTACCAGGACAGCCAGGACTATACAGAGAAATCCTGTCTTGAAAAACAAATAAACAAAAAACAGGATAAGACAAAATGAGCAAACTAACAAACAAAAAAAGGAAAAGAGAAATAAATTTTTAAAAGTCTTGAGAAACACATACACACTCAGATATACACATGGACAAACAAAACCCATAAAAACTCAAAATTCATAACCACAATACACAAGCAAAAGATCAGTAAGGTGGTAAAAAAATGCGCAGATGAAGAAATATAGACAAAAAATTTGCAGAAATACCCTTGAGTTAATTCTGTTTTGACCGCCTCTGCTGGGCATGGGGCCTGCCATGAAGTGTGGTTTGCATGACAGTGAGACTTTGTTTTGAGAGTAGTTGTTAGTTGGGGATAGCTTCTGGGCTGGGGACAAGAGCTTGTGTCTGCTTCCCCATCTCGTCTAGTTTGGATCTATGCAGGCCTTATGCATACTGCCACAGTCTCTGGGAGCTCATAAGTATGTCAGTCCTGCTGTGTCCACAAGGCCTTGTTTCCTTGGTATCTTCCATCCCGCTTGGCTTCTGCATAGTTCCCTGAGCCCTGAAGATTTGATGGAGACATCCCATTGGAGACTGAGTTTCCCACAGTCTCTTACTCTCTGTACATTGTCCAATTTTCGGTGTCTACTAATTCCCATCTACTATAGGAGAAGGCTTCTTTGATGATGGCCGAGTGAGACACTGATCTATAGGTATATCAGGATGTCTTTAGGAGGCATTTTATTGCTGTGCTCCTTTAGCAGAACAGTAATATTGGTCTCCCCACCCTTCCTCGACCATGCCTATCTAGATTCAGATTCTTAGCCACCTGAGCAGTATCAGGCATGGGTTCTATCCCATGGAGCGGGCCGTAAGTCCAATCAAGAGAGTGGTTGGTTACTCCCACAACTTCTGCGCCACTACTGCACCACCAGCTTTGTAGATTGAGGGGTTTAGCTTTCTCTGGTGGCATACAAAGTATCTTCCAGTACCATGAACACTAGTCATTAGGGGGTGAAGGAACTAGTTAGGTCCCAGCTTAACTTTTCCATATTCAGTGATATATTTAGTTATTTGGTGATTCCATTTAGAATATTTTCATATATATGTATAAACATACACATTTATATACATATTATATATGCACATTTATTTTCATATATATGTATATATATGATACATAAGTATGTGGATTTATTTCTGGGTCTTCAATAGATTCCGTTGATCAACATGTCTATTTTTATGCCGATACCGTGATTTTCTTACTATAGCTCTGCAATGCAATTTGAGATCAGGGATGCAGCAGTTCTTTTATGATTCAGGATCCAAAGAGCAATTTTTTAAAACCAAATATTCTAAAATAATACAGGCCACTTATTTGGTTCGTGCAGGGCATGGTAGTAGGAAAATATAAGTCATTATATTTCTGCATGAGCAGAGAAGTTTATGTGCACGGTAAAAATCCTACAGTTTCTATCCTGAGTTTCTGATCTGAGCCAAGGTGTTTTAGTTGGTGGTTGCTGGCACTGGGTAGCTATGAGCAGTGAAACATGCAGCATAGACACCCTGGGACCCGGTAGAAACCCTACTGCCAGAAACACCTACAATGGCTGTCGTTTGATTTTTACTTCATTATTGGTTATGGTGCATCCAGAGTTTTACAGTTGCTGACTTCTTACACATTCAGTTATTCGACCCCATATAATTTGAGAATTGAGTCCTAGGCTCTGACTTTGTGGACCTGTCTCATGTCCGCCGTCCTTATGGACATCGAGTGTAGCTGCAAGAGAATACCTTTAGTTCCGGATACCCAGGAAGCTGATGTGGAAACATCACCCAAGCCCAGGAGTTTGAGGGCATACCTGGTTTAACAACTGCCATGGAAGGGGAGCTTACAGCAGTATTTTCCTGAGCCTCCTCTGACCGTAAGCTTAAGTACAACCATTATCCATCAGTGATCCTTAGACCGTTAAGGATGCCGACCTAAGATGGGCTTCAGACACTCCCATTAGAAAACTAATCCTAACGGTCCTAGTCAAGCCTTCAATCCTCAGGACAGGCAGCCATCAGCTCCACCTCTGGGCTCTGCTTGCCTGTGTTTATTTTCCAAGACATCAGCTTTGATAAACTTTACTTCTAGTGACAGCAAAGCTCCTCTGATGGAACAGTTTTGTTAGTTACATGTAAACAGTGGTATGGGCTTTCCAGCTAAGTGCCAGGCCCCAGGAGGTGGCATTCCCTGCACTTAGAGTGTCTTGATGACAGGGACTAAGCAGCCTGTGACTAGCCAGTGACTGGGGAGTGCAAGGAAGAACCTGTATAGCTTAACAGAGAGGCAAAGCAGCGAGGCACGTCCTCACTGAGGCTTCTGGAAAGTAACAGCTTCCTAGCCAGGCTCTGAGTGTCCTTCAGCTGACTGCTAGTCAGCCGGTCCCATCCCCATAGCAGGTCTTCGGGTCCATGACATACAGGGTCTATAGGGCTCAGTCAAGCCCAGAGCAAGCCACAAGGGGGGAGGAGGGGGACATGGGCTCCCTCCTGGGAAACACCAAGGTTTAGAATGAGGTAGTATCAGCGACAATGTCATTTCCTTAGTTTCCTCTCCAATGCTGGCCAACAACCCGTGTGTGTGCTATCTCCTCCAGTGTAACCCCGAGTCGGAAAACAGACTTGCAGTGACTTTTCACTGGCATCCGAAAGAAAAACACACACTGACCTCAACAGAGCCCGCAAGCAATTAATGAGGAAAAGAGCTGACTGAAAATTTCCACACGTGCTGTTTTGAAAAGCAAAGCACGGATGCCTGGCTCTGGAATGTTTAACATAAACTCCGATCCCTCTTCGTTTATACAGCTCTGGAATTACCAGGTCTTCTTGGCAACTCTTTCCCCTCAGATCCAATCCACATTGTGCTTAGTTGCAGAAAGCCCCACACTGGAAGTCTCCCACTCGGCCAGCTGCTGGCAGCGGGTAATTGGAAGAAGCTGCCTTGGCCTCTGTGTTTGAAGCTGTGTCATGCTTTCTGAGGCCGTGAGTCAGTGCCAGCTAAAACAACCCGAGTCATTGCTTCTCAGAAGCCCCACTGTGGCCGACTTTGATTAGGCCAGTCCAAAACAAATGAGATACTCCCAGAATGCCAATGGCTCAAAAAGGGCTTACCGTGCAAGTTTTAGCTGCGAGGCCCGGTTCTGCTAAGAGTGCAGGGGAATGCTTCGCTGCTCAGGGGGACTTACGGGTGAACTTAAAAAAGAAACCCTCTTCAGTTAACCAGATCCTACCCCAGGCTGTGCTCCCTTCTGTCTCCCCCATGCCCTGCCCAAACAAACTCACTCATTGCTCTCTTAATCCGGCTTAAGAGCAATTGGGTTAAAAATCCATAAAATTCAAATTGTAGTCTCCTGGCTGTTTTGTTTCTTGCAACCCAGTGACCTCTCAGTGCATTCATTCCCCTGGACATAAAGCATGATTTTAAGGTGGATCTTGGGTGGACAAAGAGTGGGGCTGGTTAATGCAGCCGTCCAGGTGCAGAGGACAGCAGCATGTGCAGATAGGAACGAAGCCCTGTCTTCAGCGAAGACGTTTGTGCAGTTTGGTGACTGTGCAGGGACCATTAGGAAAAATGACTTGTCTTCTGCCTGGGAGTTATTTACTAGGATTAGAAATTGGGGTGTTGAGGGCTGGAGAGACGGCTCAGAGGTTAAGAACACTGACTGTTCTGCCAGAGGTCCTGAGTTCAATTCCCAGCAACCATATGATGGCTCACAGCCATCTGTAATGAGATAGGGCACTGTCTCCTGGAAAGTGTATATATAATAAATAAACAGATTTAAAAAAAAATTGGGATGTTGAACAAATGGTTCTGGCAGCACTGGGCGTCTCAGGCGGTGGTCTATAGCTGGGGAGGCTGGGAAGCATGCATGCCTATTAGACAGTCAGCTGAGGAACGTTGTTTTGGAAAATTAGCATCAGGGATGGTAACATCTGAACCAGACAAGACTTGGTGTGAGAGAAGAGGTCTAGAGACAGCAATGGGGGGTAGATGGAACCTGAAGAGTTTTGTGAGCAAGGGGGATGGGAGGAGGTGGCCTGGGCCTGGGAGCCCATGACAGTGACCTAGAGGGTAGGAACACATTGAAACCAAACCATTATAACCGTCACATAATGGTATCGATAGTGGTGATATAATGATGAAAATGGAACCCCCTCATGGGATGTTTCTAGTGTGAGGATCCTGGATGCAGGGGTTTCCGGAGCTGTGGAGGTGGAAGCCAGTTTGATGCAGGTTGAAAAGAGAAGGTGGATAAAGCAATTAGTGGATCCTGCAAAGAATCTGAGAAGGAAGCGGGACAGAGGGAACGTTTTTTGTTTTTTTTTTTTTAGCTGTTCATTTGTTTCCCGTCACTCTTTATTTATTAACAGATTTACTTTCACTCCATCACTGTTAGTACCTTTGAATCACACACCTTGGACAAAGCCACAAAACTGATCTTAGCAATACAAAAGAGACTAAGAGAATGCATTTTCGTTCTTAGGACAAAGCTGTTGTTAGCACCAACGCTGTTCATAATCTTTACTGAATCCTTAACTGTCTCCTCCTCCAGCACCCAAGAGTCTGGTACTTGCTAGGGTCCTTAACAGTTGGCTGCTTAGTGATCCAGTGGAAATCAGCCTCTTACTGGGACACTCTCAGGCACATTTAAATTCTGAGTGTGTCTTCCTTTGTGGAGTGTTTTCTGATAGTCTCTATATTCCCCTAAATCTATAGGATGTCAGAAGGTGTTGATAAAATGCTGTCTACTAAAGAATAATGATGAAAATCCAAATTGGTGACAGTTATCATTGTACCCTGACCCACGAGACAGCGCGTTGTGGATGGTTATGTCATCATGGTTGGCTATCTCTACAATTACATTAAATAGTAAAATTCGCCCAAGGGTCATTTCATTCATTAAAACAAGAAGCATTTAAATTCTGATAATCACCACAAGAAAACTAAAATTTAAAAGTAATGTTTGAGTTTCTGTATGTCATATTAAGGTATCGAATGCCGGTGCTACAAATAATGGTTATAACTGTCTATCAGTGAGAATGGATAGATGTGTTCAGGGTCAATTACTATGGCATCCAATGCTGGAGCTAGGGGCGGAGTGGACAGACTGTATCTTTGTTTTCAGTCTCCTAAGTATTCATTCTAATGGCTCTGAATGCACAGTCACTAGCAGACCCATTGGCCGAGGGAGGAAAATGTGTGAGCTACTCTGGAGGAGCGGATGCAGCTAATTCTCTGCGCTCAGTTGGTGAGGGGAGCTTGAGGGAGAGCTCTTCAGATGCTGACGCCACAGTGAAGCCCCGAGATGACTATGGGAGAGAGGATGGATGCATCAAGAACAGGGTCACACTGGTGCACATAGCCGCGGTGGCTCAGAATGCTGGTCCCTGTGATCTGAGACAAGGATGGGATGGCCTGAGGCAGTTAACCTGTGAGCTGAGGGAGGGAGGGCAGGGGGAATTTACTGTGCACTTTGAAGAAAACAGGTCACACAGAGGTCAGCAGCGGTCCCAGGTAGCGAAGTGGTTCCCTTAGCTGACCTCCAAGGCTTCACTACCCCTAAATCCTGTTTCCTTATGATCAGGTTGGAAATTATGATAATTGGGTGATTCTAGAATTTTAACCAGAGCACTGATTTTATAATAGCATGGTTCTCTCTCCAATTTAACTCTGCCAATTAGCTTATGTGATTGCCCTTTTGGGCTCTTACCCAGTCTCTACGGCACGTTGTTTATTGTGTTCCATTGCACTAATGGAGTTCGGGTGACCTCACCGAAGGAGCTAAAGTTGGGGTGCTAGCTTGGAAAGATGTATGTTTCCAAGCTGCTCCCCCAAAACACAACCTATCCAAGAAGCAGGACTGAGTCTGACTTAGAAGATTATTATACATTGAGATCTTAACTAATAGGAGTGCTGGGTATGGTTTAATGGCATATAATACATGATTATTATTATTACTCAAGGTTAAGGAGAGGGTTCACTAATAACCTCGTTTTAGAAAGATAGAGTATATTAATATTACATGTAGTAATCTCAATACTTTATAAAGTATAATTTAATTATTTTTAATCTAGTTAATATGATTTCGTTTGTATCCTATTTTGGTAAAAGATTAGAATGAATTTAATGTAATTTACATAGAGATGTCTAAGAATGTAAAAGAATACTGTTCAGTTATTTTCCTAATATTCTAATAAAACACATGCAAATGCAATTTATGAAAGAAATTCCTTTTACTTTCCCCTCATTTTCTGCTCACCCGCCTCCCTGCATAAATTGGGTCTTGGTATTGGATACTCGATGAAACTATAAGAATATGCCTCTGAAGGCAATGTGTACAGAGACTTGAAAGGAAGCCCACTCCCTAAGCCATATCCCCTTCTCCATTTTCTCTTCTAATCAGAGGAAATCATGTACTAATGATCACAGCACCTCCAGGGCTTTTGAAATAATACCTGGAAACGAAATCTTTTGTTTAGTTACATCACCACTCTCTTGGAAAACTTTATTGACTTTTTTGGTACTTTTCTACTGTATCTTTAGGTCGTTATCACCTCTTTCTTACCCTTTAACTTCTGGATTCTCCCTTTGAGAAAGGCCGGGGGACTCAGTATGTGATGAAGGACAGTCTGATGATTTGGGGCCCATGTGATTGCCATCCTAAACAAAACGCAGACCGTTTCCACTCCTGTCCCCTCCTCCCACCCCCACCCCTTGCCAGGCAACCTGCTCCTGCCGTCTGTCTGTCACCGCGGTATTGGAGGTTGCACATAGACTGTCACAGACAGCGTTACTTTGTGTCTGACTGCCTTTATTCATTGTCACAGTCCTTGAGCTGGCACACAATGCTGCATCAGAGGCTGAAAGTTGTAGCAATGTCAGAAACGATTTGCTGCTTTTATTCAATTATTGTTCCCAATGTCATCCAGTTAAGGGGATGGTCGGCAAGGAAATAGGTTTCGGCCAGCACCAGAAAATTGAGCTCACTCTCCTTTCAGGATGCTGAATCGTGAGATGGTCTCTCTGCGGTCACCTGCAGGACAGGAGTATCTTTGGGACATTTCAGAGTGGCTTGATATTTCGATTTTGTAATTATCAATGCTGAGAAAACTATGTTGCGTGAAAACATGGTACCAATGACAGAAGTATGTTTGGGGCCATTTTAGAAATTGCTGGAAATTCTGTCCTAATCATAAGTCAAACTCCGTGTAACAATTTTTATGAGACTGCATTTTTTTATGACCACAGACATACACTAAATTAATACTTACATGCGGCAGAATGGTGGTCGGAAGACATTTTTTTAAAAACTCCGTTTTCTATAATCAAACCATATGTTTCTACAAGATCAGAAAGTACTGTGTGTGCAGTAAAAGTCATGCAGACTATGCCTCCCACAGGCAGACTCTGAGCTGAGGGGTTCCTAGCAGTGTTCCCTGAAATTCGTGTGTTAATAACACCCGTAGTATAGTCTAGTGAACTCAGAATGAAGCCTGCAGTGCGCCTGGGAGCTGCCACACAGGCAGGCGAGCGCTGCCATGAAACACCCCAGCTTCCTGATGGCGTTTCATCCTCAGACTGAATTCAAAAATCTTGTATCATTACCAAGCGTTTTGTGATCCTGAGTTTGGTTATGAGAACCCGTATGGATTTGTGACCCATGGTTTTAAAAGGTGAGTGGGGCACAGCGATTCACACCTATAATCCCAGCATGGGGGGAGGCTGAGGGAGGCAGATCGCTGTGAGTTCTAGGTCATCTTGGGTCACGTAGTGAGTCAGTGAGTTTTAGGTCGTGGTGACTTGCAGAATGAAGCCCTGTGTTAAGTAGTGGTTACCCCCACCACCACCACGAAGAAAGATGCTGTTTGGTCTGGATTGGTGAGATTTAGACAGCTTCCTGCAGGGCTTACTCATAAAGCTTGTGTGGGAAGCCAGTTATGGAAAGTACAGAGAATTATTCTCTAGAAAAAAGGGAAGACTGAATGGATCCTGGGTTTATACCCACCTTCCCTTTTTATAAAAAAGTAAACCCATTGGGTTTTTTGTTGTTGTTGTTACTGCAACATCATCATTATCATAGAGTGTGTGTGCATGCGTGTGTGCGCACACACACGTGCACCCATGCAAGTGTACATGTGCGTGTGTATGTGCTTGAATGCCTCAGCTTGTGTGTGGAGGGAAGAGGACAACTTCCTAGAGTTTGTTTTCTCCTTCACCATATGCGTCCCTCCCAGAGGTCAAAATCAGTCGTCTAGCCAGGCAGTGGCCATCTTTACTCAGGTTGCCTAGCCAGGCAGCAGCCATCTTTACTCAGGTCGTGTAGCCAGGCAACGGCCACCTTTACTCAGGTCGTCTATCCAGGCAGTGGCCATCTTCACTCAGGTTGCCTAGCCAGGCAGCGGCCATCTTTACTCAGGTTGCCTAGCCAGGCAACAGCCATCTTTACTCAGGTCGTGTAGCCAGGCAGCAGTCCTCTTTACTCAGGTTGCCTAGCCCAGCAGCGGCTACCTTTACTTGCTGTGCCATCTTGCCCTCCTGCCCCATTCCAGCTTATTTCAGGGTTAAACACTGACTGGAGCAGTCGTAGTGGCACACTTACACAAAGTCAGCAGAAGTGTCTCCTCAGCGATTGTGTTCTTTGTCCTTGTGACTGACAAGTCACATTAACTCAGACATGTCAGATTGACCGCGGGAGGAATTCTCCTCCTCATGTATTTTAAAATAAAAACAGAGAAAAGCAAGACACAGAGAAAGAGAAGTAGAGATTCAGGCAATGACATTCGGAATGTAACCAAGGATGAGAGTTGGCTTTTAACAAGAAGCATGTGAGAAAAACCCACTGTATTAATCACTTTCCTAGACCATTGTCTTAGTATTATAAATGGATGAGAAGAACAAACGCTGAATTATTTGCTAAGAAAGGAGTCTTCTAGATTCTCTGATACTCAGTTCATCCGTCCATTCTTTCTATTTTGTAGTTTGTTTCAACAGACATTCATGGGCTGCCCGTGGGGCAGGGCGTCAGTGTAGTCCAGAGGACTGTACTGTAGTTTCCAAAGAGAAAACACCTTTGATTTAGGACGCCATGGCATTCAGTGGCGTGGGTGACCTGACGTGTGACATGTATGTGCCCCTAAGTATGTAGATAGGGTGGAGGGCAGGGCGAAGGGTCAGTAGTTCAGATATTATATTCAGATATATTAAGGGAAATAGTGTGGGAAATAGTGGGAGATTCTGTGGATCTGTTTAGCAAGATCTTTAATAAATGCAGAATGGGATTGGCAAAACAGACAAATTATCAGAGAGATTTCAACTAAATATCCAAAAATAATTAAATAAGTTAATAAAAAAGCTGCCTCCTTAGGGAGGGTGTCTTCAATTCCTCATGCATATCCTTTGTTTTGAAAAAAAAAATTAAGAGTTGAGGAAGACTTTCATTATTTTAGAACCTTTGAAGAATTTATCCCTCCCTCCCCCAAAGAAATCCAAGTCATTGGAGTCACAGGATTGGCAACTATGTTCTTAGCTAGTCACAAACACACAGAGGAATCTTCGTGGTTTACCAGGAGCCCCCGGGTCCCAGCTTCATATTCCGCAGACACAGCGTGACTCCTGTTCTGTGAGTCATCTCTGAGTTTAGCTTGGCTTGTGGTTGAGTGACCCAGCTGGGTCTTGTGTTTAGCAGAGTTTTCTGATTAAAACACACACACACACAAACAACAACAACAACAAACACAAACAAAAAAGGCAGGCGGAGTCAGAGTGTAATGCAATGACGGTCTCTCCTGAGCATTTGGTGATGCCACAAAGGCAAAGGCAAGGCAACTAAAGTGGTTATCTCAGTTTAGCTTAGTGCTAGCTGTGTTATGGAATGCCCTCTTACTTACTCTAGTAAAATGGTGAAAGCAATTCAGTTAGAGATTTTCTGCATTCCTGGAATTACGCCACCCCAGCAGAGAATTTCCCAATTTCCAGAACACGATTGGACTTTAAATTCAGCCAGTGTCCAATCATGTGGGCTTTTTACCACATCACTACCTATTTTGAGAAACATATTTAACATCTGGTATATCTTTATATTTATAGATACCATGTCCATATTCTGTACCCAGAGAGACCTCTCCCAGTATTAAGAGTGCTTCTATTTAGTGCCTAGAGATTAACTTTTAACAAGTGACAGGCAAGTTCAGTGTAAAAATAGTGTGTAGCTAAAACAGGGATTGGCTGGAGGCTGCTTTAAATGCTTTCTCTTATAATCAGGGTGTTTCTGGGCAGTGTGACCTTAAGGAATGACTTCTGTGACAGGGCATTACTCTGGGATGCGAAAAAGCTGGTAGAACAAAGGCCTGGAGGGCCATGGGTGTGCAAAGTAATCCCTGTATAGATGGTATGTTTCTGTATAGATGGTATGCACCTGTATAGATGGTATGCCCTTGTATAGATGGTATGTCCCTGTATAGATGGTATGTTTCTGTATAGATGGTATGCCCCTGTATAGATGGTATGCCCCTGTATAGATGGTATGCTCCTGTATAGATGGTATGCACCTGTATAGATGGTATGCCCCTGTATAGATGGTATGACCCTGTATAGATGGTATGACCTTGTATAGATGGTATGCTTCTATATAGATGGTATGCCCCTGTATAGATGGTATGACCCTGTATAGATGGTATGTCCCTGTATAGATGGTATGCCCCTGTATAGATGGTATGCCCCTGTATAGATGGTATGCTTCTATATAGATGGTATGCTTCTATATAGATGGTATGCCTCTGTATAGATGGTATGTCCCTGTATAGATGGTATGCCCCTGTATAGATGGTATGACCCTGTATAGATGGTATGACCTTGTATAGATGGTATGCTTCTATATAGATGGTATGCCCCTGTATAGATGATATGACCCTGTATAGATGGTATGCTTCTGTATAGATGGTATGCCCCTGTATAGATGGTATGCTTCTGTATAGATGGTATGCCCCATATAGATGGTATGCCCCTGTATAGATGGTATGACCCTGTATAGATGGCATGTCCCCATATAGATGGTATGACCCTGTATAGATGGTATGCTTCTATATAGATGGTATGCCCCATATAGATGGTATGCTCCTGTAGAGGTGGCATGCTTCTGTATAGGTGGCATGCTCCTATTCCGAAGTAGAATATGTTAATAAACATATCACAAGGTCAGGGCCATGGAGGGTTCAGGACCCAGGAGAGTCCTGATTTCTAGTTGTTTCTCAGAGAAGACCAGAAGAACAGAAGTGTTCTGGATCTCACACATATGTTAGGCAATCTCTCGTTTGTTGCCTCGTAGAAGGACAAGGGAAAGCAGTGCCTGCTGCACTGTCTCATCCTTGTCCCAGGGCCCATTCTTAAATAGGTGTTTATTTAGTGTTTCCGCTGCTCTTCTTGGCTATGCAGGCCAGTATGGGTCTGAATGAGATCACCTGTCTCTGTCTTCTGTGTGCGTGCGTGTGTGTGTGTGTGTGTGTGTGCAAATGAAGCATTTCTGAGATCTAAGAGCACATATCATAGAACACCTATCTGCCCTATGTTATGACAACTTAGAACAGAAGCATTGAGCCAAAAAATGAATTAGAGCTCATAAGTGAGTGGTGTGGCCCATTGGCCAGCTGTCTGTGTGTAACAGGCCATAGAGCACTGAAAATATTGGTTGAAGAATGGTTATTTAACGTCACAAGTAAGTAAAGAAGCATATTTGATCAGAAAAGGAAGAAACATACAAGCCAGATACCACTCCTTCCTATAGTCATCCCATAAGAATACTATCCAGCAAGTCCCTGGGCTTCGGACATGCGTCCTCTGCTTTCCTGTTCTTTGCCTCCCTCAGGCCTTTCCACCTGTCTGTTTATGGGACACACGTGCCAGAAGAACCTTAGATAGTGTGCAGCCTCCCTCTCCAAATGAGGTGACTTAGCTGTAAGCACCCCAGGCTCTAATAATGGAACGTTTCTCTTATGAGCTACTTTTCTGTCAGCCAAACAAATAACTGAGACAATCACCACATGAATGAGCAAGGTCTGCTTTGTCTCCCAGCGTGGGAGGTTTCCGCCCGTAATCAGTTGGCACCAACACTTGGGCCTCTGCTGAGTCAGCACAGCTTGGCTGGGTGTGCAAGGCAGAACCAGGCTGCTATGGGGCCAGGGTGTGGAAAGGGAAAGAGAAAGGCTATTGACCTGTAGCCCGCCTTGAGGGCAAGTTCCCAAGAACCTAAAGACCCTGCTAGACTTCATCTCAAAGGTTTTGTCACCTCCCCTTAGATCCAGGTTAAAGGTCAACTCTTCAGCACTTAGACCTTATGGAGACAGTTCAGATACAAGATACAGCATTTTATTTTTTAATGGAGAGAACTTCTCATGCTTCATCATGTGGTCCTCATTCCTTCCCGTATGCCACGTGGTATCTGAGTGTATTGCTCCGTCCATACTATGTTTATAGTGTCGGTATTATAGAGTGGCTGGTGGCTCGGGTGTAACCCCGGAGGTTCTCGTGTGGATGTGTGGACTTAGGTCCTCACTTCTCGGGCGTGGGGAGTGTTGGCACATTTACAAAAGTATCATCAGTCTTCTCTCTGAAAAGGAGTAATTGATGGAAAGGAGTAGGTTAAAAGTTAAGGCATAGCCATGCATGTTGCTGCAGGCCTGGGACTGGGGAAGGGGGCATCAAGAGTTTGGGTCCTATTTTAGAAAACTCAGGGCTGCAGATGTTGAGTAGTGTCATACAAGACTTGCTTGGTCCAGTCTCCAGGACTACACATTGATTTTAAACAGTAACCATGGAGACACAATTGCTTTTCACTGACTGATAATCCTCACACAGGGGTGAGAGTGTGAGCGACTTCAAGGATATCCCATCAGCGAGGACTCCCGAAGGGAGGGGCTTCACAGTGTCAATCCTGATGGACACCCCTCAGTCCTCTCCTCGGGGGTCCTTTTTTATCTACTGGACTTGCCCTAAAGGCAGTATATACACACCATGCCTTTTAAGGTTCCCTCCCTCCCTCCCTCCCTCCCTCCCTCCCTCCCTCCCTCCCTCCCTCCCTCCCTCCCTCCCTCCCTCCCTTCCTCCCTCGGTCCTTGGTCTGTGTATGTATTAATGACGGCTGATACTGTCTGAGTGCCTAGGCTGCCCAGGCACAGCCGGACATACTTTGGGCTTGTGGGCTACATGTAGCTAAATGTAGCTATGAATTTGCGATAAACGAAGTTGTAAACATACTTAAAACATGGCCAGGGGTTTTTTGCTTGTTTGCTTTGCTTTTGTTTGTTTGTTTGTTTTTTCCTATTTTGTAACTTGACTTGGTCACTCTTGCAGAGGACACTGTGTGGCAGTGTCTAAAGATTGTATGTGTCTCCGTGTGTTGCAGTCCCAAGGGGTTTGTTCTGGAAGGTAGATGCTACTTTGTAGCTTCTTTCATAGAATGGGCAACTGGGACACAGAGGGCAATTTATCCAGCTAAAGCACAGTGTCCTCATTCCAAAACTCACAATACTAAGCATTAGCTCTTAAAAACTGTCGCCACAGTGCTCACACCGTGACAGAACTTGCACCCTTAGCTTTTGTGACGGGTCACTCCTCTGCCTATCCTACTTGGTCTTCCCCTGCTGAAGCCCCCTTGCCGTAGGGTTTAGGCTACAGGTTATTATTGTCTAGAAGCTTGCTCTAATGCCTTCTGCTTCTGTCTTCCAGTATGGCTCGGTTGATCTTTATGTTGCTAGTGAACCCAGCTTACTGGAGCCCCAGGTCTACATTGACATCTGTGATGGGACCTTTCTGTAGATGGCCCTGCTCCTGAGCTGGACTGCAGGCGCTGAGGCTTATCCTCCAGATCTCTGTACCTAGCAACAGGCCCATTGTTTCTGGAACCAGGGGAGGGAGGTTGTGTATGACTTTTCTTTTCCAACACTGGGGAACAATATAATTGGCTCTTATTAAAAGTTATCTTATGAAACTTTTTAAAATTAATTTTACACCGAGAAAGAGAGTTTGAGACACTAAAGAAATATATTCAAGTGCTAATCCGGGATCTGGCTCCTCTCAGCCAACTGATTATATTTTTACTTTGTCAGATTTTTATCTCTTATAAAGAAAAAAAATTCCCTAGGATGTGAAAGAGAAAGGAAAAGACTTTTGTTTCTGAGACTGCCGATGGAGTTTGGGTGACCTCACTGTGAAGTGCAGCATCTGATGATTGACGGCTCGGAGATTTTGGGAGATTCAGAGAAAATCAGATAATGCCATTTTAAAGACTGGAAAGTTACAGCCACAGAAATAGGCACAAAAATTGAAGTTGTTAAGTGCAGACCACAGAAAAGCGCAAGGGCCTGTTCCAACCGAGTCAAAGAGAAACTTCCTTCAGTTCCTGGACACACACAGATGGGTTCTCTAGAGTGTTTTATCTGCTCAAGGAACTGTAGTCTCTGCTCCCTACAGCTCTTTTTACCCACCCTTGACAACATCTTAAATCAAAACACATTAGCACTGACTCTCTGTCATCTTGCAAGTCACAACGTTGGCCCTGTAATTTTCTTCTCTGACGTTAGTTTGATTGTCTGTCCCTGATGTTTCCTAATGTTAGGAACATGATGGCAATTGCTAAGACAAGAAGCCAATTTTCTTATTATAAGAAGTAGCAAACCCCTTCCAGTTTTGAGTTCTTGCCTACAAAGTTAAAAAAAGAACATTCCAGGCATCTGGAAAAAAATCCAACTTCAGAAACGAGTGTTTAACTAGAAACGAAGGAGAGCTACATTTGGAGTACAGACCAATTTAATTATATTTAAGAATTAAACAGATTAATTTTCAGGGTGACCATTCTTTATTATATGCCTTTCATTGACATGAAATTATATTAAGAATTTAATTTTAGTTTGCTCTACAAATTGGCCAATGCCATTTCACCCTTAGTAGACTAATAACATTTCTACCCAGCCATGGTTTGTATTAATCCTCATTACTATTCTTAGAGAAAGACCTTGAGGATAGCCAGATGGGAGTCTCTCCTTGGAGTTACAGACTCACAACTTATGTGATCGCTTCAGCAGGATGTGAGGCCGCTGTGAAATCCTGGGTTGTCAGAGCCACGTCCAAGCAGCTAAACAGCTAGCCTCCTGCCCTGCAGATTCCCTCATGACCATCTCTTATGTTGTTTACCAGCTATTTCCTGTCCTGTCTGTCTCAGGCTTGGTCCCTTAAGGTTATATTGTCTACACTGGAAGTCATTTGTGTCCTTGAGACAACCGAGACTCATACAATGTTGCAAAAATCCAAGGCTGAGCAAAAGTACCATTTGCTAAACCCACATCATCCTCCAGATGAGGAGGATCAGGGAAAGAGGATTCTGGAAATAGGATAGGATCTAGAAATTTCTCCAGATCAGTTCTTAGACTGGAGTTACAATGTGGTGACGTGACAGGATTTTCCTCCTCTCAGGCCGGGGTATAGACACATAACAATGAAGTCCCTGTTCCTCTCAGCACTCCAGCATAGTCACAGCTCAGGAATGCAGAAGTCAGGCCTCGGAGAAATTAGGTCAGTGTCATAGGGCCAGATGATTTTAAAAAAAGAAAAATAAAAACTTTATTTGCTCATGATCATTCTATTTATTTAGTTTGGGACTCATTAACAATGCCTTTTTGTTTGTTTGTTTTAAGATAGGGTCTCAGCATGTAATCCTGTGGACTGGCCTGGAATTCAATATGTAGACCAGACTATCCTCATCATCACAGAATGCCACCCCTTACCTCTTCAGTGCCAAGATTAAAGACACGTCCACTATGCCTAGCAGCCATGTTACTATGATTATGTTTTTCTATGTTATAAGCAATCTTTGCAAAGGTTTCAGACAATATGAAAAATAGACTGTCAAATTTTTCCTAACAAATCATCACTTTGGCGTCTTACAGAAATACCACTTCATCAATGTTCTGCCTGCAGATAGTTACTGGGAAACAGACCAGAGAAATAAGGGAACTTGTCATATCTAGATACCCGGTTTGAAGTGGTAAAGAATCCTTAAAAGAAACCATAAATGTTTCTGCTGACTTTGTATGCAATATCAGCACTATAAAGTCTTAAAGAAGACCGTGAGTGAGAGAGGAGGGTCCTTGTTCTCCCCTAAAAATAAATTCCGTAAAATTGGCCCTTCAAAATATGTATTAGATCTGGTGCCTGTAGATTATTTAGGTCTTCTCGTTTCATGCAAAGCATAGCAAAAGCAAGAACAGTGTGTCATGAGGCCACATCGATAGCAACTCTGTGCTTTTCCAGGGTTTGTGTTTGTATTTATGGTTCATGCCACAACCTTGCGCTGACTGCACATACTATAGCGATTTAAGTGTGTTCTGTGGCAGGACACAGTCTGAAGAAAATGACTTATATACCTTCGGATAGTCTGAAGTTTAGCTTAAGACTGCTCTTGAAAAATTATTTATGCTGGGCATGATAGTGTATGCCTTTAATCCCAGAGCTTGGGAGGCAGAGGCAGGCGAATTTCTGTGAGTTCGGGGCCAGTCTGATCTACAAAAAGAGTTCTTGGACAATCAGAGTGGTTACACAGAGAAACCCTGTCTCAAAAAACTAAAAAAAAAAAAAAAAAAAAATGGATATTTTGGGTGTATCCTATTCCCCCATCCCCTCCTTTTAAAGACACAGTCTTGCTCTGTAGTCAGTGCTGGCTTTAAATGCTCAGTTCTCCTGCCTCAGCTTCCTAAATGCTAGGATTACTGGTATGTGCAACTAGGCCTAGAATTTTTTTATAAGGGAATTTTAATTTTTATAAGGGAAAATATTTGAAGAAATGAGATTGGATTGGTTGGGACATCTTGTTTTAACTCATATTTTAAATACTTGGGTTCTCTAGTTTTTCTTTCAGTGGGCACTGTGTGTGTGTGTGTTTCTGAATGCCCGACAGTTTATCTGTCAAACATTTCAGCCCCGCATGTAATTGCTATAGTATCAGTAGATAGTAAGTTAATAGATACAGTCTGTGGTGTAGAAGATGAAGGGGGTGCGTCTAACCATGAACCTGATCTCTCCCTTTTGTGACTTGGACTTGGCCAATTTCTGCCCATATTAGTGGATTTGCCCTTAAGGGTTACCTTAATGATTCTGAAATACATGACGCAGTAGGTTCCCTGGTTTCAATGACTGTCTTTGTTCTCCATGTCTGTTTAATTCAGACATGATCATTTGTGTGAAGGAACAAGATAGCCGGTAACTGGGAAGAAATGATTTAAAAACATTACCACGGAGTACCAGTTACTCTTGCTCACATGACTCTGAAGCTGTAATTACTTCTGAATCTTCAGTGACATTCACTTCTTTCTATTAAATGTATGTTTTCCATGCTTGTTACAGTTCCACATATATCCGGGCGACTTTTAGAGAGAGCTCTACAGTGAAGTGTCATTATCACAGTGATTTTAAACCTGTCGTTGGGAACCATTTAGTGTCACTAAATCATAGCTCAAGAAGAGAAACTCAGGATGAATACCATTCTTTATCAGCTGTCAAAATCAAGATAAGGTTAAGTGCCAAGATCCTGACTAGGAAAGGAAGTGTTGTCCTGATGCATCTCACTAAGCTGAACAGAGAGGTAGGTGTCCCCCTGGCTGGAATTCACTGCCTTCTTCTAGAAGGTACTGCCCCTCACTGGAACCCACCGCCCCCTCACTGGATCCACCACCACCTCACTGGAACCCACTGTCCCCTCACTGGAACCCACCTTTTCCTCACTGGAACCCACTGCCTCTCACTGGAACCCACTGCCCCTCACTGGAACCCACCGCCCCCTCACTGGAACCCAGTGCCCCCTCACTGGAACCCACCGCCCCTGACTGGAACCCACCGCCCATTCACTGGAACCCACCATTCCCTCACTGGAACCCACTGCTCCTCACTGGAACCCAGTGCCCCTTCACTGGAACCCACTGCACCCACACTGGAATTCACTGTTAACCTTGTCCCCCAGCAGCTCTGACTTTGTCATGGGGATAGAACGATGTCATATGATCTGCTCCAGGACACCTGTGATCTTCCCTGATATAGACACATGCAGCAGGAATTTCCTACCTTTCTACTGCAGCCCAGTTTCCCAATCTCTGTCATAAGCACCTTTGGTGAGTGAGGCTTAGTGATTGGGGAACTTAATTTGCTCGCTGACTTCCCAAGTAGACGATATATCTGAATGACGTTTCACCCAAGGATGGCGAGCCTAGGGGTTTGAGTAAAAGGGCCAAAAGAAGGGGAGTTTTTCAGAAATTAAAAGAGTCATAAAAGTTGAGGCCTTTGAAGGCAGGTGCAGGATGGGAGAGGCCTGATGTGCTAGGAAACTCATTTCCAAGAAGCCGCAGTGGAACCTTCAAGCGTGCAGGAAGAGAAACGAATGACAATGGCGTTCTTTATCAGGTATGGAAATCAGGATAAAGTTAAATGCTTTGTTAGGTGATTATAGACTACAAAGTATTAGAGGAGAAGATACAGGAATTTAGTAAAAGGATGCCTGAGAAATGAGGTATTTGAAGTCAGGAAATGACACAGTAATGAGAAGTGGAGAAAGGAGCCACGTAGTTCATAATAGTACAGCAAGTGGCTTTAAAACTGGCTGTCTTAGTTAGGGTTTCTATTGCTGTGAAGAGACACCATGACCATGGCAACTCTTATAAAGGAAAACATTTAATTGTGGTAATTTTCTTTTAGTTTCAGAGGTTCAGTTCATTACCGTCATGGTGGAAAGCAGGCAGAAATGATTCTGAGAGTCCTACCTCTCGACTCAGAACAACAGGGAGTTGTTGGCACTGGGTGGTGGTGTCTTGAGCATGGGAGACCTCAAAGCCCTCCTCCACAGTAACACACTTCCTGCAACAAGGCCACACCTACCCCAACAAGGCCATCCCTCCTAATAGTGCCACTTCCTGAGATTATAGGTACCAATTACACTCAAGCTGCCACACTGATTTAGTGATATTTTATTTATGTTTTAATAAATAAAGCTTGCTAGAAGATCAGAGAGTAAAGCTAAGCCACTAGAGGCCAGGCAGTGGTGGCACACACCTTTAATCCCAGAATTTGGGAGACAGAGGCAGATAGATCTCTGTGAGTTCAAGGCCATCTGGGCTACACAAGATCAATGCAGAAAGAGATCCAGGTGGTGGTGGCTCACACCTTTATTCCCAGTACGTGGGAGTCATACTTCTTTAATCCCAGCACTGAAGGGGAATATAAGACAAGAGGAGACAGAGGCTCAGGGCTCAGTCTGCAGTCACCCAGCCTTGGTAGAGGTAAGACTTCTCTAGTGGCTTGGCTGTTTTGCTTTTCTGATCTTCAGCTTGAACCCCAGTATCTGACTCTGGGTTTTTATTATTTGTGCTACACACTAGCTTTAAAATGAAAGATTGAAAATAAAAGTCCAAATCCTTATTAAAACCAACTGCAGCTGCTGTCGTCTTTATGCAGGCCATGGTTCTAAGATGAAGAAAAAGTGTTTGTAAGGGCCAGTGGTGCAGCAAGGTGAAGGTTTATCACCAGCCCAGGGACCTGAGGTTGGTCCCTGGGAACCTCATGGTGGAAGGAGAGAACCATCTTCTACGAGTTGTCCTCTGATCCCTCATACACACCATGTGACATGTGAACTCCCCTTCAATAAATAAATGTAAAAAGTGTAAACCTTTTAAAAAGCAATTTAAGATTCCCATGGTCATATAGCAAATTTAGCAAAACGTGAAAATGAATGATAAATGCAAGACTTATTTAATGAGTACACAGGAGTGAAGCCAACACCTATGGAAGTAAGTTATATAAATTAAGCACCGGAAGCATCTTGTCGTGTTTTGAGAGGAAGAGGAGAGCCTTTGATTTCAAGTTTCACTTTTAGAAGTATCATAATTAGTGTTCCTGATGAATTTTATAGGTAGGAAAAATGAAGTAAAAAGGTCTTCATAGGTAGAAAGAAATGGAGGATGGGACCACATGATTGTGAATATACATATACATGCACACATAGACCACAAACATGTACAGACACATATATACATATGTGTATGCACATACACATACATATATATACACATGCATAAATACTGATACATGCATACACATGCATATAGCCACATACCACAAATGTGTGCACACATATATACACACAGATACACACAACAAAATGTTTATACACATATGTGTACATGCACGTACACACATGTACAAACACATACACACATATAAACACATTTACACATGAATTGTTGGATAGAGAACAGCCATCAGTTCTTGGCTTAGAAACTGCTATCTTGTACAGTTTGACTTGTACAATTAGTGATGTTTGTGCATAAGTAAGATAATTGTATATGTTGCTGCTGTGTGACACAACTCTTGAGGAGACATGAACATGTTAGACTCACTGGAGATAGGGAACCAATGGCAGACCGAAGTAAGGACACTATTGAAAACCATCTTGGGGAACCAATGAGTCTCTTGGGGTAACTCACAAGAGTAGGAATGACCAGAAAGCAGCTGTGTCTAGGTCCCCCCGAGCATGGATATCAGCTCATGCAGCCTGGAAGTGTAGAGCTCACTACACAGCCTGCAGGAAGCCCCACACCTTGAAGAGCATTACTTTCCAGGCAGCTCAGGTTTCCTTATTCTACAGTGTCTTCCAGCAGTCTTTACTGCTCATATGTACTTGGGGCTGGAGAGGCTCAGTGAGTCTGATCAGTTTCAGGAACTTCCTGAAGCTGTTGAGTTGCTTAGTTCCTGATTTTGATCAGCTTTTCTGCAGGGTGGAATGTTTCACCTCCTCTTAGAACACCCTACTTTTTAATCTACCTGTGACATCCCCCATCTTACTCAGCTTCCCTCAACAAGGCAGAGTTTTATCTGGGGAGAAACTGCTGTACAGCAGTTGTTCAAAATGGGACGCTTTTTAGGAGAGAGGACGTACCGTAAACAAATATACTTGGAGTTCTGGAGAAGTGAATTTTCTGATATATGGTTATCAAATTTCTGAGTCCCTACATTGTAAAATATATTTCACCTTCCCTAAAATCAGCATCATTCTTCAACAGCACTTAAACATTTTTTTAGGTACCAAGAAACATCAAAACGCCAGTCTGTATCCCAATCACAAAGTCATATGAGCGCTGGAGTGATAAGCCCTTGTTAATTTCACTTTCAGCCTCACCCATACTGTTAGATTTGAAGGAAACAGATGAGCTCTTCCACCAGCTGGAGGTTTTGGGGGAGCTCTTCACTCCATCAGTGCCTCTGTTTCCTCATGAGAAATAACAGTGTTCTTCTCAAATTTATTAGAAGCAGGAGGAGGAAGCCTGGGAACATCAGATGTGCGTGAGAATTAACTACCCTTCTTAGGACATTCTCAGAAAGCACTGTCCTCCTTCTTGTGCAGTTTCTGGCCTTTGCTTTCTGTCCTTCTTCCTTTCTGTCCTCATGTCCCACCTTAAGGTGCTGTAGTGAGAGCGGGTCACCCAGAGACTGCCCAGAAAACACCCTCCAGCATGGCTTTTCAAGTGTAGGAACCAACTACTGGAATAAATCATTCTTTAGGAGAAGAGAGTCCTGCTCATCGTCCTTGGAGATGCAGATGGCTTGGGAGGTAGAGTTTCAAGACAGGAAGGGGAATGAAAGAGAACCAGCAGAAGCAAAAACGTGTCCAGAAAAGTGTATCTAAGGCAGAGGTAAATGATGTCAGAGTCATGGCCAGCATTACGTGTTGGAACAAGTTTGACTGGTGCATTATGGACATATTTGGATAACCCAGACAAAACTTGGGTTTGTAGTTATCTTGAGACTGCTAACATATAGGGAAACAAAATTCCCACACATCTGGCAAAAGAGCACTCAGATGGTACTTCAGCTCTGACTCCCCATCCCCTTAGGTAAGAAGTCGGCAGGATATTGTTGAGAGAATTTTCCAAAGTGCTGTGACCTCTCCTGTCCCTCTGTCTGTCTCACTGTCATTCCCATATCACTGGGAACCATGACCTCAGAGGCACAGAGGTTATCCAGTTCCGTTGTTCAGTTCATTCATGACAGATATGTCTTGCTGGGATGAGTAGAAATGGGACTTTCTGAACCCTATCCGCAGGATGAGGATTGATACTCTCATAGACTCTGCCCAGAAGACAGCAAAGGCTTTCTGGCAAACCTAGGGACTCTGAGGGACATTTTCATGGACCTCCATGAGGTCCTGTACCTGAGCAGTCTATTTGGCTTGAACACCATTTTATACATGCCCGAGTCATACCTCCCTTACGCGTTTATTGGGGACGGTTTGTGAAAACTAGTGATCACCAAGGAATCACAAGTCTGCTAGAAACTTCAGAGATGCTGGGTAAACACTTCCTAATGCCAACACAGCCCAATGAAAGATTCAAGTGAAAGAAAACAGAGGCTTCAAATCCCCCAGGACGCTTGGATAGTTCTTCCCTTCTTCGATTAGGGCGCTTCTCTTGCTTCCAGCCCATTGCCCTCCGGCCCAGGTGGTCTAGTTAAAGACAGACCCAAAGACTGATGTGGACTGCCAACCTGACTGTGAGTTTTTACAGCATTGGCACTCTTTTCTCTCGTGTATCCATTTACTGTTTAAGAGACGTGGTTCTCAGTCAGGGACAATCTAAGGCTGAGTATAAAGTCGAGAGTTATTCTCTGATAGGTAGGGACAGCATTGTTTTAAAACGATGGGAATTTCTGTTGCTCCGTTAGGTACGTTTTTATTAAGGAAACTTCTGTTATACTCATGTCAAACACAACACAACAAGAAGTATGTTTTAGCTAACTATTTGGTTTAAAGCAGCTACATTTGATACTGAGCGTGTGTTGAACAGGCTTTCAATTTATAAGTTGACTCAAGTCTTCTTGTGCCTTTGTTTCATCGATGACAATTTACAGTCATTTGCAGTGGGGTGATATATCGGGAGGATTTAGTTTTCTCATATGCTCTGTGTGTGTGTGTGTGTGTGTGTGTGTGTGTGTGTGTGTGTGTGTGTGTGGTTTGTGGGTGTGTGTCCATATACATATGTGTATCTGTGCACACAACAAGCAGAAGAGGATGGGAAGTGCCCTACTCTTTGACTTTTTGTCCTATTCAGGCTTTCTCACTGAACCTGGAGCAAGCCTGTTAGCCAGTAATTCCTAGTGATTCTCCTGACTTTGTGCCCCACAGTGCCGGGTTCCAGGTGTATGCGGCTTGGGTCCCCACAGTGTGGGTTCCAGGTGTATGCGGCTCGGGTCCCCACAGTGTGGGTTCCAGGTGTATGCGGCTCGGGTCCCCACAGTGTGGGTTCCAGGTGTATGCGGCTTGGGTCCCCACAGTGTGGCTTCCAGGTGTATGCGGCTTGGGTCCCCACAGTGCCGGGTTCCAGGTGTATGCGGCTTGGGTCCCCACAGTGTGGGTTCCAGGTGTATGCGGCTTGGGTCCCCACAGTGTGGGTTCCAGGTGTATGCGGGTCGGGTCCCCACAGTGTGGGTTCCAGGTGTATGCGGCTCGGGTCCCCACAGTGTCGGTTCCAGGTGTATGCGGCTCGGGTCCCCACAGTGTGGGTTCCAGGTGTATGCGGCTCGGGTCCCCACAGTGTGGGTTCCAGGTGTATGCGGCTTGGGTCCCTACAGTGTGGGTTCCAGGTGTGTGCGGCTTGGGTCCCCACAGTGTGGGTTCCAGGTGTATGTGGTTGGGTCCTCAGACTTGTCCAGCAAGCACTCCTGCTGAGCTATCTCAGGCCCTCAGATTCTCCCAGATGGCTGTTTTTGGTCAGAACCTTGATGGAGGAGTTGTTAGGTAGAGTTGGAATAAATCGAGCTTTTTAAAAAGAAAGGCTTAAATATAAGTGAGGAAACTCCGTTTTCCATTTAGAACACCCAATTATTGGTCAAGAACAGAGTCAGTATAGACAGTACATTTGTCATTTGGCATCCTACTGCATCTAAAGTTGGGGTGACATTTTTGTTTCTGTAACTCACTAATTTACTTTTGAAATTGTACAAATTTTATCATACTCTACAAAGCATGATCTCGTGACTTAAAAATTTGTTTAACCTTTATTTTTACGCGCATGGATATTTTATCTGTACGTATGCGCACCACATGCATGCAGTGCCCATGGAGACCAGAAGAGGTCGTCAGATCCCAAGGGGCTGGAGTTCTAGATGGTTGTGAGCCACCATGTGGTTGCTGGGATTGAAACCTCAGTCCTCTGGAAGAGCAGCAGGTGTTCTTAACTACTGAGCCATCACTTCTTCCCAGTTAGGTGATTTAAAAACATACCAACAGACAAATTATGTTAGCACTTAAGCTCAGTACCTTGACATTTTAAGGATTTTAAATAAAAAAAAAGAAATGTTTTTAGCATAACAGTTTTCAGCAAATAAAACAAATTGCATAATATAAACTCAGCAGAGTGGGCTATAAATAGAGGAATCACAGTCGCAAACACAACAGATGAAAGGAAGCCGAAATCTGAGCACTTCTGTACACTGTTTTATCTTGAAAAAAGCAAATTAAGGGAAAAAGGAAAGGTGTCCTCCGGATCTGCAGAGTTCTGCTAATACAACCTGACTTCAAGTTACACCCCCGGTTGTCTGTGTCAGCTTCCTACCCTGCTTCAAGGCGGTGACTGCCGCAGAGCTGGGGACCCAGGTGGTTCATTCTTCTCTGAAAAGGCAATTTGTTAAGACCGGGATCAGAACCTTGTTTGGTGGGAGAAGGTCATACTGATTGTTGGCGATTTTCTTGGTCAAGGGGCATCAAGATGGAATCAAGAATTCGAGAGGTTTCAAAGGAATTCCTGGTCCCAGGGCTCAAAGGAGGCGCGTCCCACAAGGACCTCCCAGTGGGATCTTGTTGGCACTGCTCACCTAGGTAAACTTACACTAAACTCACAGTACAGGGACCACACGTTTGACAGGACCGACAGGAATGGAAGCTTTCCCCTTCAGAGACTCTGGGAAGCTCTAAAGCCCCCTGGCAGACAGTTGGCTAATGTATTTGTTTCTATTGTCCAAAGTTTCAAGCTTGAGATGTCCTGCTGTGGTTGAAAACAAAAGTCAGATCCCGTCTAAGATGAGAGATCTAGTCAAGCCTTCCTCTGCCCTCCTTTCCAGCCCACCAAGGAATCCTTAGGCTCAGGAAAGGAAGAAACTCAGAACTCGAAGTACTGTGTGAAATTAGGTTTCTACATTGAATCAAAAAGAAAAAAGAAAAAGAATAAACAGCCCAAGCCAGTAAAATGCTGAAGGTTGTTAGATGTATGATATCTGTAACGTTTTGCTTCATTTTGTTTTTAGAAAACAGTTTTTCTATTGTTTTTTTAAACAATTATTAAACATATTAAAACCATTTTCTAAAGTCATTTTCTAAAGAAATCGTTAGTCCTTCAACGTGGAAGGGATTGCTTCCTGGCAAAGGGATTACTTTGATAAAAGTTAGTGATTTCAAATTCATTATTAGCAGCTTTCTTATCTGAGCGCAGCTATTGCGACTGAACAGACTTCCAATGTCCCCCACTGCGGCTGCTGCCTGTGCCCTCCAATCTTTAGCTCGTAGGAAGGATTTGTTACAGGGGCCCTGGTAGGTGACCCAAGCTCACAAGAACACGGCACAAAGATGGGCCCAGCCTTCCCCCGGATTCCTTTCTCATCACTGACTGCTGTGCGGTGTAATGCGGAATATGAGTGTTCGGGGACTCGGTGTCACATTAGGGGTCCTTAGAGGACAGGGCAGTGACATCGTGGGCACTGACACCGTGGGATTATGCTTAGGCCCCATCCACAGTAACCTTTGTATTTTCCTAGCTGTGGTTTGGACTCTGAAGTGCCTGGAGACACAACACACCACATGGAAAGAGTCCACACGCTAAACAGTTCCATTCGTGTACTGTAAAACAGTAGACAACACTATTCCGTGATATCACAGGTCAGGAGTGTGTTGTTCTAGAGGGAGGAGGATGGTGGCGGAAAGGGACAAATTACCTTAGCATGTGCAGAGGACATGGGGGAAGTTTAGCAGTTGGTCTTGGTTTCAGTGTGGAGTCTTAGGTGTGCTCTGCTTGTCACCTCGCCCTCCATCTGCTTGTCACCTCCTGTTCACTTCTGTGATGTGCACTGAACTACAGTGATGTTCTCAAGGCACGCACGTGAGTAAATGTGTTATGTGTGTCCTGGACCCTCACTCAGCTACGAGTTGGAGGCACACATCTACCCCGGGTGCTGGGCTCTAGCAGCAAGAAGAGGCGCTGAGCCTGACAGACAGAGCTGTCACTGTTCTTAGCCACAGCAAAAAACTGGGGTCCTAGATCCTGGCTCAGCCACCAACCTGCCAGCGTTGTCATAATCTGCTAATATGTGTAGGTGGGGCTCAAAGAGAGATAGGCTGGGCCAGTTGTCCGTGGTGAGTTGGAGGTGAAGCCAGTGGATCGCGAGGTTGTGCGATCTAATGACCCCCAAACATGTACCTGCATTCTCCTCCTTTTTAAGTCCCCTACCAAAATGGCTATGGCTTTTAGCTTGGGCTCTGCAATTAGAAAATTTTGTTTCTCCTTTCAGTTCTGCTGTTTGAGAGCTGTAAGCCTTTGACCAAGCTGTGTTATCTCAGAAGGCTCACCTTCCCTACGGTGAAAATCTGCACACCAGTATCTGTGCACGCACGCTTTTGGGTGCACTTCTGCGTGTGCGCTTCTGTGTGTGTGCACATTTCTGCGTGTGCATTTTTCTGTGTGCGTGCTTCTGCGTGTGCACGTTTCTGCATGTGTGCATTTCTGTGTGTTCACGCACTTCTGTGTGTGTGTGCTTCTGCGTGTGTGTGCTTCTGCGTGTGCATTTTTCTATGTGCGCGCTTCTGCGTGTGCGCGTGTTTCTGTGTGTGTGCTTCTGTGTGTTCTCACAACAGGAAGCATTTCACAAGCCCAGAGACTTTCAGGTTGCTGTGGCATCCTGGTGCTTCCATGGTTCCTCAAATGCATGGTGCCCAGTTTTGCGCTGATCACCTTCCCTCCACAGATCTACCTGTCTTCCATTGACATAGGAGCCACTCTCAAACCTACCCCGTCCCTGGACCCATCGTCAGTATATCCACTTCTTAGCTTTCCAGGGCACATGGCTATCATGCACTCCATGACACAGCTGAAGCTGTCAGCTCTGTCTGCTCATCTCACGCCACGTGCGGCCCAGATGCTCATCTGTCCATCTTGCTCCACCAACTCCTTGTCAGGCCCACAAGGACTTTTCTAAAATTTGGATTTAATCATGCCACACATTCATGCTGCTTGAAATTCTACACCGGTTTCCCGTTTCCCTTAGGGTAACAACAACTGCTAGCCATTCCATCCCGTCTTTAAAGACTTTCAGGGCCTGCTTGCTTTCACTGCCCTCTCTGCCTTCAACTTGTGCTGTGTGTGCATTGGAAAGGAGTTTAATGATGTCCAGTTTCTACATGCTGTGCCATCATGTTGACCCATGAAAGGCTACACACGCGTTTCTACTGTCAGACACAGTCCTTTCTTTGTGACTTTCCCTGCCTTCCCTGTGTGGCAGGTACATGGGATCCTCAGAGCGTTCATATTGAGACTGTGATCCTCAGTACCCCACTAGGCTGGCTATATTTAAAGATGGGGCCTTTGGGGAGCTAGTGAGATCTGGTCCAATATGTCGGTGTTCTTAAGACACGCTAGACACACTGATGTACAGGAGGAAGGCCATATGGAGACACAAGAAGATAGCTTCTTTTTTATTTATTTATTTATTTATTTATTTTTGATTTTTCGAGACAGGGTTTCTCTGTAGCTTTTGGTTCCTGTCCTGGAACTCGAACTCACAGAGATCCACCTGCCTCTGCCTCCCGAGTGCTGGGAAGAAGATAGCTTCTTGCCAACCAAGGAAAGAAGCCTGAGCGAGACCAGCTCTATACCTTCATCTTTGAATTCCAGTTCTTCTGAGCTTAAAAAA
The DNA here is from genome assembly GCF_950005125.1 of Chionomys nivalis. NCBI lineage: Eukaryota > Metazoa > Chordata > Mammalia > Rodentia > Cricetidae > Chionomys > Chionomys nivalis. The sequence goes on along the minus strand of NC_080111.1, from coordinate 12,337,419 downwards.
GAAGTTATAACTTAAGCTACTCAGGCTGTGATCTTTCTGGTTGAATGAGACGGGTGTCTAAGCCTAAGCCCCTGCGAGACACCGGCACTGACACGCCGTGGTGAATTAACTTTGGTCATTCAGAACTGAACTCGGAAGTCATTTCCCCCTAGAAGCCACACTGAGTTAAGCCAGTGCCTTCCCGAGTGCCTGTTCTCAACCTTCACGCCATCCTGTTTGATTCACACATTTTTATAACGGAGACGATTCTTCCATTCTAAGTCCACTGACTCTAAAACTGAAGGGAAGAAGCATTCCCAGCACAGCATCACAGACAGAGGACCGCCATCGTGATTGTTGGTTCTCTCCTGACAGTAGCCAGGCAATAAAACCATCCTCGATGTTCATCAGCAGATAGAGAAAATGTGGTATATACAGTGGAATCCTGTTCAGCCATAAAGAAAATTAAATCACGACATCCGCAGGGAAATCATGTTTACTGTAACAAGGCAGATGGAAAGACAAACACCATTTGCTTTCTTGTGTTCAGAGCCTGGATTCCAATGAAGGAGGGCCTGCAGATGCAGCTCGGTTGGCCCAGCGCTTGCCTGGCACGCACAAAGCCCTGGGCTCTATCCCCATAACCACACGAGCTGGGTGTGTGGCACATGCCTGTAATCCCATCCTTGGTTGGTGGAGTTCAAGATCATGTTCGGTTGCCTAGTGAGTTCAGGACTAGTCTGGAATACATGAGACCCTGTCTCAAAAGTAAAACAATGTAAGTCAAATGCACTAAAAAAGAATGATGTGTGTATGTGTGTGTGCTCATGTGAACTCACACACATATGATGAGACTAGAAAAAGGATCCAGAGAGAGAGAGAGGCTGAATACATGCATGTTGAAGGTTGACCCTACAGCCTTGACCGTGAAAAATACGCGGTTTACCGTGAATGACATTCCAACCCCTGAGATATTTTTAAAAAGTGAACTTCTTAGAAAATTACAGATTTTAAATTCAGTTTTTATAGAGAAGCGTACATCATGTCCCATATAGTTCCTAAGTGTATGAGCTGCCACACTTGAACACAGTAGAGACATACATACTTGGGTCTGTTTTCTGTGTAGAAACAACTGTAATTACTAATTCCATTAACGAGGTATATACTACCTTAATATTTATATATCTGCATTTTAATAAAATAGCAATGTCAGAAAGGAGAAGCAGAATTCAACCCTTTTCCCAGGAGGGTGGGAGTGTGCACCTCTCTCTGTATCCCATTGCTACATGGACTTTTGGTGTCCCGGTCAGGGCACAGGACGTTGGTGGGTACCGGCTAGGAAGTTAGGTCTGAGAAGCAAAGTGTCTCTGACTATTGTTGCTTTGCTTTAGACACGAAGAGCGTTTGACTTGGGTAACATGTTTCCAATAAAACGAAAGCTCGCCAGCATGAACTTGGCAAAGGACAGTACCTTTCCATTTCCTAAAACCCAGAACGACTTGCCCTACTTTCTACAAGTACACGTGCAACAGAATGGAATTTCTAGTTTAATTTCCATACAAATTTAGTAGCTTCTTAGAGAAGCAATTTAGAGTGTCTCACGCTCACCTTGTCCAGACATCAATTCTCTTGTGTTTCCTCGGTGTGTGTGCTGTGTATTTCCTTAAACTAACCCACACGAAATTGAAATCATGATCTTTAATAAATTAATGTTTTAGCAGATGCTTATTAGACCTATTACTAATTGCCACACCCTCTGCTCAGTGCCGAGGATACAGCGGTGTACAAGGTGAAGGGGGCAGATTGTGACATTGATATCCTATAGAAGCAGATGGTCAAATGAGCAAATGTTTAATTAGTATGTTATGCATTGTAATAGCATGTTGGATTAAAATAAGGCAGGGAATGAGGGAATCTGGGGTGTCAGAGAGCTAGATGAAGGACTGTTACAGTTTGAAACAGAATATTAGGGAGGGATTCGCCCCAGAAAGGACATTTGTGTTGTGTCTGGAGGGAGGGAGGTGGTGTCCTGGCAGTGGGTACAACATAGCAGAGTAGGAGAAGATATGGGGTAGGTAGTGATGGGTCAGATGCTGCAGGGCTGTGCATGCCCCCCATCCTTTGTGCTGGAAAATGAATATAGGCCTCGTACGTGCTAGGAACGTGCTAGGAACATGCTCGACTATTGAGCTGTGCCCAGTCCCATGTAATTAACACATGCTAGGAACATGCTCTACTTTTGAGCTGTGCCCAGCCCCACGCACCTTGTACATGCTAGGAACACATTCTGTCACTGAGCTGTTCCCAGCCCTACACGCTTCATACATGCTAGGAATACATTCTGCCACTGAGCTGTTCCCAGCCCCATGTACTTAATACATGCTATTCCCAGTCCCATGCAATTCATACATGCTAGGAACACGCTCTACCACTGAGCTCTTCCGAGCCCTACACACTTCATACATGCTAGGAACACACTCTGCCACTGAGCAGTTTCCAGCTCCATGTACCTCGTATGTGATAGGAACATACTCTACCACTCTACTACAAAGCAGTTCCCAGCCCCTTGCAGTTCCTGCATGCTAGGCATGTGCTTTACCAGGAGCTGTTTCCAGTTGTTTCCAGTTCCATGGGTGCTTGCCTCACATGCTGTGCTGACCACTTCTTTGGTGTCAGGAACTCTGTAAAGCGCCAAAGACACTACAGGCCGCTAAACTTGCCTGCCATGCAGTAGGTCTGTACTTCACAGTATCTCTGTCCGTGATGGACACACGTGTGACAGTCATGCACTTCACAGTGTCTCTGTCTGTGATGGACACACATATGACAGTTATCCACTTCACAGTGTCTTTTTCTGTGATGGACACATGTTTGACAGTCATCCACTTCACAGTGTCTCTCTGTCCGTGACGAACACACGTGTGACAGTCATGCACTTCACAGTGTCTCTGTCCATGACGAACACACGTGTGACAGTCATCCCACAAGACCGCATCTTCTAGCTATGTCACAGCTGTCTCAGAGTGGGTGGGTTTACTATGATGTTTGCACAGTGACAGAATCAGCTACCTGCACGTCTCAGGAAGTGCTCCTGCCGTCAAGGAATGTGGAATTGACACATGCCTTCACAGTCTTACATTTCAGCAGACTTTAACGTCCTTGAAAGTGCAAAATGGCCAAGTGCCTACCCATATTTATGCTGCTTAAAAATAATAAGCAAGAACATATATTGAACATTATATGCTAAGGGTCTCATTGTACATATCGGACTATTTAGTGTGCACAGCATTACTATGTGTATTATATATAATATGTATAATATTATATGTATAATATGTATATGTATAATATATGTATAATGTATATATGTATAATACACATTACCACGTATATTATATGCTAACAGTACTATAGAGTTTCATTGTACACATTGGGCTATTTAGTGTGCACAGCATTACTATGTGTATTATATATAACATGTATAATATTATATGTATATGTATAATATTATATGTTTAATGAATATATGTATAATATACATTGCCATGCATATTATATGCTGAGGGTACTATAGAGTCTCATTGTCCATATCGGGCTATTTAGTGTGCACAGCCTTACCACGAATTATCATTATTCATGCCTTGGGAAACCGAGACCCAGCGAAGTTAAGGAACCTGTCCAAGTTGCATAGTGAATCATCAGCATAACTGGACTTCAGACCCAGGGAATTGCACCCTCGGGTCACCAGTCTAGCCTCTCAAAGGAGCTAGATCAGCTCCTATGAAGACGACCCCTGCGAGGTGAGGTGCGAGATCAAGGCCCACCGTGAGACAGGCCGTGGGGTCCGGCAGGCCTGAGGTCACGCTCTGACTTCTCCCAAGTGTTTTCTATTATCTCTTCCGGTTTCACATCCTCAGAGACGGCGAGGATGATGTCTCATGGGTGCGTTGTCAAGACATAATAACTTGGCATAGAAGCATCATGGCTCAGTGCTTGGCTCGGTGTGGATGTTTAATCAATATTCAATTTCCCCTTTTGGTCACAAAAAATACCTTTAGTGATGATTTTCCTTGCAGGTCTGTTTTAAAGAGAATTCTTTAGCAGGTGTGATTTTTCTTGTCGTATGAAATGGGCTTAAAGGCCAAGGTTTTGCATATAAATACAGCGTCATTTTCTTATTCCTGTGTGTGTGTGTGTGCGTGTGTGTGTGTGTGATTATTTTTAAAGTCAAATGAACTTCTTTTCTCCCTGGTGAGGAAAAGCTGGGTGTCTGTGTTGGACTCAAGCCTGCCTTGCTTTTTACCACCTACCTCACAAAACACTATGGTGTTTGCAAACCTGCCTGTATCCTTGAAGTGCGCTTTTGTATTACTGGTAAGACTTCATCCGACAGGATGACCTGCTGATGAAACACTTGCAGAAGAACCATGGCCTTATTTTGCGTCTCTAATTATTCCTAAATAGTCAAGAACTCAAACATCACGATATGGATATAGAATATTCTCAGAAGGAGGAGACTAAGAGAATCTACACTCCTGCCACGGGAAAGCAGGGTTTGTAATCAGTCCTTGTTATTCCCAGGTGTGTGTAGGGTGTGTGATAGCCACCCTGGACAAAGTCCTCAACCTCGCCATGTCTTCATTTCCACTCATAGAGCAGTGGTACAGTTAGTGCATGTACAGCACTTGGAACTTAGTCTAGCCAGTGCCTGACGAGGGCTGGTGGTTTGACTATGAATTTTACCGCCTGTCTCATTTGGGAGATGTGCAGTTCCTAACTGTTGGTATTATTTTGGGAGATGGAGCCTAACTGGAAAAGTAGCTCATGGGGAACATGGCTTTGAAGCGCATGTCTTGTCCTGGCCCTTTCTTCCTTTGTTTCCTGTCCACCTTGAGGTGAAGTACCTCTTCTGATAGTGTCCTGACATAATGTGTGGAGCCAAGCAATGATGAGCTGAACCCTCTGAAAAGCTTAGTGCTATAAACCTCCCTCCTTCTGTTTGTATCAGGTTTCTGTACTGGGGAAAATCTGACCACTACATCATCATCATTATTATTATTATTATTATTATTATTATACATTATTATTCAAGAGGAAGAACTATTCTTTCCTTTTCCTTTTTTATTATTTATTTATTATTATTTTTTTTAATTAAGGATGCAATCTAAGATGCTCTGCTGGCCTGGAACCATTTCTTTAGTAAAGGTTGATATCCATGTCCTTAATGTTAGAATACAAGTGTGTGCCACCACACCCGATGTGTATAGTACTGGGTGTAGAACCCAGGGAGGCAAGGACACTAGCCAGACGTTCTACCAACGGAGCTCCAGACCCAGCCCAGGGCACCTTGACTGTTTACATGCCTCAGTATAGAAATGTAGACACCACTTGGGCTTCTTAGTATACGAAACATAAACCGTCCATGAAAACAAAAATGGTCTTGTTTGTGAATGACCACTAATTGTCAACCTTACCAAACATGGTGGTCTGTTGGGTAACTTAAGAAACTTGCTTATCTCGTAGCCATGCTTGGCTTACTCCTCGCTCATGTGTGGATGTGGACATGATTTTATGATGAAGTCCATGCCTGTCCTTGTCATTCATTGTTCATGTCACCAGAACAATTATCAAGGACAGTTGCTCACTGTATAAGCTGTAGAAAGGAGGAGATAAAATGAGGCCTTCCTAGAAATAGGGGGTAAAAGCAGCTGTCGTCCCGAGACTTCACGCTGATCCTTGGCGGGGAGCAACCAGGAGCCAGACTGGCTCTTCGCTGCTCTCTGAAAACTCACGCTCCTTGCCAGCCCGCACTCAGGGCACGATCCCTCCTCGCCATCGCTTCCGCTGGCTTCCTTCCCAGTAGCCATTCTGGGACTGCTCAAGCCGTCCAGGAAGCCAGAGCTTCACTTACAGCCGTCTTCACTACTCCAGAAAAGCTCTCTGATGCTGGTGTCACAACCTACTTGAACCCTGTCTGTGGTGGGCGGGGTAAGGCAGTTGCTGTGTGTTTGGATCCCTAGCACCCGCGGTAAATCAGGGTATGGTGTGTTTGTAATGAGGTGCCGGCAAGGCAGACAGAACTTGATCCCCGGTGCTCGCTGGCTGGCCAGGCTAAGCAAATCAGTGTGCTCCAGGTTCAGAGAGATCATGCGGTGTTTGTTTCTCTTTCTGTACCCGGTTCCTTTCATACAACCCACTTCTAGGGATGCTGTTTCAGAATAAAAACTTCTTTCTGAAAGCTGTGTTGTGGCCCGTCATGTATGGACACCGCCTTTGCAGAATCCACTTGTCACTCGGTTGACTCTTTGGTTGTCTTCCTCTTTTGGCTCTTATGAGTGGAGGTGTAATAAACACAAGGGTCATATCTTTTTGCATACTGATTTTACTTCTTCTGGCTGTGTGCCCAGGAGTGGGTTTTTTTTTTGAGGGGGGTCATATGTTAGTTCTATTTTTAATGTTTTGAACAGTCTCCACACTGTCTTGCATAGAGACTGTGCTAATTTACAGTGCCCCCAACAGCAAGGATTCTGTTTCGTCTTCATCCTTGCTAACACTTGTCAACTTTTAGACAGTCATCTTGATGAGGGCGGAGAATACATGCATCTTGGCTGCTCACTGCTTTGTGTCTCTAACACAGGGCCCAGTGTGATCAGACACTCAAAGATAGTTGAGTGAAGGAATCATTTCTTAGATGTCAGCCTGGGTTGGGACAAGATGAAATGTACTGTGTGCTACAGAGTTCGTGCTGTGAGGCGAGCCAGCTTGCCATCCGCTTTCTCTTCACCTCTGTGCCCCATCTCCCTAGTCAGGTCACCTACAGCTTACTGAATAATTGCCACGGTTAATTGGTTATGCGGCTGCAAATGCCGAGCGAGTAAGCAAATATCAAAATCAGATTATCACTAGATATTAACACTGAGTCAGGCTACTGGGTGACCTGACTTCTCTATTTTCTCGCCTCCCCTCTTTCAGAAGAAAGACATTTTGTAGATAATAAGACTCACTTTATTGGGCATTTGTAACTGTCTGGGCCTTTGCTTTATTGGACAAGATAAGCATGTTACTTGGATATTGAGATCAGACCTTCCACAATGTGGAAATTGCCTCCAAAGATGAGTCCGTTTATTAAATTGCCACTCTCTGAATCCCTGCGCATGTAGACTTCACATTTGCATAAGGACACCTAGTTCATGTATAGTTGAGAGGGTGACTCCTCTCCACCGTGTTATTTAATGCCATCAGGTCCTTTGTTTTTTTTTTTTTTTTTTTTTTTTTTTTTTTTTGTTTGTTTGTTTCTCTGTGGTTTTGGAGCCTGTCCTGGAACTAGCTCTTGTAGACCAGGCTGGCCTCGAACTCCCAGAGATCCACCTGCCTCTGCCTCCCAAGTGCTGGGATTAAAGGCGTGCGCCACCACCGCCTGGCCCAGGCCCTTTCTTTTACTGTGCTTGTTACATAGCAAGTCAGATTTAGGCTTAGTTACTTGTCAGTGATTCTTTGGACGGTGGTCATAGACACTCAGGGCAGGGATAACAAGCATATTGTCACGTGTGTGTTGGTGATGATGAGTGTGAGGTGCCATGGAGCTTAAGGGTGACTCCTAATCTGTGACCAGAATTCCAAACTGGCTTTATGTAATTTTTATTCTGCTGTTTGCGTACCCGGAAACTTTCATGATTAGTGCTCAGGATTGAGAGGAAGGAGAAGGGGCATACTTAGAGGAAAAGGAGTCGGGTAGAGAGCTAGAGATTCAAATTTCATGTTGCACAGTATACGTGTGCCCACTGTGGATTTGGTTTTGGTAAAGTGATGCCTTTGTCATTTCGGTGACCTTTTTGTGCAGTGAAAGGCAGAGTTGAGGGCAGTCTGAGAAGGTGGTGGGTTAGGATAAGAGAGACGAGGTGGTGGGTTAGGATAAGAGAGACGAGGTGGTGGGTTAGGATGAGAGAGAGAAGGGTGGTGGGTTAGGATAAGAGGGAAGTGGCAAGCTGTAAAAGCCATCAGTCTGGGAAAACATTTCTATCCCAGATAATCTGAACATTTGGATAAATCTTCAAAATGCGCCTGAAGAAAACCCACTGAACAGAAGAGGGAAAAACCAGGGAGCTGTTTCCTGCTAGGAACCTGCTAAGAAGGGAAGAAACAGAGTACATCTCTCTCTCTCTCTCTCTCTCTCTCTCTCTCTCTCTCTCTGTGTGTGTGTGTGTGTGTGTGTGTGTGTGTGTGTGTGTTTGAGAGAGAGAGAGAGAGAGAGAGAGAGAGAGAGAGAGAGAGAGAGAGAGAGAACACTGAGCATGCTCAGGAAGGAACTACTTACTAAGCCAACTCAGGAAAGAGCCACCCCCATAGAGTATGTACAGATCTCTTGACTAAAGCCCCCATGTTTCCCGAGTTCCCCAGGACACTGCTTTGGTAGTAACCGCTGCAGGGAGTTAACTGTCTACCACTGTTACATCTTGACTGTACTGAGTTTGGTTGTATGCTTATCAGCATACGAGCCCACTGGTGTTTAGTTATAATAATAAACACATCGAAGAGAGGCTTCAAATACCATTAAGAATTCACAGGAAAATGATTCTTGCCAGGGACTAACTTAGCCCAGACATTGAGTATCCTGCCTTCATGACCTCAGGCCCATTGGATTCTGCAAGGCAGAAATCCAATGGAGAATGACTTTATGTTGGCAGAGAGTGAGAGCTAAGTCCGATTCTGTTTGGAAGCTTGCCTTAGAGTTCAAATCAATAGTTACTTCTGCATCCGATCTCTGTGTCTAATCAACTCAAGTCTGAAGACAGGTATTGGTCTTGCCATAGTACACGCTGACCTACAACTCAAGAAAGGCTGAGTATTAAAAGTTGTAAGTAGACGTAAGGTAACTCAGGGGTAAAGGTGCTTGCTCCCAGAGCTGACATCCTGAACTCAGTCCTTGTAACCAACGCGGTGCAAGGAGACACTGACTCACATCTGGCTTCTGACCGCCACAGGTGCACGGTGGCAGGCTTGGCCACTCGCCCCAATAAAGGGACATAAATGAACGCATGTAAAAGACTTATTTATAAAACAGAAATTTAAGTGTTTGTTGGATACCAGATGTTTTGTCTCATCTGCTCAGAAGACCTGGACTACTCTCTAGCCTCATGACCAATACAAATGTAAGGTACTTTCAACAGGCAAGTTACAGTATCCAGAAAAAATAAAAAACGAACAACAACAACAAAAACTCAAAAGCCTCTAGCTCAGCATTGTTGCTGATGCTGGCCAGACTATAGCCGTCAGGCACCGGGTCTGATGACTAGTGCCTGCGTGTTTATGAATGAGTGCTTCTACAGGTTTTCGTTCTCATAACCACTTTGTATGGTTATTGAGGTAAACCCGGTTTTATGCGATGAAGCAGCCCCTGTACCCAGTGTTTTCTGTGTGGGTTGGTACTAGATGTTGCTCAGTCTCATTGGGTAGAGTTGGCAGTGTGTGTAACTCAGTCCGTGGGTAGTGTACCACCATTGGTATGTCATGTTACTCAGTCTGTACGTAGTCTGTCAGTGTTGGTATTGTGTGTTACTCAGTTGTTGGCTAGTGTATCAATGATGGTATTTCATGTTGTGCAGTGGTTGAGTAGTGTATCAGTGTTGGTATTGTGTGTTACTGAGTCTGTGCATAGTCTATCAGTGTTGGTATTGTGTGTCACTCAGTTGTTGGCTAGTGTATCAGTGTTGGTATTGTGTGTCACTGAGTCTGTGCATTGTCTATCAGTGTTGTTATTGTGTGTCACTCAGTTGTTGGCTAGTGTATCAGTGTTGGTATTGTGTGTTACTGAGTCTGTGCATTGTCTATCAGTGTTGGTATTGTGTGTTACTCAGTTGTTGGCTAGTGTATCAGTGTTGGTATTGTGTGTTACTGAGTCTGTGCATTGTCTATCAGTGTTGGTATTGTGTGTTACTCAGTTGTTGGCTAGTGTATCAGTGTTGGTATTTCATGTTGCACAGTGGTTGAGGAGTGTATCGATGTTGGTATTTGCATGTTAGTCAGGTGTTGGGCAGTGTATCAGTATAGGTATTGCATGTCATTCAGGTGTCTGGTAGTCTATCAGTAAAGCCATCTGGCTGGAGTTTTCCCTGTGGGAATGTCTTACATTATCAGGTTCAACATACTTCAAAACATGAGTAGATTCCGTTTCTTCCTGTCAGTTCTGGTAATTCATATACCAAGGAATGTATTTTTTTTCATTGAAACTGGGCTTTTTTTTTTTTTTTTTTTGATTTACGAGACAGGGTTTCTCCGTAGTTTTTGGTTCCTGTCCTGGAACTAGCTCTTGTAGACCAGGCTGGTCTCGAACTCACAGATATCCGCCTGCCTCTGCCTCCCAAGTGCTGGGATTAAAGGCGTGCGCCACCACCGCCCGGCGAAACTGGGAACCGGTTGATGTTTTGTCACGATCATCTATTTTCCAGGTACCATCTTTTCTTTCCTGACATTGATCATTTTTATCTCTTCTCTGTTATTTTGGTTTTGTTTTTATTTGGTTTGGTTTTGATCAAGCCCATGACTGTTCCCAACATGATCTTAGAGCTAGTGTTTGTCTGCCCTGGACCAGCTTTTTTATGCTAGGCTCTCTGCCCATGGGGCTGTCTGATAATGGGGGGGGAAGGGGGCAGAGTGACCCTGGGGACCTGTACTGTAGTTTGAGACTCTGCGTTAGATATCTGAGAGAATAACATGAGCAGGGGAAGCTTTGCTTGGGCTCAAAGTTCCAGATGTGTCAGGTCATGGTCACCTCGCCTTCGTGCACCTCGACCTGTGATAAGAGCATCATGGAAGAAGTAGTCACGGAGCAAAGCTCTTACCATCATGGTGGTCCTGAGGCTGACAGAGGCATCCAGAAAGAGGGCCAGAGAATATAAGACCCGAGGACATCCCTAGTGACCTACTTCCTTTCCTAAAGTTTCCAGCATGCTTCCAAATAGCACCATCAATACGTCAGCCTACAACTCGGCAGCAGGCATTTCCTTTTCAGACCATAATACTCTTCCTGCCCTGGTCCTCTTTCCCGCTTCGGTTATTCCTTTGTGTGTGGATCCTTTCTGGTCTTATCCTGGTGTTGCTTACTCTTCCATGGCTGTTGTATAGTCAAGATCCTTGGTCCTTTGACACCTGCTGCATGCACGACCCAGCCTGACACAAAAGTCCACTGTGTCCCACATCTTTATGATCAGCTGAGTCTACACTTTGACTTCCACTGTGTGGTGCCTGTGTCTTGTAATCACACTGTGTTTCCTGTGGACAGTGTACGTGTGCAGTGGTAGTCTCCTATCTTGCTGTATTTCCTATTTCCCCTAGATGTTGTCTCTTTACCCCAGCCCCCATTTTTCTGGTCTTCTTTTGGATTACTTGAGACATTTTCTTATTCTGTTTTATCTTCTCTCTTGTGATACATCACTCTGATCAATACTTTTTTGTTGTTGTTGTTTTTCGAGACAGGGTTTCTCTGTGGTTTTGGAGTCTGTCCTGGAGCTAGCTCTTGTAAACCAGGCTGGTCTCGAACTCACAGAGATCCGCCTGCCTCTGCCTCCCAAGTGCTGGGATTAAAGGCGTGCGCCACCACCGCCTGGCTCTGATCAATACTTTTATACTTTACACCCCTAGATCCCAATTCTCAATATGACTTCGTATACAGTGTAGGCTTTGTGATCTCTCTTTCTCTGTCCTGAACTCCTGAACTCCTGGCTCCTGTTCTCTTTGCTCTTACCACATCCACCACGCACTGCAAAATTCATCATTACTAACTTTTGTTTTAATAGTCAGTCATACTTGAAAGAAATAAAAAGCAAAAAAAAAAAAAAAAGGTTTCTTTCTGTGTCTGCACATACCCGCCACTCCCGTAGCTTTGATTCTCTGGTGTGATACCAAGTTTTCATTGAGAATTATTTTGTCACCACTGGAGAAACTAACACGCTTCGAAGTGCAACTTGGCCACTATGTGTCCTCTGCACCTTCATGTAAGTCTAAGACACTATTCGAGTTCGAAGCTGAGTGTTTTAGTTTTTCCTTTCGGCCCTATCGAGATGCCCTTCTGGCTTTTGCTGGTAATTTTTCTGGTGGAACTTTATGTCCCTCTTTGCTTTGTCCCTTGTCCGTGGTCTCTCTGTCTTTCTACTCTGCTGCTTCTTGTTTGTTCCCTGTTTTTTCAGTGATGGTATCGCAACACACTGGCCTGTGGTTTTCTTTGTGTTGTCTTTTCTTGGGGTTCGTTGAATTTCTTCAAGCTGTGACATCAACAGATTTGGGAGGGGGTGAAAATTTAACAGCCATATTTTAAAAATGGTTTCCTGCCCTCGGGTCCTATCTAGAACTTCAGCAGCAGGTCTTTAAGCTTGTCCCTCGTCCCAGGGGTCACTAGGAAGCGCTTCAGTTTTTTTCCAATTCCTCCCCAATTTTTTCTGTTCCAGTTTGGATATTTTTCAGATTGTTTAGTCTTCAAATTTATTAAACTCTTATTTTGTGGCTAATTAATGGCCAATAAGCTCATCTTATATATTCTTCACTTCAGACAAGCCTTTCATCTCCAGAGGGCCGCAAGCTTTCCTGTCTTCCGTTTCCCCCTCATGTGTGTCCTTTTACAGTTTTCAGTCATGTGAGCATGTTTACGCTTTCATTGGCTGGCCTGTGAGCTCTTACACACATCTGGATTCCTGTGTCTGTTCCCTTCTTTCCCTGCATGGGAGTTGTGTTGGATTGAATGCCGGGCTTCTTTTCTTCTTGTTATTGTTTAGTATAAGATAAGTGAAGGTTTTGTTGTATTTCCATTAAAATGGTTAGGGCAGGACCCCAGAGTAGAGGTGACCAAGCTTCACGGAAGTAGACTTCTGAGGTCACGACCTCAAGGCCCAGACCCTCCAACAAAGACTTTCTATTCCAACTGGACAGGACTTGCATGTCAGCCAGCCAAGGGAGCTCAGGGGATTGTTTAATTTATAGAAACTCGCTTGTTTTTTGTCAGACTCCATCAAGCTGACCCTGCACATTGCGACTTGATCTTCAGCCCCCAACCCCAGTGAAATGCCATATGGATTTCTTTGTCTGCCTAGCTCCTTCCTGTCTGGCACTTGGACCTTTTCCCTCACAGAATCTTTCTGTCTGAGCCTTCCAGAATGCTGTTCTGTGTTCCCCGCACTGGAGGAGACCACGGTGTTCTCGAGACTGTCCTCCCGGGACTGCCGTTGGAGCTTCCTACCAGACAGAAAGCAAGCTGGAATGAACTTTCAGAAGGACTCACTCACCTCTTCTTCCCTCCTCTCTTGGACCACAGCCGGTCCTTCCTTTGCCTAATATCTGTAAACAGTTTCTCAGAGTTAATCTGGTTCCCTGGTTGTTTATAGTTGAAAGGCCAATCTAGTCCAGTTTATGAGGACGTTGTGAGTATCTCCTAGACATTCAGGCACCCGTTGAGTCTGTCAACAGAAGAGTCCTGGAGATCACTGTGTGCAGGATCAGCTTGCACTGAGCTTGGACCCAAGACTGTGGTGGCACATTGCAGACAGGTAGGGGCTATGACAGTTGGGAGGAAAGGGGTGATCTGGGACTCCCACTCTTTCTGAGACCTTTTCCCAAGTCTCATGTTAACAGGTATATGGGTCAGGGACAGCTCGTGCATTCAAACTCTTCCAGGTGTAAGAAGGACTCTCGGGCTGGAGGCTCTGGACCTCCTGTTTCGTGTATGGGCTTAGATAGCCTCCTCCATTCAAACGTTTGTGGCACTTCCTCTGCATTTTCTTCTTCTGTATCTGAGCTGTCGATTGAGGATTTCTAAAAACACTCTCTGTAGGGCTTGGCATTTATAATTTGCTTACCATCACCATGACCTGGCTAAGGCAGATGCTAGCGTGTCTGTGCCTGCTTTCACTCAGGAAGAAAGCACAGTTCAGAGAGATCGAGAAATTTACCCAAGATCATATAAGTGGAAGCAATACATCCAGAATTTGAACCTATATCCTTTTCACTTTGTGCTTGGCATTCTGTTTTTGAGACAAAGTCTCCTGTATCCTAAGCTGGCCTCTGGTTCACTGTATAGCTGAGGATGATCCTGAACTTCTGGTACCCTTGCATCTGTCTCCCAAGTGCAGTTGTTACAGACATGTACCAGTAGAGCCCAATTTTATATGGTGCCGAGGATGGAACCCAGGCCTTCATAACCACTAAGCAAGAGCTCTACCGACTGAGCTATATCCCGTTTGCATGGCATGTTTGGTATCATGCTGCCTGTCCCTCCCTTATCACAGGCTACCTTTGTGCTGCTGGTGACTTCTGTTTGTCTCCTTGGCATTTGAATCAGTTGAGACTGTGAAGGTTGTAGTTACAAATCTGTGTCTTCCTAGCCCAGCGGAGCCTCCCGAAGGCAAGCTAGGGTGGAGAAAGAGCAGGAAATGCCATCTCTTTTGTTAGTCACCTTAAAAAAGAAACAACCCTAAGTGCTTGGAATTAATGTAATTAATTAATGTAAATAATGGAATGTAATTAAACATCAAAACTACATCTGTCATAGTGACTTCGTTTTGCCTGCTTTTGTCCCTACAGAGTTTAGTTTCTGGAGTCAGGTACTGGAAAGTGTCTGCCTAGATGGCAAGAGATGCGAACAAGGGCCAGCATCTCTTTATTTCTATTGTATTGTGAAGCATACATACCCAGTACCTGCAAACTGGAGGGCACTGTGTTCTATGGTATATGTTCCTTTATGTCAGACATATAAATTCTCTTCTCTGACAAGACAGAGTTTTAATGTTCTATTCTGTTGAAAACACTTATTTAATAATAGCAATGCTAGATGTTCAGCAGTTATTGATAAATCGTGTTAAAATAAGACATGTGCAATGCCACATGCAGCATAAGCAGAGCCCCTGGCCAGTTCCTTGAAGTTATATTTTTATTTGCTGGTCAAATACAGTACAGGTCTTGATTACGTTTGTCAGAACAGGGTAAAGCACTTTCTACAGCATCCCTGGGTGGCCGCCTGTCAGCATCCCCAGGGGGGATGCCAGAGCCTCTGGTTGCTTCTCAGAACACCATCAGCTTTCCCTTTCCCAACGCCAGGCTGAATTGGTACCTGTTCTGGAAGGCAGAGTTGGTACCACATCTGGAAACCTTCTGTGCTGAATTCACAAGCCCTGTGCAGATTGGCATTTGTCAGGCCGGAGGCTAAATATAAGGTGAGGGAGCCAGAAGCTGTTAAGAATCCATTTCAGAGCTCCTGAGAAATCTGTAATTAGTCAATTAAAAAAAAAAAAAAAAAACAAAAAAAAAAAACAAAAAACACCTCCAGCGTTTGCAGCTCCGAGCAAGAGGAGAAGCGGGCGAAGGGAGATGGGTGGAATTCTACCATCTCTGAAACTCTGAGCTCAGAGAAACACGGGAACAGGCCCTTGTAGGCAGCAGTCGCTTGCTTGTCTCTATGCTGAGTTTATCTCACCACCCTGTGTTCTTGGGAGATGTATTGGCCTAAATCTGTAGCACATGTATGAGATACAAGAGATTCTTTTTATTTGGGAACAAGATTGATGACATTCGGAGTTAGCATCTATAAATATTTATTTTCTTTTATTACTGCTTATGAGGACATTGGAGTGGGACACGTCTCCTCTCACGTTAGGAAGTGAAAGCCTGGAAGGTATGGGGGAAAGAAGTGAGACAGGGAACATTCCCTTTCCGAAGCAGAACAAGAGATCTCTGAAAAGTAGGAGAGCATTGTGTTCAGCCGATCTTCTCATGTGGACAGATCTGATCTCTTGGTAACGACATTAAATGGGCAAATACCTAATAAAATCACATTCTTCCTGACATGTGGACTCATGAACAACCGTCAAGCAGTGTCTGCTCTCTCTGGCAGCTTGAGCTAGATTCAAGCAGTAAAGAGAAAGCCTAAACTGGTATTGTTTCACCTTCTCTCTTCTCCCCCCAGCACGCTTGTTTCAAATAATAGTAAGCGGATCATGAAAGCCACAAGAGAACCTGAGTCTTTATTCTTCACGTCAGGTCATGCTCCTTAAAAAGATAAAGATCAGCGGGCCCCACCGTCACCATCTCCGGGGTATAAAGGGCAGCGGAGAACAGCCTTTGGGCTTAAGAGAAGCAAGTTGAGAAATGTGCCCCACCCCAAGGTGACGTTTCCTTCGGTGGGTTAGCTCATTTTGCCTGTTGCACCTAAGGGGTCCCTCTGTGCGTTCATCCCTCGGTGCCACAGTCCTGAAAACGGATGGAGCTGGAAAGTCAGGATACACAAGATGCCTCCAACCCAGAGAGACAGAAACTGTTTTCACCCAGGCGCAGACGTCTGTGCTGTGTGCATGTGTACACATGATGTGCGTGCGTGTGTGTATACCGTGGGAAACAGCTAGGAAGACTGCTGAGACAGGGCAGTAGTGCATGCTGGGAAAAGGAGGTGAACAAAGGAACACAAAAGAGGAAAGGAGACTGGGGATGGGTTATAAGGGAGGACCAGAGGTAGAGGAGGTGGGTGGGGGAGATGTGGCAGAGGGAGGGTCACTAAGGTGCTCTTCGTTCAAAATCACAGTGAGGTCTAAATCTCATACTAGTTTAGATAATGAAAATAGAAATGAATATGCAGTTCTGATTCCTCGGTGATTTTTTTTTTTTTTTTTTTTTTTTGGTTTTTCGAGACAGGGTTTCTCTGTGGCTTTGGAGCCTGTCCTGGAACTAGCTCTTGTAGACCAGGCTGGTCTCGAACTCACAGAGATCCGCCTGCCTCTGCCTCCCGAGTGCTGGGATTAAAGGCATGCACCACCATCGCCCGGCGTCGGTGATTTTTCAAGAGCTTTTCATCTCATTTTCTCTGGGTTGTTCCTCCACGGAAGAGGCCATGCGTGCATGCCACATACCCTTACCCGGACCCTTGAGGTATACTCTAAGATTTTGGAGCTATAATTTTTGTTTCTTAAGGCTTCAGAGCATTTGTACATCCCTGATCTGAAAATCTGAAACTGGAAATCCAGACTTGAAGGGCGCTCAAAATGTTTCAAATTTTGGAGCCTTTCCAGTATGGAGTTTTCAGATAGATGCTAGGTTGACCAGATGGTGGTGGCACACACCTTTAATCTCAGTAATCTGGAGTCAGAGGCAGGCAGATCTTTGTGAGTTCGAGGCCAGCTTGGTCACAGAGTGAGTTCCAGGACAGGCTCCAAAGCTACAGAGAAACCCTGTCTTAAATAGCCCCCCCCCCAAAAAAAAACCAGATAGATACTAGACTGCATCACACCAGGCCTACTGTCTGTAAAACACTGTGTCTGCCTTTGTCAGAAATTACACATTCATTCTTTCAGTCACCAAACAGGTATGTTTACTATTTGCTGACATGTATTGTATGTTAACGTGTGCCAAGAGCAGTTATTGTCACTGGAAATAATAAACCAGACAGCAAGTAAGTTTGCTACCATTCCTTAAACCTTCATACTCATGGGGAAGTCCCATAGTATGCAAACAAAAATACAGTCTTTAATTAGAGTAATTTTTGTCTTGTGTTGGGGATTGAACTCAAGTCCTAGAGCTCCTGGAGCAAGCTAGACAAGTGCTCTCCCAGCGAGCGACAACTCCAGCCTGTAATTTTTGAGAGGAAATAGGTTAGCTTTTACAAATCCGACTACTGCTGACTGATAAGTGTGTAACAATAGGCAGGAAGTTAAATATTGTGCTGTAATCACAGTATGATCATGTGGTGTGTGTGTGGGGGGGTGTTGTGTATGTGTGGCACATGTGGTGTGTGTGTCTGTGTGTGTGTGTGTGCAGGGAGGCTGGAGCACACATGCATGCTAGGGTTTCCTCTGTGGTGTGTGTGTGTGTGTGTGTGTGTGTGTGCAGGGAGGCTGGAGCACACATGCATGCTAGGGTTTCCTCTGTGGTGTGTGTGTGTGTGTGTGTGTGTGTGTGTGTGTGTGTGCAGGGAGGCTGGAGCACATATGCATGCTAGGGTTTCCTCTGTGGTGTGTGTGTGTGTGTGTGTGTGTGTGTGTGTGTGTGTGTGTGTGCAGGGAGGCTGGAGCACACATGCATGCTAGGGTTTCCTCTGTGGTGTGTGTGTGTTACTGGGGATGGGACACAGCCTTGTGCACATTGTGCCTAGTTTTCCACGGCTCTGACCTACATAGAACCCTAAACGTGGGGTTGGTCTTTCATGTTCATCTTTTGCGGCTCTCACAGTGGGTCTGCAGAGTACATGTTATCTGTCCCATTCATCCACATGAAAAGGTTGAGGTCTATAAGGGACCGAATTTGGTCAAGATGGTAGAAAGTATCTATGGTAAAACCC
This sequence comes from Chionomys nivalis, assembly GCF_950005125.1. Lineage (NCBI taxonomy): Eukaryota > Metazoa > Chordata > Mammalia > Rodentia > Cricetidae > Chionomys > Chionomys nivalis. The sequence continues at coordinate 12,319,136 of NC_080111.1, read as the reverse complement.
TCTGCAGTCATACTTTTACCTTCTGACCATAAGTCACGGTTTGTGTCTGCGCTATGGCTCGACACATATTGGATTAATCAGCCACAAATTCTTTCCTTCCTACATTTCACATTAAAAGTCTGAAGAATAGAAACCCTCTATATCACAAGGGATCCACTTTTTGCCTCTGACTCTTACGGTACTCTTAATGGAGCCTGTATCTACTTAGGGGAAACGTGCTTCTAGGTCTCAGTCACTGCCCCGCTTTTCCAAATCAGCCTCCCGACTGCTAATTGCTCTTCCAAAGTAAGTCTTCCTTGGGGAAATGAATGGAAGTTTGAGCTGAGACACAAACAGGAAGACGGCCAGGCGACGGTTGTCCGGCAGGCAGCAGCTCTTTACACAGCTGAAGGGCAGAGGGAATCTGCTCACCACAGAGCCCTGGACTCCACTGCCCTTTCTTCCTTGGCCGCAGGGCCCAACCCTGCTTGTCCTGTGGGAGGACAGGGCAGCACTCAGTGGTGTGAGGTTGAGAAGGCTGACTGGAGATGGCTTCCCTGCCTCCAGGCCGTGAGGGCACCCCGTGACAGAGCTGTTCTGTGTCTCTCGTCTCTGAGACTTTTGTCCTGCTGGTCGGTAAGTCTCCAGATGCTCCGTCAGCAGCATCACAGGCTCTAGGCTCCTTTCTGAGGCTGCATCTCCCTTTTATTTTAAAAGAAGGGAGCAAAAGTGGCTGCAAGAGCTGTTTATAAAATCCAGTTTCCAGTGGCTGCTTTGGTGGCGCTGATGGTAATCATCGTGGTCATTTATAGGTACATCGTGTGACAATAGTAAATTATGATTGTTTTAACCCTTCACAGGAGGTTGTTTTCTCGTGATGGTTATGGATGTGAGCTTCTAACACGTGATATAGAAAGAAACAAAGTAAATCTTATCACTGATGTAAAAGACTGGTTTTAAAATGTTTTAATGCATTGCCTTAAGACTGCATGGCTTAAAGGCTCTTGGTTCTAGTTCCTAGTTGGAGGCGAGTGGCTTGAAACAGTGTAATCCAGTCTTTCCAGGTAGTTATCTAATTTTAGTAACATTTACTCCAGTAGACTCTCATTCTGCCAGCTGTTCCCCCCTTGTGTGGAATTATTTTCATCTCTAGTCAGGGTCACAAAGCCTTGCCAGCTCGATTTTTGTTCTGAGACAAAGGACACCACTAGCCAGGAGTGGCCTTGGCTGTGGTCCCCCAGAAGATGGGTGAGTAGGACCTTCATTTCTGTGCCGTTCCACAGGGCAGACTTCTGCTCTGGGGTTAGGGGTTTGGCTGATTCCCATCTGTCCTTGGCATCTGCCCTTTGACCTCTGTGTGCAGGTTTTCCCTTTGCTTTCTGTGCGGACTGCTTTGGGTTCATTAGCACCCATGATTAGTGTGTGTTGAAGCCCAGACCTAATGAGCTCAATTGCAGGAGCCTTACAAACGCAGGCTCCTCTCGGCAGCACTTCCACGGTGTTGATTAACTTCTCCTCCTGCCCAGTTTCCCCACCTCATCTGTGCACCCTCCCTCTCTCCTGTCTGTATCGTGTGCAGGAGGGCACAGAACAAGAGGAAGCAGAACAGCCGCGCATTTCAATTTTATTTCCTTTGAATTATGTCTGAATCCTCTGACTGTGGATTTTATTTTTTAACTTAAATATACTATCTTTATATTTTTAAATCTGCACCCGTAGTTATTTTGTTTGAAGATTGTTCTAACTAGAGTATTTTGTAATTTAAAAGTAAAGACCACTTGGATCCCATGGCACCTTCTTTCTGGAGTCTCCTAGAGTGCAACAGGAAGCCCATCTTGATGAAATGTTGTTTGCTTGTGGACTGTGTGGAGGGTAGGATGCATTGCATTGCTGGGCGGTAAAACTCGGATTTTGGTCATAGACAAAAGCAGCTGCCAGCTACAGGCCCAGAATACCGTAAGCAATTCCATCGTGGTACTTAGGATGGGACATTAGCGTGACTCTCTCTCTCTCATCTTTTAAAGTAATGACTAAACCGGTGCTCTGATGTCCGTCCCCAAACACGGGTCCGTCCTTAAGTCTTTAAGCAATAGTTTGTTTCAACTTGTGCATTCTGTGGTTTCTTTCTGATAGCCGGAGTTCTGTATACCACCACTACCTCTAGACAAGATGAGCTGGAAGAGCCGGGCGGTGGTGGCGCACACCTTTAATCCCAGAACTTGGGTGGCAGAGGCAGGCGGATCTCTGTGAGTTCGAGGCCAGCCTGGTCTACAAGAGCTAGTTCCAGGACAGGCTCCAAAACCACAGAGAAACCCTGTCTCGAAAAAACCAAAAAAAGATGAGCTGGAAGGAAACGAAAGCTCTCAACTGGAAGAAGAGGGACTAAGTCAGGATCTGCTGGAAGGATGTAGTTGAGCTGCTGCAGGGCTGTAGTTTATTCTGTTTAAACCTAGAGGTGGCTTGGCTGCCTCAAACAAACCCCTGCCTGGAAACCTTCTGAAAGTACGGGGTGAAAACAGTTCAGCCTAGAAGTACAGTGTTGTGGGCGCAGAGCCAGAGCCCCCAGCTAGGACTGGGAGCTCTGTGGTTTGTTGGTGCCGGGCGAGAAGACTAGGGGAGATGCAGGACTAGCAGAACAATGTCCCTACGCTTATCGAAACAGAAGGGAGGAGAAATGAGAGGTGTTTCTCAGGGACACAAAAGCCCAGAGAGTACTTAGGAGAAAGAAAAGTAAACCCACATTCTGGAGAGGAACGTTTGGCCATGCACCAGCTGATAAGGTAGACACTCATTGTTCAATGACTTTAGTGACAAATAAATGAACGGCTTGTGAAACTTCATTTGCCTAACAGCGAGCCAGCAAACCTGGGCCTGTGGGCTGGGAGGATGAGCCTGAGGCCCCTTCCCTTACCAGAGGTGCTTAGTGAATATAGGCCCTTGTGCATGCTCATGGCAAAATTGGGGCTCAACGGGTAAGCACAGTCCCTGCTTGGCTCCATCCAGATCATACCAGTGTTGACTTTCCAAGAACCTAAACTTCCAATGAATGAGTGAATGAATGAATGAATGAATGGTGATTTGGAACATAGGCAGTCCCTTGGTTCACGCACCAGGAAGGCTGTTGAGTGTGTTCCATTGGCTTTGTTCATCACAGTGCTATGTGAGTCTCCGAGTCCCAGGTAAGTGGATGCTGCAGATGTCTTGACCTTGGTTTTCTTGTTGCTCCTCTGCCAGAACTCCTGCCAAGCCACATTCTTATCACCTGGTGAAGGAAAACTAGGGCTGCAGCAAACGGCTTTTGCTTTGCCCGTACACCAGGTTCCCAGAGCCTGCTGCAATGTGGAAAGAACTCACAGTGACCTGAGATTAGTCCAGGAGGCAATGTGGAGAGAACCCACAGATACGGTGGAAATGGGTGTCCATCTATGAGTATACCTGTGCGTTTGTTTATTTACCATTTATTTATTTCAGTGTTCTTTCTATGCATTTCTCTCTCTTCTTCTCTTTCTCCCTTCCTCCTTTCTTCCCCTTTTCCTTCTTTCCTTCCCTTTTTCAGTAGGGTCTTGCCATGTAGCCCAAGCTGGCCTTAAACTAGCCATCCTCCTGCTTCATCCTACAAATGCCAGGGTCGCAGGTGCACACCACTGTGCCTAGCCTAGATCTTCTTTTATAGTAGTAAATGCACGCCACCCATTCTTCCATTTCAAGTTTTGCTAACCATGAATAATTCAATAGGGACGAGTCTGCTTGTATGCATCACGGGCTTTGTCCTGTAACTCCTCTCTGCAAACTTCTTTAAAGAAAGAAACCCCTTTTAAGTTATTCTGTGGCTGTCTCATGCCAATAGGAACTTCTTATTTATTCAGAACATCATTCAAGTCTGTAGAACAGAAGCAAGCAGAATCAACATTAGGCAAACCCATGGTAGACTGTTTTAAGAAATAGTGTAACTTCCCAAGTATTAAGGGAGTCCAAAATGGTAGGTTTTGGAAATATGTGGGGATTTATGGTAATGGTAGGGGTAGGTTTTAGATGCTATCATGAGAAGGGAACTTTGAGACAGAAAACTTGGTATAAGGTTTTTGTGGCTGATGTCATTTTTGCTTTGTTTATTTCATTTTTTCAGATTTTGCTAGTAATTTAGGCTTGCTTGGAGCTTAAGATACCCAGAATGCCCAGGTCAGGCATGCACCACCGTGGCCTACAGTGTGATAGGGGATTTTCAGACTTGGCTCTGGGAGGTGCTGACTTGGGATGAAGAGGGGAGTTTAGGAAGAGGGGAAGAATCTGAGTCTCTGTACTCCTCCCAAGGCTCCCCCAGGGCCAGCGCCCTCCACATGTTCTTTGCTTTAACTCCCAGCTTCTTTCCAGATTGCTATTTGAAAATAAATAAATAAACCCACTAAGGTAAACAAGTCCCGAGCAAACACCGCTGTCAGCACACTGTGGACTCTCCTGTCAGCTGAGTGCTTGGCTCCTTCCTGCTTCTGATCCCTGAGAATCAATTCCTGTGGGGGCCAGTTCCTAATGCCCCCCCTCTAGGTACGAGGTGTTTGTACACGCATGGTTTCATTAATCTTCATACATACCCCTGGAGCAGGCTTACAGGCGGGGAACCTCAGAGGGTAAGGGTCTGGCCCAAGTTCGTTTAATATCTAGCACCAGATCAAGAAGAAGCAGAATTTGATTCTGGGGTCTGGTGCCCTTCCCCACACCAAACTGAATGAACGGATGGTCCAGTGTGTTCTCTGTGTTCTGCCGTGTGGAAGTAGGAAGACTCCGAGGTTGTGGTGATAATAGCTACAAGACTTTCAATTCTCCATTGAGGCCGCTTTCCTGCATTAATGAGGCTCTCATGGGATCCATTTTCACCCCTTAGTTTTCAGTGCTGGGGAGCCCTGCCTGCAGGGGGTGCTGCTGCTGAGCCACGCCCAAGCCCCAGTCTGTTTGTTCATTATTTCCTTTTGTATTCTGACTGTGGGGCCCATAGTGATCCCCAACTTAACTGAAAGACACGGAAGTCCACGTTCAGTTCTTTTTCCACACTGCTCTCCCGAAGGACAAGATGGTGTCTATCGTGCCCGCAAGGGGAGGCGTACATGTGTAGGAACGGGGCTGTGAGCGAGACCAGCAGAGAAATTACAATTCGAAGCAGCGATGTGCTGCAGAGAACTGTCTGTTCTTAGCTCCTGAGTGGGCTCTTTGCCCGTTTTCACTGAGCTGCTTACAATTCTCCTGTTTACTGAAGAGTTACCCTTCTGACTGCTGCTTGACCTCCTTGGGTTTATCTGCTGATCCCCGATGTCAGAGTCCAGCCCACATTCCACCCGCTCTTCCCTGGCCAAGAAGGCATCCTTTGTTAACGTCCTGAAGACTGTGGTGCTGGGTGTGGACTCTTCTACTCAGCAAGGTCTCTTCCTCAGGGGCGATCTTCCGCAGCCAAGGCTAGCCTGCTCACCTGCACAGTGTAGAAACTGCTGACCTTCATTTGCTGTTTCCCTGTGTCTTCCCTGAGGTCTTTGTCCTTACCACCTCCACAGATTTTTTCTTCAAGACACTTGGTGCTTCCCTGGAGCATCCAAATTTCTCTGGCATTTTCAGCTTCTTTCCAGGTTGCCCTGGCTTCCTCAGTCTCGCTCTGATATGTGCGTTAGTCCTATTGACATTCTCCCTTCTGTGTGTTTCCCAACGTGGAATTTTAGTCCTGCGAGATTCAAGACAGTTACACGCTCTGAATGACTAGTAGTTAGTAGGTGACTAACTACAAATGCTACGTATCATCCATCTGGTTTATGCATGTGGCACGTGTTGCTTTGGCAACACAGAAGGCAGTTTGGCACGCTGAATAATGGAGCTCAGTGTGATGAGTTCAAAACTTAGAGAACTCACAATCTGATGATCAGTCCGGAGAATGCCATTGGAGGAGCTACGAGTAGAAAGGCAGCAAGAGGATGAAGACAAGCAAAACGCAGTAAGAAACACAGGTCTGAGGTAGTGACTCTCTTTTGCATGGCTGTAGGGCAGTGCACTAGGAGGTCTCCGGCTGTAGATGTCCTCCAAACCTTCATCAACGTTATTTCAAGAATGTAAAGTAGACTCGAATAGCACACATGCCTTAGCACTTGAGTTCTGTTTCTGCTGTCAGCATCAGAAGACTGGGAATGCTTTGGGCTTTGTCAGTTGGCTAAATACTCGTATGGTTTAGAGAGAGGAGCAGCTTGCCCCCTTCATCCATCGTGTTTTTATTTAGATGCCTCAGCTGTTTTTCGGCATTTGTTTTCTCTAGAGTGGACACGATATCTTTGTTGTTGTTTTGAAGGAAGTTCCTGCAGTAGAAAAATTCCCCTAGATCGATAGCCAGCCCATTAATGAGCTCCAGGTTTCTTCTCAAGTGTCCTGGATGTTTCACGTCCTGTGTCTTTAAAACCTGCAAGCCCCACGATTGTAAGGTGGTGCCCTCTGCCAGTAGGAAGAAAGCGCTTGTATTGTTTATTCATGAGCAGATCTTTGGCAATCATCACGGCATGAAAAGTAAAGTGACTGCCGTAGTCAGGGGGAAAATATCCCAAGTGTGGCAGAACCCTGCTTCTGGATTGCAGTTTCCCCTTATCTGATACCGTGTGTTTAGGCTGGTGGCAAACTTCCTTTGTTTTTCTTTCTATAAAATAAACTACGGTAGTACCTACAGGATTTCTCAGGGTACTGTTGATGATATTCATCAGGTGCCTATCCTTTACAATACACTGGAGAAGTTACATACAACTACTGAACATAAATGCACCCTGGCTGTAGTCAGTTTCTCTCTTTTATTCTGTTTAGTACATAGGGAGTGCTGGAAATGTCTTATATGGCTTTACTGAATCTAGTACAAATCCTAACTAGATGGTACTCTTTGTATAATAGCTCTGTGTGTGTGTGTGCCATGTATGCGTGATTGTGGACATGTGGAGACCAGAGGTCAACCTAGGGTGTCAAACCTTAGTTGCTGTCCACCTTGGTTTTAGAGATAGTCTTTCATGACCAGGAGCGCCCCAGCTAGACCAATAAGCCAAAGATGCATTTGTCTCCATCCCCCAAGGCTGGGATTACAAGGGTGTACACCACATTGCCTGTCTTTTCTTAGGGTTTCTGAGAATGAGACTCGGGTCCTCTTGTTTGCAGAGCAAACGTTTTACCAATTGAGCTATCTCGCCCCCCCTCTTGTAACTAAGGAATATTGAAGTATCACAGGAGAGTGCTCTAATGGATTTGGGAGACTTCGCTCATGGATTTACAAGGCCTTGTTATTATGTCTGCTAGTTTTTCACCAGATAAATAGACTTTGTATCTTGTTTGTGTTCCAGAATTAAACTTTTTGGTATTTGACTCCCAAGTAGAGGTATGCTGCAATTTCCTCAGTAGCCTCTTGATGATGTCTGTTCTCACTCTGGAATGTAGGCCATTCCCATTGCTTGCCAGTTGTAAGGACAGCAAAAACATCTTTCTGCCTTTTTACGGTGCTTTAAATCTCTTGCTCAGAACCATGAAATCTGTGAGGTAATAGTTAAAATTGGTCAAGTCTTATACAGACTTTGACTATTTTTTATTGCTTTAAAATTACTCTGACCTATGTGTATCATTCTAACATCATTCTGCAGATCTCTAGCCATCCTTGTTAAAAAATGTAAATACAAAATAACTCAAAATGTCATTAGCACTGAAGCTTGGGGTCCTTAGCTTATGTAAAGGGATTTTTGGTTGATGGTAGATTGCTCGCTTGGCATACACAAGGCCCGGGATTCAGTCCCCAACATTGTAAATACACATATATTTAGACAGATGGTTGGATAGATGGATAGACAGACAGACAGGTAATTGCAGTATGATACTGAAGAGGGGGGAGAATAGAATGGAGCATGTTTTCTGTGCCCCACAGCAGGTCGCTATACTGAATGTGCCCCTCTTACCTCTCAGCCAGGGGTCCATGTACTTCTAGGCAGGGCTGCAGCTTGATGAAGCTGTGAGGCCATCTTAGCACTAAGTCATAGATCAGGTAAGACCATGGACAAAGTCCAGACTGTTGACCAAAATGAGTGAGTCCTATTCAAAAGCCAGATCACCAAGACTGCTGCCCCTGGATAGAATTTGACCTTAACCAAATTCTCACTCACGCCACTGAAGCCATTCAGGCTGGGAAAAATCAATCAGTCTTGTAATGCACATGAATTTCACAGTCACAGACTATGACTTTCTTTATTTCCTGTGATATAATTTATATTCCAGTTCCAAATCCCCACTCAGGCAGATTGTGGAAAAATTTAATATAGTCGCAGCCGTAGCCAGTCGGTTCTATCCAATTTAGCACTTTTGACATAGCTTCTGGATAAAACTCAGGAATATTAGCAGATTCACTGACTGTGCCCTCCTCTCTTCTCTTGATTGTTGCTAGAGTGGTCTGTCCTTCTCCACCTCCTCACTGACCTCTCTGAGTCCTGACCTAGTGGGATTGGATGCAGTGTCTTTGGGACAGAAATGGGGTGTGTGGCCCAGTCTCTGCTTCTGCCTGACTCTCAGTTCTGAACCCCTCCCTCCCTCCCTCCCTCCCTCCCTCCCTCCCTCCCTCCCTCCGTCCCTCCCTCCCTCCCTCCTTCCCTCTCATCAGCTTTTCTTTAGGCCGTGAGTAGAACCTTGGGGCCCACCTGCTTAACTCAAGCTGCCCCCTATCCATTCTTCTTATGTCATGTGTCTCTGAGGTCACAAATCCTCATGGTGAAAAAGGAATGCAGCCAGCATGTGTCTTCCCAGATTTCCCTGAGCTCTGTGGGGACCAGAGACCCCCAGATATCAGCTGGATGTAGGACACTAAGTACACACTCTAATTTTTCCTTTCCAGATCTTTCTTCGTCTCAGATTTGGGGGAAGGGATATAAAAACTTGCTCTCCCAATCCGAATCTCTTCTCAACACTTTTTTTCATCTTGCATTTCAACTACAGCCAAGGATTTAGATTTGGATCCCTTGCTCATTATTTATTTATTATCTATTTATTTAATGTTTTACTCCCAATAATTCTTTCTGAGGCAAGAGGTGAACCAGCCATCCTCCCATCTCTTAGAATTTGGGTTTAGAGACTCCCCATGAAGGATGAATCTAATACTGGCAGCTAGTCCCTAATCTGACTCATCAACTCTGAGAGGTTCTCACTTCTCAAAATTCTCAAGGGCTTAAAAACCTTCCCCAGGATGCCCGGATCTCCCTGGAAGGGGAAATAGAAGAAATCTTGGGAGTGGACTGTGAGCAGACAGGGATGGGAACATGAGCATGAGTGACCAGGTTGGGAGTGGGCAGAGGGCAGAGTCTGCAAGAGAATACAAGGGTGACCCCATCTAACACTTCTAGCAATAGCGGATTAAGGAGCCTGAACTGGCCATCTCCTTGACCAGGCGGGATTTCAAGTGGGACACCAGCTCAGTCACACAGCCTTCAACCTACAGTCTGCCCTGCCTGTGGGATGTACTGGGATTGGTGCCTAGCCTAATTGTCATCGGAGAGGCTTCCTCCAGCAATTGATAGAAACAGATGCAGAGACCCATAGCCAAACACGAGGTGGAAAAGGATTATATGAGCCAGAGGGATCAAGGACATCACAAGAAAACCCACAGAATTAACTAACCTGGGCTCATAGGGGCTCATAGAGACTGAACTGACAACCAGGGAGCCTGCATGGGCCTGCCCTAGACACTCTGCATATATGTTACAGTCGTGTAGCTTGGTCTTCTTGTGGGACTCCTAAAAATGGGAACAGGGGCTGTCTCTGACTACTTTACTGACTTTTGTGACCCTTGGCTTCCTGACACTGTGTCACCTTGCCTAGCCTTAATACATGGGGAGGTGCTTAGTCTTATTGCAACTTGATATTCCATGTTTTGTTCATAGCCACGGGAGACCTGCCCTTTCCTGAACAGAAAGGAATGAGAAATGGATTGGGGGTGGGAATGGAATGGGGAGGAGGGGACTGGAAGGAGTGGGGGAGGGGAAACTGTGGCAAGGATATAAAACGAAGGAAGGAAGGAAGGAAGGAAGGAAGGAAGGAAGGAAGGAAGGAAGGAAGGAAGGAAGGAAGGACAGGCTTTCCCAGCTCAGCAAGGTCTCTGGGCAGGGCTCTCCCACAGTGGCTGGGGAAAGAGTATTGTTTTTTAGCTGTGAAATAGCGTTGACTTTTTAATAATGTGTTTTGTTTTTGAAAAAGCAAGCAAGTCCTTTCCTTTCTTCTATTACTTCTGCTGTTGTTGTTTTCCTTGAGATGAGATCTTGCCATGTTGCCCACGCCGATTTCAAGTTCTCAGGCCCAAGAGAGCTTTCTTCATCAGTGACTAGGACTACAGGTGTGTGCCGCCTGCTATGTTCCATGTTCAGTGTATTCATAAGCATTTCGATTAGAGAATCAATAAGGAAGTCCCTTCGATTATGCATGTGTGTAAGTAGCCAATATGGGAATGTATGTGTCCGTGCAAGCAGATGCCAATGGGACTTACAGATCTGTGGATTCTCCTTTCTTTCATTCAGCCTCCTGATACTGGAAATGCTTGGAAAATATGGGCCTATTCTGAATGCATGCTTACTTTTTGTCTTGTCTGGGGCTGGAGAGATGGCTCAGAGGTTAAGAGCATTGCCTGCTCTTCCAAAGGTCCTGAGTTCAATTCCCGGCAACCACATGGTGGGTTACTTTTTGTCTTGTCATTTCCCTTCCCCCAAACAATATATTTGAACCACTATCCACACTGCATTAACATTGTATTACACAGTAGTTAGAATACAGAGATGATTTAAGGTATGCAAAGATTCAATGGAAATACTGGGTCATTTAGTATTATGAGGCCTTGAGCGTTATAGAGTTTTTTGTTTGTTTGTTTGTTTTTGGTTTTTCGACACAGGGTTTCTCTGTAGCTTTGGTGCCTGTCCCGGAACTAGCTCTTGTAGACCAGGCTGGCCTCGAACTCACAGAGATCCACCTGCCTCTGCCTCCCGAGTGCTGGGATAAAAGGCGTGCGTCACCACCGCCCGGCTTAGAGTTTTTATAGGCACAGAAAAACCTGGAATCAGCAACCTTCATGGTAGGTATGTGTTAAGTACACATATTTACATGCATTTTCTGATATTTAATTAAATTAGTATGTTTGTAGAACTTCTACACATATAATTAGGTATATGTGTGGATATTCATTAGATATGTATGAATATGGCATTTTGTTTTTTTTCGTCCCTGTGACCAAAGGCCTGAGAAGTACCACTTAAAGAAGGACATTTATTCTGAGGGTTTCAAAGGCCCCAGGCCATCGTTGGCAGATTTGATTGCTATGGGACTGTGGTAAGGGGCAATGTCAACGCGGAGGGATGTGTGACAGGCCATTCACCTCATGGTAGTCAGTGAGCAGGACAGAGTCTGGGGACAGACACCTTTCCCCACCCAGAGACTAGCCCGCTTCCTAATAGCCCATTGGGTGAACTAGTGAACTGGTGGTTCCATTGACGAGGTGACAACTCTTATGATCCAGCCGACCCTCTGAGTGCAGTGAGATGTGGACATGACAGTGTAGGAGCTTTCCAGGGCGCGTCTCCTCCAAACAGTACCATTTGGGCAGGATTCTGGGTTGGCATCTGTCTGCTTAGCTACAGTGCTTGCTGCTTGTATTTCCCTTGGGTCACCCTGTCTTGAAGTTCCACCAGTGATTGCAACTAAATTCCTAAAACAAACAAACAAAAGCCTCTGAGTGCAAAGTGACCCCTGCTTTCCTTGCCTCTCTCAGGCAAACCTGCCAATCCTGTTTCTCCAAAACACCCAAGGGAGGCTCTGTGTGTTACTTTCTGGGGCTGGGCTGCTAATGGCTTCCCAGCACTTCCTTTATGCCTTTGCCTGGGGGCTCTCAGTGTGTTCTTTTATCTTTAGAGCTGACCTTACTCACCAGCCCGGGAGGGTCCTGATATCCTAAACACTGCCTGCCTAACTGGACGCAGGCTTGACTCCTCCCTCCCGCTGCCCTTTGAACCAGTCCTGCTCCTCCTCACTCCTCTCTGTTTGAAAGATGTTTACCTTTAATCCCAGGAAACAATAAATTGCTCCGTGAGGCTGAAGTTCCTCCCTCAGCAGCTCCCTTTGTTCTCACTCCCCCTTGGCCCCTCTGGTTTCTAGTTGGGTGGAAGGGCCTGCTGTAGGCAGGGCCTCTACCCTAGATGTCCCTCACCATTGCCTCTCCATCACTGGGTCTACTGCTCTTGTTCCAGCCTCAAAGTTCCTTGGTTCTGCTGTTCATGTTAGCTGGTCCCTGTCAGTGACACCCCCACCCCACCATCTCCATCCTGTTCCTCCCAACCTTCCAGTTCTCAGTTGTATGATCCTTCCTGGTCTCTATCATTGATGCCCCCACCCCCCCAGTCCCCCAGTTTGCGGTTTTATGATCCTTCATTATTTTCTCATTGGCTTTCTTTCACACCTATCACATTTTGAAAAGAGCCAAGTGAGCCTCCTAGGAAAGTCTCCGTCCGAGTTTGCTGTCTGCTTCCCCTCAGGACTCAGGAAGGAGTCCATGCAGTTACAGATGCTTGGAGCACAGTTCCCTTGGCAGCCTTGCTGCTGCTGCTGCTGCTGCTGCTGCTGCTGCTGCTGCTGCTGCTGCTGCTGTGCCCGAGCTGCACGGCATTCTGGGAGTGTTGTCAGAAATCTGGAGTCTCCCGTCATGCCTTAGACTCTGGCTCAGAGTGGGCATCAGGATTCCCAGGCTGAGAGGAGAGGGCGCAGCTTGGCACCAGCCCCCTAGCTGGAGTATTGGGGGACGGGAGCTGCCCTCTGGGATGTCACCGGAACACCTGGGAAACATCTTCTTTCACCTTTTCTGCCTCCAATCTCTTCCTTATCCTCTACCTGGAAGTCGACTCCTTTCTATACTTCTGTATCATTTTCGTAAGCTTATTGAATCCACGCTGAATTCTGCACGGCTGAAAGCGTTAAAGGTGAGGAAGAAGAATAGAGTATCACAGAAATACTCTTTACAGGATGAGGTCAAGTGCCACCGTCACTTTCAATATCCGAGGAAGTCCATGGTAGTCAGATGTGGGGACGAAGGCCAGAGTTACTGCTTGATGGAAGTCAGACAGTCTCTCTGTAAAACCCCAAGTTTGGTCCCGTCTGAAAAGCTTAAGTAGAGCTCGAAGCACGGTCCAGTGTCTTAAGTGTTTTTCTTTCTTTCTTTTTTTTTTTTTTTTTGGTTTTTCGAGACAGGGTTTCTCTGTGGTTTTGGAGCCTGTCCTGGAACTAGCTCTTGTAGACCAGGCTGGTCTCGAACTCACAGAGATCGCCTGCCTCTGCCTCCCGAGTGCTGGGATTAAAGGCGTGCGCCACCACCGCCCGGCTTTAAGGGTTTTTCTAATGCTGATTTGACAAACAGCAGTGTCTGGGACAGGGTGTCTAGCAGTCGTGGAGGCAAAGCTGTGTGTCTGAAGGCGACTGCAGATAGTAGGTGCTGGCAGCAGCCGCCAAGCCCAGAGACGCGAAAGGGTGACCACGATGCCTCCTTCCACTCAAGATTCTCAAGCGAAGATCAAGGCAAATGGCAGCCTCCTCAACTATCCCTGATACTGACTTCAATCCTTGCTAAATCTTTTAAATCTCCTGTTAGGAGGGTGCTCACGTGAGTTCCTGATTAGTACCTGCAAACAACAGTCCCCTTCAGGTCCCCGTGTCAGCCACATAAATAAAATTGCTCAAATTCCAAGTATTCCAAGCAGAGATGAAGGAAGGGTGATTTATATCACTAACATGTTTTGAAAGAAACATTGGTGAAGGATTATAAATAACAAGCTATTTCATTCACTCGTTCATTCCCTCATTCATTCATTTAGACCAGGCATGCGGCTCATAATTTAACCCTATCCTCCTCTTCGTACCCGAGACGTGTCTGCCTCTTGTGGGTTCTTGAACTTTGGCCATCCTTTCTCCCTCTCTGTCCAACTCTTCCTTCCTTGGCCTCAAGCTTTCTCGCGCTAACTCAGGTTGCTTCCTCCCCTCTGCTCTCTGTGTTTAGAGGCGGCAAGATCTCAGGCTGACTTCTGTACACATTTTCAGGAGTCAGTACCCTCATGGTGGCCTGATTCTAAAATTTCTGGCATGCTGTAATCCAGGTGTGAAAGACGTACTCACCAACCTGTAGGCCTGGGGACTCCAAAGCAGAGAGAAAAGGGGATGAATCTGTATGCAGACGTGAGCCGGGCCTCAGCGAGGGATGTTGGCAGCCTTAGTACCTTTTCTGGTGCTTGAACTCAACCTAGCTCACAAGAGTGATTTCATCATTCTCTGTTTACATGAGGGAAAAATGGAATAGAATAGGGTCCAGGTCAAAGAACAGTGCACATGATGAGATTATTAAAGAAGCTCACTTCTCACAATTGTGATGTCTGTGAGTGCTGTGTGTGTGTGTGTGTGATATTTATAATTGGCACATATTGAAGATTTTTTTTTCTTAAGAAAAAAAGAACAATTCTCCACGAAATATTAACTATTTGGAATGAGGAAAACATTTTGTTTTGATGAAAGAAAGCAGTCCAATGCCCTACCACTGAGCTATAGCAATGCTGGGTAGTGGTGGCTCATGTCTTTAATCCCAGCACTCGGGAGGCAGAGGCAAGCAGATCTCTGTGGGTTCGAGGCCAGCCTGGTACAGGCTCCAAAACTATGCAGAGAAACCGTCTTGAAGAAAAAAAAAAAAACAGAAACACAGGTCTTTAAATGTACAGGTGAGTTGAGGAAAACAGTATTTTGATGTCAGATGGCTAAGGTAATAATTTCTAAAATTATTCATCTTTACCATCTGGATTGCACAGAAGCCACTGTTGATCTACAATTTTTATATTATAATTTTTTCTATTTTTTTTCTCTCTTGCTAGTTTTGAGAGTTGAACTCCAACTTACTGTGTAGCCCAGGTTATCGTCCAACTTACAATCCTTCTACCTCAAACTTGTTTTGTTTTATTTCCCTCTTGCTTTAGGCTTTTGATTATTTGTTTGTTTGTTGTTTGTTTTGTTTACACACAGATTTTGAAATATTATGGTTTCAGAGAATTTTCCTACCTATGGTAGAGTCCAAAAGGAATGTATGTACATCCAGGTTAGACTAAGCTGTTGACAGTGGAAAGTTAAACATGAGGAAAAGCTGATTCAGTTGACCGTAGCCGCTTTGTCTCCCAGCTCCGTCTCCACAGCCAAACCATCTTGGGATGCCCTGGCTCTTTGTTCTAGACACAACTTAAAATCGGAGTTAGGGCATGGAAGCCAGCTCTCCCCGTATCAAAAACTGCTGCTCATACTCTTCCAGACATTTGTTAGGGATGCTGATTGACTCTTTACCCCGGAAAAGATACTTACAACAAGCAAGCTCTCTTCTTGGAGCTCAATTTCGTAGCATTAAATGTTGTGAATTCTAGTTTGTTTGTTTTTTTTTTTCCTTTTGGCTGAAGACTTTTGATGTGTATTGAAATTCCTCTTTGAGTAGAGAAACAAAATCAACTAAATGACACCCCTCGGGTTAAGAGAATGCTTCATGTTCTCATTGATTTTTCATTATGTTTGCACCTTTTACTTTTCCAGCCTGACTGTCAATGAAAATAAAAATGAGATTCTTCTTTGGGGATGTGGACTACACATGGGAAAACTGTTCACGGTTCTGCATGGCAAAGGGGACTCAGTTTACAATTCGTGGCACTGGGACCCACCCTCTGGAATTCCATACAGCTCCTCTAGGGTGTGAGTCAGGCAGATTTTAAAATCAACATTTTAAGAGTTTTTGTTGGCAGATTTTTCTGTCCTGCCTGTCAGCTCCTTATTATTATTAATTATGAAAGCTCGTCTGGTAGCTCAGGCTGGTTGCTAACTTGTTCTTATAATTTAAGTTAACCCATTTCTAGTCATCTCAGGGCTGCTCAGAAGCTCATCTACCTTGGCTGTATACTGCCCATGCTGCTGCTTCCACATCTGTGCTTGACCCCGCCCTTCTTCCCAGCCTTCTCTCTGCCCCAGAAATCCCACCTAGTTATTGGCTGTTCAGCTTTTTATTAGACCAATCTGAGTGACACATCTTCACAGTGTACTAAAAGGTTATTCCACAACACGTTTTGATGTCCAGTCAAAGCCTTGGGGCCTTGGCTGTTAAGCTGGTGGCTTCCGTTAGGTATTTTCACAGACCTTTTGTTGGATTATTCAAAAACAGTTTGAACCAAGGCCCTGATATATTTCTTCAGTGCTGAGAACCAGACCCAAAGTCTCATTCATGTCAACCAAGAACTCTCTCACCGAATCACATTCCCAAGTCCTAATTGCTTATTAAGAATATTTGCATGTTTCCTAATGACTTCTGTATTTTAAGTAGTCAAATGTTTCTTAGTGTAAAGCTCATCATCTCTTATGACAGTTACCTTTGGTTGCTCAGCAGCCCTGTCTCCCTCTTGAGCTAGTTTGAGGAGCTCTGTAACAGGAGGAACCGGCTGCTTGTTGGGGTTTCTGTCCTGCCCGGTTCCCACAGCCATTTAGCCCCAAAGAAAATCACACAGAGGTCTTCATAAGTTATAAACTGATTGATCCATTAGCTCAGGCTTCTTATTAGCTCTCATAACTTACATTAACTCATTATTCTATTATATGTTAGCCACATGGCTCAGTACCTTTTTCAGCAGGGCAGGTCACATCCTGCTTGGGGAAAGAGCTTCCTTCTTCCCAGAATACTCCTGTGCTCATTGTGCCACCTCTACTTCCTGTCTGGTTTTCCCACCTCTACTTCCTGCCTGGCCAATCAGCGTTTATTTAAAACATGATTGACAGAATACAGACAATTCTCCCGCACCAGAGCTCTGCTTATGTCCTGGAGTACTGGATCATTCTGATTTTTATCACCCAGAAACTGTTGCACGGCTTCAGTTCCTCCTGGCTTTGGAGCAGAAATGAATTTCAGGTGCTGGCTAGCATTCTTGTGGTTTTGCTAGCGTTCTTGTGGCTTTGGTAGCTTTCATGACTTTGCTAGCGTTCTTGTGACTTTACTAGTATTCTTGTGACCTTACTAGTGTTTTTGTGGCTTTCACTGACAACGTGCATGTGGAGTCTCAGAGCTCGTTTGTGCCTTATTAGTGAGCTTCCTCTGGGGACCCTATCTCCACCTTCCAAGGCTGGAATTATAGGTGACCACTGTGCCCACCTGGCATATGTGGGTTCTGGGGATCTGAACTCCAGTCCTTATACCTGTGTGGGAAGTCCCCTGAGCCATCTCCATAGTCCCCAGTTTTTAATTTAACACTATGAAATGCATTTCTTTTTGTTTGCTTGTGTTTTGTTTTTCGAGACAGGGTTTCTCTGTAGCTTTTGTAGCCTGTCTTGGAACTCACTCTGTAGATCAAGTTGGCCTCAAACTCACAGAGGCCACCTGTCTCTGCCTGCATTTTTTTATAATAATAATTCTTTTAGTATAACTTTAGTGACTTCAGCGTCATTTTTACATGCACGCAGAATAAAACTGTCAAATATTCCCTTAGTTGTTTCTAAGTTTTAAAAATAATTTTATAGTTAATAAATTTCAGTGCAATTGCTTAAAATTATTTCCCCATGTTAAATAGTCAAGTAAAATTGATGAGTTAAGTCAACTTGACATTAAGGACATAGCACTATTTACTATTGCATTACAGTTCAGGAAATGACCAAGCATATACTTTAGATTTTTGGCAAGATTTAGAGTTAGGGATAATTGAGATGGACATGGTAAACGTTTGCTTTGGGAGAATCAGAAGCACTAATTTAAACCAAAGTGACTCTAGTTTTGTAGTTCAGACGACTTGAGAAGTGGCATTACCACAAACCAAGGAAAACAGAACATCCCCAACCCAAAGTCTGCATGGAAAAATGGCTCTGCCGTGCTCTTGCTGGATTGAAAGACTAGCCTCCCCAGAGCCCAGGCAGCACCCAGCGAGCAAGGAACGTGCTATGGGAGCAGGAGACCGGAAGTCAGGGTCGAGATCTGAGTGTGGTTGGTACACTCAGTGCTCTGCAGACTCCTGGCTGGCCAGGAAGGAGAGGAGCAGGTAAGAAGTGAGGCCTGAGAGTCCTGGGGAACGGCTGCATCCCATGCTGCGTGTGGAGCAGCTGGTGAGACAGACTGAGCAGGAGTGACCCTGGTGAGGGGCTCCTTCATAAAGACTGAGTGCTCGGCACCCCCATTCTCCGCACTGTCTGACCCATTGTCCTCTTCCGTCACCCTGGAAGGAGATTTGTAGGTTATATAACGTCCTGAAACAAACATATACATTGCATAGCCTCCTAAATTATCATGGAAAGCCACAGACAGTCTCATGTAATACGAAGGGACAGTCAGAAGGATAATGTGTGACGTGATGAGTATTTCACTACATAAACTCTGAGAAGCGACAGTTCTGATTGATGGTTGGAAGGAATCAGGTGGAAAAATTACCACACGGGGCTGCAGACAATGCTTTACTCTGAGCCACACCCCCTGGAAGCCTATACAAGGACTGGGAAAAGGGAGCTTTTACTCCTTTCCTGCCTGTTCTCTCCTTGTTAGCAAGTCCATCCCTTCACTGGCATTAGAGCCTACGTCTCCAGCATATACAGAAGACCAAGGGAATCATCCAACCTTGAAGGCTGAACAAGCCAGTAAGCAGCATCCCTCCATGGCCTCCAGGTTCCTGTCCTGCTTGTGTTCCTGTCCTGACTTCCTGTAATGATGAACAGTGATGTGGAAGTGCAAGCCACATAACCCCTTTCCTCCCCAACCTGCTCCTTGGCCATGGTGCCTCATCGCAGCAGTGGAGATTCTAACTAAGGCAGTGACTGTGAGTCTGCTGGAAAAGTCTGAGGAAACAAAACAGTGAGCACTGTGGACTTGGGTCTAAAACCGAAATCAAGGGCCCGAAGAAATAGCTCAGCTAGTAAGGGGCTTGCTCCCCAAGCATGAGGACCTGAGTTCAGATCTCTGGCGCCCACGTATAAATTCAGCTGTGATGCATGTGCCCATGATGCTAGCACTATGGAGGAGACACTGGAGGATGCCGGGGGAGGTGACACTGGAGGATCCCGGGGGAGGTGGCACTGGAGGATGCCGGGGGAGGTGACACTGGAGGATCCCGGGGGAGGTGGCACTGGCGGATGCCGGGGGAGGTGACACTGTAGGATCCCGGGGGAGGTGACACTGGAGGATGCCGGGGGAGATGACAGTTAAGGATGCCGGGGGAGGTGACACTGGAGGATCCCGGGGGAGGTGGCACTGGAGGATGCTGGGGGAGGTGACACTGGAGGATCCCGGGGGAGGTGACAGTGAAGGATGCCGGGGGAGGTGACACTGGAGGATCCCGGAGGAGGTGGCACTGGAGGATGCCGGGGGAGGTGACACTGGAGGATGCCGGGGGAGGTGACACTGGAGGATGCCGGGGGAGGTGACACTGGAGGATGCCGGGGGAGGTGACACTGGAGGATGCCTGGGGAGGTGACACTGGAGGATGCCTGGGGAGGTGACACTGGAGGATGCCTGGGGAGGTGACACTGGAGGATCCCGGGGGAGGTGACACTGGAGGATGCCGGGGGAGGTGACACTGGAGGATGCCGGGGGAGGTGACACTGGAGGATGCCGGGGGAGGTGACACTGGAGGATGCCGGGGGAGGTGACACTGGAGGATGCCGGGGGAGGTGACACTGGAGGATGCCGGGGGAGGTGACACTGTAGGATGCCCTGGGGGAGGTGACACTGGAGGATGCCGGGGGAGGTGGCACTGGAGGATGCTGAGGGGGTGACACTGGAGGATGTGGGGAGAGGTGACACTGGAGGATGCCGGGGGAGGTGACACTGGAGGATGCCGGGGGAGGTGGCACTGGAGGATGCCGGGGGAGGTGGCATTGTAGGATGCCCTGGGGGAGGTGACACTGGAGGATGTGGGGGGAGGTGACACTGGAGGATGCCGGGGGAGGTGACACTGTAGGATGCCCTGGGGGAGGTGACACTGGAGGATGCCGGGGGAGGTGACACTGGAGGATGCCGGGGGAGGTGGCACTGGAGGATGCCCTGGGGGAGGTGACACTGGAGGATGCCAGGGGAGGTGACACTGGAGGATGCCGGGGGGAGGTGACACTGGAGGATGCCGGGGGAGGTGGCACTGGAGGATGCCTGGCACTGGAGGATGCCGGGGGAGGTGACACTGGAGGATGGGGGGAGGTGACACTGGAGGATGCCTGGGGAGGTGACACTGGAGGATGCCGGGGGAGGTGACACTGGAGGATGCCGGGGGAGGTGACACTGGAGGATGCCGGGGGAGGTGACACTGGAGGATGCTGGGGGAGGTGACACTGGAGGATGCTGGGGGAGGTGACACTGGAGGATCCCGGGGGAGGTGACACTGGAGGATGCCGGGGGAGGTGACACTGGAGGATGCCTGGGGAGGAGACACTGGAGGATGGGGGGGAGGTGACACTGGAGGATGCCTGGAGAGGTGACACTGGAGGATGCTGAGGGGAGGTGACACTGAGGATGCCAGGGGAGGTGACACTGGAGGATGTGGGGGGAGGTGACACTGGAGGATGCCGGGGGAGGTGACACTGGAGGATGCCGGGGGAGGTGACACTGGAGGATGCCCTGGGGGAGGTGACACTGGAGGATGCCGGGGGAGGTGACACTGGAGGATGCCGGGGGAGGTGACACTGGAGGATGCCTGGGGAGGAGACACTGGAGGATGGGGGGGAGGTGACACTGGAGGATGCCTGGGGAGGTGACACTGGAGGATGCCGGGGGAGGTGACACTGGAGGATGCCGGGGGAGGTGACACTGGAGGATGTGGGGGGAGGTGACACTGGAGGATGCCTGGGGAGGAGACACTGGAGGATGGGGGGGAGGTGACACTGGAGGATGCCGGGGGAGGTGACACTGGAGGATGCCCTGGGGGAGGTGACACTGGAGGATGCCGGGGGAGGTGACACTGGAGGATGCCGGGGGAGGTGACACTGGAGGATGTGGGGGGAGGTGACACTGGAGGATGCCCCGGGGGCTTAATAGCAGGTGAGACTCGCTGAATGCTCCAGTTTCAGTGAGGGACTGACCGTGTCAGAAACTAAGACGAGAAGGCACCCGCCTTTGATTCTGGCCTTTGTGTGGCCTCACACTCATCTGCATGTGTGTGCTTACGCACGGGCACACACACATAAAGCTGTGGGTTTTAATAGTTCCGTACAAGTTTTCACCTGTAGACAAGTCCAGCAGGAATTTGAAAATCAAGTGTGACCATGGGACTTTTTTCCTGCGCAGACTGTCCACGGTTACTCGTCCTACTGTTAAATCCTCGCTGAAGCATGCAGAAAATTCCCTCCTGCATTCCAGAACACTCCCTGAGGAGTGATGGTTCAGAGAAGTGTGAGGTCACTCCTTCAAAGGTTCCTCCTTAATTCTCTGTCTCTGACATTCTGGCCACCCAAGATGGGGGGGGGGACAGTGTGGGGTGACCTCTGGAATTCTGCAGTCACCCAAGATGTGGGGAAAGCGGCAGTGTGAGGTGACCTCTGGAATTCTGGAGTCACAGACTTCCACCAGGGCTCCATCAGCAGCTCTCATCCTTCCCTTTCCAGGACTATCCTTGACTCACTTATTCTGCTCAGGCACGGTGTTATGACTCTTGGGCTATCCTCGACTAACTTATCCTGCTCAGGTACGGTGTCATGCCTCTTGGGCTATCCTCGACTAACTTCTTCTGCTCAGGCATGGTGACATGCTTCTTGGGCTATCCTCAACTAACATTCTGCTCAAGCATGGTGCCATGCCCCTTGGCATTGCTCTCACTTCTTCCAGTCGCCAACACACTGTGGATGAAGTCCTCTCCTAATCCAATCAGTCCTTGCTTATATCTGCCTGGCTTAAACTCGTCTTCTAAAGAATATGATAACAGAGACCGTGAAAGATCCTTCTCTTTCCTGGGTTGTTGAGGAGCATTATACACACACACACACACACACACACACACACACAAAGATTGTATTACGTGTGAAAACTTGACATTTCTCTTCCAAAGTTCTTTCTGGGACTTGGACTTCTGTTTCCTCCTAATTAGCGTATTCATGAGACATGATAAATGAAAAACTCTAAAATGCTGCAACCATAAGGTCCATCACTGCTGCGGCCCACACCTGAGTGTGGAAGGGAGGGTGTGTTATGTTAGGTCATCATGGCTGCGGCCCACACCGAGTGTGGTGGAGGCGGGTATCAAGGTTGACTTTGCCTGTAAGAAAGGAAAACAAAGAACATCTCTGCTCAATGTTTCTGTGGTTGTTGCTTGAGACAGGCTCTCTCTCTATAGTTCTGGCCATCCCAGAACTCTCTATGTAGACCAGGCTGGCCTGGAACTCAGAGAGATCCATCTGTTTCTGCTGGGACTAAAGGTGTGGTCCCCCCGCCTGGCTGTGTGGGCTAGTGTGTCTTTAAACTGTTGTTTAGAGTTCCTGCCATAGATGCCCTGCTTACGTCCACACACCTCACTTTGGTTGTTGGTTTGTCATTGTCTCCATTCTGCTCTGGCATAGTCAAGAGGAATAGGCAGATCTGTGATGTAGGAGGAGATAACCGTGGGGTTCTGATGTTCTGATCGGAAGAGAGGACAGAACCGCACTCGGCTTTCTAGGCATTGAAAATGTCTTACGGCTCCTCTCCCCAAACGTCAAGTCCTGGATGATGAAATAGTTCACCGCAGTGACATTTGAAAGACAGAAGGCCAAGAC
The DNA here is from genome assembly GCF_950005125.1 of Chionomys nivalis. Lineage (NCBI taxonomy): Eukaryota > Metazoa > Chordata > Mammalia > Rodentia > Cricetidae > Chionomys > Chionomys nivalis. The sequence continues at coordinate 12,296,384 of NC_080111.1, read as the reverse complement.
CTTCTTCCTATTCTCATCAGCCAGGAGTGTGGAGTAGCTTCCAATATGCTGAGAATTCTCTTTAGACTTGTTTTCGTTCAGAGGGACTCACAGATTGAGACTAATAGCCCAAGATTTTTGGAAGTCCACAGTATGGATGGAACTGTGTGTGTGTCCATCCCTCCATCTGTCCGTCCTCCCACCTGTCTGTACATGCATGTGAGCATGTGCAGGGAGCCCTGAGACTGCCCTCTGCCCTCTTCTGACTGTCAAAGCAGTGACCCCCCCCCCCCCCCAGGGATCTTCCCCATCTCCACCTCCACAGTACCACACTTACAGACTGAAACAGCTCCCCAGGCCACAGATGGACATATTTACATTCAAACATGTCAATATGGGAGGGTTTCCCAGCCATGGCTCCTCAGATCATTCACACAGTTAATCTGGGGTAAATGGCTGTGCTTTGTGGATTCTATGTAGTGATAAAGTCTGTGTTTTCCTCATTTTTAACAAGAGAAAATATTTGTACCAAATAATGCTAACCTGTCTCTCCAGTAAAAGATCAAAACTATATATAATATATAATTATACATATACATTATATAGTGCTTTATTCTCTCTATACACACATATGTGTGTATATATATAAACATGTATATACTACCTGGGGAATTGATAATGTCTACAACACAACCAAGTTTCTTGGGTTGCCTATGGAACTCAGTGAGCATGAGGAGCCACTTTCTTTACAGACTGGCAGATTTATTCCCCCACCCCCACCCCATCTTGTTCTTTTTTTTTTTTTTTCCTTCATAGCTGCACGTTACAGTGAGCCTTGATGTGTGTTTCTGTCAGTTTCAGAACATAAGAGAAATCATTAATCGGTAAAATTGGCCCCGTAGCCTCTAACAGGAAAATGGGGAGAGTGTCCCCACCATTCCTTCCATGTGTCCTTGTGGACAGAAGTCAGCTTTCCTCATTTGGGTTAGAGTGGATTGTGGACTGTCTGTGACTTGTGATATAAAAAATCCCCACTAGTTTTCAGATTTCCATGTGAATGCTTTAGATTTGTTCTAAGGTTTTAAAGGATTTATCCAGACCTTGTTTTCCTTTTGTGTAGCAGAACTTGAGCCTAAAGTCTAAAGTCACGTGGTCAACTTAATTCTTCAATTGGAAATTTCCTTCAGCGCACAAAGGCTAGACAGGCTTACATGGATTTCTGGATAAATGCACAGAGCTACCAGGCTTTTATCTTCACGGACTTTACCCGGATATTTTCTTGGGTATTTTGTTGGTTTAAAGACTGGCTAATCCAAAAGTGGATCGTGGCTCATTTTTCTCTCTTGGCAAGTGGTCACATGCAAACGCATACAAATACTCACATAAAATACACATACAGTCACACACATATACACAGACGTACACACACCCTAAGACTGCACGCTGAGCAAGGATGATCAAGAATGGAAAAACGAGAAACGGAGCCAGGCTTGTGGAGGGCTACATTCCTGAAGCATGCGGTAAGACAGGTTAATCTAGGAGGATGGTGCAGCTCAGGGTACGTGGGACATGTGCGTACATCTGGCCAGGAAATACTTACTAAGGGTAGGTGGGCTGAAGGGGCTCAGTTGTTCACTCCTTGTTTATAACTCTGGCTGGCTTTGTGTGGTGAAGGGTAGCCGACTTTGAGCTCTGTCCTGCTGTGTGGAAGAGAGTCTTGCTTTATTCTTCGATGTTCTGTAATACCTCACCTGAGGCAAGATCTCAAAATAGAGGACATCCTAGAGCCCTGTGATGCTTTTTAGAGTTGATTCCTGTCGGTTTGGGACCGCTGTGGGACTGTGGCTGCTAACGTGATGTGCTCCTTCCTCTGCTGTCCCAGCCAGCCCACCTGCTTTGCCTTCTAGCAGGTGTCTGAGGCCAGAATGCCCGCCTGGCAGTTGTCTTTGGGGCAGTACTTACGCATACCGGATTCTGCGTTTCACCGCTGGATTGCTGTGCCCACTCCCGCCTCCCCACAATCTTTCCACTTGCCCGTTCCTTCCATCACAGTGGAACTTTCTTATCTTTTTGGAGCTGGCCCTGCCTGGAACGGAGTTCTGTAACCCAGAGGCTCCTGAGAGCAGGGAAACTAGAGAAGAGTGGCCAGCTTTAGATGTTTTCAAAAACAACTTGTTTTCTTTCCATGAAAGTTTAAAGGAAAAAGATTAAGTTTGGAAAGGGGAAGAAAATGGGTCTTTATTTTGATTAATGAATGCAAAATTTTAGATATATTAGGGACTAATGATAAGCTAGCAGATGTATTAAATAATTTTCTGAAAATGTTTCTTCATTATAACATCCATTCTTGAAAACATTTCTGTATATAATTACAATTCTGCCATAGGCATGTATTTAATATTTATTCATATTCTGGCTGTGGTGGTGCCCATCTGAAATCTTTGTCGACTGAAGACAGTAGGGTCATACATTCTAGGGCATGGAGCTACAGAGTGAGACTTTGTCTTTAAAAAAAAAACTTTCTGACATAAGAATCTTAAGTTTACTGTATCTGGCCCTAATACTGAGCTAGACCAAGGGAGGGCAAAATTAATCTAATACAGTGGTTCTCAACCTTCCTAATGTTGTGGTGACCCCAACCATAAAATTATTTTGTTGTACCTTATAATTGTAATTTTGCTACTGTTATGAATTGTAATATAAATATCTGTGTGTTTCTGACCCCTTGGGAGACCCTTGTGAAAAGGTCACTCAACCCCCAAAAGAGTCATGATCACTATTGTAATGACTTCATAATTTCAAGTAGTTCAAAATCAAATACTTAAGATGAGCTCTGTCTTCTGAATCTGTGGGACCCCAGCGACCGGTCATTCTAAATGCTGTGCTTACCTGTGGGTCTCAGGCTGCACCGTCCTCGGCATTCCGCTCTCTAAACTGTAGACAGTTTCCTCCTTTAACAGCTTGTCTGTGAAAATGCAGCCTCTCTCTTTATTACTGAGCTTGGGGACTTCCTTCTGCATTTGGACACAAGCACATTTTCATCTTGTGATTATAATGTTTTTCAACCTTTTTTCTCGGTGTTCTCAGAATGACAGAAATATTAAAAATCCATTTAGTGAATGTTCTACCTTACCACATTTTTGAAATCTTTGCTTCCAAGGTCACAAAGATTTTGTTTTCTCATAGGTTTCTGTTGTTGACAGCATCTCACTCTGTAGCCCAGGCTAGCCTGGAACCCTAGCTCCTCATGCCCCAGCCTCTTGATTGTGTTCCACTTGGCCCAGCTTGGAAGTTTGAAAAGATTTTGGTTTATATTGTTAGGCCCTTTCTTGCCTTGTTCATGTGCTTGTGGGTGTGTATGTGTGTGCATATTTGCATGTGTGTGCCTCATACACCTATGTGTGTATGTGTGTGCATATTTGCATGTGTGTGCCTCGTACACATACATGTGTGTGCATATTTGCATGTGTGTGCCTCGTACACATACATGTATGTCTGTGCATGTGTGCGCATATTTGCATGTGTGTGCCTCGTACACATACATGTGTGTCTGTGCATGTGTGTGCATATTTGCATGTGTGTGCCTCGTGCACATACATGTGTGTCTGTGCATGTGTGTGCATATTTGCATGTGTGTGCCTCGTACACATACATGTGTGTCTGTGCATGTGTGTGCATATTTGCATGTGTGTGCCTCGTACACATACATGTGTGTCTGTGCATGTGTGTGCATATTTGCATGTGTGTGCCTCGTACATTTTTGTTTTTTGATTAGGTGAAGCACCTTTCGAATTATCTATTTCTTCTCCTTCTGCTAGGTTTGATCTTTATCACTTATGCCTAAATTGTTGAACTTCCTGGCATAAAGATGCCTATAATATTTTTGTACTTTAATTTAAAAAACCTATAGAATCTGTGGATTAAGTTCTAGCGCCCTATAACACAATGAGGTGGCTATCTGTATCTAAGAAGCTACAAGAAAGAATTGTGAATGCTCCCAACACAAAACTTATGAATGTTTGATGTGATTCATATAATGATTACTCTGATTGATCAATAAATACTGAACATGGCTATCAAACACTGTGCTCTGTGCTAGCCGCTATAGGTAAGCCTATAGTCCCAGATATTCAGACGGCTGAGGCAGGAGGATTACCTGGGTTTAGGAGTATGAAAGCAACTTGGGAAAAATAGCAAGACCCTCCCTCAGAACAAACAACAAGCAAGCAAACTGTAGCCCTAAAAGTATGTACAATTACTCTGTACATTACAATGCTAAAGTAATTGAAAAAATTCTCATAAAACCCTACAATAGAAGGCTTCTTTATCTCCCTTGCAGGCCTTCCTGCTATTATCACACTTTATTATTATTCGTTTTTAATGATCAGTCAGCTTTAAGGTGTTTAAACAAGAAAAGCAATTTCTGTTTAACCCACAGCTGCCCTTTTCCCTTTGTATAGCCACATTTTTCTTTTTATTGAAGAACTTTCATTAATATTTTTATAGGGAGAATCTGTTGTCCTGTATTCATTTTATCTTTTTTATATTTTAATAAAAACGTATATTTTTTCCTTGTCATTTCCCTTCTTGGTGTCAAGACTATTCTCAGCTGAAGCTTTCAGGTGGGGGGTGACCCCCTTGGGATCACCAGAGCCAGTTTGGGGGTCTCTGCTCCCTTCCTCCTTGGTGTGAGCACTTAGTGCTTTCCTGGCACCTAGCCCTGTCTTCTAAACTCAGGTCGCATAGCAGGCTTAGATGGGGTCTCTGCTCCTGTAGTGTGAGCTGCAGCTTTCTCTCCATGGTGAGCTGAGGTCATTGCAGGGCTCTCTCTTGTTTCCTGTCTCTGAGAGCTTACTGTTTGTAGTTTCCTGATATTCAGTAGTTTAAGAATCACTTTATGAATTTGTAGTGTGTGTCTGTGAAGGGAGGTGGTGTTGGTGGTGGTGGTGGTGTATGTGTGAAGGGGGGAAGAGGGAGGGAGGGAGAGGGTGGTGGTGTAGTGAGGGAGAGGGAGGGAGGTGGTGGTGTGTGTGGGGGGGGATCATCCCAACTCTCCATCTGGGGTAGAAATTGACATGCCAGTTATGCCACCTAGCAACCTAGCATCGTCCTGTTGGTCACAGGGCTTCCATCTTTGTTTGTCACTGTTTTTTCTGGTGCGTCTCTGTATGTTGTTTCTCTTACTATGTCCCCGGGTTCACTGATCTTTGTTAAGTATACCCAGTCAATGACCTACTTCCTATTATATTTTTACCTATGGTAATTTCATCTTTTATATTCTCATTTATCCTTCCCATGCTCATGCTGTATTTTAAGCCCATAGGTATTTGGGAAGTTTGAACTATAGTTCTTTAACACTTCTGCCAATTCCACCATCCCTGCGTTTTTTTCCCCTGACCAACCGACTTCCCTCTGGGTGTAGGTTGCATTTTCTAGTTGCTCTCTCGCTCTTGTCACTGGGCTTTGAAACTCAGTAATTTCATGTGTTTGAGGGTTGGGTTTGTGGTATTTCCTTAAAGAACATGCAGCTGCATTTTCACAGATAATCATTTAAGGATTTTCTAATACATGTGACCTTCCATGGTCCCTCTGTCTGTTCTGTGTGTTGGTTCATGACTTAGCCATGGAGGAAAGCAGAAGCCTACAGTACCTGGTATATCATAATATATACACCAATATGATGATATATACACCAATTTTGTAATATATTGCAATTGTAACAGTACAGCAATATGGAAATATATACACCAATTTTGTATTATATATACCAGTATGGTGATATAAACACTAATATGGTAATATGTACAACAATAAGGCAATATATATACTCACATGGTAATATACCAGTATCGTCACATTCACACCGGTGTCCCTGTATGTCCTTAGGCCTGCAATAAGAGCTGTAGAGAATTATTTATTATTCTCTGTCATTTCCGATGATAAGTTTCCTTTGGCCTGGTCTGGGAGCATGTGATCACGCAGTCCCACTAGAATCGGTGGGTCCATCTGCCAATTCCACACTGTTCCTTTTGCTATTCTAGAGTGCCCTTGCGGTACTCTGGCCTGCAGATTCTTGCTGGTTTGGTTTCCCTGAGATCTGATCTGTGTCCTCACCTGTTTAGATGGTTGTGCTCTGAACAGGACGCCTTGCTGTGTGCTGTATTCATGAACTGCCTAGGAGCAGAAAGCCACACCCACTGGAGGCTCACTCTACGAGGCTCACTTTAGGGGTTTGCTCTGCTCCGTGCCATTGTAGCCCCATATTCCACGGTCATTGTTTTAATGATTGGTTTCTTCATTTGACCTTTTCCTAGTCCTTTGCAGTGTGGGTTCGAGAGGGCAATCTTGAATTCTGTGTCTCTGCCGTGATTCGAAGCACAAGCTCACTTGCACGTTTTTTAAACACACTCACCTGCCCAAGTGACAATCTTCATTTTATTATTTCAGTTCTGTCTGCCCTTTGAAATGACAGTGCAGGGGTGCCCAAACCCTTTAGCTCAGATGTGTTTTTGCAACATCTTGGACAGTGTCTGATGTCGCCAAACTTGTACCCAGTATTCATAAGCATCCATAAATAAATATTTCATAAGGAAATTTTGTTAATTATCAGCACCATATTATAGTTGGTGATTTCTTCTGAAACATTCCATCTTCTCTTTGCATCTGGTCTGCAGGTCACCTTCACTTACATGTTACCCTCGGAGTAAATCCTTCGCTACAAAGACTCAGCAGAAATCACATTCTTTTTCTCTTCTGCTATGAAGTCAGAGTCTGGGTTGCTTTCTGGGAAAGTTGGAGCTACAGAGTATCTTTGCATAAATTTTAAAGAATTCACATAGAAGGTTTTTTTTTTTTTGTCTTTCATGAAATACTGTTAAATTTATTGCTAGAAATATTTTCAAATTTTCAACCACGGGACTAGAGAGATGGCTCAGTGGTTAAGAGTATTTGTTTTTGCAGAGAAGACTGGTTTAGTTTCCACTGCCTAAATGGTAGCTCTCAATCATCCCCAATGACATTGCCAGGGGATCTGACTCCCTCTCGTGACCTCCACGGGTGCCAGGAATGCATGTGGTATACATACATACTTACGTATAGGCAAAACACTCATACACATAGAGTAAATAGATCTAAAATTAAAGACAAGAGTGTCCCCCATCCAGTCACATTTAGAGGAATGTGAGCATGAAGCATTCTTTCCTTTTGTGCAGATCACCCTAAATTCATCTTAAGTCCCAGAGTGGGAGGGAGGATTGCATCCCAATATAGGAATGTTCTCAAGAAGGAAGGCCGCCAGGCCTCTCTCTAGGGTATGGGGTTGAAGAACAATGGACCATTGTCGTGAAGCCTCATTGCAACATCCATAGGAGTGACAGTGAGCCTCTGAAGCTGGAGCGTAGTTCCTGATTGATGGGGGAACTGATAGAACTATCCTGCTTGTGGGAGGTACCAGCGCGTAGGTTACAGCTGAGCTCCAAGGGCATCAGAGCAAGTCCCGTGCCAAGGGTACAAGTATAAGAGGCAACAGCACATTATTAAGGAAGGGAGAATTCAGAAAGTAGGCGGGGAGTGTGCTGCTCCTCCCAAGCAGAACGTTTGTGGTAGGAGATAGATCTGTTTCTCCACCGACTCACAGACAGCAGGCACTGGAGTTGCTCTGTCCTCCTGGCGAGCAGTGGACCAGAGGACAAGCAGTGTGTTGAGGAAGGGCTGAGTATTGTAAAAAACACATGTTCTCTTCGAATTTTCTGCATTGAAATTTCAGTGGGTAGGGCTCAAAGGCTCCGAAAACTCCCCGGGAAAGAGTTTAGCAAAATATATATCATGAACCACTCGAGTAGAGTTTTGAGGCAGCTGGATCAAGTACAGCATGACAATTCTAGTCCAGTGGCACAGCGTCCCAGGATGTCCCCTAGATGCTGAGTCTTCTTGCTGCTTCAGCCAGGCCCAGCTTTTGCCATGGACTACAAAGCTTGTATTACTGTGACAGATGTTTGTTGGCGAACTAAATAAGTCATTTGCAATGCTACTGGCATGAAAATTGTTAATTGCTAATTTGGGAGATGAAAGAAGAAAAGACTGAAAGGGAAAAGTAGAAGCCATCACTGAGCCAGCAATTGTCACTGCTGATTGTCACCCAGATGTCCCCAACGGGGAAAGTGGACCTAGCTGACATTCCCCTCCAAAGCCGCCTCCCTTTGTTCAGTGCACAGTTTCCTAGGGGTCGTGATGTTGATGTCAACTGCTGTGTGTCCGTGGAGTGTGTACAAATAGTTTTCCAAGTACAAGAGCACCCACCTCGAGGGTCCCTGTGTCCCAGGGGTGCAACAATAGGTGTGAGTCTGGAAACATTTATTCACCTTTTTCCCTAGCGATCTTAACATCTGTTCTTTTTCGTTACATTAGTATGTTTTACATTTTTTCTGTACGGGTTATAAGAATGTTTAAGTTTGATTTTTGAATCGTGCATGCGCGTGTGCATGCTTACCCGTGTGTGTGTGTGTACATGAGCGTAGGCGCCTGTGAAGGCCAGAAGGAGGTGTATGGTCTCCTGGAGCTAGACTTACAGGTTGTCCTCTGCAAAAGCAGTACACTAACCCATCTCTGAAGGTTCTAGAATAATGAAAATTTTGGAAACAATTAATGGAAGAGCAAATTTCTTCAAGGATTTCTCAAATAGACATAACTAATATTCACAGCTTTTCCAATGAGTATTAATTTTGAATCAGTGAACTATTATCTACATTTACTGAACATGAGGAATGCGACTGTCCCCTCCAAAAAAAAGCATGTGACATTAACAATTTTGCTAGAGACAAATATTGTTCTAGATTCTGTAATAAAATTGGATGGAAATGATCAGTCATTGATATGTTTTGTGAAGACGAGTTCTCACTGTGGAGTCTAGGCTGCGGTTGAACATGGCATTTTTCTGCCTCGGCCTCCTGAATGCTTTTTTTATAGGTACATGCTACTCCTTTGGCTTCTTTGGGTCATCCAGGAGAATTCTGGCTCTGTGAATACCATGGTATATATTGCTTATATATTGACTGAGAGGCCAAAGAGGTCTGAGATTCATCCTTGTTCCCTTAGCCACACCTTCCCTGTTCTTAGGGAGAAGAGGGACCTATAAATACTCCAGGGATCCAGTACCCTCTTCTGATTTCCATAGGCACACGTGCATGCGCATTCACACACACACACACACTATACAAACAAGTAAAAAATAAAATCTTCAAAAAATGACCCATCGTGTTTCTCGAAACCAAACACAGCAAAGATGCTGTGTGAGCAAGCAAGGGTCCTGGTAGGATTTCCTATTGTAATTTTCATTAAGCAAAATATAGGCAAGTTTTGGTTTGAAGAGAGCATTAGAATGGGAAGCGAAAGCAGAAAAGGCAAGCCTTGCAGTATCTCCGGATCATTCATCAACATCAAACGATTAAATGGCAGCCATTTTTTATATAATTGAAAGTAGATGCGATGAAATGTTTAATCATTTATGCTTTGAAAGTGTACGAAGCTCACCAGATTGGCCATGCAGAGCCCATTCAGAAGTCAGTGATCCTCAGAAAGAATTCTTGACAGCGGTAAAGAATGATGATGACGTTGTTAGAAAATTAGTGGACAGGGAGCTGTAGAGGAAGGAAGTATTCTGGGATGGGTTACTTCTCTGAAGGAAAAGGCTTCAACAGAGATCTCAGGGAAGAAATAGCTCTTTGTCATCCATGGGTGACTGATCAATCAGGGATTTACAGTTTCCTGTCTACTGTCAGGAGCTAGATGACACCGGGCCATCCAAACTGTCCAACCTGGTGTGCGGAGCCTTGGGGATTCTGGAGACAAGAGCCCCCAGGGTGCTCAGTGTCAGCCAGCAGGAGACCACTTACACCACTGTTTTCCGATTGAACTCAGAAGGAACTCCTTGCTTTACAAAATCCATACCAGTCACGGGTGGGGAGTGTGCTGGCCGGTGGTTTTGTTTGTCTTGCCCCAAGAGGCATTATGAGAACCAATTACGAGAAATGCTCTCACGGTTTGCTGTAGAAATATGTGAGATTCATCAGTGCTCATCGACAATTTGAGCGGGAGAAGGGGCATGGATTCCAAAAGCCCTCAGTTGTATGGCTGTCATTAGTAACATCAGACTGTTTGTTTGCAGGGAATAGCACTAATTGTTCCCTTTAGATTACATAAACAGATACAGTTTTTAAGATGTTTTAGAGTTATCTGTGTTTTATGTATCACTTACATGTCTGGGGTATTTGGCATGTTAATTTGCCCTAGTATTAGATTACTTTTATAATGTCAGAACCAAATCTTGTTTTTCTTTGATAAAAATCTTAATAATTTAAAAACAATTTCAAGTAATTTATTTAAAGTTGCATTTATCTGATGTGACCCTGTATTAGTTACTTTTCTGTTGCTGTGATTAGACACTATGACGAAAGCAATTTATGGAAGAAAGTGTTTATCTTGGCTTATAGCTCCAGGGGAGACGCAGTTCATTATGGCAAGGAAGGCACAGATGTGGGGAGGTGCAAGTGTGTGGAGACGCAGGTTTGGGGAGGTGCAGGTGTGTGGAGACGCAGGTTTGGGGAGGTGCAGGTGTGGGGAGGCGCAGGTGTAGGGAGATGGAGGTATGGGGAGGCACAGGTGTGTGGAGACATAGGTGTGGGGAGGTGCAGGTGTGGGGAGGTGCAGGTGTGGGGAGGCTCAAGTGTGGGGAGGCGCAGGTGTGGGGAGGCGCAGGTGTTGGGGAGATGCAGGTGTACAACAGACTGTTGACGTCATTTCATATGAATTCAGAAAGTAGAGAGAGGAAGCAGGAAGCAGGGTGAGGCTATAGAACCTCAAATCCGCCTCTAGTGACTACTTCCTTCTCTAACAAGGTTCTACTTTCTAAAGGTTCCACCAACTCCCTAAGTAGTGCCACCATTTGGGGACCAAGTGTTCAAACACATGAACCTATATGCAACATTGCTCATTCAAACCACCACAAGATTTTAGTATATAGCTCTGATTTCTTCCTATTATATATTTTCATGAAGGACATAACTCTCATCATTTTATGATAAAAATATAACTTTATTTTGTTATGTGCTTTTTACGAAACATATTAAGGGAACAAAGGGTATCATCCCTAATATGCAGATGTCAAACTGTTACGCTTTTGGAAAATGGAGGACGAAGGTAAATGTAAACCGATCAAGAGACAGACAACCAGGGGAAATGGTAGAGCCATCAGGAAACCACCGCGTGGTCTCAGTTCTCAAAACATAACCGTGCAACCTCGAACTCACTTCTTACACTCCAAGGGCTTTATCCCCCTTTTCTATAAAATGTACTGGCATATGTGAAAACGTTCAAACTTCCTTTCCCCTGTCTAATCCTAGGATCACAGTTCCATCAGGAACCCTGCTTATAGTGTTTCAGTTTCAGGCTATACGGGTGCCAGGGAACACAGATGGTTATCACTCCAGGGAACAGTCCAGAAATAAGACCATCATCTAGTGAGTCTGTGTATGGAAAAAGGATACCATGAAAGAAGGAACATCAAGGAAGGTTGATGCTGCATCCTAAGCCAGCTCACTGGTGCCGGGGGTAAATGCACTCTCATAAATTCCCTAGTTTGAAACTGAGTTAATGTAGTTTTTAGGAGGAAGAAGACCATTCCCACTCAGGGAAAGTTTGTTTGGACCCCGAGTTCATCCTCTATCTGTGAATACCCATGTAAAAGGTGGGCAAAATAACTGTCTGATGATCCTGGTGATCTTTTTTGTGATGCCGTCCTGTCATGGTTGAGTTTTTGGAGCTGAAGTAGGGACACAGACATGCAGATCAGGGGAAACCAGGGTCCAGCTGAGAATGTTTTTCACAATTCATTGTGCATTAATGGTGGTGATAATGGTTATAAACGTCGACCACACATGTACTGAAAGTGTTTGGTTTTCATCAAATACATCATAGTACCACAGAGACAGGCGAGGAGCTTGAAAGTTGCAATAAACTCTTCGACAGTGCCAGAATTACTTTAGAGCCATTGGTGTGAGCCACACCAGACCCCACAAAACCACACTGTAAAAATGTAGATCACGGTTTGCTCTCAGGCTGCAGGGAAAGCATGCTGCTCACGTGTGAAAGGAAAAGATGAACCGCGGAAATGGCTCCACGGTGGACAGTGCTGATGATGGTCTAGCCTGCGGCATGGCGCCGCTGTAGATAGTGCATGTTGATGATGGTCTAGCCTGCGGTATGGCTCCACTATAGACAGTGCGTGCTGATGATGGTCTAGCCCGCCGTTCTCAACCTTCGACGCTGAGACCCTTTAACACGGTTCCTCAGGTTCTGGTGACCCCTAGCCATAAAATTATTTTTTGTTATTTCATAACTGTAGTTTTGCAACTGTTATGAGTCATAATGTAAATATCTTATATGCAGGATATTTGATATGTGACCTCCCAAAGGAGTTGCGACCCAAAGGTTGAGAACCATTAGTCTAGAGGGACCAAGTGTGGTTCCCAATACACATGTGGGCCACTGTAGTACCATCTCCACAGGATCAACACACATTTTTGACTTTTACCCACATCTGCATACAAGTGGCGGGTAATCGCACGCGCACACATACACACACTCAAACCTAAAAAATAAAATATGAATGTTTGCAATAAAAGTCAATCTTTTAAAAAAAGCTTTTGTCTAGATTACAAAGTGCAATATAATTCCAGAAACCGAAAGCTTAGATGACCGAGACTCAGATACCATTGAAAGCAAGGAATGGTATAAAGGGCGAGAGAACTCTTTTTTATGCCCACATTCTGTCTCATGGATTCTTCTTGATCATCTCCTAATTGAATAAGAAATGTACTGATGTCACCAAAATGATTCTGTACACATGGCTTTACTTTCTTAGAAGATAATATGATAACACTCACTCATGAGATTGACTGAGCCTCACCAAAATCAATATAGACATCAAGCTTAAAGATTGCGTGTTACACTAGTAGTAGGAGACTTCAACACACCTCTCTCACCAATGGACAGGTCAATCAGACAGAAAACTAATAGAGAATTAAGAGAATTGTTGGAGGTAATGAATCAAATGGACTTAACAGACATCTATAGAACACTCCACCCAAATAGGAAAGAATACACCTTCTTCTCTGCAGCTCATGGAACCTTCTCGAAAATTGACCACATACTTGGAAACAAAGGAAACCTCCACAGATACAAAAAAATATCAGTGTCCACCTGTGTCTTATCAGATCACCACGGATTAAAGTTAGAAGCCACCAACAAAGCTACCCCCAGAAAGCTGACAAACTCATGGAAACTGAACAGTCAACTACTGAACCACACCTGGGTCAAGGAAGAAATTAAGAAAGAAATTAAAGTCTTCCTTGAATTTAATGAAAACAAAGAGACAACATACTCAAACCTATGGGACACGATGAAAGCAGTGCTAAGAGGAAAGTTCATAGCACTAAGTGCCCACTTAAAGAAAACGGAGAAAGCATACATTGGGGACTTAACAGCACACCTGAAAGCTCTAGAAAAAAAAGAAGCAGACGCGCCCAGGAGGAGTAGAAGACTGGAAATAATCAAACTGAGGGCAGAAATCAACAAAATAGAAACACAGAAAACAGTCCAAAGAATCAATGAAACAAAAAGTTGGTTCTTGGAGAAAATCAACAAGATTGACAAACCCCTTTCTAAACTAATTAAACGACAGAGAGAGAACACGCAAATAAATAAGATCAGAAATGAAAAGGGGGACATAACCACAGACACAGAGGAAATTCAGAGAATCATTAGATCTTACTACAAAAGCCTGTATGCCACAAAACTGGAAAATGCAAAAGAAATGGACACTTTTTTAGATAAGTACCATATACCAAACCTAAACCAAGACCAGGTGAACGATCTAAATAGACCTGTTAGTTGCGAAGAATTAGAAACAGTTATCAAAAATCTCCCTTCCAAAAAAAGCCCAGGGCCAGATGGTTTCAATGCAGAATTCTACCAGAACTTCCAAGAAGAGCTAATACCTATACTTCTTAATGTATTTCACAATATAGAAACAGAAGAGTCATTGCCAAATTCCTTTTATGAAGCTACAGTTACCCTGATACCAAAACCACACAAAGACCCAACCAAGAAAGAGAATTACAGGCCTATCTCACTCATGAACATCGACGCAAAAATTCTCAATAAAATACTGGCAAACCGAATCCAAGAACACATTAGAAAAGTTATCCATTATGATCAAGTAGGCTTCATTCCAGAGATGCAGGGCTGGTTCAACATACGCAAATCTATCAATGTAATCAACCATATAAATAAACTGAAAGAAAAAAACCATATGATCATTTCATTAGATGCTGAAAAAGCATTCGACAAAATTCAACACTCCTTTATGATAAAGGTCTTGGAGAGATTAGGGATACAAGGGGCATACCTAAATATAATAAAAGCTATTTACAGCAAGCCGACAGCTAACATTAAATTAAATGGAGAAAAACTCAAAGCCATCCCACTAAAATCAGGAACACGACAAGGATGTCCACTCTCTCCATACCTCTTCAATATAGTGCTTGAAGTTCTAGCAATAGCAATAAGACAACATAAGGGGATCAAGGGTATCCATATTGGAAAGGAAGAAGTTAAGCTTTCATTATTTGCAGATGATATGATAGTATACATAACCGACCCCAAAAACTCTACCAAAGAACTCCTACAGCTGATAAACACCTTTGGTAATGTGGCAGGATACAAAATCAACTCCAAAAAGTCAGTTGCCTTCCTATACACTAAGGATAAGGAAGCAGAGAGGGAAATCAGAGAAGCATCACCTTTCACGATAGCCACAAATAGCATAAAATACCTTGGGGTAACTCTGACCAAGGAAGTGAAAGATCTATTTGGCAAGAACTTTAAGTCTTTGAAGAAAGAAATTGAAGAGGACACCAGAAAATGGAAGGACCTCCCTTGCTCTTGGATTGGGAGGATCAACATAGTAAAAATGGCAATTCTACCAAAAGCAATCTATAGATTCAACGCAATCCCCATCAAAATCCCATCAAAATTCTTCACAGATCTGGAGAAGACAATAATCAACTTTATATGGAAAAACAAAAAACCCAGGATAGCCAAAACAATCTTATACAATAAAGGATTGTCTGGAGGCATTACCATCCCTGACTTCAAACTCTATTACAGAGCTACAGTACTGAAAACGGCTTGGTACTGGCATAAAAACAGAGAAGTCGACCAATGGAATAGAATAGAAGACCCTGACTTTAGCCCACAAACCTATGAACACCTGATTTTCGATAAAGGAGCTAAAAGTATACAATGGAAAAAAGAGAGCATCTTCAACAAATTGTGCTGGCAAAACTGGAAGTCAATCTGTAGAAGAATGAAAATAGATCCATATATATCACCATGCACAAAACTCAAGTCCAAATGGATTAAAGACCTCAATATCAGTCCAAACACACTGAACCTGATAGAAGAGAAAGTGGGAAGTACTCTACAACACATGGGCACAGGAGAACACTTCCTACGTACAACCCCAGCAGCACAAACACTAAGGACATCATTGAATAAATGGGACCTCCTGAGACTGAGAAGCTTCTGTAAAGCAAAGGACACTGTCACTAAGACAGAAAGGCAACCCACTGACTGGGAGAAGATCTTCACCAACCCCGCAACTGACAAAGGTCTGATATCCAAAATATACAAAGAACTCAAGAAATTAGACCGTAAAAGGTTAATCAATCCAATTATAAAATGGGGCACTGAGCTGAACAGAGACTTTTCAACAGAAGAAGTTCAAATGGCCAAAAGTCACTTAAGATCATGCTCAACTTCCTTAGCAATCAGGGAAATGCAAATCAAGACAACATTAAGATACCATCTTACACCGGTCAGAATGGCTAAAATCAAAAACACCAATGATAGCCTCTGCTGGAGAGGTTGTGGAGAAAGGGGCACTCTCATCCATTGCTGGTGGGAATGCAAACTTGTGCAACCACTTTGGAAAGCAGTGTGGCGGTTTCTCAGGAAAGTCGGGTTCAACCTACCTCTTGACCCAGCAATACCACTATTGGGAATATACCCAAGAGATGCCCAAACATACAACAAAAGTATATGCTCAACTATGTTCATAGCAGCATTGTTTGTAATTGCCAGAACCTGGAAACAACCTAGATGTCCTTCAATGGAAGAATGGATGAAGAAAGTATGGAATATATACATATTAGAGTACTACTCAGCAGTAAAAAACAATGACTTCTTGAATTTTGCATACAAATGGACGGAAATTGAAAACACTATCCTGAGTGAGGTAAGCCAGACCCAAAAAGAGGAACATGGGATGTACTCACTCATATTTGGTTTCTAGCCATAAATAAAGGACATTGAGACTATAATTCGTGACTCTAGAGAAGCTAAATAAGAAGGTGAACCCAAAGAAAAACATATAAGCATCCCCCTGAATATTAACCTTCATCAGGCAATGAAAGAAGACAGAGACAGAGACCAACATTGGAGCACTGGACTGAAGTCTCACGATCCAAAGGAGGAGCAGAAGGAGAGTGAGCACGAGCAAGGAACTCAGGACGGCGAGGGGTGCACCCACACACTGAGGCAATGGGGATGATCTATCGGGAACTCACCAAGGCCAGCTGGCCGGGGACTGAAAAAGCATGGGACAAAACCGGTCTCGCTGAACATAATGGACAATGAGGACTACTGAGAACTGAAGAACAATGGCAATGGGTTCTTGATCCTATTGCATGTAATGGCTTTGTGGGAGCCCAGGTAGTTTGGATGCTCACCTTAATAGACCTGGATGGAGGTGGGTGGTCCTTGGACCTCCCACAGGGCAGAGAAACCTGCTTGCTCTTTGGGCTGAGGAGGAAGGAAGACTTGATTGGGGGAGGGGGAGGGAATGGGAGGTGGTGGCGGGGAAGAGGCAGAAATCTTTAATAATTAAATTAATTAATTAATAAAAAAAAAGAAAACAAAACAAAAAAAAAAAAAAAAATAAAAAAAAAAAAAAATAAAAAAAAAAAATAAATAAATCACAAAAAAAAAAAAAAAAAAAAAAAAAAAAAAGATTGCGTGTTAGTTTGAACATAGGCAGAACATAAAGCGTTCACAGTTGATGATTTACTTTGCCTGCAAAGCAGGCATCTTATCCTGCCATGATTTAGATGAATTAACTGAACAGGGAGGGGGACCATTTGCCCTCTGTGACCAATGGCCTTTGCTGAGAGCAACGAGCCGTAGCTTGCCACTGTGCCCAGGGTCTGTCCCAGACATCTGTATTGCCCCACAACAGCCCTGCTGGGAATGGTGCCCAGGTGACTTCTGATGTCCACAGTGTGCTGCTTCTATGTCACTCAAAGACCCCTCAACATGTCCTGGCTGTACCCCACCCTCCTTTTCCTGAGGAAGAGGAGATGTGTGGTTCTGGTCCCATCTTTTGAAAACTTGTGAGTTGCTTGGACTGAGGGTAATGTGGATTTGGTGGTTCCTGTCCACTTAGAGATGAGCTGTGCCTCAGGGTTCTGCTGGACAAGTCCGGGCCCAGGTAAGGCCAGCCGCTGGGTATCCCTTCCATTCGGAATACTCCCAGAGCTTTCTTTGTTTAGAAAGTAGTCTATTATTACTTGGGCATTCCCCATAGTGGGGTGAAGTGAGTCTCATCTTGCTCTACCCCAAATGGCTTATTCAAGTATGCTTTCCAATTACAGAAGTTGGAAAAAGGTTGACCACAAATAACCGTAACAAAAATAAAGCTGATTTTAAAAATAAATGCCCCCCCCAATTACATTTCTGGAAATCCATAGATTGGCAACATCTGGTGTTGTTTCTGAGACACTGTGTCAGTGCCCGTCAGTAAAATGTCTAAGCTTCTCTCACAGTGCTGGCTGAGGTGGCCGCTAAAGCACTGGTCTTCTTGTCCACATCCAAAGAAGGAAGAGGGCAGAGGAGAAGGGGTAGCCCGTGTTCTGGAACAAAAGCACATTTCAATTAATCTCAGGAGGGGGACTATTCTTATGTGATTTGGGCGAGATCTGGGTCAGAGGGCAGGTCTGCATTAAGGAAATTAGGGAACAAACTCAGGTTTGGGACACTGACAAATGCTGTCTGGGTATTCTCACTTCCTTTATTTTTCTAAATTGTTTTTATTAAACTATATATTTTTCTTCACTCCCCTCCCTTCCTCTCTCCTCCCCTTCTACCCTTTCCCATGGTCCCCATGCTCCAAGTTTACTCAGGAAATCTTGTCTTTTTCTACTCCCCATATAGATTAGATCCATGCATGTCTCTCTTAGTGTCTAAGGTTGTTGTCTAGGTTCTCTGGGATGTGAATTGTAGGCTGGTTTTCTTTGCTTTATGTCTAAAAGCCACTTATGAATGAGTCCATATATTTTTCTTCCTGGGTCTGAGTTACCTCACTTAATATGATGTTTTCTAGATCCGTCCATTTGCCTGCAAATTTCAAGATGTCCTTATTTTTTTTCTGCTGTGTAGTACTGATGGCTGAAAGACACTTAAGGAAATGCTCAACAGCCTTAGCTATCAGAGAAATACAAATCAAAACAACTCTGAGATTCCATCTTATACCTGTAAGAATGGCCAATGTCAAAAACACTGATGACAGCTTATGCTGGAGAGGATATGGGGTAAAGGGAACACTCCTCCATTGCTGGTGGGAATGAAAGCTGGTACAGCCCTTTTGGATATCAGTATGGCGATTTCTCAGAAAATTAGGAAACAACCTACCTCATGACCCAGCAATACGGCTGTTGGGCATATACCCAAAGGATGCTCAATCGTACCACAAAGACATGTGTTCAACTATGTTCATAGCAGCATTGTTTATAATAACCAGAACCTGGAAACAACCTTAATGCCCCTTGACTGAAGAATGGATGAGGAAAATGTGGTCCATTTACACAATTGGGTGTTCTCATTTCTAGTGATATGTTAGAACGCTGAGATTTCAGCACACGCTGTAGCCTGCCTTCAAATCTAGCTCCATGCAGGTTAGCAAATTATTGCATTATGATAATCACCACCGTGTAGGCTCAGTTTGCTGAACATTTCACCTCCTCTTTATCCTAACTTGACTCAGGGCTTACAGCAATGTCACAGAGACTGTGTCACAGAGTAGAAAAGATAGCGTAGAGTGGTCCCAGAGTCCAAACAGGGCTGGGGGGCCATAGAGTCTGCATTTGATGCTGGACCAGCTGACTTTAGAGCCCACCTCTAAGTCACTGTATGTCTTTTATTCGTTGATACAAAAATATGTATAGTCACACGTGGATCTATAGTTATCTCAAGAGACTTAAAAAAAATTGCTTTGAAGGGGATTCAAAGGTCAGGACTGATGCCCCTGCTCCATTGTCACTGCTCATCCACTCTTGAAATGTTCCTGCGTGTCTACAGTTTGCCAGACACTGGGGATAACACAGGCATGCCTTTGCCAGACAGTGTTTCAGGCGGAGAGGAGCTGAGAGAGCGTGTGTCCTCTGGGAAGACAGAATATGGCTTTCCTGAGAATCTAGGAAACATTAGTGTGTCTAGTGTCAGTGTCAGAGAGGAGTGATGGAAGGTGGGCCCTGAATCTAAGGAAAGAACTCCCTGGCCTTGATGTCTAGATAAGAATTCATACTCATTATAACTGCAGCCGAAATTTCGGTGTCACGTGACTCTTGGTGACACCCTCATCAAGCAATGAGATGTGTAATCCTGGCATTGATGGCTTCAGGAGGCTGACGTAAAGATCAAATGGGGTCCTGTGTGAGAGTAGATTGTCATATGGAAAAAAATCTGCTAGAAAATGAGAGACTATAAAGGCTCACAAAATATTATACGCCAAAATATTTTTTAAAGTCCTTAAATTTCTTTTAAAATTTTACTCTACAAGTTGGTTAAAAAAATGCACGCCATGCCGGGCGGTGGTGGCGCATTCCTTAAATCTCAGCACTCAGGAGGCAGAGGCAGGCGGATCTCTGTGAGTTCGAGGCCAGCCTGGTCTACAAGAGCTAGTTCCAGGACAGGCTCCAAAACCACAGAGAAACCCTGTCTCGAAAAACCAAAAAAAAAAAAAAAAAAAAATGCACGCCATGCATGGACAAATACAACCTGTATGTGTGTTTGTGTATGCACAGGTACACATGTGTGTAGGTATTTGCATGCATGTGTGTGCTTTGTGTGTTGGCTCGAGGACACCCTTGGCCATAATATCCTCAGATGCCATCCACCTGTCCACCTTTTTTTCTTTGTTAGAGACTAGAATCTTCTTACTGGCTTAGAATTCATCAAATGGGTTCGACTGGCTGGCCAGTGAACCCCTGGAATCTGCCTGTTGCCGCCTCCCCAGCACTGGGATGACAAGTGTGGACCACTGCAGCCAGTTTCCTTCACATGGCTTCTCTCAGTTGTATTCTGGTGTTCCTGCCTGCTTGGAAGCTCTTTTTACTCACTGGGCCATCTCCACAGCCCCAATACAGCCCGTCTCAAAGCCCGGTGGGTTTACAGTATGCTCCAGTTGGGATACAGACTAGGTAGAGATGGGCTGTAATATCCATGGTAATTGCTTATGAGGACAAATGTAAAAACCCTACCTTTTAAAAAGTTCACCCAAGAGCCATGGATCCAAAGGCATGGATGGGAGCCAAGTTCCAAAGCAGAGGACACTTGTCCTCTTGTGAGCTGAACCCAGTGGTCACTGCCCGCCTTTGTCCTATGTTCCCCTGAATCTGTGTCCTACTAGACAGAAAATCACCTCTGCTTAAGTCAAAGGACTTTCCTGGCCTAGAGACCGCACTGAAGCTGTGGCTGGCTGGCTGCCCTTTTGTGACAGATTGAAGTCTCTGGGGATCTCTCTGTGGGTGATTTTGCTGACACCTCAGCAACAGAATAGGATGTGGCCAAACTATAGAGAGAGGGGGGAGGGAGGAAGGGAAGGAGGGAGGGAGGACAAAAGGAAAAATGGAGAGAAGGGGGGAGAGAGCAAGAGCAATATAGCCCTAAAGCCCTCTGAGCAGGGGAAACCTGAAGCGCCTACAAATTTCCCCTTCATGTATTTGAAACCAGAGAAAATTTTAAAACGAAGACAAGTTCTACTTGGCCGTAATCTCATACAACCTTGGTGGGGCTGAAGGAATCTTTCCCCCCCCGTCCGGCTCTCAGGGAGAAGAAGAGGGCCTTCTCTAGGTAAAGCCTCATTTATTTCAGCTTCCTGGGAAGCTTTTAAAGACAGCCATCCACGCAAGAGCACGTTTGGAGAGTGGAAAGACTGACTCCATTAAGAACTGACTTTTCCCAATCTGTGTTAGCAGCATGTCAACGTGCAGATGGTTGGCATTAAGAGGTAACCATTTTCAAATAAACGATAAACGTTTTAACAAAACCAGATGAAAAGATGGCAAATATTAAAAAGTGAAATTATGGATAGTGTCAACAAAGAAATAGAATCTTTAGAAAAGAGGCGATGGGAAAACTTGAAATGAAAGATACAGTGTGAACTGAAATATCTGTTGGATGGACAAACAGCAGGTTAGTAAGAAAAAAAATGTACTGGAGAAGAAAAATTCCTTACATAAGCATGGAGAAAGCTGAGGGCATAAAGCAAAGTATATCATGGAGGAAATTTGGGATAGCATT
Source organism: Chionomys nivalis (assembly GCF_950005125.1). Taxonomy (NCBI): domain Eukaryota; kingdom Metazoa; phylum Chordata; class Mammalia; order Rodentia; family Cricetidae; genus Chionomys; species Chionomys nivalis. The sequence continues at coordinate 12,274,715 of NC_080111.1, read as the reverse complement.
AAAGGACAGCTGTGCCTTTGAAAGAGACGAGAAAGTCCTACAGAAAAAAAATAAAATAAAGCAAAAATACAGCCCAGAGAAGTGGTGTGTGTCTGTGACCCCCTGTGTCCTTGCAGGGAGATGGAAGGAGGCTGGGAGCCTGGCATATGCGGCAGTTGAGCAGAGAGAGTGACTAGCAGGACATTCGTGGCTGCAGACACTGCCAGAAGAACATATGGACGTGAATAGAAGGCAGAGGATGGAATAAATCTTTCTCTGGAGAAAAAAAAATTGTTTCCGGAGAAATAAAATCTTTTCTCTTTTAATTTCACTTTGAACATACAGCTATTCACATACCCTTACGATCCACTTTGAGCCTTGTGGTGTTTTCCTAGCCAAAGTTGCTGCGTGGCACAATTGCATGCTGTTTTTCGTGTAAGATTTTCCTGGCATTGTTTTGGTCTAAAGGAAGGAAAAAAATACAAACATCTGATGAAACCTAAGCATGAGTCTGCCCTAATATGGTGAGGTATGAGGCTGTAGGCCACGCCTCATCCAGTCATTGAATGGCCTGGGGACCAGCATTACACGTGCGTCAAGAGGGGAGGTTGGGATCTGTACCAGGATGAAGATGAGCTCTCTGAAGCCCTTCCCACAAACACAGAAGCTCTTCCTAGGCCTTTTGTCCCAAAAGTGCTGTTTGGCTTCCTTGCCAAAAATAATAACTGCTACCACAGCTAAGGGATTCTTCGGATGACTGTCTCTGTCAGCTGTTGAGGAGCAGCGTCACACACACACACACACACACACACACACACACACACACACACACACACACCTGTTGTCCCTGCTGTTAGCAGTTTCTTGACAGTCTCCTTGAGATTCCATTGATGCGTGGGTAGGGAACTCCACTATAACCAAGCTCATGACTTTCAGCCCTAAGCTTATCTTCCCTTATGGTCTTCTTGTTATTTCACAAGTATGTAATTTCAAACTTCTTCAGTTCTTGGGCACATTTCCCATTTCCTTAGGTTCCAAGGTAAATTTTTCTACGGTCTGTAGTCATTGACATGACATACAATAAAAAAGTGTCTAGCATATTATTGGGGTAAGGAAAACAAGAACTGGTACAGGAGCCAAAGAGATAACTTAATGGTTAAAAGCGTTGGCTGCTCTTACAGAGATCCCAGGTTCAGTTTCCATCTCCTACATGGACTCAGAACCATCTATAATTCCAGTTCTAGATCTGATTACCTCCTCTGAACTGCAGGTACCATGCAGGTAGGCCCAAATACCCATACCCATAGAATAAATGATAATAAAAAATGTAAATGAGTGATATTGATATAATTCAGATGGGGAAAAAGCCTCCATTTCATTTTATATAATTATTGACTTTAAATTTATACTTAGAATATATTGTTATAATTCTTAAAACTTAGTCTATGTTAAAACTGTAAAACTATAATTTTTATAAGTCAAATACACACACATGCATGCATACATGCACACATACACACGCGCACACACACAATCTGGTTCTAGAGATTAAACCCAGTACCTATACATGTTGTGCTGTGGTCTTCCATCCTATGACTGTGTGTGGTGTGCGTGTGTGTGTGTGTATTTTCTAAAAGAAGTTAAATCATAAAATCCGCAATTGTACAACTTTCTGGATAGCCATATGCTTTTCTCTGAATAGGCTACTCGGAGGACAGTGGACAGTAAAATAATGGTGCTGGTTTCATGGTTACAAGAAACCTGTGTTGATTTACCAATACCTTGTGAATTTGTTAGTGGTGTTCAGAATTAGTCTTGTCATAAAAGAAAAGCACAGCAGCCACCTGAACCTTAAGGGGAGCCCCGTAGCCTCTGGTCACAAGTGAGGCTCAGCTGCATGAACGGGACTGCCTTCCCCAAGTGTAAGGAATTCACAGAACAGTTTATCAACAGTTTATCAAACAAGGCTGCCCCCAAATTCTTTTTTATTGCTCGACACATTTTTTAGAGGTGAGTATTTCATATTTTTTTCTAAAATGTTTTGAGGTTTGAAAAGGAAATTTTCTGCTGCCAGTTTCTGCTGTCGGAATTCATTTAGGAACAGACTTCGGGAAAAGGCCAGCAACACAGGGGCAGAGTCTTCTTATGACGATGATTCAGGTCCAGACAATGTGGAGAGACGGAAGTTTTCGGGCCCATTAGTAGGGCGGTACGCTTGCTTCTCTTGGGTAATCTCATGCGAATGGACCAGTGAGCTTTACTGATGCTGCAGGCCATGGCTAAGGTTGATGACAGTCCACTGCCGTCCTGCTTATCAAATGTCACAGGGGGCCTAATGGCCAGAGTTGGGTACCACTGTGCCTTTACTCTGGTTAACCCTTTCCAGTGTGGTGGTGTGGTGTGTATGTTTATGTGTGGTGGGTGGGTGTGGTTTGGTGTGTGTGTGTGTGTTTGTATTTGTATGTGTGGTGGGTGTGGGTAGGTTCCGTTTGTGGGGTGTGGGGGGTGTATGTGTGTGTTTGTATTTATGTTTGTGGTATGTGTGTGTTTGTATTTGTATGTGTGGTGGGTGTGGGTAGGTTCCGTTTGTGGGGTGTGTGGGGTGTGTATGTGTGTGTTTGTATTTATGTTTGTGGTGTGTGTGTGTGTGTGTTTGTATTTGTATGTGTGGTGGGTGTGGGTAGGTTCCATTTGTGGAGTGTGTGTTGTGTGTGTGTGTGTGTGTGTGGTCTGTTCACATATGATGGCCAGGAAGCAAAGAGTGAGAAGGGGCCAGGTTGACAATATCCCATTCTAGGGTTTGCTCCCGCTGACAACCCTGACTAGACTACATAGAGGTACCACGACCTCTCTTCAGCATCCCAGCTGAGGTGCAGACTGTCAACACAAGGGCTTTCAGGGATGGTTTAAGAGCCAAACTATAGCAAATAAGAACACAGGATTTTATTACATAAAGAAAGAAATTCAGGCTTCATTGTTGGGGACCAAAGTGTTCCGGATAAGCAATCTGCTCTCAGGAAATGTTGTATTTGTCAATTATGTACCTGAAAAGTAAAAGGTCTGTTTTGTGTAATTGGTGACCACATTTTGATATCTCTGTAGCTTACTGTGTATCTTTTCAAAGCAAGCTTCCTTTGACTGTTTTTATGTTTTGGGTGTTTTACATGTGCAGCCAACCCCATGAAGCCACGCAGGGCTTGGCCCCAGCTGCTGCTGTCTTACATTGGAGGGGGGCGGGTGCTGCCTGGTAGTGAAGACCATGGGAGGAGCCCTGCTCAACCACTGGGTCCACACTTAGTGGGGATTTGCCTCTCTCCATTTTTGCCAAGGGTCTCTGAGCTCTGGCTCTTTGCCCACTTCCTCATCCTACCAGAAATTCCACATTGTTTTTATTCACTGCTCATAATCTTGGTAGCTGATTTTATAAAAATTGTTATAAATATATTAATTTTCAATTAAAACTGTAGAGAATACTTACCATCGTAAGCATTTGTAAGTATATAGTCCAGTGTCATTAACACAGTCCTAATATGCAGCCATCACCATCATAGATCTCTTTGCATATTGCAAAACTGAGACCTTAGCTGCCTACCCCTAACTCCTGGCAACTGTTGACTGAGGTTTTCTGTCCTGCCCAGTTCCCACAATTGTTAAGTTCCAAAGAAATCACACAGAGGGTCTACATTAGTTATAAACTGATTGGTCCATTAGCTCAGGCTTCTTATTAACTCTTATACCTTATATTAGCCCATTATTCTTGCCCATGTTAGCCACATGGCTCTGTACCTTATTCAGCAAGGCAGTCACATCTTGCTTCTTCTGTGGTCAGGTCAGGACTGCAGAGGAATGGGCTTTCCTCTTCCCAGAATTCTTCTTTTCTCATTGTCCCACCTCTACTTCCTGTCTGGTTGTCCTGCCTATACTCCTGCCTGGCTACTGGCCAAGCAGTGTTTATTTAAAATATAGTTGACACCAGGCAACCACTTTCTTTTTTATTTATTTATTTTTTTTAATTTTTATTTTTTTTTCATATTTTATTTTTTTATTAATTAATTAGTTTATTTAATTATTAAAGATTTCTGCCTCTTCCCTGCCACCACCTCCCATTCCCCCCCCAATCAAGTCTTCCTCCCTTCCTCAGCCCAAAGAGCAAGCAGGTTTCCCTGCCCTGTGGGATCTGTCTCTATGAATTTGACTACACTCAGTACTCACAAAAATGCAACCGCACAGTATCCTTTGAGACTGGCTCATTTCACTTAACACGGTGCCTTGAAGTTCTAACCATGTGGAAGCATGATTCAAAATGCCCTTTCTAGCACGCTCCCCACTGATGGACATTGAACCCAGAGCCTCACACACGCTAGGTAAGGGCTCTAGCCCTGAGCCACAATATGTGAAGTACCACTCCATGGTCTACTACACCTTGTCCACTTGCCCACCGAGGACCACCTGCTATGAGCATACAGATGCCTCTTTGAGCACCCGTTTTCAGTTTGGGGTGTTTTGCAGAAGTGGAATTGCTGGATTATGTGGTAATACATATTTTAAAAATGATTTTTGAGGGACTGTAGTAGTTTTCCAAAGAGACCAAACCATCTGATGTTTTCCACCAACTGTACGCAAAGCTTCCAGGCTCTCCACAACCTCGCCAGCACTTCCTACCTCCAAGTGTGCTATCAGCTGACTTTCTACCCCTTTGCCATCATCTAGGGCCCTCTACATAAACAACCTTTAGTTGTACACATTTCTCCTGAGAGCTGTAACTTCCTGTTTATATGATACTTATTTTTAAAATTCCCGTTAATGTTCATATAGTTATACAGAGTTGTTGTGAAGTATGGGAGCAGAAATGGTCCTCACCAAATGGTGCTCATTCGGTCAAGCCCCTCCCGATAGCACTGACAGCTCTCTGTTGGCAACTAGATCCTGTTTCTTCAGTGACTACACAGGCATAGGGTTTGATGCAGTTGTTTTTCTTTCCCCAGAAAATCCATTCCTCGCTGCCGAAGAATTAACAGGATGCTCTCCAACGAGTCCCTGCATCCGCCTGCCTTCATTCGCTCCAACTCTCAAGCCTCTGTCGACAGCAGCACATCGGTGGAGGAGTTCTGGCCGGAAATCGGGAGTATCAAAGAGAGCAGTGTGGGGGCACAGGAGGAGCAGCCGCCCACCCCCGAGGCCAAGCCCGTGGATGGTAAGGGCTGGACCTGCCCTGTGGGTTTCGTGTCAGGGAAGAAGTCAGCCATCAAATCTGTCATCAGTAGAGATGGGGTACCTGCTGCCGGCAGTGAGGGAGGGCAGGCCACAGCGCCATCCAGACAAGAGTCCTTAAGGATCCCTGCTCGGGGGTACTGTTCCCTTGGGGTGGTCTCCTTTTCATCAAACAGACTGGGCACGCTGATGCACTTGACATTTACATCTGTGGACTTGACGTTTAGGGTAGCGAGAGAGCTGGGAGGGAGAGAGGAGGTGAGGGATTTGCCTTACTGATTTTAGAGGGAAAATTACTTTGGAACATTTGTTGGTATTAATATATTAGACTGCTTGGTACTCCTCAAAATAAAACCATGTTAAGCATTGAGGGTGGAGACAGAACAAAAAGCAAATAAACACAGAAAACAGCAAACAATCCAAAAAGAGCATCACGGTTTGTGGGCCCCAGAGATTAGGATCCTGGGCTGACACTCATCTTGCCTGGCTTGATCTTGTGGGTATGTAAAATGTCCAAGAATTTTTTCATTAATTAGTAGTTAACTACCAGCTTGGAAAGCCTTCTCATCCTTCATTCTCTTGTCTTGGTGTTTCCCAACACCAAGATAAGATCACTTCTGTGATCAATTAGAACCCTATAGCACATGAACAAAAAACCCTCATGAGCGTCCGTGAGCATCCTTTCTAGGAAATAGTCTTCCCAGCAAAGTGTGTGCTTATTCCCACTGCTCCCATCCTTCCTTCGGTTTTTCAGACAGATGTTTGAAGGCAAATGCCTCTTGTCCCATATCCCTGCTTTTTTTTTTTTTCTTGCAACCCAGTAACCTCCAGTTCTACCTGAGGCCTCGGGGTTTCCTGGCATTCTCTCCTTATAAGTAACTCCCTTACGTGACGAGAAACCAGGCTTTTACTCCTGCCATACATTTACCATTTGTTCAAACCCAAGGGCCATGGAAAATATTTTCTGTGCGCCTAAACTGCTACAAAAATGCAGGTTTCCTAGCTAGAGTCAATATTCATTTGCAGGCGTCGCTTTGGAAGGACTTACAAAGATGTCAGGATCCTAACTGCACAATCCAGTGGCCTCTGATGAAGGCAAAAGCATGCCCTTCTCTAAACCAACATGGATCAGGATGGTCAGGTTGAGTCATACATGTCTATAACCCCAACACGCATGAGGCTGAGGCAGGAAGATCACTAGTTTGAGACCAACGTGGACTGTGTAGTAAGACCTTATCTCCCAGAGAAATGTGTCTGTGGGGCCGGGGTGGATTCCATTCAACCAGGAGACTTCCTGCTTCATTCTCGTCTGTCACACCTCTCCGAATGATACCTTCTAGGGCCAAGGTAGCCACGGTTCCCATGTTTGTGGGTCAGAGGGATTATGTCACCATGCTCAGTACTTAGAAGATTCAGCTAGCATGTCGGTCCTTCGTTGCTTTTTGGTTCTGGGTATTGGCATTTATTTCTAGGGATGCATTAACAAGGTGCCACAAAATTGGGTGGGCTTAACGACATAAATGTATTTGTCACAGTTTTGGAAGGTAGAGCAAGAAGGCCAGTAAGGTCTTGCCGTCAGGAGAATCCTACCGTTGCTGCCTTCCTGGCTGGGGTTGAAGCTGGCAGCCATCGATGCCCTTGGCTCGCAGGCAGCACACTGTGTCATTCTCGGCCTCAGACTACTCCAGGTGTTGGCTCTGTGTCTTTCTCTTCTTCCAAGGTGCCAGCTGTAATGAATTAAAGGGCTCGCTCTAATCCAGTATGGCCTCACTGTAATTTGGTTTGGCTAGGGGTTTGTTTGGGGTTTCACTTTGCCATGCCTGGCTGTGCACGTGCTCTCTCTGCCACTGAGCTACTCCCAGCATGCACCTCCATTGTTATATATGTGTATTTTAGGAGCTGTCCTTTCTTTCGTTTTTAATGTGTATCTTTATTGAAGTATGACAAGTAGATTGAAATTGAAGATTTTTATGATCTACATGTTTTAATGAACACCTACAAGCCAGGCTTGTATGTAAGCAAGGCTCCACTCACGGTGCTGAGGGTTGTGGTTTCAGCAGATGTCAGGGTAATTCAGCTCTTCACTGTTTAGTCCACGGAATGAGTACATCATGTCTTCCTCACCTGCTAATGGCGGTGTGGGTTTTCTTTGTTTATAGTTCAAGCACTTAAGATGGGTGATTTGAAAAATCTTGTAGAAATTATTTGTGGACATGCATTTTTATCTCTCTCAGATGCATGACTTTTTATTAAATTTAATTAATTTTAAGAAACTGTGGGGATTTTTCTGGAAGTTGTACCATTTTGCACCCTTCCCTGTAGGTTAAGACAGAATTGTTTTTTCTACATCTTTCAAAGTTTGATATTGTCTGTTTTCTTAATAGGAGTGAATCTAGATATATGGAATTACTTTACATTAGTCCTCATTACATGGCATTGATGACAAATGTGTTCCCTGTCTTTATTGCCCCTTCCTGAACTTTGTGGAATCTTTCAAGAATTTAAGAACATTGTCCTTTAATTACTGGCTTGTAGGAATTATTAATGCATTCAAGATATGTATGTATGTATGTATGTATGCATACATTGCAAAAGTTTCTATGACTTTAACTATTCATATCCTTTTTTAGAAAGATTTACTTACTTTTATTTTATGTAAGTGCTTACCTCCATGTATGTGGGTGAACTACATGTGTGACTGGTGCCTGTTACGCCAAAAAGGTTGTGGAACCCTCTGGAATTGCTGCTACAGGAGGTTGTGAATACAGTATGGGTGCTGGGAACCTAACCCAGAGCTCCTGGGTAAGCAGCCAGTGCTCTTAACCACTGAGGCACCTCTCCAGCTCCTAGAGCGGCCAGTGCTCTTAACCACTGAGGCACCTCTCCAGCTCCTAGAGCGGCCAGTGCTCTTAACCACTGAGGCACCTCTCCAGCTCCTAGAGCGGCCAGTGCTCTTAACCACTGAGGCACCTCTCCAGCTCCTAGAGCGGCCAGTGCTCTTAACCACTGAGGCACCTCTCCAGCTCCTATTTATCTTCTTAATGAGATTCGTTAATTGGTCTGCTCTTATCACTTTGCTTCAGATATGTAGAAATATAGTTGTTGTTTTAAATCTTGACCTCATATTCCCTTAACTTCCTAAATTAGTTTTCTAGTATGTGTACACCCACCTTGTATTGCAGGTCTTGAAAACTGCACTTAGCTGAAAGACAGTGTAAATTCAAATCATACTAGTACATTATCTAAATAGAAATTTGGAATTTTTATTCCCCTTCAGTTCCTGCCCTTGTTTGGCTCTTCTCTGATATCTATATGTAATTATTTCATGTATTTTATTTCGAACTTATAATACAGGGCTGTTTTGCTAAAAGTTACACTGATTCCCATGGGAGATGGGAGTCCCGTTTTAATATGTGTCTCCGACACTCTGAGGAGTCCAACTTCCTGTGTGAGATGCTGAACAGGATAGGTGGGCTTGTGCTTAGAAGTTAGTATTCATGTTTTATGACTCGATAAAATAGCATCCATAATTATATTTTTTATTTGAAGCTTTATTAATCGACTAATTAATTCAACAAGTAGGTGCACCTTCTCTCAGCTAGGCACTCCACAGTGTTAGAGTTACAGGTAAAAGCCAGAAGCATCCTTTTTCCCATGGACTTGATCTAATAGAAAAAGGAGGGGTTGTTAATGAAATGAGATCAAGACCTACTTGAGGGAAAATTGCTTGAAGGAAAAAGAAATCGCAGAATTGAGGCTGATAGCGCTAAGGCATTAACTTGTCTCCTGGGCTCAGGGGAAAGACTTCATTGAAAGAGAAGCTGAGGTCTGAGAGATGGCCAGTAGTGACCGAGCCAATGACAACTGGCCTGTTCAGATGTGACACGGAGCCTTCAAGGACCCCACAGTAGCCTGGGAAGGAGGTGAGGAGACATTGCATAAACACATCTTACAGAACACATTAAAGCCAGAGAAAAAATGTTTTTACATTTACAAGGACTCATTTAGTGACACTGTGGAAGTGGTTTGGAGGGGCCTGGAGAGTCTAGGAAGAGCTGTTGGGAGTCTGTTGTGGACGTCAAGGTGAGAGATGGTGGCGGCTTTGACAAAGGCCATGGTAGAACAGATAAAGGGAGGCCCAGGAAGCTGGGCTCTCAGTAGCACAGTCCTGTAATACAGTACTCAAAAGGGCTGAGACAGGAGGTTGGTGAGTTCAAAGTCAGCCTAGACTATACAAAGCAAAATGAAGTAAGGAGGTTGGAGACTCTTGAGATGTAATAAGGAAATAATATAAAAAAAAGTATTGGCAGTGTGCTGGCGTTGACACCTCCGGGCCCCTCCTTTGCCTGTGGTTAGTGGCGGGCTTTGCATATTGAAATGTGGAAAGAGTGACTGAGGACCAGGGTAGGGGATGGAGACTATGAACTCAGGCTTGAGTGTGTTGAACGTAGCATGATTGATAGCGTGAAACTGATACTGAGTTGGATGCAGGGGTTAAAATGGAGGGGGTGTTCTGGATTGCCGACATAGACGTGACAGCTGAGGAGAGACCACGAGACTTTATTCTTCCTAATTCAGCAAACATGAATCACATCAGTGTCTGCTATGGACATTTCTCACCTAGAAAAGCATTCTAGCTATGTTTTGCCCTGAGGAAGGGTCTGAGGTTGTAAACGATCTGTTCCCATGGTTTATGTTATCTCTGTTGTCTGTTTCTGCTATTCTTTCATTTTTCCTCACGTAAGTGGTAAGAAAGACAATCCAATGTTTTAAAACGTTAATGTCCATTCGTATTTCTGACTTTGTCTTGAGACGTGTTAGCCTTACCCAAGGCTAAAATAAAAGAAGGCCTTCCAAGTCCTCCCAGGTCTGACCTCACTCTGGTCAAAGTATTATCATCACGCATCGAAGCTGGTATTTCGTTTCTTTTAAAGGGACAGTTTGCAGAGCAGCCAAGTAAGAAAAGCACAGTAGTCAATAAAACCTTTGCCAAGTTAGGAAATGGGCCTCCGAAAGCGCGCTCAGCGCGTCTGTTCATGCAGATGATGTAAGAGCCGTAAGCAGGGTTGAGGGTGCTCAGTCTGGGGCTCACAGGCGTGTTTACACGTCAGTCTAATCTGCTCATCAAACAGCCCTCGCTCGCAATAAGCCTGCTAGCACAGTTCCCAGGGAAGTGTGCGCAGCGGATTTTCTGCACAGGATATGTTCCTCTTTAACTTTGATCCGTCTTGTTTACCATACTAATTAATGCTCACAGATGAACCTCAGGTTTTGAATTGCCTTCTGAAAAATAGACAGATTATCCCATGTTCAGAGTATCAGGAAAATGAACAGCAATTAAATATTTTACTCCAGGTTCTTTGCCAAATTCACAAATAGTTTCTCAAAATGAGTATCCTCGTGGCTGCATACTGTTTCTATTGCTGTCCCTGTAGTGGTATATGCCTCTACATGAGCACTGTGTTCTCTCTCAGGGCAGGCTGTACTCTGTGGTCCGGGCCTGGTGGAGGTCCGGGCGGTTAGGGGTGGATGTCATTGCTGTGCCTTCCACGGTGTACTTCATCTTGGTGGGTGGCTTGATGGCTAAGTGTCCAGAGCAAATCACACAAATACTTGTTTCTATTAGCAGATTTCCTTGCACTCGGGATTGACCTATGTCCAGTTTGTTGGTCAGGGAACGCAAAGAGGCAACAATAACACAGACACATGGATTAACCGAAATAGCTTATTATCTTAAGATCCCAGCAAGAAAAGTTCAGAATATCTTCCAGCATCAAAGGGAAGAGAAGACATCCAGACCCTTATACTCAGCAGTAGATAGAAATCTAGAGGGTGGGATTATGTGGGACAAAGCCCTAACTAGGGTCCAGGATTCAAATTAGTGGGTTTAGAGCAAGCAAGTTTGCACCTTGTGGAGTGAGGGTATGACAAAGGTGGGCCCGGAAGTCTTGTCTGTACAGTCTTTAAGGACAGTCTAATAGGATGCCTCCAGTCATCCTGCATGGCTTGGTCAACAGAAGATGGTGTGGGAACCACACTGAGGCTTTGGAAAGACAGAGAAAATTGAAATTCTGTCTGTGATGACTGAGTCCCACTTCTGGTGGGAGAAAGTTTATCCTGAGCTCAGAATGGGAGCTGGTGTAGTGTGGAGCTGTGGGCTGCGTTCCTGTCGCCTGGCTCCCAGCCGCCTGGCTAGCTTATTCCCTGAAATAAGAACACACAAACTGTATTCATATAAACACTGCTTAGCCCATTATACCTAGCCTCTTCTTGGCTAACTCTCATATCTTGCTTAACCCATATTTAGTAATCTGTGTAGCACCACGAGATGGTGTCTTACCAGGAAAGATTCAGCATGTCTGATCTGGAGGCTTGCTCCATTGCATCTGACCAGAGAGGAGAGGTACGGCGTCGGGCTCACTTCCCTTCTTCTCAGCATTCTGTTCTGTCTACTCCACCCACCTAAGGGCTGGCCTATCAAATGGGCCAAGGCAGTTTCTTTATTAACAAATGAAATAAACTCCTCCATCAAGCTTTACCACCTAAGGGAAGGGAAATGCTTGGTGCTCGTTTGCTGAGGGGAGATTGAGGACTCCAGACAACATTTTCCAATGTCAGTCAGCTACTAAGTGGTAGATTTGAAGCTGCATTTGAGTGACTGAGAAGCTGCTTGTGTCTTGCTAAGCCATGCTTTTTCTGTTATGATTTTAGTAAAATAACATCATATTTTATCTATTTTTTTAATTGGAAGTCCCAAAATGGCTTATCTTTAGCCTTCTAGCAAGGAAAACTGCTTTTCATAGTTGCCACATAACCTTACTCTACAGGCAGCATTTTATGATTTTAGTTATATTTAAAAAAGCATAAACAGGGCTGGAGAGATGGCTCAGCGGTTAAGAGCATCGCCTTCTCTGCCAAAGGTCCTGAGTTCAATTCCCAGCAACCACATGATGGCTCACAGCCATCTGTAATGAGGTCTAGTGCCCTCTTCTGGCCTTCAGGCATACACACAGACAGAATATTGTATACATAATAAATAAATAAATAAATATTTTTTTTAAAAAAGCATAAGCATTTCATTTATTCTTTCATAATCACTGCAGAAGAAAAGACAATCTTATCTGGCTATGGTATCACCTGCTGCAATCCTAGCATTGGGAGGTAGAGGCAGGAAGAGATCATGAGTTAAAGACCTTGTCTCAGAGTGACAACAGAAAGATAGATATGCAGTTTCCCGATGCTCCTGAGTGTCTGGGATACCCAGAGATGAGCTGCATGCATCAATATCCCTGTAGAAATGGCCCTAATCTCCCCTTGCTCGTGCTGTTTCCAGAAGGAGAACTTGAAGCAGAGTGGCTACAAGATGTGGGACTGTCAACCCTGATCTCTGGGAATGAAGAGGAAGACGGCAAAGCCCTCCTGTCGACGCTGACTCGCACCCAAGCAGCTGCCGTGAAAAAGAGATACAACACGTATACCCAGACGCTGAGGAAGAAGAGCAAGCAACCCGTCAGGGATGTTAGAGACGTCTTTGGAGTCAGCGAATGTCCCGTATGTAGCAAACTTGATTCCAAAGGAGTTTGCTTTGATCTCAGGGTGGGAGGGTGTGACAGAGATGGCGAAACATCTCAGTTGAGGCTGGTCCATCCTAACTCTCAGAGGGAGCTAGAGCCAAGAGCAAGGCTGCATCCTGTACACCAGAGCCTGACCAAATCAGTCATTGTTTCCGTGGCTGCATTTCCCTGCACACCAAGGTTACTCCCTTCTCTGTTGAAGTTACTCTGCAACTTCCTTGGTAGTGGAGTGAACCTTTAGAGTTAGCCTGAAGCTAAGCCTTGAATGTAAATTCTGTGGAAGGCACAGGGGTCCCAGGGACACAAGTCCAAGTGGATCATTTTAAATAGGGGTAGGGAAATGAGGTTCAGAAAATTTACTTTGATAAAACTAGAAGACATGGGAACCGATTAAATAGAGGGAAGTATCGCGGTTCTTGTGAGACATGGCTGATTGGAGTTCCACCTTGTCCTCACTAGTTGTGTTGCCACGGTTTCCCTCCTGACACCATTAGCCACGCCCACCCCACCTACGTCAGCTGGTCTGAAGGTGTTCTTCCAGTGTGCTTCTTCCTTCTCTCACTGAGCCATTTAACAGTTGCCTGACAGTGTGGCTTGGCACCGCAGGTATTTATTCAATGAGTTCCGTGTGCACGATCCCTTCCCTGATGCTATCCAGAGAGGATTGATGGGACTCTGGGTTGATGATTACACAGAATAAAAGAAATCTGGCACTGTGCTATTCTGCCTGAGGGGCAGTTCAGTCCATCTATCTGATTTAGGTTTCTCTTCTGTTCCAGTGCAGCTTCTGTCATGATGTAATTGAAGACAGCAAGGATGTCAGCTAGTGCCTTAGTTAGGGTTTCTATTGCTGTGAAAAAGACCCCATTGCAAGGCAACTCTTACAAAAGAAAGCTTTCCATTGGAGGCTTACTTAGAATTTGAGTGGTTTAGTCCATTATCATTATGGCAGGTAACGTGACACACGCTTGTCCCTGGAGCAGTGGATGGGAGCTATATACTGGTCTGCAGGCCAAGTGCTGTAGGATGATGCTCTTGTACACTGTAAAGATTTGTCACTCATATTGGTTTAATAAAACACTGATTGGCCAGCATCCCGGAAGGAAGTATAGGCGGGGAGGCCAGCCTAAGAGAATTCTGGGAAGAGGAAAGGCAGAAAGTTGGTTGTCATCCAGAAGCCGAGGGAGCAAGATGAGAATGCCTTACTGAGAAAAGGTGCCAAGCTACATGGCTAAATATAGATAAGAATTATGGGCTAATTTAAGTCATAAGAGATAGTATTAAGCTTGAATAATAGACCAAACAGTTTATAATTAATATAAGCCTCTGTGTGTTTATTTGGGACCAAATAGCTATGGAACTGGGCAGGACAGAAACTTTCATCTATACCAAGGGTGAGAGAGATATGTGGGTCTAGTTTGGGGATTGAAACTTCAAACCCACTCCCAGCTACACATTTTCTCCAACAAAGTCACACCCACTCCAACAAAGCTAATCCTTCTCAAACAGTGCCACTCCCTGGCAACTAAGTGTTCAAATATATGAACCGATGGCGGACATTCTTATTTAAACCACCATAGTGATCATGGATGATGTCTCCAATTTTAGTCTTTTCAGGTCGTTTGTATTTTTTTCTTAGATATAGTCATCATAAAGGATATTGCCAGGAAATGTGCATATATCTAGTTAATGTATGCATCTGTGATGATATCATAGAATAATACTGTCTTTCAGAACTTTCTAGATGATAGCGATGGTTTGTTTCTATTCTAATATGACAGCCTCCATCATATTTGCAACAAGCAGGTTAACTGAATTTGATATTTTGTATAATCTTAAAACAATCACATGTGACTTGGAGCATGTGTGTTGAACAGCAGAATGTCATGTTGCCTGTTATACTATGACTCGTTGAGCATTGTGAGTTCTGTGACATTTGAATTTTTGACTTAGTTGAAGTTCATGTCTTTCTGGGTAGAAGGATTATTGTTTCTCTCTAGCAGTAATGGGGGAAGATGGCTTCTACACCTTGAAACCAAGAGTTCAGCCGCATATGTCTTGGCCGAGATGCCTGCCAATGAAAAGTTGGTCCTGATAGATTCAGTTCCCTGGAACTTGCCTTTCTACTGTTCCCAGGGTCATCGTACAACAGTCTTGAAAACTGTGCCTACCCGCTTTCTTTGCCAAATCGCTTTCCAGCTACTTCAGGCAAAGGCTTGGGCTCGCCTCCAGCAAGCTGAGTTAGAAAGGGTCTGTGGGCTTGCCCTGAATCCTGTGTCTGAAGTGCTTTCCATCGGTTCCTATTAGGCTGCTTGTTGTAGTAGGAGGAGCGGGCTGCTTGTTTTGTCCCAGCTAGCTTACACCCCCCGAAATTGCACTAATTAAATTGCTGCCTGGCCCATTAGCTCTAGCCTCTTATTGGCTAACTCTCACATCTTGATTAACCCATTTCTATTAAATCTGTGTATCACCACGTGACTGTGGCTTACCAGCAAGATTCTAACCTATGTCCGTCTCAAGCAGCAGATTCATGACGTCTGCCATACTGCCTTCTCCCCAGCATTCTGTTCTGTCTACTCCACCTATCTAAATTCTGCCCTAGCAGATGGGCCAAGCAGTTTCTTTATTGACCAATGAAATCCCACATCACCCTTCTTTTATTCTGACCCTCTCTGAAGGGACAGATGAAGAGAACACTTGTACCTTGGTCTTTAAGTGTAAAAACTGAAGTTTTTCTCGGGTGCAATCAGCTATGAACTGCTGCTTCCAGGCAGGACAGTGGATATAGCTCAGCACGTGCACACGTGCACACATACACACACACACCAGACAGTTAAAGAGATAATGATGCCAGAACCCTCCCATCTCTCTGCCTTTTGCCTTCAGTCTTCAGTTACAGCCCAGTTTCAGAGTAAAGTGGGAATAAGGTAAGAGGTGGGTAGCTGCAGGCAAAAGGAAGAACCAAAAAGCCTTATATTGTGTGTGTTCCTTGTCAGGCATGTAAAAACCACGTAAACCTAGCCTTCGAAAAAGCACCTCGTGTTTCCGTTATATAAGGTCTGATCTTTTCCCTAAAGATTTCAGCATGTTTTGCCAATAAAGAAACTTGATACCTTGTGAGGAATGCCCTAGGCCTTTTAAACTTCCTGTCTTAGCTTAACAAGTAAACACCAATTCTCCTCTCTCCTTGCTCCACATCTGTCCTGGTTTGCTTCCCCCTCTTTCTCTGCCTCCCTTCCTTCCTCCCTCTGCTGCCACTGATCGCGCATCCCCCTCTCTCATCTCTTCTTCCTCCTTTCTTTTCTTGCTTTGGTCCTTTCTCCCTCTTTTCTCTCTTATCATTATCTTTCTTTGGTTGTCGTTTGCCAATATTGACTGAATATTTGCCTAAAATTTTCCGTTTCACTTTCTTCGTAAGTTTCTTTTTAATTATATAACCCCCCTGTGTGTTTGCATGCATGCATGTGTGCATGTGTGTGGATGCGCGCGTGCGTGTGTGCATGAGAGAGAGAGAGCAAGCATGCACATGTGAGGACTGCAGTGTGTTGTGCTTGTACAAGTCAGAGGACAACTTCCTGATTTTACTCCTACCATTTGGGTCCTGAGAAGGGAATCAAGTCATCTGGCTTGGCATCAGGCACCCTCACCTGCTAAGCCATCTTACTGCCCCTAAACCTCTGCTTCACAAGAAGATTCTGTATTCATCTTAAATGTATAATTTTACCCTTGTACTCAACAGGTGACAAGATGAATTCAACAGTTTGATATACAGACGCTCAAGTTATGTTCGTTTTCCGGATTTTTTTTTTTTTCTCATGGAATTACAGCTTAAATTCCCCTTCTCTCGGAACTGCAAAGGAATCTCCAGCCATCCATCCTGAGTAGTCACTGTGGGGTACCATGCCTATGTCAGGGCAGGCCTGCTCCTTTATTGACTAAAAGTCGAAGTGTTTTGATTGTCATTTATATTCTTGGGGTGAAACTGTACCAGCTTGACCTTTTTGCAAAATTCATTGTGTCTGTACTAAATGAAGACTTTGAACACTAGGAAATATTTAAATTACTATAAATTTCTTTCCATGGTACATGGTCTCCTGAGCCCCTGTTGAGTGGTTCTTGCGGTCAGACTCATCTCTGTGACTCTTGACTTTTCCAGGGTTTTGTTTTCGTTTTTGTTTTGTTTTGTTTCATTTGTATGGGTTTGCTTTAGATTCTTGAAAAATCCCTTGAACCTCAGTTTGCAAATGTCAGTAATTTGGCCATGGTTGAATTTGTACTTGGGCTAATTTTCAGATTTTAATACTTACCACTTTATGGCTATCTTCCCTTCCTTTGATTTCTCTTTTATTCTAATAATCTGTCCTTTGGTATTGTTGATTTTGTGTGCAGGGATTAAACCTAGGGCTCAGACATGTCAGGGAAGCATCCCACCCTTGCTGTCTGTGCCCAGCTGCACTATTCTTGCTTCTTGGCTGCAAACACCATCTCGCACTCTGAAGACAGTGCAAACCTACCCTCCCACCGCCTGCTCCTTTCTGTGAGCAGTTTCCTTCCGGTGATGGACTTATTTTTAGAGTCATTGTTTTCTCTTCCCATTGTTATCGTTAAATTGATTTTTCATCCCTGGCTGTTGATGTATATTTCTTCAGGGGAGACTAGATTGATTGCTTGTGATTACTTTAGTTAGTGACTGTGTGCTTCTCATGCAGTTGTATGGACCCGCTTCAGCACCAAAAGTCTGCTATGAAAAGGATTTGGGGTCCGTGGGTAGACAAGTGTGTCTCACCTGCCACATTTTACTTTAAGACATGTGACAGTTGATGACTGAGTGACAGGATTCCCCAAGAACTCTATTTCCTTTCCAGGCAAAGCAAACTTCCCCTTTCCTACTCTTGTCCTTATCATCCAAAAGTCCCGGCTGAGGTACAGTTCAGCCGCCCTGCGGTCCCAGACCACTACTTCCTCCTCCGAACAGCCACCCGAACAGCCACCGAGCAGCCAGTGAAGGTCACTGTGGCACCGGGAGTCTGTCCTTCAGCCTTCAATCAAGGAAAGATTCTGCCTTGTCCTTTTACCAAGAAAAATGTTTTTCAGCTGTTCGTCACTTTTTTGAGCTGGGCTGCATTCCAAACTTTTCCATTTCTCTCTGAATGTGGAGGCTTGGGGACCAAGCACTTAACTCCTGCTTATTGTCACTCATACCTTTTCCCAGGCTGATGATTTTCCTGCACTACTGAGCCATTTTTGTGGCTCGGGGACTAAGCATTTAACTCCTCGATTTTCTTTTGTGCCTTTTCCCAGGCCGAGGCCTTACCAAACCATTTTTGAGTTTTAATCTTCCAGGAACTCCCGATAACTTCTTTTCTGCCAGTAAAATGTTGAGTGCCTTCCAGAGCTAAGCCTTTTAAACGATGCTATATCTTCTGTCGCTCGGTTTGATTGGTAGGAGAGGGAGACAGTAGTGTGTGCATTTTGTTCACTTGATCGAGTTTTCTTGTCCGGATTAACTAGCTCCTTTCTAAGTTAATGTGCTTTTTTTTTCCTCTCCTCGTAATCTTCATTGGAAACAGAAAATATGGTCAGTCAGGCTGAGTAATAACTATTTTTATGAACCCAAATACATTCACTAGATAACCTGTGAACTGGTTTTCCAATGGTGTCCGGTAGTGAGGGAGCAGAGTGTTTGGATCTTGCCTTAGCCATGGCATGCTAAGTCGAAAGTGCTAAGCCAGGGTCAGGGTGCTTAACACATGGTCTGTACCCAAAGGCATTGCTTTAGGGTTTGGAAGACATGAGTAAACATTCATTTCTCAACACATTTAATTGGGGGAACAACCGATCTAATTAATACCCAGTTTCTTAATTGGTAAGTATTTAGCTAAAGGTGTACCTCACTGATAAGTGACTGTGCAGATATAGTTATGCGGTGTGCTTTTATGTATTGTGTTGTATATAATTTATGTGTACCCTGGACTGCACAGAACAGAAGCACAGGAAATGGTGAGTTGTACTAATAGAAGTTTTTCCTCTTTGAAGGCAGCACTGAAGTAGATGGTCCTTTCTTGCCAGAAACCCAGCTTCCTTTTGCGTTCTTGTGTGTCATCTACATACAGCCTCATCGATTTACTGACGAGTCCGACGGGCCACTGCAGGCACCATATTCACGTTCTGGCAGTTTCTGGAATGGCATCAAAGGCCCTATCATTCCAGACTCACTTTCCTAGAAATCCTTTTTTGGAGAGTTCCCGTTACCTCGTGGCTCAAGACCACATCATCCTTAGCTTCAAAGATGCTCGTGTTTTGGTTTTTGTTAGGCATAGAACTCCCTGGGGGTGAGGGATCAAGATAGTGTTAATGAAGACAGCAGGCTGGGGATAGGAAAATAGTCGACAGTGCCACTACAAAGAAAAATGCACATTTTCATCCCTAGAATTTAATCTGAGATTGATCTCAGTATTGATGGGCACAAGGCTTAATGCAATGCTGAGTATATATGCAGGCATTGCCATCGCTGTCTCCCTCAGTCTCTGTGAGTACTCAGGTGAAACTCACGACCCATGATGGACTGCACAGTTTGAAGGGAGAGCTCATTTCTGTGCTAAAATGCACTTTAGTGTTTCTTAGTATCCAAATGATTTTTGCTGCATACCAATTCATTTTTATAAAAAGTTTGGGGTGCAAATATGGGTAAAGAAATGATATCAGTGGTCCCCAGGTGGGGAAAGATGGTCCATGGGTAAAGTAAAGGGGAATAGTGTCAGGGGGTTTGAAGAAGTCATTTTTTAAAGGCCATCAGGCAGGCTAGGGAGAGAATGCTGATTTACTTTGAAACAATGGGGAGGGGGAGAGATTCAAACTAAGGAATAAGTAATCTCCTACTCAAATCTGCAAGCTCGCACGCGCTCTGCCTGTGCTTCCGAAGCACTAGCAAGTGCCGATGCGGTTCCAAGTACAAAAGTGATCGCATACAGGATGGGGTAGGGGTTGGGGGATGGGGGGGGCTGGCTAGATTTTCTTAAGCTCCAGAAGGTGACTCTTTCGTAGCCTTCCACATATCACACAATAGTAATTTAATTCTCATTATTAGACCTGTACCATTTCTGTTGCTGTCTAAGTGTAAACACCATGAGGGGGGCACGGATGAGTGGGCGGTGCTTGTTTCATCATATGTGCCGCAGTGGGGCCAGAATGTGACCCTGCGTGGGAGGGAATGGGGCTCCTGAGTGCCCACTTTAGGGACACTTACATTATCCTCTGGGTAAAAGCCAGAGTCTCACACACGTTAAACACTCCCCGGAGCCAGGGTCTCACACACGTTACACACTCCCTGAAGCCAGGGTCTCACACATGTTACACACTCCCTGAAGCCAGGGTCTCACACATGTTACACACTCCCTGAAGCCAGGGTCTCACACACGTTACACACTCCCTGAAGCCAGGGTCTCACACATGTTACACACTCCCCGAAGCCAGAGTCTTACACGTTACACACTCCCCGAAGCCAGGGTCTCACACATGTTACACACTCCCTGAAGCCAGAGTCTTACACGTTACACACTCCCCTAAGCCAGGGTCTCACTCATGTTACACACTCCCCGAAGCCGGGGTCTCACACATGTTACACACTCCCCGAAGCCAGGGTCTCACACATGTTACACACTCCCTGAAGCCAGGTCTCACACATGTTACACACTCCCCGAAGCCAGGGTCTCACACATGTTACACACTCCCCGAAGCCAGGGTCTCACACATGTTACACACTCCCCGAAGCCAGGGTCTCACTCATGTTACACACTCCCTGAAGTCAGGGTCTCACACATGTTACACACTCCCCGAAGCCAGGGTCTCACACGTGTTACACACTCCCCGAAGCCAGGTCTCACACGTGTTACACACTCCCTGAAGCCAGGGTCTCACACACGTTACACACTCCCTGAAGCCAGGGTCTCACACATGTTACACACTCCCCGAAGCCAGAGTCTTACACGTTACACACTCCCCGAAGCCAGGGTCTCACACATGTTACACACTCCCTGAAGCCAGAGTCTTACACGTTACACACTCCCCTAAGCCAGGGTCTCACTCATGTTACACACTCCCCGAAGCCGGGGTCTCACACATGTTACACACTCCCCGAAGCCAGGGTCTCACACATGTTACACACTCCCTGAAGCCAGGTCTCACACATGTTACACACTCCCCGAAGCCAGGGTCTCACACATGTTACACACTCCCCGAAGCCAGGGTCTCACACATGTTACACACTCCCCGAAGCCAGGGTCTCACTCATGTTACACACTCCCTGAAGTCAGGGTCTCACACATGTTACACACTCCCCGAAGCCAGGGTCTCACACGTGTTACACACTCCCCGAAGCCAGGTCTCACACGTGTTACACACTCCCTGAAGCCAGGGTCTCACACATGTTACACACTCCCTGAAGCCAGGGTCTCACTCATGTTACACACTCCCCGAAGCCAGGGTCTCACACGTTACACACTCCCCGAAGCCAGGGTCTCACACATGTTACACACTCCCTGAAACCAGGTCTCACACATGTTACACACTCCCTGAAGCCAGGTCTCACACATGTTATACACTCACAGAAGCCAGGGTCTCACACATGTTACACACTCCCCGAAGTTAGGTTCTCACTTATGTTACACACTCCCCAAATTCAGGTCTCACACATGTTACACACTCACTGAAGCCAGGGTCTCACACAAGTTACACACTCCCCGAAGCCAGCGTCTCACACGTGTTACACACTCACTGAAGCCAGGGTCTCACACATGTTACACACTCCAGTACTAAACTTACTCCCACAGTTTAGCATCTGATCCGTGTTAGTACAATCTCAAAGAAGGTGAATGTGAGCTTGTAGCTACCCAGGGAACCGTGTCAACCCACAGCCCTATTTTACGATCTATGCCATCTGGCGTGAGTCTTGGGCCTTCTTCAAGCCATGCCCGGCGGTAGGGTCGAGGAATGACGTGGGATACTTGAGTTCATGGCTCAGAAAGTCTGCCCTGGCCAACTGCGATACTGCAAAGTATGTCTGTCTTTCTGCTCTCATGTCTGTCTTTCTGTTCTCCACCCACTGCAATACTGACTGCAGAGCACGTCTGTCTGTCTGTTCTCATGTCTGTCTGTCTGCTCTCAAGTCTGTCTTTCTGCTCTCATGTCTGTCTGTCTGCTCTCCGCCCCTTCCTGACACAGGCAGACGACTCTTTTCCCTTAGACCTACCCCGCCTTGGTCTCTGATGACTGATGGTGGTGGTAGGGTCTGTAGGACCTACTGTTCAACCTCTATTTGGTAAGAGCTGGTACATCTGGTCCCATTGAGAGCTCTGTTGTACGGTCTGCATGTGTCCAGCTGGGTTCTGGCTGCTCTGAAATCATTTGTCAGCTGAGGTCTGGAGGGCAGTGCAGTCAGCTGATACTGGAAACAGTACTGTTTTGTAAAATTGTCCCTAATTTTTTCCACTCTGATTACATTTCTCACCAAAGTATCAAGCCCTCCGTGCTGTAAGTCAGTCAGGTTGGCAGCAAGCTCTCTATTACGCCCTCTGTGTGGGAAATCTTCCACAGCCCACACCCAGCCAGGACACCCAAGTCCTCTTTGCTTTCCCCAAGCACTTTAGTTTTTTCCAGTAGCTGGGCGAGAGCCGCTGTCCGTTGAGTAGACCGTCTGTGACATGAGCGTGTCAGCCCAAGGACATTAGCGCTCTGGTGTTGACCCTTCTCTGCTCTTCCTGCTCTGACTCCGCTAAACTACGCTCATTTCTTTCTTCCTCTTTCTTTTTTTACTATATAACATTAGTGTAAGGAAGTGATTCTAGATCAGGCTCCTTCCAGTGGATTTCCAGCTGGATACTCCGGTCCCCTCAGCCCGTCGCGCTGAAGCGGGACTAAGGGAGGCGCTGGCCACACTCTGCCACCACAGGCCCCCCTGGCTCCATTGCTTCAAGCCCATCACTGTCTTGAGAACACAAAGAATGAAATTTACTCCCTGGCAATGCTGAAAGCATGCATGGCAGCCCATAAAGGCGGTTCTGTTGAACTTGTCCATATTGGCTTTCATGGTCCAAGTTGATGAGGACGCCTGGCCAGGTCTCCTCCTCCAGCCAATGATTATGAAAGTGCTAAAATTGATACCCTTCAGGAATTTGTGGATTGGTGCTCAATTTAAATTTCAGGAATTTTATGGCCCACCGTGTTCTATTCCGTTATTTATGTCCCACTTCCATTTATATATTTCTCCAAGCTTCAGAAGTGTGTATTTATTGCTGGGACACTAAACCATCATTTTCATTCTGTTAATAGTCAGCTTTGAGTTTTTGCAAAAGATTTCTGTGAATTCTAAACATTCTAATTATTTCTCCTTTTCTGCACTTGGATCAAAATTACATTTTTCTTGAATTATGTCTTGTACTTTCAGTGCCTTTTTGTTTGTTTTGTTTGCTAGTAGATTAGATCTCTATCGTTTGCTAGCTTCTTAATTCTAATTTTTGCAATGAATGCTTATAGCACCCATGGGTTTGTTTGTATTTTATTTATTCTTTGATGAATTTTATATGTTTTATCATATTCTTTCCTTCCCACCAGCTCTTCTCAGACTTCCCCCGACCTAACTCATGTTCTTTTTCTCTCTCAAAAACAAAAACACAAGCATAAGAAAAAGCCACTAAAAACATGTAGTCTGACTTGTGTTGACCAGCTCCTCTTGAGTATGGGCCTTCCCTGGAATGTGGCTGATATACCTAGAGTCATTCCATTGGGAAAAAAAAGATTTTCCCTGCCCAAGTTGATTTTAAAATTTACCAGTCACACTGTTGACTAAAAATGATATCTCAAGTTTTACTGATTTCTGCTTATTCATTTGTGGTGATGGCTCCAAATGTGAAACTACAGTGGCCTCCAAATCTCTCGGAAATTACTAAACCCTTATCAATGTTTTTTCTCCCAATCTGTTTTCGTCAGAACTGGTAATGATATTTTCTTCGATTTTTACCATTTTATATTGTTAGAAAGGGATGCCCACACCCTGGGCCATGTGTATAGAACAGAGATTTATTTCTCTCAGCTTTCGAGGGTGAAAGGAACATTACCAAAGCTGAAGGGCCTCAAAGAAGGACTGGCCGAGCAGCTGGTGTCGACTTTTGTGCTGTGTGGTCCATGGTAGGGAAGCGAGACAGGAGAAGCTGCAGAGAGCACATGCCTCCTTTCTTGAGGAACCCACTCTCAGAGTACCAGTCCCCCTCCCGGAAGAAGAGCATCAAGGTCCTGCACAGCTTTTGGAGGTGTCACTTGAATACTACTGTGTTGGGGACTAAGTTCGAACAAATGCTCTTTGAGAGAGTTGGCCAACCATGGGACAGTTGTGCTGAGAGGGAAGAGAAAATGATTTAATTTCTTCCCATCCCACATAAACTAGTATTTTGCTTTTATTCTCCCATTCATCTTTTTCTTAGAATTCTAGAGTGACCTGGTAGTGATGTCTGCTCAGTCCTTAGCTGGGACACCCAAGCCACTAAAAGAAGTCAGCACACTTGACTTGGGTGCCTCTGGGCTGTGGGCTTCTGCTCGTACCTCAAGGCTGGCAACAGGTTACGAGGTGGCCTCTCTGCTGTCAATCGCCCTGTGAGTGCCTGGTTGCCCTTCCTACTCTTCACTCTGGGCTTGTTTCGTTGTTTGATTTTTATGGACTTCTCTTTTGCTTGAAAGCAATGTTGTGTTATGTTATTCTTAGCCTCAGGATGCCTGGAACATTACCAACTAGTTTTCCAGGAATTTCTATCCATTTCTGAGTGTTGGTGGACCACTGTGATGATCCCAGTACCATTTGGGTTCTGTTATTTTGTTTTGGACGCAGGGTTTCCCAAAGCCCAGGCTGGCCTCAAACTCAGCAACGGTGGCCTTGAACTCCGGCTCCCCCTGCCTCTGGAGACCATCATGTGCTCATAAAAGTATCTTATTACCAGTGACCAGGTGTGGCATGTGTGTGTGTGTATGTGTGTTATGTGTGTGTATGTGTGTGTTGTTTGTGTATTGTGTGTATATGTATATATGTGTTGTGTGTATGTGTGTATATGTGTTATGTATGTTGTGTGTATGTGTGGCATGTGTGTGGTGTTTGTATATGCATATGTGTGTATGTGTGTTTTGTGTGTGCATATGTGTATATATGTGTGATTGTGTGTTGTTTGTATGTGTATATGTATATGTGTGTTGTGTGTGTTGTATATATATTATGTGTGTATGTGTGTTGTGTGTGTTGTGTGTATATGTATATGTGTATATCTATGCATGTATGTGTGCTCACGCTTCACCCTGACCAGAGCTCCCTCTGCTTTCTTCATCAGCTGCCATTTACAAACTGGTACTTTTCTTATGCACCTACTGTATATGCTTTTCTTATGCACCTACTGTATATGCTTTGAAGAAGGCTTACAAAAATGGTATTTCCTAAGATTCTACAGAGTGACTTAAGATTCTATAATATCTAGTATGTTTGATGTTTCAGAAAGCTGATTCAACCATAGAATCAGCATTTGCATCTTACTGGTATGGTGTCCTTAAGGGAAATGTTGCTGAATCTTAGACCGTATATGTGAGGTCTGTGACTCTGTCCAACCCAAACAGAACACTTGGCTCCCAGTACTTCAGACATCATGAAAACTGGAGAGTTTCCAGTATCTGGTGGGTGGGGATAGAATATTTGGCTCAGTACTATGAGTTTATGAAGTCCTTAGTCTAATACTGATTTCTTAATTGTATATATATATGTATACATATATATATATCATAAATAAATAACTGACTTATATCTGCATTCCACAATGCATAACTGACCTCTTTGACATGAACATATAAACCATTGTGGAATGCAGATATAAGTCAGTTATTTATTTATTACTATATACATGAGGTTTTATTCAGTCATAAAGACATAGACTTGTGTCCTTTACAGGAAATAGATGGAAGATGAAGATTGTTCTGTGATGTGAAATAGTCCAGACTCAAAAAGACAAATATCACACATTTTCTGTAAGCCCAGTTTGAAAGCAGTGTGTTTTTATCAGACAGCTGCATCCTTAGAGAATAAAGGCTTTTAATGGCTCCCTCAATCAAGATATCTCTTTCCTTTCTCTCCCTCACTGTCCTTCCCCCTTTTTGAGCATCTCATTCCCTCATGTTCTCCTCCTCCCTCCCCTTCTCCTCTCCTCTCTCTTCCCTTCTCCCCCCCCCCCAATTTTCGCAGGAGATCTTGTCTGTTTCCCCTTCCCAGGGGTATCCATGCATGACTCTCTTAGGGTTCTCCTTGTTTCCTAATTTCTCTGGGGTTGTGAACTATAGACTGTTGTTATCCTTGAGAGCTTGAGGGAGCCTTTAAAGTACTATCAGGAAACCTAGCACTAGGGAAAATCCCAGGAATCCTCAAGGATGACCTCAGCTGTGACTCTAAGCAACAGTGGAGAGAACACCTAAATTGGCCTTCCCCTACAATCAGACTAATGGACTACCTTAATTGGCGTTATAGAACCTTCAGTCAGCAACTGATGGAAGCAGATGCAGAGATCTACGTTGAAGCACTGGGCTGAGCTACCTGAGACCAGCCCAAGAGAGGGAGGAGCGATAATATGAGCAAAGGGGTCATGACCATAATGGTGATACCCACAGAAACAGCTGACCTGAGCTAGTCAGAGCTCACTGACCCTGGACTGATACAAACTAGGCCCAGTGAATGTGGGGGACAGTTATGAGGCTTGGCCAGCCTGTGAGGCCACTGAAGTGGGAGCAGGATTTATCCTGAGTGCTTGAACTGGCATCTAGAAGCACAGTCTCTTTGGAGGGATGCCCTGCTCAGCCTACATATGAGGGGAGGGCCTTGGTCTTGGATAGAAGCGAAGTGTCAGACTCTGTTGACTCCCCATGGGAAGCCTTACCCTTTCTGAGGCATAGATGGGAAGGTGGAAGGGTGGGGATGGAGGAAGAGAGAGGAGGGAAGGGAGTAGAAACAGGGATAGCTATGTAAAATGAGAAAAGATTGTATTAAAAATTTAAAAAGAGGGGGAAAAGGGGTAAAGGCTTACCCTTTGCATGAGAGATTCAAGGTTGAAAGGCCAGTGCTGCCATGACAGCTGGGCATGAATCTACCAACTCTCATCTTTCCATTCTGCTCTCCTCAGCACTGAGGTGAATGCATGGTATTCAGAGGATGTGTGACACCCCAGGAAACACGTCCATGTCCCCAGAGTATTCTTCCTGCTATATGTGATCATTGCCGGTAACACTGAGTCTTTAGTTGGACTGTAGGGTCATAGAGCAAATCATGACGTTTATACACTCAAGGAAGAAACGAGGATGTAGGCAGGCAGTTAGTTGTGTCTGGCTGTGAAATAATTCTGTTATAGCCCAAGGTGTGTATTATGATCATGGATGAACTGGGACGTGCTGTATCAACACACAAGCAGCCATGAACTCTGTGTGTCTTTGTGTAACTTTATAAATCACACATATGTATAGTGCAATAAATGGCCATGTTTGCAGTGATGAGCTGAAGGAAAATGAATTTCTTTGTTTTCCTTAGTCCAGTGATTCTTGTGACCGTGCTACTCAGTTGGACGGCACCAAGGAAGAAAAGGAGCTGCCAGGAGTTACCAAAACAAGTGGCCCTCTGGTGAGTAATGGAAGGATGCATGGGGATTAGGATGAAGCCATTTCTTCGAGACAGTCATGCTAAACTTTAGCCTAGTGCAGTGTGACTGAGGTGGTTGGAGTCTGTCAGCACACCTGACTACTTTTCATCCATTCCTAAGAAAAATATCCAGCAACGGATGAGCCAAGTTTAATAAGTGAACGTGTAATTGACTGTGTGTTCGATAAAACAGACACATAACTCAGGAACGCGGTGATTGAATTTTCTTTTGATTTTCTCATTCCCCTCCATTTCCTGTTCTCCACCATCTCCTGCCCTCCCTTCACACCCAAGAGCGAAGAATCAAGTAAGACTATGACAGTAGCCAGGCTCCATGACTGGGGAACAGAGAACTGTGCCTCCATTGGTGGCTTCCTGCATCTTTTCTCATGTCTGTTTCTCCTTGCCACTCATCCATGGCATGGATGGGTCTCCAACTAGTACCATGTGAAAGAAGCCAGGCAAAACAGTCAATTTATGTAAAAATACAAAAATATGAGCTAACCCACAGTGACGGAGACTTCCTGGGGAAGTCATGGTGATTTCCTGGGGAGTTGAGATAAGGAGGGAAGGATAGATTTCCCTAGGGATATAGATTCCCTAAAGGGTATGAGCATATTTTGGGATGCTTGGTGGCATTCATCATCTTGACTGTAGTAATGACTAATTCCATAGGAGCTAAGTTTTGATCAAAATTTATTAAATTAATTTCATCAAATTATATGCTTAGTACATATTCTAAGTTTAGTTATGAGTTTAGTTATGTAGGTAATTATAAATCAGCTTTATCTCAATCCACTGGTTAAAATAAAGTGCATAGGAAGTCTTGCAGTCTTAGTACTAACACAGATATTTACTCTGCAGTGCGTTGCTTACAGTGCATGCATGAATGGCTGTTCATGGCTTGCACTTGGTTGATCTTTGACTCTGAGTGACAAATGGCACTAAGTTTGGTACTTACAAGGATTTACACTCCAACCGCTATCATCAAAATCCTAGTCTACAAGTCACGTCCCATAGAGATAAACGAGGGTATTTTTCTTGTTTTCGGTCGACAGAGATGAAATATTCATTGGAGATCCTAGTTTATTTAAAAGGCAAAGCAGTCAATCTAGTTTACTGCCAGTGTTTTAACTAGAAAATCAAACTCAACATTTGCCATTGTTTTATAATTCATGGCAAAATACAATCGTGCCATCTGTTGAGAGGCATCGGTTGCATCTGTGTGTGTTTCCTAGGAAAGGAAATCTAAGGAACCTTGGTTTAAACAAGTAGGAGTTTATTTTAATCACAGATTAAAAGACTGATGATGAAAAAAAATCAAAGCCGGTGCAGTTACAAACAGCACAAGGGTGACTTTAGCCTGGGGACTAACTGACTGCCTCTCTGTGATGCCCCTCAACTGGTAGGTTGAGTCTCTGCCCCTGCCCTGTGGTTAGGAAACCAAGCTGATGTTTCCCCAGGAGCATCAGCCTCCTGGCTGTCTGTATTCAACATAAAGCCTCACTTTCCCTAGAAAACCTACCTGCACAGAGGAATTTTTCTTATTTTCCACGGTCAGTCTGTAATACCCTTACTAGGTTATAAGGATTTTCTCCCCTGTACTTGCTTAGACTCTATTCTCTTAAAAATAAGTTATCCGGGTTTCTTATTTAAACTTTTTGTTTTATTTCTTGAATATTATGAATTTTTCATTTTTTTTTCTGGATTCTGAACTTTGACAAAGACCTCGGTTCTATTTCATTCATTCTGATCAGCCTCTGTGAGTCTTTCCCGCCTCTGTTCAGTTTCGGGAGATTTTCTTCCATTGTATCTTGAGTTAACTTTTCTCCTCGATCCTTGTGGTCCATCTCCTAGCACAGAAATTACAAGGTTGTTGCTTTGCTTGAATCATATTTCACTCTTTGCCAAATTTTGCATTAGTCTCTTTGCCACGTATTCTAAACTTTTTCAACACTGTGTTTCAAATTATTGCAATTTTTATTTAGCTTCCCAACTCTGTGTGTATTTCAGAAAGCATGCTCTTATTCCCAAAGAAAAATTTCTTTATAAATTCATATACCCAGTGTTACAGCGATGCATTCTAAGCCAAAGCAACAGTTTAAAGCGTTGAGGATACAAGTTCTTTTTATGCCTTCTTGAAGATGGGGCATAATTTACAAATAACACACCACACTTTAGGCGTGTCATTCAACTAGTTTTAACAAATGTGCTTCGCAGAAAGTGACAGTCACTGAAATCATAGAAAATGGCCCTCACCGCGGAATGCCTCCCTGTCCGCCGACCGCCTCCCTGTCCTTGTCAGTGGACAACCCTTCTTTCCTTCAGATGCAAGCCGTGCTGAGATTAACACCTTTGCTTGTCTCTATCTCCATTTGCATAGAATTTTAAACACAAGGCTGCTTTAGCATTTGCCTTTACTCCTAACTGTAATTTTAAGACCTACAAATGTGTACTCAGAGTCTTCTGGCAGGTCAGAGTCCATTTTATAATTGTGCCCCCTGTTGCCATCTCTGTTCACCTGTCGATAGATGTTTGGATTGCTTACAGTTCAGGCTGCTGTGAGCAATACGCCACAGCAACATGTAGCTAAAGGGTGTGCATCCGTGTTTCTCTTGAGTCAAGAGCCCACACAGTTCCAATGGTTGCCAAGCACCAACCACAAACAGCATCAGCACACACTGCTGCTCTCAGCAGGGACTAATTTCATAGGTAAATCCAGGAGAGTGAAATCCTATCTTCAAAAATACTACATTCAGAAATAATAATCAGAATAGATTTGTGTGTGTGTGCGTGTGTGTGTGTGTCCTGTGTGGAGGATGCTGTCAGTTAGCTCCTGGTGTTTGTGGGTGAGCTCACATGAGAAAACAAAATTAATGACCTCAATATAAACATTTCTTCAGCATCCTAAGTGTCTACTAAGATATAAATATTTAATGTTTTCCCAGAATTTTCCAAAGGTAAATATTTTGTGTGGAGAACATATTAACTTTGATGGAATGGCTTGCTCAGTGGTACAAGCAGAAAAGGCTTTACCCCTGGCTAAGCACCCTCTGCTGAGGGAACTGGAGCACTGAATCCTGGGGTTGAGCTTCCAGTGATTGGAGCGCCTCTGGTCAAGTGTGTGGTCCTAGGGTGTCTGTCTGCTTCCCAGACCCTCGCACCCCCAGCCCACTCTCCTCAGCACTGTGAACCAAAGGCCTCCGCTAAGCAAAGGAAAGCTGCCACACACGTCCCCCTAGGGAGAGCTCAGCCCTCATGGCGGCGAACTGCTTCCGTAAGGTCTCCTGTAGAACTGAACTTATTGATTTTTTCCGTTGATTCATGTAGGAAATTGTCATATGTTTCTTCTGTAGATTTAGTTTCTCCAGAGGCAGAATTGTTTGTGTTCACAGCACTTAGCTTTAAGGTGTGTAGAGGGGGTGGGTGGAGCAGGCAAGCTCTCTCCCCAGTACAGAATCAGAGAGAGGAAGATGCTGTCTTATTTCTCGAAAAGCTGGGTCACTGTTTCTCTCTTCCATATCTTTCCCTGTGACGTCTCTGATACCTCTCTTGTACAAGTAGCCCACTCAGCCTACGGTACCAAGTCTATTTTATTTAGACTCAGTATGCTTTCTGTTTTCCTAGGGTTATATTTAAGAGCTGACCATATTTAGGAGAGAAATCAGCCTAGTGTCTGTGATTCCACCCATGTTTAAATATTTGCCTGCATCCACCCCTGCTTTGTTTACCCTTTATTATTAGCTTCTTTTTCTTGTCTTTTCCTAGGAATTCTGTCTTATGCTACGTAATTATGTTTTAATTTTATTTTGTGTGTATGGGTGCTTGCCTGCAATGTATGTTTGTGTACCACGTGTGTGCCTGGTGGCCTGGGAGTCCAAAAGAGGGCATCAGATGCCTTAGGACTGGAGTTACAGATGCTTGTGAGCCACCATGTGGATGCTGGGAATTGAACCCCTGTCCTCTGAATGAGCCGCCAATGCTCTTAACTACAAATCCATCTTTCCATCTCTCTTATTCCTCTTACTGTTTGCTTCTTATCTAGTAATTGCTGTCAATTGTTCTATTGTGGAATTTTTTTGCTGAATTCCAGGGCTGTGGAAAATTGGTTTCCTGTAAAATCTGCCATTTGTAGTGATTTGGGTGAGGGGAGAGGTCGGGGGTTGTTATTTGGCACCTTGATTAACTTGTTCAGCCAGTTCTTGTATTCCAGTTGTTTCTTTAAAAGAGTAAAGAATTGTTGGATTACAAAGAGGACACGATTTCTTCTGCTTTCTTCTTAGCACCCTGACAAAAGGTTAAGGAGATCAAAATGACAGAGGCAGAATTAATCAGTAAGATTAATAGGAGACCTGCTTACAAATGAGCACTCTACAATTCTGAATATGAACACTAGCCGAGACGCTGAAACACAGCGAAGGGCTGCAGAGTGGACTGGGGAAATGCTCGTCCAGTTTCACTTCTGCGGAGGCAGGCTTGTACTCGGGACAGAGGGAAGTGAGTGGATGGATGGATGGATATGGATGGATAGATATAATAGATGGGTGGACAGATATAGATAGATAGATAGATAGATAGATAGATAGATAGATAGATAGATAGATAGGTAGGTAGATAGATAGATATGATAAAGATAGATAAATAGATATAATAGATGATATATATCTACATATCTATCTATCATCTGATTTACTTATTTATTTATGAGCAGCAAGGTCTCATATAGCCCAGGCTAGCTTCAAACTCTTAAGTAGCTGAGGTTGAACTCGAACTCTTCATCTTTCTACCTCCACCCACTAAGTGCTGGGGTCCCCTGACTATACTGCCGCACCCACCTCTTGTTCATTTTTAAAGAATTATGTCATATGGAGGAAACATGATCAAGTGAAATGATCAAGAATGGAATTATAAAAGACAAAATATTCTGTTTTTTTTAATTCTCAAATATATTCAATTTTGTATCTTTAGTCAAGAAAATTCACATTTTCAGTAGTTATACTGAAAATATATAGTTGCACACTATATCAAACAAACTTCGAATTTCCTTTTTCTAGCTTTACCAGTGAAAAATATATGTGGTACCATTGCTGATGAAGTCTACAAAAAAAAAGTGATATAATTTCGAAACAAATCAAAAACAAAACCAAGGTGGTTTTCATCTCCTTTCAGACTTAACATGAGCAGCTCAGGTCTGATAGTACAGACACACGAGACACATGGACAT
This sequence comes from Chionomys nivalis, assembly GCF_950005125.1. NCBI lineage: Eukaryota > Metazoa > Chordata > Mammalia > Rodentia > Cricetidae > Chionomys > Chionomys nivalis. The sequence goes on along the minus strand of NC_080111.1, from coordinate 12,242,026 downwards.
GACCAGATTTGGTCCTCAGTGGCTGCCACCCTTACGTCTGTGGGCCTTAGTTTACCCACCATTCTTACTGGACACAGAACTTGGCTGCCCCATGCTGTCACCTGCGGTCTTATCACAGGCGGATTGGAATTACACATACCTAGTTTGCTTTTCAGAACCCATCTTCCTTTGCGGCCCAGGCTGTTATACAGTTCACACTCATCCTGACTCAGTCTCATCAGGGCTGGGTTATAACCTTGCACCACTACGTCTGATCCTTTTCCTATTGATCAGGAAGACCTTAGTTTTGCCAGAAACTCTCTGAGTAAGATTACCCTTGCTTATGCCTTGTCTCCCACATTTGCCACATAGTCCCTCTTAGCGTCACTTGAGCCTGAAAATTAAGTGTTTTATTTAATACCTAGCGCCCTAGAAATAAGCCAAGAGAGTGTTAGGCAGAGTACATGGCAGGTGGTAGAGTGTCTACTGCAGAAGCCAGTATCTAGCAGACGGCTTGGTATTCAGGGTCTCACAGTAGTCCAGCAGTAATGGCCGTACACAGCTGTCCAGACCCAGACAGTCATAACCTCACATCTGTCGCACATCGCTGTAGTCAGCAGAATGCACAAACACACCGGAAGTAATTCTGAATAAGAGTGACTGTTTTGTTTCTCCGTTTAGCCAGATGATACTTCTCTCAACAGTACCACCCTATCCAACGGTACCCGGGATGAGGAAGGTAGTTTTGTGGACCTCCAGAGTGGCTCCGTGGTAAGTCTTTGATGTCAGCGCAATTGCATGGTAGACAACAATGTTGGAAAGGAAGAATAGCGATTTTTTTTCAAGACAAATTAAGAAAACGTAAATGAAGATTGCAAAATCAACAGCTACTGCCAACCCACCAACCGTCTTACAACTAAGAAGGATGCTATGAACTAGGGAAGGAAGGATAGATCTTCCTTCCTCCAAGCCTGGTGGGACAGGCTTGTATTCTCAACTACAGGAAAGGCTAAGGCAGGGGGTTAACAAATCCAGGCTAGTGAGACCCTATGCCAGAAATTTTAAAAAAGGGGAGCTGAGGAGGTGTAGAAAGAGTTGGCTGTGTGACCATGAAGACCCAAGTTCAGAACCCAGTGTCCACATAAGGACCTAGGTGTGGTGGCTCTCGCTTCTCTTCCCAGAACTAGGGAGTCAGAGATAGACGGATGTCTGTTCTCACTGGCCGCTGGTATAGCCTAATCTGTGAGCCCCAGGTCCCAGTGAGAGATCCAATCTCAGGTGGACAACTCCTGAAGAGCAGCTAGCCAAGGCTGACCTCATGTTTACACAAATCCATGAACAGACTCGCATGCCTTCACATACACATTCCCACAACGATAATGAATATTAACTGGTAAAAACAAGGTTAGAGTCTAGCTCAGAAGAAGAATTCTTGCTTGCCTAGCATCCTCGAGGCCCTAGGCTCAAACTCCAGCGTCACAAAAGCAACAGCAAATCATCTAAGTTTAAAGGGGGCTCTGCTAATTAACACAGTTGTTTCTGGAAATCAAAGTGAACTCTACAGCATCAAGTGTGGAGGGAGCTGTGAACTTTCACCCCTCCTCACAGTGTTCCCCCAGATAGTCTCCAGCAGCTCCCTGAGTTGGCTTCTGCCCCCCACAGTAACCTCCAAGTACTTTTGTTTCCTGGCTAAGAGAGAAAGCTCCTGCGGAACACTGAAGAACTTCATTCCCAGCCTGACCCCTGAGGACTCCCCGACACAGCTTTCTCTTTGCATAGATTCTCCTGCCCCTCCACCTTGAGCAACAGCCAAAATACTTGTCATTTCCCCTGTGCTTCCACCAGTGCAAGTCCACACACAAGAGTCTCTGAGCTGCTTTTCTGGCAGAGGCAAGAAATAAAGAAGACAGTGGAAGACCCACCCCTCTTGGATGAGGTCCTGGTTCTCTGATGCCAGATTGATGGAAGGCAGATGTTAGCCCAATATATGCTCCGGAGAGATTCCCTCGGGGCAGCGGTTTCTTAGTCTATTTTGAGGAATGTGATAACTGATGTTCATGAATCACCCACTCCTGAGACTTGTCCATTGTTTAGAAAAGCGGTGTTGTTACTCATATATATATGAACATAGGTGCAGTAACATCGTCTACAATTTGAGATTGCCTGAAATCCATCCCAATTATAAGGGGATCTCATTTGGAAATTTAGATGTCTACATAAAGCGTTACCTGCAACAAGGCTTACACAGTGATGCCAATCATCCCTTAGCTAGCATCTTCTACTTACTCTTTCACCGGCTGGTACCCATGTGCCCAGGCCATTCCTATGTATCAGTCTCAACTCTTCTCTCCTCATACCCATCTCTGAGGCCCAGAGGTGTGATCATGTGAATGGTCTGTGTCCTTAGTGCAGTTTCTTCTTTGGTACAGACACTCATGGTCATCTTCTTCATTCCTGAAGCAGTCACCGAGTAACCTCCCAGACATTAGCTTTACCCCCTCATGATCCACCATTTCTACAGCCGCACATCATGGATCCAAAGGGCAAGCCTTGCTTAAAGCTCTAGCGGAGCTCCCAGAAGCACTCTGGTTTACAGGAGAGCACCCAACATTGTATATAATCACTTCAGTGCATCAAGCCAGCATTAATCCCGCCTCCAGTGCCCTGTGCAAGCCAGCGATGAAGGGCACACCAAGCCGAATGTGAAATTGGATGGATACATAACGCAGTCACCAGTCAGAGTGATCCATTTTCCACTTCTTCATTCTTTGCTGCTAGCTTTTCACAGCATTGATTCTTCCCAGGCATTGGGTCAAAGAAATCTTTTTTTTTTAATTAATTTATTTATTTATTAAAGATTTCTGCCTCCTCCCCGCCACCGCCTCCCATTTCCCTCCCCGTCCCCCATCAAGTCCCCCTCCCTCGTCAGCCCTAAGAGCAATCAGGGTTCCCTGCCCTGTGGGAAGTCCAAGGACCACCCACCTCCATCCAGGTCTAGTAAGGTGAGCATCCAAACTGCCTAGGCTCCCACAAAGTCAGTACGTGCAGTAGGATCAAAAACCCATTGCCATTGTTCTTGAGTTCTCAGTAGTCCTCATTGTCCGTTATGTTCAGCGAGTCCGGTTTTATCCCATGCTTTTTCAGACCCAGGCCAGCTGGCCTTGGAGAATTCCTACATAATTCGTGATCCTAGAGAAGCTAAATAAGAAGGTGAACCCAAAGAAAAACATATAGGCATCCTCTTGAATATTAACCTTCATCAGGCAATGAGAGGAGACAGAGACAGAGACCCACATTGGAGCACCGGACTGAAATCTCAAGGTCCAAATCAGGAGCAGGAGAGAGAGCATGAGCAAGGAACTCAGGACCGCGAGGGGTGCACCCACACACTGGGTCAAAGAAATCTTACCGACCACATATGGTCTGTGCAAAGACTCTTGGAAGGCTGAAGAGATGAGCGGGATGGTGACCCGAGAGAAAGAACCTGCTCCCGCATGGGGACTGGGGAGCTGTGCAGGATGAATTAATCACTCAAGGTTCTTTTTCTCCCCTGAAACTAAAATTGATAGTGGCATAAATAAAGCAATATTGGATCTAGAAACGACCTCGCTGGCAGCAGTCTCCAAATTCTCTTACTTTGGGTTGCTATTCAGAGGGGTTTTTTTTTTCCCTTGGAAATCTTCATTAAAATGGGAGTTGCCGGGCTTCCCCCGGGATGCCAACTCAACCATTACTGTACCTGCATTAAAAGTGCTCTCCAGCTTTCTCTGTGAGGTGATTACATCCTAAGTCTCTTGGCTCTTTGCTATAAGAAACTGGGGGTTCACCAGCTGGAGTCTCTCTAGGGTGGGGCTTCTGTCACGTGAGTGAGAGAGCGACTTTCCAGAAGTGAATCCACTGCAGCTCAAAGTCTTGAATGTTTCTAGTGTTTCATGCCCCAAGACCCCACGATTTTGTCCCAGGGAATACCTCGACCACTTGCCCTAATATTAGACTTTACTTTGCGGAGTCATATAAGGTGGTCTGCCTATTTTCTGAGAGAATAGTCTTCTCTCATGCAGCACCCTTTCACCCAAATCTTTATTGTTTTTTGTGTTTGAAGTGACCACAAAGTTATCCCCCATGTTTTCATGGTCTCTCTTTGAAATCCGCTAGAGTGAAGTTCGCATGCAAATCTTCCTTTTTCTTCTGAGAAGTTGTTTTTTCCAGATGAACTCAGAGAAAGGTTATACCTTCCTCTTAAAAAGCTCATTGGAACTTTTCTTCTCATCTTTCATGATTATGCAGACCGTTATTCTGGATCTCTAGTCTCATAATTGCATTATTGTGGACTGTAAGTTGAATTACATCAAATGATCATCCAGTATTTATTGAAATGAATCTCCTCAACCACAGACTCACCAACTACAGATGGAAGACATTTTAATTGCATTTGTAGTGAACACATACAGATTTTTTCTTTCTTTATTTCTTTGTTTTGTTTTTGTTTTTCAAAACAGAGTTTCTCTGTATAGCTTTGGAGCCTGTCCTGGAACTCTCTCCGTAGACTAGGCTGGCCTTATGCTTACAGAGATCCACCTGTCTCTTCCTCCCAAGTGCCAGGATTAAAGGCGTGCACCACCACTGCCTGGCCAGATGTTTTTTCTTGCCATACTTTTCTCAGTAATACAGTATAATGGCTGTTCTTATAGCAGTCACACTGCTGTGCGCAATATAGGATGCTCTAAAGTGGTCAGGAAGGTGTGCATCAGCCAGATGCAAATGTCATCCTGTGTTCTAAGAAGGATAACCCATCACCTTTGATACCTGCAGTCATTCCAAGAGCCAATCCTTGCCTAAGGATCACTGGTGGGCACTGGAGTTACATTAGTCTCCCTCTGATTTCCCTGCTGTCACAGGAGACTGTCACTTTGTTTTGGTCTGTTCCACAGTCTCCCTTGGGTGTATGTCCCCAGTGACCTAAAACCTCCCACCAGACTCCACTCGTTAAACCACTTGCCGAGGATGCTAAGTGGGCATTGGGAAGATAGGTCCTATCAAAACTGTAGCCGTGGGCGTGTATGCTACGGTGTTAGGTTTTAGAGCCACCAGAAGTATGACTGATCCTGAACTCCGTGACCCTAGACCTCTGTCCTTTCATCTAGGATTCACAGTGTACAGGCGTCTACATTTCAACAGCCGGCCATCGATTTGCATGTGTTTTATACAATTAAGAGATTTAAGATCTCACTTGAAATAAAAACAGGAATCAAAAGACAGCACGAGGCCGAGAATTTGAGACTCCCCTCTGCAGTCTGCAGCATGTGATAAAGGGGCTTTCATGAAGCAGGTGTTCAGTGATTGCTAAAAAAAAATATGAAAATAAAAGACCCAGCATCACGGTCTTTGGGGAAAGGGATGGATTTTTTTGTGTGGATAGCATGGAAAAGGTTTTGATAGAATGGCAGTTTCTTGAAGCCACACATGTTCACAGATAATAACTCCACATTAGAATTTATATAGAATATATAGCTTGCATGTAAATTTTTTGGTAGAGTTTCTATGTTTTTTTTTCTTGCTGGTACCCTTCCAGACACGAGCAGCAATTCACTTCGCAGAACTCTATAAAGAGATACCCATCTTCTGATGGCACAAGTGGGGTGCAGAGCAGTGACAGGATTTCCTTGAGGAGGGAGCCACACTAAGAAATGGAATAGGATTATAAAAGAGAATTTATTATTTTAGAGTTTTATTATTGTCGTTGTTGTTTGTGTATTTGTTTTGAGACAAGATCTTACTGTGTAGACCAGGCTAACCTGGAACCTACTATGTAGACCAGGCTGACCTAGAACCCACTACGTAGACCAGGCTGGCCTGTAAACTCACTGCCGCCACTGCCACTGCCTTGCTCCCGAGAGCTGGGATTGCAGGCAGGTACCCACCACATCTGGGAAGATGGTTCACTTTTTTGTTAGTTGCTATTACTCCGTGTTTTACAAGGAGAGAGTTGATATATTAATATTAGCAATATAACTGATGTAACTAAGATAGATGTATCCAGATTAGCAGGGGGCATTTTTCAAATATGTCATCAAGCATTCTAGTTTTTACATCTTAGCAGAAGCAGGGAAATATATGAGCAAGGAAGGAAGAGTTAGTTATGAGTACTCCAGCAGAGTTCTCTGAGGAGCTTGGGTAAGTGGCACCCATCTGAACTAATGGTAGAAACAATTGTGGTCACTGCCAACCACTTATGAGACCTTGAAGTCTCTTTGTGAAAGAATTTGTATGTTGCTGAACATAAATCCCATTGAGATGAAGGGTCAAGCTAGAGAGATGGATCAGCTCTTAAAAACAAGGCTTATAACCAAAACTGTAAGAGATGAAGCGTCACTGTGTTTGTGCTAAATGTCTTTTGTCTCTCTTTCCTTGCTTGGCAGTCAATCCTTGAGGCTATCCCAGATATTCCCGTTCACACCAATGGATCTGCAGACTCTGAGCCGCCAGTCCTGAGAGCCTTGAGTGGTGAGTGGCTTGTCCCCTGGTGAGCTTATGCTGTCCCTACTCCTTTGAGGTCTGGTATCAGCGCAGTTAGTAGTGAGTTTCTTTTTCGTTATTTAATACATTGACTGTGTAACACCATCAATGTATGCATAGGATTTATTGGCAAAGTGCTGTAGTGATGTTTCAATGAATGCATCCATTGGATAATGTCTGTATCAGGCTGAACTTCTCTAGCTCTTAAACACATATCATTTCTTCATGGCAAAAGCGTCCCAGTTCCTTTCTTCCAGGTTTCTGAAACATACAGGACATGATTCTCATCTCCAGTCGCCGTGCTTGGCGATAGTAACTCAGAACTTTGTAGTCTTACCCCACTGTGCCCTGCTGCTTGTCAGGATCTCTCTCCCCATTGTTGCCTCTCTACCCAGCGATATATGTGCCATGATTCTTATGCTTCCAACACTCCTTTCCTCGCCTCCAAATGGCCCATTTTGTTACAGCAGACAATGTTAGCCCAGCTAAATGAGACACAAAGTTTTCCTTCACATGTTGGCATGGGAAGTAGGAGTTTCTCACTCAGACAGTGGCTTTTTGAGTTAGGCCTCCCCATAAGTGCCATGCTATAACCAGATGTTACAAGGAGGCCAAGAAGCAGCCTCCTCCAAGGCTCCTAGTTCCTGAGGAAGTGTGCGTTAACCCTGAGCTGCTTCTGACAGCCAAGCTTAAGAGCTGACTCTCATCTGAGCTTCTGCCTTGAGACACTAAGAATGGGATCCTCCTGCTCCAAGGTCGGCACCGAGGCCATGTCTTTATGATTCCTATCTTTTTTAGAAATGCACGTTCTCAACTTAGGGATACACAGCCTATATTTTGACCATTCACATCCAGATGCAGCGTGGAATTGATGGAAGTGTTCTAGAATTGATCATGGTGCTGGTTGCCCAGCTGTGACATTAAAAGCCATCGACTTCATACATCAAGTGATGAATTGCCCGACATGTGAATTGTTTTTCAATAATGTGGATGCTAAAAATAAAATAAACAAGAGGAGAGACCTGCCAGAAACCCCTTCCCATCAGTCTGTTTACCGCCTGTGACCTAGTTTTAACCATGGCACCCGAGACAGGCACCCACACACAGTGACCCAGGGCCTTGGAGAATCTGCCTGCTTGGTTGTAACTTTCCAAAGACTCCATCCTAGACCCGCAAAAGTCCAAGTGCTGTGTAACCACTCCCCTCTGTGCTGAGGGCAAGACTGTTTCCCAGGTCCACTCTGCAGCCCTTGGCTGTGTTTCAGCGTCTCAGCTAATGTTCATATCCAGAACTGCAATGCGCTCACTGGTAAGCTCTCTGCCCAGCTTTTCACTTCAAAGGAAGCGAGCCTCTTATTAATCTTACTGATTAACTCCGCCTTCTGTCATTTTGATCTCCTTGACCTTGAGTCGGGGCCCTAAGAAGAAAGCAGAAGGAAAGATGTCCTGTTTGTAGACAGATAATTCTTTACTTTGCACATGAAAACGTTTGCCAGTCAGAGACAAAGTGTCGTGTCAAAAATCTTAGAGTTGGTCTGTACCAAGGAATCATTTGCCTTAATTTGCAGCCTGGCTTGAGAAAAGCAACCCTGTGGGACATTCCTGTCACCGTCACCCAGGCAGGTACTTTTTAATGTACATCCTGCAAGGCTAGACCAGTATGGAATTATAGAAATCTGGAATAACCCTGCATACCCAGCAGTGAGGTCCACTCTGGATAAATGTTTAAAAGGAGAAGATTTGTGTTTGTGAAAGTAGAGGGGAGTTCTAGGGAGATTCCCTCCTTTTTCCCCTCTTTAAACTTCTGGGCTCCCAGTAAGTGATGTTGGCTCTAGATGTTACTTTCAGTATCAGACGCATACAGAGAAATGCATTCTTGGGGGCATTGCTGCTTATCCTCAAAAACGTTCATAACACATCAAAGTTCAAAGCTTTAAAAGTTAGACTGGACAGTTGATTTGGATGCTGGTAGAAATGTGTCCATAGAGAAGGTCAGCGGCACCATGTCACCAGGCTCTGTTCTCCAGATTTCGGCACTCCAGCATGCCTATGGGCTACCTTGTAAGTTCTGGTAGTTTGTTGTGCAGCCAGTGCCCCAGACTGGTTCCACACTATATTATATTTCTTGTCTCTTGTTTTATTGTCTTGTTTTGTTTTTAGATGATGATTATCTAGAAAAGAACATTCCGCCAGAGGCTGAAGAGCTGTCTTTTGAGGTGTCGTACTCAGAAATGGTGACAGAGGCCCCAAACAGAAATAAATGGAAGAAGTCAGACATTAAAAAAGAAGACTATGCCTTAACTGTAAGTTAGACCATCTACGGTCAGTCTGATGACTTCCTGAGAAGGCTCCCTGTGCCAATGCGAGGATTGCTTTTCATCTCTGTTTATGCATAAAGGAATTGGGGACGCCAGGCACCAGCACCCTAGTCTCCTGGGATATACCATCCGCTATGAGGTGGTACGGCCAAGGTGGCTTTCACTGAATGACACTATGCCATTCAGAATCCTAGCCTTTCTACTCACCGTGTGTGTGTGTGTGTGTGTGTGTGTGTGTGTGTGTGTGTGTGTAGGTACCACATGTAACCCAGATTACAGGACAGTGGTATATACAGGTCTCACAAGAAGGCAGCTGCTGGGTTGGGGGGATGACTCAGTGGTTAGAAGCACTTGCCATGTAAACATGATGACCTGAGTCTGAACCTCCATTACCCATGTCATGATGGGCAAAGCGGAGTTCATCTGCGATCTCAGCGCTCCTATGGTGAGACAAGAGGTGGACCCAGAGAATGCCCCAAAGTTTATAGGCCACCTAGTGTGGCCTTCTTGACAGCCAGCGGTTAGAATCCCCATCTTAAGGAGGGTGAAAGCAAGGACTGAGGCCTGAGACTGTCTTCTGACCTCCGGCTGCCTGCTATGACATGCATGCCCACACTCACACATATAAATGCGCACGTGCACACAAACACAGAGAGAGGGGAAAGCGGTAGGCTGCAGCCACAGCTGCAGTGTTGGCAGTGCCACAGCCTTGACAGTCATGCTGCCCTACCCTTTGGGCCACTGTTTGGCTTCTGATTAGCACAGCCCACTCACAGTTCCTGTAGTCCAGGGTGCTCCCTCGGAGTTATATTTTTCCCACTCGGTTTTATCGCGTAAATTTAGACTGTCCTGATTTCGTTTGATTTCAGAAATAAATATCTTCCCTGTGTGTTTCAGAAATTTATCATTCAGAAAACCAGATTTGGGTTGACCGAAACAGGAGACCTGTCTGCCGAAGACATGAAGAAAATTCGCCATCTCTCTCTGATTGAATTGACGGCCTTCTTTGATGCTTTCGGGATACCACTGAAAAGAAATAAGACGGAGAGGGGGAAAGGCCGAGGTAACTAGTGAGCCAGGCTGCCGGCCTCAACGCTGGCCCTGGAAGACAAGGACATGGTCTGACGCTTGCTTTTTCTTCCTCTCTTGGCTGTTTTCACTGCAGACAGTGGAATTTTCGGAGTGCCACTTACAGTCCTCCTGGACAATGACCGCAAGAAGGACCCTGAAGTGAAAGTTCCCCTTGTGTTACAAAAAGTGAGTCCCGTGCTGAAGGATGGGAGAGAATGAGCTCGAGCTCACTGGGTGCTTCCTCTTAAGGACAGTGGAGCCCTTGCAGCGTTAGCCCCAGCATACGCCCGTTTATCTACAGACAATGCAGATCATTTGTCCTTTGTAATTAATCCATTTTTTATTACTATAATAAAATGCCTGATACGGTACTCACTAGAACAGGAGTGATTTAGATGACGAGTAGAAAGGCTAGGATTCTGAATGGCATAGGGTCATTCAGTGAAAGCCACCTTGGCCGTACCACCTCAGCGGATGGCAGCTCAGTGCCAAGACCATGTGCAAGAGAGAGTTCACATTGTCAGATCGGAAGTCAGGGAAACAGTGAAGGTCTCCCCGTGGGCCCCTCTCTTAAAGTCCTCCGGTTGCACTACCTCAGAGATGCATGTGTCAGACACATGACTCCCAAGAGAGGAGTCACGTCCCACTCAGGAGTGTTTGTGGAACGCTGCGTAACTCCTTACGTGGTGCAGCCGTAAGATGTCAGGGAAGACAGGAGTGCCCCGCCTTCAACTTTCTTCCGGTGTGCCTTGCGCGTGTGCATGTGGTTGCACAGACTTTTTTTCTTCTCAAGGCAGGATCTTACTATGTTGTCTTGGCTAACCTGGAACTCACTTTGTAGACCAGATTGGCCTGGAACTCATAGAGATCCTCCTGCCTCTGCCTCCTGAGTGCTGGGATTAAAGACGTGTGCCACTATGCCTGGCTGTTTACCTGTAATTTTGATTGCTCTGTTTAAAGACGTGATTATTAATGGCCTATTTGATGAACAAATGAGATGTATCAAAAGTTAAATTGTTCAAGTTCAACTGTGTGTGTGTGTGTGTGTGTGTGCGCGCGCACAGTAATTCATTTTATGGACTTTTTGGACTAAAACTCAAGTTAATAAAGTCAAAAGTTGGCTTTCTTCTCCAGGATTTCAGGTGTAACTATACTCATTGTATACAGTCAGGACAGAAACATTTGTGAAAGGATTTTTTTCACTTTTATGACATCTCAGCCGCATCTCTATGATTGCTAATTAGCTGCTTTAATTTATGTGCATAAATGTATGCATAAATTTATGCATGCATACATATGTATGATATGTGAGTGCCTGAGATAGGAAGGTGGTATTAGATCCCTTGGAGCTGAGTTACAAGCAGTAGTAAGCCTTTCTATCAAGGATGCTGGGAATTGAACTCAGGCCCTCCACACAAGCAGTGTGTGCTCTGAACTGCTGAGCTGTCCCTCCAGTCCCACAGGCAGCAACTGAATGAAACATGGACACTTCAGGAGACACTTGCTCAACAGTGACATCTGGTGGCACAATGAAAATCCCAGCCTTTTCCCCCAGACCTTGCTGGATTTTAAATTGTAAATGATACACAGAAACCCTGACTGAGGAGACACCGTTGCTTCCCTACCCTAGCAGTTCCACCTCCACTCTCTTCTTTCTTCTTGCATTTGGCTCTCAGTGCCTCATACTGAGCTGCTGCCTCAAGTCTGGTGATTAATTGCCCAGTGATAGAGCAGGGAGGGGGGCAGTGGCAGCCAGAAGATGCAGGCATCATCTCTGTGCAGGGGGGGGGCATCCGTGGGGAGTCTCCCAGGGAAGGACTGTGCCAGTGATGTCATATCCTGTGGAGTCAGCCGGGAGCAGCCCCAGGGGCACCTGGGGCACAGGAGATGAGATGACTTAAGAATGGGACAAGAGCGAAGCACAGCGCGTGCCAAGTCCAGGGTCCTGGTGGCTGGGCTGTTCTTCCTCCTCTGAAATTAAAGCACACATGATGTGCCTTCTCCTATGTGTAGAGGATGGGTTCTGAAGAAGACAGTCTTAAAAAAACCCGTGACACGAATTCAGCATAAATTTATAATTCACAGATGTAAAAATCCAGCACAGAACTTAGCAACTAACATTAACCATGAAGTACTCACTAAACGCTAAGCGAACTGTAGGTTTATATCACATTCTCCACTCATTGGATGGCAGCCATTCTGATTGCTTATGTTGTGTGCCTCACGTAACTTCCTTCCCCATCCTTGAAAGAATATTGCAACCCAAGCACCGCAGTGTGCTATTGCAGCCTCCTCTCACCTTCTGAACGTAGAAAGGTTTCTTATCCTCCATATGCCTCAGCCTCTGCAACAGGGGAATAATAATACTGGAGGTCAGGGTTTGACCTTCGAGAAGGACAGTGGAAGTGAAACTTCCTATTAAAGCTCATCACCACCACCGCTATCCTCAGCACCACCATCATTACTGTCATTACCGCCAACAGCAGTACCACCATCACCATCACCACTAACACCACTATAACCACCATCACCACCTCTACCACCACTGTCATCAAAATCATCATCATCACCACCACTGCAACCACCACCATCACCACCTACACTACCACTATAACCATCACCATCAAAATCATCACAGTATTACCATCATCATCACCATCATCAATATCATCACCACCATCAACATCATCACCACCATCACATCATCACCACCATCAACGTCATCACCACCATCAACATCATCACCATCAACATCATCACCATCAACATCATCACCACCATCACATCATCACCACCATCAACGTCATCACCACCATCACCATCATCACCATCAACATCATCACCCCATCAACATCATCACCACCATCAACATTATCACACCACCATCACATCATCACCAACATCATCACCACCATCAACATCATTACCACCATCAACATCATCACCACCAACATCATCACCACCATCAACATCATCACCACCATCAACATCATCACCAACATCATCACCACCATCAACATCATCACCACCATCACATCATCACCACCAACATCATCACCACCATCAACATCATCACCACCATCAACATCATCACCACCAACATCATCATCACCATCAACATCATCACCACCATCAACATCACCACCATCAACATCATCACCACCATCAACATCATCACCACCATCAACATCATCATCACCATCAACATCATCACCACCAACATCATCACCACCATCAACACCAACATCATCACTACCATCAACATCATCACCACCATCAACATTATCACACCACCATCACATCATCACCATCACATCATCACCACCATCACATCATCACCACCATCAACATCATCACCACCATCAACATCATCACCACCAACATCATCACCACCATCAACATCATCACCACCAACATCATCACCACCATCAACATCATCACCACCATCACATCATCACCACCATCAACATCATCACCACCATCAACATCATCACCACCATCAACATCATCACCACCATCAATATCATCACCACCATCAACACTGCTGCCATTGTCACATCATCACCACCATCATCACCCCCATGAAAATCTAAGAGAGCAGTTAAGTCTTACATTTCCAAGTCCTTAGTTAGTCTTCTAGAATTCTTTAAGGTCTTAAATCAGGGTCTTTGCAACTAATGAGAGTAGATTTAGAAGGGATTGAGTGCATCCAGGGTAGTGTGGCTGTAGACATAGTTGATTTACTTTTTTTCCCTATTGGTTGTCTGCAGAAGAGAAATAGTGATCAGATTTGAAAGAGCCAAGTTGGCAGAATATCATAGTAGATAAGAGAACATGCCCTGTAGAGTCAGTGCTTTGTTTAAGAGGGAAAGTTGAGAAGCTATGGCATAGATCTAAATGGAGAATTCTCTCATTGGCCAATTGGAGGGAACATTGACCTTGTTGAGAGGTCATTAGCATTTCAGAAATCATTCATATATCTGGTATGTATACATACTTATCAGTCTACTGGTTATTGCCCTCATTATTTAGAATGTTTGCAGTCATGCAGAGATATTCAATTTTTGTAATTTATTGTCGATTTCTAGTTTTTTCAGAAAGTCGAGGAATCGGGCCTGGAATCAGAAGGAATTTTTCGACTTTCCGGATGTACTGCCAAAGTCAAGGTACTCAGTGTTCTTTGCCTCCGTAGATAAAGACGTAAGCTAATCCTAACCAGTGTTATACTTCTGTGGCGCTCGTGGTGCTGGAGCAGTAGCTCTTAGCTACATCTTGGTCAGCAGGTAGAGAGAGGGAGAAAGATTGGGCATAGCGTGGGCATTGGAAAACTCAAAGCCCACCCCAGTGACACAGTTCCTCCATCAAGGCCACACCTACTTCAGTAAAGCCACACCTCCAAGTCTTTCTCTAACAGTGCCACTCCCTAGTGACTAAGCATCCAAATATATGAGCCTGTGGGGACATTCTTACTCAGACCACCACAACCCAGTGCCATTGAGCTAATCTTTGTGACTGTCATTATTCCTTTGATAATATCCCATGGCTTGCCTTAATGCTCTTCAGGACCTCTGAGTATATATTCTCCTAGAATATGAAACATTACATTAATTCACCATCAAAACGGCTGTGTGTCTTCATTTTAAAACACCCATCCCTGTTTGGGGAATTAACCACTTTCCTTTGCTAAGTTTCTCTGACCTTTGAAGGCATTGAGCCCATTTTCTTCCATTACCAATTGAGATCAGCAGAGACACATTCTTTGGCTCTCCTTTTGGTGGAATTTCTTCTAAGAATTTGTGGCAATACTCATAACCACAGGAATCCTCACTCAGCTGTTCGGAACCCCAATTCCATTTATGGTAACATCTGCCTTTACATCTAACATCAACACAGTAGTGTGGCTCTACTTGCCTTGCCTTCTCACACCCTTACAGAGGCAAGCTCTACAGAGCTGTACAAGGTCCTTGAAGAGAATCATTTTTGATAAATTCCTAGTAAAATATCCCTTTGTGCTCCCCAAGGGGCGCACACAGTGAAGAGTTCGTGCCTACCCTTTGGCCACCCCAATCTATGGACACAGTGGTGGGTCCTGGAAAGAATATTCATGTGGTGATGAGAAGGTGAATTTAATTGTGATAGACCCACGAAAGGAAACACACAGAGGCAGAAAGACATCCCTTCTTTACTTCAGTTCAGTACACATTTTGTGGGGTCTATTGCTATGAGCATTGTCAGGGTAGAAATACAGGACCCTAACAGGATGTTTTCTAGATGGGAGGGTAACAAATGGGCTGTGTCTATTGGGTCCTCCAGAGAGAGATGGACTGGCAGTGGGAGAGAGTCAGTCAAGCATGGGCTGTGGTACGAGCTTGTCCGTTTCCTCCAGCACTGGGCGGAATGGGGTAGGCCTGGACCATCTGCCTGCTCAGCCACAGGCTAGGTCTGCTTCAAAGAGCGGGCTGCAGCAGGTGCTGAGGAGTGGCCAGCTGAGAGAGGCAGCTGCCTGAACCTCTTGTGAATGAGGGTGGCAAGTTCTCATTGGAAGGAAGATCTGAAGCGGGGCAGGTTGGAAGTCCTGACTCCCTTCAGTGAGGAGTTGGGCAAACCCAGACAGGATTTCATTTGGAAGGCAGATCACTTCCCAGTGACTCTTGCTGCGTTTCTGTCCTGGTTTCTGTCATTTTCCTTCCTAGCATGCTTCTGGGAAATGTATACACTAGTGAGGGGGAAACTAGGGCCCCTTCCATTGTCTTAGGTGATCAGCGGAGTCAGAGCCCCCAAGACAGCCAAAGAATCGGGCTTCCAAACCAGAATCAGACTCCGTTCCCCTTACCCTCTCTCTGCACAGCTCCTCTGTCTAAAGAAAACGTTCTTCCGTGCCCCAAGTTTAACACGAGAGCAGAGTTACTTTTCCTTAGATAACCCTTTGTGTAAAAGCTGCTGAGCAAAGGCTGACTGTTCTTTCAGCGTGTCCTTAGATATACACATTCCCAAACCGTGTTTAGGGCCAAGTCTTTCCCCTTAATGGGTTTGATGTTGAGTCGGTCGATTTATTCTGCTGCTTGCTAAGCCAAAAAATTCAGGCCAGATGTTTCATAGTTCTGGTTTTAGGAAAGTGAGCGTGGAAGACATCTAGGCCAGTGAGTAGAAACAGAGAAATGAGGTTAGGAGAGGCAGACGCAATATGTTGCCGGGGCCTTTATGTCTCTCCGTTCTTCAAATCTTGAGTACCTGTGCTTGCTTGGGTTTGGTTTCTGTAATATCATCCTCTGCACTACACGTCCTATGGAACAAACTTGGGGAAAGACAGTTTTTTAAAATCTGTTACAATCTTTCCTGATCTGTGCCAAGTAAATGACGCCAACCATTTGGGGATGCTGGCATTGATTGGTCCAGCTATGGCTTCCCATTCTAGATGATTCCTAAGACTGACAGGGAGGGACTCAGGCCTGAGAGGAAGCTGCTCAGCTGGAGCCAAACAAGGACATCACCGCAAAGGCAGTTCCCAAATCTAAAGCCCACAAATCATTTGGAACCAATTTGATGCTTTGGAATGTTCAGTGACTTTCTTTTCAAAACATTGGAGAAATTTGAGCCAAACATTGGGACAAGTTTTAAGCAAGAAGGCTGACGGTTTGACATGTAAGAGTTTCTCTTCCCCAGTTACATTACGTTGCGTGTTGGTTTCTCTCCGGAGCTGGTGGCTTCAGGCTAGCTGTTTGCGTTTTTGTGAAAATGTTTCAAAAGGTGGTATAGTTGTGTTTGCGCTACAAGGAGATCCAAGGATATGACTTTGACTATGCCCGTGTTTTCCTTAATGGAAAACAAAAAATGGGTTTTTATTGACTGATAGATTAGCTGAATGATTGGTTAGCTGGTTGGCTGGCTGGCTGGCTGGCTGGCTGGCTGGCTGGCTGGTTAGCTTGTTGATTGGTTGGTTGGTTGGATTTTTGAGACAGAATCTCACCATTTAACCCAGGATGAATACATACTTATCAGTTCCCTGCCTAAGTGTGCTCCCTATTTTTGAAAGAGTAGATCAGAATGACACATCTCTCAGCAAGCTTAACAGAAATCTCAGTTTGGCAGGCTCTGGGAGCCATGGAAGCATTTGTGTCTTGCATGTTGGTGAGCTGGTCCTGATAGGAGAGGGTGAGATGAACAAAATGGCTGTGGCTGACTCTGTCTAAGGCTAGAAGTAGGTTCCCATGAGAATGGAGTGGAGGCTGTAAAAAGCGGAAGGTTACCTGAGTCCTGTCTAAGTATCCGCTTTAAAGCGAGCAGTTGGCATCAGTCAGGGAAGTGACTCCAGCTGCCTAGTGTTTGAGGTAGAAAGTAAGGATGATTTTGGTAGAGAACCGTGAAGGATGGTTTGCACCGAGAAGCAGATGAACCAGTAATGTGAGTGGAACTTAACGGCGACCCATTGTTTTAACACAAGCTGCTTGCGCAGGGCAGCAGACCATAAGGATTGGGCAGGCGTGCTAACATGTGGAAGACGTGTGTGCGTGTATGTGTGTTGGCAAAGAACTGCCGTACCCATTCCAGGAAGAGGCCATTATTCTGCACGCTGCAGTGAAGTCAGAGTTACTTCATTAGGACGTTTCTCTTTGCACACATGCGTTCCTGCTCTGACTTAGAAGCAGATGTGAGGGCAGCAGGATTAGGACAAAAAGAAGATGGTGGTTTATAGTGTGGGGGCTGTGGTTTCCCACCAAAACCACAAAAATGAAGCTACAGACTCGGTTAATAACTTTTAGAGTTGTGCAGAATTAGCAACCTGTTTCAAGATTACTACTATGTTCAGGCTACCTCTGGAAGGGCTTTTTAAAAGCTAATTCACAAACAGGTATTTCAGCTCTTAATCACATGGGAAGGTTAGCGTTAGCAGCTGCTTAGCCGTCTAATTGCCAAAGCACAGCCTGTGTCGTAATAGTGGGTACAGAGGACCTGGCATTCAGCATCCCCCAGGACTGATCACCTCCCTGGCTTTGCAGCAGTACCGCGAAGAACTGGATGCCAGGTTCAATGCTGACAAGTTCAAGTGGGACAAAATGTGTCACCGGGAAGCTGCCGTGATGCTGAAAGCATTCTTCCGAGAACTCCCCACCTCCCTCTTCCCCGTCGAGTACATACCTGCCTTCATCACGCTGATGGAAAGTAAGTGAAGAAATTAAATGTGGGACTGAGACAGTAGGAGGTCCATGCAGCCGGTGAGCAGCCGAGTCCCACACAGTGAAGTGTGCCTCTCCTGGGTTTGCGCACCTAAATCTGATAACTGTCCCTATTTTTTTAGTTTGCTGAGAAAGAAACTTTTGGATTTTAAAGATACTGTAGTTTTTTTTTTTTTAAATCAGTTCTGGAATTTGCAGTTGATGCTTATTCTAAATATTTTCATTTGCTTGTTGACAGGCCGTGTTTTTTTTTCATTCACTGTAAGCATGTTTTCTTTCACACTGTTTGCATATTTCTGAGAGCCACTTAAAAACCTCATCTGCTACTCCCAGCCCCTGGGTTATCTCATGATCCGGGTCTTCTTCTAGAATGGGTACATACACTTCTTTGTATATGAAGTTAATTTTGATTCTGTTCTGGGTGTTGTGTTGGGCTGCTGTGCTTAAATAAGTCATTTGCTTGGTGGGACCAAAGCCACCAGTCTTGTGTGTGTGTGTGGTGTGTGCATGTGTGTGTATGTGTGTGTGGTGTGTGCATGTGTGTATGTGTGTGGTGTGTGTGCATGTGTGTGTGTGCATGTGTGTGCATGTATGTGTATGTGTGTGTGGTGTGTGTGCATGTGTGTGAGTGTGTGTGGTGTGTGTGCGTGTGTGTGTGTGTGTATGAGTTCTTTTGTGTGTACACACATAGAAGCCAGGGGTTGACTTCAAGCATCCTCCTCTGCCACTCTGCACTCTGACACAGGATCTCTATCTGAACCTAAAGCCCACTTTATGTCTACCCTGGCTGGCCAGCGAGCCCCCACGACCTGCCTGTTCCTGACCCCTAGCATTAAGGTTATAGGTATTTCCCATCAAACCGAGCTTTCTCCGTAGGTGCAGGGGATCCAGACTTAGGTCCTCATGTTTGCATAGCTAGTCCGTTACCCAGTGAGCCAGCCTTTCAGCTCATCTGTCACCTTCTGTCTTGCCACCTCACACATGTGTGCTTGCGGGTTGGCCTGAGATTCGGTGTGGCTTGCTCCGGAGCTAGAACCTCATCTTTCTATATCTCATTCCCCCCGTAACATTCCAGGGTCCAGTTGCCTCGGACCCTGTCCCAGTTTCAGGGCAGACAGTCCAGGATTCTCTGTTTATCTTTGAGTCTTCATCACCTCACACTGCCTGGGCTCCTGGGGTCCGTGAATGTGGGCCATGTCCCTCCTCTGAGTTCGCCGGCCTCTCCAGTCTGCCCACTCTTGTTTCCTCTCTGTCACGCTACGTGGTTGTGGGTGCTTTTCAGAGACTGTCATTGTCCCCTGTAGGAACGCCCATCAGCCAGACACATACAGTACCACACCAGATTTCCCTGTTTTAGGTCAAACATTCAGAACACTGGTTCTCAACGAGGAAAACAGTTTCCTCCTTACTCAGTGTTGACACACACCAAACAACTTTGCTGAAACGAGCTGGCCTAGCAGATTTGTGTGGCCCAGCAGTGTGAATTTACATAAGGGGGGACCAAGCCTCCCACGCCAGAGCTACTCAGAGCTGCTGGGCAGAGGGCTCCAGCAGGAAGGCATTTGCTTTGTAAGTGTAAGGACTTGAGTTCAATCCCAGAGTCAGTGTAAAGAACCCTGGCATGGCAGTGCACACTTGCAATCGCAGTGACAGGAAGATGGGCAGGACTCTAAAAGCACGCTGGCCGGATAGTCTAACTTACCTGGTAAAGTTCCAGGCTGATTAAAGACCCCGTCTCAATGAAAGGTTGAGAGCAGCTGAGAGACAACACTGAAGGTTCTCCTCCGACCTCCACATATGGATGCACACACACATACACATGTACAAGCACACACAGACACCAACACACAGAGGTCTGAGCTCCCTGCCGCCCATCATTCCCCATCCACAACAGCCAGCGCACTTCTCTGCAAGGGAGACTGAAAAAATACCCTGAGAGAGTTCACAGAGCACGCATGCACCTCTGTAGAACTTTGCGAGGGAAAGTACTTCATTGCCGGTGATTGATCTGATACCAGCCAGCTCTGCAGGAAGCTCAGAGCTCTGGCCCATGATCAGGGGGAAATAATTGCCCTTTTTGCCACCTGAAGGAAGGACATGTTGCAATGAGATTGATTTGTAATGAGGAAACCATGACATATGTATGTGCATGCGTGCGTATGTACACACGTGTCTCTGTTGGAACTCCCTTCTGCATACTCAGACGGAGTTCAGAAAGCACAGATTGTTTACCATTCGTGCAGTTAGTGGCTCAGCCTTGGCTGATTCCGTCAAGGACTAAATAGTTCATCAGCCAGACTTAGGTACTTCCACGAAAAACATAATGACTTCCTGGGAAAATAACAACTCCAGGAGAAAGCAAGCTCCATGCTAAGAGGCATTAAACGGATTACCCACAAACGGTTAACCAGACCGTGTACGGACAAGTTCCGTCAGCAAAATGAAAACGGAAATGAAAAATTTGCCGAATCAGACTTAACAATTGTAAAGGAAACCTCGCGATTCTCTGCAGTGGAAAGAAGGGCTGCCCCGCCTGCGCTTGCACCTGTTGTCTTTCCCTGGGGTGTTCTGGGATTGATCACCTCTGAGGAGAAGGCTCTTTGCTAAAATAGCGTCTCATCCGGGCCTGGCACTGGACACGCTCCTCATAGGCCCTGCTGCTTATGGATGCTCACATCAATGCACGTTAGCCATTTCAGTATTCCTCCAGCCTATAACACGTTCCTCTTAAGAACTGGGCGTGGCTGCCTAAAATCCAAGTGGATAACGCGGAGTCGATGTGGTCAGATCTGTGGGTGTGGCCCCACCCTCCCACACAGCAGACACACACTTGTCACCAGCTCCCCACAGCGCACATGTCTTCCACTGACGCAATAGGTTCCCACTTGACGCTTGCATTGCTGTGACACTCAGTGCTTTGGCGAGCGTCTGCCAGCCTCCGGCCACGGACTGTGAATTGATTGTAAGGGTGCCCTGAGAACTCCCCAGGAACCTAGAGCATCTCACCTTCTGCTGACACTCTTTCCCCAGCAGACCGTTTTGAAGTGAGCTGTGAAAGGGAAGCTTTAGTGGATGCTTCCTTTTCAGCGTAGATGCCAGCCCTCTGGTGCCATCTGGTGGTGTTCGGGAATATCAGCACTCCAAAACTAGCTAGTCGCCTCCCTTAAATGTCTATGTGAGATAAGGCATATGTAGTATTGGTCATCAAACCAATCGGCCCACACAGAAGACGACTGTTTCTAGGAACTGGCATGAACCCTGTGCGCACATTAGCACACTTAGCCCTATAAGGGAAGCAAAGGGGTTAAATGACTTAGTACTGAAAGCAGGATTGGAGTCCGGGTCTAGAGCATGCATCCTCCACCCTCGTATGCTGCTGTGTCCTTGTGTGCGGTGTTTATTTGCTCTTGAACTGAGCTTTGTCTTCTGTTTGCGGGGTAAGGCAAGGTCTGTGGATGTTCGTTGAAAATGAAACTGCCATGTAAATCTAGAGTTATTTAGAGGACCTTCTTGGCTACCTGCCTGTAAATAGGCATCATGGGATTGCAAGGGGGTGACAGACCGGGGGCTCCTGTCCAAATGAACAAATTAACATTGTTGAGCTCCAGACCCGAGTCCTTCCCCTTAGCTGTCAGCGCCCTCCTGCGCCTCCAGATGTCAGCGCAGCTGCTGTCGGTGCACATCAGTGTGACTTCAAGCGTGTGATCGTTTCTGTCTTCTCGTTAGGGGGGCCTCACATCAAAGTGCAGTTTCAAGCCTTGCACCTCATGGTCATGGCCCTGCCTGACGCCAACAGGGACACAGCCCAGGTAAGTGACATCGACCTTGGGACCTGTCACAGGGCTCAACTGGGGAAAATAGGAGTACGACGGCTCACAGAGCCCCTGCCAGATGCAGTTCCACTGCCTCCCATGCTCCTGGTATTGTTACGCTGAGGAAGGCCAAAGAAGGGAAGTTCTAGAACTCTCTTTGAACATTAACATTCAGTTCCCTCCATTCAATTGGAGCATGCCCAGTATCTAAGCAGATGCCAGGATTAAGTGTGGGGAGTGAGAGAGATAAAGATGAGAGGGTACATAGCCCCGCCTCTGGATCCCATGAGAATGGTTAGCTCCTCTCCAATCCTGTGATTCCTTCCAGCCTGGTGGGAGAGTACTGATCAGCCCTTGAGGAGGGCATCTGAGATCACTGAGCTACGAGATTTCTAAAGTACCTACTTTAGAACATATACACACAGCATAATTTAAATTATTATAGGTTTTAGGAGTTTAGATGGCACCTGGTAGAGTCTGGTCATTTTCCAGATTGGAGAAACAAATTCTAGAGAAGGGACTCACCTGCTGACAGGTGGCAGGGCGACTGGTGGACTGGTATCTGTAGTTCCCCTTCCCCAACTTCCCTTCCTCTCCAGTCCATTTGTCATGTGTTAGTAAAATGTGAGCATTTCTCTGCGGTTTTAGGGACGAGTGTGTGTGTCTTAGAAAGCTGGTGTACGCAGAACAGGTGCTTGAAACCTTTGAATTAAGACTGAAGTAAGAGGAGTTCAATGAGCCCTTGATTTTACAGCCAGTCAATAGAATGTAGAAAATGAAGACATCTGATTGCTTTCTGTCTGCATGCCTTGGGACAGGGAAGGGAGTAGGTACAAAAACTGCGTATAGACACTTGCTGTGCCAGGGGAAGATTCCACACCTAAAATGCAGTCCAAAGAGCCAGGCACGGTGCTGCATGCATGTAATGCCAGCACTCGGCAAGCTGAGGCAGGGGGATCGCAAGTTGGAGGCCGATATGAGCAGCAAAGCAAGGTCATGAGAAACAGCGGAAAGAGGCTGTGTCTAAAGTACTCATTTAAAACTTGGAGCTGCATTTGCATCTGCGCGGAGTGTGAAGAGGCTCCTGTTGTTCAAACCATTTCCCGTCTCTCAGGGAAACGGTAACCAGGTACTGGCAGTAGGACTTTCCGTTAAGGGGCTTTTACTTAGAGAATTATTTTTCTTCCTTCACAACAAAACTGCATTTCATTTCATTTGAGCTGCAGTGTTTTGTCTCCCCGGTTGATACTTAATTTCAGTATTTGTCAAGCTTGTTTAGGATAAAAAGTAAGTCTATTATCTGTAGACTCCATGGTATTAAGCCCCTAAGAAGAAGATTACTTTATGAAGCCGACAGTTGAGTTCACTGCTCGCTTCTCTTCTTCCAAGCATCTTAAGGGGACATAGGACACATTTGCTCACACTTGCCTTCTGACACGTTCCCAGGAACACAGAGAAGGGATGTGGGAATGAGTGGTCGCCATCTGGGAAGCCTGTCAGTGGTTCCCGGTAGAGTGACATGGTTCTCCTGCCTCTTGTTAGGCACTGATGACGTTCTTCAATAAAGTAATTGCCAATGAATCAAAGAACCGCATGAGCCTGTGGAACATTTCTACGGTGATGGCACCAAACTTGTTCTTCAGCAGAAGCAAGCACTCTGACTATGAAGAATTGCTGCTAGCCAACACCGCAGCCCACATCATCCGCCTGATGCTGAGGTACCAGAAAATTCTGTGGAAGGTGAGTGACAGCTCCGTGGCTGTCCAGTGTCCCTACGAACTATACTAGGTGCAGGGGGATGTAAATGACCCAGGATCAAACAACCCAAGACACAAAAGGAGAGGAAAACTGTTCACAGTGGCTCGTGGTATCCTACACCATAAGCCTTCCCTGTCCACAGGTTCTCCAGCTCTGGATTTAATCAACCATAACTCCAGCTATCTTCCCAAAGTTTTGCTGCCATCCTGAGCTGTTCGATCATTAGACCCTAAATAATAGACTAAAACAAACAATGCCTTACACAGTGTTTGCATTGGGTAGGTATTGTGAATCAGCTGATTTGCAGGGTAGAGGAGGATTTGTGCAGGCTGTGTGCAAACACTATACCATGAACTGAATGCTGGGAGAAAGAAGGCAGAGTCAGGGAGACGCCATGGATCCACCGCCAGAGATAGATGTGCTGCAACTTTGCTGGTAGGCCACGATCTTGTGGTGATATAGAGATTAATAGAAATGGATTAAATTAAGATGTAAGAGTTAGCCAATAAGAAGCTAGAGCTAATGGGCCAAGCAGTGATTTAATAAATACAATTTTGTGTGATTATTTTGGTTCTGGGTGGCCAGGACAAACAAGGGGCTCCCTGCAACAGCTGAGCATCCAAGGATTTCAGAACCTAAGGGGTTCCTAGAAGCAACTCCCCTTGGAGACAACAGGACATTGTTTAAATGTGTTCTAAGCATATTTTCTAAATTAAATGGAAATCCTTGCCACTTTTCTAATCTCAAGGACAAATGTTACATCTCCTGGCTCCAAGATAATGAAGAGTTAAGAGTAACTTCCATAACGAAAGGCTCAGTCTACCAGGATGCTTTTGCTGAGATATTTCTTTCTAGTCAAGTCCCTATCTTCTTTTTTTGTTGTTGTTTTGTTTTGTTTTTCGAGACAGGGTTTCTCTATGGTTTTGGAGCCTGTCCTGGAACTAGCTCTGTAGACCAGGCTGGTCTCGAACTCACAGAGATCCGCCTGCCTCTGCCTCCCAAGTGCTGGGATTAAAGGCGTGCGCCACCATCGCCCCGCTCTAAAGTCCCTGTCTTCTGCAGGTGCCGTCTTTCTTGATCACCCAAGTAAGAAGGATGAATGAAGCCACCATGCTGTTGAAGAAGCAGCTCCCAAGTGTGAAGAAGCTGCTTAGGAGGAAGACCCTGGAGCGGGAGGTGAGAGCATCAATGGGGCCAAGGGTGGATCCCAGCAGGGCCAAGGGTGGACCCCAGCAGGGCCAAAGATGGACCACAGCAGGGCCAAGGGTGAACCACAGCAGGGCCAAGGGTGGGCCACAGCAGGGCCAAGGGTGGGCCATAGTAGGGCCAAGGGTGGACCCCAGCAGGGCCAAGGGTGGGTCACAGCAGGGCCATGGCAGTCCACAGTCTATGCTTTCTCTCTCAAAGGAGAAATGGAGTTATTAAAACACCACAAAGATACTGTGCAAAGTCTCCATAACAGAGCACCAGAATCTATCTTATGTGTTGAATTACATGCTTTGGGGTTAAAGTTCTATCTGTCTCTGGAAGATTGTTTGCTATCCGACTCGTTAGAATGGCTGAAATGACCTTACACAAGTCGAAGAATGGCTGAAATGACCTTACACAAGTCGAAAGTCAGCATGTTTGCCCTCAGTGATTTAAAGACGATCGAGTTGTCATGGTTTGAATGTGCAGTGTCCCCGGGCTCCTGTTTCCACCCTTGGTCCTCAGCTGGCGGCACTGTCTGGGAATGTTGTAGGACTTGTAGGAGGTGGGTGGGGCCTCTCAGGAGGAAGCGGGTCACCCCAGAGCTTATTGTTCAGCCCCCGTCCTCTTCACTCTCGGCTTCCTGCCACTGCTCCCCTGCTTTCCCTGCCAGGATGGATGTACACCTCTGGAACTGGAAGCCAAAATTCTCCCTTAAGCTGACTTAGCAACTAGGACCTACGTACCTATGACAGTAGATCAAGTTAGTAGAAGAAGACATTTCTTTGTTGACAAATGTAATAGATAATTTTCAATTCTTTAAAAAAAATTACATAGCATTCCCAGAGATCTTGTGTTTAGTACAACTAGTTCTGTGGAGATTACAGTACATTGCAGGCATTGGTTTTATTCAACTCTGAGGATGCAAAAACTTGAAACTCATATTACGCTTTAAAAAAAAAAGTGCAGCACTATAGAGGATAAAGGAATCTAAGAACCATGAACACACAGAATCATGCCCTAGCCCAAATCAGCTATACCGACAGTGAGCCGGGACCACTGATACAAAAATGATAAAGATATGGATAATAATGAATAAAGTGGGTTCTAAGCTCCATCTTGAAGAGATAGACAGCACTAAAGGGAGAAGGAACAAGTATCAGAGATGATGGAGGAAGAGGCATAGTGCTCACCTCTGTGGGGAGGCACGAGACTACTAATTGATATTCCCACAATCACAATGTCTATATTATTCTCATTGATTACATTAAAAAATGTTGCCCTCTAGAAGAAAACCAACCTTTTTCTGTGCTGGGGATTAAACTCAGGGCCCTGCTAGGCAGTCACTCTGCTGGTAAGCCACACTCCAAGCCAGAATCAGCAGGTAGGTAATTTGAAGAATTTTTTAAAATTAAGTTCAACATCTGGATGTCCTTAGAGACAGCTTCTTTAGAGACTCTTGAAACAGTCTTATTTAGTAGTTTGGCTGATCTTATTTGACTGTGTAATACTTTTTGTTAAAACTAGACACTCTGGGGCTGGAGAGATGGCTCAGTGGTTAAGAGCATTGCCTGCTCTTCAAAAGGTCCTGAGTTCAATTCACAGCAACCACATGGTGGCTCAACCATCTGTAAAGAGGTCTGGCGCCCTCTTCTGGCCTTCAGGCATACACACAGATAGAATATTGTATACATAATAAATAAATAAATAAATAAATATTAAAAAAAAAAGACTAGACACTCTGAGTATTATGGTATTTTTACAAATCAGATCCACAGGCTCAGGCCAGAGCTCAGTGGAAGAGAGCCTACCTTTTATGCATGAGGGCTTTGGTTTAATCTCCAGAACCAGCGCTTGCATGCACATGCGCACACTCACACACACATGCGCACATGCACACACACACTCATGTATGCACACACAAGCACACACTCAACACACACATGCACTCACACTCATGTATGCACACACACATGCACACACGCACACACACTCACACATACATGTATGCACATATGCACGAGAGAACAACAGAGCCTCTCACCTCCAGCTGTGCGCCTCCTCGTATGCCCAGTTCTGGATGTGCACACGGCTGTCTAAATCCTCGGAACACCTGAGCCCCAGCCTTTTCGGTTCCGTGCTGTTTCCCCAGCTATTATCTATGGCAGTAGATAAACCTGACACACAACACTTGTGCCCACAGCTCTGACAAGTTCCAAGACAGGTAACATTTAGGCAGGCCATTCAAGCCCCCAGGTAAGTCACAGGTAGTTGGGAGTCTTGGTGAGTGAGGCAAATCCTATTGTACCTATGTCCAGGATGGAGGCAGTGACAGACAGACAGTACAGGTGCAGGTTGGTAGTCTCCAGATGTCGACTGAGCTGAGGAACAGGAGTGGGAAAGGCGGAAGTGGAAATGCCTCTAAACCCGGGCTTGGTAGCGATGGGTGGGTTGTGAGCTGAAGGTCACGGTGAGCTACTTGCTGAGTTCAAGGTTGACTACATTCTGAGACCCTGCCTCAAAACAAAGCAGCAGCATCCCTAAAACACCACACAGCCTGCTGGTCTTAGGCAGGGCAGCTGGTGTGTTTGACACCGTGTAAACTCTACAGTGCCGTAGGAATGCCAGCTTTTTTCATGTTTTGATGGTTCACAGAAGCAAGCGCCAAAAGACAGAACACTTTAATTCCATTGTAGCAGGCCATGCTTGATGTCAATTGGAATAAAGAATTAACTAACAGGTTACAAATTAGAATCACTGAGAAGAGCTAGTGGGGTGTCTCAGCCAGTAACCCTCAAAACCTAAGTTAATCCTGGGAACACACACGGTGAAAGGAGAGAATTGACTCCCACAAACTGTGTGTTTGTGTCAACCCCCACAAACACACCCACAATCAACCAGTCAGTCAGGAAGTAAATTAATGAATGAAATAAAAATGTGGAAAGGAGATAGAAGAAAATTTAGTCATGCTGACTTCCACCCTTGGAGAAAATGAACACCAGAGGCAGGATGTGCATTCACGGAAACGCACAAGTGTGTCCACCCCAGATGCTCTGTGCTCATGCAACAGACAGAAATACAAGCCTTCTCAATCCTCTGCAGCCACAGGCTCTGCACGTGAAGAGGGAAATGACTCCATAGATCCGTGTTGCAGTGGTTCCGAACACGCACAGAGACTTTTTTTAGTGTTTTTGTGTTTTTTTTTTTTTGTGTGTGTGTGTGTGTTTTTTTTTTTGGTTTTTCGAGATAGGGTTTCTCTGTGGTTTTGGAGCCTGTCCTGGAACTAGCTCTTGTAGACCAGGCTGGTCTCGAACTCACAGAGATCCGCCTGCCTCTGCCTCCCAAGTGTTGGGATTAAAGGCGTGCGCCAACACCGCCCGGCTTTTAGTGTTTTTAAAAAGAAAAAAACGATACATGGCACCTTATTTACCTAGCAGTTATAGTCTGGTAGGTACAACAAGCCAGCCAGGAGTGACATGGAGTATTTCGGGATGATGTGTACCTGTGCCATTTTCTGTAGGGTGTCTGAGAATCAGTGGCCTTTGCTGTGGGTTTGCGGAACCCATGCTCTGTGGATCCCAGTAATGACTGCATGTGTTCCTCCTACCCTGTGTGACTACAGCATACAGGAAACACTGTCCCTGCTCTTGCTGTAGCGGCTTAATAAACAGTAACACGTGTCCCATAGCCGTGCGCCCACCCCCTTTGCTTCTTTCGTCCATTCTTCTATGGGTGTACAATAGCTTGCCTAGGCCACCTAGACTGGTGAACCCCAGATGGCATTCCATTCATTTCTCTCATGATTTGAGCTTTAGTGAGTAAACTGGTATAAATGTGATCGTTTTCACAATTGAAATAGGTTTGAAGTTGAATTTGCAGATGAGGAATTTGGGGGTCAAAGAGCATATGTACTTCTTAATTCGATAGGTACCCAAATGTTGTCCACAAGGATTACTCCAGGCGAGAAGCAGCATGCACTTATATTCTCGGGGCTAATCTGAAAGATGGAATGTGGTTTTTTTTCTTAGGTTTCAAGCCCCAAGACCTCAAAGGTACCACAAAAATCACCTTCAAGAAGAATGGTAAGACTTTTTTTTCTTTATAGCTAATAGCGTGTTGTGTGTGTGTGTGCATGTGTGTGAGTGTGTGTGTGAGTATATGTGCATGTGTGTGTGAGTATATGTGCATGTATGCATGAGTGTATGTGCATGTGTGTGAGTGTATGTGCATGTGTGAGAGTGTATATGCATGTGTGTGAGTGTATGTGCATTGTGTGAGTGTATGCGCATGTGTGTGAGTGTATGCGCATGTGTGTGTGAAGCAGGAAACCTTCTCTCACTCCTGTCCTTTTTCATCTCTGAAATGGTATCACCGTGCAGCCAAGGCTGGCCTTAAACTAAAGCTCCCATGATCTGAATACACTAATGAGAGGCATGTGTATGCCCAGCCCCCATAACTATTCATTCCCATGTAATACTCTGTGAGAACTTCCACTATATTCTTGGGCCTCTGTCTGTCCTTCAGGCTTGTCCTTTCTAGTTTGCAAATGGAGCAATGATACAGGAACTTTAGCTGATGACTCAGGTGGTTGGATGGGTACGAAGGTCACCAAGGTTAGGAGGGATGTGAGTCCGTTCTGTGAAGAGGCCCAATAATATCAGAGTGAGAACTGGTCTGACAAAGTCATCTGGAGAGCTCAGAGGGAAAGGGTGTTTTAGGAGTGAGATCTTGACTGCAGTAGGCTATGGTCTTTATCTGTGCTCCCCCAACTCCAAAGCACTCCATGTTGATTCCCTAGTGTAGTTCTTGATGGTGATATTAGGGTATAATATAAAAACTGACCCAATTTAAAAATACTCTGCTTTAGTTTCCTAGGACTACCATAACTGCACCATAGATGGGATTGATGAGACATTAGAAATTTATAGTCTTGCCGGGCGGTGGTGGCGCACACCTTTAATCCCAGCACTCGGGAGGCAGAGGCAGGCGGATCTCTGTGAGTTCGAGACCAGCCTGGTCTACAAGAGCTAGTTCCAGGACAGGCACCAAAAAGCTACGGAGAAACCCTGTCTCGAAAAATCCAAAAAAAAAAAGAAAGAAAGAAATTTATAGTCTTCTGATTTTGGAGCATAAAATTCAATTCAAAATGTCAGCAGAGTGGGTTTCTTCTGAGCACAATGAGGGCAAGATCTATTCCGGCTCCTCTGTTAGCCTGTGGTGTCTCACTGTGTCCCCTTAGTCTCTAAGCCATGTTCCTGTGCTGTCTCACTGCGTGTCCCTCACTCTCCACACTGTCTTCCTGTGCTGTCTCCCTGCGTGTCCCTCCGTCTCCACACTGTCTTCCTGTGCTGTCTCACTGCGTGTCCCTCACTCTCCACACTGTCTTCCTGTGCTGTCTCCCTGCGTGTCCCTCCGTCTCCACACTGTCTTCCTGTGCTGTCTCACTGTGTGTCCCTCACTCTCCACACTGTCTTCCTGTGCTGTCTCCCTGTGTGTCCCTTCCGTCTCCACACTGTCTTCCTGTGCTGTCTCACTGTGTGTCCCTCACTCTCCACACTGTCTTCCTGTGCTGTCTCACTGTGTGTCCCTCACTCTCCACACTGTCTTCCTGTGCTGTCTCCCTGTGTGTCCCTTCCGTCTCCACACTGTCTTCCTGTGCTGTCTCACTGCGTGTCCCTCACTCTCCACACTGTCTTCCTGTGCTGTCTCCCTGTGTGTCCCTTCCGTCTCCACACTGTCTTCCTGTGCTGTCTCACTGTGTGTCCCCTCCGTCTCCACACTGTCTTCCTGTGCTGTCTCACTGTGTGTCCCTCACTCTCCACACTGTCTTCCTGTGCTGTCTCCCTGCGTGTCCCTCCGTCTCCACACTGTCTTCCTGTGCTGTCTCACTGCGTGTCCCTCACTCTCCACACTGTCTTCCTGTGCTGTCTCCCTGCGTGTCCCTCACTCTCCACACTGTCTTCCTGTGCTGTCTCCCTGCGTGTCCCCTCTAGTCTCCATAGATGTCTTCCAAGGGTGTTCTTACTTGCGTCCTTTGTCTCTTCTCTTCTCCTTAGGACACAGTTCTCACCAGGGTAAGATAGTTTGGTTTATCTCCAACTTTACTTATTACTCTACTCTTGACCTTATTTTGAAATAAGGGACATTCTGGGCTTCTGTGGGTTAATACTTCAATATATTACTTCAAGAGACCAATTAACGGGGGGGCGGGGCTGGAGATCTGGCGCATGTAGACAGAATAGTGTATATATAATAAATAAATAATAAAAAAAGAACAACTTTGGGTGACTGTCCAGGCGACAAGATATTTCTGTCAATTCTAAAGTTTTTTTTAAAAAAAAGAGAGACCAATTAACATAGTGTTCTAGATTATGATATGTGTGTATGTATGTATACATCTTAAAGTAAGGTTTTTAGGATATTGTTCAACAAAGATATTACTAGATTTTTATATGTATACATACATACATGTATATTCATTGACGATATGGATATATATTTCACTAGATATATATGTGTGTATGTATATGTACATGTATATTAATTAAAGTAGGACTTTTAGGATGTTCTTCAATAAGAATACTGATATATATATATATAGACACTGATAAATATCATTAGATTATATATACATATACACACATATATTGTTCATTGAAGATACTGATATATATTTCACTGTATATATGTGTTGTATACATATATGTATATTAATGAAAGTAGGGTTTTTAGGATATTATTCAATAAAGATGCTGATAGATATGATTATTTGTCAGAATCCATATTTTCTTCTCTATGATGCCAGAGCATTTGAAGGAGGATTAAGTGTAAAGATGTGTCATTTCTTCTGGCAAAGCAGGACAGCATGTTCCGCTCTGATTGAGTATTGGTCATACGTATGTGCTTTCCTCTTCTGAATGTCCCTGATTTTCATCTCTCGCTTGTGATTATTGAGCCCTCCTTTGACAGTGTTTTGGTCTTTCCTCCCTGGCAGTCTGACGTGCCAGAAGGCGTCATCAGGGTCCACGCTCCACTTCTGTCCAAAGTGTCCATGGCCATTCAGCTCAACAGTCAGACCAAAGCCAAAGACATCCTGGCGAAATTTCAGTATGAGAGCAGGTGAGTGCGCCAAGCTGAAGGTAGCGTGCGGAAGATGAGCGTTCCCAGGTGGGCCGCTGCACTCCTGCAGCTGTGGCTTCAGAACAATGCAGCTGCTGCTTTGGATTAATGCATATATGTATCTGCCGTTTATGAAGGTGCCCACAGAGGCCCTGTTGGGTCCCTTGGGGCTGAAGCTACAGGCAGCTGTGAGCCATCTAATGTGGGTGCTGGGAATTGAACTCAGTTTACTGAAAGATGAACAAAGCCTTCCTGTTGGCTGCGTCCTCTCTCTAGCCCCTGTGATTCTTCTCCTGATAGGTTATTTGATCAATGAATTGTATCTTTTATTAGGATAAAAATATGGCAGTTAGTTTTGTCAGTATCTTGATCAGTTTCCATAAGTATCAGGTAGGCTCCCTGGACACCATCACTACCCCTTTTAAAGTCTGCGAGCAGTCATTCCCAGCTTTTATCATGTGTCTCCAGAGGGGACCATAAAAGGGCGTCAGCCATCCTTACAGGAATGCATGCTCGATAGAAACACCTTCTAGTGAAACTCATGTACATCCTTAAGCATTTGGAGCAAATTCAACAGCAGTAGCCCTGTTTGGTCAAGAGAGCTCCCTGCAAGAGTGTGCATGCTGCGTAATTTCACTCACTAACAGCTTTGGAGTGACAGATGTTATCAGTGGAGGGTGGGTTAGTGATTATGGTTGGGGAAGATGGGCATGGTTATAAAGGAGCACCTGAAGGGTGCCTCTAGTGCTAGAACTCTGGTACTGCACCTTGACTGGGCTCGGCTGGGTTCGCAGGCCCCTCTGGCAGGATGTTGAACTTAGTGCCCTGTGAGCGTAAGTATCACTGTGTCTCAATATGCCGGACAGATTTTGAGATCCTGATTGGGGCATGATATTATAGTTTGGCAAAATGTTGCCACGGGTCAAATGGGCACAAAGAACTTGTATTATCTTTCACAACTATCTGTAAAACTCTAATTACTTCGATGGACATAGAAACAGCAGAAGCCAAAAGCAGGCTATAATGGCAGACATCAGGCTGAATTTTCAGGTTTTGGGGAGGTGGGAGACATTGGGACAGAAAAGCATGCCATTGGCTTCTAGTAAGTTATTTTATTAACCATCAGGGCTGGTCATCTGTATGTTCATTTTGCACATCCTTCAAGTTATAGACTTGTGATTTGTGAGCTTTATGTGTAGGTGCGCGTGTGTGCACACACACTTAAAAAATTACATTAAACTCCAGCTAAGTTAGTCACCCAAAGGAGAGAAGGCCAAAGGGAAGAAGATAGCTCTGGTCCCTGCCCTTGTCTTTTTAAGACAAGGCCTAAGAACTTTGGCTTTGGATAGGACATCAGTCCAAAAGAGATCTCACACACTTCATCGAGGGGCCAGCTATATCAACCATATAAAGGGCCACCCTCTATAAGCGACTCAAAGTACCTCCCGCCATTAACCAGTTCTCCCAGGCCCTGGACCGGCAAACAGCTCCCCACCTGCTTGAGCATGCCCACAAGAACAAGCCAGAGAAAAAGCAGGAGAAGAAGCAAAGGCTGCTGGCCCATGCTGAGAAGAAAGCTACTGGCCAAGGGGATGTCCCAACTAAGAGACCACCTCTCCTTCAAGCGGGGTCAATACAGTCACCACCTTGATGGAGAACAGAAAGGCTCAGCTGGTGGCGATTGCCCATGACAGAGGCACCATTGAGCTGGTGATCTTCCTGCCTGCCCTGTGTCAGAAAGTGGGGCATCCCCTGCTGCATCATCAAGGGAAAGTCCAGGCTGGGGCGGCTGGTCCACAGGAAGACGTCCACCACAGCTTCCTTCACAGAAGTTAGCTCAGAAGACAAGGATGCTCTGGCCAAGCTGGTGGAAGCCATTAGGACCAATTACAGTGACAGATACAATGAGATTCGCCGCCACTGAGGAGGCAACGTCCTGGGTCCTAAATCTGTGGCTCAGATTGCCAACCTGGAAAAGGCAAAGGGCGAAGGACTCGCCACTGAACTGGGTTAAATGTACACCACTAAGTTTTCTGTACATAGATACAATGTTAAAAAATTATCTTCAAAAAATTGCATTAGAAAGGAAAAGAAGAGCAGACCAGCTTAGCAGGAGTCTGAATAGCCATGTAATTCTATTGCTGTACCAGGCATCTTAAAATACCGCAGTTATCATAGGTAGGTGGCCGTATGTAAACTTGACATCTTATTGCAAGGATGTTGGCAGCTGGTAAATTCCTATGTTATTTAATAGATTACAAAATCCTCAAGTGGACCTTTGTAGGAAAAAAAAAATGCTCTGCTCCAATGAGATGGCTTAGTGGGCTACAGGTGTTTGCTGCCAAGCTTGACGACCTGAGTTCGATACCCAGGACACACACACACATGGTAGGAAGGGCCCACAAATTGTCATCTGACTCCCAGTCACGCACCATGGCACATGCAGCCTTTCCACAAATGAGGAAATGTAATAGTCTATACAGACAGTATTCCTAATCAACATAGATTAGGTCTGGAGACTGTAGACTCAAATCCTCTGACGCAACTTCCGTAGATCCGAGCTGCCCAGCCTCTCACTTAGACCTGTGAGCATGTTGGTTTAAAAGCTGTAATCTGGAGAGGACGAAAGGGCTCAGCGGGCACAGGGCTTGCCACCAAGCCTGGCAGCCCAATTCAGTCGCCAGCACACACACGGTGGAAGGAAAGAACCAACCCCCTTCCTGCACGGGCCGTGGCACACGCGAGTCCACACGCATAAGTCACACACCGGTAAACAAATGTAAACATTGTGAGTTGTAGTTAAAGGTGCCCCATCGGCTGCTAGACTCTTCTACCGTGAATTTGTCTGTTTTTGGAGCAAAATGCTGGCAAGACTATCAGAGCAGTCAATGGAGAAAGAATAGCTTTACAATAAAGGATGCCACAGAGACTGGAGGTCCACGGGCCGGGAAAAAAATAATTTTAATCTAAATCTCATTATTTAAAAATTAATTCAGAATGGGCCATGGACTTAAATGTATAATGAGAAATGTAAAAGCTTTAATAAAAGGAGATGCGGGGAGGAGGCAGAAATTTTTAATAAAAAAAAAAGTAAAATAAAAGGAGACAATCTTTATGACTGGACAAGGGATGAGTTTCCCAGGCTTAACCCCAGAGGCGTATGAGATAAAACTGATGAGTTAGACCTCATCGAACTGAAGGCTGATGGAATACGAGGACCTGTGAAGAGGGAGAGAAGACAGCTAAAAATAAACAGCTGAAGCACTTGCTACTCACAGGAAGGGCCAATCCATGCAGCTGGGGGGAGGGGGAGCAGGAGCAGGCGTTTTGCCAAAGGCAGCCCTCTGCCCCGTCACAGTGTCTGAGAGAGCACAGGTCTCCTTCAGTTCCACTGCGGAGTGCTCAGTTCACAATCAGTTGATCCTGGTGCTCTTTGACCTGCGCTGCGGCAAGGCAGCCCATCCCAATGGAGATGTTTGGTGGAGCAGAACCGCTCCTCTGCTGGCCTTGAAGGGAAGAGAGGAAGTGTCTGGGGTCACACATTCTCCCCTGAGAGCACGCCTCCAGGGGTCTCAGTGCTCGCACTAAGCACCACCCCTCTGAGGGGTATACAAGCCTCACACACATGGACCTTTGTGGGACACTCCAAACCCAGCATATAGATGACATGTGACCAGGGGAGAAAGATGGTCGAAAAATCCATGCCTGGAAAGATGTCCATCATTAGCCACTAAGGAAATGCACATTCAAAACACAGTGGCCTGTCATGGCGTACCCATGAGGGTTCTCAAGCCATGCCTAGCAGTACCAAATACTGCAAAGACACAGAGAAGCTGTGGCGATCACTCATCATCTGTGTGGGCAAGATGGCATAGTTCAGAACACCATAAAGTAGTTTGGCAGTTTGTTAAAAAAAACTAAATAACAATATGGCATGACATCCCTACTCCTGAGCATTTGTCTGCCAGGTTTGAAGATCTCATCAACGCAACCCAGAACAACTTTGGTTACACAAAGCCAGATAAGCCCTAGATAAGTGACTGGACCGTGCCGGATCCCAGGATCTGAACTGAAAGGATTTGCTCAGTGATGGAGGAAGGTCATCAGTTAAAAAATAAAGAAACTGCTTGGCCCTCATAGGTTAGAACATAGGTGGGTGGAGTAAACAGAACAGAATGCTGGGAGGAAGAGGAAGTGAGCTCATACACCTTAGCTCTGCTCTCTAGGGCAGATGCGATGAAGCTCCGACCCAGGATGGACGTAGGCTAGAATCTTCCCGGTAAGCACATCTTGGGGTGCTACACAGATTATTAGAAATGGGCTAGTCCAGATGCAAGAGTTAGCCGAGAAGAGGCTAGATATAATGGGCCAAGCAGTGTTTAAAAGAATACAGTTTGTGTGTTGTTATTTCGGGGCATAAGCTAGCCAGGCGACCAGGAGCTGGGGCAGCAGGAACACAGCCCGCAGCTCCCACTACAGCTCAGGTCTCTAGGGATTCATGCAGGGTGGGACAAAAGCCAGTACCAGAAGCTTCCTCGCTGTGCTCTCCTGTTTGTATCGTACTTGGGACCTAGGAAATTTATGGGAGTACAGACGAGGTGATACTTGTTTGCAGGTATGGGGGATCAGGCTCAGCTGTAGTAAGGATGGAACGGTAAAGTCGGCCAGAAGGGGGCAGCAGTGGGTATCCTGGGGGATGGAAACGGGTGTTTTGCCTGAATAGGTCTCAACATTCTCTCCCTGGAATTTCATTCCAGTTTCCCAAGGTGGTGCTATTAGTAGTACCACTTCATAGCAGAAACTCTGAAGGATACATAGGGTCCACGTGTGCTATTCCTAAAAATGATGTTCAATCCACAGCGACCTCAAGACTACCTCACTACAAATAAAAAGTACTAAGAATGGCGGAGGGGCAAGCTCCCTCCTCTCCTCAACAGAGTTGAGACTGGTCTTGAATCGCTGATTGGCACAGACCTTTTGAATTCTCTTATCCCAGTCTTCTAAACTTGGCATAGAAAAATTGATTTGGGTGATTGCTTTCTCTTACTTCTTTTTATTGTGTAACAGACTGGGAAAGAAATCACCTTTAGGTAACTGAGGTGATTTTTACAGTATTTTTTAAAGCACTCAAGAAGTCTAGAGGTGTAAGCCAGGCTGAAGAGGGAATGCATTCAAACTCAGCAAACACGGAAATTAACGTGGCTTCTTTTGAATGGAGAGAACTGTGGCCCGAGATGGGGAGTGTTAAACAGCCAGCCGCCGTGCTGACGTCACCACTGCTCTCCAGTGGTGCTGGAATGTGTTCTCTGTTGCCATGGCCACTGAGCATCCCATGATCGGGAACTGTCTCAGCCCCCGTAGATTTAAGTTCTTGTTGCTGCTGTCATGACTTTGGTCATAATAAAGTGTGTGGCACATATTTTGTCAAGATAGGATGACTTGTCAATATCCACCATGGACCCTGAAAGAACTGTTGCCTTCTCTGTTTTTTAGTCATGGTTCATCTGAATGTATAAAGATGCAGAACCAGAGGTTATATGAAGTTGGAGGAAACATAGGTAAGCATCATTTGTCATTTCTATTCCCATATCCCATGATACATTGCTATTGTTGTAGGGGTGTGTTTTTTTTTCCCCCACACATTTTATAGATAAAAATAAAAATCAACAATGTCTGGGGTTTTATAGTTGCATATAAAAGCAGTTTTATGATTTTTTTTCCTCCAATATTCTCAAAATTGAAGTGAGATGAAGACTTTGGGTCCTTTTCATTGTGACTCTTAAAGTTAGAAACCACCTCTTGCTGGGCTTACAGAACAGAACAGAGTTGAGAACTTAGAGAGTATGACTCCCTGTGCCGGCTCACAGCTCAAGGTCATTCTGTTGCCTAATGAAGTCAAAGGCCGTTCCTTGTGCCTCCGTCTGTGTCTTCTGTGACTGACATGTCCCTGCATTCTCTTTTGACAGTTTTCTTTGACCCTCTCAGGGATGTTCTTTGCTACCCAATTAGGGCCTTGTTCTACCTGTACCTCAGTTTACCCCTGCACCATTTCCCTCCCATCAGTATCAGTCCCACCTAAAATGGTTCTCAAAGGACCAAGAAACCTTGGGACTTGACATAGGCTGATGAGAGAACGCATTCAATTCTCACAACACAGAAACGAAACATGGCTTCTCTTAAGGGGATGTAGTAGGAGCTGCGGGCTGCTTCCCGCTGCCCAGCTCCCACCCACCGGCTAGCTTTACCCAAAATAATTACACGGAAACTGTATTCTTTTAAACACTGCCTGACCCGTTATCTGTAGCCTCTTATTGGCTAACTCTCACATCTTGATTAACCCATTTCTATTAATGTGTGTAGCACCACAAGGTGGTGGCTTACCGGGAAGATTCTTAACTTGCCTCCATCTCGGAAAAGAGAGCTATGGCGTCTGCCTGAATCTACTCCTTTCTCCCAGCATTCTGTTCTGTCTGCTCCGCCTATCTAAGCTGCTGTCCTATCAAAGGGCCAAGGCAGTTTCTTTACTAAACAATGAAAGTAACACATAGACAGAAGACCCACCTACATCAAGGGGAGAGACTTGTGGACAGTGACAGGGTGTTATTAAGAAGGTAGTCATGCCAACAGCATCTCCTGCCCCATGAGCACATAGCTATGCTAGCAATCTCAGTAGAGCAGAAGTTAGAACTCTGGAGAATGATGAGTTTCAGAACACCTTGGGACATATGGTAAACTTGTATCTCAGATACACACACACATACACACACACACAAAAAAAAAAATGATTCCTGTCCTCTTTAGAAAACTGACACCTTCAGGTCCACTCCTACTTCTTTGCTCCGCCTCGTTCCACTTCACAACACACCTTAAGTCAGCTGTCTGTTTTACATTTCTTCTTCCAGTTTCTTCTCTCTTGAAAGCACTCTCCCCAAGGGTCCTCCTCAACACCTCACCAAAGTCACCCTCTCACCCAGGACCCCGGAGAGTGCACACTGAAATGCAGTCACTGTTTTAGTAACTGCCTGACTTGGGCTTTCCTGTCTGAAAACAGTTGTCTCTGTTCGCTGCTGAGGACAGATGAGTTTCCGAGCTTCCTCCTGCATCTCTGAGTCTCTGCTGCTTCTTGGCTCTGAGCATAGTCCTTGGAAGTCTGTGTGTGTGCACACACCTTCTTAGATAAACTCAGTTCTCTCATTGCTTTCTCTCCACCTGCCTGCCTCCCAGTCTACCCTCTGGGTCCTGCCCTTATGCACCCATTCACCTGGTACACTGTTGGGCGTGCCATTGGCTGACTTCTAGAATACCCTTGTTCCAGATGCCCTCATCTCCTGCTTGACTCTCAATGCCACCACTTGGTGATGCCCTCCTACACTATGTACCCTCCTTTCTTTGGTTTCCCCTAATATTCCTATCATTAAGACTTACTTTACATTGCACATATTTGCTTACTATCTAAATACCCACGGGGGAAATTTTTTGACACTGAAATTGTGCCTGTTACTTTAATAGAAAGCAACAAAATGTCCATTCTTGTTCCCTTTAAATTTTTTTTGAGATTGTAATTACATCATTTTCCCATTCCTTTCCTCTCTCCAAACCCTTCCGTAATACTTCTCCCTACCTTCTTTCAAATTCGTGGCCTCTTTTCACCAATTATTGTTATAGTAATATATGTATATAAAGATATATACCTAAATAGAGCCTGCTCAATATGCATAATGTTACCTGTATGTGCATTTCCAGGGCTTCCCATTGGTTTGGGGTATCCACTTGGTATGATCTCACTCTCAATATCAGCATTCCATGGCTGCCTGTACTTGTGCTGAGGCCTTGTGGTCTTTCCACCATGAACTTTACAAATCTATTTTGTTGTCTGTGTTTAGCTCATGTTTAGGCAGTCATGTTGTCAAGACTTTATGGATATAGCTCGGGCATTACTAGGAGACACAGTCTCACATGAGACTCCATGATTCCCTGGCTCTTAGAAACTTTCTGCCCTGTCCTCCACAATATTCCCTGAGCGTTAGGTGTGGGAGTGTGTAGGGTGGCTCTACAGTGTTTTCTGTCATGGCCTCAATCCGTTGCAAAGAGAGATTTCCTCAGTGAGGGTGAGGACTACACTTACTTAACTGTGGTTATAAAAACAAATATTGAATGAAGTTAGGGATTGTGTTGGTTTAGTAAAGTGGTAGTTGTAGCTTCTCCTTCATGACCCATGATTTAACTAGCTCTAGGGAATTGGCTAGGTTTCTAGTACCAGAAATAATTTACCTCTTACTGAGCAGAGAGCCGTTGGTTAGGGCTAAGACGTGTGTGCCATTACTGCACCCTGGCTGTTGTCTGCAGTCATCAGTGGTGTTTCGATTTTTGGTGTTGCTATTTGCATTCCAGTGGTATTTTGTGTTTTAATAATACGGCTTCCTATTTTTCCCCTATACTTATTCCTCTCTACACCTGTAAGTCAAAATTTGTTTGTTTCCGTTTTTTTCACAGTGTCACACATTTCCCAATTCTTCTTTTCCTGTGTTTTCAAATTCTTTCTCATACCCCTTCCTTATTTGTCGAGATCCTTTATCTTGGACTACAAGGGCATACTACCACGCTTCCACATCTGGCTCTTTCTTCCTTTTAATGCACATTCTGGAGATAGAACTCATGTCCTGTGCTTACAAGGCAACCACTCTACTGGCTTGAGCTTTTTGGTTTTCTTTCTTTTAGGACAACACTGTTTGGATCCTGATGCGTATATATTGGATGTGTATCACGTTAATCCTCATGCAGAATGGGTGATTAAGCCCTCGCCAAGCCTTTAAAATATGCCGAAGATGGCTCTTGCCTTGATTATATGCCAAGAAGTTCCTGCATTCATGGGAAAAACCACACTGCCCCAAGGTATTCCCTCCTGTAATCCTGGTTCTCCTGAAGGGGCGGTGTCACCAGCTCTGTCAACATGAACTACAGAGAAGGAGCTGGTTCACATTGAACTGAACTTCCTATCACAGTCCCTTGGTAAGACGATATGACCCAGAAGAAAGGCCAACGTTACTCACTGTGGAATAGGCTGCACTTCTGATGTGAAACATACACTATTTATGCTCCTAGATTGGAGGGCCTTCCGTCTAAAGACAGCTGTGCCCCGTGTCATTCTGTGCATCACACTCGGAGAGTACTTGATAGCGCCCTGGTGCAAAGGAACTTTCCGTTGAGAGTTGAGATGGTATTTTATGGTTCCTTGTCTCATGCGCACAGGTCCCCATTACAAATCCCAGTTTGGCAAGGGCGTCCTGTGCTTCCAGGATGTCCTGTGTAGTCCACAGTCATGGCATCTTTTCTCTCTTCTCCCAGCTGTGGTGCTCGGGTGAATAGATCGCCTCTCGTGTGTTAGCGTGAATGTCCTTTGTAGATCAAACACTTTCTGTTTTCGACATTTTACAGCTGTAGCCACTTCTGCAGCCCTAACTCCAAAAATACAGAGATGCCTTTGCCCATAAGTGCCGAAAAGGCCGCTCGACCCAGAATTGATAAGTTGCAAAAGTACATTGTGTGCTTCGATCTAATGTTAACCAGACACGTGGCCAGTCACTGTGGACTAGCAGTGGGCTGTGGAAGCTGGAGACCACTGTCCAGTT
Source organism: Chionomys nivalis (assembly GCF_950005125.1). NCBI lineage: Eukaryota > Metazoa > Chordata > Mammalia > Rodentia > Cricetidae > Chionomys > Chionomys nivalis. Next base: position 12,200,463 of record NC_080111.1, on the reverse strand, counting down.
CATATCTTGCACAACTATTGTCTAGATCTGCAGTGGTGAACATTTGGTCCTCGAGTTTCTAAGAGAAACAGATCTAAGATGTACCGAGCGGCAGGACAGCTCTGCCTTCCAGCGGCTGCAGAGAGTCCTTGTTTATCCCAGGTGTGCGTGATCTTCCCACAGACCAAGAGTTTGATGGACTTAGAGCAGTTACCGCATTTAAGACCCAAGTGCCAGTACAAGCAAATCTCACTCACAAATGCAAAAGGACTGTTTCCTTCCCTGCATAGCCCATGTCCAGAGATAATGAGGATACTGTAAAGGCGTGTGCAGAAGAGCTCTCCCGTTGCTGTCATGGCTGATACGGAAACAAAACACCCATCTCCAACAGTCAGCTCATCTCCTTGTCGAAGCAGAGCTCGCTGTGCACTCAGCATGCAGATCGTTTTCTTCCTGACCCTCAGGAGTTTGCTCTACTTGTCTAGAAACACAAAGACCAGTTTGTTGGGTTTATTTATGAATTTCTATTTCCTTTCTCTGAAAAGCCACTAAAAGCCAAGTGCGTACGCACTGCCGAGGTTTGTGTGTGTGTGTGTCCCAGTGTTTGTCCGGTTTCCAGGCTGCCCAGCGGGCCCGTGAGTGTGCGCGGTGAGCACATCGTCATCCTGCAGGGCGAGCAGGGAGTGAGCATGTCACTGTCGAGCTGCCGGATTCCAGGACTGTCGCTGGAGGAGTCCCTGCCTATGCATGGAAGCAAGGCACCCTTCCAGAGCACCATGTTTCTGTAAATACGTGAACGTATTCCTGTATTTCTTGGCATGAGAAGCATCCAGTGCTGTTGTATTTATATAGAAAGTGCACAGCTCTGTTCATTTGTTTTCCTCTTCTGGGGTTCTCATTTCAGACGACATGAGAACACATTAGGATCTGTGCCTTAGCTTTAGGCGCCAGGCTTCCGCAGCAGCTCATGGATAGCAGGTAGCGCACGGCAAGGCTCTGCGTTTCGTGCCAACTTTTGTGCGGCTTCAGATGCAAAGTCTTGGCTGAGTCGGTAACTTGGAATTAATCATTTCAGCTTCTGAGGGAACGTGACAACTTTCAGATAACCGTATTGTGTGGAGGGCAGTGTCGACATCAGGGGCTACGCTGGCTGTAGCTTTTCGTTTCTCGTCAGATAGTTAATCCGCTAGAGAAGGCTTAGTCACCGTGCGAACTGGTGTCCGTGTGCTCCAGGAGTTTCTTTCGTGGATTTTTATTCTGAAAGAATAACCTTCCGATCAAATTGGAAATACCTGCCATCCGTACTGAAAGAACTTTGGCCTTATTGAGAGTTAGTTTTCCAAAGTCCAGTAGGCAACCTGTTAGACTAAATGGGCTGGTTGCCAACAAAAGAGGCCAGATACATGGGTAGTGAGTTACATTCGTACTGGCTTCTCACCCATCTAGTGCTCTGGATACACAAGTAGGAAAATAACGTCATTCGGGAAGGGAGTAAAGGAAATGACTTGGAGGAACACATATTCAGGAAGGTGTCTACAGCTGCCTCGTTTCCCCTCCGTTCTCCCTAGGAGGGTCCTCTGCTCTGCAGCTCAGCTGGGAAATGGTTCTTCCCGCCAGTGGCCTTTGGACAAACTGGAATTCTGATTCCTTACAGTGTGTATGTGCCGTATAAACTACCTCACCAAGCCTTTTTTTGGGAAAGAGAATCAAATGGACTTTTAACGTTGTTGTTGTTGTTCAACTATCCTTGGGTCTTACTTAAGTCGCTGCAGTTAGCTCTCAGAGTATGTTTTGATAATATGCCATTCACGCCATGAAATAGTCTTAGCAAAAGCGTTAGGACAAAAATACGCCGGAAGTATGCCCTGCGGTGTGCTCTGAGGGAGTCCTCGCGTGTCCTCAGTGACTGTCTTGTGTTGCTAACCATGGGGGACACGGGCTGTCGGGAACTGGTGTTCATTTTTCTGGCAGTGATCCCACTGTCTGTGCATTTCCTTTGACTGAAAAGGAGAGGGAATGAAATGTCCCTCTTCTAAGCAAATATGTTGATTCTTTTTATGTGTGTGTCTGACTTGCCTGAAGAGACTGTACATTAGGGGGTATAATACTCCCCTTGACAGGCATTTTCAACTATTTTCCATAAATATGTCACTTAATAAAAAGTAATATGACATGGGCTAAAAGTGTTTCTTTCACACCTGTCACTGGTTTGCACGCTCTCATCTCATTTGTAAACACCACCTTCCAAGAATTTCCTGTCTACCTAACTTAGTGATTTAGTTAGGGGAAAATTATATATCCATGGAAATCTCAATCCTGTGCGTTTTCACCTCAGAGTTAGATGTCGAGTCTTTTGTTTCGTCAGCTCTCATTAACTAGGATGTGGACATCGACTTTTATCCATAAAAAGGAAGAAACAAACACTGAAATGGCCGCTGCGAAACGTCGTGCATCCGGGTGCACAGCGGTGCGGGGAGAAGATCAGGAGTTTAGGGGCCGCGTCCCAGCCCAGCCCTGTGAGGGATGACCCGAGGGAATGGATAGCACTGACCCTCTCATAACTTCGCCTTTGCTAGGTCTGGCCCAGGCAGGACTCTAGTTACATATAAGAAGACATCTTTTACATATGTATGAAACTTCCCATAAGTACAAAAACTATTTTGACAAAGTTCAGTAAATGCTCTTTTTAAAAAATTTCAACCTTTTACTGTATATCCTAAGCCAAAAGCAAAATAAATAAAAGTAAAAAGGAGTAGAGCAAGGGCTCAGAGATTAAAGTGCCTGCTGTCCAAGCTGTGGACTTCTCTTCTTAATCTTCGTCTTCGTCTGTTCTGTTCGTCTTAGTCTTCTGTTCGTCTTCTTCTTCGTCTTCGTCTTCTTCGTTCGGTGCGCGAGGTTTATTGCAGCGTGCAGGAGGGAAGGGAAAGAGAGAGAGAGAGAGAACAGACGTTTCAGCCTTTTAAAGGGTCCCCCACGTGCGTGCGTCAAGCACCACGTTCTGCGCCTGCGCAGCCTTTGCGTGAACGCTAGGGGCTCCTGGGAAATGTAGTTCCCCAGGCGAGCCACGCTCAGGGGCCTTCTGGGGAATAACATCCTCCTCATGCTGAGAGGTGGAACTAGAACTCCAGGCATCAACAGAAGCCCAAAAGGGTACAGTGTTCTGGGGATGTGTGGCACTTTCAACATTTGGCGATCTTAAGATCAAGATCATACATTTCCTTATATGTAAATATTACCTCTAGGGGGAAATCTGCAAAAAAACGTAAATATTCAACCAGAGGGATTATCAGGCCATGTGCTCGGATACCTAGGGGGACGTGTACTGGTGTTAGCAAGGCTTTTTACAGTGGATTTTAAAAGTTGTTAGATAGAGGTGATAGAAGACAGATGGATAGGAAGGAGCCGGTCCAAACATAACCATTACAGGAGAATGTTCCGTCACACTCCCAATGCTGACAGGGTAAATAGAACTTTGAAACTGCCTTTGCTCAGTGTTTTAACTAGCGTTCTTTCACTGTGCTCAGGAACCTGGACTTGACATTTGTTCATTCTTAGTGATGGCTCTGCCACCTTGTAGCGTTGTACACTGTGTGCAGCCTGCTCTGGGGGGTAATCCATGTCTGTAGATGGCAGCAGCGTTTCTGTTCTCCGTGAGTATCTCTCAACACATAGCACTCCCCACTACGTCAGAATTCAGTCATAGAGTCCCCCCTACCCCAGTCCAGTCACATGGAGTCCCCCCTACCCCAGGTTCCAGTCCACTCGCATGGAGTCCCCACCACCCCAGGTTCAGGTCCAGTTCATGCAGAGTCTGTGCCATATACCTGTTTCACAAGTGAAGAGGGTCCCAGGACCCTTATCTGAAGAAGTTTAGAAATGTTCAGACGTCGAGTGTCTGCTTCAGCACAGTGCCACACAGAGGGTCTTAGTCATTTTCTGGGTGGGCATGAGATTATCATGCAAGGCTGTCAGCGTGCTCACGCAGGAGCAAGGAGAAGCGATGCCCACAGAGGGGGTTAAGAATTATCCTGGGTCCTTCTTTGGTCTGTAGACCCAGAACCTCAGATCTAATCTTTCCCATTGGAGAGCTGTCTCTCTTGTCTCTGGGTCAACCCAATGAATACATGTCCAGTCCATCTTCCTGGTGGCTCACCTGTTTGCACTCAGTGACACCATGGGACAGCCAGTTTAGCAGATGTATTCCTTTTTTAAAGGCCCCACAGTTGGGATGTTTGAAACGATGTTATATCTCTGCGCCAAAAAATCCGTTTCAGTGGCATTGAAAACTCACCTTCTCTTTTAGCTACTTTGTTTTTAGTACAAGTCGATCCTTGGAATCCTCTGGAGAAGTGGTAAGTTTCGGATAAGTTTGGCCACAGCAGCTACAGTATATAGTAGGAGCAAGAACAGGAGTGCGCTGGATTTATTTTGATCCTTTGCTTTTACTTCATTTCCAGTTGACACGAGATGTTTAAATTCATGTACATTCATGTACATTGTGTGATCAGAATAATTAACATATTCATCAACCAAAACACGAATTTCTTTGGGTTACAGCCTTCAAGCTCCATTCTAGCCATTTCAAAATCTGCATCATTGACTTAATTTCTCCTAATTCTACCTGTACTTGTAGACCAACCTCAGAAGTCCTTCCCTCATTTTCCAGGCCTCTTGGTAGCAACAACTCTCTTCTAGGGTTCTGAGATCAGCTTTTTACCAGATTTGAGTCCTTAGACACCAGCTTGCTTCATCTTTAGCAACTGTCCCGTTTTAACAATGTTGTGCTTCCCAGCACCTGTCACGAGGGGGCAGCAGAGGCTGTTGATTCGAAACTAAGTCACCATCATGCTGATTTCCTTGGGCCCACCTGCCAGAATCCCAGGCCCAGCTGGAGGCAGCAATGGCTCTTCCTGCACTCCTTCGCGGCAGCACCACACACCCACCCTCTTTGCCCAGGGCCGGGCAAGGGCACAGAGACCACCAGTTCATAAAAAGTCAGGCTAGTTAAAGTCCTGGGCCAAGGGAAACTCGACAGGTCTTGAGTTCCAAAACTCAGGGCAGAAACCCTGGACTCAGATAGGTAAAGTGGCCAGGCTTGCAGAGCCCCACAAGCGTGGGAGGTTGGGGAAGCTAAAGTGACCAAGGCAATGTCATCTTGTACTAACTCCATTATGTGTCTGCTTAGAAACTTCTCAACCCTGTTCCCAGCCCTGCACATATAGACCTTGGCAACTCACCTGGGATTGCCCATAACCCTGTCCAGATGTATTAACCGAAATAACTGTTTATACACACCAAACATAAAAATAAGCAGAAATGGTGTAAATGATAAATTGTCATGTTGTGTCTGAAATTATGTCCTGCTAAAATAGACGTTGCAGGGTTCCTCTGCCCCTTTTCTACGCCCGATGGCATTGTGGTCTTTGATCTTTAAGAAACCTGTACCCTGCCGGGCGGTGGTGGCACACGCCTTTAATCCCAGCACTCGGGAGGCAGAGACAGGCGGATCTCTGTGAGTTCGAGACCAGGCTGGTCTACAAGAGCTAGTTCCAGGACAGGCTCCAAAACCATAGAGAAACCCTGTCTCGAAAAACCAAAAAAAAAAACAAAAAAGGAAACCTGTACCCTGTGCTTCAGCACCAAGAGTCTGTCTGGTGCTAACCAAAAGAAAGTATTGGGATGGGGAGTGGGGTGGCAGGATAGGGGGAGGGAATAGAAGGTAGAAGGAGGGGAGGGAGTGAGAACTGGGATTGGTATGCAAAATGAAAACAGATAGTTTGGGGGCTGGAGAGATGGCTCAGCGGTTAAGAGCACTGACTGCCCTTCTCAAGGACCCGGGTTCAATTCCCAGCACCCACATGGCAGCTCACAACTGTCTGAAAATCCAGTTCCAGGGAATCTGAGACCTTCAAACCAATGCACATAAAATAAAGTTAAATAAACCATAAAATTTTTTTTAAAAAGATAGTTTGGTTACTTTTTTTAAAAAGAAAGAAAATTATATTCAATTCTATCAGGCAAAAAAAGACACCATTTCTGTAAGTTTTTATCCAACTTTGGAAACAGTCTTGCTATATTAGGTACATGTCAATAAATAATTACTTAGGATTGTGAAAAAAGAAAAAGGAAAAGAAAGCACTGTGATGTTTCCTCCCATACATGGTGGCCTCTAGCTTCTCACCGATGCTCAACCAGTGAGGATCAGACTGGAGCTGATTCAAGGCAGGGCGTTCAAGAATGGAGAGCCAATCGAGAAGAGGCCCAGCTGGGGCCCACCCTTCCATGGTGATCACTGAGAAGAGGACCAGCTGGGGCCCACCCTTCCTTCTAGAACACTGGACACACCCCCTACTGGGAGGAAGGGAATTTGAATGGTATTCAACAAACATACACCAGACTTGATGAATTAGTTTATTAGGGTTACATACTTGAGTATGGGGAATAAGTTACAGGAGTGGGGATGTCAGTGAAAGCCCACCCCAGTATGGCTGGGGGTTCACTAAAGCTGGAACCTTGACGCTTTCTCTATGACTTGCAGCTGTCTCCAGGCCAGAGTCTGCCCAAGGCACCTTGGGCTTGTGTGAGTTGCCCCAACAGTCATCTGAGCTCAGCAAGGGAGAACTTTGTGTGGCTGGTCAATTTCAGGAACTTCCTAAGACCTCTGTGCTACTTCCTGGGTCTAACCCAGGATCCCTTTAGAACTTCCCGAGTCTCAATGAGCCTAGGAAGAAAACTGCTCCACATCGGTAAACATGAAGCTCCACAGATGACTGTCATGAAGGACAGTCGTCAATTCCTGAGGCTCGAGATGGCTGAGTGAGGAACCACCTGCCATGGAAGCAGAATGACCCGAGTTTGAGTCCCAGCACCTGCCTGACAATGAGTGTGGTCATACAAGCCTGTGACCCTGGAGGTGGCGGTAGGAAGGTAAGTGGGTCACCATCACTCACTGGCTAGCTGACCTAGCCAATCAGTGCCAGGTTGAGTGAAACACAGAAGAACTCATCAAAAAAGATTTAAAATAGTGGATGACGCCTAATGTCAACCTCTGGCCTAAGGAGACACACACATGTGAGCATGTGTGCACACAGAGACACACAGACAAAAGTATTTCCTAGCAAAATGGAAGTGTCCAATGTAACTGCTGAAGAAGTTGCAGCTCTCTGAGCCCCTTTGCTGTGTGTCAGGCAGGCCTCAAATTCCCCAGCTGAAGACTTCAGAAAAGGTTCAAAGGGGAGCATGCTTCTGTGATCATGCATTATGACATTTGGGATTCCAAGTGTCATATTATAGGTATCACTGGTAGTGATAATGTGAATGCATTTAGAAAGATTATATGTCCCTCCTGGATATACAACCTATTAAGGCATTTGGGGAAAAAATAGGATATCACACATCAGCTTTTTTGGCCAATGTCCCTTATATAGTCTCTAAATGCATCTAAAAATCACACCTTCAACGTACTCTAAGAAGGAACTCATGGCTTCCAGCCATAAATCACCTAAACAAGAATGAAGTTTGAAGCCCAGAAAAACCCTTACGCGCTATAATCAGAAGAATGTTGTAAGAAGACGGGAAGTGGTCGGCCAATGAGAGAGCTGGAACTTCACACGGCTGGAGAAGGGCGTCTGACTACTTCCATGAATGTGATTCTCAGGGTACCTTCCCAGGTGGGTGATGGCGCTGGAGAGATGCTTTACAATCAACAGGAAATCATGTTACCATTATAAACACAGAGCGAGTCGTGGTCTGCTCTTGCGTGTATTGAGTGTTCAATGGAGCCTTGGTAGAGGCCACCGGAAGAGTGAGTCAGAAAATCCGATGAGTTTCAGCATGCCAGGCTTCACTCCCAAAAGGGCAAGTTCCAGGAAAATACTCTCGGTGACAGAGTTGTCACTATGAGGACACCATTGAAAAGCGTGGGTCTGAAGGGGGGTCTGTGGTTTCACCATCTAGTTCTCCATTACAGCTGGGCCTCACAATGTCTTCCCTTCAAATCTCCTACTGTCAAATCCTTCTTAGTGTCACCATAGTGACAGTAGAACCCATTATGGGCAGACTGGGGTGTGCTTACATGGAGACAGGTGAATCAGCTCTTCATCTCATAGGGCAGAACAGCTTTGTCAACAATACTGTGTGTTGGCACAGGTATTCTGCATTAGATAGTGACAACGCCTCAGCCCAGGCCATTCTGCAATGACACAGGACCTTCCAGAGACTGCCCACATCCTGATCAGCAGACGTACGAGTACAGAATACGAGAAGGGAGAGAGAAAAGGGCTCTCTTAGTGTCCTGTGAGAAGACTATTGTTATGGAGAGCTTGAAGACATTCTCGCAGAGTGTCTTCCCTGTTCATCAGGTACTCAGGATGGCTCTCACAGTACCCTCTGCTCTGGAGAAGGGAGTTCACCGTGGAGAGTCCTGTGGCACTGCAATCTATCACCTTCCTGTGTTGGCCGGTGTCCATAGACTGGGTATGCAGCATGAGACACTAAGCATCCAAACTCTCATCTTCAGATGCTGCTGTCCAGACCTGCCTGACGCCCCACTCTCGGCTATAAGCAAACATGTCTGAGCTCAGCACCTCCATCTGTTTATCTGAATTGCTGGGAGACCTCAAAGTGACCCCTTTATCTTTGACCACAGTCTGTCTGCCAGGCACCAAATCGTCATATTAGATTCCACCTGGACATTTGTTCCCTATGCACAACAGTGTCCTCTTCCTTCTCCATCCCTTGCTTAGGTAAGGAAATTTTACTTTGTGCTTCTGGCCAAGTTCTGTGACAGCCATGTATGAGCTTCAGCCACAATGATCCACCTTTCTTTGTGGTCAGAGACCCTACAATTAGGAAATAAATCCACAATACCGCAGGGACATAGGTCATGACCCTCTGACAAAACCCTCATCCGGTCTTCTCAGATTTGGAAGACTTAGGGTTGGAAAAGGCATAAATATTTAGTAGGTAACTCTGTCTCTTGAGGGCTTGCTCCTGGAATACTGCTGTGGAGAGGCCTCTGGTCCTGCAAACGTCTGCTCTAGACGGGGCATGCAGGGCACACAGGACCTGGGTATCCAGCTCAGCCTCCCCATGTTGGCTTTGACACTGTGATGTCAGGCCTCGTGAACTCAGCACGCTCTGCCTGTACAGAGGAACTGCAGGGAGACACTGAATTGGCCCCTTTGTGGTTTGAGCATTGTCACTTTGCCAGTCACTGGATCCCTAAGCAGAGTCTTCCAATCTGGTCATCTGTTCTCTATGGACAACAGATCAACATTCCCTGTCCCAGTACTGAACCCAGTCCTGCTGCCTACTGCTAGTGCAGCTGCATCGGATACCACCTAGGTCTGTTCCTGGAGGATTTCTTCCTGAGGAGGTATGCTAAGTTCCAGGTTCCCATCCAAATTGTGTAGACATCTGAACAACCTGTTGGATACGACAAACATACACATTTTTGATTTTTTAAATGAAAAATACATGGCGAAAATTAAATATAAAATACATACGCATCATCTCTTACTTACTTGCCCTATTCCTCACTGGGTGACTCTTTCAGAGGAGCCACTTTGTTGTTGAACACACGCCCGGTTTGTGGATTTGAAGCCCTCGGGAAGCAACACAGTCTTGACAGGCAAACTCTGATTCTCCTGCACAGTCCACAGAGGCACCCGATATTCTGAGGGAGGCATGATTTTTCCATGTTAGAGTCAGGTCCAGGTAGCAGGGGCATTTCTTCTTCTACCCTGCTGTGGTAGACACATGGGGCAGATGCAGCCTTGGTCGGTGGGGCATGGCTCGAAGTGGGGCTCTTCTTCTGGGGACACCACAGAGGCGTGGAGACACTCTGGTTTATCTTCTGGGGACACCATAGAGGCATGGAGACACTCTGGTTTATCTTCTGCCCTGATAGTGTCAGGACATCAGGCTTGTCCTGTTGTGAAGGCCGGGTGTGGAGAAGGCCAAAGGTGGGCTCACTGGCTCTTCTTTTTAGGTAACGGCCCGATGTTAAAGGAGGGATTGGAGATGGTGGAGGTGCAGGGCAATGGTCTACCGTAGTGACTGAGGAGGTGGAGTCAAGCCCCTGGTGTTCCTGCTCTTGTAGTAACAGGTATGTCCCCATTATCTCATCGTATTTCCGCTTCTGCAGTGAGTCAAAGATCTCATTGGCAGCAAACCCATGGCCAAACAGCTTGTCAACAATTTTAGGATTTGGGTAGGGGTCACTAGAGATGTTTTCTTCAGGGTTCTTGACCCATGGATGGTGCTGAATATCTTCAATGGAGGGTCTCCTCTCTGGGATAACTGTTAAGATTTGATGAATGAGATTTTCCAATTGCCCAGAGATGTGAGCTGGGATGTCATACATGCCAATAGCGATGTTTTTCTTGGTCTCTTCCAGGGTGCTTCCTTTGAAGGGGTGGTGCCCAGTTGTCATAAAGTACAGCAACACACCCACACTCCACACGTCTGCCTTCTTCCCGTCGTAGCCTTCCCTCAGAACCATTTCTGGGGCGTTGTAGCTTTTGGTCCCACAGCGCCCATGCAGCTTGGTGCCAGCTCTGCACCTGGTAGCAAGGCCAAAGTCTCCCAGCTTCACATTGCCATGTGCATCTAGCAGGATGTTTGGGGGCTTCAGGTCTCGGTGGACAATGTCATGGTCGTGGCAGCACCTTATGGCTGACACGAGCTGCCCAAATATCACCTGTGCCTGTTCCTCCTGCAGCCTGCCTTCTTCCTTCACCAGTTCGTACAGATTGCCTTCCGATGCATACTCAGTAATTATATAGCAGTATTTTGTGGTCGTTAAAACCTGGAAGAGGCGAATGATGTGTGGGTGTTGCACGGTTTCCAGTACTGCTATCTCTGATAGAACGAGGTGCAGGTGTTTCTTCAGATTTTCTACAACTTTAATTGCGACGGGCATGCCTGTGAGGCGATGGAAGGCCAGTTGTACATAACCAAATCCACCCTGGCCGATGGTGAACAGCATTTTGTATTGCCTGTCTAGGCCCCCATCTTGGGGGAGGCAGGCCATGAGGCTTGGTGTTTACTGGCCTCCTGTCCAGAAAAGTTGTGCCAAGGATCAAACAGCTCCAATTAAGATACGAATGAAGGAGTCCCACAGGTCACCAAAATCAGCTCCCTGGTCTCTGGACAGAAATGCAGCCCAGGCTCCAGCCTTATATGCAGGCCACTCATTCTTCCATCTCAGTGACTGTTTGTGAGGTCAGAGCAAGAAATGGACCAATAGCAGCAGGCTAGAGCCTACAGTGACTGTCTCCTGTCTGACAGCTTTCCCCTACTTATGAAAATGCAACTAGCGTCCCCCAGCTTCGGCTTCAGTGGATCAAAGAGACAGATGCTTACTCGTTTAGCGATTCCAACCAGCACAGTGGCAGTGGCCTTTGTAGCTGCATCCTGAGGACCTCAAACCATGTCTGGCCCTTTAAGAATGAGGTGCAGTTTGAACAGGTATCCTACAAAGAGACAAAGTCCTTAGGAGATTCTGTCAAAGCCATGTTTACAGTCTTCCATTCTTGGGGCCAGGGGAATAAAGGGCATGGGCATGGGGAGCTCTTGGTCACTATCCTGAACCTATTAGTCCTAGTCCTCCTGGTCCAGGGGCTTGCTTCTGGTGTGATGGAACAGGACACTTTAAGTGTGAATGCTCAGAAAGTAGGACGTGCCCCCTGGGGTCTCTTGGGCATGGGGTTACTTTCTTCTTTAGGAAGCAGTAATGGTTGGAAGAAGAGAGCTCTAGGCTGTTTCTGTGCCTGTTCACCTTATGGCATCCTGGGCAACCACTGTGGCGACTCAGCTCCTTATAGATAGGAGATCTGATTTCTCTCTTGTGATCCTGAGTGTTGATTGGCCTTCTGACCAGTGACCAGGGACGATCAGGGCAGCTGCTAGAGCACGGTTGCCCCTTCTCATCTGCTTCTCGAGCCATCTCCAGTCAATCCTATCTCATAGTTCCTGAGAGCCTCTATTTTGGATCTTGCCTCTGAACCAGATTTTAGTCTCTTGCTATCTTTGAGACAAACATAAACTAGTTCATAAGGAGTGGTGGGAACTGAGAGACCAAAGTAAAACGTCCACTCTGTCCCGACTCATCTTCCCAATCGTGAGCACACCTCCTCCTCCTGAAGGAAGGGACCAGGGCACTCCATGGCAGTGGGGCCAGCATTCATGTGCTTGCTGTCCCACACCATGACCAACAGCATCTTAGGGAGGAAAGGGTTTATTTAGCTTGTATATCCCAATCAAAGCCCATCATCGAGGAAAGTCGGTGTAAGGATTCAAGCAGGAGCAGAGGCAAGAGCCCTGGGGTAAAGTTAGCTTGCTTAGCTTGCTTTCTCATATGAAACAGGACCACTGCCCAGGGCTGCCCTCCCCCACACAGCGGGCTGGTAGAGCCTCATCAGTGATGAAGGAAGTGGTCCACAAACATGACCACAGGATGAAGTGATGGAGGCAATTTCTTATTGAGTTTCCCCTCCCCTGTGACTCATTTGTGTCAAATTAGCAGAACCAACCAGTCGTCCTGCCCTCTCTGTCAGAGACTACTTCCTTCCTGTTCTGCATTCTGAGAAGTGGCAGGAACTGTTAAGAAGGTGGTGGCTCCAGGATCAAGGGTGCTGGGGACAAGTTCCCTCAGTGGAATGGCGGTGAGAGCAGCAAGAAGAGGCTCACAGGCTTTCCTCTCATTGTAACTGTTTCTCCTTGGAAGGTCACTACTGGAGGATGCTCAGGGCCTCTGAAAGCTGCTCCTTGCTGTCACCTGACACGCGCCATGGCACTGACAGACATCCCTCAGTGCAGCGCACCATGCCTGTCTGCACTCCATACGCTACCCTACAGTTCGTGAACCGGGCAAGGGGCTGGAGATTGAAACACACAAAGACACAGCGACAGAGACACAGGTCATCCTTGAAACAAGAATGTCCCCCTTTATTATTCAGGGGCAGCTTATATAGGAATCCTTAACTGATAGCCACACCCCAGCCAAACCCACCAGAAACCACTCTCCTGCCATCAGGAACTTCTGAGGGTCTCGTGCACAGCGCAGCCGCGGGCTGTCTACGAGTAGAGGGAAACAAGTTGTTTACGAGAAATTCAGGATCTGGGGGTTCACCACTCCCAACATCATCTCCCCCTTTTTCTTCTCTCTTTTCTTTTCCTCAACAATCTTTTAGGGAATTTGGGCATCATCAGTCTGTCTGGTTGGTTCCTGCTGAGTGGGGGCACTGCATTCTTGGGGGTATTTTACTGTTACATTTCAGGGAGTCTCGGTGAATCAAACCACATGAATCTGGAATGAATCCTCAGGTTCTCATCCTCTGTGGAGACAAAAGCAGAGCCTCTTTTCCAAAGCATCAAATACTTAGGCCCGTTTTTTAAAGTCAGAATACCTTTCTTAGCAGTTCCCAGAATCAAATGTCTTTCTCCAGTCCAGAATACAAAAGACAACATCATCAACATAATAACATCTGTGCACATTTTATCTTTTTGTTTTGTTTTGTTTGTTTGTTTTTTTTTGGTTTTTCGAGACAGGGTTTCTCTGTGGTTTTGGAGCCTGTCCTGGAACTAGCTCTTGTAGACCAGGATGGTCTCGAACTCACAGAGATCCGCCTGCCTCTGCCTCCCAAGTGCTGGGATTAAAGGCGTGTGCCACCACCGCCCGGCACATTTTATCTTTTTGAAGCCTTCAGTTCACCCTCCTGCCTCCTCTTTATTACTTTCCTACTGGCCAGTCTTTCAGAGGGCATCCCTCAGAGCATCTCTGAGGATGAAAACACACATACCAATCTTCAGTCCACCCTCACCATTCCAGAGGGTGATCTCTCAGGGACCCCTAGTACCCAATCTCTGTGGAATCTCCACTTGTGGGGCCTGTACTACAGGACCATCCACGAGATGGGTGAGGGCCTGGAGATTTAAACACACAAAGACACACAGACACACAGACAGAGACACAACTCATCCTTGAAACAGGAATGCCCCAAGAATGCCACCTTTATTGTGTACCAGAGCCGCTTATATAGAGATCCTTAACTGATAGCCATGTCCCAGCTAAACCCACTAGAAACCACTCTCCTGCCATCAGGAACTTCTGAGGGTCTCATTGCTCAGAGCAGCTGCAAGCATTACAAGTTGTTTACCAGAAATTCAGGATCTGGGGGATCCACAGCTCCCAGATCACACCCCTTTTCTTTCTTTCTTTCTTTCTTTCTTTCTTTCTTTCTTTCTTTCTTTCTTTCTTTCTCTTTCTTTCCTTTTCTTTTCTTTTTTTTTTTCCTCAACAATCTTTTAGGGAATTTGGGCATCATCAATCTGTCTGGCTGCTTTCTGCTGAGTGGGGGCGCTGCATTTTTGGGGGTATTCTTTAATCTGTCTCTTTTAAACGTACTCTTTTCCTTCATCTCTAGGGCTATACACTGTCATTTTTTCATCCTTTTTGTACTGTTTTTACTATTTTCGTACTGTTTTACTCTTTTTTGTACTCTTTTTACCCTTTTCCTTTTTGAGGCCTTCAATTCACCCTCCTGCCTCCTGTTTTTCAGAGGGCATCCCTCAGAGCATCTCTGGGGATGAAAACACACATACCAAATCTTCAATCCACCCTCACCATTCCAGAGGGTGATCTCTCAGGGACCCTTTGTTCCTGATCTTGGTGGAACCTCCACTTGAAGCACACCATGCCCGTCTGTGCCCTATGCGCTACCATACAGTTCGTGAACCGGGCAAGGGGCTAGAGACTGAAACACACACAGACTCACGGACAGAGACACAGGTCATCCTTGATGCCAGAATGCCCCCTTTATTGTGTCCAGGGGCAGCTTCTATAAATCCTTAACTGATAGCCACACCCTAGCCAAACCCACCAGAAACCACTCTCCTGCCATCAGGAATATATGAGGGTCTTGTGTTCAGAGCAGCTGCAAGCATTACAAGTTGTTTACTAGAAATTCAAGATGGGAGGTCCACAGCTCCCAACAGTTGTGTATTCCTTTCCTCAGAGACTGGGACATTCAAGCCTGCAGGGAAGCTCCTTAAACAGGAAGGTCAGCAATTCAAAACAGCTTCAGGAAGGAACTCTCTGAAACTGACCAAATTCTCTCTGTCTCTCCTCCCCAAGATGTAAACAAGCCAAGCTTTTCTGAGTTACTCTCAGACAAGCCAAGCTACAAAGATGACAGTGAGACCAGACCAGTTGCCTGGCAGAAGCAGAAAACAGCCATGCTGTTTGGAAGAGGCGTAGACCAGCTAGGACTCAAAGGACAGGCTGTGCAGTGTGCTCCAGGTTTCCAGCTCTTGTGAGCTTGTCACCGAACCCAGGGTGGGTTTTTGTGGTGCAACTATCTTTGAATCACTGATGCACCTGTAAGTCACCTCTCACCCAGATTCCTGTAAACAATGCCCATAAAGCTCATTGGCTCACCAAGCTGGATGTGGTGGCATCTGTATTTGGTCTCTCACGGGCTTCCTGTCTGGGGCGAGGAACCATGTACGTTGCATCTTTTGGGGAATGGACTAGACTCACAACAGGTGGGAAGGCATGGGAGGATAGAAAGAGTAGTTATGGGAGGGTGAAGAGGGTGGTTATGTCTGGGGTCTTTCAGGCACATTCACCCATCTGAATGTAGGCCAATCTTAAGATCTATGCCCTGCAGTGGTCCTGGTCAGCTTGTTGAGCTGGAAGCAAGCTTGACTACAAAGCAGAAATAGCAGTTAGCCTTCTCATCTGTTATCTTGCAACAACAGTGAAATGGACAAGGTCAGCCGATTTCAGGAATAGTTTAGTGAAGCGTGCTGCTAGGGTACAGCTTGTACAATCTAGGGGCTTGCATGCTAACGGCATCTTTGCTTCTTGTCTCTCAAGCATAAGGAGTCTAAACTTTAAATATAATGTTCATCATCATAATGGGAGTATTTGGTGGAGAGGGTGATGAATATGGTCAAAATACATCATCTGAAATTTCAGAGAATTAGCTTTTAAAAGAAAAGAAAGCAGCTAATACTGGCAAGGATGTGGACGACAGGGGCCCTTACACAGTGCTAATGGGACTGTAACCTAGTCTAGCCACTGTGAGAGTCCGTACACACGTTTCTCAAAACAAAACACATGGGAAATAAATCATCCCTATGACCCAGCTGTGCTCCTCCAGGATACTCGGGCAGAGGACCCCAACAAACCACAGAGGTACTTGACACCCGTGGTCACTGCATCACTAAGTACAAAAGCCAATTAGTAAACATGACAGCCCTGGACAGAGGCTTGGACAAAGAAAAGGTGCTGTCCATACAAGATGGGATTAGAGGTATGTTGTTTTCAGGAGAGTGAACCCCACTAGGAAAGATCCCGTTATGTGATTAAGCCAGCTGCAGTCCTGGATTCTATATACATACATGAAAGCTCTACATACATGACACAGCGCTGAAGTAACACTGTCTGTGGAGACAGTGGGGACCACGGGGAGGAAAAGGAGGGTAGATAGAGTGTTGTAGTTGGAGGCCACCAGAGAAAGAACAGCACAAACTTTAAATTGAAAAGACTGCAAAAGAAGTCTCTTTCCTTCCTAGCAGTGTTGCCGCAACACTCCTCTGCCAGGCTGGGGCTGCTGCACGAGGGAAAGATGCAGGCTGCAGTTTCTAAAGGCACAGCGCACAACTGTCTCAATTCTGGGGATGTCTTCCTATGTGAGGCATTATTGTGGGTTTTGTTTGTTTCTTTTTCTTAGCAAGCAGCATTTAAGTGAGATCACAGAAGCAGAATGAGCGCTTGGATAGCATTTGGGGATAAAATCACACAACAAGAGAAAGAGCAACATTTTGGGAGATGAGCCTGGGGCTCTGAGACCAGTCAGCCCTTTAGATTGCTGACAAGACTCAGCTGCTGATGACTTTTGGGTATGGCTCACTCATCCTGTGGTTAATAATCCTTAGGCTAAGCATGGGGCCCTACTAACTCCTAGGGTTTTTCTTGTTTGTTTTTTTACACAGTAACTTAGTTTAAAAATCAGTTTACCCTATGTCCAGTCAAAGAGAGGGAAGAGCAATGATATGATCAAAAGGGTCAAGACCTGTTTAAGGGTCTCTATCACTTTCATAATGTTAGGTTTAAAGTCGATTTCTTCTACTTCTTCTGGGTTAGGGTGTTCAAGTCTTCCTGTTGTGTGTTCGCTGGATTCTGGTGTTATTGTGTTGCTTTTCAGGTTGTTGGGGGGATTCTTCCATTGGCACCTGCCCATCTCTTCCTTCAAATGCGGTCAGGAGAGTCTTGGCGTCTTGGTCCAATCTTTGCTGTGGCTGTGTACTTGGGGTTTTTCTTGTTCTGCTCTTTCTTAGGTCCCCTCAGCACTGGAGTTGGCTCTCAGATCCCCTCCACCCAGAAGCAGGCTGTGGTGGTGGATTTAAGGACCCCACAGATTGAAAGGGGTGCTTGGGGGCAAGCTGGGATGGGATAAATAGAGAAAGCCAATAGCCAGGGAGAAGCCCCACTGAATGGCCAGAAACATTTAGGGAATTGGAGGGTGCCTGTACTCCGTTCCTGGGTCGTCTGGCCGGCTGGGCGGGCACACACTTACCCCTCCAGATGGATCTCCTCGGTACAGGAGCAGAACCTATTGCTGTCCAAGGACCTCACAGACAAAAGGGCAGGCCCTCTGGATGGATCTCCTCAGTCGCTACTTACATTTTTATGTCTTATGAATTTTGCAAACACATATTAGCCTGACAAAGAATAAAAATGTTTGCTATAGAATGGTGGGGGAAGGGGAGAGAGGGAGAGAGACTGGAAAAGGGAACGATTGGGGAGAGCTTGAGGGAGTGGGAGGGTTGAGATGGAGGAAGGGCAGATATAGGAGCAGGGAAGAAGATATCTTAAGTAAGGGAGCCATTTTAGGGTTGCCAAGAGACTTGGCTCTAGAGGGGATCCCAGGTGTCCATGAGGATGTCCCCAGCTAGGTCTTTGGGCAGTAGAAAAGAAGGTTCCTGAACTGGCCTTATCCCATAGTCACACTGATGATTATCTCAAATATCACCATAGAATCTTCATCCGGCGATGGATGGAGATAGAGACACAGACCCACATCGGAGCACTGGACTGAGCTCCCAAGGTCCAGTTGAAGAGCAGAAGGAGGGAGAAGATGAGCAAGGAAGTCAGGACCGCAAGGGGTTGGTCCACCCACTGAGACAGTGTGCCTGAGCTAATGGGAGCTCACCAAATCCAGCTGGACTGGGACTGACCGAGCATGTGATCAAACCGGACTCTCTGAATGTGGCTGACAATGGGGGGCTGACTGAGAAGCCATTGATAATGGCACTGGGACTTGTTTTTATGCTTTACTGGCTTTTTGGGATCCACTCTGTTTGGATGCAAAGCTACCTAGGCCTGGATGGGGAGGGCCTTGGATTTCCCACAAGGCAGGGAACCCTGCACTCTCTTAAGACTGGAGGGGGAAGGAGGAGAGGGAGTGGGGAAGTGGGAGGGGAATGGGAGGAGGGGAGGAAGTGGAAATTTTGAATGGAAAAATAAAATTAAAAAAGAAAAAATATATTACAACATGCCATGAAAGCTAAATTTGTGCAGCTCAGTTGCTAATACAAATCTAAATCAACACAGAAACATTTTTATCCATAGACTATCCCAACTGTAGTATCCACCTTAATAAATACAGTGCATTATTGAAAAAAATCTAAGTAGCAAAGGAAAAAGGATTCAGAAATTCCTCTGCCTACTTCACAAAGGATGACCGAGCTGGGAGTGTGCAGGGATAGAGTGTCCCCTATCATGCATGGGGTTCTGGGTTCCGTGCAAGGCACTGAATATAAATTAAACAGAAGTAAAAGTAATGGCTTCCAAGCAAATATGAGTAAGTTTTATGGATAGTAGAAATTCTATGTGATTTTAAGTGTTTCCATATGTCATTATTTCAGAAAATGACATTACACGGAGTTTAATGTTTTGTTTGGGACCACTTGGGACTCATCATTGGCGAGCCCTTCCAGAGATAGGTGTGTGATTTGTGAGGTCTGTCCTTATAATTGAGCCCTTCCAGAGATAGGTGTGTGATTTGTGAGGTCTGTCCTTATAATTGAGCAGTAAAACCCAAATGACTGCCACGTATGTCCTGTGTCTTTATGGCGAGCGACACAAGTAAGAAACAGATAAGTTGCTGACAGAGGAAAATGACCCAAAAGAACCAGGGCATTTCTTTATTAGTACCGGATGGAAGAAGCCAGGCAGAGAGGAAAGGCTGCTGGTGGAGGCTTCCCTGGACAACAGCAGTGCGGAGGAAAGAGTTAGAATATTTACCAATTGTAAAAGCCAGCCTATCGGCAAGAATGAAGTAACCATCCAGGGACAGCACAAGAAAAAACAGTAGCATGCTGGGAACATTGTGTGGTGACTAGCGTCCTTGGGCTGCCCTGGATCTTAAAATCCTCTACAGCTGCGCCACGTTCCTCTCACTTCTGCCCTACACTGCCATCTAGCGGACGATGGTCTGCCCGTTCCTTGGCGAATCTGCTTCAGAGGATGTGATTGATGGTCTGGGTTTAGGAGCTGAGTTCTAACAATCTGTGTTGTAAGAGGGCCATTTGTTGGTTCCTGGCTGCTATTTAGCCCTGAAATAATCACACAGAAACTATATTATTAAAATCACTGCTTGGCCCATTAGCTCTAGCTTCTTGTTGGTTAACTCTTACATATTAATTTAATCCATTTCAGGTAACCTGTGTATCGCCACATGACTGTGCCTTACCCCGTTAAGTTCCCGGGATATGTCTGCAGCGGGGCTACATGGCTTCTCTCTGACTCCACCTTCTTTTCTCCCAGCATTCAGCTTAGTTCCCCCGCCCCTGTCTAGCTCTGTTCCCCTATAGCTCTGCTATAGGTCCAAAGCAGCTCCTTTATTTATCATTGGTAATCACGCATACAGAGGGAAATCCTACATCAAATCTGTAAGCTTCCCTACCATCGCGACCATCGCAAATGCAGTCAGTGAAGCAGACCTAGGTCTCCATCGTCTTTGCTGAGCCTGTAGGGAAACAGGAGCAGCATTTAGAGGTAAGATCTCTTCCTGGCGATAATCCAAAATTCATAGTTGATTATTAAGGTATTTTTTCTCTTTGATTCTGTCTTTATTACTAACCCCACAAGTCTTTCATGAAATCTTTACATACTCTTGTGTGGGTTTTAAGGCAAAACCCAATCCTGGACCTATGCACTTCATAGGTTCCCTGACTGTGGAAGGGACCTGGTGGATCGAGACATCAGTGGGTGGGCTGTGACCAGCATTCAGAACAGTCAGGCAGGAAGAAAAGAAATGATCTATTTTAATGCCCTACCCCACTCTGGTTCCCATTGTTTGTTTCCAATGACATGAGGTTGGAAATAGTCAAACCCACAGAGAGAAGCAGAGAAAGGAGGAGGCCAGAGCCTGTGGGAAGGGGAGACGGGGAGACGCTCAGTCACCATGAAGCCCCAGTTAGGCAAGACAAGCGTCCTAGGCAGGGTCACTGTTGCCGTGATGAAGCACCGTGGTCAAAGCAGGTTGGGGAGAAATGGGTTTATTTGGCTCACACTTCCACATCGTAGTCCATTACTGGACATCGTCAGTACAGGAACTCAAGCAGGGCAGGAACCTGCGGGCAGGAGCTGATGCAGAGGCCATGGAGGGGTGCTGCTTCCTGGCTTCTTCTTCTTCTTTTGCTCTGCCTGTTTCCCTACAGAACCCAGGACCACCCATAATGGGCTCGGCCTCCTCCATCAGTCGCTAATTAAGAAAATGCACAAACACCTCACCCTGTCTCCAGACCATCGGCCACGACAAATTGCAGTTATGGGGGGGGGGGGTAGAATAAAATGTCTGGAATCTGTGCTGGCCAGTTTGATGTCAACTTGACACGATCTAGAGTTATCAGAGAGGAGGGCGCCCCATTTGAGAAATGTCTCCACAAGACAGGAGGCTGTGGGCAAGCCCGAGGGCATTTTCTTAATTAGTGATTGAGGTGGCAGGGCCCAGCCCATTGTGGGTGGGGTCATCCCTGGACAAGTGGTCCTGGATTCTATAAGAAAGCAGGGTAAATAAAGCGTGAGGATCAAGCCAGGAAGCAGCATTCCTCCATGGCCTCTGCATCAGCTCCTGCCTCCAGGTTTCTACACTGTTTGATTTCCTGATATGAAAGTGTAGGCCAAATAAACCCCTTCCTGTCCAAGTTGCTGTGGTCACGGTGTTTCACTGCGGCCATAGAAACTCTGACAGAAGTCATAATCACCGTAGACTTTGACGATCCAAGCACTTTGACCTAAAGGAACCACAGTTTTTCTCGAGTTGAAGCTTGAAGCCCGTATCTGTGTCTCATCACAGCACAGCCAGTGCTTTCCTAGAGCTGGACAAGAATTGTCCAGGCTAACAAGGCATGTAAAATCTGGTCACCAGGAGCAGTCAGGCGGAGAACACTGCTTACGGTGAACAAGCCCCAGGGGAAGGGATCTTCTGCCTGAGTAAGTGAGGGGCAAACTAAAACCATGGCCACCCGGAAAGGGTATCAAATTCAGGAGAAAGGAAGAAGCTGCATGATGGGAAATGGAGGCGAGCCTCAGCAGCAGTTCCCTTTCCTTCCTCTCTCCTTCCCTCCCTCCCTTCTGCCTTCCCCCATCTCCCAGAACCTTTCTCCTGTTAGAGGCAGGGTCTCATTTCTAAAAATCAAAAACCCATATAACAGTTGTCATCTTGATTCAGTGCGCGCACACACACACACACACCTAATGGAACAAAAGTTTCATAGAACAATTTTTAACCATTTTACAGACAACACATTCAGACGTCACATCCACACATCTGACAATCAGGATAGTTGCCAAGCAATGCATCCCTGCGGGGCTACCTTATCCCATCAACATCATCGTCAACACGGGAGGCCGCCCTGTGGGACCACTGTCCTCTCTCGGTACATGACTTACTCTTTTATTGAAGCAGGAAAGAACTAACGGTTTTAAGTATGGGATGCGTAAATTTCTACACTGTAAATATGCTCATGTGATCTATATTTTAGTGTGTTCTAGCTTACATCATTTTTATTGTAGCAAAATATTTATAGCCTAGAATTTGCCCATTTTGGCAAGCTTTAAATATACAGTTCTTTTGCATTAAGAATATTCACTGTTTTGGCCACCAGACTTAATCGTTTTGGTGAATGGAAACTCTTTAGCGACTGAACAGTAACTCTCCCTCCGCTCTCCACTCCTCTAGTTAGCACCATTTTACTTGACCCTAGGACAGACATTTATTGTAAGAATCTTCTATAAAAGGATGACACATAGCCACACGTTATCTATTTGTTATGGGCCTGGCATCAAACACCGTGTCTCTAAAGTTCTCTATGTTATGTATCAAATTTCCTTCCTTTTAGGGAGGAAAAACATATCGTGTGTGTGTGTGTGTGTGTGTGTGGTGTGTCTACATTTTATTTCTTCAGGCATCGATGGACACGTTACATGCTTCTGTTTCCCTCGGGTGCTGTGACAAGGCCACTGTGAAGACGTGTAAGCAAACACCTCTGGGAGCACATATAAACAACACCGCCGTGAGCACTGAGCACGTGCGAATGAACACCTCCATGAGCACGTGAACACGAACACCTCTGTGAGCACGTGTACACGAATACCGCCGTGAGCACGTGTACACGAATACCGCCGTGTGCACGTGTGCACTAACACCGCTGTAAGTACATATAAACAACACTGCTGTGTGTCTACCGCCTTGACGGGTCACTCTGTCTAGGATCTGTAACCCGCCTGGCTGGTCAGTTATTCCAGGGTCACAGAGAGGTACCACCTGAAAGACATAGGCTGATTAAGAGGAAGGAGGCTAGGCAGATTTGTCGAAGCCTCCGTTTATTAGAGTCATGGTTATAGCTTATATAGCCCCTGGATGAGGAGCTTGGGGGGCTGGGGCACGGGATCTTGCCACGTGGTCCATGCCGGTCACGTAGTCCAAGAGGTTACCATCGGTCAGGTCACAATTCCTCTGCCAGGAGTTCACAAGTTGACACACCTAGTTCTCTGGATAGTTTGGAATGTGAGGCGGGTGCCCTTAACAAATAGCTCTCTATTAACAGTTAATTTGGGTGTGGGATAGGCTTTGTCAATAAGACTATTCTCAATACAATTGGGAAGTGGAGTCCTCTGCAAAACTCATCACGGCGGTGCTTCCTGTAAATTTTGGGGGGACACGGCTCCTGACAGCTGTGAGCACATGTACGTGAATACCGCTGTAAGCACATATAAATGACACCGCTGTGAGCACTGATGCCGTGGGCACGTGTGCACGGACACCGCTGTGGGCACGTGTGAACAAACACTGCTTTTCCCTTTTTAAATGTTTGCTGTTCCTGGACATAGTGGTGTAGCCTGGATCCCAGCACTTAAGAAATGTTTCTTTGGAGTCAGCTGGGGTCGCACAGGGAGGCCCTGGGTCACGTTTAGGCTGCATATGTAAGGTGAGGAAACAACAGAAAGGAATGCCCTATTTGTAATGGGGTTCCAACTCTGTGTGTGCAGGTAACCCAAGATCTGAGACATTCCAAAACCCCAACCACTCTGGACACTTTGGCTGAAGGATGAGCGGCATGCCTCTTCCTGTCTCCTCGCAGTCATGCCTTTAAATCGTAGCTTGTTTGGTGGCTGCTACCAAGGCACAAATGGGCGAGTATTTATAGCCACATTTCACGTTCCTCCCCTCTTCCTCCTGGGGAAGGAGCAGCAGCGCTCTTTCCTCTGCTTGCCTTCCTTGGAGATGTGGGGCTTCTCTAATATGACACGGTCAGTGCAATAACTGCACTAAAGAGTCTATTCCCCTTGACTGGGGCAGTGGGGCGGGGGAGAAATTAAAGATGGCTAATCGTTT
Organism: Chionomys nivalis; assembly: GCF_950005125.1. Lineage (NCBI taxonomy): Eukaryota > Metazoa > Chordata > Mammalia > Rodentia > Cricetidae > Chionomys > Chionomys nivalis. Next base: position 12,176,569 of record NC_080111.1, on the reverse strand, counting down.
TCTTCCTCACTCTCTTCCTCTTTCCTCCCTCACTCCCCTCTCTCTTCTCTTTTCTCTCTCCCCCCTCTCTTATTTCTTCTCTCTCCCCCTCTCTCTTCTCTCCTCTCTCTCTCTCTCTCTCTCTCTCTCTCTCTCTCTCTCTCTCTCTCTCTCTCATTTTGAAGTAGGGGAACGAAGAAGCCAAACCCTAGTAGCTGCCCTGTCTTGTCTAGCCACCACGCGAGTGTGGAAATCATTGCCTCGGCTCCATAGCTCGCCCTCCTTTCCCCTCAGTGAGGTCCAGGGAGCTCTAGACCCACAGCCCTGTGAGCCATCTGATGGCAAAGGAGCTCCCAGTGGGTTGGCCTAACCGCCGCTTCCCGACAAAGGATCCAGTAGCAATAGCTGCGGAAGCGGAAGTGCTGCCCAGAGCTATTGGATTTGTTAGCTCTGCCTTTAGCAACACCGAGAACTGTTTAAACACTGTGATCCCACAGTCCCGAGTCTCCTACTGATGTTGGTATTGGGGCTCTCCTGTCGTTGCTCTGACCAATAAGTACCTTCTGAGGAAAGATTTAGAAAGAGTTTCGCTCATTCCCACAAAGAACTCAAAGTGGAAAAGGCTCATTTAGACAGGGCAAACTGGATGGCTTACTTACTAAGCACAAGAAATATCCTTTTAGGTGGAGAGCTGTTAACGAAAGCTTTAAAGGTTGTGTCTGCGAGAGACAACAGTCTTGTACATGAGCTTTGACACGAACACAAACTGTGTTTATTGTCGGTGCCCTCAAGCTTTATTTTGAGGTCAGTATTTTCCACAAAAGCCCGGGATGGAGATTGTCCCCTATTGTCCTGGATGTAAATCAACCTCTGCTGCTCAAGCGTCCTGCCACAAAAGAGCAATGTAACTGACAGCCGCTTCGGTGACTGTTAGGGACTAGTCCTTGTTTTACCCCGGGTCTCCAGCGTCAACTTTATTTACCTTCTCATAATTATTGTCTTGTCCTTAAATAGTCTGATTAAAACCAGCTACAATCAAGACATTGCACATTGTGCACATGTATTAAAATGCTGTACTACATTGCAGAATTACATTATATATATAATGTTGCTGACGTGGCTCTGCAGGAAGAGTGCTTGCTGCCAAGTTCACTCTACATGGTAGAAGGGGAGAACCAACTCACGCTAGTTGTCCTCTGACTTTCACATGCATACTGTAGCAGACACTTGCACATGTGCACACGTGTGTTCACACACACACACAGCCTCAAGCAAAACCTTTAAAAATGTATAAAGGAATATATGCAATATGCCAGTTACTAGTTAAGTGATTTAAGTTCCGAGCCATCATGGGGTAGGTGCAGTGTATTTCAGAGCCAGATTTTGAGACCAACTTTGCAGGCTGGTATTGATTAGGGATCGATTCCTGTGGAAAGGAGGTGAAGGAAACAGACCTCTTAGGGAGAAGTTGACCTACAGTGCAGACGAATAATGTTGACCTTGCAAAGGGTTCTGGAATGCAAATGGCCTGCGAGAATGGCCCCTTGATGGTTGGCCAAGGCACTACAGACATTCAGTGGTGTGGCTCACACCAGGAAGGCTATGCAAGACGCACTGGAGGAGGGCTCTCCCTGAGTAAGACACAAGTGGAAGCTGTCCCCGGTGGCTAACACAGTCCTTCCTCCCGAGCACTGGGATCATAGGTGTGCACAACTGTGATCAGCCTTTTTCTATTTTTAAATCAGGTCCTCACGCATGGGTGGCAAGCACTTTGGCAACTCAGCTATTCCCGTGCCCTCCGTGGGCTTTATACACAACGCCCCATGGGTTGAAAGGGCCTTCAGACTCTGTATTGAGTTCCTTGGAACACAGTTGTTTTGAGGAATTGAGCTGGTGCTTATGAACTCAGTTTCTAAGGATGCCCGCCACTGCGCTAGCCCCAAGCAGGCAGCAAGGGTTGTTAATACCGTAAGCTTCTGATTTCCTTTCTGACCTCTATAGTGAACATGAAAAAGTTGCTTGCAGTAGTTTAAAAGCATATCTAGCATGCTTCTAAAAAGTCCCAAACTGTTCTTTTTTAGACAAAAAAAAAGAAAAGGAAAAAAGCTTTTTTTCACCCCTAAATAGGGCAGATCTTCAAAGATAGAAAGAAGAGCGAATACTAAAAATACCTTTTCCCAATTAGTGGTGGTCAAGCACATATGGAAAGATAGTTCCGAGTAACACTGTGATGCAAGATGAACTCCCCAAGCACAGGGAGAAACAGACAACCAGCATACACTTAAGATATGGGAACCACTGTTGAATAGGAAATCCATGACCCTTGGAAGACTCCAAGGCAGGGATTATGGTCTTGCAGCTCTGTGGGACCTGTGGAAGTGGAGAAGTTGCTCCTGGAAACATTCACATCTCCTTCCCCACACAAGATACGGGCACAGGATCCCGAGAGAAAGCCACGCGTCTGGACCCCCACCAAGACAATGGCATGGGCAGTGAGACCAGAGATGTGCGTTCTGAGCGGCCCGGAGACATCTACTCCTCAGCCGTCAGGGACTTGGGTTTTTTCCACAAGTGCAGAAGAGCCACCAGTGAGCTACAGTCTGATGAGTGGGCACACGTGGTAACATGGTCAGGCTGTGAGGCTCATCCCTCTGGCCCTGGCCCAGCCAACCAGCTGCTCCTCCTCCCTGGACACTTGGGCGGCTTCTCAGCCAGCTGGCCAGGAGGTTGGTGCCAGCCCTGCCTTTCCCAGCAGGAGGGTCAGAGTGACAACTGTTGTGGCCAGCCTGAGCCGAAATGACAGACTGTGCCTCACTGCTGTGCCAGTGTCATTTTGTCATTGATGTGCCCTTTCATTAAAAACTCGGGTTCCTTGCCTCTCTTTCCTAAAGTCAATCCATTTGCCTGGTGTGCTGTGTGAGCAGAGCTGTCGATATCTTCATCTGCTCCATTGTGCTGGGTAACCAGAGCCTGAAACCCTGTGCCCACCATCCCCAAGCACCTGCCAAGACCCATCTGTCTTATCCAGTCCATGTTCATCCCATGTGGTTGTTTAATCTTGGGAACTTTCGTGCAAATCTTATATTTCCTTTCTTTTTATCTACCTGTAACACAAAGGCCTGCTTGTTGGGGTTTCTGTCCTGCCCAGTTCCCACAGCCGGTAGGTCCCACAGAAGTCTACATTAGATATAAATTGATTGGGCCATTGGCTCGGGCTTCTTATTAACTCATAACTTATATGGCTCATATCTATGTTAGCCACATGGCTCAGTACCTTTTTCAGTGGGGCAGATCACATTCTGCTTCTTCGGTGGTCTGGGCAGGACTGCGAGAGAGCTTCCTTCTTCCCAGAATACTCCTGTTCTTATTGCCCCACCTCTACTTCCTGTCTGGTTTTCCCGCCTATACTTCCTGCCTGGCTATCAGCCAATCAGCGTTTATTTAAAATATAAGTGACAGAATACAGACAATTCTCCCGCACCATCTACCACTGTTTATTAATCTGTTTCTGTCCAACTCTTCTTGGGGGTACCCCATTCATCCCACAAACCCCTCAAATAGTCCCTTTCCTCAGACCCCGTACCTTGCTCTTCCCCGTGCTCACACTGTTCTTCCTTGTCCCTGTCCTGCTAAGGTCCGACATGCTCAGTGCCTACTAAGGAGTCAGATATGAGTGACGTGCATGGAGACAGTGTAAAACTACAACGGTCTGCCACTTCTGTCACCACCGGAATCCTGCTGGCTTTAGGGGGTCGGTAGTACAGTGACTGTTCACCTTGATTCCTTAACTCGTCCCAGGAGAAGCAGCCTGGTGATGTGTTTACCTCGAATCCTAAACAGCTGTACTGTTGCACACATCAGATCAGACTCCAGGCTCCTTCTTGATTGGCAATTCAAGGCTGGCCTCATTTGTGGCAGGGTCCTGTTAGCTGACCTCTTCCATGGGGAAACACATTTGTTTGCAGATATTTAACATCCGGGTTTCTCTTGGACCCTGGGGAACCCCGGTTCCATCTTGAGAAACACAGACATAGAACTAACCACCTTGGGAACCGAAGCAGCTGTAGTTTTACAGCTTGAATGCATGAGGAATCCATGTGAGAATCTGCAGATAAAGACGACACAGAATGAGCCCTTGTAGAGTTTGAGTGTCTCCCTTTAGAGAAAGAAAATATAGCCTAAAGAGAGGGGAAAACCTCTCATGAATACTTGGAGCAGAGATGCCACTTTGGGGAGAATCAAGGGAAGTTTGGTAAATGGAACTGACTGACGGGGAATGAATCCATATGATCTTTTCAGCCACAGAATGAAGCAGGCGCCTTGGCAAAACTCCCATCCGAATGCACCTTCAAAGTGGCCATTGATCTGTTGTCATCGGAAATTGTGTGGCGCCAGCTAGCATGCCCCGAAGGCATTCATGCTTACTTTAATATTTTACACGTGTGCTTTATGATCTGTAACTAAGCATGCTCGGGGGGTGGGGGGGTGCCTTAGTGAGCAAACTTAGGAGTGGGCCAAGCCATACACAGATATGCATGGGCTCCCTAAATAGAATTCCCTGCTTCCTCTTTTGGAGAGCGTTGTTTTGTGGGTGACTCCCGTCGTGACTCCTATACTGCTCTTGCCTGCTGCAGGTCGCCTGTCTTTCCCTCTGCTTTTCACCTCTGGACTGCACCTGTTCTGGCTTTGCATTCACCGAGATTCACCCAGTGCCTTCAGCTACAACCTCGCCGTGTCAGTTCCTGCTGTTAGATGGAAGCCACCACATGAACCTTACAGGATTGCTGTGAAGAATATATACAATCCTCAGACCTGGTCTGGTGTCAATGGGACATGTGTGGGAAGCGTGGGTTTGCCAGCTTCGTGGCGCCCGGAGGCACTGACCTCTGTCCCCAAAGCCAGTGTGGGATATTTATGTGGCATACGGAGTGACCATGCTGGTGTCGGGAACTCAGATAAGTTAGGCATTCTTCTTATGGGGGATGAGCTCCTAAAACAGTAATACATCTTTTAGACTAAGATAAATGGCGCTGATCTTCAGTAATGTCTTTTTAAAGAATTTCTCTTTAAATAAAGTAGGCCTTTGAAACAGATACCACACACGCATACACAAAAAAAAAAAAAACTCGCGCTCTTAAAAAAAAAAATAAATGCTGGTGCGCACAGTGGTAACCTGTGGTTTCATGCTACCCACCTGGAGGCGAGCAAACTGCTTTCAGCTGAAGGAAAACAGATTTTCCCAGAAAGATGCATTTCTTTCCCCTACCGCTAGATGGCGAAAGAAGCATGCTAGATCATTAACAATATACCTGCCCACCATTTTTGCAGCTCCTCTGCGGTGGGCCTGCTCTATTTATTCATTGTAAGCTGTTTTTCCCAACCAACAGACACCCCAAAAGACACCCCACACACCATTTTTGTTGTCGCTTGTCCCTTCCTGCCTTTCTGTTTTCAGTTACTTCCCGACAGGCCATGGCCTGTCTCAGGAAATGCACAGAAAAGCCTACAGAAACGCCAAAGCTTCTGTATTACACACATGCTGTGTTGTCATGCTTGAGACTTGCTTGTCTGTTAAGAAGCTCTTTTAAGACTCCCAAGTAACCCTGTAAAACTCAGTCACCTAAATGCATTTCATGGCTTCTGGGATTATTCTTGACTTGGGTAGGGGGAAGCAATTCAGTCGTTCAATCTAGGAGTATGGCTTAGCCATCACACAGCCCTGGTTTAATCTAAGATGCAACACAGTTAGTGACCTCAGCCAGGTTGTTTAATCCCTCGGGGTTTCTGGCTGTACACTGTAAAGGGTGACAGACAGTTCCATAGCTGGCACTCATGGAACTTAGCAGATGGACAAGTGACCAGTGCTTCTTGTACCCTGCTCTCAGAGCAGGAAAAGAACGGCATCTACCTGTGCAGGGGAAAAAGAGAGAGGGGCATGTTCACATTGTGCAGGTTTATGTGTACATGTGTATTGGATTGAATGAGAATCCTGATCCCCAGGTGGTGATGGTGTTTGAGTAGGTTTAGGAGGTGTAGCCCTGCTGGGGGCAGTATATTATTGGATGCAGCCTTTGCGGTTTCAGAACCCCAGGACTTTTTCACTTCAGTTTCTCTGCTTCCTGCTTTGCGTTCTAGATGTGAGCACTCAGGTGTTCCCGCCATCATGTCTGCCACCTGCCACCAGGCTTCCCTGCCATGATGGAGTCTTCCTGTCCCTCCGGAAAGGTGAGCTCAAACAAACCCTGTGGCTCTACCCATTGCTTCTGGAATATACTCCAAGGCCCCCTGGGCCTGATCAGATAATGGTGACCTGGGCTGGATAGCTCGTAAGTAGGGACTGGTGTTTCTCTGCATTCTGATCTTAGCAGTGAGAGTGGGAAGCAAGCTGCAAGACCGTATCCCTGAAGAAAGAGAGAGCATCTTATAGAAAGCAGGGAGTCCACTACCCTGAGGCTTAAAGCCTCCAGACAGCAGCCTCAACTCCGAGAGTTCCAGGGCTCTGGGATGGCCCCTCCAGGCTAGTGCTGAGTGTACAGATCTGGAGCAATGAGTCAGGGGATCAAGAACCAGAGCAGTCGCAGCTTCAGAGTTTTGTTCAGCTGGGACAGCAGACCTGTGTGTCAGAAGAACTTTTCATAAAGACGAAGTTACTGAGTACACTGTGCTGAGAACGTCAGAGGGTACATCCTTCAGTGGGATGGCTGTTAGCATGTCAGCGTGTGCATCCTTCAGTGGGAGACTTAGCATGTCAGTGTGTATATGCTTCAGTGGGGAGTTAGCATGTCCGTGTGTGCATCCTTCAGTGGGGAGTTAGCATGTCCGTGTGTGCATCCTTCAGTGGGGAGTTAGCATGTCCGTGTGTGCATCCTTCAGTGGGGAGTTAGCATGTCCGTGTGTGCATCCTTCAGTGGGGAGTTAGCATGTCCGTGTGTGCATCCTTCAGTGGGGAGTTAGCATGTCCGTGTGTGCATCCTTCAGTGGGGAGTTAGCATGTCCGTGTGTGCATCCTTCAGTGGGGAGTTAGCATGTCCATGTGTGCATCCTTCAGTGGGGAGTTAGTATGTGCATGCGTACATTCTTCAACTGCAAAGTTATCATGTCAGAGTGTACATCCTTCATGGGAGAGTTAAAGAAACAGGGAGGGAAGAAGAGAGGGAAGGAGAGCGAAGGGGAAGAAATCACTTGAACGAAGCAGAGCCGCATGTTAGCCTCGGGACAGGGTAAAGACCAGACTGTAGCTGCTAGAGGACAGGCCTTCAGTTTCTGAAATGTTCTGGGTACATTTGTGTTTTAGGAAACTGCTACACCCGGGTTGGCTCCATCTGTGTTCAGTCTGCATGATATTCTCTTTTGTTTGTTTTCTTTTTTGTTTTTGTTTTGTTTTGTTGTTAGGTTTTTTGGGGTTTTGGTTTTGTTTTGTTTTGTTTTTTGAGACAGGGTTTCTCTGTAGCATAGGAGCCTGTCCTGGAACTCGCTCTTGTAGACCAGGCTGGCCTCGAACTCACAGAGATCCACCTGTCTCTGATTCTCGAGTGCTGGGATTAAAGGCGTGTGCCATCCCCACCTGGCTTATGATTCTCTTCATCAACTCTGTCTGAACAGACAAGCCCTCCAAACAACATCCCTAGATGGGAGATTGCTGTCATCTATGAACCTCAAATCAACTTGCCCAGGCTAGTGGGATGACCGTAGCTTCTTACTGATAATTGGTTTTTGGGTAACTGAGCACTGCTAATGTGAACTATGAAGCTGTTTGGAGCTATACGGCATCCAGACTCATAGACTGAGCTGGGTAGAGCTGTTGTCTTGGTGCTACCATCACCAGCGATCTTTCGTTGTGTCTTCATGACGCACCCATTGAGTTCACACCAGCACCAAATAGCTCTCTTCAGCACTAGCGCATTGTGTCTTATTTGTCTCTTCCTTTCCTGCTTTTGGACTTTTCAAAGCAAGCTTTCAAAAGTCCATGTTAAGACTGCATCATGCAAATAGAAATGCATGTCTGTTAGTGCCTGCTCAATTTCTATCTTGTGATATTTGTGTAAAGTGAGCAGGTATGCAAAGCAGCAAAAGCATGCGAGTGTCCAGCCTAAATACCCGGGAAAGCAGAAAGTGAGGAGGCGAGCCTGCAGGGGAGAGCTCTGGGAAGCATGGACCGGCCTGCTGCTCGGTCACATTTCTGTTACTGTAACAAAAAGCTTCAGAGAATCAACTTTCGAGAAGAAAGTTTGTTTCGGCTTCATCATTTTAAGAGGCTTCAGTCCCTGCCTTATGGGCCTGTGTGAGGCAGCACAGTGGTCAGGGAGCATATGGTAGGACAAAGTCGCTTGCCCCGTGGCTGGGACGTGAGGAAAGGAGGGGAAGAAGCAAGGCTAGCCAAAAATTCGAACAAGTCCCATTAAAGCTTCACCGCCTCCAAATACCACCATTGGCTCCAGATCCAAACTATCGCGACTGCAGCATTCAGGGCCATGGAGACAGAGTTTTCTCTACCACTGCAGACCAAACATGAAAGGTTATTTCCTTATCAGTATGAAGAATGTGAGACTCAGCAGGCCCTTGACCTGGCCGCAGGCTCCCCCAGGTATGTCCTCTCTCCTGAAGCTTGAGCTTACTGAGTGCACTTGGCCTGTGTGAGGCATTTTGTTCAAACAAACCATTACCGGACTTGTCCCGGGAAGCGCATGGGAAATGCCATCAGAAAGTCAATGAATTCTTTTTGCTTTGATTCTCAACATTTCCATCCCCTGTGGACCCCCCCCTCCTGCTCTTGCCCTGGGGCCCCCTGTGCTCTTTCTCTGTCTCATCTCTCCTCTCCCTCCTCCATCAGCAACTGCTGTCTGTTAGGAAGAGGACTGAGAGTGAAATCTCTTTCTTTCCATCCCAAGGGCACTTGCTTTGAAAAGCTTTTTCTACTGCCCTGGATCTAAACGTCCTTTGCTCTTTGTAAAAAGCACAATTAGTCTCAGTGGCCCTGATGGAAGAGATCAGAACTCTCTAGAAATCACGACACTGCTGTCTCTTTCCAAGTGTAGGGAGTCCTGAGGCCAAAGCTCAGGCATACCAGCGGTGGTGGCAGCTTCGTGGGTGTCAGTTTGAGCACACAGAAATCTCCTGTCATTCCATGGTGAACTGTTGAGGGAGGTATTCATTGCATTTAATGGGAAAAGAAGCAAAGCCAGTGAGATGTGCAAGGTGTGTTCAAGATGAGCCCCCCCCGCAAAAAAAAAGATGAGCCCAACATTGCCCATTGCAACTGCCCCCACCAAGGCGCCAATGGTACTGCTAGACTCATATGTGGACCTCTCTGTTGCTTCCGTGTGTGTAATTATCTGCTCTGTTCATATTGTTTGCACCAAAATCTTTCCCACACAGTTTCTCATAACAACCACGAGCAGCTTTTGAGTTTGGGATGCGATCCCAGAAGACTGGTGATATTTCACAACTCATTTATCTAAAATTCAGGAATGTGTGTGTCCTTTCCGATGTAACAACGCAGTTGAGGCAGAATAGGGCCTAGAACTCAGTTCTTCTGAGGCCATACCTAATCCGACCTTTCCCAGTCAGTCACCCTGCCTCCCTGAGGACCTGGCTCCCTTTGGCTAGGTTTCAAATGCTGTGGCATGCACAATTAGGTACTTAATAAATCCCTTGCAAAGTTAGCGTTTCCTGAAGTTAGAGTAATGGTCTGTGTAAACAGTATAAAAAATAGTTGAACCAAAAGAACAAGAGTACGATGCAAAGCCATCAGAGGCTTGAGGGATCACCCAGACAAGAGGAAAAAAATAGGGAGAAGAGTGCTGAAAACCTAAGACCAAAGCAGACCCAGTGGAAAGAGGGGGAAATGGCTTTATATTGGTTTGTTTCTGTCTTCAAACAAATTATCTCCTTTAGTCCTCAGACGAAGTCTGTGAAGTAGAATCTCCATGTGTTATGAGATATCTGTACCCTGTGTGAGAATGTGTTGCTGTGATTGGTGTAATATTGGTGTAATTGTCCAATAGCTAAGCAGGAGATAAGGTGGGACTTCCAGGCAGAGAGAACTCTGGGAAGAAGGCAGAGCCGCTAGCCAGACTCTGGAAGCAGCATGAACAGTATGGAGAGATGAGGTAACAAGCCACGTGACAGAACATAGATTAGAAGAAATGGGTTAATTTCAGTTATAAGAGCTAGTGGAACAAGCCTAAACTAAGGCTGAGCTTTCATAACTAACAACAAGTCTCCGTGTCATTATTTGTGAGCTCGCAATGCAAAGAAAAATCCAACTACATGTGTGAGATTCATGAGGATTGTCTACATCAGATCCCTGTCTTTTTCCGGCTCTTGTAACACCCACAGTTGCTAACACAGAGAGTCACATTCGAGGCTGCACTTCTGATTCTGAGCACTGACCTCTGTGTTGCCGGGGAAGCTCTGCCGCAGTTACACCCCTAGCCCAAGACAGAATTCCTCCCAGAGCAGAACCTAGACCTTTCTCCAGGATGCTAAGTAGCTCCAGGTCCCTGAGTTCTGTCTAGACTGTTCTGTGATTGCAAGCATGATCCACATCGGGGGTTTCTCCCTCTGAGCTGATTCTAGATTCTAAGCCACCCTAATTGCTGTCTTGGCTTCTCGAACTTCCCCGACCTTTACAACATTTTTGACACTACCCTGAAACTCCCACCGTGGCCCTGCATCTCTTCAACCTTTCCTTAGGTCAGCGTTCTGCTTATTTATCTGAGGGCAGATAAAGGAATATCATGATGGTAGGAACTTTGTGTGACTCTCAGCCACAGCCCTAAGTTAACATAGTCCCTGCCAGACTCAACAGCAGTGCGCTCTCTCTCTCTCTCTCTCTCTCCTTCCCTCCATATTTGTGTGTGTATAAATGTATATGTATGTATACACACATATATATACACATATATGCACGTGTGTGTACATGCGTGCATGTTTATGGGTTTTTCGTTTTGTTTTATTTTTTTTAGCTACAGTGTGATACAGCCCAGGCTGGCCTAAAATTTCACTGTAGTGGGGCAGGGGGATAACTTTGAAATTCTGATCTTCCCTGCCCACCTCCCAAGTGCTGGGGCTACAGAAGTGTGCTCCCTGCCAATTTCTCCATAAATATTTGACGCATGAGAAGCAGAATGCATTTGGTTTCCACTGAACCATTTGTTTTCTCCCTTCAGTAGGAATCTATTTTGATGTTTAGGGGCTAGATAATAAGATTATTTCTTGAACACTCACGAGAAGGAGAAAGTCAATATGCAGCAATCACAGGAGGAAATATGCATCTGCCTCTGGAGCCTTTTGATGAACTAAAATGGTTTAGCTTTTCTCGTACTAGACTCTCATGCATAAATCATTCCTGTGCTTTTACTGTTGGGCCAGTAAATGCTCACACGCATCTGCTGTTCCACCATTGTGCCGTTTCCATTTCTTAAGTACATTGTAAAGGATAAGTCTAGAGAGGGGAACTGAAGAGTTAGGCATTTTGAACCTCTGAAGTATGGCCCAGGTGACTTCCACTCTTAGCTTACCCTTCCGCATTTCTGTTATGGCTTCATCTTCCTGGTTCTCCCACCAGATCCACTTGTACTGACTTTTCCAAAAGTCTCTCAACCTTGCCCGTTTCATGACCATATAGCAAAGCAACATATTGTGGGAGAAGTGTTTTTGCATTCATATATAAAGAAGAGAGTTGAAAACTATGTCTGAATTCCTGTTCTTTTTAGTTTTCCATTTATTTATTTATTTATTGTGTGTATATCTGTCTGCAGGTACAGCATTCATGTGGGGGTCAGAGGAGAATTCAGGAACCGGTTCTCTCCTGACACCTGTGGGACCCAGGAATCAGACTCAGGTTGTTCCCTGCACATGCAAGTCCTCTACCCACTGAACAATCCCTCCGGCCAGATTTTCTTTTTCAAAACTGTGGTAGAATATACATGGTATAAGCTCACAGGGAGTGGCACTATTAGGAGGTGTGGCTTTGTTGGAGGAAGTATGTGACTGTGGAGGTGGGCTCAAGTCACTCCCAGTGTCTCAGTTCACTTCCTGCTCCTTTCTGATCAAGATGGCGAATTCTTAGCTCCCTCCCCAGCACCAAGTCTACCTGCATGCTGCTGTGCCCCACCATGATGATAATGAACTAAACCTTTGAACTGTAAGCCACCCCATTTAATGTTTTCCTTTATAAGAAAAAAAAAAGAATATACATGTTATACAGCTGACTGTGCCAGGCGTTTGTGAGTAGCTCATGGGCCTTAAGGACTTTTATACTGATGTGCAGGCATGGCCACTGTCCAAGTCGGGAGCATTTTTTTGTCTTTCCAAATAGAAACTCTTCGACCATTAAGTACTAACTCCCCACTGGACCCAGCCACTGGCAATGAACCTGCTACTCCTGACTTGTCAGTCTGACTATGGCAGCTTTCTCGTCTAAGGGGAATTATATAGCATTTGTCTTAGACAGGGTATTTCGCTTGCCATAATGTCAGAACGTATCTACTATGTTGTGCATGGACCAGAGTTCCCTATTCTTTCTGAGTGCCGAATTGTATTGTATGGTGTGCACATGCTCCATTTTTCCCAGGTGTGTACCACCTGTAGGGCATGGGGAATATGCAAGAAAAGCTAGTTGTGAATACAGTGTGATTGTTTTTATGTGTATGAGTTTTTGTGTGTGTGTGTATGTGCATGTGTGTTGCTTGATTGTGCAGGTTTCAAGCATGAACTTCGTAGGTGACAACACTGTGTTCCAGTGTCACAGGTTGGCACACATGATTCCATTATCTGTTGGCAGACACGAACTGCTCCTCCTGTTGATTCTTTTGAATGATATTGTTGCTATCAAGAAGGCACAATTTCCCGTTTAAGAACCCTGTTTTAACTCTCTTGGCTATATCTAGATCACATGGTAACTTTAGGTTTAGTATCTTTATTTTCGTCTGAGCAAAGGCAGGCGTGTGTGTGCTGTGGCACATGTGTGGCGATCAGAAGACAGCTCTCAGTACTCCCCTGCCACTTTGTAGGATCTGGAAGTCATACTTATGTTGTCAAACCCGTGTGCAAGCGACTCTACCTGATGAGCCATCTTGCCAGCCTATGTTTAAAACTGTAATAACTGTTATATTATTTCCATGGTGATGGGGCCATTTTAACTTCCCCACTGGTGTGTGAGGATTCCAGTTTGCCCACATCCTCACCAACACATTACTGTTGGGAGGCAAACCCACCAGAGACCATCACATGGATACTCTTGAAGCTGAAGAGAAAGTCTTTATTGCTGGTCAGCGTCTGCACAGGGAACTTGTCCGAATCATGCATCCCGAGACTCACAGTCCTTTGTCTCTTATGCACAAAAACTACATCCTGCTTGGCAAACTTCAGTTAGCAAGAAGCAGAACTGCAGAAGCTAAAGAGCAAGGTTACGGGGCTGGAGAGATGGCACAGAGGTTGAGCACCTGAGTTCAATTCCCAGCAACCACATGGTGGCTCACAACCATCTGTAATGAGGTCTGGTGCCCTCTTCTGGCCTGCAGACATACATGTAGACAGAATATTGTATACAAGAGCAAGGTTAGTACATGAAGGGACTTTCCTGGAACAACAGATTAGGTCTTTGTTCCCATTTTGGCAAGCATTGGGGTTCACATGCTGGGTTTCAAGGTCAGAATGGTGTCTCTAACACAGCATCAGTTCTGCTAAGGTCTGGGGCTTGTTACATTTTTAAAACCACAACCATCTCGATGTATCTGCACTGAGTTTTCTTCTTTGTTAAGATTCCATGGCACCTGATTTTGAGAGAGAGCTCTCCGACTTCCTATTGGAAAGACTCCTTATACCCATTTCAGCCTGGCTGTGAGGCTTCAGTGAGGCCTTTGCTAAGCCACCTTCTTAGCCACACTCGTCTTTCCCGGGAGATGTGACAAAGTGCAGCTGCTCTCAGAGTGACCCTTATGTCAAATCTAGAGGCTCTGTTCTCAGAAATGACTTTACCAATCAAAGTTCACACGAAGGATGAATCTTCAATGGCAAGTGTTCTTTGAACACTTGGACCTTAATTGTGTACATTAGGTGTCACTCTGAGCCCCACTGCCTACTCTTCCTGGGGTACAGTAGACAGAATAATCTTCCCCAAACAGTGGCTATGTCCAGTCAACAGGGAAACAGGCATGACATTCATTTTTGGTGAAACAGCTCAGGGGCCAAGTGATCATCACGTGTTTGAAGTGTTGGTCACAAACCCATGAAAGACTGTGATTAAGAGTCAGCTGACAGGGACTGGAGAGGTGGCTCAGAGGTTAAGAGCACAGGATGTTCTTCTAAGACCTGGGTTCAATTCCCAGCACCCACATGCTGACTGGCAAACTATCTATAAGATCTGGTGCCCTCTTCTGATGCTCAGGCCTACATGCAGGCAGAACATGAACACTATATATATGTTACACAGAGAAACCCTGTCTCAAAACACAAAACAAAGAAACAAAATAAGAGTCAGCTGGACCTCAACGTCCTTCCAAAGAAAGGATGCCACCATTACATCATGTTCTGAAACTGGTACCTTTGCCCAGAATTTCCTGGGGCAGAATTAAAGTGTATCGTGTGTGCATTGCTATGAGAAAGCGAATTCATTTCAGCCAAAACCTGAGGTGGAGGCTCTCAGTGTGACTTTCCCCATTGCTCCCAAGGTGAGAGCCTCTAATACTCAGCTTGTGTCCCAACATACTGGGATTTGGGGAGTGATCGTTCTTGTATTGCAGAGACAAATTCAGCACTAGGAACTGGGATGGTTGCTGAAGCACTAGACCATATGGTACCCATCCTTGCCCAATTCCCAGCCCTCACCAGAACCAAAACGAGTCAGGATTCTGGATAAGGTGGCTGTGAAAATAATGGCGATGAGTGGACGCTTCCATCCCTGCCCCCACTGCTCACAATCTCCAGCCAAATACTCTGCAAGGTGAGAAGTGAGATTTCCCAGGAGGTCACGGGGGAGATGGCACCCTACAGTGAGGCCAAGCTGGCCCTACTGAGAAGACATGACAAGGCACATATGGTTCTCATTCCTACAAATGTCACTCCAGATTTCAAACCTAAAAATGAAACAGAGTGCATTTTTAAACATTTATGCCCGAATCAAAAGAGAGTGTGGGTTCACACACGGGGGTGTAACATCATAAAGAGGGAATCAGAGTGTTTTCCTTATTGAAGTGGTATTGGTGGCAGGGATGAGCTTATGGTCATCAATGAAACTCTGCAGATTGAGTGCTTTTCCTTAGATGGAATTGTTTTATTTTATTTTATAAGAGGGGTGTAAGCTATGGTATGCCTGTAGAGGTCAAAGGACAACCTTGAGTATTAGCCCTCACCCTCCTCCTTGTCTCAACTTCTCCAGAGTCTCTCTTGCCAGACACCAAGCTTGCTGACCCTCTAGTCTCCTGGGACTCTTCTGTCCCAACTGCCCATCCCCCCACAGGTATGCAGGAGAGACAGACACACTGGGATGACAAACATGCATTGCCATATCTGACTTTAGATGGGTTCTGGGGGTTCAAACTCATGTCTTCATGCTTGCATGGCAAATATTCTACCCACTGGGGTTGATTTTTATGCTCAAGTGATCCCTCTTGCTTAGCCTTCTAAGAAGCTGGGACCACAGAAATCTGGATGAGGTGACTTTTGAATTTTAGATCTTTCCTGAAAAATCAGGGTAAACCCTAAAATTTAGAGAAGAAAATACCCCAAGAGCATGTAAGAATCTTATGTAAAAATATATGTATATCCTTTGCTTTCTTCTTAAAGTGACCTTGGACTGTGTTAGTCAGGACAAGCTAAGATATGCTGCAGAACAAAAAAGACTTCAGACTCTTTCAGCCAAGGTGTATTTCTTGCTCATGGAATTTATCCAGCACAGGTCAGCAGGGTAAGGGTATAATCTGCTCACATGTTCACTCAGGAACCCAGATTTTCCACCTACAGATGTCTGGTGGCCTAGGCCAGGCAAGAGTCAGCATTAAGAGCTCAGGCCTGTGATTCAGATCAGAAGTACCACATACTATTTCTGCTTCTGATGACTTTTTGGTGGCAGGGAGATGTGACATTGAGACTTTTATGTGGTTAGAAGACAGGAGAGCTAGAGACAGGCCCTAGTAGCACTGATCAGATTTTGACATCTCGGTCATTCATTCCTTCACGTAATCAGCCTGCACCAATTACAGTTCTAGGCCTGGTGGCAAATTCAGACACATGGCCAAGTATATTCGTTGCCTTCAAAGTCAGAAGACATCCTATCTCCGGGTAAAACTGGTGGCTTGAGACTGACCACGCATAGGTAAACAATTACGTCATCAGATCGTAACTCTTCTGAACGATGAGGAATGAGCGCACAGAGCGGATGGGTTAACAGATCCTAGTATACAAACATAAGGATGACAGCTTATCTTACCACACACAGCAGCTATCCTCTGACTGTGTCTGCTGTGCTCCACCCCTGTGTCCTGGAAACCACAGCTGGTCAGGGAGAGCTTCATTCAATGTGCTTGAGTGAGGAAAGGGCGATCTGAAACTCGAGAGCACCCTGGCTGATGACTTTGTGGGTTCCGAGGCAGGACTCTGCTCATCACGATGGCATTGCTGAACGCTGACTGCCAGTTGATTTTATTATCACAGCTGAAGTTCAACTCAGCCGAGACTCACACTGGTATCCTCCAAAGATATACGCCCTGCCCAGACGATTTGGAAGATGGTGGCCACTGAGGGATAGGCCCATTTGATCAGATATTTTTCTTTTCTAAAACCTGGCTGAACTCTGGGTTTAGGGTTCCATTGGAGACTCATGAACCTTTTCCATTCCAGACCCAAACTCTGGCAGTCACTAATTGATGGAGGAAGGTCATTGGTTAATTAATAAAGAAACTGCTTGGCCC
Organism: Chionomys nivalis; assembly: GCF_950005125.1. NCBI lineage: Eukaryota > Metazoa > Chordata > Mammalia > Rodentia > Cricetidae > Chionomys > Chionomys nivalis. Next base: position 12,159,677 of record NC_080111.1, on the reverse strand, counting down.
ATTTTTATCAATGTGTGTAGCACCACGAGGTGTGCTTACCAGGAAGATTCTAGCCTACGGCCATCCTGGGTCGGAGCTTCATTGCGTCTGCCCTGGCAACAAGCAGCATGGCGTCTGAGCTCACTTCCTCTTCCTCTCAGTGTTATGTTCTGTTTACTCCACCCACCTATGTTCTAACCTATCAGGCCAAGCAGTTTCTTTATTAATTAACCAATGACCTTCCTCCATCAACCAATCTCATTCATAGGCCATTCCACGGCATAATCATGGCCTCATTCCTCAAATCCCTACCTTCTAGGACTATTTAGTGAGGAGCCAAAAAGTCAGCATTTAGATTCGGAAAACACAAACCTTCAGTTCATAGCAAGGGGAGAGTGTTTAGCACAAATTGAAGGCTGCATTCTGTTTCCTTGAGGTATCTTTCTTCTGGCCCTCACGGCCCGACAGTAGTGGCCTTCCATGTTTAGACAAGGCCTGTAAGGGCCAGCACTATCTGACTTCGTGGTCCAGTGGGCTTTGATGGCTCCTCAGAGTTTCCCACACTATGGTTGGTCGGCTTTTATAATAAAAAGTCCCCGATCTCCAAGCAGTTTGCTTATAAAAGCCTGGGGTGGGTGGGGACTACTTGGTCACAAAAGCCTGGTCATACAATTAGCCTCCTTCAAGATAATCAATGTTCAGACAGAATTTGACAACCAGTTCTATGTTATACAACTACAAAAAGTGTGACTCTAGTCTCTGCTAGCTTCTCGGGGTGAGAAGCTAGAGTCTGATGAACATTAAAAACCTTCCTTCTCCTGACTTTGATAAATTCCATATATTTTTCTGTAATAGATTGAGCTGGTCGAGCCTCAGTATTACCTGTGAACATGTCTGGGACTAGGTCACAATTTGTAAAGTGAAATCTTTCCTTCTTAGGCTCTGCATTAACATAAGAGGGCACGTTTTCTTCTTGCAGTCTGTACATGGAGACACTGGATCCCTCCAGGTCCTTCTAGAACCGAATCTGCCATCAGCAGCTGTGGGTTGATGAGGACAGCAGTTAGCTTGTCTGGGACTCGGGCATTCTGATCTCAGTCTGAAAAGTGAGCACAGTGAGCCTGAGGATTTCCAGGTTTGATCAGCAGTCTGGAGGTCTGTGACCTAGGAGCCAGGGGAGTTAGTCCCACCAGGGATTAGGGAGAGGTTTGGGATCGTTTAAATAAGGAGATGTGGTGTTCTGCCTAACTTCCTCTTGCCTGGATGGACATCTGGCATGCTGTATTCCATTTGGCATGTGTTCCCGTGTGTGATCAAATACTCAGGCAAAATAATTTCTCAGAGCCGCAGAAAAGCTGCCTTGGTTCTCTGGGGTTTGGAAGGTAACAAAAAGCAGGTGGTGGAAGCAAATTATTAATATCAACAGAGCCTGTTCCTTGGGAGGCTGGCTCTTCGTCACACAGCCTGCCAGAGCATCCTTTCAAGGACAAAGAGATCTCAAGGAGTGAACTGTCGCAACTACCTGGAGGAGGAAGAGTTTAGAGGACTTCACACCCAGTTCCAAGGACATCAGTGCTGCCACAAGGTCAGGGCATTGCTCTAGCTACATTGACTTGCCTGAAATTCTGGAAATGTCCTGCTCAAAGATGGAATCTCATGGAGTGCGTCTGTGACTTTTTCCTTTTTTGTCAGATCCAGGCTGTTTTGCTTCAGTCGGTTTATTAATTTAACAAAAAGGAAAACGCAATTTTAAAAGAGGCTCCGCATGGTTATGCGTGTCTGTAAGCTCAGAAATCAGGAGGTAGAGGCCTGCAGACCATGAGTTCCAGGCCAACCTGAGCTAATAGGCGTTTCAGGAAAGCCTGGGCTACATAGAGAGATGATATCTCCAGAACAAGCAAACAAACATTGAAAAACCCTACCAATTATTTAGAACTATATAGCTCACACAACCTGGTGCCGGAGTTCGAGACCACTCCTATCACTTTCTAAATAAAATGGACCCAAACTAGACATTTGCCTTCTTTCAGTCTTGAACAGCTCTTTAGAGACACAGTGGACCACCAAGAAAGCAACTTCACTGTCCCTGTGACCCTGGCTCGGCAGTGTCTGACACATGCTACAGGGAATTTACAAATGGATTTATGAATGTTTGAGGGGTCCTTGAATTTAAGAAGGATATATATAGATATGGGGTAGGAAGCAGGGTTTGTGCATAATTTGCATATATTAGTGCAGGAATTGTATTTGAGACAGAAGATGCGTGAGAAGTTATGTCTGCTTGGTTTTAACACCTATTATGCTATAAAGATATTTTAGGTCCCTAAGAAGTCATTTAAAAGCATGATCGTGAATAACAACAACAAACATCCTTTCCAAACATGTGCCCAGCTTGTTGGCCAAACTACAAGGCTTTGATAATGACCAACTTGGTCAATGAGGAGTCTGTCAATGTGGCCAAAGTCAGCCCTCATTGAAAGGGCCAAGGATATCAAAGCAGGTCTTTCCTCTGAGAGCTCAGACAGCTCCAGTGTGGTAGATATTCTGGGCATCTCTAACACATTCACTGCAGACTATAAAGGTTTCAATTTCTCCACCATGTCAAAGCTTGCTTTACTCATTTCTTTAAAGGATATGCACTCCAGGGACCTCCATCTTATGGCAAAGACAAACTAAGTCCATTCCTGTTTATGATTAAGCAAGCCTCTGTTTTTCAAGGATTGGCTGTGTCCCACCTGTAACCTTAACTACAAATGGTTCACTCCTGCCTGTTCCTGGGATGACAATCACACCTTTGTTTCAAAACGTTATATATGACCCCTATGATTAGCTTATGATTATCCCTACCTGTTGTGATTACCTTGTTTTGAGCACCTGTTAGTTCTGTGCCCATAATCTACCTATTTTTTCCCCATTTGGAAACCCTCTACCCCGAGCTATAAAAACCTTGTCTTCCTCATATCCAATGCTGACTTCTCGAGCCCTACCTTAGGTGAGGCAGCCCATGTGCATGAATTTAAAAAGCTTGCCTTAATTAATTGCTTGCTTTAATTACTTTGGCCATGATTTGGGTCTGTGGTCTTTCTCCTCCCATCTTGGTATTAACACTTTCTTAGGTGGCTTGTGCTTTTGCCTCATGTTTAGGTACCTCTCTGCTTTTAAGGGCTTAGATGATTGCCTAAGGCCCATTGAAAGAACCTGGGATATCCTTTAACATTCCTAAGCTTAATCATATTTCCAAGTCCATGTTAGGTAGCACATGGGGTCTAGAAATCTGAATGTGAACATCACTGAGGAGACCATTGTGCCTACAGCCACCTCATGTGTGCGTTCACATACGTGTGGGTGCACACGTAGGTGCTCTTGCATGTGTGTGGTCACCGGTTGATATCTGGTGCCAATCATTCTTCATGGTGTTTATGAGGCAGGGTCTCTCACTTGAACCCAGAGCTCACTGATTCAACCAGTCTAGCTAGCCAGCTTACTTTGGGGATCCACCTCTGGCCTGATGGGACTATGGGCAGCCTGCCACACCAACACGTCATTTACTTGGTATGTTGGTTAATGTTTTTGTCAACTTGACACACACTAGAGTCATCTTGGAAGGGGGAAACTCAACTGAAAAAAAAAAAATGTCTCCATGAGATTTGCTTGTTGGTTAGTATGTGGGACATTTTCTTGGTTGATGATTACTGTGGAAGGCACTGGGGGAGGGGCCACCAGTGGACGGAAAGCCAGCTCAGCAAGCCAATCAGCAATCTGTCTCTATAGCCTCTGCTTCAATACCAGCTTCCAGGTCCCTGCCCCGATTTCTCTTCATGATAGACGGAAAGCTGAATGAAGTCAGCCCATTGCTCACCAAACTGCTTTTTTAATCACAGTGTTTATCACGGCAACAGGAAGCAAACCAGAACACTCGGGAGCTGGAGAGGTGAACTCAGGTTCTCAGACTTACTCAGCAAGAACTTCCCCTGCTGAACCGTCTCCTTGGCCCCAAGTCCTCTGTTTCATACCTACAAAAATTTGCACTTACCTGTTTTCTTCCACATCCACAAGGCTTATCCATCTCTAACTAGTTTTAAAAAGTTTGTGATAATTAACAGATTTCCCGTAACTATATCATTTGTCTATGAAGCCATTAGAAGCATGCTGACACAATCATTGTTGGTTACTATATTGTTGCCTTTGGATCGAGACAAAATTCCTTAGCAATATCCATGAGACCCAATGTGACCTGGCATACCTTTCAATCAGACATCCTCCGGCAATGTCCCCTAGCTCTGTGGACTTCGACCAGGCTTGCTTTTCTCAGGGCTTTGGTGGTGTTCATGTTTCTTCCCATCCATGACTTGGGGCTTCATAGTCTTTCTTTCCGTTTACCTGATAGAATCTCAAATATCGTCATTCTCCAAATCTCAGGGTAAATTGTTAATTCTTCAGAGAAATTGGCTCTGGCCTCCTTGTCTGGGCCAAGTGCTTTATGTTCTCATAGCATGGCACACTGCTTCTCCCGATAATTGTTATACTGTATCTGTAGGTGCAATTATTTGATTAACGATACTCTCCTCTCCTAGTCTGGAAACTCAACCCAGATCTCTGGCACATAACACAGTAGTATTAATTACTTCTCAGTAAATATTTGTGGAGCGAATGTAAATTTTGGTAGCAATCAAAAACATTAGGTCCAAGCAAAAGTAAATGAAAACCAATTAAATGAGAACAAACAAGACTGTTTAGTCAGAGCTTGCAAGGGTGCCAGCCACCACCACATGCATGGTGGTAGAGACTCAAACATGGGCAGAAAATCAGACGAGCCTTGCAGTGGGTGTCGGGAGCCTTCAGGTATGCTCCGACTAGGGCCTGGTGCCGTGAGTAAGTGTGTGGATTAGCTAAATACAGAGCATCCCATGTGATTGGTCGGAAGGCCTTATGTCGCACTTCCTGCCTGGCAATAATTGGAAACAGGTAGAAAATCAGAAACCTTGTCAGTTATTACTCAAGTGTTGAACCTTGGACAGCCATTTGCTAGAGATAGCAGTATGGTTTCCTGTATGCCTGACTTGTCTGAAGCATGTTTGGTTTCCTGGGGTGGTTACTGTTGATAACAAGCAGCGTGGTGTTCCAGGGTTGGCTGCTGCAGACTCTGGGTCCTTCTTGCTTTCAATGTGATCCGGCTTTGTCTAGATTCTGTCACAGTTTGCATCTAAGATTTCCCCCCACCGGTCCATGTTTCAGGCACTGTTCCCTGACTGGTGATGCTGTCTGGGGTGGGGGTTGAGGCTGTGAGACCTTTGATAGGTAAGGCCTAGCTGGCCGCAGTAGTCACTAGGGGTGGAATTCTGATGGCTGTCACCTGGCTCTCCTTCCTGCCACTTTCCCAGATTCCTAGCTCCCTCTTTCCATTCCCACCGCCACAGACAAGTGGTTCCCCTGTGCCTTGCCTACTGTGGCAGACAGAATCCTCTGAACCCACACACCGGAGCAGGTGTTTCTTGCCTTGTTCCTGTCGGGTCTTTTCACGGCAGTGATGCAAAGGCGGCTAACGCAGCCCCGGTTTACACAACTGGGAATCATCGATCTGAGACTTCTAGCCAGTAGTGTGCTGTGTTCTCCACCCTTCACATTCACCGGGATGTGCCTGTGGCACAAACAGTGCCACCTCTGGAAGCCATGGGCCAAGGCCAAGAGCCCTTTACACCCTCCTGGGGGACTGCGGGCAATCATACAATTAGAGATTTCAGACCACGGTTGATCATATGGCCCCGGGGATGTGAAAGGCCCTGTCCCTTGACCAGTGCGTGCTTGAACTCTTCACAGACAAACTGGTTCCAGTTATTTTTCTCTAGTCTTGAGCAGTCAGTACAACAGCATTGGGTGCACATGCCTCTTAAGAAGGCAACTGAGTCAGGCGTGGGAACAGAGAAGAATTGTAGACACGGAAAGGGTTTGTTCTTAGCTGCAAAGAATTGTCAAGACAACTTTTCGGGAATTAAACTGATTGAAAGATGAGTATATTTGCCCGGTGTAGAGGTAAATGCCTTTTACTCCTAGCACTAGAGAGTAAATCTGTGAGTTCCAGGGCAGCCTGGGCTACATAGTGAGTTCCAGGACAGTCTGAGCTACATAGTGAGAACCTGTGCCAAGAAAGAAAGAGAGAGGAAGGAAGGAAGGAAGGGAGGGAGGGAGGGAGGGAGGGAGGGAGGGAGGGAGAGAGAGAGAGAGAGAGAAAGAAAGAAAGAAAGAAAGAAAGAAAGACAAGAGAAAGAACTGTTTTGAAAATCTATGTAAACAGAGACTGTGTGTTCGTTTCCCAGTCACCCATACCTAAATAATCACACAAAAACTATATTAATTAAAAAACTGCTTGGCCAATGACTCAGGCATATTTCTAGATAACTCTTACATCTTAAATTAACCAGTTTCTATTAATCTATGTATCACTATGAGGCTGTGGCTTACAGGTAAGGTTATGGCCTCTTTCTCCTTTGGCAGCTACATGGTGTCTGCCTGATTCTGTCTTCTTTCTCCCTGCATTCAGTTTAGTTTTCCCGCCTGCCTATATTCCACCCTGCCACAGGCCAAAGCAGCTTCTTTATTAACCAATGGTAATAAAACATATTCCAGCCGACAGAAAGGAAACCCACGTCAAATATGAGCCTCCCTCTAGGTCCCTCGGGGAGTGGAGTCCTGAGTGAGCCGCATTACCAAAGGAGCCTTTGTTGTGGGACTCTGAGAAGAGCAAAGGTGTCCTGGGATGAAGCCCTCAGGACCTGCGGCTCCTTCAGGAACATGCCCATGACAGTCAGGTCCCCGCTGCCTATGCTGACCTTCCCAGGTGGAGACCCAATACCTTGACAACAATCTATAGCTCACTGTAAAACAAAGATCCCTTCTAAACTGGTCTCAGGTTACAATTTAATGTGCCTCACACAAACATAGAAACGTGTTAGGGCTGGAATAGACCAGGCTACTGACAAGAGGAACTGTAGAATGAAAGGGGTCATTCATCATGTTGTGGGCAGTGGTCTCTAGCAACACTGAGAAGCAGCAACCACAGCTAGGAGCAAACTCTACCAGGAACCACCTGTTCCTTTGCGTGAAAGGGGGCTCATGGATTCTTAGAATGTGGTAGACACATGGTTTTTAACCTACATATTCTAGGAGGGGCTGGAGAGATGGCTCAGCGGTTAAGAGCAATGCCTGCTCTTCCAGAGGTCCTGAGTTCAATTCCCAGCAACCACATGGTGGCTCACAACCACCTGTAATGAGGTCTGGTGCCCTCTTCTGGCCTTCAGGCATACACACAGACAGAATATTGTATACATAATAAATAAATAAATATTTTTTTAAAATCTACATATTATAGGAAAGTGTCAAAATTATACTTTCTTCTGAATATCCTGCAGCAAATTTCAGGCGCCAAACCTTTTTCATATGTAAATATTTCATCATGTATATTTGACATGTGAATGTTTGTAACACATCACAGAACTCTTATTATCACCAGTTAAAAACCCCACAGTCCTCCTTTACTGCCTGTTAGACCTCAGTCTATGTCTACACTGCACAGGTTGCCTCAAAACCATTGGATCAGGATTTGTTTGTTGTTGGGTTCACGCACCAAGTGACATCCCTGTTTGTGTTTGGTTGACTAGTCAATGTGGTGCTTTGAATTTGGGGAGCATTTTCTTCTATTAGGTTGCAGCAGGGACTGAAAACATGAAATCCGTGGGAGTCAACCAGAGACTGCAAATGAGTAAGGTTGGTTAAAGAGTCATACAGTTCTTTATTTACAGATATACATACGGGCATTTTAGACCTCAGTGAGTAGGTGAGAATTCAGTGTGAACTTTGTGTCTGCAAAGTCTGCATCCACAGGTGTACTCAGCCAGGGATCAGAAACGTGAAAAAGTCTGCATCTGTGCCAAATGCACAGCTCCCCTGCTTGGCATCTCTAAACAATGCGGTAGAACCGGTCTGTGCACAGGGCTTGCATTGTTCCACTGTTCTAAGTCTAGGAGGCCAGATCATGAAAGACCATGTCATTTGACACAGGGGAACTAAGCAGCCTTGGATCTTGGTATCTGCAGGAGCCAATCCCACAGCATCCATGTGCTAAGAAAGCTCAAGTCTCCATGCTCCGCCTGGGAAATCTTGGTCTAGTTTTAGTTTTGATAAAAGTCTGGGTACCAGAATGATCTCATTTTCTTGATAACCCTGCCAAAAGATAAGGAGCACAAACAGAACTTTTGGTAGATTAATCTAGCCACATTCCGAGTGTTTGGACCATTCCTGACCGAGGATAGAGCAGGGATGCTGTCATTGTGGTAGTTGTACTCAGAAACCTGGCCGCGATGTCAGGCGTGCCGGCCCCAGCCAGCCAGATCTGCACAGACTTTCAGAGAAGCTCCAACTCCAGGAGGTTAGGGACAAGCTCCTGACTTGAAACTCTGACAACCAACTAAGAGATAAGCATAGAAATGCCTGCCTATCTTATTTTGGTGGATGTCTGGTCCGTAACTCCAGGAAAAGGGATTTTTTTTTCAGAATGAAAAAAAATTTTTTTCTTCACCTATTTCAAGATTCAGGTCTGAAATTCTTATAATAAATCTTACAATAGATAGATTAGTGATAAAAAAGGATGATGAGGGAGCTGGAGAGATGGCTCAGAGGTTAAGAGCACTGATTGTTCTTCCAGAGGTCCTGAGTTCAATTCCCAGCAACCACATGGTGGCTCACAACCATCTGTAATGAGATCTGGTGCCCTCTTCTGGCCTGCAGGCATACATGCAGACAGAACACTAAACTAAATAAATAAATCTTTTTTTTAAAAAAAAAGGATGATGAATTTTAATAGGAGTTTGATGGAGCATGAGAAGACCCAGGAAAACAATGTGTTTTTAGGAACAGTCATGCAGAAGTGACCGGAGGAGAACAAGCTGTGCTGCTATGAGTGACCCATTGCGAGATCTCTCAGCAAGGTCTGTGTGTGCCTTTCTCTTGGCCTCTGGGTACAGGGCCGAACGGCTAAAGTGAGCCAGGGGAGATTCTCTAATGATCCGCTTCAGGCGAGAAGACAAGAGAAGGATAAGGTGACCTTCCTGCCTCTGGGCTCTCTCAGTTCTTCAGCTTAAAATGCCCTGCATCCCAAGGAGCCTCTTCATGGAGTACAGATCTAAACAGGACCCTTCTCGCCAGTGTGAGCAAGAGGGCTGAGGAGCTGCTCAGCAGAAGACGGGGTTTCCAGTCTCCCTCAGACCTCCTTATTCTGGTACGCCCTGAGCAGGAAACAATCTGTGTTTCCATTCATTGTACTCTCACAAAACAAAAGGCATCTGTGGCTGGGTGTGCATGGGGGTTTTCTCGGTGTACCCTACAATTCTGAAATGGACATCCCTGGAATCATAGCAGGATGGCTCCTAACATATTCGGAGACATTTGACACGGCTTATCTGGAGAGTGTCAGATCCCACCGGTCAAAACTTTGGTCCCAGAAGAAAGCTCCCATTCTGGGTGCCAGTAGCAAGCACTGGGCCACCACCTGACCAGCTGCCTGTAATCAGAGTTCCTAATCCTCCCCCGCTGTGTTGGACAAACTTGCTAGAAAGGCTCACAGAAGTTGGAAATATCTGCATGCATTCCTAAGCCTATTTTGAAGGGTAGGAAGAAATGATTAGGGTGGTGTGCGTGGGAGGGTATGTTACCTCTGTGCTCTCCTGGGGACACCATGCTGCGGACACTGGGCCCTTCTGCAGCTTCCCAAGCCCAGCTTTGTGGTGTTTGCAGAAGCTTACCGTACAACTAGGATTGAGCAGACCATTGCCCGCTGCTGTCCAGCTTGAGCTTCTGCCCACCAAGGCAAAAAAAGGGTTTCAACCCTCTGAGCACATAGTTGGTTGCCCTGGCAACCAGACTCCAATCCCGTGGTTTCTAGGGGCTTTATACAAATAGCCTCATTAAAGTGAACTCAGGTGTAGCTGAAATGGGTGTCGTTGAAATGGGTGTCGTTGAAATTTTCTCTCACCTCCGGCTCTCTAGCTCTTTCAGGGACTAAACTCTAGACTCTTGGGAGATTATAGAGGCTACAAGAGCTGGGAGCTGTGGCTGAAACCCACGAAATATATTTCAGAACATTACACCTCCTCATCAGTATAAACACACTTACCTATTATAACCCCGAGGGCCCAGCTCCTTCTCTTCCTGGATGTGCCCAAATAAGAAAATGATCTTGCATATTTAAGCTGGCAAGTTATTGAAATGATTTAATCTCATGATGTTTTTTTCTTGATACTGTTTTTAGCCACACTGTGAACAGATATAACTTCACCACTGTAGACTTTGTATCCCCGCTAAAAGCGTTCTGTGTTGAGATGGCCCTATGCTCTGCCCAGAGTTTCTCTGCATTGTGTAAGACGGTGGGCTCCCCTACTTTCCCTGAAGGACTCCATCTTCCAAGCAGCGTTTGACTCCATTTTGCAGGTGGAAGATGCCTGTGAACCCTGATAGACATGTAAACGGCACCATCTGCCTGGACTCATCCACGAGGCGCAGACAGAGATACGTTGTTTCTGAAAGCAGAGAGGATGCCACTCTCTAAATTTGTCAGAGTAAATTGGGACCAAAGAACACATGGTTGTACTAAAAACATATAGGGGAAACTAGCTTGAGAACTTGTTGAGCATGCCAGACTGAGGAAATGGAGCAACTCTCCCTCCCCTGGACCCCAGAAAAAGGAAAAGACCTAACGCTGTGCCAATGCCATCTGACCACCTGATATGAGCATCAAGGGACTGACTGAAAACTCTTGGCTGTCCCAGAGGCTTGGACCGGGCTTGGCCCTCACTGTTGATACAGCCTAGTCAAATTGTTTCCCATCCATCCACTATCTTGTGGGATCTACTATCAATACATCCACCCATTTGTTCACTTGGACATGGCCTTGTCCTTCTCTCTACAGCTCCATTGCAATTACCTTCTGCAGATCAACCTGACTCCAGCAGTCTGACTCTAGCAGCCTCACTCCAGCAACCTAACTCCAGCAGCCTGACTCCTGCATCCTGACTCCAGCATCCTGATTCCAGCATCCAGACTCCAGCATCCTGATTCCAGCAGCCTGACTCCTGCATCCAGACTACAGCATCCTGATTCCAGCATCCTGACTCCAGCATCCTGATTCCAGCATCCAGACTCCAGCAACCTGACTCCAGCAGCCTGACTCCTGCATCCAGACTACAGCATCCTTATTCCAGCATCCTGACTCCAGCATCCTGATTCCAGCAACCTGACTCCAGCAGCCTGACTCCTGCATCCAGACTCCTGCATCCTGATTCCAGCATCCTGACTCCAGCATCCTGATTCCAGCATCCAGACTCCAGCAACCTGACTCCAGCAGCCTGACTCCTGCATCCAGACTCCAGCATCCTGATTCCAGCATCCAGACTCCAGCATCCTGATTCCAGCAACCTGACTCCAGCAGCCTGACTCCTGCATCCAGACTCCAGCATCCTGATTCCAATATCCTGACCACAGCATCCTGATTCCAGCATCCTGACCACAGCATCTTGACTCTGGCATCCTGACTCCCACAGCCTGGGTTCTGTACCTTACTCTTAATTGAGACTCTCAGCCTCTCACATCTCTTTGAAACAAACAAGAATAGTGCTTGGCCGGGCGGTGGTGGCGCACACCTTTAATCCCACCACTCTGGAGGCAGAGGCAGGAGGATTCCTGTGAGTTCAAGGCCAGCCTGGTCTACAAGAGCTAGTTCCAGTACAGGTCCCAAAGCTACAGAGAAACCCTGTCTCAATGCACCCCCCCACCAAAAAAAAAGTGTCAAACTGGATTTCTGATCATTTTACCCTCAATACGGGATTGAAGTCATTTTCCAGAAGTAACTGGGTTAAAGGAAATTACAGGGAGAGGGTGTGAAGGCCAAGGTGTCTTCTTGCTTGCTCTCTAGCTGGTTCCACGTCACTAGGTAGGATTAGTATCGGGGAGAAGCTCCCAAAGTAGACCAACAGCCGTGTATGCAATACCAAGAACGTTTTATTAATTTCCAATGTTGGGGTGGCACTTGGCGACCCCCAAAGAAGGTCACAAGCTCCTTTCAAGCCAAATTAGGGGAATTCCAGAGAGGAAGGTTTAATCTGATTGGTGGAGGAGAGATTAGTATGGGGGCGAATTGGTAGAGGGTCCTAGTGGTTAGGAACCTTCCAGCAGCAAGGTAGGGAAAGCTATCTTTAGCCTCCCGAAGTCTGGGGGGGAGTCTGCTGAGCTAGCAGAGGGGCTTTGGGGGCCTGCTGAGCCAGAAGAAGGGCTGTGGGGGTGCTTGCTGATAGTCACCCACAAGTTGTGACTTCCATGAGACCTGCTTGCTCACCTCTGACCCTTTCTAGTGAAATGAAACTAAGGTCTGTTGTCCCCCGCCCCATCCCAGCCTTTTCAGGCAGACTCTTGTGGACTCCTACGGACCCCAGTAAAACTCTGAACGATCAGACCCACAACTGGGTCTGGACATTGTCCCCCATTATAGGGTGACCCCCCCCCCCCCAGAAAAGACCCACTCTCGTCTCCTGAGGAGGTTGTGCCATTGTCCCTCAGCCCCATCCTGCTTCTGTCTCTCGATGCACATTCCCACTCGGTGCATAGGAGGGAGACTTCCCAGGCAGGCCTGTCACCTGCTCCCCCTCCAAGAGGACATCTGCTTCGCCCTCATCCTTCCTGTACCGTCTCAGCAGTGCCCTTCTCACGCACGTCTCTGCACGGACAGGGAGCGTCAGCATTCTGGTCTGGTCCTGGGACCTGTGAATTACGATGTTCGCAGGATCTCAAAGGCTATTTTCCTCAGGTCAAGAGGCCAGCAAGACTGTAACTAGGCCTCTTGATGCATGTGTGCAGTTGGCTTCTTTACTTCAAAATAAAGCAACACATTCTTCCTAACCTTTGCTGCTCAAAGCGTGCCCATAAGCTAGTCCTACTGTCTGGCCTACCCGAGCGCTTGTTAGAAAGGTCAAGAGGTTACACTTCACTCACACCTGCAGAATTGGCATTCTAACAAACCCCAGGTTGGCTGTGTGCACGCAGAAGCTTCCTCTGACCTAAATACCCAGGTGAGACCACATTTCTTTCCTTTTTTGGCAGAGAGGGTTCGAGACAGGGTTTCTCTGTAGCTTTGAAACCTGTCCTGGAAATAGCTCTTGTAGACCAGGTTGGCCTTCAGCTCACAGAGATCCACCTGCCTCTGCCTCCCGAGTGCTGGGATTAAAGGCGTGTGCCACCACCACCTGGCTCAATGTTTCTAACCGTGGGACTGAGAAGCAAGACTTGGTTTGCCTCTGCTCTGGTGATGTAGGCTGGTTTGCATAGCTGCTAGCCTTGGTCCCCGGTGTCGCTCATGGCGGCCTCAAGCTTGCTGTCCTGCTGCCACACTGGTGCCATTTTTCAGTCAGATAATTTTCTTCTCTGTGAGGCGGTGCTCAGCAGTACAGGGGGTTTGGAAACTCTCTGACCTTCTCCACTCCATACTTGTAGCGCTGTGGCTCACCTGCCAGGCTTAAAGTCACAAGAGCCAAACTCAGGATGTTGCTAATTGTCCACGTGGGACCAAATCATCCACCCATTGCCTGCTTGAGAACGCACTGTCTTATTGGCATCAGGTTGGCTGATATTGTGGTTACAGTATCAATAGCTTGGTTTTTTTGTTTTGTTTTTTTTTTTTTTTTTGTATTTCCCCAAAAGTAGAGGGTCTGGGCAAACCTGCTGGCAAGACCATACTTCAGATGTTCCGAAGGGTGTAAATATTTTAGGAAAAAATGAACGTCACTGAAACAAAGATAGACGCGAAGAGGCGTCCTTTTCTGGCATGTGGCCAAGAGGCAGCTTTGGCGGTTTCCACACCTTGATGTTCCCAGGTCTGACTGGGAAGGATGCTGTCTAAAAAGGTATCTGCTTTGAGCACCCATGGTTGGTACCACAGCTGTGTACCCAAGCTGTAGTCTCCTCTCTTGGAGGGCCCTCTGGACAGTAAGTGATTCAATGTCTACTCATTCACTCATTTGCTTATTCATTCATTCTCCTATCCATTCACCCGCCCTCTGCTGTGGACAAGGAGCTGTTTGTCCTGGGTGAGGGGAGGGATGTGATTCCTTCTCCAGAGGATTCACTTAGGAGGGAGACGGGGTTCTCACAGCCATGATAAACACTTCTGAGACGTTCTGTGCTCACTGGACACAGCTCGTGACTGCCACGGCCATCATGATAACTTCAGAGACGTTCTGTGCTCGCTGGACACAGCTCGTGACTGCCACGGCCATCATGATAACTTCAGAGACGTTCTGTGCTCGCTGGACACAGCTCGTGACTGCCACGACCATCATGATAACTTCAGAGACGTTCTGTGCTCGCTGGATACAGCTCATGACTGTCACAACCATGAGATAATAACATCATAGAGATTCTATGCTCACTGGATACAGATCATGACTGTCCCAGCCATGATAATAACGTCATAGAGATTCTGTGCCCACTGGATACTGTCACAGACATGATAATAACATCATAGAGGTTCTGTGCTCAGTGGGCACAGTTCCTGATAGTCACAGCCATGATAGCAACATCATGGGGGTTGTGTGCTCCCAGCTCATGGTCGCTCTGCCTTCCAAATGAGGGAGTTCAGAAGGCGAAATAGCTTGTCCAAAGGCACACAGCTCATGGCAGAACAAGGACAGGAATCTACCCCACACACAGGGCTCTGCAGTGATCACAGTGTTCCCATAATATGCACTTCGTTCAGACAAATGCAGTCGTACACTGGAGCGGAGGCAGGTTGGGAGAGGGCAGTGTCCCCAAGGAGGTGACATTTGAACAGGAGTCAGAATCCTAGGTGTTCACTCTTCAGACATTTATAGGGCGTCTCCATGGAGTCGAGACCTTGGGCTGTGAATTTAAAAATAGGTTTCACCTTTTCAAGCTTCGACTGTTTAAAAGCCCAGTTCCCATTTCCATCCACTGTACGTATAACCTGACGTTGCTGATGGTGGGGCAGGTGGTGTGAATGTTCCTGCAGTGAAGACGGATGTGCAAGGGACTGTTCAGGTCCCTGCTCGCAGGTTGGTTTTTGGTTTTGTTTTTTTTGGAATAGGGTTGAATTCAAGAGTGAAATTGGGGAGCTGGAGAGATGCCCGGTGGTTAAGAGCACTGGCTACTCTCCCAGAGGACCTAGCTTCGATCCACAGCACCCACATGGTGGCCCACGACCATCTTTAACTCTAGTGCCAGGGGAATCTAACAGCCTCTTCTGAAAATGACCTCTGACCCCACCCCCACATCATATTCTGTGCCAATGGAGGCAATGGGAATTCTCTGGACTCCCCTCCCTGAAGGTGGGTTAGTAAGGCTGTGTCCAGCTGGTGCTCTCCCCTGTGTTAGAGGGGAATAAATGAAGACCCAGGGAAGGCAAGGACAATTTTGAGCAATCAGGTCTTGCTTTGCTCCCCTAACTTCCCCTGAGGCCAAGGCCCCTTCAGTCCAACCACATTTCTAGATTTTCTTTTTATTATTGTTTTTATTGAGCTCTACATTTTTCTCTGCTCCCCTCTTTCCTCTTCCCTCCCCTTCAACCCTCTCCCATGGTCCCCATGTTCCTAATTTACTCAGGAGATCTTGTCTCTTACTACTTCCCATGTAGATTAGATCTATGTGTCTCTCTTAGGGTCCTCATTGTCGTCTAGGTTCTCTGGAATTGTGAATTTTAGGCTGTTTTCTTTGCTTTATGTCTAAAAGCCACTTATGAGTGAGTACATATGATATTTGTCTTTCTGGGTCTGGGTTACCTCACTCAATATGATGTTTTCTAGCTCCATCCATTTGCCTGCAAATTTCAAGACGTCGTTACATTTTTTTCTGCTGTGTAGTACTCCATTGTGTAAATGTACTACATTTTCCTTATCTATTCTTTGGTCGATGGGCATTTAGTTTGTTTCCAGTTTCTGGCTATGACAAACAATGCTGCTATGAAAATAATTGAGCACATGTCCTTGTGGCACGATTGAGCATCCTTTGGGTATATACCCAAAAGTGGTATTGCTGGGTCTTGAGGAAGGTTGTTTCCTAATTTTCTGAGAAATCACCATACTGATATCCAAAGGGGCTGTACAAATTCACACCAGCAATGCAGGAGTGTTCCCTTTACCCCACATCCTCTCCAGCATTATCAACCATTTTTCCAAAGGATTGTTCACTCCTCCTTGACTCTGTGTATGAAAGTATACATTTTAGCTCGAAGAAATGATTTTAAATAAGTACATGTGTGCATGTGCTCATATACCCCCCATCCTTCCTGTGTCTGTGTGTGTATGTGTTTGTGTACAAATGCATACATGCAGAGCTTAGAAGACAACCTCTTGTTTTGACTAGTGATGCTCCTCAGAGGTCATTCACCTTTTCTTGAGGCAGGGTCTCTTATTGGCCTGAAACACCACCAGAATTCTGAGCTTGTCCCCAAGACTCCAGCGATAAGCCCATCTCTGGCCCTGGATTACAGGTATGAGCCATCACACCGAGCACTTTTTTAATGTGGGTTCTGGGATTTGAACTCAGGTTCCTCTGGATTGCAAGGCAAACACTTCACTGGTCCCGTGATCTTGAGTTTCTTTTACCATAAAGGAATAATAAGTGCTTGGCGGTATAAGCAAATTATACATAATTTGATTTAAGCATCATACAACACACACATGCATTGTGACATCACATGGTGACTCCTGAATATGTACAACTCTGGTGGTTCCAGGGGCCACGTTTCAAACAGGAAATGAGGGAAAATGCACACTTTTCCCTGGGCATTTATGTCTTCACAGCTTAAGTCCCCTGTTAAAACCAAAGCTCGGTAGATAACGTATATTTTCCCTCTTGTGACTCTTCCTTTTGTGTTGAGTGGCAGCTAGGACTTCTGTGATGGGTGAGGAAGGGTGTTACCTTTGCTCCTCACATCATCCAGCCATCAGTCCACCTCAGTGCTCTCCTTTGAATCAAATCCATGTGCTTCTGTTAAAATGAATTTAGTTTGGCCTAATGGAGCTAATTCAGGAGATGCTGGAATTTGGTCTAAAAGTCTCCTCATACAGAGCAGAGAAAAATATATAGCTCAATAAAAACAATTAAAAAAAACAAGAAAAAAAAGTCTCCCCATACTTAGTGAACTGTGACCCAACTTGATATGTAGACTGTGGTTTGCCCATTTCAATTATTTAGAACATAAAGCCTTATCTAGTTAATAATGAGGGCCTCGAGACTGCCCCCCTTTTCTGCGTGAGGGTTCAGTCCTGGAACAGGCTACCTGCAGCTTTTCAACTCTCAGATTTCTGAGGCAAGTGGGCACCAGCTGCCAGCTAGGGGTAGAGGGTGCCTCGTGCTTATCTGTAACTCTGATGAACTCGAAGTTCACCTCATCCTGAGAATGGACCACAGAGATTTGTTTTGTACAGTGAACCTATGTATGGCCTTAGTCCCTTCAAAGTTATCATCTGGCAATCTCGAAAACAAGACGGTAAAAACTTGGTAAATCCCCTCCAATCCTTGTTACCTAGTGTTTTACCTGATTAACTATAATCCTATCCAATCCATGAGAACAACCCCATGACCTCATTCAGGTTCTTAGCAGTCATATGAGGGATTGCTTCAGAGGCCACCAAATCCGGTACACATGGCTATTGTAAAAAAACCAAAACCAAAGGAAAAAAACCTCAGTCACAATTCTGTCTTTGAGAGGCCCACACTCAATCTCAGGTGTGTCTCACTTTCTTCTCAAGTGCCTCTGTTTGTATTAACACCATTTTAAAATCTGTGAAACACTCAGAAGCTAGGTCGTACTTCCTCATTCAGAAATTCTTTTCTGTGTGCCCCAGTCAAGGGTCTGGCTTTACCTGTGGAGGTGTCTGAATGATGGAAGAGCTCCTCACACCACTATGACTAGCAGACTGGAGATGTGCCTGCACCCTTGATGCTGCTGGTGCCAGTTAAAGATGCAGACTGGCCTGAACCTGCTACGATGCCTCAGGACCCAGCTTCAGGAAAAGCTGTACCTCCCTCTGCATCTGCTATGCACAGAAAGAAACGAATATCCCATAGGGTGAAGGGTGTTTATCCTCCACGTGTGAAGAACTACTTGGTATTCACTGATAAGGGGGTGCACAGAGCATCCCAGCGGAGTTCCAGGGTCTGTGTCGGGGAGCAAAGAATCGACCAGAGACACACACACAGCTGCTACAGGACAAAGAGATTATTCAGGGAAGGTACACCTTAATGAGGTACACTCCTGACGAAGGGAGTGGCTGGAGTGGAGAGGTCAGTGGCTCAAATAATCCCCCCCACACACAGAGTTTTTAAGTCATATGACACAGGCTTTTAGGGGCATCTGCATAGCCAGGGCTTTTTGGGTGCATCTGTGCTGTCAAGCTCTTCAAAGTAATGTTACATGTAATTCTGTATACAACATTTGTGTCTCGGTTTCATTAACATATTAAACTTGTACCCAGGAGTATGTCTTGATCGTATAATGAGCTGGGGGTCCCCTTTAGACCCTCTGGAGTTCCCCTGCACCTGTGCCAGGGGCCCATTGTTCTCAACTTGGTGTTGAGTGGGATGTTCCAGTCTTCCCCCTCCCACCTTGGCTTTTTCATGTTACCTTGCTAAGGCTCTGTGAGGCCTCCTAGACCTCACCCTCTGTCTGTCTGGCTCTCTGGGTCCTGTGTTTATTTCTGTTCTTCCCACTAGAATGTCCTTGCTTTCCATTGTTTTCCTGACATGGATTTTTTTTCACATAATTTAATGTTCACATAATATATAATTGTTATATATATTATACAGCTTTGGTTAAGCAACAGCGCAGTTAGCTTAAACGATTTTTTTTAAAAAACTAGATTGAGTTGTCCTTCATGTCGGAACTCGGTCCCATTTCTGTGGCCCACCCAGAGCTCACCAAACAAATCCAACCCTGTGCCATCTTGAAAGCTGGCTTCATGGTGACCTTATGCTTTCCCAGGGTGACTCTTACTGAATTCAACTTTCACTATATAAATAGCGAAAGCCAAGTTTCCCCAAATAACCTAACAGCGATCTGCTCGTCAGCTGTGCCGTGAGAGAGACCCTGTCAAGCGCTGCTCATCTTGAGTGCCTGCATGGCTTTGTATTTCTATGTTTGGACCCTAAATTAGGTAATTCTACTGTGCCTGCCTTTTATTTCCCAAAGTAGTGTTTGTTTGGAGGCAGTCTAGAGGCATCTGAGTTCTTACAGTAAAATATAAAACAAAACACTATTAACTGTGCGTTTTTTTTTTTTTTTTTTTTTTAGAAAAACGAAACAACCAAACACGATTGTAGCTTTGGGTAACTTCGCAGAGTGACAAACAAGCCATCTGCTGGGACCGGCTGCTTTGGGAATGGCTGATCACGGGGTCGAATGAAACATTCATAGTAATTAGTAGCAGCACCAAAATAGACGGCGCGGTGCTTTTCCAGTTGTTATGGTGACAGCCCCCACCCCGCCCCATCCCCCTTCTACCCTGCAGAAGGGCACGCCTACTTTCTGTGGCCTTCCATCTGGTGTGGACTCTCGGAGTGCAGAGAAATTAAATAGACTGCTCATTTGTCACCCAGAGCCGTGAGTACTGGGGGAGCGGGAGGGCTGGGAGGAGGAGGGACTGGGGAAGGCTGTCCTCTCTGCTCAAGTAGGGATAGTAGAGCAGCTGGTACATCCCTGCCGACCATCAGACAGGTGCTGTCCAGGGGCTGCGAAGGCACGGATGACAAAGACGGCGCCTCTGTGCTCATGAATGAGATCCGCCCTGTAATCAGTGGGTCCTGGGTCTGTCATAAGAGCATCTCCCTGACACCCTTCACACTAACCCTCTGTGTGGATTATTAGTCATTGTCCTGGGATTTTTACAAGTTACCAAGTGTTGACATGCTCATCTCTTTATTAAAAATAAAATAAAACAGATTAAAACTTGGTAAGAGTTTAGCTCCTTGGGGTTGTGGTCACTATGTTCAAACTATCGACATGTATTGTTGTCAACATTGCTTTTCCAGAGGACTCAGGGCTGCAAACTGAGCATCCACCCCTCCCCAAGCCCTCCATAGCCTAATCAGATATGTTTGGAGGTGAGAAACGAGACGTAGCATTGGCTTTTCTAATGAGAAAGGTGGAGCACAGGATGGTGCCCAGTGCGAGTCCCCCCGAAGAGCTGGCGGGTGGCAGGTAGTATTGTGTCACCCAGGGGGATCTCATGCTGCTGTTAGAACAGTCATAACCCTTGTCAGCCAGTAGTTGAAAGAGACCCCTATTCCAAATGGCAGGCCAAAAGAGGAAAAACGAGCTGATTAACACGGATATTTTGTAAATGCCTAGGAGACACCCAAGGAGTAGGGAGTGTTCAAAACAGCTCTGGGGTGGCATGAGCCTTCCTGGTGTTGGAATCAGCTCAGCCATTCTTTATCTCTGAGGCTGCACGCTCCTATCTTCCATCATCCAAGTTAAAGTGTCCAGAGACTTTTGACCACCACTTCCTAGCGCTGTGTCACTAGCAAAATCACTTTCAGCTATTCAGGTATAAATTGGGACCCAAAGGGTGTCTTCTTTGGAAGGCTGGTTTGCAGACATGTTGACGCTACATGGAAAGTCTGGCCCACAGCCAGATGCAGAGCGAAGGCACGGTAGCATCGGTTGCTTCCATTAATTAGGTAAATTCCTACCGCTGCTTCCTGCCTGGCTTTGGCCCCATTGTTTCTTAGACCCAAAGTGTCCCCTGCAGGCTCTCGGTGGAGTCATGGCATACTGTATCTCCTTGCCAGGCAGCTGTTCAAGATCCAGCAGCAGATGGCCAGCGTCCTTGTGCCATTAACATCTGACAGCCTTCGTGACAGGAGCTGGGTAGGACCCTCTTGGGCAGCACAGCCCACAGCATCCAATCTGGGGTTTGTGCTGATCAGCAGCTCCTGGACCAGTCACAGGTCTGTGAGAGTCAGAGAATGGTCCCAGAAGTCAGGCAA
This sequence comes from Chionomys nivalis, assembly GCF_950005125.1. Classification (NCBI taxonomy): domain Eukaryota; kingdom Metazoa; phylum Chordata; class Mammalia; order Rodentia; family Cricetidae; genus Chionomys; species Chionomys nivalis. Next base: position 12,138,656 of record NC_080111.1, on the reverse strand, counting down.
CGGGAACTCTTAGAGCTGAGGTCATTCTGTCTGCTGGTCCAGATGCCCTGGGTTTAACATCTTTATCTTCATCTGCAGGACACATTCATTCAGCAAGAACGTCTGAACCCATGCCACACACCTATAACTGTGGTCACTGCCAGAGACACAAACTGAAAGAGAATAGTTTTCTCATAGTCTAGTGAATTAGGTGCCAGGGCAGGAGAATACCACTTATATCATAGATTCCTCCCTATACAACTCTGCCTTGGGTACCAATATTCTCAAAGTGTAGATGGAAAAGCTAGGCTACAGAGGCCAACAGCTGGGTCAGGCTTACCCAACCTGTGTGATGGGAGCTGAATTTGCACAGTAAACTCAGATGTGCTCTGGAGATCTTCCTTTCATCTTTTTACTAAGAAGTGTTGAATCTGAGGAAGGATTTCCTCACCTCCTGGCCAGTTCATCTCTAGTGCCAGCTTGCCCTTTAATGTTGGGGTGATGTCTTTGTTAATGTCCCTATCTGACTTTGATAGATACACAGGCCCTAGCTACTAAAATTGATCATACTTGAAGTCTAGATGCCCAGGAGAGGCTGGGGCTTCTACAGCTTACCCCTGCACAGCTGACTTTACCAACTACAACACAGATGGCTGAAAACCTCCCACACCTCTGTCCTGACCTGCTCTGACACTATGGGTGTCTGCCCTCCTGTTTTTCTGCCTTGGGGAGTTTCTCTTTCCTGGGACATCACATGGCTCCCAATTCCAGATCCCTGTGAGCTGTTACAGGGATCATCCAGACCCTAAATTATCAACTTCAAGTCAACCAGTCATGCTATTAATTGATAAAGGGAGTCAGTGAAATATAGAAACCTTATCTCTGCACTCAAGAACCGCTTTCCTGTCTCCCTCTCTTCCTCATTCCCTTCCTCCTTCCCTCCCTTCCTTCCTTCCTTCCTTCCTTCCTTCCTTCCTTCCTTCCTTCCTTCCTTCCTTTATATCTGAACTGCATTTTCTTTTGACTAAACTCTTGATGAGTATTTCTGTTTAATTTTATTTTAAAGTGGAAATTCAAAGACTGTGTTCTGATCATGGTTCCCTCTTTGATCTCCTCACATATTCTCCTGGCCTAGCCACTAATCTGATTCCACACCTTCTCTTTCTCTGTCTTTAGAAAATAAACAAGCAAACAAACAAACCAAAATTTTTTAAAAAGCACAAGAAGCATACACATACACACAAATTCCATAAAAACATAAAGTCAGAAATCGTAACAAACAAGCAGAAGACCAGAAAGAAAAATAAAACAAAACAAAAAAACCTCAAACCACAAAATATAAGACAAAAAATATAAAACTACAAGACAACATTGAGTTTGTTCTGCGTTGCCCATCTACTGCTGGATATTGGATCTACTCTGCAGTGTGGTTTATATACCCTGGGAAACTCCTTTGGAGGAAACTGACTTTTTCTTTGTAAGTGGTTGTCAAGCAGATACAGCTTCTTGGGTAGGGATGGGAGATCATGTCCAGTTCCCCTTCTCAGTGCTGGGACCCCGTCTGGCTTGAACCCATACAGATCCTGGTCAAGCTGCCACAGCCCTTGTATAGGTTCATCCGTGTATCCATTCTGTTGTTCTGGGAGACAATGGCTCCTTGTAATCATCCCATCTGACTCTTATACTCTTCCCAACTCCTTTCCTGCATAGCTCTCTGAGGGGAGAGGTTTGATGAAGGCATCCCGTCTAGGACTGAGTGTTCTGAGGTTTCATGGAGACATACCGTCTAGGACTGAGTGTTCTGAGGTTTCATGGAGACATACCGTCTAGGACTGAGTGTTCTGAGGTTTCATGGAGACATCCCGTCTAGGACTGAGTGTTCTGAGGTTTCATGGAGACATCCCGTCTAGGACTGGTGTTCCAAGTCTCTCACTCTATACATCGTCCAGTATGGGGCTCTGTACTAGTTCCTGTCTACTGCAAGAAGAACTTTCTCTGATAATGGCTGAAAGAGACACTCACTGGTCTATGAGTAAAGCAAAATGTCATTAGAAGTCATTGTATTGCTGTGTTCCTTAAACAGAACAATGGTATTTGGTTTTCCCCTAGGCCCCTGGCCCATTTGGTTTCCAGGTTCTTGGCCATCCAGACAGTGTCTGGCATCAGGCATGGGTTCTGTGGCTTAGAGTGGGCCTTAAACCCAATCAGACAGTTGTTGGTTACTCCTACCGTGTTGGTGCCGCTATTGTACCGGCATATCATACAGGCAGGTCACCATGTAGACTGCAGGGTTCTTATCCGAGTTGCTGTTTACCTTTTTCCTTCAGTAGCATACAGAGTGCCTTCCAGTATCTTGAACAATAGTAAGTAGAGGTGAAGGCACCAGCTCAACTTCTTTGTTTTTAGCAAGATACCTAAGTGTTGTCTTCAGCAATAGGGTCTTACATTCAGTTTGTGGAGAGCAACTGGTAATAGCCTGAGAAGTTTGGGAGTGCCAAGGGGGCTCCCTTGGCCAACAGCTCCCTTAGATGAAACCCATTCTTGGCACTGGAAGCTTCATTTTGTGGTGACAGGTGACTAATGGGACATTGTCTCACCGTGTTTCCATTTAGATTTCTTTAATAGATGCCTATGCTTTGAGAAGATTCTATGGTAGTAGATCCCCATCTTACACTGATCACCATGACAACCCCACTGCGCTGATCTACGCTGATCACCATGACAACCGCGCTGGAGTAGATGGCTAAGCACCATCTTACACTGATCACCATGACAACCCCACTGGAGTAGATGGATAAGCACCATCTTACACTGATCACCATGACAACTGAGCTGGAGCAGACCACTAAGCACCATCTTACGCTGATCACCATGACAACCCCACTGGAGCAGATGGCTAAGAACCATCTTACTGACGAGAAAACTGAGGCACAGAGAGGTGATATCGTTTCTCAGGCTCACACGGGTCACACACGGCAAGACAGATTGGAGATGCCCTCCCTGCCATCTCACCACCTCATCATGTAATGACGTCACCCATCACCTGTGTGTTTAAAACTAGACTGAATAATTAATTGCAGGTAAAGCTTTCAGACTCCCTCAGCAGCAGATAAACTCATCAATATCATTGTACGATGCTGACTTCATCAAAGGCTACAAATGGAATGGTTTTAGGACCCAAACGTGAGTACAAATATTTAATTACCATATTAAAACTCTTTTCTTTTATTCAGGTGACATAGGTGTGAATATCAGCCATGACTTTTCTGCACAGAATGCAGGAACATACAAACAGGTGTGCTCTAGGATCTTGTCTTAGTCACTGTTCCGTTGATGTGAGGGGACACCATGACCGGCAACTCCTATAAAAGAAAGCATTGGATTGGGGACTTGCTTGCAGTTTTAGGGGGTCAGTCCATGACCATCTTTGCTGGGAGCATGGTGGCAGGAAGATGTGGTGGAGAACAGAGGTAGCTAAGAGCTACAACCTATAGGTCAGGTGGGGGAGCACATGGACAGACAGACAGACAGACAGACAGACAGACAGACAGATAGACAGACAGAAACTGGGCCTGGAATTTTACAACCTCAAAGCCCGCCTTGAGTGCTGTACTTCTTCCAACAAGGCCACACCTCCTAATCTTTCTGATCCTCTTAAACAGCTCCACACGCTGGTGAGGAAGCATTCAACTATGGGAGCCACGAGGGCCGTTCTTATTCAAACCACTAGGGGTCCCTTCTGCTGGGGCTGAGATTTGACTTACACAGGTTTTCCAAGAGAAAAGATGGAAGCCAGCAAGTGGCTCAAAGCGATGTCTATGCTGAGCCTGGAAGCACAGCTTGTTTGCTTAGATTATTTTCCGACTCATCTCTCACCATAGGCAACTCAAGCAGCAATCAGATCTTCTAACTGGAGCCAACCTGGAGGAGTAAAATCGTCTCTGTCTTCAAATCTTTCCTGTGCACTGTGCGGCGAGTGAGGGGTGAGACCATGGAGATCAGCTGTCACTGAGCAGTTACTTGGACGAGAAGAATTGTATCCAGTTACTTTTTTGCCTTCGGAGTTCTGTTTATACTTCGCTTTTCTGCACTGTAGGATTTTTTTTACGTCATCTGTAAATGTATCAAAGTATTCGGAAATAGAAACTAACATGGGCTTTATATTATTAAGGACATAGTATGAAAATAAAGTTTCTTGGTGGGACAGGGAGCAGAGGTGTGTGGATTCTGTGGCCCCTGTTGTGATCAGAGGCCATGGGGATGTATGTTCATGGTCTGTGCAGTTGCCTGAAGCTTGTAGATGCTGGTGGCCTGTGCTGCCACTGAGAACCACGTGGATGTCCGTGGTTCATGCTGCCGGCTGAGGGCTCATGGTCTCTGCTGATGCTGGAGGCCAGGCAAATATCTGTGCTCTGTGCTGAAACCACGTGGAAGTCTATGATCCATGCTCCTGCTGACTGTTAAGGGCAAGGAAGCTTCTTCTGCGGTGGTGTTGATGGCTGCAGACTCACAGTTGAGGAAGAGGGACAAAGAAGGCTTCTGTGGCAACCTCTATACCCTCGTCTATCCTCCCCAAAAGAAACAGTCTAGACAGGAAACCAATGGAGAGAACTCTTGAAAACTGTTGACAAGGATGCTGAAGTGTAGCTCTCCACAGTTGATGGTTTCTGGTGGCGGTGATGGGGAAAGATTCAATCTTCTTTAAGGGGCTGGCCACTGGGAGTGTGGCCATACTCCAGTGAGTGTATGGATAACATAAACTGGACCTTTTTCCCTTTCCATCTTTTTTTTTAATACTTTTATGGTTTATTAACTTTATGTACATTGGTGTGAATGTGTCAGATTCCCCTGCAACTGGATCTGCAGACAGTTGTGAGCTGTCATGTGGGTGCTGGGAATTGAACCCGGGTCCTCTGGAAGAGCAGTCAGTGCTCTTAACCACTGAGCCATATCTCCAGCCCTTGTTTTTTTTTTTTTTTTTTTTTTTTTTTTTTTTTTTTTTTTTTTTTTTTAATGGAGGGAGGCCGATGGGAGTGGAGGAAAACTAGGAAGTGAATGTGATGGGGTGCATGACGTGAAATTCCCAAATAATTAATAAAAATATTTTGCTGGAAAGAAATAAAGTTTCTTCAGGATCTTTGGATAAGAAGTACTCTACATATTCCCCATGGTAGAAAGAGATGAGCTGTATGAAAACGCCTTACGTACAGTTCTCACTACAACCACTCAGTCGCTAGGTGCCCAGCGTTACAGGAGAGTTCCTGTCCTCTCTTGTGAGCTACTTGACTCTGTGTTTGGTCCCCGAGTCACATTTTCTTGGTATAGAGAAGAACCACTGGCCAATTTAAAGATGTCCAATTTCTCTAATTTACTGATTGTTTCTAGATACCAATGTGATACAAGTGGACTCGGAACGGCATAAGGTCTCAGGGCTGATGCAGGCTATTTTGTTGGGAGCAGTGAGACCCCAGATCCTGAATTTCTTGTAATCCCCTGATCTGAGTGCCTACAGCTGCTCTGAGCACGAGACCTTCAGGAGTTCCTGATGGCAGGAGAGTGGTTTCTGGTGGGTTTGGCTGGGGCGTGGCTAAGTCTATATAATCTGCCCCTGAACACAATAAAGGGGGCATTCTTGGGGAATTCAAGGATGACCCGTGTCACTGTCTCTCGGTCTGTGTGTGTCTGTGTATTTTAACCTCCAGCTCCCTTGCCCGAAGCTCGCGAACTGGGTGCCAGCACACAGAGCGCAGAAGGGGGGGGAGGGCGGTGCGCTGCACTATTTGGCAACTACATTGCTTCATAGTTTTCTTTTATAAAATATGAGTCAAGGTTTGTGCATCAAAAAGTCACTGCAAGGAATCAATGAGCTGTGTGGGAGAGCATTTTGCAAATACATAGTGCAAAACAATCGCACCATTTTGCTAGTTACATTGATTATCCCCCAAAATGTCCTGGAGCCATGTTACAGGGCTGTTGTCTGTGTACTCTATACTCTTCAGCTTCTTAGGAAGCATTGGGAAGTTGTGGCAACAAACTATGCATAGCTATGTGTCATTACGCATACTTTGTGCATACCTCATTATGCAACAGTCTTTACTACCTGCCAGTTCCTGCCAGGTACAAATACATTATCCTATGCTGGAAGGTAGGGATGGGGAGACGCTGTTGTCACAGACA